>NC_085968.1:1793515-6793515 GCF_910591565.1 Cydia splendana
GGGCTACGCCCGACTCTTTTAGTATGAGGGCGCCGAAGGCGCCCGGTTTTGGAACGCGTACAGCGAGCCTCGTACGTCGGACTACGCCCGACTCTTTTAGTATGAGGGCGCCGAAGGCGCCCGGCTTTGGAACGCGTACATCGTGCCTCGTACGTCGGGCTACGCCCGACTCTTTTAGTATGAGGGCGCCGAAGGCGCCCGGCTTTGGAACGCGTACATCGTGCTTCGTACGTCGGGCTACGCCCGACTCTTTTAGTATGAGGGCGCCGAAGGCGCCCGGCTTTGGAACGCGTACAGCGAGCCTCGTACGTCGGGCTACGCCCGACTCGTTTAGTGTGAGGGCCCGGCTTTGGAACGCGGACTTCGTGCCTCGTTCGTCGGGCTACGCCCGACCCTTTTAGTATGAGGGCGCCGAAGGCGCCCAGCTTTGTACGCGTACATCGTGCTTCGTACGTCGGGCTATGCCCGACTCTTTTAGTATGAGGGCGCCGAAGGCGCCCGGCTTTGGAACGCGTACATCGTGCTTCGTACATCGGGCTACGCCCGACTCTTTTAGTGTCGCCTTTTGGACCGAGTCAGGTGCGTCACATAGGTACGTTTCAGTATGCTTCGCCTGACCACTGCGAATTTTAACGAGGTGAATATACTAAGATTACTTAGCAACTTTGACCATGGGACCAAACCCGATCTCGTAAAAAAATTTGCTGATCTGGAATTCTATACCTATTCACGTTATAAAATATTGCAGGTCATTAAAAAACACCATGTATATAGCGGCCAAACAAATTTCTTCTGAAAAATCCTTCTTGTATCGCCGTAGTCGCGTAACACGCGGATATATAGAATCCAGAGCGATTGTAGATTCGTAGTTCGAATTACCTACCAGATAAATTAATGTTTTATCGGGTGCATGCAAGCAAAGCCGGGTGCAAAAGCTAACAATATGTATATATTTGAAATGTGCTAATTGAGCTCTTTCAAATGATTGTATATCATTTGAAAGAGCTCAATTAGCACATTTCATCATCACGTCATCGTGTTTACGCGGATGTCGTCGCTGGTCCGAAAGTCGCATCGAACCGGGTTAGTGTACCCGTAAAGGGTACTGAAGAGCGAGCGGCTCCCAAGGAGAAGCTCCCTGTTGCCGGTGTGGATGAGGAGGATTTCACACTGGTATCAAGAAAGAAGAAGGCGCGCACGGCGCCTCGTAAGACTCAGTGTGGTACCGCCGAACCGGCTAATTCTGGCTTGCGGGTTGCTACACCGAGTAAGGCGCTATATGTGTCGCGCCTGCATTACACCGCCACGGCTGCTGAAGTGGTGGAGTACGTACACCAGAAGACCGGTTACTCGCTGAGGGTGTTCCAGCTTCGATCGCGCCACTACGTGCACTTCAACTCTTTTGTGGTGCGCGTGCCGCGA
Source organism: Cydia splendana (assembly GCF_910591565.1). Lineage (NCBI taxonomy): Eukaryota > Metazoa > Arthropoda > Insecta > Lepidoptera > Tortricidae > Cydia > Cydia splendana. The sequence continues at coordinate 1,794,938 of NC_085968.1, forward strand.
CCGCTGCAGGAGACCATCGAGTGCGCCGACTTCTGGCCGAAAGGTGTCGTGTTTCGGAGGTTCCGGGGCAAACTGCCGAATCCGACACAAGAACAGCCGTTTCAACGGAGCCAAGCCGTTTTGTCGCATAAATAGTGTATAGTTTTTAAGTTATAAAATATAAAATATATATGTATGTTAGTCTGTAAGGTATTTGTAATATGGGCCTTATTGCCTGACTTAAAATTTCAAATAAGTAAATTACTTATTTTTATTTTTTGGTTCGTGACTTTATGACCTCTAGAGGGCGCCGTGTTCATTTTTTGTGACGTCATATAGCCTATATCCAGCGGACGATTAAGACGATTCGAATGACACGTCGTTTGTCAAATTTTAATGAGTACTTTAGAAGTTATGAGGGAACAGATGAACATACATACATACATACATACCCACAAACATACCGGTCAAAATCATAACCCTCCTTTTGCGTTGCCGTAGTCGGGTAAAAAGAGGTCATAGGCCTGTGTGTAATCTTTATAACTATAACGCCACTTCGAAATAAGACTGACTCACATTGAAGGATAATATCAACCGCAATCCATCGTTATTTTTCAATAATTAATGTAAATGGGTAATTCTTATTCTTATGCATTTTTTGTGTAACACGTAAGAATAGCATGTATTTTTGTGAAAATAAGTAAACTCTATATCAATATACTTAGCAATTTACCTCTAGTTTTAGGTCAACCTAAATCTATTGTCCTAAGAGTATTAGAAACATATATTATATAAAAAAAATTACAAGTGCGAAATGTCACGGACCGTGTAGTGTGACTTCCCCAAATTTTGTGATATTTATATAATTAAGTGATTTTGCAATAATTTATATCAAATATAAAACACTAATCCTTGTTCTACAAGACTGTTTAAAAATTGTATGGATTTATAACGATTTTATATAATTATAAACAACATACATTTTGTGATTAGTTTTCGCGTCACCACCGCGCGTGGTAATATAAACATGCGGTACTCGGTAGAAAACTATCTTTACTACTGGCAGCCTTATTAAAGTTTTTTTAGAACAGCAACACTGTGTTGTTGTCAGGTTTACAAATGGCTGAAGGGAGAAGTTTTGTCGAAAATTGTTTATTTGTGTTCATTTGAAAAAACGGTCAACCTTAACGCATCACCGCCGTGTTAGAGTTTTGAAAGTAAGTTGCAGTTTCACGTTATTGTTTGTAACATAAAATATACCTCATACATTGCAGATTAAGCTAATTATTTAACATTTGTAAAATCAAAGGAAATGTTTATGTAATATCGAACATGTTCCAAATTATCACGACCGTGGCCTCAAAAATCTGTCACCGCCACGGACTTTTGAGTCCACGTTCGTGACATATAAACACGTGGTCGTGTCATTCTTAATTTGTTTGATTAATTTAGAGGCACATGCAACTCTTCAGAAATGCATTTTTATTAGCTACAGATCATTTGCTATTATTGCCCGATTGCCAAATCAAAAAAATGTTTTTCGCTTGTATGTATGTATGTGTATCGAATTCTTTGTCACGCTCTACAGCCTTTATAGTTTGACGAATTTCAACGTCTGAGCTGTCATTGGGTTTGTCGTAGTCATAGGAGTGAATTAGGCTATGTTAAAATAACTATATAAATCAAAATAGCCGAGTTGGCCACCAAAATGCAGAAATGTCACGACTGAGGGACACTTTGTCACAACCGAGTTTATGTACTCATTTTATTTACCTTTCCTGAGGGTATTAAGCTTGAACATATGAATAAAAAAATTGCTTTTTGTATGTACTTTTGATATATGTAATAATATGTGAAAAATAAAAACATTTATAAAAAAAAATTTTTTTGGACACAATTTAAGAATCACCCAAATATAGGTTGACGCGAGATTTGCGTCAAAGATCGAGCGTCAATTTCGTTACGGTTTTAATTTAGTGAGTATTGAGTAAATAAATATAATGTTACGCTGGTGCTGTGTCATTTACAGTTAGATTATACAATATCGATTACATTTTCTTCAAACCTATATGATATTTACTGCAAAGCTGCGAAAGTAAGAAGTCCTCTCTTTCGTGGTCATCATTTTCGTGGTGCTATGGATCACCAAACTGATTTAAGACCATGAAAAAGATTTATTAAGTGATTTCACCTATAACATGAGGGCAAAAATTAAAAAATCATGTTACTCTGGAAGAAGAAAGGCGAAAAGCTAGAGAAAGATATATAAGCTAGAGAATATTATAGTATAAAACAATAAAGATTCCTGAGAGGGCCTTAGCTGATGCGATAAATTTACTGTCCTGATTCTTTTCTGTTCTGACTCACTGCCACCAGTATCGCTTTCCGATTCCCTGTCACTGTTATCGTCTGCTGAATCGCCACAACAGCCAAAGCCAAGAACATCGCGTGTACTTCAAACGCCATTTAGTAATTCTGCTAACACCAGTCCTAAAAATCCCATCCCTTACGACAAACGACGGCTACAGACCTCATCCTCTCTGGGCAATAACATGTGTGTACGTCGATCATCTAGAAGTTCAGCTTCTAGCCTTAATGTGCGGTGTGACGGTGAACCATATCGCCGTAAAATGATATTCAAAAATATATTTTCTTCAGACAGCGAAGACTGATGTCAATTGCTTGCAATGCAACTGATATCAGTCTTCACTGCAACTTATATGTATGTTATAAAGAGCGAGAAGGTCCTTAAAGCTATGTATTTAAGAGGTTACAAAAATGACAATTTGAAGTCATCATTTTCGTGGTCAAATAAAGTTATTTTTTTATATAATCATCCGTCCGTTAATTTCCGTTGATACATTATTAATTAAATATTGCACATTGTTTTCACTTTATGAACGGATTTCCATTCAAATTGTACAGTTATGAGATTTTAAAATAAACAAAATGTTCTTTTTCGTGGTCATAAACCTCATTTTCGTGACCATTAAATATGGATTTTAGCTTTTTTAAAACAAATTAAGTTTTATCGATCTCTGATAATATTAAGCACCTTATCGCTCTATATGTGACGTTCCACGGGAAAAGGTACCTTATGAGGGTTTCTAGTTTCGGAGATATTAAATGTTTTGTAAAGAGGTGAAAAAATGCTCAATTTTTTTTTATTGTGTGATCTGAAACCTTAATGCCTAACGTTTGTTTATCTGTTTTTATTTTTGTTATAAGTTAGTTATAAGCCTAGTAATGTCGTCTCAGAGTTTAGTAGAAAAGGTACCTTATGGAAAAAAGATTGAAAATTCCCAAAAAAACTAGTCAATACGGGAAAAGAAGTTTGGTAGAGAACTGTATTAGCATTCTGCAAAACTAATTTGATAATTTCAGTTCTGGTTGGGGCGCCTCGCAAATATTATAACCGTACATAGACCGACATCACAAATCCAAGTAGACTGCTATTATACCAAAGTTACTCTCGTCAAGTCTTTCTTAACTAGAATAATCTTCATTTGGTTTGGTCGCATGCAGTAAATCAGCCATTGGTTTGCTGAAAAATGCCAATACCCGACGCATTACCTTATGGGATATCTGAGGTCATTGAACCTCAATGCCGCTTATCTTCAATAGCAACCGAAATATATTATTGATAAGAAATAGACGATTTATACCATCTTAACCCCAAAATATTATTAGTTTATCCTAACTGTTCCATCATCATCATGCCTCATCATGTAACTTGACCACAAGGTACCTTTTCATTACATACAAATTATTGGTCTTTTTTAAGATTATTATGACGAAGAACTAATTAAATTGGGGGCAGTTTAATGTAAATTAATATTTTCTATTCATAAAAGATAAACTATAATATGATTGATATTTTGTAGTGATGTATTATTAGATTTATTTCCATAAGGTACCTTTTCGTAAATGTATGGAGCAAATACTGTTATTGTTATGTAAGTTTAAAGTGGCATAAGGGGTTAAATATAGTATTTAGTTGGGGTTTTAGGATTTATTTCATTTGAATGACAGAATTTCTTTCATATGTGCTCAGAAAAATTGATTGTGTGTCACATTAAAAGTAAAAATATTCAATTTTGTGATTTTATATGAAAAAGTCAGAAAATACATTTTCACCTCTAAATCGGTATTGTTTTTTGCTTAAACTGTCTGTCAGTGTCGTTTTCTAATAGATAAAATTTAAATCTTGAGAGCTCATTGCAATCAATCGTGAAAATGAAATAAAACTTTATTTTCAAGAGATTGGTTAGTATACACATAAATCAGTCGATATCAAAAGTTTCTATTTGCATTACAGAACAAGTCGCAATATTTTTTTAATCTCAGATATATAAGGCATTATTATTTGTAGTCAACTATGTAACTTACTTCAGGAACATAGTTTTTTAGGCGGCTAAACTTAAAACTTCTCTATCGTAAAGTTGCTCATTTCACAACATTATTTTCAAAAAATCATATCTCTGTAACTACGCAACCTAGAAGGTTGATCTTTTGTGTTATCGATAGCTTATTTATTGTAGATTACTGGGGTATGCATAACTCCATACCCGCCATAAGGTACCTTTGACCGTGGGACGTCACATATCTTAATGTTCAAAACAAAACAGACCACATCAAAATGTGCGTTTTTATTTCTGTAACATTTATCTTACACCTCAAATAATGACCCAACAATGAAAATACAGAAGTATCCAGTTCTGAAAATATCCTAACAAAAGAATTCCGAGTGCAATCCTCATTCGTGCGGAACGGGAAAACTCGCAAAAAGAAAAAGGGAAAACTTTTACAAGTCAAACAATGGACGTACTTGTTACACAATTCATTTCGTAATTTCCGATTTCTCCGAAGTTAGCATCCTTTCCTGATTGTTGTTCAAGTAATTTATTCGCGAATAGCTTATTTGGAAATAGCTATAAGTTGTTTTAAAACAGAGACGTTTTATTTCAAGCCTTTTTAATCGCGCGAGAGACTTAAATTTTTACGTGAGGTAAACCACGGCTTAAGTTAGTGTGACTTACGACAGTTTCGATTCGAATACGGGGATCTCATACTTACATAGATGAGATGTAAAACGGTTGTAAAGTACAGTAGAAAAATAAGTCGTATTACTTCCACTGGAAAAATTGGAGATTTACTTTCATAATTAATCTTTTGCTCTCTTTGTTGAGTTGTCCGCTCCAGGTTTGTACAATGTAATGCTAAATTCTTAAAAGTGAATAGTATTTTTCTGATGCAGTTTTCAAATGGGAGTTTAACAGTTTTAGAAAAGTTTATTTTTCAAATTTAAACGCGTTTAAACGCCCTTTAGAAAGAAAGGAAAAAAACAAAAAGAATACTTAAATCAGCTTTTAAGAATAAGATACAGTATGGTGAATAGAATCAGGCGTTACTTTGCGGAAATTTATATTAATTAAAACGAAAATATTACTTTGCTAATCCGCGAAAAGATAACGTGCTAGTCAATCAGTGCTAACCCGTTATACTTACTTGCGTATTTTTACATGCAAAAAATGTTTTTTTTTTGTGTATTTTTGCGGTGGGAGGGTGGGAATATTAATTGCATGTAAAAATACGCAAGTAAGTATAACGGGTTAGCACGTTATCTTTTCGCGGATTAGCAAAGTAATATTTTCGTTTTAATACAGTATGGTTAAAAAAACGTGATCAGAACCAAATATGGCGAAAAATTCTAGTCTTCGTAATTTTTTGGTCCGAAACGATTTTTTTGGTTTGGTTTAGGAACGTTATTGACGATACTTTAGCAACTATTGGCCGTTAGATATATACATATCTGCTTGGCCGCCGCTATATTTACAAGGTTGCCTGTCAAATATAAAAAGTGCGACAAAATTGGAAGGATATCAAGTGCTGTTGTGCTATACATGTTATCAGCAACATGCCAAAAAATATGCTGCTATAGCACTTCAAATGAAGGTCACACTCACACCTGAACTTTTGCTTGTAGTCGTCGGGCTATTTTTAACCCGTTTTACTCGTTCTTTTTAGGGTTCTGTACCCAAAGGGTAAAACGGGACCCTATTACTAAGACTTCGCTGTCCGTCCGTCCGTCCGTCCGTCCGTCCGTCCGTCCGTCCGTCCGTCCGTCTGTCACCAGGCTGTATCACACGAACCGTGATAGCTAGACAGTTGAAATTTTCACAGATGATGTATTTCTGTTGCCGCTATAACAACAAATACTAAAAACAGAATAAAATAAAGATTTTAATGGGGCTCCCATACAACAAACGTGATTTTTGACCAAAGTTAAGCAACGTCGGGAGTGGTCAGTATTTGGATGGGTGACCGTTTTTTTTTTTTGCTTTTTTTTTGTTTTTTTTTTGCATTATGGTACGGAACCCTTCGTGCGCGAGTCCGACTCGCACTTGCCCGGTTTTTTCTTATTCTGTGTTCGGTACGGCACAAACGCCCTAAGTATTACAAGATCGGATGCCGAAGCCGGTGCTCGAACTTTGATAAGGGAAATTGCCCCGTCGCTATTCCCTGCCGAACAAAACAGTTCCAATCTAAGCAAACTAGTATAAAATGTGGTTTCTGTAGTTCCTAGAATTACATCTCAGCCAAGTGCAAATAATGCGTCGTATGACTCGTATGAGGAAATCAATAGACTGGCCCATGAAAGAATGGATTGGCGATTACTTTACCGACAAGAGCAGAGCTCTTAAGATGATGATGTTTTTCTCTGGTTGCTACAGAACTCAAGATTTTAGTGACGCCGTGGACGGTCGGCCACAGCGTTCGTGTGACATTATGTATAAGTACGTTTGAACTTTAAATATCTCAATTTTAGGTCATTACTCATTAATCGCGTTGCTTCCCGCTCGGATAGTGAGTACCTATTTTCTTCCTTGTTTAGTTCCGTGCATTCTGTTTAGAAACGTCAAAGTTTAAAAAAAGGAAATATTTCTGTCAGAAACAAACCTAATGTTTGTGGCGGGAACTCATATCAACAGCGCCTGTTCACACTGTTCACAGCAGTTTCTCTTTTATTAAGTTAGGTAACAAGTTAGGGTTCAAGTGCTTTCCAGATACATTTTAGAACTCGTAGGACACTTTAAGTGCGACGGACAGTCTGCCCCACCACTCATAACTCATAAGTCTCATAACAGCCGCAACAGGCGTCGATACACACATTAATTGTTTACCGTATTCTCGCGCAACCTATTTCAAAGGGTCTAAAAAAACTCAAAAATAGTTTTCCCAGAGATAAGACCTAGCTAAATCAATTTATCGCCCCCGAAAACACCCATATAGCAAATTTCATCGAAATCGTTAGAGCCGTTTCCGAGATCCTTGTTCGATAATGTTTTTTTTTTTGACATGACGCACGAAGATTTATGCAAATATTTTTATATATGTATATATATAGTGGGTATTAGTGGCTACTCATGCATATTTTTTTTGTAGGTGTACCTCCGCGAATAAATAAATAAATAAAATAAAAAAGCCTTTTATTTCTCGCCAATATAACGTACAAACACATAAAATTTAAATAGTAAACACAAAAAGACATGCTTAAAAAGTCGTAGTACATTTTCATAATTATGTCCCTATTCTATCATGCAATTTTTTGATGAATTCCTTATTGTTATTCATTAATTACTCATTAAGTTTAATATTTAATTAAATTGAATATTTTCATGTCATTTCATTTCAAAGATATTTCGTTTTATATTAATCAAAATTTACAAGGAAATAATAATATAATACAGTAATAGAGTTAACAAAATGCAGATAATAATTTAAATGTCAATAGTCAATAGTAATAGGTATAATAATGAAGTATAAATAGCAATGTCAAGCGAGAACCCCTCTTAGCTGAGGGTAAAGGCCTCCTCCAGCGATGACCAATGGTCTCTATCTTTGGCTTGTGTCATCCATAGTTTGCCAGCCGTATGTGTGATGTCGTCTTCCCATCTGGCTCTTGGTTTTCCTCGTTTTCTTTTGCCTAGCGGTCCTGGCCATTTAGTTAGCACCGTTGTCCAGCGACCGTCGCTCATGCGGGCTACGTGGCCTGCCCACCGCCATTTCATTTTTTTTGAGTAGCTTAAGGCGTCTATTACTCCAGATACTTGTCTTATGTTAGAGTGCCGTATTTTTTGAATCTTTCTGATTTTTAACATGCTTCTCTCCATACCTCGTTGGCAGGAGGTTATTTTGTTTTTTATTTGATTTGTGAATTTCCACGTCTGGCAAGCGTAGGTGAGTGATGGCAATAGGCAGGTATCCATGACCTTTCTCTTAATCTTTATAGGTATATGGCTTTTGAAGATTTCCTTTAGGCTCCAATACTTTTTCCATGTCCCTTTTACTCTTCTGTCAATTTCCATCTCGTTGCTTTCTTTTTCGAAAGAGATTAGCTTGCCTAGGTATATATATGAGTCAACATATTCTAGTGGTACGTTTTCGATGATTATTGGCTGCTTTGATGAATTTGTCATAATTTTGGTTTTACTAAAGTTCATTTCTAGGCCCACCTGTCTACTTGATTTTTGTAGAGTGTCTATCATATACTCCAGATTTACACTGTTTTCTGATAGCAAGACTAGGTCGTCAGCAAACCTCAGGTGGCTGATACGTTTTTCGTTGATGTCCAAGCCAGCTCTTTTCCAGTTTAATTTGCTTATAACCATTTCCAGCACGGCTATGAAAATTTTTGGTGAGATAGGGTCCCCTTGCCTCACTCCTCTTTTTATTGGTATAGGTGGGCCTGTAGACTCCAGTTTCACTTTGCTAATGTTATTGTCATAAAGATATTTCAGAATCTTGATGTATTTGTTCTCTACATTTTGAACCGCTAGAGCTTCCCATATTGATGACCTCCGCGAATAGTACCTATAAAATATAATGAGAAGAAAAATAAAATGTTTTTTTTTTTTATAATGAAGTATAAGGACATGATGCAGGTTAAACATATTCATTTTGTAGTCTATTTTATTGTTGTCAAATATAATTTTGTTTGGTTAATCTAACTTGAACGGTTTACAAAATATGACACTTTCAATGATACACTGATGATTTTACATTATCCTGAATAACTCGAAAACAAAAGAAGATCGAGGACTGATATTAAGCATAGAGAGTTCTTAGGACCTGCCAGTACACCACCTGAAAGAATGACCAAATCCGTCGTTGGGGGCACTTCTTGTTCGCTTAGCCTGCTAGACCCTTTACATGGGAGTTTTGGAGTTTCTAGTTAAAAAAGCGAAAGTTAAAACGTTATAACATAAAAGTTTTATCGGGGTTTAAACGTAACTCGAACAATTTTCGAATTGCAATTATAAGAACGAGTTTTTATAGTACGGTACGCTTAGTGACTTAAAAAAAACGTATGATCCATTAGTACGAGAATTTAGTAGTACATATTAGCGATTTTCAAAATTACCCCACTTTCAAAGTTATTCCCAAGTTTTTGAGTGTATTTTTTTAACATAAAGCAGCCAATTTTACGAACGCTGCAGAATAATAATATATCTTATTCAATATATAAAGTTTCTACAAATCCGTTTCAATACAAATAGAAGCTCATTATCATTCGTTACTCGCAAAAAGAAAACTTCCAAAAAAGGGTTTGGACAAGTTATATTCGTTACTGATGAGCCTTTATACGAGGCCCAAAAAGAGGCCTATTCAATTTTTTTGAGTTTCATCTTAATTTGCTGCATCTCGCATAGTACCTATGTACCTACATGTATTGCTTGACTGGAGATGCGCAAAATACTTCACTGAGTTGAAAGATTGATTCATATCTTTCGCTCGCGGTGATGTATATCACTCGTTTCGCTCATTTCGCTCAGAGGATCTGTAGACTCGGCCCGATTCAAACTTTAAGATATATCAAATATTAAAAGTGACGTTTTGACACTGACATATCTAATCTATATCGTATCTAGCCGTAATATTTGACGTATCTTAAAGTTCGAATAGGGCCGTATATTGTTCACGAATGAGTACAGAGAGATGTCAATTAATCAGATACACACAGCCATAAGTGCGACCAAGATGGAACACTGAGATATATGAGTTACTGAGCGAGTTAAATCATCAGTGATTTGAAGAGTGAGTGAGTTCAATCAAAAGATTATAGTTCATTTAAATCACTCACTCGTGAACGACACAGGTCTAAATAGCTTCTGCTAGTAGGTACCTCTGAGTTACAAAAAAGGAATGGATTTCTCGTAACTCAACGGAAAATTTGAAAAAAGAATTGTCCCAAATTGGGATTTCGGGTTTAATCCGCCCAGAACGAGGAGTTCTTCAAACTAACCAAGTTTATATGTATTATAATCTGACAAAAAAAATTTGCAACAAAATAAAACGTAAAGAAATTTTTTTCTTTACTTATTTGCTCTCGTCTTGCTTTATGTGTATCCAAAATTATCATATTGCTATTTGTCCATATTAAATTGTCTTTCACGTGTTAGTGTTTGATCCTTTCGCATTTTCTTAAAGGTTAGCTGGAAGAGATCCCGTTTATGGATAAATTCGCCTTTGTACATAACATTTTTATTTTTGTTTTGTTTTTGTCCATACATACATACATTAACTGCCGTATTCGAACTTCAAGATATTCATATAAAGAGACGACACGTACTAGATCCATTCTAGATACGTTATAGTTTAGATTCAACTAGTTCTCTTTTGCAGCGCAATTCGGGCAACCAATGTCACTTTTACGTTAGATAGAGTAAGATATCTATTAGATGTGAATTGGATCTCTAAGTCATCCTGTGGAAATCGTTCAAGATTATCTCCAGAATCGCGCAAATGTCAAATTTGACAGGTTAGATCTTATACATATCGTTATCGTATCTTGGTGATGTCTAAAAGATATCTAATAGATGTCTATTTCAAAATCCGAATCGGGCCCAAAGTCCCAATATGTAGAAAAAATCGTAAAACATTATAAGATGAGATTTATCGAAGTTCGAATAGGCCCAAGCCTTATTACAATAAGACCAGGCGTCTGTTGCGCATTGTTCGCTAGTAGGAAAATTATTAGGGTTCGAATCTCAAATCATGGCTACTTTCAGTTTGTGAAGTTACTTAGATACAATAAAAACATTACTCAGACTTTTTGCTTTGGATTGCGTTTATACATATCGGCAACATGAGCTTTGTTTAGTGGGAAACCTTTAGGTAAAATCAGTATACAGTATACCTACTAGCTTTTATTTGACTTGCACTGTTAGTAAGCGCCACTTGCACCATTCCACTAACTCGGTTAACCGGTTAAACCTGGAGTTACCATGGTTACCAGTACAATTTGACACTGGGTTAAAGGTTCAAGTTATGAGTTCATACTGTTCAATGTGTTTTATATCATGGTATAGTAATATACTCCGCCTGGTACTCCATTCCCGTCTTTTCTAGGTCACCTAACTGACACGGGCCTACGTCATCATGCGACAGCGCTATATGATAATATGCGATAGCGCTATATATAGCGGCCATGTTGTTGTGACGTAGGCCCGTGTCACTCTGGGAATGGAAGACCATGTTTTATTAGACTATGTTTTATATGACCTATAAAGTCACTACGAAGAGTAAAGCTGGAGATAAAAATGTATAGAGTTAGATTCTGGGCAATATGAGCGCAATTTTACCGTATGTTCTAAAAAAACTTGCAGCAGCTTGACGGAAAATTACATAGATAGGTAGAGTTAGACCAAGAAAAGTCTGCAGCGATTTTGATAGCCCACGCAGTGCAAGTGTTATTTTAAACGTCAAACTTCTATGAAATTATGACTTATAAAATAACAATTGCACTGCGTGGGCTATCAAAATCTCTGCAGACTTTTCTTGGCCTAACTCTACATACATTTTTTGCCCAAATAGGGATTCGTGATTGTTTCACACAAATTGAGTTTAATCAAAAACTGACGATAAAAAAACCTACCTAATACTTAGATATTTCTTCTTAGATTTTCTCTATCGTAGAGGTAATTAATTTCTCATCAGCTAGCCAGACAGGTATGTGGCCGGGGGTTAGAACGGAAAAAGGTAACAGGGAAAATTAATAGAATAAAAACAGGAGAGTAAATCAAGCTGCCATAAATAGCTTTTTGCGTTTGGCGTTAGATTCAGAGAGGTAATTTGCTAAACGTGTTTAAGCTGGGGCCTTACTAAGGCCATAGAGAAATATAGTAAGAATATAGTGCTCACTCCATACATCAATTTGATACCAAAAAGACTATTATCTCTGCAGTCGACATCTAGCATCGAGTAGCGGAATTATCAGTATCGCTACTTGATACTAGATGTCTCTTGTGTCGCGACTCACGTAAACTGTATTGATCAACAATTTACAACGAATATAAACGCAGAAGGAGTTGAAAATAGAGTTCCGGTTAATCCGGTTATAATATTAGCTGAAAATTGTTGAGCATTAGACTTTTTGATCGCCGGAACATCTATTGTCAAGTAGCAGTACTGATAATTCCGCTACTCGATGCTAGATGTCGCCTACGAAGATAATAGTCGTTTTGGTACTACAACTGATGTATGGAGTGATCATTCTATGTATTTTTTTTTCTATATATTAAGGCGACGGTAGCGGTGGGTAAATTTTCAGATCCTGTCAATTTACCCCATTTCACACACAAGCGCACTTCACGCACACTACCTCACTTTACTGGGACAGGTCAGTGACACATCATGTTTTTTTAAGATTGGGGTTTTAGTTTAGTATTGACCACTGGCTTCCTTTGAGGAACAGAAACTGTAAAAGCGTTCCATTGAAAGATGAAAGAGAAACAATACAGTTAATCTTGTGCTTTCCTTGTATGTTTTAACGGTACCTAAATCTTATACTCGTAATAAATAAGAAGTATATGGCTGTATGGCATGTATTTCTGTCTATAATTTACCTTTATACATAATATAGTAGCGGGACTGCTTTAAATAATTACAGACAGGAAAGACCCGTATCCGCGCGGGAAAGGCGCGTTTTAATTCGTTTAGGTTTACTGACCTAAAAATCCTGTTAACATTAAACAAATGTCCACAAACCGTGAAAAGAAATAGGCAAATATATAACAAACCTCCGCCAACAATAAGAAACTCGACACGTGTTTCGCATCATCCATATTTTTTCTAATTCTATTTTCGTTTATTTTGTAAGTACCTACGCGTGTCAGACATCCCCCCGGTCCCGGGCCTTATAATATCTACATGATATTGGGATGTTGCGAACATCCGCATCCGCATCCGCAACCGCGGAACTTCCGCATTATTTTCAACATCCGCATCTGCATCCGCATCCGCATAAAATCGATGTGGAGCTTATGCGGATGCGGATGTCGAACAAGTCGGTACATGAAGTGCTAGGTAATTTCGTCATTACCTATAACGAAATCGCCTCGATCCAGAAAAGTCGGCCAAGTTACTGTTTATTAAATATAACGCACCTATATTCTTGCTCAAATACTAAACGTTTCGTTTTTTTTAAATAAAAAAATACTAAAAATGTAACATATGACGTTTTCTAAGTACCTAATCTTGACATCCGCATCCGCGGATGTGAGCCTTTGAATATCCGCATCCGCATCCGCGGATGTCAAAAAATCTGCATCCGCAACATCTCTGGTACAAAGTTTGGTTTGAGTGGGAGACGTAAGGAAATGAATAAACAATACTCGTAAATGTTGATATATACCTATGTAGCACAGAACTGAAGGTTCGAATGGTAGGAAGAGTACCTAAAATGGAAAAAAACAATCAAACAATATTTAATTTTATTTCGATAAAATAAGTGATGTGTAAGGGGTCATCCATTAATTACGTCACACGTTTAGGGGGAGGGAGGGGGTCAAGAAAATGTGACATATTGTGACATGGGGGAGGGGGGAGACACAAACTTTGTGACGTCACTTTAACTTCATCAGTAACCGAATTATTTTTTTAAATTATTTTATTCGCTGTACATTTAAATAACAAGTTTTTAAAACGATAATCGTTTTTATTCTTTTAATTTTCTTTCCTAAGCAGTTTTGGATTATAAAATTACTAATATTTATATCGTCAAAAATATTTTGATAAAATATTAATAATACTTAGGTACTTACTTAATTCGATTTGGCGATTTCGTAGAAAAAATGTGACGTCACACTAGGGGGGAGGGGTTTGCCAAATGTGACCAAATGTGACAAGGGGGGGGGAGGGGTCAAAAAACCTAGAAATTCGTGTGACGTAATTAATGGATGACCCCTAAGTAACTTTGTAGGCAATTTTATTGTCTTGTTCTGTATTTAAATTTCAATAAAGTAAAACAATTTCCCTGTTCGCTAATCCGATAACTCGTAAAGTTAAGAAGTTAAGGAACATTTCACGCCGCTGGTAATTAATTACGTAGTTTGTTTACTTTATGTAATTAGGCGCAGAACACACTAAACTTGGTGGGAAGTTTGTAAGGCGTGTAATCCATGTGACCTTGGCATTGACTAAAACGCCAACGCGGTGTATAGTATCAAATCAATAGTATAGTAAAAAAAGATTTTTCTTCAATGAGTTCCAATATTCCTACTATCATAAAGTGAAATGGATGTCATAATCAAATTTAAACTTTCGTGAATCATACTTAATCCAGTAACTTTGTCGAATTTTGTAACCTGGCTCTTTTGCGTCAAATCCGGTAGTTCTGATTTTTGCAGACTCGTTTATGATGTTGGCCCATTGCATTGGGGACTGTACGATCTTGTGGCTACCGGGCCAAATCAGCTTTGATTGACCTTAGAAACAATTGTGCCAAACGGCATCACCTGAGACAACAGTGTATACTCACTGCACTTACTTAGCCTACGAATACATGTTCGAAAAAATTATACATTTGGAAAGGCTTTATCTCGGAAAATATTAGATGTACAGAGACAATTCTAGTGTCTTATTGTAGTAGCAAATTTAGTCTACTTTAAAAACGCCCTAGGAAGTTACTATCAAAAACTAGTACTTTAGGGTTATAATCGCCCAAATCTAAAAAAAAATGCGGTTTATTCGATTTTGACAAAGTTGCGTTCGGCGCTCGAGGTCACAAACTTGGATTATTCATTGGGCCAACATCATAAACAAGTCTGCAAAAAATCAGAACTACCGGATTGGACGCAAACGCAAAATGTATAATTTTACTGTATTAACTAACATTACGCTAGATTTGATTTTGAATTACTTACTAAAAAAACCGGACAAGTGCGAGTCGGACTCGCCCACCGAGGGTTCCGTACTTTTGAGTATTTGTTGTTATAGCGGCAACAGATATACAACATCTGTGAAAATTTCAACTGTATCACTGTTCATGAGATACAGACAGCCTGGTGACAGACAGACAGACGGACAGAGACACAGACGGACAGATGGACATATGAATAGACGGACAGTGGAGTCTTAGTAATAGGGTCCCGTTTTTACCCTTGGGGTACGGAATCCTAAAAAAATACGTGAGTTAAAACTTTACTGTAAATTAGCTTTAGCAAAAAGAATAGATAGTATAGAGGGGTCCTGTCATTGTAAATTTTGTAGTCACTGTAAATTTACTGCCATCTATCGACACACGACTAAAACTCAAAATGAAAACGTATAAAGTTATCAAAAAATGTATATATATGGATAAATGATTTTATTATTTTTATATCATTTTGATCCATGTTCATTCACTGATATCTATGTGTTAAAATTGTTAAATATGAAACGGTGTCGTCACGCCATCTAGCCGAGGATAGGCTAAAGGTGTGTGCGGCATCTATTCGAGAATGACTTTTACTTGAATTCCGAGGCACGTTTTTTCCTTAGACTTTATTCGTCTTATACGAAGTTACATATGTCTTTGGCTTTAGGTATGTTAGATCTTCATATAATTATACATATGTAACTCCGTATAAGATGAATAAAGTCTAAGGAAAAAACGTGCCTCGGAAGTCAAGAAAAAGTAATTCTCGGACAGATGG
Organism: Cydia splendana; assembly: GCF_910591565.1. Lineage (NCBI taxonomy): Eukaryota > Metazoa > Arthropoda > Insecta > Lepidoptera > Tortricidae > Cydia > Cydia splendana. Next base: position 1,810,894 of record NC_085968.1, read on the forward strand.
CGCATACACCTTTGGCCTATCCTCGGCTAGATGGCGGTGACGACACCGTTTCATATTTAACAATTTTAACACTTAGGTATCAGTGAATGAACATGGGTCAAAATGATATAAAAATAATAAAATAATTTATCCATATAAGTATATTAATTTTTTGATAGTTTTATACGTTTTCATTTTGAGTTTTGGTCGTGTGTCGAAAGATGGCAGTAAATTTACTGTGACTACAAAATTTACTATGACAGGATATTGAATATACTAAGCGCTACTTGCACCATCCCTCTAACCCGGGGTTCACCGATTAAACCGCCTGGTAACCCATGGTTACCAGTACAATTTGTCACTGGGTTAACGATTTAACTGATTAACTCCGGGTCAGTGGCCGGCGGCGAGTTAGTGGACGAGGCCCTCCAGGTGGTGAAGGCCAGGGCACAGGAGGACTTCGTCTCCTTTTCTTAGTTAGTACTCTTAGTACATGACTTCTATTTCAGTTTATAATTTATAGTAGTGTGACTCAAGATGGGTGTGGGCAGGGGGGTGTCACTACGCAGTTTAGGTACATTTGGCCGGCGGGCCTCCCGGGCAGGGCAGGCGTATGGCAGTGGGATGTGGGATGTGGGCTGCCGCTCGACCGCACGATAGTCGTGTCACGTGGCGCTCGCGCAAAGAAGATTCACCGTTCGTGCGCGGTTATAAGTTTAAATTTTGTTGCAGGCGGCGAGTATAGGTATAATTTATATACCTAAATCTGACTTTTGTGAAGGAGTGAATTTTCTGTACGGTAGTACTATTAATTATACCAAAAAGAATAGCTAGTATAGAGGGGTCCTGTCATTGTAAATTTTGTAGTCACTGTAAATTTACTGCCATCTATCGACACACGACTAAAACTCAAAATGAAAACGTATAAAGTTATCAAAAAATGTATATATGATTTTATTATTTTTATATCATTTTGATCCATGTTCATTCACTGATATCTATGTGTTAAAATTGTTAAATATGAAACGGTGTCGTCACGCCATCAAGCCGAGGATAGGCTAAAGGTGTGTGCGGCATCTATTCGAGTATGACTTTTACTTGAATTCCGAGGCACGTTTTTTCCTTAGACTTTATTCGTCTTATACGAAGTTACATATGTCTTTGGTTATACTGTGGTATGGGGTACACCGAGCGAGTGCTATATACCCTTGTCCGTGTCATGGGACGCACGTAGAGGCAGCACCTGCCAGGCCCCAATTTCACCACGGTGACAGGCGCGACAATTGTAAAATCACTGTTGCTGACGTCACAGGCATCCATGGGCTACGGTTACCACTTACCATCGGGCGGGCCGTATTCCTGTTTGCCACCATCATTGTATTATTTAAAAAAACTTTATTATATCGGAATAAAACAGATATTTCTTTTGCGTAGTTTCTGACAATTGTCAAGATTTAGAAGAATTGTAGGTAATTCTTGACAGGTAATGAGTTATATGTCGGAATTTCGTGACAATTGTAGTGTTTCTTGTGACAATTGTCATAAACTTAGCAAGAGAAATATCTGTTTTTTTCCGATATAATAAAGTTTTTTAATAAAACAATGATGGTGGCAAACAGGAATACGGCCCGCCCGATGGTAAGCGGTAACCGTAGCCCATGGATGCCTGTGACGTCAGCAACAGTGATGTTTTACAATTGTCGCACCTGTCACCGTGGTGAAATTGGAGCTGTTATAACCTAGGCCTACCAAAAATCACAAATCAAGTTTGTGATAAAAAAAAAATCCAAAGCAGTAACCATCACCCACACTGTTAACTGTACATCGGTGGAACTTACCTTATTCCTTTAGTAATAAGGTCCACCGAAGTACAGATAGGAGTGTTGCTGTTTGTACTATCATATTATTCATCATATAAGGTTGTGTGTATGTATGTCAGACAACATTTGGCTGTAAATATCAACTCTTCTTATTTATCTGCTTTACATCCTATAAATACTGATTAGATAAACGTATAAAAATAACTGCATTTTTGCATCGGCGTGTCCTGATGTGTGCATACACATATTTGCGAGCTACATACATGGTACGGAGCGTACGTAGGTAATGAAATATTGTTTTAGAGAATTTAGAGTGTCATGTTAGAAAAAATGTAAATACTGCATGTAGTGCATGATTGTTTTCCATCGTATTTTCTCGGAAACGTTCGAACTTATGTCTATGCCGTCGTATTTGTCATGCTAGATCCGTCAATCTGACCGATTCGAACTTTAAGATACGTCAATGAATAGATCTAGAAACGATATGGATGAGATATGTCAGTGTCAAAAGTGACGTTTTTGTTTGAAGAAACGTCACATTTGACACTGACATATCTCGTCCATATCGTTTCTAGATCTATTGATTGACGTATCATAAAGTTCGAATCGGGCCGATAGTCTGATACGCTACTTTTGTGGTTACAAGCAAGATGCACCGGGCGAATGATAACAAAAGAACATCAATTTATAAGTTCAATTCAGTCTTTTTATAGGACTCGTTGTTGTGTGCGTGACTTAAGACCCCTCTCCTCCTCCGTGCAAAAGCTAAACGTGTGTGTAAGGCCAATGCCAACGTATATTTTGATATCTTGCGGCACGATTCGAACTTTAAGATACGTCAAATATCATGGCTTTTGATACGATATGGTAATCCATATCGTATCAATATATATATATATTCACCTCTAATGAAGTGTCAGTGTCAAAAGTGACTTTTCATTAAACAAAAACGTCACTTTTGACACTGACATATATGATCTAATCTATATTGTATCTAGCCGTAATTTTTTACGTATCTTAAAATCGAATCGGGCCGTTTGTGATGTCATTTTGCTATTGGCTCGTTCTTTTTCGTACAGGTATTGGCGACGGGCGAATGATAACAAAATGACATCATTTTGACGTCAAAATGTAAGTTCGAATCCTCCGGGTAAATACAATACTTCCTTTGTCCGTTTTATAGAGACCAGTCCCTTGTATAAACCTATCTCTAGACGTGAATGCCGGGTTTATGCCACCGATTTGAGGGGATTTCAGCGTACTAAGGCCACTAAATACCAATAATAGTACTATTGTACTAACCTAACCTAACCTAACTGTAATGTAAGTATTACTTACGTATAATCTAAGTACCTAATAATAATGTATGGTATAGAATAAGCCATTAGCAAAAATATTTAGGTACACACAGGGTGGCCATTAAATAAGTGCATTCCCGTTGCAAGGGAGGTTTTGGGATTATACTGAGCAACTTATACTATGGTACCAAACCCGAAATCGCGAAAACTCACTCAATTTTTCTTCTAAGGAGTTACGTAAAGGGGCATGGGGCATCACGTGCATGGGGCACGTCAGAATTTACAGAATACCTGATTTGTCCGGCTGTCGCCGTCGACGGATGCGGTTGGGAGGACATCATCATCATCATCATAATTGCAAATGAATAACTTCAGCTGCAATAATATTTATATCCATGCCACAAAACAACACGTACCAAAAACAATCCAAAAGCGTGGAACAGATTGGGCTGTTGATGCACTCAATGCACCTGCACCTGTTGAATTATTTACGTTTTACAACGATCAAGCACGAAGAGAATGCGTAAAGAGTTTTTTGGAAAAATTATTTTGCCTATAGAAATATTTATTATGCTTGAGTAAATCGAATAGTACGATAGAAAGGCCATATAGGCATATGGCCTGTCGAGCTGTTTTCTGTCAGTAGAAAAGAGCGGCAAATTTTAAAAATGTAGACTCGAAGGGTTATCGTCCCATAGAAAATTAGAATTTCGGGCCGTTTCCAACTGACAAAGTTGTTTGACCAGCTATTTTTTTTTAAGTCATACCTATCTGGAAAAAGAAAAACTACACTGATATTTGTCCGTGTATAGGGCTTACCGCTTACCGTGGGGCTTAGTCAATTTATGTAAAATGTCGTATAATATTTATATTTATTTTATATTTTATATTTATAGGTATATATTTAAAGAGAGGACACCCTATATACGCTTCATGAATTAAAAGTACGTTGTTAATGTACTTGATTACACAAACGGGTCTACCGCAAATTCCGACGTTTCAGCTGAGTTGCACCAGCTGTGGTCACGGAAAGACAACTCAGCTGCAGAGGAGCTGGTGCAACTCAGCTGAAACGTCGGAATTTAAGGTAAAAACAATGAAATTATATCGCGGTAGACCCGTTTGTGTAATTAAATATGTGTACAAAACGCGAGAGTTTAAAGTGTTAAGTATACGTTGTTAATGCATGTGCAAAACTATGTAGAAATAAAATAATTATATCGTACTCTTATACTGGATACAGTAGTAGATAAGATAACTATAGCGCCACTGCACATTTTCAGAATATCATTTCTACCTTTTCAATCAGACGAACCTTTAAAAAGATAATCTAGTCAATCATCCCGTGATTGCTACTTTGCAAAGATGCTCCCATTCAGCGCTCACTCGTGTTTCGAACGCGTCTGGGAGTGCTCGCGCCCGTGACACGCCGCCGCCCACCGCCGCGCACGAATTTAAAAACAAAACATTTAAAAAGTTAAAATGTCATACGAAGTGACTTGAACGATAGACAATTTAACGGTTTACTTTAGTGACTGTGTTTTGTGTAATGTGACTTGGTGATAATTATTTAAATTATCCGATAATTTTCGGAGTCAAGGAGACGTTGAACTAGTTGGTAAGTAATTATAATTATATCGGCAATTTTATATGCATTTTACAAGTTATTTATTACTTGAGTTCCTTGGTTTATAACAGCTAAGTAGTTATTATGACCGGTCCTTAGATAATTAATATAATTATGGTGTAGCGGTAAATTGTCAACAAAATAAAATTATGATAGGCGCACTTTAACCGTAATTGTTGGCGCGTTCATAGGCATAGTTACCTATTACAATAATTATGGTTTGTCGAAAACATATAATCATAAAAACGTGTTAGTAAAATTGAGTTGTGAAAAGAGTTACTAACTTAGGAAAAAAGCTTCATAAGAAAGTACTTAATTTGAATAAACAAAGTTTGGAATCTCAATTCTTTTGCACTTAGTTAGTAAACTATATATTTTAAAACTTTTGGTAGGTAAATGTTCTTTTTTAAATTGGTGGTTTATGTTAAAGGTAAATGTTTCGTGTAATTATATTGAGTTTTATTTCTAAATTCCTATCCTTTTTTTATTTTTCAAGGGGATTATCAAAGTAAAATTTGAAAACACAAGTTTTTAACTGCGTACTAAAAGTTATAACAAATAAAATTAATTTAAATACATTCAAAACCAACAGAATTAAATGTTAATGTTTCTTATTTTTTATTGTGGGACGCAACGCGTATTGGAAACGCGTTGGACCGGCAATCTAAACATGTGGGTGATGTGGGTTCGAGTCCCACGTTGACCAGAGTTGATCAGCGTTGATTTTTTCAATCTGTATAAATCCACAGAATCCAGTCGTTTTGTAGTGATAATCCACAGAAATTGACCCGTTTTCAATGCTCTTGAGCGTATTGGGCACTTAATCCAACCCAGTAGGCACGTTCTCGACAATTTGATTTGACGTAAGTAGGTAATAAATTGCGGGGTATTCGTGGAATTGTATGGTAATATGAGAGATTAGTACTTAGTACTTTTTATAATAGGGGTTATAAATTGTAAACGAGTATGAAATTGGGCTGGAGTATTGAATTGGAGTACCTATTGGATTGGAGTATTGGATTGGCATTGGATTGGACTTGTGGGTCTGAAAAAGTATATATTTAATATATTTTTAATTAAATTTAATAACATGAAAAAAACCGACTTCTAAAAGGATAACATAAAATCCATTTGTTCGTGTCTGGCCAAACAGTCCTGTAACTAAAAAGTTTTAGGCTTGTACGTTTCAAGTTTCAAGGTCTGGATCTGAATCCATATTTGAGTTCCCTCAATTCCTCATGGAACTCATCATCACAGCTAGGCGCCTTTCCCGCATATACGCCGTGTGACGTGTGAACGATTTTGAACGTCGCTATTCAAATTCGATAAAATCTCGTATACGGCCACCACTCTCACCCCCCACCACCTGCCACCTGGCTGACGACGGTCCAGAGAGATCTGAAGGAGACCGAGATGAACGCAGCAATAGCGCAGGATATAGAAAAATGGAAAAGACAGACAAGGTCAGCTCTCCTTGTCTGTCTTTTCCATTTTTCTCTATCCTGCGCTGTTGCTGATGCCACAGATGATGGGAAAAAAGCTTAGGAGAAGAAGAGGAGAAGATACGGTATACGGGAAAAATTTACGCCGTGTGATTCGTGTGAACCTAGCCTGACTTGTTCGAATCGTTCTTTACTCACAAACTCCCATTACAAAACGGCAAGAAATCATGACGTCACTATTTCTAAGAAGCCGACTTGAAGTATGGAAAACAAGGAAATTGCGATTTCGTCGGTGAAATATTGCGTTTATATAAAAATGTAAGAAATCGATTAGTACCTAGTTACCTACCATACAGGGTGTCCCATAAGTGACACGTCACAGTGACACTGGAGGTAGACCAAGCCAAGAGGACCCAAACCAACTTAACATGACCCCAGTAAAAGTGGCACGGTTTTCGAGTTATTGCCAAATTAAGGTTTTTCATGAATTTTGACCGTTTTTAACATTGTTAGTGCCAGTGTGCACTCGGAAAGGTCTCGAAGTTAGTTTTTTTTATGTGTACGGACGGCATCATGAATAGTTAATTAAGATAACAGAATAGGTATTTTATCGATAAACAATGTAAAATGCAAAAAAGTCAGTACTTTTAATCTTGAATTAAATTCACAGCGAAACATTAATTTCGACTTTGACCACCTGTCGTGAAAAAAAATTACTAGAAAAGTAATGAGCAAATAACGTCAAAATATTGAACATTTATGCAGATTCAAAAATGGTATAACACATGTACCTTTCTGCAATAAAATAGGAATTATTATCATCTTTCGAAAGCCTCATAAAAAATAAGTGAAAACTAGGAACTCTGCAATCCGTTGCTACTTTTAGTAAAAATAACGATTAATGTTGAGATATAAACAGTAGTCACCTATTACAATAATTATGGTTTGTCGAAAACATATAATCATAAAAACGTGTTAGTAAAATTAAGTTGTGAAAAGAGTTACTAACTTAGGAAAAAAGCTTCATAAGAAAGTAGGTACTTAATTTGAATAAACAAAGTTTGGAATCTCAATTCTTTTGCACTTAGTTAGTAAACTATATATTTTAAAACTTTTGGTAGGTAAATGTTCTTTTTAAATTGGTGGTTTATGTTAAAGGTAAATGTTTCGTGTAATTATATTGAGTTTTATTTCTAAATTCCTATCCTTTTTTTATTTTTCAAGGGGATTATCAAAGTAAAATTTTAAAACACGTTTTAACTGCGTACTAAAAGTTTTAACAAATAAAATTAATTTAAATAAGTACTTACATTCAAAACCAACAAAATCAAATGTTTTTTATTTTTTATCGTGGGACGCAACGCGTATTGGTAACGCGTTGGACCGGCAATCTAAGGGGCTACAGCGAAAACCGAAATTCGCAACTTGCGGGGATCTTTCTCTTTTACTCCAATGAAGGCGTAATAAGAATGACAGAGAAAAATGCCCGCAATTTGCGAGCTTCAATTTTCGCGGTTATAGCCCTAAACATGTGGGTTCGAGTCCTGCGTTGACCAGAGTCGATCAGCGTTGATTTTTTCATTGCGATTGATATCTGTATATATACAATCAACAAAATCAAGTAATTTTGTAATGATAATCCACAGAAATTGACCCGTTTTCAATGCTCTTGAGCGTATTGGGCACTTAATCCAACCCAGTAGGCACGTTCTCGACAATTTGATTTGACGTAAGTAGGTAATAAATTGCGGGGTATTCGTGGAATTGTATGGTAATATGAGAGATTAGTACTTAGTACTTTTTATAATAGGGGTTATAAATTGTAAACGAGTATGAAATTGGGCTGGAGTATTGAATTGGAGTACCTATTGGATTGGCATTGGATTGGACTTGTGCGTCTGAAAAAAGATATATTTAATTTATTTTTAATTAAATTTAATAACATGAAAAAAAACCGACTTCTAAAAGGATAACATAAAATCCATTTGTTCCTGTCTGGCCAAACAGTCCTGTAACTAAAAAGTTTTAGGCTTGTACGTTTCAAGTTTCAAGGTCTGGATCTGAATCCATATTTGAGTTCCCTCAATTCCTCATGGAACTCATCATCACAGCTAGGCGCCTTTCCCGCATATACGCCGTGTGACGTGTGAACGATTTTGAACGTCGCTATTCAAATTCGATAAAATCTCGTATACGGCCACCACCCCCACCCCCCACCACCTGCCACCTGGCTGACGACGGTCCAGAGAGATCTGAAGGAGACCGAGATGAACGCAGCAATAGCGCAGGATAGAGAAAAATGGAAAAGACAGACAAGGTCAGCTCTCCTTGTCTGTCTTTTCCATTTTTCTCTATCCTGATGCGCTGTTGCTGATGCCACAGATGACGGGAAAAAAGCTTAGGAGAAGAAGAGGAGAAGAAGAGGAGAAGATATGGTATACGGGAAAAATTAACGCCGTGTGATTCGTGTGAACCTAGCCTGACTTGTTCGAATCGTTCTTTACTCACAAACTCCCATTACAAAACGGCAAGAAATCATGACGTCACTATTTCTAAGAAGCCGACTTGAAGTATGGAAAACAAGGAAATTGCGATTTCGTCGGTGAAATATTGCGTTTATATAAAAATGTAAGAAATCGATTAGTACCTAGTTACCTACCATATTTTGTTTAGTTTTCTGCAGTTAAAAAAAACTTGTAAGTATGCAAAACTTTTGGATCTTGTATTGTTTTGGCCATCTCCATATTTTTCAAGTATCCAATTTATTGATATAAATTATTCATTTTCTATCTATTAAACTAGTTTGTTACAAAATTCAACACGAGTCATCATCTCTATTAAAAGAAAAAGAAATGGAATAGTATATTTGCAAGTGTTCAGTGAACCCAGTACAAATCACCTCCGGTATGAAACACCCTTGGATTTCACAGCCCAGTGGTCAGGATATAACTGATGTCCGACGTTTCCGAATATTTTCTGTTGGAAATGCACCTTTTTCTCTGACAAATATACGTACAGCTTTTGCCCGCGACTTCGTTCATGTACAGTCGCCATCAAATATATCGGAGCTGCCGAGGTGATCAAAAATATCTCAACACGCACTCTAGCGTCTTGACAATAAAGGCGTGTTCCGATATTTGTGAGCACCTCGGCCGCTCCGATATATCTGATGGCGACTGTACCTAACAAATCGTGGATGGGGTACAACTTACCCCAGTTTCCTCGGTTAGGGTCAAGTAGGGAACAGTGGCTCGGAAAAAAATAGTTGGGTACAGTGACTCACTCAACCTAATTCCAACATGACAGACTAGAGGCTAATCCCCCTTATTCATAAAACTTTACGGGCCTGATTTAGTTAAATTATGTTATATCCCTTTCTTACAAATACATAAGTCAAAATGCCAGATAAAGACAAACGTTTAGCTAATTGAGGTTTGTAGCGCGTTTATGAATAAGGGGTATTTGTTTACCTGCTAATATAGCAGAGACATTCAGTAAAGTTAGAATCAGGCCGACAGTTTTTGCCCCGACGGAAAAGAGGGGCGTTATAAGTTTATCTCTGTGTGTGCGTGCGTGCGTGCGTGCGTGTGCGTGTGCGTGTAGGTGTAAACTAACGGTGCGATTCGGGAAATGAATTAGAGCTTCACTAGATATGAAATAGTAAAGATATGTGACGTTCCACGGCAAAAGGTACTTTATGGCGGCTGGCGCTTACGTCGCATAGCGCCGCAATAATATTATTGCGGCGCCATAAGGTACCTTTTGCCGTGGAACGTCACATGTCTTTACTATTTCATATCTAGTGAATCTCTAATTCATTTCCCGAATCGCGCCGTAAGTATTATGTATTCCCGGCTGTTATAGTACTGTTTCTGCTTCCAAATACCTGGTTTATATATTATAATAGGTATTGGCTTGAACAAAAGCCGGGAAATTCCTGCTAAATATAGATACGTGGTTCTGATTGGTAATTAAAGGTGGCCACTGACGAGCCTTCCAACAGTCCAAATAGCGTGGCTGCAATCCAAAATCGGTCCGTGAATGTTAAAAACGTACAATGTTTAATATTAGGATGCCGTCCATTTGGATGAATCCATTGTAACGGCATCCATTTGGAAGGCTCGTCAGTGGCCTGCTTAAGACGTTCCTAGAAATTTCTTTTGATATTACCAGATTATCTAATTGCAAAATTAATTTAGTTCAGAATAAGTTCGTTGAAATTAATAACATACCTAACCTTAGAGCATTTAGTAACTGGAGACGTCTTGGCTGTCATTTTCTGTACAAAACAGTCCCCCGATTGTTGCGGGGGAGGGGACGTCAAATGTTTTGCTATTTCTACATGATTTGTACGTAACGTACAAATAGCCATGTCAGTCCATATCCATACAAAAGTTTGCACAATTGTGCAAGGTTTTTGGCAGAGGGGTAAGCTCTTAAAGGCGACTCCGGTTATTAAATGCTCTAAGTACCTAACTAAAGCTACAGGCCAATTTGGAACTTACATTTTGACATCAATATCTCAATATCTGTTTGTTATCATTTGTCCGTGCCTCTCGCTCGCGCCAATACATGTACAGTCACCTGCAATAATATGTTACACAACGAAGGCCGCATAAATATCTGACACGATCTTATTTGTAGAGCCATAAGAGCGTGTCACATATTTTTGCGGCCTTCGAAGAGTAACATATTATTGCAGGTGACTGTACGAACAAGTATGATAACAACTGACATCATTTAGATATCAAAATGTATATTTGAATTGGCTTCCCGGGTTTGCAATGAAGTTATTATTTAAAATTCATTCAAAATAAATCTAGAATTCTTTATGCAACATAAAAATAAAATATTTCTATGATTTAATTTGAATATTCGATTTCTATGTGAATGCATGAGTGCTCATTGAGTAGACACTAGAGATGCCACGAATATTCGGCAACTATTCGGTATTCGGCCTATTCGGACACTTTGCCGAATATTCGGTATTCGGCCGAATGGTACCTACTATTCGGCCACTATTCGGCTACTATTATACCGAATCCGAATCTGTTGCACCTACCTGAAAAGAAAAAATACACAAAAAAATAATCATTATCTATAGCTATATTTAATATTTAAAATGTATTCTTGGAAAGTAGTTAAATACGAAGACACGTTTTAGAGCATTTGTTGATTCCAAAATATTTTATTTTTATCATGGGTCTGATTTGATTGATTCTAACTACATGAATTGATTCTGTTCAACATAAAAATATATCTTAGCAAACATTATGCTTTGTTGGCGAACAGTTTTCATAATAATTGTGACTCAAAATGGTCGCATGTCATGCCGAATATTCGGTCGCCGAATATTCGGTATTTGGCCGAGAGGGGGGCCGAATATTCGGTAAACGGCTGAGAGGGCGGCCGAATATTCGGTATTCGGCCAAATTCACTATTCGGGGCATCTCTAGTAGACACTGCATTAATTTCAAAATAAATTTTATTATTAATTTACCTATTTAACTAGCTCCTGCTTGCGACTTCGTTCTTATTTAGGTACTTTACTTACATAAGGTTGGTAGAACATGAGTGAAGCTCTTCTATTCAGACTGTGTCGACGTACTAAAACAGATGTAGTGCATAATTATTTTCCATCGTTTTATCACGGAAACGTACGAACGTGACTTAATTGCTGTTTCAGTCAGTCTCGGTACAAAAAGTACTGAGGTTGACTGAAGTAGCATGACAAATATGAACGTTTCCGAGAAAATACGATGGAAAACAATTATGCACTACATCTGTACAAAGTTTTTGCCCTCTTCCGAGCAATTAATTACCTATATAATGTCTATCTACCTCACGTTGACCTTACGTCAAATTCTTTTCCTTGGTATTGATGGTTGTAAAAAGTTTAATTTGAGTGATTTAATAACGCTTTAAAAAAACCGGCCAAGTGCGAGTCGGACTCGCGCACGACGGGTTCCGTACAATTACGCAAAAAACGGTAAAAATACACTTTTGTTATATGGGCACCCCGCTTAAATATTTATTTTATTCTTTTTTTAGTATTTGTTATTATTAGAGATGCCACGAATATTCGGCAACTATTCGGTATTTGGCCTGTTCGGCCACTTTGCCGAATATTCGATATTCGGCCGAATGTTGCCTACTATTCGGCGAATACAGAAAATCTATTGCACCTACCTAATAAGAAAAATTACACAAAAAATAACCAAAAACTAGGTATATTTAATATTTAAAAAAGCGCTGGTGGCCTAGCGGTAAGAGCGTGCGACTTGCAATCCGGAGGTCGCGGGTTCGAACCCCGGCTCGTACCAATGAGTTTTTCGGAACTTATGTACGAAATATCATTTGATATTTACCAGTCGCTTTTCGGTGAAGGAAAACATCGTGAGGAAACCGGACTAATCCCAATAAGGCCTAGTTTCCCCTCTGGGTTGGAAGGTCAGATGGCAGTCGCTTTCGTAAAAACTAGTGCCTACGTCAAATCATGGGATTAGTTGTCAAGCGGACCCCAGGCTCTCATGAGCCGTGGCGAAATGCCGGGATAACGCGAGGAAAAAGAGATTTAATATTTAAAATGTATTCTTGGAAAGTACTTAAATACGAAGACATGTTTTTGAGCATTTGTTGATTACAAAATATTTAATTTTTAACATGGGTCTGATTTGATTGACTCCTAACTACATTAATTAATTCTGTTCAACAAAAAATTATATCTTAGCAAACGTTGTGCTTTGTTGGCGAACGGTTTTCATAATAATTGTGACTCAAAATGTTCGCATGTCATGCCGAATATTCGGTCGCCGAATATTTGGTATTCGGCCGATAGAGAGGCCGAATATTCGGTATTCGGTATTCGACCAAATTCACTATTCGGGGCATCTCTAGTTATTATAGCAGCAACAGAAATACATCATCTGTGAAAATGTCAACTGTCACGGTTCATGAGATACACCGGGTGACAGACAGACAGATGGACAGGCAGACAAATATTAACAAAATAACGAAAACTCTTCGCGATACCAAAAAGCTGCAAAAGCAATTACTCATATAAAAGTTTATCTGAGACCATTCCTCCACCGCTGGTGCGAACTTCCTTATCCAACTATATAAATCTCATCAATCACAGACAGACAAACAAAGGGATAGATGTACCGGGTGTGGCCTGTACTTAGAGCATTTAATAACTGGAGTGGCCATTGAGAGCTTACACCTCTGCCGAAAAACTTGCACAATTGTGGAGCATTCCACGGGCTGTAGGGTGGTTCACGTTTGTATGGGAAAAATTTAAACTCTAGCTAGAAGAAGCGGCACCCTCTCATTTTGTTACACTTGTTCTGTTGACTAAATATGCCAAGTTTTGTAATCTTATCTCAACTACAAGGGGGTGCTCAAACAGTTTGAAATTTTTCAAAGTTGTATGAAATCCAAAAAAATCAAGTTATTTTTTTTTGAGTTTTATGAAAGTACTTAGTAGTTTTCACATTATTTGAAAGTGTGATTTAAAGGTTTTTTGGTGAAAAACCATTTTTATTTCTATTTTTTATGATTTTTTTACGTAAAATTCTAAAAATCTTACTTTTGAAATATTATAAAAAATAGAAATAAAAATGTTTTTCTACTTAAAAACTTATAAATCACATGTGCAAATAATGTGAAAACAGATACTTAAATAAAATTCTGAATAATAAATACTTGGTTTTTTTTGGTTTTCATACAACATACAAAATTTTCAAAGTGGTTGAGCACCTCCTTGTAGTTGAGATAAAATTACGAAACTTGGTGTATTTTATCAGCATAATAAGTGTAACAAAATAAGGGGGTGCCCCGTCGGAAAATAAAAAAAAATGTTTTTTGAACCACCCTAAGTCGGGCTGTCCCGTACAAACGCATTTTATTTCCCGTGTTGCGACTTTTTTTTCGGCATTTAAAGCAGGCGATTATTTGTCTGTGCATATTTTTGACCATTTGTCATAGAAAAGGCAACTCGTATACTTGCAAATCTTCAGAAAATTCGCGTTTGTATGGGACAAACGGTAGACAATTTCATGGAATGCTCCTTGTGCAAACTTTTGTATGCACTGACATGGCTATTTGTACTTTACGTACAAATCATGTAGAAATAGCAATATATCTGACGACCCCTCCCCCGCAAAAATCGGCAGAATGTTTCGTAAAGAAAATGACAGCGATGACATCTCCAGTTACTAAAAGCTCTAAGGGCCTGTAACACGAGCAAATAATTAAAACATATAGATTGTACTCCTCAAACGGTGACACTTATGTTTAATAACTTTTAAAAATTATGAAGTCTTTAGACTTTCTATTTTTCATACAAAATAAATAATCAATGTATGCCATTATCATTGTGATTAACGTTACTTGTCACGCCTTAAACATAACAAAATTCGCAATACTATGCGTCTTAGAATATTTGTTAAAGTGTATAAAAAATCAAAACATGAGTTATTTTTAAAAATTTGAACAAATATGAGGAGTACACATGCAATAATATGTTACTCTTCGAAGGCCGCAAAAATATGTGACACGCTCTTTTATCTCTACAAATAAGATTGTGTCAGATATTTTTGCAGCCTCCATTGTTGCCATCGTGTAACATATTATTGCAGGTGACTGTACAGCCTACAGTTAATTTTTAACTCGTATTACAGGCCACACCCGGTATATACTACCTACTTATATATTAATATAATAACGTGGGATTGGAAATGTGTCCGATCCATCAAAGACACGAATGATCCGGTTTCTTTGTGTCTTATTGGAATGTCCGAGGAGATTTGAAGCCTCGAGGGCAATGCGAACGTACATTTTGGTAGTTTTCTTGGTATTTATTTGGTATTTTTTTCATTTCCGCATGCATTTCGCTCGTACTATTTCCGTACATGTATATAATCCGTACATGTAAGTTTAAATTGACATCCTTGGGTAACCCCAACCCCCATCCAAAAAAAAAAAGAAAAAAGAAGCCATCAGAAGGCGAATGTATAGTTTGGCCCAAGACTGTCTCATTTCAAACATAGACATAGAATCAGACTGTCTTCGTCCTACGCTAGTACAAACAGAAACACTCCTAACTGTACATAGCCCAAGTAGCATGGAAGTGTCGGCAACATCAATATAGCAGCCAATTAAGAACTTAAAGTGATTTAAGGGACGTATAAGAGTGTCAGAAAAGATTTAAGCTGTATAAAAGGTACTTTACAGACATTATACAGCTCAAGCTGTATAAAATCATTATAAAGGATTCTGCGGAAGCATATAAAAATATAAAAAATCAGAATATAATATAAAAAATCTACTATAAAACTAAAAGTCTTGTGAGTACTACAAGCTAATTCTATCGTAAAAGCTGTATACAGGCTGTATTGTAGTAACACTTGGCACTTTTAGATGTACAAAAGTATCTGTCAACTCCGTTTTAAAACATTAAGTATTGTGAAACACTACAAGCTAATTTTATCGTAAAAGCTGTATACAGGCTGTATTGTAGTATCACTTGGCACTTGTAGCTGTACAAATGTATCTGTCAACCCCGTTTTAAAGCTATTTCTTATGGCGTAATCTTACTCTCCTATAAGAATAGTAGTTGTATAACTTCTGTCTGTAAGGGTATTATAAAACCAAATGAATAAATGGCAGCTATAGTACAGCTTTTTTCTGTATTACTGATAGAGTCGCTTATAACAATCTTTTGGCGTAATTTTACACTCGTATAAGTATAGTAGGTAGTGTAATGATTTCTGAAAATAAGTGTATTATAAAACTAAAGGAATATATGACAGTTACAGTACAGGTTTTTTATTTGTTATACGGATCTCTAAAGAGAATTATAACTTATGTACGGAGAACCGAAATACAGCCAAACGAATACAAATATTCTATTATAAAGCTGTTTTAATTACAAAAGCTGTAAAAGACACTCCATTTATTACACAGCACAGCTACTAAGATTATAATGCTCTCCAACTATCCTGTAGGCTGTTTAAAAATTGTCGCCATTTTACAATTAAAAAAAAAACGTATTTGTAAATATAATTAAAGAAATACTTGCAAATATTTAGCAGACTAACGCCGTGTTATGATTACCAGCTAAAATAAATTGTTTAGTCTTAGAATTCATCATCATCATCATCATCATCTCAGCCATAAGACGTCCACTGCTGAACATAGGCCTCCCCCTTGGACCTCCATACGTGCCGGTTGGAAGCGACCCGCATCCAGCATCTTCCGGCGACCTTAACAAGATCGTTTGTCCATCTTGTGGGTGGACGTCCTACGCTGCGCTTGCTAGTCCGTGGTCTCCACTCGAGCACTTTTCGACCCCATCGGCCATCTTCTCTGCGTGCAATGTGGCCTGCCCATTGCCACTTCAGCTTGCTAATCCGGTGGGCTATGTCGGTGACTTTAGTTCGTCTACGGATCTCCTCATTTCTGATTCGATCACGTAGAGAAACTCCGAGCATAGCCCTCTCCATAGCTCGTTGAGCGACTTTGAGTTTTGAGATGAGGCCGATAGTGAAAGACCACGTTTCGGAGCCGTAAGTCATCACTGGTAACACACATTGATTAAAGACTTTCGTCTTGAGGCACTGAGGTATGTCGGACGAAAAGACATTACGTAGTTTCCCGAACGCTGCCCAACCGAGTTGGATTCGGCGGTTGACCTCTTTCTCGAAGTTGGACCTACCTAATTGGACTACTTGTCCTAGGTAGATGTACGAGTCAACAACTTCGAGTACCGAGTTCCCAACAGAGACTGGGATGCGCACAACATTGGCATTTGACATAAGTTTCGTCTTGTCCATGTTCATTTTCAAGCCCACCCGTTGTGAAACTCGGTTGAGGTCATCGAGCATCATGCTGAGTTCCTCCATCGACTTTGCCATGACTACGATATCGTCGGCAAACCGAAGGTGAGTGATGTATTCGCCGTTGATGTTGATGCCAAGTCCTTCCCATTCCAGGAGCTTGAAGGCGTCTTCCATTACGGCAGTAAACAGTTTCGGAGAGATAACGTCTACCTGCCCTACGCCTCTTCGCAATGGAATCGCCCTCGTGCTCTCAGTCTTAGAATTAATATTTATAAATATTTTTGATACTCTAACCTTAAAAACAAACAGTAACTTTACCGATTTTTGATATTTTCCTTATGGTTTCTCTTTGTTATTTTGCAGGCGCGTAAATATTTTGCCAGAAAAGATACACAGGTTCACAATAAATAATAATCCGCACTTACCAATAATGTAATATTCTATTCAAGTCCTGTATAATATTTACTTTTACTTTTACCATCCACTATAACACTTTATTGTCGCCATTACTATATTACGAATGAACAAGATTAAGACATTTTAGTTTCTTAAATGATTATTATTCTCTTGTAATTCTTTCTTATAACTCATTTAAAACTTATATTCTTATATCGTACTTATAAGAGATTATCTGTAGTGTTAAGGTTTCCTGTTACACCGAAATATAGCTGTAATGCAGGTATTATGCAGCTTATGTATTGCTTATACAGCTACTCTACAGCTCTAATAACGCCAAAGGCTTTATAATTTGGGCCCTTTTTTTACTTATAAGGGCTGTATAAGCGCTTATACAGCCTTTGTACAGCCTAACTGTACAGCTTATAGTATACAAATAAACTTTAATACAGCTTATATACAGCTTGCAATGCTACTTGGGAGGTGGACCTTATTATAAAAGGCATAAGGTCCACTGATGTACAGTTAACAGTGTGGGCGATGGTACTAGCACCCAAAAGAAAGGGATAAGTATAGTTTTCCTGGTTCTTACTGAATCAACACGACTGCCTTAGCAGTGTCAAACTGACATATTCGCTGACGTCTGCGTAAGTAGTACGAGTGAGATGCATACACAGTAAGTTACGTACACGCTAGCGAATATATCTGTGTCAAACTGGTGGTAGTCGTACAGTTAATTGAGGAGATCCTTACAAGCAGTATACATATACATAATAAATAGAAAGCGAATGACATCATCTTCCGCCTAGTAGATACATATTTATTTGCTGCATATCAGCAATGCATTAAAGCTATTAAGAATATTTCCTTAATGCACTAAATGCAACCATTATCTTAAATCCATTTCAAATTTCAGCCATTTACCTCTTAGTAATATCTGTTTTCTCAATTAAGTGCATTAATCATTCCAAGTAGTTTCAGTGCAATGCTTTCTATATTGCGTAGGTAGTTCTTAATGGTTTGTGCTCAGCTTATATTATTATATTCAAATCACAAAATTTGGTTAAGGGTTAAACAATCATCCCGTATGGATATAGGCTTTTAAAATTCAAATTCAAAATATATTTATTTCAAGAAATACAGAAATTTCCATAAAACCACACAGTCCAGTGATCCCCACATTAGGCTCATCCTGTAACGTGGGGATCTTAGAGAAATACCGAATACTGATGTAGCGGCTATTATTTTAACAAACTATAATTAATATCAAAGCTAAGCTAAGCTAAGCATAAATAAGACATTTTTATTATATGACTATCTAAAATCACAACGCAGTCGAGTAAAAAATAAAGAAATCTATCTAAAGATACATTATTTAAGTAGGTACATAGTACACACCCACCCTTCTGGCTTTCAGCTTTTCTATCTCGAGGCTATAAATAGGTAATACTTAGTAATAAAATAATAATTGGAATTTATGAGCCTCCTTTGGAGTTTGCCGATCAATTCTCGGCAAACCGCGACTTAATAATTCAATTAAAACCAAAATTCAACCCGCAAGAGGTTCCGTAGACATACCTGGCTGCTAAATTGGATTTTCATCTTGAAACTAATTATTCTTTTTATTTGGATACTGTTAATTTGGTTGTTAAATTTTGATGCAGTGCGATTTATGTTATTTGAATTGAACATTAGGTCGCCTAAGGTCGACTTGCACCATTCACTGACCCGGGATTAACCGGTTAAACCTGGAATTACCATGTTTACTAGTACAATTTGACACTGGGTTAACGGTTTCACCGGTTAACCTCGGGTTAGTGGGATGGCAAGTGGCAAGTATATGAAGTTTATTTTATAGTCCTAAGAAAGATGATTCATCATCTTCCTCGCGTTATCTCGGCATTTTGCCACGGCTCATCATGGGAGCCTGGGGTCCGCTTGGCAAATAATCGCGAGAATTGGCATAGGCACTAGTTTTTACGAAACCGACTGCCATCTGACCTTCCAACCCAGAGGGTAAACTAGACCTTATTGGGATGATAGATTAATGTGAAGCTATAAAAACAATAGATTTGTAGGGTCTGATCGTAGTTTGTTTATTTGTCTGTGGGATGAATACGTAGATAGATAGAGTTAGACCAAGAAAAGTCTGCAGCGATTTTGATAGCATACGCAGTGCAAGTGTTATTCACACGTCATAATTTCATAGAAGTTTGACGTTTAAATAACATTTGCACTGCGTGTGCTATCAAAATCGTTGCAGACTTCTCTTGGTCTAGCTCTAGGTCATACCTAACAACTTCGAAACCGCGTAAAAAGTGTTCCCTCACATCTACATAATTGGGCATTCCTATTTAAATAGGGGCGGCATATTTTTACTTTTAACGCAAAATTAAATTGAGGCCAGATGAAAATTAATTTAGCCAGAAATATTTTTTCCAAGTTGGGGTATTCTAAATAGTTGACGCGTGAAGGAAACGAAACAGAATTAGGGCTTCCAAATACCGGACTTCTTTCAATACCGGTATTAATACCGAAACTGTCTTCATCAATACCGGGATCCCGGGATCCCGGTATTGACTATGAATCGCTTAATTTTTTTGAGTTTTATTAAAAAAAGGCTCACTGTAACACCACAACACCAGATATGTATGTCCTTAGCTTAGGCACAGAATAAATAATAGTACTAGGTACAGAAGACTCATTCTCTAACAAAATGCGTCTGTTACGATCAGGACAGATATGGCCGCTAGGTGGCGACAGCGCCACGCGCGGCTTATGGCTAGCCACCAAAATTGGTGTGGAACGGATGTACTTGTAGCTACCTGTTGCAAAGCGACGAAAGCGCGGAGTGAGCCACGCCTGGCTTCGGATATTAAACAATAATCGCCATCTGCAATAATTATCATTTCACCCTCCAGGTTGGCAATCATTTTATCCGCCTTGTTGAATTCACCAGTCACATTTTTAGTTCAACCTAATAAACCAGCCAATAAATATTCAAATTTGGCACCTAAAATTCGTGTGCAATTAATTTCTTTCTACTTTTTGATAAAATTTCAAGAACGAATTATGCTAATATCATATCCTGAACATCAGAATTCATCACCAAATATTTATCTAACACATACCTATGCACAGATCTTGTTTCAATTAAATGATCTTTAATTAAATGGGCAAGTAATCTTCTTGATACAGCCGAATTTGATCATTTTAATGGATTTTAAACGTTATAATCGGCATATTTTCCTCGTTTTGAAAATACCGGGATCCCGGTATTGCATTAAAAAATACCGGTATTGAAAAATGCGTTTAAACAGACGGGATCCCGGTATTTCGGGATCTCGGTATTTCGGGATCCCGGGATCCCGGTATTGGAAGCCCTAAACAGAATATTAAAACTGTTTGACCAATCACAGCCAGTTTTTCATCTCTGTCACATAGATGAATCTAGTATATAACTGGATCTGGCATGAAAGGTGGGGGGGAAGTGACCGAACAGGATAGTCTTATGTATCTTTATATAGTATAATTATATAAGTATGGATTATGTTGGGCAACAAATAAATTCGACTAACCATAGTGTCGCATTGCGTATGTTTTGTCCCTCAAGGAGGCACGCGTATACCACTTCTATAGGATCCTACCTTCTATGGTTACATCACATACGTCTACGTCAGCCATATTCGGGCGCACGAGCGCCGAACTAACTAGGAGTCGAAGTGGTCGCCTTGGTCGAAATCGGCCGGAAGGATCATATCATATCATATATCACATCACATACATCCTGACATTTCCTGGACGGTCATTGCTCCAAACTCCAAACCCCACTGATTTTTTAATAAGGTCTCCGACGTCTCGGAAGTTTCTTTTTAAATCTACCATACTATCATAATTCTGTGGCCCTAGTGAATAAGAGTACAAGTCTCGGGCAGCGCAGTTGTAACAGGGCGTAAGTTCCACGTAATCCACGTAACACTTATGCCCTTGTAGACCTAAAAGCTGCGCGAGACTTGTACCCTTTTTCACTAGGGACACAGAATTATGCTGAAGCAGTGTATACACAAGTCTAAACTTTTAGCTAGTTTCTAGTGGTTTGTTGAGGTTTCTAAAAACCGTGAGGCGAAGTCCCCCGCAACCCTGACAAAGGACCAAAAATCCTGACAGGTCAGGGGAAATCCTGACGTATGGCAACCCTGCCCACAGCAGCGTAACAGTCAGTCTCCGTAACTCGAAGTTTTTTTTTTTAAACGACTACTTAACTTACTATCATAATTATGCTGTAGCAGTGTAGATACAACTCTAAACTTTTAGCTAGCTTCTAGTAGTTTGTTGAGCTTTCTAAAAACTGTGAGGCGAAGTCCCCCGCAACCCTGACAAAGGACCAAAAATCCTGACAGGTCAGGGGAAATCCTGACGTATGGCAACCCTGCCCACAACAGCGTAATAGTCATTGCAGAACAGGAATTCATTGCGTGAGAAATCGGTATACAATGGGCTTGGCAACTGTCAAAGGTTTGCATAGATGGCGCCATCATAGCTTGCCCCTTTTTCTATGCGATTTGGCTTAAAGGACTGGCATCCAGGGCATAAAATTCCATTCAAATAACACAAAAATTTGACACAATTCTAGGGAGGGCAAGCTATGCTGGCGCCATCTGCTAAATACTTCGACCGGCCAACCCCATTCAATGAGTTTTCTGAACCCAAGGCTTTAAAGAAATCTCGTTATTAAATTTGTACATAATTTGAATCAGTACTGGTGCAATAAGTGCAATCATACTTTTATAGTCGGCTTCTCTGAACAATAATGATTTTTTAATTAAAAACAAATTACTAAAACCGATTACAAACTTCTTTCTTATCGGGTAATGTTAATTAATTAAAACAATAATATTGCATTGGGAATCAGCGATATAATAACATGCTAGTCAATTAGTGCTAACCCGTTAATACTTAAGGTCTCTGCCCACTACACCGTATCATACCATGACCGTGCTATGAACGTGTCAGGCAAAAAAATATTCTTTGTATTAAAAAGTATGAGACTATGCCCACTAGCCCGTTCCGTCACCGACCATACCCGTCGCTCGCGTGCCATGCACGGACCGTCAAAAATTGTCGGCGAGGATATTTTGCCGGTGCCGAAACGCACCGTGCACGGCACGCAACGTTGCCAGAACGGTGCGCGGTGGTTATAACCGCTTATGGTGACCGTTCTAAGCCCATTATAAACGCGTTGCTATTTTCTTGCTCGCTCTTACCAGTCTGATAACTATTCGGTCGCTCTTTCTGGCGAGTCTTGCTCTCGCGAATAAAACACGGGTACCTACTAAGGGGATGAAACGCGGATGCTACGGGGATTATAGGCGGGTGCTATGGGGATGATGTGCGGTTACTACGGGCACTAAACCCGTTATGTACGGATATGAAACAATGTGGACACGGTGTAGTGGGCATAGTAGTCCGTATCGCGTTCCATTCCGTGCCTGATACGTTCACAGCACGGTCATGGTATGATACGGTGTAGTGGGCAGAGACCTTTAAGCGTTTCTTAAATTAATTCAAGTTTTAATACCACGGGCCGCAAATATTAAACGCAATTGCAAATAAAAAGAAAATGGGTCACTCGCGTTTTTAAGTCAAAGAATGCTCGATTGGTGTTTTATTAACTAAACCTGCACAAAAACCGTCTGACCGTTGAAGCAAGTCTGTATCCCATCCAAAACATAAATGTTAAATGAGAGCAAAGTTCAATTTTAAGAATATTCGTCGTTGTTGACTGCGCTGGAAAAAGAATAGAGATCTATATGGGTGCCAAGTTCTAATTCGCTTGGGATGTACCTAATTAAAGTTCAGGATTTTACTTAGTTAGTTTTTACGTATACAGTCTTAATAAATTAACCAAATTTCATGTTTATGTTCATGTCAAAAGTGGCTCCAAATGGTTCGTGTCATATAACACATGGCTGCTGCGTCTCCAGTTCTCTTCTTTTGAACTTGGCTTGAATTGACTTGACTTGACTTGACTTGACTTGGCTGCCGCGTGTCTAGATAATATAATTTTCATTTATTTTGTCGCTCGAACGATATTATGATATCCTAATCTTTTTATATTCTAAAGTATAGTTTTAATAATGACAGCCACATGGGACTTATATAGTGATATAGCTACATACCTACTGAAACTAATATCACTGACGTATATATCATAAAAATTTCATTGCTTTCTTAAAAACAAATTTGAATTACGCTCGGGGGTATAATTATTAATGTTGAATGTATCCATCATAATATTTCAATTTAATAATATTATGTACGTCACTCAACATGCCTTGATAAATTGAATGATGAACAAAAACCACTGAAATACCTATAATAAGCAAAAGTTTATAGGTATTTCAGTGGTTTACATCGTGCTTGTGGGTGAAGACGGACTCGAGGTACAGAGCTGACTTGAGAAATGGAGAATGTTGGCCTGAAGATCAGCAGATCTAAAACTGAACATATGTTCTGCGATTTCGGCGGTCTCTCCAGTTTCGCCGCCATGGAACTCGATGGCGTTACGTTGCCGGTCTGCTCCGACTTCAAGTACCTCGGTTCGCTGGTACAGTGCGATGGCGATATTGACCGTGACGTGAAAAACCGGATTAGCACAGGATGGATGAAATGGCGACAGGTCATGGGAACCATTTGCGACGCCCGAATGCCTCTTCGATTGAAGGGTAAAATTTATAAAACCATCATAAGACCTGTCGTCATGTATGGATCAGAGTGTTGGGCCCTAAAGGTGACAGATGAAAAGAGGTTGCATGTAGCGGAGATGAGAATTTTAAGATGGATGTGTGCTGGCGTCAATTTTAAAAATATATCTCTCATTGCCTCTTTTACTTCTCCAGATATTGTTCCTTTTACTTTTTCTCCTGTCGCCATCGAAGAAATCCGCAAAATTATAGTATCAATTAAATCTAAGGCCGTTGGCCATGACAATGTCAGTCGTCTTATGATTATTCACATTCTGGACAGCGTCTTGCCAGTTATTGCTGACATAGTCAATACTTCTCTACTCACTGGCGTTTTCCCATCATGCTGGCGTAAGGCGTTTGTCATCCCACTCCCCAAAATTAATAATCGGAGCTCACTTAGCCACTTTCGTCCCATATCTATTCTCCCGTTTCTGTCCAAAATACTAGAGGCCGCGGCCCACAAACAGATCTCACACTTTGTTCATAGCAACAGTCTCCTTTCACCGCTGCAGTCTGGTTTCCGGTCTGGACACAGCACCACCACCGCTCTACTTAAAGTTACAGAGGACATAAGACTCGGTATGGAATCTTCCAAAGTTACGGTGTTAGTGCTGATAGATTTCTCCAACGCCTTTAATGCGGTAGACCATGACCTACTTTTGGCTACTCTAACTCATTTGCGGGTTTCTTCAGATGCCACAAAGTGGTTCTTTTCATATCTTTCTGATAGATCCCAGGCAGTCCGTGCCAGCCGCTCGTTATCTGATTGGTCTGAACTGAGTACTGGAGTACCTCAAGGCGGTATTCTCTCTCCTTTTCTCTTTTCAATTGTTATTAATCTTATTACCGCCAAGATTCGATGCTCTTACCATGTGTACGCAGACGATCTTCAGCTGTACGCGCAAGTTGACGTGGAAGATATAAACACGTCTATCTCATCAATAAATGCTGACTTGGATTACATCGCCGAGTGGTCTGCTAGCTTTGGCATTTGTGTAAATCCAGCTAAATGCCAAGCCATAATTTTAGGTAGCCAGTGCCAAATGTCTTAGGTTGAGTACAGTACCTGTTGCTCCGATCCTTTTTGAGGATACTGTAATTCCGGTGAGCAGTCGGGTTAAGAATCTCGGATTAGTTTTAGATTCCAACCTTTCCTGGTCTGGTCAGCTCTCGGAGACAAGTCGGAAGGTCACAGGTACACTTAGAACTCTATATAAATTTAAAAACTTTCTGCCTGTAAGCACGAAAAAAATGTTAGCGCAGTCCTTAGTGTTACCAATAATTGATTACGCGGATGTGTGCACTACTAATGCCACTCAGGAATCACTCAATAAACTAGACCGTCTACTCAATAACTGTATTAGATTTATATTTGGACTTCGTAAATACGATCATGTCTCCTTTTACCGCCGGCAGCTCAACTGGCTCTCCATCCGTCGTCGTAGGTCCTTCCGGATCCTTTGTGTCTTATTTTCGATCCTGTTTGAGCCTTCTGTTCCTGGATATCTCAAAAGTAAATTCGTCTTCGATACTCCTCGTCCAGCATGTGAGCTGCGTACCTCCCGCGTTCTCAAACTGACTATACCTTCTCACCGTACTGGTTTTATGACTAATTCTTTCGCCGTCCAGGCTAGTCGTCTTTGGAATTCACTCCCTCTAAATATTAGACAAGCTCCAAGTAAGTTTTCTTTAAAGCGGTTGTTGCGTAAGCATTTGCTAAAACAGGAGTTCGAATAATATCCATCATTATTATATTTATAGTATGTATTGTATAAATATGTAGTAGTTTATATATATTTTATTTATTTATGTAGTTTATATGTATAGTTTTTTCTAAATTCACTGAATAGGTATATTTCTCTCTCTGCACCAATTGTAGATATCTCTGTTTGGCCCTATGGTTGACTGGTAGAGAATGCCATTTGGCATTAAGTCCGCCATTTGTACATTTTTGTATATATTTTGTGCAATAAAGTTTAAATAAAATAAAATAAAAATAAAACCGAGAAAAAGGTGGATGGACTGTGTGAGAGATGATATGAAACGAACGCAAGTGATTGAGGAGATGACGGGAGAGAGAGCGGTATTGAAGAAAAAGACATGCTGCGCCGACCCCAAATGAATGGGATAAGGGCAAGCGAATGATGACGCAAAAGTTTATCTAAATAGATATTTTCGTGGATTGAAATAGATTTTTCGTTTATCCTTCGTTCTTATTTTATTTATATTGTTGGAAGCGAGCACTCTACGTAATAATAAATCAATGTCGATTCAAGAACATTTTTTTGTTAAAATTCTTGTATCTTTGTCAGTACGCATTCAGGTCATTGTTTAATTTATGACCCGCTTTTAGTATCTAAGTAAGTAATAATTCTTTTCAAAGCGATTCTCCTTGCGGTGATTCTGAGCTAAGTTTGATAAAAAAGCGTACCAGCAGTTTAAAAAGTATCAGCTGTTTTCCAAAATGATGTATTGTTGGCATAAAATGGTTTAAAATCTTATTATTAGCGTAGGGGTTTTTGAAATTTAAAAATTATTTAATAACAACATAAATAGGAAAAGCAGATATTGAAAAATGTATATTTTAGACGTGATACGTCGAAAAATTCGTAATGTAATTTATCCTTCTTAATGTCGCCGAATATAGTATACTTATAGTATATCCATCCCTCAATGCTAAAAATATTATCTAGAGTACCTTTATTGTATTTCAAGCATTATAATAAGTATAAAAGCCGAAATGTATTAAGAAAATATCTTTTTCGTGATAAATGTAGGCGTAAGAGAAGAATTTTGTTCATACCAGTAATTTATAATGTAGGTTTGTATAACATTCATTGGAAATGCGAAAGTGGATGACATTTTTGTCCATCTATTTTTAAAGAAATCAAAGGCAAATTTACAATCACTATGTTTTAAAAAGCGATTGCTTCAGGGAAGTTCAGAGGAAAATTAGACCTTGACGTTTTCCTATGCCTAAAAGTTAACGGTACTTGATATTTCGTACAGTGCCAAGATATTAATGGGTACGTCTTATTGTCTCACTAAATCTGACACAATATTCATTGCAACAGATCGTTTATTAAATCGAAAATTACAAAATAAAGTAACATAAATCCTAAAATACAAACATAAATACCTATGAAAGTTTGTCGTTCTGTGTCAGCAGCCATTTTAGCGTCGTTATGACATCCGAAGCATCACATTCACTTAATTTTGGTGTAAATATGATCTACTTCTTTCCCTTTCCCTTCCCCTTAGCTTCTTTCCCTTTCTTCTCCTTCTGTGGAATAGGGATTGGCTCCGGTTCCGGTTCAGGCGGCGGCGTCGGTGGCAGCTTCCTCTCAGGCCACTTCCTCTTCATATACTCCCCCATCATCGCAATATTAACCCTCTTTGCCCCCTTTTTAGAGGTAGGCCCAGGGAAAATGCAAGCCAACTCTGCTATAAGCCCGTCATCTAAAGAAACTCCTGCAAATTCAATCGCTTCAGTAAATTCCTTAGTATCTAGTATATTTTTTCCCTCCTTCAGTAGTTGGTAAATCACTAGCGCTATATCCACTTTATTTTTCTTAGGCTTCTTGCAAATAAACTCTACTCTGTTCAGCGTCGTTTCTCTTGGGTCTGGACTTGCTGCCTTGTGTAATCCTTCTACATATCCGTAAGTTACTTCTACGTTTTGTTTATTTGGTAATAACTTCATAACGTTTATTTTTTTTATAAAGTCTACATTTACAGTAATACCATCCATATAAAGTTTCTGTATTTTAACAAACTTGGATTGTAATTTATTTATAAAGAGTATGGAATCCGTCGACTTAATCGGGTTGTATGAAACGTTATAAGTGACCATTTTCTTGGGTTTTGCCATAAAAACAGTCAGGTCCATTGCGACTTCTGTGGTCGATAGCCTGTTATTACTGATATCTAAATGTTGCAAGTTTTTTGCCTTGAAAATCTGTTTTATACCGTCAGATAATTTGGTGCCGCTTAAACTGTTCCATGATAGGTTCATATATTTAAGTAACTGGCTGTTGCTTAACTCAATGAGTAGGTTGTAGAGTCCGGAAGGGAAGGAATACAGAAGGTTGCGGGATAGGTCTAAGTGAGTTATATGGTTGTTCCACTCTAAAGCCTCAGAGAGAGTTTGTGCACCTTTTCCGCTGATACCATTGCTGGAAAGATTAACTTCCCGAACATCAGATTTGGAGAATATAGCTTGAGAGAAGTGATCAGTACCGGCATCACCCAACTGATTCCGACTGAGATTGAGCACCATTAAACCCTTGTTGTTTGGCAGTCCCGCACATAGCCTCAGAGCTCCGCTCGGCCCAATCCTACATCCCGCAAGATTTAACTCAGTTAAAATGGTATTAGTCGTTAACAACTCACCTAAATGGAAGCAGGCGTCGTCGTTTAAAAAGTTGTCCGTCAAATCAATGCTGGTAAGCGTTTTATTGTTGACTAGACTCTTGGTCATAGCTTGGATGCCGTAAGGATTAACGCAGTAATAGCTCAAGTCTGCCTTAGTTCCGAGCAGCGCTCTGTGGAAAATTCGAACCGGGGTCTGATTCATCTGTTTACATAAAGCTAGGTACAGTTCTTGGCCGTCGTCAGAGTAGAAGGGTTTAGGTGCTGGTCCTAATAACGCGTGTGATATCCCAGGGTCGGAGACGCAGGGGTAACTGTAGTAAGCATGTCTGAAGACTGCGCTGTCAGACTGGGCGACGTAACCGGCACATATTTCTCCACTTCCTGGGTCGTAGAGACCCTCTTCGTATAGTACTCTCTTCGGATTAGGGGGTTCTACATGGATGACGAGTGAAGACCATTCAGACATGGAGGGTTCAACTGACTCCACGGACGCTTGGGCTTTTAGTTGTAAGACTTCCACGGTCTCAGCAGACCCGCTGCTAGACATGATGGTAAATAATTTCAAACGAATTACAAATATAAAGAAATCTAAAATAAATTAAAAATCTGAAATCAAATCTCGTAAAAAATCAATGACAGTAAAAAAATGTCAATTTATGAATCCTGGCCATATCCTCCTAAAAAAAGCCATTAATATAGGATATTCTACCTCTAAGTTGACTCTAAGTTAAAAACATATTTTGATTAAAAACTTAATAACCCTAGTGTTGCCACCGAAAACAACCTTTAAAATAGAAAATAGTAGTATGTACTTAAGTTTTTTTCTTGATAAACTTACTTTTCTGGACTAATACTCGTAATAATGAAGTAGGTACATAATAGTACATATAATTAGGTATACCAAGGGTATACCTCGTGTTATGTAAATATGTACAGTCATCAGTCTTAGATGCCTGGTTGTGAAATGAACTAGGTACAGTCAGCTGCAGAGAGAGGTCACCCCCCCTGCATAGACTGATTATATTATAGGGGGATAACCTCTCTGCAACTGTACCTGTCCTGTCTTCTCAAGGGCCAGTATGGTTCTTAAAAAAGTAGTAACAGTGAAACAGGCAAAATTATTAACACATATAGAACTAGAGTTAGACCAAGATAAGTCTGCAACGATTTGTGCAAACTACGCCACCAGATGTCACTATAAAATTGATACAAATTAAAGGCATGAATACAACATTAAGGAGGTTGCATATACCTTGTATGTCAAGACCAAAGAATATAATACTCACTAGGAGAAGAACGATAACTCCATACAAAAAAATGTCCCTTTCAAAAGTTCGTTTATACTACTAGCGCTCTGGTAGGATACCATTGTAATTAGAATTGACAACCCGTTTAGCCTAGCGGGTATTGGCAGTAATACCCGCCTGTTCAGGAAGCTAATGGTCCTGGGTTCGAATCCCGGAGAGGGAATTTCTTTTTGTATTTTTTCTTTTTTGTTGGGGTCAGGTTTTTAAGAGCCCATCAACGTGCACACTAGCGCCACTGCTAAATAATCGTGATTATTTAAATTTAGCGACAGGTATTTCAAAAAGGGGGCCGCTACTGACTGTATTGTGTATTTAAGTACCTTTTGAATACACCAAACTAGTTTTTATGTTACTGGATTCGTCAATCTACGCGTCCAAAGTTAAAACGGCCGTTTTTGTTTCGAGCTCATATATCGACGAATCCAGCAACATAAAAACTAGTTTGGTGTATTCAAAAGGTAAAAGATACTTAAATACACAATACAGTCCGTAGCGGCCCCCTTTTTTAAATACCTGTCATTAAATTTAAATAATCACGATTATTTAGCAGCGGCGCTAATGTGCACGTTGATGGGCTCTTAAATTAGCATATCACAAATAAATAAAAAAATACGTTAAAAGGTAATGATTAGGTACTATATTTAGAAATTCGTCAAATATACATAAAAAAGTATATAAACAAAAAAGTATATTAAGATATAAATATTTTCATTCCTATTAGGATTACTGTATATATGTTAGGAGCAATACATATGAATACATACATTGATATGGCAAATGGTTACAAGTTGTTATTACATCTATCCGGTTATCGGACATTTTCTGCTTCACAGCTCCGCGCAGCGTTCTTGGTCACCGGGGTACTAGTCTGGATATGCGGCAGATACGTGCCCTTTGAGCTTTTTCCAAGAAATCATATGACGGCCCAGGATTATAGTGTTATCTCACGCTCAAGCCATCTGCTGATTCCCTCTCTAAAAACAAAACAGTCACAAATTAAACAATATAATCTAACTGCCTAATTACTAACGTCGCTAATTGCTACCGGGTCTAAATTTACCAGCTTTAACAATGTGAGGTTTTACATCTATGATGAATTTTGATTAAAATTTCGGACGCGATATAGCGTCCGCGGGACTTACGGGGATAATTAGATTAAATTATTATATTTGAATTTGGCAATTAGTACGCTCATTTTTATTTAAAGATTAATATATGTATTTCTTACCTTGAACTTATCGCTGTTTCTGGTTTACTACAGCGGTTTAAATTTAACTAAGTCTGTGCGAAGACGTATTTAGATATGTTGCTCGTACATATGAATAGTTTTTATTTTAAAATTAATAGGTAAATAAATATATTTCAAGTGAATAAATCGTTTTATATGAAAACTGATATTTTTGCGTTAAATGACTTTAATGACAGCATTGACATTACAGACTTTTGTCTTGCCTATGTTCTTACCGGCCAGACCCAAATCAAGGCCTATCAAAGAGGCCTATTAACAAAGATTTTTTTTAATTTTATCATGGAGGGTAGAGGCACGTCTACCCTTCATAGATTTTATGAACATAGACAAAGACAAACTGAAATAGATAATAATTTACATATGACTTCGACTACTTCATAAAATACAAATCAAAATATATTTGATAAAATAATTGGATTTGTTCCTAGAAATCGTATAGACAAAGCCAGTTCTAGCAATGTTGCTGTAGTAAAATATTTTTATGGTAATTACTGGCAATCTTCCTCTAGGAACGGAGCACACATGTACAATTATGAAGGGTCACGTCATTCCAAGGAAGTCAATAGGCCTTGGTCAAGACCCTAGTGAGTATTATATTCTTTGGTCAAGACCTTTCATTATTCATAATGTTGGGAAATTAGAATCCCAATAGTTCCAATGTTACAAAACATGGAGGTTTGAAATTTTAACAGTGCTCAAGGCAATGCCGGGAGGCCTAAATATTCTCGAAAGTAAGAAAAAAATACCATCCTTGGTTCTCATTGCAACCAGCGATGAACAGGTTGGCTATGATAAAGACCTTAAAATTGTTTAAATTTTGTTCTCCTACGACAAACATATCCGATGACAGTCTGCAAAGATTAGTGCAATTTGATTCCGCTAAGTAAGACGAGATAGAGCACATCTATGAAGATACGTGCATAGACAATACATACGACTTCAGCTACGAGGAGGACCCGAATCACGACATCACTACTCATGTGTTTATTTTAATATTTTAAGGGAACTGTGTACGGAGCTACAGAGCGAGGTCAAAAATTACCAGGAATTGCAAGATCCTACTTAGACACTGCACCTCTGGAATCATGAAATCAAGCCCAAATGGATTTTAAGATCAAAGAATGAACGCTAAGTTAAGAAACTTGAGAATAAGGCAAGTCAGCAATAACGACTTGCACATGAAAGAGTTCTAGGTCAGACTAAGTCATAAGTCACAAGTAACAGAAAACGAGTCTAATGCAGCATTCAGCTTTGCACACAAAGATGAACAAACGTAAAAAGAAGAACAATTCCAATGATAATCAGAAACTGCAAGTTTTTACACCTAGTCTTTTACTATTTTGTATACCTATTACCTAACAAATTGAAAACAAATGACATAATTTCTTTACTATGAAGAACATTGCATGTTTTTTAATTATTTTGATTTCATTCTTTTAAAACCTTTTCTACACAATATTAGGTCTACTTGTGTGCTTTCGTACGTCGTAATTGTGTACTTTTGTCCTACATAGGTACCTATACCTATTAGGTCTACTTGGATGGTTTACAAGTTAATATTTTGTTTCATATCTTGTAAACACAAAAACTATTGTAAATTACAAGAAATCAAACAAAAAATCTATTTGGTCTAATAAAAACCAAAATATTACTTTGCTATCCACGAAAAGATAACGTGCTAGTCAATCATTGCTAACCCGTTATACTTACTTGCGTATTTTTTACATGCGAATTCCGTTGCCGGGCGTCAGACCGTCAACATCTCCTGAAGGTGCCTCGTTGAGAGGCGAAACACGTGTCGAGTATTGTTCTTTTGGTGGTGGCTTGTTATTTTTATTTGCGTATTTATTTTTGCGGTGGAAGGGTGGAAACGTTCGGTCTTCGGCAATGTGAACCGTGAACCTTTGATTTGATGTTGCAGATTTGATCTGTCACAGCGCATTGGGCTTCTTCCTCTTGGTCGCCTTCCCTGTGCTTTCCTTGTCACCAACACCAGTTCAAAACCATAACAAATTGTAAAATCTGAATTGGGCATCCGTATTTATATCTTTTCCCGGTCTCTATGGAGCGTGAGCATGAGAAATGCGAATATACTGCTGTTTGCAGCCGTGGCAATTAATTTTCATCATACGCTTCATTTTATGCATGTTAATTATTAACAAGGTTGTTACGTATATGGTGTTAAACCCATAATAAATCTCAGGGGTTAATAGGGATGTTTCCTGATGTATTTAAAATAAATTATATTTACACCAAGCAGAAATAGAGCAGAAAAATATAAGCAAACCTAGACTGCAGTTATTTTCAGATAGATACTTAACATCATTCAGATTTTCATCGCACTTTTGATTTTAATTGAAAGGCAATCTCCTACATTGCAGACCTGTAGTACGTGGGTCATAGGGGTCTCTATTTTTTTCCATAAAGTTTTAAGTCATAATTTATTGTTTGTCCGCATTTTCGTTAGTCATAATTTGTTTTTTCTCGGAAACGCGTAACTTTTTAGGATTGCCATAAAACAAACCTAACCTATCGTAACCTAACTATAGGATAACCTTACGAAAATCCTGAAAAGTTAATGGTTTCAGAATTATGACTAACTCGGATGACTAATGATAATCCGACAATCATTGCATTATGACTTATGACTTTCAATAATTAATTATGTCAAACAAAGGGATCCGGGGTCAAACACACAAGTCATATGTATAACAACAGAATCTCATTGCAAGCACAGACTCGGTCCCCAAGGATTTGTTCGGAACAATTCATCTTGCTCAGCTCGCGGGCAAATCTGAAATATTCATAAGTCTCCAAGGTATCTGGTTACAGTCAACATTTACTTGCACATTATGAAGATTGCCGGCTTTTTCTGACACGGGTTAACAATACAGCTTTTTATAGTACCATCACGCTCCGCGATTGTTGCGCCATTTAGGGTCCTAGCTAAATTGGTTGTTCAATACTTACGCTATAGATTTTTCCAATTTAGCTAGATCCCTAACCCTTGAAGTGGCGGTCAACCCGTGAATGGTCGATGCGAAAACCAGTAAACTGTCATCCACCAGTGAGTGGTTAATGAGGTGTTGACGTACTTAGAGGTGAAATTGAACGCATTTAAGTATAGTTAGGCTCTTCTAGCGCCCAAAATTAGGTAGCGAGTTAGAGAAGGATAGCATACCATAAGAAACACAAAAACACTTGGTATACAATTTGTTGGTGAGGACCATAGGTGCTTATTCGGGAGCGACCGCCTAGTCCGATGTCAGTCTCGTTTGTTAAGAGGTTGTTTTGTAAAAGAAATTGTATCTTAGGTCTTTTTTATTGATTTAATCTTAAAGATAAAAGTCTTCCTTTGATAATTAAATAGCAATTACCTCCAATAATCAATTAGTTTTATGATGGTAGTCATTTTTAACAAGGAAGCTGGAAAACTGTCATTCTTCCGGAGTTTGATTACGTCTGGCCAAATGTATAAACATTAGAATAATTTAATTGCTATATTCAAATAGCCTATATAACGCTGATTCTAACAATATGTGATTTAATATACTTTCAAACATACAAAAGCTTAAATCGACGATTTTGTAAAATTTTCTTAATCTGCGCTGACCACCCACCGGGGCCCCGCCACTTGACTAGTTTTCGCGTTTTCGGTGGCGCCACTTGAAGGGCTAAATGGCATAACAATCCCGTGTGGTGACTGTACATTGTGCAACGAGGGGGGTAAATGAAATTTTGCAGACGAGGTCTTTAGATGCACGATAGCCGCAGGCTGGAGTGAATTAAAGACTCGAGTAACAATATTCTTACCCCCGGAGTTACACACAATGTTTTTCGACATACTCAAAAGAAATAAATAAATAAAATAATTCTTAAATGTGAAGTCCCAATCTGCATTGGGCTACCGTGGAGACTATAGCTGGTACTTCCATCTTAAAAGCCGGCAACGCACTTGTAAGCTCTGCTGTTACAATTCGTTGTTAAACTTGGTCTAAACCATGTCTACACTAAAAAAAGTAATGCAAGCTAAACAATAATCATAATCATAATCATAATCATAATCATAATCATTTATTGCATCCATGGTAAACGATAATGCGTTTATATCTTAAAATAACTTTATCAAAATCATTCATTTCAATTCATATGTAACAAGCTTTTATTAGGTCGACCTGTATGTAACTATGTAATGGAATGGAGCCTTCTTGAGCTTACCGTGGGGCTTAGTCAATTTGTGTAAGAATGTCTCTATAATATTTATTTATTTATTTATTTATTTAATTTAAGGTAGGTAAGTAATGTAACCATCTTCCAAGGATCATAGCGTCATGAAAATTGGCAGCTGTATGTAGTTCTGATGACAATACAATAATATGGTGCTGTCGAGCTGTGATGAAACAACGCAACCTAATTGTGTTAGGGGTTTTTAGAATTGTCTCGATGAGTATTAGTTGTCTATCGTAAGAAATAAAAGCTTGTAGGTACCAAAAATAAAATTTTTGCTATAAACTTATTCATTATTAAGTAAGTAGGTACTTAATCGTTAAATAAAAAGTCAGTACCCCTAGTGTACATTTCAATCGATAACGTGACGTGACGTACGCGTTTGCGTTGGCTCATTTTGTATGGGATTTTGAGTTTCAAAATCGTCCCGTTTGGCGCGCTGTTCAAAATCCCATACATGAGACTTAACGCAAATGCGTACGTCACGTCGAGCTATCGAATGTGCACTAGGGATACAGGTTAACGTTCGTAATCAAAATGACTTATCAAAATACTTCTAAATCCTTAATGACATGCCCACACTTTAATTATCTTATTATTTGATGAAGGTTCACTGTAGGTTAATTGGGGATCTTGACTTTATTTCATTCTAAATGTACTTAATTTTAGGCACAGACTACACTACACACACAACGCATGGAGCGTTTCGGTCATAGGTACTATCACCCACACTGTTAACTGTACATTCGGTGGATCCTATGCCTTTCGTAATAAAGTCCACCGATGTACAGTTAGGAGTGTTACTGTTTGTACGGTCGAGTCGTACCAGCCAGGACGGTCTACCACAGACGCGGCGCGCGAAGTAGTGGATCGAGTGACAGCGCACCTGGAAGGCGGGCGGCAGGTCGCAGCGGTGTTCTGCGACTTGTCGCGCGCCTTCGAGATGATCGACCATTCACTTCTTCTCGCCAAGCTCTCACGTTACGGATTTACAGGTAGTTTCCACAGTGCAATTGCGTCATTCCTGGGAAATCGAAAACAGCGCACCTACGTCCTCAATACGGGGTCGGATCTGGAACCGATTGGAGACTGTGCCGTGCCCCAAGGATCGGTTATGGGAAATAACCTGTTTTTGATTTTAATTAATGACATAACGACTGCCTGTAACGAGCCGGAATATGTGATCTTTGCCGACGATACGTGCATCATAGTTCATGCTGATGAAGTGGAAGCCTTGAAATTAAAGCTACGCTTAGTCATGGAAAACATGTCGCGGTGGTTCTCTTCCAACGGTATGTTATTAAATGTGGAAAAAACTAACATTATACATTTTAGTTTAAAAAAGAAATATAGCCCTCTAAATATTTTAACCACCAATAACACCATTGTACCTCAAGTAGACTCAGCTAGGTATCTGGGCTTCGTAATAGATTCAGGGCTGACATGGTCGTCACACATTGACTATGTATGTGAGAAACTGTCCGCCGCTTGCTATGCACTGTCTAGACTCGCACCCACCTTATCTCCCAGCAACTTGAGGAAAGCATACTTCGGTTACTTTCACTCAATTTTAATTCAAGGGGTCGATTTATGGGCAACGTCTGCAAATCGTGACAGGGTTTTCAAGATAAAGAAGCGAGCCTTGCGCGTCATAGACCGAAAACCGTTAGACCATCCCGCTAAAGACATATTCAGACGTCATAACATCCTTACCTTACCAAGTGTTTACATACTGACTGCTTGTACATACATTCGTAGCAACCTACATAACTATAAAACATACGGGCAATCTACCCAAAGACCTACACGCAGTCGGCACCTGTTGATGCCCCCGCGCACACGTCTAGCCAAGGCTCGCGCGGCTCTCAGCGTCGCGGGAATCCATGTGTATAACTGTGTTCCTGAACACATAAAAAAACAGGATAGTAATGCCTTATTCACAAAAAAACTAAAATCATTCCTTATTGACCTTGCGTGCTATAATGTAAACGAGTTTCTGGAAAATGATCATTGATCCTAACACCCAGTAAATAAAAATAATAGAAGAATATGTACCTATGCAACCTCATGTACCTAATGTGTTAATAACTTAATAATGTAATTTTTTATTTTGAATATTTTGAATTTTTTTTTGCTTTACGTATAAATGAGATGTACATTTACGAATAAATAATCTGAAATCTGAAATCTGAAGTCACAAACATCTTTACAAGCCAATAACAACTATGAAAATATAACGTTTACGGGGAGTAAGTAGAGCAAGCTCGGCTGAACTGCACCTTCCCATACAAATGGAGTTTCGTTCTTATTTTAAAACTACGTGTTGGATTCTAATGAAACTGCACATACAATGACATGAGGTATATATAATTATATAGTCCTGTAATTAGTTTATAGCTCCAGTTTATAAAACAAACGAAATAGAGCTAAAACAAGTTTTGTATTTAAATTCGTTGAATTTTTTTAACTGTGTGGTATCTGAAGCTACCTAAACTAATTACAGGACTAGATATAGCATATACCTTATCCTATTTTAATCTAGCTAGTCGTTTTAAATTGAGAGCGTAACTACGTGTACGTGCGTTGAGGTGTGCAATAAAGAGTATTTGTATTGTATTGTATTGTACGTTTGTATGGAGTACGGAGCTTGCTGGGGACACTTTGCACAAAAAAATGCTCTTATATTTTTCTTCGGCATGCACACCACATATTGGCACATTCCGCAACATTCCCGGCCTCAACACGGGGCCCGATCATGTTCGGGCCGTAAATCAACAGGGTGCCAAACC
This sequence comes from Cydia splendana, assembly GCF_910591565.1. Lineage (NCBI taxonomy): Eukaryota > Metazoa > Arthropoda > Insecta > Lepidoptera > Tortricidae > Cydia > Cydia splendana. The sequence goes on from NC_085968.1 coordinate 1,848,989, forward strand.
GAATGAGCGGAAAATATCATTTCCGGATTCCGGAGTGCTATGACGCGCGCAAATGTCGTTTGTCTTACGGCAAATCATAGCAAAAGAGGCGTATTCTGGCAATGACCTTTTATTTATGTAGACGTGTGACGTTCATAGTTGACAAAACTAAAATTTGATCCAACGATTTTGACAACTTGACAGGTCGGCGTCACCCATACTACTAACTAAATATAGGTTCCGGAACCTATATTTGATGGCTCACGATCGTGCGCCTGGTACCATATCTACCTCTTTTTACTTACATCCATGTATTCTGGTCGTTATAACGGATTATAAATTTGATTTAGATATGGTCTGTGTCAAAAGATACAGATAAGATAAAGAAAGTTTATTATTCAAGTAGGCACATTACAATGCGCTTATGAATGTCAAATAAAGGTACATCGGCTCTAACCCTACACCTCTGTCTCGAGAAGATTTAAATCCCCCCTCAATTGAAGTAGGGTTTCCCAATATGGGACCGGCAAGAAATTCGGCGGGATACAAAAGTATCGTTTCTGGTTGAATAAACCGGTTTCATCCGGTTACCGGTTTGTTTGTGCCTACGAATAAAATAATTCTATTCTAGTTATTCTATATGTGGACTACTTAAATCATAATCATTAAACTATTATTACTAAAACGTATCTTAAGGGGCCCACTGATTACCAGTCCGCCGGACGATATCGGCCTGTCAGTTGTTCGGAGCTGTCAAATTTTTGTTCTAACTGACAGGCGCGCAATGAGTTGTTGTCGTTTTGACAACAAACCGGAGCGTGAATCTCGCGACCTAAACGCGTCAGCGCCATGAATTTTTCGGCGCTTACGACGTTTTGGTCGCGTGATACAGGTTGCTTCCTTTTGGTTTCGCCTTTAGGGTCTCCCCAGATATATCGACGCGCATTCGGCAAAAGCCGATAGGAAAAAGCTTTATGTCCACGCAATAAGAGCGAAAAAGTCGTCGTTCGGCTCGGCTCGCATCGGCCGGCGTCGACGGCTTTTTCGCTCTTATTGCGTGGACATAAAGCTTTTTCCTATCGGCTTTTGCCGAATGCGCGTCGATATATCTGGGGAGACCCTTAGTCGAGTATAACATATACTATAGTAAATTATAAAAGTTTGGGGGTTTTCGATAAAAAAAATCTTCCGTTTTTACTGAATTATAAACTTTCAGGTGCACATTAAATCGACTGAAAGAAAAACATTTCAAAATTTAACATTTTTCATTCCCTCATTAATCATTTTCAGAGCGACTTTTTTCATTCAAGTTCAAATAATAGGTTATTTTTATTCATCTGACACTGACAAACTGCCGTATTCGAACTTCAAGATATTCACAAGAGACGACACGTACTAGATCCATTCTAGATACGTTTAGATATCAACTAGTTCTCTTTTGCAGCGCAATTCGGGCAACCAATGTCACTTTTACGTTAGATGGAGTAAGATATCTATTAGTGTCTGAATGTATCTGAATCTGAATGTGAATTGGACCTCTAAGTCATATCCTTTGGAAATCGTTCAACAGTATCTCCAGAATCGCGCAAATGTCAAATTTGGGTTAGATCTTAAACATATCGTTATCGTATCATGGTGATGTCTAAAAGATGTCTAATAGATGTCTATTTCAAAAACCGAATCGGGCCATATCACACCGTCGGGGCTAATTACGACACGTTGTAGTTTTGCCTCTACGAAGCATTTTCGCTTCATACCGGGAAATCCATGTTAACGGCTACAACGTGGCGCTACGACCGTAGCTCAGCGGTGAATGTACTGAATGTGTTAATTATGTTTCATCTAGTAGACAAGTGATCTGTTATGACAGACGGACTAACAGACTGTTGATATTCCATTAATGACACCCACTGATCTGCCACCCTAAAACAACCTTACCCTTCATTCTCAAACTCATTCAATTGTAAACCGTATTGTCACGCAATAGAGTTCACATTCGAACTGTATAAGGTTGTTATGTAAGCCAGTGATACCTTCCGACGTATAAGGGTACTTAAACTTGTCATGTATGATTTTCAAATGAAAGGGGTGGATATCCAAGTGTTGTTGGCAAAGGTATGATGTATTAATATACGAATATAGTTGTTTTGATTCCAAATGTTATTTAATCGAATACTCTTAATTGGGTAGGTGTAGAGAGGCCATGTTGTAAAAATAAACTGGACAAGTGCGAGTCGGACTCGCGCACGAAGGATTCCGTATCATTACGCAAAAAACAGCAAAAAATCAGGTTTGTTTTATGGGAGTCCCACTGAAATATTTATTTTATTTTATTTTTAGTATTTGTTGTTATAGATAGCGGCAACTGAAATACATCATTTGTGAAAATTTTAACTGTTTAGCTAGTCACGGTTCAGGAGGTACAGACTAGTGACAGACAGTCGAACAGTGGAGTCTTAGTAATAGGGTCCCGTTTTTACCCTTTGGGTACGGAACCCTAAAAAAGGAGAAGTATTTTACCCTCATCCTGCCCAAGTATTTAAATAACTTTTAGGATTCAGCCCAATGTTTACAATTAAATAAGGTCCGACCGAGAACACTTTTTTTGTCTCGGCCGAGACCGAGACCGAGACCGAGACAAAATGAAATTCTCGGCCGAGACCGAGACCGAGAATTTGAGAAAAGAAAGAAAAAATACGTATTTTGCAAAAAAAAACTGTATTTTCATAAATACTGACTAAAAACATACAAAACTCTTCTCGGGCCCACTTGCGCTAACCAGGGTTAAAAAATTAAACAGCTAACTTAGGATTCATCACGCCATGTACGAAACTGAAAAGTAAATGCGAGGTTTACCATTTATTTTTTTAACTCTGGTTGGTGCAAGTGGGTCTGATAAAAGACGACGAAAAGACATTAATAATCAAAATTAAATAGTTCTATATTATAGCACAAAAACAATAACTTTTCAGCGTTGTGGCCAGTTAAATTGTGACGCCGCTCGTCGTACAATTGACCAGCCCTGCTAAAAAGCTGTTCGCTAGCCACACTTGTTGGTGGAGCCGACAAAAATTTTTTTGCTGCAGGGCGCAGGAGTTGGTAAGGCGATGAATGCCAGTATTCGTAGATATTTGCATTCCTATGCAGCCTTGGCTCTCTCAGATAATTGTCAAGTGACGATTCAAGTGAGTTGTCCGTCATTGGGTCGTCATCAGACTCGATGGAGTCGTGAGCTGCCCACAAACTTGTCTCATTGACGGATCTAACTGAAGTTGACGCTCCACCCTGACGCTCTCCAAGTCCTGCCGGTGTACCTAATTGTAAAACTTCAAAAATTTTAGTCTTGGCTCCGTTTACCTCGTTTTCGGTCAAATATTTTGTTTTGAATCGGGGATCCAACAATGTTGCACAAATTAAGGGGCTCGATGTTCGTATGAATGAAAAGCGATGATTGAGTGAGCACAACAACTTGCTTTTCATCTCAGCAGCAGCACAATTTTGAAGAGCATCACTTTCATTGTTTTCTATATCTGCTGACATTGCAGTATCTGCCGACGCTACAAACTGACTTTGCCCGCTAGTTGACGCAAGTTTTCCACTTAACATGGCTACTAAAGGTATCACCAAGGAGACACATGATGCATCTGACGACATGTCTAATGTGGCCTCATAAAAACATTCCAATACACTGACAGCATCTTGCATCGTCGTCCATTCTTCGTTATTAATTTCATTGATTGAGCCCCTTTCGACACGGTATAGATTAATCGCATTTTTTTGCTCAATCAACCGTGACAACATTAAGTACGTGCTGTTCCAACGTGTTTCCACGTCTTGGAATAGGGTGTGTTCTGGTAAATTTAAAGTTTTTTGGAAAGTATTTAAATACCTCCGTGCCTGCTCACTTCTATGAAAGTGTCCGACTACTTTACGACACTTTTTTAGTATTGTTATTATGTTTGGCACCGATAAAATTGCGTCATGAATCACCAGTTGTAGTGTATGAGACACACAGCCCAACGAATCGTACTCCGCAACCCTTGTAGCACGGGCCATGTTCCCAGCATTATCGCGAAGAGCAAGGTGGATTTTAGAGCCTATATTATAATCTTCGACTACTTCTTTCAGTTTCTCGGAGATATAGTCGCCCGTGTGGTCATTTTCTAAAACTGATGCACCCAAGATTACTTTTGGTCGTTGTTCATTGTGCACAAAATGGGCCGTAAAACTCAGAAGTGAACAAGTTTTAGTAGGATTTGACCAAATGTCTGTAGTAAAACTTATCCACTCGGCCTCACATAGCAAATTGACTACTTTAGTTTTAACTTTTTCAAAAGTTTCCGGCATTAGTTGGGTGCGAAAAAATTTTTCAGATTTCAATTTATATTTTTTTGGTCCTGCAGGGTCCGCAAAATTTAAGCGCTTAAATCCTTTTCCTGACACAGTGTTATAAGGCTGCATGTCAACTAATATATAATCCATGATAGCCTTATCTATGCGTTTTGTTATGTCATGGTCATGGGGCCATTGGGCTTTTGGCGGATTCGCCAGCAATTGCTGCATCGTAGGTTGAGTCTTCTTGTCTGTTTCAAGAAGTACAGGGCCCGCTGATTTTAAATTATTTTGCTTTTCAGCTGCTTGGTTTTTCATGTCATCTATTTGTATTAAAAAATGTTCGTTTTCTGTCAAATGATATTTCGATAAATGTAGTTTTAACCCTTTAATAGTTTGAAGCTTAGGTTGCAAACTTCCCAGAGACACTGTTTTCCTGCAGAGCTTGCATTCTGCCTTAGATGGTTGTGAATTTTTTTTTTTCAAAATACTCCCAAATAGGGTTTATTACTTTAGGCATTGCAAATGCAAAATGCACCTGTAACAAGGTAGTAGGTATCTTTTGAAAAATAAAATTTTCATTTTAAATATCAAACATTAAACAAAAGGAAATCAAATCAAATCAACGAAGTAAAAAGTAAGTCAACTAAGTAATTTTCTGATGTTCTTGCCTTTTTAACAATTCATATCAAATAAAATAACAACAATTTCTAGATCCAAAGCAACACGAACTTTGTTGAACGAACACGAACCCACGAAAACAGTATTTAGTTTTCATATTTAAATTAATTTCCAAATAGTCTCCACCATTACTACTATTACTAATATCGCTACTGCCATTTGAATATGATTTTTAACTAGTAGGCATAAAGTTCAAATAAGTCATTTACTTTCATTCATTTAATATTAGTACCCAACCCACCTATCGTTAAATAAAAAGCTTTAAAAGTCGTCGCAAAATCTATCGTAATAACCTAAAACACAAAATAATGTTTAGTTTACGTACTTACCTACGGTTTAAAGTTCACTCGTACACAACACAACACACAACAATGTTAGCAAATAACTCTTAATTTTTTAAGCACTGTGCCTAATGTGCCTTTATGTATCTCATTTAATGTTATTCTTTTAGTAGTACACCAAAACATAAACAAACACAACAGTGGTTACTTGATAATCCTGCAATACCGCCAATGGCGCCGCCAATTCACCTACTTAATTGGTTTAGATGTTAAATTAAACACCAATAGAAATCAAGTGAACTGACACGAAGTGTCGCAGAAACCCACCAGGCAGCCAATGAGATCGTACGACGAGCTCGCCACCCGCGCGCGAAAGTTTAAATTCGCAAATCGGAACGGTTTCACAGTCTCGGCCGTGGCCGAGAATCTCGGCCTTATTTGGCCGAGAACCGAGACCGAGATCTCGGCCCGAATTTCGGCCGAGACTGCCGAGACCGAGACCGAGACCGAGATCTCGGTCGGACCTTACAATTAAATACACTTTTGTTCGGGTTTTTGAGATTCTTGGACAGGAACCACATACCTACAATAAAGAGCCTTCCTGGGTACATTGGGTAGCACGGAGGTTTAAACTTTAGAATTATTGCTTGTTGTTCAGAAACGTTCAAAAATGGATTAATTTTTGATCCTTTTTCTTAAGCTAAATTTTTAATGTCGTCAGTAAAAATCGACTTTCACAATTTTTAATATAATTTAATTTAATACATCAATATGTTCTTATAATTAGTTTAATTCAAATTGCATATTTTTTAATTAAAATATTCAATAAAATGTATTAATCCAATCATGTCTCTATGTTTCAAATTTAACTATGGCAATTTTATATGGCTACAAATATAATGACCACCAAAAAATACTTTGGTACCCTAAATAAAAAAATCATGCTTACCAAAAAAAATTACTGAACACCAAAAAAATAAGGCCTAAAAATACAAAAGTACCACCACTTTAATTACGACTGCACTTCAAATTGTATTCAAATACCAAATATATTGAATGATCACCAAAAATCATTAATGATCACCAAATCTTGAAGACCAACTTAATGCGATATTTTCACCTAAATAAACCACTATGATTACCAAAAAATTTATACATATTACCAAATAAAGTAAACTGATGCCAAAATTACTAGCCCCTCCCGCTCAACCCCCCGTAGCCCGCACCGCATACCTACCTAACCTAATCTACTTTTCTAGTAGCATTTCGTTATGCTACTAGAAAAGTAAGTTAAACTGCTATCGGTTAAGTGGGTTAGGTTAGGTTAGCACCGCGACCCTTACAGAAACGAAATGGTACTAGAAAAGTAGGTTAGGTTAAGTTTCAACTGCTACCCATACAGATACGAAACGCTACTAGAAAAGTGGGTTAGGTTAGGTTTGAACTGCGACCCTTACAGAAAAGAAATGCTACTAGAAAAGTGGGTTAGGTTAGGTTTGAACTGCGACCCATACAGAAACGAAATGCTACTAGAAAAGTGGGTTAGGTTAGGTTTGAACTGCGTCCCTTGCAGAAAAGAAATGCTACTAGAAAAGTGGGTTAGGTTAGGTTTGAACTGCGACCCTTACAGAAACAAAATGCTACTAGAAAAGTGGGTTAGGTTAGGTTAGAAATGCGACAGTTACAGAAATAAAATGCTACTAGAAAAAGGTGACGAAGTGGATTAATTAATTTAATAGGATAACGATATATTAAATGATTGCACATTTTTAATTAAAATGTGGTTACAATTTTGTGATAATTTACTATTTTTGCGTTTACAATGATTATTTTAGAGCCATTTGCTTTAATAGGATAGCAAGATTTAAAAATTTGGTTATCATTTTACATTAAAATGGAGTTCTAATTTTGGTGGTCATTTACTATTTTTGGGTTTACAATGATTATTTTGGTGTCATTTTCTTTAATAGGATAGCAAGATGTAAAAATTTGGTTATCATTTCACATTAAAATGGGGATTGAAATTTGGTAATCATTGACTATTTTTGGGTTAATAATGATTATTTTGGTGTCATTTCCTTTAAAAGGATAGTAAAATGTAATAAAATTGGTAATCATTTCACATTAAAATGGTGTTATAATTTTGGTGATCATTCATGATTTTAGGGTGGTAAAATAGATTTTTTTGGTATCAAATTTTACTAAATCTGGTGATCAGTTAAATAGCAGCCATTTTATATTCAAAGCTTTGACAGTTGATAGAGCTTTCAAAAACTTACTTTGTCATCTCGATTCCCAACGACAATCCATTTTGCCACTTTTGTATTTTTGTATTACTGCAATGTTCTGCCGCCAGAGTGCAGCACTAATTTGTTTAGTAAACCGTAGAGTAACTTATATATACATAATAGGCCTTAAAACTGTGTATGTATAGACAGCGGAGTCTTAGTAATAGGGCCCGCTATTACTAAGACTCCGCTGTCCGTCCGTCCGTCCGTCCGTCTGTCACCAGGCTGTATCTCACGAACCGTTGAAATTTTCACAGATGATGTATTTCTGTTGCCGCTATAACAACAAATACTAAAAACAGAATAAAATAAAGATTTAAGTGGGGCTCCCATACAACAAACGTGATTTTTGACCGAAGTTAAGCAACGTCGGGCGGGGTCAGTACTTGGATGGGTGACCGTTTTTTTTTGCCGTTTTTTGCATTATGGTACGGAACCCTTCGTGCTTGCGTCCGACTCGCACTTGCCCGGTTTTTTGACAATTTTTCACTATGACATTGATGCATCAAGGCGGTTCGTTTACAGGTGGCCTACCGCGAAATGAGAAAATCGAAATTTCTTTATCTGCCTCTCTATCGGTCGAATAGGTAAGAGTCATAGAGAGGCAGAAACCCAACTTTCGATTGTCGTGTATCACGGTAGGCCATGTGATTGACCTTGTGACACCCTCTACGCAGAGTTTTGCGTAATATTCCCTATTTAGAAAATAACCCAGCGTTAATACTACAGGTCACTTATTATTTCACCATCTATACAACACCTGCGGGCCCGATTTGGATTTTAAAATAGACATCTATTAGATATCTTTTAGACATCACCAAGATACGATATAGTCTGTACGGAAAGAGAAGAGTCGTGAAATGTATGGGGCCCAATAGTTACATTCCACGACTCTTCTCTTTTCGAATAGACTCTAACGATATGTTTAAGATCTAACCTGTCAAATTTGACATTTGCGCGATTCTGGAGATACTCTTGAACGATTTCCACAGGATATGACTTAGAGATCCAATTAACATCTAATAGATATCTTACTCTATCTAACGTAAAAGTGACACTGGTTGCCCGAATTGCGCTGCAAAAGAGAACTAGTTGATATCTAAAATATAACGTATCTAGAGTGGATCCAGTACGTGTCGTCTCTTGTGAATATCTTGAAGTTCGAATACGGCAGTGAGACCAGCGAAAATTACACTTGTACTGTCAAAGAATTTAATCTCAGTACCATTTCGTACCTTGTCACAGTGACAATCAATATGAAAGTCACTGGGAACCTCATACTATAGTCACTGTGACAAGGGCCGACATGGTACTGAAATTAAAATGCTTGACCTTATACCTGTTTGATAGAGTTAGACCAAGATAAGTCTGCAACGATTTTGATAGTATATGCAATGCAAGTGTCATTTACACGTCATAATTTCATAGAAGTTTGACGTTTAAAATAACACTTGCACTGCGTGTGCTATCAAAATCGCTGCAGACTTGCCTCGGTCTAACTTTATCTCTCTATGAAACAAATAAATACCATTTGTAAATGAAATAATGTTTTACATAAGAGGGCTAAGGCTAGTAAGGAGGAATAATTACCCCATTAATAGATATTTACGATACACGTGCGGAAAAGAGGAAATTCGAAACGAGTGGCGATAAATTAAAACACGACCGAAGGGAGTGTGTTAAATCGACACGAGTTGCGAATTACCTATTCGCACGTGTATCGTACAACGTTTTACAGTACCTACATATGGCCCTTTAAACTTTTGACATACGCACGGAAAGTGCTCTTTCCCACACTAGTGCACTAGTATAAAGTAGCATAATATGTACTGTAAAACAATTTTGGTCGCAGTTAATGCTATTATAAAAGCAGACAAAGTGAAATAATAAAAAAAACCTAATTTATTCAAAGGACGTTATTCTTCTTTAACACATTTATGTAACTCGTACCTATGAATAAAATGAGAGTCTAATGTATTTAAAAACCGGCCAAGTGCGAGTCAGACTCGCGCACGAACGGTTCCATACCATTACGCAAAAAACGGCAATAAAATCACGTTTGGTGCCCCGCTTCAATATTTATTTTATTTTGTTTTTAGTATTTGTTGTTATAGCGGCAACAAAAATACATTATCTGTGAAATTTTCACTATCACCGTTCATGAGATATATGTTACTGCCTGGTGACAGACAAACAAACAGACGGACAGACGGACAGACGAACAGAGGAGTCTTAGTAATAGGATCCCGTTTTTACCCTTCGGGTACGGAGAAACGAATGAACTTCATCATTTATAACAATGCCTGTCATAACGATATTATAATGGGTGAGAATAAAACGTGACTTACAAATAAGAAAAATTCGTTTTTGCGAGACTCGTACTCGTATTACGGCTAGGCGAAGAGCTGGCACCGAAAAAGGTTGGTAATTTAGAGAAAGAAGATCCCTAAACTTTCGCAAATTGTGAAATCTGAATACCGCTCCTCGCAAATATTTTCTGCCTGTAATGTCGAACATTTCAAAGTGAATACCGCATTCTTATATACAGCGCGATTCGGGAAATGAATTAGATATTAACTAGATACGATACAGTAAAGATATTAACTTTACTATTTCATATCTAGTGAATCTCCAATTCATTTCCCAAATCGCGGCGTCAGTCGCCATAAGGTACCTTTTGCCGTGGAACGTCACATATCTTTACTATTTCATATCTAGTGAATCTCTAATTCATTTCCCGAATCGAGCCGTTACTCTCAGATACATTTCTTAAAATATACAGGGTCTTTAAAGAAATTTCGGAACAAATTGTTCACGGTTTCTGTCATATTTGTTTCACTTACATTAGATGTTTGTCATTTTTTATGGGCGATAATTATGTTTCACAATCTAAATGAATGTTAGGTACTAATGTTACTGTTATGCTTAGACACAAAACGCCAGTTACGGAAAGAGAGACCTAAGCCCTCCTACGTGTACACGCTCAACGCAGCTGGCCAACTTTACTGTCACGCAATAGAGTATTTAAGACCCAAGTTCGGCCTGGCCAGGTGGCCAGCCACGTAAGGGCTCACGCTAGACAGCGTCCATAATGGCTCCTCTACACGATGGGCCAATGCCGGCCACTACAAGGGACGCATTTATGCGTTAGAGGGAGCAAGTGATACTGCTATCTCATTCTACCGCATGGCTGCGTCCCTTGGAGTGGCCGGCGCTGGTCCATCGTGTAGAGGAGCCATAATATTTATTTAGGGTCGTGGTCAACGAAAACGATGAGGAGGACTATATCAGTATATAGTCGTATTTGTTAATAGCCAACAGGAGTGGTAATTTCTCCATACAAACGTACTCCTCGTTTTCCTCCGTGGGTTTTGAAGCTAGAGCAATGATTTTTTCAACACAGATTAATATTGTCAATATCTGTGTCGGACCGTTTTGCTTTTTTTTATATTTTTGTTTTTTAAGGCGCTAGAGCCCTTCAAAAATGGCCAAAATGGCCTAATTGACTATGCCGCAATGAGAGGCGTGGCATTCAAAACTGATATCAATTAGCCAAAAAAGCAAAACGGTCCGACACAGATAATTTCATAATCATTTAGATTTCCAAATTTGGTTACGATTGGTTAAGTTTTGGAGGAGGAAACAGAGGAGTACGAAACCTCGATTTTTGAGATTTTTACGCAGGATTTTTCGCCTTGCCCTTATCGTACTACTTTTAGGTGCCGCTTCCGTTAGCGAGACGGGTATATTTACTTAAAATATTTAAAACCCAGCTCCTGTTTCGTCTTAAGTAGGTATTTGTTATGTATACCACTCGCGTCAAATGATGGTCCATTATCAAACTGCACAACGGGGCTTAATCGCGTATTTAAGTTTTAAGATGGAGACTGAAGACTGCTTCTCCGAGACCACGGGGACAGCGCCGTCCTCGAAACGTCGGAGGTAAATCTTAAGTCCCGTTGTGCAGTTTGATAATGTTTAATAATCGTGGAAGTTTAAATAAATGATGGTCCCTTTAGCAGTTAATTTTTTCATGGAGTAATTGTTACATAAAATGTTTGTAGATTTTTTTTGGTAATTGAGCACATTAATTCAGTCACAGAAATATAACATATCAGTAAATAAAATACGGGAAAAACATGTTTCTTCAATTCTTTTTTATTAAGCCCAACCAAAACACATGTGAAATAACTGGCATACGGACCATATTTCGTCGAGAGAGGTAGGTATAATCTATCAAAAGTATGTCAGGAAAGAGGCACAATGTGAATATTATAGTAAGATAGTGACAGATTTGTTCGCTAGACATATGTAGGTCTGAAAATAGTTCCAGGCCCCAATTTCACATCGGTGACAGGTGCGACAATTGTAAAACATCACTGTTGCTGACGTCACAGGCATCCATGGGCTACGATTACCACTTACCATCGGGCGGGCCGTATTCCTGTTTGCCACCATCATTGTATTATTTAAAAAAACTTTATTATATCGGAAAAAAACAGATATTCCTCTTGCGAAGTTTCTAACAATTGTCAAGATTTAGAAGAATTGTAGGTAATTCTTGACAGGAAATGAGTCGGAATTTCGTGACAATTGTCGTTTTTCTTGTGACAATTGTCATAAACTTAGCAAGAGAAATATCTGTTTTTTTCCGATATAATAAAGTTTATTTTAATAATACAATGATGGTGGCAAACAGGAATACGGCCCGCCCGATGGCAAGCGGTAACCGTAGCCCATGGATGCCTGTGACGTCAGCAACAGTGATGTTTTACAATTGTCGCACCTGTCACCTATGTGAAATTGGGGCATATATCGAATGAACGTCGTATCTGTATATCTAACGAACTTATCTGTATGTATGAATATCCCAAGCTTAGTTATTAAGTGTTTTGCTTCATATTTACTGTCACTATTCTCAATTAACTAGGTAAACATGCATGTTGTGTTAACATATGTGTAAGTGCTTTACTGTTGTGTCAACAAATAAATAGGCGCCTATATTGTCTGTAAGCTTTAATTTTGAATTTCAATGCTACTTAACCTTTAAGCTTTTTTTAAGCTATTTAACCTTTACGCTTACGTGGTATAAAATAATAATATAATTTACTAGTTTTTTTTTTATCATTTACTAGTTGTTGTTGTAAGTATTTTATTGTTGAATATTAGAAAAGCTAGGTATTCTACGTTAGTTGGGCATTCAAAGTGATTAGCATTAAGTTCTATAGAAACAGTTAATAGAATTACTTGTGCTTAACTATATTTTACAAGGTGCTTATAGAAATGAAAGGAAACATTTGAAATAAAGTTAATTCTGTAATGCTTAAAAATAAAGGTAAAGGGTGTCTTGGGCGAGATTTGAATCCACGACTCCGCCCGCCGCGCTAGCAACTGAGCTACCAAGGCTTACTCGTTGACACCTAATATTTCCATCACATTTATCATTTCTATTTAGGTTTATGTAACTAGACTAGTTACCAAAGTTTACTAGGCTGGGACCCGTCTGAACAATTTCACCATTTGACTAATACCTATTGTCCTATTTGCTATTAAGTCTAGGCAAATGTTGTATCTATAACTTCTAAGTACGGTCGTAACATACCGTTATTCACACATTTAATTACACAAACGGTCCACAGCTGGTGCAACTCAGTTGAAAATTAAAGGTAAAAACAATGAAATTACATCGCGGTAGACCCGTTTGTGTAATATATGTATGTGTATACAAAACGCGAGAGTTTAAAGTGTTATATAGTTAATCAATGAATTTACTGAAAGGAATGCCTTTTAGCCGCTTTTTACACGTGCGAGCTGGAATAGTAAATCAAGTATGATGGCGTCGGCGCCATGCAGTGGCATCTCAAGTGCTCGGTCTAGTGCCAAGCGCGTGCTTTCGGATAACAGGCTATTTTGATATTGGAAGTGCAACGTTTTCGGTTACATTTTCTACATTCAAAGAAATGTTTGTATAACAGTAACAAATCTCACATATTTTTCAAACAAGAAAGTCAGTTTTGACACTGACAAATCTAATCCATATCGTATCTAGACGTAATTGATGTATTTTAAATTTCAAATCGGGTCGTTTATTGTACTCTTCTTCTTCCTCGTGTTATCCCGGCATTTTGCCACGGCTCATGGGAGCCTGGGGTCCGCTTGACAACTAATCCCAAGAATTGAGAAGGCACTAGTTTATTACGAAAGCGACTGCCATCTGATCTTCCAACCCAGAGGGGATAAACTAGGCCTTATTGGAATTAGTCCGGTTTCCTCACGATGTTTTCCTTCACCGAAAAGCGACTGGTAAATATCTAATATTTCGTACAAAGTTACGAAAAACTCATTGGTACGAGCCGGGGTTTGAACCCACGACCTCCGTAGATTGCAAGTCGCACGCTCTTACCACTAGGTCAGCGGTCGGCAACCTTTTTGCAGCCAAGGGCCACATAGCAGTTAACGAAGTGGACGCGGGCCGCACTTTGTTAATATTTATGACTTTATCAGACATTGTCACTTGTCAATATTACATACAAAATAGCCAGGGAGGCTCGCGGGCCGCAAGTGAGAGGTTCGCGGGCCACATGCGGCCCGCGGGCCGCTGGTTGCCGACCGCTGCACTAGGCCACCAGCGCTTGCAGGTCTTTTATTGTACATTGGCATTAAACGCAATGTAGTAGTGCACATATACCTACCTTCGAACTCGCAATAAACACTTAACCAATGTGTAATGTAAACAGATCTCAATGTGAAGGTCAGCCACACTTACCCGTATTGACCTTACCAACTAAACAATATGAACAACATACAACATCAAGGAAAAAGCTTGAAATTATATTTCGCGGGATTTCATTTTAAGGATGACTCACGCTAGACCGGGCCAGGCCGGGCCGGAGCTTCCGGCGCTTCGTTTTCTACAGAAAGCACCACGTGATCAACGACCAGCCGTCAGAAAATGACAAATGTCGGACGGCCCGGTCTAGCGTGAGTCATCCTTTAAGGCGGCGGTCGCCAAGCTGCGGCCCGCGGGCCGCATGCGGCTTGTGAAACTGTCACTTGCGGCCTGCGAGCCTCTCTGGCTATGTAATATTGAGAAACGACAATGTCTGACAAAGTCATAAATATTAACAAAGTGCGGCCCGCGTCAACGTACTCATCGTTAACTACGCTACTAAAACTACGCAAAAAAAGGTTGCCGACCGCTGCTTTAAGGTGACAGTCCATTTCCAACGTCAGCAGCACTACCATTCATTTTACTATGGAAATTCACAATAACACCGACGCGTTCGTACTAGTAGTGCAGCTGCGGTCAGAAACGGAATGTTACCCTTACACTTCTTAAAAACGTTGATCGGTAATTTTTCCCATGAATTTCTTAACAAAACCGAGTTTGAAACTCTAAAAAGCAGCATTGATGGATGGCAGTGTGTAAACATCGACTGGTACCGTAAACACATCAACCTTACTGGTTTAAAAGATTTATAGTTCTACAAAGAGTTTAGATACAAATGTATATTTAACGAGTATATTCTGTAACATTGCGCTGCATACTCGAATGAATTGACTGAAAATATTTTAAAGTGAGACTTTTATTCTATATATCGCCACTAATTTTTTCGTCCGTGTTTAGCATGTGGCAATACAGCATTATTAAAATTCTACTTTATTTCTATGTCTGGTACATACTAGAAACTAGAGCGAGTAGAAAAATGTTCATGTCGAATTCATGTTACAAATGTAGTGCATAATTGTTTTCCATCGTATTTTCTCGGAAACGTTCGTATTTGTCATGCTACTTCAGTCAACCTCAGTACTTTTTGTACCGAGACTGACTGAAATAGCAAGACACGTTCGTACGTTTCCGTGAAAATACGAAGGAAAATAATTATGCACTACATCCGTATTTCAGAAAGACATTTTAAAATGAGAGCTTAACTTCGGTTCTTAGAGCATTTATTAACCGGAGTCGCCTTTAAGAGCTTATCCCTCTAACGAAAACCTTGTACAATTGTGCAAACTCTTGTATGGACTGACGTTTATCTGACATGGCTAATTGTACGTTACGTACAAATAGCCATACATTTGACGTGCCTCTCCCCCGCATAAATCGGCAGACTTGTTACAGAAAATAACAGCCAAGGCGTCTCCAGTTACTATATACTCAAAGCTTTAGTTGTATGTAGTATTCTTTTTAAGTTAGGTTTACGCGTGATGCATGATTCTTAGGAATATGCGAGTAAGCTAGGACATCTATCTTACAGTAGAGCTAGCCTAAGCTCTGGAGCGTAGTTTATAATTAGGTCTTTATAATATGTTGTTTTTAGGGTTACGTACCTCAAAAGGAAATTACGGAACCCTTATAGGATCACTCGTGCGTCTGTCTGTCTGTCCGTCTGTCACAGCCTATTTTCTCGGAAACTACTGCACCAATTAAGTTGAAATCTAGTACACATATGTAAATTAGTGACCCAAAGATGGACATGTAACGTACACAAATGATTTTTTAACATGGGGCCACTTTTGGGGGGTAAAATAGAAAGTTAATAGGTATATATAGTTTTTCAAACTATGCCATGTGATTTGATTTGATATATAACATATGAAATCAAATGACAGAGCTCATTTTGAGAATTTTAAATGTATTTTTTTTTATAATTTTAAAATAAATAGGTTAAAAGGTTCTTGGTTTGTTTTAAACGTATTTCCCTTGCGATACAGAGAGGTAACGCCGCCAGTGTCATGGGGTCCATGCCGCAGTCCGACCTGTTGGACGGGGTGTTCTTTTTATAATTGGTTTTGTTGTTTTGTAGGTAAATATATTTTATAGTTTGTATTTTTATTTTAACTTTAGTTTTAATATTGTATCTTTAGTTTTAGTACATTTATGTGTACTTATTATGATGACAATAAAAATGTTAGAAGTTATTTAAGAATGTAACCGAAAATTTACCATACCCCCCCGTCGTTATCTCCGAAACTACTGGGTATAACATTTTGAAAAAAATACACAAAATAGTTCTTTACCTATAGATGACAGGAAAACCTATTAGAAATGTGCAGTCAAGCGTGAGTCGGACTTAATGTACGGAACCCTTGGAACGCGAGTCCGACTCTCAATTGGCCGGTTTTATTAACTAAGCATTCGTTTGTATGTACTTGAAATAATGTTCATCTTTAATGCAAGCCACGTATGACTTGCTATTTGGAATAACAAGTACAAAGTAATTAGTTCTAATATTACTACGCCGACAAAGGCAGAATAAATAAAAATCATAAATCATAATATATTTTATTCGTGGCAAGCTTTAAAAACTATAAAAATATGACGCACTTATTGTATTTCGATATCACTACATCTCATAAAACAAAGTCCCCCGCCGCGTCTGTCTGTTTGGGCGTATGTTCGCGATAAACTCAAAAACTACTGAACGGATTTTCATGCGGTTTTCACCTATCAATAGAGTGATTCTTGAGGAAGGTTAGGTTTTCAGATTTTCCCTGTATTTGTAGTGTAGGACGATAATACTTGGCAAATTTCATAGTTCTAGGTCAACGGGAAGTACGAGTACCGTATCAATTTTGATTCCCTTGAGAGTGTCGAAATTTACGTTTTTTGCGGCATAAACAGCCGTATCTTTTTTTTAAGTTAATTTAGAAATTTGTTTTTCACTGCTTATAGGGACTGTAGACCGTAGACCTGAGTATATGGTTTTAATTTCAACTCGATACCTTTACGCGGTCCTTAGGTCTTGACAGACAGACGGACGGACGGACAACAGAGTGATCCTATAAGGGTTTCGTTTTTTCCTTTTGAGGTACAGTCGACGCCAAAGATATGTTTACACTTTTGCACCTTACTCCTTTGTAATACGGCGAAAAATGTAAACATATTTTTGACGTCGACTGTACAAACAGCAACACTCCTAACTGTACATCGGTGGACCTTATTACATAAGGCATAAGGTCTACCGATGTACAGTTAACAGTGTGTGCGATGGCACGGAACCCTAAAAATAGAAACTGGTTGATATTTATTGGTTTGTTCTTGTTTCACGTTTCAATAGAACAAAGGGGTGATGAATATTTTCGAACAAAGACAATTTATGGGCCGGAATTTGACAAAGGGTTCTTTTTATTTGGAAAAATGCACGGTAGTTTGAACCCGCAGAG
Organism: Cydia splendana; assembly: GCF_910591565.1. Classification (NCBI taxonomy): domain Eukaryota; kingdom Metazoa; phylum Arthropoda; class Insecta; order Lepidoptera; family Tortricidae; genus Cydia; species Cydia splendana. The sequence goes on from NC_085968.1 coordinate 1,866,717, forward strand.
GGAGGATTGAAAAATGGTAGTTTTAATAACAGTTTTAGTTTCGGACCGCGCATTACGAAGGCACTTTTTTGCATCTTTTTATATTTTTGTTTGTGCTTTGTTTTTGTGTTTGTTGTGTGTATGTTTACTGCTTGTATCTTAGTAGGTAACATGTTTTATGTCTTTCAGAGGTTTTATATATGTTACGGTAAGGTATAGTACGGTACGTATAACCTAGGTTTTACCCTTCGAGCAACACGGAAGGGAGGCGGCATTCGCACTGTTTCCCCTCTGCCTAGGTACAAGATCAACTGATTTATATTACGCGGGTAATAAAACTAGTTGCGCTCGGATTTTTACTAGACCGTGTTCAGACGCGCGCGTGAACACAGCAGCAGAAAAAATGCCTAATTACTCGGTTTTTTGTTGTAAAAAGAAGTCGGGGACATCAAATTTATAAAAAGAAGGTGTTACATTTCACATGTAATATGTTTTTTACATATCATACGTTTAATTACATTTAAACACAATTATTATATTTTTGTCTCATGTAATTGTTGGATTTATCGATTTTGCTCGCCCAGTACAAATTGCGGATCGGTCGAGCGACAAATCCGACTTCTCATCTCTCAGAATACAATAAAATTCTTCGACGAAAATGTGTTAGTGTGCGTGTTGTGACACTTGTGACTCGTCCGTACACAAAAAGAGATCGAGGTTTGCAAGATTTGTCTTTGACGTGTGTATTTGTGTCGTCATTACAGATTGGATTTTGTATGTAAGTGTGTGAGAAGTGCGACTGTGTGCACCTTTCCCCCAGCAAAAAATGGCAGAAAGATTTGTAGTTTGTACGGTAAGATATCGCTTGGGCCCCTCCCTTCCGACGTGTCGGAAGCCGGTGTTGCTCGAAGGTTTTACCGTACTTCGGGTTTTTACAGTAACATATACAATAATAGGTATGAACTAAGTTATATGTTTATTTATTAATAAATGCAAAATACAGGGATAAAAACAGGCTTTTTTTTACCTACTCCATATAGATAAGTAGGTACTAAACGGCCGTCCGTTATTATGGTGATTCAAACTTACAAATTTTGCCTGCACATGTTGGATTTATTGGTGCAAGCGAGATTTTATAAAAGACTCGAATTCTATACCTCTATGGGCAGTAGAGCGATAGGATCGTATGGAAGGATGGTAGAAGCGGCATGCGCTGTGCTATAGTATAAAAAAAATATACTGACTTACTTCACCGGCTCAATGACCCAAAAAGGATCTTGGCCTCCGACACAAGAGAGCGCCACTCTGCCCTATTCTGTGCCACTTCACGCCAGTTGGGTATTACGAGGGCGGACAGCTCTTTTAGGCCTTCGTCATCACTCCAGAAGTATTTGCGACGTTTTCAATCCGTATTTCCATTATTATATGTAGCCTCACATTATCTCAAGATATATTTTTATCATAAGATATATCTTACAGACGCCCATGAACTTGTTCGTTGAGATATATTTAGCTTCGACTTCGGTAACAGTCAATTGAACTAGATAAGAGCCTTCCAATACCCGATATGAGTTGGGAAATATCGATAATAATAATTATGAATTCCTTTCATTCATGATTTATTATTTTTGAAGTATGAAATATCATCGCATCTTTGACTAGTAGCAAAGACATAATAATTATGTAACTCCGTATAAGATGAATAAAGTCTAAGGAAAAAACGTGCCTCGGAAGTCAAGAAAAAGTCATTCTCGGACAGATGGCGCATACACCTTTGGCCTATCCTCGGCTAGATGGCGTGACGACACCGTTTCATCTTTAACAATTTTAATACATAGGTATCAGTGAATGAACATGGGTCAAAATGATATAAAAATAATAAAATCATTTATCCAAATATATTAATTTTTTGATAGTTTTATACGTTTTCATTTTGAGTTTTGGTCGTCTGTCGATAGATGGCAGTAAATTTACTGTGACTATAAAATTTACTATGACAGGACCCCTCTATACTATCTATTCTCTTTGCTAGTAGTTAGAGTTCCTGTCAAATATCAAAAGTGAGACCAAAATTATTATAAAGTCAAGTGTCATTTTGGAAGTATTAAATTCAGAAATAATATGTGATTGCTTTAAATCATTTGTTTTTATAACAGTATTCTTTATATATATTTGCTAATTGCTAGTATATTATTGCCCAGGCGGGGAATGGATCCATTTGCTGACTGAGTATTTAGATACTGTCGACTTTGAGATGAGAACGGCTAGTGGAGTATAATACCTTTTACGCAATATTTCAAAATGTCTGCTGCCGTTGGGTCACATCCAAGACCTGGTAAACGTATTTGAAAACCATTTTGGCACGTGACACCTATCATCTGATTTACGCTTCACTTCTCAGGACGTGGTTTGGCTGACTCTACACCAGTTAGGAAAGCTTTCTGAGCACTAAAAAAAAAGCCGATGGAATGGGAACAGTATTTCATTCCCAACAGAGCTTGCAGTTCGAGCAAAAATAAAACAATCTAAAGCTTATTGAATACTAACTGCTCGTAATGGGTTGCCTATGCCTATGCTTCTCATGTTTTTTTTTACAGGTACGAAAGGTCACGGTAACTGTCTCTTTGCAAATTTAAGGCGTGTCCAGACGGGGACAATTTTTCGCCAATCTGATTAAATTGTCCGATCAAATCAGGCCGTGCATTCAGTCAACCGCCAATTATGACCGATATTATGGGGTGCGGGTGCAACCGCATTTGTGACGCCAGTATTCGCATTTGGGGGCATTTTTTTAATTTAGAGCGCTCAAATATCACCATAAATTTAAAATTGGTGAATGTGGCCAAATTGGCGTTTGCGTCCGCACCACCTGATTTGATTGGACAATTTAATCAGTTTTGGGAAAAGTTGTTCTCGTCGGGACAGGCCTTTACATTAATTATTATTAGGTTGCGAATGCGATTGGCGTTTTCCATCAATTATTGTCATCTTGGCTAGGCTCCTTCTAGGCCTTCCGACCAGGAAGGAAACTTTCGCGTTTTGAACACATATTAACTCAGTTTTATAACACGGGTCTATCGCAGGTCTATTTTATTACTTTTATTTACCGACGGTTCGACACAGGTTTCACTGGGCGTCGTGGACCGGATGTGTGCGTGTATATTGTGAATGTTGTGTGTCGGACTATTGACAATAATCAACATTATGTATTATAGTGGGTGGATTGAAAATGTGATGTCTATCCCAAACTTTTTCATACACTTTTCGTCGGGTATTTGCACAAATCTCTGTTTTAACATTTTGCTGGGACATCGACCACGACCAGTGAAACCTGTGTCGAAACGTCGGTAAATAAAGGTAATAAAATAAATTCGCGATAGACCCGTCTATAAATGTGAGTTAATACAAGAAGGAATCCATTGGATTTTTGCAAGGAGATTCCTTGGATTTAGGAATTTATTGGATTTTTCGAGGAGATTTGTTGGATTTTCTTGCAACGTCAAAACATTCAGCAAAAGACTTGCCTTTTATCTGTACGGTTACCACCAGTTTGTCACTGACATAAACGCCGTCGAGAACGTAATTTACTTTCTATACATCTCGCTCGCACTCGCATATTAGTGCAAACGGGATGTATAGAAAGTAAATTACGTTCTCGACGGCGTTTATGTCAGTGACAAACTGATGGTAACCGTACTGCTACGTCTGTTTATAATTTTACGCCGTCGTAAAGTGCGTATCGCCGCCTGCTCACAATGCCCAGCGAGATTAGAAAATAAATGAAACGCGAATAAAACTATTTCAGTCGAAATGTTGTGAGACTTGTGATTCAGTTCACTGTCAAGGTCGAAGTTTTAAATTTAAATATAGGCAAGATTTGAACTTTAAAAATCAATAATTGGTTTGTGAGTTACTACTTGCATTGCAACGCATGTCGAACGAATCTATATTATCTCTAATCTATATATATATATACTATATATACAATGGTTCGATATGCGTATATAGGCACGGACAAAGTGACAAAAATATGTACACACTATCTTAATGTATGGCAATAAGATTTTAGGTCGTTTATACATATTCGGTTGTCTATTTCATTTCCGAAAACTGTATAGCCGATTATTAAAACCGTTTTTTTCTAAATAACCATTGAATTTTCAGAGGAGTCACCAATCTAATCAAACCTAACCCAATGGCTTCTACAGGATGCCTTTTTCAAAACTTTGGAAAATATATCGGTGTTTGAAAAAAAAACGTGATCGGTTAAATGAAAATTCGGAAATGAAACATCGGGCAGATCTATTTCGAAGATGCGACTTATTACCATGTTTTGCACAGTGTTATTTACATAGATAAAGGTAAATAGAGTTACCAAGATAAGCCTGCAATAATTTTGACAGCACACACAAGTGTCATTCGTCATAATTTCATAGAAGTTTGACGTTTAATGTAACACTTGCACTGCGTGTGCTATCAAAATCGTTGCAGACTTATCTTGGTCTAACTCTATATATTTTTTCCTGTCACCGATAATCACGAACGCTGTAGGTAAATGATTCGAAACGTCGGGATTTATTCGCAATGTAATCCGTTTCCATCGTTTTATTTCATAATTATTTTTAAATCAAATACGCTTTTAACGTTTTTCATTAAAAAAAATTGAAACTCTGCTTTCTTTACGCACTAATTCATTTAAGTGTCATTTAAATTTAACTTCACTTCCATCGAGCCATTATGGCTCAAAGGGGCTTGAATATAAAACCATGAAACTAGAAATGAAACATTTTATTACTTCAAAGCTCTTCAAAGACGTAATTTGCCGAGGATTTTTATACGGCTACCAGAGTCTAGTAAATAAAGAAGACTAACAACCCTCATACAATGTCGAGAATCGTCATTGTCGCTTTTCGTTGGAGGAAAACATCGTGAGGAAACCGGAATAATCCCAATAAGGCCTAGTTTGTACCGTCTGGTTTGGAAGGTCAGATAACAGTCACTATCATAAAAACAAGGGCCTACGCCAATTATTGGGTTTAGTTGCCAAGCGGACCACAGGCTCGTGTGAGCCGTGCCAAAATGCCGTGACAACGCGAGAAAGATGATGGCATATGAAAAGTGTCACCTAACCTACATTTTAGTTTTGGCATATGAAACGTGAGACCGAGCATGACAGCGGCCAGGCAAGTCCATTTTTACGTTTTTTAAAAGTCATAAATAGTAGTAGGTGACAGCTTTCATACGCATAAAGGTAAAATGGAAATATAATAAAATGCGCCACTATAACAATGATGAGGCACGCGTTTAACGTGGTACCTATAGGCTACTTTCCTACTAGCAGCTACTAGGTTAATCAGCTTCTTTTTTAGAACTGTCAAAACGTTTTCCTAATATGGAATTTATATGAAAACTAGTATAGTGACGTCACGGTCATCTCACCTACTTTTTATATTTCCAAAGGCATATGTAACTTCGTATAAGACGAATAAAGTCTAAGGAAAAAACGTGCCTCGGAATTCAAGTAAAAGTCATTCTTGAATAGATGCCGCCCACACCTTTAGCCTATCCTCGGCTAGATGGCGTGACGACACCGTTTCATATTTAACAATTTTAACACATAGATATCAGTGAATGAACATGGATCAAATTGATATAAAAATAATAAAATCATTTATCCATATATATACATTTTTTGATAACTTTATACGTTTTCATTTTGAGTTTTAGTCGTGTGTCGATAGATGGCAGTAAATTTACAGTGACTACAAAATTTACAATGACAGGACCCCTCTATACTATCTATTCTTTTTGATATTTCTATCCGATTTATTAAATAGAAATTGTGTTTAAAAATAACTGCTGTGTATGTTTTTCTAATAATTATCTGATGCTTTATTTCGTTATGCGAAAACATTTATTTTAAGTAGAGGAAACTTCCCTATTGTATGGATCGGTCTTGAATATTTACTAGTCCCTGTCGGCCACGAATCAAATAAGGAGCAAAGGAAGATTTATAGCCTAGGATATGCTAGTAAATCTAGCAAATTGAGAACGAGGTGCCGTTTTATTGGCTGAGATTACGTTGGGGAGGGATGTGAGGTGTTTTATATAAGGTTATTGACTTCAGCTAAGGGAATTTGTTAATATGATATGAAGAGATTATTAAATATATTAAGAAGGGGTTATTCACGTATTTTAACACTTTAAACTCTCGCGGTTTGCACACATATTTAATTACACAAACGGGTCTACCGCGATATAATGAACAATGAAATTAGATCGCGGTAGACCCGTTTGTGTAATTAAATATAGTACCTATACACGTATTTTAACTCGAAAAACTCGACATGTTTTATTCCGTACCGAGCTTGTTGTTGTTGAGCGTTTTTCGACTTAGAATACGTGAGTGACCCGTTCTTAATATATTTAATAATGTGTCTCACGGATGTTTTATTATTAAAATAATATTAATACTCCGTGGAAATAAAGATGGCGGTATATTTTATGAAGAGGCTAGTATTAAATAGGTAAATATGGTAAGTTTATATTTCTTTCGACCGAGCGGAAGCGAAGGTCTCCATTTCAGCTTGAGCAGAAATTCTTTCTAGTACCTAGATGTAGATATTTTCGTATACAGATCTCATCTTTGAACCGTTTCTCTTTTAATTTGTTGCGGGTTCAATATGTTGATTCAGTTTTTGGATGTTTTAGGGTTCTGTACCCTAAGGGTAAAAATGAGACCCTATTACTAAGACTCCGCTGTCCGTCTGTCTGTCTATCTGTCTGTCACCAGGCTGTATCGCATGAACCGTGATAGCTAGGCAGTTGAAATTTTCACAGATGATGTATTTCTTTTGCCGCTATAACAACGAATACTAAAAACCACAAAAACAGAATATAATAAATAGTTAAGTAGAGCTCCCGTGATTTTATTGCCGTTTTTTGCGTAATAGTACGGAACCCTTCGTGTGCGAGTCCGACTCGCAATTGGCCGGTTTTTTCAATGTCATGTGAGTTTGTGAGGTTTACAGTTCACAGAATCACTAGTAATTTAAAATTAAGTAAGTGCTGTCCTTATTTCTTAAATTGCATTGACCGAAAAAAAAACAGACAAACATATTCGCCTGAAATCTTTATAATAATAATGTGATAAACCGGTGTTGCCCTTGAGCCATCCCAGATGTCGCTTTTTGTGGGGGCCCATCTTGTGAGGGCGAGTCACCGTCTGCCGGAAATAAAATTGCATATCGTTTTATTAGGCAGGCGTCCGGTTTTTTACCCCATAGCTCAGTACTTAGTTCATCGCTTTCACCCAATAACCTAGTTCATTTTAGATTCCATCAACCCTCAATAGCCCTTACACCCTGCCGGGTGCTGCCTCTGCGTGCGTCCCATGACACGGGCAAGGGCAGCATCGGCTCGTTGTACCCCTTACATTTCATTAAAGTGTCAAAAGGGCCTCTACGTGTTGCCTTCGGCTCCGCGCACGCCTCCCAAAGGTCCGGAACACCATTGGTCCGTGATGGGAAAGATGTGATAATAATATATGTTGTACCGCCTACAATTTTGTGTATTTTTATCGGAGCACTGTGAAGAAATCCTATATAGAATCCAGTCTGCGTCTTTTGCGAGAATTTTATATTAATGCAATAAATTTTAAATAAATCGTTTAGTTTTAATAGTAGAATCCACAGAGGTCCGAAGCACTTTGTGATAATTAGGTTTGACTAAAAAAATATCTACTTAAACTACTGTCCGGTAGTGGGTACTACCCATATAACCATTCCAGTCGCAGAATCACAAAGTGGTAACTAAATGTCAGATGTGTCGTAACAGAGTCCACACAATGTGTCTAGAATTGTTTCGAAACAAAGTGTCGTCGCCGTGTCTACACTTTTCCGTAACAAGGTGTCGACACATTTGTGTGCACTTTGCGTGCGGTTTGCGACTAAATCTGACAGCAAATTTGTGACAGCAAATGTCAATATAAAATACCTCTTGAAAACCAAGGTTTGTCAAACTACTATTAGTGTCTCGTGTGCTCGTAATTCTAGTAAGTCATCATGGGCAATGCAAATGATAATAATCGACCGAAACCATATAAACACCCAACACCCGTCAACCTTTTACAGAAAAGTTTTTAAAGAAATTCAATAAGCTACTTAGGTCAGGCAACGAATGCTCCAAAAGTTGTAGAGGGAAATGCTCGGAACACAATTTTTGACTCCGTAACTCGGTTTGACAAGTTAGGAGGTGAACATATCAAAAGTCCCCGGCCGTAGCCCTTGAGCGGGGGGGAGAGAGGGGGCTTTGAAGGTCCCATTTTCCCGTTTTTCGATTATATCTCGGAAACTATGCATCTCAGCCACTTATACAAAATGAAAGTTAATTTAATTTGTTACAAGTTTATTCAATCAATTTTTTCGATATGTTGAATAGTTTTTGAGATATCCGCTCTTGAAAGTTTATTTAGGGCTCTCAATTTTATCTTGATATATCTATATCAGTGAAGGTGCTAGGCCGTGTTTGGTATCGTTTTCGTATAAATCTGGGGTGCTGAATCCATTTAAGATATCACATTGACACCATTCCACAAAATAAAAATAAATCTTTTTAGGGTTCCGTACCTCAAAAGGAAAAAACGGAACCCTTATAGGATCACTCGTGCGTCTGTATGTATGTCCGTCTGAATACACAAAAAAATAGTTCTTTACCTATAGATGACAGGAAAACCTATTAGAAATGTGCAGTCAAACGCGAGTCGGACTTAATGTACGGAACCCTTAATACGCGAGTCCGACTCGCACTTGGCCGGTTTTTTTGAAACTCTTCTTGACGCTTAACCGCTGAACCGATTTCGTTGAAATTTGGTATAGAAATAGTTTGCGTCCCGGAACAGGACATAGGATAGATCTTATAACCAAAATCATCTTTTGAAGGTGTGAAAAGTGGCGTGGAAATTTGTACGGGAAATCAATAACCGCTGAACCGATTTATATGAAATTTGGGATGGTCTACATCTTTGATTTAGTTAAAAATGATGAAAAAACTTGACTTCAAACCTAAACTTAAACAGTATTAACTTCAAGAAGTCAATTCTGAATTCCCCCCTACACCTCATTTCACACCTTTAAAGGATGATTTTTGAGATAACTTATTATATCCTGTCTCGGGACTCAAAATATATGTGTACCAAATTTAAATTAAAACTGTTCAGCAGTTTAAGCGTGAAGAGGAGTTTAAAAGAAAGTATTTTAATAAGTTTATATGTTTTTACTTCGGAATGGTGTCAATGTGATACCTTAACTAAATTTGGTACTGCGAATTTATACGAAAACGATACCAAACATGGCCTCGTAGCTTTACTGTTGTAGAAGTCAAAATAAAATTGAGAGCCCTAAATTCTTATTACTTGGCCAAACTTGTGTAGAAGGAAAAGGTAAAATAAAAGTCTTCGGCAGGAATATAAGATACAAATATATTTTTTTTTGCGTTACTATTTCATTCATCAAATATAAACATACCTTGATTATACTATTCTAGTGAGATACTCATAGATAAACAAAAACATTTACTTAAAAAATTACAAGGTCGAAATGTCACGGAACTTGTGAGAGTAATATGTGAAAAATAAAAACTTTTATGACAAAAAAAATCTGGACACAATTTAAGAATCACCCAATTGCGTCGAGGAATCATCTGTATTTTTGCTTGTTTCATTACCTCCTCGCTTCTTTTTTGTCCTTTGTATTCTGTAGCAATTTGTTAGATCTGAAAATAAAGATAACTTGCGTCGTCACGGATGTCGATTTATAGGTTTTAGGGAGTGCAGAATTCGAAAACGATGATCATTTTATAATCCAAGATGGCGGCTACGTATTTTGTCATAAAAGTGGAATCCAAAATAGTCATCATTTTCGAAATCTGCGCCCCCTAAAACCTATAAAACGATATCCATGACGACTTTTATGACATAGTGCATTGCCGCCATTTTGAAATTGAAAATGTTATCATTTTCGAAATCTGCGCCCCCTAAAACCTATAAAACGACATCCATGACGACTTTTATGACATAGTGCATGGCCGCCATCTTGGAATCCAAAATAGTCATCATTTTCGAAATCTGCGCCCCCTAAAACCTATAAAACGATATCCATGACGACTTTTATGACATAGTGCATTGCCACCATTTTTAAATTGAAAATGTTATCATTTTCGAAATCTGCGCCCCCCAAAACCTATAAAACGACACCCATGACGACTTTTATGACATAGTGCATGGCCGCCATTTTGGATTCCGAAATGGTCATCATTTTCGAAAGCGCGGCCCCCTAAAACCTATAAAACGACATACATGACGACTTTTATGACATAGTGCATGGCCGCCATCTTGGAATCCAAAATGGTCATCATTTTCGAAATCTGCGCCCCCTAAAACCTATAAAACGACACCCATGACGACTTTTATGACATAGTGCATGGCCGCCATTTTGGAATCCAAAATGGTTATCATTTTCTAAATCTGCGCCCCCCAAAACCTATAAAACGACACCCATGACGACTTTTATGACATAGTGCATGGCCGCCATTTTGGATTTCAAAATGGTCATCATTTTCTAAATCGGGGCCCCCTAAAACCTATAAAACGACATCCATGACGACTTTTATGACATAGTGCATGGCCGCCATCTTGGAATCCAAAATGGTCATCATTTTCGAAATCTGCGCCCCCTAAAACCTATAAAACGACACCCATGACGACTTTTATGGCATAGTGCATGGCCGCCATTTTGGATTCCAAAATGGTCATCATTTTCAAAATTGGGGCCCCCTAAAACGTATAAAACGACATCCATGACGACTTTTATGACACAGTGCATGGCCGCCATTTCGGATTCCAAAATGGTCATTATTTTCGAAATCGGCACTCCCTAAAACCTATATATCGACACCCATCTCGACTTTTATGACAAAGTGTTTTGCTACCATCTGCATGCAAGACATTTCTATTATTTTTACGTACAAAAATGGCCCCCTGTCAACTTTCAATCGAGATTTAATCGATAATTTATTCGATTAATATTCAGATTAATTCAATTTCAATCTATGTTAGGTCGACTAAACTAATCGCGATTAAAATTTGAGAATTAACTTTTTTTATTCCATTAATTAGTCGAATAAACAGTTAATCGATTAATGCCCATCTCTGACCACGGCATTTTTACACTTTGAGAATATCTGAAAACAAATCAACACAAGGAGCCATTTTGCAAATCCAGTAACATACCAGTAACTTTGTTATTACTTTTGACAGCGCGTGTCATGTGTCAACACAGAGTCGACACAAAGTCGAAACATTGCAACTACTTTGTGACTGCAATATTTCTCAGCCTTAAACCATATTTATACATCATAATTAACAAGTTTCGTAGTATGTAAAGCGTTATTTCTGTTATTTAAGTATAGTATACGCATCGAAGTACTAAAAATGCTTCAAATAATATAGTTATGAACACAGGCACTGAGAAGTAAACAATTTCATTTCCGGCTAAACTAAAACAATGTGGTGGCGCGTTGATTATATTACACTTAGTTTATCAAATCACTCGAGCAGTTTAATTCCCCATAATAATTTAAGTCCTATTGAAATATAAATGCAAACAATATATAATTACGTCTTGTAATCCGTTTTAGAGATGGCGTATTAATGTCACTTATTTTTATTTAAGTATTTTTCCATCTGACAGTTTCCATTTGACAGGAACAAAATGAACGAATGAACGAATGATTTTGGCATAAAGTAGTCGCAAACCCGAAACAATGTGTGCACACGGCGACCACACTTTATGTCACTTTGTGTCATGTGTCGACCCTTCCCCATTTCTGGTAACTGTGTCGACACGGCGACGACTCTGCGACTGGAATTGTGACCGAAACAGACGGTGTCGACACAAGATGTGTCAACACCGCGTCGTAACGGCGACTGGAAATGGTTGTATGGGTACCTATTTCTAGATAAAACGCGTTTTAACTTAAGACAGGTTTTAGTATGAGAACACAGACAAATTCAAAATTACAGTAAAATACACCAAAAAACAAGTGTTGTGTTCTAAGAATATCGATACTGAAATAATTAGGAAACTCCTTTTGTCGACCTCCCAAGCCTCCCATGACCCATAATGTTAAAATATTCCGGTGTTTGATCCCGTTCCAATAGAACCATGGAAGGTCAATAGGCACTTAAGGCTCCGCGTTTAGTTAACGACCCCATGTTACCGATAAAGGCCCTTATGTGTTCCTAATAGCTGCAGTAAACTGTTGGGAACGGATTTGGAAAACCCGCTGTTTTCCTTTATTTATTTGTGCCTACCTCTAACAGGAAATTGTAGGTAGTTGTTCATTTCCCATATGGAACAATTCACACGAAAACTAGATTCAATTAAATTTGCAAGTGCAATTTTGCAACCAAAGTACCGGTTAGAAGTCAGAACGTTTTTAACTACCTAACAATTTATTGAAATGGCAGGTTTTATTTTCAAGAACAACCACAAGAAATAAAACAATTCAAAATAATTATTTGAAATTAATAAAACAAAGTTATATTGATATTCCTTAAAAGTAAATACACTCAGCGTCAAAAAAATCGCACATCTTAACTTTTTTCTTTCAAGCAGTTTCAAACCTTATATTATATAAGGAAAGATAAGACTATGGGGCATTATTTGAAAGGTTATGAAACCCTCTATTGGAAAATGTAAAATGGACGATCTACCCCATACAAAAAGAAAATTTTCAGGAAAAACGAATCAACGTGTATTTAGGTTAAAATTGCAAAGAATAAAAACACTACAAAATCAACAGATACAGAAAAAAATAACTTTAAACTAAACTTAAAACCTCTAGTGCTACCTCCTCTTGTCCTTCGAGTAGCTTCCATGCGACGAATCATGACTGTCATGAGTGCCACGATGCGTTTTTGAGGAAAGTTGTTCCACTCCTCAATAATTGTGTCTTGAAGCCTGTCGAGAGTGGCAGGAGCAGGATCATGCGATCGCACCCGCCGTGTTAGCTGATCCTAGAGATGTTCGATAGGGTTCAGGTCAGGGCTCGTTGCTGGCCACTCCATTACGGTGATCCCAGCCTCACACAGTTAGTCTCACAAAAACAACGCAGTGTGGCAGCGGGCGTTGTCATGCATAAACTGGAAGTTGGGTCCAACTAAACCATCATAAGGGACCTCTTGCTCCTCCAAGATCTTCGTTATGTAACGCCGAGCAGTCAGTGATCCCTGGCTGTGACCACCTTCAGTGCGGGAAATGCACAGGAGATCAGTTTACTCGTCGATCGAAATGCCGCCCCAGAACATGCGAGATCCGTCCCCTTAGCAGACGGTTTCTTCAGTGCAGGCTTGCGTGAATTGCTCTCCCTGCCTCCTATACACCCCCCTGCACCTGTCGTTGATGTAAAGGTACACCCTCGTCTCGTCGGAACAGAGGACATTCCTCTATTGTTTAAACGTCCTCTTCGTGCAGTCGGCAAAATTGCCTCCTGGCTATTCGATGCTCTGGCTTCGATTGGGGGCCTATAGCAGTGCTACGGGGCAACATCCTCTTCTCTTCCAGCTTTCTTCCGATCGTAGAGATGCTTACTGCTGTTCTTCCAGCTGCTTGAAGCTGCTGCTGCTGCTGCAGCTCAACAGCCTCGGAGAAACGGTTCTGCAAAGAGTTTTATACAATTTACTGATTGTCTCTAGCGGAAAAGCAGTGTTGTCTTCCAGATCCAGGCCTCCTGATGTAACCACCAGTCAGCTGGAACTCCAGCAAGACTCGACGCACTCGGAAACCGCTTATGTTAAAATTTTCAGCAACTTCATACTGCCATAGTCCTGTTTGCAGCAGTGCCACCTCTTGAGCTGCTTCTTCTGGCCTGGTATCCATGTCCATGTAACGGTTCATTAGTGACCTCAGTAACCTCTGGAGAGCGCATGACAAATAAATAACCTTTACCCTCCATTTTATACCCGTCCAGGATTGCACAACAACGGACCGATTAAAATTGGATCTCGGCCCTTTTTTAAACAAAACGTCGATATTCGGTGATGGTTGTTTTTACGGACAATGACGATTTATTTTTTTAAAGTGCATTAATTGCGCTTTCAAATGATACCAATATTGACAGAGTACAATGCACTGGATAAGAGCTATATTTGCTTGAAACTAATTTTTGCCGAGGTGCGATTTTTTTGACGCCGAGTGTATACTTATAAACGTTTTAATTAAACTCAACGAGGGTGCGGAAAGCTGAAAGTTAGGGTCGGCAACGCGCATAATAATATAACACCTCTGTAGTTGCAGGCGTTCATAGGCTACTGACGTAGTATAAAATAAAAATAAATTTTCCTCCGAAATATTCCTGTATTTATAGAATAATAATTTGGATTTGGATTTATGAAATTTTAGGAAATATAAGTAAGGAACGTCGACGAAAATACTTTCTTTGTCTACACGCGTTTTATTTTAACAATAAGAAGCTTTCATCCCATTCATTTTACTCAATCTTCATCGAGCTCGGTCTTACATGCTGTTGAATGCAATAAGGTTCATTATTGAGTGGGAAATTAAAACACGTCCTGTTGCTATGATTTTTGTAATGCGACTAAATAAGAAATGCATGTATAATGCTGTCACTAGGTATGATGATAGGTATTTGTGTGCGCGTTAACATACCGCCGGCCAAAGGACTACTAAGTCCTTTAAAAAAAACAATTATACATTTTAAGAAATTAAAAGCATGCAAAATAGATTGATAGGTACATTAATCATTAATCTCTATTGGTAATAAGCATAGTTTTGTAACAGGTCTTTTCACCACACTATCACCACTTTTAACACTATACACTCGCGTAATATGATCTGGACCTGGATGTTTAGCGACTATTCGGCCGAGAGCCCATTTTCCAGGTGGAAGATTGTCGGTTTTAATGAGAACAATCTGTCCCTCTTTGAACTCTTCTACTCTTTTCAACCACTTTGGTCGCTGTTGCAAACGTGACAGGTACTCTTGCTGCCATCTACACCAAAGATCTCTAACCAATTTCTGTGTATGCTGCCATCGTGATAGTGAGCTCATTCTAACATCTTTCAAGTCGGGCGATGGGACGTTTATGGGTGCTTCGCCGATCAGAAAGTGCCCGGGTGTAAGGGGTTCTATGCTGTCTGTATCGTCGTTATCAATTGGACATAACGGCCTTGAATTTAAGCATGCCTCAATTTCGCAAAGGATCGTGTTAAATTCTTCGAAGGTAAGGTGAGAGGTGATGATTCTTTTTATGTGATGTTTCAGGGATTTTACACCAGCCTCCCACAAACCACCAAAATTCGGACTATAGGCGGGGATGAAGTGCCATTGCGTACCGTCTCTAGCCAAGGAATCGGAAATTTCACCAGCGAAATCTAGTTGTGCCTCTTTCCATGCATTAATCAATTCCTTATTGGCGCCAACTAAGTTTCTTCCTTGGTCGCTCCACAAATGGTTGCATTTCCCTCTCCTGGCCACAAATCTATTGAAGGCAGCTATAAAAGCTTCAGAAGTCAGGTCACTGACTAGTTCTAGATGTATGCATTTGACTGATAAGCATATAAATATAGCTACATACGTCTTAGTGGTCTTTGCTCCTCTACCCTTAGACATTAGGGTAGTGAAAGGTCCTGCAAAGTCGACGCCACTATGTAAAAACGGTCTAGCAGGCGTAACTCGTTCTCTTGGCAGGTCTCCCATCAGCTGTGGTTTAGGAGCAGCGTTTTGTCTGACGCATACAAGGCATTTATTGACGTGAGCCCTTACCATGTTCTTTGCCTTTATAATCCAAAATTTGGAACGTAAATAACTCATCGTGAGTGTTATTCCACCGTGCAAGGTCTTCAAGTGTGCGTCAGCTATTATGAGAGGAATTAAGTTATTTCTGTTACCCAATATTAAGGGATGCTTTTCTTCGTTGTTTATGTTTGCAAGTCTAAGCCTTCCCCCCACTCTCAGTAGACCTTCTTCCAAATAGGGATTTAAAGATTTTATAGAGCTCCGTTTGTGTACTTGTTTGTTTGTCATTATTCTGTCTATTTCTTCTCCAAACTCTTCTTTTTGTACAATTCTTACACATATTTGCAGTGTGCGTTCCAAGTCGTGAGTAGTTAGATTTAAATTGTCTATTTTCAGTTTTTTCATGTTCAGAAATTTGCGGCAATATGTGATTGTTTTTATTAATTCTTGTAAATTATCAAATTCTTTAAATTGGTCTGTCAAATTACTCTCCTTCTCGCTTCCATGCACGTTTAAATTTGTCTGTATCACATTCTTGCTTTCTATGTCAGTGGAAATGACATTTGGTCTTCTGTATTCTATTTCTTTTCTAGATAGCCATTCTGGCCCTTCCCACCATAGCTTAGAAGCCTTCAAGTCGGACAAGTACATTCCTCTGGAAGCGATGTCGGCGGGGTTATCCTGTGAAGTGACATGATGCCATTGGTTTTGACTAACATTGTTTGTTATTTCCACAACTCTGTTTGCCACAAACGTTTTCCATCTTTGTGGTTCGCCGAAAATCCATGAAATTACAATGGAAGAATCTGTCCATGCGAATATTTGTGAAGCTGGTATTCTCATAGCACGGCTGACTTGTCTTAACAATTTTGCCAACACGACAGCTCCACACAGTTCCAATCTGGGTAATGAGACAGTCTTCACGGGAGAGACTCTTGTTCTCGAAGCAATCAACCTTGTTTTAACTGTACCATCCGCCCTTTCTACTCTAATGTAAACGGCTGCCCCGTATGCGGAGATAGAGGCATCACTGAACCCGTGTATCTGAATATTTGCTCCTTCAGTGCTCAAAGTGTCAAGCCATCTATCAATACGGATCTCATTGACATGTCTCAAGTCTGCTCTTAATTGAAGCCATTCATCTTTTAAGGGTTGACTAAGTTCCTCGTCCCAATTCACCTTTGCTAGCCACAACTTCTGTATCAGTATTTTAGCCATCAGGACACATGGTGAGATCCAGCCCAGAGGGTCAAACAGTTTCTGGATATCAGACAAAATTGTTCGTTTGCTGATGTGATTGTTTACTTCTGGAAGGTTGAGGTTGTACTCGAATTGGTCTGTTCCCATGTTCCATTGAACACCAAGTGCCTTAATCGTGCCGTCCATATTTAAATCAAGATGCGCGTTAGCTGATCTATCTTCGGGCTTCAAACTTCGCATAAATTCAACACTATTGGATGACCATTTTTTTAGCTGAAATCCACCCTTTCGCATAACTTCTTGCAATTGGTTGCTGGCTTCTATGGCTTGTTCGGTGGTGTCACATCCCGACATCAGGTCGTCGACGTAGAAGTCTTCTGTGATCATCTTTGCTGCAACAGGAAACTTGTCTCCTTCATCTATAGCCAGCTGTCGCAAAGTTTTAACTGCCAGATATGGAGCTGAAGCTGTTCCAAAAGTTACTGTAAGGAGACGGTAATCTTCTATTTCCTTGTCGCTGCTACTTCTCCATAAAATTCTCTGATAGTCGGAATCTTCTTTGGTTGTCAGCACCATCCGATACATCTTGTGAATGTCTGAGACGAAGCATATAGCGTGCATTCGCCATCTCATTATCAAACTTCGCAAATCTTCTTGTAACACTGGCCCAACCAGAAGGTCGTCGTTTAATGAGAAACCATTGGTACCCTTACACGACGCGTCATACACGACGCGCGTTTTTGTAGTTTCCTTCTCTTCTCGAATAATTGCATGGTGGGCTAAGTATACACTCTTCTTTGTATGTATTTCTTCGGTTGGTACCTTTTCCATGTGCTTCTGTTCGATGTAATCGTCAATCACCTTTACATATTCTTCTTTGAGCTTTGGCATTTTTAGAAATCTTCTCTCTAGTTGTATTAATCTGTTCTGTGCTATTTCTCGTGTATTTCCTTCACATGCTCGTGGTACTTCTGTTTTTAAAGGTAATTTGACGATGTATCTTCCTTCTTCATTTCTTTTGTAGGTACTTTCGTAAATTCTTTCACATGTTTGTTCTTCTTCAGTTAATGTTCTCTTTGTATCTGGTTCTACCTCCCATATAGTCTTCAATAAATCATCAACATCGACTTGATGATGCATCGTAATGAAAGATTTTTCTTGTATACTTGTATCCGTCTCTCCATTATCTCCAAACAAGATCCAGCCAAAGTATGTTTTCTGAGCACATGGTGTACCCGGTGGACCCTTAATTATTGGTGTATTTTCTTGGATAATCTGTGCATATACTTTCACTCCAAGGAGAAGATCTACTGGACCTGGTGTATTATAACTTGGGTCAGCCAGGTGTAGATTTTGTATGTGAGACCAGTGGCTTGTATTCATAGTTTTCATGGGCATTTGAGTGGTCAATTGCTTAGAAATCACATAGGCTCGAAGCTGTATGGAATACGACGTTTGATATTGCGACGAAACCTGTAATTGAACCACTTGATTTGCGTTCGCCTTTATAGGCCCCAATCCAGTTATGCTTGCTCTTGTTGACTCTCTTTTAAGTTTAAGTAATTGGGCCGCTTTCTCACTGATGAAAGATGCCTGTGAGCATGGGTCGATGAGAGCTCTCAGTGCAATGGTGTGACCTTGCCCGCTCTTAACGTTTACGATTGCAGTTGCTAATAAGCCATCACTATGTCTAGCTGTGTGATGAGATGCAATTGCCACGGTAGCTTGAATTTCTGGTTCAGTCTCGTTGACCTTGGAGAGCGTCGGTTGAGTCTTGCTATCTTGTTCTGCTGTTTCCGGGCTCTTGGAGACATGGACGAGTGAATGATGGCGCTTGCGACATATACGACATGACATGGGCAATCGACACTTGAAAACCGCATGTCCTGGCGCTAGACAATTATAACACAGCCTATTGTTTTTTGTATATTCACATCTCTCAGTGGGTAGCATCTTTGTAAAGTCTTTGCAATGAGCGAGTGTGTGATTACCTTTACACATGACACAACTCTTCTCTGTGTGTGATTCTGTAGCGTGGAACGTGCGTTCTTTGTTTACTGTTCTTTCGCGCGGAGTTGATGAAGCAGCGGTGATGAGCTCGAGCGTTCGGAATTTAGCTTCCAGAAATTTGACGAAGTCTGTCCACTTGGGTAATTCCTCAGAATCGTCCTTGTGAGCGTACTCCTCCCAATCCTTATGTGACTCCGGGTCCAATTTCTGCACTACCAGAAAAATGATTAAAGGATCCCAGGAATCGGTGGCCATGTTCAAATTTTGTAAACTATTTAAGCATTCAGTTGTAGTATCCAATAATGATTTCAGTTGAGTGGCCGACTGAGTATTTAATTTCTTTTGCATAAATAACCGCTTCAATATAGAATTCACTATTAACTTTTTGTTTCCATACCGTTTTTGAAGAATGTCCCACGCTTGTGTATAATTACTCTCGGTAATTTGAACGTGCTTTAAAATCGCCTCTGCCTCGCCGGATACACTGGTCTTCAAATAATGCAATTTTTGTACATTACTAAGCGACGCATTGTTATGCACAATAGACAAAAACAAATCTTTAAAAGTGGGCCATTGTTCATAACCACCAGTAAAACTTGGAAGTTGAATTCGAGGTAATTTTCCCACTTGGTTATCCGAGTTACTTATATTGTGGTTGATTTGTTTTGTGTTGTTGTTCAATAAGTCCTTAAGATCGCCTTCAATGTTCAGGTATAAATCTTCGTAAATAAAGTATTCTTCGTTAATAAAATATTGCGTGACAGCTCGTTGTTCGCGTGGCATAACCTTTATAAGTTCTTGATGTGTTTGTTTGAACGTCGCCCAGTACTGTTGTAAGCAATTTAATCTCGCCTCAACATAACCTCTTGTTAATCGTGCCTTAGGGCATTTCTTTAAATTCACTTGTGTTTTCTGAAGTAAACTTGCCGTATCTTGCAAAACAGTCATCAATTGATCCGCCGTAGCCATTTTTCGTAACTTCAATCTTCACTTATTCACGTAAAAACACAAGTAAACACAATGTTTTGAAGTAAATTATTTAAGTCGAAACTAAATTGCATTGAAGTCGTATCGTTTTAACTTGTTTCTATCGGCTTGTTTATCACATTCCTTTGTTCTCGCGGCCAGGTGTCCGACGGCGGGCGCTCGATGCACTTTTTCCTTATCCGGATCGTTTGGACCATATGTTGAATGCAATAAGGTTCATTATTGAGTGGGAAATTAAAACACGTCCTGTTGCTATGATTTTTGTAATGCGACTAAATAAGAAATGCATGTATAATGCTGTCACTAGGTATGATGATAGGTATTTGTGTGCGCGTTAACACATGCGCTTGGCCAATTTTACCTGTTATCCTCAAAATTTTCTTTTATTCGAAATAACAGGTAGGTATATTCCTATTTAATTCATAAACATCGCTCCTGAACCTGAATAATTGAAACAAAAATATTGTGATACATTTTTGACGTTTCTCCGTTCCCACGAGACACAAGAATTTTTCCTCATTTTAAACAGATGCTTCTCAAGAATAATACAAAAAAAATATGAATGTTAAGGAATAATAAAATTAAAGAAACGTTATTACGTAAATTTGACACAAACAGTAAGGATCGACTGAGGGATTTTAAACAAGTTTCTTGCGAGTTCTTTGCAATTTTACGGAAACTTAGACATATTTGCTTTTTTACTTGGAAAATTCATGATATTTTTATACACTTTACTAGCGACCCGTCCCAGCTACGCAAGGGTTAACAAATTATATACCTAAACCTTCTTCAAGAATCACTCTATAGTAAGATGGAAACCGCATGAAAATCCGTCCAGTAGGTTTTGAGTTTATCGCGAACATACAAACAAACAAACAGACAGACGCGGCGGGGGACTTTGCTTTATAAGGTGTCGTGATTTAGCTTCAATACTGGTTACCTACTTCCTTTTATTTATTTATTTAACTTTTATTGCACAAAAGATGACCTAACAGTACAAAAGGCGGGCCCAGGCAGGCAGGTATTCTCTATTTATTTATTACTTTAGTGGCTAATGTATGAACTTCCAAGAAATACTAATCAATCTGTTTACAGGCCCATGGTGAAGGCCACCCACACTTGTTCGCAGCAAACTCGGCCGAATTTCACCTTCCCATACAAACAAAGTTTCTATTCAGAATCACGAAATCCGACAAAGTGTATCAGTGGTGTGTAACACTTAAAACTTAATAATTTAGTTTGACAACTTTCCCCGGAATTGCCTTTTAATTATCTAGCCAATACTTACGCGTACTACCGTTATTTGCCGTTGTTGTTTGTTTACACAAGTTTACACGTTTACAATAGTTTCAGTTCCAGCGAAAACTAGCTGATATTAAGTTTCCCGCATTCTCGACAACAAGAGCTGTTTACACGAACATAGCGGCAACCCCTTGTTTTGTGTCGACAAACTTTTCATTGACTGTCATTTCGCCGAAAACGATTCATAGACTATTGAGTAATTAATATACATTTGGCGTTGTTTTGTTTCATTGACTATTGATTTAATTTTTTAGGGTTCCGTACCTGAAGAGTAAAACGGGACCCTATTACTAGGGCTCCTCTGTCCGCCTGTCTGTCACCAGGCTGTATCTCATGAACCGTGATAGCTAGACAGTTGAAATTTTCACAGATGATGTATTTCTGTTGCCGCTGTAATAATAAATACTAAAAATAGAATAAAATAAATATTTAAGTGGGGCTCCCACACAACAAACGTGATTTTTTGTCGTTTTTTTCGTAATGGTACGGAACCCTTCGTGCGCAAGTCCGACTCGCACTTGGTCGGTTTTTTTCACTTTTGAAACAGAAAAAGAGTTCGTCGAATATTACTTGATCTTCATTGACGTATAATATCTAAGGACGGGCCTTACGGGCACTAAAAATGGTACTAGTTCAGCGGTGTTACTCATGAATTCGAGCCAATCGTGATGCAGTCTAACGCAACTAGTTGCGACCACTCGCGCGCGTGATGTGAAGTCATGAACCACTCGCGTTGTAGCGGTGTCACACCGCTGTACTGGCCCCATTCATATTGCCCGTAAGGCCAGTCCTTA
The DNA here is from genome assembly GCF_910591565.1 of Cydia splendana. NCBI lineage: Eukaryota > Metazoa > Arthropoda > Insecta > Lepidoptera > Tortricidae > Cydia > Cydia splendana. Next base: position 1,888,805 of record NC_085968.1, read on the forward strand.
GATATAATATACTCTTTATTGCACACGTCTTTGCAGAAAACAATACAAAGAATACAGAAAAGAAGAGGTGTGGGGGAAGGGTTGAGAAGGGTAGGGGGGGGGGGGGGGGGGGGGTTGATTCCACAATTCTATATCAATGGTGAGACAAAACAGTTACTAACCTCGTGTAAACCCTGTATAAGCTAAGTTATTTACAGCCAAGTGCTGTTTGCAAATTGCCTAATTTATCTGCGTTCGGACCTGACTGGGCTAAGCCAAACACAATTTGGACATAACCGAGAAGTGCGCGGAAACGGTTCGTTTTAATTGAAAACAATTATTCTGAGTGAATGCTCGTTTCGTGTAATTTGATCGTTTAAATCTGTCAACCCCTGGAGTCGCTACCCAAATAGTCTAAATTTGTCAGTCAACAAACGATCTTACGGTTTAGATTTAGAATTGAATTTTGATTGGCATTTCGCACGCGATATCACGTCCATGGGGCTCAAGATGTTAGTTTAATGATATTGCTGTTTGTTTTTACTTAAAGAAAGGGGAAAAGGTCATGACATGAAGATTAGATGGTTTAACAATAAAATTGCTTTGTTTGGCGCGTCTTTGGCAAATAAGCGTACGGTTTACCTACTAATCCTACTAAAACCATGATTGCAGAATTCAAAACAAAAGCTATTTTAACCTGATTAACCTTTTAACCGCCAGCAATTTTGAATCGAGCGTGCTCGTGTCGCCACCGACAGTAATTGTACCACGCAGAGTAAGATTGGCATAGTTACGGGAGTTATAAATATGCTGTAAAAACCAAATCAGATTCTTGTCTTATTTATCAGACTGTGGCGAAATGAGCTGGATATGTAATGTCTTATATATCAGACTCTGGCGGTTAAAGGGTTAAGAGCCCATCAACGTGCACCATAAAAACTAACATAAAAACTAGTTTGATGTAGGTATTCAAAAGGTACTTAAATACAGAATACAGTCCGTAGCGGCCCCCTTTTTTAAATACCTGTCGTTAAATTTAAATAATCACGAATATTTAGCAGTGGCGCTAGTGTGCACGTTGATGGGCTCTTAATCCAAAGTAGATATACTTAAATAAATACTCGGCGCTAAGCGGGTACTTATTCGTCTTCCTCGCTGTCGAGACCTCAGGCTGCTGGTGCGCTGAGGGTAATCCCTACCTCCGGGAGCTGGGTCGTCGCCTGCTTGAAAGGGGCCTTGACCCCCGCTCCGGGGTTTTCCTGATGCAAAGGTTGTCCATCGCAATCCAACGCGGCAACGCAGCGAGCGTGATGGGCACCTTTTCGTCGGGGGCAGCCCGGGACGGGCTTCAGTAGGCAATTTATTTTATACTTATTTAGTTTATATTTATATTTAAGTTTAGTTTTTAATTAGTTTTATGTTTAGTTTATGTGTTATTTTAATTATGAAATAAACTTATGTATTTTGTTCGAATAAACATTTCATCAGAGGACGTCGAAAGTTAGATTAACAAATAAATAAATATTATAGAATATTAAAAATAGGTTTAGAATCTCTGATTCTCAAATCTTCTAGAGTCCAATGTTATCTGAAATGAAGTTTTACTAGAAGGCTCATTTTTCGGTATTTGCACCGAAAAATGTTTAACTGCGATACGTTAAAGCGTTTACGGCACTTTAACAAACTATAATGTGTACAGTCATTTGGTCTCGACTGTAATGCTGTATATTATGTTTTCAAATAAATAAATAAATAAATAATGTCGCATCAGAAGATATATGACGACCGGTCTGGCCTAGTGGGTAGTGACCCTGCCTGTGAAGCCGATGGTCCCGGGTTCGAATCCCGGTAAGGGCATTTATTTGTGTGATGACACAGATATTTGTTCCTCAGTCATGGGTGTTTTATATGTATTTAAGTATTTATAAATATGTGTATAATATAAATATATTATATATATCGTTGTCTAAGTACCCACAACACAAGCCTTTTTGAGCTTACTGTGGGACTTGTGTTATATTCAATAAATATTATAGGACATCAAATAATGTCCTATAATATTTATTTATTTATTTTATATTTATTTATTACTGGTTTATTAAGATAGCCTGTCTTAAATAGCTTATGACGAATATTAACGGTATTCATATTTTTGTTTGCTAAAAGTAATTTTATCGTGACAGTTTTGATGGAGATAAGCTTAGGAAATTATGACAAATCTTTAAAATCAACGCCGTCGTTGTGTATTTAATACGTATGTTCAAATATGTATTAACTCGAGAATCTATTTGAAACTAAGTGCATTGTATTCATTAAAAGCAACGCAACGCGGAAACGCAGCGAGCGTGATGGGCACCTTTGCGTCAGGCGCAGCCCCCGTTTGTGTGTTGTTGTGTGTTTTACATAATCAGTTTGTATCTATATTAAATTAAAGTTTTTATAATAAAAATGATTTTAAAAGCATTATAAATTTAATAAATTTAAGGTGGTCACTGACGAGGCCTGAGTGAGGCCTACATGAATAAAGTTTTTGACTTTGACGAGCCTTCCAACAGTCCATATAGCGTGGCTGCAATCCAAAATCGGTCCGTGAATGTCAAAAACGTACAATGTTTAATATTAGGATGCCGTCCATTTGGATGAATTCATTGTAACGGCATCCATTTGGAAGGCTCGTCAGTGGCCTGCTTAAAAGCAGCACTTTGAATTTTAGCTGTCAGGAAATGACCAAATAAACAAGAGGAATGAAAAAAGAACGTCAGAGGAATAAAATGAATGACAAGGGAATGAAAAAATAATGGCAAGGGAACGAGAAAGGCCGAGGCATTATTGATAGTTAACCATTTATTGTTTCTATACGGGCCCGGTCCCGTCGTTAGATGTTCGAGTTCGGCTTAACAGCTTAACAGCGGGAACTCGGAATAATACCTACTTAGTGTTGGTAAAAGCCATGGTATAATAATATACTCCGCCTGGTACTCCATTCCCGTCTTTTCTAGGTCACCTAACTGACACGGGCTTACGTCATCATGCGACAGCGCTATATGATAATATGCGATAGCACTATATATAGCGGCCATGTTGTTGTGACGTAGCCCCGTGTCACTCTGGGAATGGAAGACCATGTTTTATTAGACTATGGTAAAAGCTAAAGACTCGAGTATTTGACAATCGTATTATTCATATATTTATGAAGTGAAAACTTCTTTAGCGGCGCGGCGCTGTGCACTTTTTGTGATGGGGAAAAAATGTTAAACTCGCGACCGGTCACGTGACCGTAAGATTCGTAAGACGTAAGACGGACACGTGACCTGATCGAAAAACTGTTACAATGTCATTGAGTTTTCACTTCTGCCGGCACTCCCGGAGTGCAACCCTTTGTTTTTTTTCCTAAGTTGTTATGAAATATGAAATTAAATTAAATTATACGCCTATCAATCGAATAGGCATCACTTTTGGTCCTTATCAGTTATCACACAATTAAAGCACTTTAAATTTTAGCTGTTGATAGAAGATAAGGCGATTGGGCTATTATATAATAGTACATTGCAAGTTGCGGAAAGTTAGAAAAGTTTCCGGAAATTTCAGGAAAATTTCACGGGAAACAAAGGAAACTTCCATTTTGATAATGGAAAATTTAGCGATCGGGCACGAGTTATATAATGTAATGTAAAGGATGACTCACGTTAGACCGGGCCGTGTCCGGGCCGGAGCTTCCGGCGCATCGTTTTCTATGGGAAGCATCACGTGATCGCCTGTCATGTCATAGAAAAGTAAGCGCCGGAAGCTTCCGCCCTGACAAGGCCCGGTCTAACGTGAATTATCCTTAATGTAACTAAATGCAAAAAAATGATGGATTACCTACTCGAAACACGATTCAAGAATTTTAAGCTCCGACGGCTCGATTCGGTAAATGAATTAGATTTCTACTAGACTTCAACAAGTTACGATACGGATAATTTAAAGATATTTGTAAGATAGATATGTCAAATTTGACGTTTCCGCGATTCTGGAGGTCCTCTTGAACGATTTCGACAAGTTATGACTTAGATATCCAAGTCACATCTAGTCGATATCTAATGTAGATCTAGTTGATCTCTAAATCGTCTCAAGATCTTGAGTTTCAATTTTATGTTTTAGGTATAGTTCTAGTTTTTAATTAGTTTAGTAAATTATAGCATAACCGCCTCGTCGTCGAACGGCGTAAGCCTGGGTTACAACGGAAGAACAGCGCTGGCTTTGCCAGCAACATGCTGAGTTGTGACCCTTTTATGGCATTTTTCACTAAATGTTATACATTGTATATTTGTCAACATGTTTTTGTCATCTGTGTTTGTTTGTCATAAATAAATGTATTTCTATTTCTATTTCTATTTCTATCTTGTGATTATCTCGAAATCCGAATAGGCCTGCGAGTCTCTCAAGTCTGAAACGAGTACTATATAGACTCACTAGACTCGAATGCCAGCACTACTGAATGATCAACGTATGAGGTGTTAGGGAATACTAAACGGAATTAACGAGTTCATTATTGTGAACCAAGCGGTAAACCGGCTTTTACTGTTATAGAGCTGTAACTATGGCATTCATTGGGTGGTTAAAATATTGAATATACAGGGTGATTCACATTCAGTGATCAATCACACAAAAACATCACTATCTACATTTGAATACAGTGTGTAATTTTGATACGATCGTATAAACCTAGGGAAGTTAGTTTCAGGCTTCAATGAACACGCTGCCGTATTCGAACTTAAGATATTCACAAGAGACGACACTTACTAGATCCATTCTAGATACGTTATAGTTTAGATATCAACTAGTTCTCTTTTGCAGCGCAATTCGGGCAACCAATGTCACTTTTACGTTAGATAGAGTAAGATATCTATTAGATGTGAATTGGATCTCTAAGTCATATCCTGTGGAAATCGTTCTACAGTATCTCCAGAATCGCGCAAATGTCAAATTTGACAGGTTAGACCTTAAACATATCGTTATCGTATCTTAGTGATGTCTAAAAGATGTCTATTTCAAAATCCGAATCGGGCCCACACTTTGCTAAATGAGAAAGCTAAAAAATAAAGGTTTTCAAACTATATCGTGTTACATATTAAATGAAAGAGCTCATTTTGAGAATCAAATTTTTTTTTGTAATTAAAAAATAAATGGTTTAGAAGTTATTTAAGAAAATAGCCAAAAAATGACCATTCCCTCCTTGATCCCCGAAACTACTGGGTCTTAAATTTTGAACAAAATAAGCAAAATAGTTCTTTACCTATAGATGACAGGAAAACCTATTAGAAATATGCAGTCAAGCGTGAGTCGGACTAATTACTTAGTTTATGATCCGACCCCTACGAGTTTTTTAAAGGCAATTCACTCGCGTTTGTCATATAAAAATACATTGTTAAAAATTGGGTAATGTACGGTAATCCTTGGAACGCCAGTCCGACTCGCATTTGGCCAGTTTCTTTGTATAGGATTTTGCCGAGCGCACGCCACGCTATACTGGGTCAAGCAGATCTTGTCAGTAGAAAAAGGCGGCAAATTTGAAAAATGTAGGCGTGAAAGTATATCGTCCCATAGAAAATTTGAATTTCGCGCCTTTTTCTACTGACAAGATTTGCTTGACTGTCTATATCTAATGAAATTTACACTAGGGGACTGTGACAATATTCACGTTTTACGAAATAGGTAGGACATTATACAGGGTGACCTTAGCCATTGGACAAACCCTGAAATCCCACGTGGGGTTACTTCTCATGCTCTAACGGTATTTTTTTTTAATTAGAACAAAAGATAAAAAGATAAATTATCAAATAAAAGTTATTTCCAATAATCGACAACAAAAAGAAACATACTGTATTAATCATTGGCAGTGCTTTTGACAATTTGTTTGAAAATGTGCGGCAATGATGACATTTGTCAAAAGTCAGAATCTTATTAATGTCATAAATAAAAAAGATAATCAAAACGGTCGAAGAAGGTTTCATACTATTTATTACCTCAGGAGCTCCTAAACTAACACATACAGGTTGCTCCAAAGTAAAAAAATCGTAATTTGTTAATTTCTTCGTAACCGCTACACCGATTGTTATGATACTTTGTATACTGGTTCTAAATACCCTAATGCATATGTACATTTCGGCTTTGTCCAATGGCTAGGGACACCCTGTAAAGCTCTCAATTAATTATTTCTAAAATTAATTATGCAAAGTGTAAATTAAATATAAATGTTTTGAATTTAATCTATCGTGAGACATACTAACTAACTTTAAGCAGTAGCACTACCTACCAACAGTTTTGACATTGACATATTAGCTCGCGTCTACGTAATTTACTTTCTATACATCTCGCTTGCACTAATATGCGAGTACGAGCGAGATGCATAGAAAGTAAGTTACTTAGACGTGAGTGAATATGTCAGTGTCAAAACTGGTGGTAGTGCTGCTATTCCCCGCTCCCGTGACCGCTACCGCTACTCACTCATGCACTGTTAAGGTGGCCACTGACGAGCCTTCCAACGGTCCAAATAGCGTGGCTGCAATCCAAAATCGGTCCGTGAATGTCAAAAACGTACAATGTTTAATATTAGGATGCCGTCCATTTGGATGAATCCATTGTAACGGCATCCATTTGGAAGGCTCGTTAGTGGCCTGCTTTAGTGCCTAAAATGGAAACCTAGGCTCTCCGAAACATGTTGCGCGAGTGACTAAAATCACGTGAGTGAAACCGTTAAATTAGCTTAATACTAAAGTATTTGAACAAATTAAATTATTTCAGAAAAATATTTTAATTTGTTTTTATCAAGTAGAAACAGAAACACTGAATAATTTTACGGTTTAGACTAACTTGTTTAAAACTGTAAAATTATTCAATGTTAGTATGTCTCACAACAGTTTAAATTCGAGTAGAAACACTGCTATATAAATTATAAACTGAAATAAATGTCATATACTAAGAAAAAGTGACCAAGGCCTCCAGTGCCCCAGCCTGCCAGCCTGGGGCACTAGAGGCCTTGGTCACTTTTTCTTAGTATATGACATTTATTTCAGTTTATAAATTAGCTTAATGTTAGTGGTTATTTATTAATGATGATTTAGTTAAATTATGCTTTATCCCTTTCTTACAAATACATTAGTCAAAATGACAGATAGCTAATTGAGGTTTGTAGCGAGTTTATGAATAAGGGGGTAAAAATATACGCAGTTTAGCGGCAAAGTTGGGGCACGTCGTCTAACTGCCGTATTCGAACTTCAAGATATTCACGAGATATCAAGATATAGTTTAGATATCAACTAATTCCCTTTTGCAGCGCAATTCGGGCAACCAATGTCACTTTTACGTTAGATAGAGTAAGATATCTATTAGATGTGAATTGGATCTCTAAGTCATATCCTGTGGAAATCGTTCAACAGTATCTCCAGAATCGCGCAAATGTCAAATTTGACAGGCTAGATTTTAAACATATCGTTATCGTATCTTGGTGATGTCTAGATGTCTATTTCAAAATCCGAATCGGGCCCTAAGGCTCGATACAGTGCCATTCATCCCCCGTTTAGCCGAGTTTCCTGGCAAAATTTAATCTTGTAGGAACTAATATTTCACATTCCCTGCGGAGCTTATAAACCGCATATTTAATTTCCGCTACACACGTTTTGAAAGTACCGTATAATTTTATATTAAATTTGGTATTTAAAATGTAGATTAGCATAATTGTTGATTTTATCGGCCTGTAAGTCAGAACAAAATATTGACAGTTCCGAACAACTGACAGACCGATACCGTCCGGCGGACTGTTAATCAGTGGGCCCCTTAAGCGAATGCCGCCTTTTCTACCAGTCTTAGGTAGTCTGAGTATATTTTTGTACCTATAGGTACCGTAAACCGGGGTTACTTTGATCAATTTTAGAGTTTGGCACCATTTTTTGACTTTCCTAATATACGTAAAAATATGAAATAAAAATATAATAATCGGTTTTTTCTCTTCTTTCCGCCTGCCAAATAAAAAAAAATTAGGACTTATATTTTTTCCGGAAATAAATAAAAACAACGCGATCAAAGTTATATTGAGAATGGGGTTACTTTGAAACCACTATTTTTTTTGCTGACAATCTAAAGTAGACCCGCTAAAAAGCCCATAAAAAATAAAAAAATAAAAATCGGTTAAGTACTTTTTAAGTTATTTATATTTTTAAGGTGTGGGGTTACTTTGATAACATACCAAATGATACAAATTAATAACTTTAAGCGCTTATTATATTTATCTACTATAAATAACGTAGGATTATAACTTATTATCTCACTTAGCAACTGATTTTTGAATTGCAAGCTTTACGGTTTCAGTAAATTTGGTCTGTGCACCTAGGTTTTTGATATGTTGCCTTTATACTTATTGTGTAAAGTTGTATAAAAAAAATTGTATGCTTTCGATGCGGCACAAATAGATTTTGTGCCCGCCACTATGTGTGCGAGTGCATCATTGAGTTGTTCTTCTTGGTATTTTTTGTAGTCTCGTTACCCGATATTTTTTTGTAATCTCTGGCATTGTTTTTATATAAAAAAATGCATATTTAATAATAGTAGAATTAATTAATACCCTGGTGGTGGTGGGCTGGTGGCCTTACGCACGTATAATAAAACACCTAAAGCAAAGACGCAGGATTAAATATAGCCAATTTCCTCCCAGAAAGTTAATTCCATACAATAGAAACGGGTAAAATAATGCTTAAAATGAGATAAGCAGTTCCGGAGATCAACATTTACATACAAACTTATAATTCTACAACCTCTACCTCTTCCACTGACTCAAACGATACCTATTTATTATTGAAAAAGATACATAAAAAAATCATAAGTTGCCAAAATAATTCATGGTGTTACTTTAATATTTTGATCAATTTCACCACGTATAAGTGATCAAAGACACCCCGACCCATGGATTCCCCGGCTATGTGCTCATGTGTAGGTTGTTGAATACAGGTATTTTTTTATAAACTCACGAATAAACACTGATTAACCTAAGACACTATAAAATTACATGTATTTAATTATTGACACAAATACAGTTTAAGTTTTTTCAAGCAATAAAACCAGGAAGAAATGCGTACCCGCCATTAATATTTTTTTTCAAGACGAAATAATAATATTACACTCGCGTCCGGTAACTGGGCGGTGAAGCAACTATCAGTGTTGCCAATAAAGAAAAAATAACTGCGAAGGTATTTTCCAACTCGTCAAAACAAGCACTTTAGTAGCGGAGGGAAGTCGTTATCAAAGTCGACCCGCAAATCAAAGTAACCCCGGTTTACGGTAATTAACTTATTATTTAGACCAATAAATAATACTTGAATATTGTAAAAAAACATTTTAACATTGTAGGACTTGTCCATTTCAGTTTATAGTGATGATGCTGCCATAACCCTTCCTTTTGTCTTCGCCATAGTCGAGTAACCAAATTTCCTATTAACAGTAGCACAGAATAATTAATAGTACTACCGTACAGAAAGGAAACTTCCTACAAAACCGAAGTTTGACAGCGTTTCAGGGTCGAATCATGCCGTCCCTTTCTAATATATGGCACTATCCCTTTCAGCTATTTAGGGTTGTCAAAAATCAAGTGATTATCTTATCTGTGGTCGTGCACGCAAAAGGAAGTAAAGTGGTGCCAACCCTAATAATTGCTCGGAGCAATGCTGAGCCGAGCGGAGCCGAGTTTGACCGAAGTCAGGAGTTTCGCACCCCTGACAGTAGTGTATAGCAATTAGTTGAACAGCCTATACAAATCAAATCCCTTACCTTAACTGTCGAGCTTAATTGGCGCAAAGACATATGTAACTTCGTATAAGACGAATAGAGTCTAAGGAAAAAACGTGCCTCGGAATTCAAGTAAAAGTCATTCTCGAATAGATGGCGCACACAGCTTTAGCCTATCCTCGGCTAGATGGCGTGACGACACCGTTTCATATTTAACAATTTTAACAAATAGATATCAGTGAATGAACATGGATTAAAATGATATAAAAATAATAAAATTATTTATCCATATATATACATTTTTTGATAACTTTATACGTTTTCATTTTGAGTTTTAGTCGCGTGTCCATAGATGGCAGTAAATTTACAGTGACTACAAAATTTACAATGACAGGACCCCTCTATACTATCTATTCTTTTTGCCTTAACTGTCGAGCTTAATTGGCGTAAACGCTAAATTAGTATATCCCATTTGAATGATTTTGATTCATTCGTTTCAGTGATTATATTGATGAACAGCAACTATTGTGCATGAATAAACACATTGTTATTCATAAATACCTGAATAATATCCTAATGAGTCAACATCAGCAGCATAGATTAGAGAATATCTCGAATATTTCTCGAGAGCTTACAGTATGGAATTTTTCAAATGCGTGCAGTGATTTCAATGTTACCTAAGGTGGCACATAGGACATAGGTACGAAAAGACACACATACATAGACTGGCTAACCTTTCTCGCAGTTGGTTCAAGGGGACTCAAAGCTTTTTAAATACCAACCAAAACTGAAGGATTAACGAAATCGTTCAACTGTCTATGTAGGTACAGATGTAGTGCGTAAATATTTTTCCATCGTATTTTCACGAAAACGTACGAATTTTTCTTGCTATTATTTCTGTCCCCGTACATTGCCCGTAGAACCGATGGCCGTTGGGGCGGAAAGGTTCTCGAGTGGCGACCACGTACTGGAAGGCGCAGCGTGGGTAGACCCCCCACAAGGTGGACTGACGACCTGGTTAACGTCGCAGGAGTCCGCTGGATGCGGGTGGCGCAAGACCGGTCATTGTGGCACTCTTTGGGGGAGGCCTATGTCCAGCAGTGGACGTCCTCTGGCTGATATGATGATGATGATGATTATTATTATTTCAGCCAGTCTCGGTACAAAAGTACTGAGGTTGACTGAAGTAGCATGACAAATACGAATGTTTCCGAGAAAATACGATGGAAAACAATTATGCACTAGGTACATCTGTACCTAACTGTACAAAATTATACTTCTCCGTAATATTGAAAACAAATAAGACGTCCATTAGTCATCAGAATATTAAAAAGTTTTTAAATTCTTTCAAAAAGTGACAACAGAGTTTAATGAATCGTTAAACTGAGTCCAAAGCTGTTGAAGCTTATTTTAAAGTTTTGGACAATCAATTTATAATAGTGTTCAGTTTCAGTTTTATAACTAGTTTCACACTTGGGAATTAACTATGTTTCAATTACTTAATACTTCAATAGCTATTAGGGTTGTCATTAAGCACATCAATTATTTTTGATTCAGCGAGCGCGAGTCGCGAGGAAAGCGTCTCTGTTTCAGCTTGGCCATATGCTTTTGTATGGTATGTCTCGCTGGCTGCTCTCCTTACGCTCCGCATATCACTTTTCTCAACCGATTTTCGTGAATTGTCTTTTGTAGGCCAGGATAATTATGAGATTTTATTCGTATAGCATTTGGAAATTATTCAAAATGGTGGTAGGTTTATTTATGGTTCACGAGGTCTACACCTCACAGAGCCACACTTATTTTTGTATAATCAATTAATTAGTTACCATAAGAAATACGAATTGAATACTATTTTATTGGAACATTTTTTTTTTCAAAATTATAATTTATTTTATTTTATTTTATTTATTGATCAAATAAGTAACACAGCATTACAGTAAAACCAAGGCACTGTGAAACTACAAATTAAAAAAACAAGGAGACAAAGATAACAATAGACACAAAAATTATATACAAATTAAACATTGGATTTGGGCGACGACGTAACAGCGTGGCTCCGTAGCGTCGTCTGACTCGGCGTAGGATTCGGCAGCTTGCCCCGGAACCGCCGAAACACCACACCCTTCGGCCAGAAGTCTGCGCTTGCGATGGTGTCCTGCAACGGCCGCGGCACGCGCACCACAAATGAACTGAAGTGCACATAGTGACGCGACTGTAGCTGGTGCACCCTCAGCGTGTAGCCAGTCTTCCGGCGGACGTACTCCACCACCTCGTCGGCCCCGGCGGAGTAATGTAGGCGAGACACGTAGAGCGCCTTACTAGGTGTCGCAACTCGTAGGCCAGAATTAACCGGCTCCGCAGTGCCACACAGAGTCTTACGAGGCGCCCTGCGCGCCTTGCGTTTCCTTTCCACCAGTGTGAATCCCTCCTTATCCACATCGGTGCGGGAGGACTTCTCCTTAATCGGAGCCCGTGTTTCATACCCCTTAGTAGGTGCGATGACCCGGTTAGCTGCGACAGGCTGACCGGCGACGTCAGCATATGCACGCTGACGTGACGTCGAGGTGACAGGGGGCGGTCGCACGCGCGGGGGGCGCGCGGGCGTGCAGCGGCGCGCGCGGCACATTTCACCGTGTCAGCAACACGCAAACTAAGCGACTCGACTGACACAAACTTGTGACGTCGTAATAGCATACTTGTATGGCGGTTGCCTCTGTTGCGCGAACATTTATCTTTTAAATTTTAAAATTGTTTAAAATTCGTTGCAAATAGCGATATTATTTTCAAGTAATAGAAAAATGGCTATCATAGCTTTACGAACATTCATAAATATAATATAAAAAAAAAAATGTAGAATAGCCTATTTCCAGGCTTTACGCCCCCCTTTTAAAATAAAGAAACAAAACACTATCGATAGTATAATATTCCGAATCCTCCTACCATCCTTTTCTAATAATAACGTTCTCAATTCAACATCATTATGGAACGCTTCAACGCAAAATTACCATTGCTAATACAAACTAATGGATCCCAAAGTCGAATACTACAACAGCCCAATTAGAACTCTCCTTACCAATTAATAGCTATAACAAACTCTTATCTACTTCAACTACGCTTTTGAAAAATCATTCTTATTGTCTTGAAGTAAAGTTTAAATTTCAGAAATCAATCTGGAATAGGTAAGAATTTTAAAGCATTGGTGATGAGAGTACTTGAGACGTTTCTAAAGATACAGTAGAATAAATCAATGCCTTTAGCGGGTGGTATTAGTATGCACCTCGTGGTTTTGATTAGCCTAACTAGTCTTGTGCAAGAAGATTTATACTGCTATTAAAAGTAGATAAAACATAGGCTTGAATACAAATTGAGAATCAAAAAAGATTTTTTAGTAATTTTTATTTACGGTACGCACTATTATTGCAGACTGTACTTTTTATTCCAATACCAAATTCAAATATGCATCGAATTTTTTAGATTTGGTATCTCTCTATAATCTCGACGCTTTTTGAATTTAAACGTTTTTGGAATTAAATTCCTTCGGAAGTATGTTATAAGTAACCTTCCTTTTTGCCACGGCTCATGGGAGCCTGGGGTCCGCGTGGCAACTAAACCCAAGAATTGACGTAGGTACCAGTTTTTACGAAAGCGACTGCCATCTGACCTTCGAACCCAGGGGGTAAACTAGGCCTTATTGGGATTAGTCCGGTTTCCTCACGATGTTTTCCTTCACCGAAAAGCGACTGGTAAATATCAAATGATATTTCGTACATAAGTTCCGAAAAACTCATTGGTACGAGCCGGGGTTTGAACCTGCGACCTCCGGATTGAAAGTCACACGCTCTTACCGCTTGGCCACCAGCGCGGAAGTATATAAGTAACCAACCTACTTACATAAATACGCAGACTCTAAATCATCTTCCTTTCGGCCTTAACGCAAGTAGTCGGTAAAAATAAGGTCCTGGTTTTATTTTCGAGAGCACGAGCGACCACTTCCTTCAACTAGGGACCCTCTTATCATTTAGAGATCGGGGTGTTTTTAGGAGCCGCCCGACTGTTGGCGAAAGAGCGGCGAGAGATCGAATTAACCAACTTCAAATTCTTGAACTTCTCAATTTGTCAGGATCTTAATTTGTCTTTGCATATTTCTCGACTTCTTGCAGCACTTTTTTCGACTTATAAAGACACATTGCATACCAAGAATAAGCAAGCATCTTGCTCGTTTCTTCCCAGAACGTGCAGTATGTGGAATAAGTTACCTCCTGAGAACCTTTGCGTTACGATATGGGGTTTTTCAGAGGGTATTCAGGATTCTCAAGGGTCTGCAACGCATAAGTGGCTCCTCCGATGTTGAGTATGTCCAACTATCGAACTGTCATACAAAATCTATGAAAAAATATAACAACATATAAAATACAGAGAAACTTTCTTTTTCCTTTTAGGATCGAAAAAGCTTGTGATTCTGTGAGTAGAAATTTAATAACAAAAAATAAAATAAAAACTTGTGTATAACTTTAAATTAAATTGTCCCAAAAGCAAGTCTTTGGGCATTATATTCGCTAGAGTCAGACCGTGAAAAGTCTGCAGTGATTTTGATAGCCCACGCAGTGCAAGTGTCATTTTAAACGTCAAACTTCTATGAAATTATGACGTATAAATAACACTAGTTTACACTGCGTGAGCTATCAAATCCGCTGCAGATTTTTCTTGGTGCGTCTGTACTCGTTCCCCGCTGATCGCTGTCAGTCGGACAGTCTGCCTCTATCACCATACCCTGCTGAAGCACTTGCCTCAGAATACTAAATTAAGACGGATACATTCTGGATGAGCGACAATAAAGATCTTTTAGCTATATGGGTCTAACGGGTCCTGTGGGCAAACCGAAATGTATTAATAATTTAGTTTTTGTCTCTAGAGGTTTTTTTCTTTAGTTGAAAGTTGACTTTGAATCTATTTACCCGTAACAAAGATATCGTAGTATATAAAAATATTCGTCTCGAACTGGATTTCAGTGCCCAAATATTAAGGTGACATTCAAATGTCAACTGTAGCTGCATTTATTCGGACTGCAACTGCAGCTTGAGTTCAAAATTCGAAGGAAAGAGACTCATGCAACTATGATTAGTCTTTTACGCGCCATTGATCAAACAATCTAAATATTACTTACAAACTTTCACTTATTTCAATATATCTAACTCTCGCGGAAATTTTCTAGTTGAAATCTTGCTTATAGCTGCCCAATGAACTAAGCCGCAAAGAGGGGCTTTGGTAATGTTTCTAATCTAATAAAAATTAGTGCAAATAGCAAAACAATCTATCCCAGGATATTTCAACATCATTCAGATTTCAAAATTTCATTACAATTAGTTTAGTATTAGAGGAGGAAACAAACGAGTACGAAATATCATTTTTTGAGATTTTTACACAAGATTATTCGCCTAAGCTGCGGATGTCCTGGCCCCAATTTCACCACGGTGACAGGTGCGACAATTGTAAAACATCACTGTTGCTGACGTTACAGGCATCCATGGGCTACGGTTACCGCTTACCATCGGGCGGGCCGTATTCCTGTTTGCAACCATCATTGTATTATTAAAAAAAACTTTATTATATCGGAAAAAACAGATATTTCTCTTGCTAAGTTTATGCCAATTGTCACAAGAAACACGACAATTGTCACGAAATTCCGACATATAACTCATTGCCTGTCAAGAATTACCTACAATTCTTCTAAATCTTGACAATTGTCAGAAACTTCGCAAGAGAAATATCTGTTTTTTTTTCCGATATAATAAAGTTTTTTTAAATAATAGAATGATGGTGGCAAACAAGAATACGGCCCGCCCGATGGTAAGTGGTAACCCTAGCCTATGGATGTCTGTGACGTCAGCAACAGTGATTTTACAATTGTCGCACCTGTCACCGATGTGAAATTGGGGCCAGATCGCACTTACTTTTAGGAGCGGGGTCAAGGCGCTGACTGATATACTGATGTCCACCTAAAATTCTTAAATCGGAGTACGGTCTCATTTCCACTTTCCTCTTAAGACAACTTATGTAAATCTCGCTCATTACTCTTACTCGCATTATCATGTATATCACGTATCGGTATCCCACACTGGTTCTCACGCTACTTTGCATCCCAAATGTTACAGATTTACTTTAAACAAGTCTCATTAGTGTAAAAGTGGTGAAGTTTTACTTGAAAACAATGTTTTGTGAGGACGGAGCTTGTCTAAAAACTCTTTATCTGATTTCGTAGTTTTGAAAAGACCTCTGTAAATAAGTTAGTGTAATAAAAATTCCTTCTTCCATAACAGCAATATATTTCCTGATCACAATATTCCGTTACAGTTCAATCTCCAATCACCTCACTTCACAATCGTCCTCCCTTCACCTCTGCCCGTAACCGAATGCCCATTAACCGCCATGCCAGTCGTCTTTTATTCTTTCTTCCAACTACCTTCTATTTACAAAGGTCAACTATCAATCACGTTACTTTTAAATTTATTAAATTATAGAGATTATTCAACAAGTAATTTTAATGAATCTTACACTCGCCCATCCTGACATTGTGCATGTCCTCATGCACAGTCATACTAATCGCGTCTGTCATCTAATCTTACACTCGGCATGTCAAATCATCGGGCATTCAGTAAGAAGGTTATTAATCCTTCATTACCCATTTAATACAATTTCTTTGTCTGTCTATATACATTTTTCTTATTATTTATTGAATTAATCTATATCTTCACATAATTATTTCAAATCCAATAAATCCATCGAAATATTTAAGTTTCTATTCAATAATTATACAACAATATACAATAATTTTTATGCATCAATACATATAAAGTACATTACTTAACATATTCGATTGCTATGTTTTTTTTTTTTACTCATTATTTCTCGTTTTTTTTTTTTAATCACTCTCATGACACAAACGTGTCTCACAACATACCATTTTTTTAATCAAATTTTACGTGTAGCACATTATTTCTCTTGTTTTTTGATTCCATTCTAATTTTTTTGATGTGCTACTTACTGAATCACTCTCATGACACAAACGTGTCTCATCACAACATAACATTCTCTATTTCCGTCTTTTTTTTCGTCCAATAATCCAATAATCAATAATTTAATAATCCAATAATTTAATAATCCAATAATCCAATAATTTAATAATCCAATAATTTAATAATTTAATAATCCAATAATTTAATAATCCAATAATTTAATAATCCAATAATCCAATAATTTAATAATCCAATAATCCAATAATCCAATAATCCAATAATCCAATAATCCAATAATTTAATAATCCAATAATCCAATAATTTAATAATCCAATAATTTAATAATCCAATAATCCAATAATTTAATAATCCAATAATCCAATAATTTTAAAATCCAATAATTTTAAAATCCAATAATTTTAAAATCCAATAATTTTAAAATCCAATAATTTTAAAATCCAATAATTTTAAAATCCAATAATTTTAAAATCCAATAAATTCAAAATCCAATAAATTCAAAATCCAATAATTTTAAAATCCAATAAATTCAAAATCCAATAATTTTAAAATCCAATAATTTTAAAATCCAATAATCCAATAATCCAAAATCCAATAATCCAATAATCCAATAATGCAATAATCCAATAATGCAATAATCCAATAATCCAATAATCCAATAATCCAATAATCCAATAAACAAATAATCCAATCATCCAATCATCCAATAATCCAATAATCCAATAACCCAATAATCCATTAATCCAATAATCCATAATCCAATAATCCAATAATCCATAACCCAATAATCCAATAACCCAATAACCCAATAACCCAATAATCCAATAAGTCAATAATCCAATAAGTCAATAATCCAATAAGTCAATAATCCAATAACAAAACTCAATAATCCAATAAGTAAATAATCCAATAACTAAACTCAATAATCCAATAACTCAATAATCCAATAACTAAACTCAATAATCCAATAACTAAACTCAATAATCCAATAACTAAACTCAATAATCCAATAACTAAACTCAATAATCCAATAACTAAACTCAATAATCCAATAACTCAACTCAATAATCCAATAACTCAACTCAATAATCCAATAACTCAACTCAATAATCCAATAACTCAACACAATAAACCAATAACTCAACACAATAATCCAATAACTCAACACAATAATCCAATAACTCAACTAATTAATCCAATAACTCAACTAATTAATCCAATAACTCAACTCAATAAACCAATAACTCAACTCAATAATCCAATAACTCAACTCAATAATCCAATAACTCAACTCAATAATCCAATAACTCAACTCAAGAATTCAATAACTCAACTCAATAATCCAATAACTCAACTCAATAATCCAATAACTCAACTCAATAATCCAATAACTCAACTCAATAATCCAATAACTCAACTTGACAATCCAATAACTCAACTCGATAAACCAATAACTCAACTCGATAATCCAATAACTCAACTCAATAATCCAATAACTCAACTCAATAATCCAATAACTCAACTCAATAATCCAATAACTCAACTCAATAATCCAATAACTCAACTCAATAATCCAATAACTCAACTCAATAATCCAATAACTCAACTCAATAATCCAATAACTCAAATCAATAGTCCAATAATTCAACTCAATAATCCATTAAATCAACTCAATAATCCAATAAACTCTACTCAATAATCCAATACTCTACTCAATAATTAAATAAACTCATCTCAATAATCCAATAAACTCATCTCAATAATCCAATAAACTCATCTCAATAATACAATAAACTCATCTCAATAATCCAAAAAACTCATCTCAATAATCCAATAAACTCAACTCAATAATCCAATAAACTCAACTCGATAATCCAATAAACTCAACTCGATAATCCAATAAACTCAACTCGATAATCCAATAAACTCAACTCTATAATCCGATAACTCTATAATCCGATAACTCTATAATCCGATAACTCTATAATCCGATAACTCTATAATCCGATAACTCTATAATCCGATAACTCTATAATCCGATAACTCTATAATCCGATAACTCTATAATCCGATAACTCTATAATCCGATAACTCTATAATCCGATAACTCTATAATCCGATAACTCTATAATCCGATAACTCTATAATCCGATAACTCTATAATCCGATAACTCTATAATCCGATAACTCTATAATCCGATAACTCTATAATCCGATAACTCTATAATCCGATAACTCTATAATCCGATAACTCTATAATCCGATAACTCTATAATCCGATAACTCTATAATCCGATAACTCTATAATCCGATAACTCTATAATCCGATAACTCTATAATCCGATAACTCTATAATCCGATAAATCTATAATCCGATAACTCTATAATCCGATAACTCTATAATTCGATAACTATAATCCAATAACTCTATAACCCAATATTTCTATAATCCAATAACTCTATAATCCAATAACTATAATCCAATAACTCTATAATCCAATAACTCTATAATCCAATAATTCTATAATCCAATAACTCTATAATCCAATAACTCTATAATCCAATAACTCTATAATCCAATAACTCTATAATCCAATAACTCTATAATCCAATAACTCTATAACCCAATAACTCAATAATTCATTAACTGATTAATCCAGTAATCCAGTACCTGATCACTCCAGTAACTGATCAATCCAGTTACTGACCAATCCAGTAACTGATCAATCCAGCAACCGATCAATCCAGCAACTGATCAATCCAGTAACTGATCAATCCAGTAACTGAACAATCCAGTGACCGATCAATCCAGTAACTCATTAATCCAGTAACTCACTAATCCAGTAACTCATTAATACGTAACTCATTAATACGTAACTCATTAATACGTAACTCATTAATCCGTAACTCATCAATCCGTAACTCATTAATCCGTAACTCATTAATCCGTAACTCATTAATTAAAATAATCCAGCAATTTTATAATTCGATAATATTATACTTATCATCATATGTAGGTATTATCATCATATCGTTATATTACTTGCCACTTAAAGCGTCAGTTGCACCAACAACAATTGACGAATTGATCAACAGCAATCAGCAGAGCTTTGCTTGCTACAATAACCAAGCTAAAATATTTAAAATGCAACGAACTTCTTAAAACCAAGGATACTGAAAGCGAATCAATACACGGTTATAATGAATACTTTACTAGTGTAGGCCCAACCCTGGTTATTCAATCAACACCGGCCAAAATGATCCCGCCAACATTATAAGATTTATAAGATTGAAAAAAAATTCCCGTCGATTGAAATTATTCTAATAATAATTAGAAAATTGTAGATTTCCCGGATACGCGGAACTGTCCTGTCAGGCCGCACACATGTGTTAGGGTTAAAGAACAAGTCGGTAATTTTAAACAAACAACTTTACATATACTTGGATTAACTTTGTTTCTAATCTACATTAACGACTTGACTTTCTTGGATCTGACCAATGCAGACGTTGTGCTACGCAGATGACACGGCAATACTATTTCACGGTGCTTCCTGGGATGCAGTAAGCGCCTTCACAGAAAGCGGTCTAGCTTTGGTGACGAACTGGCTTCAATACAATTTGTAACTCTAAACGCAGACTAAACGAGATATGTGTGCGTGTATAAAACAGCTGCTTCCGCCTCGTGGTCTCTAAATGTGTCAAAAGTTTATTCATATATATTAGTTACCACTGGTACCTACCAGACGTCATGTAATTGTAAAACAATAGAAAAACTTCGTCTATAAAGTACTTAGGTGTTATTCTGGATGAGCAGACTGACAACCGACAGAGGAAGATGAGAAACTCAACTTTACAGCGTACATTCAAATCACAGTTAAATAGTGTCAGGAAATAACCTAACACTCATACCACAGCGCCAATCAACCTATATTGCCCTAGCTCAACCCATTATTACGTAGGTAAGTACTAATATCGGTGTATAGCGTATAGCGCTGATAGCGCATCGATCGTTATTGTTTTTTTTTTTTTTTTTTTTAAATATACTAAATTATGAACAAATACTGAAGAAACGTAACTTAGTCTTTCCTTTACCAGCGTTAACGTCACATTTTGCCAAAAGAGGAAACAACCAAGATCAAAACTTATAAATTAGGCTAACGAGCCCCATACAACTAACTTGAGCGAACTACAGGACACCACAGCATTGCCTGGACAACGATTCCACCCCCATAATCTGTGAACCCGTACCTCGAGACAACTTTCGTCTATACAAATAACTTTAAGGTACTGTACCAAAATATTCGCAGTTTAAGCAATAAACGACATCTATTAAAATCTACAACTGAAGACGACAAAGATATACAAGCCATCAGTTCCTGTTCTGTGCGGCTTCCACGTGAAAGCAATCCTGGCCGTGTGGTCCTTCCGTGTTGATCTTCGAAGCCACCTCTCTTTGCCTCGGCCGTGTCTGCCGCTGCTGCGGCTTCGCCGGTTGCGACTCCGTCTGTTGTTCCTCGGGGACTGGCGGCGGTTGCGACTTCGGCTTCGACGTTCTTGTCCATCATCAGATTTCGATTTTCGGTCACGCTCAGGAGTTTTCAAGCGCCGCCTGGATGTTTTTTTCCTCATGGTCCATAGTCTGGAACTCGAAAACAACACCAACAATGGAAGAGTTCTAAATCTTTGGATTGTTAATAGTAGACAAATATAAATTGTTCTTATTAAGCTAAATTCAACTGTTTTATTTATTTATTTAATTTACGTTACTGCTTCCGGGGTAGAATGCGGGACGTTTAAAACAGATCTTAAATCCAAAACAGATCCGTATCCCGGTACGGATCCGGAACACAGGCTTTTCGAAACGAGAAAATTCTAAAACTGGTACAGAAACGGAATCTAGAACAAATTCGGGATCCAGCACTGATCCGATACCAATCCGGCACGCATCCGGTTCAGATCCGGCACGAATCCGGCAAATGATATACATGCGGTATTAATCCGGCACATATCCGGTACCAATCCGGCACGGATCCGGCACCAGTCCGGGACGGATCCGGTACGAATCCGGAACTCATCCGGCACAAATCAGGTATGCATCCGGCACGGTTCCAGTATCCGGCACGGACCCAAATCCAGGAACGCGAGATGGATCCGATATTCGAAACGGGATCCGGAATACGAAACGGGCCGCGTAGCCAAGATGCCAATCGCTTACGCTCCGTAGCGATCGGAACGCAACTGTCACTGTCGCGCTAATATGGAAGAGTGATATAGATACATAATGCTTTTCGTTGTCGAAGCGACAGCGATTGTAACTCCGGCTAGGTCGGCGGGTCGGTAACTACCAGTAAAAGTATCATTCCTACTTATTTACAGTCTGAGTAGTTTATAATTTCGAAAACACTTAACCCCGCTATATAATACTGACGTATTGATAAGTAATATATTGAAAATATGGTAAAAGTTGTAACCAAATAAGCGGTACATACATAGACTAAAAGAATCCGATCTACACCTGTAAATAATCATAAAGGTATCCGAACTATTCAAAATAAAACGGTGTTCCAAAGGTTTCACGCTACCCGCGATGTAATGAATGCTTTAATTATATTATGGATAGTCATTACAGCAAACACTAAAAAAACCTAACTGTTGGTCTTGAAGAGAAAACTTGCAGTATAATGCTCTCGAGTGAACGACTAGGCCGAAATGGGTTTACCCAATTATTTTGTTCTTGATAAAATTAACGGTGTCTTTGTTTCTAAGCGCCCGTTAAACATAAACTTCCTAACATAGGATATACGAAATGATAATTAATTTCAACTAAACAACAACCAATTATAAGTGTTACTAATATATGTATAGGTATATAATTATAATAATTTTACACCACTGTTACTATTGTAACAACTTAATTGGGCAATTAAGATTTAAATCAATCAGTTCTAATATTAATACCTACATAATATAATACATTCAGGAATACCATACTGACTTGTAGGTACTTACCACTTCTGATCTGTAATAAAAATTCCTTCTTCCATAACAGCAATATATTTCCTGATCACAATATTCCGTTACAGTTCAATCTCCAATCACCTCACTTCACAATCGTCCTCCCTTCACCTCTGCCCGTAACCGAATGCCCATTAACCGCCATGCCAGTCGTCTTTTATTCTTTCTTCCAACTACCTTCTATTTACAAAGGTCAACTATCAATCACGTTACTTTTAAATTTATTAAATTATAGAGATTATTCAACAAGTAATTTTAATGAATCTTACATTAGTAATGATTATAAAATAAAATACTTAAATATAACCGACTACCGCCTTAGCCAGAAATGCATCATCGATGTCTTATTAAGGTTAATCAAAAAGCCATTTACTTGGAACCAACATGTCAATTTTAATAATGTACTCTTAGCTCCTCAAAAGAATCACCGGTAACAATGGCACATCCATCATGACATGTTGGTTCCAAGTAAATGGCTTTTTGATTAACCTTAATAAGACATCGATAATGCATTTCTGGCTAAGAGGACCGTATCCCACTCCCCTTGACATAACAATAAATAATATTACGCTTCCACGTGCGGAATGTGCGATTTCTTGGATTTAAATTTGATTGCGGCTTAAAATGAGATAAACATATTGATGCACTTACTAGTAGACTTGCCAAAGCGTCGTTTGCACTGAGGTGACGCGAGGTGAGGTGAGGTGAGGTGGTGAGGTCCTGTCACGGTCGCCATGAGGTGACGAGAGGGGTAGAGGAGTTTTTAAATTAAACACATGCGCTCTATCTAATGGTCCGTTTACTTCTAACTGAATAATATCATCTGTTTTCCTATACTATACCACAGCACTGTCTCGGCTTGCTTCTGCACTTTCACGTGAGAACCTCCGTATGGCGTATTACGCGTATGTAAACTCAATCCTTGTGTACGGTATTGACCTTTGGGGGCTGGCAGCCGACAGGGATAGAGTTTTCATACTGCAGAAGAGGGCTGTTAGAATGTTGTCTGGCGGCGGCATTCACTCCAATAAAAGAGTATTTCCGAGAATTAAAAATTCTAACATTGCCCTGTTTATAAATACATATTTAAGGTAACAAAATATATGTTTAAGCACAAAAGTGATTTTGTCATGCGTCGATCTGATCAAAGGCAAACTGATCGCGATATTAAATCCGTCCTTGTCAGGCTCGTAAAATCATCCAACTCGTTGGGGGTAGTTAGCATTAAAATTTATAACAGCCTGAGCCGTGAAATAAAAGAGGCGGCTTCTTATGAGCTATTTGTTAAAAAGTTAAAATATTTTTTGATTGACCAGGCATTCTTCACGGTAAAAGAATTTTATTGTAAATTTAACGTAAAATGATTCTTTAATATTTTTGACATTTGTATTTTCGTTTTTTGTTGGTTTTATTGACAGTTGTATATACCATTATTTTTGACATTTGTATACTATATTATGTACTTTGTATTTGTATATATATTCCTTTTTAATTTGTGTGGGTTATGTAATTCTAATTTTATTGTGTACCTATTGTATATTTTGACATGTGTTTTTGACACTAAAGATATTGAATTGAATTGAACTGTTAAACTGTATCCCAAGGGAAGGTAAATGATTATACATTTTGATTACTCATACTACACACTGCTAGCTATCTCTACATAGTGTACGAATTGCAAAAACGGCAGTGACTAAGTGAATGTGATTTAAGTGCACTATGTTTAAGCTAAACTCGAAGAAAAGGCTTCTTAAAGACCAACCTAGGTTAGATATTATCGTCGCCTAGTACCCACAACATAAGCCATTGAGCTTACTGTGCTGCAACAAAAAAAAACTTTACGCCTTTCTTCGTTGCTTAGAAGAATACTTTTAATACAAGTTCCTTTTGCTGGTTTTGCTCTTTTTGCGGTCGAAGAGGAGGATTTCTTTCATACGTTGCTGCAAGCCTTTGTGTGCGTAACAATGGAAATTGGAAGAACTATTAATTGATAAAAAGAAGCCACTACATAAAGTAGTTGACAAAAAACGCGCTTGCGAAAACCGAAATTCGCAAATTGCGGGGATCTTTCTCCTTTACTCCAACGAAGGCGTAATAAGAGTGACTGCGAAAGTTGCGCGCAATTTGCGAACTTCGATTTCCGCGGTTATAGCCCATAGATTCGCAGGGCTACCTAATGTCAAAATTAATTAGACATTATCGCAAAAGCAATAGGTAGCCAATTAACCTTCCAAACCAAGGAGGAAACTAAACCCTCTAAGTAATATAACTTGCATAAACATAATCTAAGCGACCTTGCGTTTAACAACTCATAATATAACACTTACGCGAAGACTCTCTCACTCCAACACATTCCCTAATCCGTATGAGCGAAACGTAAAGCTCAGTGGGACGTGCCTCGGGACTCGATTGGGTTATTAACTTCGCCGCTAGTTAACATAATCATAATCACTGCTGATGCTTATGGAGCGAGGATGGGTGGTGTGTTGAAGCAAATATGTCGGCTTCCTCGAAAAATGTGGGGTAAAAATATGTAAAAAGCATGTATTTTGATACGACCATAATGTCTTATCCTATTGGTATAGTTTTTTCAAGTGATGGGTTCGCTGACAGGTTTCATTTCACTACAATTTTGATTTCGAGATTTGGTGTTTTAGGTTATAATTTATATAGACATTTCACTGTTATTCGTTAATACTATAAATAATGTCTCATTTCAATCAGGAAATACTATTAAAATTCCTATCATCCATTTCCATATAGATACTGCAATACTAAGACGAATCAAAATTGCTTACTTCATGTAAATCCACCAGTACACTGCCAAATTACTGCATGAATTCCAATTTTAAAATGCTATTTCAGTCTCGCAGTCGATTTAAAAACAATTCTCGAACGAACTGAAACACCAGACAGTTATCACCGGATTCTTTCAACTGATTTACATGATCGTAAAATGAACTCGGATCAAAATCCTATAACTCAATTTGTACTAAATCTGAGTTTTGCGAGGTCGGATTAGTTTTGACAGTTGCGGAAGAGTGGCGTTTTGTTTACGCAAAATATTACGTTTAGTAAGTGGTTAGAGCATTGTTGTTTATCAATAGGGCTTTAAACTGACAATTTATCAATTGATTGTGCACATCTGAGAGTTCTGTTTATAGTCTAAAGTCTGTGGTTTGTTCTCAGCTAATTATCTGTTAACGTTTCAGGCTTGTTTTTAAAATATAAAATGTCTTAGTTAAATTCATAAAACGTTTGAAGTTTGGAAAAGCGCTAGTTTTATTTTGAATGAAGTCAGTAAACGGAGCCGAAATAATAATTGTACATTTCTTAATACCAATAGATAGTTATTTTCTATAGCAACTGTATAGTAGACTAAACGTAATTCTCTCATAATGAGAACAAAAAAGTTACTATTGTAAATTATTTGTATGAAATATTTGAATTGGTCAATGAGCTATGTCTGACACGGCGTGAATATTATCTTTTATTAAAAATACTTGATAATATTATTCTTTTGTTCTTTGGCTGAAAACATGAGAAAATGATTTTGCCTAAGAATAAAAACCTATAAAAAAAAAGAAAAAAGAACTTACCAGATTTTGATCAGGCGCGACCGAAATGAGTTCGGGTATGTACATACCAAATTCATACAGTAGTCTTATTAACCTACATCGCCGTCAGTTCGTTTACATCTGATTAACGCTAAAGTTATAAAATGAGGTGAGTTATGTGCAATACTCTTATATAATATTATTTTATTTTCTGTCTGGTTCATGTTTCATGTGCGCCAAAGCGGTGGTTGCCGAGATGACGTTCGACTTTCAATCCGGAGGTCGCGGGTTCATCCTGGCTCGTACCAATGAGTTAATCGGAATTTATGTGCAGTTAGCCAAGAAAGTGGTCTACCACTTTTCGACTCTATCATCTGATTGATAGAGTCGAAAAGCGGTAGACCACTTTCTTGGCTGACCGTACCTACGAAATTTGATTTGATATTTACCACTAGCATCGTGAGGAAACCTGCATACATCTGCGAAGAAATTCAAAGGTGTATGTGAAGTCTCCAATCCGCATTGGGCTAGCGTGGGGACTATAGCCCATGCCCTCTCGCGCTTTAGAGGAGGCCTGTGCCCAGCAGTGGGATGTATAGGTATATGCTGAATTTATTATATTTTATTATTATTTCTGTCTGGTCCATGTCTGATGTGACTTCTATTAGGTCGTCTAAAGATGGTGTATTCCCTTCTTTTTTAGTTTTAAGCGGTAGTTTTCATGTAGTCCTAAGAACAATAGACAGTTACCTGTACATATATTCCTTATGGTAAAAAACTAAAAAATAACTGCTTCGGGCACGACTGAATTTGTGATCCGGAAACATGGACCAAATAAGCTACCAAGCTACTCGTCACTAGCGAGTATTTAGAGCGGTTTCAGACTAGCGTATTTTTCTGCTCGTATACGGTCGTTCCGGCGGTACAGTTCGTAGGTTTCTAATAGAGCCCGACGGCTAATCCTATTGTTTATTGTTAAGTAAAACCGCACGTGCTACTTACCTGCAAAAAAGGGTCTTAATTATTCTATTTGGCACCTGAGCGCGGGCTAGTCCAACGCTCAAAAAACCAGTGTAGGTGCGCTCTCGGATAACGCGCCTTTGTTACGCATCTCGATGACACATTTTAAACTGGTTCTGTAGCGTTCGACTCGCCGGCACTCAGTAACTGAAGTACTGTACTTTTTATGCAGGTGGTTGTGGCATGTAGCACGAGCGGTTTTACTTAACAATAGACAATAGGATTAGCCATCGGGCTCTATTAGAAACCTACTAACTATACGAGCTTTTTGCCTACCATTGATTTTAACGAGCTTACACGCGCGGTACATTTCCCTACCTTTGATTTTAACGAGCTTACACGCGCGGTACATTTCCCTACCTTTGATTTTAACGAGCTTACACGCGCGCTACTTTTCCCTACATTGGTCTATATGGGCTTACACGCGCGTACGCGTGCGCTCGTTAAAACGCTAGCAAAGACATATGTAACTTCGTATAAGACGAATAAAGTCTAAGGAAAAAACGTGCCTCGGAATTCAAGTAAAAGTCATTCTCGAATAGATGCCGCACACACCTTTAGCCTATCCTCGGCTAGATGGCGTGACGAAACCGTTTCATATTTAACAATTTTAACACATAGATATCAGTGAATGAACATGGGTCAAAATGATATAAAAATAATAAAATAATTTATCCATTTAAATACATTTTTTGATAACTTTATACGTTTTCATTTTGAGTTTTAGTCGTGTGTCGATAGATGGCAGTAAATTTACAGTGACTACAAAATTTACAATGACAAGACCCCTCTTTACTATCTATTCTTTTTGACGCTAGTCTCATTTTGTGTAGGATTTTGAGTTTCCAAAACGTCCCGCTTGGCGCGCTGTTCAAAATCTCACACAATATGACGCGTACATCACGTCACGCTATCGAATGAAATTAACACTAGGGGTTCTGAAACTGGCTTACATTATATCCTTCATTTCTCAGAATGGTAGAGCGCCGAGTTGGTATTGGTACCGTAAAACGGGGTGAGTAGGTTTCGCGGGGAGAGGTGGGTTCTGAATGGGGAGAGAAGGTTTGAGAGGGGGGTGAGAAGGGATTTAAGGCTACCGCTACAAAAATAATGTATTCCAATTTAAAATGGAGCTATAGTAATACGCATAATAAAAAAAAAACCGGGCAAGAGCGAGTCGGACTCGCGCACGAAAGGTTCCGTACCATAATGCAAAAAAAAAAAAACAAAAAAAAAAGCAAAAAAAAACGGTCACCCATCCAAGTACTGACCACTCCCGACGTTGCTTAACTTTGGTCAAAAATCACGTTTGTTGTATGGGAGCCCCATTTAAATCTTTATTTTATTCTGTTTTTAGTATTTGTTGTTATAGCGGCAACAGAAATACATCATCTGTGAAAATTTCAACTGTCTATAGCTATCACGGTTCGTGAGATACAGCCTGGTGACAGACGGACGGACGGACGGACGGACGGACGGACGGACAGCGAAGTCTTAGTAATAGGGTCCCGTTTTACCCTTTGGGTACGGAACCCTAAAAAGATCCAACAATCTTCCAAAATCATCTTTGTATGAAAACCCTTCTCACCCCAAATACGAGGCACTACGGGGTGAGGTGGGTTTTCCTCTTTATCGTCAAAGTTATGAAATGGAACTACCCAAAATAAAATAAAAACTAAAATACAAACGTCCGGAACACTTATTAGTTATATACACCATTCAGTTTTCATATGTATAAATGAAATGTTATCGAGGTTTGAATTTCAGTTTTGACCCTACTCACCCCATTTTACGGTAACCTAGATTCGCAAGTTCAAGTCTCGCCTGAGGCTTACCATTTCCCTTTATTTATAACAATGTAATTCTCGTTAGCAGTTTCTGCTTACTACAAAATTAAACAATAGTTTCTATTAACGACTATTTACGTACAATTCTGCCTCGGGAGGCAACATAACTTGGTCAACCCAATTAACTAAGTACATTGTATTTGCAAACATTTGCCTTTGAAACTTTGCGCCATCGTATGAAACCTACATACATGTCTAAGGCCAATGACCTTTTATTTATGTAGACGTGTGACGTTCATAGTTGACAAAACTAAAACTTGTTCCAACGATTTTGACAACTTGACAGGTTGGCGTCACCCATACGCCTAACTAAATATAGGTTCCGGAACCTATATTTAATGGCTCACGATCGTGCGCCTGGTACCATATCTACCTCAATTTACTTACATCTATGTCTAAGGCTGGCCGCACATGCTTTGAAAAGCCCGTGTCGGTTACTCGCTTTGTACATTATTAAGGCGAATCCAGACTAGTCAATGTTTCGCCAATCTGATTAAATTGCCCGATAGAATCAGGACATGCGGACGCAAACGCCAATTTGGCTCGCCGAATTCAACCGCTGATAATTACCAATATTACCGAGAAAATGAGGTGTGGACGCAATAATACCAATTTGTGACGTCAGTATTTTCTTTCTGGGGCATTTTTTCAATTTAGAGGGCTCTAATATAACCATAAATCTAAAATTGGTGATTAAATTGGAGATTGACGCCAATTTAATTTCTGATCAAATCGGTCGATTTGATCATCCCGGCTGGACACCGCTTTAAAGGCCAGGAGGTGGTTCAGTTTTAAAAACTAGTTACGGCTTTGATTTTATTTTGAAACGACCTTGGAGCTCGCTCCCGTTGAATGGTGCATGCGGAATGAAAGGGACAGACGTGCGTGATTGCGCGCGCATTTCTTAAAACTTACAACAAATTAAAATTCAAAAACATGACAACAGCGGTCCCGAGCACGCACATCCATCTCGCTCATGCTTACGCCAAGGAGAATTTAGATTAAAGGAATATTGACAAAGTAAATTATGTAGTCAGTACATTTACTGCCATCTTTCGGCACAAATGATTAACACTTTTAGAACGCCATTTGACTTTGATCCTTATTTTTTCACTGAAATGTGTTAAATCTGTTAAATATCAAAAAGTATCGCCATCTACTCGAGAGTAGGCTAAAGGAATGGCGCCATCTCTCGAAAAGATGGCACCATACCTTTGGCCTATCATACATAAATTACTTTGACAATATTCCTCTAGTCTAAATTCTCTTTGCTTACACTCAGCGCAGTACGCTAGAGAGAAGAATAAGAATCTACGGGGCCTTAAGCAATAATATACCGAAGCACCGTTATACTAATATACCCTAACACTTAGTGTTTCAAAGGTAAATACACACACAATTATATTATAGTTCATTAGGCGTTGTAGTAAGTTTCCACAGGCTATATTGAGCAAATAAATTACGGCGCGATTCGGGAAATGAATTAGAGATTCACTAGCTATGAAATAGTAAAGATATGTTACGTTCCACGGCAAAAGGTACCTTATGGCGGACGCAATAATATTGGAGCGGCGTTAATAATAGCGTAAGTGCCTATACCGCCATAAGGTACCTTTTGCCGTGGAACGTCACATATCTTTACTATTTCATATCTAGTGAATCTCTAATTCATTTCCATGTGACTAACCCCATGCAAGACCTGCCCAATTCAGATTAAGCAATTTGTTACATTTCCGATCATATTTAGATACGATCTTGTGTTATAAAATCCAATCTGTAATGACGGCACAAGTACATAGAAAATGGCCCACGTCATAGACGAATCATGCACACCTCGATCTCTTTTTGTGTAGGTACGGATGAGTCAGAACACGCATCGCGCTAGAGTCGGACCAAAAAAAGTCTGCAGCGGATTTGATAGTCCACGCAGTGCAAGTGTCATTTATACGTCATAATTTCATAGAAGTTTGACGTTTAATATAACACTTGCACTGCCTGGGCTATCAAATCCACTGCAGACTATTCTTGGTCTGAGTCTAGTTATGGGCATGCCCAGTTGGGCATGTGCTCCGGCAGAGGGGAAATGCGAAGCCGACTCCCTTCCCGATGTTGCTCGAAGCCTTTATCATTGACCATTGAAGGATCTAATGCGTTATCTCTAGAAAGATACGCCCACGATTCCCAACATACCTATATACATATTATAATGCTAATCAGTCAGACTCCCAATGGGAGGTACGCCGTCTATCTTTTCCACCAGGAACGACAAAGGTTAAAGGTCTACACGTGTTCGCTATTAAAATACCATTCATAGACATAGACATAGAAAGTTTTTATTTAACACCACATTGAAAAATGTTTACAGGCAATGCTACAAAACATTATAAGCCTTAGAATTAAACTTAAATAGGCAAAAATTATTATGTTTACATGTAGATATAATTTTTTAAATTAAGATGCTAAAAAGGAGCGAACCTCAGCATGTGTTGCAGCAGGCTTACCTACTACAACGCTGGTTTTCAGGCCGACCCTTAGTGTAGAAGATAATATAGGTATGTGTATATATGTTTATGTTTGTGGATATATTTATAAGATTATCTTGTATGATACTATGACATATGTGAAGGTAGGTTTAATGTTTAGGCTAAATAAATACGTTGGGTAATAAAGTATATATTGAGGAAATACATGAATGTAATAATAGTACATTACTACAGAGGCCGGGACGAAAGGGGTTGCCGGCCGAAGACATATAGACGGCCGGATAGGTCTGAGCGCGGGCAACCCCATTTCCCGCCGAGGTATGTATAGTGCTTTTCTCAAACATGCAATGAAATAAATAAAATAAAAAATCCACGAAACCCAAGTTTTATTTATAGAAAAAACTAAAAGTAAAGTAAACCCAAAATATAACCAACACGTACCTATATCATTATCACGCGTATGTTTTACACGAGTCGTGTATTTTTACTACCCGTATATTTTCATGTATCTTTGATTTTTTCGCCTTGTATCTGTCTGACTGTCGTTTTCGTCACATAAGTTTACATAGTCTTTCATGTTGATATCATGTTTCACATACATCGTTGCTTTATGCACGGAGTAAATAAGTGTAATTTCCACAGTGTTGACGAATTTGTAGTTACATCCATTTAAAATATGCCACAAAACTGTTTCTAATAAACTGTAAGCCATTTTTCTTAGTTTCTCAAATAATAAAATTGCCATAAGCAACCATATACATACTTCGTCTTTGACTTGGCGGCAGAGGCAGCAAGTTATTAAAATCAATTCTGCTTACGCTGCCAATTCCAACGCCTACGATTACAATAAAATTAATATTAATTTCATTATTTCGTCGGAACTCATATTAAAGTCAAAAAATCAACAACGCACCATAAATCCAATAAAACAGAATGAATATTTTTCAACTTCACCTCCATAACAATTTAAAAAATATAACTACGCGTGTTTGAGTAGACCTTTTTACCGCTAACGTTCAGATGAAATATTTTAAATGTTTTATTTGTGTAGTTAAATTTATAATTTAAAATTATAGAATGTATTATTTATTAAGTTCACGTTGATTTTATACAAATAAAACTGCAAATTATAGCAAACATGGTTTTTTTTTTTTATAGGCGTAGTGGCAGAGTGTCATTACGAACCATAAAGCAAATACTGCCTCTAATTTTTTTTAATGGATGAATGCCACGATGCTGTGTCACAAATATCTGTGAAATGAAAATTAAAAAAGAGGACTTTGCCGGCCTAGGCCTGCAAGATGTGTAAGAAATTCCATTAACGACCTTTTGTCCTAGCCGCACCTGAAACGTCATACTTCGCAGCCTATTATAAGGAACATAACATCAATATTTCATTGCATATTTGAGAAAATAATATAACTATAAGTATAGGTACTGAGATTAACAAAGTTGAACGGCGCATAAGTACGATATCGACCACTACAGATACGACGGTTTTACTCTAGTACCAGCCGGCCTAGCCAAGGTTACAATCGCTATCGCTTCGAAAACGAAAAGCACTACGTCTCTCTATCACTCTTCCATATTAGTGCGACAGTGACAGTTGCGTTTCGATCGCTACGGAGCGTAAGCGATCGGCATCTTGGCTACGCGGCCAGGAGGTAGCGTGCTTTGATATTCTAGAAGTTTTTGTTTGAGTTTTAATTTAAAAGTGCCAATTGTATTTAAGTTTTTGATAGGTGGCGGTATGTTATTGGCATTCAAATTTAAAACAGTGATGTGGGTGGTTAACTCGGCGTCTCGGATCATACTCATACTCATACTCATTTATTCATAAAGCCAATTTACATGTCATATGTGGATTAAGTATAGTAGATAACGTAATTAAATACACTTGTACGTCCTTATCAGTCAACCAGTTTCAGATCCCGTAGTCGGTAGGTACCAAGACTTTTACTCTGTAAGTCCTAACTTTATAAGCTCTAACTGTATAAAGCCAACATCTTAGTCAAACAGTACGGCTTGGCCGTTTCGTTGCAGTCACATAAACACTCCCTCGGTGGACTTGTTGTACAAAGTAGAAAGACCTGTTGTCTTTCAAATTCTGAAAGTGTCATTACGGGATTGTCCATATGACGGCAACGAAACGACCAAGTCGTACTCTTTGTCCAAGATGTTGGCTTTATACAGTTAGAGCTTATAAAGTTAGGACTTACAGTGTAAAAATCTTGGTACCTACTACGGGATCTGATAAATTTTTAGTGTAAAAGCTTTATGCGCATAGTCTTGGCAACACTTTTTGTTTTTGGTCGGATACGTTATGCCGCACGAGGGGATATGGTTAATAATACAAATTAAAATTAAATAAAAAATGATTAATTAAATTAGAGATGTAAAATGGGACCAATTAATATTGCTTTACAAATTAATCATAATATTCGTAACAAGCTTCCTCGTTCATATTTATTTTTAGAGCTTTCGCTTAAAAGTCACACGAACCACTCAGTCAGAAAACATGTTACTTGAATGTTCGTGCCAAATTTCATGTTAATTCAGAATATTTATTTGTTAGCCTGTTGTGTCCCACTGCTGGGCAAAGGCCTTTCTCTCTTTCTTCCACGTGTCTCTTTCTATGGCAATATTAGGCCAATCTTTCCGAAAGATGTCAAGATCGTGCCGCCATCTCCTTCGAGGTCCACCGTGACGCCGCACTATGTTTGGTGTCCACTCGGTAGTTTTCTTGGCCCACAAGTCGTTTCGCATACGGCAGATGTGTCCGGCCCAGTCCCATTTAAGCTTAGCGGCTGTCAGAGCTACGTCGGCTAGAATCGGACCAAGAAAAGTCTGCAGCGGATTTGATAGCCCACGCAGTGCAAGTGTCATTTATACGTCATAATTTCATAGAAGTTTGACGTTTAAAATAACACGTGCACTGCGTGGGCCATCAAATCCGCTGCAGACTTTTCATGGACTGACTTGTCGTTATAAAATGAGAGCGTAACTTAAGGTGGTATTCCATCTGTCCAATTTCTTTGTCCAATGTCAGCGCGTCTCACTCTCTCATTAAAGCAAAATGTGAGACGCAATATACATTGGACAAAGATATTGGATAGGTGGAATACCACCCTTATTATCATCATTAATATTAGAATCAGGGTGTTAATCATATTAGCCGTAGAACCGATAACCGTTGGGGTAGACGAGTTCTCGAGTGGAGACCGCGCATCGGCAAACGTAGCGTAGGACGCCCTCAGACTTTTTTTTTGTCAGAGGTGGAGGTAATCATCATTGGATACTGCCAGCCCGGTTTTGGCAGTATGTCCGACTCAGTTGGGATTGCTCCAGCCGCCTCCACCCTGTCCAGTGTTATGTTTCCGAAAACGCGACGCTATCGGTATACACGTGTCGTTTTCGGGTGAGTTACTGTGTGATCCGGGATATAGAGTTTGTGTAGTGTGAATGTAAAGTGTGAAGTGTGTGTATAGTGTACCTACATGAAAAGTTACAGGTGAGTTATAATGTCATTGATGGAGCGATGACCTTCGCAAGGCGGCTGACAAGAGCTGGATCAGAGTTGCCGCAAATTGTGCTCAATGGCGTGCAATATCAAGGTCTATGTTCAGCTGTGGACGAGAGTAGGCTGATGATGATGATGAATCATTTATGCAATAATGAAATTCGGGCTGCTGAAATGCTCATTCGACCAACCTTTCTAGTTACTTCTCCCACGTTTTTACGAAAATGTCCTACACGATTGATCGCAAACATCAGAATACATAGCAAACTACAAACTACTTAGACAAAGAAATGGATGTTAGGAAATCTTCCCTTGATTGCTCGAAGAATGAATCGGCGGAATGTTTGAAAAGGATCAAATCGCGATCCCTACTCGTAAGTTAGAGTGCAAACATTTTTAGCCAGACGAATTTAAGCTTTATGTTAGTAGTAGACAATGCTGTTCATCTGAACGAGTAGGAACTTTATTTGATTGCTGTCTGATAGCTTTTGTTATATTGTAAAGAACATTCCGACGAATTGAGTAGTCTATTAAAAATATATTTTCTCAGTCTATTTGAATGAATGTAATGTAAGAAATTGTACGTAATAACTGAGCTAAGA
The DNA here is from genome assembly GCF_910591565.1 of Cydia splendana. Classification (NCBI taxonomy): domain Eukaryota; kingdom Metazoa; phylum Arthropoda; class Insecta; order Lepidoptera; family Tortricidae; genus Cydia; species Cydia splendana. Next base: position 1,924,615 of record NC_085968.1, read on the forward strand.
TCTGAAATAAAGTAAATTAACTAGACGATGTGTTAATGAACATGTGGTTTATCCAAATTAACTTTTTGATTGTGTTTACTGTTTAGGTATTTAATTAATACAGCTTGTTTATACATTGTGGGAGGAATTCATAAAAGTTTGTAATTATTTTGCTAAAATGTTGAAGCCGCTCTAAATGTTATCCATTATCGTTAGAGTTAATTAACTTTTCATGATTATTAAGTGTGATTAAGGTAAATTATTTTAATGGGAGATAGGTATATTTTGCATTGCAGCATTTGTCGTAGTGCTTAAGAAAATATAACAGAAGAACGACTAATGTCAATGTATGTATGTATTTGTTATACCTACAGCAAAATACGGCTGAACGGATTTTAGTTAAAAGCACAGAAACAGTTTATGACCTAGCGCAAACAAAGTCATGGGTAAAATCTAGTATTTTACATAAACTCTATTCTTTATTTAACAAAATCTATATTTATAAAAACTTTCTGCAAACATCACTTACATCGCAATATTCATATTCCTTTATCTATTTAAAAAATAGTTATTTGTTTTACAAGGGGGCAAAGTTGTTGTTTAACCGCACGTGCTAATATTGATACCCGAGCAAGCGAAAGATTTCAAAATTGAACCACGAGCGTAGCGAGTGGTTCGAAAAATGGAATCTTGAGCGTTGCGATGGTTTCAAAGCACGAGGGTTAAACAAAATTTGCCCCCGAGTGAAACACAAAATTTTTCACCACACCAACCCGAAGCAAATATTAAATGTAAAATATCAAACAAAATCAAACCAAAGCAAATCCAAATGATTGTTATTAAATATTTATCATTTAAAAGCCAATTCTACCAGAAAACATAAGAAAACAACTAAAAATTTGCATTTGATTACTTTGCCTCACATGTGAATAAAATGCAACTTTGCTATCAGTTTTTGAAGTGCAAAGTATGCCTTTCCGAGCTGGTGTAGTGAAAAGGAATATGAATATAATATTGATTGTAACAAATATAAGAGCCTCGGCAGAGAGTACCATTTTGTACCATTTGGAGTTGAAACTCTAGGTCCATGGGGTCCCAGCGCGCATAAGTTGTTCGCAGAAATCGCGAAGCGTCTGGTTGACGTAACTGGTGACCGAAGAGCTGGCGGCTACCTCGCACAACGTATCAGCATTGCGATACAGCGAGGAAATGCCGCCAGCATCCTTGGTACAATGCCTCAAGGGCCTATTTTAGATTTAAGCTAGTTATTAATTTAGTTTAGTAGTACCACTGTATATATATATTGTATGTAAATAAATGATTTAATAAAAAAATATTGATTATACATGTAGTCAAACTGATAACAAACATAAATATGTACAGGATAGTAAAATAAATGAAGTTTGGTAAATATAGATAATTTAAAAATGAATAAATGAAATTATCCCTTACAGTGAATATATCGAAAATGGACATAGCTGGGGTTGTTAAATATCAAATAAAATAAAAAATCCCTTATGTTAATATCCAGAGAGTAAAATGGTGACTACGTTTGTACTTAGACGCGGTCAAGTTAGTTAGTGTTGAGTGCTACCGTTAGCCAACAAACTGTCATACAGTTTGGCGAAAAAATCTTTTTAAGAGCCCGCGCCCACAGAGAGGGGTAAGAGCCTCTACCATCAGTTTTAACATTAACATAACGCTCACGTCTACGTAATTTACTTTCTGTACATCTCGCTTGCACTATTGCTCGCATATGCGAGTACGAGCGAGATGCATAGAAAGTAAGTTACGTAAACGTGAGCGTTATGTCAATGTCAAAACTGGTGGTAGCCGTACTGGTGTTCTCGTTCTGCGTTCGGCCCGGTCTAACGTGAGTCATCCTTAATGCCTAATCTTAGTAGTATTTAAATAACAATAAAGGTTCCTAGTGAACTGCTAGCTATCTTAGTCAGCTCGTATCGGTGGCTCGTAAACTTATTTTTACACCCGTTGTTTACTATTGTTTGTGTTTGAGAGTTCTAAAACCAAAGATTTCGTAATGATTCATTTTGTGTCGACCGCTGAATAGCTAATACTAAACTAAACTAGAGTTAGACCAAGACAAGTCTGCAAAGATTTTGATAGCATACGCAGTGCAAGTATTATGTATATGTCATAATTTCATAGAAGTATGACGTTTAAAATAACACTTGCACTGCGTGTGCTATCAAAATCGTTGCAGACTTTTCTTGGTCTAACGTTAGTGGCTCTGTGCAATGTAGACCTCGCGGATTACCATTATGTACAGTCATCGTTGAAATAAATATTTTTTTTGTGTCTGAAATAAATGATTGACATTGAAATATTAAAAATACTCCAAATATTCTCTTAAATATCCCATGATTGGTGCCATTACTAGAAACATTTTTATGAAGAATATGATTATGGTATTCTTCATTCGTGTGTAATCACGACTTCCAGAAAACGATTGTAATACTGACTACCTCTAATATACTTACATTAAATTATATTTAACAAGTAGGCATTTATTTCTATTTATACTTATTTACTTTAACATTTGTTCTTTAAGGATGAAATATCTTACTAATATTTTAAATGAATATAGTGACTTAAGGGGCCCACTGATTAACAGTCCGCCGGACAGAATCGGCCTGTCAGTTAGAACAGTCAGAACCGGCGGACTGTTAATCAGTGGGCCCCTTTATGCCTCGTTGCCTCAAATGTAAGATATTTTGTAATACTTAAGTTGTGGCCAGACCAGACAAAACAAAAAATGCTTAAGACAAACAAAGTGAGTAAAGGAGCCGACCACAGCAACTTAAGACAGTTTCATAAATAAGACACGAAACAACTTAGCGTAGTAATTAATTATTCTTGGCTCGGTCCTTTTTGGGATAAGTATTAGTATAAGTACAGGGAACGGGAGCCGAATTCAGACCTAACAACTTTTGAACCGTTTTGATACGACCTCGATGCCTCCTCTATCGGCGGTCATTGGCAAGTTCTTCGTGCAAACATACACACGATCGCCTGTAGTAGTTTGTCAACGCAACCGGCCATTCCCTTTTATACGTGCACAAAAAACCGACAATTCACGGGTCGCAGGCGATTGGCGATGACTGGCATGAACTGCCGAGTATGCCCTCTACACTATCGTGCCCGCCAGTCATCGTCTATCATCGCCGATAGTGTAGAGGAGCTATGAGATGCGCGACAACACAGAGTAAATAATAGTAGTTCACTATCTAGCAAAACGCGTCTATTACGACAGATATGATCGCAAGGTGGCGCAAGCGCGAGCAGTACGTCTACCATCAGTTTTGACATTGACATATACTCTCACGTTTACGTAACTTACTTTCTATGCATCTCGCTCGTACTCGCATATTAGTGCAAGCGAGATGTACAGAAAGTAAATTACGTACACGTGAGCGTTATGTCAATGTAAAAACTGGTGGTAGACGTACTGGCGTCCGCTCCGCAGCGGTGCGCGGCAACTACTACTGCTAGACACCAAAATTGGTGCGGGTCGCATGTACTTGTAGCGATGCGACGAAATCGCGGGAGTGAGCCACGCCTGGCGACAATCGCCATCGATCGTTAAGGTCGTATCAAAACCAGCTCAAAAACATAAAAAGTTGTGAATCAGGCTCTAGGATATCAATGTTAAGTAAGGGAACGGGATTGCCACTAACCGTAAATAGCCCGATATACTTACGTGATGTTAGAAACCGCAGTTTTAGAGATACAACTGTTAATTCATAACTTGTTCTCAGAAATCGCGAAGCGTCTGGTTGACGTAACTGGTGACCAAAGAGCTGGCGGCTACCTCGCACAACGTGTCAGCATTGCGATACAGCGAAGAAATGCCGCCAGCATCCTTTGTACAATGCCTCAAGGGCCTATTTTAGATTTAAGCTAGTTATTAATTTGTTTTAGTAATATCTTGTTTGTAAATAAAAGAAAATTCAGTATTCATCTTAGAATCGTACATTTGATGCTGACCGTAGGTAGATGCTTCAAATTCTAGTTGCACTTTAGCTCACTTTACCCGACTACGCGTACCGGTGGTTTTCTTACAGAAACATGTTTAGTCTCTCAAAACGTCTTCGGTCAAAACTTATTTATCCCAGCGCACGGTCTAAGGGCCGATACAAACGGACTGCAACCCGACTGCAATTTGTATGGGAACTGCACGCCGACTGCATGCCATGAGTAACTGTTATTGGGGAGCCGTTAAAGTTTTTGGGTGTTATTACTTTTAACCAATTTTTATTCGACAAGTCAAAAAAAAAACAAGCACAAAAAATAAATTAGGTTGGTCTAAATAAAGCTACTTATTTATTTTCTTTAATTTCGGTACAGTAACAGTACTTTATTGGTTATTTATTCAAATGAGTCAACCTTTTTCCTGTAAGGAGGAAAATTCATTGCGACAAATCTTATTGGATTTGCCATCTGGTTTTGTTATTAACAGACATCGTAAATTTTATTAGCATTTTCGGTGCAGCGGAGTGGTGTTAACGGAATTGGTATAAACAATTTCAACCCTAATTATTAATTAGCGTTAATTACGTTAATATTAACCTTAATTTACCATTTCAGTTGGAATTATCTATACCAATTATAAATTTTACGATGTCTGGTTATACTTTAATTTACTCGTAGTTACTTAAAAATGTTAGCGAAAGTTATATGTAAATGATATGTTCTTGGTTTGTTAACTTATCCATGTTTTATCCTATCTTACCAAAATAGGCAATATCCTATATTAGCTCACCGGAAAACTAGCAGTACAATTTGACCTTTCCCCCAAAAAGAAAAATCACAGCAAGATACAAGATGTCATCACGCTGACAACCAATTTTCTACGTTCGTTTTTGTACCTACCCAAATGGTCAAGGTTCAATAAAGGGTTAATGTGTGATGAAAGGAAAACCAATTTTTCATTATCCGTGACGTTTGTATCTGACATCGAACCGTGCTTAATATGGGAAGGTTCGTATTTAATAATGTTGTATTTATCGTATTTAATAGTACCACTGTATATATATTGTATGTAAATAAAGATTTATTCATATTAAAATAATGTTGTTAAACATCAGCGACTGATAAACATTACATTTAATGATTAAATTGACATTGTAATGTACAATAGAGATAATTTGAATTAATTCGATCAATTCAATAAGGATCTGGTTTGGATCGGAATTACTTTTACTTTAATCTCAGACTACTCGTATGTGAAAAGCAAACCCAAGTGCAGGAACCGAAATATTCATAGAGTGGCCTGCTTCAATTTACATATTATAAACTTCTTATAATTTGGAATATCTTCACTATTTTGAATACAAATCGCTCCATAATAATAAAATATTTTACATACTTAGTCAAATATTTTAAATATTATGGACCGATTTGTCCATTCAACACTCTAATCTTGTAGAGTCCAAATCACGGTTGTGACTTATATCGACAACAAAAAAGAAAAACTAAAGCTTTAAATCATCCAGTAACTTGAAAATTACTAGATTAAATACCCTGTATACTTAGGATTTTCCAAAATAAAAAAACAGTATTTCAAACAACTTTCACTTCAAATGTTTACACAAACCACTACATTTCTTTCTCTGTGCCGCCGGCAACACGAAGTCTTTCACATTTTAATTTCACCAAAGGAGAAGAAAGGATGATCAATAAACCCAAATAATTTAATGCGTTTTCAAAGTCCCCTTTCTGTTGCTGACCCTAATGGCTTGTACGCTCACTTCGACTTTGACTTTGTACCCTAGTTAGCGATGTAGTTTTGAATTTATATGGACCGTGGAGGTCCAAGTTTTCGCCGAAGGGTGTTGTTTTAGCATTTCCACGTCGATTCTAATTTAGGAACTTGCTATAGTTTGAACTGGTTTTGTCACTTCGTCGAGTCTTAAAGCAGAGGGCGCAAAGGACTCGAGTTTAAGGGTCAAACAGATCACTGTGTTATGTCTTTCCTGTAGACATACACAAGAGTTAAGGGCTATAAAGGTTAATTTTCTTATTTAACCCTTATCCACATAACCATAAAATCATTACTTACATGCCCACAAGCTGTTAACTATTGCCCACAGGAGATAAAACTAGTGTGTTATCGCGAACTGTACATTTTTCTCTCCTGTGGGCAATAGTTAATAGCTTGTGAGCATGTAAGCAATGATTTGATCATAGTTCTCTAAATAAAAGTAGGACCTTTTCAAGTTACCAGTTAAATAAGAAAATTAACCTTTATAGCCCTTAACTCTTGTGTGTGTCTACAAGAAAGACATAACACAGTGATCTGTTTGACCCTTAAAACCAACACTAATTTAGACAGACCATCTAGACTGTATTAGTTAACAAGCCAAGTCCTTTATAACTATGATCACTTTCAAAGCTTACACGGCTTGAATGACATCACATTAACACTAATCTCTTTGACAAAGCAAGTCTTTTAAGAAAGCACATTGACTTATGGTAACGGTATTTTATAATAATAGGATTCTTTCAACGGTTCCTAAAAAAACACACAATACAAACTACAGAATGGCCCTAAAATACACGTCGTCAAAATTTTTTAGGTATTATCTTTCATACATATTTAGGTAAGTACGTCTTTTACAAAATGTCATTAAAATTTTAAACTACAAATGATGTAGGTAACTAAAACAAAGTTTACCTTCAAAATATTCTCCTCTTAGCTTTGATTCACAAATGAAAACGTTTGTTAAAATTATCAACGATACGCCACACGATAAAAAAAAATTAAACGTATTTTTGGGCAGCCTGTACCTACCTATTACTGCTATAGTACATTGTAGGAGAGGACGGAAAACCGCTAAAAGATGGACGAGTGAGTTTGAGGGCCGACACGTTAGTGGAGGCCCTCGAAATACGAGTCCATCTTTAGCGTTTCCGGCCGAGGCATTACATAGTGCTTTTCACGACTACTGCGAGGAAATAAGAAAACATTTGCATTAACTATAAGTACGAGCCCGCGATTTCTCTGGTAGCAAATGACTAGCCACTGCCTGTGCAGACAGCATTGAATTTCGGTAGGCGTCAGCGTAAGAATATAATTTTCTTCACTAGAAGAACTCATTTTTATAGCGAGCGTAGATACGTGTTTCTTGTATTTTTTTGTCAAACACAATTTACACTATCCAATTCAGTGAGTATTTTCCGATCCCGCCTTTTTTAACTTTTTTTATCACTTTTAAGAGGCGTTTTTCTGTTGTTTGCTTCAAACCGACTCTAAACTTAGAAGCGTTTTTGCTAAAGAACCACAAACAGCTACAAAAGTAAAAAAAACGCCTTAAGCGTGAATCGAATGAACTGTCTGAATGAATGAATGGTTTTGATATTTCTTTTTTTTATAAACAAGAAATTGGTCCTATAAATAACCTAATTTTATTTTTGAAGGAAAAAGTTGCGCCATAAAAGACCTTTTATTGATTTATATGTTTTAAATGATACTCATTGCTGTAGCGAACTGTCACCAATGACAGATGATGATAACAATGAAACATTGTAGTAGTGGTGGTTCAGGTGCTACAGCTATTGCCTACTTTCCAGCTTGGTTTTAGACCATCTATTGCCACATTTCCGAATAGTGGCGTGAAAAATATATGTCGTTTATGCTTTGTCTCCATAATATTAGCTTTATAGTAGGTACATAATACTACTTAGGGTTCAACTTTTTCGCTTCGATATATCTAATGAAGATACATTAGACATATATTAATAAAGTACTTAAGTGAAAATAGAATGCTCAGAGGAAGGCACAATTCAAGAAAATAATTAATTTAAGAGACGCAGTCAGCTAAGCTAGCTTAGTGTTCAAGTTTCTTTAATGGTCTGGACACACGACCTAGAGTCCTAGACATTGATAAATGAGAGAACTAGACACTTTAGCTTAGTTAGGGTAACAACATCAACGTTGCAAATAAAGTTTTTCTGATCGGAGGTTGTCTAGAGATCATTTTTGAATACCTATTGAGCACAATAGTTATTTGTTTTACAAGGGGGCAAAGTTGTTGTTTAACCGCTCGTGCTAATATTGATACCCGAGCAAGCGAAAGATTCCAAAATTAAACCACGAGCGTAGCGAGTGGTTCGAAAAATGGAATCTTAAGCGTTGCGAGGGTTTCAAAGCACGAGGGTTAAACAACATTTGCCCACGAGTGAAACACAAAATTTTTCACCACACCAACCCGAAGCAAATATTAAATGTAAACAAAATCTAACCAAATCAAATTCAAATGAATGTTATTAAATATTTATCATCCAAAATCATCATTTAAAAATCAAATCTACCAGCAAATATAAGAAAACAACTCAAAATTTGCATTTGATTACTTTGCCTCACAGGTGAATTACTGATAGCAAAGTGCAACTTTGCTATCCGTTTTTGAAGTGCAAAGTAAGCCTTTCCGAGGTGGTGTGGTGAAAACATTATTCTTCTGCCTCTACATTTCTGCCTTCAATTGTTTTGTTCTTCTCTCTCTTGTCTTTTTACTGAGGTATGCCAATAACGAGTATACTATCTATCTCTTTTGCAGGACCATGGATCCAGAGCAAGTTATGGAGGAGATGGACTCCTCAACGCCGGGGGACCTGATATTTTCGAGCGACAACAGAACATTGAATACCACCAACGCTACTGAAATCAACTACTATTACTTCTATGAGGTGAGGAGCTATATATGTATGACACACTAGTCAACTTTTTCACGTATCGTAAAATCAGGTAACTTTAGTCCACAACTTACAACTAGTGGTCCAAGTTAAAGTTCCAGTAAAATATGTATAAATATTTATCAAATGAAGTACAATAAGTATATATCTAAAGGGGCCCACTGATTATCAGTCCGCCGGACGATATCGGTCTGTCAGTTAAAAGCAAAATTTGACAGCTCCGAACTGACAGGCTGATATCGTCCGGCGAACTGGTAATCTGTGGACCCCTTAATATAGACAAAAAGAATAGATAGTATAGAGGGGTCCTGTCATTGTAAATTTTGTAGTCACTGTAGATTTACTGCCATCTATCGACACACGACTAAAACTCAAAATGAAAACGTATAAAGTTATCAAAAAATGTATATATATGGATAAATGATTTTATTATTTTTATATCATTTTGATCCATGTTCATTCACTGATATCTATGTGTTAAAATTGTTAAATATGAAACGGTGTCGTCACGCCATCTAGCCGAGGATAGGCTAAAAGTGTGTGCGGCATCTATTCGAGAATGACTTTTACTTGGATTCCGAGGCACGTTTTTTCCTTAGACTTTATTCGTCTTATACGAAGTTACATATATCTTTGATATAGATAAAGCATTAGTAGGTACTTATTCAGAGCTATAGAGATATAGGTATATCATTATGTACAGAGCTATGAATACAGGCAAAGTGCCAAAAATATGTATACACGACCTTAATGTACAGGCAATAAAGTACTGTATACATATTTTTGACACTTTGCCTGTATTCATAGCTCTTTTGTTGACTGTACAACGAAAAGTAGAATAGCTCAAAAACCGCTAGAGAATGTGACATCGAAATAATATTTTTAGCTCTGAACGAGGTCCAGGTAGTGATATAGTTTTGAAACTCTAACCTAACTTTGCGACATGATATCTAGAAATGCTCAAACCTAGTCAACGCCGAACTGAATCGTTCTACTTCGCAAACTAGTGCACACTGCGCTTCAGTATCTACCTTTATATCACTTTTTAGGGTTCCGTACCCAAAGGGTAAAACGGGACCCTATTACTAAGACTCCGCTGTCCGTCCGTCCGTCCGTCCGTCCGTCTGTCACCAGGCTGTATCTCGTGATCTGTGATAGCTAGACAGCTGAAATTTTCACAGATGATGTATTTCCGTTGCCGCTATAACAACAAATACTAAAAACAGAATAAAATAAAGACTTAAGTGGATGGGTGACCGTTTTTATAGATAATGGTACGGAACCCTTCGTGTGCGAGTCGGACTCGCACTTGGCCAATTTTTTTAGGTTAATTTTGGTAAGTACTTATTAATTTCACGCTCGATAAGTAACGATTCTTGCTCCGTGGGTTCTGTTAATTTTGATGGACGTATTACATTATCAGCTAACGATTTCATTTCAATTTAATTAAACTGGTTACCAAGGAACGCTTTGACTTTGTCTGAGTAACGTATGATTTCGCTTTGATATATGTTCCATAAGACCATCTCGTTCGGTCATATCCTATCTTCGCCTATTCACCTCTATAGTATAACTGTATCTCTATGTGCAATATACAGTTATACCTAGCAATACACTCACGAGAACTTTCCAAAGTTGTGAAACTTTCCACATGAGAATTTCTCGGTAACTTCTGAGAATGTTCTCGAGAACGAGAATTTATTTATTTATCGTAGTTTATACCATGAATATTCACGATAGTTTAGGTGTAGTATCCTTACCCCCAGAAAATTCCGACTTTTGGTCTACCGCTTCCGGTCAGAAAAATGTATGACGGCCCGGCCAAACGGTCAGACCTAGGTGGGGGATGCTCGACCAAATGTCATAGAGGGACCCAGGCAGTTTTTGACGCCGTCATGTTTTTATCAATATGGCCGACTTTTTTTTTTAATTTTTTCAAGTTTGTCCTAGCGCGCTGAAAATTTGGTCACGGAATCTCGGGGTTACCTAGATACCTATGAAAAATTTTTTTTTGGAAAAATGCTACAATTGTGGGAAAACTGGCCACTTTTATTTTGTATGGCAACTTTTAAACGGTGCGTGATAGGTGGGGGGTGCTCGGCCAAATGTCATAGAGGGCCCCGAGACAAAACAAACTGCATAAAAAAAATCAAAATGGCCGACTTTTTTTTAATTTTTTCAAGTTGGTCCGAGCGCGCTGAGATTTGGCCTGGCGGGAGATAGAGGCCTCTAGATTCCTATGACAAAAAAATTATTTTGGAAAAAATCCAAAATGGCGGAACAATAATTTCCATGTTGCAGGAATGTTCTGAGAACATTCTCGAGAACGTGTCCGCTTTTTGGGAATGTTCTGCAATTTGTACATTGCTAGTTATACCTATAAATAAATATTTTTTGATGAATTACGTGTGACGATACCTAACGTCCGATGAAATGTCCGTGTCGAAGGACAGACATTAGATAGATGTGGCGTAAAATCGGCACACCTAACACTCCCAAAAGCGTCACCGCCATAAACCATGAAAGGTTTAATCGAGTAATGGACACTTAGCACAGTCTCGCGATAACTGTAGGACGTAGATACGCGGTAACTGTTGGATATAGATAGGTTATCGTGATTGAAAGGCTTTTAACTGAAATTTCGGCAGTTGATATGAAGACATGTGTTGATAAATAATTAACTAGCCTCGTTATCTGTTTTCATTCATTGAAAATCAGGGTTGGCAATATTCAACGTAAGGAACATTAACTTCGTCGTTGGTGTGCAACTTCGCCCAAGGAAAATATTAAAAAAAAATAGTTTATTTACCAAAAACCGCATAGGGTTTTCTTAACCTATGACCATGACCGCCACACTAGGTAAGCCCGGTCTCGTGGAGTCAGTTGAAACAATACCAGTTATTAATGGCACGTATTTAACCGGTCAACTAATTAATTTAATAGTTTGGCAACAAAAACGGAGCCTTAAAATATATCAATATGAGTTGTATTTTAATGCTGTTACAGCTTTTGTTTATTTTTAGGCAGGTACCAAATATTTATTTGGCAACTGAATTATTATATTGGAGTATTGGAGACTATTTATGAAGTATATTTTAAAAAGAAAACGGCTATCTATTAATTTAAAAATGATGTTCTTTTAAAATATTATGTTTGGTCACTACACGGTCAACCTAACACGCTCCTCCTCGCTTCGCTCGTCGTCGCACCTATCTTTTGACTCTTGCAGAACACAGTGGTAACTATTGAAATTAGTAATTAAAAATTTAAAGACCTATTGGTATAATGGCCATTAGGTGTTTAGGAATTTCGACTATAAGTATAGTAAGTATAGTAGGGTATTATTGGTAAATAAATTTGTGGTGTTTTGTGGATTAGGAAATTTGTCAATTTAAAGTACTAGGTATATGCATACGTTTAAATTTAAATTATTTATAAATTGAGTATTTAAAGGTTATGTATATAGGTATCTTAGGTATTCTGTATATGTATATAAACAACCAAATTTTATGATCGCTTTACAATATTAGTTGCCAATTTATTATTTTAGACGCCAACCTATCAATTCAAGTTCCCTATAATTTTTTTGGGTGGCTTGATTTTGCTGCCAGTTTTTTAATAATATGATGCTTAAATTTGAGGCTAATGTAAATTTATAGGTGCTAAAATATTAATGCACAGTCAAATTATATTATTATATGCCCAGTGAAAGTTCCTGTTTAATATTTTAGTTGCCCGGTTAATAATAAGCTATTATTAATTACTTTATTATTATAAACCAATAAATATAATAGTTTTCCATTGAATTAACACTAAAATGAGCTGCGTAAAAATTTCATAGAAGAAAAAGAACCTATCTTGGACAATGGACACCTAGCCCCAACTTCGCCTTATCAGTTATTTATAATATGAAAAATATACTAAAATTTAATGCGAATTTTAAATGATGAATAAATCCTATGACACAATTGATAGTGGAATTGCGAATTAATGCTGGTTAAGGCGAAGTTATGTAGGTTCTAACAAAGTGATCCTGTAAGGGTTCCGTTTTTTTCCTTTTGAGGTACCTACGGGGTTCCGTGTAGGATTCTACGAACGTATTCATGGTACGTATTTTTGCCAAACCTTATTTTCAATAACGAACTTTTTATTGATAACGAAGTTTAATAATTAAGCTCTCGCCGGATGTAGGGACGGCACGTGTAATATGGACAGGTGTTTTTGATAATATTCGGTGAAATTGATATAACGACGCTGCCGTGTCACGCGCAACTCATGTACTTAACTAAAAGATGAGTTTTGACATAATTACGTTTAAAGTTTTAATGATCAAATACAGTTGTTTACGGTCCATCGTATGTAATTTTTTTAATAATGTAAGCCCACAGTAACCCGCCGTTTCTACTGAGAAAGGGACGATTATGTAGCCAGGGCAGAGAGGAGAATAGTTTTGACACTAAGATTTTCAAAATTTTCTTTTAGTTTATTTTATTTTTTTACTTTACTAGGTACACTAAACAGGTATAGTACGTATACAATATCATGAGAAACACACAATTACATGGAACGCCACATATACAACCCACAACATAAAATAAATGTACTTATTATATTACCTACTTTTTCAAAAGGAAAAAAACGTGTTTGAGTAGAATTAAGGTGTGTCCCTGTGAATGACACTATTAGGAGGAAATTAAGACATTTACTCGGAAAACTACTTAACTATGACCCATACAGACTATTGGTGTATGCAGATTTATGAACCAGTCCTTTCTTAATATAAGCGGAACAATACATTGTATAATAGTAATAACATTATTAATTATTTCAGTTTTCCTCGACATCTGAAATTGTACCAGTGGATAACTGGCGAAATTTCGAATGTCCCATTGTATGACTATGAAAAAAAATGTCGTTGACCCAGTGTTTGACATGGAGGTGCATCAAGTTTACAATGATAGCTGTAACGAATGTATGACACTACCTCAATACGTAACTGTCATTCACTCCACTTCCATAGTAAAACAGTGTATGACACTCATGTCAGATACTACTCACATGATCGAAAAATAATTGATTTTTACAGAGTATATTAAATGTATGTCTTACTTCCTTACAACATGGTCAATATTAAATTTCATAAAATAGTAATGTGTGCAAGTGAATGACATAGATGTCATACACTACTAAACGCTAAAATTTTTTTCTAGTGTATGACATGTCTTCAAAATACTAACGTAAGGAAAATAATCTACTTTTAATATACAATATCAATCGTTTGGTTTATTATGTAACAATACGAATGAGCACTTACTAATTACTCATAAATTCCTGATTTTTATTTACACTTTTGAGATGCAAAGTCTTAACAGATTTACTAAGAAACCCGACGCACAACTGAATCGATGCACCTCCTAGCAAAAACCACCTCACAAAGTGAAAAATATTTAACGTATTAATGACAGCTTCGGAACAAAATTCAAAGATAACACATGCAATCGATTAAGTCCTGTTTTTTGTTTATATTAAAAACCGTTTTCTTATTTTTCAAAATAAACTGCGTAAAAGTCATACATTAGGTCAATGTCATCCATACGGACGTTTACCTTAGTAACAATATGTAGATATCGGCATTAAAGCTGAAGTTCGGGCATATAATAACAGCGGATTTACCTCTGAAATTAGTATTCTCTTTTTATTTTCTAGTTTCTTTAGCTAGTTTGTTAAATAGTGTGCACTTAAATCGCATTAAATCTACACTACGAGTATAAAGTAAGTAAATATATTTGATTGCACCATAAAGTTAAAAAAAATATACAAAAAGCGAAATACAAGCTTAAGACTAGGTAACAACAGGCGGTCTTATCGCTAAAAAGCGATCTCTTCCAGACAACCTTTGGGTAGCAGGAAAGTTAACTTACAACTTAACTTACTTATAGTTAAACGTTTACCTCAACTCCCCTGCCGTACACCAGGTACATACTAAACAAAAATCTTTCAATATTTTGCAACACCGTATATTGTCCCCAGGTGGCGCAGTTCACAGTGATGTGGGTGCTCTTCATCTCCATCGTGGTCCTCAACGCGTCAGTCATCGCAGCACTGCTCTGCACCAACGCCAGGAAGAGCAGAATGAACTTCTTCATCATGCAGCTAGCCATTGCCGGTGAGTACTAGCCATACCTACTCTTGACTGATAAATTAGACCTTAAGATAAGTTATATAATGTTACGGGTAATGTTAGAAGGTTGATTAAAAGACTAAATCATCGCACTTCAAATACCTTGGTTCAGTTGTGACGGCAAACGCGAACGTGGACGATGATGTCACCCATCGAGTGAATTCAGCATGGCTAAAGTGGAGATCTCTGTCCGGCGTTCTTTGCGACCCCAAAATGCCAATAAAGACAAAAGGGAAAATATATAAAACCGCCGTTAGACCCGCAATGATGTATGAAGCAGAATGCTGGGCCGGGGCCGCTAAGAAAGTACATGAACAGAAATCACGTCGCGGAAATGAAAATGCTTAGATGGGCCGGCGGTATCACGCGACTCAATAAGGTTCGCAATGAATATGTACGCGGCTCGTCCAAGGTAGCGTCTATTACCGAAACACTCAAAGAGAGTAGAATGAGGTGGTATGATCACGTTATGCGAAGGGACGAAAACTACACATAACAGTGAGGAAGGCTATGAACATCCCAAGCAACCCCAGAGGAAGAGGCAGAAGACCAGCAACCTGGTGGTCCAATGTTGAAAAAGAGATGAGGACACAAAACCTGACCACACAGACAACCCAGGATAGATTGTCCTGGCCCCGACCCCAGCTGAACTGGGAAATGGGCTGGACAAAGAGAGAGAAGAGTTAGAAGGTTGATTAAACTTAAGTTTACCCGCTAAACGTTAAACGTAATACTAAGTAACCCCGGGTAAACCTAAGTTTACTTAATATTCTGGCATTACCCGTACAAGGGTATACTTAATTAACATAAACTTAAGTTTACCTGGGTATACCTAGTATTAACCAAGTCATCTGGGTAAAGCTCGTTAATGAAATCAATTTTTACACCATTACCCAGCCAGTATTGGGTAGACCTAGGTGTTTAAATTTTCGGATTTTACCCAAAAGGCTTGGGTAATACTAGTTTTACCCGGGTAAACTTAAGTTTAATCAACCTTCTAACATTACCCGTAACATAATTATATAAATGTTATATAATACGATTGCCTACAATGTGTTAACTATAAAGATTTTTATGTTAGTATTAGTGTAGACACACTACCATCTACAAGAAAATCCATACTAATATTATAAATGCGAAAGTGTGTCTGTCTGTCTGTCTGTTACCTCTTCACGCTTAAACCGCTGAACCGATTTAGATGAAATTTGGCACAGAGATATTTTGAGACACGGACATAGGATAGTTTTTATGTCGGGAATCATCCCTAAGGAGAGTGAAAAGGAGGGGGTGGAATTGAGAGAGTTAATGAGTTGCCTGATCACTGATTGAAACTGAATTTGAATGATTGCTATTACACTTTATTCAGGCGCTATGCTTGCACTAGCTGCTGTTACTGAATCCACGCAGACGAACTCGCGGGCAAAAGCTAGTTTATATATGTCACTTTAATACCCATTTCTGAAACTAACTTAATATAATATGTTCACACTTCACACTACGAAACTCAAAAAATTAAAACTAAATCAATACTTAATAATTTAAAAAAGTACATTAATGCAATAAAGACTTGTAATACAATGACTGATTAAAAATAATACCTAAAGAACTAAATACAATGCGACTGATTATTAATTATGTAAACATTGCTCTAATATTTTTACTCAACAATAACTGTATTAATATAATACCCTCCGAGTATAATACCCCAAAAATTAAGTAGTTTGCCAGTCTTTCAACCAAGTGTAACTCATTAAGGATTCCTTTGGAAACTAACTAAACTTGAAACGTCTAAAGCATAACTTTCGTGGCTTGACAAATCGCTGCCCCGATATTACAGGGTACTGTGTTTCTCTTTTATGGAACTGAAATTTGAACATTGTCATAGTGGCATTAAGTCGAATTTCAACTATCTTGAAAATGTAACATAGTACCCTGTAATATTGGGGCAGCGAAATGCTGGCAAAATATTTAAATATTCTGTTTATTGTTAAAGACATTAAACTAGAATAGCAAATTTTGGAAAACTTTGTTACTGTTTGTTATTCAGCTTTTAGTATTCTTTTACCGTTTTTACAGATCTGGGAGACCGAGTGTTTGCTCGAAAAACATTTAAAAACTCAAAAATGCGCAAAAAATGACCTAGCTAGATCGATTTTTCGCCCACGAAAACCCCCACATAGAAAATTTCATCGAAGCCGTTTCCGAGATCCCCGAAATAAATAGGTATATAAGACATATTTTAAATTTTTAAATTTGAATATAAACAAGAGTAGCTTTAAAGGTATAAGATTATATCTATAAGCTGGAATCCCTTCTTCAGTCGGTCTCTCAATACTGAGGATCGTGACAACATATCCTTCTGTTGAAGACCAGGTTCCTCCATAGGGTTCTGTTCCCCGCTAAGCGCATGGCCTCGTGCAGTTTTAATTGCATAGGTGCCGTAATTTGAGCACACCATCTAGTAGGAGGAGGGCCCTGAGGTCTCGTGCCTTCAACTTTGCCCGTCATTATTACTCTTTCCAGGCTATCTGGAGAGCGACGTGAAAGGTGTCCGAAGTATGACAGCATTTGGTCCTGGCATATCGTTGACAATCGGCGTTTTATGCGTAGCTCCTCTAGTATGGACTGGTTGGTGGTAGCTGGAATCCCTAGTAATATCGTTAAAAAAGTAAATATATCTTTCGACTAAGTCGCGGGTAAGTAACTCTGTCTGCCTGTGTGTTAATTTTTCACGTCGTAATCGGTTCAGCGGTTTAAGAGTGAATAAATTACATTCAAATGAATGAGATTTGGCACGGAGAGCTTGAGGCCCAAGTACAGTAAGCTGTAGATATAACTGACCCCCCTGTTTGCAGGGACGTCAGTTATTTATGCAGGTTAGTTACATAGGATAGTTTTTATCAATCATCATCATAGTCAGTCCACGCAGACGATGCCGCGAGCAGGATATATTAACTGAAAATCTAAAGTAAACGATGATCTTATTAGATCTAAAATCCCTAATTCATCTTGATGTTTGTGTTTACCGTGTAATGAAATTCTAATTTTGAAAGCTTATTGGTATTCCCAAATAAGCAATTTATTAGTAAAGTTATTTATTGTTCTGACAAAACTTCCGTAAATACAGGGTGACTTAAAATTGGTGATACAAAACCAATGTTTTACACACATCTACCCTAAACTAAGCCCCTCAATTAAGTCTCATGCTTTTAAAATAATCAAAACCATTTTTTTAAGAGTTTACATAATGATTACCAAAGAAGTTTAAATAATTTCAAATTAATCAATCACCTGCCGGAGTATTTATGAAGTAAGCGTGTTTTGATTAGTAATTGTCACTTGTCAAAGAAGATAAGGGTCACAGGTATGACAGTAAGGTATAATTTAATGTGGGGTAATCACACTCCGGGACTTTAATTATTTTTTTATTAGAAAATTAGCGATAATTAACTTCCGCTAATTTCACTGGGGTTATTGTAGTATACTATGTGGCATTATTGAGCCACAATCAAGTGTTTTGTATAACCAATTTCAAATCACCCTGTAGATTTATTATGTTTTTGAAGCGAAAGTAAATTAATTCTCTCTCCGGAAGCTAAATTAAGATGATATTAGATTTTTGTTTTTGGTACATTTAATTAATTTAATTTATAGATAAAAATGTTTACATGACATTACAGTAGGTAATAACCCAACCTGTGATAACTCGGGGCACATTCTAGGGATTTGATATCGATAAAAAGATGTCGATATATAAGACTTTATGACTTAAGGTAAATTTCACTTTTTATGTAGCTTTAGCAATAAATGAAGATGGAGTAATATTGAGGAAATAATAAATAGTTTAAAAATAAATTAAATTCTTCAAAAGAACACCTTTTTAGAATTTAAGAAGCAGTATACAAAGCGATTTGTATAAATATACTTATTTTGTAGAACAATTAATTTTATGTTGACAGTAAAATCGATATATTTAATTGTCGATAAATTATTGCGGGTGAAAACCGGTCAGTAGTTTTTGAGTTTATTTTGAACATACAAACACACAAACAGACAGACGCGGCGGGGGACTTTGTTTTATAATGGTAACATTCCATTTCTGACCGCAGCTGCACTACCTGATACTGAACGTGTCGGTGTTATTGTCATTTTCCATAGTAAAATGAACAGTAGTGCAGCTGTCGTTGGAAATCGACTGTCACCTTAAGGTGTAGTAATAGTGATAAACTGAATTATTTATATTATTTTGGAAAAGTAATGTGCCTCATGTCGTAATAATACAAAACAATAAAAATATAGTCGGTATAATAACAATGGCGGAAGATAAAGACAAGTGACAAAGAAAGTAATAAATGTTAGCAAAGTATTAATAATTTCCTGGCATCCTTATTGATATAGCAAATAAAGCAATATTATCTTAAGGCCCAATAGTAGATTGTACAACAAGGGCATAAAGTGACCCATTTTTACCCGAGGCAATTTTTTGGTAACCAAAATAGTAGACGAGGGTAAAAATGGACATTTATGCCCTTGTTGTACACTCTGCTTTTCACTTCGATTGCGAGGAAAATAAATTATATTTTTCACGGCAAATTACACCACGAAATTGTCGTAAAGCGAAAGAACATAATACATAACCAATTCCCGCCAACTAACTTTTTAATTTTTTTTTTAATTTTCAACATGGTGATCAGAGTTTCAGACGCTTGGTTTTCTGCCAAGTCAAACATTTCGGAGTATTTTTGAACGATAATCGACTCCTATTTTATGTGATTTACTAAATTTAATGACAGAAAATACGAATTTCTAATAAATTCTAGCAAAAATAAAAGAATATAACAAGTTTTGTCATCTACACAATTTTATTGCTCAGTAAAATTGTGCAATATGTTTTAACTGTTTGGCTGTTGAGACCGATTACCTTAGTCTTAGAAGAAAATTTTACTTTCATGCTCTAGAGCATAAAATGCGATTTTATGTCGTCTACGCACGACATAAAGGTGCACTTTTTGAGCATGAGAAGTGAAAATGATATTACTTATATTAATTCTTATTAGTATACTTATTTGTTTGCAACAAACAGTCACCACGTGTAAATAATAAATAGTGATTGTAGGAATCATTAAATGTATCCTCTAGATGCTCAGAGGCCTATAAAAAGGTATACCATTCCATTCTATTTTGAATCTTAATTTTCACGAATCAGAATTTCTTTTGTCTTGGCAACTTTTAATGTAGGGGCCGTTAGAGGTTTAATGTGAAAGTAATACGTAAAAAAACTTCTTTCTCTACATCGTATATACTCTGACAAAAAAAAATGCCAGACTCATTGAGTAAGTTTAATGCAACTGAACTTAAATAATAAATAAATTTTGGTTACTATTGTACTTAACTAACATATTTGTTGGCTGGTGTAACATATAGTTATTCGCAAGTCCCAATTTTTGTGTAAGTAGGTAATAGTAATACAGCTACGCTCGTGGTTCAATTTTGGAATCTTGCGCTTCCTCGGGTATTAACTGAACCACCTAATAAATCTTATTATTAGCAGCCAAGCGTAATAATCATATAAGTATATACGCGGCTTAATCATAATGGGAAATGTACGGTGATGTGGAGCGACGTAGGCAAAAATAAATTACGTACGTGGGTGTAAATATATAGCTATATACCGGGTGTTTCCTGTAATATGAGATAAAAATAAACTGTAGGCTGTACTGTGTACTCTTCGAACTGACCAAAATTTGTCAACGACTTATAAAAATTATGAAGACTTTAGACTTCGTATTTTTCATACAAATTAAATAGGTAGGTATAATCTTCAATGTAGGTATGCTGTCATCAGTGTAATTGACGATGCAACATCGTCAATGTAATGTAATTGACGATGCAGCAGCTGCTACAAAATTTGCAATACATTGCGTCTAAGAATCAAGTTTAAAGTGTGCTAAAAATCAAAAAATAAGTTTTTATTAAGACCCGCTGAACAAATGTTGGTCAGTTTGAGGACTACACCCAGCTTAAGTTTTTGCTCGTATTACAGGACACCCAGTATAAGCTATTAGTATGATTGTGGTTACCTAATTCATCTGAATGATGTATCAAAATCTAATTTCAATGGATTTACAATAGATATTTTGCGAACTAATCATTCAAAGTGCTTGTTAAAGCACTGAACTGGCTATATTTGATTAAAATTATGATACCTAGAAATATGTTGGTCTCGAGAACTTACATAATATAACATATACCTAACGCAGTAACTAGAACTAACATATACCATTCAAATATAGAAACAACATTAAACTATTGGAAAAAATAACTGTTTTTTCCAATGTAAAGTCAGCAATACTATTAGCTTAGTACCTTAACATACAAACTTCTGTGGGGCGGGGAGGTACCTTTTCTTTGCGTCTGTCTGTACCTAGTGATCACATATTATACTATAGGTACACAAATATTCGTTAGTCTCAAAAAAAATACAAGCATTTTAATAATAGGTATTCGAATACCTATGCACGTGCAGTTTATGACAATTCAAATATTCAAAAAATACGCTGGAATTCGCGTGTGGATCGGGATTTGGATTTTCTGAAACTCATCAAATAAATGGCGCCCCCGAGTTGTACAAAAAATAAAAGCAAAATTTGTTTCAAAAAAATCTGGGCTTATGTATGTCACCGTACCTATTTAAAATTGTAAACACTCGTCAGTTTACACTTCACGAGTTATTAAACTGACTGTAGGAAGATTACAAAGTAACCTATTTAATTTATCGGGAGCATTTTTCGTGCTTTTCGCTCACTTTATTATGGTTAGGTATGGTTTATGGTTTAAGAATTTATTTCTCCAAAAGAATTATAAACAGACATTATAATTATACATTATTTAATTACTGTATTATTTCCATTTTTATAAAAGAACAACGTAAAAACCTTACAAATTTTCCAAAAGTTCATGCACCGCGCGCTAATTTTTATAAGACATAATTATAATCAAAGCTCATATAAGAAAAACATGTTATAATATTCAATCTAATAATAATCCAAGAAAAATCAGTTCTCGCTACAAATATTGTTATTATAACTAACATGATTCACAAGAGCAAGTCTATTTTCTGCTTCAAATTTACTATTTTTTGCGTTCTCTCTAAAAATAGCTGTATGGAGTGACGGATACTTCAAAACATTTCAACATTTCTCATGAATACGAGAATGTGATACATTAATCTAAACATGCTGTTAAAATGTTCGTATCATTTTAAATCGTCGTGGCTTTTACAGTTTGAGTGATTTATTTCTATATTGTTAGAAGAAAATTTACAAGAAATCCACAATTAGACGTATGGTAGACGTAATAATAATGGCCTTGCATATTGTTTGTTTTAATTTAAACCAAAATTTAATATTTTTAAATAAATATCAGGTGTATTTTTACACACTTTTATCCTTTTATTAAGATTCACTGTATATGTATATCTGTATGCTTGATACAAATCTTCTTACTTTTTGAACCACTTCGTAGTAAGTAGGTATGATTCAGTCGAAATTTAGTGTAGGTACCTACTTTTCGTAATTCCGATCACAATGCACTGGCCGAACGGTGTGGACGGTGTGGTGTTTCGGCGGTTCCAGGGCAACCTGCCGAATCCTACACGGAGTCAGACGACGCAAGGAACCACGTCGTCGCCCAAATGTTTAATTCGCATTCAGTTTTATGTTGTATTATTTCCTTGTACCCATTTTCTTTTAGTTTGTACTTAGTTTCACAGTGCCTTGGTTTAACTGTAATTATGTGTTGCTTATTGTGAGTAATTCCTAAAATAAATAAATATCGGTACCAAATCAATCACAGTTTTTAATCAAAAAACTTTTAAGATGAGACCCCAATTTCGTATCGTCCAGCCATCGTATTGTTCTCGAAAGCAACCCTGCCTGATTGCGGCAAATATCTTCAAACTTTGACCATTTGCACCTAATATAAATAGAGTGCAGTTTCAAGGCTGTTAAGTGATATTATTAGGAAGTTTGCTGCTAAAATCACAGGCTTAGGAGGATCATTGTTGTTTTGGGGTTTGAGAAAAGGTATTAAATCACATTTACAACCGGGTCTATCGCAAATTTATTTTATCAAATATTCAAAATAGATTGGAATGGGAGACCTTTTTATAGGCCTTTGGGCAACTAGAGGATGAATAATGCCTACAATCACTATTTATTCTTTACACGTTGACTGTTTGTAGCAAATGTTGTTCATAAATACTGTGGCAGGTGATTGATTAATTTGAAATTATTTAAACTTCTTTATTAATGTTACGATACATTTTAAGCCTAAAAAAAATGTGTTTGATGATTTTAAAAGCAGCAGACTAAATTGAGTTAGTTAGTTTAGGGAAGATATGTGTAAAACATGGATTTTGTGTCACCAATTTGAAGGCACCCTGTATTTACGGAAGTTTTGTCGGAACAATAAGGGCCCGATTCGGATTTTGAAATAGACATCTATTAGACATCTTTTAGACATCACCAAGATACGATAACGATAAGATCTAACCTGTCAAATTTGACATTTGCGCGATTCTGGAGATACTGTTGAACGTATTCCGCAGGATATGACTTAGAGATCCAATTCACATCTAATAGATATCTTACTCTATCTAACGTAAAAGTGACATTGGTTGCCCGAATTGCGCTGCAAAAGAGAACTAGTTGATATCTAAACCATAACGTATCTAGAATGGATCTAGTACGTGTCGTCTCTTGTGAATATCTTGAAGTTCAAATACGGCAGTAAATAACTTTTTCATCACGCTCGCTCAGTAAATGTGACATTGCACGCAGGTTTAGCGGGAGTTATAGAAAAAGCGTTCTCCCTAGGGAGTTATGAAGTTTCTAGTGCCATAATTAACAGTTTTTCGTCTTTATACTTAATTTTTGTATCGCAAGTGTGATGAAAAACATTGTGTGTAACTCGGGGCGTAATAATATTGCTAGTCGAGTCTATAAATCGCTCCGGCAAGCCATCGCGATTTAAGTTACTCTCGTTTGCAATATTCAGCTTACGCCCCATGTTGCACAATGTACTATACTAATAAAGGGAATACTAATAAGGTTTCAAAATAGAATTTCATTGCACGGTAAACACAAACATCAACAATTAGGGATTGTACCATCTAACACGATCATCGCGTATTTTAGATTTTCATTTAACATATAGCTCCTGCCCGCGGCATCGTCTGCGTGGACTGACTATGATGATGATTGATAAAAACTATCCTATGTACCTACAGTAAGCTGCATAAATAACTGACATCCCTGCAAACAAAAAATATAGGGTAGTTTTACTCCATTTTCGAGTCGAGTGTCTTTGTGTGACGTCCGTGTCTTTGAATGGACCAATCACGGCACTCGTTTCCCGCACCCCTGTATTTTTGGCAGCATCGGTTTCATTAAATAATTGCTCTAAGCTCCGTCTAGAGGATTGCTAGTATGACACTCACGGAAAGACTGACGTCCCAGCAAAATGTCAATGGAGATGGAAATATGTGTACAAAATGCGGGAGTTTAAAGTGTTATAATAAATCACTCAAACTGAAAAAGCTACGACGATTTAAAATTTTACGAACACATTTTAACAGCAAGAAAGTGGCATCGACAGGTTAAAGATAATGAAATTTTTTTTTTGTATATTTTTTAATTTTAATAATGAAAAAAATGTTTTACCACATCAAGTACCTACCCCAAACCCCAAATTTTCAAAAGGGAACGGAAAATGAAGAAGTTATTTTCAAGACATACAATAACCTATACATTGAACACAGGTTAAAGTTATGCAGGTTACAGTAAAAAATACATTAATTTTTATTTTTTCCCTTGAACGGATAATAATACGAATGTCTCACTTTTAGCATAGATGAATAAACCTTCATACAATATTAAAATGATATTATTACATTAGGCCATTTAGGCCCCATACCAAATTCTTAAAATAATCGAGACAAGTTAAAGTTAACATTCCGTTACAAAACCCCAGATGTCTGCCTTTAACCACTTATCTCTACGAAACTACGACACTTGGGTCATAATGGTACCCTACGGTGGTTAGCTTGATACTTACCTAATATTTTGCCATAGTTATGATCTAAATATTTTTTTCTGTGTATGAGTCAGATGCAATACCGCGCATGTACAGGTTGGTACAGGTTAACAGAGAAAATATCCTTGGACAAACTTCGTGCGTGAATATTGTTGTAAAAAATATATATATAAGGCCTGTGCAAAGTACATTTTAAAAGGTATTGTTTATGTTATTATATAGCATGATATTTTATTTACATAAATTGGTGCTTATAAAATCTAAAGATCTAAAACTGGAAGAGCGATGCTTTTGGACAAGACAGGTTACAGTAAAAAGTGCTACTCTTTATTTTTTATAAATATAAGTATTAAATTTAAATAAAAATAATGACTTGGCCTCGATAAACATTGTTTTAGTTTATCTAGATACATTTTTGTTTCATATGAAAAAGAGAAAATAAACATACATTCAATTCAAAAACTCGATGACAGGTTAAGATGCCACTATTTTGAGAATCACTCATTTAGCGATGCTGTAATGCAGCGGTCGGCAGCCATAGCAGTTAACGAAGTGGACGCGGGCCGCACTTTGTTAATATTTATGACTTTATCAGACATTGTCATTTGTCAATATTACATACAAAATAGCCAGGGGGGCTCGCGGGCCGCAAGTGAGAGGTTCTCGGGCCGCCTGTTGTTGCCGACCGCCGCTAATGTATCACATTCTCGTATTTATGAAATTACCTTACGTCACATGATTTTAACCCCCTGCGCATCACATGCCCGTACTCTTTTTTCCTCTTACTTTTTTGCTGTGGGGTGTAACTTTCAAGCTTCCTCTTTTATATTCCTTATCCGATCGTCACGCCGCACATCCATCTTAGCATCCTGTCCGACACTTGCAATCTCATTTGATTTGTCACCTTGGCACAAGATTTAACAACAACACTGTTTATACAAATCTGTACTGACTAAAATAAAAGAACATCTTGTAATACCATGATTACGATAAATGATTATGATTATTATATGTATTTAGTTTTTTTTTCTTAGCCTCTTTTGGTGTCCCACTGTGGCTTATTTAATTCAGATCTAACGATTTGTTACGGTTTTAATCTTATTTTGATATGAATGAAGATCGCTCACGCACCATGGCCGGTTCACATTATTCCAGTAGCATTCCAGTCCAGCAATCCAATCCAGTGCTGGAATGCTACTGGAATAATGTGAACCGACACTGGAATGCACTGGAATGTACCCATTCCAGTGAGCATTCCAGTATAGTGACTGGAGAGACCGTCAACTTTTCATTACAGCTCACCCAATCCAGCGCGTATAATGTAAACGATCCCAGACTGGAATAATGTAAACGATATTCTCCAGTCCAGCATTGGACTGGATTAGCCCGCTGGATCACTGGACTGGAATAATGTGAACCGGGCATCATACTCATACTCATACTCATTTTCATAAAGCCAATTTACATCAATCATGATGCATGCGAAATGTAGTGAAAGTCGTGTTTGAGATTCGCGCCAATCATCAAGACGATCGTCAAGGCATCAAAACCAGTTCAAAAACATTACAACTTGATAAATTAGGATCGACCTCTTAAGGGCCTACCCGAGCCGAGTTTTGAATCGTATCTCCTTTTTTTGCACTACAGATAGAATTATAAGACAATCAGTTATCGGTTTTTCAATCTTTTATCTCCGGTTTTGTCCACCGGATTTTCAAAGATATGAATACCTACCTACTTATTTTTTTAAGAATTTTTTAAACATTGTCTAAAAAAACACTTTTTTCGAATCTAGTTTGCAGTGAAATCTACATATTTGGGTTCGTCTTTGACGTCTTGAAAAACGTGTCCAGGGTTTTAATTTTAAACTAATTAACACAAAAGTTATGGCCAGAAAACCAGTTTTTTAGCCTAACTTTGTTCAACTTTGATGCCAAATATCTCGAAGGCAATGAACTTTGAAGTAAATATGGGATACTATATTGCGTAAAGCCGTTGCTGTTAATACAATAAGCTATAAAAAACATTAGAAAACTAAGGGATTCAGATCGAAGGTCATTGGCGTGGGGTAGCCCCTTAAGGTGACGTTCGGGTGTCAACTGCAGCTGGATTACTGTTGCGGCGTCATTATTATGGCCTCTTTATCTGTCAATTCCCTAGATAAAATGAGTGACAGAATGAACGTCATAATCTCGGCAGTAATGCGGCGGTGAACGTCACTTATTTTATCAAGGAAATTAACAGACACAGAGCCAGCTACAAACGCCGCAACAATAATGGGGCTGCGCTTGACATCCGAGCGTCATCTTTAGATGTAATTATTTTCCATCGTATTTTCACGGAAACGTACGAACGTGTCTTACTATTTCAGTCAGTCTCGGTACAAAAAGTACTGAGGTTGACTGAAGTAGCATGACAAATACGAACGTTTCCGAGAAAATACGATGGAAAACAATTATGCAATACATCTGTACCTACGCCATTCGTATGTCACAGAACTCTCCATTATGCGTATTTTAACGCGCACTTGTCCCGTTTTTAGCGCTAACCTAAACTACTTCTTGAAATTTTATATCGGAAGGAACTATAAATAAAAGTTTACAACTAAAATACCTTCTTTATTATGTTAAACGTATTGTTTAGAAGCGGTGCTAGGCGATGAGAGTTTTATAATGTTTGGAAGAACAATACGTCAACAGGATGGAGAAACTAAAGCTAATATGTAAATAATCATTACGTCAACTACTTATATTCATATTAAATATATTAAGAACGGGTCACTCACGTATTTTAAGTCGAAAAACGGTCGACATGTTTCACTCTCTTTTAAATGGGTGACCAGAGGTATAAGGACATCAAGTAGAATGAAGCGAGTTCTTACTAATGTTAATAAGGCTACGTGTGATATTACTGTTTTGGAATATAGGGCTAAGTACATTAACATATTTAGGAAAGTCATAAGGTATTCTAAAAGGACCGCGGTCCAAACTGAAATTTCTAAGACCAAAAATTGTTCTAAAGGCATATGGGGTATCGTAAACAAGTAATATAGAAATAAATTGTGTAAGAATAATCAAAAACAACTGTCTTTGAACATAGATAACAGAACCATAATAGATCCTAGAGAGGTCGCTGACTCTTTTTCAACGCAGTTTGACCATGATAAATCTCCAAGCTCTGGTGATTTAAATGCCGCAGTTCATTGTCTGCATCTAGGAAATAATAACAATAGTAGGTACTATAAAGATATTTCGTGGAAACCATTTACGCCATCAGAGATAACAAAGACAGTTAAGTACAGCACATGAAAAACAAAAAATCTTGCGGGCATTATGAAATGCCAATTTTAGTAATTAAAAATTGCATAGATATATTAGCTAAGCCACTTGCATGTTTCTTTAACAATTGCTTCGATCGTGCTGTCTTCCCTGACCAACTAAAGGTGGCTAGAGTTCTCCCGGTTTACAAGAAAGGTGTAAAAAGTGACCCGAAAAACTACCGGCCTATAGCGCTTCTGCCCGTGGTCTCAAAAATCTTTGAAAAGCTGATTAAAACGCAACTCTTAAAACACCTCCAGGAGAATGATATAATTAACCCGCGACAATTCGGTTTCCAGAAGAATAAGGGAACAGCAGATGCCGTAGATGCCCTAATCGATGATGTGATCACTAAACTACATGATCGTAAAAGAGTTGTAGGACTATTCCTTGACCTGAGTTCCGCATTTGATACGGTCGACCATGTGATTCTAATGGAAAAGCTTGAATTTTATGGAATCAGGGGTAATGCGTATCATCTTTTAGCTAGCTATCTTCAAAACAGGAACCAATATGTCGAAATAAATAATTTTGAAGTTAGTGGTGAATGTAGAGTTGATATTCCTGTTAAATCAAAGTTAGTTAGAGTAAACAGAGGGGTACCACAGGGCTCCATATTGGGCCCTATACTTTTCCTCCTATTTGCTAATGACCTAGTCAATTATGTGCCTAGTGTCGTGCCGAGCTGTTCCTTGATTGTCTTTGCTGATGACACAAACGCAGTGATATCTGCGAATAGCATGGCCGAGCTCAATAGTATTACCAATAGTGCTATTTCAGCCTTCACCCATTGGTTCACGTCTAATAACTTACGCCTGAATTCAGACAAGACCCAAGCTTTACTATTCAAACTAAACGCCAAGAAAACTGACAAACTTGATGTTACTATGGACCAAGTCAGTTTGAATACTGCTGATCACGTTAAATTTCTAGGAGTTTACATTGACGCTAATCTAAATTGGAAGCGAGAGCTGGAGGCTATAGTAAATTCGATCCATTCCGCTTGTTATGCCCTTAGAAGCCTCAGAGATGTGTTAGATCTAGATCAACTCAAAATTGTTTATTATGCCCTAGTAGAGTCAAGATTGCGGTACAGTATAAGGTTTTGGGGAAATAGTTTTTTATATAATATTAACGGAGCCTTGATTGCCCAGAAAAGAGCAATTCGAGCAATGGTACGCATTCCTACTCTGGGTTCATGTAGAGAGTTTTTTCAAAAACTAGGTATTCTCACGGGTCCCAGCTTGTACGTCCTCATTCTTCTTACCCAGTTTGTGAAAGACGTTGCTAAAGTTTGTACAGTTGAAGAACAGGAGTCTCGCCTAGCCACAAGGACAAAAAACATAAAGCACAGTTTCATTCCAAAGCTTCAGGTAGCTAAACATTGTGCAAGATATCAGGCGGTCACTCTATTTAATAAGCTCCCTACTGACCTAAAACTAATTACGGACTGGTTCTTATTTAAGCGTAAGTTGAAGTCGTTCTTATTGACTAGATGCTCCTATAGTATTGAGGAAATATATGATAGGTCCTAACATAAGGTATTTATAATTGTTATTTAGTATTAGTATTAATGGTTTATTGTTGTTATTTATAAAATGTATTTAATGTGATTTCTGACACAATGATTGTATTGTTTAAGAATAGAATAAATGAAAATAAAATGAAACTCCCTACCGAGTATTGTCATCAGTACGTCTACCATCAGTTTTGACATTGACATATACCTACGCTCACGTCTACGTAACTTATTTTCTATGCATCTCGCTCGTACTCGCATATTAGTGCAAGCGAAATGTACAGAAAGTAAATTACGTAGACGTGAGCGTTATGTCAATGTAAAAACTGCTGGTAGACGTACAGGAGCTTGCCTTTACGGTGGTGATGACGGTGGTGGTGAGCGTTTTTCGACTTAAAATACGTGAGTGACCCGTTCTTAATATATTTAATATGTCTGTGTCTCACGGAAGTTTTTTTATTAGAATTACTTATACTCAGTAACTATTCTAAACGTTTTTAGAGAATTGGATACCTTACTATAAGGTAGGTAATACTTAATACTTACATAATTACCCCTAGTGTCATTTTCATTCAATAGCGTGACGAGCGTTCACGTTTGCGTTGTCTATTTTTGTATGGAATTTTGAACAGCGCGCCAAGCGGGACATTTTGGAAACTCAAAATCCACAAAGTGACACTTAACGCAACTTAACGTTTGACGTTTCTTACGGCCATACAGTCGGATGCTTTATTTCTGGTGTATTGCAGCGCGACATTGCCGCTGCAGTAAAGCCTGTGCTCGCCTGTGCTCGCGGTAAAAAATTGCCTTAATCCCTTACTATAGTGTGTAGCTTTCAAATAGAGCTCGACGGTTAATCATATTGTCTATTGTTAAGTAAAACCGCTCGTGCCACGTACCACAACCACCTGCATAAAAAATACGTACTTCGGTTTCTGAGTGCCGGCGAGTCGAATGCTACAGAACCAGTCTAAAATGTGTCATCGAGATGCGTAACAAAGGCGCGTTATCGGAGAGCGCACCTACACGGGTTTTTTGGGCGTTGGACTAGCCCGCGCTTAGGTGCCAAATAGAATAATTAAGACCCTTTTAAGTAAGTAGCACGTGCGGTTTTACTTAACAATAGACAATAGGATTAGCCGTCGAGCTCTATTTAAAAGCTACACACTATACCTGCTACCTACAAGGCGTTCAATCAAGCGAGTATCGCCCTAAGGGTGGAACACCGCGAGCGCAGGCGATTGTAGGATACCTGTAGTAGGTAACCTAAATCTAGAAATGATTGATTGTACATGTAGTTGAAAGTGTTATTAAACAGAGTGCGCGAGAAAATCCGACAAATTTTAAACACGTATAATAATTAAATTTAATCGCCGTAGACCCGTTATTATCATTAAATGTGTAATAATAAGGCTGTTGTGTATTCTTCGATTACTCCCGTACTCGAAAATACGAATAAAAATCTATAAGGACATCATTAAGTTGATACTTAGCCTCTAGAACACGAATTTTTTGGCGTATTCCTTGAGCTTCATGCTATGGAGGTTCTACTGTGTAATAATATAATAACATTATGCTCTTTTCTCTTATAAAATTGCTTTTATGCATAAGAGTTTCTTCTAAGGTAATAAGAAACTGCCGGGGGCCAGTCTACAAAAATTCAATTATCTTTTTGATTCTTCTCGTACTGATAACATCAATGGATTCATTCCTTAGACTCAATCGAGTCACATATCAAAAGTTCACGTCTCAATGGGCTTCCGGACCCATTTCCCTTTTGAACTACATATTTGGTATAAGTACCTCAATTAAAGATCACTTATTAGACGGGCCAAATTGATTTTAAAAAGTTGTACGCTTGACTTAGGGTAACATTCTATTTCCAACGACAGCTGCACTACTGTCACTATGGAAATTGACAATGACAGCGACGCGTTCAGTACCGGTAGTGCAGCTGCGGTTAGAAATGGAATGTTGCCATTATTAAAACCAAAATATTACTTTGCTAATCCGCGAAAAGATAACGTGCTAGTCAATCAGTGCTAACCCGTTATACTTACTTGCGTATTTTTACATGCAATTAATATTCCCACCCTCCCATCGCAAAAATAAATACGCAAATAAATATAACAAACCACCACCAAAAGAATAATCCTCGACACGTGTTTCGCCTCTCTACGAGGCATCCTCAGGATTTGTTGACGGTCTGACGCCCGGCAACGGAATGACCTGTCTAGAATGGTCGGCCATATTTATACCTTGACCACTCCCCCTACTGTGCAAGTGTGAGTGAGATGGAAAAATTCGTAATAACGGCGATGACGCAACATTCAATTGTTCGTTAAGAATCATGCCCCTATTGTTGTACCTAATTATTTCCAGTTGTTCCAGAACACCCAAATGCAATCCCTTTTTGCAAACATGTAAATTATCAAAAGAATGTTTCTCAGATAAAGTGTGACCTGTATCTAATAAGTGCTTTGCAAAATTGGACTTGCCACAGGAATGTCGTTAGACTTTAAAATTGACACCAGACTTGCACACCAGATGTATACTACCCAGCTTAACAAATTGCATAGGTTAACAGAGTCGAGTTCTGGTTCATTTTTAAGGAGAAGGGATGTGCAAGTAACTCACCATGTTTTCCATCCTCGAGTCAAGAATTTAACTAATGTGGAGTTCTCAGAAAATGAGATTGGGCTTTTAGATAAAGGTTTGAAGTATAATTTCCAGCCAAAAATTACTCAGAGAACATTAGAAAATTTGGCAGTGGATTCTGAGGTTGCAATAGTGCGGGGCCGTGGTGATGTAGATACAAAGACCATGGTGGCTAATGTTATCAAGAGTACTAGTCCAGCACAGAGTGCGTGTGTTGATTGTGATGTTTTGCTGCTGAGATCTATACAACAGAAAGTGCAAGACAGTGATTTGGTGGTTTCAAAGGCAGACAAAGGCAACTGCATTGTGATTATGGAGAAGGGACAGTATAATCGGAAAGTACTAGACCTTATTCAAGGTGACGGATTTTCGAGATTGCAAAGAGACCCAACTCCAGGGTTCCAGAAAGATCTTAGACAAGCAGTTAAGAATTCTTCGTTTGTTTTTTAAACCGATCATCAGAAGAGTATGGTTGTGCCTATGAATCCACGAGCTCCTATTCTTTATGGACTTCCTAAAATTCATAAGGATAATATCCCAGTTCGTCCAGTAGTCTCGTATTTGGGTGCGCCAACTTATAATCTGGCAAAAAGGTTGAATTCCATTATAAGAGACAAGTCCCAGTTCCAGCCGAAATATTGCTTGAAAAATAGCTTGCAGTTAATAGAAAAGATCAAGGACATTAACATACCAGATAATGCTGTACTTCTTTCATTGGATGTAGACAGTTTGTTTACAAATGTGCCATATGGAGAGACTTTGGAGATTCTTAAGGGTCTTTTTGAAAGGCAACGTTTACATCCAGGGGAAGTAGATGAATTGATAGATCTAACAGCGATTTGTATGAAACAAAATTATTTCAGATTTGGGGGACAGTATTATTTGCAAAGTGATGGTTTGGATATGGGTTCACCACTAAGTCCTTTAATGGCTTATATTTTTATGGACCATTTTGAGAACCAGCATATTGTGGGCAACAATAATATATTATACTATTTTAGATACGTGGATGATTTGATTATTTGTTGGACGGGTAGTATGGGCCTCCTGGATGCATTTATTGCTGAAATTAATAGTAAGCATCCAAAAATTAAGTTTAAAAAAAGGAACTAGAGCAAGACAACTCACTGAATTTTCTAGATTTAACAATCACTAAAGTAAACAACAGGCATCAGTTCAGAATTTACCGTAAACCTACACATACCGATACAGTTATCCCGGCTTCTTCCACGCATCCGTGGCAGCATAAGTTGGCTGCTTTTCATTGTTATGTGCATATAATATGGACTGTGCCTCTTTCTGATGAACACTATCAGATTGAATTAAATAATATTTATCACTTAACAGTTTCAAATGGTTACGATAAGTCTGTTGTGGATGGTATCATCAGGAAAAAGCGGAATAGTATAGTCAACACTATGTTGTATGCGGCACGATCCTCTGAACCGATTAAGAAATATAAAGCGAGCATAACTTATGTTGGCAAGTTGTCTGATGCAATTTACAAAATTTTAAAGTCTAACGACATTCCTGTGGCCTTTAAGACAAATAACACTTTGCACTCAAGGCTTTGCAATGGCAAAGATAAGACCGAGAATGGGAAAAAGTCTGGAGTTTATAAGCTTACCTGTGACGAATGCAATAAAGTGTATGTGGGGCAAACGGGCCGTAATTTCACTACTAGGTATAAAGAGCATGTTGCGTCATATAGACATAACCATCCAGAGAAGTCCAATTTTGCAAAGCACTTATTAGATACAGGTCACACTTTATCTGAGAATCATTCTTTTGATATTTTACATGTTTGGGAAAAGGGATTGCGTTTGGGTGTTCTGGAACAACTGGAAATAATTAGGTACAACAATAGGGGCATGATTCTTAACGAACAATTGAATGTTGCGTCATCGCCGTTCTTACGAATTTTTCCATCTCACTCACACTTGCACAGTACGGGGAGTGGTCAAGGTATAAATATGGCCGACCATTCTAGACAGGTCATTCCGTTGCCGGGCGTCAGACCGTCAACAACTCCTGAGGATGCCTCGTAGAGAGGCGAAACACGTGTCGAGGATTATTCTTTTGGTGGTGGTTTGTTATATTTATTTGCGTATTTATTTTTGCGGTGGGTGGGTGGGAATATTAATTGCATGTAAAAATACGCAAGTAAGTATAACGGGTTAGCACTGATTGACTAGCACGTTATCTTTTCGCGGATTAGCAAAGTAATATTTTGGTTTTAATTAATATGGATTTCCGCAAAGTAACGCCTGATTCTATTCACTGTTGCCATTATTTCTAATTTGAAAATTTTTATGTTATTTCTACACGGAATCATGAGCTCTTTCGATCCTTATACGAGAAAAAAAGTATCTCAAAATGTCGGTACCTACTTACATTTTTTTATGTTTCCATTCCGTTACCGTCCTATTAAATTACTGAAAAATTGTAACGGAATGGATATACAAATCTTGGGACACTTTAGTCCTATTATTAGGACGGTAAGAGCTTGTGATTTCAGATCACACACACCCAGGTAGAAATAACATAAAAATCCCAGATCTGAAAAAAGTGTATTGTTCAATTATTATAAATGAAATGTAAAAATAAAAATCTATTTTATAATATTTTTAAGAATCGAACCAAAACTATAAATAAATTAACCCACATGAAGAAAATCTTGAGAAACTTTTTTTCTCCTATTAGGAACAAAAGAGCTCGTGATTCTGGGTATAATAATTTCCAAATGCTTATCTGACATAATTATAGCCCGCAGATTTCAATATTACCCGATACAAAATTACCGCTAAATATTGAGAAAAAGTTGCGATTGGTGAAAAAAGACTAAAATAAAATTACTTATAGCAACTTATAGGTATAATTATGTTAAGCATCGTGCGCGAAATTACACTTATTTGACGTTGTCAACAAGCGTGCCGTACGTCAAGCCGCACGCAGCACATTTTTCCTTGGGTCGTTTTGAGTTCAAGTCAGTCTTCTATAGTTATAATTTCTTTCATTTTTAGATTAAGTCAGGTCCCCACAGAAAACCAGCGCCACGGTCTGCCGCGGCATCATGCTGAGTGGGGATCCTATTTTAGCGTCCTAATCTGTTTTATGTCTGCATACTTTTTTTTTTCATGTACTATGTTGTGACGTTAAAATAAATGTATTTCTTCTGTATTTCTTCTAATTCGTTATATAGCGGAGGTTGTAAAAGTTTCTTGACGCGGAGTCTGTTATTTGGTAATCTATTGCCTGAATGTATATATTGTGCAATGTACATGTTATACATATAGCACACATTAAGTACTTTACCACCTTTACGTATATGCTTTTGGTTGTAAATTAAATAGGAATTTTAATAAGGCTCTTTGATATATTATAACATGAATGGAAAAATATGTCAGCCACGCTTTTAATCTTTTGAAATATTAAATGATTGAGGTTTCAACGTAGAAGGAAAATAATAAAATATACATTAAGAGAGGTTTATAGCATACTCATTATTGACTGGCACGTGTAAAAATACAGTGTTCATTTATCCATAGAAGAGAAAGGCTTATATGCGTTGTTCTTTTTCTTTTAAATAGGTAATGGCTTCCATCATAGACTAGGAATCCTCTAGACGGAGTGTAGAGCAATTATTTCATGAAACCGATGCTGCCAAAAATACGGGGGTTCGGGGGACGAGGTGAGCGAGGTCCCGTGCCGTGATTGGTCCGTTCAAAGACACGGACGTCACACAAAGACACTTTTGACTCGAAAATGGAGTAAAACTACCGTATTTGTGGCAGAGGGGGTAGAGCTACTATGCTCAACACATTAACATTATGTGTAGTGGGTGGTTTGAAAATGTGATGTCTATACCCCAAACTTCTCCATACACTTTTCGTCGGGTAGGTGCACAAATCTCTGTTTTGACATTTTGCTGGCACATCAGTCAGCCGCGACCACGACTAATGAAACCTGTGTCGAAACGTCGGTAAATCAAGGTAATTGAATAAAATTCGCGTTAGACCCGTCTATAAATGTGAGTTAATATGTGTTCAAAATGCGCGCTCAGTCTGGAGGATGTCTTGTCTGTGGCTTCCATCAAATTTATTATGATTTGGCCAATGTCAAAAGTGTGCTCGTAGAACATGCAAATGCATGTAATTTACCGTAGAGTTATGCAAATATTATATTCATACGTTTTCGTAACGCAGAGTAATTGGAAATTAAACATTAAACAACCTGGATGACAACGGCTCTAAATTCTAAAAGGTCCTATAGGTAACGAGTACCTGCTTATTGGTATTCTAACTCTATAAGTCAAAAAGTGTATAAGTAAGTGTATGTGTAGTGTATAAGTGTACTTATAAGTCTATAAGTAAGTAAGTATAAGTATATACGTACTCTTTAAGCGGTAAAGTTGTTATCTGTATGAAATCTTTTGTTGTTATTGCTTTTTATTTTCCACGCGCAATTAGCGGTTTGGTTTGACAAAAGATAACAACGCCATTCATCGGCTGGTAATCTCTTAAGTAAATTCCGACATTTTAAAACTATACGACTATAGACTGCGAACAACAAGTTAACATTCGACATTTCTTAAAAGATTATTCATCATGATATAAAATAAACTTAAAAATTTCAGGTTCTTTTTATGCCAAAAGCAAGAAGCTCATGAAATTAAAAGTAATATTCTTAAAAACTTAAATTATATTGTAAAATCAGCAACACTCTTAACTGGCCATCGGTGGACCGTATGCCTTTTGTAATAAGTAGAGATGCAACGGATAGTTGTTTGGCCGGATACCGGATATTCGGCCGGACCATCGGCCGAATATCCGGTATTCGGCCGCCGAATGTTCGGCCGGCGGAACTATACCTACATTTCGGTTTTTCAGATGCGCATTGTGCAGGTTTTGAGCTGTTTCGTAGTGAACGTTCGCGCGGACTCATTTCTAGGTTAGAAATGATTGCGCGTGCAAGTTAGTGGAATGTTTAAATTGTTTTAAAATAATAAACGGGTACGATTATGACCGTGACTGTTTCTTATTTCAATTTTGTTTACTCCGAAATCAAGCAATGATACTATCCGGTATGCGGCCGGATAGTAGGTCACTATCCGGTATCCGGCCGGATGTTAAAATAATGGCCGGATAGGCCGGATACCGGATAGTAACCGAATATCCGGTGCATCTCTAGTAATAAGGTTTACAAACTGTCAGTTAACAGTGTGGGTGATTGTACAAGGTTTACGACAAAAGTTAGTGTATAATTTTGTAAGCATGGCAAACAAAACAAAGAGGGTCTAACTGTACCCGTGTTCATAAAGTTTCATTACGGTCAATCCACGAGTAAATCACGAACATTTATTTTAACTACTCCTGTTTTTTCTAAAATAAAAAGTAACAGTTTCTTTAAGAGTCAACGAACCGCCACCAAAAAGCCGCTCCCATACAATCGAAGTTACGCTCATTTTAAAACGACATGCTTAAATTATATGGAATTTGACATGAACATTAAACGTAACACGTTATTAGTTTTGATTGCTAGAAATTGTAATAAAATAAGAGATAGTACCTAGAAGTTTTACATACGAAACTTTTTACTCGTACTACTAAGTGTAACCATATTATAAGCATATTAAACCGTATTCAAAACCCTCGAGTGATGTTTTTATGAAACTCGCTTTCGGCTCGTTTCATAAACCCGCACTCGTATTTTAATGCCGCTCATTATGTAGCAGTCATAAACTACTATAATTTACACAAATTTTTATTTGTCCTCAGATCTTTTCGTGGGCCTTGTGCTGGTATTCGCAGACATCGTGCAAAAACACACAATAGCGTGGCTCGCCGGGGAGTTTATGTGCAAATTCGTTAAATTTCTGCAGGTAAGAAACTTTCCCATCGGTCATATTTCTGAACAAAATTTTAAATTAAATAAATTGGTACCTATAAATACAGTATAAAAATTAAAGTAACCTAAAAAGACCCCAATCATAAAAAAATGCCCCGTCGAACAGTTCAGCCTGCGGCATGGATCCCATTACGCTGGCGGCGTTACCTCTCTGTACCGCAAGGGCGATACGCTGAGGGAGGTACGCACCAGCCCTACCTTCGATTCTACAGGGTATCTCATGTGGAATCGAAAACAAAATTTGAATTAAGTCGAATAAACGCTCGACGTTACGATACGTTTTTGAGGATCTTCCACTGGAGCACCGATACGACTGCATCGTCTCTAGTCCGAACGTTAACTTTAGACTAATCTTACAGTGTCAAAAGTGACGTTTTTCGTTGAAGAAATGACACTTTTGACACTGACAGATCGGTATCGTACCACTGCGACTTCTTATAAGCAATGTTCGAATAGAGCTGATAAACATTTTGGCGAGAAATCCGAGGAAAACATGTTCATTCGATTACAAGAAAAATTTATTTCCGCATTGTTGACATGAAAGACTGGCGCTGTTGATAAAATCAATTCCTTTGAACACGCTTGCTTGCTTGCTTGCAATGATATGATCAAAGGTTTTCTTCCTATTAACCTTATTCATTTTAGAAATAGATTAGATTCATCTCATTTTCCTTGTAAATTTCATGAAAACCATCAGAAGAATCATGAAGAGTTCGCGGGATGATTATTATCAAATGGGTTGCCCGGTCGACGTATTTAGCAGGTGGCGCCAGCATAGCTTGCCCTGTCAATCCCTACAATTGTGTCAAATTTTTGCTTTTTTTATGCCCTGGATGCCAGCCCTTTAAGCCAAATCTCATAGAAAATGGGGCAAGCTACGATGGCGCCATCTATGCAAACCTTTGACAGTTGCCAACCCCATTGCTTTACTTCCTTCAGTAACACTCCCATAGTAGCAGTAGTCCCTACTACTGCTGACCCTTCAAGGAGGGAACAGTGGCTCAGTAGAAAAAGGCCAGGTACAGTGGCTCACTCAACCTAATTTCAACACGAGAGAGGCGATATTTGGGCGACTGAGCCACTACTGCCATTACACAGCGTGACATTACTGCCGGCTTCATTACTGCCGCAAATGTCAAACTCAATGTTAATTAACTCAACTCAACTCTAATATACAAAAAAAAAACCGGGCAAGTGCGAGTCGTGCTCGCGCACGAAGGGTTCCGTACCATAATGCAAAAAAAAAACGGAAAAAAAAGCAAAAAATAAACGGTCACCCATCCAAGTACTGACCACTCCCGACGTTGCTTAACTTTGGTCAAAAATCACGTTTGTTGTATGGGAGCCCCATTTAAATCTTTATTTTATTCTGTTTTTAGTATTTGTTGTTATAGCGGCAACAGAAATACATTATCTGTGAAAATTTCAACTGTCTAGCTATCACGGTTCGAGAGATACAGCCTGGTGACAGACAGACGGACGGACGGACGGACGGACGGACTGACGGACGGACGGACGGACGGACAGCGAAGTCTTAGTAATAGGGTCCCGTTTTACCCTTTGGGTACGGAACCCTAAAAAGGTTGATGTCCTGATTTTTGACATTTGCGACAGGAATGCAGCCGGCAGTAACATCGCGCTGCCATACTGGTGCAGAAATCCGAACCGTACCTTAACAGTGTTTCTGTTGCAGGCCGTGGTGATGTACGCGTCCACGTACGTGCTGGTCGCACTG
Source organism: Cydia splendana (assembly GCF_910591565.1). Taxonomy (NCBI): domain Eukaryota; kingdom Metazoa; phylum Arthropoda; class Insecta; order Lepidoptera; family Tortricidae; genus Cydia; species Cydia splendana. The sequence goes on from NC_085968.1 coordinate 1,964,721, forward strand.
AGCATAGACCGGTGTGACGCCATCACCAATCCTATGAACTTCTCGGGCAGTTGTGAGTAAAACCATTCATTTATTTTTTTATTTATTTAAACTCTATTGCACATTGGCATTCTCTACCAGTCAACCAATGGTCAAAAAGAAAACTTGTACCGTAAAACGGGGTGAGTAGGTTTCGCGGGGAGAGGTGGGTTATGAATGGGGAGAGAAGGTTTGAGAGGGCGGTGAGAAGGGATTTTAAGGCTACTGCTACAAAAATAATGTATTCCAATTTAAAATGGAGCTATAGTAATACGGATATTTAAAAAAAATCAATCCAATAATCTTCCAAAATCACATTTGTATGAAAACCCCTCTCACCCCAAATACGAGGCACTACGGGGTGAGGTGGGTTTTCCTCTTTATCGTCAAAGTTATGAAATGGAACTACCCAAAATAAAATAAAAACTAAAATACAAACGTCCGGAACACTTATTATATACACCATTCAGTTTTCATATGTAAAAATAAAATGTTATCAAGGTTTGAATTTCAGTTTTGACTCTACTCACCCCATTTTACGGTACTTAGTGCAGGATTGTAGACAACGAGAAGAAATATGAAACATAAATCAAGTTATTCTAAACAATATTTTATTTATACACTCACAGATATAAACATAATAGCAATATATTAGAGAGTTTATAATATGTGTGTAGATATACAGCAGTGTATGCACGTAATTGTACAAAATTAGGCATTACAACACTCGTGTGATGTTTTTATGAAGCTCGCTTTTAGCTCGTTTCATAAAACTACACTGAATGTCTTTCATTATGTAGCAGTTACATAAACTATTACTTTAATTAAACTATTTCTGACGCTGCCTGCTCGTATGTTGTGTAATATTCGTTTCCCATAATATGTGACAAGCGTACCGTCAAATGTCTTGTAACGGGTGACTTCGCTTGAGAATTAACACACGAATATTAATTAATTAGTCTTTGAGCCAATTATTTTGGGCAGTGATATAGAAACCACGCTAAAGAAATTTAACATGTTCATCAAACTCATTTACTTGAATACGTAAGGTCGATATACTGGAGGCCCCCCGGAAGACCTGATAAAACTGAACGACGAAGCTATCAAGTGGATTAATTCTCTGGAGTTAGATTTATGATTTCTCTGTATCTGTAAATATAATATGATGCCATACGATAAAATAAATAAATTTACTCATAATAATTAATTTTCGTTACTGACTAAAACTAGTTATATTGAAAAGTAAATATCACTAGTTATTATTTGCAAATACCGCGTCTACACAACCCGTTCGCTATCATTATCAAACTGCACAACGGGACTTAATCGCGTATTTAAGTTTTAAGATTTACCTCCGACGTTTCGAGGACGGCGTTGTCCCCGTGGTCTCGGAGAAGACTGGCTCAAGTTGACATCAACATCTTCTAGCCGCGCGATGTTGGTGTCAACTTGAGCCAGTCTTCTCCGAGACCACGGGGACAACGCCGTCCTCGAAACGTCGGAGGTAAATCTTAAAACTTAAATACGCGATTAAGTCCCGTTGTGCAGTTTGATAATGTTTAATAATCGTGAAAGTTTAAATCCGTTCGCTATCATTTCAAGCTACAGGATAGAGTGAGATAGTAAGACAAACGACTTTACATGTCTCTTTCTTACAAGACCGTCGTGTATAATCGTGCGAATAGGTACTGCTTAATAAAATTATTTGCAAATTGAAATGAAATATTATTATTAATTGGTGAGGTATGTTGTGATATATTTGAACACTGGCGGTAATTAATTGTAGAATCTGATGGTAATTAATTGTAGAATCACCGCGATTACAATAGAATAAGTAATTACCGTTGAATGTAACCAACAAGCCAATGAAACCGCGGATTAAATAGGTATTTAATTTACTTTTCACACCACCTATTCGGAAAAGAGCTTTTTCTTCCCTGCTAGGAGGGATCAAAGTGGCACTTTTCCTCCTTGCTAGGAGGGATCAAAGTAACACTTTTCTGTTCTAGAACACTATTTTTACATTTGTTTGCACATTATTTTTTTTTGCTTAAATAATCTGTATCAGATTTAATGATTTGTGTTGGCATCAGATTGTGTCAACACTAAGATTTTTTTAGTTTTCCTCATAGTTGATGTGAAAAGCAGTATGTGTCACACGGTATCAAAATTATTTCGTCTTGGGCGTTAACACTTGAATCCCTCATTACACTCAGGATTCTACTTTGTAGAATCCATCGCTTCATTCAGGATTTAATGTACGCTCTTGACGGAAATATATAATTTTGATCCCTTGTAACACAAACTACTATTTCCTGAGCTCTGCGATTTTTTTTTGTTTATTTCAGTACCTACACTAAACAGTCGAGTTAACTTTTTATGTCGGCTGTACAGTCACCTGCAATAATATGTACTCTTCGAAAGCCGCAAAAATATATGACACGCTCTTATGGCTCTACAAATAAGATCGTGTCAGATATTTTTGCGGCCTTCGTTGTGTAACATATTATTGTAGGTGACTGTACACACTCGTCAAGAACCTCGTGCCGAGAGTCTCGGTAAAAATATACCTAAGTAGGGTATTATATTTGTTGTAAACAGATTTTTCATTCTGACTATTTTCTTTTTACTTCAATAAACATTATCATAAGTCTGACATTATGACGGTACAACTGGTACAAGTCACCGTACAATAAATCCCTGAATCTAATACAAAAGTTTTGGGTCAGCCATACTCGTAAATTGAGTAAATAAATGGATGAAATTGTCCGTCTAAAGGGCAAGCAAAGAATATGTTAGAATGTTGTTCACGTCGAAATCACTCATATTTTGTTGTAAGGTTTTTTTTGTGGCCAATTTAAGGGGCCCACTGATTAACAGTCCGCCGGACGGCATCGGCCTGTCAGTTGTTCGGATCTGTCAACATTTTGTTCTAACTGACAGGCCGATACCGTCCGGCGGACTCTTAATCAGTGGGCCACTTTTAAGGATGCCCCGGACTGAGGCTTTCGACACTTCATTTTCTATGACAGGTGATCTATAATCACGTGATTCTATATAAAACGAAGTGTCGGACGCCTTGGCCCGGACCCGGAACGTTCTAGAGTGAGTCATTCTTTACTGTAAAAAAAGAAAATACACCGCCAGTAATAAATCAAAACTATACATCGTAAAAGTGTTTAATATTTTGAAATAATTGCGCTTGTACCTATTTTGTTAACGAAAAAACTAATAAAAATAAAAATACATTAGTTCATTGAAAAAAGTATTAGATTTTTATTATAGTAATAAGGTTTCTTTGATTGTCAACAATTCAATGCCTACCAAAGCTTCTTAATTAAAGCCTTCGTAAAAACCTTTCTCAATTTTGGCATTTACAAAAATGTCAAAAAAGTTTCCCAACCATATTTTACTTACTTCCCAATTTAGGTTGAATCTTTTTTGTCATTCGTTTTTAAGTGGAACGTGTTTTATTATAGAAATCGCCTACACGTGTATCTTTGACAAATTAGAATATAAAAATACTTCAAATTCTTTGGGTATTTCTTCTTAGTACCTACTTATTCAATTTGTAATTTTTTTTTCAATTGTATGATATCAGTCACGCGAAACTTCTTGAATCTATTTTAATAAAGTACCTACACTCATTTAATAAATAATAATAATAAATATTGGGGACATCTTACACAGATCAACCTAGCCCCAAACTAAGCAAAGCTTGTACTATGGGTGCTAGACGACGATATACATACTTATATAGATAAATACATACTTATATACATAGAAAACACCCATGACTCAGGAACAAATATTAGTGTTCATCACACAAATAAATGCCCTTACTGGGATTCGAACCCAGGACCATCGGCTTCGCAGGCAGGGTCACTACCCACTAGGCCAGACCGGTCGTCATTATTTACTGAAACCTTGTATTGAATGCTTCTTAGTAGAAAATGTTTCATATTATAATTTTTAGGACGGTAAAATTGTCTATGTATTCATAGTACCTACTTAGTATTATTATTATTATTACCTACCTAATATTACTGAAATTAATATGGATTTCCGCAAAGTAACGCCTGATTCTATTGAATATTCATTTGTTTTTAGTTTCGATGCAGGCTCTAGAGTCTCGTGACTGCGGTATTCAACTTGTATTATTAATTTAATACTAACGTATAGAACAGGCACAGAGAACAAGTATTTTGCGCCATGAGTTGATGTTGTTTTGACAACAAACCATAGAAGCGGAGCGTGAATCTCGCGACCTAATCGCGTGAGCGCCATGAATTTTACGGTCCTTACGACGTTTTGGTCGCGTGGTACAGGTTGTGAATGCGACAATTTCATTGTTAGGTATGGCTTCTCTACAATAATACTAACCCAATGGACCGCGGGTGAGTTAGTATGTCTTGGCTTGTCGAACGATAATATGTATACACGAGTCCGATTCATTGTTATGATTTTGAAAAGATATTGACGATCGTCTTGACGATTGCCGCATATCACACGCACTACTTTCTTGATTTGTCTTGGCCGTTTATGTGTGGTGCGGCAATGTGTGTAGTTGTGTACCTATATCTGTATGTATTTGTGTACTTGAATTATTATTATTTTATTGTTTCAGGGAACCGAGCGAGGGGCCTCATTGCGTCAGCTTGGATCATCAGCATAGTGTTTTCTATCCCACTTCTGATATTGTACGAAATTAAAGAAGTACAAGGTAAAGCTTCTTTTACCACGTCAGTGGCAAACAAGCATTGAACTTTGTTATAAACCCTACTTATCTTGAAGTTGAAAGAGCAGTCGCTGCATTTATCAAACGATTTTTAAAAATATTCATACTATTTTGTAATCAGAGCCCTGTAATAAACATCTTTGAATAAGTTTTATCTTATGAAGAAGTTGTCAGGGCTACGGTATTTTTAAGACATAAGCTAATTTGGTTGTTCAAGACCTAAAAATGTGTATATAAATGGCTTGGCAATTGAAGTCCATCATTGTGCGTTAGCCCTACATTGACTTCATGCTTCTTAAAAATTATTATTCCTAACAAAACATTGTATGCAGACCAAATTTGTCTTCAACTGAAACATTTATACTTTCCTGTTAATTTTAGGGCAACAACAATGCTGGATAGACCTTGGCTCGTCCGAGAGATGGCAGATCTGGATGACCCTGGTCTCCGTCATGATCTTCGTGTTCCCCGCCCTGGCTATAGCGGCTTGCTACGCTGTTATAGTCATGACCATCTGGACGAAGAGCAAAGCGGTCGTCATGAGTCCCCCCGTTAGCTCTAGGAGGACGAAAACTATGAGTAATGGTTAGTAGTAGTATGTTTGTGTTCCCGGCCCTGGCTATAGCGGCGTGCTACGCTGTTATAGTCATGACTCATGACTATCTGGACGAAAAGCAAAGGTAAATGGTAAGAGTCAAAATTATGAAGATGACTGTATATGACAATGATCGTATATGAACGAAAGAGAAACTGAGCTTCCAGCTAATAGCTAAGCTAGGTGCTTTTGATCATACTTCTAAGGACACACAAATCAGTTTTTTTATATTAAATTAATGCATTCAAAAATTTTACTCAGTTAATCCGCGTGATACTACAAAACAACGTGCTAGTAAATTAGTGCTAACCCGTTATATGTAAGTACTTACTTGCGTATTTTTTGCATACAATTAATGTGCTCACACTTCCACCGCAAAAATAAATCCTATTGCCTAAGTGTGACCTACATATTTTTTTTTGTTTTATATCTCAGATAAAATGACAATTTTATTACCCAAGCTTTTGTTTTTCTTACTAAAATGACAGAACGGGACAAATTGGGACAATCGACCTGTCATTTTGTATCGGGTCTATAAAATCAGGTTTTAAGACGCCGTTCCCATAAAAGTACGAAATAAATTTTTATTTAATTATTTTGGTCTAACTGAAATAAATTAAGGGAAATCTAGACGACCACGCAAAATCGCTTTTCCACACAAAGAAGGTGTTTCCCATTTTTCTCTTTTAATATTAACATCATAGAAAATATTTGTACACCATTTGATGTTTATTAAAAACATATATAGATTTTTTCGATATTTTGATTATTAAAAAAGTTACGAATTAGTGTTTAAAACATTGTTTGTATGTAATTTGGTTTTTGCTCAGTGTGTGTTTTGTGGTTAATTACATATATATTGTGTAAAGGTATTTTCCATAATGTTATGAGAGAAAAATGAGGACTATGTTTGTATGAAGAAGTAGTCATCCAATATCCATAAAACATTATTTTTTAACTCGCGATATCGTAATGAATAGGTAATGGATAATTCTAGCGGTTATTCGCGACCTATATATATAATACACATTTTTTTATGAAATGTAGATCGGTACCTATTTTGATTTAATAATTTTGCCAGAAGCGCTAAATATTTTTTTCCAATCAACAAATAACCTAACTTTAAAACATTATTTAAAATCAAAATGTATTTCTTTTGTAACATTTCTTCTTTGGTATGTAGCAAATGTACATTTTTCATAGATCAAACAACCGTATGACCTATTTATTAAATAACATTTAAATCAACAATTACAACATTAAACTCTTTCTAAAGCTCATTGTAATAAAACTATCACCACTGTTTATTAACATGCCACAAAATATATACGGTACATTGGGGTTATTGCGATAGGTTTTTGAGCGAGAATAATGTTTAAAAGTTATGATTTTGTCCTTATACTTTTACCATTTTTAGGGTTCCATACCCAAAGGGTAAAACGGGACCCTATTACTATGACTCCGCTGTCCGTCCGTCCGTCCGTCTGTCACCAGGCTGTATCTCACGAAGCGTGATAGCTAGACAGTTGAAATTTTCACAGATGATGTATTTCTGTTGCCGCTATAACAACAAATACTAAAAACAGAATAAAATAAAGATTTAAGTGGGGCTCCCATACAACAAACGTGACTTTTGACCGAAGTTAAGCAACGTCGGGCGAGGTCAGTACTTGGATGGGTGACCGTTTTTTTTTTTGCCGTTTTTTGCATTATGGTACGGAACCCTTCGTGCGCGAGTCCGACTCGCACTTGCCCGGTTTTTAAGTTCCTTAATTTAAGTAACTACTGGTAGTACTGGTATTAAATATATTTTGATTTATGTTTTCTAATTAGTTACCTAGTTACATTACTATATAGGTTGATTAATTCATCGTTCACCATTGTTGATATATAGTGAAACTTTTTGTTAAGGCTGTATTAAGCGTCCAAATTCATTGGTTTATTAGATAACACTATTCCCCTAATGAGGCCGTTAATGGACGGTCGATGCGGTCTTAATTTCTTGACCTTGACTGTACATTCGCATACGATATCTATTTCAGTTAAGGAGATAAATGCAGATTTTTCGAAAGTCGGAATTGTCCTGTTGACGCAATAACCCCAATTACCCCTTATCTGAAAAGAAAATGCTTTTATCTCTAGCACTCAAAGAAAATAGGATAAGTATACGTCAGATAATGAACTCTGAGAGAATTATTACAAAATGGGTTTAGCGGAAACAAAAAAAATGGAGTATTTTCGTTTCCTTAACGAATAAATATAATTACTGAATCAACGAAATTTTGGGGTTTCTTGTTGGTAAATTGGTCTTGTCTAAACCACCATTATATTAAAATATATATGTATATATATAATAGTTATTTGTTTTACAAGGGGCAAAGTTGTTGTTTAACCGCTCGTGCTAATATTGATAGGTACCCGAACCCGAGCAAGCGAAAGATTCCAAAATTGAACCACTAGCGTAGCCAGTGGTTCGAAAAATGGAATTTTGAGCGTTGCGAGGGTTTCAAAGCACGAGGGTTAAACAAAATTTGCCCCCGAGTGAAACAAAAAATTTTAACTACACCAACCCGAAGCAAATAATATTAATTGTAAAATATCAAACATAATCAAATCCAAATGAATGTTATTAAATATTTGTCACCCAAAATCATCATTTAAAAGTCAATTCTACCAGCAAACATAAGAAAACAACTCAAAAATTTGCATTTGATTACTTTGCCTCACATGTGAATAAAATGCAACTTAGCTATCAGTTTTTGTAGTGCAAAGTAAGCCTCTCCGAGCTGGTGTGGTCAAAAGGATATTGCTGTGAAGCCTAATTCAGATTTGACAATTTATTACGGTTTTGAACTGGTTTTGATAATCACGCCTTTTTCCCGGAGGGGTAGGCAGATACCACGGATTTCCACTTGCTACGATCCTGACATACCTCTTTCGCTTCATTCATTTTCGTAACATTCGTCATACACGCTCGCCAGATTAGGGTGCTCTTGACCTGGCCTTTCTTCAGGAAAAAAGCAATCAGTCAATTCAATTTCTGTATTATAATAAATTTAATATCCGTATTATATTAACGTACCGGAAGGTGCAGCGTGGGTAGACCCCCCACAAGGTGGACTGACGACCTGATGGTAAAGGTCGCGGGAGTCCGCTGGATGCTGGTGGCGCAAGACCGGTCATTGTGGCACTCTTTGGGGGAGGCCTATGTCCAGCAGTGGACGTCCTCTGGCTGATATGATGATGATGATGATGATGATGATGATGATGATGATGATGATGATGATGATGATGATGATGATGATGATGATGATGATGATGATGATGATGATGATGATGATGATGATGATGATGATGATGATAATCATTATATTTACAGGACACGCGGAGGGTGACCCAGATTCCAGGCGCGCCAGCTCACGAGGCCTCATACCCAGAGCCAAGATTAAAAGCGTCAAGATGACCTTTGTCATCGTTTTCGGTGAGGATCTTATTTTATTTATAAATACCTAGGGTCAAGGCGGAAACAGTGGCTCAGCACGAACAGTGGCTCAGTCGTCCAATTATCGCGTCTCTCGTGTTGAAATTAGGTTGAGTGAGCCACTGTACCCGGCCTTTTTCTACTGACTGTTCTCTCCTTGACCCTACATGATTTTGGGATCGTAATCCCAAATCTCAAAAATGGATTCTTCAATACCCGCTGTATTTAGAGTTCTCAAGGGTCGGCAACGTATAAAAGGCTCCGACGTTGCTTTTGTCCGCGGGCGACGGTGCCCGCTTCCCATTTTCTGACTTACATTATTGCTGGCTTACTGATCATACATGCGACCGATATGTAATTCGTGAAAAAATATACCCTTCGCCCATACGTTTCTTTACTAAGGTGACGCGTTTTTACAGTTCATCACATTAAGCTCTGTCATTGACAGGCAGGCATCTGATTGATCGAACTGTCTGTCGAAACTCTAAGTGACAGCAAACCCAATAAAATTAGTGCTAAATATAATTACAAAATCCATCATAGGCAAAACCTTGAAGAACTCTTCACTACGGGGAAACCAAAAATGAAATCTATTAAGATACTTTTTAGGGTTTCGTACCCAAATGCTAAAAACGGGAAAGACTCCACTGTCCGTCCGTCTGACTGTCTGTCTGTCACCAGCCTGTATCTCATGAACCGTGATAGCTAGCTATTTTTAGTATTTGTTGTTATAGCGGCAACAGAAATACATCATCTGTGAAAATTTCAACTGCCTAGCTAACGGTTCATGAGATACAGCCTGGTGACAGACGGACGGACGGACAGCGGAGTCTTAGTAATAGGGTCCCGTTTTTACCCTTTGGGTACGGAACCCTAAAAAGTACGGAACCCTCGGTGGGCGAGTCCGAATCGCACTTGTCCCGTTTTTATTCGTATCTGGATCCGGTTTCACCCTTGACAACATTTTTAAGTGATACAAATTTAACGAGTTACATCTGTTTTTTAAAGTTTGCCAAATCGTTTTTTATAGTTTCCTGTGGTGTACCGGTTGAAAATTGGCAGCATTTGCATTTAATATTTATTAAATATTACGAGTTTAGTAATAATGGTTTATGACCAAAATTTCAAGTTCAAATATTTTTAGAACTACGGATTGAGTGAACATCTTGATTTCATTCTGGTTTATTTATTTGTTGCTGAAATATTAAAGTTAAATTAAAACATACAGACCAATTCAAACGTCATTCATTCGTTCATTAGAATGATAGTTGAATTATATTTGGATTATGTTATTTAGTTATTTTTAATGTTTGCACGTATTCATATCACGTTACTAAGTATATACCTACAGTTTTCAATTATTATTTTTTTGCCCAAATATTTTAATCTCGCTTTTTGTATCGGCTTGGGACTTATCATTCAAAAATATGACATCATCGGTCAAAAAAATCCCCAAGTTTCGAAAAGGGAGATAAAAAAGTACCTCTAGATTTTTTTACCTATTTACTTGTCATCAGCCGAGTTTCTTGCCGCTCCCATATTGGGATACTCCAATTTAGGAGGGAATTAAATCTTCTCGAGGATTAGAGCCGGCGTAGCTTTATTTGATGTTCATAAGCGCATAATAATGTAATTTGTAAACTATCCCTATTGGGAGTGTTTTAAATCGACACGAGTTGCGAATTATTTTTTCGCACGTGTATTGTACAACGTTTTACAGTACATAATGGCCCTTTACGTTTTCGACATACGCACGTATAGTGAGTGCTAGTTACCGCACTAGGGTGGTAAAGTAGCACTCTATGTACTGTAAACCGTTGTTTAAATACATGTGCAAATAGGTAATACGCAACTCGTGTTGATTTATCTAAAACACGACCGAAGGGAGTTTATAGCCACTCGTTTCGAATTTCCTATTTTCCGCACTCCTAAATCGTAATGGGATAATTTCTTTCAGTATTCGTCCTCTGCTGGCTCCCGTACATCGGCTTTGACCTGCTGCAGGTGTACCACTTCATCCCGCAGACGCAGACCAGCATGGCCATTGCCACGCTGATCCAGAGCTTGGCGCCACTTAATTCAGCTGCCAACCCATTGATATGCTGCATGTTTTCGCCTCACATCTATATGAGTCTTAGGTAATATTGGTAATATTATATACGTGTGCTATTTCACGAATCTTTTTATCTAATACCTTTAAACGAGCAATTCTTGTATAATTATATATTTCGGGGATCTCGGAAACGGCTCTAACGATTTTGATGAAATTTGCTATATGGGGGTTTCCGGGGGCGAAAGATCGATCTAGCTAGGTCTTATCTCTGGGAAAACGAGCATTTATTGAGTTTTTATATGTTTTCCGAGCAAATCTCGGTCTCCCAGATATTGTTATTTGTACTCGAAACCTTCCTTTTGTACTTTTTACTTCGTGTTGTGCAAATAAGTAAATTAAAAATAAAGTCAGTGTTCTTTTGACTTTAATAGGAAAATAACTGTTTCAAAGGAGAATGGGCAATTTGTCCCATGGATGTATACTATTGAGACGTATCTCGTTTGAAAGGGCTTACACATAGCATTATTTTATTGTATGACACCAACTTTGGATAACTTGCAGGGACTGAGCTATTTAAAAAAAAGAGTGACGCATACAAACCGGTTTTTTACAATATACTTGTTATGTAGCTAGTTGTTAGGTGTGTTATATGAAAGAACATGAAAAATTCTACACTTCTGTATACCAATACCTACGTTTAAGTACGTAAAGGGCTGGAATTAATTGATAAAACATATGCTTGAATTAAAAAAACTGTAATTAAACACTTAAGCTTGCTTGTATACGCAAGCCATATATAACAATTAAAAGCCATTTTTATAAGGTATTTTTAGAAAAGTAGACTCGCACTTAAATGCTTGCAGGGGCGGAGATAAAACTAGTTTATTAATTATTTAATTGTGGTAAATGCCGCTTTGATTGTTCTACCTGACACAAGATGGAGCTTTTGTAGCAGAATGGGCATTTTACTATTTTTATACATAAATGAAACATATCTTATTTGGAAGGTATTTAACTTTAGCATTAATTTCTTATATGAAACCAAAGGCCGAAAGTATCCAGGGAAGATACTATTAATTATTATGATCATGCACTGCGGCGTAAACTGGAACTAAAAAATGTCACTCATCTAGGGTTACTTTTCTAACTATTTACATCACTTCGCATGCCTGAAATATAAAGTTATTGCATTTCGTAAATAATTATTGATATTATTCTTATATTTTCGTATATAATCAAGTCGTACTAAACAACTTAAGTATGTATTTTCAAAACCTCTCTAGTACTGACATCTTGCGTGCAATAGAAGAACCAAATAAGCAGCAAATGCTGGATCCACATAGTCGCATTTAAACGCTCAAAAATGTCACTGAGAACTAAGAATTCACGACTTCATATGTTTGTTTAAATCGGAACGTTGACAATAAAACGAGAGGTCACCATGAACATCGTAAGTTTCATTATATTTGTCTCATTTTGTTGCTCTTACATATTCGAGTGATAAAGCAAGATAAACGAGACATAAGTTTCAAAGTTCGCGGTGGGGATATAACCCTGGCGGTCAGGCTTAGTGGTCTATAGAACCTAAAGTCAGCATGATAAAAGCAGATGATCAGGGAAAAAAATTGGCGTCAATTTCATCTAGCGTCCAAGGTACTTGAATTATCGCTCTTCAAGAAAATATAAGTAGTGAAACATTAGAGCCGATACAGACGGACTGCAACCCGACTGCAACTTGTATAGGAGGCAGCTGCACGCCGACTGCAACGTTGGCGTGCAGTCGGCGTGCAGTTCCCATACAGATTGCAGTCGGGTTGCAGTACCTACTTTGTAGTCCGTCTGTATTGGCCCTATGAGTTTGCGTCGCGAGTCGAAGGTGCGTTTCTTTCGTTTGCCTTAAAAAGCACGATGAAATGGTAGCTGTATGACATAAATAATATAAGTACCTATATATAATTATATATTATTAAATAAAACCTTTCAAAACTTCAAGTATAATATATTTATTTCATGCAAACTAAGAAATATTTCACGACATACATTTTCTTCACGCATAAATATTAGCAGGACAAGTCAACAATTCAACGTAAAGCAAGCATTGGGAATAAGTGTGAAAAAGTACATCAAGATTTGGGAATGGCTAGTGGGACAATCTCGGATCATTTGCGAAAGGTTCGCTAAGGGCGTCCGCTAGCTGGCACGGGTGCACGCGAGTGTACCTACGTAGATAAAATCCGTCGCATGCGTCCGCGGCAGTATATGAGCGCCACTAACCACTAACTGACGCAGACGCGTGCGGTGGATTAAGAGCCACCACACACTAGCGTCTCCCGAGCGTCGGCGTCTAGTCAACTCTATGGCTGCTCCTCGACGCAACGTCGGCGCAGCGGCGCCATTTTCCATAGCGCTGACTATATAGACGCCGATGCTCAAAAGAAGCTAGTGTGGGCAGGCTTTCCTCATGAACCAACTACGTATGCACAACTAGTTGTACCATAAGGATTTTTTTTTCTAAATCCTTCCCAGAGATACAACTGGTTTACTGTCATTTAATTTTAGTTCCAAATACACAACTATTCTTGGTATAGTCGCGGACGGTCTAGAACGCAAAATGACCACTTTTTTATATCACTAGGGTAGGTTAGGTTCGTTAGTTATCTTCAAATGGCCGAAGGCCAACGGCACAGAAAAGGTCGACATCGCTAACGTAAAGATAAAACGACGAAAATGATGTAGGCATTTTGCGTTCTGGACCGTTCGCGATGTAGGCTAAAAGTGATATAGGCAAAATATTACACTAGTCATTTTGCGTTCTAAACCGTCCCCGAATAACCCCTATTCTTGAGTCTTGCCTGTAGTTGTGTTATAAAGAATGGTTAGAGAGCACATTATTTGTGCTTAGTTGTGCCAGTTGGGCGTAGTTGTGCCATTAGGAATACATATTTTTGATCGCACTACCAGTTCTGCATACGTAGTTGGTCCATGAGGAAAGCCTGAGTGTGGGGTATCCTAAGGTGTAATGCACCCCAGCAGAACCACCTTAGCTTTAATGAATATTAATATCTCTTCTTCCTCGCGTTATCCCGGCATTTTGCCACGGCTCATGGGAACCTGGGGTCCGCTTGACAACTAATCCCATGATTTGACGTAGGCACTAGTTTTTACGAAAGTGACTGCCATCTGACCTTACAACCCAGAGGGGAAACTAGGCCTTATTGGGATAATTATTAGGCCTTAATGAATATTAACCCTTTACCGCCAGAGTCTGATATATAAGACATTACATATCCAGCTCATTTCGCCACAGTCTGATAAATAAGACAAAGATCTGATTTGGTTTTTACAGCACATTTATAACTCCCGTAACTATGCCAACCTTACTCTGCGTGGTACAATTACTGTCGGTGGCGACACGAGCACGCTCGATCAAAAATTGCTGGCGGTTAAAAGGTTAATAATAGAAAAATATCTATCAAATTATAGACTAGTTTAGAATTATTTGATGTCATCTATGTTAAAGCTAAGGTGGTTCAGCTAAGGACCATGACACGGATTAAGTACGATTCCTATCGAACGGGCGGAGTCGGAGCGCGTTTCACATTTAAACGGCCTTAAGCCGGTCGGGTCCTCGCGGACGTGGACGGCTCCGGACGAACTCCATCGCTTCTGCCATACATGATGTTTAGGCACATTGAAAATGCGCTACGCCGCGACCCGACCACTACTGTCGGTGGGAATCGTATATTAAGGAATCCGCAACGTTGGGCGTGTGCACGGAGCGGGCGAGCGGGTTAATGAAAAATGTAGGTATGACCTGCCTGACGTAGTTGGGATTTTACCTTACGATTCCACCTGCTCCGTGCATCCGCGCCAGCTAGCAGACGCTCTAAAAGCTCCTAATGAGGCTGCCTTGCATTAGGTAGATGCCCCACACGCGGTTAGTCCCTGATTCGCCGGATTCTTTTTTCCTCGGATTCTCATATAAGTAGGTATTCGGATTGTGACGTCCTAAAGTAAATCCGGCGAAACAGGAATCCGGCGAATCGGGAACTAACACCACACGCCGGTCCGGTGTGCGAGCGAGGGATATCGCTGTATACGTACATAAAGCCAGGGATAGACCATGGATAGACTAGGGACAATTGTCCCACAACAAGTGTCGCCAGCGACGTCGGGTGAAGTCCGGCAATGTCGCGGCATTTCACCCGACGTCGCTGGCGGACAGGTGTCCTGCTGGGACCACTATCCCCAGTCTATCGCTGGCTTAGCACTAGGCCAATTCGAACGTGCACCTGACGTCAAACCGACATTAGAATAATATCGGAATCATAACACTTAGCTGTAATTCACGCGTCTATTTCGATCGGACTTTCAAATGTAGTGCACGTTCAAATTGGCCTGACTGTCTCACTCGCACACCAAAGCAGCGTGAGGATCCGCTCATCCGGCCCGCAAACGCGCATACGAATTTAGTTAGGTACCTGCAATAATATGTTACACAACGAAAGCCGCAAAAATATATGACACAATTTTATTTGTAGAGCCATAAGAGTGTCACATATTTTTGCGGACCTCGAAGAGTAACATACTATTGCAGATGACTGTACATAGCGTAAGGGCGTTCGCTGACCGCCAGTAAGTTACTGGTGCGGTTGCACGGAGCGGGTGAGCGGGTTAGCAAAAAATAGTATGACATGGATTTTTCCCACAAAATGGCACCCCCTTGCGTGCGCCTGCTCCGTGCACCCGCGCTTTGTCCATAAGTAGTAAATACTATAATCCAAGTCCTACCGTAGGACCTAAAATCTTCTTCTGTGATTACTATCACAGAAAAGTATCAATAGATAAATACTGTTGACAGTTAGTCAACAGTATTTAATACAATAATTACACTAAAACAATTCATGTACATTAAGAATACAGAACCTATGAATAAAATGTACCTGATAGGATAGGTACCTATGCATATGAATGAAATATAATTGAAATAATATTATATTACCTACTAGAAGTAGTACGACCTACCTATACGTATATACTAATAGTTTTAATGTTCGAACCATTGGTTCTGTATTCTGTGCACATTATGATTTATTTTTCAACCTTACATATATCTAACCAACTCAACATAAGTAGGTAGGTACTACACATGATTATATGAATTTTTCTTGAACTATGCTTGATTTTTCTTGTTTCGATGTATCCTTGTTGTACTGTCGTATATAGTCTCTGAAATTATAACTAATATAACAATTTATATCTTATTTCCTGACATGTTAGAAGTTTTTTTTAAAGATTAATAATTTTATTTTTCCATTTTTTATTTATATACCGTCATGTGGGGTAGCTAGGTAGCATTTGTCTCCAATGGGGTAAGTAAGTACCTATAGACATTTTTTTACTATGTACCTACTCAGTTACTTAGTGACTTTACCACTAGGTATTTCTTATGTTAAGGTCGCCGGAAGACGCTGGATGCGGGTCGCTTCCAACCGGCACGTATGGAGGTCCAAGGGGGAGGCCTATGTTCAGCAGTGGACGTCTTATGGCTGAGATGATGATGATGATGATGATGATTTCTTATGAGTGACGCAGCAATTTGGAAGACTCGTTCCTGTCTGGCCAAACAGTGAAGTCACTAAACAGTTTTATCCTTCGGGTACGCGTACGCTTGATCAATTACAATTCCTTCAAGTTAATTTTGTATCAATCAGTAACGTCTGCGAACGATGCTATTAAGCTTAGAAATAAACTAAAAGTGGAAAAATTCCTGTCCTGTAGTACTTGAACCCACAACTACGTTCGTTAGCTGGTGGGATGTGGTGGTGGGGTGGTTCAATTTTTCATGGAACCCCTCATCTAAGCTGAACCTTGACACAAATGTTCATTAAAAACCTTAAGCTACTTGCATAGAAAACTTATCGAAGAAGATAAATCACCAAACGTGAAATATGAACAGTTCTACTCTAGTCCTGATAGTAAGTTCAACTTCATCAAATGGCATTTATTTGAATGGAAATGCTTGGTTTGATGACAGTGAATAAAGTCGGTACATTATGCCTATAAGATTCGAGGAGTTCCCTCAGTTGAGATTAGGTAACATATAAAGATCCGGTCGAATTTATAACCTCCTTATATAGAATTCGGTAAAAAAAAAAATATTTTCACAGCACAGTCCTTTTACTAAGAAGGGATACCTACTACAACTTGCGTACTTACTTAGTACTTACTTTTGGTTTTAGATTGGATGGGCCTCGTTGTCATTCCGGGCGGAAAGGGATTTCACCGCATGAAAAAAGAGACACATAGTGAATTGTTGGTCTACCAAAATTGAAAGTATAGTATTTTCAAAAAACGAAGGGTACGGTGGAATTTTATACTGTGTACGGTCTTCTACAACTTATAATTTATAACCTTAAAATGCCAAATCTCGCAAAATTGTTACCTACTGAAAAAGACATCTCATCGTCAGAGTACTCTTCCTGTTTGAATGATACATTATATAATACGTTACGCAGAGTCATTTGTGATTTCACTTTTTGAGTTAGGTTAGATTCATTCAAAAGGTGTAATAATGGCCTGACTCGCTCATCAGAACTCGTCCTAGACAAAAATATTCCTATAAACATCTTACTTGCTAAAGACTTACAGAAAAAGTCATATCACCAAACGTAAAATTCATGTCCTTGAAGAGTTCCATTTTGATCTACATCAGCTGCTGTCCCACTTCATCAAATGTAGCTTTTTTAGATAAAAATGCTTGAGGTGTTAATGAAAATCCAAAAGTAACTACTTATATGTAACCTATGTGATTTGAGGAGTCGTCCCGATTCCTTGTGGAATCCATCATCAGAATTGGTCCTTGGCGCAAATGTGCTGAATATAAACATCTTACTTGCTAAAGACTAACAGGAATAGATTTGAGGAGTCCCCTCGATTCCTTGTGGAATCCATCATCAGAAGTGGTCCTTGACACAAATGTTACTATAAACATTCTTACTTGCTAAAAACTTACAGGAATAGATTAGAGGAGTCCCCTCGATTCCTTGTGGAATCCATCATCAGAAATGGTCCTTGACACTAATGTTACTATAAACATCTTAATTGCTAAAGACTTATAGGATAAGACATATCGTTAAACGTGAAATTCATGTCATTGAAGAGTTCCGTTTTGATCAAGATCAGCTGTCCCACTTCATCAAATGTTACTTTTTTAATGAAAATACAATAGTTACTACTTATATGTAACCTATAAGATTTGAGGAGTCCCCTCGATTCCTTGTGGAATCCATCATCGAAACTGGTCCTTGGCGCAAATGTTACTATAAACATCTTACTTGCTAAAGACTTACAGGAATAGATTAGAGGAGTCCCCTCGATTCCTTGTGGAATCCATCATCAGAAATGGTCCTTGACACTAATGTTACTACAAACCTCTTAATTGCTAAAGACTTATAGGATAAGACATATAGTTAAACGTGAAATTCATATCATTGAAGAGTTCCGTTTTGATCTAGATCAGCTCTCCCACTTCATCAAATGTTACTTTTTTAATGAAAATATAAAATAGTTACTACTTATATGTAAACTATAAGATTTGAGGAGTCCCCTCGATTCCTTGTGAAATCCATCATAGAACTGGTCCTTGGCGCAAATGTTACACAAATGTGGCGCAAATAAACATCTTACTTACTAAAGACTTACAGGAATAGGCAAATCACTAAACATGAAATCGTCCTTAAAACCTTATATCTAATATTACTATGTGTTCCTATGTTTTTAAGATTTGAGGAGTTCCCTCGTGGCATCCATCATCAGAACCTTGATTCATTTGTTCCTAAAATGCCTTACTTGCGTAACAACTGTTGGGTCGTGTAATAAATCTTCAAACTCTAACTTTTTTACAATAATGCTCGAGTTGTTCATGAAACCCCAATCCAAATGTTAACTATAATAAAGTCTAAATAATGAGGTGAACTCCACCTTCTCCATCTTAATGCCGCCAGCTTGGACCTTCAGTAGCCTCGGTGTCCGACGTCCAACTTAAAAATGCAGAAAGTGCGTTTTGGACACGTCAATTGCCGCTTATAACACTGAGACATCTGGTTCACTGCATATATTTGGTGCTGATATAATACCTGCAACATCACCCGGGTACATTAAGTAAAATATGAATAGCAATGGCTGCAATTGGAAGGTCGTTACAAAAATGTGTTAGATACTGACAAGCTCTGGGCGACACCTATGGGTGTAGCCAACGGGTCTGACCTGACTTGACCCCCATCCCCTACCACGATTTGCGATCGGCCTTGCAGAATGTCAGTGAGGAAGCTGTGCTCAAATTGACACAGTGGAGTAGTTTGTCAGCAATATGCCTATCTGCCGCCGCATCGTCAACCGCCTTGGAAAGGTACCGGCAAATCATTGCAACCTGCTTCTTGTCTTCCAACGCTTCAAAGACTTTGCACAGCCTCGCATGTAATTTAATTTAAATAATAAACAATATTTTACGACATGACGTACATGTCAAATACGTTAAATGTTATATTTTTTTTCAGGTATCCATAGAGGTGTAGAATATTGGAATCTATATTGTAAGGGCCTCTTTAGACCTTGCAAAAAATTGCATACGATTTTAGATTACTGCCGGCTAAATGAGTCAACCAATTTAATTATTCGGTCCATTACCGAAATATAATGTGAAATTAAATAATTCACACGCAATTAGGTATAGGAGAAGTTGAATGATAGGTGAGGCCCTAAAGCGGATTGGGTTCTACCAAGAATATAATATATCTTTGGTTCTACTTAAGTTCAAAAAGTTTGACCGAAATAGAAGACAAACTACAAGATTACATTTTATTTTGATAACGCTATTACGCTACGCTAACGCGTCATTATTTTGATAGTAATTAATACGTTACCAAAAACAGTGTAGAGTCTATGCAACTGCAACTGTGTGTATTGGGCCCCATACATTCAACGACTCTTCTCTACCTATAGGTAATACCTACCTAATATTATGTAAGTTTATAAAAACAAGAAACTAAAGTGAATGATAACAGTAAAAATACTACTTGACTTATTATTATAAACTACTTGACTTATTACTACTTCGTAAAGACGGGCCCTTACGAACACGAAGTGAGCCAGTTCAATGGTGCGCAAGTGGCGTATGTGCACATTTTCGTTGGTGCGCATGTTCGCCTGGCGTGAAAGTGCTAATCATCCCTACTTTTGGCATCTTTGATTATGATTAGGTAAAAAAAGTTAGACCAAGATAAATCTGCAACAATTTTGATAGCACACGCAGTGCAAGTGTTATTTTAAAATTGAAAAACTTCTATGAAATTATGTGCGTTATAACACTGCGTGTTCTATCAAAATCGTTACAGACTTATCTTGATCTAACTCTACAATCATATCTACAATGTTGATTTGGATGGGCATGGGGGAAGAAAAAAATGTCAACAGTCTACGTCAAATTATTAATTGCTTCAATCAGAATATTTTATTATTAATCCTTCCACTTCTTTATAAAAGCCATTCAGATATCTATCTGGCACTTTTATCATGTGCCGAAAATCCACTGTCATTTTATTTCTAAGAGGTCCATCTTGACAATGTCTGGGTGTAGTCGTCTTACATCTTCAATTTTGGAATTAATGATTTTCCATCTGAAACATTTTCTGTGTTATAGGTATTACAAATCTTTAGGTCCTTGGCTCCAAATATTTTGTGGACACTAAATGTAACAACTTGTTGGTAGTGGGAATAATCCGAAATAGGTACAGTCGACGTCAAAGATATGTTTACATTACAAAGGAGTAAGGTGCAAAAGTGTAAACATATCTTTGACGTCGACTGTAGTCTGTACCTACCTAGCCAATACATCCTTACATAGACAGCATAATATTATTAGTTCGTTCGAAGCGATTAGCATCGTATTTTTTAAAGCTGACAATAACTATATTTGCATTTGTCTTGTCTAGATTGGAAACCCACTGTGTTGTGTACAGTTTAGGTAATGACCGTAGCAATATTACAAAAAAACTGGTCAATATAAGAAAATGTGCATTTGTATGTTATATCGATTAGGTAATCATAGTTTTTGTATGGTATATCCATACAAAAACTATGATTTATTTATAGATATTTATTTCTTTATTCCTTTATCTACTACTTCTTACCTAATCTGATGAGGTATGTTGGAATTATTTCTTGAGTACAGCCGTGTGTGTGTTGGTTTACGTTACATGTAAACTGTTTAACTCTTTGAACGCTTTACATCATAAGCCAAAACATCACTTAGGGGAGGTAGGGGAGCATTGGGCAGTCGGGAGGCTCGGGCACCCTCTTGTGAATCAGGACTTATTACAAGGGGGTGCCGGGGCCTCCCGACTGCCGATTCGTTTTTATCCATGGAGATGATCACTATAGGACGAGCTATACGAAAAAATAATACTTTCCCATCATCATCGATGGCCACTGCATCCCTGACGGATGATTGTTGTAACGCTGTATCAGGAGCGGTTGAGACGGCCAATGCATTTCCGGTTATGGCTATACAAGCCTATCGCTGCACGGCACTTCTTGCCGCGTAAGTCGCATGTGTGCATTTGTTGAGCCTCTGGATTTGAGACCAGAGCACCAGCCCGATGACGCCTGTGTCTTTTGTCTCAAGTTTTCCAGCCACACTTCGTTGAGCTTCTTCGCTCCCACGTATAGGTCTCTACGCCACTCGGGTCTCATTGCAGCACGTTCCTCCCAGCCGTCGGTACCGATGCCAAAACATTCGATGTCGCGCTTGCAGGAGTCCCTAAATCTTAACATCGGGCGCCCCACGGGTCTTTTTGCGTGTGCTATCACAACCAATCTAACAACATCTCATTATACCCATTATCCAGTTTAGCCTTTTATTTACCTAGTGAAGATCATCAAAGAGCATTGTTAGGTACTCGCTGAGATACATCGGATTTAAAATAAATCAATGGAATGTCTTTCGGTTGGACAAAATTCTAGCGCATTTTAAATACGCTATTTTGTAAAAACCATGTTCATTAATGGTTCATTATTTTAAATTGCATGTTTTGACAATTATTGACAATGTTACATTGAGCGTCATCTTGACATTACTTTAGAAAGTCCATAGACATTGGTCAACTATCTATATTTTATAAAATGCTGGAGTAAGACTGTCGAGATTACCGCAATTTAGAAATGCTTTACGTCAAGTTGAATTTTGCCTTGTTGCGACATCTAGCGGTGAGTAGAAAAATTAAGGCGTAATTAACTACATTTAATTAACTCATTAAATGGATTTATTTCGATTCCTGCAAGCGTATGACCACGGCTATATTATACTAAAAATAGCTTATACAAATACTTTTCACATGATATACATGGCATGTGTATACACTCATATTCCGCTGTACAGCAAGTAATTTTTAGTATGACGATTTTGTAAAACTGTAAACTGAAACTCTTTAAATACTTTATCGTTGGTGTTGATACAAAAAACATACGGCATTTTTCATATTATTTCTATTATAATACGCTACAACTTATTATATCAAGCGTATTATGAAAAATAACTGCTTATGTGCGCAACTTTTTTTTTTATATAGCTCGGTCCCTGCAAGTTGTCTAAGGTTGGTGCCATACAATAGAATGATACTACGATTAAGAGCTTTAAAACGATATATATCTCAACAGTATACATCCATGGGACACTGCCCATACTGAAGTGCCCATTCTCCTTTTAGGTATGTAGTAGTATGTACGTCAAACGGTCTCTAAGAAAAAGGCATTTAACTGGTTTGCAAGACCGAAGTGATCCCAGAAGTGTTCCGTGAACAAAGTTTTGTACGGAACACTAAAAATAGCTTTGATAAGCACATACCATTTAATATAAATTAACTAATTAATAGAACCGCACTAATATTTTTTTAGATTATAAATACGTAATTATTTATTTATAACAAATAGAACATACGTAAAAATCTATTCTTTATTTTCTTGCTAGTACTTAGTTTCGTATGGAATAAAAATCATTTTAAAAGACGGAAATACACGTGAACATCAACATCTGAACGTTGTGCCAATCTACAAACCATTTCCGCCATTATACCTTTGAAAAACGACTCAAATGCTCCCCATTTCCGGTACTTTGTCGTAGAAAGAGACATTAGAAATTGAGTCTACGCGTGATTGTGAGTGTTTCTATTCTATTCTATTGACTATAAATCTTTGAAGACTGGGATAGTATTATCTTTTTCTTTTTTTTTTTTTTTTTTTTTTAATTTATTGCTAATAAACAAAAAACACTTAAAACTATTACAAAACTTCGCCAAACTGCGAAACAGTTTGTTGGCGAATGAAATACACCCAATTATACCTAAATGTTTATACCTTCATGCTTAATACTATGCTAATTACTAAACTAAATATGACTAACTTGCATTAGCGTAACTATTTAATAACAGACTTCTAATTTTTTTCTTAAATATTGTTTTTGTTGAAAAATTTTGCTCGGGGGGTATGACATTAAAAATACGCGGTATTAGGTACTGCCTTGTTCTTCGGCCGTAATAATTGGAGGCTTGTGGCTCGACATATCGTTTTCGTGTAGATTCTCTTAGACTTCTGTTGTATATCTTTACTATCTTAAATTTAGGACACATATACTGTTCGACAGCTAACAGATATTTAAGTTTTTCGTGAACAGGTAAAATGTTACAGCTCTGAAAAAGTTGGTTATAGTGCTTGTTACATTTTTCTTTAGTTTTCTTATCTACTAATATCTTAACAAGTCTAAGTTGTAAGTTAAGGATCTTATCAAGTTGAGTTTTAAATGTGCGACCGTATGCCACTAATCCATAACTTATCACAGAATCTGCTAATGCGTGGTACAGTGTAAATAGAACCGCCTTATTTACTATAGGTTTTAAATTGATAAATTTGCATAATATAGACCTTAACTTTTTACACACCGACTCCACATGGAGGTTCCAGTTAAAACAACTATCGACATTTAAACCCAAGTACTTATAGTTAGTGACCATTTCAAGGCGACTGCACTTACACGACACCATGTCATTGTGCAAACATTCATATGTGTGCCCTACTATTCCGAATTGTTCACAGGGAATTTTGAGGTACGGAGACTTTATCAACATACACTTGGTCTTTGCTACATTCAGTATAATACCGTTATCGTGTGCCCACCTCAGAATGTTGTTAAAGTCTGCCTGCAGCCTGTCCCGCATGAGCGCGACGTCCCGGTCGGCGTACACCAGGCACGTGTCGTCCGCGTACATGTAGGTGGAGCAGTGCTCCACGACGTTGCTAATGCTGTTCACGTGCATGATGTACCCGACCGGGCCGTACACTGACCCAGTCGGTACGCCGTATTTTATATTGGCTTCTTCTCCCGTTTCATCTATTATCTTCGTGCGAAGCGACCGGTTATGTAAGTAGCTCTGAAACCACAGACTAATTGGACCACAGATGCCGCACTCTTGCATAGCTTTGAGTAGCAATGTGTGGTCCAAAGTGTCAAAAGCTTTTTTGAAGTCAATATATAATACAGCTACATACATTTTTTTATCCAATTTATCATTTACATCGTCCACAAATTGCGCTAAAGCAGTAGATGTACTGTGTGACCTTCTAAATCCATGTTGTGTGTCTGATAAGACGTTATTATTTTCTAAGAAGGTATTTAGTCTGCCTACTATTACTTTTTCTGTTATCTTATTTATTGTGGATAGGATAGCGATAGGCCTATAATTAGAATAGTCACAGTGACTGCCTTGTTTGAAAATCGGACGTATAATAGCCTTTTTTAAGTAATCTGGGTATACACCCTGTTTGGCACACATGTTTATAAATTTAGCTAGCACTGGGCTTATTTTGTTTTTCACATATTTTAGGTCACAAACTCTAATGTCGTCTAACCCCGGAGCTTTCCGACAGTTTAAGTGGTCTATGATTTTTTCAATTTCCTGCGAATTAACTAGCTGAAACCTAAAAGATACATTACTTGGCCTTACATAGGCTGACCGGTTTAAGAAATTGTGGTCACAGTGGTGCTTAACACGGTCAATTTCTTCTGTGAAGGTTTTGGCAAAGTTCGTACATATATTTCGTACAGAATCCGTCTTCCCCAAGTACTTCATTATAACGGTATCAACATCATCTTTTTTATTACCTAACCACTTGTTTATGACTGCCCAGATCTTTCTACAATCCCCATTACAGTTAAATATTTCCTCTCTCCGAAACTTATTTCTAGCTGAATTTATTAACTTGTTTGTTCTGTTCCGGTGTC
This sequence comes from Cydia splendana, assembly GCF_910591565.1. Classification (NCBI taxonomy): domain Eukaryota; kingdom Metazoa; phylum Arthropoda; class Insecta; order Lepidoptera; family Tortricidae; genus Cydia; species Cydia splendana. The sequence goes on from NC_085968.1 coordinate 1,989,938, forward strand.
TAGTGTAATCTAACCTTAATAACATATTTTTCGGGGCCGCTTTCCATTTTCTAAATAACTCATCCCTACGTTCTATCATCATTCTTAGATAACTGTTGATCCAAGGTTGATTTTCCCGCCTATTTACAGTCTTTACAGTTTTTTTACTTTTATCGTATATATTTTTAAAAGTGCTACACATCAAATTATATAACATCAGCGGACAGTCCAGTGACAACAACTCGTTCCAGTTTATTTTATCTAACTCTGACCTCACTAATTTGTTATCCAATACACACCGCAAATTAGAAACCGAGGACTCACTTCGTTCACTGAAACTTAAGTTCGCTCCTATCATGTAGTGATCTGATAATTTGCACCTAAGTATGTGTGTCTCGACGCGCGCGCGCATGCGTGTGCGCACCCACACATGGTCGATGCACGACGCTGATAGCACACCTGCCACCACCTCCTCCCTAGTGCACTCGTTGATACCACTCTGCAGGCCGCATTCACACAAGGTGTTTCTGTAGTTATCAATACTGCTATTCGATTCTAACAAGTTTATGTTTGTGTCTCCTATTAATATAACACTGTGGTTGCTAGGTATTTGTTTCAAAAGGTTTTTTAATTCCTCTGTAAAATATAGCTTGTTCGTATCGGGAGGTCTGTACAGCGCGATAACATGTATTTTATTAGCTCCCATGGTAATTAAGCAATGTAACATTTCCGAAGAATACACCTGTGTTGCTTGAAGTTCAACGTTGAGGTCCGCTTTAAAATACATCAGAACACCACCTCCTCTCCTTGTTTCTCTGGTATAGCTGTACATTTCATAGCCAGGAATCTCGTAAAAGCTCAACTCCGCTTGTTTAATATTTATCTCGCTTAAAATGATAATGTCTTGACTGTAGTCGCACTCTTTAATTTGAAGACAAATCTCAGAAAAGTTCTTTCTTAAGGATCTTATATTTAAATATATTATTTGTAGTTTTTCAGACGTATTCTTAATATAAGTGACCCAATCATCTATTCGCGTAAAAGGCTTAAAATCTATGTTGTCATCTAAATGAGACAAAAAATACAAACTAAACAATAATAAAACTAAACTACATGGAATTGAGATCGTTGAATTTTAATTACATTAAGGAAAACACGTAGTGTGGTCCCGCGCGTTCTTTATTGTTCACTCGGCGTTATCACAGCTGAGTTTGTTTACGTCCGCCTCCGATCGAATATGGGTAATCTTTTTGATATTATCGTCTTTTTTTACAAGGATTCGCAGGTCTTGCACCCATATATATTTATATTTTTCTTTTAACGTTGTTTTTGTGTACCAGAACAGCTGTCGCATATATTTAGGAAGAGATTCGTTTATATAAAGTCGATTGTTTACTCCGTTCTCCAATATATCCTCATTAGTCAACCGCATTTTTTTCTTAGAAATCCATTCATTCCTGGCACTCTTTGTACGCAGTGATACAATTATCGGGCGCGGCTTGGATTCATTTTGCTTTTCTCTACCTACCCTCTTTGCAACTTCTATGTCTTTGGGGTTTAAATCTAGCTTTTTAGCAATTGTTTCGGCTATCTTCATCGTATTTTCTTCTTTGCTCTCTGCTAGACCCACCACTTCGACGTTCTTCTCCACTTCTTTCAGCTCGAGCTGTGCCACTCTCGCTTCCAGAGCTTCATTGACTTTTTGTAGGTTTATATTTCTGTTTTCCAGTGCAGTCAGCTTTTTTTCGGCACTTGCCTTAAACTCTTGCAGGCCCTGATACTGCTCAGCGTAGAAGTCTACAGAGTCAGATAATTCTTGGATTTGCTTTTGTATATATAGAGTATCCCGAGTTTGTTGTTCACCTCCGTCAAGACTGTCTCCGCGCTGGCCTTGCTCACATCAGTTATGTTCAACTTTGGCGATTGTGCTTTCGGACTGGCATCGGCTTTGAAGCATCCATCACAAATCTCATTTCTCATTTGAAATTGCTTTTGATTTACACATCGTTTGTGAAAAACTTCTTCCTCGCGGGGTCCGCTTGACAACTAATCCCATGATTTGACGTAGGCACTAGTTTTTACGAAAGCGACTGCCATCTGACCTTCCAACCCAGAGGGAAAACTAGGCCTTATTGGGATTAGTCCGGTTTCCTCACGATGTTTTCCTTCACCGAAAAGCGACTGGCAAATATCAAATAATATTTCGTACATAAGTTCCGAAAAACTCATTGGTACGAGCCGGGGTTTGAACCCGCGACCTCCGGATTGAAAGTCGCACGCTCTTACCGCTAGGCCACCAGCGCTTTTTTTTGGGATAGTATTATCACATTCTCTTTATTTCAAAAATGTATCAAGTAAAGAAAGCGAATAAGCAATATTAGTCTTTATGTATTATGGTTTAACGTTCGAAATGGAACAGTGAATATGGAAATTTCCTTGATGTTAACAATTGATGTGTTGTAATTACATTAATCTGTGTATTACTAATTCACTTTGTGCCCTCTTGATTCAATTGTGTGCAGCGTTTGAGGGTGTGTTCCTCATGTGTTCCCTTCCCAGTCAATTAAGTACAATTAATAGACCTAGTTAGTGAGGTACTATTATAATATGATTAAGAGCGCTCTTACAAGAAAAGTCGAAATAATGCAAAATTGATGATACTAGTCGACGAAATTCAGGACTTTGCGCTCATTATTAGAAACAATGAGTGCTTGTTCCAGTAAAAGCGTCTTCTTATCTTTATAAATATCGTTGTAAATATTAGAAAAAGGACTTATTAAATTAGTAATGATTTTTTTTCTGATGGTCGTTTCCGAAAAACCCCGTGAAGCACTGAATGGCGAGCTCTTATTTGGAAATGTTGAGAATTTTACTCTGCTAAACCTGGCTATTTTGTATTACTAATACCCTGTACTTTAGGCATATCAAACTATATTTTTCCTACATACCTTTGAGAAAGAGAAAATCAAAGTAAAACGAACTCGATTTTCTCTCCGAAACAAGTGTCAATTCCTACGAAAATCTACTTAATATCGAAGTCATTTTCATACTCAAGCAATCTGCAACGTTTGCTTATACTGTTGGTATACATTAGTGTTTATGAAATTCTACTATAATTTTTTGGCAATTTTTTGAAAACTACTCTATATTACCGATGACGCGCGCTGCGCCAGCTCAGTGCCGCGGCAGAGCTTGTAGAGGCAGGACGTGTGTCGGTCGGCTCCGCACATTTTCAACGGCGACGACGAGGTTTTTTATCATTGTGTGCGGCGGGCGCCGTGTAAAACGCTATACTGTGTGCGTGTAAACCGCAACGAGAGACTTTGATCCTAGCACTGTTTTTATAGTATTATAATTTATAATGGTACAGTTTAATAAACTACCGGACAGGATTAAAAATATTTGAAACGACCTGACATTCTATATGTATTTATTTGACTCAAGATAGTACTCAGGGTCTGATGATGGAGCCGGAAGGTGGTCACCGGTACCAATCAACCATGCAACTAAACCACTTCGTGTTTAGGCTCGTTTTATTCATCTCAACAAGATCTTTGACACAAGATAGTACTCAGGGTCTGATGATGGAGCCGGAAGGTGGTCACCGGTACCAATCAACCATGCAACTAAACCACTTCGTGTTTGGGCTCGTTTGATTCGGCTCAACAAGATCTTTGACTTAAGATAGTACTCAGGGTCTGATGATGGAGCCGGAAGGTGGTCACCAGTACCAATCAACAATGCAACTAAACCACTTCGTGTTTAGGCTCGTTTTATTCGTCTCAACAAGATCTTTGACTTAAGATAGTACTCAGGGTCTGATGATGGAGCCGGAAGGTGGTCACCGGTACCAATCAACCATGCAACTAAACCACTTCGTGTTTGGGCTCGTTTGATTCGTCTCAACAAGATCTTTGGCACAAGATAATACTCAGGGTCTGATGATGGAGCCGGAAGGTGGTCACCGGTACCAATCAACCATGCAACTAAACCACTTCGTGTTTAGGCTCGTTTGATTCATCTCAACAAGATCTTTGACACAAGATAGTACTCAGGGTCTGATGATGGAGCCGGAAGGTGGTCACCGGTACCAATCAACCATGCAACTAAACCACTTCGTGTTTGGGCTCGTTTGATTCGGCTCAACAAGATCTTTGACACAAGGTAGTACTGAGGGTCTGATGATGGATCCGGAAGGTGGTCACCGGTACCAATCAACCATGCAACTAAACCACTTCGTGTTTGGCTTCGTTCGATTCGTCGCAACAAGATCTTTGACACAAGTTAGTACTCAGGGTCTGATGATGGAGCTGGACTGTGGCCACGGGTACCAGTCTACCATGTAACTGAACCACTTCGTGTTTGGGCTCGTTTGATTCGTCGCAATAAGATGTTTGACATAAGATACTACTCAGGGTCTGATGATGGAGCTGATGATGATAGACAGGTACCCGTCGCCACCTTCGCGCTCCATCGTCAGACCCTGAGTACTGCCTTGTGTCAAAGATCTTGTTGAGATGAATAAAACGTGCCTAAACACGAAGTGGTTTAGTTGAATGGTTGATTGGTACCGGTGACCACCTTCCGGCTCCAACATCAGACCCTGAGTACTATCTTGTGTCAAAGATCTTGTTGAAACGAATAAAACGAGCCTAAACACGAAGTGGTTTAGTTGCATGGTTGATTGGTACCGGTGACCACCTTCCAGCTCCATCATCAGACTCTGAGTATCACCTAGTGTCAAAGATCTTGTTGAGACGAATCAAACGATCCTAAACACGATGTGGTTTAGGCATGGTTGATTGGTAATGGTACCTTCCAGCTCCATTATCAGACCCTGAGTACTGTCTTGTGTCAAAGATCTTGTTGAGACGAATCAAACGAGCCCAAACACGAAGTTGTTTAGTTACATGATAGACTGGTACCCGTGGCCACCTTCCAGCTCCATCATCAGACCCTGTGTATCTTCAGTGTCAAAGATCTTGTTGAGACGAATCAAACGAGCCTAATCATGTTACTACATGGTTGATTGGTATCCGTGACCACCTTAATCATCATCAGATCCTCAGTACCAGTTCGTTTTTAAACCCTCGTTGATACAAACTTTACAACCTATAGGTACCAAATGCAATGACGAAACATGTAAATAAGCGAGTAGGTACCTATAATTTCTTTCGAATATTACTCGATGGCGATTACCTTCATAAGTACGAGTATGGGGCTATTCATAAATTACGTCGTTTCAAATGGGAGGAGTGGGGGGGGGGGGGTCTGGACATCGGATGATGGTAACATGACGTAGGAGGAAACAGATTCATCCGAAGCTTGATTTTTGGATGATTTGAGGGGGGGGGGGGTCAAAAATCGTCAAAAATAGATGACGTAATTTATGAACAGCCCCTATGTACATTTGCACTGCATTTAGTATTTTCGTACTTACCAAATAACAGTTTTAGAACTTTAAAAGTTAAGTACAGTTAGTGTTGTTATGGTTGATTTCAATATGCTTCGCGAAGGATCAAGAATGTTTAATCCATCATTGTAGTGCGAGTGTGGTAGAAGGGATCGGCATACTGAGCTCGCACGGCCTGCCGCAGCGCGTAAAATACCTAAACTCGCTCAACGCCGAAATGTAATAGCGCTCTTAAAAGTATAGTTGGAACCTGTTCCAACAATATAATCTAACAAATTTACAAAACAGTCATTAACTTGTTGGATTTTAAGTGTAAGTACAACATTGTAAAAAATTAGGTACTTCTTAATAAATTTCGTAAATAAATTAGTGATACATTTAAACTTTGCAAATAAAAACTTCTCAAAAGTGATAAATGGTTAACTTTTATCTGTAATCAATTACTTGAAGTTGAATACATGATATTTTTTATTAGTGTCACGAATTAAATAAATAAATAAATATTGTAGGACATTTTTACACGAATTTACTAAGCCCCACGGTAAGCTCATGAAGGCTTGTGTTGTGGGTACTTAGACAAAGATATATATAATATATAAATACTTATGTATATACATAGAAAACAACCATGACTCAGGAACAAATATCTGTGTCATCACACAAATAAATGCCCTTACCGGGATTCGAACCCGGGACCATCGGCTTCATAGGCAGGGTCACTACCCACTAGGCCAGACCGGTCATCAAATTAATACATTAATTCCCAGTGTAAATCGGTGTCATTCGCTAATGCTTTGCTTTCTTTCCGCACATGTGTCATAAATTACAACGATATTTCAGACGGGTGCCGCCGTACCGATGGCTGTGGTGCAGCCGGCGCCGGCGCAGGCGCGCACGCGGCACGCTGCGATCACGGTCCGACTCCACGGCGAACTCGGACCTGCTTAGCCATTCGACGCATGCAAGAAGATCGCAGTCTGTTGCTCTGGTAAGTACCCTGGTAATAACTTCTTAGTGTACGGTCAAGTAATTTGATGTCCGAGAAACTTTGTATCTTGTCATCGACGCGGACGCGGCACGTTGCGATCACGGTCCGACTCCACGGCGAACTCGGACCTGCTTAGCCATTCGACGAATGCAAGGAGATCACAGTCTGTTGCTCTGGTAAGTAATAACTTCCAACCCCCTTATTCATAAAACTTTACGGGCCTGATTTAGTATCGCTCGAATATGCAAGAGTGATAGAGAGGTTAGATAACGAAATTTTAAATTTCTTGTTTCGCAGTAGACCCTCGGATTGTGATGGATTGTGGTAGTGGCGCCCCCTACGCAGTGTTTCGCGTAATATTCCCTATTATGTTATACCCCTTTCTGTCATTTCGACTTATGTATTTCTACATAAGTCAAAATGACAGATATAAAGACAAACGATTATTAGCTAATTGAGGTTTATAGCGCATTTATGAATAAGGGGGTTAGTGTACGGTCAAGTGGGTAATTTGATTTTCACCACACCAGCCTGGAAAGGCTTACTTTGCACTTCAAAAACTGATAGCAAAGTTGCATTTTATTCAAAAAGCTATTTATGAAGCAAAGTAATGAAATGCAAATTTTGAGTTGTTTTCTTATGTTTGCTGGTAGAATTGACCCCTTGTAAAAAATAACTATTACGTGCTACAGCTTGTCTTGCCGGCGCGCGGACGCGGAACGTTGCGATCACGGTCCGACTTCACGGCCATCTTGGACCTGCACAGCCATTCTATTGCTATGGCAAATATACCTACACTAATATCTAGAATTAGCAAGATTAATCTGATAACTGTTTAAAATAATATGCCTAGATGCATAAAAATGTGATTAAAAAGGCAAGAAAAGAAAGGTGCATTCACACTGCAGTTTTTCAACGTTGAGCACACTGCAACGCGGTAACATTAGGTAACTTTCCTAGTTACTTACTGTTGCACAGTCAGTGTTACTCAACGTTGCTCCACCAAAGTTCACTGGCGGTGGGGGTGGCGATGCAGCTTAAAACAAGTATTTGGAAAAATATATGATTTATACGAAACACGGTAATCTTATGAAACATTCCCGCAACTGTCAATGTAGTCTTTCTTATTCTAGTAACGAATGTACAATGACTTTTTAATTGATTTATTAATAATAATTTGACGTTTCAGTCGCTGAACCGCACGCGCAGCAGCAGCGTGTCCCGCGCGATCCACAGCGACCGGCGCACGCAACTGCTCGTCCTGACGTCCGTGCGCGACTGACGACTAACCGACACTGATGACGTCATGCTGTAGATAACATTACATTAGTTTAAAAGCTACCTACACCGCTGGCAGCATTAGCGTGTTCTGTGCGATCCACAGCGACCGGCGCACGCAACTGCTCGTCCTGACGTCCGTGCGCGACTGACGACTAACCGGCACTGATGACGTCATGCTGTAGATGCTGTAGATAACATTACATTAGTTTAAAAGCTACCTACACCGCTGGCAGCATTAGCGTGTTCTGTGCGATCCACAGCGACCGGCGCACGCAACTGCTCGTCCTGACGTCCGTGCGCGACTGACGACTAACCGACACTGTAGATAACATTACATTAGTTTAAAAGCTACCTACACCGCTGGCAGCATTAGCGTGTTCTGTGCGATTCACAGCGACCGGCGCACGCAACTGCTCGTCCTGACGTCCGTGCGCGACTGACGACTAACCGACACTGATGACGTCATGCTGTAGATAACATTACATTAGTCTAGAAGCTACCTACACCGCTTGCAGCGTTAGCGTGTTCTGCGCGACCCATAGCGACCGGCGCACGCAACTGATACTGACGTCCGTGCGCGACTGACGACTAACCGACACGGACGACGTCATGCTGTAAAGTGTCATTCTATGGAACTTACTAACTATCTAAACAAAAGTCACTAGTAAATTCATCATTCTTTGACAATTTCAATATGGCGGTTTGTTTACATAGTTAGCAAGTTCCATAGAATTACACTTTTAGATAACATTATGTGTAGTAAGCTGCAATAATATATATTCTCTGTCAGTGTCAAAAGTGACATTTCCTTAACCAGGGCCGTGTTGCATTTTAAACTTCCTACAACTAATATTACAACGGAACTCCTTTTCTAATAAGTGATATTAGAAGAGGAGTTCCGCTTGTAATACAAGTTGTAGTTTATTATGCAACACGGACCTGAAATCTCACTGTTGACATTAATCATACATAACAAATCCAGATCAAAGCTATTTTTGTAATCAGATACCTGCAAACGATACTACAAATTAAATACTTTTTTTTATTTCATACTGCTACTAACACAAATGTAATTAATTATATAAGTAATTGTTAATGTTAATTAATGTTTTAATTAAAATGTATAATATAGACCTGGTCTACATCTTCTTCTACTACTTCTATTACTTCTACACAGTATTCATACGCAAATATCTCAAACGTTCAAATAATATTAAGCGTCATCTAAAACAATGACGATTATCACGGCTTTAGCTAAGGGGTTTGTAAGTCTTTTATATTTACTATCCTTTGGTAATGGTAATTAAGCAAAAAATACAAAGATTGAAATATTAGTCTTACTAGGTGTTTAATTATAATTATTTATTTTGAAAATAAGAATGTTTGTAGATATGTCTTGAAATAATACATTGTAAGACTGCCATATATTGTGTGAATGCATATTGTAGTAAATAAAACTTATATTATCAACGAACGTTAAATTAATATTATTTTATACTGTGGTTGTTTGTCAATGTACTTTTTTATATAAATGTAAAACTTATTAAATAAACTAAAATAACTACTTAAGTACCTAACGTTTTTTCTTACTTTACTATTAGTTCTGATAGTAGATGTTTGTTAGTTTGTTTAAATGTTTAATTAAACTAAGTATTTACTGAATAAAAAATAATCAATCATATTAAGAATTATACCCCGTCGTTATTGTACGTACCTAGTTCTAATACTTTTAATTTATCTAATTTCTTTGGACTTTCACGTTATTATTTATTGCGTAACTGAGGTTAAATAATATTATATATATTTATTGTCTATTTTAATTATTTTTATTTTGAAAGATATTTTACTTTTAAAATTATATAAGTTTGAATTGATTCCTCAGTTAGTTTCCAAACTTGTGTTATAATGCAACATAATATAACAAATTGATAATTTGCCATGTATTTTAATGAATTAACACAAAAACAGCCTATAAATTACAGTATTATACCTTATAATAATTATAAGTACCTAATTGGTATACCTACATTTTCTGCCAAAGATGAAAATGAGATGTAAAAAAAAATATATATACATTCTAATACATAGTGTCCTCTATGATACTTTATTATGTATCTTGTATCTGAAATATCATGTTTAAATATAAATATATTATATAGATGCTTGTAAAAAAGCAAATGTTTATATGAGAATAATTGGCAACTTTTGATCTTCCATAGCGAATAAAAATATTATTTTTTTTCATGTTAAAGTATCACTAGTCAACACGGCATTTATTTATTGTATTTATAAACTAGTTAAAATACTCTATGTATTATTTATTGTAAAATGTAAACTTAAGTTTCTAGTTATGATCAAATAAAAAAAATCGTTATGGTTTAGGTATACATTTTTTTTATACTTAGCTGGTAAGTGTTTTTCTACCTATGTTTACCTGATTTCTGTTCAATGCTTACATTTTTTTATTTAATATCAAGGTAAAATGGAACGGTACGTGAAATTAAATGTTACCTAAGGTGCATTGGGGTAACTTCAAAAGCGGGATAATTTTGAAAATAGCAATGGGTAATTTATTTATTTTTTCATTTTTAAACATTTTCAGAGGGTTTGATAAAATTTGGAGGATAGAGTTCCTTATTCTGTACAATATAAACGCAATTTCACTGTATGTCCTAGAAAGGTATCGTCTTGGGTCGTCCCATTCGTTTTTCGTCAAGTTCTTAAATTAGTCCTATTCTGCTTTCGTCACTCATTCTACATTCGTCACAATCATCGGTGGCTTTCAATGTAGAATGAGTGACGAAAGCAGAATAGGACTAATTTAAGAACTTGACGAAAAACGAATGGGACGACCCAAGACGATACCCCTAGAAAACCATTCACTGAGTTACGGAAAACATATGGAATTTTCCGTAACTCAATGGGAATTTTCATACATTTTTTTGTCCCAAATTTGGATTTCGTGTTTATTCCGACCAGAATAAAGAGCTTTACAAACCTACCAATTTTTATCAAAGTCTGACAAAAAAAATCGTAAAAAAATGGCCCAAATATCTATTTAACCAGAGGCCATTCATAATTTAGCAACATTTACACTACTGCAACGCTTATCATGGTATTTTTCATTACTGTTGAAATAATTGAAAGTTCCTTTGGAACTTTAACAATTTGGAACATTACCTCGCTTTCGAAATTACCCCAAATAAATATATTTAATATATTTTATTTTTGTAATGATTTGTTAAGAAAAAATATTTATTTATGTTTTATTTATTTATTATATTACAGTATAACTTGTATAAAATTCGAATAAACCTTATTATGGTTTACGAAATCAACTGGGTTTTATAAATTAGATTTAACTTTATTTGCATTTAATTTTAAATTATTTATTTAAAAAGAAAATGTAAAAAGTGTTTTAAATAATCTTACCTTACATTTTTTTAAAGTCATTTAATAAAAAAAAACAGTCAAGTAAAAATGTAAAAGAAAACTAAATGACATAAAATGTAATTCAAATTTAGAACTAAAATTATTTATGCCTAAATAAAGAGAGATAAAAAGCCGTCAAATATTTTTGTACGAAAATCTGAGATAGTATTTATATTTAACATTGTATGTAAAGTAATATATAAAATTAGTTTATAACTCATACATAAAATTATCTTAGTAAATTCATGTATGTTTCTGAATAAAAATGTTCAAAACATGACTGTGTTAAATTGTTTTTTAATCAACCAGAACAAGAAAAGAAAAACAATCCTTTTTAGTAATAACAAACAATTATAGTGTCGCTTAACTTCAAACTCGGGTAAATCCATTCGACCGTCTCAGCAAATATCTACCCTATTTCTTTTTCTTAATACCAAAATCGCATAATCTGACTGATGGACTTACCCGAGTTTGAAGTTAAGCGACTCAATAGATATTTATAAAATTCGCTACAGAAAAGTTTGTTTACTTCACTGACTTAATATTAGAAATAGACACACAGAGCGGAACAAAAACGTCAACAAAATGTGGGTCAGAATGACAGTAGCGGCAAATTTGCATTGATGATAAAAACGCTTACGTAAATTTTGAGTCAAGATAAATGTTTTGTACGGAAAAGAACTTACTGTCGTAAGCATTAAGTGTCAAATTTGTAAACATTAGTACCAACACTGTTAAAACTTTAAGTCCGATGGCACTAAACGTAACTTCACCTTTGTATTTACGTCAAACAACGTCAAATGAGAATAATGAACGAATGGAGTCCCTTTGGTACATTTTAATAGGTATTACTGTACAGAAAAACCAAAGTAATAAATGAATCAATTTAATTTGATCGGGAGTTCAAATAAAATTAATTCATGGTAACAACCCGTTTAAGTTACATAAAACAAATTTATTTTTAATAAGTAAGTATATATAGGTACGTCTTTAAATACTATTTTCCTTGAAATAAATTCAACTTATTAAATAACTGTGTATTTTAGATCTACATAATCTTCGCACTTTCGTTCTTTGCAATATAGTGCACGGGGATATTCAGGTCGCTACTGGTACTGATTGGTTATGGTCTTTATCAAGAAATTCCTGTGGTTGTCACTGTGTTCAGACAGGTTTAACATTTACAGATAGTCGATGTAAGCCCTTATTGGTCGTGTATATGTCGGAAACAAGGAAATGCGCCGAACACACAAGTGCCGTTTTGCCTTGTTTAAAACTGCATCACCCCTATCTCTTGCTATAATAGCAGTACACTCAGCACGTCGCATAGGTTTTCTTGGAAATCTTGAATTTAAACATAATATTATATCTTACGAATTCCATATAAAAATAAAAAAAGTATTGACCTCACATCGACTCATTAGATTTTTGTTCCTTCACATCCCTTCTTTGGTACTAACAAAATAATTTATACAAAACCATGAAATTACCACCAGATTACATAAATTATGTAATGCTATCCAAAGAACTAACCGAAAGAAATACATTCCAAGCTTTTTCCTTATTTTATCATTGTTATTTTTGCATATTTTGACGACCATTTTACGACATTGTTGACAACTTCACATTTGAGCGGTCTATACAAGACTAAACGAAAAAGTAACGCGTGATCTGTTTTAACGTTACTTTTGCGGGGCCATTTTTTGCGGCTGATTGGGTATCCAGTTCTTATTCTATATCAATGGTTTACTTACATTAAAATAAATCCGTAATGTTATCACCCCCTCCCTCACAATATGAAAAAAAAAACTTACAATTAGACACATTTAAACGAAACGCCATCTGTGGAGAACCAAAGAAACCTATATACGGACCGTATGTAACCGAAACTCGGTTGTGCCTCTTAGCAAAAATTTTAGAGCCTTCTTCCTAGAGGGCGCCAGCCCGATATAAGTTTTTTTGATATGATATACCACCTTTTTAGATTTGAGTGCGCTTTTTTCTTGAAGTATTGAAGATCTTATAGGTCCGGAAATACTGCAGGCGACAGTTCATTCCACAGTTTGGCTGTGCGAGGCAGGAAGTTTCTGGAGAAACGCACAGTCGAGGACTTCCAACCATCTAAGTGGAGATGATGGAAATGTCGCGTAGAGCGATTAGTCTTATCCATATAATTATTAGAGATGCACCGGATATTCGGTATTCGGCCTATCCGGCCGTTATTTTAATATCCGGCCTAATACCGAATAGTGACTTACTATCCGGCCGGATACCAGATAGTAACTTTGCTTGATTTCGGAGTAAACAAATTGGACTTAAGGAAGAGTCACGGTCATAATCGTACTCGTTTATTATTTTAATACAATTTAAACATTCCACTCACTTGCATGCGAACTCAGTTCGTACCTCGAAATGACGAACGTTCAGTACGAAACAGGTCAAAACCTGCACAATGCGCACCTGAAAAACCGAAAAGTAGGTATAGTTCTGCCGGCCGAATATGGTCGAACATCCGGTATCCGGTATCCGGCTAAACAACTATCCGTTGCATCTCTAATAATTATGATTACGATCTTTATCTTATATCTTCATCTAAATGCAAAATTTTACTGCAGATCATTGTAAACCTTCTAATGGCGAATAGAAAGGATGAAATTAACATGTGAAACCCGGAAAACAGAATTAAATAGAATATTAACCCTTCATTTGCATTTGGATGACCGGTGACCGGTACCATTACGTTAATTAACACTTATCTTTTTATTATGTATGTAAATACTGTATAATATGGGTCATACCATCTCCTCTTGCGTCGAATGATGGTCCATAAATGACAATTCATTTTTATATGGAGTAGGTACCTAAAATGTTTGCAACTGCGTCCCTATCAGTCATTTTGACATTTACGTATGCAAGAAAGAGACTAAATTTAACAGAAACGGTAGACGTCTTGTGGGTCTTTCGGTAGATCTCGCTATACGCTACCCCAATGGCGTGTATAGATAAGGGAAGGAATGGAAAGATTCGCGAGATTCTGGTAGGCTTCCGTAGCTCAATTGGTAGAGCTAACGCACGGATTGCGGAGGTTGCGGGTTCAAGTCCTGCCGGAAGCGTAATTTTTCCATTTTTTCCTTTAATATAAAATTTAAATTTAACAGAGGTTTGAAAAAGGTTGTTATATGAATAAGGGGGATATTACCCACCTAATAGGGGTGGTATATTATGGGTTATTGTCCCTTGTTCACTCAGTTGACAGGGAAGTTAATGTGAGGTGAAAGGTAATATGAGTAATTTCCAAGTGATGAGCACGGTAACTGACCCTGGTAGATGTTGTAGTAGTACTATGCCTTATGGGAAACGGTCGAAGAGATCATTTACACATTGATTAGTGTTTAGTGTGATTGCATAATATTTGCCACTAAACGCAAGCAGGAAATGTGTGAGCTCGCACTTAACACTTATCAATGTGTAAATTGGGGTAAAGTTATACTTAGTACGGAGTAAATATTCAATTTCTTGAATGCCTCATTAAGTTTTTCTGGTTTTTTTAATATAGATGACTTCCGAAAGTCGTGTTCTATGTAGATTTTTATTTTTGTTTATTTATTCAGGTAATTACAACACAATATCTAAACTTAATTACAAAAGTATCGTTAAACCAGTAAGGTTTGTCTCGATACTCCATCCGCGGTAGATTTACGAGGATAGCGAGAGATACGAGTATAGCGCCAAAATATAAATAATACACATTTAGAGTTTAAAAACAAACTTTATTAGTAAAATTTGACTTCAGATAGTTGCGTTCATTCTATGAAGCCTTGAAATTTTACAGAAGTTTTCATTGGTTTACGTTTTTTAGCGTGTATACGTAAATATAAATAATACACTTTATAAATGGTTTAAAAACTATCAATATTTCAATAGCAATAGTAATAATATCACGACACCTTATAAAGCAAAGTCCCCCGCCGCGTCTGTCTGTTTGTGTGTTTGTTTGTATGTTTGCGATAAACTTAAAAACTACTGGACGGAACCGTTTTTCACCAACCAATAGGAGTGATTCTTGAGGAAGGTTTAGGTGAGTAATTTGTTAAGATTATGTGTAACCCGTGCGAAACCGGGGCGGGTCGCTAGTTCATATGAAGACAGGAATTTCAAAATGGAAGCCGAATTCTTTATAATACCTAAGACTCGAATCCTTTGAGCTTCAGCATACATCTTTTGCAAAGAAAACTGTGAATAATTTTAATAAAAAGGAAATTGTGTAAATACATAATATTTTCACGCTTTTTTCAGGAAAGTATTATGTAAATAAATGCTTGCGTCGTTTCAGCGGTCTTACTAATATATAGGTAGGTAGGTAATGCCAAAGACATATGTAACTCTCTTTGGTAATGCTATTTACATATGCGAAGGAAATTAACCGTGGAATGAGCTGTCGCCTGCAGTATTTCCGGACCGATACAACCTTGAAACCTTCATGAAAAGAGCCAATTTCCGTTTCAAAGGCCGGCAACGCACTTGCAACCTTATAGCAAGGCTAATAAGGTCGCCTTTTTATCAATTGTCACCATGCCTGTCACGTTCTAACAAGTGTGAAAGTGCGAAAGTGACGCATGACATGACAAGTGATAAAAATGCGACCACGGTATACCCATGCTGGTGTTGCAGGCAGGTCCATGGGCGAATTGGGCGAAGGTAATTTCATTTCATGTTATTCATAAACTATTGTTATATACAATAGGGAGTATTACTGCAATGTTCTGCCGCCAGAGTGCAGCACTAAACATAGAGTAACTTATACATACTAGGCCTTAAACAGTTTTTTGACAAGTTTTCACAGGTGGGCTTACTTACTTCTTTTGTTTACAGGTGGGCTACCGCGAAATTTCGTTATCTGCCTCTCTATCGATCGAATAAGCAAGAGTGATAGAGAGGCAGAAACCGAATTTTCGATTGTCGTGTTTAAGCTCTACGCAGAGTTATGCGTAATATTCCCTATTGTGTCTGAATATCACATTATTACCTAAATAAAATAGCTTAACATCAGGCGATTTATGTGCTCGCATTTTAATTATAGTCGGCAATAAATAAAATAAGTGTGTTTTTTAAAACAAAAATTTGGCAGCAACTTTGCTATAGGTACCCGTATATTTAATCCCAACAAAAACATAAATGTGAAATGAGAGCCAAGTTCAATATTAAGAATATGTGTCGTTGTTGACTCGCTGACAAAAGAATTGAGATCTATATGGGTGCCAAGTTCTGTGTTGTGTAGAAAATCCTGAAATTATAAAGGATTTGACTTGGCTAGTTTTTACGTATAGGCTACTTTTCTAAAATTTGGTTTGTTGGTAAAAACTAGCCCATATAGATCTCAATTCTTTTGTCAGCGAGTCAACAACGACACATATTCTTAATATTGAACTTGGCTCTCATTTCACATTTATGTTTTTGTTGGGATATCATTACTTTTTGTACAGAAATTACTATAGTAGGTATTCATCATAAAAGCAGTTTGCCTAAGCTGAAAAGGAGACCCTAGCTAAGGCGCGGTCAATTGTTAAAAAGTTTCAGTTTTCAGATTTTTTTCTTTTTTATACGCCTAATAGTCCAGCTTCATGCCAAATATCAAGTTTCTAAGTGATCTAGAAGTGGGTTAGGTTTTTGGTTTATAAGTATTACCTAATTAATTTTTTTACATCTAAATATCAATAATTTCCCGTTTTCAGATTTTTCCCTCTATATAAACCTAATAACCTTGATGCCAAAATTGCCAAATATCAAGTTTCTAAGTCATCTAGAAGTGGGTTAGGTTTTTGGTCTATAAGTATTAATTATTTTTTTTCCATCGAAATATCAATAATTTCCAGTTTTCAGATTTTTCCCTATATATACACCTAATAGTCTACTTTGATGCCAAATATCAAGTTTCTAAGTGATCTTGAAGAGGGGTTAGGTTTTTGGTCTATAAGTATTATTTTTGTTTTTTCCATCGAAATATCAATAATTTCCAGTTTTCAGATTTTTCCCTCTATATAAACCTAATAGTCTACCTTGATGCCAAATATCAAGTTTCTAAGTCATCTAGAAGTGGGTTAGGTTTTTGGTCTATAAGTATTAATTATTTTTTTTCCATCAAAATATCAATAATTTCCAGTTTTCAGATTTTTTCCTCTATATACACCTAATAGTCTACCTTGATGCCAAATATCAAGTTTTTAAGTGATCTAGAAGAGGGGTTAGATTTTTGGTCTATAAGTATGAATTATTATTTTTTCCATCTAAATCTCAATAATTTCCAGTTTTCAGATTTTTCCCTCTATATACACCTAATAGTCTACCTTGATGCCAAATATCAAGTTTCTAAGTCATCTAGAAGTGGGTTAGGTTTTTGGTCTATAAGTATTAGTTCTTTTTTTTCCATCGAAATATCAATAATTTCCAGTTTTCAGATTTTTCCCTCTATATACACCTAATAGTCTACCTTGATGCCAAATATCAAGTTTCTAAGTGATCTAGAAGTGGGTTAGATTTTTGGTCTATAAGTATTAATTATTATTTTTTTCCATCTAAATCTCAATAATTTTCAGTTTTCAGATTTTTCCCTCTATATACACCTAATAGTCTACCTTGATGCCAAATATCAAGTTTCTAAGTGATCTAGAAGTGGGTTAGGTTTTTGGTCTAAAACTATTAATTATTTTTTTCCCTCGAAATATCAATAATTTCCTGTTTTCAGATTTTTTCCTCTATATACACCTAATAGTCTACCTTGGTGCCAAATATCAAGTTTCTAAGTGATCTAGAAGTGGGTTAGGTTTTTGGTCTATAAGTATTAATTATTTTTTTTCCATCGAAATATCAATAATTTTCACTTTTCAGATTTTTCCCTCTATATACACCTAATAGTCTACCTTGATGCCAAATTTCAAGTTTCTAGGTCATCTGGAAGTGGGTTAGGTTTATGATCTATATGTCAGTCAGTCACAAAAATGCCGGTTTTTAAATGTTAATTTATCAGTAACTGTTTGAGCTACGTTTATGAAATTTTGTATTTTGGAGAAGCTAAGGGGCTTGAATACATGTGCCAAATTTCATTAGTGTAGGTTAAGTAGGTTTCAAGTTGTGAAGGGGTCAAAAGTAGCTCGAAATGGTTCGTGTAATATTACACACGGTTGCTGCGTCGCCAGTTCCTTTTTCTTTGAACTTGGCTGGACACGCTACCGCGTGTCTAGATGTCAGTTAAAGTTGTTCACGCCTTCCGGTTAGCCCTAAAATCTGTGGGCAAACGATTCGTGCCTAAAATGGCCGACTTCCGGTCCAGGAACAGCCTCCATTAAGCCTTGTTGCGCATGAGCGCGTATTATTTAGTACATTAATGCGATAGTTACGATATCCCTTGGAATAAAACATTATACGGTCCATTTATTAGTTGTTGGATTATAAAAAAAATCTAGATTTCCCTCTGTACTTTTATTCATCATCATCATCATCATCTCAGCCGAAAGACGTCTACTCCTGGGTAAAGGTCAAGGATCTCCACAGCGAACGGTCATTCGCTGCCCTCAACCAACGGTCTCCCGCGACTTTAACCAGATCGTCGGTTCATCTAGACTGGGGCCTTCCCACACTGTCTTCCGGTACAGTCACCTGCAATAATATGTTACACAACGAAGGCCGCAAAAATATCTGACACGATCTTATTTGTAGAGCGTGTCACATATTTTGGCGGCCTTCAAATAGTAACATATTATTGTGAGGGGGCAGATGGAGGAGCCTCACGGGATTGATGGAGTGAAAGGCAACTTGGCGATATAAGAAAAACAAGAAGACTTTCGTAAATAATTAATATATTATATCGAACAACACCGGTAAGTAAACGTGAGCGACCGAACGTCTACCATCGTACTACTAGCGACACATGGCCAGTTTAGGAACTAAACATAAAAAACTAAAGCGCTGTCTATGACAGCAGTCTAATCAGCCAATATCAAATTTCTATATTCAATACTCCCACTAAATTTGAAATGGCTAATGCTATTTAGTACAATTACTCACAGTACATATTTAACTAAAACAAAACTATAAACCATTAACAGAACAACTTCTTGACTGTAAACAAATAAAATTACAATACTGAAAGTATCTGATCTCTAATGTTCATAAACTGAACAGCCGGTAAAGCCTTGGTAAAAATGTCCGCAAGTTGTTCTGAACTAGGAACATATTTAATATCAATCAACTTTTGTTGGACCTTCTCACGAATGAAATTAAATTTTACATCTATGTGCTTACTTTTCCTATGAAACACTGGGTTATTTATCAGCTTTATAGCACTTTGATTGTCCATACACAAAGTTGTACAATTCATGTCAAAGTCTATGTCTTTAAAAAACTGCTTTAGCCATAAAAGATTTTTGGCTGCTTCACAACCAGCCAAAAATTCAGCTTCGCATGTCGATAAGGCCACACAGGGCTGCTTCTGACTAGCCCAAGAAATAGGCCCACCGTTTAACATTAACAAGTAACCCGTGGTTGACTTTCTAGTGTCTAAATCCCCGGCATAATCTGAGTCTGAATAACCAACTAAGTCTGACTGCTTTTCATATCTAATACAAACATCTTTTGTTTTTATAAGGTATTTGATTATTCTTTTTACTTGAGCTACATGCTGCAAACTAGGATTGTTAATATATCCACTTAAAACATTAACACCAAAGCATATGTCAGGCCTAGTTGCATTTGCCAAGAACAATAGCGAGCCAATAGCTTCACGATATGGAAAGTCAATCCTATCATTTTCAGTTTCATTTTTTTGAATAGGCACGTTAACATCAACAGGTGTATTGCATGCATTAGCAGTATTCATATTGAACTTACCTATTATCTGTTCGATATATCTTTTCTGATGGACACAGATAGCGCCATTGCTCTTGACTATTTCTAATCCTACATATTTGTTCAAATCAATTTCTTTAATTTGAAAACCTGTCTTCAAATGGCCAACAATCAGGTCCAAAACTCTAGTAGACTCAGACATAACCAGAGCGTCATCAACATACAAGATTAACAGTGCTTTCACTTTCTCAAAATTACCTACAAAAACACAACTATCTGCCTGTGATTGTTTGAAACCAAATTTCACTAAAAAATCTGTAAATTTCTTATTCCAGCATCTGGACGCTTGTTTCAGCCCATAGAGGGACTTCTCCAATTTGCATATCTTATTAGGTGCTGGTGCTTTAACACCTTCAGGCACTTCCATGAATATGTCCTCTTCTAGGACTCCATATAAGAATGCTGTTTTAACATCCAATTGTCTTATATTCCAATTCAATTGAGCAGCAATGCTTAGCAATATTCTAATAGATTCATATCTGGTGGTTGGTGAAAAAGTTTCATAGTAATCAAGACCTTCAATTTGTGTAAAGCCACGAGCGCAAAGGCGGGCTTTATATCTCTCTACTTCACCATCTTTATTTCTCTTAATGTTGAAAACCCATTTAGACGTTATGGTTCTATGATCTTCTCGGTCGACAAAACTCCAGGTGTTATTCTCACGATGGGATTCCAGCTCTTCAGATATAGCTTTCAGCCATTCTTTACACTCTGGGCTGTTGATAGCATCATTATAAGTCACTGGTACATCTAAACTACCTGACAGATTCACTTCAAAATTACAATCTCTCCTGGATCTCAAGTTGTATGGCATGTCATGGCTTAAATTTTCTTGTTCAATTTCATGAGGTGGCACATAAGTCTCATCCTGTTCATTAGCATCATCATAAGAGGTATCCACAGCATCATCAGCCTCAGCCTCTTCTGGTGCCACCCTTTCTATCTCAACTTGTTCAGAATTATTTTCACTCTCTGCATCATCACCAAATCGAAGTGACACTTCAGCTTCACTTTTCTGAAAATTTGGTGTGTTATTTTCATCAAATATAACATTTCTTGACACAGTCACTCTTTTCGTCTCTGGATTATACATCCTGTAATTTGTGTGTTCATATCCCACTAACATCAATTTCCGACTTTTACTCTCTAGCTTCGTTCTTAATTGATCTGGTACATGAACATAACCCACACATCCAAACACTCTTACATGATCTAAACTTGGTTTCATATCAGTCCATAGTTCATAAGGTGTGACATTTGGGGTTTGACTTGAAGATGTGCGATTCAATATATATACAGCACAACTAACTGCTTCTGCCCAAAGATCAAGGGATATGTCACGAGCATATAGCATAGACCGAGCATTCTGCATAATCGTTCTCATCTCGCGTTCGGCCCTTCCATTCATTTCTGGTGTGTATGGTGCAGTCAATTCATGCACGATGCCTTCACTATCCAGATATTCTTTAAAAGCTTTATTCTTAAATTCACCGCCATTGTCAGTATGCAACACACACACACTGTGCAAGAATCTATTCTTTATTATAGCATTGTACTTCTTGAAATAATCTAAAGCATCACTCTTGTTCTTAAGAAAGTACACATGTCTATAAGCAGTGGCAGCATCTTTGAATAATATGAGATATTTCATACCTTGTACTGAGGGCTCGCTCATGGGCCCACAGAGATCACTATAAACCATGTCACCTGGCTGCAGTGGACCTCTGCTGGACTTCTGGAATGGTCTCCGGGCTTGTTTTCCGTATGCACAACCCTCACACACAAAACTGTCACAATTAGTTAGGTCCACACCGTTTATCACATTATTCTTGCACATTTTCTGTATTTCTTTAATGTCCATGTGACCTAAACGCTCGTGCCACGTACGCAAGTCCGATTTTTGCACTAAGTTACACTGATTTAATACAGTCTTCACTTTCACTTCATATAAGTTATTTCCTTTTAAGGAAGCACACATAACTTTTTTACCGTCCAGATAAATAAACGCATCAGAGTCTTTTTTCACAATTTCATAACCTTGTCTTGTTATCACACCTTCAGAGATCAAGTTTCGATGCATTTTAGGGGCATATAAAACACCTTTTAAGATACTGGTCTCCCACTGACCATCAACCCATTTATTCAACAAGATGTCTCCCTGTCCAGCAACTTCTACAACTTCCTTAGTGCCCAATTTCAATGGGGAACCTCTGTACTCATGTATTTCTGTAAAATATTCCTTTTTGAAAGAAATATGGCCAGAAGCGCCACTGTCCAATAGCCACTTGTCATCTACATCGGGTTCTTTCCACTCACAGTGAGTAACATTGAAGGCTAACATGTCACCTTTTCCCTGACTTTTCTTCGGAGCTCGACATTCTTTTGCAAAGTGACCACGAACGCCACAGTTGTAACAAGGGTAACGATGCCCTTGTCCCTTACTTGAATCTTTCTTACTTGAACTAGGAGTTGAGTTAGAAGCGGTAACCTTTTTTTTTATCTGTTTTGAAACAAATAAAGCGGTTTCAACATTTTCTTCCACATTTAAGCTCGCCTCCTCGTCCAGTAGACGTGCAGTCAAGTTTATTATACTTTGTGACTTCGGATCAAGAGACATCCATGCTTGACGTAAAGATCTGAACTTCGGGGGAAGAGTACTCAAAATCTTCGTCATAATTGCAGTATCACTGATTGTCTCTCCACTCTCCTTGAGTTGTTTGGCCAAGCTTTCAACTTTAGCGATATGCTGAGCTATGCTATCCGTAGGGCTCATTTTGTATTGATAAAATCTCTCATGAATCATCATTTTCGTAAGCTCAGACTTTTGCTCATAGATAGATTCGAGTTTGGTCAATATTTCTAGTGCGGTCCCGCAATTTTCAATAAGCGCAATTTGGTTAAGATGCATGGCCGATGTCATGATAAACATCGCCATCCCATCATCTTTGTTCCATTTTGTGGCATCCGATTCCGGCTTAACCTCATTTATATCTAAACCTTTCGCTCGTAATGCGCACATAATTTGAAACTTCCATTGCTTGAAATTCGTTCCATCGAATTTTTCGACTTTTCCAGTAACCTCCATTTTTGTTCACACGCCGCCGTGTTTTGTTTTTTCTTCGAGGCACTTTTTCACTGAATTTACTTTACCGTATAACTATTTCTTTGTTTAACTATCACTCGCGTGAGCAGACAGCCCATAACCACTTGGCAATATAAGAAAAACAAGAAGACTTTCGTAAATAATTAATATATTATATCGAACAACACCGGTAAGTAAACGTGAGCGACCGAACGTCTACCATCGTACTACTAGCGACACATGGCCAGTTTAGGAACTAAACATAAAAAACTAAAGCGCTGTCTATGACAGCAGTCTAATCAGCCAATATCAAATTTCTATATTCAATAAGGCAGGATCCAGGACGAGTGGGTATTTATTTAATTAAAATATAAAGGCACCTGTAACAATACAGGTTACGTGTTAACAGATAGGTATGTATAAAAACACTTTCGTAATTCAGAAGGTTAGAAATCAAATAACTTACAATATGTGCCTTGGTGATGATGTAGATATATATCTGGAAGGTGTGCAGGGCCACAAAACGAGCACTATACTGAACTGCACGCACTTATGAATTATTACGTTTACGTTTCACTAATAAAAATCACACTTAAACGGTCGTGTTTAGGAACTTGGGAAGTATAGTCTGTTAGATGTTTATCGACCGGAGTGTGTGATCGAACTGAAAATAAAAATCATTGAATGGAATTTGGAATAGGATTTGAATTTGAAAAGGGAATTTAGAATTTGTATGGTGCCAGAAATAGTATGAAGGTTGATAGTGTAACGTTTCGTTACACGCACCGTTACAATTATTGCAGGTGACTGTACGTGGTCACCACTCGAGAACCTTTATGTACTTTTATTACAACCGAATATTTCAGTCCCAAGCTTTTTTTATACTTTGACTTAAGAAAGCGCTTAAAAGATGACACGCTAGACCGGGCCCGGGGTTTACAGTGCTTCGTTTTCTATGGAAAGCATAACGTGATCACCGATCAGCCGTTATATAAAATGATATGTCGGATGCTTCGACCTGGGCCCGGCCCGGTCTAGCGTGAGTCATCCTTGTGACGCCGGTTCCATTCCAGCCTCCGACACTTGAGGGCTTGGTCACTTTTTTTTATATGTATGTATATATATATATATGACATCTATTTCAGTTACTGTTACAAAATTACTGAGTTACGCGACAGTTTTCTGGTATTTATACATATTAAAAACGAAACCAAAAGCTCATGTTATTAAGAAATAGCCATTTATTTTAGTTAGCGTCCATACTTCCATAGTTTCATATAAACATGTTTACCAAATATCACGTGAGAGCGGCGATTTCTACATCGCGCTAACGACATTTTATTGGGATTGTATAGGGTTTGGGATATATTTTTAAATATATCGGCTTTATTTGTGACTGTTGTTTGGTTTTATAATCGATCCTTCACGTGAAAAGCGCGCCCTTTTGATTCAGTTAGAAGTACATACAGATATTCCAAAACAATCATTTTTATACCGTAAAATCAAAGGAACATCAAACCGCTTTGAAAAACAGGAAATTCGGAACACAAAAATATTGCAATAAGGAACACAGGATCGCCTAAAGGTAAATGAATATTGTATTCGATTTGTAACAGACATGGTGACATGGGTGTAAGTAACAAATCCCATGGCGGGAGATCTGATCAGAAGGGACATTCGAACTTCAAAAATATGATCTTGATTTAATACTACTCGGCCATCATGCGCGTATTTATAAACTGGCCACCTTAAAACTAAAAATGAATTCTATTAACCTATAAATAGTATACATTTATGTATAAGGTGGCTAGTTATTGAAGGCTGGCCAGTTATTGAAACCTTATACTAAAATGAATTCTGTTTAAAGGTGAATAAAATTAATTTTTAGTTTAGAAAAAGAAATAGAAATTTATTCCTTGCATTGGTTAATTCTTTTATGTCGTTAGGTAAACGGTTATAAATTTTTATGGCCATTAGGTAACAATTTTTGCTGTAAAGCTCACTGTTATAATTACTTGTCACGACAAGCCTGTTTGGATATCTAGGGTTGTTGTTTAGGGTGGCCAGTTATTGCCCGGTGGGCGGTTACTGGCGAATTACCCTATCTCTATTATTTAGATAGTTTTAAATGTGGGACCAAAATTACGTTTTCGCTTCATATTCTGAAAATTATGCCATCGCCGGCTATGACGTCTACGAGCGTAGTCTACCTATAAACGTTGCTTTACGTCAGTACGGATCAAAATTAGATTTTCAAGTTACGAATGCCGCTAGAGATGTTGAGCAGAATCAGGGAAACGAAAAATGTATTTGGTCGTATGCCTGTATTGAGAAAATTGAATTACACCCTGACCCTTAAATGAAGTGACCGGAATTTAAGAATTTTCCCACAAATACGAAAAAATCGTGAATTAATATGGGTCAAAAACTTTTTTACTATGAGTTAAGATTTTGTTACTTTTTGTGGAGAATAAACGTTAAAGGGCTAATCGCGATCCTTTGTCTGATTGGTGATATTGGCGCTTTATTTTGAGATTTGATCTGCATCAAATAATTAACTGTTCCCCTTTTTTGTGCCAACCATTGCATATTTTGTTGTAATCCGTGGATAATGTCGTTGGTTATGCATTAAGTTAATTTTAATTCCACTACTAAATGTAACATTGTATTGTGTAGCTGTTTGTTATCCCTAAAATGAATAAAATAAAAATAAAACAAATAAAATAAATTATTTATATTTACTTATTTTTTTTAATCATAGGCTCAGACTAGGTAGTCTTAAATAGTTATTTGTACAACAAGAGATCAAAGTTTGATATTTCTTCGAGTGCTTATTTTGAGTCCCGTGCAAGCGAAAGATTCTATAATAGATTCACGAGCGTAGCGAGTGAATCTAATTTAGAATCTTGAGCGTAGTAAGGGATTCAAAAGCGCACGAGATGTAAATAACTTTGATCTCGTGTAGTACACAAAATTTTTCACCCTAAGCAGTGAGAACATACCTAGAGGGACAGAGATAATAGAACCCACATATCGAACTTGTTGAAATGACATTTGACTATAAAGGTCACTTGAATGTCATTTTGTCTCACTCCGTGAGCAAAATGCGATTTTGCTCACTGAGTGAGACCCTTAGTGAGCAAAATGCGATTTTGCTCACTGAGTGAGACAAAATTACTCAGTGAGCAAAATCGCATTTTGCTCACTGTTTTTAAGAAGCAAAGTACCCTTGTTCGAGCTGCTGAGGTGAAAAAAATATATCCAAATTGTTAGCTTTAGCTTTAGACAACAGAAAAGACACTGATTTTACCGAACGTTTTGGACCACGAATCACTTTTCTTGTCGAGCTTTACTTTTCGCAATTTTTTTTCGCTAAGCCGCTATTGCGGCTATTTATATCGTATGAAATTCAAATCGGTGCATTTCACTGAAGTGCCCAAATATAATAATAATATTTAAAACAATGATGGCAGGTTTCCGGATCTCTCAGCAATAGCCCAATCTTTTGACCAGCTAAACTTCAACGCCATAACCGGCTCTTCACCACTGTATTTAAAATAGCTCCTACGCCAGCTGGGACCGATTGACAGGTCTATTTGTACCCGTGAATGGGTTCTAGCTGGTGTATTACAAACATGTCTCAAAGGGCCTCTGTGCTGTTGGCTTCGGCCCTACGCAAACGCATTGCCTCCCAAAGATCTGGGACCCCATGGTCCCGAGATATGGAAATACATATTTAAAACAATGAAAATATCAATATTTTATTGGTTCCCCTATCTTTGGCATATTTTTTTTTGTAATAATTCTATTGTGCATAATAACTTTAGGCATAATATACTGTTAGCATAAACTCACTTGGTACTGGATTGTTGCGCATACGTACTCTACGCATAATTTTTATTGATCGAAGTATCTTTTGGCGGAAATTTAATGTCCGAATCGAGAACTGGTATCTGTTTCATTTCGCATAATTTTATTTGTAATAATTTATTTCTGCATAATTCGCCATTAAGCATAAAGTACTACAAGCATAAAATCTTATGGCATAGAAATGTTATGCATACTTGCAAGAATCATATATGTTGACTTGTAGGCCGAATATTTTTTGCGGAAATTAATTCGCCGAATGTTTTGCAATTCGCAACTATTATTTTCTCATATATAATTTCAATTCTGGCAAGTTTGTTTTCTTGGGGGCGCAGTTCTAACCTAACCAAACCCACTTTTCAGGCAACAGTTTGTTTTCATGGGGTCGCAGTTCTAACCTAACCTAACCCACTTTTCTGGAAATAGTTCGTTTTCTTGGGGGTCGCAGTTCTAACCTAACCTAACCCACTTTTCCGGCAAGAGTTTGTTTTCGTGGGGTCGCAGTTCTAACCTAACCTAACCCACTTTTCTGGCAACAGTTTGTTTTCGTGGGGTCGCAGTTCTAACCTAACCTAACCCACTTTTCTGGCAACAGTTTGTTTTCGTGGGGTCGCAGTTCTAACCTAACCCAACCCACTTTTCTGGAAATAGTTCGTTTTCTTGGGGGTCGCAGTTCTAACCTAACCTAACCCACTTTTCTGGCAACATTTTTTTCGTGAGGTCGCAGTTCTAACCTTACCTAACCCACTTTTCTGGAAATAGTTCGTTTTCTTGGGGGTCGCAGTTCTAACCTAACCTAACCCACTTTTCCGGCAACAGTTTGTTTTCGTGGGGTCGCAGTTCTAACCTAACCTAACCCACTTTTCTGGCAACAGTTTGTTTTCTTGGGGTCGCAGTTCTAACCTAACCTAACCCACTTTTCTGGCAACAGTTTGTTTTCGTGGGGTCGCAGTTCTAACCTAACCTAACCCACTTTTCTGGCAACAGTTTGTTTTCGTGGGGTCGCAGTTCTAACCTAACCTAACACACTTTTCTGGCAACAGTTTGTTTTCGTGGGGTCGCAGTTCTAACCTAACCTAACCCACTTTTCCGGCAACAGTTTGTTTTCGTGGGGTCGCAGTTCTAACCTAACCTAACCCACTTTTCTGGCAACAGTTTGTTTTCTTGGGGTCGCAGTTCTAACCTAACCTAACCCACTTTTCTTGCAACAGTTTGTTTTCGTGGGGTCGCATTTCTAACCTAACCTAACCCACTTTTCTGGCAACATTTTTTTCGTGGGGTCGCAGTTCTAACCTAACCCAACCCACTTTTCTGGAAATAGTTCGTTTTCTTGGGGGTCGCAGTTCTAACCTAACCTAACCCACTTTTCTGGCAACATTTTTTTCGTGGGGTCGCAGTTCTAACCTAACTCAACCCACTTTTCTGGCAACTGTTTGTTTTCGTGGGGTCGCAGTTCTAACCTAACCTAACCCACTTTTCTGGCAACAGTTTGTTTTCGTGGGGTCGCAGTTCTAACCTAACCTAACCCACTTTTCTGGCAACAGTCTGTTTTCGTGGGGTCGCAGTTCTAACCTAACCTAACCCACTTTTCTGGCAACAGTTTGTTTTCGTGGGGTCGCAGTTCTAACCTAACCTAACCCACTTTTCAGGCAACAGTTTGTTTTCGTGGGGTCGCAGTTCTAACCTAACCTAACCCACTTTTCTGGCAACAGTTTGTTTTCGTGGGGTCGCAGTTCTAACCTAACCTAACCCACTTTTCTGGCAACAGTCTGTTTTCGTGGGGTCGCAGTTCTAACCTAACCTAACCCACTTTTCTGGCAACAGTTTGTTTTCGTGGGGTCGCAGTTCTAACCTAACCTAACCCACTTTTCAGGCAACAGTTTGTTTATGTGGGGTCGCATTTCTAACCTAACCTAACCGACTTTTCAGGCAACAGTTTTTTTGTTGGGCTCCGCATCTGCTCCGGTGCTACGGGCATAGCAGCCCCTTCGCCCTTGCATAGCAAAGCGCAGGCGCTAATGCTATCAATCAATCAATTTATTTATTTCATAAAGATAACAATGATCTTATGCTATGTGCTCTGCGCTTTGCTACGGCGGGCGAGGGCTGCTTCCCCTCCGCGCCTCCGGCTTTTTACATACACTCTAGAGGTAGGACAGACAAGACCATGTGGATAGTGGGATGCTCGGATTCGGATTTTTTTTTGAGCTAAAAATATGTATACATCCAAAATGCCAATAATATGTTCCCAAAGGTTCAAAAATACAATAACAATGTTTTTTTTACGAATTATAAATGTAGGCAGAGCTTTTAGTTACGGCTCTGCGTTAATAAGTCAGTCAGCCACATATTTAGGTGCTTTGTGCATTGTTAAATATAAATTAGACTTGGATTATACAATCTGACGCTTTCTTTAATTTTAACATTCGTTGAAAAACATTCTGCCAAATCTAACTCATGACAGATGCGTTTTAGATCATACAAGTTATACGAAATAGAAAGAATCGAAATACGTTTTCTGCGATGTAAATATTTGCCTAAATCCTATTATGCTAAACAGAGTATGCAAATCAAATTTCGGACATTTAAACAAACGCTAAATAAAATTATTCGTATCAAAAGTCGGCCAAAATAATAGTAGTCTATTTAAGATTCGGACTTGCAAACATTCGGCCTATTGCATATTATACAAACTTAAACTTTCTGCAAATTTAACATTCGTCGAAAAACATTTCTGCCAAATAGGTTATGCCAGATGCGTTTCGGGTCACGGAAGTTATGCCAAATAGACGGAACCCTATTTTATTGATATTAGTTTCTGCGCATTTTAGACAAAATCTATTTTTGTGTCTTGCGTTTGGAAGGAACGCATCTTTTGCAGGTTTGATTTAGATTTTTTAAGGTTTTGTTACCATTAGTAATATCCCGTATAGTTTTGTCATGACTGTAAGCTTACATGTAGATTCGTTTCATGCATTTTCCTTGGCCTCCTAAGCCCCAGCCATACTCGTACAAATGAAAATTCTAAATTTGCAATTGAAATTTGAACCTATAGTGTAGGAAATAGACATGATTTTGCGTTGTTGGAAAATTGAACGAAACAAAGCAAAAGCTACTCTATTCCAATTGAATAGGTTTTAAAATTCATCAAACTGAAGAGGTACTATAGGTAGGACCTTGGGCCTTAGGAGGGTAGAGATCAGATCAACTTTAAATAAATCTTGCAGTTATTTTCGTTTCGCTCCCACAGTTTATCATCAATCTTCTCTGTATATCATCAGATTTACTTTAAAAACCTCGCTTCTCATTCAAATTCGTATTACAAATCTCTACCTTGTCGCTTGGTGTTACAGTTGCAATTTTAATAAAAATCGTGAATGGTTAAGAGTATTGGTGAAATATTGCTGAATGTAGCTAGGAGAGTTCGAGAAAACCGTCATTTACACCATTACTCGGCTAAACTAAACAAACATCGTATATCATTCAGATATCAGAACTTCCTCGATTTTATCGATTTCTAATTTTAAAACAGGAAGCAAAAACATTTCAAACAACTTTTCATGGCGTGTGATTTAATTTAATAAAGACATTAAATATTTAACTTACTCGTAATTTCTGCTCTGCAAGAGTTATTTGTTTCACAAGCAACTTTGCTTTGTTGTATAACGCTTTGTGCTAATATTGATAACCGAGCAAGCGAAAGAGTCCAAAAGTAAACATTGAGCGTAGGTTTTAAAATACGATATTATGCTTTACAGTACCCAGTACCTATTGTATAAGAAGTTCCGTAAAGTTCATCATATTCACCTGCACTCACACGATCTCACACACATTCATATACCTAGACACATACGCACACACACACACACACACACACACACACACACACACACACACACACACACACACACACACACACAAAGTTAGAATAAATTGTACTATTAGCTAAGTTTTCTTTCTGGATGTTAGTTATATTTCTCAAATCTACAACTTGTTACTACGGAGGAGCGGGGCTTCCTGATACAGGTATAATATACTTAATAGGAAGTCCCAACCTGTTGCCTTTATTATGTAACATTTGTTAAGGTAATTATCATGGGGGACTTTAATATAGATATGTTGAAAAAACAAGACTCAACTACTAAAAAGCTGAACGATTTTTTATACTGTCATAATTTTACTCAATATGTAAATAAAGCCACTCATTTCACAGATCATAGCCAAACGCTGATCGATGTAATTTGTTCGACCGCAAAGCTTTCCGATATATGTGTCAATCTCATTCCCGACCTTAGCAGTCATGCATTTATATCGTGTAAAGTAAACATCACCAAAACAAAAGTTCATCTACAGCGTATCATTCACCGCCCACTTAAGGACATAGACTTAGATTGCTTTAATTCTGACGTTAATCGTATCGAATGGGAAAAAGTTTTATCAATCGATGTCAATACATCTGTAATTACATTTAACGCATTTTTACTTAATTTGATTGATTGGCACGCACCACTTAAATTAACCGTGATTAAAGAGCGCTCGTTTCCGTGGATAACTTATAACATTAAAAAAATTATGGCTAAACGAGATGAGGCCCATGAACGTTACAGGCGGGGCGGACTGTACACTCAAAAAATGTATTACAAGGATTTAAAAAAGGTAGTCATTGATGCTATACATAGGGAAAAAACAGCATATTTTAATAAATACATTGTATCTCAAATAAAAAACCCCCGCGCTCTATGGAAACATGTAAAGCAAAACATAGCTAACTTTAAAAAGAGAGACTCTGACATACCTCAACATTTATTGGACCCAAATGCTATTAATAACTTTTTTCTTGACGTACCTGGTAGAGACGAATTTAGTATATCCGATTTGACATATTTTGAGTTCAGTAGATACAGTGATGCACGTTTTAGCCTTCAGCCAGTAACAGAGGTCACTGTCAGTAAAATAATAAGCTCTATTCGCACTCAGGCCCAGGGAACCGACGGTATCTCTCTTGACATGCTGCTAATGACCCTACCGCGCACTCTGCCTATTATTACGGCCATTATAAATCAGTCAATTAGCACAGGCGTTTTCCCCGAGCCTTGGAAAAGTGCTGTGGTCAAGCCCATTCCTAAACAAACGTCCCCAGCAAACTTTAAAGATTTACGACCAATCAGTATTCTTCCTGTAATGTCAAAG
Organism: Cydia splendana; assembly: GCF_910591565.1. Taxonomy (NCBI): domain Eukaryota; kingdom Metazoa; phylum Arthropoda; class Insecta; order Lepidoptera; family Tortricidae; genus Cydia; species Cydia splendana. The sequence continues at coordinate 2,022,071 of NC_085968.1, forward strand.
ATACTAGAGAAAGTTGTGTGCCTACAATTAGTGGAATATCTGGAAAAAAACAATATTTTACCTTGTAAACAGTCAGGCTTCAGGAAGAAACGTAGCACAGCAACTGCCCTTCTCGATGTCGTCGATGATATCCTCGCTGCTCAGGACAATGGGAATGCCACAATCCTGGTTCTGCTAGATTTCTCACGCGCTTTCGATACAATCAACCCTTTGTTATTATTATCGAAACTGACGTACTACGGATTTGACACTAAGGCAATAAACTGGTTCGCTTCATACCTTCGCGAGCGCACCCAGCAGGTTGAAGTACGAAACTCGGAGGGCTTATCCTTGGTCTCTGAAAGGACTACAGTCACCAGGGGCGTCCCTCAGGGATCTATTTTGGGGCCCATCCTTTTCATTTTATACAGTGCCGACATAATAAGCTATATCAACAATTGTAAATGCCACTTATATGCTGACGACTTACAAATGTATATTTCGTTTAAGCCTGAAAATACTAATTTAGCCATTACAAAATTAAATCAAGATCTCAATCAGGTTGCATACTGGTCTAAGAAAAACAGTTTAGTTCTGAATCCTTTGAAATCAAAGTTTTTAATACTAGGTACCAAAAATCAAGTGGCAAATACAACACTACGCAACCCACAGGTCCGTATTCTAGACGAAATCATTCCTCGCGTGTCAGAAGCCAGAAACCTGGGAGTAATTATGGACGAGAAACTGCAGTTTGAGAATCACGTTCTAGAAATTACGCGTAATTGTTTTTACCGCCTCACAGTTTTATACAAGATTCGGAACTATTTAAGTGTAGATATGCGAATAAAACTTTGTGACACCCTTGTATTGTCAAAACTGAACTACGCCGATACGGTCATTGGAAACTGCTTGTTATCTCGTGCAAAAACTCAGTTACAGAGGCTTCAGAATGCCTGTGCCAGATTCTGTTTTCCGATTCCACCAAGAACACATGTAACACCGTTTTTAAATAGTGGCAATATGCTTAAGATGGAGGCCCGTAGAAAATTACATTTTGCTTCACTCTTGTTCGGGATTATGCTGACCAAACAACCAACTTACCTCTACGAAAGACTAACGTTCTCCCGTAAACACATAAGGCAAGCCCCCCGCCTCATCTGTCCAAGGCACAGGTCGGCTAGTTTCCGTGGCAGCTTCCGGTACGCAGCCACGCGGTGCTGGAACAATCTCCCACCACCAATAAGAAATGCCAGCTCACTATACATGTTCAAATCCAGACTGAAACTGCACCTACTCAAGGAACAAACGATCCCCACCTAGCCGACCTATACCTACCTACATCCACCTGTATTTGTACCGACTACTGTGCTTTAGAGTCTATATATTTATTTATGTATTATGTAAGTATTTATTCATAAACATGTCTCATTTTTCTTATTTTGTTAATAAATTACCATGTCAACCGCACATTCTGTTGTATTCTGCTTCGGTTTTGTTTTTATGTTCTGTGTTGTTTTGTGTTTGTTTTACGTGTCAATGGGTACACTGAAAATCAGCGTCGTAACACTGTTCATGTGCTGCGACACATGCTGAGTGTTATCCTTTTTGGAACCTCTCGCAACACTGTAACTTCAAATTTACCTAGACTTAAGCATTTTTTAATGTTGTTGTGTATGTGTGTTTCCAATAAAAGCATCATTCATTCATTCATTCATTCAAATATTTTTCATTTTTCATTTTCTTCTTGGTTTCAACTAGATCGTGACGTCACGGTTAAGTACCATTTAGTAAGGGGAGTTTCGCTCGTAGAGTACGTTTGTAGGACATTGACTGTCATTTCTGACTTTTATAATTTACTAGCTGTGCCCGCGGCTCCGCCCGCGTGGAATTCGGTCTGTGTCAGTAAGCGGCTAATTACTAATCCTAATTTCTCTCCCTCTCCTCTGGAGGAGGAAATTGAAGTAAAGTTGACAGATGGATAATAATGGATATGCTAGAAGTCTGCAGTCCAGATAAAATATTGTACAATTAGGTAGGTACCACTAAATAAAACTACACTCCAAAATCAATAGTTTTTTTCGCCCTTATTCAAATTTTACACGTGATTTAAACGACAGAGTAGTAGATGTATATCGGACGATACAGTAAGGTAGAGCGCCACCCACTCACCGTGGTCTTCTTCAGACTCCTGAGGAAGGCCACGTGCCCCTTGTAACCTCAATGCATGCGTTGCGAGACTTTCGCGAATGATTGGATTTTTTTTTGGAAGGCATGGTAATGCGTATTAAATGCGAGTCCCAATTCGTTTGACCCCGCAAACGACCAGTGCCGTTTTGATGCCCTAAGCATTGCTAGACCATGGTGCCCCCTCTCCCTAGGGTCATCGGGATTACATTGAATTTTTTTTGTTAGTTGAGTGACGTTCATTGCCGCATTACAGCTGACAATGGAAATTAGTCACATCATTTTATCACGAAAATTGACAGTGCTGCAGCAGTAACGCTGTAACAGAGTAATGCTGCTATAGTAGCCATACCTCAGAAAGTTGTTGTAAACGCGAGCGAAGCGAGCGCGAAAATTTTTCGATATAAAAACGCAATTTGATAAACAGTTGTACATTTTTACTTTTAGTATGGAAATGAGTCACATAATTTTATCACGAAAATTGACAGTGCTGCAGCAGTAACGTTGCAACAGAGTAATGATGCTACAGTAGCCATACATTAGAAAGTAATTGTAAACGCGAGCGAAGCGAGCGCGAAAATTTTTCGATATAAAAACGCAATTTGATAGACAGTTGTACATTTCTACTTTTAGTATGGAAATCAGTCACACCATTTTATCACGAAAATTGACAGTAATGCTACTGCAGTCGCCACCCGAATGTCACCTTTATCATATCTTAGAATGTTACTGAAAACGCGAGCGAAGCAAGTGCGAAAATTTTTCGATATAAATACGCAATTTGAGTTAGAAAGCGAAATTTTTTCGATATATAAACGCAATTTGATAGACAGTTGTACATTTTTATTTTTAGTATGGAAATCAGTCACATCATTTTATCACGAAAATTAACAGTGCTGCAGCAGTAACGTTACAACAGAGTAATTCTGCTGCAGTCACCACCCGAATGTCACTTTTATCATATACTATAATGTTATTGTAAACGCGAGCGAAGCAAGCGCGAAAATTTTTCGATATAAAAAACGCAGTTTGATAGACAGTTGTACATTTTTACTTTTAGTCCCAACCAGGCGCGAATCCAGGATTTCATACAGAGAAGGGATGGGACGTTATTAGATGGGTACTTGTACACGTTTAAAAGTTTCATATAGGTAACTACTCCACGACGACTGCAATGCTGATGCAGCCTGCGCTTTTTTTTGCCTACGGTTTTGGTGCCCCCTAGACGTGGTGCCCTAAGCAAGTAAGCAAGTGCTTATTTTGCCTAAAAGGGTTAATCCGGCACTGCAAATGACAGAGGTCAATGTTTTTTTTTTCAATGTACCCACCTTGTATGAATATGGATTTGATATGGGTGCGATATAATTACGATTAGGTATATATAATTCATGATGGAGAAAATTAATAATTTTAAATAATTATGCAATTATACGCGTGTTGATAATTATGTGTGTTTATTTTGCCACTATGTAACTATGTAAACTCATTTTTAGTTTTCTTTATTAATTAATGTTTACTCAGTTCCCCAAAAGACTGTGCAATGAGGGGCAATTAATTTACTGTCGTTTAGTTTTGTTGTATTATTAATTTATGAAATCAACATAATTATTCAATTATTTTTGTTGATATCCGTACCCCCTGTTCTAAACGTAGATTTAATTTGGCAAAATCTTTCCTCGGTGGCTTATTCATGTCACAACGTATTAAATTCAGCGCCATCTGTTAGTTTACCAGGGTACTCAATAGTGGTAGCACTTATTTGAAAAAAGTTTGCCCCTCCTTCCTAAGTAGTGCCATAAGATTCAGGGGCAAACTTAAGTCAATCGAGAGTTGTGGCTCCCCCCCTTTTAGGGGTTGAATTTTTATAGCCTATAACCTGGCCGGGGATTTTCTCGACAGATTAGTAAAGTTTTCATCAAAATCCGTTCAGCAGTTTTCACGTGATGCGCGTTCAAATAAACAGACAAACAGATAAACAGACAAACAGACAAAAATTCTAAAAACTTTTGGAACGTGTTCTGTTATCGATTCTAAGTATCCCCAGACAACTTTTTTCCAAATATCTTCCATGTACAGACTTTCGACCGTCTTCAGCTTTATTATATGTATAGATAGATAGATAGATTGCTTTAATGCAATGGGTCCCATATCCTCAAAAACACCTCATTGGCTGATACGATTAATAAAGACCGGGCAAGTGCGAGTCGGACTCGCCCACCGAGGGTTCCGTACTTTTTAGTATTTGTTGTTATAGCGGCAACAGAAATACATCATCTGTGAAAATTTCAACTGCCTAGCCATCACGGTTCATGAGATATAGTCTGGTGACAGACGGAAGGACGGACGGACGGACAGCGAAGTCTTAGTAATAGGGTCCCGTTTTTACCCTTTGGGTACGGAACCCTAAAAACTTGTGGTCTAGCCTATTTTATGCAACAAATAACCACAACAGAAGATTTACTTGTATGTTTGTACGTAGTATGTACAACGGGATTGTTCCTGACACCATATGGGATCAAAGAGGGACGCATATGTTTGAAGCTCTACGTGATTTCCACTCAAATCCTGATTATACATCTTGTAGCCAACACAAAACACTGTAAAATAAACTCTAAATACAGCGTAACAAATGCCACATTTGTTCAAAAAGTAGGTGAAATATGTTCATGGCAATAAACAGTTGAAAAGCGTCACGCTTGGACAGCGGTTCGGAAATAATTACAAGGATTTTAGGTAAATAATATTGGAATTTCGATAGAAGAACGTTATATGTATGTAAAGGTGCCATTGATGTTTAGTCGTTTTGAAAAGGAGGCTTTTACGCCAGGGGCATTCGTTGAAAAGGGCCTGAAAGAGTAACTTAAATGTGTTTTGTTCCATCCGAATTTTGTTTGGGAGGATAAAATAAAACTGAAACGGGATTTGATTGTTCTTTCGGTTGTTTCTTACACACAAACAAGGTACAAAATGGATCGGAAATTAAATTCTTTGTATAAGAAAGCAATGTTGATTTTCTATCAGATCTACAATGTAAAAGATTGCCTGTCAAACATCAAAAGTGAAACCAAAACGAGAATGTCATCAAGTTTAATTAGCATTGAATTTCTTCAAAAATAATGTGTGATTGCGTATACAGGTGGATAAAAAATAACTGCATTGCCGTTGCCAGGCAGGTTTTGGAATTATACTGAACAACTTTTGCTATGGGACCAACCCCGAAATCGCGGTAAATAAATATAACCATCTTAATATGTATGCTAGTTTTAAGGTATTTATCTATGGGCCAATAGTTGCCTGAAAATAAATGTTTTCATTCATTCATTCATAAACAATATCTTATCTTCTGCTCGGTCAACAATATACAAGCTATCAAACATTGACGAAAGGCATCTCATTCCCGTTAAAAACCTTTTCAAAAGAGACCCTTTTATGCTAATAGGTACAAGGCGCCCTTATATATAATATAAGAACTAAGCTGACCTTTATAACGTACAGTTAAATCATCGTAGAGGATAGAACAATGCCCTAAATATATTTTCTCAAAAATGGACGGCAAAGTCGACTTTGACGTCTAAAAAATAGGTCGCGAAGCGCGTAGTTTATGGTCAGTCAAAAATTAAAAAGTTAAAAACATTGCAGTCTCGATTTTGGGACTGCAATGTTGCATACAAATTCCATTATTTGTCGAGTTCCAAACTTTTTAAAAGTTGAAATGGCCATATCAAATGAAGGCACAGGCCCATTAAACAGCCAAACAGATGATTAGTACCGCGACTATTTAGCTGTCTCAAATAGGTTGGGGGCTGTCCATAAATTACGTCATCGATTTTTGACGATTTTGGACCCCCCCCCCTATAATCATCCAAAAATCATGCTTCAAATGACCCCATTTCCTCCTACTTCATGCTACCGTCATCCGATGTCCAGACCCCCCCCCCCCCCTAATTTGAAATGACGTAATTTATGAATAGCCCCTTGGCGTATTTTCGGCAGTAAAATACACTTCTATTTTTTTATTAAAAAAATTAAAAGGCGGCAAAGCTAATTGTTTCTACTTTTTTCTGTGAAAATATTTACGTAAGAACGTTGCTTTTGTAAAATATTTTTATTATATTTATATTTCTTGCACCATTTTTGAGAAAAGCACTATATATGACTCGGCTGGAAGGCTACTTGCTGGCTTCGGATTCAATTAAACGGACTCCCAAGGTCGTCCGTTTAATACGAATCCTCAGCCTGCAAGTAGCTACTTCCGAGCCTCGACAATAATGTACTATTGCCATCTTCGAAAACTTTTACAAATATAAATATAAAAGCTCCTTGAGAATCATAGTGAGACTACGAAATGAAGAACCATTCAAGACATACCTATTATTTTATCATGAAAAAATGTATAAAATCTATTTAATTACACAAACGGGTCTACCGCGATATAATTTTATTGTTTTTACCTTTAATTCCGACGTTTCAGCTGAGTTGCACCAGCTGTGGTCACGGAAAGACTGACGTCCCAACAAATGTCAACGGAGATATTAATAAAACACCACTAAACTACCCGAAATTAGTTTATAAAAATGGGTTAACGGGTAGCTGCAATTTCTTTGTCTACCCCGAACATTTTTATAAACTAATTTCGGGTAGTTTAGTGGTGTTTTATTAATATCTCCGTTGACATTTGTTGGGACGTCAGTCTTTCCGTGACCACAGCTGGTGCAACTCAGCTGAAACGTCGGAATTAAAGGTAAAAACAATGAAATTATATCGCGGTAGACCCGTTTGTGTAATTAAATATGTGTACAAAACGCGAGAGTTTAAAGTGTTGTATAAAATCTACATACAAAAGTTGTGCATGACGTTATCTATAAATAAAGTATTTGGTGCAGCTATTACGATGATAAAAATAATTTCAGTCGAAAATGTACGAAGTTATGGCCTACCAAAATAAATTTAAGGATTATATAGGGTGTTACCACTCGGCACTCATTTAATCAATTTACGAGCTTTCTATAAGTTCACGATATTAATACATTTACATACATTTATATATGATACTAGACGGGCCCGCAGCTCCGCTCGCGTAAATGAAATAAAGAGTGTGTCAACCCTGCCAGGGTTCATAAAGGTGATAGGGATTTCTTATTTGTACCCGTTATTTGGATAACTTAATACGCAAAATATCTGAAAAAAAATATGTGATTTGATAAAAGGCAAAATTATACTTCTTCATCTACGTAGTTATTTATTTAAAACTCGTTTCAACATAAAATTATTTGTTATTTTTATAAGCCTAATTGCCAAAACGTTCATTAGATTAATATCCGCCTTAAGACGAATATGGACGACCACCGCCCATAAATCGCCTTTTGGTACAAACGTACGTACTCCCCATTTCCCTTTCTGAATACTAACATTACTTACTACGGTTATGTGAATCCTGGCCTCCGAGAAAAGACAAAACAAAACACACCATGTTTCTCGGTCTTGCGATAGCTCTCGCCAGTCCCCATGGCCGAGGATAAGCAGATCTCGAGCAACTACGTCGTTCCAGCGGTAGGTACCTATGACGTCCAATTGGGCGTCTCCCATTTCGTTGTCCCAAGTACGCTCTCGTCACGACACGATCCTCTCCCATTCTCTCTAAATGTCCGAGCCAATGTAAGCTTAGCCACTTTTGTCTCTCAGTATTCCGCCAGTATATCGGAACATATCCTTATTTCTATAGCAACAGAGTTATATTACGATATTTGGCCGACTGCTGACTGTACGTTTGCTTATTTTCACCAGGTCGTTTCGCTCAAAAATATCTGAACATGCACTTAAATTTTATCTACCTACATTATAACTTGCTATCAACTTTGTATTTTTGGCCCATCTCGGCAGCCCGGTTCCCGGACGAATTTGTTTGCCGAAGCTGTGAAAGTAAATCTGAATAACATAACTCAAAAAGAAATTTAAAACAACAAAATACAAATTACTATTGATATTGATAAGTCATTATCAGTCATTATATGGCATGTCACTCGTATAGGCATAAACTAAGGTAAAAGGTTGAGGTTGACAGCACTTTTTATTTTACTTCGAGTAAAAAAGGCCGAAATCGCTGCATACCAACATAACAAACATAATTTTGGTTATTAGAAGTTCGAAACGAAACCAACCGAGACTTTCCGAAAATAGCCGATAGTCGTAAAATGAAGAATGTTATGAAAATTTCTTTTGCTTGTTGTAAATTAAATACGCATCGAAAGCGATAGTTTTTATGCTCTAGTTATATTCTCATACTTAGATAATAGATTAGAACAGTTTTTTCTTATCATACGTGCGTCGTATTTGAGAAACGTGTCAAAAACTTTTTTAGAAATTTGTAAGGCGCCATCTCGCTTCTTCTCTCGTTTTTTATCCCGTTCTGGTTTTTCAATTTTATATATATGATAATACATTTGACTGTACAGACTGCCCTACCACAAAAAACCATATGTTACATTGAAAAGCATTCAATTTTATACTATACTCTACAGCGATAAAGTACAAATTCAAACGGCGTTTACCAAGTGACATACGAGAGTTATGTTGTACGTGAGCAAAAATCATTGTGTTGGCAAAAACTCACTTAGTAAAATAAGCAAGCAAAGCAACATTATGGATACCATCTGTCCTTTGCCAGTCATTTCCTGATAACATTTATTAAATTATGAAATTATGATAGATTGAGATAATATTTGGGTCAATTTTATTTGTATGTACATATTAAGGTTGCGCAATAATGGATTTCAATAACTAATTTTCTTATCTTTACCTTTATATTTAACCCCTTACTTTATGTTATAAAAATACTTTTTTAGAACTAATACATATATGACTGTCAGTTGAGTTGAATATTATACAATGTTATCCTAGTAGAATCAAACCTAATCATTATCTGAGTAAGTTATCCAAAAATTTCTCGGAAAGCATCCGAAGTAGGTACTTCTACAAATATTTCTAAAACCGCCCAGTTTTTGATTTTTAATCTGACGTTACTATTGGTCGCTAAAACATCTTGGATTTATAGAAAAAGTTTTTGTTGCAAATTATTTAAGAACGTTTTTTTGTATTAATATATTATTGCTTTTTTATCGCTTTATTATTATAGAATGAAAATGGCGAGTCCCCAAATCTCGGAACCCTTTTCTACGTCAACTGTTACTTCCCGGAGTTCGATTTTCATGCTTAATAAATTTTCTATCATAAATGAATAAGAATAGGGTGCCATGAGGGCTTAAATACAGGAGGCATATTCAAATTCCATCAATATTATACCAACTTGATATCAAGCTGAATCCTTTCATATGCACGGCAGACTAATAGACTACCTATTTTATTTTATATGGATTTGCAAAAAAAAAACACGAAATTTAGTATTTTGGCTAATGAGGTATAACTTTTAGTATATCCATAAAATTGAATTATTCTTTGCACACCTGTATTAAAATAAATATTAAATAAAAAAAACAACGGGTTGCACTGCAGTGCAGTGCCGGCAGAAGTGAAAACTCAATGACATTATGTAACAGTTTTTCGATCAGGTCACGTGGCCGTCTTACGAATTTTCAATTTGTCGAATCTGTCGGTCACGTGACCTGTCGCGAGTTTAACATTTTTTCCCCATCACAAAAAGTGCACAGCGCCACTAAAGAAGTTTTTACTTCAATGATGTAAACAACAATTTGTTGTACAATGTTGCTCGCCATTTTAAAACGTGATCTAAAATTAGCGGATTGCGTGTGTCCTTCCCTTTCGGTGGTTACACGAATGCAGCCCCTTGGCCCAAATTAATTATTAAGTAGTAAGAGCAAGACCGACAGATGTAGTGCATAATTTTTTTCCATCGTTTTTTCACGGAAACATACGAACGTGTCTTGCTATTTCAGTCAGTCTCGGTACAAAAAATACTGAGGTTGACCGAAGTAGCATTACAAATACGAACGTTTCCGAGAAAATACGACGGAAAATAATTATGCACTAGGTACATCTGTACCTACAGATTGGTTATTATGTAAGAACTTTGTTTATGTTAGTATTAGAGTCTGTGCGGAAAGAGAAGAGTTGTGGAATACAATGGAACCGATAAATTTTATTGTTCTTTTTTTCTGCACAGACTCTATCTCTCTCAGGTCTTTCCCTTATCGTGTGACTATTCCCTTATGACTGGAGTGTCATGTTGGTATGATATAAGTAGAATCTGAACTCGTCCCAGCAAACGAGGCATAACCGGCCCCACAAGCACCATTAGACTAATGTAGACGTATTGTCCATTATATAGGGTGTCCTTGTGATAAGCGAGGTCTTTGGGTCAGTAGTGTCCACGTTTGTTATCATGTTCCGCATTTACCGTAAAATAATTCGGAATGATGGCGCATTTGGAAACTTGAATTGATATTAAATTGTGTCGGCAAAGTGGTTAGCATTTTTTAATCCAAATTTAGTTAGGAATAGGAGTATCTGTCAAAAAACTATGATCCTACGCCTTCTCAAAATTACAGTTTCAAAATTCAAAAGTAATAAAAAAATACTTCAGTACACCTTATAAAAACAAAATCCCCCGCCGCGTCTGTCTGTTTGTGTGTTTGTATGTTCGCGATAAACTCAAGAACTACTGAACGGATTTCATGCGGTTTCACCTATCAATAGAGTGATTCTTGAGGAAGGTTTAGGCGTATAGACATTGTATACCAACAGTCTGGGGGTCTGGGGGTAGTGTGTTGCCGACCCGTGCGAAACCGGGGCGGGTCGCTAGTACTTTATAGGTATATGTATTTCTATTTCAATAATAATAGAAAGAAGTCTCAATATACAAAGATGGTTATATTAATTTTATTGAATTTATTGCAGAGTCCAGCCTCATTTAACGAGCAAAAACCCTCACGTTTAGTTTCCAAGTTTACGGACGGGATTTACGACAAAGATTATGGCCAATCTATAAGCACTTTTGTATATTCTCAATTGGGACGTTTTGTGGAGGATGGTTTATTGGGCTTTTTAATTTTTTTATATCTACTTAAGTATAACTGTATAATTGTACTCTCTTTCATCCTATAGCCCTGCCTAAGACGCCGATGGTCCCGGGTTCGAATCCCGGTAAAGGCATTTATTTGTGTGATGAACACAGATATATGTTATATATGTATATTATATTATATATATATCGTTGTCTGAGTACCCACAACACAAGCTTTCTTGAGCTTACCGTGGGGCTTAGTCAATTTGTGTAAGAATGTCCCTATAATATTTATTTCATTTCAGCCCATACACGTCCCACTGCTGGGCACAGGCCTCCTCTCATGCGCGAGAGGGCTTGGGCTATAGTCCCCACGCTAGCCCAATGCGGATTGGGGACTTCACATACACCTTTGAATTTCTTCGCAGATGTATGCAGGTTTCCTCACGATGTTTTCCTTCACCGAAAAGCTAGTGGTAAATATCAAATGATATTTCGTACATAAGTTTCGAAGAACTCATTGGTAGAAGCCAGGATTTGAACCCGCGACCTCCGGATTGAAAGTCAGACGTCATATCCACTCGGCCACTACTGCTTTTTTATTTATTTAATATTATTTATTTATGGCGTGACGAGCGTTCACGTTTGCGTCATGTCTATTTTTGAATGCGATTTTGAACAGCGCGCCAAGCGGGACGTTTTGGAAACTCAAAATCCCATACAAATGACACTTAAGGAAAAGCGTATGTCACGTCACTCTATCGAATGAAATTTACACTAGGTGTAAACCAACTTTGTCAGTAAAAAAAAGCGCAAAATTCGAAATTTGCGTGTACTGTGTAGCTGTATGTATAATACATATGTGATTGTGAGTATGGCTGTATGGGAACGACCATAGGGTCGACCATAACGAGTAAGAGAACCGCCTGTGAAAATTATCCGCACATGTGGTGTGATGCGTGCGGATTCAAATCATAAACCTAAGCGGATTTGATGTTTTAAAAACACTATCAAAATGACTTACTCTTTAGATATATTTCCTTTTTTGTCTTAGATATCTTTTGTGTATGGATAGACACAAAAGTGACGTTTTCAACCAAATACCTCATTTGTACCTGTAAATGGCACAAATCAAGTAATTAATTCTGTTGCTGTAAAATTATAATTTTGTAACAGGCCAATCCGAATACACTGATATCAGACAGAATGCCATCCAAATTATGTCATTTAGTTATGGTGCATTTCACATGTACTTGTCCGTACATGTATTAGTGAGACGCACGGACATAATCATTTACGTGTACGTTCGAATTGGTAAGTTGAAAAATTGTTGTCTAATGCACATACTTTCTCGAAAACGTTCGTATTTGTCATGCTACTTCAGTCAACCTCAGTACTCTCAGTATTAGGTACTTTTTGTACCGAGACTGACTGAAACACTTATACTTATCTACTTATAACTCAGAGTTAAGGTTTTAAGGTATTGATTTTGTAGTGCAAATGCTGGGCAAAGTGTAAGTATGTTGTCCTATTCAAATTAAACAAAACTCGATTATACAAGAGTCAAGCTGTTATCACCTTAGACACTTTTCACATACTTTTATATAACTGTAAAAGTTAACTACATACTCCTCAGTCATAAAACCTTAGCATTACTAATAATAAGATAACGTAACAGGGCAGCTTGTGGCGAGCTGTTGGGGAGTAACGACCCCACGGACCCGAGTGCTCCCGAGAGTCGGTCAGGGTCTCCGTCTCCGGCGTGTCTTCGTCGGTCGGAGTGGACCCCAAGGGGACCCGCAGGACTCTCAGCTCTGGCTTGCCTTCATTGGCCGTCCAGAGAGGAGTCACTAGAGCTATATGCTCCAGGGGTGGAAGTGAAAGATGCATAAGACGCGAGTTGGCACAGTGGCTGGTAACAGCCACTGGGTAGAAAGCAGCGCACACCTCTCGACACCCCTGAGCCGCTCACACCGATGTTGCTCCTGGTCGTCTTTACGACGGCAGTTTCAGGGGCCCATCTAGTCAGCGGCGAGTCACCGCCTGCCTCGATGACGGTGTTAACATTGTTATGGCAGGTGTCTGGACCTCTTTTACAATAGCCCAATCTCATTGTCCACCCAAACATCAATCCATAGACCGGTATACTGTTCACTTTTTCTACAATAGTCCCAATGCCTGCTGAGACCGGTTCATGGGTGTCTATTGTTGCGCCTGTGAACGGGTTCCAGCAGGCGTTCTACATGACATTAAAGCTCTCCAAAGGGCCTCTACGCGTTGGATCTATATCCCCACGCAAGCCTATCAAAAGACCGGGATTTATAGGCCCGTGATATCAAAGGGGATAACGTAATTTATTTTAAAAAATATGACAAAACTGAAGAGGATAAATGCGTGAGAATTATTTTAGAAATTTTTCTTCTACAATACCAGTCGACTGATTTCAAAATAATTTTCAATGCGTTCATTGAGATGTAAACAAATCAAACAGTGACAAACATGCATTAAATATTATATAATTAATATTGCCCTTTATTTTAATTAAGTACATTTTATTAATTATTGCGCCACGCTACCATGGCTACCAAGTGCACGTTTACAATGGCTTTATTTTCATAATTCGTACAAATATTATATAATCCTGGTATAATATTTGGTCACCTCTTGAAATACAACCTTATGCTTTTGAAGTTACAGTTGATTTTTGTTTATTAGGTTCTTGTAAATATGAGTTTTTAAAAGTAACTGGAGAATTATGGCAAACTGTGCAAAGCCTTTATTAATAGGACAAAGGAAGGATAATTGAGGCTTTCATTAAATTAGGTGTAATGGAATAATAAAGGGGTTTTATTTTGATATCGACACAGAAAAGGAAATATATTAGGAAGGTATTATATAGGTACTTAGTATCTTAATCATCATCATCATCATCATCATCATATCAGCCAGAGGACGTCCACTGCTGGACATAGGCCTCCCCCAAAGAGTTGCACAATGACCGGTCTTGCGCCACCCGCATCCAGCGGACTCCCGCGACCTTTACCAGGTCGTCAGTCCACCTTGTGGGGGGTCTACCCACGTTGCGCCTTCCGGTACGTGGTCGCCACTCGAGAACCTTTCCGCCCCAACGGCCATCGGTTCTACGGGCAATGTGCCCCGCCCACTGCCACTTAAGTTTAGCGATTCGGAGGGATATATCGGTTACTTTGGTTCTGCTGCGGATGGCCTCATTTCTGATGCGATCACGCAAAGAGACTCCAAGCATAGCCCTCTCCATTTCCCTTTGGGTGACTTTGAGCCTTCTTATGAGGCACACAGTAAGCGGCCACGTTTCAGTTCCATATGTCATCACTGGCAACACACACTGGTCGAAGACTTTCATCTTGAGACACTGCGGAATATTGGACAAAAAGATGTGCTGTAGCTTCCCACACGCTGCCCAACCGAGTCGGATTCGTCGATTAACCTCTTTCTCGAAGTTGGACCTACCTAACTGGACAGTCTGTCCTAGGTATATATAATCGTCTACAACTTCAAGTGTAAAGTCTCCGATTGTAACAGGAGTTGGTTCTACACGGGCATTTGACATGATTATCGTCTTGTCCATGTTCATCCTCAGACCAACTCGCTCGGAAGCTTTACTGAGGTCATCGAGCATCATTCTCAAATCCTCCGTAGTCTCAGCCAAGATTACTATATCGTCCGCAAACCGAAGGTGAGTGATGTACTCGCCGTTTATGTTGATGCCAAGCCTTCTCCAGTCCAAAGTCTTGAAAACATCCTCTAATGCAGCGGTAAACAGTTTAGGAGAAATAACATCCCCTTGCCTGACTCCCCGCTGCAACGGAATAGGTTTCGAGTTCCGGTCCTGGAGTCGGACTGACATAGTGGCGTTCTCGTACAAACACTTCAGCACTTCGATATAGCGGTAATCCACTTAGCATCTTAATCATTATACGAAATAAATTCGTAGTTTAGTTGAGTTGAGTTGACAATCCAAATTACTAATTCTACGCAGAGGAAGTTGCGGGCAAAAGCTAGTCAATAAATAAAATAAACTAGTAGGTAAATCCAATTTTCAGGTTTCGAATGCCGCCTGCAGAAAATACCTTGAATAGCGTATTAATTTTACAGTGTAATGATTCGGATGCCGCGATATTACCGCGATTTAAACTTGTCTGGCGCTTTAAGCTCCACAGTCTGCTAGTAATACGCGTAGACAATGAATTAGAAGATAAGTCACTTGGAAAAAGTAATTATATACTTAATTATGTTTACGGACTACAAATCGATAAAAAAAACAAATATAAAAAGAAAGAGCGTATTCCCATCTCAAAGGCCGGCAACGCACTTACAACCGCTCTGGTGTTTCAGGACCTGCATCAGCAGACCTCCGTGGGCGGCGGTAATCACTTACCATCAGGCAATTCGTCTGCTCATTTGCCTCCCTTATCTTAATAAAAATACAGAATATACGGAAAAAACTGAAATAAATGTCATATACTAAGAAAAAGTGACCAAGGCCTCCAATAAAATATTTTCTGAAAATAATTTAATTTGTTCTAATAGTATTGATTGGCAGCGCCATCTCTCTCGCTAACTCGGTATCACATGAGATGATCCGAACCATACTGTTCTACCTTAGGGATGGCCAGGGGGCGTCATAAGCCTTCAGCAAGAAGTGCATATGTCGTAGGCCGATCGTACGATCAGGCAGATCGTAATGTTCCTGTGTAATATTTTGACGATAGTCACATCAAACCAATATATAGGTAGGATAGGTCCGTTAGGTTGCTTCAGATGCCCGAAGGGCAAACTGCCCAGAAATAGGAGCCCCGCATAGCGGGGCTCAGTCGACTCGGGGAACGAGTCAAAGATTTTCACGTTTCTCGATATGCCTATGAATTTCTGGCCGCCGACACATATCCTTGGAAAAATTCGACCTATGCCGCTGTGGCCCGGTGGCCGATTGACACAGGCACCTGCCGCGATAGCAGCGGACGCTGGTTCGATTCCAGCCTGGGGCACTGGAGGCCTTGGTCACTTTTTCTTAGTATATGACATTTATTACAGTTTATAATTTATATAGTAGTGTTTCTACTTGATAAAAAACAAATTAAAATATTTTCTGAAAATAGTTTAATTTGTTCTAATAGTAAGGTGGAAAAAACACTGAAAGCTCTTCCACTTATCGACACAATAATTAATTAATCACCTTATTGATATTCGAAAACCGCAAGAGTATAATTTTTGAGTTTATCTCGAACATACAGACAGACAGACGCGGCGGGGGAATATGTTTTGTTGTAGTGATGATTGATGAAAGAAAACATTTGTCACGGGAGTTAAGTAAGTACGTAACTTCAATGTGGGTATTGTTATAAAATAAAATGGACGAGAATTGGCGTTTCTGGTTGTTGTATTCAACTTTTGTAAAAATTTTGATGCCAGATGAAAAAAACTAAAACTATCAATAAATTACAATGAAACACAAAAAAATACTCTAATTTTATGTTTATTTTGACTCTTCAAAAAGTATAAAATATTCCATCATTCCCAGTGCACCATCTTCCGCTAAGTACTCCCAAGTCTAGGTGTAGGTACACTTTAATTGAAATTCCTGAGTTGATCGCCCTCAACTTTGGCCGAGTGTACTCGCTAGCGACGGTATTAGCGAGTGAAACTGTCGAATATTTAATTAAATGTTCACTAATTTATCTTATACCCGAAATTCATCGATTGTTTAAACCCGATAACTCGTGAAGCCAATTAAAGGATGACTCACGCTAGACCGGGCCGGGGCCGGACCGGAGCTTCCGGCGCTTCGTTTTCTACGAAAAGCACCACGTGGTCACCAATCAGCCGTTATAGAAAATGACATGTCGGATGCCTCGGCCCGGGCCCGGCCTTCATCCTTAAAACTGATTACCTATATCGCGTAGGTAGTTGCGCATAAGATGGCCCATCGTTATTTTTATTTTTTAGTTTTAATATGATTTTGCAGTTTCATCTATTGTATTGGCGAACATGGACGCAAAGTTTTAACTCCTTCATACTTATAAAAGCATAGAATTTTGAAAGTAGGCAAAATTATGAACCCGGCCATCTTAAGGGTGACTCACGCTAGACCTGGCCGTGCCCGGGCCGAGGCGTCCGACATGTCATTTACTATGACGGCTGATCGGTAGTGCTTTCCATAGAAAACGAAGCGCCGCGCGGAATCTCCGGCCCCGTCTAGCGTGAGTCATCCTGGATACATACGTGGTACATACACACCGCAGTAACTTTTGTGGACAAGAGTAAGAGGTAACATAAGGTCACGTACAGTCGCCATCAGATATATAGGAGCGGCCAAGGTGTTCACAATATCTGAACACGCGCTCTAACGCCCTGACAATAGAGGCGTGTTCCGATATTTGTGAGCACCTTGGCCGCTCCGATATATCTGATGGCGACTGTACCTAGTTACTTACTGCTGCACTGTGTTGTTCTTTAAGTGAAACAAAGCTGGTCCCTCGATGTCCCAGTTATCAAGGTTTCACTGTATAAATAATTGTGTAGACTAATAAAATAATCTTAAATAATTTACCTTATTTTCTTATCATTCACTTTTGCATTTACAGGAAAATAAATTGACAAAAGCCTTTAAGATTTTATAAGTACAAAGAGCTCTCGAAGTGGTTTTTAATTTCCCCCTCAGTAAATGAGGTTTCGCGCTCCGTTTTCCTACGTCATTTTGAGGTGAAGATTTCAAAAATGTTGCGTTTAATACACTGAATTTTAAAATAAATAAAATATCATCATTATAAAGAATAGCATACAGTCAAGTGTAAAAATAATTATGGATGCGTATAACTTAAAAAAAATACATTTAAAAAATAAAATAAAAATATATAAAACATTGATAAAAAAATTAAAAATAAAATACATTAACAAACTAGGTACGCTGCAAACATTTACTATAGATACAAATTACGCCTTATGGTACTTAGGTACCTACTCAAAAATATGTCCCATAGTCCTTAATTCGCTGACATAAAGAGTCATGGGACATATTTTTGAGTAAGTATGATGTGTGCACCCATATTTTTACACTTGGCTGTACATTAAGAGGGCTATTCTCTTAGGGCCCGATTCGGATTTTGAAATAGACATCTATTAGACATCACCAAGATACGATAACGATATGTTTAAGATCTAACCTGTCAATTTGACATTTGCGCGATTCTGGAGATACTGTTGAACGATTTCCACAGGATATGACTTAGAGATCCAATTCACATCTAATAGATATCTTACTCTATCTAACGTAAAAGTGACATTGGTTGCCCGAATTGCGCTGCAAAAGAGAACTAGTTGATATCTAAACTATAACGTATCTAGAATGGATCTAGTAATACGTGTCGTCTCTTGTGAATATCTGGAAGTTCGAATACGGCAGTATGTCTGTGGTTGCGTCTAACTGCCACGACTCCTTTCATACATTTTGTATGGGTCGCAGCAAATAGACCGCAGGTAATTTTTAGGGTTCCGTACCCAAAGGGTAAAACGGGACCCTATTACTAAGACTTCGCTGTCCGTCCGTCCGTCTGTCACCAGGCTGTATCTGACGAACCGTGATAGCTAGACAGTTGAAATTTTCACAGATGATGTATTTCTGTTGCCGCTATAACAACAAATACTAAAAACAGAATAAAATAAAGATTTAAATGAGGCTCCCATACAACAAACGTGATTTTTGACCAAAGTTAAGCAACGTCGGGAGTGGTCAGTACTTGGATGGGTGACCGTTTTTTTTTTTGCTTTTTTTTTTGTTTTTTTTTTTTGTATGGTACGGAACCCTTCGTGCGCGAGTCCGACTCGCACTTGCCCGATTTTTTTTTTTAAATGACCCAAAAAATTAAGCTTAGGATAGTTGAGATGGCTTTTGTTAGAAATGTTCGTTACTTTTTTATTATTAAGGATGAGCCATGTTAGACCGAGCCGTGTCCGGGGCGGAGCTTCCGGCGCATCGTTTTCTATGGAAAGCATCACATGATCACCTGTCATGTCATAGAAAAGTAAGCGCCGGAAGCTCCGGCCCGGACACGGCCCGGTCTAACGTGAGGCATCCTTTTATTTGTCTTTCCAATCTTTCCATATCTCGGGACTATGGGGTCCCGGACCTTTGGGAGGCATGCGTGGGGCCGAAGCCAACAGCACAGACGCCCTTTAAGACACGTTTGATGTTATGTGATACACCAGCTAGAACCCATTCACGCGTACAAATAGATACCCGTCAATCGGTCCGAGCTGGCATAGGAGCTATTGAGAGTGCCGGTTATGGTGTTGAAGTTTGGCTGGTCAAAAGATTGTGCTAACGCTGCTCAAAATCCGATACTAAATGACACTTAACGCAGACGCGTACGTCACGTCACGCTATCGAATGAAATTTACACTAGGGATGCTTCACTAATGTTATTTACATAAACATTATATCAAGCGAAACACAATGTTGCGTCAGTGACCCATTTAAATCTCTCCAATATTTCCATATCAACCTCAATTTGGTATGAACCATTTCCCAAAGGCAAAGTTAAGTTATTTTTCGTCTCAAGCAAAAATCTCATTTTGCAATAAAATACGATTTGTGTCAAGGAGTCGACAATTTTATCTCCGTTTTTGTAAGGGCGCAATTTTCCTAAATGGTTCAAGTTAACATAATTTGAGGTTATATTTAAGAGTCCGCAGCAAGTTCCGCCGAATTCCACCTTCCCATACAAACGGAGTTTCGTTCTCATTTTAAAACTACGTGTTGGATTGGGAGTCCCTTTGTTTCCCATAAAGATTTAAGTCATAATGTATTGTTTGTCAGATTATCATTAGTCATAAAACTGAAACAGTGAACTGAACTTTTCAGGTTTTTCGTAAGGTTATCCTATTATAGATAGGTTAGGTTATATTTGTTTTATGGCAATCCTGAAAAGTGACGCGTTTCTGAACCAAAAAATTATGACTAACGAAAATGCGGGCAAACAATACATTAGGACTTAAAACTTTTTGGGAAACAATACAGACCCTTTGGATTGTACTGAAACTTTGCACATACAATGACATGAGGTATATCTATGCCTGTAATTAGTTTATATAGCTCCAGCTTATAAAAAAAACAGAGCAAATAATTCGCTGTATTTTTTTACTATGGTGTCTGAAGCTACATAAACTAATTACAGGCATAAATATACCTATTGTAAATACAAAGTTTCAGAGCAATCCAGCTAGTCGTTTTAAAATGAGAGCGTAAATCTACGTTTGTATGGAGAACCGAGCTTGCTGGGGAGTCTTGAGGCATTGGTTTCCAGGGAGATTTTTTATAAGTGGGAAAGATGGAAGCATTACTTTAGTGTTAACTTGACATTATTACGTTTTTTACACCGTATTTTACGTATTAGCCACAATTGGTTTGATTGAACCAATTTGAAACATAAAAATCCAAACGAAATTGATTTAATAATTACCGAATGCACCAAACTACCAAAGGAGCGCTGGACCAAACCAGCTACAGACTGGGTCCCACAGGACGGATCTCGGGACAGAGGAAGACCAAAACGGAGATGGCGGGACGACCTTGACATATTTTGTAAAGGGTGGCGGGAGTGTGCATCGGATAGGACCAAATGGCGGGAAAGAAGTGAGGCCTTTGCCCAGCAGTGGGACACTCTTACAGGTAACATGACGACTGCAGCAGTGGTCCAATATGTATTGCAACGTTACTGCTGTAGCGTTGACGTGGACGATGTCCTTGTCAATTTCATTGCATTTTTTAAATCAGAAAACTGCCGTCGATGCCGCCGCCTTCCGAATGTCACCTTTACCCTTTCTAGGAAGGCCACAGTAACAATACACATACGCATCAAATCAATCAAAATAAAATCAATCAAAAATATTTATTTGCATAAATAAGGGTACAATGGGTGGGATAACAAGTTTTCAGTCTCATTCCTTATTTTACCATAATATGGCGTACACATATTCAATACGTTACCCATAGAGCTATATTCTGGCTATATGTACCTACATACATGCATTCTTATAATCTAAGTATATGGCACAATTTTACACGAAGTCAAAAAAATAATAAATTTAAATTAAATTGATAATTAATGTCTTACTTGGTAACATGTCTAATAAATATAAAATAAATAATTTCATAATCAATAAATACTTTATCATGCTTACAAATTACAATTTTCCAAAAACTCATCGATCGAATAATAGCAATTTTCAATTAATTAATTAGGTTTTAAAACCCCAATATAATATATATATTAGGGGACATCTTACACAGATCAACCTAGCCCCAAACTAAGCAAAGCTTGTACTATGGGTGCTAGGCGACGATATACATACTTATATAGATAAATACATACTTATATACATAGAAAACACCCATGACTCAGGAACAAATATTAGTGTTCATCACACAAATAAATGCCCTTACTGGGATTCGAACCCAGGACCATCGGCTTCCAAAAAATGTTAAATGTGTATATTTTTTTTTTAATAAATTTAATGGCAGTTCCTTAAAACTATCAGTAAAACAATTAATTATTTGTATTGCCATTCCATATACATTCTTCTTATGTAGAGAAAGATTTGTTGTCGGCATGAAAAGTTTATTCCTATAAGCGCCTCGTTTTGATGTCATAGTGATAGTTCTAAAGCAAGACGGGTTTTTCCTAACAAAAATACAAATTTCGTGTATGTACAGAGCGGGTAATGTCAATATTTTTTTGCTCTAAACAGTGGTCTACAGGGTTCTCTGAAGTCTGCTCCACATGCTGCCCTAATGCATTTCTTTTGGGCCTTAAAAATGATATCTGAGTCCACCGAATTTCACCACATAATGATGCAATATCTTAATTGCGACGCAACATATCCATGATAGGCTGTCATAGCTGTAGATTCTGACACTACATTATGAATACGATGCAAGACATATACAAAACGATCTAATTTTTTTTTATCATTTATTTACATACAATATATATACAGTGGTACTACTAAACTAAATTAATAACTAGCTTAAATCTAAAATAGGCCCTTGAGGCATTGTACCGATCTAATTTAATTCGTAAACTGTCAATATGAGCTTTCCAGTTGCATATACATTCTTATCGATTTTTAGAGTTCTAATACAGCTCCTGTCCACTGCACCCCTATCACCCTTAAGCCAGGGCATTGACCTCTTAGGACCCATATCAGTTATTTGTTTGGGACTAACTTGATAAGCCCAACATCTAACTTGTGACCCTACATTCGATATTACCATCTCGGTTATTGCCAAATTCGGATATTATTTTGTAGGTACACACTTAGGTACTACCAAAGACATATGTAACTTCGTATAAGACGAATAAAGTCTAAGGAAAAAACTGTGGTTACATAATTAATAATTGTGCAAGGTTTGCACAATTGTGCAAGGTTTTCGGCAGAGGGGTAAGGTCTTAAAAGCGACTCCGTTTACTAAATGCTCTAAGATGCTTGGCAAAGACCATTTCCTAAATGATAGATGTTGGTATAGTGCCCCTGGTCCGGCGCATATTTAGTCCAGCATATTTCGCTGGCTGGCTGTTCAAAGCAGCGTGCTAGACACATTTACCAGGGTCAAAGACATATGTAACTTCGTATAAGACGAATAAAGTCTAAGGAAAAAGCGTGCCTCGGAATTCAAGCAAAAGTCATTCTCGAATAGATGGCGCACACACCTTTAGCCTATCCTCGGCTAGATGGCGTGACGACACCGTTTCATATTTAACAATTTTAACACATAGATATCAGTGAATGAACATGGATCAAAATGATATAAAAATAATAAAATCATTTATCCATATATATACATTTTTTGATAACTTTATTTATTTATTTATTAAACTTTACACATAAATTAACAGTATGACACCAAAGCACATATGTGGTATATTACATAATAATATTAAAATTCAAAAAATATTTATACAACAATAAATAAACTTATAACAATGAGATCCGGGACGCATTTTTACATTATATTATTTTCTATGCACCTTATCAGTTTCCTGTAAAATACACGTTTGCATTTTGAGTTTTAGTCGTGTGTCGATAGATGGCAGTAAATTTACAGTGACTACAAAATTTACAATGACAGGACCCCTCTATACTATCTATTCTTTTTGCCAGGGTACATATCGACCCTAGTCTGTAAATTTCTATAATATTACTATTGGCGAGAGGTCGCACAGGACCGAGAAAAGTGGCGCTGTCTTGTGTCGGAGGCCAAGTATCATTTAGGGTCGCTGAGCCAACGGAGTAAGTAAGTAAGTATATTTCTTATATAAATAAAACATACATTTTCCTAAATACAACCAAAACTTTGCGCTATTTCTACGGGATCTTGACCTTGCTGGTCATAAAGAGCTTACGCGATATCGCGACGCCGCGGGCCGACATTTAACCATATTGCACGACTGTACAGTCAGCGTCAAAAGAACTGACTACGCTTCAAAAGTACCATCCTCTAACAGCTTAACATAAAAAGAGATAATATGTCTCTATATTCCCGTTGCCAGGGATGTTTTGGGATTATACTGAGCAACTTTTACTATGGGACCAACCCCGAAATAACTGTGATACCTAGCTAGGCAGTTGAAATTTTCACAGATGATATATTTCTATTGCCGTTAGGTATAAAAAAAATACTAAAAACAGAATAAAATAAATATTTAGTTGGGGCTCCCATACATTAACATGATTTTTGCCGTGTTTTGCTTAATGGTACGGAACCCTTCGTGCGCCAGTCCGACTCGCACTTGAGCGGTTTTTACCTCCAAATGCTGTTTTAAGTGTACCATTTTATAATACCAGTGGCGGCCCAGAAAATTCATATTAAATTACGAAACTTTATTCCATTGTAAAGTTTTAACGTTCACAATAAAGTAGATACCTATAAATAACTGGTACCTGCTGACAGCTCAGTACATCGAAGACTCGAAACTATTCCACTCCAGATATATTAGTTTGAAAACAGTACTTACAAAAACAGTAGGTAGATAACTTACAGCAGCGACGAAATATATAGACGAAGCTCTCAATACATTTTTGAATTGGAAAAACGGTCCATATGATCAAAGAAAATTTGAAATAAAGACGGATTGTCAAAGTAAATTATGTAACCACAGTAAATTTACTAGGCCAAAGCTATGGTGCAATCTTTTCGAGCGACAGCGCCATAACCTTCAGCCTACTCTCGAATAGATGTTGTTAATTTTCATATTATTTTAATCTACTGTCGAAAGATGGCAGGAATTGTACTGTGGCTACATAATTTATCATGACCGTAAAACTCTATATACACTCTATTCTCTTTGATATGACTGAAACTAATTGGCATGCTAAACTTTCTTGTGCCGATTTACAACATGTCACGTTGTCAACTTTCAATCAGTACAGTGGATCATTTTTGATTGAGCCTTGTTTATAAATAACGCCATCAGTCGCTACCGTTACTGACCCATATAAAAATCTAACCTAATTTAAGTTGATCGCAGAAATCGCGAAGCGTCTGGTTGACATAACTGGTGACCGAAGAGCTGGCGGCTACCTCGCACAACGTATCAGCATTGCGATACAGCGAGGAAATGCCGCCAACATCCTTGGTACAATGCCTCAAGGGCCTATTTAAGTTAGTTATTCATTTGTTTTAGTAATACCACTGTACCTATATATATCTGGTTTGTAAAAAAATGATTTTATTTACATATATACTTTTACATAAAATCTACACACGAAAGAAGTTACACGGGTGTCTGCAAACACAAGTAGGTATTAATATAAGTTGTTTACGCACAGAAATCAAAGAAATTCCGAGAAATAGGAGCATTATTCCACGAATGTTAGTAAGAATAATAAGCTTATTTATGTTGATAGGCACTCGAGAAAAATCTGACTACGAAAATAAACTTGGAGCGGTTTCCGACTGTGAAAATCTGTCATTGATTTGGTATGGATATTTATTACTCTCAACCGCCCATTTAACTATAGCTACACATATATAAATTTTGGATTTAAGAAAAGAACGTACTTACTCCCGTCTGAAGTGCCGGCGTCACACTTATAACCCCTCTGCGGCGGTAGCACGGTCGCATTTTTATCGATTGTCACCATGCCCGTCACGTTCTAACGAGTGGGTAAGTGCGAAAGTGACGGGCATAGTGATATATGATAGAAATGGACCATGCTGCGCCCGCTCGTGTTGCGGGTGTCCAAGGGCGACGGTTATAATATTAATTTTAATTCTTTTTTTTCAGGGGTCGTGAGTTCAAGTCTCACCCAAGACAGTAATTTTTCCACTTTTAAATTTATTCTAAGGTTATAATATTGCCGGACGGAATCGGAAACATAAACAATTAAACATGTACATTGCCAAAGCAAGTGCTGCCATCTACCGTTCTCGTACGTTTTCTTGTGCATAGTAAGTTCTGCCATCTTGTGGGCTACATCGGAAGCATAAACTTCACATTTACGCATCGCGCTAAAAATCTGACGGCTCAGGAGCCGTGCTGCCCAGCACAGGTGCTGCCCCCTATATCACGCACGTTCGCTATTCCAACGCAACATTGCTCTAATTCTAAGGGTAACATTCCATTTCTGACCGCAGCTGCACTACTAGTACGAACGCGTCGGTGTTATTGTCAATTTCCATAGTAAAATGAATGGTAATGCTGCTGTCGTTGGAAATGGACTGTCACCTTTACTCAAAATCAGTGTAGATGCCTAGATTTTAATATTTGCTGTAGCATTGCAGTCGGCAACAACGTCGCACCATAGTGCTGCAGCCGACCTCATTACTGCAGGTATTGTCAAACTTAATAAACGTCTTGATTAAAATAGTATTTGCGTCAATGCAATTGGCAATGTCACGCCGCAATAATTCAGCAGTAACGTAATCTTAATCTGAATGTTACCTTAAGCGAGATCCATGTGCGAATAATGTCAAATGAGATCAAACTAACATCAAAATGAAGGTTTGAATCGGCTTAGGTAATACCTACACTGTTATTGTTCACACGAGCGCAAGCGAGTTGTTTTGAAAACGAACAAGAGTATATTAACCTTGAGATTTTTAATAGTAAGTTCCTATCCACGTGTAGAATTTTATTTATTGTAGATGTGCGGTATGGTATACGTTATAATTTTAATATTAATATGGCTAGGGAAGTACTTTTCAAACTACAAAGATGACAAGTAAAACATTTTTCATAAAAAACAGGGCAGAGATATTTAAAAATAAAAGCAGTAAGCAGGAAAAAGATGATTTATGACAACTAAAAACACAACTATGAGGATCATAATAACATTTATTATAAACTACTTACGAAAAAAGAATAACTATTAAAGATGAAAGGGACTGATCGGCACGTCGTAAAACAACAAAACTATCATTTACACCACACTAACAAGGGATTTATTTATGTGGAAGAAATGCAGCCACCGGCCATAATTCTGACATAATTGCACATAAATTTAAGTATTTGTGTGTTAGAAGTTGGCAAAGTTTGAGGTTGCTGTTGACTTTGGTTCCGTGACGTTGGATATCGTCCTTTTCGCTTTTTTTTGTGGCAAAATCAGACGATGTTCAAGTTTCAAACTACGAGACCTAGGCTAGTTGTCACCTAACTAAAATGACAACCGTTACCGATAAATATTGGGGACATCTTACACAGATCAACCTAGCCCCAAACTAAGCAAAGCTTGTACTATGGGTGCTAGGCGACGATATACATACTTATATAGATAAATACATACTTATATACATAGAAAACATCCATGACTCAGGAACAAATATCAGTGTTCATCACACAAATTAATGCCCTTACTGGGATTCGAACCCAGGACCATCGAATTTAGATTTTAGATTTTTTTTAATTTTGACTGTCATCTTGATTGATGTTATAGATTCGAATTCTGTAGAGCTAAGATGGTCGGCTCTTGACTTTATCATTTGTCACCATGCCTGTCACGTTCTAAGTATACGTAAGTGCGAAAATTGACGCATAGCATGACAGGTGATAAAAATGCGACCATGATAAAGCTTCTGGCTACTAATGATCTTATATGATAAAATCGTAAAAGCTGCGGTCCATGGGCTTCGGGTACCAAATCAACTTACCATTAGAATTGTGTTCCGGTAACTACTTACATACAAAACTTTATTAATAAAGAACCAAAATAGGTAACATGTCCACAGCCTCCAAACGCTGGCGTCTCGCCAAACATTGTTATAGACGTATTAATCGCAATTTATCATCGGGTTATGTCGCGGGTTTTTAGCGATAGGCTTGTGACGTTCCAGCGTAGATTGAGTTTTTTTGCTTTAGTATTGAGTACTTGTGATCTACACAGACTTCATAGATTTTGAGTTAATAATAATTGGTATTTTCACCTCAGAAACTTGAACAAGTGTACTTTGCTGCTTAAAAACAATGAGCAAAATACGACTACGTGAGGTGAGACATAAATTATATCCAAGTGACCTTTACGTTCGAATGTCATTTCAAAGGCGAACCGAGATTGAAAATCCCATACTTACAGAGTATGAAAATGTCATCGTTAATGTTTTTTTTTAATGAAAATATGAAGTTTATAATGACACTCTCACTTTGTTCTTTATAAAGTTGTGTAAAAATACTAGCCCAGCAATCGTCCCATCACTACAAAAGTATTTCTTACAAACATATATTGATAGAAATCGCACTTACGAGCAATATGAATATTGATATAGGTACACATTGGATCATTAATTCTGAAGATACATTCGCTATTTATTTCTCTGCTATATAATATACAGTTTTGTGGGGAGTTATAAGTAACGATGCGTTTAATCTTAGTTCCAATACTTTTATGATGTAAATCGCAAATTGCTTGTCGTATTTTTGTGCCATAAAATCTAAATTCAAACTTGTTTTCAAATGACTGTTATCGTTGTTTTGCATTAACATACCATTTACAACAGATGTTTACATTTTTGACGCATTTTTCATACATTATCATTATTTTTCAGTAAAAATATTTGTCATAAGATAAACGTACTGGTGCTCGACGCGGTCCCAGTACATTATCATCTTGAAACTTAAGTCATTGCCAATAGAGGTGACATCAAGGTGTCATCTATTGGGCATTAGCATGTCGAGCACTAGTACGTTTAAGTACCTTATTTTCCTATGTTTATCCAACTTATCACGGTCTAATAAAATGTATGAGTATTAAAGTTAGTTTATCAAAGTGAATCGTCTCTCGAGAATCCATCTATGTTAGAGAAGTAACTAAACTTCGCAAAAGGCGTATAAAAAACTTTTTATTCCACTTCCAACGACTCAGATTTATTATTATGTGAGTCTTAGCCAGTTTATCCCTTCAACAAGTCTGTGATCCTAGTCTACACAAATTTTAGATATTCAAATGTCTAGGAGGCTCATTCTATTTAAGCAATTTGTAAGGATTTGGAACTTATTTTGATACGACTTTGACTCGTGTCTACGGTGGTGCAGTTCATATTGGATGCGGATTCGCACCCGGCTCCGGACATCACTATGCTTTTGCCACGAACGCAAAGGGTGGTTAGTTAGGGTCCTAATTAACAAACTTTCCTAAGCTTTATAAAACATTTACGTTTAAGATAGATAGAACTCTTACTCTTCATTGACACACCTCTGTAAAAGATACAGCTAAAAGAAAAACAATTGACTAAAGATAGAGGCAGACAACAGAAGGTCTTATCGTTAAACAGCGATCTCTTCCAGACAACCTTTGACCCCTGATTACATTTTGTCAGCACCAACCAACGTGAGCCGCTAACGCTGATTTGTGATCAAAGTCAAGATCGTATGAAAATGAGATGAAAACGATATATAAAATTCTGGAAACAGAATCGGCATCTAGAAATTTTGCAAAAAGACTGTCTGAGAAAAGATAAATGTCGTCTCGCTACTGTCGACTCGACAAACTATTTAATAACGTCTGATAATGTTTAATTTTAAACTTGTATTTTAATGTTTTGTGACTTTTACGACTTGAAACATGATGTTAGATAAATCTGTGGACTTTGTATGAATTTTACGACTTGGTGTTTATCTGTGTACAAATGTAAGTAGAATATTTTAATATGTGTATTTGATGGTTGATGTTTTTGCATTGAGATAAATAAGAGATCATTATAAAAAAAAATTAAAAAAAATCATTTACTCAGATGAAATAAACCCTATTTTATTTACAGATGTTTTTTCTTCTGACAAACTGCAGGGCAGTTTGTTGGCAGAGAGAACTCCCTTAAAACATAGATGGGTAAACTTAGCTAATTGTTAACTTAAGTATACATCTTATTGCTTATGCTTATTTTACGAATAAACACTACACTTCTCAATATTTTATAGGTAATATTAATTGTATTTCACAATCTTTTACACTTGAAATAAAACTATTGAAACGGATTATATCGCTTTTACACTTGTTGAGGAACAAAACCAAAA
The DNA here is from genome assembly GCF_910591565.1 of Cydia splendana. NCBI lineage: Eukaryota > Metazoa > Arthropoda > Insecta > Lepidoptera > Tortricidae > Cydia > Cydia splendana. The sequence continues at coordinate 2,051,753 of NC_085968.1, forward strand.
ACTATAAGGATTATACTAAGACCAAATATATTTATGACAATAATACCTAGACCTACCCTGTTCGTTTTTTTAGCATTAGAAAGAACTTGAAAGAAGGTAAGCGATCTTGACATGTCTTTTAATTGAAAAACGCTTTTTAAAAATCAATAACTATTACTTATGAAAGCAGAAGAATTTAAATGATCGTATTAGGTTCATAATTGTTACATATTTGCCGTAACTTATTTTTAAAATGTGTTTATCAATTAAAAGACACATCAAGATTGTTTACCTTATTTCTAATGCTAAAAAAAACGAAGTATACCTTATGACACGTGCCTATTCCTACAAAGTATAATAGTACGTACCTAATAAGGGTACCCTACCAAGCAAAGATCTTCCAAATTGAGGTTAAAAGAGTAAGCCTATCACAACCTCACAAATATGAGATTAGGCCTAGGTACCTACCGTTATCGATGTCTCGCATAGTTCCGCTATTCGCTGTGATGTGGTTATTGGAAGTACCACGTAGTGTGAGAACTTGTCCTGTTTTAGCGGATTTCTTTTTTTTAATAGCCTGTTTACAGTATCTCATTGCTGGGCAAAGGCTATTTATGTACCTACTTTATAATATTATAAGTGTGAAAATAGGAAAGTTTGACTGTCTGTCTGTTACCTCTTAATCATCAATAATCAATCCACCTTGTTCCCGAATTCCTCATAAAGATAATCACAATAACAGGAAATCTTTTGAATGACATGACGTCATCGTCCAGCTTTGGAGATGACTTGCCTGATATAAGCCCTTATAAATTTGGTATTAGGTAGCTGGGGACAGATGCGGGTAACTATAGACAATATTTTTTACTGACACTTGTAAAAAAATACTGATTTCAAGTTTACTGCTGCGTTCACATAATATTGGGGAATATTTCCTTTGTCTAACGTTACCGTTTCTGTCCCAGTTACTTCACTTGACGGTATACGCCTGCAATTTTTTAGTTCGTGGTTTGTTATGGTTATTGCTTAGCTTTCAAAAATATTTCGAACATCTCCGGAATTATTAGGTTTGCCAAAGTTCAGACTTTCAGTACTCGCTGAGCTATGACACATTTAGTCCCGCAAATGGCTCTTTCACATAGCCTACGTAGAGAGTTTGTGGGCCAAACGGCACTTCAAGCCATCGTCACGTGTCGGACGCCCTTTATTGAGCCAATCGGGGTTAACCACCGATATTATGACAAGGAGTAAAAACCGTAACGTAAAAACGACGTATTAGATATAGATAAAGAAATAAAGTAAGACTTTTCCTCCTAGGAAAGCGAAATATTACCGGTTAACAAGACTCGTAAAGTTTTTATTAAGTAGTTTGATTGGCGAGTTAATGAAGGAGCCGTTAAAGTGACGTGTCGGCAGTAATTGAGGGAAAAAGTTTACGAGGGAGTAATAGAATGGAACCTAGATGTCGGGCGATAAAAAATGTTAACGGTTAACTTTACTTACTTGGCTGGCGCTATGACCAAAAATGAGTCTTGGCCTCCAACACAAGAGCACGCCACTTTACTCGGTACGCCAGCATTCGTCGACGCCGAGCTCACAGAGACCTGCCTCCACTCTATCTGCCCAACGATATTTAGGATGACCAACAGGACGGCGTCTAGTTGGTAGACCCATATAAGTCCTTTTGTCGAAACGGTTAACTTTAACTTCCTTCGATATATATTATGAGGGTTGCACGTCTCTATTGTATATAGATATACCCAAGGTAAAGCCTAATTTTACAAGTTTGTATTTAACTTGCAATGTATGTATGTTCGGTTAAAATCTTGCAAGCTAAATTAGATCCACTTTCTATTATTCCATTAAGCTGAAACTTCACTATCGTAAATAATTAAAATGTAATAAATGTGTATGTAATTAATGTGTAATTGTCTTTCGGTAGATGTCGCTATACGCCACCTCAAAGGCGTGTTTACATAAAGAAAGGAATGGAAAGATTTGCGATGTCCTGGTAGGCTTCCGTAGCTCAACTGGTTAAGAGCAACACACGGATTGTGGAGGATACGGGTTCAAGTCCTGCCGGAAGCGTAAGTTTTTCCATTTTTTCCTTTAATATAAAATTTGGAATATCGCTCGCAGACGTATCTGCTTGTTAAAAAATTGATTCACTATCGTATGTAGTAAGTTCGGTGACGATGCAATATTATGTTACCATCAAGCTGACCTGATGGACACTAGAGGTGGACATAGGAACTGTATGATAAAAAACATTGTACACACTAAACAGATACGTACAGGAAAATAACATTCGTATGTTTGAGCAACTTTATTAAAAATATTTTCCAGGTTAATACCTAAACTAAAGAAACCACTGAAAGTTCTGATACTAGTCATTAAATACGGGTAGATAACCTGTAAGGCGAACTGGCAGTAATAAAATCCTGCACATGAATTATTCAGGACGACATCCGAAGCTGTCCTGTACCTATTCAGAATCTCCATAGGTTTCCTTTAGGTCCACGTGTGTACAAGAGCCTGATTCAGATATATCCTCTACCACCCAGACATCAAAACTTGCCAATAAAAATGCAATTATGATTTGCCAAATAAAAAATCAAATTTGAATGGAACGGGAAACCTTTTTATAGGCCACTGGGCGGCTAGAGGATATAACACCTTGAAATGAAATGAAATTATTTGTGACGTCCCACGGGAAAAGGTACCTTATGGTGGTTGGCGCTTACGCTATTATTAACGCCGCTCCAATATTATTGCGGCGCTATGCGACGTAAGCGCCAGCCGCCATAAGGTACCTTTTGCCGTGGAACCTCGCATTTTTTTTTTTACGGTTTTGATCGATACGATCTTGAAGATCGCTCACGCTGATCAGTGCATGCAAATCGAAGTTAAAGTCTTGTGTGAGATGTGCGCAAATCACTAAGACGGTCGTTAAAGTCGTATCAAAACTAGCTCAAAATTGTAACAACTTATATTTAATTACACAAACGGGTCTACCGCGATATAATTTCATTGTTTTTACCTTTAATTCCGACGTTTTAGCTGAGTTGCACCAGCTGTGGTCACGGAAAGACTGACGTCCCAACAAATGTCAACGGAGATATTAATAAAACAACACTAAACTACCCGAAATTAGTAACAACTTGTTAAATTAGAATTAACCTCAAGCATTTTCAGGCTTGACATTGTAACTGAGAGAGAAACTAATTAAACAATAAAAAGCTAACTAGGTAATATAAAACTTAAATTACTTAAAATTAGATTTCGAATTACGTACGTAACTATTCAGATGTTGCCAATCAGCTTTTAATTAAATTTACAACTAATTTCTGTTCGAAACTGAAAATTACTTTCAGCTGGAAATTCATCAAAGCTGTTTAATTGGTGTCAACCACATAGTTAACTCACACGCATTGTAGTTAGAAACTTACCTACAGTTACAAAATAAGAGTCCACAGCAAGTTCCGCCGAATACGCAAAACTCTGCGTAGGGGGCGCCACTACCACTATCCATCACGCATGACTTTTACTTCATTTTTTGACGACCGGTCTGGCCTAGTGGGTAGTGACTACAGAATGCAATCTCGATCTCGCAATTTCAAGATCTCGCGAGATCTCGCACGAATTTTCGACATTCAATCTCGTTGACAGGAAATCTCGATTTTAGCAATCTCGGTCGAGATCTTGATTAATATTTTCGAACGAACGAACGAACGAAATTGAAAGATTGATCCGTGTGAATTACTTTGTTTTGAGTAATCTTTTTGACCTTAGATTCATGTTGTTCAGGCAGTGCTATTGTATGCGGCCGGCTTTAGCGTCAGCTAAAAGCACTGTGGCGCGCTCTGTGCGGAAAAATCGGACGAACTTAACGTACCCAGTCACAATTATTTATGATTTTTTCTCGCTTACCCTACATTTTTTTGTAAGTTGCTGAGTGCTTGTCAAAAGTATCAGCTGAGCATGTTACTGCCTCTGCTTACAATTTTGTAAAATTAAATATAATTAATACCACTTTTTCATAATTATATGCAAATTAGAGCTACATACATATTATTTGTTTTTTTTTTATAAAAGTAGTTTTTTTATTAAATGTTGATTAATTTGTTGATCTTCAAAATAAAACATGACGTACCTACTCTAAATATGTAGTATATATGGAATTCTTAGAGATTTTTGCTCAAAATAACACATTTTTAATGACTTTGTCAAATCTCGATCTCGTCGAGATTAATCTCGATCTCGAAAGTGTGATGGTCGAGATCTCGAAACACCCTATCTTGATTTAGATTTTTCGTGCGAGATCTCGAATCGCCAATCTTGGTGCGAGATTGCATTCCCTAGTAGTGACCCTGCCTGCGAAGCCGATGGTCCTGGGTTCGAATCCCGGTAAGGGCATTTATTTGTGTGCTGCGCACAGATATTGGTTCCTGAGTCATGGATGTTTTCTATGTATTTAAGTATTTGTATAATATATCGTTGTCTGAGTACCCACATCACAAGCCTTCTTGAGCTTACCGTGGGACCCACGGCTCGATTCGGAAAATTAATTAGATTTCTACTAGACTTCAACAAGTTACGATACGGATAATTTAAAGATATTTGTAAGATAGATATGTCAAATTTGACGTTTCCGCGATTCTGGAGGTCCTCTTAAACGATTTCGACAAGTTATGACTTAGATATCCAAGTCACATCTAGTCGATATCTAATGTAGATCTAGTTGATCTCTAAATCGTCTCAAGATCTTGTGATTATCTTGAAATCCGAATAGGCCTGTTAGTCAATTTGTGTAAGAATGTCCCTATAATATAATATATAGCTATTAATATTTCACATGCACCAACCAGTGTGAGCGATCTTCAAGATCGTATCAGAATAAAATCAAAACTATAACAACTTATCAAATCAGGATCGATCCCTTGTATAACAATGGTGTAACAAGGCCCGATGATACACATGCAGTGCATAATTATTTTCCATCGTTTTTTCACGGAAACGTACGAGCGTGTCTACTATTTCAGTCAGTCTCGGTACAAAAGTACTGAGGTTGACTGAAGTAGCATGACAAATACGAACGTTTCCGAGAAAATACGATGGAATTAACAATTATGCACTACATCTGTAGGCAGTTACCGTATCGACCCTTTGAAGAACCATATTAGATATGAACAAACTATTTTTAAAAATCACGTCAGTAATAAACAACCTACGCACATTCCTCTAAAAAAAAAACTTGCAGTGGTCGTAAACCTTGACAATTAATTTAGCCGGCCATATTACTGTTAATAAAGTTCAGCGTCAAGAACTTAGCTTTGCGGCAAATCTCCTAATTGTAAGAGAACGAGCGAAATTTTTATAGAGTCGTAAAAGTTCAGTAATAAATCGTCCAAGTTCACTGCTCTGTAATTTGTTAACAAGTTTACGGCTGAACCATATTTTTGGCGTCATTATTGTTGTCATTAAATGTAATGAAACAGCTGCGCGAGATTAAACTATGCTGGTTTCTTGTTGGATAAAAATTTACTTACTAAAGGCCACAACAAACCGGCTGCGTGAACGTAGACGTGCACGACGCGCGTGCACTATAGTGTGCCACGCACGCACACGTCCCGCAAGCGGTGCGTCTCACATAAGAATCTGTATATTACAACGCTACTACCAAAGACATATGTAACTCCGTATAAGATGAATAAAGTCTAAGAAAAAAACGTGCCTCGGAAATCAAGAAAAAGTCATTCTCGGATAGATGGCGCACACACCTTTGGCCTATGGTCGGCTAGATGGCGTTGACGACACCGTTTTATATTTAACAATTTTAACACATAGGTATCAGTGAATGAACATGGGTCAAAATTATATAAAAATAATAAAATCATTTATCCATATTATATATAAATGTTTTCGATAGTTTTATACGTTTTCATTTTGAGTTTTAGTCGTGTGTCGATAGATGGCAGTAAATTTACTGTGACTACAAAATTTACTATGACAGGACCCCTCTATACTATCTATTCTCTTTGCTACTACTCATGCCTGTCAGTTGTTCGGAGCTGTCAAATTTTGCGTTTAACTGACAGGCTGATATCGTCCGGCGAACTGGTAATCATGCAGTAGGCCCCTTTAGAGCGTTTGCTAAATTTTATTGCAATGGGATGTTCCATAGTTCAACTTCCGAGTGACGTTAATCAGCCCGCAAAATTTTGTTGGTGCAACTGTAATATGTTACATTTTAGACTTGATTTTCGGCATTTATCAAAAAAAGTGCATTTTACGAGTTTTGCTCCAGTAAAGCGAGATTTACAGTTATAATTAAGTTGACTCTCTTATTTATTCATTTCCTTATAGCTATAAAATAGCACTTCCATAGCTATGCTAAAAGGAACCAGTATTTAAATATTTCCTTCACGCCACCGACGAATGGGGACGCGTCTTACATTCGCAATATTAGTCCTCTTCTACAATACTGAATCGCCAATTTAATTTGACCTTTACATCTTTTAAAACTATGCGTAATCGCAGACCAAGATATACTGGATTATATTTGCATCAACAACTTATAAAACCACTTTATTTGTGAGCTCTCTCACCGTTTCAATGGTATGTAATAAAGGGCCAAGCGTATACTGGTTAGGTTTAGGTTGGCTATGGGAATGGTGTTATGCAATGCGGCGCCAGCGGGGTACTACGTGTTCGAGTTTTAATACCAGGCTAGTATACATACCATGCGATAATCTATCTTTATGCTAGATGTGAAATACACGTGAATGATATTCTAGTTTGAAGTTGTGTTTTATACTGATTTTCTGATCTACATAGACACAAAAAAGCCCTTGTTTATACTTCATCATCATCATCATATCAGCCAGAGGACGTCCACTGCTGTACATAGGCCTCCCCCAAAGAGTGCCACAATGACCGGTCTTGCGCCACCCGCATCCGCCCGGACCCGCAGCGGACTCCTGCGACCTTAACCAGGTCGTCAGTCCACCTTGTGGGGGTTCTACCCACGCTGCGCCTTCCGGTACGTGGTCGCCACTCGAGAACCTTTCCGCCCCAACGGTTCATACTTACCCCGGCTTAACGGCTGCAATTGAGTTTGATATTTAGAAAGTGCGAGGACAAGTGAAACTTACGATATTGTCAGAAAAATCACATTTAAAGTATTCACCAGCCGTCCCTATTCACCCCGGTTGACGGTATTTTAACCATTAAATTTAGCATTGGTACGTTTTTGCCCCCGAAATACCGGGCTATAGTAATGAATAAATAAAAAACCCTGACCGCGATATTTGCCTTCAATGCCGGAAATATAAACAGAAATAGTACACTTTCATTCATGCCAAGATATGAATGAACTGACGTGAACAGGTGGAGAATGTTGTATCCATTATACGTACTATTTTTAAATGAGTGTCGTTTTTATTAAAATTTACAAATGTTTTAAATAAAGAAAGAACTACGCGAGGTATTTTGAAATATATGTAATGTAGGTATACAGGTTACTTTTAATTAGAACTACTTGAGGTATTTCGGAATAATGTGTAGGTACATGTTACTTTTATTATCTTATAAAATAAAGAAATTATTAGATAAGAGAACATTTATCTATGTCTAGTACTAGTTTTCGTTGCCAAAATTAAAAAAAAAACAGATCGATTAGAATTTTTACATACAAAACTTAGAAGATTTCACAGAAATTAGAAGAACATTAGCAATCTAATAAATATGACAAGTAAAGGGCCCGTAGAAACTATCTTTGAACATCTAATAGGGTCTAATAAATAGCTCACTTTGCCTACATGTCTATTAAGCAATAGTTATACGGCACTATTATACAACACCTTATTAACATGCTACAAAGACCCCTTTTCTATTACGTACGCCATTTACACTTATTGAAAGGCTTGCACAAAGGTGTTCACCCTGTATAATTACTCAGGTCGGGGTTAACCACACCCTGTATACGATACGCACGAGTAACCACACGTCATTCGTTAGAATAATTAAACTATATTGAATCAATAGCCAATCGGCTCGATTCGGAAAATGAATTAGATTTCTACTAGACTTCAACAAGTTACGATAAGGATAATTTAAAGATATTTGTAAGATAGATATGTCAAATTTTCCGACGTTTCCGCGATTCTGGAGGTCCTTTTGAACGATTTCGACAAGTTGACTTAGATATCCAAGTCACATCAAGTCGATATCTAATGTAGATCTAGTTGATCTCTAAATCGCCCCAAGATCTTGGAATTATCTCGAAATCCGAATAGGCCTGTTAGCCTGTAACACGGGACATAGTCGAGTAAAACTTACGTTTATTTATGGCCTGAAGTGACGCTACATACCTACGTAAGTTTAACGCGATTAAATCCTGATTAGTTTTAAAATTATGAGTGAAAATCTTGTTATAGTTCGTTTTTTTAGCATTAGAAAGAACTCCACAGAAGCAAGCGTGCAGTTTTTATCGTGCTCTTTAATTGTTAATAATTATTGAATTATCTAATGTAGCATGGTCAATACATATAATTTACTTCAAATTATTACCGCTAAAAGTGCCGGATTTGTCGGAGTTGCCGGAACCACATGGTTACTTCTGTGGTGTTCTTTCTAATGCTAAAAAAACGAACTATAGTTTAAATCAATGTGACTGGGACTTTGCCCAGTACGACCTTAAAGCATTCAAAAAAAGAACGTACTCCCATCATAAAGGCCCAACACAGCCGCTCTGGTGTGTGGTGGTGGCTCTGGGGTGTGGTGATACAGGTTTACAATTTAATAGGCGACGGCAATCCCTTACTATTACGCGATTCGTCTGTTCTCCAGACATAACAATTATAGCGAAAGTGTTGGACGGTGTGCTTGAGCGGCATCTCAGTGGTTATGCCAAGGTACATGACGGTCAATTTGGGTTCAGGTCTGGGCTCTCTACTGAGAGTGCGATTCTAGTCCTCAAGCACACCGTCCGATACTACACGGACAGGAAGACGCCAGTATACGCTGCCTTTCTCGACTTATCCAAGGCATTCGATCTTGTGTCTTACGATACACTGTGGAGTAAGTTAAGGCAAACAGGTATACCTCGCGAGTTGATAGAGGTTTTTAAGTTTTGGTACAATAACCAAAACAATTATGTAAGGTGGTCAGATTCCTTTTCAGATGGTTATAGGGCGGAGTGTGGAGTTAGGCAAGGGGGGCTGACCTCACCATTACTGTTTAACATCTACGTTAATCAGCTGATCGTGGAGCTCAGTGGCACCAGAGTCGGCTGCTCCATAGGAGGACAAATGGTCAATAATATCAGCTACGCCGACGATATGGTGCTACTGGGACCCACGGCTGGTGCCGTTAACGAGTTGTTGGGGATGTGCGAGTCATATGCAGAAACCCACGGGCTCTGCTATAATGTTAAAAAAAGTGAACTCCTCGTGTTCAGAGCTAACCGCAGGAGCCCGTCAGTTACACCACCGGTGACTCTTTGTGGCACCCCTCTGAATAGGGTCTCGAGTTTTAAGTACTTGGGGCATGTAGTGACAGAAGACCTAAACGATGATGCCGATATTGAGAGGGAACGCAGGGCACTGGCAGTTAGAACAAACATGTTGATCCGTAGGTTCGCTCGTTGTACGGCTGAGGTTAAACAGACACTCTTTAGAGCTTATTGCCAGTCGTTCTATACGAGCAGCCTATGGATTAACTATACCAAAAAAGCTTACAGTGCCTTGCGTGTCCAATTCAATAACGGGTATAGAATGCTATTGGGGTTGCCGCGTTTTTGTAGCGCATCCGGCATGTTTGCTGAGGCACGCATGGATGATTTTTATGCAATAATGCGCAAACGAGTGGCCTCTCAAATGTGTCGCGTGAGGGGCAGCGCCAATAGCTTCTTAGCGGCAATAGGAGAGAGGCTAGATAACCCTTTTAAAAGATATTGGGTGTCGCTGCATGCTCCTAAGTACCAGGACTGTAAATAGTAATTTTTAAGTTTTTATTAGGATAGGACTAGGATAAACTAACATAGATATAAGTAAATAGTATTGTACATAACTAACAAATATGGACTGTAATTTTGGTCTGAAATAAATATATATTGATTGATTGATTGATAACAAAACCCCCTAGGCACATAATATGTTTCTAAGGGCTTTATCTTACGCCCGCTAATGTCGGAATGAAGGTGCCCACAACTTAGCTTGAAATAACGGCCATTGTTATATAATAATAATGTTACTTGGGACAAAGCTTTTTGTCTTTGAGACATGTTGTTAAACATATGGTTGGCTTGTATAGAGATTAGGGGGCTGGTAGTCTTGTTAAATTAATGATATCTTTATTTATAGTCCTAAAAGGGATTGTATTAAACTTGTATTATGTCATGATAGAAATTGTGGCTCAGACCAGATTAGAATTTATGACCTTTGAGGTGCGGATTGTTAAGGATTATTTAAAATTCAAATATGAATAATGTTCTGATGAATAATGACCATCATTTTAACACCTTTAACGGGTACAAGCATCTAGCCGCGAATGCCGCGAACGCTAGAGCGTAACTTCAAGTGTATGGGAGCGACATTTGGCTGGTTCGGGTAAATCTTAAATATTTACTATAGATTAACATCATCATCATCATCATCATCATATCAGCCCTTTATCGCCCACTGCTGAGCACAGGCCTCTCTTCTAGTACACCACTTGTCCCGGTCCTGAGCTAATCTCATCCAGATTAACACGAAGTACGTTCTTCTTACATTTTTCAATCCTTATCAATATAAATTATTTTGTTTCAAAACAAATTGTGTAAAATGTAATTTTGACGTCATTACGCTGGCTAAAAGTGAAGTCTTTAATCCTGTTCATTTGGAAAATTTAATCACGTCGAAAGCTTTTTCGTGCTTTTAATTAAGAAATAGGTTAAAGGTTTTTGTCTAAAAGCTTATTATTTAAAAAAATCGTTTCGGTTGAGGAGAAATACTTATTTGTTCCCGGGTACATGCCCACATAAACCGTCTCAACACGACGCCGCTGTTTACACAGCCACAAGCTGACCTTGCACGCCCTTGACTTCCTATCAAAGTTACCAACAGGTTTTATGCCCTTTTTACGACGCCCCATCCTTAGGGTTAGGGAAAAACAACTTTTCCTATAAGTAAGGCCGTTTCAATGAGATAGGGGGTTGTTATTTTGATGCAATTTGCTGAGTGATAAAATGCGACGTCAATTTGGGGTACAATATTCCATTTTTGGTTTGGTTTGACTTTTTTAAGGCCTGAATCTAAATCAAAAGAAAATTGAGAATTCTATTTTGACAGGTGAAATAAGTGGCGGCTTTTGGTCACTGCCAAAGCTCATTAGCAAAGGTTATTTTAACAATCAATGTGACCGTATATCTACGGTCACATTGATTGTTAAAATATATATGGCGGACGTCGTACACAGCTCTATATATATACGCTGTCAAGAAGACCATGATGGATGGCGCAAGCGTGTTGTGGAGGGGAGTAGGCTATGCGACCAAGCCTGGTTTAATGAGTTAGATAGCAAAAGGTGTCGTGGAAAGCAAACCGGGGCTGGAACCTCGGGTGGCATGAGCTTTCTCTGCCAAAAATGTGGAGGGTCGTGCCGCTCACGCATCGGCATCCACAGTCACCAAACCCGTTGTCTAAACAGCAATACTGCATAAATCGTCTGCAATAGACGCAAAGGCCTGTGATGATGATGATTCCAAAATAAGTATATTACTCTTTAAGGGCTTTTCTAAACGACACACCTGTACGAGTTATATTCTTAGTTAATAGGTTCCTATTTAGGTACCATAATTGCGTAAACCCATTAGCACAAAATAGGATTGTACCTGCGACCTTCCTAGCAAAAAGCTGTGTACTAACCAGACATTGTGACTAGATACTAGGATTAACAATACTTTAGTACGTAGTTGGATTAAGTAAGGAAAGTTGGACAGTAAAACGTGTTTTATGCCGCCGGTTCCGTCTAAAGTGCTTGGTAAATCGTTGTTGGAGCGTTAGCTCTTAGTCTTCGAGTGCGGTGACATAAGTTTTTAGGTTATTTTAGGATGTTTTTCTGAAGTTTGATGATAAAAGTTTATTTTAGTCATCCTGTTACAGTTTAAATGGCACTGGTTTATGGCTTTTGTTAGCTTTTATCCATCCCTAAAGAAAATAGTGCAGTGTTAACGCCTGTGCCCGTTGTAATATACGGATCTTTATGAGGGATGGCACACCGTTTGCGTGACATGTGCATGTGCAGCTTCAACATTTTAGCGCACTCGTATGTGCACATCTATGGACGCACACGCAACCGGTGGGGTCTGGCTTTACTTTTACTTTACTTTATTTTTGAGCTTAATACATTTAAAGAAATTTTGTAACAGAAATTGTTTCCATTACGCGTAATATTTTTCACAAACCATCTGAGTTAAGTAGATAGTAGACTTAATACCTAAGTAGGTTAACATACAAGTAAGCCTATTTTTAAGCTCACCAAGGTCAAAATAAAAACTCAATTAAATTCCGATCCATCGACTCCTATTATCAGTTTTCATTGAAAAAATATTTGATACAGAAAATTCCAATTCCAGCAAAAGCAATAACGGCGTATTGTCAAAATTGTTGCCTGGCTTACGATTGGGAGCCCTAGGAATACATAAAACTGGGATGTTCTGAATATTACACGGATCACTTGCCTCCACAGAACCAGTTTAAAAATGTCCCGAGATAAAAGAGGACAAACCTATCCATTCTCAGAGAGCTCAACATTGTCACTCGTCTCTCCACATCATGCCATGAGCAAGGCATTCGATTCTTCGGGCATGTCATGCGGTCTCCATGCATGATGTGGAGAGATATATGATTCTGGCCGATGGATGGCAAAAGGTGCTCGTGGTGGGGCACGTATTGCTACGCGACATATCTTTGCCCGTGGACGGGCACATATTTTTCACTGTATACGTACAATTTTCGACAGAAGAGCACATGTGACGTCAAGCAAATGAAACAATACTGAAGATAGCATTCGTAACGAAAATAAAAGAAATCAAGTGGAACCAGCCAGAAAGCGGTGAGTGGCAATGTCTCACATTTTGGCGGCGATACAATCCATGATAAATCTTTAGGTCGCATTACAGAGAAAGCTTTAGATTTCTTATTTTGTTACGGATTCTAGATTTGCGATCGAATCAATCACAATTAAACTTACAGCTCGATTCGAACTATAAGATACGTCCGTTAATAGATCTAGAAACTATATGGATTAAATGCAAAATATGCCTGTGTGAGACGGTCTATACGTGCAATTTTCAAAAATAATGTACCTACTTATATTATGTAATTAGCAGCTTTTTGAAAGATAGCTGTGTATTAACTTGTCTTTCCCTACGAATTTGTCTGGTAGCACTGGTTAACCGCACTCCAGTGCAAACTTTTAGTCCTTTACCCTTTTTGGGGGAGAATTTTGGAATAAAAGTTTACTGTCCTGGGTGCGTAGCCAACGTGCAATCGTTAACGCTCCGTAGCCCATAAAACGCAACTGTCACTGTCGCACTAGTTTGGAAGTCTGATAGAGAGAGATGACTTCGATACGCTACGGAGTGTTAACGATTGGCACGTTGGCTACGCGGCCTGTTTCGGAGTTTAGACTTAACGTTAAATTTCGTCTAGATCCGATTAAAGAATGGTGGGTTGACTGTAATTATTGGCCACTACTTAGTAATTGGCCACTTCTAAAAAACAGAAGGTAACAAGCAAATTGCAGCCTTATTGTTAAGAGTGGCCACTTACTATGTAGCGGCCAATTTTGACGTGTAGTCTGATCCGCTACTTTTGTTACGAACTGTACCTACTCATAGCGAAAAGTTTATAAATGAAAGTTATAAAATCAAATTAATGCACTGTAAAATAAACGCAAAGACCGTCCCACGGGTCATTAGGCAGATTTAACCCAAGCCAGTCTTGGCGAGATTGTTTCAGCAAAAAATAGGTTTAATACTCGTTTCTATGGAGAACCAAGTAAACTTGGAGTGCTTATTTAATACGTAGCTATCATTACAAAACTTTGTTATACCACATCGATGAACAACAAGCATACGGCCCGCCTGATCGTAAGCGGTCACCGTAGCCTATGGACGATTGCTCCAGGGATGTTACATGCGCGTTGCCGACCCTTTAAAAACCTGTACGCTTTTTTGAAGAAGCTCGGAAGGGAGATCATCCCACATCCGGAAAACAACTATACCGGTAATATTATTTTATTAATGCAAAAATATGTATGGGTCCGTCTGATGAAAAAATGAATGAAATATTTCTTATCACAGGCGCGGCGGGTTCAAATCCTGGCTCGTACCAATGAGTTTTTCTGAATTATGTACGAAATATCATTGGATATTTACCACTAGCTTTTCGGTGAAGGAAAACATCGTGAGAAACCCTGCATACATCTGCGAAGAACTTCAAATGTGTATAAAGTCCCCAATCCGCATTGGGCTAGCGTGGGGACTATAGCCTAAGCCCTCTCGCGCATGAGAGGAGGCCTGTGCCCAGCAGTGGGACGTATATAGGCTGAATTATTATTATATTTATCACAGAAAACATCCTTCAAATATTTGGTGCCTCAACAAAATGACAGAATAGATGACCTAAATTCTGAGTAAAAGGTCATTACACCGACCCGACTAATACCAACGAATGTTGTCAACTTCTCACCAACCATGGTATAATAATATACTCCGCCTGGTACTCCATTCCCGTCTTTTCTAGGTCACCTAACTGACACGGGCTTACGTCATCATGCGACAGCGCTATATGATAATATGCGATAGCGCTATATATAGCGGCCATATTGTTGTGACGTAGCCCCGTGTCACTCTGGGCATGGAAGACCATGTTTTATTAGACTATGTCACCAACCATCATATCAAATTACTGGATAAATGACGGTACTTTACTTTCCTTACAATAAATTGTGTTGTGGCAGCACTGTTTTGTTGGAAACGGGCCAAATATAGCTACAAGTTCATACAACCAACCACTTTTAGAAGACCTCTCGGTTTTCTTTTCGGGCTTAAAAATTTGGTAAGTTGAATAAAATGGGAGGTGTCAAGCTATGATGGTGGGTTAATAATGACAATTATGATCCGAATGAATGGCGTTAAGGAATGTTTTGGATGAAATGTGAATGTGTTCGGGTTTGAATAAGTTTGTTGATATATGGAGAAAAATAGACAAGAGTTCAATTGGTAAAGCTACGCAGTTTAAATACCTTCTGTTATCCCTTCCTTCCTATGATAATACCCGTCTATCTGGTACTTCTTTGCGCTTAAGGGTAACATTCCATTTCTAACCGCAGCTGCATTACTGTCAATTTTACTATGGAAATTGACAATGACAGCGACGCGTTCAGTACCGGTAGTGCAGCTGCGGTTAGAAATGGAATGTTATCATAAATTGCTGAACTATAATATCACCCAATAATTGACCAAGAGCTCCAAATGTGGTCCAAAATTAATTCCAATAACTTCGCTCGAGTAGGACTTTCATGACTAAATATTTGTAAGAACGAAACAAAAACGCAGACAAAACCAAATAGAACATTAGTATATAAATGTTGTCTTGAACCTGTATACCATAGTTGTATCTACTGCAAGCGTTATGGATGGCTTTATCCATCATGATAAAATAACTGTCACTTTTTAACACCGCGGGATAGAAAGTGACGGATACCGTTTTATCACGCTATCATGTAGACAAAAACTACCATCATATCCGTGCTGGACTATAGTTGAGTGGAGGTGGCTATAGGTGGTGGACTGGAATCGGTTTATATGAAATTTGATACGTTATAATAAAATTGGATATGGAAATATTTTATATAAAGTCGCGGGCAGCCGCTAGTATACCGCGATCCCAATCTTATTAAATGCGAGGTTTGCTCAAACCAGAGATGTTGCGAATATCCGCATCCGCCACCGCGGAACTTCCGCATTATTTTCAAAATCCGCATCCGCATAAAATCGTTGTGGAGCTTAACAGGCCTATTCGGATTTCGAGATAATCACAAGATCTTGAGACGATTTAGAGATCAACTAGATCTTTTTAAATTCTGCCTTTTTGTCCCTAAATTTACGTATGTGCTCCGCTGTTGTCCTTTCTGGAAACATCAAAATTTATTGTCGCCCATAGATGATTTGATCAAAATTAGTTTAGAGACGATTCTAAACATTCAGCTAAGTGAGCCTTCCTGGTCTCAAGCGTCCCTCCCCATTCGGTTTGGAGGTTTAGGAATTCGCAAAATTTCCAGTGTGGCTTCCCCAGCCTTTTTAGCGTCCACTCATAGCACGTCTGGTCTCATAGGAAATATCTTAAGGCGACGGTAGCGGTGGGTAAAATTTCAGATTCTGTCAATTTACCCCATTTCACACACAAGCTCACTTCACGCACACTACCTCACTTTACTGGGACAGGTCAGTGACCCATCATGTTTTTTTAAGATTGGACTTTTAGTTTAGTATTGACCACTAGCCTCCTTTGAGGGTAAAAGCGTTCCATTGAAAGATGAAAGAGAAACAATGCATTTAATCTTGCTTTCCTTGTCTGTTCATGTCACACGTGACGTACCTATTTAATTCATTTGATTGTTGACTGTTTTACTACCTAATATTGCTTTGTCGAGATACGCGTTTTGTACAATTAAAGCGAATAAAACAAGATGTCATTAAGTCAGATGTAAAATGTTATTTACTACTCTATACGGTTTTTCATAAGGTGCAAAATCCATTCAATAGGAATTTAAATAAATAAAGTTTCAGCAGGGTGGCAATTCCATTTTGGCGGATAAAGCGAAACAGAATAGTTCTATCGAACCTGCTTACAAATTTTCACGAGAATCAGTTGAGAAATGTGATCTGCAAAGGAGAACATACAAAAGCATTTTTGCCCAAGCTGAAACGGAGACCTTTGCTAACGCTCGGTCAATGATGGTTTAGGTACACCTATAAATAATGGTTGTCCCTGCTGTAATTTTAATATCTTTATATTTCAACCGGTATAGTTTTACCTTCAAAAATAATCGGTATCGCTAAACAATAGCGGTACCTTACTACTTATACGTTCACGAAATCGGTATCTGCATAACTTGATTGTTAGTAAACTAACCTGAAAAATAATCTCAAAATCACCGAAACATTTATGTACAGTCACCTGCAATAATATGTTACGTCATTAGCGCCAACTTGACCTCCAGGGAAATTTTGCCCAAAACGACAATTTTAAACAAATTCGTTAATGTAGAAAAAAATATAATAGTTATGGCCACCCTGCTATTTTTAGTAGAATATAGGTTATATTTCTGACAAAACTATATACTTACCAAACTTGTGCATAACTTGACTTGGGAATTTTGATTTGAGCGAGTTGTCTAATATAGGGTATATTTCGGCGGGCAAAAAATTTATAAATAATAAATGCAAGTAGAAAAAATTGAGAACCCTTTGACAAATATTTCCGGGTTTGAGTTATAACACATGAAGCATAGATTATGTCTATTAAGATTTAAACTAAAAAGGCCTAAATACACAAAAGTTTTAGCGGTGGGCAAAGTAATCCGGTAATTTGGCATCCATACCAACATTGCCCACCACCAAAAACGGATTAGGGTTGTCACTTTCATCTAATTTACCCAACTTCGCAAGTAAAAGAAGGTTATGTTTGTACACTAAAATAAGTTTATAAATATATACTGTATTTAATTTGTCTTATTATCCTTTATTTAGATGTTTTATCCCGTTAACGAATGAAAAACACAACAAAAATCATATTTTTGGCCATTAAACTATTGTAACAGATTTTCTCAAAAGTGACAACCCTAGCCTTTGTAAAATGCTTAGGCGAGCCTTATTTGGAAATGGGCAAAAACGGGTAGGCAACATTGCCCAGCAAATTTATTTTAAAGTTTTTACACTTATCGCTAAGTTATTAACAGGGAATGGTAGGATTGCCCAAAACCTTTAAGTGATCCTTAGACATCATCATCATACGAGCTGTATTTGAATACCAAATTGACGTGGGCAATGTTGGCGAAAACCCCGGATATCTTTGCCCGCCCTCTAAAACGCAAAAAAATGGGTAAAAAATATATTTTTTTCAAATAAACTGATGCGTTTGATCACAATGGACGTGCTGAGCAAAAAAAGTCATATGATGTGATGTTTTTTGAGAAATTCGTTTTAAAAAAAAAGCGGGCAAAGTTGGTGATAATGACGGTACCTACTCTTCGAACGCCGCAAAAATATGTGACATGTTCTTATGGTTCTACAAATAAGATCGTGTCAGATATTTTTGCGGCCTTCGTTGTGTAACATAAATTGCAGGCGACTGTACATTTGGAATAATTATTTTATTTAGTTTCAACGAAAGTTTCAAGTTTAGTACGAAAATACTTCAGATATGCAATATGCACAAAATGTAGACCTAATCGAAATAAAACATTGCTTTTTATAGGTAATTTATAAAACATTCGATACATAGGTATACATAACAATAACTAGAGCGCCATTGGCCTGTAAGCTTCATCTCGGTCTCCAAAGCCGCAAAAACTCGCTAGTACTTTCAGAGAACAGCACGTACACGCATTATACATATAGACGGAACGAACGGCATAATCATTATCATTTATTCGTCGCAATCCATGGTATTACAGATCTAGGTACAAGACTTTCAGGTATTACTTATACGAATTACATAACTCTTCCTGTTAATAGGCAATATTTTAAGATAAAACTTGTATAATATAATACAAGATTACAATTGTCATCAAAATTCATTGACGTACAGAAGTCAAATACGTTTTTAAACTGACGCAAAATGATACCAGCATAATAAAAATTTATCCCAATCAGTAAAGATGAGTCTTTAAACTTTTTTCATTTTAAGCGAGTTTTGAAGGAACATAATACTTAAATTCGACTGTAATCGTATTGTTTTAAGATAGTTTACTGCGGTTTTCAACCATTATACCAGCAAATCAAATTTAAATGAGACGAAGGCAGATATTTATGTACCCTATTTTTTGAAATACAATTTATCTACTGGTATACTTTCTCGTGTGCGTATATGATTTAATGTCAATATAATTGTCAAAAGCAAGAAAATCAAGCTGTCATTTTCATTTGAAGAAGTACACGTGTGCTCCGGTGTAGCCCCAACGGGCATCTGACTTGAAGAAGAATTTTGAGTGATGTCGTCAATGTATGGAAATTGTTCGAAAGTTTACATTTGAGATTGAATTTCTGTGTTGTCTTTGTGAGTAAAAATATAAATCGATAATAAATTGGTAGCTGAATTATCTAGCTTTCAGAATCATACAATAATTCAATTACTGTCAAAGACAAAATTGTTTTGCTTCTGTCTCAAACGGAACTCCATATTTTGATTTTTTGATACTTTTGGTGTCGATTTGTAGAGAATAACAGCAAATTAAAAATATAATGGCACAAAGAGTCGGTACACGGTTTCTTCGTGAACAAATTTACGTGTAATTTAATGCAATTATTAAACACTTATTGAACAAATTATGGTTACAAAGTGAGGTCTAAATCGAAAACGTCATATACCGGCCCCTTAAGGGCTTTGCCCACAAACTGTGAGATCGCGGGCTTTGAGGACGCCAAAAATGCTTTTAAAATTGCTTGCCCAGGCAAACAATTTCCAGACAACCCAAATTCACAAAGGAGTTGGGATAATGTTTACTGTGATTTAACTTACAATACTCTCCTAAACAACTGTACAGGTCCAGACCGCGCGAGGCTTTTGGCGGTCGGAGCCCGGGAAGCCGGTTACTGGCTACATGCCCATCCTTCGCCCAATACTGGTACTTTCTTGGATCCGGCCTCCCTTAGACTGGCGACTGGTTTGCGACTCGGGGTTTCGGTGTGTACGCCACACATATGCTCTTGTGGCACGGACGTGGACCGACTGGGACACCACGGATTATCTTGTCAAAAAAGTGCAGGCCGTTTTTCGAGACATGCGTCGCTTAATGACATAGTCCGTCGGTCTCTTGCCACCATCAATGTGCCTGCTCTTCTTGAGCCGACTGGCATTATCAGAGATGATGGCAAGAGGCCCGATGGAGTGTCCTTAGTTCCTTGGAGCTTGGGACGGATGTTGGTGTGGGATGCTACCTGCGTAGACACACTGGCACCGTCCCACCTCCAACGGACTACTGTAAAAGCGGGCGGAGCGGCGGAAAGCGCCGAAATTCTAAAACGTAACAAATATAAGAGCCTCGGTAGAGAGTACCATTTTGTACCATTTGGTGTTGAAACTCTAGGTCCATGGGGTCCCAGCGCGCATAAGTTGTTCGCAGAAATCGCGAAGCGTCTGGTTGACGTAACTGGTGACCGAAGAGCTGGCGGCTACCTCGCACAACGTATCAGCATTGCGATACAGCGAGGAAATGCCGCCAGCATCCTTGGTACAATGCCTCAAGGGCCTATTTTAGATTTAAGCTAGTTATTAATTTCGTTTAGTAGTACCACTGTATATATATTGTATGTAAATAAATGATTTTTTCTTTGATCTACATTAGATATCGACTAGATGTGACTTGAATATCTAAGTCACTTGTCGAAATCGTTCAAGAGGACCTCCAGAATCGCGGAAACGTCAAATTTGACATATCTATCTTACAAATATCTTTCAATTATCCGTATCGTAACTTGTTGAAGTCTAGTAGAAATCTAATTCATTTTCCGAATCGAGCCGTAATGCAGATGCGGATGTCGAACAAGTTGGTTCAGGAACGTCTTAGCGTCGGCGTAAGTGATAGATAATTTCGTCATCACCTATAACGAAAATTACTGATTAATAAATATAACGCACCTAATATTCTTCCTCAAATACTAAACGGTTCGTTTTTTTAAATAAAAATTACTAAAATGTAATGTTTGACATTGTATTGTACCTAATCTTGACATCCGCATCCGCAATAATCCGCATCCGCGGATGTAAGCCTTTAAATATCCGTGTCAAAAAATCTGCATCAGCAACATCCCTGGCTCAAACTTTGAGTTAATAACTTGATGATTCGAAGTTTGTGTTCCAAATCATAGGAGTTAGGAACAATTAACATGTTACCTACTAAATTATTCAACTACATAAATTTCTCGAAACGCACTTTAACTTTGTACGGTAATATAACTGTAACTTTATGATAATGATAAGTAAATACTTACTAAATAGCCAAATACAGTGATTCTTGAGAAAGGTATTAATTTGTTAAGGTTTTGTGGGGTCACTATTGTTCCCCAAATAGTTTTAAGTCATAATGTATTGTTGGTCCGCATTTCCGTTAGTCATAATTTGTTTGGTTCAGAAACGCGCAACTTTTTAGGATTGCCATAAAACAAACCTAACCTATCTGTAGGATAACCTTACGAAAATCCTGAAACGGTTTCAGTTTTAGGACTAATGATAATATGAAAAACAATACATTATAACTTAAAACTTTATGTCGAACAAAGGGACCCCGGTTTCGTGTAATCCGAGCCTACGTATGGACTTATGGAGTGCTTTATAAAATGTATATGATAAATTACTCAATACTTTAATGAAAATATGGAGAATACTATTCTGCTTCACATTTATCTACTTAATTTTGAAGACCATTGGCCTGATTTGAACTTTAAGATACGTCAAACATTTTCTAAAGATACGGATCGGACGATATGGATCGGATATGTCAAGTGACGTTTCTTCAAACAAAAATGTCTTATCTTTAGCAACTTTTTGACGTATCTTAAAGTGCGAATCAGGCCGACGGTCTTTTGTGGAGGAAGAAACATAAATTCGGAACTTTCAGCCGTTTTTTCAGCCCATTTTAAGACCCTGCGCCTAAACCGTCCGGATTACAGGGATCACCGGATTAGCGAAGCTGTCTAGGTACTTAACTGTATCCATACTAATATTATAAAGGCGAAAGTGTGTCTGTCTGTTTATCTATTACCTCTTCACGCTTAAGCCGTGAACCGATTTAGTTAAAATTTGGTATAGAGATAGTTTGAGCCCCGGGGAAGGACATAGGATAGTTTTTATGTCGGAAATCATCCCTGAAGAGAGTGCAAATGGGGGTGGAATTGAAGGAGTTAATGAATTGCCTAATAATCGAAGTAAGCAATGCGCGAATTGAATGATTGTTATTAGCAATATCCAGGCGCTATAGCTACTTTAGCTGCTGTCACTAATTTAACGCAGACGAAGTCGCGGGCAAAAGCTAGTGTGAAATAAACCGATTCGACTTTGTTGTGCAGAAATGGTAATAATAATACTTTACTTGGTAAGTACGTCTCTTAAAATATTTGCTTCATTAACTCCATTTATCTGAAACTGAAGTAAGAAATACATTCGTTATTTTTATTATAAATCCCAAATAATAAATCAAACTTTTAACAACTCACGACTAAGTGACGACCAATGTAAGCGATGATCGCCAAAATATATCAGCACACATGGAGTCCCTAAACACACTGAAAATAGAGTTCATTTTCGCATGCACTTGTGCTATTTTCGTGGTATTCTGTATCAACACTTTTCCGGTATAAAATGGGAAATGTGTTGGTGACACGAACAAGAAAGCTCCCTTAATGCATTTCGCTGCATTTTCCATGTTTATGTTTGCGGCAAATGCACTTTTTGGACTTGAAAAGGATGTAAGATTTCGGATTATGAATGGGTTGCCTTTATAAAATGTTTTAGTTATTTGAAATAAAGAAAGAGCAATGAATATGTGAGTATTTAGACTAAAGGATGACTCACAATAGACCGGGCCGTGCCCGGGCCGAGGCGTCGGACATGTCATTTTCTATGACGGCTTTTGGGATTTTCTAAAACAAAGCGTCGGAAGCTCCGGGCCCGGACCGGTCTAGCGTGAGTCATCTTTAATTCGCCTGTCCTGTATCAAAGCTAGTAAAAATACAATCAAAATACAAAAAAATTAGATACAAAAAATTTTATTTCGTTACCAGTTATAGATGAAACATAGGCTTAACAAGCATCATTTTCCCGGTTTCAAACCTAGAAAACCTAGTATTTTATTCGTCATCAAATTTTTCATGTTGATCCGTTTCGCCCTTTGATCCGATTTTCCTTGGTCTACCCTAGGTATCTCAACACAATAATACAAAGCCTGACAATAGTATGTATATCCATGATTTCTACCTACGCCTCCGAGTAATAGGCGTACCTAATTATAATATAATGTATGCACATCTAAATGACTTCATTCCACATTGAACAAAATGATCTCAAAGGTCAAAGTGTCCGTCATAAAACTAGCATTACTGATGCAATACGCACTCGCACTGTCAATAAAACAGCAGTTATCACGTCTATTCGTTTGTCATGACTATTAGGGGCCAGTGAACCCTTTGTCATGGTCATGACGTATTTTATGATACCCACATTCGCATTATAGCTGACAGAAATGGCAAGTTTATCGAGCTTTTGGGACACAAAGTGGAATTTACCTATAAAAGTTGTTGCTTTTATTCTGGTGGCAGTGTGTTATGTAGGTAGAATAAAGTAGTTTCAAAGTAAATAGTTGGTCGTAAGCCGATTTACTTACACTACAGGAAATAGGATGTTTCTATCCCTAGGTAGGCTCGAAATACGACACATTACTTATACATTCAAAATATTTCCTAGCTTCTGAGTATTACAAGTGATAAAATCCAGTTAGATCTTCCATTATACATAATAACGCCCATGTAAGGAACAGATATTACTGGTACCATAGTACCGTCTACAGGAAAAGACAGTCTGCGTCTGAGAAAATGGTAAAACCGTACCGCCTTTTGAATTTAGTCGGCAACCGTGACGTCATCTAATGCATTTGCTTTGCTTGTTCCAGAGATTACTTGCTACTAGATGGGGCTACTTTCCAACATACTGTTTGTTATTGAAAAAAATATAGGTAGAGGAAATATGAAGCTGCGTAGTAAATATACTTTATGAGAACCTAAGAAAAAAACCATGTCCCTTCGTTTTCTTATTACGACTGTAGGTAATAGGCTCAGCGCCTTATGAATATTTCCATGCATAACCCATTTTTGGTAAAGAATACCTCAAGGCACTTAGTTTGCAATTTTTACTTTATTGTATTGTCGAACAAGAATTTAGTAATAAATTAAAAGCATACGTCCATTTGTACTTTGTTTCATAATGGCTAGACAGCCTCCTAGCCTAGTCAGTAGTGACCCTGCCTACGAAGCAGGTCTAGTCCCGGGTTCGAATCTTGGTTAGGGCGTTCATTTGTGCATTTATCACAAATATTTGTTTCTTAGTTATGGATATTTTCTGTGTAGGTATATAAGTTTTTATATATAACTATATAATTTAAATAACGTCATTTAGTACCCACAACACGAGCCTTATTGAGCTTACTGTAGGACTAGGTCGGTCTGTGTGAAATTGTCCTACAATATTTATTTATTATTTCAATATTTGCAGAATCTAATAGCTATGGCAAAATGCCGGGATGACGTAAGGAAGAAGGATACAGAGTCTATGGATGGTAATCTTATCCTTGTTTCTTTTCCAACATTATTGGCACATGTTCGATGTCCCATTACACGGAATGTCTCTGTGCGGCTCTGTTGAATAAGTGTTTATGCGTTTGCTATTCAGTCGACTCTCTGTTTTAGTCTGTGTACTCTCTGTTAACGGAATATTGGAATTTCCGCTCAATGTGTTTTTTAATACGCCTATTGGTAAAATGTATTATTTGTAATGTTATAAACGGCTATCAAAGGAGAAAAACATTTATAATAATAATAACAACATAAAACAGGTGTCCGGACGTCTTTTCAATGACCCAGTCTCATTGTCCACCCAAACTACAATCCATAGACCGGATGGTACACTGTTCACCTTTTCTACAATAGTCCCAATGCCTGCTGAGACCGGATCATGTTGGGCCTGTGAACGGGTTCCAGCAGGCGTTCTACATGACATTAAAGCTCTCCAAAGGGCCTCTACGTGTTGGATCTATATCCCTACGCAAGCCCATCAAAAGACCGGGATTTAAGGGTGCCCCTTAATATGCCTAACATTCATTGTCATAATATGAATTAGAATAACAGATTTGGCATAACATAATTCTGCCTAATATTGAACAGGCATAATATTAAAAAAGCATAACACTTATTGCGCATAATAATGAATCCGCATAATTTAAATATGCATAACATTATTAACTACCTATAACTTTATTTGGCACTAATTTGAATTAGCATAATTTAATAAAGCAAGAGAATTAGATGGATCAGGGCAAAACCAACTCGGTTAGGTCAGGTTCGAGCGAAACGAAGCGAAGCTTTTGTAACAAATAATAATCTTTTTGCTGTAAAACATTATTAAGGCGTTGTAGTAAGTTCGTCTTCATTTTTTTAAATAATTTTAGGTTTTAGAACGAATTTTCATATTTTGATTTTTTTGTGCAATTTTTTTATGTGCATTTTAGACCTATTTTAGTGATTTTTTTATCGAGCAAAAGTCAAAAACTCAGGATTCAAATCGCTGAAGTCCCTAGAAAAAGGCCGCAAGCTTTCTAATTAAAATTTTGGCATCCGTATTGTGATATTTGTGATCTAAAAAAGCGCTACTTTTACTTAAAACTTCGTTCTCTGATCCTACTGAACCTTAATTCGAGCCGCTCTGTCTTCATTTTTATTAATTTGCCTTTTATATTTATACGATTTAATATACTGCGTCAAGCAAATCTTGTCAGTAGAAAAAGGCGGCAAATTTGAAAAATCGCGGGCTAGCAACACTGTGTTCGAATAATTCCAAAATCGCGTGTCATCTGTGTTTTATCTGTGGCCAACTTGTTTGTTGACATTCTGAAATTTCTGAATCGTTTTTATTTCAAGAGATATTTCTGCTGTGACCTGTGATATTTTCTGATATTTAATAAGATTGTGCATTACCTTAAACAAAGCGAAGCCTGCAATGTATAATCATACTCGTTGATAGTACACATTACTAAAATTTTAGGTTATGACAAGTACTGGAAGAACATGGGAAGAACTTGGGAACTTTTAAGATTATGTGCAGTTTTTTTTTGTTTTAGGGTTAAAAGGCATAAATAAAATTAAAACGTATGCCTAAATCTATCCAATAAGACCACACATTGTGTCCTGGAAACCGTCCATAGGCCCACATATCTTAATATTTTCAGCGACTGATTCGACTACATAATTTACAAAGGTAAACTTTTAAAACAGTATTAAGAACTTTGATTATATCGCCGTTCTTTCGCAACATTACCTAATCCTTACATATGTTTGTTGCAGGATTAAATCTCGCTCAATATGAGGCGTTCATTGTAGGTTTCTCTTCAGAAGTTCAGTCAGACAATACTACTACGGCGGTTTATATACGTGTACAGCTCAACCAAGACGAAAACTAAATTTACTATTTAAAAATGTAACAAAAATATTGAGAGCTTAAATATTGATGGAATAGATTATTCTTGTATAAGTTGTCCTTATGTTAGTCATCAAGAAAATATATTATTTAGGCTAATTTGTTTCATGCTCTCAGCTGCTGCACATATATACCTATGGGAAATCCTAGTTTATACTTGCTGAAACAGGTACAGTCAGCAGCAAAAGTTACTAAGCGGGCCAGGTGTTCAAAATGATCTTGACGTGACTTTATTATTAAGAGAATAAGAGTGTGTCAAGGTAATTTTGAATACCTGGCCCGCTTAGCAACTTTTTCTGTTGACTGTACCTATGTATCTTTTTAAAAGAAGTTTAAAGTCGCTTTACATACCTGTTTGTTCAATATAAGAAAATAATGTAGTCAGCATTCATATGGAGCACTAGACGTAGTGTAGGTATAATGTTAGAAAAGTATTTTCACATTTCCAAAATGACAAGTCTTGAATAGCCTAATGTGCAAGTTAATAAAATTTCCTAACAGTATTCTCCTGATATATAAATGCCTTGTTTAATTATCAGCATACCAAATATAATTTAGCCGATATGTGTAACATTTTTAGCCCATACACAAAACAGCAGCATGAGCAAAATGTTACCAAACTAGCATGTAAAGAGTATCCCTGAACTATAATTATACATAACATACACAACATAACAATATTATAATTATGGTATATTTCTCAAACATATTTCCTAAACTTTAGCCTGGCAAACACAACTAGCCAGTTAGTCAGATCCAAGAAAATTATACTCATAGCTTTAGCATAAGACAAAGAGTATGATTCACTCTGTCTTTAGACAGTCAGTCCTGGGCCAAACTACATAAAGAATCTATTTTATGCCTGTCACAGAACCCTACAAATTATAATTTGAATAGAAGAATAGAATCTCTTAGCACCATGAAATAAAATAGGTACCAAGGGTTAAATTAGACAAATTACTGTTAATCTAAACTAAAAAGATTTAGTTTACCCAAGAAATGTTTATTGTAAGTTAATTAAAGTTATATGTATAGGAAAGATAAAAGGAGTTAACTCCTTATGTTTGGAAACTTAAATTACACATTTTGTAACAAATCTGTTTTATGCTTAAGATGCAATAGATGACTACAGAGTATTATGATGCTTGGTTGAAGTGACCAGGTAACCTTGGTAACTTCATATTTTTTCAATGAATGCCCTGAATTAAAGTGTAGGTAAGTTAAAGTGACCCTCATCTTCTCTTACATTTAAATTAAATAAGCACCCAAATATCATTTGTTTTATTTTTATTATGTATATTGTACAATATATACCAATCAAAATATTACACAGGTAGGTATGTGATATTGATCTAGAAAAATACACAAATTTACATTAACAAGTGGCATATTATATTGTAAGTATCAAATATACCACAATTTCCATTTTGCTATGATTAAAATTGAATTCCAACTGAGAAATCTAATAAAATATTAAAATCCAGTAGGACATCTACCTGCGGAAGCAATGATTTTATTCATACATTCTAGTTGAATGGCATCTCTTCTTCTTTGTCGTTCCCTCATGACTGAGGACCGTGACCAATTACTATGTCCCTCCATTTATCGCGAACAAGGGCTATGGGGGTGCCCTCTGCATGGAACCACATGCTTGTTTTATGGAATCCGACCATCTTGCAGGGGCTCTTCCTGTAGCGCGCTTGCCTTCAACTTGCCCCAGTATGATGTCACGTTCGAGGCTGTGGTGTGGCGACCGCATTATGTGCCCAAAGAATCTAAGAGCCCTCTCCTGGCAGATTGTTGAGAGTCGTTTGGTGATTTTGAGTTCTCTCAGAATGGTTTAATGGCATAGACCGCTTCTAATTGTAATTTGATATCTTCAAATTTGTTAATCATTTTGACTAACATGGCTTTTAAATTGTCCGTCCATATTAAATAACAATTTCTAAAATTTTCAATAAGCCGCAAGTGACATATTGAATTGACGTACGTAGGGCGCGCTCAGCGGAAAAAAAATCATATTCGTTTTAGTTCGACGTACATTGCTGCTTTTCTTAGCGCAATACTGCTCTTTGAGTGTTGCCCTACTTTAGTTTGCTTTACATTGCTACTGACAAGATTTGCTTGACGCACTATAATTATGCAAAGTACCTTTATGCTTATTATATTTATCCCAAGTCATCGTTATGACAATTTACGTTATGCGCATTAACATTATGCGTACTCAGTTATGCGAAATAATGTTATGCGTAATATACGTTATGCCAATTTGAATTAGGAGTATTAAGTTATGCGAATTAATATAGACCCGGGATTTATAGGTCCGTGAAATTCAAAATGGATTTTTCTTTTTTTCGATAGGGTTTAGGTTTGCAATCAGCTCCGTGGAAATTTAATATTGGTAGCGAGTGTAGTGACCTAACTAGCCCGAAGGCTAATGCTCGGTCAGTTGAAGCGGGAGCTTATTGGATCCAGCAGGGCCCCGGACCTAAAGTATGGAAAATGTGGTTTCAGTTAAATATCTTGAGATTTTGATATGTTATAGATTTTAGAGTCCTGAACAAAAGCCTAGGTGCTACCACTGTTTCCGAGTCCCTTTCAGCGTTTCGACTGATTTTGTACTAGATAACAAAGTAATAGTACTTCTGACAATACAAAATGTAAAATTGCCTCCGACTATTTCCATAGTATGTTCTTTTACACTTGTAAATGTCTAGGTATAACTCAATGTAATTCAGAAACTCCTACAGAGTTACAAGCTTTTATTTAAATTGCCCTGTTAAAATAAGTTTGTTGGTTTCTTAGTAAGTGTGGGTCAAATGTTGGAAGCTAAATTTGACCCACTTCCCGATTTCCGATTAGGCTGAAAATTTGCATAGGTGCATATAGGTATTATGTAAGTCGGGTAACAATGCAATATTATAGTACCATCCGAGCTGATATCTAATGATGTAGATAGGAGGTGGCTACTGATGTGCCTAAGGAAACTTTCCACGTAGGAAAAATTCGGAAAATTTCTTACATTTTTGTATGAGAATTGAAACTTTCCAATTTTAAATTTAAATTTCCCATATTTCCTAGTGAAAGTTTCATGAAATTTCCGAGAATTTATGGAAACTTTCCGCTACTTGCACATCTGTAGAGGTGGCCATAGGAACTCTGTGATGAAACAACGCAACCTAATTGCGTTTGGGGTTTTTTTAATTATCTCGACGAGTATTAGTTACCTGTGGTAAGAAAAGTACAGTCAGCTAGAAAGGCTTGTACAAAACATGTAATTTTTGCCAAAAACTTATTTACTACATACGCATGGTTTTTAACGCCACACATTCGTGTTTTTAATCTGTTACAATGTTAGTACATACATAAACAGCCCAGGAAATCAGGATAGCCGGTCAACGGACCAGTAAAAGTTAAAATCCCTCTCAATAAACTTTCTATTGTCTTACAAGATGAACTTTGGTTTATTACGTCTTAAAACAGAACGAGAGCAACGTTTCATTTATTTGGTTTGCTGCTATTCCGATTTTTATTAAGTTTTTAAGATTAGTACCTAGTTATGTAGGTTACCTAGTTGGTAACATTCATCATTACTAGACATCGGAGTTTAGGGGGCAATATTAAATACCGGTAGGGAGTTCCTATATCGATAAACTCAATAGGAATGGTTCCTGTATTTAAAATAAATTATTTCACACGCACGAAATCAAGCACTAAATAAATATTAGAAAAACCTAGATCGCAGTTATTTTCAGACACAATTTATATTTAATAAATTCGAAAAAACCATAAAGAGTAGGTCACTCCGTGGACCGTAGGGATCATGACGTCATTGTTCTGTATTTCATAGAGAATCCATAGGGGCTAATCGTTTAGACTGTTCGAAAAAGGAAGCTGATTTGACTAAGTCTACTACTCTATTCTCACTAACCTACTGCAATAGACAGAAGGTAACGTTCGAATTCAGACAAGCATTGGTGCCGCAAATGTTAAAAATCCGGGCAGCAAAATTCAATTTTGACATTTTACGGCAGTAACTCAGTCAGCAGTAAGGTCACGCTGCAATACTGCTACATTAATGCAGCCGACTGCATCACTACAGGGTGTGTAATGTTTGATATAATTATAAAAAAACTATCATACATTTGTTATAACGCCATTTGATATATTATTGTATGTTATAATGTAATTTTTAGTATACGTTTCCTTTATTATATAGTGATTTCATCTAAACTGTCATTGATAATGCCTAATGTCATATAATTTTCAAATAGTATATAAACATGTTTTATAATGACATTTGTTATATTATATTTTTATATAACGTAATACTTCATACAATTTTATCAAGTATAAATATATATATCTTATAACTTTTTTTGTCATATTTCATTTACTGATAACGTAAAGTTTTACATACTTTTTATAGCTAGTACGCAGGCCTACTGCTTTTGCTAGCTATTTTATTCTAGGGAGGTCGCAGTTTTAACCTAACCTAACCTATTTTTTCACGGTTTTCATTCTGCGGGGGCCGCAGTTCAAACCTAACCTAAACCACTTGTTTGATAGAATATTTTATTCTACCGAGGGTCAAAGTTCTAACCTAACCTAACCCTCTTTTTGTTAGGTAATTATTCGTTTGTGCGGAGTCGCAGTTCCAACCTAACCTAACCCATTTATGACATGCAATTATTATGCTACATAAATAATTATGTGATGTAACTTGTTATAACAAATAATATGCTTTAGAGTATGTAATTATTATGGCAATGTATATTAGACGAAGTGTAAATATACCTTATGACCATTATACCAATAATAACATTATGTATACCGTTAATTAGGTATTACGGTAGTATGTCATTTATTACGTTATACAAAATAACGATATATCAAACTATAATATATGAAAAGTAATTATAACAAATGTAATGCACCCAGGCAGCACTACACCTTATAAAACAAAGTCCCCCGCCGCGTCTGTCTGTTTGTGTGTTTGTATATTGTATGTTTGTTCGCGATATGATAGTGCCGTGTCGTACAGCTGCGTCCGTGACCCACAAATGGTCTCGCTGGAAGATCAGCGCTGACTTTTGTGTTGGCATTACGCTGAGGCGGGACCATTTCGTGGTAAACTATTTATATATTTTATGTCTAATTTCTTTGTTGTTTTATACTTGTGTATGTTATAGTTTATCACGAATAAATGCGATGATTCAGATTCTGATAAACTCAAAAACTACTGAACGGATTTTCATGTGGTTGTCACCTATCAATAGAATGATTCTTGAGGAAGGTTTAGATGTATAGTTGGCGAGACATATCCGAGACATGTCCATAGACGCTGTGTCAACTTACCTTTATGCCAACACTCCTCGGTCTCCCCTGCCCTATTTTCCTGAAGGTTTGAAGGTCGTATCAGTCCGGAAATAGTGCAAGAGCTAGTTCATTTAACAGTTTAAGTAACAGAAAGCTCCACGGAAGCTTGAATTTGATCGAAGCTCTCAGTAATAATTTTTTCTAAAGCTTCTGCGAGCAAAAGCTTTGCGATCATAGCTCCCAAGTTGCCACTCAGTTAACTTAACCACAACATTGTATTTCATAACCCAAAACCCTCTCCAGAGAACGAGAAATACCAAAAGCCTTACTTTAGCGGAATAACTGCTTTGTAGTTTACAATACGTTATAATTATCTCATGCCGTCACAAGAAATACTGAGTTTATTTTAGCGCAACTAATTGAACATATTTAGCTGTATAACGGCTATATAAAGTACGCTCGTGTTGTATAAACAGGGTGTCCTTTAATTTGCGATTGTAAAATTTTACATCGCGCATTCCTTCATTATATTGATATTTACTATCGAAAAACATCCTGAAAATATATTTAGTTTTCAGTTCGCATCGAGATGTTTTGTGAAATAATATTATCCATAAAGCAGTATTTATGCAGTGATATGAAAAAAAAATTAAAAATTAGTCATTTTTATACATTGTATGGGAGATTCGCATGACAGCTGGCACGGATTGCAGTTACAGGATTGACCTGAAATTTATTTTCAGAATATTTTGGGGTAATGAAAACCTATTTCGAGGGTATGTGTTTTACGCCAAAGACGTCACCTGACGCGCGCGGCTTCAGCCCAATATCAACCTTCGTGCATTCCTACAAGGTTCATATTGACGCGGCGCACTCGATAAGCGGCGTCAAAGGTTTAATTTCTGAACCTCGTAGAATAAGGGACACCCTAATATCATAGAGTAATAAGTAAAGAAAGAGTGGTAACTCCATACATCAGTTTTCTTACCAAAACGCGCGTTATTTCATAGTCGACACCTAACGTCAAGTAGTGGAACTATCAGTACCGCTACTTGACACCAGATG
Organism: Cydia splendana; assembly: GCF_910591565.1. Classification (NCBI taxonomy): domain Eukaryota; kingdom Metazoa; phylum Arthropoda; class Insecta; order Lepidoptera; family Tortricidae; genus Cydia; species Cydia splendana. The sequence continues at coordinate 2,084,629 of NC_085968.1, forward strand.
GCACAAGTGTCGCTACTGACGAAAAATGTACTGCTAAAACAATTTACAACTACCTACTAATATTAGAAGCAGGAATTGAAAATAGAGTTTTTGCGTAATCCGGTTATAATATTAGCTGAAAATTGTTGAGCATTAGAGTTTTTGTTCGCCGCGACATCTATTGTCGACTAGCAATACTGATATATTCCGCTACTTGACGCTAGATGTCGACTACGAAATAACGCGCGTTTTGGTAAGAAAACTGATGTATGGAGTTACCACGCTTTCTTTACTTGTATTACTCTATGCTAATGTTTAAGCATGCATGGCTGCATATTGCGGGGAAATTGGTTTCCCGGCCTTGCGGAATATTATTTACATAATGATGTAAGTGGCCCTTATTTCTCAATGCCTTAATTTTATTGGAGCACTCTCAAAGATGTTGTCTGTAAGTACCTATTTAAAAAAATATATTTCACACATAATATTTAAAAAAAATAATAACAAAAAAATGTTACATGTTTTCTTTTTTGTTTACTTTCGTAGTGTTTTCTGTGTATCGTTGGCATAGGTAGGTACGTGTTCCCACTAACTCATAGTTTTAACTTTTAAGTGCCACTTGCACCTTCCCACTAACCCGGGGTTAAGCGGTTAAACCGTTAACCCAGTGTAAAATTGTAGGGTAACCATGGTAACTCCAGGTTTAACCGGTTAACCCCGGGTTAGTGAATGGTGCAAAGGGCCCTATTCAGTTCCTCTCTCTAATCCAGCACCACGGATTGCCGCGGCATTATGCTGAGTAGGGATCCTATGAGCGTCCATGTTTAGTTTTATGTCTGCATGTTTTCTTTTTCTATGTACTATGTTGTGGCGTTAATTAATTGTATTTTCATTCTTTCTCAAAATTGTAGGGATACCCACGGGATTTCCCGGAATCAAGTTCAAAGCGGATCGATTGCGAGGGCGTAAATTGACAGTTTTTGCGTAGGCGGCTGTCAAAAGCAGGGGTCATTGTATAAAGATTTGAATAACCCTCGTTCGGAAATCCAGTTCTATATAACACAAAAACGCCCTCTTGAGCGCTGAACTGGAGCTGGAATCAATAACAAAATTAAGAATTAGTTTTATTTTAAATATGCTAAAAAGTGTCTCTTAAAACAGACAAAGAATTATATTTTTTTACGTTACTAATAGGATTCATAATTCTTTAAAATACCTATAGTTAAAATTTAAAGTAAGGTAACTTATATGTATTATATTAAACAAACAAGGTTTATATGTAGGTACAAAAAAAAATTATAACTAATGTAATATAAAACTAAAATAAATTCCTAAATTTAAAGAAAATTAAAGCAATTGATTACGTGTGCTTAAACGATTTATTAAATAAATGATCAGTTAATTTCACATTAAAGTATTTTCACATTATTTTTGCTGTGAGTGTGATCGAGCTAGTGAAAGATTCTATACTTAATAGAATTTTGATCGTATTGACCTTGCAGCAAAATCGAATTTTGCTCATTATTTTCAAGCTCCAAGGCTGCTAAGGTGAAAATAATATTCTAAAACTAAAATTAAACCTGTTAGCAAAAGCCATCATTGTCCAATGAATCTCCTGATACGGGCCCTATTTCATTTAGATAACTCGCGACTCGTGACAGTTTAATCAGTGCTCAAGTAGGCACTTTACCGAATAAGGGCTAAGAAAAGCCAGAAATTCGGTTGACCTTCAAGATTCTGAAGGACAAAGTTGTGGTTAAAGAATTTTTGCGATGAAAAGTTTTTGAATAGCTATGAGGAAAGTTTGTGTTGTCGAGGTTCTACTGTACCTTAAATTAAAGAAGCTGCAGCCAAAGCTGTTACATTCGTTTATTTTGTGGACATTTTAGTATATTTATCATTTCTGCTGAATTTCGTAAGCCGTTTCCAATATTCCGTTCCAAATTAATTGGAACCCAGCATTTAGGTTCCAATTAATCTCCATTTCAGCAATATTTTAGAGATCCAATAACAAAATAGACCGCTATCTCATTTATTAGCAATTAATTGACGTAAAATGATGACTCAAATTTATCATTTATCAGTTTTATCACGTTCACAATAATTCTTATTTTTGTTTATTACTTACAAAATAAATAGCAAATTAGCCTTAGTTTCATTATCAGATTTATAAAAAGCGTAACTATTAGGCATATATTGTCTTATTAACGCAGCATTAAATATATAGATATACCGTTTGTAGTGAAAGAAAAAAATAACGAACTACCCGTTCTAAGTTAGACCTTGAAATTCATAACATAATTAATTTTGTTAATATATATCCTGAATTGAATTAAGGGCGTTGAAATGAAAGTTTTCAAAAACTTTCACGCGGAAATTGCTATCTTACTTAATCAAAGTGACCACGTCTAGCAAAGCATTTAAATGCAACTGAAATGGCGATAAAAATAAACTACTGTCTCCAACTGTTTCCAAAAATAACTTTCTAAACAAAGACACGATTATATTTAAAAGATAATATGGTTGTAGATTTCCTTTAGACATACGCCGTTTTAGAAATTAAGTCAAAAGAGCTTAAGGAAACAATTTCCCGTCTGACCGAGGGTGTTAGAAATATCGCTTAGCGAGCACTCGCATAGAAGAGCAAAGATGCTTCGACACTTGTTACAACACGACGAAATCAAAAACCTCAATGACATTGTAACAGTTTTTCGATCAGGTCACGTGTCCGTCTTACGAATCTTACGTCTTACGGACACGTGACCTGTTGCGAGGTTAATATTTTTTCCCCATCACAAAAAGTGCACAGCGCCGCTAAAGAAGTTTTCACTTCAAAAACTCAACGTTGAGTCATATCAGCAGGCGTATTATGCATGGCTTTATCCACGTGATAAAATAACTGTCACTTTTTAACACCGTGAGATAGAAGGTGACGGACACCGTTTTATTACGCTGCCACGTAGACAAGAACGACCATCATATCCGTACAGGCTGTCAAGGAGAAGGCAGAGGACCGATATACATGGAATTCGCTCAACCGAGAAGAGTCTTACTCTTATATGTGATTATGATTATGAGCTCTCGAAGGCGTGTAGTATACATAAAGGAAGGAATGGAAAGATTTGCGCGTTTCTGGTAGGCTTCCATAGCTCAGTTGGTTAAGAGCGATACACAGATTGCAGAGGACGAGAATTCAAGTCCTGACGGAAGCGTAAATTTTTCCATTTTCCCTTAATATAGCATTTTTAGGTTCATGGTCTGATAGAGACGAATCCTCGTCAAGTAATAGCGACACCCTGACAGCTTAATCTTTATCGCTCGTAATTAAATCAGAATCCAATCAGCTTCAGACGGGGATCAATTAGCATTTCATCCCCTCACTGACACAAAGTTTCAACTCACAAACAGTATGAGGCGGATAGGACTTTGTCACATTGACTTGAGTTGGAGTCCAGATGTTTCATCTGAACAAACATTGATGTTATGAAGCGAAGGATTTTGGGTGAAGATACATAAAATGTTAAACTTTTAACCATTATTTTTTTCGTTTGATAGGAAGGTATTTAGTAATTCGAAAGGTGACCCAAGGAATTAAAGTCTGACGAGATTCTATTCGGTCCCGAGAAAGTGTTACATATTATGACAATAACATGCTACGTTGGTTAAACAAAATGCCAGAACCGGTCAATCATGTCAACAACTAAGTACCTACGAAACATTAATTATTGATGTTACATTATGTAAATGTTAATGTACAGACCTACTCAAATTATGTTTTCTTGCATCTTCGACAATTTTTTTGTCATTTTTATGGTAAAATTGTTTATTGCGGAAATATCTGCTAGTATCAATTTTTTTTATAAATTTATTGGTTACGCAGTTTCATTTATTGTTTTTAGTCATAAAATCAGATTTAATAAAGCGATTCAGGAAATAAAATAAAATTGAGAACAATTTTACTTACAAAATGTATTATAATAAAAGAGGGTTGCTCTTTGATGATCAACAAGCAAATTTATTTCGTGAAAATTTACAATATCAAAGTTAAAATATTTTAAACTCCCTCAATTTTCACCTCAGAGCCTCTGACAAAATATTATCGGCTTATGTAATATTGTTTAGTTTTAATTTCGTTAGCAGGCATCTCTGATTAGTTCAAAAGTTTTGTTATATTATATTGTATACAATGCCAAGGTACAAAAACATTCCTTTTTAGTTACAAATAAATAAATAAAGTAACTCTTACCTACGGAAAAATCTCGCACAAATCGATATTTTATATTACAATAAGTTACATTAGGAACGTATATAATATAAATCTCCATATAAATACTTTTACATGGACGACATCGATAAAAATCATACGGGAACAAATAAAAAAAAAACATATATTTGCAGGATATCTTACACAGATCGACCTAGACTAAACTAAGCAAAGTTTGTACCATACATAGATATATAAAAAACATCCCTAGCTTAAGACAAAATATTCGTGATAAACATACAAATTATTTCCATTACCGGGATTGTACCCAGTGATATAGAGGTAGACCAAGAAAAGTCTGCAACAATTTTGATAACATGCGCAGTTCAAGTGTTATTTATCCGTCATAATTTCATAGAAGTTTGACATTTAAAACAACACTTGCACTGCGTGTGCTATCAAAATCGTTGCAGACTTATCTTGGTCTAACTCTATCTACATTAACAATCAACCATTGTGTATAACCTATACTCGCATGGTTACATTTTCCAGTACGCAACGTATTTCAGCGCGCCAGTGATCGCCCGGCTTTCACGCGAGACGCTTTCGTTTCGGCAACGATCGTCTTTTATTTCGAATTTCGAAGTTCGCTGTTCGGAAAATCAGTTCCAATTTTAAATATGACGGTTTATTAACGGACTAAAGTTTGAGATAAAGTGATAAGTGACTTGGTAAAACGATTAAGTAGTGATGTTTGGACTTGTGTGAAACTTTTCTTACGGAAGGCGAAGATTAAAAAAGTTTTGACGCAAGTGAGTAACTGCTCGAAGTATATTGCCGTAGGCTATATTATGTTTTATTAAAAATGTTGGTAAGAACAATAAATGAGTTTAAATATTATGTACATATGCAGGGTGGCCAAAAATTAAAATATTTTTTTACTGTGCATGTTGTTTAATAATTTTAATAAAAGTAAATAATTTTATTGATAATTCTTAAAAAACTGTTATATATTGAAATAAAGAGCCTAAATTAATTATTAGCTTTTATTCAACACACGTAGTTTTACAGTTATATTAGGTTACAAAGACACGACAGCCGGCGTAGTCTATGTCATAGAGCGGGAAAATTCAAAGATTTTTTTACTGTGCATGTTGTTTAATAATTTTAATAAAAGTAAATAATTTTATTGAAAATTTCTTAAAAAACTATGACAACCCTTTTTTACTTTGGAGCAAACTGTATGTGTTAGTAGCTCCTGAGGTAATAAATAGTATGAAACCTTCTTCGACCGTTTTGATTATCTTTTTTATTTATGACATTAATAAGATTCTGAATTTTGGCAAATGTCATCATTGCCGCACATTTTCAAACAAATTGTCAAAAGCACTGCCAATGATTAATACAGTGTGTTTCTTTTTATTGTCGATTATTGGAAATAACTTTTGTGTGATAATTTTTTTTTTATTTTTTGTTTTAAATAAAAAAATATTTAAAAAATGCTCTAACCATTTCTGAGAAGTAACCCTACGTGGGATTTCAGGGTTTGTCCAATGGCTAAGGTCAACCTGTATTTGTAAACATAATATATATATGTATTGTATTAAAATTGAAATGGGATTGAGATTGCATTAAGATTCATGAACAGAGTTATTTCGGTCTATCAAAATAATGGTATTTAATTTCAAGTAGGTACTTATAATAATATTTAAATGCTTTCCTTTTGTTTTCACAATATTTCATTTTCTTGTTAGCGATATTTTAAATTTACTTAACTCAAAATCTCCTCTTGGAATTATAGATAGGTATATAGACATATAGTAATAGGTAGAGTATATACTCTTTATTTATTTATTTTATTTTTATTAAAAAAAAAAGCGGTGGTGGTGGTGGTGGTGGTGGCGGTTTTAAGCGGTGGTGGCCGAGTGGATATGACGTCCGACTTTCGATCCGGAGGTCGCGGGTTCAAATCCTGGCTCGTACCAATGAGTTTTTTTGGAACTTACGTACGAAATATCATTTGATATTTACCACTAGCTTTTCGGTGAAGGAAAACATCGTGAGGAAACCTGCATACATTTGCGAAGAAATTCAAAGGTGTATGTGAAGCCCCCAATCGCATTGGGCTAGCGTGGGGACTATAGCCCAAGCCCTCTCGCGCATGAGGGGAGGCCTGTGCCCAGCACTGCAGTGGGACGTATATAGACTAAAATTATTTTTTTATTATTATTTATTCAAAAATAACTAAATACCTAAAATAATAATGTATTCACCACCCCACAGATTGTAAAAAAAAATGTTTTTCAAAAACTGTTGAGACAGTTGCAAGTTCAAAACCCTTATTCATTTTTTAAATCTTCCGATTGCTCAGGTATCAATATGAGCACGAGGGGTTAAACAACAACATAGTTTAAAAGAAACAGACTATCGGCGCGATTCAGGGAATGAATTAGAGATTCCGTAGATATGAAGCAGTAAAGATATGTGACGTTCCAAAAGGTACCTTATGGCGGCTGGCGCTTACGCTATTATTAACGCCGCTTAGTGAATCTCTATTTCATTTCCCGAGTCGCGCCGTGTACTAAGATAACTATATGTGTAGAGAACACAGCTGATACGTAAATATAGAGTATAGAGACATAGATATGTGTAGAGAACTCCTTAGTATTTTCTAAAAGAAACAAATTTAATTTAACAAAATCGACTAAGGTGGGCGAATGAATGAAAACCACTATATTGAGCCATTCAGAAGAAAATGTGCTTCAATCTAGATGGGACCTAAGCGTGAATGGAAAGCCATTATGTCTATCAGTCTGAGGTTCAAAATGTATTATGATCTTAGGTACCTATAGAGTAAGATACGGCGCAATTCGGGAAATGATTAAGAGATTCACTAGATATGAAATAGTAAAGATATGTGATGTTCCACGGCAAAAGGTACCCTTGCCCCGAATGAATATTGTAGCGGCGTTAATAATAGCGTAAGCGCCAGCCGCCATAAGGTACCTTTTGGCGTGGAACGTCACATATCTTTACTATTTCATATCTAGTGAATCTCTAAGTCATTTCCCGAATCGCGCCGATAGTCTTGCTTTACACTAAAACCAGGTATAGGTAGATTTTTTATTTTGTATTTGGGTTTTCAGTACGATGTAGCAAAGTATCTGTAGCCCCGGTCAGGACAGAGGTCCTACCGCGTGCACCGAAGTTCACAAATTTTGGGCTTCTTTCTCTTTTACCCCAATTGAGGCGTAATTAGAGTTTCCGCGAAATTTTGGAACTTCGTTTTTCGCAGTTATAGCCCAGAGTGTTTTAACGTGACTCATCCTTAAGTTATTGGTACGAGTCGGAGTTCGAACGCGTGACCCCCGATTTGGAAACCTTTCTATTGCTTACCTGACTTACACCATGAAACTGTCAATCCCGGCGAAGACCTGGAAACTTATGACAAGGCCACCCGTATTCGCTGCGTGGACCTGCCCCAACAAATCAGTAATATGCCTCCATTAGACAAATCACATATAGCCTCTATCCGACAAAGCGCAACCGGCCACCCGTATTTCTAGCGGGGACCGATTGACTCGCACAAATGATACAAATAAAAAAAAACCTCATGCTAGACTGTCGATGCTCCTAGCTACCCAGAAAACTTATCTTAAATGATCTAGAGAACGATTTAGATTTATCGACTTGTTACGGTTGTTTCTGAACGCAACCATATATTTGACGGAATGGTTTTATTCGTGTATCCATTCACCGACTCACTCACTCTCTTCTTTCTCAACAACTCCCACAGTTTAACATCGCTCTGTAATAATTTAAGTTTATGAAAATAGTTTTCGTTTGATTAAAGTTACTTTTAATGATCCACCAACAATGGTTTTGATCTTATTTTGATACGACCTTGAAGAAAGCTGACATTAATAGGTGCTTGCGAAGTTGTCAAGCGGACCCCAGGCTCCCATGAGCCGTGGCAAATGCCGGGATAGCACGAGAAAGAAGAAGAAGGAGATAGGTGCTTGCGAAGTTGTCAAGCGAACCCCAGGCTCCCATGAGCCGTGGCAAATGCCGGGATAGCGCGAGAAAGAAGAAGAAGGAGATAGGTGTTTGCGAAATGAAATGAAAGTCGTGCGTAAGATGTGCGCCATTCTCCAAGACAGTCAAAACCAGTTCAAAACCATAAGGAATAGGGGATATTACTGCAATGTTCTGCCGCCAGAGTGCAGCACTACCGACTCAGTAAATTCATAGACTAACTTATACATACTGTGCCTTAAACTGTTTTTTGACAAGTTTTCACAGACAATAAAATATGACATTGATGCATCAAGGCGGTTTGTTAACAAGGGCCTACCGGTAAACGCAAAAATCGAAATTTAGTTATCTGCCTCTTTATCGCTCGAATATGCAAGAGTGATAGAGAGATTAGATAACGAAATTTCGATTTTCTTGTTTCGCGGTAGGCCATGTGATTGACGCGACGTGTGATGTGTCAATGTGGTTTGTTTACTGTATGTGCCACAAAGGTGCCACCTACGCAGAGCTTTGCCTAATATTCCCTATTGTAAATCTGAATCAGGCTCCTTATAAACTATGTAGTAAGATAAGTGCATTCGAGTGCGATTTATCACCTCTTCATGACCAACGATTTATTAATACTGTCTGGCAATCAGATCGTATATTTTATACAGATATAACTTACAGACGATGTGTAAAGGCCACGCCACAATTAACAATATTTATAATTCAGAAACTGAAATAGATGTCATACCAAAGAAAATGACCAACTGCCGTATTCGAACTTCAAGATATTCACAAGATACGACACGTACTAGATCCATTCTAGATACGTTATAGTTTAGATATCAACTATAGTTCTCTTTTGCAGCGCAATTCGGGCAACCAATGTCACTTTTACGTTAGATAGAGTAAGATATCTATTAGATGTGAATTGGATCTCTAAGTCATATCCTGTGGAAATCGTTCAACAGTATCTCCAGAATCGCGCAAATGTCAAATTTGACAGGTTAGATCTTAAGCACATCGTTATCGTATCTTGGTGATGTCTAATAGATGTCTATTACAAAATCCGTATCGGGCCCCAAGCCTTCCAATAGCAGGGGCCGGAAACGAACCCGCGTCTTCGGTTTATCCGGCTAATGCCCTGACCACTAACATACCCGGCTTGGTCAACTTTTCTTTAGTACCTAGGTATATATATGACATCTATTTCAGTATATCATTTATGTAGGTATAATAGTGTGACTAATAGGCACAAAATCATAATATTTAATAAAAATATTTGATTTTTTTCTAGTTGTAATATTTATAATCAATTAATAAATACATTCGTAAGTCGATTCAAAAACACCTGTTTCTAAATTGTTATTTATAATCGCCTGAGAACAAATATAAGATAAGATATCATATTTTTTTAATGCTTGCTCAGTGATCAAACTCTAGCTCAAAAACATTGGTATTTCAAGTTTTATTTCAAATTGCCGAAACCAAATAAGATTAGATAAAAAAAAATAACCAGTTATTTCTTATTGTCTCTCTCAGTTCAGTAAAAAACTTCTGGTCCCAATATACGTTTTTAATTTGCTTACAAACACTTTTCTTCATATAAACTTTAGAACTAAGGAAAAAGCCAATTAAAAACCCATAGTCGTTGCCAAAACTAAAGTTGCCAGACAACGGATAAGAAAATTATTTTATGACTTAAAAAAAAATTATGACAAAAATTCACGTTAAGACAAATATTCCAAGCAACTCCATTCTACGATAGCATCGCTTTGGCAACAAAATACCGATTCGTATTCCGAAATATAAATTTAATTACCATCTTACGAGGGGTGTTCAAAATATTCTCGGTATGAAAATGAAAACAAACAAGTACGAAAAGTTTGATATTTTTATTTTTCAATATACTCCCTCCCTATGTTCATCCACTTAAAAGATCGATCAATTTTTTTTAAATCCCCGATAAATTTTTTTTTTGTCTTTGGTGTAAAAATGCTCCTCCACTGCCGCCTTCAATGCTTCATCATCAGAAAAAAAATATTCCATGCAGATCCTTTTTAAGATTGGGGAACAAAAAGAAGACGCTGGGGGCTAAGACCGGACTATACGGTGGGTGAGTAACAGTTTCAAACCCACATTCAACAATAGCTGCCTTGGCAATATGAGCAGTATGGACGGGGGCGTTGTCACGCAGAAGCAGAACACCTTTGGTTATCTTTGCTCGCCTCTTTTCTTTGATAGCATCCTTTAATTGACGTTGAATGTTAGCGTAGTACTGTCCTGTGATATTTACACCTTTTTCTTTATAATCGATTAGTAATATTCCTTCAGAATCCCAAAATATCGTGGCCATGACCTTGCCAGCTGAAGGGACGACCTTGAACATCTTGGGATGAGCTGAACCCTTAATGTGCCACTGCATGGACTCTTGTTTACTCTCTGGGTCATAATGATGAACCCAGGTTTAATCTCCAGTAACTATTCTTTGCAGCACCTCATCAGGATTTTCACCGCACAGGTCAATAACATCGGAACTACACGCTACACGCATGTCTTTTTGAAGCCGAGTCAGCATTCGCGGAACCCATCTTGCACTTACTTTTGACATATTAAGATGGTCATGGATAATATCATGTACGATACCAATAGAAAGATTGGTTACTTGAGCTATAGATTTTACCTTCACTCGACCATCTTCCAATATAAGTTTTTCCACTTTATCAATATTTTCTTGTGAAGTAGCTACTACAGGCCGACCAGGTCTAGGGTCATCTTCAATACTAGCCCTTCCACCCTTAAATTCGCTTGACCACTTTTAAATGGTAGATAAAGAAGGAGCAGACTCACGGTAAACACAATCCGTTTCCTCTTTTATGGTTTTTTTATTTTTACCCTGTTTTGTCGAGAATCTTATGACGCATTGATGTTCTGATTTAGTTAACATTGTCAATTCGCACATGATGTTCATGTTTGTTCAGCAATTGCAGAAAAACAAAAGAACATCTCGGTTCGAATTATACTTTTTTTTAATGTCAATGAATAAACCTTAGCGGCCAGTAACAAAAGAAATTTTAGAAGAGGTTGTAAGATATCAATACCGAGAATATTTTGAACGCCCCTCGTATATCAATAGGGGATATTACTGCAATGTTCTGCCGCCAGAGTGCAGCACTACCGACTCAGTAAATTCATAGACTAACCTATACATACTGTGCCTTAAACTGTTTTTTGACAAGTTTTCACAGACAATAAAATACGACATTGATGCATCAAGGCGGTTTGTTAACAAGGGCCTACCGGTAAACGCGAAAATCGAAATTTAGTTATCTGCCTCTTTATCGCTCGACTATGCAAGAGTGATAGAGAGATTAGATAACGAAATTTCGATTTTCTTGTTTCGCGGTAGGCCACGTGATTGACGTGACGTGTGATGTGTCAATGTTGTTTGTTTACTGTATGTGCCACCTACGCAGAGCTTTGCCTAATATTCCCAGAGGGAGCGATTATGGAATAGAAAATACCGGTCAAAATCATAACCCTCCTTTTGCGTTGCCGTAGTCGGGTAAAAAATATGTTTTTAACAATTACTGTAATGAAAGGGCACTGGTTTCGGAGAAAACAAAATGTAATCTGTCAGTAATTTTAAATAGACAAAATATTTAATAGCAAAAACCATAAACAAAACATGTAAAAAAAGATAAAATTATAAAAAAGGTTGTGCAGACTTGCAAGATGTAATCTTTGCTCAGCAATGAGATAAACGTACCTACTTAAGACATATTTACTCGTAGAAACAAGTAAAAAGGTTTACAACCCGACTGTGTTGTTTTTCTTGTAGTCGAGTGTAAAAATATGGGTGCACTCATCAGAGTCAAAAATATGTGCCATAGCTCTTATATCAGCGAATTAAGAACTATGGGACATATTTTTGAGTAAGTTGTATGCACCCATATTTTTACACTTGACAGTACCTACTCCTTTTTCAATGTCCGTCAAAATTTGTTAAAAGACATCGTTTTTAGGGTTCCGTACCCAAAAGGTAAAACGGGACCCTATTACTAAGACTTCGCTGTCCGTCCGTCCGTCCGTCTGTCTGTCACCAGGCTGTATCTCACGAACCGTGATAGCTAGACAGTTAAAATTTTCACAGATGATGTATTTCTGTTGCCGCTATAACAACAAATACTAAAAACAGAATAAAATAAAGATTTAAATGGGGCTCCCATACAACAAACGTGATTTTTGACCAAAGTTAAGCAACGTCGGGCGTGGTCAGTACTTGGATGGGTGACCGTTTTATTTTTGCATTTTTTTTTCCGTTTTTTTTTTCATTATGGTACGGAACCCTTCGTGCGCGAGTCCGACTCGCACTTGCCCGGTTTTTTAACAAATTTTGGTTTACAAGGCCGTAAAACCTCTGTAATTTTTTTGTGTATATGCTCAGCTATTTTGTAAATGCCATCGAAATAACTAAAGCTTCAAGGATACGTGTATACTACTAGTGCATGTAAGCACGGGTACGACCGTATGCAAAATTAACCAATTTTGGATGTCATTTCGTTACGTCAAATGAACACTTTAGAATAAGTCTTAGCACATGATTGGCGCACAGTAATATCTCGCGGCGAGATAGACTACCCGTCTTTTTCTAACTATGTCAATTAAAGAGGGACGGGTAGTCTATCTCGCCGCGAGATATTACTGTGCGCCAATCGGCTGGAGTGATATTTATGGCCAGCAATTTGGCAGCAGACAAAAGCAGCAAATAATGAAAAGGTAATGATCCAGAATATTGTGATACCCTTTGTACCAAAGTTAAACCTTAAATCCTGAATAATGGGGGACATAAAAATAGATCTTCCACATTTTTGTATTTGTTAAATTAGGTCTGGGTTTTGTTTATTTTTTTTGTTATGGTCAATTTGTTATTAATTCTTCGTTACAACGTTAAATGAAGCAATTATGAATAAGATGTCAAGTTTTTTTTTATTTGATATTATCTTCTATATCTATTATATGTAGGTACCTTTTCATTGAATTTTTCATAATCTTCCTTGCGTTATCCCGGCTTTTTACCACGGCTCATCGGCCAGGCTCGGCGGCCCGGGGTCCGCTTGGCAACTAATCCCAAGAATTGACGTACCTACGCACCCTCATTTAATTTTTCATTTTACACGCGGGAATTATTTACATAGAATGTTGATCAATATATCCAAATAATTAAAAACAACAACATGATTGACGTACTTATGCTTTTGCCATAACATACGCACACGCATACGCACGCATTTGACGTATTGCGCTGTGAAACGCATTTTTTTTTTTTGCAATCTCTATTGCCAACTTTTTATGTTTATCAACATTTATCACAAACAATTTTTGTTGTTCATCAACGAGTGTCCTCAAAAAGCTTTTATTCACCAGTATTGTTTTTAAAATCTATATTTAGTTTTTAATTGACACCCAAGAGGGTCAATCCAATCGGCCCTTATTATTCGAAGTCCTTCAGACCCCAGAACTCCCAATCAGCTGTCGGACCCCACTCGCTGTTAATTGTCACCATTGACATTTCGGAGCTTAAATGGGAAATACAGTGAAACCTGGATGATTGAAATTTCAAGGGACCGGCAGTTTTGTGTCAATTACCCAGATATTCCATTCCAGCAATACAATCCAGGATCAAAGAAAAATTGTCTCAATAATAGAAGTTCTCATTAGAGTCTGTAGGAATGAGAAGTCATAAAATGTATTGGTCCTCTTATATTCCGCGACTCTTCTCTTTATTTCAATTGTAGAGGTCTTGGATGCGATGTTTTCAAATACAGAGACAAAATTAAGAAAAGCACAAAAATCTGAATTTCATTTAAGGTGTCCATAATTTCGATTAAGTATAGAGGCTTTTTGGTGCCAAGGGGCCGGGACCGGCCGATTGAGGTTTCTCAATTATCCAGTATTGAGGTTTCACTGTAATTTAAGTCTACAAATTGGCCGTAAATTTGAGGAGGTTCGCAATATACTTACATATTTCAACAACCATGTACCTAATATTTCGTGTTAAAGTTTAATCAAAATTAAATATGTATTTAAGTAAGTACCTGGTCTTTGATGTTAAACATAGGTAAATATTGTACAACTTTACCAGAGGTATCAAAATAAAGCGAGCAACACGTTCAAAATAATGTTTTCACTTCTCATGCTCAAAAAGTGCACCTTTATGTCGTGCGTAGACGACATAAAATCGCATTTTATGCTCTAGAGCATAAAGTAAAATCATCTATTACGACCCTTATTGACTTAGCAATAAAGTCCAAATTCTGCCATACAAACTGCCAGCCCTGCCGGCGCGCCCCCGACCGGCGCTCTCCCGATCGGCGTGCCCCGTGCCTCCGACCGGCCCAAGAACAATTTTCTTTAGTCTTGAATAAATACGTTAAAATAACCTAAAATATTTGATTTTTTGTATATTTTCCTCGCAATCGAAGTGAAAAGCAGAGTGTACAACAAGGGCATAAATGTCCATTTTTACCCTCGTCTACTATTTTGGTCTTCGCTTCGCTCGGACCAAAAAATTGCCTCGGGTAGAAATAGGTCACTTTATGCCCTTGTTGTACAATCTACTATTTTATTTTATCAAGTTTTTATATTTTCGAGTCTCTCAAAAGTTATATAAGTAAATATTAATTAAGTATTGCACCAATAACAATACATTTCACATTTAAAATTACAAAAAAATTAAACATAAAATTATAACTATAAAACAACAGGCGGTCTTATCACTAAAAAGCGTTCTCTTCCAAACAACCGTTGGGAAGCGGGAAACGGATAAATCGTGTCAAAAGTCTACACGTAGTGCAAGGAGCTAAATATTGTAATAATACTTTTATAGTAAGCATCATAATTAAAAGCAATGAATACATAATTACCTATTGTATGTACATCTGTTGCGATCATAACTTTACAAAAAAAACCGGCCAAGTGCAACGCAAAAAACGGCAAAAATCACGTTTGTTGTATGGGAGCCCCACTTAAATATTTATTTTATTTTGTTTTTAATGTTTGTTGTTATAGCGGCAACAGAAATACATTATCTGTGAAATTTTCAACTGTCTAGCTATCACGGTTCATGACTCATGAGATACGGCCTGGTGACAGACAGACGGACGGACAGACAGACAGACGGACAGACTGACAGCGGAGTCTTAGTAATAGGGTCCCATTTTTTACCCTTTGGGTACGGAACCCTAATAATAGGGTCCCGTTTTTACCCTTTGGGTACGAACCCTAAAAAAAAGAGTAAGGCAAAATAAAATTGTGGCCCAGAGTTAACAGGCAGTGAAACATTTTTTCTTAGAGATGTGAACAAGCGTGAAAATAAGCATTTTCCTTGTGTATGATATTAATGTCAGCCGCTATTGTAAGTGCTTTCCTTGGTAAGGCGTTATAATAGAAAATTTAAAAATATAGGAATAACGGAATGTAAGTACCTACTTTATTTTTATTTT
The DNA here is from genome assembly GCF_910591565.1 of Cydia splendana. Classification (NCBI taxonomy): domain Eukaryota; kingdom Metazoa; phylum Arthropoda; class Insecta; order Lepidoptera; family Tortricidae; genus Cydia; species Cydia splendana. The sequence continues at coordinate 2,100,337 of NC_085968.1, forward strand.
CTTCCGCAAGTCTTGTGACGGAACATTTTCTCGACAATCTCACGCTCTAATATACCTACACATTATATATGTACAAGGCGTAATTATTTTTTACGACATTCTGCAAAAATAAATGTGTCATCAGAAAATTATCATATAAGTTAGGATAAAATCATTATGTGATAACAAAAAATATATACCTAATTAGGTAACTACGTTTTGAATAAACAAATTTTAATCTTTCCTCTTTTTTAGTTTTATGTGTTTTACTGTTTGTTAGTTTTAAATATAACAAAAACACAGACAATAAACAAATAAAGTAAACATAAACATATTAAATAAACTGTTTATCGAACAATAAAACACCATATGTGTAGGTATTTTTTAAAAGCTACCAACATACCTACACCCCTTGGTTTATGTGATAAAAAATCTGGTTTATACAATTCGGCTTATTTGTATAGAACAGTACATACTACATAGTACATATAAACAACGTACGGTCAGAGATATATATAACTCCGTATAAGATAAATAAAGTCTAAGAAAAAAACGTGCCTCGGACGGCCAAGGAAAAGTCATTCTCGAATAGATGGCGCCATTACCTTTGGCCTATTCTCGGCTAGATGGCGTTAACGACACCGTTTGGTATTTAACAATTTTAACACATATCAGTGAAAGAACATGGGTCAGTATGGAACAATAAAAAATAAGAATCATTTATCCGTAAACATATTTTGATTATTTTATACATTTTCAATTTTATTTTAAGTTTTAATCGTGTGTCGATAGATGGCAGTAAATGTACCGTGACTACAAAATTGATAATGACAGGACCCCTCTATACTATCTATTCTCTTTGTCATAGTGACAATAGTATGAGGTCCCTACCGACTTTCATGTCGATTGTCACTGTGACAATGTGAAGCGGTGGTGGCCGAGTGGATATGACGTCCGACTTTCAATCCGGAGGTCGCGGGTTCAAATCCTGGCTCGTACCAATGAGTTTTTCGGAACTTATGTACGAAATATCATTTGATATTTACCACTTGCTTTTCGGTGAAGGAAAACATCGTGAGGAAACCTGCATACATCCGCGAAGAAATTCAAAGGTGTATGTGAAGTCCCCAATCCGCATTGGGCCAGCGTGGGGACTATAGCCCAAGCCCTCTTGCAAGTGAGAGGAGGCCTGTGCCTAGCAGTGGGACGTATATAGGCTGAATGATGATGATGATGTCACTGTGACAAGGTGCGAAATGGTACTTACTGAAATTAAATTCTTAGACTGTACAAACAGCAACACACCTAAATTTTACATCGGTGGACCTTATTACAATAGGCATAAGATCCACCGATGTACAGTTAACAGTGTGGGCGGTGGTATGTATCACATCAATCACATGTTTTCAATAAAACATCCAATCCCACAAGTCACCACGACGCCATTAGACGGGGGTAATTAATTTCACGCAAGTTGGCATTTCGACGGATGGCACCGGCTAAATGCCAGATGGCAGCACACGCGTTATTGCCGGTCAAAGTGACTGATAAATCGAATGTTGAATTGTGATAACTTTTTTACAATCGTAGGTTGTTTTTGAAGAAATTAGTACATAATATAAAAACATGATATACGGCGCGATTCGGGAAATGAATTAGAGATTAACTAGATACGATATAGTAAAGATATGTGACGTCCCACGGGTAAAGGTACCTTATGGCGGTTGGCGCTTACGCTATTATTAAAGTCGCTCCAATATTATTGCGGCGATATGCGACGTAAGCGCCAGCCGCCACAAGGTACTTCTTGCCGTGGAACGTCACATATCTTTACTATTTAATATCTAGTGGATCTCTAATTCATTTCCCGAATCGAGCCGATAGAAGCTGACCAAATAAGAAATTGTAAAATTCAGCGTTGAACCTATTTCGAATTTTGTAATAGGTACCACTATAGCCCACGCCACTCGCCTTTTTTGACCTTTCTTATACAACGGTTGCATAAAATACTATTAAAATATATTATGTGTTCATGGTTAACTTGTCAAAATAATAATTGACGATCTATTTGTGTTCTCCGTAAACGATAATGTTTTATAGAACTTTATCCATAATAGACTACTTAGTCAAATTAGTTTTTTTTCTGGAATTAATTCCCAGCAAGTTGGAAATCGTCTTAATACCTTCATTTGGTTCTATGTAAATTAGTGTAGGTAATCCGAGTTTGCTCCATTCCACGAGTATTGGAAAACATTTTGCTCTTTTTCAGTTTTTTGCTTGTAGTTCAAAAACGGTACGTCCGACGGAAAATTTGCTCTACTTAATCATGAAAAAAGTTGACATCTGAGGATACCTTAAGAATTAATTATTAAGATACCTTAATAAGAATTCTTAGTCAAAGATTGTACTTAAATACTCGTAATGGCCGCCACTTTGAGTTTCTTTTTTTTTGGTATACCTAATCATGTTAAAATTCGTAATTTTTTTTCACCACAGTCTGATCCATAATAACCTTGCAGGTAGTGACATTGTAATTGATGGTGGGTTCCTTCTACATGGAGTGGTTTTGTCAATCCAAGGTAAAATGTATCTCCCAAAACTCCCAAAATTTATCCACACTTCCTGGGATGGCGTAAACTCGGATTATACGCAATTAGGACCAAATCAAGGTATTGACATTATTTCCAGCTCGCTGGGAATTAATTCCTCAGAACGCTTTATATGGATCTAATTTGACTGGCCTATAACACATCTGAAACTAATAAAACAACATAGTCTACTGAAACTTGTTACCGCAACTTATACAATTAATACGTATACTTCTAATTGGCTGCCGCCTACACGTTCCGTGTATACACAAGGAGTAATAAACACAGGTGTAAACAATTCATTATAATTTCAAAGGGAAATTCGTGTTACGATATTACGATACAAAACGACACGTGTAAATATTGTTTTCATCACGCTCGAAAATGATCTTATTTCATGCAGGTGTACTGAAGGATAAAGGCCTATAATTGTTCCCGCGGGAGTTATAGATTGTAAAAAAAAAGCATATAAATAGCAGCTTTTTAGTGTTCCGCACAAAACTTTGTTCGCGGAACACTTATGGGAACACTTCGGTCTTGCAAACCAGTTAAATGCGTTTTTTTTATCAAGTATTTAGGTTCGTATTAATATGTAGTAAATGAGTTTTACTTTGAAAATAGTGACGTTTATAATGTACCTATTATTTTTTGCGAATTTTTTTAAATATTAATTTGATAGCCGTTTAAAATATTTTTACATAATTTTCAATCGTGGCTGAATGCTGGATTGGTCAGTGCCTTCGATGTCTAACCTATCAACAAATGACAATATGGCGGACGAATGTTTGAAATGTCACCGTATTTAAGAATTATTTTCCTTAAAATTTAGTTTTGCTTCGCAAGTGTGATGAAAAACATTGTGTGTAACTCCGGGGGTAAGAATATTGCAAACTCGAGTCTTTAATGCACTCCAACTTGCGGCTGTCGTGCATCTAAATTGTACCTACCTTGTTGGCAAAATTTCATTTCAAATATCATTCTGATGTTAGTGTACAACAAAGAGTAAAGTAAGTAATATAGGTATACAGCCTGGATATTTTAAATGACATCATTCAAAAACCATTCTGCAATGCGTCGCCTTTATCGCTTTTTTACATTTAAGTAAATAAATCATTTGGCACATAGCATAAACCGAAATATGTACGTGGACTTGAAATTGTTACCTACAGGCTAAGCTGTTTTTACCTACGCACGTGACACATCATGTGTTGCTTTTTAGGGTTCCGTACCCAAAGGGTAAAACGGGACCCTATTACTAAGACTTCGCTGTCCGTCCGTCCGTCCGTCTGTCTGTCACCAGGCTGTATCTCACGAACCGTGATAGCTAGACAGTTGAAATTTTCACAGATGATGTATTTCTGTTGCCGCTATAACAACAAATACTAAAAACAGAATAAAATAAAGATTTAAATGGGGCTCCCATACAACAAACGTGATTTTTGACCAAAGTTAAGCAACGTCGGGAGTGGTCAGTACTTGGATGGGTGACCGTTTTTTTTTTGCTTTTTTATTATTATTTTTTTTGCATTATGGTACGGATCCCTTCGTGCGCGAGTCCGACTCGCGCTTGCTCAGTTTTTTAGACCGAGCCCTTTACGTGTTCGGTCCTACGTTTTCTCTCAGTCTCATCACGTTTAGGCTCCAATGAAGGCACTACGCCGTATATTGAATTTATAAATGTATCTTGAACATAATGTAACGACATTCATTTCATGCCTTGGTGAGAAGGTTATTTCAAGTTCAATTTCTTGCCTTTCGGTATTTAAACGCACTTTCGTTATGTTGGATAAAAAAGTACAAAGTATCTTTCTTCCTCGCGTTATTCCGGCATTTTGCCACGGCTCATGAAAGCCTGGAGTCCGCTTGACAACTAATCCCATGATTTGACGTAGGCACTAGTTTTTACGAAAGCGACTGCTATCTGACCTTTCAACCCAGAGAGGAAACTAGGCCTTGTTGGAATTAGTCCGGTTTCCTCACGATGTTTTTCCTTCACCGAAAAAATGGGAAGTATCAAATGATATTTCGTACATAAGTTCCGAAAAACTTATTAGTACGAGCCGGGGTTTGAACCCGCAACCTCCGGATTGAAAGTCGCACGCTCTTACCGCTAGGCCACCAGCGCTTCAAAAAACTAGAAGTATACTTTTAAATTATTAAATAAAATATACAGTACCGTAAAATGGGGTGAGTAGGGTTCGCGGGGAGAGTTGGGTTATGTATGGGGAGACAAGGTATGAAAGGGGGGTGAGATGGAATTTTAAGGCTACTTTATTTAATCGTATGGCATGCATGATTAGGCAATCAGAGAACAGCTTTGAGGTTGTTAAGCCAGGCAACTACGTCGGGTGTCAGGGCATCCAGATCCTCAGCTGGGCCAGGATAGGAGTGAAGAGGGCAGCGCCGCAATATGTGCTCAGTGGTTTGTTCTTCTTCGCCGCACTCGCAGAGGGGAGACTCCTTCCAACCCCACTTATGTTGGAAATAATTACAACGGCCGTGACCTGTTCTCATCCTATTTAGACGGCACCAGATCTTACGAGGTAGGTGAAACCCTTTTGGTTTTCTCGTCGGGTCTGAAAGATAGGGTGTGTCTTTTCCAGCCGTAGCAGTAGACCAGTCAGCTTTCCACCTAGGGGCTGTCCATAAATTACGTCATCTATTTTTGACGATTTTAGACCCCCCCCCCCCTAAAATCATCCAAAAATCGTGCTTCAAATGACCCCGTTTCCTCCTACGTCATGCTACCATCATCCGATGTCCAGACCCCCCCCCCCTAATTTGAAATGACGTAATTTATGAATAGCCCCCTATCCGAGATGTTGAAGTCGCTTAGGCCTGGCGCTATAGCACAGGGTGGGTTTCGAGAAACCAAACGTAGTGGAGGAGGGTGGCAGAACTCTTGATGTACTGGTAGCGTTGGGTTTTTCATAATCTTCTCCACTTCTCTCTTCAAAGCCTGAGCGCGTCTGAGATGAGGCGGGGCTACTTAAGGCTACTGCTACAAAAATAATGTATTCCAATTTAAAATGGAGCTATAAGTAGTAATACTCATAATAAAAAAAAAATCGATCCAACAATCTTCCAAAATCACCTTTGTACGAAAACCCAACTCACCCCAAATACGAGGGACTACGGGGTGAGGTGGGATTTCCTGTTTATCGTCAAAGTTATGAAATGGAACTACCCAAAATAAAATAAAAACTAATATACAAACGTCCGGAACACTTATTATATACACCATTCAGTTTGCATGTGTTAAAATAAAATGTTATCGAGGTTTGAATTTCAGTTTTGCGCCTACTCACCCCATTTTACGGTACCTTACCTACCTGAGCATGAAAATAGATAAAACAAAACTTTATTAATCTCGGAAGATAACATAGAACGTGTTTATACAAACGTAAGGAACGCACTTATACCTACACACAGTGTAGTACACACAGATGGATGAATTGATGTTTGCGTTGCCCGTTCAAGTTCAGTGGCGCCCTCAATATATTAATACTATTTCTTGTCGAACTGTAAGAATAAATAAAAAAGTCTGTAAATACCAAATACTTAAAGTTACACAGGGAGACCGAGGTGAGTTGTGACAGAGGAGAGTTGTGGCATGGTCGACTTTTTGGAATCTATTAACTAAAAACCGGGCAAGTGCGAGTCGGACTCGCGCACGAAGGGTTCCGTATCATAATGCAAAAAACGGCTGAAAAAACGGTCACCCATCCAAGTACTGACCCCGCCCGACGTGGCTTAACTTCGGTCAAAAATCACGTTTGTTGTATGGGAGCCCCACTTAAATCTTTATTTTATTTTGTTTTTAGTATTTGTTGTTATAGCGGCAACAGAAATACATCATCTGTGAACATTTCAACTGTCTAGCTATCACGGTTCGTGAGATACAGCCTGGTGACAGACGGACGGACGGACGGACGGACGGACAGCGGAGTCTTAGTAATAGGGTCCCGTTTTACCCTTTGGGTACGGAACCCTAAAAACTAGGTCGCAATAGCGCTCGTTTGTTAGTTCAAGTTGCGAGCTAACAAACGCACACTGTTGCGAGCTCACTAACAGTTATTAGATTCCAAAAAATCGACAATGTCACAACTCTCCTCTGTCACAACTGACCTCGGTCTCCCTACAAGAGCGCTGGTGGCCTAGCGGTAAGAGCGTCCGACTTTCAATCCGGAGGTCGCGGGTTCAAACCCCGGCTCGTACCAATGACTTTTTCAGAACTTATGTACGAAATATCATTTGATATTTACCAGTTGCTTTTCGGTGAAGGAAAACATCGTGAGGAAACCGGACTAATCCCAATAAAACCTAGTTTCCCCTCTGGGTTGGAAGGTCAGATGGCAGTCGCTTTCATAAAAACTAGTGCCTACGTCAAATCATGGGATTAGTTGTCAAGCGGACTCCAGGCTTCCGTGAGCCGTGGCAAAAATGCCGGGATAACGCAAGGAAGACTTAAAGTTACACAGTACATGTAACTATAACCGGTTATCGCATAACACTCCAGAAATTTACCCAGCAACTCATATCATTTCATACTGGAAAATCTTAACAATTTCGCTATTTATTCCACTCCATATTTTCCTAAGTTGCATCGCATACTCAGGCGAGATGAGATTGTTGATGACAACGATACAAATTCCCATATTTGCCAGCAATTTTGCATTTGGCTTTAGCAGCGTTTCAAGTAAATTTTAAACAAAATGTACGTTCAAGTTATGTCACGAATAATTTTATTTACTCAAGCCTTAGTTAAGCATGAGCAAGTAATAAATGAAAGAGAAATAATGAAAAAAAAAACTTTTAGGAAAAGATTAACTAAACGTAAAGAAGAAAATTTTGAAATAAGTACCTATTCAACATATTTTTGCCACGTGCACATTTGCACTGAAAAATGCCCACTTGGCCGTTTTTTTTAATGTCCATTGGCGTATTCTATAACCGATTGTCACTGGCTAGTGCTCCAGCACTTAATTTCTACTACACTGAAAAAAACACACTAGTATTTATAAAGAGAAATGACTTCCAGCTCACGATACAAAATCGCCTTGCGTTTGTTTGTGTTAAACTCCTGATGTATCACAGCGATTTGTTGTAGTGTTGGTTAAGGCTCTGCTGACTCGACTCAGTTTTTCATACTCTAGTCATGAAGTCGAAACTTAAGTTCTTATCGAGACCTGGGTCTTTTGTAAAGACTTCCGTCCATCAAACTAAGCTAAACTAAGCTAAATACACTGTCTGGATTCTGGATTTTATTGTGGCTGGATTCGTCAATCTATATATGCGTCCAAAGTTAAAACGGCCGTTTTTGTTTTGAGTTCATAGATCGGTGAATCCAGGAACATAAAAACTAGTTTGATGTATTCAAAATGTACTTAAATACAAGATACAGTACGTAGCGGCCCCCTTTTTTCAATATTTTCTTTATATTGAAATAATCACGATTATTTAGCAGTGGCGCTAGTGTGACGTTGATGGGCTCTTAAATCCGGCAGGGTGCTTATAACCCTTCTGGTATTGTGGGTCTCCATTGGCGACGGTAATCGCTTCGCATCAGGCGACTCGTCTGCTCGTTTGCTACCTATATCATAAATAAGAGAACTCTCAAATTATGTACAAATGTTTTCTCAAACGCATTGAATCCACATGAAATTCACTGGTTAGGTACACATCGGTCAATGACGCCTATTTTGGTTGACATAGTGTCCCGGAATAGAGGACATTTAACCAATTCGATAGCTAATTATATGGGAGCGAACGAAAAAGCCGGCATTCACCAAGAGCATTTACTGACAACTGCTAAAACAATATAATAAAGACAAATAGAGAAAAGGTATAAAAAATATAAACAATATATAAAACCTTATTAGTCCTTTAATGCTCGACACTTAGATTAAACCTACGAAATCACGATTCGAAGGCTGGACTTCTTGTAAGTTACGCTTTAAAGACTCAATAAAACATTTGGGACTTAAAAGACTCTGAATTTTAATAAGCACAGAGTCGTGTAAAAACGAGTCTCCTAAAATGTAGACTCAAAAGACTCGAGTTCCTACCAACACTATGTGTAGATGCCGGCTCAGGAACGAGTTTATTATAAGGATTGTAGGATTATGTTGGAAACTAAGAAGAATAGCACACAACGTGCACACTGATATATTTTTTAGATTACTAGCTCGCTTTAGCAGTTAGCTAAACATGTTTTAGTCCAGAAAATGGAATGTTAACTTCTTAACTTCATAACTTCTTTTTCACCACACCACACGAGCTCGGAAAGGCTTACTTTGCACTTCAAAAACTGATACCAAAGTTACATTTTATTCACATGTGAGGCAAAGTAATCAAATGCAAATTTTGAGTTGTTTTCTTATGTTTGCTTAGAATTGACTTTTAAATGATGATTTTGCATGATAAATATTTAATAACATTCATTTGGATTTGAGTTGGTTTGATTTTGTTTGGTATTTTACATTTATTATTTGCTTCGGGTTGGTGTGGTGAAAAATTTAGTGTTTCACTCGGGGGCAAATTTTGTTTAACCCTCGTGCTTTGAAACCTCAAAACGCTCAAGATTCTATTTTTCGAATTTTTCGCTTGCTCGGGTATCAATATTAGCACGAGCGGTTAAACAACAACTTTGCCCCCTTGTGAAACAAATAACTATTAAACGCACTACAACTACAAGCCTCAATTAGCAATTACAGATGACTGTAGAACATAATTATTTTCCATCGTATTTTCACGGAAACGTACGAACGTGTCTTGCTATTTCAGTCAGTCTCAGTACTAAAATACTGATGTTGACTGAAGAAGCATCACAAATACGAACGTTTCCGAGAAAATACGATGGAAATAATTATGCAATCGTTTGTCTTAATCTGTCATTTTCACTTATGTATTCGGAAAAAACATAAGTTAACTAAATGAGGCTGGTCAAGTTTGATGAATTAGGGGAAATATTAACCCCCCCTATTCATCAAATTCCTTAAATTTTCCAGTAAGTGTAGGTATGTTCTATTGCACACAACCAATTTTAAATCATCCTTTTCTACTTTTGTGTCATCTTATTAAATATTAAACTTTACTAAACGCAATATATCATCCGAGTACTTATAATTTCTGAAATATTTTTTTGGGGGATGCAGATTTTTTTTTTATATAAATAATGTCACCAGCAACCTCTAAATTCCATATAGGTAATACTAAGTAACAAACCGTGTGATGCATGAATTTCCCATGTGTATGCTACGTGTATAATAATACGTGTATAAATTCATAACATTGGCGTCACAAGATTTCGTAGATTTCCATTTATTTGTATTGCAATTCCATACTTTCTTTACCGAACATTCCACCACTCAATACCCCATAGACACTTCAACAATATTTGGCAAACACCTTCTCTTTTACTCTCTAGGAATAGGATACCAATAGTCGACAAGTACGGCCAAATGAAGTGCGGAACTAACAATAGTTGTCTTACATCGGTATTTTGGTATAACGCGGGTATTCTCAGATATTTGGAACCGATAGCCTCTTATCACACACTTTAATACGCTTTAATATGATGTTAATAATGTTATATTGTGATTAACAGGCCTATTCGGATTTCGAGATAATCACAAGATCTTGAGACGATTTAGAGATCAACTAGATCTACATTAGATATCGACTAGATGTGACTTGAATATCAAAGTCATAACTTGTCGAAATCGTTCAAGAGGACCTCCAGAATTGCGGAAACGTCACATTTGACATATCTATCTTACAAATATCTTTAACTGATCCGTATCGTAACTTGTTGAAGTCTAGTAGAAATCTAATTCATTTTCCGAATCGAGCCGCCAGTCAGCAATACTCAGCCTTCTAAAATCATAAGATCATAACATTCTTAACCCTTCTTGTAGTAAACAAAAATATTTCAATTGGATTGTGCCTATGTGAACATAGAGCCCGGGCGATATTCGGCGATCCCAAGATTCCTTTGTGGAATAACAATCCAACCCATGGGGGTTCCGCGCGGCTGGCCCTAATTTCTTGCCTACTGAACGCCATTGCACGGATCAGCTCGTTTCGGTTAATATAATTGATTGTTTCGGTACTTACGTTGTTTGTGTGTGTGGAAAGCATAATAGTCGATAACATGTGTTTTTGTTTGTTTTGGTAATAACTTATTACGGACACGGCAATATTATATTATTATTTATAGAGAAAAAGAGTCGATTTTTTTACTAAGTCTCTAAAGTTATGGTATAGGGTGTACAGTTAGTAAGGAAATATATATGATTCTATTTAAAACTATTACAGGATGGCTTTATTACGTTTTTTACGAAATGTCATTAAAATTTGATTTATAATAATTTTACTGTTTAAATCAGAGTAATATGATAGACAAACGCTAACTTTTGTTCAAATTATCAACAGCATTTTTGTTAATAGTAGTGGAGTGTATCTTGTATCAGATTCTTTGAACCCAAACTGCAGAGATATATCTCTATTTTTTAACGTACCTAAGTATATCACTATCGCTAATGCTATATTTTGGTGCCTTGTCGTTATTAATATGACTATCTATCAATGTCATAAACAGGACTTGTTGTGGTTACGTGGCATATTTTTCACAGTTTAGTTCAGTTTTTTTCGTATCCTAAAAAAAGTAGGTGCAATTTACGAGTATCCGGCCAAAATATAAACCACCTAAAGAAAACCTTGGCATATTTATGAAACTCGGCGCTAACTCTGTAAATTTGTAACTCTGTCTTGTTTGTAAGTATGACTTAAAGCATCTTTGTAATAAGAAGTGTAAATTAAGCCATGAAAGCAAAGCCGGCTGTAACAAGTTTGTAAACTAAAGTCGTTTCTAAGATGTATTTACATGCTCCTAGTAATTTACTTGGCTAAGTGCAATTTTATGTTAACTAAATGTGCGCAGATAAGTACTTTGTTTATTAGTCCGTAAATATAGAGTAGGTGATGCTTATCCTGCTATGTGTGCTGTGCTGGAGTGGATCAAATACTCGGTATTAAAATTAAAAAAAAAACTGGTTGACATTGAAGTCGTGAGTCTTTTTTTTTTTTCTTGAATTTCAAATACAGAATGTTTGGTGGTTAAGAATTGGCTATTAGTTAGTTTTCAGTGAGTTTGAAAAAAAAATGTGTACCTGCTTATTGTTTAACTATTGTATAAGCTAATCTACGATGATACTGGACGTTATCGAATGCTACTAAGGACTTTTATTAGTGTGGATGTAATTCAAGTCATGGATAATTAAGTGTACCTAGTTTTAGTATGCACAACTCAAGCCTTATTGAGCTTACTGTAGGACGAGGGAGATTGCCCCATAATAAATATAATTATAATATGTTAAAATAGTTGGCACCAACACTTTTTTTTCATCTTGACTCGTACCTCGTACAGTCACACAGACACAGCAGCATACAGCAGATACAGTCAGCAGCAGAAGTTGCTAAGCGGGCGAGGTGTTCAAAATTACTTTGACATGCTCTTATACTCTTAACAATAAAGTCGCGTCAAGATCATTTTGAACACCTCGCCCGCTTAGCACTGTACTTACTAGTAAGCTTTTTAAACATGTATCTCCGTCATTACAAATCACTGTTCCAAAATACTCGTATAGTTCCAAAACCTATTATTTCACGCATGCCTGTTCAAACAAGCGTAGCGTTCGTTGTTTCCCCCGAGCGCGAGTGTAAATACCTGAATTTCCGTACTCGTATCATTTCTCGTAAGTATTCTTAACACGGGCGCGAATTAGGACAATTCAAAGTTATTTTCCTAAATAGGAATGTGGTTTAGATAGTGTGAGTTAGGAAGGTAAGGTAGTATATTGTGTTTTGTAGAGATTATAAGGACTTCGAGAACCGTAAGTTTATTATACTTACCTATTATTTTTGTTACCTATACACATTTGTCTTATCTAAATAGATGTTGCTGAAATACCTAAGCCTATAGTTCGTTTTTTTAGCATTAGAAAAAAGGTAAACAATCTTGATGTGTCTTTTAATTGAAAAACACGTTTTAAAAATAAGTCACGGCAAATATGTAACAATTATGAATCTAATACGATCATTTATATTCTTCTGCTTTCATAAGTAATAGTTACTGATTTTCAAAAAGCGTTTTTCAATAAAAAGACATGTCAAGATCGCTTACCTTCTTTCAAGTTCTTTCTAATGCTAAAAAAAACGAACTATAGAGGGAATTCAAAGAAAAGCCTACGTATTTCTTCTAGCAACCTATTTCGTATCTACATTCTACGTAATGATATTCATAGATGTTGTCTTTTTTAGGGTTCCGTACCTCAAAAGGAAAAAACGGAACGCTTATAGGATCACTCGTGCGTCTGTCTGTCTGTCCGTCTGTCACAGCCTATTTTCTCGGAAACTACTGGACCAATTAAATTGAAATTTGGTACACATATGTAAATTAGTGACCCAAAGATGGATATGTTTTATTTATAATTTTAAAATACATAGGTTCGAAGTTATTTAAGAAAATAGCCAAAAAATGACCATTCCCCCCCTTTTATCTCCGAAACTATTGGGTTTAAAATTTTGAAAAAAATACACAAAATAGTTCTTAACCTGTAGATAACAGGAAAACTTATTAGAAATGTGCAGTCAAGCGTGAGTCGGACTTATGTACGGAACCCTAGAAACGCGAGTCCGACTCGCACTCGGCCGGTTTTTTTTTGTGCAGCATTTTTCTCATTTCAATTACAGTTCTATAGAATCATTTCTTATACCTTTCACTATAATTTATGTTACAATATCTAGTGATATATCTGCTATAGTATTTTTCAAACGAGGGGTACGCTGATAGATTTTAATTCAATGCAATTTTGCGACATTTGGCATTTTAGGGTTCCGTAGCCAAATGGCAAAAAACGGAACCCTTATGGATTCGTCATGTCTGTCTGTCTGTCTGTCTGTCTGTCCGTCCGTATGTCACAGCCACTTTTTTCCGAAACTATAAGAAGTATACTTACTGTTGAAACTTGGTAGATGTACGAGTATTCTGTGAACCGCATTAAGATTTTCACCTTAGGCCTTCATAATCATAATCATAATAATAAAAAAATGATATTGAGGTTTCTAATATCATTTTTTTCTAAACTGAATAGTTTGCGCGAGAGACACTTCCAAAGTGGTAAAATGTGTGTGTGTGTCCCCGTAACTTCTACACACATCTGCCAGACAGTATTCATAGATTTATCCACCAATGCCAATGTTTCGTAAATTTCATTCGGTTCCGAAGGTTTTTATTAAGTTCTCCTACCAATCCTTCCACTCAGGCATCTTATTAAAAAAATCTTACCATAGGAAATCCGTCTGTTAAAAGTAGGTATACCTGCAAATGACTCTCAGAATAAGGAAATTTGCATCAGTATCACGTTGAATTACAGCACTGTAAGCCTAGCCATCCATCTCAGTATTGACTGTCCCGGATTCGAAGCCTGAAAAATGTCCTGTTAATGGTTTCCTCCCATAGAAATCTGGGTACGTTTCAGTTTTGAGGTAGGTTTTGGATATACATATACTAAAATTGACAACATTTCTTTACCAACACAGGGAACGTTGGTAAAAAAATGTTTACAATTTTAGGTACAGAAAAATTACATGATCTATGTATAACCTTTGTAATTATAATTATGTTTCTTTGGAGGCTTTTTAGTGTTAAACATCTTATGAAGATTCGTCGCATTGTATCACAAACGTGCGTTGTTTTTTTAAATAAAGTGGTTTACATATTTAAGTTTATTTATTTATATAAAACTTCCATCATTAGATCACCTACTATATGTGTACCAAATTACAACTCCATCGGTCCAGTAGTTTTGGAACAACTTGGCTGTGACAGACAAATCATTTTTTTACTTTCTTGGTAAGGAACCCGAAAAATATCAATCAAATATGGCAGTCGACCTAAGAAAGAACTCAAAGAATCCTAAATTGGACTGAGAAATTTGCAAGTAACAACTCAAAGCAAATTGCAAAATACTTAAAAATAATCCAGAAATCCGCAACAATCACGCTTTTGAAGTCTTTATTAAATTTCAGACAAAAAAAACTTTGACTTGCTGGCTGGTTTTGCCGCGGGATTTTTTCGAGTTTTTCTTGTTTATATTTCATGTTAATTTGGATCTTCTTTTTTAAATAGTAAGGTCTTTATTTGACTGTATTATTTTGGTAAGATTTCAGATAATTTCAAACAGACCGACGCTTCTTTTGTTGTAACACTTAATTCAATTTGTGTAATACTCCTTACGGGAGGGTCGTGGCCTTGGGGTCTAATTGAGAATAATTACAAGTACTTGATACCGATGGAAAACTCGTAAACATTTACTTGTTTATGTAAACAAAATAGGTACGAACAATTATTTTGCAAGAAGGCCTTAAAATTTGAGATGAGAGTGAGATTTGGAAAGGGCTTAAGAAAAACAAATTTGGAAGCGTAAAAGCACTCTAAGCTTAAAACAAATTAATAAACATTTCGCATCAGGAGACTAGAGCAAAACCGAACTTTCGGTTTCGGTTTTGCCCAAAAATCCGGTTTTGTTCGAACACTAATATCTGTCAGAGGCTAACAATTAAAAACCGGACAAGTGCGAGTCGGACTCGCTCACCGAGGGTTCCGTACTTTTTAGTATTTGTTGTTATAGCAGCAACAGAGATACATCATCTGTGAAAATTTCAACTGCCTAGCTATCACGGTTCATGAGATACAGCCCGGTGACAGACGGACGGACGCACGGACAGCGGAGTCTTAGTAATAGGGTCCCGTTTTTAGCCTTTGGGTACGGAACCCTAAAAATTACTAATACGTACTTGAATTAAAAACAGCACTTGCGTTCAAAAACCGATTTTCCTTTCTTTTTTCACAAATATTGCAGGTTGTTACCCATTTAATGAGGAAAAATGCACGTCAATTTTTAAGCAACACAAAGCCAGTGTTAAAAAAGACATAGGTTTTAATTAAGGTTAGAAGGTTGGGTGTAGCCGAGATAAATTGAGAGCAACTTACATAAATCCAGCAGCACCTTGGCGTACCACGTGGTGGTCTATGTATGATGATTGGGAAATCCTCTGCTTTATCGACAGATGCATATATCCATAAGGGGCACTGGGTCACTAATTAGTCTCTGGTTGATTTTCACTTTTTTTTTTTTTTTTTTTTTTTTTTTTTATTAATAAAACATTTATTTACATACAATATATATACAGTGGTACTACTAAACGAAATTAATAAATCACTTAAATCGCAGCGACGGGAACCGAAATATGAATTATTTTAATCGGAGCGCGGATCGAACACGGCCATTTTGTTTTAACGGCAGGTGAAGAGTTTTTTATCCTCGCTAGGTGGCGCGGTTGTGTCGCGCCGGAAGGGCTTTTGAGATAAATGCAGTTGCCAGTTCAAATATCTAGCTACTACACGAAAATATATTCTTTCCTAATTGTGTTGCTTTGTATGTAAGAAAAATACCTATTTACATATGCATAGAAAGTAATTAATACTAATCTGTTCCTCTACGGAACATGCCGCTCACCTTAAAAACACGTAGTGTCTTTTAAAAGAACATGCGAAAGTTCAACAAGATAAAGAAACTTATACCTAACTTAAATGCTAACATTAAAAGTCGTAACGATTGTAGAAATTATTCTAAGGGTAAGGGACAGACCTTAACTACGGGTCGTTTGAACAATGTGTTCCCACTTTTTAAAGTTACGACGCGACTAACTTGATCCGTGCCCGGATGGACAGCATGAACGCGCGCGAGTTTCCACTGTAACGGCGGCAAGTGGTCATCGCATACCACAACAACAGTGCCTTCACGGATGGCGGGACCGCGATCTTGAAGCCACTTTGTACTCTGCTGCAGTTGATGGAGATATTCACGACTCCATCTACGCCAGAAATGCTGGACAGCTTGTTGTACCCAGCGCCAGCGCGTAAGACGACTAGGGTTTTCGTCGATCAAAGAAACGTCCGGTAGGGCCGTTAAGGGCTCGCCGATTAAGAAATGAGCCGGCGTAAGAGGTAACGGATCGGAAGAGTCTGAACTTAACACGCAGAGAGGACGACTGTTAAGTACCGCTTCGATTTGACAGGTCAGCGTGTGCATAGAATCATATGTTTGCGTCTGTGTACCTATTACGCGATATAAATGGGTTTTGAAACTCTTAACAGCCGCTTCGAATAGTCCACCGAAATGGCTAGCATACGGTGGCTGAAAATGCCAAGTTAATCCTTGTTTTAAAGTTTGTTGGTTGAGAGCGCTCATGACCGAATCGTTACGTAAGAACGTGTATAATTCTTTAAGGTAATTATTACAACCAACAAAGTTACGTCCGCAATCGGTATATATATCTGTACAATATCCTCGGCGGGACGTGAAACGTCGCAACGCAGCTAAAAAACCTTCTGTGGAAAGTTCGGAAACTAATTCAAGATGTACAGCCTTAACGCTCATACATACGAAAACCGCAACATAACATTTTATTATTTTTGCATTACGAACTTTATTAGCGCGAACGTAAAATGGCCCGCAAAAATCGCACGAAGTTTTACTAAATACGCGCGCGGGGCGCAAGCGGACCGAGGGAAGCATGCCCATGCGAGGTTGCACGCGGGTAGGGCGTGCGCGGAAACATGGAATACAACGATGCACGCGTAGACGCACAATATCGCAACCTGAAATAATCCAATATCGCTGTAAGAGCGAGTTTTGCACGCACTGTGGACCGGCATGCAATTCGTGTATATGAGTATCGTCAATAATAAGATTTGTAAGAGGATGTCTTTTAGGTAAAATTAATTGATGTTTTGATTCATAAGGTAAAAATGATTTATGAATACGTCCGCCGACGCGTAATAATCCCTCACTATCTAGAATAGGCGCGAGACGCCGCAAACGTAAGAAAGGGGATTTATTTGACGAGATATTTTTTATGGCGTCTTCGAACACTTGTTGTTGCGTAATCAATATAAGTCGATTTAATGCAAAGTGGTACTCTGGTACGGTGATGTACTCAGGGAGCGTTTGTTTATGTTTTCTACATTTGTGGTAAAAACGAAATATTAATGCCGTGACGCGAACTAATTTACCTAGCGACGAAAATCGCGTAATAAGAGTATCATCGTCCGGGAAAGTAGGCAATGTGGACACACATGCGCAATTAATATTTGTTGATTCAATTTTATTACGTTTTTCTTCCGTTGTGTTTACTACCGGTTTTTGTATAGGCCAGGAGTCGTGACTTTGTTGGAGCCATGTAGGACCATGGAACCACAAGTCATTTTGTACGAGCGCGGCGGGCAGCAGACCGCGCGACGCCGGGTCAGCGCTGTTGTCAGCTGACGGGACGTGACGCCAGCAGCTCGCCGGGACACGGGACAAAATCTCACTGGTGCGGTTAGAGACAAACGTTTTCCATTCGTGCGGGGGTGACTTAAGCCACGCGAGCGCGACGGAACTATCTGACCACGCGTACACTTGATCGGGGCGAATGCGATCACCGTAAATGCGCATTACTCTTTCTATCAATTTTGACAGGATCACGCATCCCATTAATTCCATTTTCGGAATAGTAAGGCAAATCCGAAGTGGAGCTACGCGGGTTCGAGCTATGATTAAATAAGTTTGAACCTTACCGGTATTGTCCGTAAGACGTATATAAACACAGGCGGCATACGCAATTTGACTTGCGTCTGCAAATCCGTGAATTTCGATTGAATCGAAGTCGTCAGTATTAAAAATATGACGAGGAAATGAAATTTGAGATAAGAGCGGGAGCTCGCTAACAAAACTCGTCCATGAGTTAACTATATCGATAGGGGCTTCGGAGTCCCAAGGAACCTTTGCTAACCATAGCAATTGAATTAAATGTTTGGCAAACAATGTCACCGGAGATAATAACCCGAGTGGGTCGTAAATTTTTGCAATTTCCGAGAGAATAGCCCGCTTCGTACAGGCCCGAGAAGTACTTTGTACTTTGAAACTAAATGAGTCTGATCCCGGATTCCATTGAAGTCCAAGGACTTTGACCCCTTTGTCATTTTCCATTTCGGCAAAATGAACATTTTCGCGCCGCTCACCATGAGAATCTGGGGATCGCGTAACAGCGAGAATAGCTGGCGAGTTACTTTGCCATTTACGTAATTCGAACCCGGCCGTGGCACAAATACCTATCAGCTCCTGCTGCAGAGCGAGAGCCTCGGCTGTGGTATCTGCACCGGTTACCACATCGTCAACAAAGACGTCATTGAGTAAGACTGGGGAGGCGCGCGGGAAACGCTCACCTTCGTCGTGAGCTAGCTGTTTAATTGTGCGCAAGGCGAGATAAGGGGAACTACTTATACCGAAGGTAACGGTACGAAGCCTATAATCGCGCAGAGGCTCTTCGGGCGATTGGCGCCAAAGGATGCGCTGAAAATCCCTATCACTTTCACGCACAAGAATATTGCGATACATCTGTTTGATGTCGGAACAAAATGCAATGTTATGCACTCTGAATTTTAGAAGAACGTCAACAATGTCTAAGTGTAACTTAGGACCTGTTAACAAAGTGTCATTTAACGCGTGTCCACTTGTCGTGCGACACCCAGCGTCGTAAACTACGCGTGTGCGTGTAGTTTCGGAAATTTTTGACACACAATGGTGGGGTATGTAATAACTCGCGCCAGCGGGGGGGGTTATCGTCCGCGAGCTCCATGTGGTTGAGATCCACGTACTCCTGGAGGCAAGCGTGATAATCCGCCTTCAACTGGGGGTTACGTTCTAGACGGTATTCCAATTTATGGAATCGTGCTAGGGCAATTTGCCGAGACTCGCCGAGCGGCGGTGCATCGGGCTTGAATGGCAGAGCGACCACGTATCACCCTGTTTCATCACGCGTATGCGTCTTTTGAAAAAAGGATTCGCATAGCTTTTCTTCGGGAGTGTAACTCCGCAACTCTGGTACTGACTCCAGCTCCCAAAACTTCTGAAGATTGTCGTTGTCAAACGACGTAAAGCAAGTATGGCGTGGAGTCGAAACATTGGAAGTAAAGTTCACTTTACCTCCTAGCAAATAACCAAACACACTATTAATTGCGGTGGGCGTGCCAGGTTTACCTCTGACAATGCCATCGCGAACAATATCCATGAAAATGTCCTCGCCGAGTATCATGTCGACCGGCTGAGGTTTGTGAAATTCAGGGTCGGCTAAAGCGAGTCCCTGCAAATGAGGCCAATCAGCGAGAGGTGCTAGTGGTACACTAGGCATTTGACGGGTTAACTTCGCCAGAATAGACGCCTCTAACGGAA
Organism: Cydia splendana; assembly: GCF_910591565.1. Lineage (NCBI taxonomy): Eukaryota > Metazoa > Arthropoda > Insecta > Lepidoptera > Tortricidae > Cydia > Cydia splendana. Next base: position 2,120,246 of record NC_085968.1, read on the forward strand.
TGATTGGATTTTGTTTGCCCTTAGGCGAAATTGAGCACACGAAGGTACCCCTAGGTTCCAGCGGCAAGTCGCCGACACCGACCAGCGGCTCGCTAACATGTTGTCGCGGTAAATTGAGTCGTTGCATACACGATTCTGTAATCAGAGCTGCTTGTGAACCCCCATCTACCATACATCGAATCGTCGCAACTTTGTTGCCTTCGTAATAAAGGTCAACCAACGCCGATGATAATAAAACCGTGCTAGGTTGTTTCCCTAAACTACCTAAACTCTGTTCATTCACGCCGTGAACTGCTGACGGGCTGCTAGGGCCGGGCTGCTCCGTAAGAGCGAGCGAGACGGCAACTGATTCCGTAGCTTCATTGATAATCGGCTGCGGAATGTTTGATTCTAAATGAATTAAAGTATGATGTCGTTTATTACACTTACGACATTTAAAACTTGATTTACAATTCCTTAAGTCGTGCCCGGGGCATAAACAATTGTAACATACATTATTTGTTTTAACAAATGCAAATCTATCTTTCACCGATAGGTCTAAAAATTCTAAACATTTATTGAGGGAATGTATTCCTTTACACTTCAAGCAAGCTCGAACCTTATTTGTATCGACATAAGGTCGACTTTGAGCTGACGCCGTACTTGTTGCAAAAACACGCTTGGGTGTTATTTGATTTGAATTTATATTTGTATTATTTTTACTACTTAAGGAATTGTTTCGAGTGGACTGTGTATGGGAAACTGAAATCATCTGTTCCGCTGAAAGTTCGCGTTCGAGGAAAGTAATTAGGCCCTGAACTTTAGGTATTTCGCCCGGGTTGGTTAAGGAACGTTCATATTCTTTTCGCGTATTCACGGGAATCTTACGTAATAATAAATTTAACAGAACGAAATCCCATTCCTTAACCGGAAAATCCATGACTTCGAGCGCCTTTATATTTTCGTGATAAACATTAAGTAAATTTCTCATGGCAACAGCTGATCGCGCGGAACAAATATCTATATCGAACAACTTATCTAGATGTTGTGATGCAATAATGCGTTTATTGTCATAACGGGATTTTAGAATATCGAGCGCAATTGCATAATTACTTTCCGTTATGGGAATTGACTTAATTAAATTATGTGGCTCGTTTTTGACAGAAAGGAGCAAATACCTAAACTTCTCCGCATCCGTGTAAGCATTGTTATTGTGTACCAGCGATTGAAATAAATCGAAAAAGGCAGGCCAACCAGTCGGTTCGCCGTGAAATTCGGGAAGCGATAATTTTGGTAAATTTCGACGATCGTTGCTAAGCGTTTCGTTGGGGGTAAGCGCGCGGCTCGCGCGACGCCTTTCTACGTCTATCTCCTTTAGGTTATTTAAATGTGTAACTATCGCGTAATACAAGTCATTAAAATCGTTACGAATCTTAATATTGGCTTCTTTGTTGAAGCTTTGCAATTTAATTAACGCTTTTTCGATTTTAGTTTGAATCTTAGTAAACTTTCGCTGATGCACTGTTAAATCTGTCGTTCTTGAACGAAATTGATGTGTATTTGTCGCTGCGAACTGTAACGTTCTCTTTAATTCGTCGAGAATTAGATCTCGTTCGAATATGTCTTGTGTAATACACGATGTGTCGGCTTCAGTATTGCCGTCTGTAGGGTTAGGAACCATTTTGCGAGACAAAGATGGCGACAATGACAATACTAAATTGAACTACAAACGTGTCTAAACGAAAAAACTGGGTACGAAATACCGCAAAAATCGCAAAATACAAGAGCAACACAACCAGAGAAAGAAAAATCCGGATCGAACGGATCAAAAAACTATGTAGCCGAGATAAATTGAGAGCAACTTACATAAATCCAGCAGCACCTTGGCGTACCACGTGGTGGTCTATGTATGATGATTGGGAAATCCTCTGCTTTATCGACAGCTGCATATATCCATAAGGGGCACTGGGTCACTAATTAGTCTCTGGTTGATTTTCACTTAAATCGCAGCGACGGGAACCGAAATATGAATTATTTTAATCGGAGCGCGGATCGAACACGGCCATTTTGTTTTAACGGCAGGTGAAGAGTTTTTTATCCTCGCTAGGTGGCGCGGTTGTGTCGCGCCGGAAGGGCTTTTGAGATAAATGCAGTTGCCAGTTCAAATATCTAGCTACTACACGAAAATATATTCTTTCCTAATTGTGTTGCTTTGTATGTAAGAAAAATACCTATTTACATATGCATAGAAAGTAATTAATACTAATCTGTTCCTCTACGGAACATTGGGACAGAAACCATTAGGCTGCCTTTCAGTCCGTTTACTGGAGGACTTATATACATTGACTTAATTATTTACACTCAATATTCTGTAAACGGGACCCAAATTAAGACAAAGATACGATATTATTTACCTTCAGAACCAGTGAATAGGTACCCAATTAATATAATTTACCAGGCTTTGGGTGTTGGCACTACGTAAAATGTCTTTCATTACTTTAAACCCTGGAAATGACGAACGGATTGTGACGAAACCTTGGATGACCATTTTGTGGAAAATGGCGACGTCATCGGTGGAACGTAACTTTGCTATCTATACATATAATAAAGCTGAAGACGGTCGAAAGTCTGTACATGGAAGATATTTGAAAAAAAGTTGGCTGGGGATACTTAGAATCGATAACAGAACACGTTCCAAAAGTTTTTAGAATTTTTGTCTGTTTGTCTGTTTATCTGTTTATCTGTTTGTCTGTTTATTTGAACGCGCATCACGTGAAAACGGCTGAACGGATTTTGATGAAAATTTTACTAATCTGTCGAAAAAATCCCCGGCCAGGTTATAGGCTATAAAAATTCAACATCTAAAAGGGGGGGTAGCCACAACACTCGATTGGCTTAAGTTTGCCCCTGAATCTTATGGCGCTACTTAGGAAGGAGGGGCAAACTTTTTTCAAATATGTGCTACCACTATTGAGTACCCTGGTAAACTAACACATTATGCGACATTATGGGCGTCCACTGGTCCGACCGTGTTCGGAACACGGAGATCCTTAGACGTGCTGATGTCGCCGGAATAGAGGCCTACCTAATGAGACGACAGCTACGATGGAGCGGTCACGTCTCCCGCATGTCCCAAGACCGAGTCGCGAAACGCATCTTCTACAGCGAACTGCAAACTGGTAAGCGAAAGCAAGGCGGCCAGTTTCTGCGGTTCAAAGATGTGTTGAAGCGGCATATGAAAAGAGCTCATATACAGCCATTAACATGGGAGACACTAGCTGGTGACCGTCCACAGTGGAGACATATTGTGCAGACGCAGGTGCGTGAATTTGAAGCCAGGCGACGCACAGAGCTCGACGTTAAGCGTGACGAGCTAAAGGCCAGACCACCTGTGGCCATCACGTATAATTACGTCGGAGGGGTGCTGACATGCAGCGAATGTGGCCGCACATTTGCTGCAAATATTGGCTACGTCAGTCACCTGAGAGCGCACCAGCGACGCTCTCAGCTGTAGCAAAGCAGTCGCTGTAGCCGAAAACGGCTAGGAGATGATGAAACTAACAGATGGCGCTGAATTTAGTATGTTGTGACATGAATAAGCTACAGAGGAAAAATTTTGCCAAATTAACTCTAAGTTTAGAACAGGGGGTACGGATATCAACAAAAATAATTGAATAATTATGTTGATTTAATAAATTAATAATACAATAAAAATTAACGACAGTAAATTAATTTCCCCTCATTGCACAGTCTTTTGGGGAACTGAGTAAACATTAATTAATAAAGAAAACTAAAAATGAGTTTACATAGTTACATAGTGGTAAAATAAACACACATAATTATCAACACGCGTATAATTGCATAATTATTTAAAATTATTAATGTTCTCCATCATGAATTATACCTAATCGTAATTATATCGCACCCATATCAAATCCATCCAATCCATATTCATACAAGGTACTTTGAAAAAAAAAAAACATTGACCTCTGTCATTTGCAGTGCCGGATTAACCCTTTTAGGCAAAATAAGCACTTGCTTAGGGCACCAACGTCTAGGGGGCACCAAAACCGTAGGCAAAAAAAAGCGCAGGCTGCATCAGCATCAGCATTGGCGTGGAGTAGGTACCTGGTACCTACATGAAACTTTTATACGTGTACAAGTATACCCATCTAATAACGTCCCATCCCTTCTCTGCATGAAATCCTGGATTCGCGCCTGGTTGGGACTAAAAGTAAAAACTGCGTTTTTTATATCGAAAAATTTTCGCGCTCGCTTCGCTCGCGTTTACTAAACACTATAAGATATGATAAAAGTGACATTCGGGTAGCGACTGCAGCAGAATTACCTACTGTGTTGTAACGTTACTGCTGCAGCACTGTTAATTTTCGTGATAAAATGATGTGACTGATTTCCACACTAAACATAAAAATGTACAACTGTCTATCAAATTGCGTTTATATATTGAATAATTTTCGCACTCGCTTCGCTCGCATTTTCAATAACTTTCTAAGGTATGGCTACTATAGCAGCATTACTCTGTTGCAACGTTACTGCTGCAGCACTGTCAATTTTCGTGATAAAATGATGTGACTGATTTCCATACTAAAAGTAAAAATGTACAACTGTCTATCAAATTGCGTTTTTATATCGAAAAATTTTCGCGCTCGCTTTGCTTGCGTTTTCAAACACTTTCTAAGGTATGGCGACTGCAGCAACATTACTCTGTTGCAACGTTACTGCTGCAGCACTGTCAATTTTCGTGATAAAATGATGTGACTAATTTCCATTCTCAGCTGTAATGCGGCAATGAACGTCACTCAACTAACCAAAAAAATTCAATGTAATCTCGATGACCCTAGGGAGAGGGGGCACCATGGTCTAGAAATGCTTAGGGCATCAAAACGGCACTGGTCGTTTGCGGAGTCAAACGCGTTTTCAATAACTTTCTAAGTCAAATTGCGTTTTTTATATCGAAAAATGTTCGCTCTTGCTTCGCTCGCGTTTTCAGTAACTGCTGCAGCACTGTCAATTTTCGTGATAAAATGATGTGACTGATTTCCATACCAGAAGTAAAAAAGTACAACTGTCTATCAAATTGCGTTTTTATATCGAAAAATTTTCGCGCTCGCTTCGCTCGCGTTTTCAATCACTTTCTAAGGTATGGCGACTGCAGCAGCATTACTCTGTTGCAACGTTACTGCTGCAACACTGTCAATTTTCGTGATAAAATGATGTGACTGATTTCCATACTAAAAGTAAAAATGTACAACTGTCTATCAAATTGCGTTTTTATATCGAAAAATTTTCGCGCTCGCTTCGCTCGCGTTTTCAATCACTTTCTAAGGTATGGCGACTGCAGCAGCATTACTCTGTTGCAACGTTACTGCTGCAACACTGTCAATTTTCGTGATAAAATGATGTGACTGATTTCCATACTAAAAGTAAAAATGTACAACTGTCTATCAAATTGCGTTTTTATATCGAAAAATTTTCGCGCTCGCTTCGCTCGCGTTTTCAATCACTTTGTAAGGTATGGCGACTGCAGCAGCATTACTCTGTTGCAACGTTACTGCTGCAACACTGTCAATTTTCGTGATAAAATGATGTGACTGATTTCCATACTAAAAGTAAATATGTATAACTGTCTATCAAATTGCGTTTTTATATCGAAAAATTTTCGCGCTCGCTTCGCTCGCGTTTTCAATCACTTTCTAAGGTATGGCGACTGCAGCAGCATTACTCTGTTGCAACGTTACTGCTGCAACACTGTCAATTTTCGTGATAAAATGATGTGACTGATTTCCATACTAAAAGTAAAAATGTACAACTGTCTATCAAATTGCGTTTTTATATCGAAAAATTTTCGCGCTCGCTTCGCTCGCGTTTTCAATCACTTTCTAAGGTATGGCGACTGCAGCAGCATTACTCTGTTGCAACGTTACTGCTGCAACACTGTCAATTTTCGTGATAAAATGATGTGACTGATTTCATACTAAAAGTAAAAATGTACAACTGTCTATCAAATTGCGTTTTTATTCAAAAAAATTTCGCTCTCGCTTCGCTCGCGTTTTCTATAACTTTGTAAGGTATGGCGACTGCAGCAGCATTACTCGGTTGCAACGTTGCTGCTGCAACACTGTCAATTTTCGTGATAAAATGATGTGACTGATTTCCATACTAAAAGTAAAAATGTACAACTGTCTATCAAATTGCGTTTTTATATCGAAAAATTTTCGCGCTCGCTTCGCTCGCGTTTTCAATCACTTTCTAAGGTATGGCGACTGCAGCAGCATTACTCTGTTGCAACGTTACTGCTGCAACACTGTCAATTTTCGTGATAAAATGATGTGACTGATTTCATACTAAAAGTAAAAATGTACAACTGTCTATCAAATTGCGTTTTTATTCAAAAAAATTTCGCTCTCGCTTCGCTCGCGTTTTCTATAACTTTGTAAGGTATGGCGACTGCAGCAGCATTACTCGGTTGCAACGTTGCTGCTGCAACACTGTCAATTTTCGTGATAAAATGATGTGACTGATTTCCATACTAAAAGTATAAATGTACAACTGTCTATCAAATTGCATTTTTATATCGAAAAATTTTCGCGCTCGCTTCGCTCGCGTTTTCAATAACTTTCTAAGATATGGCGACTGCAGCAGCATTACTCTGTTGCAACGTTACTGCTGCAGCACTGTCAATTTTCGTGATAAATGATATGACTGATTTCCATACTAAAAGTAAAAATTTATAACTGTCTATCAAATTGCGTTTTTATATCGAAAAATTTTCGCGCTCGCTTTGTTCGCGTTTTCAATCACTTTCTAAGGTATGGCGACTGCAGCAGCATTACTCTGTTGCAACGTTACTGCTGCAGCACTGTTAATTTTCGTGATAAAATAATGTGACTGATTTCCATACTAAAAGTAAAAATGTACAACTGTCTATCAAATTGCGTTTTTATATCGAAAAATTTTCGCGCTCGCTTCGCTCGCGTTTTCAAACACTTTCTAAGGTATGGCGACTGCAGCAACATTACTCTGTTGCAACGTTACTGCTGCAGCACTGTCAATTTTCGTGATAAAATGATGTGACTAATTTCCTTTCTCAGCTGTAATGCGGCAATGAACGTCACTCAACTAACCAAAAAAATTCAATGTAATCTCGATGACCCTAGGGAGAGGGGGCACCATGGTCTAGAAATGCTTAGGGCATCAAAACGGCACTGGTCGTTTGCCATGCTTTCCAGAAAAAAATCCAATCATTCGCAAAAGTCTCGCAACGCATTGAGGTTACAAGGGGCACGTGGTCTTCCTCAGGAGTCTGAAGAAGACCACAGTGAGTAGCGCTCTAGCCAGGCAGGCCGCTTCGCTTTCGCTCGCGCGCGTATACCTTACTGTATCGTCCGATATACATCTACTACTCTGTCGTGCGTTTAAATCACGTGTAAAATTTGAATAAGGGCAAAAAAAACTATTGATTTTGGAGTGTACTTTTATTTAGTGGTACCTAATTGTAAAATATTTTATCTGGATTGCAGTCCTCTAGCATATCCATCTGTCAACTTTACTTCAAGTTCCGCCTCCAGGGGAGAGGGCGAGAAATTAGGATTAGTAATTAGCCGCTTACTGACACAGACCGAATTCCACGCGGGCGGAGCCGCGGGCACAGCTAGTTATTAATAAAATTCAAAAAATAATCACAAAAAAATATGTCATCATTCTATAGTCTTCATTAGCATTTATTTCACCTGCTTTGCGAGAGAAAATGTATAAGTAACTAAAAAATGTTGTTCTCAGGGATTCCATTAGCAGTTCCAACACCAGTTCCAATAAAAAAGATCCCAAGTCAGTCCAGCTTTCTTTGAGAAATTAGGTCACTGACACTGACAGATCATATCCATAACAAATCCGAATCAAATTCATAACCTGTTTTAACAATCAGAATACACAGAAGATGTGCTTTATACAGAAAAATAACTTTGTACAGTTATCAGATTTTTTTATTAAGTATATATTGCTTAATAAATTGGCTTATTCAATTCAATTCTGTATTGATAAAAATATAATTTTACATGTCAGGTATGTAGATTGCTTAATGCTAAGTCTTATAATTAATTCATTATTAAATTTATTTACATAGTTGGATAGGCAAGGCTGAGCCAGCGAACTAGCCAGTTCTTTATTAGATAAATTAATATGTAGGTATATAGTTTTATCTACTTGGTACAGTGCTATCGTTACTTGTCGCTGGATTTAAAATAAGTTACAGGCCAACAAACAGTGATTTAGGTCTAAAGGGGCCCACTGATTAACAGTCCGCTGGACGGTATCGGCCTGTCAGTTAGAACAAAATTTTGACGTTCCGAACAACTGACAGGCCGATACCGTCCGGCGGACTGTTAGTCAGTGGGCCCCTTAATAAAGAAACACCTTTATACAATTACTATAACTTGTATGTGAAGTATATTGACATATCGACACTATAAACATGACATGAAGGCAAATAGAGCTAAACGATTGACTGACTTTATTTACATCCGGGGGCCGATTCTGTTCTGACAATGTTATGTGGTTTTAAACTGAAATAGATATCATATACTAAAGAAAAAATGACAAAAAGGACAAGAAGAAACAGAGCGCTGGTGGCCTAGCGGTAAGAGCGTGCCTTTTTCAATCTGGAGGTCGCGAGTTCAAACTCCGGCTCGTATCAATATGTACGAAATATATCAGTCGCTTTTCGGTGAAGGAAAATATCGTGCGGAAACTGGACTAATCCCAAAAAGACCTAGTTTACCCTCTGGGTTGGAAGGTCAGATGGCAGTCGCTTTCATAAAAACTAGTGCTTACGCCAATTCTTGCGATCAGTTGCCAAGCGGACCCCAGGCTCCCATGAGCCGTGGCAAAAATGCCGGGATAGCGCGAGGAAGATGATGAGATTCAAGTTCCTACCAAAACTTATATAAGTGCTGACGAAATTAGGAGTCGTGTCATAAGGCATCTCGCTTGCAATTAAAGAAGCTCTTGAGATGCCTATAATTATAATGATGCAACTCAAGGTCGCATCAAAACCTTATCAAATCGATAAAACGGAATCGGGCTCTTCATTTACATCTGATCTCTTCATGACGCGCTTGAAGATAAATTGCCGATTTATTCAAAGGAATACACGAATATTTCTATGAATAACTGAAAATGGAAATTCTTTTTTATTTCCTTGGTCAAAGGTAAAAAGATTCAATCTCTTTACCTAGGGGAAACCATGTTGATTTTATAAAAACTGGCGGTTTTTTGCCATTAAAAAGGTGACAAGGGGATGTCAAAGAAGATTTCATTTCTAATACAATATGTTTTAAAAATTCCCATTGAATCTTACATTTTTCGTATTTTCCCTCTTCAAGTACTCGCATTTCCTTGATTTTGTTTTACCTTAATTGTAAACAAAATAGGGCCAAATATTGTAACCAATTTTGCACAAAAGCTAAAAACATGAAATAATTTAACTTTATCGATAAAACACTCCTGCCTACATAGATGTAAGTAAATTGAGGTAGATATGGTACCAGGCGCACGATCGTGAGCCATTAAATATAGGTTCCGGAACCTATATTTAGTTAGCCGTATAGGTGACGCCAACCTGTCAAGTTGTCAAAATCCTTGGATCAAATTTTAGTTTTGTCAACTATGAACGTCACACGTCTACATAAATAAAAGGTCATTGCCTGCCTATCATGTAATTTGTTGTATGCGCATAACCAACCTCTTACATTTGATACTAATCAAACGTATACAGCCTAACATTATGAATTCCAAACCCCTATAATTATGCTAATCTAAAAGGCTTTAAAACTAAATTATGCCATAAAGCCAAATGTCAAATGAAGCCCTGGAAAAGGCAGGCACTGTGAGCGCTAAAATAAGATGTTAATGGAGTCTTAATAACACATTGTTGAGCACCTACGACTACGACACAATTACAGGGTTCTATGTTACATTTTCAAGATAGTTGAAATTCGACTTAATGTCACTATGACAATATTCAAATTTCAGTTCGATAAAAGTGAAACATAGAACCCTGTAATATTGGGCCAGCGATATCGCAGCTATAATTGTACTACCTACCTGCCAGTACGCAATATATACGACGCCATTCATTTATTACGTAAGACGATTTAGGGAGGAGGGGGTTCGATCACGTCATATTTTTTCTTACAAGGTGGTGGGATCCAGTCTTGATAGTTCTAACGTAAGATCACAAAAATGCGCAACGTTAATAATATATTATATCTTGAAAAAGCGCGAATATCCGTGCAAAAGTCGACTTTGTACGTACAAAATAAAAGTTCCCAGAAAATATTTATTTGTAAAAGAAATTAAAACAAACAAAACGTTATTCATTTTTTCCTTTAGATTCTTACTATTCTTTTTTTATAAAGGGTCTTACGTAATAACTGAATATAGAGTACCTTAATACTGAAATAAAATTCCTGAAAATAATTACTTAATATGAATTAATTTCAGAGACTTCAACAATAAAACCCTGAAAGTATTTGAGAAATGTTAAAGTTAAGACCTATGATGCAAAGGTTCGTAATGTTCATAATGAACGAAGTTTGAAATCTTAATTTTTAACTTTCTTTGGTCATTAAGACCTGAGGCATAATCTGCTCAGTATTTTAAAATATTTTATTTCAAATAAAACAAAATGACGTTAAACAATTTTACTATTCAGTCTCACACGACAACATGTTTCTTCATGATTGAGATCGGAGACATAGTTTTTTTTTTCAAAACATACCAAATAGTCTGGATATGGAAAGTAGGTAAGACGTTGTTAAACCTACCTCAGTTTTAACTTACCTGTTTCAAAAAATACTACATATTAAAAAGCCACCCACGTGCGTACCCGCTTTTATTTTATTGTAACAATCTTCCGTTTAGCTGGCCCATGACAATATACTAAACTAAGGTAAATTTATTTTATTTCTAGTTTTATCTATAGTTTTAATTTTGTATTACTCTAGAATTATACCTGAATAAATAGCCATTATAACTGTAAAAAAATATATTTTATATAAATACAGAGTAATAAAGAGTTAGCATATAGGTACCTCAAATTTAACTCATAGATATTAAGATGGCCGATGGGGTCGAAAAGTGCTCGAGTGGAGACCACGGACTAGCAAGCGCAGCGTAGGACGTCCACCCACAAGATGGACAGACGATCTTGTTAAGGTCGCCGGAAGACGCTGGATGCGGGTCGCTTCCAACCGGCACGTATGGAGGTCCAAGGGGGAGGCCTATGTTCAGCAGTGGACGTCTTATGGCTGAGATGATGATGATGATGATTAAGTTTTACCTTACATATTTTTTTTTAAAGTAGCCTTTGATTTACATTGAGTATAAAAAAGCCATTTTTCTTCAAACCAAACATCGAAATTAACATTCACTGCTTAATTGAGACCCGTGACAACTTCGCAATTGAATTGTTTGTTTTTTTATTAGCAAACAACATAATTAGAGAAACAAACAATCTTCAATTAGACGAGATTTCTCGAGTATAACAGCCGTAAGCGATGTTCGAGAATTGATTCAATTGTTTACCATATTTTTGTGCAGTAAATTCCAAATTCAAAGAGATTTTCTAATGATACTTAATGTTGTTATGGGACTTATGAGTGGGTGGTGGGGTAGAATTGTTGACAGGGCTTGGTCTCTTTTTCTTTAGTATATGGCATGGTCTAATAAAACATGGTCTTCTATTCCCAGAGTGACACAGGCCTACGTCACAATAACATTGCCACTTTATTTCAACATAACATGTTACATGGGTACATTATACCTATGGTTAATAAGTTAAAATATTTCTTTATAATTTTATAATTTTCATTTATATGTATTTTATCTTAAATTTTACAATAACACGTCATTTTTAATTATTCGTTAGCAATGTCTTCCGATTCACGAAAGAAATTTCAGACGTTCGGGTAATTCTGTTTACACTACTGGCAACACAGGATAGCGCTGTCACATTTGACAATTCGGATCTAGATAACTTCATGCCCTGACCGTCATCCTTGTCGAACGCGTGTTAATTGTTATTTCCTTCTCGCTCAATGTCAGCAGTCGCAGTGTTTTCCAAACTTTTCACGTCGTAAGCTTGGTAATTAATGTGTAACTATGAATTAGTTTTTCAAACGTTTGTCTTGTATAGATAAATAAAGTTTAATTTAATACATAATTTTGTTTTATTTTACTATGTTACTACATGAATTACTTAAGGGGCCCACTGATTAACAGTCCGCCGGACGGTATCGGCCTGTCAGTTGTTCGGAGCTGTCAAATTTTTGTTCTAACTGACAGGCCGATATCGTCCGGCGGCCTGTTAGTCAGTGGTCGGCTTTAAAATTAATGCCGTTAAAATAATTTTCACCGTTGGTGAAAATTCTCCCACATTTTAAAGTTTGAGAACCTGTAAACAGCATGATGACGTAGGCCTGTGTCAGTTAGGTCATTCGCGAATATCGGAATAGAGTACCAGGCGGAGTATATTATTATACCATGGTATATGGCATTTATTTCGTTGTATTTTCATTTCACGACCTTGTAATCTTGTTTTATAACTTATGTTTTCCCTTGATTAAAAAAACAAATCAAAATAAACCCATCATGAATAAATGGCTCACAAAAGGAATCAAGATTTGTTGTGCTAATAAAAGAAAATTACATAGAGCTGCAGCTAGGTATTCCGAAAATAAAGAACTAATGAATCAATACAAGGTATATACAAGATTAGTTAAACGATGTCTACATAAATCTAGGCAGATTGCTAACTATCGTTTCATTAAGAACTCTAAAAATGTATCCAGAGCTTCTTGGCAATTAATAAAAAATAATTGCGCTGTTAATACCAATAATAATGATATCATTGAAGCTAGTAAAATGGACCCTAAAACTTTGGCAGATAAATTTAACAACTTTTTTATAGAATTGACTAACAAAAAAAAAGGATATAATGTAATATCATGTCAGAATATCCAACAAAATACAAATAGCTTTTTCCTTTTTTCAGTAAACTCAACAGACATTCAAAAGGCAATAAAACTACTGAATAATACGAATTCCACAGGATATGATGGCATATGTACTAAGGTTCTGAAATTAAATGCCAAAGTCTTAGCTATCCCTCTGGCTCATATTATGAACTTGTCATTCTTACAAGGCGTTTTTCCGGAACGCTTAAAATATTCTGTTGTAAAGCCTATTCATAAGAAAGGTCCCAAGACAGAATTAAACAACTATAGGCCAATTACCCTCATTCCTGTCATATCGAAAGTTTTTGAGAGAATAATGTATGATAAGATAATGAAGTTTATAACAAAAAATAAAATTTTAGCTGAAAATCAATTCGGATTTAGAAAGAATAGCTCGACATCTCTAGCGTGTTATCATCTAGTAAGAGAAGTAATTGAAAGCCTTGATAAACAAATTCCAATTGTTGCCGTGTTCTTAGATATGAGCAAGGCTTTCGATTTTGTAGATCACCAAATTCTGCTTCATAAATTAAACAGATATGGTATAAGAGGTCCAGCGTGGGACTGGATCGCTAGCTACCTTAGAAGTCGTCACCAGTGTGTTGAAATCACCAGCATCGACGGTAATGACAAAATAGCTTATAAATCGTACTACAAACCTAACACAACTGGCGTGCCGCAGGGCAGTATCCTGGGCCCTTTGCTATTTTTACTCTATATTAATGATCTCCCAAATGTAGTAAGCCATGATACTATCCTCTTTGCGGATGACACAACGCTGCTCATTAAAAATGATGACGATACGCCATTTGATGATAAAATCAACCAAGCTTTAGTAAATGTAATAGACTGGCTAGAAAACAATAATTTAAAAATTAACATAAATAAAACAAAAATGATACAATTTCAGACATACCGAAGTAAACATATTGATTTAGAAATTAAGTACAATGATTCAAAAATTGAAGAAGTAGATTCTGCATCTTTCCTTGGAATAAACATTGACCACTTCTGTAATTGGAAGAGCCACATTGATAGCCTACGCACTAAATTGGATCGATTTGTTTATGTACTCTATCGTCTTCGCAATGTGGTTTCGGAAGCAGCCGCTTTTTCGGCATATCACGGGTATGTGTCATCCCTATTGAGATATGGTTTGATTATATGGGGGAACTCAGTCGATGCTGACATCATATTTAAGACACAAAAAAAATGTGTGAGGTCTCTATCTGGGGCTTGGCAATTAGATCACTGCAGACCGTTATTTAGGCACAATAAAATCTTGACATTACCTGCAATGTACATCTTTGAAATATGTACATTTGTCAAAAAGCACCCCACATGTTTTAAAACTATCACCATGAGGTCTCAAAGAGGTACACATCGATGTAATCTGTGCATACCCAGGACAAACCTTTCACTAAGCAGAAAAAACGTGCATTACATGGCAATACAATTATTTAACACTTTTACTGACGATTTTAAGGCCCTTCCAATTAAATTATTCAAAAAGCACTTGTTTGATCATTTGATAGAGAGTTGTTATTATTCAATTGATGAGTTTTTGACATTATGTAAATTATAAGCTATTATTATTGATGTGTACATTGATTATGTTTTATAATGATTGTATATTTTTATATAAGACAAATTGTAATCTTAAATGATATTGACAATCTATGATTTTATTATTAATTATTATTAATTGTATTTTTATTATTTTTCAATGTGTCATTTTAATGGAAGTTTAATATTAGATAGTAATTTAAGAATATTTGTACGCCATGTATTATGGTAAATTAAGGATTGGAAACAATATTATGTAACATCAATTTATACCCTTTTTTACACAAATAAACTATTCTATTCTATTCTATTCTATTATGAATGATTTTTTTTTAACTAAAAAAGCTGTAAAAACTTACACGACTACGAACAAATATTTGGAAATAAATGAAAGCTATCATTAATATTCCCGAAATTTCATTTTAAAATCGGCAGCGGAATGAAACTTTCAGTTATTGGAACTCCGAATAGGTAAAGCGTTCAATAAATTGCACATTATTTCCTCACTTTATAACCTTTATAGGACCTCTCGTTGCCAACTGCGAAACTAATGTTCGGAAAATGCAGATATATTGGCAGCTGCAAGAGACATTAAACGACGATTTCTAAAAAAACGGGACTAAAGCGTGAGTCGGATGTAGGGTTCCGTACTATTAAGCTTCAGTACCGTTATTTGAAGCCTATTTAATATTTGAGCTATACTGTTGACAGATGACGTTGCGGTTCACAATTTGGCTGACACCTACCGTCATGCTCCCATCACCAGCTTCCATTTCCAGTTTTAATCCCCACCATCCACCACCAGGGACCTGGCTCGGCGCCACGGAGCTTGCCTTCATTGGCGTGATTGTGATGCTAACAAATTGTAGTTTTTATAGGTATTGAATTTTTACACGATTTAACCTCTCGTGTGCCGCGATTTTTTTGAAGTGAAAACTTCTTTAGCGACGCTGAGCTCTTTTTGAGGTGGGGAAAAAATGATAAACTCGAGACAGCGTAACGCGCAGACGTCATGTGTGACGGACAATGTTATTCACTAAAGAACTTTAGTCATAACGTATCATAATCAGGTCAATTATTTAATACTGGACTTTTATATTAAGCAATAAAGCTCAATGTTCTAATCTTGTACGGGCTGAAATATGAGGATCTCACAGTTACATTCTAACTTTATATCACTCCAATATAATTCAATAAAGCTACATCTTGATGAAATCGCTAATAAAAGTGAACTCTATTACTGGTGAATAAAACTCAAAATATCATGACCAAATATATTTAGATGCGAGGTCTGCAAGGTAACTTTACAATTTCTATTCGAATTTTAAACAATTAACGCTACAAATTTAAGCTCAGTGGTCAGCTATTTCGGAACTAAAGTTTTTCAATAGAAAGGAGGATGGGTCAAATTACCAACCTGTCAACCGGACATTTCACCCAGTTGGACGGTCAGTACTTTTTTTTCCCAACCGGTTATCTGGTTTGCTGTTTAATAATAGGCAATCCTGACCTGCACCCTGGCTGTAGGGTTGAAACTTTTTTTTTCCTAACTATTAATCCAAGCCGCAAACAAGGTGTTCTGTTAGTATTTTTTTCCTAATCAGCCAATTAAATTGCCAACCAGGTGGTCAGTTAGTAAATTTTTCCCAACAGACCAATTAGGAATGCCAGCTGGTTGGTCGGTTAGTATATTTTTCCCGACAGGCCATCCAGACACACCAACCAGGTGCTCAGTTAGTACATTTTTCCCAACAGACCAATTAGAAATGCCAGCTGGTTGGTCCGTTAGTATATTTTTCCCAACAGGCCATCCAGTCACACCAGCTGATTGGTTGGTTAGTACATTTTTCCTTACATACCAACCAAGCCATACCACATCTTAATAATAAATAAAAAACCAATTATAATTATTCAGTATTTATTAATCTAACAGAGAAACATAACTTTATATTCTTATTACTTATGATAAAAAAAACATTAATGATGTTGCACCGCCTACAAGTTATCTGCTTTGCCCGAAGGTTGACTGGTAGAGAATGCATTGTAGCATTAAGTCCGCCTTTTGTACGTTTGTATTTTCCTTTGTGCAATAAAGATTAAATAAATAAATAAAATTAAAAAGTTCTTTACTTCGAAATATGTGACGTTCCACGGAAAAGGTACCTGATGAGGGTTTCTAGTTTCAAAGATTTTAAATGTTTTGTAAAAAGGTGAAAAATGCTCAAAATTTTTTATTGTGTGATCTGAAACATTGATGCTGAACGTTTGTTTACCTGTTTTTATTTTTGTTATAAGTTAGTTATAAGCCTAGTAATGTAGTAGTAGTAGTAGTAGTAATCACTTTATTGTACACAACACAGGTTTACAAAAATAAATTACAGTAATGGAAGTACAAAGGCGAACTTATCCCTATAAGGGATCTCTTCCAGCTAACCTTCGATTAGATGAGAGGAAAACTCCAGTAGTGTAATGTCGTCTCAAAGTTTAGTAGAAAAGGTACCTACCTTATGGAGGAGTGATTGAAATTCCCAAAAGATCTAGTCAATACGGTAAAAGAAGTTTGGCAGAGAACTGTCCTTATTTGCATTCTGAAAAACTAATTTGATCATTTTAGTTATGGTCGGGGGGCCTAGCCAATATTAAAACCCTACATCGACCGACATTACAAACACAAGTAGCCTGCTATTTTATCAAACTCACTCTCGTCAAGTCCTTCTTAAGTAGAACAATATTCAATTGGTCCAGTTACTTGCAATAAATCTGCCATTGGTTTGCTGAAAAATGTATTACCCGACGCATTGCTATAGGTAATATCTGAGGTCATCGAACCTCAAAGCCACTTGTCTTCAATGGCAACGTAAATATATTATTGATAAGAAATAGACGATTTATATATACCATCTTAACTCCAAAAAATAAATATACTAACGGACCAAAAAGCTGGCATTTCTAATTGATCTGTTGGGAAAAATGTACTAACCAACCAATCAGCTGGTGTGTCTGGATGGCCTGTTGGGAAAAGCATACTAACGGACCAACCAGCTGGCATTTCTAATTGGTCTGTTGGGAAAAATGTACTAACTGACCACCTGGTTGGTGTGTCTGGTTGGCCTGTCGGGAAAAATATACTAACCAACCAACCAGCTGGCATTTCTAATTGGTCTGTTGGGAAAAATTTACTAACTGACCACCTGGTTGGCAATTTAATTGGCTGATTAGGAAAAAAATACTAACAGAACACCTTGTTTGCGGCTTGGATGAATAGTTAGGAAAAAAAAAGTTTCAACCCTACAGCCAGGGTGCAGGTCAGGATTGCCTATTATTAACCAGCAAACCAGATAACCGGTTGGGAAAAAAAAGTACTAACCGTCCAACTGGGTGGAATGTCCGGTTGACAGGTTGGTAATAGACGAATTATACATAGTGCTGCAGACATTTTGGACTAGTCATTGAGTTTTCACTTCTGTCAGCACTCCCGGAGTGCCCGTTTTTTAGGGTTCCGTACCCAAAGGGTAAAACGGGACCCTATTACTAAGACTTCGCTGTCCGTCCGTCCGTCCGTCCGTTCGTCCGTCCGTCCGTCCGTCCGTCCGTCTGTCACCAGGCTGTATCTCACGAACCGTGATAGCTAGATAGTTGAAATTTTCACAGATGATGTATTTCTGTTGCCGCTATAACAACAAATACTAAAAACAGAATAAAATAAAGATTTAAATGGGGCTCCCATACAACAAACGTGATTTTTGACCAAAGTTAAGCAACGTCGGGAGTGGTCAGTACTTGGATGGGTGACCGTTTTTTTTTTGCTTTTTTTTTGTTTTTTTTTTGCATTATGGTACGGAACCCTTCGTGCGCGAGTCCGACTCGCACTTGCCCGGTTTTTTTTTTAATAGTTTCCTCGGATCCACGTTCTGCCGATACGAGAAGTAATTTAACCGTTTACCGCATACAATGCCATTATGGCGGATATGATAGTAAACTCAATTGAAAGCTATTAAAGCTCAAATCTAAACAGATATTTTTTATTACATGCAGTTAGGGGTTAAGGGGTAATGCGATAAAGTAAAAGTAGGCATGACACAAAATAAGAACTGGCCAAATGCGAGTCGAACTTGCGTCCTAAGGGTTCCGTACTTCACACATTTTTAACAATGTTTTTTTTATTAACCCCTCTGGTGTCACAGATGTGTTGTGATGTATGGGCGACGGTAATTGCTTACCATCAGAAGATTTCTCTGCTCGTTTGCCATGAAAAAGTATTGGGGTTCCGATTTTCATCCTTCGGGTACCTACAGAACCTTAAAAAGTGCACCCGAACGTGACTTGTAAATTTAAATTCTAGACTTCACTGAAAACCAATTGATGTGGAAAATTTAATAATACCGACTTAGCGTTCACGTCGTTTTTAAAGTCGTCGATGTGCTTTTGATTCTATTTAGTAGTTTTATACCAGTGGTGCGTATAAATCTACAATATATACTGCTGGGTAACAATATAAAGGATAAAAAGCTAAAATCATTAAACCTAGTTTTCTTTTGTTTAAAAATTTAACGAACCTTAACAAAAGTAACTTCGTTTCATTTAGTAATGATTCAAATTTCATTGGAGGTAATTAGTTGTAGTATTACGACGGTGAGACGCTAGTGGTTACCTACCTATAAGCGAAAGTTTTTTCTCCCATCACCTAATCAGAAATTTTTCTTCCCTGCTAGGAGGGATCAAAGTGGCACTTTTTTGTTCAACGACATTTCATTGCCAGTATAAAATATTAATATAATTAACTATGAACATCGTATGTACAGCCTGGCAAAAAAGAGTAGAAATTAAAAAGTGGCAACACTGTAGTGTCACCACTAAGATTTTTTTTATTTTCCTCGTAGTTGATGTAAAAAGCAGTATGTGTCACACGGTATCAAAATTATTTCGTCTTGGGCGTTAACACTTGAATCCCTCATTACGCTCAGGATTCTACTTTAGAATCCGTCACTACGTTCGGGATTCTATTGTAAAATCCATCGCTTCATTCAGGATTCAATGTACGCCCTTGACGGAAATATATAATTTTGATCCCTTGTAACACAAACTACTATTTTCATCCCGCTCCCAGACGTGTGAAAATCAGGTGTGAACTAGCGAACTTCATTTACTTAGCTCACGTGATATAGATGTCGCCGGTGAATGGTCGATCTCGACGTCTGATAACTCTCGAGGGCCTCATATCTGTCTGAAGCATTGAAGGTGGATTCAAATTTAACTATTTGTGCACGGTTTGCACGGTTATGATGGTCGTTCTTGTCTACGTGACAGCGTGATAAACATACCTGTGCTATTTCGGGGCACGAACACTAATTGATGTTTTATTAAAGTTTATCGACATATATTTTAAACATAATTTGCTTTTGAACTGCACGGCCGACCATCATATTGGTCGTTCTTGTCTACGCGACAGCATGATAAACATACCTGTGCTATCTCGGGGCACGAACGCTAATTGATGTTTTATTAAAGTTTATCGACATATATTTTAAACATAATTTGCTTTTGAACTGCACCGCCGACCATCATATTGGTCGTTCTTGTCTACGCGACAGCATGATAAATATACCTGTGCTATCTCGGGGCACGAACGCTAATTGATGTTTTATTAAAGTTTATCGACATATATTTTAAACATAATTTGCTTTTGAACTGCACGGCCGACCATCATATTGGTCGTTCTTGTCTACGCGACAGCATGATAAACATACCTGTGCTAACTCGGGGCACGAACAGTCGAACACTAATTGATGTTTTTATTTAAATTTATCGACATATATTTTAAACATAATTTACTTATTGGAAATCCTGTATTACTGTAAACAGGTTCAATATCATGTCTAATATCGAGCCTCTTTAGGTAAAATTTTTTAATGCTTACCACCATGCACTTTAGTGTACGTGCCCCGAGTCAGCACAAGTATAGTGATAAAACGGTGTCCGTCATTTTCTATCCCGCGGTGTTAAAAAGTGACAGTTATTTTATCACCTGCTGGTTTTGATGCGTATCTTCACTTTCACTTCGTTTCGCATGCACCAATAAGCGTGAGTGATCATCAAGGCCGTATCGAAATAAGATCAAAACCGTATCGAGTTGGTCAATCTGAATCGGGTTCCATGCCTGTATTAAATTCGTCTCCGTCTGGTCTGTATGAAAAACAATCTTTCTTTCAAGTTTCAGGCACTTTGCTTTGTTTTTTAGGGTTCTGTATTTATAAGTAGTTTGTAGAACTCCTTATAAAACTTACTGCTGTATTCGAACTTCAAGATATTCACAAGAGACGACACTTACTAGATCCATTCTAGATACGTTATAGTTTAGATATCAACTAGTTCTCTTTTGCAGCGCAATTCGGGCAACCAATGTCACTTTTACGTTAGATAGAGTAAGATATCTATTAGATGTGAATTGGATCTCTAAGTCATATCCTGTGGAAATCGTTCAACAGTATCTCCAGAATCGCGCAAATGTCAAATTTGACAGGTTAGATCTTAAACATATCGTTATCGTATATTGGTGATGCCTAAAAGATGTCTAATAGATGTCTATTTCAAAATCCGAATCGGGCCCTTAGGTACGAGTACTGTGCAGAAATCGCGTCTGGTTGACGTAACTGGTGACCGAAGAGCTGGCGGCTACCTCGCACAACGTATCAGCATTGCGATACAGCGAGGAAATGCCGCCAGCATCATTGGTACAATGCCTCAATGGCCTATTATAGATTTACGCTAGTTATTAATTTTGTTTAGTAGTACCATTGTATATATATTTATGTAAATATTTTTTTTAATTAAATAAAATCCGACAAAAGCTTTGACTTCATTAGTCACAGATGCGAGTTTTTCATTAACTATGAAAACTGTAATTATTCACAAAAAAGTGACATAATTTGTTCATTAATAACTATCATTTCTTCAGAGATCTTGACAAGTTAGCTTAGGGCTTAATCTATCTTGAAATTGATGTTACTTTACAAGAGAAATCAACTTGAAGCTAGCCTTATTACTTAGCCTAGAGTGTCCTTTTACTAGAAGTAATTAATTGTTATTACTAGACACTTCTAATTCTTTTTAGGAAATAAGATTAGACAATTATTGACGATTATTAATCATCTTAAGCAAATTACTTCCCTTTCAAGTGCTTCGAAGCGAAATAAAAGGGGAGGTTAGTGTAAATCGGGTGTAGGAGTACAAGCGAGACATTTTTCTAAGAGGGTTTTGTTTTAATATAATTTTAATTTTTGACAAGCAGAAACGTCTGCGAACGATACTATTAAGCTTAGAATAAATTCAAAAACCGGGCAAGTGCGAGTCGGACTCGCGCACGAAGGGTTCCGTACCATAATGAAAAAAAAAAACGGAAAAAAATGCAAAAAAAAACGGTCACCCATCCAAGTACTGTCCACGCCCGACGTTGCTTAACTTTGGTCAAAAATCACGTTTGTTGTATGGGAGCCCCATTTAAATCTTTATTTTATTCTGTTTTTAGTATTTGTTGTTATAGCGGCAACAGAAATACATCATCTGTGAAAATTTCAACTGTCTAGCTATCACGGTTCGTGAGATACAGCCTGGTGACAGACAGACGGACGGACGGACGGACAGCAAAGTCTTAGTAATAGGGTCCCGTTTTACCTTTTGGGTACGGAACCCTAAAGTAAAGAACCGGAAATCATAGAACTAAACAAATGTCTATTTTAAAACTTAAGCTTAGAATAAATTTAAAAGTGGAAAAATTACTGTCCTGGGTGAGACTTGAACACACGGCCTCTGGATCGATACTCCAGCGCCATCTGAGCCCCCAAGACCTCATCCATAGCCAGCAAATCTTTCCACCATATTATGGGTCAAGGGGTCCAGAGGCCGTTAGTTCAAGTCTTACCCAAGACAGTAATTTTTCCACTTTTAAATTTATTCTAAGCTTAAGTTTTAAAATAGACATTTGTTTAGTTCTTTGATTTAGAACAATCCTTACCCGCTATGTTTATTGTTAGTTCAATACATATATATTTATTTAAATTATTAATTTATGTCTTTCTTTAATTTGCAGGTACATTGACAAGATGTGACATCGTCATGGAGGAGTTGGATTGTCCGGAATGCGTCGCCTTCAATGGCTCGTTCTACAACGGCACGGCTAATGCCACGTTTATCAACAAATTTTACTTCTACCAGGTACGTTCACAAAAAAATCTGCATTTAAATTTTTAACAAGCACAAACGTCTGCGAACGATGCTATTACCAAAGACATATCTAACTTCGTATAAGACGAATAAAGTCTAAGGAAAAAACGTGCCTCGGAATTGAAGCAAAAGTCATTCTCGAATAGATGGCGCACACACCTTTAGCCTATCCTCGGCTAGATGGCGTGACGACACCGTTTCATATTTAACAATTTTAACACATAGATATTAGTGAATGAACATGGATCAAAATGATATAAAAATAATAAAATCATTTATCCATATATATACATTTTTTGATAACTTTATACGTTTTCATTTTGAGTTTTAGTCGTGTGTCGATAGATGGCAGTAAATTTACAGTGACTACAAAATTTACAATGACAGGACCCCTCTATACTATCTATTCTTTTTGCTATTACTATATAACTTGACTATGACTTGGAACTCCAGTTGCCGTTTATAAAGTGTAGTAGTGTAGCAGTAGATGTCGCTAGGGTCTGCTTGACTCATATGGTGGAAAGATTTGCTGGCTATGGATGAGGTCTTGGTGGCTCAGATGGCAGAGCGTTGGAGTATCGATCCAGAGGCCGTGAGTTCAAGTCTCACCCAAGACAGTATTTTTTCCACTTTAAAATTTAAATCTGCATTGGTCAAAACCATTTTGCTGTACCTCTCAAAATATTTTTTTTCTTAGGGCCGGTACAGACGGACTGCAACCCGACTGCAATTTGTATGGGAATTGCACGCCGACTGCAAGCCAGCCGCAACGTCGGCGTGCAGTTCCCATACAAGTTGCAGTCGGATTGCAGACCGTCTGTATCGGTCCTTACGGTAGATGTCACTGTGCCTAAGGCATGTAAACAAAAATAAAGGAATATAGAAAGTTTATCACGCTTCTGGTAAGCGTCGGTAGCTCTGTTGATTAAGAGCAATCGGTCCGGTGTTCCGAAACGCCGTAGGTTCGAGTATATGATTTCTTTTTTCAATTTTTCCTTTAAAAAGTCGTTTGTACCACACACCAAAACTCATCAGTTACACTTGCTTATTTATATTCCTCATACGCCACTGGAAACATGCGAAAGCCTCATTTAAGCACGATTAAGTAGGTACACATCACGCGCGAGTGTCTAAGTCAGGAGAATTATAAATGACATCCAGACAATCCTTTTAGAGTACAGGGTAATGACACCTAATATGAAGCCTAACGATGAATTAAGGGATGAAAATATCGAAATAATTATGTCATGTCACAGTTTACCTACACTTTCGAAGAAATGTAATTTATTAAAGGACGTGTTCTTAAGTGAAAGTGAAAGTCTTTATTCTTCACTTTAGGCATATTATTATAATACGTCAAAAGAGAAGAACTTCGATTTTAAGTCTAAAAATTGCAATATTCCTAAAACGCCCAGTTTACTTAAAAATCTTAAAATATCGTAATAGATTGGTTTATTTTAGTCACGTTCTTCAAACCAAACTAAAAATCCCATTGAACTTTCATGAAAGCGACATTTATCTTTAGGCTTTTCTAGTTTATTCATCCATTTTGTAACTTTCCTGTCAAATCAAAAGATCGCAAGTACCTTCCTCAACCAAAGAACTTTGACCCTTTTTATTTTGGAGTTTAACTTGGAATTGGCCACACGGGTATCGTTATCCTTTATTAGTTTGGGCCTTCATTTACCTATGAAGAGCATTCTATCGGTGTTGCTAAGGTGATATTAAGTGTCGGCCCAGGCCGCGTAGCCAACATGCCAATCGGTTACGCTCCGTAGCGTTTGAAACGCAACTGTCACGGTCATGGAAGAGTGATAGAGAGACACAAAGCGTTTCGTTGTCGAAGCGATAGCGATTGTAACCTTGGCTAGGCCGGCAAAGTTTGTGGCCATCTATTTGGGGGATTCTGTTCTGCCGTGTCATGCGCAAGTAATGTAACTTTACAACATGAGTTTTGAGATATTACAGTTAAAGTTTTAATGATTGAAATGCTATTATCGTCGACGAATCATCGTAATTAATTTTTATCATTCCCTTCCTCCCCCCATCTTCCTTCCATCATTGTCTTTCATTTCCTTGCCCCGCCCCCGCATCCCATCCTCGTCTCCACTGTTAGTCGGGGTGCGGGGGAGGGGCAAGGAAATGAAAGACGTGCGTCTCGCGTAGGTGCACTTATTCGACTGACTTGCATACGGTCGCAGCCGTAACTTAATAAGTACCGTAAAATGGGGTGAGTAGGCGCAAAACTGACATTCAAACCTCGATAATATTTTATTTTTACATATGCAAACTGAATGGCGTATATAATAAGTGTTCCGAACGTTTGTATTTTAGTTTTTATTTTATTTTGGGTAGTTCCATTGCATAACTTTGACGATAAACAGGAAACCCACCTCACCCCGTTGTCCCTCGTATTTGGGGTGAGTTGGGTTTTCATACAAAGGTGATTTTGGAAGATTGTTGGATCGTTTTTTTTTATTATGAGTATTACTATAGCTCCATTTTAAATTGGAATACATTATTTTTGTAGCAGTAGCCTTAAAATCCCATCTCACCCCCCTTTCATCCCTTCTCTCCCCATTCATAACCCAACTCTCCCCGCGAACCCTACTCACCCCATTTTACGGTACATGATTCATCGGCCAGTCATGCGTAACTCCGGTAACTTAACAAACAATGGTGATATTTTGGTAACGGTATGGTCGTGCCATTCATGCATATTATATCATGCATCTCAGATTAAATGAGTTGTGCTTGACACCATCAGCAAAAAAATGAAGTTACATGACTTAGTCAGTATTCTCAGTACCTAATGTTCTCTCAGTACCTAAATAGTTAAGATTTTCAAAGTCTTCTTTTAGTAAGGTCAATGTGGCTAATTCCGCCATAGGACTTATTCCGCCCACGAGCGTATATATTTTAAATAGTAGGAAAAAATTACTTTTGATTGCTGAAACTAAAAGCAATCACTGCTTTGTCGACGAAATTATCAATGTTCGTTGTTTGAGAGAAACACTAGTGGTCGGAATAGTCCCTATGACCAGGCGTGGCTCACTCCGCGATTTCGTCGCTTTGCTACAGGTAGCTAAAAGTACATCCGTTCCACACCAATTTTAATGGCTAGCCATAAGCCACTCGCCACCTAGCGGCCAAACCAGTCCTGATCGTAACAGACGCGTTTTGTTAGGGAGCGAGTCTTCTGTACCTAGTACTATTATTTATTCTGTGCTATGACACAATTAGCCTTACATATACTTTTTTTGTTTCAGACTGCTCAAGTAGCCGTACTCTGGATCCTCCTGGTGGCCATAGTGGCCGGCAACGCCACGGTTGTTCTCGCGCTCCTGCTCACAAAGTCTAGGAAGAGCAGGATGAACTTCTTCATCATGCAGCTGGCTATAGCTGGTAGGTACATGAGTTGATTTTGTTATGCCTGACAGTCTGTGGGAAATGAAATGAGTATGTTATTTGAGTCATACATGTTGCATTCAACCCCTAGTGTGCCGCAATTTTTTTTGAAGTGAAAACTTCTTTAGCGGCGCTGTGGACTTTTTGTGATGGGGAAAAAATGTTAAACTCGCGACAGGTCACGTGACCGTAACATTCGTAAGACGTAAGACGGACATGTGACCTGATCGAAAAACTATTACAATACCATTGAGTTTTCACTTCTGCCGGCACTCCCGGAGTGCAACCCGTTGCTTTTTTTTCAAATAGTTTCCTCGTACGCGGATCCGCGATCCGGCCGGCATACGAGCGCTTAAGTGATAGTCTGCTTTCCAAAATATCTAAAGACATGCATAGTCCATGTTACCTACGTAAATGTCCATGTCGGTTTTATTTCATTTAAGCATGTCGTTTTCAAATGAAAGCGGAACTTCAATTGTATGGAAGCGGCGTTTAGGCTTTTCTTAACGTGAAAATAAAATTATAAAACCGCCCAACTTTCGCCTCATTTCGCACAAAAGCGAGCTGACAAAACACTTTTAGTCCGGTGGCCGGCTGCATGAAACAAACCTCATCAAAAAATAGAATATACCTACCCTGTAGAGGTACCTGACATTTAGTAGCTTCCAACGCACTTGGTCGGCCTAGGCTTAACCTGGCAGATTTTGTACAAATGGCAAAAACGTTGGACAAAAATTCATCAAAAAAAACCTCATCGAAAAATAGAATGAAACTTGTATGGTAGTATACCTGACCTTGAGGACAGTAAAAAAAAAGTGGTCGGCCTCACCTTAGCCTGGCAGTTTTTGCAGTCCGACCAGATTTATTGGGTCACGTGAGAGCTACAATTTACCTCATCGAAAAATAGAATGAAACAAACGGATTATAATAGCTAAAATAAGTCTGTTGACATATGTCTTGGTCGGCCTCACCTTAACCTGGCAGTTTTTGCAGTCCGACCAAATTTATAAAAAAATCATCAAAATTTTTTTTATCGAAAAATCGTATGAAACTTGTATGGTACGATAGCTGCCTTTGAGGACAGTAAAAAAAAAGTGGTCGGCCAAATCCTGTGTTGGCAGGTTCCTGTGTCCGACCAATTTTGTGGTACCACGTGAGAGCTACAATTTACCTCATCGAAAAATAGAATGTAACAAACGGATTATAATACCTAAAATAAACCTGTTGACGTATGGCTTGGTCGGCCTCACCGTAGCCTGGCAGTTTTTGCAGTCCGACCAAATTTGTGGTACCACGTGACAGCTACAATTTACCTCATCGAAAATAGGATGAAAAAAAAACGGATTATAATAGCTAAAATAAACCTGTTGACGTATAGCTTGTTACGGACGGCTTTCATAAATTCAATGTGGCAGTGTGCGGCAGAATCCACTTGCATCAAATTTGATGCAACACATTGTGGCTGGACATTAAGAGATGTAATGTATAAGATCAAATGGTTTGAAGGACACATAACGCCTTTGCGAGTCGAAGAAATAACAATAGATAAGTCGCAGTCTGGGGAAAGTTCGTCAGACTTCGACTCCGAAGATGATTATGATTAACAGTAATTATTAACAATAAAAGGGTTATTCCCACTAGTTACCACCAAGTTCTTATCAGTGGTAACTACTGGGAATTATTTTCCCACCTTTTACCACTGGTAACTACTGGGAAAAAAAAATCCTAGTAGTTACCACTAACTCGGTTTGGTGGTACCTACTGGGAATCCTGTGTTGGCAGGTTCCTGTGTCCGACCAATTTTGTGGTACCACGTGAGAGCTACAATTTTACCTCATCGAAAAATAGAATGAAACAAACGGATTATAATAGCTAAAATAAGCCTGTTGACGTATGTCTTGGTCGGCCTCACCTTAACCTGGCAGTTTTTGCAGTCCGACCAAATTTATACAAAAATCATCAAAAATTTTTTATCGCAAAATCGTATGAAAATTGTATGGTACAATAGCTGCCTTTGAGGACAGTAAAAAAAAAGTGGTCGGCCAAATCCTGTGTTGGCAGGTTCCTGTGTCCGTCCAATTTTGTGGTACCACGTGAGAGCTACAATTTACCTCATCGAAAAATAGAATGAAACAAACGGATTATAATAGCTAAAATAAGCCTGTTGACGTATGTCTTGGTCGGCCTCACCTTAACCTGGCAGTTTTTGCAGTCCGACCAAATTTATACAAAAATCATCAAATTTTTTTATCGCAAAATCGTATGAAAATTGTATGGTACAATAGCTGCCTTTGAGGACAGTAAAAAAAAAGTGGTCGGCCAAATCCTGTGTTGGCAGGTTCCTGTGTCCGTCCAATTTTGTGGTACCACGTGAGAGCTACAATTTACCTCATCGAAAAATAGAATGAAACAAACGGATTATAATAGCTAAATTAAGCCTGTTGACGTATGTCTTGGTCGGCCTCACCTTAGCCAGGCAGTTTTTGCAGTCCGACCACATTTATAAAGAATAATAATTTCTATATTGAAAATATGGTTTCTTCGCAGCTTGAACTTAACTTAATAATGCTAACTGAAAAAAGTCATAAGTAAATGAGTCCATGGAGGTCTTAGAGGGCTTTAAAAAAAAAGAAAACATTCAGTTCAAATTTTATTCATAAATCTATCTAATATCTAAATAACGTTTTCTAACTACTGACGTGGTTTCAGAGTAACACTTACGTTGAGATGATGTCTCACAGATGTCAAAAATAAAAAGGTTTTCATCGATTTTTGACAAGTTTTGAATCGTATATCCTACTTTTCCACTACAGATAGAATGAGGAGGCATAACTGACATTTTATCACGCCAGGTGGCGCCTCCATAGTGGAGTTGCTGTCACTGTCAAATCACATACATTGTTTCCAATAAATTGTAAACATTCTCCTTTTTTAACCGACTTCCAAATCCCAAAGGAGGAGGTTATCAATTCGGTTGTATGTTTTTTTTTTCTCCACAATACTGCAATAGTGTGCGACAAATTGTGGAAATATACCTATAGGATCTCCCTTTTTCCCAAGGACCCGATATGCATAAATCAGTGAGAAAAAGCTTTGAGTACCAAAAACTAAGGCAAATGATAAAGACCGTTTGTGTAGGCTGCATTTTAAGGAAGATAAATATTTTGGAAAGAGTAAATACACAGGTAAGCTAAGTTTTAACGAAGTAGTACATAATTTAGGGCATACTGGCTTGGCCACACATGCTGTATTCCATACGCATCATGACTTTGTGTACATATCTGATGGGCGGGCGTATATGAAACGCCTTCTTGTACATGCAGGTGATCCAGGTATACACCAAAGCTTAGTTTTCAATCGAACACTTGTAATATAAGAGGAAAAACTGCACGTGAGCCTTCCAAAATTTTAATAAACGGTAAAATACACAAGATAACCTCACATATATTAAGTGATTATCTTTGCATCAAATCAGCCTTTTTTCCATCAACTGTAGCATTCCTCCTTCGAAGCTCGGTTTGTAGAAAAGAAATTCCCACCCTTTACCAGTGGTAACTACTGGGAATTTTTATTCCCAGTAGTTACCAGTGGTAGAAGGTGGGAAAATAATTCCCAGTAGTTACCACTGATAAGAACTTGGTGGTAACTAGTGGGAATAACCCTTTTATTGTTAATAATTACTGTTAATCATAATCATCTTCGGAGTCGAAGTCTGACGAACTTTCCCCAGACTGCGACTTATCTATTGTTATTTCTTCGACTCGCAAAGGCGTTATGTGTCCTTCAAACCATTTGATCTTATACATTTCATCTCTTAATGTCCAGCCACAATGTGTTGCATCAAATTTGATGCAAGTGGATTCTGCCGCACACTGCCACATTGAATTTATGAAAGCCGTCCGTAACAAGCCATACGTCAACAGGTTTATTTTAGCTATTATAATCCGTTTTTTTTCATCCTATTTTCGATGAGGTAAATTGTAGCTGTCACGTGGTACCACAAATTTGGTCGGACTGCAAAAACTGCCAGGCTACGGTGAGGCCGACCAAGCCATACGTCAACAGATTTATTTTAGGTATTATCCGTTTGTTACATTCTATTTTTCGATGAGGTAAATTGTAGCTCTCTTGTGGTACCACAAAATTGGTCGGACACAGGAACCTGCCAACACAGGATTTGGCCGACCACTTTTTTTTTACTGTCCTCAAAAGCAGCTATTGTACCATACAATTTTCATACGATTTTGCGATAAAAAAATTTTTGATGATTTTTTTATAAATTTGGTCGGACTGCAAAAACTGCCAGGTTAAGGTGAGGCCGACCAAGACATACGTCAACAGGCTTATTTTAGCTATTATAATCCGTTTGTTTCATTCTATTTTTCGATGAGGTAAATTGTAGCTCTCACGTGGTACCACAAAATTGGACGGACACAGGAACCTGCCAACACAGGATTTGGCCGACCACTTTTTTTTTACTGTCCTCAAAGGCAGCTATCGTACCATACAAGTTTCATACGATTTTTCTATAAAAAATTTTTGATGATTTTTTTATAAATTTTGTCGGACTGCAAAAACTGCCAGGTTAAGGTGAGGCCGACCAAGACATACGTCAACAGGCTTATTTTAGCTATTATAATCCGTTTGTTTCATTCTATTTTTCGATGAGGTAAAATTGTAGCTCTCACGTGGTACCACAAAATTGGTCGGACACAGGAACCTGCCAACACAGGATTTGGCCGACCACTTTTTTTTTACTGTCCTCAAAGGCAGCCATCGTACCATACCAGTTTCATACGATTTTTCGATAAAAAAAAATTGATGATTTTTTTATAAATTTGGTCGGACTGCAAAAACTGCCAGGCTAAGGTGAGGCCGACCAAGACATACGTCAACAGGCTTATTTTAGCTATTATAATCCGTTTGTTTCATTCTATTTTTCGATGAGGTAAATTGTAGCTCTCACGTGACCCAATAAATCTGGTCGGACTGCAAAAACTGCCAGGCTAAGGTGAGGCCGACCAATTTTTTTTTACTGTCCTCAAGGTCAGGTATCCTACCATACAAGTTTCATTCTATTTTTCGATGAGGTTTTTTTTGATGAATTTTTGTCCAACGTTTTTGCCATTTGTACAAAATCTGCCAGGTTAAGCCTAGGCCGACCAAGTGCGTTGGAAGCTACTAAATGTCAGGTACCTCTACAGGGTAGGTATATTCTATTTTTTGATGAGGTTTGTTTCATGCAGCCGGCCACCGGACTATTTGCATCCAAATTGTTAATCCCCTCACGCTCACCGAAACCTCACTCGCGAGAATAAAACTTTGGACAGAAAAACTCTTAAGGTAGCGTTCGGATTATGACTGCTAGCGTTACTGGTTACTGCTGCGGTATTAAGGTAACATTCCATTTCCGACCGCAGCTGCACTACTGCTCCAACACTACTGCAGCGGCCCGAACGCGTCCGTGTTATTGTCAATTTCTATAGTAAAATGAATGAGGACACGATACCGATTACACGTATATTATACGGTGGTAATACGATGTGATACTGTTGCCAATTATGTTAATCACTGATTTAAACTATCACGATTATTAAACATTATCAAACTACACAACGGGACTTAACGAATATCGATAGTCGATAAATCGAATATCGTTAGTGTTGTGTGTCGACAGAGTAACATCCCTAGTGCGCAAAACGTTCAAACTGATAAACAAGACCAAGTGCGGGTAGTTCGAAAAACTCGCGCGGCTAGAAGATGTTGATGTCAACTTGAGCCAGTCTTCTCCGAGACCACGGGGACAACGCCGTCCTCGAAACGTCGGAGGTAAATCTTAAAACTTAAATACGCGATTAAGTCCCGTTGTGTAGTTTGTAATTATGTTAATGTTGAAAATCCGGGTAGCAACCTCGATTGAGTTAGACCAAGATTATTCTGCAGCGATTTTTATAGCGTAGACTATGCAAGTGTTATTTTAAACGTCAAACTAATATGAAATTATGATAAGTATACATTATAAATAACACTTGCACGGGCAAAATCGGTGCAGAGTTATCTTGGTCTAACTCTATTGACTTTTGCGGCAGCAATACAGTTGCGGTCGGTAGTAATGTCACGTCTAGGGTTTGCACGACGGATCCGAAATGTATGGGAATATCCGCGGATCCGGATCCAGGTCCGGATAATTTCATACATTTCGGATCCGGATTGCAAACCCTAGGTCACGCCGCAATACCGCAGCAGTATTGCTACTGACTGCATTACTGCGGGAAACGTCGAATATATTATAAATGTCACGATAAAATTACTGTTTGACGTTTCCTGCAGTAATGCAGTCGGAAGCATTACTGCAGCAGTATTGTAGCGCTACATTATAGTACAGATTGCATTGCAGCAAATGTCAATAACGAGGTTGCTGCCTTTTTGACATTTGCGGCAGTAATGTCGCGCCGCATTGCTGTAGTAGTAATGCTCGTGTAGTCTGAATTCGAATGGTACCTTAACTAACTCAATCGAGAATAACTTTGAACAGGAAAACCTCTTCAGCAGGGATTCTAACAATTAAACTGTGGCTTTTACAAGTTTTTGGTTAACTGCTATGTTTGTGGGTCAGTTTGTTTCTAAGAACAAAAATCTCGAGGTTTTACCAAATTTTGACGTCAAAGATAACATAATAATATCTCTTCTTCTTTGTCGTATCCTCATGGCTGACATGACGAATGTGGACACTTTTCACCAGCGCTCTCCAAGCCGCTCTGTCTTGGGCCCAGTGCATGCTAGCCTGCAATGTGGCGTTTGTCTCTAAACATAATAATATAGACGCATGAAACGTACTAGTTAAGGTCATTGCGACCAAATTTCTCTGCGGGAAATTCCGTACACGAACGTATTTTTAGGGTTCCGTACCCAAAGGGTAAAACGGGACCCTATTACTAAGACTTCGCTGTCCGTCCGTCCGTCCGTCTGTCACCAGGCTGTATCTCACGAACCGTGATAGCTAGACAGTTGAAATTTTCACAGATGATGTATTTCTGTTGCCGCTATAACAACAAATACTAAAAACAGAATAAAATAAAGATTTAAATGGGGCTCCCATACAACAAACGTGATTTTTGACCAAAGTTAAGCAACGTCGGGAGTGGTCAGTATTTGGATGGGTGACCGTTTTTTTTTTTTTGCTTTTTTTTTTTTTTTTGCATTATGGTACGGAACCCGCGAGTCCGACTCGCACTTGCCCGGTTTTTTTTTTACCGCCAAATACTTTTAACTGCTATACCTAAATAAAAGCAATCGCTGCTTTTCAAGAAATTGACTATAGTTCTCTGCTGTTTGAAAAATACGCTCGTGTGAGGAATTTCACGCAGCTAGATTTTTTTTATTTGAAAAAGGTAATCGTTTGACCACAATCTCACCTGATGGTAAGTGACGAGTCTAGGGTGGAACATGCTTACCTAAAAGATGTCTATTCACTCTCGATTTAAAAAGATCCATGTAATAGTGGACTGGGAATAGATTTGAAGGAAGTGAATTCCACTCCTAAGCCGTTCGCATGAGATTTGGCCACACTGACCAACATTTCTATTTATTTGCAGATTTGTGGGTTGGCCTTATTAGCGTGTTGCCGGACCTGGTCCAGAGGATGACCATCTCGTGGCTAGCGGGCTCACTGGCCTGCAAACTGGTCAAATATTTACAGGTGAGATTACATTCTTTTTTATCACACCTGCTCGAAAGTTAAATACATATAGAGTCTGTGCGGAAAGAGAAGAGTCGTGAAATGTGTGGGCTCCTTTACATTTCATGACTCTTCTCTTTCCGCACAGACTCTAAGTCAAATTTGCGTAAAATGTAACATAATCACACGCAGAATTTTCCCCGAAAGCAGACCCAAGTTGGTCTCAAGTTTCATACCAGTTCGTGAAATCAAACAACTGACATTTTATAACGAAATAATTCTTGTGATAACAATTACTAATGAAAATAGAAAATATATAAGGAACAGAAGGATTTCAACGAAATTGAAATACTAAACTAATATAAACACAAAAATATTGAATTTCGCGAAAACCCTACTAAACATACAATACAAAGCTCGAGTTGTTCCAAACATTTGAAAAGTAATTACAGTCGCCATCAGATATATCGGAGCGGCCATGGTGTTCACAATATCTGAACGCGCACTTTATCGCCTTGACAATAGAGGCGTGTTCAGATATTTGTGAGCGCCTTGGCCGCTGCGATATATCTGATGGTGTACCTACAACCTACAGTCGGCAACGTTACTTGTATAATTATACTTTGTTTATTACCATAGGCACTTCGGGTTTTTAGGTTTTATAATAGACAAAACTATGAACTAGTAATATAGGTAATATACAGTGTGGAAAGATAAGTCGGGCTCTGGAGGGAAACTACCTTAAATCCTTAAGCTGGCTCATTTTACTTACTTTTTTTCTTCAATTTTGCTTGTCTAAAAAAATCTTGAGTACTAAATATTAGATTTTATGGATATTTTGTACGACAGACGAGTGTAAGACCTTATGTTCCTTGGAGAAATGTTATCATTAACATTAAATGTATCGACTAGTGTAATAAAATTTGCAAGTGTTTATTTTTTTGAATTTTTAGTCGGTTCGAGTCCCGGGCGAGGCAAGCTAGTTTTAGAAAATCTTTGAATGCAGTTTTGTTTCTTTTTAAAAACAAAGGAATGTCTCCTTTAAGTAAAATGAGCCAGCTTAAGGATTTAAGGTAGTTTTCCTCCAGGGCCCGACTTATCTTTCCACACTGTATACATCAATACATGACATACAGAATACATGGCACCTAACTGACAATACAAGTTATTTGAAGCCTCGAAAGTACAATAGTTTATCTGATATGATTTGCACTAAAGTGTTGTATTTGTTATAATTTTATTATTCACAATGTCATATGTGTATCTTTTACTACCAAGGTGTAACCGATGTACAAGCACCAATTCCTCCCTTAAGCTGGCTTAAGGAAGTGCAAATAGATAATATATAGTTAGGCCTAATATGTAGTTAAAAAATCGGGCAAGTGCGAGTCGGACTCGCGCACGAAGGGTTCCGTACCATATAAAAAAAAAAAAAAATTTTATTCTGTTTTTAGTATTTGTTGTTATAGCGGCAACAGAAATACATCATCTGTGAAAATTTCAACTGTCTAGCTATCACGGTTCGTGAGATACAGCCTGGTGACAGACGGACGGACGGACGGACGGACGGACAGCGAAGTCTTAGTAATAGGGTCCCGTTTTACCCTTTGGGTACGGAACCCTAAAAACCGGCCAAATGCGAAACTTCGGAGCGACGTGCGAATCGGACGCAGTGTGCCATGCCCCTAATGAGGCACGCGGGGAATCACTAGTCTCTGCCCTAATCTGTAATTTATGATACTTAATGTTAGGTTAATCATCATCATCATCATCATTCAGCCTATATACGTCCCACTGCTGGGCACAGGCCTCCTCTCACTCGCAAGAGGGCTTGGGCTATAGTCCCCACGCTGGCCCAATGCGGATTGGGGACTTCACATACACCTTTGAATTTCTTCGCGGATGTATGCAGGTTTCCTCACGATGTTTTCCTTCACCGAAAAGCAAATGGTAAATATCAAATGATATTTCGTACATAAGTTCCGAAAAACTCATTGGTACGAGCCAGGATTTGAACCCGCGACCTCCGGATTGAAAGTCGGATGTCATATTCATATTCATTCATATTCATATTTATTTATAATATCATTAATATTACATGTCAATTTACATATTACTAGGTACAGTATCATATTATATTTATCCACGTACCTAGTACGTGATTTATTCAACATATTATAATATACTATGTATAGGTAGTATATTATATCTTTACATTTAAAAATTCATTATAACTATAAAATGTGTGCCCGAGAAGCCATGCTTTTAGTTTGGTTTTAAAACATTGCAAGGATGGGGCGGAGGTGACCTCTGCAGGTAATTTATTGTATACGGTCGGACCCATCACGTGAGTGACCTTCTCGGACTTCGCCAGTCGTCGCTTCACAGGGAGAAGCATATTTGGGTGCCGCAAACAGCGCGCCGAATCTGAGCGTTTTTTGTATTCGCTTAAATTGACATATGTATAAATTGCTATCTGATAGATTACTATCGACGGCAGAGTTAATATTCCCAGCTCTTTGAAATATGGTCTTACTGAGGTTTCCTGTGCTACCTGGACCACAGATCTTACGGCTCTTTTTTGTAATCGGAACGCGCGCTCCCATTCTGCGGCGCGTCCCCACATTTCAGCACCGTATTGCAACAGGGAGTGGACGGTCGCGTAGTAGCTTGTCCGCACGGTATGCTTCGGCACGACACGGGCCAGGCGGCGCATATCCACTCGGCCACCACCGCTTCGGTTCGGTTAGGTTAATATCGTACATTAATATATGATTTGTTCACAGGGTGTAGTTACATATTCCTCAACCTACGTGCTGGTAGCACTGAGTATAGACAGATGTGATGCCATTACGCATCCCATGAATTTCACGGGGAGCTGTAAGTACCTTATTATTAAAAATAATACCTTATTTATAATCAATCTAGATTTTAAGTTGAAATATTTTTTTTAATTTATTATTCATAAAAAACAACTTATAATTAAAGTCAGTCCAGGAAAAGTCTGCAGCGGATTTGATAGCCCACGCAGTGCAAGTGTTATTTTAAACGTCAAACTTCTATGAAATTATTACGTATAAATGACACTTGCACTGCGTGGGCCTTCGAGCAACACCTGCTTCCGACACATCGGAAGGGAGGGGCCCAAGCGATATCTTACCGTACAAATCTTTCAGCCATTTTTTGCGGGGGGAAAGGTGCACACAGCCGCACCTCTCAGACACTTACATACAAAATCCAATCTGTAATGACGACACAAATACATCGAAAATGACATACGTCAAAGACAAATCTTGCAAACCTCGATCTCTTTTTGTGTACGGAGAGTCACAAGTGTCACAACACGCACACTAACACGTTTTCGTCGAAGTATTTCATTGTATTCTGACAGATGAGAAGTCGGATTTGTCGTTCGACCGATCCGCAATTTATACTGGGCGAGCAAAATCGATAAATCCAACAATTACATGAGACTAAAATATAATAATTGTGTTTAAATGTAATTTAACGTATGATATGTAAAAAAAATATTACATGTGAACTGTGTAATATACACCTTTACCTTCTTTTTGTAAATTTGATGTCTCCGACCTCTTTTTACGACAAAAAACCGAGCAATTAGGCATTTTTTCTGCTGCTGTGTTCACGCGCGCGTCTAGACTCGGTCTAGTGAAAAATCCGAGCGCAACTAGTTTTATTACCCGCGCTAGATCAGTTGATCTTGTACCTATACTCTGTATATTTAGGTATTTAAATAAAAGTAAACAAAATCTACCCTCAAATGGCTCCTTATGCCAGTTGAGGGTAGATGAAAACATTACACAATCAAATAATGTAGGTTAAAGTCAGGTCGTTCAGTGACTGATCCAGGCGGTTTTGTAATTGGTCGGTTAACCAATAAATGTTACAACTACCCGAAAATGTACAAATTGTTTGTTTACTTTTATTTTACTTAAATACAGACAGGCAGAGGGGAAATAGTGTGAATGCCGCCTCCCTTCCGTGTTGTTCGAAGGCGTGGGCTATCAAATCCGCTGCAGACTTTTCTTGGTCCGACTCTAACCAGTTTACAGAAATCCTCGCCAAACTGTGACGTTTAATGGCGGGAGGCGCTCATTGTTTAAGACATATTAAAAGCAAAAACAAAAAACTATGCCTATTGTTCATTTAATATAACAATTGAAATACCACACAATTTTTTTATTATATTTTATGGTTTAACTCACGTATTTTTAGTCGCTTAAGTTTATCGCTTAGTTAGTTAGGTACCCTACTTATGATGAAAGTTGATGGTGTGGTCGAATGACTCACGCTAGACCGGGCTGGGGCCGGCCCGGAGCTTCCGGCGCTTCGTTTTCTATGGAAACCACGTGATCACCGATCAGCCGTCATAGAAAAGGACATGTCGACGCCTCGGTCCGGGCCCGGCCCGGTCTAGCGTGAGCACAGACCACCTCAACTAGTCTGTGAGCGTGATAGTCAAACTTTATACCTACATTAATAAATTTTCTTTACTTTTTGTTTTTGACAGGGAGAAGAGCGCGAGCCCTAATAATAGGAGCCTGGCTGATCAGCTTTCTATTTTGCATTCCAATGCTTATCCTATTCGATGAAGACAAAATACAAGGTAATATATTTTTCACCTCAGCAGCTCGAACAAGGGTACTTTGCTTCTTAAAAACAGTGAGCAAAATGCGATTTTGCTCACTGAGTCATTTTGTCTCACTCAGTGAGCAAAATCGCATTTTGCTCACTGATTGTGTCTCACTCAGTGAGCAAAATGCGATTTTGCTCACTGAGTGAGACAAAATGACATTCAAGTGACCTTTATAGTAATTTCAACATGCGGGGTCTAATACAAGTTCGATATACTTGGGTTCTATTATCTCTGTCCCTCTAGGTATGTTCTCACTGCTTAGGGTGAAAAATTTTGTGTACTACACGAGATCAAAGTTATTTACATCTCGTGCGCTTTTGAATCCCTTACTACGCTCAAGATTCTAAATTAGATTCACTCGCTACGCTCGTGAATCTATTATAGAATCTTTCGCTTGCACGGGACTCAAAATAAGCACTCGAAGAAATATCACACTTTGATCTCTTGTTGTACAAATAACTATATTTCATTGATAAGTATCTATTTATTATAATTCTAAATACCGTGAGTCACTGACAGTGTCAAA
The DNA here is from genome assembly GCF_910591565.1 of Cydia splendana. Lineage (NCBI taxonomy): Eukaryota > Metazoa > Arthropoda > Insecta > Lepidoptera > Tortricidae > Cydia > Cydia splendana. The sequence continues at coordinate 2,159,314 of NC_085968.1, forward strand.
ACTAACGTACTGCCCGATTCGAACTTTAAGATACGTCAATTAATAGAACGATATGGATTAGATGTGTCAGTGTCAAAAGTGACGTTTTTGTTTGAAGAAGCTTCACATTTGACACTGACATATCCATATCGTTTCTAGATCTATTAATTGACGTATCTTAAAGTTCGAATCGGGCCGATATTACCTACGCTAACGTCTACGTAATTTACTTTCTATACATCTCGCTCGCACTAATATGCGAGTATGAGCGAGATGCATAGAAAGTTACGTTCTCATAACGTTTATGTCAAGTGCCAAACTGGTGGTAGCCACACTGGTTTAAAATATGTAAGTATCATAAACCAATTCTAGTGTTTTTCAACCTTTTTCAAGACCCGTGATCCCCCTTCGTATAAAAAAAATCACGACCCCTAGGCTTAAGGGGCCCACTGATTAACAGTCCGCCGGACGGTATCGGCCTGTCAGTTGTTCGGAACTATCAAAATTTTGTTCTAACTGACAGGCCGATACCATCCGGGAACTGTTAAACAGTGGGCCCCTTTAAGGTTTTCGCAATACGCCAGGAAGTCGCGGCCTACAGATTGAAAACATGGTCATAATATATAAAATTTAACTAATCTTCATAAATTGGCTCCGAAAATGACGACGATGTTTAAAATATAGGAAAAATCGATCTAACTTTTAATATCTTGTGAAAAGTCGTTTATCTGACATTTGGGGCATTATCTATGAAAAAGGACCTTATTGTCGATGGCGCTTACGCCGCACAGGGTCGCGCGGCATTGTATTTATAATGGCGTAAAGGCCGTCGAAAATTAGGTCCCTTTTCATAGATAACGTCACATTTATTAATATAGCAATTTTGCTTAATGAATTAATCATTTTTAATCATATATGATTAAAACCATACTCGCATTCAAGAGCCAGCCTAGCCTGAATATAAAGAAGCCTGAATATGCATATGAGCATTACTTACCATTTAATTAAACCAGAAACTGTCGCGAGCGGAATTCGATTAAAAATAAACTCAAGTTGATTTGATATCGAAACAATTTCACAGAAATTGAAATTGAAATCGATTTGACATTATTATTCGCATCTAGCGCGCATCTACTCGTATACAATTATTTGCAGTATTACGAGTAGGTACATCAAGCGCGCATCTAGAGGTACATAATTATTCGAGGTACACCTAGCGTGCATCAATATAAATCAATATAAAATCTTGGATCGATAGAAAGTGTAAACAAAGCAATGTATATCCTAGAGTTAGATCAAACTCAATCATTATTAATGACAAATTTCTATGAAAATATGTCGTTTATCATGAGTTTAATGACACTCCCACACTGTTCTGCTCAACTCGGTATAAAGTTAGCTTAGACGTACTGTATTACTATTCACATTTACTTTAAATATTTGTTCATTATTCATTAAAAAAACTCATGACCGTACGTAATAATTATGTACCTATGTCAAAACTGGCTATTGTAGTTATGTACAATATTTGCTACATCATTTAATTTTTTTTGGTCCAGTACGAACGAGATGGATTATGATGCAATATCCTATCAAGTTAAAATTGTTAAATTTCGAACGCTGTCCTAGGCTTACTAATTAATCAACTACTCTTCCTGACGATGATAAATGTTACACGATTTTGAATCTCAAGTTCAAGAGCATAAAGAACATTGCAAGTCTAGGTAGGAAGACACCTGATTGTGAAAGTAATAATGGGCTGGTAGATCTGCAATTTTGTTTGGATGATGAATGAGGAGCCGAACCTTTGAGTATCCTTTAAGATTAATGAAGTTTTAAGCTCATAGATTTTCTCTCAAGCAGGCGTGGCTCACTTCGCAATTTCGTCGCGTCGCTACAAGTACATGCGGCCCACACCAATTTTGGTGTCTAGCAGTAGTGGTTGCCGCGCACCGCTACGGAACGCCTGCTCGCGCTTGCGCCTGCTTGCTGTCATATCTGTCGTAATAGACGCGTATTGTTAAAGAGTAAACCTTCTGAACCTAGTACTAATAACAGGGAAACGCACTAGGTCTTGAGTAAACGATTTATTCTTGGACTGTACGACAATGCTGAGACCAACGCTACCGTCCTTTTCGCGGGAATCCATCTTCACCGAGTGGGGCCGATGACATACGCTGTCAGTTAGGGCACGTTCAAAACCCCGCTAATAGTACTATTATTTATTCTGTGTCTCAAATTCAAGGAAGGCTCATAAAAACAATGCCCAATGGTCATATCAAGCTTTTGTAGGCACTAGAATATGGAGTTCTTCATGAGCACAACTACGATTTTTACTAACGTATAGAATCGGCATAGAGAACCATCAGTATTTTGGGCCATGAATTTGTGTATTACGTAGAAAAACCAAAAAATCTTTTTCCCTCAGGCACACTCCAATGCTGGTCCGGCATCAGCAAGCTCCAATGGCGGATATGGATGACCAGCGTCTTCGTCTCCCTCTTCGTGGCGCCAGCCCTCACGATATCCGCTTGCTACGGAGTCATCGTGATAACTATACGACAGAAGAGCAGAAGAGTGCTTGGGAAGAGAGCAAATGCCAGCAGACAAAGTAGGTTACAAACTTTCTTTGATTTTTCCGTTCTTCGCTTGCCACCTTTGGTGATGGACCATCATTGATGGCATTTTCATTTGGCAGAAGAGCAGATGAGTACTCAGCAGGACATAGTAGATCACAAGTTTTCTTTCTTTGCTCCATTTATTTCTTTCATTTCTGCTTTCATTCTTTTGTTTCTTATCTAGCGTGTTTTTGTAGATATTCCGGTGATATGGAGTCATGGTCATCATCAAAATTCAAAGTCAAATATTTTATTGCCATTCATGTGTACATTTGATACTTATTTATTTTATAGCTTAAAGCTAAGTTACAATCTCAACGTGAATGCCAACAAACGGCATGGGTAAATAGATCACAGGATTTTCTCATCATAAAGTGTCAACGAATTTTTATACAGACTAAAAATTTAGGAGAAGTTTTTGTCGATATTAGGTCAATACGGGTAAGTGTGGCTAGCCTTCAAAAATGTTAAGAATGTGAAACTCGCAATAAACACTAATCAAGTAATCAATGTGTAAACAACCTCAATGTAAAGGCCAGCCACACTTAAACCGCAGTCATTCTTACTCGTACCTGTAGATTATCAGAAATTAAGCTCGAATATCTCTAACTTTCCCTCCCCCCTCCTTCCTTTCCCTCTCGCGCATGAGAGGAGGCATGTCCCCAGCAGTAGGACGTATACATAGTACTACGTATAAGCTATTTTTTTTTATCCCTAACTTTCGGGTACAGAACTGACATTTTTCTTCGAGAGTATGACTCAACTCAATTATTTCCAAGAATACATCGTACGTAACTGGACCAAAATGTTTCTCAGGAAATCCGCAATGATTGGAATTACAGCTAATTTACGTTTACCCGCTCAACATCAAAGAATCGTAAAACTTCATGTAACCAATAACAATCTGTGTTCGGATACCAAAGATTGGAGTATGCAGTAAACATTGTAAGATACATAAACAAAAAATGGGAAAACAAGCACGTCATGCAATGAGGAAGAACTTTAAAAATAGTTGGGTGATTGTTTTATTTTAGAAAGCTTTATGGGTCACTCAAGTGAAACATGATATACCGAATGTACCGATGATGATGCAAAATAAATTCAAGCGATTTATAAAAGATGGAATGCCTTTCCTCGATAGCGGAAAAATTCGAGGTTTGTAAAAAATTAAAGGATATAAGACACAAACTAAATCTTCTCTCCATAAATTTTGGAAACAGAATAAACAACTTGTTTTGCTGCTTGTGTATGTCTCGATACAATGGCTTAGCGCAGATACTCTGAAGTTAAACTAATTTTACGATTTAACTTACGTATTTTAGTCAGAATGTGTGACATGTTTAAAAAGCCCACCAAAAAAACTTAAGTCTCCATTTACTAGATCTTTTTTTTTTCTAAATTTATGAGTTTTGGCATCGCCGCGTAGTATAACCTACTATATTTTAAATGCAATACTCTGAAATTCTCTCGTTTTCATCACCTCGCTAGTACAAAAACACCATAGGAATGGTTTGCCATTATTTCTCACAAAACTCCCATGCACTCATAGAAATTTTCCCCACGTCTCACCCACATAAAATCGCAGCTTCCTAATCTTCTCATATTTCACCGAGAACAGCCGTCAGCACGAGTCACGTTTCATTTAATTTTCTCTGATTCCAGTTTTAGTTTTTCTGCCCATCAATTTTGGGACCGTTGACATTACGAGTCGGGTGGGCTTTTAGCGCTGATATTTTCTTTTAATATTGCTTTGTGTTTGGACAGTGTGGTCAAATAATTGATAGAGGTCACTTTGGACTGTCATAATAGCAATTAATATTAAATGGCAACGACTGGAGGATATCAAATTAATTAAAGCTCTCTAATAGCTGTTTACAAAAAATATGTAAAACTGCAACGACAGCAAAATTAATTAGATTCCTATCAACATTTACTTCCTTGAAAAAAAGTACTTAAGTCTCGCATAGTACTCGTACGTCCTTAGAACAACTGTCATAAATTAATTACACAAACGGGTCTACCGCGATATAATATCCCGTTTTTTTTTCTAATCGCGGTAGACCCGTTTGTGTAATTAATATGTGTACAAAACGCGAGAGTTTAATGTGTTAAACTGTCATAAATTGTTACATTAATAATGATTAGTTGATTACTTACTTACCTATTATTGTGACCGCATACATATATTATTATATTTTTAAATAAATATAATGACTAGATAATACGACTTGACAATGTGCGAGGCATATAATTATAATAACTATTAACCTTTTAACCGCCATATAATTTATCATCGAGCGTGCTCCGGTGCTTTCAATCCGGAGGTCGCGGGTTCAAATCCTGGCTCGTACCAATGAGTTTTTCGGAACTTATGTACGAAATATCATTTGATATTTACCATCTGCATACATCCGCGAAGAAATTCAAAAGGTGTATGTGAAGTCCCCAATCCGCATTGGGCCAGCGTGGGTACTATAGCCCAAGCCCTCTTGCGAGTGAGAGGAGGCCTGTACCCAGCAGTGGGATGTATATAGGCTGAATGATGATGATGATGATGATGTGCTCGTGTCGCTGGTGGTGGTACGAAGTTACACGAAGTTTTGTCTTATTTATCAAACCGCGGCGAAATAAGCCCCATTTTGTATGTCTTATATCAGGGTGTACCCTTGTTTTGCCGACAAACTTTTCATCGAATATTATTTCATCGACAACGATTCATCGAAACGTTAGTACTAGTAATATTGTTTGGCGTTATTTTGTTTCATATACTATTTATTTAAATTTTTCTTACTACGTAGAAATACTATTCTACGAATATTACTTGATCGCTAATTCGTTTCAAATTATTTTAATTGGCACAACTACTAAACATTGCAATTAGGCGTCACAAACCCGGTTTCACTGAAATCGAAAAAACCGGAAAAACCGGGTTTACAGCCAATTGCAAAAACCGGGTTTTAACTTTGATAAAACCGGTGTACTTTCGTTTGGGCCAAATACCTTTCGCCAAATTTCACTTCCCAAGAAACTTATCGCAATAGTTTCATTTCCCAAAGGAACCTTTAGCAAAGTTACACTTCGAATATAATTTATTTGGTCAAATTATCATTTGGCAAGATTTTACTTTGTCAAATGTTATTAGGACAAAAACTTATTTAGCAAACGTTTTGGTTGGACTGGAGCAAAGGGGGGGGGCAGATTTTTTTTGACAAAGTGGTGTCACTATGACACTATTTTTAAATGATTGTAATGTGTAGTTCACGTCAAAATAAGCATCTTTGATTGAAAAATATTATCTCAAAAATAAAAAATGGCCGAGTTAGACGCCTCCAAAGATTGATGTTTTAAAGGGAGCTGGGACTTGGAAATTTTTCATCGAGAGTGGTGTCATTATGACATATATTTTAAATGATTGTAACGTATAGAACACGTCAAAATAGGATACTTTTAATTGGAAAACTCTTTTCTAAAATTTAAAATGGCGGAGATAGAGCGTTTAACACAACACTCTTTAAAGGCAGGTCGGTGTAGGTACGACGACGAGCGAAGCGAGGAGGAGTGTTAGGTAGAACTGCGACCTTACAGTGCGCGAGCCGAGCGATCGAAGCGAGTGTGCCGCGGCAGCGGCCGGCGATGCGCCAGAACCGACTTTTTATAATAAAGTCCCAGCTCCCTTTATGCAAGTAAGTTATGCTTAATAATATAATGATGCATTTGACTAAATAATACTTGATAAAATGAAACTTGTCCAAGTAATTTTTTGCTAAACAATAACTTGCCAAAAAAGACTATTGCTAACTGAAAAATTGCGATAAGTTGTTTTGCCAAACATTTTTTGGGAAATGATAATTTGGGAAACATAGTTTGGGATGTGATACTTTGGGAAACGTTTTTGGCCCATTCGTTAGTAAACCGATAAAACCGGCTATTTCGAGTTTTTCGATTTTACAGTTTTATATACATAGTTTAATTATTTTGATGAGCAACAAGCACTTCAGAGTTTACTATTATATTTAGAACAATACAATATATTATAAGTACGCACTAATTGTATAGGTATGTATGTGTTTTGTAAATAAACAGCTATTTTCACTAAACGCTCATTGATGGACACCTCGGTCTTGGAAGTGCTGGGGCACAAACGCCACCGAGAGAAATAGTCATCTTATAGATATTAGGACCTGGGTCCTAATATCTTTTAATTAAATTCCATAAAAAGTAAGACAATGTTGCCACTTTTTACTAGCGCGTCTTGTATTTATGTAAAAATAAGTAAATAAAAGTACTTTTTTAAAGCGTAGGAGTAAAATTACCAATAAATAAATTAACTTAGCGTGTTTATTTATAAAAAGGGATTTACTATTTTACAAACAAATTATTGCAGTGGCAACATTGTCTTACTTTTTTTGGAATCTAATTACGATTTTCAGTTTAGTTTGTCCCATTTCCAAGCTGTCCTCTTGTGTCACAAGGGTCAGGTCATCGGTATAAGCAAACACCCGCGAGACGGTGTTAGGCGGGATAAGACTCAACCATCGGTATTTTCAGACCTATGACAAATAATACCGGGCGGTGTTGAGAATGTGGGAAATCCGCTAGCACGTACTGCTCGGCAGCCACTGGGGTACCGTCTATTGCTTTTGTTGTGAAGATTGGATCCGGGTTGTGGTCACTTCTCCATCGAGCTCCTTTGATCGTTCCTTTGCCTTTGTTAGAAACGGCTAAAAAAGTGTTGTTCCTATATGCCCAGTCCATGATCGCCTCCCCGCTGGCATCAGATTTCCTATATCTCCAGCTGGTATGGTAGCTATTCAAGTCACAAATGTAAAGGGATGGATGTTCCAAGTAAGGAAGGCGTGGAGTAGGCCAGCAGCTACGTGGAGGCTTATATGTTTCAATTATCCTCGTTTCGGCGATTTGAATAATCGTGGTGGCGATGTTGTTGCCGTCGATGTTATTTGAAATCACGTTGACCAGGGCAGTAAGAGAAGACTGGGCGTATGTTGTAGTATGTTAATGCCGCTACTAAATAAAATCTTGGTATATTACCTCGTTTAGCGAGCTGGGCATCATCAGCGGTGTGTGTTTCCAGAAGGAGGACTGTGTCAACACCATTGTCATGAAATTTTTTCCTTAGGCATTCCGTTTTAGAATTGCTTTAAATACTTTATTGATGAAATTTGATGGTCTTGGTAAAAATAAAGTAAATAGGTAATATTAAAGCATTGATCCTAAAAATACTTGCTTATTGTACAAATTAAAACGTAAAATCGAAATCACCGAACCAAACCGGAATTCCGGTTTTACTGTTTCACAAAAACCGAAAAACCGGTTTTCTAAAATACGCACGGTTTTGTGACCCCTAATTGCAATTCATTTGTTCGACGTATTACTTTAATACGTTTTTATATGTTGTACTACACATTTATACATTTTTCTATTGTAAGAATTTTATATTTAGGTTAGGTTAGAACTGCGACCCCACACAGAAACGAACGGCTATCAAAGTCGGTTTAGGTTAGGTTAGAACTGCGACCCCACACAGAAACGAACGGCTTTCAAAGTAGGTTTAGGTTAGGTTAGAACTGCGACCCCACACAGAACCGAACGGTTTTTAAAGTAGGTTTAGGTTAGGTTAGAATTGCGACCCCACACAGAAACGAACGGCTTTCAAAGTAGGTTTAGATTAGGTTAGAACTGCGACCCCACACAGAAACGAACAGCTTTCAAAGTAGGTTTAGGTTAGGTTAAAACTGCGACCCCACACAGAAACGAACGGCTTTTAAAGTAGGTTTAGGTTAGGTTAGAATTGCGACCCCGCACAGAAACGAACGGCTTTCAAAGTAGGTTTAGGTTAGGTTAGAACTGCAACCCACACAGAAACAAACGGCTTTCAAAGTAGGTTTAGGTTAGGTTAGAACTGCGACCCCACACAGAAACGAACGGCTTTTAAAGTAAGTTTAGGTTAGGTTAGAATTGCGACCCCGCACAGAAACGAACGGCTTTCAAAGTAGGTTTAGGTTAGGTTAGAACTGCAACCCACACAGAAACAAACGGCTTTCAAAGTAGGTTTAGGTTAGGTTAGAACTGCGACCCCACACAGAAACGAACGGCTATCAAAGTAGGTTTAGATTAGGTTAGAACTGCGACCCCACACAGAAACGAACGGCTTTTAAAGTAGGTTTATGTTAGGTTAGAATTGCGTCCCCACACAGAAACGAACAGCTTTCAAAGTAGGTTTAGGTTAGGTTAAAACTGCGACCCCACACAGAAACGAACGGCTTTTAAAGTAGGTTTAGGTTAGGTTAGAATTGCGACCCCGCACAGAAACGAACGGCTTTCAAAGTAGGTTTAGGTTAGGTTAGAACTGCAACCCACACAGAAACAAACGGCTTTCAAAGTAGGTTTAGGTTAGGTTAGAACTGCGACCCCACACAGAAACGAACGGCTATCAAAGTAGGTTTAGATTAGGTTAGAACTGCGACCCCACACAGAAACGGACGGCTTTCAAACTAGGTTTAGGTTAGGTTAGAACTGCGACCCCACACAGAAACGAACGGCTTTCAAAGTAGGTTTAGGTTAGGTTAGAACTGCGACCCTACACATAAATGAACGGCTTTCAAAGTAGGTTTAGGTTAGGTTAGAACTGCGACCCTACACATAAATGAACGGCTTTCAAAGTAGGTTTAGGTTAGGTTAGAACTGCGACCCTACACATAAATGGACGGCTTTCAAATTAGGTTTAGGTTAGGTTAGAACTGCGACCCTACACATAAATGAACGGCTTAAATTATTGTTACCAACCTATTTATAATTTACCCAAAATGAAAATGGCAGCCTTGTAAAATTATATCTTCAAAATTAGAGCGCAAACTTAAAATTGCCGCTTTCTCTAAATTATGTATGTCCAGAAAAACAATTTTATATCTTAAACTACCCACATAGCTATAATCGCGCTGAGTGAGCCAACTGACGTGACTGCTTTTAGTTTCGATAACGAAATATTACAAATTGAAATAATTTTACACGTGATAAATTTTATTAAATACAATCCCAAATGAAATAAGAAAACCCGTAAAGAAATACCACGATATAAACTATATGCAAAATAACTCAAGTACCAATTAAAAATTCCCGATTTAAATTTACTAGTATCGATTCTTCGACGCAATAACTTGTCGATGAAATGAAAATACTTGAAACGTTGTCTTCGAAATAACATTCGATGAAATGTCTGTCGGCAATTCAAGGGTAAACCCTTATATCAGTCTACGGCGGTTAAAAGGTTAATACCTATGGTACATCTTTTATATTTTCTAGCTATAGGTACTTACGTTCTAAGTAACTTATTTGAATAATTAACTATACTGATAGAACACGAAACAATCCGCACTCCACTATGCAAACAAATATTAGTTTTCTTCGCAAAGCTGTCACGACTCTGTTTGTTTTCCATTTGTCTGACATTTGAACCCTCTTAGTATGCAAATAACAAATATATACAAACGTATTTACGTTTCATCTGATTTATGCAATGCTCTTTAATTACTTTCGGACGTTAAGAAAACCGTTAAATTTAAAGAATTTGTAGGTAATGACTTTTGTCGTGTACTAATAGATTTTTCTAAATAACATTTATTTTATATTAATTTAAACTTTAAAGATTGTATACATTATTATTAAACGAAATGGAGACTTAAACGCGTTTCTAATATTCAGATAAGTAATTATCTATCACTTTATTGCTAACATCCAAATGTTTTTGCAGTAATTAACAGTGCATGAAAGACCGAAACATTCCTTGCTACTAGGGTTTGCAATCCGGATCCGAAATGTATGAAATTATCCAGATCTGGATCCGGATCCGCGGATCTTCCCATACATTTCGGATCCGTCGTGCAAACCCTACTTGCTACTTAACTGTCACAAGACAAATTCTACCCATATCTCAATGTTTAGGTAATTAATCATTATTGTAAGAGAAATATAAGATTGCGTAACGATGATCTACTAGGTACGAGTATGTAACTATTGTTTCCATGGTTCATTAGATGATTAGATTAGATTAGATTTATTTATTTCACAACATAATATGATTACAGTACAATTACATTGATGTTAATTTATAAGAATCTATATTGTGATCGTCAGAAATAAATTTAAATAATAGCAAGATAATCCAAATAAATTAATTTCATTAATAATATACATAATATGAAAAATTTCACCTGAGAAGGATCGTCAAATAATAACAATAATAAACAAAGACAATGTCAAGAATAGGTATGCGAATATAAATTATACAGTTATGTCAAAAAATTCACTTATTGAATTATAATGGGTTGTCCAATAAAAGTTTCTCAATCGACGCTTGAATGCTGTATCGGATGTTTCCGTCCTTATTTCTGCAGGTAATCGCTCATAATAAGTCGGACCGATAACACGCGGGTTCTTAGCTGCAAGTGCCATGCGACGTGGAACTGTTCGTAATAGACCTGTACGGTTACCATCAGTTTGTCACTGACATAAACGCCGTCGAGAACGTAATTTACTTTCTATACATCCCGTTTGCACTAATATGCGAGTGCGAGCGAGATGTATAGAAAGTAAATTACGTTCTCGACGGCGTTTATGTCAGAGACAAACTGATGGTAACCGTACTATAGTTCTACCAATAGTGTAGTAGTGTAGTGTAGTGTAGTTCTAATGTTTATACCAGATACCTCAACGCGTTTAAACAAAGATAAGTTATTTCTAACGTACATAATAATTTCCAATAAATATAATGAGTAGTGTGTCATTATTTTATCGATGGGTGCCTCGAGCGCATTATGGTCAGTCATTTTATTGAACCCATTGTAACAAACATGCTCTTACTTTTATTATTTATCTGTTTCGAGCATGACATACTCACCATGACATACTTTTCAAACTACCCGCACTTGGTCTTGAATCTTGATTCGCTATTACGCTTGGATTGTCTATTGACCACAAACATCATCATCATCATTGGCCACAGCATCTTTGCAGATAATAGTTGCAGCGACTAAAGAAGGTATTTTGAGGAGGTAGTCTACAGCCTACACCGACTGCGATGACTGTATAGACCAATGGCCGATCGGCATTTCTTGCCGCATCGATCACAGACGTGTCTTGACTCCTGGGGTGGTCCAGCAGCTCTGCGATTATGCCTATCACTACAGTAGAAGATAGTAGTAAAGACATGCCATGTTCTGACACAACAGTGCAAATTTCATACGAACAAGTGCTCCCTTTTTCGCTCCGATGTGTACTTCCTACTTTACGAGCCGTGTCGAGTTAGGGTACGGTCACCAAGCCACTTACGTATGTGGGTCATGCACTGACCGGGTAAAAATCAAAGTTGCTCCTTTTCCCGAAAGTTGGGGATAGGATTCAATTTTGCCTTTGAAGTGTAAATATCGCGCTTAATTATTGGGTTGGGGATGATAGCTAATGGAGTGGACTGTAAATATAATGACTAATGAGATGATGGAAACGCGTTATACTCGTATAATTAAGTATTTTAATAAACGATATTAGAGTCTGGCTAGCCAGAAATTGTTGACAGATATTTCGTTGTTGTATCACCAATTGTCTATGATTTAAAAAAAGCTAAAAGTCAGTTGTCAATTTATGTCATTCATTCAAATTGTTTGCGGTTTATAAGGGGTTTATTTTAAATAATATTCATAATGTCTATACTGAGTGAGGTTCGCAAACTATTATTTAAGCTCGTGAATAATTACGACAATGTGCGAAGTCGACGTGTAGCGTTGTATAACAAAAAACTGCAATGTTTACAACTCCTAAACAAATGTAAACAAATTAGGAGGTTGGTGCTCTATAAATATTTTGATACTTAGCATTTAGCATATTTGGCGTAGTACTTATCTATTTTTTTTGGTGATGGTTTAATATTACGGTATTATCGAGCTAGGACTTATTTACACTACATTTCATTTTTCGCCTTTTTACAATGGTATATGATGAGAAAGTGTTAACATATGTGTTTATCGTTGACTGTACTTTACATAGTGGTAGAAATTATGTGAGCTGACTTTGAGTGCACGTCAACGTATATTTAACTTATATCCTTATGTACCTTACGTGTGCACAGAAAATCAAAAATATTTTCTAGTATCAAAACTATAATTCCTACTACACAAAGTGTGACCAGCCCAAGATTTTTTGAATTTCCCGCCAAACATTTGTGTAATATTTCAGTAGCCAGACTCTAAGTACAAGGATGTATTTGTAACACGGTGACAGGCAGACTCCGTTGACATAATCAATCAAAAGGTAATAAGAAAATAGTATATATTCCAAAGAGGTCGCGCGCCAGCCAGTCGCCAACTGGGGGGTTTTAAAAAAAAATGGTACCATTTACTTTTTTTCGTAATATGTACCTACAACTTTTGGGTTATTTAGACTCAGAATTACGAGTACTTGAGACAAAGAAAAAAAGCGTCCCCGGTTTTTCATAAAAAAATTGTCGTCAGTTTTTTGACGGTCTATACAAAATATACAAAATGTGAAAATGCGTCACAAAACTGAAAATTTTTTGGAACAACAATTTTTTGATTCTGAGTAGAAATAACTTATAAGTTGATGGATACACTTTTAAGTGAAAATGCCTATTTGTGCATATTGAATAATGTGACACGAGAAAATTTTATCGTGTATTGTAAAGCCTTTGAAAACCGTTACGTTTAATGTTTTTTTTTCAGATAGCGATGACTTGGATTCCCGCCGCGCGAGCAGCCGCGGCATCATCCCAAAAGCAAAGATCAAAACTGTCAAAATGACGTTCGTCATCGTGTTCGGTAAGTGGAAAGAGACACTGACAGATAACGTTACATCTGTACTGCCTAGAGATGGGTAGTGAGTAAATACTCACGGGTAAATACCGAGTAAATACTCAGTATTTACTCAATATACCCGTATTTACTCGTTTAGACCCAAATTGGTGGGTATAAACTATTTAGAGAGCTGAAAGGGGCATATAAATTTGAAATATAGGTGTATTTTGTAAGCCGCTACTGGATTAAGTACTCAAAATTGTAAGAAATGTATTTTTAAGAGGGGCACTCCATACATGTAACTAATTGTCACAAAAAAAATATCAGGCTCCAATTTCACCACGGTGACAGGTGCGACAATTGTAAAACATCACTTTTGCTGACGTCACAGGCATCCATGGGCTACGGTTACCGCTTACCATCGGGCGGGCCGTATTCCTGTTTGCCACCATCATTGTTTTATTAAAAAATCTTTATTATATCGGAAAAAAACAGATATTTCTCTTGCTAAGTTTATGACAATTGTCACGAGAAACACTACAATTGTCACGAAATTCCGACATATAACTCATTACCTGTCAAGAATTACCTACAATTCTTCTAAATCTTGACAATTGTCAGAAACTTCGCAAAAGAAATATCTGTTTTTTTCCGATATAATAAAGTTTTTTTAAATAATACAATGATGGTGGCAAACAGGAATACGGCCCACCCGATGGTAAGTGGTAACCGTAGCCCATGGATGCCTGTGACGTCAGCAACAGTGATTTTACAATTGTCGCACCTGTCACCGTGGTGAAATTGGGGCCAGGTATCATCAACATGTTGCACATCATTAAATGGGTCTTTAAAAATAACTGGAATGTTTCCAAGACTTTTTTGGATAAATTTAATATTTTTGGAAAAAAACCGTTTCGAAAGGCCAAAATAATGTTTATCTCTCTATAACTTTCGAACCAAAGCTCAGAAAAAATATGAAAACATGTCGGGAGATTAGCCGTATAATAGAGTACAAAAAACAATATTTTGAACATGATAGGTTGAGCCATTTTTGAGTTTTCTTTAAAAAAAAAACCTTAATAAAAGGTCGTAAGTGCCGCGTGAACACGCACTTTTGCGCGACATGCAGTTATCTAGAACATCGATAGAATTTAAGTACCATATTTTAAAGTAAATACTTTCTTATTTAAAACAAAATTGTTAACTATGCATTATCACAATTTGCCTCTTACTGATAATTATCTTTTTTTTCAGAAATTAAGCGTCCTATATGCTTTTTATTTTATAGATATTGTTAATACACGTTAGCACTCTTCAATGAATAACAATTTAGTTCATAAATCTCACTTTTTTAATATTTTATAAGCAATCGTTTTTACCCACCTAAATGAGTAAATACGGGTATTTATCGGGTGCTTTGAGTAAATACCGAGTAAATACTCAGTATTTACTCACCCCTACCCATCTCTAGTACTGCTGGCCTAGCCAAGGTTACAATCGCTATCGCTTCGACAACGAAAAGCATTATGTCTCTCTATCACTCTTCCATATTAGTGTGACAGTGACAGTTGGTAGCGACCAGTGGTTGGTTTCGATCGCTACGGAGCGTAAGCGATTGGCATCTTGGCTACGCGGCCTGTAGGGCTAAGATGGTCGGATTTTGTCATCTGTCATCATGCCTGTCACGTTCTAACAATTATGTAAGTGCAAAAGTGACGCATGACATGACAAGTGATAAAAATGGGATCATGATATCATGGCTTTTGTCGCATTAAATATAGACACAGCCCTCTGTTGATGTTTCAAACCATTAGTCTACGAGTAGTAACGTGGGAGGCATCTTATACCTTTCTAAAGGCACAGTTAGATGTCAAATAAATGTCACTTTGTTGTGTCCTAGCAAACTCCTTATTTGCCCAACTGTCAGGTTCACTAATGTAAGTTAGACAGTTCTTTTTATGATATAGCGTGTAGGGTGGCAAAACAAGAACGGTAACTTTTTAGTAAGAAAAAAGTAATAATTTAAGGGAAAGACTATTATGTTAGAAAAGCGAGTTTTTGAAAAATTTTGTATATTTTTGGACTCTGGTTGTACCACGTAGAGTGCAAAAATGTACTAATTGTTTTCAAGAACTCTCTTATCTATCTATAAATATTTATCTATGGAAGTAAAATTTAAATTGTCGTTGTAAAATATAGGTAGGTATTCGCCTTAAAACTGTTTGTTTATTTAACATGTTTCACTGATCTGTTTGCGTCAATAAAACATAAAATTTTCCTATATTTCTTAAAATCTCGTCTCTTGCCAACTTTACTGACAAGCTTTTAGCCCGCAGTGAAATGTCTTTCCTTGATTTAAAATTCGCTGACCAAAAACAAGAGCGTGCCAAGGTAAAATTAGTATTTGGTATATATAACTTTCCTATAGAACTACATGGAATAAAATACCATTTAGCCATAGGCAAAGGAGTACTAGTAGAGGCATGAAAATACAAGTACGGATGTAGTGCATAATTGTTTTCCTTCGTATTTTCTCGAAAACATTCGTATTTGTCATGCTTCTTCAGTCAACGTCAGTACTTTTTGTACCGAGACTGACTGAAATAGCAAGAGACGTTCGTAAGTTTCCGTGAAAATACGAAGGAAAATAATTATGCACTACATAAACACAAACTAAAACTATCTATCTAATACTCTTCTTCCTCGCGTTATCCCGGCATTTTGCCACGGCTCATGGGAGCCTGGGCTCCGCTTGACAACTAAACCCATGATTTGACGTAGGCGCTCGTTTTTACAAAAGCGACTGCCATCTGATCTTCCAACCCAGAGGTGAAACTAGGCCTTATTGGGATTAGTCCGGTTTCCTCACGACGTTTTCCTTCACCGAAAAGCGACTGGCAAATATCAAATGATATTATTTCGTACATAAGTTCCGAAAAACTCATTGGTACGAGCCGGGGTTTGAACCCGCGACCTCCGGATTGAAAGTCGCACGCTCTTACCGCTAGGCCACCAGCGCTTCTAAAACTATCTATGTATACTTAAACTATAACTCATGAACAAACCTAAGTATAAGAAGTTTACTAAGTATAACGCGCTTTTCAAGTATACGTCAAATTACCGTCAAATGTTTCTTATTAAAAATATTACCTAGTAATTATATACAAGGTGGGGCCCAAAATACTTTAACCATATATTTCTGAGGCCACAAAAGTAAATAAAACAACGGGTTGCACTCCGGGAGTGCCGGCAGAAGTGAAAACTCAATGACATAGTAACAGTTTTTCGATCAGGTCACGTGTCCGTCTTACGAATTTTCAATCTGTCGAATCTGTCGGTCACGTGACCTGTCGCGAGTTTAACATTTTTTTCCCCATCACAAAAAGTGCATAGTGCCGCTAAAGAAGTTTTCACTTCAAAATGTTATCAGAGTTTTGGTCAAATTGTTCTTAACTCTGAAACTAGACGAAATTCAAAGTTTAATAGGACATTTTTAGTCTTTAAATATGACCAATTGATCAGCAATAAGTATTGCTATGTGTATTTCAAAGTACGCTTTTAAAATCTTTCGGGTTCCTCGTGGGCACGTTGCATAATTGTAGGTTTGGCATGGATAAATTATACGGAATTTAAGACCTGCACGAAGATTAATGACTACAGAGATTTATTACGACCTGTCATAATCGAAGTCAATAATCCGTACGAGGGCTCTTTTATAATAGCATCTGGAGGAATATGATTAATTGAATATCGTAAGGTAAGGTGGGGTAAGACTATCACCGGGGTAAGACTATCGCTTGTATGGAATCCTGAAACTGTTTGTCTTGCTCGAGCAAAATAAACTATGTTAGTCTTACCCCACCTTACCTTACAATATAAAGTTAAACATTTTTTAATGTATACTTAACAATACTTTTAAATTTAACTTTAACGTTTTCTTGTCTACCCACTTTTTACAGGTAGCTTTGTTTTAACCCTTTCATTTCAGCATAAAACATTATCATTTATGTAGTAGACCATTAAAAATTGGTTAATTACCCGTTATGAAAAAATAAAAATATAATTATAATGATGATGATATTGATCATAATGATGGTTGATGATGATGATCGTAAAAATAATATTCTTTTTTTATGCGACAAAGCTGTGAACGTCGCCACCATATGGTAAATATCAAATCAGAAACGTTATACGTAAAGCTACAAGAGCTTTCGCATAAACACGTCCACTAATGTCGTGACATGTTGTTGAACATGATTCTGCACGATAGGACATGTCACATAAAATGTTCTAACACTGACAGATGACAAATATCCTGTTTCAACTGGAAAATGTGAAACATTTGCCACAATAAAGTGATTTGTGAAACGCTTTTGAACAGGAGAGCTCGAAAGACGGATAATATGAATTTGTAACAATCTAAACGATTGAACTGACAAAATATTGTAGGCGTTGTTAATTTGAAATCCTTAAGAGCCAACAGGAGTGGTCATTCCTCCATACAAACGTAGTCCTCGTTTTCCTCCGTGGTTTTTGAAGCTAGAGCAATGATTTTTTCAACACAGATTAATATTGTCAATATCTGTGTCGGACCGTTTTGCTTTTTTTGATATTTTTGTTTTTTAAGGCGCTAGAGCCCTTCAAAAACGGCCAAAATGGCCTAATAGACTATGCCGCAATGAGAGGCGTGGTATTCAAAACTGATATCAATTAGCCAAAAAAGCAAAACGGTCCGACACAGATAATTTCATAATCATTTAGATTTCCAAATTTGGTTACGATTGGTTAAGTTTTGGGGGAGGAAAAAGAGGACTACGAAACCTCGATTTTTGTCATTTTTACGCAGGATTTTTCGCCTCAGCTGCAGTTGTCCCTATCGCACTAATTTTAGGGGCGGAGTCAAGTTTCTAAATACGTACACAGCCAGAAAAGTGATGGGCAATAGTCGACATTTAATGTCGATAATCTAGTGATGTAAGAAGTTATCGATAAACCGTCTTGTGTGAAAATATGTAGATCCTAAGATACAAGGGGTTTTGGGTTGAGAGTAGGGAACACATTTTTGTAGTTATGATATACAATCTATTATGAACTTTTTGATTCTAATATTTCAAATTAGAAATCAAAATCAAAAATATTTTATTGCATGCTTAAAATGGGTTAACAAAATTTTTAGGTACCTACAGGCACGCTTCGTAATTGTCGAGCAATTTAGGGTCCTAGCTGAATTGGTTGTTCCATACTTACTCGTGCTCTATGGAATGTCCAATTTAGCTAGAACCCTAAATGGCTCAACAATCACGGAGCGTGACAGTACAAATGATTCATGTTCTGTATATCCTGCCCTACAATGGCGTTAATATTTGGTTGTCATGTCTATACTTCGTTTTTAAGCATTATTGAAAAAAAAAAAAGTAAATACTAATATTAACCACTAAGTACATAACTATTACAAAAAAAGCTAATAAATAATTATACGATTGCATGCTTAAAAAAGACACGTCACCTTCACTCTAATGCTAAACAAACGAAGAATAAGAACTAACAGCGATAAGACCGCCTGTTGCTACCTTTATCTACATTGTAAATCGGTTTTAGGGTTCCGTACCCAAAGGGTAAAACACGGGACCCTATTACTAAGATTCCGCTGTCCGTCCGTCCGTCTGTATCTCTGTATCTCACGAACCGTGATATCTAGACAGTTGAAATTTTCACAAATGATTTATTTCTGTTGCCGCTATAACAACAAATACTAAAAACAGGATAAAATAAAAATTTTAGTGGGGCCTCCCATACAACAAACGTGATTTTTGACCGAAGTTAAGCAACGTCGGGCGGGGTCAGTACTTGGATGGGTGACCGTTTTTATAAATAATGGTACGGAACCCTTCGTGTGCGAGTCCGACTAGCACTTCGCCGGTTTTTTTTTAATTTGTTTTTATGTTTGTGGTGTAATAAAGAATATTTTAGAGTCAGACCAAGAAAAGTCTACAGCAATTTTGATAGCACACGCAGTGCAAGTGTTATTTATATGTCATAATTTCATAGAAGCGACGTTTGAAATAATACTTGCACTGCGTGTTCTATCAAAATCGCTATAGATTTTTCTTGGCCTAACTCTACTTTAAATTACAAAGTAAGGCCTAAATTATAAAATCCCATCAATGTTTTTTTTTTTGTGTTTATTAAACTTGATATTTTGTCTATAGTATTAGCGGACATGGCCTCAAAATTTAAACCCGCTTAAGAATCGGGCCTTATTTCGTGCATTATATACAATACTACCCATTTTTGTGTAGTCATTATTTATACTATAGAAGCATTGTTTGAGTAGCCAATTATTTAAACAGTATTTTTTTAAAGGGCAACGGTGGCAATATTTTAAGGTCTGGATAATAAGATACAGATCTTAATAAGGATATCAATGTAAGTGAATGTTACCATGACTACCAAACAAACAAATGTGATAGAATTTACCAGCTGGCATTGTAACATTCAGACAGTTACCTATGTACCTAATCTGAAATATGAATAAATTAGTAATATTTTAAACAGGAAAGTAAACCGAATTTTGGCCTTTTGCTGGACACAATCACAATAGTAATTTGTTTTACAAGAGGGCAAAGTTTATCGCCACCGGTTGATGCATTTGCAGCACCAATCATCATCAACTGCATAATCGACGTTTGATATGACTATTGAATCCGAGCTTTTTGATCATGAATCATGATAAAACAAAATTTTAGAAGGTCGCAGAATAGTGGATTTAAAATATTTATTTTCTGTGATCTCAAATATCAGGCACGATCATACAAATTGTACATTTGCTGATCTTGCCTTTGTCATTGAAAGACGTAAGGGTTTACACAGAGAATATATATTTAAGTGTAATATGTGCAAAAAAAAGGAAACGATACACTCTGAAGACCCAAAAAGAAAATGTTAGTAAATACTGCTCCTCCCCATGGTTACTTGGTTCCTTATTCAACCTACCTGAAATTAAACGAGTAGGTTAGTAAATTATATCATTTTACATTATAAAGTTAAATGTTTAGGTATCTCAATCACTTACTCACTGGTGGACATGGACGCAAAATTTTTGCCCATCTACTTATACTATCTTATAAAAAATGAAATTTTGAAAGTTAGCACGCTTAAAGCAGGGACCGTATAACCGGTTTTATTAAATACCTGTATAAAAACTGTCAAACGAATACCGGTTGAAATGTTATACCTATATTCGCATTAGAGGTATTGCTGTCATTCCGTTTTTGTCTTTATCGCTATTTGTACACTAATTGACATAATGAAATACCGGTATTCATTAATACCTCAATAATAACAGGTATTCAGTATACCGGTAATGGTTTTCGTATTTAATACCGGTATTCATTGCACTTGATCAAAGAGTAACCAAAAACTTTGCGACAAGAGGTTAAAGTTGTTGTTAAGTCCTCATGCCAAAGACATATGTAACTTACTATCTATTCTTTTTGCCACGAGCGTAGCAAGTGGTTCGAAATCTGTAAAATTCAGCGTTGCGACCGTTTCAAGGCACGAGGTTAATGAATGAATTAATGAAAATAATTAATCCCAGAAAACATTTCCATATGAAATATGAGCGCCGCGCCGCCAAAATTTTCGCGCCGCCGCCACCGCCAAAATTCTGCGCTATCGGTGTGGCATCGGCGTGACCTTGTTAGATACTAGAGTCTGTCTAAGCTAACTTTGCACCGATTTGAACAGAACAAAGTGAGGGAGTGTTATTATAATATAAACGTCATATTTTCATAGAACTTTGACATTAACGATGATATTTACACACGTTGTCGTTGCAAATGCTATGCAGATTAGTTTGATCGGGAATTTATTGCTTTTATATAACGTGCTAACAAATTAGGTACCGATATTTTAAGAGATGGTACTTTATATAAAAACAATTAACTTTAAATAGAAATCAAGAAAACTTTTCATATCATATTTTTGTTTTATTTACCGAACAAAAATATAAATTAAAATTATATCTAAAAATAATCATTACGTGCATTTAACCACATAAAGAAAAAAATACATAGAGTGCTCACTCAGAAAAGTCTAATGCTCAACAACTTTCAGCGAATATTAAACAAGGATTAACTGGAACTTTATTTTCAACTCCTTCTGCTTTAATATAGTAGTAGTAGCAGTAAAACACTTTATTGTACAAAAATCAAAACAAAACAGGAAAAATAACATTCGTCATTAGTATAAAGGCGAACTTATGCCTTTAAGGGATCTCTTCCAGTTAACTTTTGAGCAATATTAGTTGTAAATAGTTGTTCAATACAATTTTTGAGACATTTTTGAAATTAATATTCTTTTTAGGGTTCCGTATTTCGTACCAATATCAAGTTGATATCAACTGCAAAAAAGTTTCTTGAAGGGGTTTTTATAGGCTTTTAATATCGTACATTTAAGTCACATTCACTCATTGATTCATTCATACTATTTTTGCGATTAGTAGGTGGTCTGTGCGAGCAGTGTGTGTAATCATTCACCTCTCCTGGCGATACGTACATATAATAACTATTATATTTGACTATAGCTACCCGCACTGACTTCGCACGGATTACACAAAACCTTAACAAATTGTACACCTAAACTAAAGCTTCCTCAAAAATCTTTCTATTGATAGCTGAAATCCGCATGAAAATCAGTTGAGTAGGTTTTGATTCGAGTTCATCGTGAACATACATTCATATAGTTACAGACAGACGCGGCGGGGGACTTTGTTTTATAAAGTGTAGTGAATTAGTGATAGATTCAATTAACAGTAACCTCACAATATAAAGAGATGTTCATTATGCTGCTTATCTACAGTTAATGCCATGAAAAACTTTTTTCCTACCATAATTCAATAAATTAAATGAAATTAAATTAAATGAATTAAGGTTTGAATTCTCTTCGCATAAACCAAGTTTTTAAGGCTACGCCGCCGATTCGCCGCCACCGCCAAAAAAAAAATAGGTATGTCAAATATGTTTGATGTTGCCAGTCGGTGTAAATAAAAAGATACGCCGCATAATGAAAAGACGTCTAGTATTTTGGACGTTGCCTAGTTAGTATACAGTACTTTATATGCATAAGGTTTTTTTTGTCAAATTCATGTTTTTTTTAAATAAATATAGAATAATTGCATTTTTAATTACAAATACACTTACTGATAATGTCAACTTATGTTATGAACTAAAGTTAAACCTATTATTTTTATATTTTTCCAAAAGCTTTATAGCTCGTAGGTGGTAAAATTTTACCAGTAATTGGCGTCATTTTATTAACATTAAATCAAACTTAGCGGGGTATCGTAGGATGCAGCAACATCTGAGCAATGGTATACAGCAATGCATGCAATTTTATCAATATTTTCGTAAGAAATTTCTCAAATGAAATCGGGTCTGTCTCTTGATGTCTTGATGAACGCACAGGAAAAAAAAACCGTAATAATATTTTTTTATCTATTTGGTTCATTACGTTGCAATACGACAAGTAATGACTTTTTAAAAGGTTTTGAAACACCTAAAATCCCTCTGTTTAATTCATATTCATATTCATAAAAACTACCAGAAAACGTGATAATTTTACTCTTCGCATACTTGGCACTAGTGCCCTGTAATCGACAACGGTTAAAACACTGGACATTATACTTTGTAAATGTGTTTTACCCATAGGTACATGGTACATACAACACATTTTTATGTAAATCGTACTGCCACATAATAAATAGTTAGTATGGTGTTGGTGCGACATAAAATAGTAGAAATTAAATTATATGACCAAAAAATTTCCGTAAGTACGTAATTATTGCCATGTTTAAGTAAGTATTTTACGTCAAAAATGTGAGAGTTACGTAGGAAGTGGCGCCTATTTCAACTATTTCTTATCGGACCTACCTATTACATATTTTAACGCTGCATAATACTGTCTTATAACAAATATTCGGCGCGCATTTTAATCTACCGGCGGCGGCGGCGGCGCGCGGACTCCTTATGGCGGCGGCGCGCACGTCTAATCGGCGCTCATATATTTGAGATTATAAACTACATACGTAATAAAATACAATTAAATCAACAAAAAAAAAACAATTAAATGAATCAAATGAACGCTATTAAATATTTATCATTCAAAATCATCACCTAACAGCTAATTTTACCAGCCAACATGAAAACGGGCATTCTAAGATCCGGATCTTAAGTATTTACAACTTTACAAGCGGGCCGGACAACGTCCTTGACGAGTAGCGAAGGAACGAATCGTGGTACTACTACAACCGGTATTGGCACTTACTTATTACCGGTAATAGCTTTAGGAGTAAACTATCAAATAGTGGTATTTGTTGTCAATTGGCTAAACCGATAACACTATTGAATACCGGTATTCGAATACCTCTATTCGGAGCTTAAGTGATATAAATACCCAAATTCAAATTACACCGGTTATACCTCAATAATAACCTGTAGTCAGAATACCGGTAACGGTCCCTGGCTTAAAGTTCGTTTTTTTTGCATTAAGGTAACAGATTTTGACATGTCTTATTAAAAATTACCATTGAAAAATAAGTCATAGCAAATATGTTAGAATTATAAATCATATTAATCATATTAATGAGCAAGAGCACCCTAAACCGGCGAGCGTGTATGAGGAATGTTATGAATGTGAAGGAAGTGAAAGTGGTATGTCAGGATCGTAGCAAGTGGAAATCCGTGGTCTCTGCCTACCCCTCCGGGAAATAGGCGTGATTGTATGTATGTATGTATGTATGTATTAATCATATACTTTTTTATATTCTTTTGCTTTCATAAGTAATATAAACTAATTTTTGAAAGCGTTTTTCAATAATTATTAATAAAAAGACACGTCATGATTGTTTACCTTCTTTCTAATGCTAAAAAATAACGAACTATATTTGGTACAGAACCTTGATTTGATAGGTACATCGGATATTCTGGGCCCCTGAGTTTGTTACGTAAAGGACAAAATGGTGACATGTGGTTAGAGCTGATACTGTTAAACTAGTGGTTCTGTGCGCTAAGTATAAAAAATAAGCTTCAGCGAACTCATTAAGCCTAGAAAAAACCCTACACCCTACTGCCACTTAAGTCAGTCTTGAGTCTTTGAATCAATTTCCGTAGTAGTACTACTACTACTAAGGTACTAGGATATATAAGGCCTATAGTAGGTATAATAAGGCCTACCTGAAAAATAATGTTCTTACAACAGTGTAACCGTGTTAGTTATTTGAGTAACATATATGTAAAGTGATACAATTAAAAGCTAACAGCAAACCAGTACATAAATTATATCTTATGTACTTCTTATGAATTACACTCTTATAAAGGTTTCGGCTAATTACGCTTAATTACTTGAATAAAGGTAGATGAATTGCGTGCGGTCCAATAGGTAACCACAACTCACGGAGTCCAAAACAATAAGCTGATCAGCAAAGTCAAGTAAACAAAGGCAAGTCACAGTAGTAGAAAGATTATCGAGTTCCGTAAACGTAAGCCGGGTCAAAAAATTCAATCGCAACACAGTAAGTAATAAGTGAACGCCTCGTGGCAGTAACGCACGAAAAATAACATTGCAAATTGTCGGCAATGAGGCGCGCGCGGGTGCAAGCGTACGCATCTGTGTGCGTGCATTACACACACAAATACAGTCTCTCACGCCCCGTCAGAGCGACCGGTATATTCAGCTTGAAATCTCAAAATTGACTTTTAGCTCAGCTCCCGTTTCGTTTTAAGAGGTTCATTTAATTTTAAATTTCCCACGTTTTGTTCTTTTTTTGTGATTTGTAGGTATAGATTTTTCCTGATCGTTTAAAACGGGCTTTTGAGTCCCTGGGTAACGTACTTGCCATGGTATAAATAAAATTAATATTATGGGTGTAACATATACCTACAATTCAAACTATATAGTTCAACAGAAAGCTCAATAAGTGTTACATTTAACATTCTGTACTAGAGCACAATATTATTATGTACGAGTATAAAAGAGAAATAAATGGGACTAAGCTGGACATACATATGTATATACACAATTACACATACACATATACATATATATACATATGTATGTGTACTACAGAAAATTTTCATATGGAAAGGTGCGGTCAAAATTGCCAGTGCCTGTCAGTTGCACGACTAGCGGACCAAAAGTATATTGACACTTTACTGCATACGGAGCCATACTTATATGGCGGATGTGATATTCAACATTGACAGCTATTAAAGTTCAAATTTAAACATAGGTATACTTTTCATTACATGCAGTAAAAGGAAAAGAGCGAGAACACATGAATGGGCTCTTTGAATAATAGATGGAATTTTAAATAGTAAAGCCAACTTTAGTAGAAGAGGAAGGTATTTTTTCTGCTATTGGATACTAAATAGGCTTATAAGAAATACCGTTCCAATATATCTTGAGTTGATATGGGACGTCTGTACCTAGACGTCCCATAACGGAGTCGTTGACCGAACTTTGAATGGAAGTCCCATAAAACTTTATCGGATGGGCCATAAACACTGTTTAGATAAAAGGTTAGACGCGTTAAAACGTCGGGAGTTTTTGGAAATCTGTCAGTTTTGCATAAATAATAAAAGGGTTTTTTGGCGAGGTTTTAGAAAATTTTATTAAGAAATTTATTATAAAATCACGCAGTTTACAAAATTTAAAGCCAAGCAAAACCTGAAACTGTCCCATTGGATATATACTGAACAAGTGTGTGTTGGACAGTTGTTCCCTTAACAACTGTAGCATTAGATATTTCTAAAACCAACAATTTGACTCACAATATTTCTGATACTTATCCCAAAATATCGTCTATCTGGGGGCACGGCAGTACCCCGCCAAGTCGAGCGCGAAGCAAACGCTGCCGTACCATCCTTTACTGGAACCATTTCGCCGCATTATCAAGTCCCTATTTGATTTCTATTACTTCAAGTTTATTTTTTACGAGACATTTATTTTATCATTTTTATAAAAAACAAAAATACGTCGCAATATATTTTTAGGTTTTATCCCCAAATAGCCAATTATGTCTTCTCAAAAACTTTTTTAGTTTGAGTTAAGGTTATGCGCTCCTGTAAACATTTAAAAATGAACGGACTAAAAGGATTATCATCGTACTGTATACCTACTTATACAAATCACTAACTATTGTCATGTCCACTGAAAAAACGCCGGTTTTCCCGAACCTTTTTTACTCATCTAGCATAACATTAAATTCACCATTTCTATTTGTCATGATTATAGGGGACTACCGTACAAATTATAGTTAGTACGCACTAATGACATATAATAAATCTAGTGACCGAAAAACTAAATGGGTGACTTGTCGTCCAGGTAATTTATGGCATCCCATTTAGTATTCTAGCTGCTGAGTTAGTATTTTTGTTACTCGAAATAGGTTGGTTAGCATCACCGGAGTCATTTATAGTGTTAGAAATTTATGGCGAACATTTATGAGACATTATAATGTCGAGGGTCAATTTATTATGATTTTTATGGTTTTGGGAGGTGACTCATGGAAATATTGCCATAAAATATTATGTTCTAAAATCTAAGAACTTAATGCGTTTATACACAGATTTAATTAAATAAAAGTCCTAACAAGTCAATTTTGAGACCTGGCGGCTTAGCACGGTCGCGTTTTTATCCCTTGTCACCATGTCTGTCACGTTCTAACAAGTATGTAAGTGCGAAAGGGACGCGCATAGTGATAGTCGATAAAAATGGAACCGTGCTGAGCCCGCTGAACTTTTAATACAAGTGAGGTCAAACTTGAACATCCTTAACCGAAAACCTCATTAGGTACATAATATCCAGACGAATTTGCCAAGGGCTCAAAATGTATTTAATGACAATAAATTGTTTAAACTTTTGACAGTTATTGTGCCAAACTTGGCAACCTTCATAGTTTCTAATGCTTCACCTTTTGTGCCTCATAGAACTCGCCCTATATTTCATTTTAATGTGTGGCGGGATATAATGAATGAATGAATACCTTATGAATATATTACCTTAAAACTAGCATACATAATCATAAAAATATATTTTAAAATTAAACACTACAAATCACATTACACAATGCTCAAGTAAAATGTCAAGTATATCTATAATTATAATGTATGATTATGGCATCACAATCAACGATAACTGAGCAATGAAATCAAAGAAAATATCAAAAAATATGCAGTAACATTACAGAAGAATGGTTTTTTTACCCATTCGAACAAAATATTTATTGTCTAGTTACGAATATTATAAATTAAGTGATTCAAAAGATTTTTTCAAAGTAAGAAACGTCAAATGCTACCTAAATGCCACGAGTCAACGATGTTTATTATAAAAAAAATTAAATTGGAACAGAATCGCATTTTTTGTTTCATTCGATTTCATAACAAAGGAAATTCAACCATATGTCCTTCATTATTGACTTCAAATTCCAATGCCATTTTTTGCCTGTGCCTTAGGAGGATATACCTGCTCACGAATAATGCAAGTTAAAAAAGCTTGTAAATACAAAACTCTGAAAACTAATCACAAAATTCTCTTCTTAGTGTTCGTGCTCTGCTGGTCCCCATACATGATCTTCGACCTACTCCAAGTATACGACTACGTGCCCGACACGCAGGCCAACGTGGCTATCGCGTCCCTCATCCAGAGCCTCGCGCCGCTCAACTCCGCGGCCAACCCCGTCATCTACTTCATATTCTCCAACAGGATATTCCTCAGTTTAAGGTAAGTTCTCTCTTTTATTTTAGCGTTTATCATCTTTACCTCAAAAACCAAGGTCTGTTTTCCGATTTTCCTCGGTATCCTCTTTTGTAAAACATGTATAATACATGTATATGGGTCAATTTTTGAAGAGGGTGTTTTTTCGACATTTGTATGGCAATTTTTTATATTACAAAAATCTGATTTATAATCATCGTTTTAGAAAGGGCTCTTAACAACAAAAAATATACTGTACGAGGCACCTCTGTACTTTTTATAGTTAGCTAGATATGAACGTTTAAAGATCGACATTTGTATGGCACTATTTAGCCATTTGTAAGGCGCTTTTGACATGTATAAGGCATTTTTCGACATTGTATGGCAGTATCAACATATATATGCCACTATTTATTATTCTTGTTGCATTTATAAGACCCTGACGACATTTGTATGGCACCTTCTCGACATCTGTATGACACTGTGTCGACATTTGTATGCCACAATCGACATTTTTACGGTCAAAATAGCCGTATAAATGTCGCCATACAAATGTCGCGACATGTCGCCAATAATATTTTTTACCGATATTTCCTACACAATACAACCGATTCACTTATTTATTTTACTATATATTTTAACACTATATTTGCAACTATTATAATAAAATAAACATTTTTATTTCACCTATGTACCAACGTATTAAGCGTCCATACAAATGTCATTGTAGTCGTACCAAAATATATCGAAAGAGATTCTTACCTGTTATTAAATAAATTAAACTGTTTCCGCGTCTAAATTCGATGTCCATCGATGCCCAACTAACCACACCATTGCGTCGTAAATTTAATCTAACCGTTATTCAATAGACAAAGAAGATTATAGGGGGTATATTTAAGTCATAACAAAACAGGTGCCGCGCGGGACAGCGATAAAAGGGCTTCCCTGGTTTTATTAAATAACGCATTAATTTATTAATATGATTAAATCTATTTTCTAGAAAATGCTCTTTATAAAAATACAAAGTTGTTTATAATACGTTGCCTACATCCAAAGTTATGATTTTTTTTATTGCGCTATGCCGCCACTGGGACACGCGAAAAACGGCAAATTTCGCCGTTTTTGGAACTTCAAATGCGATTTTGTCAGAAACAAATAATATTTTAGGTACAGTTGTGCATGATTTTTAAAGCTTATAATACATTAAATAAAAATATATACATACCCAGTCTTTTAGTCTTATGGACTTCGAGTTTTAGCCGTGGGACAGCAAAAAATGCCTATTTCAAAATTGACCCATATCATGCCTTGCAATCATACCTCCAATTCTATCATCTATCTTAATTAATATCTAAATAGATAGATGGGTTTATAGATATTTGGGGACAATATTTCACAGATCAACCTAGCCCAAAAACTAAGCAAAGCTATGGGTACTAGGCGACGATATACATAATCTATAATTATTCATACTTATATTTTAGCTTAATTATTATGTTTCGGTGTTCATCTTTATTTTCTCTATCCTCAATATCATCATTCATATCAGCAGTATCATCTAGATTATAATTATGTATGTTCTAAATACCATGACATTCCTTGATTAAGCCCATCTTTAGAGAATGTGAGCTAAGGAAAGCATGCGTAAATTTGTATTGTATCTCCATATTGGTCTTTATATTTTGTATCTTTATTATTTACCATTATTGCTGTTGTCATTATTTTATGAAAATGATTGTTTATTTTATTGTGTATTATATTATAATTGTATTTGCTTACATTAAAGTATGTTTGCAAATAAAGTGTTTGATTGAACAGCAGCAAGATCGTCATTATTATAATTCTATTCCCGTCATCGGTTTTATTTTCTGCCAGTTAAGGTGAGTTATAAATCATTCATCCTTTTCAAGGTCAGCGAAGTATTATTGTACTTCGCTGTCATCCGTCATCTTATAATCCATCTTATTCCTATCATCCATTCTAATTATATCTCTTATCTTTATATATTTATATTTATTATTTTATATATTTTTTACCGTCATCTATAGCATAATCAAAGAAGTATCAGCAATATCATCACCATCTACATCAAAATGTCTAAAAGAAAGTTATTTAGCTATGTACAGGGGTATTCGGAAGTAATTTTCACAAACGCTTTCAAAATTACCTAACGATACCTACCGTTTAAACCAAACAAACGCATATTTAGGGAATATATCGATATTTTTACAATAAGATTTGTATCCCTAGACACCAAATACAACCAATAGGATTTGCACAATATACAACCAACTATTTCGCGAGTAACTTTCAGAAATAATACGAATAGAATCCACCACTAGGCGTCAAACATCCATCATTGACTAGTGACGCTTTTACCTACTTTCTCTTCAAGGGCAGTAGGTATTTAGCTTGATATTCATTACTTTTATATTTTTTTCTTCTATTTTTCCTATTGCAGTGATAAGGCTGATAAGTCATTAGTATGTGTCTTCCACACGCTTTCATCCAATTTAATTGCTGAAAACACAAAGAGAGCGAAAACAAATTTCAGTTTATAAAGTCTTATGACAAAAACTTTTGCAGCTGAAGTGGAGAGAGTATATGGAGTGGTTTTATTTTTGGTCATAATGGCGACGATACCAAAGATAAAATTCTGCTTTTTTTGACGAATTAACATTTAGTCCTATTGTCAAAGTTGTTCCAGTGAAGCGTGCGAGTGCTGTGCTTCCAGGCATACTACCAAATATACTGATTTGATTTATTTCAATACCTAACTTACCAATACACTTTTTCCATCGTATTTCCTTGGAAGCGTTCGTATTTGTCATGCTACTTCATTCAACCTCAGTACTTTTTGTACCGAGACTGACTGAAATAGTTCACACACGTTCGTTCGATTCCGTGAAAATACGATGGAAAAGAATTATGCACTACTTACATCCGTACTAGTATGGTTAGACGTAACAAAATTATGCTATTAGTATATAGATAGTTCCATAACTGAACACTTGACACGCCGACATGCTTAATTTCCCTAGTTCCAGCCACTCTTTGACTAATTACCTCTAGCAATTATTCATAATTGATGATAATTAATTTAAGAATATTCCTGGAACTCACAGATGAATTATTAATTCCAGATTTAAACCTCTGAACTTAGTCTTTCCGCCTTTCCCGTGAAGTTGCTAAACATTTTGTTTTGAAACTTAATTAATTATCACTTTAGATTTATCAACTTAAAAACAAAATATTAACAAAGCTGATTTTTTATTCCTATCCTCTCTCTCTCACTATTAAAATGATAGGAATGTTGTTTACTAAACAAGTCCATTTACAAACAAACTTTTGAATAGATTCAGAGCTACAAAGATGCTTCGACAGAATTTGTAATTCCAGTCTTTCAAGTCCATTTACAAACAAACTTTTGAATAGATTCAGAGTTACAAAGATCCTTCGACAGAATTTGTAATTACGCTCCAATAAATACTTCCAATAGCTCCATCATTTTACGGACAGGAAGCATGGTGAATTGGAACTCATTTAAGGGGCTACCCCACACCAATGACCTTCGATCTGAATCCCTTAGTTTTCTAATGTTTTCTGTAGCTTATTATATTAACAGCAACGGCTTTAAGCAATATAGTATCCCATATTTACTTCAAAGTTCATTGTCTTCGAGATATTTGGCATCAAAGTTGAACAATTTTAGGCTAAAAAACTGGTTTTCTGGCCATAACTTGTGTTAATTAGTTTAAAATTAAAACTAGACACGTTTTTCGAGACGTCAAAGACGAACCCAAAGATGTAGATTGCGTACATGTAAGATCCTTCACAGCAAACTAAGTAGATACGAAAAAAGTGTTTTTTTTAGACAATGTTTATAAAATTCATAATAAAATAAGTATTCATTTCTTTCAAAATCCGGTAGACAAAACCGGAGATAAAAGATTGAAGAACCGATATCCGTTTGTCTTATAATTCTATCTGTAGTGCAAAAAAAGGAGATACGATTCAAAACTTGTCAAAAATCGATGAAAACCTCGGATAGCCCCTTAATAATATACCTTCTAGCTGATGTTTATAGTAAAGTTTAACGGATATAATCATGATTCTAATATCATACGAACTAGAATCCAACAAAATATCGTTATATTTATGGTTTCTAGCGCAAGTATGCACCTATTACGAATGTTATTCCGTAGGATTTTTAAGAAAATAATTATTTTGTCTAGGACGTTTAATAAGCATCTGATACTATTTATGGTCAAACAAATCTTGTCAGTAGAAAAAGACGCGAAATTCAAATTTTCTATGAGACGATATCCCTTCGCGCCTACATTTTTCAAATTTGCCGCCTTTTTCCACTGACAAGATTTGCTTGACCAAGTATACTTATTACTACATATTTGTCTCTTGCCAAAAAAAATGTGTACATTTGTAGATTTATTAGCTTTTTACTTGAATTTTTTTTTCGCTTTTTACTGATTTTAGGCAAACATATTGTTACGTTGAGTCTCTGAAATAAAAATATTTTTTCCTATTTACCTACCTACTTTTTTGGTAAAATATTTGCAACCGTATCTTTACTGGACTTGAAAGCAGTATTTGACATAAATGAGACGAGATGATTAATTACTGGGCCCAAATAGATGAAGCACAGTAGCAGCTCATTTAAGATATAATTTGGGTCACGGGCACAGCGATAAAACCTATATGTAATAGAGCATGAATAAATAGGTAAGTATTCATCTTTCTTAGGGCTACTTGCACTATTCACTAACCCGGGGTAAAGCGATTAAACCTGGAGTTACCATGGTTACCAGTACAATTTGACAATGGGTTAACGGTTTAACTGGCTAACCCCGGGTTAGTGGGATGGCGCAAGTGGCGCTTAATTAATTAACCTAAATTCATGCCAAAAGGCGTTTTTTGCCCATAGACATCCATTTACCTGTCATAGTTGTGTGTTTATTGTAATCAATTGCTTTTTTAAATAAGGCACAAAGTGATATAAAAGTATCTTATCAGAAATATGTAAATACTTGAACTCACGACCGCAAAACCGTACCACCGTAAAATTAGCTTAATATGATAGGTATAATTATTTAATAAGTTTGATAAAATTTTTGCATTTGCTTTAAATGATATATTTTTAACAATGTTGAAAAAAATAACGTTAAAATTTTTGTAATAAGCATTACTTTAGAAAAATATTTATTTACATGTAGGTCTACTTTCAAAAATATTTTCGCATTTATAATATTCCTGAAACCTTATATTTCGGCAGAGAATCGGTAAACATGCATCATTCTTTGTAACTTTATTATTTATTGTCTTGTAACTTTACATTGTCATAAACGTAAAATTAATGAAATGAAATTCATACTCCTTTGAAGAGTTTCTTAACATTTCAATACTCCTTGTTAAGGGGCTCAAAGTCCCTAAGAAGGTACTTTTATGATTGAAGGTTGTTTTGTTTTTACTTTTGAAAAACTTTATCAAAGGAGCATTCTGATTCATCTGAATGCTTTGTTGACTTTTTATGTAGAAAAAAGCAAACGTTATTAAGACTAGTAATTTGTACTAAGCTTAAAATAATTTTGCGGTACATTCGGTCAATGCAGCTATTGGAAAAAAATACATTAAGATTTTACACCATTAATGAACTTATCACATTTTTTATGGCTAAACAGAAAAGCCGACCGTCATATATCTTTCTGAATATATTTATTATACCGACCGTCATATATTTTATGTTTCTCTACCAGTCAACCTAGGGTCAAACAAAAAAAAACACTTAAATATTATAATAATCCACTATGTTATTAATGTTCCTTCAAGCTCATATACACGCCAGTATTGTAGTAAAGAGATAACTGAGAGCTGGTTTACGATCCATGAAGTGCATAGCTAAAGTGCAGTTTAGTGCCCTAGGGACCGCAATTAGTGCGAGACAGTGCTTTTAGTGGAAATGTCCACTTTTCCATCGCCATTTTTAACAGTTGTTTACTTATGTAGATACAGATTTGGGTTAAAAATTGACTTTTTTGGTAACGAAAGTGAAGATCACTACGAGTATGTCTTCAATTTTGATTCCCACGTAAGTAAGTAAGTAGAAACTTACCTGTTATTAAATTTACCGGCGAAAAAACCGGACTGGACTAATTGTTTCGCCCCTACCTCTAGGTTGAAAGGTGAGATGGCAGTTGCATTCATAACAGGTTAAGAACAAACAAAATTGGTTAAAAAAACGTCTATAATTTCGGTACCTACTTTTATTTATTTACCAATCCTTTTTTCTGTAAAAGAATATTACAACATAATTTCAACATTCCTCAACATATTTTTTTTTAATAAATATTCAAACAAGCTCAAAATTATTTATTGTTTAGGCTTTAAGGTTAGATGACACTTTCTTCCCAAAAAACTAATCCTGGCATGTACCCCAGCTTTCCTGAGGATGCGGATGCACTGGTCGAGTACCAGTAAATGGTTTAGCCACTCCCTTGGTTGATATTTTTGGTACATTTACGAAAAGCAAGGGAGGGAGTGAATGAGTAGTAGGAGAGGACTAAAAGAAATGTTTTTCCAGGAACATCCCCCCCTACAAATGGTTGTGGTGCTGGGTGCGCGCGAGCGACAGTCCCGTCGGCAACGAGTCACGCGCGCACACGGAGCTGCTGACGTCATCACACAGGCGGACAAGACGCGACCTTACTGTCAGGGTACGTGTAAAGATTGATAGGTGAGCTGCCGCTCGGCGGGCGCTGATATAATATATTCCTAACGCTCGATATAAGCAGCGTCACAGCAACATTACCGAGTTTTGGCCGAAGGGTGTCAAGTTCCGGCGGTTCCGCGGCCGGCTCCCTGACACTGCGGGGTTGCGTAATGCATCGCAGCCATAATGTGATATGTAGTGTTTAGTTTTTTTAAAGTTTAGTTTTAAAATTTATTTATATATATATATGTATGCTAGTTTTAAGGTATTTATGTATGGGCCATTAGTTGCCTGAAATAAAGATTTTCATTTTTCATTTTCATTTTCATTTTCATTACGATGTCACTTCGTCGGTGAGAATATGTCAACCCTCGAGTAGCGCTACCTCTATAGTCTCCTAAGGTAGTCCAATAGACACTACTTTCTGTCAGGATATCGTGAGCTATTATAGTAGTGTGTGTTAAGAGTTGCTGGCAGATGTTGACGTCATCGCATCGAGGGGCATGGTATGACTTTCAGCGAGGTATGTATGCTATACCAGCGTGTTTCGAGCGTTGTCATACGTGATGACAATCGGCGATAGAACGTTCGAGAAATGGCGTGGGGATAGGTATTCCTTGCACCAGTACAAAAGCGAATGAAAGACATTCTACTGGCAAATCGTTTTGCCAGACTATGCACAATCGGCGAACGAGGCGTGATTTCACCTTCAGAGTTCAACGTTTTTGACGTGATATAGCTTGCTAAAGCGGCCGTAAATGAGTATCAATGTCAGTATGTAGATTGTTTTTCATAAAGTAATAAACATTAGTGACGTTGTTAATAAGTACATATATGTTTGTTTTTATTAAGTCAAATAACTAGGAGTATTTCCACCGAGAAATTACGTAGGTGCTTAATTCTGTGTTTCAGCGAATTTTAAAATGAATTTATAATATTTATTTCATAAGTACTTTATCAAATAGTAACTACTACACAGTTATATTTATTCAATTATTCCTATATTGTTAATACCTATTAAAGGTCCAATAATAGTACTTTATAAAATGCATATCGTGAAATTTTGATAAAACTTTTAAAGAGTAATAAATTCACCGTTTGAAACAAACTCAAAGCGAGAGTATATGATATCAACTCTACATGTCAGTCTTTTTGTTCATCATACGCCCAACTGAACTAGCGTTTGTGCTTTAAAGTAACAAAAACTGCAAAAGCATGCTTGGATACACAACGTGACAAGAAGCTGAGTGAGGACCTTTTGGCACAAATGTTTTATGTTCTAAATGAATTTTAGTTTTATGTTATTTTTTGTGCTAATTTCTTATTCTTATTCATGCATCACAAAAAGTTCGTAAGTTGGCGTCAGAGCGTCGCGGATACGCGCCA
The DNA here is from genome assembly GCF_910591565.1 of Cydia splendana. NCBI lineage: Eukaryota > Metazoa > Arthropoda > Insecta > Lepidoptera > Tortricidae > Cydia > Cydia splendana. The sequence goes on from NC_085968.1 coordinate 2,195,592, forward strand.
TTATTTTACATACGGAACATAAATCGTTGTAAATGCTACTCACTGACAAAGTTCATTCATCCTCTGTCTGCTAAGTACAGTCGCCATCAGATATATCGGAGCGGCCAAGGTGCTCACAAATATCGGAACACGCCTCTATTGTCAGGGCGTTAGAGCGCGTGTTCAGATATTGTGAACACCTTGGCCGCTCCGATATATCTAATGGCGACTGTACGTATTTACTAAATAAGTCAAGGAATTGGCATGCTATAAGGTGGTGGTACTGGTGCTCGACGCGGTCCCAGTACATATCATCTTGAAACTTAAGTCATTGTCAATAGAGGTGACATCTATTGGGCATTAGCATGTCGAGCACTAGTACCACCACCTTATATAGCACCATTTTGTACTATGATTGAAAAATGAAAAATATTTATTGCATTAATAAATGTTACATAATAATGTAAAAGGTTGGGACTTCCTATAAGGTATATTATACCTGTATCAGGAAGCCCCGCTCCTCTGTAGCAACAAGTTGTAGGTTTAAGAAAAATAACAAACAGAAAGAAAACTTAAGCTAATACAATTTTATCTACATTTGTGTGTGTGTGTGTCTAGATATAGATTAGATTAAATTAGATTAGATATATTTATTTCTTAAAGAAAAAGACACAGTATTTTACACAAAAGGATAAAACAAAGGCATTCACTAAAAGATCGGCAACTTAACATTTACATTAAAAACAGAAAAAGAAAAAATAAAAGAATATAAAATACTTAAATAAATAAAATAATTAATAATAATTTATACGAATGTGTATGAGATCGTGTAAGTGCAGGTGATGATGTACTTTTCAGAACTTCTTATACATGATTAGTCAGATTTATCAGATTTTAATTTTCTTTCTATAGGCAAAACAAAAAAGTTTTATTTTATGTTATGTTTTAAGAAATAGTAAGTAGCTACATTGTCTCCGAAATATGGAAAGAATGGCATTTTTCTAACGAGGTACCTATATTATTATGGCAAAATGCGACCCTTTACGAGCATGTTTGAGAATGGTATTCGTTTATTCCTAGTACAAAGGCTGTCCGTTACGGTTGAGTACGGCAATGCAGTGAGCGTGAAGAGTAAAATGAGTGTGTCACTTGACTTATTTACTACTAAACTAGATCAATAAAAATCGACGAGAATTAGTGGCTAATTAAGAAAATGAATATTTTTACTACTTTAGATTTTTGGCTACAATTTGGTGCCGTGACCAGGATTGAATTTATAAATATAAAAAAAAGTATTTTTTGTAATGATTTCTTTATTGAGGTTTGCAATAAAGAGTATTTGTTTTGTATTGTATTTTTACTACATCAAGTAGCTTTTTTGGCTACTATGGTGTGTATTTCAGTGTACCTAAGTGGTTAAAGTCTGTGCGGAAAGAGAAGAGTCGTAGAATGTATTGGATCCCATACATTTCACGCACCTTCTCTTTCCGCACAGACTCTAGTCAAGTTTAGTACAAGTTTTAGTTGTATTGAAGACTCACCAATTGATAAAAGCCATAATTATATCATATTATTACACCTTATTCATAAAACTTTACGGTTAAATTATGTTTTCTCCCTTACAAATACATAAGTCAAATGACAGATAAAAACAAACGATTCATAGCTAAATTCAGGCCAGTATAGCGTTTATGAACACCTAATGAACCTAACTTTTTTACCCCAGAAAATTAACCAGCTACCTTCTCTCCAGGTAAAGGAAGAAAGCCTAAAGTTCCCCAAGCACCGTCTGAACCAGTGCAGCACCAACTCCCGCAAAGTGCGGCTCCATCTTCCGGAGCATCAGAACAACAACTGCCACCCGCAACGGATCAGAGAGGACACCTTCTTATAGACTAAGTTCGTATTACCATTGTAAGTAGTAAGGTTGAAAACTGATAAGATGCAGATGTCTGTTCCTCAACTCATATCCAGAAGATCGAGTGAACTGACGATAATAGTTTAGTTTCTACTGTGGATTGGGGTAATTTTATCAATCTTATAAATTCAATTGTTTATTTATCCTAAAAAAAATGTGTGTGCGCAAAAACAATATGAATAGTTTTCGGTTGGGTTTCTTAGTTAAAATATTACCTACTTTCATACAATTTTTCTAATTTTTATTTATTTATTTATTTAAGAAACAAAGTCTTTTCTAGTTAGGTATATATAACAGGAAATTTTCTCAAAACTAGACCGACAGATTCCTTTCCAGTTTCCTAATGAAACAAAATTGGAAATCAATCCTAAAAAAAGTCCGTTGTGTGTTTCCACACATAATAGAGTCGCCCTCTGCTATTAGTGCACGATACACGTTGGAGAGGCTGCCATCCGGTGACCTAAATCGGAAACTTAAACTTTTCGCATTAACATTTCACGCCAAAGCAAGTGCTGCCCCCTACAAATTAAGTATAATAAAGCCGAAACGCCTAAAAAGTTTCCAAACTGCCCTCGTAAATCTGGCAGTAATAATTTTAATTCCATTATTATGATTAAACCCACAAAACCTTATTGATCAAATGTTTTTTTCTTTGCCTGACAATAGTACAATAGATGCATCATGGTACAACAGCCTAACAGGACAGGTGTGCCATGACTAAGTATATTTTACTCCATATCCATTTGTGTAACGCAAAAATTATAGGTGTTCTTGCTTCAATTACATTACCAAAGTAAGCTTTAACTATTAGTTAAATAAAGAAATACGCTGCCAGTAGACGGCGATTTGGGGCAAACTTTTCTATTTATAGTTTATTTATAAGCTTACATGGAGGGGTACCCAACTCGTCAGCTCCGATTTGATTAATTTTGATATATGTTATAGAGTAGTTTAAAATAACGGACACGTATTTTTTTTAGCTGCCCATACTCAACTTCCTGGGAGAAATTGGCCTCCAAAGTACTGAAAAGTGACAAAACGCTCTAACTTCTGTAGAGAGTTTTATTCGAGCAAATTGCTAGTTAATTACTGGTTTGAATATAATATGTTGGAGAACATGAAAAAATAATGGACACGTGTTTTGCTATTTCGGCTCAAATTCAAATTTTACAAAAAAAAACACACTTCAAAATTTCATAATTCTCATCTTGTCACTCGAACTTCACGTTGGTTTTATTAGTTTTTTTATCGTGAACACTAAAAACTTCCCGGCTGTGTAGAATGTTGTCATGGCTGTTATTACGATACAAGTGCGAGAAGTAGGAAATTCCCACCAGTGGCTATAAATTAAAACACGACGTACAATAAGGTAAAACTCCTAGTGCTCGACAAGCTAATGCCCAATAAATGACACGCTGTTGTCACCTCTATTGACAAGGACTTAAGTTTAAAGATGACATGTGGGCATTTCTACTGGGACAGTGACGGACACTCGGACGTCTACCTTACACGACTTTTCGCACGTATGTTGTACAAAATGTACAATGTTTTACAGTACATATGGCCCTTTACATTTTCGACATACGCACGTATAGTGCTAGTCACCACACTAGGGCGGTAAAGTAGCACCATACATAAATAAATAAATAAATATTATAGGACATTCTTACACAGCTTGACCAAGTCCCCCAGTAAGCTCAAGAAGGCTTGTGTTGAGGGTACTCAGACAACGATAAATACTTAAATACATAGAAAACAACCATGACTCAGGAACAAATATCTGTGCCATTACACAAATAAATGCCCTTACTGGGATTCGAACCCAGGACCATCGGCTTCACAGGCAGGGTCACTACCCACTAGGCCAGACCGACCAGAGCCAGACCATATGTACTGTAAAACAAATTACATATTATATTATATTATTCCTTCTCCAAATATTTCAGGTTGAAACCCTACTGCAGGACCCAAGTTAGTAAAATCTAGACGGCTTTGATAGCTGACAAGGAACTATATATGTGGCTATTCACCAGAGAAGGGTCCTGATGCTTCGTGTGCATAAGGAAAGATTCCTGATGGAAAACCACATATAGATCTTCAGAATGACAATATTTTAGCTTGGTTTAATATCTCTTGCAAATGTTGTGAAAGAAAACATTGTATTCAAAATGTGAGATCTTAAAATGCTGCAGAATTCTATACGGTCTGACACGTTGACACGCAAAAAATATTTTCTTTTCGCTTTGAATATTATTAATAGCCTATTTTTCCTTGAACGCAAATGAAGAAAATTATTTATTGAGACTCCTTTTCGATCGTTAGAGTGTTCGAATGCGGCACGTGGCTCTGCAGGATGCTGAAGGCAAAGAGAATAGATAGTATAGAGGGGTCCTGTCATAGTAAATTTAGTAGTCACAGTAAATTTACTGCCATTATCGACACACGACTAAAACTCAAAATGAAAACGTATAAAATTATCAAAAAAATGTATATACCTATATGGATAAATTATTTTATTATTTTTATATCATTTTGACCCATGTTCATTCACTGATATCTATGTGTTAAAATTGTTAAATATGAAACGGTGTCGTCACGCCATCTAGCCGAGCATAGGCCAAAGGTGTGTGCGGCATCTATCCGAGAATGACTTTTTCTTGATTTCCGAGGCACGTTTTTTCCTTAGACTTTATTCATCTTATACGAAGTTACATATGTCTTTGCTGAAGGCCATGCTATACTCGTAGGAGAGCAAAACGAGGGATGGGCGGTCAAACCCGATAAGTCGAGGTATTTTGCCACTAAAACTACAATCATTTAGGTAACTAAAACAAAACCTTTTGTATTCAAAATATTTTCCTTTAGCTTTAATACCTACACAAACGCAAACGTTTGTCAAGATTATCAACAAAATGCCGCAGTAAAAAAAATTGCGTATTTTTGAGCGCATTAAAAAAATGATAATAATTTCCGTGAACAAACAAGTTTATTATTTTCCCTTCACATTTAGGACACACAGGTCCCATTTCTTTTATAAGGAAAAGGCTCAAATTAGGGTAATTTACCACCATGGCAAGACAAACAAAATAGTATCGCATTCCTGCGAGAGCACATTTGCATCGCTATTTGGGGGGACGTTTTATAAAGTGAGAGTCATCAGTCTGGTGCCGAGGGATGGGATACAGGGTGAGCAGTGTAAATGGGTCAAACAAGAAACTCCAGGGGATCGCTTTGAAGAAACGAACTAGAATAACTATACTCGTAGAAGTGTAACAACTAGAGCTCAAAAATGACCCCACGTATTGTCAAATATTGTAATGCCGTTTAAGATGTTTGACATATACAGGATGGTGGATCCAAAAATATTTTTAGATTCCTCACGTCGAGGGCTGTTGGTTTCTGACATGTATGATAGCATTGATAGCCGATTTTTCGTAGTTTTCGAGTTATGATTTTTTAATTTACTAAAAAAACTATTGAACTTTATTGAATGTTTCTTTTTGTAACATAATCCTTGACAAACGGCGCAGTTGCTAAAAAAAACCAGCACTTGGCTGTGAGTCGGAAAAAAAAGGCAAAAGAAAAAGTTTTACGTTCAAAAGCTACTTCCCACTTTCATTTTAATAACAGGCCCTACATCATTTCAACTTTATCATTTAAGGTGAGACCACCCACTAAGACTTTAATACAGTATGGAAAAAGTCTTCACCTTGGGCGCGAATATAAATGTGACAATTTTTATTCGCGCCCAACGCGAAGAATTTAATTTCACTACTTACCTACCAATATTTATTTTACTTCATCTTTTTGTACGTATTGAAAAAACTGAGACGTTTTTTCCTTTTTGCCAAATAAGGTAAACGTAGGTACTGGTGCTCGACGCGGTCCCAGTACATGTCTTCTTGAAACTTAAGTCATTGTCAATAGAGGTGACAGCAAGGTGTCATCTATTGGGCATTAGCATGTCGAGCACTCGTACGTTTACCTTAAAGTAGAACCTAAACTTTTTGTCTTAATCGCATAAATGTATCGAAACACGAACTTTAAAATTTAAAGACCCCTTGTTCCAAAAAATATTTATGCTTCAAGGGTAAAAACGGGACCCTATTACTAAGACTCCTCTGTCCGTTTGTCTATCTGTCCGTCTTTCTGTCCGTCACCAGGCTGTATCCCATGAACCGTGATAGCTACAATGTTGAAATTTTCACAGATGATGTATTTGTGACATGTGACACATCAGTTACCGCTATAACAACAAACACTAAAAACAGAATAAAATAAATATTTAAGTGGGGCTCCCACACAACGAACTTGTTTTTCTTGCCGTTTTTTGCGTAATGGTACAGAACTCTTCGTGCGTGAGTCCGACTCGCACTTGGCCATTTTTTTCACTTCTTTATTGAATTAACCAGCGGCATCAAAATGGATAGAAGCAGATTTCGAAATGTGAAATGTTGTACGAAAGTAGTTCCACTTCAATGTATCACACTATTCACACTCATGATAAAATTGATAAGCTTAAAACACTGATATTAACTATTATACGTAAAAGCTATTGCTGATCCACCCTAATGAAAAAATGTGATATGAGGCGTATCGGTACAGTTGACGTCAAAGATATCTTTATATTTTTCGCCTGTTTTACTACACCATATAATGTATTAATTTCTTAACATCTGAATCTTTCACACACTTATATTAGTGCAAGCGAAATGCTCTGAAATTGAAATTGAGAACAGAATATATATAGATATATGTAGAATATTATTATTGTAGCGGTGGTGAAGAACTGCACTCCTGATGGTCACGACCCTCAGCCTTGAGGAACCGACTAAGAAGAAGAAGAAGAGAATATTATAATTTTTATATAGCCGACCACTGACTAATAGTCCGCCGGACGATATCGGCCTGTCAGTTGTTCTGAGCTGTCAAATTTTTGTTCTAACTGACAGGCCGATATCGTCCGGCGGCCTGTTAGTCAGTGGTCGGCTTAAAGGCAATCAAGGCATATCTCTTTCACCATTCGTAGCACGCTACGCAATAACTCTCTACGTAGATTATCGCTACGCCGTAGCTGGCCGTAGCGATGTACCTAAGGTGTACCTAAGTAGGGCTAAGATGGTCGGCTCTTTATCATTTGTCACCATGCCTGTCACGTTCTAACAAATATGTCAGTGTGACAGTGACGCATGCCATGACAGGTGACAAAAAAGCGACCATGATACCACTTAAGGTTTCTAAGGCCCACTTGCGCCATGCCACTAACCCGGGGTTAAGCGATTAAACCGTTAACCCAGTGTCAAATTGTACTGGTAACCATGGAAACTCCAGGTTTAACCGGTTAACCCCGGGTTAGTGAATGGTGCAAGTGGCCCTAAATGTAAAGATTATTTAACCAGAAACGTCACTTTTGACACTGACAGATCATATCTAGAACAAATGCAGATCAAATTCTTGGCCTGTTGTTACAACATAGAGAAATATTTTTTCCATGGTTACAATAATAATACCTACGCATCAAGGACAACATTGAAATAACCGAGAGATATATTTTTTGTTAACATTTATTTTAATACCCTAATGGGCCTAATGGATTAAACTACAGATAACTATTTCAAATTCGAAGAAAACTTTATTAAAGTTAGCAGACTAAAATCAGATGTCAAGAAAATCTTAAAAAAATTATACTATTAAAAGTTTTGAGTTCGTTAAATCTTAGACACTTTATACAATAAGTTTAGCGAACTTTGAAATATAATGCCGTCAGTCGCTCCAATATACGAAAATATTACGCACATAATGTTAATACACATGGGTTATCCGCAGATGGTCTAGAACGCAAAATGACTAGTGTGTTGTTTTGCCTAAATCGCAATTAGTCTACATCGCAAACGGTAGACGCGCCCGAATTATTTTTTCCGTTTTATCTTAACTTTATAGCGATGTCGACGGAGCCCCGCTTCCGCGGGGCTCCTATTCTGTGCTGTTTGGCCTTCGGCCATTTGAAGATACCTAACGAACCTAACCTATCTATGTAAAATGTGGTGATATAAAAAGTGGGCATTTTGCGTTCTAGACCGTTTGCGATGTAGACTAATTGCGATTTAGGCAAAACAACACACTAGTCATTTTGCGTTCTAGACCACCTGCGGATAACCCATACACATTTTATTTAATTCAAAATATTATCTTTCAAATAAATGTCACCGCCAAAGGGCATTTTAGAACATGAGGGGGAGTAGCTAAGACGACAATCATTCACAGAGAAACGAAACATAATACTATCTGTCCCTATTGCACTAATATGAAGGAGTGATAGAGAGACAATAGCGTAGCGTTTCTTTTCTTTTTCTGTAAACGATCGTCATCTTGACCCCCTGAGCAGTAACAATGAAACATGTCCAATACATATAAAAAATAATATAGTCATAAGGTCCCTTTCCACAGTATTATCCTTTCTTCAACAACACACACTCCGATGTGACCGAGGCCGATTCTGTTTTGTCACTTTGATATGTTTTCATCTTGTTTTGATACGACCTTGACCGAGAGCACTAGCGGCTCACGCTGATTCACTTACGGTCCCTATAAATAGGGACCGTGCGCGTTAGAGGGTCTGCCATCTTGTGGCCTGAATCGGAAACATGTGCACATGTACATTGCCAAAGCAAGTGCTACCATCTACCTTTCTTGTCGGTACGTTTCCTTGTGCATAGTAGGTTCTGCTATCTTGTAGGCTATATCGGAAGCATAAGCGTCACAGTTTACGCCTCGCGCCAAAAATCTGACGGCTCCCTATGCTGTTCACGAGGCCTATTGGCGCACACGAGTTGCCTGATAACACGACTCAAAATCGTATAAAAATGAGATGAAAACTAGGTCTGATTAAAACTCGAGTCCTTTGGGTCCCCTGCTTTAAGACTCACTTGCGTGTTTCAGACTCATATAATTCAGTCAAAACTCGAGTTTTCAACTTGTTAGAGACCCGAGTCTGTTGTAGAGACCTGAGTCTTTTTTTTTAGAAAACTGTATTTTTTACAAAAATAAAATTCATTGTGAAATTCATGGGTTAGGTTACCATACAATAATGCTTAATTTGTTGACTGCTACTAGTAGATATTTAGAAAAAAACATCAAAATTGTTGACGGAATCTTTACTAGGAGGCTCGTGGCCCTTTATTTTGGGTGTGCTAAAAAAAGACTCAATAAAGGAGACGATTCGGGACTTAAGTCTCGGAAGTTTTCTTACCGCAAAGGAGTTTTTCAAATTTAGACTCAAAAGACTCGAGTTCCTACGACCACTACTGAAAACCATATCAATTCATTAAAGCAGAATCGTAGTTAACATTACGTGTTATTTTTGTATTGTGTATGCGAATGTAGAAATCTTTTGAGGGCTTCATATTGTGAGTTGGAATGTGGAGATATCTCGACACCATTGTATGTTTTTTCTTTACATTTTAGGAGAATACTTTGGATGTCGATGAAATTTTGCACATTCCATTGAAATCAGATCGCCAATACCAGTATTATTATATTATACTCATTGTATGTACTTGCAGAAAATATAATTTTATAATCTATTCCATTAGCACATTATAAGAATGTAATAGAAGTAGAATAGTTTTTATTATTCGTAAAAACACAGACAATAGACATACATAGGAAGAACATAGTGAAAATAAAGTGTCACGAAATGGTCCCATCTCAGCATGTTGCTGGCGACTTCCAGCGCTGATCTTCCGAAGAGACCATCAAGTGACTCAGTCATTCCGCCAATGAGATAAAACTTGTTTATCTGTGGAATTATATCATTGGCTGAGTACGACATGGTATTGTTTATTTATATTATTTTAAGGTCCTAATGGAAAATAGAGACATAGACAATGATCAATTTTCTACTAATAAACAAAAAAAAATTATATATTAAGTGTAATGTCACATATGTCACTAAAATCCCATGGTTTTACATATTTGGTCATGTTTAGTTTAAGTGCTTCATATATTGTACTTATACACTTTATTTTCTAACATTTTGTAATAAACATAAAGTCAGTATTGCAAGCATCATAATTATTACAATCGGGCGGATCATTTTGAATATCGATTTTATTTTCATAATCTTAAGTACAAAATAACTTTGAAATGCCTAACTGTACTGTATTTGTGACATCAAAAAATAAGATACTTTTACCATGTTATTTTGTTAACGTAAGTATGTAGATTTGAAATTAAACTTTAAGTGAGCGTTTCTTTTATTTTTTGCCATTTTTATATATTGTGACCTTTTTTGCCACTTTTCTGTGTTATTTCTACTTAATCACGAGCTCTTTCGATCCTAATGGGATAAAAAAAATCCCCAGAGTTTTTTTCATATTGTGTTACCATAGGCCCCATATATTTTGTATGGCGGAAACAAAAAGGAAAGTTTTAAAAAATTATGGAAATTTTAGGACACTTTTTTTCTCCTGGTCTCCAAGGTCACAATATATAAAAATGGCAAAAAAATAAAAGAAACGCTCAAGTAATAAAATATAATAATGTAATATTGTTATAATTAGCGATTTATGAAAACAGGGACATTTTGCTCAGAATACATTCCTACACGAAATGTCCTTGTTTCCATTATTCCAGGCTGTATTAATATTTTTTTACTATACCCTGACAAGATTTTATTTAACCGGATTTTCAGTGGTACTAATTTATTTTACTGGCAAATTTTGAAATCAGTCGTTGACATGACCGGTACTGACATTTTATTTAGCTAACAAGCGGAAACAGTGGCTCAGGTCGAACAGAGGCTCAGTCGCCCAAATATCTCTCATGTTGAAATTAGGTTAGTGAGCCACTGTACCCTGCCTTTTTCTACCAAGCCACTGTTCTCTCCTTGGCCCTACTTACATTATTGACAGATGTAAGCTGCTTGTAGCGACACTATCTCAGGAGCAAATATAATCTTGTCAGGCTTTGAATATAACGATAATACGAAATACAGGGATTATTTAGAGGGCTGCTTTGTAAGTTTGTCCACATTTTATACGTATAGATCAGGTATAGATCTCTTACCTTACCAAAGATAGTTCTAGATAGCGCCGGTTTCTTAAATATCTGAAATATAATAAAACTAAGTTAAATAGGTACTTATATTACAGTGAGGCTATTTGTAAGTTGGTAACTGATTTGAAAATTTTAACTGACAATGAAACTGTAGGTACCCCTATTGTAAATATCATTCGATAGCGTGACGAGCGTTCGCGTTTGCGTTAAGTCTCATTTTGAACGGGATCTTGAGTTTCCAAAACGTCCCGCTTGGCGCGCTGTTCAAAATCCCATACAAAATAAGACTGAAAGCAAACGCAAACGCTCGTCACGCTATCGAATGAAATTTACACTAGGGATGAAGGAAGGATATTAGTTAGTATTGTTAAAATAAGGCCAAGGAGAGATAAAAAAATACACAGAAACTGGCCATTAGTGCAGCCCCAAAATGGCCGCCGGCCCAAGCCGTCATCTACTATCCCCTTACAGATGTAGTGCATAATCATACGAACGACGAAGTCATGAAACGTACGAAAGTGTCTTGCTATTTCAGTCAGTCTCGGTACAAAAAGTACTGAATTTGACTGAAGTAGCATGACAAATACGAACGTTTCCGAGAAAATACGATGGAGAACAATTATGCACTATAGTTCGTTTTTAGCATTAGAAAGAACTTGAAAGAAGGTACGCGATCTTGACATGTCTTTTAATTGAAAAACGCTTTTTAAAAATCAATGACTTTTACTTATGAAAGCAGAAGAATATAAATGATCGTATTAAATTCATAATTGTTACATATTTGCCGTGACTTATTTTTAAAATCTGTTTTTCAATTAAAAGACACATCAAGATTGTTTACCTTATTTCTAATGCTAAAAAAAACGAACTATACATCTGTAACATGGGCCGTGTTGTGAATTTATCTATCTGTTTTTTTCTATCTCAGATATATACTACAATAATGCTTTGATTGCCAATTGACTACCCAATCATCATGTTTTCCTGCCAATTTTGTATTAAAATTACATTGGTCGGATAAATTGATGCAAATGAACCGTGATTACAGTATCTGGGATATAAAGAACAAGGTTTTTATGTAATACAGGTAACCCAAAACGATAACGATAATAATACGACACAAAGAATTTTTAGGAATATTTTTCTCAATTAGGTACCTATAGGTCTTTTACAAATTTTAAATATGATTAAAAATTAAAACTTAAAAAAAAAATACTAAAACAAAACGTAATATGTTCAAAATATTTTCCTTTAGATTATTATTAAATAAAATGATACACAAACCCAAACGATTGTTATAACTTATAACTTTATTATCTGTAGAGTGTAGATAGTAAAGTTATTACAATATGCCGCAGTAAAAAAAAAATATCAAAATATTTTTGGGCCATCCATATGTACTTATTTGGTGCCAAAAAAGCCACGGTCTAACCTTGGCTAATGATGTTAGTTTGATATGGTACTTAGGTTAACTATCTATTAATCGTATTGTGTAGTATTTATGTGTAAATTGTAATATCAAAATCAAATGAGATTTAATAAAATGTGCAATGACAAGTTTTGTTTTATTTATCTTAGAATTTAATTCTGGAATAAAATATTAATAGACTTCAGTAGAACAATTGTAGATATTTCAATGGTTTTTAGGGTTCCGTACCCAAAAGGTAAAACGGGACCCTATTACTAAGACTGCGCTGTCCGTCCGTCCGTCCGTCCGTCTGTCTGTCACCAGGCTGTATCTCACGAACCGTGATAGCTAGACAGTTGAAATTTTCACAGATGATGTATTTCTGTTGCCACTATAACAACAAATACTAAAAACAGAATAAAATAAAGATTTAAATGGGGCTCCCAATGCTCCCATACAACAAACGTGATTTTTGACCAAAGTTAAGCAACGTCGGGCGTGGTCAGTACTTGGATGGGTGACCGTTTTTTTTTGCATTTTTTTCCGTTTTTTTTTTTCATTATGGTACGGAACTCTTCGTGCGCGAGTCCGACTCGCACTTGGCCGGTTTTTAAATTGCCTCGTCAATTTCGCACTATCCAAGTAAAAGTTTAAAATTAACTAAAAATATTACGTCGATTATGAAGAACAGTCATTGGACTGATGCGAAACCCGAAACCAACCATTGGGTTGTCTCCAATTTTTTTGGATTGTCACCACTGCTGTTTTCAAACAAAGTCCCTTACAGACTATATACAGATACAGAGGAGTCCGTAGTCAACACTACTACATACCTAGGTAGCAATATGTACCTATATTATACGGGTTTTGCATCTTAAAAAGTTACTTATAGTATATATACATATTAGCAGGCAGTAGAGTAAGAAATATCTAAGAATTCTAGGATCACACTTAATCACAAACATGTAATCTAAGGCTTTTTATTTACTGCCCGAGGTGCGTATACTATTTTTCTGTTCGACGGAGCCGAAAAGCGGCAGTTTTGTATAGCGCAGCGTGCCGAAAGTTGACGCTTTCCGCACGGAATACGGAAAAATGGCTTTTCGTAAGTAGTTACCTGAGCCAAACTATTCGCATTGCCGGCTAGACTGCCTTAAAAATATCAAAGAAATACCGCATCAGGCAGCAAAATCAGTTTTTGCTATACAAAAGTACTATTAATCATATTATTAAAAAAATATGGTTGCCAGCCCAAACCTGAACTAGGGTGACTGCTATAGTTATTGCCCAGTATATGCCAGTATATAGTAATTAGCCACTCCTTACACATCAGCAAGATACAAGCCAATTGAAACCTTATTACATATTAAGAATGGCCAATTACTATATACTGGCCAATAACTATATAACTTTTGTGTTTGGGCCTAAATACCGTGAACAATCTTCAAAAATCCCCCAAAATTAACTTACGTCATTTTAATTATAAACTTGGACTGAGAGTTCCATGAGATAACAGTTGGGCCCATAATTAATGATCTGCCCACTGACCAAATTACACTTCTTTAAGAACTTGGCTCCGAGTTTACTTCCTTACTGGAATTACGAATAAGCTCGGTAAGTAAAACATCTGAATTATCTTCATTTGCTAAGGAATATCTACTGCACATAGTTGTATATGTAGGTATGGTTTAGATCTATTATAAGGAATATAAGATGTGATTTAAGTATCTAGTTTCCGTTGGCGTTAAATCGTTTAGGACAAAACATTATTAAAAATAAAGAAATATTTCGACAAATGAGAATTTTGACAAAATTGAAGATTTAGCTATACTCTGTATCTTTAGGTATTTAAATAAATGTAAACAAACAATTTGTAAATTTTCGGGTAGTTATAAAATTTACTTGTTAACCAACCAAATACAAAAACGCCTGGATATGTCACTGAACGTCACTGACTTTAACCTACTTTATTTGATCATGTAATGTTTTCATCTACACTCAACTGGCTTAAGGATCCATTTATGGGTAGATTTTGTTTACTTTTATTTAAATACCTAAAGATACAGACTATAGCAATAACAGTTTTCAATGTTTTTTTTCTTTTTGTCGTCAGTCTTCCTTTATGTAATACCCTAAGATTAATGACGAATTCCTCGTTTTTGGCAATTAATTCCCGTCATCCGCAAAGATATTAAAAATGACAAGTTTTCGCGATAACGTTACAAATTTTCGCAATTATTTCGGCCGCTAATAAATTTTGAAGGAGACGGTTTAGAGAGACGAAGTTTTATTTTTATCATGATAAATAACACATAGTGTTTTAAAGTAAAACGTAAAATTTCTGTACATTATTAATTTTTGTTTTTGAGAGACGAAGTGCAAAAAGAACTTTGCGAACTCGGCGCCGTTGATTGGACAGAATCGGCTAAGACAGAGAAGCATGGGGGTCTTTGATGTCGGAGGCAAAGATCCACTGACATTGACTCCACAAGATACTGGAACTTTTAATTTTAGTCATACATGTATTAAATCAATGATTCCTTTTAACAGAAAGTTAAAAATTGAATGTAAAATTTTTGTGATTGGATACTTTTCCCTAAACTACATCCAAGTGCGTGCGAGATGCACTCAGAGTAATATAAACCAAGATCAGTGTCTCAACCATGAGCTGTCAGAGTAAATTTCACTTACTTTTAAGTGAATAAACGGCCCGTATATCACATATTTACGTTTTTTTACAGTCTAATGTGCCTAACTTCACTCCAATCCAAACGATGCTGTCCCTTCAGATTTTTGAAGCTTGAAAACAGCTTAAGGGGCCCACAGATTACCAGTTCGCCGGACGATATCAGCCTGTCAGTTGTTCGGAACTGGCACTTTTTGCGTTTAACTGACAGGCTGATATCGTCCGGCGAACTGGTAATCTGTGGGCCCCTTTAGATAAAAGGACAACGACATCCCGCGGGTCACTCCACTACATATCAGGAGCCATAATTCAACGCCCCCGCATATATCATATCCAACTACATCGCGTAAATCACGCTACTTTCACAATATCTCACTTTACATGCTCATGTACACCCCAGGCCAAAACTATGGAAAGCTTGTATGACAATAAAAAACGGACAAGTGCGAGTCGGACTCGCCCACCGAGGGTTCCGTACTTTTTAGTATTTTTTTTATATCACATCGGTGGCAAACATGCATACGGCCCGCTTGATGGTAAGCAGTCACCGTAGCCTATGGACGCCTGCAACTCCAGAGGTGCATTTGTTGTTATAGCGGCATAAGAAATACATCGTCTGTGAAAATTTCACTTGTCTATCATGGTTTATGAGATACAGCCTGGTGACAGACAGACGGACAGACGGACAGTGGAGTCTTAGTAATAGAGTCCCGTTTTTACCCTTACGGGACCCGTACGGGAGATAGTTAAAATGATAATTGCCATCTATGTCTGGGCCTGCCACGCCGGCGCTTATCATGCGGCATCCACTTGGTGGCCTATACTAGCCCACCTATCCGGATGCATGCGGCAGACGTGACCCGCCTAGCCCCATTTCAGCCTGGCGGTCTAATAATTAATGTGAATATTAGGATGTTTTAATACTAAGGTTGTATATTCTAAGTTTAATGTAAGTTTTTGGTTGCCAATATACAATAATAGAAAAAATTAATATTAAAGAAGACAGAGTTATTCCATGCATTTGGCCAGAAGTGTACTAACAGAAATAGATAGCTGACCATAGTTGAACCTTAAGCCTTCGCAATAATGTTCACAAATTCTCAGTTAACCGTGTCGATGGACGAAGAAATATCAACTCTATTTTAGAGTAATAAGATCGCTTTTACCTAAGATGGTTTTGAAGAGAAGTGAGGTTTTGGAAATAGATTGATGTATGTATTAGTTTTGTTTGTGTGATTGTGGTGTCGAGTGTTGAAGTTTAATTGTATGTAAACGTGATACGTATTTGTCTTAAGTTACGGACGTTAATTGGTAAGCCGCTTACGATATACTTTGAACCGTAAATTGTTAACTCATTTACGTAATTAAATTACGTACCCCATGGTGCAAATATAATTTGAAGGATCGAGTGCTTCATCATCATCATCATCATTTCAGCCTATATACGTCCCACTGCTGGGCACCGGCCTCCTCTCATGCGCGAGAGGGCTTGGGCTATAAGTCCCCACGCTAGCCCAATGCGGATTGGGGACTTCACATACACCTTTGAATTTCTTCGCAGATGTATGCAGGTTTCCTCACGATGTTTTCCTTCACCGAAAAGCTAGTGGTAAATATCAAATGATATTTCGTACATAAGTTCCGAAAAACTCATTGGTACGAGCCAGGATTTGAACCCGCGACCTCCGGATTGAAAGTCGGACGTCATATCCACTCGGCCACCACCGCTATCGAGTGCTTGCTTGTTCAAAATTATAAAGATGTAAGTAAATAATGATTACCGAGTGGGACCCAAGGAACACCATAGATGGCGCTGGCCGGTGTGCAGGCAGACCAAAAAGGAGATGGCGGAACGACTTGGACGCATTTAATCCGGATTGGCGGGAACGTACAAACGATAGGGTTGAGTGGAGGAAAGGAGGGGAGGCCTTTGCCCAGCAGTGGGACACTAAACCAGGCTAATATCAAAAAAAAGTAAATAAATACATAATACCTGTGTTATAAATAATGAAATAAGTACTGTGTGGAGATAAAACTGTTATGTAGCTGTGTGCGTCCTATTAGTTACAGTACAGTCAAGTATACATAACAAGTTTGTATATTATGTAATTCATTCAGAAAAGCGATTAAATTACTAATACCAATTACAAACAGTAGCACTATGTTTCTCTGTTTTTAAATTGTAACTAAAAGTTATATTTAAAAAAAAATGTTGTTTGCATGATTTTATGACCATTCTAAAAACTTTCAGTGTCACCTAAGTATTTATGTCACAAAAGTAAATAAAAATCAATGTATCATGCAGATTCTTAGCATGTTTCAGCAAGTAGCTGTAAGGGGCCCACTGATTAACAGTCCGCCGGACGGTATCGGCCTGTCAGTTAGAACAAAATTTTGACAGTTCCGAACAACTGACAGGCCGATACCGTCCGGCGGACTGTTAATCAGTGGGCCCCTTAAAGGATGACTCACGTTAGACCGGGCCGGAGCTTCCGGAGCTTAATTTTCTATGACATGACAGGCGATCACGTGATGCCATAGAAAACGATGCGCCGGAAGCTCCGGCCCGGACACGGCCCGGTCTAACGTTAGTCATCCTTAACCCTTAAACAGGTTGTGTATCTATAAGTACCACATAGCAAATGATTTTTTTTTGGCGAGCTGAGTAAATACAACGACCGCAAAATGTCATTGCCGTAAAGTCTATTAAGTGGGTTATATCGGAACGTAAAAAAATGACAGGTGTCAAAACAAATTTCTTTGAAAATTTAGTTGTCAAGTTCAAATTGACTACAAATGGCAGTTTTTGTACGTTTCTCCCGCTGTATAAGTTCGCTACGCCGAAAAAAAGTACTGTAAGTATTTGGTTTTGTATTTTTATGGTAGATTATTAGATAATGTACGTGTACTATGTCATAACTTACCTTAGTTATTGTTTTCTGATAAAATATTCGATCTAAAAGTTTGTGGTTCGTATGAACCCTCTGCCCGTCTGGGGCACGTTCGAGTGGTTTATAAGTGGCCTCTGCCCTGCAGGGAGTTTACATGACATTTAAGGGTAAGATTCATTACTATGAATGAACCCTCATAGTACAAAAGTAATATATTTTCCTTTGGTTTTTAAATTAAATATTTATTCAACGCTCAATCTTACGAGCCACGACATCCATGCGAGCCAAGAAAGTGCCGGCAGTTAGTGCATTTTGTGACGCAAGTGTAAATGTGATGTGCACATGACTTGCCCTTAAAACTACTCTGTATGGCTAACAAGGCAGTGGCCATATAAAGACCACGTAGCACCATTGGTCACGAGCAGTGGGCATATAAAAACCACCGGGTTTTTTTTATTGAATTAGGGGTAATAAAAAAAAACAAGAAATTACTTTTCATTTTAAGCTATTCCCTACCCGAATCAGTAATCAAAAGTAAAAAATGCGTCAGGCCTGTTTAAGGGTTACCAGGATCCTCCAGTGACTGGAAACCAACAGGTCTGAGTTGGCACTTATTAACAGTTAACTACAATGCATGGTCGCAACATAATTTATGTTTTATACCAACACATTGTTGTCTATGTCTACCTACAAGCCAAAAATTCTAGCATACAAGCTACTTATGTAAATAGAATGCACTTTTGCAAAAGTCCAGCGATGCAATAAAAGCAATAGCCAACAACAACAGCGATAACCAAACGACAACGCGCAATTTGACACATTGCCGGCCCGTTCCGGTCCCGTATCGGAAATACATAACTGCCGACACGTAAGAGGATGTTCACACAGTTCGGGGCTCACGACGAGTCGTCAGTAAGTGTATAGTGCCATTTTTTAGCTGCCTTAAAAAGGAGAGGAATTTCTCAATTTATCAGGATCGCTGTTTTTTTTTTTTGCTGGCCGCGACTAGAGAGTCAATTCGAATGCACATTTAAATATCTAAATGATGTCATTTATATTCGCGCGTGCATTTTGCACTTGTACTTGTCTGTATACGTTTACTGGCGCGAGCGAGACATCATTTTTAATGTCAAAACGTAACCTAACACTGATTAACAGTCCGCCGGACGGTATCGGCCTGTCAGTTAGAACAAAATTTTGACAGTTCCGAACAACTGACAGGCCGATACCGTCAGGCGAACTGTTAATCAGTGGGCCCCTTAAGTATGAATTGGCTTCATGAATTTGTTAAAGGTCGGCTAGTCGGTGAGTACCCCCGTTTAAAATAACTTGCAATTTTAAAACTTATTGCATCCCATGAACGATCATTTTAAATTAAAAAAACTCCTTTTATAAAAAGCAAAAACTTCAAACTAAAGCATTTTAATTGTGTATCAAGCAGATTAAGCAGAAATGTCTGCGAAAGATACTTATGTATTAAGCTTAGAATAAATTGAAATTCAGATGTCAGAGCACTGTAGTGATCCACTGGTCGTGAGTTCGGGTTATCCGCAGATGGTCTAGAACGCAAAATGACCTCATTATTTTTTCCATTTTATCTTAACGCCGCTTAGCCGTTTGAAGATACCTAACGAACCTAACCTATCTATGTAAAATGTGGTGATATAAAAAGTGGGCATTTTGCGTTCTAGACCGTTTGCGATGTAGACTAATTGCGATTTAGGCAAAACAACACACTTAGTCATTATGCGTTCTAGACCATCTGCGGATAACCCGTGAGTTCAAGTCTAAGTAAACCAAGACAGTAATTTTTTCCACTTATAAATTTATTCTCAGCTTAAAGCATTTTCGCCAAATCATCTTCTTTTAAAGTACTTAGAGTTAGACCAAGAAAAGTCTTCAGCAATTTTGATAGCCCACGCAGTGCAAGTGTTATTTATAAGTCATCATTTTATAGAAGTTTGACGTTTAAAATAACACTTGCGTGGGCTATCAAAATCGCTGCAGACTTTTCTTGGTCTAACTTTATTTATTGGGCTCTCTTCACAAAAATAACTAAAATTTGCACTACTAGTGTGGAGGAGACCTTAACTCAGTACCACTGATTGTTTTCGTCGGTTCAGCTCGCAATGTTTTCTGCGAACGATATTGTTTTCTTACAGTATTCAGGGCAATGGCGTAAGCAGCTTAGCCGTAAAAGCTGCAGCTAGTAATATGCTGGATTGAAAATAGGCACAAACTGTAGCTCCAAAAGGAGACAATTTAGGTGACAGAATCTTAGTAATGGACACAAACTATAGCTACAACACCGACATTGGCAAATTCACCCTGTGCAAATTGCAGTGAGTAAAAGCCAGAGAAAAAAAACTATAGCTACTATCACGCTCTATCACGCTCTACCACGCCATTTAGGGTCCTAACAAAATTAGCTGTTCAATACTTACGCTACGGAATGTCCAATTTAGCTATAACAATCACGGAGCGTGACTGTACCGTGGGAAAGCTTCCAAAGATGTGAAATTTCCACTTGGAAAAATTTCGGCAACTTCTCATATTTTCCATTTTCAAAATGAAAATTTAGTTATTTGGCTTTACAGGCAAATAATTGACCGAAGCGTAGCGAAGGTCTACGTTTTGACTCGGGTATTTTGCTTTCGTATGTCCGTACGGATGTTCTCCTCTACAGGTCACAATTCTCAACCGATTCTCGTGAAATTTTGTGACCAGATTCTATGATTAAATAAAATTTTTATGTCAATCCAGTTTTTGGAAATTTTTAAAAATGGCGGAGTCGTGATACCTCGCGCCTAAACAAATAGTCGTATCGATATCATAATAGTTTTTTTCTTTTTGAGATATGTTTATAGATTAAATGGCAAAAAATTCAGAAAATTTATTTCGCTGGTTTCGGAGGTATTGAGATATTTAATTTTAACTAATTTTAATTTGACAATGAGTAGCTAAATTTCGTCAGCTTATCTAAGAACTATTTGGCTTAGTTTGTAAACGTTCGCTTTTTTTGTTTGCACAGAGAGTCTGGGTTCGATCCCCAGTATTTGTATTCTGGGATATAACTTTTTTTATTTTTTTACACTTAAATTTCGTATTGTTTTTTTTTTTTATTTACTATATTTTATTACAAGCCTTTTATTTAGCTTCACCTGTCCGTTGTCTGTCTGTCTGTCTGTCTGTAATCAAATCTTGCAAGTTAAATTTGATCCACTTCCCGGTTTCCGATTGAGCTGAAATTTTGCATGCTTGTATAAATCGGATGACAATGCAATATTATGGTTATTGAATTAGCCTGTTAGCCAAAAATTGTTTCGTATTTGTTCTACTCTACAGGTCGCATTTCTAAACCAATTCCCGAATTTGGTAGGCAGGTTCGATAGTTAAGTTTTTATTGTCTATTAGATTCTCTAAATTCTACTAAACAATGGAGCCATACATTTATTCAGTTTAAAGCTCTGCTAGCAAGGTCTACAGCTCACAGATCCACTAGTTTAATTTCATACCCATTTTGTACTTTGTGACTGTAACAATAATATGAGGTCTCTAGCGACTTTCATGATGATTGTCACTGTGACAAGGTGAAGGTGAAATGAGTCGGATATTAAATTATTTGACTGTACCTATTTCTATCGTAGGTATTGTGGAAACAATATGCGAAAACCCACCAATGTAATATTACCTACCTGGTAAATATGGAACCGTTAACGATTAAACCACTAAAGGGTAAGGGACTAGAAAATTACATACCTCGGAGCTCCGTTTCCTATTGATTACCAACTCGTCTTAATGAAACCAAATAAGTACGACCTATCATTGCGTTCACTTGTTATTGACTCAAGGTTCAACTTACATCGGTGTATAAAGTGTTTTGGTGGCCGAAGAGAATGAGTTCTAGAAAGCTAATTACCAAATATTTTAATGGCAGTTGAAATTGGAACTATCAAGTTATAAAGGGTCGAGTTTCATTTCCAATGTCAGTTCTAATCTCTGACAGTATATGTTTTACAAATAAGTCTGTTTCCTATAATTAAAAACAATAAATAAATAAATTAAAATCATTTACAGCAGAAAAACAAGATCAAACATATTTTGCGCTTACAATTGGTTTATAATTAACAAAAACTCATTAAAAAGGAATGTTTATTGTGAGGTCACTCTGTTTTCATTTACTTTCATAGTAAACAATCGTTTTGAGGTTTCACAAGCTGATTTTACTAATTAGAAGGTAGTACAAAAATACGTTTCCATTTTTTCCGTGGCATGTTGTTGATAACTTTAATATACATTTGTGTAGCAAAACTAAAGGAGTATATTTTGTAGATAATACGTTTTGTATTATTGAAATGATTGTAATTTTAGTTTTTAATTACATTTTGTAAAAGATGTGTAAAAAATATATCTTAAAATTTTTTGGGCCACTCTGTAATAATAACACTACCTCATTACTAGAATATCTCTGATTTGGTTAAATATTAATGCACAAAAAATATTTCACCGACTTTGTATAGTGTTTCTTTGCCATTTCATTTTATATCTCAACTTCCGTCCGTCCGTCCGTCCGTCCGTCTGTCCGTCTGTGTATCACCAGGCTGTATCTCATGAACCATGATAGCTAGACAGTTGAAATTTTCACAGATGATGTATTTCTGTTGCCGCTATAACAACAAATACTAAAAAATACGGAACCCTCGGTGGGCGAGTCCGCCCCGCACTTGTCCGGTTTTTTAGTCTGAGTTTCCTTCCGTTTATAAACATATTTTGCCATAGAACTATAACATTTAAAAAAAGTTACACCTGAGCGAAGATATTTAAGTAAATTTTGGACGAGAGTTGCTGCCGTATTCGAACTTCAAGATATTCACAAGAGACGACACGTACAGATCCATTCTAGATACGTTATAGTTTAGATATCAACTAGTTCTCTTTTGCAGCGCAATTCGGGCAACCAATGGGCACTTTTACGTTAGATAGAGTAAGATATCTATTAGATGTGAATTGGATCTCTAAGTCATATCCTGTGGAAATCGTTCAACAGTATCTCCAGAATCGCGCAATTGTCAAATTTGACAGGTTAGATCTTAAACATATCGTTATCGTATCTTGGTGATGTCTAAAAGATGTCTAATAGATGTCTATTTCAAAATCCGAATCAGGCCCTTGGTTATTTTTACGGTTCCTTTCTAAATTGTCTATTTTTCATCAGTTTCATCATTCATCAAATCATCACCCACACATATATATTTGTATGGTATTATTTTCATTTCATTCTGGCTACGCGTTTGTACCTTCCGCATCCGGACGCACCCACACATTTATATGAAAACAATTAATGACGTTAATAACAAAAACAGGAACGCCGAACATCCGGCTGCCCTTTTATTGTTCCCATAAATCCCTATTACTGGGCCCTTATTCTCATTTGCAGTTAATTGTTATTGAAAATGTATTGGTTGGTGATTTTTTTTTATTTGTATAATTTGTGTGAGTCAATCGGTCCTCGCTAGAAATACGGGCGGCCGGTTGCTCTTTGTCGGATAGAAGATATGTATATACCTTCTGTATATGTGATGTGTCTAGTAGGTGCCATATTACTGATTTGTTGAGGCAGGTCCCCGCAGCGAATACGGGTGGCCTTGTCCTAAGTTTCCAGGTCTTCGCCGGGATTGGCGGTTTCATGGTGTAAGTCAGGTAAGCAATTTTATTAGGGCTTATTAAAGGTTTTTAAGGTGTTGCATTATATGTTGGTCATGAGCGGCCATCGGATTTTAGGTGGCAAACTTTAATGACATGTACGGAGATCCTAGATCGAGTAACTCAGTAATAACAGTTTTGAATGATTCACGGTTAGTTTCACTAGATTTATGTCGACCCGACCTTTTGTATTGTATTCGAGCTCCCGATATTTCGACGCAGTTACATTGTATCTTGTTCACGGGTAACAGGAGATAGCGGGTGGGTGTCAAAGTTGTCGCCCTCGGTCTACCCTCATTCGCACAATACAAAAGGTAAACACGGTCCATATCCCGGTCAATATAAGTCTAAGACATCGGTTACACGCTAATTCTGGCGTCAGTTCCGTCCATCACTCCATTCGAGTTTTGACTGATGCCAGAATGATGGAAAATGGATACGGTTAGACGATCAGTCAAGACTGATAAAATTACGACAATAGACATCGGTTACACGCTAATTCTGGCGGCAGTTCCGTCCATCATTCCATTGTTGCATGGACGGTGACTGACGCGAGAATGACACAAAGAGGTTACACGATCAGTCTCCTATCAGTTTTCTGTCATTCAAAACGGACTGACGAATATTATCAAAAAAAAATATTTTTCATCTGTGCAGACCATCAGTTCATCAGTCCACGTGTTAGACGATAATTCTCCCGTCATTCTGACCAGAATGATGGACTGAACTGACGCCAGAATTAGCGTGTAACCGATGTCTAACTCAGTACTACATGTTTCGGCTCGATTCGGAAAATGAATTAGAGATTTCTACTAGTCTTCAACAAGTTACGATACGGATAATTTAAAGATATTTGTAAGATAGATATGTCAAATTTGACGTTTCCGCGATTCTGGAGGTCCTCTTGAACGATTTCGACAAGTTATGACTTAGATATCTAAGTCACATCTAGTCGATATTTAATGTAGATCTAGTTGATCTCTAAATCGTCTCAAGATCTTGTGATTATCTCGAAATCCGAATAGGCCTATCAGTCTCATATACTAATGATCGCTGTTACATATTTCCAGTGTCAGTCATTTTACATAAACAATTTGTTACGGTTTTGATATTGTTTTGATACGAACTTGAAGTTCGCTCACGCTGATTGGTTCAAGGCTCGGAATCGGTTTTTTCTTCATACAAAAAATACCGGTATTATTACGTTCTTTGTCGTTCTTTGGTTTATTATTTCATTTATAATGGGACAATCTTTGTTACCTACATACATGATTCAGTCCCACGTAAAGACCTTAAAATAATTAAAAATATTGGGGTATTTTGGCATTAAAAAAACCGGTTCCGAGCCTTGGATTGGTACATGTAAAATGAAATTAAAGTCGTGCGTAATATGCGAAGACGGTCGTTAAAGTCATATCAAAACCAGTTTACGCTATAACAAATGATTGAATTAGAATTGACCTGACATACATATTCAAATAAGATTTATACGTAAGCACAGAATAAATAATAGTACTACCGTACTTACAGAGAGGACACTTCCTACAAAACCGAAGTTTGACAGCGATTCAGGGACGAATCGTGCTATCCCTTTCTAATATATGGCACTATCCCTTTCCGCTATGTAGGGTTGTCAAAATTGAAGTCATTATCTTATCTGTGGTCGTGCACGCAAAAGGACGTCAAGTGGTGCCAACCCTAATAATTGCTCGGAGCAATGCTGAGCAAAATGGAGCCGAGTTTGCCCGAAAGGAGGAGTGTCTCCCCACTGACGCAAGGTATTAGACGTTTAATTCTGAATAAGGTCTTTGTGCGCATTCGTATCTCATTCATTCTTCGCTAAATGATTAGGTGCTATTCATTCGGAAAATGCACATATATGAAAAAGGTACAGGGTTATATTTCATATTTTCATTAATTTGGATAAACAGCTTTTTAAATGAAAATTGATTTATTTAGGTATCAAAGATCGAGCTTATTACATAGTAGAAGAGTATTAAATTTATAGGAGTAAGTATTCTATTGTTAGACAGCCTAGGAATAGTGTCCTGAGCCCTAAACTAGCTAAACCTGTCTTCAGGGATCAGGGAATAAACCACCGCTAGTTCTAGCAATGCAGCAAAGGTTAGTTGTGAAGTGTACACAAGTAAAAAATTTGATACCAAATAAATAGGTACAAAAAAACCGGGCAAGTGCGAGTCGGACTCGCGCACGAAGGGTTCCGTACCATAATGCAAAAAAAAAAACAAAAAAAAAAGCAAAAAAAAACGGTCACCCATCCAAATACTGACCACTCCCGACGTTGCTTAACTTTGGTCAAAAATCACGTTTGTTGTATGGGAGCCCCATTTAAATCTTTATTTTATTCTGTTTTTAGTATTTGTTGTTATAGCGGCAACAGAAATACATCATCTGTGAAAATTTCAACTGTCTAGCTATCACGGTTCGTGAGATACAGCCTGGTGACAGACGGACGGACGGACGGACGGACGGACGGACGGACGGACGGACGGACGGACGGACAGCGAAGTCTTAGTAATAGGGTCCCGTTTTACCCTTTGGGTACGGAACCCTAAAAACCATCAAGTTCTTGGGAGCGTTCGCAGAAAGAAATCCTTTTAAGAGCGCTCTTACAAGAAAAGTCGAAATAATGCAAAATTGATGATACTAGTCGACGAAATTCAGGACTTTGCGCTCATTATTAGAAACAATGAGTACTTGTTCCAGTAAAAGCGTCTTCTTATCTTTATAAATATCGTTGTAAATATTAGAAAAAGGACTTATTAAATTAGTAATGATTTTTTTTCTGATGGTCGTTTCCGAAAAACCCCGTGAAGCACTGAATGGCGAGCTCTTATTTGGAAATGTTGAGAATTTTACTCTGCTAAACCTGGCTATTTTGTATTACTAATACCCTGTACTTTAGGCATATCAAACTATATTTTTCCTACATACCTTTGAGAAAGAGAAAATCAAAGTAAAACGAACTCGATTTTCTCTCCGAAACAAGTGTCAATTCCTACGAAAATCTACTTAATATCGAAGTCATTTTCATACTCAAGCAATCTGCAACGTTTGCTTATACTGTTGGTATACATTAGTGTTTATGAAATTCTACTATAATTTTTTGGCAATTTTTTGAAAACTACTCTATATTACCGATGACGCGCGCTGCGCCAGCTCAGTGCCGCGGCAGAGCTTGTAGAGGCAGGACGTGTGTCGGTCGACTCCGCACATTTTCAACGGCGACGACGAGGTTTTTTATCATTGTGTACGGCGGGCGCCGTGTAAAACGCTATACTGTGTGCGTGTAAACCGCAACGAGAGACTTTGATCCTAGCACTGTTTTTATAGTATTATAATTTATAATGGTACAGTTTAATAAACTACCGGACAGGATTAAAAATATTTGAAACGACCTGACATTCTATATGTATTTATTTGACTCAAGATAGTACTCAGGGTCTGATGATGGAGCCGGAAGGTGGTCACCGGTACCAATCAACCATGCAACTAAACCACTTCGTGTTTAGGCTCGTTTTATTCATCTCAACAAGATCTTTGACACAAGATAGTACTCAGGGTCTGATGATGGAGCCGGAAGGTGGTCACCGGTACCAATCAACCATGCAACTAAACCACTTCGTGTTTGGGCTCGTTTGATTCGGCTCAACAAGATCTTTGACTTAAGATAGTACTCAGGGTCTGATGATGGAGCCGGAAGGTGGTCACCAGTACCAATCAACAATGCAACTAAACCACTTCGTGTTTAGGCTCGTTTTATTCGTCTCAACAAGATCTTTGACTTAAGATAGTACTCAGGGTCTGATGATGGAGCCGGAAGGTGGTCACCGGTACCAATCAACCATGCAACTAAACCACTTCGTGTTTGGGCTCGTTTGATTCGTCTCAACAAGATCTTTGGCACAAGATAATACTCAGGGTCTGATGATGGAGCCGGAAGGTGGTCACCGGTACCAATCAACCATGCAACTAAACCACTTCGTGTTTAGGCTCGTTTGATTCGTCTCAACAAGATCTTTGACACAAGATAGTACTCAGGGTCTGATGATGGAGCCGGCAGGTGGTCACCGGTACCAATCAACCATGCGACTAAACCACTTCGTGTTTAGGCTCGTTTTATTCGTTTCTATAAGATCTTTGACACAAGATAGTACTCAGGGTCTGATGTTGGAGCCGGAAGGTGGTCACCGGTACCAATCAACCATGCAACTACACCACTTCGTGTTTAGGCTCGTTTGATTCGTCTCAACAAGACCTTAGACACAAGATAGTACTCAGGATCTGATGATGGAGCTGGAAGGTGGCCACGGGTAACAGTCTACCATGTAACTGAACCACTTCGTGTTTGGGCTCGTTTGATTTGTCGCAACAAGATCTTTGACACAAGGTAGTACTGAGGGTCTGATGATGGATCCGGAAGGTGGTGACCGGTACCAATCAACCATGCAACTAAACCACTTCGTGTTTGGCTTCGTTCGATTCGTCGCAACAAAATCTTTGACACAAGTTAGTACTCAGGGTCTGATGATGGAGCTGGACTGTGGCCACGGGTACCAGTCTACTATGTAACTGAACCACTTCGTGTTTGGGCTCGTTTGATTTGTCGCAACAAGATCTTTGACACAAGGTAGTACTGAGGGTCTGATGATGGATCCGGAAGGTGGTCACCGGTACCAATCAACCATGCAACTAAACCACTTCGTGTTTGGCTTCGTTCGATTCGTCGCAACAAGATCTTTGACACAAGTTAGTACTCAGGGTCTGATGATGGAGCTGGACTGTGGCCACGGGTACCAGTCTACCATGTAACTGAACCACTTCGTGTTTGGGCTCGTTTGATTCCTCGCAATAAGATGTTTGAGACAAGATACTACTCAGGGTCTGATGATGGAGCTGATGATGATTGACAGGTACCCGTCGCCACCTTCGCGCTCCATCATCAGACCCTGAGTACTACCTTGTGTCAAAGATCTTGTTGAGATGAATAAAACGTGCCTAAACACGAAATGGTTTAGTTGCATGGTTGATTGGTACCGGTGACCACCTTCCGGCTCCAACATCAGACCCTGAGTACTATCTTGTGTCAAAGATCTTGTTGAAACGAATAAAACGAGCCTAAACACGAAGTGGTTTAGTTGCATGGTTGATTGGTACCGGTGACCACCTTCCAGCTCCATCATCAGACTCTGAGTATCACCTAGTGTCAAAGATCTTGTTGAGACGAATCAAACGATCCTAAACACGATGTTGTTTAGTTGCATGGTTGATTGGTAATGGTACCTTCCAGCTCCATCATCAGACCCTGAGTACTGTCTTGTGTCAAAGATCTTGTTGAGACGAATCAAACGAGCCCAAACACGAAGTTGTTTAGTTACATGATAGACTGGTACCCGTGGCCACCTTCCAGCTCCATCATCAGACCCTGTGTATCTTCAGTGTCAAAGATCTTGTTGAGACGAATCAAACGAGCCTAATCATGTTACTACATGGTTGATTGGTATCCGTGACCACCTTAATCATCATCAGATCCTCAGTACCAGTTCGTTTTTAAACCCTCGTTGATACAAACTTTACAACCTATAGGTACCAAATGCAATGACGAAACATGTAAATAAGCGAGTAGGTACCTATAATTTCTTTCGAGTAATATACCTTCATAAGTACGAGTATGGGGCTATTCATAAATTACGTCGTTTCAAATGGGAGGAGTGGGGGGGGGGTCTGGACATCGGATGATGGTAACATGACGTAGGAGGAAAAAGATTCATCCGAAGCTTGATTTTTGGATGATTTGAGGGGGGGGGGGGGGTCAAAAATCGTCAAAAATAGATGACGTAATTTATGAACAGCCCCTATGTACATTTGCACTGCATTTAGTATTTTCGTACTTACCAAATAACAGCTTTAGAACTTTAAAAGTTAAGTACAGTTAGTGTTGTTATGGTTGATTTCAATATGCTTCGCGAAGGATCAAGAATGTTTAATCCATCATTGTAGTGCGAGTGTGGTAGAAGGGATCGGCGTACGGAGCTCGCACGGCCTGCCGCAGCGCGAAAATACCTAAACTCGCTCAACGCCGAAATGTAATAGCGCTCTTAAAACTACACAGTAAGATCAGTATCAACAGTAGCGGATAAAACAAGGCAACAAAAGTATCTACCGCCCTGTAGGTACTTTCCTAAATCTCTATTTACCTATAATCTAATCTTTATTTACAACGCGAACTCTAGAGTTATATCTCTATATGTCTCTAGAGTTCGCGTTCACAAGTATAGGTAATTTTCATTTTCGGTAATTTTTGGAATCATCCGACAGTTCCAGAAATAGGTAGACTCTAACATGAATTATGGGTGATTTTCGGAATTAGCCGACATTTTGAAGCAGTCGGAATGACCCGAATACAACATAATTATACTCATGGATAAATTTATAGGAACGCAGAAAAAGGTTTTATTACTGGAAAAGCTAAAGTAATTAAACTTTTTTTTTTCCTTCCTCTAAATTTGTCCATGAGTTGACTTCTTCGAGCAACACGGAAGGGAGGCGGCATTCGCACTATTTCCCCTCTGCCGAGGTACAAGATTAGCGCGTCAATCTAATCTAGCGCGGGTAATAAAACTAGTTGCACTTGGATTTTTCACTAGACCGAGTCCAGACGCGCGCGTGAACACTGCTGCACAAAAATGCCTGTTTGCTCGGTTTTTTGTTATAAAAAGAGGTCGAGGACATCAAATTTACAAAAAGAAAGTGTTACATTTCACATGTAATATTTTTTTTACATATCATACGTTTAATTACATTCAAACACAATTATTATATTTTAGTCTCATGTAATTGTTGGATTTATCGATTTTGCTCGCTCAGTACAAATTGCGGATCGGTCGAGCGACAAATCCGACATCTCATCTCTCAGAATACAATAACATACTTCAACGAAAATGTGTTAATGTGCGTGTTGTGACACTTGTCACTCGTCCGTACACAAAAAGAGATCGAGGTTTGCAAGATTTGTCTTTGACGTGTGTCATTTTCTATGTATTTGTGTCGTCATTACAGATTGGATTTTGTATGTAAGTGTGTGAGAAGTGCGACTGTGTGCACCTTTCCCCCCGCGAAAAATGGCAGAAAGATTTGTACGGTGAGATATCGCTTGGGCCCCTCCCTTCCGATGTGTCGGAAGCCGGTGTTGCTCGAAGGTTGACTTCCTTCCTAAAGAACAATAGAAAACTTAGCTAGCGAAGACCTTGCAAAAGTTAGCAGACTACTAGTATTAGGTATGCATAATTGCGTCACAGCTGGTAAACCAAGGTTAATGGAATATGGAAGCAAAGTTGTTTGTATAGAGGGCGTATCTCACGAGTCACCTTATTGTCAGATGCGACCCGATGGTATTTGGGTCAGACGGGAGATTACTATATCACTAGATAGAGTATTTACGGAAATTTGTGAAATGTAAGGCATTTCAGAATTTACTTCAACTCTTTGGCCCTTCGCTGACTTGAGCGGGGCGCGCCCGCGAGAGCCATTGTAGATGAAGTCGTGGCTCACACTATTTTTGTGGTGCGCGTGTCGCGACCGCTTGGACCATCGAATGACCCAAATTCTGGCCGAAACGCATCTCCGAGTACTTTTCCAAGATTTTGGAAACCATCCGCAATTTGTAAGTATTAAAGGTATGTAACATTGTGCGGAGAATATACGGAGTCTATTGGCAAGTAATCTATGGCCGAGCAGAAATTATTGCAAGGCCTTCCCCATCGATCTGTTGATTTTTATTTGCTGCCCTTTTGTTTCGTTTTTGCCCCTTTAACGCATTTTGGGTTTGATTTATTTCCGTTTTCCTGACAGCCCAGCCCTATTTGCAAATATTGGATTTTGAAGACGAAAAAAGTAATGGCGTTTATTTTGAAACTCGACATATTTTCGACCATTTTTTTCGGCACCGATATTTAATTTTAAATGTTTTCATAAAAGTTCCTTTTGCCAATAAGGTATTCAAGGTATTTATGGCAGGTATTTGGACATTTCTATCTGAAGTTGTTCACCCAACTTTTGTGTTAGAATTGGGAAATTTCATGATATTTTTACTCAGAATCACGTGCTCTTTCGATCTCAATACGAGAAAAAAGTGTCCCATAAATTTCATACATTTTTGTTAGTCCGTTTTGTTAAGCCGACCACTGACTATTTGACTAACAGGGCGCCGTACGATATCGGCCTGTAAGTTAGAACAAAAATTTGACAGTTCCGAACAACTGACCGGCCGATATCGTCCGGCGGACTGTTCGTGCGGTGCACTGTGTGTGTTGCGTTGTTGTGTTTTGTTGGGCGGTGGACTGTGTGTGTTTGTTGTGTGTTGTGTTGTGGGCGGTGTGTTGTTGTGTGGCGGAGTGGTCGGCTTTACGGTCAAGATGGATTCCAAACTCTAAAATTGCATGTTGAGGTACAACTGTAAATAGAAATTGCCCATGTATGTTTGATAGATATGTTTTATGGGAAGTGAAGTCAAGTGTGTGTAATTTTATGCATTCAACTAATTCGTGAACTATTTTGTGAACTTCATGTAGGTACCTATACCTATGAATGGATGTACCAAACACCATAGGTTTGCATATTTATGTTTTTCTTTCAAATTCCGATACGTTCATAAAAATTGCATGCATTTCTATTTTACATTTGTACACCATTACAAAACAGAATAAGAAAGTCTGTTTTCACTTATTGCCAGACCCCTAAAATGTAAAATGTTTCCCGCGATCTCCATATTATCAATACACGTCCGAAAAGCCAATATAATGTAAATTTCGTGAACAAAAATAAAAAAGCGAAATATTGTCGTTCTTGTAGGGATGTCATGAATGAAATTGAAAATGAACACATTTCTGATATGTTAAATATTGGACAATATAATAGAATTTGTATAATTTAGATTTTTCAGCAATTTAATAATTAATGTACTTTCAGTATGCATAAAGGTGCGTCCACACCGCAGTTAACTTTTGTGGAGCAACTGTGGAGCGACACAGTGCAACGGCAAGTAACTCTGGGATTATTCGTATTTGCATTATTTGACACATTATTACTGACGTATATAGAGATGTAACTAATACAAATCGATTGTCACAGCAAGCGATTACGATTGGATGGCAGCTAGACTGAGGTATCGAATTGTGACGTTTAATAATTTTTATTTGAGATTTAAATAAAGCTAGAATTATATGGTTAATAAATAATAATAAGAAAATATAATAAATTTAATAATGCTGTGTTATATATATCTAATAACTATTGTAATATGAATGATTTATAACAAAATTTACCTAGATTTAATAATGTTTAAAAATGTGACGTGTAAAATGTATATTTTATGAATAAAACATTGAGTTGAATTGAATTGTTGCGACCTAAAATGAAAAATTTATATCGATTTACTTAGACGACTACCGATTTATAACGGTGGTGTCCGGCCAACCCTAAATTAAAAAAACCGGGCAAGTGCGAGTCGGACTCGCGCACGAAGGGTTCCGTATCATAACGAAAAAACGGCAAAAAAAAAAACGGTCACCCATCCAAGTACTGACCCCGCCCGACGTTGCTTAACTTCGGTCAAAAATCACGTTTGTTGTATGGGAGCCCCACTTAAATCTTTATTTTATTCTGTTTTTAGTATTTGTTGTTATAGCGGCAACAGAAATAGGTACATCATCTGTGGAAATGTCAACTGTCTAGCTATAACGGTTCGTGAGATACAGCCTGGTGACAGACGGACGGACGGACGGACGGGCGGACAGTGGAGTCTTAGTAATAGGGTCCCGTTTTACCCTTTGGGTACGGAACCCTAAAAAAAGACGTAGAACGTAAACGTTCGCAGTGCAATTGTCTTCCTTTGTAATTTCGATGTGCAAGACATTTTACGTAGTATTGCTGTTGTGAGTGACATGTGTCAAATAATGCAAATACGAGTGCACAAAGTATAGGTAAGTTGCCTATTGGTTACCATGTTGCACAGTGATGCTCCACAAACTTTAGCTGCAGTGTGGATGCGCCTTAATAATGCAATTGCATTATGTATTTTGCAATTTTATTCTTTTAATTTTGGCCTAGTTAGTAACGTTTTAAAATTATATACAATTGTATAAACTCAGTAATTATTGTAATTAATAGCCAACCTTTAATTAAAATGTGGTTTTGCTAATACTAAAGAGAATAGATAGTATATATAGAGGGGTCCTGTCAAAGTAAATTTTGTAGTCACAGTAAATTTACTGCCATCTATCGACACACGACTAAAACTCAAAATGATAACGTATAAAATTATCAAAAAATGTATATATATGGATAAATGATTTTATTATTTTTATATAATTTTGACCCATGTTCATTCACTGATATATATGTGTTAAAATAGTTAAATATGAAACGGTGTCGTCACGCCATCTAGCCGAGCATAGGCCAAAGGTGTGTGCGCCATCTATCCGAGAATGACTTTTTCTTGATTTCCGAATGGATACTGGACATCTTTCTCGCAATTTTTTTTGCCATAGTTAAATCATAGTACAGTCACGCTCCGTGGTTGTTGAACCATTTATGACCCTACCTAAATTGGTTGTTCAATACTTACGCTGTTGAATGTCCAATTTAGCTAGAACCACGCTCATCAATCACGGGGCGTGACTGTACCACGGGATCTTTGAGAAATGCACCCTGTATAGCCGAATATACTTACCTATAAGACTTTAACATTGTCGTTCACACTTCGTCGAATCAATTAAAAGTTTATATCAAACGGAACCAAGAAATTTATTTTAAACGAAGCAGTTAAGAGTTTATACTAAAGTTCGAAGAGTAATTAATTTCGTACTTATGTCAGGCACATTTATCGCGTATTTACGGAGAATTTAACGCGCAACATAGAAGAGAGTATTCTTAATTCAAACTGTCGAATCCGATCCGACACAAGAGCAGACGATTTGACGGAGCCTCGCCGTTCTGTCACCAAAATAGTGTTTAGTTTTTTAAGTCAAATTGTGTTTGAAATTAATTTGCTTCCATATAAATTTTCATATCAAATATACACTCAAACAAATCTTATAAAATACCTGTATTAAAAACATACAATACGTCAAAGCATAGAGAAATATAGTAAGCGACTACGAAAATAATAGTCATTTTGGTACCAAAACTGTTGTGGTGTGAGCACTCTATGTATTTTTTATAGTCCAAGTTTATGTTTATATGTAGATGTAGGTACTTATGTTAGTTTGTAAGGTCTATGGGCCTTTGTTGTCTGACAATAAATGAGATTTGAGTTGAAAGATAGCAAGAAAAAATCCCGTCAAAATGAATCTCCTCTTTTTTGAGGTCGATAAAGAAAGAACACCATCAATTGAGATTGTATCATGCAAAACCTGATCAAACTTGAAAAATCCATGCATAAGAATATCTCAATCAGTTTTACATCATACCCAAGTTTCCAGTTTGTCTAAACTCGACACCGGACCGGAAAACTTGCTGGGCTCCTGTTTCACTGGCGCTAAAATTACATTTTTATTAGATTTACATAGGCAAAACAACATTAAAATTGAGTAATTTAAAATTAAATAAATTAGTACCCATGAATACACCATAAAAATTAAATTAACCTAAGTCCCAATCATTTAAAAAAATGCCCTGTCCAACAGTTCGGTTTGCGGCATGGACCCCATTACACTGGCTGCGTTACCTCTCTGTCTAGCGGTACAGACAGAGCGATACGCTGAGAGCGGTACGCGCCAGCTCTACGGTCCCCTGTGGAATCGACCGCGGCGCGCCGCCAAAGCCCTCATAAATGTCTTCATGTCGGATGACCACGGACCCAGAGTCTCAACTGCAAGCACCGCAAACTCATAGTCGTTAACTAACTAAATTTGTATTAGATTATTTTATATCACGTCACGTAAATAACGTCATGGTGGAGGCGGATCTGCGCGAATTTCGAGTCAACAATTGGCGAGAGGTCGCACAGGAACAGGACCGAGAAAAGTGGCGCTGTCTTGTGCAAGGTCTCATTTTGGGTCACTGAGCCAACGGAGTAAGTAAGTCAGTACGTAAATAACGGTTGTCGTACCGTTTGTAAGGGGTCCCCCACATATATCGACCCGCATTCGGCAAAATCCGATAGGAAAAAGCTTTATGTCCGCGCAATAAGAGCGAAAAAGTCGTCGCTCGGCTCGGCTCGCATCGGCCGGAGCCTGCCTCCTATCGGATTTCGCCGAATGCGCGTCGATATATTTGGGGAGACCCTTCCTCGTCGCGTGCGCAGCGTCAGCATCAAGAGCGTTTTAATTCGGTAAGAGCGTTTTTTTAACCTTCAAGACATTGAACTATTTACCCTATAGGTAAAACCATAAAACTTAGCATGTCTCCGTTAAATTTTGTCACTTTCTAACAAACTCAACCGTCAAATTGACGGATGACGACAAACGATCATCGAGGACTTGTTAGACTTATCATCGTTTATGAATACTTAACACCGTTAGGATATAAATATTCAGGTTTAAGGTCAAATTCTAATTGCAACTGCACAGCTTGCTAAATGAAATGTAAATTATCGACATTGTTTTTGACATTACTTAAAACAATGCTGCGCTGCAATGCTGTAATGTAACCTGAATCCTAAATTAATCCCTAACTGAATTTAAAAATGAAAACCTTAATGATCAATTCAAGTCATATTCAATTTTGACACCACGAGAATAGATGCTCAAACAACCGTAAACTTGAAGATTGAAGCATTGAACGGAAAACTTTCAGTGTCGCCACCGGCCAATCTGAATACAAAGGCGTCATATCAGTGACTCCTGGGAAAATGGGCATAGGTGTAAAGAACATCATAAATGGAGAGTCCATTTATAGTTAACAATTACCCTACTTTCAACACCTCACGAATGGTTAGTACTTAATTATACTCGTAATAGTCGTAATGGTTGTGTTATTTTTTTTTTGAAGTGAAAACTTCTTTAGCGGCACTGAGCACTTTTTGAGGTGGGGAAAAAATGATAAACTCGATTCAGCGTAACGCGTAACGTAACGCTGACGTCATGTGTCACGGACAATGTTATTCACCAAAGAACTTTATTAGTCATAAGGTATCATAATCAGGTCAATTATTTAAAACTGGACTTTTATATTAAGCAATAAAGCTCAATGTTCTAATCTTGTACGGGCTGAAATACGAGGATCTCACAGTTACATTCGTGCATACTAACTTTATAGCACTCAAATATAATTCAATAAAGCTACATCTTGATGAAATGGCTAATAAAAGTGAACTCTAGTACTGGTGAATAAAACTCAAAATATCATGACCAAATATATTTAGATGCGAGGTCTGCAAGGTAGGTAACTTTACAATTTCTATTCGAGTTTTAAACAATTAACGCTACAGAATTTCGAATTTCGGAACTAAATTTTTTCAATACACCGTGTTTTTTTTGATTTCCGTTATTTTCAAGGGTGCATTCCTGAGCTTAAATCAAGTAACTTTCTCAAAGACATCGATATTCGAATTAACTCCATTTCGGAGATAATCAATAATTTATTTTTTTCCTATAAGGCCTCTACAAGCATGTACACTTGCCTTAGGGCCGGTTTACATATTGATTAGTGTTTAGAATGAGTTCATACATTTGCTACTAAACTTAAGTACAATCTCGGTGGATCGATGTTCGAAATGACATTGATATGTCACAGATTTCAATTGTTTGGTTGAGTTAAATGTAATGCCCGTGTTACAACAACGCTACATGCTACATTTAATTACTTTTTAAACATAAATATTTTTTTTTTAAAAGCAAAAAAATATTTTTTTTTTGAAAATTAACTATGCCATTTAGTTCTCTTAAATGTACTTAACCATACCCCGAAGTTAACGGAATTCAATAAAAACACGGTGTATAAAGGAGGATGGGTCAATTATAGATAGTGCTGCAGACATTTTGGACTAGTTATTGAGTTTTCACTTCTGTCGGCACTCCCGGAGTGCAACCCGTTGTTTTTTTTATTTTTAGGCAGCAACGGTCATTTCAGTGATAAGATAATACTGATAATAATATCTCTAATTATTATGTTTCTTATGGTTAAATTTTTTATGATCGCCCAATACATAATTATGGGCAAAATACTGCAAAAGTGACAATTTAAAGGGTCGGCAACGCGCATTTAATACATCTGGTGTTGCAGGCATCCGTAGACTTTGGTGACTGCTTACCATCAGGCTGGCCATATGCTTGTTTGCCACCGACTTATCTCATCTAAAGATCGTAAGTAAAGCAATAGTTTGTTACCTAGGTATTAATGGTACCTAATTTTGTAAAAAAATTAACAAATCTTTACGCTTAAGTATTTTTTGAACGATGTTATTATTATTATTGTACATAAATGTAACACACAATACTCTGTAAATACCTTGAACATTAAGGGCCGGGATAGACGGACTGCCACCCGACTGCAACTTGTATGGGAACTGCACGCCGACGTTGCAGTTGGCATGCAGTCAGCGTGGAGTTTCCATATAAGTTGCAGTCCGTCTGTATCAGCCATCGGCCCTAAGAGAAAAATATTGTTTAGACCATTTTTTACACATCTCATAGCCACATGAATTAGAATAATAAGCAAAATCAAACAAAACTTACGCCTCAGTTCGACACGTCCCTTTTTCCCCAGAGCCACCAATATTTCGGGGCCATTCGAGAAAGTCCCAGATGCTTCTGCAAGTTTCTCGGCCAAGTGACCTAATTCGCGGCAATCAACTGAGGTATGCGAAGAATGTCGCGTCTTGGTTAAGATGGCTAAGACGAAAGTGGAGGAAACATACGTCATACAAAATGTAGTCCTCATTTTCGTCCCTGGATATTAACATTAATATTGAAAATATTTAAATACAATTCGTTGTAGGAGTGCACTTCTATTTAAGTTAGATGCATGAAAGTGTGCTAGTGTATGATATAGACTTATATGTGTACGAATTAAGTACAATAGGTACAATACAATACAATTTACATAGTTAATTTTCGTAAAACAAATCAATTAAGTTAGACTCATCACAGCTTCTTAACTGCGCTGAATTACGTACAATTTTTTTGCAATTCACTCGTATATTAATCACAGCTATGCCCCTACGTTTGATTTTTTCGATTTTTAGGGTTCCGTACCCAAAGGGTAAAACGGGACCCTATTACTAAGACTTCGCTGTCCGTCCGTCCGTCCGTCCGTCCGTCCGTCCGTCCGTCCGTCCGTCTGTCACCAGGCTGTATCTCACGAACCGTGATAGCTAGACAGTTGAAATTTTCACAGACGATGTATTTCTGTTGCCGCTATAACAACAAATACTAAAAACAGAATAAAATAAAGATTTAAATGGGGCTCCCATACAACAAACGTGATTTTTGACCAAAGTTAAGCAACGTCGGGAGTGGTCAGTACTTGGATGGGTGACCGTTTTTTTTTTGCTTTTTTTTTCGTTTTTTTTTGCATTATGGTACGGAACCCTTCGTGCGCGAGTCCGACTCGCACTTGCCCGGTTTTTATTTTATTATTATAAGAGTTAGGAGCATTTAAGAATTGTATGAAATCAGTTTTTCGCTCCGAATTTTTACTATAATCAAAAAAATTAAAAAAAAATCAAACGTAGGGGCATAGCTATAGTTAATATACTTACATCAAATTATGAAAAAATATTTTCCATAATGTCAATATCCATAGAGGAAAATGGGGACTACGTTTGTATGGAGAAGCGGCCTTCCCCTTTCCTCTTAAAGAGACTGAGATTTTAATTTAAGCTACTTGGAGAGTTTGGGGTGATTACAACGAACTTGGCTTTTGATATCTTTGTGCAGTTTTTGGCGAATTTGACAAAATTTGACAAAAACGACGAAGGCGAGCGGCACAATCACTGTGCCAATTTCCATTTCCATTTTTTACTTATAAAATTTGAACAAGGGAGGGGGATTTTGAGGGAGCGAAAGAGGTACATATATGTCAGGATCGTAGCAAGTGGAAATCCGTGGTCTCTGCCTACCCCTACGGGAAATAGGCGTGACTATATGTATGTATGTATGTATGTTGAAAAAGGGCTACCACCAGATGCGAACCCACGTGTGACGTCCGCTCACTGCCAAAAGTACTCTACAGACCAAAGATGGTACGACGCTGTTGTGTGCCACCATCTGCAAATCCATCATCATTAAAAGCGGCCAAGTGCGAGTCGGACTCGCCCATGAAGGGTTCCGTAGCAGCAAGTAACATAATAAAATTGCGGTTTACGATTTATGACGTATTAAAAAAAACTACTTGCTAGATCTCGTTCAAACCAATTTTCAGTGGACGTTTGCATGGTAACTAATGTACATCATATTTTTTCTTTTAGTTTTATCATTCTCTTATTTTGGAAGTTACAGGGGGGGGGGACACATTTTACCACTTTGGAAGTCTCTCGCGCAAACTATTCAGTTTTGAAAAAAAATATATTAGAAACCTCAATATCATTTTTGAAGACCTATCCATAGATACCCCACGCGTATGGGTTTGATGAAAAAAAAATTTTGAGTTTCAGTTCAAAGTATGGGGAACCCCCAAAATTTATTGTTTTTTTTTTATTTTTGTGTGAAAATCTTAATGCGGTTCTTAGAATACATCTACTTACCAATTTTCAACAGTATAGTTCTTATAGTTTCGGAAAAAAGTGGCTGTGACATACGGACGGACAGACAGACAGACATGACGAATCCATAAGGGTTCCGTTTTTTGCCATTTGGCTACGGAACCCTGAAAACCACTAAAGCTTCTGGAGCAGTTAGCACTGTCTCCCCTCATGTCTCTTCCCCTGCGTGGGAAGAAAGTGACCCGTTCGAAGGTTCGAATCCTGGGTCATTGCTTAGCTTTAAGACCTAGTTTTAAGACTAAGCTTAATATAATTTTGCCTCACCTTCAGGGCGCAGGTACTACTCCGATCTTAAGCATATTTAAGAGCCCTACGCGGCTCAGCTTTTAAAAGCTCGTTATCAAAAAAAAAACTGGACATTATTTGTATGCCTAATGGCTAAACATAGTGATAGAGTTCGACCAAGAAAAGTCTGCATCGATTTTAATAGCCCACGCTGTGCTGCAAGTGTCATTATACGTCATAGTTTCATAGTAGTATGACGTTTAAAATAACATTTACACTACGTGGGCTATCAAAACGCTGCAGACTTGCTGCTGTATACTATTATTATGATCTATGAAAACCTATGTTTCAAATAAATTATTTATGAAAAAAAAAAACCGGCCAAGTGCGAGTCGGACTCGCGTTCCAAGGGTTCCGTACATTAATTCCGACTCACGCTTGACTGCACATGTCTAATAGGTTTTCCTGTCATCTATAGGTAAAAAACTATTTTGTGTATTTTTTTCAACATTTTATAACCAGTAGTTTCGGAAATAAAGAGGGGGAATGGTCGGACGGACAGACGCACGAGTGATCCTATAAGGGTTCCGTGTTTTCCTTTTGAGGTACGGAACCCTAATAAGATTAAAACCGTAACAAATTGTTAAATCAGAATTGGAATGCTTGTAAGTAATTATGTTATTCTACATAGACAAACAACTTAGTAATATAACACTTGTTTATACTCTGTCAACATGTCTGGGGCTCTGATAAATAGGACATTTACCAATAATAACTATCAGGCGATTCTGATCTTAGGCTACAAGTTAGGTACAAGTAAAATAATTATGCGGAAAGTAGTGAATCTCTAATTTATTTCATAGAATATGGTAGGTATATACAATTTTGGTGTCGTTTTCTTTGTAGGTATGTGTCTACTTTACACATTGAATTAGGGTGGTCCAAACCGGGACTCCCTCTGGTCGCATAACAACTTTTGTCATAACACCTTATGTATAAAATTGTAAGTCATAAAAATCTTTAGTCAGAATTATTCCTGAGCATAACTGGGTTTTTGTCATAAATTAGTTATGTCATAATTTTTGTAGTCATTAATTTAATTCGCATAAAATTTTAAGTCATCTGCTTGATATCCATAATTGTTTTTCGTTCGAAGTATTGCAGTGCATAGTATTAATATAGACATAAAAAATTAAGTCATATATTTAGTGGTCATAAAAGAAACTAATCATAATAGGTAGGTTAGGTTCGTTAGGTTGCTTTAGATGCCTGAAGGGCAAACTACGCAGAAATAGGAGCCCCGCGTGAGCGGGGCTCCGTCGAATTAAGTGTTTGGACGGAGATTAGGGAAAAGTTTTTTTTCGAGGAGTTGTTGAGAGGCTAAAATTAGTTTCTTAAATTATTTATGTAAACCATTATGGTTGAAAATTATTATGCTACAAAACGTTATACGTAAAAACCTTATAAATATCGATAAATATGCTTTTAGCTATGGTATGACATTTGATTCATTATAATCAAAACCTATATGCACAAAAAAAATATGATAAGTGCTGAGTATGTCATCAAATATTATGGCTAAAAATGTATGACACAATATAAATAAATAAATATAAATAAATATTATAGGACATTTTTACACAAATTGACTAAGCCCCACGGTAAGCTCAAGAAGGCTTGTGTTGTGGGTACTCAGACAACGATATATATAATATATAAATACTTAAATACATAGAAAACAACCATGACTCAGGAACAAATATCTGTATCATCATACAAATAAATGCCCTTACCAGGATTCGAACCCGGGACCATCGGCTTCATAGGCAGGGTCACTACCCACTAGGCCAGACCGGTCGTCAAATATATAATATGACTTTTCATTTGTATGCGCAGTGATGATTATGATAAACTTGTATGCAACCCAATATGGACCCGTCCAAACCTTGACGTCCAAAAAATTTTTTTAGATTCCTCACGTCTCAGAATATACCCCATGTATGTTAGCCGATTTTTCGTAGTTTTCGAGTTATGATTTTTTAATCTTTTAACTTTTGTTATGAAATTCCGGGGTTCCCATACAGGGTGGCTAAAAAATAACTGCATTCCCGTTGCCAGGGAGGTTTTGGGATTATACTGAGCAACTTTTACTATGGGACCAACTCCAAAATCGCGAAAAAAAAATGGCTGGTGCATTTTCTCTAAATAAAGTGTCTAATAAATGTCGCGAAAATATGCTAGTACGGTTTTAAGGTTCCGTATTTTTAACTATTTACTATCTTCGTAATGCTTATATTTTATTGACAGCAAAATCATGTTTAAGTAGCGGTATAAAAAGACTAAAACTTATTATAAAGTATACTACTCGTTTAACTCTGTCATAAGCTCATAAATCATGAAAGCCCAACCTCGGA
Source organism: Cydia splendana (assembly GCF_910591565.1). Taxonomy (NCBI): domain Eukaryota; kingdom Metazoa; phylum Arthropoda; class Insecta; order Lepidoptera; family Tortricidae; genus Cydia; species Cydia splendana. The sequence goes on from NC_085968.1 coordinate 2,238,596, forward strand.
CGGCAAATATATCGATACAACTTGTCCAATAAATACTGATCGGTTACTGGGGAATCCTCTGGCACTAAGATATTAGATGTTGGCACATTATTGGCACAAATATACGGTGGAAGTATTTACTTATTAGTTTGGGCGTGTTACTAAATATCTTTCTAGAGCTGTCCCGGCATTTTGCCACGGCTCATGGGAGCCTGGTGTCCGCTTTACAACTAACCCCAAGATGCCAATGCATAGGCACTAGTTTTACGAAAGCGCCTGCCATCTGACCTCCCAACCCAGAGGGTTAACTAGGCCTTATATTGGGATTAGTCCGGTTTCCTCACGATGTTTTCCTTGACCGAAAAGCGACTGATAAATATCATGTGATATTTCGTACATAAGTTCCGAAAAACTCATTGGCACGAGCCAGGGTTTGAACCCGCGACCTCCAGATTGCAAGTCGCACGCTCTTACCGCTAGGCAACCAGCGCTTCTCGCGTGTTACTAATAGTGGTATGCGATATTAACAATAATGTAATTAATTGATCGAGCGAAAGCGCGCGGATGTGTGTTTCAGCTTGGGCATAAATGGTTTTGTATGTCCGCCTGTCTGTTTATTCTCCCGTACATAATGCATAAAGGATGACTCACGCCAGACCGAGCCGCGACCGGGCCTGAGCTCCCGGCGTTTCGTTTTCTATGGAAAGCACCACGTGATCACCGATAAGCCGTCATAGAAAATGACATGTCAGACGCCTCGGCTCGGGCACGGCCCGTTCTAACAGCGTGAGTCATCCTTAATACTCACTAAATTCTCGTGATATTCGTTGAATAATTATTTTTAATTTCTTGGAGACCGAGCTTTGCTCGGAAAATATATAAAAACTCCAAAATGCGGGTTTTCCCGGAGATAAGACCTCTAGACTAGCGGCTCGATTCGGAAAATGAATTAGATTTCTACTAGACTTCAAAAGTTACGATATGGATAATTTAAAGATAAGTATTTGTAAGATAGATATGTCAAATTTGACGTTTCCGCGATTCTGGAGGTCCTCTTAAACGATTTCGACAAGTTATGACTAGTCAAGTCACATCTAGTCGATATCTAATGTAGATCTAGTTGATCTCTAAATCGTCTCAAGATCTTGTGATTATCTCGAAATCCGAATAGGCCTGTAGATCCATTTTTCGCCTCCGAAATTGGCTATATGGAGGCATATAGCCAATTTCATCGAAATTGTTTGAGCCGTTTCCGAGATCCCCGAAATTCATAAATATATATTTTATACAGGAATTGCTCGTTCAAAGGTATAAGATAGAATAGATGTAACATTTTTTCCCTATTTACGGAACGAAGTAAATCTATGGAGATATTGTTATTTTTAGGGTTCCGTAACCAAAGGGTAAAACGGGACCCTATTACTAAGACTCCGCTGTCCGTCCGTCCGTCCATCCGTCCGTCTGTCACCAGGCTGTATCTCGTGATCTGTGATAGCTAGACAGCTGAAATTTTCACAGATGATGTATTTCTGTTGCCGCTATAACAACAAATACTAAAAACAGAATAAAATAAAGATTTAAGTGGGGCTCCCATACAACAAACGTGATTTTTGACCGAAGTTAAGCAACGTCGGGCGGGGTCAGTACTTGGATGGGTGACCGTTTTTATAGATAATGGTACGGAACCCTTCATGTGCGAGTCCGACTCGCACTTGGTCGGTTTTATGACGCAACCCTCTAAGGGTCGGTTACCTATATCAAACGGTATACAATATCTTCAAACGTGCTTTGAAATCTGATACACAGTCGTCTCCAAAAAGAAGTATATTTTTTTATGTCTTATTACAATGTCATAAGGTACAAGTTTGTATACTTATTTTTGACGTCAGCTAATGCACTGTAGACCCTTTGTGGAACCCTTGTAAATAAAATGGCATAACCAATCGTCAGTGTGTGTTGCTGTTAATATGGGATATGGGAATATCATTTTTTGAGTAAGGAGCCTATCAGTAGCACACGATTAAGGTGTATTCGAACTGCTGTCAATACGGGTCTTGATAACTTCGAACACACCCGACTTGGAGATCTTGACGCCAAACGCCAGCTCCGAAAAACTCGGCCCAAGCCCTCCTACAACTACAACGACAAGCACAGTACTGAGGTAACATACATACAAAAAAAATACGGTCGAATTGATAACCTCTTTATTTTTTGAAGTCGGTTAAAAAGGGTCTTAACTATTACATGCATGGGCGCGAGCGTGGCTTGCACATCCAAATTTGGTTTTGAAAGCGCGGCAACACAAAATACAGTAGAGCTGCCCAGTACGGTTACCATCAGTTTGTCACTGACATAAACGCCGTCGAGAACGTAATTTACTTTCTATACATCCCGCTCGCACTCGCATATTAGTGCAAACGGGACGTATAGAAAGTAAATTACGTTCTCGACGGCGTTTGTGTCAGTGAGAAACTGATGGTAACCGTACAGTTCACAAGAGGGTATTACCTAGTGGCGTATTTGATCTTTAAAAATATGTTATTGATTTGATAGTGACATGTTAGTCGCATGGCGTCTCGCTCGCACCAATATACGGGATGTCACTTTCGATAGCGTGACGAATGTTTTGCGTATGTCTATTTTAGTATGGGATTTTGAACAGCGTGCCAGGACGTTTTGGAAAATCAAAATCCCATCCAAAATGACACATCGCGCCTCCGTCACGCTATCGGATGAAATTCACACTAGGGATACAGAGCAGCTCCGTGTTGTCGCACTTTTAAAGCCAAATTTGGATTTGCAAGCCACGCTTGCGCCCATGCACGTAATAGTAAAAACACTTTTTAGGGTTCCGTACCCAAAGGGTAAAAACGGCCCTATTATTAAGACTCCGCTGTCCGTCTGTGTGTCACCAGGCTGTATCTGCAGGAACCGTGATAGCTTGACAGTTGAAATTTTCACTGCTGATGTCTTTCTGTTGCCGCTAGAACAACAAATAATAAAAAGTACGGAACCCTCGGTGTCGCGAAGTCGCACTTGGCCGATTTTTTTTTAATTTGTCAGGATGTCGCCGTCGATGGATACGACTGGGAAGACATCATCATCATCAGCTTTCGGGTAATTTCAAATCAACATATTTCAATTGTTATCGTTAATATAAAGCAAATTGTGTGAAAAATATTTTCCATAATGTCAATATTCGGAGAAGAAAATGGGGTATACGTTTGTATGGAGAAACAGCCCTCCGCTATCGTCTTAAGGGGCCCACTGATTAACAGTCCGCCGGACGGTATCGGCCCGTCAGTTAGAACAAAATGTTGACAGTTCCGAACAACTGACAGGCCGATACCGTCCGGCGGACTGTTAATCAATGGGCCCCTTTAATTTCAGAAAATAGGTCCAAATAAACTTGTTCATTACGCGTTAAGCTTTTTAGTGAAAAGCTCTGAAATAATTTAGTTAAAGAGTTAGTATTCAATTAAAATTTTAAATAACGAAACCTAAAACAAAGGATTCGACTCGGGAGAAGTTTTTTAAGCGCAGTCTTGTAAAAACGAGCTGTTCTTCAAATTCAGACTCAAAGGACTCGAGTTTCTACAAACACTAGAGGCTCGGACATTGCTCGGACAGCACTAGTGTTAATGTAATAAACTAGTGTCGGGTGGCCCTGACGCCCCGGTCCCGGAACGGCCCGGTCACGGTGGCGCTCCTGACAGCCCCTGTGTCGGCTCGCTCCGGCCCGGTCTAGCGTGAGTCATCCTTAATGCAGTAGTTTTATAAAACTTTAAGCGAATGTCGAATTCATTTTAGATTTAAATGGTAGTTCAAAATGCTCTTGATAATATTTAATTACAAGTTTAGAATCAGAATATCTTAAAATATCACAGTATTTTAATGTGTTTCATTCAAAACTGAAAAATTTTCATTTTTTTTAATCTAGGTCAAATTCTCGAATTTGCGCTGCATACGACTCGGTGCGCCGCAGTACGCGATACACGGCTGTCGTGAACGCTGCTCGCACTGTTAAGTGCTTGAGAAAGGAGACTAGGCTCTCCGAAACATGTCGCGCGAGTGACTTAAAACAAGTGAGTCTAAACCGTAAAATTATTCAATGCTAGATCAAATTATAGAGAAAGTACTAATAGAATGAATAAGTCTAAATGGAAACCGGTCTTTAGGATGGGAGAGTCTTACTCCTTGCTGCGGCTTATCATCATTTTCTTAGAGTTAGACCAAGAAAAGTCTGCAGCGATTTTGATAGCCCACGCAGTTCAAGTGTTATAGAAGTTTAACGTTTAAAATAACACTGAACTGCATGGGCTATCACTATCACTATCTCTGCAGACTTTTCTTGGTCTAACTATAGAGATGTCCCGGCATTTGGGGACTTGGGGAGCCTGGTAACTTGGCACAGGTACTAGTTTTTACAAAAGTGTCTCTCTCGTAACTTCTGTTCTCTATAAAGTGAAAAGAAAGTGATCACTGGTAGCGGATTGGACCTGAAATCTGTAAGATTTTAACCCTTCAAATTTCACGTCGTAAACGTCGGAATTGGAATAGCTAGCACAAGTAATTATATTTCCAGTACCTTAACTCTGTATAAAAACGTAACCTCATATTTTCTCCATGATTCAATTTAATCTATTAAATCTAATTGTATTGCTTCTTAAAATGCTAGAAAGCGTAGGTAGGTAAGTACCTACAAATATAAGTATATTTATTGACAAAGAGAAAATACTTTCATGATGAGTGATGATGCTGTAACAATCCCCGTACGTCTACCATCAGTTTTGACATTGACATATACGCTCACGTCTACGTAACTTACTTTCTATGCATCTCGCTCGTACTCGCATATTAGTGCAAGCGAGATGTACAGAAAGTAAATTACGTAGACGTGAGCGTTATGTCAATGTCAAACAAAACTGATAGTAGACGTACTGGCTTCAAAACAGTGTCAAACCAAAAGGCAGTAGTATTCTTAGAAAAAAATCTAAGTTCGTAAGCGACAATTATGTGTAATATACTTCCGTTGGAAAATGGACAAAATGGCTAAAAAAGCTACTCGTAACATTTTTACTGTGCCCAGAGTTTAGCTAGTTGAGAAAGCAGATTTGTGCCACTCACAGCTCACTGTAACCGTCTAGGCTCTATACACTACACCCCTCGGTCGATGTTTAGAGTTGAAAGTACTGGCAATGTTTTCACTGTGCCCAGAGATCAGCTAGTTAAGAAAGCAGATTTATGCGACTCACAGCTCCCTGTAAACTGTCTAGGTTCTATTGGCGACTAGGGATAGTAGGGTGGCCACAATGCTATCAAAAACAGGATTTTCCTAGCTGACAAAAAGAGTCCAACATTGTGCGACGTCCTTATCTTCTTCTCAGCATATTTGCGTCCACTGAACATATATATGCCTCTTTCATGGATTTCCATGTTGTTCTGTATGCGGCGGTTCTATGCCAGATCGGCCCTGCCGTCTTCCTAATGTCGTCCGACCATCTGGCTCGTGGTTTTCCGTCCCTCCGGCTTCCCAGTCGAGGTCTCCAGAACAGTACTCGCTGGCCCCATCGGTCGTCATCCCTGCGACAGATATGGCCGGCCCATTCCCACTTCATTTGTGCAATTCTTTTGGCGATGTCGGTAACTCTCGTGCGTTGGCGAATGTCCTCATTCCGAATTCTGTCTCGCAGGGAGATCCCGAGCATCGCGCGCTCCATGGCTCTCAGTGCCACTTTTAGCTGGCGCACCCTTCCGACGGTCAACGTCCATATCTCGCATGCGTAAGTCCGCGACGTCCTTATACTCTGTGTCTTTTGCTATTTAAATAAAAGTAAACAAATAATTTGCACATTTTCAGGTAGTTATAACATTTATTGGTTAACCAACCAAATACAAAACCGCCTGGATCTGTCACTGAACGACCTGACTAAACCTACATTATTTGACCGTGTTATGTTTTCATCTACCCTCAACTGGCTTAAGGAGCCATTTGAGGGTAGATTTTGTTTACTTTTTTTAAATACCCAAAGATATAGACTATAGATTTGTATAGGATTGAAGGTTTTAAGGTTTAGGTTTTATGGATGGAGTATAAATTTTCTACCCTCTTAAGCTAAAAGGCGGTATCTTAAAAACAAATGAACTTGAAAATTAAACTTTCAGATTAAGATTTTGTAGTACATGTTTGCATTCAATTTTCATTTGAAATACAGCTTTATCATAACTACGATACTGAAGGAAGATATTTAAATAAACTTCATTACTTGCCGTCATTCCTTCATGACAATCCCTACACTATCACTAAAAACGTCATTCCTTCAAAGTAATTTCAGTATTCATGATAGTGTCCGGCCCATATAAAGATTAGCAGGGCAGAAATATATAACCGGTATTTAATGACCCAAGGACATTTATTTTACCATTATTACAAAAATCCAAATTCACAGGTATTAAGAGGAAAAGAGACATTCTAAAATCGATCTAAGGTGCACTGCTTGCGCACTGCAATAACATTTAAAATAACATTTCTATAATTAAAATGCCACAGCGCATTGTGCGCAATTCTGGTACCGAAAGTTAGTTAAATTGGTGATATTAACATTGTCCACAATGTTGATAAACCTACATAGGTATCAACTATTCTTCCCCATATATTCAAACTTATTGAGGATGCCGAAGACTGGGCAAAGTGGAGAAGATTAAGCAGGAAAGCGGACCCTGGCGCTAAGCCTGGAAAACGCTAGGTTGAAGAAGATATTCAAACTTATTCAACAATATGGCCACCGTACCAACCTCAGACTTTGAATAGAAACTAGTGAATAACCACGGTTCAGAGCCGCTAGGGGGCGATCGGTCGTCAAATTTAACGGCTTGCCGAATAGCAAGCGTTCTTATAAGGAACGGAGTCGAATCCTTACTCCGGAAGAAGGTTATATTCTTATTATTTTTCTTTATTCTTATTAACACTATTAACACATTGTGAAACGGGGGGGGGTAAGCGATATTTTGTAAACGAGGTCTATTATTATTAGAATTAAAGTCTCGAGTTTACAATATTCTTACCCCATTATTCTTATCACACTTGCGAAGAAAAAAATAATTATCAAATACGGTGACATTTCAAAATGTTATCGCGAGTCTTGGGGTCCATTCTGCACTAATCCCAATAACGCTGTACAAATTAAATATGTAGGTATTTAAAAAATAAAAGTATTCTCATGTAATGGAAAAAGGAAAAAAAAGGGAAACGGATACGAGTATTACCTAACTACTAACTAGTAAAAACGGAATCTTTTTTTGCTTGCAAATAGTGCTAGTCCCACTTTTTAAGGATACTCTCAGCCACTTGTCGTAAATATTCTTGTCATAACTATGTCCATTTAAGTTCTCCAATGTAATATCAACTATTCTACCAAAATCAAAATGACGTATGCGCCTTCAAAACTCTTCTATTTATACTACCTTCTTGTCTTAAGATGGTGACTGTACGCTTATTTTATAACTCATTTCATGAGTCATAAACTTTATAATAAAACTAAAAGTGTGGTTACCGCTGAGGTGAAAACTGGGTGAATATAATTTAAGTCATACGAACCAGCTACCAATAAGCCGCTACCATACAATAGCAGTTACGCTCTCATTTTAAAACGACATGCTTAAATAGGGAGTATTACTGCAATGTTCTGCCGCCAGAGTGCAGTGTTAATTTGTTTAGTAAACCATAAAGTAACTTATACATACTAGGCCTTAAACAGTTTTTTGACAAGTTTTCACTATGACATTGATCCAAGGCGGTTTGTTTACAGGTGGCCTACCGCGAAACGCGAAAATCGAAATTTCTTAATCTGCCTCCCTATCGATCGAATAAGCAAGAGTGATAGAGAGGCAGAAACCGAACTTTCGATTGTCGTGTTTCACGGTAGGTCATATGATTGACCTAGTGACGCATGATGTGTCATTGATGATGTCAATGAGGTTTGTTTACTGTATGTGCTAGTGGTGACACCTACGCAGAGCTTTGTCTAATATTCCTTTTGGCATGGACGTTTACGTAACATAATTATATCTAAGAGGTCGGGACTGGATGACTCGGCCATACTAGAGTTGGACCGAGAAAAGTCTGCAACGATTTTGATAGCACACGCAGTGCAAGTGTTATTTTAAACGTCAAACTTCCATGACATTATGACGTATGAATAACACTTGCACTGCGTGTGTTGTCAAAATCGTTGCAGACTTCTCTTGGTACCTAGGCCTCATTCTAACGAGCACTTTTTCAACGCGCGTTAAAAAAGCGCCTGAATCCGTCCGCACGCTAAATTCGATTTAACGGCCAACGCTTAAAGTCGAAAATCCAACAACGCTTGATGAAAAGCGCGCCCACCATCGTGTGAATAAATACACATGTATCCATTTGTGTCATTCAAACGCTTTTTTAACGCGCGTTGTAAAAGCGCTCGTGCGAATGAGGCCTAACACTATCATTATAATTTTAAATAATGATAATGTAACCTCATTTGTCCGATAAAATAAAAACCTTTTTGTAACCAATCAATGAATATTTTAATTTATTATGTCATAAAAGACAAGTCATTCGAAAATGTTTTGACAAATAATTTCAGCAATATTCACAATAATCACAATGCCTGTCTCTATTTTCACATTATTAGGAAAAATATGATTTAAATAGAACATAAACCAACTTAAGCTATAAACTGATTTATATTTGAATTTCCAATACCATATACTTACCGTATTTCATCATGAATAGAAAAACGAATAAAAATAACACGAAAAGGAGAAGCTTACGTAAGTAAAAACAACAATTTGACGACCAATCTGGCCTAGTGAGTAGAGACCCTGCCTGTGAAGCTGACGGACCTGGGTTCGAATCCCGGCAGGGATCAAATCCCTGAGTCATGGGGGTTTTCTATGTATATCGTCGCCTAGCACCCAAGCAACAACAAGCTTTGCTTAGTTTGGGTTGATCTATGTAAGATGTACCCAGATATTTATTTATTTATTCATTTTATTAAGTTTATTCTATTGAATTTCGATCATTTATCTTTAAGTCCATTGGCGTAACTTATTAAAACGGAGTATTTTTGAAGTTGGCGAATATTTATAAAACCTTCACAATTTAGCAACAATGCTTAACAAAGAATCTAGCTTACTGTTTCTCCAGTAGAAAGTGCTTCTAGTTTAATGGGTAGGTACATATTTGCCATTTTCAAAATTACCTCACTTTCGAAGTTATCCCAATATATTAATACTCTCCAATCAATTCTTCATTCTAACCCTCCGATATCCTTAAGAGATCAATGAGAGAGTAATAACTTCGATTGTATGTTGCCAGTAAATAAGAACAAAGAAAACTATACTCATCCGTTTCTTTTGGGTGCTAGCGCGTATAACAAATACAGTATGATTCTTTCTACGTTTGAAATGAGACAGTCCCTGGCCAAACTATTAAAAAAAAACTTCTTACAGTGGTCGCTCCCGTAGACAAGCTGGTCAATGAAACGGACTCGGACAATTCTTTATCATCCAATGATCAGCTCTTCAAGAACCAGACTTTGGTGATGGACCTGCACGGGACGCAGAACGAGGAGTTGCCTGACAATCCACTTCCTGAGGTTCAATTCAGACAACTATTGTTTTACCTCTAAAGCTCTGGTTTCCTAAGAAAGCGGTGCCGTCACATAGCGGCCGTCTTCGTACAAAATAGTCACATGACTCACATCATCAGGCCTTTTAACATCATGACAGATGATTTATGCAGCGTCTGTAAGCGAGGAACAACGTCTCTCGTGGCTTTATAAGCCAATGCGGGACCGGCATTTGTGATCGAGTTTGTGACAGCTGAAGTAGGGCGCGATGTCGGCATATTTAGCCGTATAATTTTGAATGAAGACGGCCGCTATATGACGGCACCGCTATCCTAAGAAAACAGCTTAAGTAAGAACCTTGAGAATTCATAAGCGCATTGTAATATGCTTACTTGAAAAATAAAGTAGATTTATCTTTATATTTAAGATTCAAGTTTGAATCCTCTGTCTTGACTGCGAAAAATCAGATTCATATGATTAAGTCGAAATTGTGGAATTTTGAACATAATAATTTAAATACTTCTACAAATAAGGCAGAAGCCAATGGAATTAAGAAATAGATAAAACTTTAGATTTTACACCATAAGTTACAATCTACAAGTATGTTTAGGTGAAAACTCGAAAGCTCTTAAAGAAGAAACGGCCCAAACCTGATGAAGACCAGGATCCGAACGCAGGCAGCCTGACCAGCAGTTCCGAGGGCTCCGTGGTTCCACCAGGGCCGGAGAACCAGGAGGAGTTCTTTGATGCCCATGAAACCTTAATTATTCAAGGTAAAGTAACCATAGAGTCATTCAACAATCGTGCGGGGTACGAACTGCATACATCGCCATTGTTAGTAGCTCGGTATGTACCACTTACGGGGCTAGCGTGTCTTATAGTAAGTCAAGTGTAAGTCTTGGGTAGTTGTGTAAAAGTCTGTGACAATTAACTCTACTGTGTTCTTATTAGTGGCGGATTTGAAGTCTTTGCCGCCCTAGGCCCCGCCCCTTTCTCAGCACTCATCATATTGACTACATTTTGAGTTATTTCTTATTATCAGCAGCGAATTTTTTGTCACAATTTGCCGCCCTAAGCCCGGGCCTACTGGGCCTTAGGGCAAATCCACCACTGGTTCTTATGCAGTGTCGGCATTTACACAAACCTCAAAGGCGTCGGTCCACTGTTACTTTTTACACTGTGGTGTTGGTTAAGACTTGAGTTCTTTGAGTCCTCTTAAAACTCGACTGTGCTTTTCAGACTCATATAATAAAGTTGAAACTAGAGTTATTTTCAACATGTTAGAAACCAGAGGTTTTGTAGAGATTTTGTACTCCAGCAATGAACTTAATATCCAATTCCAGATAACCAAACAACTGCAACACTCAATCGTCTCAGCGTCACATCAAAACAAACGAACAATCCTGAAGGCAAACTAGCCACACCGCAGCACACCTCACAGGAGAAATCAGTACAGGAGAGTACCGCTGTCTCAGACGCTACCACGGCGGCCGTTGTTAAACAAGACACTGGGACCGGGCTGACGCCTCTGACGAGCGCTGTAAGTGTCATAATATCTTCTACTTCATATTTTGAAGAATCTCAAGAAGAGTATCAATTTTTTCATCTCATTCTCTTTATCTCAATCTGTGGAAGTATCGCTGATAGGAAGAAAATCTTGAAGGTAGGCTGGCCATACTACGGAACAATTCAGGAGACAAATGAGTACCGGAGTCTACAGCTCTGCCTGAAGCAGCCACGGCCACTGTTACACAAGACACTGGGACCGGGCGAACGCCTCTGACGAGCGCTATGTCATCTTATCTTCTACTTCGTATTTTGAAGAATCTGTGGAAGTATCGCTGATAGGAAGAAAATCTTGAAGGTAGGCTGGCCATACTACGGAATAATTCAGGAGACAAACGAGTACCCGAGTCTACAGTTCTGCCTGATGAGGTAACCACTGGCGCTGAGCGGCTACCGCGAAAACCGAAATTCGCAAATTGCGGGGATCTTTCTCTTTTACTCCAATGAAGGCGTAATTATAGTGACAGAGAAAAATCCCCGCAATTTGCGAATTTCGATTTTCGCGGTTATAGCCCTGTTACACAATACACTGGGACCAGACGGACGCCTCTGACCAGCGCTTTAAGTGTCTAGTCTAATAAAGGTAATTTCCAATTTGGAAATAAAAAAGTGTCTTGACAAGGTCACCTACGGCCTTCAGCCCTTCGATCTCCTTGCAAAAATATAAGAAGTTTGCAAATACTTCAATTTCATGTGAAAATTGCGGAATTTTGGTACCGTTCCTACGGCATATTCAGTAACATCGGGCACCAGAGGCCTTTGTCATTTTTTCAATGACATTTATATTCGAGCAATCAGACATATCATTACCAAAATATGGCAGATGTTTTGCACGCTGATGGGCATAAATAAGCGACAAATGTAATTTATTTTTATCCCATTTACCCAATAAATTCAGGGATTCATGATTGATTACAATATTTCAACCGCCCTTAATGCGATGTAAACCTTTGTACGGTCGACTTCACAACCTTATTTTCAGAGTTTACGAGGCGTGTACATATATTTTTGGAACGTTGGCTTGTAGAGATGTTTGTAAAATCGATTGTAGAATCAGAATGATGGAACGAGGACGTTTCATAATTCTTCATTTTTTAACGTATGTTGGCGTATGATGGAATGCGTAACGAAATTAGACTAACATATTATAATCCAGTAACTTTGTCGAATTTTGTAACCTGGCTCTTTTGCGTCAAATCCGGTAGTTCCGGCGCTCGAGGTCACAAACTTGGATTATTCATTGGGCCAACATCATAAACAAGTCTCAAAAAATCAGAACTACCGGATTTAACGCAAACACAAAATGTATAATTTTACTGTATTATTATTTATTAGTCAAGGTCAAAGGATATGGAAAAGTACCTATTCAAACTGGTTTATTAAATCGAGCTAGTCTGCCTAGCATTTAGGTAAAATAAATTCATCTAGGCTATACCTAAAACAATATTACTAAACGATTTTAATGCTTTGTTACAGAAACCTATTCGGCCAAAAAATCCAGAGTGATTCTACGACAGAGATCAAAACTAAAGACAGTACCTACAAAATGACTACCTGCCTCTGTTAGAATTCACAAAAACTGCAAAAATAAAAATTGAAACAGTTGTTTTTGTTCTTATTTTTAACCACCGACGGAAAAAGGGGTGTTATCCGTGTTATATGTACATATATTTGACGCCAACAATGTCTGCCTGTCTGTGGCGTCGTAGCTCTCCAACGGATGGGTCGAACTCGATGCGATTTTTTTACGTGAAAGCGAATTGTCTTGCGGCGGTTTTTAGAAATCGATATAGCAGTTCAGAGTATCAGCTCTTTTCCAAAATGATGTAAGGCATTTTTGGCACAAAATGGATTGGCATACCGTAGGGGTTTTTTAAATATATTTAATTTAATAGTTATTACAGGTGCAATGATACTGCTTACGGAAACATAAATTACATGGTATCCTAAAAATTTCTGCTCTCTAGCATTATCCAAGCCGAAACTACGAGGGTTCGAAAATATGACCAAAGATATAGTTGGTCAAACCAAATTGTCAGTCAGTATCAGTTAGAACCAGGAAAACTATACTCATCCTTTTCTTTTGGGTGCTAGTACCAGTGTAAGACAAAGATAGTATGATTCTCTCTATGATTGAAATGAGAGAGTCCTTTGACAAACTGTATAATATGTAACTCCGTATCTAGAGTTAGACCAAGAAAAGTCTGCAGCGATTTTGATAGCCCACGCCGTGACAGTGTTCTTTTAAACGTCAACCTGCTATGAAATGTTGACGTATAAATAACACTTGCACTGCGTGGGTTATCAAAATCACTGCAAACTTTTCTTGGTCTAACTCTATTCTCTTTGATACGACGAAACGCTTTTTATAGGTACCTACCTATTTCTCTATGCTAAGTGGACAGACCTAATTCGTTCAAAAAAAGTTTGGATCTGTTTATGGCAGTTTATGGAAAGTCTGTGTGGCTTGTCATGCCACTGTCAGTTTCATGTCACTGTTTTGTAAATTTTAAGTGTATTTAATTTTTATTATTTTTTTCGATTGTATTATTAAACACTTTAGATTAATTTAGTCTCACACGACTATAATGTCAACGACGCCATCCCGTTGGTTTGGTATTGCAATACGAAGGTTTGTTATTTGATTGTATCAAGAAAATCATAAGTTCATTAACTCCCGGTAAATTATGTCTTGTTGTACTGAAATAAAATAATATATAGGCTAACAATCATGATTGTATCACCTCAATTAATTACAATATATATTTACATGATCAATCAAATAGTACAAGCTATGCTTAGTTTGGGGCTAGGTCGATCTGTGTAAGATGTGCCCAATATTTATATTTATTTTAAATATTTTATATTTTTAATCTTCAAGCCGATAACTTGCGATAGATTGCGCAGGATCGAGATAACTGGCGTTTACTCGTATCGGAGGCCAATACTGACAAGACTCATTTTGGGTCGCTGCGCCATTGAGTAATAGTAATTTTCGACGAAACCTAATGTCACCTAACCTCCCCAGGACACTGGTCGCATTTCCCCGCTGTATGGCTAAGCTAAACCTTTGGGTCAAATATGCCCCAACAAGTTTCCGGGAAATTTTCGTTATTAGGGTTTTGTTGTCTGATGAGTGATGACCAAGGCCGAAAAGTCTCAACCGCCAGTGCCGCAAATTCGTAATTACTTATTTGTATCACCAAATGAACGCTCAAAAGGAGTTTTGAGTTTTAAAAGAGTCTAAACTGAAGTAACTGTTACAAATATTTTTTTTCCTTGCATCACTACTTCCATTCTGAATAAAAGAAACAATTTAAAGATGTGAAAATAATGCCTTTAGAATTTGGACGTAGAAATAATATTTCCGATACAAATGTTCATTTACTTGGATTTGTACATAAATACATAATCAATTTATTATTAACGTAGTATTGTAAAAAATGAAGTTAAATTTTATTGCAGACATGGATAGAAAGAATCGCAAAACCAAAAACAGGAAAGCGCCAACAAAACCGAGATCTGGTAAAAAGAGGACATCTGAAGGTTAGAAATTGGTAATATCTACTCAAAACATGTCTGATGCCCGAATTAGACTTTCCAAGTATACATATCTATCTACCAAGCCTTCAAGTAAGCAAGGTGAAAATAATACCACGTATACAGGTCAGCAATAAAATTGGCTAAACAAATTGTTAAAATAAAGGTACTACCCAAAATTAGACGTTAATATTATGATGAGAAGGATGAGAATGGCTTCCGTTCGCGTAAGGCTGCATGGAAATGCGGAGATGAGAGAAGACGTATAGGAATCATACAATAGCATTTCCAGTCCACATTTCTTGAAGATGCTATCGGTTGATTCGTCACGCGTCTCTTCTCATCTCCGCCTTAGTGGAAAGGCAGCATAATAGTCATCATTTCAAAATTCAAAAAAATATTATGTGCGTAGCACAAGGGTTACAACGAAACATTTGATGTGATGTGACATCATATTACAGTGTCATGAAAACTGCTAGTTACAATCAATGAATTTAATTTCTTACCCATATTATACTTTGTCACAGTATTGACAATTGTATGAGGTTTCTAGCGACTTTAATATTGATTGTCACTGTGACAAGGTACAAAATGGGTCGGAAATTCTACAACACTTGAAGAATACCTATGGTTAGGTTTCAAAGTTCAAGGTTCTCCCCCCAAAAGTTTCGAATGTGGGATCGTAGCTAGTTCGGCTGCTGACTTTCCCTTGACTGTATCAAATAATGATTTAATACTCTTAGTTTGTTAAATAGTTGACCAGCATTTCATTGCAGGTCCAGTATGTTCAAGGTTCCTCGACGAATTATCCAGAAAATTAGCCCAAAAGAAGAAAGATGAGCAGGAAACACCGATAAATATCGTGGGTGAGAACGGAAGGATATCTTATGGAAATATCTCAATATAACCTGGAGAGCGCTGGTGGCCTAGGTGTAAGAGCGTGCGACTTTCAATCTGGAAGTCGCGGGTTCAAACCCTGGCTCGTACCAATGAGTTTTTCGGAATTTATGTTTGAAATATCATTTGATATATGTATACCAGTCTCTTTTCGGTGAAGGAAAGCGTCGTGAGGAAATCGAAACTAATCCCAATAAGGGCCTAGTTTCCCCTCTGGGTTGAAAGGTCAGATGGCAATGTTTCGTAAAAACTAGTGCCTACGCCAATTCTTGGGATTAGTTGCCAAGCGGACCCCAGGCTCCCATGAGCCGTAGCAAAAATGCCGGTACAACACTAGGAACAAGAAGAGTCTCAATATAATCTGTAAAATATTTAATTTATAAAACTACTTACCCTCTAGCTAGTCCACCACTATCTAGATGTTCATATCTATAGGCTCTCAAAGGCAAGAATTATTATATCTGTAATTTACTCACAATGTTTTCCCTGGATAAAGATTCATCGAAAGTATTTTTACAGGTAGTATTCTCAACAGTTTAACCAACGCGTTGCCGGTCGAGGTCTTCAACGGTTCACCAGTCAGATACCAGTCTCCAGTTAAAATTGAGACTTTGCAATCAATCGCTCCAGAGCTTCAACTGAAAGATGTCGTAGAATTAGTATCCAAAGAAACAGAGAACACCGAAGCACCCAGGGAATTGAAAGAATTCAAGAAAAAGTTCAAGATGCCTAAAATGCCGGTGGTAACCAGTGATGTGTTTAAGCACAAAATTTACGTGCCAACTGAAGACGTGGCTGTTAACACAAGTAGTAGCCATGATATGGCCTCCAGTTTAGCAAAATACGTTGACACTTTGAAGAAGATATCACTTATTGCTGAGGAGTTCAATCAAAAGACAGGTAATAATGGGTAACATATTCACTGCCAAGGACACTCTAGATGTGTTTATTTTTATTGGGAATAGGGCTTTTCTGCCCTCCTAAGCTAAAAAGCGGTATTAGCATTAAATTTTCATTGAAAATACGTCCTTTTAGCTTAGGAGGGAAGGACGTATTTTCAATGAAAATTTTATGCAAATACCGCTTTTTAGCTTAGGAGGGAAGGACGTATTTTCAATGAAAATTTTATGCAAATACCGCTTTTTAGCTTAGGAGGGCAGTTTTGGCACTGAAAGTACTTGGTACTGTAAGTGTATATTTGATTGTGACAAATAAAAAAACAATATTTAAATTGACCTCCGCGTTATTGTGTCTTACCGACGGGCAATTCTTGTATATTTATAAATTTCGGGGATCTCGGAAACGGCTCTAACGATTTCGATGAAATTAGCTATATGGGAGTTTTCGGGGGCAAAAAATCGTTCTAGCTAGGTCTTATCTCTGGTAAAACGCGCATTTTTGAGTTTTTATATATTAGCCGAGCAAAGCTCGGTCCCCCAGATATTGAATATTAACCTTTTCGACGCCGTGTCAAACACAAAAGCAGTCACCCGGACGCTACGTCACCGAAGTGTCAAAACTAAAATTTAACTTTATGCATATGCACGTAGGTCTATGTTGCTCTGTGGTCTGTGACTGATTAATCAGTCTTTGGCTTTGAACCTGCGGTAGGGATTATCGGTCATTGGCGTCCAAAAGGTTAATCAGTAAAATAACTTTTTGTCGCTCATGTTATGTCTACCTATACATGACGATGGCCGATGAACAATTAAAAGCATCTTAGTAAAAAAGTTAATAAGAGCGTTTCTTTTATTTTTTGCCTTTTTCATATATTGTGACCTTTTTTGCCACTTTTGTGTTATTTCTACTCAGAATCACGAGCTCTTTCAATACTAATGGGATAAAAAAATGTCCCAGTGTTTTTTCCTATTGTGTTACCATTTCCCCATCCACTTTGTATTGCGGTAACAAAAAGGAAAGTTTGAAAAATGTATGGTAATTTTAGGACACTTTTTTTCTCCTATATGGAAGAAAAGGGCTCGCGATCCTGACTAGAAATAACACAAAAGTGGTAAAAAAGGTCACAATATATAAAATGGCAAAAAATAAAAGAAACGCTCATTAACTAATTATACTTTCGGTTTTTCAGCTAAAAACCTCAAAGAAATCGTAGACAGCGTACAAGAAGATCTACAAGTGAAGCTGGAAGAACTAGTGAAAGAGCAGAAACTTGCTAGAAAAGTAGACCAACCCATGCAGGTCGTACAAGAAGATATCACACAAACTGAAACCTCTTAAAAAGAACCATTGACATGTAACATTCACTGTCAAAATTTGATGTCAACATGTAAAACATTAAAAATTACGATGAAAAATATTCGTTTTATTTCATTAATATAAAATGAAATAAAGCAACTAAAAAACCAAAAAATAAGCTCAGTCAAGTGTGTAGTTTATTGTCTAAATGTCCTAGCATTAACTTTAATAAGTCTTGGAACAGACTCGTCGGAACCGAACTCCCCACACAGTAAGTACATTGGATGCTGTTAAGCAATAATGTGTTAACCCACATTGATTTTGCAATTCAACAACAATTTTGCAAAATGGATGTGGGATGACTCATAACACCAGCCATATAAGGGCAATATGGAGAAGACCGGCATATAACATTTTCTTGTTGCGAAGATAACACAAGAACTCTTGTAATGTATACGTACTATGCTCAGAGGGCCTACCGCGAACCACGTTCGACGTGTTGCCTCTCTGTCGCACTTGTAAATTCGTTCGTAAGTGTGACAGGGAGGCAACACGTCGAACGTGGATTGCGGTAGGCCCTCAAACACAAAGGAAGAGCTTCGTTACTTCTGCTCTATTGAACTTCTGTAAGTTGAGTATGTGTACAGTCCCTATCAGATATATCGGGGCAGCCAAGGTGCTCACAAACATCTGAACATGTTCCTATTGTCAAGGCGCTAGAGTGCGTGTTCAGATGTTTTAGAGCACCTCGGCCACTCGGATATATCTGTTGGCGACTGTACAAACGCAAGAGTTAGAAGCGACGAAAGAGTTTGTAGACGGTTACCTAATAGTCGGTCTTTTCCACATTGAACTTACATAGATAAGTCCTAATAAGCAGAGCGGTGTTGCGATTCAGATATTTTCGAGCACCTTGGCCTCTCCGATATATTCGACTGTACGCTGCCGTGAGCATCAGAAAGGCGGGTGGACCTCAGCAAATTTCAACAAAATATTTATAAACATATTGTACCTTCTGTGTACCCTAGTGTACCTTTAATAGAAACCAGTGTACCTCTTCCTTGAGCATCGGAGGGTCTTTCTTGTGGCCTGAATCGGACTCTCTATCTAATCTCTATCTCGGATCTAATGGCGACTGACATGAACTGTAGGTGGCACCTGCTTGTTGACATACCCCCTTATTCATAAAACTTTACGAGCCTGATTTAGTTAAATTATGTTTTATCCTTTTCTTACAAATACATAAGTTAAAATGACAGATAAAGACAAACGATGATTAGCTAATTGAGGCTTACGCATTTTTGAATAAGGTGGTGTACCTAAGTATCAATGTCGAGTAGAGATGCACCGGATATTCGGTTACTATCCGGTATCCGGCCTATCCGGCCTGCATTTCTTTATCCGGCCGGATACCGGATAGTAACTTACTATCCGGCCGGATACCGAATAGTAACTAGGGCTTGCAATCCGGATAACCGTTTTATCCGGATAACCGTTTTATCCGGATATCCGTCCAATTTACTATCCGGATTTAGATGAGATTGATATCCGGATAAAACGAATAATTCGAATAGCATTTATGACAAAAATATCAGTCAATTTTTTGTTTAATATCTCAAAAACTTTGAAAATTATAACGTAAACGATGTCGGTTGTTTTATTTCTTTATTTGGATACATTTTTATGGTATAAAACTGTTTATATAAGTATTTCTCCTTCATTGCCGACTACTCCCTTATTTTCTTAAATATTTGGGAACAATTTTATGTAGACCGAGCTAGCTCCATAAAATGTGCAAAATAACTTTGAAATTTTGAATGTACTTGTACCGTGTTCCTGTCAAATGCGCTGCGCTGCATTATTGTTAGCGTCTGAATACATTATTAATAACGTGCGAACAGAATTAAAATGGGTCCAATGGAGGAGAACATCGGATGATATTGAACTGCTGAACTGAACGAGATGCAGTAGCTGTTTAGCAGATATGATAAGAAAGTTGTAGCATTCACATTTGAATAAATCTGTAATGAAAACCTTGATTGAGCTTAAATGCAATGTAATATCTCAACAAAAAGAGACTGTCTCAACAGTTAGAAGACGTAATCGATTCTCTACATATCATCAAAACCACAGCCAGTACTATACTATATGCCAATAAGACAGATTTCTTAACTGAAGAATAGTTTGACTACTAGTAATAGTAGTAGTTTGTATAATTCATGGTTGTAAAATTGACATGAAATAACGCCAAATATCGCATGATCATATGAAGTCAATTAAGAAATGAATTTCACAGCGCAGGCTGCCAATATTAAGCGGAGGGTTGAAGTATCTCCATAAACTATAAATTTTTACAAATACATATAATTAAAGTCGGCCGTTTGCGTTTGCAAAAATGAAGCAAATAATACGGTTCTCATAAATAAAAATTGCCGAAGGTTGTTTGTCACAGTAAAGCTTTAACGAAAAAAAATTCGAAGTGAAATTCGGACAATAAAATTTCGACGAAAAGGTAGAACTCCTAAAAATACCTTAACACTTGCTGTTACGCAACCTTTTATACGTAAAATTTGATTCTATTACACATTTTTTAAAGTTCATGTGAGTTTTGTTAAATAAAAAGCAAGTATTCGAATTATCCGGATATCCGGATAGTAAAATAGTTAATATTCGAAATATCCGGATACAAAAAATGGGCGGATATTGCAAGCCCTAATAGTAACATTGCTTGATTTCAGAGTAAACAAATTGGATTTAAGAAACAGTCACGTTCATAATCGTACTTGTTTATTATTTTAAAACAATTTAAACATTTCACTGACTTACACGCGCACTCATTTCGAACCTAGAAATGTGTCCGCGCGAACGTTCATTAGGAAACAGGTCAAACCTGCACAATGCGCACCTGAAAAACCGAAATCTAGGTATAGTTCCGCTGGCCGAATATTCGGCGGCCGGATACCGGATATTCGGCCGATGGTCAGGCCGAATATCCGGTATCCGGCCAAACAACTATCCGTTGCATCTCAAATGTCGAGTCTAATGTTTCCGATCGAGGCGACAAGGTGGCACACCCTCAAATGCGCACGGTCTATTATTGAAAGAAGGCAAAAAGTTTGATTGGGTCTCATATTGTTTTGAGATTTTAGCTCCGATTAAATCCAAACATTCGAATGGATTCGTTCGCAATCGAAATAAAAGATTTATTTGAATGAAACTACCTACTGTAATAATTGCTTTTTATCTTAGGTAGACGTAGGACAATAATATCGGTTCTTTCTCAAGCTAGACTTTTAACCTTTTCGACGCCGTGTCAAACACAAAAACTGTCACTCAGAAGCCACGTGACCGAAGTCTTAAAACTGAAATTGAACTTATGCATACGTAGGTCTATGTTGCTCTGTGGCCTATGGCGGATTAATCCGTCTTTGGCGTTGGACCTACGGTGCGGATATATCCGTTCTTGGCGTCCAAAAGATTAAATGTTGCTGACTATGCATCAAACAGATAGTGAAAACCAAAGTGGCCGAAAATACCAAATATTCCAAAGGTGTGAATTTTTAGCCACTTTGGCTATCATTATAATATATTTGTTACTGTCATTGCTGACTGTACCCAGTGGATCGTTTTCAATAATTTGATAAAAACTATTGCCTGCCTACCTATTTACACTAAAATTACCCAACTTTAGTCCAGTCCACAAGTTCAACACGTAAATCTTCTTTTTGGTGTGGCCTAGATTTTTATTCCTTTTTTGTGAAAATGTTTACGCTTGAACGAAGATAGGTAGGTATACGAGTTAGTTTTGGACCATGGTTAGGAGCTTTCGGGATATAGTTGGGTGGTTTTTATGGTACTTAATCAGTACAGATGTATCGCATAATTATTATCAATCGTAATTTCTCGGAAACGTACGTATTTGTCATGCTACTTCAATCAACCTCAGTACTTTTTGTACCGACACTGACTGAAATAGCATGCATGACACGTTCGTACGTTTCCGTGAAAATACGAAAATAATTATGCACTACTTTTTTGTATGAGAGAGTGCACCTACTAGCTTGAGACTGGGGCCAAGACTTTTGGTTCTGGCTATAATGAAAGGTGTGGTGATTACATTTCAGAAAGAATTAAAAAACACCCCAGTGTTCTTCGAGCTGATTCGTCTATATTCAAATGCTACATACTGCTTATCAGAAATCTTGGAGTGAACATCGTCTATGTATTCAAATGCTACGTACTACTGCTCATCCGAGATCGTACAACATACTATAGATTATGGAACTGCTGGTGAGACATTTTCTTGTTTAATAAAAATTTTGTTATTCTATAGCAAAGATAATTTGAAATAGAGGAATATTGTCCAAGTAAATTATGTAGACAGTACCTTAGAGCATTTAGTAACTGTAGACGTCATGGCTGTCATTTTCTGTACGAAACAGTCTGCCGATTTTTGCGGGGGAGGGGACGTCAAATGTATTGCTATTTCTACATGATTAGTACGTAACGTACAAATAGCCATGTCAGTCCATACAAAAGTTTGCACAATTATGCAAGTTTTTCGGCAGAGGGGTAAGCTCTTAAAGGCGACTCCAGTTATTAAATGCTCTAAGAGTCAGTACATTTACTGCCATCTTTTGACACAAATGATTAAAACTTTTAGAACGCCATTTAACTTTGATCCTAATTCTTTCACTGATATGTGTTTATTAAAATAAGGAAAGGCTATTAAGGGGCCCAAAGATTACCAGTTCGCCGGACGATATCAGCTTGTCAGTTGTTCGGAACTGTCACCTTTTGCGATTGACTGACAGACTGATAGGTATCGTCCTGTGAACTGGTAAGCTGTGGAGGTATGCTAAACATCTATCCTAACTTCACAGTTCAATCGTCAGTATCCAAGCGATCCGGTGATAGCACTGTGCAAAGGTTTCAATCTTGCCAACACCTAGAGAGCTCTACAGCTGTAGGGCAAAGCGTCCCATCGCTGGTCGCCGACAAGAGTGTCTCATGCCCATCATCCTGCCCGGTGCAGTACGATGATACGAGCACTTACACCCCGTCCATTTCTTCGGGGGACCATTCAACTCGTACAAGTGGTTAGTATGATATTTTTGTGACATAGTATTTTCCAAGTGGCTTGGATGCGGTGACAGATATATTATAACCTCAATACAATTTATTAGAGATGCACCGGATATTCGGTCACTATCCGGTATCCGGCCTATCCGGCCATTAATTTAACATCAGGCTGGATACCGGATAGTAACATTGCTTGATTTCGGACTAAACAAAATTGGAATAAGAAACAGTCACGGTTATAATCGTACTCGTTTATTATTTTAAAACAATTTAAACATTCCAGTCACTTGCACGCGCACTCATTTCGAACCTAGAAATGAATCCGCGCGAACGTTCACTGCGAAACAGGTCAAAACCTGCATAATGCGCACCTGAAAGACCGAAATGTAGGTATAGTTCCGCCGGTCGGATACCGGATATTCGGCCGATGGTCAGGCCGAATATTCGGTATCCGGTATCCGGCCAAACAACTATCCGTTGCATCTCTAGTTGAACCTTAAAAGTCTTAAAACGCAAATTTTCACAAAATTGTATAGACATGACATCTGTCATCGTACCTAAGCTGTTTAAAAATACTATAATATCTACTGATACATAATGAAAGGCTTTTAACTTTTTTATGTAACGAGCTAAAAGCGAGTCCATACTCCACACAAGCGATGAGGGGATCTCGGTAACGGTTCGAACGA
The DNA here is from genome assembly GCF_910591565.1 of Cydia splendana. NCBI lineage: Eukaryota > Metazoa > Arthropoda > Insecta > Lepidoptera > Tortricidae > Cydia > Cydia splendana. Next base: position 2,262,156 of record NC_085968.1, read on the forward strand.
TTTCGATGAAATTTGCTATATGGGGGTTTTCGGAGGCGAAAACACGATCTAGCTAGGTCTTATCTCTGGAAAAACGCGCGTTTTTGAGTTTTTATATGTCTTCCTAGCAAAGTTCGGTCTCCCAGATATTAGTAGTTTAAGCATGTCGTTTTGAAAATCTCTTAAGCTTTTCGACGCCGTGTCAAACACAAAAGCTGTCACTCGGACGCCACGTCACCGAAGTGTCAAAAGTGAAATTGAACTTTATGCATATGCACGTAGGTATATGTTGCTCTGTAGTCTGTGACCGATTAATCCGTCCAAGAATCCGTCCATTGGCGTCCAAAAGGTTAATCATCAGATGTTAACATTAAATACTTTTATGATAATTTTCTTACGATTTTAAAACATGTGTTTGTTTTTCATATTTACAGATTATACTTGCATAATTTTATTGCAGATGAAATGACGTCTGAAACATGCAGTGGGTCTGCCTGCAACTTTACCAGCAAAAAAGAAAAGAAAGGTAGGTAACACAAACTTGACTTGGATTAGTTGGATTGAGACTTGACTGTACACTACAAGGTAGGGACACACTTATCCCACGTACGCAACGTATGCAATGCAACGTGGGAGAGATTGTGTGCACAGACACTTGTCCCACGTATACGACGTGTATTGACATCAGACGCTGTTGTTAGTTCTCCGGGTGCACTAATGTACAATGTTTTCCGATTCTAAGAGTGAATTTGAAGACGATTTTGTTATTTTTAAATGAATATCTCCGTGTCACAAAGAAAAAAAAAGAAAGAAGAGAAGATATTAAGTTCATGATATAAATAAAGAGAGAGAAAATGTTGGCGAATACTACACATAAATGGCTTCATATCGCCTAACCAATTCGATGAGTTGTTCATCTCCCATTTTTCCAGCGCAAGCGTGGTTTGTTTGATGTCTGACGCGCTAGGAACGTAAGATCCAGAAACACACTGATCGTACGCGTTTGAAAGCGTGTGATTCCCCTCCACGTTCCCACGCCGATCTGGCGCGACAGGTCGAACGTTGCATAGGACGCGTGGGATAGCATTGCGTATGACAAATATGTTTCTAAGCATACAAATATCAGGGTCCAGATTTCATAATGCATTGCATACGTTGCGTACGTGGGATAAGTGTGTCCCTAGCTTAAGTTGAACAAACACATCAGAGGAGACTAAAATTCACATATTTATACTTTCTGTGGACCACTAATGTCAAAAAGTACCTATAGGGCGGCACGTTGCAACCCTATGAGGTACAGAGCATTACGGTCCAAAGAATCTGGAATTTCCTGGATTCAACGGGCATTAGTAATGAACTTTAAAGAACCGTCACATTAGTTAGATCATTGCTTGGTGACGTGGCATTCAAAGGCCCACAAGTTCCACAACACCCTCAATAATACATACCTAATAACACAAACTTGGAGATTTAAGGTAGGATAACCAATCAAATTTTGATTTTTCATTAGTCTGATTTTAATAAATTCTTGTAATTTTGAAGAGCTCCTCCTTCTAGCCGGAAGAAATAAAAAATCAAAACTTATCCCGAACAAAACATACTGTAGGAATGTAATTTTCCATTTAGTTACGAAAATACCATACGTTGTCGTAACTCGAGGCGTGCCGCGACCCTTGTGTTCGATTTTGTGGGACCCAATCGGTTGTTATTTTACTCCACAAGTCATACGACAAACGTGTCCCGCCCAGTCCTGCTTCAGCTTGGCGGCTGTTTCAGTCACGTCAGCCATTTGTATTTTGGGGTTTAGTTTTTGTTTGAAGAAACGTCACTTGACACTGACGTATCTAATCCATATCGTATCTAGACGTAAAATTTGACGTATCTTAAAGTTCGAATCTAGCCGGTATACCTACTGTTTTTTATGTGATCAGTCAACTTATTACTTAAGAATAATACGCTCCGTGGTGCACGGAGAAACATTCATCATTGTATATTATACATCGACTATATATAATATTGTACCTATATTACATTTTTCACCACACCAGCTCGGAAAGGCTTACTTTGCACTTCAAAAACTGATAGCAAAGTTGCATTTTATTCACATGCGAGGCAATCAAATCAAATCAAATCAAAATATACTTTATTCATGTAGGCCTAGCAACAAGCTCTTATGAATCGTAATTAATCTTAATCTAATTATCAGAGCAATTTATTGATGTTAATATTATTCCATAATAAAATTGGATTATTATACATATCAAATTTAACACTAAGAATTTCACAAAAGCATCGTTAAACATTAAAAAGATTGTATAAAAAAATACTAGTCTAGAATTTCTAGAATAAAATCGGAATGTCAAAAAAAAGCATAAGTAACGTAATAAAATTGTTAATGTAATAAAATGCAAATTTTGAGTTGTTTTCTTAGGTTTGCTGGTAGAATTGATTTTTAAATGATGATTTTGGATGATAAATATTTAATAACATTCATTTGGATTTGATTTGATTTTGTTTGATATTTTACATTTAATATTTGCTTCGGGTTGGTGTGGTGAAAAATTTTGTGTTTCACTCGGGGGCAAATTTTGTTTAACCCTCGTGCTTTGAAACCCTCGCAATGCTCAAGATTCCATTTACCGAACCGCTCGCTACGCTCGTGGTTCAATTTTGGAATCTTTCGCTTGCTCGGGTATCAATATTAGCACGAGCGGTTAAACAACAACTTTGCCCCCTTGTATATAAAACAAATAACTATTACAGATCCGAAGTCAGCCCGTGTGCGAGTGGTGGCGTTAAGACGCATGTTTGTGCGACACTGGGATCTCATCAAGAAGTCAACCATTCGTAGATCGCGGAATACATCAGGTACCTGATAGTTATATTTACACACTACTAGCGATCCAGCCCGGCTTCGCACGGGCTGTACCGTCTCTACCATAAGGGCACACGGGGCCCGTGCCCAGGGCCCCCATCCTCAGGGGACCCCGAAGGACAGACATCAGTAACAGAATATTTGATTACCCATAATAAATAGAAGATCATAGTAGAAAAATGTTAGTTTAATTCGCTTTCTTTACTTTCCAAAAGGGCCCCAAATTCGTATGTGCCCAGGGGCCCCAGCATAGTAAAAGACGGCCCTGCGCACGGGTTATACAAAACCTTAACAAATTATACACCTAAACCTTCCTCAAGAATCACTTTATTGATAGGTGATTAGGTGAAAACCGCATGAAAATTCGTTCAGTAGTTTTTGAGTTTATCGCGAACATACAAACACACAGACAGATGCGGCGGGGGACTTTGTTGTGTTAGTGATGATATTGGGTAATTTGTGACACTCTTGTGACTTACACCTGACTGGTCTCATCTCATTATCTGAGAATAAGTAGGCAAATTTCACCTGATTAGACATGTCCTAAAGTTGGGACGCTAAACAGGAAGAATTTCGTACCTTGACTCGCCTGTTCCTATCTCTATTGCACGCGCGTAAATTATATTGCTGTCCCGCCCATGATGCCGGCGGTCAATGACACTGTACGAACGGGACTTATGGGGAGTTATGCGGCTACTTAAAATGAGGGTTGTCAATTTTGGCTTGAATCCGACTTGCTGGAAAAAACATTCCAATTTTTTTTATTCATTATCAAACCAAGTTATGTTTTTAATTGAAATAACTTGAAAAATCATGGAAAAACATGAACAACAGTTTTGAATGATCCATGGTTAGTTTCACTAGACTTAAATATCGACCGGGATATGGACCGTGAACATTAAGGGGCCCACTGATTAACAGTCCGCCGGACGGTATCGGCCTGTCAGTTAGAACAAAATTTTGACAGTTCCGAACAACTGACAGGTCGATACCGTCCGGCGGACTGTTAATCAGTTTCTTCTTTACAAAACAATACAAAAGGTAATCACGGTCCATATCCCGGTCGATATAAATCTAGTAAAACATGAACATTTTTCATGTCAATTGTATCTTTATTCATGCCATGTCATAGTCCGATTGTGCTCATGTTAGTCCGAGCACGAATTCATGTCTAAAAGAGGTGTAATGATATTTACCTTTTCGGACACGGTCGGAATTTCAGCAATACGGTGATACGTGATTGGATTAGGTGTATACTTGGACAGATAACCTGTTAACTATAAATAAAGACCACTTTTGAAATAGGAGGGTTAATTGCGAAAAAATGTACGTATAACCACAGAATAAATAATAGTACTAGGTACAGAAGACTCACTCTCTAACAAAACGCGTCTGTTACGATCAGGACAGGGCCGCTAGGTGGCGACACCGCTACGCGCGCCTATAGCTAGCCAACAAAATTGGTGTGGAACGGAATGTATTTGTAGCTACCTGTTGCAAAGCGACGAAATCGCGGAGTGAGCCACGCCTGGTATTACTACTACAGAATTCATAAAGACTTGTAATCACTACAACTTGTAAAACAAAGTCCCCCGCCGCGTCTATCTGTTTGTGTGTTTGTATGTTTCTTCGCGATAAACTCAAAAACTACTGAACGGATTTTCATGCGGTTTTCAAGAGTAATTCTTGAGGAAGGTATTATTTGTAAACCTGTGCGAAGCCGGGGCGAGTCGCTTGATAGTAATATGTAATTGTAATAATTAATAAGTTTCTTATAAATTCCCTTCTTAAAATAAGAATACTTTCTTATTTGTTCTAGTCACACCGAAACAAACCGAAACCTGTTGTTGCCAACTTGTATACAATGAGATTGGTGAGTAAAAGTTTTTGTTGTCAAAAAATATCATGTACTAACGGATATGATGGTCGTTCTTGTCTACATGACAGCGTGATAAAACGGTGGCCATCACTTTCTAATATCCTGCGGTGCTAAAAAGTATCAGTTTGTTTATTACGTGGATAAAACCGTCCATAATACGCCGGTTGGTTGATGAAGATTTGAAAGACGAATATTTCAAAAGTAAAGCACACAGAGGGACATTGGCATCAGACATATTAATACAGTAATTTTATACATTTAGCGTTTGCGTCAAATCCGGTAGTTCTGATTTTATGCAGACTTGTTTACCTAATGAATAATTCAAGTTTGAGACTTGGATTATTCATTACGAGCGCCGAACGCAACTTTGTCAAAAATGAATTAAAAAAACAACGAAAATTTCGGTTTTTTTTTTCATTTGGGCGATTATACCCTAAAGGACTAGATTTTAATAGTACGTTCTCAAGACTGCAAAAAATCAGAACTACCGGATTTGACGCAAAAGAGCCCCGTTACAAAATTCGAAAAATTACTAGATTATAATATAACACCCCTCTTTTTGCGTCGGGGGTTAAACCAAACACACACAACACAACCTTCAACCTAAATACTCATATATCAGTATTAATTTTAACACTGTTAAACTTCTTAATCCTAACTTAATATTAATTATATCTAAGTAAGTTAACTACGTAAATTAACCTCTAATTAAAAACAAATGAAAACATAATCAAATATCAAGAAGTTTACGTAAAGTGGTTCACCTCTAAAGTATCAAGTGGTTATGAAATTTAAAAGAACGCTTTTAATTTTAAATTATTTTCATAGAAATGTGCACATATTTTGTAAAACAAAGAGTTTCGTAGTAGTTTATGAAATGCAAACAGCTGCAACTGGCCAGAGAGGTTTAAAGTTTTTTACACTTTTTTTATTAACCGGAGAAAAAAGTAGAATATTTAACGAAATCATTTTAATGTCCCTAACTTTTTTGCGTTTTTCTTTTGAATATGAAAGAAATGAAAATATTGAATTTAAAACGGTTTCTCCTTTGAAAATAAAGTCAGATTTAATGTTAATTATCGTTTGCGCTATTACTATTAGCAAAGAGAATAGATAGTATAGAGGGGTCCTGTCATAGTAAATTTTGTAGTCACAGTAAATTTGATTTGATAGCTGTTAGTCCAAATTGTAATTCGTCCAAGTAGCGATTTGTCCATTACGTGGTTCGTCAAGTATCATTTACGCCGTTCGCCCATATCGCGATTCGTCCAAGTCGCCATTTGTCCAAATCTTAGTTCGTCAACTACGTGGTTCGTCAAGTATCATTTACACCGTTCGTCCATATCGCGATTCGTCCAAGTCGCTATTTGTCCATTTTGTTTCTGCCGCAGTGGAAATGGAGCCTAATTAATCCCATTTAATTACCCACCTTCGAAATCTAAACCTTACTCTAACATGTCATATTTAAAGTCATGGGTTACCTTACCATGTTGTTTCAATATCATTGAAGTAACACGGTACCAAATTTCGAATCAATAGGACATATGGAAGGTAGTCAGATCCCCTCATCAACGAAAAGAGCTGATGATCTTCAAACGGCTGAACAGATTTTCATGAAACATGGCTAAGAACACTCGGGGTAAAATTATCTATGACACAAATCAGATCCAAACGTGTTGGACGAAAAGCGTGTTGGACGTAAAGTGTGTTGGACGTAATGCATGTTGGACGAAAAGCGTGTTGGCCTAAAAGCGTGTTGGACGAAAAGCGTGTTGGCCTAAAAGCGTGTTGGACGAAAAGCGTGTTGGGCGAAAAGCGTACTTAAATTCATTTGGACGAATCGCGTTTCGGACCAACAGCTATCAAATCTGATTTTATTATTTTTACATCATTTTGACCCATGTTCATTCACTGATATCTATGTGTTAAAATTGTTAAATATGAAACGGTGTCGTCAACCCCATCTAGCCGAGCATAGGCCAAAGGTGTGTGCGCCATCTATCCGAGAATGGCTTTTTCTTGATTTCCGAGGCACGTTTTTTCCTTAGACTTTATTCATCTTATACGGAGTTACATATGTCTTTGCTATTAGGTAAACGAAAGATAACCTACAGATGTAGTGCATAATTATTTTCCATCGTATTTTCTCGGAAACGTTCGTATTTGTCATGCTACTTCAGTCAACGTCATACCTACCTACTTTTTGTACCGAGACTGACTGAAATAGCAAGACACGTTCGTACATTTCCGTGAAAATACGATGGAAAATAATTATGCACTACATACATCTATAATAATATCGGCCTGTCAGAGAAGCAAAATTTGACAGCTCCGAACAACTGACAGGCTGATATCGTCCGGCGAACTGGTAATCTGTGGGCCCCCTTATGTTTTCTCAGTCAAGTGTAAGACTGTACAGTCAGCAGCATAAATTGCTAAGCGGGCGAGGTGTTTAAAATGATCTTGACGCGACTTTATTGTTAAGAGAATAAGAACGTGTGAAGGTAATTTTGAACACCTCGCCCGCTTAGCAACTTCTGCTGCTGACTGTACTATAAAATCTAGAGATGGGTAACTACCCGGGTAAATACCCGAGAGCGGGTATTTACCCGGTAAATACCTGATATTTACCTACCCGCGGGTAAATACGCTGGTATTTTCGTTTTTCTTCTAAATTTGATGCGTTAAATGGTATGTGAGTATAAATAAGATTAATTTAAGTATTTTTTTACAATGTTACATAAAATGTATGTTCAAACTAATTACGAAAAGGTTGCTATGAGGTGAAGTTCGATTTTAACATATCAGTCCAATTATGAAAATCGTGTAAAATCATTCCCTGGCTTCCGGAAATGTTTTAAAATGCTTTTAATATACATTAGAAAGATGAAAATAAAGAATACTTATGAAAAATAATAAAAAAAAATTGTGCAGTATCCCAACTTGTGAAGCTTATAAGTCAAACACAGTTAGTTTTAGGACAAAAATGTATATAACCTTTTTTGTAGAAAATTATGTCTACTTTAGTTTGTACATACAACACTTTTCGATATTAATGACAGATTCCAAGAAATATGAAAAAGTTCACTTTTTCCCCCCTCCCCCCAACCGCACCCCCCGCCGACCGAAGTTGGAATGTGTATTATCAACGTATAAGTACGATAATTTACTCAAGTCTAATAAAAATACTCTTATGACGGCCTTTTTTAATATTTATTAAAATTGTACTAAAAATTCTTTAGTTACAACTGCAACTGCAACTAAACCATTTCATTTTAAATGACACACAATAATTACAGCCATTAACTCGGTTTATATCTCCACTTTAACACAAATCGACATGTGCAACAAGAAATGAATCTACCCGTCCATTTGGGTAGATACGGGTAAATACCGGGTAGATGGGTATTTACCGGGTATTTACCTGGGTGGGTAAATTGGGTAAATACCCGCGACCCATCTCTAATAAAATCTAAAGAAAGGATACTTTACCACGCGGAATTTCGTACATTGACTCGCCTGTTCCTATCTCTATTGCACGCGCATAATAATATTGCTGTACCGCTCGCTCAGCGTCATTGACCGCCTTCATCATGTAGTGTAGTCAACGAAGCAAGTTGTTGTATGGAGACCCATGCATTAATTTCTCAGTCGATGAAATTTTGCTTGGTTATTGTATAGTATGAGCCGAAACTAACATATAAATATCAAAAAAAAACCGGCCAAGTGCGAGTCTGACTCGCGTTTCTAGGGTTCCGTACATAATTCCGACTCACGCTTGACTGCACATTTCTAATAGGTTTTCCTGTCATTTATAGGTGAAGAACTATTTTGTGTATTTTTTTCAAAATTTTAGACCCAGTAGTTTCGGAGATACAGGGGGGAATGGTCATTTTTTGGCTATTTGTATTTTCTTAAATAACTTCGAACCTATGTTTTTTAAAATTATAAAAAAATATGTCCATCTTTGGGTTCCTAATTTACATATGTGTACCAAATTTCAACATAATTGGTCCCGTAGTTTCCGAGAAAATAGGCTGTGACAAACAGACAGACAGACGCACGAGTGATCCTATAAGGGTTCCGTTTTTTCCTTTTAAGGTACGGAACCCTAAAAACACTCCTAAGTTAGGTATTTATACGTAAAAATACAAATCTGTTTATATATTTAACCGAGTAATTCCGTCCAAAATTTTTTTACCAAATAAGTTATTGGTATTTCTGCTGGGATATTTTGTTTGATATTTTATATATTGTTGCAATACGTTACATGAATATGTCCGGTGAAGACGAAAGTTTGAACGGAGCATTTTTCCGTAAAAAGATATTAACGATTTAAGACTTTAGGTATTTACTTAAATACTATTATTATTATTCTTTGGAAATTTATACAATACTTTTTATTTATTGATACTTTATCATATTGTAAAGTTTTTTCTGGCAGAGGAATTACTGCGGGGTCCAAACTACCTTTATTTACTACACTAATTGGCGAGACGGCAATAACATTACGCGCGTGCGACAGAGATAGGAACAGACGGGTCAATGTACGAAATTCCTTATGCAAAGCGTCGTTTATTTATATAGACTATGTAGTGCATAATTATTTTCCTTCGTATTTTCACGGAAACGTGCGAACGTGTCTTCCTATTTCAGTCAGTCTCGGTACAAAAAGTACTGACGTTGACTGAAGTAGCATGACAAATACGAACGTTTCCGAGAAAATATGATGGAAAACAATTATGCACTACATCTGTACTTTATCTTTTAGGAACGCAAATTAACTCCAAGGCCACCGTGGCAACTGCCACATCGAAAGTGTCGAAAAGACGACATTTCAACACATTACGAGACGCAGCGGCAGGTTCGTAATAATGTTACTTAACCCAGGGGTTCCCAAATGGGCTCCTCTACACGATGGGCCATCATACTGGCCCACTAAGATGCGCCAACCTGTAGAGCAGTGGTGGGCAAAGTACGGCCCGCGGGCCATCTGCGACCCGCGAATGGATTTTATCCGGCCCGCCGCCGGTCCTATGAAATGATTATTATGTGGCAGTGGCCCACGATTATCAATTTATCACAAATCAAAATAAATTTTGGCTACAATTCTGGCCCTCCACTTAAATTTTCTAAACTTTCTGGCTTCCCATGAAGAAAGTTTGCCCACCACTGGTGTAGAGGGTAGGGATGTCGGATGGCTTATGGCGCGGCGGGATGGCGATGGGATGGCCACGGTGTCGGTTTTTCGTCCGCACATAAAAGGTAATGGGCCGGCGATGGCGCGTACGCATCTACACGTGGCCCATTCCATAGTGCGTGCTCTAAACCATCGCATGGCCATCTCGCTGGTGCAGCGCTGGACCATCGTGTAGAGGAGCCAAAAGAGGGGCGCCGTGAGGCAATCCTCCTCATCATGTTACCTATCTATTTCGAATAGCCTAGCTAGGTTTAAACTTGCAAGTGCGCCGCGGGCTGAAAAAGATTGGAAACCCCTGGCAACCCTTTTCCAGGTATATTAAGATTTATCGACCTATGTGGTAATACAATTTCAATCTAAACGCTCCTACTTAAGGTTCAAATTAAATAGGACTTTCGCAAAATGTGACTCATCCTCAAATGTATCACTAAAACTTAACTAATTGGGATATATTTGACCATCATTACGAGATACCTAGGTATAAAGTAGCCATATTGACATCTTTTCCGTAATTATGCTATTATTTGACATTGTATATTTATTTCCCAATAGTTATTTGACTTTGTGATGAATTTATTTTGCTATTGATATTTGATGATGATTTTAATCTGTATTGACATTTGTATAACATAAATAGTTGACGATGATGATATAAATTCGTATAGATTAGCTTGAAATCATTTATAATGTAATTTCATATTATGAAATAAATAAATCGAAATCTATATTTTGATACTTTGGGAAAGTTTTCTAGTCTTTAATAAATTTCGTATTACTTACCGTACAATATGGCCTTGTGAACTAGTAATTGCGTGTAATGACTAACATAGTAAGTACACAAGTATCATAAAAAACCATTAAACATGCTTTCAAGAAAGGTTAATATATGATTTTACAGTATATGTCACACAACGAAGGCCGCAAAAATATCTGACACGATCTGATTTGTAGAGCTATAAGAGCGTGCCACATATTTTTGCTGCCTTCGAAGAGTAACATATTATTGCAGGTGACTGTACATGTGGTGCTACTTTACCGCCCTAGTGCTGTAATCTGCACAATACGTGCCTATATAGAACATTTAAAGGGCCATATGTACTGTAAAACGTTGTACAATACGCGTGCGAAAGGGCAATTCGGTCGTGTTTCAATTTATCGCCACTCGTTGCAAATTCCCTACTTTTCGCACTTGTATCGTAATGTACTATTATTAACCTCGTCCGGCACATTGCCAGCCCAAGAACATGTTTGTGGGGGAGAATCTGATAGTTTCGAATGACGAATGGCAGTCAGAAGATTCATATGCATTATTTTTCTTTCAGCAACGTACGGATTATCAGTTGTGAAAAAGAAATGTCAGTCTGTTGACACAAGTGTCAGCGGTAAGTTGCCAGTTTTTGTGATTTAAGGTGACAGTCCATTTCCAACGACAGCAGCACTACCATTCATTTTACTATAGAAATTGACAATAACACCGACGCGTTCGTACTAGTAGTGCAGCTGCGGTCAGAAATGGAATGTTACCCTTATTGAAAAAGGAGAAAAGACTTATCGTATGACACTTATGTCATGGAAGAGTCAAGTTACCATTCACTTCCATACATTTTATCAAAACCGGGCAAGTGCGAGTCGGACTCGCGCACGAAGGGTTCCGTACCACAATGCAAAAAACGGCAAAAAAAAACGGTCACCCATCCAAGTACTGACCCCGCCCGACGTTGCTTAACTTCGGTCAAAAATCACGTTTGTTGTATGGGAGCCCCACTTAAATCTTTATTTTATTCTGTTTTTAGTATTTGTTGTTATAGCGGCAACAGAAATACATCATCTGTGAAAATTTCAACTGTCTAGCTATCACGGTTCGTGAGATACAGCCTGGTGACAGACGGACGGACGGAAGGACGGACAGCGGAGTCTTAGTAATAGGGTCCCGTTTTACCCTTTGGGTACGGAACCCTAAAAATTAGATTGTATAGCAACTATATACATAAACGCAATATTTCACCGACAAAATCGCAATTTTCTGGATATCCATTCTATACTAAAATGGGTTCTCAGTTGGTCGGTGACGTCAAGGGAATGCAATCTCGATCTCGCAATTTCGAGGTCTTGCGAGATCTCGCACGAATTTTCGAGATTCCATCTCGTTGACAGGAAATCTCGATTTTAGCAATGTGGGTCGAGATCTCGATTAATATTTTCGAGATCTCGAACGAGATTGAAAGATTGATCCGTGTGAATTACTTTGTTTTGAGTAATCTTTTTGACCTTAGATGCATGTTGTTCAGGCAGTGCTATTGTGTGCGGCCGGCTTTAGCTGACGATAACAGCACTGTGGCGGGCTATGTGCGGAAAAATCGGACGAACTTAACGTTCGCAGTCACCATTATTTATGATTTTTGCTCGCTTACCCTACATTTTTTTTGTAAGTTGCTGAATGCTTGTCAAAAATATCAACTGAGCATGTTACTGCCTCTGCTTACAATTTTGTATAAGTAATTAAAAATAATTATTACCACTTTTTCATAATTACATGCAAATTAGAGCTACATATATACTTTTTTTTAATAAAAGTTGTTTTTTATTAAATATTGATTATATTTGGTGTTTTTATCTTCAAAATAAAACATGACGTACTCTAAATAAGTACATAGTATATATGGAATTCTTAGAGATTTTTGCTCAAAATAACACTTTTTAATAACTTTGTCAAATCTCGATCTCGTCGAGATTAATCTCGATCTCGAAAGTGTGACGGTCGAGATCTCGGAACACCTTATCTCGATTCAGATTTTTCGTGCGAGATCTCGAATCGCCAATCTTGGTGCGAGATTGCATTCCCTAGTGACGTCACATTCACTTATCGTTTTGTTAGGATCGTTTCTCGAGTGAAGTACGACTGTCGGACTTTGACTATCATTTCTGACTTTTGTATTGCTTTAATGCAATGGGTCCCATTAAGACATTTGATCCTAAAAACAAAACTGATTGACTGATACCTACTAATAATAGTAATAATAACCCCGCGGGGGCAGCTTGTGGCGAGCTGACGGTTTGTGGCGACACCGCGGACCCCTATTCCAGAGGGCACTTTCATCTGGCCCTCGCCTCTGTGCTTGCCTTGACTGGCCGGCCAGAGTGGAGTCGCAAGAGCGGGACCTATGCTCCAGGTTGGAAGTGTAAAATGTCATAACGCCGGCGGCCTGCTGAACGGATTACCGGGATCTGGCTACCGCAGACTCACCTCTCGACAACCTCACAGCCACTCCAAAGTGTTGCCCTGTTGTCGCACTGTGCGTCCGGCCATTGCGGAGCCCACTCAATGAGTTGGCGAGTCACCACCTGTCTTATACAATTTTGAGACTGATTGTCACGGCAGGTGTCCGCTAGTCTCCTCCCATAGCCCGATATCCAGTCCATCCAACATTCAAATCAATAGCCCATGACCTTGGTTTCCATCGCAGCACAAAAGTGCTGCACTTCAATAGTCTTTGCACCTGGCGGGGACCATCTCCGGATGTATCATATTGTGCTCTCGGGGATAATATCCGCCACGTGTATCCCTTGCTTTTAGATTAAACTGTCTTAAAGGGCCTCTGCGCTGTTGGCTTCGGCCCCATGCACGCCTCCCAAAAGTCCGGGACCCCATGGTCCCGAGATGTGGAAAGGACAATAATAAAAATTTGCCATCAAGCCTATTCACGTGGTCATTTTTGACATCTAAAGTTATTCTAAAATTAAATAAATGTCATATACTAAGAAAAAGTGACCAAGGCCTCCAGTGCCCCAGGCTGGAATCGAACCAGCGTCCTCTGCTATCGCGGCAGGTGCCTGAACCACTCGGCCACCGGGCCACAGCGACATTAGTCAAATTTTCCAAGTATATGCACTTCCTACTGAAGGCTTGTGGCGCCCCCTGGCCATCTCTAAGGTAGAACAGTATGGTTCGAACCTTCTATCTGGATCATTCTCATGATGATACCGAGCTAGCGAGAGAGATGGCGCTGCCAATCAATACTATGAAGTATTTGAACAAATTAAATTATTTTTCAGATAATATTTTAATTTGTTTTTATCAAGTAGAAACACTACTATATAAATTATAAAATTAAATAAATGTCATATACTAAGAAAAAGTGACCAAGGCCTCCAGTGCCCCAGGCTGGAATCGAACCAGCGTCCTCTGCTATCGCGGCAGGTGCCTGAAACAAATTAAAATATTATCTGAAAAATAATTTAATTTGTTCAAATACTTCATAGTAAAGTTATTCTAGTTCGTTGATTGTGAATTATAATTTCATTTTTCAGATATGAAGCAACTAGGTGGCCCAACGCTATATCACACTGAGACACAAGTTACAGGAAGTCCGTTTTCGAATAAAGGTAAAGATAATATCGTCGGGTGACAAGCAAAAGTCACTAACTAACATCATTGAAATTATTGGACAATAAACCGTGTTACAAGTGTAATAAAGTGCATTGTTACTTTAATTTTTTGATAATAATACTTAGTGAGTTTTGCTTGTCACCCGACGATATACAGTCGCCATCAGATATATAGGAGCGGCCAAGTTACTCACAATCAGGGATGTTGCGGATGCAGATTTTTTGACTTCCGCGTATGCGGATGCGGATATTTTAAGCCTCACATCCGCGAATGCGGATGCGGATACGGATGTCAAGATTCGGTACTTAAAAAACGTCAAATATTACATTTTTAGTAATTTATATTTAAAAAAAACGAAACGTTTAGTATTTAAGCAAGAATATAGGTGCGTTTTATTTAATATACAGTAATTTGGCCGACTTTTCGGGATCTAGACGATTTCGTTATATGTATATAATGACGAAATTACCTAGCACTTACGGCGCCGCTAAGACGTTCCTGTTACCGACTTGGTCGACATCCGCATCCGCATGAGCTCCGCATCGATTTTATGCGGATGCGGATGTTGACAATAATGCGGACGTTCCGCGGATGCAGATGCGAATATTCGCAACATCCCTGCTCACAATATCTGAACAAGCACTCTAACGCCTTGACAATAGAGGCGGCTCACATATTCGTGAGCACCTTGCCCGCTCCGATATATCTGGTGGCGACTGGTTTACTCGGGTAATTCCGAAATTCGGATAATTGCGAAATTCAGATGAAAATCACCCAAAATTCCATCATAATAAAAGTCTCTTTTCGGAATTATCCGACAGTTTTCACCTTACCATAAATATTAGTACAGATGTGCGATGTGCGGAAAGTTTCTAAAATTTTATCGGAAATTTCAGGAAAATTTCACGGGATACAAAGGAAACTTTCATTTTGGAAAATTTCGTACCCCGTAAAAAAATATAAAAAGTGTCCGAAATTTTTCCATGTGGAAACTTGGAAATTTTGGAAACTTTTTGACGGCAGCGGCGCATCAGTAGGTGTAGGCAAAGAAAATAGATAGTATAGAGGGGTCCTGTCATAGTAAATTTTGTAGTCACAGTAAATTTACTGCCATCTATCGCCATACTGCCATGTATACAGGGTGGAACGTCACGAAAGACCTTCCCGGAAATATAGCGTCGTTTAAGTGATATAGAATAGATTAGTAAGGGCCAGAATCACGAATTAAATAAAAATTAAAAATAACAAATTCACTACTTTTTAACTGTGGTGATAACCCTATACCATAGTGTGGTTAGATTGAGAAAGCATGTTTAAAGGAATCGCTGTCGGGAAAACTCGGCGATTATCAACGTTTATTTCCGAGCGTTGACGTAATCACACTAATGCATGAATGATGCATAAATATGTCAAATACTTAAATTCATGAAATAAGTGCGAAAATATTGATATCAATTAAGATCTTTATTAGTTTTCACCATATCTAACAGTATGTTCACATTCACATACGGCGTTCAAATGTTCCTCCACCTCTTACAATGCATGATGCAGCCCGTGGCCGAGTCTAAACAAGGGGAGCCATACGCTTAGAATCGCTTACATAAATCCTGCGACGATTCTTACCGAGTAGCCAGGAGACCTATGAAAACCTACCTAAGGCGTAAAACTTAACATACCTGTCGTCTAACGATTGTTTACAAGTAATTTCATTGACCCTGTCACCTGTTAGGGTTAGAACAAAGTAGTTTTTTGCATGGATGTTTAAAAGGCCATAATTTAGAAACGGTTGCCCATATTAACATAGTTTTTATGGAGAAAATATAGAGCTAAGGCTAAACTATCCCCCATTTCCGGAAAGGTCCGTCGTCAAATTCCTGTATACATGGATAAATGATTTTATTATTTTTTTATCATTTTGACCCATGTTCATTCACTGATATCAGTGATATCTATGTGTTAAAATTGTTGAATATGAAACGGTGTCGTCGCGCCATCTAGCCGAGCATAGGCTAAAGGTGTGTGCGCCATCTATCCGAGAATGACTTTTTCTTGATTTCCGAGGCACGTTTTTTCTTTAGACTTTATTCATCTTATACGAAGTTACATATGTCTTTGGTTTAGGTATGAAACAGATATATGTATATGATAAGCACAAACATCTTTAACCCTTCGTATGTCTAAACATTGATCAGTGATCAATTGATCATGCAGTACGCACGGATTTAATTCCATAGTTTAATACAAAAGGTTTAACCCTTTTCCAGGCCGCACCAATCTACAATATATACCCAAAAAATCCATATAATATATATCCCAATTAATCCAGCTTTGATGATTCATTTGAAGCAAAGACATATGTAACTTCGTATGAGATGAATAAAGTCTAAGGAAAAAACGTGCCTATATACATTTTTTGATAATTGTATACGTTTTCATTTTGAGTTTTAGTCGTGTGTCGATAGATGGCAGTAAATTTACTGTGACTACAAAATTTACAAAATTTAAATTTGTGACAGGACCCCTCTATACTATCTATTCTCTTTGATTTGAAGGCAAGTCACAGTTCCCGAAACTCCAATCTAATTTGAACCTTAAATCGGAAGGCTAAAGTTGAAGTTCTATTGGTGCGTATGTGTGGTCGATAAATCCTACTATGCCTGGAAAGTGGTTAAATTCGTTCGCACTGATCAGTGCTTTACATACGAAGGGTTAATAAATAAAACAATAATATACACAAAAATAATGGCAAAAAGACATAATTTATTCATAATGGGCTACAAGCCTCAATTAGTTACTAGTGGCCACTAGTGTGAGCTGTAGATTTCGCTAGATAAGGCTTAAAAAATTCAAAGTACATAAAATAATGTCTCTATTTATAATATACTAATTATTAATGCTATACAATAGATACAATGTTATACAAAGAGAATTGATTGTAATAGAGAGGTGAAATCTAAGAAAAAAACGTGCCCCTTAGTATGACATCCAAAACAGATGGCGTTGTACTGCGCCATATCAAAGAGAATTTGAAATAGAGGAATATTGTCTAAGTAAATTATGTAGTCGAGAGTAGGCGAAAAGTATGGCGCTATCGCTCGAAAAGATGGCACGATACGTTTTGCCTATCGTCGAATAGATGGCGATACCTACTTTTTTTTGACAATCAGAGTTACCGCAAAATGTATGGGGCTGTGCAGGGCCATCTCGTTTAACTATTAAATTCGAAGCACGATATTGTCTTAGATTTTACGCATCTTACTCAAACTATGTAATTAAAACCAAAATATTACTTTGCTAATCCGCGAAAAGATAACGTGCTAGTCAATCAGTGCTAACCCGTTATACTTACTTGCGTATTTTTACATGCAATTAATATTCCCACCCTCCCACCGCAAAAATAAATACGCAAATAAATATAAACAAACCACCACCAAAAGAATAAACCTCGACACGTGTTTCGCCTCTCTACGAGGCATCCTCAGGAGTTGTTGACGGTCTGACGCCCGGCAACGGAATGACCTGTCTAGAATGGTCGGCCATATTTATACCTTGACCACTCCCCCTACCGTGCAAGTGTGAGTGAGATGGAAAAATTCGTAATAACGGCGATGACGCAACATTCAATTGTTCGTTAAGAATCATGCCCCTATTGTTGTACCTAATTATTTCCAGTTGTTCCAGAACACCCAAACGCAATCCCTTTTCGCAAACATATAAAATATCAAAAGAATGATTCTCAGATAAAGTGTGACCTGTATCTAATAAGTGCTTTGCAAAATTGGACTTCTCTGGATGGTTACGTCTATATGACGCAACATGCTCTTTATACCTAGTGGTGAAACTACGGCCCGTTTGCCCCACATACACTTTATTGCAATCGTCACAGGTAAGCTTATAAACTCCAGACTTTTTCCCATTCTCGATCTTATCTTTGCCATTGCAAAGCTTTGAGTGCAAAGTATTATTTGTCTTAAAGGCCACAGGAATGTCGTTAGACTTCAAAATTTTGTAAATTGCATCAGACAACTTGCCAACATAAGTTATGCTCGCTTTATATTTTTTAATCGGTTCAGAGGATCGTGCCGCATACAACATAGTGTTGACCATACTATTCCGCTTTTTCCTGATGATACCATCCACAACAGACTTATCGTAACCATTCGAAACTGCTAAGTGATAAATATTATTTAATTCAATCTGATAGTGTTCATCAGAAAGAGGCACAGTCAACATTCTATGCACATAACAATGAAAAGCAGCCAACTTATGCTGCCACGGATGCGTGGAAGAAGCCGGGATAACTGTATCGGTATGTGTAGGCTTACGGTAAATTTTGAACTGATGCCTGTTGTGTTGTTGATTTTGAAGTCTAACGACATTCCTGTGGCCTTTAAGACAAATAATACTTTGCACTCAAAGCTTTGCAATGGCAAAGATAAGATCGAGAATGGGAAAAAGTCTGGAGTTTATAAGCTTACCTGTGACGATTGCAATAAAGTGTATGTGGGGCAAACGGGCCGTAGTTTCACCACTAGGTATAAAGAGCATGTTGCGTCATATAGACATAACCATCCAGAGAAGTCCAATTTTGCAAAGCACTTATTAGATACAGGTCACACTTTATCTGAGAATCATTCTTTTGATATTTTACATGTTTGCGAAAAGGGATTGCGTTTGGGTGTTCTGGAACAACTGGAAATAATTAGGTACAACAATAGGGGCATGATTCTTAACGAACAATTGAATGTTGCGTCATCGCCGTTATTACGAATTTTTCCATCTCACTCACACTTGCACGGTAGGGGGAGTGGTCAAGGTATAAATATGGCCGACCATTCTAGACAGGTCATTCCGTTGCCGGGCGTCAGACCGTCAACAACTCCTGAGGATGCCTCGTAGAGAGGCGAAACACGTGTCGAGGTTTATTCTTTTGGTGGTGGTTTGTTATATTTATTTGCGTATTTATTTTTGCGGTGGGAGGGTGGGAATATTAATTGCATGTAAAAATACGCAAGTAAAGTATAACGGGTTAGCACTGATTGACTAGCACGTTATCTTTTCGCGGATTAGCAAAGTAATATTTTGGTTTTAATTAGTATGGATTTCCGCAAAGTAACGCCTGATTCTATTCACTATTTTCAAACTATGTATCTTTTTTTGGTATAAATGATACAGATGACAGAAAACCCTGCTCTTCCACAGTTAAATGTGCTTATGCATGTTAATTCTCGATTCATTTCAGGTCTAATAAATAGAAGAGGAGTATCTTTTAACGGTGGATCAGCTGAGGTTACAGGTCAGTGGCGTTTTTGACGTCATCAGTTCTGTCATATTCTCAACAACATAAGACTTTCCGGTCGGTGCTACATCTATTTTTGACAGTACTACTACTGCTACTTAGCAGTGCTGATAATTCCGCTACTCGATGCTAGATGTCGACTATGAAAATATTAGTCTTTTTGGTACCAAACCTGATGTATGGAGTGAGCACTCTTGTCTTACTATATTTCTCTATGGTTCTGTCGAATTTTCATCAAAAATTATGAGCGTTTTAACCGCTCTAAATTATTCAACATTTAAAATATTTTTTAATAATATTATTGGAAGGTTTATAAAAGATTTATTATTTTTTCCGGCGTTCAAACGATATAATTTTTTTTTTTTTGAAAAGTCATGCATGAGGCTGATTCCGCCTCCACCATGTCGCTCCAGTGATACCTGGGGCGTCCGACGGCCCAGGGAGCCTACTGCTAACCACGTTCGACGTGTTGCCTCCCTGTCACACTTACGTTCGAATTTACAAGTGCGACAGAGAACGTAGTTCGCGGTAGGCCCTCACCCTCAGGCCCAGTCACAGACAAGACATTCTCCAGACTGAGCATAGTAGCTCTACCCCCTCTGCCACGCATACGGTAGTTTTACTCCATTTTCGAGTTGAAAGTGTCTTTGTGTGACGTCCGTGTCTTTGAACGGACCAATTACTTACGGCACGGGATCGGGACGCTGGTCTAGAAGATTCCTAGTCTATGGGCCCAGTTGAACAACATACCAATCTCTTACGCTCCGTAGCGATCGAAACGCAACTGTCACACACTAATATGGAGGAGTGATAGAGAGACACAAAGCGATTCACTGGCGAAGCACAAGCGATTGTCACCTTGGCTAGGCCGGCAGGTACACACGTGCCAGGTGCTGACACGTGATCGATTATTAATTATTATAATAACACAACGAAGTACAAACAGCAACACTACTAACTGTACATCGGTGGACCTTATTACTAAAGGCACACCTCGGACACTGGCGATCAAATGTATGAAACAAACTCGTTCCTACGCACACAGTCTAAGCTCGTGTAGGTGAACGCGCACCTTGCTTGTGTGAGTGAGATAAGACGTGCTAGGGTTCCCGCCATTTTGTTGTCAAGTTCGATGACCTCAATGACTCAAAACTCATTGCGCGTATTAGGAAGAAATAAGAATCGTATTATGCTGTAAGGTGGGTATCTAAGCTCGATTTATACAATAGTTTCCTATTTTGAATCGGTTTAAACGAAGTAACAAAATTTTTGAAAGGAAGTTCAGGCCACACAATTATTACGTAATAAGTTAAAAACATGATTCTTTGTTCATATAGATATTGTGTTGTTTTCAGAGTGATCTGGCTCC
Source organism: Cydia splendana (assembly GCF_910591565.1). Lineage (NCBI taxonomy): Eukaryota > Metazoa > Arthropoda > Insecta > Lepidoptera > Tortricidae > Cydia > Cydia splendana. The sequence goes on from NC_085968.1 coordinate 2,283,144, forward strand.
AATTTCACCACGGCTACAATTGTCAGTGACATATGTCGAGCGACAATTGTCAAGCGACAGGTGACATATTACAATTTTATAAAATATTTTCTATAGAAATACTTACAAACATGACAGGCATTTTGCTACAATTGTATGTATTACAATTATATTGTGAAACAAGAATAATTTTTTCTAGTCGACATATTTGATATTTGTAGAATTGTCGGTGAATCTTGACAGGAAATGAGTTATATGTCGGAATTTCGTGACAATTGTCGTGTTTCTTGTGACAATTGTCATAAACTTAGCAAGAGAAATATCTGTTTTTTTCCGATATAATAAAGTTTTTTTAAATAATACAATGATGGTGACAAACAGGAATACGGCCCGCCCGATGGTAAGCGGTAACCGTAGCCCATGGATGCCTGTGACGTCAGCAACAGTGATGTTTTACAATTGTCGCACCTGTCACCGTGGTGAAATTGGGGCCTGATAGGTTTTGTAAAAATTTGTTTAATATTTGAATATTTTACGTGGCATCCGCTCTGCGCACCGCGTCGTCGCGTCCTTGCCAGCCGGTAACTGTGAGGTAACCGAGAGCGGGTGGGCGGCACTTTCAACGGGAGGCAGGGAGTGTCCATACTGTACGTTAGTACTATTTATTATACTGTGCTAAAGGTATATAAAGTCCAGTACAGTTTACAGTGGGCGATGGTACGTATGTTACATTAAATCAATTAGTAACGGAATACCGAGTAGATAAAAATTACAACAACTACAATACCATTAGGAAGTTAATGTGTATAACTGTATATATAAGTTCTGCGATTCGACTGTATTCCGTACTGTGCTGACAGAGTTCACAAGATGAAGTATTTCGTTATATGTAAGTATACAACGTTTTGTTTTGGATTTTATATGAATATATGTAAAATGTTGTCTCTTCCTAGCAAACACGAACGTGAAAACGACGGATAAATAATTATCAACATCTTGTTAGTTTGAACCAGGGCTCGGAACCGGTATTGAAATAATTAATATCGTTCCAAAACCGTTATATTAAATATTAACCAGTTAATTGCTGGAACGTGAACTAAAAGAATTCGTTCTCTCTTCTAACCGGTAAGAAGAGGGAACTGATTTAAACGGTTCGCGGGGAACGATATAATACCGGTTACTCTTTACTCGGCTTTCGGAGATTCTCGGTTAATTAGTTGCTACATGAGAAAGAGACACCAATAACTTACTCGTTCTATCTTGCTTTGATATTTTCATTTTAACCGGTTAATTTCATTCCACAAAAACGAAAGGCGAACTAATTGGTATATTGAATAATTTTACTGTTTAGACTCACTTGTTTTTAGTTACTCGCGCGACATGTTTCGGAGAGCCTACGTCTCCTTTCTCAAGCACTAACAGTGCGAGCAGCATTCACGACGGCCGTGTATCGCGTACTGCAGCTCGCCGATACACGGCTCTCCGAGACATGTCGCGCGAGTGACTAAAAACAAGTGAGTCTAAACCGTAAAATTATTCAATGTTAGTATGTCTCACAACAGTTTAAATTCGATAATTGGTATATAGTGGTATCTCAATAGAACAGCTCTTTTCGTTTCCGGGTGAATGAACGAAAACGGTTTGAAAAATAAAACGGTTTCCGAGCCCCACTGAACTTTAACAGACGTTTATGAATAACGTTATTAGTATTTAATGCCTTGACAAATGACAACCCATGGACCACAAGTTCAACGTCTACCAAGGAAACGTATAAAAAGTATTTCCACTTAGAATTAACGTTTCAGTTGTGTAAACGTTATAGATATATTATAGTGCATAATCATTTTCCATCGTTTTTTGACGGAAACGTACGAACGTGTCTTGTTATTTCAGTCAGTCTCGGAATAAAAAGTACTGAGGTTGATTGAAGTAGCATGACAAATACGAACGTTTCCGAGAAAATACGATGGAAAACAATTATGCACTACATCTGTACCTGTATCTCTGACATCGTCAGGTGACAAGCAAAACTCACTAATTACCACCGCAAGGTAATAGCCACTGTGAACCATATTACTACTCCAATAAGGTTGATTTTTGATTAATTATTTTTAGTAATTAGAGAGTTTTGCTTGTCACCTGACGACATAAACAGTTCTTCTTCTTCTTCCTCGGTCCCTCATGTTGTTACATAAAGGTGTTACAATAATTTCCAGTACAGTGACATGGACCCTGTAAGGGCACAGCAATTCTTATTCTAAAATAACAACTAATACTCGTATAATAACTAATTCTAGGCATGTCAAACAAATTAAATTAAAATATGTAATAACAATCAATGTTCATAACTTAAAATAACTAAAAAAGGTCAAGAACTATAATACAATCAAAAATATTTACACACAATTAAAATTTAAAATAACATTATAATTACAAATTATTTATTAGCTATTTACATGACTGTATAATTTTAAATAAAGCTAAAAAAATGCCGATACCTAGTTATAACTAAATACTAACATTACAATTCTGGCAAGAACTCCTGAGTAGAGTAGAAACATTTATCCAGCAAGAATGTCTTTAAATTATTTTTGAATATGTTAAAGTCAGATTCATGTTTAATAATGTCTGGTAAATGATTATACAATTTTACACACATTGCAAAAGGACCAGAGTGAACCATTTGTAATTTTGATGCAGGTCTTTCGAGTTTATTTCGCAGTCGTAGGTTTTGTGCGCGTGTATATTGTGGGAATAGGGTGATGTTCTTTTTCACAAAGATGCATGCTTCCATGATATAGATCGATGGCAATGTTAGTATCTTTTTTTCGATAAAATGTTGTTTACAGCTTTCCATCGATCTTAAAGGCATATTAACTATTATTCTAGTGCAGCGTTTTTGTAGTCTAAATAGTTGTATTAGATCCACGCTATTTCCCCACATCACTATGCCATATTTTAACCAAGCGTACGCATAGGCATAGTACGCACAAGTAGCCGTTTTAATGTCAGTAGATATTTTAAGTTTGTCAAGTGCATATGTGAATCGGCTTAGCTTTGACATCAATTTACTTATGTGTTCTTTCCAGTTCATTGTAGAATCCATGGTAATACCAAGCAACGGGAAGGTATCTACGCACTCTAATGGGGTGCCTTCAATAGAGTATTCTATATTTAAGGCCCGTCGTTGATAAGGCCTAAATTCGATAAGCTTGGTTTTTGAGAAATTTACCAGTAGGTTATGATCAGCTAACCATGTTGTGACGTCGGTTAAAACTGAATCCAGTAAGTTACGTAGGCTGGCTTCGTTTTTGCATGGTAGGACAAGAGATATGTCATCTGCAAACAGGGTAGTGGGGACGTCTATTATTGCTGGTAAGTCATTTATATATATTAGAAAGAGAACACATCCAAGAACGCTTCCCTGCGGGATGGATTGAGTTACTTTCGCTTCACGTGATTGCACTCTATTTATCCAACCCGTTGTATAATCATAGTGCTCTATTTCAACTAGTTGTACACGGTTTGTAAGGTATGATGAAAACCAGTTGTGGGCAATTCCTCTGACGCCGATACCGAATAGTTTTTTGAGCAAGATATCGTGCTTGACCCTGTCATAGGCCTTGCTCATATCCAAAAGTACACCGACAGCATGCTGTTTAGAGTCTATAATGTTGAGCACATCATGAATATAGTTAAAAACAGCTAATGTGGTTGATCGGTTTTTCGATGGCGAAGCGCAAGCGATTGTCACCTTGGCTAGGCCGGCAGGTACACACGTGCCAGGTGCTGACACGTGATCGATTATTAATTATTATAAAAATACAACGAAGTACAAACAGCAACACTACTAACTGTACATCGGTGGACCTCATTACTAAAGGCACACCTCGGACACTGGCGATCAAATGTATGAAACAAACTCGTTCCTACGCACACAGTCTAAGCTCGTGTAGGTGAACGCGTACCTTGCTTGTGTGAGTGAGATAAGACGTGCTAGGGTTCCCGCCATTTTGTTGTCAAGTTCGATGACCTCAATGACTCAAAACTCATTGCGCGTATTAGGAAGAAATAAGAATCGTATTATGCTGTAAGGTGGGTATCTAAGCTCGATTTATACAATAGTTTCCTATTTTGAATCAGTTTAAACGAAGTAACAAAATTTTGTAAGGAAATACAGGCCACAAAAATATTACGTAATAAGTTAAAAACATGATTTTTTGTTCATATAGATATTGTGTTGTTTTCAGTGTGATCTGGCCCCAATTTCACATCGGTGACAGGTGCGACGAATTGTAAAATCACTGTTGCTGACGTCACAGGCATCCATGGGCTACGGTTACCGCTTACCATCGGGCGGGCCGTATTCCTGTTTGCCACCATCATTGTATTATTAAAAAAAACTTTATTATATCGGATAAAAACAGATATTTCTCTTGCGAGGTTTCTGACAATTGTCAAAGATTTAGAAGAATTGTAGGTAATTCTTGACAGGTAATGAGTTATATGTCGGAATTTCGTGACAATTGTAGTGTTTCTTGTGACAATTGTCAGAAACCTCGCAGGAGAAATATCTGTTTTTATCCGATATAATAAAGTTTTTTTTAATAATACAATGATGGTGGCAAACAGGAATACGGCCCGCCCGATGGTAAGCGGTAACCGTAGCCCATGGATGCCTGTGACGTCAGCAACAGTGATTTTACAATTCGCCGCACCTGTCACGTTGGTGAAACAGGGGCCTGATAGGTGTTGTAAATATTTGTTTAATATTTGAATATTTTACGTGGCATCCGCTCTGCGCACCGCGTCGTCGCGTCCTTGCCAGCCGGTAACTGTGAGGTAACCGAGAGCGGGTGGGCGGCACTTTCAACGGGAGGCAGGGAGTGTCCATACTGTACGTTAGTACTATTTATTATACTGTGCTAAAGGCATATAAAGTCCAGTACAGTTTACAGTGGGCGATGGTACGTATGTTACATTAAATCAATTAGTAACGGAATACCGAGTAGATAAAAATTACAACAACTACAATACCATTAGGAAGTTAATGTGTATAACTGTATATATAAGTTCTGCGATTCGACTGTATTCCGTACTGTGCTGACAGAGTTCACAAGATGAAGTATTTCGTTATATGTAAGTATACAACGTTTTGTTTTGGATTGTATATGAATATATGTAAAATGTTGTCTCTTCCTAGCAAACACGAACGTGAAAACGACGGATAAATAATTATCAACATCTTGTTAGATTGAACCAGGGCTCGGAACCGGTATTGAAATAATTAATATCGTTCCAAAACCGTTATATTAAATATTAACCAGTTAATTGCTGGAACGTGAACTAAAAGAATTCGTTCTCTCTTCTAACCGGTAAGAAGAGGGAACTGATTTTAACGGTTCGCGGGGAACGATATAATACCGGTTACTCTTTACTGGGCTTTCGGAGATTCTCGGTTAATTAGTTGCTACATGAGAAAGAGACACCAATAACTTACTCGTTCTATCTTGCTTTGATATTTTCATTTTAACCGGTTAATTTCATTCCACAAAAACGAAAGGCGAACTAATTGGTATATTGAATAATTTTACGGTTTAGACTCACTTGTTTTTAGTCACTCGCGCGACATGTTTCGGAGAGCCTACGTCTCCTTTCTCAAGCACTAACAGTGCGAGCAGCATTCACGACGGCCGTGTATCGCGTACTGCAGCTCGCCGATACACGGCTCTCCGAGACATGTCGCGCGAGTGACTAAAAACAAGTGAGTCTAAACCGTAAAATTATTCAATGTTAGTATGTCTCACAACAGTTTAAATTCGATAATTGGTATATACTGGTATCTCAATAGAACAGCTCTTTTCGTTTCCGGGTGAATGAACGAAAACGGTTTGAAAAATAAAACGGTTTCCGAGCCCCACTGAACTTTAACAGACGTTTATGAATAACGTTATTAGTATTTAATGCCTTGACAAATGACAACCCATGGACCACAAGTTCAACGTCTACCAAGGAAACGTATAAAAAGTATTTCCACTTAGAATTAACGTTTCAGTTGTGTAAACGTTATAGATATATTATAGTGCATAATCATTTTCCATCGTTTTTTGACGGAAACGTACGAACGTGTCTTGTTATTTCAGTCAGTCTCGGAATAAAAAGTACTGAGGTTGATTGAAGTAGCATGACAAATACGAACGTTTCCGAGAAAATACGATGGAAAACAATTATGCACTACATCTGTACCTGTATCTCTGACATCGTCAGGTGACAAGCAAAACTCACTAATTACCACCGCAAGGTAATAGCCACTGTGAACCATATTACTACTCCAATAAGGTTGATTTTTGATTAATTATTTTTAGTAATTAGAGAGTTTTGCTTGTCACCTGACGACATAAACAGTTCTTCTTCTTCTTCCTCGGTCCCTCATGTTGTTACATAAAGGTGTTACAATAATTTCCAGTACAGTGACATGGACCCTGTAAGGGCACAGCAATTCTTATTCTAAAATAACAACTAATACTCGTATAATAACTAATTCTAGGCATGTCAAACAAATTAAATTAAAATATGTAATAACAATCAATGTTCATAACTTAAAATAACTAAAAAAGGTCAAGAACTATAATACAATCAAAAATATTTACACACAATTAAAATTTAAAATAACATTATAATTACAAATTATTTATTAGCTATTTACATGACTGTATAATTTTAAATAAAGCTAAAAGAATGCTGATACCTAGTTATAACTAAATACTAACATTACAATTCTGGCAAGAACTCCTGAGTAGAGTAGAAACATTTATCCAGCAAGAATGTCTTTAAATTATTTTTGAATATGTTAAAGTCAGATTCATGTTTAATAATGTCTGGTAAATGATTATACAATTTTACACACATTGCAAAAGGACCAGAGTGAACCATTTGTAATTTTGATGCAGGTCTTTCGAGTTTATTTCGCAGTCGTAGGTTTTGTGCGCGTGTATATTGTGGGAATAGGGTGATGTTCTTTTTCACAAAGATGCATGCTTCCATGATATAGATCGATGGCAATGTTAGTATCTTTTTTTCGATAAAATGTTGTTTACAGCTTTCCATCGATCTTAAAGGCATATTAACTATTATTCTAGTGCAGCGTTTTTGTAGTCTAAATAGTTGTATTAGATCTACGCTATTTCCCCACATCACTATGCCATATTTTAACCAAGCGTACGCATAGGCATAGTACGCACAAGTAGCCGTTTTAATGTCAGTAGATATTTTAAGTTTGTCAAGTGCATATGTGAATCGGCTTAGCTTTGACATCAATTTACTTATGTGTTCTTTCCAGTTCATTGTAGAATCCATGGTAATACCAAGCAACGGGAAGGTATCTACGCACTCTAATGGGGTGCCTTCAATAGAGTATTCTATATTTAAGGCCCGTCGTTGATAAGGCCTAAATTCGATAAGCTTGGTTTTTGAGAAATTTACCAGTAGGTTATGATCAGCTAACCAGGTTGTGACGTCGGTTAAAACTGAATCCAGTAAGTTACGTAGGCTGGCTTCGTTTTTGCATGGTAGGACAAGAGATATGTCATCTGCAAACAGGGTAGTGGGGACGTCTATTATTGCTGGTAAGTCATTTATATATATTAGAAAGAGAACACATCCAAGAACGCTTCCCTGCGGGATGGATTGAGTTACTTTCGCTTCACGTGATTGCACTCTATTTATCCAACCCGTTGTATAATCATAGTGCTCTATTTCAACTAGTTGTACACGGTTTGTAAGGTATGATGAAAACCAGTTGTGGGCAATTCCTCTGACGCCGATACCGAATAGTTTTTTGAGCAAGATATCGTGCTTGACCCTGTCATAGGCCTTGCTCATATCCAAAAGTACACCGACAGCATGCTGTTTAGAGTCTATAATGTTGAGCACATCATGAATATAGTTAAAAACAGCTAATGTGGTTGATCGGTTTTTCGATGGCGAAGCGCAAGCGATTGTCACCTTGGCTAGGCCGGCAGGTACACACGTGCCAGGTGCTGACACGTGATCGATTATTAATTATTATAAAAATACAACGAAGTACAAACAGCAACACTACTAACTGTACATCGGTGGACCTCATTACTAAAGGCACACCTCGGACACTGGCGATCAAATGTATGAAACAAACTCGTTCCTACGCACACAGTCTAAGCTCGTGTAGGTGAACGCGTACCTTGCTTGTGTGAGTGAGATAAGACGTGCTAGGGTTCCCGCCATTTTGTTGTCAAGTTCGATGACCTCAATGACTCAAAACTCATTGCGCGTATTAGGAAGAAATAAGAATCGTATTATGCTGTAAGGTGGGTATCTAAGTTCGATTTATACAATAGTTTCCTATTTTGAATCAGTTTAAACGAAGTAACAAAATTTTGTAAGGAAATTCAGGCCACAAAAATATTACGTAATAAGTTAAAAACATGATTTTTTGTTCATATAGATATTGTGTTGTTTTCAGTGTGATCTGATAGGTGTTGTAAATATTTGTTTAATATTTGAATATTTTACGTGGCATCCGCTCTGCGCACCGCGTCGTCGCGTCCTTGCCAGCCGGTAACTGTGAGGTAACCGAGAGCGGGTGGGCGGCACTTTCAACGGGAGGCAGGGAGTGTCCATACTGTACGTTAGTACTATTTATTATACTGTGCTAAAGGCATATAAAGTCCAGTACAGTTTACAGTGGGCGATGGTACGTATGTTACATTAAATCAATTAGTAACGGAATACCGAGTAGATAAAAATTACAACAACTACAATAGCATTAGGAAGTTAATGTGTATAACTGTATATATAAGTTCTGCGATTCGACTGTATTCCGTACTGTGCTGACAGAGTTCACAAGATGAAGTATTTCGTTATATGTAAGTATACAACGTTTTGTTTTGGATTGTATATGAATATATGTAAAATGTTGTCTCTTCCTAGCAAACACGAACGTGAAAACGACGGATAAATAATTATCAACATCTTGTTAGATTGAACCAGGGCTCGGAACCGGTATTGAAATAATTAATATCGTTCCAAAACCGTTATATTAAATATTAACCAGTTAATTGCTGGAACGTGAACTAAAAGAATTCGTTCTCTCTTCTAACCGGTAAGAAGAGGGAACTGATTTTAACGGTTCGCGGGGAACGATATAATACCGGTTACTCTTTACTGGGCTTTCGGAGATTCTCGGTTAATTAGTTGCTACATGAGAAAGAGACACCAATAACTTACTCGTTCTATCTTGCTTTGATATTTTCATTTTAACCGGTTAATTTCATTCCACAAAAACGAAAGGCGAACTAATTGGTATATTGAATAATTTTACGGTTTAGACTCACTTGTTTTTAGTCACTCGCGCGACATGTTTCGGAGAGCCTACGTCTCCTTTCTCAAGCACTAACAGTGCGAGCAGCGTTCACGACGGCCGTGTATCGCGTACTGCAGCTCGCCGATACACGGCTCTCCGAGACATGTCGCGCGAGTGACTAAAAACAAGTGAGTCTAAACCGTAAAATTATTCAATGTTAGTATGTCTCACAACAGTTTAAATTCGATAATTGGTATATACTGGTATCTCAATAGAACAGCTCTTTTCGTTTCCGGGTGAATGAACGAAAACGGTTTGAAAAATAAAACGGTTTCCGAGCCCCACTGAACTTTAACAGACGTTTATGAATAACGTTATTAGTATTTAATGCCTTGACAAATGACAACCCATGGACCACAAGTTCAACGTCTACCAAGGAAACGTATAAAAAGTATTCCCACTTAGAATTAACGTTTCAGTTGTGTAAACGTTATAGATATATTATAGTGCATAATCATTTTCTATCGTTTTTTGACGGACACGTACGAACGTGTCTTGTTATTTCAGTCAGTCTCGGAATAAAAAGTACTGAGGTTGATTGAAGTAGCATGACAAATACGAACGTTTCCGAGAAAATACGATGGAAAACAATTATGCACTACATCTTTACCTGTATCTCTGACATCGTCAGGTGACAAGCAAAACTCACTAATTACCACCGCAAGGTAATAGCCACTGTGAACCATATTACTACTCCAATAAGGTTGATTTTTGATTAATTATTTTTAGTAATTAGAGAGTTTTGCTTGTCACCTGACGACATAAACAGTTCTTCTTCTTCTTCCTCGGTCCCTCATGTTGTTACATAAAGGTGTTACAATAATTTCCAGTACAGTGACATGGACCCTGTAAGGGCACAGCAATTCTTATTCTAAAATAACAACTAATACTCGTATAATAACTAATTCTAGGCATGTCAAACAAATTAAATTAAAATATGTAATAACAATCAATGTTCATAACTTAAAATAACTAAAAAAGGTCAAGAACTATAATACAATCAAAAATATTTACACACAATTAAAATTTAAAATAACATTATAATTACAAATTATTTATTAGCTATTTACATGACTGTATAATTTTAAATAAAGCTAAAAGAATGCTGATACCTAGTTATAACTAAATACTAACATTACAATTCTGGCAAGAACTCCTGAGTAGAGTAGAAACATTTATCCAGCAAGAATGTCTTTAAATTATTTTTGAATATGTTAAAGTCAGATTCATGTTTAATAATGTCTGGTAAATGATTATACAATTTTACACACATTGCAAAAGGACCAGAGTGAACCATTTGTAATTTTGATGCAGGTCTTTCGAGTTTATTTCGCAGTCGTAGGTTTTGTGCGCGTGTATATTGTGGGAATAGGGTGATGTTCTTTTTCACAAAGATGCATGCTTCCATGATATAGATCGATGGCAATGTTAGTATCTTTTTTTCGATAAAATGTTGTTTACAGCTTTCCATCGATCTTAAAGGCATATTAACTATTATTCTAGTGCAGCGTTTTTGTAGTCTAAATAGTTGTATTAGATCTACGCTATTTCCCCACATCACTATGCCATATTTTAACCAAGCGTACGCATAGGCATAGTACGCACAAGTAGCCGTTTTAATGTCAGTAGATATTTTAAGTTTGTCAAGTGCATATGTGAATCGGCTTAGCTTTGACATCAATTTACTTATGTGTTCTTTCCAGTTCATTGTAGAATCCATGGTAATACCAAGCAACGGGAAGGTATCTACGCACTCTAATGGGGTGCCTTCAATAGAGTATTCTATATTTAAGGCCCGTCGTTGATAAGGCCTAAATTCGATAAGCTTGGTTTTTGAGAAATTTACCAGTAGGTTATGATCAGCTAACCAGGTTGTGACGTCGGTTAAAACTGAATCCAGTAAGTTACGTAGGCTGGCTTCGTTTTTGCATGGTAGGACAAGAGATATGTCATCTGCAAACAGGGTAGTGGGGACGTCTATTATTGCTGGTAAGTCATTTATATATATTAGAAAGAGAACACATCCAAGAACGCTTCCCTGCGGGATGGATTGAGTTACTTTCGCTTCACGTGATTGCACTCTATTTATCCAACCCGTTGTATAATCATAGTGCTCTATTTCAACTAGTTGTACACGGTTTGTAAGGTATGATGAAAACCAGTTGTGGGCAATTCCTCTGACGCCGATACCGAATAGTTTTTTGAGCAAGATATCGTGCTTGACCCTGTCATAGGCCTTGCTCATATCCAAAAGTACACCGACAGCATGCTGTTTAGAGTCTATAATGTTGAGCACATCATGAATATAGTTAAAAACAGCTAATGTGGTTGATCGGTTTTTCGATGGCGAAGCGCAAGCGATTGTCACCTTGGCTAGGCCGGCAGGTACACACGTGCCAGGTGCTGACACGTGATCGATTATTAATTATTATAAAAATACAACGAAGTACAAACAGCAACACTACTAACTGTACATCGGTGGACCTCATTACTAAAGGCACACCTCGGACACTGGCGATCAAATGTATGAAACAAACTCGTTCCTACGCACACAGTCTAAGCTCGTGTAGGTGAACGCGTACCTTGCTTGTGTGAGTGAGATAAGACGTGCTAGGGTTCCCGCCATTTTGTTGTCAAGTTCGATGACCTCAATGACTCAAAACTCATTGCGCGTATTAGGAAGAAATAAGAATCGTATTATGCTGTAAGGTGGGTATCTAAGTTCGATTTATACAATAGTTTCCTATTTTGAATCAGTTTAAACGAAGTAACAAAATTTTGTAAGGAAATTCAGGCCACAAAAATATTACGTAATAAGTTAAAAACATGATTTTTTGTTCATATAGATATTGTGTTGTTTTCAGTGTGATCTGATAGGTGTTGTAAATATTTGTTTAATATTTGAATATTTTACGTGGCATCCGCTCTGCGCACCGCGTCGTCGCGTCCTTGCCAGCCGGTAACTGTGAGGTAACCGAGAGCGGGTGGGCGGCACTTTCAACGGGAGGCAGGGAGTGTCCATACTGTACGTTAGTACTATTTATTATACTGTGCTAAAGGCATATAAAGTCCAGTACAGTTTACAGTGGGCGATGGTACGTATGTTACATTAAATCAATTAGTAACGGAATACCGAGTAGATAAAAATTACAACAACTACAATAGCATTAGGAAGTTAATGTGTATAACTGTATATATAAGTTCTGCGATTCGACTGTATTCCGTACTGTGCTGACAGAGTTCACAAGATGAAGTATTTCGTTATATGTAAGTATACAACGTTTTGTTTTGGATTGTATATGAATATATGTAAAATGTTGTCTCTTCCTAGCAAACACGAACGTGAAAACGACGGATAAATAATTATCAACATCTTGTTAGATTGAACCAGGGCTCGGAACCGGTATTGAAATAATTAATATCGTTCCAAAACCGTTATATTAAATATTAACCAGTTAATTGCTGGAACGTGAACTAAAAGAATTCGTTCTCTCTTCTAACCGGTAAGAAGAGGGAACTGATTTTAACGGTTCGCGGGGAACGATATAATACCGGTTACTCTTTACTGGGCTTTCGGAGATTCTCGGTTAATTAGTTGCTACATGAGAAAGAGACACCAATAACTTACTCGTTCTATCTTGCTTTGATATTTTCATTTTAACCGGTTAATTTCATTCCACAAAAACGAAAGGCGAACTAATTGGTATATTGAATAATTTTACGGTTTAGACTCACTTGTTTTTAGTCACTCGCGCGACATGTTTCGGAGAGCCTACGTCTCCTTTCTCAAGCACTAACAGTGCGAGCAGCGTTCACGACGGCCGTGTATCGCGTACTGCAGCTCGCCGATACACGGCTCTCCGAGACATGTCGCGCGAGTGACTAAAAACAAGTGAGTCTAAACCGTAAAATTATTCAATGTTAGTATGTCTCACAACAGTTTAAATTCGATAATTGGTATATACTGGTATCTCAATAGAACAGCTCTTTTCGTTTCCGGGTGAATGAACGAAAACGGTTTGAAAAATAAAACGGTTTCCGAGCCCCACTGAACTTTAACAGACGTTTATGAATAACGTTATTAGTATTTAATGCCTTGACAAATGACAACCCATGGACCACAAGTTCAACGTCTACCAAGGAAACGTATAAAAAGTATTCCCACTTAGAATTAACGTTTCAGTTGTGTAAACGTTATAGATATATTATAGTGCATAATCATTTTCTATCGTTTTTTGACGGACACGTACGAACGTGTCTTGTTATTTCAGTCAGTCTCGGAATAAAAAGTACTGAGGTTGATTGAAGTAGCATGACAAATACGAACGTTTCCGAGAAAATACGATGGAAAACAATTATGCACTACATCTTTACCTGTATCTCTGACATCGTCAGGTGACAAGCAAAACTCACTAATTACCACCGCAAGGTAATAGCCACTGTGAACCATATTACTACTCCAATAAGGTTGATTTTTGATTAATTATTTTTAGTAATTAGAGAGTTTTGCTTGTCACCTGACGACATAAACAGTTCTTCTTCTTCTTCCTCGGTCCCTCATGTTGTTACATAAAGGTGTTACAATAATTTCCAGTACAGTGACATGGACCCTGTAAGGGCACAGCAATTCTTATTCTAAAATAACAACTAATACTCGTATAATAACTAATTCTAGGCATGTCAAACAAATTAAATTAAAATATGTAATAACAATCAATGTTCATAACTTAAAATAACTAAAAAAGGTCAAGAACTATAATACAATCAAAAATATTTACACACAATTAAAATTTAAAATAACATTATAATTACAAATTATTTATTAGCTATTTACATGACTGTATAATTTTAAATAAAGCTAAAAGAATGCTGATACCTAGTTATAACTAAATACTAACATTACAATTCTGGCAAGAACTCCTGAGTAGAGTAGAAACATTTATCCAGCAAGAATGTCTTTAAATTATTTTTGAATATGTTAAAGTCAGATTCATGTTTAATAATGTCTGGTAAATGATTATACAATTTTACACACATTGCAAAAGGACCAGAGTGAACCATTTGTAATTTTGATGCAGGTCTTTCGAGTTTATTTCGCAGTCGTAGGTTTTGTGCGCGTGTATATTGTGGGAATAGGGTGATGTTCTTTTTCACAAAGATGCATGCTTCCATGATATAGATCGATGGCAATGTTAGTATCTTTTTTTCGATAAAATGTTGTTTACAGCTTTCCATCGATCTTAAAGGCATATTAACTATTATTCTAGTGCAGCGTTTTTGTAGTCTAAATAGTTGTATTAGATCTACGCTATTTCCCCACATCACTATGCCATATTTTAACCAAGCGTACGCATAGGCATAGTACGCACAAGTAGCCGTTTTAATGTCAGTAGATATTTTAAGTTTGTCAAGTGCATATGTGAATCGGCTTAGCTTTGACATCAATTTACTTATGTGTTCTTTCCAGTTCATTGTAGAATCCATGGTAATACCAAGCAACGGGAAGGTATCTACGCACTCTAATGGGGTGCCTTCAATAGAGTATTCTATATTTAAGGCCCGTCGTTGATAAGGCCTAAATTCGATAAGCTTGGTTTTTGAGAAATTTACCAGTAGGTTATGATCAGCTAACCAGGTTGTGACGTCGGTTAAAACTGAATCCAGTAAGTTACGTAGGCTGGCTTCGTTTTTGCATGGTAGGACAAGAGATATGTCATCTGCAAACAGGGTAGTGGGGACGTCTATTATTGCTGGTAAGTCATTTATATATATTAGAAAGAGAACACATCCAAGAACGCTTCCCTGCGGGATGGATTGAGTTACTTTCGCTTCACGTGATTGCACTCTATTTATCCAACCCGTTGTATAATCATAGTGCTCTATTTCAACTAGTTGTACACGGTTTGTAAGGTATGATGAAAACCAGTTGTGGGCAATTCCTCTGACGCCGATACCGAATAGTTTTTTGAGCAAGATATCGTGCTTGACCCTGTCATAGGCCTTGCTCATATCCAAAAGTACACCGACAGCATGCTGTTTAGAGTCTATAATGTTGAGCACATCATGAATATAGTTAAAAACAGCTAATGTGGTTGATCGGTTTTTCGATGGCGAAGCGCAAGCGATTGTCACCTTGGCTAGGCCGGCAGGTACACACGTGCCAGGTGCTGACACGTGATCGATTATTAATTATTATAAAAATACAACGAAGTACAAACAGCAACACTACTAACTGTACATCGGTGGACCTCATTACTAAAGGCACACCTCGGACACTGGCGATCAAATGTATGAAACAAACTCGTTCCTACGCACACAGTCTAAGCTCGTGTAGGTGAACGCGTACCTTGCTTGTGTGAGTGAGATAAGACGTGCTAGGGTTCCCGCCATTTTGTTGTCAAGTTCGATGACCTCAATGACTCAAAACTCATTGCGCGTATTAGGAAGAAATAAGAATCGTATTATGCTGTAAGGTGGGTATCTAAGTTCGATTTATACAATAGTTTCCTATTTTGAATCAGTTTAAACGAAGTAACAAAATTTTGTAAGGAAATTCAGGCCACAAAAATATTACGTAATAAGTTAAAAACATGATTTTTTGTTCATATAGATATTGTGTTGTTTTCAGTGTGATCTGATAGGTGTTGTAAATATTTGTTTAATATTTGAATATTTTACGTGGCATCCGCTCTGCGCACCGCGTCGTCGCGTCCTTGCCAGCCGGTAACTGTGAGGTAACCGAGAGCGGGTGGGCGGCACTTTCAACGGGAGGCAGGGAGTGTCCATACTGTACGTTAGTACTATTTATTATACTGTGCTAAAGGCATATAAAGTCCAGTACAGTTTACAGTGGGCGATGGTACGTATGTTACATTAAATCAATTAGTAACGGAATACCGAGTAGATAAAAATTACAACAACTACAATAGCATTAGGAAGTTAATGTGTATAACTGTATATATAAGTTCTGCGATTCGACTGTATTCCGTACTGTGCTGACAGAGTTCACAAGATGAAGTATTTCGTTATATGTAAGTATACAACGTTTTGTTTTGGATTGTATATGAATATATGTAAAATGTTGTCTCTTCCTAGCAAACACGAACGTGAAAACGACGGATAAATAATTATCAACATCTTGTTAGATTGAACCAGGGCTCGGAACCGGTATTGAAATAATTAATATCGTTCCAAAACCGTTATATTAAATATTAACCAGTTAATTGCTGGAACGTGAACTAAAAGAATTCGTTCTCTCTTCTAACCGGTAAGAAGAGGGAACTGATTTTAACGGTTCGCGGGGAACGATATAATACCGGTTACTCTTTACTGGGCTTTCGGAGATTCTCGGTTAATTAGTTGCTACATGAGAAAGAGACACCAATAACTTACTCGTTCTATCTTGCTTTGATATTTTCATTTTAACCGGTTAATTTCATTCCACAAAAACGAAAGGCGAACTAATTGGTATATTGAATAATTTTACGGTTTAGACTCACTTGTTTTTAGTCACTCGCGCGACATGTTTCGGAGAGCCTACGTCTCCTTTCTCAAGCACTAACAGTGCGAGCAGCGTTCACGACGGCCGTGTATCGCGTACTGCAGCTCGCCGATACACGGCTCTCCGAGACATGTCGCGCGAGTGACTAAAAACAAGTGAGTCTAAACCGTAAAATTATTCAATGTTAGTATGTCTCACAACAGTTTAAATTCGATAATTGGTATATACTGGTATCTCAATAGAACAGCTCTTTTCGTTTCCGGGTGAATGAACGAAAACGGTTTGAAAAATAAAACGGTTTCCGAGCCCCACTGAACTTTAACAGACGTTTATGAATAACGTTATTAGTATTTAATGCCTTGACAAATGACAACCCATGGACCACAAGTTCAACGTCTACCAAGGAAACGTATAAAAAGTATTCCCACTTAGAATTAACGTTTCAGTTGTGTAAACGTTATAGATATATTATAGTGCATAATCATTTTCTATCGTTTTTTGACGGACACGTACGAACGTGTCTTGTTATTTCAGTCAGTCTCGGAATAAAAAGTACTGAGGTTGATTGAAGTAGCATGACAAATACGAACGTTTCCGAGAAAATACGATGGAAAACAATTATGCACTACATCTTTACCTGTATCTCTGACATCGTCAGGTGACAAGCAAAACTCACTAATTACCACCGCAAGGTAATAGCCACTGTGAACCATATTACTACTAAAATAAGGTTGATTTTTGATTAATTATTTTTTAGTAATTAGAGAGTTTTGCTTGTCATCTGACGACATAAACAGTTCTTCTTCTTCTTCCTCGGTCCCTCATTGCTGAGGATCGCGACCATGTATGCTACGTCTCCACAGTGTGCGATCATAAGCCATATGGGTCAAGCACGGCATGTTAAACATAAACAGTCAAATCTTTTTATTTTCAGTGATTCTATTCGGGTTCATTAGTGGAGCTCTCTGTGACTTCTGGTTTACTGGGTTGACACCGATAGTGAGGATGGCACCGTCCTGGCAGAGGCACAGACGCTTGGAAGGCATGACGTCAACAGATCGGGCTCCACTAGGCACGCCGGTCCATGCTAAATTGACATAACTTTTCTGTGTGTGGCTAATAATTCTAATAAAAATCTACACTCTGTAGTTTGTCGTTATTATTAAATTTTGACCCTATTCTTA
Source organism: Cydia splendana (assembly GCF_910591565.1). NCBI lineage: Eukaryota > Metazoa > Arthropoda > Insecta > Lepidoptera > Tortricidae > Cydia > Cydia splendana. The sequence goes on from NC_085968.1 coordinate 2,301,208, forward strand.
AAAAAATTCGGGCTTGATTTGGTTAAATTATGTTTTATCCCTTTCTTACAAATACATAAGCCAAAATGACAGACAAAGACAAACGATTCATAGCTAATTCAGGCCAGTAACGCGTTTATGAATAAAGCCATAAGTTAAGAACTTCGGCTATAACCATAACCGTTTTTAACCCCCGAAGCAAATAGGGTATCGTCTTGGGTCGTCCCATTCGTTTATCGTCAAGTTCTTAAATTAGTCCTATTCTGCTTTCGTCACCCATTCTGCATTCGTCACAATCGTCGGTGGCTTTCAATGTAGAATGCGTGACGAAAGCAGAACAGGACTAATTTAAGAACTTGACGAAAAACGCATGGGACAACCCAAGACGATACCGCCAATAGAGGGGTATTATATTATATGTTTGACGCCAATGTCTGTCTATCCATGGCATTGTAGCTCTCCAACGGATGGGCCAATTTAGATGCGGTTTGTTTAGTTTTCTATTAATTGAAAATAATATTTTTAAATAAAGATGTAGATCTAAATTATAAACCTTAATGAACTAAACAGAAAAACAAGGAATACAATCGCCATCTTAAAAATTATAACCTCAAAATACAGTTTCGTGGTTCCCAATGCTATTTCAAAATCCTCCTATATCTCCTGTACAACATTTGTAATATCAACTCTATGTAATAATAATAAGGTGGCTTTTACAATGACGTGATAATTGCCGATTTTTCACTCCACACCGCATCTTTTTTACAATTTGCGAGTAATGGTTCGGAATGATGGAGATTATACGCTCGCTCCGGGTTTCAAAAGTGATTTTTCATTTATCTTACTCACGCCAAAGATATATATGTATATAGGTTGGCCAAAAAATAAGTGCATTCCCGCTGACAGGGAGGATTTGGGATTATACTGAGAAACTTTTACTATGACACCAACCCCGAAATCGCGAAATTGAGAATACATAAAAAAAAATGTGTTTCACGAGGAAGCAAAATTTTACCCTCGTGCGTTGAAACCCTCGCAATGCTCTAGATTTAATTTTGTGAACCACTTTTACTTGCTCGGTTATCATTTACTAATTATTAGGACGAGCCAAAAAAAATCTTGTAAAACAAAATAACTATTAACCTTTTGGACGCCAATGACCGATATATCCGCACCGCAGGTTCAACGCCAAAGACCGATTAATCGGTCACAGACCACAGAGCAACATTTACGTGCATATGCATAAAGTTCAATTTCAGTTTTGACACTTCGGTGACGTGGCGTCTGAGTGACAGCTTTTGTGTATAACACGGCGTCGAAAAGGTTAATAAGATTATAATAAGGTACAGTCGAAAGTTTTAATTTATGACCCATTCTGTACCTTGTCACAGTGACAATAGTATGAGGTCTCTAGTGACTATCATATTGATTGTCACTGTGACTTAGGTACAAAATGGGTCATAATTTATGACCCATAAATTAATACTTTAGCGGCCCGCGAGCCCCCCTGGCTATTTTGTATGTAATATTATCAAACAACAATGTCTGATAAAGTCACACATATTAACAAAAGTGCGGCCCGCGTCAACTATGTGGCCCTTGGCTGCTAAAAGGTTGCCGACCGCTGCTTTAGACCGTACCTAAGGGCTGATTTAGACGATGCGAGAACTCGCATGCGAGTTTCATTACATTGCGGGTTTTGATCGGTCGGTTGAATTGGACGTAACCAACAGTCCGCAATGTAGGTAACTATAATCGCATGCGAGTTCGCGCGCCGTCTAAATCAGCCTTAACCGAACTTAGGTGCGGAATAATTGCGGCTGGCCTTCATATCGGGTCCGCAGTAGGGAATGTAAATCGGTTATTTTCGGTTATTTTTTGTATGGAAATTATCGGTTATTAACCGAAACCGCGGTTATTTCCATACAAAAAATAACCGATTTGCATTCCCTAGTCCGCAGCCACACTTACGTGAATTGACCTTAATTAAAGAAGATTTAGTTTCAAAACTAGACCTTTTACTAAAAAAACATCGTGATAGAACTATATTAGATAGAAGTCTTACGGTTTTCAGAAAATTCAACCCGGCAACCTCAACCTCAACCCCTGTTTAACCTAACATCTAAATGGGCTGACGCCGTTAATAAGATGATGAAAAACATCCCATCGAACGCTCGAAAGAAACTGACAAGTGGAACATCCATGACTCCAGGTATGTTTAGATATAGTTGGTCAAACCCTTAACCCTTTGGGCCACCCTTTAAACTCAAAACTCAAGGCTTGTCAGCGAGCAATGGAGCGTAGTAGGTATATTGGGTGTTCGCGCAACTGATCGAATCACAAACACGGATCTGCGCTCCAGCAACATGTAGAATTCGATTTCGATGCATTCCATTCAAATTGGTGGGAAAATACAGACAACAAGGTAGAATGGAAGAAAAGGGGGGAGGATTGTTGTTATAGCGGTAACAGACATACATCATCTGTGGAAATTTCAACTGTCTAGCTATCACGGATCATGAGATACAGCCTGGTGACAGACGGACAGACGGACAGTGGCGTCTTAGTAATAGGGTCCCGTCCCCGTAGGGGGGGTAGGGTCCTTTGGGTACGCAACCCTAAAAGCTATATAACATTTAACCGAGTAAGAGTTAAAAGCGAAGAAAGACCTTATATTTAGACGGTCTTTCTTAGTAAACGGTCTTCTCCACGTGACCTTAGCACAGTGTAAAAACCGGCCAAGTGCGAGTCGGACTCGCGCACGAAGGGTTCCGTACCATTACGCAAAAAAAACGGCAAAAAGATCACGTTTATTGTATGGGAGCCCCGCTTAAGAGCCCATCAACGTGCACACTAGCCACTGCTAAATAATCGTAATTATTTGAATTTAACGAAAGATATTTAAAAAAGGGGGCCGCTATGTACTGTATTTTGTATTTAAGTACCTTTTGAATACATCAAACTAGTTATTATGTTGCTGGATTCGTCGATCTATGAATTCAAAACAAAAACGGCCGTTTTAACTTTAGACGCATAGATTGACGAATCCAGCAACATAAATAGTAGATTGTACAACAAGAGCATAAAGTGACTTCGCTTCGCTCAGACCAAAAAATTGCCTCGGGTAAAAATGGACATTTATGCCCTTGTTGTACACTCTGCTTTTCACTTCGATTGCGAGGAAAATAAAATTATATTTTTCACGGCAATTTACACCACGAAATTGTCGTAAAGCGAAATAACATAATAATTAACCACTTCCCGCCAACTAACTTTTTAATTTTTTTTTTAATTTTCTACATGTGGTCAGAGTTTCAGACACTTGGTTTTCTGCCAAGTCAAACATTTCGGAGCATTTTTGAACGATAATCGACTCCTATTTTATGTGATTTACTAAATTTAATGACAGAAAATACGGACTTCTAATAAATTGTAGCAAAAATAAAATAATATAACAAGTTTTGTCATCTACACAATTTTATTGCTCAGTAAAATTGTGCAATATGTTTTTCACTTCTCATGCTCAAAAAGTGCACCTTTATGTCGTGCGTAGACGACATAAAATCGCATTTTATGCTCTAGAGCATAAAAGTAAAATTTTCTTCTAAGACTAAGGTAATCGGTCTCAACAGCCAAACAGTTAAAACATACATATTGCACAATTTTACTGAGCAATAAAATTGTGTAGATGACAAAACTTATTATATTATTTTATTTTTGCTACAATTTATTAGAAATCCGTATTTTCTGTCATTAAATTTAGTAAATCAAATGAAATAGGAGTCGATTATCGTTCAAAAATGCTCCGAAATGTATGACTTGGCAGAAAACCAAGCGTCTGAAACTCTGATCACATGTTGAAAATTTAAAAAAGAAAATTAAAAAGTTAGTTGGCGGGAATTGGTTATGTATTATGTTCTTTCGCTTTACGACAATTTCGTGGTGTAAATTGCCGTGAAAAATATAATTTATTTTCCTCGCAATCGAAGTGAAAAGCAGAGTGTACAACAAGGGCATAAATGTCCATTTTTACCCTCGTCTACTATTTTGGTCTTCGCTTCGCTCAGACCAAAAATTGCCTCGGGTAAAAATGGGTCACTTTATGCCCTTGTTGTACAATCTACTATTAACTGTATGGCTGTTGAGACCGATTACCTTAGTCTTAGGAGAAAATTTTACTTTTATGCTGTAGAGCATAAAATGCAATTTTATGTCGTCTACGCACGACATAAAGGTGCACTTTTTGAGCATGAGAAGTGAAAAACTAGTTTGATGTATTCAAAAGGTACTTAAATACAAAATACAGTACGTAGCGGCCCCCTTCTTTAAATACCTGTCGTTAAATTTAAATAATCACGATTATTTAGCAGTGTGCACGTTGATGGGCTCTTAAATATCACGCGCGACCACTCCCTCCCCCCGTCTCCCCGTCTCCCCGTCTCCCCTCGTCGAATGACTGTATAGACCTTACCTTAATGACCGTACCATAGCTATTGTCTTCTTTTCAGTTCAAACCTATTCTTTCTCCACCGACACAAGAAGCTTGCATTCGTCATTCGTGCCTACTCCGCCTAGCCATGGATTAAAATTAATATCGTCCAAAACGATTCGGGATTGTAATACCTCTACTCCCCCCAATATGGAAACAGGTAAATACCTACCATTAGAGACACAATATTACAGATACCAATTTTGACAACCGGTCTGGCCTAGTGGATAGTGACCCTGCCTATGAAGTCGATGGTCATGTGTTCGAATCCCGGTATAAGGGCAATAATTTTATTTGTTTATTTATTTTAAACTTTATTGCACAGTAAAAAATATACAGTGACAAAAGGCGGACTTAATGCTACACGGCATTCTCAACCTTTAGGCCAAACAGAGAAGCATAGTTGGTGCGGGGTATGTAAAAACACTAAAACTCGATGCTTAAAATTAATAGGTACAAATATAAAAGATAAAATAAATATATATACAACAACAATATATATACGTATAATTTGTGTGATGAGCACAGATATTTGTTCCTGAGTCGTGGATATTTTCTATGTATATAGTATTTGTATGATTATATATATCCTTGTCTGAGTACCCACAACACAAGCCTTCTTGAGCTTACCGAGGGACTCGGTCTATTTATGCGTAAGAATACTATTAGAAGTATTAGAACAAATTAAATTATTTTCAGAAAATATTAGCCTTCAGTAAGAAGTGCATATACTTGGAATAATTCGACTTATGCCGCTGTGGCCCGGTGGCCGAATGGCTCAGGCACCTGCCGCGATAGGAGAGGACGCTGGTTCGATTCCAGCCTGGGGTACTGGAGGCCTTGGTCACTTTTTCTTAGTATTTATTTCAGTTTATGTGTATGAATGTCCTTACAATAATGTAGAGGTAAAAGACGGAGGGAGGATATAGATTATAGATATAACATAACGAGATGGTCTTATGTAACTTTCAATAGGAGTAGCAGAGAATACGCGCGCTATTATTATTTGCCTACTTCTAAAAAATCATCGCATTTACTTTACCTACTCTATTCTATAGTATGATTGCTTTAATGACGATTAACCTGTTCTCACTTACTTTCGACGCAGCTCAATGGCTGACAACCTGATATTTATTTTGATTTTTGAAGTGAAAACTTCTTTAGCGGCGCTGTGCACTTTTTGAGGTGGGGTAAAAATGATAAACTCGAGACAGCGTAAGGCGTAACGCGTATGGCGTCTCTCCTCTCTTTCTACCGCACGGCGAAAATGTTTGCCTGAGCCTGCTGTTTCATGTAGGCGGCGCAGGGCGTTTGCGTGACGTTATGTTATGTGTGACGGACAATGTCATTGTTTTTTGATTTAATTGCCATCTAGTGAGTTTCCCTCAAACTGGTATTAATACTCACAGTGATGTACTTAGGGGTTTCAAGTAATGCGACGATACAACGCTAGATGGCGTTAACCTCAATTATACATAGTGCTGCAGACATTTTGCACTATATGGCCCTGTTATTAATATTTTGAGTTACAATGTCGTTGAGATTTCACTTCTGCCGGCACTCCCGGAGTGCAACCCGTTGTTTTTTTTATGCCATTCGATTAAATAAATAAAAAAACGAAGATTTACTGTTTTCAGATAATACCAGTTTACCATTTTGCCCTTCCGACTTAGCTGATAAAGTCGCAGAGAAAATCATTATACATATTAGTCAGAAACCCATGGGATACAAACTGGAAGGGTGGCCAACCAATGAATACTGTGTCGATGTGGCGACTGGTAAGTCTTTTCTTTAGCCAAATATATATGAAACTATACTGAAAATCGCAGTTCAAGACCAAAAAAGTAAGACAATGTTGCCACTGCAATAAATTGTTTGTAAAATAGTAAATTCCTTTTTTATAAATGAACACGCTAAGATACAGTACCTAGAGTCCGGTTAGTACGACTTCGCATATAACAACCAACCGCTTATAGCGACGTAAGTTTAGGCACTTGTTTGGTTTTAGTATGAGCTACTATGAATACAACCGTTTATTACGACTCGGCTTATAACGACCGACCGCTTTTAACGACGGAAATTCACACAAAATTCGTCCGTCAAGTCCAGTTACAACGACGAGCGACATAGTTTTTACAAATAAATTGTTGGTAAGAAGCTAACTCCGTCCCGCGCACCCAACTCCCCTCCCCCCTTTGCCTATACGCAGTACGATGAAGTAGTCATGTCACTTTTCGTAATCTTGCAAACTAAATAAAACCCAATTCCCATTATTCAATTGAGCTTAAACTTCACATACATAATTATGTAAGTTGGATGACATTGACAATGCAATATTTTGTTATCTACCTTCGAGCTGATCTGATGATGGACACAGGAGGTGGCCATGGGAACTGTGTCATATTTAAAACAACGCATCCTAATTGGGTTTGTAAGAATTGTCTCAATTGAGTATAAGTTGCTTGTTGAAACAAAAGTATAAACAGTCCACGATAAAGGCTTGAATCAAAATTGAAATGTTTGCCAAAAAACTTCTTTATATTTTTATTGTCGATGTACGATTGTCATCTTGATTAGATCCCTAAGAATTACGACTTTTTATTTTACGGGATTCGAGTAATTTGCGGATAATGAGTGAGTACGCGTACCTACAAGAGTGTGTTTAGAAGAAGCCAACTTTCGTAGGTACGCGTACTCACTGATTATCCGCAAATTACTCAAGTCTCTGCATTTAAGACAAAGTGTTGTAATACTAACCTAAATAAATATTTTAATCGAAAGTTTGTTTTCTTTGATTGTCGCGTATGCATGAATAAATACAAAATGATGTAATTATTTTGATTAAAAGAATATATTAAAATTGGCAGTTCGTTTAGTACGACGTCCGGTTAGTACGACGTAATATCAGCGGTCCCTTGGGTTGGGTGTCGTTATAACCGGACTCTACTGTAATTTATTTATTGGTAATTTTACTCCTACGATTTATAAAAGTACTTTTATTTATTTATTTTTACATAAATACAAGACGCGCTAGTAAAAAGTGGCAACATTGTCTTACTTTTTTGGTCTTGAACTACGATTTTCAGTTTAACACACAACTACACAGGAAGTCTAAGGAAAAAACGTGCCTCGGAAACTCGGAGTAAATATCTATGGAGCGGCCATTAACAGGCGTTCCCCTCTGCAAAAAGATCGCGGCCGCCGGTCAAGGAGGTTATATAAAACTAGTTGCCACACGTCATACGCCATTCAGCAAACGTCAGTCTAAGCGGAATGATAGGAGCCGAAAATGCCGAATTGCAGCGTTTTCTCGTGCAAAATGAGATCGGAAACGTCTAGTCTACAAAAAGAACACGTTTCTTATCATATGTAGGTATATAAATATTATCAAATAGTGCATTAAATTTGCAAATAATTAAAAAACATTGTCAATCTGACAGTGATACCAGTGATATGATATTAGATCTAATTTAGGGTAATTCTAAAGAAGACTTTCTAAATATCAATTAGGTACGAGTAGAATTTCTAATAGGAAATATTATGCGAAACTCTGCGTAGGGGGCGCGACTACCACAATCCATCACAATCTGGGGGTCCGCCGTGGAACAAGAAAATTTAAATTTCGTTATCTAACCTCTCTATCACTATTGCATATTTGAGCGATAAAGAGAAAAGAGAAAATCTACTAGCTAGCTTAGTGCTACACTCTGGCGGCAGAACATTGCAGTAATATGCCCTATTTGCGTTGTTTTTTGTTATATGTGACGTTCCATGGAAAAAGGTACCTTATGGCGGCCGGCGCTTACGTCGCATGGCGCCGTAATGATATTGGAGCGGCGTTAATACTAGCGTAAGCGCCAACCCCCATAAGGTACCTTTACCCGTGGGACGTCACATATAATTTATGTACCTATCACATTATTTTTATATAACACCTTAGTTTCATATCAACCTAATCTATTTAATCAAATAAATAGATCTATAAGAATAAAGAAAAGGGGGACGGGGGATCAAAAAGTAGTCGAAAACATCTCGCGTGATTTGTGCACAACCCCTAAATAACGTAAAATTACCGATAGACTCTTTTTTGAAAATTAATTTTTCCTTTAGTTTCAGTAGAAAAAGGCGGCCAATTTGAAAAATGTAGGCGGGAAGGGATATCGTCCCATAGAAAATTTGAATTTCGCGCCTTTTTTACTGACAAGATTTGCTTGACCAGCTATATATTTTTATTTAACATGTCAAATAATTTATTAATTTAAGGTATTTACGGCTGTCACTTTCCATAAATAGGCACTTTTTATTTATTACTCTGGTATCACCGTACCAATATTAGTGATGGGACACCATAAAAACCAATATCGGTAAAATCGGTATAAACATAATGAATAATATACAGATGGTCATGATGCCTAGCGAACACCAGCCATATCGTACAAACCTCAAGGAGTGATATTCCTAGGCAGATGATGATCTGCCTAGTGACCACCAGCCATATCGTGCTAACTTCAAGGTGTGATATTCCTAAGCAGATCATGAAACGCCGGCATGTCATGATCTGACTAGTGACCACCAGCCATACCGTTCAAACCTCAACATTTAGGCATATCGAATAAGTAGGATGTTCTAATTTTAGCAAATGATAACCATTGAAATGGCTTGACAGCCTACTTATAGTACGTGTTTGGGTAGCGTATGGTTTTAGTACCTACCTAGTACCTACGCATTCTGCTCCAAATGCCACATAGAATGCAGCACTAGCCGTGGCAAAAAATGCAAAAGGCAGATTATTAAATGGCGGCGTTTCATGATATGCCTAGGAATATCTCGATATGCCCGATTTTACGATCTACCGCCGGTATATATACTAATTATCCCCTACTCAATATCCCTTAAATGACATCCTATGGCCGCGTTCCATCTCTGTCATCAGATCTGCATGCTCGATAGTATATTGCATTGCTTTCAGAAGTAAACCAACATGTAAAATATTAACTAATGAACTGATAATAAATAATCATTCTATATCAGCTTGCAAGATTCGCCCTAAACAAATTGACAAACTATTAGAAATAACATCTAAACAATACAAAAATTCAAAGTTAGTAAAATGCTGGTACAAAGACTTGATATTGTATTCTCTTTATTTATTTCTCATCTTAAGTTAGGTTATTTTATAATATGAATATAAAAGTAAAATATAAAAACACTTACAAAACAATAAAAATTAATATAAACACATTATAAAAAACCTAACCTAAGGTGCCGCCAGCAGCGGGGCAAGGCCCAAGCTACCGGTGGTCAGGGCTGCAGAGAGAGGAACCGGCGGACTATCCGCGCCGTGTCCAAGATCACCGCCTTCTGCATCTGACCCTTGATCCAACCACCTAGCGAGAGTCTCTCAAGGTGTTGGTCGAGACTCTTCGCTATTAGACCGTTTACTGAAACGACTATCGGGACAATGATCGTCGAATCAATATCCCACATGGCGGTTATCTCGTGAGCCAAGTCTAGGTACTTACTGGACTTGTCCTTCTCGGCCTTCACGAGATTCTCATCATGGGGGATGGTGATGTCAACGAGCACGGCCCGACGTTGCGATCGATCTATTATCACAATATCAGGCTTATTGGCTACAATAGTCCTGTCAGTGATGATAGATCGATCCCAATAGAGCGTGGCACGACCATTCTCGAGAACAGGCGCAGGTAAGTACTTGTAGTACGGTACTTCGCGGTCCACAAGGTCATATAGAAGAGCAAATTGCTGGTGAATAATCCTGGCTACGAGATTATGTCTGTGCAAGTACTCGCCGTTAGCAAGATGAGAGCAACAGGAAATGATATGCCTGAATGACTCTCCGGGACGGCGGCATGCCCGACAGATGTCGACCGTACCGTCCTTCAGGATATATTTCCGATAGTTGTTCGTCATCATCACTTCGTCCGCAATTGCACAGGCAAAACCCTCGGTTTCTCCGAAGAGGTCCCCGAATCGTAACCAGTTCACCGACGCGAGCAGGTCCACATCGGGTCCCGTGAGGGCCTTGTAGAATCGCCCGTGTAGCACCTTACTCTCCCATGCCGCCTTGCGATCCGCAGTACTTAGTACCACAGGTTTGCGCCAGTTCTCGTTTGCCAAGGAAAGCGGCGTGAGGTTCCTATCTACTGCCACCACATCACGATGCATCCCACACTCGTTGTTAAGGAAATAGTTTCTGAGATTGTACACCTCGTGGTTGTGGAGATCCTTGGCGTTTAATAGGAAGCCTCGGCCTCCACACTTCCGTGGGATATACAATCTCATAACTGACGAGCGTGGGTGTAGCATGCGATGTGCGGTGAGCAGTGATCGGACCCTCCGATCCAGGGCGTCCAGCTCGGTCTGAGTCCACCTTAGTATGCCAAAGGAGTATGTGAGTAGGGGCATTACCCAGGCGTTGAAGGCGCGCACTTTGTTGCCTCCTGACAAGACTGTTAAGGACTTTAAAAAAAAAAAGCGCTCCTTCACCGACCGTCTAATACCCTCGTCCTCAATGATATTGTATTATTATTCTAATTGATAAAATCAGAAATTAAAATTCATTGTCAATTTTATCGACAATATTATCGGCGCGTCCTTCGCACTATCTAGGTTTACTTAGAACTGACGTCATCTCGTTCACGGACAGGGTTGTCTGTGTTTGTTCTTGTACTTGTGTGAATATAGTTTTTGCTAGTGTTTGATAATTTTGTCGTGTGCGTGTGTAGCGACGCATGCTAAAAATGCATTAGTGTTAACATTATTTGTGTGCGTTACCTCGTCCCCCGCGCCAAAAACGACAGAATTTTTCAGATAGAAATTAGTGCGCGTCTCTACTCCATAGATATTTACTCCGAGCTCGGAAATCAGAAAAAAGTCATTCTCGAGTAGATGTCGCCATACCTTTGGCATATGCTCGGCTAGATGGCGTTGAGGATACCGTTTCATATTTAACAATTTTAACACCTATCAGTGAAAGAATATGGGTCAAAGTCACATGGCGTTCTAAACAAAATAAAAATAAAAATCGTTTATCCATATATATAAATTATTTGATGTTTGTAACATTTTCATTTTTCGTTTGAATCGAGTGTCGATAGATGGCAGTTCTCTTTGCTTTAGCTGTGTTTTAAATATTTGAAAACCATGAACGATAAAGTGTTACACGAACGCGCCACGAAAGCCGCTTCCATACAAACGAAGTTAATAAATGCTCTCTGTACAAAGAAATTAAAGCCAGTGAAAGTTATCCTTCTAAGGCCCAAGGTCCTACCTATAGTACTTCAGTTCGATGAAATTTAAACCATATTCAATTGAGACAGAGTTTGATTTCTTATTTCTCTAAATTTTCAAACAAAATAATCAACTCTATTCCCTGTTCCCTGCACTATAGGTTCAAACTTCAGTGGCATATTTCGGGTTTTTCATTTGTATGGCTCGGCCTTGGGAGGTTATATGTGACGTTCCATGGAAAAAGGTACCTTATGGCGGCCGGCGCTTACGTCGCATGGCGCCGTAATGATATTGGAGCGGCGTTAATACTAGCGTAAGCGCCAACCCCCTTAAGGTACCTTTACCGTGGGATGTCACATATAAACAAAACTTCTACTCGTTCTATTTCCTTTGTATGACATTATTAAATTTTTGCAATGAAAACTAGTACTAGACATAAATATAGGATAAGTAAATATTCATGCCAAGATTCATGTAATAGGGTATATGACTGTATTTAAAAGAAATTATTTTAAACCATGCAAGAATTAAAGCACCAGAAGATTAATAGAAAACCGGCCAAGTGCGAGTCGGACTCGCACACGAAGGGTTCCGTACCATTATCTATAAAAACGGTCACCCATCCAAATACTGACCCCGCCCGACGTTGCTTAACTAACTTAACTTCGGTCAAAAATCACGTTTGTTGTATGGGCCCCACTTAAATCTATATTTTATTCTGTTTTTAGTATTTGTTGTTATAGCGGCAACAGAAATACATCATCTGTGAAAATTTCAGCTGTCTAGCTATCACAGATCACGAGATACAGCCTGGTGACAGACGGACGGACGGGCGGACGGACGGACGGACAGCGGAGTCTTAGTAATAGGGTCCCGTTTTACCCTTTGGGTACGGAACCCTAAAAAACGTAGATAGTAGTTTTTTTTAGACACAGTTTATATTTTAAAACCCTTATAAAACTATAAAGAGTAGGTACCTACACTTTGATCGTAACGTCACATGCTAGTGTTTCATATAAATTCCATAGTAGCAAATCGTTTTGACAGTTCGAAAAAAAGAAACTGATTTGACTAGTAGTCAAATACCCTATTATAAGCAGGCCATTTTAAAATGAGAGCGTTACTTCAATTGTATGGAGGCGCCAGGCACTAGCGTGTTTTGAGCGTCGTCGTCTAGTCAGCGCTATGGAAAATGGGGTCGCTGCGCAGTTGCGCCAACGTTGCGTCGAGCAGCCATACGGCCCGGCCACGACTTTGCGCGACCGGCGACGGCGGCGGCGGCAACCATAGGTGAGAACGGAAGGTCCGATCGCTGTGTCTCGCTCCAACCTATTACTGCCGCCGCCGCCGTGTCGTGACCGGGCCGATAGAGTTGACTAGACGCCGGATCCGGGTAAGCGCTAGTGTGAAGTGGACCTTAAAATGAAATATTTGCTTGCAGCATGCAGTGTATACCAACTCGGGCCCGAGCAACTATCTCACAACTCTGTACAGCTGCTAAAAACTGTGTCCCAACACTCAAGCGAAACAATAAACATCCACCAATGTACGATACCAGAGGAGGATTCAGGTACTTTTTCTTCTTCTCTTGACGACCGTTCTGGCCTATTGGGAAGTGACCCTGCCTATGAAGCCGATGATCCCGGGTTCGAATCCCGGTAAGGGCATATATTTGTGTGATGACACAGATATTTGTTCCTGAGTCATGGTTGTTTTCTATGTGTTTAAGTATTTATATATTATATTTTTTGTGACATTGTTTTATTTATTAATTTTATATTCTTTTATGTTTTAATTTTCTGTTTTTAATGTTCATGTTAAATTGACGATCTTTTAGTGAAAGCCTTTGTTTTATCCTTTTGTGTAAAATACTGTGTCTTTTTCTTTAAGAAATAAATATATCTAATCTAATCTAATCTAATCTATATATCGTTGTCTGAGTACCCGCAACACAAGCCTCCTTGAGCTTACCGTGGGGCTTAGTCAATTTGTGTAAAAATGTCCTATGATATTTATTATTATATTTATTTTTTATTTCTACAAGATCAAAGCCTCATACTTCATCTCAAATAACATTAGACTATATAATACAGATGTAGTGCATAATTATTTTCCATCGTATTTTCACGGAAACTTACGAACGTGTCTTGCTATTTCAGTCAGTCTCGGTACAACGAACGTGTCTTGCTATTTCAGTCAGTCTCGGTACAACGAACGTGTCTTGCTATTTCAGTCAGTCTCGGTACAACGAACGTGTCTTGCTATTTCAGTCAGTCTCGGTACAACGAACGTGTCTTGCTATTTCAGTCAGTCTCGGTACAACGAACGTGTCTTGCTATTTCAGTCAGTCTCGGTACAACGAACGTGTCTTGCTATTTCAGTCAGTCTCGGTACAAAAAGTACTGACATTGAACATGACAAATACTGTATAAGTAGTTGTGCGGTAAACAACTTTTCATTTCTCATGCTCTGAAAATGGGCCATTGTTGTTCTATGAAGTTTGCAGAAAGTGATACGTTTAGTATGTAAAAAACGCTTAGGGCCCGATTCGGATTTTGAAATAGACATCTATTAGACATCTTTTAGACATCACCAAGATACGATAACGATATGTTTAAGATCTAACCTGTCAAATTTGACATTTGCGCGATTCTGGAGATACTGTTGAACGATTTCCACAGGATATGATTTAGAGATCCAATTCACATCTAATATCTTACTCTATCTAACGTAAAAGTGACATTGGTTGCCCGGATTGCGCTGCAAAAGAGAACTAGTTGATATCTAAACTACAACGTATCTAGAATGGATCTAGTACGTGTCGTCTCTTGTGAATATCTTGAAGTTCGAATACGGCAGTTAGTTTCCTAGAACAGTTAAGTGCCACTTAGATCCCTGCTAATTCGATTCCCCCTAACAGAGAAGAAAAAGCTCTTTTCCGAATACGTGATGTGATAAAAACCATTTTAGTCACTTAATGATGAAGACAAAAGTGTAAGGAGGTCAATGTGGCCAATTCCCTCATACGGCAAATTCCGTCACCTAGCGTTTTTTTTCTAAAACAGTACACAATAGGTAATTTCCTCGACAAAGCATCGATTGCTATAACAATAATTGCTTTGTTGAATAAATTACCAATTGTGTACTGTTTTAGAAAAAACGCTTTTTGACGGAATTGGCCGTATGACGGAATTGGCCGCATTGATTTAACAATATTGTCTTTTTGTCACAGAATGCCATATTTCTCAATCATCTGATCAAGGCTCAAGGAGTGCCTCAGCAGTGTTATCAGAAAATGAATCTCATAGCTCGAATCATTCTTCCGAGCTCAATATAATGGTTTTGAAGAAGGATGCAAGTAAGACTTCATTATTTTATTTTAATTTAGACTACGACTTCAACTGAGGACCATTGAGAATAGACCAGGCAGTCATATGGCCGATGTCCAAGGGGAGGGGGAAGAAAATTAGTTAGAAATTTTGTCCTGCCCCGCCTTGGCGACGCGCATGATGCCTACCACTTGGTTTACGTGGATGGATCTCGTTGTCCAGGGGACACAACAGTAGTACAGTTCGTTACTAGTATCAGCTGTATCATGTTCTACTGACATTATCATCCCATTAAAATCAGAGTTGTTCAGGAGACGTATCCATGGAAACGAGTGACAAGAAAAAGTGATTTCTACTGTACAACACGTCTAACAAACTGTGTTAATATTTGTCCCCTGGCTGACAAGACTGAATACTATCAAGAAATCGTTGATCTACCCACAATCATTCCATTATACCTACTGGTATTTTATTAATTACGTCTTTCACTCTTTAATACTATCATAATAGTATTTTATGCAACCGTTGTTTAAGAGAGGTCAAAAAAGGCGAGTGGCGTGAGTAACAATTTGAGGCGAAGCCGAAAATTGTTAATAAAGACGCCACGAGTATTTTTTGACTCAGTTAAACAACGTTGCATACAATACTTTTTCTACGACCAACTGCGATCATATATAACCATGGATACCGCCTTTAGGAACATTACCGTTCAAATTCTCGGGCCAAATTAGCACACATACACAATTACGCCTACATTCAAATAAGACGACGCGTTTACAGAGCCTGTAATCAAAGCTCGTAAACAAAATAAGAGTCATCTTTATTACACTAATGGTACATAGCTAAGTGTAGATGAAATGCATATAATGTCAATAACTACCAATCAGCGACATTAATCCGCTAATAACCTTCTTGCTGTACGTACTGGCCGCTGAGAGTTCGCGGTTCATATTTGATTAGAATATGACTTGGACAGGGATAGGTTTATTTCATACAGTGAAGAACCAGTCAAATAATTCACGTATAATAATTTACAGCAGATTAAAAGATAACTAGTTAAAATGTTGTTATGACATGACAGACTAACTCAACATAAGTAAATATATCATTGTTGTATAAATGTATTCCGCTATAATAAGTATTTTGTATATTTTATTATCAATCTGCATGGCAGTGCGAAGTCACGTTCAGGTATAGTCTGTCCGTTTTTCTAAGATCAAGTACGCCATAGTAAATGTATGGCGAACTTGATCTTAGAAATCGGACTGGCTATACAGTCTGCAAAATTTACATGGGTACAGTCACCTGCAATATTATGTTACACAACGAAGGCCGCAAAAATATCTGACACGATCTTATTTGTAGAGCCATACGAGCTTGTCACATATTTTTGCGGCCTTCGAATAGTAACATACTATTGCAGGTGACTGTACACGAATCGGGTCAAAAATATTTGAACAGGCGGAGTCACAATAAATCCCCACTTTCAGTTCAGAATATTTTATATGTATATAGCCGGTCAAGCAAGTTTGTCAGTAGAAAAAGGTGCAAAATTAAAATTTTGTATAGGACCACAGCCGTTCGCGCGCTTACATTTTCTAAATTTGCCGCTCTTATAATATTTTAAACTTTCGCGTTTTGAACACATATTAACTCACATTATACGAAATGAAACTGATTTACGTCGGTAAATCAAGGTAATTGAATATAATTCGCGTTAGACCCGTCTATAATGTGAGTTAATATGTTTGCCGCTCTTTTCTACTGACGGAAATGGCTTGAGAGAGAACCTACATATATGTGACAGTAGAGGGTGGATTCAAATGATCAACATTTTCAGATAATGTGTGTATTTGTTAAATTAATTCAGTGAAAGGATGATAGGAAAAATGTATCTACATATAGGAGACCGGGTATGATTATCTCACGGGTTATATCTCATGAATAGAACATATTCTAGATATCTTGCCAGGCATCCACTCAATTTCATGTCTCTCTAATTGGACAGCTTTTTTCCACAGTTCTCTGCGAATAGCATCTTGTGGGAATCTGAATGGAAAGTAATGTAAAATGACAATACCAAATTTGATTATTAATTTGAAATAACTAGGTAGTTTTTTTATAGCTCCATCTCATGAAATAAAAAAGGAAAATACAAATCTGTAAGAAGGAATTTATTACTACATTTATAATTATATAGAAAATACCTAAACCAAACACAAGTTAATAAAATAGTCTACTTCATTTAGCAAAACACCATCCCTATTATCCTCGCAATTTAAAAAGTCGTATGTTGTTATGAAAGTCGTATGCAGTTGTTACGTTTTAGCTTAGCACGGTAGTATTGAAAACAAATCGTCATGTTTTTCCAAATTCTACTGAAGTTATCTGTTTACTACAAGTGAAAAGTGATTCCACTGTCCTTGGTATGAACTAAAATAACTTCTGCACCACTTCACGACACATGAATATATTTTTAATTACAAAAAAACGTTGTTTTTATAAATCAATTTAGCCATTTGTCACTGACTGTCATCTCGGTGGTACTGAGATTGCCAATCGAGCAGTTTGTAAGTACCGCCTATCGCGGGGTAGTTTGCGTTGGGTCATAATTGAGCGGACAGAATACTTCCATATATAGCATTTCGCTGACGACCAAGCACTTACTTTGAAATAAAATTATAAAATTTAACAAATATTTTTAATTCAAGAAGTAGCAAAAATGGAGGGTAAGGGTGGGAAAAGAATGAATGAACGAATGAAATTTAAAAAAAAATCTATGGTTCACTTATTTGTCAGAGATGATATTTAAAATACGGTTGGCAACACTGTATTTCATTCAATATTTTTTAAGTGGTCATTACACGAAGTATCGTAAAATCGCCAAAAAGATACTGCGTGTATGCACAAATTCTTTTTTGGGAATAGACTAAAGACTTGTCTTGACAACTATAAGGTAGGGTTTTAAAGGTGTATGCACGACCCTTTAAATGACAAATAAAAGTACGGGAGTAGAAAAAAGTCATAACATAATGCATTAGAGTCTGGCTACTGAAATATTGCACAAAGTTTTGGTGGGAAATTCAAAAACTCTTGAGCTGGTCACACTTTGTGTAGTAGAAATTATAGATTTGATACTAGAAAATATTTTTGATTTTCAGTGCACACGTAAGGTACCTAAGGAAATAAACTATACGTTAACGTGCACTCAAAGTCAGCGCACATAATTTTTACCACTATGTAAAGTACAGTCAACGACAAACACACATGTTTACGTTCCAATGTTTTGATTTTATTGATATGTGCAGGATTGGGGCTGATGGCAGCAAACAAAACAACCCTGTACACAGTAAATGAAGTATATTAATAAAAAATGTAAGAATACAGGCGCTTGATGCGCGGACGCGACATGGTGTCATGCCGGTCGTTCGAGGAGTGTGAGAGGGGAGACGGCGGCCGCGCCGCTCCGGCGCCGGTGCCCGCCGCCCGCGCCCCGCAGCCCGGAATCGTCCTCCGTCTTCACGCAGTGGTGGCGTGAACAGGGTCCCCGCCTTGGAAGCCCTGGCTTGCAAGAGAACCATCCATTTCGCTGTCGCGGACTGGCAGGAGGCAGACTCGGTTTACTGCTCTCTTGACCATGCCTCTGGCAGTTTTGAAGTCCGCCACTCTGGTGATGCCATCCTGGCCTTTATACAGCTGGTGCACTCGTCCCAAGCGCCACCGCATCGGTGGAACGTTGTCATCTCTAATTACGACGAGATCACCCTCCTTCAGCTCGTTCTGCTTCTCCTTCCATTTGGTCCGCTGCTGTAGCTCGCTTAGATACTCGTTGTGGAAGCGGGTCCAAAAGTGTTGTCTCATCTGCTCTATTCTTTGATATCTATTCGGACAATTTGTAGTAACAGGTGTCTCTGGTAAGGCGGTGAGTGGACGCCCTATCAGGAAGTGCCCTGGAGTCAGAGGAGACAGATCAGAGGGATCTGACGTCAGAGGGGTCAACGGCCGGGAATTTAGGATACTTTCAATTTGCGTGAATAGTGTCGTTAACCCTTCGAACGTCAGACTAGAATTACCTATTACACGTTTTAAAAGTGACTTTGCCGATTTTATTCCTGCTTCAAAGATACCTCCAAAGTGAGGCGAATATGCCGGACTAAAATGAAATTTGATGCCCTTATCATGGGCGGCCTCAATCATGGCCTTTTGGCTTGCTCGCAACATTTTACCCAACTCGTTACAGGCTCCCACGAAGTTGGTGCCATTATCACAATAAAGGTCATGAGGCCTGCCGCGGCGTGATATAAATCGACGGAAAGTCATAAGAAAGGCCTCAGTACTCAGACTGCTCACTACTTCTAAGTGAACAGCCTTGGTACTGAGACATACAAATAGACACAACCAACATTTGGATAACTTGCAGCCCCTGCCTTGGCGATTTGCAATTAAAAAGGGACCTGCAAAATCCATACCCGTTACTGTGAACGCGTAAGTCAATGTAACTCGAGGGGGAGGCAAGTTACCCATCATGGGCTGGATTGAGTTGCCTTGAATACGCACGCACACTACACATCTTCTAAAAGTGCTACGCGCAAGATTTCTACCCCCTATAGGCCAATATTGGTCTCTGACAATATTTAATAACAATAAAGGACCACAGTGCATGTGGCTCTCATGCTCCTTTCTAAATAAAAGTTTAGTAAAAGTGTGTTTTGAACACAATAATATTGGGTGTTTTTTAGAATAATCACAAATCGATCCTTGTATACGTCCTCCAACTCTAATCAGGTCATGCTCATCCAAGAAGGGATTGAGTGCTAACATTTTGGACTTACGATGCACAGGCCGACCTTGTTTAAGGCACTGTAGGTCGTCTGCGAAAGAATCCCTTTGGCTGACCGTGATGAGAGTTCGAGTAGACTTATTTATTTCGTCGCTCGATAAAAAGCCACTTTGGCGTGCATTTGTGGCTTGTCTACAGTTAAAAATAAACCTTAAAATATATCCTACCACGCGAATCATTCGGTGGAACTTAGAAAACCGATCAAAGTCAAATGACGGCTGTTTTGAGACTAAGCAAGTATAAACTTTCAACTCTGGCAGCTCGACGCTGCTTATTTTAGTTCTAGGCCACTCATTTTCGGATTTCATCAAGAATGAAGGACCGTTGAACCACATACTATCATTTTGCAACTGGCTCGGACTGATGCCTCGCGAGGCAATATCTGCCGGATTCATATCCGTAGGTACATGATTCCACGAAGATTTGTCAGTCAGCTCGTGTATTTCATTCACTCTATTGTAAACGAACTGTTTAAGATTGCTTGGAGTCACATTCTTCACCCAACCTAATACAATAGTACTATCACTCCAAAAGTATTTTTTGTCAAAATTGCATGTGAGTGACTGACATACCTTCGCGCTCAATTGAGCCCCCAGCAAAGCTGCAGCTAATTCGAGCCTAGGAATAGTCGCTGTTTTTATCGGTGTGACTCGGGCCTTAGCACAGAGCAACTTTACTGAAACATTGCCCTTCGAGTCCACACAACGTATATAAATGCAAGTTGCGAATGCATTTTGGGATGCGTCCGCAAAGCAATGAAGTTGTATCGATACCGGTGAGTCTTGCATGACAAAGCGTGGAATCCTTATGTCTGCAATTTGATGTATACTAGATATGAAATTATTCCACTCCTTGTTCATATCGCAAGGCACCGGATCATCCCACCCGAGTCCAGAAAGCCAAAGTTTCTGCAGCAACATTTTGGGTACTATTGTGCAAGGGCTTAGCAAGCCAAGTGGATCGAATATCTTGCAAGTAGCTGACAGAATATTCCTCTTTGTGGACACGGGCTCATTATCGAAATCAACTAAGAAGTTAAAATTATCTTGCGAAGGACACCAATTCAATCCCAGCACTGATGACTGGTTTTGTAAATTTGAATATTGGTCGTTTACTTGCGATAAATTCTTTTCATCACAAGTGGTTGAAGTGGGGTCGTTCGCAAATATACATGGTACATTTGTTCGAAATTTTCTTAGCGGGAGACAAGCTTCGGCTAACTTGTCAACCACTGAATCGCGTATGCGTTTTAATTCAGTCAAATCATCACTGCCAGTAATGAGGTCATCGCAATAAAAGTCATTTTTAATTACATCTGCAATTTTAGGATCTGTGCATTCCTTTGAAAGCTGAACTAAACATCTGAAGGCTAAAAATGATGCTGATGCCGTGCCATACGTGACAGTGTTGAGTTGCAGTGTTCTCAATGGTTGAGATTCGTTATCTCTCCATAATATCAACTGTAAATGACGTTGAGATTCGTCCAATGAGATCTGACGATACATTTTGGCAATGTCGCCAGTGAGAGCAAATTTATGTTGACGAAATCTCAGCAAAATAGACAATAGATCATTTTGCACCACTGGGCCCACGTACTGAATATCATTTAACGATTTACCTGATGTGGTGCGTGCTGATCCATTGAAAACTGTACGCAATTTGGTAGTTTCACTTTTTTCCCGTAACACAGGGTGGTGGGGGAGGTAATTGCCATTTGGTGGCCTCTTTACTTCAGTCAAGTGGCCAAGTGTTGCATATTCTTGAATAAATTCACTATACATTTGTTTTACAGTAGGCTGCTTTCGAAAGCGCCTTTCTAAATTGAAAAAACATCTTTTAGCTAAAGCAAATGAATCTCCCAGGACCTCTGGGGACTCTTTCAATGGCATCGAAACTTGAAATCGACCGGAGTCTAACCGGATTGTGTTTTTTACAAACAATTCTTCACATATTTGATCATCAGTGGAGCATACCTTAGTGGGTGCGGTAAATGTTTCCAACTCCCAGAACTTGGAAAGTGAATCCTTGATCTCTTGGCTAAAATTACACAATATTTTACCATGCGGCAAAATAGGTGTGGTAGGGCTCGTAGGACCTGCTACCAACCAACCTAACTTTGAGTAAACTAGCGTAGGCCCGTTTTTGCCTAGCGTCTTTTGACACCCAGCCTTAACAATATTCCACATTATGTCGGCCCCGATTAAAATATCAACTTTGTCACTTTTATGAAACAGGGGATCCGCCAAGCGTATATTGTTAGGTAGGTTCAATTCGTCGAGATTTAGATCCACATTGGGTACATTGTCAGAAACCGCTCCCGTAATGATGCAAGTTACTTCAACAGTATATGAATTAAATCTGGATTTAATTTTAATTGTGCAGCAATCAGAGGCACTTGAAGTTATATTATTGAGCAAAGTTACTTGTCTTTTTGATTTGTTACTTTCAATATTAAGTTTCCTTTTCAGGTTTTCAGTTATGAAACATTTTTGGCTACCACAGTCAATCATAGCTCGTGCAAGGTGAGTATTACCATGATCATCAGTGACTTCAACGATCGCGGTGCCCAGAAGAACCTCGCTATCGTCGTCGACGGATGATGTAAGTGTTGTTACCGGAGTGCTAGCAGCAGCTGAGTTTCGCCCTTCGCTGCTAGGACCAGGTTTGTCGCAGTTGATGTTCTTATTTTCATGGTAAGGCTCATTTTTATTTTTATTGTTATTTTGATTATTATTTTTTGTACATAATAAACTATTATGCTTTTGATTACAGGCCCTGCAGGAGCTAAGACGACAGTTCTGTGTTGGATGGCCAGGGCGAAGGCAGTTGAGACACAACTTTCGCTTGGTGATCTCAACTTCCCTTACCTCAGGTGACATCTCTGCAAACATTTTACATTCAAACAATCTATGATTCTGATTACACATGACACATGATCTATTGTTTGACGCTGATGAAAAGAAGGACTTAACCTGACTATGTTCTTTGTTGTAATTATTATACTTGCCATATTTTGTATGATTAAACTTATCATTTTTATTCTGATTATTATTTGCCTGAGCGCTCTTGGCGCTGCCTCCATGCACAGTCTCCAAAACGTCGGCACGATTTCTTAGAAACTGATAAAAGTCTTCAAGACGTGGAGACTCCGCAAGGGTGGCTTTGTACTCTTCCCACTTAATGCTAGTCACACTGTCTAATTTTTGTACAACTATGTATATTATAAGAGTATCCCACATCTCTGTGCGCTCCCCAAGCGTATTCAAGGCTCTCAAATTTTTTGAAACATGATCCACAATAAATCTTAGTGACTTATGAGATTCTTTGTTAAGAGATTCAAGTGTAAAAAATGATTTGAGATGATTATTTATCAACACGTTCTTATTATTGTACCTATCACAAAGTAGATCCCACGCTACTTGATAATTATCAGCTGTAAACTCAATTGATTTTATTGTGACTGCAGCACCGCCCTCTAGGGAGGATCTGAGATAATGAAATTTGCTAATATTGGGAATAGTCTCATTCCCATTGATCAGCGAGTCGAACGTATCCCGAAACTCGAGCCATTTTGTGTAATTCCCATCAAAAGTGGGCAATTTTATCGTCGGGAGACGTAGCTGGCCAGAGTGACCAGTGCAATGATGATTAGAACTACTTCCAATTGAAAGCCTTCTACTGGGGCTTTCGACTCGCTTCTCATGGCTGGAAACCATTTCGTCAGCGCTGGAAATGACCGAGTAAAACTGATTTTCTATTTCATATCTTTCTTGCAAACGTTTATCTAAATTTTCTTCACTGTCTTTGGATTCTATCCGCGTCTGAACAGATTCAAACTCTTGAAAGAGTTCGTTGACCTTTGTTAGTCTTAAATTAATATCGCTTATATTCTTAGTGGTCAACTGTTCCTTATTAATTTGTTCATACGGGGAAAGAAATTCCTTAAATTTAGTAATCCGCGATTTAATCGTACCGCGTTTGCGAACTAACATTTTCAGTTTCACTTCGTCCACTGCCCCGCTATCAGAGTCCGACATTTTATTTATATTCACTGAATCAAAGCACACAAATAAACAAATGAAGAGAAGGGTTCAAATGTGCAAGCAAACCAAATTCCAGCGAGGCGAAGCAAGCAGATATGCGAGCGCGCTGTTGCGCGGACACGTGGCGCTGACCGCCGCGCCGAGCGCTCAGCAACAAGCACGCGGCAACGAAGTAGCTGAACGCCGCTCCACAACCACCTGGAATGTTCGGTGCGTGGCTAAAGCGTGGTGCTATGATTGTTGCGGATGCAATAAGAGGGGAAACAAAATGCGCAAATAAGTTTCAAGTTTGGTGCAGAATGGGTTAATAAGAAAAAACAATGAATAGCAATTAAATGCACCGTTAAGATAAACACGAAAATGCGTAAATGAAAGCAAATCTCTTAAATAAAAGTAAATCCGAACCATGAAAGGGTTAAGTGGGACTATTATCGTAATAATCCCACGTCAGTTGTAATTAATAATGCCACGTTGCAATCCCAATTACAACCGACTAAATACCTAAACGAATCTATGCCTAAACTGCGCCCTAAATGTCTGACGGAGGCAATAAAGATTCAATAAATCTAACTACTTTCTATAACTGTACTTACAACTACAAAACTAAATATAAGTAGCAGACTTTTAACAAAGAAACGTTATTTCTAATAATAAATGCTAAGTATATCTTTATATGTAAATAACAAGTTACTTGTGAACTTGAAAACAACTCGGCATTAATGAATTTAAAGCAAATTATCGTTATTGCTTATTATCTTAGCAAATCTATGCTATATTTTATGTTTGCAATCCCGGTTAGGTAGATTTCTCTGTACCTACCGGCGACTGAACTGAATTCACTTGAATTGTAAGTTAACTATTTGTTTTACTTACGATTTGGTTAAGTGCAAACTTAAATCACACTAACACTAATTATACCTATCCACAAACTCACGACACTATTCACAGCAAATCGAAAAGGGGTGCAAGGGAATCAAAACGGAGGTTTACACGGAACGGGCTATACTTCCTTTGCGAATGGTCTTCCAGAGCGATGGCTGTCCGAGAGACTTCGAGAAAGATCCGCCGCGTGACTTTTGGACCGGTGATCGCCTCGCCCGACGAGTGCGTGATGGTGCAGGCACTGGGATGGCTTCTTTATTCTTTCTTGTGGACTTCACTGGCCATAGCTTGCTGGCCGGGTCCTGTTGCTGGTCGCCAACTTGTGCAGGATTGGGGCTGATGGCAGCAAACAAAACAACCCTGTACACAGTAAATGAAGTATATTAATAAAAAATGTAAGAATACAGGCGCTTGATGCGCGGACGCGACATGGTGTCATGCCGGTCGTTCGAGGAGTGTGAGAGGGGAGACGGCGGCCGCGCCGCTCCGGCGCCGGTGCCCGCCGCCCGCGCCCCGCAGCCCGGAATCGTCCTCCGTCTTCACGCAGTGGTGGCGTGAACAGATATTTTCCAGAACATCTAGTCCGTTATCCGTTTCTTTACACACTTGTCCTGTTTATGAGATTCAGGTAGTAATAAATTCACGTACTTAATCAAAGTTATAGGCAAATGTTAAAACTAGTACTTAAAAGTATCAAAATATATAGAGCACCAACCTACTAAATTGTTTACGACTTGTAAACATTGCAGTTTTTCGTTATACCACGCTTCACGTCGACTTCGCACATCGTCGTAATTGTTTACGAGCTTAAATAGTAGTTTGCGGACCTCACTAGTCATTATTAATATTTTTTTTAATAAACCCCTAATAAACCGCAAACAATTTGAATGAATGACATTAATTGACAGCTGATTTTGACATAGACAATTGGTGATAGAACAAGGAGATATATGTCAACAAAATTTGGCTAGCCAGACTCTATCATTCCTCATGCTCTGAAAGAGGGTCATAGTTGTTCTAAAAGGTGTGCAGAAAATGATACGTTTCTGCATTTTAAGTTACAAGTACGATTTTTTAAATTTTTTCACGATATTAAATTTGGGTTTAAATGGATTTGTTATACAATTTCCATTCTGATATTTAACTCCCCATTCAATAAATAATGATACTTTTGACTAAATTGTTAATTAAACTTTAAAGATTCAAGAAATACTATAAAAATGTATATACTTCTGTAATGAAATGAATATCACGTTCCATAAAAACACATGCATTTTACTTTCCTCGTATTCTAAATGAAAATAGGCATCATTTCAGCCTCGAACTATTGGTGCTCGAACACAGTAAGAGCAGAAATCCTCGGCAGAAATGAGTGCCATTCGTGCCTTGGTTAACAATCTACTATTCAGCCTATTGTATTTTGTGTTTGTTTTACGGGTACACTGAAAATCAGAGTCGTAAGAGTCTGAAAATCATGTGCTGCGGCACATGCTGAGTGTTATCCTTTTCTGGAACCACTGGCAGCACTGTAACTTCCAATTTACCTTGATTTAAGCCTATTTTAATTATTGTTGTGTATGTGTGTTTCGAATAAAAGCATCATTGATTCATTTCCGTCAGATTTACGAAGCAAGACCTTCCATTTATCCAAGCAAGGATTTTTGAACTGCTGTGCTGGCCAGCCCTCGGAAGAGACTATACGCTCAAAGTCCTTGCCGAAGCTCCAATTGAACGCAGAAATTGATCCAGGTGAGCCTTTTTCAAATCATATTAAGTTCATAATTGCGCGTATTACAAATTTATTAGAGTCTATTCATATTTTATGTCAATAAGTAATGCATATACTTATACAGTAGGTACAATTATTTACAAGCTAATTTAAAGTGTCACCAAGAAACTCTGGCAACGAATAATAACCAGAAATCGGACAAATTTGCGTCATTGCTCGCAATAATGTAGATATGACTCCAAAATTGATTAAATAATTAATCATTTAATTAATTTCTTACCTGAGGTTTAATTTTGATTCCTAATCAATAAATAACACAAAGATTTCTTATAATGTAAATTTATTAAAGAAAATAATCAGCATATTTTTAAAATTTTCTGTAGGTATGTCACCTGCAATAATATGTTACTCTTCGAAGGCCGCAAAAATATGTGACACGCTGTTATGGCTCTTCAAACAAGATCGTGTCAGATATTTTTGCGGCCTTCGTTGTGTAACATATTATTGCAGGTGACTGTACTCATTTTTTATATTAAAAAAATTTAATTCAAAAATGTATTTAAATTATTAAAGTGCTATTTATTGACTAGGGAACATAATTAAATCTCAGGTAAAAAAAATAATTAAATGATTAATTATTTAATCAAATTTGGAGCCATGTCCACATTATTGCGAGCAATGACGCCAATCTGTCCGATCTCTGATAATAACACATAGAAATGAATAATTTATTCAAGTCATTTTTAAACACTCTAAAGTGGTTCCATTTTAGAGCTATAGGAATTTTGTTAAAAATCTTGCTCGCCAGACAAAACACACTTTTCCGCATTAGTGCAGTACGAGAAAAGACCGTACAAAGGTTGTCAGCGCGGTAGGTATCTGTGTTAAATATTTGTGACACTTGCTTATATTAATACAGATTATTTTTTACAAATACAGCATGTTCAAATATAAAGAGGCACGGTAGAGTCAACAGATTAAGTTTTTTAAAATATGGAATACAGCTATCCAATTGATGCAGACCACACATTGATCTTATGTATCGTTTTTGTGCTTTGAATACGATCTTCCTGTTGGTCGAATTCCCCCAATATATAAGACCATAGCGGAGGGTTGACCCAATATAACCATGATATACGGCAATTAATGCTTCGATGCTTACTATAGCTTCGATAATCTATAAAGCGCGTAGGCATATTACTTAGCTCCGTATGTGGTTTCCAAGACAACTTACTATCAATAGTTAGTCCCAAAAATTTTGTTTCTTCAACCGGTTCAATAGTACGTGCTTGATAATTACAATTTATAGGCAACACTGGACTGGATATACCTTATCCTATTGTAAGTACAAAGTTTCGGAACAATCTAGCTAGTCTCTTTAACATGAGAGCGTAACTACGTTTGTATGGAGAACCGAGCTTGCTGGGGACTCGTTAACGCCTTCCATTTAATAGGGGGTATTACTGCAATGTTCTGCCGCCAGAGTGCAGCACTAGCTCCTCTAGTTAACCATAGAGTAACTTGTACATATTGTGTCTTAAACTGTTTTTTGACAAGTTTTCACAGATAATAAAATATGACATTGAAGCATCAAGGCGATATGTTAACAAAGGGCCTACCGGGAAACGCGAAAATCGACATTTAGTTATCTGCCTCTTTATCGCTCGAACAGGTATGCAAGAGTGATAGACAGGTTAGATAACGAAATTTCGATTTTTTTATTTCGCAGTAGAACCCCAGATTGTGGCGGATAGTGGTAGTGGCGCCTTCTACGCACAGTTTCGCGTAATATGTATTCCCTATTTTTCTTTTGTAACAGATTTAATGAATTTTCAACCGACGAAGCAGTTGAATTTGTGGCCTGCGTATTCTGACGGCTCAGGGCTCGCAAGATGTCGTGCAATGCTCAAACGCGGCACAAAACAAGATGGTACAGTCACCTGCAATAATATGTTACTCTTCGAAGGCCGCAAAAATATGTGACACACTCTTAAATGGCAAATAAGATTGTGTCAGATATTTTTGCGGTCTTCGTTGTGTAACTTATTATTGCAGGTGACTGTACAATTTATTGGTTTTACCACAACCTCATAGCAAAGATACATTGATTGAGTAAGATATGTAAAATCTAACACAATTTCGTGCTTCGAATTTGACAGGTAAACGAGATGGCGCTGTACAGCTCCATACATTTTGCGGTAACTCTGATTGTCAAAACTGCGCCATCTGTTTTGGATGTCAAACTAAGAGGCACGTTTTTATCTTAGACCTTTTTCTCTCTATTTCAATCAATGCTCTTTGGTAATATTGTAGAAATCGTTTAAGAGTCACACAAACTTAGCCACATCCATACAATCGAATTATAAACTGGGGCTACTTTGATTCGTGGGGTAACCTTGATCATCGATTTATAAACTATAAGCGGTTGAATTTTGAACACTTTTATCATGTATTTCTGTTAACCGCATCATAAAATTCTTATGTTCGCGTTCTAATATCAACTGCCTAACTAAGGTAAAGTGGAGTGGGGTAAGTCACGATCCTCATCAGTGAGGGACCGACTTAGAAGAGAGAGAGAAAGTGGAGTAAGACTAACATAGTTTATTTTGCTCGGGGCACGACTCACGGTAATGAGAATTCCATACTCGCTCTATTTCCTTTGTACTTATAACAAATAACAGTTAAGCAAATAAAACAAGTTAGAGACAAAAGTTTCGCACATCAATACTTAGTGTGATTATTGAAGAAGGTTTAGGTATATAATTTGTTAAGATTTTGTGTAACCCGTGCGAAGACTGGGCGGGTCGCAAGTCTAAGTCATACATTTTGTTCTAGATTTTAATAATTTGATAAAGCAATCGGCGACACAAATCTCGACCAACGTGGAGAAGCTGAGAGGTAATTCTCTCCAATACTCAGAATTGAAACAACGCAATGATAGTAATAGAGCAAGTAAGTCACGACTTGGCTATGGCGGTCTGTGCAAAATTGTACCCAATCCCAATTATTTATTTATAAAAAAAATCATTACAGATGTAATGAATAAATGTTGTGAAGGCTCAAGGCTCGCAAGATGTTATTACAAACCCGGCACAAAACAAGATGGTACAGTCTGCAATAATATGTTACTCTTCGAAGGCTGCAAAAATATGTGACACGCTCATAGC
This sequence comes from Cydia splendana, assembly GCF_910591565.1. NCBI lineage: Eukaryota > Metazoa > Arthropoda > Insecta > Lepidoptera > Tortricidae > Cydia > Cydia splendana. The sequence continues at coordinate 2,330,920 of NC_085968.1, forward strand.
TCTACAAATAAGATTGTGTCAGATATTTTTGCGCTCTTTATTGTGTAACGTATTATTGCAAGTGACGATTATAAAGAGAAATGTAACCGAGAAGTCAAATATTATATATAAACATAATAATTAATAAGATAAACTTATAAACAAAATTATGATAAAATACTAATACTTATATTATATATAAAGATAAACTAATAAATATTACTAGGTACATAAAAGATGGAGAACATTATTTAAAGTCTTCTGACAGAAGATGCTTTTGGAGTAGTCGTTTAAAGACAGGTTTGCTTGGGGCTTGTCGAATAGAGAGAGGGAGGGAGATCCAGAGACGGATTGCTTCAACGGCGAAAGAGTTGGACATAAAACCAGTACGGTGAGAAGGAATCGAAAGTTTGAGAGAACGGGAGGAACGAAGTTCACATCCACGACGGGGGGTGATGAAAGTGAATTTACATTTAAGATATCTAGGAGAGGCAGGCTCGAACAAGATGGAGAATAAAATACTCAAGATTCTAAGGGACTACGACGACGGATAGAGAGCCAATTTAGCTGACGGCGATAAAAAGAAACATGGTATTTGCGAAGGCCGAAAATGAAACATATACTAAACCTTCCTCAATAATCACACTATTGATATGCGAAACCTTTGTCTCTAACTAGTTTTATTTGCTTAACTGTTATTTGTTATACAAAGGAAGTAGAGCGAGTATGGAATCCTCATACTGTTAGTCTTGCCCCGACCAAAATAAACTATGTTAGTCTTACCCCACTTTCTCTCTCACTTCTAAGTAGGTCCCTCACTGCTGAGGATCGTGACTTACCCCACTCCACTTTACCTTAGTTAGGCAGTTGATATTTGAACGCAAACTTAAGAATTTTATGTTGTGGTCGGCGACCTTAACAGAAATACATGATAAAAGTGTTCAAAATTCAACCACTTATAGGTTATTAATCGACGATCAAGGTTACTCCACGAATGAAAGTAGCTATCCAATTTACAATTCGATTGTATGGATATGGCTAAGTTTGTGTGACTCTTAAACGATTTCCGTACTATTACCAAAGAGCATTGATTGAAAAAGAGAAGGGCAAATGTAAGGGTAAAGTCTAAGAAAAAAACGTGCCACTTAGTTTGACATCCAAAACAGATGGCGTTGTACTGCGCCATATCAAAGAGAATTTGAAATAGAGGAATATTGTCAAGTAAATTTTGTAGTCGAGAGTAGGCCAAAAGTATGGAGCAATCGCTTGAAAAGATGGCACCATACGTTTTGCCTATCGTCGAGTAGATGGCGATACTTTATGACATTTAACAAACTTAACACATATCAGTAAAAAATAAGGTGTGATTATTTAGGAAGGTTTAGGTATATCATTTGTTAAAGTTTTGTGTAACCCGTGCGAAGACGTGGCGGGTCGCTAGTCTAAGGCATAAATTTTGTTCTAGATATTAATAATTTGATAAAGCAATTAGCGACACAAATCTCGACCGAAGTGGAGAAGCTGAAAGTAATTTCTCTCCGATACTCAGAACTGAAACAACGTAATGATAGTGATACTCGTAAAGCAAGTAAGTCACGACTAGGCTATGGTGGTCTGTGCAAAATTACTCCAATCCCAATTATTTATTTATATCAATAAAATTTTCATTACAGATGTAGTGAATAAACGTTCTGAAGGCTCAAGGCTCGCAAGATCTTATAACAAACGCGGCACAAAACAAGATGGTACAGTCACCTGCAATAATATGTTATCTTCGAAGGAAGCAAAAATATGTGACACGCTCATGGCTCTACAAATAAGATTGTGTCAGATATTTTTGCGGTTTTCATTGTGTAACTTATTATTGCAGGTGACTGTACAAGTTATTGGTTTTATCATTCCTTTGCCATAACGTCATAGCAAAGATACATTGATTGATACAAGACATTTTCGTGCTTCCAATTTGAGAGCTAAACGAGATGGCGCTGTACAGATCCACACATTTTGCGGTAACGATTGTCAAAATTTAGACTAGGGGAATATTGTCAAAGTACACTATGTAGTCAGTACATTTACTGCCATCTTTCGACACAAATGATTAATACTTTTAGAACGCCATTTGACTTTCATTCTTATTTTTTCACTTATATGTGCTATATTTGTTAAATGTCAAAAAGTATCGCCATCTACTCGACGATATGCCAAAGGTATGGTGTCATCTTTTCGAGCGATAGCGCCATTCCTTTGGCCTACTCTCGACTAGATGGCGATACTTTTTGACATTTAACAAATTTAACACATATCAGTGAAAAATAAGCATCAAAGTCAAATGGCGTTCTAAAAATGTTAATTATTTGTGTCGAAACGGAAGATGGCAGTAAATGTACTGAATACATAATTTACTTTGACAATATTCCTCTATTTCAAATTCTCTCTGATATGGCGCAGTAGGTACAACGCCATCTGTTTTGGATATCAAACTAAGGGGCACGTTTTTTTCTTAAACTTTGCCTATCTATTACAATCAATGCTCTTTGGTAATAGTGTGGAAACAATTTAAGAGTCACGCAAACTTAGCCACATCCATATAATCGAATTGTAAACTGGGGCTACTTTGATTCGTGGGGTAACCTTGATCGTCGATTTTATAAACTATAAGCGGTTGATTTTTGGACACTTTTATCATATATTTTTGTTAAGGTCGCCAACCACATCATAAAATTCTTAAGTTCGCCTTAAAATATCAACTGCCTAAGGTAAAGTGGGATGGGGTGAGTCACGATCCTCAACAGTGAGGGACCGACGTAGAAGAGAGAGGAAGTGGAGTAAGACTAACATAGTTTATTTTGCTCGGGGCACGACTCACAGTAATGAGAATTCCATACTCGCTCTATTTCCTTTGTACTTATAACAAATAACAGTTAAGCAAATAAAACAAGTTAGAGACAAAAGTTTCGCACATCAATACTTAGTGTGATTATTGAAGAAGGTTTAGGTATATAATTTGTTAAGATTTTGTGTAACCCGTGCGAAGACTGAGCGGGTCGCAAGTCTAAGGCATACATTTTGTTCTAGATTTTAATAATTTGATAAAGCAATCGGCGACACAAATCTCGACCAACGTGGAGAAGCTGAGAGGTAATTCTCTCCAATACTCAGAATTGAAACAACGCAATGATAGTAATAGAGCAAGTAAGTCACGACTTGGCTATGACGGTCTGTGCAAAATTGTACCCAATCCCAATTATTTATTTATATAAAAATTCATTACAGATGTAATGAATAAATGTTGTGAAGGCTCAAGGCTCGCAAGATGTTATTACAAACCCGGCACAAAACAAGATGGTACAGTCTGCAATAATATGTTACTCTTCGAAGGCTGCAAAAATATGTGACACGCTCATAGCTCTACAAATAAGATTGTGTCAGATATTTTTGCGCTCTTTATTGTGTAACGTATTATTGCAAGTGACGATTATAAAGAGAAATGTAACCGAGAAGTCAAATATTATATATAAACATAATAATTAATAAGATAAACTTATAAACAAAATTATGATAAAATACTAATACTTATATTATATATAAAGATAAACTAATAAATATTACTAGGTACATAAAAGATGGAGAACATTATTTAAAGTCTTCTGACAGAAGATGCTTGTGGAGTAGTCGTTTAAAGACTGGTTTGCTTGGGGCTTGTCGAATAGAGAGAGGGAGGGAGATCCAGAGACGGATTGCCTGAACGGTGAAAGAGTTGGACATAAAACCAGTACGGTGAGAAGGAATCGAAAGTTTGAGAGAACGGGAGGAACGAAGTTCACATCCAGGACGGGGGGTGATGAAAGTGAATTTACATTTAAGATATCTAGGAGAGGCAGGCTCGAACAAGATGGAGAATAAAATACTCAAGATTCTAAGGGACTACGACGACGGATAGAGAGCCAATTTAGTTGACGGCGATAAAAAGAAACATGGTATTTGCGAAGGCCGAAAATGAAACATATACTAAACCTTCCTCAATAATCACACTATTGATATGCGAAACCTTTGTCTCTAACTAGTTTTATTTGCTTAACTGTTATTAGTTATACAAAGGAAATAGAGCGAGTATGGAATCCTCATACTGTTAGTCTTGCCCCGAGCAAAATAAACTATGTTAGTCTTACCCCACTTTCTCTCTCACTTCTAAGTAGGTCCCTCACTGCTGAGGATCGTGACTTACCCCACTCCACTTTACCTTAGTTAGGCAGTTGATATTTGAACGCAAACTTAAGAATTTTATGTTGTGGTCGGCGACCTTAACAGAAATACATGATAAAAGTGTTCAAAATTCAACCACTTATAGGTTATTAATCGACGATCAAGGTTACTCCACGAATGAAAGTAGCTATCCAATTTACAATTCGATTGTATGGATATGGCTAAGTTTGTGTGACTCTTAAACGATTTCCGTACTATTACCAAAGAGCATTGATTGAAAAAGAGAAGGGCAAATGTAAGGGTAAAGTCTAAGAAAAAAACGTGCCACTTAGTTTGACATCCAAAACAGATGGCGTTGTACTGCGCCATATCAAAGAGAATTTGAAATAGAGGAATATTGTCAAGTAAATTTTGTAGTCGAGAGTAGGCCAAAAGTATGGAGCAATCGCTTGAAAAGATGGCACCATACGTTTTGCCTATCGTCGAGTAGATGGCGATACTTTATGACATTTAACAAACTTAACACATATCAGTAAAAAATAAGGTGTGATTATTTAGGAAGGTTTAGGTATATCATTTGTTAAAGTTTTGTGTAACCCGTGCGAAGACGTGGCGGGTCGCTAGTCTAAGGCATAAATTTTGTTCTAGATATTAATAATTTGATAAAGCAATTAGCGACACAAATCTCGACCGAAGTGGAGAAGCTGAAAGTAATTTCTCTCCGATACTCAGAACTGAAACAACGTAATGATAGTGATACTCGTAAAGCAAGTAAGTCACGACTAGGCTATGGTGGTCTGTGCAAAATTACTCCAATCCCAATTATTTATTTATATCAATAAAATTTTCATTACAGATGTAGTGAATAAACGTTCTGAAGGCTCAAGGCTCGCAAGATCTTATAACAAACGCGGCACAAAACAAGATGGTACAGTCACCTGCAATAATATGTTATCTTCGAAGGAAGCAAAAATATGTGACACGCTCATGGCTCTACAAATAAGATTGTGTCAGATATTTTTGCGGTTTTCATTGTGTAACTTATTATTGCAGGTGACTGTACAAGTTATTGGTTTTATCATTCCTTTGCCATAACGTCATAGCAAAGATACATTGATTGATACAAGACATTTTCGTGCTTCCAATTTGAGAGCTAAACGAGATGGCGCTGTACAGATCCACACATTTTGCGGTAACGATTGTCAAAATTTAGACTAGGGGAATATTGTCAAAGTACACTATGTAGTCAGTACATTTACTGCCATCTTTCGACACAAATGATTAATACTTTTAGAACGCCATTTGACTTTCATTCTTATTTTTTCACTTATATGTGCTATATTTGTTAAATGTCAAAAAGTATCGCCATCTACTCGACGATATGCCAAAGGTATGGTGTCATCTTTTCGAGCGATAGCGCCATTCCTTTGGCCTACTCTCGACTAGATGGCGATACTTTTTGACATTTAACAAATTTAACACATATCAGTGAAAAATAAGCATCAAAGTCAAATGGCGTTCTAAAAATGTTAATTATTTGTGTCGAAACGGAAGATGGCAGTAAATGTACTGAATACATAATTTACTTTGACAATATTCCTCTATTTCAAATTCTCTCTGATATGGCGCAGTAGGTACAACGCCATCTGTTTTGGATATCAAACTAAGGGGCACGTTTTTTTCTTAAACTTTGCCTATCTATTACAATCAATGCTCTTTGGTAATAGTGTGGAAACAATTTAAGAGTCACGCAAACTTAGCCACATCCATATAATCGAATTGTAAACTGGGGCTACTTTGATTCGTGGGGTAACCTTGATCGTCGATTTTATAAACTATAAGCGGTTGATTTTTGGACACTTTTATCATATATTTTTGTTAAGGTCGCCAACCACATCATAAAATTCTTAAGTTCGCGTTCAAATATCAACTGCTTGAGGTAAAGTGGGATGGGGTGAGTCACGATCCTCAACAGTGAGGGACCGACGTAGAAGAGAGAGGAAGTGGGGTAAGACTATCATAGTTTATTTTGCTCGGGGCAAGACTAACAGTATGAGGATTCATATTCGCTCTATTTCCTTTGTATAACTAATAACAGTTAAGCAAATAAAACTAGTTAGAGACAAAGGTTTCGCATATCAATAGTGTGATTATTGAGGAAGGTTTAGGTATATAATTTGTTAAGATTTTGTGTAACCCATGCGAAGACGGGGCGGGTCGCTAGTCTAAGGCATACATTTTGTTCTAGATTTTAATAATTCTATAAAGAAATTAGCGACACAAATCTCGACTGCAGTGGAGAAGCTGAGAGAAATTTCTCTCCGATACTCAGAATTGAAACAGCGTTGTGCTGGTAATAGAGCAAGTAAGTCACGACTTGATTAGGGCGGTCTTTGCAAAATTGTCCCCAATTAATTCTATTTATAGGTGAATAGAATTCATTTTTCGTTTTGGGGTGGCTAGTTACTAAAAGTGGCAAGTTACTGGCGAATTATCCTATTTATTTATAAAAAAAATATCATTACAGATGTAAAGCCTGACCAGGAATATATGATCATGCGACATGTTGCAGAATTTCATTGGAACTAATTTCTTACACTGGCAATAATTTTAATGATAGGTTGTCACTATTGTCAGTGTCATTGTGGCGGTTTACTTGAATAATACTTAAGTGTTGAATATTAAATAATAAATGACAAAAAATGGCCAAAACTATACATAATCAAGAGCGAAACATTGCAAATAATGTAAAAAATAAACTGCTGGAAAAGAACCGTTCGGGAAATTAAACTATTTCGCTACGAAACATTTCCAAATTAACATCAGAGCTGACAGGTAAACAAATCAAAATGTCATTATAGTCTGGTTATTACGACTTGGTTATTGTAGTGTTATGTTATACAAGCGAGGAAATACTTAAGTACAGTAACAAACATGTGTTTTAAAAATATTTACTATGGGCAAAGATATAGGTACATAACATACATTTTCATTTTTAGTTTTAATCTTGTGTCGATAGATGGGAATAAATTTACAGTGACTACAAAATTTACTATGACAATAACTTTCTACACACTATTTTCTCTTTGCTATGGGCTTCGGAGACGATCAATTTTGTTTATTGACAATGTAGCAGACCCTATGTAAGGTAATTTTGACCTATGTGTGACACGTAAGAAAATACATGAATTTTATACGGAAATGCGAATAAATCTATGGTGGCCACGCACCTGTTTAGCTCTACTACAAATTAAAAAGCAAAAATTTGGATTCTGATTATGATTAGAGTGAGTAAAAGTATGTAAGTCAAAATAACGAGTTGCCAATCCACATTGTTCAGACTATACTGAACTGTTGCCATATAAATGAGAATAATAGCGCCCTCTTGACAATGATCATATATTACTGGTCAGGCTTTAGTACCTAACTGTTTTCATTTCTCATGCTCTGAAAGAGGGTACCTACCTAAATATTGTTCTAAAAAGTGACACATAAAAAGTGCAGAAAATGATACGTTTCTGCACTAGAGCATTTTACTTTCCAATTAAGATTTGTTTCATTTTTTATACGATAAGCAATTGAAAGGGTCTAGCAGGCTAAGGAAGGAGAAGTGGCCCCTGTGACGAATATCGGATTTTTATAATGTCATTTGTTGGCTATCTTATAATATAGAAAAACCTTAACTTTCAGCCCCCTATCTTGAACCGTCACCGAGATAATGTCAAAAACGTCATTTTATGGACACATTTTTCAAAGTCTATTTTCTCCTGAACTATATAAGGTAGAGCAATCAAACCAAATCATAGCTACAAAGAATGAGTAGGAGTATAACTCAGATTTTTTTAAATATTTAATTCCCTGAAAAAATAATGATTAAAATGTCAGAGAATTTTTGACAGCTCTTTTCAACAAGTAATTGTAAAGGTACATCTATGGTAAAAATCACATAAACTGCAAATAGTATTAGCTACTACCATGCGAAAAATCAATTCAATATAATTGGTGCAACATAATTAAAAAAAATTAAATGTCAACGAAATTGTTTAGCTATTAAAGGCGTCTTTCATTCTGAAGGAGATTTTCTGTTTAAATGAGGTTTAATTTCGTTGCCTAGCAACAGAGAGTGTTTATTTTGAACTTGACGCATGGCTGTCAAAAAAGGTTACTCAACTGCTGCAACTAAGATAACATTTTTTTTTTTAAGTATGTTGCACCAATTATATTGAATTAATTTTTCGCATGGTAGTAGCTAATACTATTTGCAGTTTATGTGATTTTTACCATAGATGTACCTTTACAATTACTTGTTGAAAAGAGCTGTCAAAAATTCTCTGACATTTTAATCATTATTTTTTCAGGGAATTAAATATTTAAAAAAATCTGAGTTATACTCCTACTCATTCTTTGTAGCTATGATTTGGTTTGATTGCTCTACCTTATATAGTTCAGGAGAAAAACGACTTTGAAAAATGTGTCCCTTTAGTTTTTAATGGATTTTTTATACTATTTCCATTCACATATTTAACTCCCCATTCCATGAATACCTAACGATATTTTTACCTAAATGGTTAATTGAAATAACATCAAGAAATGCTACAAAAAAATTATACTTACTTAGTCATGTTTTTAAAAAACACATCCTCGTATTCGAAATGAAAAGTAGAGTGTTTAACCCAGGTTTAACCCGAGTGAAAGGTGAAAGGCATCATTTCAGCCTCGGACTAATTTGCGCTCTCAGCTCTCACTGCGTTCGAGCACCAAACTACCTCGGCAGAAATGAGTGCCGTTCATTCCTTGGTTAACAATCTACTATTTCAGTAGCAGTATAATAAAAAAACCGGACAAGTGCGAGTCGGACTCGCCCACCGAGGGGTCCGTACTTTTTAGTATTTGATGTTATAGCGGCAACAGAAAAACATAATCTGTGAAAATTTCAACTGCCTAGCTATCACGGTTCATGAGATACAGCCTGGTGACAGATGGACGGACGGACGATAATAACAAAAATGTAGTCTATTAAAGTTGAAGTACAGGATATGTGTAATACAAAATAAGCATTTTTGTCAGTCCAAACTTTACGAAATTTACAAATAAGAGCTTTAAAATCAGTGTTTTACGCGCGTTTACCTAAATATCCATCAGAAAAAAAAACATTTCTAATTTAGTGAGACTGTTTTCAAAAAATTGATCTATTAAAATGGAAGATATGAAGACGTTCTAATAGAAACCAGCACTTGTTATATCTGTTAGGTAACAAAAAGTGTACCATTTCACCGACTAAATCTATCAATTTTACATTTTTGCGACTAAAATCGATACCGCCCTCCTAATCTGTTAGACAAAAGCCTTTTTAACAAGCTTTTATTAGGTCGACCTGTATGTAACTAACTATGTAATGGAATCTAAGGTAACTCATTTAACCGGGATCCTTTTAATTTACCGAAACTTTTTTGACCAAATTTCGATTTTCAACCAAATTTTACCAACTGCACGTTTGTCAACTCAATCTTTCCCATATAAACATTTGACAAACTTAAAATCCGACAAATGATCATTTCCCAAACTGTTACTTTGCAACTTTTATAAGACAGACAGGCCTATTCGGATTTCGAGATAATCACAAGATCTTGAGACGATTTAGAGATCAACTAGATCTACATTAGATATCGACTAGATGTGACTTGGATATCTAAGTCATAACTTGTCGAAATCGTTCAAGAGGACCTCCAGAATCGCGGAAACGTCAAATTTAACATATCTATCTTACAAATATCTTTAAATTATCCGTATCGTAACTTGTTGAAGTCTAGTACAAATCTAATTAATTTTCCGAATCGAGCCGCAACTGTTTTCTTCCCAAATGTTTTACTTAGACTATAAATGTTCGCTCAAATTTATTTTAGTCAAATAAATAACTGGACAAAATTATACTGTCCAAAAAATATATTTACTTAAAAATGTTTGTTTAAATAAATGTATTGCAAAACCACTACTTGACAAATTATGTCTATCCAAAACATTACGTTATTAAAAATGTGTTACGGCTAGGTTAGGTAAAGTGGGTGCTTATTAGTACACTGCAGCATTAACTATATTTTTACCTAGGTAGGTTCGTTAGTTACCTTGTGTTCCAGCGGCTGCCGGGTCTCACTTGCTCTAAAAAAAGGGATTGTTATCTGCCACAATTGTTTTTTTAATAATTAAGTCATACTTTTGAATATGTTGCGTTAGTCTAAACCACACGAAAGCTACCAAGAGGGGGGACGGCCTATGAGAAAATACCTATGAGTATGAGTTTTGTTTTGGGTTTTGTATTCTTTGGTAAGTACTTACTCATTTGGAGTAATTAAAATTGGCTGCTATTTAACTGATCACCAGATTTAGTAAAATTTAATACCAAAAAAATATATTTTAGCACCCTAAAATAATGAATGATCACCAAAATTATAACACCATTTTAATGTGAAATGATTACCAATTTTATTACATTTTAGTATCCTTTTAAAGGAAATGACACCAAACTAATCATTATTAACCCAAAAATTGTAAATGATTACCAAATTTCAAACCCCATTTTAATGTGAAATGATAACCAAATTTTTACATCTTGCTATCCTATTAAAGAAAATGACACAAAAATAATCATTGTAAACCCATAAATAGTAAATGACCACCAAAATTAGAACTCCATTTTAATGTAAAATTATAACCAAATTTTTAAATCTTGCTATCCTATTAAAGCAAATTACTCCAAAATAATCATTGTAAACCCAAAAATAGTTTATGACCACCAAAATTTTAACCATATTTTTATTAAAAATGTGCAAATATTTAATATAATACTATTAAATTAATTAATCCACTTCGTCACCTTTTTCTAGTAGCATTTTATTTCTGTAACAGTCGCAGTTCTAACCTAACCTAACCCACTTTTCTAGTAGCATTTGGTTTCTGTAAGGGTCGCAGTTCAAACCTAATCTAACCCACTTTTCTAGTAGCATTTCTTTTCGGCAAGGGTCGCAGTTCAAATTTCGAGTAATTAAAATTTGGCAAAATAAATGTTGCCAAAGTAAGGAAATGTCGAAATATTTTTTTGCATATCGTTCTCTTGGAATAGTAGTTTGTGTTACAAGGGATCAAAATTATACATTTCCGTCGGCGTACATTGAATCCTGAGCTTAATGAGGGATTCAAGTGTTAACGCCCAAGACGAAATAATTTTGATACCTTGTGACACATTCTGCTTTTCACATCAACTATGAGGAAAATAATAAAATCTTAGTGTTGACACAATTATTATGTTTCAAAATATTATTCAAGCTAAAAAAAGAACGCAAAAAATAACAAAACAGTGTCCTAGAACAGAAAAGTGCCACTTTGATCCCCCCTAGCAGGGAGGAAAAGTGCCACTTTGATCCCTCCTAGCGGGGAAGAAAAAGCCCTTTTCCGAATAGGTGATGTGAAAAATATTTATATGCGACTTGTTTAGTTGGGAAATGATTAGTTGGCTTTTATATTTTTGGGATAGATTGTTTGGGGTATGAAAATGTGGCAAAACAATTTCGGTAATCCATTAGTAACCCAATTTAACCATCTTCCAAGGATAGTACCGTCATGAAAATTGGCAGCTGTATGTAGTTCTGATGACAATACAATAATATGGTACTGTCGAACTGATCTGATGATGGAGACAGGAGGTGGCCATAGGAACTCTGTGATGAAACAACGCAACCTAATTATTGTGTTAGGGGTTTTTAGAATTGTCTCGATGAGTATTAGTTGTCTGTCGTAAGAAAAGTACAGTCAGCGATAAAACCTTGTACCAGAAATGAATTTTTTGCCAAAAACTTATTTAACAAGCTTTTATTAGTGATGTACCGACTATTGATTTGGCCGACTAGCCGACTAGCCGACTAATCGGCGCTCGAATGGCCGATTAGTCGGCCGACTAGTCGGCTAGTCGGCCAGATCATTAGATTCATTAGTTTCGTATGAGTTCAGGTGGAAAACAATAGTTTTGCTCCTTTGGTTGCGCTATTCATCATAATTTAGCTTAGCTAAAAGGTGTTCTCTACAGGTTCAAATACCTATCACAAGAATCCTCGTTTAATTTCTGTCTTTAGTTCTCTTCTTTGCGATATATGATCTTTGATACTTTGCGATCCTTAGCTGACCGTCATACAGCTTGTAGGAGGTATTCCCAAGGCTCTATTTCCCGTACGTAGTCGCCAGTTAAGAACCTATCTCCTGTGGTCAGCGTCTTTACGAGCAACGTGCCCTGACTAAGTCTCTAAATTTTGCAATAACATTAATAGTTCCTCATGACTCCACCATTAAAAAAAAGAAAAACAAAAAAAACCGGGCAAGTGCGAGTCGGACTCGCGCACGAAGGGTTCCGTACCATAATGCAAAAAAAAAAGAAAAAAAAGCAAAAAAAAAACGGTCACCCATCCAAGTACTGACCACTCCCGACGTTGCTTAACTTTGGTCAAAAATCACGTTTGTTGTATGGGAGCCCCATTTAAATCTTTATTTTATTCTGTTTTTAGTATTTGTTGTTATAGCGGCAACAGAAATACATCATCTGTGAAAATTTCAACTGTCTAGCTATCACGGTTCGTGAGATACAGCCTGGTGACAGACGGACGGACGGACGGACGGACGGACGGACAGCGAAGTCTTAGTAATAGGGTCCCGTTTTACCCTTTGGGTACGGAACCCTAAAAAGAATAATAATAAAAAAAATACTATCGAACTTGCACATGAAATTACACGAGAATCAGTTGAAATCGACCTGTAGAGGAAAACACCAGCCCACCAACATACGATAACGATCAAACGGTCAATTATATGAACAAACGTTTTCGTATGCACCCTGAATAGGTATTTTAGTAAAATAAACATAAAACATATGGTAAATATTGGCAGTTGATTTCTTTTGTTTCTGTTTTTCTTTCACTAATAAAGTGCCGACTAATCGGCCATTTTTGCCGACTAGTCGCCGACTAATCGCCGACTACAAATGTGGCCGGATAGTCGGCTTTCCCGACTAGTCGGTACATCCCTAGCTTTTATTAGATCGACCAGTATGTAACTATGTAATGGAATCTAAGGTAACTAATCATCTTCCAAGGATCATAGCGTCATGAAAATTGGCAGCTGTATGTAGTTCTGATGACAATACAATAATATGGTACTGTCGAACTGATCTGATGATGACGGAGACAGGGGGTGGCCATAGGAACTCTGTGACAACGCAACCTAATTGTGTTAGGGGTTTTTAGAATTGTCTCGATGAGTATTAGTTGTCTGTCGTACCGAAAAGTACAGTCAGCGATAAAAGCTTGTACCAAAAATTAAATTTTTGCCAAAAACTTATTTTTTTTTATGAAGAGCGGTCAGCTCCCGTATCACGGCGCGTTTTAAAGCAACAGGCCGCGTAGCCAAGATGCCAATCGCTTACGCTCCGTAGCGATCGAAACGCAACTGTCACTGTCACACTAATATGCAAGAGTGATAGAGAGACATAAAGCTTTTCGTTGTCGAAGCGATAGCGATTGTAACCTTGGTTAGGCCGGCAGTGTCTTTAAAAATCGTCTATCGTGAAAGTATTAATTATTAAGGTTCAAATTTATTACAATCAGCCGCGCGGGTGACTAAAACAAAACAACAGTGCATAAAAAAACAGTGCATTATTTTTGGAGATAACAAAGCTTTTTATATCCGAATGGGCTGTTTCATGAATTTGAACCATATAAATAGAATGATAATAGTTATTTACGATACAAGTGCGAAAAAGAGGAAATTCGAAACGAGTGGCGATAAATTAAAACACGACCAAAGAGAGTGTGTTAACCTCTCGTGTGCCGTGATAATTTTTTTCTAATATTTTCCTCGTACGCGGATCCGCGCTCCGGCATACGAGGGCTTAAATCGACACGAGTTATGGCCCCTTAAACTTTTGACATACGCACGAAAGTGCTATTTTACGCACTAGTGCGGGAAAATAGGACCATATGTACTGTAAAATAAGTTTATAAACGACTTCTTCCCGTTTAAGTACTTAGCACAAGTACCTACTCACTGCACAAAGGACACAATACTATTTGTTTAGCAGATTAGGGTGAAAAAAAACATTTATTTTCATAAAATTCATACTAATTTTTATCAGTGTTTCAATTTTTTTTTCTTTTTTTCTAGGTCGGAATGAACCTAGTCCTACTCCTGATAATCCTACTAACGAATTCTATATCACCATCACCGAAAATGAAGAGAACAATGAGATTGAGGGTCGATTCAGAAAACAAACAAATATTAAAAATGGTAAATTACTTTTTGTGACTTTTTAAAATTTTTTAAATAATTATTTATATCGTTTGAACACCGGCTCCTATTTCACCAATGTGACAGGTGCGACAATTCGACAAGTCTCATTGTTGCTGACGTCACAGGCATCCATGGGCTACGGTTATCGCTTACCATCGGGCGGGCCGTATTCCTGTTTGTCACCATCATTGTATTATTTAAAAAAACTTTATTATATCGGCAAAAAACAGGCATTTCTCTTGCGATGTTTATGATGATAATGATGACAATTGTCACAAGATTTCAAAGAACTTTCGGTAATAATACAGTAAAATTATAAATTTTGCGTTTGCGTCAAATCCGGTAGTTCTGATTTTTTGCAGACTTGTTTATGATGTTGGCCCAATGAATAATCCAAGTTTGTGACCTCGAGCGCCGAACGCAACTTTGTCAAAAATCGAATAAACCGCAAGATCGTACCGCCCCTCAAAACAGGGTTGACAAAGTTGCGTTCGGCGCTCGAAGTCACAAGCTTGGATTATTCATTGGGCCAACATCATAAACAAGTCTGCAAAAAATCAGAACTACCGGATTTGACGCAAAAGAGCCAGGTTACAAAATTCGACAAAGTTACTGGATTATAATTCTTGACAGCAAATGAGTTCTGTGTCGGAATTTCGTGACAATTGTCGTATTTCTTGTGACAATTGTCATTAGCTTCGCAAAATAAGTACTTATTAACTGGCGATATAGTGGAGTTTTTTTTTTATTAACATGTTGGTGGCAAACAACCACACCGCCCGTCTGATGGTAAGCAGTTACCGTAGCCTATGGAGGCCTGTGACGTCAGTAACAGTGATGTCGACAATTGCCGGACCTGTCACGTTGGTGAAATAGGGGCCAGAAAGAATAAAAATTATTTTATAAACCTTCCCCAAAATATTATTAAAAGTGTTATATTATTCGTACAAGCCAGGATATCGGAGGATTATCTCCGAGGAAGTAAAGTTCAGGCTATAAATGGGTCAAACAGATCACTGTGTTATGTCTTTCCTGTAGACACACACAAGAGTTAAGGGCTATAAAGGTTAATTTTCTTATTTAACCCTTATCCACGTGAAAAGGTCCTCCTTTTATTTAAAGAACTATGATAAAATCATTACTTACATGCCCACAAGCTGTTAACTATTGCCCACAGGAGAGAAAACTAGTGTGTTATCGCGAACAGTACATTTTTCTCTCCTGTGGCCAATAGTTAACAGCTTGTGGGCATGTAAGCAATGATTTTATCATAGTTCTCTAAATAAAAGGAGGGCCTTTTCACGTGGATAAGGGTTAAATAAGAAAATTAACCTTTATAGCCCTTAACTATTATGTATGTCTACAGGAAAGACATAACACAGTGATCTGTTTGACCCAAATAGCTATTTTTTTTTTATATAGAACAGACTTATTTTTACTTATTTCATACTGATGTGCCATCGAAAACCTTCCAAAGTGGCAAAATTTCAACACGTTAAAAAGTTCCATAGCTTCTCATTTTTGTAGTGGAATAAAAAAATTCTATTCCAAAATAAAGGTTTCCTGTGTGTCCTGTGAAATGTCCCGAAATTTATGTGATCTTTTCCAGCTATTCGGATTTTTTCCGCACATCTGTAGAATGGATCCGGTCTCTTACGGCCACATTTATTCTCATCATCATCATCATCTCAGCCATAAGACGTCCACTGCTGAACATAGGCCTTCTTGGACCTCCATACGTACCGGTTGGAAGCGACCCGCACCCAGCGTCTTCCGGCGACCTTAACAAGGTCGTCTGTCCATCTTGTTGGTAGACGTCCTACACTGCTCTTGCTAGTCCGTGGTCTCCACTCGAGCACTTTTCGACCCCATCGGCCATCTTCTCTGCGTACAATGTGGCCTGCCCATTGCCACTTCAGCTTGCTAATCCGGTGGGCTATGTCGGTGACTTTAGTTCGTCTACGGATCTCCTCATTTCTGATTCGATCACGTAGAGAAACTCCGAGCATAGCCCTCTCCATAGCTCGTTGAGCGACTTTGAGTTTTGAGATGAGGCCGATAGTTTATTCTACGGCCAAGTATTATGAACGGCCACTTCCCCGATGGGCTACTTCCTTTAAGGGCCACTTACAAACAACATTTCCCGAAAAACCACAATCCTCTAACGGCCTTTTCCCCCTTATGGCCACTTCCCCAAACGGTCTTTTCCTCTTATGGCCACTTCCCCAAACGGCTTTTTCCTCCTCTTTTCCTCCCAACAGAATTTCTTTTCGACCAGCAACGCGATGACAGAAATAAAATACCAGAGGCCTACCACAAACCACGGTCGACGTGTTGCCTCTCTGTCGCACTTGTAAATTTGTACGTAAGTGTTACAGGGAGGCAACACGTCGAACGTGGTTCGCGGTAGGCCCTCAGTGTATGCGTGCTGAATATGAAGCAAATAAATAAAGCGTTTGATTTTTTTTAGATCGCCATCCAGGCCTAATAGCATTCAAAATCACGGCTTTGAAACCGAACAAATCTAAGAGGATACAGGAAATTATCGCCGAAACAAAATGTACGTACATACATATGTCTTGTATTAGTAGGCTAGGTAGTAGGTAATCAAAGGCCTGTGCACACCGAACGCGTGTGCTTAGACGTGCTCGTGCGCGTTGTATAGGTTGTACTTCACAGATGCTTATAAGAGACGGCAGACCGCTTGCGTGACGTGTGCGTGCTCAGCTCTAACATTTCAGGACAAAGTTTACCATTTACTTCTTTTTTTGGAAAAAAAGTAATATATTTTGGGTTAAGACTATCAATTTAAAAAGGATAAAAAGTGTCCGAAAATAATTGTCAGTTTTGTGACGTATTATCAGTAATATCTGGAAGACCGAGCTTTGTTCGAAAAACATATAAAATGTCAAAAATGCGCGTTTTCCCAGGGATAAGACCTAGCCAGATCGATTTATCGCCCCCGAAAACGCCCATATAGCAAATTTCTTCGAAATCGTTAGAGCCGTTCAGAGATCCCCGAAATATATATATCGAATACCGATGGTCTCAAAGGCGGTGGGCGCGTGGGGTAGTACGATAATGTATTACTTCACGGCTAAACCAGTATGCTACCATGCTACCAATGCATGAAATAAACATACTGACTCGTTAACCATACTAGTGCCTACTATATTTCAGAACTAAATGATAAAAAGAACTAATTGCTATTAAGATGTTGACTGGTAAAATTGAAAATAAAAAGATCACATGAAACCGTTCAAATCTTTATTTAAGTCAAACTAGGCCGGCTCCAACCCTACGCCTCTAACATGAGAAGATTTAGCCCTATATGGGACCGGCAACAACACATAACACATCCTTTCTTTCTTTCACAAAAGTAAGCTTCTAATGAAACATAATAAATCAAAATAACACTTGAAATAAAACACTTAGCTAAATGGTTAAACAACGCGGGATTCTATAAGCTATCAGAATAATCCTTTAGGTATAAGCCTTCAGGAACGTAGCGAGTTAGGCACGAGGTTGGCTAACGAGTATGTCCGATCTCTAGCGCGGCCCGATCAAGAAGAACTACCAGCGGCGGAGCCTCTCCGCTCCCGCCTCAGTCAAGTTGGTAAACCTGCTCGACCAGTCTACCAACATACCGACAAAAACGCCAACTCGTGCCTACGCTCACTCGAGAGAAACCTCTCGACGTTCCAAAGCCTTCTACCTGTCATCTCAGTTCAACAACACGCCAATAGATGGCGTTACTCTCTACGCAACTTTATTTCAACAATGCGCCAATAGACGGAGTTACTCTCTACACAACTTTATTTATTTTGTTACAACCAAATAATACGTAGCTCAACATTGCTAATCGATTTTACACAGTCGTCTAAAATAATGAACTATAACGCTGCAATACGTCTTTCTGGTGTCATATATATATTATATAAATAAATAAACAAGAATTGCTCGTTTAAAGGTATTAGATTATCACATATTTATATAGTATGGACGGTCACAAATCTGACATTTCAAATTTGTATGTAAAACTGGGGACATTCCTTTTTTTATCTGGAGTTTCTGTGATTATGAGTCAAAATGAACCGACATTTTATAGTTTTCGAAAAAAGTAAATGGTACCTATACTTACCTACACTTTTTTTCTGAAACCCCCCAAATTCAAAAACAATTTTGTTTTTGTAAGTAGGTATTGTTTGTTGGTCCATTGTTTTACAAGGAGCAATCATTGTTTTTTAAGGTTAATAGTTATATACGATACAAGTACGAAATTCGCAACGACTGGAGAATTATAAAACACGACCGCACGTGGTGCACGTCACGTGTATCGTACAAC
The DNA here is from genome assembly GCF_910591565.1 of Cydia splendana. Classification (NCBI taxonomy): domain Eukaryota; kingdom Metazoa; phylum Arthropoda; class Insecta; order Lepidoptera; family Tortricidae; genus Cydia; species Cydia splendana. Next base: position 2,349,773 of record NC_085968.1, read on the forward strand.
GTTTTACAGTACAAACATTTTTGACGTAATAGTTCGGTAATGTGCTTATTATTTATAGCACAGGGTGTCGTAATGGAGCACCATATGTAATGTAATAGTATTTTTCTCAAACATGCAATGAAATATTGATGTTATGTTCCTTATAATAGGCTGCGAAGTATGACGTTTCAGGTGCGGCTAGGACAAAAGGTCTTTAATGGAATTTCATACACATCTTGCAGGCCTAGGCCGGCAAAGTCCTCTTTTTTAATTTTCATTTCACAGATATTTGTGACACCGCATCGTGGCATTCATCCATAAAAAAACTAGAGGCAGTATTTGCTTTATGGTTCGTAATGACACTCTGCCACTACGCCTATAAAAAAAAAACAAAAAACAATGTTTGCTATAATTTGCAGTTTTATTTGTATAAAATCAACATGAACTTAATAAATAATACATTCTATAATTTTATAATTTTAAATTATAAATTTAACTACACAAATAAAAACATTTAAAATATTTCATCTAAACGTTAGCGGTAAAAAGGTCTACTCAAACACGCGTAGTTATATTTTTTAAATTGTTATGGAGGTAAAGTTGAAAAATATTCATTCTGTTTTATTGGATTTATGGTGCGTTGTTGATTTGTTGACTTTAATATGAGTTCCGACGAAATAATGAAATTAATATTAATTGTAATCGTAGGTGTTGGAATTGGCAGCGTAAGCAGAATTGATTTTAATAACTTGCTGCCTCTGCCGCCAAGTCAAAGACGAAGTATGTATATGGTTGCTTATGGCAATTTTATTATTTGAGAAACTAAGAAAAATGGCTTACAGTTTATTAGAAACAGTTTTGTGGCATATTTTAAATGAATGTATTTACAAATTCGTCAACACTGTGGAAATTATACTTATTTACTCCATGCATAAAGCAACGATGTATGTGAAACATGATATCAACATGAAAGACTATGTAAACTTATGTGACGAAAACGACAGTCAGACGGATACAAGGCGAAAAAATCAAAGATACATGAAAATATACGGGTAGTAAAAATACACGACTCGTGTAAAACATACGCGTGATAATGATATAGGTACGTGTTGGTTATATTTTGGGTGTAGTTTACTTTTAGTTTTTTCTATAAATAAAACTTGGGTTTCGTGGATTTTTTATTTTATTTATTTCATAGCATGTTTGAGAAAAGCACTATACATACCTCGGCGGGAAATGGGGTTGCCCGCGCTCAGACCTATTCGGCCTCGCTTCGCTCGGCCGTCTATATGTCTTCGGCCGGCAACCCCTTTCGTCCCGGCCTCTGTAGTAATGTACTATTATGCAACAGTTTTATAAGAGGTGTCGAGCGTAGATTGTAATCCCAACAAAAGCATAAATGTGAAATGAGAGCCAAGTTCAATATTAAGAATATTTGTCGTTGTTGACTCGCTGACAAAAGAATTGAGATCTATATGGGTGCCAAGTTCTGTGTTGTGTAGAAAATCCTGAAATTATAAAGGATTTGACTTGGCTAGTTTTTACCAACAAACCAAATTTTAGAAAAGTATCCTATACGTAAAAACTAGCCAAGACAAATCCTTTATAATTTCAGGATTTTCTACACAACACAGAACTTGGCACCCATATAGATCTCAATTCTTTTGTCAGCGAGTCAACAACTACAAATATTCTTAATATTGAACTTGGCTCTCATTTCACATTTATGTTTTTGTTGGGATATCATTACTTTTTGTACATAAATTACTAATAGTAGGTATTCATCATAAAAGCAGTTTACCTAAGCTGAAAAGGAGACCCTCGCTAACGCGCGGTCAATTGTTAAAAAGTTTCAGTTTTCAGATATTTTTCTTTTTTATTCGCCTAATAGTCTACCTTCATGCCAAATATCAAGTTTCTAAGTGATCTAGAAGTGGGTTAGGTTTTTGGTCTATAAGTATTAATATTTTTTTTTCCCTCGAAATATCAATAATTTCCAGTTTTCAGATTTTTTCCTCTATATACACCTAATAGTCTACCTTGATGCCAAATTTCAAGTTTCTAGGTCTTCTGGAAGTGGGTTAGGTTTATGATCTACATGTCAGTCAGTCACAAAAATGCCGGTTTTTAAACGTTAATTTATCAGTAACTGTTTGAGCGACGTTTATGAAATTTTGTATTTTGGACAAGCTAAGGGGCTTGAATACATGTGCCAAATTTCATTTGTGTAGGTTAAGTAGGTTTCAAGTTGTGAAGGGGTCAAATGTAGCTCGAAATGGTTCGTGTAATATTACACACGGTTGCTGCGTCGCCAGTTCCTTTTTCTTTGAACTTGGCTGGACACGCTACCGCGTGTCTAGACTTTAAAGATGATATGTTCGTGGGTGAAGAGTAGAAACCGCAATCTGGAACGCGCCGGCCGCCGTGCTGTCTCGAAGTCCGCTATAAAGACTGTATCGTTAATTCTAGGGACAACTTTAATTAGCCGTTTTTTTTTTTGGTATTATATTTTTATTTCAAAAGTTACACATGTGTTTAATTAGTGCTTTAATAAGGAACACATTTCGTCCTGGGACCTCGACGTAAAGCATATGGTTTGGACAAAATTTACCCAATCCTGTCGAGTAACAATTACGACTGCGGACAAATACTACAAGAAAATTTGCGGTTTGTGAACAAGACAATATCACACAAAAAAAAATCGTACTATGTAAAGAGCAATTACACATGATTCGTATAGCTAAACATCTGGACATAGTCTAAGCATTTCTTTTCGTAAAAAAAAAGTTTAGGATCTGTGCATGGTGGCCTTTTAGAGAATATGGCATGCTACTTACGACAACTATGACTTTGACATCTAATATAACTATCATGGAGTGTTTCTATCGACCCGCTCTAGCGATGGATCAACGCCATGAATGTTCGTTAGGCCTTGGTTTTAAGCTTATTCTTCTAGCTGTCTCCGTCATTACGCTTGCATCAGAAATTGAAGGGATTCCAAAACATGGGGTGAAAAATCGTTTTTTGTAAAAATAAAAATTCACCACATTTATTCCACAGTTGCTCAATTGAACAGTCATGAAGAGGACACTTAGATAACATGTTTTGGCAACCTATTAACCTGTTGTTACTTTAAATCATACCAAAGAGTCGGTTAAATACCCTCAGATCAAACTCTTAGAACATAGTACCTAATACAAAATAATAGACATGCCAACAGTTAGACCAGGTTTAATCTGTCCCTATACTTAACAATCAATCAATCAATCAAAAATATACTTTATTCATGTAGGCCTAGCAACAAGCTCTTATGAATCGTAATTAATCTTAATCTAATTATCAGAGCAATTTATTGATGTTAATATTATTCCATAATAAAATTGGATTATTATACATATCAAATTTAACACTAAGAATTTCACAAAAGGATCGTCAAACATTAAAAAGATTGTATAAAAAAATACTAGTCTAGAATTTCTAGAATAAAATCTAAATGTCAAAAAAAAAAAAAGCATAAGTAACAAAAGAAGTAGATAGTATTACATCGGAATATCCATTTCCTCATCAATAATCAAATGTACCTAATAAATAAATAATCATTTCGAATAACAATTAATCCCACGTTGTAATATCATTCATGTAGTCTTGTGTGGTATAATAAGCTTTAGAAATAAGTTTACGCTTTACATAATTCTTAAATTTATTAATAGATAATTCAGTAATATGGTTTGGAAGTTTATTATAAAATCTTACACAATTACCCATGAATGATTTTTTAATTTTATGGAGCCGAGTGAAGGGCACTGCGAGCTTATGTTTATTTCTAGTATTAATATTATGAATTTCACAATTTTTCCTAAAATTTACAATATTTTTATGTACATACAGAATATTCTCATAAATGTATTGACAGTGCACTGTCATTATGTCAATTTCCTTAAATTTATCTCTAAGTGAGTCTCTATGGTTCATTTTGTATATTGCTCGAATAGCCCTCTTCTGCAGCACAAAAATGGTATTTATCTCTGAAGCACCGCCCCACAGTAAAATACCATATGCCATAATGCTATGGAAGTAACTAAAATATACTAATCGAGCTGTTTTCACGTCAGTTAACTGACGGATTTTGCTCACTGCAAAAGCTGCAGAGCTCAGTCTATTCGAAAGAGTAGCAATATGGGGACCCCACTGGAGTTTAGAATCTAAAGTTATACCAAGAAAAACTGTACTATCAACTAATTCCAATTCCTCATCCTTCACAATGACACTTGTTTGCACATGCCTTACGTTACTACTAGTGACAAACTTAATACATTTAGTCTTTTTCTCATTTAACAATAAATTATTAACATTGAACCAATTTACTACTTTTGAAATGGCATTGTTTACATCATTGTAAGCTTGTTGCTGTCGTTTGACTTTGAAAATAAGTGAGGTGTCGTCTGCAAACAATACTATATCATGGTGGGTCTTAACAAGGAATGGCAAGTCATTTATGTAGATAAGGAACAGGAAAGGCCCCAATATTGACCCCTGTGGTACACCCATAGAGACCAATGACCCAGCCGACCCAGGTGATCGCTGTCCATTCACATCGACCCTTTGTATTCTACCATTTAAGTAGGACTTAAGTAAATTCAGTGCCGATCCTCTAACTCCGTAATAATGAAGTTTCCTGATTAATGTTTCATGACAAACACAGTCGAAGGCCTTAGATAAATCACAGAAGACACCTAAAGCATCTCGTGACTCCTCCCAGGCATCGAAAATATGCTTAATTAGCTCAACACCGGCATCGGTTGTTGAGCGACCCCGTGTAAAACCAAACTGCTTATTATGCATCAAATTATTAACGTTAAAATGTCGTACTAATTGAGAAAGAACTAATTTTTCAAAAATCTTGCTAAATGTTGGTAGCACAGATATCGGTCTAAAGTTAGTGGGGTCAGAGCTGCTACCAGATTTAAATAAAGGAATTACTTTACTATGTTTCATTACATCAGGAAACTCGCCGCAATCAACACTGTTGTTAAATATAACTACCAAGTCAGGCGCTACAATTTCAACTAAGGATTTGACAGCATGGACAGAGACTCCCCAGAGGTCATTAGTTTTTTTGACATTAATTGATTTAAACGCCTTTATTACATCTGAGGTACAAACATGTTCAAAATGAAGATCTCCACAACACTCTGGAGCGTTATGTTTTAATAATGTAACAGCAGATGAGGGTGATGAATTTAAATCCTTAGTTGTGGATACTGGTACCTCGGTGAAAAATTTTTCAAATTCTGTAGCTACTTCTAAATTGGAATCTATAATTTTGTTATCAATGTTTAGTTTAAGCTCTTTAATTGTGTGTTTAGAGCGACCAGTCTCCACATTTATAACTTTCCAGGTTGCTTTAACAATGTCGGAACTACTTTTTATTTTCTGACTTAGATAATTTCGCTTAGCTATATGACAATCTACTTTAAACTTCTTCGAATACTCCTTCACATGTTCTTTAAATTCATCACTCTGATTAAACCGCCGTTCCTCATATAAGGCATACAGTTCACGTCTTCTTTGATGTAAGTCCGCAGTAGCCCACTCACTAAAAACTGATGCACCACTAACTACGACCGATTTTGAGGTGAATATCGCATTATAATGATCCATAAAAGTGTGAAAGAATGAATTATACATACTATTAGGACTCATATCGGAAGACAAAAAGGGTAGCGCCTGAACTAAACTTAGCTTCATTCTTTCCACGCGGTCAGAGGTTACTGGTACAAAAGTTATTTGTTTTCTCATGGTATTTTTCCTTAATGCCTCAAATACCATTAATTGACCTAAGTGGTCTGATTCTAAATTGCTGATAACTTTTTTAGCAATAGGAAAAATATCTGTGAAAATATTATCTATACAGGTTGCACTAGTAGCAGTCACTCTAGTGGGCTCCATAAACATGTGGTTGAGATTACAAGATTTAAAAAGATTCAATAATCTACAAGACATTGTTGAATTTTCCATAATATTTACATTAAAGTCGCCGCATATAAGCAATTTCTTACTAGAAGATGATATTTTAAGTAGGGCAGATTCCATTATGTTTTCAAATAATTCAAAATTACTTAATGGCGGCCTATACACACAGACAACAATAAATTGCTCTAATTCTACTGCACTTAGTTCTATAGTCCGTTCAACAGACATGGATACAATGTCCTTACGTTCCTTAAATTTTAACTGACTATTTAATATAATTAATGACCCACCATGTATGGAACTAAGTCTGGTGAACGAACTTCCCGCCTGGTGATTATTAAATTGGGGCATTAATTCATTATTATTTAACCAATGTTCAGTAAGACATAAAATATCAATATTAAAATCATTCAAAAAAAGTTCTATCTGTAAATTTTTTCCTCTAATACATTGAATATTTTGATGCACCAGGTGGATATACTTTCCATGTTTGCAGTATTTTTCATTATATTTATTTAAAACTAAATTGCCAGAGACAGAATCTTTTGTCTTAACACCTAGTTTAAATCTATTAAATCATTGGTTATGACTGGAACCAATTCCATGTTCATACTGGGCTGCTCAATAGGAGCAGAATTGTCTGCCAAATTCTTGGCAGAAATGTCAAGTAAATATGATAGCGATAAAGCTATTTGTCTTTTGTAATAATTTGAAAGGCAACACTTGCCTTTAGTCAAAAACACCATAGGCATATGGTATTTACTAACAAAATTGTTAGTGTCAATTATGCTAAACTTACTACTATATGTACAAAGATTATATAGAGATATATTTAACTTATGTCTAGTGGTATTTTCTGCCTCTGACATTTGCTCACAATAGGGGAATGTGAAAAAAATAATTTCATGCACTGCAAGCGAGTTTAACTGTTCAAAGTATTTAATTAAATTATTTTTGTTCACATTACCCCTATTCCCCATAAGAATAAGCAGTGTTGTCTTAGAATTAATATTACTGTCATTTAAAATTTGTTTTAAGATATTTTCAAAGCTACTGTGAGGCAGACAATTGCTGATTGTACTAAGTCCCTTTAGGTAAAAGCTTAAAAATGAGCTCATATTGCTTCCAATTTCATCAGAATACATAATAACATTAGGTTTAGGTGTGCTTTGTTGGTACAATACGGTCTTTACCTCCATTTACCGGTATATGTGTTGTGTGAAATAAAAACACATATATTTGAGTTTATACAAACGGCTCGGGTTTATATAGGAAAATATCCGGGCGTAGGTACCTTTCCACAACTAGTGAGTGTTACATGCAGAGTCCGTTTTGTTTATTTCTGCCAATCTCATTAATTATTAACACGTATGAAAGGAACATGGATCCTAGACTTATAACTAGATACATAACATTCCACGCAATTCATTAACATAATATACACACACAAAAGTAAAAAACATGATATACACACAAAAGTAAAATTATTACAATTTAAAACGTAAAAGATTAACCTAAAACATGCATGATTCCTAGCTATACATGGTGTGTCTGACCATGGGGCTTTAAATCCAGGGCTTGATTTTACTCGCTAAACTGAGCTACTTTTACTATGGGACCAACCCTCAAACGGGGAAAAATTTTTGGCTTTTCCATAGAAAACGTCGACATCTGATCAGCCAAAATGTATGAAAAAGTAAAATAAGAAATTCCGGATTTCGGGGTTGGTGCCATAGTAAAAGTAGCTTAGTTTAGCGAGTAGAATCGAGCCCTGGATTTAAAGCCCCATGGTCAGACACACACTGTATACGACAGAGGGGTCAAAAAATGTGAGTGGCGTGGGTTGTTAATAAATACGCCATGAGCATTTTTTGACTACTTATACAACGTTGCATACAATGCTTTTTCTATGAGTAGTCAATATTAAATAAAATACAAAAATTTATAAACAAAATTTTATTTATGAAAATTTAGGTAAATGTAATTTTGGATAGTAGGTATTACTATGTGTATGTAGCTCTTGTCTGCGACAAGCACCCATAATACCAAATATTACTGCAACCTGTAACAAGAAAAAGGAGAATTAGATAATATTCACTTTCAATGCAAAAATATAAAATGTACATAAATATAGCTCGTTGTACTGTAGGTACATAGTACAACGAGCTCTAAAATCATAAAATTTTAACAACATATACATACCAACCTTGCTTAAAAAATAGATCTGATCCGGTGCTTCCAATTAGTCTTTGAAAATACGCCAATAAGACGTTTTCAGAGAATGACGAAGTTTTGTGCTCCAATCTCCACGCCATGAACTTCTCATAAGATTTGTCGTATAGGTGCTGCGATTTAGTACCTAGGCAACAAATTTTCGGTCGCTGCTTGTGCTGCGGCGGATATTTCTTCAGGTGTAGAAACAATGTTGTCCTCTTCGTCCATTGTCAACACTTTTTATGAACGCAAAACAAATAGTAACGCAAAGTACTCAAAGAACAAGAAATTACCGAGGAAGGCGGGAAACGTAAAAACAAACGAGTAATGTCTATGGTTATGTTTTTTTTAAAGCCGTTATACACTACCGCAGCGCACTAGGGTCGTGGTTGGTCGTGGTGCTGTAGGGTATAAGTGTGTTACGGGCCTTAGAAGTCCAACTTCCAATAGTGATTATATCAAAAAAAGTTTTTTTATTATGTTGGTAGCAATGAACTTAGTACAAATTTGTTATAATTTTTAGTTAAGTAAAACTTAGTTATAATTTTTTTAAATAAAAACCGTATGCATTCAATCGTTTGTCACGTTGGTAGCAATGTATCGGTATGTGGCACCTGCTACTCCGCACTAGTTTACCGTGTCGTAATGTCTCTAAAACGACACAAGTGCTTTTTTGGGCAATAGACTATAGACTTTTATGGAGTATTAATAATGTATGCCCTTATATGTTCGTTCGTGACTATGTGAATGACAGATAAAAGTACACGAGTAGAAAAAAGCTTTAAAAAACCTGCAGTTACTTATAGTTGGCCGCTAAAACCCGAAAGAGAGTGTGAAACTGCCGCCTATCCAGAAATTTAAGGGTTGTACAAGTACATGTAAAAAACGTATGTATTTTGTGAAATATTTATCTAACGACCTATTTATTTCACGACCGGTCTGGCATAGTGGGTAGTGAGTGACCCTGCCTATGAAGCCGATGGTCCTGAGTTCGAATCCCGGTAAGGGCATTTATTTGTTTGATGAGATGATGTTTTCTTTGTATTTGTATATTATATATATCGTTGTCTGTGTATCCACAACATAAGCTTCTTGAGCTTACCGTGGGACTTAGTCAATTTGTGCAAGAATGTCCTATAATATTTATTTCTTTATTTATCTACTTTCTAGCTGTATGTAGACCTCTCAAAGCCATATGGCTAGATCATATTAAATACATAAATTTCACGAGAACGACCTTTTGATGGGAACATCTGGACATACAAAAGCACTCTTGCCCAACCTGAAAGTTCTTTGCTTTCGCTCGCTTGTCTGCCAGAACGCGGATCCACGTATTGAGCTCTATGAATAATGAATTAAAATTCAATACTTACTGCACGTATCCAAGAAAAGCAAGCTTATAGCGCTTTCTCTAATCTTATTGAAAGCTCCATCAGAACATCTCGTTCGGACATACAGAATTGATAATAAATAATAAATTTCATTCCTCAGCGCAAGAAATAACGGTGGGGATGTCCTTGACGAATCTCAAGTACCCAGCAGAAGGCACACAGGTCCCACCAACCACAGAAGCCCCACCAATCACGTTGGGGATGTCCTTTACGAAACTCAAATGCCCAGCAGAAGACACACAGGTCCCACCAACCAAAGAAGCCCCGCCGACCACGGTGGAAATATCCTTGACGAAACTCAAATGCCAAGCAGAAGACACACAGGTCCCACCAACCATAGAAGCCCCACCAACCAAAGAAGCCCCGCCGACCACGGTGGAAATATCCTTGACGAAACTCAAATGCCAAGCAGAAGACACACAGGTCCCACCAACCATAGAAGCCCCACCAACCACGGTGGGGATGTCCTTTACGAAACTCAAATGTCCAACAGAAGTCGCACAGGTCCCACCAACCATAGAAGCCTCACCAACCTCGGTGAGGATGTCCTTTACGAAACTAAAATGCCCAACAGAAGACACACAGGTCCCACCAACCATAGAAGCCCCACCAACCACGGTGGGGATGTCCTTTACGAAACTCAAATGCCCAGCAGAAGACGCACAGGTCCCACAAACCATAGAAGCCCCACCAACCACGGTGGGGATGTCCTTGACGAAACTCAAATGCCCAGCAGAAGACACACAGGTCCCACCAACCACAGAAGCCCCACCAACCACAGAAGCCCTACCGACCACAGAGGCCCCACTGACCACAATGGCCCCACCGGCCACAGAGGCCCCACCGACCACAGAGGCCCCACCGACCACAGAGGCCGAACCGACCACAGAGACCCTACCGACGACAGAGACCCCACCGAACACGGAGGCCCCATCGAACACAGAGGTCCCACCGACCACAGAGGCCCCACCGACCACAGAGGCCCTGCCGGCCAAGGAAGAGACTACAGACCCCATTGAAGCAGGTATGGTAGACGCCATTGTTCACAAAATGAGCTCTCAAGTCCTAGTCGGTCAGCTTAAAAAATTACAACTATAGCTATACTTCTTCTTCTTCTTCCTCAGCGAGTATGCACCCACTGTTGGGCATACGCCTCTCCAAATCTCCTCCAAGCAGCCCGATTTGTGCTCCAGAGCGGGCCTGCAATCTTTTTAATGTCATCCTCCCATCTTGTTGGAGGTCTGTGATCTGGTCTTTTTTAACGACGCCTCCACGCTAGGACACGCTTGCTCCATCTACTATCATCTCTGCGACATATGTGCCCAGCCCAGGCCCATTTCAGAGTAGCAATCCGTCGGGCGATGTCTCCTACTATGGTCCGTCGCCGGATCTCCTCCTTTCTGATTCTATCGCAGAGAGATATACCGAGCATACTGCGTTCCATCGCTCTTTGTGCAACTTTGAGCCTCTTCATTCCGCACATTGCTAGCGTCCGCGTCACGTCTCGCAAGCGTAGGTCATGGCGGGCAGTACGCACTGGTTAAACACCTTAGTCTTCAGTGATTGTGGTATTTTGGCCTGAAACACATTCTTTAGTTTACCAAAATCTGTATCCTCCGGCTGATCTCCGCCATCATCGAGTCCGCCCCAAGCCTTATTTGCTGTCCGAAATAATTATGTTCTGTCACTTGTTCTAAAGGCTGGGTATCCAATGATATGGGGCTTTGGGATAAGTCTACTGTTGCCATAACTTTTGTTTTATCCATATTGATTTCCAACCCAACACTTAGCGACGCTTATAATAAATATCCACACCCATCCTTACAAGCTGGTAGTAAAAGGGGCGGGGCCCGCCTAAAGATTTATAGCCTCACCGAAACGTTCGCCCGTACAATACAATAAGACTCCGCTGTCCGTCTGTCTGTCTGTCACCAGGCTGTATCTCATGAACCGTAATAGCTAGGCAGTTGAAATTTTCACAAATGATGTATTTCTGTTGCTGCTATAACAACAAATACTAAAACTAAAAACCTATTTAAGTGGGGCTCCCATACAACAAACGTGATATTTTTTGCCGTTTTTTGTGTAACGGTACGGAACCCTTGGTGCGCGAGTCCGACTCGCACTTGGCCGGTTTTTTCTATAGTATTGCCTATTAGTTTTACCGATTACCAACATATTTTTTTCAGAAGAACCACGGAAATTGTCATGTGCCAAGTACATCAGCAATTTATTCAGCAAAAAACTCAAGTGCAGTAAGTAAAAACTATAGGTACTTTTCATCAATCAGAACCCCTAGTGTAAATTTCATTCGATAGCGTGACGAGCGTTCGCGTTTGCGTTATGTTTTTTTTTGTATGGGATTTTGAACAGCGCGCCAAGCGGGACGTTTTGGAAACTAAAAATCCCATACAAAATAATACCTAACACATACGCGTACGTACCCCACGTCACGCTATCGAATAGGTACAGTAGGGGTATATGACATGACTTAATAATAATAGGTAGGTAACTTAAGGTAAAAAAATACTTTAAGTGTCTTCATGGAAATTAAGGGGAGAGGCCTTTGCCCAGCAGTGGGACACTCAAATGGGCTAGGAAAAAAAAGTGTCTTTAACTTTTTAGTTCAACGCCCACTACTTAACTTACCCTGCCTAAGAAGCAGGAGGTCCTGGGTTCGCATCCCGGTAAGGGCATTAAACATAACGCAAGCCTCGAGACTCTTTTTCATGTCCACACCATTTTGATGTTTGGGGGCCTCGAGGAACAACCGTACCAAAGATACATTGATTGAGTAAAGATACGTAAAGTCTAAGACAATTTCTGTGCTTCGAATTTGACAGGTACCTGAACGAGATGGCGCACAGCTCCATACTTTTTGTGGTAACTCTGATTGTCAAAAGTTGACAATTCAGTGACCGCAAAACATATGGCGCAGTACAGCGCCATCTGTTATGGATGTCAATCTAAGGGTCACGTTTTTTAGCAGAAGACACACAGGTCCCACCAATCATAGAAGCATCACCAACCACGGACGGGATGTCCTTGACGAAACTCAAATGCCCAGCAGAAAACACACAGGTCCCACCAACCATAGAAGCTTCACCAACCACGGTGGGGATGTCCTTTACGAAACTCAAATGCCCAACAGAAGACACACAGGTCCCACCAACCATAGAAGCTTCACCGACCACGGTGGAGATGTCCTTGGCGAAACTCAAATGCCCAGCAGAAGACACACAGGTCCCACCAACCACGGTAGGGATGTCCTTGACGAAACTCAAATGCCCAACAGAAGACACACAGGTCCCACCAACCACAGAAGCCCCACCAACCACAGAAGCCCTACCGACCACAGAGGCCCCACTGACCACAATGGTCCCACCGGCCACAGAGGCCCCACCGACCACAGAGGCCCCACCGACCACAGAGGCCCTACCGACCACAGAGACCCTACCGACCACAGAGACCCCACCGAACACGGAGGCCCCACCGAACACAGAGGTCCCACCGACCACAGAGGCCCCACCGACCACAGAGGCCCTGCCGACCAAGGATGAGACGACAGACCCCATTGAAGCAGGTATGGTAGACGCCATTGTTCACAAAATGAGCTCTTAAGTCCTAGTCGGTCAGCTTAAAAAATTACAACTACAGCTATATTTCTTCTTCTTCTTCCTCAGCGAGTATGCGCCCACTGTTGGGCCTCTCCAAATCTCCTCTAAGCAGCCCGATTTGTGCTCCAGAGTGGGCCTGCAATCTTTTTAATGTCATCCTCCCATCTTGTTGGAGCTCTGTGAACTGGTCTTTTTGAACGAGGCCTCCACGCTAGGACACGCTTGCTTCATCTCCTATCATCTCTGCGACATTGTGCCCGGCCCAGGCCCATTTCAGAGTAGCAATCCGTCGGCCGATGTCTCCTACTATGGTCCGTCGCCGGATCTCCTCCTTTCGGATTCTATCGCAGAGAGATATACCGAGCATACTGCGTTCCATCGCTCTTTGTGCAACTTTGAGCCTCTTCATTCCGCACATTGCTAGCGTCCACGTCACGTCTCGCAAGCGTAGGTCATGGCGGGCAGTACGCACTGGTTAAACACCTTAGTCTTCAGTGATTGTAGTATTTTGGCCTGAAACACATTCTTTATTTTACCAAAGGCAGCCCAGCCCATCTGTATCCTCCGGCTGATCTCCGCCATCATCGAGTCCACCCCAAGCCTTATTTGCTGTCCGAAATAATTGTATTCTGTCACTTGTTCCAAAGGCTGGGTATCCAACGATATGAGGCTTTGGGATAAGTCTACTGTTGCCATAACTTTTGTTTTATCCATATTGATTTTCAACCCAACACTTAGCGACGCTTATAATAAATACCCACACCCATCTTTACAAGCTCGTAGTAAAAGGGGCGGGGCCCGCCTAAAGATTTATGGCCTCACCGAAACGTTCGTTTGGCCCGTACAATACAATAAGACTCCGCTGTCCGTCTGTCTGTCTGTCACCAGGCTGTATCTCATGAACCGTAATAGCTAGGCAGTTGAAATTTTCACAAATGATGTATTTCTGTTGCTGCTATAACAACAAATACTAAAACTAAAAACCTATTTAAGTGGGGCTCCCATACAACAAACGTGATATTTTTTGCCGTTTTTGTGTAACGGTACGGAACCCTTGGTGCGCGAGTCCGACTCGCACTTGGCCGGTTTTTTCTATAGTATTGCCTATTAGTTTTACCGATTACCAACATATTTTTTCAGAAGAACCACGGAAATTGTCATGTGCCAAGTACATCAGCAATTTATTCAGCAAAAAACTCAAATGCAGTAAGTAAAAACTATAGGTACTTTTCATCAATCAAAACCCCTAGTGTAAATTTCATTCGATAGCGTGACGAGCGTTCGCGTTTGCGTTATGTTTTTTTTTTGTATGGGATTTTGAACAGCGCGCCAAGCGGGACGTTTTGGAAACTCAAAATCCCATACAAAATAATACCTAACACATACGCGTACGTACCCCACGTCACGCTATCGAATAGGTACAGTAGGGGTACATGATATGACTTAATAATAATAGGTAGGTAACTTAAGGTAAAAAAATACTTTAAGTGTCTTCATGGAAATTAAGGGGAGAGGCCTTTGCCCAGCAGTGGGACACTCAAATGGGTAAGGAAAAAAAAGTGTCTTTAACTTTTTAGTTCAACGCCCACTACTTAACTTACCCTGCCTAAGAAGCAGGAGGTCCTGGGTTCGAATCCCGGTAAGGGCATTAAACATAACGCAAGCCTCGAGACTCTTTTTCATGTCCACACCATTTTGATGTTTGGGGGCCTCGAGGAACCACCGTACCAAAGATACATTGATTGAGTAAAGATACGTAAAGTCTAAGACAATTTCTGTGCTTCGAATTTGACAGGTACCTGAACGAGATGGCGCACAGCTCCATACTTTTTGTGGTAACTCTGATTGTCAAAAGTTGACAATTCAGTGACCGCAAAACATATGGCGCAGTACAGCGCCATCTGTTATGGATGTCAATCTAAGGGCCACGTTTTTTAGGTGAAGACACACAGGTCCCACCAATCATAGAAGCATCACCAACCACGGAGGGGATGTCCTTGACGAAACTCAAATGCCCAGCAGAAAACACACAGGTCCCACCAACCATAGAAGCCTCACCAACCACGGTGGGGATGTCCTTTACGAAACTCAAATGCCCAACAGAAGACACACAGGTCCCACCAACCATAGAAGCCCCACCGACCACGGTGGAGATGTCCTTGGCGAAACTCAAATGCCCAGCAGAAGACACACAGGTCCCACCAATCATAGAAGCATCACCAGCCACGGAGGGGATGTCCTTGACGAAACTCAAATGCCCAGCAGAAGACACACAGGTCCCACCAACCACAGAAGCCCCACCAACCACGGTAGGGATGTCCTTGACGAAACTCAAATGCCCAACAGAAGACACACAGGTCCCACCAACCATAGAAGCCCCACCAACCACAGAAGCCCTACCGACCACAGAGGCCCCACTGACCACAATGGTCCTACCGGCCACAGAGACCCCACCGAACATGGAGGCCCCACCGAACACAGAGGTCCCACCTACTACAGAGGCCCCACCGACCACAGAGGCCCTGCCGACCAAGGATGAGACGACAGACCCCATTGAAGCAGGTATGGTAGACGCCATTGTTCACAAAATGAGCTCTCAAGTCCTAGTCGGTCAGCTTAAAAAATTACAACTATAGCTGTACTTCTTCTTCTTCTTCCTCAGCGAGTATGCGCCCACTGTTGGGCATACGCCTCTCCAAACCTCCTCCAAGCAACCCGATTTGTGCTCCAGAGTGGGCCTGCAATCTTTTTAATGTCATCCTCCCATCTTGTTGGAGGTCTGTGATCTGGTCTTTTTGAACGAGGCCTCCACGCTAGGACACGCTTGCTCCATCTCCTATCATCTCTGCGACATTGTGCCCGACCCAGGCCCATTTCAGAGTAGCAATCCGTCGGCCGATGTCTCCTACTATGGTCCGTCGCCGGATCTCCTCCTTTCGGATTCTATCGCAGAGAGATATACCGAGCATACTGCGTTCCATCGCTCTTTGTGCAACTTTGAGCCTCTTCATTCCGCACATTGCTAGCGTCCACGTCACGTCTCGCAAGCGTAGGTCATGGCGGGCAGTACGCACTGGTTAAACACCTTAGTCTTCAGTGATTGTGGTATTTTGGCCTGAAACACATTCTTTAGTTTACCAAAATCTGTATCCTCCGGCTGATCTCCGCCATCATCGAGTCCGCCCCAAGCCTTATTTGCTGTCCGAAATAATTGTATTCTGTCACTTGTTCCAAAGGTTGGGTATCCAACGATATGGGGCTTTGGGATAAGTCTACTGTTGCCATAACTTTTGTTTTATCCATATTGATTTCCACCCAACACTTAGCGACGCTTATAATAAATACCCACACCCATCCTTACAAGCTGGTAGTAAAAGGGGCGGGGCCCGCCTAAAGATTTATGGCCTCACCGAAACGTTCGTTTGGCCCGTACAATACAATAAGACTCCGCTGTCCGTCTGTCTGTCTGTCACCAGGCTGTATCTCATGAACCGTAATAGCTAGGCAGTTGAAATGTTCACAAATGATGTATTTCTGTTGCTGCTATAACAACAAATACTAAAAATAAATACCTATTTAAGTGGGGCTCCCATACGACAAACGTGATATTTTTTGCCGTTTTTTGTGTAATGGTACGGAACCCTTGGTACACGAGTCCGACTCACACTTGGCCGGTTTTTTTTTATAGTATTGCCTATTAGTTTTACCGATTACCAACATATTTTTTTCAGAAGAACCACGGAAATTGTCATGTGCCAAGTACATCAGCAATTTATTCAGCAAAAAACTCAAGTGCAGTAAGTAAAAACTATAGGTACTTTTCATCAATCAGAACCCCTAGTGTAAATTTCATTCGATAGCGTGACGAGCGTTCGCGTTTGCGTTATGTCTTTTTTTGTATGGGATTTTGAACAGCGCGCCAAGCGGGACGTTTTGGAAACTCAAAATCCCATACAAAATAATACCTAACACATACGCGTACCCCACGTCACGCTATCGAATAGGTACAGTAGGGGTACATGACATGACTTAATAATAATAGGTAGGTAACTTAAGGTAAAAAAATACTTTAAGTGTCTTCATGGAAATTAAGGGGAGAGGCCTTTGCCCAGCAGTGGGACACTCAAATGGGTTAGGAAAAAAAAGTGTCTTTAACTTTTTAGTTCAACGCCCACTACTTAACTTACCCTGCCTAAGAAGCAGGAGGTCCTGGGTTCGAATCCCGGTAAGGGCATTATACACAACGCAAGCCTCATGACTCTTTTTCATGTCCACACCATTTTGATGTTTGGGGGCCTCGAGGAACCACCGTACCAAAGATACATTGATTGAGTAAAGATACGTAAAGTCTAAGACAATTTCTGTGCTTCGAATTTGACAGGTACCTGAACGAGATGGCGCACAGCTCCATACTTTTTGTGGTAACTCTGATTGTCAAAAGTTGACAATTCAGTGACCGCAAAACATATGGCGCAGTACAGCGCCATCTGTTATGGATGTCAATCTAAGGGCCACGTTGTTTTCTGGCTTTACCTCTTTATTACAATCAATTCTCTTTGACCGTACTCATTGAAATGTTTACCATCCCGGAGAAATTCGCCTTTTACTCCGAATCTTAGCGTTCTATTATGTTCTACTAGTTCGATTGTGCTTATTGTAATCTTTGTTTTTTACCCAATTTTCTCTAAACGCAGTGATAACAATGATTGAAGAAACGCCTTTCCTAGTATTCTTTAGGAATGGACATTTAGGGACCTTTCTTTTAATAGTAGGATGGAGAATGCTGTCGATTCTGTGTAGAATGAGCCAATGTCCAGATTTAAAAATCAGGTTTTCAATATTTATTTTAGAAAATGCCCGCAGCCTGTGCTACGATAAATGTACCTTATATAGAAAACTCTTGGTACCAGGACACGTTTTTTTTTTGGCTTTACCTCTCTATTACAATCAATTCTCTTTGACCGTACTCATTGAAATGTTTACCATCCTGGAGAAATTCGCCTGTTACTCCGAATCTTTCTATTACGTTCTACTAGTTCGATTGTCCTAATTGTAATCTTTGTTTTTAACCCAATTTTCTCTAAACGCAGTGATAACAATGATTGAAGAAACGCCTTTCCTAGTATTCTTTAGGGGCATGAATGACGATTCGGGGCATGACGACATGTGCTGCCAAACGTCGGGCTACGGCATCGTCATCAACGGCATTGACGAGCCCCGAGCTACCCTGAAGCCCCCTGTTCAAGTGAACCGAGTTTTGGGTAAGTAAGAATCAGTCGCCATCAGATATATCGGAGCGGTCAAGGTGCTCAAAAATAGGGTCCATATTGGGTTGCATACAAGTTTAGGTCATATCTTTGATGCGCATAAAAACTTGTGTCATAATCATCATTGCGCATACAAATGAAAAGTCATATTATATTGTGTCATACATTTTTAGCCATAATATTTGATGACATACTCAGCAGTTGTCATACATTTTTTGTGCATGTAGGTTTTGATTATAATGAATCAAATGTCATACCAGCTAAAAACATATTTATCGATATTTATAAGGTTTTTACGTATAACGTTTTGTAGCATAATAATTTTCAACCATAATGGCTTACATAAATAATTTAAGAAACTAATTTTAGCCTCTCAACAACTCCTCGAAAAAAACCTTTTCCCTAATCTCCGTCCAAACACTTAATTCGACGGAGCCCCGCTCACGCGGGGCTCCTATTTCTGCGTAGTTTGCCCTTCGGGCATCTAAAGCAATCTAACGAACCTAACCTACCTATTATGATTAGTTTCTTTTATGACCACTAAATATATGACTTAATTTTTTATGACTATATTAATACTATGCACTGCAATACTTCGAACGAAAAACAATTATGGATATCAAGCAGATGACTTAAAATTTTATGCGAATTAAATTAATGACTACAATAGTAGATTGTTAACCAAGGGTTGAAAGGCACCCATTTCTGTCGAGGTAGTTTGGCGCTCGAACGCAGTGAGAGCGCCAATAGTCCGAGACGGAAATGGTGCCTTTCACCCGAGTTAAACACTCTACTTTTCATATCGAATGCGAGGATACCTAACAAGACAAGGCAATTTCACAAAATCAGTAATTGAAGTACCTAATAGACCTACGGCCATGATTTTTTTCCTTATGACTTTTACTTGCAATCGGAGACTTTACATGTGTGAAGATTAATAACCCCTAGCGAAAATCATTTAGATTGCAATATTTACGACAACACACATTTTTTAACAAACTGCAGTAATTTTAACATTATTTGTTCATTATAGTATGAAAATCAGCGGGATTGCCTCTTACTTTTTAATTTTATACTTTTTCGCTCTAAAAGCCGGAACAGACTAGCGGACCGCACCACGACCTTGGTGCGCCGCACCACGTAATAACATAATAAAAGTATTTTAAAAATAAATAACAATTTAATTCATAATATTATAAGAAATTTTTATCTTGTATTTTATTTTATTTTCATGAATATAGTGCTAAATAACTTTAAAAACCAATTAAATATCGTACAAACGTTTAACTGTGGCTGTATAAGATTCTGCCTTTGCTCATTTACGCAAGTGTAAGGTTTAAAAAAATATTTTTGGTGTATTCCTTTTGGTTCCCGCCTTATGAAATCGAGTAAATTGAATTCAACGAAAGAAATCAAGAAAATGTAATTTGCTTTTAACAATTTAATTACATAATTTTTTATAAAAAAAGGATCAACGTAGGATTAGTAAAATTAAACAATTACCAATTGTTCCAGGCGAGGAAATAAAGACACTATTTTTCCATTTTGTTTCCACCCAGTTGTTCGTGGGACGGGGACGCAGAGGAGTACACCACTTTTCTGCGCTAGAGCATAAACGTAACACTTTCTGCGCACCTTTTAGAACAACAACGACCCACTTTCAGAGCATGAGATATGAAAAAATTATGACATAACTAATTTATGACAAAAACCCAGTTATGCTCAGGATAATTCTGACTAAAGATTTTTATGACTTACAATTTTATACATAAAGTGTTATGACAATTAAAAATATGACAAAAGTTGTTATGCGACCAGAGGGAGTCCCTCAAAAATATCTAAACACACACTCTAACTTGACAATAGAGGCGTGTTCAGATATTTGTGAATATTTTCCCTTTAATCCGAAGTGCAACTTAGCTGAAACGTCGAATTAATAATGAAATTTAATCGCGGTAGGCCCGTTATAGGGCCATATAATTTAAGATAAGGGCAGCCGTAATTACCTACATCTATAGGGCGCGATACTTACCTATATCATGGGATTTTAAAGTAGGTAGGGCATTGCCCCATAATGCCCCCCTTTCCCTAGCTACGGCCCTGACCCGTTAATGTCTTTAAATATATAAGTATAGTAGGAATTATCTCAAATGATTTTTACGTCTGAGACCCTCCTAATCTATTAATAAACAAAAGCCATTCAGGCCTATTCGGATTTCGAGATAATCACAAGATCTTGAGACGATTTAGAGATCAACTAGATCTACATTAGATATCGACTAGATGTGACATGGATATCTAAGTCATAACTTGTCGAAATCGTTCAAGAGGACCTCCAGAATCGCGGAAACGTCAAATTTGACATATCTATCTTACAAATATCTAGCTCCCGTGTAGCGCGTGCCATAAGCAACAATATCGTATAAAAAGCGTCTGTATCGTGGTGGTTTTAAGGTTCAAATCTATGTACATGTAACATATTTTGGTAATGGTTAGGCGTAAAAATCATTTGAGAAAATTCATACTATAA
This sequence comes from Cydia splendana, assembly GCF_910591565.1. Taxonomy (NCBI): domain Eukaryota; kingdom Metazoa; phylum Arthropoda; class Insecta; order Lepidoptera; family Tortricidae; genus Cydia; species Cydia splendana. The sequence goes on from NC_085968.1 coordinate 2,370,744, forward strand.
GGTACTGTCATAGACTAATAATTATTCGTGTGCGTTCGATAGGTGTCAAAGGTAGACGTCCACAGGACCGCGTCGCACGCAACGGATTTTAGCATTCTTTGTATAGAAAGGCACACACATGGTACCTATACCTAATAATATACTCCGCCTGGTACTCTCTTCCCGTCTTTTCTAGGTCACCTAACTGACACAAGCTTACGTCATCATGCGACAGCGCTACATGATAATATGCGATAGCGCTATATATAGCGGCCATGTTATTGTGACGTAGCCCTGTGTCACCTGGAAAGAGAAGACCATGTTTTATTAGACTATGGGCACACAATTGCGTCCGCTGTGCGATGCGTCCGATGCGTGCGATGAGGCCCTGTGGACGTCATTTTAAACAGCTTCCATAAATGTGTTACCTATACTCTGTATCTTTAGGTAAGTACTTAAATAAAAGTAAACAAATAATTTGTACATTTTCGGGTAGTTATAAACTTATAACACTTAAGTATCATGGTATAATAATATACTCCGCCTGGTACTCCATTCCCGTCTTTTCTAGGTCACCTAACTGACACGGGCCTACGTCATCATGCGACAGCGCTATATGATAATATGCGATAGCGCTATATATAGCGGCCATGTTGTTGTGACGTAGGCCCGTGTCACTCTGGGAATGGAAGACCATGTTTTATTAGACTATGTTAAGTATAACATTTATTGATTAACCAACCAAATACAAAGCCACCTGGATATGTCACTGAACGACCTGACTTTAACCTACCTACATTATTTGACCATGTAATTAGGGATTGCAATCCGGTCCGGCGGATCCGGTAATCCGGCCGGATTACCGGCCGGATTTAGGAGGATTTATTATTTAGGAGCTACCGGATCCGGTTGAAATCACCGGATCCGGACCGGATCCGGGAAAATAGAAAAAAAGACCGCACGCAGCACCCACTGCGCGTTTTAGGTGAGATAAAGGCGATGGATAGAAGAAAGAAGTTAAACAGAAAAAAGAACGAATAAAAAAATCCAAATTTAGTAAAATAAGAAGATATTTCATATGACGATGATTGAGAACAGAAGAGGATTTCCTCTTCTTTCATGTTGGTGGCACGAATCGGCACGATACGACGATTACGTAAATAATTAGAAGTAAAAATTAAAGGATGGAGATGCCACGGAAGGCATTTGTAACGACCGGTCTGGCCTAGTGAGTAGTGACCATTCAGTGACCCTGCCTATGAAGCCGATGGTCCTGGGTTTGAATACCGGTAAGGGCATTTATTTGTGTGATGAACACAGATATTTGTTCCTGAGTTATGGGTGTTTTCTACGCATATTAGCATGTATTTATCAATATACTATACGTATATATATCGTCGCCTAGTAGTACTACCTAGAGCTAGCTAGTACCCATATACAAGCTTTGCTTGGTTTGGGGCTACGAGTAGGTCGATCTGTATAAAATTGTCCCCAAATATTTATTCATGAATTACTTATTTATTTGTGATTTAGGCTATAAAACTATTTTCACGGATAAAAAATGAAAGCAAGATAATATTGGAGCGCATTTCATACAATTTTGGTTAAAATTAAAATATTTTGGTACTAGAATGGATGTCAGCGTTACAAATAATTCCATCAAAGAACAGTTACGAAAACTTGTCCTTTCAAGGAGTTCCATTTCCCATGCCATAATTATCCCATTAACAGGCTTTGGAATCTAATCAAATTTATATTTTTATTGTAAACGTATAAATTTGAGCAGAATGTGAATGATTAAATATAATAAAATTAATAAATGACTTAGATTTCAAATTTTATTTTTAAATTGAGTTTGACTATGTGACACTTTTTAATACTTAGTTTTATTTTATTGTTACAAAGTTATTTCTTATTAACTTCAAATTGTTGTTTTATGAATACATTTGTAAAAATACCCTTTGTTTCTCATATAAGGCATAAAACTTGAAAAATATGTAATTTTATTAACTTTAATATCCCTATACCTAACCGGATCCGGTCCGGCCGGATCCGGCCGGATTGAGGCCGAAATCTGGCCGGATCCGGCCGGATTGAAAATCAATCCGGTTTGCAATCCCTACATGTAATGTTTTCATCTACCCTCAGCTGGCTTAAGAAGCCATTTGAGGGTAGATTTTGTTTACTCTTTTTTAAATACCTACTGTATGTGTGTGTGTGTGTGTGTGTTTTTTTTTAAAGTAGGTATAGTATACATTTTCTCAAATGATTTTTTCGAGCTCGGGCTCTAATCTGTTAAACAAAAGCCCTTGTTTCTTCTAAGAGCGGTCTTCAGCACGTGCCAAAGCAACCATGTCGTTAAAAAAAGCAACTATCGTGATAGTATTAAGGTTCAAATTTATGTGACAGCTCATTCATAGAGAACAATCAGGGTGGTATTTTCTTTGGATAAACAAAACGTGTCATCTCCGAATGGGCTGTTTCATGAATTTGAACCATATAAATAGAATGGTAAGTTTGCTTTTTAAACGGGTTTGTTCCCGTTACTTATATTGGGGCTATTAGCAATCAGCAGTGTAACCACTGCATAAAGGAAACAATACCTTTTTCACCTCAGCAGCTCGAACAAGGGTACTTTGCTTCTTAAAAACAGTGAGCAAAATGCGATTTTGCTCACTGAATCATTTTGTCTCACTCAGTGAGCAAAATCGCATTTTGCTCACTGATTGTGCCTCACGCATTGAGCAAAATGCGATTTTGCTCACCGAGTGAGACAAAATGACATTCAAGTGACCTTTATAGTCATTTCAACATGCGGGGTCTAATACAAGTTCGATATACTTGGGTTCTATTATCTCTGTCCCTCTAGGTATGTTCTCACTGCTTAGGGTGAAAAATTTTGTGTACTACACGAGATCAAAGTTATTTACATCTCGTGCGCTTTTGAATCCCTTACTACGCTCAAGATTCTAAATTAGATTCACTCGCTACGCTCGTGAATCTATTATAGAATCTTTCGCTTGCACGGGACTCAAAATAAGCAGTCGAAGAAATATCAAACTTTGATCTCTTGTTGTACAAATAACTATTGTTTATAAGACTAGGGCCTGTGCCCGAAAAAATCATTTGAGATAATTCATACTATACTGTGGCAGTGAAATGATGTGTAAATTTGGTTTCAGTTACTCTACCTGAAGCAAATGCTTACAAACACCTATCCAATGCCATTTCAATATGGCGCACCGCACTCTGCGCCACACACACAATAGAAGAGAGTGAAACCAGCTGCGAGTCCTCTGAGACCTGGTGTGTTAAAGTGGGACAGAGCAACCACAGCAGCGAGAGCAGCTGTAGCTCCCCCCAAACTTGGTGTGTTAGAGTGGGACAGAGCAACCACAGCAGCGAGAGCAGCTGTAGCTCCCCCCAAACTTGGTGTGTTAGAGTGGGACAGAGCCGGGTCAACCGCGTCTTCAGCCTGACGAACATTTGCAGCGGGAAGGAGATGGAGAAACTTAGATTGGCGTATTTTTTGTTAACGGCGATGGAAGGGCGAGTTAGAAGGGTCAATATTAATAAGGGCACAAGGGGGAGTTTTCTAACATAAACAATTGAAAACCTGATTCTCACATATCCTGATGTTTTTGGGCTCTTTCAACCCCGAATCGCTAGCATATTCAATCCTGATATACTTTAAAAAAATCCCAAAAATTTGTGTGAAAATTGTAGGTAGGTACTACTTTCCACTACGTCACGCACATACAGGAGAAAGTTTTTTTTTTCACACTAAAACGTGACGTAGTGGAATGGACATTTTTGGACATTTTTTTAATGGTAGGATGGAGAATGCTGTCGATTCTGAGTAGAATGAGCCCATGAATGTCCAGATTTGAAGAATCAGGTTTTCACTATTTAATTATCTATTTATTATTATCAATTTTCTTTCCAAAACATGTTTCTACTTGTATTCATAATATATTATATTAATTGTATTATTGCTTTGAAAATTATAGTCATTTTTCATGTGAAAATCAAGCAAAGTATGTAGCTTGGGTACAATGACAGCTGTCATCTAATTTTGCTTTTTAAGGTTATAATTATAAATTGAAAGGAGATTACAGCAGTCGCCGTAGGTAGGCAATTTTGTGATAAATGTTATTGTGTACCTATTTGTACTTATTGTGTAAAAAACAAGTTTTACTGTCTGGATTATAATTAAATTACTGTAATTGATACATTTATCCGTCTTATATAATTATGTCTTATAATTTTATTTAGTGAATTACATACTCGTAGTTAAGGTTGTAATGATAATAAATAAATATTGAACTTGTCGCACAAAAAAAATTGGCTGTTTCATACATCTCTTTCACACTCTTATGTCATACGTAATCACATAATTAATTCATACATAGGTACATACTCACGTACATTACACAAATTTGGGGCCCAATACATTCCACGACTCTTCTCTTTCCACGCAGACCCTACCTATCTTTACAACAAATTCGAAAGTACACGCAGTGCAAGTGTTATTTTAAACGTCAAACTTCTATGAAATTATGACGTAAACATAACACTTGCACTACGTGTGCTATCAAAACCGTTGCAGACTTATCTTGGTCTAACTCTACCTACCTATTGTAATAAAATATTGAAAATGAAATAACGTTTTTTTTATTTGATACACTTTATTAACAGTATTTTTGTATTTACGTGATGAAGCGTAAAAAACAATAACTATATTACCTGCCAATTACAATATGGCTTTTGAAGTTATTATAATGTATTTACATTGCAGAATTAAAATATTTTACATCATAGAATACAACATCTTCTAAATATATGTACAAAATAATAAAAATTGCATCTTATGACTAAAATAACATAACATTACTTAGTCTAAATATCTAGAGTCAGACCAAGACAAGTCTGCAACGATTTTGATATCACACGCAGTGCAAGTGTTATTTATACGTCATAATTTTAAAGTTTGACGTTTAAAATAACACTTGCACTGCGTGTGCCATCAAAATCGTTGCAGATTTGTCTTGGTCTAACTGTAATCCTTTGTTCTTGAAATAAGTAATTCAATCAAATATTTAAAACCAATACTGAGCATGATGGTCGCGCTTTATAGTTTGACATTTATAACAAGTTAAATTCGAGAGTGATACATGACACGACAGATATAAAAGTGCAACCACAATGCTTTTTTACATTACTCAAAGATTACAAGACTTATCTAGAAATAAATATATTGCGTTGTAACAGTGACCCCACATTTATTATATAACTGGGCGTTTTCTAAAATAAATATTGAAAACCCGATTCTCACAGATCCTGGTGTTTTTGGGTTCTTTCAACTCAGAATCACTAGCATATTCAATCCTGATGATGAAAAACTTGTCCCAAAAATTTGTATGAAAATTGTGTCGCTTAACTTCAAACTCGGATAAATCCATTCGACCCTCTCAGCAAATATCTACCCTATTACCTTTTCTTAGTACCAAAATCGCATAATTTGACAGATGGATTTACCCGAGTTTGAAGTTAAGCGACTCAATTGTAAATTCCACTACGTCACGTCCATACAAGTGAAAAAATTTCTCATAATAAAACGTGACGTAATGGAATGGACATTTTGGGACATCTTTTTTTAATGGAAGGATGGAGAATGCTGTCGATTCTGAGTAGAATGAGCCCAAGAATGTCCAGATTTCAAAGAATCAGGTTTTCGATATTTATTTTAGAAAACGCCCAACTAGCGACCCGCCCCGCTTCGCACGGGTTACACAAAACCTTAACAAATTATATACCTAAACCATCCTCGATCAATTGACAGGCGAAAACCGCATGAAAATCCGTTCAGTAGTTTTTGAGTTTATCGCGGACACATACACACAAACAGACAGACGAGGCGTGGGACTTTGTTTTATTATTAAAATGTAAAGTCTGTTTCAATCTAATTCGAACCTTTCAAAAACTAGATAAAGTAGCATTTCTTTTATTTCGTTGTTTTATTTTTATAAAACAATGAAACAAAACAAAACGAAAGTCACCCTAATCTACAATTTTTTTTTTAATGTACGAATGCAGTTTTTCTTGTTACTAAAATCGATGACATGGTTCCTAAGAAGAGATCGGTGTATATCTTATAGTTTCAGATTTTCCCATACTGACCGATCTAAATGGGCCACCTGTATAACTAGGTTCAAATTAAAAACAGGGAAACTTTGTATGGTGGGCCTTAAGCAGGCTACTGACGAGCGTTCCAAATGGATGCCGTTACAATGGATTCATCCAAATGGACGGCATCCTAATATTAAACATTATACGTTTTTGACATTCACGGACCGATTTTGGATTGCAGCCACGCTATTTGGACTGTTGGAAGGCTCGTCAGTGGCCACCTTTACGAGGTTATAAAGTGTAGTGATTTACGTCACTCATTTGGCGTCTTTTAGTCATAGAAATCGAAAATAACCGTAAGGTTTGACAATAAACGCGCAGAATATAACAAGTTTAAACATAATTTTATCGTTAACTAATTAATCGTGCAGAAAAAAAACTGCAATTAAAAAAAACTTGGCACATTGCCAGGCGTGGCTCACTCCGCGATTTCGTCGCTTTGCAACAGGTAGCTACAAGTACATCCGTTCCACACCAATTTTGGTGGCTAGCCATGAGCCGCGCGTGGCGCTGTCGCCACCTAGCGGCCATATCTGTCCTGATCGTAACAGACACGTTTTGTTAGCGAGTGAGTCTTCTGTACCTAATACTATTATTTATTCTGTGACATTACTGACTATATCTCTACCTATACTTGGTCAAGCAAATCTTATCAGTAGGTAAAGCCTGACCAGGATCATGCGCCATGTTGCGGAATTTCATTGGAACTAATTTCTTACACTGGCAATTATTTTAATGATAGGTTGTCACTGTTGTCAGTGCCATTGTGGCGGTTTACTTGAATAATACTTAAGTGTTGAATATTAAATAATAAATGACAATAAATTACCAAAACTATACATAATCAAGAGCGAAACATTGTAAATAATGTAAATAATAACCTGCTGGGAAAGAACCGTTCGGGAAATTATACTATTTCGCTACGAAACATTTCCAAATTAACATCAGAGCTGACAGGTAAACAAATCAAAATGTCATTATAGTCTGGTTATTACGACTTGGTTATTGTAGTGTCATATTATACAAGCGAGGAAATACTTAAGTACAGTAACAAAGATGTGTTTGAAAAATATTTACTATGGGCAAAGATATATATAACATACATTTTAATTTTTAGTTTTAATCTTGTGTCGATAGATGGTATTAAATTTACAGTGACTACATTGTAATTTACTAAGACAATAACTCTTTATACACTCTATTCTCTTTGCTATGGGCTTTGAAGACGATCAATTTTGTTCATTGACAATGTAGCAGACCCTATGTAAGGTAATTTTGACCTATGTGTGACGCGTAAGAAAATACATGAATTTTATACGGTAAAAACCGACAATAAAAAAATGTGAACACCGAATATTTGGATTCTGATTATGATTAGAGTGAATAAAAGAATGTAAGTCAAAATAACGAGTTGCCAATCCACATTGTTCAGACTATTCTGAACTGTTGCCATATAAATGAGAATAATAGCGCCCTCTTGACAATGATCATATATTCCTGGTCAGGCTTTAGGAAAAATTGCGGGTTAGCAACACTGCTTTCGAATAATTCCAAAATCGCGTGTCATCTGTGTTTTATCTGTGGAATGTGGATCGTGAATGACAGCAAAATTGTGTTCCAAGCATTTCCCTCTACAACTTTTTTTGAGCATTCATTTCCTGACCTATGTGACTGCTGCCGCTGCTGCGCTGTAGTTGCAGGCATTCGTATGCTACGGTGTCCGTTTACCATCAGCTTTGAGCCGTTGTCTTGGCATACATTTGTACACCTCCAAGCAAGATGTTTCCTTTTATTGACTAGTCCATTTCATCTGAAATTAAAACGTTTATGTTAGATCACACCAGAGTTATTGATTGTAGATTCGTGTCCCCGAGTTTGAAATCCGGAATAGATGGCGCTATACTCATGTTTCGTATCCTCGTAAGGCCCACAGTAAAAAAAAACTATTTTTAATTTGAACTTTGTTGTATAGTATATTGGTATGAATTTTGTTTCAAAAACCGGGCAAGTGCGAGTCGGACTCGCGCACGAAGGGTTCCGTACCATAATGCAAAAAACGGCAAAAAAAAAACGGTCACCCATCCAAGTACTGACCCCGCCCGCGTTGCTTAACTTCGGTCAAAAATCACGTTTGTTGTATGGGAGCCCTACTTAAATCTTTATTTTATTCTGTTTTTAGTATTTGTTGTTATAGCGGCAACAGAAATACATCATCTGTGAAAATTTCAACTATCACGGTTCGTGAGATACAGCCTGGTGACAGACGGACGGACGGACGAACGGACAGCGGAGTCTTAGTAATAGGGTCCCGTTTTACCCTTTGGGTACGGAACCCTAAAAACGGAACAAAAGAAATGCGACTTTATTTGGTTCATAAAAGGTTCTAATTAGATTAAAACGGAGTGTCCATTGTAATGCACATTGGGCGTTACAAGGGTATGGTAACTGAATTGTCAAATTTCAACCTTTGCCATACAGCGCCATCTATACTAGTCAAATTAGAAAGAAGCACGAGTTTGTCTTAGGGTGGTATTCCAATTTCTTTGTCCAATGTGTAATTGTGTATTGCGTCTCACATTTTGCTTTAATGAGAGAGTGAGACGCATTGACATTGGACAAAGTAATTGGACAGGTGGAATACCACCCTTTACCAAAGAGAATATGAAATAGAGAATATATTCAAAGTAAATTATGTAGTCAGTACATCTTTCGACACAAATGATTAAAACTTTTAGAACGCCATTTGACTTTGATCCTTATTTTTTCACTGTTATGTGTTAAATTTGTTAAATGTCAAAAAGTATCGCCATCTACTCGAGGAAAGGCCAAAGGTATGGTGCCATCTTTTCGAGCGATGGCGCCATAGCTTTGGCCTAAAAATAAGGATTAACATCAAATGGCGTTCTAAAAAAGTTTAATCATTGGTGTCGAAAGATGGCACTAAATGTACTGACTACACAATTTACTTTGACAGTATTCCTCTAGTCTAAATTCTCTTTGCCTTTACACAATATTTATTTCTCTTTTATTACCTATTTCTTTTATCTTTTAACCCCCCTATTCATAAAACTTTACGGGCCTGATTTAGTTAAATTATGTTTTATCCCTTTCCTGCAAATATATAAGTCAAAATGACAGATAAAACAAACGATTATTAGCTAATCGAGGTTTATAGCGCGCACAGACTAGACATCCTCCAGACTGAGCATAGTAGCTCTACCCCCTCTGCCACGCATACGGTAGTTTTACTCCATTTTCGAGTCGAAAGTGTCTTTGTGTGACGTCCGTGTCTTTGAACAGACCAATCACGGCACGGGACCTCGCTCACCTCGTCCCCCGCACCCCCGTATTTTTGGCAGCATCGGTTTCATGAAATAATTGCTCTAAACTCCCTAGAGGAGGAGGAGGAGGAGGCTGTCCATAAATTACGTCATCTATTTTTGTCGATTTTTGACCCCCCCCCCCCTCTAAAATCATCCAAAAATCATGCTTCGAATGACCCCGTTTCCTCCTACGTCATGCTACCATCATCCGATGTCCAGCCCCCCCCCCTAATTTGAAATGACGTAATTTATGAATAGCCCCTAAAGGGGTAAATGCTTACCTCACTTTAGACACCGTGGCGTAAATACGTGCACAAGTGAATCCCACCCGCAATCGGCTATTTGGTGCGGCCGCAGCGAACTCCAATCCAGTCCGTAAGTAAACTCCGAGTGGTGCCGGATCGTTTCTAAGGGGTCACAGCCTCTCGTTAGATCCCATATCCTGTAGCAAAGTAAACTTATTTAATAAGAAGTTATCACTTATGGCCACTTGCACCATTCAATAACCCGGGGTTAACCGATTAAACCTGGAGTTACCATGGTTACCAGTACAATTTGACACTGGATTACCGGTTTAACCGGTTAATCCCGGGTTAGTGGGATGGTGCAAGTGGCGCTTAATGGAAAATTTCTATCTAAATCTTCGAGCAACACCAGGCGTGGCTCACTCCGCGATTTCGTCGCTTTGCAACAGGTAGCTATAAGTACATCCGTTCCACACCAATTTTGCTCGGGGGCTATTCATAAATTACGTCATTTCAAATTAGGGGGGGGGGGTCTGGACATCGGATGATGGTAGCATGACGTAGGAGGAAACGGGGTCATTTGAAGCATGCTTTTTGGATGATTTTAGGGGAGAGGGGGGGGGGGGGGGGTGAAAATCGTCAAAAAACGATGACGTAATTTATGGACAGCCCCTCGCCACCTAGCGGCCATATCTGTCCTGATCGTAACAGACGCGTTTTGTTAGAGAGTGAGTCTTCTGTACAGTCACCTGCACTAATATGTTACTCTTCGAAGGCTGCAAAAATATGTGACACGCTCTTATGGCTCTACAAATAAGATCGTGTCAGATATTTTTGCGGCCTTCGTTGTGTAACATATTATTGCAGGTGACTGTACCTAGTACTATTATTTATTCTGTGGCAACACCGATAAGGGAGACGGCATTCGTACTATTTCCCCTCTGCCGAAGCATAGGTACAACTGTACCTATGGCGATGCGTGTAGTGACTCATACGTACACAAAAAGAGATCGAGGTTTGCAAGATTTGAAGAAAACAAATTATACACCTAAATCTTCCTCAAGAATCACTCTATTGATAGGTGTAAACCGCATGAAAATCCGTTCAGCAGTTTTTGAGTTTATCGCGAACATACATACACACAAACAGAAGCGGCGGGGGACTTTGTTTTATAAAGTGTAGTGAAGAAATATGAAGTGCTGGAGTAGATTGATCTAATTTTAAGGAGTTTTAGGCCATATCTAGAATATCTATAATACATTGACTTAGGTATATATTACTTCGTAAAGACGGGCCTTATAGGCACTAAGAATGGTGCCAGTTCAGCGGTGTCATGTCAGCGGTGGCGAATTCGAGCCAATCGTGCAGTCTAACGCAACTACTTGGGACAAATCGCGCGCGTGATGCAAACTCAACCAACCAATCACGTTGTAGCATTCCCAAGCACACCAAACGAGAATGTTCGGTCGGAATTATATGAACGGACCTATCTTTACTATCGAAATCATTGCTATAATATCTACAATCTACGTACCTCGTGGTGAAGTCGTATGACACCCCCGCTATGACGGACGGCGCGTGTGGGGAGAACTGCACTCTTCTCACTGCACACTCGCATCCTGCAAAATTACATTTTGTACTTAGACGATGGTATAAATGGGATGATGGGATGGTGATGGTATGGTGGTGGGATGGCAGAGATTCTTGAACTTTTTGTAGTGACGAACCATTTTCACAATTTAAACAATTCCACGGCCCCGGTCAAAAAATCATCATCTTCCTCGCGTTGTCCCGGCATTTTGCCACGGCTCATGGGAGCCTGGGGTCCGCTTGGCAACTGATCCCAAGAATTAGCGTACGCACTAGTTTTTACGACAGCAACAGGGTCAGAACCCAGAGGGTGAACTAGAGTAACTAGACCTTATTGGGATTAAGCCTTTTATTCAGACAAATTTTACAGTTTAATAGTTTACATATTATTGTACAGTCACCTGCAATAGTATGTTACACAACGAAGGCAGCAAAAATATCTGACACGATCTTATTTGTAGAGCGATAGGAGCGCGTCACATATTTTTGCGGCCTTCGAAGAGTAACATATTATCGCAGGTGACTGTACATAACTTATCAAAATATATAATTTAACTTATTACTATTTCAGACTACATCGGTTTGGTCTGTATGCCGTTTGGCAAAGGCCTCTTCCATCCCTTTCCATTTTTCCCTGTCTCTCGCTAGTCTAGTCCACTGTCTCCCTGCGAATTTTACAATTTCGTCTTCCCATCTCATTTTTGGTGGTGCTTGTTTTCTTTTTCTATCTTTCAGGAATCACCATATAATTCTCTTGCTCCATTTCTCTTTGGCTCTGATCATATGTCCTGTCCACCTCCATTTGAGTCGAAAAGCGGCTAGTAAATATCAAATGATATCCCGTACATAAGTTCCGAAAAACTCATTGGTACGACCCGGGGTTTGAACCCGCGACCTGAGATTGCAAGTCACACTGTCTTACCACTAGGCCACCAGCGCTTCGCACACAATATAGCTATGAGTTGAAAAATCGCCTGTATATTAGGGTGCTATTCCACCCGTCAAATTTCTCCGTCCAATGTCATTGCGTCTCACTCTCTCATTAAACAAAATGTGAGACGCAATACAGATTGGACAGATAGAATACCACCCTTAGCGCCACTTGCACCACCCCCCCACTAACGAAGGGTTAAGCGGTTCAACCGTTAACCCAGTGTCAAATTGTACTGGTAACCATGGTAACTCCAGGTTTAATCGGTTAACACCGGGTTAGTGGGATGGAGCAAGTGGGCCTCAGTTACCTTTTAAGGTGAACATGGGTGACGTGAGCCTCCTAAGATCCCAGCCTCTGACCAGTCCATCGGACCCCGCGGTAGCGATGGCGTGTGTCTCTATCCTGCTCCAATCGCACGACAACACCTGAAACAACAATATCAGTTTTAATTTAATGTATTCATTGATTGTTCTAGTGCAGGAAACATCGTGAGGAAACCGGACTAATACCAATAAGGCCTAGTTTCCCCTCTGGGTGGGAAGGTCAGATGGCAGTCGCTTTCGTAAAAACTAGTGCCTACGTCAAATCATGGGATTTGTTGTCAAGCGGACCCCAGGCTCCCATGAGCCGTGGCAAAATGCCGGGATAACGCGGGGAAGAAGAACATTGATTGATCTAGCGCAGGGGGCTCCAAACCCCGGCCCGCGGGCCAAATCCGGCCCGCGACGCGTTCCAATCCGGTCCGCCGACACCCAAAGCGAGTGCCCCCTGTCCGGCCCGCGGGAGCCAGGCTCCAGGGGTTGAGCATTCATTGAGAGTGGAACTGTTCCTAACAGCAGCAACCAGGCACCCTCCTCCGGCGCTAAAACCGACGGTGGCCCGCGCAAAAGTTTCTGAGGCGCAATATGGCCCTCAGGTAAAAAAGTTTGGAGACCCCTGTTCTAGTGGGTAGTGCCCTGCCTTTGAAACCGATGGTTTCGGATTCGTACCAATAAAGCTCTTTTCGCAAGAGAGCAAGGACAAGTCAGTTTTTATGGAAATTTTCAATAACAGGGATCCGCAGTCGCGTGCACAGAGATTTGGGACTGGGTAGGCAAAATTATATCAGAAAACCGGGCAAGTGCGAGTCGGACTCGCGCACGAAGGGTTCCGTACCATAATGCAAAAAAAGGCAAAAAAAAAACGGTCACCCATCCAAGTACTGACCCCGCCCTACGTTGCTTAACTTCGGTCAAAAATCACGTTTGTTGTATGGGAGCCCCACTTAAATCTTTATTTTATTCTGTTTTTAGTGTTTGTTGTTATAGCGGCAACAGAAATACATCTGTGAAAATTTCAACTGTCTAGCTATCACGGTTCGTGAGATACAGCCTGATGACAGACGGACGGACGGAAGGACAGCAGAGTCTTAGTAATAGAGTCCCGTTTTACCCTTTGGATACGGATCCTTAAAAAATGAGAGCTACTAACTCACCAAAAAAATTGCGTGATGGTTTTCATTTTGTTGTCAAGTCTTTTCAATTACTTCTTTTTTTGGCTAAACGAAAGCTTCGAAAACGCATCATTTTTAATAGTTTGCACACACACACACCCACCACAACTTTCACAGTTAAATTATCCATTTTTTCACTAATCGCACTTTATAATTTCCGGCAACTGTTAACTGTTATCTCATAAACTCACCAAAACAAACAAACAATGGCGACCGAATAAAAAATGAAAATAAACTTAACCAAATACTGTAAACGAATAAAAAAATAGTCTCGTATTTGCACTAAATTACCATAGCAAATGCTACTTTTTAAAATAGTCACATAAACATCGGAACTATTCGGAAACTTTCGGGCGTCATTCGTTTAGGTTTGGTACGAAAGACACTGCCTATTGCGTCTAAATGTGTGCGTTACTTGTATAATTGTGTGCTCGTACTTATAGGAAGGCCCACTACACTGTAACCGCGTAACGACGAAGGCACACATAGAAAGATTTAGACGGAAATGTTTTCTGTCTTTGCCGTGCAAGGCACGTAGCGGCGCTAGTGCCGCGTGGTGTAAACTTCGTCGCGTAGAATTATTATAGATGATGACTTGATGACAAAGCTTAACCGGTAGATGGAGCGCTTATTAATTTTTAGAATGTTTTAAGTTATATCGATTACTGATAGTACGATCAAGTATAAATTAAATTAAGTAGTTTAAGAGGATAGACATCGGAATTATAGTAGGGTAGGCAGTGCCTTTTTGCCTTTATGAAGTGCACGCCACTGGGGATCCGTTTTTATTGTTCTTTAGTGTATTCAATGTATGAGAAATAAAAACGGATCCATTTTAAGGAAAATTTCCATTTAAGAGCGCTATTACATTTCGGCGTTGAGCGAGTTTAGGTATTTTACGCGCTGCGGCAGGCCGTGCGAGCTCAGTATGCCGATCCCTTCTACCACACTCGCACTACAATGATGGATTAAACATTCTTGATCCTTCGCGAAGCATATTGAAATCAACCATAACAACACTAACTGTACTTAACTTTTAAAGTTCTAAAACTGTTATTTGGTAAGTACGAAAATACTAAATGCAGTGCAAATGTACATAGGGGCTGTTCATAAATTACGTCATCTATTTTTGACGATTTTTGACCCCCCCCCCACCCCTCAAATCATCCAAAAATCAAGCTTCGGATGAATCTGTTTCCTCCTAAGTCATGTTACCATCATCCGATGTCCAGACCCCCCCCCCCCCCACTCCGCCCATTTGAAACGACGTAATTTATGAATAGCCCCATACTCGTACTTATGAAGGTATATTACTCGAAAGAATATGACATCATTTTACCTATCACTTCCACTCGCTTATACTGTCCTAGGTTTCTTCGTGTGTACATAATTACCTCGAAAAGATACTGAGAGTAGTGTGTCATTATTTGGTGTTCAGAAAACAAGGTTTTGCAGGACTGTCTCTGATTAAGACCGAGCATTGTCCGCAACGCCCGTTTTTGCATACGTAACACTCTCTCAGCATCAGTTGAGTTGCCCCACAGAATAACACCATAAGTCATAAGCGAGTGGAAATGGGAGAAGTATGCTTGCCTCAGCGCATCACGGGAAATCAACGGCTTTAGTTTACGTAGTGCGAACACTGCAGTACCAAGCCTGTCGCACAACGAGTCCACATGGTGTTTCCAATTTAAAGTAGGGTCTAGCGTGAAACCTAGGAACCTACACTTGTCACTCATCGGTATTGGACACTGAATGTTCACGCCCGAGACGCACCTGCCAGAGAACAGCATTACGTTTGATTTGTTCATGTTGAGTATCAAACCGTTTGTCGAAAACCACGTTTGCAGCTGACCGCATATTATATTTATTTTTTGGTTTACCTCTACCGTCTGGGTTCGGTCTTCTAGGAAAGATTTTAAAAGCTCATATCCCCTTCCCTGCATGGTTGATTGGTACCGGTCACCACCTTCCGGATCCATCATCAGACCCTCAGTACTACCTTGTGTCAAAGATCTTGTTGCGACAAATCAAACGAGCCCAAACACGAAGTGGTTCAGTTACATGGTAGACTGGTACCCGTGGCCACCTTCCAGCTCCATCATCAGATCCTGAGTACTATCTTGTGTCCAAGGTCTTGTTGAGACGAATCAAACGAGCCTAAACACGAAGTGGTTTAGTTGCATGGTTGATTGGTACCGGTGACCACCTTCCGGCTCCAACATCAGACCTTGAGTACTATCTTGTGTCAAAGTTCTTATAGAAACGAATAAAACGAGCCTAAACACGAAGTGGTTTAGTGGCATGGTTGATTGGTTCCGGTGACCACCTGCCGGCTCCATCATCAGACCCTGAGTACTATCTTGTGTCAAAGATCTTGTTGAGACGACTCAAACGAGCCTAAACACGAAGTGGTTTAGTTGCATGGTTGATTGGTACCGGTGACCACCTTCCGGCTCCATCATCAGACCCTGAGTATTATCTTGTGCCAAAGATCTTGTTGAGACGAATCAAACGAGCCCAAACACGAAGTGGTTTAGTTGCATGGTTGATTGGTACCGGTGACCACCTTCCGGCTCCATCATCAGACCCTGAGTACTATCTTAAGTCAAAAATCTTATTGAGACGAATAAAACGAGCCTAAACACGAAGTGGTTTAGTTGCATTGTTGATTGGTACTGGTGACCACCTTCCGGCTCCATCATCAGACCCTGAGTACTATCTTAAGTCAAAGATCTTGTTGAGCCGAATCAAACGAGCCCAAACACGAAGTGGTTTAGTTGCATGGTTGATTGGTACCGGTGACCACCTTCCGGCTCCATCATCAGACCCTGAGTACTATCTTGTGTCAAAGATCTTGTTGAGATGAATAAAACGAGCCTAAACACGAAGTGGTTTAGTTGCATGGTTGATTGGTACCGGTGACCACCTTCCGGCTCCATCATCAGACCCTGAGTACTATCTTGAGTCAAATAAATTAAATACATATAGAATGTCAGGTCGTTTCAAATATTTTTAATCCTGTCCGGTAGTTTATTAAACTGTACCATTATAAATTATAATACTATAAAAACAGTGCTAGGATCAAAGTCTCTCGTTGCGGTTTACACGCACACAGTATAGCGTTTTACACGGCGCCCGCCGCACACAATGATAAAAAACCTCGTCGTCGCCGTTGAAAATGTGCGGAGCCGACCGACACACGTCCTGCCTCTACAAGCTCTGCCGCGGCACTGAGCTGGCGCAGCGCGCGTCATCGGTAATATAGAGTAGTTTTCAAAAAATTGCCAAAAAATTATAGTAGAATTTCATAAACACTAATGTATACCAGCAGTATAAGCAAACGTTGCAGATTGCTTGAGTATGAAAATGACTTCGATATTAAGTAGATTTTCGTAGGAATTGACACTTGTTTCGGAGAGAAAATCGAGTTCGTTTTACTTTGATTTTCTCTTTCTCAAAGGTATGTAGGAAAAATATAGTTTGATATGCCTAAAGTACAGGGTATTAGTAATACAAAATAGCCAGGTTTAGCAGAGTAAAATTCTCAACATTTCCAAATAAGAGCTCGCCATTCAGTGCTTCACGGGGTTTTTCGGAAACGACCATCAGAAAAAAAATCATTACTAATTGAATAAGTCCTTTTTCTAATATTTACAACGATATTTATAAAGATAAGAAGACGCTTTTACTGGAACAAGTACTCATTGTTTCTAATAATGAGCGCAAAGTCCTGAATTTCGTCGACTAGTATCATCAATTTTGCATTATTTCGACTTTTCTTGTAAGAGCGCTCTTAAAAGTGACCTTTTTCGCTGATCTTGAGTGTATTACGGATAACTTTTTGTGAAAATAACAATATAAAGTGACCCAATGCCATTGTAGAATGGCATTTATAAAGAAAAAAGCCGATTGTTTCGCTCAAAAATGGACTGATGTTATTTTTCTTCTGAAACTTCATATCGAGACTGAATGAATTTCATAGGTACTTAAATGGGGATTTGGGTATTTACCTCGGCATCATGCGCCTTAACAACAGCTTTCGGAGAAGGGTCGGTACATGACCATAACTTGAGGTGGCCATCTCCAGACACAGAGGCGAAAGTGGCTGGCGAATGGGGCGAAAAGGTGGCCGTGTACACCAGCGCAGAGTGGCCGGAGAACGTGCTTATGCACGTCTCGGATTCGGGGTCCCACTGGAATGATAATTTATTCGTTTTAAGTACAACACTAGGGGCCCATTTCTCGAAGGATATTAGTCTAATATTATTAGTGTGTTGTCATGGCAACCCATACGGTTTGACAGTTCCTAGACTAATAATATTAGTCTAATACCGTCTGAGAAATAGGCCCAAGATGGGTGAAATTTTGGTTCAAAGTTGGACAATGAGAAGAACAGTGTTTCTGTAAAATAACGATGACGAAACATAGTCTATAAGCATTTTAGAAATAGAAAATATTTATTTGGCGTATACCTAAACATACAAAAAATAAAGAATAACAAATTTTCATAAAGACACGAACACCAAATAGGATGCCGCTCAGCATAAGCGGTGTCTGTAAGAGACGGCACCCAAAATTAAAACTTGCATCCGCATCGGCTAGCGGACGCCCTAACACTTTTGTGCCAGTGGTACTTATACTCAAACAATTTAATTTTTGTAATGAAATAAAATAATGGTGACACTGACAACCCGATTTCAGTAAAACATACGGTGTTTGTTAAACTTTTTCTACGAAACGACGTCGAATATAATTTGGTTGTAAGTTTAAGTTATTATTGGAACTTGAGCCTTAGCTTGAACAAGTTGTCATGTCATGTCAGCAACTTTAGCTGGAGCAAGGGTCACGCTAAGTAACTAACTCACCAGTTTAACAGTAGCATCCCAGTTACCATACCACTAAGTAGATGCGCCCTTGGCCAGTCCACATAGCACACTTCACTTGTATGGTCCGTAGTACCCGTAAATGCGCGGCACACCCCATCCCAAACACTACGTAACACTAACTAAAGGATGAGCCTTTGCCCAGTCTAAACCTCGTATGTATGGACCCAGAATACCCGCAAGGGGATCACATACCGTGAACACTAAGTAAGAGACGGTGGGTTCATCAAACTCACCAGTTTAACAGTAGTACTAAGTAGATGCGCCCTTAGACCGCTCCACAGAGCACACTTCACTTGTCCACAGGCCTGTAGTACCCGTAAACGCGCGGCACACCCCATCCCAAACACTACGTAACACTAACTAAAGGATGAGCCTTTGCCCAGTCTAAACCTCGTACGTATGGACCCAGATTACCCCCAGGGGGCCACATACCGTGAACACTAAGTAAGACATCGGTTACACGCCAATTCTGGCGTTAGTTCAGTCCATCATTCCATTCGAGTTTTGACTGATGCCAGAATGATGGAAAATGGACACGGTTAGACGATCAGTCCAGACTGATAACAGACTGATAAAATACGACAATAGACATCGGTTACACGCTAATTCTGGCGTCAGTTCAGTCCATCATTCCATTGTTGCATGTACGGAGACTGACGCGAGAATGACACAAAGAGTTACACAATCAGTCTCCTATCAGTTTTCTGTCATTCAAAACGACTGACGAATATTATCAAAAAAAAGTTCTGACCAGAATGATGGACTGAACTGACGTCAGAATTAGCGTGTAACCGATGTCTAAGAGACGGTAGGTTCATCAAACTCACCAGTTTAACAGTAGTATCCCAGCTAGCACTAAGTAGATGCGCCCTAGGCCAGTCTACTGAGCACACCTCGCTAGTATGCGCGCGCAGCACCCGTAAGGGCGCCGCGCAGCCCGCGCGGAACACCAGCACGGCCCCGTCCCCCGCCCCGCACGCCGCCGCCCCGTCTGTCGTGCCGGACCATGTCTGCAACAAGGAAAAAATACAATTATAAAGATAAATTCCAAATTGAAATTGAACAGAATTTTATGCGTGATTGCAGAGAAAGCCAAAATCACTGCTACCAATACCACACAACAATACACAGACATACAAAAAAATACACAATAAAACAACAAAAAATACAAAATGTACAATAGGTTTGGTGTATAGCACTTTAAATGCAAATATTCAATTTCTTAAAGTCCTGAAATAGACTTTTTATCTTAGATCATTTCTGTATGTCATAAGGGCTGGCACCCTTTTAAGTTTCCTCTGATTTATCTTAGTTAGGAATCTATCTTAGACTACTCTTAGTTTTCAAAAGTCTCCACTAAAGTCCGAATTCTTTATGAGTCTGCGGAGCCAGGGACCTACAAGCAATTTTGAAATTTTGTATAGAAGCGGGAAAAAAAGTTCGAATCTTCTGGGGTTATACAGTTGGTGCCCTAACATGGAACATGATTATCCACTTTTCTATACAGCTAGATACTATGGCAACGTGAGTACTTAAATTAGGACACTTACTGTACAGTCAACTGTAAAAATATGGGTGCACAAATCATCTCAAAAATATGTCCCATTAGTCCCATAGCTCTTATGTCAGCGAATTAAGAACTATAGAAAATATTTTTTTAATAAGTTGGCTACACCCATATTTTTACAGTTGACTGTACCATCTTTTACTGTTAACAGAAAATATGTTAACCTTATGGCAAAGAAATAAAATAACGTAGGTCATCACCGACGCAGCATACAACATATAAACATAAATAAATTATGCAAGCCAAGACCCACCACTGCGCTTACATAAACAGCGAATAATTGAAAGAACACGCCACTAAGTCTTAAGTCAATATATAAATAAACAAATCCAACTAGATATAAGCCTGTTAGTGACGTTGCGCGCTTATGGGGCTTCGGCGCATATTTCAATGTGTAAATGCCAAGTTCTTTTAGTTCAAGGTTGAAAAGAAGGTGTGGCTCCGATACTTAATTACTAATTTATCAGTAAACTAAACCATGTTTTCATGTTCCAAATATTAAAATGATCATCATCATCATCATCTCAGCCGAAAGACGTCCACTGCTAGACATAGGCCTCCCCCAATGATCTCCACAGCCAATGGTCATTTGCTGCCCTCAACCAGCAGTTTCTCATGACTTTAACCAGATCGTCAGTCCATCTAGTCTGGGGCCTTCCCATGCTGCGTCTTCCGGAACATGGTCACCACTCGAGAACCTTTCTACTCCATCGGCCATCGGTTCTGTGAGCAATGTGGCCCGCCCACTGCCACTTAAGTCTAGCAATTCTCTGAGCTATGTCTACAACTTTGGTTCTCGAAATTGGGATTGGTTTGGGTGGGTTTGGTTTGGTTATTAAAATGATAGTGTAATCAAACTGCCGTTATAGTATTTGAGATATACAGACAAAGCTTTCATGGCTTACACAAACACATTAAGAGAATAATAGGGATGTTTCCTCTACTTAAAATAAATTATTTCACACCGTGCACAAAATAAAGCCCCAGACAATTATTAGAAAAACATAGGTAGCAGCAAAGAGAATAGAGTGTGTAGAGGCGGATTGTCAAAGTAAATTATGTAGCCACTGTAAATTTACTGCCATCTTTTGACAGAAGATTAACACTGTTAGAACGCCATTTGACTTTGATCCTTATTCTTTCATTGATATGTGTTAACTTGTTAAATATTAACATTAACGCCGCGCCATCTACTCGACACTAGGCCAAAGGTATGGTGTAATGTTTTCAAGCGATGGAGCTATAATCTTCAGCCTATGCTCAAGTAGATGGTGTTAATATTAATATCAACAAGTTAACACATATCAGTGAAAGAACAATGATCAAAGTCTAATAGCGTTCTAACAGGTTTAATCGTCTGTCAAAAGATGGCAGTAAATGTACTTTAGCTACATAATTTACCAGGACAGTAACTCTCTATTTCAAACTCTCTTTGGTAGCAGTTATTCTTAAACACAATTTCTATTTAATAAATTATATTGAAATGACTATACTCGTTCAAACCGCGGCTCGCGAGCCGCATGCGGCGCTTTGGAGGTACAATTGCGGCTCTTTACGTCACCCATTAAATTAACCCTTGAGCGTTTTTACACTTCTGAAAACAACATTTGCGGCTCTTTAATCTTCCTTAAACTCGTGATTTATACTGCATTTGGCTCTTCTTCTCAAAAGTTTGTCGAGCCCTGTCTTAAGGCATTCTCTACCAGTGAAATTCAACGGAAAGATTACCTTTTTGGCAATAAAACATACAAACAAAGAATAAGAAGTCAAGTAAAAAGCATGTCATGCTTGAATAAATAAAGATAATTACCACATCAAATAGTCCGTCGTTCCATTCCAATTTCTGTACTTCTACTATCGTAGCCCCGTCAGGAGCAAGTTCCAAAAAGAAAAGGGTGCCTCCGCCAGCCAGCCCGTAATATTGACTAGTCGCCACCGCAAGCGCGTCCGGCCGTGTCCGGGAGAACCGGACGGCGTACCCGTGCCGGCCCGGCGTCAGGAACGTCGGCATACTGATCGTATAGCTAAAACAAAACAATTCTGTAAAACTACGATACTTAAATGTCAAATGAAATAAAAAACTAAGTATAAACTCACGTAGTTACGTATTACACGTTGACAACTTATCAGTGCATAGTGTAATGAGTCTAATTAGATACTTATAAGCTAATTTCATTGTTTATCAGCATAAACAAACCCTAAAACAGCAGCAATTAGAATAATCCGATAAAGTCGCAGCCTAACCTAGTTTTTCTGTCAAAACAAAACGTCACTGTGACGTTTCGTTTCACTACGACATTTTGCTCCGTTTCAAATAGTGGTGTGACATCAAAATCGATATTACGATGCGTCACCCGATTCTAATCCTATTTGGACGCCCACATACATAATCTTATTAGAATACGTTCCGCAAGAAACCTCACATGTTCCTATATAAAAGGAAATATCCCAGCTACTAATCATTTCTGGTCAATCCTCACAGAGACATCACAACTCCATAGGGAGACGGAATCTCATATTATTTAACCCTAGTCCGTTACATCCAAAACCTTAATAAAAATGGTCGTCGCTGTTAAAGTATTTAAGAAAACTACACCAAATGGCAAAGTTACTGTTTACCTCGGCAAGCGGGACTTCATTGATCATATGGATTACTGCGATCCCGTCGATGGAGTGGTGGTTGTTGACAACGATTACCTGAAAGGAAGGAAGGTCTACTGTCAGGTACATAAGTGAAGTGGTAATGTGAATAAAGTGAAGTGAAGTTCAAAGGATTTATTAACTGGTCTACGCACATGAATCTAGCATATAACTGGATCAGGCGTGAGGTGTGGGGGGAAATGACCGAACGGGATAGTCTTATGTATCTTTCAGTAGGAGTAGCAGCGAAAGCGCTATTATTGTTTGTCCTTATCACAGTTTCACATTTTTTACACCACACCGTAAATTTTGTATGGATTATGGTGGACAACAAATAAATTCGACCAATCATAGTGTCGCATTGCGTATATTTTGTCCCTCATGGACGCGCGCGTATAGCACATTATATAGGATCATACCATCTTTGTCTACGCAGTGCGTGTTTCTCAAACTCTTTCATGACGCGAACCCTTTTTCATGAAAAAAAAACATCGCGATCCTGTGCCTTCAATGTTTTGTACAGGATTGTTGGGTCCCCGTGACCATCCTATAGGAGCTTGATAATACTAAAGTACCTACAATAATCAAAGAATAAGAAAAAAAATATGTGTTCAACTTGTGTTCGTGACTGAAAGTTGTTTAGCTTCCAGCGTAATAGGTCAGCTTTTCAACCACTTAATCACTACCTAACCTACTAAAAATGTTTTTGAAGTTTGGAACTATAAATTATATTATTTTCCTTTCTCCAGCTCGTGACAACATACCGCTATGGTAGGGAGGAAGATG
Source organism: Cydia splendana (assembly GCF_910591565.1). Lineage (NCBI taxonomy): Eukaryota > Metazoa > Arthropoda > Insecta > Lepidoptera > Tortricidae > Cydia > Cydia splendana. The sequence goes on from NC_085968.1 coordinate 2,394,378, forward strand.
AAGTGATGGGAGTGAAGTTTTCCAAGGAAATGGTGATCGGTCAGGAGCAAGTTGTGCCCATGATCAACTCGAAGATGGAGCTTACTTCGGTCCAGGAGAAACTTATTAAGAAGCTGGGCCCTAATGCCTATCCATTCACCTTCACCTTCCCTGAAATGGCTCCTAGCTCGGTAAAACTAACTAAAATTTAGTGTGGCTTAATAAGTACCTACTTTATTGTGTTACCAGGGTTCATAATGTTAATTAATAATTCAGATCACTCTGCAACCTTCTGAAGAAGATCAGGGCAAGCCAATGGGAGTGGATTACTGCGTTCGAACCTATGTGGCCGAGACCGAAGATCAGAAGAGCCACAAGAGGAGCTCAGTGACTCTTGCCATTAAGAAGGTAAGGAAAAGTACTGAAAATGGTCAACAATTTTTTTAAATATCGTCATACATTTTGAGTCCACTACTGGACAAAGACCTCAGACTTTTTCATCTAACTTTTTTTTCTTGCTGATGGACATAAAAAACTCGGTGTCACCGTAGCCTATCTGATGATAGGCTAAGGTGACACTGCTTCTACCTATAACTAACTAACTAACTAATTTGGCTCAGCGATCCAAAAAGAATCTTGGCCTCCGAAACGAGAGCATGCCACCTGTCCCGATCCTGCGCAACTTCCTGCTAGTTGCTTCTACCTATATTTATGCTTAATTTATGCACTTTTGTGTGTACAGCTGCAGCACGCTCCTGCTAACCGCGGCCGTCGTCTTCCAAGCTCTCTCGTAAGCAAGGGCTTCACTTTCAGCAACGGAAAGATCAATCTTGAAGTGACTCTTGACAAGGAGATCTACTACCATGGCGAGAAGCTGGCGGCCAACGTCATCGTGTCAAACAACTCCCGGAAGTCAGTCCGCAACATCCGCTGCATGGTCGTCCAGCATGTTGAGATTACGATGATCAACTCTCAGTTCAGCCGTCATGTTGCTTCGCTGGAGAGCCGCGAAGGCTGCCCAATCACCCCTGGGGCTAGTCTGTCAAAGACTTTCTATCTGGTGCCCTTGGCGCGTACCAACAAGGACATTCGTGGTAAGAGAACATTCTAACTTTTGACTTTGGATTGCCATAAGTACTGTTTCACTTACTGCTTGTATCAGAAAATATGGAAACCTAGATACAACACCAGTGGCTTCGTGAGCTTTAGTCAGAAACGCTTAAAACACTTTAAATTACCATCGTTATCTCAACGCCAAGATAGTTTAGACCTATCATTTTTATACAATTGAGAAATCAAATGGATTGCCCCCAACTATTAGAGAAAATTCATTTCAGAGCTCCGCATAGATATCCACGCACTCCAATAAAACCCCTAAACCCTCCTTTTCGTAAAACTATTCTCGGTAAAAACTCCCCAATTCCCCGCCTAAGTAGATTATTAAATGAAAAATGTGGCAATGCTGATATTTACTTCGACTCTTTAAGTAAATTCCGGACTAACACCCAGGACTGAATCACTGTATGTTATCGTGATTTTTTGCTTTTTTCTGCATTCTTCCTCTTCATTCCTGTACCACTATATAATATTAGTATAATTAAATAGCATGTAAGATCATATAAATACCTATCACTCAACACATAAGATGGCAAGGAACTTGCGTAGTGACTTTCTGGTGGAGAGTAGCTGAATTCTTGGACTAAAACCTAATTTTAAAATATCTACACACTTGATTTATATATCAGCTCCACCCAGCCAAGCATTCAGCCGCTTTGTGGCCAACCACAGCAACTTCTCGATCACTATCCACCTCGATGGAACCGTAGAATTACAACGTATTTCCGTTTCCCATTTTATTTAGTTTTTTAATCTTATTAATTTAACTTTAAGTCTACACATGTGGTGTGTGCCTATAATTAGCTGTGCATTAAACTTACGACACCTATCAAATGTACCTATACCTAACAATGTATCATTGTAACCGCTGTTGGCAGACCTATTAAATAAAATAAAAAAAATAAAAAAATAGTCCTCGAAAATCGGTATGGCTATCATCATCATTATCATTAGGGTTTGCACGACGGATCCGAAATGTATGGGAAGATCCGCGGATCCGGATCCAGATCCGGATAATTACATACATTTCGGATCTGGATTGCAAACCCTAATTATCATATCAACCAGAGACGTCCACTGCTGGACATAGGCCTTCCCCAAAGATTGCCACAATGACCGGTCTTGCGCCACCCGCATCCAGCGGACTCCCGCGACCTTTACCAGGTCGTCAGTCTACCTTGTGGGGGGTCTACCCACGTTGCGCCTTCCGGTACGTGGTCGCCACTCGAGAACCTTTCCGCCCTAACGGCCATCGGTTCTACGGGCAATGTGCCCCGCCCACTGCTACTTAAGTTTAGCGATTCGGAGGGCTACATCGGTTACTTTGGTTCTGCTGCGGATGGCCTCATTTCTGATGCGATCACGCAGAGAGACTCCAAGCATAGCCCTCTCCATTGCCCTTTGGGTGACTTTGAGCCTTCTTATGAGGCACACAGTAAGCGGCCACGTTTCAGTTCCATATGTCATCACTGGCAACACACACTGATCGAAGATTTTCGTCTTGAGACACTGCGGAATATTGGACAAAAAGATGTGCCGTAGCTTCCCAAACGCTACCCAACCGAGTCGGATTCGTCGATTAACCTCTTTCTCGAAGTTATGCGAATTTATGTTAAGCTATGGCTATGCGACTTCGAAAATATTCCCAAAAAACTGAATTGCCATAAAAATTCATACAATTATCAACCCTTCACAAAAATTCACGATCACCAATTTAGAAATATATAGGGCATTAGCCGGACATACCAAAGAAATGTTACCCAACCTAAAACGAAGACGCTTTGCTCAAGCATCTTGCTCACTTGGTCAATAAGAAAAGAAAATTAGATTATTTAAATTTTTTACAGGTGTGGCTTTGGACGGTCACCTGAAGGAAGACGATGTGAACCTGGCGAGCTCGACCCTAGTGGCTGATGGCAAGTGCCCGACTGAGGCCATTGGTATCGTGGTTTCCTACTCCGTGCGTGTGAAGCTGAACTGCGGGACCCTGGGTGGCGAGCTGGTCACTGATGTGCCCTTCAAACTGCTGCATCCCGCTGAAGGTAAGAATACTATTTAGGCTGCAGGGCTGTTGATCTAGTTTTTATGCAAATGACTAATTATTACACAATCGAAAACATTTGCTCTTTGCCATTCAATGGCATTTTAGATTATTACAAGCTTAAATAATTAAAGTCAGAGTTTTTTAGTGTAATATCAAGGTAAATTCGAGTATTAGTCTAGGACCTTTTTACACAAAATATGGCAGAACCAAAACTTGCCGATTATAAGAATAATATCTGCTTCTCTTTTCTTACTCTGACTTTGCTTAATTGTAATACCATAACTCAACTTAATTAGAGTCAGACCAAACTAACTGCATGACATTTGAAATTTTGTAATATGACAGTCAATGTAAAGTTAGCTTAGACGGACTCTTACCCCCTTATTCATAAAAATTTACGGGCCTGATTTAGTTAAATTATGTTTTATCCTTTTCTTACAAATACATAAGTCAAAATGACAGATAAAGACAAACGATTATTAGCTAATTGAGGTTTGTAGTGCGTTTATGAATAAGGGGGTAAGACTCTACATGTATTCTATAGGCACTGTCGAGCGCCAACGTTTCAATGCGATGAAGAAAATGCAGAGCATCGAGAGACACCGCTACGAGAACTCTCTATACACCAACGAGGAAGAGGACAACATTGTCTTCGAAGACTTCGCTCGCCTCCGAATGAACGAGCCGGAATAAACACTCTATAAAAACTAACAAAAAAAAAATAGAAAAACATACTAAAAACACAAAAATATCGTAACTAAGCAAGTGTCGACCATGAAACTACCCTCCTGTGTATCTATAGTTGGTCAAACCAATTTGTTAGTCAGTAAGAACCAGGAAAACTATACTCATCCTTTTCTTTTGGGTGGCAGTACTAGTGTAAGACAAAGATAGTATAATTCTCTCTGTCTATGATTGAAATGAGACAGTCCTTTGACAAACTATACATACTTACTTATTTTTTTATTTTTAACCAATTTATTTATCAATATTTCTTTTTTCCTGTGTCTAAATTATTATATACTAGGTAATCATCTCATTGTTAAATGTAATGTAACTACACTTTGAGATAATATTTAGGCAAAGTAATTAAAACAATACGTATATTAAAAATGTATAACTATTTACTATCATTACGAAAAAACATTTATTTATATAACTTTTGGGAAAATTATAATCACTTACCTTTCCTAAAATTATTGTTCCTCGATTTTATTTACAAATAAACATCACCAGAAAGACACTGTATTTTCACTTTGAACATTCAAATTTATTTTGAAGTACACAGTCGAAGGACCTGTGCTGTACTGACATCAAAATAAAGATGCTCTATAAGTCATGTCGCAATTTGCATATTCTATTGTATTCGATTATAAGGGTACACAGGTAGCGAAAGGGCTCTTTCCCCGCCCTATATGCGTTCCTTCATACGGTGGCGGCGTTCGATTATGAAAAGGCGTCTTATTGTGAACGCAGCGCACTGACCCACAGATAAGAAGCAGTTTCAAACGAGGGGGATTTCTGGCGACAGTGGCGACTTCTTTGCATTTTCTTTGAGTTTTAAGTTTGTGTATTTATTATGAAGTAATTTTACGGCGCCATAAGATGTATAAACATTATTTTTACTGGTCGTTTGCCTAACACAAAACGACACGTGTGCTTAGTCCAACGTAAGTCTGGGAAGTATTATAGAATTTTAAACAAATAATAATAACTTCCTTTATTAATTGGAAAAAAAATTAGCATCGACAAATACAGTACACTATAGGTACTTGGAGATTCCTTGGACTTCGTGCCCGTAGAAAGTAGTCCGGGCAAAACTTTAATTTGAGAATTATATTTGCTTTCTCAATGCCCGCTCCACAGCCAGCGCGAGAATCGTGCCTGGAAGCTGAATAGTAGGTGCCTAACTTCCACTTTCTTTGAATTGGGCGAGAAAACAGGGTACGAAAAGTGTTCGTATTAGCTCCACACCGCACGCAATTCGCGCACCAAGACAAGTTAACAACTTAATAACTTCCGAGTAGTTTATCTGACGATGTATAGTGCTGCCTGTACAAAAGATAAAATACCGCCAAGTACTTTAAGGGAAAGGTGACTATATTAACCGGAGGACCGTTAACAAAGCTAAACAAGTAAGCCTACTTGTACGGATTAAGCAAATCAAGGTAAGTAAAAAATTGGTTAAAGCCCTTTTGAGCTCAATAAGAATTGTTAGCCGGCTTTATAGGTGGAAACACTAACCAAGAGTTAAACTTTGCGTCTACTAAAGTACTAGGCATACTTCCATGTAGGATCAAGCCGTGCGTCTCATTTCATCAAAATATGTATATGATTCTGGAAATTGCGTAAGGATTAAGTTAGGTATACCTAATTAGCGTTACAGACGTTATAGCAGGTAAAACTAGGACTTTGGGTGTCAACAAACTTCAAATAATAGTTTGAAACAGACATCCATCTTTGTCCAAATCTTGAACTATCCAACTATCTTTAAAAAAAACCAAGTATGTATAACCAAAATTCTCATGACCCAAAACTGGTCAGACCACTTTGGACAAAGGACGCAATAGTACATTATTGTCGAGACTCGGAAGTAGCTACTTGCAGGCTGAGGATTCGTTTTAAACGGACGACCTTGGGAGTCCGTTTAATTGAATCCGAAGCCAGCAAGTAGCCTTCCAGCGGAGTCATATATAGTGCTTTTCTCAAAAATGGTGCAAGAAATATAAATTTAATAGGAATATTTTACAAAAGCAACGTTCTTACGTATATATTTTCACAGAAAAAAGTAGAAACAATTAAAAAAATTAGTTTTGCCGCCTTTTTATTTTTTTAATAAAAAAATAGAAGTGTATTTTTCTGCCGAAAATACGTCAACCTATTTGAGACAGCTAAATAGTCGCGGTACTAATCATCTGTTTGGCTGTTTAATGGGCCTGTGCCTTCATTTGATATGGCCATTTCAACTTTTAAAAAGTTTGGAACTCGACAAATAATGGAATTTGTATGCAACATTGCAGTTCCAAAATCGAGACTGCAATGTTTTTAACTTTTTAAGTTTTGACTGACCATAAACTACGCGCTTCGCGACCTATTTTTTAAACGGCAAAGTCGACTTTGCCGTCCATTTTTGAGAAAAAGACACTACCATTGTCCTGTCTGTGCGATTGCGAAAAGGGTTCGTCCAAAAACAGGTTTCACCACTTCCTCGTGAGAAAGGACAGTAAGGAATGACCCTTTATTTGCATGAGAGTGCAAAAAGGGGGACACACTGTTGGTGCGTTCAGAGAATGATGTGCTGTTTTGTAATTCTTTTAATGGATTTTCTAGAGTACCGTAAAACGGGGTGAGTAGGTTTCGCGGGGAGAGGTGGGTTCTGAATGAGGAGAGAAGGTTTGAGAGGGGGGTGAGAAGGGATTTTAAGGCTACACTGCTACAAAAATAATGTATTCCAATTTAAAATGCAGCTATAGTAATACGCATAATAAAAAAAAATATCTATCCAACAATCTTCCAAAATCACCTTTGTATGAAAACCCCTCTCACCCCAAATACGAGGCACTATGGGGTGAGGTGGGTTTTCCTCTTTATCGTCAAAGTTATGAAATGGAACTATCAAAAATAAAATAAAAACTGAAATACAAACGTCCGGAACACTTATTATATACACCATTCAGTTTTCATATGTAAAAATAAAATGTTATCTAGGTTTGAATTTCAGTTTTGACCCTACTCACCCCATTTTACGGTAAATATACGTGTAAACATAATTTCGCGTCAACGTCTGCCCCAATCACGAATTAATATGGAATAAGTAAGTACCTACTTATTAATCTCCAGAATATATTTGCAAAAAAATTCTAAACGTACATTATTTAGATGTAAGAAGACATTCTGAATTAGGGCTATGCCCAGAACTCTCTTGTAGGTAGGTACTATAAGATGAGGCCTGTGTAGGAGTGTGATGATAACAGCAGACAGTAGTGATACTGATGATCGAACTTAGGTAGGTGATGGTGGCTATTGAAAGGTTTTCGATGGGGAAGCATGAGCTCATATGACTTATTTTTCCGAGATATATTGTATGTAGCATAACTTGCTCAATGGTCACATACCTACACAACGTGGTGGGAAATCAATGGGGTTGGCAACTGTCAAAGGTTTGCATAGATGGCGCCATCATAGCTTGCCCCTTTTTCTATGAGATTTGGCTTAAAGGGCTGGCATCCAGGGCATTAAAAAAACAAAAATTGGACACAATTCTAGGGATTGACAGGGCAAGCTATGCTGGCGCCATCTGCTGAATACTTCGACCGGCCAACCCCATTCCAAACGACCTATGAAGGATAAGCTTGCCATCCATGACATCAGTATAACACGACCCCGGAACACATCCCATTGTATTCAAGCCCAACAAGTGCATAACCATTAACTACCCCAAGGGGTTCAGTGGCCAATGGTTCCCATGGAACTGGTCAGACAGGTTTCCAGTTGTGACCCTTGCTGCCCTTGCGGGTATTGCATAATTTGTAATGAAACGTGAGGACTGTCGTCTTGCAAGGATTACTTGTGGGAATTCGCAGTAGACAAGAATGGATTAACGGACGGTTGATTCAAAAAGGAGTTTTATTTATTTATTTGGAAACATTTTTGTAGGTACGTATCTACGTATTACAATTTAAAGGTAATAAAATGGTACATACTTTTCCTTACCTTATCCTTCCTTACTTATACTTACCTAATTAATAAGATTTTTTTTTCAAATACCTAATTTTGGTTTCTAATAATTTCTCTTATAGGTAGGATAGATACTAAGATGGCAGTTCGGTTGCCCTTTGCCCCATCTGTTATTTCAGTGTCATGTGAGATTTACACATTAAATCGCTTCCTTACTCACCTATGTTTTGTTTGGTGTTTCCAATAGGTAACTTGATATCTAAGTATCTTTAGCATTTTCACGCATTCACACTTCTCTCGCAATGATTCGATGAAAACATTAACAATACCAGCATCTCTACCTGTTTTTACTTCGTCGCGTGCCGTTTTTGCATCTCTATGGACCCCATATGGACCCTACGGATCCTTGGAGCTCCATTGTCATCTGCCCCTAAAATGGACCCGTATCTGTTTATTCAAAATCTGCATTAGTATTTTATTATTTCTAACGCAAGAGTAGATACGTTTATATTGTTTATATATATAAACAATTTATAAATAAAGATAAATTAAATCATTATCAAATGAATTTGTTAATATTTATTGTGAAAATTAATAATAATTTAATGGGAATACTGTTCAACGTGATTTAATGCCATTCGGGACCTTTCATGAACTGTATTATACTACAATTGTTATATTGTGGTCATTGAACGATATTAGACTTATAACTATCAGTACACAAACTGAGGCCCATTATTTCTTGAACGATATTATTCTAATATTATTAGTGTGTTGCCATGGTAACCCATATACAATTTTACAATTTGTGGACTAATAATATTAGTTTAATACCGTTCGAGAAATGGGCCCCAGTCATTATTGTAACATACTAATCACATTAGTTAAATACCTTTCGATAGGCTCTTAGTAGGATGCGAAATGCGAACAAGTATTTAAAAAAAATGTCTTGTGTGAGATATTAATTACCAATTTTGTTCAGTAAAAGGTGCTCTTAGTGGTAGAACTAGCAGCCACAACGTTGAAACATGGTCTAAACATAACCGTTATCTTCCTTGAAATCCTAATACAACCGCTAACCGTCTTTAAAAATGTCAATTAAGTTCCCAAGATTCACATGAGCCAAAACTGGTCAGACAAGTTTGGACAAAGACCCCGGAACACATTGTCCTGTCCGTGCGAATGCGAAAAGGGTTCGTCCAAAAACAGGTTTGACCACTTTGGACAAAGGACGCAAAAGACACTACCATTGTCCTACTGTCTGTACGATTGCGAAAAGGGTTCGTCCAAAAACAAGTTTGACCACTTCCTCGTGAGAAAGGACAGTAAGGAATGACCCTTTATTTGCATATTGTGCAGAAAGGGGACACAGAGACGGTACGTTCGGCGATTATGTTCGGCCACTGTTCGGCGCTATTCTGTGACTTAGAGATAGGTACTTCCTGGATCATAAAAAAATTTAGGTTTGGTTTTGTCTTTTCTGTTGACATAATTTACGTACTTGTGTAAAAAAAAATATACAGGCAAGCAGACAGACGCGAGTCCATAGGCGGCAACCGCTTGCCTTTATAGAGGCTGTAAGCTGGTTACTCTCCGATGTGTTTTAATATAAAATGACTGGATAAAATTATGTCAGGGGCAGTTTTTGACGATAAATGCCATGAACCTGAAACTATTCTCCAGTACTTAAGTATAAATATATCCTAAACTTTCGAGAACTTGTTTGTGTTTTATGACTTGTACCGATACAATTAAGTTTTGGAAGCTCAGTGAGTACTACTAATAAGCATTGCAGCAGCTGTACCGTAAAATGGGGTGAGTAGGCGCAAAACTGACATTTAAACCTCGATAACATTTTATTTTTACATATGCAAACTGAATGGTGTATATAATAAGTGTTCCGGACGTTTGTATTTTAGTTTTTATTTTATTTTGGGTAGTTCCATTTCATAACTTTGACAATAAACAGGAAATCCCACCTCACCCCGTAGTCCCTCGTGATTGGGATGAGATGGGTTTTCATACAAAGGTTCCAAAATCGGAACATTAATGGATCGTTTTTTTATTTTATTTTATGAGTATTACTATAGCTCAATTTTAAATTGGAATACATTATTTTTGTAGCAGTAGCCATAAAATCCCATCTCACCCCCTTTCATCCCTTCTCTCCCCATTCATAACCCAACTCTCCCCGCGAACCCTACTCACCCCATTTTACGGTATGCAATCAAAATCCAAACTTCTAATTAACTATTACAACATCTGTAAGTTTTTCGACACACGACTTCATATCCTTTAAAATATCACCATCCACCGCACCCGTATACCACGAACCCGGAACAGGACACTACACATTGTATTGGAGCCCTAACAAGTGCATTTCAACCCTTATGCTTAAGGCCCTTAAGTTAAGGGTGACAGTGATGGTGGACAATGGTTCCCACGGATCCGGTCAAACTGGTTTCTAGGGGTTATTGCAACGGTTCTCCGGGTCAAACGCTGGGGTAGAACTAGAAATAACGTAAGATAATACTAACCATAGGTACTTTACGGGTCTCAAGGCTGTAGTGTTGGGACAGTTGTGAGTTGGGTCTTGACTGTCTCGAAATTGTAGTGAGTTGTAAGCTAAGCCTCACAGAAGTCTACAACTAGAGGGCGTTCCGACCAATCGTATTCGAGAAGTAAGGAATCGACGCAATATAACCTCTAGTTGCATTTACCCAGGTTGAACTTACATTGTATAATCTAGCAAATCAATGTGATACCTTTAACCCGTTCAGTAACATCAAACTTACGGTACAGTAAGCAGCAGAAGTTGCTGAGCGGGCGAGGTGTTCAAAATGATCTTGACGTGACTTTTTTTTTTACTTTATTGTTAAGAGAATAAGAGCGTGTTTTGATGTTTTTGAACACCTCGCCTCCTTAGCAACTTCTGCTGCTGACTGTTACTAACCTAACCTAACCTACCCCATATTTCCGTATTCATACCTACATGTCATACTCTATCTCAATAGACCGATGAAAACATTTTCGATACCAGCCAGGGCTGCCAGATCGTATAATAGGCTACGAAACTCGTATAATGAAATTATTTTCGTATACATGTCGTATAGTTGGTCAATCGGTATAATTGGATACGAAAAAAACACCGATGTCAAACTACTGTCAATAGCCCCCTCCAGACTATGTGCGTGAAGCGCGGCGCGACGTCGCGGAGCGAACATATCGCGAAGTTGACGTATGACTCCACACTCGCACACTTCACGGCGATTTCGCAGTTTGGTTTGCGGCAATATGGCGGAAAAGCATCAGCCGATCGAGTTTAACTGTTAGTTATCTATGGCATCATACGTGATTTAGCTGTTTTTCCATTTTGTTTTATTTTAAAACCGTAAAATATAGCTGCTTAATATAATATAATCATAATATAATTAATATTTATCTTGCCACAGAGGAGCCAAAATATTGTGTAATGTGGAGTCTTGCAAGTTCGCGCTTCGCGTCTCCTTTGACGCGGGCCGAAATACCGACAAAAAACGGAGAACAAGGCGCGAAGGCGTGAACAATCTGCGAAATCGACGCCACACTCGCGTTCGCGGCTTCGCGCCGCGATTCGCGCATGAGTGTGGAGGGCGCTAATGCTTCAAAAAAAACAGTGTGCCAATACAATGCTATAACCGCGAAAATCGAAGTTCGCAAATTGCGGGGATTTTTCTCTGTCGCTCTAATAACGCCTTCATTGGAGTAAAAGAGAAAGATCCCCGCAATTTGCGAATTTGGGTTTTCGCGGTAGCCGCTCTGTTATACGATTTAATGGAACGGCAACTACTTAAATACACGTCAACGTGGGCTATAACCGTTAAAATCCAAGTTCGCAAATTTCGGGCATCTTTCTCTGTCACTCTTATTACGCTGTCATTGGAGTAAAAGAGAAAGATACCCGCAATTTGGGGGCTTACCGCGAAAACCAAAATTCACCAGTTATTAAAAAATCTATTTAAAATAATAGTTTTTTTTTATTTTGTACTCGTATAATGCAATCGAATTTCGTATAATTGCGGGCACAGAGGGGCTACCGCGAAAACCGAAATTCGCAAATTGCGGGGATCTTACTCTTTTACTCCAATGAAGGCGTAATTAGAGTGACAGAGAAAAATGCCCGCAATTGACGATTTTCGGTATTGGCGGTAGCCCTACAGGATCGTATAATCAAGATTTATGTACTGGCAGCCCTGATACCAGCATCTCTACTTTACCTGTTTTTTTCTTGGCGCGTGCCATATTTGCATCTCTATGGAACCCGTATGGACCAGGGGTCTATTGGATACTATTGTCATCTCCCCTTTCTGTTGGGCCTGTCTTTGTGTCAGTTCATTTAATTTGTTTAAATTGTCGTTAATTTTTTACACATTATCTATTATAAATCTATTTATTAAATAAATATTATGGGACAATCTTACACAAATCCATAGTAAGCTCAATAAGCCTTGTGTTGTGGGTACTAGACGACTATATAATAGATAGATATAGATAAATATATAGAAATACACAAATAAGAGCTCAATCGCACGAGCGCTTTTACAAAGCGCGTTAAAAAAGCGTTTGAATGATACAAATGGATACATGTGTATTTAATATTTATTCACACGATGGCGGTGGCGCTTTTTATCAAGCGTTGTTGGATTTTCGACTTAAAGCGTTGGTCGTTAAATCGAATTTAGCCTGTGGACAGATTGAAGCGCTTTTTTAACGCGCGTTGTAAAAGCGCTCGTTAGTAGGAGGCCTAAATGTCCGTACCAGGATTCGAACCCGGGACCTCCTGCTTCGTATGGAGGTAGGTGTAGAGTTAAACGGACTTCTTTTAAAATATAATTATTTTACTATTTTTTTATCTTGTAAATATTTGTACAGTAAGTACCTACATATATGGCGCTACTTTATCGCACTAGTGCGATAAATAGCACATTACGTCACTATATCGAAAATTTAAAGGGCCATATAAGGTAAAACAGTAAAATGTTGTACGATACAATGTGCTATTAATTCGCAACTCGTGTTGATGTACAACACTCCCTTCGGTCGTATTTTAATTTATCGCCACTGACTCGTTGCAAATCTCCTACTCTTCGCACTTTTATCGTAATGCACTACTTAGGTATTAGTAACTTTCTAGTTTGCTCTCTGTGATTAGATATTTGTATTTCTATTATACTAGGTATATACTATGTTTGTAGCTCCTACGAATACTTTTAGTTGTTTTATTGCCTTGCTCGGTCTAGCAACGTGACGGCATCTTAGTGAAAGTACTGGGAGAAAATTAAACTAAGCACTTAGATAGTGAGTGTCAGGATGGCGGGTAGACCTCAGTGATTTCAACGAAATATTTAGAAATATATTGTACCTTCTATGTACCTCAGTGTACCTTTAATAGAAACCCGTGTACCTCTCCCTAATACGAGATACATAACAAAAAAGGTCTACCCACCATTCTGACGTCAGGATGGATCTATGGAATCTTGCATTATACCGCACTAAAAGTATGCAGTTATATTCTACCTTAGAGTCCGCTGGATGCGGGTGGCGCAAGACCGGTCATAGTGGCACTCTTTGGGGGAGGCCTATGTCCAGCAGTGGACGTCCTCTGGCTGATATGATGATGATGATGATGATATTCTACCTTTCGTGTACCTCTGTAAACGCCTTTCAAAGAAATCAGTATAGGTTTAATACCTTTAAACGAGCAAATCTTGTTTATTTATTTATATATTTATATATATATTTCGGGGATCTCGAAAACGGCTCTAACGATTTCGATGAAATTTGCTATATGGGGGTTTTCGGGGGCGATAAATCGATCTACCTAGGTCTTATTTGTGGGAAAATGCGCATTTTTGAGTTTTTATATGTTTTCCGAGCAAAGCTCGGTCTCCCAGATATTATCCCTAAAGCGAGCTAGGCTCAAACCAAGGTCCACCTATGAAATCTTGTATTATTTCCATCAAAATGTATGTAGTTATATCGTAAGTACCTAAGTACCTTCTGTGTACAGCAGTGTACTCCGCTATCCTCTGGCGAAATAGAATCATTAGACTAATATTATTATACCGTTGTATTCAGACAAAAAATATTGGTGTATTAGTCTAATACACTCGAGAAATAGAGTCCTGTCCAAATTTGATAATTTTTTCAGTGATTTTATGAGAGCTCTTAGACATAGAATCATAATTATTCTAGCTATAAAAGAACTAGGCCTAAGACATTAAGGAATCCTTGAAAAGGTAAAGGCAAAGCTCCATTGCACACTTTGAGAACAGCAGGTATAAACGGACCATAAAATTTTGTGGGAATCAGAACTCGTTGCCCAACAGATCCTCCTTTCACTTCTTATGTATCTGAGCCGATACATAATACGGCTATTGGCTGCATTGTCTTCGTTTACATAATGTACTGTAATTAAATTCGTTATGAGCTTATTAGTAACTTTGTTAACGTACCAAGCTCTATATATTTAGTTCAACTATAAAAATGATTGGTAAAATGAACCCTGAGGTTCAATTAAACATCCTACACAAATTGCAGAAAAAAATCTAAGATTAGTGTGGACCCACGGCATAGCGACTGCGAAATAAGCCTTAACCCTTAATAATCCTTAAATAAGTGTTAATCCTTTTGTACAATGAGAAAAGGCCTGTGGCCTGATATGTTTTGACTACTGAATGTATAATTGTGGCAAATGTGTGGCAACTGGCATCGCATCAGCAAATAAAATATGAGTTAATAAGATACTATGTTTTTGCACTTTATTTACTTATTTATGTATTGTGTATGTAATGCACAGTAAGTCCGTTTCTTTTTATCGAAATGTATCTTAAATCAGTAACGGTTACTACTGATTCGGCCACAGATAACTGTTACCCCGTATATGTCCCTTATAAAACCTTTGTTGGGTTGTAGGACAATTACAGATAGACAAATGAAGATTTGGCACCCTTCTGTCCAAAATCTGTCACAGAAAATTGAGATGACGTGTGGGAAAAGGGTGGTATTGGCCTTCGTGAAATCTTTAGGAGTTAAAAGTTTGTAATATTTACTGGCAAAAACATGGGTGGTAATGTTTTCTAAGTTTGTATTGTACTGTAATTGACTGTAGAGTAATGTAGTATACCCTATAATGGACGTGGAACCGGTAATGGGACAAAAAACCACAAATCCTCTAAAATAAGTATCTAAAAGTAGTTTATAAACACTGGTTATATTTTATCATAAATAAAAGTCCTAGAGCAGCTTCAGTTTGAATTTTTAATAAATTCGGTTACTTTTTAAGAAATTGGCGTCACCCAAAAGTTGTCGTGTCACTGAAAAAAAATACCACTAAGAATTCTTAACAACTTCGCTAAAAGAGGTGAGTTAATTTATTAAATTTTAATTAATTAATGTTTGATGAAAACTAGAATGTGTTTTGTTAATTGCATTTACCATGAGATAAGGTATACAACACACTATGTTGTGACTCCACAGATGTAAAAATAAAAACCGGCCAAGTGCGAGTCGGACTCGCGTTCCAAGGGTTCCGTATATTACACAATTTTTAACAATCAGTGCCGGATTAAGATATGTTGATGCCCTAAGGATTTCTAGGTGCCCCCTCTCCCTCGGGTCATCAAGATTACATTGATTTTTTGGTAAATTGAGAGAAGTTCATTGCCGCGTTACAGCTGAGAATGGAAATCAGTCACATCATTTTATCACGAAAATTGACAGTGCCGCAGCAGTAATGTTGCAACAGAGTACCTAATGCTGTTGCAGTCGCCACCCGAATGTCACCTTTATCATAGCTTAGAAAGTAATAGAAACGCGAGCGAAGCGAGCGCGGAAATTTTTCGATATAAAAACGCAATATGATAGACAGTTGTAAATTTTTACTTTTAGTATGGAAATCAGTCACATCATTTTATCACGGAAGTTGACAGTACTGCAGCAGTAACGTTGCAACAGAGTAATGTTGCTGCAGTCGCCACCCGAATGTCACCTTTATCATACCTTATAAAGTTATTGAAAGCGCGAAAATTTTTCGATATACAAACGCAATTTTACTTTTAGTCCCAACCAGGCGCGAATCCAGGATTTCATACAAGAAGGGATGGGACAGTTTTCTATCAGCCTAGCTTCGCATAGGGCTCGATATTTCTAAGGCTTCGATATTCGAGGTTGTTTTCATGCATAAAATATGCAAGAAAGCAGAGCTTGGAATTGAATTGGCGAAGTGTGAGAAAGGCAGTAGGCCTAGCTGCGAAAGAGGAAAGCTTGGATTTGGATCCACACCCAAGTGTAATTAAGGCAGAAGGCCTCGCATAAGACCTAACGCCGAACCGCAAAAGAGTGGGTTGAAATCGAATCTATGCATGTAATCACGACTCTTCTACTGCTACCGATTGTTTCCCAAAGAAGTACGCGCCATTATTTTTGCAAATTAGCTTTTGGACAGCTAAAAAAAATCGTGTGGTAAAAACGATGTGTCTGTCCCTAATTTTAAAATTTGTTCACCTTTTTCAACCTGGCATTTTGGTGCTTCTCCTGAACGGGCTTGTTTTGCTTATTGGTTACAAAGTCTTTATTAATTCAACCATTAAAGTCGACGAGTACAAAAAACTTTAAGCTAGCTCTCAATTTAACATTTTTTTTAAACATTATTTTTAATTTGACCTTACAATTACTCGTAAGTAGGTAAGACCGTTAAATATTTAAAATGATTATCTTATCAGAAAATTATCACCAATTACTCTAAGAAAACTACTACTCTAAGTAATCCGGCACTGTTAACAATGTATTTTTTATGTGAAACGTGAGTGAAATCTCTTTAAAAAATCCGTAGTAATTAAGTCCGACTCACGCTTGACTGTACATTTCTAATAGGTTTTCCTGTCATCTATAGGTATAGACCTATTTTATGTATTTTTTTCAAAATTTTAGACCTAGTAGTTTCGGAGATAAGGGGGGGGGAATGGTCATTTTTTGCCTATTTTCTTGAATAACTTCTAAACTGTTGATTCGAAAATTATAATAAAATAATATTTGAAATCCTTACTATAAGCTCTTTCATTTGATATGTAACATGATATAGTTTGAAAAAATTTTTTTTTCATTTTTTCATTTACCCCCCAAAAGTGGCCCCCATGTTTAAAATTCATTTGTTTACGTTACATTTCCGTATTCGGGTCACAAACTTACATATGTGTACCAAATTTCAACTTGATTGGTCCAGTAGTTCCGGAGAAAATCGGCTGTGACAGACGGACAGACAGACAGACAGACGCACGAGTGATCCTATAAGGGTTCCGTTTTTTCCTTTTGAGGTACGGAACCCTAAAAATAGTGGTATTTGGCCCAATCCCATTATAGGAGCTGTAAAACTGCATACCTCCTATGATGGGACAATTTACATAATGATGCTTGCCATGCCATAATTTCATGTTTAAACAATACAGAAGTACTTAAAATTTAGTTACGAAATATGTCAGCCAGGAGGTATGCTCGGACTTCGGATAAATTAATATCGTTTTTCCAAACTTTTATTTAACTTGCTAAAAAAAAATAAAAAAAATTACCTTGCCCTGTTAGTTAGTGTGGGTCAAATCTTGGTAGCTGAATTTGACCCACTTTCCGATTTCCGATTGAGTTGAAATTTTGTATACGTAATTAAGTATTCAAATCGGATGATAATGCAATATTATGATAACATGCACCTGATCTGATGATGGAGACAGGAGGTGGCAATGGGAACTCTTCGATAAACGCTCGCTAACTAATTGTGTTTGCGTATATTAGAATTGTCTCGATGGGTTTAATACAATAATAATTTTCTGTGGAAAGAAAAATACATTCAGCGATAAAAGCTTATAACAATAATTGATTTTTTTGCCATAACTTATTCCCTATTTCAATATTTTATACTGATAGAGCAATGTCCATTATAGGGGGCCCATTACTGGATCCACGTCCATTACCGGGGTTCCATTACTGGAGCTTTGGTGTCCATGACTGGAGAAAAAAAACATAGTTTTAATTTGTTAAGTACCTATGTGGAAACTCCTTGCAGTATCTTTGATACAACACGCCTGAAACATGAAAGATGGATAGGACATTCATCTTGTAACACGCTAAGCGGTAGAACATTTACATGTATCAGGGAAATATCACAAATACTCCAAATTTCCTCTTAAATGTCCCATGACTGGTGCTGTCACCTTAGGTACAAACAATGTCAATTGCGATTTAGCAATTCTGTTGACATTTTACGTCTTTAACAAAAAGAAGCTAACATTTCTATAATGTCGTCATTACTATGTTATTGTCCAACATTTTATAAATTATTTAATCCTGCTTAAATTATTTAGGTACTTTAATCTTAATTAGCAATAGAGTTAAACAATGGCAATATTATCTGTTGCGGAATACCTTTTCACCAGTTCGCTAACTGGACCTACTACGGACGCTATCCGTGTACATAACTGGAAATACTTAAAAGCTAAATTATCAGCAATATATCAATACGAGTACACCATTAAATTCAACACTAATACCTACTAAAGGGCTCATTCAAATTTAAGTAAACCGTATGCGAATGGTCGGAGGCCAAGTCTCATTTTGGGTCGCTGAGCCAACGGAGTAGTAGTATGCGAATGGTATAAGGTTTAAAATTAGCAAAAATATTCCAAGCCCGTTGGCTGTAATCGAGCGAAATCGTTTCATGGAACTAAAACGACCTGCCAAGTGCATTGCCACTACTTGCGTTTTCATCTGGACACAGTGCGTAGGCAATTCACAGAACTTCGTTCGGCGCTTTGAAAACCAGATGAATTAACTAAACCATTTGTCACAGTGCGGAAATAGTATAGTTACCTACTAATTATATTTATAATGTAAATAATACAAACGTAATACTTAAGTAAGTAATTAGCATAGAAGGTAGGATCCTATAGAAGTGGTATACTCGTGCCTCCGTGGGGACAAAACATAGGCAATGCGACACTGTGATTGGTCGAATTTATTTGTTGCCCACCATAGCCCATAAGTTCTAATTTAAGGTGGAGAATAAAAAAGGACAAACAATAATAGCGCTTTCGCTGCTACTCCTACTGAAAGATACATAAGACTATCCCGTTCGCTCATTAACCCCACCCATCATGCCTTATCCAGTTAAAATACTAGATTCATGGAATTAGTGTGTTGTCTTGTTATGGAAGCCGATTTGACAAATATTATTAGTGTGTTGCCATACTTGCCATGGTAACCCATACGACTTAACGAGGGCCCATTTCTCGAACGGTATTAGACTAATATTATTAATCCACGAACTGTCCAATCGTATTCTGAGTCACCATGCCCATGGCAACGCAATAATATTAGTCTAATACCGTTTGAGAAATGGGCCCCAGTTCGTGGACTAATCGATATTAAGCACTTTAAGATTTCGGTGGTCATTTCTTGATATTATTATGTTATTTTGTATGGGTCATCTTGGCAATTATATTATAATAACTAATTGTCAAAAAATAAATTAGAGATCAAATTCCAATAGGAGTGAGCACAGTCATGATTCGTACAAATCGGTATGTGAAAAGGTTGGCTGGTTACCATAAATTAATCTAGTTAGAATGCTACCAGAATGTCATACAGCGAAGCACTGTGTAGGCATTTAATCCTATTTGAAATCACCCGTGTACGTTAGACTGGTTTTACTAGGCAGTAGGCGCTTCCTTCTTATAAGGATGGCTATGCTAACGACCATCATTTTCTAATTCTATTACAGGTTTTCTCCACATGGTGGGATGTTTTAGTACAACATAATGAAGCAATAATGGGGTTGGCAACTGTTAAAGGTTTTTAAAGATGGCGCCAGCATAGGTTTTACTTGTCTCTAGTTTTTTTGTTCTATGAAATTTGGCTTAAGGGACAGGTAAAACCTATGTTATATAAATCAAAAGTCTGCAGCGATTTTGATAGCCCACGCAGTGCAAGTGTTATTTAATACGTCATAATTTCATAGACGTTTGTCGTTTAAAATAGCACTTGCATTGCGTGGGCTATCAAAATCGCTGCAGACTTTTCTTGGTCTAACTCTAGTATCTACTTTTAGAACTCGCGTTCTAACTTTCAACCCCCATTTCCAACCCAATGTGCAATATCAACCCAAACCCAATATCAAAAAAAAAAAAAAAAAAAAAAAAAAAAAAAAAAAAAAAAAAAAAAAAACCGTTCAGCTGTTTTAACCAAACCTCCTTCTTTAAACCAAAATTGGCAATACGTTAATAGAAAAAAAAATAATATCTACTTAGAAATGTGGTATAAAATGGTGGTAACATGCACTTTTGTTGGTCAGCACAGCACATCTCGCTAGTAACACGTGTATGAAAATTGTATGTAATAATTTTGCCAAAATATTTACAAAATACTTAATATTTAAAGGA
The DNA here is from genome assembly GCF_910591565.1 of Cydia splendana. Taxonomy (NCBI): domain Eukaryota; kingdom Metazoa; phylum Arthropoda; class Insecta; order Lepidoptera; family Tortricidae; genus Cydia; species Cydia splendana. The sequence continues at coordinate 2,414,661 of NC_085968.1, forward strand.
ACTTGTGATATACCTATTTTAGATAAGAAGAGATAGAAAGTTTATTTCAACAGTCCTTTTATTAACAAAATAAATTACCTATTTGTAACACTAACACTAAATAATCTAATTATAATTATTGACAGCTATTGGCTGTAAAACATAGGCTTGCCCTGTGGCTCTGTCCACAACATGTCCAGTGGTGGGCTCTAAGAAGAGTCTTGGGGCTGAAGCGGCCGGTGTCAGCTCAGGATGCTGATGCTGTCTCACTCCTGCACCTTGTTCATACGGTACAAATTGATTTTCTGTCCTTTTCACGTAATACTGTGGTTGCTGTTCTTTTCGTTCCTCATTTTTATTTTTCACGTAATACTGTGGTTGCGGTTCGTTTCGTTCCTCATTTTTATTTTTCACGTAATACTGTGGTTGCGGTTCGTTTCGTTCCTCATTTTTATTCTTCACGTAATACTCTGGTTGTTGTTGATTTTGTTCTTCGTTTTTATTCTTTACGTAATACTGTGGCTCCTTTTCTGATTGACTTTGTTCCTCATTCTCTTTGACGTAATAATGCGGTTCTTGCTTCTGTTCTTCCTTTTGATTAAGAGCAGCCTGTTTTGCGGCGTTATCTTCTTCGTTTTCTGGTCTTCTTTGCCTTCTTTTACGTTTAGGTTGTTGATTTTGTTCGGCTTCTTTTACTGTATCTTCTTGAGGAGCTTGACGTTGTTTTATTTTTCGCTGATACTTCGTTTTTGGTGATTCTTCGTCGCTTTCTTCTTTCCGTACAAATTTTCTTTCAGTTTTGATTCTAGGGTGAGCTCGTTTAGCTCTGCCGCTTTCATCATATTTCGCTGCCTGCTCCGGATCGTATTCTTCTGTATCATAAGTGGGCTGTTGCTCACTAGGTTCATCATATGTGTCATGTTCATCATGGGCATGGTCTAATTCGTGATTATATGAACCATCATCATCTGAACCATCATATCCGTCATTGCCATGGTTAGCGGCGTGACCGGCATGGTTCAAGTCCCAGTAATGCTCTCCATATCCCCCATGTTTGTCACCCCAACGTACCTGAGTTATAAAAAGGGTTAGACAACGAAATGGTAATGTTTGATAGTGAGGTTAAGTTTTTGGTTAAACATTAATATTAGATATTAGTTAAGAGAAATGAGAAAGTTACAAACGGAAAGAATACTGAAGACGGCAATAGCAGTGGTTATAGTCGCTTTCCCGCAGTTAGTTATTATATAATTGATAATTTCTTATACGTATTAGTGTATTTTTAATAAAACACACGAGAAACAATAATCTTTTGAAAATATATTCCTGAAAATGTTAGAAAAACATTAAATCCATTAAGGAAAAAACTTTCTCATGCTATAGGTAATATATAACCGCTTGATGGATAAAATGTTTTCTAGTTAAGCAAGATCACGCAGAGATTTAGGTGCTTAATGTTAGGTCAGATAGTATAGGTAGAGTTACTCATGATCTCTCAGTAAATAGAGGCCAAACAACAAAACTTTTAGAAATAGCAACTTTTCTTAAATTTTGACGCAAATGTTTAGGAAAACAGTACACCTTATTATTCACAACGACGGGACTTATCGCGTAAAATTAAGTTTTAAATTTACCTCCGACGTTTCGAGGACGGCGTTGTCCCCGTGGTCCGTGGTGGAGACTTCTCCTAGACCACGCGGACAACGCCGTCCTCGAAACGTCGGAGGTAAATTTATAACTTAATTTTACGCGATTAAGTCCCGTCGTTGTAAATAATAATGAGTAAAAAATCATGAAAGTTTAAAACAGTACACCTTATATCAGCCGCTACCCATATTTTCCTAAATCTCTGTTTAACCTGTTGATTATTAAAGCAAAGCATACTTTAGCAGAAAACAGTCCATCAGAAGGCTTGGCACGCTCGTGTCTCTCGGTGAAATGTCGCTCGCTGCCCTGCCTGTGTCCCTGCTCGTAGTCCTCATGCGTGGGCAGATGCCTATACCTTCATGCAAGCAAGCGAAAGTTAGAGACAGAAGAGGTTAGCAAGAACAAGAAGTTAGAGGACAGACGGAGAGCACAGACCAGAATACGAAGAGATAGGGGAACGATTTCAATGACCGTGGGTCGCGAAACATGTCGTAACTTCAATATTATATATAAACAATGTTAGTGATGTTTAGTTTTTATAGTTGCCCAATTTCACAATAGATGTTGCTATTCTATCGGCTACTACGCACTGTTAAGATTTTTCCACAGCGCCTTATATAGTAAATTTGGTTTCAGAATAAATGAGTATTAAGTTGTCAAGTGACGTGTTTCATGACAAAAGGTAGGTAGTGCAGTGTAGTCAGCGAACAGCGATCAACCCATTAAAAAGTCGTTATGTGACATCATTAACAAGTAGTACGGAAAACGTCATTGAACTCGCCCCCTCAACAGAGGGTGCGTTACTTTGCCCATGTCCCTGTGGTTCTTAAAGTCCTTCTTCTCGTATCGCTGCTCCCACGTGTCGGGGTCCTCGCACACGTGCCCGAACTCTATGTTGTACGGACTCAACTGTACTGAGAAAAAATCCCTATAAACATAAGGTTTATTCAATCATCTATCTATAATAAGTTTTTGGCAAACATTTTATTTTTGGTAAATATTTTATCACTGACTGTACTTTTCTTACGACAGACAACTAATACTCATCGAGACAATTCTAAAAACCCCTAACACAATTAGGTTGCGTTGTTTCATCACAGAGTTCCTATGGCCACCTCCTGTCTCCATCATCAGATCAGTTCGACAGTACCATATTATTGTATTGTCATCAGAACTACACACAGCTGCCAATTTTCATGACGCTACGATCCTTGGAAGATGGTTAAATTTGTTACCTTAGATTCCATTACAGTTAGTTACATACAGGTCGACCTAATATAAGTTTTTAGCAAAAATTTCATTTTTAGTACAAATTTTTATCGCTGACTGTACTTTTCTTACGACGGACAACTAATACTCATCGAGACAATTCTAAAAACCCCGAACACAATTAGGTTGCGTTGTTTCATCACAGAGTTCCTATGACCACCTCTTGTCTCCATCATCAGATCAGCTCGACGGTACCATAATATTGCATTGTCATCCGATTTATACATGCATGCAAAATTTCAGCTCAATCGGAAACCGGGAAGTGGATCAAATTTAACTTGCAAGATTTGATTACAGACCGACAGACAGACAGACAACGGTCAGGTGAAACTAAATAAAAGCTTGTAAAAAGCTTGACAAAAATGTAAGTTTACGCGTTGTCGGAAAGAGTGATTGCCTATTAGTAAATAATTTGATACCTTCTTTCAAACCATGATGCGTGCAACGTGCATTAGGTATTAAGGACACCCTAAAGGCGGGATTCTACCAGTGTGCGGGCACTGTGCGGCACAAGCATATTCAGTACAAAAATTAGAGATGCACCGGATATTCGGTTACTATCTGGTATCCGGCCTATCCGCCCAGTATTTTAATATCCTGCCGGATACCGGATAGTGACCTACTATCCGGCCGGATACCGGATAGTAACATTGCTTGCTTTCGGAGTAAACAAATCGGATTTAAGAAACAGGCACGGTCATCATCGTACTTGTTTATTATTTTAAAACAATTTAAACATTCCACTGACTTGCACGCGCACTCATTTCGAACCTAGAAATGTGTCCGCGCTAACGTTCACTAGGAAACAGTACGGTTACCATCAGTTTGTCACTGACATAAACGCCGTCGAGAACGTAATTTACTTTCTATACATCCCGTTTGCACTAATATGCGAGTGCGAGCGAGATGTATAGAAAGTAAATTACGTTCTCGACGGCGTTTATGTCAGTGACAAACTGATGGTAACCGTACAGGAGGTCAAACCTGCAGAATGCGCACCTGAAAAACCGAAATGTAGGTATAGCTCCGTTGGCCGAATATTCGGCGGCCGGATACCGGATATTCGGCCGATGGTCAGGCGAATATCCGGTATCCGGTATCCCTAACTAAAATCCTTATGCCGCACAGTGCCGCACACTGGTGGAATCCCACCTTAACATGCGCGTTGCTTTGCGAACCCTTTTAAAACCCGTACCGACTCTCCTATTGAAAGTAAGTACTAAGTACCCCATACTATAATCTTTCAGTTTTACCCTCACATACTATACTTTAGTTGTCCGGTAGAGATCGCTTTTTGGCAATAAGACCGCCCATTGCTTTATCTCTCCTTTGAAATATTAAATGTAACGTTTACCTACTGGGTCTTTTATTTGAGATGTGCAACTCTTTATATTTAGTTATGTTAAGTATTTTACGTAAACCCTTAATTCGGCAATGTCCAAAATAGACTGGACATAACCTTTGACACTCTTTTTGCATTTATCATATCCATGTTTCTCTCTTTTTGCATAAATCATTCCAACCAACGAACGTTAAACGCACAACCTTTCGTGTTTTGTGCCATGCCATAAATTAGATACGTACTGGAAGAATTTTGCCTGAGCCTCGATTGTTGTAGGGTTCTTAGGTGGGGTCCGAACCAACACGGCTCTGCCCCAGCCTGGTCCTGCGTAAACGGCAAACAGGCACCACAGCCATTTCTGAAAAAAAAAACATTCAAAAATGTCTGAAAACGCTCATATTAGCTCGATGCTCGATGGTACCATAATATTGCGTTGTCGCCCAATTTATATATAACTATATTAATTATGTACCACTTATGCGAAGTTTCAGCTCAATCGAATAATAGAATGTGGTTCTAATTTAGCTTATTGACAGATATGACCCGAACATTGCAAGTAATTTAGGGCTCATTTTTGAAACGGTATCGGTATTAAACTAAAATTTATAGCCCACCAACTAAGGCCCATTTCTCGAAATATATTACTCTAATATTATTAGTGTGTTTTCATGGCAAACCATACGATTAGACTTTGTGGACTAATAATATTAGTCTAATACCGTTCAAGAAATAGGCCCCTGTCAAATTTTATGGGTGTATATGACAACACACTAATAGGTAATCTTAGTCTAAACACCGTTTGAGAAATGGATCTATTTACGCAAAATTATCATCACATCAGAAATTCTGCCAATTGTTATTTGACTAATTAACCTCCTATTCAATTTTCGTTAACACATAACCAAATATAAATAAGTCTTTATTTTTAAAAGCACCTGTTAAAAACTTGCTCCACACTAAAAACAATAGTGTATTTAACTCTAAAATGACTCATTATTGCACTAGTCTAGTGTTGACTAAAAACACTGCTTAAAATTCTCACTAGAAAAATACTGAAACAAATGCAGATACTTAAAACAAATGAATAGTTGACGGAACATTGTCCTTGACATACTAAGTAGTTTCACAAATTGTCATGAAGGTGGCGTTTTTTAGATTTGATAGATTTTTAAGAGTCACACTGAACTATAGTCTGTATCTTCAGGTACTTATTTAAATAAAAGTAAACAAACAATTTTTACATTTTTGGGAGTTATAACATTTGTTGGTTAACCAACCAAATACCGCCTGGATCAGTCATTGAATGACCTGACTTTAACCTACCTACATTATTTGATCATGTAATGTTTTCAACTTTGTCTTCAGATTTTGTTTACTTTTATTTAAATACCTAAAGATACAGAGTATAGGCGCCGCCCATAGTCGAGTATATTATTATACCGTGGGCGCCGCCATACAAGCTCAATTTTGAACGACATTCTGAAATGACATGAAATTTGACATGAACATTCAAGTACTTAAATCTATGTCTGGTACTTAATTCCCGTTGTTAGAAATTAGAGCGATAAGTTTTATATACAAAACTTCAGACAGACACAGCATACTTAAATGTTCATGCCAAGTTTCATGTAAGGTCAATGTGGCTAATTCCGTCATAGGGAGTATTCCGTCCACTAGCGTTTTTCTCGAACAACGAACAATATTTATAATTTCATCGGCGAAGCGCGATAGCTTTTAATTTCAGCTATCAAAAGCTAATGGTTTTTTTCCCTACGATTGAAAATCAAAGAAATATATGCTCGTGGCCGGAATAGTCCCTATGACGGAATTAGCAACATTGGCCTTAATTTAAGCATGTCGTTTTAAAATGAGAGCTTTACTTCGATTGTATGGGAGCGGCTTTTTGGTGGTAGGCTCGTGTGACTCTTAAAAACCGCAAAATTGTATTGTTTTAACAACGGACCTTGACTGACAAATCTAGGTTATTAGAGAATTGTCCGTTAAGTTAGTTCATTTGGTTTTATGAACCGACTTAAAAAGAGGATGTTCTCAAATGGTCGCGACCTTGTTTTTATGTTCCCGATTAACAGATTTGGAAACTTTCTTTGTTTTTTTTTTTTTTTTTTTTATGAAATAGGAGGCAAACGAGCAGACGGATCACCTGATGGTAAGCGATTACCGCCGCCCATGGACACCCGCAACACCAGAAGGGTTGCAAGCGCGTTGCCGGCCTTTAAGATGGGAGTACGCTCTTTTCTTGAAGGTTTGTAGGTCGTATCGGTCCGGAAATACCGCTGGCGTTGTTTGAAAGTAAAGTTTCAGTATTTGCTCTCAATTTCATAAAATTAGGATAAGAGGTACATATAATGATGATGGTACAATTCAACGAAGTACATTTTTTTCTCGTTTGCTCTCGGAAAGCACCAGTATCATTTATTCATAACTCATGACACTACTCATAATATGTTAAATTATTAAAATACTTAATTTCACCGGTCGCGTTGTTATTTTTTTTCTGAAATAAACATTATTATTTTTTTCCCCATCGCACCTATTTTTTATACTTTAACGCTCCCATTATTTTTGTTTTGGACTCCAAAAACGTATCACATAGCATAGCATATTTGCAAATTATTATACTTCGACTATTTGCTAGTTGAGCAACTGAATTTAAAATAATATACAAAAAAAACATTCGTCACAAACAATTGGATCCTAAATCCTAATATTAGATCACTTTTTACAAATCACACTTTCATCACTTTCACAATCACTGAACTCCATTCAATCACAATCACTTCAAATTTACATTTCTATTTAATATTTTTACTTGGTTTTAAGTACATTTTTCAAGGCTTTTTAGGTAAAAAGGTTATTTATGTGTAAGTATAAAAGTCAATACCGTAAATGCCGGACGTTGTGACATCTTGAGTGATTGACAATGGGTGTCAGTGAACGGTCCGAGTAAGTTCTTTTATAGAAAACACAACTTGCGGACGTTATCAGGTGCTCGGAACCGAATGGTTCGATCGATCTACATAAATCGGTGAATTAATTGTTGTTGCTCGGTGAAATTGGACTTTATGATGAGATGCTAAGGTTGCAACTTCTTGAATCAAGTTTTAAACTTCTTGAATCAAGTTTTTTAATAGGTCCGATTCTTCTTCAGACGCCATTTCTTTTAATAGGTACGATTCCGGTAAACTTGGGGAAGTTTGGTTGCATTACTTTTCTTTTCTTTGACATAGATATCTACAGACTATAGAGAGGTAGAGGTTAAAGGTAAGGAAACAATACTATGCGACTTAGTCTAATGTAATTAGAACCAGCAGATTTAAGGAAAAACACATTTGCCTAATAAACAAAAGTTTTGGGTGCAATCTTAACACAGTACGGTTACCATCAGTTTGTCACTGACATAAACGCCGTCGAGAACGTAATTTACTTTCTATACATCTCGCTCGCACTCGCATATTAGTGCAAACGGGATGTATAGAAAGTAAATTACGTTCTCGACGGCGTTTATGTCAGTGACAAACTGATGGTAACCGTACAGATCACAGAACGAAACAGTCCCAATACACCCAACCCAATGGTACAAACTATGCTAGGCTTATTTTAAACTTTATTTTCTTACATGGTCTCAATGGGTAATATGTATTATTATGTATGTAATCTGTATTTTATACCTACACACTGTTGTAACTAGCGCAATTACATAATATGTACTTATAATATAATATACTTAGCAACTTTTTTTACATATTTGTCTAGGTATATTTTTATAACCAAATGTTGACAATACATGAATATATGCAATAATTATGTTATGTTAATAATCTCACGTCCGATATTAACAGCAGTAATTTCATAAACCCATACAATATACTTATACATACTTACCTACTTATTATTTATTTTTCGTAAGAACATGGTTGTTACTTTCTAGTCACAAGAGGTAGAGTTAGACCAAGAAAAGTTTGCAGCGAGTTTGATAGCGCAGTGCAAGTGTTATTTATACGTCATAATTTCAGAAGTTTGTCATTCATAATAAGACTTACTCTGCGTAGACTTTTCTTGGTCTAACTCTACTTACTGCCGTATTCGAACTTCAAGATATTCACAAGAGACGACACGTACTAGATCCATTTTAGATACGTTATAGTTTAGATATCAACTAGTTCTCTTTTGCAACGCAATTCGGGCAACCAATGTCACTTTTACGTTAGATAGAGTAAGATATCTATTAGATGTGAATTGGATCTCTAAGTCATATCCTGTGGAAATCGTTCAAGAGTATCTCCAGAATCGCGCAAATGTCAAATTTGACAGGTTAAACATATCGTTATCGTATCTTGGTGATGTCTAAAAAAGATATCTAATAGATGTCTATTTCAAAATCCGAATCGGGCCCTTATAATTGTTGAAATATTTTGTTTTATCTCAAGCATGAGAATGCCTAGGGGTTGTCCAAGTTGTCTTGTGGAGGGTTGACATACATAGGCACATTAGGCACCTCGAAGATCCAATCAAATGGAGGCCTTAGCTTAGATTAGTCTTCCCTCTTTTTGTGGGTCATGTATTATCCTGTATTATGACCTGATATGACCCTGATAGGGTTCACGTAGAGTTGCCATACCTACGTCACAATTTTTGGTCGTTTGTCAGGTGTTTGTCAGTGCGGAAAGTTACTATTGATGGTAAATTAAATAAAACACGACCGAAACCCAATCGACCCGAGTTGTGAATTACCTATTCGCACGTGTATTGTACTACGTTTTCCAGTAGGTATACATATGGCCCTTTAAACTTTTGACATAAATATTTAGGAACTGAAAGTGCTTATTCCCGAACTAGTGCGGGAAATGTACTGTAAAGGCAAATTTAAACACTTTCGTTATTCAATAAACATGGCAAAGTCATTGTCGAAACCTAAACATTCCAAAATCTTCTAATCTGATAAAATAACGATAATACCAATTAAGTATTACGCGAATTTCATAACGTTCTCAATTAAAACGGAACGTAATGGCAAATGGAGCATCGCGACTCACTGGGGTGCGACTCGAGAGAAAACAAGAGACACAGACCACCATTCATAGACTACGGCGAAAAACGCGTTGTCCACTGCATGTGCAAGTATTCTGTCTGTGCTATCAAAATCGCTGCGCAGTTAGTTTGGTTTGACTTTAGGCTTAGCAGGAGTGACAGTCATCATCATCATCCTGTCCCAGCCGGTTTCGGCGTCGGCGACTGAGTTTGTACTTACTGCTAGTGAGAGCGACAATCGTAAACTCTCGGGTGGCTGACGTAGCCTATTTTTGCCGTAAATGTATGGCCAGACTCACCGCAGGTCAGCAAACCCTAGGGGTGCTGGGTGCTGTGACAGTATCTGACTACTCAATCATTTATTGCACATAATGGTTACTGTGGAACATAAATATAATTAATTAATTATAGATCACAATATGATTGTACCCTGTTAGGCGCAGAAACTAAGGAGAAGTACACTTTCTAAATCGAGGTTTCACTTAATACAAGGTATCAGTTAAACTTCTATGAAATTATGACGTATAAATAACACTTGCGCAGTCTGTGCTATTAAAATCGCTGCCAACTTATCTTGGTCTACCTCTAAGGGCCGGTACAAACGGACAGCAACCCCACTGGAACTTGTATGGGAATTGGGAACTGCACGCCGACGTTGCAGTTGGCGTGCAGTTCCAATACAAATTGCAGTCAGGTTGCAGTCCATCCAGCCCTAAGCTTCAAACTTTCCCCACAATTGAAAGCCACCCCGTTTCGCGGCAAGTGATCAGTGTTATCGGAGCAGATGCCGTGTAATTATCCGTTACGTAATAATTAGTAATTAAATCTCGGTAAGATCATAGAGTTACATAATGACAGAACAGAGACAGTGACACTGTCACCCACAGACCTTAACCACAACACAAGGTCTCCAAGATGTCCCGTACATCTTTCTTTAGTAACTTCAACGGTTCGTACCCTGATTTGACTTTCGTTCGATGGAAAAAAATCGCGAAAAAATAGGTCTAAAACACATCTTAAAAATTTGTAATAATTTTTGCACAAAAGCTAAAAATGTGAAAATTGCTTCTAAAAATGTGACATAATGGGGTTGGCAACTGTCAAAGGTTTGCATAGATGGCGCCATCATAGCTTGCCCCTTTTTCTATGAGATTTGGCTTAAAGGACTGGCATCCAGGGTATTAAAAAAACAAAAATTTGACACAATTCTAGGGATTGACAGGGCAAGCTATGATGGCGCCATCTGCTAAAAACTTCCACCGGCCAACCCCATTGTGTGAATATTGTACTGTTGTGAGCACCATATACATATGACAAGCACACTCTCTCACATGTGCCCTATACATACCCTAAAAGCATAAGTATCATATATCAGAATAATAACCTTACACTTTAGCGTTTGTCTTTACGTCCCACATCACAGTACAAAGAAGTAAATGAGGTGATTGAAAATTTAATCGGTAGTTTCTCAAGCCTCTTGTTATCTAAGTTCCGATATAATTATCTAATCTCAACAGGTGGTGTAGTTTTCTATTTAATGCTAAAAGTGTTGCAATGTCTCGGAAGTCTAGCTCACTTTGTTTATTGAAACAATAGTATTTACTTAACATTGGATATACGATTCTGATTCTTTTTACACGGAGATAGGTTTCAAAATATCGTGACTACAGGATGTCGCACAGGGATATTGATCACAGTGAATTTGTAGGTCTTCTCTCGTAACAAGGCTAGCACTTAGCTTTAAAAGGCGATGAAACCTTTTCACGCTTGAATATCGCTACCTCTTTTCTCCTGTTGGTATTTTATTATAATTTTGAACACTTCCCTACCCCGTTAAGTGGAAAGCAAACCAGCAAACGAACGATTTAGTATGATAGCTATTCTATTATTGTATTAATTTACGGACGTTTACGGGCGGTTTGAACTTTAAGATACGTCAAATATTACGGCTAGATACGATATAGATTAGATGTTATGTCAGTGCCAAAAGTGACGTTTTTGTTTGAACGAAAGTCACTTTTGATACTAACATATCTAATCCATATCGTAACTAGCCGTAATATTTGACATATCTTAACGTTCGAATCGGGCCGTTAGGGGTCATCCATTAATTACATCACACGTTTAGGGGGAGGGAGGGGGTCAAGAAAATGTGACATGTTGTGACAAGGGGGAGGGGGGAGTCATAAACTTTGTGACGTCACTTTAACTTCATCAGTAACCGAAAATCTATTTAAATTATTTTATACGCTAATTATCATTTAAATAACAAGGTTTTGAAACGATAATCGTTTTCATTCGTTTAATTTTATTTCTTAATCAGTTTTGGGTTATAAAATTACTAATATTTCTTTTGTCAAAAATATTTTGATAAATTATTAAATAAATATTTGCCGATTTCGTTGAAGAAATGTGACGTCACACCAGGGGGGAGGGGTTTGCCAAATGTGACCAAGTATGACAAGGAGGGGGGGAGGGGTAAAAAAACCTAGAAATTCGTGTGACGTAATTAATGGATGACCCCTTAGTATATTCCATAGGTACCTACTCTAGAAGTTAGACTAGAGCTCAAAATTGGCCTCACGTATATTGTGCCGCGACTATCCGTACACAAAAAGAGATCGAGGGGTGCAAGATTTGTCTTTGACATGTGTCATTTTCTATGACACAAATGTGTCGTCATTACAGATTGCATTTTGTATGTAGTGAGTGAGAAGTGCGACTGTGTGCCCGTTTCCCCGCAAAAAATGGCAGAACGATTTGTACGGTAAGATATCGCCTGGGCTCTTCCCTTCCGACGTGTCGGAAGCCGATGTTGCTCGATAATCCTTGCCTTTGAATACTTTCGTCATTAGGTACATCACTGAAAATCAGCGCTGCGCAGGCAATTTGTAATGAAATGACTGACGCAGCGTATTCTGAGCCCGTTCCTTTTGCCGCACAAGCCAATTAAAATTAATCTTATTATTTTTTGTAACCTGTCTGTTAATTGTGTGGCAATAAATGGTTTCTTATTCTTTCTTACATAAAGCAAGAATAAATAAACACACTTAATTAGAGCAACAAGATACAGGTCCTACATCATTACAGACACATTTATCACTTAATGATAGCTCCATATTTGAGGACAATAGACGTTAGGCAACGTATTGTGTGCGAGAAAGTATGTCAGTTTGGGCCTCTGAGATACAAACAAATTGTAACATGTTAGGATTATGTAAATAAAAAGCCTCTTTTGTTAGAGATTACCAGCTCGTTACGGAAGGCACTTAATAGTACATTAAAAGACTAAACGCCCATTGCTCATACGGTATTAAAGCCTGGCCAGGGGCCCATTTCTCGAACGATATTAGTCTAATATTATTAGTGTGTTGTCATAGCAACTCATACGATTTGCCAGCTTGTGGACTAATAATATGAGTCTAATACCGTTCGAGAAATGGGCCCCAGGAATATTACATACATGATCACGTGCCATGTTGCGGAATTTCACTGGAACTATTTTATCATACTAAACTGAACTGCCACCCTATACATGAAAATAACAGCGCCCTCTTGACAATGATCATATACTGGGGCCCATTCCTCAAACGATATTAGGCTAATATTATTAGTCCACAAATAGTCAAATCGTACCTATGGGGTTCCATGACAGCACAGTAATAATATTAAGACTAATATCGTTCGAGAAATGGGCCCCTGGTCAGGACTTCATTATACTTACTAAATATTGTAAGGATATTCATTGAAATCCATACGATTTGATAGTTTGTTGACAAAAAAAGAAGTGGGCCTAGTAAGCATTAAAAGCCGCTCTCCTACAATCGAAGTCACATCCTTAAATTACATTAAACTTGACATGAACATTTCTATAACATATAGATATATAGATATGTCTGGTCTCGTAATAGTTTTCGTAGCTAAAAATAGAGAAACAAAGAAAATAAAGCGAGCATGAGTTTTATATAAAAATTGTAAAAATCATTTAATACATATGTATTTAGATAATGTCACAAAAGTACGAGTAGAGTTAGACCAAGAAAAGTCCACAGCGATTTTGATAGCACACGCAGTGCAAGTTTCTATGAAACTTCTATGAAATTATGACGTAGGTATAAATAACACTTGCACTGCATATGCTATCAAAATCGTTGCAGACTACTTGGGCTAACTCTAGCAATATGGCAAAAGCCAATACAGTGGTATTCCAAATATCCCAATTAGGAACATGTATCGTAAGTAGCGTAACATATCAATTTTGCCGATTGTCTGTCAGTCATTAAAAGTTGGGTTAGGCAAGAACACGATTAGGCATCCGTTTTATAACAATTAACTAATCGGGTGTAAAATGCAACAATTACATTAAAAATCGGTTCCGTGGAAAACTAACGTACAGTCACCTGCAATCAGGGACAGTAACCGGTTACCTTAACCGGGGTTTTTCATAGGGTTATTTTAGAGGTGTTTATAAAAACCCCTAGCATAACGGTAACCGCTTAATAAGGTAACACTTTGATTCGGTAACCGTATCAGATCGAGTTAACCTCTGTTACCGGTAACCGAAATAAAAACCCAGTCTCTTCAGTTACCTCATTATGAGGTTTTTGACCAGTTCAAACGATTGTAATCTTTACGCACATTTAAATTCAACTTATTATTGAATAACCGAGGTTGGCATGGGCGGTCTATGAAGCCTCCAGCACAAACAAGGTTTTTTGCCCACTCTTTGTTTATCTTTATACCTACCTGTGTGGTGTGTTCTTATTATTATATTATAACTAAAATAATTAAAATAAATTAATTAAATAAGTTTCATAAATTAAATAAATTAAATAAATTAAATAAATTAAATAAATTAAATAAATTAAATAAATTAAATAAATTAAATAAATTAAATAAATTAAATAAATTAAATAAATTAAATAAATTAAATAAATTAAATAAATTAAATAAATTAAATAAATTAAATAAATTAAATAAATTAAATAAATTAAATAAATTAAATAAATTAAATAAATTAAATAAATTAAATAAATTAAATAAATTAAATAAATTAAATAAATTAAATAAATTAAATAAATTAAATAAATTAAATAAATTAAATAAATTAAATAAATTAAATAAATTAAATAAATTAAATAAATTAAATAAATTAAATAAATTAAATAAATTAAATAAATTAAATAAATTAAATAAATTAAATAAATTAAATAAATTAAATAAATTAAATAAATTAAATAAATTAAATAAATTAAATAAATTAAATAAATTAAATAAATTAAATAAATTAAATAAATTAAATAAATTAAATAAATTAAATAAATTAAATAAATTAAATAAATAAAATAAAATAAAATAAATAAAATAAAATAATTAAATTAAATAAATTAAACAAATATAACAAATTAAACTAATTAAATAAATTTATTAAATTAAATAAATTCAATAAATTAAATAAATTCAATAAATTAAATAAATAAATTAAATTAAATAAATTTAATAAATAAAGTCAATAAAATCAACAAAATATAAATAAAGTAAATAAAATAAACATTTTTTTTTGTATTTTTTTTAGTTCTGACGGCACATCACTAAAACTACTTTAATGTAGCAAACCAGTAAGCAACCGATAATAAAGGTTACCATAACTGAATGAAAACCTGTTAAAAACCCTTAACAAAAACCCTATCGCGATGGGGTTTTGAGATTAACTCGGTTAAAGGTTAGGGTTACCGTTTCAATAAGGTTACCATTACAATCAGGTAACAGTATGATAGGGTTACCGAATGATAAGGTAACCGAATCGATTGGGTTACCGAATTGATAGGATTAAGCGTAAAGAGGGGTTTTCCGGTCCTTGCCTGCAATAATATGTTACACAACAAAGGCCGCAAAAATATCTGACACGATCTTATTTGTAGAGCCATAAGGGCGTGTCACATATTTTTGCGGCCTTCAAAGAGTAACATATTATTGCAGGTGACTGTACAATTGCGTTCACAATTACCTAGATAGAATAAATATGAATTTGCGGGCGGGTGTTTCGTTTTACTTATACTACTTACTTACTAATCCTTACTAAATCCTCATTAATATTTAAACGAAAAAATTGGGCAAGTGCGAGTCGGACTCGCGCACGAAGGGTTCCGTACCATATAAAAAAAAAAACAAAAAAAAAAGCAAAAAAAAACGGTCACCCATCCAAGTACTGACCACTCCCGACGTTGCTTAACTTTGGTCAAAAATCACGTTTGTTGTATGGGAGCCCCATTTAATCTTTATTTTATTCTGTTTTTAGTATTTGTTGTTATAGCGGCAACAGAAATACATAATCTGTGAAAATTTCAACTGTCTAGCTATCACGGTTCGTGAGATACAGCCTGGTGACAGACGGACGGACGGACGGACGGACGGACGGACGGACGGACGGACAGCGAAGTCTTAGTAATAGGGTCCCGTTTTACCCTTTGGGTACGGAACCCTAAAAATGCTAAAATTGAAATATAAAGGGTGGCCAAATAACAGGTATACACTTTAATTTTTGTAATTTATTCTATGAAATATAAAACTTATTAAGTGCCTATTTCTTATTAGTATTTAGGACCGGTAATTAAATATGGAAAATAATGTCAGACAAATGTCCACCTCTAGCAGCATGGCAGATGCATGTGAACCCTTTTCATCACGTTTTTCATCATATTTTCACACATTTCCTGCGTTATACCAATGACTGTGTGTCTCGAATATTTTGTTTTAATTGCTGAAGGTTCACTGGCCTATTAGCATAGACACGTCCCTTTAGATAGCCGCACAGAAAAAAAGTCAGGAGCTGTTAAATCAGGCGATCTTGGGGGCCAATCAATGTCACTGTTTCTCGAAATTAATCGACCGGGAATAGTATCAATCAATCAAAATCAAAATTATACTTTATTCATGTAGGCCTAGCAACAAGCTCTTATGAATCGTAATTAATCTTAATCTAATTATCAGAGCAATTTATTGATGTTAATATTATTCCATAATAAAATTGGATTATTATACATATCAAATTTAACACTAAGAATTTCACAAAAGAATCGTCAAACATTAAAAAGATTGTATAAAAAAATACTAGTCTAGAATTTCTAGAATAAAATCTAAATGTCAAAAAAAAGCATAAGTAACAAAAGAAGTAGATAGTATTACATCGGAATATCCATTTCCTCATCAATGATCAAATGTACCTAATAAATAAATAATCATTTCGAATAACAATTAATCCCACGTTGTAATATCATTCATGTAGTCTTGTGTGGTATAATAAGCTTTAGAAATAAGTTTACGCTTTACATCATTCTTAAATTTATTAATAGATAATTCAGTAATATGGTTTGGAAGTTTATTATAAAATCTTACACAATTACCCATGAATGATTTTTTAATTTTATGGAGCCGAGTGAAGGGCACTGCGAGCTTATGTTTATTTCTAGTATTAATATTATGAATTTCACAATTTTTCCTAAAATTTACAATATTTTTATGTACATACAGAATATTCTCATAAATGTATTGACAGTGCACTGTCATTATGTCAATTTCCTTAAATTTATCTCTAAGTGAGTCTCTATGGTTCATTTTGTATATTGCTCGAATAGCCCTCTTCTGCAGAACAAAAATGGTATTTATCTCTGAAGCACCGCCCCACAGTAAAATACCATATGCCATAATGCTATGGAAGTAACTAAAATATACTAATCGAGCTGTTTTCACGTCAGTTAACTGACGGATTTTGCTCACTGCAAAAGCTGCAGAGCTCAGTCTATTCGAAAGAGTAGCAATATGGGGACCCCACTGGAGTTTAGAATCTAAAGTTATACCAAGAAAAACTGTACTATCAACTAATTCCAATTCCTCATCCTTCACAATGACACTTGTTTGCACATGCCTTACGTTACTACTAGTGACAAACTTAATACATTTAGTCTTTTTCTCATTTAACAATAAATTATTAACATTGAACCAATTTACTACTTTTGAAATGGCATTGTTTACATCATTGTAAGCTTGTTGCTGTCGTTTGACTTTGAAAATAAGTGAGGTGTCGTCTGCAAACAATACTATATCATGGTGGGTCTTAACAAGGAATGGCAAGTCATTTATGTAGATAAGGAACAGGAAAGGCCCCAATATTGACCCCTGTGGTACACCCATAGAGACCAATGACCCAGGTGATCGCTGTCCATTCACATCGACCCTTTGTATTCTACCATTTAAGTAGGACTTAAGTAAATTCAGTGCCGATCCTCTAACTCCGTAATAATGAAGTTTCCTGATTAATGTTTCATGACAAACACAGTCGAAGGCCTTAGATAAATCACAGAAGACACCTAAAGCATCTCGTGACTCCTCCCAGGCATCGAAAATATGCTTAATTAGCTCAACACCGGCATCGGTTGTTGAGCGACCCCGTGTAAAACCAAACTGCTTATTATGCATCAAATTATTAACGTTAAAATGTCGTACTAATTGAGAAAGAACTAATTTTTCAATAATCTTGCTAAATGTTGGTAGCACAGATATCGGTCTAAAGTTAGTGGGGTCAGAGCTGCTACCAGATTTAAATAAAGGAATTACTTTACTATGTTTCATTAGATCAGGAAACTCGCCGCAATCAACACTGTTGTTAAATATAACTACCAAGTCAGGCGCTACAATTTCAACTAAGGATTTGACAGCATGGACAGAGACTCCCCAGAGGTCATTAGTTTTTTTGACATTAATTGATTTAAACGCCTTTATTACATCTGAGTAGAGTAGATTGTTAACCAAGGGCTGAAAGGCACCCATTTCTGTCGAGGTAGTTTGGCGCTCGAACGCAGTGAGAGCGCCAATAGTCCGAGACGTAAATGGTGCCTTTCACCCGAGTTAAACACTCTACTTTTCATATCGAATGCGAGGAAACCAAACAAGACATTGCAATTTCGCAAAATCAGTAATTGAAGTACTTACCTAATAGACCTACGGCCATCATTTTTTTCCTTAGGACTTACTTGCAATCGGAGACTTTACATGACTGTGTGAAGATTAATAACCCCTAGCGAAAATAATTTAGGTTTCAATATTCACGAAAACACATTTTTTAACAAACTGCAGTAATTTTAAAATTATTTGTTCATTAAAGTATGAAAATCAGCGGGATTGTCTCTTACTTTTTAATTTTATACTTTTTCGTTCTAAAAGCCGCAACAGACTACCGGACCGCACCGCGACCTTGGTGCGCCGCACCACGTAATAACATAATAAAAGTATTTTAAATATTAAATAACAATTTAATTAATAATATAAGACATTTTTAATTTGTATTTTATTTTATTTTCATGAATATAGTGCTAAATAACTTTATAAACCAATTTAATATTATACAAACGTTTAACTGTGGCTGTATAAGATTTTGCCTTTGCTCATTTACGCAAGTGTAAGGTTTAAATAGTAGATTGTTAACCAAGGGTTGAAAGGCACCCATTTCTGTCGAGGTAGTTTGGCGCTCGAACGCAGTGAGAGCGCCAATAGTCCGAGACGGAAATGGTGCCTTTCACCCGAGTTAAACACTCTACTTTTCATATCGAATGCGAGGAAACCAAACAAGACAATTTCGCAAAATCAGTAATTGAAGTACCCAATAGACCTACGGCCATGATTTTTTTCCTTAGGACTTACTTGCAATCGGAGACTTTACATGTGTGAAGATTAATAACCCCTAGCGAAAATCATTTAGTTTGCAATATTTAGGAAAACACACATTTTTTAAACAAACTGCAGTGATTTTAAAATGATTTGTTCATTATAGTATGAAAATCAGCGGGATTGCCTCTTACTTTTTAATTTTATACTTTTTCGTTCTACAAGCCGCAACACACTACCGGACCGCACTGCGACCTTGGTGCGCCGCACCACATAATAACATAATAAAAGTATTTTAAATATTAAATAACAATTTAATTAATAATATAAGAACATTTTATGTTGTATTTTATTTTATTTTCATGAATATAGTGCTAAATAACTTTAAAAACCAATTTAATATCGTACAAACGTTTAACTGTGGCTGTATAAGATTCTGCCTTTGCTCATTTACGCAAGTGTAAGGTTTAAAAAAATATTTTTGGTGTATTCCTTTTGGTTCCCGCCTTATGAAATCGAGTAAATAGAATTCAACGAAAGAAATCAAGAATAATTTGTTTTTTACAATTTACTTACATATTTTTTTTAAAAACCAGGATCTACGTGGGATTAGTAAAATTAAACAATTACCAATTGTTCCAGGCGAGGAAATAAATACAATTTTTCCATTTTGTTTCCACCCAGTTGTTCGTGGGACGGGGACGCAGAGGAGTACACCACTTTTCTGCGCTAGATAATGAAATATTGTTATGGGGCGCAGGTTACCACTTAATTAAAGATACTTTTCTTTATATATACTTGTTTTATTGATTTAATTAATTAAAATAATACAGAGCTACGTTTAACATTATCCAGTCATGGTGCAAGAAGAAGGTTGCCACAGATTAGAAAATATGACATTAGCTGTCATCAAGTCGAGGGATGTTTGAGTTGCTATTTTAACACTCTTCCTCAACGCAATCATTCCTCGATATGAGACCAAGTTTGTCTACCAGTTTTACAAAAATAGTTTTACCTAAAGGTTTGGTGAAAACGTCTGCTATCTGTTCTTTAGTACTAATGTATTCTACTTTTACAATATTTTGTTCAACCTTTTGCTTAATATAGTTATACTTCACATCAACATGCTTTAGTCTTTTCTGGTCTGAATTTTTAATAGCTTTAATTGTGCTTTGATTATCCTCATAAATGGTTACATTACTAATTTTTATATTTAAATCAGCTAATAGTTTTAACATAAAAGAAGCCTCCATAATCGCTTCACACAGAGCTACAAATTCAGCCTCTGTTGTACTTAGTGTAACTGTAGTCTGCTTTCTTGATCTCCAGACTACACTATTATTAAATACTTTAAAGAGATATCCAGATGTTGATTTTCTGTCATCAGTTCTAGCAAAATCAGCGTCTGCATATCCTACCAAAGGTACACTCGATTCATCTTTAGTATATAGTAATGAAAAATTTACAGTGTTTCTAACATATCTCAGTAATCGTTTCAAAGCACGCCATAGCCCAGCATTGGGCTTAGATTGAAATCTACTTAGGTAATACACAGAAGCTGCTAAATCTGGCCTAGAGCCAACAGTTGCATACATAAGTGATCCTATTAATGATCTACATTTATGTTCATATGTCATATCAACAGTTTCATTTTCATCAAATTTAAAATTAATGTCCATTGGTGTATCACAACCCTTACAATTTTCCATATTGAATTTTTTCAGTACATTTAGTAAATATTTAGATTGGTCTATTGAGATGCCTTCGGAGTGTTTTTTAATGGATATACCTAAATACATTAAATTTTCATTTCCCATGTCTTTTATGCGGAATTTAGTTTTCAAAAAGTTTTTTACTGACTCTACATCTTTTAAGTTATCACTGAGGATCAATAAATCGTCTACATATAAAAGTAAGTATAAGTTTCCCTTAGTAAACAAGCAATAGTCATTATCTGATCTTTTAAACCCATATGAAATAATTATCTCATTAAATTTTTCATACCAATATTTTGGAGACTTTTTCAAACCGTATAAAGATTTTTTAAGCTTTAGTACATATCCATCCTGTATATTCATTCCCTCTGGAGGTTTTAGATACACATCCTCATCTATTCTTCCATATAGAAACGCTCCTTTCACATCCATCTGATGTATATGGTAATCTTTCCTGGCAGCAACTGATAATAATGTCCGGAGTGTCTGTAGTCTTAAAACCGGTGAGTATACATCTTCAAATGTCTCTTGCTGTTGGTAACCTCGAACTACTAGTCTAGCTTTACAAATAGTATTATTTCCTGTATCTTTCCTTGTAAACACCCATTTTGCATCTAATAATTTTACATTTGGTCTTGGTACTATCTGAAAAGTTTCACTTTCCTCCAATACTTTCAGTTCTTCAACTACGGCCTTTTCCCAGTCTCTTTTGTCTTCCCTTTCTTGAATATCATTATATGTTACTGGCACATCTTCATGGTAACTACTAAGTAGAGCAAACATCGCTTCATCATTATTTTCTTCTAAATCAAGTACATAGTCTTCTTGCCATTTTGGTTTTTGAATTTTCCTTTTCTCTCTTCCTCTTTCATTGCTTATCACTTCTTTTTCTGGTTCCTCTTCTTGTATATCATTTGATGTTTCTGTATTCTTAATTTCTTCTATCTTATTTTCTGTCCTTTTCATATTCAAATCTTCATTTTCCTGTTCCTTTTTATCATCTGTCTCATTTTCCTGTTCAGTTTTGTTTTCTGTCTCTTCCAAGGTGTTATAAGCAGGTATGTTAACTGTCTTGTCCGATTTTATAGGCCTCTCATCAAAAACTACATTTCTTGCTGTCACTGTTATTTGTTTTTCTTCATCAAAAAGTTTATATCCTCCTATGTTGTATCCAATCATAATCATCTTCTTGCTTTTATCATCTAGTTTCTTTCTCAGTTCTTTTGGCACATGATTATAAGCAGCGCTTCCAAATACTCTAAAGTTTGATACATCAGGTTTGCGTCCTTCCCATAGCTCACATGGTGTTTTCTCTCTTCCTGAAACTGGACTCCTATTTGTTACATAAGTTGCGAACAAGACTGCTTCACCCCAAAATTCTTTCTTCATACCAGAGTCTATTAGAATAGTCCTTGCTTTGTCCATAAGAGTATTATTCATTTTTTCTGCAACTCCGTTCATTTCAGGATTGTATGGTACTGTATGCTGCATGACGATTCCATTCCTATTACAAAAATCCCTAAATTCATCTGAAAGATATTCACGACCATTATCGATTCTCAGCTTCAACAAATTCGAATTAAAATGTTTTGTTACTGTATTATAATAAGTTTCAAACTTTTTGAAAACCTCTGATTTATTTCTTATTAAGAATACCATTGTAAAGTGAGTATAATCATCTATGAACGTAACAAAATATTTGTTACCGTCCCAAGTCACAGGAGTAATTGGTCCGCAGACATCAGAATGTACCAATTCTAAAGGTTTCTTAGCTCTAGTCCCTATTTTATTAAAAGGCTGTCTACGACTTTTCCCTAAAATACATGCTTCACATAAACTGTCATTTACAAATTTATTTTTTATTTCAGATAAACCATCTACCAGATTTCTACGTACAAGTACATCTAAATTTTGTGAGCCCAAGTGACAATAACGTCTGTGCCATAAATTTGTATCTACTGTGTTTGTTAATTGACATGAATTCACATTAATTTTACATTCAACTGAGTATAGTGTTCCCTCTTTATTTCCGATCATGATTAAATAATTATGTTTATATACTCGTACCTTTCCATTAGCAAATTCAATCCTCAACCCGACACTTTCCATTTTAGACACTGATAATAAATTTTTCCTTACATCTGGAACATAATACACATTTTTTATTATACATTTGTTTTCAGTTTTGCCTACCTTGAACACTACTTCTATATTTCCTATTCCAAAAGCCTCTAAAGTTATTTTATTTTTAGCAACCGCAATTTTTCTTGGCACTTTCAATTCGATATATTCAGTGAAATGGTCTAGGGAGTATACTAAATGATCTGAGCACCCTGAATCTACATAAAATTTCAAATCTGGTTCATCACTTACATTTCCGCAGAAGAATGCTATTGTTTCATCATTATCTTCGACATAGTTGGTACTCCGTCCTTGGCTCGAACCTCTATTTCTCCCTTGACTGCCACGACCGCGTCCTTGGTTAAATCCCGTTCCTCTGTATGATCCACTCTGTCCACGTCCTTGATTAAAGCCTCTTCCCTGGTTCCATCCGCCACGTCCTTGTCCTTGATTAAATGCATATCCTTGATTCCATCCGCCTCGTCCATGCCCTTGATTAAATCCATATCCTTGACTCCATCCGCCACGTCCATGTCCTTGATTAAGTCCATATCCTTGACTCTGTCTGCATTGAAACTTTTTATGGCCGGGTTTGCCGCATGTAAAGCAATTGAACGCGTTTAACTGTACTTGACTTGTATATTCATTAAATTTCTTTTGTTTTTCTTCCTCTGCCAATAATCTGTCTTTAACTGTATTTAATTTTAAGTCGCCAATGGTTTCTAAAGCTGTAACTATTGACTCATAAGATTTCGGCATTGACAAAAGCACGTAATTTATTTTTTCCTCTTCTTTTAATTCCGATCCTGCTTCTTCTAATTGAGTGCATATTTCTTGTATTTTAGTAAGGTGTTCTTTTAAAGATGTCGTGTCCTTGTATTTCATATCACTTAATTGTCTTCTTAAAAATAATTTGCTTCTTACTCCTTTGTCTTTAAAATTATCTTCTAAATTTTTGAACATCGCGTATGCTGTCTCTTCTCTCACATATTCTAAGTGGCTGTCCGCCACTGCGGCAATCAAGATGGCTTGTGCACGCGCTTCCATTTTCTCGTTAGCTTTATTTTCTGCATATGTAACTGTTAATATTGCCTCTAGGCACGAATTTTCCTTTAAAACACTTTTTATCCTAAACGACCAATTGTTAAAACCGTCTCCATTAAACGGTTCAATATTATATCTATTATTAAAATTCACATTTTCTTTCGCCATCTTGGTTCTCTTATTTTCTCCCGTACTGTACTGATGACGCCGTATTTTCACTTTTCCTTTTCTTGTTTATTTACGATGTCTGGGCCCATAACTAATGAAATATTGTTATGGGGCGCAGGTTACCACTTAATTAAAGATACTTTTCTTTATATATACTTGTTTTATTGATTTAATTAATTAAAATAATACAGAGCTACGTTTAACATTATCCAGTCATGGTGCAAGAAGAAGGTTGCCACAGATTAGAAAATATGACATTAGCTGTCATCAAGTCGAGGGATGTTTGAGTTGCTATTTTAACACTAGAGCATAAACGTATCACTTTCTGCTCACCTTTTAGAACAACAACGACCCACTTTCAGAGCATGAGATATGAAAAAAATATTTTTGGTGTATTCCTTTTGGTTCCCGCCTTATGAAATCGAGTAAATAGAATTTAACGAAAGAAATCAAGAATAATTTGTTTTTAACAATTTACTTACATAATTTTTTTATAAAAAAAGGATCAACGTGGGATTAGTAAAATTAAACAATTAAGTACCAATTGTTCCAGGCGAGGAAATAAAGACACTATTTTTCCATTTTGTTTCCACCCAGTTGTTCGTGGGACGGGGACGCAGAGGAGTACACCACTTTTCTGCGCTAGAGCATAAACGTATCACTTTCTGCGCACCTTTTAGAACAACAACGACCCACTTTCAGAGCATGAGATATGAAAACGTTCTTTTTAATGTTTCTATTGTGGCTCGTGCGGCGTGACAATCGACTACGCGAGTCACATGCGAGCACACTGAACGTACGGAGCTAAGACAGTCACCGTGGTCGAAATCGGCCGCCGGGAGAAGTATCAGGATTAGATAGCATGGAGAAGAAGTTATAATACTTACGTTTCTCAGACATGGTAAAATAAACACCATTGATATAAGTAGCCTACCAGTACTAGCAAACACGACGGAAGACCTGTTCGATAAACATTTAGACCGACATTTACAAAGCATTCCATTCACTACAGACCAGTATACATCGAACTTCCAAACACACATGGTTATTATACATTTATAGCTCAACTTATACTAGTATAAAGTTACCTACAATAACAAAATACTAGCCGAATAGATCACAGAGGCATCAGAGCATGAAATCGTCACTAGAAAGTGTTTAAAATCGTTTTCTTCCCTTATAAGAGATCGATCTATAGTTTGAACGGCATTGGTGAATTGACAGTCGACCGTAGGAGCATAATTTAAAGAAATGAGCAGAACAGTTCTTGTAAGTACTTTATCTGGAAATCGGGACATAAGTAGTATTGAATGGTAGATTTTTATGCACATATAAAGTAAACGATTCACAAGACATACATAACTGAAATACTTAACTTGGATCTTTTTAAATCGAGAGTGAATAGACATATTTTATTAGGTAAGCATGTTCCATCCCAGACTGCATGCATCGGCACTTACCATCAGGTGAGATTGTGGTCGAATGCTTACCTTTTTCAAATCGTGGGAAATGAGCATTTTTATAAGCTTACTAAATGCATAATTATTACGGTTTATTCTAATTAATTAGCAGCTTATCTGCTCAATTACCTTACATTATTTAACACCATTAACCTACTGCTTAATTTTAATTATAGCAATTTAAACGTAACCATAACAGCCATTGAAAAAACTCTTTTTATTTGGAATTTGTTACACGAGAATACGGTAACCAATTGAATAAGTTTAATTTTACGGCTGTTATGCGTATTGAGACTGAAAGCTGCAATAACTTGTTACATAACAAAGGTATAAGGATGACTCACGTTAGACCGGGCCGTGTCCAGGCCGGAGCCTCCGGAGCTTACTTTTCTATGTCATGACAGGCGATCACGTGATGCTTTCCATAGAAAACGATGCGCCGGAAGCTCCGGCCCGGACACGGCCCGGTCTAACGTGAGTCAATCCTAAAGAGTTAATTTTGTGCTTCAATCAGTTACGTAACCTGTCAAATTAGAATTTATACGAGTGTAAATCTAAATCGAAATGGTATTATGGCAGTTTATCAACTTCATAATTAAGTCTTTTATATTGAGCTGTTTGTAGTAGGTATAACTTTAATTGCTTGCCGAGCTATAGGCCCCAATGAAACAATAAAGTAGGTATTGGCTATATGTAAATTACGTATTTTACATTTACGATTACGTAGGTTATAATTAGTTTTTAACAGAGTTCATCCAAAGAAAGAAAGCTCTTAATTTGGTTAATTGTATGTATTTTTCAATAATGACATGACATGATTCATGACATATCATGATATATCATTGTAAAATTTAACCCATAACTGCATAGTGTTGCCAAATATCTACAAAGCATTAGACAACTCACAGAATTAATAAAAATGCTTACGGTCTTGAACGCACCTTTATACCAAGCGTCAAGTAGTATGGTGATGATTTAAGGATTAAATTTACGCAATATATTTAATTTATAAAAATTTCATTCGTCGGAAAGCTTGGAAAAATCCAGAAGTTGATAATTTTTAGTATGTGATTTTGAACGGTGTTTTCGGGGTTTGTAATTACATATTTTATATTTAAAAACTTTATTATAGGTATATCACAAATAGTGAACCTTTCTAATGGTAGTAAAAAAAATCATATATGTATATATTACTGAAAATTACATAATTACATAAATATGATTTAGCCAATTCAACTTCTAACACTGATTTCGCAGTGAAAATCGAAGTTATATTTTTTTAACTATTTTTCCTAGAATCGGCAAACAATTATGTGATACATATATTAATTTCGGGCAAAAAGAAAAAATCATGCATTTAAGGGTTAAGATTAAAGTCACCATATCTACGATTTTATTTCTATCTACACAATTAAAAAAGTGAGTAGACAATTATTGTCTTCCATAGAAATATAAGAAATATTTTTTTGGTTCTCTTTAACATTTTTTGCGGTACTCGATCCACATAACCTACTTTCCCTTAAAGGTTTTTTTTGACATTCATTCGACACAAAATGGAAGGTCATGATTCTCATTATTGTCATGAATCACGAAGGCGCTCAATAGTCGTGTTTCTGGTAAGAAAAAAAATGTGACAAGAGGGTCAAAGTTTATATCGGGTTAGACGGGGTAAATTAAAACACGAGTAAATTTTTTAGACAATGTTTAAAAAGTATCATAAAAAAATAAGTAGGTATTCATTTCTTTCAAAATCTGGTAGACAAAAAAGGAGATTAAAGATTGAAAAACCGATAGCCGTTTGCTTTATAATTCTATCTGTTATGCAAAAGTAGGCGATACAATTCAAAACTTGTCAAAAATCGATGAAAACCTTAGGTAGCCCCTTAACACTCAAAAACTCCTAGCCTTGTCTTGTAGGTAGACTTCTTTTTAAATGGAATAAGAATGAAAAATAATAAGTTTTTGAGTGTTAAAAAGTCTTCTTTTTACTCGTGTCTTATTATCCCACCTGACCCTCCAGTATATTTTACTTGGTCGATTTAAGATTTCATGTTACACTGGTCGCGAGACATCGGCTCCCTGTTTTCGTAAGGTATTGAAATATTATAGCCTGATATACTTGTCCAAAAACTTTTGACTGACGCAATGCAATCGATTCGTATTATAGAAAGTTTATTGTTACATTTATTTGTTTAATTTAGTTCTTTCGTATTACGAAATTATAATTTTTGTATCATGACGGTAGCAAATTGACAGCTCACCTGATGGCTGATAAGTATGTTATATACCTACTTATCTTTGGTGATACCTAAAAAGTAAAAAAATCCATCATACTTTGCCTACTGGGTGTCTTTGCCCAAAAATACATTTTTAATTAATTCGTTATGTAATAGTTATAGAAATGCTTCTATTTTTAGTAGAAAATACTGAAAATAGGTTGTATTTGTAAGAACACAATAAATATAACACACATGTGTTTAATTTAACTAATCTCTGTCAGCATTATACCTATATTTCAATTCTCAATTCAAAAGCTGCAGTGCTTACCAATCTAATCTATGTTACTAAAAATGTATAGTAAATAGAAAAAAAAACATATTCTCAGAAATCAATTTTGTTCTGTTCGCCCTGTTCGCGCTTGTAAAGTGTTATTTAAATTTCAATGCATCCCTTTCTGCTGTCACAGATTCTCCTGTCATTAGCAGTAGCATGCCACGCCTGGTCCGTGCCCTTCTACCCCGTGCAAAGGGCCCCAATGAGGATGAGATACACCAGATACGCTCCACAACCGCCACCGAAACCACACAGGATTCCCAGTAAGTTATATATGTAGATTCACTAAATACCCCCGATGGAACCTACGAATATCGGTCCGTGTGTCACATTTAATTTTATATCGAAAAATACGTATTGAGTAGGTATGTATTACTTTCGAATCCATTTAAACATACATATTTAATGATATTTAGTTCTATTGTAAAATGAAATGAGGCGTAAAATGAACTTCAATTTCTAATAAGCCCAAAATATCACAAAGGAATTCAGTAATACCTAGCATAACAGCCTTAGGAATTATTCATTCAATCGCTATTATCGATCAGGGTTAGGGGTATCAGGCAATTGATTCAGAGGAAGATTAATTACCACTAATCATTCAACTTATTTACTTTTTTCCGACGCAGTAATGATTAAATTTCCAATGGTTGAACGATTGTTATGACTAGCCCCAATTGCCTATACTTCTAAATACAATAGGTACATTTTCTCAGTTTTTATCAATTGAAAACGCCCTCAATTCCAATACGTGATCTCAGTTCCAGTTCACGAGACCACCGAAGAATACCAAAGGCCGAAGCGAGGTCACGACAACGACTTCTACGGTCATGACCACGACCACGACCAGACCCGGGGTGTGACCGGGCCCATCCACACTTTCGTGAAGACCGACAAAAATGCCAACTACAAGTGGGGGGTCAGACACCATGTTGGAAATAAATACGCTTCGTAATGTGGGGGAGTTTTGCTTTGGTATTTATTTAGTTTTTATGTTTAATTTAATTGTTGTTTTGGTTTTGGATTAAGAGTGTTAAGTGTTGTTGTTTGTTTTATTTATCCTAGTCCTAATAAGTATGTGATACTGATTTTGTCAGTTGATATATTATTATATCTACACATCTTTGGGATTCAAATTATACTCGTTTACGTGCCGTGGTCAAGAAAATAAATACCTGGATGCCTAGCCAAGATGCCAATAGTTTGCGCCGTAACGAACGAAATGCTAATGTCTCTTTGTTGTCGCACTAATATGGAAGAGTGATATTACAGAGAATACCGTTTTTTTCGCTACGACGGCGCAAACGATTGGCACCTTGACTCGGCCCTCTGTACATTCTGCATAGAAAAAGTATACCAAATTAGTAAACGGATTGTACCCGTTTTAATTGCCTATTATCCCAATGCCTAGCAGTGTGATTCAAAATAATGCGAAATGTAATATTAAGAGGGATATTATTAATTTGAAAATTAAAAAAATATAGTTTGGCCCAGGACTGTCTCATTTCAGACATAGGCTGAGAGAATCATACTGTTACGCTAGTACTAGCTCCCAAAAGAAAGGGATGAGTATAATTTTATTAATTTTCCTGGTCCTTACTTACTGACAAATTGTGTAGGTACTTGCATATTAGAGCAGAGTTTCATTTGTACGAGATCCTCAAAAGCAAATCATTTGTCATGAGGAATTAGATTTCTAAGATGTCAGTTCGTACCTTGTCATGACAATAATATGAGATACCAGCGGATGTGACAAAGTACGAATCGGCACACACATATTTAATTCCTTGACTGTACGTAGGTTGTTTTGTTAACATAAGTAGGTACGTGTTTTTCCCTCGTAATTTTTATACAATGATTACCTATGAGAGTAGACCTATGTGGGCGTATACAGAATGTGGCAAGTGTAACATGTTAGGGTGTGGTTTTCCGCGCCAGTGCACGGGTGTGACACCCAGTTGCAACACTTGAAACATGTGCTCAGTGACTCGTTGCATTACTGCACTAATAACTAGCATGTGTGACTTTTATCGCTGATAATATGAAAGTTATTGCCTTTCGGCAAAAATAGCTAAAAGGGAACCCTTATAGATTCGCCATGTCTGTCTGTCTGTCACAGCAATTTAATAGGGGTTAACCTTTACCAGGCTGACATTTCAACAATGACAATCGAATGTCAGTCTTACTCATCGAAAATAAAACACATGTTTGTAGTGCCGCATGTGGAAAATATATATCCCTTAGCCTGGTAAAGGGTTAATAATAATTATTATAACTGTGGGCCATGAATTGACATCATTCATAAGATCTTCAGAATCTACTTTGAGAAGCCAATATTTTTAGATAACCCTCACTTTTGAAACGGGAAGGTCACGTTAAGATCATTTTAAGCACCTCGCCTGTTTAACGTCTTCTGTTTTGTCGCCATCATATATCGGAGCGGCCAAGGTGGTCAAAAACATCTGAACATGCAATTCAACGTCTTGATAATAGCATCTAATAAAACATGGTCTTCTATTCCCAGAGTGACACAGGCCTACGTCACAACAACATGGCCGCTATATATAGCGCTATCGCATATTATCATATAGCGCTGTCGCATGATGACGTAGGCTTGTGTCAGTTAGGTGACCTAGAAAAGACGGGAATGGAGTACCAGGCGGAGTATATTATTATACCATGGATAATAGAGGTTTTGTTCAGATATTTGTGAACACCTCGGCCGCTCGGATATATCTGATGGCGACTGTGCGTGGTTGCAATGAACTAGTGGCATTAGCGTAGGATCCGGCTCTTGATTAACGTGTTTTAATGCCAACTGTACTAGTCATGCGTATTACATAATTAATGGTATCTTGTATGCATCGGAGCAATGCATCGTGTTGCTAACCTAACTGAACTTAACCTCCTGAGACGCAAAACTCCCAGAAGCAATTGTTTTGTTTTTGAAATTGGAACCCTTAGTTACACAATAAAAGTTCAAAATAGATTTTGGAATATGTACAAAAAATTGTACGCAGGGACTTAGGAGGTTAAGATTTGAAACTGGTTGTCTACTTCTAATAGAAGCTTTAAATGTAGCATTGGGTCTGAGGGCCTACCGCGAAAAATGGTAATCGAATATCGTTTTCTGCCTCTCTATCGCTCTTGCACATTCGATCGCTCTTGCAGATAAAGAAATTTCGATTTTTCGTTTTTCGCGGTGGGACGTAGGTACCTAATATAAACCACCAACATCAGTC
This sequence comes from Cydia splendana, assembly GCF_910591565.1. Lineage (NCBI taxonomy): Eukaryota > Metazoa > Arthropoda > Insecta > Lepidoptera > Tortricidae > Cydia > Cydia splendana. The sequence goes on from NC_085968.1 coordinate 2,445,910, forward strand.
AAATTACTGCTTTTCATAATACATAATACTAACTCTAGATTAGGTTATTGTATGACTTAACACAATGGACGTCAAGATATTTCAATTTCAATCATTGGACAAGTGTCAAGGGCATATATTTTTCGGGTTACCTACACATTGAAAATTGTAGTCCAAAAATGTTACGGAGTAGTGTACTGCGTTCATTATTTCTTACGGGAAAGCATAATAGTTATTTGTTTTACAAGGGGGCAAAGTTGTTGTTTAGCCGCTCGTGCTAATATTGATACCCGAGCAAGCGAAAGATCCCAAAGTGAACCACGAGCGTAGCGAGTGGTTCGAAAATGGAATCTTGAGCGTTGCGAGGGTTTCAAAGCACGAGGGTTAAACAAAATTTGCCTCCGAGTGAAACACAACATTTTTCACCACACCAACCCGAAGCAAATATTTAATGTAACATATCAAACAAAATCAAACCAAATCAAATCCAAATAAATGTTTTTAAATATTTATCATCCAAAATCATCATTTAAAAGTCAATTCTACCAGTAAACATAAGAAAACAACTCAAAATTTGCATTTGATTACTTTGCCTCACATGTGAATAAAATCCAACTTTGCTATCAGTTTTTGAAGTGGAAAGTAAGCCTTTCCGAGCTGGTGTGGTGAAAATGTAATTAATAAATAATTATGATGGGGATAATCTCACACGGGTCGACCTAGCCTTACTTGAATACTTAGAAAACATCCATAATTCAGGAATAGATATAGGTACCCGGGATTCAAATCTAAAATGGTGGTGGTAAAATGGATGAGTTTTTCGGAACTTATGTACGAAATATCGTTTGATATTTACCAGTCGCTTTTCGGTGAAGGAAAACATCGTGAGGAAACCAGACTAATCCCAATAAGGCCTAGTTTACCCTCTGGGTTGGAAGGTCAGAAGGCAGTCGCTTTCGTAAAAACTAGTGCAGATTTTTAATCTGTTTTCTAGATAACAGTATCAGTTTGGCAGAAAGGTCAAAAACGATACAACAAAAATAATTTTGGCCTACTCCTAACACCCTCGTTATCTCGGTGAAAGGACATTATTTCATAAGTGCTCCCAAACCGTTAGGTCACCGAGCCTTGCTCGACATTGTGACCGGTTGCGATTGTGTCAGAATAGCCCTGTATGCACTTAGGCATTTTTAGCAATACAGTTACGTGATTTTTATAAATTAATAACCTACTCTTTTTAGGGTTCCGTACCCAAAGGGTAAAACGGGACCCTATTACTAAGACTTCGCTGTCCGTCCGTCCGTCCGTCCGTCCGTCCGTCCGTCCGTCCGTCCGTCCGTCCGTCCGTCTGTCTGTCACCAGGCTGTATCTCACGAACCGTGATAGCTAGACAGTTGACATTTTCACAGATGATGTATTTCTGTTGCCGCTATAACAACAAATACTAAAAACGGAATAAAATAAAGATTTAAATGGGGCTCCCATACAACAAACGTGATTTTTGACCAAAGTTAAGCAACGTCGGGAGTGGTCAGTACTTGGATGGGTGACCGTTTTTTTTTGCTTTTTTTTTGCATTATGGTACGGAACCCTTCGTGCGCGAGTCCGACTCGCACTTGCCCGGTTTTTTGAAGTTGGTTGAAAATGTTTAATATTAACAAATGCTCCTGAAAAGTATCAGTTACAGTTAAGGTGAATTGGGATAAGGGATCATCCATTAATAACGTCACACGAATTTCTAGGTTTTTTTTACCCCTCCCCCCCTCCTTGTCACACTTGGTCACATTTTGCAAACCCCTCTCCCCCTGGTGTGACGTCACATTTTAGGCAATTTTGTTTTCAACGAAATCGACAATATTAACTCGGGCATTATTTTTTTAATAAAAAAATATTTTTGATATATAAATATTAGTAATTTTATAACACAACGAAAGTTACATCCAAAATCTCATTATTTAACTGTACAGCGAATAAAAAAATATAAATTATTTTTCGGTTACTGATGAAGTTAAAGTGACATCACAATGTTTGTGACTCCCCCCTCCCCCATGTCACAACATGTCACATTTTCTTGACCCCTCCCTCCCCCTAAACGTGTGACGTAATTAATGGATGACCCCTAACTTCAAACGAGGAATCACTTTGTAAATGTCTACTCTACTTAACACGAAGCAAGCACTTATTTATAGCTTCTAGAGGGGCCGGGCGATATCAGCCTGTCAGTTGTTCGGAACTGTCACCTTTTGCGTTTAACTGACAGGCCGATATCGTCCGGCGGACTGGTAATCTGTGGGCCCCTTTACAGTAGACGGTGTCTTCATGTTTAGAAGTTAGATATTTTCAATTTTCAAAATTACCTGAAGTAAACGTTTACTTGTGTTTCCTTTTAATTACCGTTTTCATGTACCTACCCTATTATTTAAGTTCTACGCGCTTCATATAGGTATCAAATAAAATAACTTATTCCATTTGCTCAACTATTTCATAAGGAAAACGTTAATCACAACGATTGATGCTTTCCTTCATCATCATCTCAGCCATAAGACGTCCACTGCTGAACATAGGCCTCCCCCTTGGACCTCCATACGTGCCGGTTGGAAGCGACCCGCATCCAGCGTCTTCCGGCGACCTTAACAAGATCGTCTGTCCATCTTGTGGGTGGACGTCCTACGCTGCGCTTGCTAGTCCGTGGTCTCCACTCGAGCACTTTTCGACCCCATCGGCCATCTTCTCTGCGTGCAATGTGGCCTGCCCATTGCCACCTCAGCTTGCTAATCCGGTGGGCTATGTCGGTGACTTTAGTTCGCCTACGGATGCTTTCCTTACGAAATAGCTATTATAATATGTTTTAAATTTAATACCCATATATTTACAATACTTTTTATATTTCCGATCAAACTTTTGAAATAATAATATTAATAATGATCAACTAATATGACCCCTTTATAGTTTTGTATTAGCGGGGCAATGTTAGTACATTCACCATCAGATATATCGGAGCGGCCAAGGTGCTCACAAATATCTGAACACGCCTCTATTGTCAAGTCGTTAGAGTGCGTGTAGATATTTTTGAGCACCTCCGCCGCTACGATATATCTGACGGCGACATAAGATCTCGTGGCATTTGGCTCCAATGCGGGGGTTATCTCGGGCTATCGGTAATTATTGGCACACCTGAGAATAGGCTCACGGACAACGATGCTTCACATGGTCGGGCACATAGACCATAATTATATTGAACTAGCACTGGCGCAAGATGTAACAAGCACCCGTGAAACCGTATTAGTGTGATATTGATATGATACCAGGATTACCAGGGGCCAATTTCTTGAACGGTTTTAGACTTATTTAGTCCACGAACTGGGGCCCATTTCTCGAACGGTATTAGTCTAATATTATTAGTGTATTGCCATGGTAACGCGACTTGACAGTTCGTGGACTAATAATATTAGACTAATATCGTTCGAGAAATGGGCCCCTGTCAAGTCGTGTGTTTCCATGGCAACACATCACACTAATAATATTAGACTAATACCGTTCGAGAAACGGGCCCCAGTATAAAGGTTGGAAAATTAGGGATTGCTGGCCAAGTAGTTTAAGGATCCTACAAGGCTACCTCGACCTCGATTTAAAACTTTACCCGGCTGAAAATGTCTCTTGATGTGTTGAGCAAAATCGAATTTTGCTCGCTGTTTTTAAGCACCAAAACTTGATCGAGCTTTTTCGCAAATAAATGACTTTTGTTTTTGAATATCGAATTCGTTTGCAATTTCAGTCCATAGTAACAGAAAGGCATCTTCGCTTTCAAAGCACAATGACATTCTGAGTGCAAGGCTAATGCAGTCGCATTCGTTGTGATGTGCATTCGATACCCCATTGATGTAACAGCTAATCGTTTTATATTGTGTAGCAATGGCATAGGGCCACATAAAGCTTTAGATTTAACTACGAAAAAATGTTAAAACATAGAAACCTTAGTTCCATAACCATTAATTGAATTAAATTAAAACATTGCTTACCAATTTTATTGTTGAACATGAACCCCATAGAATTTTCCATTTATAAATTCCACATTTGTTTTATGTTTTAATTCCACCAGAACCAGCCAGTGTTCCCCAAAACCCCAAGCTCACACAAACTGTTCCAATTTCAAATCCGAGCCCGTTCCAAAACTCATGAAACCGCTCCCGCCCGCCACAACGACTAGAAGGGGTGCCTCTATATAAGGTGAAAGAGACTGCACACGCACCATACGATACGTGACGCGCGTGTGTTGTGGCCTTATTTTTTACTTTAAAAAAAAGTGTGTGAAAATGTTGCGTAAGTGCGTGGCGTTGGCGGCATTGGGGTGTGTTTTGGCGCAACACCAGCAGTATCAAGTTCAACAACAGGAACAGGTTGGTTGTGTGTGTGTAATTCAGGGAATATAAAATTCGGGATAGGTTAAATATAATTATAATCATTCAGGTGTAAAGTGCAGATTATATTATATTTTCAAAGTTGTGCTTACCTATAGGTATTTAAATATAAAAGTGTAGTTTATAGTTGTGTAAATATTTTGGAAAATAACTGGGATCATCTTATAGCATAGCCATTAGGTAGGTACAGTTAAAATTTTAAATAGATTTATTTATTGAAAAATAGATTAAGTTATAAATACTTTACTTAAACCTACACCTATACGTGTACCCCTATAAATACCTACATAATATATATGTGGCGTAGCGAGCCGGCGGCAGCTCTTCTTGAAATAAATGAAAATGTAAACATTTGTGAGTCTTTTAAATCACAGAAACTGATATTGTTTACCGATTTCTATTACTTTTTTTGGCAATTGGACAATAATAAAAATATGGAAATTATACAAAAATACAAGTCCTATAAGTTTCATTCATAAACTAGTCATCTAGCCTATTAAGCATTATGCATGTACAGTGGAAATTCCAAATGTCGTAAGGGACATTTGGTCGTAAGTACACTAAATATACCATTGATATCAGTGCTTTTTCGCTTTCCATCTGTATAACATACGTACGTTTTATTATCGCTTCAAATAATCAAGTTATTATATGGTAGTTAGAAGTTTGTCGTAACTTTCAAAAGTTTGAAAGTCTATTTTGTATAGATGGATCAAACTTTAAGTGTTATGGTGTCATATTATTAAGTACAATGTCATACGTAAGTGTTATTGTGTCGTAAAACATTTACAAAAAAAAGAGATTCCTTAACGACAGCCAATCAAGCCATTAAAAAAAATTGGATTTTGTTTGGCTCTCATGAAAAGTAGGCGTTTATCCCTTACGAAATTTGAAATTTCCTTTGTCGATATACTCATATAAGCTTAATAAACCTGTAGTACCTACTTAAGAAACATTTTCTTAAAAACTCTAAGAATAGAATAGCTTGTAGAAAGCTTTTTTCATATGTATTTCTGTTAAGGTTGCCAACCACAACATAATATCGTAAGGTGATAACCAAAACTTATTAAGGGCCCGATTCAGATTTTGAAATAGACATCTATTAGATATCTTTTAGACATCACCAAGATACGATAAAGATATGTTTAAGATCTAACCTGTCAAATTTGACATTTGCGCGATTCTGGAGATACACTTGAACGATTTCCACAGGATGACTTAGAGATCCAATTCACATCTAATAGATATCTTACTCTATCTAACGTAAAAGTGATATTGGTTGCCCGAATTGCGCTGCAAAAGAGAACTAGTTGATATCTAAACTGTAACGTATCTAGGATGGATCTAGTACGTGTCGTCTCTTGTGAATATCTTGAAGTTCGAATACGGCAGTAACAGAGCCCGGAATCCTCGTAGCATTTTTGAGCTGTTATAGGGACTTCTCGTTTATCGACTTCCGATTATACATATCGATAAATACAGAACACAATATGTAAAATATGATTACGAGTAAACAACATGCAGTCTTATCGCGAATAAGCGATCTCTTCGAGATAACCTTTGGATACCAACTTTTAGGAAACTATAAATAGAAATTTAAATAATAATATTTTATTGTTTCTTATAAATTGTGGACTGCTTATGCCTTTTATATTAATATTTTAATTACTCGTAATCATATTTTACATATTGTATTCTGTATTTATCGATATACATATGTATAATCGGAAGTCGATAAACGAGAAGTCCCTGTGACAGCTCAAAAATGCAACGAGAATTCCGGGCTCTGCTCATTAATTAGGTAAGTACCACCACAAGTGCATAGCCATAGTGAACCATATTAATACTAAAATAAGGCGATTTTTGTTTAATATTTTTTTAGTAATTAAGGTTTACTCGGGTAATTCCGAATGTCGAAAATTGTCGGATAATTCCGAAAAGAAACTTTTATTATGATGGAATTAACTTTAATTATTAATTTTCATCTGAATTTCGGAATTATCCGACATTTGGTAATACCCGAATACACCTTACTGAGTTTTGGTTGTCACCTGGCGATATTCTTAAGCGTACGTTCAAAAATCCCCCGCAATCCAAAGTGCTTTACCCCAGTCTAAAAACTTTACCCTCCCTCCAGCGGTCGAATAAAGACAAAATGTCTGTCAACTTACAAATTACCTTAATTATTTCCTTACTACAACTGGCATGAGAAAATAGACCGGAAAATGTGCAACAAGCTAATTTGCACAAAACAACGATGTGTGAAACTGTGTTACTTTTGCAAGTACGTTACGTAACGTAATTGACCGATCGTTATGCTTATATGGTCTGGTCTGGTTATGGTTTTGGAACTTGTTTCATGCTCTTGTTTTGCGTATGTAGGTGAGGTGACCTAGTGCTTAAAATGTAGGCAATTGTTTTATGAACACCGGTACAATACATGCTACTTCAATTTATGAGTCTAAAACTGTAAAACACACGAATAAGTTGACACTAAATAGTCCCTTTAATTTCGATAGGTATCCGACAAATATAGAATTATGTTTATTATGCGGAACATAAAATTTATAAGTATAGTTGGTCAAACCAAATTTGTCAGTAAATAAGAACAAAAAAACTATACTCATCCTTTTCTTTTGGGTGCTAGTACTAGTGTAAGACAAAGATAGTATGATTGTCTCTGTCTATGTTTAAAATGAGACAGTCCTTTGACAAACTATACCTAATAAATATTTTTATCAAGTTAATGTACGTTCTTTTTGGTATACTTAACAAAATTGAGAAAGTACCTAGTAAAAAAATAAACACTAAAAATAAATGATGATATAAAAAAAAAACAGAAAATATAAATGATGATATAGTTAATGAGATGTATAATCAGGTATTTTTGTAGTTGAATCTTAATATAAATGATTGGCACATATTGATTATTAAAACTCCCAGCTACTAAACGATTTTATTAAATTAAATTATGCAGCATATAGAAAGATTCACCTAGGTTGAACTAAGAACTTTGATAGCTCCGTCTAGTTAAAGTTAAAATTATCAAATTATTTATTGTATTCCAAAAAAGTTTTGTATTATAATTAATTCCCATATTAACTCCACAGCAAGAAATCCCACCACACCTCCTGAGACAGTACTTGGCACAGCAAGCACCAGCGCATACGCAGGTCATCGCCCGCGCACAACCAGCACCCGCTAGACTGGTGAGTGACGACCAAAATTTTTATGAACTTCCAGCAGGTATAGAAAACTATTGTAACTGAAAAATTTGATAACACTAAAACAACTATTCAATCAAACTGTCTTTTCATAAAAAAATACACAGTATTTAGTAACAAAACAGGAAATTATTGATAATGTAATAAGTGCCTTAATAGCTTTACAAAAAGAGATGTGTCACAAATTCACAATGTCACAAATTTTAGAAAAAGGTCACTTCTAGGAAGAATACAATAAAAGTTAACGACTCGGGTACATTATACAAATATCACGTTTTTCTTATTTGAGTCTATAGCACTGAAAAAATAGCGTTGCTCTTAACTTCGCGATGTCTACAGGAAATACGCGAACGAGTTAAGCAAACTATAAAATGTATACTTATGACAATTAGTACTAGTGAAATTATATAGTAAGATTATCTACATAATATAGGTACCTGATTTAATGTTTTTTTTTTTCTTCTATTGTCTTGCGATCAACAGTTTCACTCGAGCCACGATATTAGACACCTACTTTACTTATTTCTGAAATATTTCCACAGCCGTACCAAGTACAAGCCGAGCCTCAGTATCAGCAGTACCAACCAGCGCCTCAACAGTACAGACCCGCACCTCAACCTCAACCTCAGTACAGACCTCAACCTGCTCAGTACCAGCCCGCGAGACAACAGGACGCCCGCGAGCCTGAAGACTACGATGTAAGTACTAGCAATTACTTACCAAGTTACCAGTACAAACCTCAACAGCAGTACTGGTCTCAACCAGACCATGACCAATACACGTCTACAGCAGGCCGCGCCGACCTGAAGACTACGACGTTAGCATAGTAGTAGCAATATTAATTTGCAGTACAGTCCTCAACCTGCCCAATACGAGTACCAACCCGCGACTCAACAGGATACACGGAGATCTGAATACTACGACATAGTACGAAACTTCGAGAGGGCTTGGGTTATAGTCCCTACGCTGGCCCAATGCAAGTTGGAGATTTCACATACACCATTGAATTTCTTCACACATGTTGGATACATTCCTCACGATGTTTTCTTTCTACGAAAAGCTAAGGATAAATATCAAATGATTTTATAAGTTTTGAAATACTCATTGGAACGAGCCAGGATTTGAACTCGCGACCTCGGAATAGAAAGTCGGACATCAGATGCACTCAGCCACAACCACAGCTATTTTTTTTATACAATAAATAGGAAGCAATATAAATGGGTAATGTTTGGTTGTCTACTAACTAACATTACACGCACGTGTAGTGAAGTCAATTAATAAGCTATTATACAAACCAAAACCACTACATATAATATATTTCATCAGATCAACGCATACGTAACTATACTTAATTGACAATCTCCCTAAGGCCCTTCCGCTCCATTTCTAACCGCAGTCCTTCAAGTTTGTAGACGTAACGTATCATATCACGGACAACTTTCACTGCACTGGACTAAAGTGGTCGTGTATTACCAGCGATTAACGAGTCAACTTACGAAACCAGAGTAAATTGAGACCTGGCGGCCATTTCTCGAACGGTCGAACGGTATTAGACTAATATTATTAGTCCACGGACTGTCAAATCGTATGGGTTACCATGACAACACACTAATAATATTAGACTAATATCGGTCGAGAAATGGGCCCCTGTAGCAAATTGGATTTAGACTTATATTGAATGTTACAAAAATACTTATGACGGTATTTAGAATTTAAAGGATAGCAAATTAATTTAAAGTTGTACTTGTAAACTGTACTTTTTTCAAATTTCATATTTTTATGTTATTTCTTTCTTTTGATCCCAATATAAGAAAAAGTGTCTCTAATTTTCATAAATTGTTCGTTCCATTCCGTTGCCGTCATATATACCTATATTAAAAAATGGTAACGGAGTGGAAATAAAAATCATGGAACCCTATTTTCTTATTAGGATCAAAAGACCTCGTCATTCTGAGAAGAAATAATACTAAAAATCCCACTCCTAACTATCTGAATAAGTATACCTATTGTACAGTAAATTTAAATTTAAATAAAAAAACCATGCTCACATTTTATCAAAGCAGGACATCATATAAATTATCTAAAATCGTATATATTTTATTTATAATTTTAAAATTTAATATATTTATTAACATTTCGAAATATAAAATAACCTAAAACATTTAATCCTTAAATTATACATAAAAATAAAAGATCCTAAAAATAATGCATATCCTTATTAGTATTACTTACAACAGAAGCTTGTATACTTGCAGTATAATAATAAAATGCATATCACATAAAACGTCGTAAATACTACATAACATACTTAAGTCTAAAAAATATTGTAAAATTTACTGACACAGTGTATGAACAAAGCCGTGTTAGGCCTCCATGGACGATTAATGTTTATCCAATATCAGCATCTACCGGTTTTCATCATAGCTTAATAATAATTCAAGTTATCTAAATAATCGGAGAGGTTGCGTATATTTAATTATTTAGTTATTCAGTGTGTTAGAGTCGCCTGCTCTTGGTGAACAATGATAATAACACCAGTGGCCAAGCAACTCGATCTAAAGGCAATGACCGCGGTTGATACATGGAATCGGATCTGAGGTGATTTGTGTAACTCCGGTTTGTGTTACATGGTGTTGCAAGGGGTTTAGTACTTCCTATTAAATTTCTTCCATTAACTTGGGCAAGATTAAGTATTTAGTCGAGAACATTTTCTCAATTTTCCAATGGTTATTATTTTTTATGCAGTCTGGTATTTAGGTATTATATATTTACGACCTAATTCTAATCTTTTGTAGGTACGTCAAAAATTAGATCTAGATACGATATGGATCGGATCTGTCAGTGTCTAAAGAGACGTTTTAGAGACGATATATTAAAATTTGAATCAGGCCGCTGATAGTCAGCGTTCCAAAACACCATGAGCCCAAATCGTTATGGCGGTGAAATTTTCCATTGTTTCCTATAAAATTGGACTCAACCTTGTTTTTTTTTCCACAGCCTCACCCATCCTACCAGTTCGGTTTCGACGTGAATGACGACCAGTACACCAACTACCAGAACAGGAAGGAACAGAGGGACGGTGACGTCATCAAGGGCTCGTACTCCGTCGTGGACAGCGATGGGTTCATCAGGACCGTTACGTATACTGCTGATCCTAAGGAAGGCTTCAAGGCTGAGGTGAGAAAGAAATCGTGTTACTCTCAGCTTTTATCTAGGATTTTTGTCACTTGTTGTCTCTGAGAACAACTGAGGAAAAGCGAGGGATGATGGTGACGTCATTAATAAGGGCTCGTCGTGGACAGCGATGCGTTCGTCAAGACCGTTACGTATAGGTACTGCTGATCCTAAGGAAGGCTTCAAGGCTGAGATGAGGCAACGAACAAAAAACACTTTTTCTGCTAAAAATTAGAACTTCAATTTTGTTTTTCACTTCAATGTTTTCGTACATGTATGTCAAAAAGGTAACGAAATGGAATATGTAGGTATGTATTAAGTAATTTTGGGTTCTTTTAAAAACTTTGACAGAAAAAACGTATGGAAGTGCCACTATAGACGAATAGTTTCATAGAAATTTGCCGTGTATGGTGACATATTCACACTTTTTCACTGCAAAGTCCTTTAGTATTTAGCTTGGTCTAACTTTATTCATGATTTTAAAAGTACCAAAGTAGTTAGTGGTACGTTTAGATCATTCGCATTAGGATTTTCTGACATTGGCGCACTATTAAAATTTGGCCATATTAACAATTTTATTTTACAACATAATATGACCCTTTAAAAATATTATGAGGAAACCGGACTAATCCCAATAATTCCTAGTTTATCCTTTGGGTTGGAAGGTCAGATGGCAGTCGCTTTCTTAAAAACTAGTGCCTACGGTAATTCTCGGGATTAGTTGTCAAGCGGACCGCAGTACGGTTACCATCAGTTTGTCACTGACATAAACGCCGTCGAGAACGTAATTTACTTTCTATACATCTCGCTCGCACGCGCATATTAGTGCAAACGGGATGTATAGAAAGTAAATTACGTTCTCGACGGCGTTTATGTCAGTGACAAACTGATGGTAACCGTACAGGCTCCCATGAGCCGTGGCAAAATTCCGGGACAACGCGAGGAAGATGATGAATATGACCCCTTCACTTTTAGACACATACCCCAAAATAATAAATTTATGGAACTAGTTTCTAAATCGAAATACAACAAATCAATCAACATCAACCCCGTTTTCTCGCAGGTGTCCCGACAGCCCACCGACATCGTGGTAAAGATCCCCACGCCGAAACCCCAGCCGCAGAGCCTCCAGCCGCAACCCCAGCACCAGCACCAGCCGCAACCCCAGCACCAGCAGCAACAGCAGCAGCCGCAGTACTACCGTTACCAACAGTAATTATAATGTAGAAAATAATTGCCGAATAGTAACAAAAAATATAACCTAAAAACTGCCAAGGGTAAAAGTTAAATGAGCATTTGTAAAAAAAACTTTGTGTTCCAGCGATACTTAAAACGCCGTTGATATTCCTATAGTCACCATAGTTTTTAAACAAAATAAAATAATATTATTTATTATTTTTACAGTTAAAGGCTCATCGATTATAATTATAATCTTTAATTGTGAAAAAAAAGATCAGTAATACTATTATAAACTTAAAAAAAAAGGTTACAAAATAGGAAAGTTAACGGAGTTTATGGCTATGTGGTATACTAAAAGTATATTTTTTTAGAAATGCTTAAATATAAACTTCGATTCTCGTTCTTCAATAATAGGTACATACATTTTTAGTACATTTTTAGCTGTGGTCATTCCTACCGACCCACAATTTAGTGCTGCGTATATTACCAAAGTAAACTTTCATGCTTATTTGGTATTTCAGAAAGAAGCCGAAAAAATATTAAAATATTTACGTATAGCAGCAGTAGTGAAAGCTTTATACAATTAAATGTTATTAATATTTGCAGATATTATTTATATCTAGATCTACTTAGATCGACCGTTAAATGCATAATTTTCTGACATAAAATACCCTAATGATTTTCTTAGTGTGCCAAAATGTTGAAAAATCATATATGAACGACATTTACTCAACTCTCATTGCAACTGTTTGGTAACATAGAAAGTTACTATTAAATAATGTTATTCCTCTTACTAAACGTTTATACTTTAGTTAACTATATTTAATTTTTATACTTTAATAAACTATTATGTAAATAGTTAAGTAGAAGGTGATTATTTGTTACCTAATAAAATACTTAAAATATAAGTACATACTTTTGTTTTATTATTTATTTATAGAAAATAGTCGAGTGCAGATCTATATAAAACGAACTCTATAGCTGGGCTAGCCATTAGTTTTGGGAATGAAACACTTATTGCCGTCCAATGCAGTACTAAACTAGTATTTAATTTTACGTGGATTGATTCAAGAAAGTATGCGCGATGGGTCGAAATTTTGCCGACCCTATATTTATATGAGAATTTTACAGTTCAGTACGAATCTCAAGTTCGATTATGACTCAACCTATACCGGCAGAGTATAATAAAAATCTTATTAATAATATATACTTCAAAACTAATTCGATTCAGTGATTAAATGGTACTTAGATCAAGTCACCAGTACAGTACCTACGTTAATTTTGTGATTGTTAAAATACTTATTTCAAATTACTTTTTTAAAGGTTTACTGGTTTTTTTCCCACTCAACTAATTTTATTCTATCTCGTATTTCTTCTGAAACCGCTTTAATATTTTAAATAAGAGACTAAGTTATTTCTACAATTTATTTATCTTTGATACATTTATCATTCGTAAGTTTAGTATATTACAGAAAATTTCTGACAGATTGTAACAAACCAAAAATAATTTAAAATCTTAAACATACTTCTCATAAACTACATTCAATTTCAAACACATTTGCACCACAACAAAGGATAAAAATAATAAACATATTTTTTATAGATTAACATTAATAAATTCAGTCTATTAAACATAAAAAAGTCAATTAAACATAAAATCCAACCATTCAACCGCAAAATGGCCGAAAAATAAAAAATCTAATTAATGAAATAAATTCGTCGGCAATTTTACAGTATTTTAGAACAATATCCCAAAGTCACTCCTATATAAATGCAAATTTTTATTAAATGCAATATAAAACGACGAAACAGTTTCATCATTTTAACAAATTCGTTAGGTATGTGATAATACAGTTAAACTTTATTATCCTGTCTAACAAAGTTATGATTTAATACTCAAACAAAAATACATTAAATACGTAAATATCAAAACAATTTTTTGTGTCCATTCCATCAAAGCATAATTAATAGCAATTAGCGATACTTCAATGTTCCGACAGAATAAAAGTAAATGTCACTTATTTTGCCACTATCCATTCCGTTACCAGGGAAGGTACGTCGAAAAGTAACGTAATGGGAATTTTTTTTTTTTATTATTTTTTTTATTTATATAGCCCTTTATTCTGAACATGATTGCTGGTTTTTAGTAGTAATTTTTAGTTTTGAATGTTTATATGAAGTCTCTTGGTTCAGAATGGGAATTGATTAGAATAATATATAATTAAAAGTATTATATGATTCTAATATGCCACTTAAAATCTTGAAAAATTATTTTTTTGACGTACCTAGTAGAAGCAAAGGTGAGAATGATTAATTCTTAATACTTTCAGTGCGTATGACACACCTTTGTGCTAAAGATGTAGTGCATAATTTTATTTTCCATTGTCACGGAAACGTACGAACGTGTCTTGCTATTTCAGTCAGTCTCGGTACAATACTGAGGTTGACTGAAGTAGCCTGACAAATACGAACGTTCCCGAGAAAATACGATGGAAAACAATTATGCACTATAATCTGTACTGACATTGTCCACTACCTACAAAATAAGATTTAGTAATTTCTACATACCTTATCTTTCACGTCATCGCTTCGTTTAGGACAAGGTTTGAGTCATTTGACATAAATGGCATACCTATCTGCCATTAAAGAAATGGCAAAATAACTCAATCATTATATAAATATATAGGCAACGCCGAAAGTTTTCAGAATATAAATCAGTATTAATTAGTCAATCTTTCATGTTAAGTTTCAGTCGCGTTTAGCGCTCAACTCTAAAGGGCTCTACTCACGTTGCAACAAGTTACGATTTTAGATCATTGCCGATTAAGTAAGTGTCACGAATTCAATCGCAAATATCATGCTATTATAGCCAGGTGACGTGAGTGGAATATTTACCCTGGCCGTACACGTTCGGAATTTTCCGTACGGAATGACATGTGGAAGCGAGACAGCGCTATGCATTTGTAGAGCGACGTCCCGTTTCTTCCAGCCCTGCAGGGAAAGCTTGGCCCGCGAGTCGTGACAGAAACATTTTTTAATAAGCCATTATACGGCTACAATTTTACCTATCAAATTAGCTGTCATGATTTCAACTTGAGCCACGGGTTCTAAATTTTAAAGCGTAACGCAGATGGCGCTGCAATCGGTCAAAACAATACATGTAGGGTTTGCACGACGGATCCGAAATGTATGGGAATCCAGATCCGGATAATTTCATACATTTCGGATCCGGATTGCAAACCCTAAATACATGTCATTGTCATTAAGGCCGTAACACACTATCGCAAGGCATCGCGACCTTGATGCGTCGCACCCATAAGTGAGAGCGAGCAAGAGATATCTGTTTCTCGCTCTCACTTATGGGTGCGACGCACCAAGGTCGCGGTGCGGTGCGATAGTGTGTTACCACTTTTAGATGCCAAATCCACTGATACGTAAACCACAGACTAGAGACTATTTGTGATGCTCCATGCCTAAAGGGTCCTTAAGCACCATCATAAGCCACGGGGCGTCACATTTATGTTTCTGAGAGTTGGAAGTATTAATAATCTGTGGGTTTTTAACCTCATTCTATTGCTAAAAGCCGTAACACACTACCGCACCGCGACCTTGTTGTCCATAAGTGAGAGTGAGATTAGAGATATCTCTTGAGATATATCGTGACCTTGGTGCGGTGCGGTAGTGTGTTACGGCTATAAGAAAGTTTTCTTTAAGGATCCGGTCGACAGACACACCCGGACTCCACCAGTACGTAGTCCTGCCCTGTCAGGGTGACGGGCCCCAGCGGCAGCACCAGGAACAAGTATGGGACGTACGTCTGTGTACACGCACCGCGGATGACTGAGCATTCGCTTGATCTGGAATGAGAAGAGTTGTTTTTAGTGACTTAGTAATACGTAAAAACCGGACAAGTGCGAGTCGGGGTCGGTCTCCGAGGGTTCCGTACTTTTTAGTATTTGTTGTTATAGCAGCAACAGAAATACATCATCTGTGAAAATTTCAACTGTCTAGTTATCACGGTCCATGAGATACAGACTGGTGACAGAAAGACGGCCAGACGGACAGACGGATAGTGGAGTCTTAGTAATAGGGTCCCGTTTTTACCCTTTTGGTACGGAACCCTAATAAATGAAGTTTAGAGAAGTCCGTCTAACTAAAGCCCTTGGACACACCTAACTTAAAATGCAGAATCCTAAATAGTGTAACCTAATTATGTAGTGCAGCCATTCTCAAAGCGTGTTCCGCGGAACCCTAGGGTTCCGCAAAGCCTAGACTATTTAGGAACCAATGTATAGGATTATGCTAGTAAGCGTGCTAGTTAGGATGACTGAAAAAGATTTAGGTATAGTTGGCCAAGCAAATCTTGTCAGCAGAAAAAAATCAAATGTTCGATGGGACAATAACCCTTTCGCGCCTACATTTTTTAAATTTGCCGCCTGTTTCTACTGACAAGATTTGCTTGACCAACTACATCAAGCGCTTAAGCTAAAGGCCATAACAGACGGGCGTACCGGATCGCGAATTTGGTCCGGTAGCATATCTCTCTCTCGCTTTCACTTGTAACTGCATCCTTAACGGACGTACGGCCCGCCCGTCTGTTACACCTTTAACTTTGCACCAATTTAATGTCGTTGTTGCACATGTAAAGACCCCTGTACACAATGGCAGGGGTTAGAAACTCTTGACTTCGGCCAAACTCGGCTCCGCTCGGCTCAGCATTGCTCCGAACAATTATTAGGGTTGGCACCACTTGACTTCCTTTTGCGTGCACGCCCACAGATAAGATAATCACTTGAATTTTGACAACCCTAAATAGCCGAAAGGGATAGTGCCATATATTAGAAAGGGATAGCATGATTCGACCCTGAACCGCTGTCAAACTTTTTTGTAGGAAGTTTCCTTTCTGTACAGTAGTACTATTATTTATTCCAAATTTATTCTGTGACAATGGGCCATCGCCGGCCAGTCCAAGGGACGCAGCCATGCGGTAGAATGAGATAGAAATATCACTTGCTCCCTCTAACGCATAAATGCGTCCCCCAGAACCCCCGGATTGACAATAATGATCTAGAGACGAGCAAAATTAAGTTTTCATATTACCGGTTTTTCCGTTTCAATCAACGTAATATTATAATTACTTAATTACAAATTTTAAAACCATTTTAAAATTGGTTGCTAGTGTTTTGTTAAATTTCGAAGTAGAATATTTGACCCCGGAAGACCACTTACACTTTCACATCTTGCAAGTTTTTCATCATAAGTTGTTAACGTTTGACAATTGTATGTAAACATTGGTGGGGCGTTAATGTCATGTCACCTGTTACAAAATTGTTTCGTCAAAAATATTCAGATATAAAAAAAAATATATTCGGTCGTTTGGGTCGACGAGCTAGTACAGCGGTACTCAACCTGCGGCCCGCCTGGCCACTTTAGGTGGCCCACCAGGTGATCCTGGTATATGGATACCTTGCCATCCGAACATCATCTTTAAGCAAATTCACCTTGCGGCCCGAGGCTACAAGCCAAAACCATCTTTGTGGCCCTCGTAAAAAAAGGTTGAGTAGCCAATCTATTAGACCACCGGGCACCATTGAACGATAGCAGTTAAGAAGCACGAAGTTTTCCCCAAAAAAGAAGCTTAGCACCATAAAATAAGCAATTTTTAGACTCACTAAATGGTGACGATATTCAATCGTCGAATGACTTTCATCAGATGCGATTAATCGATACTCACTCGCAAACTTCGAACACAACTTGCTGAAGTAAATCCGGGAACTTCTGCACAATAGTGACAGGCTGTCCGGATGTCAGTGACACACCGTACATGGGCGCTGTAGTGTTGTACCGCGTCCGGCACAGGCGGCCGCCGCCGCAGGAGTTGGTCGTGGTCGGTGATAGGCCGGGGAGGTTGCTAGCGCGACCTGGAAATGTAAGAGAAATATGAATATTAGTGTAGTAGAAAAGGGCGCGAAATTCAAACTTCTATGAAATTATGACGTTTGCTTAACACTCTTCAAGTCTTCAAGTCTTCACCCTCCGTTAAGCAAGTTTTTGAGAAAATTGCTCATCATAGCCACCTTTACGATATACTTACCGAAGCTAATGACTTAATAATACATAGTTGATAATATCCGTAAAGTTCATTTACCGCCAACTACACTCGAAAGCAGTGCAAACTGTTCGCTTCGTGTGAAATATTCTATACATAAATATCCGTTTCCATTGCTCTGGAGTATATACCCACGCCATAGTCAACTTTAACCACAATGGACTAAAAACGTAGTCTCCTTATATGACACATGAGATGACTGTGTTGGGAAGTGGATCGCGCAACCGTGGGATATTTTACAATAATGGCATTTTTCACCTAAGTAATTGTAATTTAAAAAAGTGGATATCGGAAAGAAGTGAAGAAGGTACTTATTAAAAAATATGTCTTTGGCAGATCTAATATTTTACTTATACCATAGAGAAATATAGTAAGAATAGAGTGCTCACTCCATACATCAGTTTTGATACCCAAACGACTATTATTTTCGCAGTCGCCACCTAGCATCGAGTAGCGGAATTATCAGTACCGCTACTTTATACTAGAATTCTCTAGTGTCGCAACTCACGAAAATAGTATTGAACAACAATTTACAACTAATATTTTTTTTTTATTTTTTTTAAATCATTTATTTACATACAATATATATACAGTGGTACTACTAAACGAAATTAATAACTAGCTTAAATCTAAAATAGGCCCTTGAGGCATTGTACCAAGGATGCTGGTGGCATTTCCTCGCTGTATCGCAATGCTGATACGTTGTGCGAGGTAGCCGCCAGCTCTTCGGTCACCAGTTACGTCAACCAGACGCTTCGCGATTTCTGCGAACAACTTATGCGCGCTGGGACCCCATGGACCTAGAGTTTCAACTCCAAATGGTACAAAATGGTACTCTCTACCGAGGCTCTTATATTTGTTACGTAACTAATATTAAAAGCAGAAGGAGTTGAAAATAGAGTTCCGGTTTATCCGGTTATAATATTAGCTGAAAATTGTTGAGCATTAGATTTTTCGGTGGTTGGAAGATCGGCCAGGTTGGAGAGCAATCCAAGAAAACGCAACTTATGGCGGTCACGACCCTCAGTCATGAGGTTACGACGAAGAAGAAGAAGGAACATCTATCGTCAAGTAGCAGTACTGCTAATTCCGCTACTCGATGCTAGATGTCGACTACGAAAATAATAGTCGTTTTGGTATCAAAACTGATGTATGGAGTGAGCACTATTATATTGTATTTTTTCTCTATGCTTATACATAATGTTTTTTTTTTTCATTACACGACACATACCAGTTCTACTGCCATTCTGCGTCCTCAATCCCTCGGAGTACCCCACGTGTGCGTCTAGCAGTGCTCGTCGCATGACGGCCGGGTCTACCGTCCGCACGTTTCGTGCTTGACGTGAAGACTGGCCCCATGCTCCGGATTTTAACGCTCGGTTTACCAAGTGCCTGAAAAATAGAATAATACCTAGTAAGAGTTTAAACATAGTCAACATAGAAGAACAAGATCTAACTTGAACACTGTCAAAGATAGAACTAGATGGCGCTGTACTTTTAATGTACACCCAGCTGCAAAAGTGCATGGCCACTTTCTGATTTAATTCCATCCATAATGTGTCCATGCAATTTTGAAGCTGGTTTAACTGGTTGTACATTTCTAAAATACCTAATCCTAATGCTTAGAAGTTATAAAATACAGCGGTAAGGTTAAGCGTCAGCGTTCGTAGCTGAGTGATTCTCAAGAAAGTGGCATCGACAGGTTAAAGATAGTGAAAATTTTTTTTTGTATTTTTTTTTACTTTAAATAATGAAAAATATGTTTTACCACTTCAAGTACCCCAAATTTTCAAAAGGGAACGGAAAATGAAGAAGTTATTTTCAAGACATACAATAACCTATACATTGAACACAGGTTAAAGTTAAGCAGATTACAGTAAAAAATACATTCATTTTTATTTTTTCCCTTGAACGGATAATAATACGAATGTCTCACTTTTAGCATAGATGAATAAACCTTCGTACAATATTAAAATGATATTATTACATTAGGCCCCATACCAAATTCTTAAAACAATCGAGACAAGTTAAAGTTAACATTCCGTTACACAACCCCAGATGTCTGCCTTTAACCACTTGTCTCTACGAAACTACGACACTTGGGTCATAATGGTACCCAAAGAGTATTAAATCACTACGTTAATGGTACCCTACGGTGGTTAGCTTGGTACTTACCTAATATTTTGCCATAGTTATGATCTAAATATTTTTTTCTGTGTATGAGTCAGATGCAATACCGCGCATGTACAGGTTGGTATAGGTTAACAGAGAAAATATCCTTAGACAAACTTGCGTGAATATTGTTGTAAAAAATATATATATAAGGCCTGTGCAAAGTACATTTTAAAAGGTATTGTTTATGTTATTATATAGCATGATATTTTATTTACATAAATTGGTGCTTATAAAATCTAAAGAACTAAAACTGGAAGAGCGATGCTTTTGGACAAGACAGGTTACAGTAAAAAGTGCTACTCTTTAAGTATTAAATTTAAATAAAAATAATGACTTGGCCTTGATAAACATCGTTTTAGTTTATCTAGATACATTTTTGTTTCATATGAAAAAGAGCAAATAAACATACATTCAATTCAAAAACTCGATGACAGGTTAAGATACCAGTATTTTGAGAATCACTCAGCTATAGCTATAGTCTATAGTCAGCTAAAGATACATCTTTAGGTATTTAAAAAAGAGTTAACAAAATCTACCCTCAAATGGTTTCTTAAGCCAGTAGTTGAGGGTAGATGAAAACATTACATGATCAAATAAGTAGCGCCACCTACAATACTTGTAAGGCATACGGCGTTGTATGGAAATGGAGGTTAACAGTGTTATAGTCGTTAGCTTTCAAGCTGGCCCTTTACGGATAACGCTTTGTCTATGGTAAAGTTAAACAGCACGTTTTATTAAAGTAAAACAGCACGTTTTATTAATTTGCGTCTCTACTTATTACTACAAGATGTCGGCTAATTGACTACAACGCCATCTTTCCAATTATTAGAAAACAAACCCCTAACAACTTCGCACAGTCATGAATCTCTCTCACTCTACACACCATTAAAATGCAATACGACTCTGAAGATGGCGTGAAATAAAATTAAACTCCCATGTACCGTTGTGCGTTATTATAATGTAATGAGACATAATAATGATCATTTTGAAATTACATTTCAAGTGTAGAGAAAATTGCTTGCATACGTCCCGGGGCGGTGGGAAAATTCTCATGGTAGGTGTGCCATAGATAAACGTCTTGCTTATAAGTAGAATTATTAACGGGAATCTGTTGTCTATGGTTATTTATGACTAAAACATTAGCTATGGTACGGGTCAACGCCCGGAGCATAGAGGGGCAAAGGTAGCAATTTTATTTCTTACTATTTTGATACCTGGGACTATTTATAACTGAAATATTAATTATAATAAATATCATATTCTAAAAAAACAACAGATTGATTGTTTATCTTTTTATTTTGTACTTACGTATCTAAACTCTTATACACATGTTATCATGTTAAGTAGGTATAGTCTGTCTAGCCATTTCTGTCAGTA
Organism: Cydia splendana; assembly: GCF_910591565.1. Lineage (NCBI taxonomy): Eukaryota > Metazoa > Arthropoda > Insecta > Lepidoptera > Tortricidae > Cydia > Cydia splendana. Next base: position 2,467,545 of record NC_085968.1, read on the forward strand.
GAAAAAACCGGCAAATTTAAAAAATATAGGCACGAAGGGTTATCGTCCCATAGAAAATTTGAATTTCACGCCTTTTTCTACTTAGTTGTTTGACCGGCTATAAATACCTACCACTAAAATAAATGAAAATACAATCAGATTTCAACTGACATTTATTAGGATTCTTTGTAAACAAAATTATTCAATTTCCTCGTCTTCCATAGCTTCAATTTTGATAAAATCGCACGGCAATATCAACGATTCCTCCGACATAATTTGTTCTGTATTTTGATTCTCCTTCTTTTCTAACGTTCTTTTTAAATCAGTATCAGATGATAAAGCCTGACATACATCCATAGGCAATGCTGACGCTATACCTTTCCTCGGATCTACGCCAAATACTAATTCACTAGGCGTCCTACATAAAGTAGCATGAAACTTCGTATTCAACGAATGCTGAACAAATTTCAAGCCCTTTTGCCATTTCACTTTATTATTTCTCGACAACCACATATTCATTTTCTTAAGAATATCTTCATTTGTCTTTCCTTCTAAGTCTTGAGCTCTAAAATTAGATTCGGAGGTGAGAATTATAATATCGGGGCATAATACCGTTATTCGTTTGCAAATCGGGGCTGTCAAGGCGGTCCCGTTTTTAGATTGCAGAATGTTCGGTGCACCAAATACCAAGAAAATATCAAGTAGGTTATCACCGGACTCTTCGATGGAGGTCGTCTTCAATGCTCTTAGATGAGTAAATTTGGATATAAAGTCTCTATAAACCAGCATATACTTATATTCTTCAGTTTCTTCTCCTGTCACCGCTAGTATATCTATTTGTCCTCTAGAATAAAGTTCAGGGTATGTTTCCTCTGAAATAGGATTTGATTGTCTTTCTTGAACTGGAATCACAACTAGTGTTTCTGAACTGCCAATTTTGAAGGGGTCAAGTTCTGTCGTATCATCTTCATCAGAGTTATGTGAAGCTCCTTCCTGTAATTCCGAATTATCATCTGGTGTAATAGGCAACCGTTTTTCTCTTTTAAAACTTTTATTTTTACAACCCTTACACATAGATAAGTAAACGGATACACATTCAGCGGTGACGTTTTTGTACATTGGTTTTATAAATTCCATCATTCTCGTTCGGCCACCGTGGATTAATTTCAAATGGTTGACACGTACAACGTCGTATATTTCGTCCATAGTAACGAATATTTGTTGCGTAGTTTGACCGGGCTTGGCGGCCATTATGAGCCTTTCTCCTTCTGTTGTTTTGATCACATCATATCGTTTTGCCCGTCGATAGTCCGCGGGCGTCTTCTTTGTTTTTAACTTTGCCGCTTTAACTTGTTCGATAAGCGTGTTATACCTGGAACGTGATAGTAGTAATGTGTTTGGAGCCTTCTTGGATACAAACATTTCTTCAATTCTTCGATTGAATTCTTCTCTATTGACGTCTTCTTCGATTTCCGACATTATTTACAAATAACAACTCACAAATCCGTACAATTACAACAATTTTTCTCTACGTATTCCACAAATAAACACTTCACACTATACCCGGAGAGAAATGGCGTCGAATTCGGACCCCACGATGTAACGGAAATGTCCGATGTAGCCCGAACGGCGAACATGCATTGGACAAAGCCGAATAATCGCCGCGTCTCGCTCTAGTCGCTCTATAGTCGAAGCGCAGATTGCCCGCGTCGCCCGACCGGTTGAACTCCGCTGTCGCATTTACCGATTTACCGATTTTATGCATACTTGCTAGCGCATTCGTTAGACGCGTACATATTGATTGCGCTGAACCTGAACCTAACTCAACTAAGGACAAATTGAGTAGGTACTAAACTAAGGTCATCGACTTATCGCTAATCTCGTTACCTTTGGCAAGATATTAATGGTTATGATGAATAGACTATGTTATTATTAATGTGTTACATTACATATTTTACATAAGTACAGTCGCCATCAGATTTATCGGAGCGGCCAAGGTGCTCACAAATATCGGAACACGCCTCTATTGTCAGGGCGTTAGAGCGCATGTTCAGATATTGTGAACACCTTGGCCGCTCCGATATATCTGATGGCGACTGTACCTACTGATATTTAAAAAGTAAAAGGAAGCAAATTTGTAAGGTTAATTTTTGTTTGCACGACAAGTCATAGTGGAATATGGAAGTTTTCAAAATAAATAAATAAAATTTGTGCCAAGTTAAGTTAGCGTTTTTAGGGTTCCGTAGCCAAATGGCAAAAAACGGAACGGATTCGTCATGTCTGTCTGTCTGTCCGTCCGTATGTCACAGCCACTTTTTTCCGAAACTATAAGAACTATACTGTTGAAATTTGGTAAGTAGATGTATTCTTTGAACGGCATTAAGATTTTCACACAAAAATAGAAAACAAAACAATACTTTTTGGGGGTTCCCCATACATAGAACTGAAACACAATTTTTTTTTTCATCATTCCCATACGTGTGGGGTATCTATGGATAGGTCTTCAAAAATGATATAAATGTTTCTAATAAAATTTTTTTCTAAACTGAACAGTTTGCGCGAGAGACGCTTCTAAAGTGGTAAAATGTGTGTGGGAGGGACCCACATTTTACCACTTTGGAAGTGTCTCTCGCGCAAACTATAAACCCCCTGTAACTTCTAAAATAAGAGAACGATAAAACTAAAAAAAACTTAAATAAACCTACGCATTACTAAACGTTCAAGTCAAGAGCATTTTAGCAATTAACCGGTAACCTCTGTATTGCGGCATTTGCGGCACAGACATACCTACCTACATTTTATCTTATCTTATCTAAAATACCTGCATCTATTATGCATTCGTAATTACATTAATTGCACTTACATTCTTCCATCGCTGTGATTAAACTCCATATTTAAAAAAATCTAAATATCATCTGTGTATTTGTATTCTACTATGTTATTATAAAAAATAACTAAAATAAAATTCAAGAAGTAAAATATTCCGACTTCATTTAATAATAAGTCACGTAGGTATTCACAAAAACATACAACTTCTGTGTTTACAAAAACGAACTCCCACGATACGAATTTACTAAAATGATTATACATAATATCTTTGTCTACACTCACCCTTACCTAGCTGCTGGACGAGAGAGGGGCAGACGCGCGGGAGGAGGACATATGACCTTTTGAATTATTACCAATCCATCTACGGCACGATCAAGCTGCCTTGTACTTCAATATTAACCCTATACCAAAATTATGTTATATATACTCATTTGTGGAAGCTGATTATACTTATATATACTGCAAACCGTCCACTTCATTGAAGAGCACCGAATTATCCTACAATTTATGGTGACCCCGACGTGATCTGGATGACGCAACTGGAAGGCGAAGATATCCCGGAATAAGTGCATACCTACTGGATCCGAAGGAAGTACGCCCGTTCCTTTTAGTGTTCATCATTTCCTATTTTAAAAGTTATTGTTCTCGACTTGTGCTAATTTAGTTCGATAATTCTAGTGCAATTAGTGCGGTTTGTGAGTTTAGTCTATGTAGGTACCACCGTTTGCAAAATTATTAACAAAACTTCGCAATTCTTCATTCCTTATGCATAAATAGCATTTAAATAGCTTCTTTATAGTTCTAAAGTAAATAATACATACGGGTTGGTACCGTAAAACAATTAAAACTTCTATAAAATTCGACTTAAAAATTGTGTGTTAACACAGTGTTCCACAGTGTCCAACTTTCGTACTTTAAAGTTTCTAGTTTTTCGTAAATACATTAGTCCCAATTAAAAAACAAGTACTTATAGGTAGCTAAACATAATTGCCGACTATTTCAGGAAATTAACGGGATATAAGCCGGTGAGAACTAGTGATTTGGTCAACTACACTGCACAGCGGTTTCCAGCAGCGCGGCGCCGAGTAACACCGTGTCGCTTTGCGTTGACCGGCCGGTACCTACCTATAGTGCACATCTGTTATCAGCGATCAGCTGTTCTACTCATCATATACGAGGTTGGATTCATTTTAATTACTTTATAACTAACTTCTTTGTTATTTTCGCCTGCATAATGACCGAATTAAAGGACCTTTTAAAACAACGGGCCACTATAAGAGGCCGCGTAACATTATTTGAAAAGTTTATAACGCCTTTAATGAGTCTCGATAGTGTAACTGAGCGTAATAAATTAATAAACAATGAATTAAGCTTAAGATTATCCAAATTTCAAGAGTTAAGTTACACTTTCGACGAAATTCAAAATAAAATTGAGGAATTAGACTCCGATACGTCAAAACAGATGGAAGAAAGGGAGCAAACGGAAAACCAGTTCTTCCAACTGATTGGCACCGCTCAAGAGTTTTTAGATGCGTTTAACGATAGCAAAACAAAACAAGGGGATGAGTCTTCATGTCGTGGCAGCTCCACATCAGTTACAAATCATGTTAAACTGCCACCCCTGAAAATTCCTCCTTTTAGCGGTGATACAAATAAATGGCTTCAGTTCCGAGACATGTACTTGTCTCTCATTCACAATAATGATAATTTGGACAACATAAGTAAATTCCATTATTTAAAATCATACTTGGAGGGTTCCGCTCTGGCAGTCATTAATTCGGTCAGCGTTTCGGCAGATAATTATCAAATTGCTTGGTCGTTGCTCTGTGACAGGTACAATAATAAGCGTCTATTAATTAACGAACACATTAAATGTCTATTTTCGATTGAGGCGCTCTCTAAGGAGTCCGACCGGGGCCTGCGCAACTTAGTAGATGCAATTTCAAAAAATTTAAGTGCTTTGAAATTGTTAGGCGAGCCAACTGATAGTTGGGGCACGCTTATTATTTATATAGGCTCATCGAAGTTGGACTCGGTAACCGCGAGAAATTGGGAGGAACATCGAAGCAAATTAGAGACCCATACTTTGGACGATTTTTTCAACTTTCTTCGTCAAAGGGCAACTGTATTAGAAACAGTCTACGCCGCTAAAACTTCAAATAATCAAAGTCATAATATTAATAAGGTTGAAAATCGTCACAACTTTAATAGGTCGAAATCATTCATTTCTTCTTCGCTCGATTCACACCCCCGTGGCAGTTGTTTGGCATGTAAACAAGATCATAAATTATACGAGTGCAACAAATTTAAATCGATGTCTGTGGAAGAACGAAATGCAAAGGTTTTTCAATGGAAATTATGTAGTAATTGTTTACGTAATGATCACCAATCGTACCAATGCCGCCTCGCTGGTTGCCGCATCTGTAAAAGAAGGCATAATACTTTACTTCATAAAACAAACAACTTACCCAGCGGTTCTCAACCGCATCAAACACAATCATCATCATCATCATCGCGACAAGAGATACAAAATAACGTAGAATCGTCTGCGTCTACATCCTTACCTATCAATTCAACTTCTAACCTTGAAGTACCTACTAATGCTACTGATAACGCATCTTCTGGCCCGCGTCCGGTAATTACACTGTCTGCTGGCTCCTCAGGCTTCGGTCTTCATTCTACAGCTGTAGTCGAGGTGTCAAACAATGGCAACATAATAAAATTGCGCGCTCTTCTAGATAATGGTTCGCAAACTTCATTCATAACGGAGGCGGCTCGAGCTAAGTTAGGATGCCCTACAATTAAAAAAATCAAGTGCGTGTCCGGTCTGCAAAATGCCATCGTAGGCACTGCCGAACACTGCAACGTACAGATAAGGTCTACTTATACCTCATTCACTACAAATGTTAAATGCTATGTCCTACCAGTCATAACTGACATTGTTCCTCAAATTGAGATACGAGTTGACGAACTAGCCATCCCCGGCCACATACAATTAGCTGATCCAGACTTCTATCGCCCTGGAGACATCGATATTCTTCTAAGTCTGGAAGTCTTCTGGGACGTTCTGGGTACTTCTCAAATAAAACTCGGACCAAACAAACCGGTCCTCCACGAAACTGAGCTTGGATGGATCCTCGGTGGCCGCAATATGGGGAAAGGTACAAAGCGTAATAGCAAACCTTATTGCCATTTTAGTCAAGATATACAACAGCAACTTGTAAAGTTCTGGGAAATAGAAGAAGTTCCTAAAACCCAACCTACGTCAAATAGCGACGAATACTGTGAAACCCTTTTTCAAGAAACAACGCAGCGTGAAGAGGATGGTAGATTTTGCGTTCAAATACCTCTGTGCGATTCACCAGATGTCTTAGGCGACTCATTTAAAATAGCCGAACGGCGACTACATCAAATGGAACGTAAAATGAAACAAAAATCTGAATTTAAAGATGAGTATTCTAAATTTATGCAAGAGTACGAGCGCCTAGGACATATGAGTGAAGTACCTAAGCCCGAGCGAGGATGCTACCTACCTCATCACGCTGTGATACGTGAATCTAGCGAAACTACGCGCTTGCGCGTAGTTTACGACGCGTCAGCAAAAACGTCATCAGGCGTATCATTTAATGATATCCAACATGTCGGACCTGTCGTCCAGGACGACCTCTTCTCCATATTGCTTCGTTTTAGGCAACACAAATATGTAGTGACAGCCGATGTGGAGAAGATGTATCGTCAAATTTTAGTAAAGCCCGAACAACGTCATCTACAGATGATTTTATGGCGTGAGCAATCGGATCAACCAATTAAAATATACCAACTGAATACAATTACATATGGTACATCATCTGCGCCATTCCTAAGTACACGGTGTCTAGTTCAGCTCGCTAATGAATGCACTGATGTAAGAGTTGCTAATGTAATAAAGCACGATTTTTATGTAGATGACGTCATTACAGGAAGCAGTTCAAAGGAGGACTTGTGCTACATAATAAATTCAATAACGGAAGTTCTTCATTCAGCGCACTTGCCATTGCGTAAATTCCGTTCTAACATAGGTTCCGTCCTTCAAGACAATTCGAATGCATTGATACCTAAAGATCTAGATTTCAGTTCACAATCAAGTGCTTTAGGACTCAAATGGGATCCAAGCACTGATACATTCAACTTCCCTGTCGATATTAAACATTCGTCAGTAGCCACCAAGCGATCGATCTTATCGAATTCTGCTAGATTGTTCGATCCTCTAGGGTTGTTGAGCTTATGTACAATTGTGCCAAAAATAATTCTAAAAAATTTATGGCTTACTAAGTTAGACTGGGATGATCCTATTCCCACAGATTTATCAAAATCGTGGTTTAATTTTGTGCTAGGCCTTAAGAGCCTGACTAACTTTCAAATACCTAGATTTGCTCTCGCTGACGATCCCGATGCGATCGTTGAATTGCATACATTTTGCGATGCGTCGCAAGATGCGTATGCAGCATGCGTCTACTTGCGTTCGATTAGTAGCTCAGGTAGCATATCAGTAAATTTATTGTGCGCTAAAACAAAAGTCAGTCCCATGAAAGCTCAGACAATACCGCGTCTTGAATTATGCGGAGCTTTATTAGCTGCTCGATTAAGCTCGAAAGTAATCGAAGCTTTACGACTTACAGTCACCAACATCTATCATTGGACAGACTCATCTGTAACTCTAGGATGGATCTGTTCACCCTCGCAGAATCTTAAAACGTTTGTATCAAACCGTGTCGCAGAGATTCAACAGCTTACAGCAAATGGATCCTGGAGACACGTCCCAGGTGTTCAAAACCCTGCGGACTTAGCATCACGTGGTGTAAGTCCATCACAAGTAGCTGATGCTAACCTATGGTGGCACGGCCCCTCGTTTCTATTAGAAGGGCCATCAGCCTGGCCAGAAGTCATTAAACCTAGTGCCAACATACCTGAAATAAAAACTTACAAAACTAATTCTAAACCTAAAACTACTATACCTATAACATGCACTACAACTATACCTATAACCTATGACAAATTAGTAAATTTCGAAAATTTCTCTAAATTTACAATATTATTACGAAGCTTGGCTTATGCATTGCGTTTTGTCCACAACGTACGACACTCAAATAATAAAACAACTGGCCATCTAACTACAGACGAACTGCAATTGTCATTACATCATCTTGTTAAGCAACACCAAGAGGAGTGTTTCGAGCATGAACTACATCTACTAAATAATAAAAAATGCTTACCTTCGAAATCGCGAATCCTTTCTCTCAGACCCTTCGTGGATGAGAAGAGTATCCTCCGAGTAGGCGGACGTATTCAAAATTCATCTGAAATATTTAGTAAAAAGCATCCGATTATCTTGGACTCTAAAAATCGTTTTACCAAATTACTTTTTATCCAAGAACACAAAAAATTGTGCCACGGAGGTGCTCAGCTTTTACTGACTAACGTCAGGCAATTGTACTGGCCTGTTGCTGGAAGAAGATTAGCTAAATCCACTGTAAACAATTGTAAAATTTGTAAAATACTTAAAGCTAAATCTGTTATACCAATAATGGGAAACTTACCCTCCGCTCGAGTCAATCCTAGCTTCGCTTTCGAGGTTACCGGTATCGACTTCGCTGGTCCATTTCCAACTCGCGACCGAAAGGGACGTGGTTGCAAAATAATTAAAAGTTATTTATGTATATTCGTCTGTTTTGCAACCAAAGCAATTCATTTGGAAATTGCATCAGACTTGAGTGCGGAGGCATTTATCATGTGTTTAAATCGTTTTATCTCTCGCAGAGGAAAGCCTAGCGTAATCCATTGCGATAATGGCCGAAACTTTGTAGGCGCAAATAATGAATTTAAAAGATTCTTGGAATCTTGCGGTGAATCCATCTCGTCATATGCTGCCGGTGAATTCATAAATTTCAAGTTCTCACCTGCTTATTCACCGCATTTTAACGGACTTAGTGAAGCTGGCGTGAAGGCTGCCAAGCATCATTTAACGCGTATGATAGGGAACACTAACCTCACCTTTGAGCAATTGTCGTCTCTATTTGCACAGGTCGAGGCAATTCTTAATTCCAGGCCTATAACTCCCCTATCAGCCGATCCTACAGACTTTTACCCTTTGTGTCCCGGGCACTTCTTGATCGGCAAACCGCTCACATCATTGCCATCGCCCACACTCACCGAAATCAACCCAAATCGTCTTAGAAAATATGAGCACATTGAGCAGATGCGACAACAATTTTGGGAGAGATGGCGCACTGAATATTTGAACGAGCTGCAGCAACGATCAAAGTGGCGCATCAATCAGGGAAAACTCGCTGAAGGCGATATGGTGGTCCTCAAGGAGGCTAACTTGCCACCACTCAAATGGCGCTTGGGCCGCATTCATCGACTGTATCCAGGAGCCGATGGGATAGCACGCGTTGCAGACGTGAACACGTCCAAGGGTATCATCCGCCGCGCCGTCACAAATCTCTGCCCGCTACCTAACGATGAGCGTGAAGAAGCTACTCGAAAACCCACAGTTTTCGAGGGGGGGAAGATGTCTACACTCACCCTTACCTAGCTGCTGGACGAGAGAGGGGCAGACGCGCGGGAGGAGGACATATGACCTTTTGAATTATTACCAATCCATCTACGGCACGATCAAGCTGCCTTGTACTTCAATATTAACCCTATACCAAAATTATGTTATATATACTCATTTGTGGAAGCTGATTATACTTATATATACTGCAAACCGTCCACTTCATTGAAGAGCACCGAATTATCCTACATCTTAAACAAAGAAGTTATTAAGTATCTTGAAATCAGTTTACCTGGGATACGGAATGGTAATCGATGATTCATATATAACATGGTATAGGTATGGTAATATAAATTATCAAAGCCACCAAATTGATTGATTTCATCGATGAGACGTTAATGGGGTTGGCCGGTGGAAGTTTTTAGCAGATGGCGCCATCATAGCTTGCCCCGTCAATCCCTAGAATTGTGTCAAATTTTTGTTTTTTTAATACCCTGGATGCCAGCTCTTTAAGCCAAATCTCATAGAAAAAGGGGCAAGCTATGATGGCGCCATCTAGGCAAACCTTTGACAGTTGCCAACCCCATTATTTCAATATTACGATTTACTTTTATTTTACTTTTTTTATATCAATACAAGATGTTTTCTTTATTTGCATTAAAAACCGATAAATCAATTAAGTAAGATTGTTATAGAACATCCCTACCTTGGATAAGGAGAGCCGTCTGGACCCGGACATTCTGTGCCTTGTAGAGCATCGCCCCAGGCATATTTTAATCTTGGACCGCAATCAGCGGACACGAACCCGGCTAACAGAGCCTGAAACAAGAGAACAAGTTTGTTGAATTATAAAACAAGGAAGCAACAAAACAAGTAGGTACCTAGGTACTTACTTAAGTTATTCCAAAAACTACCCGAGCGGTTTTTTGGCTTCCAAAATGGCAAAGCATTATAGTTTCGTCATGTTCGTATATCCACCCGTACCTACAGTCATCTTAGTGCCAAAATCGCAAATATTTTGAACTTAATACCTACCTATTAACACTCCTATAATAGTGACATATCCTATCATTGTTTAAAATCAATTCAACCGCGCTACACAGTCTCGAAGAAAGTTAGGAAAGGAACCGATATACAATACTTACACATAACCAGCTTATTTAGGTTCACCGCAATCAGGTAATAATCCAAGCAGATCATGATTCGATCAATGATCGACCGCAAGCGGCCATGATTGCATTTGATATAATATAATAAAGCTTTATGTAGGACAATAAACCGACAAAAATGATCGATTGTCACTCTTCATAGAATGCGTGAGCGGTATGTGTGTCGCGTCGTGGCCGAATGACATAGTTTCCGTGGGCTCCGTGGCCACTGGCACTATCTTCAACAACGAAACCTGTCCCCTTTCTTGCACGAATCTAGTACCCTTGATCCGGCATTCCCTGGTCACGAACTGGTGAATCAGTTATAGATACAGATAAGCTGTACTAGAAAAATATTGCAAACTTGTTTAACCACTTCTTGGTACAAATTTAAGGTAGCTAGTCTTTTAATTTAAGCATGGTATAATAATATACTCCGCCTGGTACTCCATTCCCGTCTTTTCTAGGTCACCTAACTGACACGGGCCTACGTCATCATGCGACAGCGCTATATGATAATATGCGATAGCGCTATATATAGCGGCCATGTTGTTGTGACGTAGGCCCGTGTCACTCTGGGAATGGAAGACCATGTTTTATTAGACTATGAATTTAAGTGATAAGAAAAAAGTAAGTTATTTACTTGTTTCCGGTCTTTGTTCAAGACAAACAGTAGGCTAATTTAGTGATGTGTGGCGAATCGGAAAGATCCTCAGTAAGAAAGTGTCAGTATCAGCTTTCTGGGTCATTCGCGTATAACTGTCATTGAACTTTGTAGGAACCTTCAAACAGTTGGGTGTCAGGTGTAATTTAGTCATCTGTTTTAGAGCTTTCTATTATATTATAGGATACTCAATACGGGCTAAATAGAGGGAAAGCTACTTTCCACTAGGCTAAAACATTTGCTTTTCAAGTTTACATTAGTTAAGACAACACAAAGAGCTACTAAAGCAAGAGCTATCTAGTTTCATATAAGTATTTACGAGGTAGAAAATGAATCATAGCAATATTTATTACTTATTAACTTAATGAAAAAGACCCTAATATGTACTACAATTAATTTTAAATAAAGCATGTCTAATATGTAAAGAAACTACGATATTATCATTAAATTTATCAATGGTAAAACTGTAATAAATATATTATGATTTAATCGTTATTTGACGCAAGTGACGCAACACTGTCTTAAGGGATGCATAAATTACTTATTACGTCGTCTATTATCATTTATCGGTCTCAAAGGTGTATCTAGGAAATAATTCAAAAGTGAAATTGTAAAGAAAAAGCAGCGAAAGTGTTCAGTGGTCTCAGAGGTCCATTGTATGAGCATCACGTTCTTGGACGACATTTAAATACTCGATTTCCGAGGTACAATGATCACATAGTACGTGATTTTAGGGTAAACGGAGAAAACTTTTGTTGTTTATAACAATAACAGCGGAGATAAGCCACGGTCAAATACAAAACGAATTTTTTTACATTAAAAAATCCAGAATCAACAACGAATCGGATGAAAATTATGCCATTTCTCTGTAAATTTTCAATGTCATAAAGAGTTTAAATTAAAAAATGCCTCGGTGACAGTTTAGGGTATATGTACAGAATTTATATCGTTTTTCGTTAGAACCGCTTATTTCGGCGGCTAATATCTTCCATGTGAGCTTTTTCACCTTCCGATAAAAGAAGTTGGTTTTGATAGCCTTCGTTGAAACGAAATGCTGGGCTGGGGCATTTACAGAAGTTGACTTCACATTAAGAAAACGGTTTTTTTTTTTAATATATATAAACAAAGTATTCACTTATTACTATTTATTTCTAGCAAAACAAGACAAGTATCACTTACGCGGTACATTTGTAGATTTATTAGCTTTACATTAATATCACTTTTATGATTTATGTATAAGTTTTCTTTGATGTTCTACTGATATTAGGCAAAAATGTCGTCATGCTTGCAAATGAAATCTATATTAATAAACGCGAGCCGCTTTGACGGAAAAACCAAAAGAAATTATGCTCAATCGAAAGAGCTTGAAAAAATATCACTTTTGAATCGAGAACATATATCCGCAAAATTCGTATTGTCGCGTATTTTGCATTTAAAAGTGAAAAAATTTCGACAAACAATACTAAAGGCTCAATTTGTTGGTTGACATTTGACAGCTATGCGTTGCGTTTAGAAACTGCAAACATGCTTACAAGTTAGGTTGGTCGTTTTTGTTTTTTAATAAAAAGCAAGACGAATATTACTGTTTATTTTATGACTTTCCGGTATGTATAATGGTTATTATTTGCATTAAGTTTCGTTTCATATGGATATGTATACCGGTATAATTATTAAATAAATTTGTTTTTAAGCCAGAACGTGCGATAGTCTGTTACGGCTTTTAAGACGATAGCAACACTGCCTAGACGTCAACGACGGCTGTTATTCGAAAATACTTTATCCGGTACTCCAGACGTGATAAAAACCTGTTAAATAGTGTATTGTGTGTGTTAACAATAAAAAATAGTCACCGAACATAGTGCAAAGTGCAAACGCCATCGTAACGTAACGAGATTTGAACTTCAAAGCGTTCCATGGGTGTATTGTGTTTAGTATAAACATCGGTCTCTCAGTTGTATTTTAATATTTCAGAATGATTCCAAATATTCTTACATGTCAAGGCACTACTAGCTATCTGGAAATGCAAGTGAAAGCAACCTTGAAGCAGCTGTGATAAACTAATAAGTGAGCGAGATGAAAATGACGTTGTTCAAAGAAACTTTGAGTTAAGTGCCAGCTGACTGTAACTCACTCTAATTAAGTACATTGCCAGTGTGAAACAGTGCAAAAAGCTACAGTGTATTGTGGACATATTTAATAACTGTGCTTTAGACTATGAATCAAATTTGAGGTGTATCGGTGAATTGGAAAGTCAACTGCATAAAGCTAATAAGTTATCTCCGGAGTCAATGTAAGTTGAATATAAGATTAAATATAATAAGATATATAGATAGTATATATGTCGCAGTCAAAAGTGTGAACTGGTCAAAAGAACTTTTAACCGACAAAAACAGGCAAAACTGCTTTTGACTGAGCATGTTGGTCAAAAGTAGTTTTACCTGAAAATCATTGGTTAATAGTAATTGTGTTGTGACTGTTACTATCAGTCAAAAGTACTCGCAGAGATAGGTAGGTTAGGGTTATTTTTTTGCTACGCCCAAAAAACTAAACTGCTCCCAGAGATAGGTAGGTTAGGGTTATTTTTTTTTGCTACGCCCTAAAAACGAAACTGCTGCCAGAAATAGGTATGATTTTCAGGTAAAACTACTTTTGACCAACATGCTCAGTCAAAAGCAGTTTTGCCTGTTTTTGTTGGTTAAAAGTTCTTTGGCCAGTTCACACTTTTGACTGCAACAGGTTGGGCTGGACATATGGCAAGGGAAGGTAAAGATAAGTGGGATAGAGAGGAAGCGGAATGGTATCCTAGAGATGGAAAAAGGAGAGAAGGGAGACCAATAATGAGGTGGTCGGATGACATAAAGAAGCATGCGGGACCTAATTGGATAGGGACGGCAAGGGATAGAGAGCTGTGGAGAGAGCTGGGGGAGGCCTATGCCAAGAAGGCAGACTGAAATAATTATTAAAAAGCAATGACATAAAAATTATTTAATAAAGTTACTAAGGAAAAAATATTGAAACTAATTGTAATAATTGAAATGTGAATTTATTTAAATGTAATATGTGCTGAAATTTAATTTTTTGGTCAATAAAGGCTATTCTATTCTATTCTAATTTGACAGGTGACAACAAAAAAAATATTAATTCCTGCAAAAATTTCAGAGTCATAGTGAAGCGTAGTACATAGTACCAAAACAAGGTTGATTTTTAGGGTTCTGTAGCCAAAGGGTAAAAACGGGACACCTATTAAGAGGACTCCAATATGTTATTAGATCAAAACAAATTATTTTCAGAAAATATTTAATTTAGGCTTAGGGATGGCGAGGCTCCATAAGCCTTCAGTAAGTAGTGCATAAGTATACTTGGAAAAATTCGACCTATGCCGCCGTGGGTGGCCCGGTGGCAGAATGGCACAGGCACCTGCTGCAATAGCAGAGGACGCTGCTTTGATTCCAGCCTAGGGCACTGGAGGCCTTGGTCACTTTTTAGGGTTGCGTACCCATAGGGTAAAAACGGGACCCTATTAAATATTAAGACTCCGCTGTCCATCTGTCTGTCACCAGGCTGTATCTCAAGATCTCATGAATCGTGATAACTAGATTAACTAGACAGTTTCAATTTTCACAAATGATGTATTTCTGTTGCCGCTATAACAACAAATACTAAAAACAAATTAAAGAAATATTTAAGCGGGGCCAATGCAATGCTAGGCTGGATATGACTGATGAAATGAGTAAATTTTTATTAATATCAAAAAAAAAAAATCAAATATGTTTTAACATGGCATGTTGGTGGCAAACAAGCATACAATTCATACAAGGCTGTTAATGCCGATGGTAAGTGGGAGTTTAGACTAGACCTCTGATTCTCCAAGGGACTCACATTGTAAATTTTTATTAATATGTTTTAATATGACATGTTGGTGGCAAACAAGAATACAAGGCTGTTAATGCCGATGGTAAGTGGGAGTTTAGATTAGACCTCTGCTTCTCCAAGGGACTCACATTGTTGACCGAGTAAATTTTTATTAATATGTTTTAATATGACATGTTGGTGGCAAACAAGAATACAAGGCTGTTAATGCCGATGGTAAGTGGGGGTTTAGACTAGACCTCTGCTTCTCCAAGGGACTCACATTGCTGACCCGTTACAAATCTATTACACTCATACTAGGGTTCCGTACCTGAAGGGTAACTAAAAAACGGGAACCTATTAGCGATTCCGACTCGCACTTGGCCGGTTTTTCTTAGTAGGTATATGACATTTATTTCAGTTTTACTTCATTGTCCGTCTGTCTGTCTGTCTGTCTGTCTGTCACCAGGCTGTATCTCATGAACCGTGATAGGCCTAGGCAGTTGAAATTTTCACAGATGATGTATTTCTGTTACCGCTATAACAACAAATACTAAAAAGTATGGAACCCTTCGTGCGCGAGCACTTGCCCGGTTTGACATTTCAGGCTCCGTCACACAGGCGCGTTTCGCGTGCGGCGCGTGAGCGGGGCGCGCCGCTTTTTCATATAAAACGCTCAGGCCCGGCTCTGAAATCGCGCCGGTGTGACGGAACCTTTATTTCAGTTTACTCCACTGTCCCTCTGTCACCAGGCTGTATCTCATGAACCGTGATAGCTAGACAGTTGAAATTTTCACACATGATGTATTTCTGTTGCCGCTATAACAACAAATATTAAAAAGTGTTCCGTTCTTGATGGGTGAGTCCGACTCGCACTTATTCAGTTTTTTTTTGTAAACGAATTTAATATTAACGGATAGGCATTAATATTAAAGAATGAAATAGTAGTGATAATTTCCATACTTTCACTTTAGTGCCATGAAGGGTAGGTACAAAAGGGTTCCCTCTTTTGAGATTGGAAAGTGGGCTAGGTTATAAATGCGGCCTTCACAGAACCGATCTGCGACCAGAAAAGTGGGTCAGGTTAGAACTGTGATCCTTATAGAACCAAACTTCAACCAGAAGTAAGTTAGGTTAGAACTGCGACCCTTACAGAACCGAACTGCTACCAGAAAAGCGGATTAGGTTTTTTTAATTACATATTTGTTTTTAGATATATCGGAATAGTAAATTTTTCGAGTTATGATTGTATGTTACGGATTTAAAGTTTTCTGAGATGAGATAGGTTTGTAACCGCCTTGATGAAGGTATGAAGTCTAAAAGTAAATAATTACTTAATTCAAAATGAGTATTACCTATTACTATTATTTATTTTACCCGAGCGAAGCCGGGTTTTTATCTAGTTAATAATAATTGTTTGAAATAAAACAACGGAGCGTTTTTCCTATTTACCTACAGGGTAGAATGTTTGTAGGATTTCTGTATAATATTATCTGTAAATATCTTTTTGGAAAGATATTTTAATAAATCTGGCTATAAAAATTTTATATTTTGCGCAACCGTATTTTTAGCGGTAATAAATGGTCTTCTTATACCGTAATGCTATAAATTCATTAAAGAATTATACGCAATGTATTCGAGTGTTCCATTTCTCGAAGCAAAAAGCTACAATTTTACATTAGCTACAATCGTTTGACAAACAAAACTAATAAAAATCAGACATTTACCGTGTATATTTAAAGGATTTGATAAAATTTTGCTTAGTTACAATTCATTCAGGAAAATAATTTCAATTGCACCTACTGAATAAATTATTGTGTTACCTATTGTGCCACATCGACCAAAATCTACTAACCTCGTAAGGCCCAATGTGCATTACAATGTACACTCTGTTTCAATCTAATTCGAACCTTTCAAAAACTGCATAAGTTAGCATTTCTTTTGTTTCATTGTTTTCTTAAACAAACGAAAGTCACCCTAATTTACTATACAACAAGGTTCAAATTAAAAATACGAAAGCTTTGTATGGTGGGCCTTACGAGGCTACAGAGGGCCTACCGCGAACCACGTTCGACGTGTTGCCCCTCTGTCGCACTTGTAAATTTGTACGTAAGTGCGACAGGGAGGCAACACGTCGAACGTGGTTCGCAGTAGGCCCTCTGCAGCTAGTTGTAGGTATTGTGCATATTTTGACGAAGCGTGTTTCAAATGTTTATTGCTTGATTAGTTGATTACATTGACAAAGCCTGTGTTGTGGATTTTGCCGTTGTCTTGGGAACAAATTAATACAGAACTTCACAATAAGTAAAATCGAGTAGGTACTTATGGTGTAGGTAAATGTACGTTGCCAATTATACGAGTATCTTTAGATATTTTAACAATATCACGCCCATACTTTTGAGAGCTCTTTAACATATTAAATAATACCTATTAAATTATACGATAGAAAAAGGGAACGAGATTTACATTTTTTGTAAGTATTTATATGTTTGCGGTAGGCCCTCTGATCTAAAAGAAAATTCAACATTTTATTTTGCTATTAGACTTCCCTGAATCCCAATTACAAGTGAATATACATTTTAGTGACGTGAATCTAATACCTTTAAACGACCAATTCTTGTATATTTATTTATATATTCCGAGGAATTCGGAAACGGCTCTAATGATTTCGATGAAATTTGCCATATGGGATTTTCGGGGGCGATAAATCGATCTAGCTAGGTTTTATCTTTGGGAAAACGCGCATTTTTGAGTTTTTGTGTCTCCCAGATATTATAGTTATTATATCCCATAAAACCCTTAGCACTCCATTCCTTATCCTGTTGAAGAGATGAAAGGTAAGGTTGCCAGAGTTTAATCCTTGCTCTTAAAATCAAGCTCTAAATCTCTTTTATAAAATTACCGTTATGCTACAACGTGAGTGCCAAATTTTCGAAGCTGTCTAGCTGCTAGATTACACTAGCATACTGCAACAACATAACTAGTTCGACTTCCAAAAGAGAGATTTATTTCTACATTTGATATATAGGCCTCGGCCCATCTCGCCTTAACTGATCCTTAATATCTTTGGACAGTTAGAGAAGTACCTAAGTTTTTTTTAACTGTCATTATTATGTCACACCTAATCAGAAAACCGACTTCACTTGCAGAAATTATATATTATTTATTGTTTAAATTGTACAAAACAAACTCCGATAAAAGTAGGTGCCTACACCAAAATTGTTTGTACAGTTTTCCTTACTAAATAAACTTTTTGGAAACATGTCAAATGAATTTACTTTCATTCAGATAACTGGTCCCTATCATTAAAAAAGTTGAAACGTAACGGTAAATAAAGACCCAGTGAAATTAGCAAACATTTAGGTGCTAACTGAAGCTTTGCGAATTCGTACTGTGCTGTTATGTTTATATTTATAGCTTCTTCTGTATATGATCGCATGAATATGGAAGACCCGGTCAGCAACCTTCATCTAATGATACGTTAATGCGCTTAGACGACCAACGGATGCCTTGGGTAACAGTAAATACAGATAAAACTTTGCCCACTGTTTCATACCTTTTTTTCCTCTGAACGGTCCATTTACCCTGAATGCATAGGCAATGAGTCAGTCAACCAGTACCCTATTAAGTATAATTTTATCTTGAACGATGTTAAATTGATTATTTTTTACTTTTTTACATCGCTTCCCTGTCAGTAGAGTGGATGTTGGAAAATGATTAATTACTTTCTATGTTGAAATTATCGGGTGTATAAGATGTAATTTGCAACTATGAGGCTAATTTTATTAATATAAGTCCTTAATATTTAATACATAAGTAATATATAGGCGAGTAACATACATACATATTACACACCTTAGGTAGTACCTAAGAAAGGTCAATACCAAAAAAAATTGTCCATTGAGAGATTGAAATTTATCGCCAATGCTTGAGATTAGGTTGCCAAGCGAACCCTAAGCTTCTTTAGCGAACCATGGTAAAAAGCTGGAATGAACGTAGTAAGATGAAGATTACAACTAGGATATTTATTGATAAATAAAATTTGTTTGCAATACTTATCTTATCATGATTTAAAAAAAAATTAACTACCCACATTTAACTATCAGACGAAACGTTTGTTTACAATTTGAAGTTGCTATGTTAAACTGACGTCAAAGTTAGATAAATAAAATTATAGATATATATTGTTTTAAACAGCTTTTGTTAAAATTAAAGTAAAACAAAGTAAACTATGTACAAAAAATAAAAACTTACCAGTTGCAAACATACTAATAAATTGTTTGAGCACATTTTAAATATTAATTAATAACAATTGCACCGGTAATAATGATAATTAAATCGAGTGGCACACTTTTTATATTCGAAATTGTTTGAATGTGGTATGACACATTCGCGTGTATGGAAGGGCGTGCGGTCGGCGCACTGCCCGCACAAGACAACAAGTGTGGTGTTCATTATAACGGGAGTTCGGCCAGGAGTCTTCACTGCGGGCGCCTACTTCGCCTTCAAAGCGGTCGCTCTCTCTTCAAACAAAATTGACAAAAGCGCCATCTATCAACAGACGCTGTAACTGACACGACTCAAATTACCGATTACCGGTTTTTGTTATGGCGGAAACACAACACTACTTTCGAAACAAACATGGCCGCATGGCCCGGTGACAGTATCGCATCCGATAACCGCGCTCAGAACAATAAATTAACAAGTTTCCTAAACGCAGAATTTAATTTAAATGTCGATAATGGTAGCTACGCGTGTGAAGTGCCAGAGTTTAAATATGATAAAGTGATTCAAAGCGAAGTGACATCGGAAAGCGCAGTAGTTTCCAAGGACGGGAATTCGGAGAAATATGAAATATTGTTACCGTAAGTTATTTTATAAACTTTATTAAGAGCAGTTCGAATTACTTCCCATAACAAAATTGCTTCTTACCACTTTGCCGCCTTTTGTTTGAGTATCCCATTATTCAATCAGCTGTTTGTCAATATATACTCGTCTCTCTCGCACTCGTACGTTTGCGTATCTCTGACCTTTTTCGACAATTTCATTTTTGGGCATGCTATTTTCGTCCATTACCATCCTACATGATACTAATATCCTAAAGTGTTGTATGAGTTAGATACTTGTAATATTCAGTTTGTTACCATCCATAACGTTAAAACAAGTCACTTTGCTTATTTATTTAATGTAAAACTTTATTTTCACAACTGAATTGAAGCTTTTAGCCACAAATGTAGATAAGAAAATGTTGTGTGGTGGTAATAAGTTTTTGGCAAAAATTTCATTTTTGGTAGAAGCTTTTATCGCTGACTGTACTTTTCTTTCCACAGGCAACTAATACTCATCGAGACAATTCTAAAAACCCCAAACACAATTAGGTTTCGTTGTTTTATCACAGAGTTCCTATGGCCACCTCTGGTCTCCTTCATCAGATCAGCTCGATGACACCATAATATTGCATTGTCATCCGACTTACATATGTATGCAAAATTTCAGCTCAATCGGAAACCGGGAAGTGGATCAAATTTAACTTGCAAGATTTGATTACAGACCGACAAACAGACAGACAATGGTCAGGTGAAAGTAAATAAAAGTTTGTAAAAACTTATGGGTTCAATTCAAACTATTTCAAACCTCGGTTGTGCTATTCTATAATATGTATCAAAGAAATAATGTGAAAGCTATGAGATATTTTGATTTTTAGTTATACCGGTTACGGTCCCTGGTTCAGAGTTACTGTTATAGTAAAAGCTAGGGCCGATTTCTCGAACGATATTAGACTAATATTATTAGTCCACGAACTGTCAAATCGTATGGTTTGTCATGACAACACACTAATAATATTAGACCCCTAATCATAGCAATGATTACAATCGTGTACAGTCACCATCAGATATATCGGAGCGGGCAAGGTGCTCAAAAATATCTTAACACACACTAGCGCCTTGACAATAGATACATGTTCAGATATTTGTGAGCACCTTGGCTGCTGCAATATATCTGTTGGTGACTGTACATATATTTTGTATCACCTAAAAATGTCACCCAGCATCAAACTTACTACCAAATTTCACTAAAATCGGCTGAGGAATGCGAATGAGGTACCCGTAGCAGTGGGGCAACACTCCTCTCGGGCATTCTCGGCTCCATTAGGCTCAGCATTGCTCCAAGTAATTATTAGGGTAGACACAACTCGACGTCTCTTTGCGTGCACGACCACAGATAAGATAATAAATTGAATTTTGACAACCATAAATAGCCGAAAGGGATAGTGCCATACATTAGAAATCAGCATGATTCGTCCCTGAATCGCTGTCAATCATTGGTTTTGTAGAAAGTGTCCTTTGTGTACGCTAGTACTATTATTTATTCTGTGCCCATTGAGGAGAACATGACACATGTAAAGTCAGGAAAGAATTTATGTCCAAGTTGAAACGGAGACCTTCAATTTCGTCCGTGACCTGAAAATAAAATAAGCCATAAAAATACCAAGTGTACTTTTATGTTTACTTGTAATTTTATTTTTTATCACCTTGTAAATAGTTTGGATGCCCGACCATTTTATTGCAGTCAGATAATTATGAAAGAAATTGTGTCGTTATGGCAACTAAGCGCAATATTTTTATAATCCAAACAAAAACCATTTTTCAGAACATCAACTTTAATTGTTTTTTTGTAAGTTTTCATATTGTGTATTTGTCATTCATAGGTCTAAGGAATTCCCAGAAACAAGGGGAATAGAAAATGGATAGCAAGGATAAATAAGTACCTTAAAATTAAATGTTTTATTCTATAATTTGTACAGTGTGGTAATTTTATTCACACCTTGTCCAAGACTAGGTAATAGATATCTTATATTATTGTCACTGTGTCATGGTAGGATATGGTACAGAAATCAAATTCCTTGTGCATACATAGGTACCTATAAAAAAAAATTAAATGTCTAAAATAAACCGTGGTGGAACTGGTGGAGTCAAACATTTTATCGCTTCTAGGGCCACCTGCCCCATTCGGGGTTAACCAGTTAAACCTGGAGTTACCATGGTTACCAGTACAATTTGACACTGGGCTTACGATTTAACCGGTTAACGGGTAAGTGGGATGGTGCAAGTGGCGTAGCATAAAGTCAATATCAGTTAGAAATAAATAATTTTGTCTTTTGTCTTTACAGCCAAAATGAGACTGAGAAAAAAAACGAAATGGACCCGGATAAGAAGAGGAAATCAGATGACGCTCGATACAAGTGCGAATACGATGGCTGCGAGCGGACTTACAGCACGGTCGGAAATCTGCGCACGCACATGAAAACACACAAAGGTATGTACATACTACATCATGTACTTACAGAGATTTTCAGATGTTTCACCCTCTGTGAGGTGAATTTGTGTCTGAACAAATTTTATTATAAGAGCCAATCCCGAATATTTTGTAAAGAAAAAACCGGCCAAGTGCGAGTCGGGACTCGCGCACGAAGGGTTCCGTACCATAACGCAAAAAACGGCAAAAACGTTTGTTGTATGGGAGCCCCACTTAAATATTTATTTTATTTTGTTTTTAGTATTTGTTGTTATAGCGGCAACAGAAATAATACATCATCTGAGAAAATTTTAACTGTCTAGCTATCACGGCTCATGAGTTAGAGCCCCGTGACAGACAGGCGGACAGACAGATGGACAGCGGAGTCTTAGGAATAGGGTTCCTTTATTACCCTTTGGGTACGGAACCCTAAAAATCTGCTGTGTTTTTATGGAACAGCAGATTTTTTTTCGCGAATTTCGAGTTGGCTCCATAGTAGGTAGATGATTTTCGGTATGACTTAGATATTAACCCTTAGAGCAGTGGCTATTTTGTATGTAATATTGACAAACGACAATGTCTTATGATGTCACAAATATTAACAAACTGCGGCCCGCGTCAACTTCGTTAACTACTATGTGGCCCTTGGCTGCTAAAAGGTTGCCGACCGCTGCCATAGTTAGAGTATGGCCAGACAGTAAAACAAAATCACCCTCAGGAAAATAAGGAAATATAATGATAATATTTTAATTTCCAGGTGAATACAGATTCAAATGTTCCATGCCGTCGTGCAACAAAGCGTTCCTTACTTCGTACAGTTTGAAGATACACGTCCGGGCGCACACGAAAGCGAAGCCTTTCGGGTGCACTATCAGTGGCTGCAGGAAGGCATTTAATACTCTATACAGGTAATATTATTATGTATGACCTTACGACTCATAAGACTTCATTCATTACTAAAATCAGAGGGTCATCACTCATCCCAGTATATAAAAACAATACAGTCATTCGACGAAGCCATCTAGACAGGCAATCGGGCGCGGTGCGAGGGGTGGGTCGCGCGCACCCGAGCTGCATACTTCGCCATTGTTAGTAGCTCGGTACTACTTAATAGAATAAGATTCGAATGCTAGAAATAATGAAAGCGATAAAATGTATCAAGAAAAAATAAAACTGATGAAATCATCCACACTAAATCACGTCCTTACCCAACAAGTATCACAAAATAATCCCAATAATGACAACACAACACAAATCACTACAATTTACGTCCATTTGGAACGTGGCCAAGCATATTACGTATTATCGACACTGTTGACTAAGAATAAACCGTATTGTAAAGGGATAAGATCCATCAATGGTCAGTTTAAGTTTGTTAGTACAGTCACCGTCAGATGTATCGTAGCGCCTGAGGTACTCACAAATATATGAACACGCCTCTATTGCCAACGCACTAGAGTACATGTTCAAATATTTTTGAGCACCTTGGCTGCTGCGATATATCTGATGGCGACTGTAGAGCAACAATTATGGGTAGACGGTCGAGTTGGTAAACTCCTTTACAGACCATCGTTCCAAAAATATATTTACACAAGCTTATTGTCAGTACGTGGCTTACAGGTGTTAATATATTTTCGGATAGTTGGCTTGTAAAGTTTGTGAAGTCAACTGTTCTGCAACAATTTTGGTATGTGCACTTTATACCTTTGAGATAAGCTTGAAAATACAGTTGTAAATCGAAAGATGCCTAATAATTTTATCATGTCTTAATATCTGGAACATGTTTTATGCTAGTTTACCGATCATTCGAACGACTGAATCATATTTTATTTTCGTACGTGACTCAAATGTCAAGGATTTGTTTACGCTCTTGCTGAATCTTTTGTATGGGCTGTTTTCTCAAAACAAAATTGTCAAGAGCTAACAGTGTAAATGACTTTTTGTGGGACAAAGAAACGGCAATATTTTAGATTTGAGATAGGTACTTTATAAGGACTGTCCACACCAAAAGGCGTTGACGCACCGTTTACGCATAAAAATTCTAGTAGCTCAGTGAGTTGAGTGCTAGACCTCGAGAACTCCCATGGCTCCGCCATTAAAAAAAATCCAATAACTGAATTGACAAATGAATTATATTTAGTTATCGAAGCAGCTCAACAAATTTTATAAAAAGAGGTTGAGAAATGCGACCAGGCGGCCTAGCCAAGGTGACGATCGCTTGCGCTTCGCTATCGAATCGCTTTGTGTCTTTCTATCACTCTTCCATTTTAGTGTAACAGTGACAGTTGCGTTTCGTTCGCTACGGAGCGTTAGCGATTGACATGTTGTCTACGGGGCCTGTAGATAGAGAACAGTCGGATAGAAATACGATATCATTTGTTGCCCAAGCTGAAAGAGGGACTTTCGCTTTCGCTAGGTGTAAAAGAAATAAAGTTATTGGTTGTTATCTTAAATCTGTAATTCAATAAATTTGCTACTGTTTCACCGCGCTATCTTCGTTGAAGAGCATTGCTAAACTCACTTAAAACTTCAGGTTGCGAGCTCACCAACGACTGCACAGCGGCGACACATTCAACTGCCAGGCGGACGGATGCGCGAAATTCTTCACAACACACAGCGATTTGAAGAAACATATACGGACTCACACGCAGGAGCGGCCTTACAAGTGAGCCTTGAATATGGTGGATAGACTAGCAAACAAAATGCTTGCTGCGTGATCTTTTTCCGCATTTGTATTCGCAATTATATTAAACGGGGTTTTTACAGTCAACAGGAACTCGATGTCCGAAGAGTAGATTTTTATGGCTCGAGTTTACAAACAAGAACTTATATGTCTTCTTAACTGTGGATTGCATACATTGTGTTTTGGTAAAAAGAGTTGTCATTTCATACGTTGGCGGTTTTATTCCAGATGTGTGCTCCCGGGCTGCGGCAAGTCGTTCACGGCCTCGCACCACCTCAAGGCGCACGCGCGCACGCACGCGCGCCCGCCCGCGTCCGCGCCCAACCCCGCCCCGCCGCCTCCAACGAGGGTATCCGCTTTATTATCTTATCTATGGAACTTCATAAACTTAAATTTTATTGTCTCTTTTTTCCCGAAATCTTACCATCTGATTTACCCACAGATCGAAACGGAGCCGTTTCTAGAAATCCCCGCCAAACCGCAACCGACGGACGGCATGAACTGGGAGGGCCTCCTCGAATCCTTCGGCAGAATCACCACGGAGTCCAACTCCACAGACGACAGCCTCGAAGATATCGACACGGTCGACCCTCTCCCGACCACCAGTGTCGATATAACTGACTTATTGTTTGACAACGCCAACCCTAACGCTTTAGACTACGACCTTAACTTACAATTTGACAAAAAGAAGGAAAACTCCTGGATTAATCTACAACCTACGCTAATTGATGGCAGAAGAAAAGCTATGCAACTTGCTTTGGCGAATGAAATCGAATTACAAGCCCCATGGGTCGACGTGAGCGCTTTAGCCGCATCCATATCAGAAACCCCGGTCAGCATTAAAGAAAAAACTCCTGAAAGCATTTTCACTATGGCGACTTTTGTACCGACTCATATGCAAAGCTATATCGATTTAAATCCTGAAACTGCTAATGTAATAACGCAAAGCGCCTTCGATTTGGCTTCTCCAAATATTTTAGACGTAGCTGACAAAGTTTTTAATGATAGCGAGCTGGTTTCCAATATGTCCACTAAAATTGAAGACATTGAAAGTTTCCTAAAAGATGACAGATCTTTAAATACTCCACCACCTTGCAGAGTTCATCAGAATATCGAAATAAATCCGGCCAATTCAGTACTCTTCAATTCTGATTTAGATCTAGAAGACACATTGCTATTCGACAATGAACCTTTATCAGACATGTATGTGGTAAGAACTGAGAATATATTCGGGAAAGAAATTGCTAAGAGAAATGCATTGGCACAATTAGCCGCAGACGCTGGTATTTGCAATTGCATGACATGCGAATGTGATCCTACATTGGGAGAATGTAGGGGCGACTGTCAAAGCAAAGAACCAGAACCGATACAACCAGAGAAACGTAAATGCCCAGATACATGTGATTGTGACGAAGATTGCCGATGCGATCATGAAGCTATGAAATGTGTTGTTGGTTGTGGTAAAGCTACTGACACAAACCATAATACCTTCTTGGACTACCATCGGAGACATAAACTGACAAGCTTGGAAGAATTAGGAGTATACACTGTTCATGAAGATGATCTACCAACAGCAACATTTGTTGAGCAATTATCTTGTTCTTGTGACAAATCTACATCCTGTAATGTTGATAAGAAATCAGATGGCTTTTCAGAAAGTAGCAATTGGGAAACTGGTTGTCACGGCATTCAAACTTCTGAAGGCAAGAAAGAGTCTGTGTGCCAAGGCAAGAAAGAATCCACTTGTCAGGGTAAGAAGGAAGCCGCTTGCCAGAACAAAACGGAAACGTGCCAGGGCAAGAAAAACTCTCCTTGTGAGAGTAAAAGTGGGTCCACTTGCGAAGGCAAGAAAGAATCTACTTGCCAAGGTAAGAATGAATCTAATTGGCAAGGCAAGAAAGAATCTGCTTGCCAAGGTAAGAAAGAATCTACTTGCCAACGTAAGAAAGAGCCTTGTCAAAGTAAGAAAGAGTCTACTTGCAAAAGTAAAGATTCTTGTTGCAATAACAACACATGTTCAGATACTTCCAAAGATAAGTGTTGTGTTACAATATGCATTAAGAAGTTAGAAGCATTCAAGCAATTTTTGTCAGACCATGAATTACTGGGTGCTTTGAAAGCGCACAATTTGGATTTTACTTCGATGTGATGCATTTAATTTTACATTGTTAGAGTCGGACCAAAAAAAGTCTGCAGCGGATTTGATAGCCCACGCAGTGCAAGTGTCATTTATACGTCATAATTTCATAGAAGTTTGACGTTTAAAATAACACTCACTGCGTGGGCTATCAAATCTGCTGCAGACTATTCTTGGTCTGACTCTACCAGTTCTTTTCGCTTACATTTAACAATGCAATATAGGTATTAGGTAAAATACCATCAATTAAAATGATGCTTTTAATTATAAATAACCAATCATGCTGCGTTTACGGCCATACACAATACCATTCTAATTGGTATTTTCTTTGTATCTTAGTTATGGAATTGGCAGCATTAAATTGCAAATGTAGGCCAATAATATGTCACAAGTATTATACATGCCCTAAGTTTAGGCCTAAAACTGCAGTTTTTATACATGAATAAATTGTGTGATATTAAGTGCAATAATACCCAAAGATGCCTTGTCACAATCCTTATTAAATATTTATCTAGTATATTAATGCCAAATATGTGCCGTCAATATCAAGTTTTATAGTACATACATGTTATTGTAAAATATATTTGTAGTTTATTCAGAAATGTCATTTTTGAAAGATATTTTATATCCATATTAAAAATATATTATATTTGTACTCAATTTATGCAGATGGTGCCTTTTAAATGTTGTTACTGTACTTAATTGTTGTGTATAGAAATATATACTGTGTTGGATTTATGAGATTTTAATACTTTTAAGTGTAACAAGCAATAATAATGCCATAACTCTAGTCTGTGTAGTAAATAAACGCTTTTTAGAAATGTATGTATTTTATTCACGAATACATAAATATAAAGTTACGTCTACATTATAATAAAAGTTAGAGATCAAATAAATATGAGATTCACTCAATATTTCTAGCTCTTACAAATTTAATACTACAGTTAATTAAACTTAATATATTTAAGGAAATTAAATTTGCTTCCATTCTATCCTTTTTAAAACTGGTAAGTTTTTTTTTTTATATGAAAAGTAGATGCCAAAAAGGGTGCCTATTTTTTTATGACAACTTTTTGAATAAAATTCATTTAAGAGCGCTCTTACAAGAAAAGTCGAAATAATGCAAAATTGATGATACTAGTCGACGAAATTCAGGACTTTGCGCTCATTATTAGAAACAATGAGTACTTGTTCCAGTAAAAGCGTCTTCTTATCTTTATAAATATCGTTGTAAATATTAGAAAAAGGACTTATTAAATTAGTAATGATTTTTTTTCTGATGGTCGTTTCCGAAAAACCCCGTGAAGCACTGAATGGCGAGCTCTTATTTGGAAATGTTGAGAATTTTACTCTGCTAAACCTGGCTATTTTGTATTACTAATACCCTGTACTTTAGGCATATCAAACTATATTTTTCCTACATACCTTTGAGAAAGAGAAAATCAAAGTAAAACGAACTCGATTTTCTCTCCGAAACAAGTGTCAATTCCTACGAAAATCTACTTAATATCGAAGTCATTTTCATACTCAAGCAATCTGCAACGTTTGCTTATACTGTTGGTATACATTAGTGTTTATGAAATTCTACTATAATTTTTTGGCAATTTTTTGAAAACTACTCTATATTACCGATGACGCGCGCTGCGCCAGCTCAGTGCCGCGGCAGAGCTTGTAGAGGCAGGACGTGTGTCGGTCGGCTCCGCACATTTTCAACGGCGACGACGAGGTTTTTTATCATTGTGTGCGGCGGGCGCCGTGTAAAACGCTATACTGTGTGCGTGTAAACCGCAACGAGAGACTTTGATCCTAGCACTGTTTTTATAGTATTATAATTTATAATGGTACAGTTTAATAAACAACCGGACAGGATTAAAAATATTTGAAACGACCTGACATTCTATATGTATTTATTTGACTCAAGATAGTACTCAGGGTCTGATGATGGAGCCGGAAGGTGGTCACCGGTACCAATCAACCATGCAACTAAACCACTTCGTGTTTAGGCTCGTTTTATTCGTCTCAACAAGATCTTTGACTTAAGATAGTACTCAGGGTCTGATGATGGAGCCGGAAGGTGGTCACCGGTACCAATCAACCATGCAACTAAACCACTTCGTGTTTGGGCTCGTTTGATTCGTCTCAACAAGATCTTTGGCACAAGATAATACTCAGGGTCTGATGATGGACCCGGAAGGTGGTCACCGGTACCAATCAACCATGCAACTAAACCACTTCGTGTTTAGGCTCGTTTGATTCGTCTCAACAAGATCTTTGACACAAGATAGTACTCAGGGTCTGATGATGGAGCCGGCAGGTGGTCACCGGTACCAATCAACCATGCCACTAAACCACTTCGTGTTTAGGCTCGTTTTATTCGTTTCTATAAGATCTTTGACACAAGATAGTACTCAGGGTCTGATGTTGGAGCCGGAAGGTGGTCACCGGTACCAATCAACCATGCAACTAAACCACTTCGTGTTTGGGCTCGTTTGATTTGTCGCAACAAGATCTTTGACACAAGGTAGTACTGAGGGTCTGATGATGGATCCGGAAGGTGGTGATCGGTACCAATCAACCATGCAACTAAACCACTTCGTGTTTGGCTTCGTTCGATTCGTCGCAACAAGATCTTTGACACAAGTTAGTACTCAGGGTCTGATGATGGAGCTGGACTCCACCCACGGGTACCAGTCTACCCTGTAACTGAACCACTTCGTGTTTGGGCTCGTTTGATTTGTCGCAACAAGATCTTTGACACAAGGTAGTACTGAGGGTCTGATGATGGATCCGGAAGGTGGTCACCGGTACCAATCAACCATGCAACTAAACCACTTCGTGTTTGGCTTCGTTCGATTCGTCGCAACAAGATCTTTGACACAAGTTAGTACTCAGGGTCTGATGATGGAGCTGGACTGTGGCCACGGGTACCAGTCTACCATGTAACTGAACCACTTCGTGTTTGGGCTCGTTTGATTCGTCGCAATAAGATGTTTGACACAAGATACTACTCAGGGTCTGATGATGATAGACAGGTACCCGTCGCCACCTTCGCGCTCCATCATCAGACCCTGAGTACTACCTTGTGTCAAAGATCTTGTTGAGATGAATAAAACGTGCCTAAACACGAAATGGTTTAGTTGCATGGTTGATTGGTACCGGTGACCACCTCCCGGCTCCAACATCAGATCCTGAGTACTATCTTGTGTCAAAGATCTTGTTGAAACGAATAAAACAAGCCTAAACACGAAGTGGTTTAGTTGCATGGTTGATTGGTACCGGTGACCACCTTCCAGCTCCATCATCAGACTCTGAGTATCACCTAGTGTCAAAGATCTTGTTGAGACGAATCAAACGATCCTAAACACGATGTGGTTTAGTTGCATGGTTGATTGGTAATGGTACCTTCCAGCTCCATCATCAGACCCTGAGTACTGTCTTGTGTCAAAGATCTTGTTGAGACGAATCAAACGAGCCCAAACACGAAGTTGTTTAGTTACATGATAGACTGGTACCCGTGGCCACCTTCCAGCTCCATCATCAGACCCTGTGTATCTTCAGTGTCAAAGATCTTGTTGAGACGAATCAAACGAGCCTAATCATGTTACTACATGGTTGATTGGTATCCGTGACCACCTTAATCATCATCAGACCCTCAGTACCAGTTCGTTTTTAAACCCTCGTTGATACAAACTTTACATCCTATAGGTACCAAATGCAATGACGAAACATGTAAATAAGCGAGTAGGTACCTATAATTTCTTTCGAGTAATATACCTTCATAAGTACGAGTATGGGGCTATTCATAAATTACGTCGTTTCAAATGGGAGGAGTGGGGGGGGGGTCTGGACATCGGATGATGGTAACATGACGTAGGAGGAAACAGATTCATCCGAAGCTTGATTTTTGGATGATTTGAGGGGTGGGGGGGGGGTCAAAAATCGTCAAAAAAGATGACGTAATTTATGAACAGCCCCTATGTACATTTGCACTGCATTTAGTATTTTCGTACTTACCAAATAACAGTTTTAGAACTTTAAAAGTTAAGTACAGTTAGTGTTGTTATGGTTGATTTCAATATGCTTCGCGAAGGATCAAGAATGTTTAATCCATCATTGTAGTGCGAGTGTGGTAGAAGGGATCGGCGTACTGAGCTCGCACGGCCTGCCGCAGCGCGTAAAATACCTAAACTCGCTCAACGCCGAAATGTAATAGCGCTCTTAAATACAACATAACATAACAATACACCTTTTTATACAATACAACTCCAACAACAAATAACTTTATATGATAAAGTCAAAAGGAAATACATATATGTAAGTACATATAACAGTGTGTTTTTTGATGATACTGCAATTAATAAAAAATATTATGTATAAAATTGGAGGCTGAGTAATTATTGTCTGTCCTTAACTTGTTCAAAATAGTAAAAATTATACAAACAATCTTTATTCATAACATAGTAAGTAGGAAGCTACATACATAGTTGGTATTTGTGGAACTTCTACATATACAATAATACATTTTAGATATTAATGGATAAACGGGTTAATACATTCATTGCCACCCAGCCAAACAAGACGTCCGCGCCAGGCCACAACAATTTCTGACCTGGGAAAGAAATCATCAAATACCTGATCAGCACTGAATGTGTTAAGTGACCCAACATGGATGTTGCTACTTCGTCCCATCATACATAATAAAGGGTTATTCCCACTAGTTACCACTGGTAAAAATTCTCAGTTGTTACCAGTGGTAACACCTGAGAATTTATCACAGTTCTTATGCATGTTAATGGGGCAGTACTTATCAACTTACACTTATGGAATGTATAGCAGCCATGTCTACATTTATGTAAGGTTTACTGAGCTATAGCTACATACTAGGTAATTTCTAGGTGTTGTGCAGTCACCACACAGGATTGTTATGCCATTTAGAGTTCTTGCTAAAGTGGAAATTCTATAGCATAAGTATTGAACAACCAATTTAGCTAGGACCCTAAATGGCGCAACAATCGCTAAGCGTGATGGTACCTAAACTAGCGTCGCTTCTTCTTGTCATTCTTTCGTGTGCGATTACCCCGGTGTCCCGGAGATGACTGTTCCGAGCTGCAATCATCACTGTCCGTGTATGGCTGGAAATAAATAGTAATAATTATAATACCATCTAAAAAACTATTTTTAATCAAGCAGATATGTCTATGATACTACATATATTTTTTTCAATTAACACATTCATTGCCACCCAGCCAAACAAGACATCCACGACAGGCCACAACAATTTCATCATATAAAGTAGTAGTACCATGATCCCGACTATCGGGTCGTCCGGCCTGGGAACGAAATCATCAAATACCCGATAGTCAGGTTTTCGGCACTGAATGTGTTAAAGGAAAAATGGAAAATTCATCACTGGGCAGGGTTTAATGATGCGACTTTTTGGAACATTGGTATAATTGCTCTTAACCAATTGCGCTAACATTTATAAAATAATACAATCAATTCTGCTCAGACCTTTTACAAGGGGTTCCTAAACTTTTTTATATTATTAGATTTTTGTACATGTAATACTATTATTGTCAGTTTTTCTATGCAAGATATGCAATAGGCCCCTGATTGTGGTATATATAAAATTTGTACAAGGGGCCTCAGGAGGCCAGACTAAATACAAATATTTATTATTGCACTGTCCAACAATATAGTTGTAAAATATAGCTCAATTCTGTGGAATTGTTGTAGAAGGAGCCCTTAAGGAACTCTAATAAGGTAATGCATAAAATTTAAATTAATCACCCTTTCATAAACAATCGGCTCACACTGTTCGTCGGTCAAAGTAACACAGGCCAGTAGGCACATCAACTGAAAAGCTGCACCAAGGTATAGGCCATATCTTATCACCGTGCTCATTAGATCTTCAGCAAAAATCTCGCTTAGTATCATCGTCGATTCTTAAGAAACGATCAATAAACGTCTAACACACGTGAAAGTGTCTTAGGCACTTCAAACTAAATACGAATTTATGGTGTTTTTATATAACAATCTTGAGTTTTGAGTACGTAAAATCAAATTATTATTTAGTTGTTTTGTTTCATCTTCATCTCTTACTCCCAATCCCAAATATTTTTTTTTCAATTTGACATTGATTGACCGGGACGACCGGGACAATGGCGGATATCCGCAGTGTTACCATTACAAACGTAAATAGTGATGTATAAGTGTCATGTGTAAACCGGTAAATTAAGTCCGCTTCATAGATTTAATATATAGAGATCCCGTCTCAGCGAGCTGTCACTGTTGCCACTTTTGTTTAGTGTACGATTAACAATTTAACACCACCTTACTGTAGCCATGTCGATAAAGTCATATCGATAAATTATCGACATTTCTTGCAATGTTAATTTTACTTCAAAGGTTTAACGATACCTAAAATGAACAAAAACGCTTTTATTATTTATTGTGGTTATCAGATCACAATTTCATCGTCACGCCCCAGCAGGGAACGAAGGGAAAGTTCAGATATTTACTAACTTATGTGTTCCGCAATAATTGAATTATTTTATTATAGTCTAATATATTTATTATTCATTAGCATTTCAATTATGTTTATGTTTAACGAAGATATTGAAGCTTCAATTAATAGCTATTTCGTTCCACTGTGTAGCGTTTATCGATATATAACATGATTATAATCGACTTTTCACATCCCTAAAAGAGCACACATACACGTTTTTACGCACACATACACAGCCTGGATGCACCAAAAAAGGCAACACTTGGATTTGAAGTTCATCTTGTCAACAGTATGGTTGTCCTTTTTTGACAAATGGCATTTTTAAAAGAGCGAGGAGAGAGAAGTGATACTAGTTGCTGCGCCGTCAAAGTGAACAGAAAACGTTGGGGCCTTGGTCCGCTTGCTAATTATAGTTTGGCAAGCCATTTCCGTCAGTACTTAAACGCGGCGAATTTAAAAAATGTAGGCACTAAAGCTTGACTCTCATAGAAAATTTGAATTTTCGTGGCGACATTTTTTTCTACGGTAGGTTTACCAGAGTTATCTACATACATATATATATATCAAATATAAAAAGTCAGACCAAGCTAAGTTGGCAGCGATTTTTATAGCCCAGACGGTCCAAGTGTTATTATAAACGTCAAACTTCTATGAAATTATGACGTATAACACTTGCACTGCGTCAACTGCGTGGACTATCAAAATCGCTGCAGACATTTCTTGATCTAATTCTTGTCTTGGTCTGCATCCCAGCCAGCAAAACATTAGGCAAACAAGAAAACGACGAAGGAGGTTCGCTACATTATATTAGGTACTCAACCAAAAAAATTCAATATCCCAATGCCTTTTACTATACAGCCAGTCTCACTGAAGTTGTAAGTTAATTATTTTTATCACGCGTAATCAATAAGCAGCCAGATTAATTGACTTATAAAATGGTTTTCCAATTTAATCTTTGTTGAACATGATTATGTAGCACAGTAAATAACTGAATAGCCCTGTGTAATTGAAAAAAATAATCCGGATTTTTTTTTAATTTTCTAATCTGTAGTGAACCTCTTTCTTATAACATTTATTATTTTTCTATCCTATATGCCTAATTCATATTGTCATTCTCATACGTCATGTTTTGCTAATTAAAACCTACAGATTAGGTTTTGCCTATTATTTCAATTTAATTAGCAAACAAAACGACTAATTACGAATGGATAAGTATTTACGCCCTGAGCGCTTTGAAGGAGACCCATCGCAAAGCACCGCGGCCGCAGAATGGGAACATTGGAAGAAGACCTTCAACAACTTCCTCGCGGTGCAAGTTCTCTCTTCCGTTCAGGTCAAGCTAAATATTTTAATCAATCATCTGTCTCCAAATGTCTATAACTACATAAGCGAGTGTCAAACTTACGAACAAGCAATACGCGTACTAGACGGGATTTACGTAAAACCTAAGAACATCCTTTACGCGCGTCATGCTCTCGCTACACGAAAGCAAAACAGTGAAGAGACAATCGACACATATATTCAAGCTCTGAAACAATTATCTAAAGACTGTGACTTCACTGCCGTCGATGGCAATACAAACCGGAACGACAATATCCGTGATGCCTTCATAGCAGGAATCTCTTCAACAAAAATAAGAGAAAGGCTTCTTGAGAACTTGAGCCTAACGTTAGATGAAGCACACAACCAAGCTCGTTCCCTAGAGATGGCAGAAGTCAACACATTACATTACAGCAGCACGACCCCTGTGAATGCAACTATTGAGAATATACGCAATACAGCTGGTCCAAGCGAAAACACTTCCGCTGCCGCGCCAGCCTTGCGCTCTAATCGAAAATGTTTCTTCTGCGGAGGACGTGTGCATCCACGCAAGACCTGTCCTGCCTTCGACGCTTCTTGTCAGCTTTGCAATAAGAAGGGACATTTCGCTAACGTATGTCGTAGCAAGAATCAAACCAGCGCTGCAATATCTGATACGAATAATGTCAGTTCCAGCATCGTCGCTGCATCACCGTCATCGTTACGCAGAACAACGATGCCTACGTACATCAACGGTATCAAAGCTGAAGTATTGCTAGATACTGGCAGTGCCAAGAGCTTTATGGATTCCAAATTTGCTAAGACATGTTCCTTGACAAGTAAGCCCAGCCAGCAGACAATATCCATGGCCTCGCTAAGTCATAGTGCACCAGTTGCAGGAGAAATAAGTATCGATCTTACATTGGGTAAGCATTCATATGAGAACTTACGGCTACTGCTAGTAGAAGATCTATGTTCCGACGTCATTATTGGCCTCGACGTATTGGCTCAACATTCTTCTATCGCATTCGATTTTGGCGGTCCGAGAGAACCCTTAGTTGTCTGTAATGTGGCTGCAGCGTCCGTGCCTGCAGTACCTTTATTTGCAAACCTAACGCCTGGATACAAACCGATTGCCATCAAGTCACGGCGGTACAGTGACGACGATCGACGCTTTATTGAGGAGGAGATAAAGAACCTTTTAAAGGAAAGTATCATCGAAGAAAGTAGGTCGCCGTGGCGAGCGCAGGTACTAATTACGAAATCTACAACCCATAAGAAACGTCTTGTAATCGACTACTCAAGAACTATTAATCAATACACTGAACTAGATGCTTACCCGCTTCCCTGCATTGAAGAATTGATTTCAAAAGTGGCTAAATACTCCGTCTTCAGCGCTATAGATTTGAAGAGTGCCTACCACCAGGTGCCAATTTTGCCAGAGGAGAGACATTTTACTGCGTTCGAAGCTGCCGGAAATCTTTACCAATTCCGCCGCATCCCTTTTGGTGTTACCAATGGAGTTTCTAGCTTCCAAAGAACCATAGATTGGCTTATTCGGACAGAAAATCTGGCAGGCACATTTGCCTATCTCGATGACATAACAATATGTGGCAAGTCACCTGAAGAGCATGATACGAACTTGCAAAACTTTCTGACAGCTGCTAAAAAGTATGGCCTGACTCTCAATGAATCCAAATCTATTTTTAAACAATCTTCCATTAATATACTTGGCTATACGATCGCTAATAATGTTATCAAACCTGACAGTGCCAGATTAGAGCCTCTTTTAAACTTACCTCCTCCTCATGACTTGCCCAGTATGCGCAGAGCCCTGGGCATGTTCGCACACTATTCAAAGTGGATACCAAACTTCTCTGAAAAAGTACACGAGCTAGCGAAAACAAAGACATTTCCACTAACCAATACAATGATTAAAGATTTCGGAGATCTTAAGAACTACATAGTAAAATCGTGTGTTCACGCCATTGACGACAACGTTCCATTTACGGTCGAGACAGATGCATCGGAGCACTCGATTGCAGCGACGCTTTCACAGGCTGGCAGGCCTGTAGCATTCTATTCGAGAACACTCAATCAAAGTGAACAGAACCATTCGGCGATTGAGAAAGAAGCTTATGCGATCGTTGAATCCTTAAAGAAATGGCGGCATTTTCTCATCGGGAAGCTATTTCTGCTCATCACTGATCAGCGTTCTGTTTCCTTTATGTTTGACAAAAAACATACCAGTAAAATCAAAAATGAGAAAATTCAGCGCTGGCGCCTGGAGCTGTCTCCATACAAATATGATATAGTGTACAGACCCGGCACGCAGAACCATGTAGCGGATGCCCTCTCCCGTGTCTGCGCCATCGTCGATACACCTGCGAAGCTGCAGTCTCTACATGAAGCTCTCTGTCACCCCGGAGTGACAAGAATGGCACATTGGGTTCGTTCCAAAAACTTGGCATATTCCATTGAAGAAATAAGGAACATGACGAACCAATGTCGCATCTGCTCAGAAGTTAAGCCTAGATTCTCTAAAGCAGATCCACAAAATAGACTAATAAAAGCTGTAGCGCCTTTTGAAAGACTGAGCATGGATTTTAAAGGGCCGGTACCGTCTAGATCAAGTAACAAATACATTTTAACAGTGATCGATGAGTATTCCCGATTTCCGTTTGCCTTTCCATGCTCCGACATAAGCGCCAAAACTGTTATCAAACATTTAGACAGCATTTTTAGTATGTTTGGCATGCCTGCCTACGTACACTCCGATCGTGGGACATCGTTCTTGTCGGATGAGGTGAAGGACTATTTTAACTCCAGAGGAGTAGCAACAAGTCGTACGACGCCATACAATCCTCGAGGAAATGGCCAAGTCGAGAAACTGAATGGAACCCTGTGGAAATCTATTCAGCTAGCGCTCAAGTCTAGAAACCTACCAATAGAATGTTGGGAGGATGTCCTTCCGCAAGCGTTGCACTCAATACGTTCCCTGCTATGCACAACTACGAACTGCACGCCACATGAGAGGATGTTCCGCCATCCGCGAAAATCACCAAATGGAGAATGAATTCCGACATGGCTAACTAGCTCAAACAAGGTCCTTATGCGACGATTTAATCGAAAATCGAAGTACCAACCGTTAGTAGAAGAAGTGGAGGTAATAGAAACCAATCCCACGTATTCATACGTACGGACTGAGGATGGACGAGAGACGACTGTGTCCAACCGTCACCTAGCTCCTCTCGGGTGCTGTGAACGGAATATCCCTGGGGATAACGAGTATGTAGATAACGACCCCGAAAGAGCACAGTCACCGCCACCTTCATGTTCGCCACCGAATACGCCGAATTCATCACCGACTCACTCAGGCCAAGATTCGCCGTTCGCCACTCCGCTGTCGCAATCGCCATCCGAAACTCTGCAAGAAGTGCCAGAGCCACTGAGCCCTGATGGCAATGAACCCGCAGGTGCAGAGCAACCCCGGAGGTCTGGCAGAATCCGGAATTCGCCGAAGTATTTATCCGACTATATCTGGCCCGGGTGAATGTAGTGAACCTCTTTCTTATAACATTTATTATTTTTCTATCCTATATGCCTAATTCATATTGTCATTCTCATACGTCATGTTTTGCTAATTAAAACCTACAGATTAGGTTTTGCCTATTATTTCACACACGTGAAAGTGTCTTAGGCACTTCAAACTAAATACGAATTTATGGTGTTTTTATATAACAATCTTGAGTTTTGAGTACGTAAAATCAAATTATTATTTAGTTGTTTTGTTTCATCTTCATCTCTTACTCCCAATCCCAAATATTTTTTTTTCAATTTGACATTGATTGACCGGGACGACCGGGACAATGGCGGATATCCGCAGTGTTACCATTACAAACGTAAATAGTGATGTATAAGTGTCATGTGTAAACCGGTAAATTAAGTCCGCTTCATAGATTTAATATATAGAGATCCCGTCTCAGCGAGCTGTCACTGTTGCCACTTTTGTTTAGTGTACGATTAACAATTTAACACCACCTTACTGTAGCCATGTCGATAAAGTCATATCGATAAATTATCGACATTTCTTGCAATGTTAATTTTACTTCAAAGGTTTAACGATACCTAAAATGAACAAAAACGCTTTTATTATTTATTGTGGTTATCAGATCACAATTTCATCGTCACGCCCCAGCAGGGAACGAAGGGAAAGTTCAGATATTTACTAACTTATGTGTTCCGCAATAATTGAATTATTTTATTATAGTCTAATATATTTATTATTCATTAGCATTTCAATTATGTTTATGTTTAACGAAGATATTGAAGCTTCAATTAATAGCTATTTCGTTCCACTGTGTAGCGTTTATCGATATATAACATGATTATAATCGACTTTTCACATCCCTAAAAGAGCACACATACACGTTTTTACGCACACATACACAGCCTGGATGCACCAAAAAAGGCAACACTTGGATTTGAAGTTCATCTTGTCAACAGTATGGTTGTCCTTTTTTGACAAATGGCATTTTTAAAAGAGCGAGGAGAGAGAAGTGATACTAGTTGCTGCGCCGTCAAAGTGAACAGAAAACGTTGGGGCCTTGGTCCGCTTGCTAATTATAGTTTGGCAAGCCATTTCCGTCAGTACTTAAACGCGGCGAATTTAAAAAATGTAGGCACTAAAGCTTGACTCTCATAGAAAATTTGAATTTTCGTGGCGACATTTTTTTCTACGGTAGGTTTACCAGAGTTATCTACATACATATATATATATCAAATATAAAAAGTCAGACCAAGCTAAGTTGGCAGCGATTTTTATAGCCCAGACGGTCCAAGTGTTATTATAAACGTCAAACTTCTATGAAATTATGACGTATAACACTTGCACTGCGTCAACTGCGTGGACTATCAAAATCGCTGCAGACATTTCTTGATCTAATTCTTGTCTTGGTCTGCATCCCAGCCAGCAAAACATTAGGCAAACAAGAAAACGACGAAGGAGGTTCGCTACATTATATTAGGTACTCAACCAAAAAAATTCAATATCCCAATGCCTTTTACTATACAGCCAGTCTCACTGAAGTTGTAAGTTAATTATTTTTATCACGCGTAATCAATAAGCAGCCAGATTAATTGACTTATAAAATGGTTTTCCAATTTAATCTTTGTTGAACATGATTATGTAGCACAGTAAATAACTGAATAGCCCTGTGTAATTGAAAAAAATAATCCGGATTTTTTTTTAATTTTCTAATCTGTAATTTTTAATATATGAGTGGGCTAAGAATACATTAATGGTTATATAAAAATGATACGCATTTTTATCAATGGTAAGTAAAAAACATCGCGAGGAAACTGAATTATTCCCAATAAGGTTTTTAGTTTCGCTTTCCAGTTATATTTGTTTTTAATACAAGCTGGTCGATACTACCGGTGACCAGAGAGCTGGCAGCTTTCTCTCGTTTTCTTAGTTTTTTAATTTTAGTTTTTATTTTAGAATGAAAATAAAATAAAAATCGTGATAAAAGAATACAAAAAACATATACTTAAGTCAAACATCAAACATCATCAAACATCAACATTTATTCAGCAAATAGGCCACAAGGGCACTTTTACACGTCAACATTGAATTTACATACAAGCAAAAATAATAACATCAACAATTTTATAAAATAAAACTAACAATTCAATCTAACGTATTACAATTACTAAGATATGTATATGGTCTCTTAATGTCGAATTACATACAAAATACAGATACAAAACACAAAAAAAAACTATAATATTTAGAGGTGTAAATGTCTCTAGGTGTCAGAACTATAAGATTATATAGTTTATCAAGTTATCCTTAGAGATGTATAGGGTCTCCAAGAGTAATATCCTGTATAATTAATACATTCATTAAGAGAAAAGAAACATACGAGAGCAGAATGAGGCGTCTCACTGTAATTAATTAATAAAAATAAAGTTACTAAGTATAATAGCTTGTGTTAGCTTAAACAGACCAGTCTCCACAAACAGCACCCGTTCACGAGTATGACGCGTATCTCAGCCATCGCCTCCCTCAACCTTCATTCGGGAAAGTGGCGACCCGATCAACGACGCCACCGTAAGCAAAGACTTTTAAGCGAGCATGACATGTTCAAGCTACCGGCCTATATTAATATTAAAATAGTAATAACATGTAGCTGTAAGACACGGCATTTTGTGCTCGTATGTTACATAAAAAGACAGTATAGCTTCACATAATTACTAGTCTAAGTTGACTTAGAGATGTAAAGGTCTAAGTATTCTATTATAACGTAGTTAACCTTCTAAAGGTATTTGAATGACGGCTGACCTTGACCACTTGACAAACATTTCAGGTATTTTGCTGGTACTCGTAAGTAGAGTAATATGTGATGATGATGACTATTATGGAAGTTCCTCAGAGGAGGATGGAGGCGCTTATGGGGATACCATATATGACTCAAGAGATTATCCTCTTAATTTGGAGGGATCTTTAAGACAACGCTTGGCTTTGGTGAGTAACTTCTTAAGTAATTATGAACACCGAATGTAAGTATTATTTGCAGCTCTATTTTACGAACTAATCATTCTTAGATCAAATTGGCTAATATTTCTAGCGTTTTTCCGAGCCTTGACCATTGTCAAAAGTCATTACTTATAGATTTTTGGACGATGCAAAAGTGGCGTAGGTACATTGGTAGGTACATACATTGTCAACCAACTCATACAGTGGCGGATTTGCCCTAAGGCCAAGTAGGCCCAGGCCTAGTGCAGCAAGATATTAGGGGCAGCAAATTGTGACAAAAAATTCGCTGATGATAAATAAGAAATAACTCAAAATATAGTCAATGATGGGTGCTGAGAAAGGGGCGGCTGCAGGGCGGCAAAGACTGCAAATCCGCCACTGAACTCATGGCAGGCTATTATATAACTATTTACATAAATGTTGCAGAATGGCGCCATTGCAGAACCAGGCAAGAGTTTTGTCTGTTCACCCATTTCGGCCCTGATGCCGCTAGGGAAGCTAGCTTTAGGGGCAACAGGCACTTGTAGAAGTCAGTTAGAGGAGGGTATTGGCGTAAGATCAAGGTCGGAGGTAACTTAACTACTTTGATTGACTTTACTTTAAGAAAGGGATATCCAAATTATCGCGTAACCCCCTTACCTATTCATAAACGCGCTACAAACCTCAATTAGCTAATAATCGTTTGTCGTTATCTGTCATGTTGACTTATGTATTCGTAAGAAAGGGATAAAACATAATTTAACTAAATCAGGCCCATAAAGTTTTATGAATAAGGGCGTAAGTTTCAACTTTTAGCTTGCGGAAAGGAAGCAGAGCGCTAAAGTTCATACAATACGGCCCATAAGATAGTGAGTGCCTCCACTGTCTTGTGCTGATTCACGGAGTGGGTGAACGCGTATTGAAAAATACAGGCCTATTTAACCTGCTCCTCTGCTAGTAGTGCTGGTGTGCGCAACGCTGACTGGTGTGGAGGCGCGCGACGAATTTTATCTGCGATGGTACCCACGGGTGTGACTGTGCACCTGCTCAAGACAGCGGAGGCACTAGAAAAGCTAAAGGCCTGGCCGAAAGGCATATTTGGATACCCTCTGATTTAAGGCGGGCTGCTTTTTTGCTACTGAGTAGGGTAGGACAGGGAAATAACTAGACTTAGTCCTTCTCAGCAGAAAGTGTCCTACGAAAAAGTATCTATAACATATAAGCCTTTATAGTTAAGGTAAACTTGATCTTAGTAGATACTAGCGACCCGCCTCGGCTTCGCACGGATTAACAAATTATATACCTAAACCTTCCTCAAGAATCACTCTACTGATAGGTGAAAAATCCGTTCAGTAGTTTTCGAGTTTATCGCAAACATACAAACAGACAGACGCGGTGGGGGGGCTCTGTTTTATAAATAAGGTGCAGTCAGCAGTGAAGTACAATGGAAGCCTTGCGCGCTGGATTATTACTTCATAATATTAATTGCTTACATTTTCCACAGATGAAAAAGAGCTTCCAATCCTTACTGGCTGGACTGAGATCACTGTCTGGTGTGAAATTAACAGTTTGCAGTAGAATATACGTCTCCAAAGATTACACGCTGAAATCCGAATACACACGCGACACGAAGGACATTTTCAAATCTACCATCAAAAGAATTAACATGAATAAACCCGATAAAGTGGCCCGTAAAATTAATAATTGGGTAAATAAAATATTTTTTATTAAATAGCAAAGCCATTTAACATTTTACGATTTTATGTTTTTCAGGGGCCCGTTTCTCAGAAGCTTGTAACTTGTAATACAAGCGGATGTCACTTTTTGACAGCTTTTGTTAGAAAGGTACTTCCACTTGTATTACAAGTTACAAGCATTTGAGACACAGGGCACGGTTTAACATAATAAATGTCCTGTTATCAATACTATTTTCAAAAAAAAAAATAGGCATTACAGGTTGATGGAAACTAACGCAATGATCCTTATGATTCGAATCGATGGGCATCTTGTAGATTCTACCTATTATGGTTTTAATGTGGGTTTTACTTACAGGTAAAAGATAAAACAAGAAACCTGATACGGGAAATAATACAGCCAAATAGTATTTCTCCGCATGCTTCGGTGATACTAGTAAACGCGGTATATTTTTCGGTTTGTATATAATTTGATAATCATATCATTGTGGGCCGATTTTGATTTGTTGACTGTTCACGATATTTTTGTCAAACTTTGATAGG
Source organism: Cydia splendana (assembly GCF_910591565.1). NCBI lineage: Eukaryota > Metazoa > Arthropoda > Insecta > Lepidoptera > Tortricidae > Cydia > Cydia splendana. The sequence continues at coordinate 2,511,229 of NC_085968.1, forward strand.
TCCACAAAAAGTTGAACAAAAGTTATGGCAGTTTAAAGTTTGAATCGGTATTCCTCTATACTGGTAGATATTTTTCATACTATGTGTTTGGATAAAAAACGAGCCATATCGCCTTTTATATATTTATACATACATTGTTCAGTTTCATGCATCATTTGTCGAGATATTTAACCAAATGTAGGGTTGGATCCTTTTCGTAAAAATACACTTTTCATGGACTCTCGTTTTTATTAAATTATGCAATAAGGATCTATGCAATAAAATTGGATAAAAATTATAAATATATTATTATTAAAAACAATTGAATTAATTATTATGTATTATTTTACCATAAAAAATGAAATTAGTTTTGCTAAACAGTATTAAACCTAATTGTAGCCGCCGTGTAGGTCAGGATCTCGACGACTCAAATAAAAAGCTTCGATTTGAAGTAAACTATTATAATTTCAATAGATACTGGTTTTACAAGGGTTCCTTGACTAAACGGTTAAATGTAAAAGTGGTGTGGTAATCGTATGGAGGCTGATGAAAGAGTGATTTGCATAATTTGAATGTCCGAAAATAGTGGTTAAGATTTGGGTGCCTCTAATTGGCCACGATACATAATATGTGGAGCGCTCCTATTGGTGCTTTAGAAAAAGCTTCCAAATACTAGCCGAGCCCGACGGCTGCGTTTAGTTACTGTATTATACAAATAAAGGTTGCGTTCGCAACATAATAATGATCACAAAATTTCTTAAAAATTACCTATTACCGTTTTAAATTTAGAGTTCAAAATTAACAAAACATAATTACTGTCTCACGATTAAATTTGTCAATGCGCAGCAACACTATGACACGAACAGTGTTGCAAGTTACCAAAAAGAGAACAAATTACCAAAGTTTGTGACTTTTATAGCCATTTCCGTCAGTAGCAAAAAGCGGCAAATTTAAAAAACGTAAGCATGGAGCGTTATCGTCCCATAGAAAATTTGAATTACGCGCCTTTTTTTAATGAGAAAGTTGTTTGATATACTATGTATAACTTGCTAAAAACTTAGGAGACGAATTCAAAATATATTTAATTATTTTTGCGTGTTTTATTATTTATAAATCAATCAATCAATCAATCAATCAATCAATCAAAATATACTTTATTCATGTAGGCCTAGCAACAAGCTCTTATGAATCGTAATTAATCTTAATCTAATTATCAGAGCAATTTATTGATGTTAATATTATTCCATAATAAAATTGGATTATTATACATATCAAATTTAACACTAAGAATTTCACAAAAGGATCGTCAAACATTAAAAAGATTGTATAAAAAAAATACTAGTCTAGAATTTCTAGAATAAAATCTAAATGTCAAAAAAAAAAGCATAAGTAACAAAAGAAGTAGATAGTATTACATCGGAATATCCATTTCCTCATCAATAATCAAATATACGTAATAAATAAATAATCATTTCGAATAACAATTAATCCCACGTTGTAATATCATTCATGTAGTCTTGTGTGGTATAAGCTTTACAAATAAGTTTACGCTTTACATAATTCTTAAATATATTAATTAAATTCAAATGATCAAAAACGATTGATATGTTTATAATCCTATTTTATTATTTTAGTGATAATTTAACAGTTATAGCTGGTCAAACAAATCTTGTCAGTAGAAAAAGGCGCGAAATTCAAATTTTCTAATGGGACGATAACCCTTCGCGCCTACATTTTTTAAATTTGCCGCGTTTTTCTGCTGACAAGATTTGCTTGACCAACTATAATACCGCGTTGGGTCGTTTTTATGTTTACCGTTAAATAAAAATTGTAAGTAGTGTCAATAAAAAAAAAATAGTTTGGGTTGTTGCACATTTTACAATTATTGCATATTGGTCCAAGCCAATACTTACAGTAAAAAATTAGCAGTGAGGACTTGATCATAATAGTTAAAAATAACGCCATTAGAATTTAGAAAGGAATCTTAAAAATATAGCTGGTCAAGCAAATCTTGTCAGTAGAAAAAGGCGGCAAATTAAAAAAATGTAAGGTTGCACAAAGAAAAGTATGCAGTGGATTTGATAGCCCACGCAGTGCCAGTGTTATTTATACGTCATAATTTCATAGAAGTTTGACGTTTAAAATGACACTTGCACTGCGTGGTGTAGTGTGTGCTACGCCTTACCCTCACACGTAACATAGCCTAGATTATATAAGCTCGTACCCATGTTATTCTAGACATTATAGACCTATACTCCAACCAAATAGTTTCATTTAACGTCCAACACTACATGGCGACCCTGCCAGTGCGGCCTTGCGCTGCACTGGCGGCGCGCCGCGCCAGCCAGTACACGTCGGGAAGAAAAGTAAAACTTTAAAATAAGTGATAAGGACATATTTGTGTGAAAAATACTATAATTAACAAAAACTATACATCCACAGTGAATGAGTTTGGCGGACTGCTAGAACTTTATTTTTTATTGGTGTTATTAAAATTAGTGACTACGGACGCATTAAATAGTAAGAAAAAAAGTGATCGCTATGGACTTAAATCAAAACACGTGAGAAAGTAAACCACTATTAGTGAATTTCAGTGAACATTTCTAACTAGTTACAATTTTGACGAGAAGAACGTGACTTAATAATATATGGACTCAATAAAATAAAAATACAAACAATTTAATAAGCGCGAAGCATTAACGATGGTTGCAGCAGGGAGTTGATGGTGTCCTTGGCCTAGGATGACGCCAGGAGGACCAGAGACACGTTTGATAGGCGTTGATTGGTAGATTGGTTGCTCCATGTGAAAAACAATAGAGTGACATTGTGAAGTTTAGTGCCTTGCCGTGCAAATGGGACATTTAATTACCTATTTCATTTGCTAGTTCCTTTTTTTATTTTCAATTGTTTTTAACCTTGTGTTGGATTCTATATTACATTAGAAGTCTGTATGTAAGAGTTTTTTTATGTTACGATAGGATAAATAACTGTTGCGGTAAGTAGGTATAACTATGCCGTTTAATGACGATACAAATAATGTGGTTAAAAGATTGGTCTAAAATTTTTCTAAAAAACTAAACTATGAATTTATTTTTCATTACAGACTTGTTCATTTTAATTACATATCAATATAAGTATTGCAATTAATTTTATTCAATTTCATATCATAGTTAGTTACGTGACATACGTTTATCCCTTACAAATATGGCACGAGGCGGCGGCGCGTGCATTTCTTATAGAGAATGGCATGCGGCGTCTGTCATTACATCTCAAATTTCGTAGTCTTTGTACACTTATTTAGAGCATTCAAGTTATTGTAATCAAATTAAGTAAAGAGTTAGTATTTAGTAGTAAGTAACGCCTACCTATAATATTTCGTTTTCAGATTTAAAAATATAATAGTATGTCACAATATGTTCCGACTTTTAACCATATACAATTAATGCTTAGTTTTAATAGATATATATAAATTACATTTAATTTTACTTCGAATTTGAAATGGTTTTTCAATGATAGTGATTAATATTGTATCGGTTTAGACATATTTGTATACACGGATATTTGTGTGTTAGTTTGTTATAAGAAAAGTGCGTTAGGAAAGTGATTGGGAAAACTAAAACAGATAAGTTTTTCAAAGGACGATTAGCCTGATCAACTAAGAGTTGCTGAAAATCTTATATGTTGAAGTTTTCATGGTGTTATGTTATCTGATTGGTTTTTGAATGTTTTTGTATGAGAGGAAAATATAAAAGAAAATAAATATGCCTATCGCATCTTCGGTGGCCTGAGAGGCGGCCTTGAGCGATACGGTATAGCAAGGGTACGCCAGGATACAAGGCAGGCACGGAATCCTTGGAGGTCTGACCATGATTCGGTCGAGTATCAATCGTGGAGACTCCTTGGACACATGGAAGGTTATGATGTAAGGAAGTGTTAAAAGAACTGCCTGAATGTGAATATGAATATATGTATGTGCGCGCGCGTAAAAATAAAATATCCTTGTATCCTGAGCAAATAAATAAAATGTATAATAAGGTCGGCCGACCAGGTAAGTAAATGCGTTGTGTACCCTTGCCAGCTAGAGTTGCACGCTTTAGATGCACATCTTAGAAAATTGTGGTGTATTAATATGAGGATAAGATGACGTCTGTAAAAGGAGAAATATAATATATAAAGTTAAATAAAAAGGGATTTCAGAAAATATGCGCGTTGAATTGTCCAGATATAAGAAACTATAAGGTACCTACCAATAAAAGAGAATAACTAACATGTTCGTATGTGTTCATACGTAACTATCAAGGACTAGACTAAAATCATAAAAAAAAATCTTATGCAAGATGTATTTTGTAAGTTTTTTATTGTTAGTTGTATGTTAATGTATTATCAAATAGTATTAAAAAATTTTTAGTAAAAAAATAAGTTCGTCATCAACACGAGCATACATTGGTTATACTCGTATAGTAGATTTTTAACACTTGCTACGTATTGTGTAATTGTGTATTTCTTAGTAATGAATTATGGAATGTTTATTTTTAAGGTGTATGCTTGTGTGTGTTTCCTTTAACTGTGTTTTTTTTTCTCTTTATGTAAAATGTAGATAGGTTATTTTGTATGTATGGTTCGGTATATTAAATTGTTTAATAATTCAATTTTCAGTTGTCATTACTGACTTATAATAATTTTATAATATTTTTTTATTATGTAATCATAACATAACACATTTTGCTTGCTTTGAGGGTGAAAAATTGATGATTTCAGATTGTTTAAAATATCTTTGTAATTTTATTCATTTCTTAAACTTAACTTTTCTTCGAAAATAATAATTTTTATAATTCCGATTTTGTGTATTTCAATTCTTAAAATTTGGCATTATTAGATATGTATTTAATATATAAAAAATAGTATCTAAAGATACAATTATTTTTTCTCTAAGGGGGAAGGTGTAGTGTGTGCTACGCCTTACCCTCACACGTAACATAGCCTAGATTATATAAGCTCGTACCCATGTTATTCTAGACAGCGAACAAAAATTGGGTCGCACTTAAGTGAAGAGAGTTTTGTAACCTTCGGTGTTCCCCAGGGAAGCGTCTTGGGCCCAACTCTCTTTCTTACCTTCATCAATGGCCTTACAGAACTCAAACTTGACGGTGGATGTGTCTTCTCCTACGCTGATGACACTGTAGTGGTCTTTAATGGCAGTTCATGGGACGCGGTGTACGAAAAAGCTGAAAAGGGATTGCATAAGATAGCTACGTGGTTGAGTCATAACTTACTAACTCTTAACAGCGATAAAACAAATTATATATGTTTTTCAAAGTATGCGAACACACAGCCACCTATTGATCTTAAAATAAAAATACACACATGTAATCTAGATAACACTCAGATATGTACCTGTCAAATTATTCAAAAGGTCTCCTCTACTAAATATCTGGGAGTTTTCTTAGACCAGCGGCTCTCCTGGCATAACCATATCGAATACCTAAACGGAAGGATCAGGAAGCTCATTTGGCTGTTCAAAATCCTTAAACATGTTGCGTCTACACAATTACTCACCCAAATATATGTCTCACTTGCCCAGTCAGTTGTGACGTACTGTGTTCCCATCTGGGGTGGAGCCAACAAAACCAAATTCTTACAGGTCGAAAGAGCCCAAAGATGTGTGCTCAAAGTAATATTTTCTAAGCCGTACAGATATCCGACTGACGAGTTGTACAAAGAATGTAATTTATTATCTATAAGAAAGCTTTATGTTCTAGGATGTGTCACAAAATTACACACAACAATAAAGTACAATACTAGTGCAGTAACTCGTAGGAGAAAGCGCAAAGCTGCACCAGTGCCTCTAACAAACTCTAAATTTGCCAAAAGACAGTTCTACCATCAATCTGCTAAGCTATACAACACCGTAAACGAGCAACTCGATATTTACCCACAGCAACTATATGACTGTAAAAAAATCGTTACTGAATGGCTAAAAATTTTAACATACAAAGAAATTGAATCTATCTTGCAATAAAATTAAAAAATAAAATAAAATAAATAATAAAAACAACACATAGACACATGAACACACACACACACACACACACACACACACACACGCATACGCACACACGCATATTAAATAGAAATTTGTCAAAATGCATGGTAAATTGTATTAAAATTTGATTTAGTTTTTAATTTAAAGTATCTTACCTTATATTAAGTATAAGATTAAGACTTAGAGAATTATGGTAAATCTTTGTAACAAATGGAAGAGCGGAGCCTTCTGGCACAAGTATTTGTTTACTTAAAAGAAGGTTCTTGTTTTAGTTCTAGTTAAAATGTATTATTGTGTAACCAATAAATCATTTTTCATTTTCATTTTCATTTTTCATTATAGACCTATACTCCAACCAAATAGTTTCATTTAACGTCCAACACTACAGTGGGCTATCAAAATCGCTGCAGACTTTTCACGGTCTGACCTATAGACGCGAAGGGTTATCGTCCGATAGAAAATTTGAAATTCGCGTCTTTTTCTACTGACAAGATTTGCTTGATCAAGTATACCTACATGGATTGCCTTAAAGGGCTCGTATCCAGGCCATAATTGAAAAAAAAAAAAATACCTACATGGATCGTTTGTGCTGATTATTATCACACCAAAGTAGAATTTACAACAGCTCTTAACAAAGTGATCCAAGTGAGATGAATTCTTTTTGCTGTTTGTCTGAAGGATTTTAGTTTAGTAAATTTTGTTTCTCATAAGGATCCAAATGAATTGGATCATTTTCGTTAATAATATTAAGGATAAAAAGTGTGAATTACATTTTCTTAAAAATGATCCAAGCAGGTTGGATTTCTTTCGATAAAATAAATGTGGATCAATTCCGTAATTGATCGAATATAACTAAAGGTTCCAAGAGAAATGGATACTTATTAGCGAATATATATTTTAAGATTTTAACCCGTCCTACATGTGGGATGGTATCCAATGTTGATTAAAATATGAAAACGCAGTGTAAACTGGGCCTCTTTTTGCTGAATGAAAATAGACACCATAGAGACCTCTTTGGTATACTTAACTCATGTTTTGGTAATTTTGTGGATTGGATCTTTTACCTGAAACTACGTCCAATTTGGACACCTTCTTGTCACATAATTTTGATGAACTTTTATTTTAACTGACGCATTTAATGTAAGTAATATACTTAATGCTATAGTGCCATTGCCAATGCCAGCGGCAAAGTGAGAAAAACATTTTTTTTTCTGTCATTCGAAATGTCTTATTATTCAAACGTACACCTAGAGTTCGACCAAGAAATGACTGCAGCGATTTTGATAGCCCTCGCAGTGCAAGTGTTATATATACGTCATAATTTCATAGAAGTTTGACGTTTAAAATAACACTTGCACTGCGTGGGCTATCAAAATCGCTGCAGACTTTTCTTGGTCTAACTCTACCTACTCTTAATTTTCGTGTTCGTGCCTTGATTCATTTTTGACTCTTTTCAGGGTAACTGGATGAAAAAATTCCGCGATATCGAAATGCGAGACTTTTACACAGCTACTGACGTCCGCAAGGTTCCTATGATGACGAGGGAGGGCAAATACAAATATACTAAAAACGATGCGCTCGATTGTCAGGTAAGAACAGTACATATACAATAGGTTTCAGGGTATCCTCCTACTAGTCAAATCAGTTTCTTAATTAGAACTGTCAAAACGATTTGCTTATATGGAATTTATATAAAAAATTACACAATGACGTCACGGTCAACTCACCTACCTTTCTCAACCTAATAACCTCCCTGCCACCCTACAACCTCGCTACAACTTAACAACCCTAACAACTCACCTTTTTATATTTCTATCCGATTAATTAAATAAAACTTGTGTTGAAAAATAACTGCTATCTATGTTTTTATAATAATTATCTGCTGTTTTATTTTATGCACGGTGTGAAATAATTTATTTTAAATACAGTCAAATACCCTATTATACTGGCAAGATTTATTTAAGTAGAAATCGGAGCCAATTTTAAAAACTAAGGCGCGAAGAATCGATCTACCCTACACATTTTGAATTTCGCGCCTTCTTCTAACTAACAAAGTTGGCTTGTTAGAGTATTTTACTGTAAAGACTAATTTCCATTAAGTAGTAATTATTTCTCTGTCAACTTAAAAATTTAAAGACCCATGCATGAGCAAAATTACAACAGCGCCAGCGCCACCAAGTGTACTAAAACCTAAAGAAGAATAATCGCTGTTGTTCCTACTCACGTTTTGCGATTCTTATCGGTTCTAGCACAACACTAGTCATTTCAAAAACAGGCAACACATAACATGACATTTTAAACCCAAAACAGACGGGCGTACCGAACCGCGATCTTGGTCTAGTGATCTAGTCAGTATATCTCTTTTCACCACACCAGCTCGGAAAGGCTTACTTTGCACTTCAAAAACTGATAGCAAAGTTGCATTTTATTTACATGTGAGGTAAAGTAATCGAATGCAAATTTTGAGTTGTTTTCTTATGTTTACTGGCAGAGTTGACTTTTAAATGATGATTTTGGATGGTAAATATTTAATAAAACATTGATTTGGATTTGATTTGGTTTGATTTTGTTCGATATTTTACATTTAATATTTGCTTCGGGTTGGTGTGGTGAAAATCTCTTTCTTTTGCGACCTTAGTCCAGTGTCAGAAGCTTGGGACCCTATCGCGAAAACCGAAAATCGCAAATTGCGGGGATATTTCTCTTTTACTCCAATGAAGTCGTAATTAGAGTGACAGAGAGATGCCCGCAATCCCGCAATTTGCGAAATTCGATTTTCGCGGCTATAGCCCTGTTCTATCGGGTCGAAGGTGGTAGAGGTACGTCCTTTAATGACGCAGCTATAAGTGGGAGCAAGAGAGAGATAATATATGATATCCGGATCTAGGTCGCCACTCGGTACGTTAGTTAGTACAATGTATTTAGCAGCTTACACACTATCGCACCGCACCAAGGTCATTGTGCGACGCACCCTTAAGTAAGAGCGAGAAAGCGATATCTCTTTCTCGTTCTTACTTATCGGTGCGTCGCACAATGACCTTGGTGCGGTGCGATGGTGTGTTACGGCTTTTTGTCTGGTCCTTTCTTTGTCCAGTGGGATTAAAAAAAATCCTTAAGCCCCCTCCAGACTATGCGCGTGAATCGCGGGCGAAGCCGCGAACGCGAATGTGGAGTCGATTTCGCTGTCTGCGAAAATCGACGCCACACTCGCGTTCGCGGCTTCGCGCCGCGATTCGCGCACGAGTGTGGAGGGGGCTTTATACCTGTGATAGGCCAATCAAATTAGATTCAAAAAAGCGTTTTGAGGAATTAATTATCAGCAAGCTGGAAATTAGCGAAATCCGAGTTTGCTCCATTCCAGGAGTTGTGGAAAAAATTTTGCTCTTTTTCAGTTTTTTGCTTGTAGTTCAAAAACGGTAGGTACATCCGACCTATGATTTCGTCCGCATAAAAGCTTAAAATTGCACTCAAATTACGATTACTTTATACTTTTATACTACAAAGCTCCAGAAAAATTATGGCAAAACGATCAAGGACTAAAATCAAGATCAGTGAGTAAAATTCACTTTACAGATGATAGAAATCCCCTACGTTGGAGGCCAAGCATCATTTATTATATTCCTACCAAATACAAAGGACGGGTTGCCATTGCTGCTATACAAGTTAAAACTAGCCCCAGATTTGATGCAGACTGGTATTAATAAAATGCGAGTGGAGAATGTAATACTGTCTATTCCGAAGTTCAAAACGACTACGGAATTAGATCTGAAAGTTTCATATGAAAAGGTAAACAAATGCTTTTAATGACCTTGGAATAATAAAGCCTAAAATCAAACTTAACTCAACCATCCATCGGAAATCCATGGAACATCCTTTCAAAGTGATTTGAAAAGGGGTCGATGTATTAAACGCTTTAGACGAACTCTAAAGGCCCCTGTACACCCTGGGTGGGTCAGTCTGGGGGACGCATTTATGCGTTAGAGGGAGCAAGTGATATTGCTATCTCATTTTATGGCTGCGTCCCTTGGACTGGCCGGCGCTGGCCCATTGTGTACCGGAGCCTTAAAGGCTTGGCCACACACAGAGCGCGACGCAGCGCCGCGTCCGCGCCGCGTGATGCCGACGCGAAGCCTGGTCAAACAGGGCGCGCGCCGATCGCGCCGGCCTCACGCTCTCAACACGCCCTCAGGGCGCGCGTGAACGCGGCGCGGCCGCGCGGGAACGCGGCGCACCGCTCGCTGCCTAACGTCCGATCCTACTGATGTGACCTTGCGCGACGCGGCGGGCCGCCGCGTTCGCTCGGCGCAGCGCTGCGAACGCGCCGCGCGGACGCAAGGGGCCGCGCGGCGCGGGGCGCGACAGAAGCGGGGCGTGATACCGGCGGGACGCAGTCTGTTTGACGTCGGTAACCTGTTAGCATGTGCCGCGGTCGCGCGGCGTGGACGCGGCGCGGACGCGGCGCTGCGTCGCGCTCTGTATGTGGCCAAGCCTTAAAAGCCGTAACAGACTACCGCACCGCACCGTGACCTTGGTGACCGTGACCGTGACTGTGACCGTGGAATCGGATCGTAAGGTGGTTCGTACGCGCGTTAAGGACGCAGCTATAAGTTAGAGCGAGAAACAGATACTTTGACCGCACCTGGGTCGCGGTGCTGCGGTAATCTGTTACGGAGAAGATATTGATTTCTGAATACTTTGGACTTTTAGACAAAAATAATCATTCGTTTCAGTTGGGATTAAATGAAATGTTAAAACCCCAAAACTCTGGTTTAAACGGAATAGTTAAAGGAGACAATCACTTGTACGTGTCGAAAGCCATTCAAAAGGCAGTTATAGACGTAAACGAACACGGCACAGAAGCCGCTGCTGCTTCTGGTGAGTACTTTATGTTATACAGGGTGGACCTGATTTAGCACGACCGATTTTAACTATGGGGTGACCCAAAAATACTACGTTGAAATGGTAGATAAAGTTGGTCAAGCAGATCTTGTCAGTAGAAAATTTTGAGAAATGTAGGAGCGAAGGGATATCGTCTCATAGAAAATTTTAATTTCCCGCCTTTTCTACTCACCAGATTTGCTTGACCATCTATATGATATACATATAGATGGTTATAATACTCATAATAATACATACAAAATCACTGATAATATTAGCGTGTAGGTATTTTATTATGCAATAGACCCCAGAACGTTTATACATATAAGGTTCCGATATTAATGCTAGGCACAACTGTCTTCAAGGAATTATAAAATTAAGAAGAAACAAATAAATAAGGAATGAAGGTACTAGGTACCTTCATTCCTAGTCCTAGAATGATCCTAAATAACAACTGATTGGTCTAATACCAAAAAGAAAACAAAATATAGAAATAAAACAGATAATTGTATGTTGTTATTCTGTCTCGTAACTCAGGAGACAAGAGAGAAATCTAATAATCTTATAAGGCTGTAGTGCCTGTAGTGAATTGGTGATTAGCATAGTCCGCAAAGGAATAGCGGTTTATTTGTTAAAAATTTACTGTTAACGAGTAACGCAGGAGACATTACCACAAAATTGGCAATTTTATAAAGCTTTGATTTGGGTTGATTGGAATCATTGAGTGATTTTTAACGATGAATGTAATGTTGCATCACATCATTGTAATTTAATTTTTTTCTATCTCAATCACACTTGCACGGCAACCACTCCGGTCAGGATATAGGTGTGGATTGTGCTTATATTGTAATTAATAAAAGATATAAAGAGGTAAGTGCATAATTTCGTTCAACATGTTTACTTATTTTAAGTGCCAATTTTTTGTAACAGCATTAAAAATAAAAGTACCAGTTAAATTTAGTCTAAGTTAAAGAATATCATCATTATCACATACATCGCTTATCAAATCTAGGTCGATAGAATTTGTGTATCCTTATCCGACATTTGAGCGGATCAACTTTTTGGGTTGTTATGCTGTCCAGCTGTCCAAGAGACAAAATTAGTAGTAAAGTTAGCTGCAGATATGAAGTAGAAGATAGAAGAACTGATAGAAGTTTGTATGCAAGAGGGTACTTTTTCTTTGCAGCTGATCGTACAGTTTCTTAAATGAAATTTTGTAACACGTTCTAGTACGAGTAAGATGTAGAGATCCGATTATGGAAATGGTAATGAAATCAGGACTTAAAGTGTTGTCCAGGATAACGTAACCATGGCAACGAGTGACATTAAAAAGTTGATTTATCGATTTATTTTTTTTGATAAGATCTCTCTGGGCGTAAAAAGGGCTTATTACCTTATTAGATATATTAAGTGACCTTTTCTAAATGTTTGAGAGATTGAGAGGCGATCCCATTTTCCCAGCTTTTAGTACTTCTACTTTTTTAGAACAAATTATTAAAAATACTTGCCTAAATGCCTTGCAATAAGTAACATTTAAACATACAATGTGTTTGAAAAGGGGAAGATTAGCCAACCTTTACCTGTCTCCTGCGTTACTTACTCTTGGCACACTTTCAGCATTTTTGTAGTTTTACTATATTATCCTCTTCTTCTTCCTCGCGTTATCCCGGCATTTTGCCACGGCTCATGGGAGCCTGGGGTCCGCTTGACAACTAATCCCATGATTTGACGTAGGCACTAGCTTTTACGAAAGCGACTGCCATCTGACCTTCCAACCCAGAGGGGAAACTAGGCCTTATTGGGATTAGTCCGGTAGTTTTACTATATTATACTTACGTTAAATTATCTATATTTTGTTTCAGGGATGGAAATTTCGTCAGTATCGAAGCTTATAACAACAAAAATATTTAACGCGAATAAACCATTTTACTATTTTATTAAAGTTAGGAAGGAGAAAATTTTTTCTGGTATATTTGTAGGTTAAAATTAGAAAACAAAATACTTCAATAATACTGATTTACTGTTAACGCGTTTTTTCCGCTTTGTAGCTGTAAAAAGCCTAAGAACACAGAACCCATCTAGCAGCTGGCAGTGATTGTATTAATCTCGTCTATCTATTAACATTAATTTGTTTATAAATATAACTTCAAGAGAAATCTAACTTATAATATGCATATATTAAATGAAGTGCTTCAAAATGAGGTGCTGTAAGTAGTTCAAAAAATGTTCAACCTGCAAGTGCCTTATTGTTTTTGTATTCTTAGGTAACACCGAGTGATTTGTGCAAAATGTATTTATTAAAATAATATAGATTTAATCTTTCAATTGTTTTATTGAACAAATCTTTCTTTTCTTTAGAACCTCCACATAGACTGACCTACATTATGTTAGATCCCGTGTTAAATTTTCTCTGGGATACTGCATTTGACTAAGGGCGCAATTATCATGTATTTTGAACTTAATTGTCACATTGATTTGAATAGTTATATGTACTTATTATTCGAATAAATGAGTCCCGCTATCAAATCTTATAAATACGTAAGGTTTATAAAAAATGTAGAGTGTATTTTTCTGTCTCCTGCGTTACTCTTGGTGTTTTCAAATTTTTTACAAAATATGTATGAAATAATATGTGGTATTATCTATGAAAAGGGACCTTATTGTCGATGGCGCTTACGACACTAACATCGATGAGCACTAAACGTAGTAGTTTAAAATTGGTGATTCTGGCCCATTTTAGTTATTTTGATTTCCAATTTAGCAATTAAGTTTCTTTGATTACCACCACCATATTTACAGACTTTTACAAGGATTTCATGCATTATTTTCTAGTATGTATAAGTCCTTGAACTACGTTATTGCTTGTCAGAAACACGACGGCTCATTATTTTCTCGATAGAATCTTAAGTTGAAAACATGCCTAACACTGTCTTTATTTCCTTATGTTAGAAGTACTAGGACGAAAATGTATATGAAAATTTACTTCAGTCGATAGCTTTTAAGTAAATCTTCATTATTGCTTGTCCTTTTATCGATACGTTAATTTTTTCATTCATCATTTGATGAATTCAACATTTTGCCTACTAAATTACACCCTACGCGGCAACACCTTGCGCCTATTCCTCACGCCAGTACGCCCGTGACCACTGTCAGCGTCGGACCTGTGCTAGTTTAGCGGACGTTTCATAAAATGGGTAATCACAGTATAAATATGCAAATATGTTATACACACAATGTTTTTCAACATACTTACGAAGAAAAGCAAAATAATTCTTAAATACGGTGACATTTCAGACATTCGTCCGTCATATTGTCATTTTATAACAAGTTGGGCAGCAAAGGCACACACCCATCTAACCAATCCGGAATTCAGTCACGATTGATAAATTGTGTAAACATATTTTAAAAGGCTATAAAATTAATCAAATTGAATAATTTAGACTGGTCACATTTTTGTAAAAATCGATTTCTTCTGGCAAAACATATTACTTTTTGGCAACCGGGTTTTTTAACCTAATTAGACCCCGCTGAATCCGAATTTGCCGGTTGCTTGATCGAATTCTTGACTGGAAGTGAGATATGTGATATTAAAGGTCCCTTTTTTTAGTTTTTCGTAAATAACTCGTAAACGGTGGCCAATATAAAAAAAATGAACTAATAATCTACACAAAATTTTCAATAAAAAAGATTCAGTACATTTTTAGCAGGGATCAATATTTAAAAAGATAATAAAGAGGGAAAGTTAATTATAATAAATTCTAAGGTTCCTTGTTTTTATTTTTTCGTTTATAATTTGAAAAGTATGACTCATAGCAAAAACAAATCTTACACATAAATCATCATCATCATCATCATCTCAGCCATAAGACGTCCACTGCTGAACATAGGCCTCCCCCTTGGACCTCCATACGTGCCGGTTTGAAGCGACCCGCATCCAGCGTCTTCCGGCGACCTTAACAAGATCGTCTGTCCATCTTGTGGGTGGACGTCCTACGCTGCGCTTGCTAGTCCGTGGTCTCTACTCGAGCACATTTCGACCCCATCGGCCATCTTCTCTGCGTGCAATGTGGCCTGCCCATTGCCACTTCAGCTTGCTAATCCGGTGGGCTATGTCGGTGACTTTAGCTCGTCTACGGATCTCTTAATTTCTGATTCGATCACGTAGAGAAACTCCGAGCATAGCCCTCTCCATAGCTCGTTGAGCGATTTTGAGTTTTGAGATGAGGCCGGTAGTGAAAGACCACGTTTCGGAGCCGTAAGTCATCACTGGTAACACACATTGATTAAAGACTTTCGTCTTGAGGCACTGAGGTATGTCGGACGAAAAGACATTACGTAGTTTCCCGAACGCTGCCCAACCGAGTTGGATTCGGCGGTTGACCTCTTTCTCGAAGTTGGACCTACCTAATTGGACTACTTGTCCTAGGTAGATGTACGAGTCAACAACTTCGAGTACCGAGTTCCCAACAGAGACTGGGATGGGCACAACATTGGCATTTGACATAAGTTTCGTCTTGTCCATGTTCATTTTCAAGCCCACCCGTTGTGAAACTCGGTTGAGGTCATCGAGCATCATGCTGAGTTCCTCCATCGACTTTGCCATGACTACGATATCGTCGGCAAACCGAAGGTGAGTGATGTATTCGCCGTTGATGTTGATGCCAAGTCCTTCCCATTCCAGGAGCTTGAAGGCGTCTTCCATTACGGCAGTAAACAGTTTCGGAGAGATAACGTCTCCCTGCCTTACGCCTCTTTGCAATGGAATCGCCCTCGTGCTCTGCTCCTGTACTCGGACCGACATGGTGGCGTTATTATACAAACACTTCAACACTTCGATGTACCGATAGTCAATATGGCATCGCTGAAGAGACAAGCACCGCCCATGTTTCCACCGAATCGAAGGCTTTCTCATAGTCCACAAACGCTAAGCATAATGGCAAGTTATACTCTTCGGTCTTCTGTATAACTTGCAGCAGCGTATGGATGTGGTCTATGGTACTATAGCCTTTTCGGAAACCGGCTTGTTCGGGAGGCTGGAAGTCATCAAGTCTGTGTTCGAGACGGTTCGTGATGACCCTTGAAAACAGCTTATAGACATGGCTCAGAAGCGTGATGGATCTGTAGTTCTTCAATAGGTTGTTATCACCTTTTTTGAAGAACAACACCACCTCGCCTCTATTCCATGTTTCAGGCGTTATGCCCTCGGACAAGGCGGAATTAAAGAGCTTCTGGAGGACTTTAAGTACCGGTGTTCCACCCGCTCTCAGAAGCTCTGAAGTGATTTCGTCTTTGCCCGGCGCCTTGTTGTTCTTAAGCTGCTTCAGGGCCATCCTAATCTCGTACAGACTGATGTCCGGGATATCTTCGGTATAATGTCGGGACAGCTTGGCTCTTGGACCTCCTACCAAGCTGTCAACGGGCTTTGCGATCGAAGTGTATAACTGTCCATAGAACCTCTCGATCTCACCTAAAACCTCCGCTTTGCTCGACGCTATGCTGCCATCTTCCCGTTTCAGCTTTGTCAGCTGGCTTTGCCCAATAGACCCTTGCTTTGCTTGCGTTGCTTTGTCCTTTGCGAACACTTTGGAGCCTTGGTTTCGCTCAATAGTCTCTTTAATACGGTTAGTATTAAAGAGACGCAGATCATGTCGCAAGGACTTAGATATACGTCTATTGAGCTGCCTATATGACTCCGCGTCATCGGGAGACTGCAACTGTAGCGAGCGTCGTTCAGCCATGAGGTTTAAGGTTTGCTCGGTCAATTTCTGAGGTCTATCTTTACGGCGGGGTCTAAAAAACTTAGACCCTACTGTGTGGACAGTTTCCACTAGCCCGTCGTTGATTTCGTCCACTGAAGCCAAGTTCTAGGCAAGCAAAGCGGTTAGAGAGCTCGAGTTGAAAACTTTCGGGGTTTTGAACATGGGCTCGAGTAGGTCGGAGCGTAGACTTCATCAGGCTGGACCTTTCAAGTTTAATATTGATATTCAGTGTGCCTCTTACGATTCGGTGATCACTACCGGTCTTTACCCTGTTGATCACACATAAATAATAAACATAAAATTTCCTACAAGAAACATGTAGAACACTTTTCGCTAGGATCAATATTTAAAAAGACAAAGCAGCCGGTAAGTTAATTACAATCAATTTTAAAGTCCCTTTTTAGTTTTTTGTAAATAACTCGTAAACGGTGTCCCATAGCAAAATAGGTTTTATGAATAAATAATCTACATAAAATTTCCTGCAAAAAACATCTGAATACTTTTCTCTAGGATCAATATTTAAAACGATATTAAAGGAAGAAAGTTCATTACAATCAATTCACATGTCACTTTTTTTAGTTTTAAGGGTCCCGTACCTCAAAAGGAAAAAACGGAACCCTTATAGGATCACTCGTGCGACTGTCTGTCTGTCTGTCTGTCCGTCTGTCACAGCCCATTTTCTTCAAAAGTACTGGACCAATTAAGTTGAAATTTGGTACACACATGTAAATTCGTGACCCAAAGACGGACATCTTACTTACGTAAACAAATGAATTTTAAACATGGAGGCCACTTTTTAGCCAAGGGGGGTTAGTTAACATTAAGAACCTATTTTGCTATGGGCCACCGTTTACGAGTCATTTACGAAAAACTTAAAATAGGGACCTGGAAATTGATTATAATTAACTTACCCCCTTTAATACCTCATTAAATATTGATCGTAGCGAAAAAGTGTACAAAACCTTTTTTGTGGACAATTTTATGTTCAATATTTACGTATAATGTTTTTTACAACTGCCCCCGTTGCAACCGTTTACGAGTTATTTACGAAAAAAAAGCGACCTGTGAACTGAATGTGATTAACTTTCTTCCTTTAATATCGTTTTAAATATGGATCCTAGAGAAAAGTATTCAGATGTTTTTTGCAGAAAATTTTATGGAGATTATTTATTCATAAAAACCTATTGTGCTATGGGACATCGTTTACGAGTTATTTACAAAAAACTAAAAAGGGACTTTAAAATTGATTATAATTGACTTACCGGATGCTTTGTCTTTTTAAATATTGATCCTAGCGAAAAGTGTTCTACATGTTTCTTGTAGGAAATTTTATGTTTATTATTTGTGTAAAATTTGTTTTTGCTATGAGTCATACTTTTCAAATTATTAACGAAAAAATAAAAATAAGGAACCTTAGAATTTATTATAATTAACTTTCCCTCTTTATTATCTTTTTAAATATTGATCCCTGCTAAAAATGTACTAAATCTTTTTTTATTGAAAATGTTGTGTCGATTATTAACGTTTAACATTTTTTTTATATTGGCCACCGTTTACGAGTTATTTACGAAAAACTAAAAAAAGAGACCTTCAAAAATTGATTATAATTAACTTTCCCGCCTTAATATCTCTTTGAATATTGATCCTAGCGAACAATTGTACGGAATCTTTCTTGTAGGCAATTTTATGCAGATTACTTATGTTTAAGAAAATTTTTGCTATGCGCCACCGTTTAAGAGTTATTTACGAAAAACTAAAAAAAATCTCACTTCCAGTCAAGAATTCGATCAATCAACCGGCAATTTCGGATTCAGCGGGGTCTAATTAGGTTAAAAAACCCGGTTGCCCGGTTAATATGTTTTGCCAGTCGAAATCGATTTTTACAAAAACATGATCAGTCAAGTATACACTCATATTGTATACATATAATTAATAATTATTTAGGTACACTCACCGACCTCACCGTCTTACCTACCATTTTTAGGGTTCCCTACCCAAAGGGTAAAACGGAACCCTATTAGTAAGACTCCGCTGTCCGTCCGTTCGTCCGTCCGTCTGTCAGCAGGCTGTATCTCACGAACCGTGATAGCTAGACAGTTGAAATTTTCACAGATGATGTATTTCTGTTGCCGCTATAACAACAAATACTAAAAAGTACGGAACCCTCGGTGGGCTCAGTGGGCGAGTCCGACTCGCGCTTGTCCGGTTTTTAATTTCATTAAGTACTCATCAAAATTCGAATTTACTAATAAATCTTTTTCAATATTAATTGCCGAACTAAAAATCCCGGAACTGACGATTCAGAATACCGATGTCGTCAGAATAAGGACGTAGACGTGCTGCGCGGGAATGGTGCGGTGCGCCGCGCGGGGCGCCCGCCTGCCCGTTCTACCACTCGTCTGCTTCACCCCCTTGAAAACGTAAAACTCGAGTATAAGAGCGCCTTAAATATTCTATACACTTTTTCGCTAGGATCAATCTTCTTCTCCTTCAACCTAGCGTTTTAGCTAAGCGTCCGGTCTTCAGCATCCTCTGGTGTGAGTAGATTTTAAGTAGATTACTTATGTATCAGAACATTTTTTGGTACAGGCCACCGTTTACGAGTTATTTACAAAAAATATTAACAATTGATCATATTATCTTTTTACCTTAAATATTTTTTTAAATACTGATCCTAGCGAAAAAGTGTATAGAATATTTAATGTAGACAATTTTACGCAGATTACTTATGTATCAGAACATTTTTGCTACAGGTCACCGTTTACGAGTTATTTATAAAAAACTACAAAGGGACCTTTAAACCCGATGACTGATAAGTTCATCAGCGTCACATAACATAAATTGACCTCCGCATTGGATAGACAGCAACATTGAATGTTCCAGTAATCAAAGAAACTTAATTGCTAAATTGGAAATCAAAATAACTAAACTGGGCCAGAATCCCCAATTTTAAACTACTACGTTTTGTGCTCATCGATGTTAGTGTCGTAAGCGCCATCGACAATAAGGTCCCTTTTCATAGATAATACCACATATTATAGTTCTTAACAATCAAGAAATAATTGTATTTAACATATTTTGTTTCAGCGGTGGAAGTTTCATTATTGTCATTAGTTTTAACCAAATTAAAGTTCGAGGCCAATAGACCTTTTTACTATTTTATCAAAGTGAAGAAAGAAAAGATTTTTACGGGTGTTTACAATTAAATAATCTAATTATTTGTTTCTGTAATTTGTAATAAAAATTTAAAAATGGTTCGTTTCCTTTTATGTCCCTAAAGGTGGCAAAAAAATAATTGTGCTTTCTAGCCGCGGTAAATAATAAATAAATAATAGTACTAGGTACAGAAGATTCACTCTGTAACAATACGCGTCTGTAACGATTAGTACAGATATGACCGCTAGGTGACGACAGCGCCACGAGCGGCTTATGGCTAGCCACCAAAATTGGTGTGGGACGGATGTACTTGTAGCTACCTGTTGCAAAGCGACGAAATCTCGGAGTGACCCACGCGGTACTAATATAGCAAAAAATTCTGTATTAAAAAAAATACAACTAGTGACTAAAAATGTGTGCATTATGAGATACACTGCCAAGTTTAGGGTGAGGCTTATACAAAAAAAAATTAAGTGAGTTTCATACAAGTCCATGAGTACAATATTGCCTTATGTGTAATGGGTAAGTGATAGATT
This sequence comes from Cydia splendana, assembly GCF_910591565.1. NCBI lineage: Eukaryota > Metazoa > Arthropoda > Insecta > Lepidoptera > Tortricidae > Cydia > Cydia splendana. The sequence continues at coordinate 2,531,580 of NC_085968.1, forward strand.
TGTCACCTAAAGACATATTTAAACCAAACGTTTCCTGTCTCCTGCGTTACATCTGGGGTTCTTTGAAAATATTTTATTAAAAATTCAAAATAGTTTTATTGAATATAGTATATTGTTGCAGTTGTTGAAGTGGTAGGAAAGTCTGCAATATTTAACGAAATAAAATTCGAAGCTAACAGACCATTTTATTACTTCATCAAAATAAGGGAGGAGAAGCTTTTTACTGGTGTTTACAATTAAATAATCAATCTGTAAGAAAATCTACATGTTACCTAATCTACACTTTAAACAACACTTGACCTACAATACAATCACCTAATTTATGTATTTTAGACACCTTAGACACACAGAGCACTGTATGCTAAATAAATGTTGTAATATATAGAATGTTTTTTTTTATGATCCGTATAATATGAATTTATGGATATTTTGTTATTAACTCTCTTCTCTTCTTCCTCGCGTTATCCCCGCATTTTTCCACGGCTCTTGGGAGCCTGGGGACCGCTTGACAACTAATTCCAAGAATTGACGTAGGCACTAGTTTTTACGAAAGCGACTGCCATCTGACCTTGTAACCCAGAGAGGAAACTAGGCCTTATTGGGATCAGTCCGGTTTCCTCACGATGTTTTCCTTCACCGAAAAGCGACTGGTAAATATCAAATGATATTTCGTACATAAGTTCCGAAAAACTCATTAGTACGAGCCGGGGTTTGAACCCGCGACCTCCGGATTGCAAGTCCCACGCTCTTACCACTAGGCTACCAGCGCTTCTGAAAATCATATAACTAAAGATTAAAAAATATTTTTATCGAGTAATGTTTTGTTTCAGTGGGGGAAGCTTCATTAATATCCAATATTTTGTACGAAATAAAATTCGAAGCAAACAGACCTTTTTATTATTTTGTCAAAGTAAGGAAGGAGAAGATTTTTACGGGTGTTTACAATTAAATAATTAATGTGTATGATCATCTACAACAATTACTTACTTAATGCTATGGCACGATGACCCAAAGTGGATCTTGGCCTCCGACACCAAAGACCGCCATGCTTCTCTGTCCATAGCCATTTCTGTCCAATCAACGGCGCCGAGTTTGCTAAGGTCTTTTTGCACTTCGTCTCTCCAGCGGTATCAAGGATGGCCAGAAGATCTACGGTCATTTGATAAGCCCTACACACCTGCACGATCGTCACATTCGTCACGTCATCCGGACTAAGTGCCCAAGCTATCGGAGTCTAGCGGCTTTCATATCCCCTGCAATTATCACCTTTTAAACAGTGCTTGATTTACACCGGCCTAATTTATATACATATTCTTAGAATACACGAAGTAATATATACTAATATATATATTCTAGGTCCATGGGGTCCCAGCGCGCATAAGTTGTTCGCAGAAATCGCGAAGCGTCTGGTTGACGTAACTGGTGACCGAAGAGCTGGCGGCTACCTCGCACAACGTATCAGCATTGCGATACAGCGAGGAAATGCCGCCAGCATCCTTGGTACAATGCCTCAAGGGCCTATTTTAGATTTAAGCTAGTTATTAATTTCGTTTAGTAGTACCACTGTATATATATTGTATGTAAATAAATGTTGAAAAAAGTCATATATACTAAATAAATGTTGTAATACATATATATGGAATGTTATTTTTTTAAAGTCAAACTACGAATTTATTAAGCTTTTGTCTAGGTGGATATTTTTTTCTTGGCCATGCTTATGTCTCCTGGGTTCCTCTTCAAAATAATAAATATGTTTATTTTAAAGTCAGTGTGACTTTTGATTAGTAGGTAGAAACTTTAACTGTCAGTTATCCCTTTTTGTTTTTAAGACTGAATCAACTTTTTCTTGGCAATCGTTGCTAAGGCTCCGTTCTCCTGAGTCACTCTTCAAACCCTAGTTTTACGGCATAAGGCTTTTCCATAATGACTCGTCTGCTAAGCATGTTAGTAAAATTTGTTTCAGCAGTTTTTTAACAAATATTCTACAATTGTCCCCTGGCTGACGGGACAGAATAACAACAAGGAAGTGGATCCACCCTTAAATTAAATATTAATAGGAGTACACCTTTTCAGTTGTAACGAATTTAGGCGCACGGCCGGCGATTAAAATAGAAACAACAATAATATTCAACGCCAACCGCCCATTCCTGTTTAGTGTCAAAATTATGAAGGAGATATTCTTTAGCGGTTCCTATGTTGACTGAAAAATAAATGTGACATTTTATAATGAGATAATTCGTGGGCACGGTGGGCAACGTGTAGTGGATAAAGGTAGGTTGGGCTGCATTTATGTATCTTTTTAATTTAGTCTTAAACTTAAAATACGAGTAGTAAAATAAAATAAATAAATACGAGTATTCAAAATACGAGTTTTACAAGTATACGCATAAGTTAATTTAAATTTTTAACAAGCAGAAACGTCTGCGAATGATGCTATTAAGCTTAGAATAAATTTAAAAGTGGAAAAATTACTTTATTACCGTAGACCTTGGAAAATTTGGGGTTACTTTGATAGATTTAAAACGGCCATAGAATTACCATTATTCATTATTTACTGAAAATGTTCATGTAACAGTGTAGTTACATTACTATATATTCTTATTCACCTACTGTAAAAAATATCGCATAAATATATATTATGGCTTAAAAACTAGAATTTTAAAGTCGCCCCTGCATTTGAAAGTCACCCCGGTCAATGGTACTGTATTATTCGTTCGCAGACGTTTCTGCTTGTTAAAAATTAAAATTAGTATGGGTGGCGCATAGTAACTGGTGAATTTCCAATGTGACTTGGAACTCCGGTAGCCGTTTAAGAAGTGTAACACTCTTGCGGTAGATATCGCTATGGTCCCCTTGACCTATAATATAGTGGAAAGATTTGCTGGCTATGGATGAGGTTTTGGTGGCTCAGATGGCAGAGCGCTGGAGTATCAATCCAGAGGGCGTGAGTTCAAGTCTCATCCAATACAGTAATTTTTCCAGGGGCCATTTCGACTTCTGGGTAATTTCAACTAATCAAAATATCTTCCATGTTTTACATTATTAACTAGAGTGCCATATATGTCCAGAGTCCAGATAGCGAATAAGATGTGTCGTGTGTGACTCTAGTTTATAATGTAATGGCTCCTCTTCACGTTGGGCCAACGCCAACGCCAACGAGGGACGCAGCCATGCGGTAGAATGAGATAGCAATATCACTTGCTCCCTCTAACGCATAAATGCGTCCCTCGTTGGCGTTGGCGTTGGCCCAACGTGAAGAGGAGCCTTAAAACATGGAAGATATTTCGATTAGTTGAAATTATCCCGCAGTCGAAATTGTCCTCCTAAGCTGCACCTTACAGTTTGTTAGGTACATCAAAATGTATCACGTTATGGAAACCAGTATGACTAATTTTATTATTAACAGTAGTGTTGTCGTAGTAATAGTAACATTTTCCCGTAGGTTTGCCTTCATTTTATTTTGTGAATTTATCTATCTGAAATTAAATATTTTCAGTTGTGTCTATTACGAAAACCGCCAGTTTAGGAAGTTTTAAAGAAAAAATAATACTCAACGCTAACCGCCCATTTCAATATATTCTCAAAATAAGGAAGGAAATTATCTTTACTGGTTCATTACTTCATTCGTCGACTAAAAAAGGGGTGGAAAATGTGGAAATTGGAAATAAATTGTTAAACTTTACATTTTTTATTGATATCATGAACTTTTAAAACACAGATAATTATGGATCGCATTAGATTCTTGGAGTATTAGTGAAGCTGATCAAATACCTATTTTACGTAACTTGTAAAATTAATAATAGCGCCATCTTTGTGAAATGACTATAACTACGTTGCAAGCGCGATGTCCCCAGAGCTTGCCAGGAACGTCGTAGTTCTGCTTTGTAAGGTTCATTCAGTTGCCACGGTTTCAGTCTAGATGGCGTTGATTTATGAATTTTTATACCTCATAGAAAGTGTCTTTAGTTAAGTATTTTACAAGACTACATCCATATTTTTGTGTGCACATGGTTTAGGGTTCCATACCTGAAGGGTGGTACCTACTACGTCTCTGCCGATCATATAATACTTATAAGTCGGCAGCAATGTCGCGCCGCATTAATAAAGTACTGCAATAGTAATACTGATGCAGTATGTACTGGAACGGTACCTTAATTACTCTTATTAAGGAGGCCTGTGGCCAGCAAGGGACGTTTTTCATTGACACGAAGAGTTAATTATTTTGATTCTAGCTCATTACAAAATAAAGTTCATATTCCCTTAACTGACAGAGATAGGAAATGCATTTACCAAAGAAATAAGAGGTATTATTTGATCTTCAAAGTCATTCATCAATCCGCCCGCGCATACCAACATGAAATTGCAATATGTGGTAGAGGTATCTCGTGTCACAGTATACACAATAGTTTATGTTCAGTAGGTCAACTAAGATAAGACAAACTTTGTGAATCCGTTAGGGAGAACTCACAGACCAACCCCGGTTTTCTGTGGCAGAATTTTACTATAAGTAGTATGAATTTTCTCAAATGATTTTTACGCCAAAGACCCTGATCTGTTAAACGCCAAAGCCATTGTTTCTTTTGTGCGAGCGGTGCGCTACCGTGTAGAGCGCGTGCCAAAACAACAATTTCATTTAAAAAGCGGCTGTATCGTGGTGGTTTTAAGGTTCAAATCTATGTAATAATATGAGCGGTCGCCTACATTGGGGTGGTCGACCGTCCAACATTACCAAAACATGATACATGTAGGTACATAGATTTGAACCTTAAAACCACCACTATACAGCCGCTATAGACAAAGGATTAGCCGTTCGGGGCCAGCTACAAATCGAACGACTATACCTAAGCTGAAGACGCCAGTTCGATTTCGGCCTCTGCCTCGGCTTGGTGATATTTCTGTATTTTTTATTATAAGTAGATATATTAAGTATATGATACTTATTTTAGTTTATAAATTTTTAATCCAATGGTGCTACTGTAGGCCGTGTAAACTGTGTCATAAGTCCCAGGGTCCGAGCCCCCGTCATCGCTCGCATCAATCAAAATGCACCTAATGAGGGGAGTATTCATCGAAATGAGATCCCTTTGGAGTTTCGGGGTCTTTGCTCGATTTGATGTTGGTTTGATTTCGCTTGATTATGGCGTAGATAGGAATATGTCACTAAATAATTATAAGTCTGCCATTGAACTGGGACGAGTGGTAAAGTATAGTCTGGCAAACAAGTCGGTGCTATATAAGTACAACACCCCATATCGAATGAGAATTAGAGAGGCAGATATTCATGTTATTATGTTCAAAATTAAAACACTAAAACAATAAAATTGCTATTTTGACGGTGAAATATTAGGTACGTTTATGACTATACAATCGGACCAAGCTAACTCTGCATGGCATTTGCAAGGAAAAAGTGTGTGGCCATGTCATCATTAATGACAAATGTATACTTAAATATGAAGTTTATAATGACACTCCTTCACTTTGTTCTATTGAGAGTGGTGTAAAGCAGCGGTCGGCAACCTTTTAGCAGCCAAGGGCCACATAGTAGTTAACGAAGTTGACGCGGGCCGCACTTTGGTAATATTTGTGACTTTGACGTCAGTCAATATTACATACAAAATAGTGACGTTTGTCAATGTTATAGTGTGTAGCTTTCAAATAGAGCTCGACGGCTAATCCTATTGTCTATTGTTAAGTAAAACCGCACGTGCTACTTACCTGCAAAAAAGGGTCTTAATTATTCTATTTGGCACCTGAGCGCGGGCTAGTACAACGCTCAATAAACCAGTGTAGGTGCGCTCTCCGATAACGCGCCTTTGTTACGCATCTCGATGACACATTTTAGACTGGTTCTGTAGCGTTCGACTCGCCGGCACTCAGTAACCGAATTACGTATTTTTTATGCAGGTGGTTGTGGCACGTGGCACGAGCTGTTTTACTTAACAATAGACAATAGGATTAGCCGTCGAGCTCTATTTGAAAGCTACACACTATAGGTACATACAAAATAGCCAGGGCGGCTTGCGGGCCGCATGCGGCCCGCGGGCCGCTTGTTGCCGAACGCTGGTGTAGTAAGCTTATTAGATGGACTTTAGTTGCTATATGTATGTAATTCATTTGCAAGGACAAAGTGTGCAATTTCATTAGGTCAAATCAAATTTAGTTTGAAGTAGGTATAAAATTTAATAATGACATCTCCTCACTTTGTTCTATTGAATTTGGTGCAAAGTTATCCTAGACTGACTCTAGTTGCTCTATGACATTAGTGTCTAGAAATGTAATTTATTTTTCATATATGTACTTACCATTTTCAACCAAAAGGGTAAGTATTGTCAGGCGTGGCTCACTCCGCGATTTCGTCGTCTGTACCTAGTACTATTATTTATTCAGTGGTATTGTCGTTTGTCAATAAAGCGCTATTTCCAAATAGCTTCAATTTAAAATCAACTTTATTGAATTATTGAACAACAGCTCAACGACTACCGACAATGGGTACCTTTTCATTGAAAACATCACAAGAGAGGCTGACATAGATGTGCAAAATTAAGTCAACAGCACCTCTCACCACTATTTAGGACAACATTGATTTAAGTAAAAAGCTCCCAAGGGGTCCATATATCGTATTGAACGGAACCCTCGCGAAGTGATTGTCAATTTAGGGAACCGTGGAAGATGAATCAGTATTGTATTGTTGTGGGCCATTCAATAACAATATTTTATGTTGGGGATAGATTGAAACATTAAAGATGCTTCCTCTTTATGAAAATACAATGGGAAATAGTGGAGTATGGAGGATAAAATAGTGATGAAATTGAAAGCCTCCAAGAATAATGAAGTTTTCTTTCGTTTTCACATTGTCCGATCCGATGTCGAATGTCGGATATGAAACCAAGAAGTAGAAATTCAAAAAATACATTTTTATATTTATTTGATGAAGATAGTTTATTATTCAAGTAATAGGCATATTACAATGCGCTTAATATGAACGTCAAATAAAGCTAAGTATACCGGCTCCAACCGTCACCTTTGCCTCGAGAAGATCCCCTCCTCTCAATTGGAGGAGGGGATCCCAATATGGGACCGGTTTGTTTAAGTATTGTAATTGTTCAAAATATAACCTTAAACCAAGAAAGAGGATTTGATGCCACTCTTTGAGGGCACTCTCTAGCAGCTGGTTTGCATACATTGACGGTATTCTCTGTTCATTCTCTAATAATTGTTATTCACCACACAAGCTCGTAGTTTCTTGAAACTCTCACCACGTTCAGTATTCCACTCTTCGAACCAGCCGCTACGCTCATGGTTCAACTTTGGAGTTTTTTCGCTTGCTCGTGCAACTTTACCCCCGCAGAGAACAAAGAATTTAGTTGATCGACCAAATACCGCAATGGGGTTGGCCGGTCAAAGTATTAAGCATTAGCATAGCTTGCCCTGTCAATTCCTAGAATTGTGTAAAAAAAAAATTATGCCCTGGATACCCTTTAAGCCAAATCTCATAGAAAAAGGGGCAAACTATAATGTCGCCATCTATGCAAACGTTTGACAGTTGCCAACACCATATGCCCCATTTAACTAAAATCGCATGCAAGTTTTTCCATCCGTCTAAATGGGACTTAAATATTTATTTGTACAACAAGAGATCAAAGTTTGATATTTCTTCGAGTGCTTATTTGGAGTCCCGTGCAAGCGAAAGACTCGCTACGCTCGTGAATCTAATTTAGAATCTTGAGCGTAGTAAGGGATTCAAAAGCGCACGAGATGTAAATAACTTTGATCTCGTGTAGTACACAAAATTTTTCACCCTAAGCAGTGAGAACATACCTAGAGGGACAGAGATAATAGAACCCAAGTATATCGAACTTGTATTAGACCCCGCATGTTGAAATGACATTCGACTATAAAGGTCACTTGAATGGCATTTTGTCTCACTCAGTGAGCAAAATCGCATTTTGCTCACTGTTTTTAAGAAGCAAAGTAACCTTGTTCGAGCTGCTGTGGTGAAAACAAATTTTTGTGTCCTCTCTTGATTCGGTCAAATTGTGTTTTATGAAAAACTAATTATAGCCAGCATTCAATGAATGTAGTATGATATCTTTGGGCAACTTTGGCTGACTTTGGGTATGGTGCTTTACGCACACTAGCGTCCCATCCCCTCCCCCTGACGCAACCCCCCTTCCCCCCTTTTAGCATAAATATGTCCTGGTTGACAGGTTTTTTCGATTTTTTGGGGAAAGCATACATTTTAAGAAAAAAGTGTCAATGAAATAAATAATCCTATTACATCTTTAACATGATGAAATTCGACAAAATTTCGTCGTTAAACAAGCTGATTCTCCGTATCCGATTTCTGTTCGTACTTATACTTACCATTACCTTTACCTATGTCATATTGAACTTCAACAAATAAATACATGAATATTTCGTCTGTGGAACATAACTTAACCGAATCATCTTCCCACTGAAAGTTTAAGAACCACGGCTGTGAAGATCTAAAGTCATTAAGTGTAGAAGTGAAGCGGATTATGCCCATTTATCTCTAAATGCAATCCACGGAGCCATATTATCGGATACGAGGTAAGTGGGGCTGGATGCACTACTCGATTCACTCTGATTTGCTCTGCAATTCAGTTTTACAACCCTGACAAGATTTTGGCCTTTTTACACGACTGCCCAAACAAAAAGAGTGTATTGTTTTCAGCGTTCATGTTTGTATGTATGTGAGTTTCTTTATTCCACCTTAACTTCTGAATGCCTTAACCGATTTAGACGTATGATACATCATTAGTATCTTTACGTCATCCCGGGTAACATAGGCTATGTGACGTCATTATAAAAACAATATGGCGGACTTAATACGCCATATTACGCAAACTTTAGAAAAAAATATCGTGCAAACTTATCGAGTAGGGTATCAAAATGAAGGGCTTTGAAAGCCGATTGATAATATATATGCAACATGTGGGTTTAAGTCTCATTTTGAGAAAGTAAGAATTGACAAAATATGTTAAGATAAGCTAATCTCATAAAACCAAATATTATTATTGAATGGGATATAGGTACTTATTAAAATAAAAGGAAAGGGTTTGTCCGCTGATCATAAAAAAATATAATTATATTATATTAGGTGGTACATACTACTCATAGTTTTTAAAACATGTTCGTAATTGCGCTTATGGAATCGAAACGTTTAAAATATTAATTCTATTTATTAATCGATACGATGCAGAGTCCGTCTAAGCAAACTCTGCACCGAATTTGGCAGAACAAATCGTGAAAGTATCATTATAACCATATGGTTTGATTTAATTTTAACATGTATGATGGTGTAGACATTTTTTTAAGGCCGAAAGGTGAGCTCCACGTAGGGCCTAAGGCTCAGAGCGTAAGGAAGATGTGCGCTTCCTGCAACTTGTCCAAGTATATGCACTCGGTCTAAAGCCAGGCGCCAAAGGCGCCCCCACACTAACAGGGTCAGGCGTAGCCCGATGTACGTGACACGCTATACGCTTACCAAAGCCGGGCGCCTTCGGCGACCTCATACTAAAAGCGTCGGCCGTAGCCCGACGTACGTGGCGCGTTGTACGCGTTCCAAAGCCGGGCGCGTTCGGCGCCCTCATACTAAAAGAGTCGGGCGTAGCCCGACGTACATTCGTGGCGCACTGCGCGCGGTCCAATGCCAGGCGTCTTCTACTTTCTCATACTAAAAGTGTCGGGCGTGGTCCGACGTACGTGACACGCTGTACGCATACCAAAGCCGGGCAACTTCGGCGCCTTCACACTTAAAGGTTCTGGCGTAGCCCGATGTACGTGGCGCGCTGCACGCAGTCCAAAGCCAGGCACCTTCAAATCTCTCATATTAAATGTATTGGGCGTAGCGTGACACGCTGTATGATTACCAAAGCCGGCCTAATACTCAAAGCGCCGAGCGTAACCCGATGTACGTGGCGCGCTGTACGCGTTCCAAAGCCGGGCGCCTTCGGCGCCCTCATACTAAAAGAGTCGGGCGTAGCCCGACGTACGTGGCGCGCTGCGCGCGGTCAAAAGCCAGGCGACTTCTACTTTCTCATACTAAAAGTGTCGGGCGTAGTCCGACGTACGTGACACGCTGTACGCATACCAAAGCTAGGCGCCGAGGCGCCCTCACACTTAAAGGTTCTGGCGTAGCCCGATGTACGTGGCGCGCTGCAAGCGGTCCATAGCCAGGCGCCTTCGACTCTCTCATATTAAAAGTATCGGGCGTAGCGTGACACGCTGTATGATTACCAAAGCTGGCCTCATACTCAAAGCGTCGGGCGTAGCCCGACGTACGTGGCGCGCTGCACGCGGTCCAAAGCCAGTCGCCTTCAACATTCTCATACTAAAAGTGTCGGGCGTAGCGTGACACGCTGTACGCTTACCAAAGCCGGGCGCCTTTGGCGCCCTCTTACTCAAAGCGTCGGGCGTGGACGAGGCGCGTTGTACGCGTTCTAAAGCCGGGCACCTTCGGCGCCCTAATAGTAAAAGAGTCGGATGTAGCCCGACGTACGTGGCGCGCTGCACTCGGTCCAAAGCCAGGCGCCTTCGACTCCTTCATACTAAGTGTCGGGCGTAGCCCGACGTGCGTGACACGCTGTACGCTTACCAATGCCGGGCGCCTTCGGCGCCCTCTTACTCAAAGCGTCGGGCGTGTACGAGGCGCGTTGTACGCGTTCTAAAGCCGGGCGCCTTCGGCGCCCTAATAGTAATAGAATCGGATGTAGCCCGACGTACGTGGCGCGCTGCACTCGGGCCAATGTATAGTAAGGAAATTGTTGTGGACTTCTTACTGAAACCTACATTTAGTTACCTTTTTACTCTTTACCTATATTCAAATTATATTTGACGTTGTCATGGCTGTGAGTAAATAAACATGGCAATATGGAAAAGTAGTATCTGATTTTAAAGAATAGTGAAAAACATATTATAAATAAATATAATACGCTAAGAGTAAGTTTTGTGTTACCGGTAGTCGGTAACAGAAATGATGACCCCAAAATTAATTAAATTAATTAAAAATTAAAAAACACGACTGCGAAAAAGCGAACTGAAAAGATAAAAATATTTTTTAGTTGTGTTAGTAACTCAACTTAATGAATGTAAAAATTCTAAAAAGTATAAAATAAAATAAATTAATTAAAAATTAAAAAACACGACTGCGAAAAAGCGAACTGAAAAGACAAAAATAATTTTTAGCTGTGTTAGTTACTCAACTTAATGAATGTAAAAAAATATTAGAATATGAGTGTTTAGTGAAGGTTATAAACAACAAACGCAAAAGTTTAATGCTCATTTAGGATCGTGACTGTACCTGTGTATTTTATTGCAATTGCAGTCGGGGACCTTGATGTATTACCATTTTCCCATTTAAAAGGTCCCCGACTGCAATTGAAATAAAATACACAGGTACAGTCACGATCCTAATTGAGCATAAAACTTTTGCGTTTGTTGTTTATAACCTTCACTAAACACTCATATTCTAATATTTTTTTACATTCATTAAGTTGAGTAACTAACACAGCTAAAAATTATTTTTTCACCACACCAGCTCGGAAAGGCTTACTTTGCGCTTCAAAAACGGATAGCAAAGTTGCACTTTGCTATCAGTAATTCATATGTGAGGCAAAGTAATCAAATGCAAATTTTGAGTTGTTTTCTTATGTTTGCTGGTAGAATTGACTTTTAAATGATGATTTTGGATGATAAATATTTAATAACATTCATTTGAATTTGATTTGGTTTGATTTTGTTTGATATTTTACATTTAATATTTGCTTCGGGTTGGTGTGGTGAAAAATTTTGTGTTCCACTCAGGGGCAAATATTATTTAACCCTCGTGCTTTGAAACCCTCGCAACGCTCAAGATTCCATTTTCTGAACCACTCGCTACGCTCATGGTTCAATTTTGGAATCTTTCGCTTGCTCGGGTATCAATATTAGCACGAGCGGTTAAACAACAACTTTGCCCCCTTGTAAAACAAATAACTATTGTCTTTTCAGTTCGCTTTTTCGCAGTCGTGTTTTTTAATTTTTAATTAATTTATTTTATTGATTTATGTTTTTGATGTCACGCTGTCCACCGCTGCCAGTCTAGTTGTCAGGGCGTTAGCCGCGAAAGCTGAAGACACCGGTTTGAATCTGGCCTTGGCTACTGGATGGCTTGGTCACTTTTTTAGGGTTCCGTACCCAAAGCGTAAAAACGGGACCCTATTACTAATACTCTACTGTCCGTCTGTCTGTCACTAGGCTGTATCTCATGAACCGTGATAGCTAGACGTATTTCTGTAGATGTATTTCTGTTGTCGCTATAACAATAAATACTAAAAAGTACGGAACCCTCGGTGGGCGAGTCCGACTCGCACTTGTCCGGCAACGAGTAACAAAAAAAGTTAATTCACCCAAGTTCTACGGTTACCATCAGTTTGTCACTGACATAAACGCCGTCGAGAACGTAATTTACTTTCTATACATCTCGCTCGCACTCGCATATTAGTGCAAACGGGACGTATAGAAAGTAAATTACGTTCTCGACGGCGTTTATGTCAGTGACAAACTGATGGTAACCTACCCCAGTGTATTCGATAGCGTGGCGTGACGTCCGCGTTTGCGTTAAGAGCCAACGGGAGTGGTCATTTCTCCATACAAACGTACTCCTCGTTTTCCTCCGTGGTTTTTGAAGCTAGAGCAATAATTTTTTCAACACAGGTTAATATTGTCAATATCTGTGTCGGACCGTTTTGCTTTTTTTGATATTTTCGTTTTTTAAGGCGCTAGAGCCCTTCAAAAATGGCCAAAATGGCCTAATTGACTATGCCGCAATGAGAGGCGTGGCATTCAAAACTGATATCAATTAGCCAAAAAAGCAAAACGGTCCGATACAGATAATTTTATAATCATTTAGATTTCCAAATTTGGTTACGATTGGTTAAGTTTTGGAGGAGGAAACAGAGGAGTACGAAACCTCGATTTTTGAGATTTTTGAGAGCCTTGTCCTTATCGCACTACTTTTAGGTGCCGCTTCCGTTAGCGAGACGGGTATATTTACCTAAAATATTTAAAACTCAGCTCCTGTTTCGTCTTAAGTCTCACTTTGTATGGGATTTTGAACAGGGCGCCAAGTGGGATGTTTTGGAAACTCAAAATCCCATACAGAATGAGACAACGCAAACGCGTACGTCACGTCACGCTTTCGAATGAAATTTACACTAGGGGTACAGACAGACGAGCGGATTTCTTTCTGTATGCGTGCGATTAGCGGTAAGTAAGTGCCTCTTTTATATCGAGCAGATCTTGCACCACGTCACAGTATTTCGGCATCACACAGTACGATAACAGTACGGCTACCACCAGTTTTGACATTGACAGATACGCTCGCGTCTACGTAAATAACTTTCTCGCTTGCACTAATATGCGAGTACGAGCGAGATGCATAGAAAGTAAGTTACTTAGACGCGAGCGTATCTGTCAATGTCAAAACTGGTGGTAGTGGTTCTGGGGTACAGACAGACGAGCGGATTTCTTTCTGTATGCGTGCGATTAGCGGTAAGTAAGTGCCTCTTTTATATCGAGCAGATCTTGCACCACGTCACAGTATTGCTGCATCACACAGTACGATAACAGGGACCAGTAACGTGACGTACGCGTTTGCGTTGTCTAATTTTGTATGGGATTTTGAGCAAAACGTCCTTGGCGCGCTGTTGAAAATCCCATACAAATTGAGCCTTATGTTTCAACTCCAAACTTTGCAAATATGTCGCTATCGAGATTCGAGGTAGTCAACCCAGGCCAGACCGTTGGGCTCGAGGACCGCCGGCACCTTGGCACTGACAAGGGCCCTTCGGATGACGTGCTGAGGGATCCTCCCAGCAACCCCAGCACTCCGGCTGCATTCAGGCCGTGATGGCCTAGGCTGCCTTCCATGCTATTAGAAGTTTAAGAACAAATAAAATTATCTTCACATGAGATGATCCAGTTAGAAGGTTGAACCATACTGTTCTACCTTAGGGATGGCCAGGGGGCGCCATAAGCCTTCAGTAAGAAGTGCATATACTTGGAAAAATTCGAGCTATGCCGCCATGTGGCCCGGTAGCCGAATGGCACAGGCACCTGCCGCGATAGCAGAAGACGCTGGTTCGATTCCAGCCTGGGGCATTGGAGGCCTTGGTCACTTTTTCTTAGTATATGACATTTATTTCTGCCTTCCATGGTTGCGCAAATAAAATAAAATTTCAAATTGAAAAAGGTAAATCTGTGTAGTGTTGCAGACCAGTGCAGAGTGCCCTGTCGATTGCCAATAGAAACTAATTTTATCCTCGTTTAGCCTGGCCAGGAAATTGTACAATTATTTCTAGTTCCTAGTCAATGCCTAGACTTTTACTAGTTCGCGCGATAAATTATTACGCCTATAGGGACCGTGCGCGTTGGAGGGTCTGCCATCTTGTGGCCTGAATCGGAAACATATGTGCACATGTACATTGCCAAAACAAGTGCTACCATATTTAATTACACAAACGGGTCTACCGCGATATAATTTCATTGTTTTTACCTTTAATTCCGACGTTTCAGCTGAGTTGCACCAGCTGTGGTCACGGAAAGACCACAGACGACGGTGAAGACGGTGAGTCTTTCCGTGACCACAGCTGGTGCAACTCAGCTGAAACGTCGGAATTAAAGGTAAAAACAATGAAATTATATCGCGGTAGACCCGTTTGTGTAATTAAATATGTGTACAAAACGCGAGAGTTTAAAGTGTTATAAGTGCTACCATCTACCGCTCTCGTCGGTACGTTTCCTTGTGCATATATGTTTCTGCCATCTTGTGGGCTACATCGGAAGCATAAACGACACATTACGCCTCGCGCCAAAAATCTGATGGCTCCTATGCTGCCCCCTAATAGTTCATGCACGCCCTATTCTAGGAACAGTCAAGAAAAACTAGAATAATAAACGAATCTGGTTAGTACTGACTTATGCTATTTAGTCTTATTATTATTAGTTAATAAAAATAAGATTAGTACCAGTGTTGGCCGAAAGTTAATGCGAATTGAAAATGTTGGCCATTAACCATTATAAATTGAACCTTAAACCGTATTAGGACGATTACAGCTAGTTTACGATTCAATTTATAATGGTTAATGGCCAGCATTTTCAATTTGGATTAACTTTCGGCCAACACTGATTAGTACCATCGTCCACACTGTTAACTGTACATTTTGTAATAAGGTTCGCCGATGTACAGTTAGAAGTGTTGCTGTTTGTACTATCCTGGAGTTTCTTCATTCTTCATCACAAGAGCTTAATTGAGGAGTACATCGTACAAATTACAATATGCGTCAGAAATACCTGCTATTTTAACATAACTTTAGATATTAAACAGTGGTATGTATTTGTATACTAAACATATACCTACAATACAAAGAGTAATTTCAAAATGATTTTACCAAATTTCGTTTAAATGCCTGCGTGAGTGCATTCCCAACTAGCAAATCTATGTGCTATAAAAGTTGAGAGCACGTTTTTATTTTCGCTTTTTGGTGCTATAAAAGGTGTAAAAACAGTCGAATAAAAGTCCTGTAAGCGTTTACTCAACGCGAAAAGGCGCACTTATACAGACTAAAAGTGTTATAAAAATCGAGTAAGCGCTGTATAAGAAGCAAATCGATGCTGTAAGAGTTGAGTAAAAGTGGATAAAAGCGCTTCTAGTGTTTTAATAGCAACGATAGTGCTTTTATTCGACTATTTGTTCTATAAACATTAGCAATTTACTATTACTCAGTGAAAGTGTTCTATAAAAGCAGCCGCACTGCTTTTTCTCAGCAAAAATGTTTCGTAAAAGTAGCCGAATTGCTTTTACTCGGCATTTTAAATGTGTAAGAGTGCAGTAAATGCTTTTATTCAACTAATATGTGCTAAAAACGATCTCAGGTAAGCGATTATATTACAATTATTTTATTATGTTTGAGGCCTAATCGTCTTCACGTGTCTAATAAAACAAAAAGGTACTTAAGTATTTTTTTACTGCTGTCATCCATGACATTTATTTTTACCGTGATTGTGTACATAAGTTTTTACTGTCTGTAAGTACACGTAATACAGTAAAACCTAGCGCGAAAAATACTTTATTGATAAAACCAAAGGCACTGGTTCATATATATTCATGGGCCGTCTATTTTCTTAAATTTCAATAAAAAAATATTAATTAAAATAAGTAAAAATTTGCTTACACGATCTAGTTTCTCTTATATCTCATTAATTCGACTATAAGTCGAGTAACTGCGTTTACTGCTACACTTATAGCACATGATGTCGCCATGTTTATGGATTTATAGTCCGGTGGCCGACTGCATGAAACCCTACCTGATAAAAAAATAGAAAAATCCTACTCTGTAGGGGTAGCTGACTTTTAGCAGCTTCAACTGCTCTTGGACGGCCGTGGCTTAACTTGGCAAATTTTGCGCAAGTGGCAAAAAAGTGGTACAAATATTCATCAAAAAACAAAAGTGGTCAGCTACATCCTGTGTTGGCTGGTTCCTGTGTCCGACCGAATTTGTGGTACCAAGTGAGCTACAATTTACCTCATCGAAAAATAGAATGTCACTTGTATGGTAGGATAGCTGCCATTGACATTTTTTTGAATGCGGACGGACTGCAAAAGCTGCCAGGCTAAGGTGAGACCGACCAAGACATACGTCAACAAATTTAATGTAGGTATTACAATCAGTTTTTTTCATTCTATTTTTCGATGAGGTAAATTGTAGCTGTCACGTTGTACCACAAATTCGGTAGGACACAGGAACCTGCCAACACAGGATGTAGCTGACCACTTTTGTTTTGCTGTCCTCAATTCTATTATACGATGGGGTTTTTTTTTGATGAATTTTTGTGCCACTATTTTGCCATTTGCGCAAAATTTGCCAAATTAAGCCGCGGCCGACCAAGAGCAGTTGATGCTACTAAAAGTCAGCTACCCCTACAGAGTAGGATTTTTCTATTTTTTTATCAGGTAGGGTTTCATGCAGTTGGCCACCGGACTATATTGAAACGACAACATGGCTGACTTGTGCTGTTAATGTAGTTCAAAACTCTTTAAAAGTACTCTAAGCTGAATACATTTTGAATAAAACCTGTAAATACACTTCAGCTCCTATAACAGCGCAGCGGTTTGAACCCCATTACCCGAATTATGATATAAGCGCGCTGTTACAGCAGCATTGTTGCCAAATGGTTATTGGATTGCTTTTAATAAGCTTTTATAGCAACAGAGAAGAGAATTGAGTAACAGTTGTATTAAAGCGCCTTATTCAGACAATTAGCTATTCTATAGCTGTTATATGATTTTAATAGAACAATTATGCTGAATAAAAGTGATTTAGTAGCGCTAACTCAGCATTTATTAAAAGGTGGAATAAAAGTGCTAAAAGATAGTGCTATAAACGTTTATACGACATGATTATAGCACTAATTAGCGAAAATTGCTAAATAGTCGAGTTAACCGCTATTATACGATATATTGGTGTTTCAACAACCGTAACTCGGCTGTTATACGATTACAGGCTGAGTAAATCAATTCTTATACGACTATTTTGCTAGTTGGGTTGTTTCGAATATTTCCAAATATTTCCTGAAAGCGGAACAAAGACCTCTATTGCCTAAAGTTTACTGCAGATTGCTTGTCCGAGCGACGGCCACTGACTACTTACCTAATAGATGAAGCAAGCGATGGATTGTGGAGCTTGCCACCAGCCCTGATATGACGACCACGACCACTCTATAACACTTTAAACTCTCGCGTTTTGTACACATATTTAATTACACAAACGAGTCTACCGCGATATAATTTCATTGTTTTTACCTTTAATTCCAACGTTTCAGCTGAGTTGCACCAGCTGTGGTCACGGAAAGACTGACATCCCAACCATCGGAGATATTAATAAAACACCACTAAACTACCCGAAATTAGTTTATAAAAATGTTCGGGGTAGACAAAAAATTGTAGCTACCCAGTCAACCATCTAAGCCCACCATCTAAGTGTTGAAGATGGAAATGTAGCCTCGTAAAGCAATGGCGGAAAGAAGCAGCGTTCGTTTTATGTAGAGTCGCTGGTAAATAGTCTGTGATCTTTTGCTACAGGAATAAAGCTAGTTGGTTATTTTATTATAGCCCCAGATATGGAAACAGAAAAATATGGAGGATTTGGCAATGCTTTTCGGATTAGGCACTATGTTTTGCATACAGAACAAACAATGAGATGCGGTCAGAAATCAGCTAGATAAAACTTATAACTAGATAAAATTGACCATTAACTCTATCAAATATATCTCAGTATCAATGAAACGAGTGAAAATGTATATATATATTGATTATACGCGCAGCACCCGCGGCCCGTGTGATAGTCAATGGTCTTATAAAATAAAACTAGGTGATGAGACGCGCCACGGGCTTAAGGCTCGAACCTAGCCCACGGGTCATATGGTTCCTCTATATGATGGCCCAGCGCTGAGCTGTCCAATAGATGAAAGATAACTTTGTGAACAAATCAAATTGCTTTATTAAATATTTTGAATTGTGATTTGAGTACATATATAATAAATTGTTGATGTCACTGGGGACAAAAGAGCTGACAGCTTCACAGCTCAACGAATAAGCGTTGCGATTGATTTTTAGTTTTTAATTAATTTAAATTTTGCGATGGCTGGACGTTGTGATGGCTCCTCTACACGATGGGCCAGCGCCGGCCACTCCAAGGGACGCAGCCATGCGGTAGAATGAGATAGCATTATCACTTGCTCCCTCTAACGCATAAATACGTCCGATGGAAGAGAACAATCTCACACCTGAGGATGGCGAAGACCGGGCAAAGTGGAGAAGATTGAGCAGGAAAGCGGACCCTGGCGCTAGGCCGGGAAAACGCTAGGTTGAAGAAGATATTATTTGCAAGTTGAAATGATAGAATCACAAAAGTATAAATTGGAAATTGATATAAATGAAAAATTCCCTGGAAAACGCTACGAACTGTAACTAAAACCCTCCGCTGTTAAAGATGTCTCGTTCCGCTCCTTCTAATTGCATTTATTTGCGCATCGGAGGCGACATGCATGTGTGGGTTGAATTAGGAACGGCCCTGGTAGGGTTCCGTGCCAGCGAGAAACTCTTGTTGACATATACCCGAGAAAAATAATCTTCTTTTCGCACATTACTGACATTATGGTTACTCTAAAGTAGTCTAAAGTATGCACGCATTAAGGCTCATTTAGACGGCGCGCGAACTCACATGCGATTTTAGTTACATTGCGGACCATTGCGGTTACATCAATTCAGCCTACTGATCAAACAACCCAATGTAATGAAACTCGCATGCGAGTTCGCGCGCCGTCTAAACCAGCCCTTATGGTTGGCATGGTGGATGGAGGACGGGGTAGTGGACATCCACCAACCCGCTGGGTGGACACTGTAAAGAAGGTCTGCCAGGGATCTACACAGGCGCCTATTATTAGGAAGGCGGAAAATCGTGCAGAATGTAGAGCCTTGGTGCACAAAATAACGACCTCATGTGGTCGCGACCCTCAGTCATGAGGAATCGAGGTAGAAGTAGTTAGTTAGTTAGTGCTTCTGGGCATTTTCCGCAAATCGACAACCATTGTGCCTATTTTTAGTGAAACGAGGTAGCGCTACTCTAACCACCCCAGCTCGTCCATGAAGCCTAGCAATGTTTTCAGGTTACTGACTGCCTCTTTTAGTGTGCTAGGAGTCCCTAAGTATTTGCTCCTGAGAAGAAGAGAAGAAGAAGTAACTACAGAACCCCTTTTTAAACGCTAACTATATGTAGCTGTTATAAGAAACACTATACGAGGCCTAATTCGATCCCGCAGTACGTGAACTCGTTAATGTGAGCTGACAAACGTTATTTTGACTACTTTTTACTGGAAATTCCTTTTTGTAGTGGCGGAGTTGGAATACTGAGTATTGGACGAAACTAATTTGCATAAAGACGAGGACAGAGTCGGAGTGCAATTGGACTTTTTTTATGTCTATTTACTGATTTTACATAAACTTTTTAGAACTCACTGGAATAAGCTGGAATTATATTTTTTCATTTCTCATGCTCTGAAAGTGGGTCATTGTTTAACTATGAAGTGTGCAGAAAGTGATACGTTTCCGCTCTAGGGCATTTTACTTTCCATGCACGTTTTTATCATTTTTTTGCGATAAGCAATTAAAATTTGGTTTTAATGGCCTCCACTCCCCGTTCCATTAAATAACGACAATTTTACCTAAATTGTTTATTGAAAGTACCCTCAAGAAATTCTCGTACTATAAAAAAATTCTTAGGCATATTTTATAGGTACACATTGTAGGTACTTTACTTTCCTAGTAATCAAAATGAAAAGTAGAGTGTGTAACTCGGGTGAAAGGCACCATTTCATCCCTTGGTTTATAAACTACTATCTTGTCTTAAGGTAGTTTAAATGTACATGTAAAACAAAATTATTAATACTTAGGTAGTTCTGATAGTCTTCAAGAAATTGTATTTTAATAAGTCATTCTTAGAAAATTCTAAACACTAAATTTTATGAAAACGTACCTCGTTCAACTTGAAAATGTAAAAATATAGACTTGATGTAGGTAATTTGTACCTATTTGTTACATTTTCAATGTAATAATATGACATGACACGAGCCAGCGGCCAGCTAGCTGCACAAATATTGTGATTCCCTGCTGCATCGCCGGCAAGGCAAATATTTGTGTGACGAGCTATTTGTTCCCAAGTCTGTATTAAACTGTTATATTGTATATAATGTATAGCAGCATATACAAGGAAAATAAATGAAATTCCTCTTTTTAACATATGCAAAGTGCATGCAAAATTTTATATTAAAATGTATGAATAAGCAGAAATTGTAAGATCATTTCTCTTTTATGGCGCTACGCGCTGTTTTGGCCGTAAACTCTTACTTTCTAGAGTATATATCTTCTTAACGGTTCAAAAAAAAATTAAGAAAAAAAAAAATATGAATCTACGTTTTATGTACAACATTTGTAACGTTCGACTTTTTTCCTGTGACTTATAATTTTTCGAAAAAAGGAACATTACGAGAGGCCGTTTTGCGACTAACTTTGCCTATTTCTACTAAACGGTTTATACGATTAAAATTATTTTTAAACTAAAATAAATGTTTTAACCGACACTACAAATGCAACGTAGAATAATGTTAATTAATCAATTTTTATTTAAGAAATCGAATATTTTTCAATATTTCGTGCGTATTGTAGCTCGAAAAAGGCGCCGGTCGCCCTTGCTACACGGTCGCCGACAAGCCCCCAGACCGCGTGGCCTTGGTCCGTCCCGGACCGTGTAGACAGTTGTTTCCAACAAAATTTGACCAAAACTGACCAAGGACAGACCAAGGGTCAGACGGTTAGAAGGCTTGTCGGCGACCGGCGCTTTTAGCAACGAGACTGTGTTGTTATACGATTTGTACGATTCAGGATCGCCTGATCGTAAAGAATTATACCATCGCCTGTGGTACAGAATAAATAATATAGTACTAGGTACAGAAGGGCGAGCAGGCTTCCGTTCCGTAGCGGTGCGCGGCAACCACTATGGCTAAACACCAAAATTGGTGCGGGCCGCATGTACCTACTTGTAGCGACGCGACGAAATCGCGTGGGGGGCTACCGCGAAAACCAAAATTCGGAAATTGCGGGGATCTTACTCTGTTACTCCAATGAAGGCGTAATTAGAGTGACAGAGAAAGATGCCCGCAATTTGTGAACTTCGATTTTCGCGGTTATAACCCTGGCTATATGGACAGTGGACATCTTCAACACCAGAGTAATCCACATCTCTTCGCTCCGCTGAGGGCCTACCGCGAACCACGTGCGACGTGTTGCCTCTTTGTCGCACTTGTAAATTCGTACGTAAGTGTGACAGGGAAGCAACAAGACTGTTTAAAGCTTGTAACTTGTAATACAAGTGGAAGTCCCTTTCTAACAAAAGCTGTCAAAAAGGGACTTGTATTACAAGTTACGAGCTTTTGATAAAGAGGGCACAGTTGATGGCCTCGGCTGGGCGGAGCTGGAGGTGGCCGCGCTGGACCGCGAAAAATGGAAATCCCTTCTGAGAGCCCTATGTCCCTCATGACTCTCATGAGGGATAACAGGATATCATCATCATCATCATAGTTATCGGTCTTTGGTGTCGGAGGCCAAGATCCACTTCGGGTCGGTGCGCCACAGCAGTAAGTAAGCTGTTTGTAGCGACACTACAGGGCCAAATATAATCTTATCAGGTTTTATTAAGCATTGAAAATACAAACGAACAGCAAAAACATCATCCATCATAACTATCATAAGCTTACATAATTCATACGCCAATATGTTCCAAATTAATCCAAGCATAAGTAGCTTACATTATTAGTATAATGCGAAGATCGAACTAATTCCATAAGCTCTAGAAATGTGAACTTTAATGCTCGTTAATAAAGTTCAATTTATGAATACAATTTAAAAATAAGTTATTCGTGAAATGTATTGCAAAGCAAGAATATTTATTGGAATAGGAATTAGTCATACGCTAAGTTGTTTTAATGTTAATTATTCATCTATAAGCAGATAATCCTTATTCACTTCGCGCCACTTTAACTTTCCGTGAACCTAATGTTAAATTGTACTGGTAACCATGGTAACTCCAGGTTTAACCGGTTAACCGCGGGTTAGTGGGATGGTGCAAGTGGCGCTTAGTACTAGACTAAATCTACAGTAGAACCAGACCTCGATTTAACGAATGTCAAGAATTTTCGTCTAATGTCGACTGTAAGTATATACACTCGTCGAGAGAGCCGTTGAGCGACGGAATATACAGACGAAACTCTCGGTACATGTTTGACATCAGAAAACGGTCCATATGACTGACACTTATCTTATCTAACACTTTGAATATTTGGTAATACACTATTATTGGGTAATACTCTATTTCCCGATATAAAAAAAGTTGTGATTGGTCAATAAATTTGCTATAAAGTTTTAATTGGCTAAAGAAAAATTCTATGTGTCAATCTTGCACGGCATTACAATAAAAAAATTGTTTTTTAATGTTTGTTTGTAAGTACCTACAGTCCTATATATTAAAATATAACAATATTACAATAAAGAGATCATTATTTGTAAAACATTCATCCCTAGCTAGCCCTTAATACCTACGATAAAAGTTAAATTAATGCCAAAGTTGATCCATTTGATCACAGAAATTAATTTAGCGCACAACGAAACATAGGTACGCCGCTCTTAAATATTTAACTCGCTCCAATACAATTTGAACACGCCCCGAAATCAAATTAAGACAGAATCGATTTCGACCGATTACTTTCTTAACTTTGTGCCAATAGATTAACATTTCACAAGAAACAGCATTAATGTTAAAGGATTTAGTAAAGGCACTCCTTTATGAATCCTCCAAGAGTATGCTACATATACCTACATAATCATACCAACGGATAGTATTTATGTTTTTTTATAAGATCAATAGTTAAGTATGTTAGCTATAATTTATTACTTTTAAGTAGGTATTGTTCATATTGTGTGCTGGGCTTTTTGTGTTATTTTTTTATTTATCATGACATATTTATGTGCGACTTTCTAAGTACGCCTTTCATATTTCGGCTACACCAGTATTACTGCTACAGTAAGGTCACTGTGGGCAAGTCCGTCTACAAGGCAAGTCCGTCAACACGTTATAACTTTTGAATTTGAAGGCGTATGCGACTTTGGAGTCCAGTCGATTAACCAGTTTTTCGCGCTAGTTCCGTCACTGTAAAACAGATGGCGCTGTGACAACCAACTTCAGAGCAATCCGCCTCAACAAGTCATTTCGTGTTTTGAACTCGAAGTCATAGTGCGACAGCCGTTCGAAAAAAAATTGTGTAAAATAGTTTCTGAAAAGATTGTGCATCAGAAAGTAACTACGTAGGTAGCATAAGAACCAGTTGTCTTTATTCTATTTTTAAAATATCAGAAATTAGCTTAGTTTTGTAATTATACGTTCCACAATTTATCATATAAAAATTTGACTAAGTTGGAAAGTCCGTCTATTATGTTCAAGGCAAGTCCGTCATATTTTCGAGACTTTCGTTAAATCAGAGATTACCAACTGTTTTTGCGACTTTAATATTATAACGATTTGATAAGGTATCAAAAAATCCTCCTGACTTTGCGCATGATGTTACTTTATTAAATTTTGATCTCAGTCAATTAAAAGAAGCGATTATAATTCATTTTAAAATTACTATTGATCTTTTATTTCGGAAATCAAAAAAATAATTATGTTTAATTATTTGCCAAAAAAGGTTTACCACCCCATTTTGGTAGTACCTATATGCCGGACTTGCCTTTGTTTTAGAAAAATGGTGTTTATTTCGAATCTGAACCGTATATTAACAAGTTTAAAATACACTTTTCATTGTCTTGATCCGTTCTTTTTAGGAATTTAACTACGAACATATACGCACGCACCCATAGATTGGCTGATATCATAACTAGACGGACTTCCCTTAAGAGCGCTATTACATTTCGGCGTTGAGCGAGTTTAGGTATTTTACGCGCTGCGGCAGGCCGTGCGAGCTCAGTATGCCGATCCCTTCTACCACACTCGCACTACAATGATGGATGAAACATTCTTGATCCTTCGCGAAGCATATTGAAATCAACCATAACAACACTAACTGTACTTAACTTTTAAAGTTCTAAAACTGTTATTTGGTAAGTACGAAAATACTAAATGCAGTTCAAATGTACATTGGGGCTGTTCATAAATTACGTCATCTATTTTTGACGATTTTTGACCCCCCCCCCCCCTCAAATCATCCAAAAATCAAGCTTCGGATGAATCTGTTTCCTCCTACGTCATGTTACCATCATCCGATGTCCAGACCCCCCCCCCCCCCCACTCCTCCCATTTGAAACGACGTAATTTATGAATAGCCCCATACTTGTACTTATGAAGGTATATTACTCGAAAGAAATTATAGGTACCTACTCGCTTATTTACATGTTTCGTCATTGCATTTGGTACCTATAGGTTGTAAAGTTTGTATCAACGAGGGTTTAAAAACGAACTGGTACTGAGGATCTGATGATGATTAAGGTGGTCACGGATACCAATCAACCATGTAGTAACATGATTAGGCTCGTTTGATTCGTCTCAACAAGATCTTTGACACTGAAGATACACAGGGTCTGATGATGGAGCTGGAAGGTGGCCACGGGTACCAGTCTATCATGTAACTAAACAACTTCGTGTTTGGGCTCGTTTGATTCGTCTCAACAAGATCTTTGACACAAGACAGTACTCAGGCTCTGATGATGGAGCTGGAAGGTACCATTACCAATCAACCATGCAACTAAACCACATCGTGTTTAGGATCGTTTGATTCGTCTCAACAAGATCTTTGACACTAAGTGATACTCAGAGTCTGATGATGGAGCTGGAAGGTGGTCACCGGTACCAATCAACCATGCAACTAAACCACTTCGTGTTTAGGCTCGTTTTATTCGTTTCAACAAGATCTTTGACACAAGATAGTACTCAGGGTCTGATGTTGGAGCCGGAAGGTGGTCACCGGTACCAATCAACCATGCAACTAAACCATTTCGTGTTTAGGCACGTTTTATTCATCTTAACAAGATCTTTGACACAAGGTAGTACTCAGGGTCTGATGATGGAGCGCGAAGGTGGCGACGGGTACCTGTCTATCATCATCAGCTCCATCATCAGACCCTGAGTAGTATCTTGTGTCAAACATCTTATTGCGACGAATCAAATGAGCCCAAACACGAAGTGGTTCAGTTACATGGTAGACTGGTACCCGTGGCCACAGTCCAGCTCCATCATCAGACCCTGAGTACTAACTTGTGTCAAAGATCTTGTTGCGACGAATCGAACGAAGCCAAACACGAAGTGGTTTAGTTGCATGGTTGATTGGTACCGGTGACCACCTTCCGGATCCATCATCAGACCCTCAGTACTACCTTGTGTCAAAGATCTTGTTGCGACAAATCAAACGAGCCCAAACACGAAGTGGTTCAGTTACATGGTAGACTGGTACCCGTGGCCACAGTCCAGCTCCATCATCAGACCCTGAGTACTAACTTGTGTCAAAGATCTTGTTGCGACGAATCAAACGAGCCCAAACACGAAGTGGTTTAGTTGCATGGTTGATTGGTACCGGTGACCACCTTCCGGCTCCATCATCAGACCCTGAGTACTATCTTAAGTCAAAGATCTTGTTGAGACGAATAAAACGAGCCTAAACACGAAGTGGTTTAGTTGCATTGTTGATTGGTACTGGTGACCACCTTCCGGCTCCATCATCAGACCCTGAGTACTATCTTAAGTCAAAGATCTTGTTGAGCCGAATCAAACGAGCCCAAACACGAAGTGGTTTAGTTGCATGGTTGATTGGTACCGGTCACCACCTTCCGGATCCATCATCAGACCCTCAGTACTACCTTGTGTCAAAGATCTTGTTGCGACAAATCAAACGAGCCCAAACACGAAGTGGTTCAGTTACATGGTAGACTGGTACCCGTGGCCACCTTCCAGCGCCATCATCAGATCCTGAGTACTATCTTGTGTCCAAGGTCTTGTTGAGACGAATCAAACGAGCCTAAACACGAAGTGGTTTAGTTGCATGGTTGATTGGTACCGGTGACCACCTTCCGGCTCCAACATCAGACCCTGAGTACTATCTTGTGTCAAAGATCTTATAGAAACGAATAAAACGAGCCTAAACACGAAGTGGTTTAGCGGCATGGTTGATTGGTACCGGTGACCACCTGCCGGCTCCATCATCAGACCCTGAGTACTATCTTGTGTCAAAGATCTTGTTGAGACGAATCAAACGAGCCTAAACACGAAGTGGTTTAGTTGCATGGTTGATTGGTACCGGTGACCACCTTCCGGCTCCATCATCAGACCCTGAGTATTATCTTGTGCCAAAGATCTTGTTGAGACGAATCAAACGAGCCCAAACACGAAGTGGTTTAGTTGCATGGTTGATTGGTACCGGTGACCACCTTCCGGCTCCATCATCAGACCCTGAGTACTATCTTAAGTCAAAGATCTTGTTGAGACGAATAAAACGAGCCTAAACACGAAGTGGTTTAGTTGCATTGTTGATTGGTACTGGTGACCACCTTCCGGCTCCATCATCAGACCCTGAGTACTATCTTAAGTCAAAGATCTTGTTGAGCCGAATCAAACGAGCCCAAACACGAAGTGGTTTAGTTGCATGGTTGATTGGTACCGGTGACCACCTTCCGGCTCCATCATCAGACCCTGAGTACTATCTTGTGTCAAAGATCTTGTTGAGATGAATAAAACGAGCCTAAACACAAAGTGGTTTAGTTGCATGGTTGATTGGTACTGGTGCCCACCTTCCGGCTCCATCATCAGACCCTGAGTACTATCTTGAGTCAAATAAATACATATAGAATGTCAGGTCGTTTCAAATATTTTTAATCCTGTCCGGTAGTTTATTAAACTGTACCATTATAAATTATAATACTATAAAAACGGTGCTAGGATCAAAGTCTCTCGTTGCGGTTTACACGCACACAGTATAGCGTTTTACACGGCGCCCGCCGCACACAATGATAAAAAACCTCGTCGTCGCCGTTGAAAATGTGCGGAGCCGACCGACACACGTCCTGCCTCTACAAGCTCTGCCGCGGCACTGAGCTGGCGCAGCGCGCGTCATCGGTAATATAGAGTAGTTTTCAAAAAATTGCCAAAAAATTATAGTAGAATTTCATAAACACTAATGTATACCAACAGTATAAGCAAACGTTGCAGATTGCTTGAGTATGAAAATGACTTCGATATTAAGTAGATTTTCGTAGGAATTGACACTTGTTTCGGAGAGAAAATCGAGTTCGTTTTACTTTGATTTTCTCTTTCTCAAAGGTATGTAGGAAAAATATAGTTTGATATGCCTAAAGTACAGGGTATTAGTAATACAAAATAGCCAGGTTTAGCAGAGTAAAATTCTCAACATTTCCAAATAAGAGCTCGCCATTCAGTTCTTCACGGGGTTTTTCGGAAACGACCATCAGAAAAAAAATCATTACTAATTTAATAAGTCCTTTTTCTAATATTTACAACGACATTTATAAAGATAAGAAGACGCTTTTACTGGAACAAGTACTCATTGTTTCTAATAATGAGCGCAAAGTCCTGAATTTCGTCGACTAGTATCATCAATTTTGCATTATTTCGACTTTTCTTGTAAGAGCGCTCTTAAACTGCACGGGAAGTCCGTCTACTCGCCGAATTTTAAAAAATGCCATTGTTTTTGCTTGATTTGTGATTGAAATGATCTGTCACTAAGGCTAAACTATTAATTATTAAATTCTTCATCGTATGCGATTACAAGCAGTAACATAGGTGAATAATTAACGGAACTAGATCACTCCAAAGTCGAAAAAAAAT
The DNA here is from genome assembly GCF_910591565.1 of Cydia splendana. Taxonomy (NCBI): domain Eukaryota; kingdom Metazoa; phylum Arthropoda; class Insecta; order Lepidoptera; family Tortricidae; genus Cydia; species Cydia splendana. The sequence continues at coordinate 2,560,076 of NC_085968.1, forward strand.
AAAGTATGCCGGTCCTGGCCCGGGCCGGGGCGCCAGACACTTCCTTGTCTATGACAGGTGACGGTGATCACGTGATGCTTTCTATAGAAAACTGTTGTGTCGGGCGCTCCGGCCTGGACCCGGACCGTTGTAGCGTGAGTCATACTCTCATTCTTTACAGCGCGACATTGCTGCCAGAAATGTAAAATACTGGGCAGCAAACTAATTATTGGCCACTATGTAGTAATTATGGCCACTCCTAACAACAAGGCTTCAATTGGCTTGTTTCTTTCTGATTTGTTAGGAGTGGCCAATTACTATGCAGTGGCTAATAACTATAGCAGTCACCCAGTATTGGCGTGAGCGAGACGCACGACTAACTGACATAATTCAGATATTCTGATGTCAGTGTACGTTTGAATCGGCCTGTTAGAACAAAATAAATTCTGTCGCTCACTCACTGTAAACAAGCATTATTCCAACCAAGACATCGTACGTGTTAAGACACACGTTATAGTGACTAATGTTCAGCCAATGTTTGCCAAACTTTGGCCCGACAGGCCAACGTCGTCCGAGGGGTTGGCACACCGCCAATCGCCATGAATCATCACGGCACAGGGGTTTTATTACAAGTCGCTTACAGAGAAATAGTCACATGAGGTTATAAGTTTGAAACCCTGCATTTTACACAGATGTCGATTTGGTTGGTTCGAGCTCTGGTTGGTTTTAGATAATTTAGATACACCACACACAATTGTCCCACGACACGTGTAGCCAGCGACGTCGGGTGAAGTGGCGCGACGTTGCCGGAATTCGTTTGACACGTCTGGCATTATCACGCGCCGCATGACACGGTAGTACCTTAAGGTAGAATTCGATTCTTGGCAACCGCGGCCTAGCGACCACAGTCGCCTGTCGGTAGGCGACTGATAGCATTCGGATATACGTGACCAAGGCGAGGCGACCAACGACCCAAGCTCATTTGTGTCGGTAGGCGGTCGCTTCAGAGGCAGTGTCGCGCGACGATACTGCCTCTGGAGCGACCGCGTCGCGTGGCTCCAGTCGCTCGTCGCTCGCTGGCACGGCCTGGCCACAACATTGGTCTAACTAAGGCGACTGGCGCGGCGGCTGGCGGCGCGGCAAATGCGAGCGACCGCCAGGCATGCCACGTACAGTGTTTCATAGTAATCCATAGAAAACGGTGGGTCGCGGTCGCCGGTCGCGATCGTGTGTCGTGGTCGCCAAAAACCGAATGCTACCTTTACCACGACTCGTCAAGCTTCGCCAACTCTCCGGCAGACCACGGCCGATTTGTCAGCATTACAAGTCCGCGGACGATGCCTTGCACTGCCGGACAAAAAAACGGGGCACGTTTCAATTCAATACTAGATTTACTTAAAAAATGCCTTTACAGTGGCATTTTTACTACTTAAGTAAGCTTTACTTAAAAAATGCCTTTGCAGTGGCATTCTTACTACTTAAGTTCACCAAAGGTCTAAAAAAAAAGTGCAAACACATCTTTGATGACGATTATACCTACAGAAACATTCTGTGTATAAACCAGGCGTGGCTCACTCTGCGATTTCGTCGCGTCGCTATAAGTACATGCGGCCCACACCAATTTTGGTGTCTAGCAGTAGTAGTTGCCGCGCACCGCTACGGAACAGACGCCTGCTCGCGCTTGCGCCACGCGCCACTTAGCGGTCATATCTGTCGTAACAGACGCGTTTTGTTAGAGAGTGAACCTTCTGTACCTAGTACTATTTATTCTGTGGAATTAACTGTCGCCCGCGGTATATCCGGACCGATACGACATTCAAGCCTTCAAGAAATGAGCGTACCTCTACCTACTCACATAAAATGCCGGACGCACACAAAACGCACTCAAAACAGTCGAAAAGCCTCTGGTGTTGCTGGTGTCCATAGGTTACGGTAATTGTTTACCATCGGGTGACACGTCTGCTCGTTCGCCTCCGGTATCATGACAAAAATATCATTACTTTTAACAAATTTAAAACCAGAATATCGCTCCTTATTCTGACACAATATACGAGTTTTTCAATGTCACTTTAGGGTCCTTATTTTGACACAATATCCAAAAAGTTTTTCAATGTCACTTTAGGATGTTATGTGTTGGGCAGAATTAGAAAGGAGGGCGATTCAGATTCGACAATTTGCTATGGTTTTGATACGACCTTGACTATCTCATGTACGAGGTTCACTTCATTTCGCATTCACCAATCAGTGTGAGTCCCAATCACAGACAAGACATCCTCCAGACTGAGCATAGTAGCTCTACCCCCTTTGCCACGCATACGGTAGTTTTACTCCATTTTCGAGTCGAAAGTGTCTTTGTGTGACGTCCGTGTCTTTGAACAGACCAATCACGGCACAGGACCTCGCTCACCTCGTCCCCCGCACCCCCGTATTTTTGGCAGCATCGGTTTCATGAAATAATTGCTCTAAATTCGGTCTAGCTAGAGGATTCCTATGGTCTATGGTCCCAATATAGATTGAAGATCTGGTGTCCGAGCCGAACGTCATTGGAGATACGAAAGCTGTCAGACTACGATGTCTCGGGCACGTAGTCCGGATGGGGGAAGATCGCGCAGTCTGGGCGTACTCTAGAGCAGCGGTCGGCAACCTTTTAGCAGCCAAGGGCCACATAGTAGTTAACGAAGATGACGCGGGCCGCACTTTTGTAATATTTGTGACTTTAGCAGACATAATCGTTTGTCAATATTACATACAAAATAACCAGGGAGGCTCGCGGGCCGCAAGCGAGAGGTTCGCGGGCCGCATGCGGCTCGCGGGCCGCTTGTTGCTGACCGCTGCTTTAGAGTACCAATTGGCCGAAGACCGTCTGGACGCCCTAGGCTCCGCTGGAGAGACGAAATGCAAAAAGACAGCGAACTCGGCTGGACAAAAACGGCTTTGGGCAGAGAAGCATGGTGGTCTTTGGTGTCGGAGGCCAAGATCCACTTCAGGTCGTTGCGCCATAACAGTAGGTAAGTATTAGAATTAGACCAAGAACAGTCTGCAGCGATTTTGATAGCCCACGCAGTGCAAGTGTTATTTATACTTCATAATTGCATAGAAGTTTGCACTATGGGCTACCAAAATCGCTGCAGACTTTTCTTGGTCTAACTCTAAGTGTGAGTGATTTCAAGGTCGTTTCAAAATAAGATCAAACCCGTGTTAAGGTTGTTACATCCGAATGGACCCTCTGGTTGACAGGAGGTTGATATGAGGGTGTTACGGATGGGTATGGGATGGGTCAACAATATGACTAAGCAACGCTACACGTGGTTACCCTTACACGAGTTACACGTGTGGACGTGTACCTATCATAGATACTGCTTATAATTCAGAAGAAACTTAAAATACTTATAGCCTTGAAAGTTTATAGTGTTTAATGTCACTTGTGTGTGTGAATTGTGTGTGTGTGCGTGTTCGAATCAGACCCTGAAGTACCTTCTCCTCAACATTTTAAATACACAGAAACGCACCGATTGTTGATACTTACGTATATACATTTTCACAAGTTTATTTAGCCTAATACTTATAATTAAATCGAATTTTCCAAGGCTATTTTATTTAGGTATATCTGTGTGCAAAGTGATTTCGCTCTGTCACTGTTTAAAGCTCGTTATCATAAAAATGAATCATAGAATGGACAACCTATCGTGGTATGATTGATTCGTCATATTATACCGATTAGAATTTAAGTACCATCCATGAAAAAAAAAAAGCAAAAATGTGTGCCCAAATGTTGCCGATGACGTGTTCTACTTTTAATAAAGTCTCTAGTCCAAACACAGACTAACTAACAGGTAATTAAAAACTTGATGGACGCCGTGTGAACGCCCCTCTGTTTTGGCGCAAGGGGTTCATAACCCTCCGGCTGTGGAATGAAAACTTAATGCAAATGAACTTCATGCCAAAGTAATTATAATTCCAAAAAAATTTAGGTATCTACAATATCTACATACAGCGGTTTTTTTGAAGAAAGTAGGCATATAGTAGCAGCAACGCGCATGTGATACCCACCGTCTTGAAATAACGGTAAACCGCTTACGGTACGCGTTTGCTTGTTTTGTCACGAACTGGTAAGACGTTGGAACTTAAGTAGGTACTTTCGTTTTCAGAATTCGTAAGAAAGCGTAAAAAAACAAACGATAAACAATTCCAAATTCCCGTCACCTGTCATAAATCAAACTCAATCAAATCCCTCCTAATTCGAAATTCAAAACATCTGGAACGCGGGAGGGTTCGTTTCGTTCCCGTCCGTCAGTTGACTCCCGGCGTCCGGGCTGAACGTGCGTGTCTCGCGGCCCGTCGAGCGAACTTCGGTATTACGAAATACGAAAATAGTACGCGGTTCGGTGACAGTGAAATAAATGGTTTGAGTGGTACGGAGTTTGTGAAGCTTTTCACTCGGATTTTTGCTATATTGGTGAGTTTCCCTTAATTGGAGTGGCTGTGTCAGGATTTTTGGGGGTTTATTTAAACGTTAATTTGGTATTGGTGCTCGTTATTTGCCAGATAATGATCAAAGGTTTCCGAGGTTGTCCGTGGCAAATATTAATTATAAACAAATTCGATCTAATTAGATCGCTGACCGTTTTCCACGAACAAATTTAATTACTTACCTTATTAAAAATATGATGTTTTTTTTGCTTTTATGATTTTTATCAAAATTAAAAAATGTAAAATGTTTAGCTCACCTGGGGATTGAATATTAATACTTAGGCAGATATTAATTATACCTACTTAATGAAAAATCAACAATGGTTTTATTAAAAAATACTTACTTACTCATAAGTCATATAGATTTTAATAGAAAAGCAAAAATTTGGAAACACATAAATGGTTTTATCTGTACAGTCACCTACAATAATATGTTACCCAACGAAGGCCGCAAAAATATCTGACATGTATATTTGTAGCCACACATTATACACATTAAACATAATTATTACTGCAGGTCTTCTGATTAAAAAATAACAAAAAAATTAATTTGCATAAAAATATTTTTACTTAACTTTTTAAGATTGTGATGTGAGTTAAAAACCGGGCAAGTGCGAGTCGGACGCGCGCACGAAGGGTTCCGTACCATAATGCAAAAAAAAAAACAAAAAAAAAAGCAAAAAAAAAACGGTCACCCATCCAAATACTGACCACTCCCGACGTTGCTTAACTTTGGTCAAAAATCACGTTTGTTGTATGGGAGCCCCATTTAAATCTTTATTTTATTCTGTTTTTAGTATTTGTTGTTATAGCGGCAACAGAAATACATCATCTGTGAAAATTTCAACTGTCTAGCTATCACGGTTCGTGAGATACAGCCTGGTGACAGACGGACGGACGGACGGACGGACGGACGGACAGCGAAGTCTTAGTAATAGGGTCCCGTTTTACCCTTTGGGTACGGAACCCTAAAAATTAGGTAGTTTGTTAAAGTTTTTTAGGGTTCCGTACCCAAAGGGTAAAACGGGACCCTATTACTAAGACTCCGCTGTCCGTCCGTCCGTCAGTCCGTCCGTCTGTCACCAGGCTGTATCTAACGAACCGTGATAGCTAGACAGTTGAAATTTTCACAGATGATGTATTTCTGTTGCCGCTATAACAACAAATACTAAAACCTACGGAACCCTCGGTGGGCGAGTCCGACTCGCACTTGTCCGGTTTTTAGGGTTCCGTACCCAAAGGGTAAAACGGGACCCTATTACTAAGACTTCGCTGTCCGTCCGTCCGTCCGTCCGTCCGTCCGTCCGTCCGTCTGTCACCAGGCTGTATCTCACGAACCGTGATAGCTAGACAGTTGAAATTTTCACAGATGATGTATTTCTGTTGCCGCTATAACAACAAATACTAAAAACAGAATAAAATAAAGATTTAAATGGGGCTCCCATACAACAAACGTGATTTTTGACCAAAGTTAAGCAACGTCGGGAGTGGTCAGTATTTGGATGGGTGACCGTTTTTTTTTGCTTTTTTTTTGTTTTGTTTTTTGCATTATGGTACGGAACCCTTCGTGCGCGAGTCCGACTCGCACTTGCCCGGTTTTTTCAATATAGGCAACCTAACCTGTTTAGATCTTTATTGTAGAATAGGTACCTGCGTAATTTGTTCAGGTATAATTATTGCATATACCTACAGGTATAAATAATAAAATAGGTTGGTACAGTCACCTGCAATAATATGTTACGCAACGAAGGCCGCAAAAATATCTGACACGATCTTATTTGTCGAGCCATAAGAGCGTGTCACATATTTTTGCGGCCTTGGGTCAAAATCGGACAAAATTGGTAATTAAATGGTTAGGGAAGGTCTCTAAGACAATTTTCGCGTAGCAGCACCAGGTTTGGCACCTATTTACCAAATGCTATTTATTAAATTAAATCACATTAACTTTTATAATAAATTAATAAATAAATAAATATTATAGGACATTTTTACACAAATTGACTATAGTATAAACAACATTATTTGCGGTATTTGACACATTATGACTGACGTATATAGAGATGTAACTAACGCAAATCGATTGTCACAGCAAGCGATTACGATTGGATGGCACGTAGACTGAGGTATCGAATTGTGACGTATAATGAATTTTTATTTGAGATTTAAATAAAGCTAGAATTATATGGTTTTCCCGCAAGGTAAATGCATTTTATACACCGACCGAGTAGGTCGCACCCATTGTCAAAATTGAAACTAACTGGGGATCTATTTTAAAGTGTATTTATGTTATTTCTGTGTCAAATTTGTTGTCTGTTAAGTGACGATAAATATATCCATATTTACAATTAATTATCCACCTTTTCCTTATTTTTATTAAAAGAAAAATGAAAAATTCATATCGATTTACTTAGACGACTACTGTTTCGTATGCATGGAACAAGGATTCAGTACTTTATATTAAATAAAAGATTATTTACGATAATCAATAATTGTATTCAAAGACGCCATGTTCGCGAGTGCCCTCTTGCCACAGATAATCCTATTTATGACACATATGTCACATCCCCCCCTTATGCTAATTGATACTATACTAATTACAAAAGCTCTCGAGCCACTAGAAGTTATTTTAACTTAAATCAAATTCGCCCAAGTAGGCAGGTTTCCTCACCAACCTTCCCTTCCTTGTAACTACTGGCAAATCTAATGGCTCTGGGTTAGGTGCAGGTACATTTGGCACCGGTTGAAGAGGAACATGTGCACGAGGCTCCGGTGCAGGCGGCACCATTGCATCTTGTCTTCCCTGACTACCCCTCTCATGCAGTGCCTGGCTTACATCTGATGAGTCCAGCATATTATACTGATTTGTAACAATAAACTTATTTCTACTATGCCTAATATGTTTTTCATTGCGCCTAACTAAATTGCCCCTATCATTTTTAACAATGAATGATCTAGGTCCACTGGCTTTATCCACTATTTTACCAGAATACCAACACTTACTTCTATTAACATCTTGAACAATTACATCTTCCCCTCTTTGAAATGGTTTCTTAGCTTTTGAAGTTTTATTATAATTGTCCCTAGATTTTTCATTATTAATTAACATTTGATCTTTGACATTTACACATAACTTAGGTTTTAACACTTCTTTGGAACAGGGCAAATTTGTTCTTAATAATCTGCTCATTAACAACTCTGATGGGCTGTAATCCAAATTTGCTACTGGAGTGGTTCTATAATGTAACAGTGCTAAATCAAAATTAAAACCACTTTCATTACACTTTTTCATCAGATTTTTAACAATCCCCACAGCTTTCTCTGCTAGCCCATTTGATTGCGCATAATGTGGACTGGACTTGACTAATTCTATGCCATGCTTCTTTGCAAATTGTATGAATTCAAAACTACCAAATGGCATATTGTCACTGACTATTTGCCTAGGGATTCCTAGAGTACTAAATATCTTAATTAACTCATCTATAATATTAGTGGTTGATTTGTTTTTCAGTTTTGCAACCTCAATCCATTTTGAAAAGTAATCTACAACCACTAAAAAATCTTTACCCGCATAGTACCCAATGTCCATACCTACTTTACTAAAAGGAAGATCAGGAATCTCATGTGATATAATTGGCTGTTTGCAGTTTGACATCCTGTACTTTTCACATACTTTACATGCTAACACATAATCCTCTATATCTCTTGACATTCCTGGCCAGTACAGTACTTTCCTAGCTCTCTTTTTACACTTTACTACACCTGCATGCCCTGAGTGTATTATATCTAACATTTCCTTCCTTAATGCTTTAGGAACAAGGACCATATTTCCAAAGTATACAATATTATCTGTAACCATCAACTCATGTCTTAATTTGTACAACTTTTTTAATTCTACACCATAAATATTTCTATCATTTTTTGGCCATTCTGAACTATACCACATCTTTATTTGTTGCAAGTTACCATCTTTATTTGTTTCATTTAGGGCTCGCGGTCGAGTCCGTGTTTCGTTTACACGTTTCGAATACCCGTTTCCGAATAACACGTACACGGTTTTCTGGCCCGTTCCGCACGTGTAATTAAGAAACGTGTAATTAAGATCCGTCTCCACGGATAAACGGGTATTCGGAGAAACGGATCTTATTTACCCGTGGCTCCGGACACGTCCTTGAAGAGTAGCGAAGGAACGAACCGGCGCGGCGTACTCAAGAGTTAGAAACAAGTAGACGCAAGATTCATGACGAGTTTCCGTCATATTTAACCTTATTCGGTGATTCATAGAGTCGAAATTCAATAAACGGTTTCTGAGCAGGTAGTTTTTGCTTGCAATGTTGCAATACGAGTAGAAAATTAGAAATACAGTATACCTATGCTACTTATCAAAATAGTATTTTATATAAGACTTCAAATACTAATACTTTATGGTTTATTAATATAACTTGATAGCAATAAAATTAAAGTGCTTAAAAAAATTAAAAGCAATAAAGAGTATAAAGACTTTACATTAAAATCTGGCCATGCATGATCTGGTAGGTGGTGGTAGGTAAGTAAACAATATTCTTACCAATTGCATATTTTTAAACAGTTCTTATATTTTTAATAATTTGTATTCTGTATATTGTATGGGTGAGTTTTTACGAATATATTCTGTCAATAAGAAATGTATATTTTTTAATCTAATTATTTTTTAAGTTACGTAAGCCAGACATCTTAGTAATATTATAGTAAACCATGTAAAAATTAATAAATACAGTGTAACTCCATATAACGACATTAACGACACTGAAGGGACTGCGGATTTTTCGACGTTAAGTATAGAGAGCGGTTGTTAAATGGAGTGAAATAAAAAGGTCATCTTACTATTCTAAATATTCTAATGTATCTGTTTATAATATACTTAGGACACATTTTGCACAAGAAGAACATTCATTTCATACAAATAACAACGCCTATTAATTTATAACGTGTAACATCTTGTCAAAAGTCTAGTGCCCGAGGTAAACATGTGCAAGTTGATCATACAAAAACAAAAGACAAATTTTCTTAGAATCTCCGGTACGTCAGTCGAAGTAAACACGTGCTAGATAATAAAACAACAAAACAGCAAACAAAAAAACGTACACAGCTGCAGTTTTTATCAATTTCGGCAACTTAGAAAGTATTTCTTAATGATGTATTATGCCGTATTGTTGTCGTTAAATAGAGTGAGCGTGACGCTATATAGAGTGTATTACTGTATAGAAAACAAGGTAAACCAACCAAAGTCAAGCAATTTCGACATTTTAAGTTTGTCGTTAAAACGAGTGACGTTATAAAGAGTTTACACTGTAATCATGTGTATCTGCCAATAAGTAATGTATTTACAACTTTTAATATAATTTAGTATGAATTTATGAAAAGTAAGACTTTTCTTAAATTCATTATCTTATTATCATATTAAATGAACTTTAAGACTGTACTAATAAATATTATTTACAATTTTAGTAACAAAACAACAAAACGATTTTAAATTAAAGTAACTTGGAAAGACTGTATTTTACGAATTGGCCGACTAAGTGGCGAACTGGAGTCATACCTACTTACCTAAACACAATATCTTAAAAGTCATATTTATTTCGTGTTCATTTGCTTAGATACATTTGCTTCTTTAATTTTAGCCGCTGCATTTGTTACAATTTCATATATGTGTAGACAGGTTCTCCTTATTACACCGACATAAAGCTTATAATTAGCTATGGCAGTTCTGATAATGGCTTGGGACTTCTTGTTTTCGGCGATATCAGACAAAAGGGTATTGGAAAACAACACGTTCTAATGAATGGAACGCCACCGGCCAGCATTTATTACCTGAGCACTAGTGTGAAAGTGACTCCAGTCAACATGAATGATTACCAATTTTGAGATCTATCTTAATGTATTTAGCAATATAATTGCAAGGTAACCAAGGTAGCATGGGTTTTTATGGTTCTCGCGTGAAATCCTGCGTTTCAAATGCCGCTGTACTTTTTTTGCTTCGTTGGTAGATTAGTAACTAATCTAACAGTTAGGTAATTGATAAAAATAACAAATAACCACAAAGTAGTAGTAGGTAGTATTTGTCTGCATACCTATTCTTCGCGAAACTATATAACTTACACCATTATATATAAAATGTGTTTCTTTGATTGAAATGTAATATGTAATGAAATAAACTTAAAAGCAATAATAGTAAAAAAAAATTGGCCAAGTGCGAGTCGGACTCGCACACGAAGGGTTCCATACCATTATCTATAAAAACGGTCACCCATCCAAGTACTGACCCCGCCCGACGTTGCTTAACTTCGGTCAAAAATCACGTTTGTTGTATGGGAACCCCACTTAAGTCTTTATTTTATTCTGTTTTTAGTATTTGTTGTTATAGCGGCAACGGAAATACATCATCTGTGAAAATTTCAGCTGTCTATCACAGATCACGAGATACAGCCTGGTGACAGACGGACGGACGGACGGACGGACGGACGGACGGACGGACGGACGGACGGACGGACAGCGGAGTCTTAGTAATAGGGTCCCGTTTTACCCTTTGGGTACGGAACCCTAATTAAGGTTCTAAACTAGGGACGAGTTAGTTCAAAATTAAAAATAGTAGACTATATAGAATAGGGACACCTACTTCCATTCATATACAGAGTCATTTTTGGACCGTTAGCCATATTGTGCGAGGTGATTAGGTAGGTCATACTGAACAACTTTTTCTATGGGACCAACCTCGAAATCCCAAAAAAAATTTGGCCTTCCCATGGAAAACGTCGACATCGACATCCATTCGACCAAAATGTATGAAACGGCCAAAAAAATTTTTGTGATTTCGGAGTTGGTCCCATACAAAAAGTTGTTCAGTATGGCCTACCTAATCACCTCGCACAATATGGCTAACGGTCCAAAAATGACCCTGTATTGTATAGTTGTTAAATATGTTATATTAACACATAACTAAACTGATATAAATAATTTAAAAAAAATTCGTACGCTAAACGAGTTCATCTGAAGTCAACATTCAATACTAGACCTTGCATACCCAGAGCTAGAGCATTGATTGGCTCAAACTGTTTCGGATCCGTTCGGGCCGGTCTTAAGTACCCGTGTAAACGGAGATACGTATCTGAGAAACGTTTCTTGGGAACGGTTCTTGGATACGTATCCGGATCCCGGCGGTTCCGTGTAAACCGTGTTCTTAGCACCGCCGGTCTTAAGAACACGGGTATTCGTTTCGGCGTGTAACACGGATACCGGGAGCCCTAGTTTCATTTTGCAATTCTTTTAATTTACTTTCTGATATTTGCAAGTCTTTGTCTAGTCCATACACTTTTTCTGTTTCTACACTATGCACTAACTCTTTAAGTGTTGGCTCTATTTGCCCATTTGTTGAATTATAATGCCTAGACAAATAGTCAGCAACATACATTTGAGAACCTGGTATGTACTTAATGTCAAATTCATATTTTAAAAGTTTAAGAACCATTATTTGCAGTCTGGCTGAAATTTTATTGATGTCTTTATTCATTATCGCCACTAAAGGCTTATGGCCTGTTTCAACAACTATTTTGCGTCCGTAGACAAATTGGTGATATTTTTCCATTGCAAGACAAACTGCAAAGAGTTCTTTTTCGATGGGAGCCCATCTTTGTTGACATTCTGTATAACATCTAGAATAAAAAGATATTGGTTTACCATTTTGAAGAAGACAAGCTCCCATGCCACTTTTTGAGCTGTCAGTTTGTAGAGTCACCAAACCGTCTCTCTTTAAAATATCTAAGGTTGGTGCTTTACTAATTTTCATTTTTATTTCTTCAAAAGCTTGACTTTGTGCTGTACCCCAATCCCACAATACATCTTTTTTTAATAGATCCCTAAGTTTTTCAGTTGTTTTGGAGTATTGTGGTATAAACTTACTTAAATAATTGCACATACCTAAAAACTTTTGTAGTTCTTTAACATTTTTTGGTTCATTCAAGTCCACAATAGCCTTTACATGTTCAGGATCAGGTTTAATTCCTGATTTTGACACTAACAACCCTACATATTTAACAAAATCACTTCTATACTGAACTTTGTTTGGATTAAATTTTATTTACATTGAACTTCCTTGCTCTATCTATTACTTCACTTAAAATTTTATCATGGTCTGCTAAACTGTCCCCCGCAACAATTATGTCATCATAATACACATTTACCCCCTGTATATCACTAAATATGGCTGTATTTATTCTTTGCATTACCTCGGGAGCTGAAGAAATGCCGAATGGCATTCTCTTGAAAAAATACCTTCCGAAGGGAGTACCGAAGGTGCAGAGTTTTTGTTCATCCTCCAAACTCACTTGAAAAAACCCATCCTTCATGTCCAGTACTGTGAAGACACTTTTACCTGCAAGTGAATTATATATTTCTTCAGGTGAAGGAATTTGATAATTTTCTCGAAGAATGGCTTTATTCAACTCTTTGGGGTCTAAGCATAACCTAAGTGACTTATCTGGTTTTTCTACAATGACAAGATTGTTGCACCATGCGGTAGGTCCTTCTACTTTTTCAATTATTCCTCTACTTTCATAATTATTTAAAGTTTCTTTAAGTCTTTCCTTTATAGTCTGTGGAACTCTTCTAATAGGCTTAACTACTGGCTCTGAATTCTCTTTCAGCTTTATTGAATATGTACCTATATTGCCTAACCCATTAAACACATCATCATTTAATTTTACAAATTTATTCTTTTCTTCTGAGACTACAGCATCTACTCTTTTTATTAAATTGAATTGGACACAATCAGGCAAGCCTAAGATTGGTTTAACAGGCATATCCACAACAGTAAATCTTACATTGCCCTTTTTTCCCCTAACAGTACAGGTTAAATTAACACATCCCACAGTTTTCATTTTTTCTTCGTTATAAACAACTAACACTGTGGGTTCCCCGAGTTTACATTTGTCTAATTTTAAGCTTTCAAACAGTTCCAGTGATAAAGTACTACAGTCAGCACCAGAATCCAGTTTAAATTTTATATCTTCTCCTTCAACATTTATTACTTCATACCATTGTAACCTATCTGAGCTACTTACAGAGTCTACTACAAAGTCTTCCGAACTGCAGTCGCTGTCATTTGTAGATTCCCTGATGCCATCAACTTTGTTTTTTGTGGATCTTTGTTTTTGCTGCGGTTTCTCTTCTTTCTTCTTAAATCTACACATTTCTGCATAATGGTTATAAATGTTGCACACAGTACATCTTCTCCCATACGCAGGACATTTTCTTGGCTCATGTTTCTTACCACAATAACTGCAATTGTAATGAATCGGTTTCTTTACATCTTTTCTATAACGAGAACTTTCTCTTACCATATTTACTGACTGTACTTTTTCTTCCAGCTCTTTTACATTTTTCTTGCTGTATTCAGCAGCCTTGCATAATTCTAGTGCCGTATCCAAACTCAGTTCCTTCTCTCGTAACAATCTCTCCTTAATGCCCGTCTCACTCACACCTATCACTAACATATCTCTTACCATTCTATCTTCTTCTTTAAAGTTACATGTCTTAGCTGCATTCTTCGATCTTAAAACAAATCGTTCCACCGGTTCATCTGGCTCTTGTCGTAAATGATAAAATCTGTAGCTGTTCACGACGGTGTTAGTTTTGTTTTTAAAATGTTCATCAAACTTTTTAAGCAACTCAGCCCATTTTAATGTAGAAGTGTCACTCATACCATTGTAAATCTCTAAAATGTCTTCTCCCGCGCAGGTTAAGAAAATGGCTACCTTTTTTTCATCAGTCCCCTGTTCCAAATCCGTGGCCTGTATATATAAGTTAAACATCTGCTTGTATTTTTTCCAAGCCTCCGCATCTTCAATTTTGTATCCTTTAGGAGGCTGCAACCCCAGGGTCATTACGGGCGTTTCCTCCATTTTGTTTGATCCACAAAGGTTTTATTTTCTTAACAAAGACTTCTATTTACCACTTAGGTTTTTTCTTCTTGTTATACTCTGTTTTCACCTGACACCATGTTTCGTATGCATGGAACAAGGATTCAGTACTTTATATTAAATAAAAGATTATTTACGATAATCAATAATTGTATTCAAAGACGCCATGTTCGCGAGTGACCTCTTGCCACAGATAATCTTATTTATGACACATATGTCACAACTACCGATTCATAACGGTGGTGTCCGGCCAACCCTAAAATTAAAAAAAAAAGACGTAGAACGTAAACGTTCGCAGTGCAGTTGTTTTTCTTTGTGATTTCGATGTGCAAAACATTTTACGTAGTATTGCTGTTGTGAGTGACAGACGTCAAATACCGCAAATAATGTTGTTTATACTATAAGCCTCACGGTAAGCTCAAGAAGGCTTGTGTTGTGGGTACTCAGACAACGATATATATAATATATAAATACTTAAATACATAGAAAACAACCATGACTCAGGAACAAATATCTATATCATCATACAAATAGATGCCCTTACCAGGATTCGAACCCGGGACCATCGGCTTCGTAAGGCAGGGTCACTACCCACTAGGCCAGACCGGTCGTCAAATAACGTCGTATAATAAAGAAATATGCCCTGAGAAGAGGTTTCATTTTTCCAGATCAGTACCAGTATATGTCCAAACAGACGGACTGCAACCCGATTGCAACTTGTATGGGAACTGCACGCCAACTGCAACGTCGGCGTGCAGTTCCCATACAAGTTGCAGTCGGGTTGCAGTCCCTTTCTACCGGCCCTAAGGGCTTGTGCACAAATCACGCGAGGTTCGATAGGGAGGGGGGTCACGAAAAAATCACGATAGAACACGTTGGGAGAGGGGGTATAAGGAAACCTCACGTGTATTTTTCTACAGTGAACGAAACTAAGAAAGAAAAACCTACCACATGAGTAGATACTTTTTCTCGGTTTCGTTAAACATAAATCTTCACTCTGCACTTCAAAATAGCGAGTCTATTTAACGAAAATAGAAAAATAAACAAGATTTTCTATATACAATACTATTTATCTTAAAGGTCGAATGAAAAAATTTCAAAAAAATACACGTGAGGTTGTGTGGGGAGAGGGGGGTAGCCAAAAACCTCACTAAATATCACCAAAGGGGAGGGGGGGTCAAAAAGTAGCCGAAAACACCTCGCGTGATTTGTGCACAACCCCTAAGAGAAAAGCGTTTCTTACTTCAATTTGTTTTTTTATCGTCGTAGTTTCTCGTCTCTGTGGGAACTTACGTCTAATTTCAAACTGTAACAATAATGAAACCAAATGTTACTGAAGCCACGGGGAGTTTAAATTAGCAAATTTCTAACCGTTTGGCTTCTTGTAGTAGGCCTTGACTTGCAATTAGAGTTGTGCCGTTCTCGAGTACGTTCTTTGTTTACAATGGGGAATATTCTAGAGCGAGAACGTTCTCCATACAAAACAGAGAACGTTCTCGAGAACGGCAAAACCCGCACAAATATACGTGCAATAATAGACGATTTACTTGGGTACCTCTGTAATAAAAACCATGACTTCTTAGAAATTAGGTCCTTTCGTTTTTAAGAAGTCATGGTAAGGTACAGTCAAGGTATGTTTCGTTAACGACCTTTTATAATTCTGTACCTCGATTTTTGAAAAATTTGAAACCGTATTACCAAATATTTATGCTCTTAAGAAAGCCAAACGGTTACAAATTTGTTAATTTAAACAACCCCCGGCCCCAGGTTAATGACCGAGGTCGGCCAGGGTCGAAACCCCCATCCGTCTGGCCACAGTTCGAACAAGGACATTTTCTTTCATTCCGAATGGCGTCACTTGCATTTATCGAACTTGCAGTTCCAGAAGAATTTGTATTTTGATTTAAAGTGGCAAGCTGTACCCCTAGCAGTGGGGAGACACTCCAGACTTCGGGCAAACTCGGCTCCGTTCAGCTCAGCATTGCTCCGAGCAATTATTAGGGTTGACACAACTTGACGTCCCTTTGCGTGCACGACCACAGATAAGATAATGACTTGAATTTTGACAACCCTAAATAGCCGAAGGGGATAGTGCCATAAGTTGGAAAGGGATATCATGATTAGACCTTGAATCGCTGTCAAACTTCGGATTTGTAGGAAGTGTCCTTTCTGTACGGTAGTACTATTACTTATTCTGTGCCCCTGTACGGTTACCATCAGTTTGTCACTGACATAAACGCCGTCGAGAACGTAATTTACTTTCTATACATCCCATTTGCACTAATATGCGAGTGCGAGCGGGATGTATAGAAAGTAAATTACGTTCTCGACGGCGTTTATGTCAGTGACAAACTGATGGTAACCGTACTGGTGTAAACATCATTCGATAGCCTGACGTGGCGTACGCGTTTGCGTTAGTGTCATTTCGTATAGGATTTTGAGTTTCCAAAACGTCCCGCTTGGCGCGCTGTTCAAAATCCCACACAAAAAATAGACAACGCAAACGCGAGAACGCTCGTCACGGTATCGAATGAAATACACTAGGGGTTCCGAGCATGGCCCGATATGTTCTCGGCTGGTTTTTAAAGAGGGTTTTTAGTGTTCCGTACCTAAAGGGTAAAAACGGAACCCTATTAGGGGAGACCGAGCTGAGTTGTGACAGAGGAGAGTTGTGACATTGTCGATTTTTTGGGATCTATTAACTAAAAACTAGGTCGCAATAGCGTGCGTTTGTTAGTCAAGTTGCGAGCTAACAAACGCATACACTGTTGCGAGCTCACTAACAGTTATTAGATTCCAAAAAATCGACAATGTCACAACTCTCCTCTGTCACAACTCACCTCGGTCTCCCCTACTAAGACACCACAGTCTGTCTGTCTGTCTGTCACCAGGCTGTATCTCATGAACCGTGATAGCTAGACAGTTGAAGTTTTGAGAGATGATGTATTTTTGTATTGCCGCTATAACAACAAATAATAAAAACCGAATATAATAAATATTTAAGTGGGTCCATACAAAAAACAACATTTTTTTGGCGTTTTTTGCGTAATGAAAAAACAATGGTTTTTTTATTTATTTCAGGCTACTAGTGGCCCATCCATGAATTTAATACCTTAAAAACTAGTAACAGTAGTAGTAGTAATGGTACGGAACCCTCGGCGGGCGAGTCCGACTCGCACTTGTCCGGTTTTTTAATCCATATCCACCACTTAAAGCTCTAAGAGAAGTCCTCATTCCCTTTCATACCCATTCCCTTGTAAATCCATTTCTGATTGAACCCTCAAAACCCTTCGAATCAAAGAACTGGATACAATGCTCTTTTAACTCGGTAAGCTGCACAGATCACTTGTCTGTAGATGGAGCATATTAGAAGACTTGGTAACGCGCATTAGCAGCGGTAATTCAATTCGAACCGTAATTACGGCACAGTTTAGTAAATGAGAAAGACAAGGATTCATGTGACTCATGCGTTAGAGAAGGACAATGTGTATTTCAGTTGCAGAAGGTCCAGCTCGCAATATAATATTCTACAAGCAAAATGACGCCTTGTGATGAATGGATTTACTAAATCGGGACTTAATCGCGTATGGATAAGCTTGAAAGTTACCTTCGACGTTTCTGAAATTTATATGCTTAAAAGATACTTGTTATACGCAACGCAACGCATGACGAGTATGTTTTCAAGCATATAATTTTCAGGGTCCAGGTTGACATAACGCACTACATACGTTGCGTGCGAGTATATGGTTCAGTTTGTCCGTGCCTTTAATGCGGCGTCTGTCGGGGATAGTCTACGTCTACCGTTGGGAATCCAAAAGCTATCCTTTTTGAGGGGATATAGGAACAGCTCTCGGAACGTTTTTGTTGAGCCACGATTTGACTGCGTTTCATCGAGTCAATGGCCGTCAAGAACTGAATTTAGAAACGCTGACGGGGATGGATTGAATGGCTTACAGATTTCTTAAAATGCTTAAAATGAGACACATATTTATGTGTAGGTACGTGTATGTGTGTGTGTTTTGCTGGCGTCCATAGGCTATGGGGACCTTTTGCTTGGCGGACCGTATCAGTGCTTGCCACGGACGTGGTAAAAAAAAATCTCCAAAAACACTCGAAACTACTAAACTACACTTACAAATTTATTTACTCATAGTTTCGGAGTAAAAAAAACTAATAATTAATTGATAATGTCGCCATGCACTTTTGCGGCTGATGGTACAGTCACCCGCAATAATATGTTACACAACGAAGGCCGCAAAAATATCTGACACGATCTTATTTGTAGAGTCATAAGAACGTGTCACATATTTTTGCGGCCTTCGAAGAGTAACATATTATTGCAGGTGACTGTACGTAATCTAGTGTATAAAATGAACAGTTAAATCTCAAAAACATACTGCTTCGATGTTCTTTTGTTTTTTAGCGTAAACCGCCCGTTGCGTTTCTTTTTGCAACTCTCTGGGGACTCGCGCCGTCTATTTTGAAAGCATCCGGCGCCGTTCGACTAAAACGTAAAAAAAAACGGTTGCCTTTGACGTTAGAAAGAACAGTTTATAAATATCGCAGAGCAATTGCAGTTAGTCTGTGACTCTGTGCTTTTCTTTGGCAGATTGGTGCAGTGAATTTGTTTGGTTTGGTCTTTACCTAAAATAATAGAGACGTATACAATAGTACATTTCGATGCTAGTGCGGAAGGTATGTCATTACTTCACGAGTACCGAGATATCTTGCCACGAGCCGCAGGCGAGTGGGAAGACTCGGGACGAGTGAAGAATGACATTTCCGCACGTGTATCGAACGACGTTTTTTAATACAGTTGCGAAAAAATAAGTAAAACGTTGTTAATCGTACACTAAACAAAAGTGGTAACAGTGACAGCTCGCTTAGACGTCGTCTTTAAGTATATTATATCTATGGGCGTTTGACAGCTATTCCGTTCCATTCAGACAACTTATTAAGAACGGAATTTTCAATATTCAATATTAAAAAATAAACGTGTTATAATGATGAAGAGGTAAGTATTAAAATATGAAATATGTATATTTTTCATATTCTTACATTAACAGTAGGTTTTTATGCTGATAACGACGTTTAAAGGAAACTAATATTAACACTCATCAATAAGTAGTCGTGAATTGGAACAAGTATAAATTTAAAAAAATTGGAAAAGTAAAAAGCACTAGTTCGAGATAACCAACTTTCCGCACGCTAAACAGCTACGTAAAGTAGCACTTTTTGAGCAACTGTATTAAAAATGAATTGATGTGTCTTTCATTCATTTAAGTGCACATAATATAAATTTCTGAGGGTATGACGAGGAAATAATGTTATTAAATAGGTACTTAAATCTAATTTTGCTATATTATTAGTTAATTTGAGGATCAATATTAGTAAGTTTTTAGGTACATTAGGTATAAAATGATTAAAGGACATATAAGTGCCAAGATAAGGAGACATTTCGTGACTTTGATTTCTTTGTGGTAGTACGTAACCCTTATATTGCGTTTTTTCAAATATACTGGGGTTATTATTATTGTGGCAGCCGCCACAGCCTTCTGGCAGTCGTTGCACAAAGGTGGCCTAATACGCCACTGGTCCTCCTTACATTTAAGTTTAAGTACTAACATAGTTATATAAGTCGCTTTGTCTTACTAACAATATATGGATCTGAGAAATCTGAAATAAATAATTTTTATTTATTTATTATGTCACAAAGAGTAAAACCATAGAGAAATATAAGTAAGGAAAGAGTGCTAACTCCATACATCAGTTTTCTTACCAAAACGCGAGTTACTTATATCGTAGTAGGTATATAGCGTCAAGTAGTGGATATATTAGCACTCTTTCCTTGCCTACTTAAATTTCTCTATGGTAAAACAAAGTGATAAAGAGCTCCCTTGTAAACATCAAAAGCTATATGTCTATCACAATATACATGCTATGTTCTAAAATATGTTTTATTACGAGACGAAAACAAGATACTTTAACATAGTGGAGTCCCAGCGCGCCGCGTCGGACCCTACTCAAAACGAGGGGCAAATGAAGGCCGAGAGCGGGGAGGCCCTGTTTACAAGAATTACAAGTATACTCAGTTCAGTGGCGGATTTGCCCCTAAGGCCAAGTAGGCCCGGGCCTAGGGCGGCAAGATATTATTCAAAAAAAATCAATGATGATAACCAGAAATAACTCAAAATGTAGTCAATATGATGGGTGCTGAGAAAGCGGCGGCTACAGGGCCTGGGGCCTAGGGCGGCAAAGACTGCAAATCCGCCACTGAGTATACTTACGTATTTTGATTATTTAGTAAAACGTTGCAGATATTAATACGGATACGATTCTAATTTAAGAAGTTGTTATGATTTTTAATTGGGTTTGATACGACCTTTATCCTTATTATAAAAATATTACTTTGCTAATACGGGAAATAATAACGTGCTGGTCAACCAGTGCTAACCCGTTATACCTAGAGTTAGACCAAGAAAAGCCTGCAGCGATTTTGATAGCCC
The DNA here is from genome assembly GCF_910591565.1 of Cydia splendana. Taxonomy (NCBI): domain Eukaryota; kingdom Metazoa; phylum Arthropoda; class Insecta; order Lepidoptera; family Tortricidae; genus Cydia; species Cydia splendana. The sequence goes on from NC_085968.1 coordinate 2,580,981, forward strand.
ACACAGTTCAAGTGTTATTTACATCATTTCATAGGTTAACTGGAAGAGATCCCTTGAAGGGATAAGTTCGCCTTTGTACTAATGACGAATGTTATTTTTCCTGTTTTGTTTTGATTTTTGTACAATAAAGTGTTTTACTACTACTACTTCATAGATACCATACCGTACCTAAAGGGTAAAACGGGACCCTATTACTAAGACTCCGCTGTCCGTCCGTCCGTCTGTCACCAGGCTGTATCTCACGAACCGTGATAGCTACAGTTGAAATTTTCACAGATGATATATTTCTGTTGCCGCTATAAAAACAAATACTAAAAACAGAATAATATAAAGATTTAAGTGGGGCTCCCATACAACAAACGTGATTTTTGACTGAAGTTAAGCAACGTCGGGCGGGGTTCAGAGCCTCTACCATCAGTTTTAACATTGACATAACGCTCACGTCTACGTAATTTACTTTCTGTACATCTCGCTTCCACTATTGCTCGCATATGCGAGTACGAGCGAGATGCATAGAAAGTAAGTTACTTAAACGTGAGCGTTATGTCAATGTCAAAACTGGTGGTAGCCGTACAGCACTTGGATGGGTGACCGTTTTTTTTTGCCGTTTTTTGCATTAACTATGGTACGGAACCCTTCGTGCGCGAGTCCGACTCGCACTTGCCCGGTTTTTATGGTATAGGAGGTAAACGAGGAGACGAATTACCTGATGGTAAGTAATTACCGTCGCTCATGCCTGCAGCACAAAATTGCAAGTGCGTTGCCGGCTCTTAAGATATGCTAACCTACGCTCTTTTATTTAAGGTTTGAAAGTTCTATCGGTCCGGGAATACCGCGCAAAAAACGCTTTCGCCTATAACTTGCACGCTCGGGTCAAACCCTAACTGACCCGACGCGTTCGAAACAAAAACCCGTGAAACCCGGGAAGGGTGACAAGGGGTCAGTAAGTAATAAGTTAGCGGTTAGCGGTGACAGAATCTGAATCTTCTCGTTATACGGTAAAAACGGAATAACTAGCTGTTTACGTTCGACGTGTTGCCTCTCTGTCGCACTTGTAAATTCGTACGTAAGTGTGACAGGGAGCCAACACGTCGAACGTAATTTAACGCGTTTATCTCTGACGACCGGTGGTGTGAGGTTTTTGAAACAAACTTTAGTTAAACACGGTCATAAAATAAAGGTATTTAAAAAAACCGGCCAAGTGCGAGTCGGACTCGCCCACCGAGGGTTCAGTACTTTTTAGTATTTGTTGTTATAGCGGCAACAGAAATACATCATCTGTGAAAATGTCAACTGCCTAGCTATCACGGTTCATGAGATACAGCCTGGTGACAGACGGACGGACGAACGGACAGCGGAGTCTTAGTAATAGGGTCCCGTTTTTACCCTTTGGGTACGGAACACTAAAAAGAATCCAACTACTGTTCACTCGGTCACAGTAATTCAATCGGAAACACTGAGCCATTATCTTACAACGCTTAAGTGCCACATTTAATTTGCAAATGCGTTCGTTGCTGTCACGTCTCGGAGATTTAAAAAGATATTTGCACACTTAATGGATCACGTACACCATTCCACTAACCCGGGGTTAACCGATTAAACCTGGAGTTACCATGGTTACCAGTACAATTTGACACTAGGTTAACGGTTTAACCGCTTAATCCCGTGGGATGGTGCAAGTGGCCCTTAATGGATCACGTACAAGGACTATAGAGTGCAACTTTGGTGGCCATTCGGTGGATTTTAAAGTTTTAAAAGGATATAAGAAGTTTGTTGGTGCTCCTTGCATACTTAATGTGAGTTATAAGTATTTTGTTTACTGTGAGTTCTTAAACGGTTGGGTGTTGGAAGTGTCTTAAACGGTTGGGTGTTGGAAGTGTCTTAAACGGTTGAGTCTTGGAAGTGTCTACATTGTAAGCTCATTTGGTTAAGCCACGCAACGGAATAAAGATGCAGCGCTCTTTAGCAGATTTTTTGAGTAAATCTTTGTTGTGATTTTACTTCGTTTTAGTGACTTTTTGGTATGAGAATACTATATTTTACTTAGTTTTATTTCTTTAAATTGTATGGTTTAAGTAAGCTAAAGAAAATAAGGGGAAAAAAAGATAAAACTTAAGATATACTTTCACCGATCGTTTTTCGGCTTCTGCCAAAGTTTTAAGTTCATTTTGTACCTTTGTTAAGTGACTGTAACGAAGGTACAAAATGGTATACAAATTAAATTCCTACCTACTAATATTAAACCTTGCAGAGTCCATACCCTAATGGTTGAAAAAAACATTTTAGAGGTCTAAAATAAAGGCAAATACTAGAAAATCCTCACCAGAAAATATTTTCTTTCACGAAATTCGCAATTATTTTCAGACCCGTGAGAAACACGGGCTGCCGGATAATCCCAAACCCGATAATTATTCTCTTGCTTCAATTAATTACTACTTTGTCCCGTTCACAAAAACCTATTTATAACCTAAATGTATTGTATCTACTTTCTATTAGGTATGTACCTACTTTTGTAAATGAAAGGAGAGGGAGGGAAAGACCAAGAAAAGTTACTTATATGAGCCAAAGTAAAGGAGCGTGTAGGGGCCGTGTCGTACCAGGGGCCTTAACATGATGTCCTTATTGCGATTCTGTGCTATATAAGTTATATAGCTCCGTCCTTTAGCGATTCAGTTTAGGTCCTAAACAGAATCGCAATAAGGACATAATGGTAAGGCCCCAGGACAAGGGCTGGCTTCGGATCGACCAAGGAGACAACTTCATAGTGGCGTACCTAGGCGAAGTGGTCCCTCGCCCACGGCCTCGCACTTAAAGGGGCCTCGCGGAAGCTAACCCTTTTTAGGGTTCCGTACCCAAAGGGTAAAACGGGACCCTATTACTAAGACTTCGCTGTCCGTCCGTCCGTCCGTCTGTCACCAGGCTGTATCTCACGAACCGTGATAGCTAGACAGTTGAAATTTTCACAGATGATGTATTTCTGTTGCCGCTATTACAACAAATACTAAAAACAGAATAAAATAAAGATTTAAGTGGGGCTCCCATACAACAAACGTGATTTTTGACCGAAGTTAAGCAACGTCGGGCGGGGTCAGTACTTGGATGGGTGACCGTTTTTTTTTGCCGTTTTTCGCATCATGGTACGGAACCCTTTGTGCGCGAGCACTTACCCGGTTTTTATTATTATTACCTTGGGATTACACATTGAAAGAAAAAGGTCTCGCAGGTGCGACTTCGCCCACGCTAGATTAGTTCACGCTACGCCACTGCAACTTCATCTCGCTGCACCGACAAGAGCCCAGAGGGGCTACTGCGAAAACCGAAATTCGCAAATTGCGGGGATCTTTCTCTTTTACTCCAATGAAGGCGTAATTAGAGTGACAGAGAAAAATGCCCGCAATTTGCGAACTTCGATTTTCGCGGTTATAGCCCAGCTCTTAAATTGAATGATGATGACCTACTGAGGTTGTCCTTGTCTTTACTTCGCTCAGGATAATTTTAGTAATTATCTTTTACAAGTAAACTTTACTAAAACTCTTACCTACTTAAATACTTACCACGAGATCGTATTAGAGCGCCCAAAATGAACTTAAATAAATTTATATTTTTACACCCAGGGCTCTATCTGACTCGAAAATTCAATACTAACACATTAAATCCCGCCTTGAGTGATTTTAAAATAACAGCTTTTATCGATAATAGGATTTACAGAAAACACTATTTCACACACTAACACTAAAAAACCTTTTATGCCTTTTTTGAACATGTCTCGTTAGTCAAAATTGCATTTTTGTCCAAAATACGTTGAATATGAATTGAATTCTTTAACGGGTATTGGACAATTTAGATATTTGTCAGTATTCAACTATTCAATACATTCAACGTGTGTACAGTCGGCATCATACTTTTGAATGAGACTGTGTCAAAATTAGGTACCTATATTAACCTGTAGGAGCTTTAAAAACCGGGCAAGTGCGAGTCGGACTCGCGCACGAAGGGTTCCGTACCATAATGCAAAAAAAAAGAAAAAAAAAAGCAAACAAAAAACGGTCACCCATCCAAGTACTGACCACTCCCGACGTTGCTTAACTTTGGTCAAAAATCACGTTTGTTGTATGGGAGCCCCATTTAAATCTTTATTTTATTCTGTTTTTAGTATTTGTTGTTATAGCGGCAACAGAAATACATCATCTGTGAAAATTTCAACTGTCTAGCTATCACGGTTCGTGAGATACAGCCTGGTGACAGACGGACGGACGGACGGACGGACGGACAGTGAAGTCTTAGTAATAGGGTCCCGTTTTACCCTTTGGGTACGGAACCCTAAAAAGATGTATCTATATCATCACTAGACCTTACAAAACAAAGTCCCCCGCCGCGTCTGTCTGTTTGTGTTTGTATATTTGTTCGCGACAAACTCAAAAACTTCTGAACGGATTTTCATGCGGTTTTCACCTATATCAATAGTGTGATTCTTGAGGAAGGTTTAGGTGTATATTTGTTAACCCGTGCGAAGGCGGGGAGGGTCGCTATTGTTATAAAAATTGGCGGGCGTTAAAAAAAAGTAATCTGAAAACTGTTTTTAATAAATTTAATTAAAACACTAATGTAATGTAACAACTTCACGTCACTTTTGACACTGGTAGATCCGATCCATATCGTATCGAGATCTAATTTTTGACGTTTAATAAAATTTGAATCACGCCGTATAGGTTGGTTATTTGAACGAAAGGGATGATCTTTGAATCCCGATGTTCGCGGTGCCCTCTCGAGCCCTTCAGTTACCCCTAAAAACACTAAAGCTGTTGACGTTCACGCCAAATGTAGTGTCACAGCTAACACATTACCTCGCCTTCCACACACGAGTGCCCTCCACGGCGGCAAGTGTTATGGCTTTCCCGTTTAGTTTAAACTTCGGTGTTCGAGGGGCGATGTCCTGGTTTAGAGTACAGGGGAGAATGTTAGGTAGGTATGTGATCTTATTTCACTAACATGCTTCTTGAGTCCACAGATTAAACAGACATCGTATTATGATGAGCGTGAAGTCACCACACAAAGTACCAAGCTACGTCATAAACCATTTTCGAATGACCAAACCATTTACGACTAGGAGTACAGGTCGCACATGTGGTCGCATAAATCATTAAGCCCACGCCAATGACCTTCGATCTGAATCCCTTAGTTTTCTAATGTTTTTTGTAGCTTATCATATTAACAGCAACGGCTTTAAGCAATATAGTATGCCATATTTACTTCAAATTTTAGGCTAAAAAACTGGTGTTCTTGCCGTAACTTTTGCATTCATTAGTTTAAAATTAAAACCACACGTTTTTCGAGACGTCAAAGACGAACCCAACTATGTAGATTTCGTACATGTAAGATCCTTCACAGCAATCTAGATACAAAAATCTATTTTTTTAGACAATGTTTAAAAAAATCATAAAAAAATAAGTATTAATTTCTTTCAAAATCCGGTAGACAAAAACGGAGACAAAAAATTGAAGATCCGATAACCGTCTATCTTATAATTCTATCTGTAGTGCAAAAAAAGGAGATACGATTCAAACCTTGTCAAAAATCGATAAAAACCTCGGTTAGCCCCTTGAGCGGTCGCGCTCACTTCTTTTTCTTCTTCTTCTTTATTAGGGGCTATATAAGGCTCCAAAGCCTATGTATCACTGCGACCATTCCTGATCTATTGTAATCGCCACCTATTACAACTCTCGATCCAACCCTGCAGCTTCGAATAGCTGCTAACTTTACCTCCTCCGGGCGTAATATGTGTCCGCCCAAGATTAGGTCACGAGTACGCATTAGGCAAGGGCACTCTGTGAGGATGTGCAACGGGCACGCGCTCACTTACAAAATTATTAGCACTGTACCGCGGTGAACACGAGTTGTCTCTCTTACAAACCTTTAAATTCTGTCTCGTTCTAACAAACAGAAATGTCAAAATAACGGATAGAGTTACACCATGAAAAGTCTGCAACGATTTTGATAGCATATGCAGTACAAGTGTTAGTTACACGTCATAATTTCATAGAAGTTTGACGTTTAAAATAACACTTGCACTGCGGGTGCTATCAAAATAATTGCAGACTTGTATTGGTCTAACTCTAGCGATAAACTATTATTAACGGTTTGCTAGATTCCTAGATTTGACAGACGTATCTGAATAACGTCATGAGCCGTTTGTACCAAGACAATCTATAAATCTATTGCTCATACTGCTACTGAGCGATCGACTCGCTTGCTCGATATATCGACTAGAATAGCATTCCGTTCGAAACAATGTCTTTGTCTTTACCTTTAACCTTTAGTCACAGATTACATAAGCCGGCGGTCGGCAACCTGCGGCCCGCAGGCCGCATGCGGCTCGTGAAACTCTCACTTGCGGCCTGCGAGCCTCTCTGGCTATGTAATATTGAGAAATGACAATGTCTGATAAAGTCATAAATATTAACAAAGTGCGGCCCGCGTCAACTTACTCATCGTTAACTACGCTACTAAACCTACGCAAAAAAAGGTTGCCGACCGCTGACATAAGCGATACGCCACTTTGTACTAAACGTAAATTTCTATTGTTGTCAGTAATTGGGCCATTATCTGTGCTTGAACTATTTTCAACATTTCGGTCACTTTTTCAACACTGGAGGCCGATTGATATAGTGTTAGACCAAGAAAAGTCTGCAGCGATTTTGATAGCCCACTCAGTGCAAATGTTATTATGTCATAATTTCATAGAAGTTTGACGTTTAAAATAACATTTGCACTGCGTGGGCTACCAAAATCGCAGCAGACTTCTCTTGGTCTAACTCTAAAAATCTTAATTTTATATGTGATAACTGCCTTATAGGTACCCTAGTAAGAGGATATTAAATATACATACCCTTAGTCATACTTGGAAAGTATTTTTTATTAAAACTTAATTTAACACCCGTGTACGGACTGTTTTATAAATTTTATAATCAAACGTTACCGTGAAACCTTTTATTATGTAAACAGTTTGGAAACCCTGGGATTTTGTCAATTAAAAGTTTGAAATAAGGATTAAACTATTAATGACTAGTCTTCCTTGTTCCATTCTAGTCCATTGGTTTTTAATCCGCCTTGGTGGCGGCCCCGGGCAGTAACTGAAAACCTCTGAGAATTTAAAAATAAAACAACCCCTTAGCCTCTACCATCAGTTTTAACATTGACATAACGCTCACGTCTACGTAATTTACTTTCTGTACATCTCGCTTGCACTATTGCTCGCATATGCGAGTACGAGCGAGATGCATAGAAAGTAAGTTACGTAAACGTGAGCGTTATGTCAATGTCAAAACTGGTGGTAGCCGTACTTGTTGACTTAGGTATAACATAGGTAATTACCACGGTAATTACCATGACATATAAGGTGTCGAGACATAGACGGTCACTAAGGAGGCTGTGCAATACGAGTAGCACAGAGAGACATGGAGCGCGCCATACCATGAAGAGAGGCCTAATATGCTCAGCAGTGAGCGCTGAAGGCTAAAATGATGATCATCCGTTCTTGTCCGGGACGGATTTACAAGCACATAGAACGTAAGTTCGTTTGATCATGTAACTATAGATCATCATCATCATCATCTCAGCCATAAGACGTCCACTGCTGAACATAGGCCTCCCCCTTGGAACTCCATTCGTACCGGTTGGAAGCGACCCGCATCCAGCGTCCTCCGGCGGCCTTAACAAGGTCGTCTGTCCATCTTGTGGGTGGACGTCCTACGCTGCGCTTGCTAGTCCGTGGTCTCCACTCGAGCACTTTTCGACCCCATCGGCCATCTTCTCTGCGTGAAATGTGGCCTGCCCATTGCCACTTCAGCTTGCTAATCCGGTGGGCTATGTCGGTGACTTTAGTTCGTCTACGGATCTACGGATTATATTGGAAGTTATAGTTGGTCAAGCAAATCTTGTCAGTAGAAAAAGGCGCGAAATTCAAATCTTCTATGAGACGAAATCCTTTCGCGCCTACATTTTTCAAATTTGCCGCCTTTTGACAAGATCTTCTTGACCAACTATAACTTCCAATATAATGAGTCTAAAACACAGTCGACTCTGAATCGTCCGAAATTAATGTTTTTTTTTAAAGCAGAGGACTCAAAGCACAAGTGTTCAAGTGTTGTAGTTCAAATAAGAAAAAACTTAAATCTCAGAAACACCACTCTAAACGATAGTAAGAAGAGTAATTTTCTTGCTCCAAGACACACAAAACGACGTACCCGAACAAAACTTCCACGTCCAGTTAAGGTTCTCAAACTTTACCGTCTCGTTACCTCAAAACCGCTGACCTACTCAACTCAAAACATGCACGAAATTGCTCCGAAGAAAAGTGAGGGACGCTGGAAGCACGGTATTCTGTACAATAATGATGTGCGCGTAATTTTTCATGGTTTTTGCAGCTTTATGGCGTATTTGTTAAGTATTTTTTATGTTATTATTGTTAAAAATCCACGGATTTTAATGCTTTCAATTGTCAGGAACACAAAAAAAACACAATAATGACATATAGTTTACTTAAGCGTTTGCAGTGCCATCTGCGTTAAACTTTGCGCTTTTATTCTCAATGGTCACTCACATCAACTTATTTGATGAAATTGATAGAATGTTCGCAATGAATACCAAATTTTATGAAAAAATATACAATACGAATATATGGAAAATAAAACGACAAACACATAAAGTGAAAAATTGCCCTAAACAGTACTAAACACTTACTTCAAATAGCAGAAAAGATAATGAATATTCTTGCGCACTTCCACCATAACAGGGCGGAAGTAGTTCAGTTCCGTATTATATTAAAGTCTACGTGTAGGAAATCATCCGGAGAGACATGCGGGACCTACTTTTATAGAGGCTGGATGTGCTTTTACTTTTTCTTTGTATTCGATTATCTGTCTTTTTCTTGGACATATTTGACCTTTTTCTTGGCAACATTTCTTACAGAATACATTTTGCTTACCTTGTTTTGTAATGTTACAGTTAAACCCGTTTTAAGTGAAATCGCGTTTTCCTTAGTTAACACTAATTTTCCGTAGCGCCTTGGTGAAAAGGCGTTTTACTAATTATTCAAAATTTAATTCAGCGAAAACTAGTTTTGCCAAAAGTCAAAAGCATTTATTTGCCATACATAACATCATTGTATCACTATTTGCACCGTATTAAGGGGTTGTGCACAAATCACGCGAGGTGTTTTCGGCTACTTTTTGACCCCCCCTCCCCGTTGGTGATATTTCGTAAGGTTTTTGGTTACCCCCCCTCCCCCACATAACCTAACGTGTATTTTTTTGAAATGTTTCTATCCGCCGGTCAAGGCCACGCGCTACAAAATTTCGTGAAATAGACTCGCTATTTTGAAGTGCGGAGTGAAGATTTATGTTTAACGAAACCGAGAAAAAGTATCTACTCATGTGGTAGGTATTTTTTCTTAGTTTCGTTCACTGTAGAAAAATACACGTGAGGTCTCCTTATACGTGATCTGTCGTGATTTTTTCGTGACCCCCACCCCACCCCTCCTATGGAACCTCGCGTGATTTGTGCACAAGCCCTAAGGCGTACAATTTTTGCCTCGGGAAAATAGAACAAAACAGTGAACTTTTGTGTTTCAGCATTGTATGTACTTACCTCCCTAAAAGGATTTTTGAAAAATGAATTGTTGTAGATATCTAACGTTTAGACATATTCGTTATTACATGAAAAAAAAGAAATATAAGATAAAAAGTAAAGAGAATAACGAAGAGAAGTGCTGTAACATAACTAGGTCACCAAGGGATTGTAAATTATAAAGTTTAAAAACTTTGACTTTTACGAGGTGTGTAACCCGTATCTTTAGTCTTCCACAATGAGCTTTATATTTTTAGTGTAACATTTTAATAACTCAGTTTCGACTTCAACGTTATCGTTTTTTTGCAACAAAGTCGGAAAATGAACGAAATGAAACATTTTGCTGTTCGTTCATTTTGCAACTTCGTCATCGCGTTGCTAACCGAACTGACATTCAGTCAGTTTTGTCCCGCGGGGTGAGGTAATCGCATTCGAGTCAGGCTAGAGTCCGTTCTGTATGATAACACTGCCGGTACTTACCTATGCAGTGTTAAAGGCAGCCACATCCAGTCCCGCGCCACACGTTTCTCGACGACGCGCGGTTTAATATAGCGAACCACGCCACTCCGCGCGACAGCCAGCGTTCTCATTTTGAAACTAAAGTGTGTCTTGTGCGCTGTTCGATTTGTTTGCTTTTTTCTAGTAAAATAAGGGGTAATAATGGCTGAATATGAATTATACTATTTTTGAGTGGAAGCTACCTAGGTACTTAAAAGTAGAAGTTGATAATATTGATACAGTGAACCACGCCACTTCGCGGGAAAGTCAGCAGATTAAAAAGGAAGCAGAAATTTGAATGATCCTGAAACTGACACTACTGAGTCTACTGACAGTTGGTTCCGGGGAAGCGCAGCAAATTTTCCGTGTGCTGCACGCCTTATACACGTGTAGTGGTTTTTGTCGGATTTCAGATATGAAAAGTTAATTAAAAATCGCTTTGCATCCAATCCTTTGAAAACGGTACCTTTGATGACAGGTTATTTTGCTAGTTCTCTTGCTACGTATTAATTTTTGATTGTACGCGCATGTGGAGCGTGTCTTTGTTCAGCTTTTTTACGGGAAAACTTTGGAAACAAATCATATTGTTTATTAAAATTTTTGATTCGTGTTTTTCACTACTTTATACATACTTGTATGTACCTATAAGCGTTTCAAGACTAATACTTCATTAGCTGCACACTTCCACGTAAATTCACTGCATATTTAATTAAGCTATCAATAATGTAACACTTTAGTTTAATGTTGTCATTAAAAAGCAAAATAAACTAAAATTTATTCGCCATTTTGAAGTTCGGAAAATGATTTGGTCCCTTTATGAAACTTAATACAACATTGTCAATAGTATTTAGTTGTACCCAGAGTCAGATTACATTTGACACGAGGCTTAAATCGATGCCCCGTTCGAGACGACTTAAAATTAGAAATTGATTTGACAGCTTCCCCAACCCATATCATTACGGAAAAGGGGGGTAGGGGTCTAAAACCACCAGTGTAAGCGAGAATCTTCGTCACGTAGTGTTTGTATGAATAATGTTATAAAAGTATACTGGTTTATAAAGAAACAGAGAAATTTGCGTTTAGTACTATGATTAATTAATGTCGTAAGTCGTAATCTGCAGGTACATAAGGAAAATATTAAGTTTTATTATGTAGGACGTACCTAATGTATTCCGCGTTTTTTTTATAAAATTAGGTTGACATATAAAAGTGCCCATGTGGCCTATTTGGTGAATAAATGTTTGATGTTTTAATACTTTGAATCAATGTAAGCATCATAACCAATTTACCTACAGAATTAATGTAACATTTCTAGAGACTGAGCTGACAGAATAGTGTTATCTACATAACTACAATCGAGTTATTACAATCGTAAAGCTGGATTAAAAAGTAAAACAAAATCATTAAGATGTTAAAGCGTCTGCATAATAACAATTATGCGAAATGAAATTTATGCGTATAACATTACATTGGGATTAGGACCATTAGGGCAATCAATTACTATGCGACCCAATATAGGATATATAGACCCGCGATCACCTTGTTCGCTCCGATATATCCGATATCCATTATACACGGTGTGGCCTGTAACATGAGCAAAGAATTAAAACATAGATTGTACTCCTCAAACGGTGACACTTTTGTTCAACAACTTAAAAATTATGAAGTATTTAGACTCCCTATTTTTCATACAAAATAAATATTATCTTCAATGGACGCCATCGCCACGCCATATTATTGTGATTGACGTTGCTTGTCACGCCTTAAACATAACAAAATTCGCAATACATTGCGTCTTAGAATAAACTTTAAAGTGTAATAAAAATCAAACCACAAGTTATTTTTAAAAGTTGCTGAACAAATGTTGGTCAGTATGAGGAGTACAGCCTACAGTTTAATTTTTTGCTCATGTTACAGGCCACACCCGGTATATACTATATTATCGCCTGTAGATACTTACTCTCACGAGAATTTGTAGTTTATTCTAGCTCCGGTAACAGGACGGATAACTTCCTGAACTGTTTCTAATGTCTTTTTCAGCTTCGTAATAGCAATTTTGCTCACTGCATTGGGGATAAATAAAATAGAGTACATCCCTCTGGGTTAAAGAGGAAAGTAGAATAAAATGAAACGAATAAATCCGTAATAATATGTTACACAATGAACGCCTCAAAAATATCTGACACGATCTTATTTGTAGAGCCATAAGAGCGTGTCACATATTTTTCACCTCAGCAGCTCGAACAAGGGTACTTTGCTTCTTAAAAACAGTGAGCAAAATGCGATTTTGCTCACTGAGTCATTTTGTCTCACTCAGTGAGCAAAATCGCATTTTGCTCACTGAGTGAGACAAAATGACATTCTAGTGACCTTTATAGTCAAATGTCATTTCAACATGCGGGGTCTAATACAAGTTCGATATACTTGGGTTCTATTATCTCTGTCCCTCTAGGTATGTTCTCACTGCTTAGGGTGAAAAATTTTGTGTACTACACGAGATCAAAGTTATTTACATCTCGTGCGTTTTTGAATCCCTTACTACGCTCAAGAATCTTTCGCTTGCACGGGATTCAAAATAAGCACTCGAAGAAATATCAAACTTTGATCTCTTGTTGTACAAATAACTATTACAGCCTTCGAAGAGTAACATATTATTGCAGGTGACTTTGATTTGAAATGACCCATTTACCGACATTTGGAAAACAAAAGAATCATAGCTAATCCTTTGTTCTAAACATGAGTTAGAATTAACGCTGTCTTTTGTTTTCTCAATATAAACTCAAACTCATTTTTAAGGAAAAACCCCAAGGGAAATTGGAAAGGCTTTAGATATCATAATATTCATAATTCATTTATGTGATAAAAGTAAGGGACGGATTTGGAAAGGATTATTCAAATGGTGAATGATTATGATTATGTAAAGGTACCTAATAGATTCAAGAGGGTCCGACCCTTGGGACTGATGAGAACAGAGTTGTTACAAAATTATAGTTTTCGGGCTTGTATGAGATCATATCAAAACATATTATATATACCTACCTACGGATGTAGTGCAAATTAGACTTATATCGAGCGGGATATTATGAACCGTGATTACCTTTTGTATTGTTTTCATATCCCGGTCGATATAAGTCTATTGAAACTAACCGTGAATCATTCAAAACTGTTAGTGCAAAATGGGTTTCCATCGTATTTTCTCGGAAACGTTCGTATTTGTCATGCTAGTTCAGTCAATGTCAGTACTTTTTGTACCGAGACCGACTGAAATAGCAAGACACGTTCGTAAGTTTCCGTGAAAATATGATGGAATATAATTATTAGCGATGCAACGGATAGTTGTTTGGCCGGATACCGGACACCGGATATTCGGCCTGACCATCAGCCGAATAACCGGTATCCGGCCGCCGAATATTCGGCCGGCGGAGCTATACCTACATTTCGGTTTTACAGGTGCGTATTGTGCAAGTTTTGACAAGTACGGCTACCACCAGTTTTGACATTGACAGATTAACTCGCGTCTACGTAAATTACTTTCTATACATCTCGCTTGCACTAATATGCGAGTACGAGCGAGATGCATAGAAAGTAAGTTACTTAAACGTGAGTGAATATGTCAATGTTAAAACTGGTGGTAGTGCTTCACTACGGTTACCATCAGTTTGTCACTGACATAAACGCCGTCGAGAACGTAATTTACTTTCTATACATCTCGCTCGCACTCGCATATTAGTGCAAACGGGATGTATAGAAAGTAAATTACGTTCTCGACGGCGTTTATGTCAGTGACAAACTGATGGTAACCGTACTGTTTCGTAGTTAACGTTTGCACGGACTCATTTCTGGGCTCGAAATAAGTGCGCGTGCAAGTGAGTGGAATGTTTAAATTGTTTTCAAATAATAAACGGGTACAATTATGACCGTGACTGTTTCTTAGATCCAATTTGTTTACTCCGAAATCAAGCAATGTTACTATCCGGTATCCGGTGATATGCAAGCCAAGCTGGACGACCTTCGAAGTGAGGCAATGAAGGCGGGACTCAAAGTCAACACCCGGAAGACACAGGAGATGAGGTGCAGGGACACAAGTACCGTGCCGCTCCTTATTGGCACAGAGGCTGTGGAGCAAGTCCACAAATTTACTTACCTCGGAAGCGTCGTGTCGGAAACTGGAGGGACCGAAGAGGACATCGCTTCGAGAATAGCCAAAGCAAGAGCAACCTTCGCACAGCTCCGCCCCGTATGGCAATCAAGCAAACTGACACGGAGAGTCAAGCTCAGAATATTCCGGTCAAACGTAAAAACCGTATTGCTATATGGGTGCGAGACGTGGAAGGTCACAAAAGACATCTCGCGCCAGCTTCAAGTTTGTATTAACCGCTGCCTCCGCCGCATTCTCGGTATATACTGGCCCGAGAAAATTTCTAATGCCAACCTGTGGAGATGCTGCAATGAGACCCCGATCGACCAGCAGATCAAGCGCCGGAAATGGAATTGGATTGGGCATACACTCCGAAGGGATCCTGACCACATACCGAGGCAAGCCCTCGACTGGAATCCCCAAGGAAAGAGGAAACGTTGCCGCCCAAAAAAGACCTGGCGCCGGACTATTGTTGCAGAGGCGAAGGCTATCGGGAAGACTTGGAGCGAACTCAAGCACGAAGCTCAAGACCGATCCAGATGGCGGCGCACTGTGGACGCCCTCTGCCCCACCTAGGGGACATAGGACAATAAATGAAAAAATCCGGCCGAATAGTAATCCACTATCCGGTATCCGGCCAAATATTAAATGAATGGCCGGATAGGCCGGATACCGGATAGTATCCGAATATCCGGTGCACTACATCTGTTGCTATAGCTCTCGAAATGTAGGTACCTGATTTGCCCAGATTTCTCACACAACTGTTAAGGCTTGGCCAAACACACAGCGCGACGCAGCGCCGCGTCCGCGGCACATGCTAACAGGTTACCGACGTCAAACATAAACATACTGCGTCCCGCCGGTCTCACGCCCCGCTTCTGTCGCGCCCCGCGCCGCGCTGCCCCTTGCGTCCACGCGGCGCGTGCGCAGCGCTGCGCCGCGCGGACGCGGCGGCCCGCCGCGTCGCGCAAGGTCACATCAGTCGGATCGAACGTTAGGCAGCGAGCGGTGTGCCGCGTTCCCGCGCGACCGCGCCGCGTTCGCGCGCGCGATGGGGGCGTGTTGAGAGCGTGAGGCCGGCGCGATCCGCGCGCGCCCTGTTTGAACAGGCATCACGCGGCGCTGCGTCGCGCTGTGTGTTTGGCCAGGGCTTAATGGTTGAATCGGTGCAAACATAATAATATTTTTCAACTCGTCGACTGTAATGATTGAATTAAATAACAGCAGCAACCCCAGATACTCCCACCCCCCCTCGGCGCCGACGGTGGCCCGCGCGAAAATTCTGAGGCGCAATATGGCCCTCAGGTAAAAAAGCTTGGAGACCCCTGGTATAAAACACTATTTCGTCAACATTACAAAGCCTGACTCAACACAAGCCTTATTGAGCTTACTGTGGGACTAGGTCGATTTGTGTAAGATTATCCCAAAAATAATAATTGATTTATTATTTTTATTACACTGTCATTGGTTCGATCAACTTATTTGAGTACTATGAAAAAGCAAATTCAAATTATTGAATTATGTATTACATTTATTATATAATATTACACAGACGTCCATGCCATTCGTGTTTAAAAAAGAAAATTATAAAAATAATCCTCCAAAAACAAACAACAAAACACCCAGCATACTCCGGTGTGTCAATTATTTTCGCATTACGTGACTGGAATATTTTCGGCCAGCATTTATCTGTATTTTCTGTAAACATTTATACATTTCTGGCCGCCATTAGGGCTTTTCATCACCCGTCTCAATGACGGCCCGCAATCATTACAGTATGTCATTAGTTCATTACCTGTCATTCTGGTCCGTGACATTAGATATGAGCGCCGATAGGCATTTAGCCGGCGGCGGCGCGCCGGTCAAAATCGGTCGGCGGCGGCGGCGAATCGGCGGCGTGGCCTTGAAACACCTTTGATTAATGAAAAACGAATTCAAACCAAAATTTTACCCGTTAACATGTTTTTTGCTGTAAGGAAGTTATAAAATAAGTGTATTTTTCAATTTCAAGCAAAATTTATTCAATAAAGTAAAGGTACGAATACGGGCATCAGAGGCGGTCTTAATCTTGGCGAGGCCCTGGCCGGAAGATCTTTGCGAGGCCCTTATCTTTTGTGCTTAGTAAAAAGTAGCGGATTGACTGTATCAGGGAAACGTCTGGTCGACAGTCCAAAGAGCCGAAGTGAGGAAAATCAAGCTCCGTCATTAACCAATTACGACCCAAAAAACAGATTTATGTCAAAAAGTGAGGTCCAGGGCCGAGCTCCACCTAACACCGAAGACCTGTTTCCGACGCCTTCCCATGCGAGGCCAGAAGCTGCAGGTAATGCCAAGTGTGAGCTTGGCTGACGGCCGAATGCCCGGAGCGCCGATTACGGCGCGCCTCTGTGCGAGGCCGAAGGCCAAGCTGCAAGAGAGCAGAGCTTGGAATTGAACTATAGGTCCAGTGTAAGCAAGTCCGAAGGCCGATAAAGACCGAGGCCATAGTGTTAAAGACCTGGAGCTTTCCTGCAGGTGCATTGGTGCGAGGTTAAAGGCCGTGCTGCAGTGAAGCTAAGATCGGAGAAGATCTAATGACCAAGCATTTATTTTAAAAGTAAGGCCGAAAGTTAGGCTCCAAACAGGGCCGAAAACTTGGAGGTTCAGATAGCGTTTTACTTCTATGCGAGCGATGCGAGGCCAAAGATTGGGCTGCGAGAAAGCAAAGCTTGAAATTTGAACAATGGCCAAGCTTATATGAGACCAGATTCCGTTTCCGAGGCCCTTCCGTGATTCCGTGCGAAGCCAACGGCCGGAACTTTGGGCGTGAAAACACTTAATATCTGAAATTAACCCCTTTTAAAGACATTCAATCCATGCTTGCAATGATTAAATTCGCGGTGAATGACGGATGAGCACGCAGAGAAGATGGCCGATGGGGTCGAAAAGTGCTCGAGTGGAGACCACGGACTAGCAAGCGCAGCGTAGGACGTCCACCCACAAGATGGACAGACGACCGTATTAATGTCGCCGGAAGATGCGGGTCGCTTCCAACCGGTACGTATGGAGGTCCAAGGGGGAGGCCTATGTTCAGCAGTGGACGTCTTATGGCCGAGATGATGACGGATGAGCTAGCCAGCTGGCAAAATTAGTCATTTCGTTGCCCTAACAGTACTAGCGCGGTTACCAAACAGAAAAGTTTGAATTTACCATCAATATTTTTTAATTATATGGACCTATAATTATTTATTTATTTATTTAGTTATTTATTATACAATAAGTTACAACTTACAATACCTTTTGAATGTCTATAAGCTATTCAGACTGGCGCTGTTAAAGATCTAAACTAAATAAAATATATATTTCTGATTCTGAAAGTAGTACTATCTAACAAGGTCACGCCGATGCCACGCCGATAGCGCAGCGTCGGCGGCGGCGGCGCGAAAATTTTGTCGGCGGCGGCGGCGCGCCGGCGCGGCGCTCATATCTACGTGACATACAGGAAAACTAGTTTGAATTAGGAATTTATTGTGCGATGTGCGAGAATACGGTTAATATATGATAATGACAAGTTTTCATTTACGATATCAATCGATCAGGTTTGTTTTTAGGATCAAATGTCTATATGGGACCTATTGCAATAAAGCAATACAAAAGTCAGAAATGATAGTCAAAGTGTGACAATCGTACTTCACTCGCGAAACGCCCCTAACAAAACGATAAGTGAACGTGACGTCAAGGTCACTAAGAGTCCATCTTGAAGTATGGACTGTATGGAAAAAACAAGATAATTGCGTTTTTGTCGGTGAAATATTGCGTTTTTGTACATAGATATACAATATTTTTTTTGATAAAATTTAAGGAATCGAATGGTATCCTTTCTTATTAATTTCTTAGAAGTTAAAAAAAACTTAAATTTTGGAACTTTCAGGTCCTGTATTTTTGTATTATTTCCATATATTATTTTAATATCTACATTATTGTGATAAATTGCCCAATTGCTATCTATTTTACTAGGTTTTGTTATAAAATTCAACATGTGTCATCATCCCTATTGACTGAGTTTCCCAATGATTGTGCTGTCAGCTTACCCTGCTGCGCCATGTAGGTAAGTAATATTAAGAACAACAATAGTGTTTAGTGATAACCGATAATGATCTTTCGCGTGTGAAGCCTAACAATCGGTATTAGAAATGGTCACCTCACTATATCGCGGCAAGGACTGACAGATGAGCATCGCCGCAATGGCGGCGTCGTAGGTCAAGCTTCCCAAGTTATGTCTGTTTTATTGTATTAAATCCTTTATTTGATGGTGATTGCTGTTTTACCTTTAACAGTTCAGAAGTGCGATAAGTAATTTCCGTCCACAATACATTTTACTTTGTTAAATGATGTAGTTCAACCACACAATGGTTGCCATGGAAAGAATGCCGGTCTGCATTATTTTATCATAATTATTTAATTGAATTCGCATCAATCATCATTGAATAACAGACATAAATAGTTTCTGTAGCCGTAATAAGGCTTTACGATTATACTAAAAAGCTGTTAATCAGTTTACACGTCATCAAGATTGTGTACGTGACCTTGAGTTATGGTCAAGTTTGTGATCAGATAATCCATGTTAAATTGGATTACAATGTATGGTAAGCTATGAGGTATCGTTCCAATTTGTTGGGAAAAATATTACAGTCGTGTGACTTACAATGGTGTAACTTTGTAGTAGTTTTGTGAATAGTTTTGTAAGTGAACTTTTGGTGTGATAAATATTTAATTTTATCAGAAATCTAAGGTAAAATCACAAGTTGACATATCCACATAGTATGAGAAAGTATGTAATCATTTCAAAAAGTTAAAATCATTACTATAATTGGCAAGTATGAAATATTATACTTACTTACTCATGCCAAATAATTATTGGTCACTCTTGGCTACTGCGGAGTTCAGTAATCATAGAATTATTATACAGAAATGACAACCCAACAAGGCTATTGTTACAATTATATCATCAATCAATATCATCTAATTGGCCTCACAGTGGTCAGAATACAGTAATTTTCATAGCAGTGTTCTATGTTCATAGCGCTTATAAAACTTGTGACTAAATAAGTTGGCCGGTTTACTGGTTGAGTAAACGAGCCATTGATTCAATCACCTTTATTTCAAAAGTGAAAAAAGAAAATAATAGTAGGTATCTGAAATAATTGATTTAATCATTGTCATGGTTCTTTACTTACAACCCAATTATGAGGAACATTGAAGTGGCTAGTGTGTTAGATATTTTATAGTCTGCGCTATGCAGAAAATAGAAATAAATATCTTTATTGGATTCATCCAAGCTTGTGCACTCACTGTGGTAAAATTTAGGCACATGAAATCTAGTGGGGTGTCACAACATATTTGTGTGGCTTAATAATAAATAATATTTGGAGATCATAAATGATGACTTGTGTTAATGCAATAAGTACTGAATAAATTGTTGGGTTATGTTTTAATTTATCATAAAATGCAGTGGTATTATATTATCTGCTATATTAGATTACGGTAAGATAAATGCAACTCTTAGATTGTTGCTGGGCATGTAAATCAAAAGATGATTATCTGGACTACCTATATGAAATGAATTGTCACTGTGTAACTAGCTGTATAGCTTTAGAAATTTATAGAGGTGACTAGAGTTGATTATTAATGAATTGAGTTACATTTAGCTAAATGAGGCAAGAATTTAAAATGTCACAGACAATTTCATATACACACTATTAACTTGCAGTTTGTAAACTTTATTCCAACAACATAAGGTCTACTGATGATCGGTTGAAAGTATTGCTGTAAGTACTTGACTGTTTTGTGTGTACAGTCCTCCACAATAAAATGCTTATAGACCTAGTCATGTCAAACATTATGTTGGTGGCTGCAAATTGCCTAATCTTTGCAAAGTGAGTACATGGAGATAAATTACTGTGTATGGTTCTTATGTGTTTGTGTATTATGTAATCAACTATTGGTTATGAATGAAGTATGGTCTTGTGTGGTAAAATGCTGGGTAAAATATACTTACTAATAATTCAACTTTAACACAAGCTACTGCCCATACTTTGCATGTTCAAAAGCGAATTGGAGACTTTGTTGTGGTAAAATATATTATGTTGTTTAAATGTACACCTAGATGTACTAAATGAACAAAATGAGTGTAGTGTAACAGTACTGACACTGACTAATGGATATTTGTTGACATGTTCTCAGATGAAATAGTGCAGATTAGCATGCTTACTAGGCCGGTGCTTTGTGGATAATTCCATACAAGTTCAGGTGGATTGCAACCCCAAGAATTGAAGTAGCATGTACGTTGAATTTGCACATGCACTGCAGGAGGCAGTGAGAACAGCGGTGAGATGAAGTAACAAATTGAGTGGAGACAACTGGTATGGTTATAGTATATGCAAACCTGTAAGTGTGAATTGAATTGTAGGTAATAACGTTTTGTTATTGAATGAAATTTGTGTCATGTTAAGAGGGCTGAAAACTAAATTCTAATTAGTTATGCAGAGCTTGCCAATATTGTTAGATATGAGATATCTATCTCACAGAGGCGGCTTGTTCATATGGTTGTGGGCAAACTGGTTGACCGGTAGTAAAAGTATTAACTGGCTAAAATTAGGCCGGTAGGAATTGAAGTCTATTGATGGTGTGCTCCATGTAGATGGGTACTTCCAAGAACAATTAAAATTATTAATATGTTATTTGTGTGTGTGTATGGCTTCATATTGAAACAATGATTTTTATAATGTTATTTCTTAATTACCTAAAGTAAATGATTGATAAATTAACAGTGTGAAGTGATAATATTCAATGAGTCAACATGTTCAATTTGTTTGTTAAATGTTGTATTATCATGACATGTGTTATTATAAAGTCAATATGACTCCTAGAATGGATATTGCGGCTCGTGGCGGTGCGGCTGCTTGAAGTGAGTCCTCTTCCTCACTGAACTGCAGCTGAAATGGGTTGCAATGAAAGAAGAGTCTGCAATGAGAAGTGACTGCAGATGTTATTACTAAAGTTATCCAATTGA
The DNA here is from genome assembly GCF_910591565.1 of Cydia splendana. Taxonomy (NCBI): domain Eukaryota; kingdom Metazoa; phylum Arthropoda; class Insecta; order Lepidoptera; family Tortricidae; genus Cydia; species Cydia splendana. The sequence continues at coordinate 2,602,292 of NC_085968.1, forward strand.
ATGAGGCACATAAGTTTACAAGTTTACAGTAATGGTCAATATTATTAACACATGTTGTTTCACCAAGTACCTACTTGAAGTAAGTTTCTGGATGTTTTTATGCAAATGAATCATACTGCCTATGCCTACTTTACTGATAATTGGCATGACTTATAAAATGTCTCTTTATGTCTTGTCTGTTTGCAATTTTTCAAAGACATTATAATATCAAGTAATTAATATGGATGGATACTATAATAGGTACATTTAAAAACCATCTAGTAAACAAAACAAATAATATTTGAATAGTATGCTGTGTGACTGAACTACTGTGTGTGCTAAGGCATACCTACTGTTGGCTAGTGATACATACCCCTTACGCAGATCATTCTAGCATTCAAAGCTACCTCAGACAGAAGAAGAAAATAAGTGGTCTTGTTGAGCGACCTATTATTCTAGACAACATTTTGTAAGTTAAATTGGTAAGTAAACATTAGTTATGTACCTATAGCAGGTTTATGCCTAGAGGTAACAATGTTTTAAATTACTTGTTCATATACTTGCTACTTGGTAATATCTTTACATCACACACTTTACTATATTATTTAGTGTTGACAAAGGTCAAATTGATGAGAGAAACATGAAAATCGTTTCTGAAGGCAACATACCTTATGTTTGAGGTATGCATGTTAATGTAATTATCAGAGTAGATAAATTATGAAAACAAAAAAAAATATATATATATTTGGCGTGACAATGATTCTCTAGGGCTCTAGTTGGTTGTCGTGTGGTGATAACGCCGACAGGGCTATTACACTTAGGTACAAAATTGTTATTGTTGCCAAACTTGTTATGCTGTCACAAATAAGGTTAATGCCCGTGATAAAAGAAATGAATCCATGTAAGCGTAAAGTCGCCTTAAGTTAGTCAAGACATGGTGGTGAAAAAGAAAAGTTATGTCCGCCAAGTTTGGTTGCCTCAAGGGCTCACAGAAATGTTTACATGGTTGCCTCAAGGGCTCACAAGGTACGTTAAAGATATAGGTACATGGTTGCCTCAAGGTTTCACAAGGTACGTTAAAGATGTAGGTACGTGGTTGCCTCAAAGTTTCACAAGGTACGTTAAAGATGTAGGTACATGGTTGCCTCAAGGTTTCACAAGAGTACGTTAAAGATGTACCTAAGTACATGGTTGCCTGAAGGGCTCACAAGATACATTAAGGCTTTACGTGGTTGTCGAGAGCCTTTGCGGCTTGATACATGATCGCCTGAAGGGCTCACATAGAGGATCGCCTGAAGGGCTCACATACATGATCGCCTGAAGGGCTCACATACATGATTTCCCTTCGGGGCCTGGTACTGGACAACCTATGTGGCTTGGTTGTTGATAGCCTTTGTGGCTTTATACATGATCGCCTGAAGGGCTCACATACAGGATCGCCTGAAGGGCTCACAAACATGATCGCCTGAAGGGCTCACATACATGATTTGCCTTCGGGGCCTGGTACTAGACAGCCTTAGTGGCTTGATTGTTGATAGCCTTTGCGACTTGATACATGAACGCCTGAGGCGCTCACATACATGATCGCCTGAGGGGCTCACATACATGATCGCCTGAGGGGCTCACATACATGATCGCCTGAGGGGCTCACATACATTATCGCCTGAGGGGCTCACATACATGATCGCCTGAGGGGCTCACATACATTATCGCCTGAGGGGCTCACATACATGATCGCCTGAGGTGCTCACATACATTATCGCCTGAGGGGCTCACATACATGATCGCCTGAGGGGCTCACATACATTATCGCCTGAGGGGCTCACATACATGATCCCCTGAGTGGCTTACATACATGATCGCCTCAAGGGCTCACATTATCGCCTGAAAGTGTCTTACACAGCTGAACCAACGCTTAATGAGCGCACATATTCGCCTGAAAGAGCTCATCCAAATGAGATAGTACTTTATTAGATCGTGAAAGTGACTTAGCGAGTATTTTTGAATTTGTTGAGAACCCCATGCCTGGTACTTAGCGAGTATTACTTGCAAAAGAATTTAGTAATTAATTAATACGTAAAATATATGTACGCTTAGCGAGCTCAAGAATATGATCACCTTTGCAAGACCAGTTTAAGAATTGATTTAGCGAACTTATATAGTATCTACAGATCAGCGAAGTTAAAATAGTGAGTTCGGAAGATGATAATTATGATGAGGCTTAAAGAGCTACTTGACAAGAACCAAATTAATATGGGACCAACTTGGAGGTAACTCCTTTCAAACAAAAAAAAAAGAATTACTCAAATCGGACTACGGATGTCGGACTAATCGGTGAACCTTGAAGAAGGAAGGAAGGAAGGAGTAATCGGTGAAGTTTTTGTAATAAAATGACAATTGACGATATTATAATATTATTATATCTGCTTAAAGAACTGACGATTGGAGAACATGATATTTATTTAAGAAAACTGGAAATTTACAATATAAACCTGGTTTTGAACCATAACGGAACTATCACTTGAGAGCTGACGATTAAGATTGATTTACCAGCTCGTAATAGTCGCAATGATCTGACAATTTTGATGCATAAAATGGCATTACGAATATGACACCAAGAAAATACATTTTGATGTAGCCTAAAGAGCCTAAAACATCGGAAGATGAATTGTGGAACTGACCAAGTCGGTTGGTTTTGTTTTCTTATTTTTTAGCACAGTTAACATCGCGTCCAGCGAAGTCGTTGAGCACAACTGGCTACCTACGTCACGAATCCCTCGGTGCAAGGAGTACGAGGACAAGAGTTCTGTGGTGCTGATTGCTGACCTTCGGGGGCGAAGGTGTTTTTTTCATCAGGAGGCCGAACTGATAACCGATAATGATCTTTCGCGTGTGAAGCCTAACAATCGGTATTAGAAATGGTCACCTCACTATATCGCGGCAAGGACTGACAGATGAGCATCGCCGCAATGGCGGCGTCGTAGGTCAAGCTTCCCAAGTTATGTCTGTTTTATTGTATTAAATCCTTTATTTGATGGTGATTGCTGTTTTACCTTTAACATTAGTTTGGTCAAGCGTGGCTCACTTCGCGATTTCGTCGCTTTGCTACAGGTAGCTAAAAGTACATCCGTTCCACACCAATTTTGGTGGCTAGCCATAAACCGCGCGTGGCGCTGTCGCCACCTAGCGGCCATATCAGTCCTGATCGTAAACAGACGCGTTTTGTTAGAGAGTGAGTCTTCTGTAGCTAGTACTATTATTTATTCTGTGGTTTGGTCAAAGAGAATTTAAATAGAGGTGTACTGTCAAATGAAACTTTGTAGCCACAGTAAATTTACTGCCACCTTTCGACAGATGATTAAAACTTTTAGAATGCCATTTGACTTTGATCCTTATTCTTTCACTGAATATGTGTTAAATCTGTTAAATGGCGACACTTTTTAATATTTAACAAATTGAACACATATCATTGAAAGAATAAGGATCAAAGTCAAATGGCGTTCTAATAGTTTTAATCATCTGTCGAAAGATGGCAGTAAATTTACTATGACTACAAAATGTACTATGACAATATTTCTCTATACACTCTATTCTCTTTGGTTTGGTCTAAGAATGATTTATTCATCTGTTCAGTCATAGACACAAAACATAAAAGTCAAGAAAGAACATTGGCTGTCCTATGGAAATCAACATTTGATCCAGTCTAAATGTTTCAAACAATCAACTTTGTTTTGTTTTATTCAATTAAAAGTCTTTAGTAGTAATAAATACTACACACAATATGGCTAAGGATTGCAAAAACACTCAGTACAAATGCCAAGTTATAAAGTGAATAATGACCTGTAAGTAACTGCAACACTACAAACGGTATTTCCACATTTTTCGCACGTACAAAGTTATTCAGTTACGAGCCCTTTATAAACCGTCTAAAAGAGTTCGCAAACCTCACTAACGCAATTTGTGCGAGCTGTTACATTGCCACCGCTTACCAGATACAATGTGAGACGAAAATATGAAGCTAACCAGTTTAAATGCTTTCTTGAATCACTTACAGCTGTTAAAGTACTGGAGGTCAGCTTAAATTAGTCGGTACGAGAACTGCACTCGTTCAAGCAATTAGAACGCCGAAATTTTGTGACCGTACGAACCTTGTTAGTTCGAGGGCTCTATAAAACCGTAAAACAACTCTTTACACACCCATATAACTGAACCGAACAATCGACGTTTATTGCCGTATATTATACAATAATTCAAGCAAGTTGAAACTTTAAACGGCGCGGCGACCGGAGTTTCAGTTCGAAAGTTGTACGTACGGCTGACTGGAGCCGTATTTCAGGGGAAAATGAAGATTCTGCGAGAGTTTCGCATCATTGGCTGTTGGATAGAACATTTCTCGCGGCATAAGTTACGTGTATCCGACTTAAAAGTACCCGAGTTTGTAATTTCTTGCATGCTGCATTCTGTACTCTGATTTTGCGAGTGCTTGTGAAAATACCTTAGATTTACAATGTATAGTATAGTTTTTGTTTGAAGAAACGTCACTTTTGACACTGATACATATCTAATCCATGGGCCCGATTCGGATTTTGATATAGACATCTATTAGACATCTTTTAGACATCACCAAGATACGATAACGATATGATTAAGATCTAACCAGTCAAATTTGACATTTGCGCGATTCTGGAGATACTGTTGAACAATTTCCACAGGATATGACTTAGAGATCCAATTCACATCTAATAGATATCTTACTCTATCTAACGTAAAAGTGACATTGATAACGATTGGTTGCCCGAATTGCGCTGCAAAAGAGAACTAGTTGATATCTAAAGTATAACGTACCTAGAATGGATCTAGTACGTGTCGTCTCTTGTGAATATCTTGAAGTTCGAATACGGCTACATATCTTATCTAGCGTAATATTTGACTGATCTTAAAGTTCATTCGAATGTATGATGTGGGTTTACGAAATAGGAATGATGTCAAGTGTCACTGGAAGTATTGAATTCAGAAAAAATATGTGATGTAAATTAATATTCTTATCCCTTCTCGAAACTATGAGGGTTCAAAAATACGACGAAACGGACAGACGAAAGATATGCACTGCCTTTTGCCCTTTGTCTCGCCAAGGCGGGGGCACAGCCGTGCCCCCAGATACGCGATGGCTTCCCTTTTACACACTTAAAATTTTCGTTATGCGTTAGTATCATTGTTAAATCTGTGGTTATTTGTTATAATTAATTTAATAACTTATTCGAAGAATGACAGTTGTAAAATTGTATACAATTTGCACCACATCAGTGGCTTTCAGATCCCCCAACCACGTTTCTCACAGAATCAATTTTACCTAGCTTATTTACCTACATTTATTATACAATACTTTACTCGGAAATATTAGCATTCGACAAAAAGCCCAGTCGATTTGAATATTATTGTATAAGAAAATTAAATTACACCGTTGAAACAATTTAGTAATTATATTTTGATAGAATATTGTCCCTTTGTTTTCTCGGAACTGTTTTCAAAAGAGTATTTCCCTTAATGCGTTTGACAGGATTTAATAAAGCCGCATCGCCCTTTATTTAGTTATATTTGGGGTTATTTTGATATTTTGTACTTCGTCTTGCCCTGATGTTCTCAATAAAGCACTTTATTGAATCTTCTTTCCAGTCGTATCCTCATTGCTGAGGGTCGTGATTACCAACGCTTAATACCACTTTCTTCCAGGCACTCCTATCCTGCGCCATTTGCAGGCAGGTCTGGGCCTTGGGTCCTGCATTTTTATAGCTCAGGCAACTTGACATCAAGCTGAGGTAAAGAGAATTTAGAATAGAGGAATTTTGTCAAAGTAAATTATGTAGTCAGTACATTTACTGCCATTTAAAGTTAAATTTGTTAAATGTCAAATAGTGTACTTGAGGATATGGATATGCCAAAGGTATGGTGCCATCTTTTCGAGCGATGGCGCCATACCTTTGGCCTACTCTCGAGTTAATAAAAAAACAACGGGTTGCACTCCGGGAGTGCCGGCAGAAGTGAAACCTCAATGACATTGTAACAGTTTTTCGATCAGTCACGTGTCCGTCTTACTTACGAAGCGTCTTACGTCTTACGCTGTCGCGTGTTTAACATTTTTTCCCCATCACAAAAAGTGCACAGCGCCGCTAAAGAAGTTTTCACTTCAAAAACTAGAAGAAAAACAAAGATTCATTGAGTGAAATGCTGTCTCGCAAACTCTCCGACAAAAAGCCGCTGAAATTATGCACTCAGTATAACGCTCAAATTATTTCAGTACTTAGGTACGTGAAACTTGGCATATACATTTACGTAACATATCTATATGTCTGGTACTAATTTTCGTTTCTTTCTTTTTTAAATATATTATTAAAAATCCAATTTGCATATACGAATATTCGTCGAATAGTATAGGGTGTTTCCGAAACTTTTCTCGTCACATTAGTTTATCGATATTTCCCCTAACTAAACCGACCGAGTTACGTGAAAGTTTCGCTTGCATAGTTTGACGTATGCGCGATGACAGTAGCTGTCAGCGCCATCTTGCTTTCGACCGTTCTTATTAAGTTGCCAGCTATACCTACAGGGCGTCCCACGGCTATGCCACATGGAGGGAAAGTACCTTGAATATTGTAGATGGAACATTTTACTGAAAGAAGACATTATTTTAATTTAAAAAACAATTTAAACTGCATTAATAGATTTTAAAATAATTACATGGTTGAACCGGGAATCGAACCCGCTACACGAGAAAAATAATTAACCTGTAGCTTTATCATACCGATCGAAAGGCTTCATCATAAGGATTATTTTTTGCTAAATAACATAGTGTCAGAAATAAAAGGAAGACCATGAATTTTAACAGTTCCACTTTGTATTCAACAGGATGGGACTCATTTTGAGCATTTGATAAATTAAATTGATTATTTTTGAATTAAAAATGTTAAAATTCATGGTCTTTCTTTTATTTCTGACACTATGTTATTTGGCAAAAAATAATCCTTATGATGAAGCCTTTCGATCGGTTTGATAAAGCTACAGGATATTTTTTTTTCTCGTGCAGCGGGTTCGATTCCCGGTTCAACCATGTAATTATTTAAAAATCTATGAATGCAGTTTAAATTGTTTATTATATATATTAAATTAAAATAATGTCTTCTTTCAGTAAAATGTTCCATCTACAATATTCAGGGTACTTTCCCTCCATGTGGCATAGCCGTGGGACGCCCTGTATGTAATAGGAGTTTTACTGGAATGAGAAATCGCTAGAAATAGACCTAAGCTATAGTTTGTATCTTTAGGTATTTAAATAAAAGTAAACAAAATCTACCCTCAAGTGCCTCCTTAAGCCGTTGAGGGTAGATGAAAACATTACATGATCAAATAATGTAGGTTAAAGTCAGGCCGTTCAGTGACAGATCCAGGCGCTTTTGTACTTGGTTGGTTAACCCAGTGGTGGGCAAAGTACGGCCCGCGGGCCAGCTCTGGCCCGCGAATGGATTTCATCCGGCCCGCCGCCGGTCGTATGAAATAATTAGAATATGGGCTATATGGCATTGGCCCACGATTATCACAAATCAAAATACATTTTGGTTACAATTCTGGCTAAATTTCCTAAACTTTCTGGCCCCCCATGAAGAAAGTTTGCCCACCACTGGGTTAACCAATAAATGTTTTAAGTACTCGAAAATGTGCAATTTGTTTTTTACTTTTATTTAAAAATGCAAATTTTGAAGACTACTTAGGTTCACAGTTAAATTTATACATTTAAGTACAAACATTCAAAAAAATTGTAAAGTTGATTGAGACCCTGAACATCACCAAGCCTATTTTATTCACCCATAATATCGTATTAACAAATAATCGTATAAACACGCTCATAGCTTCTCACTGTAATATTGACAATAAAAATTCCTGGAGCGACCTCAGGCCAGGAATTTAGGCGGGCATTCCTTTACGTTTCTGTGTGGAATCTGCTATCTTCGGAATATTTAGGCGGAGCTAACACGTGGGGATTTTCTTTAGCTAGAGATTTTATAAGTATTGGTGCCAAATAGATAAAATATATATACAGTGGTACTACTACACTAAATTAATAACTAGCTGAAACCTAAAATAGGCCCTTGAGGCATTGTACTAAGGATGCTGGCGGCATTTCCTCGTTGCATCGCAATGCTGAGACGTTGTGCGAGGAAGCCGCCAGCTCCTCGGTCACCAACGTCAACCAGACGCTTCGCGATTTCCCATTTCGGGACCTAGAGTTTCAACTCAAAATATATATATTCCGATATCGATATTTTTGACTGTACGAATCTTTTTTTGCCCAAAATCCAATTAAGAGGGCGTTAACGCAAAGTTGTAGTATTTATATATACAGAATATTAATTAGGGGCAAAGGGCATGAAAAAATTCACACGGAAACTATGTAGACTGCATTAGGAGCAGACTCAAACCAAATCCTTCAAATATTAAAGTTGGCTCGATACAATCACGAAAATAATATGTCTAATTTAAATTTATTTTCAGTTGTATATCGTTACTCTGCAAATGTTCTACTAACGAATGTTCCCGCCTTAAACATAAGTAACATTTTTCTCTTATAAACATATATGCCCTTGACTTTATCGAATTCTAGTAAAATATTTATAAATAATAAACTGCAAGTTAACAAAGATGTTTCATTTTCTTTGTCCAAATTCTTTTTTTCTATCCCCTATAACCCCCAAAGCGTAGAAAACAAAACATGCCCTATCCCCTGGTATTAAGGTCTATGGTTTAACGTTGACTATTTCCCTATTTGCCCTACATACGCAATCACTTGGGGTATAAAAGCAAAACAGAGTATATGAGCTAACTGTTGAAATGTTATTTGTAGCCAGTCAACAATCGGAGCGCTTACCCTACGCGGGGGAATAAAGTAATAACGTTTCATAGATACGGCTTTATATATTTTATATAAGATTATTTTATTTACTCGTATTGAGATTTTTCTTTTCAGCTTCCTCCGCTCCGTTTATATTGCGTTATACGAAAAATACAATTTTAATATCGTGATAAACTTGCGGGAATAATCTACTTTCATTCGTTACAGATAAATATTTTATTACCGTCAGCTTCGCAGCAGTTCTTAGATAAGTTAATTATGTACGATCGGTAGAGGCTCCGTGAGATGAATATTAGTTTTATATAAGACACAAACGAGCAGATTAATAGCATGATTATAAGCTATTACTTTTCGGCCCCATCGGCCATCTTCTCTGCGTGCAATGTGGCCTGCCCATTGCCACTTCAGCTTAACTTAATAACTGAGCTATTACTAAAGTCACCGACATAGCCCACCGGATTAGCAAGCTGAAGTGGCAATGGGCAGGCCACATTGCACGCAGAGAAGATGGCCGATGGGGTCGAAAAGTGCTCGAGTGGAGACCACGGACTAGCAAGCGCAGCGTAGGACGTCCACCCACAAGATGGACAGACGACCTTTTTAAGGTCGCCGGAGGACGCTGGACGCGGGTCGCTTCCAACCGGTACGTATGGAGGCCCAAGGGGGAGGCCTATGTTCAGCAGTGGACGTCTTATGGCTGAGATGATGAAGCTATTACTGGCGGCCATTGATACACCTGCAACGCCAGGGGGGTTGCAAGTGCGTTTCCGGCATTTAACTAAGATATGGGTTGAGAAATGCGATCTGTACAGTCTTCGCTTTCGCTCGGCTACTAAATATTTTAGCAAATGCGTGTAGTGTAGGTATATTTTGAAATCGCTGACATGTAGGTACTTAATTAGAAGCACTTAATACCAACACTTACGCTACTTTATCACTTGCGCTAACTTTTGTTGTTACAGTAGAAAGTGCTTCTAGCTTAGAAGATTGCCATTATCAAACTTACCCCTCTTTCAAATTTACCCCAGCACTTTATTAATGAAGTATTAGCAGGGTTAACAAACAATAACAAAATAAAGTTCTACAAATAAAACTACACCATAATACATTTCTAACTTATGAAATATGTTCCACATGTCACCTTTATGAGTTATAGTGCGCCGAAGGTTGGCAGCCTTACACATTTGTATTACATATAATAGCAAACTAACTGTATATTCGTTAGTATCCGACCGAAACCGGATGTTATGCCGAAACAGGGACCGAAGGTTCGGTTTTAACTCAATTTCGAAATTTATATGTAGGCGTGTTAGCAAAAAACTTGAAGTGACGTGAAAAAAAAACTCATAAATAATTTGCTTGAGATTATTTTACCGTAGAAAATGTCCGAAATCCTCAGTAAGCATCTGCAGACTTTGTAATAAGAAAACGAAGTAGTTATATTGTTAAATGTGAGGACTAACCTTCAAATGTCATTACCATGTGATCATCATCATTCACTTGCACCTATTCCATTCACTTGGGGTCGGCGCAACATATCTTTCTTCCATACTTCTCTGTCGCCCGTCATCTCATCATTCACTTGTGTTCGATTAATATCATCTCCCACACAGTCCACCGATACTTATTACAGTGGATACTTTTCCTCGGTTTTCCTTTCCTGTTACTTTGTCCCATGTACCGTCACTTGCAATAATATTTTACCGAAGGCCGCAAAAATATCTAACACGATCTTATTTATAGAGCCATAAGAGCGTGTCACATATTTTTGCGGCCTTCGAAGAGTAACATATTATTACAGGTACGCATGAAAAATCACAAACATTCTATGGTAGCACGGTAGTGACATATGCGTCTCATTACCGGTAACGTTTGTCACAACCATATATGTCTCCTTTCAACATAAAATGTCATTTCCCTTTTCATCTACGATATAATTGAGTTTAAGAAAACGCTGGAAATTTTCATTGTGTAATGCTTAAGCAGCTCTTTAGCTTGGCAAAGTTGTTACTAGAATGTTATTGTTGCGTTATAGCATGAATTAAAGTTGTAGAAGGAAAGGAACGCAGTTTTAATGGTATTTGGATAGTTTTAAGTAAGTGCACATTTAAAGTGGAAAATTAGAGCGTAGGTTTTATGAACGACATATTATTTATTTGTGGTTTTATTGCGAATTGTTTTTGACTATAATTAACGTTTTCTATTAGCGTTATTCATAAACGCGCTACAAACCTAAATTCACAACTATTACTCGTAGGTAAATTGAACAGCCTTATTCATAAAATTTGTCTTAATCTGTCATTTTGACTGAAAATGTTATAAAACACAAATTAATTAGTTTAGGCAGGGTTTAGTCTAGTAAAGTTTTATTAATAAGGGGGTGTGTACAGTTTCAAGTGCTTATTTTCCATCGTACTTTCTCGGTAACGTTCGTATTTGCCATACTACTTCAGTCAACCTCAGTACTTTTTGTACCGAGACTGCCTGAAATAGCAAGATATGTACGTAGGTACGTACTACGTACGTTTCCGTGAAAATACGATGGAAAAAAAAAATGCACTACAACGGTATTTAAGTAAATATTTCTATTATTTTGTGTGTATTTCTGTAAATCTATTTATTTATTGGCTCCTTGTGTTGTAATTGACATACGAAAGGTCGTTTGTATCATAAATTCAGAAGTCAATAAAATTCAAATTAACTTAATCAACGAAAGAGTTCTTTTTGAATAACTTTTATTAATGAAAGAGTTCTTTATATTAAATTCTTTTAATTGAATGAATAGTCTGTCGAGTTTCATAAGTCTCAAGTGTAAAGGCTTAATAAGTTAGAAATTAAGTTAATATTTAAGTTCGATACAATTTTCGAACTTTGTGGTTTTTTTACATAGTTAACGAATCAGATTTCAATTTGTTACGGCTTTGATATTATTTTGATAAGACCTTGACGACCGCTCACGCTGGTTGGTGCATGCGAAATGAAGTGAAACTCGTGCGTGTGATGCGCGTCAATCATCAAGACAAGACGATCGTCAAAGTCATATCAAAACAAAGAAAAAATATTAGACTCGACCTTCTCTGTATCTTTAGGTATTTAAATAAAAGTATACAAAATCTACCCTCAAATGGCTCCTTAAGCCAGTTGAGGGTAGATGAAAACATTACATGATCAAATAACGTTGGTCAAAGTCAGGCTGTTCAGTGACGGATCCGTGGTTTTGTATTTGGTCGGTTAACCAATAAATGTTATAACTACCCGATAATGTACAAATTGTTTGTTTACTTTTATTTAAATACCTAAAGATACAGAGTATAGTCCCTGTCGCGCTCGATTAATTTATCACATAAGTCGCTTTAATAGCAGTTTTAGTGTCCAAAGACTACCGTCCAGTTAATGTTTGCAAGTGTATCTAATAAGAAAATAAAGGCATTGCAGTCCACGGCAGTTGCAAAATTGCAGCACTAACTGCACAGTTTACATTTATTGCGTGCGAGCACCCTTTGTGTTTTACTTTAATTTTGTACTGCAGTTCACAATCTTGTCCTTTGTTTTTAGGAAATCTTGCTGTAGCGGAATAAATGTAAGCCGAAGTTTCCGTTTAACTACGTTGAAAATTCGTATTTTTCTTGTAGATAGAAACGGCGAGATCAGAACCCCTCGAGTAAATTTCATTCGATAGCTTGACGTAACGTACGCGTTTGCGTCAAGTCTCATCTATTTATGTATGGGCTTTAGAGTTACCAAACGTCCCGCTTAGCGCGCTGTTCAAAATCCCATACAAAATGAAACTCGCAAACGTATACGTCCGTCACGCTATCGAATAAAAAGGTACCCACATGGTACCAACTAATACTTACCTATCTATTAAAATATCCGTTCGTATCCACAAACACATATGTACCTACGTTACATATACGCACTTCAATCGCATACACCGTCATACACCATTTCTTGTGACGGTGTATGCGATACGTTTCTTTAAATACATCGGTAACATAACACCGAAGTTAGCAAATAAATCAAAGACACGCTGTTCAAATTGACCCCTAAAACGCATCCCATTTTAGGGTCCCGATGTTATTGCTCGAACCCCACAAAATTAAATAACGCACCCCTATTTTACACCCCACAATAACATGCCGCAGTAAAAAAACAAATGGGTGTTCCTGTTTCTTAGATAAATAATTTTATTGCGAGCGGTATCGGTACTTACAGAGAGACTTAAGATTACTGGTATGGAGATAAAACGAACATTTGTGTATGTGTTTTATTTGAATACCGCGTGCACGAATATGATGGTCGTTCTTGTCTACGTGACAGCGTGATAAAACGGTGTCCGTCACGGATAAAGCGGTGTTAAAATGTGACAGTTATTTTATCACGTGGATCAAGCCATCCATAATACGCCACACATCATACTCAAAAAATGTCCCATAGCTCTTATGTCAGCGAATTATGGGACATATTTTTGAGTAAGTTGTCTACACCCATATTTTTACACTTTATTGTACATGGTTTCAGCCCTAAAAGAAGATAACCTTTTAGCCTTATTTAAGTCTTACAAACCCGCCGCCAAAAGCCGCTTCCATACATTCGAAATTACTCTATCATTTATTTTTAAAATGACTTGTTGAAAATATATATTTGGCATGGACATTCAAGGAGGAAGGTGTTGGAAAAAAGTAAAATGTATAAAATATGTATTCTCCATTTTTTATTCATATTATAAGAAATCTTTATTGATAAATAAATCGTTTTGTGTCTTGATGTGTGTTGACAACTTGTGTGGGTTATCCTAATTTTGTGTCCGCTTACAAAATTAACGTTTTTTTCTCTTTTTTTCAGGTAAGAGACTATTCAGCATTGATCTTCTATTTGGTGACCGTTTTATCCATGGTGGTAATGTAACTTTTCTGCTATATAAATTGCATGATAGTAATGGAGTTATTGATAATATTGAAACGTATATCTATAAATAAGTAGGTATAGAGTAGAAGTTTATAGTAACTATAATACATCTTTCCTCAATATTTTGGCCCCCAAATAAATAACAATCTATATAGTTTCCAATTTATATGATTTTATTATTCCTCCCTAAGTATCCGCGCGAACATACTCATAAAGACAATTCCTCAAAAGACCCATAATGATTTCTTACGACTCACAATATATTATTATTTTATAGCTCTATTGTTAATCTCCTATTTTATGACGCATTAAAATAAATCACTATGACGTATTATTTGTTATTTTATCGACCCTAAGTTGTTATAGACCTATAGTTTGTTACCACTGACTTGCGTGTCAATGAAATTTGAACTTAACGTTAAGAGTAGTAAGGTATAAATTCACTTGCACCTCGAAAGATAGGCATTCTGTAAAAGTGAACTGTTGTTCTGTTTATTTAAAATGTCATTTTCCAGTACGAAAGTGCGGTCGGTTAAACCCTTTTGGAGGTCATTTTTTTACTAGTTTAGAGGCGTTTCGCGAAATCTATTTTAACTCTTATTCTTATTGCGTTAAGGTTTTATATTGCAATCCAGTTACTATCGTGATATTCAGGAACTAATACGATTTCACACCGACGGGTCCGCCCGCATCTCTGATACGGTAATAAAATAATAACATAGTTGTAAAAAAATGATGGAACACCCTTTTAAAATAAATCGACTGACTTCGAATTCGTTTAAGTAGATAAAGAAATATCTCGTGTGAAAAGGGGTTCGTAAATGCTTGTCATAACTTTATATTATGCAGCCATTTTTTTATAGTAATAATGTATCTCACAGAAATCGCTTAATAGATATTCTTAAAGTGTACATATATGTTTTTGAAGTATTTACGAGCCCCGATGCACATGTTTTCGTCTAGTTAGACCATTTTTTGAGGTTCTCGCGTTTGTTCAAAAATAATGTTTTAGTTTAAAAATTACTAATATCTAATGCTTATACTAATGTAGTTTAATTTTGTATGGTAATACTCTGCAATAACTAAATCCAAATACAAGAAATACCGTTTGTACTGAAAGACAAAAAATAACGAATTTTTATTTTTTTATTGACGGGTAGGATTATAACAGATGTGAAAAGGGCTATTACTAGGGAAAGCAACAGGGCTCTACCAATGTACCAGTAGCGGCGGCTTCATACAACCCGATTCCCACCGACTTGCCTAAAATATATTGCTACATATATATCCATAATGAAAACACTACGTATTACCTTGGTATCGATAACACGATTTACTAAAGCTTCACTATTGATTAAATTTCAACTAATCATAGCGGGCGCGCGGGCAACTAAGTTTAAGCTTGAATATTCATTCATGAGCCACCACACACATACGAAAACTCACGCACACGCTCACAAAGTTCGCTAAAGAAAGTCCGCGTATTTACGCTTCAAAATAACACGGTTTTGTATCGAGTTATTCATTTAAATAAAAACCTTAAACGTAATAATATAAGGTTTATATTGGAAAAATGCACGCACATGTTAGAATATTGTTATTCTATGTACAAATTGTATTACGTATGAAACTGACCTGTTTCTCTTTGACGTCCAATGTTGATAATATATTACACTATTTAAACACTTAACACAACATCACGTGATGAATTTGTTATTTATGTGGGTATGATACGAAACCACGGTTGACAAGAGAAACAGTAAGTTAACCTACTACTAAATTTGTAAACTACTTTGAAGTGATTATATTTCGTATTAATATTACTGATTATTAATTATGTATAACGGAGTTTATTGAAAAGATGTTCTAATAGTTTTATTCTGCATAATTCGATAAATGGACGAGGTACATGAGAAACTACTTCTGTGACGTCACTTATCGAATGACAAGTGGCATGATCAACCAGTTGCCAGGTAGAAATGGGTATAAAAGGGACCGACCGATCCATTTATTGATCATTCTGATTTCTGCATTCTGCTTTGAGCATTTCTGCATTCTGCTTTGCCCTGCAGCACTGAGTTAATCATCGCCAAAGGAATATTGAAAGTTAAGTAAATACTATGTTGGTAATTATTGTAATAATTATGTACTTACTTGATTAATTAGATGGATTAATTAATTAATAATTAATTAAATCATCTTTTACTGAATTATAAACTAATAGTGATTGTGTTTATAAGTTGTTGATGATAATGTTAATAAATTGGAATATTTACTTGATTAAAACAGTTTTATTTTCAATTACATCCGTTTATTATTTTATTTATCTTACTTAAAACTTAAATAGTATCCAGTTATTGATTTAGCAGTTTTACATAATTATAAATCATGATAAATAGATAACTTCCTGACAAGTTTTGCCTTGAAAATAATATTTACTATCAATTTTTGAGTTTATTTTAATATTTTAATATCTTAAAAAATTATTCATTTATCTAACATCAGAAGTGGGATTGTATCCAGCTACACTACATATATACTTATATAATTTCAGACGAATTTGGAAGCTGTGTGAAGCCTTCTGAAAGCTGTCTCCGGTGCTCGCGGAAGAGACAAGGACATCGCTTTGCCCACCTTTAACCCCGCTACAAGCGACAGTGGAGCAGAGTCCTGGTGTACCACGAAGCTATGGTCAAGTAGAAAGATGTGTAGCAACTGTAATTAATATGTTTAACACAATGTGCAATGATACGTCAGATTGGCCGAACGATCTTTATGTTATGTAGGTAAATATATAATATATGTTACTCTATATTCGAATAGTAAATATTTATTTGTCAAAATCACTTAAAAGTGATTGATTAAAGTTATTCATTGATTGATTATTTTTTATTGGATTTGTAGCGATGAAGTTGAACACTTTCGCTGGTCGGCCTTTCATTTGGTGTTTTTCTGTCTCACTAGCAGCGAGTGAATGAGATTGACATGTCTAGATGATTGGCAAAGTGTTGAGTTAGTTAAAGCACTCCGCTGGTCGGCCATTTGTTTGGTGTTTGTTCATTTCATTAGCAGCGGGTGAATGGGACAAACATGTCTAGATATCTGGCAAGTGGTCAAAGTTAATATTATTTTAATCAATCACTATCCTATGATTATGCTATTGTGTTTTTTTATTATTATTAAGATTATTGATTAATTGGGTACTTCGAGAACGAAGTACATGTCAGTATGGCCGTGTTAGAATATTGTTATTCTATGTACAAATTGTATTACGTATGAAACTGACCTGTTTCTCTTTGACGTCCAATGTTGATAATATATTACACTATTTAAACACTTAACACAACATCACGTGATGAATTTGTTATTTATGTGGGTATGATACGAAACCACGGTTGACAAGAGAAACAGTAAGTTAACCTACTACTAAATTTGTAAACTACTTTGAAGTGATTATATTTCGTATTAATATTACTGATTATTAATTATGTATAACGGAGTTTATTGAAAAGATGTTCTAATAGTTTTATTCTGCATAATTCGATAAATGGACGAGGTACATGAGAAACTACTTCTGTGACGTCACTTATCGAATGACAAGTGGCATGATCAACCAGTTGCCAGGTAGAAATGGGTATAAAAGGGACCGACCGATCCATTTATTGATCATTCTGATTTCTGCATTCTGCTTTGAGCATTTCTGCATTCTGCTTTGCCCTGCAGCACTGAGTTAATCATCGCCAAAGGAATATTGAAAGTTAAGTAAATACTATGTTGGTAATTATTGTAATAATTATGTACTTACTTGATTAATTAGATGGATTAATTAATTAATAATTAATTAAATCATCTTTTACTGAATTATAAACTAATAGTGATTGTGTTTATAAGTTGTTGATGATAATGTTAATAAATTGGAATATTTACTTGATTAAAACAGTTTTATTTTCAATTACATCCGTTTATTATTTTATTTATCTTACTTAAAACTTAAATAGTATCCAGTTATTGATTTAGCAGTTTTACATAATTATAAATCATGATAAATAGATAACTTCCTGACAAGTTTTGCCTTGAAAATAATATTTACTATCAATTTTTGAGTTTATTTTAATATTTTAATATCTTAAAAAATTATTCATTTATCTAACACACACAGTCAAAGTCCGCGAGTGGCGCAAGTATTCACTTGCTGCTTCATTTGAATTTAAACCTTAAATACAAAGAGGTAAGATTTATATTGGACTGTAATGTTTCACAATTTTGAATCGAGTCGCGTTTGCCGCTCGTGTGGTTAATGTTGCCATACCAACATTGAATTGAATTAATGGGTAAAATTTTATTGTATTTTGCTATCATTAATACCAAATTTTCAAAAAACCTTTAAAAAAAGAAATTTTATTACAAAATCCAAGAATATTATGGAGTCGCAAGTTTAGTTAAGGTAATTTGATAACGAGGGTTTCTTCAAAGAAAGTACTGTTTATAAATTTGTAGTAATAGGTTTTGGAAGTCGTGGGTGAAAATGGAATAATATTATGACAACACACAATTCCGGTTGTTGCCAAGATTTGTTGTTATTGTTGTTTTTATTAGAGTTTTATAGGTTTTAATGAGATTTTACTTAGTTTTGTGCATATATTTATATATAAAGACTAAAGCAGTGAATTTTTGAGTGTTATAAGTGTTGCGTATTGTTCGTGCAGGTGTTTCAAGGTCAGTCCTTGTTTTTAACAAGCTTTTATTAGGTCGACCTGTATGTAACTATGTAATGGAATCTAAGGTAACTAATTTAACCATCTTCCAAGGATCGTAGCGTCATGAAAATTGGCAGCTGTATGTAGTTCTGATGACAATACAATAATATGATACTGTCGAACTGATCTGATGATGGAGACAGGAGGTCGCCATAAGAACTCTGTGATGAAACAACGCAACCTAATTGTGTTAGGGGTTTTTAGAATTGACTCGATGAGTATTAGTTGTCTGTCGTAAGAAAAGTATAGTCAGCGATAAAAGCTTGTACCAAAAATGAAATTTTTGCATAAAACTTATTAGTTAGGATTGTTAGGAATTTAGGAGTAGGAATCCGCTTTTGTCATACTCGACATACACTGTTCATGTGACGTCAGTGATGACAAGTATGGCAAAGGTGGTTATACACTAACTGCAAAAGAACGCACCCAAGGACACACCTAGCGCTTTACTTTACCTTCGCTTATCATGAAAAAATAAGTACATACATAATGTAGGTGTTTAATGTAGGTGTTTTTTTTTGCTCCGAGTTGTCTAGCGAAAAATTCCACGCGCCGCCACTGCAATGTACTGACAATTTTGTCTCGAGCCCATGCATGCAGCAGTGCTGTTGAAGAGGACAATACTATTTGGACAAGGTTTTTGAAAAGTACGTTTTTTCAGCAATAAAAGTCTCATGCAATTTTATTATACGATTAAAATAAACTACATTAAACATTATTATTATGGTTCCCATTACTGGGTCATTTTATGTTCATGTGTAAAATTTATTAGAATAAACAAAATTGTTGCGTGGAACTAGACGAAATAATTTGCATCGGGGCTCGTATAGAACTAAAGACAATAAAGTAGTAATACATTTTTTACCTACACATTTATCAGTTTATCACAAACCCTCTATGATGCGTTCAAAAAGCGCAAATTACTGCCAACAAAAAGATAAACTGTTAGGTTCGAAAAACATTCTTATTTGTGAAAATGTTATTATTGCATTATAATAACGTCGATATCGATTTAATCAACTATCTCATCTATATTGTCGCTGTCACTATCGCTGTCACATTGTCACTTACACGTTGTCGTTACGCGATAAAACGACAAGTATACAATCGGTTTGAAACATCTGTAAAACAAAGCTAACTGAAGATCTCATGGCCTTAAGTGGGGGCTAATGAAATTTTTTTTTAAAACATTTATTTACATACAATATATATACAGTGGTACTACTAAACGAAATTATAGTTTTTATATTGATTTATTGATTTTTTACACTTTTTAATCAAGGGCAAATTTAATGAAAAAATCATACAGAAACTAGACTATATCTGCAAGGGTAGACTCTAACTAAAACCTTAAAAGGTTAAAGTGGACTCGATAGAAAAAAATCACGAAAACATATCTATTTTTCATTTATTTTCAGCTGTATCGTGACATTCGTGACCCTGCATACCGTAACAGTATAATTTTAGTATAAAATAGCTAGTCAAAGCTAGCCGAGGCATCTGACGAGCAAAATTTTAACAACAGAAATATAATAATATTTTCAGGGTAATTGAGATAAAAGGTACCTAAAACCCGCACGACGGCCATATCTTCCGCGCAAGTTCGCGTGGCGCGCCATATCTTTTGTTTTTTCTAATTTCCTGACTTTACGCTCCCTCTTAAAGAACAAATAACCACAAAAAAGCGACCGTAAAGAAACCAATCCAACGTAATTGCCACGTAAAGTATGCAAATAGACTGAATAAAGGCGCATTTACAACAGTTCCGTGCGCTCGCGGAATGTACTAAAAACAGGACAGTGGGAATTAATCGTCTGCCGCTGAGTTCTTGGCACTGTTTAAATTGGTTCTTCACCTAAGTTTGGCTTAATTTATGACAACATTGCACTTTGAGATTGTAACTACGAGCAATAGGCATAGGTATGATCGTTGCTTGTCTCAAACCTTCGAGTAACACCGGCTTTCGAGTCTTCCGACACTTCGGAAGGGACAGTGGCGGATTTGCCCAGTAGGCCCGGGCCTAAGGCGGCAAAAATATAGGGGCGGCATATTGTGAAAAATAAAATTCGCTGATGATAACAAGAAATAACTTAAAATGTAGTTAATATGATGGGTGCTGTGAAAGGGGCGGCTATAGGGTCTGGGGCCTAGGGCGGCAAAGACTGTAAATCCGCCACTGGGAAGGGACGAGCGCAAGCGAAATCTCACCGTACAAATCGTTCTGCCATTTTTTGCGGGGGGGAAACGTGCACACACAGGCCTATTCGGATTTCGAGATAATCACAAGATCTTGAGACGATTTAGATCAACTAGATCTACATTAGATAATCGTCTAGATGTGACTTGGATATCTAAGTCATAACTTGTCGAAATCGTCCAATAGGACCTCTAGAATCGCGGAAACGTCAAATTTGACATATCTATCTTACAAATATCTTTAAATTATCCGTATCGTAACTTGTTGAAGTCTAGTAGAAATCTAATTCATTTTCCGAATCGAGCCGACAGTGGCACTTGTCACTCACTACGTACATAATCCAATCAGTAATGCCAAAGAGAATAAAGTCTATAGAGACGGATTGTCAAAGTAAATTATGTAGCCACTGTAAATTTACTGCCATCTTTCGACAGAACATAAAACTGTTAGAACGCCATTTGACTTTGATCCTTATTCTTTCAGTGATATGTGTTAACTTATAAATATTAATATTCACGCCATCTACTCGACTATAGGCCAAAGGTATAGTTCCATGTTTTCGAGCGATGGCGCCACAACCTTCAGCCTATGCTCGAGTAGATGGCGTGAATATTAATATTTAAAAAGTTAACACATATCAGTTAAAGAATAAGTATCAAAATCAAATGGCGTTCAAACAGGTTTAATCTTCTGTCGAAAGATGGCAGTACTGCAACTGTAGCTACATAATTTACCATGACAGTAACTCTCTTCTTCAAATCCTCTTTGGTAATGCCGACACAAATACATGAAAAATGACACACGTCAAAGACTAATCTTGCACACCTCGATCTCTTTTTGTTTACCGATGAGTCACAATCACAACACGCACCGCGCTAGTTGTGTGCATGCCAGTTGGGCCTGTGCTTCGGCAGAGGAGAAATAGTGCGAATACCGACTCCCTTCCCGGTGTTGCTAGAAGTCTCAAACCGATAAACTCTATTTAGATTATAATACGGTTGCCAAAAATATTAATAGCAGCAATCTTTTAAATGCCATACAACTTATTATTTAGTAAGTAAGGAGAACTTTTGTCGCTTAGGTACTTATTTCAGTATGATAATACAGATGCCGTATTTTCACGGAAACGTACGAACGTGCCTTGCTATTTCAGTCAGTCTCGTTACAAAAGTACTGAGGTTGACTGAAGTAGCACGACAAATACGAACGTTCCCGTGAAAATACGATGGAAAACAATTATGCACTAGATCTGTACTTACTAATATGCCTGTCGGCCTCATCTATGCTGCATGTTGCAACAGATGCACCTCCATTAGTGGTTTCTCGATTACAAGCATTAATTGATAGCTATTGCCCACATGTCTATCTAGGTCACAGCATTGTTTAATGCCCTAAAGTACCTAATATACTAGAGCGGCTATTGAACTTTAAAAAAAAAACAAAATTAAAAAAAATATTCTGCAATTAAGCCTCTTTTACAAGTCAATACAACATTTATGTACAGTGACATCGTATTACGACACGAAAAATACCTATTTCGAGACTGCCGCTTAGTTTCTAAGATCTAAGATCAAATTAAGTTGATCTAGTACCCCAGCAATGCAATCATTTTAACTATTACTATAATCCCCCAAAAAGAGGGGCTTTCTCCAATCTAGAGGGAACTGACGGTTTAAGGCAGGCCACACCGGCTGCGTGTGCGTAGAGCGTAGACGTGCACGTGCGCGTGGGCTAAAATGTTGGAGCCGCGCACGCACACGTCACGCAAGCGGTCGCCTCTCATAAGGAACTGTATATTACAACACGCACGTCTACGCACAAGCACCCATCAGAGTGCACAGACCTTTAGGTCAAGATTGGTATCATTTTCGTATAACTTAATCCTTTATAAGGCAGAGGGAAAATATTTCCCACCTTACTTTGAACTTTATTTGAAAGTGATAGGGTTCAATTTTGCATAATTCCTGACACCCCTATGCCTTATAAAGGCAACTTTACACGGAAACACGGGTTTTTTTCTTTTTACTTTTAAGACTGAATTTTTAATGGAATAACATTTATATAAAAATAACCAAATGCAAGTGCTAAATTGATTTTCTAGATTCAGATGTATGTTGTTTTTCACATTTTGTTACGAAAAAACAACAGCATTTGACTGTATGTTGTATGTAGGTAATTCGTGGTTTCTTTAACTTCTTTTACCACACCAAGTTTCACCTTTTAGGTAGTTGCAGCAGTACTTTGAAAACGTGGAAAAGAGTGAAACAAACTTAGTAAAATACTCCAACTTTTAACTGGTTTTTTCTCATGTCGTGTTTCCCAAGCCAGACGTAGATAAATAGGTATATAGAAACTAAACGAGATTGTATCGCAGTATTTTATGTGGATAAACTTATATTTTATTTTTGTAAAAATTATATAAGTAGGTATGTTTTAAGGGGCTACCCCACGCCAATGACCTTCGATCTGAATCCCTTAGTTTTCTAATGTTTTTTGTAGCTTATTATATTAACAGCAACGGCTTTAAGCAATATAGTATCCCATATTTACTTCATTGTCTTCAAGATATTTGGCATCAAAGTTGAACAATTATAGGCTAAAATACTGGTTTCCGGCCATAACTTTTGTGTTAAATAGTTTAAAATTAAAACCCTGGACACGTTTTGCGAGACGTCAAAGACGAACCCAAATATGTAGACTTCGTACATGTAAGATCCTTCACTGCAAACTAGATGTTTTTTTAGACAATTAAAAAAAAAAAACAAAATAAAATAAATATTTTTTTTTTCAAAATCCGGTGGACAAAACCGGAGATAAAAGATTGAAAAACCGTTATTCTTATAATTTTAGTCTATTCTTATAAACGTTAGTCTTATAATTTTATCTGTAGTGCAAAAAAAGGAGATACGATTCAAAACTTGTCAAAAATCGATGAAAACCTCGGGTAGCCCCTTAAGGTAAACGTCCTACATAATCCATTATTCCATCTCTGAAACTAAGATTGAAGAAAGATGGCAACAAAAAGTGTCAAGCAGGCACTGTTGTAGATTTGTTGTAGATATACCGCAATTTTTGGTTTCCTTTTATAAAAAAATGCTGAAATTACGAGTACCTACTACTAAAACTGCCGTGTTACTAAATAGTATATGTGTAACAAAACATTAAATTGGACTAAGTATTCGCGTTGTCATTTAACTGATTTTACCATTTTAAGGTTTTTAGTTTAATATTAACCTTCAATAAGGTGGTGGTACTGGTGCTCAACGAGATCCCAGTACATGTCATCTTGAAACTTATGTCATTGTCAATAGAGGTCACAGCAGGGTGTGTCATCTTTCATCTACTTATTGGGCATTAGCATGTCGAGCACTAGTACCACCACCTTACCTACCAGAATTTATTTCGGAATTCCGGTATTCAGAGCCAATATCGGATTACAATTCCGATAATGAGAATCGTCCGATATTGGATGCATGCCCTAACTGTGACAGACACAGAAGTGACAAGTAAATCAGATTTAGTATGAAACATTTTACACATAAAGTGAAAAATTTATGATTACTTTTAACGTTAACCATTCCGTTACTACAAAATAAACAAATACTGAAGTCTTTTGAAGCCCTAACAATAGGTACATTTAATTCCACACAGTTCATCGATTTACCAAGAAGGAATTATACCAATGTCAGTAAAATCTCCCATCCAATCCAAACTTTACTTTTAACGCAACACAATTACTTTTCGAACGTAACTTACAAAGAAGAAACATAAAAACTGACTAATTTCGGACCTTATATCAATAATAGTATGGTTACTTTTTGTCTGTGTCGTCCAAGCACTCTGATCTATTGATCTATTGTAGGAACATAGCAACGGAGGTAATTAAAGATTGTGTGTTTCTATTTTGGTCTTATAACCGTCTTAAAACAGATCTTGGACAGGAATTTATGGCAATGTGTGGATGTGGAGGTGTTTGGACGGTAACGATACTCGTAAAAGGATCTAGACGGGGAAAAGCAAAATAAGGATGGATGTACTCGCAGATCATAGATTGAACTAGATGCAAGAAGAATTTGTTTAGTATCAAAATCAAGCGTGTACGTTTAGTAAATTAAAACGTAGCTAGTGCAATTTATTATTGAGAAAGGGGTTTTTGGTTGACTCTCCCTGGGAGTTCAACCAAGCGCTGTTCAATGCATGCCATCTGGCATCTACCAGATACTGGATGGAACATATTGCTAATCAACATTGACCATCACCGAGCAAGGCAGGTGATCAAGATCATAGGAAACTAGAGAAAACGGTCCGAAAGATCAAACCAGACGATTGTGTCCCACACCCACTAGTTACAATGTTGACATAAAACTTAATGTATGTAATGTTGCCATTATTGTCTAATGACGCCATACTCTCTTAATAAAAAACGAGATGCGATCCTCTAATTTATCTTCCCTTTCGGTCACACACGGTTAGTGATGCTGCCTAACAATAAAACGCGAAGTAGTCTAGTACAATATATGGGTCTGAAACTCTGAAGTTACTTCTACGGTGCTAAGATTGTGTAGAACATTACTCCTGAAGCTTTTAAAGGATCTGTTGTAAAATAAATTTTACTTGTTTGGTGGTAAATCAACTGAAAAAGTCTGATATGAGGTGTGAGAGAAATGAGGTGTTATGTTTAGGATGATGTTAATTTACGTGCGCTATCTTAGTTTCTTTTTTTATTGAATGAATTCTAAGGATTAGATTCATTTGCCTTACTTCTAAGGTTCCCATAAAAACACTCCAAATTGGCACCATCATTTTGTCATCATAGCCAAAAATGACATCGGGCTAGGACACGACCAAAAGCAGCATTAGAACATAAATAATCTCAACTAGCTACACAAGTACGAGCGAGATGCACTGCAAGTAATCTGAAAGCAATATCAAGGCGAATTCAGATTATAAAAGTTTCTAAAGCCTCTCTATGATGCCCCGACTTTGATGGCAAATCTTCAGATCCTTTTTATGGGTTAAACTATTCGCTTCCCTCGCTTATTATTCGAACCGACCCACCAACAAGTTGGTAACTCCTGGGGTCAACGTTTACCGTTTAAATAAATAGGGCCAAGTACGGAACCCTGCGGGACACCGTAATGGATTTATTTGCCTACATTTGTAGTTTGTATTGCAAACCGATACATCATAATATTATTCATACACTTAATCCCTCACTCCGCGCGAATAGAATCCGTTCCTGAGTATCTGCATTCCCAACTCAACACCAAACATAAAACGCTTCTGATAGTTCTTCCGCTCTTGCGTCAAAGTCGAAAATCGTTTGACGCAACTGCAAAATAAACTATCACTAACGATCATTCAGAAGCTAGCACTTGTTATCATCCTTGTTACGTAGTTGTTAGAGTTGATATTTGTTTGGTCGAAGCGCAAAACAATTTTAAAGCATACATAGTCACGGTCCATAAGAAGGTGTTATGCTTCAGCAGTTTAATGCTTGCAAGTCCTTAGGGGAACTCGTTCCTCAACCGATTTATTTATAAGCAGGATGTTGCTGTCATTTCAATCATGTCTGGCTCGAAATTCAGGTTATTCAGCAAAAAACGTACGGTGAAAATTGTTGTACAGCGAAAAAGCAAGTCTGCCCAATGAGATGTATCATTTCTTATTTACAGGATTCTGTTTGCAATATGGGGATTTTAGCTTTTCTCTCTTCGTTGTTTTGTCTTATTTGCAGCGTTTTTTTAGACCGGTTTCATTGGTATTTTATTTGCAAGGAATAAAGGATCAAGGTCAAGTAGGCTTTTAAGATTTTGTGACTTGCACCAAAAATTTGATACAAAATAAAATTAATTACCAAGTTGGGAGTTGAGAGATCTTATTTAAAGCAACAATGCGTCAAATTAAGCATTCACCTACCTAATGATAACTTTGTAAAAATTCAATACTTGGTATAATTTACACACTTACCATGAGGTGAGATTGTGGTCATATCACTTTTTCTTATAAAAAAAAAAACTCAAGTCATCATAGTTAGGGCCAGTTGCACCAACCACATTTGACAGACTGATCAACGTCAGCCGGCGCCCCCGGCGCTTTACTATGAAACTTTCCATACATAAAAATTTAGCGAACTCTTTAACGATACGAACAGTTTGGTGCAACTGACCCTTAATGTCATAACATTATTTACTTACAAATAAAACGCGACAACGTTGTATTTTATTTTTTACGGCCATAATTTGCTGGTTAATTAAAAACATTAATTAAACTACAAAAACTAATATTGAAATACGCATTTTTCTATGTGCTATTTTATTTTTTAGTCGAAGTAATTTAGTACGTTGCTTCTGGAAAAAAATATATGGAAAACTTGGCATAATTAATAGAAGACTTTTTTCAATTGGGATATGTACGTTATGCACCGAAGTTATTTTTCATCAACCCTCCCTAACCCTCCCCCCTCTGCGTCACCCCCCCCACACCCCCGCAAAGGGCCCGAAACGCGGTTTTTCTACATTTTTAAGAAAACCGTTCAAGATATAGAAAAAGTGTGTAGGAACGAAGTGATCCTTAGTTAATTTGCTATTTATCTCTTATACACACTATAGTGCTATCACTTATAGTTTTTGTGAAATTTGTCACCATGTATGCAATTTTTTTAGAATTTTCGTTTTTTTTCTTTTGTAAGATAACTTTTCTCAAAATATACTTACGATATCGCCAAATTTCGTTTAATTTAAATAAATAGTTAATATGTTCTTTAAAATGGTGTATTATTTATTATTAAACTCCTTCATTTGACGATGCTATGCCATTTTGAACATACATCGTCTTCAAACATTTTTAAGCTCACCGAACATCGTTACTATTAACCACTTGACTGTGAAACAGATCGCACGGTCGCGTTTTTATAGCTTGCCTCACATAGAAGGTAGCCTATAGAAGTGGTGTGCGCGTGCCTCCGTGAGGGACAAAGTATACGCAATGCGACAATATTAAAAACACGTTTTAACATTCCTGACAATATACCAAAAACAATTATCTACGTATTTCGGTCGGGTTATTGAAATGAAATGAAAATTTTTATTTGTTGCCCACCATAACCCATACTAAATTTATGGTGGGGAACAATCAAAAGTGAGACTGTGACAAGGACAAGCAATATTACCGCTTTCTTGCTACTCCTACTGAAAGTTCTATAAGTGTATCTCGTTCGGTCATTTGGCCCCTCCCCCGTTTCCTCTCTATTATCGTACCTCTATGTTGCCTCACCTGTTACGCTCTAACAAGTATGTAAGTGCGAAAGGGACGCGCATAGTGATAGGCGATAAAAAAGGAACCGTGCTGCGCCCGCTGAACGAATTTTATACAACACAAACGAGGGTGAACTAACGATTTTTGACCACCACACACATGAAAAGTTCATCATCTTCTTCGCGTTGTTCCCGGCATTTTGCCACAGCTCATGGGAGCCTGGGGTCCGCTGGCAACTAATCTGATGATTTGACGTAGACACTAGTTTTTACGAAAGCGACTGCCATCTGACCTTCCAACCCAGAGGGGAAACTAGGCCTTACTGGGATTACTGGGATGTTTCCTCAAGATGTTTTCCTTCGCCGAAAAGCGACAACTAACGCGAGGAAGAAGATGTGTGTGGTGATCAAAAATCGTGGGTTCACCCTCGGTTGTGCTGTACCTATAAATTTCGGTCAGGATCCGTTTCATATACAGACAAGTGGTTAATAACGATATTAGCTGACATTGAAAATAATTGAAGGCGATGTATTTTAAAAATGGCATAGGATCGTCAAATGAAGTAGTTTAATAATAAATAACACATACATTCATATAATCACGCCTATTTCCCGGAGGAGTAGGCAGAGACCACGGTTTTCCACTTGCTACGATCCTGACATACCTCTTTCGCTTCCTTCATTTTCATTACATTCACGCACGCATACACGCTCGCCGGTTTAGGGTGCTCTTGACCTGGCCTTTCTTCAGGATTTCCCCGATCTGATCAGAGAAAATCCGCCGAGGTCGACCCCTTCCAACTCCCACTTCCACTTCTCCCTTATATACTCTCTTTGTTGGCCTTCTTTCACTCATTCTTTCCACATGTCCAAATTATCTCAAAATACCTTTCTCAATTTTAGTCACTACATCAACATTCAGTCCACACTTTTCCCTTATCACACTGTTCCTAATTCTATCTTGCACTCTCACACCACACACACTTCTCAGCGCTCTAATTTCCACTGCATTCACTTGGCTCTGATGCCTCTTCTGCCATACCCAACTTTCGCTACCATACATAAGTGTAGGCACCAACACCCCTCTATGAACAGCCAACCGTGCTTTTTGCGACACCTTCTGGCTGCTGATTAAAGCGTTAAGTGCCCCATTCACACGATTTCCAGCATTCACTCTCCTTTCAGTGTCTTTATCATGCTTACCGTCCCTAGTGAACAAGGTTCCCAGATACACAAACTCTTTCAATAAATAATACTCATTTTAAATAACATATTAACTATTTACTTAAATAAAAAAACCGGTCAAGTGCGAGTCGAACTCGCGTTCCAAGGGTTCCGTACATAAGTCCGACTCAAGCTTGACTGCACATTTCTAATAGGTTTTCCTAATATCTATAGGTAAAGTACTATTTTGTGTATTTTTTCAAAATTTTAGGCCCAGTAGTTTCAGAGATAACGGGGGGGGGGAGAGGAATGGTCGGACAGACAGACAGACGCGCGAGTGATCTTATAAGGGTTCCGGTTTTTCCTTTTGAGGTACGGAACCCTAAAAGCGTGAAAGATATCGTAAGTGTTATTTGAGAAAAGTCATTAGAAGAAAAAAACACTGAAAATGCTAAAAATAGCATCTTCCGTGACGAATTGCGCAAAAACTATAAGTTATAGCAATATAGTGTGTATAAGAGATAAGTAGAAAATTTAATAAGGATCACTTCGTTCCTACACCCTTTTTCTGTATCTTGAACGGTTTTCTTAAAAATTGAGAAAAACTAGGTTTTGGACCCTTTGCGGGGGTGTGGGGGGGTGACGCAGAGGGGGGAGGGGAGGGGAGGGTTGATGAAAAATAACCTCGGTCGACAACGTACATATCCCAATTAAAAAAAGTCTTCTATTAATTATGCCGTAATTTTAGCTAATTTCACTGAACTAATTATGAAACTTCATCAAAGTCTTTTTAATACTTATATCGGTGATGATAAATCAAAAACCGGTCAAGTGCGACTCGGACTCGCGCACGAAGGGCTCCGTAACATTACGCAAAAAGCGAAAAAAAAAAATCACGTTTGTTGTATGGGAGCCCCTCTTAAATATTTATCTGTGAAAATTTCAACTGCCTATATCACGGTTCATGAGATATAGCCTGGTGACAGGCACACAGACAGACAGACGGACAGACGGACATAGTGGATTCTTAGTAATAGGGTCCCGTTTTTACCCTTTGAGTACGGAACCCTCAAAAGGTAGAAAAGTGAGAAAAACTTTTCCTCTACTTTATAA
Organism: Cydia splendana; assembly: GCF_910591565.1. Classification (NCBI taxonomy): domain Eukaryota; kingdom Metazoa; phylum Arthropoda; class Insecta; order Lepidoptera; family Tortricidae; genus Cydia; species Cydia splendana. The sequence goes on from NC_085968.1 coordinate 2,632,568, forward strand.
ACATTAAAATCATGTGTAGTAACGCGATTTTACTTGCAAAGGCCGTGTCGTCCTGTACATTAAATTCACTGGCCGAAATGGGTACCTATATACATATTAGCAAATAAATTGCCTTTTCGAGAACCGTGCCCTGTGGCATCCCTTACCGAACCATGTACGCGGAAGAACCAGTATATATTGGTCCTTGATAGCTCAAAGTTGTTATGGAGCTTGAGGTCCAATTAATACTTGGAAGATTAAGGGTGGCCAATGAAAGTATCACTGGCCTTCCGGCGTTTTGGGACTCTCTGTACCTACGACGAGTTTTGTATAATTATATTGCGGTTTCCTTTACTATTACTTCTGAGTTTGATTTTATTTTTAATTATTGTTTTGTGTTTTCTACGAGTGTGTTAGTGTTACTTCGTTTTTATCTTTATTTTCTTACTTTAATCTTACTTACTACAATTATGGTCCACAACTTCAATACCTATTTCAGTATCGATACCAATGTATTGTAATTTATTTTGTCCAAGTTTTTTCTTCCATTTGCAACTATATTCTGCTATATACCGGGTGTGGCCTGTATAGTGATGAGCCGTGGGAATTTTCCCGGGAACGGGAATATTCCCAACGGGAATATTCCCGGGCATATTCCTTTGTTTCCGGGAATATTCCCAAATCAAGGGAATATTACAATTCAGATTGGGTAAATCAAATTTTAAATTAAAGTTTGTTAAAATATGTATAATACGTTGAAAAATAAAATGACGTTCACAAAAAACCTCGTCTTTATTCTAGATACATAAATTATACATGTTTTAAATACTAAATTTTAAGCTTTTTTGTTCAATCACAAAATCGTTTATCTTTTTCGCGGTGCATTTTATGTGCAATATTTTTTTATTTGTTATTTGAGAGTTTATGTTTCTATCTCTTTCTTTCAATATATTGGTATCCCTTCTTCTAAAAAGATAAACCATGGTGCACTTACTCAGTCTTTGAACGTATCTGGTGCTATCAACACGTGCGTAGATGTGCAATGTGCATAAGTCATGAGGCCGAAAAGTAAAGTGTTTGAACATTTTACTACTCATACAGTTAACAACAAAGTCACGTTTTGTTGCAAATATTGCAATACTGTGTATTTATTTAAAAATGCTACGAAATTCGCCTGCCATTTAAGCAAATGTGCCAAAACACCATGTGACGTTCAGTGTTTCTTTAAAAACCGTGAAAAAAATAAGTCCAGCAGTGCTGCAAGTGAATCGCATGGTGAACCTAGCGGTTCTACACATTCTCACATTCCATATCAAGAGCCAAACCAGGACTCTACTATGTCTGATGTCACAGATAATTCGAGTACATCGATGAGCATCATGAACACCGCAGAAACTGTAAGTTAATAATAGAATATAAGTACATGATTGTATTGCATGATAGTGAATTGACCACGAAAGTGCAACACGTGGTAATTTAATTGTGACGTTATCTGGTAAAGGGAGCTTATTGTCAGTGGCATTTACGCCATTGTTAACGATGACACCATACTACCCTCTACTCAAAGGTCCCTTTACTCAGATAACATCACAATTATTTTTTTTTAAATATAGAACGAGACTTAACTGTGGTAATTTTACTGTAATTTTAGATAAGGTACCTATTTACTTGTATGATGTAAACAATTAAAATTAATTACGTTACGCTATTCAGAAATAAATAAAAATACCACACGTTGCACTGGCACACAAAAATTCAAAGCCACGTGTTTTTTAAAGTGCAATAGTAACATTACTTATTACTGTTTTCAGGTTGGAATCCACCAAGCTATTGCAAGAGCGATTTATGTAACTGGTTCACCATTTTCGCTGTTTGAGCATCCGTTATGGAAAGAAGCATTCCAAAAGGTGAATCCCTTATATAAATTACCGTCCCGAAAACAGCTGGCAACAACTCTTTTGGATAAAGAATACGTAGAAGTAGAATTAGACGTGACGGATAAAATAAAACGAGCCAGCGTTTTACACGTGGCGATTGATGGCTGGTCTAATATAAGGAAAGAGCCGATTATAAATGTTATCGTATATACACCGAAGCCCTTGTTTTACAAGTTCATCGAGACAGATAATAACAGACACACATCTGAGTATCTATGTAATCAAGTGTCAAATATAATGGAAGAGTTCGACACATCAAAGTTTTTTGGAGTTGTAACAGATAATGCGGCTAATATGGTGCGTTTCGGCAAACTTCTGCACGACAAATATAGTCAAACACAATGGACTGGGTGTTTAGCTCACACTTTACATCTTTTAATAGGAGATATATTGAAGATATTAAAGATTAGAAAATTGTTTAAGCACATTGTCAATGTCATCAAAACGATTTCAAGTTCCCACATTCTTGGTGCTGAATATAGAAGGATCGCTGAAGAAAAGTCTGTGAATATTACACTCCATTTGCCAGTGAAAACCAGGTGGGGCAGCTATTTGTTTTGTTTGCAGAGTTTTCTGAAGTCGAAAGTTGTACTACAAAACATGGCAGTGAATATGGCCACCGGACCATTGAGACGATACAAAATCGAACTGTTGAATGAAGATGTCTGGTCAGAAGTGCAAGATCTAGAAATAGTCTTAAAGCCAATTGTCCAATGGATTCTAATGTTGGAAGGAGATTACCACGCAGTGCACTTAGTGCATAAAGCATTTAATGATCTACATAAATTATTAGACACCCCGACTTCCAAAAACTTTTTAGAAGACAGTTTACCCACCTTCAAAAATAAGTTTGAGGAAAGAAAACTGAATGCCTTAAAACCTTTACATTTGGCCGCAGCAATTTTGGATCCCAAAAATCAAGGAGCTTGCTTAACAAATGAAGAACACCTAGATGGATGCGATGTTATAATCAATATGACTGATGATGATGCTTCCGACATATTAGTGGATATCGCTAACTATAAAAGTCGTAAAGACATGTATGAGAAAGATTTTTTGTGGAAAATGGCTGAAAAGGTGGAACCAGTAGTTTGGTGGGAAACCCTTTTTTCGAAGACTGCATTAGGGAAAATAGCTTTGAAAGTACTATCGGTACCTGCAACTTCAGCGGCAGTAGAGAGATCGTTTTCGACTTTTTCTCATATCCATTCGAAAAAAAGAAATCGCCTAAAAACAAATAGAGCAGGAAAGGTGACCTTTATATCACACAATTGGAAACTCATAAATAAACCAACTCCACAAAAACCTGCAATGCCAATTTTATCTGATTGTGTTTGGGACTCAGGAGATGCAAGTTCAGATTCTGAGGATGACTTTTCTGACATTGTGGATATTGAGGAAAGCTCTAATTTATGTTTGGGTCTCAGTGATACTGAGGTTGAAAATATCACAATGCGAAATGCACAAAGCTCTGACGACACTGATAACAGTGACTGATAGTGTCGACAGTTAGAATATGTGATAGCATTAGACTTTATAGAACTAAGTAAATCCAATATTTACAGATAATGACAAAAAATGAACATATAGATATACTCTTTTATAGATATTTTTAGATTTTATATTGTTATATTAAAGTTAATTTTTATACACTGAGATTAGTTAGTAGGTCAAATGTGATGATTATATAACGCTTTTGTTAATTTAAGAAAAAATGTTATTAGAAAAAATATTTAGTCAATTTACTGTGATTTTTAATTAAACTGTGATGACTTTCTAAAATTTGTTTTTATTTCCAATTTTTTCAACAACTATGGGCATATTCCCGGGAACATTGGGAATATTCCCAGGAAATATTGGGAATATTCCCAGGAACATTGGGAATTTAGTTGCCTGTGTGAGTTACACTGTCTAATGTCTCAGTTAATAGTTTAATGGATAACGTTTTGATAGAATCCCCTATAACACAATATGTAAACATTAACAATTTCAAAATTCCCCAATGTTCCCTTCGTGTGGGAATATTCATGGGAATATTCCCGGGAATATTCCCACCTAGGGATTATTCCCGGGAACGGCACATCAGTAGGCCTGTAACACGAGCAAAGAATTAAAACATAGATTGTACTCCTCAAACCGTGACACTTTTGTTCAACAACTTTTAAAAATTATGAAGTATGTAGACTCCCTATTTTTCATACAAAAGAAATATTATCTTCAATGGACGCCATCGCCACGCCATATTATTGTGAATGACGTTGCTTGTCACGCCTTAAACATAACAAAATTCGCAATACATTGCGTCTTAGAATAAACTTTAAAGTGTATTAAAAATCAAACCACAAATTATTTTTAAAAGTCGCTGAATAAATGTTGATCAGTATGAGGAGTACAGCCTAAAGTTTAATTTTTTGCTCATGTTACATGCCACACCCGGTAGAACTACTCGTACGACATTCAAATAATAGTCAGACACAAAAATATTTGATTTTGATTTTGGACAATTGTTAGGAGATTTGGACTATACATAATTGGGTGGTTTTACGATAGGTATGTATTGTATTCTCTCTGTTCAGATCACTGCTTTGTTATGTGCAATTGTGCATAAAACATATTGCCAATATCACGCTTGTCAACGTGTCTTTAATATGGCAATCAAAAAGGAATCATACATCAAATGCAAGGATCAAAGACACTGAAAATTCCGTCGTCTTGGTTACTTGACTCGTAGCTTGAGGGGATTTCAAATTACTGGATAAAACTCTGAGATGCGAGTTTGATGCCTTTAAGAATGATTTTAAATTAAATGACAAAGATTCTAAGCTATGAATTGGAAACAATGTCTAAATGAAATAATTATTATGTTTCACTCTTATTTGATTATGATAAAGGCATTAACTAGTTGATAACCGCTAGCCGCCCAGAGACCTATAAAAAGGTCTCTTGTTCCATTCTAATTTGAATCTTTGTTTTGAATCAAAATTGCATTTTTCTTGGCAAGTTTTGCCGTCTGGGCGGCTAGAGGTATGTATGTTTTTTGTTTAACATTAGGTACTAGCTAATTGGTAAACAAATCAACAAACCGTAATCTTTCTTCATACCGTTATAAAGCTACGTACACGCTTGACTGACTTGACTTCCGACTTCACAGAAAGTCTCAACTGAATAGTCATATATCTGACTTATAACCTTTTGTACAAGCCCAATATTAACTCGCAGTCGACATACCTTTAAGGTTGCATTCGGTTAGCGACTGCAGTGCTCAGCGTTGCTGGCGCCAGAAGAAATGTCACTTTTGACGCAGACAGATCATTATCGTACCGCTGTGACTAAGAAGATCATGAATTACGTAGAAAACGACAGTCAAAAAGACAGTAATTCTATCCTTTTCTACGTACTGCATGATTAAGTAGATGAAAGATTTTAAGGACATGTGGAGAAAAGAGAAACAGATTATTTTGCTCGGAACAAGAGAAACAGTACGAGGATTCCTTACAAGTACAAGTATTAATATTACCCTCGTGTTTATCTTACCCCATCTGACCTGAGATGACATTTACTTATTTGATGACATTTAAACGAATTCTCAAGCAGAAGCTGTTTTCCTAGATAAATTGGGTTGCTGTGGTTGCCGTATTGCTTTCGCGATTAGAACTTTCAATCTGTTGCCGCAAAATACCTCTTTAGTCGTTGCAACTATCATCTGTAAAGATGCTGTGGCCATTGATGATGATGAACGCCGCATCAGCAATGCTGCAGTCGTGATTCGAACATGACCTTTATTCATATATGTCGCGTCAGTCACATCCATTGTTGCTTGTCGTAGAAGCGTGACGTGGAATGTCTTTGTGTAGAAATAAAAACGTCCGTCATGGGACGGGTAACTGTTAAGAAGTTACTGATTTATAAGATACAGTTCCCATATAAAAGTTCTAAGTGCAGAAAAATAGTAAAGATATGCGCTATTATGACACTGTCGTACTTTCGTTTTTTTCCTTCCATTAATTAGGAAGAAATCCCCATAATTTCATATTGTAAAGAAAAATTTACAAGTTTTTTTTCTCTACAGATGTAGGTACAAATTGTGGGAAGTTTCCAAATTCCGGAAAAAAATTCTAAAATTTCATGAGAATTAAAGTAAGGTTCCAAGAAATGGAAAAGTACGTTCCCCATTAAAAATGTGCCCAAACACACACACACACACACACATTCCAGATTTCAAATGTAAAACTTCGCAATTTTGTATAATTCCCACGGCGCATGACGGCGGAAAACATGGAAATTAAACATGTATCAAAAATGCTTCAGTGTTGTAAGTTTAACGTTCTACAAGGACACATAGTCCAAACCACCGCGCAATATATTTATTATCATCCCCTATCACAACATTCGCGTTTCTAATTCAAATCAACGTGCCCTTATCTCTGATTTAGACAAAAGCCGGGCCAACTGAGGTGAAAGATAGGGTCATTGGGTGACTTTTGTCGATTTCGTTCGTATTGTCAGGCGTGGCTCACTCCGCAATTTCGTCGCTTTGCTACAGGTAGCTAAAAGTACATCCGTTCCACACCAATTTTGGGGAAAGCCATAAGCCGCGCGTGGCGCTGTCGCCACCTAGCGGCCATATCTGTCCTGATCGTAACAGACGCGTTTTGTTAGAGAGTGAGTCTTCTGTACCTAGTACTATTATTTATTCTGTGGTATTGTTCACCGTTTTTCTGTGCACGGAGATCGATTCAATCTAAAAATTTGGCTTTTGATCAGATTTTGATATGACCTTTGTACGAATGACGACTGTTATTTTTCCTGTTTTGTTTTGTTTTTTGTACAATAAAGTGTAAGGAGCAATGGAGCGAGCTATGCTCGGAGTTTCCCTGAGTGATCGAATCAGAAATGAGGAGATCCGCAGGAGACTCAAAGTTGTCGACATAGCTCAGAGAATCGCCAGACTTAGGTGGCAGTGGGCGGCCTACATTGCTCGCAGAACCGATGGCCGATGGGGCAGAAAGGTTCTCGAGTGGCGACCACGTACCGGAAGACGCAGCGTGGGAGCGGCCCCAGACTAGATGGACCGACGATCTGGTTAAAGTCGCGGGAAACCGTTACCTAATTGGTTGAGGGCAGATAATGACCGTTCGCTGTGGAGATCCTTGGGGGAGGCCTTTGTCTAACAGTGGACGTCTTTCGGCTGAGATGATGTAGTGATGACAATAAAGTCTTTTACTACTTCTACTACTATTAGACTAGTACGTCTACCATCAGTTTTGACATTGACAATTGACATATACGCTCACGTCTACGTAACTTACTTTCTATGCATCTCGCTCGTACTCGCATATTAGTGCAAGCGAGATGTACAGTAAGTATTACGTAGACGTGAGCGTTATGTCAATGTCAAAACTGCTGGTAGACGTACTTGACAATCGTCTTGGTAATTGGCGCGCATCTCACGCACGACTTTTCATTTCGCATGCACAGATCAGCGTGAGCTATCTTCAAGGTCGTATCAACATAAGATTAAAACTAATTTTAATTTTTAACCTATAAAAGAATTAGAAATAAAATTAAATTAGAAGCAGAAGAGAGAGGAATTTTAGAATTTATTCTAAGCTTAAGATTAAAACTGTAACAATTTGTTAGACAAAAACCGGGCCAACCGAGGTGAAGGATAAAGGGTCATTGGGTCATTTTGTCGATCCCGTTCGCATTGTTCCCCGTTTTTCTGGACACGCTTTTTCAGAGATACGTAAACCTTATGGCGAAGTCATAAGGACCACTAATTGTTAATTATGAGGTCTGTTCCAGCTTGGCAAAAAAGAGTAGAAATTAAAAAGTGGCAACACTGTAGTGTCGTCCCGTTTGCGTATATAAATTGGTTTGAAAGGGACGAGGGACGACACTACAGTGTTACCACTTTTTAATTTCTACTCTTTTTTGCCAAGCTGTACATTTTCCATGGTTGTTCTTTTGAAGGAGAGAATGGAGGGTATAAAAGTATATATAAATTTTTCATTAAATAAGTAATGTGTGTCTTCGGGTTTTGTAACATTCGATAGAAAAATACTATTACTTCTAAAAGAATTTCCCTCTAAAATATGTAACGAAAATAATATAAAGAAAATGAGAAAACGAGCCACTGTCATTGAGAATAATGCCCATACGGTTTCACGTAATTTATGGGTTGACCCTTGCTACAGTTCCGTTTCCCCTTTTACCTTTGTTACTAACCTTTCATTTACGTACTATGATGCAGGTTTTGATTTATTTTCATTGTATGGGCCATTGAGTAGAATAATGTTAGTACGTGGATTGATGTGGTCTAACGTTTACGTGATAATTCGAGTTTATAGGTCCTAAGCCGCATATTATGAAAGATAATACTTAATATGGTGGAAATATTCAACGTCAACGAGTCTCGGTAGGTAAGTTGGTTGAGGGGATGGTATCCTGGAGTCGCGAGTTCGAGTCTCATCCGAGCCAGTAAGTATTACTCAGTTTTCCTTCATTTCTAAGTGGATTTCCAGTCTTTCTGTCACATCGCGAAATATCTCGGGATTTACTTAGGCTATTAGAACCTAAATACCTAAAGAACGCTAATTCAGACCGAATAAATATTATGAAATTCATACGCGTAAAGTGATATCCGTTAGAAATGAATTTTCAATCAAATTGCAAAATGGCGTGTTGCAATATTTTCAATCATATTATGAGTGCCGTCTAGAGATGGGTAACTACCCGGGTAAATACCCGACAGCGGGTATTTACCCGGTAAATACCCGATATTTACCTACCCGCGGGTAAACACGCGGGTATTTTCGTTTTTCTTCTAAATTTGATGTGTTTAATGGTATGTGAGTATAAATAAGATTAATTTAAGTATTTTTTTATAATGTTACATAAAATGTATGTTCAAACTAATTACGAAAAGGTTGCTATGAGGTGAAGTTCGATTTTAACATATCAGTCCAATTATAAAAATCGTGTAAAATCAATCCCTGGCTTCCGGAAATGTTTTAAAATGCTTTTAATATACATTAGAAAGATGAAAATAAAGAATACTTATGACTGATAATAAAAAAAAATTGTGCCGTATCCCAACTTGTGAAGCTTATAAGTCAAACACAGTTAGTTTAAGGACAAAAATGTATATAACCTTTTTTGTAGAAAATTATGTCTACTTTAGTTTGTACATACAACACATTTCGATATTAATGACAGATTCCATGAAATATGAAAAAGTTCACTTTTGCCCCGCTCACCCCAACCACACCCCCCGCCGACCGAAGTTGGAATGTGTATTATCAACGTATAAGTACGATAATTTACTCAAGTCTAAAAAAAATACTCTTATGACGGCCTTTTTTTAATATTTATCAAAATTGTACTAAAAATTCCTTAGTTACAACTGCAACTGCAACTAAACCATTACATTTTAAATGACACACAATAATTACAGCCATGAACTCGGTTTATATCTACACTTTAACACAAATCGACATGTGCAACAAGAAATGAATCTACCCGTCCATTTGGGTAGATACGGGTAAATACCGGGTAGATGGGTATTTACCGGGTATTTACCTGGGTGGGTAAATTGGGTAAATACCCGCGACCCATCTCTAGTGCCGTCGAACCATCGACACATCACAGACAAGTCGAATCGGCCCCCATGTAATTTGTAGAGAGATTAATTATCATAATTCATGTTTTATTGAATGGCTAATTCCGTATGTCAATACATTAGTGGTCAGATCAAGAATAGTATTAGCTGGAGTGGTATTCAGACTTGCAAAATGTTATCTTGATTTGACATCACTCTCAGTTCTTCTAGCGCGTAAATATGGATTAAGACCAATGTGGTGACACCGGCATATAAAATTTTTAATTGGGAAGACCGAAACTATCTTGAAATTTGTTCTTTTGTGACATTATTTTGACCATATCAAATTATTTAATATGTTATGAGCGAAACTTTCAACACGAGTGACTTGTCCTTAAAATCATAAATTTTATAAATAAATACCAAGTTTTTATAATTTTTTTCAACTCAATGCAATCATTGGTTTAAAAAAAAACCGGGCAAGTGCGAGTCGGACTCGCGCACGAAGGGTTCCGTACCATAATGCAAAAAAAAAACCAAAAAAAAGCAAAAAAAACACGGTCACCCATCCAAGTACTGACCACTCCCGACGTTGCTTAACTTTGGTCAAAAATCACGTTTGTTGTATGGGAGCCCCATTTAAATCTTTATTTTATTCTGTTTTTAGTATTTGTTGTTATAGCGGCAACAGAAATACATCATCTGTGAAAATTTCAACTGTCTAGCTATCACGGTTCGTGAGATACAGCCTGGTGACAGACGGACGGACGGACGGACGGACGGACGGACGGACGGACGGACGGACGGACGGACAGCGAAGTCTTAGTATTAGGGTCCCGTTTTACCCTTTGGGTACGGAACCCTAAAAAACAACGCGTTGCACTCCGGGAGTGCCGACAGAAGTGAAAACTCAATAACTAGTCCAAAATGTTTGCAGCACTATGTATAATTGACCCATCCTCCTTTCTATTGAAAAACTTTAGTTCCGAAATTGCTGGCCAGTGAACTTACATTTGTAGCGTTAAATGTTTAAAATTCGAATAGAAATTGTAAAGTTACCTTGCAGACCTCGCATCTAAATATATTTGGTCATGATATTTTGAGTTTTATTCACCAGTAATAGAGTTCACTTTTATTAGCGATTTCATCAAGATGAGACTTTATTGAATTATTGAATTATATTGGAGTGATATAAAGTTAGAATGTAACTGTGAGATCCTCGTATTTCAGCCCGTACAAGATTAGAACATTGAGCTTTATTGCCTTATATAAAAGTCCAGTTTTAAATAATTGACCTGATTATGACTAAAGTTCTTTGGTGAATAACATTGTCCGTCACACACTCACACATGACATAAGTCACGCAAGCGCCCTGCGCCGCCTACATGAAACAGCCGGCTCAGGCATACATTTTCGCCGTGCGGTAGAAAGAGAGGAGAGACGCCTTACGCGTTACGCGTTACGCTGTCCCGAGTTTATCATTTTTTCCCCACCTCAAAAAGTGCTCAGCGCCGCTAAAGAAGTTTTCACTTCAAAAATTGACCAATAAAAGTTTCAAATGTTTGTCTTTGGCGCAATTTCCTATATCTTCTAATTATAGTATCGGATCATCTCAATGATCAATGTCCTCAATGTCCCACTTAAAAAACAACCATATAGTTGTCATCAGATATATCGGAGCGGGCAAGGTGCTCAAAAATATCTGAACACGGTCTCTATTGTCATCCGTCAGAATGCGTCAGCTATTTTAAAGCACCTTATCCGCTAATCCGAAGCGGTGGTGGCCGAGTGGATATGACGTCCGACTTTCAATCCAGAGGTCGCGGGTTCAAATCCTGGCTCGTACCAATGAGTTTTTCGGAACTTATGTACGGAATATCATTTGATATTTACCGCTAGCTTTGCGGTGAAGGAAAACATTGTGAGGAAACCTGCATACACCTGCGAAGAAATTCAAAGGTGTATGTGAAGTACCCAACCCGTATTGGGCCAGTGTGGGGACTATTTAGCCCAAAACCCTCTCGTGCTTGAGAGGAGGCCTGTGCCCAGCAGTGGGACGTATATAGGCCAAATTATTAATTAATCTGATGGTGACTGTATAGTAATTACGTAACAACGATCTCAGACGGTCAATAAAAACAGATCGGAGCTTAACGAACCAAATCGTTACATATCCTTCCTTCCCGCTCCTTAATGTAACAAAAACATACGTAATCCGTGACGTCTTGAGATATCAATCATCGAAGACAATGACATACGAGTCGTATGTGCCGGGGTTCGGGGAAATATGCGTGACGTTTAGTTGTGAGTTAGTACAAATATAAAGTAGAAAATCGTTATTAAAGTATAGCTTATGAAATGAGATAAAGAATGTGACAATTATGGATGGCTGGGCCGGAGATTCCGGCGTCGGCATGGCTCACTCCGCGATTTCGTCGCTTTGCTACAGGTAGCTAAAAGTACATCCATTCGGCCCCAATTTCGGGGTTTTCCATAAGCCGCGCGTGGCGCTGTCGCCACCTAGCGGCCATATCTGTGCTGATCGTAACAGACGCGTTTTGTTAGAGAGTGAGTCTTCTGTACCTAGTACTATTATTTATCCTGTGCTGGCGTTTCGTTTTCTATGGAAAGCACCACGTGATCACCGATCAGCCGTCACAGAACATGACGTGTCGGACGCCTCGGCCCGCGGTCTAGCGTGAGTCATCCTTTAATGTTACTTTTTTTTTATCAAGCAGAATCGTCTGCAAACTTACAATGCTTATACCCCCGTCACACTAATGCTCCCCACGCTGAGGAGCATTCCTCACGCTGCTACGCGCCCTGCGGCGGTAGCACGGTCGCATTTTTATCGCTTGTCACCATGCCTGTCACGTTCTAACAAGTATATGAAAGTGCAAAAGTGACGGGCATAGTGACAGGCGATAAAAATGGAACCATGCTGCGCCCGCTGCTCTTCGCGTTGCGGCTATGTTACCCTATCTTGCTCTACTCGCGCATTTAATTGCGACGCTCCACACTAGGTTGTTTAATTCCTTTGACTCGTGCCAAAAAAAACCCTCAAAATAGGGAGCGGTGGGCATGACGAGGAACATGACGTGCGCCATGACGAGTAACGTTACCACACTACGACTCTGCCTGCTTTCCTCTTTACTTCCCATGCCACTCACTCACATACCCCTGTCACTCACTCGATCACATAATGTGATAATATCTAGGAGACCGAGCTTTGCTCGGAAAACATAAAAACTCAAAAATACGCGTTTTTCCAGAGATTAGACCTAGCTAGATCGATTTATCGCCCCCGAAAATCCCCATATAGCAAATTTCATCGAAATCGTTAGAACCGTTTCCGAGATCCCCGATATATATATATATATATATAAACAAGAATTGCTCTTTAAGGAAAAAGGATAGTATAGGAAGGTTAAAGGAAAAGTGGAAAACTCACTGCCTTGGTGCGGTTGATGTCGCTAGGCCCCTAAGGCGCGTATGACGGATATGGTAGAAATATTCGCTGTCAACGGGAGCTCGAGGTAGTTCGAGTCTCCCCGAGACACTACGTTTTTCCACTTTTCCTTTATTTCTAAATACTGTTACTGAATTACGTTCCGATTGTAAGCAATTACCAAGGTGACTTGAGCAAAACATCCTTGACTGCCTTGGCCGTGACCACCGTGAGAGCCGTGATGCTGACCCTGTTTCCCGAAACCGCCCTGGCCTTGACCACCCTGTCCGAAACCAACCTGGCCTTGACCACCCTGTCTAGAGATGGGTCGCGGGTATTTACCCAATTTACCCACCCAGGTAAATACCCGGTAAATACCCATCTACCTTGTATTTACCCGTATCTACCCAAATGGACGGGTAGATTCATTTCTTGTTGCACATGTCGATTTGTGTTAAAGTGGAGATATAAACCGAGTTAATGGTTGTAATTATTGTGTGTCATTTAAAATGAAATGGTTTAGTTGAAACCTGCAGTTGTAACTAAGGAATTTTTAGTACAATTTTGATAAATATTAAAAAAAGGCCGTCATAAGAGTATTTTTTTTAGATTTGAGTAAATTATCGTACTTATACGTTGATAATACACATTCTAACTTCGGTCGGCGGGGGGTGTGGTTGGGGGGAGGGGGGTAAAAGTGAACTTTTTCATATTTCTTGGAATCTGTCATTAATATCGAAAAGTGTTATATGTACAAACTAAAGTAGGCATAATTTTCTACAAAAAAGGTTATAAACATTTTTGTTCTATAACTAACTGTATTTGACTTATAAGCTTCCCAAGTTGTGATTCTGCACAATTTCATTCATAAGTAGTCTTTATTTTCATCTTTCTAATGTATATTAAAAGCGTTTCAAAACATTTCCGGAAGCCAGGGAATGATTTTACACGCTTTTCATAATTGGACTGATATGTTAAAATCGAACTTCACCTCAAAACAACCTTTTCGTAATTAGTTTGAACATACATTTTATGTCACATTATAAAAAAATACTTAAATTAATCTTATTTATACTCACATACCATTAAACACATCAAATTTAGAAGAAAAACGAAAATACCCTGGTATTTACCCGCGGGTAGGTAAATATCGGGTATTTACCGGGTAAATACCCGAGAGCGGGTATTTACCCGGGTAGTTACCCATCTCTAACCCTGTCCGAAACCAACCTGGCCTTGACTACCCTGTCCGCCTAATCCTCCTTGTCCAAAACCTTGGTCTTGTGTCTTTATCTCTCGTACGCAAACGATTGTCATTCAGTTGGCCGACGAAGGCTGTTGTTACCTGGAGGACACCTTTTCGAGCGATGGCGCCATACCTTTGGTCTACTCTCGAGTAGATGGCAATACTTTTTGATATTTAACAAATTTAACACATATCATTGAAAAAATAAGGATCAAAGTCAAATAACGTTCTAAAAGTGTTAATCATTGGTGTCGAAAGATGGCAGTAAATGTACTGACTACATAATTTACTTTGACAATATTCCTCTAGTCTAAATTCTCTTTGGTAAAACTACATCAACTTACTGCAAACTAACTGTATCCACAGCAAGGATTGAATTTGTTCTGCAAATTCAAATAATTTTGGTCTGGATTTCCTTGCGCTGTGCTGTTTAGAGCCTTACCACACGCTTACCACACCGGCGATTTGCGACTTAGTTTACAGTTTTCTGCTACGAATTCCAAATTCAAACGGGTTGCCAAATGTTGCAAGAGAAGTATTATTTTAATTAAACGGGATTTAACTTCTTACTTGAGTGCCAGAAGCAATTGTTTGATTTTAGAAATGGAACCGTTATTTTATAATGGTTTTCAAACTCAAAGGGTAGGATGAGACCTGTCATCTCCATATACCTAATTTATAACCTAAAAACGCCAAATCTCGCAAAATTGTATTGAAATGACAAGTGTCTTCCCAACCTTCGAGTTGAAAATTTGTATACTAGTATAAATAAAATTTTGTTAATAATTGGGTATACTTATATTTATTTATTACTTCGGTCGTGATACCTTGACGTCACAATGATAACTGTATACCTACTTAATAGGTATACTCTGGCAAACCCACTCTGTCAGTAGAAAAAAGCGCGAAATTCAAATTTTCTATGCGAAGACGACCCAAAACTTCGCGCCTACATTTTTTAAATTTGCCGTCTTTTTCTACTGGCGGAAATGGCTTGCCAAACTCTACATACTATTATTTTCTACTCTGTGGCTGTTTTGAACTGTGTAATTAACTATTGTTTACATACTATTATTATCTACTCTGTGACGTACACTAGCTGTTTTGTACTGTCAGTCACATCACATTGGTATCGGGCCCCAGCGGAGACATTAGTCCATTACACGAGCCATTTGATTGGTCCAAATGGAAATCGTGAGAGAACTCCGTTGCTGTGATTGGCCCTTTTGTATCCCTAGGGATGAATCGTAATGCGGTGCAGTAGATTGAGTAGAAACGATTTATATTTGGTGTATATCTAAGAAAAAACTCGACTAAAGGTTAAATCCGGATGGCGACTGCAGTAGCATTACAGCTCCAGCGTTGAGGGCGATGTCACTGTCAATCTCGTTGGCAAAATTAGTTAGGCAACTAAAGCAAAACTAAGTTTCAAGGAAATTGACAGTGACATCACCAATTTCCTTCTGCTGCTGAAGTCGCAACCTGAATGTTACCTTTACTGATCGTAGTCAGTAGTTAGTTTACACAAGTTTATAGCATAGATTAGATAATGGCGACATTGTTTGAAATTTACGAGAAAACTAACCTTTGCTAAACTAACTAAATATTACTTAAGTACTTCAAGTTCCTTAAAGTGAAACTTAATGTACTCATAAACCTTAACAGGGTCATGCAAAGTCATGAATAAGAAGCTCCAACTTGTACTTAGAACTTTACTTTGAATATTAAACCTGCCTAGAAACCCACTTTTATAAAGCCGACATGTTTATAACTTAAAATATGATCTCAATTCTTTTCAATATTATCGATTTGAAAGAATTTAAAAAATGAATTAGACTTTTTAACGCACACAGGATGAATAAGTGTAGGCTATTTATTTTTAGTAATATGACTAAACGAATTGCTATGTGCAACGAAAATTATTCTTATATTTACAGAGTAAATTTCATTACACAATTGATGTTATTACATAGACGACATTTGAAGTCCCTAATTACGCACAGTACGCACATTTTTTTCCATATCTAAATACATTTTGCTATAGATTCATTTTGAACGACAAATAATCAAAGCACCATTTGAGCGGATTCCAATCATGCGTGGCTGTGACGCCTGTCCGCCGCAGAGTCCACAGCACAGACTATCCGGTTTCACAGGGATTTTGAGCCTGCCATTTAGCAGTTTTACATGCAAAACTTCTACGCAATGGAACAAATTTAATACATTGAAATCCCTACGCTAATTTTATTCTTATATTTTGCTATATTTGCTACATTTTGTACGAAAAATTCCACAGACTATCCGGTTTTACCGGGAATTTGAGGCCGCTAAATGTTTGATGTGTAAGGGGATTGTAAAGTTGCATATTTCCAACTAGCGGAGAAGATAAGGAGTTGTAGGTTAGGGTACAGGCATGTAATGAGGACGGATGAATGCCATATAGGCATAAAAAGGGATGAATGTTGATGGATGGAGAGCGGATGGTAGACCCAAAAAACGATGGATGGATTGTGTGAAAGAGGATATGAGAAAGAAAGGAGTGAGTGCTGAGGTGACGAAAGACAGAGGAGAATGGAAGAGAAAAACATGTTGTGCCGACCACATAATAACGTGGGATAAGAGCAGGAAGAAGAAGAAGATAGGTATCCAACTAATGTCTGCTCGTAACTGTGGGAGTAAGCTCTTTTGTTGACAGAAGGTCGTGTCGGTCAGGAATTAACCCGAGTCGCGAGCGACAGTTCATTCCACAGTTTAGCTGTTCGAGTCAGGAAGTTTCTGGAGAAACGCACAGTTGAAACTGCCAACCATCTAAGTGCCACTTGCACCATCACACTAACCCGCGGTTAACCGGTTAGACCGTTAACCCAGTGTCAAATTGTACTGGTAACCATGAACTCCAGGTTTAACCGATTAACTCCAGGTTAGTGAATGGTGCAAGTGACCCAAACTGGAGAACTGAAAATGTAAATGTCGCCTAACCTGTCGATAATTGATCCAGATTAAATGACAAATAATCAAACGTTAACTTTAAGCTGATTGGACCAATCACTCTGACGCGTGTCGCTCGCAGGATATCCGGTTCCATCCGGATTTATAGGCCGCAAAATCGCTAATTTCCCACCAAAGCGTTTAAGAGGATTGTAATGTAGCATATTTCGTATTGCTGTTTGAGATACACGATCAGCTAATAAACATCGTTCCGATATTCCCTGACAAATACACTGGTACGATGTAGTGCATAATTATCTTCTATCGTATTTTCACGGAAACGTACGAACGTGTCTTGCTATTTCAGTCAGTCTCGGTACAAAAAGTACGGACGTTGACTGAAGTAGCATGACAAATACGAACGTGTCCGAGAAAATACGATGGAAAACAATTATTCACTACATGTGTACCGTCATCGTCCATATCTAGACGGGTGTTAGCAACACCAGGCGGCTTAGCACGGTCGCGTTTTTATCCCTTGTCACCATGCCTGTCACGTTCTAACAAGTACGTAAGTGCGAAAGGGACGCGCATAGTGATAGACGATAAAAATGGAACCGTGCTGCGCCCACAGAGGGGTTAGAAAGAGTAAGAAGTGTTTGTATTATATGTATACTTGTTCCTGAAAACATGGCCATACCTGTTTGATTTAAAACATTTTGTACGTAGACTAAAATCATAAAATAATGATTTTATGGCAAAGATGTGTTGAAGCGGCATATGAAAAGAGCTCATATACAGCCATTAACATGGGAGACACTAGCTGGTGACCGTCCACAGTGGAGACATATTGTGCAGACGCAGGTGCGTGAATTTGAAGCCAGGCGACGCACAGAGCTCGACGTTAAGCGTGACGAGCTAAAGGCCAGACCACCTGTGGCCATCACGTATAATTACGTCGGAGGGGTGCTGACATGCAGCGAATGTGGCCGCACATTTGCTGCAAAGATTGGCTACGTCAGTCACCTGAGAGCGCACCAGCGACGCTCTCAGCTGTAGCAAAGCAGTCGCTGTAGCCGAAAACGGCTAGGAGATGATGATGCTACATAATATTTGTACCTATACTTATTTTTAAGTTTTTTAGTTGGCATCGAAATACAATTATGCTTTATAACGCCCTTGTCCAAGTTTGACCTAACAATTTAATTTTTAGGGATTTAAGCCCCATTTCTCCAAAATCATGATAAAAGGCAAATTATGAGGTATTAATGAATACCATTGGATTAAACGGTTAACCAAACTTTTGTGCAATAATTAATGTATTATTTAAGCCCCATTTCTCCAAAATCATGATAAAAGGCAAATTATGAGGTATTAATGAATACCATTGGATTAAACGGCTAACCAAACTTTTGTGCAATAATTAATGTATTACCCAGTAGCCACTAAAGCTTATGTTAATCCCAGTAATAAATAGAAAGGCAATCGCCATGTTTGTACAAAACGTTTACGTATTTTGGTCTAATTTAAATTCGTGCTGGTATAGTTCGTAGGTTTCTAATAGAGCCCGACGGCTAATCCTATTGTCTATTGTTAAGTAAAACCGCTCGTGCCACGTGCCACAACACAACCACCTGCATAAAAAGTACAGTACTTCGGTTACTGAGTGCCGGCGAGTCGAACGCTACAGAACCAGTCTAAATTGTGTCATCGAGATGCGTAACAAAGGCGCGTTATCGAAGAGCGCACCTACACTGGTTTTTTGAGCGTTGGACTAGCCCGCGATCAGGCGCCAAATAGAATAATTAAGACCCTTTTTTGCACGTAAGTAGCATGTGCGGTTTTACTTAACAATAGACAATAGGATTAGCCATGGGGTCTATTAGGAAGCTACGAACTATAATAGTTACCCATATTTGCTCAGTACGGTTACCATCAGTTTGTCACTGACATAAACGCCGTCGAGAACGTAATTTACTTTCTATACGTTCCGTTTGCACTAATATGCGAGTGCGAGCGAGATGTATAGAAAGTAAATTACGTTCTCGACGGCGTTTATGTCAGTGACAAACTGATGGTAACCGTACAGGTGGGCGAGTTCGACAAAATCGAATTGAAATATGCTGTGATATAAAGATACAGTTTGCATACAGGGATAATCGCTCTTAGGGCATGAATATTGGAATTCTGCAATCCCAAAATACCGATACACCGGACAGATTTTACGATATTTGAATACCGGAATTATCATGTTCAACTAGCTTTGAAAATTTTGCCAAGTTGTTAAATACGTTTAATGCCATTTTCACGTTCTTATGGGACGAATAAAAAAAAAACCTTTTTTAGTAAATACACCTCTGCGACGTTTTTGGCTACACCTATTACTCTTTTTGATTAATTGTTTTGTTTCCGTTATCCGCTGGTTGTCTGGAAGAGATCGCTCTTTAGCGATAAGACCGCCTGTTGTCTGCCTCAATCATTGATCAATTGATTTTCTTTAAGCTGTATATTTTACTGATGTGTGCTACTAAAAAGTATTCTATCCATCCATCTAACTCTAAATTTATACAAACCTTTTTTAGGCATACGAGTATTGTATTTTATACGTGTTTAAAACTGCTTACAGACTCGTCCAAAATTGTATATAACAAAGTTAGTATCATAACATGAATCCTAATTAGCATAGGCACAAAGCAACATGATTCAAAATTAAACTAAAGTAACCCCAAACAATTAACATGAGCGTGCAAAATCTCATAAAAACACAATAACAGACTAAGGAGCTAGCCCCGATAAATCACTACACCTAATAAAACAAAGTCCCCCGCCGCGTCTGTCTATTTGGGTGTGTGAATGTTCGCGATAAACTCAAAAACTACTGAACGGATTTCCATGCGGTTTTCACCTGTCAATAGAGTCATTCTTGAGGAAGGTTTGGGTGTATAATTTGTTAAGGTTTCATGTAACCGGTGCGCAGCCGGGGCGGGTCGCTAGTAATACATATGACAAAGAGAGCAACGAAACCCAGAACCCTAAAACGTACCTATATCTTTCAATTTTATTTTCCACCGATGAACAATATAATTTAGGCATAGACTAGGAATCCTCTAGACGGAGTTTAGAGCAATTATTTCATGAAACCGATGTTGCCAAAAATACGGGGGTGCGGGGGACGAGGTGAGCGAGGTCCCGTGCCGTGATTGGTCCGTTCAAAGACACGGACGTCACACAAAGACACTTTCGACTCGAAAATGGAGTAAAACTACCGTATTTGTGGCAAAGGGGGTAGAGCTACTATGCTGGAGGATGTCTTGTCTAGTGAATTTAGGCGACCGAGGTAAGTTGTGACAGAGGAGAGTTGTGACGTCGTCGAATTTTTGGAACTTATTAACTGTTAGCGAGTTCGCAACAGTGCGCGTTTGTTAGCTTGTAACTTGAACTAACAAACGCGCGCTATTGCGAGCTCGTTATTAGTTAATAGATTCCAAAAAAATCGACGCTGGCACAACTCTCCTCTGTCACAATTCACCTCGTAATCCAGTAATACTTAAAGATATTATCTGCCACTTAGCTTAAGCGGTTGGTAAATAAGTACCTACCGCGGTGATTTTCTAGTATTTTTTTTTTCGTTATTTTTTATACAATAAGTTATTTTTTTTGTTATGGATATAGCTCTACAAAATTACATTTAGTTTGACTATGGAGTTAGGTATCAGTCTCCCTATTTTATACTTAATTAAATTAGTAGGTAGAAGGTACTTGAGTATTGAGACAACAACCAGTTTAATATTATAGAATAGAACATCCCCATTTACTTAATATAGTACAGTCGCCATCAGATATATAGGAGCGGCCAAGGTGCTCACAAATATCGGAACACGCCTCTATTGTCAGGGCGTTAGAGCGCGTGTTCAGATATTGTGAACACCTTGGCCGCTCCTATATATCTGATGGCGACTGTACATATCAACTTCAAGTACCCAAGCCTTCAGCCAGTCTGTAGCTGACCATAAATTAATACTTGTGCTGGTATACATTTATGGTCAGTATGTATGGTTCATAGTCTAATAAAACATGGTCTTCCATTCCCAGAGTGACACGGGCCTACGTCACAACAACATGGCCGCTATATATAGCGCTATCGCATATCATCATATAGCGCTGTCGCATGATGACGTAGGCCCGTGTCAGTTAGGTGACCTAGAAAAGACGGGAATGGAGTACCAGGCGGAGTATATTATTATACCATGGTATGGTTAAAAAGGTGATGGTAAGTATTAAAGTTTTTTTGACTTAAGAGGCTCGATATTAGACATGATATTGAACCTGTTTACAGTAATACAGGATTTCCAATAAGCAAATGTATAAATATACGTCAATAAACTTTAATAATAATCATCAATTAGTGTTCGTGTCCCGAGTTAGCACAGGTACATAATACCTTCTTAGAAACCGCCTCAGGTAAATAGTAAACCTATAGCTTCGTTGCTCTTGAAATCGTGCACCGTTTTCCGTGGCCAGCTCTCCGTCTATAAGGTTGATGTTTACACGAAGTAATTTTTGTAAATCAAATCCCTATGAAGTGACGCTTCGGTAACTTTGCAAATTAAACAAAGTTGGAAACGGAGAAAGTTTTTGAATCAGTTGTTTAGCGATTTTAAGTGTATATTGAAAATAGGTATATTATTATATGTACGGGTATAAAATATACCTCTATTAAGGAAGATAATATAATAATAATAAAATAATTCAGCTTATATTTATTTCCCACTGCTGGGCACAGGCCTTAAATACGCGAAAAGGCATGGGCAATGCAGGTTGGGGACCTCACATTCGCATTTGAATTTATTTACCGATGTATATGTAGCTTGGTTTCCTCACGATGTTTTCCTTTACTGAAAACATTTTTTTAATCCTGTACCTAAATAGCAAACATTTTTATTTCCCTCAGAAATAGTTACCTCAAACTAGCCTTAAATCTCATCCTTATCGAAGTTGCACTGACTTGCGAAAACAAAAAGCAAACAGCGAACGAAACGAATCAGCAATGGCTTATCTCTACGTGGACGGACGGACGGACACACAATAAGGCGCGATTAAAAACAGTGCGGGGACTTAATAACGTGAAACTGGGTTAGGTTGTGGACAGGACGCAAGCGGCGAGCGGCCAATCGAGGCTATTCATTTCATATCTTGCGCTCGACCAAATGTATGAATGGGCTTGATTTATCGCAAGTCGCGCCGCGCGCCGCTTGCGTCCAGTCCAGTCCGCCTTATGGTAACATTCCATTTCTAACCGCAGCTGCACTACCGCTACTGAACGCGTCGCTGTCATTGTCAATTTCCATAGTAAAATTGTCAGTAATGCAGCTGCGGTTAGAAATGGAATGTTACCATTAGGAAAGTCCTACTGGCAGCGAGATAACGTCTACCAATCGTCCAATTTCTGGCTTCATACGCTTTATATTCTCACGTCGTTTTTCTGTTAATAAGAATTGATATATTAGTGATTTCCAAAATTGGACGTAATTTAGGGAAAGGGATCTTCCACAAAAATTTGTTTATAAAATTTGACAAAAAAAAGGGAAAGGGCCATTCATTTAAATGACAAAATTTTAAGGATGAATCCTTTTCGCTAAGCTACGTCCAATGTTGTGCATGGAACATGGTTATTTGAGTAAGAAAGAATTCGTAGAAATTACAATCCTTTACAGTAAATTATGTACAGGTATGGACATAATTAATAACGACGGCTGACTGTTCATACTACCGGCGAGTTACCCAGTGAATACTCTCGCTCGCAAAGAAAACTCGCTCATCTCTTGTCGCTTCCGCTTAACGCTATCGGTCGGAGAGCTGCCTTGGAAAGATAGATAGTGGGGAGCTGTTGATCCAAGCCTGGAACTCTGTTGTGTTTCGAGAAACTTCTGCCGAGTGTGAGTTTCACATGTTTCAGACATTTTTAGACGTCCATTAACACATTCACTGCCCCCAACGCACATGTGCGTTCACCGTCATACAAGTTTGTTCCTAGGCCACGCCCCCTGGCAGTGAATGCGTTAAGAGCTACTGAGAAAAGCTACTTTTTTCATACAATTTCCATTTCGGGAGAAAACGGTTTCCGCTAACTTAATCTTAACATATCACTTCGATTTTGATGTCGATCGAACGACAGAGGTATGGAAGGAAAAGACATGCTGCGCCGACCCCAAAAGAATGGGATAAAGGCAAGCGGATGATGACTGACAAACCTTGGTTATCAGACTATTATGTCCAAATATTATATCGAAATTCAAATAACTATTTTTTTCCTGAGGTTCTAAACTCAAACACAAAGCACCTCACTAGCATTCCCGATAACAAACTTGCCGGAATCAGTGGAATCCCGGCTTAATGAAAAAAAGATGAAAGCGGAAGGGGGTCATTCTGCAAGATTGATTCCGCGAGCTTTGCTACTTTATTAAAGAAATCCGAATCTAACTGCTCTGACTCGGCGTTTGATGAGTCAAACGATTGTTACCGTCTGAAACTCTTTTAACCGTTTTCTGGTAACGACTTGGAGGTGGATGTCATTTTTATAAAAGTTTGAGTAGCTTATGCTTATGATTTTCGTCGGGTAGACGTTGTTAACTGACGCCCTCTACCACAAATTTTACTCCTATATTACTACACTTACTACCTACCAACCAACCTAGACCCCTATTCGACAAGCAAAGTTTGACAAGTGTATCTCCCGTTGATATGGGATAAATCATAAGTTCTCGAATACGTACAATGTCAAAATTTGACATTAGCAATCCACAGTGACAACCAAACCAAACCGAACCACCCCGAGTTCAGAGTTGAGTTTTGGTTGTACCAAATAATATTATCCACAGTGGATCGAATCAACACTTGATAGAATCAACATGTAATAAAATCAACTGTTGATTTGACGTGGATGCGAAATCTGACAGTTGTACATGTCGAATTTGCCCCTAGTAAGTTAATTAATGTAGTAAGTACCATTATGGAATGTTCCCTGGGATATAGGTTTCTACCTACAGAGCCCTGTCAACTATTAATAAAGTGTAAATTATTAATTAAAATATTGTCCCAAAATTTATACCACTCAGCATGTGTCAAAGCACGTAGTGCAACGACGCTGATTTTAAGTAGACCTCTAAACTTACCTACCTTAAACAGGGGGGTGAATGTACGATATGCCTTGAGGCAAATTCGACATGTACAGTCCATGCCTTGGCCTTGGTGGGCTTGTTGCATGGTATAATAATATACTCCGCCTGGTACTCTCTTCCCGTCTTTTCTAGGTCACCTAACTGACACAAGCCTACGTCATCATGCTACAGCGCTATATGATAATATGCGATAGCGCTATATATAGCGGCCATGTTATTGTGACGTAGGCCTGTGTCACTCTGGGAAGAGAAGACCATGTTTTGTTAGACTATGGCTTGTTGTATGTATGTTCAACAGTTGATTTTATTACATGTTGATTATATTGATTATATCAAGACTTGATACTGAAAACACTTAGTGTTGATTCAATCCACTGTGGATAATATTATTTGGTACAACCAAAACTCAACTTTGAATTCGGGGTGGTTCGGTTTGGTTTGGATGTCACTGTGGATTGCTAATGTCAAATTTTTACATTGTACGTATTCGAGAAGTTATGATTCATCCCACATCAACGGGAGATCAACACGATACGTCAAACGTCGCTTGTCGTATGCGTCCTTTCTTTACCTACATTATTCTGGACTTCTTAGTTACGGTTCATTTAGACACCGAACGGGTAACGACGCAACCTTTGTGCTTTAATGCATACTGGGATAATGGCAGTTAGCTTCGCCTGAAAGCTGGATTTCTTGGTGGAATTGTTATTGCCTTAATTGGTTAGAGAAAGTGCTGTAAGAAAAAACTATTCTGTCGATTGTGTAACGAAATGTACCTATGTATAATTGATGAGGAATCTGTCACAATTTGTTAATTTCTCAAGAATATGACCACTGCGACCAGTTAAAAACACATAAAAACCAAATCTTGAGTTGCATGTATCTATGTAGTTGCGTGACGTACGCGTTTTCGTTAGGTGTCATTTCGTATGGGATGTTGAGTTTCCAAAACGTCCCGCTTGGCGCGCTGTTTAAAATCCCATACAAAATGAGACTTAACGCAAACGCGTACGTCACGTCACTCTATCGAATGAAATGTACTCTAGGGGTACTGAACCACATTGTCCGCCTCTAACGTACGTTACGTACGTCGCGTTCTTTTCGCCCATTAGACTGGGCCTTAAGAGTGAAATATCACCACCTTTGTGTTTTTAATGCACACAGTGGGATAACGGCGCTTAGCTTCGCCTGAAAGGCTTCTGGGTTCCTTAGGTCGGCTTGATGACTTGCTGGAATTGTTATTAGCTTCATTGGATCCAGAAAATTCAAGGAAAATGTTTTCTGTGTCCGTCTTGTAACGAAAATGGCCACTTTTTGTGTTGTGTAATAATAGTGCATTACGATACAAGTGCTAAAAGTAGGGAATTCGCAACGAGGGGCTATAAATTAAAAACACAAGTGAAGGGAGAGTTTTAAATCGACAATTGAGAATTACCTATTCGCACGTGTATCGTACAACGTTTTAAATAAGGCCCTTTAAAGTTTCGACATAGGCACGTAAAGTGTTAATTACCGCACTAGTGAGGTAAAGTAGCACCATATGTACTGTAAAATATTAAAATTAGGGTGAACAATGTAGGCATATGAAAAAATAACAATGGAAATATTAGGTTAAGTTCATGCGAATAAGTTTTTTCTATAACATTTCATTTTTTCGTACGTTTCTTTCAACAGGTAACTAATACCTATTCATCGCGACAATTTTAACGAACGAACCCAAATAAATTTAGGTTGCATTCCTGGCACAGAGTTCCTATGGCCACCTCATGTGGCCATCATCAGGTCAGCTCGATGGTACCATAATATTGCATTGTCAATTTGTAACCCAACTTACAACTTAGGTACTTATGTAAGTGTCAGCTTAATTGAATTAGGTATGAGAAGTGGATTTAATTTTATTTAACTTGCAATATTTGACCCCAACATTCAAACAGTTAAATAAAATGAAAGTTAAATAAAAACTTTTAAAATATTCATGTAGAAGGACTTTCATACATCTCTTGCTCCAAGCAAAATAAACTAATTTTCTCTTACCCCACTTAACCTTATAGAAAATAATTATGCTACATAACATGTTTGTGCTTTCAAAGTTTCAATTTGATTAATTACATAGTCTAATAAAACATGGTCGTCTATTCCCAGAGTGACACAGGCCTACGTCACAATAACATGGCCGCTATATATAGCGCTATCGCATATTATCATATAGCGCTGTCGCATGATGACGTAGGCTTGTGTCACTTAGGTGACCTAGAAAAGACGGGAATGGAGTACCAGGCGGAGTATATTATTATACCATAATTAATTACAAAATAATTATGGAACTGCATACGAAAACACTAACAACACCTAGCGGTTTAGCATGTCTGAAACCTAATTAAAACTAAATAATGTACCAGACAGAACCCCTACAGCCCGATTCGGGAAATGAAATAGAGATTCACTAGATATGAAATAGTAAATATATGTGACGTTCCACGGCAAAAGGTACCTTATGGCGGCCGCAATAATATTGGAGCGGCGTTAATAATAGCGTAAGCGCCAACCGCCATAAGGTACCTTTTGCCGTGGAACGTCACATATCTTTACTATTTCATATCTAGTGAATTTCTAATTCATTTCCCGAATCGCGCCGCTAGTGTAAATTTCATTCGACAGCGTGACGTGCGTTCGCGTTTGCGTTGTCTATTTTTGTATGGGATTTTGAACAGCGCGCCAAGCGGGACGTTTTGGAAACTCAAAATCCTATGCAAAATGACGCTTAACGCAAACGCGTACGTCACGTCACGCTATCGAATGAAATGTACACTAGGGGTACCGTTATATATACATATGTTACTTGATTGTTTATGCCAAGTTTCATGTAAATTTATACTCTGTGTCTTTAGGCACTTAAACAAAAGTAAACAAATATTTTGTACATTTTCGGGTAGTCATAACATTGATTGATTAACCAACCATATACAACACCACCTGGATTTGTCACTGAACGACCTGACTTTAACCTACATTATTTGATCATGTAATGTTTTCATCTACCCTCATATGGCTTACCCTCAACTGGCTTAAGCCATTTGAGGGTAGATTTTGTTTACTCTTTTTTTTAATACCGAAAGATACAGCCTATAGACATATCGTTTTAGAATGAGAGCGTAACTTCTATTGTATGGGAGCGGCGTTGTGGTGACGGGTTCGTGCGATTCTTCACAAAATTTCCCTGGTAAATAGAAATTTTCCTTAGGCATAGGTATATATTTAATACCTACAAAATACAACGTACAATATTCCATTGCCAATAAATACAAATTTCAGCGAAGGAGCGCTTTAAATGAGGTATTTTGCAATATCAGTATGGAAGCCGCCGGCTTTCCATATTGCGGGCAATCGTACCAGTAATCCGCACAAATTGGCCTCTGTGGCCGCACGGTAAAATAGTCGGGATACACAGGCCAATTCGATCGTACACTGACATCAGAATGATATTTGAATCATATCAGTTAGCTGTCATTCGCGCGGGCGTCTCGCTCGCACTAGTACAAGTACGGACAAATCTGAGCGAAATGAACAATGATTGACAGCAGGCTAACTAATATGATTCCATTCATTCAGTTTGATGTAGTGTGCGTTCGAATTGATCTGAGAGTCGGGAAACATGCTAGAGTTAGACCAAGATAAGTCTGCAGCGATTTTGATAGCCCACGCAGTGGAAGTGTGTTGAAAATGACACTTGCACTGCGTGGGCTATCAAAATCGCTGCAGAGTTTTCTCGGTCTGACTCTACATCAATATGGTGAAGTGTAATAATTTATATTATAGAGTGATGTTATGTCTGACCATTACAGAGGTAGTGGTATCTTGCTATTTCAGTCAGTCTCGACAAAAACGACTAAGGTTGACTGAGGTAGCATGACAAACACGAACGTTTCCGAGAAAGTACGAAGGAAAACAATTATGCACTTTATCTGTACATACTCTGTCGGCCTGATACTAGTTTTAAGATACCTACGTCAAAAATTCTTAAAATTAGAATCAGGCCGTAACAGGTTTTACTATTCGTGGCATGCCCTTAATTAAAAGATTAAAAATCGCCCGGATACTAATACGCAGTGTTATAATACTTATAATTTACTCACAACGTACAGTCGCCATCAGATATATCGGAGCGGCCAAGGTGTTCACAATATCTGAACACGCGCTCTAACGCCCTGACAATAGAGGCGTGTTCCGATATTTGTGAGCACCTTGGCCGCTCCGATATATCTGATGGCGACTGTACATAATTATGTCTTTTGAAAAGACTCGAAGACAATTATGCACTACATCTGTATGGCGGTTCGGTTTAAAAATAAGTGAAGCCACAAAATTCCGAATTTCTCCCTCCAAGTACTTAGAGCACCTTTTAATATTTTTAAAAAGCAAAGTAAAGTGTAGCAGGGATTATAAACCTTCGGTCCTATTAAAAATTAAAATGTATAAAAAGGGATCATAAACCTTTGGTCCTATTTAAAATTTACTCCGCCTTGAAATCCTCTCACGTCCCGTACTTGTTTATATTCCTTGTCCGGGACACGGGCCGGTTTTACACATGATTTGTTAGAAGAATTGCCTTTTCCCTCCACATCCGTCAGATGACCGCTACCTTTTTGTTTAGAACTTGAAATTTTATCGTGCGTTCTAGGATTTGAGATATGTAACGAATTTGGAGGTTTTGTGTGAAATGGAATTCCCCTACGAGTAAGCTATTGAAAGTATACCCACTAACTTTCGTGTACGAGAATAGTGATTGATTCAAACAGATTGAATATTTAGTTATATTTTTCCTAAATTCCTATCTGAATAGAAAAGTATAAAATAATGTGTATTATAATAGAGATATAATATAATGAAAGGTTTTAATAATAAGTTTTCGATTTTTTTACTGTAACCCTAAAGGTGACATTTGGATCTCAACTGCAGCTGCATTACAGCGGCTGTAGTGTTAAGACTTTCTCTGCCGTGCGTAGCCGTGACGTGATAACAGAGGAAAAATTATATGTAGCGAAAAGCGCCTACGAACAGATAACCCGCCTAGCGGGTCGCTGGCAATTAATGTGTTAATTTCCTTGATAAAATGACTGACGTTCGTAACCGAATTACTGGCGCGATTTGAACGTACAAGCCGTCACTCACTTTATTAAGGAAAATGTACTTAGCTGCAGTTGCGACTTTACTGCTGTAGCCTTGATACAGGCAGGCGTGGCTCACTCCGCGATTTCGTCATTTTGCTACAGGTAGCTAAAAGTACATCCGTTCGGCCTAGGGTTGCCAGATCGAAAGGCGCTATTATCGGGAAAAAATATAATTTTTTCGGGATTTTGGGACTTAAGTCGGGAAAAAACATTCAAATTAAAGTAATATATTAAAAACAACGATATTTTACATTATTGGCACTACGTCAGCTGCTCTGCCCATAGACGTTTTTATATAAAAATAGTATAAATTCTTTGAGATCTTGAGTCGCTCGCTCGCTCGACGACAGTTCGGAACTTGATATTATTGTTTTATAACGTGAAGCTGTTTTTCGGGACAATTTTCACATTGTCGGGAATCGGGAACACATGCTAAAAATCGGGAGAATCCCGCCAAATCCCGACCATCTGGCAACCCTAGTTCGGCCCCAATTTTGGGGTCTGCCATAAGCCGCGCGTGGCGCTGTCGCCACCTAGCGGCCACATATATCTGTGCTGATCGTAACAGACGCGTTTTGTTAGAGAGTGAGTCTTCTGTACCTACTATTATTTATTCTGTGATACAGGTTGCCCGTCGCATTACTACTGCCGATTATAATATTTTTTCTCAAACATGCAATGAAATATTGATGTTATGTTCCTTATAAGAGGCTGCGAAGTATGACGTTTCAGGTGCGGCTAGGACAAAAGGTCGTTAATGGAATTTCATACACATCTTGCAGGCCTAGGCCGGCAAAGTCCTCTTTTTTAATTTTCATTTCACAGATATTTGTGACACAGCATCGTGGCATTCATCCATTAAAAAAAATTAGAGGCAGTATTTGCTTTATGGTTCGTAATGACACTCTGCCACTACGCCTATAAAAAAAAACAAAAAACAATGTTTGCTATAATTTGCAGTTTTATTTGTATAAAATCAACATGAACTTAATAAATAATACATTCTATAATTTTATAATTTTAAATTATAAATTTAACTACACAAATAAAACATTTAAAATATTTCATCTGAACGTTAGCGGTAAAAAGGTCTACTCAAACACGCGTAGTTATATTTTTTAAATTGTTATGGAGGTGAAGTTGAAAAATATTCATTCTGTTTTATTGGATTTATGGTGCGTTGTTGATTTTTTGACTTTAATATGAGTTCCGACGAAATAATGAAATTAATATTAATTGTAATCGTAGGCGTTGGAATTGGCAGCGTAAGCAGAATTGATTTTAATAACTTGCTGCCTCTGCCGCCAAGTCAAAGACGAAGTATGTATATGGTTGCTTATGGCAATTTTATTATTTGAGAAACTAAGAAAAATGGCTTACAGTTTATTAGAAACAGTTTTGTGGCATATTTTAAATGGATGTAACTACAAATTCGTCAACACTGTGGAAATTACACTTATTTACTCCGTGCATAAAGCAACGATGTATGGGGCTGTCCATAAATTACGTCATCGATTTTTGACAATTTTGGACCCCCCCCCCCCTAAAATCATCCAAAAATCATGCTTCGAATGACCCCGTTTCCTCCTACGTCGTGCTACCGTCATCCGATGTTCAGACCCCCCCCCCCCCCTAATTTGAAATGACGTAATTTATGAATAGCCCCTATGTGAAACATGATATCAACATGAAAGACTATGTAAACTTATGTGACGAAAACGACAGTCAGACGGATACAAGGCGAAAAAATCAAAGATACTTACATGAAAATATACGGGTAGTAAAAATACACGACTCGTGTAAAACATACGCGTGATAATGATATAGGTACGTGTTGGTTATATTTTGGGTGTAGTTTACTTTTAGTTTTTTCTATAAATAAAACTTGGGTTTCGTGGATTTTTTATTTTATTTATTTCATTGCATGTTTGAGAAAAGCACTATACATACCTCGGCGGGAAATGGGGTTGCCCGCGCTCAGACCTATCCTATCGTCTATATGTCTTCGGCCGGCAACCCCTTTCGTCCCGGCCTCTGTAGTAATGTACTAATAATCACTTAAATAATGATTGGTGCTCAAAGGTATCAAAACAACATTAAAACCATGGACAATTAAGGTAGACAATTTATGAAATTCATCCATTTATTCACTCGCAAATTATATTACTTTACTGCATTTCGTTTACCTCATGATAAACGATAATATCGTTTTATTACTTTTTAAACTAGTCGTCACGCGTTACCACTTTCCCGTTAATAAATACCTCGTTTGATGCGATAAAACGTGTACCTACGGACGACCTTTATTATTAAGTTTCCCTCGCAATTTCCTTACGTTTTCTGCAATATTGCTTTCCTACTGTAGTACATAACCACCAAGTAGGTACATATTTATGCAGGAAAACTCTTTTCAACGTAAAAATCTAAAGCAGCTGTTATCTAAAATGTTTAAGACATTTTTACGAAGTATATCACATTAATCAGTTTAAAAATGTAACATAAAAATAAGCAATACAAATACGGTAAAAACATATTTCTTCAATATAAAAAATGGTAACGTAATGGAATTAAAAATCTAGGCCCACTTTTTTCTCCTATCCGGATTGAAAGAGCTCATGATTTTGAGTAAATATAGATGATCAAGCAGAACTTGTCAGTAGAAAAAGGCGGCAAATTTGGAAAATGTAGGCGCGAAGGGATATCGTCTCATAGAAAGTTTGAATTTCGCGCCTTTTTCTACTGACAAGATTTGCTTGACCATCTATATAACATAAAATTTACTTTTTTTTTTCAAACTAGTCTTATATTGACTTAAAACCTTTTGAAAGTAATATTATTATTAAGTAAATACCTTAAAACTAGCATACATATTATTACAAAGTATATCTTAAAACTAAAAACACAATTATGGCTGCGATGCAGTTCGCAACCCCGCAGTGTCAGGGCCAATTTACTGTATACTGTTGAAAGCCTCATGAAGTAGGGTGACTGCTATAGTTATTGGCCAGTGTATAGTAATTGGACATTCCTTACAAATGAGAAAGAAACAAGGCCAATTGAAACCTTATTTAAGAGTGGCCAATTACTATATACCTACTGGCCAATAACTATAGCAATCACCCTACTAGTAATTTAATTTTAAACTTTATTGAACGACCTAATCCTTAGAGGATAAAACCAAACGGAGTAGCCATTAACAGGCGTTCCCCTCTTTCGAAATTGGCCGCCAATGGTCATACACATTGTATGGACTGACGTTTATCTGGCATGTCTTTTTTTACGTTACGTATACATTTGACGTACCCCTCCCCCGCAAAAATCGGCAGACTGTTTTGTAAAGAAAATTACAGACAAGGCGTCTCCGTCTGGTTATATCCTCTAAGACCTAATCAGACCAATGATGTACCTCCAGTATAGTCTCAACGAACCGTGCCACGACAAATGGGCACGATTTTTCAAGTAATTCTTAGTTGGTTTTCGTTAATCCATACAAATTGGATGTAGTGGAGTTAGTGGAGCCGATAAGGGGTTAGGGAATTGATGTAGTCGAAACTGTGGAGACATGGTACAGCTATAGGATTAGTGGGTACTTACCTAACTTAGAGCGTTTTCACATTGTCCAATCCCATATCCGATGTCGGAAGGAAGTAAAATGTAAGATTATATGTGTGTCTGTGTATTTATTTATGCGTTTAATAACATATTAGTACTGAAAAACGCGAAAAAGGCGGACGTAATGCCAATGGCACTCTCCTGCAGCTGTTTTTGTCATAGGTGCCTTCCGACATCCGATATCGGTGCGGCGCTTCCGATAAATTCAGCCATGTCGGAGCCCCCCGTCAGCTGGCGAACCGATAATATTTTTTTGTTTGCGTATGTGTAGGCATAATGCTTGTTGTAGTGTGCGTGACCGGGCGGGCCCCGGGTATCGGCCTGACTACGCGGATGTAGGATCCTACATCCGATATCGGATCGGACATGTGAAAACGCACTTATAGTAGAGCGTTATAGGACTGACCTTTGTTTAGTGGAAGTGCTTAGCTTTGGGCGAACTATGTTTTTGCTGCTAGTGAAATAAGTGTACGTTTTTTTTTTGTTTTAAACGTACAGAAAATAAAAATAAAAAACATTATCCGCGCTCCCGGCCACGCATTCCCATCTCGCTCACGCTTACGCTCAGAGTGAGAGAAAAACACGAACTTACTGACCCTTAAAGCCAAACGATCGTTACATGAAATTGGTTGTACATACTAGAAGCAAAACTAAACAAACGGTATTATTTTTATCGGTAACGGCCAAGAAAAATGCTCAGGAATACCAATAAACAAGAGACATCAGCGTAAAAAAGGTAAAACGGAAAATATAAATAAACCCTGTGTCTTAATATCAAAGGAAACAAGGCTGTTATTTCATCAATACCAAACGGAAAATACATTACTGACTGGAACAGGTAATATTTCTCTGAGAACAGAAGCAGAAATATTTTATTCCCTGGCAATAAAAAACCGGGCGGACTCTATAAAACTTAGTCACATGAAAGATGAAGTATCGCATGTTGTGTTGGGGCCATAAAAGGAGCGATTTATGTACTGGGGCATTCTACATAGAATAGTGTCGTATAAAATAGTTTATTTTCAGTTTCAGGTAGATAAATACATTAAAAAGAAAAATAAACTAACATCTACAAAATAAAACTAAAAACTGCAATGTAGGTTAAGTAGGTCTGTATCTATATTTGTACTACGGGTCAAATCCTGCAAGTTTTTGACCCACTTCCCGCTTTCCGATGAAGCTGAAAAAAAATTGCATAAGTACATATATAAGGCGAGTGACAATGCAATATTATGGTACCATCGAGCTGATCTGATGATGGAGACAGGAGGTGGCCATAGGAACTCTGTGATGAAACAGCGCAACCTAATTGTGTTCGGGGTTTTTAGAGTTGTCTCAACGAGTATTAGTACTGGTGGGAAGAAAAGTACTTTTTCTTCGTCGAAACCTCATGACTGAGGGTCGTGACCGCCATAAGTCGCTTTAACTTGGATTGCTCTCCAACGATCTTCTGTATGTTGAGCTCGTTCAGAATAGACACGTTGGCGCGATGCGCTGTCCATGATGGCTCCTCTACACGATGGACCAACGCCGGCCACTCCAAGGGACGCAGCCATGCGGTAGAATGAGATAGCAATATCACTTGCTCCCTCTAACGCATAAATGCGTCCCTTGGAGTGGCCGGCGTTGGCCCATCGTGTAGAGGAGCCATGAGATACCCAACATTTTGCGCCAGCACCACATTTCGAAC
Source organism: Cydia splendana (assembly GCF_910591565.1). Lineage (NCBI taxonomy): Eukaryota > Metazoa > Arthropoda > Insecta > Lepidoptera > Tortricidae > Cydia > Cydia splendana. The sequence continues at coordinate 2,667,354 of NC_085968.1, forward strand.
GCGTCTATTCTTGCCCTTGTGCGAGCTTTTAGGGTCCAAGTTTCCGCTGCATAGAGAAATATGGAGAAAACGAGAGTGCGCATGAGGCGTATTTTTGTGTTGCGCTTGATGTTTCTGTTTTTCCATATTTTCCCATAAGAAAAGAATTTCTTCTATAAGAAAAGTACAGTCCGCGATAAAAGCTTGTATCGAAAATGTTTTTTTTTCCAAAAACTTTTTTACACTTCTGTTAAAGTTAAGAAGCCGGCATTTGGCATGATGACATTAAATTTGTCTGTTTAACATTTCATTCAACGTTATATTTATATATAATACAGATTTCTGCAGGTTATAAAGGAGGCTGCCATACAAAGACCTTTTTGTGGAATGCCCCACTGCCAAGGCCTTTAGGGTGATTGATCAATCTGTTAATTTGATGAAGAGGTAGGTATATAGGTAATATATAAAATGAATTTTTCACCACACCAGCTCGGAAAGGCTTACTTTGCACTTCAAAAACTGATAGCAAAGTTGCATTTTATTCATATGTGAGGGAAAGTAATCAAATGCAAATTTTGAGTTGTTTTCTTATGTTTGCTGGTAGAATTGACTTTTAAATGATGATTTTGGATGATAAATATTTAATAACATTCATTTGGATTTGCTTTGGTTTGATTTTGTTTGATATTTTACATTTAATATTTGCTTCGGGTTGGTGTGGTGAAAAATTTTGTGTTTAACTCGGGGGCAAATTTTGTTTAACCCTAGTGCTTTGAAACCATCGCAACGCTCAAGATTCCATTTTTCGAACCACTCGCTACGCTCGTGGTTCAATTTTGGAATCTTTCGCTTGCTCGGTTAGCACGAGCGGTTAAATAACAACTTTGCCCCCTTGTAAAACAAATAACTATTGTCGGTCCCTGACTTTACTAAATAAAAATTTTCAAATTTGACTTAGGTAAGGTAAACGTCCCACGCGTCCCACGCGTCGTAAGGTCGACGCGGTCCCAGTACATGTCATCTTGAAACTTAAGTCAGTGTCAATAGAGGTGACCGCAAGGTGTCATCTATTGGGCATTAGCAGCACTAGTACGTTTACTGTGTTATTTCTGCAACACAGCGTATTCCAATATAAAAACTTCTCACTAAATGTTAAACACCGTCCTTTCGTGGCCACACATTAAGACGTAACGGAATTCAGAGTTAGTTTCCATCCTGTGTCCGAGCGTGTGTACATAATATATGGAAATTTTAGATCTAGCGCCGGACAAAGTGAGATTCACCTTTTTCTCAAAGTTTTTGAATGAGTTTATTTATTTGATGGAAATTTTATAGGTAGATACCTACAACCAAGGCCCCTGTTTCACCAAAGTGACAGGTGCGACGAATTGTAAAATCACTGTTGCTGACGTCACAGGCATCCATGGGCTACGGTTACCGCTTACCATCGGGCGGGCCGTATTCCTGTTTGCCACCATCATTGTAGTATTAAAAAAAACAAACAACTTTATTATATCAGATATTTCTCCTGCGAGGTTTCTGACAATTGTCACAAGAAACACTACAATTGTCACGAAATTCCGACATATAACTCATTACCTGTCAAGAATTACCTACAATTCTTCTAAATCTTTGACAATTGTCAGAAACCTCGCAGGAGAAATATCTGTTTTTATCCGATATAATAAAGTTTTTTTAAATAATACAATGATGGTGGCAAACAGGAGTACGGCCCGCCCGATGGTAAGTGGTAATCGTAGCCCATGGATGCCTGTGACGTCAGCAACAGTGATTTTACAATTCGTCGCACCTGTCACCGATGTGAAATTGGGCCATCAAAAGTAACAGATCAGACTACGCGACAAAAGGATCTACTGTTATCTAATTAATGAAAAATATATATTATGTCTCTTTATGTAGAACAATTAGACTGTCGGGCCGTTCATTTCGCGCTGACTTATCCATACATCTATTACGGCTCGGCCACGACATTAGGCGACTGGCGACGGCGGCAGCGACAACCATAGGTGGGAACGAAAGGTCCGATCGCTGTGTCTTGCTCCCACCTATGGTTATCGCTGCCGCCATCGCAAGTCGCGCAATGTCGTGGCCGAGCCGTTGTGCGTGCCAGACGCCCGCGCGAAATACACGATTCCAATTGATTAAATACATATTGTACCTATGTGAAATTGTTACTGATGAAAAAACTCGTTTACTGTTAGTTTGGAAAACAGACTACATTACTTAAATAAATGAAAACATTGCTTCACTATTTCTCCAAGAATTTGTTTGACCGAACCTTGTAGTTCAAATATGCTCGGTTTAATTTCAGGAAATATGCAGTTTATTTCCAGCGAGTAAATACTAAATACCTATAAAGGAATGTTTACTCTTCTCGGGGTGAAACCTATTTCTCTTATTTTATTAATTATTCCAAGTCTTGTTTTTATCTGGAAACCTTTTCTCTGAGATAAAAAATACTGGTTTTTCATTTCTCATTTACGCAAAGGTCGTTATTCAGGGTTCTGTGGCTGAAGGGTGTTCGGAACCGGAACCCTTTCAGAGTTAGACCGAGAAAAGTCTGCAGCGATTTTGATAGCCCACACAGCAAGTGTTATTTATACGTCATCATTTCATAGAAGTTTGACGTGACGAAAATTAATTCCCACAGTAATAAGCTCAAGAAGGTTTTTGCTGTGGATACACAGACAAAGATATATAATATACAAATAGGGACTTAAAACTTAGAAAACATCCACGACTCATTTACTCATCACACAAATGCCCTTACCAGGATTCGAATCTCGGACCATCGGTTTCATAGGCAGAGTTACTACCGACTATTACGCCAGATCGGTTAAGCATTAGTAAATTACAATAATATAATATGACACAAGACTGAAAGATTGATTAATTAACTAAAAGAAAACCTAGTCACAGTGAGGTTAATTACAAGAGCGTCTTACAGAAATCAGCTTTGCTTAAATACTTAATCAAGAAAGTGGTCCCCTAAGGGTCCCAAGTGCTTAAATACTGTTCCTTAAACTTATAGGAGAAACACTTAAGAGCCAACGGGAGTGGTCATTTCTCCATACAAACGTACTCCTCGTTTTCCTCCGTGGTTTTTGAAGCTAGAGCAATGATTTTTTCAACACAGATTAATATTGTCAATAGCTGTGTCGGACCGTTTTGCTTTTTTTGATTTTTTTTTTAAGGCGCTAGAGCCCATCAAAAATGGCATTCAAAACTGATATCAATTAGCCGAAAAAGCAAAACGGTCCGACACAGATAATTTCATAATCATTTAGATTTCCAAATTTGGTTACGATTGGTTAAGTTTTGGAGGAGGAAACAGGAGTACGAAACCTCGATTTTTGAGATTTTTACGCAGGATTTTTCGCCTTGTCCTTATCGCACTACTTCTAGGTGCCGCTTCCGTTAGCGAGACGGGTATATTTACCTAAAATATTTAAAACTCAGCTCCTGTTTCGTCTTAAGTACGTTTACATTAGTCTGTGTGTGCACTTACGTAGGTACAAAATGTTATGACTATACTTGTGCTAACTCGGGGCACGTACAGTCACCTGCAATAATATGTTACTCAACGCAAAAATATCTGACACGATCTTATTTGTAGGGCCATAAGAGCGTGTCACATATTTTTGCGGCCTTCGAAGAGTAACATATTATTGCAGGTGACTGTACACTAAAGTGATGGTAAGTATTAAAGTTTTTAACTTAAGAGGCTCGATATTGGACATGATATTTAACCTGTATACAGTAATACAGGATTTCCAATAAGTAAATGCATAAATATACGTCAATAAACTGTAATAAAAAATCAATTAGTGATTTAGTGTTCGTGCCCCGAGTTAGCACAGATATGGTTATGACAATACATATTGGTGACCTACGGAATAGTTTTTCTAAATTTTTTTTTAGTTTTTCATAATCTGATTCGTTAGAACTTCCGAAAAATAATAGGTAAAACCCGTTCCATAATTCTAAGCGATTTTTTATAAGAAAGATTATAAAATTACTTAAGTAGACAAAAATATTAGTGTTAAGCCTTTATAAAGCAGAGGGAATATACTTCCCATCTGATTTTGAACTTTATTTCAAAGCGATAAAGTTAAATTTTGCATAATTCCTGACACACTTATGCCTTATATGGTTAAAAAAAATGGAAATTGCTCATATCATGCCGACAAGTCATCAAATTACAAGTGGACAATTGGGTAACGTATCTGCAAAATTCCATATCTAATTTATTCCACTTTTTATCAAAGAACCTTTTCCTCATTTCTACTGTACACCGGTTGTTGACAACTCCTCCGTTCTCATTTGAGGAGTGTCTTTTCAAAAGGGCATATTTTTCTATGACAACCATACATAAATAAGCCCTTGTGAAAAGGACACCTCATTTGTTTATGTATCCAGTTCAGTGAGCGGCACATCAAAGGGTCAGCAGACGATTTTCATTATGTCTGTCCCTTCGGGTCAGGACACTATAAATATTATATTAAATATTATTATGGGACAAAGTTACACAAATCGACCTAGTCCTATGGTAAGCTCAATAAGGGTTGAGTTGTGGGTACTTGACGACGATATTTATAATATAATAATAATAGTTAATATAGATGGGTGATTCTTAAATTGTGTCCAAAAATATTTTTAATCATGAAAGTTTTTATTTTTCACATATTGTTACATATATATATCAAAAGTACATACAAAAAGCAATTTTTGATGTATATGGTCAAGCTTAATACCCTCAGGAAAGGTGAATAAAATGAGTTCATAAACACGGTTGTGACAAAGTGCCCCTCAGTCGTGACATTTATTTTGGCGACCAACTCCACTATTTTGATTTATAATATAGTAATTTTAACATAGCCTAAGTCACTCCTATGACTACTACAAACCTAATGACAGCTCATACGTTGAAATCCGTCAAACTATAAAGGCTGTAGAGCGTGACAAAGAATTCGATACACATCATACATACATACAAGCGAAAAACATTTTTTTGCTTTGGCAGTCGGGCAATAATAGCAAGTGATCTGTAGCTAATAAAAATCCATTTCTGAAGAGTGCATGTGCCTCTAAATTAATCAAACGAATTAAGAATGTCACGACCACTTGTCTACCTATATGTCACGAACGTGGACTCAAAAGTCCGTGGCGGTGACAGATTTTTGAGGTCACGGTCGTGATAGTTTGGAACATGTTCGATATTACATAAACATTTCCTTTGATTTTGCAAATGTAAAATAATTAGCTCAATCTGCAATTAGGGATTGCAAACCGGATTGATTTTCAATCCGGCCGGATCCGGCCGGATTTTGGCCACAATCCGGCCGGATCCGGCCGAACCGACAGCCTCTCGCCGAGAATCTCGGCACCGCTCCAATCCAATCGGAGAAGCGCGAGACGTGACAAGGAAGAAAGAGACGAGACTGGAGCAGCATGTACACACTCGTCCTCGGCCTGTCTCTCGACGAGTGTGTACAGACTGTACAGCTCGCATTAGACATCGCCGTCGATCTTGTATAAGCAGCATAAGGTAAGGGCGTCCACTAGCTCGCGCGGGTGCACAGAGGGCCTACCACCGCGAACCACGTTCGACGTGTTACCTGCCTGTCACGCGCAGTCAGCGCGGGCGGCCTCAGAGCGGGCGCACGCAAGCGGGTGCCATGCCATTGTAGGTAAAATCCGTGGCACGCTTCCGCGCCAGTTGCTCAAGCTGCGTACGGACATTGCGTTCCTGTACGCGTAGTCGGGATACGTAGTCCACGCGTATGTACCAAAAACCGACTATGGCGGCTCGCTAGAGTGTACGCGTAGCTGCAAGTACGGACATGGTGTTCCAGGACACGCGTAACCGACTACGCGTGCCAATGTACGCGCAATCCGTACGCAGCTACACTATTTTTCGTTAACCCGCTCACCCGCTCCGTGCAACTGCGCCGATGGGCCTACCGCGAACCATGTTCGACGTGTTGCCTCCCTGTCACACTAACGTACGAATTTACAAGTGCGACAGAGAGGCAACACGTCGAACGTGGTTCGCGGTAGGCCATCAGCTACCTTACGCCCCATGATTGTCTCCAAACATTTATTATTAGAAGTTATTTGAAAAGCCCTCTTGTGCTCGGCAGCGCTGAAGCATAAAATTCAATTACCCATAGTCATAACCAACTTTATAGATCCATCAACCCTTATGCGTTTTATTACGTAAGTTATTTAATAAATATCTTGATCCTAATGGATCGCATCGTAGTGACAATTGACCCCCATCGTCGCAGTTGATTGGCTGATTGATTGGCGCGGTGTAATTAACGTAGGTTGCCCAATTGCGTTGACGGAAAACGAATGGATTAATGAGGTTAGGATTTCGAAAAATGTACAGAGTAGGGGACTTCAATACGTTTACAATGATATTATAATATATTGATAGGTTATATTATATTAGTAATATAAGGAGGAATAGGTATTTCAAAATTTTGTAAAATTTACTATTTATTTTAGGGGTTTCTGGTACTTAATTAAAAAAATAACTGAAATATTTAACACACCACTCCAAGTCGAGTTTTCAAGAACGAACAGTTTTGTCCGCCAGCTACATCTGCCAGACAGATCTGACGGACAAAAATAGCCCTACAACAATTCTGGCCCCGGGTATGTCCTTAAACTACGTCCAAAAGAGAGGTATATAAGTTGTGATGTCAAGATAACATGATGTATAAAACGCTTAGGTATGATGGAGTAAATTAGTCTAAGATTACCAGTCAACGGAGTCTTTTACTCACTCTACCCAGTTCCCCTAAAGGCACTGTGCAATGTGCATGTCATCTCGCTTTGTGTGGTAGGGCACAGCACAGCGGATGTCATTCCAGATCTAGAGCAGAGTCCAACTCAGGCGTAATGTACGGCCAAGATGAGTTTGACCTGATAATATAACAGCTATTTTGTACGGAGTAATACCATACATAATAATTTATTGTAATGTACTAATCTCTTCTAATGTTACTATCTTTGTCTTTTGTATTCTTATTACTATATTTGTTTTTTGTATATATTAATTTTGTTGTTATTCTTTATGTATATTAATAATTTTCTTGTTATTCATGTTACCTGTCGTGATTGTTTCACCGGATGGTCTTATCGGAAGATCAGCGCTGGAAGTCGCCAGCAACATGCTGAGGTGAGACCATTTCGTGGCACTCTCTCTTTTTTTTATGTTTTCTCTGTTCAGTTTTAAGTTTTTATTTTGTGTTTGTGCTCACGAATAAAATTATTTCTATTTCTATTTCTATTTTTCAACTGGCGAAGTACCTCCCTTACAGAAAACCCCAGCCAAATAACAGACCCTAGGTACTCATAGTGTTGTGTTCCTGCCGGTAAGGTTGCCAGAGCTCAACGAGGGTACGGAGTGTTGGAGTTGGCAACGGGCATTGAACACCTCTGGAGTTGCAGGCGTCCATAGGCTACGGAGACTGCTTACCATTAGGCGGGCCGTATGCTTGTATACCACCGACGTAGTATAAAAAAATCCTCAAACCCAAAATAGCCCACAAATATACAATCATCTAATCTTGTACTTTAATTATAGCTGCAACACAATCAAACCGCACTGATTCAAAGAACCCCAATTTTGTTCCGAGACAAAGCACTTCTGAGAAATAAAAGAGCGTCACGTTCAAACTGGGGACATTAATGTTGCGTCCTTTTCTCGCATTAGGCAATTACATGTTTCCCTTTCATGTCCTCCCAAAGATTCCGGGCCGTTCGCAAAGTTTCGAGAAAGTTTTCCTTTTTACTGTAATCGTGAACGAGTGGTGTGGGAATTAATATATATAAAAATAAAATAAGTGAATAACAAATTAAAAAAAAACCGGACAAGTGCGAGTTGCACTCGCCCACCGAGGGTTCCGTACTTTTTAGTATTTGTTGTTATAGCGGCAACAGAAATACATCATCTGTGAAAATTTCAACTGTCTAGCTATCACGGTTCATGAGATACAGCCTGGTGAGTGGTGACAGACGGACGGACGGACGGACGGACGGTCGGACAGCGGAGTCTTAGTAATAGGGTCCCGTTTTTACCCTTTGGGTACGGAACCCTAAAAATTGACGATTGACATTTTTTATTCTCTTGAATCTCCAAAAGAAGTGAACGAATTTCGATTATTATTGTTTCTATTGATTTGAAACGATAATCTAAAATACGCTTGTTACATAATAGGCCAGGTTTTTAAAGTAACGTATACCGATACTTTTGTAGTCTCTTAAATTTTTTTGATATAGCGACTTACAGTCACCTGCAATGTTACTCTTTGAAGGCCGCAAAAATATGTGACACGCTTTTATGGCTCTAAAAATAAGTTCGAGTCAGATATTTTTGCGGCCTTCGTTGTGTAACATATTATTGCAGGTGACTGTACAATATTCGTATTATTGTTTCTTGTCATATTTTATTTCAGTTTATTAAGGTTATTCAGGTGCCTTTGTTAGTTTAAAATATGACAGGATGCTTTTACTTGTACATATCTTTGAAATAGGTAATCATGCTTTTTTTATTAAACCATGACGAATATTCCAGAAAATATTAGAATTATTTCCCAGATCATAGGGAATTTTTGTCAAGGTATGCTATTTTCCCTCCTGGGATAAATCACATCCCTAATCTTAAGTTCCTTCGGTATCGTCTTGGGTCGTCCCATTCGTTTTTCGTCACGTTCTTAAATTAGTCCTATTCTGCTTTCGTCACTCATTCTACATTCGTCACAATCGTCGGTGGCTTTCAATGTAATAGACTGAGTGACGAAAGCAGTACGGCTACCACCAGTTTTGACGTTGACATAACGCTCACGTCTACGTAATTTACTTTCTGTGCATCTCGCTTGCACTAATATGCCAGTACGAGCGAGATGCATAGAAAGTAAGTTACGTAAATGTGAGCGTTATGTCAATGTCAAAACTGGTGGTAGCCGTACAGAATAGGACTAATTTAAGAACGTGACGAAAAACGAATGGGACGACCCAAGACGATACCGTTCCTTCGGCTATCCTACTAATAGAAAAGCTCTTTTCTTAATACAAAGTGATCGTGCAGTACCTATAATTTCTAAAGTTTTTGAATACATGTTAAGTCTTCAGATAATGAAACACTTTGTTTCAAACAACTTATTGAACAAACAGCAGTTTGCATACCAAGCTGGGCGCTCAACCACACACGCGGCGCGAGACCTGGTGGAGCGTGTGCTTACGCACCTCGAGGGGGGGCGGCAGGTCGCAGCGATATTCTGCGACCTCTCGCGCGCCTTCGAGATGATCGACCACTCGCTGCTACTGACGAGTTAAATATAGAAGTAAATAATGTAACGGTCCCTCAAGTACGTCAAGTCAAGTACTTAGGCTTCATTATCGACGCTGGCCTTACGTGGAGTGCGCACATTGACGCGCGCTGCGACAAACTAGCCTCGGCCAATTACGCACTTTCCAGACTTGTAAACAGCCTATCTACTGAAAACCTGAAAAAGGCGTACTACGGCTACTTCCATTCCATACTTATTCAGGGCGTAGACCTATGGGGAACAGCAGCTGACCGAGACAGACTGTTTAAATTACAAAAACGCGCATTACGCCTAATTGATAACAAACCATTAGACTACCCGGCACAAGAATTGTTCAGGAAGCATAAAATACTCACGTTACCAAGTATTTATATACAAATAGCCTGCACACATGTAAGGGAAAATCTACATAATTACATAACTTTCACTAGGACTGATGTTAGAAGCACTCGCCGACAAAACCCGCTACTTGTTCCGAGATATAGGCTAGCAAAGTTTCGAAAGTCGCTGGGTGTCATGGGACCCAAATTATATAATTCACTACCTAAGGTAATAGTTGATTCCGCCAGTGACCAAATATTTGCACGTAATTTAAAAAAGCTGCTCCTAGAAAAAGCTTACTACACTACCGATGAATTCCTCACAGGGAACAACCAACATCTTTAAACTAAATTGTAAACTGACAAATAGATAATTAATTTATAAATATTATGACATATATTATTTTAATAATTTAATTTGTTTTTAATGTATAAAAGTATATGACTTTTCTTGATTAAAGTACTTACTTATAATTATTATTACAATGTGATGAAATTTACCGCACTATGTAAATATTGATGAACTGTTGACATGTAAAATATTACTTTTTACCAATAAACGCTATCTATCTATCTATCTATCTATCGTCTCTTACGTCCTTTTGTACATTCGCCATCAGATATATCGGAGCGGTCATGGTGCTCACAAATATCTGATCGTCATCACGTCTTCTATTGAAGTCTAATTGTTAAGGCGTTAGAGTGCTTATTCAGATATTTTTGAGCACCTCGGCCGCTCCAATATACCTGATGGCGACTGTTTGCAGTTATTTAGAGCCGTAACGCACTGTCGAATAGTCGCCGGCGACTTGGTCTCACGGCGACCAAAACATAGGCAACTTGGGCCACGAGACCAAGCCGAGCGCAAGCATCACTATAACATGTTGTGTTCTTCACAACTATGTTCGAGAGAGAGACGGATACAAATTTGTCGTCTCGACAGTTGCTCGCAGTGCGAACGCTTCCATTTGAACCCGTGTTCTTAGTGGTGTGCCGGCGACCAGCAGTCGCTTGTGCGTCGCCACTACGAAGCGAGTCGCTGAGTAGGCCGGGCAGTCAGCGACTAACTGCCCGATTCGAACTTTAAGATACGTCAATTAATATATCTAGGAACGATATGGATTAGATGTGTCAGTGTCAAAAGTGACGTTTTTGTTCGAAGAATCGTCACATTTGCCACTGACATATCTAATCCAGATCATTTCTAGATCTATTAACTGACGCATCTTAAAGTTCGAATCGGGCCGTTAGTGCGTAAACGCCTACATATACTATACTGCTCGGCCACGACATTGCGCGACTTGCGACGGCGGCAGCGGTAACCATAGGTTGGAGCGAGGCAGAGCGATCGGACTTTTCGTTCCCAGCTCTGAATGTCGCTGCCGCCGCCGCCAGTCGCGTAACGTCGTGGCCTAGCCGTAGAAAGTCACAGTCGCCGTCGACTGAGTCGCTGGTTAGTCGACAGTGTGTAACGGCTCTTATTTGTTGATTTCACTAATTTGGAAGCTATTAAAGCTTAATGGCCACTCCTTATGTAAATACTTGGGGGATATTAATGAAATGGTAATACTGATGGGAACAATCATTAAAGATGTATGCTAATGACTTTGTCAAAGAATATTTGTTAATAAGTATTGGTGATTATTCACGTATTATGGAGTTTATAAGGGAATAAGAAAATAATAATAAGGTAATAAGAATATAAGGTAATTTCAGTGTTTATTATTTTGAAATAATAAATAGGTAGGTTGGTATTTGTACTTGAGTACTAGAGCCCTTTTTCGAGTCTGAGTCAATTAGAGGTTCCGTCACACAGGCGCGTTTTCCGGGCGGGGCGTGAGCATTTTATATGTGCGCCTGTGTGACGAAGCCTTAACGTTTCAGAAGCCCTAGTGTAAATTTCATTCGATAAAATGACGAGCGTTCGCGTTTGCGTTATGTCTATGGGAATTTGAACAGCGCGCCAAGCGGGACGTTTTGGAAACTCAAAATCCCACACTAAATGCCACTTAACACACGTCACGCCACGCTATAGAATGAAATTTACATTAGGTGTACAGAGTGAAATATCATCTACTTCGAATCTCGAGACCATTTCTTTATCCTATCCTAGCCTAGCAATATACAAGTTGCAGAACATTCTCAAAAATTCAGTAACGTTCTCGGGAATTTCCGGAAACTTACACGAGAATTTAAATTAAATTTCCAATGAGAACATTCCCTATGAGAATTATCAAAAAATTTACTATTAGTACTTTAATAAACTCGTAAATAAGACACTCAGTTAAAATAATTAATAAAGGCGGTGTCCAGCGACTTCCTGAATAATTATTATGGTTCGTAAAATTTAAGTTCTGAGAACATTCCGTATGGAAAATTTCGCAACTTTGGAAACTTCTCCTTGGTGCATTGCTATCCTAGCCACGTATAAACTTGCCAAGATCAGTGTTATTTTGATTCGCACAAATTAAAATTGAATGAGATACCTTTTGGGTACCTACCCTTAAAATAAAGCCGGGCTTACAATACCAATCTAAGTCCAAGTCCAAACGGAAATAGCCGAGATATTATCACGGAACCCTTAGTGTTATTAGGGTCGCGCATTCACGTTATGGGATGACGAGATTCTCTCGTTTGTCGCCATTATGGCGACATCGCACAGTGACACCGGAATACAAAATTTGGTTTCGGATTGGGAAAAGGTGCTCGATTAATCAGTTAATTACGTAACTAGCAGGTTTCAGCATGTCTTGTAGAAACTTATCCACATGGCACCATAACGCATAAGTTCATCTGATACAAGTAAAATAAATCATTCATAAATATTTTATGCACCAGAAATTTAAAAAAAAAACTTCAATCTCGATGTACACTTACCTGTCGTGACCTCCGTATAAAATTATTAAGTAGTTACCCAAAATCGGAATACAAAAAGAACCTTAGAAAAGAATGAACCGTTGTAGTTTTTAGTGTTCTATTATATACGTGGGTAATACTGAAAGTTTTCAGAATACAAAAAAAAACTGCAATAATTAGGCATGTCAATGTTTAATGCTTGCCGTAATTGTTTGTGATCACACGTATCAATTTTTCTTTAGGATAGAATCCCAGTGATTTCACTTTTATAATCAAAATAGAAAACTTACTTGGCCAAGACTCGCGTCGTTATTTGGACCCCCGAAAGTCCTCATTTCGGAAGCGGTGTGCGTCCTCCGATGCTTATAGATTATGGTTCGGCAGTTGTTATATATTGTTAGTTGTTATTGGACTATTGGGTCATCGTTTCGGGTTATTACTTATCGTTTATCGTCGATATCGCCGTGAATTTACTACGTTTTCACTTTCATGGGGAGTACTTCACAAAACGGATCGTTAGGTGAAGGGATTATTATCGAGGCTTGTTTTGATGAAACTGGGATGTTATTTAGGCGTAATTTGAAATATTTTTTATACCCTTCGTTTGTGTTTAGATATTGGAGTTAATTTTGAACAATGGGAGCTATTGGACTATAAAGGCCTGGCCAAACAGCCGGCGCGACGCAGCGCCGCGTGATGGCGACGCGATGCCTGTTCAGGGCGCGCGCGGATCGCGCCGGCCTCACGCACTCAACACGCCCTCATCGCGCGCGCGAACGTCGCGGTCCGATCCGACTGATGTGACCTTGCGCGACGCGGCGGGCCGCCGCGTCCGCGCGGGGCAGCGCTGCGCACGCGCCGCGTGGACGCAAGGGGCCGCGCGCCGCGGGGCGCGGGGCGCGACAGAAGCGGGGCGTGATACCGGCGGGACGCAGTCTGTTTGACGTCGGTAACCTGTTAGCATGTGCGCGACCGCGGCGCTGCGTCGCGCCGGCTGTTTGGCCAGGCCTTTAAGTAGTTGGGTGTTTTTAGGTACGGTATACGGTATGTATTTAAAGTCCAAAGATAATTGTTATTTCATGTTCGAGGGCTTACTTCGGTTATAAAATAAACTATAGCGACCCGCCCCGGCTTTGCACAGGTTAACAAATTAACCGGTGTGAAGTTATCGGCCAAAGTTATCGGCGAACAATAACCCGACCAAATTAAGAAGTCGAGATTTTCAATGTTTTTATTCGTCGTTAAAAAGAGCGTAAGTACATTAGTTTAAGGAAAAGTTGAATGTCATCAATTCTATTAAGAACATTTTCATCATAATTTTTACTATGTAGCTGAAAAACATGCATCGTGACTGGTCGTAGAATTTTGTGCTTAACAAACAAAGAAAATCCTACTTTCTAGCCTACAAAACGCTACAAGTCTATTATTTGTAAAAGCTATTGACAAAAGCTTGCATTTTTCTGTTAAAAAAACTTACTTTCTTTGATAATCAAAGATTTAACGATTGATAATAGTCAGCGCTCTAAAGATTCTAGACATATATTTATCAATTTGACCAACTTCCGGGCAGAAGAACACTGTCTAACTGACATCATCAGAAACTGTACATCAGAATCTTTCATAAAACGCCTTCAGAACCCACATAGCGAGATAACTGTAGCTGCATTAGATAAAATAAAGTTAGCGGTGGAACGATTTTGTAAACTCATTTCAACAAAAGAAAATTTCATAACTCACATAAACCGAAAATTGACATCGAGAGCTTTTATTTTAAGCTTTCATAATCCACCAATCTAGGTATTCTAAGTATTTTTTTTAATAATTCATTGCAGAGTCAATTGCTGAAATAATCCAAATACACATAACTAATTTTGACCCACTTCTAGACGAAAGACCACTTTCGTTTTGACAACATTCGGAACTGTACACCAAGATCTTTCATAAAACACCTTCAGAACCCACTTCGCGAGCTTACTGTAGTTGCATCAGCTGAAAGAAAGTTATCGGCGGAACTATATTATATACTTTATTAATTCAGAAAAAAAAACCTTCGAATCTGACATGATTTGTGAATGTAAATCAAGAGCTTTTTCATAAAGCTTTCAGAATCTATTGTTCTAGGTGTTCTAAGATTTATTTTTTAAATAATTTATGAACAAGTCCGTGGCCAAAATATTCCAAATGAACATCACTAATTTTGACCCACTTCTAGACGAAAGACCACTTTCATTTTGACATCAACCGGAACTGTACACCAAGATCTTTCATAAAACACCTTCAGAACCCACTTCGCGAGCTAACTGTAGCTGCATCAGCTGAAATGAAGTTAGCGGCGGAAAGATTTTGTAAACTCATTTTCAACAAAAGAAAATTTTACATAACTTACATAAACTGATAATTTACATAAAGAGCTTTTATTTTGACCTTTCTGAATCCACCAATCTAGGTATTCTAAGTATTTTTTTTTTATATAATTCATTTCAGAGTCAATTGCTGATATATTTCAAATCAACATAACTAATTTTGACCCACTTCTAGACGAAAGACCACTTTCGTTTTGACAAAATTCGGAACTGTACACCATGATCTTTCATAAAACACCTTCAGAACCCACTTCGCGAGCTTACTGTAGTTGCATCAGCTGAAAGAAAGTTATCGGCGGAACCATATTATATCCTTTATTAATTCAGAAAAAAAAACCTTTGAATCATACATGATTTGTGAATGTAAATCAAGAGCTTTTTCATAAAGCTTTCAGAATCTATTAACCTAGGTGTTCTAAGATTTATTTTTTAAATTATTTATGACCAAATCCGTGACAAAAATACTATAATTGAACATTACTATTTTTGACCCACTTATAGACGAAAGACCACTTTTATTTTGACACCAACCAGAACTGTACACCAATATCTTTCATAAAACACCTTCAGAACCCACTTCGCGAGCTAAATGTAGCTGCATCAGCTGAAATGAAGTTAGCGGCGGAAAGATTTTGTAAACTCATTTTCAACAAAAGAAAATTACATAACTTACATAAACTGATAATTTACATAAAGAGCTTTTATTTTGAGCTTTTATTTTGACCTTTCAGAATCCAAAAATCTAGGTAATCTTAGTATTTTTTTTTAATAATTCTTTGCAGAGTCAATTGCTGATATATTTCAAATCAACATATCTAATTTTGACCCACTTGTAGACGAAAGACCACTTTCGTTTTGACAAAATTCGGAACTGTACACCATGATCTTTCATAAAACACCTTCAGAACCCACTTCGCGAGCTTACTGTAGTTGCATCAGCTGAAAGAAAATTATCGGCGGAACCATATTATATCCTTTATTAATACAGAAAAAAAAACCTTTGAGTCATACATGATTTTTGAATGTAAGTCAAGAGCATTTTCTTAAAGCTTTCAGAATCTATTAACCTAGGTGTTCTAAGATTTATTTTTTAAATTATTTCTGTCCAAATCCGTGACCAAAATATTCCAAATGCACATCACTAATTTTGACCCACTTCTAGACGAAAGACCACTTTCGTTTTGACAACATTCGGAACTGTACACCAAGATCTTTCATAAAACACCTTCTGAACCCACTTCGCGAGCTTACTGTAGTTGCATCAGCTGAAAGAAAGTTATCGGCGGAACCATATTATATCCTTTATTAATTCAGAAAAAAAAACCTTTGAATCATACATGATTTGTGAATGAAAATCAAGAGCTTTTTCATAAAGCTTTCAGAATCTATTAACCTGGGTGTTCTAAGATTTATTTTTTAAATAATTTATGACCAAATCCGTGACAAAAATACTATAATTGAACATTACTATTTTTGACCCACTTCTAGACGAAAGACCACTTTTATTTTGACAACAACCAGAACTGTATACCAAGATCTTTCATAAAACACCTTCAGAACCCACTTCGCGGGCTTACTGTAGTTGCATCAGCTGAAATGAAGTTAGCGGCGGAAAGATTTTGTAAACTCATTTTCAACAAAAGAAAATTACATAACTTACATAAACTGATAATTTACATAAAGAGCTTTTATTTTGACCTTTGAGAATCCACCAATCTAGGTATTCTTAGTATTTTTTTTAAATAATTCTATGCACAGTCAATTGCTGATATATTTCAAATCAACATAACTAATTTTGACCCACTTCTAGACGAAAGACCACTTTCGTTTTGACAAAATTCGGAACTGTACACCATGATCTTTCATAAAACACCTTCAGAACCCACTTCGCGAGCTTACTGTAGTTGCATCAGCTGAAAGAAAGTTATCGGCGGAACCATATTATATCCTTTATTAATTCAGAAAAAAAAACCTTTGAATCATACATGATTTGTGAATGTAAATCAAGAGCTTTTTCATAAAGCTTTCAGAATCTATTAACCTAGGTGTTCTAAGATTTATTTTTTAAATTATATGACCAAATCCGTGACAAAAATACTATAATTGAACATTACTATTTATGACCTACTTATAGACGAAAGACCACTTTTATTTTGACACCAACCAGAACTGTACACCAATATCTTTCATAAAACACCTTCAGAACCCACTTCGCGAACTAACTGTAGCTGCATCAGCTGAAATGAAGTTAGCGGCGGAAAGATTTTGTAAACTCATTTTCAACAAAAGAAAATTACATAACTTACATAAACTGATAATTTACATAAAGAGCTTTTATTTTGACCTTTCAGAATCCACCAATCTAGGTATTCTTAGTATTTTTTTTAAATAATTCTTTGCAGAGTCAATTGCTGATATATTTCAAATCAACATAACTAATTTTGACCCACTTCTAGACGAAAGACCACTTTCGTTTTGACAAAATTCGGAACTGTACACCATGATCTTTCATAAAACACCTTCAGAACCCACTTCGCGAGCTTACTGTAGTTGCATCAGCTGAAAGAAAGTTATCGGCGGAACCATATTATATCCTTTATTAATTCAGAAAAAAAAACCTTTGAATCATACATGATTTGTGAATGTAAATCAAGAGCTTTTTCATAAAGCTTTCAGAATCTATTAACCTAGGTGTTCTAAGATTTATTTTTTAAATTATTTATGACCAAATCCGTGACAAAAATACTATAATTGAACATTACTATTTTTGACCCACTTATAGACGAAAGACCACTTTTATTTTGACACCAACCAGAACTGTACACCAATATCTTTCATAAAACACCTTCAGAACCCACTTCGCGAGCTAAATGTAGCTGCATCAGCTGAAATGAAGTTAGCGGCGGAAAGATTTTGTAAACTCATTTTCAACAAAAGAAAATTACATAACTTACATAAACTGATAATTTACATAAAGAGCTTTTATTTTGAGCTTTTATTTTGACCTTTCAGAATCCAAAAATCTAGGTAATCTTAGTATTTTTTTTTAATAATTCTTTGCAGAGTCAATTGCTGAAATATTTCAAATCAACATATCTAATTTTGACCCACTTGTAGACGAAAGACCACTTTCGTTTTGACAAAATTCGGAACTGTACACCATGATCTTTCATAAAACACCTTCAGAACCCACTTCGCGAGCTTACTGTAGTTGCATCAGCTGAAAGAAAATTATCGGCGGAACCATATTATATCCTTTATTAATACAGAAAAAAAAACCTTTGAGTCATACATGATTTTTGAATGTAAGTCAAGAGCATTTTCTTAAAGCTTTCAGAATCTATTAACCTAGGTGTTCTAAGATTTATTTTTTAAATTATTTCTGTCCAAATCCGTGACCAAAATATTCCAAATGCACATCACTAATTTTGACCCACTTCTAGACGAAAGACCACTTTCGTTTTGACAACATTCGGAACTGTACACCAAGATCTTTCATAAAACACCTTCTGAACCCACTTCGCGAGCTTACTGTAGTTGCATCAGCTGAAAGAAAGTTATCGGCGGAACCATATTATATCCTTTATTAATTCAGAAAAAAAAACCTTTGAATCATACATGATTTGTGAATGAAAATCAAGAGCTTTTTCATAAAGCTTTCAAAATCTATTAACCTGGGTGTTCTAAGATTTATTTTTTAAATAATTTATGACCAAATCCGTGACAAAAATACTATAATTGAACATTACTATTTTTGACCCACATCTAGACGAAAGACCACTTTTATTTTGACAACAACCAGAACTGTATACGAAGATCTTTCATAAAACACCTTCAGAACCCACTTCGCAGGCTTACTGTAGCTGCATCAGCTGAAATGAAGTTAGCGGCGGAAAGATTTTGTAAACTCATTTTCAACAAAAGAAAATTACATAACTTACATAAACTGATAATTTACATAAAGAGCTTTTATTTTGACCTTTCAGAATCCACCAATCTAGGTATTCTTAGTATTTTTTTTAAATAATTCTTTGCAGAGTCAATTGCTGATATATTTCAAATCAACATAACTAATTTTGACCCACTTCTAGACGAAAGACCACTTTCGTTTTGACAAAATTCGGAACTGTACACCATGATCTTTCATAAAACACCTTCAGAACCCACTTCGCGAGCTTACTGAAGTTGCATCAGCTGAAAGAAAGTTATCGGCGGAACCATATTATATCCTTTATTAATTCAGAAAAAAAAACCTTTGAATCATACATGATTTGTGAATGTAAATCAAGAGCTTTTTCATAAAGCTTTCAGAATCTATTAACCTAGGTGTTCTAAGATTTATTTTTTAAATTATTTATGACCAAATCCGTGACAAAAATACTATAATTGAACATTACTATTTTTGACCCACTTATAGACGAAAGACCACTTTTATTTTGACACCAACCAGAACTGTACACCAATATCTTTCATAAAACACCTTCAGAACCCACTTCGCGAGCTAAATGTAGCTGCATCAGCTGAAATGAAGTTAGCGGCGGAAAGATTTTGTAAACTCATTTTCAACAAAAGAAAATTACATAACTTACATAAACTGATAATTTACATAAAGAGCTTTTATTTTGAGCTTTTATTTTGACCTTTCAGAATCCAAAAATCTAGGTAATCTTAGTATTTTTTTTTAATAATTCTTTGCAGAGTCAATTGCTGATATATTTCAAATCAACATATCTAATTTTGACCCACTTGTAGACGAAAGACCACTTTCGTTTTGACAAAATTCGGAACTGTACACCATGATCTTTCATAAAACACCTTCAGAACCCACTTCGCGAGCTTACTGTAGTTGCATCAGCTGAAAGAAAATTATCGGCGGAACCATATTATATCCTTTATTAATACAGAAAAAAAAACCTTTGAGTCATACATGATTTTTGAATGTAAGTCAAGAGCATTTTCTTAAAGCTTTCAGAATCTATTAACCTAGGTGTTCTAAGATTTATTTTTTAAATTATTTCTGTCCAAATCCGTGACCAAAATATTCCAAATGCACATCACTAATTTTGACCCACTTCTAGACGAAAGACCACTTTCGTTTTGACAACATTCGGAACTGTACACCAAGATCTTTCATAAAACACCTTCTGAACCCACTTCGCGAGCTTACTGTAGTTGCATCAGCTGAAAGAAAGTTATCGGCGGAACCATATTATATCCTTTATTAATTCAGAAAAAAAAACCTTTGAATCATACATGATTTGTGAATGAAAATCAAGAGCTTTTTCATAAAGCTTTCAGAATCTATTAACCTGGGTGTTCTAAGATTTATTTTTTAAATAATTTATGACCAAATCCGTGACAAAAATACTATAATTGAACATTACTATTTTTGACCCACTTCTAGACGAAAGACCACTTTTATTTTGACAACAACCAGAACTGTATACCATGATCTTTCATAAAACACCTTCAGAACCCACTTCGCGGGCTTACTGTAGTTGCATCAGCTGAAATGAAGTTAGCGGCGGAAAGATTTTGTAAACTCATTTTCAACAAAAGAAAATTACATAACTTACATAAACTGATAATTTACATAAAGAGCTTTTATTTTGACCTTTGAGAATCCACCAATCTAGGTATTCTTAGTATTTTTTTTAAATAATTCTATGCACAGTCAATTGCTGATATATTTCAAATCAACATAACTAATTTTGACCCACTTCTAGACGAAAGACCACTTTCGTTTTGACAAAATTCGGAACTGTACACCATGATCTTTCATAAAACACCTTCAGAACCCACTTCGCGAGCTTACTGTAGTTGCATCAGCTGAAAGAAAGTTATCGGCGGAACCATATTATATCCTTTATTAATTCAGAAAAAAAAAACCTTTGAATCATACATGATTTGTGAATGTAAATCAAGAGCTTTTTCATAAAGCTTTCAGAATCTATTAACCTAGGTGTTCTAAGATTTATTTTTTAAATTATATGACCAAATCCGTGACAAAAATACTATAATTGAACATTACTATTTATGACCTACTTATAGACGAAAGACCACTTTTATTTTGACACCAACCAGAACTGTACACCAATATCTTTCATAAAACACCTTCAGAACCCACTTCGCGAACTAACTGTAGCTGCATCAGCTGAAATGAAGTTAGCGGCGGAAAGATTTTGTAAACTCATTTTCAACAAAAGAAAATTACATAACTTACATAAACTGATAATTTACATAAAGAGCTTTTATTTTGACCTTTCAGAATCCACCAATCTAGGTATTCTTAGTATTTTTTTTAAATAATTCTTTGCAGAGTCAATTGCTGATATATTTCAAATCAACATAACTAATTTTGACCCACTTCTAGACGAAAGACCACTTTCGTTTTGACAAAATTCGGAACTGTACACCATGATCTTTCATAAAACACCTTCAGAACCCACTTCGCGAGCTTACTGTAGTTGCATCAGCTGAAAGAAAGTTATCGGCGGAACCATATTATATCCTTTATTAATTCAGAAAAAAAAACCTTTGAATCATACATGATTTGTGAATGTAAATCAAGAGCTTTTTCATAAAGCTTTCAGAATCTATTAACCTAGGTGTTCTAATATTTATTTTTTAAATTATTTATGACCAAATCCGTGACAAAAATACTATAATTGAACATTACTATTTTTGACCCACTTATAGACGAAAGACCACTTTTATTTTGACACCAACCAGAACTGTACACCAATATCTTTCATAAAACACCTTCAGAACCCACTTCGCGAGCTAAATGTAGCTGCATCAGCTGAAATGAAGTTAGCGGCGGAAAGATTTTGTAAACTCATTTTCAACAAAAGAAAATTACATAACTTACATAAACTGATAATTTACATAAAGAGCTTTTATTTTGAGCTTTTATTTTGACCTTTCAGAATCCAAAAATCTAGGTAATCTTAGTATTTTTTTTTAATAATTCTTTGCAGAGTCAATTGCTGAAATATTTCAAATCAACATATCTAATTTTGACCCACTTGTAGACGAAAGACCACTTTCGTTTTGACAAAATTCGGAACTGTACACCATGATCTTTCATAAAACACCTTCAGAACCCACTTCGCGAGCTTACTGTAGTTGCATCAGCTGAAAGAAAATTATCGGCGGAACCATATTATATCCTTTATTAATACAGAAAAAAAAACCTTTGAGTCATACATGATTTTTGAATGTAAGTCAAGAGCATTTTCTTAAAGCTTTCAGAATCTATTAACCTAGGTGTTCTAAGATTTATTTTTTAAATTATTTCTGTCCAAATCCGTGACCAAAATATTCCAAATGCACATCACTAATTTTGACCCACTTCTAGACGAAAGACCACTTTCGTTTTGACAACATTCGGAACTGTACACCAAGATCTTTCATAAAACACCTTCTGAACCCACTTCGCGAGCTTACTGTAGTTGCATCAGCTGAAAGAAAGTTATCGGCGGAACCATATTATATCCTTTATTAATTCAGAAAAAAAAACCTTTGAATCATACATGATTTGTGAATGAAAATCAAGAGCTTTTTCATAAAGCTTTCAAAATCTATTAACCTGGGTGTTCTAAGATTTATTTTTTAAATAATTTATGACCAAATCCGTGACAAAAATACTATAATTGAACATTACTATTTTTGACCCACATCTAGACGAAAGACCACTTTTATTTTGACAACAACCAGAACTGTATACGAAGATCTTTCATAAAACACCTTCAGAACCCACTTCGCAGGCTTACTGTAGCTGCATCAGCTGAAATGAAGTTAGCGGCGGAAAGATTTTGTAAACTCATTTTCAACAAAAGAAAATTACATAACTTACATAAACTGATAATTTACATAAAGAGCTTTTATTTTGACCTTTCAGAATCCACCAATCTAGGTATTCTTAGTAGTTTTTTTAAATAATTCTTTGCAGAGTCAATTGCTGATATATTTCAAATCAACATAACTAATTTTGACCCACTTCTAGATGAAAGACCACTTTCGTTTTGACAAAATTCGGAACTGTACACCATGATCTTTCATAAAACATCTTCAGAACCCACTTCGCGAGCTTACTGTAGTTGCATCAGCTGAAAGAAAGTTATCGGCGGAACCATATTATATCCTTTATTAATTCAGAAAAAAAAACCTTTGAATCATACATGATTTGTGAATGTAAATCAAGAGCTTTTTCATAAAGCTTTCAGAATCTATTAACCTAGGTGTTCTAAGATTTATTTTTTAAATTATTTATGACCAAATCCGTGACAAAAATACTATAATTGAACATTACTATTTTTGACCCACTTCTAGACGAAAGACCACTTTTATTTTGACGACAACCAGAACTGTATACGAAGATCTTTCATAAAACACCTTCAGAACCCACTTCGCAGGCTTACTGTAGCTGCATCAGCTGAAATGAAGTTAGCGGCGGAAAGATTTTGTAAACTCATTTTCAAAAGAAAATTACATAACTTACATAAACTGATAATTTACATAAAGAGCTTTTATTTTGACCTTTGAGAATTCACCAATCTAGGTATTCTTAGTATTTTTTTTAAATAATTCTATGTATTCATGTAATTTTCTTTTGTTGAAAATGAGTTTACAAAATCTTTCCGCCGCTAACTTCATTTCAGCTGATGCAGCTACAGTTAGCTCGCGAAGTGGGTTCTGAAGGTGTTTTATGAAAGATCTTGGTGTACAGTTCTGGTTGTTGTCAAAATAAAAGTGGTCTTTCGTCTATAAGTGGGTCAAAAATAGTAATGTTCAATTATAGTATTTTTGTCATGGATTTGGTCATAAATAATTTAAAAAATAAATCTTAGAACACCTTGGTTAATAGATTCTGAAAGCTTTATGAAAAAGCTCTTGATTTACATTCACAAATCATGTATGATTCAAAGGTTTTTTTTTCTGAATTAATAAAGGATGTAATATGGTTCCGCCGATAACTTTCTTTCAGCTGATGCAACTACAGTAAGCTCGCGAAGTGGGTTCTGAAGGTGTTTTATGAAAGATCATGGTGTACAGTTCCGAATTTTGTCAAAACGAAAGTGGTCTTTCGTCTAGAAGTGGGTCAAAATTAGTTATGTTGATTTGAAATATATCAGCAATTGACTCTGCAATGAATTATATAAAAAAAATACTTAGAATACCTAGATTGGTGGATTCAGAAAGGTCAAAATAAAAGCTCTTTATGTAAATTATCAGTTTATGTAAGTAATGTAAAATTTTCTTTTGTTGAAAATGAGTTTACAAAATCTTTCCGCCGCTAACTTCATTTCAGCTGATGCAGCTACAGTTAGCTCGCGAAGTGGGTTCTGAAGGTGTTTTATGAAAGATCTTGGTGTACAGTTCCGGTTGATGTCAAAATGAAAGTGGTCTTTCGTCTAGAAGTGGGTCAAAAGTAGTGATGTTCATTTGGAATATTTTGGCCACGGACTTGTTCATAAATTATTTAAAAAATAAATCTTAGAACACCTAGAACAATAGATTCTGAAAGCTTTATGAAAAAGCTCTTGATTTTCATTCACAAATCATGTATGATTCAAAGGTTATTTTTTCTGAATTAATAAAGGATATAATATGGTTCCGCCGATAACTTTCTTTCAGCTGATGCAACTACAGTAAGCTCGCGAAGTGGGTTCAAAAGGTGTTTTATGAAAGATCTTGGTGTACAGTTCCGAATGTTGTCAAAACGAAAGTGGTCTTTCGTCTAGAAGTGGGTCAAAATTAGTGATGTGCATTTGGAATATTTTGGTCACGGATTTGGACAGAAATAATTTAAAAAATAAATCTTAGAACACCTAGGTTAATAGATTCTGAAAGCTTTAAGAAAATGCTCTTGACTTACATTCAAAAATCATGTATGACTCAAAGGTTTTTTTTTCTGTATTAATAAAGGATATAATATGGTTCCGCCGATAATTTTCTTTCAGCTGATGCAACTACAGTAAGCTCGCGAAGTGGGTTCTGAAGGTGTTTTATGAAAGATCATGGTGTACAGTTCCGAATTTTGTCAAAACGAAAGTGGTCTTTCGTCTACAAGTGGGTCAAAATTAGATATGTTGATTTGAAATATTTCAGCAATTGACTCTGCAAAAAATTATTAAAAAAAAATACTAAGAATACCTAGATTTTTGGATTCTGAAAGGTCAAAATAAAAGCTCTTTATGTAAATTATCAGTTTATGTAAGTTATGTAATTTTCTTTTGTTGAATATAAGTTTACAAAATCTTTCCGCCGCTAACTTCATTTCAGCTGATGCAGCTACAGTTAGCTCGCGAAGTGGGTTCTGAAGGTGTTTTATGAAAGATATTGGTGTACAGTTCTGGTTGTTGTCAAAATAAAAGTGGTCTTTCGTCTAGAAGTGGGTCAAAAATAGTAATGTTCAATTATAGTATTTTTGTCACGGATTTGGTCATAAATAATTTAAAAAATAAATCTTAGAACACCTAGGTTAATAGATTCTGAAAGCTTTATGAAAAAGCTCTTGATTTACATTCGCAAATCATGTATGATTCAAAGGTTTTTTTTTCTGAATTAATAAAGGATATAATATGGTTCCGCCGATAACTTTCTTTCAGCTGATGCAACTACAGTAAGCTCGCGAAGTGGGTTCTGAAGGTGTTTTATGAAAGATCATGGTGTACAGTTCCGAATTTTGTCAAAACGAAAGTGGTCTTTCGTCTAGAAGTGGGTCAAAATTAGTTATGTTGATTTGAAATATATCAGCAATTGACTCTGCAAAGAATTATTTAAAAAAAATACTAAGAATACCTAGATTGGTGGATTCTGAAAGGTCAAAATAAAAGCTCTTTATGTAAATTATCAGTTTATGTAAGTTATGTAATTTTCTTTTGTTGAAAATGAGTTTACAAAATCTTTCCGCCGCTAACTTCATTTCAGCTGATGCAGCTACAGTTAGCTCGCGAAGTGGGTTCTGAAGGTGTTTTATGAAAGATATTGGTGTACAGTTCTGGTTGTTGTCAAAATAAAAGTGGTCTTTCGTCTATAAGTGGGTCAAAAATAGTAATGTTCAATTATAGTATTTTTGTCACGGATTTGGTCATAAATAATTTAAAATATAAATCTTAGAACACCTAGGTTAATAGATTCTGAAAGCTTTATGAAAAAGCTCTTGATTTACATTCACAAATCATGTATGATTCAAAGGTTTTTTTTCTGAATTAATAAAGGATATAATATGGTTCCGCCGATAACTTTCTTTCAGCTGATGCAACTACAGTAAGCTCGCGAAGTGGGTTCTGAAGGTGTTTTATGAAAGATCATGGTGTACAGTTCCGAATTTTGTCAAAACGAAAGTGGTCTTTCGTCTAGAAGTGGGTCAAAATTAGTTATGTTGATTTGAAATATATCAGCAATTGACTCTGCAATGAATTATATAAAAAAAAATACTTAGAATACCTAGATTGGTGGATTCAGAAAGGTCAAAATAAAAGCTCTTTATGTAAATTATCAGTTTATGTAAGTTATGTAAAATTTTCTTTTGTTGAAAATGAGTTTACAAAATCTTTCCGCCGCTAACTTCATTTCAGCTGATGCAGCTACAGTTAGCTCGCGAAGTGGGTTCTGAAGGTGTTTTATGAAAGATATTGGTGTACAGTTCTGGTTGTTGTCAAAATAAAAGTGGTCTTTCGTCTAGAAGTGGGTCAAAAATAGTAATGTTCAATTATAGTATTTTTGTCACGGATTTGGTCATAAATAATTTAAAAAATAAATCTTAGAACACCTAGGTTAATAGATTCTGAAAGCTTTATGAAAAAGCTCTTGATTTACATTCGCAAATCATGTATGATTCAAAGGTTTTTTTTTCTGAATTAATAAAGGATATAATATGGTTCCGCCGATAACTTTCTTTCAGCTGATGCAACTACAGTAAGCTCGCGAAGTGGGTTCTGAAGGTGTTTTATGAAAGATCATGGTGTACAGTTCCGAATTTTGTCAAAACGAAAGTGGTCTTTCGTCTACAAGTGGGTCAAAATTAGATATGTTGATTTGAAATATTTCAGCAATTGACTCTGCAAAGAATTATTTAAAAAAACTACTAAGAATACCTAGATTGGTGGATTCTGAAAGGTCAAAATAAAAGCTCTTTATGTAAATTATCAGTTTATGTAAGTTATGTAATTTTCTTTTGTTGAAAATGAGTTTACAAAATCTTTCCGCCGCTAACTTCATTTCAGCTGATGCAGCTACAGTTAGCTCGCGAAGTGGGTTCTGAAGGTGTTTTATGAAAGATATTGGTGTACAGTTCTGGTTGTTCTCAAAATAAAAGTGGTCTTTCGTCTATAAGTGGGTCAAAAATAGTAATGTTCAATTATAGTATTTTTGTCACGGATTTGGTCATAAATAATTTAAAATATAAATCTTAGAACACCTAGGTTAATAGATTCTGAAAGCTTTATGAAAAAGCTCTTGATTTACATTCACAAATCATGTATGATTCAAAGGTTTTTTTTTCTGAATTAATAAAGGATATAATATGGTTCCGCCGATAACTTTCTTTCAGCTGATGCAACTACAGTAAGCTCGCGAAGTGGGTTCTGAAGGTGTTTTATGAAAGATCATGGTGTACAGTTCCGAATTTTGTCAAAACGAAAGTGGTCTTTCGTCTAGAAGTGGGTCAAAATTAGTTATGTTGATTTGAAATATATCAGCAATTGACTCTGCAATGAATTATATAAAAAAAAAATACTTAGAATACCTAGATTGGTGGATTCAGAAAGGTCAAAATAAAAGCTCTTTATGTAAATTATCAGTTTATGTAAGTTATGTAAAATTTTCTTTTGTTGAAAATGAGTTTACAAAATCTTTCCGCCGCTAACTTCATTTCAGCTGATGCAGCTACAGTTAGCTCGCGAAGTGGGTTCTGAAGGTGTTTTATGAAAGATCTTGGTGTACAGTTCCGGTTGATGTCAAAATGAAAGTGGTCTTTCGTCTAGAAGTGGGTCAAAATTAGTGATGTTCATTTGGAATATTTTGGCCACGGACTTGTTCATAAATTATTTAAAAAATAAATCTTAGAACACCTAGAACAATAGATTCTGAAAGCTTTATGAAAAAGCTCTTGATTTACATTCACAAATCATGTCAGATTCGAAGGTTTTTTTTTCTGAATTAATAAAGTATATAATATGGTTCCGCCGATAACTTTCTTTCAGCTGATGCAACTACAGTAAGCTCGCGAAGTGGGTTCTGAAGGTGTTTTATGAAAGATCTTGGTGTACAGTTCCGAATGTTGTCAAAACGAAAGTGGTCTTTCGTCTAGAAGTGGGTCAAAATTAGTTATGTGTATTTGGATTATTTCAGCAATTGACTCTGCAATGAATTATTAAAAAAAATACTTAGAATACCTAGATTGGTGGATTATGAAAGCTTAAAATAAAAGCTCTCGATGTCAATTTTCGGTTTATGTGAGTTATGAAATTTTCTTTTGTTGAAATGAGTTTACAAAATCGTTCCACCGCTAACTTTATTTTATCTAATGCAGCTACAGTTATCTCGCTATGTGGGTTCTGAAGGCGTTTTATGAAAGATTCTGATGTACAGTTTCTGATGATGTCAGTTAGACAGTGTTCTTCTGCCCGGAAGTTGGTCAAATTGATAAATATATGTCTAGAATCTTTAGAGCGCTGACTATTATCAATCGTTAAATCTTTGATTATCAAAGAAAGTAAGTTTTTTTAACAGAAAAATGCAAGCTTTTGTCAATAGCTTTTACAAATAATAGACTTGTAGCGTTTTGTAGGCTAGAAAGTAGGATTTTCTTTGTTTGTTAAGCACAAAATTCTACGACCAGTCACGATGCATGTTTTTCAGCTACATAGTAAAAATTATGATGAAAATGTTCTTAATAGAATTGATGACATTCAACTTTTCCTTAAACTAATGTACTTACGCTCTTTTTAACGACGAATAAAAACATTGAAAATCTCGACTTCTTAATTTGGTCGGGTTATTGTTCGCCGATAACTTTGGCCGATAACTTCACACCGGTAACAAATTATACACTTAAACCTTCCTCAAGAATCACTCTATTGATAGGTGAAAATCGCATGAAAATCCGTTCAGTAGTTTTTCAGTTTATCGCGAACAAACATCCAAACATACAAAGAGACAGACGCGGCGGGGGACTTTGTTGTATATAAGGTGTAGTGATGAGAAACTAATGTAATAACAAAATTGGAAATAAATACAAATAATAAGATAAAATAGATTAATACATTTAGTAACAATTAATTTGGTATAAATATATTAAACATTTCGTCAAAAAAATACAACCATTAGATCTCCTATTGTGATTATTTTATATCGAGGCAAATTTAATAATGAAATCGGGTTTCAAACCCCACAGGTAGATAACATCTTCAGTTAACATAAACAGAAGAAAATATTAATGTTATTATCATTATTTGCTATTATAACCTTACATATAAAACCTTAGTCCGGTCCATATTACCAGCCTCATTTACTTTCTTATTAAATTCCGGCTTACCATCAAATTTTGGAATTATCCTATTTTTAGCATAAATGTTATTAAATTTGACGGTATTTTATACCTTTATATAAACAGCATCCCAAACTGGTTACTCCCTAAACGAGCAGAAGTCGGGATAATGATAGGATTAAACGAACTTAACTGAAGTGAAGTTCAATCCTGATTATATGAAGCATTTGGTCCTGAATAATTAACAATGTAGTACATCTCGCTCGCTTGCCATTTAACGCGAATTTAGAGCCGCCATAAAAGAAAAAATCACCAACTGTCAAGATGACACTTCATATAGTTTAGAGCATACATACACTGATTGGGAAGTAACCATGAATTCATGGTTACTCGAGGAGGGTGGGGGTACCCCTTATTCAGGACCAAATGCTTCATATAATCAGGATTGAACTTCACTTCAGTTAAGTTCGTTTAATCCTATCATTATATTTGCATTTGGTCCTGAATAATTAACAATGTAGATGTTTAGAGAAGAGAATTAAATAATTTGTCAAAACCAAATATCTCAAAAAACTATCAAAAATACAAGCACTTGTATTTTTGGCAAGAATGTATAAATATTTTATATATCTATCATGGATACCTATCTCTATATATCAGCAAAGGTAAACTAAACATAAGTTGCCATGAGAAATCTTAAAGTAGATCAATGTTAAAATAAAAATAATCCCTCCTATAATATGAGAATTATCAACAATAAAATTAGAGTCTGAACTTATCATGCTATTTTAATAGGTAAATACTTTGAGAATCAGAGATTTACTGTGTACAAAATTTTGAACATGTAAAGATACCTAATAAATATCTAACAAAAGTAGCAGACTAGTTATCTGGAGCATCCCTTCGTTATAAAACATTATATTCACTGGTGAGACCTGCCCTTGTGATCTTTACCTTAACCAATGTGAGACATGATAATTCCATTATGTAAAGAAAATATAGAAATATTATTACTCCCTCTTTTAGTACTAAGTAGCATCTAAGTAATGTACCTATATTATGGTATATAAATATAAAGCCTCCATAAAAGAAGGAAGACATGTGAATTGTTACTATTTACCTTATACTTTCTTGTTACTTGTCTAAGATACGTAAGACAAGGTTTTAAGATATTATGATGCCATATTTTTCTCTAATATTGTATTCGTTTATTCCAATAAGTACGTATTTCATTTCCTTCCTTTTATTTATTTATTCATAAACAAATGTGTCTGAATAGTCATATTTCTTTATCTCAGGTCTTCAAAGAGTATTGCTATTCTAAATAAACATAAAAAGAATTGTACTATTTGTTGAAATAAGAAGTATCTAGGCCTGTAATCTTAGTTTCAAAATCTCAAGTTGATTTATTATTCGTGTCATACACCCTCAAAATTAAATAGATTCGCATTGCTTCTCGTGCATGCAATTAAGCGTAATTTATTGCATGTCCATATTCTAAAATCCGAATACAACTCTTCTTTCCCCGGTTGGAGTATCTTGAGACATGTTTGGAGTTGTTTCAACTAAATATAGTAAATTTGTTACTACATGGTGACTTAACACTAGATAGTTTATGTTGGAAGGGATTTAAGTATCCTTATTTAAAAAGTTGTTAAGTAACCACTTAACTAAGCTAACTAAGTAGTCACTTCCTAACTATGCTAAAAGGGGTATTACCATTTATATAGCCTACACTTAAAATATAATAAATTGCTTTCCTAGCTACAACAAGTTTCACTTTGTATTATATTTTAATATTTTATTTCATCATCATCATATCAGCCAGAGGATGTCCACTGCTGGACATATGCATAGGGAATATTTTATTTATTTATTATAAATGTCTAGAGGTAAGTACTTATATAAAAAGAGGATCCTGTTGGGTATCATTCTTTCAATTATTTGTTCAAGTATTTCTCAACCACTACAGAATCTAACAAAATAAGCAATTTAAACCAAAACAACATGTAATTAGGTCAAATAATGTAAAACATTTATTTAGGGACTGTGTGAAATAATAACCACACATATGTATGTGGATCGGTCTGTGACGTTTCGTGCACTATCCCATAATAAAAACCACAAATCACTTACAACATGTGCATACACCTCGAGAATTCTAAATAGGTACTAAGAAAAACAGAATATGACTATTTACATAACATAGTTATGAGCTTATGAGTTATTAAAGATAGACAGTTTGTCTCGAATGTTCTGTTAAGTGAAAATATCTTCATAGATCAGCTTGGACAGTCGTAAGACTGCTGAGAGGTGTCCCTATCTATCCACTTTCTGTTGGGTCTTTACTGATCATATTCGTACAGAGAGTATAAAGCAAAACATATAAATGCAACAAAATGATCTGTTGTAAATTTTATTATACTTGTGAAATTGTTTCAATTCACTACTGATTATTTATACAATTATAATTGATTACTTAGATCATTAGAGATAAAAGAAAAATATCTATTGCTCATTATGGCATAAAATGGGCATAAAGCATAATTTTACTTTCGGAATCCAATCCTTCTTTCATTTCAGCTCTACTATCGATAATTGTCTCTGATGGACCTGACCCATTATCATTAGCCCCCCAACCGTTCAAAGTAATTTTACAGTACCAAGAGGTATCAAACATTCAAACACAGATATAAATAAATACCTAAGTAATAATATTATTTCATTTTATGTTTTGGCCTTAAAGTTAGCTAAGACCGTTACTGTTTTAAAATCTCATGGATTCTGCTATAGAAATTTGGTAGCTTTCTCTTGACCCTTTAAAAAACAAATACAACAAGGTAATGGGGACACTAATGTTCAAAAGTTGGGAAATGTAATATAACTATTACATACTTACCTATAAACCTAACTAATTATCTACCTACCTACCTACTTATATTTTATTATATTACCTACCAACCTAACTATTTCTTCTTTCTTATCACAAATGTATTCAAGTCTGCCCTTTAATGGGCATGAGCTTGTGCTAAACTGAACCCTATCATTTTGTAAAAGGGTTCCAAAAAATAAATAAATGTTACCACTGTCTTATAAAGGCCTGAAAGTTTGATTAATAAATGAGTTTGAAGCATTGTGCTATAATTTAATTGATATTAAATATCCATCAAATTTCATAAGCATAGTGTTGGTATTGTATCCTTGTTCACCTACAGTCTTGTATTTTATACAACATACTGTTCATTATCTTACATTTGAAAGTAATAATAAACTCTCGACTTAATTCAATATATAATACATTTTTCTGAAGTAAATAGAAAATATGTCTTGTTTGATCGTTTTCACTTGTTCACCGAATAGGGCTTCGAGAACTTAAAATTCCATTGCTCAACTGACTGAGCTATCCGGGGACATTTCATAGTTTTGTTCACGTTATAATTGTGACATTTTCATTTATATTTTTATGAAGGTGGCTAAAATAAATTAGTAGCCCTTGAAGGGTTATGTTATGATGTCTCCTTATGATATTAGAATTTATTAGTAAATTTGTATGGCAATTTACCAAACTGTATTCACACAATATGATATTATGAAACAAGCTAAAGCTATAGTAAACTTGTAAGTGTTAGTGAAAAAAGTATAAGCCATTAACCCCGGGATATGACCTTTCACAATAAGGCAGTGGTTTGGATCTAGTCCTTATAAAGGCTGTTAAATACCATTCTTTTGTACACTAGTATATGTGTGTGATATACACTGCCAAGTCACTTATTTATTTTATTGTATTAGTGCAGGTTACAGAATAAAAATGGTGGGCCATTCTTAAGCCTTAAAAGGGTTCAGCACATATTATAAATGCTTAGCATAGACATTAATCCAGAGACATTTTTCCAACAGCATCCAGAATATTGTTATTATTTGTAAACAGTAAGTATATACTTAATTAGCATACAATAATGTTTAATGCCGCTAGCGGGCTTGTTAATGACAGAATATCACTGTCTATATTAGAATATGCTTGTGTTATTTATGTTATAGTATGTACATGAAACAGGACCACGTCCATGACTGTGCTAATGCTAGTGTGCTAATGTCATTTCTTATTTATTTTTATAATACAAAACGATTCACAAATTATCATCCCACGGATGACATGTTTTTCACATCATTCACATGTAATCCATTTTATTATCGAATAGTAGATTCTCTTGCTCGTCCCACGGACGATAGGCTTTTTGCCATGCAATAAGCATTATATTATAGTTAAAGTGAGTTGAAAAAGATCTGACCATCGTTCCACGAACGAAGCACAATGTCACCACGCGACATGTGATTATTTTCAAACAATGTTGCTATGCAATAAGCATTATATTATAGTTAAAGTGAGTTGAAAAAGATCTGACCTTCATTCCACGAACGAAGCACAATGTCGCCACGCGACATGTGAATATTTTCAAACCATGTCCCACGGACCTATGTCTATCTTCTCTATAGAATGAAGCACAATATGTCGCCACTCGACATGTGAATATCTTTAAGCCAACACCTCCAACAATGTCCCACGGACATAGACAAACTCGTCACACGAGTATGTATAAAAACTTGGCAAAAACTTTGTATAGGTACTCTATAATAAAGTGAGGTTAAGTACACGACTATTGTATTAGACCTCCAAGTTTCCCCACGGGAACACTTTTAGCACCTTATAGTTGCAAAAATTTGGAAAATGAAGACTACTTTTGTTTACCAGCTGAACACTATGCTGAACACCAATGCTGATTAAATCATCCGTAAAGATGTACAACGCTGTACATTGTGATGATGCGATATTTACAAATTTCACTTTCCATGTACACATTGCACTGCATATCGTCTTTTTTAGGTATAACTGCATGGGAAAAACTAGTAATACTCGATAAAACTTAATTTACTAACAGTATGCGGCAGATGCGTGAGGCGCGCGCAAAATATATGAAGTGTCATCTTGACAGTTGGTGATTTTTTCTTTTATGGCGGCTCTAAATTCGCGTTAAATGGCAAGCGAGCGAGATGTACTACATTGTTAATTATTCAGGACCAAATGCAAATATAATTTGGTATTTTGTATTACCTATTCTCAATGCTTAAAGAACTTACTAGAACCCCCAGTGTAAAGCGGCCCACTGATTAACAGTCCGCCGGACGGTATCGGCCTGTCAGTTGTTCGGAACTGTCAAATTTTTGTTCTACCTGACAGGCCGATACCGTCCGGCGGACTGTTAATCAGTGGGCCCCTTACTATGCGTCAAAATTGCCCCAAAACCAACAGAGTTGAGAGTTAGGTCATTTGATAGGTATTTCTCTGTACTTTATTTCGTTCTATATGCACCAAGCGGAATTCCATTGCAGAGCTGAGTAATTGGTATTTTAGTCAAAATGTCGTCACCCTTATTACCTAGGCAATAGAGTCCACCGCCGGGCGAGCGCGGCAAATCATTCGGTGTGCTCGCCCGGCGGTGCGCGAACATCTACCATGCTGCAATTAATTGCCTAGGTAATAAGGGTGACGACATTTTGGCTAAACTACCAATATCTCAGTTCTGCAATGGAATTCCGCTTGGTGCCCATAGAACAAAATGAAGTAGATAGAAATGCCTATCTAATGACCTTACTATGATTTTTGTTGGCGTTGGGTCCAGGCTCCATACAAAGTTCCCAATTGCCCATGGTCCTTTCATTCGATAGTGTGACGAGCGTTCGCGTTTGGGTTATGTCTATTTTTGTATGGGATTTTGAACAGCGCGCCAAGCGGGACGTTTTGGAAACTCAAAATCCCATACAAAATGACACTTGTTACGGACTTAGGGTCTCGCCATACCTTTCGACGCGGAATCGGCAATATAAAGCTATAGCTTTATAAAGCTTTTTTAATTCAATTATTTATAATTTATAATTGATTATTATATTTATAATTAAACTCCGTCAAACCATACTATTATGAAAAGTTTTACGGAGTTGAATCTGACCGCAGTCTTATGATTAGAGATCGCCACAGGTATAGGGACTCTTAAAGCCTTTAGAGGTTAAATTATACTAGTTTTTACTCGAAATTGGGAAGTTAGTGCAAGTTACCAAAAGGCTTTAGTGTTCGGTCTCGTTACGTAATTCGCCGCTGACGTCATATTGGGGTAATTGGTAAGTTTCTGGAACATCTTTACTGACTACAAAATGCACAAGGGTTTTGTTTTTGTTAAAGTTTTATTTTTTATGGCATAATGGCATTTGTCCTAAGGCCCAGTAGGCCAAAAAATTTGCTGATGATAACAAGAAATAACTCAAAATAATGATCAATATGATGGGTGCTGAGAAAGATCGGCTACAGGGCCTGGGGCCTAGGGCGGCAAAGACTGCAAATCCGCCACTGATGGCATAGCACCAAAGCAGGCGTTTGTACAGTATTAATGTGTCCAAAAATCCAGACAGCATTAATCTGAAAAATAACTCTCGATTACTTGCTTACTTTAGTCGGCAGACTCTAGTTTTATTTATATCTAGCAATTTCTCAACAATCCCAATTACTTACTCTCATAATCCTCATTTGTCTTACAAATTAAGTGGCAAATATTTCACCGAGTACTTATTAACCCTTGGAACGAATTACCTCAATTAATAATCATTATCAAAATTTGGCACATCTGTAGGTAACGTATTGTATTAAATTTCGATGAGTGATATTTAAAGTTTAATGAGTTGGTGGAGGGATAATTCAATTAATTCAGTTTATTCACCTCTTATTTTGTAATTGGGGTTGCGTGGATTATTTAATTAATTACTTTTTTAATATATAATTAAGGTAAGCGTGGCGAACGGGTAACTGTGGCTGCGGATAAAGTGTGGCTGAACTTCACTTTGGGGTCAGTTTACACATTGATTAAATGATTAGTGTTTATAGCGAGTTCATAAAATTTCTACTTGCGTTTAGTGGCAAATGTATAAAATCGGACTAAATACTAGTCAATGTGTAAACAGGCCCCAAAGTAAAGTCCAGCCACACATATCCCACAGCCAAAGTTACCTGTATTGAAGTTTGGATCTGATTTGGCACACAAAAACTTAGTTTACTCATAGATCCTGGAATTCTCACCTAAAATAAATCATTAAAAGTACCTACGAGACTATCATTGTCATTTTTTGCGGATAAAATGCTGACGATATTGACGAGTGTAGCGAAAGGTCTCCGTTTCGGCTTGGTCAAAACTGATTTCTATGTCCGGATGTTCTTCCTCTTCTTCTTAGTCGGATACTCCTGTCAGAGCAGTCGTGGTCATTGAGGTCGTTGTACGGCTTTTTTTGTTGTTTCCCGCCAAGCTTCTCATCTATTGCATTCCGCAGGCACATATTTAAAGATGACTCGGTGAGAGCTTTAACTTGGTCGGTCCATCTCATTGAGGGCCGCAATCTGGGTCTTGTTCTTGTGCCATCCTTTCTGCCCTGAACAACAAGCCTCTCCATGGCGTCGTCTTCCCTGCGCGTAACGTGACCGAAGTAGGTAAGGATACGAGAGTGAACAATTGCCGAAAGTCTTTGTGCAACCTTGAGCTCCTGGAGAATGGATTATATTATTTCTTCCGCTACAAGACGCATTTGTCAACCGCGGATTATGGGGAAATTTTGTAATCAGGTTCAATAATATTAATGAAATAGTTCATTTTATCAATTAAAATAAATTTATGGAAACTTTGAAAATGACGGACCTATGGGGGCTAGAATTACAGCTCGGGTCCACTAGTTACAAATAGGTACCTAAGTTCTTAAAATCCCTTCTCTCCCGTACTTAATTACAAGAATGTTATATTTATCACTAGCCCTCCCCCTGTCACTGTCACTCAAGGGTGATTAAAATATAATTACTATAACGTAGAACACTCTTAGCTGACCATATGTGAACCCTATGGCCTCTGTAATAAGGCTTACGAAATATCAGTTAACAGTGTTTAGACTTTAGGGGCAGCGGCAGGATGAGAAAAGTTTCATTAGAAGGGAAAACTTTTTTTCCTGTACCTACTAACCCCTTAGTTTGTAAGCTCTACTAATAAAAATGTGTCCATGTGTTACACGAAATAAAAATATTCATTCATTCATTCATTCAAAACTAAGACTTATGGTGCAATGTGGGTACATTGGCTGTTATAAAATGTTAACATTGTGTGACAGGAACAACATGATAGTATTGATAGTGTTTTATCATGCTGTCTCTGTCACACAATGTTATATAACAATTTAAAACAGCCAATGTGGGAGCACCATTAATCTTCATCACACTTGCTCGTTAAAGGTATAATGTTTATGACATGTAGGCGATACGGTCCGTAAAACCTAAATTTCGACCTAAGGCTGTAATGTACCTACGTACGAAATTGGGCAGAAGTTTAGTTTACCCTTTTTTTCCCTCACAAGTGTACAAAACATTGTTTGTGCCACGGGCGGCACAGGAATTACGTACTTACCCGTGTTAATTGAGCACTCGCCTTCGGCTTCGGGCTTCAATTCACACTCATTTACTTTACACTCACATACTTCAATACACAATGTATATTTCACATAAAATAATAGGTAGGTACTAAATAATAAGACAATAAATTATCTTTATTGAAAAAAAAAAATTCTCACGATTTCGGTACAGATAGTTAACCAAAACCACGCATGTGTCTTTACCCCGTTGCTTCAAGAAATTAAAAAGTGAATATGTTAAAATTAATGCGCTGACAGATGTGGGTCCCCGGGGGTGGCTAATGACAATGACACGCTTGTTATTCTCGAAGGGCTCCACAAAGTACATGTAGAGATATAGACCAAACCAAGTCTGCAGCGATTTTGATAGCACACGCAATGCAAGTGTTATTTTCTTCTATGTTATTATGACGTATAAATAACACTTGCACTGCGTATGCTATCAAAAGCGTTGCTGACTTTTCTGGGTCTAACTCTATTTTAGATTTATTTTTAAATTTGTTTTTTTTTGTTAGTTTATCTTTTTAGCCCAGTAAAGGCACGGTTACGGAAAGCAATAAATTATAATAGGCATTTTTTTTAAATATAATAGATAATAGGTAACTTTTGAGATAATAGGAGGGAAGTAAATTTTGCTGGATTTTAGGAAGTCAAAAAGATTATTGATATTTCAATATGACGTTTCAGTCGGCAGCATTACTGCAGCAGCATTTATTTTTTTTACAGACACACGGCCTGATTCGAAGTTTAAAGGGGCCCACTGATTACCAATCCGCCGCCTCCGCCGGACGATATCGGCCTGTCAGTTAAAAACAAAATTTGACAGCTCCGAACAACTGAAAGGCTGATATCGTCCGGCGGACTGGTAATCTGTGGGCCCCTTAAATAAATAAATAAAATAAATAAATATTGGGGACATCTTACACAGATCAACCTAGCCCCAAACTAAGCAAAGCTTGTACTATGGGTGCTAGACGACGATATACATACTTATATAGATAAATACATACTTATATACATAGAAAACACCCATGACTCAGGAACAAATATTAGTGTTCATCACACAAATAAATGCCCTTACTGGGATTCGAACCTAGGACCATCGGCTTCGCAGGCAGGGTCACTACCCACTAGGCCAGACCGGTCGTCAAAAAGTCGTCGTCTTAAGATACTTAGGTACGTCAAAAATTTGCTAACGATACGATATGGGTCGGATATGTAGTGACGTTTTTGAAGAGTGATAAAATTGTCAAAAGTGACGTTTTCAGTACGGCTACAACCAGTTTTGACATTGACATTCATGTCTACGTAAATTACTTTCTATACATGTCGCTTGCACTGCTATGCGAGTACGAGCGAGATGCATAGAAAGTAAGTTAATTAGACGTGACTGAATATGTCAATGTCAAAACTGGTGGTAGAGGTACTGGCCGACAGTTATAGTGCGTCCGTTTTGCTAAGATCAAGTACGCCACAGTAAAATGTATGGCGAACTTGATCTTAGAAATCGGACAGGCTATACTTTCGCATGTAAAATATGAAAATGCATTAAGCAGGCACTGCAGCTCTAGTATCGACGTAGAGGATGAGATCCGGATACTCGATACTGCTTGTAAATCAGGCAGCTCAAGACGTTTCGACAGCATAGTTTCCTGATCGCAGATCACTTACCTGACTAGTAGAGATAGACCGAAGTGCACAGTGAGCCAAAAATAAGTTGGCAAAAGTTTTTTAGGAATATTTTTCTTATTTTATGTTGGGATAACAATAATATGGATTTTTTTATTCGAAATAAAAATATTGAATTGAATAAAGACGTTGGGATAAGTGGGACTGAGCTGGACATGTCTGCCGAATGAATGATGACAGATGGGCCAAAATAGCCACTAGCTGGCATCCTCAGAGTAGTCGTGGCAGAGGCAGACCGAGAAAGAGATGGCGGGATGACTTGAATGCGTTTCAGGGGGATTGGCGGGATCTTGCTCAGCACAGGGAGGATTGGAAAGGGAAAGGGAGAGGGGAGGCCTTCTCCCAGCAGTGGGACACACAAATAGGTAAAAAAAAACCTTTAGCATTGATACAATACTCCAACGCAAACGTTTGTTAAAAATATCAACAATATGCCTCGGTAAGAAAAATGGTCATTGGTCAACGTACTTATTTTTGGGCCACTTTTATACGATCTGTTCTCAAGAATTGCTGCATATGATAGCCATTCCTATTTTGCATTTAGGAACTAGTGTTAATTTTTCATTGAGGAACTATTGTTCTTTAGTGGTACTTGAGTAGGACCTACACTGTACACAGACTTATTTCTTATTTCAGTTACGTCTACGTTTTACGACTTGAATTGAATTACATTATTTGCTGCATAGATTTTTGTAAACGGCACCTCCTCAGTAGTGTAGGTATACCACAATGTCATGATCTGTTGGACAATTAAGGTGACAGTCCATTTCCAACCGCAGCTGCACTACTGTCAATTTTACTATGGAAATTGACAGTAACAGCGACGCGTTCAGTACCAGTAGTGCAGCTGCGGTCAGAAATGGAATGTTACCCTTAGGGACGATTGAACTGTCATTTACATCTGCGATAAAAACAATTCCAGCTAGCATTTTCCAGTATGTGTGATGATTGTGCATTTTAGTAAACTATAATGCGTTGTCTGTTGAACCTAATCCCTGATCCCAACTATCGGATTCGAACATCCGTAGCGTAAGAGATCGCCTTGTTTTGAATTTAGAAGTATCGTGTTCCACCCATGTTCTATGTCAACCGTGAGCTGTTCAAATATAGCCTTTAATTCCTTGGGATAAGGTTCTTGTCAGTTTATTATAATGGGTGTTCAGTTGTCTAAATAAATAGGTAGACGAAACTTCAAACGGGACTACTTATATGTGTATTATGCAAGTGATTATCGATTAATAGTTGATTGTTAGTGGATCAATCGATTTGTTTATACTTAATTCAAACATGGCGTGACCACTTGAAAGTTTACCTTTTCGTAAAAGTTCGATACTTTAGTTTTTAAAGTTCAGTGATGTAATATATATTTTGACGACCGGTCTGGCCTGTGGGTAGTGACCCTGCCTGTGAAGCCGATGGTCCTGGGTTCGAATCCCAGTAAGGGCATTTATTTGTGTGATGACACAGATATTTGTTTCTGAGTCATGATTGTTTTCTATGTATTTAAGTATTTATATATTATATATATCGTTGTCTGAGTACCCTCAACACAAGCCTTCTTGAGCTTACTGGGGGACTTGGTCAATCTATGTAAGAATGTCCTATAATATTTATTTATTTATTATTTATATATGTCGGACCCTAACACCAGAAAGACGTATTGCAGCGTTATAGTTCATTATTTTAGACGCCTGTATAAAATCCATTAGCAATGTTGAGCTACGTATTATTTGGTTGTAACAAAATAAATAAAGTTGTGTAGAGAGTAACTCCGTCTATTGGCGCATTGTTGAAATAAAGTTGCGTAGAGAGTAACGCCATCTATTGGCGTGTTGTTGAACTGAGATGACAGGTTTAAGGCTTTCGAACGTCGAGAGGTTTCTCTCGAGTGAGCGTAGGCACGAGTTGGCGTTTTTGTCGGTATGTTGGTAGACTGGTCGAGCAGGTTTGCCAACTTGACTGAGGCGGGAGCGGAGAGGCTCCGCCGCTGGTAGTTCTTCTTGATCGGACCGCGCTAGAGATCGGATGTACTCGTTAGCCAACCTCGTGCCTAACTCGCCGCGTTCCTGAAGGCTTATACCTGAAGGATTATTCTGATAGCTTATAGAATCCCGCGTTCTTTAACCATTTAGCTAAGTGTTTTATTTCAAGTGTTATTTTGATTATTATGTTTCATTAGAAGCTTACTTTTGTGAAATAAAGAAATGATGTGTTATGTGTTGTTTTAACTTGTTTTGAAAAGATTTATCCCTCTGAGTTAGTTGCCGGTCCCATATAGGGCTAAATCTTCTCAGGTCAGATATGTAGGGTTGAAGCCGGCCTAGTTTGACTTGAATAAAGATTTAAACGGTTTCTTTTTACTTTCATATCGCCCTTGAGTTAAAAATAGCAATTAGTTCTTTTAAACATTTAGTACTGAAGTATAGTAGGCACTAGTATGGTTAACGAGTCCTAATGTTTATTTCATGCACTGGTAGCAATGGTAGCATACTGGTTTAGCTGTGAAGTAATACATTATCGTACTACCCCCACGCGCCCACCGCCTTTGAGACCATCGGTACTCGACATATATAAGTATAGAATATTTCCTTTGACCACCTGATTAGCCTAAGTCGGTAGTGTAGCTAGTAAACTCGATGGTCCTGGGTTCAAATCCCGGCAAGGGCATTTATTCGTGTGATGAGCAGAGCA
The DNA here is from genome assembly GCF_910591565.1 of Cydia splendana. Classification (NCBI taxonomy): domain Eukaryota; kingdom Metazoa; phylum Arthropoda; class Insecta; order Lepidoptera; family Tortricidae; genus Cydia; species Cydia splendana. The sequence goes on from NC_085968.1 coordinate 2,709,601, forward strand.
CGGATATTTGTTCCTGAGTCATGGGTCACCATGGGTGTTTTCTCTGTATTTAAGTTTTTATAAATAGTTATTTATTTTATATATTGTTATCTAAATACCCACAACACAAGCCTTATTGAGCTTATGTGGGGCTTAATGTCCTATAATATTTATTTTCTGTACTTGCCAGACTCGCGCTTAACCGGTTTCTTATTTTTAATTTAATTTCTAGAGTAAAATATGATCACTGCATTCTGGCATGGATCCAAACGAGCAAAGTTTATTTCATTATTAGTCAGTATGTCTTAAAGTAAAACTTACATCTCTACTTTTAGTTCATGCCACACCAATTACAACAAGTTTTGTATATGTTGTACCCTTTTTAAAACCCGTACAAATTTAAACCTTAACACATGTTAACTCGGTCCATAATAGCTCAAACGGGATTTCAATTCTCTTTTTTCTGGCAACACTTATCCTCGATACAGTCCAAAGAAAGGTCAACCGCAATTAAACAAAGCAAGCAATAAAGCACTTTGTGCTATTTTTAACAAGGTTCAAGATCAAATGACAAGAATACGTGACGAGGGGCGAAACTGATTGCGGCCACACAAAAGGTGATTCAGGACTTTCGTGTGCTGTTATTACTATCGCTGCTTAGTTTAGGCGAAAAGGCGTACCGCGAACATCGAAAATGGAAATATCGAATTCGTTATCTACCTCTCTGTCGGTCGAACGTGCAACGTGCAAGAGTGAAAGGGAGGCAAATTCCTGACGAAATTTCGATTTTCGATGTTTGCGGCAGGCCCTTAAGTATACGGACGAATTTTGATTGTTCATTATCTCCGAAGCAGAACCTGAATTCCATACTTGAAGTCGCACTTGACACATGGAGGCGCGCGCGACAACGCAAGTCAGGCTAAGAGGTCTGAAGTTGCAATCGGGATAAAACGCAAATACAAGCGAGATAGAAAGATAGCGAGCGAGACAAATAGAAAAAATATCTCTACTGGTTTTCTAATAAACCGCGGGCCTGGCGCAAACTTCTCCTGACAAGTTTAAATCGGGATAACAATTTTTTTACGTGTTTGTGTGACTGCAGTTCCTCAACCCACCAACGGGGCGGCAGCTGACGTCCACGAGGGTTCATTACACATCCCCTTTAACCACTTTACTAGTTTTAACTCGGGATGCTATTGGTCATGGAAATCTGTTGCTAGTCCGCGGTCTATATAATGGTGCTCCCACAATCAAATGGCTGTTATAAAATGTTATATAACATTGTGTGACAGGAACAACATGATAGTATTGATAGTGTTTTATTATGCTGTCCTTGCACCACAAGAAATCGACTCGCGATCGATCGATTAGCAATTGGAAGGAAGCGTTTGGAGAGCTGCCAATTATGCGCTTGCAGAAAAGTGTCCGTTAAAAGGATTAGTAAAGCCCTACAAACACATTTAGACGGCTTGTTATTATTTCTGACTTGGCAGAGGTTAATACTAATTAAGAGTCAAACGAAGGCGCAGCGTGGGTAGACCACCCACAAGGTGGACTGACGACCTGGTAAAGGTCGCGGGAGTCCGCTGGATGCGGGTGGCGCAAGATCGGTCATTGTGGCACTCTTTGGGGGAGGCCTATGTCCAGCAGTGGACGTCTGGCTAATATGGTGATGATGATGAAGATTCAAACGAACCCGCCGCCAAAATGCTAAACTTAAGGATGACTCACGTTAAACCGGGCCGGCGCTTACTTTTCTATGACATGACAGGCAATCACGTGATGCTTTTCATAGAAAACGATGCGCCGGAAGCTCCGGCCCGGACACGGCCCGGTCTAACGTCAGATACCTCGCGATGCAAGCAAACCGTCCGTTCCGTCGCAAGTTTCGCGCGGCGCGCCATATCGGTTCTCCCCTTCTAATTTCCTGGCTCTATACCCCCTCTTAATATCTCCAATGTAATTAAGCTGACACTTTCGCTCAGAAAGTAAACAGTTCCACAGTTCAAAAGTCATTCTCAGTTTACAGATCACTCACGCAAATGAAAGAGACGACCCAATTAAAAAGTCTTGACTAAAATCCTCAAATGACAATTAAATCCGACGTTTTCCGACATTACTCGGGTTAGCCACTAGCCAGCTCATTATAGCTGGGTTAAAATAATGTAAAAGTTAACGGAAGTTTTAATGCACGTCGGGAGTAACAAAGTTTAGTTTTGGGAAACAGTATTTTGACTACGCTTTTTTGGTGCCGTCTGCTATTAAAGTTTGGCAATCATCGTAGCAATGAACCTTCGACACAGCAGCTCTGAAAAGTTACCGTGAGCTTTTTTGGAACCATAAACCACCGATGAATATCGATGAAAACAAGAAGAACTTCTTCCTCCGACTCTTTTACCGTGCATCTTCCCTTGTATTATTTGTGGTTGTGTTCCTTTCCCTAGTTCTAATTTTATTCTAAATTTTCATTATTATAACATAATTTTCATTACGCAAAAAACGGCAAATAAATCACGTTGTTGTATGGGAGCCCCACTTAAATATTTATATTTTTTGTTTTTAGTATTTGTTTTTATAGCGGCAACAAAAATTCATCATCTGTGAAAACTGTCTAGTTATCACGGTTCATGGGATACTGGTGACAGACGGGACAGTGGAGTCTTAGTAATAGGGTCCCGTTTTTAGGGTTCCGTACCCAAAGGGTAAAACGGGACCCTATTACTAAGACTTCGCTGTCCGTCCGTCCGTCCGTCCGTCTGTCACCAGGCTGTATCTCACGAACCGTGATAGCTAGACAGTTGAAATTTTCACAGATGATGTATTTCTGTTGCCGCTATAACAACAAATACTAAAAACAGAATAAAATAAAGATTTAAATGGGGCTCCCATACAACAAACGTGATTTTTGACCAAAGTTAAGCAACGTCGGGAGTGGTCAGTACTTGGATGGGTGACCGTTTTTTTTTTGCTTTTTTTTAGTTTTTTTTTTTGCATTATGGTACGGAACCCTTCGTGCGCGAGTCCGACTCGCACTTGCCCGGTTTTTACCCTTTGGGTACGGAACCCTAAAAGAGACAGAGTACTGTTTAAAATAACAGCACCGTGCCCCAAGCTACAAAAGTACGTCCAAGATTAATGTCCTGTTTCTTGGTGCTGCAAGTTTGACAGTTGTTAAGGTTTTAAGCAGAAATTAAGAACTGTGTCTGTATTTATGTGGAGATAGCGAAAAGTTTCGCAAAGCTCAGTCTTCAGTTCTTTTAGTCTGGCCGAATGAATAAGTAAGTCGATTCGCAGTTCAGCTGGGTGGAGTGAGAAAAAGTTTTAGTTTAAAATGGTACTTACACGATATATCGAGGTGGGTAAAGTATTCTTCAAAAGATTTTGACCATTGTGCGTGGTAGCCAAAAAATTATGGGTACCAACCTCAGTTGTGCTTTATACCGGGTGTGGCCTGTAACATGAGCAAATAATTAAAACATAGATTGTACTCTTCAAACGGTGACACTTTTGTTAAACAACTTTAAAAAAATATGAAGTATTTAGACTCCCTATTTTCATACAAAATAAATATTATCTTCAATGGACGCCATCGCCACGCCATATCATTGTGATTGACGTTGCTTGTCACGCCATAAACATATTATAACAAAATTCGCAATAATGCGTCTTAGAATAAACTTTAAAGTGTATTAAAAATCAAACCACAAGTTATTTTTAAAAGTTGCTGAACAAATGTAGGTTAGTATGAGGAGTACAGCCTACAGTTTAATTTTTTGCTCGTATTACAGGGCACACCCGGTATAACAGAGCAGAATAAAAGTTCTCAAAATAAATGCTAAAAGATGACAAAAAATTGGGTCGAGGTCCCTATCATACACAGCTCGCTTCTGGATTTCTTGGGGTGTCATTCAAATTTTCAATGAAACTCATCTATACATTGATGCAAGAGAGGGCACAGAGCAGAGATCATGCATGTATGCTGTAACAAATATACAATTTATCTCTTGTTTTTCGAGCCAACAATTGAAGCGAAGTTTTTAGAGCCGCCATACACGGACTGCTCGAGCAGTAACCCAGTGATCAACATACACGGACTGCTTTTGCAGCTTGACCGCATGATGAAATTTCACCTCGCAGCCAACCGCCCGAAGCAGTTGCAACTGCTTGAGCGGTTCGTGTATTGCGAATGACGATTTTGTATTGAAACAGATCACCCAACGGCGACCGCTTGAAGCTGTTGGCACTGACTGCTCAAAGCAGTCCGTGTATGGCGGCCCTTACATTCGACTTTTCACGGCTGGCTAGGGGCACGTCCCGGCATTTCGATGATTTAACCCTAACCCCATCAGAGGATTGTTTGTTATGCAATAATTGAAGCAAATTTGTTCTAATTTAAATGAAATTAGGCAAACGTGTAGTTGATGGGCATAAATTCGGCGAATGCGAGTTCTTAGTTCGGGGCGAACTACTAGTTATTTGTTATTTTATGGGTTGTACTGTTTTGTTGGTGACCATCAGGCTTACAATTTACCTACATCCTTAACTGACGTGTTAAGTTAATATGTCTTTTCAACACATATTCCCATCCTATCCTACTTCTATCTTAAAGGCACTCTGGTGTTGGTGGTGGTAAGCAATTATTTCGCGTCGTATTTACTTACCGGTGATTCGTCTCATCCTTTGTCGTTCGTCCTCGTGTGTCCTCGTTCGTCCTACTTATATCATAATTCATAAAATAAAAATTGTTTGAAACATTCCCTACTAACTCCTCAGAAATAAACGCTTTTAACTCCCGACAAAAGCTACATTTGTTCAAAAATCGAATCTAACCCAAGTGTACTATTTGAAATAGTTTCCCGGCAATAACTTATCCATTATCAGCTTTATGGCCCGGTAATAAAACGGTTTCTTCCACGGCTTTGATAAATCATAGTGGCGCGGTTTCGAACGTTTTTATCGATGTTTCTCCACCGTTTAAGTTTATGTTCGTCTTTGTTCCCTGTTCGGGCACTGGAAAAAGGTTTTTAAAGGGAGTGTTTAACTGTTTAAGCCTAATTTTACTCTGAAAGATGAATATATTGATCATACTCATCATCATCATCATATCCAACGGACCAACGTAGACGGTTAGAAGTGGTTAAGGTAGACCCCACGGGTAGCACGATATCACTCATATCTTAATCTGACACGCTCAACAACACAAAAATCCCCTCTTGGGCTCCCATACCATAGAGAGAGATAGAAAGTGCAGTAGCTTCATTAATAGAGAGAGAGAGATAAAAAGTGCAGTATCTTCATAAAAACACTTGATAAACTTGTTCTTGTATTTATTTTAGTAGTAACTAGCATAAACTAAAAACAAGTGAGTCTAAAGCGTAAAATTATTTAAAAGTAAGTAGCGTCTAGTCATGAGATAAATAAGAGAGAGAGAGCTGTCAAAGTAACAGCTATAGATAACATTGCCCTGATTACCTTCGTTCCAAATTCAAATTTGTGACTCCGCGCCCCGGCACAGATCTCCGAACCTCCCGTAGCCTTCAGCTTATTGTGCCCCGTCATCGTACAGGTTTCATGTCGAATAGGCCTGATGACAAATTTTGAAATCCCTTTTATTATTGTCGGTACACTTGTATTGGTTCCGTAAAACACAATATTTCAGCTATACTCATAAGATTTAACATAAATAATTGCATTTTATTATAGCTAGTTTAAAACTCGCGCGAAAACGCCTCGCACGACATTTGTGACGTCACTATTTAGTAGGTGGTAGGGTGGTAGACATTGTTTACATACTTACAGTTACGAATTTCCCTTAAATCCGAATGATATTGTTATTTCAGCACCATATATTACGATTAGGGATGATAAATACATTACAAAAATTTATCACAATAACTCATTTTAGACAAAAACTCTCACACGGTTGCAATTTAAGATGAATTATTTAGATACAAGTAAATTTTGAGTGAAAATCACCGAGCGCCGGTTTTACTTTTTAATTTTTCATTTTTTCTAGTTACGACAGCCAACATGGCAATGATAGTTCCATTCAGCCAAATAATTAAAAAAGTTTGTTTGTGAAATATCGTATTATTTAGCATTTTATTTAGATAATAACAAATAGATAATCTCCTTTATATCGTGTAATAATATTTTTTGGACGTAATAAATGTTTAGTGGCGAAATAACATTTTTTTTGCACCTTCGAACTCTTTGGTGAGAACGTATGGATTTCGGTCAATGAGGTTGTCTATGTTGCTCTAAGAAATATGTTATAGATTGATGACGTCACTGTTTGGAACGCTTCTGATTGGCGTTTCAGTAATAATGGCCGATTGGAGAATTTTGCAGTTTTATTTTATTGAATATATTAATAATCCTTCAGTTTATACTGAGATTGGGCCATTTTTTAGAATCATATTAACATATATGTTTCTTTGAAACCATTATTTCCGTGATTCTTTGCTACTTGCAACAGGCCTATTCCTTCACCATCCAGGCAATCCGGCTGTGGCACGATCTTCCTCTCTCTATTAGACAGGCCCAGAACAAATTCTCTTTCAAGCGCATGTTGCGCAAGCATCTGTCTGACCAGGTTCATAAGTCGTCCTCATGATGTTTACAGTGGGTATATATATGTATATATATTTTTATATATGTGTATATATTTACGTATGTATATTTATTTATTTATGTATAATATTACTTATGATGTATATATGACACCGTAAGATTGTGAACCCGTTAGTTTACAATTTAACGTAGGTTAGGTTAGGTTAGTTTGTAATCTCCCTACCGTCAGTTTATAATTTAACTAGCGAGATTATAAACTGACGAGTGTTTACAATTTTACGGTGACATATATAATGTCATATATTATAGTTTAGTGTTTTTTTTTTCTTTCCAAATTTACTGTAACAGTATTCTGAGCCTGCACCAACTAGATCTTTCGGTTTAGCCCATGGTTGACTGGTAGAGAATGCCTTCAGGCATTAAGTCCGCCATTTGTACTCTTCATTTATTGTGCAATAAAGTTTAAATAAATAAATAAATAAATAAACATTATACTCAAGACATTTCCGTCAGTAGAAAAGAGCGGCAAATTTAAAAAATGTAGGCGCGAAGAGTTATCGTCCCATCTAGAATTTGAATTTCGCGCCTTTATCTACTGACAAACTTGTTTGACCGTCTATATTATAGGAGTGCGTTCATAAACGTCACTCTGCTACAGATAGAGCAAGAGATTGATCGAAAACTTTATCGATAACATCAATATCGACTGTGTCGCATCCCTTGCATTTGCCTGGTGCATTACATTGGAAACTATTTCCCTTGTTATTGGCAAAGTTGAACCGTTCAGTCTTAACTTACAACTTTCGTATACATTTAAACGTTACAGTTTTGCACTAGGATTGTTTGTTAATTTGTTTTCTAGTTTAGTATTCGTTGAATGCTTCGGATTGTTATCGTTGTATGTGAAATTACTACAGCCTGGCAAAAAAAGTAGAAATTAAAAAAAAACAACACTGTAGTGTCGTCCCTTTCAAATCAATTTATATAAGAGAACGGGACGACACTACAGTGTTGCCACTTTTTAATTTCTACTCTTTTTTGCCAAGCTGTACGTGTAATGTTACAAATTAGGAAATTTTAGGAAATATTGGTGTACATGAAAGAGAACATGTCCGAAACTATTACGTAATTTCTCAACGAAATTTTTTTGTTTTCTTTGTGACGTAAAGTTATTAAAATTAGACTTATTTAATATAACATTGATTAGTATTGACGACTTTATAGAAGTCTATTCTTTTATTAGGTATTCTGAAACTATTTTTAGGTTTCCGTACCCAACGGGTAAAAACGCCTACACCCCCCCCTCCCCAGTCTTAGTAAAGTGGACTAAGACTCCAATGTCCGTCTGTCTCCAGGCTTTATCTCATGAATAGCTGGATGGTTGAAATTTTCACAGATGAGAAATTTTCACTGTATTTCTGTTGCCGCAATAACAGCAAATACTAAAAACAGAATAAAATAAATATTTAAGTGGGGCTCCCATACAACAAACGTGATTTATTTTTCCGTTTTTGCGTAATAGTACGGAACCCTTCGTGTGCAGGTCCGACTCGCACCTGGCCGGTTTTATTGAAACACAAATAATTATGTAGTTAAATAAATCTAATTTTCGTTACCTACACAAACTGCATAAAATTGTAGAGAGTTGAACCTTTCAGATAATTTATAAAAGAGAACTCTATGGGTCCTAGCCTTCTTGACGCTCAATAGTATAACAATGATTCTGATAGAGAAACAAAATACAAAAAACCGCCCAAGTGCGAGTCGGACTCGCGCACGTAGGGTTCCGTACCATTACGCAAAAAACGACAAATAATCACGTTTGTTGTATGGGAGCCCCACTTAAATATTTATTCTGTTTTTAGTATTTGTTGTTATAGCGGCAACAGAAATACATCATGTGTGAAAATTTCAACTGCCTAGCTAGACACGGTTCATGACATACAGCCTGGTGACAGACAGACGGACGGACGGACAGACGGACAGCGGAGTCTTAGTAATAGGGTCCCGTTTTTACCCTTTGGGTACGGAACCCTAAAAAGGGTAAAAATCCAGCATTAAATTTTATACATTATCGCGTTAAAGGCCTTAACCCTCGATTCAATTATGTAAAAAAATGAAAATCAGCCTCTTTCCTTTTTAAAACCTTTCGACTAGCACTTAATCAACATTATACAATGGCCGAATAACTCCCCCCTTTTTCACTCGCCTATTTTCTATCACAGTTATCCTAACCGGACGCCGCGCCGCTCCGGTGTGTGAGCGAGACAGCTATGCACTAGTACAGGCTGTTTTAATTACCGGCCATAATTTGCGAGATGAATATGTGACGTTCCACGGGGAAAGATACCTTATAGCGGTTGGCAAGCGGTGCTACGTGTAACGTGACGTAAGTAATCGCCGACCGTTATAAGATTCCTTTTCCCGTGGAACGTCACATACAGGTCATACTAAAGCCCCCGATTCACACTCCTACCTTGTAGTCCGCCTCGTAGTCCGCCTCGTTGGGTAGGATTGTGTATGGGGGTTGCGGACTACGAGCCGTCCTACAAATGGCTAAACGGTAGGACGGCTCGTAGTCCGCAACCCCCATACACAATCCTACCCAACGAGGCGGACTACGAGGCGGACTACAAGGTAGGAGTGTGAATGGGGGGCTTAAGCGACTTCTGCTATGGGACTAACTCCGAAATCACGAAAAAAATTGGCTGTTTTGTGATTTTGGCTCGCCAAATTGATGTTTTCTCTGGGAGTGCCAGGTTTTTTCGCGATTTCGGGGTCAGTCCCATAGTAAAAGTTGCTCAATCGGACTTATATATTCACAAATTTTATATTAAAGGAAAAAAAAATGGAAAAATTAACGCTTCCAGGACTTGACCCCGCAACCTCCGCTATCCTTGCGTTTGCTCGAAGTTCTAACCAATTGAGCTAATACGGAAGCCTACCTACCAGAACCTCTTGAATCTTTGCATTCCTTCCCTGTGCCTTTGGGGTGGCGTATAAAATTTGGAATATCGCTCGCAGACATGTCTGCTTGTTTAAAAATTGGTCTAGGTATATATTCACATCGCAAAATATTGCCGGTAATTAAAAACTCAATCTGTATAGCGTTGTCCCGCTCGCACCAACGTGAAGACCGCCATTAATTTCTTAACCGCGCAACGGTAAGTAACGAAGGGTGACGTTAAGCAAATTTCGTGGTTATTTGTTATTTGGGGACAATGGGACCTTGTGCTGTCTCTTTTACTCTTTAAGAGCGGTAGGTATGCGTGAAAGGGAGGGTGTTATCGAAGATTAGAGTGGAAAGGGTGTCTAAGGCGAAACAATCAGCGGTTAGAGGTTATTCTCAAATCTTACTCAAGCTAACCCTATTTCACCAATGTGACAGGTCCGACAACTGTCGACATCACTGTGACTGACGTCACAGGCCTCCATAGGCTACGGTAACCGCTTACCATCAGACGGGCGGTGTGGTTGTTTGACACCAACATGTTAATAAAAAAAAACTCCACTATATCGCCAGTTAATAAGTATTTATTTTGCGAAGCTAATGACAATTGTCACAAGAAATACGACAATTGTCACGAAATTCCGACAGAACTCATTTGCTGTCAAGAATTACTGAAAGTTCTTTGAAATCTTGTGACAATTGTCATCATTTGACATAAACATCGCAAGAGAAATACCTGTTTTTTGCCAATACAATAAAGTTTTTTTAAATAATACAATGATGGTGACAAACAGGAATACGGCCCGCCCGATGGTAAGCGATAACCGTAGCCCATGGATGCCTGTGACGTCAGAAACTATGAGACTTGTCGAATTGTCGCACCTGTCACGTTGGTGAAATAGGGGCGATCATCCACTATAAAGGTACCGTTCGAATTCCGACTGCAATAGTTAATACTGCAGTACCTATTGCGGCGCGACATTACTGCCGGCTGCATTACTGCGCGGGTTACACAAAACCTTATCAAATTACTACACACTGAAAATTTCAAGAATCACTCTATAGATAGGTCAAAACCGCTTGGAAATCCGTTCAGTCGTTTTTAGGGTTCCGTACCCAAAGGGTAAAACGGGACCCTATTACTAAGACTTCGCTGTCCGTCCGTCCGTCCGTCCGTCTGTCACCAGGCTGTATCTCACGAACCGTGATAGCTAGACAGTTGAAATTTTCACAGATGATGTATTTCTGTTGCCGCTATAACAACAAATACTAAAAACAGAATAAATAAAGATTTAAATGGGGCTCCCATACAACAAACGTGATTTTTGACCAAAGTTAAGCAACGTCGGGAGTGGTCAGTACTTGGATGGGTGACCGTTTTTTTTTTGCTTTTTTTTTTCGTTTTTTTTTTGCATTATGGTACGGAACCCTTCGTGCGCGAGTCCGACTCGCACTTGCCCGGTTTTTTGAGTTTATCGCGAACATACATACAGACAGACGCGGCAGGGACTTTGTTTTATAAGGTGTAGTGATAATTATTTAAAAAAAATCCACCTTTTCAGTCAAGCCACGCAAATAAAAATACATAGCTAATATACACAGGTACTACACTAGGTAATACACTAGGTATATAGTAATTTAAATTTTATTTTTCTTAATTACTCGTAATGCATGTTAATTATAAGATGTAATAATGTTTTGAAAAGATGTGTCCCGCCGAGTTTGTTGCCGGTCCCATATTGGGATACCCTCCTCCAATTGAGGGGGGATTTAAATCTTCTCGGGGCAGAGGTGTACGGTTGGAGCCGGTAAAGGTTTATTTGACGTTCATAAGCGCATTGTAATATGCCTACTTGAATAAACTATTTTTTATCCTTTATCCTTTACTGAATTAATGATATTCAAAATCCGGAATATTTACGAACAATATATTATTTTATAAAATTTATAACAACCCAATTCCCAATAGAGCTTATTGCTCCTTTGACAATTTCCAAATAAATTCAGTAATTGCTAATAGTTTGAATTTGAACAGTGAACGTGTCCGGTAGTCCGGTAATATTGCCAAAGGTAATGTAATTTTGTCTCGAAAATATTGGGTTTACCCAATTAATTGTAAAACTCATTATCTCCGTGAAAATTTCGTGTTCAATTGAAAATAATTTTAATTTTACGAGATAAGTACATGTTTGTTTTTCTCCTTCCAAAGCAAACTTAGTTTATTGAGAACTCGTTATAAAATTTACGTAGGTACCTAACTACCTATATACTATAATAAGATCACAATTTGAAAAATTAAGGTGTTTTCGGGTAATGGAAATGGAGTGGAAAAACAGTAGGTAGACCAGTTAAAAAAAATAAAAATTTTACTTGCATACCTCTCGAATCTCTATAATACTCGGTTAACTGTTGATTTCATAATCATAACATTTATAAACGTCACACGCTGGCCCATCTTAGTGGTATGATGGCCCATCGTGTAGAGGAGCCATTAGCCATATCCTAGAATATACCACGCATATACATATATGCATATATGGATACATCGGTTCGTGGTAAATTCTGCGTAACAGAAATCCGACCTAATTAAATACTTGTTTGTTTCATTTCATTATTATTCTGAGAAACGCTTTTACCTGAATATTTTCATTTTGTAAGCTAAAAATATGTATGATTATTTTATTGTTTTGTGAATATAATATGTCTGGGATACAGACCGTATTTATTAAATTAAAATTTCTTTAAGACAACATATGGTCCATAAAGTTATTTATTGCTTACCTATCATTTATGTTAGTAATAACAGTAGAATATTTAATAATTTATAAACAAAAGTGATTTTGTCCGCCCATTGCCCATAACAGAGGACAGTCTAGCTTATTATAGTCATTAGATTTGTAGCTGGCCCCGAACTAGGACTAGCCTCCTTTGTCTATTGTTAAGTATAATAACTCAACGCAAAAACTGCACTAATGCGCAAAAGTGTGTTCTGCTTAGCTAGTAAGATTTATAACAAATTGCCTGTCCCATTCAGAATGTTACCCATAAATCAGTTTAAGCACAAACTACTGACATTTTTAATTGATAATTGTTTTTACACTATTTCTGAATTTTTGCTGTATAATTTTAATGGTTCTGATTTGATATGACTTTAATATTAATAATGACTAGGTATATATATATATAGATATGTAAATTTATTTCGCATGTTAGTATGTAAGGAAATAATTCAAGTTTTTGTACGCCATCAGGCAGGGTATAGTGCTACAAGTATTTATTTACCGCCACTGTAATCAGTTTGACATATACTCACAAATAAAAACACTTTGACTTTGACTTTGACTTCAATGCATCGCGCATCTTGTAGAGTCTGTTCGGAAAAACAACAGACTTTCCGAACAGACTCTAAACTAGAGATGCAACGGATAGTTGTTTGGCCGGATACCGGATACAAGATATTCGGCCTGTCCATCGGCCGAATATTCGGTATCCGGCCGCCGGAAATTAGGCCGGCGGAACTATACCTACATTTCGGTTTTTCAGGTGCACCTGCATAATGGTTTTGACCTGTTTCGTAGTGAACGTTCGCGCGGACTATTTCTAGGTTCGAAATGAGTGCGCGTGTAAGTAAGTGGAAAGTTTAAATTGTTTTAAAATAATAAACGAGTACGATTATAACTGTGACTGTTTCTTATTCCAATTTTGTTTACTCCGAAGTCAAGCAATGTTACTATCCGGTATCCGGCCGGATAGTAGGCCACTATCCGGTATCCGGCCGGATGTTAAAATAATGGCCGGATAGGCTGATACCGGATATTAATCGAATATCCGGTGCATCTCTACTCTAAACGCTTCAAAACAGGGTATCTGTGTAGTCTGTGAGACGGCATTATTTACGGCTCGTTCCCCTCGCTCGTAACTAAAATTAAAATGATTAGGCATCATCAAATACCTACCGGCGGACATTAACGGCTTATGTTAACGACCGGTGCTTTCTGTACCCCTACCACGAGTTTACATCACAGCTCCTTAACTTGTGAGCTGTAGACCTCGATTTCGTTGCGGGATTCGTGGTACAGTCTCCTTCAAATAGATTAGAGCGGATCTATATCTGAATCCCTAAAGCCTTTTCTCCTATCTTTGCATTCCCTAATATTGTTTGTCATAATGATCAGTTGTCCTAACACTAAAAACCCTAATTTTGTTTTCCCTAATTATTGATTACTTATCCTAATGTTATTAAGCATATTTTCTTTTTTGAGAGGGTCGCAGATCTAACCCTAACCTAACCCACTTTTGTGGCACCAAGTGCTAAAACCTAACCATTTTTCGGAACCTTACATTATGGAAAATAATCGTTATGACAATTGATCGTTAGGGCATGTGGCCATTAGGACAAACCAGTTAGGGCAAGTGACTTTAGGACATACGTTGTTAGGGATTCAGAATGACACCCGATTACAGCTGCTAACGTGCTCAAAAATATATAAACATGCTTTAATGTCTTCATAACAGTTCAGATATTTGTGAACACCTTGGCCGCTCGGATGTATCTGATGGAGACTGTACAAGGAAGCTGTACAGAGGATATCAAGATTTGGGCCTTCACTGGCAGTCCTCGCAGCAGTCGCAGTTCTCACTTATATGAGCGAGATACACAGCGAGTGAGTTTCAACAGATGTTAGCAACTACGGATGTAAACTCATGGTAACGGTACCGCTGAATTTAGCGCTTTGCGCTGGGTGTTATTCAATTACGAACCGTTTTGGAATGTTTGCAGAATGTTCAAGTTATTTTAATGGCTGCTTATGTTTTTACCTTTTATGCCGAATGTGGTTTTAGTGATACATTAAACGGATACTACAGAAGTGCATAATTATTTTCCATCATATTTCTCGTATATTTACTGTGTTTCTCGTGTTTTTATTTCTATGTACAATAAAGTATATACATACATACATATTTTCACGGAAACGTACGAGCGTGTCTTGCTATTTCAGTCAGTCTCGGTACAAAAAGTACTGTGGTTGACTGAAGTAGCATGACAAATACGAACGTTTCCGAGAAAATACGATGGAAAAATTTGCACTACATCTTTATTAGCTTGTATGTGAATTGAGCACGATTTTACATTGAATTTATTCGCATGCGTTGCAGCATCCAATTTACCGTGAATATTTTTTTCTCAAATTTGGGATTTTTATGCTATTTCTACTCAGAATCTACTTTCGTCCTTCGAACCTAATAGAAGAAAAAAAAGTGTCTCACCATACATTTTTCGTTCGTTCCAGTTTTGAGACATACAAGAAATAAAACATCACAATAAGACACGAAATGTATTGCAATTCTCATTAAATTTAAACGTCTCAAAACAGCAGACGCTTCAAAAGCGTTCTTTTTCAGTCGCATCTCATTTAGGCTTATTTTGAACGCGTCGACAATTTGTACTTCAAAGAAACCATTATTTTTCACCGCCGACGCCAAAGGGTGGAGTTTAGGAATGAACTTTATAATTGGAACTTGAAATTTGAATTATTACATGGCTTGCGGCGTCGCTTATATTAAGTTTCCACGCTCATGTCAAATCGGTTTCTTTAAGACAGAAGGAAACTTCAATGTCATAAAGTTTCGAGGAAAATATTCGAAGACATTTTTAACATTGTTTTGTGACAAATTGGACTGTAATTTTCATTTCTTACGTAGATATATACTGTGACATCCTTTGTGATACTTTGTTGAATAAATTCATGACATTTTATAGCAAAAAACTTCAGTGTTGTTAGGTTAAGGGAGAAGGGTAGGTACAGTCAAATAATTTAATTTCTGACCCATTTTGTACCTTGTCACAGTGATGATAGTAGGGCCTCTTGCGACTTTCGCCGAGAGTCTCGGCAAAAAACCGACCCAATCGGAATACACACTCGTCGAGAGCCTCTCGCCGAGAGTCTCGGCACCGCTCCAATCGTAGCAGCGTGAGACGAGACGGAAAGGGAGCAGCGTGTACACATTCGTTCTCGGCCTGTCTCGGGGTCTCTCTACGAGTGTGTACAGCCCGCATACGAGCGAGGAGCGAGACAAGAAGGAGCAGTTTGTACCTCGACCTGTCTCGAGGTGTGTACAGCCGGCATAAAGTTTTGACTTTTTTTTAGAAGCTACTAATAACAGGGGTTTTTTGTATTGGTTTTGTTTTAGCGATCGCTCTCAGACGCTGATATTGTTGGTAACATTAAGACATTGTGAGGCAAGGCATTGTTTACGGGCGCATTATGCCCCGTGAGCCGTGGCGTGTGCAAGCACTGATTGGCGCAGGCTAATAACTAGAGATGCAACGGATAGTTGTTTGGCCGGATACCGGATACCGGATGTTCGGCCTAACCATCGGCCAAATATTGGGTATCCGGCCGCCGAATATTCGGTCGGCGGAACTATACCTACATTTCGGTTTTTTAGGTGCGCATTGTGCATAACAGAAAAAGTAAGGGCAAATCGCCTAGCGTGGTACGGGCATGTGATGCGGAGGGATGAAAGTCATGTGACGAGAAAGGTATTACGAATGAATGTGGAGGAAAAGGTGGATGGACTGTGTAAGAGATGATATGAAACGAACGCAAGTGAATGATGAAATGACGGGCGACAGAGAGGTGTGGAAGAGAAAGACATGCTGCGCCGACCCCAAGTGAATGGGGCAAGGGCAAGAGAATGATGAGGTGCGCATTGTGCAGGTTTTGAGGTGAACGTTGGCGCGGACTCATGTCTAGGTTTGAAATGAGTACGCGTGCAAGTGAGTGGATGTTTAAATGGTTTTGAAATAATAAACGAGTACGATATAACCGTGACTGTTTCTTAAATCCAATTTGTTTACTCGGAAATCAAGCAAAGTTACTATCCGGTATCCGGCCGGATAGTAGTACACTATCCTATAACCCGCCGGATATTTAAATAAGGGTCATATAGGCCGGATACCGGATAGTAACCGAATATCCGGTGCATCTCTACTAAGAACTAGGTACTGCTAATTAAACTGTACGTAGTTTCTGTGTGAATCTATTCGCTACATGCACGACTGTCACGCAACCTAGCATCCTCAAATGTAGGGGAAAACTTCAATTCACTACATCTTATAAAACAAGTCCAAGACTCAAAAACTACTGAACGGATATTCATACGATTTTTACCTACCTGTCAAAAGAGTTACCTATCAATATATTGATTCTTGAGAGAGGCTAATTAGGTGTATAAACTTGCAAAGGTTTTATTTCAATCTACAATTTACCACTACGTACCTACTCGGAGATAAGCCCTGGGTTGTATTGTATTTTCCTCGCGCATAGAATCGGGATGGTATACTCTGTACGGATCAACGAAACCCCGTATATCGAGAGCATAAAGCTAAAGGTGCTTACGATTGTATACCTTTACCTACACATAACGCTTAACAACCAGGAGCGTTGCGTTATAAGTTTGCAATGGGACAGTCAGCAGCAATAGTTGCTAAGCGGGTGAGGTGTTCAAAATGATCTTGACGCGACTTTATTGTTAAGAGAATAAGAGCGCGTCAAGGTAATTTTGAACACCTCGCCCGATTAGCAACATCTGCTGCTGACTGTACCTACTAACAGTATTCTATCCTGTAATCTACTAATTACTTTATTATCGAAGAAAAATTCTTTTTAGGCAGGTAAGCGACCGAATACGAGCAGAAAAATACGCTAGTCTGAAACCGCCCTTACATCTAGGGCGATATACTATACGACTGAAAATAAATGAAATATAGACATGCTTTCGTGTTTTTTTTTCTATCGAGCATTTTTAGGGTTCCGTACCCAAAGGGTAATAACGGGACCCTATTACTAAGACTCCACTGTCCGTCTGTCTGTCTGTCAGCGGGCTGTATCTCATGAACCGTGATAGCTAGACACTCTAAAGTACTCTAGACAGTTGAAAATTTCACTGATAAAGTAGTTCTGTTGCCGCTATAACAACCAATACTAAAAACAGCATAAAATAAATACTTAAGTGGGGACTCCCATACAACAAACGTGATTTTTATGCCGTTTTGTGTACCTAATGATATGGCACCCCTTTGTGCGCGAGACCAACTCACACTTGGCCGGTTTTTTCCTGTCGTGAGCCATAGATTCTCTCTCATTGGTAGTTTTTATAATTTAGCTATGACCATATTTTTTTTCTTAATGCCCATTTTCTGCTTGTTCCAGATATGACCTTGTGTAGTGCAGTGTTCAGTGGCAGTGCGATGTCACCATGAAGTTGTGGAAGAGCCTTAAGATCTCCATCGGCAGCCGAGCTGACCCTAAGGCGTTTAGCCAGGATCTACCGCAGTGGGGGCAGGGGTATGAGCTTGACGGTAAGTTGGCCTATAGTTCTTCTTCTTCTTCTTTTTCTTGTTACGGGCTAAGGCTCCATAACCTATAGTTCTAGTTATAGCCTATAAATAGTTCTTCTTCTTCTTGTTCTTGTTAGGGGCTATATAAGGCTCCATAGCCTATGCATCACTGCGATCATCCCTGATCTATTGTGATCGCCACCTACTACAACTCTCGATCCAAACCTGCAACTTCGGTCTTTTTGATCTCGAGAGACTTTCACTCCCCCGGGCTTAATATATGTCTGCCCAGGATTAAGTCACGAGTGCGTATTAAGCAAGGACACTCTGTGAGGATGTGCAAGGGCGTCTCCTCTGCCTCCATACAGATTCTGCATGGAGGCAGAGGAGCTATAGTTACCACTATAGTCTGTTTCTCTACTGGTCGAAGTCATCAAACTGCTTCCCATTCCCTCCTCACTTAGTAATCCCGTCATTTGCAACTCCTATTTCATCTCTTGGATTAATTCTAGGTGAAAAATGACCTGTCTGTAACCCAGGTAGTGGTATGAGCTGGATGGTGAGTTATAATACCCTAAATACGGCTTTCTATGTATTAATGTACGTTATGCAGTTGTCATAATGCTAACTTGACATGCAGATTAAGCACTAAAACGGCCTGGCCACGACATTGCGCGTCTGGCTTCGGCTAAGGCGACAACCATAGGGTGGAGCGAGACACAGCGATCAGACCTTTCGTTCCCACCTATGGGAACCTACTGAGCCAGTCCAGGCCGAGGCGTCTGACACTTCCTTTTCTAAGACGGGTGATGACTGATCACGCGATTCTTAGAACACGAAGTGTCGGACACCTCGGCCCGGACCCGGACCGTTCTATCGTAAGCAATGCTTAAATCATGATTAAAGATCACGACTTAAAAAAAAACAAGGATCGAATCAGACAGAAACCGGTCCTTAAACTAACATTAGGTCCCTCAACTGAACCACTGATTAAGTAAGCTCCTATTACCCATTCAGTTTGACTACGGCCTAAATATGACATCTATAATAAAGGCAAAGTAATCATCGTTATCGGAAATACCCGCATTTTGTAGAATAAGAGCTAGCCCCAGAAAATGTATAGACCAGGATTTTTTTCTGTTGGAAAAAGGAATGCCAAAATATGTACGAGAATGGTCCCCAAGTTGACTCATTTATAAAGGGACGGTCCTATATTATAATATCATATAAATATTATAAGAATATGTAAATCACACTAAGCATAATAGCAGACGTGAAAACAGCAAGACCTAACCTAGACCTATGAATAACATTACATTACATTTATGCATAACATTAGACATCACCCCTGGCACTGGGGAACAAGTCTGGCAATGTTACATTCAAATTGAATACACTGATTTAAAACTACTCGAAACCCAGAAATCTAAAACTTGCACTCTTCAAATAGAATACATGCATTCTCATACTTTCACCGATAAACAGCTGTCAGCAGACGCCTGGATCCAGAACCCCTAGTGTACAGGACCATGGCCAACTTTGTATGGAGCCTGGACCCAACGCCAACAGAAATGAGAGTAAGGTCATTAGATAGGTATTTCTATGTACTTCATTTTTTTCTATAGGCACCAATCGGAATTCCATTGCAGAACTGAGATATGTATTGGTATTTTAGCCAAAATGTCGTCACCCTTATTACCTAGGCAATAGAGTCCAAGTAAGTAAATTAATTGCTGCAGGGTAGATGTTCGCGCACCGCCGGGCGAGCACTCCGAATGATTTGCCGCGCTCGCCCGGCGGGGGACTCTATTGTCTAGGTAATAAGGGTGACGACATTTTGACTAATATACCAAATTCTCAGTTCTGCAATGGAATTCCGCTTAGTGCCCATAGAACGAAATGAAGTGCAGAAAAATACCTATCTAATGACCTAACTCTCAACTCTGTTGGGGCAATTTTGACGCATAGTCCTTTCATTCGAGAGCGTGCCGAGCGTTCGCGTTTGCGTCATGTCTATTTTTGAATGGGATTTTGCACAGCGCGCCAAGCGGGACGTTTTGGAAACTCAAAATCCCATCGCGTACGTCACTTCACGCTATCGAATAAAATTTACACTAGGGTTAGTAATGAAGATGGTGTAACAAACTGTAAGGTTTCGCTGCTCTCATTAGGGTCACTTGTATCACTCCACTAACCCGGGGTTAAGCGGTTAAACCGTTAACCCAGTGTCAAATTATACTGGTAACCATGGTAACTCAATGTTTAACCAGTTAACCCCGGGTTAGTCGAATGGTGCAAGTGGCCCTTATAAAGTACCTACCGTTTCCGTTGCTAGCTCTCCGTCTATTGGACCTCATTTCGGCTAATTTCGAATTTTGTTTCGACATTTCGTTGGAGCATCCAATATACTCGTATTGCTGCCTCAGGCCTCGCTTGAGATGGCACCGATTCGCCAATTTGGCTCAAGATTGTTACTTTTGAATATGCCTTTTGTTTTTTAGATTTCGAAGTATATTTTCGTTGTTTATCTGCATTAAAAATTTTGTAGACTTTCATATTTTTATCACCCTTAGGAATTTCAACTTTGTAAATACGTGTGGGATATGTTAATTCTATACGTAATACCTAGACTCCTATAAACATGTTTAGACTCCTATAAATTTGTATCATTTTGTATGGGATTTAAAATGTTCAAAACGTCCCGCTTGGCGCGCTGTTCAAAATCGCATACAAAAATAGACAACGCAAACGCGAACGCTCGTCATGCAATCGAATGAAATTTATCACAATTCTCAACCGACTCTCATTTATTTTCCGATTTCATTTATGCAGTTACTACGCGCGAGGTCTACAGCTTACAAAGCTACTAATTACTTTCAATAATATAAGTAGGTTTTCCTTAGATTATTGGCTGATCATGTTCAATTCGATATCTGACGTCTAGACATTGACCTTGCCCCATTGTCATTATTACCGACATATTATAATAGGCCTAATTCAGATATTTCAGATTGTAAATATTTACAGACTTATTTGTAATACTTAGAAACTCGACGGTACATATTTAAACGTTCAAGAAGAAATGATAAGAAAAATATTCTACTATTTAAATGTATCTAACTTAGCGCAAACATTAATATTAAACAGCAAGGTAAAATACATTCTTTGAATATTTTAGCAAAAACAATTATATTAAACAACCATTTTTGAAGTACTGTATTTTTTGGTACAAGCTTTTATCTCTGACTGTACCTACTACCAAGCACTACTAAGTTACGAGCATAAGCAATAAGATGTAAGTTAACATTTAATTAGGCAATTAGCTAAGTCTACCCATCTATGTTTTAAGGGAGTTCCCTCTGCCAACAAACTGCCCTGCAGTTTGGCAGAAGAAAAAGATCTGTATAATAGGGTTTATTTCATCTGAATAAATGATTTTTCTTTTTTTTACTTTTCTTTCCACGGGATAGGTGCAAGTTAATAAAAAGCTTGTATTTTTGCATAATTATTTTCCATCGTATTTTCACGGAAACGTACGAACGTGTCTTGATATTTCAGTCAGTCTCGGTACAAAAAGTACAGAGTTTGAAGTAGCATGACAAATACGAACGTTTCCGAGAAAATGCGATGGAAAACAACTATGCATCTGTACACACCCTTTTCCTCATAATTTACGCTTAAAACTCCGGAAAATATCCCGCGTCAGAATACCCGGTGCTCTGTTTTTTGTTATTTTGTTAACCCAAAAAAGGTTTTATTACAAAAACAAATTCGTCCTTTGTCTTTTGCTTTTGTGGCATCGAGGCCGATTCTATACTAACAATTTAATAAAGTTTTCATCTTATTTTGATACGACTTATCTTTAAGATGAAAGGGGACGACCGCCTCGAAACCGGTTTTCCATGCAAACGTATTTCCCATTTTCCTCTCTGGATATTAACATTATTGAAAACAGTTTTACACAATTTTATGTATTTTAATCATAGCTAAGCACGACCGTTTGATTTTTTAATTATTATAAGAGTTAGGAGCGTAAACATAGGTTTCATACAAATTTTTAAAAGCTCCCGTCTCTTATTCAGAGATCGGAAAAATTTGCGACATTGCTCGCAATAATGTAGACATGACTCCAAAATTGATTAAATAATTAATTTCTTACCTGAGGTTTAATTTTGATTCCTAATCAATAAATAACACAAAGATTTCTTATAATGTAAATTTATTAAAGAAAATAATCAGCATGTTTTTAAAATTTTCTGTAGGTAGGTACTTATTTTTTATATCAAAAATATATTTAAATTATTTAAGTGTTATTTATTGACTCGGGAACAAAATTAAATCTCAAAAAAAAAAAATATTATGTGATTAATTATTTAAGCATCTTTGGAGCCATGTCCACATTATTGCGAGCAATGACGCCAATCTGTCCGATCTCTGCGTTATAATAAAGTAAAAAAACCTAAAAAAAATCTAACGGTTGGGCATAGCTATGATTAAAATACATCAAAATGTGTAAAAAAAATTCCATGATGTCATAATCGAGAGAGGAAAATGGGGACTATTTTTGTATGGAGAATCGATCGTCCCCTATCCTCTTAACATTGAGAACCAATCAGAGTAGCCGGCCCACGATGATTGGTGCTATGGTGCCAACGCAATGCTATTAGGAGTCATCTCATAAAGCATTTCTATTGTACTTATTGGTGCGATGCCTGACCTTTTTACATACAAAAATACCGGTATTATTACGTTCTTGTTCGTTCTTTGGTTTATTATTTAATTTTTAATGGGACTATCTAATAATACGAAGTTGTTAACTATTACATGATTCACTCCGACGTATAGAGCATAAAATAATTTAAAATATTGGGCTATTTCGGGTTTCACAAAAAAACCGGTTCCGCGCCCTGGTCGGCACAACATGTTTTTCTCTTCCATTCTCTTTTATCTTTCGTCTTCTCGGCACTCACTCCTTTCTTTCTCATATCCTCTTTCACACAATCCATCCATCGTTTTTGGGTCTACCATCCGCTCTCCACCCATCAACATTCATCCCTAACATTATTTTGCCTATATTTGGTGTGACACCTGATGACACAAATATAGGTCGTATCAAAACCCAATAACCATTATCAAATTGTTAAACACAATCAGCTCCATGATTCTTTATTTCCTACAGAATTCTTAATTAACACTTTTTTATAGTCCTGTCGAAAATTGTAATTTCAATTATTCGCTCACGTGATACATGCTGATATCGGGAGATTCATTAAAATCCTTTTGTGTCGGCTTCCCTTTTTGTCACCAAGTGTGGTATCTTTGATCTTTTTGCATGAGTTCATTGGTTAAATGAGTTTTAAAATGAAGACTACTTACTCAAACGTATATTTTTATATAACATAGAGACTGTATTGTTAATTATAAATACAGATAAAACCTGGTCTAGCTGTTGATATGTGTATTATTTTGTATATGTTTTATATGTACCTACATTATTTATCTATTTAAGTAGTAACTATGTAGATTGTAGGTACATCGTCGCCTATTAACCATACCAAACCGGTGTCAGCACTCTGAAAATGAAGACTAGACCTAGTTTCTCCGAAAAATATTGCGTGACGTGTGATGAATAAAATAAAATACAGTTTTTATGCAACGGATAGTTGTTTGGCCGGATACCGGATGTTCGGCCTGACATTGGCCGAATAATCGGTATCCGGCCGCCGAATATTCGGTCGGTGGAACAATACCTACTTTTCGGTTTTTTAGGTGCTCATTGTGCAGGTCTCGTAGTGAACGTTCGCGCGGACTCATTTCTAGGTACGAAATGAGTACGCGTGCAAGTGAGGGGAATCTTTAAATTGTTTTAAAATAATAAACGATTACGATTATGACCGTGACTGTTCCTTAAATTCAATTAGTTTACTCCGAAATCAAGCAAAGTTACTATCCGGTATCCGGCCGGATAGTAGGTCAATATCCGGCATCCGACCGGATGTAAAAACAGCCGGATAATAACCGAATATCCGGTGCATCTCTAGTTTTTACTTTTTGAAAACTTCATGGCCGACCCGTGACGCTAAGCTCGTAGCATATCACTAGCTGTCATTAAATCAAGTTAAACCATCATTAACTCATCCACAAATACAATTTACTATTCTGAATACGCACAAATACAATACCTATACAGTATATTACCAATACTAACCAATTAGGATTGTTCATCAATGACTAAAGATAATTTTACAGACCATACATTGAACTACACGTAACAAATACTGGTATGTTGCATGACCTTTTTAATGTGTCATTTTAACTAAAGTAAGTGCCTACGTAAGTAAATATTCTTTATACAGTTAAAAATATTACATAGACAAAAATTGCTCTTGTGACTAGAGTCGGCCAAACTAACTTAACACCCCTGCTATATTTACTGACTGTACCTATGCAAAAATCGACACGCTTGGTTATCATAGTACCTACTCATGTCATACTAATAAGGGCGCATGTATATAGAATAGAATAGAATAGAATAGAAATAATTTAATTAGTGAGCACAAACACTAAATAGAAGATTATACAAAACAGAGAAAATAAGGAGAAAGTGCCACGAAATGGTCTCACCTCAGCATGTTGCTGGCGAGTTCCAGCGCTGATCTTCCAATGAGACCATCCGGTGAAACAATCACGACAGGTAACATGAATAACAACAAAATTATAGTGTAAACAACTTTATTTACGGTATTTGACACATTATGACTGACGTATATAGAGATGTAACTAACGCAAATCGATTGTCACAGCAAGCGATTACGATTGGATGGCACATAGACTGAGGTATCGAATTGTGACGTATAATGATTTTTTATTTGAGATTTAAATAAAGCTAAAATTATATGTTTTTCCCGCAAGGTAAATGCATTTAATACATCGACCTAGTAGGTCGCACCTATCGTCAAAATTGAAACTATCGGAATATCCATTTCCTCATCAATAATCAAATATACCTAATAAATAAATAATCATTTCGAATAACAATTAATCCCACGTTGTATTATTATGTAATCTTGTGTGGTATAATGAGCTTTAGTCGGGCCTGTCAGTTAGAACAAAATTTTGACAGTTCCTAACAACTGACAGGCCGATACCGTCCTGCGGACTGTTAATCAGTGGGCCCCTGAAATAAGTTTGCGCTTTACATAATTCTTAAATTTATTAATAGATAATTCGGATAAGGGAGAGAGGAGGCTTTTGCCCAGTAGTGGGACAGACACATATGAAATGAAATGAAATGAAATATTTTTATTTCGAACAAAACAAACAAACAGAACAAAACATTTATAGCTTTCTATAATATAACTATCAACTAATTTAGTCTGTATCACTGTCTTCCGATGCAGAAGAGTCATCCGATGCAGAGCTTTCCGAATCGAACACATGGATGACAAATTCGTTATCAATAATTGTGTCGACTACAAAGAGAAATTAGAAAAGCGCACAGTAAGACGGAGAAACTACGACGAACTGCACCAATACAAAAACTTTACTTTCAAACGTCAATACCTGATCGTTCAGAAATCGATACACTATCTATTCGAAAGTAAATATAATAAATTTAATAATGCTTTGTTGCGACCTAAAATGAAATATTCATATCGATTTACTTAGACGACTACCGATTCATAACGGTGGTGTCCGGACAACACTAAAATTAAAAAAAAAAAGACGTAGAACGTAAACGTTCGCAGTGCAGTTGTTTTCCTTTGTGATTTCAATGTGCAAGACATTTTACGTAGTGTTGCTGTAGTGAGTGACAGACGTCAAATACCGTAAATAACGTTGTTTACACTTATAATATATGTATACATACAAAATATATGTTGAGATGGTTTGGACACGTGGAAAGAATGAGTGAAAGAAGGCTAACAAAGAGTGTATAAGGGAGAAGTGGAAGTTGGAGTTGGAAGGGGTATACCTCGGCGGACTTTCTGTGATCAGATTGGGAAAATCCTGAAGGGCCAGGTCAAGAGCACCCTAAACCGGCGAGCGTGTATGAGGAATGTTATGAAAGTGAAGGAAGCAAAAGAGGTATGTCACGATCGTAGCAAGTGGAAATCCGTGGTTTCTGTTTACCCCTCCGGGAAATAGGCGTGATTATATGTATGTATGTATGGATGTACAAAAGACAAAGATAAAGATATCTAGTTCAACCAATGGTCTGTGGATAATTCGATTCTGTAAACACGTTTAACATTACGCCAATGGCGGTTGTCGTTACATTTGCTGATTGTTGAGCCAATATTGGTGCAAATTAGCACCGCAAATGGCACAATCAGACAATCAGACATACGATAGTGTACTCGCATAATTGTAAGCGTAATTAGGGCGATGATCATGACTGGCAATAAAACTGATTGTTGGAAAGGCATTTAGTCCGCTTTTTAACCGACTTCAATTTCATAGAAGGAGGAGGTTCTGTATTCGGTTGTGGCTATGTTTTTTTTTGTACTCTTGTTTTGAGTAATGACTTTTATACACGGTATTTTTTTAATAATAATATTATAATAATAATTCAGCCTATATACGTCCCACTGATGGGCACAGGCCTCCTCTCATGCGCGAGAGGGCTTGGGTTAATATAGTCCCCACGCTAGCCAGCTAGCTAGCTATTCACATACACCTTTGAATTTCTTCGCAGATGTATGCAGGTTTCCTCACGATGTTTTCCTTCACCGAAAAGCTAGTGGTAAATATTAAATGATATTTCGTACATAAGTTCCGAAAAACTCATTGGTACGAGCCAGGATTTGAATCCGCGACCTCCGGATTGAAAGTCGGACGTCATATCCACTCGACCACCACTTTTTTAAAGTCCGGTAATTTCAAGGGTGCAATCTAAGCTTAAATTAGTAACTTTCTCAATTTTTTTTTCTGAAGGCCGTTGCGGTCTGGCCACGACTTTGCGCGACCGGCGGCGGCGGCAACCATAGGTGGGAACGAAAGGTCGCTGTGTCTCGCTCCAACCTATGGTTGTCGCCGCCGCCAGTCGCTCAATGCCGGGGCCGAACTGTTAAGCGTGTACACTTGCCTTAGGGCCTGTTTACATATTGATTAGTGTTTAGTATGAGTTTATACATTTGCTACTAAGCACAACTAAGTATTATCTTGGACGATCGATATTCGAAATGTTATTGATATATAATGTCATGGTTTTTCAATTGTTTGGTGGATTTCAATAAAATGTCAGTGTTCACAACAACGCATAAAGTACTCAAGTACTTTCTAGGAATAAAAAAAATCTTGAATCTTGAAACCTTCACTACGCTCATGATTCAGTGTACGCCCACGCCGTAAATATGTCATTTTGCTCCCTTGTGACACAATCTACCATTGTGAACTCGACAGTACCAAGACACGTGTCTCTAGGCAGAAGTAATAGATTACGCCATCCAGTTTCAAAGGAACGATATATGATTCACACAGACTACCAAACATAGACTACGTTGGAGTATGCTTTATGAAGCGTTTACAAAAACTAAAGTCATCTAGGCGCTCTGGGTGGTAGGCAACCTGATGGTAAGCGGTTACCGTATTCTATGGAAACTTGTAAATACAGAGGTGTCAATGTCACTTTTTAATTCATCGGGGACTTTATAGTTTATTCTACTATACTTGGCCAAAGCGTAGCGAAGGTCTATGTTTGACCGGGCATTTTGCTTTTGTATATCCGGATGTTCTCGTCTACAGGTCACAATTCTCAACCGTTTCTCGTGAAATTTTGTGACTAGATTTTATGATCAAATATGTTTTTTTTTTCGATCCGGTTTTTGGAAATTTTACATGTACAGGTTGTTAAGTTGCAGTAGGTGATAAAGTATTCAGTTCAGATAGTTTGATCAGCTTGGCCGCTTCGATATAAATCTGATAGCGATTGTACCTATAGGAACACCAGTTATTTTGTGGAGTCGCGTATTCTCCTTCTATGGGGTAAGTGATCTGTGACGATAACACACGTTCCTGTTCATGACAGGTCGAATCGCGGGAGATAACAGACTTTTGATCAAGTCTAGACGGCCAAGGCTAGGTTAGAATGCCTAGGCTATGAAAACGCCTAGCTTTAACTATACACGTGTGAAAAATAGATGTTTAACGTTGCGAGTATTCGCCTCTTCTTCCTCGCGTTATCTCGGCATTTTGCCACGGCTCATGGCCTGGGGTCCGCTTGACAACTAACCCCAAGAATTAACGTAGGCAGTTTTTACGAAAGCGATTGCTATCTGAGCTTCCAACCCAGAGGGGACTAGGCCTTATTGGGATTAGTCCAGTTTCCTCACGAACAGCCAAAATTCGCACTTGGCTGTTCCAAATCCGCACTTAAGCACTTCACTTTACTATCACTAGTGGTACTGAACTCCACTGTGTCACTTTCACTTTACTTTATTTGGTTACTGACTTGACCTTGGCTACGGCTCGACCCCATTGTTTTAGGAATAACATCGTTAGCTAGTTTGCATTTTAAAAAGCGACACCTAGCGAGATATTCAGTAACAAATTTACCATACATTTTATCAATAGGTGATTCTTGAGGAAGGATTAGGTTATCATTTGTTAAGGTTTTGGGTAGCCCGTGCGAAGCCGGGGCGGGTGGTTAGTATGTTATAAAAAAGCAAATATTTCATACGCATCAAACCAGGGCAGCCATTGCGTCAGATGCAGAATGAAATTAAACACTTTTGTGTGCACCAAAAATGCTGGTCCACTATTTCACTATTGATTTACATTTAAAATGTACGTTGAAAAATAGACACTGTTTGTTGTTACTATTTTGAGCGAAATTCTGCGCAACTAACGTTTATTTTTTTATATTTCAGCTCAGTCTTTCATAGCTATTTGTATATGTATACGTAGGTATACACAATTACACATAGTAGTATTTTATGCAAATATGGAAAACTGCCATTAGTATACGAGTATTATAGAGCTTTTCAAATTGTCTAGGTACTGGCTAATAATTCTAATAAATAATAATATTACCTATTGGTCTCAATGGTTGTAAAATTTATGAAGGAAGGAAGCGCTGGTGGCCTAGCGGTAAGAGCGTGGGACTTTCAATCCGGAGGTCGCGGGTTCAAACCCCAGCTCGTACCAATGAGTTTTTCGGAACTTATGTACGAAATGTCATTTGATATTTGCCAGTCGCTTTTCGGTGAAGGAAAACATCGTGAGGAAACCGGACTAATCCCAATAAGGCCTAGTTTCCCCTCTGGGTTGGAAGGTCAGATGGCAGTCGCTTTCGTAAAAACTAGTGCCTACGTCAAATCATGGGATTAGTTGTCAAGCGGACCCCAGGCTCCCATGAGCCGTGGCAAAATGCCTGGATAACGCGAGGAAAACTGGTTGTAAAATTTATATTTCAGCGGTAGCACGGTCGCATTTTTATCGCTTGTCACCATTTCTGTCACGTTCGAACAAGTATGTAAGTGCGAAAGTGACAGGCGATAAAAATGGAACCATGCTGCGCCCGCAGTTCAGAGAAGGGTCATAGATTAACCAATATAAAAAAATATTTTAACTAGTTTAAAATATTTTCTTATATTGGATAATCTCGTCCTTTTAATTAAAACTGGACGTTTTAGTCCGTACACGTATTAACATTGCATTTTCCTTTTTTTTCCGGCACACCGTCTTCAAAAGTTAAAGCCGTTCCAGTCACTTTCATTATTTCGCCAAACTCAAAAAGTTCGTTTCGTAGTCATTGAATTAAAACTTCCAAAAACTTTTCCACCGCCCCAACGAGTTTCGGGTTTGCATTCGAGTTAAAAAAAACGCTTCACGCTTAAGAGAAATCTGGGAATGGCGTTAAACTTCCAGTGGTTTGAAGTAAATTATCCCAAGATTGAACCCTGCGAGTTTCGAAGTCCCGAGCTACCTTGTTTATGTAAAAGGGAAGTAATCTGTAGGTTTTTCCTTACGGCTATCACTTCGATCCGGCCACGATATTACGCGACTGGCGGCGACAACCATAGGTGGGAACAAAAGGTCCGATCGCTGTGTCTCGCACCAACCTATGGTCGCCACCGCCAGTAGAGACTAGGTTCCGCTTGGTGACCTAATCCGAAGAAATGATAAAGCCACTAGCCTGACCTTTAAACTCTTAGAGGAAACTGTGGGATTATCAAATAAATGATATTTCGTACATAAGTATGATATTTCGAGCTATCATTTAGCTAAATAAAGTTATTTTTTTTATAAGTGAAACTCATTGGTACGAGCCGGGGTTTGAACCCACGACCTTATTCGGCTTTTGGGCCCTTAATCCAATAAAAGGAAATGGTGAGTTATAGGCTTATAGCCCTTAAAGGAGTGGACAAATATGATAACGATCCTTTAATGAGCCGAGGCTTGATGAATGGGTTCTCAAATCAGAGCAGGGATTAATTAAGGGCATATTCGGTATCGTGTTCTGATTAGGAAAAAGTAGAACTAACTAAACTAACTACCTAACTATTTTGGCTCAGCGATCCAAAGAGAATCTTGGCCTCCGAAACGAGAGCGTGCCACCTGTCCCGTACGGTTACCATCAGTTTGTCACTGACATAAACGCCGTCGAGAACGTAATTTACTTTCTATACATCCCGTTTTCACTAATATGCGAGTGCGAGCGAGATGTATAGAAAGTAAATTACGTTCTCGACGGCGTTTATGTCAGTGACAAACTGATGGTAACCGTACAGATCCTGTGCAACTTCCTGCCAGTTACTGACGCGAAGCTGAAGCAGATCCGCCGTCACACTGTCTTCCCAGCGATACCCATCACCCAGTTGGTCGTCCTAAGAACGCCCGATCCTTTCCCATTCTGAGTAGGAGACCGAACCAGCGAAGTTCGAAAAAGTAGAAGATATATAAAATATGGAGGTCAAAACAGATGGTGGCATTGGTCGTGGTTTTATCGCCTGTCATCATGGTTATCACTTCGGTCGTGTTTTAACACTTTGCGAATCCCTACTATATATATAATATTTATATATTAATATTATAAAGGCGAAAGTGTGTCTGTCTGTTACCTCTTCACGCTTAAGCCGCTGAACCGATTTTGTTGCAATTTGGTATAGATATAGTTTAAGTCCCGGGGAAGGACATAGGATAGTTTTTATGTCGGAAATCATCCATGAAGAGAGTGCAAGGGGGGATGGAATTGAAAGAGTTAATGAATTGCCTAATAATTGAAGTAAGCAAAGCGCGAATTGAATGATAGCTATTAGCATTATCCAGGCGCTATACCTACTTTAGCTGCTGTAACTAATTCCACGCAGACGAAATCGCGGGCAAAAGCTAGTTTCCTATATTTCGCACTTGTATCCTAAATAACTATTATACCATGCACGAAATAGAGCATCAGAAAATTACGTGACGTCGCTTGTTCAGTTTTCATCACAATTCCATAGTGTAGTGGCTAGTCGTGTTGACAGTTCGAATAAACAAACTGATTTGACTAGTCAAGCTAGTACCCTTTTACCCGGCGAAACTGATCCTTTCGGGCATTCTCGGTTCCGTCCGGCTCAGTATTGCTCCGAGCAATTATTAGGGTTGGCACAACTTGACGTCCCTTTGCGTGTACGACCACGGATAAGATAGTCACTTGAATTTTGACAACCCTAAAATAGCCGAAAGGGATAGTGCCTTAGAAAGGGGCAGCATGACTCGTCCCTGAATCGCTGTCAAACTTCGGTTTTGTGGGAAGTTTTATTACTTATTTTGTGCGTATAACTAGTTTGTAAGGTTAAATGCTCACACAAGAAGACATTTATTATTTCCACCGTCTCGTTCAAATAAGGCAACTTTCCAATAAAATATACGCACGAACGGCCCCGCTGAAAAAAGTCGACCTGCGACCTGGCACCACGTCAAAGTTATAAATTTTCAGTTACGATGTTCTAACTTAATAGCGTGGAGAACGTTCTGCTTTATTGGGTTTTGGAAAGTTTATTTTTATGGTTTTCACTTTTCAATGCCTTTGGAGTTGATAATGCAGTTATTCTGCTCATTCTGCTGCAGTCTATTGAACTGCAAAGGAGGATGGGCAGATTTGTATGGACACTGGCCCATGAACCAATAAGAATAAGTGACATACCATCGGAAAGGTTTTTTTTTTTATATAGGTACTCTATTTTTTTTGTATGGCGAGACTTGTCAAATCGCTGTTTAAAAAAAATTTTTGGACATAAAAAAACGTAAGAAAACGAATAAAAAACTAAAATTTGTCAAGATTTAGGCGAATTGTAGGTAATTCTTGACAGGTAATAAGTTATATGTCGGAATTTCGTGACAATTGTAGTGTTTCTTGTGACAATTGTCATAAACTTAGCAAGAGAAATATCTGTTTTTTTCCGATATAATAAAGTTTTTTTTTTAATAAAACAATGATGGTGGCAAACAGGAATACGGCCCGCCCGATGGTAAGCGGTAACCGTAGCCCATGGATGCCTGTGACGTCAGCAACAGTGATGTTTTACAATTGTCGCACCTGTCACCGTGGTGAAATTGGAGCCTGATGCGTCCACTATAGCGGGGCCTTCGTTTTACACAAATATAAAGTGCTAATGATAAATATCAAAAACATGTGTCCGATTAATATAGGTAACTACAATAATTAAATGTCATTGAATTCCGAGGTTATTTCATATTTGATACCCTTTGAACATATTGTTTATCATTAAATGGAAACCACTAAATACATACTTGAATAAACAATAGCGATTTGTCAGCAAAACCAATATCAATGTACAAAGCTATGCAGCATTAATATTATAAACAATAATTAATAATAATTGAACGATTGTTACATGTTCTGTTATTGGTTTCGGTTTGAAACACTGTGTTATATGGCGCATTATCTACAAAAAGGGACCATATTGTCGATGGCGCTTACGCCGCACAGCGTCGCACGGTATTGTATGTATATCGGAGCATCGTTAATAATGACGTAAGCGCCATCAACAATAAGGTCCCTTTTAATGGATAACGTCACATATTATCGTGAAAATATTACCTTTTCGTTGTCGTTTATGAAATGTCGCCCGTGTCATACAATAAATAATACTAGCTCTACTTTTGACCCCTTCACAACTTGAAACCTATTTAACCTACACACATGAAACTTGGCACATTTATTTAAGCCCCTTAGCTTGTCTAGAATACAAAATTTCATAAACGTAGCTCAAACAATTATTGATAAATTTACGTTTAAAAATCGGCATTTTTGTGCCTGACTGACTGACTGACTTAGACATCAAAAACCTAACCGACTTCCAGATAACCTAGAAACTTGAAATTTGGCATCGAGATAGACTATTAGGTGTATATAGAAACGAAAATCTGTAAACTGAAAATTATTGATAATTCGATGGAAAAAATCATATATTGATAATTATTAGATTAATTTAGACTTAAAGATGAAAAACCTAACCCACTTCCAGATGATCTAGAAACTTGATATTTGCCATGAAGGTAGACTATTAAGTGTATATAAAGGGAAAAATCTGAAAACTGAAATTTTTTGACTATTGACCCTCGCTAGGTCTCCTTTTCAGCTTGGGGAAAACTGCTTTCATGATGAATACCTAATATTTCTGTACAAAAAGTAATGATATCCCAACTAAAACATAAATGTGAAATGAGAGCCAAGTTCAATATTAAGAATATGATTGTCGTTAATTGTTGACTCGCCGACAAAATAATTGAGATCTAGATATATGGGTGCCAAGTTCTGTGCTGTGTAGAAAATCCTGAAATTATAAAGGATTTGTCTTGGCTAGTTTTTACGTATTGTCTATGTTACTTTTCTAAAATTATGTTTGTCGGTAAAAACTAGCCAAGTCAAATCCTTTATAATTTCAGGATTTTCTACACAGCACAGAACTTGGTACCCATATAGATCTCAATTATTTTGTCGGCGAGTCAACAATTAACGACAATCATATTCTTAATATTGAACTTGGCTCTCGTTTCACATTTATGTTTTGTTGGGACAATTTTGTACATTGACATCATATATATTTATATACACTCCTAATCCTTTCCGAACCTAAATACAAACGCCTCCATGATGCATCTAAGAACCGAATCGTTCTAAAATCCCATTGACAACTTCGCTCAGCCGGATTACGACCTAATTGTGCTTTAATCAACTCGGGTGTATGGGTACTTTTGTGCTAACGTTTGTACAAAGGACGTGCAGAACTTTCGAGGTAAAGTGGGATTCATTGACTTGAATAGACAGACGTTTGTGGGTAGGCAGTAAAAGCGAGCGTGTTTAAAAGTACATACATATAAACCCGTTTTTTTCTCAATAACAAAGTATCTTTTATAGTATTTAGTTCATCAGGTACATAATAATGGTTCTTAAAATTCAAGGGCCGAAGAAAACAAAGAAAACAAACGAAGATGAGTTTTGTAAAGATAGGCCCGGGATTTTAAGACCTAATTATGTACCGTTGCACACAATATTTTTTCTAAAACCGCAGATAGATCTTTGCCTAGAAGTCATGGGCTCATGGCTTCCTCTATTCCTCCTCGCGTTATCCCGGCATTTTGCCACGGCTCATGGGAGCCTGGGGTCCGCTTGACAGTTAATCTCAGGAATTGGCGTGGGCACTAGTTTTTACGAAAGCGACTGCCATCTGACCTTCCAACCCAGAGGGTAAACTAGACCTTATTGGGATTAGTCCGGTTTCCTCACGATGTTTCACGATGTTTGTTGTGTCACGATGTCACGATGTTGTGGTTGCCTAGAAGTCATCATTAAAAAAATACAACATTACCTATGTCCCTATACCTATAGGTAATTAGGTCTTAAAATTCTCGGGCCTATCTTTACAAAACTTAGCTCTGTTTTTTTGTAACTTCGGCCCTTGAATTTTAAGAACCCTCAGTATGTATCTGTTGCACAAAATACTATAATAATAATAATATGCTTCACCCGCTCAGCTAAGATTGTTGCTAATTATATTAACACTACCGTTAGTTCGCACAGTTATATGTACTCGTAACGTGACAACCGCCATCGTTGGCATGACGATGGGAAGCCACTGAGGTAAGTTACAAACACAGACAATAACCAAATTAGTTAGCTCATTATAAACACACAAATTAATTCACGAACAAGCTAGCTTTACAAATTACCTATGAAAATATATTTGTGATAGTTGAAAGTTCTAAACCACATTCAAGCATATTCCAGAGAATATTCGAGATCCAAGTTAGGTTTAATTAAATGATAATTGACTTTATAAATAGGAAACTGTATGAAGCTTTTGATCTAAATATTTGAACTCGCCGCTAGCACCGGGGATCAAGTCTCGGCTAATTTCGGATTAATTAATAAGGATCGTGCTGGCCACAAGAACTGGATATCCCTACTATATTCATACTTATCTCTACTATAGTTACTTAATATTATAAATGCGAAAGTTTGTCTGTCTGTCTGTTACCTCTTCACGCTTAAACCACTGAATAGATTTAGACGGAATTTGGTATAACTAGAGATAGTTTGAGGCCCGGGGGGACACAGGATAGTTTTTCTCAATTATCATCAATATCATCATCATTCCACGCAAATGAAGTCGGGGACAGAGCTAGTAGTATTAATCTAAGCCCTACGGGTACCTTTTTGTATAGTTAGCAATATCAAGAGAATGGAAGCATTTGAAATGTGGTGCTGGAGGCGTATGGAAGGCATTAGTTGGAAAGACAAGATAACGAATGAGGAGGTGCTAAGAAGGGTGAATGAAAGGAGAGCTATCCTGAACACTGCAAATAGACGCGGAACAATGATTGGACACTTAATACGACACGACCACTTCTTTAAAACTATCAAAAAGTCAAAGAGCTGGCGCAAGATAGGGAAAGCTGGCCCCAATTTCACCACGGTGACAGGTGCGACAATTGTAAAATCACTGTTGCTGACGTCACAGGCATCCATGGGCTACGGTTACCACTTACCATCGGGCGGGCCGTATTCCTGTTTGCCACCATCATTGTATTATTTAAAAAAACTTTATTATATCGGAAAGAAACAGATATTTCTTTTGCGAAGTTTCTGACAATTGTCAAGATTTAGAAGAATTGTAGTAGGTAATTCTTGACAGGTAATGAGTTATATGTCGGAATTTCGTGACAATTGTAGTGTTTCTTGTGACAATTGTCATAAACTTAGCAAGAGAAATATCTGTTTTTTTCCGATATAATAAAGTTTTTTTAAATAAAACAATTATGGTGGCAAACAGGAATACGGCCCGCCCGATGGTAAGCGGTAACCGTAGCCCATGGATGCCTGTGACGTCAGCAACAGTGATGTTTTACAATTGTCGCACCTGTCACCGTGGTGAAATTGGAGCCTGGAAGATTATCCACCGACAAGAGAATAACTCTTAAGTTAATGATGATGATGATGATGAGCAATATCAGCATCAATTGACACTGACAGATCGGTATCGTATCGGTGTGACATCTTATAAGCAATATAAGCATTGTTCGAATTGGGCCGCTTGTGAGTGTGAGTTGAAAAACTTTTAAAGTGAAACGAATTATATAAAATACTTAAGACGCCTCGACCTTAGGCTTTTAGTTAAACAGAATAAATTAAATTACCAGACTTCTGTAGCCTTTTAAAAAGTTCCATTTAATTCCAACAAAGACTTTCAAAGTAAAGAGCTTTTTTAGCATGTTTCTTTTAAAACAAAAGATAAAATGGCAATTTAGTAAAATCGATAAGCAACTTCCTGCTACAAATCAAGCATGAAAGGGAAAAATGAAAAAATCACATTTTACGTCCAAAATGCGAACTTTGGTCATAAATGTCAGTGTTAAACCCCGAAATGGGCGAATTGTACTTAAAATAGCGGTTGTTACGGATCAAAACTTCGTACATGACAGTAATATTTTTGGCGCGCGACGTTACAGTCGCTTTCCTGACTATTAACAGGATTATGGTATATGGTACCCTTTTCTTCAGTGAGTAACTCACAGTTTGGTACCAATATAGGCATTTTTGGGAAGGTATTTAAAAAGTTCCTTATGTTTATATGTAAACAAAAATTTATTGTCATATATAAGACTGGCGATACCATGAACTCTCAGACTGTCGTGTGACATATTAACATTAAACTCGCGTGTTTTTAGTAGTGTCCGACCGAAACATGTTTTTTTGCCGAAACCGAAACCGAAACCGAATGTTCGGCTTTGGCTCTAGTTTCGGCCGAAACCGAAACCGAAACCGAAACTTTTGTAGACTTGCTAAAATCGTTGTAAAAATGTCATAAAACCGCTTTTACACACATTATGGCGCTGTCAATACCCAATGTCCTTGAAATTGATGTTACTTAAGCAGTTTTTTAAGAAAATTACTAGAGTTAAACCAAGATAATTCTGCAACGATTTTGATAACACACGCAGTGCAAGTGTTATTTTAAACGCAAAACTTCTATGAAATTATGACGTATAAATAACATTTGCACTAGTTGCACTGCGTATGCTATCAAAATCATTGAAGAATTTTCTTGGTCTAACTCTATTCATTCACCAGTTAAGCTAACATGTAGATACAGGGTCAACCAAAAAACCAACCAAAAACGCGAGCGCAGCGAGCGCGAAATTTTTTGTTAACAATATCGCAAGGCCGGGTACCGATCTTCACCTGGGCCTAAAAGTCCGAAGTGCCCCAGTGAGGCGAACTTTCATGCGAAGTTAAAGCCGTGCTTCAGGCTTCAGGATAAGTAAGTTGAGCACAGACTTCAACCATTGTCCATTGTATTAAAAAGCGAGACCACAGGCCGAGCATGGCGCAGCGAGGCCAAAGGCTAAGCTGAAGTAGAGGACATGTGGAACACAAACCAATGGTAATTTGAGGTAAAAAGTGAGGCTAAGGTCGAGCATTCGTATGAAAAACTGTACTGGGGACACTTTTAAGGGTTTTTTCTTCGTTTTAATCAATAGTCAGCTGTTCAGCATCGCAAAATATTAACTATTGAGAAAATCAACTTTGCGGAACTAGTTGAGTGCAGCCTTTAGCCTCGCTTAAAATTTGCCATTACAGGTAGATAAGAAAACGACTGAATAAGTGAGTGAATAAGAGCGAAAAAGACATCGTTCGACTCGGGCCGAGCTGATACTCGGACAACTGCTACGTGCGACAGTGCTATCTCATTCACTCCGATACAATTAGACAGTGTGCGCGTTATAGGTGTTGACAGCCTCTTAAAACTGCGTCGACCGTCCAATGGCGCCCTCATTAGTGGAATTGTGTTTTATAATAAACCAATTAATTTCTGTACCTACATGTACCTACTGTACATGAATCAGTATATGCAGGTATTAATATTGTTGTCCTATATACTTATTCCCCAACTTTTGGTCTTTGTCCGAAGTACCATTTCGTAAGTTTCGGCCCGGCCGAAAGGTTCGGCCGTTTTTTGGCCGAAACCGAAACTACAGCCGAAACATGATTTTTTGGCCGAAACTGGCCGAAACCGAAACCGAAACCGAACCTTCGGTCGGACACTAGTTTTTAGTCACTGGTCGACATGGAGAGCCTACACTGACAGCGCAACTAGCACAAGACATCCCCCAACCGGTTATCTAATCGCGCGCCCAGCGCGCGGCGCGCCGTGCAGCAGTACGCAGCGCGCGGCCACTGGTTAGTGCTTGAAAATGGAGACCTAGGCTCCCCGAAACATGTCGCGCGAGTGACTAAAAACTGTGTTATACCGTAAAATTTGCCTAACTAATCCCATGAACTCTGTAAATTACATAAAAATACACTTACCATCTGTTTAAAAAACACAAAGCGGACCATAGATTACCCGCGAAACAGAGCCGTCTTCCAAGCCGTTGCGTTTCCAATTTAGCAACAATAAAACGCAAAATTGAAATTATCCGCAGCAGATTTATTAGCCGTAAACCCGTCGGGGAGTAATCGCAGAACACGGTCGCGCGCGAATGGGTTTCCTTTTTTGCCAAAAAATTATATGTTTTAGTAATATTGGCAGTTGGACAAATTTTTGGCGAAATGATCGTATTTTATAGCGATTGTTCTTATAAGTAATTTGTTTTATAATCACTATCGTTTGAAAGTAATCGTAGAAAGTTGAAGGTGTTTGTTGCGAACGCAACTCTTTATTTATATAAAACTATTACTACTACTTACTAAACTAGGGGTATATCTATGGGTCAAAAAAATCCTGGAAAAAGGTCCCTTCTGTGGACAAAAACAATAAAAGTTAACAACCCGGGTACATATATATCACGTTTTTCTTATTTGAGTCTCAAATACTTACTGAAAAATGTATCCTGCCTCTAAAGCAGCGTAAAAATTGGCTTTTGATAATTTCAAACTTGCGATGTCAGAAAAGACGCGAACGAGTTAAGCAATACAAATAATACAATAGAAAATATATGACATATGACCCACCACGGAATGTTAATTTTTGCGTGTATTGAACGAACTATTAAGATCGATTGAATAATCTTTGAGCTATCTAAAGTTAGACTAAGATACTCGTAATAAGTCTGCAGCGATTTTGAAAGCACACGCAGTGCAAGTGTTATTTTAAACGTCAACTTCTATGAAATTATGACGTATAAATAACACTGGCACTGCGTACGTTATCAAAATCGTTACAGAACCGTCTTAGTCGAATTCTATCAGATTTTGCTTTTTGTGGGGAGTGTTCTATCCCTGTCATTATATGTACTAACAACATACTTTATTAACCATTAGCACACCTTATCTCATTGCCGTAAGGTCGATAATTGGTCATTCGTCTATGTCAACGATAGTTTTATGTACTCGTATATTCAGTCTCACAGGATGTTTGTATGATTCATGAGTGACTAATTATAACATTTATAACGTGGTCGTGCGAGCACTTCAGACGATCTAACTGGGGTAATATTCTGTCTTGGTTTAAACCGCTAAATCATTGTGGGATATATTCGTGTAGACGTCAAGAGTTGGGTGATAATGATAATAATATGACAGCAGCCCCGGTTGTATTATAAAATTGGTTTGATTATTAATTTGGTATTATTAGGTTTAACCGACGGTTGGTTAATTATAATGATGATGATTATAATATGTAAAACTTTCGCGTTTTGAACACAATATGAACTCACATTTATAGACGGGTCTAGCGCGAATTTATTTTATTACCTATCTTTTTTTATTAATTTATTTCTTATACACAAATAATTAGGTATTTAATTTATTTATACACAGTATAGAGCTTAAGGGGCTACCCCACACCAATGACCTTCGATTTGAATCCCTTAGTTTTCTAATGTTTTTTGTAGCGTATTATATTAACAGCAACGGCTTTAAACAATATAGTATCCCATATTTACTTCAAAGTTTATTGTCTTCGAGATATTTGGCATCAAAGTTGAACAATTTTAGGATAAAAAAACTGGTTTTCTGGCCATAACTTTTGTTTTAATTAGTTCAACATTAAAACCTTGGACACCTTTTTCGAGACGTCAAAGACGAACCCAAATATGTAGATTTCGTACATGTGAGATCCTTCACTGCAAACTAGATACGAAAAAAGTGTTTTTTTAGACAATGTTTAAAAAAATCATAAAAAAATAAGTATTCATTTCTTTAAAAATCCGGTGGACAAAACTGGGGATAATTCTATCTGAAGTGCAAAAAAAGGAGATACGATTCAAAACTTGTCAAAAAACGATGAAAACCTCGGGTAGCCCCTTAAATCTATACAGATCCCTGCAAAACTGTATTTACCATTGACGTATTATATCTATGGACTGGCCTTACGGACACTAAAAATGGCGCAGCCTAACGCAGCTAGTTGCGACCAATCGCGCGCGTGATGCGAACTCATCAACCAATCGCGTGCGACATGCGAACTCATCAACCAATCGCGTTGTAGCGGTGTCACACCGCTGTACTGGCCCCATTCTTATTGCCCGTAAGGCCAGTCCTGAGATTTTATACGTCAATGGTATTTACAGTTTGCCTGCAGGTAAGAGTCTTTATTTACCGACGTTTCGACACAGGTTTCACTGGTCGTGGTCGCGCGCGGCTAACTGATCTCCCAGCAAAATGTCAAAACAGAGATTTGTGCAACTACTCGACGAAAAGAGAAATAAATTCGCGATAGGTCTATAAATGTGAATTAATGATGATTAGGAAGTAGGTTAGGCTGCGAGTTTGTGTTGTTTTATTTAAAAATTAAGCTTAATATTAAAAAAATGTTAAACAACACATACACCTATTTACACACTTTGAAATTATATGTACAGTTGGGATTTTTGGTGGCATGGCATTGGAGTGAACAAGGAAGCAGTGGTCGTTGTTGTAAATATTTTTTGATCGAATGAATGAATGATTCATAAATAAATTAATTAATTATATCAAGCAGAAAATCGAAGCTGTCGAGAAGGGACAGAAAAAGCCCAAAATAATAAGTTAAAAGAAAAATATGGAAACCGCTCACCAGCAGAAATTCCTAAGAAGAGAAACAGGAAAAAACTAAATAAATTTACATTAAAAATAACTTAAACGCAAACTGGAAAAATACTTTCCAGCTTGTTGCTTTGCGCAAAGACTCTAATTAACATACTTATTAATTAAGAAAGAGGGGTAGTTAGAAATAAGATTCCATGAAATTGCAAGGCAACGTGATTGCAAAATAAAAGGGACTGACTTGTGCTTGTTTTTCGCAAATGCAAAATCTGCACAACTATATACTAATTATTTATATAAATCCATACTTAATATTATAAAGGCGAAAGTGTGTCTGTCTGTTACCTCTTCACGCTTAAGCCGCTGAACCGATTTAGTTGAAATTTGGTATAGAGATAGTTTGAGTCCCCGGGAAGGACATAGGATAGTTTTTATGTCGGAAATCATCCCTGAAGAGAGTGCAAAGGGGGGTGGAATTGAAAGAGTGAATGAATTGCCTAATAATTGAAGTAAGCAATGCGCGAATTGAATGATTGCTATTAGCATTATTCAGGCGCTATATACATACTTTAGCTGCTGTCACTAATTCCACGCAGACGAAGTCGCGGGCAAAAGCTAGTTATATATAAAGATACCTACTGCTACAGGTCGAATCACGAAAACTGGCACGAATGGAATGAATGAAATGGAAATATAGACATGTGTGTATCAGATTAACCACTAATTTTGTGACACTGGCCCGTATTTTTAGTACCTGTTATCATTTAATTTAGTGTTTAATATCTTTAATTATCTATACCGAACTGTT
Organism: Cydia splendana; assembly: GCF_910591565.1. Taxonomy (NCBI): domain Eukaryota; kingdom Metazoa; phylum Arthropoda; class Insecta; order Lepidoptera; family Tortricidae; genus Cydia; species Cydia splendana. Next base: position 2,751,734 of record NC_085968.1, read on the forward strand.
TATTTTCCCTATAAGTGTCTCTATTGTCCCATAATTTCTCTTATCCCACCTAACCTAATCTAATTTATTGTGTTCATTCCATAATAGGGTTAGTCCATCACGTCTATGTTAATTCTCACTTTATATCTTATTTGGCTGTGCTAAAACTGACTGCACACTAAAGTTTTTAGGGTTCCGTACCCAAAGGGTAAAAATGGGACCCTATTACTACGACTCTGCTGTCCGTCTGTCTGTCTGTCTGTCTGTCTGTCTGTCTGTCTGTCTGTCTGTCTGTCACCAGATTGTATCTCATGAACCGTGATAGCTAGACAGTTGAAATTTTCACAGATGATGTATTCCTGTTGCTGCTATAACATAACAACAAATACTAAAAACAGAATACTTATAATAAATATTTAAGTGGGGCTCCCATACAACAAACGTGATTTTTTTGCCGTTTTCTGCGTAACCCTGCGGTTTGGTACGAAACCCTTCGTGCGCGAGTCCGACTCGCACTTAGCCGGTTTTTCAACTCCGAGTCTCTTGGGCTAGAACTCTTGCCCCCGCATTTTTTTCTCGATTTCGGTTTTTAGGGACTCCCTATGAATCGTATGATACGACCGAGCTACCGAAGTGTATGTTTCTTGATACCTATCCATATCCATGTAACCTTATTCCATTAGGTACCTATAAAAGACCTAGAGAAATAAAAAGAAAACTAATAATAAGCAAACATAGAATAGCGAAGAGTCTCGACCAACACCTTGAGAGACTCTCGCTAGGTGGTTGGATCAAGGGTCAGATGCAGAAGGCGGTGATCTTGGACACGGCGCGGATAGTCCGCCGGTTCCTCTCTCTGCAGCCCTGACCACCGGTAGCTTGGGCCTTGCTCCGCTGCTGGCGGCACCCTAGGTTAGGTTTTTTATACCTAATGTGTTTATATTAATTTTTATTGTTTTGTAAGTGTTTTTATATTTTACTTTTATATTCATATTATAAATAACCTAACTTAAGATGAGAAATGAATAAAGAGCAAACATAGGAAGACAAGACAATCTCTTTACTTCGTACCGCTCGGCACTACAAGGTTTAATGCTGTACGTGACGCGCTCTTTTTTAATTAAAGCTAAGGCTCTCCGTGGTCACGTGTCGGGAAAATAACTTTTTACGTCGACAAGTAGACGTAATACGTTAAGCTGAAGATAAAATGTTAATTAGGGCTTGGATTTTAATGGGGTTAAAACCCCACAGATTATTGAAGGAGCGAGCGAAGTGTCTCGATCCTTTTCAACTAGGGCAAAAATATTATAATAAATAAAATAAAAAATGTAAAGGAAAAAACATCAAATGTTAGGGTTCTAGATACCTATGATTAAATAGAAAAGAAATATAATAAAGACAATAGAAAATAAAAGAGGAGTAGGTACTAATTGGACATCTGCTACGGCAGGACCTGTTCCCTAAAACACCATAGAAGGAAAAATAGAGGAAAAGAGGAGATCGAGAATAAATTATTTCAACCAAATAAAAGAAAAGTGTCATACCAGAAGGTTAAGGAGTTGGCTCCACCGAATATAAAGAATAGAAGAAGCAATGTTCGAATTGGGCCGATAGTTGTTTAATTGTGAACAAACTTAAATTTAAAGTGACTTACAATCATCAAATTAAAATGAGTAGCTCTTAGAAACAAATAAACTCCACTGTCTAACGACTTTGAAATTAGTAAAGCACTTAAATACTAAAAGTGGTCCCGACATGTGCTTGCAAGTTTTGCCGTTTTCTCCGTGTCGACTAATTTCGCTTAAGTAATTGTTCCACTTAAAGTTCTGTCAAGTCTGACTTTGCATAATTTAGGCATTTAAAAGATGTCGTTTGAGGAGCAGTTAGATAGACCGAATTTCACGCTAGCGGAGCAACGGGACAGATTACTTTTTTAAGTCATGGTCATAACTTAAATGCATTTCACATCATTGCACCAATATTTGTCTCAGTTGGACCCAATGGTTGGCTGGTAGAGAATGCCTTTAGGCATTAAATCCGCCCTTTGTACATTTTTCTGTGTGTGTGCAATAAAGTTTAAATAAAATAAATAAATGTACATATCAGTCTATCACACACCACAAAGGTCATAAGGTTTTTATAATATATTATAATGTATCAGAAAAGTCGTTCAACGTCTCTGGCGTTCCAAAGACCGTTAAGGCTTTTACGTGTTTGGGTCAAAGTGAAATACTAGCACTTCGCCCTGAACAGAATCCAGGCAAATTAATAAAATGCAATATTACATTACAAATTAATACTTCCATAAAGTGAAAGGAAGGAAGTGGAAGGAGAAAAGTAGGAAAGCGGACCCCGTCACAGTACGGGACAAACGCTAGGAGTATGATGATAATACTTCCATTTAATTTCCCTAACTCGATGGGTACCTGATTGATCCTCAAGATACCACAACAAACACTCAAGTACCACCTGACATTTATTTTGGACACAGAAATTTAATAATGAAAGATCTACTATACTCTAAGACCTCGCTTAACTCAGTCCATCATTACAAATATCTTATTTATTTTCTTTTTCAATTAAGACATATTACAATGCATTTATGAAAGACAACACCTGGTACCGACATGGGCCATCAGAAAAATCTTCCGAAATAAGTCTCCAAACTTGATCTCCAATGACATCGTACTTATACTAGTTAACTTATAACTTGAGTCAACATTAAAGTTTCCTGAAGTATGTAGGTACTTGATTCTATTGGCTCAAGAGAAACTCTTCAGTGAATTGTCCAAATGGAGATAACCAATTCATGAGATCAAATTTGATATCCGTTTGAGGGTAACTTATTTGAGTTTGATTAGACTACGTTTGATGATTTTGGGGACCCAGAGTAGCATAATTTAGTAAGGGTTGCTAAGTTTAAAGTGTTTCTGATTGATTGCTTTCGAAGTTCATTTAAATAATTCACGTCCATCCAAATTTTAAAGCGAGTCAAATATTTAATACCAGAGATATAACGTATCATGGGAACGAGAGGTCTTGAAAGTGAAGTGAGAGGAGTGAATTCTAGAATCACTTACCAAAACCCCATCAACAGGATTGCAAAGGCTTCTAGTGAAAACATATTTATAGGCTGGAAATATAACTGAAAAAGATTAACCTGAATAGAAGGCAGTTCATTAAAATAAACCTCATCTCCATCCAAAAAGCTAATCAAAAATGCAACGCAAGTGAAAATACCTACAATAAGAACGATAGGGTCAAAAGATCGCAATCATCCGACGAAGAATATGTAAAAGTATGGAAGAGTCTAGTAGAAATTTGAAATACCAAAATATTTCCTTTCCAAAGCCAATATTATAAATGTCACTTTATAGATTTTAAACTTCAATGCAAAAGATTTACCTCATTTAAACCAACCTCACGTCCATCCAAAATTTAAAGCGAATCAAAAATGCAATGCCAGTGAAAATACTACAATGGGAACTGGAGGTATCGGCGGTGAAAAGATCACGTAACCCATTACTAGGTGCGCGTGACTCTTGCCTTGGACCGACGGGGTAAAGGCCGAAACATACCTGCCGGTGGTGAAAAGTTTTATGTTATTACATTTTGCTTTATCTTTAAGGTTATTAAAGAATATTACAGGACGGCCCAAAAATACGATGACAACGGTTTTTCTAATTATTTTATTAAGTACTTACGTAACTATAGTACAAAGTAAGTTAAAAATTAAAAGTACCTGCAGTCTTTTGATGCAACAAAAATTAATTGTCTTCAAAATAGCCTCCTTTCGCTTTGATACACAAACGCATACGTTTGTTAAAATTTACAACGAAATGCCGCAACTCCTTCAAGGATATTTTGTCCCATTTTTTAATAAGTGTTGCTTTTAGAGCGTTTACACTTTTGGGTTTAAATTAGTACCACATGCCCTTTTATTGTACAATTGTATTATTTCATAACAATTTAAGGTCAAACAAGTAGCCATAAGAGGGCATTTTCATTTTAACTTATATTTTAAAGCGCGACATGAGTCGTATTTCAGTAACGTCTAACCGTCACATTCCTGACAAAATGTATGGGGTTTGACATTGACCGTCAGTTTTGTGACGATTGCCAATGCCAACCGGCCGTTAATGGTACACTGTAAGTGAAAATGCCTAATTGGGCCTATGTTTAAAAATGGCAAACCTGAGATTTTAACTTTTAAATTCCTGGAGCGAAAGCCGCATGGGGTGTGGTCCAGCCTTTACATTCCTATTGCGCGAGTGCAAGCGAGCCTATTGTTCCAACGAATCGGTCTAGTTGATTATGTACAAATACATAATATACTTAATTAATAAGAGCATAAACATAGAAAATATTACTCACAGTTTAAAAGCCGACGGGAATTAATGCTAAAACAGATGTAATTGATCCTTAATTGATAGCTAATGGGGTGGACTTAGGGTTTGCAATCCGGATCCGAAATGTATCAAATTATCCGGATCTGGATCCGGATCCGCGGATCTTTCCATACATTTCGGATCCGTCGTGCAAACCCTAGGTGGACTGTATTATGTGATGATCTGATGATGGAAACACGTAGATATATTGAATAATTTTACGGTTTAGACTCACTTGTTTTTAGTCACTCGCGCGACATGTTTCGGAGAGCCTAGGTCTCCTTTCTCAAGCACTAACAGTGCGAGCAGCGTTCACGACGGCCGTGTATCGCTAAAAACAAGTGAGTCTAAACCGTAAAATTATTCAATGTTAGTATGTCTCACAACAGTTTAAATACGTAGATATATTATAATTAGTTATTTTAATTAATAAAATAATGCACAAAGATTATGTTAGTATCACGGTGACAGGCAGGCTGACTGACGTGGAATTATAAATCAAAAGGTTTTACAAATAATGTATGTTCGAAAGAGGTCGCGCGCCAGCCAGTCGCCTACATTAATAATATGTAGGTATTTTAATCAATCAATCAATCAATCAATTTATTTTGCTATAATAAGGGTTAAGGGTTAAGGGTGTGGTTTAATCTTTAATATGTACATATATACACAGTGGTTAAAAAATAACTCCATTCCCTTTGCCAGGGAGGTTTTGGGATTGTACTGAGCAACTTTTACTACAGGACCAAACCCGAAATCGCGAAAAATTTTTTACCTTCCCATAGAAAACGGACGAGAAATTATTTTTTCGCGATTTTGCGTTCGGCGCTCGAAGTCACAAACTTGGATTATTCATTGGGCCAACATCATAAACAAGTCTGCAAAAAATCAGAACTACCGGATTTGACGCAAAAGAGCCAGGTTACAAAATTCGACAAAGTTACTGGATTAATAGTAAAAGTTGCTCAGTATAATCCCAAAACCATCCTGGCAACGAGAATGCATTTATTTTTTAGCCACCCTGTTTTTTCAGATGTTTTTCTTAATTTTATATTAAGTTTAAAAATGAACATTCCTCACTGGTCGCGAAATGATTCTCCTTGTCGTTTTATTTGGAACACATTTCAATAGCACCTTTGCCGTAAGTAATTTTATTTAGGTATCTGCCTTTGCGTTGAGGAAGAAGATCGTGCCAACGGTGCTCAAACGTTTGAAAGCTCAAGCTGAATTTTCAGTCAGCGTTATTACGATTGCGTAGGTGGGGCAATTGCGAATTTGCGAACATGATATCTAGACCAATAGTGGGACCGGATTTTTGCACTAAAAGTTTTGATAATTCTAAAGATGAAAAAGTGATACTTATCTGACATGGGACATATTTTTAAGCATATTTGTAAAATATGACGAAAAGTTAGAACGAGCGTTAGATATAAATAAGGTATTTATATATTTTTAGTAATGATTTTTTAATATTGAATTAAAGTGCAATGTTTAAGTTCCATCGTTTATAATATGTATGACGCTTTATAATGTAAAATTATTAGAAATTTTTTTAACGTGCTTCTTAGTCAAACTACAAATTAGCTTATTATTTTGTCGATATTGAATTAAAGTTTAATAAATCCACAACAACATATCTAAATTCTTAAGTTAATAGGCAAGCTAAAAATTTAGAAGAATAAGATATATGCTTTAGAATTAATATGCGTTTTTTGTCCTATAATATCTAATATTGAATTAGAGTCTGTAAAAATAAGTCTATTACTATAAAATAATATACGCAGCCATATTATGGAAAATAAGAAATTTCGGTGTGTAGCTTGCATTGTAATAGTAAAATATATTTAAAAAGGCGCGAAATTCATACATACGCCGCGCTGGTCCGTCAGTGTCGCCGGCGCGGCGCCCGAGACCCTATTATAGCCTACCTATACCTCGCCCCTCGCCTCGCCCCACCTGCCGCTCACAGCACTGTCTGTCTTTTCTTATCACTCATTTGTTTGTTTACTGTGGACATATATAAATTAGATGCGGACATTACGTGAAATTAAAGGGGTCCCTTTGTTTCCCATAAAGTTTTAAGTCATAATGTATTGTTTGTCATATAAGAACCTTCGGGCTCTCGAATTAAGGTTTATTTTTGAATGGCCTGAGTAGCAGTGTGATAGCGTTGACTCGGCTCGGAGAGTTGACGAATTGGCGATTCGTTCGCCGAGTTAGCGGATCGGATACCAAGTTACCAGTTAGTTTAGTGGCCGAGTTGATTAGGAAGAACATTTGAATTTCGAAATTGTAATAAAAATGTACATGATATTCACAACTATTTTTTACCATAGTTTGTCAAAGGACTGTCTCATTTCAAACATAGAGAGAATCATCATACTATCTTTGACTTACACTAGTACTAGCACCCAAAAGAAAAGGATGAATATAGTTTTTTGTTTTTATTTACTGACAAATTGGTTTGACCGACTATACCTATTTCTGGTTCCTATTGTCATGTCCTGTCCTATTCAACGTCAATATCATATTATGTATATTATAAACCAACTGCTCAATATTACACGTATACATATTGAATATACAATAAGGTAAGTGACCTCACCTTATTGTATATTCCGTGTCGGCCGTATATGCCTATATACGGCCCACCTTAAATTAAAATGTTTTTTTTTTAATAAACAGGATATTAAGTATGAAAAACTCACTCAAATAGGTATCTTATTTATTGAAGTTTCTTCATTATACCAAAATAGTTATAAAAATATTACGATACTCTTGGAAAATATACCTTTTATAAAAGTCCTATTGTGGGCCTTATTGAACACTAGCAGGGTATTACTTAATCCCGCAAAAAATAATAATTTTGACAGTAGACAATAACAGATTTTATTGTTTTTAACTTAAGAGTTATACATATACAAATAACAATATTTGGTACTTCACAACAAGAGGATATTTATAATAAGTTAAAAATAATTCTTTTGGGCCTTATTAACTAAAGATATAAAAATTGTCTAGTTTACGCGAAAATAGTAGGTAACTAAAGTCACTAAACATAAAGCATTATTATTATTATGTTTTAACATCTGGGGGCACGGCAGTGCCCCCGCCAAGACGAGCAAAGCGCAAGGGCACTATCTACCTTTTCTCGAAGCGCTTCGTCGTTTTTTGGAACCCTCATAACTTGGGGTTGGATTATACTAGATAAACAAAGTTCTCGGACTTATTAAGCATATCAATTGCATAGCTCTTATACTTTAGATTTTATTCATATCTAAAAACTTCGATTTCGTCACTGACTCACTCACTTGATGATTATCAATACCTTTAGGGTACTTCCTGAAGTCCTCTAAGAAGCTGAAATTTGATATGTAAGATAGTTTTAGTACACAAACAACAAATAAATTCAAAAACTTGAATTTTTTAATCCCTAACGGGATGATGAGGGGGTTTAATCTTGTATGGGGAATCAATAATCGCTGAACCGATTTAGTTGAAATTTGGTATGTAGATAGGTATTGTTATGGGGAAGGATATAGAATAGATTTCAACCTTAAAGTTTACCCTTACGGGCTGAAGGCAGATTTCAACCCCAAAGTTTACCCTTACGGGGTGAAGGGTTTATATGGGGAATCAGTAAGAAGTACATTGTGTAACAGATGCCCCCAGATACTTATTTCAGGATTTTTAATAGTAAATCACCCCCAACCCTTTAAATTAGGGGATGGAAGATTGTCATAAGCAACTTACAAAAAGAAGTGAAATCCCACCAAAAACATTTTGATGTAAAATGTTGCCCAGACGAAACCATAAGGCTCGCACTGTCAAAAAGTTATCAGATCTCTTGCCAAGGTTCTAACTCTACAAGCCCTAACTTCACTAGCTCTACACCTTAGTCAAAGTATGTAGCTCGGCCGTTTCGTTTCTACAAGAACTATTGTATGTATAATAAAAAAACCGCCCAAGTGCAAGTCGGACTCGCGTTCCAAGGGTTCCGTACATTACACAATTTTTAACAATATGTTTTTTTAGTGAAAAGTGAGTAAAATGTCTTTTAAAAACCCGTAGGGATCGGATCAAAAACTAAGTACTTAAGTCCGACTCACGCCACAGATTATACAATAGTTCTTACGAACAGATACTTATCTCTCAAACAAAACGCAAGTACCTACCGTTTTGATACCTACACAAAAATACAATGGAGTGACCTTCAACGCGCCGCTCCCCGCACCGCGCGCACCGGCACAACGCTAGGGTTGCTGACGCTTAGAAATGATAAATAAATACCCACTTAAACAGGGGAGTGAAATAAAAGGAAAGCTAAATCTTAAATTATACCTAATATTCCGATTATGCTTTAGTGTTTGCGAAATAGTCATTTTAAAAGGTCATATGTCCCTGCAGTAACCGCAGTGTTTACGCCGTTTTATAAACCGCGCAATAATCCCAGCAAGAATTAGTTTTAAAACTTCGTGTAATTTAAAACCAGATAGAGATTAATGTTACATAGTAAAGAAAAATAATAGAAACCCCATGAATAAAGGTAATGAGTAGGCACTTTCCAGTGTAAACTTACTGTCGTTAAAATAAACATTTACCAAAATAAATTAAAAATTTACTACCTATTTCAAATAGGTATCTTCTATCTATCTAAATCTATACATTTGTCACACATATTAAACATTACATGTTTAATTAAAGAAATTCAATAGTAGGTAGGTACCTACTACCCGCGCGATTCGAACTTTAAGATATCGCGCCGTTAGACTTCACTAGATATGAAATAGTAAAGATATGTGACGTTCCACGGCAAAAGGTACCTTATGGCGGCTGGCGCCACCATTATCGCCACTCCAATATTCAGTCGGGGCAATGGTACCTTTTGCCGTGGAACGTCACATATCTTTACTATTTCTTATCTAGTGCATCTCTAATTCATTTCCCGAATCCCGCCGTCCGTGTAACTATCGTAAAAATTGACAGTGCGGCGCGCGGTGACGTGCGTACGTGAGCGCGTGTGGCAACCAACTGGCTTGCTTTTCTACCGTGAACGGGAGCAGATTCGTAGGTATTAATCCGAGCTCGCGCAGAGAGTTCCATAGGCCTGCTCACGCTTAGCTCCACATTTCTAATAGGTTTTCCTGTCATCTATAGGTAAAGAGCTAATATGTGTATTTTTTTCATAATAAAAAGACCCAGTAGTTTCGGAGATAAGGGTAATGTTAATTTTTTGCCTGTTTTCTTAAATAACTTCTAAACTATTTATTTTAAAATTATGAAAAAAATATATTTGAGATTCTAATTCTAAAATGAGCCCCTTCATTTGATATATAACAAAGATATAGTTTTTTTTCTTCTATTTATCATTCATCTCAAAAGTGACCCCTTTATTTAAATTTATATTACATATTTACTTTACATGTATGTCTTTGGGTTATAGACAAGTTTCAACTTATTAGTCCAGTAGTTTCGGAGCAAATAGGCTGTGACAGACGGACAGCCAGACACACGAGTGATCCTATAAGGGTTCAGTTTTATTCCTTTTGAGGTACGGAACCCTAAAAATAATGATTATAATAAGTTTTTCACCTTATGCCCATGTGGCGGTAGCAAAACAGCCAAGCCACATATTTTGACTAAGGTGTAGAGCTAGTGAAGTAAGGGCTTGTAGAGTTTGAAGCTTGGCTCGACAAGAGATCTGATAACTTTTTAACGGTGCGAGTCTTAGGCTTATGGTTTCGTCTTAGCAACATTTTACATGAAAATGTTTTTGGTGGGATAATTTTTTACAGTATAAATATTTATTCGTAACAGTTAGTATTATCTTTTAACATGATTTTTACTGTACATCTGGGCCCTATTTCACCAACGTGACAGGTGCGACATTTGTCGACATCACTGTTACTGACGTCACAGGCCTTTATAGGCTACGGTAACCGCTTACCATCAGACGAGCGGTGTGGTTGTTTGCCACCAACCAGTGTTGGGCGTAACTAATTACTCGTGTAATTTAATTACATGTAATTAATTACTCGTGTAATTTAATTACATGTAATTAATTACATGTAATTAAAATGTTTGTAATTTAGTTACATAAAATTTAATTACATGTAATTAATTTTTCTGTGTAATTTGCAATTGTGATTACATTAATTAGTAATTAAATTACTCAATTACTTTTCATTTACCTTTTTAATAATATGCAAATATGAACAAATTTACTTGTAGTAATTATAAAGAAAAACTTTTAAGAATTCCATTATACGCTGGATAACGTTATAACATATTTTTTATCCCTGGAATCATACCTTTACAGGGTACTATGTGACAAACCACGTTGAATATGGCGGTCGGCGCTTACGTCGCGTAGCACCGCATTAGTTTGCACGATGCACATCCCTGGTGCGCCGGGTGCGGGCCAGCCCCAACCCTATCCTGTGTGTGATAGCGGACAGACTTGACTGCCCGTATATGAGACACTGCTGCGAAATGCATGTTTCCAGCAGTGTATATATATTGTAATAGTTAATTAGGTACTAACATTAGGAACGTAAGTCTACTAACAAATCTGTATGAGTCCATAGTTGCTCGAAATAAATATTTTTCATTTCATTTTCATTTCATTAGTATTAGGGCGCCGGTAATAATGACGTAAGTGCCGACCTAAGGTACCTTTCGGGTTGGACTGTAGCAAAGGGGGGGCTGGGACTTGGACAATTGTCACAAGAAATACGACAGTTGTCACGAAATTCCGACACAGAACTCATTTACTGTCATGAATTACCGAAAGTTCTTTGAAATCTTGTGTCAATTGTCATCATTATCATCATAAACATCACAAGAAAGATACCTGTTTTTTGCCGATATAATAAAGTTTTTTTTTAATAATACAATGATAGTGACAAACAGGAATAAGGCCCGTCCGATGGTAAGCTATAACCGTAGCCCATGGATGCCTGTGACGTCAGCAACAATGTCACGTTGGTGAAATAGGGCCCTGGTGCTACATTACGACACCGGTGCTATAATAAGCACATTAAAACACTCCCTTTGGCCGTGTTTTAAAATTCGTCATTCGTTGCAAAATTTCAATTTTTCGCACTTCTATCGTAAATAACTACCTATGTATTAATAAAAAAAGTTACCTATATAAGTAAGTAGTTACTGCCTTTAAAAAGTATGTGTCTAAATGTTATTAGACTTTTTGATTCTTTAAAACGTCTTTAGGTCAATAAAGCAAGTGAAAAATTATTAGAGTTAGACCAAGAAAAGTCTGCAGCGATTTGGACAGCCCACGCAGTGAAGGTGTTATTTATAAGTCATAATTTTATAGAAGTTTCTTCAAATTGGCCTTATTAATGAGAGATTTAAAATATTCTAAATTATCTAAAAATATTTTAATCTATTATTTCATCTCATACGTTCAATAAGGCCCGGGCCTTTTTACCTGCACTGACAGTGGATCTTCTTAGCAACAAGTACAAATTCAGAATAATAGGGAGCAACTGCTATTTTTGAATGCTGGGCCTTGTTACCCGCCGGGCCTCATATGCCTGCACCTCACCTACCTTATTTATTTGTTTTACAAGGGGAAAATTTGTTGATTAATCATGCTAATATTGATACCCAAACAAGCGAAACATTCTAAAATTGAACCACAAGCGTAGCGAGTGGTTCGTAAAGTTGAACCTCGAGCGTAGTGAAGGTTTCAAGGGACGAGGGTTAAATAAAATGTTCACTACATCAGCTCGTAAAGGCCCTCTTGATTGTTCGAAACGGATAAGAAGAGTGGCATTTAATTTGATGCAAATTTTGAGTTGTTTCCGTAGGTATACTCGTAAAGCTCAGTTGGTTGGTAAAATTGACTTTAAAATGATAAATATTGAATAACGTTAGTTTGAAATTGATTTTAATGATAAAGTAAATATTATCGGAGATATATATATCGGATATCGCTCTTAAACAAAAAATATATGTCGCTAGTCATTTATAACCTAAAAGCGCCAAATTACGCAAAATTATATTGAAATGACACCTGTCTATTGAATTTGAAGAATACTTTAACAAGGGTGGTTATCTGTATGACAATGCACCTAAAATAATTTTATAATGTATTATTATTTCTATACTTAACACGATAACGAATTCTACGTAAACCAAACCGCGGGCAATCCCTAGTACATATAGAAATAAATAAGTGTAGGTAAGTTTCCATTAGTGTACCTACTATTAACCAGTGTTGGCCGAAAGTTAATGCGAATTGAAAATGTTGGCCATTAACCATTATAAATTGAACCTTAAACCGTAACGGACGATTACAGATTACGGTTCAATTTATAATGGTTAATGGCCAGCATTTTCAATTTGGATTAACTTTCGGCCAACACTGCTATTAACAATATAACTATTTACCATTGATAATCATTTTATAAACGTTTTGCGTATTTTTACGGGCACCGCGCTAATCGCTAGCCCGCCACCGTCGATCGCTGCCTCCTGCCACGGCGAACAGCGCGGCGCGCGAAAACGCCGCGCGTTTGAAATGTAACTCAATATAAGCGCTGAATGCATACTTACGTATCAGTATTTAGTGTCGCCGTGATTTTATATTTCTAATATTTTGTGTGGGAACTAAGATCTTTATTATGACCGTGTAATATTAACTCTACAAACTTTAATTCAATATTGGCTATACTGCTTAACCAGAAATCAATATCTAGACAAGCACATTGTCTACATTTCTAATTTTTTACAAGTATACTAAGTTGCTAGATAATATCGTAATTTTACAATATCAGCTACTTTAATTCTTTATTGACAAAGTAATTCGTGTTTTTACGTTCACCAGAAAGCAGCTGTTCCAGATTTCTAAAAACCGAATATTGTGAATAAATTAAAGTGTTATTGAACATGTTACAGTTTTTTGTAACTTTAATTTTATATTTACATAGTTATTTAGCAAAATTGAAATATTTAAATATGGCCGAACGCTCCACCTATAATTTTCTAATATTTTACATAAATGTTATTTAACATGCATGCAATAACATATCAAAAAAGAAAAAACTTTAATGTTATCAAAACCCATTTTTGTTCCACCGCTGGTCTAATCTACGTGTGATGTCTATTCTTATCTTCTAGCCACCTGCACATGATACCTTCTAAAAAATGTAACTTTATGTTGATTTGTCTTAATAATAATAACTTAGCCTATATACGTCCCACTGCTGGGCACAGGCCTCCTCTCAAGCACGAGAGGGTTTGGGCTATAGTCCCCACGTTGGCCCAATGCAGGTTGGTGACTCTGACTTCACATACATTGAATAGTGCATTTGCCACTAAACGCAAGTAGGAAGTAGCAAATGTATGAACTCGCAATAAACACTAATCAAAGTGTAAACAGGGCCTCAATGAGAAGGCCAGCCACACTTATCCGTATGCCACACTTACCCGTATTGACCTAACTGCGATACCGAATACGCGAAAAAAGAGTTTCCTAAAATCTCATCACGTGATTTATGGCAGGTACTATACACTTGAACTCCGAAGTTAAGTTCACCTGCTTCCGTAGAGTTTACTGGCGAAGTTCGCTAACTTACTTGATATACCCTTGTTACGGATAGGCGTTATCCTCGGCACAGTATATATTATGTATAAAAACCGACCAAGTGCGAGTCGCTCGCGCACGAAGGGTTCCACTTCCTCATTGGCAGATTGGAGAGGCCCTTACATTATTCTTTCAAGTAATCTGTGGTTACGTGACACCAAGCTATGGGTTTGACCCTCGGTTACTCGTAACACGCGTTTTGGTTTATTTATTTAAGGATATAAAACGGAATAGTCACATAGGTTTTCGGGGATTTTACGATCCAGAATGGATAATGGAACTGGTACAGAATATTCACTATCTACCCAAATCGATGGTTGGTAGCAGGGATCGGATACCGGTGTTTTCTGTATGGGAACGAAAACGGTATTTTTTCTTTATTTGTCAATTCTTACATTTCTAATTGTGCAATATAATAATATAAAGTCGTTACCTACATACACAACTGTGTCCTACATTTCGATTATAAAATATACGAAAAATATGGTTATTTCGAAGTTTTTGCAAAAAAACCGGTTCCGATCCTTGGTTGGTAGAGTCGAACCAAGCGAACTCAGCATGCCATTTGTAATGACAAAGTGTGGAAATGTCATCAAATGTACCTTTACGAAAATATGAATAAATACATATTATAGGACATTTTTTACACAAATTGACTAAGCCCCACGGTAAGCTCAAGAAGGCTTGTGTTGTGGGTTACTTAGACAACGACATAATATAATCTGGGGGCACGGCCGTGCCCCCGCCAAGACGAGACAAAGGGCAAAAGGCAGTGCATATCTTTTCTCGGCACGTTTCGTCGTATTTTCGAACCCTCGTAGTTTCGGCTTGGATGATGCTAGAGGGCTGAAATTTTTAGTATACCATGGCGTTAGTAAACTTATCAAAAACACCAAGTTTTATTAGGCTACCTATTATACCTAAAATTTTATAGATTCTTTAATTTTCACTGTCCGAACCCTATGAAATTCGTGTCATAGAAAATACAGACTACTTCCTGAAGACCTAGAAGGCTGAAATTTGGCATGTAATGATAGGTCTGTATGCTAACACATATGGTGATGAGAAATCTGTAACTTTCGCCCTGCAACCCCTTGAAATGGGGGTACCTAAAATTTGCCGTAAACCTGAAAACATTGGTTCCTGAAGTACTAGAATCGTGAAATTTTGTGTGGGAGCAGTGATCGGAGTGCTAATAAAGAAAACACAATAAAAAAACCCAAAAAGTTTTCGAAGTTCAGATTTGAACCAGCTTCACGTAAACCAGCCAAGTAGCGCCCTCTATATTGGCACTGTTTCTTGTCGTAAACTTTTCAAAACCTTACTTCCTCTACAAAGCGAATTTGAAATAGAGGCGGATTGTCATAGTGAATTTACTGCCATCTTTCGACAGATGTTTAAAACTTTTAGAACGCCATTTAACTTTGATCCTTATTATTTCACTGTTGTGTTAAATTTGTTAAATATCAAAAAGTGTCACCAAGATGATGATCGCTCGAAAAGAATACCTTGTACAGGAGAACAGCCGGAGACAAGAAAATATTTTTGCCGGACTGAAACGGTTACCCTTAGCTCGCACGTCGCACTCGCTTGGTCAATACAGAATAGTACAAATTTTAATTTTAAAAATAACCGGCCAAGTGCAAGTTGGACTCGCCGCGCTCGAAGGGTTCCGTACCATTACGCAAAAAAAGGTAAAAAATTACGTTTGTTGTATGGGAGCCCCACTTAAATATTTATTATATTCTGTTTTTAGTACCTATTTGTTGTAATAGCAGCAACAGAAATACATCATCTGTGAAAAAATTGAAAATTTCAACTGTCTAGCTATCACGGTTCATGAAATACACACTGAGAGAAAAAACTAACAAAAACACACTTAGAATTACAAAAATAAAACTTAATCCGGGGACAAGGAGAGTCAACTAATAGGAACAAATTGACTTTTGCAATTTCCATTTAGTAGGAAATACAACTTCTATATTTGTAATTTGAAGTATGCTAGAGTAATTTCAGAAATTTGGTTTTGTTATTCCGAGAGGTGCTTTAGCAATATCGGAGGTGATGACGTCATGGGTGAAAACTAACCGTTTTGTAATTCTAAGCGTGCTTTAGCAATATCGGAGACGATGACGTCATAGCGTTGCTTATCATGAACAGTGGTACAACTAAAAATGAAATGCTATTGCATTTAATATTCTATCTTTTACTGGTAAGATTTAAAGTCGAATGGCATTTCATTTTGTTTTGTGTCACTATTCATGATAAGCGTCGATAGGTTTTACTAAACTGTACTGCGATTCCAAGCTAGCTGTTGTTATTCTAGAGATAATGACGTCACAGGCAAAAACTAAACTGTTTGCAATTCCTCCGCCCCTAGCAAACGGGCGCCGCGAGAGCATGTCGCACGCGTGGTAGCTACCCGTCTCTATTTCTGTCTGTATGAATAAAAAAGCATTTGGTAGTATATCTCTGTACTAAAGAGGCACTATAAAAGCCTGTCGAGATATTCTACCCATTCCTTTCTTATTCATACAGTCAGAAAGAGACTAGTAGTTATTACGCGCGCAACATGCTCTCGCGGCGCACCTGTGCTAGGGAGGTTGGAATTGCAAACAGTTTAGATTTACCTTTGATGTCATTATCACTAGAATAACAACAGCTAGCTCGAAGTTGCAGAACAATATATTCCTGTAGACCCCAACTACACAGTAGGTCGCGGGTTAATATGTCCATGGCCCACAATATATCCTAAATTTATTATTTAACTTAAGTATGTTTTAAACAAAGAAGACACGAGACACGGCGCCCGACATCCGACACAATACTAACTCTAACCAAATGAACCTAGCAAGTAGCTGTGTTGGTATTACAAAACTCGTTTAGTGATTGGTACAACAATGAACATAAACACAACAAGTCTATCTACTAAATACCAGTAAACTTTGTAATGTCGCTATAGTAACAACTGAATTGTTATTTTAAATGGGGTAATGTTATTCCCGCGAACTCGTTTTTTAGATATTACAAAACTATGTAAGTGAGACATTTACTAAAATCATAACTTGAAATCACAGATGCTTTTTTCCAAAAATCACAAACTTTACTAGTAAAAATCGGAGAATTTTAGTAGTAATAAAAATGGATTGTAACAAATACTGAACTTTGTTTAATGCTCCATTTACTAAAGTCTGTTTGCTGAAATTAGATTTAGTATTACTGAGCTGTTTGTAGATAAATAAATTATATTAAATAAATAAATTTTACAGAAATAGTGAAACTTCCATGATTACTACTAAAACTTCATTTTTTCCCCCAGTACAGAACTGTTTATTAATTCCTGGTGGTGATTTTTCTCTCAGTGCAGCCTGGTGACAGACAGACGGACGGACGGATGGACGGACGGACAGACAGACGGACAGACGGACAGACGGACAGCGGAGTCTTAGTAAGAAGGGTCCCGTTTTTACTCTTTGGGTACGAAACCCTGAAAATGTCTAGAATGATATCGAAACCGCTACTTCTTTAGGCGCTGATCTAAATACAATGACTCCGTCATTTTGTAAATTTTCCATAAACTGAATCAAAAAACACGAGAACACAAAATTCATCGTGAATATTTTTTTTTAATTTCTAGAAACATACAATTTGTAATACCTACATACAATAGGGAGTATTGCTGCAATGTTCTGCCGCCAGAGTGCAGCACTAGTGCACCTACTAAACCATAAAGTAACTTATACATACTAGGCCTTAAACAGTTTTTTACAACTTTTCACTATGACATTAATGCATCAAGGCGGTTTGTTTACAGGTGGCCTACCGTGAAATTTCGTTATATATGCCTCTCTATCGATCGAATTGGCAAGAGTGATAGAGAGGCAGAAACCGAATTTTCAACTGCCGTGTTTCATGGTAGGCCATGTGATTGAGTTAGTGACGCAGAGTTTTGCGTAATATTCCCTATTGTCGTTTCTCATATCGCTAAAGCACGCGGTACGAGCAAGGTACGAGGCATGCCGTGGTACGGGGACGGGCTAAAAAACTGAGACAACTATCACAAAATTATTGTCGTCCTTATCATTGCGTTCATGTATGGAGGTTCTAATACAGTAATTAAAAAGTTTTTTGTAAACTGTGACATGACAATTTCAAAAGTCATCAACACGTCGGGTTGTCAAAACAAACCAAAAAATTTGCAAAACTGGTATTAGATTTTCTTTAAAATGGGTTACGATATTCGAGTGTTGTTAATACACGTGGAACTGCAGCTCAAGGCTTAGGCTTTATCGGAAACACTTCCCAAATTGACGACATCCACCGGCTTTTCAGTGAGAATAGGCCAATCGCCCCTGGTCAGCCTGAAAGGGCCATGCACGGGACCGTGCCAGTGCAAGTTGAGGAAAGGTTTCTCGAGCACTTTAGACAGGTACCAAACCAACGTCAAGTACCTACTCGTATTATGTGGAGATGTATTATTTTATTAAAATGTGGGGTTTGTATTGAAGTTTAATTTAGTTGGTAATAAAGTCGAATTTAAACTGTTGTGAGACATTTACTAACATTGAATAATTTTACGGTTTAGACTCACTTGTTTTAAGTCACTCGGCCGACATGTTTCGCGATGTGTAGTGGTAGTCAACTGTATAATTTATATAGGCCCTACATAGAGGGCGCTAGCAATACGTAACCTTTATAAAAACCTGAATGTTAAAATCTTTTAAAATTATTCCCGTTTATATGACCCTGTCCGTAGGTTCTATAAACGAATATGTCATTTCTAACTGGTATATCACCTCTTACAAAAATGAATGAAATCCCACCAAAAACGTTTCATGTAAAGTGTTGCCAAGACTAGGCGCATAAAGCTTTTACACTAACAAGTTATCAGATCCCGTAGTAGGTACCAAGACATTTTACTCTGTAAGTCCTAACTTTATAAGCTCTAAATGTATAAAGCCAACATCTTGGTCAAACAGTACGGCTTGGCCGTTTCGTTGCAGTCACATAAACACTCCCTGGGTGGACTTTTTGCACAAAGTAGTAACACAGGTCTTACAAATTCTGAAAGTGTTCATAAATATGGCAGCAACGAAACGGCCAAGCCGTACTGTTTGACCAAGATGTTGGCTTTATACATTTAGAGCTTATAAAGTTAGGACTTACAGAGTAAAATGTCTTGGTACCTACTACGGGATCTGATAACTTTTTAGTGTAAAAGCTTTATGCGCCTAGTCTTGGCAACACTTTACATGAAATGTTTTTGGTGGGATATATTAATACTTCAATATGTACATAGAAAACAACCATGACTCAGGAACAAATATCTGATGTATCACATCACTAATAAATGCCTTTACTTAGGGCATACTCGTACTGAGAATTCCTGGACTGGCCACTTAGAGAAAATAAGTCGTCTCATATATCAGAATCCAGAAACTGACAGTATGGCCCACGTACCAGGATTTGAACCCGGGACCATCAGCGTCATGGGGTCACTACCCACTAGGCCAGACCGGTCGACAATAATGAAGTTTATAATGACACCATCACTTTAATCGAAGTGTTATCGTTATCCGCGAACCATAAAATTACGTTCCCTTCTTATCGGTAAGGAGAGAGAACGAAATTTATTAGTTCGCGTTCAATCAATTAACCGGTTTTTGATTAACGAAATAATATATTATATAAGGGTTATAACGATATTAACAGGTATTTCAATATAGATACCGGTTCCGAGCCCTGGCATAGACTCCAATCACGTTCAAACGTTGATTGAGATTAAATCCGACCCTGCTTTATGAATAGGTTAAATTATCTTCAGTATCCTCTTAACTTATTGAACTATTGATGGTACAAACTCGACGGAATCGAGGACTTTTTTAATTGTGAAAAAATTATATCTATATCAATTTTACTTCTTCTTCAACCAAGCGTTTTCCCTGCCTAGCGCCAGGGTCCGCTTTCCTGCCCAATCTTCTCCACTCTTCCCGGTCTTCGGCATCCTCAGGTGTCAGATAACAGGTTTTCTTCCATGTTCGCAGTCACGACGTCCAGCCAGCGCTTCATAGGCCTGCCGGATCTAGGGCCTTGGACAGTGAGGTTGAGGCATTTATTTCAATATCAATTTTACTATTTTGTAAAAATTATATAAGTAACATACAATTTTTACATTACGTAAATGTAAAAAAAACGAAGCCGGAGCACCGCTCTATGCTAATTGTGGATTCAACGCGAGCTCGCTATTTACTTGTGTTTACTTATTCCTCCCGTTGATAAATGATTCGCCGGCGCCGGCTAATTCATGCTGTCGGAACCCAACGGAATGTCAGATGCAGCGAAGCTGTTGTATGCCATTTGCTAAGCACAGACGAGAAGCGAAAAGCTGGGAAGTTTTTTCTTTGCGGACGAGTGTTTTGGAAATGTCTTCGTCATTACTTTTATAAATAAATAATTAAATATTATCGGACAATGTTACACAGATCGAATTAGCCGCACAGTAAGCTCAAAAAGGCTTGTGGTGTGGGTACCAGACAACGAAATAGATAAAGATAGATGTCATAGATAGAATTTAACTGAATGTCAGATGTAGCGAAGCTCTTGTATGCCATTTGCTAAGCAGAGACGAGAAGCGAAAAGGTTGGAAGATTTTTTCTTTGCGGACGAGTGTTTTGGAAAAGTCGATTCACATAGTGTTTATAGAGATGGCATATAGTCGAGAAATTGGGGCCGGTTCCGCCGTGGCGAGGTGGCCTAGGGGTTAAGTGGGTGTTCGCTGCGTTAGCTAATTTACGCCGGTTCGACTCTGGCCTTCACCATTGGACAGCTTCGTCACTTTATCTCTTACTTACTCGTATATGATATATGACAACTATTTCAGTTAATAATTTGTATATAGTAGTGTGACTACTATAAAACACGAATCAAAATATTTGATAAACATAATTTTATCTACATATAACGAACAATTCTTGTTTATTCATATAGGTATATATTTCGGGGAAACGGCTCTAATAATTTCGATGAAATGTTCTATATGGGAGTTTTCGGGGGCGATAAATCGATCTAGGTAGGTCTTATCTCTGGGAAAACGCGCCAATTTGAGTTTTTATATGTTTTCCGAGCAAAGCTCGGTCTCCCAGATATTTTTATTTATTCCCAAAAACTCGAAAAAAGCTGAACGTTCACATTTTTTATATCACTTCTATTTGAAGGGTCTTTTTTGTTGGATATTTCTATTGTGGTTGATCGTCTGTCATGTCAAAAGATTGTCGAAAAATTCTAGAAAATAAAATCGTCACCATTTTTACGTTTACATGCTTGGCTGATTGCGTCTCGTTAAAATCTGTCTAGCTCAGTGAGAAGCGTTCGTTTACGTAAAATACATATTTTGTTTAATAAAATTTGTATCATAAAATAGGTATGCTTTTTAAGGCCCACTTGTACCATCCCAATAACCCGGGGTTAAGCGGTTAAACCGTTAACCCACGTACAATTACTGGTAACCATGGTGTTAAGCGGTTAAACCGTTAACCCAGTGTCAAATTATACTGGTAACCATGGTAACTCCAGGTTTAACCGGTTAACCCCAGGTTAGTGGAATGGTGCAAGTGGGCCTTAGAGTTCTGAATCTGAATCAAAAATCAAAACATAAAAATATAATATCTAAAAAGCTTTATTAAATGTCTGTGTTTTTTAAAACAATATCTAGTTTCATTAATATTTATTTATTTAAACTTTATTTCACAAACACAGGATAAAATGTACAAATGGCGGACTTAATGCCTAAAGGCATTCTCTACTAGTCAACCATTGGGTCAAACAGAGACACATGTTGGTGCAGGAGATTCATAACTTATAAAGAGGGGGCTTATAAGTTGGACTGCTGTGTGTCTGTCTGTGACACCGTAGCTCTTAAATGGGTAAACCGATGTGGATACGGTTTTATTATTTATTTGAAGCAGGTTGTCTAGCGCTGGTTCTTAGACATGTTTTATCAAATTCGGTACATCCGCGGGGAATTGTTAAATTTTAATTTAGCTACATAATGCGCAAAAATTAACTTTAAATAAGTGAAACAATACCTACATATTACGAACGGTTTCCAATGAAAAAGTACATTAAGCAGACATCCCAAAAATAACCTACATTTCCATAAAAAGCGCACCTCAGGTAAGTGCAACATCCATTCAAGCTTTGCTCATTTTAATTTGGAGAGTACCTAGAACCTAGAGGTTCTATTTGCTTCTATACTATTATTTTTGGACATGACAACGTAGTAGTACAAAAAAAACGAGCACACATACATGGCATATTACACCCGAATTTAGTCTAGTTTCCGTGTGATTTTTTATGCATTTGCCTTCAGTTAAAACGTGTAAAAATTAAATTAATCTTCTACCTAGCGTTATCCCGGCCTAAATATTACACAGATCGACTTAGTCCCACAGTAAGCTCAATATAATAGGCTTGTGTTGTGAGTAGGTACTATACGACGATATATATAATATACCTTCAAATATATATCAATACATAAAATTAAATATAAAAACTACAATTTTGTATTAGCGTTAGTTAATAACAATAATAACGAATCGAATAAGTACCTACCTTAATCTGTACATAACAACCAAACGCTCTTAACCCAATAATACCACAAACTCACAAACAAATCCACAAAGATAACGCAAAAACAGTTTCCACAACAAATTAAGAGAGGAACAATCTTTTTACGTTTCAAAATGAAACGTCAAGTTTTACTAAAGACGCAAACAAGAATTAAAGTAATCAGCGAGCGCAAACAAAAAGTTGATGAATGGACTAGACCGAGCCAGGGACGGGTATTTTTGTTCTCTTTTTGAATAATCATGCAGATATGAGTAGATTTTATAGTGGAGAGGTTACAATTTTTCGTTGGTTTTTCATTTAAAGGATGACTCACGTTAGACCGGGCTGAGACCGGGCCGGAGCTTTCGGCGCTTCTTTTTCTATGGAAAACTCGACCTGATCACCGATAAGCCATCATAGAAAATGACATGTCGGACGCCTCGGCCCGGGCACGGCCTGGTTTAGCGTGAGTCATCCTAAACATGAATCGATCTGTAGTAGGGTACATTTTATGCTGAAATTTGAATATAAGTACATTGAGGAAAAAAAGTGCTGTTTTGTAATTACCTAGTAAATAACTGTAGAAATAGAAGAAAAGTTGATGAATTGACTAGACCGAGACCGGGACGGCTACTTTTGTTCTCTTCTGAATAATCATGCAGATAAGAGTATATTTTATAGTGGAGAGGGTAAAATTTTTCGTTGGTTTTTCATTCATGCATTATAACACGAATTGTAGTAAGAAGGAAGGGGTAGACCTCGGCGGACTTTCTCTGATCAGATCGAGAAATCCTGAAGAAAGGCCAGGTCAAGAGCACCCTAAACCGGCGAGCGTGTATGAGGAATGTTATGAAAGTGAAGGAAGCGAAAGAGGTATGTCAGGATCGTAGCAAGTGGAAATCCGTGGTAGGTAATAAAGTCTACCCCTCCGGGTAATAGGCGTGATTATATGTATGTATGTATGAATGATCTGTAGTAGGATTAATTTTATGCTGAGTGTCCTGTTTGTTAATGTACGTTACATATAACAAACATACAAACTAAACGCATATGTCATCTCCATTCATCGGAAGTAAAAATAAAATAATTAAAAACGCTTTTTCATCCCTTGAACCCTTTTTTGTTAAAAAACGTTCACAAAGACTATTAATTATCCGCCATTTAAAAGATGGTTTACTCGCTAAGACACGACCTCTGTTATGAATCCGGTAAACCATTTACTCTTTTATGATTTATGGCTGTCTGTCTGTCCACAAACATCAATATTGCTAACTTTTTATGACTCGCCCTGAAACCCGATGCGATTTGGTGTTTTATGTACACAGTGACCGAAACATAGTAGGTTTTAAAACAGTAGTACGGTTTTGAAATACCCCTGCCGTTCACGGGTACCCTACGGGTTCTAGACTACCCTACGTGGATAGGGCCTGATCATATAGAAAAAGACAGCTGTAACTAGGTATTGATAACGCAGCAAGACTCGGAACTGATTTAAAAATACCGGCAAATACCGGTTTATTTAGGTTTTCCTCCGAACTTTCATAAGAACGTGAAGGTTTTAAGGACTTTATTGCAACCTAAATAAACCGGTTTATTCAACGAGCGACTAAACGGCCGGCCGGCCTGGTAGTGCCGCGCAAATAAAGACACCGACATAGAAAGAAACCGTTTTTTTGTTCTAAACCGGTTAATCTGACAAGGAACTTTATTGAAATGTTCTCCTAAAAACCGGTTAAAAAATAACAGTTTTACGCGTGAAACCAAAATTAAAAGGTTTTGCGCCGAGTACATGATAACGGTTTGGAAATTTAACCGGTTTCAGAGCCTTACAACGCGGGGCTAGTTTGCGCTCAAGGTATTTTTTTATTTTCTCTGGATTGTAATTGTTTATTTGTGTCTATCATATGTTAAAGCCATGAGTACCGTTTTCACTTTAACCTAAAATTAATAATGGTTCAGAAACCTATATATAACAGTATGGTTTGATGTTGTCCTACTGTATTAACCTCTACTAACTATGGCGGCTATATCATGAAGCGGTCCCAGCTACATCAATATTTTGTTACAAAGAGTGACATTTGATACTTTTTTCGTTGATTCTATTAGGATTGGAATGGTTTCATAGGCCGAAATTGAATGCGAATACCTACATACCTATATGTTTGTTTTATGTTGTTATGTACTGTAGGAGCGCTGGTGGCCTAGCGGTAAGAGCGTGCGGCTTACAATCTGGAGGTCGCGGGTTCGAAACCCGGCTCGTACCAATGACTTTTTCGGAACTTATGTACGAAATAGCATTTAATATTTTCCAGTCGCTTTTTGGTGAAGGAAAACATCGTGAGGAAACCGGAAATAAAGAAGAATTGCTCGTTTAAGGGTATTAGATTATTTTACCTTTTATAGATTAAAATTAGTCTACAGAGAAACACATATTTCTTACATTTTACTTCCTTCCGGCATCCGATATCGGATCGGACAATGTGAAAGCGCTCTTAGTCTATCATACTTGTACACGGTCAATATGTCCTGTGCCGTACTGAACGTATTAAGTAGGTACCAGAATATTTTTTAAATATGTTCATAAAACTATCAAAAATGCAAAACTTTGGAAAAAGCTTCACATTTTGCATATCGTACGGTATCGTATTTTAAAATCTCCCGGGAACACTTGATGAAGGCTTTTGTGTTTAAAACTTTCTATTGTTCTGCACACGGAAGCTTTTGTATGAAAATTTTAGAAATTAAAAGCAGATAGCAAAAACATACATTGAGATGTTCTACAAAATATTTTGTAGTTTGTACTTTTGTCTAAAATTACTAATAAATTTTATAATGCTGTCTGAAAAAAAAACAATGCCAGTCGAAAACTCACGCCAGAACGCTCCGGGTCCGGACCAAGGCCTTACTTAGTTTTCTATAGAAATCATCACGTACTCACTGATCAAGTGATCACCCATCATAGAAAACATAGTAAATTATGAATAAGTTTGTATATATAGTTTACTTAAGTTTATTGTACCTACTTATTTTAAACAAAGAGAATAGATAAGTAGTATAGAGGGGTCCTGTCATAGTAAATTTTGTAGTCACAGTAAATTTACTGCCATCTATCGACATACGACTAAAACTCAAAATGAAAACGTATAAAACTATCGAAAAAAATATATGTATGGATAACTGATTTTATTATTTTTATATCATTTTGACCCATGTTCATTTACTGATACCTATGTGTTAAAATTGTTAAATATGAAACGGTGTCGTCCACGCCATCTAGCCGACCATAGGCCAAAGGTCCGAGAATGACTTTTTCTTGATTTCCGAGGCGCGTTTTTGTCTTAGACTTTATTCATCTTCGGAGTTACATATGTCTGTGTCTTAAATAAATATTTTTCATTTTTCATTTTCATTTCATAGTGTCGGAGGCCTCGGCCCGGACCCGGACCATTCTAATATGATTCGTCCTTTATAGTTTGTGCAAAAGTAAAAACCCGCGCAACGGCCAAATCTTCCGTCACAAGTTACGCGCGGCGCGCCATATCTTTTGATTCCTTCTAATTTCCTGGCTTTACTGTCACGGTCCGTCTAAAATCTCTACGGTTAGCACTGAAGCACAGTTTTGTACTAAAGTACTTACCTACAGTACATTAAGTTAAATTTCAAGTTGGAACTCGTAAATACGAAGCTGCGCAGAACAATAAAGGTGGAGATAAATTGAGCATGCAGGCGTTATATCAGTCGCTAAACAGCTTGCAAACGCTATGCCAGTCTTTAGAGTAGCTGATTTAGACTCCGCAAGGTAACATTCGAGTGATGAGAGCGATGCGAGATGATGAGTGAGTGAGTGAAACGTTCCTTTATAAGATAATGGTAGAACGTTCTATTTGCGATAGTTAACATCGATAAATTGAGCATGCAGGCGTTATATCAGTCGCTAAACAGCTTGCAAACGCTATGCCAGTCTGTAGAGTAGCTGAGAGCAGCAGCGTTACTGTTGCGGCGTTCACACGAGAGATGTCACTGTCTAATTCATTTATAAGATGAGTGACGGATAGAATGTTCTTGTTGCTATACATCGATAAATCGAGCATGCAGGCGTTATATCAGTCGCTAAACACCTTGCAAACGCTATGCTAGACGAAAGATTACCTCCAATAGACTTCTATGCTACATCAGTACATCACTACGCATAACAGTCATAAGAAAAGTCATTCGAATGTTTACCGCTCTTGCATTACTTATATGAATTTTAAAATCAAAACTTGTATAGGCACGCACTAGCCTCAAAATGCGTTACTTAACTCTTTCTCCAATTTTTATATTTTTTAGTCATTCTACCCTCATACAACTTAGCCGCACATAGTTCGTCGACATGTACTAATTGTGATATTATGTTGTTAATTCATACAAACTTCATACTAATCATTTTGATATTTTCTTAAAAGTAACCTTGTTCTATGTAAGTTTAAAATTTTAGCAATGTAGCGGCTGTAGCGAACTTCTCTACTTACTCAGCTCCCGAATACGATTTTCAAAACGTAATAAGAAGTGCAAGTGATCTGTGACCCTTCTTCCAAGAGCAGTGAGCAAAAGTTGCGAGATTTCGCGTGGACAAGCTCAAGTGTTTTATAGTTTTATGTTTATGACTTGCATTTGCGCAGGAATATAATGTGTCAAGTTTTGGACAAATCTTTTTAATAGTTTAACACATTCAGTGGCAGCGCGAGCTATGCGCTACGACGCTACGAGTAGCCGATAACACGGGGAAAGTGTGCAGCGGAAAACGCCTACGAACAGAGAACCCGCCTAGCGGGTCGCTGGCACTGCGTTTTAAACTTTATTGCACAAAATATGAGTAATAAAAAACCGGCCAAGTGCGAGTCGGACTCGCACACGAAGGGTTCCGTACCATTATCTATAAAAACGGTCACCCATCCAAGTACTGACCCCGCCCGACGTTGCTTAACTTCAGTCAAAAATCACGTTTGTTGTATGGGAGCCCCACTTAAAACTTTATTTTATTCTGTTTTTAGTATTTATTGTTATAGTGGCAACAAAAATACATCATCTGTGAAAATTTCAGCTGTATAGCTATCACAGATCACGAGATACAGCCTGGTGACAGACGGACGGACGGACGGACGGACAGCGGAGTCTTAGTAATAGGCTCCCGTTTTTACCCTTTGGGTACGGAACCCTAAAAATGGTGGACTTATTGCTTATAGACATTCTAAATATATAACTCAATTATACTCAATATTTGACCTATTGAAATATACATAATTATATTGGATTAATGTCGGCCTCCTAGCCATGTTGGTAGTGACCCTGCCTAAGAAGCTGGAGGTCCCAGGTTCGAATCTCAGTAAGAGTATTTATTCGTGCATATATCACTCCCTACACATCTCATCTGCTATACACCGTGTTTTTATTGAATTCCGTTAACTTCGGGGTATGGTTAAGTACGTTTAAGAAAACTAAATGGCATAGTTAATTTTGAAAAAAAAAAAATTTTTTTGCTTTTTTTTTTCAGAAAAAATAATATTAAAAAGTAATTAAATGTAGCATATAGCGTTGTTGTAACACGGGCATTACATTTAACTAAACAAAACAATTGAAATCTGTGACATATCAATGTCAATTTGAACATCGATCGACCGAGATTGTACTTAAGTTTAGTAGCAAATGTATGAACTCATTCTAAACCAGCGAAATGCTATACATGGAAGTATTCTGTCCGCTCAATTATGACCCAACGCAAACTACCCCGCGATAGGCGGTACTTACAAACTGCTCGATTGGCAATCTCAGTACCACCGAGATGACAGTCAGTGACAAATGGCTAAATTGATTTATAAAAACAACGTTTATTTGTAATTAAAAATATATTAATGTGTCGTGAAGTGGTGCAGAAGTTATTTTAGTTCATACCAAGGACAGTGGAATCACTTTTCACTTGTAGTAAACAGATAACTTCAGTAGAATTTGGAAAAAACATGACGATTTGTTTTCAATACTACCGTGCTAAGCTAAAACGTAACAACTGCATACGACTTTCATAACAACATACGACTTTTTAAATTGCGAGGATAATAGGGATGGTGTTATGCTAAATGAAGTCGACTATTTTATTAACTTGTGTTTGGTTTAGGTATTTTCTATATAATTATTAATGTAGTAATAAATTCCTTCTTACAGATTTGAATTTTCCTTTTTTATTTCATGAGATGGAGCTATAAAAAAACTACCTAGTTATTTCAAATTAATAATCAAATTTGGTATTGTCATTTTACATTACTTTCCATTCAGATTCCCACAAGATGCTATTCGCAGAGAACTATGGAAAAAAGCTGTCCAATTAGACAGACATGAAATTGAGTGGATGCCTGGCAAGATATCTAAAATATGTTCTATTCATGAGATATTCATGAGATATGAGATATACCCGTGAGATAATCATACCCGGTCTCCTATATGTAGATACATTTTTCCTATCATGCTTTCACTGAATTAATTTAACAAATACACACATTATCTGAAAATGTTGATCATTTGAATCCACCCTCTACTGTCACATATATGTAGGTTCTCTCTCAAGCCATTTCCGTCAGTAGAAAAGAGCGGCAAACATATTAACTCACATTATAGACGGGTCTAACGCGAATTATATTCAATTACCTTGATTTACCGACGTAAATCAGTTTCGTTTCGTATAATGTGAGTTAATATGTGTTCAAAACGCGAAAGTTCAAAACATTATAAGAGCGGCAAATTTAGAAAATGTAAGCGCGCGAACGGCTGTGGTCCTATACAAAATTTTAATTTTGCTCCTTTTTCTACTGACAAACTTGCTTGACCGAGATACATATAAAATATTCTGAACTGAAAGTGGGGATTTATTGTGACTCCGCCTGTTCAAATATTTTTGACCCGATTTGTGTACCCATGTAAATTTTGCAGACTGTATAGCCAGTCCGATTTCTAAGATCAAGTTCGCCATACATTTACTATGGCGTACTTGATCTTAGAAAATCGGGCAAGTGCGAGTCGGACTCGCGCACGAAGGGTTCCGTACCATATAAAAAAAAACAAAAAAAAAGCAAAAAAAAAAAAGGTCACCCATCCAAGTACTGACCACTCCCGACGTTGCTTAACTTTGGTCAAAAATCACGTTTGTTGTATGGGAGCCCCATTTAAATCTTTATTTTATTCTGTTTTTAGTATTTGTTGTTATAGCGGCAACAGAAATACATCATCTGTGAAAATTTCAACTGTCTAGCTATCACGGTTCGTGAGATACAGCCTGGTGACAGACGGACGGACGGACGGACGGACGGACAGCGAAGTCTTAGTAATAGGGTCCCGTTTTACCCTTTGGGTACGGAACCCTAAAAAACGGACAGACTATACCTGAACGTGACTTCGCACTGCCATGCAGATTGATAATAAAATATACAAAATACTTATTATAGTGGAATACATTTATACAACAATGATATATTTACTTATGTTGAGTTAGTCTGTCATGTCATAACAACATTTTAACTAGTTATCTTTTAATCTGCATTAAATTATTATACGTGAATTATTTGACTGGTTCTTCACTGTATGGCATAAACCTATCCCTGTCCAAGTCATATTCTAATCAAATATGAACCGCGAACTCTCAGCGGCCAGTACGTACAGCAAGAAGGTTATTAGCGGATTAATGTCGCTGATTGGTAGTTATTGACATTATATGCATTTCATCTACACTTAGCTTTGTACCATTAGTGTAATAAAGATGACTCTTATTGTGTTTACGAGCTTTGATTACGGGTCTGTAAACGCGTCGTCTTATTTGAATGTAGGCGTAATTGTGTATGTGTGCTAATTTGGCCCGAGAATTTGAACGGTAATGTTCCTAAAGGCGGTATCCATGGTTATATATGATCGCAGTTCTAAACACTAATCAATATGTAAACCGGCCTTAAGGCAAGTGTACAAGCTTGTAGAGGCCTTATAGGAAAAAAATAAAATATTGATTATCTTCGAAATGGAGTTAATTAAAATATCGGTGTCTTTGGGAAAGTTACTTGATTTAAGCTCAGGTATGCACCCTTGAAATTAACGGAAATCAAAAAAAAACACGGTGTATACGGATATAAGTATTATTTTCATGTGAAGTAAATATGTTATATATTTTTATAATTATGAATAAATCAAATTTAAGCCCAACCACCGGCAGTTACTTTCATTGTTCTTATAGTATGACCGATCCAATGATTGGTCGTTTTAAGTGCCATTGGCCACCATTCTTTTTTAAGTCACCACTGCTGCCTTCAAAATTGGTTGAAATCACCAATTTTCAATTAAGATTTTCTTGTCAATTTGTTACTTAAATTAGGCTCTTTTTTTTGTTACAGTGTTCAAATCCCAGACATCTCTGTCAACCGACAGTGGTCTGTGCACCGAGCGCGGGCTGCGTCGTACGCACATAGAGCTGATAAAACCACCCGGGAAGAGGATCGGACTCAAACTGGCAGGTAAATTCATTTTGATACATCTTATATTTTAGTCTGTATCTGGATTAGGGATGTTGCGGATGCAGATTTTTTGACATCCGCGGATGCGGATGCAGATATTTAAAGTC
Source organism: Cydia splendana (assembly GCF_910591565.1). NCBI lineage: Eukaryota > Metazoa > Arthropoda > Insecta > Lepidoptera > Tortricidae > Cydia > Cydia splendana. The sequence continues at coordinate 2,782,950 of NC_085968.1, forward strand.
TCACATCCGCGGATGCGGATGTCAAGATTTGGTACTTAAAAAACGCCAAATATTACATTTTTAACAATTTTTATTTAAAAAAAACGAAACGTTTAGTATTTGAGCAAGAATATAGGTGCGTTTTATTTAATAAACAGTAACTTGACCGACTTTTCGGGATCTAGACGATTTCGTTATATATAAATGACGAAATTACCTAGCTTCCTGTTACCGACTTGGTCGACATCCGCATTATGCGGATGCTCCGCATCGATTTCATGCGGATGCGGATGCAGATGCGGATGTTGAAAATCATGCGGATGTTCCGCGGATGCGGATGCGGATGCGAATATCCGCAACATCCCTAATCTGTATCTTAAGGTATTTAAATCTTCTTCTTCTTCTTCTTCTTCCTCCTTGACCTTTTCCTATTTACTTGGGGTCGGCATTTCTTGTCCTTTTCCTCCATAATCCACGATTTTCATTCACGATTTTTAAATCTTAAGGTATTTCAATAAAAGTAATAAATGGCTCCATAAGCCTGTTGAGGGTAGATGAAAACATTACATGATCAAATAATGTAAGTCATAAAGTCAAGTCGTTCAGTGACTGATCCAGGCGGTTTTATATTTGGTTGGTTAACCATTAAATGACTACCGGAAAATTGACAAATTGTTTACTCTTTTTTTGTACCTAAAGATACAGACATAGTGTGTTTCAAGCTGCTGTCCTCAATGGTTCTGTACCCCTAGTGTACATTTTATTCGGTAGCGTGACGTGACGTAGCGTGACGTGACGTAGCGTGACGTGACGTAGCGCGAAATGTCATTTTGTATAGGATTTTGAGTTTCCAAAAATCCCTTACTATAATAGACCTAACGCAAACGCGAACGCTCGTGACGCTATCAAATGAAATAAATTCGGTAAAAAGAATCTTCTACCTCTTCGAATGAACATAAAACACATTTTATTAACGGTTTTTCTTCACGTTTTTTAAAAAATGGTTGAATTTTCGAGTGCCATCGCATCTCCATGCCTCAGTGGGTTGAAGCACTTCAATCGCGCGATCACTGAACCGACTCACGATAACGTTTTATATACACGTCGTAAAAACCTTATATTTGTACATATTTCGCTCGCTTAGTGATAAACGGGAATAAGACGAAAAACAAGAATTGTGGTAAGACGCGTTTAAAGACTTCTTCGTCAACGCATCTCACTTTCTTTCAATAATTTTGCAAACTTTAATTGCATATGTCATTGTTTGTGTTATAATTTACATTATATATAGTAAATAATTATATATTTATTAAAACCTAGTTCATTGCATTATGCTGCATGGCATTTATAAGACCTTAAATCATAAGTTACAGTTATGTTACGATTTATTATGAAATTAAATATTGTGTTTAAGTTTTAAAAAGGCTCAACTCCTAAAGATGCTTTTTAAGATAAAAAGTCATGGCAACGATTAATAAGTATTTCGTAAAAAGACAATTTACGAAAAGAAATATAGGAAGGAAGACAGTTCAATTGAATATATTACATTTTAATAATATAAAAAGGGTAACAAAAGAGTTTTAAATGAAATAACCGACTCGTTTTAATCATCATATTTTTATTGTATCGTGATTCGTGATCGTGATTTTCTAGTCATTTGAATGGGAATAATGATTAATATGACCTGTATTAATTAAGTCATTTCAAGTCTGTTTAAGAGAACTACAAATCAAAAAATAATAACACCAATTTTATTATAAAGTATACAACAACCCATAACCTTTCGCTTGGGGTACACATTTTTAATAATGAATGTAATACATACTTGCTGAAACGAAAAAACCGGGCAAGTGCGAGTCGGACTCGCGCACGAAGGGTTCCGTACCTTAATGCAAAAAAAAAAAACGAAAAAAAAAGCAAAAAATAAAACGGTCACCCATCCAAGTACCGACCACTCCCGACGTTGCTTAACTTTGGTCAAAAATCACGTTTGTTGTATGGGAGCCCCAGTTAAATCTTTATTTTATTCTGTTTTTAGTATTTGTTGTTATAGCGGCAACAGAAATACATCATCTGTGAAAATTTCAACTGTCTAGCTATCACGGTTCGTGAGATACAGCCTGGTGACAGGCAGACGGACGGACGGACGGACGGACGGACAGCGAAGTCTTAGTAATAGGGTCCCGTTTTACCCTTTGGGTACGGAACCCTAAAATAAAACATTTTATACTTCTAATATTCATGAAAAATTTATACATGTAAATATTTATGATTCTTAAGATAATCAGCCTTAGCATCATCACAAAAAGAGATCCAAAGTAATTAGCTACTGTTATTGCATAATACTTATTTACTGGGTTTATTTCATCTGAATAAATGATTTATTTATTTATTATTATAATCAACTCACTTAAAAATATTCTATTATTCATTTTATAGGATAAATATAATTCGTAATAATAAAAAATATGTTATATGTTCTTATTTACTTATATTTATTTCAGTCTCTCTATGGCATTATGAAAATGCTACAAAGTAAAGAACATTTTATAAAATCGTATTATAATAATCTGCGTAATAATTAGGTATAAGGTGTTTCGAGATCAAATCCCGTAAATCTTTTTTCTTGTTTTCAGTTAATCCTAATTTTGCACTGAACAACGTTTGTAAATTGATTTCAGCCACGTTCATAAGACGGCCCGATTCGAACTTTAAGATACATCAAAAGTTTGCTAAAGATACGATATGGATCGGATGTATCAGTGTCAAAAGTGACGTTTTTGTTTGAGAAAACGTCACTTTTGACACTGACATATCCGGTCCATATCAAGTCCGATGGATCCTTTCTCTGCGGCCCTGACCACCGGCATCTTGGCGGCACCCTATAGGTTAGGTTTATTATAATGTGTGTTATTTCGGACATCGGATTCTATGGGGCAGAATTTATTGACAGGTAGGGAGTTCCTATATCGATAAATTCAATTATCGATGCTTCTCTCATGTACTAGTGATCGCTCCAAGTTATGTTTGTAAAAATAAAATTTTATTCAAAGTATTAACATGAAACAAAATAATAACTAAATTCCCTTCTTCTTTATTTTAAAGGAATTTTTGAAACTTCACTTATCGTATTTTTTTTTAACCTAGCGCTCATATTAAATAGGCTTTGTGTAAACTTTATCATCGACCCTGAAGTAATACTACAAATAATATACATTTACAAACGAAACTGGAGGCGATCACTAGTATTAGGGAAAAGTATCGACAATTGAATTTATCGATATAGGAACTCCCTAGCTGTCAATAAATTCTGCCCCATAGAATCCGATGTCTGGACTTATTATAAAGCTTTACTTATACTTAAGTAAATATAGTTTTTGTATGTGTTTTTCTATTTTACTGTTATACTAATACTAAACATAACCTAGCCTAAAGCCCCCTCCAGACTATGCGCGTGAATCGCGGGCGAAGCCGCGAATGCGAGTGTGGAGTCGATTTCGCTGTCTGCGAAAATCGACGCCACACTCGCGTTCGCGGCTTCGCGCCGCGATTCGCGCACGAGTGTGGAGGGGGCTTAAGAAAGAAAACTAGGTAATAAAGAAAATACAACGTACCATCACATGATGGATGACTTATACCTGTTACTTAAATAATCATAAATCCTTATTTGAATAAAGCCAGCATACCGAATTTCCTTTTGACATTTCCAAGAAGAACCAACAATAATAAAATAACCGAACATAATAATATAACCGAATATCAGCAAAACGAATCCGATAAATTCTCCAGAGGGCTTTGTAGAAAAACTGCGATCAATCATATAAAACAACTATGCCATAAGCCAGTCGGCACGCAGTATGAATAGTAATACAGAAGATTATGTGGATGTTAGGAAAGTTGCTGGGTCCATTATTCATTATTGTGATTAGAGGATATTTCAACTTGTTAGGGTTCCGTACCCAAAGGGTAAAACGGGACCCTATTACTAAGACTCCGCTGTCCGTCCGTCCGTCCGTCCGTCCGTCCGTCCGTCCGTCCGTCCGTCTGTCACCAGGCTGTATCTCACGAACCGTGATAGCTAGACAGTTGAAATTTTCACAGATGATGTATTTCTGTTGCCGCTATAACAACAAATACTAAAAACAGAATAAAATAAAGATTTAAATGGGGCTCCCATACAACAAACGTGATTTTTGACCAAAGTTAAGCAACGTCGGGAGTGGTGAGTACTTGGATGGGTGACCGTTTTTTTTTTGCTTTTTTTTTGTTTTTTTTTATATGGTACGGAACCCTTCGTGCGCGAGTCCGACTCGCACTTGCCCGATTTTTTTTTTTATGTAGGTACGAGTATATTTGTGATATGGCAATCAGATTTTTTTGAGCATTTAACAACAGAGCTTAAAATATGTGACATTATACGGGTAAAGGTACCTTTATATGGTGGTTGGCGCTTTACCATCGCATTATTTATTACTGGAGCGTCGTTAATAAGAGCGTAAGCACAAACCGCTAAAGTACCTTTTGCCGTGGAACGCCACATATATTTTTAGAGCTCCGCACAAAACTGCTTATTTCTCTTATTTGATATACAAGATATGATTTGACACTACACTTAAGTAAAGTACGGTCAATTCAAAGTCTATTAAGCCACACTATGTAATTATAATCTTTCATACTAAAAATCGGATTAAAAACCTGGTGGAATGCTGATTCTAACAAAATGATTTTACACACGTGAGTATGAGTATTAGGTATAATTTTAGCTCATGTCCCAAGCTCATCTCATATTTTACAAATTACAAGATGGTATCAGCAACTATGTCACATGTATGATGTTTTTATAATGTTTTCTAATTATTTTTAGAAACAAATTATCTTCACCTACTGTTACAGTAGGGTATTTGACTGTATTTAAAATAAATCATTTTACACCATGCAAGAAATAAAGCACTAGAATATTAATAGACAAACGTAGACAGCAGTTATTTTTAGACACAATTTCTATTTTAAAACTCGTATAAAACTATAAAGAGTAGGTAATTTGATCGTGACGTCACATGCTAGAGTTTCATATAAATTCCATAGTAGCAAGTCGTTTTGACAGTTCGAAAAAAGATACTGATTTTTCTAGTAGTCAAATACCCCGTAGGTGAAGATAATTTGTTTAATTAATAATAATTAAAAACATTATAAAAACATCATACTTGTGACATAGTTGCTATACCACCTTCAGTTCTTCTAAATACAAAGTCGAAAGAACTCTAAAGGCTATCATCCCAAAACTTTTGTGTGTCACCTCGACTCGCACTCAGTTCAGTAATGTGTTTAAATTGATGTAAGTAAATAAAGAGCGCTGTTTAACACACATCTTGTGTGGGGAAATACACGCAAGAGCAATGAAATAGTACATTTCGATGCTAGTGCGGAAGGTATGTCATTACTTCACGAGTACCGAGATATCTTGCCACGAGCCGCAGGCGAGTGGGAAGACTCGGGACGAGTGAAGAATGACATTTCCGCACGTGTATCGAACGACGTTTTTTAATACAGTTGCGAAAAAATAAGTAAAACATTGTTAATCGTACACTAAACAAAAGTGGTAACAGTGACAGCTCGCTTAGACGTCGTCTTTAAGTATATTATATCTATGGGCGTTTGGCAGCTATTCCGTTCCATTCAGACACCTTATTAAGAACGGAATTTTCAATATTCAATATTAAAAAATAAACGTGTTATAATGATGAAGAGGTAAGTATTAAAATATGAAATATGTATATTTTTCATATTCTTACATTAACAGTGGGTTTTTATGCTGATTACGACGTTTAAAGGAAACTAATATTAACACTCATCAATAAGTAGTCGTGAATTGGAACAAGTATAAATTTAAAAAAATTGGAAAAGTAAAAAGCACTAGTTCGACATAACCAACTTTCCGCACGCTAAACAGCTACGTAAAGTAGCACTTTGTGAGCAACTGTATTAAAAAGGTTTATTTCCAATGGAAAATTCAATTGATTAAAAACAAAAACCAAACTGATAACCATTTCAGTCATCTTTTTCGAAATCCACACCCCTGAAAATCTAGGAAACGAGTACTATGACTTATGAAAAAGTACATCATTTGAAAACGCTTCTGCATAAAATTAATTTTTAATACAGTTGCTCAAAAAGTGCTACTTTACGTAGCTGTTTAGCGTGCGGAAAGTTGGTTATCTCGAACTAGTGCTTTTTACTTTTCCAATTTTTTTAAATTTATACTTGTTCCAATTCACGACTACTTATTGATGAGTGTTAATATTAGTTTCCTTTAAACGTCGTAATCAGCAGAAAAACCTACTGTTAATGTAAGAATGTGAAAAATATACATATTTCATATTTTAATACTTACCTCTTCATCATTATAACACGTTTATTTTTTAATATTGAATATTGAAAATTCCGTTCTTAATAAGTTGTCTGAATGGAGCGGAATAGCTGCCAAACGCCCATAGATATAATATACTTAAAGACGACGTCTAAGCGAGCTGTCACTGTTACCACTTTGGTTTAGTGTACGATTAACAATATTTTACTTATTTTTTCGCAACTGTATTAAAAAATGTCGTTCGATACACGTGCGGAAATGTCATTCTTCACTCGTCCCGAGTCTTGCCACTCGCCTGCGGCTCGTGCCAAGATATCTCGGTACTCGTGAAGTAATGACATACCTTCCGCACTAGCATCGAAATGTACTATTAAATGATTTGTTCGGATTCAGTCTGCATCAGAATTACAGAAAATTCAATATAAATTTCTCCATAAAATGGCCTCTTTGACATTTCCTGCAGTAATGCAGTCGACTGCAGCAGTATTGCAGCGCGACAATACTGCCGACTGCATTACTGCCGCAAGTGTCAAAATTGATGTCGCGCCTAATAGGGTATTTGACTACTAAGTAGTCAAATCAGTTTCTTTTTCGAACTGTCAAAACGATTTGCTTCTATGGATTTTATATGAAAGACTAGCATGTTACGTCATGATCAAATTACCTACCTTCTCTTTATAGTGTTATACGGGTTTTAAAATAGAAATTGTGTCTAAAATTAACTGCTGTTTACGTTTCTCTATTAATCTTCTGGTGATTCTTGCATGGTGTAAAATAATTTATTTTAAATACAGACAAATACCCTATAGAATACACTACGCTTTCGGATGAAAGAAGCGCCTGGCGTCCGTTGGCTCGTTGGGTGGATGACATTCGGAAAATCGCACTTTTGGATGAGACTAGCCCAGGGCCGCGGGATAAGTGGCGTACACGAAGAGAGGCCTATGCTCAGCAGTGGGCGACTGAAGGCTAGAATGATGATGATGATGACCCTATAGAATAAAATAGCCCATTGACATTGTAATACTTAATGAATTTTCCAGTCCAAGTCCAAATTGGTCAGTTAGAATTTAAATTAAACATTAAAAGCGGGCACTGCATTCAATATATTCATGACATAAGTAATTCAGTGGCGCTCCAAATGCACATAATTAGTATGGAACTAGTAAAATAGAACTAGTTTCCAATTCTATATGCATTTGAAATGCAGTTAGAAATTAGATTTACTTGGAGTCTTGGAAGTTTAAGCGCGATGCATTAGTCACAAATGTCTTCATACAATACAATACCATTTATTTCTCTCATATAAGCTTACAGTAGTTTACCAATTTGCTTACACGGTAAAATAGAACTTATGACACATTAACAAATTATAAATTTAAAGAAGAAAACTCAAATACAGTGACGACAAAACAAATAGAAATATAGAGCAGATAGGAAAACAAATACAAATAGCGGCATAGCCTTACAAAGGTAAAAATTTAATATTAACTATCAAGTTCAGTATGGTTTAGAGCAGACATGGTGGCTTTGATAAATTTCCCCAACCTGTCAGTGAATAAGTCGGCATCCGGGACCTGGGTGAGTATATTATTTATTAGAGAGATGGCTCGGGCGGTGGGCGCGTTTGCGGCATGCACAGTGCGTGTCTCAGGGCTCGCCAGGAGGCGCCGGCAACGCCGTGCGGGGGCGCGCCGCCAGTACTCGCACCTTCCAAACGGAAGCTCGGCGTGGGAACTGCTAGACCCACACGGCCCAAAACAGTGGGATTGTCGATCCCGCCATGGATCAGGGAATGGTAATGCACTATTGACATCAGTTTTCGTCTGAGCTCCAAAGTATCGAGGCCTACCATTCCCAGGACAAAGCGGGATGGAAAGAGGTACGGATAGTATCCATAAGTCCGTTTATAAATGTACCTAGCGAATTTTCATTGAACTCGCTCAAGCATGAGCCCATACTTTGTTTCGTGCGGGTCCCACACGATGGCTGCGTACTCTAATCGGCTCCGAACATACGCGTAATAAAGTGTTAAGGCTATTCTGGTGCTAGAGAATTGAGAAGCTATCCTTATAACGAACCCCAAAGCTTTACAGGCATTCTTACACGTCATCGTCATGTGTAGTCTGAAGTCGAGTTGTGTGTCTAATGTCAGTCCTAGGTCGCGTATCTCATGTACCCTGTGCAGCTCCGTGTTACTGAGGTAGTAAGTCGCAAAAATAGGGTTTTTGGATCTAGTGAAAGTAATCACCTTACACTTTGAAGTATTAAATGGAAGCCGGTTGTCTTCGCTCCATTTTGCCACTGCGTCAATATCACGTTGTAAAAGTTCGGAGTCCTCATTGCATTTGATGTCGAGAAACAATTTCATATCGTCTACAAACATTAGACATTTAGCGGCACTGACGACCTTCGGCAAGTCATTAATCATTATTAGAAATGGTGTAGGACCTAAAGTACTTCCCTGGCTAACTCCTGAGCGAGTGAAATAAGGTTGTGAGTCATATCCTGCTAGACGTACGAACTGACTACGATTATGCAGATAACTAGCGAAAAAGGTGGTTAAATGCGGTGTGAACCCTATTGCAGTGAATTTTTGGAGTAGAATATCATTATCGACAACATCGAATGCCTTTTTAAAATCGAAATATGCCGCATCAACCTGTCGTCGACCATCCATAGCAGTTGCAATATAGTCCACAAAGTCAGAAAGGTTAGTGGTGGTAGAGCGGCCCCTGCGAAATCCGTGTTGATTGTCTACAAGCTGAGCTGAAATTTGTTGACTTATTTTGTGATCAATGATTGTTTCAAATAACTTGCCGAAAACTGTAAGTACCGCTATTGGCCTATACCCCGTGACGTCTTTGCCGGAACCACTTTTGTGCACTGGAGTAACCCTAGACGTTTTCCAGCATGCAGGATAGGTAGCTGTTTTTAGCGAGAGATTATAGATGTATATAAGTGGGAGTTGAAATACAGGTATACAGTCTTTAGCTATAAATGGAGGGATCGCGTCAGGACCCGCGGAGGAACGCGGCATTCATATTGCGGTTACTTATAATACCCACATATTTTTACATTCATTTTATTACAGATGTACCTAGGTAGTGCATAATCCTATAAGTAACTATTGTATTTTTTCGGAATCGTTCGTATTTGTCATGCTACTTCAGTCAACCTCAGTACTTTTTGTACTGAAACTGACTGAGTTACATGTAAAATGCTAAATACGTTCAACACGTTCATGCTTTTCTGTGAAAATACGCAAAAAGATCGTATGTATTCATTTTACGATTGGACTAGATTTTCCTATAGAAAAAACTGAGGAAATAAAGTCTTAAAATTGTCTCGAAATAATGCTGTTTTATTGTTTTAACTATGATATTCTTTTTTTTTTAATTAAAAAAGGTTGGTGTATTTTAAGTCAATTTGGAGGTCATTGGCAGTTCACAACCTCTCAATTTGTTACTGACACAGTTGATTGGTCAGACTATACTAAACCAATGTCACTCCGTGCCTAACAAAGTAAAAAACAATAAATCATGCCGAAGCACTTACTGGCTAGGGTTGACGCTCCAAAAATACACCGCAACCAAACGCTTAAATATCTGTGACAGAATACTTAGGTGCCAACATAACCACAATCACACATAATGTTGTCTTTCAAGTAAAGCCCGCATTTGGACAGCCCTATTACAAAACAGAACAACCACCATTTTGTAACAAACAATTTTAAACTCTAACTTACTTACTATAAGGTACACTTTTGTGTAATGTTGTACAAGTTGTAAGTGTTATTAGGGTTGCGATCTTTCATTTAGTACAGTCGGAACCCGAAGCGTTACTAAACATCGCCAAGCGGTGTGAGACTCGTAAACAAAGTACGCGACAATGTAAAATAGACCTTATTAGTGGGGGTGTGGGTTAAGTTTTGAGTGGCGGTTGGCGGTGGAGTTTTAAGACCGAAACTGAAACGTCACGACAGCTGTGTGGTGTTAACTTTTTACGCGGAGCTAAAGATAGTCGAAGTGACGCGGCTGAATGTTGCGGGTTGCGAATATGGTATATTATTTCGATAATAGTATTTAGTTTTGTATGATTGTGATGTAAAAAACTATTCAAGTGAAATTCCAAGAATAAAAAGCGTATGAAGTTTCTATCCATTTTTGGTAGTTTTAAACTAGTATGTAGGTAACTATAGTTTTTTGTTGCTTTGTTATCGTTACGTCTAAAATATTAAAGTCTAAATTGTGCTAGAGTTGTAACAGTTTTATGTCACGGCCAGGGTATAGTGCGGCTGACGTAATGACGTCGTTTTTCACAAAGGATGATGTGGTAAATAAAATAAGTTGAACAAAACTTAAATCAATCATGTGAAATCAATATTGTATTAACAGTTCAGCGACTAAACGATCAAGTGCAAAAACATTTAAATTGGCGAAGTGTTCAAAAATGTATAAACTCATTAGTATTGTTTGTTAAAGTTGAATTTCTGTTCTGAATTTGGTTTGACTTAATTATTGTTTTCTAAATAATAATAAATGTAAATAATCTCAATTCATGTAAATCTGTAAATATAGTCAATATAGCTTAGGTTGCTATCACCTTTTTTCATGGTTAGGGTGAGCGACTCTAAATTCTATGTTAAAAAAAATGCAACACGCTGTGAGTTGGCCGGCAACGGAGAGTTGGCCGCAAAAATATGTGACACGCTCTTATTGCGCTACACATAAAATCTTGTCAGATATTTTTGCGGCCTTCGTTGTGTAACATATTATTGCAAGTCTGTACCAAATATCCAGTAACAATCACGTAAGCGTTGCTTTGTGACAACAACATGAAAACTAATTTAGTACAAGAGAAACTACGTCGAGAATTTGGAAATTTGATTCTGATTACGTCATGTGCCGTTACGGTTACGATGTCGATACTGAATTTAGGAGCGTACCTATTGGACAAATTAGTTTTGTGTAAGTACGTAAGGTGAGTTTAGTTTCGATGACTCACGGTTTTGTATTAAATTGAGTTTGTGTGCGACCGTTCATTTCAATTGCGTCCGTGTTTACCTACTATGTTAATTATGTGAATTTAAAAATGTTTCACTAAAACTAAATGCAACTTAATTGTACAGTTAATGCTGTAGGTAACTCAGGATCTTCGAAGACTTTTTTATGAAGTAAAGTGAAATGTTGGAAACTGTTTAAAACAACAATTAAGTCGCTGTACACGGCACTATCTTCATATAGATAAATACAATTAGTTCCAAAATTTTTAAATTAATACATGATGATTTATGAAACTACTTCGCAATGATTGTCATACAAAGAGAAACACTAAGGCAACAATTGTAATACAGTCATTTTAGGCCCTTAACTTTTTACCGCATACGAAGCCATATAAGGCGGATATGATATTAAACTCTATTGACAGCTATTAAAGTTTGAATTTAAACAAACACTCATTTTTTATTGCATGCAGTAAGGGGATGACCCGCTTTCATTGCTTATTGGTACATATAACCTATAGCCACATCTAGTAAGCAACACGCGCTCATAATAAAACTATTTTTACCTCCGCCCCGCTACAAATTTAGCCCGGACTAATTGACGCCTTAAATCTGTCCACGCGACTCCCTACTCGCGTTATGATCTCGTGGAGATATGGACTTTCTACTTTTTAACCTTTTGGAGACTCTTACCGTGAAATTTACAGTAACCGTACCGTGTCCACGTGACCAGGGCCGTCTTAAACTATGCTGGGGCCCTTAGGCACATAAGAATTTGGGGCCCTTTTGGATTGTAAAGAAAGCGAATTTCTACTATGATCTTATATTTATTATGGGTAATAAAATATACTGTTACTGTCTGTCCTTCGGGGCCCCCTGAGGATGGGGGCCCTGGCCAAGGGCCCCGTGTGCCCTAAAGACGGTACTGCACGTGACTCCCCGCTCGGGTTATAATCTCGTGTAGATAATGTAGATATGGAGTAGGACCTTTTGCAGACTCTTATACCGTTAGGATGCAGATGACACCGGTATTACTGCTCGTATTATTAAACTGCTGACGACTGCATTACTGCCGCTAAATGTAAACAAATCCGAATCCGAATAATTAACATCTTCCTTGTCGTATGCTCATGGCTGAGGGACGTGACGAATGTGGACACTTTTCACCAGCGCTCTCCAAGCCGCTCTGTCTTGGGCCCAGTGCATGCTAGCCTGCAATGTGGCGTTTGTCTCTGACGTTATTCTGTCCGTCCAACGCGTGGAAAAATATTAACATAATTCGGCAGCAAGGCAGCAATATCGCGTGGCATTACTGCAGCAGCAATGCTGATGCAGTCTGAATTCGAATGGTAGCTTTGCTAGATAGAAATTTGACGCATCCGTACAGATAAAATTCATTATTTTGAAATGCCATTTCAATATTCTAGCTGATATATTTAGTTACACCGAGATAAGGCTGCAACGATTTTGATAGCACACGCAGTGCAGGTGTTATTTTAAACGTCAAACTTCTATGAAACTATGACGTATAAATAACATTGGCACTGCGTAAGTATGCTGGCAAAATCTTTGCAGAATTTTCTTGGTCTAACTCCCTGTAGATCGAAACGAACCTTTTTCGTACCGAGTTTCAATGACCATGGGAAGGAAGCGACGAGTGACAGGTCATAGGGGTACCCATAGAGGCATAAAGGTACCTTTAGAAGAAAAATCATATTATGCCGTCAAGTGACGGGTCACAGGGGTGCCCCACAAAGGCACATATACTTCCTGTAGAAGAAAACACATATCGTACACACCCCAATTGGGTAGAATAAGCTAAATAAACTTTGCAAGGGAATCATATTTGTTTGGGGTCCCGGCGTGTTATGCTTGTGTTGACCCACATACAGTTGATATTTCCAGGGTCAGGGTCATATGGGTCAAACGCTAATATAAACAAAAGTTGTTAAAGAATAGTTAACAGCTTTTGTACATATTTATGCACGTTAATTTAAAAATAATTCTTTATTCGGATAAAGGTTCCACCAGAAAGTTACGATTTAAAGTCCTTAACTTTGGATCTTTAGATGGAAGAAGGTCGTCTGAATAGGCAGGCAAAAGAGTTTGCTCTGCCAGGCCCAAACAGAAAAGGCAAAAACCAATTTGTAAACAAGCAGATACGGCCGCTAGCGATATTCCTAATCGCGGAGGTTGCGGGTTAAAGTCCTGCCAGAAGCGTAACTTTTTTCAATTTTTTCCTTTAATATAAAATTTCATCGTCAATGTCATCGTCAAAGATCTAAACGCCTGTGGGTTAGCTGAAGACGATATCCAGGGTACAGCGAAGTGCAAGAAGAAAAGCAGGAAAGCGGACCCCGTCATAGTACGGGATAAACGATAGGAGCATAATGAGTCATAACTTTAGATATAGTCACAGGAGAGACATTGCAGTACTCACCGTTAGCAACGTCAAAATCAACTAACATTAACCCAATTTTTAATTCTTTTTAGTCTCAATATGAAAAAATCATTTATTTACATACAAGATATATATAGTGGTACTACTAAACGAAATTAATAACTAGCTTAAATCTAAAATAGGCCCCTGAGGCATTGTACCAAGGATGCTGGCGGCATTTCTTCGCTGTGTCGCAATGCTGATACGTTGCGCGAGGTAGCCGCCAGCTCTTCGGTCACCAACTCACCAGTTACGTCAACCAGACGCTTCGCGATTTCTGCGAACAACTCTATTAATAAATTTCTTTAATTTCTATATTAATTAACAAATATATTGTTGTTCAATTATCAACTAAGGAAGAGCGATGCCTCTTAACACAGGTATTTGTTACTTAGAAAGAAGCAGAACTTACAACTGTATAAGTAATTCTTAAACCAAATAAACATTTTTCATTTTTCACTTAAATTTTTCATCATCATCATCGTATCAGATTAATTTTAGTGATTTACCGCCCACAATCTCTCTGCTTTGCCTTAAGGTTGACTGGTAGAGAATGCTTTTTGGCATTAAAGTCCGCCTTTTGTACGATAGGTTTTCTTTTGTGCAATAAAGTTTAAATAAATCAATCAATTTGATGTCAATAACTATTTTGATGAGAACGTGAGGTTTTATTTGCAAATTTTCAGCTTTAGACTAACTTTGACATACAGGTTTGACGACCCTTTAATTCGGCTACAGAGGGCGTTACAGTCGAAACTCGTAACCAAAGTTCTACGGGCTTCTAATCCGAGAGCTCAAATAAACACTTGATTAGCTCGCGTACTGGCGAGGGACGAGTACAGTCGGCATCAGATATATCGGGGCAGCCAAGGTTTTCACAATATCTGAACACGCACTCTAACGCCTTGACAATAGAGGCGTGTCCAGATATTTGTGAGCGCCTCAGCCGCTCCGATATATCTGATGACGACTGTACTCTGTACAGTTGATGACGTTGGTGTGCAGTACCTAATTCTGATTTTGAGTAAATGTATTATTTTTTTAAACTAACAAATAAAAGAATCAATAATAAAGTGCCTATTCTATTATCATTCTCAACTGTTAGATTAGTCATTTAGCTGGCTCTGAATTGGGCTAAAGAGGGCGTTACAGTCGAAACTCGTAACCAAAGTTCTACGGGCTTCTAATCCGAGAGCTCAAATAAACACTTGATTAGCACACGTACTGGCGAGCGCCGAGTACAGTCGGCATCAGATATATCGGGGCAGCCAAGGTTTTCACAATATCTGAACACGCACTCTAACGCCTTGACAATAGAGGCGTGTCCAGATATTTGTGAGCGCCTCAGCCGCTCCGATATATCTGATGACGACTGTATTACTCTGTACAGTTGATGACGTTGGTGTGCAGTACCTAATTCTGATTTTGAGTAAAAGTATTATTTTTTTAAACTAACAAATAAAATAATCAATAATAAAGTTCCTATTATCATTATCAACTGTTACATTAGTCATTTAGCTGGCTCTGAATTGGGCTAAAGAGGGCGTTGCAGTCGAAACTCGTAACCAAAGTTCTACGGGCTTCTAATCCGAGAGCTCAAATAAACGCTTGATTAGCACACGTACTGGCGAGCGCCGAGTACAGTCGGCATCAGATATATCGGGGCAGCCAAGGTTTTCACAATATCTGAACACGCACTCTAACGCCTTGACAATAGAGGCGTGTCCAGATATTTGTGAGCGCCTTGACCGCTCCGATATATCTGATGGCGACTGTACAGTTGATGATGTTGGTGTGCAGTACTAATTGTGACGTTGTTTATGAAAAGGGACCTTATTGTCGATGGCGCTCACGCCATTATTAACGAATGCTCCGATATAAATACAATGTCGCGCGACGTTGAGCGGCGTAAGCGCCATCGACAATAAGGTCCCGTTTCATAGATACTGATTCTGATTTGAGTAAAAGTATTATTTATTTAAACTAACAAATAAAATAATCAATAATAAAGTTCCTATTATCATTCTCAACTGTTAGATTAGTCATTTAGCTGGCTCTGAATTGGGCTAAAGAGGGCGTTGCAGTCGAAACTCGTAACCAAAGTTCTACGGGCTTCTAATCCGAGAGCTCAAATAAACACTTGATTAGCACACGTACTGGCGAGCGCCGAGTACAGTCGGCACCAATAGTAGCGTTTGAGATACTATGAAACAACGCACCAAAAGTATCTGCTGTCCTGTAATAATTTAGATAGAGGTAGGGTAGTTCGTGAATTACTGGCCACTGTTTAATAACTGGTCACCTTATACTAAAAATGAATTGTATTCACCTGTAACAGAATTCATTTTAGTATAAGGTGGCTAGTTATTGAAGGGCGGCCAGTTATTGAAACCTTGCCTATACTAAAATGAATTCTGTTTATAGGTGAATAGAATTCTTTTTTAGTACAAGGTGGCCAGTTATTAACCGGTGACCAGTAATTGACGATTTACCCTTTAACTCTACAGTTCGCGTTTAAAAGTATCTGTAACAATCTAATTATTCTATATACAGACTGCTTTTTCCACATATACAGAATGCTTTTGCTTCAGGATACTTTTTTTATCACTGACCAAACTCTGAGGGGTGAATATGTAGGTCATACTGAACAACTATTACTATGGGGCCAACCCTGAAATCGCGAAAAAAAATCAGCTGTTCTATAGGAAACATTGATTTCAGATTCACCGAAATATATGAAACGGCAGAATTTTTTTTTTCTCGATTTCGGGGTTGGCCCCATAGTAAAAGTTGTTTAGTAGGACCTACATATTCACCCCTCAGTTTGGTCAGTGATAAAAAAGTATCCTGTATATTTTAGTTAAGCTATCATAGAATGTACCTACATACTTTTGACACGTAAATAGTCTGATCCGAAACATTTCATGCTGACTGTACACTTGGTAATTGGTATGCAGTGCAGATTTCCCACCGCACTGTGGAGTAGATGGTCACGATAATTCGGTCAAAGTTTGAACTATGCCATTCATGTACCTTTTTAGGGCTCCGTACCCAAAGGGTAAAACGGGACCCTATTACTAAGACTTCGCTGTCCGTCCGTCCGTCCGTCCGTCCGTCCGTCCGTCCGTCCGTCCGTCCGTCTGTCACCAGGCTGTATCTCACGAACCGTGATAGCTAGACAGTTGAAATTTTCACAGATGATGTATTTCTGTTGCCGCTATAACAACAAATACTAAAAACAGAATAAAATAAAGATTTAAGTGGGGGTCCCATACAACAAACGTGATTTTTGACCGAAGTTAAGCAACGTCGGGCGGGGTCAGTACTTGGATGGGTGACCGTTTTTTTTTTGCCGTTTTTGAAATTGAATTTCTTTTTTTGTACTGAAAAATTGGATGTGCCAGACTAAACTTTGTTTGTTGTTTGACGTAAAGGGCGTGGAAAAGGAAATTCATCCATTCTGCATACAGCCAAAATTGTCAATTATGGAAAAACCATTTTGAACAGCTTGTAAATCATTCAAACCGAACTTTCATAATTATAAACATGTAATCCCCCGCCTCAGTATTTTAGATGCTACTAAAACATCAATAACGTTACAAAATACCTCACAAATCTTCACCAATCACGGCATAAATTCCCCTTTTTTATTAATATAAAACCGCGGCAACCTCAAAATGGCGCGTTAATTCCAAAATGGCTGCCGAAGAATTTCGCGGCCGCCGATTTACGGCCCGCACGCGATTTATTGCACGAGGGACCCTCATATTATAGCGGCACTCACTTGGAAAACCCCTGTTTATGCGTTAATATTTACGATTAAGTGTGCGGTAGAATTTAAGGAACTCGTGAAAATGTCTTACAATCGTACTTGCACGCTCCGCTAGAACAGGCGAATAAAACGAATGAAAATAATAAAAATGGTATCGAGTTAAGCTGACAGGTTCATGTCTATATTTGGGTATATGCACTCCGTGATGTTGTGTGTGTTGGTCTCCGTAGAGCAATTAATACAAAACCGGACAAGTGCAAGTTGTGGACTCGCCCAACGAGGGTTCCGTTTAGTATTTGTTGTTATAGCGGCAACAGAAATACACATGAAAATTTCCACTGTCTATCACTGTTCATGAGGTACAGCCTGGTGACAGACAGACGGACAGTGGAGTCTTAGTAATAGGGTCCCGTTTTTACCCTTTGGGTACGGAACCCTAAAAAGGGTAAAAAAGGGTAAAAAGACTTTTTTTACGATATAGGGCCCAAACGAGCAGACGAATCGTCGTATGGTAAGCAATTGCCGTCGTCCAAGGACACCTTCAACACCAGAAGGGTTGCAAGTTCGTTGCTGTTGGAAGGTAAGCTATATTCTTGAAGTTTTGAAGGCTGTATGAGTGAATTGCAAAATAATTGTACGTAATTCAGTGCAGTTAAGAAGCTGTGATTAGTCTTAACTTAATTGATTCATCTGTGTTACGAAAATGAACTATGTAAATTGTATTGTATTGTACTTAATTCGTACACATATAAGTCTATAGCATACGCTCACACACTTTCATGCATCTAACTTAAATATAAATGGCTTAACTGTAACACAATGGAATCAATTAACTTTAGACTAATTACAGGTGCTTAACTATGTAATTTTTTTGTGTAATTCACTCGTATCTGTCCGGAAATAACGCGGGTGACAGTTCATTCCTCAGTCTAGCCGTGCGAGGCAAGAAGTTTCTGGATAAACGCTCAGTTGAGGACTGCCACCCATCTAAGTGTTGAAGATGGCAATGACGCGTAGAGCAATGGCGGAAAGAAGCGGCAAGGATTAATCCGAACATTTCCTCAGAGCATTTTACGTTTCCAAACTATCGGTACAATACGAGTAATACATATTGGGTTCCGACCTTAGTCCGCGTCGCTTTCGGCTAAATTAGAACAAAAGGTCACAGAAGGGTTAAGAAGACAAATGTCGACATGTCCCAAACTAGTGTTGGTAGGAACTCGAGTCTTTTGAGTCTAAATTTGAAGAACACGAGACTCTGCGCTAAAAACTTTCTGGTTTAAAGTCCGCAACTCAAGAAGGCTCGAGCCTAAAGGATAAAGACTCCGTCAACAATTTTGTGGGTTTCATCTAAATACTAGTAATAAAGAAAACACTTAAAAAGTGTTATAGTATGGTGGAGTAACCCACTATACATGAAGACAATAATGCATTTTGAATTTATTTGTAAAAAAAATGAGAGTTCTCTGAAAAGGACTCAAGTCTCTACAAAAGACTCGTGTCTTTGACTAAATAGTTGAAAACAACTCGAGTTTCGACTCAATTATACTAGTCTGAAAAACAAAGTCGAGTTTTAAAGCAGAGGACTCAAAGGATTCGAGTCTTAATCAACACTAGTCCCAAACTACGAGTACTTCATCACATATTCCTCGCAAGAATTCTAGATAAACATTCAACCGAAATATCCCTTGCAAAGTAAACGTCTCCGTTGTACAGTTTTGTTTCCTTAAACAATTACTCTGTCAGGTCCGTCCGTAACAAACTTAACATTTGCCGGTGGATAAAATAAGAAGCTAACTAACCGCATACTTCGCTTTTCCTAGTTTCAAGATTGCAGCGCCGTCGTCGCCCGCAAAGTTAAATTGGTATTGAAGTTTAATCGGGAAGTATTATTTAATTAGTGGATACAAGACCCTTTTAGGTCACATGCGAGGACTTGATTGGCAGACGAGAATTTAGTTTGATCGGTTTAATTGTTGGTAAATGCCGATGGCATAGTTTGGGACGCTTCAATTAACCGTCATTAGATATTTAAACGAAATCCAAGTTTCAAATTATTAGACACCTGTGACGAAATAAAAAAATATTTAAACTTAAGCCTAAAGTAAATTCTTTGCCAAGTCATAGAAAGCGAAACTAACTGTGATAAGGTTTGGCAATATACGTGAAAAAAATATTATAGCATTTCATGCGAACTTTACAATTTTTGAAAATTTTCTTTGGTACAATGCTATTCCAGGGTAGCAGATACTTTTGGCGTGATCAATCATGCTTAGAAATATTTTTGAGACCACGCAATATGCTAAACCTTCGTGCAAAAGGTGAAATCATATAGAAAATTTAAGGTAATTGATGAATAAGAATTCCACGGTAATATATCAAATAAATTTTCGCCGAGGCTTTATCTCCTTCCGGTGATAGAGAAATAAATAAGCATAGAGTGCTCACTCCATACATCGGTTTTTATAATAACGCTTATTATTTTCGTAATAGACGTCAAGTAGCGGACTTATAAGTACTGCTACTTGACACTAGATGTCACGCGTGTCGCGACTGATGAAAAGTGTATTGCTTAACAATTTACATCTAATATTACAAGCAGAAGGAGTTGAAAATAGAGTTCCAGTTAATCTGGTTATAATATTAGCTGAAAATTGTTGAGCATTAGACTTTTCGTTCGTCGCGACATCTATTGTCAAGTACCAGCACTGATAAATCCGCTACACGACGCTAGATGCCGACTACGAAAATAATAAGCGTTTTGGTTAGAAAACTGATGTATGGAGTGAGCATTCTATGCATAGTTATTTCTCAACCTTGCGGTGTACCTTGGGGAACGCCTATTTTCATGTTTGCAGTCGGATAACATACGTTTACGTAAAATTTATGTATCAAACAAGGTAATGGTTGTAGGTACAGGTAAACACGAATTATAGGGGTAAGACCTCGATGTTTTTGTTTTATAGGTATTTATGGTATGTGCAAAGTTTGGTGTTGAAAGAAACATTTAGGGCCAAAATTCATTCACGTTCGTGTCGAAAATTTACTCTCCCAATATAAGCACATGAATATTTAGTTAGGTAAATAATTCAGTGTATATATAAGTCCCACTGCCGGCCACAGGCCTGCTCATATACGCGTAAAGGCTTCCCCACGTGTAAGTCCCCAGCACGCTGGTCCAATGCGGATTACACAAACACCTTTGAATTTTTTCGCAGATGTAGGTAAGCAGCTTTCTTCACCATGTTTTCCTTCATCGAAAAGCCAGGGGTAAATATCAAATGATATTGCGTACATAATGTAAGATCCGTAAAACTTATTGATAGGAGCCAGGATTTGATTTTAAAGATTATAAGCATGTATCTGAGCTTCTGTGAAACAACCTATTTAAAAACGTATTTAGTATTCAATTACCACTTTAAAAACAATACAATACAATACAATACAAATACTCTTTATTGCACACCTTAAAACACCTTATTATCATTCAATATACTTTTTTAATATACCTTAATCTGTATATTTTAGCCAGAATATACGGTAACGGTAACTTTAATTACCAGAAAAGTTCGGTACCGATTGTATAATATATCGCATCTGTCCCGAACACTGCCAATAAATATGTAAATTGTTTCGTATTAAGGGTGGTAAGGTAAGCGCTTAGTAAAAGTACCTATAGATCGCATTAACAAGGGGCTATAACGCAAAAAGGTAGATTTTATTTTTAAGTTTTATATGTATCAATCAGAGAAAAATGCCGTGAAAAAGTTCACACGGAAGCTAGACTATATTTGCAAGGGCAGACTTTAAAACCAATACCTTAAAAGATTAAAGTTGGCTGGATAAAAAAAAATTCGAAAGCCTAATTTTGATTTATTTTCAGTTGTATATACCTGCATACCATATAGCAGTCAGTTTAATTTTAGTATAATATAGCTATTAGTGATATATAACCAGTGATCGTACATTTTCCAGCATTTCTGGTGCAGCAGAGTGGTGTTAACGGAATTGGTATAGATAATTTCAACTGAAATGGTAAATTAAGGTTAATATTAGCGTAACTAACGCTAATTAATCATTAGGGTTGACATTATTTGTACCAATTCCGTTAACACCACTCCGCTGCACCAAATCGATTCGCGTGGTGTTAACGGAATTGGTATAGATAATTTCAACTGAAATGGTAAATTAAGGTTAATATTAGCGTAACTAACGCTAATTAATCATTAGGGTTGACATTAGTTGTACCAATTCCGTTAACACCACTCCGCTGCAACTGAATTGGTAGGTATAGATAATTTCAACTGAAATGGTAAATTAAGGTTAATATCAACGTAATAAACGCTAATTAATCATTAGGGTTGAAATTATTTATACCAATTCCGTTAACAACACTTCGTGCACCAAAACTGCTGGAAAATGTACGATCCCTGTATATAACCGAGGGGTGTGACGAGCAAAATTTGAATCAGAAGTAGGTATAGGTACTTTTAGACTTACGAGTATTGGGGTAAAACTTTAAAGGGGCCCACTGATTAACAGCCTGTTAGTTAGAACAATATTTCGACAGTTCCGAACAACTGACAGGCCGATACCGTCCGGCGGACTGTTAATCAGTGGGCCCCTTAAGGGGCTCCCCCCGCCAATGACCTTATCTGAATCCCTTTCTTATGTTTGTTTCTGTAGCTTATCATATCAACAACGGCTTTAAGCAATATAGTACCCCGTATCATAGTCTAATAAAACATGGTCTTCCATTCCCAGAGTGACACGGGCCTACGTCACAACAACATGGCCGCTATATATAGCGCTATCGCATATTATCATATACCGCTGTCGCATGATGACGTAGGCCCGTGTCAGTTAGGTGACCTAGAAAAGACGAGAATGGAGTACCAGGCGGAGTATATTATTATACCATGCCCCGTATGTACTTTAAAGTTCAATGTCTTCGAGATATTTGGCATCAAAGTTGAACAATTTTAGGCCAAATAACTTTAAGTTTAGTTTAAAATTAAAATCCTAGGCAAGTTTTCGAGACGCCCAAGATGAACCCAAATATGTAGATCGAAAAAAGTGCTTTTTTAGACAATGTTTAAAAAAAAACGTCAAAAAAATAAGTATTCATTTCTATCAAAATGCGGTGCTGACAAGAATGGAGATAAAAGATTGAAGAACCGCTTTGTCTTATAATTCTATCTGTAGTGAAAAAGTAGGAGATACAATTCAAAACTTGTCAACAATCGATGAAAACCTCGGGTAGCCCCTCAAAACCCGCAGAATGGACATATTTTCCGTTGCAAGTTTCTTGCAGCGCGCCATATCTTTTATATCTTTTTAATTGCCCGACTAATTAATGTGAGTAATTTTTATACGAAAATACATCTTGAGGGGGCATAACCTCTTAAGATGTCATCATCATCATCATCATCTCAGCCATAAGACGTCCACTGCTGAACATAGGCCTCCCCCTTGGACCTCCATACGTACCGGTTGGAAGCGACCCGCATCCAGCGTCTTCCGGCGACCTTAACAAGGTCGTCTGTCCATCTTGTGGGTGGACATCCTAAGCTGCGCTTCTGTCCGTGGTCTCCATATAAATTGATGTATTTTCATATAAAAATTACTCTTTATACTAAATATGTTTGTTTATTTACTATGGATGTAGCACATATGTTTGAAAAGCGATAATTATATTTACTTTTACGGCGGCTTTTGTTGTTATTTCCTTTGAAAAGGGAATATTGTCGAGTTCAGCTGAATTTAATTTTGTTTTATCAAGGCTGTACTGTTTCCTATGAAACGAATGATTGCAGTTTAAGTCAATATTTATTTATTCAAACACGGTTCAATAATACATTAACAGTTTTATAGCAATACAGTTAGTATAGCAGTTTTATGTCAATAGTATAAACGAATGCTTTATTTAAGGATCAACTTCTGTAGTTATTTACCCACTGTCGAAAGCCACTGTATCAATAAGGTTACCCATATAATATTGTGTAGAATTTGTTTAACGCATTCACTGCCAGCGCGAGATACGCGCTGATCACGCATTATTCCGCTTTGTAGCAAAAAGCGCCTAGGTGTACGAGTACGTACGTGTGGTGTGTGTGCAATATCCAACGCCAATGACGTTCTTCACTAATTCCGTACGTTGCATGTTTTTAAATATAACCGTTTTGAATTAAATTAAAATTAGCTTTAATCTTATTATCAGTTCTTTTAGAAGGTAGGTATATTGCTTTGAAATTTATTGCCAATAAAAATAATTAGAAACGGCGAATAAATGCCTCAACGCATTCTCTACCTCTTCTTCTTCAACCTAGCGTTTTCCCGGCCTAGCGCCAGGGTCCGCCTTCCTGCCCAATCCTCTCCACTTTGCCCCGTCTTCGGCATCCTCACAGGTGTGAAATTGATCTCTGCCATGTCCGCTGTCACGTCGTCCAGCCAGCGCTTCTTAAGGGGCCCACTGATTAACAGTCCGCCGGACGGTATCGGCCTGTCAGTTGTTCGGAACTGTCAAAATTTTGTTCTAACTGACAGGCCGATACCGTCCGGCGGACTGTTAATCAGTGGGCCCCTTTACTTTAACTCCATCTAATCTTAGCGATTAAATAAAATTAAACCGGTTTTGTAAAAAAAAAAATAGTAAAAAATGAGCCTACAAGGTAATTTTCCATGAACCTTGTCATAACGGTAACGTAAATGGACTTCTAATTTATGGTAACAAAGAAAATTGCCACCCGAAACGCCGACGGAATGTTGAATAAAAGTCAACGAAATTGAGCTCACTCGACTGTTGTAGGTAATTCTTTTTTTATTATCTTACAATCAGCCTCAAATAAAAATACGTCGCGAAAATATGTGCCATCATGTAATAGTTTTATTTTACAAATAAAATTATATCTCTACATTTAGCATTCAAGAGCATTAGTCTAAGTCTAGCTGTTCTACATATAGATATTTACTGAGCTTTACTTATTTAGAAAAATATTTAAGTAATAGGTTTTGTATGATACAGTTTGTGTGGGTATATTAAGAAATTGTCTTGTAAATCACATTTTAGATTTTGTCCCTATTCACCCCAACTCTGTAAAGAGGTCATCCATTAATTACATCACACGTTTAGGGGGAGGGAGGGGGTCAAGAAAATGTGACATGTTGTGACATGGGGGAGGAGTCACAAACTTTGTGACGTCACTTTAACTTCATCAGTAACCGAAAATTTATTTAAATTATTTTATACGCTAATATACATTTAAATAACAAGTTTTTGAAACGATAATCGTTTTTATTCGTTTAACTTTATTTCTTAATCAGTTTTGGGTTATAAAATTACTAATATTTCTTTATTCAAAAATATTTTGATAAAATATTAAATATTTTTTTGCCGATTTCGTTGAAGAAATGTGACGTCACACCAGGGGGGAGGGATTTGCCAAATGTGACCAAGTGTGACAAGGAGGGGGGGAGGGGTAAAAAAACCTAGAAATTCGTGTGACGTAATTAATGGATGACCCCAAATGCAGCTAAAGCAATGTTTTCTAAGAAAACTATGGATATTTCTGAACCCATTAGATAAAACATTTTGCTTTGTTTAGATTTCATTCAAATAGGAGTAGGTAAGTCTATAAATACAATGTGACTCTTGTGAAAATAGTTACAGTGAATGTACCTATTAAAGAAAATTTTCACAAAATAACTAAACGAGACTAAACATTGTTATAAATTGTTAAACTGAAGTAAAGACACATAGGCTACACAATTATTTTTATGGAACCTCGTAAAATAGTATTTTTATGAATATTTTTTCGACGTTGGACGTTTTCTTTGTTATTTAAGAATTTTTTATCTAACTTCATTTATTGTATCGTCGTCTAGTACCCACAACATAAGCCTTATTGAGCTTAAAGACTACGTTGTTATGTGTAAAAATGTTATTTATTGATTTAAATATTTGTTTACATCGGGTAGATCGAACCAAAACGGATCACAGGGCGAATCAGATCCGTTAATATTAAAAATAATGCGGTGATATTAGCGGAATAATGTATTATAATATGATATTATTATTATATTTTTATGTTACCGTACAAAAATAATCACATTTTCTTCGCAATTCTTAATAATAGCTCCTGTAATACATTACCACTCACGTTTCTTTTCTTTTTTCAGGTACGGCAACCATCCATCTTGCGAGAGACGTATGCTTTTCACAGAAAAACTAATGTAATACCTAAGGTAAGATTGCAAGGTAAACCTAGTGCTCGAAATAGGGCTTGAAAACCGTTTTGTTTTTCAAACCGGTTTCGTTCATTTACCCGGGAAGGTAAAGGATTTCGTTTCCGTTTGCGGTTACCGGTTAAAGAACTGTTCTATTGAGATACTGCATGATTTATGCCAAATTCGTTCGCCTTCCGTTTTTGTGGAACGAAATTAACCGGTTAAATTGAAAATATCGAAGCGAGATAGAACGAGTAGGTAAGTATTGCTTACTCTTTCACGTATGACTACGAGTTTAACCGAGAGTCTCCGAAAGCCAAGAGTAACCGGTATTATGCTGTTTCCTGCGAACCATAAAATTCCGTTCCCTCTTCTTACCGGTTAGGAGCTTAGAGAATATAACCAAATGGAGTGGTCATTAACAGGCGTTCCCCTCTGTCGAAAATAGGCGGCCAATGGTCAACCACATGTCAACCACATGTATGGACTGACGTTTATCTGACATGGCTATTTTGACGTTACGTATACATTTGATGTGCCCCTCCCCCGCAAAAAACGGCAGACTATTTTGTACCGAAAATTATAGACATGGCGTCTCCGTTTGGTTATATCCTCTAAGGTTAGGAGAGATAACGTAATTTTTTAGTTCGCGTTCCATCAATTAACCGCTTTTTTAATGAACGAAATAATACAACGGTTTTGGAACGATATCAACAGGTATTTCAATACCGGTTTTGAGCCCTGGCTCGAAATGCTAGTGCCCAATAGATAACACCCTGTTGTTACCTCTACTGCTAATTATAAAGCGGACAGCAATATACTAGAATAACTATAGAAGTCTGCCTAACCATAATAAAATAAATGGATTTAATTGGGCTACCAAGTAGTGGGCCGGACCAAATTAAAATTCAATATTTTTGAACATTAACTACAAGTATATCTATGTAAAAATATCTTTCAATTTGATTCGAATCCATCATTTTGAACATTCTTCGCTTGGGGACGTCCCTGGGACCCCCCGTTGCTTGTTTGCGAGCGAATCTTGCCAACTCTGGCACATTTACACATTTTTAAATTCCATCCCGAATAACATATTTTTCTGAGGAACGCTATTATTGGGTGGGTACAAAGATCACTTACCTTTTGAATACACGGACCGTATACCTGGGACGAGTCACGGTCACTACATATAGGATAGGCCCTTTTATACTAATTTACTATGCGCCCACGTGTAGACCGGACCATGCCCGGGCCGAGGCGTCCGACACGTCATTTTCTATGACGGCTGATCGGTGATCACGTGGTGCTTTCCATAGAAAACGAAGCGCCGGAAGCTCCGGCCCAGCCTTAATCCTTAAAACTGGACATGTAAATTGAGTTAACACCAATTTGGCTTCTCATCGGGTATTATAGAAAAATTTACGTATACAAACTGTACTTATGGAAAAAAACCGGCCAAGTGCGAGTCGGACTCGCGTTCCAAGGGTTCCCGTACATTAAGTCCGACTCACGATTGACTGCACATTTCTAGGTTTTCCTGTCGTCTATAGGTAAAGAATTATTTTGTGTATTTTTTTTCAAAATTTTAGATCCAGTCGTTTCGGAGATAAGGGGGGGGGGGGGGGAAGAAGCGGACAGACAGACAGACGCACGAGTGATCCTATAAGGGTTCCGTTTTTTCCTTTTAAGGTACGGAACCCTAAAAAGTAAAAGAAGAAACTTTATACACTTTTTAAGCGTCACTGAAAAATATCTACGAGGGACTAAGCTTGCGTTCTTACATACTTTAAGATCAACACTAGATATATTATATTATGCTTAACACATTCAGGGCCAAGAACTCGACTGTCGGGTACACTGTTCGTAGCGACTACGCGCTACATATGGCAAAAACGTGGCTACGCGCTACGAGCGTAACCCGTAGCACTTAGTGGCAATGAATGTGTTAAATACGTAACATCGCAGCGTGGCTCAGTACGATTACTGTAAAGTACCTCTTATAAATAAGTAGAAAAAGTATATAATAACTGAAATACTATACTATACTAAAAACCGCGATAAACAGCTAATTTGTATTTTAGCTAAACTAGAACCTTTACATACGGAGTCTCTAAAAAGTAATCTATAGAAGGCGATATCCGGGAGCCTCCCACCCCCCCTTTATTTTGTAATCTCAACCCCGCAGGCCTTCTGCAGGTATTCGAAAAATACGCTTTGATCTCCAATATGTTACTATGTAACTATACTAAACATTGTTAAAGTGGTATATACCTGTCCTAACAGGTTGTTCGTTTTGAAGTGCCCGAATACGGGTTATTCAGTTTGTTTAACTGTACTAGTTTTTAAGTTAGTTATTTTGTGTGGGACAATTTTTGGAAACTAAATTAAAAACACTTCTTAACGTTCGATTGGGGTAGAATTTGGTACCTAATTATTTGGTAAATAGGGTAGTTAAATTAATCCTGTCTAATAGTATATAATTATTTTTAAGTATGTGGGTTTGTAAGCTGTAAACACTACCATTTAATATGGCTTTACTTAAGTCATTTGGGCCGACTTTTATGTGGTTTTCAACTTTTTTTTCCTTAGATTTCAATTATATTTTGCCTGGGTCAAGACACAAATTCGAAATCCCAATACAAAAATACTATACTTTATTTTAACTCAGTGAAAATCTTTTTAGGAAATATACGGTGAAATTGCACATATTGTGTACAGAATATCGAATTCTATGTAACCACGAAATTTTATCAATATCTGACAAAAAAAAATCAACTTCATAATAATCCGCTCTTTTACCTATAGAACGTACCCATAAAAACTGATATTTAAAAAAATAGAAAAAAAAATCACTTCATACTTTTACTAGTTTTTAATACAGTAAAAGTTAATATTTAATAGAAATCCAACCCCAAACCGTTGCAAAAACCCTTTCCTATTATCCTTCTAAACCCGATTCAATATTAAAATATAATAACACCTCATTTTGTCTTCCGTGCGGTTACGGGCGGAAAAGGGTTGCTTTATGAATATTGTACGCAGACTGGGGAACGCAGAGTGCGCTAAAAAATCTTCGGTAAAAGAGTGTCTATTGGAGTGAGTCTATGAATATATTTATGGAGAGAATCTTAAGTAGGTCGATTTTGAAATTTAATATTTTTCTAAAGGTTTATTGAGAAGATGGATTCGATATTAATCTCAGTGCACTTTGCCCGCTTTCATTTGATTGACTGAGCGAAGCGAAGGGCTCCGTTTTTTGACTCCTCTACACGATGGGCCATCATACTGGCCTACTAAGATGGGCCAGCGTGTAGAGAGGGTAGTGGTAGAGGGTGTGTGGATGTCGATGGAATGGCCGCGGTGTCGGTTTTTCGCCCGCACATGAAAGGTAGTGGGCCGCGCGATGGTGCGTACGCATCTGCACGTGACCCATTCCATAGTGCGTGCTCTCAACCATCGCATGGCCATCTCACTGGTCCAGCGCTGGGCCATCGAGTAGAGGAGACATTAGCTTGGACAAAAACGCTTTGTCCGGATGTTCTCCTCTTCATGTCGCATTTTGTGAGCAGTATGGCTAACCACCAGTTTTGACATTGACATATTCCCTCACTTCTACGTACATTACTTTCTATACATCTCGCTTGCACTAATATGCGAGTACGAGCGAGATGCATAGAAAATAAGTTACGTAGACGTGAGCGAATATGTCAATGTCAAAACTGGTGGTAGCGGTACAGGTTCGATAATTATACAGATTAATTTCGTCCATTCGGTTATTACAAATTTTATAAAATGGCGGAGACATAGTGGTTGGCATCTATAATATGTTACTCTTCGAAGGCCGCAAAAATATATGACACGCTCTTATGACTACAAATAAGACCGTGTCAGATATTTTTGCTGTCTTCGTCGTGTTCATATTATTGCAGATGACTGTACATGAATTAACCATTATGAAGTTTATTACTATTTATTATACACTTTTTAATCTAGCGCTTGAAATTCCTTCTTTAATAACCATCAATATTGCAGTTCGGATCTACAAATTACTGGGAAATCCAGTATTACGCTTTATTCATTCATATTTTATTCAATTTATAATTCTAGTGAATATTGTTTTGTTCCTTGTATCAGTCAGCAGTTATTTGAATTTCCACTGGTGGCGTAATTAAGGACCATTTTGTACCATTTGGAGTTGAAACTCTAGGTCCATGGGGTCCCAGCGCGCATAAGTTGTTCGCAGAAATCGCGAAGCGTCTGGTTGACGTAACTGGTGACCGAAGAGCTGGCGGCTACCTCGCACAACGTATCAGCATTGCGATACAGCGAGGAAATGCCGCCAGCATCCTTGGTACAATGCCTCAAGGGCCTATTTTAGATTTAAGCTAGTTATTAATTTAGTTTAGTAGTACCACTGTATATATATTGTATGTAAATAAATGTATTTGATTTGTAACAAAAAAAAAAAAGGACCAAATATCTAATCTTCTCAAATATTCAAACTATAGTACATTCAACGTGGGGGTCAATATCGCATATATAGTCGGTTCAGAACCCCTAGCGTTGTATGGGTTTTTGAACAGCGCGCCAAGCGGGACATTTTGGAAACTCAAAATCCCATACAAAATGACACTTAACGCAAACGCGTACGTCACTCTATTGAATGAAAACACTAGGGGTACAGATTTATTCGATCAAGGAATCCAATAAGTTCGTAATAGCCTAAAGTTAAACTGACCGTGAAATGACGGGATACCAACACCCCTTTGACCGGAAAGGGAAAGGGTTGAAATTCACTAACGTGTCATGGTATAATAATATACTCCGCCTGGTACTCCATTCCCGTCTTTTCTAGGTCACCTAACTGACACGGGCCTACGTCATCATGCGACAGCGCTATATGATAATATGCGATAGCGCTATATATAGCGGCCATGTTGTTGTGACGTAGGCCCGTGTCACTCTGGGAATGGAAGACCATGTTTTATTAGACTATGTAACGTGTCTAGAATTTGTGTCAACTAACGGCAGTTAAAAAAAACTAATTTCAGACATTTTGCAATTTTAAGGTGCAGTTTAGACAAGAGTTTTTGAAAAATTTTTGCGCTTTTTTAGATCTTACTTACGGTTGCCAAAAAATGTGAATAACGATTTCAATAATTTTAGTATTTAGTTCAGCGGTCGGCAACCTTTTAGCAGCCAAGGGCCACATAGCAGTTAACAACATGGACGCGGGTCGCACTTTGTTAATATTTATGACTTTATCAGACATTGTCATTTGTCAATATTACATACAAAATAGCCAGGGAGACTCGCGGGCCGCAAGTGAGAGGTTCGACCGCTGATTTACTTCATAGGAACACCCTACATTGAATTAATATTTGCCCCTTGAAATCCATAAACTCAATTATAGGGTATTTGACTGTATTTAAAATAAATTATTTTAGAGCATGCAAGAAATAAAGCACCAGAAGAGGCAGAAGATTAATAGAGAAACGTAGACAGCAGTTATGTGTAGACACAATTTCTATTTTAAAACTCGCATATAACTATAAAGAGTAGGTGATTTGATCGTGACGTCACATGCTAGTGTTTCATATAAATTCCATGGTAGCAATTCGTGTTGACAGTTCGAAAAAAGTTAAACTGATTTGACTAGTAGTCGAATACCCTATTCTCTTTGTTCATAAATCCATACTAATGTTATAAAGGCGAAAGTGTGTCTGTCTGTCTGTCTGTTACCTCTTCACGCTTAAGCCGCTGAACCGATTTAGTTGATAAAGATAAGATAAAGATAAAAAATAGTTTATTCTAGTAGGCATATTATTACAATGCGCTTATGAACGTCAAATAAAGCTATACCGGCTCCAACCCTACACCTCTGCCTAGAGAAGATTTAAATCCCCCCTCAATTGGAGGAAGGTATCCCAATTGAAATTTGCAAGAAGTTGAAATTTGGTAAGTATAGAGATAGTTTGAGTCCCGGGACATAGGATAGTTTTTTATGTCGGAAATGATCCCTGAAGAGAGTGCAAAAGGGGGTGGACTTGAAAGAGTTAATCAATTGCCTAATAATTGAAGTAAGCAATGCGCGAATTGCATGATTGCTATTAGCATTATCCAGGCTCTATACCTACTGTAACTGCTGTCACTAATTCCACGCAGACGAAGTCGCGGGCAAAAGCTAGTGTACCTAATAGATACTAAGTTTTGTTCGGTTAGTATTTTGAATTAGCATCCTAACATTTATCTTAAACCGTCACATAGTGCTAAATCCTGAAAAACGTGCATGTTAAAACAAAGCCCGCTATCTCACGTAGCAAAATCTTTGTATAATCCCCGCTTTTTCCAAAAATTTCACGGAAATTCAAGGTATTTTTTCGTGATGCTGCTATTTAGTTTTTTTGTTTAGTAACGTAGCTTGTTTCATGTATTCTGTGGCGGGATTATACGGCGAATACTGGTGGAAATGCAGGTTTGTAAGAGAATTTAGTTTGGCTTTGTGGGTTGTAATACAGTTTTTCTTCTGGTGTATTGAAAATGCTGTAGGAGTTCGTTATGTCCCACTGCTGGGTAAATTCCTCCCCCCCTTCTTCCACTCGTCCCGGCTTTGAGCTACATCTGGCCAGTCTCTCAAATTGGACCCCAAGTTATCCCAGTTATAGCAGTAGGATTTAATTAG
Source organism: Cydia splendana (assembly GCF_910591565.1). Lineage (NCBI taxonomy): Eukaryota > Metazoa > Arthropoda > Insecta > Lepidoptera > Tortricidae > Cydia > Cydia splendana. Next base: position 2,815,421 of record NC_085968.1, read on the forward strand.
GCGATTACATTAATATACCTATGTGTGTATTTGTATAATACTAGCTGTTGCCCGCGACTTCGTCCGCGTGGACTACTTTTCCGCGTTACTTTTCTTGCATTCTAATAATATGCTCTTATACAACGATTCAAGTCCCGCACTTAAAAAAATGTTTGACGTTCATACAAACTTTCATCCCCTTTTTCACCACCTTAAGGGATGAATTTAGACAAACGCTGAAATTAGTTATCTTCTCTTTTAATGAAATAAGTTTATACGAAATTAAATATTCCTAGCTTAAAATAAAACTTGACCCAATACAAATTTTCAACCCCCTTTTAACCCTTTTAAGGAATGAATTTTTAAAAACCCTGAAATTACTTTTTTTGTATTCTAATAATATGCCCTTATACAAAGATTGAAGTTCCGCACTCACAAAATATTTGATCTCCATACAAACTTTCAACCCCTTTCTCACGACCTTGGGGGATGAATTTTAATAAATGCTTAAATTCGTTTTCTTGTTTTTTAATTTAATACCTTTTTGCATAGTTTCAAGTTCCTAGCTTAAAATTAAATTTGCATCCCAAGACGAACTTTTATCCCCTTTTTAACCCCCTTAGGGGTTGAATTTCCAAAAACCTTGCAATTACTTTTTTCGTAATCGGCTATTATGCCTTTCTAAGAAGTTTCAAAGCATTTGTAATGGATTCAAACTTTAAACCCCCTTTTAACCCTTTTAGGCGATACATTTTACAAAACGCTGAAATTACTTTTCTTGCCTTCTAATAATATCCCCAAATACAAAGATTCAAGTCCCGCGTTCGAAAAAATGTTTGAAATCCATACAAACTTTCAACCCCCTTTTCACCACCTTAGGGGATGAATTTTCAAAAACGCTGGAATTAGTTTTCTTGTATTTTAATTTAATACCTTATTGCAAAGTTTCAAGTTCCTAGCTTAAAATAAAATTTGCACCCCAAGACGAACTTTCATCCCATTTGTAACCCCCCTTAGGGGTTGAATTTCCAAAAATGTTGCAATTACTTTTTTTTGTAATCGGCTGTTATGCCTTTCTAAGAAGTTTCAAAGCATTTGTAATGGATTCAAACTTTCAACCCCTTTTTATCCCTGTTAGAGGATGAATTTTACAAAACGCTGAAATTACTTTTCTTGTCTTCTAATAATATCCCCAAATACAAAGATTCAAGTCCCGCGCTCGAAAAAATGTTTGATATCCATACAAACTTTCAACCCCTTTTTCACCACCTTAGGGGATGAATTTTCAAAAACGCTGAAATTAGTTTTCTTATATTTTAATTTAATACCTTTTTACAAAGTTTCAAGTTCCTAGCTTAAAATAAAATTTGCACCCTATGTCGAAATTTCATCCCCTTTTTAACCCCCTTAGGGGTTAAATTTTCAAAAACCTGGCAATTACTTTTTTTTGTAATCGGCTATTATGCCTTTCTAAGAAGTTTCAAAGCATTTGTAATGGATTCAAACTTTCAACCCCTTTTTAACCCTGTTAGGGGATGAATTTTACAAAACGCTGTAATTACTTTTCTTGTCTTCTAATAATATCCCCAAATACAAAGATTCAAGTCCCGCGCTCGAAATAATTTTTGATATCCATACAAACTTTCAACCCCTTTTTCACCACCTTAAGGGATGAATTTTCAAAAACGCTGAAATTAGTTTTCGTGTATTTTAATAATATATCTTTTTACGAAGTTTCAAATTCCTAGCTTAAAATAAAACTTGAACCCCATACAAACTTTCATCCCCTTTTTAACCCCCTTAGGGGTTGAATTTCTCAAAATCGCTTCTTATCTCTTGTACACTTTATAAATGTAATCTGGTGTGAAAATTTCAACTTTCTATCTTTTGTAGTTTCGGCTCTGCGTTGATGAATCAGTCAGTCAGTCAGTCAGTCAGTCAGTCAGTCAGGACACTTGCATTTATATATATATAATAATAATATATATATAGAAGATTAAGTGCGAATTGTGTAATTTTGCTACAGGAATATAATACAGGGCGTCCCACGACTTTGCCACATTCTTCTTCTTTCCCCTGCCCTTATCCCACGTTATGTGGGGTCGGCACATCATGTTTTTCTCTTCCATTCTCCTCTGTCTTTCGTCACCTCAGCACTCACTCCTTTCTTTCTCATATCCTCTTTCACACAACCCATCCATCGTTTTTTGGGTCTACCATACGCTCTCCGTCCATCAACATTCATCCCTAACATTCTTTTGCCTATATGGCATTCATCCCTCCTCATTACATGCCCATACCACGCTAACCTAGTACTCCTCATTTTCTCCGTTACTGGATATTGCAGGGAAGATCGTGATATGGAAAAAACTCTTGTATTTGTATACCTACGTACGTCGCTCAGACACAGTCAGAAAGGAAGTGCTTCACTCCTTCTGCTCTACCGATCTTCTGTGAGTGGAGTATGTGTACGAACGCAAGAGTTAAAATCAAAGAAAGGAGCCTCATAAACGTAAAACAAAACCATCCTGTATATTTTGTGCCTCGGGATTTTCGTTGTAACTAAGAAATTAAAATAAGGGAGATATAAACTTACACAACTTAATATTTCGCTGCGTTTTCCTTTGATGGGAACACGAAACTTAAATGCCGTTTTCCTCTTCGGGAGCAATTTTAGTTATAGCTACATTTTCCTTATAGGTCTTACAAATAAGTGGTTAGTAACTATGTGGCTTCTTCACAAGAAATTGGTTTCCGTGAACTCAATTTAGCCAGTGGAAAATAAACTTGTACAATTTTTATTATTATTATAGGTAACGTAGTTCCATTATAGATACTGTCAGAAAATACACTGCTGAAACCGAAGAAAAATCCTTGTATGTTTTTTAGGGTTCCGTACCCAAAGGGTAAAAACGGGACCCTATTACTAAGACTCCAATTTCCGTCTGTCACCAGGTTGTTTCTTTTGAACCGTGATATACCCAGTTGAAATTATCACAGATTATGTATTTTTGTTGCCGCTATAACAACAAATACCTACTAAAAAGTACGGAACCTTTGGTGGGCGAGTCCGACTCGCACTTGTAGTGACCCTGCCTATGAGTCCGATGGTCCTGGGTTCGATTCCCGGTAAGGGCATTTATTTGGCCAATCCATGTCCGAGTGCCCTAGATTATTAGCAATGTCCACAGGTGAGTTCTGGTTGCTTGCATGTTTTGGCAGCGTGGCCGTAAAAATGGCACTTGAAGCACTTAGTAACAGTTGTGAAGTCTCTGACAGGAGACGATGACGATGATATGAGAGCACGTCGGATGTAGGCTGGAAATTCTATCACGTAGTTACAAGTCTCTGCTAATTTTAAGGGGACCCACAGATTACCAGTTCAGCGGACGATATCAGCCTGTCAGTTAAACGCAAAAGGTGACAGTTCCGAACAACTGACAGGCTGATATCGTCCGGCGAACTGGCCCTTTTAATAGAGTCGGACCAAAAAAAGTCTGCAGCGGATTTGATAGCCCACGCAGTGCAAGTGTCATTTATACGTCATAATTTCATAGAAGTTTGACGTTTAAAATAACACTTGCACTGCGTGGGCTATCAAATCCGCTGCAGATTATTCTTGGTCTGACTCTAAACAGCTTTATGTTATTAATTCAGTTTTCTAGGAGAAAATATCTGGGCTGAGCGCTAAATAAAGTCAGTCAGCCAGGGCGTTTATGAAACATAAGAGAGATAAAGAAGTGAAATAGAATAAAAAAACTAACCAACAAACGATGAGAAACCAATACTGGCTCACCCAAACATTCAGAAAAGGCATCCGAATTCCGTTTCACGAAAACAAGCAAAAATACAAAGCAAAATGGGCTTATGTGCTTGGAGATACGGTTGAAATGGAAGACGTGTGTCGGAATCGTTTTGACGCTTGGACAGCGTGAATTTTCGTTTACGTACGTTTCGAGTTCTGGCGTGGTTACCGTAGTTGTGGGGGACAGATGTGACACTGCATATGAATGGATATTTATCATGTTTAGGTAAGTATATGAAATCTAGACGGATTTTCCGTTTTCGGTATGATGTATTAAAAATAAGTAATAAGCGGATCAATTGGATATAATATCAATTGGATATTATATCCAATTGATTATAATTTGCATACTTACCTACATCCGACGCCTATTGCTACATTTACCCTTGAGGTAATTTGTGATAGGATTTCAGCATTGCTGCCTACTTACTGCTTTACTAAAGGAAATGTCATTGTGCCTGTCAGTTAAACGCAAAATTTGACAGCTCCGAACAACTATAGTGTAAATAACATTATTTGCGGTATTTGACACATTATAAGATAAGATAAGATAATATTTATTCATTAAAACTTATGCTAATTTGATTTATACAATGGTAATTATACAATTTATACTTAAATACTAGTAATTCATGGATTCAGGTTAAGATAGGTACAGATCAATTTAACAATATTAATACCGATACAAATATGTATTTTCTAAACTCTAATGGAAATTTGAACAATACCTAAACTAAGTAAACATTTACTTGTATCTTAGGTATGCACGTTTTGTAGGTCAGTGTATAAGTGGGGAAGTGCTTACCAAACAAGATGATTATTTATTTATAATAACAATAAACTATATGACTATGACTATATTCTACTCTTTAGAACGTTAAATGGTGACATACTTAGCAATTAGTTTGTACAACACACATATAAATCTTTCTTAACTTCTATGTGACTATTTCTAGTAGTCTTTCTGTGTCCTCGTACGCCTTGCCAATGAGCAACGTTTGTACCGCTTTTATGCAGACTTTATTATGACTGACGTATATAGAGATGTAACTAACGCAAATCGATTGTCACAGCAAGCGATTACGATTGGATGGCACGTAGACTGAGGTATCGAATTGTGACGTATAATGAATTTTTATTTGAGATTTAAATAAAGCTAGAATTATATGGTTTTCCCGCAAGCTACCGGTCGGTCGGTGTATTTAATACACCGACCGAGTAGGTCGCACCCATTGTCAAAATTGAAACTAACTGGGGATCTATTTTAAAGTTTATTTATGTTATTTCTGTGTTAAATTTGTTGTCTGTTAAGTGACGATAAATATATCCATATTTACAGTTAATTATCCACCTTTTCCTTATTTTTATTAAAAGAAAAATGAAAAATTCATATCGATTTACTTAGACGACTACCGATTCATAACGGTGGTGTCCGGCCAACCCTAAAATTAAAAAAAAAAAGACGTAGAACGTAAACGTTCGCAGTGCAGTTGTTTTCCTTTGTGATTTCGATGTGCAAAACATTTTACGTAGTATTGCTGTTGTGAGTGACAGACGTCAAATACCGTAAATAATGTTATTTACACTATAACAGGCTGATATCGTCCGGCGAACTGGTAATCTGTGGGCCCCTATAGGCCTGTGCACACCAAATGCGTGCACGTCAACGTGCACGTGTGCGTTGTGTTATACAGATCCTTATAAGAGACTTGCGTGACGTGTCTGCAGAAACTTTTCGCTTCAATGCATTTGTAGGTTACGAATAAATCTTTAGTTTGAAAATCATGTTTTCTAGATCATATAAGATTACTTCCGTGTGGTTCCGTGTTCTAGTGGTTCCGTGACTACCATACAAACCGAAATACAGTCGTACGCATCAATGGACAAGATAGTGACCCCATACCTACACAAAAAGGCACGGCACAAGGTTCGATTTTAGGTCCAACCGAATATTTAACGTACGTCAACGACATGTGTAACCTATTCACAAAGGGCTCTGTATACCAATTTGCCGATGATACGTGCTTGGTCACATACGGCAGAAACATCAGTGAGGCACAGGAAATGATGCAATACAATTTTGATACTCTGTGTAAGTGGGCTCACGACGTAGGCTTAGTTATAAATGCCAACAAAACAAAACTTTTACACATACGCTCCCCATACGCAAAAAGTGTCAACCCTATAGTTATAGCTCATGCGCACCCCTGCTGGCACGACCCGCGCGCGTGCGCGTGCGAGCCGCTCCAGCTGGTGGACCAACACACCTACCTGGGCCTTGTCATCGACAAACACCTCAACTGGAAGCCTCACATTGAACATGTATGTGACAAATTACGGTCTCTGCGTTCCCAAATGAACATACTTAAATATAAACTCCCTTATAATATATTACGATTACTATACCTGTCTCTGGCAGACACGGTCATAAGTTATGGGCTAAGTAGCTACGGACGAACATATAAAACTTACATAGATAACATATATAAACTACAACTTAGCATACTTAAAACTATTTTACCAACATACTTAAATAGATTTGATAACGAATGTGATATTTTTAAACACTGTAAAGTAATGTCTATCTTTGACAAAATCAACATGTCGATAGTTCTCGATGAATATGATAAAATAAAACTACTAGAAATGAAATACAGACATAAAAAATTACGTAGCACAGTTGTTCAATCTAGATATATTCTCCCAAAGTACGTAAACGTGTATGGCAGGAGGACGTGGAAATATATGCTATCTAGCATACTAAATAATATACCAGAAGAAATATATAAAAATACCCTCGAAAATAAAACTAAATGTAAAAACGCTTTTAAGAAATATTACCAGGATGGGAATGTGTGATGACAGGTGTTACCTGATACTTGTTTACTTACGAACTTATTTTTTTCCTTTATGTGTCTAGTATATAAGTACCATATACAAAAAAAGCATAGGTATATAAACATTACACATGCAGTTTGAGCGTAGTGATGCATTTGCACCACGCATAAACTTTCACAAGTTTCTGTGGCGCATCTTAGTTTTAAGTTGTTTGTATTATGTTTTTGTGATGTGTAAATAAATTAAAAAAAAAAAAAAAAAAAAAACTTAGAACTAGAATGAATAAAGGAAAGTTTTGCCATAAATCTCCTACAATCTTCATCTCAACTGTAACTACACAAAACCCGCAAATCCGCAAACAAAGAATCGCATTACAGGGCACAGATTATATAATATTTCTGGAAAAATTGCAGTGTCTTTTCTCTGCGGTTGCGGCCATAATTCACAATAGAGGTCACAGAATAATATAAGAGTACTGTTCTGGCCCCAATTTCACCACGGTGACAGGTGCGACAATTGTAAAATCACTGTTGCTGACGTCACAGGCATCCATGGGCTATGGTTACCACTTACCATCGGGCGGGCCGTATTCCTGTTTGCCACCATCATTGTATTATTTAAAAAACTTTATTATATCGAAAAAAAAACAGATATTTCTTTTGCGAAGTTTCTGACAATTGTCAAGATTTAGAAGAATTGTAGGTAATTCTTGACAGGTAATGAGTTATATGTCGGAATTTCGTGACAATTGTAGTGTTTCTTGTGACAATTGTCATAAACTTAGCAAGAGAAATATCTGTTTTTTTCCGATATAATAAAGTTTTTTTTAATATGCCTGTGACGTCAGCAACAGTGATGTTTTACAATTGTCGCACCTGTCACCGTGGTGAAATTGGAGCCTGGAGTAACTGAATCATTTTTTTAAAGTTCTATATAGTGTACTTTTCTCAAATTTGAGACATTGTACATACCTATGTTATTTTTACTTAGAATCACTAAGCTATCTTTCGATTATAATAGGAGGAAAAAAGTGTCCCAAAATTTTTATTTCAATCCCGTTACCATTTTTCATAGTAATTACCAATTTATATATATGACGGTACCGGAATTGAAGGATTGAAACAATTTTGGGGCATTTTTTTTTCTCCTATTAGGATTGAAAAAGCTCGTGATTCTGAGTAGAAATAGTATAAAAAAATCCCAAGTAAAAAAAGCGTAGTGTACAATATTAAAATTACCCAATTGCAGTGTCTTTTCCTCGCCGGCTGCGGTCACAGTTCACAATGGACTGGGTTTTTATGGAAAAACAGCGTTAGTGATTGCCGCAGGGATATTTCTGTTCCGGAAAATATTCCGGAAAAGTTGTTTTAATCTTAGATCCGGTCCGGTGCCGATTTTTGAATTTCGAGCTTTCGATTTCGTTACTCGAAAATCGGTGGGAAACGGCGAAATGTTATTTTTTACATATGAGCGATAGAAATTGGGAATCTAGTGGTATTGACCACTCGTTTTCAATTCTATTAGTAGAATTTTAAATGCAGATAGGGAGAACAGGAAATCGAGCGATCGAAATTAAAAATCGGCCCCGTGTTCTACTACTAAAGCTAGTAATACAGTGTAGTGTTCCCGGGATTCTCGTTTTTACTGGTTTTATTAGAAATCGGCTGCGATTTTTTTAGTGCTCCGTAAAACACTTTGTTGTCGGATCACTTCGGTTTTTAAATCGGTTAAATGCGTTTTTCTCGGAGACCGTTTGACGTAGACCTAAAATGTGGAACAGCTATAGCAACTAATCGTACCTACTATCACTAATACTTTATTCGCATAAATGAAAACCGCTTATTTACTAATTTAAAAGTAGAAAGCTTTTGTGAAACATTTCTTAATTTTTTTTATTTGGTATATTTATGTATTTATACAAAAGAAATCGTTATTTTTTTGTTGGTGTGCTAATTTAATGATTGATTTAACAAGTTCGTTAATTTGTCTTAATTACTGAGAAATCATTATAAGTTTTTTTCTTAGCCGGTTATCGTGTCGCACTCCTGGGCAAAGGCCTCTCCCTTAATCTCCACAACTCCTGTTGTTGTGCTTTTTCCGGAACAAAGTTTATTTATGAAAAAAAATAATCGAGTCGATTGGTTTTTTACGCAATTCCCACTTGGGAATTTTCCCTAGCACGTCACTAAGTATATTTCCCTGCATACAATATACTATTCATGTGACATCACTACGGGTCTAAGTGGATTGAATTGCAGCGTTTACAAACTTTGTAGACCTATTTCGGGCTTGTCAGGCTGGAAAAAGGCCATTTATATACCGCAAATGCCAAAGCACCTGATTTTCTTGGGTTCTTCATTTGAAATTTAAACGGATATTGGTGCCTTTACATTGTATACAAGTAAAGAACAATGTAAATTGATTACTTTAGGTACAGTCAGCTGTAAGAAGTTGCTAAGCGGGCGAGGTGTTCAAAATTATCTGGACACGCTCTTATTCTCTTATCAATAAAGCCGCGTCAAGATCATTTTGAACACCTCGTCCGCTCAGCAACTTCTGCCGCTGACTGTTTGTTACTCAAGTAAAGGAATATTTGGTTTCATGTTTTTAAACAGTTTCATAAAGAGTTTCTAATTTAAACCTGCGATAATCTTCGACAAAATGATAGCCATACACCCTATAAAACAAAGTCCCCCGCCGCGTCTGTCTGCTTGTATGTATGTTCGCTATAAACTCGAAAACTACTGGACGGATTTTCATGCGGTTTTCATCTATCAATAGAGTGATTCTTGAGGAAGGTTTAGGTGTAATTTGTTAAGGTTTTGAGTAACCCATGCGAAGCCGGGGCGGGTCGCTAGGCCCTACTAATATTATAAATGCCGAAGTAACTGTCTGTCCGTATGTCTGCTTCCTCAGCTTATCGTTTTAAAATGAGAGCGTATATTCGATTGTATCGGAGTGGCTTAGCGGAGGGTTCGTGAGACTGTCATACGTCATAACCAAACTTAAATGGAGCTGGGCGGGACGTGTTGCCAGGCAGAGTGATGGCAGGTGGGCCAAACTGTTAACGGAATGGTGGCCGCTTTCAGACGAAAGGAGTGCCTGGCGTTCGTTGACTCGTTGGGTTGACGACATTCGGAGGATTGCGGGTCACTTCTGGATGAGATTGGCTCAGGACCGGGATAAAGGGGCTCACAGGTTACCAGTCCACCATATCGGCCTGTCAGTTAAAAGCAAAATTTGACAGCTCCGAACAACTGACAGGCTGATATCGTCCGGCGAACTGGTAAAATGTGGGCCCCTTAAGTGGTGTACTCGAAGAGAGGCCTATGCTCAGCAGTGGGCGGTAAAAGGCTAATATGATGATGATTTGATGATTAAGTAATGGAACTGTATTATGTAAAAAAATCTGAAACAGTTCTTTTAGAAAATTACATCTACTTCCAAACTCTAAAAGGTTTCTTGCCAAATTAAACTTTGTTTTAGAAACGTCTCGAAAACCTTGAGACTTGTTTCCTTCGTTAGCATATAAAAATCTTTTGAAGTTTCGTCATGTACCTTGTTATGTAAAGTATTTACATACACGTGTATTCTGTAGTGCTAAACAGCGATATATAGGGTGAATTTTGTGACGTGCTCTTTAAATTTATTTTTGATTTAATATCTGGTAAAAACGGGTTTAATAACTTTGATTGAAGGCCGATGGCGTAATTTCTGTAAATTATAAAATATAATAATTACCTACTCTTTGCACAAACAAGTGTTACTAAAAATTTTATGTGAACGAAAAATAAAACAAGCGTTGTATGTATTTCAATTACATATAGGTACCGTATTAGCTAACATTGGTAGTAGTATTGTATTTAAGAAAATAATTTAACAAATTGGTACCTAATCAATGATTCAATTCCGTATTGACATAATAGATATTATTCAGTTATGAAACACTTAATTACGAATGATGACATTATGGTGCGTATTTAATTCAAAACCATTATATCGAATAACAGTTTTCACCCTGTATGAGTATTCCATTTACACGCCTCACTAAATCCATCTTACTTTCCTAACTAAAGTAACATCAAATAAAAAAGCTTCGTAACACAAACTTGCTTCAAAAGGCTAGTTATCCTAATAGCTAGAGGCCAATTCTGATTTCAATATTTGATATGGTTTTCATCTCATTTTGATACCCCTAAAGGTGACGTTGAGATTCAGACTGCGTTAGCATTACTGTGGCTGTATTGCAGTACGACATTACTGCAGGAAACGTCAAATTAAATATGAAATTTTCGATAAATTGTTATTTTGACGTTTCCTGCCGACTGCATTACTGCCGCAAATGTCAAAATCGATGTTGCTGTCCGGAATTTTGACATTTGGCTGCAAAACTGCGGCAGTAATGCTGGTGTAGTTTGAATCCAACCGTCACATTTTGTCGTGTCATCAGGCATCTCACGCGCACCAATAAGTGTGAGCGAAATGCATTATGAGATTATTCCAGCTTGCTGCGTCAGCACCAATCAGTGCGAGCCGCTAACGCTCACCTTTTCTTTAGTATTTGATATCTATTTCAGTTTTAATCTATTAAGGGGCCCACATATTACCAGTTCAACGCAACGCAGTCAGTTAAACGCAAAGGTGACAGTTCCGAACAACTGACAGGCTGGTATCGTCCAGCGAACTGGTAATCTGTAGCCCCCCTTTAAAGTTCTTATAGTTTATGAAAACCATATCAAATTTGTTAAAACAAAATCGGCCCTCAGATCAATCATTTACTATCCCTCAGAAGTTACTGTTCCGTTCCCATTGTCGTCACGAGCTCCGTAATGACCCTAATGATCTGTTTCGATATGTCTCTACATTTGAGAAAAAGGTTCTTGTATTTTATATGTAAGTATAGGTTTCATGGTTCACCTTTGTAGAAGTTATTTTTGAGAACTAAGTTATGTGTGTCATCACACATGTTGAATATAGCGAAATCTAGTTAAATAGATAGAAAATTAGCTTTTGATGGGATTATTGTGTATGGGATTTTAAGTTTCCAAAACATCCCGCTTGGCGCGCTGTTTAAAATCCCATACAAAAATAGACAACGCAAATGCGAACGCTCGACTCTCGTCACGCTATTGAATGAAATTTACACTTGGGGTTCTGTACGGTTACCATCAGTTTGTCACTGACATAAACGCCGTCGAGAACGTAATTTACTGTCTATACATCCCGTTTGCACTAATATGCGAGTGCGAGCGAGATGTATAGAAAGTAAATTACGTTCTCGACGGCGTTTATGTCAGTGACAAACTGATGGTAACCGTACTGGTGTATTGAGTAAACACCCAAAGTTTGCTTAACTCTCTACGGTCAATTACTGAGCTTAATATTGGACTAAGGTGGCTTTGTTTAAGATTGTCCCGTTATAGAGTCGGACCAAGAAAAGTCTGCAGCGGATTTGATAGCCTACGCAGTGTCAGTGTTATTTATACGTCATAATTTCATAGAAGTTTGACGTTCAAAATAAAACGTGCACTGCGTGGGCTATCAAATCCGCTGCAGACTGTTCTTGGTCTGACTCTATTTATTATTCATTCAATTTTACAAACAATATAATCTGAAACAAAATAAACAACTAAATAAATCACACAAAACATACGAAGTAAATCATGAAATAATCATATTAACCTTGAAAAACTCAAAAGAATATGCAAATGGGTTCACATATGTTACGAAGTTGCTCGTTCATGAAAATTATGCTTCACAATACACAACATCCGAGGAAAAGTACAGCATGAAGTACTTTTTAAATTATTTTCCTGAAATGATAAGGGTCCTACCATAAAATTTATTTACATTTTGAATTCAGTCTATTATTTGGTATTTGGAAGTAAAAAAATGCGAGTGTGACTTACATACGGAAGGTGTCTTTTCATAGAATAAAATATATGATATCTTATCATGTACATTAAAAATAAATACGTTTCCTGAAAAATCATGTATTTACAAACAAGATATATGCAGTGGTATTACTAAAAGAAATTAATAACTAGCTTAAATCTAAAATAGGCCCTTGAGGCATTGTACCGAGGATGCTGGCGGCATTTCCTCGCTGTATCGCAATACGATACGTTTAGCGAGGTAGCCGCCAGCTCTTCGGTCATACGTTTCCTACAATTTTTAATATATATTTTTTTCTTATTTGCTACAAGGGGCTGCTTGCAGTGTTTGCATATGGTTTGCATACTCTGTTTTGCATTGTTATCAACTTATCACTTCCGCTCAAACCGGTATACTGCACTCCTTATGTTAATCGGTTACCCAGTCTATGGACGCCTGCAACACTAGATATGTCACCTAAGAAAAAAATCTTTATATTACTTTATCATCTCCCATGCAGGTACTAAAAATTTTAATGATAACGTTTCCCACAATTCTCTCGTCAAAAACGAAGCCATGAACCCGCGAAATAATGAGTTTCCTTAGTACGGCGCTCTTCAAACATCTCTTTTTGCATGCTTATTACACACGACACGCTTGTAGCCGTGGATAAATAAGTAAACATAGAGTGCTCACTCCATATATAAGTACCCGTACCATGAGTCACTGACAGTTTAAAACTGACATTATACGCTAACGTCTACCACAGAATAAATAATAGTACTAGGTACAGAAGACTCACTCTCTAACAAAACGCGTCTGTTACGATCAGGACAGATATGGCCGCTAGGTGGCGACAGCGCCACGCGCGGCTTATGGCTAGCCACCAAAATTGGTGTGGAACGGATATACTTGTATCTACCTGTTGCAAAGAGACGAAATCGCGGAGTGAGCCACGCCTGCGTCTACATAATTTACTTTCTATACATTCGCTCGCACTAATATGCGAGGACGTGCGAGATGCATAGAAAGTAAGTTACGTTCTAAATAGCGTTTATGTCTGGTGGTAGCCACACAGTTTTCTTACCGAAACGCTTATTAGCTATCTTCGTAACGACATCTGAAGTCAAGTAGCGGATTTATCAGTACTGCTACTTGACAATAGATGTCACGAGTGTGGCGATTGACGAAAAGTGTATTGCTCTACAATTTACAAATAATATTACAAGCAGAAGTAGTTGAAAATAGAGTTCCGTCATTTGTAAAATTTTATATCGGGCAATAACGTTTAAAATAAATAAATCATCCGGTTATAATAGCTGCTGAAAATTGTTGAGCATTAAACTTTTCGTTCGTTGCGACATCTATTGTCGAAAATATCTATATAAATCCACTGGGGTCCCTTTGTCTCCCATAATGTTTTGTATTGTTTGTCATATTATCGTTAGTCATAAAACTGAAACGGTTAACTTTTCAGTATTTTCGTAAGGTTATTCTATAGATAGGTTAGGTTAGGTTTGTTTTATGGCAATCCTGAAAAGTTACGCGTTTCTGAGAAAAACCAATTATGTCTAACGAAAATTCGGACAAACAATACATTATGACTTGAGACTATTTGGGAAACAATAGAGACCCAAATCCACTACTCGACGCTAGATGTCGACTACAAAAATAATAAGCGTTTTGGTAAGAAAACTGATGTATGGAGTGAGCACTCTATACTTACTCATTTCTCTATGCTTGTAGCGTGCCTACACTTGAATGTTACGTCGCTCTCTAATTTTATTTTGCATATGAAATTTTATCTCTAACATCAAAGAAGAAAACCACTTTGAACTTTCGTAGGAAACTTGAAAGTCTCATTTTCCCACTAGATTGTACCGGTAAAGTTTTTTTTTATTAATTAAGTCAGCTTTTCTGCTTCATTGGTTTGTTTCGTGTTTACTATCAGTTAATTATTGATACGCCATTTCTCAGACGATAATAGGTATTCGGGGTAGTAAAGTCGAGAATATTTTTTATCTAGGAAATATTTGAGATTTTTGATTCTCCATGATATATTATTACAAATGTCACACATTTTGTCTTGGCAATTTGAGACATGCATTTTTTTTTAATGTGGGTCATATACAAAAATTCATAAACGCGCTACATTAAAGTCAATTTTTTTATTCGGTAGACTAAAATGACATTTCCTAGTATGAACATAAAATGTCATTTCATAGTATGAAATGTCATTTTAGTCTACCGAATAAAAAAACAGACTTTAGGTACATATTAATCGTATAATTTCGAGTTATGCATTTGAGAAAGGCAAAAAACCAAAAAATTATCTTTGAGGTTGGTAAAGTTTCATGAATAAGGGGCCAATGATTCCAGTAGTGTTTGTAAATAAATGCCTATAAACCAAAAAGATCATCATCATAGGCCTTTTCGTCTATAGCAGACGATTTATGGTGTAACACCGGAGAAACACCGTTTTTGGTGGCTGAATAGACCGATGCGAGACCGACATGGTCTACCACAGGTCTGACAAGAGAAGTTTGCGGAAACCGGTACTGAGACACCTTGTCGTCGTCTTTGTCTCTTGTCAGCGAGTGTGGCGAACCAGGTCTCATCACAAAACTTGCGACCCTCCACAACACGTTTTCGCCATTCCGTCCGCTGCTCTGCGAGCCTCTCCCAGTCTCGGTGGTCGATATGGAAGGCAATCAAGTCCCTCTTTGCGCAATCTTTAAAGCGAAGCAATGGCCTCCCAACGTTACGTTTTGCATTCGCAACCGCACCAAGAAGAACACGACGAGGTGGTCGAGAGGGTTCCATCCTGTGCACATGCCCTAGCCAACGCAAACGTCTCTGCTTGAGAAACGCTGTTAAGCTAGGCAGCTGTGCAATTTCTAGAACCCTTTCGTTTGTCACCCTGTCTTGCCATGTTATTCCTAGGATCTTACGAAGGCAACGCATGTAGAAAGAGTTAATACGACGTTCTATTTTTGCATACGTCGTCCAGGTTTCAGCTCCGTACAAGAGTATGCTTAATATAGAAGCCTGAAAAACCAACATTTTGGTCTTTGTTGTGAGATGCTTGTTTTGCCATACTCGAGTACTAAGCCTCCCAAACGTGGTCGCCGCTTTGCCGATACGTATGTCGACCTCCGCATCAAGCGAGAGGTTGTTCGTTACGGTCGACCCTAGGTAGCAAAATCTGTCAACTACCTCTAACAGCGTGCCATTCAGTGAGATAGCTGGTGCCACAGAAGTACCTTGTGCTAGCACAACGGTCTTCCTCGTGTTAATGGACATAGCAAACAGGGAACACGCCTGTGAGAATTGACTCACCATTGACTGAAGCTCGCGTTCAGAGTTAGCAACGAAGGCTGCGTCGTCGGCATATAGGAGGCTGTCAACGAAAAAATCCTCGCGGTTTCTTTTGGACTTGAGGAGAGAGATGTTAAATATCTTTCCGTCGGCCCTCGTGTGCAGATGAATACCCTGTTGGTTATCGCCGAAAGCGGTACGTAAAATAAGCGAGAAGTATATACCAAACAGGGTAGGAGCCAAGACACAGCCCTGCCGCACTCCTCTGGAAACAGCAAACGGCTCATACCTAAGTTAAAAAAAATAAAAAAATGACATAACATTGCTCATGGTTGAGGATCATTCATTAAACCTTAAAATAAAAGAAGTCATTTTGAAAAACAAACATTTTGATACCTTTACTACAGTGAACATTATATTGAGTGTGAAATTTTTTAGAAAAAACACTATGCTTCAACTTTGTTTTTCAAGTTATTTAGTTTATTGGTAAATATTCCCGGAATCTATATTTTTTAGGGCACTTCAGTAGATGTGCCTAATAAGCGGAATGCGTCATTACCATCCTCTGTCATCTTTTCATACGAGTGAGATGAAAATAATACCACCTTGTTTCCAAGTGCGTGAACATAAACAGAAAACAACCTTATAGAGCTCTTCATGTCGGACCATTGAAAACTTTTTTATAACATTTTATTTAGAAAACAAACTTAAGGTGCAGTAGATTGAGAAAACGGAGTTTTTAAAAGTCGTAGCGGTTTTTTTGAATCACAATACGGCTGGCATAAATTTAATTAGCAATTTTGAGGTTTTTCTTTAGGGAATGTTTCGATTCGAATCCTGATTTTTTGACTTTCGCTCGATAAAAAAAAAACCGGACAAGTGCGAGTCGGACTCGCCCACCAAGGGTTCCGTACTTTTTAGTAGGATTTGTTGTTATAGCGGCAACAGAAATACATCATCTGTGAAAATTTCAACTGCCTAGCTATCATGGTTCATGAGATACAGCCTGGTGACAGACGAACGGACGGTCGGACGGACGGACGGACGGACAGCGGAGTCTTAGTAATAGGGTCCCGTTTTTACCCCTTGGTTACGGAACCCTAAAAATCACGAAGTTAGGTTTAAAATGCACTTTATAACAAATTATGCACAAAACCTAAAATATAAATATTGCTTCGAAAACTTGGCAATATCATGTTTAAGGGAACGTATTGATATTTTTGTTTTTTTATTAAGGGCCACTTGCACCATCCCACTAACTAAGCGGTTAAACCGTTAACTCATTTAACCGTTATTTAACCGTTAACATTGTACTGCTAACCATGGTAACCCCAGGTTTAATAGGTTAACCCCGGGTTAGTGGAATGGTCCAAGTGGCGCTAAAACGTTCAAAAACGTTAAAATTTTTTTTAAAAGAGCATGATATCCGCGCTCCGGGCACGCACATCCATCTCGCTCACGCTTACGCTCAGTGAGAGTGAGAGAAGAACGCGAACTTACTGGGCCTTAAACAGAAGTATATTTTCAGAGTAATTCAGGTAAAAGGTAAAAACCCACGCCATGACCATATTTTCTATCGCAAGTTTCGCGCGGCGCACCATATCTTTTGTACCCTTCTAATTTTCTCGCTTTACGCCCTCATAAGTAGATGTGGATGTGGAATTTTGTAAAGGATGACTCAAGCTAGACCGGGCCGGGTCCGGGCCGAGGCGTCCGATACGTCATTTACTATGACGGCTGATCGGTGATCACGTGGTGATTTCCATAGAAAACGAAGCGCCGGTAGCTCCGGCAGGGGGGTGTCACTACGCAATTTAGGTACATTTGGCTGGCGCGCCGCTCGGAGCGGCAGGCGTATGGCAGTGGGCTGCCGCTCGACCGCACGATAGTCGTGTCACGTGGCGCTCGCGCAAACAAGATTCACCGTTCGTGCGCGGTTATAAGTTTCAATTTTGTTGCAGGCGGCGAGTATAGGTATAATTTTATACCTAAATCTGACTTTTGTGAAGGAGTGAATTTTCTGTACGGTAGTACTATTAGTTATTCTGTGGCTCCGGCCCGGTCTAGCGTGAGTCATCCTCAAAGTGAAAACACATTTCAGCGGTTCCTACTTAAATATGTAGCAGCTCAGTAATATCGGATGACATGGCGTCGAAAAGTTTCATCTAATCAGGTTGCATCGATTTAAAATACATAACACTACATACACACATACACTACTAACATTATTTTTAAGTATGTAGGGTAAACCCTCCAGTGAATGAACACCCCCCAGTGAATGAACAAAATCACGTTTTTTGTCTAAAATAAGAAATATAGCAATTTCTACCACTTGTCGTATTTTTTTTCTTATTAACAACTCTATTTCCTATGCAATTTCAACCCCTGCTAAATTTATTTTCGACCAGTTTGAACGTGACTGGCGTTTAAAGTTTACGTATTTCTGGTTTTGAAGTTTTGTATGCAAAAATTATATCCCAGATAAGAACAGTGTACGTTTGGAGCAACATATGAAGTGCTTATTTAATGTTTACCTGTACAAAGTTTGGTTATTTGGTTAGATTAAGAGTTAAACCTTCTACAAATGTACACTTTGTCGACGTATTATGTGATTAAGTCTTTATTTTTTATAGTTCCAATACTGGCTTATCAAATGTTCTGAAACCAGTAAATGAACGGTGTGTTCATTTACTGGTGTCGTCTAGATATATTTTTTTTTCTAAATTTATGTGTAAACGAATTGGTATTGAGCTTGTTTTTTGTGATCCTGCATAGAAAATGATTCTGATTCTTTCAGCCAGTATTGGAACAAACAAAATTTCTATAGTCCATTTACTGGATTTTTCATGCCTATGTATGAACAATACAACATTTGGGGTGTTCATTTATAAGATTTCTACTAATTCTATGTTTGAACAATGTAACCACGAACAATGCAATGACAAGTTTATTATTTTAAGAATTATTTGCTAATCCTAACTTTTTTCATCAGAATATGCTGATTGTTTCTTGTTTTAAAGATTGATTCTCTTTTTCTTAATAATATGTAATAGGTTCTGGCGAATAACCATCATTTTATTACATTCTAATCTATTTGAAATCAATATGGAGGGGATAAAAATATATGAACGCTTTCGCTATACCTACTAAAATAGAGCTGGAAACGTTTATAGTGTTAAAAATGTTTTTCTAAAGCTGATTAAAAATATCTAAATGATGTTCATTCACTGGATTTTGCGGTGTTCATTCACTAGTTTTTATGTTCATTCATTAGGTTTTTGGGTACTTTTTGATTAATTCTGCTATAACTCAAAAACTATGAAAGTAATAAAAAATCGCAGAAATTACTTTCTTATTTATTAAATGAGGATTCATTAAATTGCAGATAATTATTGAAATTATTAATGAATGCTGAGAAATGATTTTTCAAACTTGGATAATTCCTTAAGTGTTCATTCACTGGAGGTCTTACCCTACTAACAAAAATAAGATCATTGTTATCTTTATGAAATAAATAAATTGAAATTGAATTGAAATTGAATTAAAATTTAGATATACGGTCCCGCGGCGGCCAGCGGCAGCTAGGTTTGAGTTCATGTCTGAAAATTACAATGTTTACGGCTTTTGCTTTGCCAGAATAGGTACTAAATAAATATGACAAGAAAAATATGTCGCTTACACAAAAAAAGGGAGGGGATTCAAAACTCTTTAGCGTTAAATAGTGTAACTGTTACTAGTTAGGAAAAAGTGCTAAAACGACCATAATTTTTTGTCCAGGATTTTGTAAAATTTTTGCACTTTTAAAAAACTCTTAAAATGAATTCTATAAATGTTATTCTCTTTTTATTTTTTTTCAGCCTAACGACAATTTAAACGCTTCTTTCTACAAGTATATCAGGCCGAAAACTCTCAGATCGCACCTTATTTCTAAGTTGATGTGGAATCTAAATGTGCAAACATTTCGCTCACTGCGACTCTGCGATCCTACTTACATATGAAACAGCTCAGCAATATCGGATATTACACGGCGTCGAGAAGTTTCATCTAATCAGGTTGCATCGATTTAAAATTTAGATATACTGTCTCCGGGCGGTCAGCAGGGATTTGAGGTTACAGCATTTGCTTTACCGCGGAATTTAAACATGAACTGAAAAGCTACTATAGTTGTATGTTTATCATCCAGCTTCTTCTTCCTCGCGTTATCCAGCATTTTTGCCACGGCTCAAGAGCCTGAGGTCCGGTTGGCAACTAATCCCAAGAATAGGCGAATTGGTGTTTTACGTCCATCGTGACATACCTAATATTTTAGAAAAAACGCAGCCGACTGCACTACTGCCGCAAACGTCAAATCAAATAAAATAGGTATTTTTTTCGATAAAATGACGTTTTTGAAGTTTTCTGCAGCAATGCAGTCGATTGCAGTGTTGCAGATTAAAAATAGAAAATTCTAGAGCCTTAAGGGTCAGAGAGACGAACCCATCTTTCAAAATTTAAGTGCAATTTATTGCGCTAATAATTTTAACAAACTACACTCATGGACAAATTTAGAGTAACGCTAAAAAAAGTTTTATTACTAATTTTGAAATTACTTTAGGTGCTGTAAATCCAGTAATTTGTCCTTTTTTTGCGTTCCCTCTAAATTTGTCCATGAGTATACATTCCTCATTAAAAATAATAATTATATTAGATAACAGTTATTGTAGGCACTTGTCCCACCGCCGACGATGAGCGATAAGCGAGTAGAACGATAAACTAGAAACGAGTGGGCGAGCGGCGAGAAGCGAGTGTTAGCTCCAATAGTTTTGTCGCTCGGCTATAGGCGAGTGTTCGAGTGCGACGGGCTATTACTCGCGTCACTCGCTCGGGCGGTGCAGCGTAGCCGAACACGCAGACTGATTGGTCTCGCAGCTTGAGTTCTAACTACGAAGCGAGCATCGCCGAGCGAGTACCGCTGAGCTAGTTTTATCTTATCGCGGCGACAAACTAGTAGAGCGAGTGTTCTCGCCGGCAGTGTGAACAGCATGCGATGAACTATTAATATATGTGTCTCTTTTACTAACACAGGATCCTAATCTTTTGTTCGTTTCTTGGGCAAGAAAATCGCCGATAGTTAATCGCTTACTCGCTCTTGGTGGGACAAGTGCCTATGAACCGAATTAAGACACTTTACGCCCACATATCCTGGTATCCTGTTTTTTTGTTGTATGAATCCTTCACACTTATTACACACGACACTTGTGCTTAATTTATTTATATTTTTTATTTAATTCACTGTTAACCTTTCGTTATCCGCCATATTTCATCTGATATCGCCGGTAATGAACGGCCAGAAATTAATCAGAAGCCTATAAATACTGATTGCAAAATTTAAATTTATCACACCTCCGATAATTGGTTGAGGTGACAGGTTATTTACTTACTCATGAAAGTTAATTTGTATGTTGAAATTATTAATGTTTTAACATAGTACGTGATAGTACTGAAAGAAATCTTACACGGATAATAACCTTGCAAGCTTATTTTCCGTATAAGATTTCTTTCAGTACTATCACGTACTATGTTATATTGAACTTCAACAAGTTAATACATGAATATGGTGAGTCTTACTAAAAAGTTGCATGTAACCTTTTTTGTTTAAAATTTGTTAAGGAATATTTCTTACCTTGACACTTTATCCCTAACTCTAATACTTTTCTCAAAAATTAAAAAAAGACCGTCAGCCCGGTCAATATTCATGCTAAAAGGGGGGTTGCGTCAGGGGGCGGACATGGGACACTAGTGTGTGTAAAGCACCGTACCCAAAGGTATCATACTACATTCATTGAATGCTGGCTATTATTAGTTTGTCTTCCCCATACATTAAAACACAACTTGACCGAATCAATGTGGCTGATGTAGCCGATCTTAATCATGTATTTTGTATTGTATTGTATTAATTGTACTTGATTCATACACACTCATAATCATACGCATATTAAATAGAAACTGCTTAATAGGGTATTTTCCTACTAGTCAAATCAGTTACTTTTTTAGAACTGTCAAAACGATTTTCTAATATGGAATTTATATGAAACATTACATCGTGACGTCACGGTCAACTCGCCTACTTTTTATACTTCTATCCGATTTATTAAATAGAACTTGTGTTTAAAAATAACTCCTATCTGTGTTTTTCTAATAATTATCTGGTGCTTTATTTCATGCATGGTGTAAAATAATTTATTTTAAATACAGTATAATACCCTATTGTCGTAGTACCATTGAGTCGATTAACTTAAGATTTATTACAGCTCCTCAACTAAGGTAAACGTACTAGTGCTCGACATGCTAATGCCGAATATATGACACAATGCTGTCATCTCTATTGACAATGACTTAAGTTTCAAGATGACATGTACTGGGACCGCGTCGATCACCACTGGTGATCGCGTCGACTGGTGATTCACCAGTACGTTTACCTTATGTACCTAAATTTTGTTTGCTATTCACTGTTCACCCATATAATAAATAGTACTAACGTACAGTATGGACACTCCCTGCCTCCCGTTGAAAGTGCCGCCCACCCGCTCTCGGTTACCTCACAGTTACCGGCCGGCAAGGACCCGACGCGGTGCGCAGAGCGGAGGCCACGTAAAATATTCAAATATTTACAAAACCTATCAGAACACACTGAAAACAACACAATATCTATATGAACAAAATATCATGTTTTCAACTTACGTAATATTTTTGTGGCCTGAATTTCCTTACAAAAATGTTGTTACTTCGTTTATATACTGATTCAAAATAGGAAACTATTACAAGCTTTTATTTAGTTTCACCTGACCGTTATCTGTCTGTCTGTGTGTGTGTAATCAAATCTTGCAAGTTAAATTTGATCCACTTCCCGGTTTCCGATTAAGCTGAAATTTTGCATACATACGTAAGTCGGGTGACAATGCAATATTATGGTGTCATCGAGCTGATCTGATGATGGAGACCGGAGGTGGCCATAGGAACTCTGTGATAAAACAACGAAACCTAATTGTGTTTGGGGTTTTTAGAATTGTCGCGATGAGTATTAGTTGCCTGTGGAAAAAAAGTACAGTCGGCGATAAAAGCTTGTACCAAAAATGAAATTTTTGCCAAAAACTTATTGTATAAATCGAGCTTAGATACCCACCTTATAACATAATACGATCTTCCTAATTCCCGCAATGAGTTTTAAGTCATTGAGGTCATCGAACTTGACAACAAAATGGCGGAAACCCTAGCACGTCTTATCTCACTCACTCAAGCATGGTACGCGTTCACCTACACGAGCTTAGACTGTGTGCGTAGGAACGCGTTTGTTTCATACATTTGATCGCCAGTGTCCGAGGTGTGTGAGGCGTTGATGTCGCCTCTGTATCTGTCAATTTTTTTTGATAAAATGAGTGACGTTTGCCACCGCATTACTGCCGTGATTAAGACGATCATAATGAAATGGGCAGAGAGAAAAGGAAGGCCGAATAAAAGGTGGATGGTCTGTGTGAGAGATGATATGAAACGAACGCAAGTGAATGATGAGATGGGCGAGAGAGAGGTATGGAGGATAAATACATGCTGCTCCGACCCCAAATGAATGGGATAAGGGCAAGCGAATGATGATGATGATGATGATGGTGATAACAGCGACATTTTATCACGGATATTGACAGATACAGCGGCGGCAACAACGACACCGCAACAGTGGGTATGTAAACTTTGAAAAACTTGCTGACACATGCTGCAGGGGATCATGGCTATCTCATCGTCAATGTTTTGTTTTAATTGGGGTATTGTCATCAGCCGCAAAAGGTAAGGCCTAGATTCCCTTCTGGGTTGGAAGGTCAGATGGTAGTCGCTTTCGTATTTAGTGCCTACGTCAATACTTGGGATTAGTTGTCAAGCGGACCCCAGGCTCCCATGAGCCGTGGCAAAATGCCGGGACAACGCGAGGAAGATGATGGGGTAAGTCATCAGCTTACTAAGGTACACTTGAATTACCCTAATGCAGCTGCAGTTGACATAAAAATAAACTTAACATTCCACATTATTATTGCAATATATATATATATATATATATATATATACCTATCAAACACGTCGAGCGTCGAGTGTCGCGAGCACGCAAAACAAACAGTGTAACCGCACATTTGAAATTCAAACCAAGCGCCCGATTCAAATTCAATAATTTGTTATGTGTTTCAACTGGTTTTGATACGACCTTGATGATCATCTTGGTGATCGCGCTTCGTCGCTGAATATTTGTTCGCTTACTCCCGGCAAGAAATATTTTGAATTTGCTCTTTGATCATGTTCGGACATGTCTATTTATTAGAATTTTGTCGTTGAACAAATACGCTGTAACCGTCACGTGAGTTGATAGTAAAAGAAAAATATAATTGAAAATGGAGAGATACTCAAACGATAATTGTTTTCAGAAATATAATAGGTATCATATTTGACTTTGCTAGCTTCGTATTAAGTTAAATGGAATAGCTTGTGAATTAATACTCGTACTTACGACAGTAATCTGTGCATTTTTCTCAAACCGCAGGGTATGGTTATTACGGAAGTAATGACAATGTTTGAAACGTGCATTTTTGAAAAACCTGTTATAGTCTGTCAAGCCATTTCCGTCAGTAGAAAAAGGCGGCTAATTTAAAAAAATGTAGGCTCGGTGGGTTACCGACTTACCGTCCCATAGAAAAATTCGATTTCGCGCCTCTTTCTACTGACAAACTTGTTTGTGAGACTAATATCTACATCTACATACATAAACCTACCTTCCTTCCATGAGCTAATAAAATGCGGATACTAAACTCCCAGCAAGATTCACGCAAAGCGACACTCCAACTTGTGCAAACAAGACAACCGCATCTGAAATTCAAATGCTGCACGATCCGCGCAACTTTGATGCGCCGATTAGTGGAGCGGGTGGTCTGTTAATTATGTCTTATTCTGCTACTGCCGTATTTGAACTTCAAGATATTCACAAGAGACGACACGTACTAGATCCATTCTAGATACGTTATAGTTTAAGATATCAACTAGTTCTCTTTTGCAGCGCAATTCGGGCAACTAATGTCACTTTTACGTTAGATAGAGTTAGATTAGATTAGATGTGAATTGGATCTCTAAGTCATATCCTGTGGAAATCGTTTAACAGTATCTGCAGAATCGCGCAAATGTCAAATTTGACAGATTACATCTTAAACATATCGTTATCGTATCTTGGTGATGTCTAAAAGATGTCAAATAGATGTCTATTTCAAAATCCGAATCGGGCCCCTAGTCTAGAACGAGGGGGTTATGTTCTTAGACAATTAAACAATATTGAATGAAGAAACTTTATGGAAGATTGACGAAGATAGTGCGAAGTAGCAAGCCGTTTTTATTTTGATTAGATTTATATGATAAAATGGAAAATGGAGGAGCCACTGAAAAAGATTGACTAAATCCATCATATATGGTAAATAAAAACATAGTTAATTACACAAACGGGTCTACCGCGATATAATTTCATAGCTGAGCACTTGCTGACAACAGGAACGAATCACTGGATTGAGCTACATAAACCCAAAGTCCTCTCCAACGAGCGACACTATTATCCGCGGATCGTGAGAGAGGCGATTGAAATTAAAAAACACCCTAAAAATTTCAATCGTGAGGACGGGTACAAATTATCGTCTACTTGGGGACCAGTGATTCAAATGTTGAAACCAGCGGATATATCTTCGGACCAGTGTACGGATACTGTGAGTGTTGCGTGTCGTGCCGTGGACAATAAACATTAAATTTTAACGGGTAGCTGCAATTTCTTTGTCTACCCCGAACATTTTTATAAACTAATTTCGGGTAGTTTAGTGGTGTTTTATTAATATCTCCGTTGACATTTGTTGACTTTCCGTGACCACAGCTGGTGCAACTCAGCTGAAACGTCGGAATTAAAGGTAAAAACAATGAAATTATATCGCGGTAGACCCGTTTGTGTAATTAAATATGTGTACAAAACGCGAGAGTTTAAAGTGTTATAAAAACATAGTTATAATTTTAAGTTTTTTTTTGGCTATAACACTCTTAATAACATAAAATAAACCTTTAGGTTCTCATAAATCTTATGACCTTGTGAAACCAATAATTATAATTTTATTATCATTTTTTTATATATATTTTTTGTAAAGCTAAATTAACTTTTCTGATTTGATGTGAAATACTTTTTATCGGGAACAAATACAGGTAAAAAATACTAAATTTTAACTAGTGTCCGACCGAAGGTTCGGTTTCGGTTTCGGTTTCGGCCAGTTTCGGCCAAAAAATCATGTTTCGGCTGTAGTTTCGGTTTCGGCCAAAAAACGGCCGAACCTTTCGGCCGGGCCGAAACTTACGAAATGGCACTTCGGAAAAAAACCAAAAGTTGGGGAATAAGTAGGACAACAATAGTAATAACCTACATTTACTGATTCATGTATAGGTTAATTATAAAACACAATTCCACCAATGAGGGCGCCACTGGACGGTCGACGCAGTCTTATGAGGCTGTCAATCAATACCTATAACGCGCACACTGTCTATCGCACACATTGTATCGGAGTGAATGAGATAGCACTATCGCACGTAGCCGTTGGCCG
This sequence comes from Cydia splendana, assembly GCF_910591565.1. Classification (NCBI taxonomy): domain Eukaryota; kingdom Metazoa; phylum Arthropoda; class Insecta; order Lepidoptera; family Tortricidae; genus Cydia; species Cydia splendana. The sequence continues at coordinate 2,841,869 of NC_085968.1, forward strand.
AGTATCAGCTCGGCCCGAGTCGAACGATGTCTTTTTCGCTCTTATTCAGTCACTTTCCTATCTACCTCTAATGGCAAATTTTAAGCGAGGCTAAAGGCTACGCTCTCAAGTAGTGCTGCAAAGTTGTTTTTCTGACTATTGATTAAAACGAAGATAAAACCCTTAAAAGTGTCCCCAGTACAGTTTTTCATACGAATGCTCGACCTTAGCCTCACTTTTTACCTCAATTTACCATTTGGTTTGTGTTCCACATGTCCTCTACTTCAACTTAGCCGTTCGCCTCGCTGCGCCATGCTCGGCCTGCGCGTCTCGCTTTTTAATACAATGGACATTGGTTGGAGTCTGTGCTCAACTACTTATCCTGAAGCCTGAAGCACGGCTTTTACTTCGCATGAAAGTTCGCCTCACTGGGGCACTTCGGACTTTTAGGCCCAGGTGAAGATCGGTACCCGGCCTTGCGATTATCATCATTCACTTGCCCTTATCCAATTCATTTGGGGTCGGCGCAGCATGTCTTTTTCTTCCATACCTCTCTCTCGCCCGTCATCTCATCATTCTCTTGCGTTCGTTTCATATCATCTCTCACACAGTCCATCCACCTTTTTCTCGGTTTTCCACTCCCGTTACTTCCCTTGCGATATTGTTAACAAAAAATTTCGCGCACGCTACGCTCGCGTTTTCGGTTGGTTTTTTGGTTGACCCTGTATCTGATCTACATGTTAGCTTGACTGGTGAATGAATAGAGTTAGACCAAGAAAATTCTGCAATGATTTTGATAGCATACGCAGTGCTACTAGTGCAAATGTTATTTATACGTCATAATTTCATAGAAATTTTACGTTTAAAATAACACTCGCACTGCGTGTGTTATCAAAATCGTTGCAGAATTATCTTGGTCTAACTCTAGTAATTTTCTTAAAAAACTGCTTAAGTAACATCAATTTCAAGGACATCGGGTGTTGACAGCCCCATAATATTTGTGTAAAAGCGGTTTTATGACATTTTTTTAACGATTTTATCAAGTCTACAAAAGGTTCAGTTTCGGTTTCGGTTTCGGCCGAAACTAGAGCCAAAGCCGAACATTCGGTTTCGGTTTCGGTTTCGGCAAAAAAACATGTTTCGGTCGGACACTAATTTTAACTAAAAACTAGACCTAGCTTAAATAAAAATAATTATAACCGACTCTTAAAATAAACAATAAACTTAAACAACTTATCCTCGCCATTGTACTATTAAATATATATATCTGTTTAATATTTTTTATATGTATAATATGACACGAATTCAATTAGATGCTTAATTTATGAAACCAGAATTCAACCACATTCAAAAGTATATCTGCTCATCCATTCTGAAAAGTTAGAATGCCTTTCACATTTTCAAAATATCTCGCTCATAACTCTTTCAAACGCACTCTAACGTTCTAGTTTCATTATACTCCCCAGCACAATATATCGACACTGTGCAACTTCATTACTTTCAGAGCATACTTTAAAACTTAAGAGCATACATAAAGAAGAGGTAATTGAAAAGATGTAGGAAGTTGCCTCCCCATTTGTTAGACGTTGGCTTCAGTGAAAAATTACGCAACGACGCGCGGAGTTCCGCAGGGGAGTAAACTAGGTCCTCTACTTTAAAGGATGAATTTTGGGAGCGCTGGCTGAACAAGTTACGACCTTTTAGAATTAAAGAGGAATAAATGTGAGTAGACATAGGAATGAATATCTTTTGAAAACGGGTTGTACGGAGTACTGTTTCGTATTGTATGAATAATGGTTATTAATTAAACGCGTTAATAAGTAGGTATATTGTTAATCGTAGCAGTCACTATAATTTATCTAAGTTCATAATTTAAGAGTTCAAGTACTGGTGCAACAAGTTAAGTAAATAGTCATGTGATATTATACATGCACAAATGCAATTTTGAAAAAATTCAAGCAACGTATTAATATTCGTGTTACTTAATAGGCTGCTGTTATTAATCTTGCGGGCGTTTTAGTGAGACACGCTGACAATGAATTTTATTTATTTATTACTATTTATTTTAAACTTTATTGCACAATAAAAAATAAGTAAAAATGGCGGACTTAATGCCTTTATGCATTCTCTACCAGTCAACCATAGGGCAGAAATTCATTCTGAATTCATCAACAGAAATTCATACAACAATTAAATTATCGAATTTTCGAATTTTCAGTATTTGATTTAGCTTTGTAGTATTTTAAGTACTTATAAGATAAAAATAAATCAGCCATAACAAAAAGCAACATATATTGAAGGAGATTCGTGGCCTGGCCTTAAAATTAAATGGCACCAGTAAAATTTTTGATGCTGTAAAAGTATATGATGTATACCGATAAATATTGCGAACACGGTGTAGATTTATAACTCTCGTAAACATGAAGTGTATCAAGCAGAACGTGACATAAATGTAAACCGGTGTTTTACCTGATAATTTAGTAGCAGTACCAAAATTAGTAACGGAAAATCTTTTGAGTCAAGTGATGATTATACCTGTGCTAACACGGGGCACAAACACTAAAATGATGGTAAGTTTTAAAGTTTTTTAGACATTAGACATGAACCTGTGTACAGTAATACAGAGTTTCCAATAAGAAAATGTATAAATATACGTGAATAAACTTTAATAATAAACATCAATTAGTATTCGTGCCCGAGTTAGCACAGGTATGGTGATGATACTAAAATCAACATAGTCATTTTTAAAAATTCTAAAGGTAATCGATTAAAAAAAAATTACTCTACTATTCAAACCATGCTTATGAGATAACACAGCGATACGATACCGATCTGGCAGTGTCAACTGTAACGTTTATGGTTGTAGAAATGACACTTTCGACACTGACAGATCGGTTTCTAATCGCTGTGACATCTAAAGGGGCCCACTGATGATTAACAGTCCGCCGGACGGTAACTGACAGGCCGATACCGTCCGGCGGACTGTTAATCAGTGGGCCCCTTTAATAAGCAATGTTCGAATATGGTCATATGATGAGTATTTTATCCTCATTATGAATATCAAAAAGCTATGTGCCTCCCGCCCGCCCGCAGTGCCTCCATGTATTAGTAACAGTCCAATATGTAATGAAACAAAATTTCTGGGTTTCATACTCGACTCGAATCTTAACTGGAAGTGCCATGTCGACGATCAGCTTTGTAATAGGTTGAGCAGTTCTATATTTGCTTTAAAAAAACTACAACCTCTGATATCAAGGAAGTTACTTAAAGCCGTGTATTTTTCGCACTTTCACTCGTTGATGTCATACGGTACACTGATTTGGGGAAATTCCACAGATGCCACAAGAGTATTAATCCTCCAAAAGCGTGCGATCCGTTTACTGACTGGAGTTAAGCCAATGCACCACTGTAAGGAACTTTTTAAAAATAATGGCATAATGACGCATTATTCACTATACATGTTTCAAGTTCTGATTTATTATTTATTATTAGTTCTGATGTTCGTGAGAAAAAACTTGTCTATGTTCAAACGTATCGAAGTCATCGGCAAACAAATCAGATCGACGGGAAGACTGCGAACAGTGCCGCGTCGCATGGCACTTTCATGTAAGAATCCGCGAGTAATGGGCCCAACTTATTACGAACGTCTACCCGCCGAATTAAGAACTGAAATATCTGACGAAGCATTTGAACGTCAACTGAGGAACTTTTTATTGAATAACCCATTATATTCAGTGGACGAATACATGGAATTAAAATTGAAATAACTATTTGACATTATACTTAGCTTATGTAAAATTGATTGACATTCGTTCTGAACTTATTACCTATGATTACCGCTCTTAGTTTTAGTATGACGATCATTATGAGATATTAGACATGTATTTTGTTATTTATTGAGTTTTTTTTCAATTTGACGATAGTTCTCAAATTTCTTTTTAAATTATAAATTTGTAATTTGATTATCATTGTTGACATTGTATAATTACGTTTGCATGCTAAATTATTGACGATCATAATGTAAATTCATATAGATTAGCGTAAGAATAATTTATACTGTAATTTATCATTATGAAATAAATAAACTAAACTAAACTATATAGCGGTCATAAAGAGATTGAAATTAATGCCTAACCCCATACTTGTTATCACAATATGAAAAGTTGAATTAATATTAGCTTAAATTGCAAGTTTAAGTGAAAGCGCCGGATAATGAAAACAGATTCTCAGAAACCGAATTTGCGTTACTCTTCATGAAGTTTCACGCTTTTGTTCTCAAAAGATAATAAGCTCATTAAAGAGGATGTTGCAACACGAATAGCAGCTTTCGCATGCTTTTGAGAATAAGCTTTGGCCCACGCAGCGTATAATTTAGTAATTATCTGATATTCTGAAGCAAAATTTCCATTTTAAAATAGAAATCATCGATTTTATGTCAGTTTAGGGTGACTTATCAAAGAAAATGAAATGTTCCAGAAAACGACAAAATAAAAAAAAATTGATACATATTATACGTATATACGTTTGTATGGAAAAAGCGCTGGTGGCCTAGCGGTAAATGCGTGCGACTTTCAATCCGGAGGTCGCGAGTTCAAACCCCTGCTCGTACCAATGGGTTTTTCGGAACTTATGTATGAAATATCAGTTGATATTTACCAGTCGCTTTTATAATAATAAGGCCTAGTTCCCCTCTGGGTTGGAAGGTCAGATGGCAGTCGCTTCCATAAAAACTAGTGCCTACGTCAATTCTTGGGATTAGTTGTCAAGCGGACCCCAGGCTCCCATGAGCCGTGGCAAAATGCCGGAATAACACGAGGAAGAAGAAGAAGAGGATACGTTTGTATAAGATAATAGTCAGCTATTATCTTAAAGTGCCGAAAAAGTCTAAAGTCCGTCCAAGCTATCTCTGCAGTCTGCACTTTGACGTGACAAAGTACCTGATGCGTCTGTGTATGATTAGGATCCTGATCGAATTTTAGGTTTTTTGGCTTTTTGCATTTGTACAGCTGAACCCACGATTTTTCCCAACCACTTATGAAAGGTTAATATGCCAGCATCATATCTTCATGAATGCTGCTAAAACTTTATCTAATTCTCGCCTGTCCAGTATCTCCCAAGGCCGGGAATCCTTTCCGCCCTGGTGCCCCGTAATCCCGTATATATTCCATTAACTAGTTAGCTTTCCCGGCGCGAGCCAAGCGCCGGACGATAATCCACTTACTGATTCCGGTGTGAGCAAGACAGCTTGCTTACCGACAAGGTTTGCTTTTATTTACTGGTACGAAAGTGTATGTTTGTTAGTTGTGCAATGTCCAAGAAATATTAATAAGATAACAAAGTTTTGTACGGCTGCAAAGCGCTGGTGGCCTAGCGGTAAGAGCGTGCGACTTGCAATCTGGAGGTCGCGGGTTCAAACCCCGGCTCGTACCAATGAGTTTTTCGGAACTTATGTACGAAATATCATTTGATATTGACCAGTCGCTTTTCGGTGAAGATAAACATCGTGCGGAAACCGGACTAATCCCAATAAGGCCTAGTTTACCCTCTGGGTAAGAAGGTCAGATGGCAGTCGCTTTCGTAAAAACTAGTACCTATGCCAATTCTTAGGATAAGTTGTCAAGCGGACTCCAGGCTCCGATGAGCTGTGGCAAAATGCCGGGACAACGCGAGGAAGAAGAAGAAGAACAAAGTTTTGTACGGAGCACTAACAATCTTATCTAGGTGAGTATGCCTTTTTATTTACTTTAACGGGACTTATCTAAACTTTAAAGTTACCTCCGACGTTTCGAGGACGGCATTGTCCCCGATGATGATGATGATGTTGATGTCAACTTTAGCCAGTCTTTCTCCGAGAACACCGGGAGAGACATCCTCCAAACGTCGGAGGTAATTTTGAAGTTTAAGTATACGCGTTTAAGCCCCGTTAGTAAATAATTATATAACTGTGAAATAAATATGAGTATGCGTTTTTGTGACATACTCGTATATTGGTGGTAGAGAAATGTACGCTACCTTACCAAGCAACTCTTTGAGCTACGAGTATGTCAGGAGTCGGCAAATTTTTGAGAAGAAGTGCCAGCTGCCGTAGATATCCTTAGTTTTAGGAAGCTCATGCGGTTTTCAGTAGCGTAAGAACTCTAGCTCTTAACCTTTTGGACGCCAATGACCGATATATCCGCACCGTAGGTCCAACGCCAAAGACCGATTAATCCGTCACAGACCACAGAGCAAAACAGACCTACGTGCATATGAATAAAGTTCAATTTCAGTTTTGACATTTCGGTGATGTGGCGTCCGAGTGACAGCTGTTGTGTTTGACACGCGGTGTCGAAAAGGTTAAGGGTTAATTTGTATGGGTGACATAAAGAGCCGCAATTGTACCTCCAAAAAGCCACATTCGGGTTGCCGATCCCTGAGCTATGTCAACGACCTTAGTTGTTTTGTGGTCTTTTATTTTTTTTATTCGATCTCGCAGAAACTTTGATCAATTCTTGTATAACCTGTGGCCACTGGGGCAGTAGGGTTCACGCAACTACATACCGTAAAATACAAAGTTCGGGACTATCGGGACACCACATTGTTGCATTTACCTCACTTCTATCGCTTTTTAAGCGATTGGGTCATAAACAGTCTCGTATTGTAGCAAATATAGTCTTCTTTAAAAATGTCATGAGAAGGTACTCTCAATAACTAGTCCTTTATGGTTATTATCGCCCAAATCTCGCAGTTTTTTCGATTTTTGACTAAGTTGCGCTCGGCACTCGAGGTCACAATCTTTGATTATTCATTGAGCCAACATCAGAAACAAGTCTGCAAAAAATCAGAACTACCGGATTTGGCGCAAATGAACCACGTTACAAAAATCGACGTTTTTAGGGTTATATATTATATCTAGAGAAAGCTTCCTTCCTCGGCCCTCGCCTTATATCGTCAATCTTCAAACATTCTCATTTAATGTACAGTTTTTAGGGTTCCGTACCCAAAGGGTAAAACGGGACCCTATTACTAAGACTCCGCTGTCCGTCCGTCTGTCTGTCACCAGGCTGTATCTCACGAACCGTGATAGATAGTTGAAATTTTCATATATGTATGATGTATTAAACGCATACGACCGGTCTGGCCTAGTAGATAGTGACCCTGCCTGCGAAGCCGATGGTCCTGGGTTCGAATCCCAGTAAGGGCATTCATTTGTGTGATGAACACTAATATTTGTTCCTGAGTCATGGGTGTTTTCTATGTATATAAGTATGTATTTATCTATATAAGTATGTATATCGTCGCCTAGCACCCATAGTACAAGCTTTGCTTAGTTTGGGGCTAGGTTGATCTGTGTAAGATGTCCCCTAATATTTATTTATTTATTATTTATTTATTTCTGTTGCCGCTATAACAACAAATACTAAAAAGTACGGAACCCTAGGTGGGCGAGTCCGACTCGCACTTGTCCGGTTTTTTTTATATCTTCAGAGTAATTGAGATAAAATGTACCTAACCCGTGCCACAGAATAAATAATAGTACATACTAGGTACAGAAGACTCACTCTCTAACAAAACGCGTCTGTTACGATCAGGACAGATATGGCCGCTAGGTGGCGACAGCGCCACGCGCGGCTTATGGCTAGGCACCAAAATTGGTGTGGAACGGATGTACTTGTTACCTGTTGCTACCTGTTGCAAAGCGACGAAATCGCGGAGTGAGCCACGCCTGCCCGTGCGACGATAATTTCTTCCGTAGCAAGTTTCGTGTGGTGCCGATATCTTTTGTTTCTTTCTAATTTCCAAGACCAAGGGTCGGCAAACTTTTGAGGTTCCGTCACACAGGCGCGTTTTCCGAGCGTTTTATATGTAAAAGCGGCTCACGCCCCGCCCGGAGAACGCGCGACGAAGCCCTTAAGATGAAGAGCCAACCGCATTAAAAATCACCATTTTTAGAAATGTCAAAGAGCCGCAAATGTTGTTTTCTGTGGTCTATGAATTCTAAATGTGATTTTTTTAGTCGCTTGAAGAGCCGCAATCGTACCTCCAAAGAGCCGCGGTTTTACGACCCCTGTCCTAGACAATAACAGACGCTTAATCTAAGGCTGGTTTTAGTGTCACGCGGACCGTCCGTGCGGATCGCTCCGCACCGCCAAATTGGATTGGATTGGACGGTCCGGCGCGTGACACTAAAACCAGCCTAAAGGAATAGACGAAACAAGTGTTATTCAGTATGTTTATGCGACTAGGTCCTGAATCGAGGTTAGAACGCGGTCAAAGCGTGCGATAGCATTGTCATTAACCGTATTGTACTAACATCATCTAACTGCCCAGAAGTGAGCTTTAAGTCGTTCTAATAAGGTTCACGAATCGTCAGTGAATTGTGGACAATGGATTAGCTATCACTATCGAGGCGTATTGACTTTGAACGGAAGCTTTGTTTGCACGCTAGACGTGTTTAACGGCTCGGCCATGACATTGCGAGACCGGCGGCAGCGATAGGTGGGAACGAGAGGTCCGATCGCTGTGTCTCGCTCCAACCTATGGTTGCCGCCGCCGCCGCCTCCGGTCGCGCAATGTCGTGGTCGAGCCGTAAAGGTACCATTCGATATCTGACTGCACCAGCATTACTGCTGCAGTACAGTAGTGACATTGATGCCGACTGCATTTCTGCAGCAAATATTCAAAAATCTGGGCATCAACATCGATTTTGAGATCAAATCTTTTTGATAAACTGAATTATTGATGACTTTTTAGTAACAATACTTATAACAACTATGATATTATATCTACAAATAAGTTATACACGCTCCAAGATTGAAGCCACCTTGTGACAAATTGTATAAGTTGCCTTTAGTCGCGCCCAGGCAAGCGAGAATTGTGCACGTGCTAACGAACATGCATACCGAAAGAGAAAGAGACAGGCATGTTTCATGACGAATATGACAAAGATGAATGGAATGCGAAAATTAATCAAAAATAACAGATTTCTTCGTAGGTATTAGAAAAATGGCAGTATTTTTTGTGCTTCGTATGTATGAGTATAACCTACATATAGTTATAAAATATTATTGTATAACAACAGTAAAGCTAGTAGGAACTGTTGTCGTCGTAAATTTTCATTACGTACAAAATGCTCTTCACGCTTGCATTCGGGGAAATGTTCACCTGAAACTCTAATGCAGTGTTAATGTTATATTATGCCATGTATGCTGGGTGAGTATTTACTTTGCTTATACTGTATACAGAAATGAATAGTGAATTGAAGATGGTGTTTTCATTAAACTGGCTTTATTTGTTTAAACAATTATTAAATATTCATTATAATTAAATCTTTTCTCGTTTATAACACCAATACATTTGACAAATTTAGACAGTAGATTTTTGATGAAACGGTACACGTTTGTCGTTTATAGTATTGCTTACCTCCTCCGTTTGTAGTCTGTTCGAGAAACTGAAAACGGTGAAAAATAGAGATACTACTCCTAAAAATACGAGTGATACCTCATTAGATTGACAATTTAATGAGCTTAAACTCGATGTGACATCTTTTTCCTAAACATCCTGGAAGGCAGGATTGAAAAGACAAGAGAAGAAGGGAGACCTAGAATTACTTAACTCAGCCAAATAAAAAATAATGCGTCGTATGAGGAAATTAAAAGACTGACACAAGAAAGAAATGAGTGGCGATTACTCCACCGACAAAAGCAAAGCTCTTAAGTTATGATGATGATGAAACTCGATGTACGTACCTCTGTAGTTGCTTTTTAGGGTTCCGTACCCAAAGGGTAAAACGGAACCCTATTACTAAGACTCCGCTGTCCGTCCGTCCGTCCGTCCGTCCGTCTGTCACCAGGCTGTATCTCACGAACCGTGATAGCTAGACAGTTGAAATTTTCACAGATGATGTATTTCTGTTGCCGCTATAACAACAAATACTATTAAAAACAGAATAAAATAAAGATTTAAGTGGGGCTCCCATACAACAAACGTGATTTTTGACCGAAGTTAAGCAACGTCGGGCGGGGTCAGTACTTGGATGGGTGACCGTTTTTATAGATAATGGTACGGAACCCTTCGTTTGCGAGTCCGACTCGCACTTGACCGGTTTATTTCCTCAAGTACCTAATTCCTTTGATCACCTTCTGAGTACATCATCAGATCAGCAGCAGAGCTTCATGTTTGTATATTTCGTTACACTCTAATTAACATAAATGTAAGTTTTATTTGAATCACATTAATAATTATCTATCTATCTAATACCTTTAAACGAGCAATCCTTGTTTATTTATTTATATATTATATATTTCGGGGATCTTGGTAACGGCTCTAACGATTTCGATGAAATTTGCTATATGGGGGTTTTCGGGGGCGATAAATCGATCTAGCTAGGTCTTATCTCTGGGAAAACACGCATATTTGAGTTTTTATATATTTTCCGAGCAAAGCTCGGTCTCCCAGATATTGTTTATTAATTAATATTGAAGGTAAGGTTGACGAAATATAAAGTGAGCCCATCTCTCGAACAAGTTTGAACAAGATCTGTACGGTTACCATCAGTTTGTCACTGACATAAACGCCGTCGAGAACGTAATTTACTTTATATACATCCCGTTTGCACCAATATGCGAGTGCGAGCGAGATGTATAGAAAGTAAATTACGTTCTCGACGGCGTTTATGTCAGTGACAAACTGATGGTAGCCGTACGGCTCACATTACATTTCGTCAACTTTAACTAGAAGCATGTAAAAAGAAGGTAATAAAAAGGGTGATGATATCATTCTAGAAGTGTGCAGGAAAACTGCAACATTATCTGCACATTAAGGCAGCCATAACAGTAACTCAAGGAGCGAATATAAATTATCGCACTCGTTATCCGCGAGGATGACACGTTAACTCTAAAATTGTACCAGCTAATTACATTAGAGCAGGGCTGTGTGTGTGTTCTCGCATATTTTACAAGCTTTGTTATTATCTTTTATTATACTTGAGGCGTGATGAAAGTGGCTGCAATTTACAGAAACCGTGATAACAGTTTACATTTATTAATTGCTGTGGGGTTGTTGTAGCCGTATTTTATCTTATGAATTTCTTTAGTACTTCACAGTTTGACTTAATTCACCGATAGATGGCGTTAGTAGTAGAGGTTTTGGAGGTGTACTGCCATCTCGCCGAAATATTTTTCGCCTAATTTCACTTCCCAACCAACTTATTGCAGTACTTTTAGTTGGCAAACCAATGCTTAGCATATTATTATTTAGCATAATTTTTATTTGAACACAATTTTATTTAGCAGATGTTCATTTTACCACGATTTATTTAGAAAAATAGTTACTAAGCAAATGTTTTATTATATTACCTAACTATTTATTGTTAAATAACGTTTGCCCAAATTGAAATTTCGCATACTTTTTATTGGATCACAACTATATTTAGCATTTTTTTTATGACCCGTAAAACGAAACTGCTCCCAGAGATAGGTAGGTTATGGTTATTTTTTTTATGACCCTAAAAACGAAATTGCTCCCAGAGATAGGTAGGTTATGGTTATTTTTTTTTATGACCCGTAAAACGAAACTGCTCCCAGAGATAGGTAGGTTAGGGTTATTTTTTTTGATGACCCTAAATACGAAACTGCTCCCAGAGATAGGTCGGTTAGGGTTATTTTTTTTTGGTGACCCTAAAAACGAATCTGCTCTCAGAGATAGGTAGGTTAGGGTTATTTTTTTTTGATGACCCTAAAAACGAATCTGCTCCCAGAGATAGGTAGGTTAGGGTAATTTTTTTTGATGACCCTAAAAATGAATCTGCTCCCAGAGATAGGTCGGTTAGGGTTATTTTTTTTATTACTCGTAAATCGAGACTGCTCCCAGAGATAGGTAGGTTAGGGTTTTTTTTATGACCCTAAAAACGAAACTGCTCCCAGGGATAGGTAGGTTATTCACAATATTAGGCGAAAAATAATTTATGCCTATCAATACATTCGACATAACAATAAAAGACATTTTGAAACATGACCAACTAAATATTTTGCCATACAATAATATTGTAAATAATCATTTGCGACATGTTATATATGCGAAACATTGGTCTGCCATCTGATAGTTTTGCCAAATGATACTATGGGAAAAATAGTTTGGGTAGTGATAATTTGCCATACAATTTTCGGCCACATATTAGTAAACCGGTTTTGGAAATTTATTATGGTTATTTTTGTTCGAAATTAACTCTAAAATATTTATAAAATTATTTGGAATAACGTGTTTGTAACATTTTGCATTAAAAGTCACTATTTAGCGATTTGGTGTTAACGAAAATTTATTACCAAATAAGTCAAAAGGGCACTTTGTTCCCAACGTGTCTGTTCTACAACGCGGTGTTAAAATTTTTCCGGGTTTAGATATAGGGTCGTCAGTTCAAAACCAAAATTCAAGCAATGAGTGTGTAAAAAAGTGGTGGATACAGTGTGGTGCTTTTCGGGGTGGTGAATATAAGCTTCAACGCACACATGTTTTGCTTATAGATGGCGCTGCTTGAGAATGCACATTTATTTAAAAGATTTAGGGCCACTTGCACCATTATCTAACCGGTTAAACCTGGAGTTACCATGGTTACCAGTACAATTTGACACTGGGTTAACGGTTTAACCGTTTAACCCCGGGTTAGTGGGATGGTGCAAGTGGCGCTTATTTACCATTATATTGCGTGGCCGAGTTTTATCGTGTACAGTCTTTAATCTTTAGGTATCCTTACAACAGCGATTCAAATAATAGTCACACTTGAATGAAGTTATTGGACTTTAGGTACTGTAATTCATTGGGTAGTATTTACGTTACCTAAGTAGATAGTAATGTTTAAGGTCATACTAATCTCAATGTAAAGAATGAAACAAATTCAGTAGGTAATTATCAAAGATATTTTTTTTCTTACAGGTAAGCAATGAACGATGTTTCATTTTGGGAAAAAGGTAAATATATAACCACAAATATCTGAACACGCCTGTATTGGCAAGGAGAGTGCGTGTTCAGATATTTTTGAACACCTCGGCCGCTCCGACATCGAATGGGGACTGTAGATCAGTTTAAAGTGGCAAAGGTAATACCGGTCCATAAAAAAGGTTCCAAATCGGATCCTAAAAATTACAGGCCTATTTCTATACTGCCAACATTATCCAAATTGCTGGACAGAATTATGAAGGATAGGTTAACTAAACACCTATACCAAAACAAAATACTATCTGCAAGGCAATTCGGTTATCAAAAAAGCAGGGGTACTAAGGAAGCGATTGGTACTCTGATTGAGGACATAGTTCATCAATTGAATACTAAAAAAAGGGTTGCGGGCTTGTTTCTGGACCTGAGCTCTGCATTCGATTTAGTGGACCATGATATCCTACTGGATAAACTGGAATTCTATGGTGTCAGAGGCAAGGTATTAGCTTTGTTCCGATCTTACCTTCAGAACAGGAATCAATTTGTAGAAATAAAGTGGACTCTTGATAACAAGGAAACGACTCATAGATCCAAAATGACGAGACTTACAAGGGGTGTACCACAGGGCTCCATCTTGGGTCCAATCTTTTTCATCCTTTTCACCAACGATATAATTGACTATATGAACAGTCAACTCCCGAATAGCCAGCTAGTGATTTTTGCAGATGACCCCAATGCGGTAATATCTGCTGATAACGTTACACAACTCAACGATAGAGTAAATAAGGCATTGGAACTTTTTCATACCTGGTTCAGTACCAATAAATTAAAATTAAACAGCAATAAAACAAATGCCCTGCTATTTACAACAACCGCCAATAGTAAAGATAGGCTGCACTTATTATCTAATGGGTCCAACATCCAGCAGGTGCAGTCTGTGAAATTTCTTGGCGTATTTATAGACTCTAACTTAAATTGGAAAGCTGAGCTATCTGCAGTGGTAAGTTCAATAAATTCAGCCTGCTACGCACTCAGAAGCCTAAGAGACGAAATAAAATTGGCCCAACTCATTATGGTTTACTATGCGCTAGTCGAATCGAGATTAAGATATAGTGTTAAGTTCTGGGGCAATAGCTACCAATACAATTGTCATTCGGCTTTTGTGGCCCAAAAAAGGGCTCTTAGAATAATAGCACGAATATCGCAGCTAACGTCACGTAAGAATTACTTTGGTTTGGAATTCTGACTGTACCCGGTCTGTACATTCTTATAGTGCTATGTGATTTGGTAAAGTCCTTGAATGAGATTGAAAACAAAGAGCAACGGGAAGCTCGTCTAGCTGCAAGAAGAAAGGACTTGCCACTGACTGTCAGATCAAACCTCAAGGTATTTAAGCACTCAGCAGGTTACCAGGCTATTATCTTATTTAACAAATTGCCAATTGAATTGAAGTCGCTCACAAATGCCAACTTGTTTAAAAATAAATTAAAAGCTTTTCTACTAAAGAAATGCTTCTATTCAGTAGAGGAATATTTATTGGAGGACGATACAAAATATTAGATATGTACGTACCTAGTTCTGTATACGATAGACATTAATAATAATTATATTTGACATTATAGTAATTATATTTGCATTGCACTTGTACTTGTAATTATATGTTGATAATAATGATAATGAATAAGTTGACGATGAAATGTATGTAATTAATTAAAATAATGAGAGCATGTATTATTATGTAAGATCTAATTTTAATAATTTAATGTAAATATTTAATTAGGTTAAGTTATTTATAATAGAATTTCAAACACAATGTTTATTGTTATATGAATAAATAAATGAAATGAAATGTACAACTTTAAATAAAAATTCTAAAATTCCGCTCTTGGCAGGCGCGGATCCAGCCCTCAAAAAAGGTTGTGGTCACAGCCACTCCAAAATCGGCCAAGTGCGAGTCGATGATTCCCCGACCAATAAATTCGCAGAGGGATCGCAAGCGATTTATTTCAGTCTTACTATACACAGTATACACACTTAGATAGATAACTACGCTAAAAAACTCCTTCGGCTGTAAATTAAAAGCTGGTTAATGCCAGCTTTTAATTTGCTTTTAATTTTTAATTAGTAATAATTGCCCCTGTTAGTAAATAATCTATATTCTTGCAAATAATTAGAGCTCTGTATTCAGCTGGGGTACCTACCTACTACCCTAATGATTCCCCGACCAATTTTTAGCAGATTATCGATTCGCTTACAACGTTTCGCCGAAAATGGTTTCGAACAGTGAATTATTCGTAGATGTAAAATTTCAAAAAATTTGACATCAAGTGTTAAAATTCATGATCTTCCTTTTAATAAATAATAAAAAATAAAAAAATCTCTTCTCCTTCCTTTTATTTCTGACACTGATGTTATTTAGCAAAAAATAAGCCTTTCGATCAGTATGATAAAGCTACAGGGTAATTTTTTTTCTCGTGTAGCGGGTTCGATTCCCGGTTCAACCATGTAATTATTTAAAAATATATGAATGCAGTTTAACGTGTTTTTTAAATTAAAATAATGTCTTCTTTCAGTAAAATGTTCCATCTACAATATTCAGGGTACTTTCCTTCCATGTGGCATAGCCGTGGAACGCCCTGTATTTATATATAATGTATGGAGATTTTTTTTGGCTCTGAAAAAAAATTATGTTTAAATTTATGTTAATAATTTGTAATTGTATATAATAAAAGTGTTATTTTATTAATAACTAAATTTTTATCCTGTGATTCGGATTATTTTTGTACAAAAAATGAAAATGTTATGTAATTTTTTGTGACAATTTTGGATGTTACAATCACAGTGTAGCGATTTGCACTAAATAAAAAATGGGACAATGTAACCCATGTACTCTTTATTCTGAAAAATATCACTTTATTAGTAGGCATTCATACATTTTTTCGTAATAAAAAAATAATTTATAGCGCGTGGCGGTAACGATTTCCATACAAATGGAACTATGCCCAAAGTCAAAGATTAAAAATGTTTACTAAAACACTGAATTTGGCATTTTAAAAGTTTAAATATAATGTTTTAATACTTTTTCTATGCGTTTTTACCCTTTTGTG
The DNA here is from genome assembly GCF_910591565.1 of Cydia splendana. Classification (NCBI taxonomy): domain Eukaryota; kingdom Metazoa; phylum Arthropoda; class Insecta; order Lepidoptera; family Tortricidae; genus Cydia; species Cydia splendana. The sequence continues at coordinate 2,857,864 of NC_085968.1, forward strand.
GTACATATTCGGATACGGATTGTGAATTCGGTAAATGATATAAGTCTGTAAATAATCACAAAATTTTCTACAGTTTTCGCATTTCGCCAGATGTTTAATTGATAACTAAATAGTATGGTTAGTAAACAGGAGGTAGAGTAGTGTACCTATGGACACCCTAACTTAACGAAAAATCAAGCTTTATTCGTCTAAAGCTTTGCGTACTAAACGATGATTGCGGGGTCTTTGTAGACCCTTGTAGACAATATCAAGTCCAAAATAATTGCTGAAAAGTTGTATCAAGAATATTGTCCATAGGTACGAACCCTGCCTAATATCATACAGTCCATAGGTACAAGCAGTAGTCGTACCCATGGACAAAAATATCAATTTAAACATTTATTTTATATCTCTGATTCCTATTTAACTAACGTGATAAAACTAGTCTGCAATTATAGACTATTTAATAATTGTTCAAAAGAAATAAATAAGTTTTTGACATTGTCAATAGTTTATGATTTATGAACAAAATAAGGCCCAAATCTGGAAAATGTCCACATGTAGTAGAGCACTTGCCCCTACACTTAAGTAGTCGGAATTTTACCAAAAATGGCATGCGATTTTGTGTAAGGTCTATGGAGCCCTTTGCATACCCATATAGACCTGCGCTCTAAAACTCCTATGACAGTAAATTAAAAGCTGGAATTATTTTAAGAAATTGTATACAAAAATTTCTGAATGTTTAAATTTAAGACTCCATAAGTTAACAATTTAAAAAATTGCTGTTTATTCTATATCACTAGTAATTTGAGTTGTCGGCTGATATAAATACCTACTTGACAGCTCTATTTAAGAAGGAGTTCTATTTAACTGAGTACCTACTTAGATACCGTGTTTCGGCCAATGGTTAATTTACTCGGGCAATTTTGACGTTCACCAAACGATCATAAATCTGCGTATCGATCAACTGACTACTCTGCGTACTTATACCTAATGAAATTCTGCCAAATGTTCCTCTGCCAAAGCGTCTGCGAATCGGCGTAATTCTACTCGGGGAATCAATAGGGCACCCTATTAGGGTTGTGGGCATGCCCACCGTGCCCACAACGGTGGATCCGCGCCTGGCTCTTGGTCAGTATTTGTATACTGCACAACCCTGGCTATATGAAGTTACGAAGCTCAGCAAACACGTTTAAAGGTAGATTCACAGTAAAATACGGCATAATACTCTAGATTTATTAGTGTTTCACGTCTTCAAAGTTTTATTTTGGTTCGAAAAGAATAGCGAGTGAAACTCAAGAAACGAAGGAGCGTATTCCATTTTTAAGGTTCCGTACCCAAAAGGTAAAACGGGACCCTATTACTAAGACTTCGCTGTCCGTCCGTCCGTCCGTCCGTCCGTCCGTCCGTCCGTCTGTCACCAGGCTGTATCTCACGAACCGTGATAGCTAGACAGTTGAAATTTTCACAGATGATGTATTTCTGTTGCCGCTATAACAACAAATACTAAAAATAGAATAAAATAAAGATTTAAATGGGGCTCCCATACAACAAACGTGATTTTTGACCAAAGTTAAGCAACGTCGGGAGTGGTCAGTATTTGGATGGGTGACAATTTTTTTTTTTGCTTTTTTTTTTGTTTTTTTTTTTTGCATTATGGTACGGAACCCTTCGTGCGCGAGTCCGACTCGCACTTGCCCGGTTTTTTACATATCTCTTGTAACGGGCGATGTTTAGGCACTATTTCCACAATCAAATATGTGTCGAATTCTCTCTCTGTATCTTTAGTGAATACCTAAAGATACAGAGTACAGTCGCCATCAGATATATAGGAGCGGCCAAGGTGTTCACAATATCTGAACACGCGCTCTAACGCCCTGACAATAGAGGCGTGTTCCGATATTTGTGAGCACCTTGGCCGCTCCGATATATCTGATGGCGACTGTACCTATAGAATTCGACACATATAAAAGTAAACAAACAATTTGTACGTTTTCGAGTCATTTATTGGTTAACCGACCAAATACAAAACTGCCTGGATCCGTCACCAAACGACCTGACTTTGACCTACATTATTTGATCATGCAATGTTTTCATCTACCCTCAACTGGCAAGGATTTGAGGGTAGATTTTTATTTAAATACCTAAAGATACAGAGTATAGTCAAAGGTTCCGCTTTGTCGTGAGTTTGTCGCTTACTATAAGGACTAGATTTGCTTGTATCTTTATACGAATATCCTGTCTTAGCTAGCGTCTTTATGGCAAAACACAAAATGGGACGTTTTGCCGACTGCGGACAGATTATGTCCATAAATATGGTTGTGTATAATTTTTGTGGTATTTCTAAGCATTTTTCAATAATGTATAGATATAAGGTGTCTTCATTTAATTCCCAATACTTCAGATTGTCGAGCAACTCCAAAAATGGTCTCTAATATATTATCCGACATTCTAAACTAAGTTTCTTTAATTAAAGATGCATCTTATTAAAATGTATGCTTTTGTGACTTTTCATTTCTACGTTCCAACAGAAACAGTTCTTCCTAACTAATCCCAAGAATTGACGTAGGCACTAGTTTTTACGAAAGTGGCTTCCATCTGACCTTCCAACCCGGAGGAGAAACTAGGCATTACTTTGATTAGTCCGGTTTCCTCACGATGTTTTCCTTCACTGAAAAGCAATGGTAAATATCGAATGATTTTGTACATAAGTTCCGAAAAATTCATTGGTACGTGCCGGGGTTTGAACTCGCGACCTCAGGATCGAAAGTCGCACGCTCTTACCGCTAGGCAACTAGCGCTTCAACAGAAACCAGTAGCTAATGACTCGTTAAAATTGCTCTAAAGTATACTAATACCCTCACTACATGCTTTAATATAAAAGAGCCAAGTTAGTTTAAAGCAAGTACCGGTTTAGTTTTACATGTGAGTAATTAACTTTGAATACGCGCCAAGCTTAACAAGTTTACATACTCTTATTTAACAGGAAGAAGGCTAACAAAATAAGTTAAGGTAATATTTCAATTGCGACAGCATTGCAGACTTCTTGTATGAAATGCCAATTATCGATTGAAAATTAAATTTTCTGGATGAATGTAAACATAATGCTGTCTTAAACGTCAAAATGACATCCTTCGTTGATACATGACCTTTTCTTGCACCAAGATGGCTGCAGTAACAGCGCAGCATAGCTGCCGACTATATTGCTAACGGAAATGTCAGTTTCAATGTCGATTTCCTGGATAATTGACATTTTTTGTAAGATTGATGTCGGCAGCAACGCTGTGCTGCAATGCCATTGCAATTGAAATGTTACCTTAACTTGCGCAGTCGAATAAACGTGACAGAAAAGTCTACAAGCTATTTACCTTGCAAAATTTACATTTAAATTATATTGAAGGCGAAATATTTTTACTACCCCTATAAAATATCTTAGCTATATTACCTAGCCGCCTTGGCGCCTTTTCAAGTCTCTAAATTGGTCGAACTGACAAAACCGCTATTTGGACTTTAACTTGGCCCAATTTTTAAAAAGAAGGGAGATCTATAGAATCTTTAGTTTATGTACCTACTGTAAACTTTGCTCCTAAATTCGAAATTTTATTTATTTTTTAAAATTATTGTATTGCGGTAGTTATGTTGATGATATATGAGTATAAGCCGATTCAATGTAGACCATTCGGACCTTATGTGTTGAATATAATTTGATATTTACCACTACTTTTTCGCAGAGCAGCGGACGGAATGGCGCAAACGTGTTGTGGAGGGTCGCAAGTTTTGTGATGAGACCTGGTTCGCCACACTCGCTGACAAGAGGCAAAGACGACGACAAGGTCGTCTGTCAGTGCCGGTTTCCGCAAACTTCTCTTGTCAGACCTGTGGTAGACCATGTCGGTGTCGCATCGGTCTATTCAGCCACCAAAAACGGTGTTTCTCCGGTGTTACACCATAAATCGTCTGCTATAGACGAAAAGGCCTATGATGATTTCGGTGAAGGAAAAACATCGTGTGGAAACCTGCATACGTCAATGAAGAAATTCAAAGGTGTATGTGAAGTCCCCACCCACCATTGGGACCCGAAATGCCCTTTATTACACACCTCAATAAAAGAAAATAATACAAAAGAAAACAGAACCATAAGCAGAGGTATAACAGGCAGTCTTTTCGCTAAAAGCGTTCTCTTCCAGACAACCTTTGGGTAGCGGAAATTGATAAATTGTAGACTAAGGTAGTTTATTAGTACTTATTTTATTTTGCTCTCAGGAAGCACTATTCCATAAAATGGTGGTATTTCAATATTTTTTAGAGTTGAGTCATTTTGGTTGGAATTCATCTTACATATTCAATTTCACAAAATATCAAAAGAAATAAACATATTTATCCCTTCGGGTGGCAGCACCTCCGGTTGAACGGTAGGACAAATGGCGCGGCCATTTTTTTAAATATGCCTCGGCGTGGCAGAGGCCGCGAGAAGGTTCGGTCATAACAAGCCCGTAATTGGCAGGGACCGTCTCGCGGCCTCTGTGCGATTTCGCGCCTAAAATAAAACCGTTAAAACTATGCCTTGCTTGCTCACTCTTGCAAGATGCATTCGTCAATAAACAAGGATGGATGGTATTCCCTAACGGTCGAATTCCCGCGTAAAACAAAGTGTGTTAGAAATGACGTGATGTTCCTGCCCCACCTCGCCCATTACGCGCCGATACGCACTGATAAAAAGTGAAATAAACTGTGTGAATCGTGTTAAATGTACTTATTGTTTTGTCATAAAGACTGCTTTTTCTACAATCAATTGTTTTATTTCGTAACTATACGTATTTTTACATGAAAGTAGAAAAAAATTGGTAATATGAGATTAGAACAAGTCTAGCAGAATTCACATAAATAGAATAGAATTCATTGGTATACAATCAAATAACCCATTTTATGCTGAATTCGGTGATATATAGTTTGTATATATCATTCATAGATTTTTTTTGGGAAACGGTCATATTTCTAACATGCGCCAAATTCGCGATGATCACCCGTTGAGGCCCCGCCACTTGACGTATATTTTTCCAAAATGGCTGCGCCACTCAACCGGCTTGTTATGTCTGTCCGTCTCGCGGCCACCGCCACTTACCGTAGAGACCTCGAGGAGGACAATGCCACTCGAAGGGTGTATTTAAGTAGAATCGATTTTATCTCATATATTTATCCCTAACAGGATTATCTATATGTCCTTAAAAATCAGCGCTCAAATTAATTGCCGATTCAATCTTTAATCAAATCATTCGATTCCCTCTCTCCGTGGATGAAAATTGAAGATCAGAAATTCCTTTTCATCGTTTCAACTCAATTACGCAAATAACTACATTATTACTAAGAAATGAATTCATGTTACGAGATAAGCTTTAGGATTTTAAATGCAAGGTTCGTTTATTTCTCAACCCTGACGATTTAAAAGATTAGGACTTTTACACAACTCGTCTCGCCAATCTTTCTTATTTTAATGGTTTTGCCGTCTGGGGCCCATTTTTCGAACGATATTAGTCTAATATTATTAGTGCGTTGTCATACATACTTACCCATATGATTTGACACTGGGTTAGCGGTTTAACCGCTTAACCCCGGGTTAGTGGGATGGTGCAAATAGGCCTTAGTCTAATATCGTTAGAGAAATGGGCCCCAGGTTTGGGTTTTCCGCCAAGCCGTCAGATATTAGACTAATAATATTAGTCCACGAACTATCAAATCGTATGGGTTGCCATGCCATGCCAAGTACATGCGGCCCACACCAATTTCGGTGTCTAGCAGTATTAGTTGCCGCGCACCGCTACGGAAAGGACGCCTACTCGAGCTTGCGCCACCTAGCGGTCATATCTGTCGTAATAGACGCGTTTTGTTAGAGAGTGAACATTCTGTATCTAGTACTATTATTTATTCTTCAGCTTTCCGCTAACTGTAGGGCTTGGTCACATCACATTCACAACTTTTACAACTTCATTTTACACAAACGCGAAATGTCTGCAACATTTGAGCAAAGTTTATTACGATCTCAAAGTCCCAGCCCTCTCAGTCATCATTAGACGTCGGCCGTTAAGATGTTACCTTCAACCACTTCAAAGGAATCGGTCATCTCGTGACACCTAGGTTATAAATATATGCCTTAGCGCACTGGAAATACTAAGCGAATCTGGGGTTATTGCTCTTAGTGCTGGTCATGTTGCATTTATTTATTTGTATTTTTATTTTTATACCCGACGGAAAAGGGTTAAAACGTGTGTACCTTCGCCCGCACTGTAAAATGTACAGTCACCAAACGGGATTGTTTTGGCATTTAGGGTTCTTGCGAAATTAGAAATTCTATAGCGTAAGTATTGAACAACCAATTTAGCTAGGACCCTAAATGGCGCAGACAGAAACAATCGCAGGGCGTGATGGTACATCGGTGGACCTTATGCGTTTTGTAATAAAGGTACACACGATATTCGGGATGACGTGACGTCCAGCCCAATTCTAATAATGCTTCTTAGAGATCACTGAGGTACGCTACCGATCTGTCAGTGTCAAGTGACGTTTTTTGGTTGAAAAAATTCAGCAAATATTTGTCAGTCATATGAACCGTTTATTGAAGTCACAAATGTTAAATATTACAAGTTGAATACTTAAATACTTGTATGTTGTTCTGTTTGCGTGTGAAATCGATAACCTTTATGATTGCTCGAGTCCGCTACATTTTTAATCGAATGCCAGTCCGCTACCACGGATTGTGTTATTCAGTAACGGACAGGGCAGTGGAAGCCAGGAGCGAAGCTGGTTTTATTCACTTGCTGTACCACTTGGTCTATTATAAGTGGTATAATAGACCAAGCGGTATAATAGATCTATTTATGTAGGATTTTGATTTTAATTTAGATCTTGAGTGTTTTGATACACTCGTAATCAGTGTTTTAATCACTACACTCTATAAAACAAAGTCCCCCGCCCGTCTGTGTGTTTGTATGTTTGCGATAAATGGATTTTCATGCGGTGTTCATCTATCAATAGATTGATTCTTCAGAATGGTTAAGGTAATTTGTTAAGGTTTTGTGTAACCCGTGCGAAGCCAGGACGGGTCATTAGTGTATTATATAGCAATCACTTCACTAAAACACATTTCATTTTGAAACAATACAAATTCGAACTGATAAGTATGTTTGTTGTTGTTTGTTTTTTGTTGTCGGTAGTGAGGTCCCGTGTTCGAATCCTGCTAAGGGCATTTATTTGTGTGTTTATCACAAATATTTGTTCCTGAGTTATGGAGTTTTCTAGTAGGTATATAAGTATTTATATACAACTATTATACCTATTATATATATACATTGTCGTATAACCCACAACCCACAACATAAGCCTTAAGGCGGGATTAGATATACCATTGTGCGGCACTGTTCGGCACAAGCATTTTTGGACTGAATATTATATATGCTTGTGCCACACAGTGCCGCACACTGGTACAATCTCGCCTTTACTGAGTGGCATGTGATGCGGAGGGATGAAAGTCATGTGACGAGAAAGGTATTATTACGAATGAATGTGGAGGGAAGTACCTACGAGGAAAAAGTGGATGGACTGTGTGAGAGATGATATGAAACGAACGCAAGTGAATGATGAGATGACGGGCGACAGAGAGGTGTGGAAGAGAAAGACATGCTGCGCCGACTCCTAGTGAATGGGAAAAAGGCAAAAGAATGATGACTATGTGTAAAATTTTCGTATACCTAAGTAATATTTATTTCTTATTGAAATATGGCCAACTCCATCCCCGTCCATTCTCCATGCAATAGATACAAAAGCTCCGCCGAACCGGTTAATTTCACGGTGGGCAAAGCAAGTGGGTCCCAGTTGAATGCTAGTTTTTCAATTTGCCGAATTGCTGCGCGGATCGTGGAAAAATATTGCAATTTTATTCATCGCAGGGCTGGCGATTTGTCAGGATTATGGTGGTTGCGCGAGATAAAAGGTTTTGTGCGCAGTGTATGATTCCATTTTTAAGTCGTACTGGTTTAAAATGCATGAGAAAAAGTAGCGTTGAAACTCTAGAATGGAACTTAAATTTCAATGTTTCACGAAAAAATACCTACCACATGAGTAGATATTTTTTCTCGGTTTAGTTAAACATAAATCTTCACTCCGCACTTCAACATAGCGAGTCTATTTTATGAAATTTTGGAGCGCGTGGCCGGACGGATAAAAATTCAAAAAAATACACGTGAGGTTATGGAGGTTATGAGGGGGAGAAGGGTCAGAAGGGGTTGCCAAAAACTTCACCAAATATCACCATATCGCCAAGGTGTCAAAAAGTAGCCGAAAACACCTCGCGTGATTTGTGCACAACCCCTAAAATCTATTATAAGTTAGGGAGCAAAATAAGCGGAAAATAGCGGGATAATCATGCCTCTTGGCAACCCTAGTTGCCAATACGCAAGGCACACCCGATTGCGTCTACGCTAAAATCTTTCACCAGCAGAGGACTCCGCAAATACCTGCCCCTGACCGCTTCACATAATATTTGCTGAATCTGGGAGTATAATGTTCAGGTCAGTAGGCACTCTGGTGCAGTTTGCTTCACTTTACATTTTTAGTGCAACGTTTACGGCAGATTTGTATGTATCGACCTATCTAAGTGAGAGCTTGTCTTATCGGCTTGTCAACTTTAGTAAACGTTTATGAATAAGGGGGTTAGAGCGTAGGCTTAGGTTGGCAAGCCTCGGCGTGTAAGTCTAACCTCATCGCAGACTAGATACTTAATTATAGCACTTTAAACTCTCGCGTTTTGTACATAAATAGATACTTTATTTCTAGAATAACCGCATTTATAATATCTTAAGAATAATCCCTTTTAATGCAATGGCTGTCTTCTTCTTCAACTTAGGGTTTTCCCGGCCTAGCGCCAGGGTCCGCTTTCCTGCTCAATCTTTAATGTAATTTTTGTCTGATATTCGGGTGGCAACTATTACGGCATTGCTGCTGCGGCGTTGACAGTAATGTAGCTGCAGTTGCCATCCGAATGTCACCCTAAATTGTTTTGTTTTCCTAAATACATTCAAACCAGACTTAGTTCTCATACCTAAATACAAGTATTGAAAATTCCTTTGAAATTAAAAAGACACATTTTAACGGGGTTTGATCACAGAAACTTAATCGCTTTAAGAGCTTTAGTTAGTATGTAAATTGGAAACTTGGAGGATTGAACTTAGTCTGGACTTCTTATTTGGAAAACTTGAGAAAAACTTGGCAATAAAGTAAAATTAGGTCGTTTCGGGGATTAGGAAAGTAATATTTAGGTTTTGATAAATTGTGACGATTGTATCTGTTTCAATATATATTGATAAAGGCGATTTATTGTTTTAATAAAATTTAGTTTCTGCAAGAAATAAAAAGTATAACTACTTAATATTAAAATAACTTAAAATCAGAGCCAAAGTAAGGAGAGTAAGAGCGAAGAATTTCGTATATTTACATATTTGCTTCAGAGCGGTGGACTTATGTCCTAGAATCTCGCTAAATGCGGTTTAATTTTTATCCAAAGGTGCAATTAACCTTCAAGATAAATTATAATTGTTTATATTGTAAAACGCTGGTGGCCTGCGGTAAGAGCGTGCAACTTTCAATCCGGAGGTCGCGGGTTCAAACCCCGGCTCGTACTAATGAGTTTTTCGGAACTTATGTGGATATTTACCAGTTCCCTCAATTCTTGGGATTCATTGTCGAGAGGACCCCAGGCTTCCATGAGCCGTGGGAAAATGCTGGGACTACTAGCCTTGTCCTAATAAATTTGTATTTGTATATAAATTTAGGACACGGTATATCGCACAACAAAACCATGTCAAACAAAGCAAATCTATGTACGCAATGTTAATATACCACGCCACTTACGTCGCTGGCACTTAAGCCCGTTTTTGCAGGCCATCAGAAATTCAGATCCGGCGTGAGGACCATCCACTTAAAGCCCATTTACATTATGCGAGTTTCTCGGACGATTTTAGGCGAGAAGTCGGAGGGCATGAGTGATTTTTTGGACATTGAAGTCTTATCTTAACCGAGTCTTCATTTAATTAATTTGCCATTTAATTGATTGCTTTGTAACAAAGTTAGTTATAACGAAGAGTGTAGAAGAATTGGATAGGAAAAACCGTTGGTAGATTGGCAGGATCATCTTTACCGTTGCACTTGTATTTTCATGAAAGTCCCTGGGTAGATTCACAAGTAGGCAATGAAATAATAACACGTCGAGATAGTCGATAGTTGGTTTTAATTATCAATATCGATTACACATAAAAATAACTTAAGATAACCTCGATTAAAATGGATTATAAAAAATCAGTTACAAATTAACGTGGCGATCCCAGAGATGACGTCACGTCACCACCGCTCTGCTTGATCGCCTCCATCATAATGACTCCCCGGCCGGTCATTCCGCCCTCTTTATATAACAACCAACCACCTGTCACTGGCCAGGTGACAGCTCCGCAACGCCATCTCTGATTTCACCCAGGCAACTACCTGATGTTACTTTCATATCTTATCTTCATCTAAAAACAAAATTTATTTTAGTATAAGCTGGCCACCCTTCAGTAACTAGCCACTGTTTATAGGTGAAGAGTTCATTTTTAGGTTGAGGTGGCCAGTTATTAAACAGTGGTTAGTAATTGACGAATCATCCCAATTTCTCATGATATGTTTTTAACCGAAAGTTTGGTCAGAAATCGTACCTTATAAATGTCCCTTAAGTGTGCAACTGACTTCTGGCGACGCGCCAATAAAATAATATCATAACATTTTCTGGATATCCGACCTCTTGTTTTTTGTTATTGTTTTTTTGGGGTTCCGTTACGGAAGGAATAGTTGAACTTCCTTACATGCTTGACTGGGAATATTTCATAAATCTACTTACTTACTTACTCTGCCGCAGCGTCCCAAAGTGTGCCTTGGTCTCCAACACGACTGCTCGCCACTGATCCCGGTCCTGTGCTGTTTCTGGGCAGTCTTCAACCTGGAGCTCGCACAGATCAGCGTCCACCCCATCCGCCCATCGATGCCTAGGTCGACCGGGCCGCGTGCTGTCGGTTTTCCCTCAAACGCTCTTTTCACCGTCCCATCGCCTCCCATTCTCTCAAAATGGCCGAGCCACCGAAGCCTTTGCGCCTTTGTCACACCAATCCTTCACGCCTTGGTCGTGTGTTTGTTTGTTTTTGTTGTTTGTTTTGTGTTTTATAAATCTAAGTTCGTGTAATTTGTATGGATAAGTGGTCGTCCCCGTTCGTCTAAATGTTGTGTACCTACCTACATCCACGTTCATATCTCTTTTCACCTAATTGCGTACAAGCTTGCTCTATTTATAGCCATTTAATACGATTATACACTTCGTTTGTTAAAATACGAAAAAATCGTGCGTTATCAAGTTATCATTGTATTTTATTGAAAAAAAAATATACGAAGAATAGGCCTCTTTTAATAAGGAAACAACAACAACTTATAAATATAAGTTCATTCAGGGAAATATAAATAAATATATTACCCTGAAATGAAAGACACGTGGACGGTTATTTATCTTATCCTTTTTTATTCCATCCTGTTTTATTTATCTTTTACTTAAAGTAAAGTTGCACAACAAAAGGTCAATAACAGATTTACAACGTAAATAAAGGTAGCAACAGGCCTACCTAGTCTAGTCCGTGTCTGTGTCTAGTTTTCAAGGCAATTGCCCTTTAAAATGTGTATAAATTACTAGACTTTTATCGACCGGGATATGGACCGTGATTACCTTTTGTATTGTTTTCGAGCTCCCGATATGACATTTCGACGCAGTTACATGCATCTTGTTCACGAGTAACGGGAAATATCATATCGGGAGCTCGAAAACAATACAAAAGGTAATCACGGTTCATATCCCGGTCGATATAAGTCTAGTGAAACTAACCGTGAATCATTCAAAACTGTTATTGTGTATAAATTAAATATAAAAGCTGCAATTTTGCGTTAACCTCCTCTTAATAATGACCGCATGGTTGAAAGCGGAAATCCCTGGTCTTACAATACCTCTAGGGAAATACCGTGTATATGTATACGGTATTTTGTTACAAGTAAGATTTAATTAACATGGTTCAAATCAAACATGGCAGAAACGTGTCCAGCAACCCACAGTTAACTTTCTCACAAGATCCCTGCCGAGGTTTTCTCGAGGGACTACAGGGTTAGTCTTCGCCTTAAGTCTTCACCTCGGGTTACTTAAGGCGCAGTAGCTTCAGCAAGCACTTTTTGAAAAATCGTAGTGCTTCTATAGATCAATATAAGGTTGCTTAAAAATATTTTTAATAATCTTGAGGCCTTTCTCTAGTAACTTCATCGATTCGAAATCTGATTTCGTGTCTTTCGCTCTATAGATATAAAAAAAATAACCACCGTTATACTCCTTCATTCGATTTTTTAATTTTTATTATAAGAATTAGGAATATAGGAATTATGAAAATTAGTAAGGATTGCTTCTAACTCTTATAATATCTAATCAATAAATTGAAAAAGTCAAACGAAGGGGCATATGGTTATAACAGCGGGACGAATGTACGAGACTACGAGTACCTAGGTGGGGGTTTTCAGAAAAAATGGTGCCATTTACTTTTTTTCGAAAAACCATCAACTTTTGAGTTATTCAGACTCAGAATTACGAGTACTATTGAATGAGACGAAGAAAAAAAGTGTCCCCAGTTTTTCATGCAAATTTTGGGTGTCAGTTTTGTATCGGCCCATACAAAATGTATGTGAAAATGCGTTACAAAACTGTCATTTTTTGTGACAATTTGTTTTTCTTTTTAAAACGATAGGGATTTTGAGTAGAAATAACCCAAAAGCTGATGGATATTCGAAAAAAAGTAAATGGTACTCTTTTAAGTGAAAATGCTCAGGTACGAAATAGCCCATTTTTACAAAAGTGGACGGAACCCTTTTTCTATAATATGTAATATGGAAATCTGTTATTATGCGTAGTATGTAGGGTTGCCAGATGGTCGGGATTTGGCGGGATTCTCCCGATTTTTAGCATGTGCTCCCGATTCCCGACAAAGTGAAAATTGTCCCGAAAAACAGCTTCACGTTATAAAACAATAATTTCAAGTTCTGAACTGTCGTCGACCGAGCGAGCGACCCGCGTTGATGATATAGGTAGGTAGATAATGAGAAGACATTTTTTTCGTTTGTTCAAGATCTCAAAGAATTTGTACTATTTTTATATAAAAACGTCTATGGGCACTATGGGCAGAGCAGCTGACGGTGCCAATAATGTAAAATATCCTTTTTTTTTTTCCCGACTTAAGTCCCAAAATCCCGAAAAATTTATATTTTTTCCCGATAATAGCGCCTTTCGATCTGGCAACCCTAGTAGTATGAGGCTGGAGGCGGAGATTGTCATATACATAGAGCACTGAAGGGAGTGACGTCACGTTTTACTACTTTCAGGGCTATGACCTTGAGTCGACACTGGAAGTATTTTCACAAGTGTATTCGGGTGGTTCCTACGTCAAAATGTCAGTTAATTCTAAAAATCACCCGTAATTCCATCATATTAGGGTTTCGTACCCAAAGGGTAAAAACGGGACCCTATTACTAAGACTCCGCTCTCCGTCCGTCTGTCTGTCACCAGGCTGTATCTCATGAACCGTGATAGATAGGCAGTAGAAATTTTCACAGATGATGTATTTCTGTGGCTACTATAACAACAAATACTAAAAACACAATATAATAAATTTTTAAGCGGGGCTCCCATACAACAAACGAGATTTTTTTGCCGTTTTTTGCGTAATGGTACGAGAAACCCTTCGAGTGCGAGTCCGACTGCGTACCGTCCGATGAGATGTACCTACCTATAGAAAGTAAGTTACGCACACGCTAGCGAATATGTCAGTGTCATATCTGTGACAAGCTCGTGGTAAGGCTACTTTATGTCAGTGTACGTTCAAATATGTAATAATGCAGATTGGACAGAAAACTAAAGTGCTTCCACAGACAAGTTCAAACATGTTCTCTAAAACATCCTGGCCACATTCGGAAGAGCGTGAGCCAAGTAGATTTAAAAAGTTACCGATCTTGCGTACGTTGCTCGTTCCATTCGCGAACTTTTTTAGTAAATTTTGCAAGTTACGTACAACCAGAGAGTAGTATTAATCAAGACTGATAAAATAAAAGGGACAATCTTACAAAAATCTAGTCGCACAGTAAGCTCAATAAGGTTGTGTTGAGGGTATTCAACGACTATAAAATATACGAATATCTATACTTATACCTGCATACTTAAATACATGGAAAAATCAATAACTCAAGAAAATATATTTATGATAAATACACAAATAAATGCTCTTACCGGGATTCGAACCCAGGACCTCCAGTTTCGCAGGCATGGGTCACAAACGACTACGCTAGTAGGCAGTTAAACCTTTATACAGGGTGCCCAGTAATTAATGGACAACCTTCTAACCATCGACAGGGCACGTTAGGCTGGTCCAGAAAATGCACTTATAGGTCTAGTAAAAGTTTCGTGGTTTTCGAGATAATCGAACTTTTCTGTCTTTTTTACTAGTTAGCACCATACTTCACTTTAATCATCATCTAGGCCATATCTTTGTTTGTAAATGTAAATAGCATGTGTGATACCATTTTAGAATCAGTATTAGATAAACTATTTTTAAGAAAGTTGGCCACACTGATCTCCATACATTTTTTTTTTCACCACAAGCGATCAGACTTCTTGAAATGTTAGAGTACAATGTAATTTTTTGGATTACGGTCTTCTAAAAATACACCTTGGCTATGGAAAAACTGTATTGCCTATCGGTTAGCAGGCCTATTTGAGAATATTTTTCAAAAAACAGAAGGTAAAAATCTTTTTATTTGTGGCCTAAACGATCATTACAGTGAAACAAGGAACCACAATTAGAAAAGTGCGATTATCTCGAAAACCACGAAACTTTTACTAGACCTATAAGTGCATTTTCTGGACCAACCTAAGGTGCCCTGTCGATCGATGGTTAGAAGGTTGTCCATTAATTACTGGGCACCCTGTATATCGTTGCGTCATTGTTGTGACACTGGCGTTTTTTCACTATTTTAGCTTTGTGCGTATACACTTTTGCCAACCCTAATTTTCAATGAATTGAAACATTGATAATTATAATGTCATATAAAGTCTTGGTTACAAATTCATTTACTGACAGACACTGCACCTACTTAATCTTTCTTAATTCATTTGTTGACTGCTAGAGAATGCCTTAAGGCATTAAGTCCGCCATTTGTACCTTCATGTATTGTGCAATAAAGATTAAACAAATAAATAAATTAATAACGGGGTTTGACGATGAGGCACGCAGGGCACACGCTTTTGTAAGTTGTCAGTCTTCTATATTATTAGTATCTGTTCCAACAAAGACTAAAGTAGTGACCTAGTGAACTAGAAAATTGGCAATTTGCTCGTAAGCCCAACCAATAGTTGTATTTCGAAGTGCATATGACAGCGTGGGAGTTGCAGGTTTATCCAACCAATTCAGTCTTGAACTATAAAAGGATGAATCGAGTCGGTATACAGGGTGATTCATGAGACGTGAGCAGGACTAAGCCTACACAATCAGTAAATGTTAATGAATCGTTCACCACAATATTTAAGTAAAACAATCACGTTTTTGTTCTGTTGTTAAACTTTTTGGTAAGGAGGGACAAATTTATTTATCTACAATTATGGAGACCCTACAATATTTAATTAACAAAGATAAAACCTTTTTAACCGTTACACAGCACTTTTAATGTGAAAAAATAAAATGTCACACTTAGCGAGATACGATTTTTCAAAAGTAACCAGACTGATGTCATTCAATTTGGCACTTGTAATGGATAAAACGAAGAGGGAGACCATAAATGTCGTAAATGAATTAAAACTTTTTTTAAACAGTATAAAATAAATTAAAGTTAATCTCCCAAATACTGGTACGGAACAGTTGCTTATAACTACACATCGGTAACTCGTGGCATTTAGGCAGCACTTAAAAGATTAGTTTAATTAATTCCTTTTTTTAGTGGTTTCTTTTTCTCGACTCGTATAGGAAGAACATTGTCACATCACTAGTCTGTTAGAAACTGTCAAGTGCCACGAGTTACCGATGTGTGCTGATCACTTATCTTTTAAGTGCTACCTAAATGCCACGAGTTACCGATGTGTACTTATAACTTACTGTATGCGTAGGCTTGATCCTGCTCACGTCTCATGATCATCCTGTATAGATACGTATCAGGGATGTTACGGAGCTCCGGTTCCGTTTCCGTTAAGGCGGAACTTCCGTTTGGTATTACACATCCGTTTCTGTTCCGGTTCCGTTATGTTTGAAACGGAAGTTATAACGGATGTCAATGCTTCGCGCGGCGGCACGTTTTATTCGTGTTTTAAAATTAAAATCGTATGTGTTCTGTTGTGTACTGACTACTGACTGTGTGTAGTGTGTGTGGTGAATGTTAGTGTGAAAAAAAACGCACAATGAAGCCGAAATCAAGTTCGATTTGGAACTATTTTGATGAAGTTAGTGGGGACACGGCTAAGTGTAAACTTTGTCTGAAGGTTTGTTCTAGAAAGGGGAAAACGACTACATCGTTAAAAAGTCAGGCTCCGATTCTGGTTCCGGTTCCGTTTTCGGTTCCGTTTCAGTTTTCGGTTCCGTTTCCGTTTCCGGTTCCGTTAAACTAAATCGAAAACATCTGTTTCCGTTTTCGGTTCCGATAAAACCACATCCGTTACATCCCTGATATGTATAGTTCAAATACGTTGAGTAAAATATTGTTACAGATGTCGTGCATAATTGTTGTCCATCATATTTTCACGGAAACGTACGAACGTGTCTTGCTATTTCAGTCAGTCTCAGTGCAAAAAGTACTGAGGTTGACTGAAGTAGCATTACAAATACGAACGTTTCCGAGAACATACGATGGTAAACAATTATGCACTACATCTTTACTTTAGTTGCAAGTTTCAAGCGATGCGCCCAAGCGGCGTGGCTCACTCCACGATTTCGTCGCGTCGCAACAAGTAGCTACAAGTACATCCGTCCCACACCAATTTTGGTGGCTAGCCATAAGCCGCGCGTGGCGCTGTCGCCACCTAGCGGTCATATCTGTCCTAATCGTAACAGACGCGTTTTGTTAGAGTGTGAATCTTCTGTACCTAACTAGTACTATTATTTATTCTGTAGCCCAGGGCAATATGTGGCTGAACCAGCTAGTTAGCTAATACACGTAGTTGAAGGTAGTTTGACTATGTGCAAGCACGGTAAATGATAGTTAAAGTTGGGATAGAAGTATCCTCTTCATTCTTATATAGGGATAGAAGTATATAACTGCCAGTAGTGTATAACTACGAGTATGTGAGGTTCGCATTAAAGAGTATTGTATTGTAGTGTATTGTATTGTATTGTATTGTATTGCCTTGCATTGCATTGCATTGCATTGCATTGAATTGTATTGTATTGTATTGTATATTCAAAATAAAGTACAGTTAATAAGTTGACTCTCTTTCTCAAGAATCTAAAATGCATCTGAGCCTAAGTATGGCGTATTGTAGTTTTAGTTCAATCACTTAAAGAACAAGTATCAGTTAAGATAAAAATTGGTAACAGATAACTAATATATCCATTTATTTATCAAACTAACAACAAGTTTTATTAAAATTAGGCCTTAAAGTATAAATTGAAAACTAAAATTAAAAACTAATCTTAAAAATAAACTATAAATAGAAAATTTGCCCCGAAAATTTTTATACCGATCCACATTTGCCCGAAAAAGTAAGAATAAGATATTTCAACCGAAAGCGAACGCAAAACTTAAAGTAATTACTTAAACTTAAATTCACCAAAATAAACTGACGCTCAAAATCAAAGTACTTTGAATGAAAGTGTCTTAAACAATCCTTTACTTAGTTTTACAAAATCCAGACTGACGCATTTGAAAGTTATTAAATTCCTAAACAGAATTCGACCAAATGGAAATTGTTTACGGATTTCGTTCCTAACTCGGACAGAATTTCATTTCATTTCAGTACGGTTTTTTTGTATAAATTTCATTGCTTTTATTTTACAAAAATTCGAGTTCTAAATCATACGGTTTTTTTACAAGTGCGAGCAAATGTAAAGTTTACAATTTATTTCACCGTTATTGCACACTACGAGAAAGTGCAAATGCAAAAGGCGGTCTTAATACCGTGAGGCTCTACCAGTCAACCATTGATTCAAACAGAAAATTACAATTGGCGTGAAAAAGAAGCCAGCACAGAGATAAGTCAGATAAGATAAAATTCACAGATTAAAATAACTTTCTATTTCTGCATTCAATTGGCCTCGACATGGTTATGCATGTTGCATATAATATATAGTTAAATATATATGTATTCTAAATACGTATACACCGAAAACGTCTATGACTCTTTAAATATTCGTGATAGATACACAAGCCCCTTACCAGCATTCGAACCGACTAGGCTATTAACTGCCCGATTCAAACTTTAAGATACGTCAAATATTACGACAAGATACGATATGGGTTAGATATGTCAGTGTCAATAGTGACGTTTCTTCAAACAAGAACGCCAGTTTTGTCACTGACATATCTAATCTATATCGTATCTTGTCGTAATAGTTGACGTATCTTAAAGTTCGAATCGGGCCGTAAGAGGCCGTGCAACATTCAGACTATATCTGAAAATACATGCATAAATAATTACTATAATTAGTGAAACCTTCTCAACCTACCTACCTACTATCGCAGCAATAATAACATATGCACACACATAAGAAAAACATTACAGGTACCTTCACAACCTTTCCGAAAAATACATTCAGTCCTTCCCTATTAATATTTTTTCCTTAATTTCGTACGTTTGTCTCAAAGGCCTTTCCAAAGCCAAATAAACAGTTTCCTTTCACCCCAAAGCCGTATCGAATACTGCCTCCGTTAATAACCTACTTGGGGATCATCCTGGATTACGCTATGATTAATGCCTTCTGAAAGGACACCTTTTTGTGCGTTAGTTTGGTCGCATAAAGGAGGGTAGAAAAACTAATTTGATCTAGAAATTGGGGATCTTTTAATTCTACGTAGGTATAATAAGAGACACAGAATTAAGGTAAGATGAGCGTCTAGCCGTCCCGTTTTATTTTTATTATAATTATTATAATTATAATTTTAAATACATGGTATACCTATAAGCCAAGATACTTATTTACTCTATTTTAAGTAATAGTAGGCTATTTTGTATTTCTTTCAATTCTCTTAATGATGCATGCTATTGAGTAATACACTAGGCGAATTAAAAAAAAATATTTCCCATTTGTTCATTTACCTTGTTTTTACTCATTACTCATTACATTTGAATGAATTTTTCTAGTTTGATCCTGACTGAATAGAATAACAATATTAAAGTTGTAAAATATTCTATTATCCTTTCCTGTAAAGTGTTTTTAAAGAAAACATAAATAAAACGAGTATTCAACAATGCATATTAGGTACGGTAACGAAAATAAAGACACTTTACGTTTTATCCGATTACATATAATTACATATATTATGCCTCTGTTTGACCGAATTGGTAGAGAATGCCTTTTGGCATTAAGTCTGCCATTTGTTCATAATATTCATTTATTTGTGCAATAAAGTTTAAATAAATAAATAAAATCCCAATATGTCGTCCCCTATTTATTATTCATCCCAAATTGAAGCATCGTACGGTGGCCATAACTCAGGACCTGTAATTTCGCAGTGAAAGGTGAACACATCCATCAGAGCGGCTCCGGCGGGACACGTATCGGGCTATTACAATATTATAGTGCTACTCGAAACCCATTGTTCTTTATATAGGCCAAAACTTAAAATATTGTAGGCACTACCTGATTATTTCAATTCTAGAGGTAGTGATATCCGTTTCAATTGGTAGTAATGAGGGGACTAAAAAGGAAACTTATTAATACTGTTCCAAATAAAGAGGTCTTGGATGCAATGTATTCAATTCTAGAGGCAAAATTGAGTAAACAGTGTAAACACAAAATTTCATTTAATGTGCCGTAGGTTCAGAGAACGGAATTTTTGAAAAATCGTAGCGCTTTTTAAGATCACAATAAGATTGGCAAATATTTTATTAGCAATTTTGAAGCCTTTCTCTAGTAACTTTTCATCAATTCGAATCCCGATTTTCGACTTTTGCTCGTTAATAAAAAACGCACTTTATGCATAAAAACTAAAAATATGAAAAATGCCTCTAAAAATTAGCAATATCATGATGATGAGTTTGATTGAACTCATCGATTACTTTTTTGTCAAAACTTTAAAAAATTAAAATTCAAAATCATTATATCCGCGATCCCGGCTACGCACAGTCATCTCACTCACGCTTACGCTCAGTGAGAGTGAGAGAAGAACTTTAACCTACGGGTTAAAGAGGTTCCAATTTCAATTATATTTAGAGGCCTTTCGGGGTCAAGGGGCCGGGACCGGCCTTTTGGTTGCAATTATTGAAGTCCCATTGATCCAGGTCGCAATTAACCATGTTTCACTGTATTTCAAGAATAAAATGTCTTTTAAGGGGCGAAATGCATCAAAAAATATAAAACCCAAGTGTCCCTTCATACAAGTGCCTTTAAGTACATGTTAAATAAAACGTAATATTTGTTTACGAATTTTCGTGAGACGTGGTATTCAACGTATGGAAAAAATAAAATAAATATAACTAAGAATATGTTGAATAATTCATTATCTACTATTTGTGATAACAAAAAACTAACAAGATTATTTCTGTATAAATGTTACAAAATTTAGCTTAAGCCGAGACGTCTCAAATGTAACTAGAAAAGTTTGAAAATATTTTATTATATTTTATTAATCAAGCGAAAAGCTGAAACCACTTTTGCTATTCCGCTTAGCATTTCACATTGTCCAAATTTCATTTGGCAACTTTCTGCGATGTTACCGTATTTCGCTGTTTTATTACTTACTAGCGTCCGCGAATTCTTTCATTAAAAAATTTATAAAATATTTCATCATTTTTATATTTCAAGAAGCAGTATACTTATTTTACGGGTCTCTATTGTTTCCCAAAAAGTTTTCAGACATAATGTTTGTCCATATTTTCGTTAGTCATAATTTATTTGGTTCAGAAACGCATCCATTTTTAGGATTGCCATGCCATAAAACAAACCTAATCTAATCTAACCTATCTATAGGATAACCTTACGAAAATCCTGAAAAGTTAACGGTTTCAGTTTTATGACTAATGATAATCTGACACTGTTTGTCAGATTATCATTAGTCATAAAACTGAAACCGTTATTACTTAAATTATTATTATTACTTAAAACTTTATGGGAAACAAAGGGACCCCATATTTTACAATTTGTTAAAGTCTTTGATATTGTTATGATACGATCTTGACAAAACCGTAACAGATTTAAAAATATGAATATAGCTCTAGTCTACCTTCGTTTAGTCTGCACATTGTCTGTCATCTATAAAACAGAAATGTTTTAGAAATCTATAATTTCTGCAAGTCAACATTATTTAAATTATCAAGGACTCTACAACAATGAATTGGAATTCATAATTCGTCTGAAGCACGCTCAAATCCGATATCAGCCGTCTATTCAAACTGAAGAGGTGTCTCCGACAGCGTGTTTTCTGGCCCGGTCAGACCCTTACTCTTCAGAGTTTTGAAGCGGGCATTGAGTGGCGGCCTAAATTCGGTGTGCCTATATAAAGTACGTATGGATATGGTGCAGTATGTGGTTCTGTTTGTGATTTTATTTGTGTATCCGAGGACAGGTATGCTTTGAACGTAACTTGTTTTATTTTATAAAAGCAATTTTTTTCGGATGGCCTTTTTTTTAAAAGCTGCATTTTTCTAGTTCGCTTTGTTTGAAGTACTTGCTTTAATAAAAAATAAGTTATAAATCCAAATAACATCATTAATCTAAGATACGCTAATAATGCGAACAATAATCCGCTAATACTCTACAAAAAGTGGTATATTAGAAAATACTAGAAATTAAAAATAAAGGCCAATGCATATTCATTAAGGAAGAAATGAAAATCCTAAAAAATCTTTGTTAACGTATGTTTGTGCTATCCTGTATTATATTTGTAAGAGGAAGGAGCGTTCTGAAATATTAATTCGTCTTTGTCAGTCAAAATATTAATAAAACACAACATCCAGCCTGATTGATCTTTGAATAAGTCTTAGGTGTTTGTAGCGCCTGCCTCATAAAACACTTACGAAATTATACTCTAAATGATCCTTACAAAATAAAAAGGAAAAATAAAGATACTAGAAACCAAAGTGTGACGAAATTAGACGGAGTCATCATGGCGAAGTTTCTACTCGAAGCCAACATGAAACGGATGGCAATGTCCTCACGCCAAACAAGCACTCCAATTTATTTAACCTCGGCTCTATTTGACCTTCTTAAAGGACGTTGGGTTCCGTTGTCTGTGTACGTAACTAAGTAAACTTATTTAATTTCGTACCCTATACTAAATTGTCCTTGAGGCAACTTCAAACTATTTTTACGATAAAAAAACGACAAAGGATAGTCGGCTATATTAACTAACTAGCTTTTGCCAGCGTCTTCGTCTACGTGGAATCAGTAACAGAAGCTAAAGTATAGCGCCTGGATAAAGTGTAATAGCAATCATTCAATTTGATAAGCTTAATTGCCTACATCAATTATCAGGCAATTTATTAACTCTGTCAATTCCACCCCCCTTTTCTAATCTCTTTAGGGATGATTTCCGACATGAAAACTATCCTATGTCCTTCCCCGGGACTCAAACTATCTCTATGCCAAATTTAAACTAAATCCGTTCAGCGGTTTAAGCGTGAAGAGGTAACAGACAGACAGACACACTTTCGCATTTCTAATATTAAGTATGGATATTGCTTTCGAGGATACCTAAAAATGATTATGAAATTTTACTTCAGAAACCGATAAATATTATATTCTTTTTAGCGCCTTACATGTGTATTGCGATTACCGACACCAAAAAGCTCTCGCACCCCGTTCCAATTTCTCAAAGTCGTCTTCAATAAAAGAACCAGGTAACACGGCATAATAAATCACGAAACGAACCCTAATACTTTAATCAATAACCACTCAAGAGCTCATAACACTGACTCTGCGAGACACGTCCCTCGGTGCTTGAGCGCCTGACGTCACAGCTTTAAGAGTTTGGCTCGGGAAGTACTGCGTCAGCGGTTTTAAGCACGGAGGTGCTTGAGCTTTGCGTATTGATGCCTGTTATTTGATTTTGTGGTAGTAAAATATAATGAAAAATGTGAAAACAGTATGAAGGTGGGTATTTTTAGAATAGTAATCTCTCTTCCAAACTTAAGCGAATTCAAGATTTCGTGGGAGGTTTTCAATTTGTCGAGATATTTGTTTATGCTGCTGGCTGCGCCGACTTGTAAAATTATTAACAAGGGCCGGTTTGATTTTCATTTGGTCAGGATCTGATTGACCCTGGACAAATCGAGGAAACCCTTAAACTTTATGCTCACACCAATATTGATTTGTATAAAATATACAAATCAGGCAGCAGGGGTTATAGCAGCTTTTGCATTTTCTCTAGGAAAGCGACACCTGGTGAAGCAGAACTGCTAATAAAGGCGACAAAAATACCAATTTTTTTGAATAGTAAAGCAATACTATACTCGTAAACGCTGTGTTTTCTAATAACTTTTGCAACTTTTTTTACTTTTTTAAACCCGGGCGGTTGGTCCCGACAGTTAATGATTTTTAATTCGATTAATTTATATATTAGCGTTTTCTATTATTTGCTTTGTAGTGTACAACCTCTTTAAAATCTTATTATATTTCTTTGCAAATCCCGTGCTCATTCTTAAACGGTTGATCGTCCTTTGACATTCATCGTCAAAGGCATCCTTTCTTGTGCAAGATGTCTCAGTTAAGCTTTTTATTTTTTATTAAAGTTTATTTTTAGTGTTAAAGGTGCAGATATTAAAATCACCGTTTTTATCGTGCTTTAAATGCATAGTAAGTAACTAAAGCCACAAATTTATGACAGCTGACCAAATTTATACGATTTTTATTTTGTATTACTGTAATGTATGGATGTTATGGGTATTAATGGGCCAATTCAAAGGAGCTGAGAAAAGATTTGAAATTTAACTCGTAATTGACGGGATTTCGGAGTAGTCAAAATATCTATTACTTACTAGTTTATAAATATTGCACATAGGTAATCGTGCACATCACACGTGATCGTTATAAAATCCGAGTACTTAAAATCCCATGTCAAAAAAGTTTTTTTTGTATTTCAATAATTTCCATCAAAAGTGACCTTTTTTCGCTGCGGTACCTATACAATTTTACTTAGTTTACATCGTCTGCAACTTTCAGATTTGAAGCAAAGGTTACAGTTATATTTGTAAATTACCTACGTATTATTTACTACCTACTTATAAATTTAATTATTCACACTTCATTTAATTCTCCCTTTGAAACCGTCACACCACAATTGTATTCACTACCTGCTAAAATTAGCACATAATCAATTCAACAGTCTTTTATAAAGGAATTGCTAAATCTGCAAGTCTCGCCAACATCACAAGCTTTGTAAATTGATGAGTAACGGATTCTAAAGAAGCACCAACAGAGATTCATCCTCATTAGATCGTTTCAAAACCTTAATGACAGACAAACGACTCATAACCGCAATACTCCTGCTGTACATCAAAATTTATTTTCTTTCCTTGGATTAAGGTTCAAAATCCAACGACACAGGAAGTAGTTTAACAAAGTTACGGGTGTCAAAGAGTTAAAAGCGTTAAAACGAACATCAAAGGAAGTCTATGTGTTTATGATTCGCGCCGCAAGCATGTTTTGTTGCGGAGGTTTTGAGCCTTCGTCTAACCGACGTCAGACGTATTTTGAGAAGTTTTGAAGATCTGATGCTGTCAGTTTAAAGAGTATTAAGGCTAATTGGAAAGTAAGTAAATGAAAGCGAATGTTGTGCTGACTTGAGGGTGCCTTGTTTGGCCGTTTATATGCAATTATGGAAAATAAATCTAACGTCTTACCTCGGCCAGTCCTTTTTATAATAGTACTTACTTTTTAAAGTGTCTCAGTGATGCTGACTCGAGCATATTGCGTGGAGAAATGATGAACGAATTCATTGATAAATTCGCTATGCACTTTTACGACTGATGATACTATGTTAGACTTAAATTAAAGATAAATATGTACGCACGCCAGACCTAAGTTATTCAGGTTAGCACAAAGCTCATTCAAACATCTCCCTAGGTCTTTTGATAAAAACCAATTTGCACAAAATTAAAGCTCCGTTCACACGGGAGTGCCGAGAGCGGTTAATTCCAGCATTGTCTAGCACAATTGGATTCCACTAGCTTTACAGAAAAGTTTTAATTCCATCGCTAAATTTAAATCCATTCGATTGTAGCTTCTACTACGTGGTAATAAAAGCGCTGCTTTGTAGTGGGAAAGAGAAATGGAGACGAGTTTTTCAACGTCGGCTGCAGTAGGAAACATAATGTTTGAAATGGAAAACCGGCTCAACAATGTCTGTTAGGTTTGCGCGGAAATGCGGTGGCATAATATTTGCATTAACTATCAACTTGCGGTATATTGGTTATTTTAGATTCCAATTTGTTCGATTGTTGGAAAATACGATTGTTGACGTTACCACAGTGACGCAGTTAGTGGTATAGTTGAATTATCGAGAAGATGGAATTGCATTTGTAGTGGTTGTATGCTGATAGTACAAGAAAATAGAAAATTCAAATATAGAATGCCTGTAAACAAACAATACTACTACATATGCAATTCCACGCTCTCGATGATTCAACTATAGTAATAAACTCTTTGTTAAGGTACCGTAAAATGGGATGAGTAGGGTTCGCGGGGAGAATATGAATGGGGAGATATAAAAAAAATCGATCCAACAATCTTCCAAAATCCCCTTTGTATGAAAACCCAAATCACCCCAATTACGAGGGACTACGGGGTGAGGTGGGATTTCCTATTTGTCGTCAAAGTTATGAAATGGAACTACCCAAAATAAAATCATCATCATTGGCCTTTACATCTTCTCCAGATGTTTATTACAGCTGCTGTGTATTCCGACCAAACGTCCGGAACACTTATTATATACACCATTCAGTTTGCATATGTAAAAATAAAATGTTATCGCGGTTTGAATGTCAGTATTGCACCTACTCACCCCATTTTACGGTAATAAAGCTGTGATTTTGTGTTGTAGACTCATTTTGGGTCATCGCGCCATCCATGTGAGCAAGTAGTAAGCTAATAATACGGTTTATCTCACGTATTTTAAGTCACGCGCGACATATTTGGAAGATCGTAGGTCTCCATTTTCAAGTGTTGGGTGACCCTACTCCGCCACTATGCGACCTACTACGACAGCGCAAGATCACCCCCAACCGGTTATCTCATCGCGCGCCCAGAGCGCGGCGCGACTTCCCGCAGTACGCGGCGCGCGGCCATCATGAACGCTACTAATCCACTGTTAGTGCTTGAAAATGGAGACCTAGGCTCTCGGAAACTTGTCGCGCGAATGGCTCAAAATTCGTGAGTAAGCTTAATGTTGCTTCGACTCGTGACAGTTGAAACTCTTTGTTGTAAAAAACAAATAATAAAAATTAAAAAGCTAAGTACTCGTACAAAGGCGAACTCTCTTTGAGTCTCTGAGAAAGTGAGAAGAGGGTGACTAATAAACAACAATAACAACATCTTTAAGTATAAAGGAATAAAATGTTTCCTTAATACTTCAAGCTAAGTAAATTTTGGTCGGACTTATTTGATACATGTATTAGCAAATAAAAGAAAACCTTTAAGGAACAAAAGGGCGACCCTTATCACTGAAAATCTAATTATGAAATATTGCTGGGAATATAATATATCATGTACATAATATGATATGTGCTTGTATTGAGTACTCACAAAAGGGCACGTGGATGGTAAGGTTGGTATTATAGGGTTTCGTACCCAAAGGGTAAAAACGGGAGCCTATTACTAAAGGGCCCACTGATTAACAGTCCGCCGGACGGAATCGGCCTGTCAGTTAGAACAAAAAGTTGATAGTTCCGAACAACTGACAGGCAGATACCATCCGGCGGACTGTTAATCAGTGGGCCCCATATGACTCCACTGTCCATGTCTTCGCTGTCCGTCCGTCTGTGTCTGTCACCAGGCTTTATCTCATGAACCGTGATAGCCGCTTTTCAGTTTAACCGAGTACAAAATGGCGTCTTTTAATGTAAGATCTAAAAAAAAAAGAGGAGGTTCATTAATTCTTGGTCATATAAGTACACAGTTTGAAGAACTTGTTATCTGCAGATGAGGGATGAGTACTTATTTCGAGGTTTGCGGGGTCAGAGATTGCAACACTAATCTGAATCTGAAGCTAGACAGTTGAAATTTTCACAGATGATGTATTTCTGTTGCCGCTATAACAACAAATACTGAAAACAGAATAAAATAAATATTTAAGTGGGGCTCCCATACAACAAACGTGATATTTTTGTCATTTTTTGCGTAATGGTACGGAACCCTACATGCGCGAGTCCGACTCGCACTTGGGCGGTTTTTTTTATAGAACCAATACGTAATAATACATAAAGAACGGTTAGCTACATAAGAAGATTAGTTCTGTTTATAGATAACGTAACGGCCTCTATTTTGCCTGTCATGTTACGAGGCGGAAAGCCAGGAAATTAGAAGGGGACAAAAGATATGGCGCGTGCACGAAACTTGCGACGGATGAAATGACCTTTGGGTTTTTAACATTGACAGTATACGCATCAATGTGAGGCGTAAGTCGGGTATTAGACCATCAATCGCTGTAAAATCATTGATTTGCGTTTCGATTAGGCATAATAGATACTTAGATCAGCTATCAGTGCGGGCCCGTTTGACACGCGGCACGTTGTTTGTATACAATGCCGGGTGGCCAACCTTACGCGACTGGCGACGGCGGCATCGGCAACCATAGCCCAAGTAGCATGGAAGTGTCGGCAACATCAATATAGCAGCCAATTAAGAACTTAGAGTGATTTAAGGGACGTATAAGAGTGTCAGAAAAGATTTAAGCTGTATAAAAGGTACTTTACAGACATTATACAGCTCAAGCTGTATAAAATCATTATAAAGGATTCTGCGGAAGCATGGGGTGCTTTATCAGAATATAAAAAATCTACTATAAAACTATAAGTGTTGTGAGAGACTACAAGCTAATTCTATCGTAAAAGCTGTATACAGGCTGTATTGTAGTAACACTTGGCACTTTTAGCTGTACAAAAGTATCTGTCAACTCCGTTTTAAAACATTAAGTGTTGTGAAACACTACAAGCTAATTTTATCGTAAAAGCTGTATACAGGCAGTATTGTAGTATCACTTGGCACTTGTAGCTGTACAAATGTATCTGTCAACCCCGTTTTAAAGCTATTTCTTATGGCGTAATCTTACTTTCCTATAAGAATAGTAGTTGTATAACTTCTGTCTGTAAGGGTATTATAAAACCAAATGAATAAATGGCAGCTATAGTACAGCTTTTTTCTGTATTACTGATAGAGTCGCTTATAACAATCTTTTGGCGTAATTTTACGCTCGTATAAGTATAGTAGTGTAATGATTTCTGAAAATAAGTGTATTATAAACCTAAAGGAATATATAACAGTTACAGTACAGGTTTTTTATTTGTTATACGGATCTCAAGAGAATTATAACTTGTGTACGGAGAACCGAAATACAGCCAAACGAATACAAATATTCTATTATAAAGCTGTTTTAATTACAAAAGCTGTAAAAGACACTCCATTTATTACACAGCACAGCTACTAAGATTATAATGCTCTCCAACAAAACATATTTGTAAATATAATTAAAGAAATACTTGCAAATATTGAGCAGACTAACGCCGTGTTATGATTACCAGCTAAAATAAATTGTTTAGCCTTAGAATTAATATTTATAAATATTTTTGATACTCTAACCTTAAAAACAAACAGTAACTTTACCGATTTTTGATATTTTCCTTATGGTTTCTCTTTGTTATTTTGCAGGCGCATAAATATTTTGCCAGAAAAGATACACAGGTTCACAATAAATAATAATCCGCGATTACCAATAATGTAATATTCCATTCAAGTCCTGTATAATATTTACTTTTACTTTTACCATCCACTATAACACTTTATTGTCGCCATTACTATATTACGAATGAACAAGATTAAGACATTTTAGTTTCTTAAATGATTATTATTCTCTTGTAATTCTTTCTTATAACTCATTTAAAACTTATATTCTTATATCGTACTTATAAGAGATTATCTGTAGTGTTAAGGTTTCCTGTTACACCGAAATATAGCTGTAATGCAGTTATTATGCAGCTTATGTATTGCTTATACAGCTTCTCTACAGCTCTAATAACGCCAAAGGCTGTATAATTTGGGCCCTTTTTTACTTATAAGGGCTGTATAAGCGCTTATACAGCCTTTGTACAGCCTAACTGTACAGCGTATAGTATACAAATAAACTTTAATACAGCTTATATACAGCTTGCAATGCTACTTGGGAGGTTGGAGCGCGACACAGCGATCGGACCTTTCGTTCTCAGCTATGGTTGCCGCCGCCGCTGACGCCAGTCGCTCAATGTCGTGGCCGAGCCGTAAGGCACAGGGCGGACACGGCATAGTGCGGAAATTTATTTACTATGTGCGCATAACGTGATAGTTTACGCACCAATGTGTGTGTAAGTCGGTTATTAGGCTGTCAATCGCTGTAAAATCATTCATTTGCGTTTCGATTAAGCGCACACAGATCAGCCGCCATCAGTGGGTCCGTTTATCACGGGGGCACCGTGTGTAATTTATATACAACGCCGGGTGCACAAGTTATAGGCGCAGGGCGCACACCGCATAGTGCGGAAATCGTTTTATTTTCTATTTACGCACAACATGTATGCCCCAATGTGTAAGTCGCATACTGGGCTGTCATTCGCTATGTATTTTTAAGCATTTTGGCACCTACCCATAGTCCATAATCATATACCCCATAGTGATAAAGAAAGACGCAATTTCTACACTCAAGTTGAAAATCGTGTGACTAGATCACGAAATCGGTATATTTACGAGTAGGCAATGCGGCGTAATTTCCAAGTAAAAATACACTCAATAGCATTGAAAACTACTTAGTTATTTTTATCCCCCGACGTGTAAAGGGGCCCACCGATTAACAGTCCGCCGGACGGTATCGGCCTGTCAGTTAGAACAATATTTTGACAGTTCCGAACAACTGAGAGGCCTATAACGGCCGGCGGACTGTTAATCAGTGGGCCCCTTTATAAGTTTAACCACTACAATTATATGTGTGTGTTTTAAATTAGGGTTTCTAGCGGTGGTTTATAGTGTTATCAAAATCAGTTCATCACTTATTTTGCGATGGATATTTTAAAATGTTTTCTTCAATGTACCTATATTAATTTCCATATTATTTATGGGTTTGCGATATTTAAAACCGCTGTCGCCCAAAACTTAAGCTCCATAAAGCATCGTTCGTAAAAAATATGTAAATCGACACAGATTGAAGCTGTCCGCGGCGCTGACCTAAGCATGATGGATGGAACCTACATCCCGGTGTCGTGACGGTTTAATTATTTATGCCCTGGTGGCTATGATGGAAAATTTATCGAAAATAATATTTAGCGGAATTTATGCGAACACCCTTTTATGTGCTTTTATGCTTTAATGCACCCTATTGGGCTTAGGTACATTATTGTGCTTAATGTGTTTTTTTGTTCGTTGCTGTAACTTTTGTTTTTGTTTTTTTGCGACAATAAATGACTTTTTTATGTACTCATAGTCCACTGATAAACGAGTCGAACTGGTTACTATGTTTGAAAATTTCTGTATAACCTGAGACGTGTTTACTGCTCTGTAGTAGTGTGTCTGTTACTGTAAAAGCCCGAAGTACGGCAAAACCTAGGATTTACCGGTAAATCCTAGTTTTTACCGATGCCGATCGGTAAAAGCCCGAAATGTTAAATCTTACTAGTTTACTTCTCACTTCTACCAACACCGATATGGTAAATCCTAGGTCTTACCACGGCGACCGGTAAACTTTGAATCATGCACTGATTCCTGAGATTACTAGATGATAATTTTTAAGAAAAAAAATCGACTTCTATGGGGCCCGATGAAAGATTATGGTAGATGGTGCACTATGTAGAAAAGGAGGTAAAACCACCCACTTTTCTAGTAGCATTTCGTTTCTGTAAGGCTCGCAGTTCTAACCTAACCTAAGCCACTTTTGTTCGGTTCTGTGAGGATCGCAGTTCAAACCTAACCTAACCCACTTAACGGCGCATGCGGTGCGGTGTACGGGAGTTTGAGCGGGAGGGGTTGAGAATCAGTGCATGATTCAAACTTTACCGGTCGCCGTGGTAAGACCTAGGATTTACCATATCGGTGTTGGTAAAAGCCCGAAGTAAACTAGTAAGATTTAACATTTCGGGCTTTTACCGATCGGCATCGGTAAAACCTAGGTTTTACCGGTAAAGCCTAGGTTTTACCGTCCGGTTTTGCCGTACTTCGGGCTTTTACAGTAACATATCTACAGATAACCTTTGAGCCAGTATGCGAGTCTTACCCGTACTTGGCCGAATAATATATTTTGTAACATGATATAGAATACAGCGTCAAAAGTGATGTTTAGGTGTTAATAGTTAAATAAATATGTGTGCTTAATCATTGTTTTCCATTGTTATAGGTAAGCAACTCTCGATATTGCAATCACGGAATGGTGAATAAAAAATTTTGTGCCAGACATCGGATTTTAGGGGGCAAATTCAATGACAGGGGAGTTCCAATATCGATAAACTCAATTATCGGTAGTTTTTTTCCTATATACACTAGTATATATCACTAGATCGCTCCCAGCTTTGTTTGTGAGTGTTTGTTTATAACTTTTATTTTGAGACAATGATAAAGTAGGTAGATTTGCGGTAGCAATTTGGTCGGCAGCAATGTCGCGCTGCAATATTGTAACAGGCTGATACAGTCTGAAACCGATCGGTGCGTTATATCTCATTCGCTGTACGTCTCTATCTTGTCCCACACGACAAAGACAGAGAGGTGGTGAAACGTCACCTAATGCTACTAGTGACATAATATTGAATGCCGTAAATCACTGCTTAGGTGTTGTGCTGGAGTTTTTTGCCGCGCGCGAGTAAATACATACATATACTTGAATTGCGAATTGAAGAGGTGAGATTTATTTAATAATACTCTTCTTCTGAGTTTCACGATGTAAGGATGTAAGCGGTTAAATAATATTTATACCTAGAACTTTTTCTAGCAAAGAGGGATTGACAAAATGAAACATCGTCAAACCTGTTATCGATAAGCAAAGCAAGTCAAAGATAATAAATATATAAAATGAAGGGGGAGGCCTATGTTCAGCAGTGGACGTCTTATGGCTGAGATGATGATGATGATGATAATTTTTATGTCGTTTTTATTTTGTTGTTGTGTTGCTTTTTTTCGTCAGATAAAAAGTAATTATTTTATACCCATTTCTTTCAAAAACTGTGATTTACTTTACAATGACCTGATGAGAAGAGGCTATATATATATATGTAGAGCAAAATACAGAACTAACTCGCTCAGTAGGGCTAATATGGTCGGCTCTTTATAATTTGTCACTATGCCTGTCACGTTCTAACAAATATGTAAGTGCGAAAGTGATGCATGGCACGACAGATGATATAAATGCGACCATGATACCGCTGCAGTACGGATACATGATTGTCGTTCTTGTCCATGTGACAGCGTGATAAAACGGTGTCCATCACTTTAATCCCGCGGCGTTACTATTTAACGGTTATTTTATCACGTGGATATACCCATCCATAATACGCCTGCTGATGTAGAGATATAAGTACCTACGTTTACATTAGATCGTGCGTACAAAAACTTCATGTCAATGTTTAAGAGCGCTATTACATTTCGGCGTTGAGCGAGTTTAGGTATTTTACGCGCTGCGGCAGGCCGTGCGAGCTCAGTATGCCGATCCCTTCTACCACACTCGCACTACAATGATGGATTAAACATTCTTGATCCTTCGCGAAGCATATTGAAATCAACCATAACAACACTAACTGTACTTAACTTTTAAAGTTCTAAAACTGTTATTTGGTAAGTACGAAAATACTAAATGCAGTGCAAATGTACATAGGGGCTGTTCATAAATTACGTCATCTATTTTTGACGATTTTTGACCTTCCCCACCCCTCAAATCATCCAAAAATCAAGCTTCGGATGAATCTGTTTCCTCCTACGTCATGTTACCATCATCCGATGTCCAGACCCCCCCCCCCACTCCTCCAATTTGAAACGACGTAATTTATGAATAGCCCCATACTCGTACTTATGAAGGTATATTACTCGAAAGAAATTATAGGTACCTACTCGCTTATTTACATGTTTCGTCATTGCATTTGGTACCTATAGGTTGTAAAGTTTGTATCAACGAGGGTTTAAAAACGAACTGGTACTGAGGATCTGATGATGATTAAGGTGGTCACGGATACCAATCAACCATGTAGTAACATGATTAGGCTCGTTTGATTCGTCTCAACAAGATCTTTGACACTGAAGATACACAGGGTCTGATGATGGAGCTGGAAGGTGGCCACGGGTACCAGTCTATCATGTAACTAAACAACTTCGTGTTTGGGCTCGTTTGATTCGTCTCATCAAGATCTTTGACACTAGGTGATACTCAGAGTCTGATGATGGAGCTGGAAGGTGGTCACCGGTACCAATCAACCATGCAACTAAACCACTTCGTGTTTAGGCTCGTTTTATTCGTTTCAACAAGATCTTTGACACAAGATAGTACTCAGGGTCTGATGTTGGAGCCGGAAGGTGGTCACCGGTACCAATCAACCATGCAACTAAACCACTTCGTGTTTAGGCACGTTTTATTCATCTCAACAAGATCTTTGACACATGGTAGTACTCAGGGTCTGATGATGGAGCGCGAAGGTGGCGACGGGTACCTGTCTATCATCATCAGCTCCATCATCAGACCCTGAGTAGTATCTTGTGTCAAACATCTTATTGCGACGAATCAAACGAGCCCAAACACGAAGTAGTTCAGTTACATGGTAGACTGGTACCCGTGGCCACAGTCCAGCTCCATCATCAGACCCTGAGTACTAACTTGTGTCAAAGATCTTGTTGCGACGAATCGAACGAAGCCAAACACGAAGTGGTTTAGTTGCATGGTTGATTGGTACCGGTGACCACCTTCCGGATCCATCATCAGACCCTCAGTACTACATTGTGTCAAACACCTTGTTGCGACAAATCAAACGAGCCCAAACACGAAGTGGTTCAGTTACATGGTAGACTGGTACCCGTGGCCACAGTCCAGCTCCATCATCAGACCCTGAGTACTAACTTGTGTCAAAGAGCTTGTTGCGACGAATCGAACGAAGCCAAACACGAAGTGGTTTAGTGGCATGGTTGATTGGTACCGGTGACCACCTGCCGGCTCCATCATCAGACCCTGAGTACTATCTTGTGTCAAAGATCTTGTTGAGACGAATCAAACGAGCCTAAACACGAAGTGGTTTAGTTGCATGGTTGATTGGTACCGGTGACCACCTTCCGGCTCCATCATCAGACCCTGAGTATTATCTTGTGCCAAAGATCTTGTTGAGACGAATCAAACGAGCCCAAACACGAAGTGGTTTAGTTGCATGGTTGATTGGTACCGGTGACCACCTTCCGGCTCCATCATCAGACCCTGAGCACTATCTTAAGTCAAAGATCTTGTTGAGACGAATAAAACGAGCCTAAACACGAAGTGGTTTAGTTGCATTGTTGATTGGTACTGGTGACCACCTTCCGGCTCCATCATCAGACCCTGAGTACTATCTTAAGTCAAAGATCTTGTTGAGCCGAATCAAACGAGCCCAAACACGAAGTGGTTTAGTTGCATGGTTGATTGGTACCGGTGACCACCTTCCGGCTCCATCATCAGACCCTGAGTACTATCTTGTGTCAAAGATCTTGTTGAGACGAATCAAACGAGCCTAAACACGAAGTGGTTTAGTTGCATGGTTGATTGGTACCGGTGACCACCTTCCGGCTCCATCATCAGACCCTGAGTATTATCTTGTGCCAAAGATCTTGTTGAGACGAATCAAACGAGCCCAAACACGAAGTGGTTTAGTTGCATGGTTGATTGGTACCGGTGACCACCTTCCGGCTCCATCATCAGACCCTGAGTACTATCTTAAGTCAAAGATCTTGTTGAGACAAATAAAACGAGCCTAAACACGAAGTGGTTTAGTTGCATTGTTGATTGGTACTGGTGACCACCTTTCGGCTCCATCATCAGACCCTGAGTACTATCTTAAGTCAAAGATCTTGTTGAGCCGAATCAAACGAGCCCAAAACGAAGTGGTTTAGTTGCATGGTTGATTGGTACCGGTGACCACCTTCCGGCTCCATCATCAGACCCTGAGTACTATCTTGAGTCAAATAAATACATATAGAATGTCAGGTCGTTTCAAATATTTTTAATCCTGTCCGGTAGTTTACTTTACCATTATAAATTATAATACTATAAAAACAGTGCTAGGATCAAAGTCTCTCGTTGCGGTTTACACGCACACAGTATAGCGTTTTACACGGCGCCCGCCGCACACAATGATAAAAAACCTCGTCGTCGCCGTTGAAAATGTGCGGAGCCGACCGACACACGTCCTGCCTCTACAAGCTCTGCCGCGGCACTGAGCTGGCGCAGCGCGCGTCATCGGTAATATAGAGTAGTTTTCAAAAAATTGCCAAAAAATTATAGTAGAATTTCATAAACACTAATGTATACCAACAGTATAAGCAAACGTTGCAGATTGCTTGAGTATGAAAATGGCTTCGATATTAAGTAGATTTTCGTAGGAATTGACACTTGTTTCGGAGAGAAAATCGAGTTCGTTTTACTTTGATTTTCTCTTTCTCAAAGGTATGTAGGAAAAATATAGTTTGATATGCCTAAAGTACAGGGTATTAGTAATACAAAATAGCCAGGTTTAGCAGAGTAAAATTCTCAACATTTCCAAATAAGAGCTCGCCATTCAGTGCTTCACGGGGTTTTTCGGAAACGACCATCAGAAAAAAAATCATTACTAATTTAATAAGTCCTTTTT
The DNA here is from genome assembly GCF_910591565.1 of Cydia splendana. Classification (NCBI taxonomy): domain Eukaryota; kingdom Metazoa; phylum Arthropoda; class Insecta; order Lepidoptera; family Tortricidae; genus Cydia; species Cydia splendana. The sequence continues at coordinate 2,894,144 of NC_085968.1, forward strand.
CTAATATTTACAACGATATTTATAAAGATAAGAAGACGCTTTTACTGGAACAAGTACTCATTGTTTCTAATAATGAGCGCAAAGTCCTGAATTTCGTCGACTAGTATCATCAATTTTGCATTATTTCGACTTTTCTTGTAAGAGCGCTCTTAACAATCACTTAGCGAAATATATTTGTGACGTCCCACGGTCAAAGGTACCTTATGGCGGGTATGGAGTTATGCATACCCCAGTAATCTACAATAAATAAGCTATCGATAACACAAAAGATCAACCTTCTAGGTTACGTAGTTACAGAGATATGATTTTTTGAAAATAATGTTGTGAAATGAGCAACTTTACGATAGAGAAGTTTTAAGTTTAGCCGCCTAAAAAACTATGTTCCTGAAGTAAGTTACATAGTTGACTACAAATAATAATACCTTATATATCTGAGATTAAAAAAATATTGCGACTTGTTCTGTAATGCAAATAGAAACTTTTGATATCGACTGATTTATGTGTATACTAACCAATCTCTTGAAAATAAAGTTTTATTTCATTTTCACGATTGATTGCAATGAGCTCTTAAGATTTAAATTTTATCTATTAGAAAACGACACTGACAGACAGTTTAAGCAAAAAACAATACCGATTTAGAGGTGAAAATGTATTTTCTGACTTTTTCATATAAAATCACAAAATTAAATATTTTGTCTTTTAATGTGACACACAATCAATTTTTCTGAGCACATATGAAAGAAATTCTGTCATTCAAATGAAATAAATCCTAAAACCCCAACTAAATACTATATTTGACCCCTTATGCCACTTTAAACTTACATAACAATAACAGTATTTGCTCCATACATTTACGAAAAGGTACCTTATGGAAATAAATCTAATAATACATCACTACAAAATATCAATCATATTACAGTTTATCTTTTATGAATAGAAAATATTAATTTACATTAAACTGCCCCAAATTTAATTAGTTCTTCGTCATAATAATCTTAAAAAAGACCAATAATTTGTATGTAATGAAAAGGTACCTTGTGATTAAGTTACATGATGAGGCATGATGATGATGGAACAGTTAGGATAAACTAATAATATTTTGGGGTTAAGATGGTATAAATCGTTATTTCTTATCAATAATATATTTCGGTTGCTATTGAAGATAAGCGGCATTGAGGTTCAATGACCTCAGATATTCCATAAGGTAATGCGTCGGGTATTGGCATTTTTCAGCAAACCAATGGCTGATTTACTGCATGCGACCAAACCAAATGAAGATTATTCTAGTTAAGAAAGACTTGACGAGAGTAACTTTGGTATAATAGCAGGCTACTTGGATTTGTGATGTCGGTCTATGTACGGTTATAATATTTGCGAGGCGCCCCAACCAGAACTGAAATTATCAAATTAGTTTTGCAGAATGCTAATACAGTTCTCTACCAACCTTCTTTTCCCGTATTGACTAGTTTTTTTGGGAATTTTCAATCTTTTTTCCATAAGGTACCTTTTCTACTAAACTCTGAGACGACATTACTAAGCTTATAACTAACTTATAACAAAAATAAAAACAGGTAAACAAACGTTACGCATTAAGGTTTCAGATCACACAATAAAAAAAAAATTGAGCATTTTTCACCTCTTTACAAAACATTTCATATCTCCGAAACTAGAAACCTTCATAAGGTACCTTTTCCCGTGGAACGTCACATTTAATTACACAAACGGGTCTACCGCGATATAAATAAATAAATATTATAGGGACATTCTTACACAAATTGACTAAGTTGGGACTGCTCACGGTAAGCTCGGTAAGATATCATTTCATTGTTTTTACCTTAAATTCCGACGTTTCAGCTGAGTATAATTTGTATACAAAACGCGAGGATCTCAAGTGGAACACTTAGCGAAATGTTAATTATTTTCTGTCAAGACAAAACATCATTTACTTTGTATAATTAACATTGAATAAATGCCAAAGTCTAAAACATTAAGTACCTAGTTTTCGATTTATAAAGAAGTTTGAAAGTCAGCTCCGAAACATGATTTGAGTTTTCACTGTCATTCTAATGAACTTCGGATTAGTTTTCGATGTCTTAGAAAAAGTTGTTAGAAATTATTAATTATAAATCATATTTATGTCAATAAATATATGATTATACTAGATCAATTAAAAAAAGTTAAACAAACTCGCAAATATTTAGTGAAATTGTAAGATGATGTTTTTCGTCGCCTTAAAGTATTTAAATTGAACCTTTACGGCATCGAGCCTTAAGTAACTAGATATAGTTACGACATAGACAATACATATTAATAAGGAGTCAAATTGCCGTATGTAGCCGGTCAAACAAGTTTGTCAGTAGGAAAAGGCGCTAAATTCAAATTTTCTATGCGACATAACCCTTCGCGTCTACATTTTTGCCGCTTTTTCTACTGACGGAAATGACTTGACAGACTATATTTTGTATACCTACAAGAAATTTGAACGGTTTCTGCCATGAACGTATGACTTATTTTTATGTTTTTTTGTAAATGTAGTCTATTACTGTTTAATATAAACGAATACTAAATAAAACAGTAATCCACCTAAAAATATGGGACATATTAAGAAGATGTTCCTTAATGTGAGGAAAATGAAGATGAAACAACCGAATCATTTCAGCATCAGGTGACGGATATCCCTCCCGGTCTCGGTAAGTTCCAGAACGTTTTAGTACACATCATAAATCGTGCGATGATGCATGGGTTACGTACAGTCGGGATCAAAATAAACATAGAAGAACTACCTGATACGCCGTAGGAAAGATTTGAAATTCGGAAATTTTTATTATCGAAATTTTCCATTTCCAAAATGAAAGCTTCCTTTGTTGCAATGAATGTTTTCAAAAATTTCCGATAACTTAATTAACGGAAATTTTTCTTATCGAAATTTTCCATTTCCAAAATGAAAGCTTCCCTTGTTGACGTGATTTTTTTCTTAAATTTCCGATAACTTTTCCAGGTCTCTGGAAATTTCCACAAATCGCAAGTTTTACAAATACAGAAACAGATCTAAGTAGTGCAATTGTTTTTCATCGTATTTTCTCGGAAACGTTCGTATTTGTCATGCTACTTCAGTCAACATCATTTTTGTACCTAGACTGACTGAGATAGCAAGACACGTTCGTACGTTTCCGTGAAAATAGGATGGAAAACAATTATGCACTACATCTATATATTCCTAATTGTTTTACTTTTGCAGACATAACTCTTTTCGTTCAAGTATTAGGTAAATACTTTTGACGCTCATTCGTTACTTTTGACGCTGACTGTACAAGTAATAACGGCAACATAAATCCAACGACACTACAGTACAATAATGGAAAGAAAAAATATTATATTACATATCTTTGTTTTAACAGAGTTCTGAGAGAAAATGGCGACGTTGAACGTTGTGAAGATGTGTCCTCGTTTTTCTTAATAATTCATCTTTACTTTTATTATAAATGCGAATGTAACGCTGTCTATCTACTAGGGATACTTAGAGCCTCGAAAATATTGGGTTAGTTTTAATCGGGGCTCGGAAACCGTTTTATTTTTCAAACCGGTTGCCGGTTAAATAATTGTTCTATTGAGATGTTATTGTAACGGTGCGTATAACGAAACGTTACACTATCAATTAAAGTCTATTTCAATAGAACTTGCTAACTATGTAAACAAACCGCCATATTGAAATTGTCTCTGAATGATGAATTTACTGGACTTCCGGTTCGAGCGCCATCTTGATGGCACGCGGCGAGATTAATTGATTCGTTTTTTGTTCATTCATATTGTTTAAAGTGTAATATCGATAGCCTATTATACAGTAAACTAATGTGGTAGTGTGCAGTGAATGGAGAATTTATCTTGAAGCACCATTTAACCGTTTAACCATCATTTTGGAGTCGACGGCCGGTTGTCCACGTGTTTCTTGTAAAGCCCGCTATCGCTTTACAAGAGCTAAATCATCGTACACTGTCTTGTACTAACCGTACAATGAAATTGTTTTACCCGGCTACTACGACCTTGACACTGGCGAAATAGCCCCAATGGGCTGAAGCCATAATTTTAAAAGAATGAATGAATGAATGATGAATTTACTAGTGATGGGCAAGACTCCTACTTACTACTTTACTAATGTCAAACCATATCGAATAATAAAATTCCAGAAGTAAAAGACAAGTAGTTACTTATTTTTAATTTGTTTAATCACGATCAGAAGACAAATTAGTGCTTAAGAATGATGTATTGATGTATTTTATAACCGCGGCGGTAGGTACAGAGCGTGGGTTGGGTAGTGTGTAGCGGGTTTATATCACAAACTTTAGTCACAACACTACCCATCATAGACAATTGTAGAATTTAAAAGAAACAAAACCGTCATTCCAACAGGTCCTAATAACTTAACTTATGAACCCATTTTAAAATTTTAATTAAATATCCAAGATACAGTTATACAGGGTGATTCAGGAGACGTGAGCAGGACTAACACTGCGCATATCGTTAATTATAAGCAACTGTTTCGTATCAGTATTAGTGAGGTTAACGTTAATTTTCTAGTCGTGTTGAAAAAAAATGTTATTATTTTTTTTACGACATGCATGGTCACCCTAAAATTAGAATACTAAACTACCGATATTCTGTGTCAAACTGAATGTCATTACTGTCATCACGGTCTGGTTACTTTTGAAAACTCGTATCTCACTCAAGTTTGACAGTTTATTTTCTTCGTAATCAAAATGCCATTACGGTTAAAGAGGTTTTATGTTTATTAATTAGGTCCTGTAGGGTGACCATGATCGTTGAGAATTAAATTTGCCCTCACCAAAAAGTTAAAAAATAGGAAAAAGTGTTGTTGTTTCTCCTAAATACGACGGTGATCGACCAATTATCAGTTACTGAGTGTCCAGGATTAGTCCTGCTCACGTCTCATGAATCACCCTGTATACAAGTTTCTCCAAGACATCTGTACTAAAAAGATTCAAAAACTACTTACCGCGTTTTAATGCAAGACAAACACCACTCGAGTCTGTCTGGCGCGCTCAGATAATTTCGTCTATGAGTGCAAGCAAAGGATGAAGATTCAATAGTGTATATGTGTATGGTTTCAATGGTATTTGATGAGGTGGTGTGAAAATTCAAAGAGAAACAGTGATAAAACAAAGTTACGTAGACTTTAAGTTCTTTATTATTTCTGGCACCATACAAATTCTAAATTCCCTTTTCAAATTCAAATCCCTCTTGGAATTCATTTCGCTGACTTCTATTTTCAGTTCGATCCAAAACTTCGATCGATTAACATATTTTTATTCTAGCGTACATATTGTACCTGCTTCCTGTGCTTCCTACATAGTTTTCTAAGTTTTATTGTAATTGTGATCTAAATAGTTATTGCAATATGAAAAGTGGAGTGAATAGTGTGCACGATTACCTAGTATCCAAGCGCAACTCCAGATTTATATCTACATCATCATCAAGGCACAATATTGTGCCCTTTTATTTAAATAAAAAAATACCAACCGTCGTCCTGGATCTCGTCTTTAATTTCCACCATCCCAAGTGAGGCTCCATCATCTGTCCCCTCACAGTTATGTTTCTATGGAAATACCTAATTTATCCGTTTAAAATTGAAAATATCGAAGCAAGATCAAACGAATAAGTATTGCTAATTCTTGCAAAAGATTCCAATACTATCTATTGACCGAGCACAGTTTGAGCAAAAATCCTTTCCTATGTCTGGGTGTTCTCTTCTCTGCAGCTCGCATTTCTTAACCAGAAAACGCACTTGCTGGGCCTTAACTACTAGCGCTTCGGAACTACACTCAGTGTCACGGAAATCGCACACCTTCGGGCGCAAGCGATTCTTTCACAGGCCGAAAATCTTCGCAATAAATAAAACACGTAAACAAAAAAGAGATCAGATTAAAGGTTATTCAATTAGCTTTTCAATGATGTCAAATTGAATAAGGCAAAACTATTTCACTAGGTAAGAGCAAGAATCGCTCGCACCATACGAAGGTGTGCCATTTCCGTGACGCTGAGTGTATTTTCTTGCATTAATTAAAATGTAGCACAGAATACCAGTCATTTAACACCTTCCGCTGTCCTCTCAAGAAAATCCAAGCTTTTGTTTTAATTTAAATTAATAGTGTTAAAGTGTTTTCTTAAACCCGGCTGCATTGTATTTTCATTCTTAGAGAACTTTAATTTGTTTGGAATAATTTCAAGAGAGCAACGATACTGCATATAGTTATTTTTAAACGCCTTCAATTTCATAGAAGGAGGATGTTCTGTATTCGGTTGTGGCTGTTTTTTTTTATGTATGTTCAACGATTACTCCGGGACCCGTGGGTCGATTTGAGTAATAATTTTTTTGTTCGAAAGAAGGTACTTCCAATGTGGTCCCACATTAATCTGGTGCTGTTCTGATGATGGGATCCATGAGGAATTGAGGGAACTCCTCAATTTTTCAAAGCACATGTATGGTAATTTGGGTATTGTCTTAAGCAAATCAAGCATTCCCTCTTGAAAATCACTAATTTGATAGAGTGGACCTGATGATGATGATTGTTGATGATAATAATGATGATTTTATAAATGTAGATTACTCCGAAACCCGTGGTCCGATTTGAGTAATTCTTTTTTCGTTTGAACGAAGTTACCTCTAAGGTGTTCCTATAATATTGTTGGTTCTAATCTGATGACGGAATTCATAAGGAAATGAGGGAACTCCTCAATTTTTAAAGGCACGAGTATGGCGACATCGTTGTTTTCTATAGTAACTTAAGCATTTCCCCCCGAAAATCACCAATTTGATGAAGTACAACTGTAGCCCTACCAAGAGTTTGACACTACTACATATTCGCTAACGTCTTCGTAACTATCTCGTTCGCACTAATAGGATGCCAGCACGACGCATAGAAAGTAAGTTACGCAAACGCTAGCGAATATGTCAGTGTAAGACTTATGGTAAGGCTACTGAGGAGTCGGGAAATGGCGGTTGAAAGGTTGGTGGTTCAGGGTCGAGGGGTTCCGTGATCAGGGGTTGAGTGATCGGGGGGTTGAGGGATTGGGGGGTTGAGGGATTGGGTCAGTGGCGGGGCGGAGGATGGATTTTGTGTTTGTGTAGTGACAGGAATAATTTCGAATTTAGTGATACGCATTATTATGCTTTTCATTCATTCGTCACACGTCACTCATAAGCTTTTAACAATGCCTTAAAACTAAAAATTGAAAAATAAAAACTTTTACAAAAAAAAAAGAAAACCGACTTCAAAAAGGATGAAATAAAATATTATCCGTTTTTAAGTATATGCGTTACCAACTGATATGTTTGAAGTCGGTGCCACGACAAATAGTAACAATACCCGTCAAAAATAATCAGGTTTATGTCTATAATTCACATTACAACTTTACTAATATTATAATGGTGAAAGTAATTCTGTCTGTCTCTTTGTCACCTTTTCGGCTAAACAACTGCCATGTAAACTGGTGAAATTTGCCATGCAGGTAAAAAGTTAAAGCCCTGTAGATGGTCCTTGGATTGTTTTATATTTTGAAATCAAGTTTTCTGGATAAGAGGCGGGAAATAACTCAGTCCCAATCCCACACCAGAGTACTATGGACAGTTCGAAAATTTGTAAAAATTGCTATTTAAAAAACATATCGGCAATCGCATTGGTTTTATACTAGTACCGACAAACATGGTACGGACTGCGCCAAGGTGGCTTGACGGTGTGTTCTTAAGTATCTACAGAAAGTATGATCATTGCTGTCGTGTGGTGTAAGGTAGGTAATCCAACGTACATACACATACATTCTTACACGTACATTCTTATCGAGTCACCCTAAAATCATGGTATGCTTCAAATTTGACTTGGCAAAAAAACGGATAATATTTTATTTCATCCTTTTTGAAGTCGGTTTTCTTTTTTTTTTGTAAAAGTTTTTAAGGAAATATACTTTTTGAGTATTGTGAGAGACCTATTGCAAAATTAGATATTTTGTAATAATATCAAATCCTCGCATATCTAAATGTATTAATTGAAAAGAGATTAGGCATATATTTGGCAATAACGCTTTAAGTGTAACAAAAAACATAACGATGTATGCCAAAGTATACTAATAAATACAGATACACACAAACATTACTTTTTGCGTATTAATGTTAATGACATTTTGAAATCGAGTGAGAAACTTTTCGATCGGAATTTGTGTAAATATTTATTGCAAACCCTCATGTTTTCGCCATTATGAAATATTTCCATAAAATTCAATCGTTCAAAATGCTGCTGCCTATAGGCTTTGCGTACCTAAGTATTTTTAGAAGTGCTAAAAGAATAAAAGCGTTGGTAAACGAAAGTGCGGTAATCCCACCACTTAAGTGGCACCCTCTGAACTATAATAGTTACTTGTTCAACAAGGGTCCGAATTTGTTGTTCAGCCCTCGTACTTAGGGCATACCGAAAGTTTCTGGAACTGGCCACTTAGAAAATATAAGTCGTCTCATATATCAGAATCTAGAAACTTTCAGTATGGCCCACGTACCATCGGCCGCACTGTTAACTGTACATCGGTGGACGTTCTGCCTTTTGTAATAAGGTCCACCCATGTACAGTTAGGCGTGTTGCTGTTAGTACCTTGAGACCCGAGCAAGCAAAAAGTGGAAGAGTGTATGAAAGTGGAAGTTGCAAGAGTGTCAGTCAAGGCAAGAAGAAGAGGTACAAAAACTTTGCAGCCGAAGGAAAAAAAGTATCCCCAATACTGCGAAGAAAATATAATTTATGTAGGTATATAAATACGTTTGTTTGTACGGTACTTTATTGCACATCAACAAGGTAACACAAAAAAAGACAAAACAAAAGTAAAAGATGTAAGAAAATGCTCAAAGGTGAACTTATCCCTAAAAGTTTCCAGCTAACCTCTGAGAAAAAGAAGAAGGAAAAAGACACTAAAAGGTGAAAGACAAGTGAGCAATGAACAGATAACAATAAGTATAATTATGACAGGAACAGATAACAATTTACGAATTTTGGATACTCATAAAGAAGGGCGAGAACAATTCATAATTAATAATTCAATAAAAACGAGTACTATAATTACAGAAACTCTCTACAGTTATATAGGTATATGAAAAAGTTACAATCTCATGTGCAATTCATTCTTTTTTATTATTGATATTTAGGACAATAACAGCCGTAAATAAAAGTTTTACATAATATATGATTACATTTTACTTAGAATAACATATCAATCATGTGAGTGGATAAGTACCTTCTAGGTATAACTTATCAGTTATCATATTAAACATTAAAAAAAATACAATGTGCTAGTCATACAAAATGCTCATCATTAATTTAATTATGTAACGATGTTCGTTGATTACTTATTGAGATGATGAAATGCATATTGCACACTGATTTCTAAGAAAAAAGGGAGCCATTGAGAGCGGGTGTGGTCAAAAACTTTCTACTTACTCCAATAGCACATTTAAAGCCCATTGATTAGAAACTCCAGTCTGAAATGCTGAAAACGGCGTTCAAGTCTAATTCAGCCTGAAAACGGTTAAATGACATCCGATTTCATTAGTTTCAGCCGCTCGCGTCGGCAAATATTTGAGGCTATCGGCAACGGCATGCGTGTATTTGAATAGGTCTGCTCTGTAGCTCACACTAGATGAAGCATTTAGAATTCTTACTAAAAAAAGGTATCTTGTCTTAGCTACTGATCAAAATTACGCTGGTCAAATACCTCGGCTATCAGGCCTGTTCGGATTTCGAGATAATTACAAGACCTTGAGACGATTTAGAGATCAACTAGATCTACATTAGATATCGACTAGATGTGACTTGGATATCTAAGTCATAACTTGTCGAAATCGTTCAAGAGGACCTCCAGAATCGCGGAAACGTCAAATTTGACGTATCTATCTTACAAATATCTTTAAATTATCCGTATCGTAACTTGTTGAAGTCTAGTAGAAATCTAATTCATTTTCCGAATCGAGCCGTATATCACTAGCTATTTTATACAGATGTAGTGCATAATTGTTTTCCATCGTATTTTCTCGGAAACGTTCGTATTTGTTATGCTACTTCAGTCAACCTCAGTACTTTTGTAACGAGATTGACTGAAATAGCTAAAATATGTTTCCGTGAAAATACGGTGGAAAATAATTATGCACTAATACTACGCAAAATTATGTATATTGCTGTGGTATGAAACGACGTCCAATTGAAAATAAATGAAGATTAGACATGTATTCGTGTTTTTTACCGAGCGAACTTGGTTTTGGTTAGAGTCTGCCCTCCCAAATATAGTCTAGTTTTTGTGTGATTTTTTAATGGCAATTGTACAAACGTGTAACAGTTCAATAGAAAAACCAAAATTTTGCGTTTGCCCCCTCGTTAACTCAGTGTATTATACAATAGCAGTGAAAAGTACAATGAAATGGTTCAGCTCGTATCCTACACTTGATATGTGCTAAGGTAATGTTGACGAAATATAAAGTGCGCCGATCTTGTTCAAACTTGTTCGAGAGATCGGCTCACTTAATATTTCGTCAACCTTACAATGAAGGGTGTATGAACACATAAACGGCGCGATTCGAGAAATGAATTAGAGATTCACTAAAGTGTCATTCTATGGAACTTGCTAACTATGTACAGTCACTAGCAATAATATGATACTCTTCGAAGACAGCAAAAATATGTGACACGCTCTTATGGCTCTACAAATAAGATCGTGTCAGATATTTTTGCGGCTTTCGTTGTGTAACATATTATTGCAGGTGACTGTACATAAACAAAAGTCACTAGTAAATTCATCATTCAGAGACAATTTCAATATGGCGGTTTGTTTACATAGTTAGCAAGTTCCATAGAAATGACACTTTAGATATGAAATACCTAGTAAAGATTATCTTTATGAAATAGTAAACATTATACCCAACACCAAAAGGGTATAGAAATAGGAGGTACGCTTTAAATTGGGGGTACGCTGATGGGAGGTCTATAGACCTACCCCCTTATGGCTCCTAACTACGAGCACTAGTAGGTATACTTACTAACACTTTTTGACTTGTTGAAAGCGCGATATATCTACTCTAATGTTGTACAAGTGTAGTTACTTATAAGCAAAAGAATATGTATCTAATATGTGCTACGGTGCGGTTACCTGTCTAATTCAAACGCTCCTCTCAATATTCAATAATTTAATTATTTAAACATACATTCCATAATCTAATTAAGTGTTAAATAATTCACATATAGTTATACGTTAAACTTACATATAAAACAAGGAAAAATATGGCCCCTCATGTGGCAAAAGTGGCAGTAAATGCGGCGGCCGTTACAAGGTTGGTGGACACTATTTCAAATTTAAAAATTGAGATCTGTGACATGAAAAAACAGATAAAGGGCTGTTATGACATTATACAAGATCAGCAAAAATTACTTACATGCCAAAACGGATATATCCAACACATACTGCGCACTGTCACACACAACAACACAGAACGGCCAGACGATGTCCCGTATGATCTACTCAATGACTCCGGTCCTCAGGGTTTTATATGCATGGGTGACGATCTAACAGTCGCATCAGAGACCGTGGTGTCGGCGTCAACTGTTCCAGTGAGTCCCGTGTCTGATAGCTCTGTGACCATGAGCCCAGCGACTTCAAGCCCTGTGCCATCCGCCCCTATGACAGCTGACGTGATTACGAAAAAACTTTCACCCGTCGCTGACGTCGTTGAAAAGCGTAGCAGTCGCTCGCGTCGGTATGCTGCCAAAGTCAAGACCTCACAAGGTCAAAAGGGCCCTCTAGGTGTCAACAGCGTAGCTGATTCTGTGCTACCTGCAGCGCCACTTGCACCTGCTAATTCTGGGCTACCCGCAACGCCACTTGCACCTGCTAATCCGCCCCAAGCTCCGGGCACCAGCGGCCTGCGCGCAGCGGCGCCCAGGGTTGTTAGTCTGCACGTCTATAACCTCAGCGAAGATACCACCGCTGAGGACGTCGTCCACCACGTCCAGACACAGATGGAGATCCCAGAACCAATGTGCCAACAACTGGTTGTCACCCGGGGTAACTACACGTCGTTCCGCTTGGACGTGCCGGCTGATAAGGTGAAGGTCGCGAGGAGTACGGGTAATTGGCCGGACGGTGTTAAGGTACGCTTTTTCAATGTGGTGCAGCCAAAAAACCCCAAGGCACAACAAAGCGCATTGACTACCAAATAGCACACAAATTTATTGTTATTCACCAAAATGTAAGATCTGTTTGCAGTAAAACATCACTACTAGAACTGTTAATGTGTAACACACGACCAGATGTACTAGGTTTAAGTGAAATTTGGTGTCGTAAAAATGAGATTGAACGCGTAAAGTTATGTGGGTATGCACTTGCAAACTGCTACTGTCGAACGCGCGCCGACGCCCATGGTGGGGTATCGCTATTTATCCGAGACGGGTTGCACTATAAAAAACGCAACGACCTGCATAGCCTATGCGTTCAATATCACATTGAATTTACGGCTATTGAAATTCCTCGTAATAAGTTGATTATTATTGTATTATATCGAACATGTAATGGTAATTTTGACATTTATTTAGAACATTTAGAATTATTATTGTCTAAAATTTCTGACGAAAATAAAAAGTTTCTTATAATTGGCGATCATAATGTAGATTATAACTCGGACAATAGATTAAGGCAGCAGGTCGATGACGTACTTAACAGCTACGGCTGCGAAAACACTGTGACGTTTCCGACTCGCGTAACCGCTGACTCCGCGACATCCATTGACTGCGGAATAACGAATTGTACTCGCGAACTCCTTAGTGTATCGTCAGTGGACACCGCCATTAGCGATCACAACGCGCAACAGTTTGTTTTCACTATTGAACGAGGACTACAAAATACCAAACCAAATGACATAATTGAACGCCGGCTATTTAATCATGAATCAATTTATTCATTCTTTTGGGACATTTCTAATTATAATTTTGACTTTATATATGATAATACTATTGACATCGAGTGCAAATTTGATAAATTATTTAATATTTTGTCATTCTATATAAATTTACATTTCCCGGTTAAACAGATGCGGCTAAAAAAGAAAAAATCCGTTCCATGGGCATCTGACAAGTTGTGTGAATATATCCAAAAGCACAGGGATCTTCATGAGATACGACGACAATATCCTGATAACCAGCTGATATCTGACTGCATTGATCACTACTCCCAATTAATAAAATCTGAAACACTAAGAGCTCGGCGGTCATTTATCGAAAACAGACTGGGGAAAAGTAAAAATCCATCAAAAGAAATCTGGAAAGTCGTAAACGAAGAGATAGGATTAAAAACAAAACCCCAAGTGATTTCGTTAAAAAAACAGGATACAAATGCCGTAATACCTCATGAAGAAATCCCAAATGAATTTAATTCGCATTTTCTTAATATCCAAGCTAAGTCTTTACGGAATTGAGGGTTATGCACACAAATTGTTCACGTCATTCTTGTCGGACCGTAGGCAGGTGGTGAAAATGTCCACGAATGGAAAATCACAAATCTCAGACACAGGCCACGTCAACTTGGGCATCCCTCAAGGGTCAGCGATCGGCAATACCTTATTTCTGTTATTTATTAACGATCTTCCGTCAGCAATAACGAGCGGCATACCAGTACTCTTCGCGGATGACACAACGGTAGTCGTGAGGGCCCAAACCCATGAACTGCTTGCTGAGAAAATCCGTGAGGCATGTGATCAGCTACAGTTGTGGTTTTCGTCGAATGGGTTGCTCTTGAATGTCGCGAAGTCAAATGTGATGATTTTTTCAGCTCGTGGCACTGCAGTACCTTCGTGTATTACAAACGGCCCAATGCCATTGTGTTCTGAGAGCAAATTCCTGGGCTTTACGGTTGACTCGAACCTTGGCTGGAAGTGTCATGTTGACCAATTATGCAATAGGTTGAGTAGTGCTGTCTTCGCCATCAAGAAACTACAGCCACTTATATCACGAAAAGCCCTGAAGGCTGTGTATTTTTCCCATTTTCATTCATTAATATCTTACGGGACGTTAATATGGGGAAATTCCACAGATTCAAAGCGAGTCTTGATACTTCAAAAACGGGCGGTTCGATTGCTAGCTGGAGTCCAAGCCAGACATTCGTGTAAGGAGCTATTCAAGCAAATCGGTATAATGACACACTACTCACTTTACATATTTCAAGTATTAATGTTTGTAAGAAATAATTTGCCAATGTTCAAACGTGTCGAGGTTGCGGGCAAACAGCTCCGATCCACGGGTAGACTACGCACAGTGCCGCGTCGCATGGCACTTTCAGTCAAAAATCCGAGGGTGATTGGACCAACGTACTATGAACGTCTACCTGCAAAATTGCGAACTGAACCATCTGACGAAACATTTGAACGCCAATTGAGACTCTTTTTATTGGATAATCCATTATATTCTGTAAATGAATATATGGAAATGACATGTAACACAATAAACTGAATGTAATTAATTTTTCTTTGACCTATATTTCATTTTTATTTTTATTTGACGATCATTATGACATATCCATGCTTACTGTATTGACATTGTTTTTACATTTTATATTATTTGACATTGTTAAAAAATTTAGTTAATTAATTGATTGCTTATAATAGTTATAATGGTTTTTAAATTGTGTACTTATTGCTTGACATTTGTATAATTATAATCAATTCTTATTTTCCTACTTGACGATCATAATATAAATTCGTATAGATTAGTGTAAAATAATTTATATTGTAATTTCATATTATGAAATAAATAAATCTAAATCTAAATCTATGCATAAACGTTTACTAAAGTTGACAAGCCGATAATAATCGTTTGCCCCTTTCCATCATACCAATACGTCGGAAAGGGATAAACGATTATTATCGGCGTGTCAACTTTAGTAAACGTTTATGAATAAGGGGGCTAAAGTCTTCATATACCTCAGCCCCTCCCAACGAGGTATCTATAGGAGGTACTCAACAGCCTGTTCTAAGGATTAGTTAGGGAGTTGGATCCGAACTTCCTTCTTACAGTAAATATTGTAGTTGCTCCTTATGTCCGCTGAGTTACTGATAGTAGCATATAAATAGCATTCCTATTTAATTTACATTACATCCTATACTAACATCGTGATGAAACCTGCATACTAGAGCTAAGACAGTTTTCAAAACGATGCACTTACGAGTATATTATTGGTAAGGGAGTACTAGCGTGTGTGAGACTGTGAGCCTTTTGACTACCTATAGCCCGCTACTTCTGCTGAGTGTGCATAATTATGTACACATACTACATGTGTATCTGTAAATTTTCTTGATAAAATGAGTAACGGAATAAACGTCATAATCGCGGTTAAATCAGTGATCCGCTGTACGCACGGCCGTCCACTCAGTGCTCAGCGAGCTGCACCTTAATAGTTATTTACAGTACATATGGTGCTACTTTACCGCCCTAGAGCGGTAATTAGCACAATACGTGCCTTTGACGAAAATTTAAAGGGCCATATGTACCTACTGTAAAACGTTGTACAGTCACCACACGGGATTGTTATGTCATTTAGGGTTCTTGCTATATTGGAAATTCTATAGCGTAAGTATTAAACAACCAATTCAGCTAGGACCCTAAATGGCGCAACAATCGCGGATCCTGATAGTACAATACACGTGCGAAAAGGTAATTCGCAACTCGTTGCGTCACGTGTATCGTACAAAGTTTTACAGTAGGTATATGTCCCTTTAAATTTTCGACGTAGTTCGTAATGTGTTTATTATAGAATAGGGTGTCATAATGGAGCACCAGATGTACTGTAAAATAAATTGATAATCCTCCACTGTACATTTATACCTGTCTGTCCCTCTGTATCACTGTATCACATGAACCGTATAAAAAAGTCAAGATTTCCTTATACAAACCTTCGTACCAACCAGGAACCTATGTCAAGTAATATATAGTTCTCAACAGCATGTTAAAGTTTAATGAATTTGCTCTTCCTCTCAACATTATGAGACCATCTAATATTCCTCAACGCCAAGAATACCTTTATTACCATGTAATAAAGTGCATTATTGCACGTCTGACACGAGGTAAATCGAGAATGAATATATTAATGCCTTTATATCTCCATATATGTACAGAGAATATGGATATTAGGCGCTATGTTAGACTATTCAAATTTGCCTGCATAGGTAATAATATTAGCGCGGCAACTTACATACATATACAAGTAGGATTCTGTGTTTGTATTAGACTAATATTATTAGTGTATGACTCGTATGTCTTTTCAAGACATTAAAACTATTAATAATACTTTTAAGTTAAGTATTTCGCTTATACGAACTGTGATACGGTGGGCAAAGTTATGTTAAAGGGCAAAGTTTTATACTTTTACAGTAATACTGGTATCTTTGCTTCCGAATCTATATTTGGCTTCGGTTACCAAAGTGGGGTGTCATTTGAAAAGTCAGTAAATATTCAAAGCGTCATTCGGGAAATCGTCGATCCGTGTAAGTTCGACGAGCTGTAATAAGTTAGCGTCAACTTTACAAGCGGGGCACAGACACACACTCGTAGACTACGCGAAACTTTTACAAACGCGGTACCGATACATATTCCCACGACTACTTTTTTTAGGTAGTACTGATATATGACTAGCTTTAACAATATAACATGTACGAGTAAATACTCACATTTATAAACGGGTCTATCGCGAATTTATTTTATTACCTGCCTTTATAAAAATAAAGTAAAATAAATAAATTCGTGATAAAAAAGTAAATAAAAAATTTAAATTCGCGTCTTCGCGATAGACCCCCGTCTATAAATGTGAGTTAATATGTTATAGCTTTAACAATGTCGCTTACATACACTAGGAATAATAATGGTCCCAATATACTACCTTCTGGTACCTCGTACAAAATATTTCAGTTTTGTGTATTATACCCTGCTACAACACATCTGAACATCACACCTGGAACATACGCGAATATGTTTATTGGATGATTGTCATCTTGGCTAGACCCCCATGTACGGTCGACAAATCTCAAACGAAAAGAAAAAGGTATCGGAATGACAGATGCCACGAAAAGTCACTTGACTATTTCCATACATTACTTAACTAAGTTTTGATTGGCGTGTTCGTATCGACGGTTGTCAGCATGGCTAAGCCTCCTAGGCCTTGTGAGTTGTCTGTCTGTCTATAAGGCAAGTGATCTGTGACCGGGCTTCTTTAACTCCTCGTTGGCGGTGACAGTCCGGAGTTACGACCGGCCCGGAACTTCGATTACGGAATTTTTCGACTTTTCTTATAAGCTACAAGGATATAAAGAGAATCGAAGGCGCAAATTAGGGTTAATATGTTAGCAAGCAATCCAAATACTTTAATTTAACGCATTCACTGCCAGCAACCCGCCAGGCGGGTTTTCTGTTCGTAGTCGCTTTTCGCTACATACGGGTTTTCGCATGTTATCGGCTGCGCTCGTAACGCGTAGCACGCGCTGCACGCTGGCGCTGAATGTGTTAACTTCTGACCTCTCTCTAACAGCTAGATACGTTATGGATCGGATATGTCAGTGTCAAAAGTGACGTTTCTTCTAATAAAAACGTAAGTTTGAATCAGGCAGTAAATCAGTTACTCATATTATTGTTTAGGTTCTTCTATGTGTACTATTATGTAAGTGGCAATAAATCATTATTCTATTCTATTCTAAGTATTTTTATATCTACGTTGTGATTATTCGAGTAGGCAAAGAATGTTAACTGAGAAAATGCTTGGATGATATTGAATTTCGTTTTGTAAGAGTTTTCCTTAACGCATGACTCGCTTACGGTTCGTGCTGACATTGGCAATATCTACGTTTCTTATAATCGTATAATACTATAAGTATAGTATTTAAAAAATAATACCGCAGATGGATACGCGGCCGGCAACCCCGTTTCTCGCTGAGATTTGTATAGTGCTTTTCTCAAACTTGCAATGAAAATTAAATATCTATAGGCAAAAATGTTAAAAATTGTATTTAGCGCGGAGCAAGTACCAGGGCCTCATGAGCAGTGATCGTTAATTTTCCAGCAATTTTGGTGCAGAATTGTTGGTTAAAAGCATCTGTATGCTGCCCTACTCTAGGTGGAATACATAATTAGGGTTAATAACACTAATATTAACCTTAACCAATCCTCTCCCTAGAAAAAAATATAAGAAAATCCTTTATTTTTACTATGCTGCACCAAAATTGCTGGAAAATTAACGATCCCTGCTCATGAGTTACGAAAAGGTGTCGTTACGAAAGGGGGCGCGTACGAGTACTGGAGTAGGGCTTCCAATACCGGGATCCCGGGATCCCGAAATACCGGGATCCCGTCTTTTTCAATACCGGTATTTTTAAATGCAATACCGGGATCCCGGTATTTTCAAAAACAAGGAAAATTTGCAGTATTAACGATTTATTGACCGAAGCGAAGCGAAGGTCTACGTTTTGACTCGGGCATTTTGCTTTCGTATGTCCGGATGTTCTCCTCTACAGGTCGCAATTCTTAACCGATTCTCGTGAAATTTTGTGACCGAATTTTATGACTAAATAAAATTTTTTTGTCAATCCGGTTTTTGGAAATTTTTAAAAATGGCGGAGTCGTGATACCTGGCGCCTAAACAAATAGTCGTATCGATATCATAAGACTTTTTTCTTTTTGAAACATGTTTACAGAGTTAACAGCAAAAAATGCAGAAAAAAATTATCGCTGGTTTAGGCGGTGTTTAGATATTTAATTTTAACTAATTTTAATTTGAGAAGGAGTAGCTAAATTTCGTCAACCCATCTAAGAACTATTTGGCTCAGTTTGTAAACGTTCGCTTTTTCTGTATGCACAGAGGGTCTGGGTTCGATCCCCAGTAATTGTATGCTGGGATATTATAACTTTTTGTATTTTTTTACACATAAATTTCGTATTGTTTTTCTTTAATTTACTATACACCGTGTTTTTATTGAATTCCGTTAACTTCGGGGTATAGTTAAGTACGTTTATAAGAACTAAATGGCATAGTTAATTTTCAAAAAAAAAAAATTTTTTGTTTTCTTTTTTGTTTTTTTTTTGTTTAAAAAGTAATTAAATGTAGCATATAGCGTTGTTGTAACACGGGCATTACATTTAACTCAACCAAACAATTGAAATCTGTGACATATCAATGTCATTTCGTACATCAATCGACCGAGATTGTACTTAAGTTTAGTAGCAAATGTATGAACTCATTCTAAACACTAATCAATATGTAAGCCGGCCCTAAGGCAAGTGTAAACGCTTGTAGAGGCCTTATAGTAAAAAAATAAATTATGGATTATCTCCGAAATGGACTTAATTAGAACATCGGTGTCTTTGAGAAAGTTACTTGATTTAAGCTCAGGAATGCACCCTTGAAATTAACGGAAATAAAAAAAAACACGGTGTATTTAAAGCTCTTAGCACCATGTTATTTCAAGCTCTGCTCGCGAGGTCTACAGCTCACAGAGCCACTAGTATACATTAGAATGGTCATATTCGGCTGTATTAAGAAGCTTACTACACGTCAGACGCATCTAACTTGCATAGCCCTTATTTTATTATTGAAATAAGATTGTTGGATGAATCCTGGCAGTGAGATTAATTTAATATAGTTAGTTCTTAAAATTGTATCAAAAATTTTAAAGAAAAGAGCAAGGAACTGTAGTATGGCAAACTAATTTAGGCGGAAATTCGAAAAAATGTTGGCTCGTGGGTTGTTGGGCTAAAAATGTGACGGGTGAAGTCAACTTGGATAAAATTATTGCCAACCTGCGTGAAATAAAATTAATGCAGATGGCGACATTGATTGTTTATTGTTCTAAAAGCTTTTAGGACATATCTGGTGTTACAGTAACCCGTTTTAATTCCCCTTTTTTATAAAACTATAATTTTTTAATCGATTCATATTCAATACCGGGATCCCGGGATCTTGATGAAGACAGTTTCGGTATTAATACCGGTATTGTGAGAAGTCCGGTATTTGGAAGCCCCAGTATGAAGGTATCGTGGGCCGCGGCTGCTGTTAAAAACAAAAGAAGGTTGCTTTACTATATCATCACTCATCGCACCGGATACGTATTTCCGGACCTTATTTGAAGTAAGTCATGTTATCATTTCATTGCAAGTTTGAGAAAAAATTAATATCTTAAAAATGCAGCGCAATTCGCAAATTAGGAACTTATTACGCAAACGCAGTTCCTTTTCGCTTAAATGTAGTTATGCATACTCTGACGTTTTCATGATTTAAATCCTCTATAAATCTTTTCTATTGCTTTATTCTTGGGAAAAAAATTAATGCAGAAAGGAGTTAGCACGAGAACTCGGAATGTACTTGAAATTACTGTGGTTCAGTATACGTCTTTGAGGCCAATTCTGCTATAAAAATTTCATTCTTGAAAAATGGGTGATTTATTTATTTATTTCAGTATATTTACACGGCAACACAGCATATGCCAATACACCGAATAGACTACTTACCTACATGTACCTATACAAATACAAAATATTGATGATTAAAAGTCAAATACAAGTTGTTTATAGCTGTTTTATATTTGTAAATTCGCTTTTTATCTGTATTTTTTTCGCATCATCTTATTGATAAATCTACTGGAATTTCCTAGAGTCCTCACGACACAGGCTTGACCTAGTGTGAGGGCTACTGCTAACCAAATTGTAATATTTTATGTGAAACTGTTTTGTTAAGCCTATGTGTCATCTATACCTGGTAACGAAATAAAATTTTTGTATTTTTGTACAAGTGCTGGAAAGCCTATCATCCATCATCTCACAAAACCTCAGACACTCCCGGCACACATTCGCTCATTTCCACGCAAAAGTCACACTCTGGTGCTGATGTCAGGAGTGCATTGAGCAGCGATAACGCGCGGAGGAGTGGCGAGTTTCTGTGCCATGCTGTGCGCGCCGCCGCCACGGCTAACAGTTGACGCGTTCGCGGCCTCAAGCAGTCACACTTACGTACGAATTTACAAGTCCGACAGAGAGGCAACAAGTCAAACGTGGTTTGCGGTAGGCCCTCAGACTCAAGGAATATCCGGGACGTACCTCAAGACTCGAGCTACCAGTTCCGGGCAGTCCGAGTCACCGCGCTATATGCGACAAGCAGTAATCAGTAAGATGTTGTTACGCCTTTCCTCTAGAGAATTATATCCATGATTGCTGATTGGAGCTCACGATAAAGGTCGTATCAAAATGAAATTTTAACCATATCAAATAGTCATATCATAACGGAATCGGCCTGCTCTGTGCCAGTATACGTCTTCGTATATGATTTATGATGTCTTTATTAAAAGCGGTTGGCAAAACAAGCGTTTTTCTTGAATTATTGCGCGTCGTATAAGAGGGAAGTCCTTGTGCCGCGGACAAATGAATCGTTGCGTGAAGAAAAACTGGACTGAATAGTCTGTAACTCCGTCAAAAGATGCTTAATTAAAATAGAAAGTAAAGAAACATAGAAATTTAATGAATAATCTAATTAAGAATGCAGATGCATTTTGTCTGTGAGGTACTTCTATGTAACTTTGTCGTCACACTCTTGTCAGAGTGGTCGTGGTCGTCATATCAGGGCCGGTGGCAAGCTTCACAATCCGTCGCCATTCTTCCCGTACTGTAGGGGCTTCTTGTACATTCGTGGAGTTGTCCATTGAGTGCATTTGTGACTAGGTCTGACCAACGCATTGGTGACCTACCGCGGCTTGTGCATTCGACTTTTCCTTGCACTACAATAATGCAACTGCTAGGCGCCAAAAATCAGTACCTTGTAAAGCAGAGACGCTATCCAGATAGATTTTCGTACCTTGACCCAGCTGTTTCTATCTGTATTGCCCGTGCATGATTGTATTGCTATCCCGCTCATGATGCCGGTTGTTCAATGTGACTGTGCGAGTTTGACAGCGATATAATAATGCGAGTGCAATAGAGATGTCAACAGGCGGAACAATGTACGAAAATCTATCTGAAAAGCGTCTCTTCTATAATAATAGGTACCTATACACACTCTCGCAAACTTCGAAACAATCTATGAATGTAGGTACATTTATGCGAAACAAAACAAGTCCGTATTCATTAAACTTTTTCTCCAAAACTTTCCCAATTAAATACACCCAACCCAAGTGTATTTTGCGAGTGTCCAGCCCCAAAAATGTTTCTGTGTTTCATTAGGCGGATTTATTTTTAATCTTTACGTACTTTTAATTGGAATTGCTCGGTCCATTTGTTAAAAAGAACACGCTTTATCTTTGAGTTATTGAAGTTTTAAAAAGTTGCGTTTGAATTTTTAATGTTAAACTTTTAAGCAGATTCTGAACTTTTTGGTATAAGTCTCAGAATGCTCGCTAGAGGGAGGTGTCGTCCTTAGGGACCATAGATTTATATAATTATATAAAATTTATTTAACATCTTGTAACTTACCTATGTTGAACAAATAAATCTTTGAATCTTTGAAAATATTTATTAAAAAAATTCCCAATATATATTTTTTGGGGACAATCTTACGGCGGTGGGGCTTGATCGGCCTAGCCTCAAACTAAGCAAAGTTTGTACTATTAGGCGACGATATACCTACATACGTATATATATGAATACATACTTATATACCTATCTACGTAGAAATCACCCTTAAACTCAGGAACAACTATCTGTGTTCATCACACAAATAAATGCCCTTACCGAGATTAATGATTTTAGTGACTTTTATGAGGGTTTGAATGTTTTATTTATTGTTAGGGTAACTTTATTTGACTCATCTAAGGTACAGGGGGACAATTTAGACTGCGGGGTAATTTAAACTAATCGAAATATCTTCCATGTTTTGCATTATTACCTAGAGTCATACACACCACACACCATACATCTGTTTCGCTATCTGGACATATATGGCACTCTAGTTAATAATGTAAAACATGGAAGATATTTCGATTAGTTTAATTATCCCGCAGTCTAAATTTCCCCGCTGCACCTTACAAGAAGTAAAACGGACTTACAACCTACATTTTCACCACCACTAAAGGCAGCAAAAAGGCTTCTTACTCATCGTAAAAACTGTAAAACAGGAGTAAACGCGGGCCTTTTCGTCCCTAGTTTTATAGGCCGGGGGCTGGCCAAAGTGGCCAAGTATGGCCTCTTTATGTACCCTAAATGGCTTCGAAAAATGGGCCCATTTCGGCCGAGAGCGGAAAACGATGCTTTTTGGAAATGTAATTAAATCTTGATGTTTTTTAAGTGCCCGGTGTTTCCTTAACCGAAAAATGAGAGGTACAAATGGTAAACAAATAACAAATTGTACTACGGGTTCTATGAAATGTAAACGGCGCCCGTGAACCGAAAAATCCAAAACAACATTTGACGATAATCACAGGCCAATTACTCTGACTTCAAACTAATATCTAACTGACTCAAGATCCATGGGGTCCCAGCGCTCACAAGTTGTTTGCAGAAATCGCGAAGCGTCTGGTTGACGTAACTGGTGACCGAAGAGCTGGCGGCTACCTCGCACAACGCATCAGCATTGCGATTTGCTATACAGCGAGGAAATGCCGCCAGCATCCTTGGTACAATGCCTCAAGGGCCTGTTTTAGATTTAAGCTAGTTCTAGTTATTAATTTCAATCCATATGTCATTGTATGTACTTAAATAAATTATTTTCACTTAACAAAACAAAATTTGACGATAATCACAGGCCAATTCGAACGTACTCTGACTTCAAACTCATAATTATGTAAATGATGTCATTTATTTACCGTGCATTTTGCCCGTATTTGTCCAAATGTGTATCGGCGCGTGTGAGACACATTATAACTAAATGACATCATGTAGATATTCATTTTGATTGCAGTGGCCTGTCAGTTGAGAAATGTGACCTTTAGGCTAGAACAGCCGAACAAAACACACATTCAAAAGCATTTTTGTACTCAATTATCTATACTAGGGCCGATTTAGACGGCGCGCGAACTCGGATCGTATGCGATTTTAGTTTCATCGCCGACTATTGGTTACATCCAATTCAGCCGACCAATCAAATACCGCAATGTAATGAAACTCATGCGAGTTCTCGCACCGTCTAAATGAGCCTTTACTCGTTGGTAAAAGTTCGAACCAACGTTTGTAACAATTTAGTAAAGCGTAGTACTTACCCTTACAACATTTTAATACCTAATAAAGTCGGAAGTCGTTTACCTTAGTAAAGAGAGGACTGTGTTTAAGGTTTTTTGCCTCAGGCCATCCCGGGACGGGGGCCGGTATAAGAAAAGAAAAGCGAAATAAAAAAAGGAAAACAAAGTTACTACGATGTGACCCAATTTTAATAATCTTAAGTTCAGACTTGATGTAAATACTCATATACATACCGAAACATACGGCTCGATTCGGAAAATGAATTAGATTTCTACTAGACTTACGATACGGATAATTTAAAGATATTTGTAAGCCAGATATGTCAAATTTGACGTTTCCGCGATTCTGGAGGTCCTCTTGAACGATTTCGACAAGTTATGACTTAAATATCCAAGTCACATCTAGTCGATATCTAATGTAGATCTAGTTGATCTCTATATCGTCTCAAGATCTTGTGATTATCTCGAAATCCGAATAGGCCTGATAATCCTAAAATCAGATTTACATAATACAAAACTTCTACTGACCAGACATAGAACAACAAACAACAACAACAACATTAGAACAACAATAGACATAGAACAAGAATAGATTGTACAACGTGGGTGAAATTTTGGAGACGTGGGTTTTTATTCCCGACAGCCGCAGGCTGAAGGGAATTAAAGACCCGAGTTTGCAATTTTCTTATCCATAATGTTTTTAATGGCACTTGCGAAGAAAAAACTAAATTTTAAGCGATATAATTTTTAAATACGGCGACACTTCAAACATTCGTCCGCCATATTGTAATTTTTTACAGGTCAGGCATGGGTTAGACATCGATGGCACAGATCTATTCGGCATTCAGCCACGATTGAAAATTGTGTAAAAATATTTCTAACGGCTATTAAATTAATCAAATTAAATAATAAACGTAGGGATTTTATAAGTAAAATCTCACCTTGACTAACAAAGTATTTTACTTATAACCTACATGGTCCGTATGAATTAGTGACATAAGTAATAAAAAAAAACATAACTCCCTAGGGAGTTATAGGTTTTTTTTTTCACAATCCTTAACTCCCGCGGGAAAAATATGGGCCTTTGTCCTTCAGTACACCTGCATGAAATAAGATCTTTTTCGAGCAAGTGTGATGAAAAGGTTATATGTTGCGTGAATAATAATACTTACATACATATAATTTAAGCATGTCGTTTTGAAATGAGATATTCGTATGACTCTTAAGAGTAATTATTATATGTGCATCTAGCTTGTTTGTTATGTACGCTATTTACATAAATACGAGTATGATGAGAGCAAGATACCTACACAGATGCAACAAATTATTTCCTTGCAATTAGGAACTCGCGGATCCATTAAGGTGAAGTTAGCCATAGATTACATTTCACGAGAAATTATTCGCTCTTTTCCTGATCATTTCTTGGTCATTGAACTGAAGACTGTGACGTAACAAAAATAAAGAATTAGTTCCTACTACCTAGGAAAATTATGATTTTAACAATACACACAATCTTAAAATTAACAGATATTTAACATGTGACAAAATTTGTTGTCCAGGGGAAGGGGGAAAAAGGGACAGTCAGCATGTGTCGGAGAACCTTAAATTTATAAAGTAAGAATTACAATACAAATATATACTCTGTATTGCACAGTTTGCACATTTTAATACAGAAAACAATACGAAGAATACAGAAAATCCAGAAGAGGTAAACAATATGTTTCAAAGTTTAAAAGATAAAAACAATGCGGATAAGTTAGTCTTAAAGATAGCCCAGGCAGCAAAAACCAAAATTATTTCTAAAAACGTGCTAAAAACAGAGAACGGGGACAGAGATTAATAAGAGTGGTGACTGGTGAATCTAACACATCAAACTCTCGCGTTTTGTACACATATTTAATTACACAAACGGGTCTACCGCAATATAATTTCATTGTTTTTACCTTAAATTCCAAACTATAATTTAATGTAAAAACAATGAAATTATATAGTGATGAATCTGTTGTAAATTAATATATAATCTGTGATACACTCACCTAGAAGCTCTACAAACCTTTGACAGAGCACTAAGCGTTTCAGTCCACAATTTACTTAGCAAACGTATAAAGTAGGTTCTCAGACATTCGATATACTTGCGGGATAATCTGGAACTTAAGCCTTATCCATATTGGAACAGTATTAGATTCGATTGCGGGATTGAGAAAAGTTCTTGTGATAGTCAATAGGACTGTTGTTCAAATGTTTGAGTACTTAAAAGAATAGTGGATACCTTATCCATACAATATTGTCCCCATTTTTCTCTCTGAATATTTATTTATTTATTTAAAATTGAAGTCAGACAACTAGGCCCATATTACAAATACCTTACAGACTAACATACATCATACTGTATGTATTTTATAAACTTAAAAACTAAACACTATTTATGCGACAAAACGGCGTGGCTCCGTTGAATCGGCTTTTCTTGTGTCCTGTGTCGAATATTGTCCTGTGTCCACTAAATTTGCACCCTTAAAAAACGTATTTATTTATTTCAAATTTGCCATATTTATAATTAATTACTTCAGTTAGTCATTACTTGGATGTGTAACAGAGTTGAATAAAATTTTGCTTGTTACTGGCCAAAAAAGTGTAACATTCTAAATTAATAAGATAGCTTGTAAAAACCATGAAATAGAATTATACAACGTGAAAATATCGCATCGCGCATATAGTATCGCGGATTAGCAAAGTAATATTTAGCTTTTAATGAAAATATGACACTTTAAACTGTATTGCTGCCGCAAATGCGGCAAAATTTCTTCCTGTATGTCTATAGGTATGCCTTTATTATACACAAAATACTCGTAATATATTTAATAAATATCATATTTATTTACATACAATATGACCTTCATAGCTCTTTGTATTATGTAGGTACTTGCTGAACGTCATTGGAGTGTCATTTTCACTATATCAAATCTATTTACACTTCCAAAATACCCAGACTTTTCGAGACACACCGTCTAACATGATTAAGTCGCTGTCATCACACTTCCAGTGGAATGAAAAAAGTTGAACGACCCCGTCACATTATACTTCACAACCTAATAACTCCTAAGATTATTATAGATTACTTCTAGTAGATTTCGCATTATAAAACATTTATACCAAATTTTCTTGACACCTGTCACCAAGATGTACTAGATGTAGAGCAGACGCCCGGCTGTAAACAGGCGGGATGTAGGTATTTCGTATATTGCATTCATTCAGCCCAATTCCCTGGAGCTGTAGGTTACTATCCCGACTGGAACTCTGTTCCATTTGATAAGGATTCAAATTACATTGGAGGTAATTTGTACTAGTATAAACATTGAATCCCAAAAGGTTAAAATTTTCAAAACTTCCTTTCCCTCTCATAACGGATCAGCTACCTGTATTAAGAATGCTAGGATTTCACACCTTCCTTGAACATTCTATCTGAATGTGTTTCAAACTGGTCTTTTAACAATCAGTTTACAGGCCGTACTTTTTATAGTACATTTGCCCATGTTTATCCAAGCTTTATATCGGGGCCAGACCGGTAAAGTGTGCGGCTTTCAAACCAAATCTTATACCAATTTTATTTACGAACCAAATTATTTTTCGTCCGCTTGCTAAAGGGAAACATTGTAAGGAAATAGGAATAAGGTCAAATTACAATTTGGATTAAGGTAATTGCCGACCCCTAGCCTAGCAGACTCTTGGTTCATTGAATATCCAATTTTATTAGTAAAGCGCTACGATTAGAAGCAATTGGACTTGTTTGTATACCGAAATCGGTTGTTTGGTCATTATTTGGTGTATTCCCATTTGTCCCCGCCGGGCACAGATGTGAACAGGTCTATTCATATGAATCATTCCCATCTGTCCCCGCCTCATGTATGGAGGCGGTCACACGTAGGGCGGAAATGGGAATACATATTTATTCACACGCGTACAGGTTTTAAACAATTGAAATGGGCTCTCGTTCGCCCACCTTTTGCTTTCTCTAATGAGCAAAATCTTTGCCCTCTCAGAAAATCAGGTGACAAATTTTGCTCCTCTGTGCCCTAGATACATAATAATCAGGTTTCACCGTAGAATGCCGCAGTTTCAATTTGTGAGGAGGAAAGGGTAGTAGGGAGACACGGGAAAGGTCGGCAATGTGAAAGACGTTATGCAAGACGTTGTACTGTCTTGAATTAAAACGTAGTAAGTGGTATGTCGCCCCGAATGCATAAATAAATTAAAATAATAATAAATAAAAATGATTTATTCAGTAGTACAGTCCACTGTAAAAATATGGGTGTACAAATCATCTCAAAAATATGTCCCATAACTCTTATGTCAGTGAATTAAGAACTATGGGACATATTTTTGAGTAAGTTGTCTACACCCATATTTTTACAGTTGACTGTACAAGTTATTTAACAGAAATCAGGTTGGTGCCTCTTTTTAGTATAAAATACCTGTATGCATGCATTACTTTCGTTGTGATTTACTTTTAGACTAGTCTATTTTTCTAGGTATTTTATTTTGAGCCAGGTACGATCCAGGGCGGGTTATTTTAGATTTAATTTTATAATATGGGGTGAAATTGAATGTATATTGTATTTTATTGTTTTATAATTGATTGCTTATTTATTTCTTAGTTTTTAGTTCTGTATTTATTATTAATTTTAAATGATTATGGTTTTAATGTTCAATGACATTTTGTAAAATTTAATGTATTAACCTAACTGTTACCTGTGATGACGAAATAAATATATTTTATTTTGTCAAAATTCCCGTTTTATGTCGTGATTCCGTTTTCACCTTTATAATCTAGAAATTATGACGATTCATACGAGATACGTATTATTATCTATAAACGTTCGATTTCATGGGGGGGTTTAACGCTTAAAAAAACAATGATCTCCTTTGTAATATTTTTATAAATCAGTTCAACCGTTTTTTGTCCAAACCTATCATATCAATTTTACTTTAGTAAACACACCTAGTGTTATCTTTAAAGCTAAATGTTTCTACTAGTATGTAGTTCAATAATTTATATTATATTATCAATTTATTAGAATAGATTGCAGCTTTTTAATATTAACGGTAACTACGCTAATCCGCAGACGGACAGGGAGACAGACAAACGGACATGTCGAAATTATAATCGTTACTGTCTCTACACCTAACTACGGAGCCCCAAGAAAATCACGGATCATTCCCTAAGCTTTACCAAAGACATATTATGTAACTTCGTATAAGACGAATAAAGTCTAAGGAAAAACCGTGCCTCGGAATTCAAGTAAAATTCAGTCTCGAATAGATGCCGCACACACCTTTAGCCTATCCTCGGCTAGATGGCGTGACGACACCGTTTCATATTTAACAATTTTAACACATAGATATCAGTGAATGAACATGGATCAAAATGATATAAAAATAATAAAATCATTTATCCTTAAATATACATTTTTTGATAACTTTATACGTTTTCATTTTGAGTTTTAGTCGTGTGTCGATAGATGGCAGTAAATTTACAGTGACTACAACATTTACAATGACAGGACCCCTCTATACTATCTATTCTTTTTGGCTTTACAGATGTCGTGCATAGGTAATTTTTTTTTCGTCGTATTTTCTCGGAAACGTTCGCATTTGTCATGCTACTTCAGTCAACCCCAATACTTTTTGTACCCAGACTGACTGAAATAGCAAGACACGTTCGAACGTTTCCGTGAAAATACGATGGAAAATAAGTATGCACTACATCTCAACTCTCTAGTCGTTTTCTTCATTGCTGAAGGTCGTGTCCGTCTTGAAATTTTCCGATGACCTCTGTCACCAATCGCTTCCATCCCACCCTGCTCTCGGCCTTCTTCATGGCGGTGCTATTGTGAGGCCTGTAAGGGTAGAAACCTGATCCGACCACCGAGCAGGAGATCTGCCACGTCGCCGCTTGCCGTCTACTTTCCCAACAACTATACAGGGTGATTCAGGAGACGTGAGCAGGACTAATACTGCGCATTTCGTAGATTATAAGCAACACTTTCGTATCAGTATTAGTGAGGTTAACGTTAATTTTCTAGTCGTGTTGAAAAAAAAAGTTATTAATTTATTTACGACATGCATGGTCACCCTAAAATTAGAATACTAAACTACCGATATTCTGTGTCAAATTGAATGTCACCACTGTCATCGCGGTCTGGTTACTTTTGAAAACTCGTATCTCACTCAAGTTTGACAGTTTATTTTCTTCGTAATCAAAAATTAAAGATGTTTTATGCTTATTAATAAGGTCTTGTAGGGTGACCATGATTGTAGAGGATTAAATTTGCCCTCACCAAAAAGTTAAAAAATAGGAAAAAGTCTGGTTGTTTCA
The DNA here is from genome assembly GCF_910591565.1 of Cydia splendana. Classification (NCBI taxonomy): domain Eukaryota; kingdom Metazoa; phylum Arthropoda; class Insecta; order Lepidoptera; family Tortricidae; genus Cydia; species Cydia splendana. The sequence continues at coordinate 2,924,740 of NC_085968.1, forward strand.
CCTAAATACGACGGTGATCGATCAATTATCAGTTACTGAGTGTGTAGGATTAGTCCTGCTCACGTCTCATGAATCACCCTGTATACAAGTTTCTCCAAGACATCTGTACTAAAAAGATTCAAAAACTACTTACCGCGTTTTAATGCAAGACAAACACCACTCGAGTCTGTCTGGCGCGCTCAGATAATTTCGTCTATGAGTGCAAGCAAAGGATTCCTAGTGTAATTTAAATTAAACGTATTTGCTCCCACTACGCATAGCAACCGTATGTGACATTGCAAAACTGGTTTTAATTTGTACTTTATTACGCGGGAATACGTTAGAATTTTGAATGAGTTTTTGAATATAAGTTGCGGTTGTTATGTAGTACTAAAAATGTGCTTTTAGAGAGTTTTACGTAATTTGAACAAAGAGGTGTTAATGAGGGTTTTCGTTTGCTTAAGCATGGTTTAATTAAGTTTTCTTAGGGTTCCGTACTGAGGTACGGAAACAACGGAACGGAAAAAAACGGAACCCTTAATAGTTCTTTACCTATATATATGACAGGAAAACCTGTTAGAAATGTGCAGTCAAGCGTGAGTCGGACTTAATTACTTAGTTTTTGTTTTGATCTGACCCCTACGGGGTTTTTAAGGACATTTCATTCACGTTCCACATTAAAAAATACATTGTTAAATATTGGGTAATGTACGGAACCCTTGGAACGCGAGTCCGACTCGCACTTGACCGGTTTTGTGCATTGTGAGCGTATTAAGGTTATATTTCGATTGCCATTGTAGCAGTTTCTGCTGCCAGTCTTGCAGTAATGGGAAACGGTCGATATTACTTCCAATCTCTTTAATAAAATGGGTGAACAATCAATTGTGACAGCAATGCGACAACTAAAGCAACGTACCTACTGATTTATTACATTTCTAATAAATTTAAGTGTGTACAGTCAGCAATACCTTTACATACAAACTCCTACGCAGGGGGATGTTACTTTTCTCTGCAGCAGACTGTACAAGTAATTAGTTTCTGAATCGCCATTTAATGTTATGTCATGAAAAGAAAAAACGCTTTTCCCGTACGTTAAACATCATTTTTACCAAAAGAAATTATACCTTGTTAAACAAAATATTCTTACAAACTTGCTGCAGGACATTGCACGTTTTACCGCTCGTAATAAGATATAAAATTGCACTGAAGCGCTTCCATTTTTACTACAAATTGAGGAAAGTGTGTCTATTTGAGGAAATTACAGCAGTAAATATTGTTATTAAGCATGCTTTATTTGAAGCTTATACATTATGTTGGACATTTATTTTTAAAGGTTCTCTGTTATCCTCTTAATATTTATGATAAGTACCTACATACAGATGTATGCATAATTATTTTCCATCGTATTTTCACGGAAACGTACGAACGTGTCTTGCTATTTCAGTCAGTCTCGGTACAAAAAGTACGGAAGTTGACTGAAGTAGCATGACAAATACGAACGTTTCCGAGACAATACGATGGAAAACAATTATGCACTAGATCTGTAAAGTACGCTTCGGCCACCAAAGGAACGTTCTGGACCCCTAGTGTACATTCGATGGCGTGACGTGACGTACGGGTTTGCTTTAAGTGTTATGGGATTTAGAGTTTCCAAAATATACCGCTTGGCGCGCTGTTCTAAATCCCATACAAAAATATACATAACGCAAAACGAGAACGCTCGTCACAGATAAGTATAGTAAGTAGTGAGCATGCAAAGATAAGTATTTCTATAATAAACTAACATAAGAATCGAATATTTACACCAGCGGTACAGAATTTTAACCAAACGTTTTAAGTTGAACGCAACATTATTATCGGACTTTTCTGGAAAACAAGAAGATCCTGACACAAATAAACTTAAGTTCATACACAGTTTACAGCAGTTAAGACCTTTTAAGTTCAGGAGGGAATGTAAATCAGTGTCAAAACTGATATGGTTTGCAACTTTGTGAATAAATCTCTGTAAATTTTTGGCTGCCATCCCGGCGGGGAGCCCGTACTCGTACCTTGTTTGTTATTTGTTGGAAACAGATTATCAGATTAATTAAAGACTTGGAGTGACCGAAGTTTTCGTTATGTCCAATCTAAAGTTGGGTCCTTACTGTCTCGAAATTTAGAAAGAAATTCGGTCTAGCGGGCAGAATAGGCCAATCAAATTAAATCCATGAAAAGCGTTTCGAGGATTGAATTCCCACCAAGTTGGAACTCGTTTTAATACCTTCATTTGGTCCTAAATGCATGTAAGTAATCCAAGTTTGCGCAATCCCAGGACGTGTGCATACGTTTTGGGAGCCTTAGGAGATACATTTTTCCTTGAATTGCCAAACCACTCCATGTAGAAGGAACCCACCATCAATTAAAATGGGACTACCAGCAAGATTTGGTGGATTAGAGGACTGGTGAAAAGGCGTTTTCGGAATTTTAGCACTAACTTCCGATCCTCAGATATCAATTTTCATCATGATTAGAAATAATTTTCCGCCGGACGTATACCTACCATTTTCGATCTACAAGCAAAAAACGGAAAAAGAGCAAAAATTTATGCACACCTCCTGGGATTGCTCAAACTCGGATTTTATACGCATTTAGGACCAAATGAAGGTATTTAAACCTAGTTTAATTGGCCTAAAAAACTACTTATCTACTGTTGTTTTTATAATAAAAATAAAAGAACATCTTGCAATAAACGAATAGGTTATGATTATGATTAATAGTGGGAACAAATCTTTATAATATTTTGATTGATGTTTTTTTTAAGTTGTCACACTATTAACTATACCTACACTACACTGAAATAGATGTCATAATGTACTAAATAAAATGTGGCGGATGCTGGATTCGAACCGGTATCCCCAGCTTACGCGGCTAAATGGCCACAAGTTTACGTATACAATTATACATGTTTTACAGTAGGTACATAATTTTATTATGGTGCTACTCTACCGCCCTAGGGCGGCATTAAGGACAATATGTGCCTATGTCAAAAATTTAAACGGCCATATGTACTGTAAAACGTTTTACAATACATGTGCGAAAAGGTAATTCGCAACTCGTTTCCATTTAAAACACTGCGTTCGTTCGTGTTTCAATTTATCGCCACTCGTTGCGAAATTCCTACTTTGGGGCTGTCCATAAATTACGTCATCGATTTTTGACGATTTTTGACCCCCCCCCCCCCCCCCTATAATCATCCAAATGCTTCAAATGACCCCATTTCCTCCTACTTCATGCTACCGTCATCCGATGTCTAGACCCCCCCCCCCCTAATTTGAAATGACGTAATTTATGAATAGCCCCTTTTCGCACTTATATCGTAATGTAATATACCGTTCTGGAGAAACACAAAAAAATGCCTAATAATCACGTTCCTTTCATGTTATTACATGCTTCGTGATAATGTCAACCGCCTACTCTGTTACGGTTCACGAGATCTAACTCTATCTGATAGACAGGCGGATGAACAGACAGCGGAGGCTTGGTTATATTTTTAGGTAAGTATTTTTGTTATATATTTTTACTCTATTTTTGTGCAATTTTAACATATTGAAAATCTAAACTTTGCATAGAGCAGTTAAAAATCTAGCTTTAGCGTTTTGTGAAAAAATAATGTTTCACAACTCATCATCATCATCATCATCTCAGCCATAAGACGTCCACTGCTGAACATAGGCCTCCCCATTGGACCTCCATTCGTACCGGTTGGAAGCGACCCGCATCTAGGGTTGCCATATGAAAGAATTAAATGTCCTGATAAAAATCCGGACATCACCCTAAAAATCCGGACATTTCTTGTAGCAGAGATTTGGCGTAACTTGAACGACTCCCCCGCGGCGCGCTGCTCTCTGCGGTGTACTGTATCGTGGATCTACTTTTCCCTTTCCTTTCGCCCGATCCCGTAGCCCCCTCCCCGGGCGCGCATTTTATTTTTATAAGGTCATTCCTAAAAATCCGGACACATGCCAAGTCCGGCCGCAATCCGGACAAAGGGTAAAAAATCCGGACATGTCCGCACAAATCCGGACGTATGGCAACCCTACCCGCATCCAGCGTTCTCCGGCGGCCTTAACAAGGTCGTCTGTCCATCTTGTGGGTGGACCTCCTACGCTGCGCTTGTTAATAGTCCGTGGTCTCCACTCGAGCACTTTTCGGTCCCATCGGCCATTTTCTCTACGTGCAATGTGGCCTGCCCATTGCAACTTCAGCTTGCTAATCCGGTGGGCTTATGTCGGTGACTTTAGTTCGTCTACGGATCTCCTCATTTCTGATTCGATCACGCAGAGAAACCCTGAGCATAGCCCTCTCCATAGCTCGCTGAGCGACTTTGAGTTTTGAGATGAGGCCGATAGTAAAAGACCACGTTTCTGGAGCCGTAAGTCATCACAACTAAATCTAACTTATTTCATAGGTACCGACGTACAGCCACTATGTGCCATCATAGTATTCACAGTTAAAGTATGCAGTAAAATTTTCTTTTTTTTGTCATCACATAAAAGTGCATTGCAGATTTCACTTTATAAATATGAAACTATTATTATTCGCTTATAGCAAATGTAAATAATGAACGAGCATTAAACCACCACACGTGTTTGCATACAGACCCATCTCTACATGCGAAATTTTAGCCTTCTTCTTCAGGAAGTAGTCTGTATATTCTATGACACGAATTTCATATGGCTCGGACAGTGAACATTGAGGTATCTATAAAATCTAAAGATTCTAAATTATAATAGGTAGCCTAATAAAAGTGGTGTTTTTGATAAACCTACTAATTACATGGTATCCTAAAAATACCTAGCATTATCCAATCCGAAAGTACCGGCGCGATTCAGGAAATGAAGTAGAGATTCACTAGATATGAAATAGTAAAGATGTGTGACGTTCCACGGCAAAAGGTATGGGTCTCTATTGGTTCCCATACATTTTTTGTTCCGATTTTTTCAGTCCATAACGTTTTCCATCATAATTTTTATTAGTCATATTGTCAATAGTCATAAATTTTAACAATATAAATTGCAGTTCCGATTATTGCAGGTCATTATTATAGTTAGTCATAAAATCTGTTACTCATAATATTCAAAGTCCAGAAGGTATACCATTACATAATGTTGAAGGCAATAAACTTGCTTACGATAATCGTTGTAGGGTCTTTTATCGCAGGTTATAATAAGTAGGGGCTCTATTGCATTCCCTAAATTTCAAGTTCCGATTTTTTTAGACCATAACGTTTTCCATCATAATTTTTATTAGTCATATTGTCAATAGTTATAAAATTAAACAATACAAATTGCATGCTTGCCTACCTACCTGGAGATTATTTTAAATTTGGCTTACTGATTTCCCCTCCATTTCTTATTTTTCATGTAGCTTATTAAGCCATTTCGTCCCGTCAACGAGGAATTTCCGCTCTGAGGGACACAAGGTAACTAACAAACCTACCTGAGGAAACAGATTTCTTTTTTCTTTATATGAAGGATGTTATTGATTTGGTTTCTTATACTATAGTCATTAAAAATGGGGGGTCCCTTTGTTTGACATAGTTATTGAAAGTCATAATGTTTAATATTATAGCTCCTAAATATTAGAATATTAGAGGATATCATTTTCTGACTATCGAAATTCGAAACAGTAAGTTTATGGGAAACAAAGGGATGACATTAAAACGATATGATTAACGACCATTAGTCCGATAAAATATATGCCTTAAAATATTTCTGAATAATTATTGATACCTATACCTTTGAATGTTATTCTCATCAATTTTATAACTTTTGTGATTATAGCGTTTAATATTATAGATGTCTAACATTTTAACTATGAAACGTTATACTTAACAAAAATTATGACTTTTGATGTTTATGTCCATAAATTATATGGATATCAATTTCTGACTATCGAAATTCGAAACAATAAATTTATGGGAAACAAAGGGATCCCCAAAAGGTATATTATGGCGCCTGGCGCTTACGCTATTATATGCGCTATGAGACGTAAGCGCCAGCCGCCATAAGGTACCTTTTGCCGTGGAACGTCACATATCTTTATTATTTCATAACTAGTGAATCTCTAATTCATTTCCCGAATCGCGCCGTACGATCGGCCCGATTCGAACTTTAAGATACGTCAATTAAAATATCTAGAAACGTTATGGATTAGGTAGATATGTCAGTGTCAAATGTGACGTTTCTTCAAACAAAAACGTCACTTTTGACACTGACACATCTAAACCATACCGTTTCTAGATCTTTTAATTGACGTATCTTAAAGTTCGAATCGGGCAGGATGGTTAGAAAATACAAAGAAACGCGTCGAGAAAATATACCCATGCACTGCCCTTTGCCCTTCCAAAAAACTCAGAATTATGAAACTTTGTTTTTTTTTTAAATCTTCAACTTCAATTGATATTATATTCAGTGCTTCTCGCGATACGACACGTACATACGAAACAATCCCATTAGTGTCAAAATAATATTAAAACAATTTCATACATTTTAATTTCGAATAGCCCGCATGAACTCTTAATTTCTATATAAAGCATTGTTTTACGTTTAATTAACGTTTCACATTTCAAAAGGCTTCAAAAAGCTTTATTTTATTTTGAAACACACCTGCTTTATTAATTATGAACAATTATTTCGTTATTTGCGAACGGCGAGATATGTTCGCAATCAGCCAATTTATGTTAAAGCCTTTATTTTCGTTGTAACGAATGTGTGTAATGGCGCTATTAAATTTTATTTACCTACTCTTGAATCACGTGTACGATATTATCGTTGGAAAATCTGTTGAAATTGATAAATATCATGTATCACAAACCCATATACCTAACTGGAGGCCAATTCAAATATATGTACTTCGTCATCATCATCATCATCATTCTAGCCTTCAGTCGCCCACTGCTGAGCATAGGCCTCTCTTCGTGTACGCCCTTATCCCGGTCCTGGCTAGTCTCATCCAAAAGTGCCCTGCGATTTTCCGCATGTCATCCACCCAACTTACATATTGATATCTAAACGATGTTTACCTATAATTCGTGTGTCACTTAGCTTGTACATGTCCGTACATGTATTTGCGAGAGCGAGACGTGCGGTGCGGGCGAATGATAATAAAATGACATCAATAATTATTATAACCAAACTCGAGTAAAAGTTTTTTTTTAACGTTTTGCTTGTTTACATAAAATCTGTTATGGCTCCTCTACACGATGGGCCAACGCCGGCCACTCCAAGGGACGCATTTATGCGTTAGAGGGAGCAAGTGATATTGCTATCTCATTCTACCGCATAGCTGCGTCCCTTGGTGTGGCCGGCGTTGGCCCATCGTGTAGAGGAGCCATTACAGACGACTACAGTTGTAGTGCACAATTATTTTCCATCGTATTTTCACGGAAACGTACGAACGTGTCTTGCTATTTCAGTTAGGACAAAAGTACTGATGTGAACTGAAGTAGCATGACAAATACGAACGTTTCCGAGAAACAATTATGCACTACATATGTAGGTACGCAAGCGTATTATCACAGAATAATTAATAGTACTAATACCGTACAGAAAGGAAACTTCCTACAAAAACGAAGTTTGACAGCGGGTCAGGGTCGAATCATGCTAGCCCTTTCTAATATATGACACTATCCCTTTCGGCTATTTAGGGTTGTCAAAAATCAAGTGATTATCTTATATGTGGTCGTGCACGCAAAAGGAAGTCAAGTGGTGCCAACCCTAATAATTGCTCGGAGCAATGCTGAGCCGAGCGGAGCCGAGTTTGACCGAAGTCAGGAGTTTCGCACCCCTGGTATTATTTGTATTAATGTTGTACCTAAGTATTTTGGCTAAAGCAATAAATTATGAAGGAGTTGTATTCCATTTAAATTAAAGTTATGTTAGGTTGCCTTTAAATGCAACTTGAATGTATTTTACCAAAGACATGTAACTCCGTATAAGATGAATAAAGTCTAAGGAAAAAACGTGCCTCGGAAATCAAGAAAAAGTTAGTCTCGAATAGATGGCACACCTTTGGCCTATGCTCGGGTAGATGGCGTTGGCGATACCGTTTGATATTTAACAATTTTAACATGACTGTATCAGTGAAAAAACATGGATGAAAGTCATAAAATGGCGTTCTAAAAAAATCATTTATGTCTGCTGTGTCGATAGGTGGCAGTAAATTTACTGTGACTACAAAATTTACTATGACAGTAACCCTCTATACTATATATTCTCTTTGATTTTACTTTGTTCCCTTTTTTCAGAAAATAAAAGATAAGATAACTCGGTTGCCGCAAAAGTTGAAAAGTTGTGCGATGACAGCCTCATAACAGTTTAAGCCGGCATGCGAGCGGATTCACCGCCATTGCACATTTTAAAATTGTTATTGTTTTGATGCAATCTGTACTTTGTTTTTTTTTAACATTGTAAAAAGGTACTTAGACAATCTTGACGTGTCTTTTTATTGAAGTTTATTGAAAAACGCTTTGCATAAATTTGTATTTATTACATAAATATGAAAGAAAAAGAATGTAAATGATAACGATTTATTTTTAAAAAGATTTTTCCAATAAAAAGACACGTCAAGATCCACATACCCCCTATATAATGCAAAAAAATATTTAGCGATGTGACAGACGGACGGACAGATGGACAGACGGACAGAGTCGCACCATAAGGGTTCCTTTTGTACCTTTTTGGCACGGAACCCTAAAAACGAAAGCATAAGGTTCTACAAGCTTGTACATTCTTCAGCAACAAAATTTGCGTACTTATGAAACAACGCGCCAAAACAACTTTGCTATCGGCAAAAAACAGCTTTGCTCACGTTTCGCACTTAATGACATCCATGTATTGTATTGTATTATTGTAATACGCAGATCGAACTAGGCATTATTTAATTATTCACGAAATAGAAGTCATAGATACAAAATACGGCATTTATCCTAATAAAACATTGTTGTCAAATACGAGTAAAACCGTTTCGGGACCGACTTATTCTTATCCTTTATATAAACCGTAAAAGGATTCGGACAGTGGTCCGGTTTCTACTAAATTCATTCGCCAGCGATAATATAAGAACATGATGGCTTTCATAAAATATGCCGACATTGGGAAACGTCCTTAAAAAGGTTCGGTTTGTGTGATTTGAATTGTATGGGCTTACATTCTTATGAAAAATTGTAATATGGTGCGCAAAATAGATAGGCTGATAAAAATAAGCTATGATTAGGGCGCTGTGCGATTATCCATATTATCCCATATCCAGTACTTACGAGCAACTCTTTAGATACAAAGGTTTGATATCGAAACCTTTGTATCTGTACGGGATGCTCCTCGCAGTCTTGGGATGATAGTTGATAATGATAACACTGCAGTTTCCACCGAAATAACGTTTTATTGATAAAATGATACAATTAGCGTTTTTATGAATACACTCCGCGGCGGTCAGGCATGTACATTAAAATAGGTAATAAGTTTATGCTATGTGCGAAATGTTAACCTTTGTACAGTCGCCTGCAATAATATGTTACACAACCAAGGCCGCAAAAATATCTGACACGATCTTATTAAATAATCTACAAATTTTGTAGAGCCATAAGAGTGTGTCACATATTTTACGGCCTTCGAAGAGTAACATATTATTGCAGGTGACTGTACGGACCGTACAGTAGGTATCTAAAGAGATATTTCTGCGGTTTCTTGTACCTGACAATGAGTTACTTAGTATATTATATAAATAACTTTGGAACGCGTACATCGTGCTTCGTACGTCGGGCCACGCCCGACTCTTCTAGTATTAGGGCGCCGAAGGCGCCCGGCTTTGGAACGCGTACATCGTGCTACGTACGTCGGGCTACGCCCGACTCTTTTAGTATGAGGGCGCCGAAGGCGCCCGGCTTTGGAACGCGTACATCGTGCTTCGTACGTCGGGCTACGCCCGACTCTTTTAGTATGGGGGCGCCGAAGGCGCCCGGCTTTGGACCGCGAACAGCGCGCCACGTACATCGGGCTACGCCTGACCCTTTTAGTGTCGCCTTTTGGACCGAGTCCGGTGCGTCACATAGGTACGTTTCAGTATGCTTCGCCTGACCACTGTGAATTTTAACGAGGTGAATATACTAAGATTACTAAGCAACTTTTACCATGGGACCAAACCCGATCTCGTAAAAAAATTTGCTGATCTGGACTTCTATACCTATTCACGTTATAAAATATAGCAGGTCATTAAAAAATACTATGTATATAGCGGCCAAACAAATTTCTTTTGAAAAATCATTCTTGTATCGCCGTAGTCGCGTAACACGCGGATAGATAGAATCCAGAGCGATTGTAGATTCGTAGTTCGAATTACCTACCAGATAAATTAATGTTTTATCGGGTGCATGCGATCAAAGCCGGGTGCAAAAGCTAATATATATATATTTGAAATGTGCTAATTGAGCTCTTTCAAATGATATACAACACGTCATCATTACTTATTTTTATTTTTTTGGTTCGTGACTTTATGACCTCTAGAGGGCGCCGTGTTCATTTTTTGGTTACGTCATATAGCCTATAACCAGCGGACGATTAAGACGATTCGAATGACACGTCGTTTGTCAAATTTCAATGAGCACTTTAGAAGTTATGAGGGAACAGATGAACATACATACATACATACATACATACATACCCACAAACATACCGGTCAAAATCATAACCCTCCTTTTGCGTTGCCGTAGTCGGGTAATAACTTGAACTGAACTTGAAAAAAAATGAATATGGACAAAACAAAAGTTATGGCAACAGTAGACTTATCCCAAAGCCCCATATCATTGGATACCCAGCCTTTAGAACAAGTGACAGAATACAATTATCTCGGACAGCAAATAAGGCTTGGGGCGGACTCGATGATGGCGGCTATCAGCCGGAGGATACAGATGGGCTGGGCTGCCTTTGGTAAACTAAAGAATGTGTTCCAAGCCAAAATACCACAATCACTGAAGACCAAGGTGTTTAACCAGTGCGTACTGCCCGCCATGACCTACGCTTGCGAGACGTGACGTGGACACTAACGATGTGCGGAATGAAGAGGCTCAAAGTTGCACAAAGAGCGATGGAACGCAGTATGCTCGGTATACCTCTCTGCGATAAAATTCGAAACGAGGAAATTCGGCGACGGACCAAAGTAGTAGACATCGGCCGACGGATTGCTACTCTTAAATGGGCCTGGGTCGGGCACATATGTCGCAGAGATGATATGAGATGGAGCAAGCGTGTCCTAGCGTGGAGGCCTCGTTCAAAATGACCAGATCACAGACCTCCAAAAAGATGGGAGGATGACATTAAAAAGATAGCAGGCCCACTCTGGAGGAGAGAAGCAGCAAATCGGGCTGCTTGGAGGAGTTTTGGAGAGGCGTATGCCCAACAGTGGGCGCATACTCGCTGAGGAAGGATAAATAACTTATATATTATGGTTCAGCGTACATTACTCCCATACCCGGTCAAAACTAGAGTCGGACCAAAAAGAGTCTGCAGCGGATTTGATAGCCCAACGCAGTGCAAGTGTCATTTATACGTCATAATTTCATAGAAGTTTGACGTTTAAAATAACACTTTCACTGCGTGGGCTATCAAATCCGCTGCAGACTATTCTTGGTCTGACTCTAGCATAAATGATTTTTTTTCCTAGTAGAATAAATATTACCATCCAATTCTTCGGAACGGAAAAGAGAACTAACAACTTTTTACCCACCGTCTTTGACAAAGCCTTTCAACGTTTCAGCCAAGCCTCAAAAAGCCTTAAAATACACTTTTTCATATTATCGATAATAGGAAATACGTAAGCTACTTAAATCGTTTGGGGAGGCTGTGCCAGAGAATCAGGCGGCGGAAGTCGACCGGGCGCCGGGGCGTGAATTACGACCCACTTCCGGCAGCCATATTTGCTTTACTTACACGCAACTTCCGGTGATACGGCTGATAAATATTGCAGAGACGGATGCGCGAACATATTACAATTAATATGGGAATCACATATACAGGTTGGCTAAAACATAAGTTCATTCCCGTTGCCAGGGAGGTTTTGGGATTATACTGAGCAACTTTTACGTTGGGACCAACCCCGAAATCGCGAAAGAAAAATTACCCTCACATAGAAAATAGACCAGCGAAAATGTATGAAACAGCCAAATTTTTTTTCGCGATTTCGAGTTTGGTACCATAGTAAAAGTTGCTCAGTATATATAATCCCAAAACCTCCCTGACAACGGGAGTGCACTTATTTTTTTTGCCACCCTGTATAAGATCCATTCATGGTATAATAATATACTCCGCCTGGTACTCCATTCCCGTCTTTTCTAGGTCACCTAACTGACACAAGCCTACGTCATCATGCGACAGCGCTATATGATAATATGCGATAGCGCTATATATAGCGGCCATGTTATTGTGACGTATGCCTGTGTCACTCTGGGAATAGAAGACCATGTTTTATTAGACTATGAGATCCATTGGGGTAACTTCGAAAGCGGGATAATTTTGAAAACGGCAAATGTCTACTAAACTAGAAGCACTTTCTACTCAACGGTTTGCAATCCGGATCCGAAATGTAATAAATGTGGGATCCGAATCCGCGAATCTTCCCATACATTTCAGATCCGTCGTGCAAACCATACTACTCTAGCAACAGTGAGCAATATGCCTTGTGGTAAGCTTCGCAGTTAGCGTAATAACGGCTTGGCCACGACATTGCGCGACCGGCGGCAGCCATAGGTGGGAACAAAAGGTCAGATCGCTAAAGTTCATCACTTAATGTGCTTCTATTTTTATGGATATTTGTCATCATAATATTGCGAAACGCCAAAAAGTTTATTTAACTAGGTTTCGTCTTATCGAGGGCATCGACTTGGTTACATTCGATTTAGTCTTTTAATTATCAAGATAAGTTTACCAATTTCCTAATATTTTCAGTCAGAATGAAAACAGAACTTGACTTCTCCATTTACCATTTGGCCAAAATTCGATTCAATCGGTTTGCGATGTGGGGTTTGACTTACTAAGTCATTCTCAGAATTCACAAGTCAAACAGATTATTAGTTTTGGAGTTTGACTAGCACTGGTCAACACTGACGTACCAGTTCCACTAAGCTTACCTAGAAATGCCAGAGGCTTTGACTGCAATATACATATATCAGATATCAGACTAGTTAGTATTCAAGACGGACAACCTCCATAAGTGGTTTTTATATTGTATTGCACCATCACATTCTACATGTAAAATAAGTTTACTGTCGAAATATTTTCGGTGACTGTACTTTTCTTTCAAAAGTCAATAGACAATTCTAACACAAATACAATTAGGTTGCGTTGTTTCACGAGTATTTATCACACAGTTCCTACGGCTAATACCTACCTCATTTTCACATCAGACGGCCTACCGCGAACCACGTTCGACGTGTTGCCTCCCTGTCACACTTACGTACGAATTTACAAGTGCGGCAGAGAGGCAACACCTCAAACGTAGTTAGCGGTAGCCCCTCAGATCAGCTCGATCGCACCATAATATTGCATTGTCACCCAATCTGTTGTGAAGTTGCAACTCAATCGAATAACGGGGAGTGCGTCTAATTTAGCTTGCAAGAGTTGCAAGATTCGATCCAAACTAGGGATTGCAGAACCGGTACTGTTTAAAAGAACCGGGATTTTCAGTACCAGGCAAAAATGGAACCGGGATTTCCCGGTATTTTCGGTACTTTCGGGACTGTCTTCAAAAATCAGTTTTTACCTCATTTTTCGGTAAAAAAAAACCTAAAACGATCATGAATCTTTCTCTAAACATTAGTACAGTATAAAAAGTACCATAGTGAAGGTACACACACTTCTTTTTTACGATAATATGTTTCCTCAGGCCACACAATCATTGCCTACTAATTAACTGAGATATGGACTGCCTCTGCTTACTATGATATTCTATTACCTACTAATAACAGAACTATCAAAACGAAGAATCAAGAAGTTGTTGCAGCCAGAATTAAGAATTTACCAAGGAGAGGGCATGTCACTGTGATATTTTAATTCATTCTAAAATGGCATTATCAATGAGAGTTTCTTATACCTACCGTGTTCAAACTAAAATGAATATTTTATTAACTATATAATTCTCTCTAGTTCTATTTAGTATACAAATAACTAATTATTCGTATAAAATGATTTATCATAGAATTACTTATGCGCAATTTTATATTGTTGTCATTGTCAAACCCATTGACTATTTTTGTTTTGATTTTAATATGTGGTCAGCCGTAAAAGCGTCAGCCTTAGATTGATACAATATATTTCTTTAAAAAACATGATTTTTCATGCTAAGTAACAGAAAAAAGTCAAATATTGTACCGGAAATATTAGTCCCGAAAATCCCGAAAGTACCGGGAATTTAATTTTGAAATCCCGGTTCTTTGCTTGGCTCTAAATCCCATTTTATTTAGACAATAACAAATAGATCTACTTTATATCATGTAATAATATTTTTGGACGTAATAAATGACTAGTGGCGAAATAACATTTTTTTGCACCTTCAAACTCTTTGGTGAGAACGTATGGATTTCGGTCAATGAGGTTGTCTATGTTGCTCTATGAAATATGTTATGGATTGATGACGTCACTGTTTAGAACGCTTCTGATTGGCGTTTCAGTAATAATGGCCGATTGGAGAATTTTGCACTTTTATTTTATTGAATATATTAATAATCCTTCAGTTTATACTGAGATTGGGCCATTTTTAAGAATCATATTAACATACCTATATGTTTCTTTGAAACCATTATTTCCATGATTCTTTGTTAAGTACTTGCAACAGGCCTATTCTCGCGGCGTTTTATAGATTGTCAGTCTTCGTTATTTACTAGATTCTGGTCACATAACCAACGCTATCAAACTCCACGTTCAAATGTCCGCCACTGTACATTTGCGAACTGTAATGACGATCGTCCCCCGCGTACACTTGGTGGTAAACTTTAATACGGCTGCATTTCCTATTTCAATAATATTGCACGGCAGTGCAGTTACCAGGGCCATAATTTAAGCACCCATGAGAATTGCTGCGTGGTTGCAACGTATCGTGATCGTATTTTGTTTATAGTTCAAGTTTGTATATTTAATGCGTTGCGGAACGTTGAAATGGGTTAGTAATGGGTTTGATTTTATGTTTAAGAATATATCAGTGCTTACTACAAATACTATTATGTACCGTAAAATGGGGTGAGTAGGGTCAAAACTGAAATTCAAACCTCGATAACATTTTATTTTTACATATGAAAACTGAATGGTGTATACAATAAGTGTTCCGGACGTTTGTATTTTAGTTTTTTTTATTTTATTTTGGGGAGTTCCATTTCATAACTTTGACGATAAAGAGGAAAACCCACCTCACCCCGTAGTGCCTCGTATTTGGGGTGAGAGGGGTTTTCATACAAAGGTGATTTTGGAAGATTGTTGGATCGATTTTTTATTATTATGCGTATTACTATAGCTCCATTTTAAATTGGAATACATTATTTTTGTAGTAGCCTTAAAATCCCTTCTCACCCCCCTCTCAAACCTTCTCTCCCCATTCATAACCCACCTCTCCCCGCGAAACCTACTCACCCCGTTTTACGGTATATATATACTATTGTATTCTGATACTAAATTAATTGATAGTTCGTTTAATGTTGCGACAGACTGAAGTTTGTGTTCGTATTATCCATATTATTGCCTAATTATTATTTTTTTGTTTCAGGTAAACAATACAGAACTGGGTATATTAGGTATAAAGGTCAAATAGTCGAAATATTTTCCAAAGAAGACGTAGTAAAATATGGTAATAAATAATCCTCTCTTATACCGGGTGTGGCCTGTAAACGAGCAAATAATTAATACATAGATTGTACTCCTCAAACGGTGACACTTTTGTACAACAACTTTTAAGAATTATGAAGTATTTAGACTGCCTACTTTTCATACAAAATAAATATTATCTTCAATGGACGCCATCGCCACACCATATCACTGTGATTGACGTTGCTTGTCACGCTCTTGTCACGCCTTAAACATAACAAAATTCGCAATACATTGCGTCTTAGAATAAACTTTAAAGTGTATTAAAAATCAAACCACATGTTATTTTTAAAAGTCGCTGAACAAATGTTGGCCAGTATGAGGAGTACAGCCTACAGTTTAATTTTTTGCTCATGTTACAGGCCACACCCGGTATAAGTTACGAGTATAATTGGTACGGCTTTCCAGTCTAGTCTGCCTACCTCACCTACGCCAAGAAGCAACGGGGCCCAGGCCGCGTAGCCAAGATGCCGATCGCTTACGCTCCGTAGCGATCGAAACGCAACTGTCACTGTCGCACCAATATGGAAGAGTGATAGAGAGACATAATGCTTTTCGTTGTCGAAGCGATAGCGATTGTAACCTTGGCTAGGCCGGCAGGAAGGGCATTTATTTCTGTATTTTATTACAGATAGGTATAATTTTCTAACTCGTATGTAGTTATGGATATTTGCTATGTATTTGAAATAATTTATCTAAGTACCTATATCTATGTAGTATATAAATAAATAAATAAACAAATTAAAAGCCCATTTATTCCATTTATAACCAACTTAAGCTATAGGCAGGTACACGAAACAAAAAAACAGTTATAATTTTAAACTAATTAACTAACATAAAATAATTAATTTGATCTACATATTTAAAATAAAACTAAGAAGGTTTGGACCCCTCTCGGGTAAAGGCCTCCTCCAAATCATGCCATTTCGCTCTGTCTTCTAAAATAATATATGTAGGTATAATATATTACAAAAAATAATATATGTAGGCGTCAAAACGTTATGGAGAGAAGTATGATGGGCGACTCATAGTCTAATAAAACATGGTCTTCCATTCCCAGAGTGACACGGGCCTACGTCACAACAACATGGCCGCTATATATAGCGCTATCGCATATTATCATATAGCGCTGTCGCATGATGACGTAGGCCCGTGTCAGTTAGGTGACCTAGAAAAGACGGGAATGGAGTACCAGGCGGAGTATATTATTATACCATGGGGCGACTATCTGATAAAGTTAGAAATATAGATATAAAGAAATGTACTAAAACAAAAGATATTAAATACTACAAAAATTAAGAAGTTAAAATGGAAATGGGCAGGTCACACAATTAGAAGGAGAGAAAAGTGGTCTAAAGCAATAATGTACTGGTTTACTGGAGACAAAAAAAGGAAGCGAGGCCGGCCAACAAGAAGATGGGACGATGAGATTAAGAGCGCAGCAGGAGGTTGCTGGACTACAATAGCAAAGGATAGGGATAAATGGAAAGAGTTAGGGGAGGCCTTTGCCTACAAAAGGCATACAGATATAAATTAGATTAGATATATATATATGTTAACAACAAAATGAAATGTACCACAAAATACTTATCTGAAATAAAGGCTATTTCAATTCAAAATATTATATTATAATTACGTCGTCTATCTACTTTTAGTACCCACAACAAAAGCCTTATTGAGCTTACCGTGGGAGTGGGACGAGATCAATTCGTGTAAGATTGTCCATATTATTGCTTAAAAATCTTTAAATCTTAATTACTATGGTAAAAATTTTACGGGTCCGGGGATAGAAATAAATATTTTAATTAAATTTAATTGTTTAACTAATAAAAAACCGGCCAAGTGCGAGTGGGACTCGCGCACGAAGGGTTCCGCACCATTACGCAAAAAACGGCAAAAAAACCACGTTGGTTGTGTGGCCCCACTTAAATATTTATTGTATTCTGTTTTTAGTATTTGTTGTTATACAGAAATACACCATCTGTGAAAATTTCAATATGACATACAGCCTGGTGACAGACAGACGGACAGTGGAGTCTTAGTAATAGGGTCCCGTTTTTACCCTTTGCGTACGGAACCACTACGGAACCCTAAAAAGCATATGTGACGTAACTTTCCTCCCAGAAATGACGTACATACTTTATGCGACAGTAAATTTACCCTCCACGAGAGGGTAAAAGCCCCTCATCATTATCAAAAGGTTGTTAAGGCGGAGTTCGCCCGATTTACGTAGATGGCGAAATAAAAGAGCGATTATGCACGTCTCGGTTACGTCATGGTGTACGTGACGCGTAGATTACCTATAACTAGACGGAACAAACTATTCGCCAAAAACTGTCTCAGTTTGGCGAAAATATTGTAAAATATAGATTTAAGTGTCTTTTTGCGACTAACGGCCCGATTCGAACTTTAAGATACGTCAATTAATAGATCTAGAAACTATATGGATTAGATATTGTGTCAGCGTCCAATGTGACGTGTCTTCAAACAAAAATGTCACTTTTGACACTGACACATATAATATCTAATCCATATCGTTTCTAGATCTATTAATTGACGTAAAGTGTCATTCTATGGGACTTGCGAACTATGTAAACAAACCGCCATATTGAAATTTTCTCTGACTGATGAATTTACTATTGACTTTTGTTTACATAGTTAGCAAGTTCCATAGAATGACATAAAGTTCAAATCGGGCAGTAACTCAAGAAGTTTTAACCATAAATTCCTAATTTATTTATTTACTTAATAATAAATATGTTTTTCACGGCCTTACGGTTGTGAATGTGTATGTGTCACGCAATGAATGATGTAATGATTAAATAATACAAATAATAAATATTATAGGACATTAGTACACAAATTTACTCAGTCCCACAGTAAGCTCAAAAAGGCTTGTGTTGTGGGAACTTAGACTTAATATAGGTACCTATATAATATATACATGACATACATATTTATAAGTACTTATATACATTAAAAAACATCCATGACTACGGAACAAATATCCATGCTCATCACACCCGATACGATAAATAGCACGATTCGAACCCGGGACCATCGTCTTCATAGGCAGGGTCACTATTACCCACTAGACTAGGCCAAACAGGTCCTCGATCGAAATCACATTTTTATATTATGCCCCTGCCTATCTGTCAAGTCAAGCTTGTGCTCGTGGCTCGTACTAATGAGTTTCTTGGAACTTTCGTACGAAATGTCATTAAACGGTGTCTGCGACCAGTGAAAACTCATTTAAAAGCGGAGTCTGTAGATGTTAATCTATGACGAGAGGTCACGTGTCATATTGATGGGGGTTCCTTCGGGTGAACAAAAATTCGGGGTTTCATTTATTCTAAATTAATTAAATCTAACAAAATGTAAATTTTTCAATTTGTTTGATTAACGTTTAAATCTTATGAAGCAACTTCATAAAGCCCCGTAAAAATGCTTCTAAAAATGCGCATTTATTGTTTGGTCGAACTCGTAGTTTCTTAGCGTTCCGGACCTTACTAAGACTTCACTGTCCGTCTGTCCGTCTGTCCGTCCGTCCGTCTGTCTGTATGTCCGTCTGTCCGCCTGTCTGTCACCAGGCTGTATCTCATGATCCGTGATAGCTAGACAGTTGAAATTTTCACAGATTATGTATTTCTGTTGGCGCTATAACAACAAATACTAAGAAGTACTCGGTTGGCGAGTCCGACTCGCACTTGTCCGGTTTTTTTTGTTTAAACTTACTAAAAATAACAATTCAAAAACATGATATCCGTAGTCGAGCACGCACATTCATCTCGCTCACGCTTACGCTCAGTGAGAGTGAGAGAAAAACACGAACCTACGCCCTTCATATATTTTTTACTCTTGGGCAATTACACAGAACACCGAAAAGCTAGTGGTAAATATCAAATTATATTTCGTACATAAGTTCCGAAAAACTCATTGGTACGAGCCAGGATTTGAACCCGCGACCTCCGGATTGAAAGTCGGGCGTCATATCCACTCGGCCACCACCGCTTTTACGCTTTTTTTAAGTACATACCTAATTGAATGAAATTGAATGAAGGTGGCAGACATCGAATAATAAAGCCTAGCTCTAGGGTATACTAGTACGTAAAGGTTGTCCCATTGAAATGAAATATCTTTATTTCAGGCATATTAAAACTAGCATACGTACATATTAGGGTTCATCCACGTATTACGTCACAGCAACAAGGGGAGGTCATGCCATGTGTGACAGTAGGGGGATGTCCCGCAGTGGCGGGCGCCTAAGGTTTCAATTGTTCGTGTTATTAGTTGCCGAGATAAACGTCTGTCCGGCACTACATGCCGTCCGGCGATACGGGACTTCCCCCTACGTATTAACGACCTATCTTTTTCCTATAAAAAAGTGTGACAAGGGGGGAAGGGGGAGGTCTAAAAAATCGAAATTTGGTGTGATGTAATTAATGGATGATCCCTTATAAAAAATATATCTAAAAATTACAAAAACGTTAAGGCTGCGATGTGTTACGCAACCCCGCAGTGTCGGAGCCGGCCGCGGAACCGCCGGAACTTGACACCCTTCGGCCAAAACTCCTCCTTGGTGAAGGTCCATTATTTAGATATTTTAAATTTAGAACTAGTGCCTTTCCAGATCAAGGAGAAGTACTTTTCACCACACCAGCTCGTAAAGGCTATCTTGATTGTACAAAAACGGATGAGAAAGTTGCATTTTATATACACAAGAGTGACAAAGTAATTACATCATTTGATGCAAATTTTGACTAGTTTCCTCATGTCGGCTGGTAGAATTGACTTTTAAATTATGATTTTGAATGTCAAATACCACTACACTTTAATATCACTACACCTTATAAAACAAAGTCCCCCGCCGCGTCTTTCTGTTTGTGTGTTTGTATGTTCGCGATAAACTCAAAAACTACGGAATGGATTTTCATGCGGTTTTCTTATATCAATAGAGTGATTGTTGAAGAAGGTTTATGTGTATAATTTGTTACCCGTGCGAAGTCGGGGCGGGTCGCTAGTTTAAATATCTTATTCTTGTATATTTATTTATACCTATATATATTTCGGGGATCTCGGAAACGGCTCTAACGATTTCGATGAAATTTGCTATATTGGGGGTTTTAGGGGACAAAAAAACGATCTAGCTAGGTGTTATCTCTGGGAAAACGCAGATTATTGAGTTTTTATAGGTTTTCCGAGCAAAGCTCGGTGTCCCAGATATTATTAAAAACGGCTAACTGTATAGGTATGCCAACAAAAAAACAGCAGGTTGCACTCCGGGAGTGCCGGCAGAAGTGAAAACTCAATGACATTGTAACAAAGTTTTCGATCAGCTCACGTGTCCATCTTACGAAGCTTCTTACGTCTTACGTCTTACGTCTTACGCTGTCGCGAGTTTAACATTTTTTCCACATCACAAAAAGTGCACAGCGCCGCTAAAGAAGTTTTCACTTCAAAAATCTGTAAGTGGTATTCCAAATTTTCCGTGCAAAATATCTAATCCGCGAAACAACGGCCCAAGTTCCTCCGTAATCAGTGCCGGTCTTTGTGCCAAATTTCAACTTTCCACTTCCAATAGTTTCAAACGGAATCTCAACGAGCCGGATATTGGACAGATTCTCAAAGCGACTTGGAACTTGGACTTGCTTCTGTCCTTTTTTGTCTTCAAATGCATGTGTTTTGTCTTTGTCTGACCCTTTTTTTGCAAATGCATGTGCAGTTTTGTATACTGAAAGTTCCTATAATCTCAACAACTGGAGTAGATATGTAACATTTTCCTTTATTGGTTTTCTCTACGATAAGATCATCCTGAAAAGTACAAGGCGATAAAATTTCGTTCCACCCAGAATAAGGAACTATTCAAATTAGCCAAATTGTATTCAAATCTAACGTAAAATACCAAAATAAAATTCGGCCCAATATAAGAATAGCGATTCTATATAAATACCTTAACAAAAAAAAAGTCCTCCATTCTCCAAAAGGTTTCCAACAAAAACTAACAATTCGGATAGCAAAAACTCTTCCTAAATACTTGTCATCCTTTATTATATTACACAAATACAAACATTTATAATTTAATACTCCATACATTATACTTAGTGACACATAGGTGTAAGTGCCTACGAGATTGTAGGGAGATAGGACTTTGTTCGAATAAGATGAAGTGTATGTAAATGTGGATGTTACAATGAAATACCAAAATAACTTGGAACTATTCCCGAAGCTATCGAGGCAAAGTGGTATTTATTTTTGAGGGTCTTACTCCTTTAGTCATAAAACTTAACAAGCTTCGTTCATTCAAGTTTTATATCTTTATAAAATCTCATTTTATCAGTCCCATGAGTCATGGGCCATAACTGAAATTCCAATGATAGCCGTTAAAACTTATATAGGAAGTTAAAAATACGGCATAAGATTCCTTAAAAAAAAGAACTCTCGCTATACCGTAATCCCGGAACGGATTCGTATAAGAGCGTTCGCCCTTTAGGGCCGGTGCAGACGGAGTGCAACTTGTATGGGAACTGCACGCAGACGTTGCAGTTGGCGTGCAGTCGGCGTGCAGTTCCCATACAAATTGCTGTAGGGTTGCAGTCCGTCTGTATCGGCCCTTAGAGTTGGTCAAAGGCCTTTCAAAGATTACATATACTTACTCGACAATTTGGGATGGGTACCACCATGGCCGGGTGGCCTAGTGTTCAGGGCGATAGCCGCGTAGGTAAGCGGCCGACGCTAGCTGGTTCATTTCCGGCCTTGTCCATTGGAGGGCTTGATCGCTTAATCTACATTTATGTTAGTTTATCTTCTTCTACCTAGCGTTTTCTCGGCCTACCGCCAGGGTCCGCATACCTACTCAATCTTCTCCACTTTGCCCGGTCTTCGGCATCCTCAGGTGTGAGATTGTTCTTGTCCATATCCGCTATCACGACGTCCAGCCAGCGCTTCTTATGGTAACATTCCATTTCTAACCGCAGCTGCATTACTTTCAATTTTACTATGGAAATTGACAATGACAGCGACGCGTTCAGTACCGGTAGTGCAGCTGCGGTTAGAAATGGAATGAAGGAGAAGTTTATTATGAATTATAATTTATGTATATAGGTCTTATATTCTTATGATTTTCGTGGGGGCTTCACTTCGACCCTTGGGATCTTTTGTGCAATTACCCCTTTAGGTATATTATAGTAATGTGTGACTACATCCTTAAAAACAACAAATTAAATAGTTTACTAATATCTTGGTTGTATAATGTATAATAGTTTGGCTGAAGCAATGTACTAAATAGCAATGGTAACAATAACCCTTGGCTTGTTCGACTGTGTACAAATAAATCACATTTATGTGAACTTTTTTAGGGTAAAAAGGAAAACAGGCTAAATATTCCTACTCGCGAAATGAGAACGGCCAAATTCATAAAACCAGCGTAAAATGGCCTCAATATTTATTATGGCATTATTCATAAACGCGTTACTGGCCTATGTCGTTCCTCTGGTCTGGTCTGGTCTCAAACTTTTAGTTTTGAAGAGATAACAGACAGACAGACAGAGTTACTTTGCATTTATAATTTAGCACTTACCATAAGACACAGACAGAGACAGACACAGACAGAGAGTGATGGAGACAGATTGAGCGCTTTTGAAATGTGGACATGGAGAAGAATGGAAGGTGTAAGCTGGAAAGAGGAAAACAAATACGGAAATATTAAATTTGGTAGGTGAGAGAGATCTCTGGTGAGAACAATTGAAGACAGAAGGGGAAACATGTTGGGGCACTTGATACGTCACGATACTTACATAAAGTCTATAATTGAAGGCAGAATAGAAAAACAGAGAGGCAGATGTTGACCGAGACGTGCGTATTCGGACCAGGCCAAAGAGAAAATCAACGTAGTGGCGTATCAGGAGCTCAAAACAGTGGCAGAGAGAACGGAATGGCGATTACTCCACCGACAAGAGCCAGGCTCTTAAGAATAATGATGATGATGACGATAAGTGATAATGGGGGTTTGGTAATCATAGTTCTAATTTATACTGGTTTGAGATCGGGGCATCGGGATTGCAGGAGTTGTAAACCATCGGTTTGCTTATGTTGCTTAATTTACGAGTACGTTTTGGTTTTTAGGTCGACACGGCCGGCTGTGTTAATGTTGCTTTACTGTTGCCCTTTTTAAAAAATATTGTCGCAGTCCTTTTCCCGTAATGTGATCCTCAAATTAATTTATGGACATATGTTGCCTACGGATCCCAAATTAGAGAAATTGCGTCACAACATGGATTAGTCTAATCGGTAAAAAAAGTAAAACAAAAGATGTATGAATGACATCCAAAGAAAAGCCTAGAGATATTAGATTTAGTTCGAGGAGAAAGAAACATAAATTTGTATACTTTGTATTAAGTTTCATAAAACTATAATTATGTAGAATATTTTTTTCCTCCTCGCTTAGTTTCTGAATTAATTTTTCGCAATTTCGGAGTTTTTCCCGTAGTCAACAATGTTCACTATAATAACAAAACTTCCATAAGACACATATCAAATACATATTCACCTCGCCATGTTTGTCTAAAAGTCAACAAAATATCCTGTGTTATAATGGCTTTATAGGTTATGTCAGATATGCCATAATAATATTTCCTTCACTGTCTAATAAATCGCTATCACGCGATTTCCCACGTCACACCCTAAAAAACCCCATTAAACCAATAAAACCATCGAAAACAAGCGAACAAACACTCCTATAAGCGACGAGGCGAGAAATCTCATATTAGTTTATTACTATCCCTACATCTCCATCTATTTTCCATCAAAACAAGGCAAATTGAACTCTAACACTATAATAATAGAGATACTTAAATGATATTAGTTTATTACTAAGGCATCCCTACACCTCCACCATTTATTATTCCATCAAAACAAGGCAAATTTAACTTTATTACGAATGTGATAAGGGACAAGTCCCTGCACGGGTAGCGTGGTGATTTTATCATGCACGGTCGAAGTGCCTGTCGCTGCCAAGTGTTGTAAATTTTTTCCGGCGTGCGAACTCTGTAAACAAGATCGCTTAGTTTTTTTGGGATCCGTTGTTAAAAAAAAAACTTTCTTTTTAATAATAAACTGAACGGCGATTGGCTTTAGTCACACCTGATGGAAAGTGAAGACAAAGCCTAAGATGGAGGTCACCGATTCAGTAATAGCCTATTCACTCTTTATTTAAAGAGACCGAGGTCATATTTCCCAGGGAATATAGATGACGGGAGCGCATTTCATTCATTAGCCATCCAAAAATGACTCTCATTTCATGATAAAAAAAATGTTATTATGTTTTATAAGGGGTCAAAGTTGTTGTTTAACCCCTCGTGGTAATTGATACCCAAGCAAGCGAAAGATACCGAAATTGGGCCACGAGTGTAGCGAGTGGTTTTAAAAGTGAAATCGTCAGCGTTTTGTAGGTATGTATGTAATTAGGCACTGAGGATTAAAAATACTGAATGTAGGTAAAACATTATAAATCAAATCCGAATGAATGTTATTAATATTCATCATTCAAAATCATGATTTATACGTTAAATTTTACCAGCCATCATGAGGGAACAACTCAAAATTTGCATATATTAACTTTGCCACTCTTTTGAATAAAATGCAAATTTATCATTAGTTTTTGAAGAATAAACACATCATTTACGAGCAGAGCTGCTGTGGTGAAAAAAGAAGGTACCTAAACCGTTTTTCCATGGATAACCTATTAACTCATATTATTCCAGCAGGATTGTCAGGACAAATAATAAAATATACAGAACCCTTATGCTATAGTTAGAAATGAGTCCGTTCGAGAGTTCGTGTTCATAAAGAAAGGTTGTTTTTTATTTCCAGTTCCAGTATTTTCCCGTAACAGTTTGCTCTGGCTCCACGCGAACAAATTTGATTAAAATTTCATAACTTTCGGTTTAATATCACAAACAGACGGAGGATTTGCGGTTTGGCTGTCGTGTTGCTAAAATTATGTGACGTTATAGCTATCTGACTTTGTATGGGTCAATGTCCTTTTTTAAGGATGAGTATTGAATTAAAAACATATAATATGGTCTTTTTGGTTTTGGAGCACATTGGGTCTTAATTCCACCTACCCAGAATAGTACCTACTAATTTCTGTAATTAAATTTAATTTTTTTATCGTGTTTCTCAGTCTCATAATTCCCAACCTACCTAACTTCACAGGGACCCTTGTACCGTTTTCAACCCCATAAAGTTGACTTTCCACTGAGGCGGACATGAGCAGAGTTGAGAGGATCGGTACGAGCGGCAATCAACCAAAGCACTGGTTAATCCATATGTCTTGTCCGTTCCTCTCAAAGCATTGGTTAATTATTCATATGTCTTGTCCACTGGATTACAACCAATAATATTGGTTGATTCTCGCACGTGTTCTCATCTGCGCTCATCTCCACCTCAGTGGAAAGACATTCTAATAATTATCTATTTGACCTACTCAACTATATTGCATATTTCAAATCAAATTTATCAGATATTAGAACACATCATCTAACAAGAAGCAGAAAAGATTGTGATTCTAAGTAAAAAAACATAAAAACCAGATTAAAAAAGAAGTGACGTGCAACTTTAAATAAAATGGGCTACTAAATTATTACTCCACCTTAGTTCAACACAGATTTAAAGACAAAACAATTCGTCTCACATTATTTCCGTATATCTGAAATACAGTTTCCTGTCTATTGTTTCACAACGTCGGAGCGAAACTTCGAAAACAATATAATAAATCACACAACAAAGTATGTGGTGGTAAATTTAAACGAGCATGAAATCTTAGTTCCTGCGGACTTGGTTTTAGGTATGTAGGTAACGTACTGGTTGGGTATTTTATTGGATTACTAGCTACCCGCCCCGGCTTTGCACGGGTTAACAAATTATACTTACACCCAAACCTTCCTCAAGAATCACTATTGATTGGTGAAAACGGCATGAAAATCCGTTCAGTAGCTTTTGGGTTTATCGCGAACATACAAACAGAGAGACGCGGCGAGGGACTTTCTTTTATTTTATAAGGTGTAGTGGTGTGTGACAGAAGAACATTCTCTTTTCGAAATTAATTTTGTATCAAGCAGAAACGTCTGCGAACGATGCTATTAAGCTTAGAGACAAATTAAAAGTCTTGGGTGGGACTTGAAACCACGAGCACTGGATCGTTAGCCCAGTGGTCTGCCATCTGAGCTACCAAGACCGTACCCTATCCTATACAATGAATATTTACACCATATATGAGCCTTAGGCAGGCTTTAGCGACATCTATCGTAATAGTCTTACATTCCTTAAACGGCTCGGTAGCCGGTGCTCCGGTGGAGTTCCAAGTCATATTGGAAATTTACCAGTAATTTATTCTTTGTTATACTCTCTAATCTCTACAAATTTTTCGTTAGATGAATGCATTTTATACATACAGAATGATTTCATTATGTAAGTATAATATAAGTGGTGAATGTGTAGGTCATAAAACCCAAAAAACACCACTCAAAGTATAGCTATATAATACATAGCCATACTTTGAGTAGTATCTCCCTCAGATCCACTCTGTAGACTTTACTCTGGACACAGAATAAATAATAGTACTAAGGTACAGAAGACTCACTCTCTAACAAAACGCGTCTGTTACGATCAGCACAGATATGGCCGCTAGGTGGCGACAGCAGCGCCACGCGCGGCTTATGGCAAACCCCAAAATTGGGGCCGAACGGATGTACTTTTAGCTACCTGTAGCAAAGCGACGAAATCGCGGACGTCTGCTCTGGAGGCCAATTTGAACGTACATTCCAATATAAAAATGATGTAGGTACGAGAATTGTCATTTTGTTACCATTACGAGTGAAATGCACGTGCGAAGGATAACCAAATTACATAATTTTTGATATCAAAATGTAAGTTCGTATTGGTTTTCTTGGTACCTACTGGTTTTACTGAGAACATTTCCAGTGAAATTGATAATAACATCCCTTTCGAGAGTCGTAAACAGTGCTCCGTTTTACATTCTAGAAAATAGAGGAATTTTACCGTGTTTACACAATGTTTATTGGAATATTGGCAGTAAAGCTGCTGTATTCTGAAAATGTACAATATTTTAAGTTGTAGTGCTTAGTTTTCAAAGTATTTTCAGTTTTAAGGTGACATTCGCATGTAAACTGCAGCTGTATTAGGTACGAGTACTTAAGGTGACAGTCCATTTCCAACGACAGCAGCACTACCATTCACTTTACTATGGAAAATTAAGAATAACACCGACGCGTTCGTACTACTAGTGCAGCTGCGGTCAGAAATGGAATGTTACCCTTATGTGGCGCCGTTGACGCCGCTGTATCTGTCAATTTCCTTGATAAAATCATGACGTACATTCTGTAACTCATTTAATCAAAAAAAATTACAGATGTTTTCAATATTTAACTTTGCTATAAACCCACAGAAATCTAAAGTCTATAAATTACTTTAATTCGACATTTTATATAAGTATTTCAGTTATACTCATAATAGTTAAAGATATAGTGACAGTAATGTTTTGGATTAACTTCTTAATATTTGAGGAATTAACTTTTACATACAGACAGGTTATATTAAAGTTATCGTAAAGTAAAATAACTTTAAAGAATGTAGACGTTGTAACAATTTGTTATGCCAAGTAGTTTTTTTACTTATTTGTAATACCTTTGAGATCAAAACCAATTTCTTTTCACGGTTTGATCAACTCACAATACCACAGACATATTATTTTCTCTGAAGTTTCGTTTTTCCTTATAGTTGCACTAAGAACTCTAATTGTGTTACCGTTGAAGTAGATTTGTTCAGAAAAAACCTCGTGACTTTCTTCAAAGGAAGGAGAAAAGAAAACTTAGTCGAGATTGTACCTCTTACCTTTAATAATGAATGAATGAAAACATTTATTTTCAGGCAACTATTGGCCCATAGATAAATACCTTAAAACTAGCATACATATTATTACAAAATATATCTTAAAACTAAAAACACAATTATGGCTGCGATGCAGTTCGCAACCCCGCAGTGTCAGGGAGCCGGCCGCGGAACCGCCGGAACTTGACACCCTTCGGCCAAAACTCCTCCTTGGTGAATAATTTATTTTATTTATTTTTTATTTTATTTAAAATTTAAATCAGGCAACAAGGCCCATATTACAAATACCTTACAGACTAACATACATATATATATATTATAAACTTAAAAACTAAACACTATTTATGCGACAAAACGGCGTGGCTCCGTTGAATCGGCTGTTCTTGTGTCGGATTCGGCAGTTTGCCCCGGAACCTCCGAAACACGACACCTTTCGGCCAGAAGTCGGCGCACTCGATGGTCTCTTGCAGCGGTCGCGGCACGCGCACCACAAAAGAGTTGAAGTGCACGTAGTGGCGCGATCGAAGCTGGAACACCCTCAGCGAGTAACCGGTCTTCTGGTGTACGTACTCCACCACTTCAGCAGCCGTGGCGGTGTAGTGCAGGCGCGACACATATAGCGCCTTACTCGGTGTAGCAACCCGCAAGCCAGAGTTAGCCGGTTCGGCGGTACCACACTGAGTCTTACGAGGCGCCGTGCGCGCCTTCTTCTTTCTTGATACCAGTGTGAAATCCTCCTCATCCACACCGGCAACAGGGAGCTTCTCCTTGGGAACCGCTCGCTCTTCAGTACCCTTTACAGGTACACTAACCCGGTTCGATGCGACTTTCGGACCGGCGACGACATCCGCGTAAACACGATGACGTGATTTGGAGGAGGCGGGGGGAGGGCGCGCGCGCGGGAGGCTCGCGGGCGGCGACACGGCTGATGCGACACATGTTACAGTGTCAGCAACTCGCAAACTGACCGACTCGGCACTTGTGGCTTGCCGGTCATCGCACTTGAAATTTGATCCCGCCGACCGAGTAAGGGCACTGTTTCGCAAACTGAGGACTTCGTTGCGTAACTCGGTTATGGTTACCTGGGCCGCATCAAACTTCGAAATGACATCCGCTAAACTTGTTTTAAGGGCCACGATTTCCTTTAACAAGCAGCTAATGTCGACATGATCCGGAATATAGGACGGCAGGCTGGAGGCACCCGTCGTCGCAAACTCCGGAATCCGGTCTTCATTCTCCCTTAGAACTCTGATGATGTCCTCTAGGGTCTTCTTCCCGGTTTCATCTCCTCTCCGGTGAGGTACATACGTGCCGGCGATCCCGAGGGACTCGTGCAGCACCTTCTTTGCTGCACAGATATCTTCGACGGAAAAACTCGACGAACAGATCTGGACAGCAGACACCGTGTCCATCACTCCTTCCAGCAGCAGCTTCTGTTGCAGAAAGGCGAGGAGCTCGTTCACAATGGGTGCACTCTGTCCGGAGGCACTCATCGCGTCACTTCGCTAGCTGCGGCCGAGCCGCGCTAATTTCGCAATTAATTAAATTAATTAATCATCAATGCGTCTAGGTCGCTGCGCGCATTGGACACGACTGAATAATGGTCGAGGGAAAGCATTTAGTTTCTCTTAGCGATCGTTCGCGGGCAGACCAGTATAATGTATCTCGATGAGAGTCATAGCCCGGATTTTCGGGGTAAAAAATATACATTGCTAGTGATTAATTGTATACTGTGATTGTTGCGAATATTTAGTTTAAGAGGTCTATTAAAATCGTCGTATTTAAGTAATTATTATTTTATCAAATGAAACTGACAATTCCCATACCGGAATTCCAATATAGGTCATCTTCAATTCTGGTCTTACCGTAAATATCGGTCCGTAGTCCCGGTATTTCGGGGTTCCGAAATTCTGGTGCTCCTACCAGACAGATCGCCTAGATAGTGCAAAGCAAACGGTCCCCAGCTCTCGGTGTGCAATGAAAACAACGTTGTATTGTTCTCCGTGGACGTCAACTGGCTATTAATTAACAAGTAGCTTTCAGAAATATGCTAACTAGACATTTCTGTCGTATTGTTGCAGTCAAACTATATACATTGTTTTTCAGGGTACAGTACGGCTACCACCAGTTTTGACATTGACATAACGCTCACGTCTATGTAATTTACTTTCTGTACATCTCGCTTGCACTAATATGCGAGTACGAGCGAGATGCATATGATAGAAAGTAAGTTACGTAGACGTGAGCGTATATGTCAATGTCCAAGCTGATGGTAGACGTATAGGTATACATCTCGCTCGTACTGGCATATTAATGCAAGCGAGATGTACTTACTTTCCACGCACCCTTAGGAACAGTGATGTCTTTCCACAAAAAACCGGTCAAGTGCGAGTCGAACTCGCGTTCCAAGGGTTCAGTACTTTACCCAATTTTTAACAATATTTTTTTTCACCACACAAGCAAAGTTGCACGTTGCTATCAGTAATTCACATGTGAGGCAAAGTAATCAAATGCAAATTTTGAGTTGTTTTCTTATGTTTGCTGGTAGAATTGACTTTTAAATGATTATTTTGGATGATAAATATTTAATAATATTAATTTGAATTTGATTCGGTTTGATTTTGTTTGATATTTTACATTTAATATTTGCTTCGGGTTGGTGTGGTGAAAAATTTTGTGTTTCACTCAGGAGCAAATTTTGTTTAACCCTTGTGCTTTGAAAACCTCGCAACGCTCAAGATTCCATTTTTTTAAATACTCGCTACGCTCGTGGTTCAATTTTGGAATCTTTCGCTTGCTCGGGTATCAATATTAGCACGAGCGGTTAAACAACAACTTTGCCCCCTTGTAAAACAAATAACTATATTATGTGGAACGTGAATGAAATGTCCTTAAAAAACCCGTAGGGATAGGATCAAAAACTAAGTAATTAAGTCCGACTTACGCTTGACTGCACATTTCTAATAGGTTTTGCTGTCATCTATAGGTAAAGATAGGAACTATTTTGTGTATTATTTTCAAAAATTTAGACCCAGTAGTTTCGGAGATAAAGGGGGGAGGGGGATGGTCGGACAGACAGACAGACAGACGCATGCGTGATCCTATAAGGGTTCCCTTTTTAGGGTTCCGTACCCAAAGGGTAAAAACGGGACCCTATTACTTAAGACTCCGCTGTCCGTCCGTCCGTCCGTCCGTCCGTCCATATGTCATGTCACCAGGCTGTATGTCATGAACCGTGATAGCTAGGCAGTTGAAATTTTCACAGATGATGTACTAAACAAATACTAAAAAGTACGGAACCCTCGGTGGGCGAGTCCGACTCGCACTTATCCGGTTTTTCCTTTTGAGGTACGGAACCCTAAAAAAGGGGCCAAAAACAGTACTTCTACTATATTTTTGTAATTGTTTTAAACACAAAACACAAACACCAAAACGCTTAGTTATTCACCTAATCCATATTATTATTAAATCTTAAAATTAATTTCTAACTACACGAGGGTCTACTAAATCACTGAATAATCTTCGTAGAACTTTAATTAACTCTGAAAGTTATTACTTTGGACAGAATATCTTGGAAGTTTGTATACGCACTTGTGAACCTTTACTTTCAACTGTACACATTATGGGTAATGAAATAAGGGTTAGTTGTTGTGAATGTGAAATTACGCTCGTGTAGTTTTGTTTCAAGCATAAATATATTATATATACACACGTGTAGGCACATGTGATAAATTATAATACACGTGTAGGTACCTCTGCATACAAATTATGTAGTTTTGCTTTCTGTACCTTATGATAGTTTATATTATAGAAGTTTTCAAATCTTACCTGCACAACACCCTCCCACCCTTTTTTGTGTATGAAATAATCTTTGGGCTAAATTTAAATTCAAATGTTGTAGATATATTTACACATTTATTACACAACTTAAATAAAAATAAAAAAGAAATAGAGAGAGTATTGTTTAAGTTATTAATAATAGAAAAAAAATAGATTAATTAAAACATGACATAATTTTTGTAGGGGGAAATATCTAGTGATAAAACTGAGAAATAATTCACTGTCAACGTCTTGCCACAATATCTAACAGATGGCGTTAGTAGAGCTACTTCCATACAAAGGGTGCAACCTTTTATCAAAGACATATGTAACTTCGTATAAGACGAATAAAGTCTAAGGAAAAAACGTGCCTCGGAATTCAAGTAAAAGTCATTCTCGAATAGATGGCGCACACACCTTTAGCCTATCTTCGGCTAGATGGCGTGACGACACCGTTTCATATTTAACAATTTTAACACATAGATATCAGTGAATGAACATGGATCAAAATGATATAAAAATAATAAAATCATTTATCCATATATATAAATTTTATGATAACTCTATACGTTTTCATTTTGAGTTTTAGTCGTGTGTCGATAGATGGCAGTAAATTTACAGTGACTACAAAATTTACTATGACAGGACCCCTCTATACTATCTATTCTTTTTGCTTTTATGAAGCATCATGCTATCATGCATCTCCTACATCGCGTTAACGGAGTTCCGAATGGTTTCGGTCCCCGGGCATAGTACCTGGGTCCCGGAGAGAGTACTCTCTATAGAGGGTTCTCTTTACATTCTCCAATAAATGCGGTATTTATTATTGTGTGTGTGTTGTTTTCTTGGGGAAGTCACCTAATAACCTCAGATGTGTGTAAAATGATTGCTAACCTTTCCGAAATTTGTATTAGTGGTTCCAATATGAAAAATTGTATAATCGTTACGAGTAATCCAGATATCTATCCGAAACCAAGAAATTGTTTGTCCCTTACGAGGTTACTTCCTTGATTGCGTATCCTTATATTTAGTTTCGGCAAATAACCGTGAACTTACCTAACGTAAAGAGGGAAAAGCTTTTTCTTCGAAATTGCCTGGGTTACTCCGTGAAAAACTAGGAAAACTTGTAAAAGGATCCGTAATATATACCTTTTTTACCGTGATATCATAAAAAATTGACGAGGTCTGCTGTTTCGAGTAAGAATATGACTCGACTCGACTGTTCGCATGGATACTGCCATTACTAGTGCCAGTACCTACCTATGTCGTTTCAATTCTTTAGTTTAGTATAAGGTTTCTTACTTATATTACTTATACTAGCTGTGCCCGCGGCTCCGCCCGCGTGGAATTCGGTCTGTGTCAGTAAGCGGCTAATTTCTAATCCTAATTTCTCTCCCTCTCCCCTGGAGGCGGAACTTGAAGTAGGTAAAGTTGACAGATGGATATGCTAGAGGACTGTAGTCCAGATAAAATATTTTACAATTAGGTACCACTAAATAAAACTACACTCCAAAGTCAATAGTTTTTTCGCCCTTATTAAAAATTTACACGTGATTTAAACGACAGAGTAGGTAGTAGGTGTATATCGGACGATACAGTAAGCCGTAAGGTATACGCGCGCGAGCGAAAGCGAAGCGGCCTGCCTGTGGCTAGACCGCCACTCACCGTGGTCTTTTTCAGACTCCTGAGGAAGACACGTGCCCCTTGTAACCTCAATGCGTTGCGAGACTTTCGGGAATGATTCGATTGTTTTCGGGAATGCATGGTAATGCGTATAAAATGCGAGTTCCAAATCATTTGACTCCGCAAACGACCAGTGCCGGATTAAGATATTTTGATGCCCTAAGCATTTCTAGACCATGGTGCCCCCTCTCCCTAGGGTCATCAAGATTACATTGAATTTATTTGATAGACAGAGTTGTACATTTTTACTTTTAGTATGGAAATCAGTCACATCATTATATCACGAAATGTGACAGTGCTACAGCAGTAACGACGCAACAGAGTAAAGTTGCTGCAGTCGCCATATATTGGAAAGCGATCGAAAACGCGAGCGAAGCGAGCGCGAAATTTTTTCGATATAAATAGGCAATGTCTATCAAAGACAGTTGTAAATTTTTACTTTTAGTATGGTAATCAGTCCAGGCCTAAGCATTTTTACTTTTAGTATGGAAATCAGTCACATCATTTTATCATGAAAATGTACAGTGCTACAGCAGTAACGTTGCAACAGAGTAATGCTGCTGCAGTCGCCACCCGAATGTCACCTTTATCACATTTCGAATGTCATTGAAAACGCGAGCGAAGCGAGCACGAAAATTTTTCGATATAAAAACGCAATTTTATAGACAGTTGTACATTTTTACTTTTAGTATGGAAATCAGTCACATCATTTTATCACGAAAATTGACAGTGCTGCAGCAATAACGTTGCAACATAGTAATACTGCTGCAGTCGTCATAGCTTAGAAAGTGATTGAAAACGCGAGCGAAGCGAGCGCGAAAACATTTCGATATAAAAACGCAATTTGATAGACAGTTGTACATTTTTACTTTTAGTATGGAAATCAGTCACATCATTTTATCACGAAAACTTACAGTGCTACAGCAGTAACGTTGCAACAGAGTAATGCTGCTGCAGTCGCCATATATTAGAAAGTGATCGAAAACGCGAGCGAAGCGAGCGCGAAATTTTTTCGATATAAATAGGCAATTTTATAGACAGTTGTACATTTTTACTTTTAGTATGGAAATCAGTCACATCATTTTATCACGATAATTGACAGTGCTGCAGCAGCAACGTTGCAACAGAGAAATGCTGCTGCAGTCGCCATAACTTAGAAAGTAATTGAAACGCGAGCGAAGCGAGCGCGAAAATTTTTCGATATAAAAACGCAATTTGATAGACAGTTGTACATTTTCACTTTTAGTATGGAAATCAGTCACATCATTTTATCACGAAAATTGACAGTGCTACAGCAATAACGTTGCAACAGAGTAATGCTGTTGCAGTCGCCACCCGAATGTCACCTTTATCACATTTAGAATGTCATTGAAAACGCGAGCGAAGCGAGCGCGAAAATTTTTCGTTATAAAAACGCAATTTTATAGACAGTTGTACATTTTTACTTTTAGTATGGAAATCAGTCACATCATTTTATCACGAAAATTGACAGTGCTGCAGCAGCAACGTTGCAACAGAGTAATACTGCTGCAGTCGCCATATCTTAGAAAGTTATTGAAAACGTGAGCGAAGCGAGCGCGAACATTTTTCGATATATTATTAACTAGCTGTGTGTGTTATTTATTAAATCAACATAATTATTCAATTATTTTTGTTGATATCTGGGTCTTCTAAACTTAGAGTTAATTTGGCAAAATCTTTCCTCGGTGGCTTATTCATGGCACAACGTATTAAATTCAGCTCCATCTGTTAGTTTACCAGGGTACTCAATAGTGGTAGCACATATTTGAAAAAAGTTTGCCCCTCCTTCCTAAGTAGCGCCATAAGATTCAGGGGCAAACTTAAGTCGATCGAGTTGTTGTGGCTACCCCCCCTTTTAGGGGTTGAATTTTTATAGCCTATAACCTGGCCGGGGATTTTCTCGACAGATTAGTAAAGTTTTCATCAAAATCCGTTCAGCCGTTTTCACGTGATGCGCGTTCAAATAAACAGACAAACAGATAAACAGATAAACAGACAAACAGACAAAAATTCTAAAAACTTTTGGAACGTGTTCTGTTATCGATTCTAAGTATCCCCAGCCAACTTTTTCTCAAATATCTTCCATGTACAGACTTTCGACCGTCTTCAGCTTTATTATATGTATAGATTTATTAAATCAACATAATTATTCAATTATTTTTGTTGATATCTGGGTCTTCTAAACTTAGAGTTAATTTGGCAAAATCTTTCCTCGGTGGCTTATTCATGGCACAACGTATTAAATTCAGCTCCATCTGTTAGTTTACCAGGGTACTCAATAGTGGTAGCACATATTTGAAAAAAGTTTGCCCCTCCTTCCTAAGTAGCGCCATAAGATTCAGGGGCAAACTTAAGTCGATCGAGTTGTTGTGGCTACCCCCCCTTTTAGGGGTTGAATTTTTATAGCCTATAACCTGGCCGGGGATTTTCTCGACAGATTAGTAAAGTTTTCATCAAAATCCGTTCAGCCGTTTTCACGTGATGCGCGTTCAAATAAACAGACAAACAGATAAACAGATAAACAGACAAACAGACAAAAATTCTAAAAACTTTTGGAACGTGTTCTGTTATCGATTCTAAGTATCCCCAGCCAACTTTTTCTCAAATATCTTCCATGTACAGACTTTCGACCGTCTTCAGCTTTATTATATGTATAGAAGATATTTCTTATTTTTTGATGATGATATTACTTACGCACAGGTATAATACGTCATATAACACTTTAAACTCTCGCGTTTTGTACACATATTTAATTACACAAACGGGTCTACCGCGATATAATTTCATTGTTTTTACCTTGAATTCCGACGTTTCATCTGAGTTGCACTAGCTGTGGTCACGGAAAGACTGAAATCCCAGCAAATGTCAACGCATGCAATGTATATCGCGGTAGACCCGTATGTGTAATTAAATATGTTTAATACGTTATTTACAAGTTTTCATTTTTAATGGTGTGCTATCCTACTCTTACACTAAAGAAGAAACCGAGTCCCACAGTAAGCTCTAAAGGGGCCCACTGATTAACAGTCCGCCGGAAGGTATCGGCCTGTCAGTTAGAACAAAATTTTGACAGTTCCGAACAACTGACAGGCCGATACCGTCCGGCGGACTGTTAATCAGTGGGCCCCTTAAGTTCAATATTAGCGGTACTATTATACGACGATATAAATAATATTGTCAAATAAAAAATACTTTTAAGCATAAAAAACATCCATAACGCAGGAACAAATATTTGCGATAAACACACAAATATGTCTTTACCAGGATTCGAACCCGGGGGGGCCTGCTGCTGTGTAAACAGGGTCACTACGGAGGAGCTAGGAGGCTGACATAATTATTAGGGAATTAACATTAATGGTTGTAATTCAGTCTTTCAGAACCAAAAAGCTATAACAATCATCAATTCGACATTAGGGCTACCTTTCCCATTCCTATTCCTTAATTGCCGGTGTGACCCTAGACCGTAATTAGTCTAAATGGACCGATTCTACAGCCTCCCTGTCGTTCAAGTGATTGGGTCTGTGTCTCTAGGGACCAGCGGGGTAATGTACGATTCACATGAAGATACTGGCCCCGTAGACAACATGCCAATCGCTAACGCTCCGTAGCGATCGAAACGCAACTGTTATTGTCACACTTATATGGAAGAGTGATAGAGAGACACAAAGCGATTCGATAGCGAAGCGCCAGCGATTGTCACCTTGGCTAGGCCGCCTGGATTGCTGTTCCGGGGCATAGCCAAGTTATAATCATTTATAGAAATCGTTATAATCGAAATTTTAGTGAGGATACCATTTGGAATCAGACTGGACCAGCATTATTAATATTGCAATATTGTAGCACGACATTACTGCTTGCATTTCTGCTGCACATGTCAAAAATCCCGAAAGCAACATCGTTTTTGGCATTTCGGGCAATAATGCAGTCGGTGGTAGAGTTAGACCAAGAAAAGTCTGCAGCGATTTTGATAGCCCATGCAGTACAAGTTTTATTTATACGTCATAATTTCATAGAAGTTTGACGTTTAAAATAACACTTGCCCTGCGCGGGCTGTCAACATCGCTGCAGACTTTTCTTGGTCTGACTCTAATGCCGCTCTGCAATGCTGCATTAATGCTGCCGACTGTATTACTGCAGAAAATGTCAAGTATTTTATTTTTCGATAAAATTACCTTATATGACGTTTCTAAGCTAAGGCTCTTTTTCTCAACAAATTTCAAAAGTATATAGTCCCATTCAGAAGTAAAAATGAAGTTTGGCATATTATTCATTATTTTTCAATTATTTTTAGAAAAACTTAAAGTTACAACAAAACTGTTACTGAATAAAATAATTGTTAATTTAAAATAGATTTTGTTGATTAAAACTTAGCTTCTACTAAACAAACACCACGCAAATAACTAACTATATATACTTACTCAAAATTATGTCGACCTACAATTTGAACCTAAAACATTTCGTGGCTGCATTGTGTAGAACTGTAGATGATAACCGACCGCGTTCATACGTCCGGGTCGGTTCATTATCCGGAACATAACTAGCCCAATAAATGTAGCAGTAACGAAACACAGGCCGTGGAAGCAGGCTTAGTGCTTGAGTAACATACGGGAGGGAACAACGAGCTGGTGCGTCGGAATAATGCATTTTACTACATGACACTTTCCACCGCAATTTTTAATGACGTAATTAGTATACGCAATATGTATAATCGCAGGCTATTCAAGTGAGGTTTTGTGTTTGAGTAATATACGGTACGATAAAGCGGCCATAATGTGTTCATGAAATTATGCAGTACGACATAATTTGTGTACGACATTGTCGTAGATTCTAATGTAATTAGGTGGATCACGTAGGTATATAAGGATTTCTCTACTGTACAAAGCAAACCATTTAAATAGACCAAAAACAAGAATAGACCAAAAATAGAACCCTGTGGAACTCCTAATTTGATTATATTTCCGATGTCCTGGGATTTATTTACAACAACTGTTTGTGTTTGTATTGTATTGCTAAAATATGAGTTCATGAGATTTCGGGCATTTTCTGACCGACCATAGTGATCTAATTTGAAAATGAACGTTGCATGCTCCACGCAACCAAATGCTTTAGAAAGATCGAAAAGTTTTTTTCGCACCATAATAAGTGATTAATTCCACGTAAGTAATTGTATGAGCAAAAATGAGAATGACATATTTCAGCAGACGCGTCCTAAGTATACACTCGTATGTTTTCAATAAGTTAACAGGACTGAAAGCATAGAGTACATTAACAAAGCTACAGGGACCAGAACCGTCTTACATAGGCTTTAATTGTACTCACAGGTTAAATGGCCTCGTTCCGACCTTAGATTAGTTTCTGCAACACGGTTTCGAATTGAAATTACCTGTAATTAACGACTGGTGTGTACGTAGGTACATTTATGTATATCTATAATAGTCAAGCGAAAGTTTCTAGACTTTTCACTTTTTCCTCACTTAGGTATGTACATAGGTAACTATTCACTAACATCAACATAAATTATTGTTGCATGACTTAGGTACCTACAGTTAATATGTGTAATAAAATGGATTGATTCAGTGGAGCTGGTGTGGCCGTCGGTTTTTCTCGAGCAGCAAGTATTATATAAATTGTAAAGGATTTCAGGGCCTGAAAGAAACCAATCTTTTCTGCAGTAGTAGAAGTAGCTAAGTTGGCTATATATTCAAATCTGATCATACCATTAACTATTGTCAAGATAATAAGAGCGTAAATAAGTCATTTCGCATCTCGCCTGCTTGTCTATACTTTTGCTGCTGACTGTAGAAATATCGCGATTTTTTCTATGAATGTTTCCTATGACTTCACAGTGTACAATACAATATTTTCTGTTGTTTCAGGTAAATACACAGAATCCACCACGAAAATTTCGCATCAACTGGCTAGTCAGTAAGAACCTGCAAATTTGTAGACTAGTTAAACGAAAAAAGGCGAGTAGTATTAACGAAATCTATGAGTCTATAATCAAAATGTTCTTTATTAAAATTGGGTTATTTAGGAAATCCGTGCGGACCGAGAACTAAACTTTTTTTCCATTGCTAATTTTTTGCAATATTGCATTGAGGAGAAGAAATTGTACGAGTAAAGCGGTTGTTTACAATGCAGAAAAGCTGAAACTGCAAACCTTACGTAACCAAAAGATAACAAATGTTGCCATTAAAACCAGTTTATTACATTCAAATGATAAAAAGATTACAAGTATTCGAGTCTAGTAGGGATAGTTGTAAAATTTCTTGCTGCATCCATTTATTATGAGAAGTTATTGCTCCTTCTTCCATTAGTTTGTCGTTTACTTTTGTTGTTTTTGTGGCATTCTTATGATCAGTTTTGTAATGTAGATTGATAACGTTGCTATGCGACTTTGGTTCCCCGAACTGCATCTATATTTATACAAGTTTATTAAGTAACACTTTAAACTGTCAAACTTTGTTAGCTATAGTTACGGCGATATTTAGATCCTTGAGACTTGCAAGAACACGTTCTTCGAAACAAACTTCAACCACTTCAAACTTAGACATTTTCTAGTCCCCTGTGTCTTCACTTCTTTTTTTCGTTTACTGCACATTAGTAATGACTCTCCTATTTTGTTATCCTCAGCAAAAAGCACACGCTAAAAATTAGTTTGCCATTATGGCTAATTAAATAAAGTTCTATTTTAACACCGCGATCCATCCAGATTAAAAAGTGTCTATGATTCACACAGGAAACCGTGGAAATAGACCGACTGTGTGTATGTTTCTCTCCGCAACTGTCATTCCTGTCGCTTAGAGAGCGCATTATGCCTCGGACGGGCCATTTCAGTTAAAGTTTACGCTTTTGTTCAAATTTGGGAATTTTTAAGCTCAATAATAATCTAAATCGCTCGTGATTCTGAGTAGCAATGACACAAAATGTCCAAATTATAAAAAGAAGTGTGATTGTACAATACATAAAAGGCGGCGCACCAAAAATATTCATAAATGTAATATAAAAGCCGGAGATGACTAGGTTATCCTTTGCTCATGAATTCAAAAATGACTCCGCTGTCCGAAAATAACATTATTACACAACTTGACTGAGTCCCACAGTAAGCGCAAGAAGGATTTTGTGGGACTACAAGTAAAGTTTGATTTTTTATAGCTTCAAGGGGTTGTAGACTTGGAGTAAGTATAATGGTTTTAATTTCAACTCGATACCTCCAAGCGCTCCCGAGACAGGCAGACGGAAGGACAACAAAGTGATCCTATAAGGGTTCCGTTTTTCCTTTTGAGGGACGGAACCCTAAAAATCATTTAAAACTTGACGCTTTACGCAGCGTACAGCGTCGTCAACAGACTAAGGTTAGACAAGTGGTCGTGAAGCGTTTGGACTCACATCCCATTTCACTATTAGCTCTGAATTCTGATAAAACTTTGAGAGCGCTTCATTCGATGAGTTGGCAGCGTTGCACTTTTTCCCTGAATCGTTGATGGGATTACCGGGTGTTGGATATTTAATTCATTTTTTTTTGGTTCATTTGAGAATGAAATTGTAACTGAAATGAAATATTGCTGTTAAATCAATAGGATATTATCCATTTTTTATACTTAAATTTTGTACGTTTGTACGCGATATTACAAAAAAGCGATATTGAATTCGAATCATGCCCGAAGCTATAAATTTTTCAATCCGAATATAATATTTAAAAGTCCTGACTCATATTCAACAGAACACTGCGTCACGTTAAATTATTTTTTTTAGTAAGTATTTAAGATTTTTATTATTTTACGTTATTAGTTTATAAAATATCCATGGGCCTTCATGATTTGATGTCATTGATTGATTGATTATCAACGTGAAAGTCTGTATGTATCCTTCATCACACAAACGGTTTATCGAATTTCGACAAAAAATCCCAAAGTCAATATTGCAATTTTGTATTTGAAACCTTCTTTTATGCCATTATAATTCACAATTCAATATTGTCCTTTTAAAAGGACATCAGGACGTAGGAGAATAGACGCAATTCAATTGGCTCTGTATTCGCCTTTAGTGTAATTATTTGCTCGTACGAGTTAGGTAAGTTTGAAGATTCTAACCTCTGCACAGACTGAGCCTTTGAAGCTTAAGAACTTATCCAAAAGTTTTCACACTCGTCAAAACTTTTAAAGTTAGCTTTAAATTCTGCCAAAGCTTTAGAGGTAGATTCTGAGTAAGCGATTT
Organism: Cydia splendana; assembly: GCF_910591565.1. Taxonomy (NCBI): domain Eukaryota; kingdom Metazoa; phylum Arthropoda; class Insecta; order Lepidoptera; family Tortricidae; genus Cydia; species Cydia splendana. Next base: position 2,967,246 of record NC_085968.1, read on the forward strand.
GATATGGTTTTCTCAATTTTGTACACACACACGCTTTGATAGAGAAAGATAGCCTTATTGCGACTCCTATAAGAGGGAATAGAAAAGAGTGACATGTTTTGCCTCTATCGCCGACCGAGCATTTTTTCATGGTCGAGTTATAGACACAGGCACACTTCCATACAAAAGACATTGGACATGCAAACCGGATAACTTACGTAGTATAAATTTTATATGAATATTTTTCTCTTACCTCTGGTCGCTCGGTGACGCGTCTATAACTACTTGTATATACTCAATCAATCAATCATTTCAATCATTTATTCACTTCAATCAATTAGCACTTACAGATAAACCTTACGTGCTAATTGGCATTACATTACTTAATATCTAACATGCATTAACTGCAATAAATACAATAAAATAATATTGGACTAAATCAAAACTAAAATTATATGTACAATGCCGAATGATTATGGAATTAGAAACGTCAATATTTGTTAATGTCACAATTTTCTAAATAAAATCCTAATAAAATTTAAATGAAATCGATTTCTACAGACTAAATTAGAATATAAGAGTATTTGTATAAAATGATGAAATAAAATAAATAAATATTACTATTTGCAATTTGAATAACATGTCACATTTTACTCTAATAAAATTAATAATACATTCATTTACTTTTACATTCATTTACATACTATGTCTATGTATTAAGTTAAAAACTATATCGAATTATTAAAACAGAATCGGTCCCTTACTCTATTTCAAGTTATTTCTCGACTTCAGCTTATTTATAAATGCACACATGTCCCAGATGCATTTGTACCCATTAAAGAGAGATAAAAGATGTACACTGCGCTATAAATGTTTTATTGCATGTAATATTTGTATCGCGATTCATTTACTAGCTCTGAACTAGTTTAGGGATTAATATTGCTAATGCTAACTTTCTTTCTTTGCCTTTCTTAGAGCTACAAGCTAATGTTGATGAGTTTGATTATTATGGTATTGAATGTAAGCTTTTATGAAAAAAGTGATCACTGAAATCTATTATTTACTAGCCTTTGTCCAGCTATACATATATGTATGATGCTAACAATATTATACGATACCTACATTATTTTCTCTGATATATGGTCAAGCAATTTGATTTCAGTGCCTCTCCGTAGTTTGTCACTGTGAAAATACTGTGGCACAGTAATACATTTCTTGATTGTATATACTTACTGTTATTGTATTAAACCAAATCTGTTTATCTAAGTTCTAAGTCCTTTTTATCATCTTCTTCACTATCGCTATGCTATCTAGCAAGGTATTTTGTAAAAAAAATTACGTTTTAAGTCTGATAATGATTTTTTGAAATAAATTCATAAGTACAATCAATTTGTTTCAACTCAAACTTAATAAACACTGCATAAACGTAATGAACTCATCTAAAACACTGAACCAAACATTGTAAAACAGACAAACAATCCTTATTATATTAGTAATATTCGGAGCGGACGCGCGCAGACGCCTGGTCTATATTTACACCCGACGCGTGCGCATCACAGTTACAAACATCTCACAAAATTGTGAAAGAGAGCCGCTACGCACGTCTGGTGATACTGAGATGAGTGATTCAGTGAATATGTCTAACTAGTTGTATTGTTTTGAAAAGAAACATATTATATTAGTGACATTTAAAAAAGAAGACGCTTGTATTTCTAAAAGTGGATAGTAAAACTTATGGAACCTTACAATAAAGCGACATATCTATTTGAAAATAAACTTAACAAAGCATCAAAAAGTGTCATTACAGAAGTGCATATATGAGTAAAAAGTGCAAAGCTTTGCGTCTTTCTCTGCATTTTAACGGATTTGAAACGAAGAAAGAAAAGTGGAACGTTCCGGATTTAAAAACGCGCAAATTTAGACTGCGGAAGTGAAACACCATTTACCAAAATGTCTAGAAGTGTTTGTGTAAAATGCGAAGAAAGTTTACAAGATTGAGGATGTGATAGTGTAATTTGTACAATAGATAAACAACTAGTTTAATACAAAGTGAAAAGTTTGTGATGAAATATGTTCGGAAATCTCAAACTACCCTTAATAAAGCAGAAGGGGAGCAAGGAGGAGCCCCTGTATTGCTACAGAAGTGTGAAGACAAAACCGCCAAAGACACCAACTTTGCGTTCGAAGAGACATCAAAGGCGTAAGTGTATAATATTGATAGAGTGAAACCTCGGTAACTTGAACCTCGATAAGACCAGAATTCTCGTTAGTATAAAAAGCTTTTTCCTAACCTTTAAACCCCAAATCCTCCGAAGCTCGTAATACCTACGTATTTTATCTTGAAATTAGAAATCGAGAATCGAAGTGAAATAAAGTAGGTATTTATCCAGTACAATTATTACCTCCATACCTATTGTTTTATCAGGTTGCTGTATAATAACTTCTCTAATATGAAATATCTCTATTTTAACTGGAAATCTCTTAAACACGAACAAAACCCATAAGAACCTCTCTAAGCCAACAATACCCTCTATAAGACGAAAACTCGTTAACACAAATTTTGTCAATTAATATCATCTATAAGAAGTAAACTCCTTAACACAAACTCTTAATAATAGTTAACTATGTTTTGTACAAGAACACATAATAGAAGTAAGTTACAGTTCTTTCTTGTCAGTACTAAGTCGTTTGAAGAAAGTTTTTGGCGTTTTTATTGAGATATGTACGTGTTATCGGGGTTCTCCTGTACCTATATGAGTTTACGAAAAGCAAATGTGGTTTGTGGTGTGGTTTGGCAAGAGTTATCTGACCCAGATATTGAGAGCAATGTAATTGAGTAGACTACCTATGTAACATTTAGATGTATCGAAGTTGATTAATTTCAAAACGGAGAGAGGGACAACTATATAGTTTACCAATCAGATACGTCTGCAAGCGATACTACATATATTTTAAATTAAAAGAAAAATTAAAAAATAAATACCGATTCAGACAATCCCGATTTTGTGACCTTTTGGAACACCGGACCAATCGCTCTTAGCCGAAACTTACCAGAAAAACGCATTTTTTTCAATTTCTCCCTATTGTTTATACTTCTTTGGGAGGCTAATATCTGCCGTAAGAATGTACTAATGAAAATTCTTAATAAAAATGGGAGATAGTGAACTCATAGGTACAAGAGAAATTCCATTTTCTTACCAGACATTCGATCCCATAGTCTGTAAGTACGTATAGTTTCATGAGCCATCAAACGAGACTCAAGCCTGGAGTTTATCAACTTTTATTTGCTCTCAGCCAATCAACGCAACTAGTTCCTTCGCAAATATAAACAACTTAATGAGCCGTATGTTTGTCGCAGCCTCAAAATTAGTTGCCAAGGGAAATACCCGTTGAGATTGCAAATACAAGGATTTAAACCCCATTAAGGAACTTTGTCTTTCGCAACTAAATGATAACAAAATATCTACTGTGTTTTGTAGGATATAATATAATTCATTTTCAATGATAAAATGGAATGGAGGTATTATAGTCTCTTTACAGTATGTTCTCAACGCTTAGCTTCAAAACCAATTTTAGTATGATCACCAAACATGCATAGGTATTTGATATGATATCAAGGACAAAGTTATACTGGAAATTGAGTTTAGAACGAATTTTGTGATTCAGGTAGTGAGCCTTTGGAACCTTGATGTAAATTTGATGAGATGCGTTGGGTGTGAGCGTAATTCGGATAAGATTATGCGGATATGCGAATGTTTGAGATGGGTCGGTCACGCATTAGAATAATACGATTTGTTATAGACGTTATAGTAAATAATATAAGTGATCTACCCCTTACGCTACAACCGAGAGTGACGTTGTAAAATCAGTTTGGTTTGGGATTTATTGCTCGAGAAACATATTATGAATTTTTGAATGTCACTTAAATAGGGAATACCTATTACTGCAATGTTCTGCCGCCAGTGTGCAGGACTAATTTGTTAGTAAACCATAGAGTAACTTATACATACTAGGCCTTAAACAGTTTTTTGATCAGTTTTCACTATGACATTGATGCACCAAGGCGGTTTGTTTACAGGTGGCCTACGGCGAAACGCGAAAATCGAAATTTCTTTATCTGCATCTCTATCGATCGAATAAGCAAGAGTGATGAATGAAGCAGAGAGGCAGAAACCGAACTTTCGATTGTCGTGTTTCACGGTGGGCCATGTGATTGACCTAGTGACGCATGATGTGTCATTGATGATGTCAATGAGGTTTGTTTACTCTATGTGCTAATGGTGCCACCTACGCAGAGCTTTGCCTAATATTCCCTATTATAACGTAAAGTTTTGAGGTAGGTATTAGGTACTTGATACATATATCGTTATCGGTTATGTATAATTTCATTGACATTGTAAATAGTTGTTTAATATATTGGAGCCCAATTTAAATGTACTTAACCATTTGTTACCGTTTTGAGCTTATTTTGGTACAACCTTGAAGATCGGTCACGCTGATTTGATTTGATTTGTTTTGATTTGATTTGATTTGATCCTAGTCGTATGTGAGATCACACAAGACGATCGTTAGAGTCGTATCAAAACCAGTTTAAAACATTTGTTAAATCGACTTCCTGCTCGCATTTCTTATAAGTAAATAGGCCTATATAGTGTAGAAAATTAGTCCCAGTTGCACCATCCGCACTTGACAGACTGATCAACGTCACCCGGCACGCCGCGGCGGTTGACTATGAAACTTTCCGTACAATAAAATTTTGCGATGTATTTAATGATGACAAACCGTTTGGTGCAACCGACCCTTACGGCCCAATTTGATCTATATGATACGTCAGTTAATAGATCTAGAAACAATATGGATTAGATATGTCAGTGTCAAATATGACGTTTTTCAAACAAAAACGTCACTTATGACACTGACACATCTAATCCATATCGTTTCTAGATCAATTAATTGACGTATCTTAAAGTACGAATAGAGTCTACTTTCTGTTTGTTTGCAGATCTGAGTGGTCACGATCCATATTTGAAGTTCGGTTTGAATTTGGAATCCTTTCAGTATTCGATGTGGAACTAACGTGTTCTCGTTCAAACGCACGTGATGTGCTTGCACTCTAGAGGTAAAGTTGATGCAATATAAAGTGAGCCGATCTTGTTCAAACTTGTTCGAGAGATCGGCTCACTTTATATTTCGTCAATACTGCTAATGATGCTAAACACTGGTCCTTTAAAAATAAACGCATATATTACGCATTTATATATATAGATAATTATATGAAAATCTCTCTTGTTCCAAATGATTATTGGAATAAAGGTGCATCCACACCGGAGTTAACTATTGTGGAGCAACTGTGGAGCAGCACTGTGCAACAGTTAGTAACTAAGTTAATTAATGCACTTTAGAATAACGTCAAAGTTCTTATTGTTGCCCCCTCTGTAACAATTGTGCATTCCTAAACTGAATTACCAAAGCAATATTTACCTAAAAATTACCCTCAAATTGAACACACACAAGTTACATCCACGAGTAACCTCAGTTTAAATTTCGTTAACCGCAAAGACAATACGGCAATCAAGCAATTACCATACTTCATTACCCTCCTTGTATAATTTAACCCGGTACTCGCTAGGTTTCAAATATATCACTCGTTACTGGGTAAAAATTACCCAGTAACTTTTCAAGGCGTTATTAAAGAAAATAAATAATTGTTCTTTAAAACTGCTTTAAAGTACCTGCGTCAATTAAGGCGTACCTATAGTTTTTTTTTTAATACGAACTTGCAGTTTTGTCAGGTACATATATAGTAGCGAACATGGACGAAAAAATAAAAAAAAAGCTTTGTGATTTGAAAATAGGCAAGCAAGAACCAAGCCTTTTAGGCGCAAGAGTAGGTACTTGCGCCAAAAAAGGCTCATGTAAAAATAAATAAAAACATGCTATTTAAGATTGTTATGTACTTTCTCATTTGAATCTTGTTTCGAAAAATGCTGCATTAGGAGGGGGAAGTTTACTTATTATTTAAAAAAACTATTAACCACTCAAAATGTACATTGCACAAAGAAAGTCAATCTGCATTCATATATTGTATAAACAACGAGATGCTCTAATAAACTAGATTTTTTTTGTTCTTATCAGTTTTGCATTCGATAAGCTATTATTCTATATTGCTTACCAGCAATATAGTTTATTTAATTTTTGTGTCAAAATGCCCAGAATTTAATAAAAACGTTCAATCTTTACCACTGTGTGGTAATTTTTACCCAGTAGCGAGTATGCTTGGGTTAAAAGAGGGGCCAATCTCGCGGTACGCGTATTTGAGAAACGGCATTAAGACAATTACCTACCTAATTCCCCGTCCTGTTATTACGAACTTTTCGTGCAAAAAAGAAATTTAAACTTGGAATCAATCCAGAATTCAGAAAGACACAGTACCTAATCTAAAATCGCTGATAATTTCTTAAATTGACGAGAATTTTTGCTTAAGTTACGAACTTGAAAGTGCCTTACTTTTTTCTTATAAAACTATCAGACTACGGGAAGGGTTTTGCATTCTTAATAATTATGTATGTTAACACTTATTTTGGTATTTGATAAAAATCAAAACGTTTTTTTTTTCGTGATTTCTGTATAAAACAAAGTTTTACTATCAATTATAAACATTCGAAAGTAGATAGATGTGTGTAATTACTTAATATAACGCAATTGTTTTTTGTATGGAAAGCGAACCACCTTAACATGCCAATTCGAACGTACACTGACGTCAGAATGATATTTGAATCATGTTATTTACTTGCCGTGCGTCTCGCCTGCGCCAATTACAAGTACGAGCGAGATAACGGAATGACATCAGTTAGATGTCATTCTGATATTAGAGTACGGTCGAATTGACCTCCTCGCCTCTTTTACGGCGACTGAGCCCATATCAGCCTTATTCTATCTACCCATCCAAAAATACCCTTGGCCCGTAAGTAACGTGTTCAAGACTTTCTCCATTGCGAATGCAAGCAAATCACAAAGGTGACCAGCGTAAGTCGTGGCCTAATAACTGTTGTGTTGACATTTTATAATTTTTTATTCAAAGTTTTACGATTTTTACTGGTCTTTCTAGTGATTATGACTTTCAAAACTTCGTTTTGTGTCTAGGCTGGCTGACAATCCTAGAGTGAAAGTAAATAATGATAAGCGGGTGCAGGTAGGTCGAAAAACCGACGCAGTAAGATGTTTTAATTTCTCGCCACACGTCTCGTTTGAATAGGCTGGATAAAAAAAAAGTTTCACTCACGCTAGACCAGGCCGGGGCCGGAGCTTCCGGTGCTTCGTTTTCTATTCACCGATCAGCCGTCATAGAAAATGACATGTTAGACGCTTCGGCCTGGGCACGACCCGGTGTACCGTGAGAAATCCTTTAACATAAGTTCAAATAAAGCAACCCATTTTGGGTTTAATGCACTTCACCAGCAGCATACTGATCGTAAGCACTTTTTTTGATCCCTGAACACTAATTCTTTATAAGTACAGTTGCCCCAAAATATAACCCCGTACCTCAAAGTTGATGTTACGTGAGCGTGATAGGCAATTAAAACAGTCGACTGGTTTACTACTTTCTGTAAATTGCGTAAGGCATAAGGTAAGCTGCCAGCTTATCTCGCTTAGGCCCACTTGCACCATCCCACTAACCCGGGGTTAAGCCGTTAACTCAGTGTCAAATTGTACTGGTAACCATGGTAACTCCAGATTTAACCGGTTAACCCCGGGTTAGTGAGATGGTGCAAGTGGCCCTTAGTCGTTCGCCTCAGCAAGGTATTGGAATATCTCCAAAGACGTGACGACCCTAAACAGGCTTGAATAACTTTTTTCAGCTGATTTTATGGCCCGCCGACTTTCGCGCATCAACACCTTCAGTTTTCGGGCGATAAAAATAATTTATTTCTTTACTTTAACCTCCTAAGACCCTGCGTGCAATTTTTTGTACATATTCCACATTCAATTTTGAAATTTTATTAAGTAACTGAGGGTTCCAAATTAAAAAACAAAGCCTCTGCTGTGGGTCTCAGGAGGATAAACTTAATGTGTTTATATTTTGCACGAATGACATTAAAAATCGTAAGACTTATTTTCTTTGAGTAAAATGTAAAAATGAAGTTTTTTATTTGAACATATAATCTATTTGAACTATTTAAGAATAGAAAAATAATTAAATTAAGAATATAAAGAAATATTTATATTATGTATGACAAATTAGTAGGATAGAAAAGATAGATCCCCCTATAGAAGATTAAATAAAGAATAAAATATAGAACATGAATGGGTAAATATTTATACTGATCTCAGAACATTTAGGATGCGAGCCTTGAATTGTTAATATGTCTTTAATGAGATTTTACTTTAATAAATGGATATTTTCATCTTGATCCCTGAATTTAAAAAATATTTCTTACTAAGCAGATACATCTGCAAAAGATACCACAAAGCTTACCAAACTTCTTTTCAACTGAGCTACCGAGACATACCCCTTGTCTGTGAATATTTTCACCATATCCTTCATATTAATATTCACTGTCAACGGGTAAGGGTCAGTAGCTCAGTCCCTAGAGCGGCGGGCTGGTATCCCGGTGTCGTGAGTTTGAGTGTCGCCCCAGAAAGTGTGTTTTCCACTTTTTCTTTATTTCTAAGCCCTGATTTTCACTTCCTCCGTTACGTTTACGTCGCATGGCCCCTGTCCAAAGTATCCATAATTAAGGTCAGCGATACTTTACGCAACGGCTATATTTAAAGCTCTCAAGAGGCGACGGGCAACACACACATATATCACAAATACTACAAAAAAAACATATCGTTTTTTACAATCTATTTTTCAATAAAATTTATAGGAATCGAATAGACCCATTTGTACATGAAAAGAAACCATATAGCGAATTTATGTTGTGTATAATGAGTTTAAAATACAATTTATATATGTACATACAGTGTGCGAGATAATCCGTCTAAATAGTTTTATTTTATAAATAACTATTCATTTTGATGTTATAAAAAAAACTTAGATTTTGAAGCTTTTAGGTCGTTTTTTTGTTTTATAATTTTCTTATATGTTTTGCCCAATTGATTATTCATCATCATCTCAGCCATAAGACGTCCACTGCTGAACATAGGCCTCCCCCTTGGACCTCCATACGTGCCGGTTGGAAGCGACCCGCATCCAGCGTCTTCCGGCGACCTTAACAAGATCGTCTGTCCATCTTGTGGGTGGACGTCCTACGCTGCGCTTGCTAGTCCGTGGTCTCCACTCGAGCACTTTTCGACCCCATCGGCCATCTTCTCTACGTGCAATGTGGCCTGCCCATTGCCACTTCAGCTTGCTAATCCGGTGGGCTATGTCGGTGACTTTAGTTCGTCTACGGATCTCCTCATTTCTGATTCGATCACGTAGAGAAACTCCGAGCATAGCCCTCTCCATAGCTCGTTGAGCGACTTTGAGTTTTGAGATGAGGCCGATAGTGAAAGACCACGTTTCGGAGCCGTAAGTCATCACTGGTAACACACACTGATTAAAGACTTTCGTCTTGAGGCACTGAGGTATGTCGGACGAAAAGACATTACGTAGTTTCCCGAACGCTGCCCAACCGAGTTGGATTCGGCGGTTGACCTCTTTCTCGAAGTTGGACCTACCTAATTGGACTACTTGTCCTAGGTAGATGTACGAGTCAACAACTTCGAGTACCGAGTTCCCAACAGAGACTGGGATGGGCACAACATTGGCATTTGACATAAGTTTCGTCTTGTCCATGTTCATTTTCAAGCCCACCCGTTGTGAAACTCGGTTGAGGTCATCGAGCATTATGCTGAGTTCCTCCATCGACTTTGCCATGACTACGATATCGTCGGCAAACCGAAGTTGAGTGATGTATTCGCCGTTGATGTTGATGCCAAGTCCTTCCCATTCCAGGAGCTTGAAGGCGTCTTCCATTACGGCAGTAAACAGTTTCGGAGAGATAACGTCTCCCTGCCTTACGCCTCTTCGCAATGGAATCGCCCTCGTGCTCTGCTCCTGTAGCTCTATAGTTCTTCCACTGAAGCCAAGTTCTCTAGGCAAGCAAAGCGGTTAGAGAGCTCGAGTTGAAAGCTTTCGGGGTTTTGAACATGGGCTCGAGTAGGTCGGAGCGTAGACTTCATCAGGCTGGACCTTTCAAGTTTAATATTGATATTCAGTGTGCCTCTTACGATTCGGTGATCACTACCGGTCTTTACCCTGTTGATCACAGAGACATCACTGAATATCCGTTTCTTGTCGGTCATGATGAAGTCTATCTCGTTTCTCGTGGAACCGTCAGGACTCATCCAGGTCCATTTCCTGTGAGGCGGCTTCTGGAAGAAAGAGTTCATCATGAAGAGTTCCTCTCTCTCCAAAAAGTCGGCCAGCCTCTGACCCCTAGGGTTCCGTTGCCCATACCCAAATTGCCCCACTCTCAACTCATCCTCGCTTCTCTTGCCCAACTTTGCGTTGAAGTCCCCCATAACAACAGTAAAGTAGGTTTTAGAAGTATGTATGGCCCTACTTACGTCCTCATACATAGCTTCTACTTCATCATCGGAGTGTGACGAGGTCGGTGCGTATACCTGAATGACCTTCAGCGAATATCTTTTGGATATTCTGAGTATTAGGTATACCACCCTGCTCGACACACTGTCGATGGTTATTATGTTGTTTACGAGGGACTTGTGAACGAGAAACCCGACACCACCTTGGGACTGTTGGTCGCCCTCCCGGTGGTAGAGCAAGTTACCAGACTTCAGGGTTGTCGTGTCCTCCCCCTCTCTACGGACTTCGCATAACCCTACAATGTCCCAGTGTAACCTGCTCAGTTCCTCTTCCAGTTCGCAGATCTTTTCGTCAGTCCTCATAGTGCGTATGTTGTGTGTTACCAGGGCCAGTCGTCGTCGGGGCGGGTAGCCGGATCTTTGCCGGAGATTCTTAGCACCCCTGACCCCGCTAATGCCCTGACCGCTACCATAGCCAGAGCACCGGGGGTCGCCGGAACCTCGGGGCCGTGGTTTTATTGTGCTCATCATGATGGGGGGTGAATGCCATAATCGCCACGCTTGGCAGGCGGGTTGGCGATCGCAGTCGAGTACACCGAATTTGAGGGACGCTGCTGCCCGTCCACCGGTGGTCTTTAATCATAAATTTAATAATAAATTGATTATTATTTACTATAAATTACTCATTTTCTATCAGTGAAAAATCTTGTTTGGTATAAAGTTCTACATGAAATACACCCATGAAACTGAATAGTCCCTAAACCATTGAAGATAAGACCTTCACGAAAAGTATTCTTCAAATGTTGCAAATAACTTATTTTTTTTTAAATCAATCCCTAAGGGGATGTAAATTCAGTTTTTATTGACTATTTCGCTGACGAACTGTTACCACGAGTTGACATTTCGATGTATTGGTGTGATCGAGAGGGACTGCCATCAAATTCACGCAGTCCGTAGCGTCAAAGTCAAATGCGAACTCATGGCAGCCATACTATAACTATAGTAGCAGTAAGCAGTAGTGGCAGTTATATTATAACTACTCCCGCTATCGCCATCAACTTCGTCTAGTACGGCTGCCATGAGTTGGCATTTGACTTTTACGTTATATTCGTTTAGACGTCTCATGGCACCTGTATATATAGGTTTAGTGTTCAATAGATTAAGGGCTCAAAGGGTCGTTGTGACTGTGGAGTCTGTGTCATTTCCCTCCTCTTCTCCAGGGACCGATATCAAAAAAACAATGCCTAAAGACATTTCTGTTCCAACCATGATTTAAGTTTAGTCACAATCTTTTTCCTAAAAAATATTACGCTATCAAATTTATAAGATTACCCAAACCGAAATAATAATGTTATATCCCCTAATTCCTCATAAAGAATGAAACTCACGTATTCTCCAACGAATTTCGTTTATTAAATGTATTAAAAATTCTACTTGACGCTCAATTTTCACCTACAGTAATGGACTGGCGAATACGGGTAGAATAAAAACGCAATTTAGGCGGAGTTCGCCGGGCATGAATTTATTTTGCTTATTTCCGAGGCCCGAGTTAACATTGTCGCGCCGGAGATCAACCGGTTGGATACAAACCTATTTCATGATTCTTTTTTTAGACTGCGGGATAATTTAAACTAATCAAAATATCTTCCATATTTTACATTATTAACTAGAATGCATCTGCCGGATGTGACTCTAGCTAATAATGTAAAACATGGAAGATATTTCGATGAGTTTAAATTACCCCGTAGTCTAAATTGTCCCCCTGTACGGCTACCACCAGTTTTGACATTGACATAACGCTCACGTTTACGTAACTTACTTTCTATGCATCTCGCTCGTACTCGCATATGCGAGCAATAGTGCAAGCGAGATGTACAGAAAGTAAATTACGTAGACGTGAGCGTTATGTCAATGTTAAAACTGATGGTAGAGGCTCAGCACCTTACAGCAATTTACAAATGAAGGATTCAATACCTAAAGGCGTTATCTGATAATCATTTATGTAGCCAAACAGAAAAAAAACAGTTAGATTGAATTTATTATAATAATCCTGGTCGTTAATTTGCTTGAATGATCTTTTCTGTAATAATATTGAATTGAATTAGCAAAATGAACAAATAACAATTTAATTTCGGCGGTTTGTGTCGATTTGGGTAAGGGTCGTTCGTCTTGGTTCGCTCAGGGCAGCGCAGGGGCCCATTTCTCGAAAGGTACCTCTGTAGCCCATTTCGAACGGAAATATCCTAATATTATTTGTATGTTTTCATGGTAATTTCAAATGACAGCTCTTGGGCGAAATTTAGTTAGATTCTAGAAACGGCCCACTATTACATTATTTGGGTTTTTTAAAATATATTGGTAGGTACTAATTATATTTGTTTAATACTGTTAGAAGGGCCCTGTAAAAAGCGCATATCAATACTATTTTTATGCACTTTTTGATGTCTGATTTTGATTTGCAGTTATCATGAAAAAACTTCAACTTTTGTCATTGGAATCGTTTCTCACAACATTCGAACATTTATTTACATCTCTTCTCTCATCTCTTAACAAAAAAACTTTGCTGTCTCTGGTGTCACAATAATTATCACCATATCAGATTGAGGAAATTACATTACTTACTTCAGAATTCATATCTGGCCGAATTCCGGTCGCGTCGTCAAAAGTTAAAGTTAAATTAAAGTTTTTTCGCTCTCATGACACGAAAATAGAGCCTTTCTGGGCCGGCCTGGCCTTTCAAATGTCATTTTTACAACACAATTACCAATACACAACACAATTACTTACACAATTTGTTGCACAATGTTTAGATAAATACTTACCTACTTACTTCTTATACCAAGATGGACTAATTACCTACCTGGGTGATTCTTAAATTGTGTCCAAAAAAAATTTTTTTTCATAAACGTTTTTATTTTTCACATATTATTACATATATCAAAAGTACATACAAAAAGCAATTTTTTGATTCATATGGTCAAGCTTAATACCCTCAGGAAAGGTGAATAAAATGAGTACATAAACACGGTTGTGACAAAGTGTCCCTCAGTCGTGACATTTCGGCATTTTGATGGCCATCTCGGCTATTTTGATTTCTATAGTTATTTTAACATAGCCTAAGTCACTCATATGACTACGACAAACCTAATGACAGCTCAGACGTTGAAATCCGTCAAACTATAAAGGCTGTAGAGCGTGACAAAGAATTCGATACACATCATACATACATACATACAAGCGAAAAACATTTTTTTTGCTTTGGCAGTCGGCAATAATAGCAAATGATCTGTAGCTAATAAAAATGCATTTATGAAAAGTGCATGTGCCTCTAAATTAATCAAACGAATTAAGAATGACACGACCACGTGTCTATATGTCACGAACGTGGAGTCAAAAGTCCGTGGCGGTGACAGAGTTTTGAGGCCACGGTCGTGATAATTTGGAACATGTTCGATATTACATAAACATTTCCTTTGATTTTGCAAATGTTATATAATTAGCTTAATCTGCAATGTATGAGGTATATCTTATGTTACAAACAATAACGTGAAACTGCAACTTACTCTTAAAACTCTAACACGACGGTGACGCGTTAAGGTTGACCGTTTTTTCAGATGAACACAAATAAATAATTTTCGACAAAACTTCTCCCTTCAGCCATTTGTAAACCTGACAACAACACAGTGTTGCTGTTCTAAAAAAACTTTAAAAAGGCTGTCAGTAGTAAAGATAATTTTCTACCGAGTACCGCATGTTTATATTACCACCAGGGACAGGAACCGGTTACCTTAACCGGGGTTTTTCATAGGGTTATTTTAGAGGTGTTTATAAAAACCACTACCATAACGGTAACCGCTTAATAAGGTAACACTTTGATTCGGTAACCGTATCAGATCGAGTTAACCTCTGTTACCGGTAACCGAAATAAAAACCCAGTCTATTCAGTTACCTCATTATGAGGTTTTTGACCAGTTCAAACGATTGTAATCTTTACGCACACTTAAATTCAACTTATTATTGAATAACCGAGGTTGGCATGGGCGGTCTATGAAGCCTCCAGCACAAACAAGTTTTTTTGCCTTTCCTTTGTTTATCTTTATACCTACCTGTGTGGTGTGTTCTTATTATAAATATTATTATATTATAACTAAAATAATTAAAATAAATAAATTAAATAAGTTTAATAAATTAAATAAATAAAATAAAATAAATAAAATAAATAAAATAAATAAAATAAATAAAATAAATAAAATAAATAAAATAAATAAAATAAATAAAATAAATAAAATAAATAAAATAAATAAAATAAATAAAATAAATAAAATAAATAAAATAAATAAAATAAATAAAATAAATAAAATAAATAAATTAAATAAATTAAATAAATTAAATAAATTAAATAAATTAAATTAATTAAACAAATATAACAAATTAAACTAATTAAATAAATGAAATAAATTAAATTAATTAATTAAATTAAATAAATTAAATTAATTAAATAAATTCAAAAAAATAAATAAATTCAATAAATTCAATAAATTAAATCAATTAAATCAATTAAATCAATTAAATCAATTAAATCAATTAAATAAATAAATTAATTTAAATAAATTTAATAAATAAAGTCAATAAAATCAACAAAATATAAATAAAGTAAATAAAATAAACAATTTTTTTAGTATTTTTTTTAGTTCTGACGGCACATCACTAAAACTACTTTAATGTAGCAAACCAGTAAGCAACCGATAATAAAGGTTACCATAACTGAATGAAAACCTGTTAAAAACCCTTAACAAAAACCCTATCGCGATGGGGTTTTGAGATTAACTCGGTTAAAGGTTAGGGTTACCGTTTCAATAAGGTTACCATTACAATCAGGTAACAGTATGATAGGGTTACCGAATGATACGGTAACCGAATCGATTGGGTTACCGAATTGATAGGATTAAGCGTAAAGAGGGGTTTTCCGGTCCTTGATTACCACGCGCGGTGGTGACGCGAAAACGAATCACAAAATGTATGTTGTTAAAAATTATATAAAATCTTTATCAATCCATACAATTTTTAAAGTTTTGTAGAACAAGGATTGGTGTTTTATATTTGATATAAATTATTGCAAAATCACTTCATATTTTATCAAAAAAAAAACAAATATCACAAAATCTGGGGAAGTCACACTACACGGTCAGTGAGGTAAGAAAGACGACCAACTATCACGTTTGTATAAATTTAATTAAAAACTAGTGTCATACTGAGTAAGATACAAATTAGCAGATGAAAAACTTAAGTCTAATTATCTTAATCTAAGTTTTGTTAGGCGCCAGGAGGGATTTTCTACGATATCTGGAACCCTGCCTATCCAGTTGCCACCGGCTAGCGACGTAAAATGTACTCGAAATGGTCCTCGATCCAATCGCTATTCGATATCAAATTGTAACCCGGAACTCGAAGGGCATGTCCAGAGGCTAAAACAATTGCACTAATTTAATTCTACTGTAATGCCTATAGTGCTTCATTACAGATTCTGTTTTTAGCTTAATCTTAGCACTTACCCCTTCGCCGTATAAAACACTAACAATTGCAAAAATGTCTAATAATTACACAGGTAAAACACAGGTTTTACATTTCACTTATGCTCGAATTTGCATGTCATTTATACCATTGTAATTTCATCTCCATTTTGGAGGGTAAACTTAACACATGACATCGCCGTCTTTACATCGGTGTGAACACAACCAAGAGATGAGCGGGAATGTCTCTGCGACCCGAGATGGTTGTTATTTTAAACTCATTAATCTAAACTGCAGTATAGAATACTAACTTCAAAACAAATAAATAGAAAAAGATACTACGCGAGCCGGGGATCGAACGCTCGACCTCATGCACGCAAGTCTCGTCGTCGTACCGCTGGTCCAGCGAGTCATTAAGATAACCGCTGAATAATGCCATGGCATTCGACTAGCAATATAGATATACTTAAGCCATTGAAAACTCGACCTTATATCGATTAGTTAAAGTCCAAAGTCCCAAAGCTAATAAATTAACCATTATATATGCCCTCTCCCTCTTTTAAAAAAAAATTTTTTTTTTTTATATCTTTAAATCTTTTGCATGCCACACTCCAATATCTTTGCCATATGCATTATTAAGACGATAAACGTTCTCTGATAATTTTGCTGTAATAACGGCCTTTTCAAATTTAGGAGCTAACTTCGCCTTGAACTTTTTTTGAGCGTTTGACAAAAATTTTGTCCTACGTAATACCACATCTCCCACCTGAAACTCACACTGCCTTCTAGTTTTGTTGTAATATTCTGTACTGCTTTCATGTGCCTTTGTTAAGCGTTCCCGCACCACGGCGAATACCTTGCGCCTGTGTTCTAGTTCATTTATGTAATTCGTTACATCTGGATGTGGCGGCATATTCTCTGCATCTGATTCATTTCCAAAGTCGACCGTGTGTGGGTTAGGAACTGCCGTTTCGCGGCCATAGAATAGGTAAGAGGGTGTATATGTCGTAGTTTCATGCCTAGCCGTCCTAATGGCATTACCAAATTCCTGCAAATGTACATGCCACTCGTTGTGCTTTTTTGCCGTAGTATATGATGCTATCATAGTCCCTATGACTCTATTCACGCGTTCTGTTGGATTCGCTTGGGGATGGTAGTTCGGGGTATACCATATCTTCGAATTATATTTAACCGCCAGATCCTTAAATAAATGAGAAACAAATTGCTTACCATTATCACAGATTAAGGCTTGGGGTGCTCCAAATAACAGAAACTGTTCCTCGAGGATTTCACATATTTTTTCAACCTTTCCGGTTCTCAAAGGGAAAAGTAGTGTAAATTTACTGAACCAACACGTAATAACCAATAGCATCGTGTTACATTTCTTACTTTTTGGAAATGGTCCCATCAGATCTAATGACACTATTTGCCAAGGACCTGTAGCGTCTCTGTGCTGGCCCATTAGACCATAGGGTACCTGTTGAGACACTTTATATTTTGCGCAAGTCTCACAGTTACTTACATATGTTTTAACGTCTTGTAACATATTCGGCCAGAAATATTTCTGTTTAATTTTAAAATATGTTTTACGAACCCCCAGATGACCTGCAGTGGGCTTGTCGTGACATTCGTTAAATACTTCTTTCCGTAAGACTTCCGGTACCACTAATTTCCAAGCACTTGACTTTGGGTACAACTTCAAACTCATCTTCTTAAATAATCGCCCCCCAGACACTTTCCAATCTGATGCTTCCGTATTGTCACTAACCTGTTTCACCTTATCTCTATACCATTGATCTTTATGACGATCTAGTATTTCTATATTATTTATTTCGGAAATTACCTTGGATCTTGATAACGCGTCTGGGACTGTGTGACTTTTACCTGGCTTGTGAATGATGTCGAAACTAAACTGTTGAAGCTTCATCGCCCATCTGGCCAGTCTACCATGAGGGTCCTTCATTTTGTGCAACCACTGCAATGCACTATGATCTGTTATGACCGTAAAATGTGTACCGTCGATATATGGCCTAAATTTGTCGACCGCATACACCACACTCAGCAACTCCCTTTCAGACGTAGAATACCGACATTCTTGGTCCGTAAGTTTCCTGCTCAAATACGCCACTGGTTGCTCCACATCGCCCTCCTTTTGACACAATACCGCTCCTACGCCCGTGTTTGAGGCGTCACACTGTATAATAAATGGTTTAGAATAGTCTGGGCATGTCATTACTGGCGTTGTCGTAAGTAAGGTTTTCAACCTGATAAATGCTGCTTCGGCCTCTTTATTCCAGTCTAGGAGCTTTTTCTTATTGCCTTTTGTTAAGTCGTGAAGTGGCGCTGCTATCGTTGAAAAATCTTGTACAAAGCGCCTGTACCAACTCGCTAGCCCAATAAAACGCTTTAGTTCTCTAAAGGTCTTAGGTCTTTGGAAGTTCAATATTGCCGATACCTTCTCAGGGTCTGTCCTTAACCCATCCTTGTCTATGACATAGCCTAGAAATCGTAAACTAGACCGAGCAAATTGACATTTTTCAACATTAATTGTTAACTTGGCCCTTTGTAAAGTGTTCATTACCTTCCTCAACAGCGTCAAATGTTCCTCAAAATCTGCTGAGCATATCACTATGTCGTCCAAGTAAGACCACACCTTATCTTCATTAGAGCAAAAAAGAATATCCATTAGTCGTTGCTGGGTTTGAGAAGCATTCACCAGGCCAAATGGCATCACTTTGAATTGAAACAGGCCTCTGCCAGCTATCGCAAACGCAGTTTTCTCTTTACTTCCTTCTGACAGGGGTATTTGCCAGAAAGCTGACTTCAAATCAATAGTGCTTAGATATTTCGCATTTCGAAGGCTATCTAGGATATTAGTCACTCGTGGCAGTGGATATGTGTCCCTCTTTGTTACCTTATTTAATTGCCTGCTATCTAAGCACAACCTGTTCTCGCCGTTGGGTTTTTTAACTATAAGTACAGGCGAGCACCATGCACTCACCGAGGGCTCAACTACATCTTTAGAAAGCATGTCATCCAATTCCCTCTCGATTTCTTTTTTTATCACTGGAGAAAAATTGTACTGCTTTTGGTGGATTGGCTTTACCTCCCCTGTATCTATTGTGTGATTTAACATATCCGTTCTTCCAAGATTACCTGTCCCAATTGTTCGTTTCATCTCGTCTATAATATCCGCCAACTGTGCTTGCTGATGTGCTTCTAAGCATTCTCTGGAAATCACCGCACTATTCCTTAGTGTCAAAGAATCTATTGCAGTTTGATCTAACATAAGTTCACTTCTAAACTTTATTGCAATTCCAAATTGAATAAAAAAATCTCTACCTAATATCAGATTTTGTTTCAAAGTTGGCATAACTAAAATCGGGATGACTTTGTATTGGTTATCAAACTTGCATGGAACATGGAATATCTGAGTGATATCGTGATTTTCTCCTCCCGCTGTGGAAGCCTGCACACTGTTAACTTTAACGGGCCTCAATCCTAGGGAACTTAAAATTTCTGCATATGTCCCATTAACTACTGTCCGACTTGCCCCGCAATCTAGCATGCCAATCAACTGCACCTGCATAATATCTACGTATACATACGTCCTATTATCATTTTCCTTGTTGACTAACACCGGACACAGTTCCCTATCTCCCTGCGAAAAAAAATGTCTTATCACCAACAACCATTCCTGCCACTCTGTATCTTTATCATGGGGTAAGTTTACTGGGCAGGTTTTGAAACTTCCCCCGGAGCGTTTCCCTTTGTGCATTTACAATCTTTTGAGGAGATACCAAAACGCCCGCAACGATAACAAAACAAGCGTTGTCTTGGTATAGTGCAATCTCTGAACAAATGTCCAGCCTCACGGCAGTTCCAGCACCTCCTTTGAGCCACCGGTTCCACCTTTGTTTTTGACATATGAATCAGCTCACTGACCTCCGTGGCCCCAGAAGCGACCTGTGGTAGTTTATAAGCCAAGTCTGGTTCAAGCAAGTTTTTAGGTGCCTGAGGTTCCTTAAAATTGTCGCAATGTATCTTGGTTCGCTCTACCACCCGCAACACATTGAATAAATCCATAAGCGAAGAAAAATCATCTCTACAAACCGCTCGCTGGTAGTAGGGTTGAATGTTACGTAGTATTATCATGATTTTTTCTTTTTCCGTGATCTTTGTAGGTAGTCTGTTAAACATATTTTGCATAATTGAAATGTAAATCACCACCGATTCATCCCTACCCTGAGTTCTCGCTTTAATTTCCGTCAGCAACTCCTCTTGATAAAACGGCGGCTGAAATGTGCGTTTGAGAAGGATCACTAACTCCTCCCAACTAGTGGCATACTCCTTGTTGGCCCTATACCATATCAACGCGTCACCCTCAAAGAAATCTATCGCACACCTCCACAAATCCTCATCAGACGCATTTCTTGCTTCCTTAAGTTCACTGACCCGCTCAATAAAGGCGTTTACACTAGAGGTATTGCTCCCTGAAAACTTTATTCCCCATTTTGCGATTGGCACAAGCTTACGTGTGGAAAAGTCTTCATCGAGGGTAGATGTTCGTATGAGTCTATCTCTGCTACTCCCCGCCTTCCCCAACTGAGCTACTCTAATGTCTACACTTCTATTAACCCGTGCCTCCTCTTCCGCCTGTTTAGCTGGGCCTACCTCCTTTGGCTTAGATGTACCTTCTCTTTCGCTGTCTAACTTTACTATAATCTGCCGCCCTACGTCTCCTAATGTCTCCTGCAGCACTTTCTTGTCCTCTTCCGTTAAGTCTTCATTTTCTGACAAATCATCCTGTTCCTCCAACTTACTTACGAGGGAGTATGCTTTTTGTGTTAATTCTGCCTGCCGCGCATTTTCAGCTTCTGAACCAGACGATACGAGACTTAACCTGTTAATGACATGATATAATCTGGACACCAACCTTTTAAATAAATTTCGGTCAGGCTTCCCTACGACTTCTGTTATATAATCGCTCAAAACTGTTAATTTCATAGCACATGTCTGTAATTCGGCGGTTACTTTGTCACTAACCCCTAATACCGTCTTATTACCTGACCCGGAAGCCCCCGACGTATCACCTAACATGAGTTCTTTCAGAAGCTTCTTTAATACCGGTACAGAACTTTTAATGGTAACCCCACGGCACGCAAGTTCAAATTCCAGCTCATCTTTTAGTAAAAAGTTCGGATCCATATTAACTAAATATCTTAAAATTATTTATTTCCACAAACTACAACTCGTCCTTATTGTCTAATCAGGAACCCAAGAAAAAAAATACTGATAAAAAACAACATAAGCGTTACCGCACTACGAGTTTTACAACACTATCTATGCTCTTATAATTTACAATAATATACATATAAACGTTCAATTACTTACAAAGCTATTTTCATGTTAAACTTATTCACATATGTTATTTGCAACCAAAACAAAATATCTAAAAAAAACAACAATAATTAACCTTTTAAGCACTATGATAAGAACACAATATCTAACAATAACGTAACCTCAACCCGTATCTTGTTTTTACGTTGGGCGCTATTTGTTACGAGCTCTTGAGGTAAGAAAGACGACCAACTATCACGTTTGTATAAATTTAATTAAAAACTAGTGTCATACTGAGTAAGATACAAATTAGCAGATGAAAAACTTAAGTCTAATTATCTTAATCTAAGTTTTGTTAGGCGCCAGGAGGGATTTTCTACGATATCTGGAACCCTGCCTATCCAGTTGCCACCGGCTAGCGACGTAAAATGTACTCGAAATGGTCCTCGATCCAATCGCTATTCGATATCAAATTGTAACCCGGAACTCGAAGGGCATGTCCAGAGGCTAAAACAATTGCACTAATTTAATTCTACTGTAATGCCTATAGTGCTTCATTACAGATTCTGTTTTTAGCTTAATCTTAGCACTTACCCCTTCGCCGTATAAAACACTAACAATTGCAAAAATGTCTAATAATTACACAGGTAAAACACAGGTTTTACATTTCACTTATGCTCGAATTTGCATGTCATTTATACCATTGTAATTTCATCTCCATTTTGGAGGGTAAACTTAACACATGACATCGCCGTCTTTACATCGGTGTGAACACAACCAAGAGATGAGCGGGAATGTCTCTGCGACCCGAGATGGTTGTTATTTTAAACTCATTAATCTAAACTGCAGTATAGAATACTAACTTCAAAACAAATAAATAGAAAAAGATACTACGCGAGCCGGGGATCGAACGCTCGACCTCATGCACGCAAGTCTCGTCGTCGTACCGCTGGTCCAGCGAGTCATTAAGATAACCGCTGAATAATGCCATGGCATTCGACTAGCAATATAGATATACTTAAGCCATTGAAAACTCGACCTTATATCGATTAGTTAAAGTCCAAAGTCCCAAAGCTAATAAATTAACCATTATAACATTTCGCACTTGTAATTTTTTTTAATATGTTTCTAATACTCTTAGGACAATACATTTAGGTTGACCTAAAACTAGAGGTAAATTGCTAAGTATATTGATATACAGTTTACTTGTTTTCACAAAAATACATGCTATTCTTACGTGTTACACAAAAAATGCATAAGAATAAGAATTACCCACTTAACCCTTATATTATACCTAAGAACTGATGTAAAAAGTAATGATGACTTATTTGTATTTGTATGTATTGAGTCTTTTCTGTGCAGATATAATGGTCGTAAAGATGTAGTCCATCATTATTTTTCATCGTATTTTCTCGGAATTGTTCGTATTTATCATGCTAAGTACTTCAGACAACCACAGTAGTTTTTGTACCGAGATTGACTGAAATAGCAAGACACATTCGTACGTTTCCGTGAAAATACGATGGAAAATAATTAAGCACTACGTCTGTACTTGCCTACATGACAAAGTCAATGAATGACTGACGTGTTTGTCTCTCAATCGTACAGTATATCAAAAAGAGATGCTGTAAGTACGCCAATCGATTTCCTTGTACCGTTTCGCCGTCAACAAAAACGCAGTAAACCCCTAACGGAACCTTAACCTAACTTAAGGTTTTCGTTTGGCCAAAATATTTCTTTTGATTTGCCCGGACACTCCGCGATGCCACTGTAAATGGATTATTCATTCGATTATTGGAGCAGTCGGGAAAGAATTCAATTTTGGATTCAGCGAAATGAAATTTCTGAAAGCTCCTATTCTGTACAAAATAAATTTATAGCTTGAAAAATAGGTTAGTGCTGATGCTGGTACGAGTTAAGACTTTCAAGTGGTGTCCGCTCCGCTTATATTGCTTGGTGAAAAACACAAAGAATTACCTTTTCTTATTTATACAGCAATTCAAAGGACGGATTTAATGCAATTATCATCATTCGAGTCTCTATTCATCCTGTTTATATACAGGGTGATTTTGTTATGTAAGATCATACTCATAACAAAAAATCAGTTGTTATCCTGGCGATGCTATGGCACATCTGATTTTTTTCACCACTTCGGGGTAGGCCTTTCCACACACACATTCTACCACACTCAATCTGAATATTTGGTAATACACACGTAGTGCTAATATTACCTATATTGGCTATTACCAATTTTGCATACCTAATTGATTATGTGGCACTGTATTGCTTGTGATTGTCAATTAGTTAAATGAATTAACAAAATTTGTGCAACGGCTTGTAATCCAATTATGTATATTCTTGCTCTAAGTGTTAACTGCGTTATTAATCTAATAGTAGGTACCATGCATATTATTACATTGTACAATGGCTGCTTTGGTATTGACATTAGGAAAGAGCCCTTGACGAATAATGGCAAAATACATGTTCTTATTTAAAACCCATTCTGGGCTGAATTTTTTTAGGCCTTAGAATTGGAAAATTTTCTAGGATACTTACTGTTCTTGAAGTAATTTTAGGTTATTTAAATCATCATTTTGTTTTTCATTTTTCCATACAAATTATGGTAGCATATGGCACCGCTAGCATATAATGGGTGAGAAAATCTTGTATTTGGGTACAATACATCTGTTTGTTTGTTCATTAATTTTATTTATATAAAAAATATATTTTTGTACTCGTTCCCTTTGTAAATTTTTTTTAGTTGTTTGACAGCCATTTTTTTCATAAAATTGTTCAACAGGTTATTTTCAACGTAACAATTCCTAACACACTAGGTAACATGTTTGGTAATTACGAACCAGAGCCTCCAGCTGCACCTACGTCCTACATGCTAACATGAATATGAATTAGGCTTGTATTAGACTGCCCGCAAATAGGCAGGTGTGGGGTATTTAGGAGAGGACAGAGGACCAAAGTGGTACCGTGTGATGGTTAATTATCGTTTTGTCTCGTAGTCCGTGAGGGCAATTCAAACATACATACATTCGCCTCGTTACAATATGGCGAAGGACTAAAAACATCCTGTATTTCCCTGTAGCTTTTAGTTTTTATTATAGAATATAAATAAAATGCCTAGAAATACACGTAAAACATGCTTTAAAGCATTCCATTGCATGCTCAATTTTCAAACTATTCCGTTCAAAAGTACGCTTCGTTTGCAAATTTAAGCCCGAAAGCCCAGGACACGGCCGTTCTGTCACTCATTCAAATCGCGGCACTAACTTGGCACTAACGCGGAACTCACGCGACATTTTCGTGGCATGTGGCACTACGTGGCACACCGAGAATTAATTGATTGTGGCACGACAATGAACGTGAAGTCGAAAAGTTGCCATTTTGCGCGATTGGTCTGCCGATTGACTTTTATGGGGGGTTGAAGTACCTAAGTGGTTTACGATGGAAATTTTATGTGGATGTGATTTAGTATTGCGTTTAATGCGTGTCAGTGAATTGATTATTTTTAGTCTCTGCGAGTAACCGTAAAGGGTCAATAAATACTCTCTAGGCTTGCAGCTAGGGATAATATACAATGTGTAACAAAAATAGTGGCGCTCCGTTTAAGAGCGCTCTTACAAGAAAAGTCGAAATAATGCAAAATTGATGATACTAGTCGACGAAATTCAGGACTTTGCGCTCATTATTAGAAACAATGAGTACTTGTTCCAGTAAAAGCGTCTTCTTATCTTTATAAATATCGTTGTAAATATTAGAAAAAGGACTTATTAAATTAGTAATGATTTTTTTTCTGATGGTCGTTTCCGAAAAACCCCGTGAAGCACTGAATGGCGAGCTCTTATTTGGAAATGTTGAGAATTTTACTCTGCTAAACCTGGCTATTTTGTGTTACTAATACCCTGTACTTTAGGCATATCAAACTATATTTTTCCTACATACCTTTGAGAAAGAGAAAATCAAAGTAAAACGAACTCGATTTTCTCTCCGAAACAAGTGTCAATTCCTACGAAAATCTACTTAATATCGAAGTCATTTTCATACTCAAGCAATCTGCAACGTTTGCTTATGCTGTTGGTATACATTAGTGTTTATGAAATTCTACTATAATTTTTTGGCAATTTTTTGAAAACTACTCTATATTACCGATGACGCGCGCTGCGCCAGCTCAGTGCCGCGGCAGAGCTTGTAGAGGCAGGACGTGTGTCGGTCGGCTCCGCACATTTTCAACGGCGACGACGAGGTTTTTTATCATTGTGTGCGGCGGGCGCCGTGTAAAACGCTATACTGTGTGCGTGTAAACCGCAACGAGAGACTTTGATCCTAGCACTGTTTTTATAGTATTATAATTTATAATGGTACAGTTTAATAAACTACCGGACAGGATTAAAAATATTTGAAACGACCTGACATTCTATATGTATTTATTTGACTCAAGATAGTACTCAGGGTCTGATGATGGAGCCGGAAGGTGGTCACCGGTACCAATCAACCATGCAACTAAACCACTTCGTGTTTAGGCTCGTTTTATTCATCTCAACAAGATCTTTGACACAAGATAGTACTCAGGGTCTGATGATGGAGCCGGAAGGTGGTCACCGGTACCAATCAACCATGCAACTAAACCACTTCGTGTTTGGGCTCGTTTGATTCGGCTCAACAAGATCTTTGACTTAAGATAGTACTCAGGGTCTGATGATGGAGCCGGAAGGTGGTCACCAGTACCAATCAACAATGCAACTAAACCACTTCGTGTTTAGGCTCGTTTTATTCGTCTCAACAAGATCTTTGACTTAAGATAGTACTCAGGGTCTGATGATGGAGCCGGAAGGTGGTCACCGGTACCAATCAACCATGCAACTAAACCACTTCGTGTTTGGGCTCGTTTGATTCGTCCCAACAAGATCTTTGGCACAAGATAATACTCTGGGTCTGATGATGGAGCCGGAAGGTGGTCACCGGTACCAATCAACCATGCAACTAAACCACTTCGTGTTTAGGCTCGTTTGATTCGTCTCAACAAGATCTTTGACACAAGATAGTACTCAGGGTCTGATGATGGAGCCGGCAGGTGGTCACCGGTACCAATCAACCATGCCACTAAACCACTTCGTGTTTAGGCTCGTTTTATTCGTTTCTATAAGATCTTTGACACAAGATAGTACTCAGGGTCTGATGTTGGAGCCGGAAGGTGGTCACCGGTACCAATCAACCATGCAACTAAACCACTTCGTGTTTAGGCTCGTTTGATTCGTCTCAACAAGACCTTGGACGCAAGATAGTACTCAGGATCTGATGATGGAGCTGGAAGGTGGCCACGGGTACCAGTCTACCATGTAACTGAACCACTTCGTGTTTGGGCTCGTTTGATTTGTCGCAACAAGATCTTTGACACAAGGTAGTACTGAGGGTCTGATGATGGATCCGGAAGGTGGTGACCGGTACCAATCAACCATGCAACTAAACCACTTCGTGTTTGGCTTCGTTCGATTCGTCGCAACAAGATCTTTGACACAAGTTAGTACTCAGGGTCTGATGATGGAGCTGGACTGTGGCCACGGGTACCAGTCTACCATGTAAGACCCTGAGTATTATCTTGTGCCAAAGATCTTGTTGAGACGAATCAAACGAGCCCAAACACGAAGTTGTTTAGTTACATGATAGACTGGTACCCGTGGCCACCTTCCAGCTCCATCATCAGACCCTGTGTATCTTCAGTGTCAAATATCTTGTTGAGACGAATCAAACGAGCCTAATCATGTTACTACATGGTTGATTGGTATCCGTGACCACCTTAATCATCATCAGATCCTCAGTACCAGTTCGTTTTTAAACCCTCGTTGATACAAACTTTACAACCTATAGGTACCAAAACTACCAAATGCAATGACGAAACATGTAAATAAGCGAGTAGGTACCTATAATTTCTTTCGAGTAATATACCTTCATAAGTACGAGTATGGGGCTATTCATAAATTACGTCGTTTCAAATGGGAGGAGTGGGGGGGGGGGGGGTCTGGACATCGGATGATGGTAACATGACGTAGGAGGAAACAGATTCATCCGAAGCTTGATTTTTGGATGATTTGAGGGGGGGGGGGGGGGGTCAAAAATCGTCAAAAATAGATGACGTAATTTATGAACAGCCCCTATGTACATTTGCACTGCATTTAGTATTTTCGTACTTACCAAATAACAGTTTTAGAACTTTAAAAGTTAAGTACAGTTAGTGTTGTTATGGTTGATTTCAATATGCTTCGCGAAGGATCAAGAATGTTTAATCCATCATTGTAGTGCGAGTGTGGTAGAAGGGATCGGCATACTGAGCTCGCACGGCCTGCCGCAGCGCGTAAAATACCTAAACTCGCTCAACGCCGAAATGTAATAGCGCTCTTAAGGGCATATTCGCTAACATATTCTGTTTAAGAAAAAGTAGAAGAAGAAAAAAAGACCAAAACAATAATCTTTTTGTATAGGGCAGGTCGTCCAAGTCGGCAAACCCTCCATACAAAGGCCAACAATTTTTCGCGTCAAAAAATGTTTCGACTTCGCTGGGTCGGTCACCTACTCCGAATAGGACCGGATTGGGCTGTCAAGAGTGCGTTCTTGGGACGACCGACTGGTGGCCGTCCGGTGGGTCGGCCCAGATATCGCTGGGAAGACAGTGTGACGGCGGATCTGCTTCAGCTGCGCGTCAGCAACTGGCAAGAAGTTGCGCAGGATCGGGACAGGTGGCACGCTCTCGTTTCGGAGGCCAAGATTCTCTTTGGATCGCTGAGCCAAAATAGTTAGTTTAGTTAGTTCTACTTTTTCCTAATCAGAACACGATACCGAATATGCCCTTAAACGGATTCTCACAATTTTTGTTACACCTCTTGATCAGGGCGAAGGAAAAATAATGAAACAGCTTCACTTGGAAACAGTATCGCAATAACTACTCCAATAATCCGTGTTTACCATCTGATATCTGGGAGACCGAGCTTCGCTCGGAAATCAAATAAAACTCAAAAATGCGCGTTTTCCCATGGATAAGACCTAGCTAGATCGATTTTTTGCCCCTGAAACCCCCATATAGCAAATTTCATCGAAATCGTTGGAGCCGTTGCCGAGATCCCCGAAATATATAGTTATATATAAAAAATATATATATATATATATATATATTTTATATATATATATATATATATATATATATATACATACAAGAATTGCTCGTTTAAAGGTATAATATTTCAGTTTATTAGGTACTTATTATAAGGCACGACACTGGTGGCATCCTTTTGCACCAGCATATAAATAAAGCTATTAGCTTTAAACCCTTTGACAGGACAGACAGAATTTAATTAGGAATTTCCCTCCTTCGGACACTTGGCTAGCCGGTTACTGTACACTGCTTATGTACTCAGAACAGCGACGGAATATACAGGGTGATTCAGGAGACGTGAGCAGGACTTACACTGCGCATTTCGTAAATTATAAGCAACTGTTTCGTATCAGTATTAGTGAGGTTAACGTTAATTTTTTAGTCGTGTTGAAAAAAAAAGTTATTAATTTATTTACGACATGCATGGTCACCCTAAAATTAGTATACTAAACTACCGTTATTCTGTGTCAAATTGAATGTCATCACGGTCTGGTTACTTTAGAAAACTCGTATCTCACTCAAGTTTGACAGTTTATTTTCTTCGTAATCAAAATGCTATCATTACGGTTAAAGAGGTTTTATGTTTATTAATTAGGTCTTGTAGGGTGACCATGATTGTAGAGAATTAAATTTGCCCTCACCAAAAAGTTAAAAAATAGGAAAAAGTGTGGTTGTTTCACCTAAATACGACGGTGATCGATCAATTATCAGTTACTGAGTGTGCAGGCTTAGTCCTGCTCACGTCTCATGAATCATCCTGTATAAGTATATAGACGAAGCTCTTAATACATTTTTGACTTCAAATAACGGTCCACAGGACTGACATTTTTCTGACACGTATCACTGACCTGTACCTTTATTTCTGTAAATATTATTAATATGTAAACCTGTTAGTGTAGTAAATAAAAGTAGTGGACCCCGCAGTAATTCCTCAGCCAGAAAACACTTTACAGGATGATAAAGTATCAATAAATAAAAAGTATTGTATAAAGGAAAAAAGGAATTATAATAAAAAAATATTCTCATGTTTGACAAAAGTTTTAGATTTTTTTCTAGTATCACATACTGATACAAATAACTTATTTGGTAAAATTATTTTGGACTGAGGAATTACTCGGTTCAATATAATATATAAACAGATTTGTATTTTTACGCATGAATACCTAACTTAGGAGTGTTTTTTTTTTGGATATTTATATGTTAGTTTCGGCTCACATACTATACAATAACCAAGCTAAATTTCATCGACTGAGAAATTAATGCATGGGTCTCCATACAACAACTTCATTTCCTACACTACCGTGAAACGGGGTGAGTAGGTTTCGCGGGGAGAGGTGGGTTATGAATGGGGAGAGAAGGTTTGAGAGGGGGGTGAGAAGGGATTTTAAGGCTACTGCTACAAAAATAATGTATTCCAATTTAAAATGGAGCTAGTAATACGCATAATAAAAAAAAACCGATCCAACAATCTTTCAAAATCACCTTTGTATGAAAACCCCTCTCACCCCAAATACGAGGCACTACGGGGTGAGGTGAGTTTTCCTCTTTATCGTTAAAGTTATGAAATGGAACTACCCAAAATAAAATAAAAACTAAAATACAAACGTCCGGAACACTTATTTTATACACACCATTCAGTTTTCATATATTATGTAAAAATAAAATGTTATCGAGGTTGGAATTTCAGTTTTGACCCTACTCACCCCATTTTACGGTATGTGTTGTGTACAATAAAGTGATTACTACCACTACTACTACTGATAGTTATCCCTTCTACTTAAATATACCCCGCCTGAAGTTTTGAACACTATGTACCCAATACACAATATTCCGCTTTAAAAAAAATGCGATGAGTCACTAAAAGTTTTGATTGGCTTAACTAAAATTTTATTATTTATTTATACAAGGAACATATTTTTGACAAAGGGTAAATATAAAAACCCGCGGAACGGCCATAATACATCTTCCGTTGCAAGTTTCGGTATTGAAAGCCACCGACGATAGTGACGAATGTAGAATGAGTGACGAAAGCAGAATAGGACTAATTTAAGAACTTGACGAAAAACGAATGGGACGACCCAAGACGATACCCAAGTTTCGCGCAGAGCGCCATATCTTTTGTTTCCTTCTAATTTCCTGGCTTTGCTCTTTAAATCTTCTCCACAGCAGTGTACCCTGTTCGGGTACATGACGCTACATAGACCCTTATCACGCGACTGCCCCGGACTGAAATATTTACTGGCCTAAACTTTAGCCTTCCACAACTTGACTTGACAAACCGCTAATTTTAAACAGCGTCAACTATGCCTACCTCTTTAGACCGTTTTTGAAGTGAAAACTTCTTTAGCGGCGCTGTGTACTTTTTCTGATGGGGAAAAAATGTTAAACTCGCGACAGCGTAAGACGTAAGGCCTAAGACGCTTCGTAAGACGGACACGTGACCTGATCGAAAAACTGTTACAATGTCATTGAGTTTTCAATTCTGCCGGCATTCCCGGAGTGCAACCCGTTGTTTTTTTTTAAGTTTTACACTATACTTTTGTTTTTTATTAAGAAGTTTTTTATGTTATTTCTACTCAGAATCCAAGCTCTTGTGATCCTTATAAGAGAAAAAAAAGTCTCCCAAAATGTCCATATATTTTTCGTTCCTTACATTCCAAGTCTATGAAAAATGGTAACGAAATGGGAATAAATATCTCGCAACACTTTATTCTCATGTTAATATCGAGAGAGCTCAAGATTCTAAGTAGAAACAACATAAATAAATTCACAACTAAAAATAAAAAGTATAGGGTACTTTATTTAAAATGGCCCAGATTAGAGATCGAGAAACTTGCATCTAAAAACGAAGCTCTTGCAATAATAGACAGAGATAAACGAACGACGAGAGAGAACGACAGAGAATAGAGAGAGCTAAACGATTTTCGAAATACCGAGTCCTAAAACTCTGCAAGTTAGTTCCAAAGTACACAGAATTGAAACACGCCCAAAAGTTGACAGTGGCCGTATTCCATTGTTTAGTCCCGCATTTATTACGAGTTGAGAAAAGTTTGTAATTACTGCGCAATTAGGGGGAATTTAAAGCAGTTGGCGAACTTAAATCATTTTGGGGCAGTTTCGAAATGATGTTGGTTGCAGAATACTTCATAATAGTGTTGTGGCTGGCATTAGGGCTCATTTAGACGATGCGAGAACTCTCACTAGTTTCATTACATTGCGGGTTTTGATCGGTCGGTTGAATTGAACGTAACCAACAGTCCGCAATGTAACTAAATCGCATGCGAGTTCGCGCGCCGTCTAAATCAGCTCTTAAGGGGCCCACTGATTAACAGTCCGCCGGACGGTATCGGTCTGTCAGTTAGAACAAAATTTTGACAGTTCCGAACAACTGACAGGCCGATACCGTCCGGCGGACTGTTAATCAGTGGGCCCCTTTGCTAGATATTAGCCCCCTTATTCATAAACGCGCTACAAACTTCAATTAAATAGCTAATAATCGTTTGTCCTTATCTGTCATTTTGACTTATGTATTTGTAAGAAAGGGATAAAACATAATTTAACTACCAGGCCCGTAAAATTTTATGGATTAGGGGGTTAGTCTGTACTTGTTTGTGTTTTAGCATTTATTTTCACTTTAAGGAAACAGTTTTCTTTATTCATTATTATTTATACAGACAGACAGATAAAGATTATAGGATATTTGTTCTTTTCGCGCTGTCAAATTAATATTAAATGGCCGAAGAGCTGGCGGCTACCTCGCACAACATATCGTTTAGTATTAGTACCACTGTATAGGGGAGAGGGGGGTAGCTATCACTGGAGGCAGCTTAGAACATATGAGTTTAAAAATGTATTTTTGATGCAATAATGATCCAAATCCATATTTTGGGCTTGCAACATCGACCCACACAACTGTCACCTGGCATATTTGAAGTTTGACAGAACATGAACGAACCAGTAGCTTAGTTCGTTTTCGATGCTACCCGTTAGCGTTATTTGTGCAGATTTGTAAGGTTTCTCAAGCTGTATTTGAAGGAAGTGGTTAGTGAAACTTAATTTAATAGATATGTTTTATCTATTATGTTTAGTGACGAAGGATGAATAATCAAAATTTGCAATGTTTCTACAAAATAACGACGTTTATTTATTTTAAGTAGGTGTTGGGGTAGTTATGAAAAAAAAATAGGAGGCAGTTTTGATTAGCTGTCTGTTCAAATCTACCCCGGCCATAAGAAATGTTCATATCTGCCCCGATATTGACTGGCATTTAGTATGTAAATTGAAACCGTAATAATATGTATTTTAGTTATTTTAGTAAATGCTAATAATGCATTTACCTAAATTCCATGAACTAAGTGGTTCTGTACTTAATACGATTAGTCTTGTTTAATATAATATTTATTAGAATTTTGTATTTCGGTACAATATTACAAAATATTAAATTAGTACAATTCAATAAATAATTAAAACATTACAGTTTATTGATAAAGAACAAGTAAAAATGGTACGGAATTATGAAAAAAGGAGAATCACAGAGAACCAAAATATAATAAATATTAAATACTCATATAATCCGCTGCTGCAACATTATTGAGGTAGTTTTGAACAATGTTATGTTCAAAACTGCCTCAAGGGGGTAGCTTTTGTAAGATTTCAATACTTTTCAAAGGTACCCCCACTGAACACTCCAAAAAACATTAACGTACAAAACTACCCCATCTTTGTTGTAACTGCAAATTATACGAGTAAAATGTTAACACGATTATTTCTAGTGACAAACTGTGCCAAGTACAGATAAAAAAAACGCGTACATCTCGATATTATTGCCGTTACAGCCCATTTTTCAAATCTGCCCCACGTAAGTTCAAAGCTACCCACTCTTGGGGCAGTATCGAACATTATTCCTTGAGTAGCAAAAATCTAATTTGTACTTTTATCTTTAGTTTTATATATGTGCAAATGCAGTAATTACATAGGTTAATAATGTAGGTTGTTGTGTAGAGACTTAAAACTGGATTCAATAGGTAATATTTTGAACTATGACAATTAATGTAAAAAGTGTACCAGGCTACCCCCCTCTCCCCTATATATTGTATGTAAATAAATTATTTTTCTTATATTAAATCATATTTTTTGGAGTTCAAATAACGCACGTTTAAGGTGTGCCCCTTACAGTTCTTCTGAAAATGTTGAGTTAATATACGGAAATTATAAATGGCTTTATTGAATTAACCCCAAAAAATGCATTATTATGAAAATTAAGATTTTTTTCAAAGAACACGGGTGATTTTGTATTATTAAAATAGTTTCTAAAACAATGTATTTTCTTTGATGTAATTCGATAGATTTACAAGCTTTAAAGGTTAAAAGCGATTTATTTAAAATTACATCAACTTTGGCCACAAGATAAATTATGTTAATTAACACTGACAAAACTGAACTGATTAACATAAACAACAACCTGCCAACTGAGTTGGAAATAATTTTAATTGATAAGTTTCCTAAGCTTAAATAAGGTGAAAGACAAGTTATTAATTAAGACTGTAGGCTTAGCACAGGAGCGGCGCGACAGTATCTCGCCCGCAAGATAAGTCTACCTCGCGGTATCGCGTAGTCATGAAAGTTAGAAATGCTGCCGTATTCGAACTTCAAGATATTCACAAGAGACGACACGTACTAGATCCATTCTAGATACTTTATAGGTTTTAAGTGAGGTTGTGATATATTCTTCATGTATAATAACTTGGAGCACAATTACCCAATTTAAAACATTACACCAATATTACATTAATTATAAAATACATCACATAATTACATTACATTTACACAAGTTACATAACACCAAAAAGAAACACAAGTCAAAAACAAAGCAGTACTGACTGACTGACTACTGAGTCAGTCAAATATCCCACCCCGCGTCATCCCCGGCGCAAAGGTGCCCAAAACGCTCGCCGCATTACCGCGCTGAATCGCGATGGACAACCTCTGCACCAGGAATGACCCGGAGCGGGGATCCAGGCCTCTATCTCGCTTTATAGGTTAGGTATCAACTAGTTCTCTTTTGCAGCGCAATTCGGGCAACCAATGTCACTTTTACGTTAAATAGAGTAATTAGATATCTATTAGATGTGAATTGGATCTCTAAATCCTGTGGAAATCGTTCAACAGTATCTCCAGAATCGCGCAAATGTCATATTTGACAGGTTAGATCTTAAACATATCGTTATCGTATCTTGGTGATGTCTAAAAGATATCTAATAGATTTCTATTTCAAAATCCGAATCGGGCCCATGTTTTCGTGATTTCTTTCTATCAAGTCTACTTTAACCTTTTAAGGTTTTGGTTTGCCATTTCAAAGATACTTTAGGTTTCACGTGATTTTTTCATGACATTTAAGTAAAAAATGCAATAAATCAATACAAAAATTACAATTTTGCGTTAGTTACTTATACAGGGTGATTCAGGAGACGTGAGCAGGACTAACACTGCGCATTTCGTAAATTATAAGCAACTATTTCGTATCAGTATTAGTGAGGTTAACGTTAATTTACTAATCGTGTTGAAAAAAAAAGTTAATAATTTATTTACGACATGCATGGTCACCCTAAAATTAGAATACTAACTAATACCGATATTCTGTGTCAAATTGAATTTCATCACTGTCATCACGGTCTGGTTACTTTTGAAAACTCGTATCTCACTCAAGTTTGACAGTTTATTTTCTTCGTAATCAAAATACTGTCATTACGGTTAAAGAGGTTTTATGTTTATTAATTAGGTCTTGTAGGGTGACCATGATTGTAGAGAATTAAATTTGCCCTCACCAACAAGAAAAAAATAGGAAAAAGTGTGGTTGTTTCACCTAAATACGACGGTGATCGATCAATTATCAGTTACTGAGTGTGCAGGATTAGTCCTGCTCACGTCTCATGAATCACCCTGTATAGTGTTAATAAGGCACAAAAACGCAAACACCATTAAAATCCCGCAGACATCTTGTACTTATAATTCCAAGTTTTCATCATTTTGTTTCATTAACTAACAGTCAGTCAAGTAATTCTATTTAAAGACTATGAAATTATTGTTGCGAAATTCTAAAATGAAAATGTGTAATAAACGTGATATTTTTGGAACCCCAAAACGATTGTAAATAATGGCGACTCCAATTTGCGCCCCAATACCGCGAGCGTGTTTTGAAATAATCATACGTATGTAATTTTCCCCAAACCCCACATTGCTGGAAAGTAAATTAAAAAGATACAACTCCCGTGAGCATTTAATCGAATCCCGAGCAGAGTCGAAACCTCAGATATACCAGGGGCCCATTTCTCGAACGGTATTAGACTAATATTATTAGTCCACGAACTGTCAAATCGTATGGGTTGCCATGACAACGCACTAATAATATTAGACTAATATCGTTCGATAAATGGGCCCCAGTACGCAGTAAAACCCCTAGTGTAAATTTCATTCGATAGCGTGAAGTGTCATTTTATATGGGATTTTGAGCTTCCAAAACGTCTCGCTTGGCGCGCTGTTCAAAATCCATACAAAAATAGATATAACGCAAACGCGAACGCTCGCCACGCTCTCAAATGAAATTAACACTAGGGGTTCAGATACCACGCGGACGCCGTACAAGTAGTTTAAATGTAAAATCGTTACCAGTGCCCTGTTTATCAAAAGCTTGTAACTTGTAATACAAGTAGTGGAAGTCCCTTTCTAACAAAAGCTGTCAAAAAGGGACTTCCACAGATCTACAGGAGGCATCACACAAGTAACAGGCCAATTTGAACGAACACTTGACATGAAAACGATATCTACCGATATGATGTTTAATTATCACTTGCGCGTCGCGAGCGAGACGCGTCGTTTTGTCATTTAAATATCACATGTAAGTTTGGATTGGCCTCCAGTTCTCCCGAGATTGGACTCGCGTAACCAGTGGCAACACAGGGGCTCAGTGCCACGTCATTTCCATTTAAAACGCTGACGATTTTCAGACGGATTACTATTCATTGGCCCGTCACGCTCGGCGTATCGTGAAACGAAACGGCACGGTCATTTAAGAATGCATTTTTAAGCATTGGGGTTTTTGCTAGTTTGAACGCGGAACTTTATGTGTGGGAGCGAGATAGACTGGTTTGAATGAAGCAGGTCAAACTTTTGATTTCGCTGGTGAATCATATCAAAGAGAATAGATAGTATAGAGGGGTCCTGTCATAGTAAATTTTGTAGTCACAGTAAATTTACTGCCATCTATCGACACACGACTAAAACTCAAAATGAAAACGTATAAAACTATCGAAAAAATTTATATATATGGATAAATGATTATATTATTTTTATATCATTTTGACCCATGTTCATTCACTGATACCTATGTGTTAAAATTGTTAAATATAAAACGGTGTCGTCAACGCCATCTAGCCGACCATAGGCCAAAGGTTTGTGCGCCATCTATCCGAGAATGACTTTATCTCGATTTCCGAGGCACTTTTTTTTCTTAGACTTTATTCATCTTATACGGAGTTACATATGTCTTTGATCATATTGAGGCCTTGTTTTTCGTTTGTTTGTTTGTTTTTAAAGTGTAATTATGTAGAGTGAAATTGTGGACATACTTAAAGAAGAGAGTTAAAGGCGTTTACATATATATCAAGATTGTTTACCCATTTTCTAACGTTAAAAAATAAGACGTATAGATACTATTGTTATAAAATCTGTGTATGATGCCAATCCTAACTGACCAGAGATATCCATAACACCCTAATGTTCCAGATACCTATCATAAACAGTGATCGTACATTTTCCAGCATTTTTGGTGCAGCGGAGTGGTGTTAACTGAATTCGTATAAATAATTTCAACCCTAATGATTAATTAGCGTTAATTACGTTAATATTAACTTTAATTTACCATTTCAGTTGAAATTATCTATACCACTTCCGTTTTCACCACTCTGCTGAACCTAAAATGCTGGAAAATGTACTATCACTGATCATAAATATTGCCCCCTACAATATATCTAAAAACAATTTATATAATTTAGACTTAGGAACATTATGTTTTTTCTCGATTTACCCCGTAAACATTTAAATCGTCGGTATGTGAAGTTTACACGATGAATTTAAAGTAATTTATTTGTAAAGCTAAAACTAATTTTACATTCGGCTGAACACCCACCCGACTATTGTTTGAGACAAGCTTTAAATTCCTAAGATGTTATTCCGATCGCAAGCAAGCTTTCGCTTGGCTGAACCAGTGAAAGGATAAATATAGTGCATAATTATTTTCCATCGTATTGTCTCGGAAACGTTCGTATTTCGCTACTTCATTCAACCTCAGAACTTTTTTGTACCGAGACTGACTGAAATAGCAAGACATGTTCGTAGTTTTCCATGAAAATACGATGGAAAAAAATTATGCACTACTGCTGTAACAGTCGGATGACGAATGCAGCTGTATTACTGTTGCGCTTTTGACTGTTGACCCGGGAGCACTATCGATTTCTCTAAGAAAATGAATGACGTTCTTAAGCCCATAGATTTTTGATAAGTACCTACTTGTTTATTTTCCTATTATTGTTTTGGTGTTCTCTACGTCTAACCGTGTCCAGGGCCCTAGAGGCCATAATTTATCGTTCTATACATGGAGCCTAAAAAATAACTGCATTCCCGTTGCCAAGGAGGTTTTGGGAGTATACTGAGCAACTTTTACTAAGGGACCAACCCACAAATCGCGAAAAAAAATTTGGCTATTTGATACATTTTGGCTGGTCCATTTTCTGTGGGAGGGTAAATTTTATTTCGCGGTCGGGGTTGGTCCCATAGTAAAAGTGCAGTTATTTTTTAACCACCCAGTATATCAATGTTGTTATATTATTATTAATGCAAAATGGCTGAAGCAGTGGATGGCAGTGGCAGTTTAACACTGACGTGTTCGCTAACGTGAGCGTCGTTAACTTACGCATCTCGATCGTACTGGCATATTAGTGCAAGCGAGATGTATAGAAAATAAATTACGCAGACGTTAGCGAATATATCAGTTTCACACTGGCAGTCGTGAGGCTACAGTTGCACACAATATTCAGAAGTTATCTAAGAGGCGAATCTCGCCTGCTTAATAACCGTTAGTAATGGCAATGGCGAAGGGGTCATTTCACGGCCCGACTTGATTGGGTCCGTTGTATTTACGATAATTAGGGGACAGTTTGGCACCAGACTAACGGCCGGTAATGTCACTAGTTACGTAAGATCGCTAGAGCAAAGCATTGTGTACAGAAAATAACAGTACTATCGAAATTTAAAATATTATTTTCTAAGGATCTGGGGGCAATTTCGACTGCGGGATAATTTCAACTAATCGAAATATCTTCCATGTTTTACATTATTAACTAGAGTGACATGTATGTCCAGATTGCGAAAAAGATGCGTTGTGTGTGTTGTGTGCGACTCTAGTTAATAATGTAAAACATGGAAGATATTTCGATATTTTCGATTCGACTATCATAAACCATAAAGACATTCAAATTTCGAACACGTCTGAAAAACAAATGAATTTGATTTGACCTCACTTCTAGTATCAGTCAAGATGATGTTTTATTGAGTATGACTGAGTATGTGATCAAATGCCGTAGTGGCGGTCGTAACATGCAGTTCCTGAACACATCATAGAGGACTTATAATATGTGTGTAGATAAAGCAGTGTACATAACTTTACATAATTACCTTATTCATAAAACTTTACGGGCCTGATATAGTTAAATTATGTTTTATCCATTTCTTACAAATACATAAGTCAAAATGACAGATAAAGACAAACGTTTATTAGCTAATTGAGGTTTGTAGCGCGTTTATGAATAACTTGAAACTTTTCAAACTTCACATATTTTATTGCCACAAATAACTTATTAACATACATATATGTACTTAACTGATCTAACTATCGTAACAGTTATTGTGAGGCAATAGGTCTCAGTCTCAAGCGCTGAAGCGCTGGTGGACTAGCGGTAAGAGCGTGCGACTTGCAATCCGGAGGTCGCGGGTTCAAACCCCGGCTCGTATCAATGAGTTTTTCGCAACTTATGTACGAAATATCATTTGATATTTACCAGTCGCTTTTCGGTGAAGGAAAACATCGTGAGGAAACCGGACTAATCCCAATAAGGCCTAGTTTCCCCTCTGGGTCGGAAGGTCAGATGGCAGTCGCTTTCGTAAAAACTAGTGTCTACGTCAATTCTTGGGATTAATTGTCAAGCGGACCCCATGCAGGATCCCATGAGCCGTGGCAAAATGCCGGGATCGTTATCGAGGAAGAAGAGAGGAGGTCTCAGTCTCACTCAGCATGTGCTGTGCCCTGCTGTGTCGAAAGCTCAGCGCTGGTTTTCAGACCCACTTTGAGTTGTGTCGGGCTTATAAGGGGGTTAGTTTATAGGACACTGTTATTTTCTTATACTGTGGCGATGCACCGAGAATAGTTTCGATTAAATTAAGACCATTTGCATCCGACTGGATATTGGAGAAAACTAAATGAACTCATTTTGTATAATTTTGCAGTTGACAAAATATATGTTATAGTTTTCCATTCTATTCCTATAATATCCAATTTTCATTCTATTCGTACGTTAGAATCTTTAACTTGACTACGGACTTTTTTCGTACAAGTAAATTTTTACTTATTTAAAACCTCATCATCTTTCTCGCGTTGTCCCGGCATTTTGCCACGGGAGCATGGGATCCGCTTTGACAACTAATCCCAAGAATTGACGTAGGCACTAGATTTTTACAATTTTACATTCCACGACTCTTCTCTTTCCGCACAAATTCTAAATGTTTTTAATCACTCTAAAATAAGGTCACATACATACTGGATTTCCTAAGCTGTCGACTCTGCCTTCTGCAAGCATTAGGAACGGGTCACACTCTCACACTGAGCCGTTGAATTTAAGATACCACACGTTCGCGCTGACTCGGATCTAGTATACTTTCAAATCTCATCTTAACCTTGTTGGGTTAAGAGATTCGCGATGTCTAGGTACGTGTAGAGCTTTATATTACAGGCATTATTAATAAGAGGATGTTCACGCAATAATGTAGTTATTATATTTAATTATATACGTTTTACTTAAGGGCAAATGCCATGAAATTATTTACACAGAACCTAGACTATATTAACAAGGGCAGATTCTAACCAAAATCTTAATATACAGTTGTCTTAAACAATGACACTTCTGTTCGATGTCTCTGTCAAAAATATGTTCTATCTATTTTCTGCATCAAGTTAATATTATTTCAATAGAGACGACATACTAAACAATGAAATTGTCGCAATGACAACCTGTACCACGCGACCTAAACGTCGTAAGCGCCGTAAAATTCATGGCGCTTACGCGTTTAGGTCGCGAGACACGCTCCGCTTCTATGGTTTGATGCCAAAACGGCAGCAACTCATGGCGTAAAATACTGGTCCTCTGTGCCGGTTCTACGTTAGTAATTAATAATAGTTCAATGATTTTCTGTTCAATAAATAATGGCTCCTCTACAGCTACACGATGGGCCAGCGCAGGCCACTCCAAGCTATGCGGTAGAATGAGATAGCAATATCACTTGCTTCCTCTAACGCATAAATGCGTCCCTTGGAGTGGCCGGCGCTGGCCCATCGTGTAGAGGAGCCATAACACCGTGCTTGGATAGCCCATTACGTTTAAATTTACTAACGAATAATAATTAGTTTTCATTGTTATGCGCATTACGTTGTTTTTCATGACGAATTATGTGTTTGACCTTAAGGCCGTAACACACTATCGCACCGCACCAAGGTCATTGTGCGACGCACCGATAAGTAAGAGCGAGAAAGAGATATCGCTTTCTCGCTCTTACTTATGGGTGCGTCGCACAATGACCTTGGTGCGGTGCGATAGTCTGTTACCACTATTACTGTTGAGCCTACATATCGTGTATTGTGACCGCAACCCATACACTTTCATGGATTACGAAACGCAACAATGACATCTGTCATTTCGTAAGGCCGCTGTTAAGCGCGCTAATTAGGGTCCCGTATTCGTTTTAAAGGGGCTCAAAATATGTAAGAGTCATTGAAAATAATAAAAAGTAAATTTATAAGAAGTCACTTAATTCGAGAAGTCGTTAATGTAGTGTACTTAATGGTTTCAAAATAAGTTTGGGAAAACTTAATAAATGCTGCGGAAGAAAAATAAATTGTGTCTATCCTCCAATTTTGAAACATTGTATAGTTTTCTATAGTATTAATAAATAAATATTATAGGACATAATTATTTTACACAAATTGACTCAACCCACGGAAAGCTCAAGAAAGCTTGTGTTGTGTGTACTCAGACAACGATATATATAATATATAAATACTTAAATACATAGAAAACAACCATGACTCAGGAACAAATATCTGTATCATCATACAAATAAATGCCCTTACCAGGATTCGAACCCGGGACCATCGGCTTCATAGGCAGGGTCACTGCCCACTAGGCCAGACCGGTTGTCAAAAGCTATTAAAGGGTATTAAGCTTTGATATAAAGGTACGGAACCCTCTATGGTATTAATAATAATGTTTCATTTGATTAATAATACATATTTCAATAACCACATTATGGTCATTTGGAATATTCCGCTGTAAGTTTATTGTTCATTTCACACAATCCTAGATAATCTCCAATAATATATTACCAGGAAAATATAGTGTTATTTCTATATGATTTGGGCACAATCCATATTTGCCAGTGAATTGGCTTCAATTGGCTTAATCGGGGCTTGAACAAGAGGGCTTAATGGCGGGGCGGAAAGTTCGCATACGCTGTTAGGGCTATGCTAATGAGCGAGCGGGGCATGAAGCGTAGCGACAAGCGGAGCGGTTAGTTTGTGGCATAAGAATGGTAACGGCAGCTGTATTACTGTTGTGGCGTTAATTCGACCTCTGAGGGCCTATCGCGAACCACGTTCGAACTGTTGTCTCTCTGTCGCACTTGTAGTTTCGTACGTAAGTGTGACAGGGAGACAACACGTCGAACGTGGTTCGCGGTAGGCTCTCTTTTTGCTTGCTTCCGGTTTCGTGACTCTCTCATGGATTCGGATTCTGGATCTGGATCTCTCGGATTTTTCTGTGACCCACTATGTTCCAATTTCATAATATCCACTCTTCCCCATTAATAGAGTTGTTAAACAAAAGCACTCACAATTTACTTATATTATTTGGTGTAAGGTTAAAATAAGGAAATAAATCGATATCTCATGCATTCAAATATATTTAAAATAAAGGTTTCCCGATCACAACCCACGAAAAAAAAAACAATTTACTTGGTAGCCGTAGCTTGCCACTATTTCCGATTCGGAGTTTTTGGATAGCTTAACTTTGTCAGCGCTAACGTATGTTAATAATACTTGAAACAAGAACAGTACGATTACCATCAGTTTGTCACTGACATAAACGCCGTCGAGAACGTAATTTACTTTCTATACATCCCGTTTGCACTAATATGCGATTGCGAGCGAGATGTATAGAAAGTAAATTACGTTCTCGACGGCGTTTATGATAGTGACAAACTGATGGTAACCGTACTGTTGTTATTGCAAAAGGTCCACTGTTGCTCATG
This sequence comes from Cydia splendana, assembly GCF_910591565.1. Lineage (NCBI taxonomy): Eukaryota > Metazoa > Arthropoda > Insecta > Lepidoptera > Tortricidae > Cydia > Cydia splendana. Next base: position 3,010,395 of record NC_085968.1, read on the forward strand.
ATCAGCTGTATCCCACGCAAGAAACGCGTCACGCTTCACGCGGTTTTACTCTTAAAGCATAAACATACAAAAATCGCTGCGCGGACCGCGTGAATGCAGCCTTATCATAGTTTTGAGCTGGTGATTACAGTAATTATTATAGTGACGTCGTTACGGCACGAGTTAGGTGTTTCGGAGACCAGACGTAGTCAAATTAGTTGCTAGCTACATTTGTTTATAATGTGGACTATATGGATTATATGATAGATCATTTGGTGATTGAAATATTTTAATTATTTTGTTTTTTATTTGTCAAAATAATTATCATCGTGTCAGCCGAAAGACGTCCACTAGATAAGGCTCTTCAAGGATCTCCACTATTATATCTTGAATTCTCATAAATTTCATTTTCTATGTTTAATGTTTCAATTTTATAACTAGATTCATTTGCTAGGAATATTTTTAAGCAATATCTAAAGAACTATAAACTCCGACATGTGTTCGATTTTTGAAAACCGAAATGAAACCCTGAACACTACACAAGTACGACATTCAGCCGTATTCGGACAATGAGATACGTCAAATACTAGATATTGAAACGATATGGATCGGATACGGCTGATTGACATATAATTATGCTCGCGTCTACGTAAATTACTTTCTATACATCTCGCTTGTACTAATAGGTATGCGAGTACGAGCGAGATGCATAGAAAGTAATTTACTTAGACGTGAGTTATGTCAATGTCAAAACTGGAGGTTTTCTTGACATGAAAATTTGACAGATCACATTGCGGATACACCAACGTGAGCGATCAAGGTCATATCAAAATAATATCAAAACTGTATCAAGTGGTTAAATTTGAATCGGCCGCCGGTACTCCACTGAACCTATTTCGTTCAAATCTCGGAATCCACTACTCATCCCTACAAATCCAGGTTCATCCTAGCTAGCGGCTTCCTTGTGATTGTCACTTGTTTCTTGATGCGAGAATACATTCAAGATACCTACTCTCTATCTATATACTTAACTCGATTGTTTATATTTCACTTTTATATGGAGTAGCTGTCACGTAGTGTTTATATAGTTATTTGTACAACAAGAGATCAAAGTTTGATATTTCTTCGAGTGCTTATTTTGAGTCCCGTGCAAGCGAAAGATTCTATAATAGATTCACGAGCGTAGCGAGTGAATCTAATTTAGAATCTTGAGCGTAGTAAGGGATTCAAAAGCGCACGAGATGTAAATAACTTTGATCTCGTGTAGTACACAAAATTTTTCACCCTAAGCAGTGAGAACATACCTAGAGGGACAGAGATAATAGAACTCAAGTATATCGAACTTGTATTAGACCCCGCATGTTGAAATGACTATAAAGGTCACTTGAATGTCATTTTGTCTCACTCAGTGAGCAAAATCGCATTTTGCTCACTGAGTGAGACACAATCAGTGAGCAAAATGCGATTTTGCTCACCGAGTGAGACAAAATGACTCAGTGAGCAAAATCGCATTTTGCTCACTGTTTTTAAGAAGCAAAGTACCCTTGTTCGAGCTGCTGAGGTGAAAAAAAATTTGACGACCGGTCTGGCCTAGCGGGTATAGTGACCTTGCCTGTGAAGCCGATGATCCCGGTAAGGGCATTTAGCATTTATTTGTGTGAACGAACACAAATATTTGTTCCTGAGTCATGGGTGTTTTCTATGTATATTGAAAAAAAAAAACAAAATATATTTATTTCATAAGCTGATATTACAGAGAGGCAGTACAGTGATCTCCACACTAGGCTTAGCCTGTGACGTGGGGATATTTGCGAAATACAATTATTATTAAAGCTACTACAGTAAGTAGTGTAGCGTTACGCTTTGACAGAAACCTTTTTATGAGTTAATTCCCGACGTCTAGTTTGACAACTGAGAAAAAAGAAAAATAAAAGAACGGGACGTCAACGTGAGAGGATATTTTATGATATTTTCAAAGCTTTTTCACGAAATAGAATTAATTCTGCCTATATCGATGGCAAAAGTTTTAAACGGTCACTAAGCATTGCTATATAAATTGGGAAAACCGCTTTTTGTCGCGGGTAAGTCCGTTCGAATCTTTTATTTTATTATCTTATTTGTTTTCATATCTTTACTTTAGCGTAGCCCTTCTCTTCGTTCACAGTTTTCTTATTCGAGGAATATTTTTACAATTACATTTGTGGACGCGGACCACGGCACATGCTACGTTACCTGACATAGTTCATCCTACGATTCCAACATCAGCCTGAGTGTGGGCAGTACCCCATAGACCTAAGCCTATTCTCGACATCAGTCTGAGCGTGGGCAGTACACCATAGGCCTGAACCTATTCCCTACGCAGCGCTATCTCACAACTCAAGGGAAGTGTCCATCCTTTTGATTAATTCAACAAAATCGACAATTTAAAAGCCAACGCTAAACCATTCAACGACTTCTTTTGTATATTTTTCTTGATAAATTATTGCTCGCTGCCTTTGTTCCTGTCTGGTACCAGTAGGGAACACATATCCTGCTAGGTAGCTTTTTAGTTTATAAGTGTGATTTCGGTGGCACGTTGTTTTTTTAAAAATTACCTGGATTGTAACTTAGTTGATTTCGGTGGCACGTTGCTTATTAAAAATTACCTAGATTGTTACTTAGCTGATTTCGGTGGCATAGTTTTTTTTTACTGTATGTATGATTTTATGTGGGCAAGTTATTTCTTATCTTTTTTTAAACTGTAAATAAAACGTTTATTTCGTAGCAATCTTCGTTATTTCTTTTAAGTTTAAATTTGCTACAAATTGGCGCCCGAACTCAAAAATAACTGTGAGATAACTGTATTTTTTTTTTAGAAAGGGGAGGGAGTCCGTTCATTCGGCCTTACTGTAACGTTTAGTTTCGTGCCCAAGAGTTTTGAGTAGTGTTATACATAATGTCGAATCAAGGTGGAGGATCCATTGGTGACACTCCACACCGACCACTAAATCCATTTGCTGACCCAAATCCACGTGTGCTAGCCATGGATAGCGGTGACATGCATTCATGTCAATTCGCGGAAACACCATCGCGGTCTGGGCCATTTGTTGCTCCTACTTCTGGACACCAATCCGGATCTCCGAATCCGATGTATACAAGTCACCGATGCAAACCCGAGTCGCTGACTAAGTGGAATCTCACTTTTTCGGGTGAGAACTGTGTGCGTGATTTTTTCAGTCGTGTTGAAGAGGAGGGCATTGCGCGTGACGTTAGACCATCCTACGTTGTACAGAGGTTTCACGAGCTGCTTTCCGGCAGCGCTCTGAGGTATTTTCGCGCTATTCGCCAGCCGGAGCTTTCGTATGTCGATCTAAAGTCAGCGTTTATGCGCACTTTCGATATTGTTGATTTTGATTTTAAAACAGAACGTCAACTACGAGAGCTAAAACAGTCCGATACACAGACCGTTGTCGATTTCGTCATACAGGTCCGTGACCTTAACGCTAAATTGCGCTTTCCGATTGGTGAAGACGACCTATTTACTATCGTCAAATACGGTTTACACAAGCGATATCATCCATGTCTTGCCACAAATATTACAAGAGACATGGACGCCTTGCTGGAAGTAGCTAAAAATTTTGAGGCATTCCAACCACGGGTAGTTCCGGCTACTACAGTGGCTCCAATTAACGCCCAAAGTCCAGCATGTCTTAAGTGTGACACTTTAGGACACGACTATAGGGGGTGTCCAAATGTTCGAGGTGTGGTGTGCTTTCAGTGCAAGCGGGCAGGTGCTGTGACCCGGAATTGTCCCAACTGTAACCCTCCCACGCCACAAAAAAACTAGGTGAGGGCGATGCCACGTTCAACCCTTCGGTGTCGCCGATAGTCATAAATAACTGTCTTGATAATAGATTATTTGTCGAAGTTTTTGTTTCTGGTACTCCTGTTAAAGCTCTTTTAGACTCTGGTGCTATGAGGTCTCTCATCGACCTCTCACTTCTTAGGGATTTAGGCTTAAATTATTACACGGGTATAATGCCAGTAGTGGTATCCGCGGACAATTCACCGATCGAGATTCTTGGTGGAGTGGAACTTTCCATTTTTTTTCATGGAATGTCTATCAGCCACCCATGTCTTGTAGGTAGGGAGTTACCTACACAATTTATCCTCGGAATGGAGTTCTGGGATGTGTGCGGATTGACATCGGTCATCAAGCAGTTTTTCGAAGGTGAGAACAGCGGTAAGCTTTTTGTGCCGCCTACTCACGTTCCTGTCAGCGGGCACATCGAGGCTAATGATACTCGATATTTACATCCGAGAAGAGTCCTTTCTGCCAATCAAGAACTCAAACTCCAGTCCGTTATCAACACCTTGGAAGACATCTCTTCTGACAAGATAGGTCTGGGATGTACATCTTGGCTCTCCCACAAAATCGAGACTATTGGTCCGCCTATTCGTCAGCGTTATTACCCACTGTCTCCAGTCAAGCTGAAGATCCTTCATGAAGAGATTGACAAGATGCTTGCAATGGGAGTCATACGGCCTTCTCGGTCACCGTGGGCAAGTCCAGTTGTAATGGTGACAAAAAGCGACGGAAGTGTAAGATTCTGTGTAGATAGTAGGAAATTAAACAGTGCTACTATCCGCGATTCCTATCCACTTCCGCGAATTCAAGACATCCTGGATAATTTACGTGGTGCCAGATACCTCACATCGCTTGACCTTAGAAGCGCCTTCTGGCAAATTCCGCTCGCCGACAAGGACAGTTGTGAGCGTACAGCGTTCATTGTACCTCAACGCGGTTTATTTGAATTTGTTCGTATGCCTTTTGGGCTCACGAATGCTGCGTCAGAAATGCAACGGCTAACTGATATGATAGTCAACTATGAGTTTTCACCTGAATCAGACGACTTTGTATTTGGTTACGTTGATGACTTAATTTTAGTATCTCGCGATTTTGATAGTCATCTAAACCTCATCACCAAAGTCCGCGACCGCTTAAGAGAGGCCGGTTTATCTATCAATCTAAAGAAATGTGAATTCTGCAAATCGGAGCTCAGATATTTAGGGTACATTGTTAATGAACGCGGGCTCCAAACCGATCCGAAAAAGTTAGAGGCGATTAGTAATTTCCCGACGCCTACGACGGCAAAATCTCTACGGGCATTTATTGGTATGTGCTCATACTACAGACGTTTTGTGGACAATTTCTCATCGATCATCGCGCCTTTAACGTCTCTTATCGGAAAAAAGAAAGGCAAAGATCCCATCAGTTGGAGCAGTGAGGCTGAATCAGCGTTTAAGCGATTAAAGAGGGTCCTTATTGATTCCCCGGTAATGGCATGTCCAGATTTTACCAAGCCATTCGTGTTGCAATGTGATGCCAGTTCAGTGGGCGTTGGTTCGGTTTTGGCCCAAAATATTAATGGAGAGGAGCATCCCATTGCTTATTACTCACGATTGCTTTCAAAAGCTGAACGAAATTACTCAACGTCAGAACGGGAGCTGCTCTCGGTTTTGGAATCTATTAAACACTTTCGCGGTTATCTCGATGGAATAAAATTTAAAATAATTACGGACCACATCGCCCTAAAATGGCTCATTACCTTAGACAATCCAAGTGGCCGACTAGCTCGTTGGGCTACTCTGATATCCCAATACGATTTCGAGATCGAGCACCGAAAAGGCGCGTTAAACGTTGTCCCAGACGTTCTTTCTCGTCCCCAAGTCGGTTTGATTTCCTTCAGACGGGGTGACAGTATAACGACGGACCCCTGGTTCGAAAGGGTGTTTACAGGTACAACAAGATCGCCACAAATATTTCCGGCGTATGCAATACGGGACGGTGTTCTATTGCGTAAGATGGCGGTTGATAATCCCTTAGAGTCTAACTCCTGGCGGACGGTTTTGCCTAAAGGTAAAATAAGAGAGGCTATCGCTGAGATTCACAACGGGTTCCCGAATGTTCACCCTGGGGTCATGAAAACTTATTTGAAATTGAGAAGTTTATACTATTGGCCAAATATGTATCGCGATGTAACCGAATACCTTGCGGAATGCCAAGTCTGTAAAGCGTTCAAGATTTCCAACACACAACCGCGGGGACACCAGCTTTATCCAAGACCTGTATATGCTCCACTAGATTTAGTTTCAATAGATTTGGTGGGTCCTCTTCCGATAGCCTATTACGGGTATCGATATATTTTAACCATGGTTGACGTTTTTACAAAATTTGTTTGGTTGGTACCATTGAAGAAAGCTGATACGAGATCTATCACTACTGCATTGGAGTCGGAAGTGATATTGCGCTATGGAACGCCATCTAACGTTCTTTGTGATAACGCGACTGTTTTCCGTAGCGTGGCGTTCGTAGATTTTTTGAGGTCTTACGATATTCCCGGTCCGTGTTACACACCCTATTACTCGCCCCAGGCTAACGTTGCAGAACGCTACAACCAAAGCGTGGTCACGACACTGAGTATTTTGGTTGGTAACGATAGCCGCACTTGGGCAAAGAATTTGCCAAAAGTAGCGTTATATTTAAATTCATGCGTAAGTCTCGCGACTTCGTATACCCCCAATTTTTTAATGTATGGACGTGAGGTAGAGACTACACGACAAAGCGCCCATTCTCAGACTCCAGGCCCAGAGTTGGCCCGTAGTCGGAGTGATCGCGCCTTGAGCCTTGTAGCACTCCAAGACATTTATGCGAAAGTTGCTGATTCCTTGTTTCGTGCTTTTCAACGGAACGCTAACACCTTTAATGCGAAAAGGAAGGCTGTTATATTTCAACCAGGTGAAATAGTATGGCGGAAGAATTTTCAGCGTTGTCCTGTCGGGGAAGGAACTGGCGGGAAGTTCGCTCCGCGGTTTGTTTCGTGTCGCGTAGTCAGGTGTATTTCGCCGCAAGTCTATGAACTGGCTGACGTGAGTTCACCTCACGTCGGTTTTTATCACGTCAAGGACATTTTAAAATAGCTTGAGAAGTAAGTTGCGATAATTTCGTTTCTTTTTTATTGCGGGCATAATTCGTTTCGAGTGTGTTATAAGGTACCTACCGTTACTTTTTGTTTGCGAGTTGTTGCATCTACGCAACACTCGTTTGTTATTAGTGTTTAAAGTTTTTTAATTTGTTAGGAAGAAGGAATACCTTGGCTGAGGATCAGATTAGGGTTTATGTATAATGTTAAAAAATATCTGATCACTTGTTTGCGGTTTCATTTCCTATATTTGTAACATGACTATGAGGTAATTCTAGGGAATATTATGTTAAATCGGGGGTGTTAGTTTTTGGTATTTTTGTTGAGATTCCTTTCATAACAACAACCTTTCTTTGTGTATGTCAGAGGATGTCTGCAGCGTTACGCTTTGACAGAAACCTTTTTATGAGTTAATTCCCGACGTCTAGTTTGACAACTGAGAAAAAAGAAAAATAAAAGAACGGGACGTCAACGTGAGAGGATATTTTATGATATTTTCAAAGCTTTTTCACGAAATAGAATTAATTCTGCCTATATCGATGGCAAAAGTTTTAAACGGTCACTAAGCATCGCTATATAAATTGGGAAAACCGCTTTTTGTCGCGGGTAAGTCCGTTCGAATCTTTTATTTTATTATCTTATTTGTTTTCATATCTTTACTTTAGCGTAGCCCTTCTCTTCGTTCACAGTTTTCTTATTCGAGGAATATTTTTACAATTACATTTGTGGACGCGGACCACGGCACATGCTACGTTACCTGACATAGTTCATCCTACGATTCCAACATCAGCCTGAGTGTGGGCAGTACCCCATAGACCTAAGCCTATTCTCGACATCAGTCTGAGCGTGGGCAGTACACCATAGGCCTGAACCTATTCCCTACGCAGCGCTATCTCACAACTCAAGGGAAGTGTCCATCCTTTTGATTAATTCAACAAAATCGACAATTTAAAAGCCAACGCTAAACCATTCAACGACTTCTTTTGTATATTTTTCTTGATAAATTATTGCTCGCTGCCTTTGTTCCTGTCTGGTACCAGTAGGGAACACATATCCTGCTAGGTAGCTTTTTAGTTTATAAGTGTGATTTCGGTGGCACGTTGTTTTTTAAAAATTACCTGGATTGTAACTTAGTTGATTTCGGTGGCACGTTGCTTATTAAAAATTACCTAGATTGTTACTTAGCTGATTTCGGTGGCATAGTTTTTTTTTACTGTATGTATGATTTTATGTGGGCAAGTTATTTCTTATCTTTTTTTAAACTGTAAATAAAACGTTTATTTCGTAGCAATCTTCGTTATTTCTTTTAAGTTTAAATTTGCTACAGTAGGTACTACGCCATATAAGTATGTATCAGGGATGTAACGGATGTGGTTTTATCGGAACCGAAAACGGAAACAGATGTTTTCAATTTAGTTTAACGGAACCGAAAACGGAAACGGAACCGAAAACGGAAACGGAAACGAAAACGGAACCGGAACCAGAATCGGAGCCTGACATTTTAACGATGTAGTCGTTTTCTCCTTTCTAGAATAAACCTTCAGACAAAGTTTACACTTAGCCGTGTCCCCACTAACTTCATCAAAATAGTTCCAAATCGAACTTGATTTCGACTTCATTGTGCGTTTTTTTACACACTAACATTCACCACACACACTACATACAATTAGCAGTCGGTACACAACAGAACACATACGATTTTAATTTTAATAACACGAATAAAATGTACGCCGCCGCCGCGCGAAGCATTGACATCCGTTATAAAATCCGTTTCAAACATAACGGAACCGGAACAGAAACGGATGTATAATACCAAACGGAAGATCCGCCTTAACGGAAACGGAACCGGAGCTCCGTAACATCGCTGGTATGTATATCGTCGCCTAGCAGCCAAAGTACAAGCTTTGCTTAGTTTGGCGCTAGGTTGATCTGTGTAAGATATTTAATTGGTATTTTATTAATTTTTTGGAAGTTTAGCGCATTAATTTATTTACAAAATTTACATTTAAGTAATTAAAATAAGGTAAAACCATATTTATTCAATTATTTTTTACAATAAGCCCAACCAAAAGAGACTTGAAGGAAGTATAGGCACCATCATTCGACGCGAGTGGTATAGAATATACATCGAATATGCTCCTAGCCTAGTAGTGAGTAGTGACCCTGCCTACGAAGCAGGAGGTCCCGGGTTCGAATCCTGGTACGGGCATTTATTTGTGTGTTTATCACAAATATTTGTTCCTGGGTTATGGATGTTAATTACAACGATACCCCATTAAAGCAGTCAAAGCTTTATTGATTGTAACATCGTAGTACAATAGGTAAATTCCGTTTTATAGTACTTTTACGTTTTAATATTTCTTTCTTTTTTTTACTTGAAATCTAAAAACTCCGTTCAATTCACACCATTTCAGGAAAGAATTTAGATCGTAAATAAAAAGTAAGTCGAAAGGCGATAAACGAAACGTTCCTCCGACGCCCATAAAATATGGGCGCAATAGCATGCTGATATATAATGTATAGTATAATGCAGTAAATTACGATCGTTCCTCGAAAATGGATTCGGATCACCCTTTTCCTTTAGTTAAAATATTGTCGCTAGGTGATAAAGCTAGCCATTCGTTGATAGTTCGGAACCATGATACGAATAGTAGTTCTTTTATTCTCTCATTCTCCATTCCGTCGGGGTTGTAAAAAACTTACAGGGCACAAAAAAAAATTACACTTTGTATTTAAGGGCCAAAACACAATTACACATTGCGACGTCGTGTTGTGGCACGATACGACGTCGTGTCACGTTGCGACGTCGTGTGATATTGCGACGTTATGTATTAGCACGATACGACGTCGTGTCGTTGCGACGTTGTTTTGTGGAAATTTAAAGTTTTTTTTGTAGGTACCTAGTAAGTACCTCCTTATCTTGTAAATAAATAAGTACAATAATTGGCCACATAAAGATCGTTTTTGGTCAAGCTATTGTTAGGATCGCGTTAATTAAGTAAATATGAGCGTTACGACTCTTACGACACAGTGATTTACAAAGTCAATTTACATCATAAATTTCTACGACCCGACGTCGCAACGTGACACGACGTCGCATGTGCCACGTCACGACGTCACAAATTGTATTATGCAATGTATAAAAACTTTGTATATTCGTCCAGACGGGTTGAACAAATTGGTCAATATCGGCGAGCCAAATTGGCGTTTGCGTGTGTTACCACCTGATTTGATCAGACAATTAAATTTCGGATTGGCGAAAAATTGTTCCCGTCAGGACTGGCCTTAGTATTTGTCAACAAGTTGGATTATAGCTAAAATAGCTTCGCACAGGCTAGCCGGTGGGAATTGAGCTTATTGATGCCTCTCTTCAGTAACGTACTACCTCTAGAAACGTAATTTATGTAGATTTAGGGTCTGTTAACCCGTTGCTCAACTGTGTCTATCAGACAGTAGGTGTTGACTCGTATTGTAGAGGGTTGAATGTATAAATGTTTATATGACATTATTTGCTCTTGACTAAAACGAATATTTTTTTTATTTATATGAGCCTAGAGTGTCCCACTGCTGGGCAAAGGCCTCCCTCCTCCCTTTCCACGTGTCCCGGTCTTGACCCGTCTCCCACCAGTTCATGTTAAAGGCGTCGAGGTCATCTCGCCAACGCCGTCGAGGTTTGCCGCGACCTCGGGTCCGATTTTGTGGGGCCCAATTAGTGGTTGATTTAGCTCACAAGTCATCTGGCATACGGCAAAAACGAATATACAAATTTAAATGAAATGAAATGAAATGAAATGAAATGAAATGAAATGAAATGAAATGAAATGAAATGAAATGAAATGAAATGAAATGAAATGAAATGAAATGAAATGAAATGAAATGAAATGAAATGAAATGAAATGAAATGAAATGAAATGAAATGAAATGAAATGAAATGAAATGAAATGAAATGAAATGAAATGAAATGAAATGAAATGAAATGAAATGAAATGAAATGAAATGAAATGAAATGAAATGAAATGAAATGAAATGAAATGAAATGAAATGAAATGAAATGAAATGAAATGAAATGAAATGAAATGAAATGAAATGAAATGAAATGAAATGAAATGAAATGAAATGAAATGAAATGAAATGAAATGAAATGAAATGAAATGAAATGAAATGAAATGAAATGAAATGAAATGAAATGAAATGAAATGAAATGAAATGAAATGAAATGAAATGAAATGAAATGAAATGAAATGAAATGAAATGAAATGAAATGAAATGAAATGAAATGAAATGAAATGAAATGAAATGAAATGAAATGAAATGAAATGAAATGAAATGAAATGAAATGAAATGAAATGAAATGAAATGAAATGAAATGAAATGAAATGAAATGAAATGAAATGAAATGAAATGAAATGAAATGAAATGAAATGAAATGAAATGAAATGAAATGAAATGAAATGAAATGAAATGAAATGAAATGAAATGAAATGAAATGAAATGAAATGAAATGAAATGAAATGAAATGAAATGAAATGAAATGAAATGAAATGAAATGAAATGAAATGAAATGAAATGAAATGAAATGAAATGAAATGAAATGAAATGAAATGAAATGAAATGAAATGAAATGAAATGAAATGAAATGAAATGAAATGAAATGAAATGAAATGAAATGAAATGAAATGAAATGAAATGAAATGAAATGAAATGAAATGAAATGAAATGAAATGAAATGAAATGAAATGAAATGAAATGAAATGAAATGAAATGAAATGAAATGAAATGAAATGAAATGAAATGAAATGAAATGAAATGAAATGAAATGAAATGAAATGAAATGAAATGAAATGAAATGAAATGAAATGAAATGAAATGAAATGAAATGAAATGAAATGAAATGAAATGAAATGAAATGAAATGAAATGAAATGAAATGAAATGAAATGAAATGAAATGAAATGAAATGAAATGAAATGAAATGAAATGAAATGAAATGAAATGAAATGAAATGAAATGAAATGAAATGAAATGAAATGAAATGAAATGAAATGAAATGAAATGAAATGAAATGAAATGAAATGAAATGAAATGAAATGAAATGAAATGAAATGAAATGAAATGAAATGAAATGAAAGTTTATTCACGAGAACATATGGTACAGTAGATATTATTAAGTGTACATATTGACCCATGATATGTTCGGCCTTATGGCATGTGAAAATTATTTGTATTGACATAGTTCATGCATGTCAAAGGAAAATACGTTACAAAAATGTCGCGTTTATTAAAATATTATCAAAATTTAAATTATTAAATACAAACACCAAGTTCTACAGTCAGTTAGTCATTCAAATTCAGCGCCTAAGTTCATCAATCTATTATAGTTAAATCTAATTGTCTTACTTACCTATGTAAAAAGATTACATGTTAAAATGAAGTAAAAATTAAAATTTATAATGTCAAAGTTTACATGTCAAAATTAGGTAAGAATTAGAATTTATAAATATAAATATAAATATTATAGGGACATTCTTACACAAATTGACTAAGTCCCACGGTAAGCTCAAGAAAGCTTGTGTTGTGGGTACTCAGACAACGATATATATAATATATAAATACTTAAATACATAGAAACAACCATGACTCAGGAACAAATATCTGTATCATCATACAAATAAATGCCCTTACCAGGATTCGAACCCGGGACCATCGGCTTCATAGGCAGGGTCACTACCCACTAGGCCAGACCGGTCGTCAAAATAATTTATAATGTCAAAGTTTACATGTCATAATTAAGTAATAGTTAGAATTTATAATTAAATTAGGATTTATGATGTCAAAAGTTTACATGTCACAATGAAGTAAAAATTAGAATTTATAGTATCAAACGTTAACATGTCACAATGAAGTAAGTAATAGTTAGAATTTATAATTAAAATATTCATCAATGTTATAAAAACTTGCATTACACAATATATTTTTCAATTTAAATTTGAACTCGTTAAATGGTAGCGTCTTTATGTTTGCAGGAATTTTGTTAAAAATTTGTATACACATGTGATATGCGCCTTTTTTTCTTATTTTAAGGTTATAGGGCGGTAGTGTCATTTGGTACTGTCGAAGAGGTCTATTATTTATATTATTAAATGGCGGGAAGAGTTCTAGATTCTTCTTCACAAAGACAGCTGCTTCGTAAATGTATAGGCTTGTCAGTGTTAATAAGTTAAGCTTTGCAAAATCAAGTCGGCACGATTCTCTGCGACCTTTACCACAAATAGTTTTAATGCACTTTCTTTGGGCTACAGATGCACGTTCTATTTCAACTGAGTTTCCCCATAAGAGGATCCCATATCTAAAAATGGACTCGATATAAGCATGATATGTTACAAGAGCTGTTTTTTGCGAAACCGTTTCTTTGAGTCTCCATAATACATATATAAATTTATTAACTTTCTTACATACATTTTCTACATGTCGTTTCCAGTTACAGTGAGTGTCTAAAGTTATGCCTAAGAATACAGAGTCTTCTACTTCTTCTATTTCGATGTTGTCATGTAAATTTTTTATTGTCTGTGGCGCTGCTTTGTATGATCTAAACTGGATAAATTTTGTTTTGCTAAGATTTACCTTTAAATGATTTTCGCTAAGCCAACCGATGACATCGTTCAATGCAGTATTTACCTCGCGTTCATATGAGTCTGTATTGGTACCTTTGATTAATATCGTGGTATCGTCAGCAAATAGGACGCAATCATGTCGGATACATTCAGGTAAGTCATTGATATATATTAAAAACAATAACGGGCCTAAAATACTGCCTTGTGGCACTCCGTATGTATTAACTTTATACTGGGACTTGTACGATTTCAGTTTATTGTTTTGAACCCTCTCAATTTGAGTACACTGCTTTCTTTCAGACAAGTAACTTTGAATCCAGGAATATGCGGGTCCTCTAATTCCATAGCGTTGGAGTTTGTCTAAAAGTCGGCGGTGACAGACGGTATCAAAAGCTTTGGACATATCCAAAAGTAATACCCCAACTGGAATGCCTTTGTCTATACAGTCCGTAATTAAGTTATTTAACTTAAAGCACGCTAATGTTGTAGACTTTTTTTTTCGAAAACCGTTTTGCTCGTCCTTTAAGATGTTAAATTTGTCTAAGAAACGTTCGATTCTGTTGTACATGGCTCGTTCATAAATTTTTGCCACGACTGGGATTAATGTAATAGGACGGTAATTTCCTAATTCCGACCTGTTACCTTTTTTAAATATTGGTTTGACAACAGATTTTTTTAATATCGTAGGGAATGTGCCTTGTTCGAAGGATTTGTTAATCAAATACGATAGATGGAATGCCAGTATTGGTGAAATACTCTTTATGATTTTGGTCGGTATTTCGTCAAATCCAGTAGATCCAGTATTTTTAAGAGAGCATATGATTTTATATATTTCACTCGGTTCAGTAGGGGTTAGAAACATACTGTTTTGTTGAGATTTAAAGGTTATTGGCTTTGGGAATTGTTGGCTGTTATTAGACGATTGGTTTATATTAATATAATAATCATTAAATTCCTCTGCAATGTCTTGAGGCCTATGTAATTGGATGTCATGCCTGTCTGTAATACTAGTTATTTCTTTTTTAGATGTTTGATTGTAACTACCTTTGATTACGTTCCACGCAGCTTTGCATTTATTTGATGAGTTTGATATGAATTTAGTATTTTGTATTTTTTTCGAGTGAGAGATACATTTTTTAAGTATTCGTGTATAGTTATGCAGCTGTTCTTTATTCAGGTCTTTATTTTGTGTACTTTTTTGATATTTAAGGAACAGTTTTCTTTTCTTAACACAACATCGCTTAAGTGATTTCGTAATCCATTTCAGCTTTCTGTTTGCGTTAGATATTTTTATTTTTATTACAGGAAAGCAAAGATTGTGGAATAGTACTATAAGATCATGAAATACGGTAAATGCTTTATTTGAACAGTTTTCATCATAAATTTCAGAGAATGAGAGCTGACTGACATGATTTTTAAATATGAGGATATTTTCTTCGCTATAGTCTCGTTTCGTAGAGTACCACTCGCGTATGTAATTATTTATTTTAGTGGGAAAAGTTACGATTTGAGCTGTGTTATGGTCTGAGAGGCCTAATTGCACAGTTGTCCCTTCCGCCGTTTTTATGTTGCTAATTATATGGTCTATGCTATTATTTTTGCGAGTAGGTTCATTTATATGACTACACATATTATAATTATCCAGAAGAGCAAAATAGTCCTTTGTTGTGTTATTTTTAATTAACGTATTAATGTTGAGATCGCCACATATAATAATTTTTTTACGACTATTAGCTTTAGATCGGAGAAACTTTAGCATTTTCTCAAATTGTTTAAAAAATGAATTGATGTTCGAATCAGGAGTTCTGTATAGGCACACTACTATCAAATTACAGTTATGTATTTCGATACCACAACATTCAAATTCTCGTTGGATTGAAAATGTTTGTATGATAGGTAGGTCATCTACATCAAGAGTTTTATTAGCCACTATGGCGACACCGCCTCGCTTCTTAGGTCTAGAGTAAAAGGAGACTAATTCATAGTCTTTGAGAACAAGATTGTTTTCGATACCAGAGGACAGGAACGTTTCTGAGAGGCAGATTACATGAGGAGCAGTTCCTTCATTTTTAAAACTATCTAGGATTAATTCCAATTCGTCTACTTTTGATAAAATGCCAGCTATATTTTGGTGGAATAAGCAAAAAGTATCATGTTGAGACACGAAAAGTCCGATTTTGTGAGACGCTTGCGTTTATATCGTGTAGGTGGCTACTGTCGGTAGAGACGCGTAGTTGTGTATGTTCAGGGTGTGCAGGCTCATGAGACTGTAAAATTGAACCTAAAATGAAAACTACAATTTTGCGTAGGGGTATAACCTCCGGTCGTCATCCGAATATCATCTTTAGGTATCCAAACATTACATTTTTCTTTACCATGCCCATATTAAGCTTTCTTACAGGGTTATTATTACTTTAAAAAGCAATTTCACCTGAATATTGCATTCCATAGTTAATTTTTCATAACCGGCCCAATATGAGTTTTCTTAGGAAGGAATTCCTTTACTAGGATATTAAAATTCACGTTCAACGGCGGTAACCACCGTTTTCCGTTAAAACGTCGAGATGACGAATGGTACGGGGAAATTCGAGGTTTTCGGGTTATTTCCTTTTGGCTAATAGCCGCTTGTTACTAGAATGTTAAGTTTGAGCATCGCTGGTGTTTGTAAAGCGTGAAATATGGAGTTACGTTCGAAATTTTGAATTTGATTTCTCGCGTTCACGATTCGTTCGCATTCTTGCAACTCGCCATTTTTGGGTAATTCAATAAATAACTATTTATTTATGTATTCGTAATATCGCTCCAGGGCTAATAATGCCTTTTAAAATTACCTTAGACGTTTCCAGGATGGCATTGTCCCCGTGGTAATAGAGAAAGACTGGCTAAAGTTGACATCAATGTCTTCTAGATACGTGAGTTTTTGAACTGTCTGCACTTGGTCTTGAAAGTTTTGCACACATACAAAAAAAAATGTCATTCAGTAAATAATAGTGAGTAAAACTCGTCAACGTTTAAAATGAGTGTCTTTTCCATATCCATACCGATATTTAGTCGTTTACAAATTAGAATATGAGTCACGAGTGTAGATTCTAATCAAATTAGCATATCACAAATGAACTACAAAAGGGGTGTTTTGCGTTTAACCCCTTTTGTAATGTGAGTCACATTGCGTGACTTCTGTGAGTCAGTGCGTTTGTTACTCCATTAAGTGTAAAGGGGTGCTAAGTTGATTGTTATGTCAGACTAAAACCACAATTACAATCGGGTCTATCGCCAGGACCCCGCCACCCACGAACCGGGTCTACCAATCGGGTCTAATGGTTCCTCTACACCAGCGGTCGGCAACAAGCGGCCCGCGAGCCTCCCTGGCTATTTTGTATGTAATATTGACAAACGACAATGTCTGATAAAGTCATAAATATTAACAAAGTGCGGCCCGCGTCAACTTCGGTAACTACTATTTGGCCCTTGGCTGCTAAAAGGTTGCCAACCGCTGCTCTACACGATTGGTCATCATATTCTTCTTTGTCGTCACACTCTTGTCAGAGTGGTCGTGGTCGACATATCAGGGCCGGTGGCAAGCTTCACAATCCATCGCCATTCCTCCCGCACTGTAGAGTCATCTAATGACGTTGGTAAAAAAGGTAACAAAATAAATTCGCTATAGACTAGAATAGAAAAGAATAGAATAGAATAGATACACTTTATTGACAAACTGTGTACAGAAGATGACATTTATACAAGAACATTGTCCCAACAGTTACCCGACATGGGCGTGCAATGATTTGCGTGCGTGGGCCTGGGCGTGACTCGATTGTAAATGTGTTTTAATATATTGTGTTCAAAACGCGAAAGTTTTAAATGTTAATTATTTTGTCGATAAAATTTAAATATAATTAACATCTGAAATTTGTTAAGTGACAATAAATGTTTAATTGTAAACTAACTAATATGGCTCAGCGACCCAAAGAGGGTCTTGGCCTCCGAAACGAGAGTACGCCACTTTTCCCGATCCTGCGCCGTTTCCTGCCTACATAAATTAATTGTTGCCCTTGCAAATATAGTCTATTATTATAAAGTAATTAAAATTAAGTTATTACAAATAACTTTATACAATGACAATTTATCGTCTATCCTTTGTGTTATAAAGCTGTATGCACACATGAGAACTTGTGCCATTAATATCATGAATTATAAAGCTAGGGTTACACTGGGGAATAACCGCCGATTCTAAATCCCTGAATGATTTGCGATAATTGATATGATATGTTATTTAAGCTAGATAATGTGTTTGCATGTTAAATTCAGAATTATGAACCAAATGTGTCTTGAAGGAAATGAGAACGTGAAAAAATTGCTAATTATATTCATAGGTGTTCCCTACCGATATAAATGCCGGCAACGCACTTACAAAACTATTAGGAATAGAATTAGACTCAAATATGAGCTGGAAAGACCATATTCTAAAATTGACAAAAAATTATCATCTTTTATATATGCCCTTGAGCATCTAAAGCGAGCTACAGACCTACAGACATCCCTTGCAGCATATTACGCATATGCCTATTCGCGAATATCATATGGCCTGGTCCTTTGGGGAAATAGCTGCGATATTGATAAAATATTTATTCTGCAAAAAAAATGCATCAGAATTCTAGTAAACATAGATCAAATGGAGTCGTGTAAACCCTATTTTATCAAACACGAAATACTGACCGTTGCATCTATGTACATATTTGAATCATGTAAATTTGTTAGGAAACACTTAAACTTATATTCACTCAAGATACAACTCAAATTAAAAGAAATAATCGTAATGTTAATCAACTAAAAGTGCCCTTTTCGAAATTAAAACTTGTCACATGTAGCCCCCATTATATGACTATAAAAATCTATAATCACCTTCCAAACTCTATCAAAGATCTGGAAAATGAAAGTCAATTTAAAAAACAGCTGAAACTGTTTTTAATTAGTGGATGTTTTTATAATATTAAAGAATTTTTTGACCAAGTCAGTAAATGAAAATATTACCGTGCTTTGTTTATGTAAGGAAATAATGTAATATCGCTATCAAATGATCAATGTATGTATAATATTAATTTAATGAAATGTGTATAATAATTGTAATCAAATCAACTTGTAGCCCTCTTATATTGCCGTGCCCTTGCAGGGTGTCACATGTATACCTTTATTTATGTTCCATTCCATCCATGTCTGTAATGTGCAATAAAGTATTCTATTCTATTCTATTCTAAAAGCCCTCTGGTGTTGCGGGGTGTTTCATTCATATATCATTGGCCATTTTACATACTAATATACTTACAATAAATACATACTATTATATCCCTAGGTACATAAATAACCATTTCAACTTGAACTGCAGTTAATTTTAACTAAGACAAAAATTGTAGTTCCGCGAACTCTAAATCGATCCCACAATCCTCTGATATCTGTTTAACTGCAGACGTTCTGAAAGCTTCACACTTTAACGACAGACTGCATTAGTTTGCTAACCGTGAAAACATTTCAGGATCCGCTGAAAACATTTGAAAAGCACTGACACTGCAGAACCACTTAACTGAGCGGAGAGGTCTTGAATTAAAGATCGATCACTCGGTCTTGGGACATGTGCAACCAAAAATAGGCGCATTGAGAGAATAGCGGCCCGATTTGAACTTTAAGATACGTCAAATATTAGGTACATCTAGATATGTACGATATGGATTAGATATATGTCAGTGTCAATAGTGACGTTTCTCGTCACTTTTGATTTTTTGTACATAATATTTGACGTATCTTAAAGTTCGAATCGGGCCATAGGAACTGTAGTAAGTCCATTTTTAAGAGTGCAGGAAGGTAATCAAACAATGTATGTATACGGTATGATGTCGATTACTTTATTTGTATCTGCGAAAAATCGAAGATATGCGAATAAAAGAGGGCTAACGTAAAATTATATTTTTTGGGTTTAAACATTCTTTATTCTCTTAAGAATTAGTAAAATTCACTTAACACGTTCACTGCGGCTCAAAATATTGCCAACTTTCAACTAGTGCTGTAAGAGGTCTTTACGCCTTAACTGTACCATTTCACCGGTGCGGTTAGGGGCCTTAAGACCACTCAAGAAACAAGAATATTAAAATGCTTTTTTTCTCATGAAATTCACAAATTTGTGAATGATACTTATATAATGCTGTTGCTAAAGGACTGTTTTGTCTTGTTTTGGCTTCGCCCGAAGTTCTGATGTCAGAATATGAAATTATGTCAAAAAATAATTAGGAGGCTTTTAGACCTCTTACAGCACTGAATTTGAGGTACATTTGTATTTACTTCTAGTGATGTTCCTAATAAAAATGCATTTTATCGATAAATCAAAAAAAAAATTATATACTGTAAGTGAATCACATATATATGACTGTTATAGAACCATTTAAGACACAGAGGCTTGTTACAATCACGGCAGTAACATTTAATTTCTACTAGAAGACGGCTCACTTACGGTGTTCGCTTTTGCGGTAACTTTTTGGTAAACTCGGCGATATTTTAGCACAGAGGTTTCGTCTTGCACTTCATTCTGATTCTGTGCTAATTGTAGATTTCTCCGACATCTCTTGTTTACACGACCCATGATTCATCACATTCGATACTTATTGTTAAATATCATTCACTGATCAACAACACTTCTTGGGTATTTAACTTAAACACTGAACACAATTGACGCTTACTACTTAGAATGTACGTATTTTGACTCACGAGCAAATGCAATACATTACGTAGGTACATATATTGCTCATCGACGCGTTCCCATCACTGGGTCATAGTTCGACTATCATAGACACAGACAGGTGCGAGAGGGGGCGGATAAGCCCGTACTACCTATATGAGGTCTTTAGACCCCCTATCCGCACTGGGCGCACACTTTTCACTCTCAGTGCGATGAGAGGCCTTAAGACCTCCTGCGTGTTTTAAAGTGTCAAAAAATTCTACGTTATAATAGAAATCGAACCATTTATTGGACTCTTTTCTACCTATACAATTCAATAAGTTACGAGGTCCGCACCAGAGCGAAACCACAATATTTTTGCCCGCACAGCCCGGGAGTACTAGCAGGGGGTCTTTAGACCTTCTATCGCAGTGAACGTGTTAAAATGAGAACATGAGAACATGAGAACAACTTCATTATTACGGAGTTAGAGGATCGGCACTGAATTTACTTAAGTCCTACTTAAATGGTAGAATACAAAGGGTCGATGTGAATGGACAGCGATCACCTGGGTCATTGGTCTCTATGGGTGTACCACAGGGGTCAATATTGGGGCCTTTCCTGTTCCTTATCTACATAAATGACTTGCCATTCCTTGTTAAGACCCACCATGATATAGTATTGTTTGCAGACGACACCTCACTTATTTTCAAAGTCAAACGACAGCAACAAGCTTACAATGATGTAAACAATGCCATTTCAAAAGTAGTAAATTGGTTCAATGTTAATAATTTATTGTTAAATGAGAAAAAGACTAAATGTATTAAGTTTGTCACTAGTAGTAACGTAAGGCATGTGCAAACAAGTGTCATTGTGAAGGATGAGGAATTGGAATTAGTTGATAGTACAGTTTTTCTTGGTATAACTTTAGATTCTAAACTCCAGTGGGGTCCCCATATTGCTACTCTTTCGAATAGACTGAGCTCTGCAGCTTTTGCAGTGAGCAAAATCCGTCAGTTAACTGACGTGAAAACAGCTCGATTAGTATATTTTAGTTACTTCCATAGCATTATGGCATATGGTATTTTACTGTGGGGCGGTGCTTCAGAGATAAATACCATTTTTGTTCTGCAGAAGAGGGCTATTCGAGCAATATACAAAATGAACCATAGAGACTCACTTAGAGATAAATTTAAGGAAATTGACATAATGACAGTGCACTGTCAATACATTTATGAGAATATTCTGTATGTACATAAAAATATTGTAAATTTTAGGAAAAATTGTGAAATTCATAATATTAATACTAGAAATAAACATAAGCTCGCAGTGCCCTTCACTCGGCTCCATAAAATTAAAAAATCATTCATGGGTAATTGTGTAAGATTTTATAATAAACTTCCAAACCATATTACTGAATTATCTATTAATAAATTTAAGAATTATGTAAAGCGTAAACTTATTTCTAAAGCTTATTATACCACACAAGACTACATGAATGATATTACAACGTGGGATTAATTGTTATTCGAAATGATTATTTATTTATTAGGTACATTTGATTATTGATGAGGAAATGGATATTCCGATGTAATACTATCTACTTCTTTTGTTACTTATGCTTTTTTTTGACATTTAGATTTTATTCTAGAAATTCTAGACTAGTATTTTTTTATACAATCTTTTTAATGTTTGACGATTCTTTTGTGAAATTCTTAGTGTTAAATTTGATATGTATAATAATCCAATTTTATTATGGAATAATATTAACATCAATAAATTGCTCTGATAATTAGATTAAGATTAATTACGATTCATAAGAGCTTGTTGCTAGGCCTACACGAATAAAGTATTAAAAAAAAAAAAAAAAAAAAAAAACATAATATATACATTTTATTGACAGCAAATAACGTAGTTATTGAGTAGGTATATACAATCCTAAAAAAATAAGTTAAAAGTACCATCTAAATTAATTTATATTTTATTTACATATTCCACGTCACAAAAGGACCTAGCATACCATGGTGGCCTAGCGGTAAGAGCGTGCGACTTTCAATCCGGAAGTCGCGGGTTCAAACCCCGGCTTGTACCAATGAGTTTTTCGGAACTTATGTACGAAATATCAGTTGATATTTACCAGTCGCTTTTCGGTGAAGGAAACCATGGTAAGGAAACCGGGCTTTTTCCAATAAGGCCTTAGTTTCCCCTCTGGGTTGGAAGGTCAGATGGCAGTCACTTCAAAAACTAGTGCCTACGTCAATTCTTGGGATTTGTTGTCAAGCGGACCCCAGCCTCCCATGAACCGTGGCAAAATGCTGGGATAACGCAAGGAAGTAGTAGTCTCAAAAGGAGCGACAGAGTACTGACACTGATTAATTTTAATTACAATAAGCATTTGTTATTATTTTGCCAGTAACTATGTTTATGTATTTGTATTATACAGTGTGTTACCAGGACCCGGGCTTTTTTTAAGGGAGGTTAAAATATGGTATATCTATAATATAACCATGACATTAATTTAATTAATAAACTAAATTTCAGACTTCGTTAACTTTCTAACAAAATTTTAATTGCCCGCAATGTACAGCACAGTAAATTGACAAGTAAGTGCTAATGACAGCTCTTCATACTTTGTTTATTACGAAGTTTATTTCAAGATGCACTTAAGATAACTACACCAAATTAAAGCCACTCTGGTCTCATTGATAAAGACTTTACTACCAACTAAATTAAACTTAAATACAAACCCCACATTTTAATAAAATAATACATTAACCCCACATAATACGAGTACTTGACGTTGGTGTGGTACCTGTCTGAAGTGCTCGAGAATCCTTTCCTCAACTTACACTGGCATGATCCCGTGCATGGCCCTTTCAGACTGACCAGGGGTGATTGGCTTATTCTCACGAACTCGCTGAAAAGCCGCTGTTATCAATCGAGCATTGTGTGGATGTCGTCAATTTGGGAAGTGTTTCCTATAAAGCCTTAAGCCTTGAGCTGCAGTTCCACGTGTATCAACAACTCTCGAGCATTGTAACCCATTTTAAAGAAAAGCTCATACCAGTTTTTCTAATATTTTTTGGTCTGTTTTGACAACCCGACGTGTTGACGACTTTTGAAATTGCCATATCAAAGTTGACAAAAAACTCTTTAATTAATGTATTAAAACCTCGATACATGAACCCAATGATAAGGACGACAATAATTTACGATAGTTGTCTCAGTTTTTTACCCTCGTACCATGACATGCCTTGTACCACGTGCGTTAGCGATATGAGTAACGACAATTACGCAGTACACCCACTACATTGCGTGTGCGAATTTTGGAAATTTAATTGAGCAGTTAATTTACATAATTATGATTTGCTAATACACGCAAACAACTGCTAATGGATCATATTATTACCAGTTTTAATAAAAGCCCGATGGCTGGTAACACACTGTATATGTAGTATTAGGGGGTAGGTTAGTGGACAACAGTGCGCGCAATACTCGTTGTTAGGGTTCCGTACCCAAAGGGTAAAACGGGACCCTATTACTAAGACTTCGCTGTCCGTCCGTCCGTCCGTCCGTCCGTCCGTCCGTCTGTCACCAGGCTGTATCTCACGAACCGTGATAGCTAGACAGTTGAAATTTTCACAGATGATGTATTTCTGTTGCCGCTATAACAACAAATACTAAAAACAGAATAAAATAAAGATTTAAATGGGGCTCCCATACAACAAATTTGATTTTTGACCAAAGTTAAGCAACGTCGGGAGTGGTCAGTACTTGGATGGGTGACCGTTTTTTTTTGCTTTTTTTCGTTTTTTTTTTGCATTATGGTTCGTGCGCGAGTCCGACTCGCACTTGCCCGGTTTTTTATTTATAATAAAATTTCATATGGTTTTCTCAAAGGCAAATGCCATGAAAAAATTCACACGGGAATTAGACTAAAGGCGCAAGGGTAGACTCAAACCGAAACCTTAAATAGTATATACACTATGCAAGTTTTCACAAACTGCAAACGGCTATTTTCCCCTGCCCTCGATTAATAATTAACTGGCCAAGAACTGGGATAACCTAATTATTCAGGATTTAATTAACATGTCAGCGAGATTATAAATATTATACGAATTATACGATACACTTATTCATTAAAATATAATTTATTTACATACAATATATATACAGTGGTACTACTAAACGAAAGTAATAACTAGCTTAAATCTAAAATAGGCCCTTGAGGCATTGTACCAAGGATGCTGGCGGCATTTCCTCGCTGTATCGCAATGCTGATACGTTGTGCGAGGTAGCCGCCAGCTCTTCGGTCACCAGTTACGTCAACCAGACGCTTCGCGATTTCTGCGAACAACTTATGCGCGCTGGGACCCCAAAGGGTGATTCACTTTTGTATGGAGAAAAAAAAGTTGTAATATTTTTCCTGACTTTGCTCACCAATGGAGCCTCCCCACACTAAAAACTATCTATTTCAATTTTTAAAAGAATCGAATAACGTTTAGAGGTTGCACAAGTTGAAAAGGTAGAGTGAGAACCCCATACATTGCGTGAAAATGAACTATGTTCTAAAATGACAAAATATAATGAACTGATACTAAAATCGAATGAGAAAACTGAATTTTGCGTCTAAAACACGATAAAAGCACTTTTCATTTGGAAACAGGTGGAAAAACTGAAAAATCTTAATTAGAACATTTATCGAGTAACCAAAATCCAAGTTTATTACTAATTTTAAAATTTATTTATATGTAGAAGGTTCAGTATCACACTACTCTCCGCTTTGATGGTAGCCGCTTAAACCATTTTCTACCCTCCGATGTAGAGTCGTTGGTTATTTGAAAAATCTTTGTTGATGTTGTGCTGGTTGTGCAACCTCTAAATGTTGACCGATTTTAATTTCTTTTAACGTATAATATTTTTTTATCAGTTAGAACAAGAATTCGAGCAAAGTCAGATGAAAATCGAAAATTCGGAAAAATGAAACACCCTAGACCCCATGGACCTAGAGTTTCATTAAATAGTTTAAATACATTAAAAAAGTAGGCGCATTTTATCTAAGTATTTATTTAATATCTAAAACATTTCTGAGCTGGTAAAGACGGACTGCAACCCGTGCAACTTGTATGGGAACTGCAGTCGGCGTGTAGTTCCCATACTAATTGCAGTCGGGCTGCAGTCCGTCTGTATCGGCCCTATAAATGGCTAAAATCCATCTTGACAGACAAATTTCGACTAAAACATACCGGGAGCAACGAGACCTATGAGGTGCCTCGTATAGAGGCGAAACACGTGTCGAGTTTTGTACTTTTGATGGTGATTTGTTGTACAATTTATTTTCGCGATGTATGGGAGCGTGGGAACATTAATTGCATGCGGAAAATAAGTACGCAAGCAAGTGTCAGCTCGATTCGAAGTTTAAAAGCAATCCACAACCATAAAAAACTGTTGATAGTTAAGTATTACAAAAAGAAATAGAACGTGAAAACGAAAATGTGCCATAAAAAAAAATATATATATATATTATAGGACATTTTTACACAAATTGACTAAGCCCCACGGTAAGCTCAAGAAAGCTTGTGTTGTGGCTACTCAGACAACGATATATATAATATATAAATACTTAAATACATAGAAAACAACCATGACTCACGAACAAATATCTGTACCAGAATTCGAACCCGGGACCATCGGCTTCATAGGCAGGGTCACTACCCACTAGGCCAGACCGGTCGTCAAATATATATTTCTATATGTATATACTCTATATCTTAATGCATGGGAGTTCCACATATGGAACACACATAAAAAATCTTTTATTTTCCAAAATATGCGTTGTATATTTTTTTTATTATTTTTCCCTAAAAGTAAACACATATATTTATCACATATAATTTTATTTCTGAAAACAAAAAAGTCATGCATTGTAGGGTTAAGATTAAGATACGTCAAATATTACGACTAGATACGATATGGATTAGATATGCCAGTGTCAAACGTGACTTTTCTTCAAACAAAAACATCACTTTTGACACTGACATATCTAATCCATATTGTATCTAGTCGTAATATTTGACGTGTCTTAAAGTTCGAATCGGGCTGGGAACAGTGTTGGGCATTCAAGAATAAAATCATTATTTGAATAAGAATTCGTAGGAATAAAATCATCTCGATTTTATTCCCGTCAAAAATATTCAAATAATTTTGGTCGGGAATAATTCGTATGAGAAAAAATTGAATGAGAATAACTTATTCTTAATCAAATAAATATAATCATGATTTTTAATCGAAATAATATTTCACGAATAAAAATGTAGTCCGGGTACCGTATAGGTACTAATTACGTATAGTTAGGTAGATGTAATAGTAGTAAGTCTCTTGTCTAATTTATACCTATTTTATGGAATAAAATCTTACAAATTGACTGTCGCATAACGCATAGTTTTAGTAGCCGTATTATTTTTAATTTACTAACCAAATCATTAGGTTCAATTTAGCTGGTCTAGGGGCCTAGCCAAGATGCCAATCGTTTGTGCTCCAACAACGAATCGCTTTGTCTCTATCACTCTTACATATTAGTGCGATAGAGAGACGGAGGTAGCGTTTCGTTGACGTAGCGCAAACCATTGGCATGTTGGCTACGCACTCAAAATGCCTAGCCAAGATGCCAATTTTTGTTTTTAATTTAATAACCAAATCATTAGGTAAATTTAGCTGTTCTGGGGGCCTAGCCAACATGCCAATCGCTTGCGCTCCAACAACGAAGCGCTTTCTGTCTCTTATCACTCTTACATATTAGTGCGATAGAGAGACAGAGATAGCGTTTCGCTGTCGTAGCGCAAACGATTGGCATGTTGGCTATGCACCCAAGGTGCCTAGCCAAGATGACAATTTTTGTTTTTAATTTAATAATCAAATCATCAGGTAAATTTAACCGTTCTGGGGGCCTAGTCAACATGCCAATCGCTTGCGCTCCAACAACGAAGCGCTTTCTGTCTTTATCACTCTTACATATTAATAGTGCGATAGAGAGACAGAGATAGCGTTTCGTTGTCGTAGCGTAAACGATTGGCATATTGGCTACGAACCCAAGGTGCCTAGCCAGAATGACAATTTTTGTTTTTAATTTAATAACCAAATCACTAGGTAAATTTAGCTGTTCTGGGGGCCTAGCCAACATGCCAATCGCTTGCGCTCCAATAACGAAGCACTTTCTGTCTCTATCACTCTTACATATTAGTGCGATAGAGAGACAAAGATAGCGTTTCGTTGTCGTAGCGCAAACGTTTGGCATGTTGGCTACGCCCCCAATGTGCCTAGCCAAGATGCCAATTTTTGTTTTTATTTTAATAACCAAATCATTACGTAAATTTAGCTGTTCTGGGGGCCTAGCCAACATGCCAATCACTTGCGCTCCAACAACGAAGCGCTTTCTGTCTATTACTCTTACATATTAGTGCGATAGAGAGACATAGATAGCGTTTCGTTGTCGTAGCGTAAACGATTGGCCTGTTGGCTATGCACCCAAGGTGCCTAGCCAAGATGTCAATTTTTGTTTTAATTTAATAACCAAATCTTTGGGTACAATTTAGCTGTTCTGGGTGCGTAGCCAACATGCCAATCGTTTGCTCTACGACAACGAAACGCTATCTCTGTCTCTCTATTGCACTCATATGTAAGAGTGATAGAGACAGAAAGCGCTAAAAACAGCTAAATTGTACCTAGGGGCTATTCATAAATTACGTCATTTCAAATTAGGGGGGGGGGGGGGCTGGACATCAGATGATGGTAGCGTGACGTAGGAGGAAACGGGGTCATTCGAAGCATGATTTTTGGATGATTTTAGGGAGGGGGGGGGGGGGTCAAAAATCGTTAAAAATCGATGACGTAATTTATGGACAGCCCTCTAATGATTTTCGTTTGCGCTACGACTGCTACGACATCGAAACGCTATCTGTCTCTCTATCGCACTAATATGTAAGAGTGATAGAGAGAGACTATGCGCAACTCTACGGAGCGTCAAAGTTTGGCATGTTGGCTAAGCACCCTGATCGGTTGATAAAACTAGATAGTGCATAGCGGAACTCTTCAATGTGTACTATACCTAAACTAAAGAACTGAAGTAACAAATATCAAATCAATCCGACTTTTAAATAGAAGGGTGAAAATCAACTTACAAAATATAACCAATTGTACAACAAAAATTAACTTAATTCTAAATAACATTTTAATTGAATAAAACCTTAGTTAGAATAGGCCCACTTCTAGAATAATTATTCTGTTTTTTATTCCGCATTTAAAATAAAAGTCACATGATTTATTCACCTTAATTTTATTCTTAAATAACTAGTGCCAGAATTATTCTAATTCAAATCGATTTGAATAAGAATAAAATTTCTGTTTTTATTCTTATTATTCAAGTTAATTTTTGCCCAACTCTGGCTGGGAAGAAGCGGGTTAGCACTGATTGACTAGCACGTTATTATTACGCTGTAGGTGCAGGGCACTATTAGAGTGCGCTGCTGACTTCTGGCCGAAGGGTGTCGTGTTTCGGAG
The DNA here is from genome assembly GCF_910591565.1 of Cydia splendana. NCBI lineage: Eukaryota > Metazoa > Arthropoda > Insecta > Lepidoptera > Tortricidae > Cydia > Cydia splendana. The sequence goes on from NC_085968.1 coordinate 3,039,205, forward strand.
TTTCCGGGGCAAAATGCCGAATCCGACACAAGGCCAGACGATTCAACGGAGCCACGCCGTTTTGTCGCCATAATAGTATTTAGTTTTAGGTTGATGATATTTATAAATGTATGTTAGTTTGTAAGGTATGTACTATGGGCCTTTGTTGCCTGATAATAAACGATTTTATGATTAGATTATTGGTCGGATGAGGAAAGTAACATTTTATGTTTTAATTACAGGCCTATTCGGATTTCGAGATAATCACAAGATCTTGAGACGATTTAGAGATCAACTAGATCTACATTGGATATCGACTAGATGTGACTTGGATATCTAAGTCATAACTTGTCGAAATCGTTCAAGAGGACCTCCAGAATCGCGGAAACGTCAAATTTGACATATCTATTTTACAAATATCTTTAAATTATCCGTATCGTAACTTGTTGAAGTCTAGTAAAAATCTAATTCATTTTCCGAATCGAGCCGTTAAATGGTATCATAAAAAACCGGTCAAGTGCGAGTCGGACTCGCGTTCCAAGGGTTCCGTACATAAGTCCGACTCACGCTTGACTGCACATTTCTAATAGGTTTTCCTGTCATCTATAGGTAAAGTACTATTTTCCTCTCAACCAACCTGAAACTTGCTAAAAGCATTTATGGTGTGCCTACAGCAGAAAAAAACCTCGAGTTACCTCCAGGGGGCTTGGAGAAATGTTCGTCCAGGAAATAATTTTCAAGGTTATGTTCGGATTTTTGCCCGGACATTCCATATCTTCCCATGGCAACCGTACGCTTGTATAAACAGATAATTACGGTTCCGTAACGAACATTCAACGCTCGTTGACTCGTGTTCGATCTCGTTTGGATCGCGTTCAAACGGCTCGTTACGCTCAAACTGCATGTCGCATAAAGCAACATTGCCCGTTAAGGTTGCATGTGTTATCTGGCTTACGGCGCACGGTATTCTCAAACTTCTTGATGCATAGACCAGTATGCACCGATTTATACCATGTTATCCAACTTCGAATAAAAAAAAAACCGGCCAAAAGCGAGTCGGACTTGCGTTCCAAGGGTAATACGTTACCCAATTTTTTTACAGTTTTTATGTGGAACGTGAATGAAATGTCTTTAAAAAATCCGTAGGGGTCGGATCAAAAACTAAGTAATTAAGTCAGACTCACGCTTGGCTGCACATTTCTAATAGGTTTTCCTGTCATCTGTAGGTAAAGAACTATTTTGTGTATTTTTTTTCAAAATTGTAGATCCAGTAGTTTCGGATATACAAGGGGGGGGGGGGGGGGGTGGTCCGCCAGACAGACGCACGAGTGATCCTATAAGGGTTCCGTTTTTTCCTTTTGAGGTACGGAACCCTAAAAATGAGCGGATCTCGGGTAAAAACAAGTGACGACGCGACAGATTTAAGCAGGTTTTCTAAAGGTGGCGCCCGGCGGACCGTCGCGCGCAAGCAAATGTGTTCGAGATTTTGAATTTCGAACGATAACTTGTTTGAAGTTGAATGCGGCCCGATTCGAACTTTAAGATACGTCAGTTAATAGATCTAGAAACGATATGGATTAGATATGTCAGTGTCATATGTTTTTTTCAAACAAAAACGTCACTTTTGACACGGACACATCTCACACATCTCACACATCCATATCGTTTCTAGATCTATTCATTGACTTTTTTGTGTTTTTGGAGTTGGTCGCATAAAAAACGTTGTTCAGTATGACATACATTCACTCCTTCGGAGTATGGTCAGACAAAAAATAACTCTATAAATGGTTAGTTTGTTTGAAAAAATATCACTTTTGTCACTGACATATCCCATCCAATATATTATAACCAAACTATGGACTCTCTGTCTGCGATAAATGATTATTTAATATCCCTGACAATTTTTTTTACACTTTTCAAAACGTTCATTTGTTACCAAAATATTGACAAAACTGGTATATGGCACAGCATTATGCATTCAAGGTGTTGCCATGAATTTGCGTATTCATAAATTCTGGTATCAAAGCGATGAATATTGTCTGTTTTTCACGCCAAAACCGCGTTGGAATAACAAAGGAAGCTTTTGAATAATTACCTTCTGTTTTACGATAATTTTAATGATCCTTGGACAACATTAGGGGAAGGGGAGCCTAATGAGTCCGTCTTTCGGGAAAGTAGGTATCGTCCAATCACCAATATACGGCGCGATTCGGGAAATGAATTAGAGCTTCACTCATGAAATAGTAAAGATATGTGACGTTCCACGGCAAAAGATACCATTGCCCCGGCTGAATATTGGAACGGCGTTAATAATAGCGTAAGCGCCAGCCGCCATAAGATACCTTTTGCCGTGGAACGTCACATATCTTTACTAAGGTCACTGTGGGTAAGTCCGTCTACAAGGCAAGTCCGTCAACACGTTATAACTTTTGAATTTGAAGGCGTATGCGACTTTGGAGTCCAGTCGATTAACCACTTTTTCGCGCTAGTTCCGTCTCTGTAAAACAGATGGCGCTGTGACAACCAACTTCAGAGCAATCCGCCTCAATAAGTCATTTCGTGTTTTGAACTCGAAGTCATAGTGCGACAGCCGTCCGAAAAAAAATTGTTAAAAATAGTTTTTGAAAAGATTGTGCATCAGAAAGTAACTACGTAGGTAGCATAAGAACCAGTTGTCTTTATTCTATTTTTAAAATATCAGAAATTAGCTTAGTTTTGTAATTATACGTTCCACAATTTATCATATTAAAATTTGACTAAGTTGGAAAGTCCGTCTATTATGTTCAAGGCAAGTCCGTCATATGCCGGAGTTTCGTTAAATCAGAGATTACCAACTGTTTTTGCGATTTTAATATTATAACGATTTGTTAAGGTATCAAAAAATCCTCCAGACTTTGCGCATGATGTTACTTTATTAAATTTTGATCTCAGTATATTAAAAGAAACGATTAAAATTCATTTTAAAATTACTATTGATCTTTTATTTCGGAAATCAAAAAAATAATTATGTTTAATTATTTGCAAAAAAGGTTTACCACCCCATTTTGGTAGTATATGCCGGACTTGCCTTTGTTTTAGAAAAATGGTGTTTATTTCGAATCTGAACCGTATATTAACAAGTTTAAAATACACTTTTCATTGTCTTGATCCGTTCTTTTTAGGAATTTGACTACGAACATATACGCACCCATATATTGGCTGATATCATAACTAGACGGACTTCCCTTAAACTGCACGGGAAGTCCGTCTACTCGCCGAATTTTAAAAAATGCCATTGTTTTTGCTTAATTTGTGCTTGAAATGATCTGTCACTAAGGCTAAACTATTAATTATTAAATTCTTCATCGTGTGCGATTACAAGCAGTAACATAGGTGAATAATTAACGGAACTAGATCACTCCAAAGTCAAAAAAAAATAAAGTATGCCGGACTTCGCCACATTGACCTTATTTCAAATCTAGTGAAGCTCTAATTCATTTCCCGAATCGCGTCGATATTCTTAGTTTAAAAATGAAATTGCCGATTATTTGTATCAGAGTATTTATTCAATTTCATGAAGTAAGAGTATTTATTTGTAAGTAATTTAAATGAAACTGTAACAAAACGCCATTTTTATAACTAACATTGTCGATCGATTCCTTAACTTTTTCTACGCTGTTCTGAAACTACGAAATTACCAATTATTATAGATATTTCGTTGTACCTATTTCAAAGCTTGAAAGGACACGGAGGCATATTAAACTTTCATTGTGACATCAAAATAATATCTAAGTAAATAATGTCAGTTGCCCGTGCGTCCCGCTCTTGCCAATACGCGAACGGACAAGTACGAGGGAATAGCACGCGCGACTGACATCATTTAGATTAGATATGCAACGGATAGTTGTTTGGCCGGATACCGGATAACGGATTATCGGCCTGACCATCGGCCGAATATTCGGTATCCGGCCGCCGAATATTCGGCCGGCGGAACTATACCTACATTTCGGTTTTTCAGATGCGCATTGTGTAGGTTTTGACCTGTTTCGTAGTGAACTTTCGCGCGGACTCATTTCTAGGTTCGAAATGAGTGCGCGTGCAAGTGAGTGGTATGTTTAAATTGTTTTAAAATAATAAACGAGTACGATTATGACCTTGACTGTTTCTTAAATCCAATTTGTTTACTCCGAGATCAAGCAAAGTTACTATCCGGTATTGGGCCGGATATCAAAAAATGGGCCGGATACTGGATAGTAACCGTATATTCGGTGCATCTCTAATTTAGATGTCACAATGTAAGATTGAATTGCCCTCACGGACTACGAGACAAAACGATAATTAACCATCACACGGTACCACTTTGGTCCTCTGTCCTCTCCTAAATACCCCACACCTGCCCATTTGCGGGCAGTCTAATACAAGCCGAATGCATATTCATGTAGCATGTGAGGTTACTGCTGGAGGTACTGATTCGTAATTACCAAACACTATTATTTAAATAAAAGTAAACAAACAATTTGTAAAGTTTCGGGTAATTATAACATTTATTTGTTAACCGACCAATTACAAAACCGCCTGGATCAATCACTGCACGACCTGACTTTAACCTACATTAGTTGATCGTGTAATGTTTTCATCTACCCTCAACTGGCTTAAGGAGCCATTTGAGGGTAGATTTTGTTTACTTTTATTTAAATACCTAAAGATACAGAGTATAGTTATAGGGCCCGATTCGGATTTTGAAATAGACATCTATTAGATATATTTTAGACATCATCAAGATACGATAACGATATGTTTAAGATCTAACCTGTCAAATTTGACATTTGCGCGATTCTGGAGATACTCTTGAACGATTTCCACAGGATATGACTTAGAGATCCAATTCACATCTAATAGATATCTTACTCTATCTAACGTAAAAGTGACATTGGTTGCCCGAATTGCGCTGCAAAAGAGAACTAGTTGATATCTAAACTAGAATGGATCTAGTACGTGTCGTCTCTTGTGAATATCTTGAAGTTCGAATACGGCAGATAGTCGGATGATTTTAAAATGTCGGTATCCACTTGAGACGACCACTACCTGATGACGAATGGCATGTTATCTTTTGTTAAACCAAACCGCTAATTACCTTTTTATCTTTTTAATTTAAGTGCCCATCAACACATTAGCGCCACTGCTAAATAATCGTGATTATTTAAATTTGGAGATAAAAACTAATATACCTATTCTCAAAATATATATGTCGTAGTCAGATCGTATAATCCGCCGTATTACATTACGGCTAGTCGTTTTCAAACACAGGAGCGTTTTCAAATGCGGCGGTTCGACGAATAGCCGGATTGTCATTGCGATACGTTCTTCAATAAGGCGGCCTACGTTTAGCCGTATCGTACTACTATTTAGATTGTAGTGACCAGTTCTTTCGGTCGCCTACGTAACCGGAGTTTGACAATGTTTGCAATTTAATTTATTTTTACCATGGTCCCACCGCACTACATGTGTTTCTTTTCCAAAACGTTTCCTTCACAACTTAAATAGACGGAGCCCCGCTTTGCGGGGCTCCTATTTCTGGGCGGTTTGCCCTTCGGGCATCTGAAGCTACCTAACGAACCTAACCTACTTACCTACCTACGCTTTTTTCCCCAAAGTGTAATGTATTCACGGACGTCTCACTAAATCAATAGGCAGGTAGGTTAGGTTTGTTAGGTAGCTTCAGATGCCCGAAGGGCAAACCGCTCAGAAATAGGAGCCCCGCGAAGCGGGGCTCCGTCTAGTTAAGTTGCGAAGGTAATGTTTTTTGAAAAGAAACAGTCCGACGAACTCCAGATTTGATGGACACCCCAGCGTTTTTCATAGTTTGTTGTTGTTATGTCAGGCAGCGCCACGAGTGTTAAGAATGGGAACTAAAACTCGATGGCATTACGGCTAGCCGTGTTGAAGAACGTATGGCGCCGAATACATTCCGGCGGATTTTCATTCAGCCGCATTCAATCCGGCTAATCGTTAAACCGCCGCATTTCAAAACGCCCCTGTTTTTGAAAACACTAATCGAGATATGGGGTACAGCTGTAGCAACTCAAATAAATACAATACAAAGAGCACAAAACAAATTAATTAAAGTATTATTTCATTTCGATCGTCTAACACCGACAGATTATATTTACAAAAAAACTAAAATCATGAATATACGCCAATCATACACTTACTATACTTGTATGCTAATACGCAAAATTATACAGAGAGACCTACATATAAAAATATCTTTTACCAAAAAACATGAAGTGCAAAGAATAAAACTAAGAAATGCTAATGATTTGATCCTTCGTGCACCACGTACAAATTATGGCAGGAAAACTATACTTTATGAAGGTGCTGATTTATATAATAAATTGCCAAAAGATATAAAATACGCCAAGTCCTTTATCACATTTAAAAGGTTGCTGAAACATTATATTACTAATAAATAGCCCCCCTCATTATTTTTAATATTAATATGCAAATACTATAGCTACCTATATAATATAACATTGATATACATCTACTTATTCTGTTCATCTACTTATAACTAAATAAACGAAATATAATATAACTAAATTATTACATCTATCGAAACACACCAACACTGCATTAAACTAGAAGAAGCGCTTTGTCACCTCCACGCTCTTTATATCCGTGTAAGTAACTACGTATCCTTATCTTATCTCTGTTACTATGAGCCAGCCGGTCCGGGCCGTAGCAACTACGCTCGCATTCCATTGCATCTTTTGTTTATAAGTTAAGTATTGATTTACCCGAAAAAAAAAAGTGTATTTAGTTTAATTTTGTTTAAGTCATAATATGTAAGTACCTACAGTATTAAGTGGTTATAATTATAAATTAAGTGTGCGCTCACCGAAAAATATGTATTTTGCATGAAAAAAGAAATAAAAAATTCTCGTGTAAGTGAATATTATGTATTCTTATGAGAAATAAAGATCTTTAAACCTAAAACGGCTAGCCGTAATGTAATACGGCGGATTATACGATCCGACTGCGACATATATATTCTTCACATACTAGCATGACATTAGTACCCAAAGGCGGAATAGAACCATGTTGAACCAAGGACAGCATATCAATTCATTCACATCCAGGGCGTTTCACATGTAAATGTCTGCAGCTCCATTTGAATATCTGGAGGGACGTTTGTAGTGTAAATGGGCCTTTTCGATACGTATTTTGTAATTGCAGACTTGTGTGATGTCAGAGAAGGAATACTTAATCCGATCGGTAATTTAATATTCCTTTCCAATATTTCAATCTAGACATCAAAGAGATCAATCCAAATTTACATTCAGACATCAAAATATCTAAGTAATGTAATTTTATCGTCACCCGCCCGTGCATCTAAAGGGGCCCACTGATTAACAGTCCGCCGGATGGTATCTGCCTGTAACTGGTAACTGTCAACTTTTTGTTCTAACTGACAGGCCGATTCCGTCCGGCGGACTGTTAATCAGTGGGCCCCTTAAGTGCGCTGTGCAGTAGAAACGTCGGAGGTCATCTTCAAATTTATTTAAATGTCATCATCTCCTGTTTTAGGACACTGGGTTGTTTGGGAATGACGTTATTTATCAGTTTTGTCGGCTCGGGTAAAAAAGAATAATAGGTGCCTTAATAATTCTGCCAAGCTTCCTTCTTTCCTTCTGTAAACGCATCAACCCCAATGCTTCAAGGAAATAATTTAATGAAATGTTGGCCATAAATATTAATGATCGTCTAGTTCAAAATGTAGGACCCTCTACGTTGTGATAAAATATTTTTATGAAATCGACGTATAATTAAAATTGAAATAAATTAATTTTAATTTCCCAATAAATAAAATGAATGAAGCACAACTAATCAAAAAAATGAAACAACCGTTAAATAAAATAAAATGTCTCAATAGACATCCGTTTATAAAAATATAATCGCAAATACGAAATAATAATTATAAATATTCGCATAAAACAAATGCTTATACTGACACAAAATAAACCGTCAGTATTAACCGTCCGTATTTGAAAGATCATCCGTATTTCAATAAATTTGTACGTAAACAAACAAAACGAAGTAACGTAAAAAATTAAATTACCCGTAAGCTCAAAAGAAATAAGATAATAAAATCTAACTACATAAATGAACATGCAACTCACCGAAAACAGCATGGCTAAGGAATAAAATTAATTAGTTGATTTAATTACCTGACTTTACATGTAGATTTACAATGTTGTAATTTAATAACTAGTAACATACTTCTAACTTAAATATAAGCTCGTCACACAGCAAAGCGACAACGATCTGAAATAAAAGCCCGACTTCAAAGGGACCTTGTGAAACAGACCATAGGTCTAGAATGGGGAACCTAAGTTATTACTTTGTTTTTGAATGTCCAGGGGCTCCCTGCCATCCTACACCCCTGCCTCGCGTGACGTTGAGAATGGAACATGCCCGTCTACGCGTCCTTCAAAACCGTCAGGACACAAACCTAGCTAAACCAAATAACAACCAAACCATCACACCTACTCATACTTCTTCATTCTTCGCTTTCCTGACGTTCTTAAAATATATTTACGCACAATGCAATTTTAAATTACGCTAAGCAATCTACGCGCTGCGGTATTTACGCTTCCCTAACTCGACATGCAGCTCGCGTACTTGTGACAAAGCTAGTGAGTGTGTTGATCTGTACAAGGTGCTCTGAATATCATTTATACCCTACAACATTCACTGTACTGCGGATCCCTTAAATTGGCCTGCATTGTCACTCTACTTCCACTAATCGACGCAGATGCCGAAGGTCCGTATAATCGAGTGATTACATCCCAGAACCCACAGAGCGATATGTTGCAGAAAATATAAACAACTCAGGCCTTGGTTGTGTACCTAATGTGTAGTGTAGAGGCTTCGGACTTCTGAAGCACTGACACGTCAGATACTTCAGGCCAAAGCCAGTTTCGGCGTCCAGCCGGCAGGAGCTACTCTCAGCCACCGACCTTATTCCGAGTGTACCTAAATGTGTGTATGCAAATAGACTAAACGTGTGGTGTGTCAGCTGTGTATGTGTAAGTGTAGTGTGGTGTGTTTCGAGTGTGTGTACATGTTTTCTGTGTGTGTGAGGCACAAAATACATGGTGTGTGTTAAATAGTTTTTTATTGTGGTTCACTATCTCGTCACAAATAATAGGATCAAAGAAGCAATTAAATGCGTGACACTACAATTTCGTCATTCTGTCGGAGAGAGCCAAATTATGGATTGTATTGTATGGTATATGGTGTTAAATTAAGCTCTTCCTTCAAAACAACTACACTGCAATGTCAACATTCAATTCATGCAAGCAGATCAAGATAAAAGTGATTTTATGGGTGTTTTATCCGCTTTCATACCAAATGTAATAAATACTATCTAAATAAAGAGATACGAATGTAGCCAGAAGGGCTCCCTATAATCTTCTTCTCGTTCGCTCGCTCGCTCAGCTCAGGAACATTGCAGAAGAGATCTATTATGTCCTACGTACAAATCGTCCACTGCATGACGACTTCCCTAACCCTTTGAAACACGCTGAACCCAGCTATAAAATACAACGAACACCCGACGTGACGGCCTAAGGGGATAAAAGGATTAAATTACTCTTAATAACTAAATTATAGATAAATATAAACACTTCCTGACTTCACTGACTCTATTAGACAATTAATACACTTTATAAAAGAAATAGAGTTTTAACACTTAAAATCTTTACACAGAGTTTATTGTCATTATAAACCACTTTTACTAGAACTACACTTTCAAAGCTAAATCTAATCTACATATGCAGATTTTATCTTACAAATATTTAATTACTGAACACACAAATTAATTGATTTCTGGCTAAATGTCACGACGCGTATTCAGCCAGTCCTTTCGAGCTTCAAATCCCGACTGCCCTCCTAGAGGTCTATTTTTTAAAACAATAATATTCACACGAAATAATTCACATACAGAAAGACGTTATGTACGTACAATTTGGATTAACATACGTCATTTATGAATTCGATAAGTAAAAGTTTTTAACTAGACGACGTATGTGTCACCTTATTATAATTAACCTATGCCCTTTTCATACGCATTTGCAACAGAACTCTTTGTTTTAGTTAACGTACTTATGATAAGAATCAAATATCCTAAGAGCGGCGCCGAAAAAGGGCAACATGAAACCAAACCTATGATTTTGTGTTTATATTAGGTCGATTTCAAAGAACTTGCGACGTGTGAATATATTTTTAGAGATCCGCATTAAAATACTAGCTCTTTTAAGAAACCTATCCTAACCCTGTAACACTGATGTTACACTTCCCCGATATTGCATCTAACTGTACCGCTTCGTGGAACTAGGTTAACTGTACTGATTAGTTAGTCAGCGAGCTAGGCATGCGTTACTTACAGTTAATTGGGCGTTTAGTTTTATTGATTAGAGCTAGACGCATCAATGCCGCTTTACATCAAGACACTTTCTTAATATTAAACCTTCTTCGTACTGAGTACAACTTACGAGTTTTGCTAATTAAAAAAATTGTCCTGAATAAAAAGAAAACTGAGTTCACATCACAACACATAGGTACTAGTATCATTTTAAGGGCTTAATAAAATTTAACAATTCAACATCACCAAATAGAAGCATCGAAATAAAATATTAATATTGGAAGAGTTCCCTCGATTTCCGCAGGATCGCATAAAAACCAAATATGAAGAGTGTGGGGTTACAAATTAAAAACAAAAATAACAAATCGGCCATCTTGGATTTTTTCTATTCCTTCACACGTCTTCGTAGCATCATTTGCAGAGATATTAATGATATTATATCTAGTCTGGGTGTCTGGCGAACTACGAGCGTGCGCATTTTTTGCGCAAAAACTCAGCCTCACTGTGCAGAGGGGGAACGCGGCCAGTGTCCTGGGAACAATGCCTCAGGCTAATTTCGGTTTAGACTTATGATAATTTACCAAACAAATATATCTGTTTTAATAAACAGAAATTTGTTTGATATGTGTAAAAAATTGTTTAAGATCCAAACTAATTTAAAACCTGTTCTTAGTCTGTCAAAAAACATAATATTCACACATATTTTCTAGTTGAGCTGTACTCTATTTCTGAATACCACTTTAAGACGCGCACCAAAACTAAGTAAGCTTAATAGGCCCTAACTTTTAGTCATATCCTTATACATTTTGCCATACTACAAAATAGCAGGATCTCTCACTCACCCAGTAACACGACTATAAAACAGAGTACTACCTTCATAAAAGTATAGAAATGGATCGTAAAATATGAAATGGCACTTTCCTTTGAAAGCTCATTTAGATGATAGTGATATTAGCTGGCGTAAAGCATAATTCGGAATATTTTACGGCTTTTAGCAACTTACATTGTCGATGTAATAATTGACGGTGACATTGTAAGTTAATACTAGTTCTGGTCGTTAGATAAGTTAGACCGTTAACATATGAAAGAGTTTTAGCGTTAAGATACAGTCAAGGTTATTTTGGGGTGATTTTTATTTTATCGTAATTTTTTTTGTCACATTTTGATAAAATTTGGTTAGTTTGAAATCTCCTCATAGTAATCCTCCTCATTATATTTAAGTGGCAGAAATTTATATGAAATCCAAAAAAAAAGCGATATCTTTTTTTAATTCGAATTTCAATGATAAATTTCCATTTCACTAATAAAAGGAGTAGAATTGAGCTTCAAATTCTGTTTCGCCATATTATTCTGAACTAAATTTGTAACATTGTAGTTTAGTTCTGGTTCAGCATAACAGTAAATATCAAATTTTCAGATCCACTAATATAGCCCACGTACAATCCATTATGTATGTGCAAGTTATGTTCACTTATTGTTGAACTAATGGTTATTTTATCGGAGCGGAAATTTGGTTCCATTTAGAATTAATATGTAGCTGTTAATGTTGGCGTTTGTAATAACAAACTGATTCGTCACCCACCATATTATAACGTGTTCACAGTACCTAATGCTTAAAAACAAATAAAAAGTGGAAAAATTCACTGTCTCGAGCGAGGCTCGAACTCGCGACTTTGGATCACTAGCCCATGGCGCTGTAGAATAAATGCCCTTACCGGTATTCGAACCCGTTACCATCGGCTTCATAGGCAAGGTCACTACCCACTAGGCCAGAGCGGTCGTCAATCATCGTCGATATTAATTATCTTAGTACCTACCCAGCATTCTTTTTAAACAAATTATGAAAAGTCTTAAACCAATTTTTGTTTAAACATGCAGATACGTCTGCGAGCGATATTCCAAATTTAAAAAAGATGTAATCGTCTTTCGGTAGATGTCGCTATACGCCACCCCAAAGGCAAAGAATGGAAGGATTCGTGAGTTTCTGTTAGGCTTCCGTAGCTCGGGCGTAGCTCAATTGGTTAGAGCTAACGCACGGATTGCGGTGGTTGCGGGTTAAAGTCCTGCCGGAAGCGTAATTTTTTCCATTTTTTCCTCTAATATAAAATTATGAAAAGTCTTCTTATTAAAACTTTAAATCTTAACAGAATCTGTTTGTCCACAGGTCGCTCCGAGCCCGGTATCGTCCCATCCATAGTCGGCTTCGCCAAAGACTCGGTCGCCCACGAATCAGACCGACTGGCTCCTGGCGATCGAATCTGTAGCGTGAATGGCATCTCCACCGCTCGGCTTACCAATGAGGAGGTGCTTCGATTACTCGATAATGTGGAGGAGCGAGCGTCGTTGGAGGTGGAATATTATATGCCTAACTATGGTAAGCGATCTAAAAACGCCTTTGTATTTATCTGCATAGGTCTTAGTTTCGCATGTCAGATCCGTGATGATTGAATCTGTAGCGTGAATAGCATCCCCTCTGCTCGGCTTACCAATGAGGAGGTGCTTCGATTACTCGATAATGTGGAGGAGCGAGCGTCGTTGGAGGTGGAATATTATATGCCTAACTATGGTAAGCGTTCTAAAAACGCCCTTGTATTTATCTGCATAGGTCTTAGTTTCGCATGTCAGGTCAGGTCGTGCTGATTGAATCTGTAGCTCGAATGAGATCTCCTCTGCTCTGCTTACCAATGAAGAGGTGCTTTCGGTTACTCGATAATGTGGAGGAACGAGCGTTGTTGGAGGTGGAATATTATATGCCTAACTATGGTAAGCGTTCTAAAAACGCCCTTGTATGTATTTGCGTAGGTCTCAGTTTCGCATGTCAGATCAGGTGTCAGCATGTGCTGATCGAATCTGTAGCGTGAATAGGATCTCCTCTGCTCGGCTTACCAATGAGGAGGTGCTTCGGTTACTCGATAATGCGGAGGAACGACCGTCGTTGGAGGTGAATACTACATGTCTAATTATGGTAAGTGTTCTAAAAATGCTTTTGTTGCTTCTTCAGAAGGCTCAGTTTCGCATAAGACCAGCTTGGGTTCGGTAAATTTTCTGTAGGGTCAACTCAACAGTCAACGATGCTTTGCTTACCTACCTCTATACGAGGAGGTGCTTCGGTTACTCGATAATGTGGAGGAGCGAGCGTCGTTATAGGTGGAATACTACATGCCTAATTCTGGTAAATGTCATAAAAAAACGCTATTATTGCTTCTGCAAGGGACACAGTTTCGCATAATACCAGCTTCTTCCATGAAAATGTCTATAGTGTCAATGAATTAACTACCGCTTGACTTGACATAACATAACAATGAGGAGGTCGTTGGAGGTAGAATACTATATGCCTAATTATGGTGAGTACCATAGTACGTGGTCCTACCACCATATTTGTGTTCAAGACAAACATCTCTGCAAGTCGGTACAACTGATGTACAGTGGACTAAACTCTGGTGATAGCTTTTCCATTGGAGTTTGAAAGTCACAGGGCAATCGCTTCCATAAAGGGCAAAAACTACCAGTCTGTGTCAATTAGTATCATATTTAACTTGGAATATATAAGTAATAAATTTATCATAACTAAAAATGGTCAGCACCGATCTTTCGTCCGCAAAGAATTATTTCCGATGAAGTATCTCCTTGAGAAAAAATAATCAAAATTTTCTTTGTTCACAGCATCGCAAAACTCGCTATACATCACGACAAAGCTAGCAGAGGTGCCGATGGAGAAAATCAACGGCTCCCTCGGCATAACCATCCGAGGAGGTCTACCTGAGAACTCAGGGAGCGCAGACCTGGTGCTGAACAGCAGGTCTTTGGACGCGCAGCCGCTGGTGGTGACGCACGTGAGGCCGGGTGGTGCTGCGTATAATACGTCCAGGGTCAAACCGGGCGACCGGCTGCTTAAGGTCGACCATGTAAGTTTTCTTTTCAATATCAATCAATCAATCGAATCTAATCAAATCATTTATTTTTAGACAAGTAAGGCCCACAGATACATTACATATACATAAAGTAATAGAAACCGTAAATATACTTAAAAATAATTTATTGACGAAGTTTTCTGTTGCGGCGTCACCTCCTCTAGTGTAGAATTCGGTAGATTCCCACGGAACCGCTGAAATATCACACCCTTCGGTCAGAAGTCCGAGCTCGCGATGGTTTCCAGCAGCGGCCGCGGCACGCGCACTACAAACGAGCTGAAATATGAATATGTTCCTACTCATCTTGTTCTGTTTGCATTGCAATGTGTCGACGAATGATGTTTGGTTTTAGCGCTAGAATTATATTATTAACGTTACGATCACTTTCTTCTTGCATCATTAGGTACACCTTTATTTTGCTCCACGGCACGGCATCTAATTCTAAAGGCATATATGTTGCCGTTGCCGGGTATTCCTGGTTATCATCATAATCTTTGGCCACGTCTGTTGCAGATGCTTGTTGCGGTGCTTGTGGGTTTATGGGGTCCCTCCCCGCATTGCCGTTGATAGCTATAAAGTTCACATCCTGGTCAAGATCATTCCTTTAGTTGGACCTCCTGTTTAGTTGTTAGCCTCGTAATATTCCACAGTTGAGCGACCTTGTAAATATGAGCTAGGAGGGCAAGAAGGGAAACTTGCCACAAGTATAATGTCTCATTTTTACTAAGCTTTGACTAAAATTTCCTTCGCTATAACTTCTTTTGTAGAACATCCCTTTCGAAAAGATACTGTAAAACCCCTTTATGCAAAACGTTTATTGTTTAAATTGTCTGTGTGCCTTTTAAAAATGTGTTCTTCGTCGAAAATGTCATGTTTTACGCCAAACCCGACTTCTAAAAGGACCTTATAGAAATTTTAAATTTCCTTTTCTCAAAATGTCTCCGGTAAAATGTCATTATGCAAGTATAGTTATTTACATTTGCACTTGTAAACAAAGCGACTGACATGCGACTTGCAGACGGTGTCCCAGCCAACACAACTAACCCACAGGAGAGTCTATAGTGCTCTAATGAATCAAATATACAGAGTATTCCTTAGGGATTGATGCCATCTAAGGCCGGATACCAAACCAATATTCCAATTCGCCTTAGGCAACATCTATGACGTAATTCCTCTAAGCGGTGTTACAGTTGCAGTTCAAATGTATTAATCAATACTCAGATAACAAGGACGAATTTAATAGGAGAGCTAAGAGTCCTATGTCGGCGCATCTAAAAACTAAAAAGTATATTTACAATAGGAATAGGAAGGGTTAATTGTTCGGCTATAGAAATCAACGTAGAGAAAACTTGCTAAATAAGTGTTAGCTACAAATTTTCAAGTAGCTTTGAAAAGATAATTTAAGTAAGTACCGTTTAACGTTACTTTAGATCGGGGGAAGATTGCGGCTAATACGAGTAATACTGAAAATATTTAAACCAATGAAATTAACCTTTGAGTTTCTTTAAGATACATAACACTGCTGATTTCTTTTGCGGGTAGGTACTTTATTTTTAAAACGTTTGGCGGACATAATAATGAGATGTTATTTTAATATGTCTTACTTAATAAATAAAACTAATTAAACAATTGCAAAACAATCTATAATTAAACAATTTTTAATATTCGTACACCGACTTTTACTATAATTCATAAAAATTCTAATTAACATATTTTAGATGTAGTTGAAATATTAATCGAAGTAGCTTGTATTTCATTTACCTAAGCTCTAAGCATCACATTTACAGTTACCAAACATAATTGCTAAAGTCAGACTTATGAAACATGAATTTCAATTATTTTACAACAACAGTAATTATACAACTAAATTGAATTTCCAACCGTAAATTACTTGATAATTTTAGATAATTATTGAATTGGTACGTTATTATGTTATAATTGTACGAGGGATTGAATTTTGCAATTTGGTAACTTTTAGCCTAGCTTATACAGTGTGTAAATTCAATACGGGCGAATATTTAAACGGTGGTTAGCATAGGACCTAAGAAGTATATTGACTTATTGAGATTGATTTTGCTTAGAAATACAATACAATACAATCCGAGCTCATTCTACAGCCGGAGCGTCCGCGTGAGAAATTCCTCTTAAACCGTTCGACGACTTAGGCTCTAGGGTGTGATACTTTTTCTATCGACCCAACTTTATCCTTCTACGGTTCTGCTTAGAGTCTGCCCTCGCAAATATAGTCTAGTTCCTGAGTGATTTTTTCATGGCTTTGGACTTTGATTTAAACGTGTAAAAATTCAACATAAAATCTGCAACTTTGCGTCAGCCCCCTGTACCATCGCCCATACTGTTAACTGGTAGTTTATAAACCTTATTTCAAAAGGCATAAGGTCCACTGATGGACAGTTAAGAGTGTTGCTGGTTGTATTACATTCTAAAATTATTCATTTTGTCCACAGATCTCCCTGACCAACAAGACTCTCTCAGAGGTCCACCAGATCCTCCAGAACTGCCCGCAAATGACCAGCCTGACCATAGAATACGACGTTTCCATCATGGAATCCGTGAAGCTTGCTACGGGGCCTCTTCTAATAGAGATAGAGAGGCCGTGCAATGAAGATTTGGGCCTATTCCTGGCCAACCATAGGTACTCTGACGACGTGTACAGTTCAGGATCCGATACGTACCAGAGGGTAGGCAACTGCAATGCCGTCTATATTGACAGTATATTGCCGGCCAGTATAAGTGATAGGTAAGTTTATGTTTTTACATATATCGTTAATGAATGACACTGACACTAAAAAATGCAGGTAGGCTGTATCAGGATCACAGCCGCAATGGTTTACATAAAATTTGTAGAGGACAGCCATTACGAAGGCCGAAGGCTCCGAGTAGGACCGACGGGTTGACGGCGCGCCTACATGCGAGGCCGAAAGCCGAGCTGCAGGACGTTAACAAACACAGAACAATATTACAAGTTTAGTGTCTAAATGCGATGGCCGACGGTAGATCTCAGCTTTGCATGTAGTTTTTGCGAGTAGTTAGTTAACGTACAAAAAAACACATACAGGACATACTTACGTAACTGTTACTTCAATCAATCAATCAATGTCATTTATTTGTATGTAAGTACTTTGAAGTGTGTTTTGCTACCTTCTCGTTTTGTTATTAGTTTTAGAGGCTAAACCCAGTAGACGACGACTTTTTAAGCCAGATTGATAACAATAATCTACCTTCCGTATAGAAATAGAAAGTTTCATAATAATAGTAGGTTAAACGTAGTTTAACGAGTTTTTTTATATCTTATTAAGGCACCTTAATTAAATTTTTGCTATGATGCAAGAAGAATAATCGTTGAATACGTTCTCGCGTAAAATTTTATGAGTCGACTCGCTTAAGCGCCTTCCGCTTTGTGATTCTTACAAAATTAAATTGCAAAAAATGTTATTTTCAAATCCTTTGGTTCGCATGGCTTAGTGGGGAGTTTTAAGAAAATAGTGTGTACCCAATTAGTGCGAGTTGTTAAATTAATTAATTTTTCTTCTACTTTTTCCTAATCAGAGCACAAAACGAATATGCCCTTAAAGGGATTGTCCTTTTATTTGTATAACATCATTAGCCACTCCAAACAGAGACCGATATACCTAACGAATGATAACAATCCCATTTCACAAATTCGGCTTATTGATAGATTTCCTGTAACATCTCATTAGAGTTAGAGGATCAATTGATCGTCTCAATCAGATTAATTGTGATTATTGCCGTGGGGCAACTATTCGGCATATAGGATGGCTCCTGCCTAGTCGATCAAAATCTACTAATGACTATACTCTGTATCTTTAGGTACTTAAATGAAAGTAAACAAAAATAAGTTTCTGGCAAAAATTTCATTTTTGGTACAAGCTTTTATCGCTGACTGTACTTTTCTTACGACAGACAACTAATACTCATCGAGACAATTCTAAAAACCCCTAACACAATTAGGTTGCGTTGTTTCATCACAGAGTTCCTATGGCCACCTCCTGTCTCCATCATCAGATCAGCTCGATAGTACCATAATATTGCATTGTCATCCGATTTATACATGCATGCAAAATTTCAGCTCAATCGGAAACCGGGAAGTGGATCAAATTTAACTTGCAAGATTTGATTACAGACAGACAACGGTCAGGTGAAAGTAAAAAAAGCTTGTAAAAAATTACATTTTCGGATAGTTATAACATTTATTGGTTAACCAACCAAATACAAAACCGCCTGGATCAGTCACTGAACGACCTGACTTTAACCTACATTATTTGATCATGTAATGTTTTTATCTACCCTCAACTGGCTTAGAGAGAGACCATTTGAGGGTAGATTTTGTTTACTTTCATTTAAATACCTAAAGATACAGAGTATAGTCGATCAAAATCTACTAATAACTAGACAAGCTTTACTGAGCTTACTGTGAGGTAAGGTAGATTTGTGTAAGATTGCCCCAAAAAATATTATTATTTTATACTTTGGCCCCATTATATTTTTGCTCCTCTTCCGGGCCAATCCTGTATACTTCCAATCACGGTTTAACAAGCTATATCGGCTTGGAGGAAAGCTTCTTTGCAAGAGCTATTAATCAAGACCCGAATCCTTTTATAACAAACTTTCTCCATTGCTTCCGGACAATCTTACAAATCTTTTTAATGTAATATTGAGTTGTTTTACACTTTAAGTTCTTTTTAGCACTTGTTGAAGTTGATTAATTTGAATGTTTGAAGATGTTCTTAATAATATTTTTCATTGACTAAATTGTATGCTATACCCGGGGTTAACTGGTTAAACCGTTAATCTAGTGTCAAATTGTACTGGTAACCATGGTAACTCCAGGTTTAACCGGTTAACCCCCGGGTTAGTGAATGGTGCAAGTGGCCTCTAGTGTAAATTTCATTCTATAGCGTGACGTGTAGGGAATGCAAATCGATTATTTTTTGTATGGAAATAACCGCGGTTTCGGTTAGTAACCGATAATTTCCATACAAAAAATAACCGAAAATAACCGATTTGCATTCCCTAGTGACGTGACGTACGCGTTTGCGTTAAGTGTCATTTTATGAAGACTTTTGAGTTTCCAAAACGTCCCGTTTGGCGCGCTGTGCAAAATCCCACACAAAAGTAGACATAACGCAAACGTGAACGCACATCACGCTATCGAATTAAATTGACACTAGGGGATTAGTTCTGAATTATAATGATGACGAGTGCCGTTTTCTAAGAACGATTGTCTTCTTGGCTAAGCCCCCAGTTCAACATAGACCGATCAATCTTACCAGCCGTAGACCTAATATTTCCGTATTTTCCAGATGTGGTGCCCTCCATCCTGGCGACCAGATCCTCGCCTTCGACGACCACGTCATCGATGGTAACAACTACACGGCTGAGGAGGTCATGTGTTATCTTGAGAACTGCGAGCATGGTGTCACTAGGCTACATGTGGCTCCTAGGCATATAGCTCTTGGCGGGTACACAAGAGGTGAGTACCTACAAATAATGATCACCAACACATCACCTTCTTCTTCCTCACGTTATCCCGGCATTTTTGACACGGCTCGTGAAAGCCTGGGGCCCGCTTGACAATTAATTAGTGATCCAAAAGACTCGAGCCTTTTAGCTCTTTTTTTAGGGCTCGCTATCTCTTGACGCCTAAAAGACTAAAAGTCTATTTAGCTCTGTAGCCCCCGAGCATAGTTATATTTA
Organism: Cydia splendana; assembly: GCF_910591565.1. Lineage (NCBI taxonomy): Eukaryota > Metazoa > Arthropoda > Insecta > Lepidoptera > Tortricidae > Cydia > Cydia splendana. Next base: position 3,059,236 of record NC_085968.1, read on the forward strand.
AGAGTCTAGACTCTTGGAGCTAATAACATTATTATAAGACTACATATTTAAAAGCTAAAAGTCTGTATATAAATATTAAGACTCAACATTTTTTTAGCCTCGTTTAGCCTCGAAGTCTTTTAGCCTCAAAGCCTAATGTAACAAAGGTTGTTTTTTTAATAAGTACACTGGACGCATTCTGCGCGTGGTGTATTGAATTTGTTTACTACGACTGATAATGAAATATTAATATTCCCGTATTAATATTTCATTATCAGCATAACATACAAAACACTAAACTTGCAGATATCTTGAATTACTTATTATCTAAGTACGAATGCATCATAAAAGTTAAGAGTTTATAATAGGTTCAAGTTTTTTTAAGGGTTTAACCTTAAAAAAAGGCTCGAGCTCTTAAAAAGGCAATAATAAAAAAAAAGTCTATAGCTTTTCTTAAGACCACTTAAACCACTAGCTCTTTGAAATCTATTTAATTAAGCCAGCTCTAAAAAGAACTCGAGAGCTTTAAATTTCGGGCTAAAAGGCTCAAGTCCTTAGGAACACTACAACTAATCCCAAGAATTGGCGAAGACACTAGTTTTTATTGATAAATGTACTTACATCTCATTTACAGTGTCAAGTTTCCTTTTAACTCCGTTTATTTGAAAATGGTTCTCGTTTGTTTAAGAAGTTTTACTTTCGTGAAACTAGTCTGGGTTTTAACCGGAGGTGAATTCTTTAGGAGTATGTAATGAATTGGTCTGCCCGGGGTTTGTTACAAATCGTCTTCGCGACTTAAGTCGGAAGTTATTTTTCAAAAGTCGCTTTAAATGGAAATAAGTCCAGTGGGATTACTGACGGTCCTAGACTTAAATTAATTACAGGCTGATTCATGAGACGTGAGCAGGACTAGTCCTGCAAACTTAGTAACTGATAATTGATCGATCATCGTCGCATTTAGGTGAAACAACCACACTTTTTCCTATTTTAACTTTTTGGTGAGGGCAAATTTAATTCTCTACAATCATGGTCACCCTACAAGACCTTTAATAAACATAAAACCTCTTTAACCGTAATGATACAATTTTGATTACGAAGAAAATAAACTGTCAAACTTGAGTGAGATACGAGTTTTCAACAGTAACCAGACTGTGATGACAGTAATGACATTCAATTTAACACAGAATATCGGTACCTAGTTTAGTATTCTAATTTTAGGGTGACCATGCATGTCGTAATGTAATGAATAACTTTTTTTTCACCACGACTAGAAAATTAACGTTAACCTCACTAATAATGATACGAAGCAGTTGCTTATAATTCACGAAATGCGCAGTGTTAGTCCTGCTCACGTCTCCTGAATCACCCTGTATATCTCGTTTTATGGTAGCTATTTAATGTTTTGCCTTTCTTAACGGTGGCAATACGCTACTCATGAATCGACATATGATTATTAATTTACTATTTATTAAATTGGACAAATATGTATAGATTTCTTGATACCGTAGAAATGTATGAAAAATATGCTGACATAAATATTTAATTCAAATCAAATCAAAATTATATTCTTACAAAAATAGAAACGGTCCAAGTTAACTCTGCATGGGATTTGCAATGAAAAAGTGTGGCAATGTAAAATTTCTATGATTTAGTTAAATTATGTTTTATCCCTTTCTTACAAATGCATAAGTCAAATTGACAGATAAGGACAAACGATTATTGACCGAAGCGTAGCGAAGGTCTACGTTTTGACTCGGGCATTTTGCTTTTGTATGTCCGGATGTTCTCCTCTACGGGTCGCAATTATTAACCGATTCTCGTGAAATTTTGTAACCGAATTCTATGATTCGATAAAAAAAAGCCGAGCCGGTTTTTAAATTTTTTTAAAAATGGAAAGGTTGTGACAGCTCGCGCTTAAATAAATAGTCGTATCGGTATTATAAGAGTGTATTCTTTTTAAGACATGTCTACAGATTAAATGGCCAAAAATTCAGAAATTTTATTTCGCTGGATTTGGAGGTAATAAGATATTTCATTTTTACTTGAGAATGAGTAGCTAAATTTCGTCACCTTAACTAAGAACCATCATGGCGTATTTTGCAAACGTTCGTATTTTTGGGTTGCACGGAAGGTCTGGGTTCGATCCCCAGTAATTATATGCTGGGATATAACTTTTTGTATTTTTTTACACTTTTCGTATTGTTTTTTTTTATTTACTATATTGTCATCGTGCCCAATAAGATATGCTCGCGAGGTCTACAGCTCACAGAGCCACTAGTGAATAAGGGGGTTAGTCTCTGGCCGGCACGCGTTATAAACATCAAAACTTAAGTCTTTTGAGTTATACGACCCAAGTTTCCGTTCATACGCTCTTACTTATTATCGTGTTGGTACAAAGCATGAGCGGCAGCGAGTATATTCTCTAAATTGACTTTATTAAGAGCCTTGAAGGTGAAAATTACGCAAGAGACATGAAATTATTGATACAAGCCCAAATACATGATAGAGAATTAGGGAATACGATATTAGAGTACCTTACTACTTGTAATGTACAAGATACTTACTAATAGTCCCCATTTGATCTATTTTGACAGAATGGTAACTACTAGGGATGTACCGACTAGTCGCCGACTAGTCGGGAAAGCCGACTATCCGGCCACATTTGTAGTCGGCGATTAGTCGGCGACTAGTCGGCAAAAATGGCCGATTAGTCGGCACTTTATTGGTGAAAGAAAAACAGAAAAAAAGAAATCAACAGTCAATATTTACCATATGTTTTATGTTTATTTAACTAAAATACCTATTCAGGGTGCATACGAAAACTTTTGTTCATATACCTATTTAATTGGCCGTTTGGTCGTTATCGTATGTTGGTGGGCTGGTGTTTTCCTCTATAGGTCGATCTCAACTGATTCTCGTGTAATTTCATGGCCAAGTTCGATAGTTATTTTTTTATTCTTATTCAGTTTTTGTTTTTTTTTGAATGGTGGTGCCATGAGGAACTATTAATGTTATTGCAAAATTTAGAGACTTAGTCAGGCCACGTTGCTCGTAAAGACGCTGGCCACAGACTACGTACGGGAAATAGAGCCTTGGAAATACCTCCTACAAGCTGTACTGACGGTCTGCTCGGGATCGAAAAATAAAAGAACTAAAGACAGAAATTGAACGAGGATTCTTGCGGTATATAACACATTTTAGCCAAGCTAAATTATGATGAATAGCGCAACCAAAGGAGCAAAACTATTGTTTTTCACTCGAAATTATACGAAACTAATGATCTGGCCGACTAGCCGACTAGTCGGCCGACTAATCGGCCATTCGAGCGCCGATTAGTCGGCTAGTCGGCTAGTCGGCCAAATGAATACTCGGTACATCACTAGTAACTACGAAACTCTACACTGAGCGTAGCCCGACATGCTCTTGGCCAATTATTAGTGTCTGCGCCGCATAAAGTTCGAAAGACGGTTCACGTTATTCGCTGTTATATCTAGATATACTCGAAGATATTTTAATTGACCGAAGCGTAGCGAAGGTCTACGTTTTGACTCGGGCATTTTGCTTTCGTATGTCCGTCCGGATGTTCTCCTCTACAGGTCACAATTCTCAACCGATTCTCGTGAAATTTTGTGACCAGATTCTATGATTAAATATTTTTTTTATGTCAATCCAGTTTTTGGAAATATTTAAAAATGGCGGAGTCGTGATACCTCGCGCCTAAACAAATAGTCGTATCGATATCATAAGAGTTTTTTCTTTTTGAGATATGTTTATAGATTAAATGGCCAAAAATTCAGAAATTTTATTTCGGTGGTTTCAGAGGTATTGAGATATTTAATTTTAACTAATTTTAAAATGAGAATGATTAGCTAAATTTCGTCAGCTTATCTAAGAACTATTTGGCTCAGTTTGTAAACGTTCACTTTTTTTGTTTGCACAGAGAGTCTGGGTTCGATCCCCAGTATTTGTATGCTGGGATATAACTTTTTATATTTTTTTACACTTTAATTTTTATTGTTTTTTTTTTAATTTACTATAATTAAAGCTCTCAGCACCATGTAATTTAAAGCTCTGCTGGCGAGATCTACAGCTCACAGAGCCACTAGGTAAAAAACGCAACGTATTATTAAACGACTCAAGCTTACGGTGGTATTACATCTGTCCAATATATTGGTCCAATGTGTATTTTGTCTCACATTTTACATAAGGAGAGAGTGAGACTCACTGAGATTGGACAAAGAAATTGGACAGGTGGAAACCACCGTTATGTTATGACCATCAGTGATCGTTAATTTTCCACCAATTTTGTGCAGCATAGTAAAAATAAAGGATTTTCTTCAATTTTTTTCTAGGGAGAGGATTGGTAAGGTTAATATTACTGTTATTAACCCAAATTATCTATTCCACCTAGAGTAGGGCATACGGATGCTTTTAACCAACAATGCTGCACCAAAAATTAACGATCACTGGTTATGACTTGCGCCACACATCTGTTTTCAAGTTAGACGCTTCAGAGCAGTTTCGCCCAGGGCCCGCTAAGAATTAACTCTATAATCATTATAACCCTCAAACTGTGAGCATACAGCTATTGGCAAAATGTTACCCGCACGTACAGGCCATACCCGACCTTATTACTTTAAGTGTAAGGTCTGTATTTCAATGTGTGTGTGGAGTTAGATTATTGTTGAGTTGTGTTCGTTTTATCTAAAGCTGAATCTCATGTATATTCATATATTATAGATGAGTTAAAACACGTTTCGAGTAAGGTCAATATGGAAAAGTTTGCCATTATTTATAGATTGATTACTTTTGGGGCTGATACCGGCCAATACGCCTCGGCTCAGACTGCAATTTGCATGGGAACTGCAGGCCGACTGCACGCCAACTGCAACGTCGGCGTGCAGTTCCCATGCAGTCGGGTTGCAGTCCGTCTGTACCGGCCCATACTCGGGCACGACTTTGCGCGTAGGTTGGAGCGAGACGCAGCGATTGGACCTTTCGTTACCAGGTAACCTATAGTTGTCGCCGCCGCCGTCGCAGGTCGCGCAAAGTCGTGCCCGAGCCGTAAGAAAGAGACGAGTAGTCTCGCGTGTGAGATGAAGTAAAGAATAGCCTGCGATGTCTGTATTTTCTAAAACAATACGAGGAAAATGATAAACTAGCTTTTACCCGCGACTTCGTCTGCATGGATTAATGATGAAAATTGATAAAAACCGGTCAAGTGCGAGTCGGACTCGCGTTCCAAAGGTTCCGTACATAAGTCCGACTCACGCTTGACTGCACATTTCTAATAGGTTTTCCTGTCATCTATAGGTAAAGTACTATTTTGTGTATTTTTTTTTTCAAAATTTTAGGCCCAGTAGTTTCAGAGATAAAGGGGGGGAATGGTCGGACAGACAGACAGACGCACGAGTGATCCCTTACGGGTTCCGTTTTTTTCCTTTTGAGGTACGGAACCCTAAAAACATCTTATATCCTTCCCTGGGCCTCGAACTAATCCATACCAACTTTCATCTAAATTGTTTCAACGGTTTAAGCGTGAAGAGGTAACAGACAGACAGACAGAGGGGATAAAATATTTTTAGTTTCACGCCACCGACCATAATTATCTAGTTTTAATTATCTCAATACATTTAGTCTCTAATAGACTATACGTAGTATACTCGTACATCTAGGTCTTATTCACAATTAACAGAATTTGCCACCATTCTACAACTTTTTAATTTCCGTTTGACAAGTTTGTTTCCTTGGAAGAATGTATTTTCTTCTTAGTTCCTTGGATTTTGTATGCAAAGTAAGGATTTTAAAAGTTAATTTTACCCGTAGGCTGGAAAAGTTTTAATTTTTTGAAGAAAGTTGAAAATTGAACATTCTCGATTTTGTCTTTCGAAAAAATGTGGACATTTGTTTGAGAAAAGTTATTTACTTACTATACAAGTGCGGAAAAGAGGAAATTCGAAACGAGTGGCGATAAATTAAAACACGACCGATGGGAGTGTTTTAAATCGACACGAGTTGCGAATTACTTATTCGCACGTGTATCGTACAACGTTTTACGGTACATATGGCCCTTTAAACTTTGGACATCGCACGAAAAGTGCTATTTTACGCACTAGTGCGGGAAAATAGGACAATATGTACACATTGGGAAAAAAATAGAGTGCGTAAAATAGCACTTTTCGTGCGATGTCAAAAGTTTAAAATACAGTACTTACTGTAAAAATATTTTACCGTAGAATAATCATAAATCTAATTTAACGCACTCCTAACCTAGTTGGTTGTACCCTCCTTATGGCCCCGGGTTCGAATCCCGGTAAGGACATTTATTTCTGTGTTTATCGCAAATATTAAATATTTTTCCGTTCAAATATTAAATTGAACAATTTTTGTTCCGGAGTCAAGGATGTTTTTTATGTTTAAATGTATGTATTTATCTATATAAGTATGTACCTATACTGTCGCCTAGTACCCATAGTAAAAGCTTTACTTTATTTAGGACTAGATCTGCGTAAGATTGTTCCTAAATTAATTTATTTCATATATAGGTATTTTTTTTTTGTTCCAGAAAATTCTATATCTGGAACTTCTACATTGAACGCCAAGAAACATCGCCAAAGAAACTACAGACAAAGCTCAATGCCGAAACTAGGTTCACAAGATGACTATGGTAAGTAAATGTGTGTGTGTGTGATGTGAATGTATGGTGGGTATGGTATGGTATGGTATGGTAAGTATGGTAAGTAATGGGTATTGCACATTGCATCAAACGTGCTGCGGAGTGCAGACTGGACGCAAACGCCAACGAAAAGATTTTTTTAATTAATAAATGAATTGAACCAAAAAAAAAAAAAAAAACTACAATTATAGCCTTTTAATATATAATTTAGGTAAAGAGATGATACTCTTTAAACTGCTGGATCGGTTTTCAACTAGAGGAAACTCGCTTTCACGCAAAAAAAACACATCGAAATCGGTCAATCCGTTTGAGAGCTACGTTGCCACAGACTGACACACAGACAGACATTGCCGTCAAACGTATAACACCCCTCTTTTTGCACCAGGGGTTAAGCACGTATTGGGACAGATGCTAGAATAGTAATTGCCTAATACCAAATGTGTTAATTTGTTAAATATTGAAATTACCGCGATCTACTCGACAGTAGGCCAAAGGTATGGTGCAATATTTTCGATCGATGGCGCCATAACCTTTGGCATACTGTCGAACAGATGGCGTTAGTTTCAATATTTAACATATTAACACATAATCTTCTGTCGAAAGATGGCAGTTAAATGTACTGTGGCTACATAATTTACCATGACCATAGAGAAATATGAGTAAGACAAGAGTGCTCACTCCATACCAGTTTTGGCACCATAAATATTAGTATTTTCATAGTCGACATCTAGCATCGAGTAGCGGAATTATCAGTACGTTAAGTAGTAGTACTGTCAAGTGACAATAGATGTAGCACCGACCGGAAACTCTAATCTCAACAACATAAGACTTTTCGGTCGGTGCTACATCTATAGTCACTTGACAGTACTACTACTACTACTACTTAACGTACTGATAATTCCGCTACTCGATGCTAGATGTCGACTATGAAAATACTAATATTTTTGGTGCCAAAACTGATGTATGGAGTGAGCACTCTTGTCTTACTTATATTTCTCTAATATGCCATGACAGTAACTCTCTATACACTCTATTCACTTTGCTAATACGTTAGAGCAGGAACTACGGTTAAATCTCATTTTTAGGGTTCCGTACCCAAAGGGTAAAACGGGACCCTATTACTAAGACTCCGCTGTCCGTCCGTCCGTCTGTCACCAGTTGAAATTTTCACAGATGATATATTTCTGTTGCTGCTATAACAACAAATACTAAAAAGTACGGAACCCTCGGTGGGCGAGTCCGACTCGCACTTGTCCGGTTTTTTAAAGAGTTCCTTTGTCTCAATCATTACTAACCGTTAAGAATCAGGTTTTTGAACCACACCATCACAATGCAGCAATAAAAATAAAATATAATTACTTTTCCAAACCATTTATTGTGAAAAATGAAACCATACATTTCCCCCCGCTCCTCCACAAACAACAATAGTTATTAATTAATTTTATTACCACATAAATACGGGGCTGAGGAAGATCCCACAATTCACGTCAGCTGGTAGGTACTAATAAAGTTTGCAATATGAGCCCTTTGTGATTACTTTGTATCGCTAACAGTTATTACTTTTTTACTCAGTTACTCAGTCAGTCACTTTGTATGTATGTATGTATGTATGTATCAGGATGACAGATGCGACGAAAAGGGACGTGATAATTTCCATACATTATTTAGGTATTCATTTGCGTTCTCTATCGACGTTTGTTACATTTGGCTAGAGCTAGACCCACTTTACATAATATGTTATTCCTAATCCCGTAAATAATCATTTTATAGAACTTTTCTTACAATTTTCTATGCCTAAATTAGATTTAATTTCAACAGACAGCCAACAGAACTACATGAGCATGGGCGTCTGCCGAACAGACTCTCTGAACATCCAGCTAGAGGTTCCACCAGGACACAGCAGTGGTTTAGCCGTCCATGAGGAGAACTGCGCGCTCCTCATATCACATGTAGCCGCGCAGTCACCCGCTTACAGGTATATGTCTCATATTTCACGCTGCATTAGATGGAGAAGGAGATAGTCCATGAGGAGAACTGCGCGCTCCTCATATCACATGTCGCCGCGCAGTCGCCCGCTTACAGGTATCTCCCTGACTTTGTCGTTTAACTCTTGATATAGTGAGTGATTTGATCGTGAGTGGTGATGGTCATTTAGTGCTGCATTGGAAAGAGACAGATTCTTTGAACATACAACTAGAGGTGCTGCCTGGACACAGCAGCGATTTAGCCGTCTATGAGGAGAACTGCGCGCTTCTAATATCACATGTAGCCGCGCAGTCGCCCGCTTTCAGGTATGTCTCATATTTCATACTGCTTTAGAAAGAGAAGGAGATAGTCCATGTCCGTGAGGTGAACTGCGTGCTCCTCACATCGCATGTAGACGCGCAGTCGCCTGTTTTTAACGGACGAGACGAATTTCGTACCTGCTGAAAATTTTCATTACTTAAATGCCTAAAACGCCGGTCATACAGTTCCTTTGCAGCAATTTATTAAAAAAAATCTTAAATAATATGAAAATAAAATAAAAGTTTGTTAATGTTTACTAACTACATACTTTTAATTTCATAATCCCTTTAAGATCAATTCTAAAAACTTTCGTTCGTTTCAAAGATTTTTTGAATAAACTTTGTTCCATTCCATTTTAGATCCGGCTGCCTCCAAATACGAGATCGAGTGATGTCGATCAACGGCCACGAGAACCTAACGCTAGACATTGCCAACGAGATCCTACAACGACGGAACGATTCCCACAACCCGAAGTACCTAACTTTGAACGTGGAGTTTAGTATGCCGAACACTATTGAGGCATCTAGTGGGGTGTTCAATGTGAAGTTGGCGAAGACGACGGCCGGCCTTGGTGTTACTATAACTGGTAAGTTTTAGTTTCCTTAATTTCGCACAAAAAATTACATCGAAATGTGATTGGGCGAAACGTATGGAAAATCTAATTTCCTCATTTTCGTATTCGAACCAACGGTAAAAGTGATTCACAAATAAGTGATTATAAATTCACCTGTCCAGAGTTGAGTAGGGTAGATGCCCCGGTTGTAACCACTGGCCTGGTTTTGGCTATTTATTACTTTATATAAAATAAATGTATTCGTTATACATACAAACTCAATACGTAATACAATGCTTTAGAAACTAAAAAAAAAGTTTTTTTTAATATTATAGTTTTCTATCTATTTATCAAAATTTCAACTAGCCATATAGGGTGCTAAGGTGGCCAAAACTGGGGCATCTGTCCTAATATGGTCAGACATAACAAAATCACCCTACATATTAGCTTTTTGGATCTCAATTTGATATTACACTCACTCGTTCATCTATACATATAATAAAGCTGAAGACGGTCGAAAGTCTGTACATGGAAGATATTTGAGAAAAAGTTGGCTGGGGATACTTAGAATCGATAACAGAACACGTTCCAAAAGTTTTTAGAATTTTTGTCTGTTTGTCTGTTTATCTGTTTGTCTGTTTATTTGAACGCGCATCACGTGAAAACGGCTGAACGGATTTTGATGAAAACTTTACTAATCTGTCGAGAAAATCCCCGGCCAGGTTATAGGCTATAAAAATTCAACCCCTAAAAGGGGGGGTAGCCACAACAACTCGATCGACTTAAGTTTGCCCCTGAATCTTATGGCGCTACTTAGGAAGGAGGGGCAAACTTTTTTCAAATATGTGCTACCACTATTGAGTACCCTGGTAAACTAACAGATGGAGCTGAATTTAATACGTTGTGCCATGAATAAGCCACCGAGGAAAGATTTTGCCAAATTAACTCTAAGTTTAGAAGACCCAGATATCAACAAAAATAATTGAATAATTATGTTGATTTAATAAATTAATAATATATCGAAAAATGTTCGCGCTCGCTTCGCTCACGTTTTCAATAACTTTCTAAGATATGGCGACTGCAGCAGTATTACTCTGTTGCAACGTTGCTGCTGCAGCACTGTCAATTTTCGTGATAAAATGATGTGACTGATTTCCATACTAAAAGTAAAAATGTACAACTGTCTATAAAATTGCGTTTTTATAACGAAAAATTTTTGCGCTCGCTTCGCTCGCGTTTTCAATGACATTCTAAATGTGATAAAGGTGACATTCGGTTGGCGACTGCAACAGCATTACTCTGTTGCAACGTTATTGCTGTAGCACTGTCAATTTTCGTGATAAAATGATGTGACTGATTTCCATACTAAAAGTGAAAATGTACAACTGTCTATCAAATTGCGTTTTTATATCGAAAAATTTTCGCGCTCGCTTCGCTCGCGTTTCAATTACTTTCTAAGATATGGCGACTGCAGCAGCATTTCTCTGTTGCAACGTTGCTGCTGCAGCACTGTCAATTATCGTGATAAAATGATGTGACTGATTTCCATACTAAAAGTAAAAATGTACAACTGTCTATAAAATTGCCTATTTATATCGAAAAAATTTCACGCTCGCGTCGCTCGCGTTTTCGATCACTTTCTAATATATGGCGACTGCAGCAGCATTACTCTGTTGCAACGTTACTGCTGTAGCACTGTAAGTTTTCGTGATAAAATGATGTGACTGATTTCCATACTAAAAGTAAAAATGTACAACTGTCTATCAAATTGCGTTTTTATATCGAAAAATTTTCGCGCTCGCTTCGCTCGCGTTTTCAATCACTTTCTAAGCTATGACGACTGCAGCAGTATTACTATGTTGCAACGTTATTGCTGCAGCACTGTCAATTTTCGTGATAAAATGATGTGACTGATTTCCATACTAAAAGTAAAAATGTACAACTGTCTATAAAATTGCGTTTTTATATCGAAAAATTTTCGTGCTCGCTTCGCTCGCGTTTTCAATGACATTCGAAATGTGATAAAGGTGACATTCGGGTGGCGACTGCAGCAGCATTACTCTGTTGCAACGTTACTGCTGTAGCACTGTACATTTTCATGATAAAATGATGTGACTGATTTCCATACTAAAAGTAAAAATGCTTAGGCCTGGACTGATTACCATACTAAAAGTAAAAATTTACAACTGTCTTTGATAGACATTGCCTATTTATATCGAAAAAATTTCGCGCTCGCTTCGCTCGCGTTTTCAATCGCTTTCCAATATATGGCGACTGCAGCAACTTTACTCTGTTGCGTCGTTACTGCTGTAGCACTGTCACATTTCGTGATATAATGATGTGACTGATTTCCATACTAAAAGTAAAAATGTACAACTCTGTCTATCAAATAAATTCAATGTAATCTTGATGACCCTAGGGAGAGGGGGCACCATGGTCTAGAAATGCTTAGGGCATCAAAATATCTTAATCCGGCACTGGTCGTTTGCGGAGTCAAATGATTTGGAACTCGCATTTTATACGCATTACCATGCATTCCCGAAAACAATCGAATCATTCCCGAAAGTCTCGCAACGCATTGAGGTTACAAGGGGCACGTGTCTTCCTCAGGAGTCTGAAAAAGACCACGGTGAGTGGCGGTCTAGCCACAGGCAGGCCGCTTCGCTTTCGCTCGCGCGCGTATACCTTACGGCTTACTGTATCGTCCGATATACACCTACTACCTACTCTGTCGTTTAAATCACGTGTAAATTTTTAATAAGGGCGAAAAAACTATTGACTTTGGAGTGTAGTTTTATTTAGTGGTACCTAATTGTAAAATATTTTATCTGGACTACAGTCCTCTAGCATATCCATCTGTCAACTTTACCTACTTCAAGTTCCGCCTCCAGGGGAGAGGGAGAGAAATTAGGATTAGAAATTAGCCGCTTACTGACACAGACCGAATTCCACGCGGGCGGAGCCGCGGGCACAGCTAGTTCTAATATATTCCAAATTTTATATTTAAGGAAAAAGGTACGCTTCCGGCAGGACTTGAACCGTAACTTTTTCCACTTTTTTCGAAAAGTTAAAGTTAAGTTTCATATAAAATTAGGAATATCGCTCGCAGACGTATCTGCATGCTTGTTTCAAAATTGGTTCTAATATATTGTTAGTTAGATTAGATGATTATAATAAATAAAATGCCGCTTTAGGTAGGGTAAGGCAGTCAACAATGAACCACCAAAAATCTATTTTTTTTTGTCAGAGTATATTTAATATTTATCTGACATACACTTTGCATGGATATTGTTGTTTATAATATATATTGATAGAGTACAAGATTTTGAACATCAAAATGGTAGGTAATTTCCTCGATTTATATACATTTAATCTGAAACGCTCCCTAAATGTCACAAAAACACTCCCCCGCCAGAAAACACTCAGTATTAGCGCTAAATATCATCAGTCTTGTTTCCGATCTGTCAATAACAGTGACATGTACATTTTCTTTCATTACTGAAAGAGGAAGTTATTTTCCAAATTAAATCGGACGTTTAATCTGATTTTGGTTGGTAAATATCCTTATTTAACGATTGAACGTAACATTATATTTAAACGGTAATAGATAATTATTTAAGAGCAAAAAAAGACGATTTCGTAAACAGATATAGTCTATAATTATTTTCCATTGTATTTTCACGGAAACTTACGAACGTGTATTGTTATTTCGTTCAGTTCAGTAGCATGACAAATTCGAACGTTTCCAAGAAAATACGATGGAAAACAATTTCTTACGCCGTACATCTGTAGAAATAAAGTTTTTTTTTTAGATTTAACTTCAGCGCAAATTGCCGAACAATTTTCAAATTATTGTAGTAGTGTATTTCTACCAGACTCTCCCATATTAAATGTTCATACTGCAAATCAACATTGGGACACATCCCATTACCTTGTTTCCATTGAGCACATTAATGAAGTGATGTAAGTACAGCTATAAAGCGACTGGCTCCCAAGAGCACACAAGGCCCAGACTCCATTCCACAGTATCTCGTGCGTGACTGCTGCGAAGCCATTGTTATTTATTTTTAATTTAGCCATTAAAACACACACTTATCCATCTGTCTGGAAAATATCAAAAGTTCTCCCAATTCTATCTAAATCGGATTTTAAAAACTATCGACCAATTGCTGTTCTTTCTGTGTTTGGTAAAGTATTTGAAAGTATTTTGTACCAAAAAATTTATCAACAATTAAGGGGATGGTTTACTGACTCCCAGCATGGTTTTATACATAACAGATCCCCGACTTCTAATCTCCTCAATATTGTAACGTACACAGCCCAACATTTGGATGACAGAAAACAAGTCGATGTAGTATACTTAGATTTTCAAAAAGCTTTTGACAGGATTGATTGTGATATTTTACTACAAAAAATGGCCAAGTCAGGTTTTTCTGAAATACTGTTAAAGTTCTTCGCCAACTATCTTTCAGATCGCAAACAATATGTCATGTACAACGCAGCCAAATCCGAAACATACTCCGTCTCCTCTGGCATAGGTCAAGGAAGCAGTCTCGGGCCGCTATTATTTTTAATAACTATAAATGATCTTCCTGATTACATTAAGCATTCGTTAATACTGATGTTTGCTGATGATGTCAAGCTCGCTTTGCCTATACATGATCAATCTGACATCATCAAGCTCCAAACAGATATTGATAGCGTTTACCAATAGGGTTTACGTAACAGTTTACATTTAAATACAAGCAAATGTGCAGTCATGGCCTACTCAAGGACGCCACACACCATGGATCGCTCTTATACATTGAATGGTGAAAACCTGCAAAGTGTCAAATGTAAGCGTGATCTCGGTACGTCTTTTGATTCAGAAATATCATTCAGTCAACATATCATTCAAATTTGCAAAAGATCGAGAAAAGCCCTTGGCTTTGTTGTGCGCCAGTCAAAATACTTTAGTAATTATCATGACATTACCTTATTATTTAATGCATTTGTACGTAGCCTACTAGAAACTAACTGTATTATATGGAACCCGCAAGAAAAAAAATACATTCTTCTTCTTGAAAAAATCCAAAAGTTATTTATTAGGTATCTCTACTGGAAAACACATGGGTACTATCCTTACTAGGGTGTTTCATTTTTCCGAATTTTCGATTTTCATCTGACTTTGCTCGAATTCTTGTTCTAACTGATAAGAAAATATTATACGTTAAAAAAAATTAAAATCGGTAAACATTTAGAGGTTGCACAACTTCAACAAAGATTTTTCAAATAACCAACGACTCTACATCGGAGGGTAGAAAATGGTTTAAGCGGCTACCATCAAAGCGGAGAGTAGTGTGATACTGAACCTTCTACATATAAATAAATTGTAAAATTAGTAGTAAACTTGGATTTTGGTTACTCGATAAATGTTCTAATTAAGATTTTCCAGTTTTTCCACCTGTTTCCAAAGGAAAAGTGCTTTTATCGTGTTTTAGACGCAAAATTCAGTTTTCTCATTCGATTTTAGTATTAGATCATTATATTTTGTCATTTTAGAACATAGTTCATTTTCACGCAATGTATGGGGTTCTCACTCTACCTTTTCAACTTGTGCAACCTCTAAACGTTATTCGATTCTTTTGAAAATTGAAATAGATAGTTTTTAGTGTGGGGAGACTCCATTGGTGAGCAAAGTCAGGAAAAATATTACAACTTTTTTTTCTCCATACAAAAGTGAATCACCCTAATCCCTACAGCCGTTTGTATTGGGAATGGTCTCATATCAAAGTCTTGAAGTACGTAGGCAGCTTGCAACAGTAAAATACTTTTTTAGACTAATACGTGGTTCAATATTTAATCCATTGCCACTAGAATGTGTTCATTTTAAGGTACCATCACTATTTGTTAGAACCACTCTCAGACCTCGCATTTCACCCCTATTCGTAATTCCCAAGACCAGCACAATGACACTAGTCACTAGTCCACTGTACGTCGCACTTAACCATATTAATAATATTATTTTACATAATCTCTCTTGACTTATTCTCACAAACAGAACCGAAATTCCTAGCCACGGCAGCCCGCTATCTAGAGTCAATATCTACGCCCACAACTATTAATATTAATTAGATAATTTTAGTGATAAGTCTATTATAATTAGTTTTAAGTAGGTACATATGTTTGTAACCCATAACTTGCATGTTTGGTTTAACTGTCAATATAAAGTTGGTTAAATAAATAAATAAATAAATAAGTTGTTTAGACGGCGAACGTTATTCAGATTTTCAAATTTAGTTATGGTTTTGATATTGATGCACTGCGAGTCGTGTTAAGGTCCTATAATAACAATAACAAATGAAGTTGCCAAGTTGAAATTCGACCTTCTAAGAAATATACCTCGCGTAGAATGATGGTCCCTAATGTCCCTATGAAAGTTCCTTCGAATCTCTTTTGGTTGACCTATAATAGAAAAATAATAGAAAAATTATGTTTTTACCGTATTTTTGTTACTTAAATTTAACATTCAAAACATTTCTAAATAAATGTAGGTATGTACTAAACTTCCAAAATTGTCTACATTAATTTTACGTGACGGCTGCTCCACATTAAAAATTAACTGTCATAATATGGACCATCATTCAACGCCAGAGGTATACTTAACACATTCATTGTTATACTTGATAACAAGGGTTTCTCGGTGTGAAGCGAAAATGCTTCGTAGTGATGTTGCTACATCTACAATTCTGCGAGTTTGAGCGCTGAGTTTTACAATGGCATTTAAGGCCATTGTAAAATGTTGTATCTTACTAGTACACACAATATTTGAAGAGACAGATAAAGTATCAATGATAGTTACAGTCGCTTTCGTAAAAACTAATGCCTGCGCCAATTCTTGGGATTAGTTGCCAAGCGGACCCCAGGCTCTCATGAGCCGTGGCAAAATGCAGCGACAACGCGAGGAAGATGATGATGATGATGAGTTACAGTCGGTTATGATTAAATATATATGATGTTTTCAGGGTGCAAACAGAAACTGTTAAGCAACGAAGAGCCAATGGTTATATCTGACATCAAACCGGGCTCTGTGGCGCACCGCAGTGGCGCCCTCGCGCCCGGAGACCAACTGTTGGCGATCAACGGACAGCCACTACACAACCTGTCTTTAGTAAGTATTCTTACTGCTAGAATGACATACTAGGAAACGAAGCTAGTAGCTTAGTTGGACAAAAGAAATCCTGATAACACCTTAGGTCGCACTGTGTATAGGAAACCTACTCATTCAGGTACTTAAATGGCAAATCACATCACCATCCCAGTCAACTAGTTACTGGAAGCTAGTTCAACAAATTTTCCTGACAATTCACAGTGGTAACGCTGCCAGTTTCATGGGGATGTTTGAGTCACCTGCGATCCGGGGTAGTCTTTGTAACTAGCTTTGTAATTTGTAATTGAGATTGGTAAAGCCATAGTATTTTAGTTTTCTTTTTTAGTCCATAGTTTTTTTTAAAAACTTGTTACTTTTTAATATATGTAAAATGTTAATCATATTTCAGGACACCGCATTCAACATTCTCCAAAATTCTCCAGACGATATAATTACCCTCAAAATAAGAAAACGTGACCTAACAGAAGATTGGTCTAATATTCATAAGCACAACGCAAAACTAGCTTTACAGAGCTTTAGTAACATAGAAATTAAAGCAGTCGTACACAGCGGTGATGATTCAGGACACCACACTGACAGTCCTAATAACAGTGCAAAAGAAAGTGAAAGAAGTCACGGCAGTAATGAAAATGCAGCGGTTTTTACTGTTGAGTTGATTAAGCAAGAGAATGGACCTCTTGGTTTAACTATTGCTGGAAGCGAAGATGTAACTCAGCCAATATTACTTAGCGGACTTGTTGAAGGTAAGAAAAATAATTAAAGGTTTAATAATAAATACTAAAATAAATTGAATTGTATTCAAATGTTTGTATCTGTTTCAAGGTGGTGTGGCAGAAAAATGTGGAAAACTAGCAATAGGTGACGAATTGTTAACAATAAATGGAGAGAGTGTTTTAAATAAGCCGCTTTCAGAAGCCATTAAATTATTACAACAGAGTGGCCAGAGAGTGCAATTACAGCTCTGTAGAAAAATTACCGGTAAGTTTTCTTTAACCAACAGGTTTTTGTAATTAAATTTAAATGGTCTGTTGTAATGTAGATAACTATTAATTTTGTTTTACTCAGGTTCGGTAGAGAGTGCGGAATCCAGTGCAAGGGATTCCAGCCATTCAACGTCAAGCCCTGGTCTATCCAACGACAGCGCTGTTGAATCCTGGGATCAAAACACGCCTGTCAGATCTAGCGCAAGTTGTGGTAAGATAATTATTTGTAAATAAAATAAAAATATGATATGATTATAATGGATTTTCTTAACACTGTAATACAGTTTATATTGTAGGTAACTCCGAAGTCATAGAATACGCTGTACCTGACAAAAATAGACTCGCCGACAAGCAACCTTATTCACCCACCGACGAAGATAAGTTGATTGCATCAAATTATAACTCCGTTGCACCATTCGGAGTAAATGATCTGCCTCTGCCTAATTATTCATTAAACAATTCTCTGAAGACCTTTCATTATGAAAACACTTGCATAATCCCAGAAAATACTTTGAAAAACAAACAAAATATAACTAGAGAGGATGATGTACAACAAATAGAAATACTTACTACAAACATGAAGGATTGTCAACTACATAATATGGAAAAGGCTTCTTGCAAATGTGATTACATACAAATGGCTCCATATGGCATTGTTTCACCTAAAAGTAGAAGACCTAATTGGGATAATGATTACTTAAATAATGGAATTTATACAGTAACTACACCACAAAAATCTCCTTTGAAACCAAATGTACCTGGTACGAGTTTTCAATTTTCTACGAGTCCTGTATATGAGAACGATGTACCAAGTAAGTTATTTTTTTTATATTTACATGTTGATTTGATTTTAAAGCTTACTTTAACACCTACATATAGAATATAATATGATTATAAGGAATAACAAGTCAATAATTGTTAATAATATCTCCGAGCTAATAAACATTTTTATAAAAATAAAACAAATTAGATAATGGAGAATACATGTAAGGACAAATATTGAGCAAACATTGGGGACGCATTAATGCATAATAAATCGTCGTTACGCTTGTAAATCCTGCTTGCCTCTTTCACCATAAAATAACCAAAATTTGCTTTTATTAAACTTTGATTGATGTGAATATAGTCTAATAATAAAAGTAATGTAGGGTGTGGGAATAGGTTGATTTTTATTTGTTTGTTCTAAACAGGTCTGTACAGCAGCGATACCCTCTCTCCCGCCAAAGGCTCCATACACCACGTCATTCTGTATAAAGACGCCATTTACGACGACTATGGGTTTTCCGTGTCCGATGGTTTGTACGAGAGGGGTGTTTACATCAATCGGATAAGGAAGGGAGGTCCGGCTGACATTGTCGGACTGCTGAGGCCTTTTGATAGGATTTTGCAGGTCAGTTAAGTTCAACCATAGTTCTTGTGAAACTTGTAATTCTAAAAGCATATTTTTTTTGTACACTGGAATAAATTATGCTGTGCACCTAGAAAGTTCCTTGTTTTACTATGATTACAATTAATTAGGACCAAATTGTCCAAGAAAATATTTGTAAGAGAAAATTATTGCCTTAAAAGACGATCTAAAGATCGTGCTTTTCAATTTTTAAAGACCCTGTTCTAAATAAATCAAGCGTTAATTATTTTGGTTGCTATCAAATATAGCGATAGCATTTAAATTTATTTCTTTCTCCGTTATTCCTTTTATTTTTTCCCTTGCTTATATTTTCTTTTCTTTTTCACTGTTTTCTAGTATTTTTCAATATATAACTGAAATTGTGATATTCCCAGGTAAATGGAACCAGGACGGTGGACTACGACTGTTGTCTCACAGTGCCACTGATCGCGGCGGCAGGCGACCGGCTTGAGATAGTTGTACAACGACTTGCTTCCTCACGAGTAAGTTTCATTTATTGTCAACTGCGGCGGTATCAAACAGGCCTATTCGGATTTCGAGATAATCACAAGATCTTGAGACGATTTAGAGATCAACTAGATCTACATTAGATATCGACTAGATGTGACTTGGATATCTAAGTCATAACTTGTCGAAATCGTTCAAGAGGACCTCCAGAATCGCGGAAACGTCAAATTTGACATACCTATCTATCTTACAAATATCTTTAAATTATCCGTATCGTAACTTGTTGAAGTCTAGAAGAAATCTAATTCATTTTCCGAATCGAGCCGATAGTCGAATTTTTATCACATCTCATGTCATGCGTCACTTTCGCACTTACATACTTCTTAGAACGTGACAGCCATGGTGACAAATGATAAATAATCGGCCCTAGCCTTCTGCAGCGGTATCATAGTCGCGTTTTTATCACCGGTCATGTCAGCGACTCATGCGTCACTTTCGCACTTACATACTTGTTAGACCGTGACAAAATGATAAAGAGCCGGCCATCTTAGCCATTCTGATCTTATTAGTATCAGTGATAATAGCAAACCAGTGAATACCAGTGATTGGGAACTATTTTGGTAGGAAACTCACCATTGTTTGCCTAAAAATTAGTTAGAAGGTGCCAAACATTGGTTATGTACATACATACAATAGGCCTGTTTTAGGGGAGATTGGTTACTATACTACCGTAAAACGGGGTGAGTAGGTTTCGCGGGGAGAGTTGGGTTATGAATGGGGATAGAAGGGTTGAGAGGGGGGTGAGAAGGGATTTTAAGGCTACTGCTACAAAAATAATGTATTCCAATTTAAAATGGAGCTATAGTAATACGCATAATAAAAAAAATCGATCCAACAATCTTCCAAGATCACCTTTGTATGAAAACCCCTCTCACCCCAAATACGAGGCACTACGGGGTGAGGTGGGTTTTCCTCTTTATCGTCAAAGTTATGAAATGGAACTACCCAAAATAAAATAAAAACTAAAATACAAACGTCCGGAACACTTATTATATACACCATTCAGTTTTCATATGTAAAAATAAAATGTTATCGAGGTTTGAATTTCAGTTTTGACTCTACTCACCCCATTTTACGGTACTTTAGAAGTTGGTTGACTGATTAATGATGATATGAAAATATTGAATGATTATTAATCATTCAATATTATTGTGCAAAATGTTTGGTTTTTGTTATCACAATTTCTTATTTTCTCTCTAAATTTACTGTTATGATGTACGTGCGGAAAGGCAAATCTCAACTCGTAATCTGCTTTCAATATCGCCACTTATTTAAAATTACTTTCCGCACTTGTATCTAAAATAACATAATCAGTATTGCGTCCAACTTTTTTTTAATAATTGATTGTATTGTTTCAGGATCTAAAACTCCAAAGGATGGATGGAAGTTCAAGTCCAAGTGACAGTAACATAGTGACTAAGACCATTTAGTGCATAACCCGGCTGTAGTGAACTTACACCAAAGGCCTTGACAAAGATAATTTTAAAGACAATCATAATACAGTGTTTAGTTATAATATAAGTAGTGTATATTAAAAAAAATAGAGCAAACTTATTAATATTGGTATACAAGAAAATAATAAATTGCAAGCAGAAGCGGATTTTTGTCACATGTCATGCCATGCGTCACTTTCGCACTTACGTTGTTAAAACGTGACAGGCATGGTGACAAATGATAAAGAGCCGATCATCTTAGCCCTACAGAATGAACTGTTTGAAGGCAAAAAACTAACGAATAGAAAAACATCAGGGTTTTAACTGATTATAAAATACTTAATGTAGTTAAAATTAAACGTATAGTTTTTAAGATTGTAGATAGATGGCGATGCAATCGCCACTTTGTCGAATTAGTGAAATATTAATAGATAGGAATGTGTGTTGGTATGTTGATGTGTAAAATTGTTTTTTAATCCCGTATGTGCCTACATCATTTTTTGTACGAGGGTCATGCAAAAAAAAACGATAATTAACACAGATCTTGCGAAACTTATCGGTTTCTGAATATTTTTTGTGTTTTCTTTTGGGTAACAATAACAGCATTTTATAAGATCATCTGAAATAACACTCAATCGGTACCTACTTTTAGGTGTCAAAGTGGTACATTTTGTTTCAACAATTAGTCAGGTTAAATGTCAGTTCTTGGAAAGCAGATGCAAGATATTGCCAAAATTGAGCGCATACAATTTAGGTCTCATTTGTTTTTAGGTATTAAATTAGATAGAAACTTTAGGCAGATTTTTTAACAGAAAAATAATTAATTTGATAATGTACTTAGAATAAGGTAAAGATCCTATTCAATGACCCTAAGTAAATTTAAAGATGATTAATATTTGAAGCCATGATATACTGTGCACTGACCACACGTATGAGGAATTAATTGGTCATTTGTATAGATATTTCTTTACAAAATGGCTCGATTTGATTGCTCTTGAGTGTAGGTCTTTTTGCTAACAATTGTTCATACGATACGGAGAAGACTTGAGATGGTATTAAAAATTAAAATATCAACCTTTAAGTTACTTAAGAAACAAAGTATTGTATTGTTGAATAACTGGAAAAAATATTTTACCTAGTAATAAACAAGATCTACAAACTGTTTTCGTTCAAACTATAATTTTAAAGCCTTAAATTTATACGTTCCAAACTGACACAAACAATTTCCAAAAACAACATATGGGCGAGATTTATCAAATCGAAATACCGGCAATATTTCCAAATGAAAGTCACCAAGGATTTTCTGCGTATTTTATTTCCGTTGGAGCGCTTCCAAAAATTACATGCTGATATGCAGAGCCATATTTTATATTAAGTTATTTTGAACAACATTGTTTTAAAGTAAATCGTATCGCAAATTAAATCTGAAAAGTTTTCAACGTTGTTAAAACAAAGGAAATTCTCATGTTTTCGGGTAAGGTAAGGTGGGGTAAAATTAACATAGTTTATTTTGCTCGGGGTAAGACAAACAGTAGGAGGATTCCATACAAGTGACCTTACCCCATCTTACCTTATGCTATTAAATTTTATTAAATTGATTTGTATATTTATTTTCAATGTAATATTGAGATAAAACATTTTTAAAATGCACACTCTTATAGGGCACAACCTCTTACGATTAAACTTGCAGTGTTTGTGCGCGTTGCGTTTAAAAAACTACCTACTTTATATATATGAGAGCGTAAGTGCTCTGGAGGGGTGTGAATTTTAAAAATGTTGTGTATTTTTATCATTGTACCAAAGAACTCAAAGATTATATTTGAAATTTATTTAAAATTAATTGGTTTTGCGAAGACGCTAACAACAGACAATTTATTTGAAAAAAATAATAAAAATAATAAATACCACAAATTGGCCTAAAGAAAAATCTAAAGGTTAGTTCAAATAGAGGAATTCCTTTTTATTTTTAGCCTCTTTTTTATCATACATACATTTTTGTCACTGTTGTTAGCGTCCTAAAATACTCACATAGATATTATAACTCAAAAACTTCTAATTGTTAATATAGAGGATGTAAATAAAATATAATTAAGTAGATTTAATGTTGTTGACATCAGACTGATAGTAGCTACTGTTATAGTTATAGCTAAATAGATAATACATTTAGTTTAAAATAACTCTTGACACTAAAACCAAAGCGGCGAGAACAAAATATATAAGAATGGTACTCGTGATTTGTCAGAGTGACAAGCGACATAACTGTCATGTCATAACTATAAATTTGCCATAATATGTCAGCTCCGTCACTGTCACTTGACTAATTGAACGATACGGCTATAGGTACAGCGTGGAAAAATTTATTGGATCCGGCAACGGACCTTAAATCGTTGAGATAGCTCAATTTATTACAGAAAACATGTTCTTATTCTACCAAATACTAACTAGGATAAAGGTTGAGACACGCTAGACCGGGCCGGAGCCTCCGGTGCTTCGTTTTCTATGGAAAGCACCACGTGATCTCTGATTAGAAAATGACATATCGGACGCCTCGGTCCGGGCCCAGCCCGGTCTAGCGTGAGTCATCCTTAACTGTATCTACATTTACTACGATTTTCGATAGACTTTATAGTCTGACATTACTATTATTTTTCGCATTTTTTTAATGCCACAAATACGAGTAGCATTAACATATTTTATCGATCTTATCTTATTTCTGACAAAGATCAAAAATCATTGGACAAAATACAAATACCCTATCCCAATAAGCAATCTGCAAAACTTATTATAGTTATGAATATAAAAGACTATTTCCTTTCAGAAAATTGAGCTATTCCAAAGGTTTAAGGTAGTTCCCAGGGAGTACCCTATAAATTCAATTTACATAATTTTCGAAGTGTTATGAACAGGAAAAACATTTGATGGGATTGCAGCTCTTTTGTTCTAGCCACCTTTGATGTTTGTACCTATTGTAGAACCCATACTTTTGATTAGACATGAGAATTTTTCTTTCGATGATAACTTTTTATAACGTCGACAAAGAATAGTAAAATTTGGGAGGGATAGTCCTTAACAGATTCCTAAGATTCTTACTAAATTTCATAAATTTTCATCAGGGAAATAAAAAGTTATCGTCGAAAAACAGAAAATTCTCATGTCCTACCAGGCTGCCACAAGTTTGACGTCGGTACACAGTGCGATAGTTCAAGGTATTTGGTGTGTCCGCATTGGAACGGTTTGAATGTAGATAATTAACAATTAAAATAGAATAAACGATGTATTCTGATTTGCATTCAGTTATTCATATGCTATGACGTCTTGTTTTACAATTACGTATGTCTGTTGATGTTTTGATTCACATAAACATCGTACTATGAAGTGTTTACTATAAACGTGACGTCATCAAATTGTTAAGCGATATTTGTGTCGATAAACACATCCTGCATCGAATTTGTACTGCAACGGTTCATGTTCTTTACTAGCTCCAGTTTTATACATATTTATAATATACATGGGTGCATGTGTGGTAACTCCATTTTCAAGTTAAGGTCATATGTGATTGAAAGTTAAAATGGCAGGCTTATTACAATTATTTACCTATCTATCATAACTAAACCAAAATTTCTAACGTTATATTTCTGAATATACAGTTCTGATGTAGTACATTCTACCCTATCACGTATCCACTACTCCATTCCATACTCCATTTTCAAGTTAAGGTCATATGTGATTGAAAGTTAAAATGGCAGGCTTATTACAATTATTTACCTATCTATCATAACTAAACCAAAATTTCTAACGTTATATTTCTGAATATACAGTTCTGATGTAGTACATTCTACCCTATCACGTATAACAACGATTGCAAAATCAGTTTTGGATTTTTATGCATGAGAACACGGCAAATAATATACGGCTGTTATACGCAGTAGGGCATTGTCTCTGTTTAAAGGTGACGTCGTTATTACGGCCGCTGTATCTGTCAATTTCCTTGGTAAAATGAGTGACGGAATTAACGTCATAATCGCGGCGGTAATGCAGTGGCGGACGTCACTCATTTCATCAAGGAATAGGGAGTATTACTGCAATGTTCTTCCGCCAGAGTGCAGCACAATTGCACCCAGTAAAACATAGAGTAACTTATACATACTAGGCCTTAAACAGTTTTTTGACAAATTTTCACTATGACATTGTTGCATCAAGGCGGTTTGTTTACAGGTGGCTGTTTCGTTATCTGCCTCTCTATCGATCGAATATTCAAGAGTGATAGAGAGACAGAAACCGAATTTTCTATTTTCGTGTTTCGCGGTAGGCCCTGTGAGTATTTTAGTGACGCCCTCTAAGCAGAGTTTTGCGTAATATTCCCTATTGACAACACGATGCCGCAACAGTTATTGCAGCGGCGGTCGACATTCGAACGTCAACTTTAGAAACTTCTGTGACTTATTTTGTATATTTGATAAAAAATACTTGGCGCCTATTCCACTTGTCTTAACTACATTGTGAAAACGAAATCTAAGACGGTGACGTTTTAATTTCTCTTGAGTGTGTAATAAGAAATTACTGTAATGCGGGTATGTAAACACACTCGTCGAGAGACCCCGAGATAAGACGAGAACGAGTGTGTATATGCTGCTCCTCATTTCGCTGCGCTTCTACGATTGGATCGGAGCGGGGCCGAGAGTCTCGGCGAGAGGGTCTCGACGAGTGTGTACAGCCGACGTAACGTTAATTTGCTAATATTTTATTAACATTTGAAAATTGTGTCTTGTAAATTGGAAAACGTAATGTGAGTTTGGTCTACATTGATTTAT
The DNA here is from genome assembly GCF_910591565.1 of Cydia splendana. Taxonomy (NCBI): domain Eukaryota; kingdom Metazoa; phylum Arthropoda; class Insecta; order Lepidoptera; family Tortricidae; genus Cydia; species Cydia splendana. The sequence goes on from NC_085968.1 coordinate 3,085,022, forward strand.
ATTTTGCAATATATTTGCCAATTAATTTACTTACCAAAGTATTGATCGTGTTAATGCAATAGATACAATTTACACTGTTCTTTATTTTACTCACGATTTAAAAAAAACAGTGACAGACGTACAGACATCGAAGTATAGGTGTGCAAGTTGCGGAAAGTTTCCAAGAAGTTGAAAAGTTTCTGGACATTTCACAGGAAACAAAGGAAACTTTCATTTTGGAAATAAGAAATTTCGATTCCAATACAAATGACATCTTGCCGAAATATTTTCATGTGGAAATTTCGCAATTTTGGAAACTTTTCGACGGCACGTGACACAAGTGTTCCGTAAAAAAGTTTGTTACACGGTTTACTAATATTAAATTTAATGTGGGAATAGAAACTAGGGGAGACCGAGGTGAGTTGAAACAGAGGTAAGTTGAAACAACATACATCTATGACGTTTTGAGACATCTGACTGTTAGCGAGCTGGAAAAAACGATGTTTAGCCGCAACCCACCGTATGCGAGTTCCTTTATAGGTACATTTCCTTGATTCAAGAAGATTACGGTGAATAAACGTTGTTTCAACTTACCTCTGTTTCAACTCACCTCGGCCTCTCCTATGTAAGAGCCTTCTTATGGATAATTGCGTCAACCCAGCGGAGTTGTCAAAAGAATTTGAAGCTTCGTTACAATAATCTCATAAGGCAAAGTGGGGTAAGTTCGGCCCCCAAGAACATGTAACAAGATATATTATGTTTTGCGGCGGTGGAAGTTTTAACGATGTATACAGTGATTTTAGTTTTAAAATATACTTTGCGATCTTCGAAACTGCACCTTATCCGATGTTACCTCAATGCATCAATACTGAAGAATGGTCAGTAGGAAACGAATCTTACTTTCAAACAAAACGAGTAAGGTCAATATGGTTAATTCCGTCATAGGGACTATTCCGTCTACTAGCGTTTTTCTCGAACAACGAACAAAATTGATAATATTATTGACAAAGCAGCAACTGCTTTTAGTTTCAGCTATCCAAAGCCAAAGTTGTTGTAATTGTAAATCATAGGAAATATACGATCGTGGATAGAATAGTCCCCATGACGGAATTAGCCACATTGATCTTATAAATAATTTTGAATTGTGGCACTTTTGCATTTAGCCGCCATTGCTGCCTACCTCAAACAATCTCCGAGAAAATAGAAATAAATTGCGCGCATGTTTTGTAGATAGCCATACTGCTTAACTCAGGCGGTTACTAAGGTATTTGCGATGCTAATTTCTAGCAAAAGGCAGCTCAGTTTGAAACTAAATGTTAATTACTGAACTACACTCACTATGATAAGTAGATCGTCTGAGTTAAGTGGAACCAGGGGTCCCAATCTTTTTTACCTACCTCCTTGTCGGAAAATTAGAAAATCCACGGGTTAATACCGTCTAGCCCCAGGTTGGGACCCACTGTTATAGATAGTCATTTTTATATTTTATTTTTTATACCCCTCGTTGTAAGCGTTACTTATAACTGTCAATTAATGTATTAATTTAACTAGACAATCTAGAGTTCAGACCTAAATACCAAATAAACAAATATGCGTGACTATAACTTGTTTTTTTACTCGTTACTATTCCGCTTCAATTGGGAGGCAGAATAGGCTTGTTTATTATTTATTTACGATTATAATTTTATCTTTATTTATTTTTCATCTCAAGTTATGAATATAAATAAAATATAAAAACACTTACAAAACCATAAATAATACATGATTATTATTATTTATTAGTATTAATAATAGCTCGTGATATAATCAGGCAGTCGAAAAATATGTAGGTACCTATCTATGTAACGCCGGTTCGAATCCGGCCTCTGCCACTAGAGGGCTTGATTACTTTATTACCTGTAGAGTAATATATCGCATCTATTTCTAGTGCCAAAAAAAAAACTTTATACACAAAGTAATTGTTTTTTATATATATCTATAACAAACTGTTTATTAGTATTATATCATGATTGTTTTTTTCCTAATTTAAGAAATAATATCTGAGAGATCGAGCTTTGCTCGGTAAATGTATAAAAACTCAAAAATGCGCCTTTTTTCAGAGATAACACCTAGCTAATAGATTGATTTTTCGCCCCCGAAAACCCCCATATAGCAAATTTAATCAAAATCGTTAGAGCAGGTTTAACAGGTAAGGTAAGGTAGGGGTTGGTAAGGTAGGTTTTAAGGTAGGTAAGGTTGTTTGTTTGTAGTTTCCATTAAAATAGTCACATAACGTGAGTACCTACAGTACTGGGCCCAGTGAACCCTTTAGCGACTGTGTTTGAAACTAAATAGGCCGCGACTGTCCAAGTGTTAGGTACCTATACATATAAATACAACAGGAAAGTTATAGAAACTGTATGTTTTTATTCCGTAAGGCTCGCTAGGTTAGATAAGTCATCATCATCTTCTCCGTGTTGTCCCGGCATTTGGCCACAGCTCATGGGAGCCTGGGGTCCGCTTGCCAACTAATCCCAAGAATTGGCGTAGGCACTAGTTTTTACGAAAGCGACTGCCAACTGACCTTCCAACCCAGAGGGTAAGCTAGACCTTATTGGGATTAGTCCGGTCTCCTCACGATGTTTTCCTTGGCCGAAAAGCGACTGGTAAATATTAAATTATATTTCGTGCATAAGTTCCGAAAAACTCATTGGTACGAGCCGGGATTTAAACCCGCGACTCCCGGATTGCAAGTCGCACGCTCTTACCGCTAGGCCCCCAGCGCTTAGATAGATAGGTTAGATAGGTATTAGGTAGGTACCTTATGGGTCAAACAGATCCCTGTGTTATGTCTTTCCTGTAGAGATACACGAGAGTTAAGGGCTATAAAGGTTAATTTTCTTATTTAACCCTTATCCACGTGAAAAGGTCCTCCTTTTATTTAGAGAACTATGATAAAATCATTGCTTACATGCCCACAAGCTCTTAACTATTGCCGACAGGAGCGAACACACTAGGAAACTAGTGTGTTCGCGCGAACAGTGCATTTTTCTCTCCTTATCGTATGACTGAAGTAAACTGTATAACAATAGGCATAAAGACTGTATTTGAAGTACAGTATTCTCTATTTAATCCAAATAGCAATTGCGAATGAGCTCACAATTTGCCTTCGATGCTGATTATCCGGAATATTTAATGATCAAGCAGATTTATTAGGCGCTTGCCCTACAAACTCATGAATGGTAATCTCAGGTACTTTCTAATAATAGTAATATAAATACCGATGTAGTGCATAATTGTTTTCCATCGTTTTTTCGCGGAACCATACGAACGTGTCTTGCTATTTCAGTCAGTCTCGGCACCTACAAAAAGTAGTGAGGTTGACTGAAGTGGCATGAAAAATACGAACGTTTCCGAGAAAATACGATGGAAAATAATTATGCCCTACATCGTCTGTATGTATGAGACCGATTTTACAGATAATTTACTATAGTAGGTATGTATTTATTTTGTGCAACCGGTACAGAATAAACAAGGGTTCCTAACTCGATTTAGTCTAGTTTGTAACTTCGGCCCCTGAATTTTAAGCCCTAATTATGTACCGTTGAATTACATTACCGTAACCGTAATGACAAGTTTTTTTTTCTCTAGCCTATTTTGGTGTCCCACTGCTGGGCAAAGGCCTCCCCTCGTTTTCTCCACTCGACCCTGTCATCGGCATTTTCCCACCATTTGGGGTAGAATGCGTCCAAGTTGTCGCGCCATCTCCTTTTCGGTCTGCCTAAACTCCGGCCTTGTCTAAACTAAATGACAAGTACATTTACTAAATAGTTTAGAAAATAGGATATTATTTTCTTCTAGTCCATAATCTCTAGAGATGACTTTGTATGCCAGCCGGCTTAGTAAATACGCTCAAAGCTAAGTAAATGTCTAGATTGCGAATAAAATTGCTGTAAGTAGCAGCTTTTAAGAAAATAAACCTAGTACGAGTATTTACTTACAGAATACTGACTAATTGGCAATAATTAAATATTGATTACGAGTTCTAAAAAAGTTAAACCTCTATATAATTTTATTACCTCTTTACATTAAAACCACTTAATTCATGTAAATAAAATTTGGTATGGAGATAATTTGAAGCCCGGGGAAGTACATAAGATAGCTAAGTATCATAATAAACTAGCTCCTGCCTTCGACTTCGGCTAACTCTGTTAGGGCCATCGCCCTGCCTCCATACCAAACCAAATACCACATTTAAATTGTTTAAGCTCAACGGCATAAGCGTGAAAAGATAACAGACAGACAGACATAATTACTTTCGCATTAATAATTAATATAATAATTATTATATTAGTAACGATCAGTAAGGTTGTAATAAAACTAACCTTATAAGACCTTGCAACCCATTCGACCGGGAAAAAATGCCCCAGTGATGCAAACCCGCAATATATTGCCAGCCGACGACGGATTTGGAGCATTAATTTGTGTGAAATCGCTTGGAAAATGGAAATTTTGTGCAACCCCCAACACACGTTACCTGGCAAGCTCAGATCCCTTTGCCAAACGAAAATTGCACTTATTTCAACTGAATAAGAGTGGGGAATTTTAGTTGTTGTTGTTGGTAAGACGCAAGTGTTTTAAACTTGCTAGCAAGACGTGAGGAGAATATGATTACTTTTTAATGAGGATCAAGCTATATTATTGATAAGTGTGTTTATGGAAGGGTAAAGGATTACTCACGTTAGACCGGGTCGTGGCCGGGCCGGAGCTTCCGGAGTTTCGTTTTCTATGGAAAGCACCACGTGATCACCGATCAGCCATCATAGAAAATTAACATGTCAGACGCCTCGGCCCGGGCATGGCCCGGTCTAGCGTGAGTCATCCTTAAGATTATAATTGTTAGACTTTTATCCAAAACTCACTATATTTATTTATTGAGTTTAACACGTGTATAACGTACAAACGTGAGTTAGTATAATTAGGTTGCTTGCTTTGTGCTTTCGGAATCAGAATGTATTGACATGAACATTCAAATAACATTATATACTGGTACTAGATTTCGTTGCTAGAAATTGTAATACAAAGAATTTAGAGGGAGTAGCAGTTTTGCATAAAAAACGTCTACTAGCTCGATTGTATGGGAGCGGGTTTTTGGCGGCGCGGCTTCGAGTGAAATTTTATACCTAGGTACCGTATAAATTTAGTTACTAAATACGACCACCAACACTTATATAGGTACACGTCCCGTCTATAGGGTATTTGACTACTAGCAAAGATATATGTAACTCCGTATAAGATAAATAAAGTCTAAGAAAAAAACGTGCCTCGGAAATCAAGAAAAAGTCATTCTCGAATAGATGGCGCCATACCTTTGGCCTATTCTCGGCTAGATGGCGTCGACGACACCGTTTGATATTTAACAATTTTAACACATATCAATGAAAGAACATATGGGTCGGTATGGAACAATAAAAAATAAAAATCATTTATCCGTATACATATTTTGATTAATTTATACATTTTCAATTTTATTTTAAGTTTTAATCGTGTGTCGATAGATGGCAGTAAATGTACCGTGACTACAAAATTTACTATGGCAATAGCCCTCTATACTATCTATTCTCTTTGCTACTAGTCAAATCAGTTTCTTTTTTCGAACTGTCAAAACGATTATGCTACTATGGAATTTATATGAAACACTAGCATGTGACATCGTCATCAAATTACCTGCTCTTTATAGTTTAATACGGGTTTTAAAATAGAAATTGTGTCTAATAATTTTTAAGAAAAAAAAACTGACTTCTATGGGGACCGGTGAAAGATTATGGTAGATGGTGCACTATGTAGAAAAGGAGGTAAAACCACCCACTTTTCTAGTAGCATTTCGTTTCTGTGAGGGTCGTACTTCTAGCCTAACCTAACCCACTTCTCTGATAGCAGTTCACTTCTGTGAGGATCGCAGTTCGAACCTAATCAAACCCACTTTTCTAGTAGCATTTCGTTTCTGTAAGGCTCGCAGTTCTAACCTAACCTAACCCACTTTTGTTCAGTTCTGTGAGGATCGCAGTTCAAACCTAACCTAACCCACTTAACGCCGCATGCGGTGCGGTGTACGGGGGTTTGAGCGGGAGGGTTTGGCACTTTGGCATCATCATACTTTATACCTACATTTTATCGTAGGTAATCATAGTGGTTTATTTAGTTTAGGTATCATAGTGATTTTCCGGGTCAAGGTCCGGGTCTGAGTCCGAGTCCGGGTCCAGGTCCGAACCGGAACCGGGTACGAGTCCAGGTCTGGGTCCGAGTCCGAGTCCCAGTCCAAGTCAAAATCGAAATTCGAAATCACCAAACGTGAAATATGCGTCGTTGAAGAGTTCTGTTCTGATCATCATCAGCAGTTCCACTTCATCAAATACGGCAGTTTTTAATGAAAATGCTTGATTTTCTGATGAAAATACAAAAATCTCCATACGCATGCCTTTAAGATTTGAGGAGTTCCCTCGATTCCTCATGGATCCCATCATCATAACTCGAGCTTGATAAAAATGTGGCTTAAAAACTTAACTTGCTTAACAAACATAGCGAAGAGGACAAATCTCTAAACGTGGAGTACCTATGCGTCGTTGAAGAGTTCCGTTCTGTTCTGATCATCATCAGCAGTTCCACGTCATCAAATGTCACGTTTTTGAATGTATAAGCTTGATTTGTTGATAAAAACACAAAAAGCACTAGATGTATGCCTTTAAGATTTGAGGAGTTCCCTCGATTCCTCATGGATCCCATCTTCAGAACTGGGTTTTGACAAAAACGGGACCAATCTGTATGCATATACATACAATCAGAAAAAGAATTTTCAAAATTGGTCCAATAATGACGGAGATATGGAGTAACAAACATAAAAAAAAGACATACGACCGAATTGATAACCTCCTCCTTTGGGATTTGGAAGTCGGTTAAAAACAACTGCTACTCGTACTACGTTTCTCTGTTTATCTTCTGGTGCTTTATTTCATGCATGATGTAAAATAATTTATTTTAAATACAGTCTAATTTTCGCCGTCCAAAATTCACGGTTCACGGGTGGGTACCTCGACGTGGCGCAGTCACGCGTTCGATCCCGGACAGGGCCTAATCGGAGGCTTATCAGGCACTGCCCAATTTTATGGGTATTAACGAAGCCACTGGCCATTGTTTTTGGTTCATGTTGCTGTAAATTTTGGATAATACTTGCTTTGCTATTTTATTTACTATAGGGCTTAAGGTCGGTTGCACCAAACCGAATTATGAAACTTTCCATATAATAAAATATAGCGCACGCTGAAACGGGGACAGACGGTTTGGTGCAACCGACCCTAAGGGCTGATTTAGACGGCGCGTCAACTCGTATGCGATTTTAGTTACATTGAGGACTATTGGTTACATCCAATTCAGCCGACCAATCAAATACCGCAATGTAATGAAACTCGCATGCGAGTTCTCGCGCCGTGTAAATGAGCCTTAAGTCTATAAAATAAAATTACGAACATAACCGCATCAATTTTAACCCCACCGTGCAAAAAAAATTGCAGTCGTGCCTTTTGGAACATCGCTCCGATCGCTATTTAGCTAGAGTCAGACTGAGAAAAGTCTGCAGCGATTTTGATAACCCACGCAGTGTAAGTGTCATTTTAAACGTAAAACTCCTAGGAAATTATGACATGTAAATAACACTTGCACTGCGTGGGCTATCAAAATCGCTGCAGACTTTTCTAGGTCTATCTCTATCGAAGTTAAAATTGAAATATTATTCTGATGTCAGTGTACGTTCTAATACGCCGGCCAGCCTAATTAATTACAAGGGGTCAACTCACTTAGTTTTAAATACGCATATTGATTGCGTAGTCAATATAATTCTCTGCGTACACGTAAATATATTACCTACTTAATTAAATATGTAATAGATTTGGCATTCGGGCGTAAAAAGCGCTGTGCGGTGGTGGTGCCCAGATCAAGTTCAGACAACTTGGAAATAGTGTTATGTTGAAAAGCACTGGAAATTGTGCTATACATACACCATAACATGGATTGGTTTAAAGGAGCTGGTAAGTGAAAATTAATATACCTATATTAAAGTACCTAAATAAACTTTTCTAGAAATTTCTCCAAGCGAAACATACCAAAGAAATCTGCCATTCCAGAACTCCTAGTGTAAATTTCATTCGATAGACGAGTTTTCGCGTTTGCGTTATGTCTATTTTTAGTGTTCCGTACAAAACTTTGTTCACGGAACACTTATGGGATCACTTCGGTCTTGCAAATTAGTTAAATGCGAGAACGTTTGACGTAGATATCTAAAATTTGGAACAGATGTAGTAATTAGCACCACTAATTGATTCTATTACCTATTGAATCCTTCGCTTTGTTCAGGATTATATGTACGCACTTGCCGTAAATATGTAATTTAGCTCCCTTGTGCCACAATCATAATGATGTATTATCGTAATGATATTTTTTCAGTGGACTACGTAGACGACTGGTTCTTAATGGGCACACCGTGGACACTATTCGCGATATGGATTATCTACATCACTTTTGTACTCAAATGGGGCCCTTCCTACATGTCCACAAGACCGGCTTACAAACTGAAAAACACTTTAGCCTTGTACAATTTATTTCAAGTTGGACTGTCTTGTTACATCGTTTACATGGTAAGTAGTAAAATGTGTAATATATGTAATGTCTCCTCTACACGATGGGCCATCATATTGGCCCACTAAGATGGACCAGCGTGTAGAGAGGGTACTAGTGGTGTCGGATGGCATATGGCGCGGCGGGATGGTGATGGGATGGCCACGGTGTCGGTTTTCGACCGCACATCAAAGGTCAGCGATGGCGCGTACGCATCTACACGTGGCCCATTCCATAGTGCGCATCTTGCTGGTCCAGCGCTGGGCCATCGTGTAGAGGAGCCATTATGTATAATGTAAGGTAGCATTCGTATTTAGCGTTACTGCTGCATTATTGCAATCTCAAAGATCCAGGCATAGTATCGAATGTAAATACTAATACCTGTATTCAGGAGATACGGTGGGCGATTATATTTTGGAATATACTGTTAAAATAGTACATTTGGCAACGAGGGGGGTAAGTAAAGTTTTGCAAACAAGGTCTATATATTCACGACAGCCGTAGGCTGGAGTAAATTAAAGACGTGAGTTTGTAATAATTTTACCCCCGGAGTAGAGATGGGTCGCGGGTATTTACCCAATTTACCCACCCAGGTAAATACCCGGTAAATACCCATCTACCCGGTATTTACCCGTATCTACCCAAATGGACGGGTAGATTCATTTCTTGTTGCACATGTCGATTTGTGTTAAAGTGGAGATATAAACCGAGTTAATGGTTGTAATTATTGTGTGTCATTTAAAATGAAATGGTTTAGTGAAACTTGCAGTTGTAACTAAGGAATTTTTAGTACAATTTTGATAAATATTAAAAAAAGGCCCTCATAAGAGTATTTTTTTTAGATTCGAGTAAATTATCGTACTTATACGTTGATAATACACATTCCAACTTCGGTCGGCGGGGGTGTGATTGCGGGGAGGGGGGTAAAAGTGAACTTTTTCATATAACTTGGAATCTGTCATTAATATCGAAAAGTGTTGTATGTACAAACTAAAGTAGACATAATTTTCTACAAAAAAGGTTATATACATTTTTGTCCTAAAACTAACTGTATTTGACTTATGATCTTCCCAAGTTGTGATACTGCACAATTTTTTTTTATTATCATTCATAAGTAGTCTTTATTTTCATCTTTCTAATGTATATTAAAAGCGTTTTAAAACATTTCCGGAACCCAGGGAATGATTTTACACGATTTTCATAATTGTACTGATATGTTAAAATCGAACTTCACCTCATAGCAACCTTTTCGTACTTAGTTTGAACATACATTTTATGTAACATTATAAAAAAATACTTAAATTAATCTTATTTATACTCACATACCATTAAACACATCAAATTTAGAAGAAAAACGAAAATACCCGCGTATTTACCCGCGGGTAGGTAAATATCGGGTATTTACCGGGTAAATACCCGCTCTCGGGTATTTACCCGGGTAGTTACCCATCTCTACCCCGGAGTTACACACAATGTTTTTCAATGGTTGTTCATCAGACTTGCAAAGAAAAATCTAAATTGTAAGCGAAATAATTCTTAAACTCCAACCGACTCTCACTGGACCTCTGTCCCCAGGCATATTATTACCCGCCTGGAGAGAGTACTCTCTGTAATATTACGCATCTCTCTGCCTATTTAGAAAGAGTTTACTATTTATTACAATAAATAAAATATTTATTCACAGGGTACAAATATAATGAGCAAATCAGGCTTGGTGAGCTCGCATTGTGCGATTGAAAAGAAAGAAACTCAACCATATGTAAGTTATTCAGTATTTTTAGCCTAAGTTATTAAATATTCGTAAGTTCGACCGGGATAAATGCAACTATGGGGTTATTCCATCTATTTCAGTTCTTTTTTAAACAGTGTAAATAATAAAAGGTCCTGCTATCTAATGATAAAAACTCGAGCTACTTGGAAATAAATCGTAACATTAGAGGGCGTTTCAACCAATTGTATTCAAGAAATAATACACTTACACATGGTCTAATAAAACATGGTCTTCCATTCCCAGAGTGACACGCGATTACGTCACAATAACATTGCCACTTTATTTCAACATAACATGTTACATGGGTACATTATACCTATGGTTAATAAGTTAAAATATTTCTTTATAATTTTATAATTTTCATTTATATGTATTTTAGCTTAAATTTTACAATAACACGTCATTTTTAATTACTCGTTAGCAATATCTTCCGATTCACGAAAGAAATTTCAGACTTTCGGGTAATTCTGTTTATACTACTGGCAACACAGGATAGCGCTGTGGACATTTGACAATTCGGATCTAAATAACTTCATGCCCTGACCGTCATCCTTGTCGAACGCGTGTTAATTGTTATTTCCTTCTCGCTCAGTGTCAGCAGTCGCAGTGTTTTCCAAACTTTTCACGTCGTAAGCTTGGTAATTAATGTGTAACTGTGAATTAGTTTTTTAAACATTTGTCTTGTATAGATAAATAAAGTTTAATTTAATACATTAGATTTGTTTTATTTTACTATGTTTCTACATAAATAACTTAAAATTAATGCCGTTAAAATAATTTTCACCGTTGGTTAAAATTCTCCCACATTTCAAAGTTTGAGAACCTGTAAACAGCATGATGACGTAGGCGCGTGTCAGTTAGGTCATACGCGAATCTCGGAATGGAGTACCAGGCGGAGTATATTATTATACCATGCACTTACATTTATCCCGGCTGATCTTACGATTTTTATTAAAGTACCCACTTAACACTAGAGTCAGTCCATGAAAAGTCTGCAGCGGATTTGATAGCTCACGCAGTGCACGTGTTATTTTAAACGTCAAACTTAGCTACGAAATGATGACGTATAAATGACACTTGCACTGCGTGGGCTATCAAATCCGCTGCAGACTATTCTTGGTCCGACTCTACTCAAATTCTAAATGATGCTTGTTATATATATATACAGGGTGAAATTTAATTCACTGGCCAAATTGAAACACCCGAAAGAACTCGAAAAAATATTAAACACGTGTTTTTTCTTTTAATACCGCTCAGTACATTTTTTTCGAAATAACTCATCATCAAGTTGTCCTAAAAACCTCGTACGTTATGGTGAACCGACAACTACCCACTACACCCGCTTCTCTCTTATCAGTTAAGGTCATTGACACCCCGCCCCTCCCGCTGTTTGCAATCGCGTCACCAATTATGAACCCTATTGCAGCGAGATAAGACGCTTACCTACATAAGTTGCTAATTTTTCCTTCATACTTTAACGGGCTTAGAGCCATCAAAATGCAAAGGCAACCCATTTTTAATCTAAAATATTATTTCTGACTAATGATTATTAACAAAACGTCCGTGGCTTAAAAACAATGAGTAAAAACTAGGTCAGGAATCTTTGCATTCAGGCGTATTTAAAAATTTGAATCATCTTATGTACTTACATTTGATTAAAAGTCGACGCAATTAACGAAAGTCCCACGAGATGGTACTCTTGGATTCAATCCTTGTCCGCGAAGGCGTGGAACTGATTCCATTTCGTATAATCTTTGTGCACCACGTAAACACTCACCACTTAATAAATAACACCGTACCATTTCCTAATATTCCCGGTTCGAAAACATTTTTTTAAACCTTAGTACGCGCGCGATTATTATTTTAAGGTTGGCGAGTGACTAATCATTTATGCTAACCGTTATGTTTACCGCTAGCGCGGAATGGTTTAGACTACCCTCGAAATTGATAAACCTGCCTACCATCGTCAACACTAACTAGGTGGACCCTATTGCAACGATTATAAGGTTTAGTGAAGGTCAGATAAGGGTTTTGCTTATGTTGTTGTTAAAACCTACTATTAGGTTTGTTTACATTTGTAGTAATAGGGTGACCACGACTCGTGGAAAGTATTTAAAAATTTAAAAATGAAAATTAAAAAAAAAATGTACTCTTTTTTTTGCTAAATAGATTCCTTAAGTGTAACCTAGTGCCTGGAATGAATATGGCCAGTGATTTAAATTTCACCCTGTATATATATATACATATATATTTTAATTGTTCTTGTGGAATATCTTACTTGCTGAATGTTACTGTTTAACCAACTTCTAAATTCAAAATACTTAATAATTGTACTTTTTTTCGGAGCAAAGGAATTTTGTATTAGCTATAAGTGGAAACTGTTTTGGCTTATGTTTTAACTATATCTTTTACCTTATTGTATTATTATGTGCTGTATGTTTCCCAAATAAAAAAAAAATAAAAAAAAATACAATAAAAATATAAATCCTTCTACTTATCTTGTAAGGATTGGTGTATAACCTTCATTGTCTTTACTGCTTGCCTATATTATTACGAGTGGGTCGCCAACTTTGTAGTAAATATTAAATTTGTGTACGAGTAGTACTGCCGTATTCGAACTTCAAGATATTCACAAGAGACGACACGTACTAGATCCTTTCTAGATACGTTATAGTTTAGATATCAACTAGTTCTCTTTTGCAGCGCAATTCGGGCAACCAATGTCACTTTTACGTTAGATAGAGTAAGATATCTATTAGATGTGAATTGGATCTCTAAGTCATATCCTGTGGAAATCGTTCAAGATTATCTCCAGAATCGTGCAAATGTCAAATTTGACAGGTTAGATCTTAAACATATCGTTATCGTATCTTGGTGATGTCTAAAAGATATCTAATAGATGTCTATTTCAAAATCCGAATCGGACCCGTAGTTGTATTTGCGTTTCTAATTTTGTATGGGATTTTTAGTTTCCAAAAGGTCCCGCTTGGCGCGCTGTTCAAAATGTGACTACGCAAACGCGTACGTCACGTCACGTTATCGAATGAAATTTACACTAGGGTTTCTGGCCCCGTAGACAACATGCCAATCGCTAACGCTCCGTAGCGAACGAAACGCAACTGTCACTGTCACACTAATATAGAAGAGTGATAGAGAGACAAGAAGCGATTCGATGGCGAAGCGATAGCGATCGTCACCTTGGCTAGGCCGCCTGAACTCTTAATGCCACGCCTATCGTTCGCGGCGCGTCATCGTGACTTGTTGATTCAATATTGGACCGTAGCCGCGCGCGACTTTAGACGTCTTTGGCTTGGCAGTCAAAGGGTTGAATATGTCACATAAAATCAACGATGTCACCACTCACCTCGGTCTCCCCTAAATTATTCACACAATTTCAGATGGTGCGCGGCGTCTACATATACTTTCTAGCAAAGATATCCGAACTGCTGGACACCGTATTCTTCGTACTACGAAAGAAGATGAATCAAGTATCCTTCTTACACGTATACCACCATTCTCTCATGGCGATTTCTACGTGGTTTGCCTTGAAATATAATCCTACGGACGTCCTTATATTCTTGGGGACGCTGAACTCTTTCGTACATGTTATCATGTATGGATACTATGGGTTGTCGGCGTATCCTAGTATGACGAAGTATTTGTGGTGGAAGAAGTATATAACGTCGTTTCAGTTGGTGAGTAACTTATCACGAAATCGTTGTTTTTAAAAAGTAACTATGTAGGTCGATATTATACTAACTGAATTAATAACTTAAACACTAAACGCCTACAAACAGGTGTTGTCCCCTACAGTAGGTACACGCGCGCTCCCACGCCCGTTGTAGAATCTGCCATCTAGTGGTTTAAATCTGAAATTAAACCTATCATTATACTTCTAACGTGGCATGTAGCTATGCTAGCTTTTCTCACTCATACATAGTTAATAAGGTAAACGTACTGGTGCTCGACCCGGTCCCAGTAGGGGAAACCGAGGTGAGTTGAAACAGAGGTAAGTTGAAACAACATACATCTATGACTTTTTGAGACTACTGACTATTAGCGAGCTGGAAAAAACGATGTTTAGCCGCGCCCCACCGTATGCGAGTTCCTTTATATATTTCCTTGTTTCAAGAAGATTACAATGAATAAACGTTGTTTCAACTCACCTCGGCCTCCCCTGCATGCCATCTTGAAACTTAAGTAATTGTCAATAGAGGTTACAGCAAGGTGTTATCTATCACCATTAGCATTAATTATCATGTCGAGCACTAGTACGTTTACCTTACTTGTTAGAAAATGATTGTGAATCAAAATACTTTGAGGAAACCGGACTACTACAAATGAGGATTGGTTTCCTTCACAACATACGGCGCGATTCGGGAAATGAATTAGAGATTAACTAGATATGATATTATTATAGTAAAGATATGTGACGTCCCAGGGGTAAAGGTACCTTAGGGCGGTTGGCGCTTACGCTATTATTACGCCGCTCCAATTTTATAGCAGCGCTATGCGACGTAAGCGCCAGCCGCCATAAGGTACCTTTTGCCGTGGAACGTCACATATCTTTACTATTTCATATCTAGTGAATATCTAACTCATTTCCCGAATCTCGGCGTCAGCCGCCATAAGGTACCTTTTGCCGTGGAACGTCACATATCTTTACTATTTCATATCTAGTGAATCTCTAATTCATTTCCCGAATCGAGCGGTCGAGCCGCCTAGGTATAGGTTGGAAGGTCAGATGACAGTTTGTTGCATGAAAAACTGCATACTCTTTTAGGGTGCAACCAGGAAAGGCGGCTATGATGAAGAGGAATTTAACTACAAAAACTATATCGAGTGATTAAAATCAAATATGAGTCTGTGTGAATAATTTAAATTATCGTCTTGTTTCAGATACAATTTGGATGCATAACCCTACATGCTTTCATCAGCACCTTCGTTTCGAATTGCAAGACCTCCTTCGTACTGCTAATAACAATTTTCTTCAATTTAGGATTAATGATATACCTTTTCCGAGATTTTTACATAAAATCATATGTCAAAAATGAGAGTAACAAAAAAGGTCTAGATATTAGGAGACTTAGTCATAGTTTTATAACATCTTTAAATGAGCCAAGCAGGTCTGATGAAACGAAAGCTATTTGACGACTCCCAAGCCAAGCCTGTATATTCGTGTAACCACACAAAAAAAGCAAAATAAAAATTGAGAAAAACTTAAAATTTGCTTTTTATTATTAAGGCGGTGGAACTAATGCTCAACATGCTAATGCCCAATAGATGACACCCTGCTGTCACCTCTATTGACAATGACTTAAGTTTCAAGATGACATGTATTGGGACCGCGTCGAGCACCAGTACCACCACCTTACACACTTTTATTTAGCTTCACTGCGTATATTTCTATGTAGGTATATAGAAATTTAGTAACTTAGGTAAATTTGAACCACTTCCCGATGTCTGATTCATTTGGAGTAAGTACATCCGTAATTTGTAGACAATTTAGTGCAAATATCATGCATAGTCAGCTTGGTCCAACTCTATCTTTGGTATTTTTCCATTAGACGAAATAAAATTATACCCATCTCTTTTACATACAGCCTTCATTTTTTACTCATTGAGTTTTTGTTATTGATTTGACGTATTGAATTCCTAAGCTTTTTCCGACACAAAAGTACAAAGTTCGCCAAACTTAATTGAGATCATTGTAAATATGCGCTAGCGTGACATTGAACAATTTTAATAGGTCGCAATTTGCTCAAACCTGTTTTAGGTAAGTATTTACGGATATTATAATGAATTGACCCGTCATTCGGACGCGAGAGGCGTTATAGTGCGGTCGGTGTCAAGGATATCAAAGGATTTTCTTCTTTTATAATATAAATTATAATAATAAGAGATGGATAATAGAACGGACAGCCCTGCCAATATGGCGTGGTATTCTAAAGGAGTTGGTGAGTGTTTAAAATTTTAACCTTTTATAGAGCACACTTATAGTTAGACCAATAATTCTGCAACGATTTTGATAGTACACGCAGTGCAAGTGTTATTTATACCTACGTCATAATTTCATAGAAGTGCGATGTTTAAAATAACACTTGCAAGTTCCACTGCTGCGTGTGTTATTAAAATCGTTGCAGTCTTTTCTTGGTTTAACTCTAGTAATAGGGCAAAAATTACCAACCGACATCATCTTTTTGTATGTTTATCTTATGCAGAATTTTTGGATGAGGCTAAATCTTTTATTTTTTTTATCTGGTCCGTTAAACGGTTAATATATACTCAAATGCAAATCAGTAATTGGAATAACCCAGAGCTTTCTAATTTTCGCTATGTTTAATTGAATGAACATTTTGTCATTTAGACATTTTTAGATAAATTATAAATGAGAAGATATAGAACCATGAAAATAAAAATAACTGTATTTTAAAATAATATATCTAAATCTGGACACTACTGTAGTACCTCTCATCTACCAGGCCAATTACGTACACTGATATCAGAATGATATTTCAATCATGTTATTCAGTTCGTATTAACTCACATTTACAAACGGGTCTATAGCGAATTTATTTTATTACTTTTATTTGTGTTCAAAACGCGTAATATTTAAATGTTATGTTATTTAGTTATCGTGCATGTCGCTCGTACTTGTCCGTACATGTATTGGCGCGGGCGAGACGCACTAACGGCCCGATTCGAACTTTAAGCTACGTCAGTTAATAGATCTAGAAACGATATGGATTAGATATGTCAGTGTCAAATGTGACGTTTCTTCAAACAAATACGTCACTTTTGACACTGACACATCTATCCATATCGTTTCTAGATCTATTAATTGACGTATCTAAAAGTTCGAATCCGGCGGTATAACTAAATTACATGATTTAAATATCATTCATGTCACTACGTTCAACTTAGTATGTTTACAGAGCCAAAGTAAACTTGACGTTGTAAACTAAATCAATATCAATAAAATTATTGTTTGTGCATACAAATTCTTTACCTGCGTTCTAAAACCAGAGATCCTGGAAGTTATTTTATGAGTGTTGTAAAAATTGTGTGATCTGAGCGTTCCGAAACCTTCGCACAAATTACAATGTATATGACTAGGTACTAGTTATACTGACGTTCAAAAGTGCATGGAGATGTTTCAACCGTAATATTAAGGCATTACGGTCGACATCTATCCATGCACTTTTGAACGCCACTTTACATCATCATAGGTAGGGTTCGAAACGAACACATCGGTGGTAGCCTAGGAGTGAGAGACGTCGCCGATAAGCTCCTAGAAAGTCGGCTGAGGTGGTTTGGCCATGTCAAAAGAAGGCCGCCTGAATACGTAGGCAATAGAGCCCTTAGCTTCGCCTTACCAGGCCCAAACAGGAGGGGCAAACCAAGGCAGCGGTGGCGTAACGTCATCGCCAAAGATTTAAACGCCTGTGGGTTAGCTGAAACCGATGTCCAGGATAGAGCGAAGTGGAAGGAGAAAAGTAGGAAAGCGGACCCCGTCACAGTACGGGACAAACGCTAGGAGGATGATGATGATAACTAGGTACATCATCATCATCATCATCGGCCAGGTTCTTTAGATCCCTGTAATGTAAGACGTGACATTTGCTTTTGCTTTTAGTCGTAGTGTATACCTTGCTCGTGGTTTTCCTCCTCCTCTAATATATGACTTAAGCAATTATAAATAAATAACTATACAGGGTGATTCATGAGACGTGAGCAGGACTAAGCAGGATCCTGCACATTCAGTAACTGATAATTGATCGATCACCGTCGCAATTAGGTGAAACATCCACACTTTTTCTTATTTTTTAACTTTTTGGTGAGGGCAAATTTAATTCTCTACAATCATGGTCACCCTACAAGACCTAATTAATTAGGTAAACATAAAACCTCTTTAATTTAACCGTAATGACAGCATTTTGATTACGAAGAAAATAAACTGTCAAACTTGAGTGAGATACGGGTTTTCAAAAGTAACCAGACCGTGATGACAGTGATGACATTCAAATTGACACAGAATATCGGTAGTTTTGTATTCCAATTTTGGGGTGACCATGCATGTCGTAAATAAATTAATAACTTTTTTTACAACACGACTAGAAAATTAACGTTAACCTCACTAATACTAATACGAAACAGTTGCTTATAATTTACGAAATGCGCAGTGTTAGTGCTGCTCATGTCTCCTGAATCACCCTGTATAATTATTTTAATGATGTAGGTCGACCGAGGTGATCGAATCTGAAGGTCCTTTTGTAGAATTACGAGAAGATAATCAATATACTAATGTACCTTAAGGTGCATCCACAATGCAGGTAACTTTAAAAAAATAATAAAATAAAATATTTCTATTGACAAAAACCAGTACATAAGGGTGTTGAAGTCCCTGACTTCTGAGCTAGGTAAAAACTGTGTTACAGAAGTCACTGTCCTCTCCCAGACAATAGAAACTATCTAGGAAACAGGAAATTATATATTATAGCTTATCAACTACAATTTATTGTTAATTTTTATACTTTTGTGGAGCAATACTGTGAAACACCGTAGTAACTTACCTAGTTACTTACTGTTGCAGTGTTCAGTGTTACGCTACACCAAGGTGTAAGACGTCGGATACGTCATTACCAAACTTAAATGGAGCTGGGCGGGACATGTTGCCAGGCAGAGTGATGGCAGGTGGGCCAAAATGTTAACGGAATGATGGCCGCTTTCAGACGAAAGGAGGGCCTGGCGTCCGTTGGTAGGACGGCATTCGGAAGGTCGCGGGTCACTTCTGGATAGATTGGCTCAGGACCGGGATAAGTGGCGTACTCGAAGAGAGGCCTATGCTCAGCAGTGGGCGATAAAAGGCTGATATTATAATGATGATAAGTGTTACTCCACAAATTTAACCTTTAGGCAAACTTTCGTAAGTTACGTGTAATTGCATCTATTAGCATAAACCTAATGGATTACTAAACAGCGCATTCACCACGACGCACATGCTTGCCCAGGGTTGACTTGACATGAAAAACAGCTAAAACTCATAATATTTTATTTATTTATTTTATTTTATTCATTTTGTTTGGAGATCCAACAGCTATGACATTAACATAGAAATTATAGTAGATACAGGAAGCCAATTATAGGAACTTCTTCGTTCTCGCGTTATCCCGGCATTTTGCCACGGCTCATGGGAGTCCGCTTGGCAACTTATCCCAAGATTTGACGTAGGCCTAGTTTTTACGAAAGGGGCTGCCATCTGACCTTCCAACCCAGAGATGATACTAGGCCTTATTAGGATTAGTCCGGTTTCCTCACGATGTTTTCCTTCACCGAAAAGCAACTTGTAAATATCAAATGATATTTCGTATACAAGTTCCGAAAAGTCATTGGTACCTACGAGCCGAACCCGGGCTTTCCGGATCGAAAGTCGCACGCTCTTGCTGCCAGGCCACCAGCGCTTCTAAAACTCAGAATAGACAAACATTACAATAAAAGTCTCTATCTAAAATTTTACACATATACATAGGTACTTATTTTTATATAAATCGTACTAATGTAACGTTTTTTTGTCCTAGTTAAGTTAAAAATAGAAATATTTTGTATTCCAATCTGACGCTGGCCTTGAAGTATTTTTAAATTAGTTATTTATGTGAGTCCGTGCGTAGATACGGATTAACGATGCCTCACGCTAGACCGGGCCGGGGCCGGGCCGAGGTATCTAAATAAAGTTTAAGACTTTTAAGTACTACTTGTATACCTACTAAGCCACTTAACGCAAACGCCTGCGTCACGTCAGGCTATCGAATGAAATTTTCACTAGGGGTATACTGAAGAATGACTGTTTCACGCTGTGATCCTATATTGACATGCAAAAAACCACCAAAAAATGTTGACATGATAATTACGTCAAACTTAAACAAATATGGAACTTGTAGTGTGTATTTAGGCTTCCGCGTATAAATAGACCACAACTTTTTAAGTATTGGAGGCTTCTAGAGTGGACTTTGTACTTGTAGCGAGCGACATGTTTGCTATTTCCGAGGATATAGTCAAATCAAACACTACGTGGTTTGCTCTCTGTCACACCTACCCGCCGTATGTATGTGTGACAGAGAGCCTACATAATTAGCGCGCAGCGAGTGTTTGATTTTTTAAGTACTATTGTCAGTGTGTTCACTGATCATTCGTGAACTTTATTATGAAGAATATAAGGTCCATCTATGGTTAAATGTTGTTCCTACAGTCGCCATCAGATATATCGGAGCGGCCGAGGTGCTCAAAAATATCTGAACACGCACTCTAACGCCTTGACAACAGGGGCGTGTTCAGATATTTGTGAGCAACGTGGCCGCTCTGATATATCTGATGGCGTCTGTACCATCATCAGGCTGTTAATGTACAATTTTACACATTATTGCGATTTACATACCGGGTGTGGCCTGTAACACGAGCAACTAATTAAAACATAGATTGTACTCCTCAAACGGTGACACTTTTGTTCAACAACTTTTAAAAATTATGAAGTATTTAGACTCTCTATTTTTCATACAAAATAAATATTATCTTCAATGGACGCCATCGCCACGCCAATATCATTGTGATTGACGTGGCTTGTCACGCCTTAAACATAACAAAATTCGCAATACATTGCGTCTTAGAATAAGTGTATTAAAAATCAAACCGCAAGTTATTTTTAAAAGTCCCTGAACAAATGTTGGTCAGTATGAGGAGTACAGCCTACAGTTTAATTTTTTGCTCATGTTACAGGCCAGCAGGCCACACCCGGTATAAGGTCCAAGGTTAAGAGTGTTGGGTACTAAGATGGCAAGTAACGTAACGTGGTATATTTGCAGAGGTACTTACGAGTCTTGCGTGAATAATTTAGACAAATACTATTTATTAGGTTAAACTTTTTGCGTTAATTATTTTAGTGTACGTGACAAAATCGATAATTACATCTTTTTCTAGACAGACATTTACACCTATTATGGTTTGCGGAAAATACAAGTAATAATGACATTACTTTTACGTAATGACATTACTAATGTCATATTAGTATCTCGCGGTTGGTGTAAATGTAATCGTTTTGAGATGTAATGCGAAACCAAACCGGTTATTTTAGTCAGTGCCAGGGGGTGTTAAAACCGTATCAATATTAGATTAGATATCTGGCGCTAAGTGTCACGAAATAGGTAATAGTTTCGTAAGGACAAGTTTAAAATTGTAAACATTATAATATAAATTTATGTAGGTATCTATGTACCTATATTTAGTTAACCAAAACCCCTCCGTTGGCTAATACTATTATCAATATTCGAATGGAGTAATGGTGTTAATAAGACGGTGTAGGTTGATGAACTGTACATACCTAAAAATCATTAAATAAATAATATAACCTACCTAATAAAAAATATTATGGAACAATCTTACACAAATCCATCTAGACCCTCCGGCCCGATTCGAACTTTCAGATACGTCAAATTTTACGTCTAGATAGGACGGTATGTATGGATTAGATTTATGTTAGTGTCATATCATATCTAATCCATATCGTATTTAGACGTAAAATTTGACGTAGCTATCTTGAAGTTCGAATCGGGCCGTCAGTAAGCTCAATACGGCTTGCTGTGTTGTGTTGTGTATAACTGGATATCTACTAGCGAAAAACAGGCTTCGATTAGTTTTATTTTTAGTTGATATGGTATTTTCCAATGAAATTAATCAAAGTGACGCATATCTATGGATATAAATATATTCTATGGTTTACCACCAACGTCAATGATATAAAAACTTGTTGTTTTGTTTAACGATGGATAAATTACCATCGGTTATTCACCAGCAATTATTTTTATTTAATGAGCGCTGTTTGGGCCAAATAGTCTCTTTCCAGGCGCGACAAGACAAAGAGGTCAATAGACGGACGCTCAGACTTGGTCTTTGACGGAAGCTCAGAAGTCCAAACTCGGGGTTTGTCAGAGAGCTATGGAGCGCAGCATATTAGGTGTGAAACTAAGGGATCGCATCCGGAACACCACGCTGCGCTCAAAAACTCAGATAATAGATGTAGCTCAAAAAGCGGCCAAGCTAAAGTGGGACTGGGCTGGTCATGTCTGCCGCATGCCGAACGACTTGTGGGCCAAGTTAACCACAGAGTGGGTGCCCCACGAGTCACACCGGGGATCCGGCAGACCTCGTCGGCGATGGCGGGATAACTTGGACTCCTTTTTGAGAGACTGGCCAGATGTAGCTCAAAACCGGGACGAGTGGAAGAAGAGGGGGGAGGCCTTTGCCCAGCAGTGGGACACAACAGGCTCATAATAATAAATAATAATAATAATGACCGCTAGTCGCGCGTTTTTAATACAAATTATTTTTGACTAAATCAACATAGAATTCAACAGCTCTAACTTTTCACTGACTTGCTTAGCCGCGCTAAACTTCACGTACAGATGTTGTGTAAATCTGTTTTCTATCGTATTCTCATTTTATTGACATAGGTAAATAGTTAAGTACACCAGATTGAAATGGAAACTTTACTATTAACTGGTTATGAACCGGTTTTGAAATAATTCACGTTATTACACTTATTACTGATATAATAGTAGGTACTATTACTTATGATGCAACTTAGCAAATGCTGTTAATAGTAGTGCATATTTGTTAATGATATAGTCAACTATTATGTTAATTAATTGTTTAATGAGATCATGAAGACCAATCGGTAATTAACAACGAATAATTACTATAGGTACTAATTTTCATACTTTCTATTTTTGTAATGGCAATTGAAACCGTTATGTATACACACCAGCGCGGAAAGGCTTACTTTGCACTTCAAAAACTGATAGCAAAGTTGGATTTTATTCGCATGTGAGGCAAAGTAATTAAATGCAAATTTTGAGTTGTTTTCTTATGTTTGCTGGTAGAATTGACTTTTAAATGATGATTTTGGATGATAAATATTTAATAACCCTCGTGCTTTGAAATCGCAACGCTCAAGATTCCATTTTTCGAACCACTCCCTACAATTCAATTTTGGAATCTTTCGCTTGCTCGGGTATCATATTAGCACGAGCATTTAAACAACAACTTTGCCCCCTTATAAAACAAATAACTATTATTGTTACTGTTAAAGATTAAAAAGAAAAAAATCATTGATAAAAATATAAAAGTTTGTTTGTTATTTAAATCTAGAACTTTTTCTATCAAAAACGAGAATTGACAAAATGAAACTCAAATTTTGATATAGTTTTGGTAAGTTTACTTTTTAAGTAATTAAATATCCGTAGTAATGTAATTATCCGTTGCCTTATGGTGCTCGACGCGGTCCCAGTACATGTCATCTTGAAACTTAAGTCACTGTCAATAGAGGTGACAGAAAGGTGTCATCTAGTGGGCATTAGCATGTCGAGCACTAGTACGTTTACCTAACAGAAAATTCACTTGTACTTATTGTACAAAATGGGGAAGTCTACAAGGAAAACCAGCAAAGATCATCGAAATCTGACTAAAAAAAACTTTACAACAAGTTTTAATGTGACTTCGCAATAAGAAACTGGTAGGTCTGATCAGTGGCGTCAAAATAACTCTATTCCCATCGGTCTAGATGCGCCTTTACGATAGTTCTACTAGAAAAGGAATGCCAAATTAGTTCCAGCTTGCCTAAATACTAACATAATTGATTGACGCGCCGCTTAGATATTTTTAGCATGATACAGTAGGGTCAATAACTTTATAACGTTACCTTACAAATATAACTTAAGGCATTGAATACCTTGAATCCGGTATTTATGGCAAAAATAAACTCATTTCTCTTTTTAATTTTTACTTTGTGTGTAGAAAAAGAATATTCCGTTCTTTGGTACCTACCTGATTATTTTAAACTAAGCTTACCGCCGAATTAAAATACGAAAAAAAAACAAATTGTCCTTAGGTACATGTTGTAAAATTGTATTATTATTAAAAGTAATAACTGTTGCCGCTATACCAACAAATATTAAAAACAGGTTAATAAAAATATTTAAGTGGGGATCCCATACAACAAACGTGATTTTTTTGCCGTTTTTTTTACGTAATGGTCGCGCACGAGTCCGACTCGTACTTGGCCGGTTTTTTTACATACGTCACACTAATAGGTAATTTGTTTCATTTTCAGTGGACTACGTGGACAACTGGTTCCTGATGAGCTCCCCATGGCCAGTGATAGCAATATGGCTGGCGTACATCGCGTTCGTACTCAAATTGGGCCCTTCTTACATGTCAAAGCGGCCCGCTTACCAACTCAAGAACACATTACTTTTGTACAATATATCTCAAGTGGTGCTGTCTGCCTACATTTTTAATTATGTAAGTTATTTTTTTTCCCATATGTATGTATGTATTTCCTAGTTTTATTTGCAAGGAGTTAATTTCAGTTGTCGAATTACCCGCTAGATGTCGTAACGTGCGTGAAAAATCCTATACTTCGTTTTATCTGTGGTTTTATTAGCATGAAAAAAGCGGAGGGTAATATCTTGACGTGTATTTTTATTGAATAACGCTTTAACCCTTAAACATACCCTTAAACTTCTGATTGTTCCAAGTTTTCCTACATTTTGTTTTAAAACGAATGTAATTGTTATAAATTAAAATATTGCGTAAATTTACCTACTCTTGAAATAATATATAGGAACAAATAAATTTGATCAAATTGTAGGTAAGTATATAAAATTAGATGTTTTTTATTATTGTGTAGGCTGCATCCTACACTATGCATTTAAGTAAGGGTTAAAAATAGTTATCTACTACATAATACTTATGAAACCAAAATATGTAATGTAAATAAATGATCATAAATGCTATAATACATAATTGTTACATATTTGCTGTTACTTATTTTCCAAAAGTGTTTTTCAATAAAAATACACTTCAAGATTGATTACCTTTTTTCTAATGCTAAAAAAACTAAGTAGGTACCTATAGTACGCGGTGTTAAGATTTTTCGAAGAAATATAATTTCGATTGATCTCTGACCGGTAATTAGTATCGAATTTACATTTATAACAGTTGTAGCATTATTTGAATACCCTATGGTATTTGACTGTATTTAAAATAAATTATTTTATACCATGCATGAAATAAAGCACCAGAAGATTAATAGAGAAACGTTGACAGCAGCAATTTTTAGACACAATTTCTATTTTAAACCCCGTATAAAACTATAAAGAGTAGGTAATTTGATTGTGACGTCACATGCTAGTGTTTCATATAAATTCCATTGTAGCAAAATCGTTTTGACAGTTCGAAAAAAAAAACTGATTTGACTAGTAGTCAAATAGCGTATTGTATGGGCAGAAAGACTGCTTTTATTTTTGAACTTTTTTACATTTTGTGTATTTAATAGCTTAGACGTTGACCGTGATAGCAAGGATCGACCATATTAACAGTTAAACTCGTCAAGTGGCCCCTGCCTTATTCGTAATGTGCCGTAGACTAATATAGACGGAAGACTATAACTTAAAAAAGGTAGGACAAAAACGCAACTCATTAGATTCATACTATTTAGGAAAGCCAAAATGTTTGCTTTACTTGAAAGTAAAGGATAGTGAACACTGCCTGTTGTCAGTTATTTCATTAAAATTCAGTCGGTACCTATACCTACGTATTTTTGAAAAATATATAATGTAGAGCGTACAATTTTTTTTTATTTTTTCATATCAATGTGGGGAAGACTATCTACAAGCTCTTTCTTCGCTTTTAACTATTTCGTTTGTACACATACCTACTCCACTTACAGTGATTTCTTAGATTCGTCTTTGAGAAACCGCGGATATATTAAATACTCGTACAGCTAAAAGTATTATATAATTGAGCACAAGGAGGACCTTTTTTTTAAGTAAGTCACATACATCAGAATCTTAGAGCATTTAATAACTGGAGTTGCCTTTAAGAGCTTACCCCTCTGCCGAAAACCTTGCAGAATAGTGCAAACTTTGGGCTATTTGTATGTTACGTAGAAATCATGCAGAAATAGCACTATATTTGACGTCCCCTCCCACACAAAAATGCACGTAATGTACTGTTTTGTACAGAAAATGACAGCCACGAGGTCTCCAGTTATTAAATGCTATGAGATCAGAAGGAGTAAAACTCTTCTTAACTCTAAATCATAATTAGATTCCAAAAAATGTTGCCACTGCAATAATTTGTTTGTAAAATGGTAAATTCCTTTTTATAAATAAATACGCTAAGTGGTAATTTTACGCCTACGATTTAAAAAAGTACTTTTATTTACTTATTTTTACATAAATACAAGACGCGCTAGTAAAAAGTGGCAACATTGTCTTACTTTTTTTGGAATCTAATTATGATTTAGAGTATAGAGTGCGTTTGAGCGACGTACGTATACAAATACGAGAGTTGTTGCCCTATGACGATGACGGTCTTCTCAGCAATTAATATTATGTCCGGTATATAATATTTGTTCACATCTCCACATTGGCCTTATACAGTGTGTAAATCCAATACGGGCGAATATTTAAGCGGTGGTTAGCATAGGACCTAAGAAGTATATCGAGATAGATTTTGCTTAGAAATACACTGAAAAATTTTACCATACAAAATATCGCCCTGCAATGTAATAACATACAACAGTACAACACACAAGTTACAGGATACGTAACTGCCAAGCGTTGACAGTTACTTTTAAAAAAGCTCGTATCTCGTAATGTCATGTCATCTTATGTTTCTTAATGTTTGCAGTACCTACATTACTGCAAACATTAAAAAACTACTAGAGTTAAGCCACGAAAAGTCTGCAGCGGTTTTGATAGCCCTCGCAGTGCCAGTGTTATTTATACGTCATAATTTCATAGAAGTTTGACGTTTAAAATAATACTTGCACTGCTGCGTGGGCTATCAAATCCGCTGCAGACTTTTCTTGGTCTGACTAACTTAAAAAAATTCTTAATTAATGACTAGACGGATAAATTGTATATCTGCGGGCTCAGCACGGTTCCATTTTTATCGACTATCACTATGCGCGTCCCTTTCGCACGTACATACTTGTTAGAACGTGACAGGCATGGTGACAAGGGATAAAAACGCGACCGTGCTAAGCCGTCTGGTTTAAAGTTATTACCCGTATTGGATTTACACACTGGATATGGATACGGAAGCTTAGCTTAAGTTAGCTTCCCAGAATGCGAAACTATGAGTGGTCCGACACGAGTTAGGCCCGTTTTGCTATCACAAGGTTTGGTGTAGTCAAAGCACAAGGTTTTATTTGTCATCAGTAGGAAATATCAATAATAAATATTTAGATAACCGGTTTCGAAATCAACAAGGTTAATGGGTTAAGAGAACATTAATATAATTTTTGATATTGTTATGTACTTAAATAAAATATCGCTATGTTGTCGAATTTTCTGTACAGGGTATTTAGTATTTACAGTATATAGTACATCTCCATTACAACACCCTGTACTTAACTATAATAAGCACATTATGTAACTACGTCGAAAATTTAAAGCGCCATATGAACTGTAAAACGTTGTACGATACACGTGCGAATAGGTAATACAGGGACTTTTTTTGGTTGAAGAAATGTCACTTTTTACACTGACACATCGGTATCGTACCGCTGTGACTTCTTATTGCCATTGTTCAAACCGGGCCGTATAGAACACAGATAGGATTAGATTTTTTAATTTTAATTAAGTATTATAAAAATTAAGAGAGTCTAAACAATAATTGGCACAATAAAACATCAATTAATTCTTATCATAAAATTTACGTAACAAAAACTATATATTAGTTTTTGTTACGTAAAAGTTACTTTTTCGCTAATCCGATGTTAGCCTACATAAACTAAATTAACTTGCTTAATCTCCTTTCGATCTCCTGAAGACTACAAATAGATTGTAAGTCTAATGTTAATTTTAGATGGCCAATTTGTACAGCCGCCATCAGATATATCGGAGCGGCCGAGGTGCTCAAAAATATCTGCACACGCACTCTAGCGCCTTGACAATAGAGGCGTGTGCAGATACTTGTGAGCACCTTGGCCGTTCCGATATATCTGATGGCGACTGTGCATACTACCTATAGTTACTTAATTATAGCCTCCTAAAGCCCACCAATACAAATGAATGATCCAAAATTTGCCACTGAAATTTGAACCTACAGTGTAGGAAATAGAGTTGACTTTTCGTTGTTGGAAAATTGGACGAAACAAAGCAAAAGCGACTCTGTTCCAATTGAATAGGTTTTAAATTTCATCGAACTGAAAATGTACTATTGGTAGGACCTTGGGCCTTAGGAGGATAGAGCAATTAGACGTTCCGAATAACGTTTTTATAGGGATTAATTTGTTTACTTACCATGGTTATTCGACGCCGAATTGGGATACGCAAAAAAGGCTGTCTAGCTAATTTATATTGAAATTGACCCTATTGCAAAATAAATAAATATATCTAAGATATGTTTTCGTGATTTTCTATCCAGCCAACTTTTAGTTTTAAGGTTCTGGTTGAAATCTGCTTGCAAATAACAGTGTAGGTACCTATAATCTTGTTACCGTGTGATTTTTTTCATTTTTTTACTAAAACTTGTGAAATTCATATAAAAACTAGAGATGCACCGGATATTCGGTTACTATCCGGTATCCGGCCTATCCGGCCATTAATTTACTATTCGGCCGGATACCGGATAGTGACCTACTATCCGGCCGGATACCGGATAGTAACATTGCTTGATTTTGGAGTAAACAAATTGGATTTAAGAAACAGACACGGTCATAGTCGTACTTGTTTATTATTTTTAAATAATTTAAACATTCCACTGCCTTGCACGCGCACTCATTTCGTACCTAGAAATGTGTCCGCGCGAACGTTCACTAGGAAACAGGTCAAACCTGCAGAATGCGCATCTGAAAAACCGAAATGTAGGTATATAGTTCCGCTGGCCGAATAATCGGCAGCCGGATACCGGATATTCGGCCATGGTCAGGCCGAATATCCGGTATCCGGTATCCGGCCAAACAACTATCCGTTGCATCTCTAATAAAAACTAAAATTTTGCGTTAGCCCCCTCTTAAAGCGATTCGGCATAATATGACTCCCTAATCTACCTTCGTATTAATAAGTAAATAATGATTTTATATATTTACAGGGCGTGGATATTTTAAGTAACTGGGGATTGGTGAGCACGCAGTGCGCCACCGAAGGAAAGGATTCACAGCATTACGTAAGTACTATATTTTTTCTTTAATTTTTTTAATATTTTTCTGAAAATATCTGCAGTAAAATTTTATCGAAATCTAACGAAAAAGAACGTTGATACCTAATGAAATAAAATCGGCGCTATTATTTAGTCGTGTAAATTTCGATATTTTTTGTTTATACATGTATAGTATATGTTGACCAGTATGTTGACTTACCCCCATATTTATAAACATTTTGTTACATTTTGAGACGAGGGCCTTTAAGGGGCCCACAGATTACCAGTTCGCCGGACGATATCAGCATGTCAGTTAAACGCAAAAGGTGACAGTTCCGAACAACTGACAGGCTGATATCGTCCGGCGATAATCTGTGCGCCCCTTTACGTGTTGGTTCATCATCTCCCAAATGTCTGGAACAGCATTGTTCCGTAATGGGAACGATAAAAAACGATTATCAACTGTTTGTTAAGACTTAAAAGATTTATTTGTGTGAATAACGCCATTATAATGTTCACATACTTAGTTTGTTTTTAAACGCTAATAAAAACATGTAATTAAGAGCCATAATAAAGGTCAGATTGTTATAACCCATGCTAAGAAACATGAGAACAAATATATTTACATTGTATTAACAACTACTTATTACAAGATAATTATATTGCAGGTTGTATATTTTATTTAATAACATTCAAGTGAAAACTTAGGATGAACGAAGTTACGTGACCGATTTTCCATACTTACAACTTAGTCCCCATATTCTTCTCTGAAACTGTTTAGAACACATTTTTACGCAGTTTTATGTATATTCACCACATTCTGCCCTTCCGTTTATTTTTATAATTTTTACAAGAGTTAGGAGCTTTAGAAATCTTCATGATTTTTTTTACTCCTTCTGATTCAAATATTGAAAAGTCAAACAAAGGGGCATAGCTCTGCTATGGTTAATTACAATAAATCGTGAAAAAATATTATCCATAACGTCAATATCCAGGAAGGAAAATGGAGACGACGTTTGTATGGAAAAGCAGTTCTTTGACCACTATCCTCTTAAATCATACCTTTTTTTTTCAGATTTTACGCGGAGCCTACATATACTTCCTAGCCAAAGTATCAGAACTTCTCGACACAGTATTCTTCGTCCTCCGAAAGAAGACGAACCAAGTGACATTCCTCCATGTATACCATCACTCTCTAATGATGCTCAGTACCTGGTGTGCCATCAAATACAATCCTACTGATGCTGTGGTGTTCTTGGGGACTATTAACTCTCTGGTACATGTGGTCATGTATGGTTATTATGGGTTGTCAGCGTATCCTAGCCTGGCGAAGTATCTGTGGTGGAAGAAGTATATAACATCGTTTCAGTTGGTGAGTATTGTTTTTGAAATTTTTATTATAATCTATGTTTGTGACCTCGAGCGCCGAACGCAACTTTGTCTTAGTAATTTCCTAGGGCGTTTTTAAAGTAGACAAAATTTGCTACAATAAGACACTAGAATTGTCTCTGTACATCTAATATTTTCCGAGATAAAGCCTTTCAGAATGTATAATTTTTTCGTACTTGTATTCGTAGGCTAAGTAAGTGCAGTGAGTATACACTTTTGTCTCAGGCGATGCCGGTTGGCACAATTGTTTCAAGGTCAATCAAAGCCCCCCCCCCCCCAAAACATGGTTGACAAAGTTGCGTTCGACGCTCGAAGTCACAAACTTGGATTATTCATTGGGCCAACATCATAAACAAGTCTGCAAAAAATCAGAACTACCGGATTTGACGCAAAAAAGCCAGGTTACAAAATTCGACAAAGTTACTGGATTATTAGGTATTAGTAATTAAATCGAAATCTGGATCAATGTTGGAATTAGCATATAAATCCCATATTGTAAGTGGTTCATGACCAGAACGGATTTTTTTAAAGATTTCCGACATTTTTAACACGTGTTTTATTTGTTTCAGATCCAATTTGGACTCATCACCATACAAGTCACCATAAGCGCCTTAGTTTCAAATTGCAAGACATCATACGTCCTGCTATTCACCATATTCTTCAACTTGGGTCTGATGATATATCTGTTCCGTGATTTTTACATTAAGGCATATACTGTAAAGAAAGTTACTGTAAAATCAAATGAGAAAAAGGAAGTGGTTGAAGGCAAAAAAGGTTCGAAAGGATACATAACTTCGATAATTAATGATGGTGCTGACCAATTAATTAAAATTAAAGGCATGTGACGAGAATATAGAGATTATTTTAGTTTAATTTTATTTATTGATAAGAAATACGTAAGTACTTAATAAATTGTGATACTAAATCTTTTGCAAGCTTTTCATTTGCTATATCTTAGTACAGGCACCTGCAATAGTATGTTACACAACGAAGGCCGCAAAAATATCTGACACGATCTTATTTGTAGAGCCATAAGAGCGTGTCACATATTTTTGGGGCCTTCGAATAGTAACATATTATTGCTGGTGACTGTACACACTACGACAATACAGATTATACCTATGTCCTAAAAACAGGACAATTTCATGCAGAGCTGAGCTAAGAAAAATTCAGGATTTTGTAATATTACCAATTTTTTATGAAATATTTTAAAGAAAAGTGACATTGCTTTTAATATTACCTTTTTATCCCCATCACCCGTCACCTACTTGTATTTCATATATCCAGTCCTATTCAATAATTAATTTGTGACGTTTAGCGTCGCATGAAGTAGGTAGATTGCAAAATGAGACGAAAGAAAACTAACCAGAGTAAATTTTACGAAATATAATTTTAAAAAAATAAAAAAAACTAAAGGAAAGACAAGGTCGTGGATCTTTTCTGAGCTGGCAATTAACAGTGGTGAAACGAGTCCTTGATAGGGGTCACTTCCCTGCACTACGTCGCAGAACGTCGAACTTGGAGGTGGCCGTCTTCAAAAAAAAGGGTTCCGGATCCAGCACGGGAACCTTCCGGAACGAAGCGGAGCATGCGAATTCAGGTTGGTAGGTTCCGACTCCAACCCCAGACTTGGTCCCTGGAATTCCGGTAAAAATGGCCATTTCAAGAAAAGTCCAATTTTGTACAAGTGACTGCGACATCCGGAATTTAGGCCAAATTAATGCGCTAATGAGAAAGTAGGCTGGTGTAGTGAACCCCAAAGAATTAAAAGGTGATCAATGATGTGGCAGTCACAAGTAGAATCATCATTTTAAATTTAAAACAAAGAAGAAAGTGAAGTTAAATTTACTAAATGTACTTCTACAACTAAAAGCTTTATTAATGCATGTCAACTACAATTTGGCATGTAATTTTATACATTTAAATTAGAATTAAGCCTAACTTTGATTATAATCTACAAGATTTTTATAAAGTGTGTAATACTAATTTTTAAACTAAGGTTCACCGAAGGAGATAAAACAAACAACCCGATAGTGGACAGGAACAATTTAATTGTCGGGCTAGTTAAGATTACACTTTTAAGCTTAATCACTATTTGACGACTTATTGGTAGTAAATTAAATTCTAAATTTATGTCTATATAACCAGGTTTTAATTATCGTTGGTGATACTTGGTCGATTGCGCTATTTGATAGTTAATACTAAAAGGTGAATAGTCCAAAATCGCAGTTTAGGGCAAAAAGAGTGAAAGGCTTAGCTGCACTGTAGCGACAGTCGACGGCTCTCTCGACCAGTGGCCGGAGGTTCCAATAGCTCCGACTCTGGCGGGGCCAGCTGCACAGGTCGACTGGTACAGGATCTGGCCTACCAAAGGCCGCGCCCCTAGTAGACACCTCCTGTCGGAGGAAAATCGTCTTGCGGGGGTTTATGAGTGAGCGAATGTCAACTCCGGAGAGCCCAGGACGCGCCTGGCTCGCCCTTTCGGGAAACGGGTTAACCGCAAGGCACAATCACACACTGAGGGCAGCAAAGATGAGAACGTGGTCCCGAATATTTAATTTAAAGCCGAGCTCGGCTGGGTCGGGGAAGAAAATCCAAGTGAAAAAATGGCGGAATCACTGTCTCCTGAGGGCCTCTTTTTCGATGTTGCCAGGGTTACAATCCCAAGGCATTTAACCAAACTGACGTGAAATTCTAAATACGGAAATTAAACCAGAGCGTGGTAAGCGCTGCTGGACAAGCACGGTATGATATTTTTTAAGAAAAGAAAAGGGAAGACTCGACAATCTATACATTTCTACCCGTTCATCGAGAATTATAATAATTATTTTGGTAAGAACTAGTTATCGACCGAACTGGTGTCGAAGGGATTCGGAATTATCTCCCTGGCAACGCGGAATCGCTGTCAACTTGACAGCCCATTGACACTATTCGAGATACAGATTTAATCGCCCGTCCGGCTTCATAGAAGTATTTTGTTATCTAAATATTTTTCCATTACAAGTGGGTAGACTCATATTTCCAGAAGGTTCGAGAAGCTTGTTATTTCCAGCGTTATTTTTATAGGAAAATTACAGTTAATAAGCAGATAGTGATAGCCAAATGTACCCAGAAAGAACTAAATGAAAATGTGATGGCAAGAAGAAAATGATTCCTTAATTTACTACTATGAAAGTTACCTTTCTCTTAAAACTACAAAATATTCAAAACACTCACCCTATTTGGGGAAATACTGGAACTTAACACATTTAATATTAGAATAAATTTTACACCATATTAAAAATTTGTCACATCATGACTGTAAAATTGTATCTTTGAATTTAGTCGATTTGACCTCTCGCTGTCAAAGCCGTGGTAGCAATGTCTCGGACGCGTATGTGTCTCATTAGCTGGCCGGTTCACATCGCTTATCGCGAGCCGGGTGACGTAGTCCTTTGTATTCGCATCTAGTTTTACCTAATAGCAAATGCAGTCGTCAATTCTGTTTGTTCGTAGATTTATTTTGTATATATTAGTTTTCAAGGTTTTTGTGTATATTTTTTTAGATAATAAGTATGAAATGTGTATTATAGTAGTTTATAGTTATATTTAGGTTTAAGTTTATTTCTTATTTTGTAGAATTTTAATTGGAAATAACGGTAAACCGTTACATACCCCTCTTTTTAGGTTAGGGTTTTTGCTAGGAAAACCCGCTATTTCTGTTGTCTACTCAATAGATACACTAGTCATCATTCAGGCTTCAATCTCAACATACACCTCCTCTTCATACATGCATCACACAGCCAAATAAGCAATAAACATTTCTATATATGTTTTTGCGTCCTAGCAGATTGAGTATTATACTTACGATTGTATAAATACTCTCATGTATTTATTAATGGTTCTTAAATATATTAATCACTAACCTCAGTGGTCTAGATCATACTACAGGCTGTTTAGAAGACCTGATAGCCTACTGATAGGCCTGAAATTCACAAACCGGTAGAGGTTTACAAAGTATAAATAATCTAATCTAACAGTTAGTGTATTTAGAGTATGTGCCAGCGCTTATACGTCAGTTTCATGAGGCTAGTGAATAAATTTAGACAGTTAATGTAGAAATCGTACATAGGGGACTACTTAATCATATTAAACTTTGTAGTTGGTGATCTTAAAATCTTTAACATGCCAGTTACCTATATTCCTCCCTTGCATGTCTTCTAGTTCGTATACTAAATTAGACTTTTTAGCAACGATCTTACATGGACAATACTTCGGTGCAAGTTTCTTCGCAAACATGTTGTTTTTGTCGCTAAGGTAGAACGTTTTTTTCCAAATAGTATCGCCAACTTTAAAATCATGATCTTTACGGCGTAGGTTATAGTGTTCGCTATTCCTAGTATGGGCTTGCACTAGAAAAGATTGAACCTTATCAAAAAATTTCCGCAAATGACCTAGATTCTCTGCATATT
Source organism: Cydia splendana (assembly GCF_910591565.1). NCBI lineage: Eukaryota > Metazoa > Arthropoda > Insecta > Lepidoptera > Tortricidae > Cydia > Cydia splendana. The sequence goes on from NC_085968.1 coordinate 3,120,458, forward strand.
CATCTCTAGGAGTAAATATTATGTCGTCATCTAGTTCTGGGTCAATATAGTGTAAACCGCTAGTGACCAATTCCCGTCCATGAACGAGAAACGCGGGGGTGTATTTTGTTACCTCATTACTGGATGTGTTCATAGCGAATTGAATTTTAGGTAGATTGCAGTCCCAGAACCTATGGTCGTTTTCAATGTAGGATGATACTGCTGTAATAATCACTTTGTTGTATCGTTCTACTGTGTTCACTTGCGGAGTATATTTAGGCGTAAATCTTACGTTAGGGACATTGTAGTCATTAAACAATTTCTTTAACGCGTTACTTGTGAACTGCTTTCCATTGTCCATAAGAACAGTACTAGGCACGCCGTGAACTAGGAAAACTTTTTCCTCGATTAACTTAGCTATTATCTCGGAGGTTGCGCGACGAATGGGAAATAATAAACAGTACTTCGAGAAACAGCATGTCACAACAAATATAAAAGTGTTCTGTTTTCTCGATGGGGGTAGGGGACCTATGAGATCCATGCTTAACATTTGAAAAGGGCGTGAGCAGTCTTTAGGACGGCCCATAATGCCTAGAGTAGCATGAGTAGCATGCTTGTGAGCACAGCAAATATCACAATTAGAAACAAATTTAACTACATCGCGATGCATGTCCTGCCAGAAGTAGTTTAAAGAAAGCCGTTTATGTGTTTTATATATGCCAAAGTGGCCAGCGGTAGGTTCTGAATGATTTTTACTAATAATGTCGAGTCTAAATTCGAGGGGAATGACTTCTTTCCACTCGAACTCTCGAGTTAAAGGATTTAGACTTTTTTTAAACCTAAATAGTCTGCCGTTAGTTACTTTGTAATTTAAAAATGAAGTAGGAGTGTTTTGGCAACCGTTGTAAATATTTAGATACCACGAGTCGCTTGTAGAATAAAACATGTCAGGACTAGTTGGGATCTCATCAATCTCGGCAATAGCAACAGAACGGGAGAGACTGTCTGGTACTACATTTTCTGAGCCACGACGATGCTTGATCTCAAAGTTGAATGAGGACATACGAACTCCCCAACGGGCTAAACGACCCGTGGGATTATTTAGATTTAGAAACCACTTAAGTGACGAGTGATCGGTATACACGACGAACTTTTTGCCGTTCTCCAAGTAGCACCTCCAGTGTTCAATCGCTGTAAGTACTGCAAGTGCCTCTCGTTCTGTTGCGCTGTAGTTACGCTCTTGGTTAGAGAGAGAGACTTACTCATGTACGCTATAACCTTCTCTTGATTGTCTATGACCTGTGTCAGGACCGCACCCACGCCGTAATCGCTCGCATCTGTATGCACTTGGAACGGCTGTGTATAATCCGGGCACGACAATATAGGAGAAGATACTAAGGCTTCCTTTAGCGTACGGAAGGCGACTTCAGCATCGGTAGACCAGTTAAAAGGGGGTGAGTTTTTAGCTTGTGAAGTAAGTTTATTTAGAGGTGCAGCTATAGAACTGAAATTTGGAATAAAACGGCGATACCATGATGCCGTTCCAATAAACCGACGAACTTCCTTGCGATTAGTAGGAGTTGGATAGTTAATGATTGCCTCAATCTTTTCTGGGTTCGGTTGTAGTCCATTTCCATCTACTACATATCCTAAATAACTCAGTCTATTTCTGAAGAATTGACACTTTTGGTAACCAATGGTTAAGTTTGCCATTTTAAGTTTCTCTAGAACTCTAACTAATAGGGAGATATGTTCTTCAAAGGTCGATGAGACAATGATAATGTCGTCGATGTAGACAAAGACTTTATGCTCAAAATCAGGCCCATAGAACAACATATCAACCAGTCGTTGTTGCGTCGCTGGAGCATTGGTTAAGCCAAAGGGCATAGAAACAAACTGAAAGGTACCACGCGAAGGAATATAAAACGCCGTTTTACACCGGTCTTCTTCCTTAATAGGAATTTGCCAAAAACTCTTTGACAAGTCTAAACTAGAGAGATATTTAGCGTCACGCAGATTGTCGAGTATCTCAGAAATGTATGGAATACTGTAAGCATCCTTGATGGTAACTGCATTCAATTTACGGCTATCTAAGCAGAATCTCATTTCGCCATTTTTTTTAGGTGTCAACAGAACAGGGGACGACCAAGGGCTCTCGCAAGGTTCTACCACGTTTTCACGCAACATTTCATCAAGCTGAGTGTTTAGTATTCTTTGTTTTTCAGGAGACATTCTGTAGTATCTTTGTCGAACAGGAACAGCATTACCGGTATCTATATTGTGAGCAATTAGAGAAGTGCGGCCTAGACCACGTTCTTCATATGAAATGTTACGAAACTGCGCAGTGATATGATCAGCCGTAACTTTTTGCTCAGGCGAAAGATGATCATAGTCACATAAGTGTGTAGGTTGAGGGTCTAGTGATAGAGAGGCTAATTTATCAACATCCCTAGGTAAAATTACGGAATCTAGTTTTTTAGGAAACAATTCGAAAATTCTCCAGAAGTCCATGCCTAATATCAAGGAGTTTTCGACTTCTGGTACGACGTAGGCCTTCAAGATGTGGGTTTGATCTAAGAACGAGACAGGCAGATTGATCATACCAATATTGTTTAGTCTATGCCTGCCAGCTGCGAATAAATTTATCGTATCCGTACTGTTGAGCTTGAAACCCGCATCCAAGAAAACTTTATGATAGTTATTACCTAGAATTGTATAACCACTACCCGTATCTAACAAACCATGGATAGTTTTACCATTAATCTGAACTGAGACATACGGTCTGTTATGTATATTATCTGAATCGTGGATTGCAGTGACTGAATAGCAAGTGAAAAATTTAGATATGAAGTTGAGCCAAGATTTCCACTCTGAATCACTAAAGTTTTCACTAGATTTTTTAGAAAGATTATGTACACTACAATCCACTGAATTTAGTTTTTTGCATCTTTAGGATTACAGGATTTACAATCAGGATAGCGTACACCTTTATTACCACATTTAAAACAGATAGGGAAGTGTGGCTGTTTGCATTCTTTCAAAGAGTGTGTATCAGTGCGACACCTAGGACAGTACTTACGCGAGTTACTAGCAGTGTTGACATTTTTTGTACTGTTTGCTGTCGCTTGTACAGCATTAGTAGTAGTAGGCTTTTCCTCTGTAGTTTTAGATTTGTTGTAGTTGTAAGAGCTCGAGTAGTTAGGATATTTGTTTTGATTATAGTAGTTTTTCTGTTTTTCATTTGAATTTGTATTTTGGTAGTTTTTATTTGTGTAGTAGATATTATTTTTATGATATTTAGTGTAGGCAAATTCTGGGGCTAGAGTCTCAGAAGTCACCCTAGGCGGTTCATGAAACAAGGATAAGCGTGACTGAATGTCCTCATAGTTTGTGCAAAGGGTTTTTAATGTCTTTAGGTCCTTGATCTCAGGTGAAGCGGCTAGGGTGCTGGCATAACATGGCCGGATGTTATGTAAGATAATTTCGAGTTTTTCTTCCTCAGACAACGGTTTAACCAATCGCGAAAACATGCCATGCATAATAGACAAGTAAATAGAAATGTTTTCTTGTTCCCCTTGCGTACGATATTTTATTTCATTAGTCAGGCGATAGTCGTAATTCTTTGGACTAAAGTCTTTTTTTAATAGGACGACGACATCGTCCCAGCTTTGAAAACTTTCTTTATTGCAACGGAACCAATGTAATGCGTCATCAGTGAAAATCTCGTAGGCAAACTTCAATACACGATCCTTTGATATATTCCTAACCTCTACGAATTCTTCAACTCTTTGAATGAAAGAAAAAACGCAGGCTTTTCCAGAGTACTTTAGTTTTGCCAAGTCAGAAGTCAGGTTACGATCACAGTGGAGTACCGCCGTAGCTTCAGGTTCCAAAACTGAGACTGCATTTGCATTTGAGGTTGATGCCGGCCTCAACGTCGTAATTTCTTTGTATTGGTTGTTAAAGGTAGTGCAATAATATTTGTGCTGGTCAACTAACGTGGCACTAACGTTTGAGATACGCCTTAATCTGTGATATATGTGGTGTAGTAGATTTTTGGTACGCAAGAACAGGGTCTTATCAAATTTAGATTTGAGGGATGCTAGCATCGTTTGGGATTTTGTTAGACTGTCTTTAACAGCATCAAGGTCAACCGCAGGCTCTAAATGTGATTCCAAAATGTCCTCAGGAGGTATGGCCAATTTTACTATCTGGCTTCGGAGGTCCTGCACCGAACCAGTTGAACCACCTCTAAGGATCACCTCATATTCAAGCTCAGCTTTTTGTAGTGACAAATATTTAATTGGGTACGACATGTTTAAATCTTAACGTAAAAAGTGTGTGTTTTGATTACAATTGATTAAAAAGCAGTTAGGTTTAGTTGCTAAGTAAGTGGAATGTGAGATACGATAGAATTTTAAAATTATTTTAAATCGGAATAAGTGAAGTGTAGTGTTTTTTTTTTTTTTTTAAACAAGAATTTTGCTATAACTATATGAAGTGAGAAACTGACAACCACGTACCAAACAACTGCTCAAATCAGACTTAAAAACTAGATGAATTACAAGTGCTAATATTAGAAAGCCACCAACACCAATGAAAACCAAGAGGAGAAAAGGGCCAAGGACTTGCTTCAATAATGCACAGCTCAGAAATAACCACGTTGGGCGCCAATGTGACGTTTAGCGTCGCATGAAGTAGGTAGATTGCAAAATGAGACGAAAGAAAACTAACCAGAGTAAATTTTACGAAATATAATTTTAAAAAAATAAAAAAAACTAAAGGAAAGACAAGGTCGTGGATCTTTTCTGAGCTGGCAATTAACAGTGGTGAAACGAGTCCTTGATAGGGGTCACTTCCCTGCACTACGTCGCAGAACGTCGAACTTGGAGGTGGCCGTCTTCAAAAAAAAGGGTTCCGGATCCAGCACGGGAACCTTCCGGAACGAAGCGGAGCATGCGAATTCAGGTTGGTAGGTTCCGACTCCAACCCCAGACTTGGTCCCTGGAATTCCGGTAAAAATGGCCATTTCAAGAAAAGTCCAATTTTGTACAAGTGACTGCGACATCCGGAATTTAGGCCAAATTAATGCGCTAATGAGAAAGTAGGCTGGTGTAGTGAACCCCAAAGAATTAAAAGGTGATCAATGATGTGGCAGTCACAAGTAGAATCATCATTTTAAATTTAAAACAAAGAAGAAAGTGAAGTTAAATTTACTAAATGTACTTCTACAACTAAAAGCTTTATTAATGCATGTCAACTACAATTTGGCATGTAATTTTATACATTTAAATTAGAATTAAGCCTAACTTTGATTATAATCTACAAGATTTTTATAAAGTGGGTAGACTCATATTTCCAGAAGGTTCGAGAAGCTTGTTATTTCCAGCGTTATTTTTATAGGAAAATTACAGTTAATAAGCAGATAGTGATAGCCAAATGTACCCAGAAAGAACTAAATGAAAATGTGATGGCAAGAAGAAAATGATTCCTTAATTTACTACTATGAAAGTTACCTTTCTCTTAAAACTACAAAATATTCAAAACACTCACCCTATTTGGGGAAATACTGGAACTTAACACATTTAATATTAGAATAAATTTTACACCATATTAAAAATTTGTCACATCATGACTGTAAAATTGTATCTTTGAATTTAGTCGATTTGACCTCTCGCTGTCAAAGCCGTGGTAGCAATGTCTCGGACGCGTATGTGTCTCATTAGCTGGCCGGTTCACATCGCTTATCGCGAGCCGGGTGACGTAGTCCTTTGTATTCGCATCTAGTTTTACCTAATAGCAAATGCAGTCGTCAATTCTGTTTGTTCGTAGATTTATTTTGTATATATTAGTTTTCAAGGTTTTTGTGTATATTTTTTTAGATAATAAGTATGAAATGTGTATTATAGTAGTTTATAGTTATATTTAGGTTTAAGTTTATTTCTTATTTTGTAGAATTTTAATTGGAAATAACGGTAAACCGTTACAAATTTATTCAAAGAAAGATTCAATTTAGCTTCTTGGTCCACCGATCAGCTCAAAGCAACATCATCTGACTTGCTCCTAAATTGGATTTCATTTAAACAAAGATCCTTCCTTCCTCATCGAAACAGACAGTAAGTATCTTGGGCAAGATTTAATTTCGTTATTCGCGTTAAAGTCGGCGTTGTATTAAATAGATTGTCTTATTTTCCCTGTTTAATGAAATTACATCGCGTTGCCCAAACGATTGTGTTACAATGGATAAAGTATAAGAATCAGAAGGCTTGGCGATAATAGAATAATTAAAAACTGACAAAATTGGATGTCGGATTACGCTATTACCGATGGATAATGGACCCACATACGACATTACGATATGAGTATATAAAATACCAGAGTAAATTTACCTTAGAGTAAATTTCATTCGATAGCGAGAAGTGACGTACGCGTTTGCGTTAAGTGTCATTTTGTATGGGATTTTGAGTTTCCCAAACGTTCCACTTGGCGCCCCTGTTCAAATTTGACATTTCTACTATCTAAATCTGCCTTGATTGAAATTAATTTACTTATGTTAATTTTAATTTGCAATCATTAATCCCCGAGTTTCATAAATTGTATAATTTTAGCTGAACCCGTAACTGGGATTATATTTCTAAACTTCCGTTTCCCTATAAATATTAATATTTCCAACAGTTTGTGAACGGAACGTTTTTAGCAAAATTAGTTCATTCAATCCGCTCGTTCGTTCTTTTCATTTGTATGATTGTTTTCATGTATTTATTTCAGACTTTGGGTCCATAAAATTAATAAATTAAAATAGCTAGTAAAATCTACTTAATTTTAATTATTACCTACTTCATTTAAACAGTTAGTGCCTACATGATACAAATATATCAATCTTTTGTTTCTGCTAAGTATTTTGCGCGGTTTTTATTGCTCCTGTAATTAATTTATGATAGATATGAAATAATCTTTTGACTACCTCATTCATCTATTGTATGCATTCCAGACTCTTCCCTTATTTCAGATTTTTCTGATAGTGATGTTGCTGTTTAAAATAAAAAGCCAGATCTACTCAATAACATTATATAATAGAAAGAAAGAAAGAAAGACATTTATTGTAAAAACCTTCTACATACAGCGCCACTTCAGTTACAAAAAAGAGAGAAGAACTTACTCACTAAAACACTTAAACATTTAATATGTGTTAATTATCCTCTTCAGACCAATTTGCTCTCGCGGTTGGCCCTAATTTCGGCAAATATGGGTTACAATATTGCTTCATTACGCTAAAAGTGAAATTTTACGGTTATGTTGTCATAATCGCAAGCTGCATGCCGCGATAATGCCCCTAACGCAGGTACCGGCTGGGGCCCCTAAGGCTGCCATTCACTGCCTAATAAGTAATAGGTAAATTTGGCAAATCAAACTATTGTAAGTACGTATCGGTTTGCAATATAACACTTTAAACTCTCGCGTTTTGTACACATATTTAATTACACAAACGGGTCTACCGCGATATAATTTCATTGTTTTTACCTTTAATTCCGACGTTTCAGCTGAGTTGCACCAGAATCGAACGTCGGAATTAAAGGTAAAAACAATGAAATTATATCGCGGTAGACCCGTTTGTGTAATTAAATATGTGTAAGTACGGTCAAGGAATTCAATTTCAGCGCCATTTCGTATCTTGTCACAGTGACAATAGAATCAAGTCCCTGGCGACTTTCATATTGATTGTCACTGTGACAAGGTACGAAATGGTACTAAAATTTAATTCTGACTGTATCTACGATATTATATGTATATGGAATATTTATAGCCAAAACAGTTACCATCCGCCTGACCATGATTAACGATGCAAATTAGGTATATTCAAGTGAATACTTATTGATTGAAGTTCATTAGATATTTGAATGTGTTTACCGGGAAAACCTAATGGAAACCGGTTATGAAAGAGGTAAAAAAGTATCGCGTATTATCGAGGGTCCGGTAACGTAAGTACAGCCACCTGAGTGGCAAGAAGCAGGACTTTTTAGCACAAATATTTATGTTATTCTTATTCTTCTTATTCAATAAAATATGTGTTATGAAGGCCGCAAAAATATATGACACTCTCTTATGGCTCTACAAATAAGATCGAATCAGATATTTTTGCTGCCTTCGTTGTGTAACATATTATTCCAGTTCTGTACGCAACCGCAACTGCAGGACTTATCGAACGTACATCAGAATCAGAATGACCTCTAAATGATGTCATTCAGATATCGTGCATTTCGCTCCTATACTTGCTCCTACTTGGCGCGAGCGAGACGCACGATAAATAAATGACATCATTCGAATGTCATTCTGATGTCACTGTACGGTGGTGGAATGAGGGAATTAAATAACAAGTACCTACAAAAAATATAAAAATATACAAATGTCACTAAATAGTAGATTGTACAACAAGGGCATAAAGTGACCCATTTTTACCCGAGGCCATTTTTTGGTCTGAGCGAAGCGAAGACCAAAATAGTAGACGAGGGTAAAAATGGACATTTATGCCCTTGTTGTACACTCTGCTTTTCACTTCAATTGCGAGGAAAATATACAAAAAATCAAATATTTTAGGTTATTTTAACGTATTTATTCAAGACTAAAGAAAATTGTTCTTGGGCCGGTCGGAGGCACGGGGCACGCCGATCGGGAGAGCGCCGGTCGGGGGCGCGCCGGCAGGGCTGGCAGTTTGTATGGCAGAATTTGGACTTTATTGCTAAGTCAATAAGGGTCGTAATAGATGATTTTACTTTATGCTCTAGAGCATAAAATGCGATTTTATGTCGTCTACGCACGACATAAAGGTGCACTTTTTGAGCATGAGAAGTGAAAAATATAATTATCTTGCATTGTCCCTGACGCAGAATTCGAAATTTAAAATCTGATATTGATTTGACATTACTCGCAGTACATCTCCTTGAAACGAGCAAGATGCATTACGAACATTTTCATAGTGAGAATCATTTCAGAATTTTCCAAAATGGACAATAAAGAATTTAACTAAGTACTTTACAATCACTTTTTTTGTGGCCCCAAACCTAGAATCGCTTTATATTTCAATTTCGAGTTTCTACGTTTAATAACGTTATAACATCTTCAATCAATTTTACTTAAAATACTTAATGTCGCGTAAGTAGGTACATTATCCTCACAATTGTAAAAATATTTGACATATTTAAGTATACCAAACTAAACTGTACAATAATAATGTAATTGTAACTAAAAAAAAAAAAAAACATTAAAACTAACTATGAATTAAAGATTTAAAAACTAAACTAAAATTAAAATAAACCTACTTAAAAATTTAACTAATACTTATAATATTATATAAAAACTAAATTATACTAATAAAAAGAAGTTATAAAGAGAATACCAAATAGAATTGTAATTATAACAGTGTAACAAGTAAGTACGTAACAGATAAATATTAATGGTTAACTTTAAAGCATAATAATGTAGGTAATAGGTATTCATAAAATTGTATAAGTACCTACCATTTTATTAGGTTGGCCTCCGGTTTTATGGCTCCTCTACACGATGGGCCAGCGCCGGCCACTCCAAAAGGGACGCAGCCATGCGGTAGAATGAGATAGCAATATCACTTGCTCCCTCTAACGCATAAATGCGTCCCTTGGAGTGGCCGGCGCTGGCCCATCGTGTAGAGGAGCCATTATATCCCATAGCCCAGTACTTAGTCCATCCCTTTCACCCAATAACCTAGTTCATTTTAGATCCCATCAACTCTCAATAGTCCTTACACTCTGGCGGGTGCTGCCTCTGCGTGCGTCCCATGACGCGGGTAAGGGCAGCATCCGCTCGGTGTACCTCTCACATTTAGATATAAGATAGATAATATTTTGTAAGATGTCTATTTGCAAACATATATTTTGGGTGAATAAATGACTTACATACTGATAGATAATATATCATTTTGATGTTAAAGTTGACGTTCATATTGACCTCTAGGCAGGCGTGGCTCACTCCGCGATTTCGTCTCTTTGCTACAGGTAGCTAAAAGTACATCCGTTCCACACCAATTTTGGTGGCTAGCCATAAGCCGCGCGTGGCGCTGTCGCCGCCTAGCGGCCATATCTGTCCTGATCGTAACAGACGCGTTTTGTTAGAGAGTGAGTCTTCTGTACCTAGTACTATTATTTATTCTGTGCTCTAGGTTATTACCGACTAGGAATCCGTAATAAACATTTTTGGCAATTTGTTCAAACACCGATCTTTAAACCTAGTTCAATAAGTATAAGTTACCATTCCAAGAAACAGCATGCATTCTAAATCGGTACCTATATCCAGCGTCTGAGACGCAGAGGCGTGTCCAATGAATATCTGATCAAGTGCGCTCTTGGTACCTATTCCATAGACCAAGAGGTAGCTCCGAAAAATAGTAGGAATACAGTAAGCTTGTGTAGTAGGTACATGTACTAAAGTCAATAATGCGTCTTTTTGACTTTAGAACATACATTAGTACTAAAGTCAAAAACACGCATTAGTACATTCCGTCTACTGTACTAGACCGAACTATTCCCTAATGATTCTGCTCTTAGTATATACTATAGTTAGTATATTTAGTTCGATATTGCGGTGGAACATAGGACTTGTTATTTTACAGTTTGCTCGCGTGACACTAATTCTTACCAAATAAACTGCTGACAAACGTCCAAATCCGGTAAATATGAATAGTATGACTTTCTATAGGTACTTCGATTTTTAGCATTAGAAGATGGATAAACAATCTTGACGTGTCTTTAGCCTAATAATTACTATTTTTTTAAAAGCGTTTTTCAATAAAACTTTTTCTAATGCTAAATAAAACGAAGTACTTATAGAAGGTCCTTGATGCCCTATATACAGGATGATTCATGAGACGTGAGCAGGACTAATCCTGCACACTCAGTAAATGAGAATTGATCGATCACCGTCGTATTTAGGTGAAACAACCACACTTTTTCCTATTTTTTTACTTTTTGGTGAGGGCAAATTTAATTCTCAACAATCATGGTCACCCTACAAGACCTAATTAATAAACATAAAACCTCTTTAACCGTAATGACAGCATTTTGATTACGAAGAAAATCAACTGTCAACTTGAGTGAGATACGAGTTTTCAAAAGTAACTAGACCGTGATGACAGTGATGACATTCAATTTGACACAGAATATCGGAAGTTTAGTATTCTAATTTTGGGGTGACCATGCATGTCGTAAATAAATTAATAACTTTTTTTTCAACACGACTAGAAAATTAACGTTAACCTCACTAATACTGGTACGAAACAGTTGCTTATAGGTTACGAAATGCTCAGTGTTAGTCCTGCTCACGTCTCCTGAATCATCCTGTATACCTCGTATAATCTATTTACTTTTTTCTGAAGCTCTTAAACTACCCGTGCCGCAATTGGAGTGTCCTTTCTGACAACGTGGTTAAAGTTTTTCTGCGGAACCTCAAGGGTACAGTTGCACGTGTGACGTAACTCCGGAAATGGAACGTTTGAGAAGACACGCTTAAGGTCCAGTATGTTCGTGTTCTCTCACTCTCACTGAGCCAGGCTTGGCTCACTCCGCGATTTCGTCGCTTTGCAACAAGTACATCCGTTGCACACCAATTTTGGTGGCTAGTCATAAGCCGCGCGTGGCGCTGTCGCCACCTAGCGGCCATATCTGTCCTGATCGTAACAGACGCGTGTTGTTAGAGAGTGAGTCTTCTGTACCTAGTCCTATTATTTATTCTGTGACGTAAGCGATCGAATAACCTGAACTCGCATTGGCCTGATAATCAGCATTCGTGATCATGTCTCAGGAACTGAGGGCCTAACGCGACCCACGTTCGACGTGTTCCCTCTCTGTCGCACTTGTAAATTCGTACGTAAGTGTGACAGGGAGGCAACACGTCGAACGCGGTCGCGGTAGGCCGTCTGATCAGCTATTCATTGGATCCCTGATGCAAGGGAGCGGAAGCACATTCAATGCAATTCCAATATTTTTACTTTTTTTGAATGCTCATTAAGACGTATTTCACGTAGTCGCACATGCAAGTAATCGATAAAACTCGTGACTTCCTGAACCCTTAGCGCCACTTGCACCGTCCCACTAACCCGGGGTTAACCGGTTAAACCTGGAGTTACCATGGTTACCAGTACAATTTGACACTTAGTTAACGATTTAACCGATTAACCTCGGGTTAGTGGAATAGTGCAAGTGGGCCTTAGAGTCTAAATTTCATTCGATAGCATGACGAGCGTTCGCGTTTGTGTTATGTCTATTTTTGTATGGGATGGGTAGCGCACCAAGCGGGACGTTTTGGAAACTCAAAATCCCATACAAAACGACACTTAATATTTACACTAGGGGTCCTGTAAGCGGGTTAAAAGAAGATTGACAGTTTGTATCGAGAAAAAATATTATTTCGATCGAGGGAATTGAAATGTTGGAGGGATTTTGTGACACAAATATCATGCGTTTTGGACAAATTTTTTAGATGCACGTAATAGTCATGTAGAATTATGATAAAAACACAAATATTGCAATCACCAGGATTCGAACCCGGGACCTCCTGCTTCGTAGGCAGGGTCACTACCAAATAGGCTAGGAGGCCGTTGAAAGCTATTTCGCAATAATTATCAAATTATCGTATATATATTTTTTTAAGGATTTAAACTCATTTATATAATAAGTAAGTGTTATAAAATGAATATAAAACTAAAATAAACTACAATTAAGAAAACTAAATCAAAAAAAAATCAAAAATACATACTGGTCAAAATTTTGCGCCCTTGGTAAGGTGGCTGGATTGCTATGGCCAATCTTTGCGCGAGAAAGCTGCCTGCGTGATGGGCACCTTGTCTATTTGCCATAGCTATATCGCCAATATCAATGTAAAAGGATAAAATGTAATGCGAACAAGAAATCAATACGCCTTTATTTACACACTCGTTGATAAGTGCCTACTGCTTCAGAGCCTGATATCTTCGGCTTTGGAAGGAGCGTATTTTGAGAAACGATATTAAAATAATCTTTTTAGGGCTCTACGGAACCCCAAAAGTTCTTTTCACCACAGCTCGGAAAAGCTTACTTTGCACTTCAAAAACGGATAGCAAAGTTGCATTTTATTCACATGTGAGGCAAAGTAATCAAATGCAAATTTTGAGTTGTTTTTTTATGTTTGCTGGTAGAATTAACTTTTAAATGATGATTTTGGATGATAAATATTTAATAACATTCATTTGGATTTGATTAGGTTTGATTTTGTTTGATAAGTATTTTATATTTGCTTCGGGTTGGTGTGGTAAACATTTTGTGTTTCACTCGGAGGCAAATTTTGTTTAACCCTCGTGCTTTGAAACCCTCGCAACGCTCAAAGATTCCACTTCTCGAACCACTCGCTACGCTCGTGATTCAATTTTGGAATCTTTCACTTGCTCGGGTATCAATATTAGCACGAGCGGTTAAACAACAACTTTTCCCCCTTGTAAAACAAATAACTATTATTGTTACTGTTAAAGATTAAAAAGAAAAAAAATCATTGATAAAAATATAAAAGTGTTTGTTATTTAAATCTAGAACTTTTTCTATCAAAAACGAGAATTGACAAAATGAAACCCAAAGGGTAAAAACGGGACCCTCTATATACTATATAGTACTAAGACTTCGCTGTCCGTCTGTCTGTCTGTGTGTCCGTCTGTCTGTCACCAGGCTGTATCTCACGAACCGTGATAGCTAGACAGTTGAAATTTTCACAGATGATGTATTTCTGTTGCCGCTATAACAACAAATACTAAAAACAGAATAAAATAAAGATTTAAGTGGGGCTCCCATACAACAAACGTGATTTTTGACCCAAGTTAAGCAACGTCGGGCGGAGTCAGTACTTGGATGGGTGACCGTTTTTATAGATAATGGTACGGAACCCTTCGTGTGCGAGTCCGACTCGCACTTGGCCGGTTTTTATGATACTTATACTCCTATAAGTATCATAAAAACCGGCCAAGTGCGAGTGCGAGTGAGTGAGTGAGTGCAAATGAGCAGACAAATCGCCTGGTAGTAATCAACCTTCGCCCACGGACACCTGCATTACCAGAGGGGTTGCAAGTGCTTTGTCGGCATTTAAGATCTTTTCACCACACAAACTGTTAATGATAAGGCGCACTGGTTCAGAATAGTACTTTATTTCGTGAAACCTGAGAGAAGACTGAACAAAAATATGGTGTCAAAAGGAACATAAAATTATAAGAACAAAGGAATTGAAAATTACAATAAAAGTACCTATAAAAAGTAAACGTATAAAAAGGTGTGTCGTCCACACAAACATTACTGCTAAAGGCTCTCTTGATTGTCCAAAAACCGATACCATATCGTATCTTTAGTAAAATTTTGACGTATCTTATAGTTCGAATCAGGCCGTATGTCGTAGCTATTACGTGCGCAGTTTTGACTAAAACCATAGTCTAATAAAACATGGTCTTCCATTCCCAGAGTGACACGGGGCTACGTCACAACAACATGGCCGCTATATATAGCGCTATCGCATATTATCATATAGCGCTGTCGCATGATGACGTAAGCCCGTGTCAGTTAGGTGACCTAGAAAAGACGGGAATGGAGTACCAGGCGGAGTATATTATTATACCATGACTAAAACACTCTACTCCATCCACCATAACTGAATTGTTTTTGTACCCGCGCTAACGACTCCTAAATCAATTACGTCACAAACTGTTTAAGTAAGCGCCTGCAGCAATCACAAGCAATGAAAGTAGGAAGTCAAACATTGCTTACTGATCATTTATTTAAATACAATATATATACAGTGGTACTACTAAACTAAATTAATAACTAGCTTAAATCTAAAATAGGCCCTTGAGGCATTGTACCAAGGATGCTGGCGGCATTTCCTCGCTGTATCGCAATGCTGATACGTTGTGCGAGGTAGCCGCCAGCTCTTCGGTCACCAGTTACGTCAACCAGACGCTTCGCGATTTCTGCGAACAACTTATGCGCGCTGGGACCCCATGGACCTAGAGTTTCAACTCCAAATGGTACAACATTGCTTGTCTCTTTACAACAGGCGTTTATTTTACGCCTTTTTTCAGACAAGGGTTTTGCAGAATCTGGACTGTATGTAAGATTTATATATAATCCTCTATCTTTACGTGTATGAAGATGGCGGGATGACATGGACACAGCGTCTTTTACAAATTTCCGGAGGAAACATTAAAACAGGAGTCGTGGAAATCAAGGGGGGAGGCCTTTGCCCAGCAGTGGGGCACTCAAGTCGGCTGTGGTACAAAATAGAGGTAAGTACTTTTTAGCGTGACTCAAAAATATGAAAAAAAAAACATGAAGTACCTACTTCCTTCTTTATACATATTATCGTTTTATACTTACTCTTACTGTATCGTACCTCATCCGAAAGGCCCATGTTTTCATCGTATCGATGCTTAGGTTTAATATTAAAGCAAGCCCCTGTGATCTGACTTTCAGTTTGAATTATTCATGCCCAGCCTCGTGCGAGTACGAATCTGTACCTACTAACCTGAGATTCACACTTTACTGACTAAAGTCACTAGTCACTATAGTTGTGTTAATTTCACTATTTGACAATTTCTTCCTTATTCGTTTTACCTAATATCTAGGTACTTTTATTAAATCATTTATTTACATACAATATATATACAGTGGTACTACTAAACTAAATTAATAGCTAGCTTAAATCTAAAATAGGCCCTTGAGGCATTGTACCAAGGATGCTGGCGGCATTTCCTCGCTGTACCGCAATGCTGATACGTTGTGCGAGGTAGCCGCCAGCTCTTCGGTCACCAGTTACGTCAACCAGACGCTTCGCGATTTCTGCGAACAACTTATGCGCGCTGGGACCCCATGGACCTAGAGTTTCAACTCCAAATGGTACAAAATGGTACTCTCTACCGAGGCTCTTATATTTGTTACGTTTTATAATTTCGGCGCTTTCCGCCGCTCCGCCCGCTTTTACAGTAGTCCGTTGGAGGTGGGACGGTGCCAGTGTGTGTACGCAGGTAGCATCCCACACCAACATCCGTCCCAACCTCCAAGGAACTAAGGACACTCCATCGGGCCTCTTGCCATCATCTCTGATAATGCCAGTCGGCTCAAGAAGAGCAGGCACATTGATGGTGGCAAGAGACCGACGGACTATGTCATTAAGCGACGCATGTCTCGAAAAACGGCCTGCACTTTTTTGACAAGATAGGTACTTACCTCAATTTCAAAATTTTAACCACCCTACAACATCAACATTACAACGACGCCAAATTTTTTTTTCCTAGCCTATTTTGGTGTCCCACTGCTGGGCAAAGGCCTCCCCTCGTTTTCTCCACTCGACCCTGTCATCGGCATTTTCCCACCATTTGGTGTAGAATGCGTCCAAGTCGTCCCGCCATCTCCTTTTCGGTCTGCCTAAACTCCGGCCTGCATCGTCTATTGTGTACACGCCTTATATTTAAATATAATTACCTTAATTATGTGTCTACTCTACCATTTAACTAAGGCGGTTTGTAAAAAAATAAGATATATTTCAAACCATTTGCGATCCACAGTACCTAGGCCTAGTGTTAGTGAAAAATTAAATACCTACATGTAGCTAAAATTTTCTACGCAAAAGGAAAAGAAATTTAGGGTCAGTTCTGGCAGAGCTGATTCTTCATTAATGTTAAGTAAGTAAAAATATAATTATAAACTAGTTTTAATCTCAAAACTCATGTTTCAACCTTCTAGTAGAAAGTCACTGCGTCACTTCTTCACCTTTGCCTGTACCTGCATTTATGGATGACTTGATTTATACACGTGATAATACACGTGTCACTTTTTAATACCACGCGAATGAAAAAGACAGACACTGTCATTATCATGCTGTCATGTTAACAAATGCGACCATCATATTCGTATTGAGATGTGTGGTAGACCTGTTGGTTGAGCTATGATGCCAGATGCCACATACACATAAACACACACATACCTATTTAAGTTTAAACACCACTTTTTTTGTTGAAAGTTTATCCTTCTTCAAGACAAGAAAACGAACTTATACAAGATCTTATCTAGATATCCTTTCTACTTATCCTTTTTCAACCAAAAATGTTTGTATATTCGCGCTGGTTTATTCTTATTGTAGGTTATGTAGGTACCATTAATTAATAACTCCTGTCTTAGCTGTCACTCACAGGTGAAAATGCTTAAAATACCTGTTCATTACATAACTACCGGGAGTGGTAGCGAATAAAAAGCTTTATATATACAAAAGACACAAAGAAATGATAAATGGGTTCAACCGGCGCCTGCCTTTTATCGTGTACTCGTGTATAGACCACTTCACATACATTTTAGACTGTACATCATGTCATGAAGTATTAAGGTTGTAGACGCGCTTATTAGTGTCCGACCGAAACATGTTTTTTTGCCGAAACCGAAACCGAATCCGAATGTTCGGCTTTGGCTCTAGTTTCAGCCGAAACCGAAACCGAAACTTTTGTAGACTTGTTAAAATCGTTGAAAAAATGTCATAAAACCGCTTTTACACACATATTATGGGGCTGTCAACACCCAATGTCCTTGAAATTGATGTTACTTAAGCAGTGTTTTAAGAAAATTACTAGAGTTAGACCAAGATAATTCTGCAACGATTTTTATAACACATGCAGTGCAAGTGTTACTTTAAACGTCAAAACTTCTATGAAATTATGACGTATAAATAATATTTGCACTAGTAGCATTGCGTATGCTATCAAAATCATTGCAGAATTTTCTTGGTCTAACTCTATTCATTCACCAGTCAAGCTAACATGTAGATACAGGGTCAACCAAAAACGCGAGCGCAGCGAGCGCGAAATTTTTTGTTAATAATATCGCAAGGCCGGGTACCGATCTACACCTGTGCTTAAAGGTCCGAAGTGCCCCAGTGAGGCGCACTTTCATGCGAAGTCAAAGTCGTGCTTCAGGCTTCAGGATAAGTAGTTAAGCACAGCCTCCAACCAATGTCCATTGTATTAAAAAGCGAGACCGCAGGCCGAGCATGGCGCAGCGAGGCCAAAGGCGAAGCTGAAGTAGAGGACATGTGGAACACAAACCAATGGTAAATTGAGGTAAAAAGTGAGGCTAAGGTCGAGCATTCGTCTGAAAAACTGTACTGGGGACACTTTTAAAGGTTTTTTCTTCGTTTTAATCAATAGTTAGCTGTTCAGCTTCGCAAAATATTAACTATTGATAAAATCAACTTTGCGGCCCTAGTTGAGCGTAGCCTTTAGCCTCGCTTAAAATTTGCCATTAGAGGTAGATAGAAAAATGACTGAATAAGAGCGAAAAAGACATCGTTCGACTCGGGCCGAGCTGATACTCGGCTAACGGCTACGTGCGACAGTGCTATCTCATTCACTCCGATACAATTAGACAGTGCGCGCGTTATAGGTATTGACAGCCTCTTAAGACTGCGTCGACCGTCCAGTGGCGCTCTCATTAGTGGAATTGTGTTTTATAATAAACCAATTCATTTCTGTACCTATACATGAATCAGTATATGTAGATATGTATTAATATTGTTGTCCTACTTATTCCCGAACTTTTGGTCTTTGTCCGAAGTACCATTTCGTAAGTTTCGGCCCGGCCGAAAGGTTCGGCCGTTTTTTGGCCGAAACTGGCCGAAACTGAAACCGAAACCGAACCTTCGGTCGGACACTAGCGCTTATGCAGAACGTTTAGCAATTAATTAAAGAAACTCTATATGTTCGGGCAACTAAATATTGGCCCATAGATAAATACCTTAAACCTTACTTACATATTATCATAAAATGTATCTTATGACTAAAAAAAAACACTCACAATTATGGCTACGGTACATTTCACAACCCTGCAATAGGTGTATATCTGAATATGTAGGTCTGGACAACTCTGACTACTAAACTCTGGCTAGCCCCAAAACTACTTATACGATAACTGAACTGAACTGCTTATGAACCCGATGGACAGACGGACATGGTGAAACTGCAAGGGTTTCTATACCTCATTTATCGAGACGAACTAGCAAAGCTCCCTTATAGTTGACTATCCCTTGAACCCTAAAACATGACATAGAGAAGACAAAAATGTAAGTCTTTTTTTATGAAGCTGAGTTGAAAAGTGGCGCTGTTATCCTGAATTCCAGAGGCCCTTAGGCCTTATTTCAAAACGTAAGTTTATCTTTTATTACATAACCCAAGGATCAAAATTCTAAAACTAACCTAAATCTTCCGGGACTTAGGATGTAACTAAACTATAATTCCAGAAGCCAATACGTGGTAACCGTGAGTCGACTAATTGCACATCTAGCGGGTAAAATATCTGAGCCCGGGCACGATCATTAGGTACGTGCTTCACTCTTGATGGAGTAATAGGTACCTACGTATCGGTATTTAACAAAAATGTAGAGGAAAACGTAACGACTACTGTGAGCTGTATTCAATAATTTAAACTGACATCTAAAGATTGTATAAAATGTGTGGGTAACTAATGACGTTATACATAAACATACCCCAGATTTTTGGGTGCGGGAATGTTTTACACTTGCCAAAAAAATAGGGAAAAACTGTAAAGAAACGAATATTTGAACAATTCTAAGTCCGTTTGGCGCTAACTATACCTACGTGTTTTGTATTCAACGTTTTGTAATTATTTAACAATAAACAAACAGTGTTTACACACTTTATTGTACATAAGACAGGTTAAATATAATGAAACATACCTAATATTATAAAATGTACAAAGGCGAATTAAAAACTCTCTAAAGTATAAATCTCTAAGTATTATAAAAACGTGAAATACTTAATTGATAATTAATAGCTTTCCTGAATTTAAATGGGAGTTGTCAATCTCCTGCGGAACTCCTCTGACCCCATTTCTTCTTATTTTCTTTTTTACAACGATATCACAAAACATTTTTATTATATTGTCTATAAATCTACACGGGGTACTAAATCAACACTCAATTTACATCGATTCAATTTATACACTACCAAAACGACAATGGATACAACAATTCAACCAATATCAACAATCCTATTGCGATACAGGTAAGAGCGTTTTCACATTGCCCGAGCCGATATCGGATGTCGGATGAAAGTAAATTTTGAGACATAGGTTTGTGTTTTTCTGTATTTATTTTTTCATTTAATAAATAACTGTTATTCAAAAAACGATAAATAACACAAAAAAGCGGACTTGATGCCATATGGCCCTCGATAATTAATCGTTTATATATAGTAATAATGATTTATTAAATGCATAAATAAATACGGAGAATCACATACCTATACATTTTACTTCTTTCCGACATCCGATATCGGATCGAACAATGTGACAACGCTCTAAGGGTAATAATAGAGTGTATTCCAAACATCGCCCTATGGGAAATCAGTAACATACGTGAAAATATTGCGTTATCCCTGAAAGTAAAAAGTCTATTGCTAAAAAAACTTTTCTATTTAAGTTTTTGGGTCGAAGAAAAGGAAATATTTTTAGGATCCTATTATTTCTTTAATAACTTGCTATTGCTCTTCTTTTGAGCTTTAAGAGTTTTGCTATAGGAGGTTAATATGTTACATTATATTTATTTTTAAAAGCTTTTAGTTTAAATTTTTGGACTATTTTTATGGTAATTGAAATTAAATTCGTGAATTTAATAGCGATGAAAACACTTTTCAATCATGACTGCCTTTTGAATTACATTTTCCACTTCAAAATGGAAGAAATTGCAGACCTATAAATAATAAAGAAATTTAAGTTTTCTAAAGTTTTTTTTTGTGAATACTCATTAAACTTTTTAAAATGTTTATTATTCTCTCAACGGGTAAAGAATACAAAAAAAGAAATAGAAAAAATGCGAAATAGAAATATGTATTTTCAGATCATGTTCTAAGGTGAGTTCGACTAAGATCGGACACCGGATAAGATCGTATGATTCAAATTTCCGCTTGTTGCGGGGCTTTTTTTAAATGCTAGCAAGGTGTTGCAATGCGCTATTTTGTTCTGCACCCCCCTTCAGGCCCCACTTGTCGCTCCGACTAACAAGTCTCGAGATATGTGCATTTGTGCAAACGTCCAAAATATGAGTTTTATTTTGTGTCCGGAAATACCCTCCGCCAGTTTTTCTTGAATAACTGGCAAGTTGAAACGTTATTTGTTTCTTTTACAGATTGCATGTTATTTTTATTAAATTTGTGACAAATCTGTATATTTGGAATTTTGATACGATGCCTGTAGGCCGAGATCCGGTCTAAACCGAAGTGGTAAAAGATCGGATGCTAATTATCCGATCTTAAATTCTCAGGGATGCTCAAACTTTATTCGTGTCACCACTTTTTCTAATTAAATTAGGTATTAGGTAAATGTGATTAATAGATATTAAATCACTATAAAGCTCCCAAATCATCTTGTATTGATCTCTACACTTAACTAAGTAACGCCACATACTTAAATGATCTCTTATACTTAATCAAATATGTTTATAAATAATAAAAACGCAGACTGATTAAAAATTGGGTTTATTCATTTCTCCACTTTCATATTAATTTAGCCTTAAATCTTCTTTTATCACCTTTTTTCAACCTACCACGCTTATGGTGTCAATGAACCCACATGGTTCATTGACCCTACATGGGTTCATTGACCCCACATCTAAAGTTTGACAACCATAATTTCTTGAATATTGAGCGCATGGTGTAAGATCGGACGGAAAAAATGCAAAAAAATAAAAATTTGGTCGGATATGATAGCCCGAATTACTGCTAGGCCAATTCTTCTATATATTAATCAGTGGATAAAACCGGTTATTTTGCTATAAAACTCTTTGGTACCGTCAATAGGGCCGAACTTAATAGGCCCGTCCGTTCTTACACCACCAGGTAAAAAAATAATGTTGTCAATTTATTTTGTTTCCTATATTTAAACACTCATTACACGCTCATTATAGCGTCTAGAAACATAATAAATTCAATTATATAGAGCATTTCATTATTATCAATTCTGTATTTGAATCATGTCCGTACCCTATCCACAAGCAGAGAAAAAAAATAAAATCTAACATCATCTCAACCCGCCTAAAAACGTCCGAAACTTTGCCGAACTTCACCTTATTTCATGTATTGCTATTAATATCGTTCGATATCATTACCATATATGTATTCAACCAACGAAATTTATATAGGTACCTACTTAAACAGAAAAAATAAAACTATATTTTTACTGAGTTAATATGTATTTCGATTTGTGTTGTTTTTAAGTAGATATACTTACACAAATTTATAAAATATAAACTGAAATAGATGTCACATACGTAATAAATGTGATCAAGGTCTGAGTCTGTATTCGCTCAGACGCCATAACCACACTGGGTGCGTAGGCAACATGCCAATTGTTTACACTCCGTAGCGTAGCGTAATCGTCTCTCTCTATCACTCTTCCATATTAGACAGAGACATATCATTTCATTTCGTTCACCAACGGAGCGTAAACGATTGGCATGTTGGCTAAGCACTCTGCCACCTAAGATACGGCGGTACTGGTGAAATTTTTCGATGATATGCAATCTTTAAAGGCTTACCTACGGCGCTCTTTGGCCAACTCTGATTCTCATTATATACTCGTATCATACAGTAGGTACATACCTACCTTAAGCTGCGTATCCACTAGAGGCAAACTCAGGTCGAGCAGCCTCAACTTGAAGCAAACAGCCTCAGTTTGAGGCTGCTCGCTCTGAGGCAAATGCTCGAGGCACGTTGTGATCAGCTCGAGACGAATCGCCTCAGCTTGATCCGCAATGTGTGCAGTTTAAAGCCAAAACGCGTCGATCGTCTCCATCAAATGCACGGCTCGGACTGAGGCTCCTTTGAGAACGGTAAAAAAACCGACAAAATATGGCTCGGCTCGCGGCCACGAATTTGCTTCGTGTCGCGGCGAGCCTCAGGTTGAGCAAGCGTCTCCACTTGCGCGGCCTCGGGGCGAGGCAGCCGCTCGACCCGAGGCTGCCTCTAATGGATACGCGGCTACATATATCCATACATGCCATGTGTCGTTAGAAGTTATGGCGTCTAACGTGAATGCAAAAGGCGGTGGTTCCATCCCAGACCTAGGCACTGGAGCCTTACGTATTTATGCTAAAGATCTTCGGTGCCTGTGCTCAATCCTTAAGGTATAACCAGCAGAATCCTTCATCATGACGCGGAACTTGGCTCTCAGCTCGAGGGTCGAGGGTAGCAGCTGATAACGGCGGACCAGCCCTGACAATACAGTCTTCATTGACATCATAGCGTACGTTGACCCTGAAATCATGGTACAGTGAACTGCAAAATTGCATGGAGAAATTATGAATGAATTCATTCGTAAAGTCGCCATACACTTTTGCGGCTGATGATACAATCAAATCCAATATAATTTATAGGCAACTAAGGTCCAGAGCTTACATACTTACTAAGTTTCATAAAATAAAAGTTGTTGATACAAAATAACATAAAATTATAAAGTTAACTTACCAACACAAAAAAGCGCTATTGGCCTAGAGCTTACGACTTTCAATCCGGAGGTCGCGGGTTCAAACCCCGGCTCATACCAATGAGTTTTTCGGAACTTATGTACCTAACCCACCGAAAAGCAACTGGTAAACACGAAATGTCATTTGATGTTTACCAGTTGCTTTTCGGTGAAGGAAAACATCGTGTGGAAACCGGACTAATCCCAATAAGGCCTAGTTTCCCCTTCGGGTTGGTAGGTCAGATGGCAGTCGCTTTCGTAAAAACTAGTGCCTGCGTCAATTCTTGGGATTAGTTGTTGTCAAGCGGACCCCAGGCTCCCATGAGCCGTGGCAAAATGCCGGGATAACGCAAAGAAAAAGAAGAAGAACTTACCAACACAGTTCCTCAATGAGTAGCTGAAAGGCATGAACTGGGCGGGATGCTTCAAGGGTCCCTCCAGGAACCGCTCTGGTCTGAATACATCGGCATCTTCACCCCAGTATGCCGCGTTTCGGTGCATAGCGCAGAAGTTTACGAGGATACCCACTCCGTTCACCAACTTTGTGCCCGTTGCTGTAAAGATGAAGATAAAAGAATATTCGGAAGGTTGATTCGGTCCAAAGTATTATTTAAGTGAATTATCACTAAAACAATAGTGTTTTAACAATTTTTTATCGTTTCTACGGACAAAATATTTATATATATATTATATTTATATATTTAATTCATTGATAAATTTGTCATGCACTTTTGCGGCTGATGGTACATACAATGTTTCACAATCACAACTTGTATGAACGAAAGTGAATGTTAGGAGATAGATAACTATGCTTCAGTACCGCTTGTAACAGCTTTCCTTCTTGTACCATACAACATTTATTTTGATACTGTGACAAACAATGAGATTTTAATTGGTGATAGATTACTGTTTTATGTCATTTAACTGTGGTAACTTTTAATCTGACGAAAGATACATACGCAGTTCCACGTCGTTTAGAACTTCCCTCACAACTACCGCGACGGCTGGGTAAGTCCTCAGGGTCTCTTTTATTACGGCCTCTAGATATTTTGACGGGGCAGGTCTTGTAAAGTAACCTGTAATCTGCCGAAAGATACATACGTAGTTCCACGTCGTTTAGAACTTCCCTCACAACTACCGGGACAGCTGGGTAAGTCCTTAAGGTGTCTTGTATTACCGCATCTATCTAGATATTTAGACGGGGCAGATCTTAAACTGTAACTTTTAATCTGATGAAAGATACATACGCAGTTCCACGTCGTTTAGAACTTCCCTCACAACTACCGGGACGGCTGGGTAAGTCCTCAGGGTCTCTTTTATCACGGCCTCTAGATATTTTAGACGGGTCAGGTCTTGCACTGTTGCTGGGCGGTCGCTATCGCCAAATACTTCTTGTAATCTGTAATATTATTATGTATTATCTATTGAAAATAGTTATTTGTTATACAAAGTTGGCAAAGTTGTAGGTAGTTTAACTTCTTGAATGTTAATAGGTACCTGAGCAAGAGAAAGATAGCAAAATTTCTAAAAATTTATATTTTGACTTGTTCCCTAAGTTTTAAGTTTGCTGTTAAAAAAATAATTAGGTAAGGTGGTGGTACTGGCGCTCGACGCGGTCCCAGTACATGTCATCTTGAAACTTTAGTCATTGTTAATAGAGGTGACAGCAGCAGGACATGTGTTTAATGACAGTGATAATAATTTCTCCAAACAATAATGTTTTGAATCCCTGAATGTTTGTATACATTATTTAGCACCACTCACTCTTGATGCACCTTCTCCTGAACCTCAGGATACCTAGACATCATCACCGCCGTATAAGCAGCACCGACAGCAGATGTATCCGTGCCAGCTAAGATGATGACCAGGACCTCTTCACGTAACTCCAGTTCTGTGTAACCTTGAGGTCCACCCGAGGATTCTATCAGCATCTCGAGGAAGGTACGCATTTCTGGCTCTGAAAAAACAAATGCTAGTCGAGAAGACAAATAAAAAAAGGGAGGCTTGATTAAGCCTTCTGCTTTCAGGAAATCGGTAAAATTGTAGCCAGCATTGAGGATGACCCGGGCAGACGCGTCCGACATGTCGTTTTTTATGACGGCTGACCAGTGATCAAGTGATGTGATGCTTTCCATAGAAAACGAAACGCCGGAAGCTCCGGACCGGCCCCCGCCCGGTCTATTGTGAGTCATCCTTTAGGTGACATTCAAATATATTAATTTTTAAAGGTAACAGTAATTTTAACAATATTTGTTAATCATCAGGTCACACCCAAAACTCAATAATTACTACCACCAAATATCAGAGCCATAGTCAACCGTACTTACTAGGAACAAAACAAGTTTGTTTTTTGTTTAATTGTTTTTTTTTGCAATTAATTTATGATATTGATCAAGGTCGACATTTATGTGCTACATAAAAGTCATAAAATGAATATGAAATGAATTCTAAATGAAAACTTACTCTTCGTTCCGTCATTACCCCGAGTCGATAGTTCCTTCCGCTTCTCTTTAATTAACTGTAAGAAACAAATGATCAAATACCTAATAGAGGTAAATTGACAAGAATGCAAAAATAAGACTCAACATCAAGATATCAAAACTGCGCGCCTGACAGAGAATACTGACTTTTGCGCTGTTTGTGTGGTTTGTTTTTATAATACCTATAAGATTCCTATAAGTAGAAGAGCAGGCGCTTAGAAACCCGCAGTTATGAAATGGTTTATCTCTCCTTAGTAGACTATTTGTCTGTCAGGTAAATTTAAGAGGATCTCTAAAAGACATATCTGTGTATCATCCCTAATTCACACGAAAATGTTCTGAATCTGCTTGATCTTTCTATTCTAATTTTTAAACATCTTTATAACTTAAAATACTTAATACCTCTTTTCTAATTAAAATATTAATACCTCATCAACAAACCGAAACATTAGATCCCTCTTAGCAACAAATGTTTTATATCTCGACAATCGTTCATATATGCAGTCCAGATACAACCAAGGACAGCTAAGCCGTTCTGACATAAGATGCAGTGTTATTTCAAAAGCCTCTAAAAACGGATGGTCTGATTGCTGCTGAGAGTTCAAGTCGACACCCAAGCTGGTTTCTGGAAATAAAATAAGTAGAAAATATTTTGGTATGAGCATAAAAAAATCAAGTGACCCCCTTTACTTAATTTGTGTGCTGACTCTCAAGCATGCTATGTTTAAATCCGACGCCACACCAAGATGCAAGCTAAAATGGAGTTGGGCGGGACATGTTGCTAGGCATAGTGATATGTGGACCAAAATGTTAACGGTTTGCTGGCCGCTTTCGGATGAAAGGAGCGCCTGGCATTCGCTGGGTCGTTGGTTGGACGACATTCGGAATATTGCGGATCACTTCAGGATGAAATTAGGTCGCTAGTAGAGAGGACTATGCTCAGCAGTGGGTGATAAAGGGCTGATATGACGATGATATTATGCATTCAAGGTTATCTGCTTTCACCCAAATGGGACCACACTTTTTAAACTGTTACGGCTCGGAGCTGTACTAAATGATGATGCGGTATATCTTAATAACTTACTACAAATAGCATCAAATGTGTAAGTCGTAATATATTTCCAGAAGGAAAAGTCTCCATTGCCGGCCTCTCTTGCCAGTTGCTGCACCATAATCTCACTCTGCTCGGCGAAGATAGGCACAAAGCAATTCAGGTTCTTTATGCTGAAGATTGGCGCGAGGATCTTGCGACGAGGACGCCAAATGCTTACTGGAATAAATGAAAAATAAAAATAAAGCATTCGTTACCACTATAAGGTAGTAGGTAGTTACGAGGTAGATACTAACCTACCTATTCAATTTACGTACTAACTACGGATTGTTCGATTTTAAGTATTTTAGGTACCATCGCCCACACTGATAACTGACAGGTCATAAACCTTATTACAATAGGCATAAGGCCCACCGATGGACAGTTAAGAGTGTTGCTGTTTGTAGGTGTCTATTAGTAAAATTTTACACCAATCGGGTAAATAAACAAGGATATTTTCCTTCAAATATTATTATTCTGAGCACAACTTGCACTTAACGGAAGTGTTCTTAATTGTGTTTGTGAACTGTCAATACTTTGTTGCGGCTTTTCTTAGAACAAGGACCAGAGAGACATTCGAACTTATTCGACAAGCGACGTTTGACGTATCGTGTTGATCTCCCTTGTTGATGTGGGAAAAATTGTGTTATCGAATACGTACAATGTCAAAATTTGACATTAGCTATCCACAGTTAGGTGACAACCAAACCAAACGGAACCAGCCATTAGATAAGATAAGATAATGATTTATTTGCTTAAACATGGTACATAAGTTGACATAATTGGTATAAGTAGGCAGTATCACATGTTTAGCCAAGGGCAGCATGCAAATATTGATCTTAAAATTAAACTATTTACATTATGTACATTAACAATCAATTATTTACATTACATCCATTTTCCATTTTCCATTATAAACCGTATAGTAGTAACAAAACAATGTTGACTTTGGTTTATTTTCTTTATGACTTTGGGTTGTACCAAATGATCATTATTATCCACTGTTGATCGAATCAACATTTGATAGAATAAAAATCAAGTGTTGATTTGATGCAGAAATCTGACAGTTCTACGTGTCGAATTTGGCCCCTTGTCATTATTTTATTTCAATTTTGATATTCATATCATATTAATTTCAGAGCGCTTGTAAATCTATTAAGGTCAAAGTGGCGGAAACCATCTATCAGGTAAAGACCGTATGAAGGGATATAATTATGTTCTTACGTCGCATCTAACTCTTGAGTTTGTACCTAGTTTATTAATTCGTGGTTTGTACACACACTCCACTTACATAAGGTCCATAGAGCAAAAGCAAAGTTCTTGCTTGCTGACTGTGTTTGAGCGACGTACGTATACTCATACAAGAGTTCTTGATCTGTGGTGACGGTCTACCAAATAAATAAAAAAATGCCGGTCTTCTCCACATAAAGCCAATATGGAGAAGACCAGCATATGTTTTTTTACCTATATTGGTGCAAGCAAATTTCAAATCATGATCAAATTAAGTTCGAATTCTGCATTTATTTAGTTAAGTTAGGATGTGAACGTTTGCAGTCAAAGTTAAATATTAGATGGTAAATTTATGAATGGTTTTGTTTAAAATTAATGTAAATTGATGTGATACATCCGTACAAATATTTTGAGAACTAATATGTATTATGCAAAGGTATATGCGTTTTGTCCTTATTCGCATTTGTTCACATGAATAATTCTTTACTAAATGAATTCTGCATAGCTGCATTATTCTGTCCTCTTGAGTACCAAAAGCAATTATTTTATTTTTGAATGTTTTTTTATTAAAATTCTACTAACCTGGAGCAAATATGTTTCCGTTGCCCACGAGTTTTCTTATGAATTTCATGGTAGTGTCGTCTTTATCCAGACAAGACTTTAACACTACTTCTGCAACGACAGGATCGGATATTACTGTAAAAGAAATGAAGATAGAATATAACAGAAATGTGGATAAGGGTTCAGCCAGCCATCACAGGAGATACTATTAAGTAAATTTAAGTGCTGATCACAACAGCAAATATAAAATATTTGTTTTAAGTTCAATCTGTGTAAGATCTGTACCTATATTTGCAGCTCCTAATAGTTAATCTATTTTATATATTTTTTTTCTGGCTATGTGTATATAATTTCTGTCTGCTGTCTTTGCATCGTTGTTGTTATCCTTTTCGTTTTCTTTGTTTTTCTTTTTTTTGTCCTCTGTATTATGTGTGTTTTATCGAATAAATGACTTTATATTCTATTCTTATGTTTTTTTTTATTATATACCTAGGAGGCAAATGATCAGACGAGTCACCTGATGGCAAGCACCGCCACCCATGGACATCTGCAACACGAGAGGGGTTGCAAGTACGTTGCCGGACTTTAAGATAAGCGTACGCTCATTTCTTGACCCTGGTTTTGATATTATGCCTCTTTGATCTCTCTTTAAAACTAGTTATATGTATATGCATATTTGGTTAAGATATATTACAAAATAGTTATGCATTTAATCAACCATTTACTAGTTAACAAGAATAATACCGATGCAACTTACCAACATACAATTTATTCACCATCCATACTGAGGTCATACCACCAAATTTGACTGATACTTTACCCAGCTTTTGTATCAATTCCATTCGATCTGAAATGTATAGAGTTAGACCAAGATAAGTCTGCAACGATTTTGATAGAACACGCAGTGCAAGTGTTATTTATACGCCATAATTTCATAGAAGTTTGACGTTTAAAATAACACTTGCACTGCGTTTGCTATCTCGTTGCAGACTTGTCTTGGTCTAACCGTAATATTATAATTGTAATTCAAGAACATGATAAACCAAAAATCAAAATGAATAAAACCCCCTGGGAATGAATCAGCATCTTTTGTATTCGCGGCAGATGACATAATTACATCAAAACACGAATAAAATATTTAATAATTGTATTTATGAATTGGTAAACACTAATGACCTTGCCCTGCATGCCGAAGATCTAATGAGTGATGAAATGAAAAAAAATCTAAAATTGTTGTGACAGAATATACATATTTATGAGTAATTTAAATTTCACGGGAAACGATTGAGAAATTTGACCCGCCGGCGTATTATGGATGGTTTTATCTACGTGATAAAATACTGTCTTTTTAACACCGCGGAATAGACAGTGACGGACACCGTTTTATCGCGCTGTCACGTAGACAAGAACGACCATCAAATCCGTAGTTACTGTAAAGGAGAACCGCCGGACAGCCGGACATCCGGAAGAATTTTTGCTCAAGCTGAAACTCGCTCGTCCTTCGTGCTCGCATGGTCAATAATTTGGGAATTTTACAAGTCAGTCGCCTTTTTCCCTGTAACTAATATTAAAATGGAGAAAGTTTCCGTCTTTTCAGAAGTTTAAAGTTACTTAATAGTAAGAGATCCCACATATATGGTCGACCTTCACCAATCTGTCTGACGGATGAAACTATGAAAATATGAAAGAAAATATGTTCCAGAACATAAATAAATATGGTTGCTTAAAGAAATATGGTCAAGGCTATTTTTAATAAATTTATGAAAATAATTTTTTTTCGGCAAATTTCACCGATTTGTCTGACGAACGAAATAAGTTTCAATTGAAAGTATATAACTTGTACAACAATAATCAACTAGGTTGCGTATCTTTTTCCGGTCACTATTAGGTGGTTGCCATGTTTAAAGAGGTGATTTTATATCGATAATTGCACTCATCTGTCTGCCGCTTGAATTATACATGAAAATGATGGTAAATTTATTGCAAATACAATGGTATAGGGTTGCTTGCGAAAACCTGGTCACAAATAAGGGTTGCCAGGCTTTTAATTAAAATAAGAAGGGAAGACTTTTAGCGATAACTCATAAACGGCTTAACTGATCAAGTTTGTTTTAATTTTATTTGATTAAGTTTTTTAAGCACTATTTTCATGATTTTTTCCATATTTTTTGGACAGATGGTTCAAAAGTTAGAAGGAAAAACCTTTTTTTTTTCTCTTTCTAAACGATTATTTCCGAAATGATTCACTTTATCAAGAAATGTTGTTTAAAGACCCATGTCGAGCGTTTTTCGACTTAAAATACGTGAGTGACCCGTTTTTAATATATTTAATATAACTAAACACAACTTGATAGCTAAGAGAATAAGAGTGTGTGCAAGATTTTATGAACACCTCACTCGCTCAACTTTGTATGTGATTGTGTTGCTGCTGAGTGTTTACAGATCAAAACGTAAATATTTTGACATAATGTTTCTTTACGAAATTGAGGACTAAATGTAGACGTTCACAGGGACGCATCACACGCATCGGACGCATCGCACGCAATGGACCAGTGCACGCACTTCCGTGACTTTCTAATCTTTCTATACAAAGAATAGCGGCGCGATTCTGGAAATGAATTAGAGATTCACTAGATATGAAATAGTAAAGATATGTGACGTTCCACGGCAAAATACCATTGCCCCGGCTGAATATTGGGGTGGCGTTAATAATAGCGTAAGCGCCAGCCGCCATAAGGTACCTTTTGCCGTGGAACGTCACATATCACTACTATTTCAAATAGAGTGAATCTCTAATTCCTATCCCGAATCGCGCCGTAGGTACTAAAATCCGTTGCGTGCGATGCGTCCGATACGTGCGGATCAGTGGAGGCACTACTTGTGTGACTTTCTATACAAAGAGTATTAAAATCCGTTGCGTGCAATGCGCATTTACGATGCTTGCGATGTGGCCGTGTGGATATCTACCTTAAACCGAGATTTCAGATTTTAATTAATGATCGTGAAACGTTCCGACACACGCATCGTTACACTTTTAACCTCGATAACTGCATAAATCCTAGTATTACTCAAAACATTAAGCATTCACGGTCTTGTAGTTAAGATACATAATTACATATCAGGATGATAATACCAATATAATTTTCCCACTGTTTATTGTTTTATCCACTGTAAAGAACATACCTTCATCACTACCAGCGAACAAATGCGCGTGACCAATCAGCGGCAATCCAGGCAGACCACAAGGCACTTCCCTACTAACCCTGTGTATCCTACGCCTTTGCCACCTTGAATACACGGTCCAAAGGCCCGTGGCAACCAGCACGAGTATCCACAACATTTTGTAAACGTCTGTTGAGTTCTAGCGCTGAAATAACTTTGATGGGTCAATGTTGGAACAATCTCTTACAAAGATGTCGAAGCGAAGCAGAATATTTAAAGTACGATTTACATTGACCGAGTCAAGCTGAATCGGCTGGCGGTGCATCAAAAATTCAAAACCGACACATTGATTAGTATCAGTGGTTCTGTGAGCTAAAGAGTGTAGACCTCGCGAGCATTATCATAAAACTGAATAAATGTATGGCTCCGCCATTTTGAAAAAAATCCTAAAATCTCTTAAAGAAGATGCTTGCAAAATTTCACGAGAATCGGTTGAGAATTGCGACCTGTAGAGGAGAACATCCGGACATACAAAAGCATTTTTGCCTAAGTTGAAACGGAGACCTTCGCTAACGCTCGATCAATTAAAAGAGCTGGCCCTATGTTGTTGCTCTCCATTTTAGCCTATTTTGGGCTTTCGTCTTCACTTCCTGGGGTGAGTGGCTACATCGCCATTTTATCACCTGTGTCATGTTCTCATGTATGATATTCTGGGTCTTCCTCTTATTTTCTCAGTCTTGCCCGCCATAATGCTATAAACCGAGGTCATCATCAAATTTTACTGTCGACGTTTCTGTGCTATTTTTCACTCTTTCATTCCTACAGGTCAGAGGGAGTAAGACGAATAAGGCTATCAAATATCACTTCTTAAGGCCAGCGCAAACCGGCGGAGCGCAGCGCAGATCACTGAGGAGGATTTACGCCACGCAGCGCACACCGGCGAGGTAAAATCCCCCGCGCAGCCCGAGCGCTGGCGGCCGGCGCACCAGGGAGCACTTCGGCGCAGGCCGGGGGATGCCGCGGCATGCCGCCGCGTGTACTCTATCACAAGGGATTAGTGACTAGTGTGCACGAGTTCTCCCCCGTCGTCCCGGCACTACTCCGGCGCACTCGGGAGGCCTCGGCGCATGCCGGGGGATGCCGCGGCATGCCGGCGCCTACCGCCGCGGTATCCTCTAACGTGCTCCTCGATGCCGCGGAGTAACAATCCTCCGAGATGCTCCGAGGTCGGTCTCAAAGCATCTAAATTTATACCGGAAGGTAATTGAAATAGAGAAGAAAATACTTACTTACTCCGTTGGCTCAGCGACCCAAAATGAGACTTGGCCTCCGGCACAAGACAGCGCCACTTTTCTCGGTCCTGTGCGACCTCTCGCCAATTGCTGACTCGAAGTTCGCGCAGGTCCGCCTCCACCATGTCGCACCAGCGATATCTGGGGCGTCCGATAGGACGTCAATCAATCAATCAATCAAAAATATACTTTATTCATGTAGGCCTAGCAACAAGCTCTTCCTGCTGGACGGCCCAGGTATGCTCTTTTCACGATCCGATCTTCATCCATTCTCTCAAGGTGGCCCAACCAACGGAGTCTGTGAGCTTTAGTCTCTCCCATGATGTTAGGTTCAGCCACTAGGTTTTCGATTTCACGGTTCGTAAGGACTGACCAGCTTCCGTCCGGTCTTTAAAAAAAAAAAAAAGAGAAGAAAATACATTATTAATTTTAAAGTGACCTGCGCTGCGCTCCGCCGGTTTGCGCAGGCCTTAATACCGTGCGATTAAAGTAGGTAGAAACATATACCGGGTGTGGCATGTAACACGAGCAAATACTTAAAACATAGATCGTACTCCTCAAACGGTGACACTTTTGTTCAACAACTTTTAAAAATTATGAAGTATTTAGACTCCTTATTTTTCATATAAAATAAATATTATCTTCAATGGACGCCATCGCCACGCCATATATCATTGTGATTGACGTTGCTTGTCACGCCTTAAACATAACAAAATTCGCAATACATTGCGTCTTAGAATAAACTTTAAAGTGTATTAAAAATTAAACCACAAGTTATTTTTAAAAGTCTCTGAACAAATGTTGGTCAGTATGAGGAGTACAGCCTACAGTTTAATTTTTTGCTCATATTACAGGCCACACCCGGTATATAGGTAAAATACAGAAAATTGGCCAGTGTCATAATTTATGGCTCATAAACTTACAAGTTAATCACTGTAAACAATAACGCCATAGACAACCCGTGAAAGCAGCCGAGATCAGCCATCTATCTCCATGAGGAGTCACCCGGGTGCCAAGGTACGTAATCTCATTTGAACCATCTTTGACCTTAGCAATTCCTTTGGCGAATTCCTTCCGGCGCGGTTCATATGAATCGTCCATAAGTATGCTATACAATTATTTATATTGCTAATTCCTCTCAAGAACAACCAATTGAACCAATAACAATCAGCTTGAGGGAATAATTACAGCCTTATCAAGGAATCTAACACGTAAAATGTATTTAAATTCTAATAATACTTCTAGCCCTGCGGCCCTGGACAATTATAGTAAAGTTTTTATGATTTTCCTCAGTCAGTCGGGTCAAGTTTAAAGATATAATTTCAGATTAGCCCATATCTTGATCAATGGTAAATTTCATTTATATTTAAATTAAACTTCTTAAAGTACTTAGGAGCTCGATACAGATTTTAATATCTTGATCTGAAACTGTTATGGAATATACCTTTCATATTTAAAAATAATATATGTCCCTATCCCTTTCGGCAATTTAGGGTTGTCAAAATTTTCAAAAAAAAAAAAAAAAATATATGTCTTCCATCTTTATGAGGAATTATCAAACATTTATTTACATACAATATATATACAGTGGTACTACTAAACGAAATTAATAACTAGCTTAAATCTAAAATAGGCCCTTGAGGCATTGTACCAAGGATGCTGGCGGCATTTCCTCGCTGTATCGCAATGCTGATACGTTGTGCGAGGTACCCGCCAGCTCTTCGGTCACCAAGTTACGTCAACCAGACGCTTCGCGATTTCTGCGTACAACTTATGCGCGCTGGGACCCCATGGACCTAGAGTTTCAACTCCAAATGGTACAAAATGGTACTCTCTACCGAGGCTCTTATATTTGTTACGTTTTCGAATTTCGGCGCTTTCCGCCGCTCCGCCCGCTTTTACAGTAGTCCGTTGGAGGTGGGAGGAGTTGACATTCGGCAATCCATCTTAGCTATTTGTAAAGTCCTTCTATCACTTTACTAAAAGGGGCCCACAGATTACCAGTTCGCCGGACGACAGCCTGTCAGTTAGTCGCAAAAGGTGACAGTTCCGAACAACCGACAGGCTGATATCGTCCGGCGAAGTGGTAATCTGTGGGCTCCTTATTTAAAGCACGCTTTTGACATTGGCGATACCATCTTAGAAGGAAGACATTAAAAAATATAATTGTGATGGTGAGGTCCAAGTGACTGGCTCTACAGTTTCAACCGACTATTAAACGGAGATTCTGTAAGAAAAAAAAAACCGCGCAAGTGCGAGTCGGACTCGCGCACGAAGGGTTCCGTACCATAATGCAAAAAAAAAACGAAAAAAAAAAGCAAAAAAAAAACGGTCACCCATCCAAGTACTGACCACTCCCGACGTTGCTTAACTTTGGTTAAAAATCACGTTTATTGTATGGGGGCCCCATTTAAATCTTTATTTTATTCTGTTTTTAGTATTTGTTGTTATAGCGGCAACAGAAATACATCATCCGTGAAAATTTCAACTGTCTAGCTATCACGGTTCATGAGATACAGCCTGGTGACAGACAGACGGACGGACGGACGGACGGACGGACGGACGGACGGACAGCGAAGTCTTAGTAATAGGGTCCCGTTTTACCCTTTGGGTACGGAACCCTAAAAAGTCTGATTATATTCTTCACATTTGCCTTGTAAATGTATGTAATGTGTAAAATGTTAATGTAGTGTATAACGCATAAGAGAACTCAAGGATTCTAACGAAATCGCAAGAATGGAAACATAATTATATCATTACAATAGGGAACGTAATCGGAAATATAGAATGACATTTCAATCAGAGCAATTCGTCACAAAGCACCACATTAAATATAGTTACAGATGTAATGCATGCAATTGTTATCCATCGTCTTTTATAATATCTGGATCTATGATTTTCAGTCTCCCCTAATGATTGAACGTAATTTGTTTCAAGACTTTCAAGGTTTACCAGTAGCGCCTAACCCGTCCGGTATAGCAAAATTTCATAGATCATACCTCAGCAATGTTTTTAAAATTAGGCATGTATAAATCAAATCCCGACTCACCACCAGGGAAGCCGAAGATCGGGCAAAGTGGACACGAAGGAGTCGGAAGGCGGACCCCGGGTCCTCGCGCCCCGCGCGGGGGCACAGCCGGGATTGACGCCAGGATGATGATGATGATGAAATCAAATCCCTTGTTTCCCAAGGGCATATTTGTTTAGATATGTTTATAATAAAAATCGGCAGAGGTGGTATCGCTAAGACAAAACTGTAGGTAAGTATTCTTTATTGTTTACTTAGCAACAACAAGGAATTTTAAAATATTACATTACAAAGAAAAAATTAATACGCAAAAATTACAAAATTATAGTCAGTAGCGACAAATTATCACAAAATTAAATTAACGTCATAACGTTAAAATCAATAAATAATAAATTATAGATTTTTAAGAGAAAAATAAAATAAAAAATCATAACACGCAATTTTGCGATCAATAGCTCAAATCCGAAAGTGTTTCACAATTTTATCTTAAGCGACCCTACCTCCTTGTATCTATCTGTTAACTCTGTAAGTATAACATAGGTATTGAGGCTAATATATACCTACCTACCTACACGTTTCAGGGGACTACAAAGTTCCCTGATTTCCTGTTGTTTTAGTACAATGATTTCCCTCCTGAATTCTGTATACCCACTGGTCATTATTACCCCCTTTTCCCCCTACTCCCCATGTCGCGAGAGCGTGCCTAGAATTCTAAAACTGCGCTTACAAAAAACCAATATAAAATTTCGTTTTCCAACACTTTTATGACTTGTAAATAAGGTTATATTTCGAATGGCGTAAAGAACGTAGTTTCGGAAACTAATTCGTGGTATTGATGCTTATGAGTATGAACTTAAGGTTCATTTTGGGACGGTTTTTATAAAATATAAGATGGATGTTAAGCAGAGGTCAGTTGTTTACCGGCTGGTATTTCACTGTGCGAATAAAACGGCTTAAGTGTATAGGATACTTATGGCTGTTACGTCATTTTGTGGTTAAAACAGCCCTGCAATCACAGGTCTTAAGGGACGGATATAAACAAGATGGTTCTTGGTTAACGTATCAACACTTTGCTACAGATAAACATTGTCGTATATCTCAGGACTGGTCTTACGGGCAATATGAATGGGGTAATGAATATGAATGGGGCCAGTACAGCGGTGTGACATCGCGTTATTGGCGGAATTGTCATATATTTTTGCTCTCTCTACCTTGATACTGGCTTAGTTCATTCGGTAATTAGGTATAATTTAAATGTTCATATTTAATTTATTTGACTAGGACTTGGTATGTGTGTTTTATTAATGAATTTATGATTAATTATTTAAATACTAAATTTTATTTGTAATTTGTTTTGTTATGGACTATTTGTCTGCAAATAACATATACTATTACATTATTCTTATCATTCGCAATTTTGACACGTTTTGTGCACAAATCTGCTACTTATTGGCACAATATTTACTGTGTTTTGTGCTGTCCCATTTCCCAATAAGTACCTATATTACTCGTATTTAGCATAATACCTATAAAATCACTAAGGTGCCAGCCTTTAGTGTAGAATAAATTGCCTACAGGCAGTTAATT
Source organism: Cydia splendana (assembly GCF_910591565.1). Classification (NCBI taxonomy): domain Eukaryota; kingdom Metazoa; phylum Arthropoda; class Insecta; order Lepidoptera; family Tortricidae; genus Cydia; species Cydia splendana. The sequence goes on from NC_085968.1 coordinate 3,158,422, forward strand.
GCACGTGAACCGCCGGATCACAGGCATGAAAGGGCTTTAATTAATGATTAGGTATTAAAGAGGCTCCCGGAATTTAGCACAGCTGTTTGGCCGATTCTGCACGTTTGATACGGTAATTTTATTAAGCAGATACGTCTGCGGGCGATTCTAGATATATTTTTTATATTAAAGGAAAATTCCAGCGCTTCAGGCAAGAGACTCGGAGTTTCTGAACTCAGGCCCGAATGGCCCGATAGCTGATGCGATAGGTCAGGCTTACGAAGGTCGAGGAGATCGTAAAGTATGTACGAGTTAAGTCCGGATTCATCCTGAGGGTCGTGAAGTTGGAATCTCGACACAGTGTGAATTTTAATTCTTTTATGCTGAGCGTTCCGACTGAACATCTAGCGACCTTCACCAAGGAGGAGTTTTGGCCGAAGGGTGTCAAGTTCCGGCGGTTCCGCGGCCGGCTCCCAGACACTGCGGGGTCGCGAACTGCATCGCAGCCATAATTGTGTGTTTTTAGTTTTAAGATATATTTTGTAATAATATGTATGCTAGTTTTAAGGTATCTATGGGCCAATAGTTGCCTGAAAATAAATGTTTTCATTTAATTTCATATTTTATAGCTGCGTCTTACGTAAGCGAACAACTCGCGAACGCGCCCAAGGCGTTCGCGTTCGCAACGAGATCGCCCACGTAGGACACTTCTATAGGTATCAAAGGATCGATTCACCCCCCGCCTCATCTCTTCGCTTCGCGCTCGCGTGTTGTTCGCCTACGTAGTACGCTGCGTTAGCTTACCATTATGCGTACGAATATTTCCATTCCTCCTTGTTTGTTTACACGCCTTACGGATCATTTTTAGACATAAGTAAGTTATATTTTGTTGCTGATTAGAGTAATGAGGCTTCTGGAATTTAGCATAACAGCTGTGGTAATTTCCAGAAGCCTGTTCGTATGTTCATTACGCATGCATCAATCAGCGTGAGCGATCGTCAAGGTCGTATCAAAATGAGATCCAAACCGTAACAGATGAGAACCGGCCTCCAGCTGTTAGGCATAAAGACTCCGGCAATCCGGGGTTTACGCGATCGGTATAAATAAGTGGGAATTAAACGGAACTCGATTCTTCGCGGGTTTTCCCGAAATATACTGGAATTGGAAAAAGAGGTTTTTGGGAGATATATTAAACGGGCCCCGGGATTCAAATTCAATTTATCGCGGTTTTAAGCCCTTGCTACACGGTCGCCAACAAGCCTTCAGACCGCGTGGCCTTGGTCCGTCCCGGACCGTGTAGTTGTTTCCAGCAAAATTTCTTTTGACCTCCGGACGTCCTTGGCATGCGAGCGCGCGCCAGCGACCGCGGTCTGAGCGGCCGGTCCGGGACCGTGTAGCCGCCCGTCGCCGACCGCACTAGGCCATTTCGCTTGGAGGACGCGCCGTGTGCGCTCGTGTGGTTAGCCATGCCATGGATACTCAGTAGCATTTCCAATAATAATTCATCAAATGAAAGCCTCTTCATTCTCAGAAAGTTATGTATGTCCCCGTAGCGTAGTCCAGCAAATTCATTAAGTTGAAATGACTCAACAAATGCCGTTTTTTGAGCCAGCGTTTCATCCATACCCTTTTCTTTTTTTACAAGCTTGCAATGTACCTAATGTGTATGTAACTATGTTTGTACGGGTCAAATCTTGCAAGTTAAATTAGACCCACTTTCTAGTTTCCGATGGAGTTGAAAATTTGCATACATACCATAGAGCTGATCTGATGATGGAGACAGGAGGTGGCCATAGGAACCCTGTGATAGAACAACGTGACTTAATTGTGTTTGGGGTTTTTAGAATTGCCTGTAGTATTAGTTGCCTGTGGAAAGAAAAGTACAGTCAGCGATAAAAGCTTCTACCAAAAATGATTTTTTTGCCAAAAAACTTATTTATTTGTCATTACACTAGTATGAGTAGGTTATGAAATTTGGCGCCCCGGCCAATAAGTTTTGCCGCCCCAGAAGTCAAGGAAGAAAAATAAAATGCAATCCGCCAGGGGCGGCCACACGCCACTGAGTAGGTACTAATGCCACGCCAACTTTCTGAAAGGTTAGGGGCCATTTTGTGCGCTTGCAATACGTGTTGTCCGTCCGCGAGTTCTGAACACACTGTGGTCTGCCACCGTCTAGCCATACAACTCAAACGGACCCACAGTCCAAGGTCAGACCAAGGTCAGACGGTCTGAAGGCTTGTCGGCGACCGTGTAGCAAGGGCTTTAGTCTTATTTTGATAGGACCTTGGTGATTGCTCATTCTGATTGGTGCATGCGAAATGAAGCGAAAGACGCGCCAACCGTAAAGACGATCGTTAAGGTCGTATCAAAACCATGAGAAATTGTGAAATCTGAAAATCGCTCCGAGTTATAGTGAGTATACACGTACAGTTAAAGTGTACTAGAAAGTCTTATTTTCTGATTGTACACTGATAAGCAGTGATCGTTAATTATCCAGCAAATTTTTTGTGCAGCATAGTAAAAATAAAGGATTTTCTTAATTTTTTTTCTAGGGAGACTATTGGTTTAGGTTAATATTACTGTTATTAACCCTAATTATCTATTCTACCTAGAGTAGGGCATACAGACGCTTTTAACCAACAATGCTGCACCAAAATTGTTGGAAAATTAACGATCACTGCCGATAAGTAATGCATAAAATTACAGGATAATTAAATAAATAATAAAATTAATATAATGCGACAATCTTACAGTAAGCTCAATGAGGCTTGTTTTATAAGGGTTCTAGTACTAGGCGACGATATATATAATAGGTATATAGATAAACAGTACTTAAATACATAGAAAACGAAAGCACAAATAAATGGCCATACCAGGATTTGAACCCGGGACCTCATGCTCACTAGGCAGGATCACTACTACCGACTAGGCTAGGAGGCCGCTAAGAGTATACCGGGTGTTGCTTGTAACACGAGCAAATAAATAAAACATATATTATACTCCTCAAACTATAAAACTTTTGTCAAACAACTTTTCAAAATTATGAATCCTTTTGACTTCCTCTTTTTCATACAAAATAAATATTGCCTTCAATGTACGCAGTGTGTTAGACGTTCCTTGTCACCAGACATTCTAAATTTCCCCTAAACCCTAATGATTAATTAGCGTTAATTACGTTAATATTAACCTTAATTTCCCATTTCAGTTGGTATTATCTATACCAACACCATCAAATAACCATCAAATATAAACCTTAAGGTTTTACGCAGTTTTGTATTAGCTTAAGTTTTTCACACAAAATTGCTAATAAGGTCAAAAGTCATGACCAAAAATTTCCGCAAAAAACAATTTTGCGCATTGTTTTTTTTTTGCGTCAGAAAACTAACCTTTTGTTTCGACAATGCTCCGTAGATAAATATCGTCATCATTTTCGAGGCCGATTCTCTAAGCAACAATTAGCGACTCACACTTAAGTGAGAATTAGTGGCGTGAAATTAATTTTGTGACATTAATTTTACCTACAGTTTCACGTGTAATTTAATATTTTCTTTTTAATATTCTCATTTTGTGAAAACAAATCAATTAAGTGTCTTGCGCGATTTTTGGGTGAAATTAGTGTCATGCAACTAATTTCGTAGTGTAAATGCGACGTGAAAACTAGTGTCGCGAACTTTCACGACACTTGCCTGCGCTGTGCGGACGTGTAGCTTCGATGGTGATGGGGCCACGGTCACTGCGATACTGTAAATTTCACGACACTAATTATTTCACGAAATTACTTTCGCTTATATCGAAACTACTTTCGTGAAACTGATTTCAACATGCATGACACTAATTTCGTAAAGGTGGGATCAGACGGTTCACTCGAATGAATGTTCATCTGAGTGAATGATTCATTTTTCTTTCATTGCATGTTCACACGGTGGTGGTGCTAAGATTATTCATTTTTCTTTTTCTTTTACTATGACGTCGAATGAAGTCGAAGAAGAAGTGGATTAATTTTTATTTTTGATCATTTAATAAAGATGTTAACAAGCAAAAAGCAAAGAAAACGTCCACGGTGGTGGATGCGAGCTTCGAATACATTGAGGAAACTAGGTAGGCATTGTAGATCCTGAATTGTATCGCAATCATTTGCGGATAAATTTAAGTAATTATGAAGAACTACTACCTACTATTAGTTGCATGAGCGGTGGCAGCATGGTTCCATTTTTATCGCCTGTCACTCTGCTCGTCACTTTCGCACTTACACACATTGTTAGAACTTGACAGGCATGGTAACAAGCGATAGAAATGCGACCGTGCTACCGCCGCAGTATATGTACCTACCTAGCCGAATAAATTTTCAAATTTTACTGCGATACCTTGCTACTAGCGATTGTTTTGGAACTCTGGAATATTTTTAGAGTAGGTACCTACAAATGCCATATCCTGCTTTTTCCAAGAAGTCTAGGTACTACCTACTACCCACAGGATTCAAGAAAATATGCAAAATCGGAATGAACAATCACTCTGCGTTCACACTTAATTTTTTGTTCATTCGGAGTGCGAGTGAATGATGCCGAATGAAAATATCCAACACTGTTTGATCATTTCACAAATGAATTAATTTTTCACTTTTGGTTCATTTTGTGTTAACACGTGTCACTTTGAGTGAAAGATGAATAATGAAAAATGAAAATGAACACAAAATGAACCGTCTGATTTCACCTTAATGTAAATCCCGCTTTAGAGTTGTGCCGTCCTCGAGACCGTTTTCCATTGCATATGGAAAATAATTCCCAAGCGAGCACGTTTTTCATACAAAACGGAGAACGTTCTCGACGAAGTCACAACTCTACTCACACTAATTGATGCTAAATCCCGACATTCAATCGAAGTTGCGCATTAATAAAAAAAAGACACTCTGAAATAGAATAACGCGATATTTAATATGAAAATTAAAGTTTAGAAATTTATTCAATAAAATACAATACAAAAATAAATTAAAAATACATAATTCAATAATAACTTAAGAATAGCTTAGGCCTAGTCAAAAAGTCCCCCCCGAGTCGTCCCTGGCGCAAAGCTACCCATCACACTAGCCGTAAAAATTAAAGTAAGTATATATATACATGTCTCGTAGGTAGGTACTGGATTTCGTTGCTTTTTTTTTAGAGGCATTAAACTTTTTTAGTTGCGCAATCCACAATAATACATACAAATACAAATACAAACGAAAAGGAAAGGTCGAAAGTATTAATTTATTTATGACCCATTTCTTACCTTGTCACAATGACAATCCCGAAAGTCGCTAGAGACCTCATACTATTGTCACTGTGACAAGGTACAAAATATGTGATAAATTGAAATCTTCGCCTATACATAATACAACAAAGTTATACAGGGTGACTTCAAATTGATAATACAAAACAGTTGATTAAGGGTCAGTTAGTGCAAAATAGTACAGGTACCACTTTAACCCCGTTGTTAAAATTAGCTGTATTTAATTATCGCTAATTTTCTAATAAAACTAATAATTAAAGTCCCGAAGTGTGGTTACCCCACATTAAATACCTAACTGTCATAACAGTCACTCTTATTTTCTTTGACAAGTGACAATTACTAATCAAAACATGTTTACTTCATAAATACTGTGGCTTTTGATTGATTAACCAAAGAGGAAAGTGTTTATTTGAAATCGTTTAAACTTCTTTGTTAATCACTATGTTAGGTTAACCATGTGAAGCCTAAAAAAATGGAGTAAATTAAAACTTAATAAAAATGACTTTTGACTATTTTAAAAGCATGAGGCTTTATTGAGGGGCTTAGTTTAGCGAATGTGTGTGTAAAACATTGATTTTGTGTTACCAATTTGAAGTCACCCTGTATAAAAACCAATCTTAACCAAAATTAAACTAAAACCTAAATCTAACAAACATAAACACAAACTGTCCGCAATACTCGCCCCGCGCCCCTCCAGACGCACATAATTTATTTTCCATCGTATTTTCTCGGAAACGTTCGTATTTGTCATGCTACATCGTCAACCTTTGTACTTTTTGTACCGAGACTGACTGAAATAGCAACACACGTTCGTACGTTTCCGTGAAAGTGCGATGGAAAATAATCATGCACTACATCTTTACCAGACATTGTCTGATAATATGTTACTCGAATGTTCATGTCAAATTTCATTGTTATGTTAATGTCGTTTTAAAACTGCTAATAAGATCAAAAGTCGTGACCGAAATTTTCCGCTATAACAATACGCGACATACGTCTGAAAACTAACGTTTTGTTTCAACATGTCAACAACAATCTGTAGGAAAACTCGTCATCTTCCGCCGGTCGTTATCGGCCGATTCTATTTTTACAAGCTTTTATTGAAATATTTTCTCAAAATAATTCAATTTGTTCTAATACTTCTAATAGCTTTTATAGAGCCTGTAGGCCAAGCACATGATAGGCGCGACAGTCTATCTCGCGGCGAGATACTGTATTAATTAAAGAGGGTCGGGTGTGCTATCATGTGCTAGCCCGGCTGGTAACGTTTTAAACCTCGCGAAGATACGACTTTTAAGGGGTCCACTGATTAACAGTCCGCCGGACGGTATCGGCCTGTCAGTTGTTCGGAACTGTCAAAATTTTGTTGTAACTGACAGGCCAATACCGTTCGGCGGACTGTTAATCAGTGGGCCCCTTTACACAGTGACCGAACGCCGGCCCCTGCGCGCAGAACAACACGACCGCCATAAACGGTATTGATACTTTCGCAACTTATATCTAACTTTATAACTTTAGTTGGGTTAAAATAAAACTTTCGATAAATTTGATATATTTAATATATAAATAATAATAATCGTTATTATATTTTATGTATTCATAAAGTACCTACATATAAATGTTCTGTACTTAAAGTAAAGTAAACTATTAAATTCTTTGACTGTAATTAATTAAATAATTATTAATTAATTACCTATAAATGTACTGTACAGTCAAAGAATTCAATTTCCGACCCATTTCGTACGTTGTCACAGTGACAATCAATATGAAAGTCGCTAAGAGACCTCATACTATACAGGGTGATTTCGGGGTCGTGTAGCAAGAGAACAAGACATCATACAGAATTCAAAGATGAGCCTAATGATGTTGTTAATTATTGTTTATCACCAATAATGATGATTATTTTTCAGATGACAAGTAGAAAAAAACATATATGCATACAATTTGGTCACCCTACTCAATGTGACGTCTTGTCGTTTTCCATACAACGTATGTCAGAAGTCATAGGGTGACCATGATTACTTAGTGTAAGATTAATTTCACTTGAAAAATAAGAAAATTTAAACTAATTATCTTTCAATCAAATTCTACCATATGATAATGAGGATCATTTACAGAGTCAGAAAAAGTGGTTTTGGATCACGACCCAAAAATCAGCCTGTATTGCCATGCCAATCGCTTACGCTCCGTAGCAATCGAAACGCAACTGTCACTGTCGCACTAATATGGAAGTGTGATAGAGAGACACAGCGTTTCGTTGTCGCAGCGACAGCGATTGTCACCTTGACTAGGTTGCTACGTTTTTGGTCCCGTAAAACCAGAGCCGTCTTAAATTATGCTGGGGCCCTTGGGCAAATAAAAATTTGGGGCCCTTTTTGAAAGTAAAGAAAGCCAATTAAACTAAAATTTTTCTACTATGATCGTCTATTTTTTATAGGTAATCAAATATATGTTACTGTCTGTCCTTCAGGGCCTTGGGCAAGGGCCCTGTGTGCCCTTATGGTAAAGACGGTACTGCGTAAATCCGGGCTATGCTGCTGACACAAGTCGAGGTCGTATCAAAAATGAAATTAAATTTATAATATAGTTTCAGAATCGGCCTGCTCGTCTTAGGTAAGTAATAAAATGGGAATGACTTCACGTTCATAATGATTCTAAGAAAGGTCAAGTGTCTAAAAACATAGTTTTCCAAGAATGCCTATTGTATTTGCTGACGTTATTTCAATTATGTGTTTTGCGTAAGTAGTTAACCTTTTGAATCCTTTTATTTCATGAAATAGTTATTTGTTACAATACAAGTGCGGATTCGCAAACGCTGTAGTAAACTATAATGAATTTGACCAATCACGTGCCGCCGCGATCAAGAGAAAAAACAAAACGATAGCTCAAATTAAATAAGTATTTATTTCATGTTGTACCTATAGCAGTGCTAGCTCTCCGTTATATCACGATTGTATAAATAGTACATTACGATACAAGTGAGAAAAATAGGAATTTCGAAACGAGTGGCGATAAATTAAAACACGACCGAAGGGAGGAAAATCGACACAATTTGCGAATTACCTACCTGTTCTCACATGTATCGTACAAAGTTTTCCAGTGCATTATGGCCCTTTAAATTTACGACATAGGCACGTAAAGTGCTAATTATCGCACTAGTGCGGTAAAGTAGCACGATAATAATTATATGTAGTGTACTGTAAATTATTATTATTACACAACTCTTGACCTATCTCAACAATAGGCACCCACGAAATCCACTAATGCTCTATAAGTACCTAGTATAAGTAAGAACCTATTTTCAAATGCACTGTAGAGCGTACTATAGTACCCAGTACCCGTATCTAATATACAATATATGTGTAGGTAGACCATACACCAATACTATAATATTATTACTATAAAGTAACTCTTCCAACTTAGCTATCTACGTTAAATGGTCTCTGCAAAACCGAAGCACACCTCGGACACTGGCGATCAAATGTATGAAACAAACGCGTTCCTTCCTACGCACACAGTCTAAGCTCGTGTAGGTGAACGCGTACCATGCTTGTGTGAGTGAGATTAAGACGTGCTACGGTTTCCGCCATTTTGTTGTCAAGTTCGATGACCTCAATGACTCAAAACTCATTGCGCGAATTAGGAAGAAATAAGAATCGTATTATGTTGTAAGGTGGGTATCTAAGCTCGATTTATACAATAGTTTCCTATTTTGAATCAGTATAAACGAAGTAACAAAATTCTTGTAAGGAAATTCAGGCCACCAAAATATTACGTAAGTTGAAAACATGATTTTTCATATAGATATATATTTGTTTAATATTTGAATATTTTACGTGGCCTCCGCTCTGCGCACCGCGTCGTCGCGTCCTTGCCAGCCGGTAACTGTGAGGTAACCGAGAGCGGGTGGGCGGCACTTTCAACGGGAGGCAGGGAGTGTCCATACTTTACGTTAGTACTATTTATTATACTGTGACCGAAGTGATTCCATAAGTGTTCCGTGAACAAAGTTTTGTACGGAGCGGAGTTCCGCAGTTTTCAGTTGAAAATAATGGTGCTTACTAAATATGTCACAAGAAAATGAGAATATAATTTAGTATGTTGCCCATAATTATTTTTAATGGTATATGCGAAGTTGGAATTTAAATAAGTTTTAATCATGTTAATTTAAATATTTACTACCTGACTAGGTATTATTTTAATAATTGCAGGGTAGACTATCGTTAAAAATATAGATGCATTTATTTTTCACCTTGAATAAAAGCGTATCCTGTTATAAAATATTTCGAGAAAGGTCACGAAGATTCCTACTACGTACTGGTATTATAAAAGCTTATAAAAGAGAAATTATCTTCGTCTGTCTGTATGTTACCTAACGCTTAATTCGATGAACAGATTTAGATGTGATTTGATATGGAGATAGTATTTATTAGTCTGTTCGAGAAACTGAAAACGGTGAAAAATAGTGATAATACTCCTAAAAATACGTCTGATACCTTATTAGATTCGTCATGATACCTATAAAAATGTATTCGAAGCGTGTATTAGCACACAAAAAATATAAAACGTTATAAACAAAAAAAGGGGGAAAAAAGTAGATATTTTTTATTTCCCCAATATCTCATAAAGTATTAATATTTAAGATACCATAATTAATATTAAAACAGAGGAGGATATTTCCAATCAAACATTCCATAGTTGCAGAACTGTATCTCCATTATTTATACTTTTTATTCAACGCTGAACACAGCCCTCCGCGCCTCATTTTCGAGAAACGCGCGCGGCGTGAAAAAACGATTACGTAATATTAAATATAATTTTAATAGTATTTTATGCAACCGTTGTTTAAGAGAGGTCAAAAAAGGCGAGTGGCGTGAGTAACAATTTGAGGCGAAGCCGAGAATTGTTAATAAAGATGCCACGAGTATTTTTTGACTCAGTTAAACAACGTTGCATACAATACTTTTTCTACGACCAAGCACTTACTTTGAAATAAAATTGTGAATTTAACAAATATTTTTAATTCAAGAAGTAGCAAAAATGGAGGGTACGGGCGGGAAAAGAATGAATGAACGAATGAAATAAAAAAAAATGTCTATGGTTTACTTATTTGTCAGAGATGACATTTAAAATACGGTTGGCAACACTGTATTACATTCAATATTTTTTAAGTGGTCATTACACGAAGTATCGTAAAATCGCCAAAAAGATACTGCGTGTATGCACGAATTCTTTTTTGGGGAATAGACTAAAGACTTGTCTTGACAACTATAAGGTAGGGTTTTAAAGGTGTGTGCACGACCCTTTAAATGACAAATAAAAGTACGGGAGTAGAAAAAGATACTAAATATGTTGAATTTGTTTTTAATTATGGTGTATTTAAAACATGTTAACAAATGTACTACTTGTATAAATTTATCTTAAAGTTATAACAAGTTATGCAATTGTTAATCAACATAATTTTCTCGAACATCCTTCTTTATTGAAAACGAAAAAAAAGTATAAATAACTATTTTAAAATTGTGTCGCTTTCTAGAGCCCTTTTCATATACATGCTAATATCACATAAAAGTTTTAATAAAGTTAATACCTACTTTGCTTAAAATAAGTTTTAGTATAACATAGACAATTCACGAAAAACGAAAAATCAAGGTAAAATTGTAAAATATAAAACAATATTATAACCAAACTATAATTTTTTTCAGAATTTTTTGTATCTTCTTTTATTGCAAGAGTCCCTATTATTATTTTAAAACAAAACACGGAATCACAATTTAGTTCATTTCATTTATAAACGGTTACGCTCACAAAGCTCCGAGAATAAAGAATAGTCCACAATATCGCTCGCTATTCAATCAATATTTATCGCTCGCTATTCATCTGAATCGCTGACTCAGACCGCCTTTGTGCACTCACCCTTACAATATCCGCTTTCATCAGCTACTTAGTTCACAAAACATTATTCTAGACTAGCAGGCCAATTCCAGTTTTAGTTATTACATAGATCTGTTTCCAATATTCATTTATTAATTTAAAATTAAATGGCTTCAGTCCAGACTATTTCGCCAGTGTCAAAGTATTTAGGAGCTTGGTATATCCATTTATTTACATACAATATATATACAGTGGTACTACTAAACGAAATTAATAACTAGCTTAAATCTAAAATAGGCCCTTGAGGCATTGTACCAAGGATGCTGGCGGCATTTCCTCGCTGTATCGCAATGCTGATACGTTGTGCGAGGTGGAGCTTATTTAGGAGCTTTAGATTATTAAAATTGTAAGGTACCGTCGCGCTCCGTGATTGTTATGCCATTTGGGGTTCTAGCTAAATTGGATATTTCATAGCGGAAGTATTGAACAACCAATTTAGCTAGGACCCTAAATGGGTCAACGATCGCGGACCGTGATGGTTAGGGCATGCAGTACCGGTCCCGGTACCAAGAATTTCATTTCCCGGGAATCCCGGTTCCGGCCATGCCCAGAACCGGGATTCCCGGTTCTTCCCGGTTCTCAAGGCATCTTTTGATTACTTTTAAGAATGTGTTTTTGTTTGTGTTCGCGTACAATCTTCATGAATGACTTATTTTCATATAAATAATTGCATAAGAATTAATAAATGACTTATTTTATTGTAAACAAACACTTAATTGGCGTTCCAACCTATTTTACCAAATTAACCGGCACACTGTAGTCGATGCACTCAGCACTATGACGGCATGCACGGCCTGCCTGCACGAATGTCTACTTTACGGGGTTAGTTTGTCGAGTTATTTGAGTCCTCCGTCCCCGAGCTAAAGTACTAAAACATTACTACTATTGAAATGGGAATAAATAGTCATATGACGAGAACCGGGAAGTACCGGTACCGGGTCTTCAGTATCGGTTCTTTGGACACTATAAAATTCCCGGGAATTCCCGGGAATATGAGAACCGGGAATACCCGGGAGCATGCCCTAGGGATGGTACAAGACAGTGTACGGTGATCCTATTAGCTCTTGTAAAGTGACAGCTGGACTTTACAAGTAACACTTGGAGTACCGGCCGTTGACTCCAAAATGGTGGGTAAACGGGTTTCAATATTAATTCTCCATTCACTGCACATAATACTGATCAGTCAGTATCATATTGAGCGAGAGAGTTGTTGTACAGGCCAGAGTGGCTGACACAAGACCCAGATTGCGGCCTTCAATGCGATGGACCGACCAAGTTAAAGCTCTCACCGGGTCACCTTTAAATCTGTGCGTGCGGAATGCAATAAATAGAGAAGCGCGAAACAACAAAAAAGGCCGTACAACGACCTCAATGACCACGACTGCTCTGACAAGAGTATCCGACTAAGAAGAAGAGATCATATTGTAAACAGATCTAATGACTAAAACTCGAATTGGCCTGTAGGACTCAGTGACTATAATAGGTCTACCCTTGATCTAAGGGTAGGTGTTATTAAGGTCAGCTAAGGACAGGTTGAAGCCTTAGCTGCAATGAAGGTGATTTGTATTATGAGTAGGTACCTAAGTTATGTAAAAATTAAGCTAAACTGTGTAATGACTGGTTAAAAGCATCTGTATGCCCTACTCTAGGTGGAATAGATAATTAGGGTTAATAACAGTAATAACCTTAACCAATCCTCTTCCTAGAAAAAAATTTAAGAAAATCCTTTATTTTTACTGTGCTGCACCAAAATTGCTGGAAAATTAACAATCCCTGGTTATGACTAGTAACTATTGCCTGTTGTATTTTCAGACCGAAACGAACATCAGACCTTCAAGAAAAGAACGTACTCCCATCTCAAAGGCCGGCATCGCACTTACAAACCCTCTGGACCCTCCGGTGTTGCGGGTCTCGGCGGTAAACGGCTACGTGATTCGTGCAACGTACGCTAAGTTTAGTAAACAAAAAATATCTATGGGTCAAGTTAAGCGTGTTCTGGCGGAATTATGTAATAGATACTCAAGGTCTGATCTGATAAACATAGTGATATATCGATAGGTAATATACTTATATTTTTTATGATATAGGGAGAAAATGAAGAGAGGTACGGGCACTGCATGTGACTGTCATTTCGCTTAGTGTGGTAGGGCACAGCACAGCGGATTCCAGATCTAGAGCAGAGCCCAACTGGGAGAGTACCTCCACCTTACAGAAAACCGCAGCCAAATAACACTAGACCGTACTCATAGTGTTGTGTTCCTGCCGGTGAGTAAGGTTGCCAGAGTTTAACAAGGGTGCGGGGTGAAAAAAAGTAGACGAATCGAGGAGACATCCGAGGGTTTGCCCTTTTCCTTAAAGGTTTGAAAGACATATCGGTCCTAATATAGGGGGTATTACTCCAATGTTCGTCCGCCAGAGTGCAGCACTAAGCTAGCTAGTAAACCATAGAGTAACTTATACATACTGTGATTTAAACTGTTTTTTCACAAGTTTTCACGGACAATAAAATATGACATTGATGCATCAAGGCGGTTTGTTAACAAGGGCCTACCGAGTAGCACGAAAATCGAAATTTAGTTATCTGCCTCTTTATCGCTCGAATATGCAAGAGTGATAGAGGTTAGATAACGAATTTTCTTGTTTCGCGGTAGACCCCCAGATTGTGATGGATAGTGGTGGCGCCCCCTACACAGAGTTTTGCGTAATATTCCCTATTACCGCGGGCGACACTTCATTCCACAGTTCCACAGTAAATGTAGTGAATAATCCCTTCCCATCGTATTTCCTTAGAAACATTCGCATTTGTCATGCTACTTCAGTTCACCTCAGTACTTCTTGTACCGAGACTGACTGAAATAGTAAGACACGTTCGTACGTTTCCGTGAAAATACGATGGAAAATAATTATGCACCACATCTGTAATCCTTAACTTACCTACTTGACATTGATGATGACTGTTTATGTTCAATCTTAATAAGAAATTATAAGTGGATAGTATCAAAGACATATATAACTTCGTATAAGACGTATAAAGTCTAAGGAAAAAACGTGCCTCGGAATTCAAGTAAAAGTCATTCTCGAATAGATGTCGCACACACCTTTAGCCTATCCTCAGCTAGATGGCGTGACGACACCGTTTCATATTTAACAATTTTAACACATAGATATCAGTGAATGAACATGGATCAAAATGATATAAAAATAATAAAATCATTTATCCGTATATATACATTATTTGATAACTTTATGCGTTTTCATTTTGAGTTTTAGCCGTGTGTCGATAGATGGCAGTAAATTTACAGTGACTACAAAATTTACAATGACAGGACCCCTCTATACTATCTATTATTTTTGATAGTATTAATCAAAATTTGTTTACTACAAAATAAATGAGTCTGCAATCTTTACGTTAAATGACTCTTAATTGGAATTGCTCATAATATAAAATAATTAGGTAGGTAGAGTTAGACCAAGAAATGTCTGCAGCGATTTTAATACCCCACGCAGGGCAAGTGTAAACGTCAAACTTCTATGAAATTATGACGTATAATATAAATAACACCGCGTGGGCTATCAAAATCCCCGCAGACTTTTCTTGGTCTAACTCTAGGTACTTGCAAAATTTTAGTTTAGTTGCAAAATCCTCTTTATTGCACAATCTCAAAAAACATTTACACTGAGACACACATGAAGACAGAGTATACTATCAGAGTTGTTGAGGTAAAAAAACGTTAAATCGCCAAATCTTCCGTCGCAACATTCGCCGATTGGACCGTTCTAGTGTGAGTCATCCATAATGGTTCCTCTTTCGTACGGAACTCTAAAAAAAAACGTTATTTCGTATTCTTTCGGTTACACTTATAGTGCGACATAAAATACCTAGTAGAAATTAAATAAAATGGAACTAAAAAAAAAAAACATACTAAATTATTGCCCAGCATTTTACGTCAAAAATGTGACAGTTTCGTAATGTCCAATAATTTTCTACAAAATTTCTTGCCGAACTATAAAACCTTCGTTTTATGATTATTTTAACCTTAAGTAGTTGATGTCATTATGTGTTGTGTAATATAGAAAAAACTATAAAAACAGGATTAGATAACCTGTAGCGTGTTGATCTTGAATTGCGAGATTTGCGAGGGCAAAACCGATTTTGCGAATATGACGCTGCCAAACGAGTATTTATCTGCTGTTTGAATCATAAAATTACAGCCACTGATTGATTGATTGATTTATTTATTGGTAAAATTTGTTGTTTTACAAGTCAAGGTTTTGTACATATTTACATAATGAGATTAAAATACTAATATTTACAAATTATAACATTTACAACCAAATCTTAAGCTACGTAATTCATTCAACACCATAAATAATAATATTACAATTTTTACTTAAATCTAATGATCTCCACGAAGAAACTCGTCTACGCTGTAGCACGCCTGCGCAATTAGTAGCGATTTAAGTTTCCTGGTAAACTCAATGTCACTTTTCGCTGATTTTATATCGGGCGGAACTGAGTTGTAGATTTTTGCCCCAATGACACTGAGTGAGTTCCTGAGTTTGGCTAGTCTCTTTACGGGGGCAACCAGCATTGGCTGTCTGCGGTTATTCCCAGCGCGGCTACAATTAGTTTTATACCTAGCGAGGTTTGACCTGACGTACTGACACGCTGCTAATATGTAGACCGATGGTAGCGTTAACACTTTGTTGTGTGTAAATAGTTCCTTAGCTGGGTGGTCGTAAGGTTTCTTAGATATTATCCGCAGCGCCCGCTTTTGTACTTTGAATACACTGTCCCGACTCGCAGCCAGGCCCCAAAGGTCAACACCGCGGATTGCAATCGAGTGGAAGTATCCATAATAGGCCTTTCTTAGGTTATCTGCCGATAGGGTGGGCGCGAGCCTAGACAAGGCAAAACATGCCGACGAAAGCGAGTTGCACAACTGATCAATGTGCGGGGACCATGTAAGTCCCGAGTCGATTAAGTATCCCAGATATTTAGTTTGGTTTACTTGTGGGACTTTAATGTTATTTATTTTAATATTTAGCTGGGATATGTCAGTGCTCCTTAACCTGAAGTGCACAATGTTTGTTTTGTCTGGATTGAGGAGCATTCCGTTTGCAGAAAACCACTTATCGACCTCTATCATGGTTTGACTCAGTTTTGAGACCAGATCATCAATGTTTTCAGCGTGTAGTATGATACATGTATCGTCGGCATATATAACGTATTCAGGCTCAGACGACGCAGAGGTGATATCGTTTATTAGCATGAGAAATAGGTTGTTTCCCATGCTCGAGCCTTGGGGTACTGCGCATCCGCCTACTGGTTCCAGCTGAGACCTTGCGTTTTGGACGCAAGTACTTTGTTTACGGTCCTTTAAAAAGGAAGCGATTGTGTCATGGAAGCTTCCATCAAAGCCGTAGACAGATAGCTTTTTAAGGAGGAGGGAGTGGTCTATCATCTCGAACGCGCGCGACAGGTCGCAGAAGACTGCTGCGACCTGTCGCCCGCCCTCGAGGTGGGCCAGAACCCGCGAGACCACATCACGAGCCGCGTCGGACGTCGATCGACCAGGTTGGTATGCATACTGGTGACAATTCAGTAGGTTGTTTGTGCTTATGTGATACATTATTTTTTTACACAACAAACTCTCAAATACTTTTGACATGACTGGGATTATTGAGATTGGGCGGTAATTTTTAGGTTCGTGCATGTCACCTTTACGTTTATATACAGGTTGAATTTTTACTTGTTTGAGAATGTCAGGATATTTACCTATATCAATACATTGGTTAAATAACATTAACAGTAAAGATATAACGACTGGAGGAAGGTAGTCAAGTACGCGGGTCGACATATCGTTTATATCTTTTGAGTCCTTTCGTTTAATACTTTTGCACACCTTTATCATTTCATGTAGGGTGAAATGTGTAAATTGGAATCTCGGAGGCAATTGTTGTAAGTGTTTGACCAAGTATTCCAAAGCGACGTCACTACACGGTTGTCTATTGTTTACATTTGTATCGATGTAGTAGTGATTAAGCCGCGCGGCGGCTGCCGCAGCTCGAGTATCGCGACAGGTACCGGCCGACCCGTTAATGAGTACGTCGAGCGCCGCACTCCTGTTTTTATTGTTACTACAGGTCTCGGACGATATTACTCGCCAGATAGTGCGGCACATATTATCGCTAGCGTTCTCAATAGTGCTATTTACATGGCAACGCCGTGCGTCCGCCAGCTTTGACCAATATTGAGACTCATATGCCAACAACTCAGAACGCAGCCCATTATCATTGTGGTTTTGCAGCAGTTTACTTTTTGTATTTTGAATGTCGTTACGTAATTTCTTTGTGGATTCATTTACCCACGCTTGTACATGAGATTTTATTTGCTGTTTTTTTACAGGAAAGTGAATATCGAAATAATGTTTAATAACATGCAATACCGATTCTATCTGTTTGTGAGGGCACTCACTCTTGTTTAATAAGCTATCCCAGTCGTGGTTATTCAGGCCTAAGGTAAAGCTACGTTTATTACAGTCACTTACCACTCGTCTCAAGGTATGCCTAGTGGAACATTTACTTTTTTGTACTTGGAAAGTCAAACATATGCATAAGTGGTCAGATAGATGCAGATCTAAGGTAGATACGTTTCTTACATTCTGTTTGTGCATGTTTGTGTAGACGTGGTCGATACATGTTTTTGATGTGTTCGTTATTCTAGTAGGAACCCTGCTTACAGATTTGAAACCAGATTGGCAAAGTATATTATTTAGGCATTGTGTGTTGTTACATTTAACCAGTAAATCTATGTTTATGTCTCCTACTATTATGACATTGTAGTTTTTAATTGCCTGTAAATTAAGTAATTCATCTAGTTTTAAGAAAAATAATGAAGTATCTCCACTTGGAGGTCTATAGATGCATACAATGATAAGTTCTAATCCGATGCACTCGACAGCGCAGGACTCAAATTGCATCTCCACCGACAGGTCCTTAACTTCGGTACGTTCCATGGTTAGAATATTTGGCTTCACATATATACAGGCTCCCCCTCCGTGGCGAGTAGGTCTTGAATAATATGCACATAGGCTGTAATTCATTATATTTACTGACGCTACCTGATTTGTTCGCAGCCAATGTTCGGTCAGGCACAGCACATCAACCTGTCTATTAATCTGGAGCTCGCATTCAAGTTTGTATGTTTTGTTCGCAAGTCGATTTATATTCTGGTGCCATATGTTGATTAAGTGGTTATCATTTCTCATTGTGGGGGTGGCTGGGCTAGGGGCTATCACTGGTGCGCGTGTCAGGACAGGGTTGTCCGAGTTTTGTGTTTGTGCGATGGACTTTTTCGAAAAAAAACTGCACTGTCAGAGTTTTTTGTGGTACTTTTCTGCGGTCTGTTCTCGGACGGCAATTTTACAATCTCATCTGCTATGTTTTGAAGAATATTTTGCACTCCATCATTGTTAACTTTTCCAGATCGAGATAAGAACTGGTCATGGTTTAGCCATGTATCTAGATAGGTAGCATATTTGTAAGTTAGGATGTCTTGACATAGCAGATGGTTAAAAAGTTCTACCCTTCGGTTGTATAGAAGTGACCCATAGATGTTAGTAGGCGCGGCTATTATAATGTTTGTGTTCGTGATTGGTTGCAATATATCTCGGATATTTTTAATTGTGGCGTTGTAGTCATTACTTTTGTAGAAATCAGCTTCGCCAATTAAGATTACGCAGGCATCACTTTGGGTGTAACCGTTTAGTTTTTCATTCAGACTTTTTAGCAGTATGTTAATTCCGACATTTGGTGTGATGTAGTGGCACCTTTGGTATTTTCCGAGAACGTGAATATTTTTCAGATTTTCTAGTATCCGATATCTCTTACAGCTTGATATGATACACAGTTTGTTTTGTTTGCCGGCTGTAGTATCCTTATTGTTAGGAGGAGGTAATAGTCCATGTTCCAACTTCCTTATAGTATCATTTAGTGCGCATGTTTCTTGCTGTGCGTTAAGAAGCTCACTGTCTAATTGTTTTATATATGTTTCTAATCCTGTCTTTTCGCTGCAACATTGCCTGTACTTAGTAGATATGTCATTAAGAGACTTTTCCAAATCCTTGATCCTATTTGACTTGCCGTAAAGCTCGCCAGACTGGGTTTCGAGTTGGTTTTGACATAATAATAGATCACGGGTCAATGAGATATTTTTTGACCTAGAAAAACAAGCCCTAAGAGCTCGCTTATGATTTTTAAGCATTTTTTTAGATTTTCTTATTTGCTTATTAATTTTTATATATTTTTTTATTTTATTTGAGCCTTGGATTAAAATATTATTGCATTCATTACTTGATTTGTCTTCCATATTTGATACTTGTGAAATATCTATATTTTCTACACATTCTAAACTTTCATACATGCTAAGTCTATTAATACTTGATTGATCACTTACACTAATATTTAAATTCGAGTCCAATTTCAAATGCGCCTCCTCCAATTGATGCTCCAAGTTTTTGATGCGAAGTAAGGCCTCCGTGTGAATTTCCTGACAGTATTGGAGCTGGTCCACGGTACTCTGGAGCTGGTCACGCTGGCCTCTCATGTCCTCCAACTGAATGTCGTAGTCAGCCAGCTCGCTCTTTAGTGCTTGGTACTTGCTCAGGATACTCTTCATCTCTTCTTCATGGTCATCATGTTCACTAAGGAGCCGATCATTCTGTTCCTGGGCTTTTTTTAGTTCCATCTCGGAAATTTGAAGCTTGCTGACGATAACATCTCTGCGGGTCGTTGGTTTGGTGGTAGTACTGGTAGTTTTTCGAGCTTCGATATGTGCCATCTTAGATCTTGATGCTTTACTCATCCATCAGTTTTAGACTGAGCAGCGGCGCGCTTTGGAGCTTGATGGCGCGAGTCGGAGCGCAATGGCTCACCACGGAGCACGATGGCGCGCCGTCGCAGATCGGCGCAGTAGCGCGCTTTGGAGCGTGATGGCGCGTGTCGGAGCGCAGTGGATCACCCCGGAGCGCGATGGCGCGCTGTCGCAGATCGGAGTAGTGGCGCGCTTTGGAGCGTGATGGCGCGAGTCGGAGCGAAGTGGCTTACCCCGGAACGCGATGGCGCGCTGTCGCAGATTAGCGCAGTGGCGCGCCTCGGAGCGTGATGTCGCGAGTCGGAACGCAGTGGCTCACCCTGGAGCGCGACGGCGCGCTGTCGCAGTTCGGCACAGTGGTGCGCTTCGGAGCGTGATGGCGCGAGTCGGAGCGCAGTGGCTCACCCCGGAGCGCGATGGCGCTGTCGCAGATCGGCGCAGTGGGGCGCCTCGGAGCGCAATGGGGCGAGTCGGAGCACAGTGGCTCACCCCGGAGCACGATGGCGCACCGTCGCGGTTTGGCGCACCGATGCGGGTCGGAGCGCAGTGGCGCAAGTTGTAGCGCAGTTGCGCACAAAGGAGCACGATGGAACACTGTTGCGAGTAGGCGCACCGGGGCGGAACGGAGCGCAATGGTGCTAGTCGGAGTGCAGTGGCGCACTATGGAGCGCGATGGAACACTGTCGCGAGTAGGCGCATCGGGGCGGAACGGGGCGCAATGGCGCTAGTCAGAGCGCAGTGGTGCACTATGGAGCGCGATGGAACACTGTCGCGAGTAGGCGCACCGGCGCGGAATGGAGCGTAATGGCGCGTCTCGGAGCGCAGTGGCGCACTGTCGCAAAAGGGCGCAACTTTTTGGGAGCTACCAGTGGACGCGACCGCTCTGCTCCACTGATGACGCTCCACACGTTATCATAAGTAAGTACCTAGAGTTAGACCAAGAAAAGTCTGCGGGGATTTTGATAGCACACGCGGTGTTATTTATATTATACGTCATAATTTCATAGAAGTTTGACGTTTAGAATAACACTTGCCCTGCGTGGGGTATTAAAATCGCTGCAGACTTTTCTTGGTCTAACTCTACCTACCTAATTATTTTATATTATGAGCAATTCCAATTAAGAATCATAATTTAACGTAAAGATAACAAGGATCGTTGTAGTAAACAAAATAAATGAGTCTGCAATATTAGCTAGGTATAGCTAAGATGTGATTAATACTATCCACTTATTTCTTATTAAGATTGAACATAAACAGTCATCATCAATGTCAAGTAGGTAAGTTAAGGATTACAGATGTGGTGCATAATTATTTTCCATCGTATTTTCACGGAAACGTACGAACGTGTCTTACTATTTCAGTCAGTCTCGGTACAAGAAGTACTGAGGTGAACTGAAGTAGCATGACAAATGCGAATGTTTCTAAGGAAATACGATGGGAAGGGATTACTCACTACATTTACTGTGGAACTGTGGAATGAAGTGTCGCCCGCGGTAATAGGGAATATTACGCAAAACTCTGTGTAGGGGGCGCCACCACTATCCATCACAATCTGGGGGTCTACCGCGAAACAAGAAAATTCGTTATCTAACCTCTATCACTCTTGCATATTCGAGCGATAAAGAGGCAGATAACTAAATTTCGATTTTCGTGCTACTCAATTAAGTTGAAATTTGGTAGACATATGTAAATTAGTGACCCAAAGACGGACATGTAACGTAAACAATAGTTATTTGTTATACGTTGTTGTAAGCGCTCGTGCTAATATTGATACCCGAGCAAGCGAAAGATTCCAAAATTGAACCACGAGCGTAGCGAGTGGTTCGAAAAATGGAATCTTGAGCGTTGCGAGGGTTTCAAAGCTCGACGGTTAAACAAAATTTGCCCCCGAGTGAAACATATAATTTTTCACCACACCAACCCGAAGCAAATATTAAATGTAAAATATCAAACAAAATCAAACCAAATCAAATTCAAATGAATGTTATTAAATATTTAATATCCAAAATCATCATTTTTAATTCTATTCTACCAGCAAACATAAGAAAACAACTCAAATTTGCATTTGATTAGTTTGCCTCACATGTGAATTAGAGATAGCAAAGTGCAACTTTGCTATCCGTTTTTGAAGTGCAAAGTAAGCCTTTCCGAGCTGGTGTGGTGAAAATGAATTTTAAACGTGGGGGCCACTTTTAAAAAGTGAGCGAGATTCTCGTAAATGAGAAAGTTAAAAAAATTATAAATAAATAAATAATTAAATAGTTCTTTACCTACAGATGACAGGAAACCCTATTAGAAATATGCAGTCAAGCGTGAGTCGGAGTAATTACTTAGTTTTTTATCCGACCCCTACAGATTTCTTAAAGGCAATTCATTCGCGTTTCACATATAAAAAATACTTACATTGTTAAAAATTGGGTAATGTACGGAACGCTTGGAATGCGAGTCCGACTCGCACTTGGCCGGTTTTTTCTATAAAGCCAAATTTAACCTTTTACGGTTTTGCTTAGAGCCTTAGACTCTGCCCTCGTTTCAGAGTAATATTTTCACATTACTTCTGCGGCGTTGGTGTCGTCGCTGTGTCTGTCAAATTCTTTGATAAAATAGGTGAATGGGTGGGTTAACCAGGACGATTTACAATGGGGTGCCCGAGCCTCCCGACTGCCCAATGGTCCCCTGCCTCGCCTACACCGCCGCATTACCGCCGCGATTACGATATTCAATTTGTAACTCATTTTATCAAGAAAGCCCCTGTCAAGGCCGCAACAGTTACGTACAAATGCCATCTGAACGTCACCTTAAAACAAGTTATTTGGCAGTCGTATAATTTATTATATGTTACCTACGTCATTTCTATCTGAATCCTGTTCAAATTAATTGTTAAAACTGGTTCCATTTTGCTTTTTTCGCATCGAATATTTTACCACAAATTTTTTTTAAACATGCAGATACGTCTGCGAGCGATATTCCAAATTTTATATTAAAAAAAAACACCTTATAAAACAATGTTCCCCGCCGCGTCTATCTGTTTGTGTGTTTGTTCGCGATAAACTCAAAAACTACTGAACGGATTTTCATGCAGTTTTCACCTATCAGTAGAGTGATTCATGAGGAAGGTTTAGAGAAGTCAGTGCGGGTCGCTAGTTAGGTACCTAATAATTTACATCCTAGCTTGATCAGAACCCCTAGTGTAAAGGACTATGGGCAACTTTGTACGGCGCCTGGACCCAACGCCAACAGAAATGAGAGTAAGGTCATTAGATAGGTATTTCTATGTACTTCATTTTATTCTATGGGCACCAAGCGGAATTCCATTGCAGAACTGAGATATTGGTAGTTTAGCTAAAATGTCGTCACCCTTATTACCTAGGCAATAGAGACTGAGTAAGTAAATTAATTGCTGCAGGGTAGACGTTCGCGCACCGCCGGGCGAGCACACCGAATGATTTGCCGCGCTCGCCCGGCGGTGGACTCTATTGCCTGGGTAATAAGGGTGACGACATTTTGACTAAAATACCAATTACTCAGTTCTGCAATGGAAATCCGCTTGGTGCCCATAGAAAGAAATAAAGTACAGATAAATACCTATCTAATGACCTAACTCTCAACTCTGTTGGTTTTGGGGCAATTTTGACGCATAGTCTTTTCATTGCATAGCGTGACGGACGTATGCGTTTGCGTATAGTTAAAGTCTCCTTTATAAGTCTCCTTTTGTATGGGATTTTGAACAGCGCGCTGGATAACGGTATCTTGCGCCGGTATCTTCCCTGGGTGTATGGCTAGAACTGGTGGTGATTTCTGACATTCATATATTATAATATGCCTAAATTGAAGAATACATACTTCAACTTTCATAGCAGTAACGTTGCACCAAGGCTGCTGCAGTCCGAATATTACCTTTTCTCAAAAATGGACGGCAAAGTCGACTTTGCTGTTTAAAAAATAGGTCGCGAAGCGCGTAGTTTATGGTCAGTCAAAAATTAAAAAGTTAAAAACATTGCAGTCTCGATTTTGGGACTGCAATGTTGCATACAAATTCCATTATTTGTCGAGTTCCAAACTTTTTAAAAGTTGAAATGGCCATATCAAATGAAGGCACAGGCCCATTAAACAGCCAAACAGATGATTAGTACCGCGACTATTTAGCTGTCTCAAATAGGTTGACGTATTTTCGGCAGAAAAATACACTTCTATTTTTTTATTAAAAAAAATAAAAAGGTGGCAAAGCTAATTTTTTCAATTGTTTCTACTTTTTTCTGTGAAAATATATACGTAAGAACGTTGCTTTTGTAAAATATTTCTATGATATTTATATTTCTTGCACCATTTTTGAGAAAAGCACTATATATGACTCGGCTGGAAGGCTACTTGCTGGCTTCGGATTCAATTAAACGGACTCCCAAGGTCGTCCGTTTAAAACGAATCCTCAGCCTGCAAGTTGCTACTTCCGAGCCTCGACAATAATGTACTATTACACTAATGGGGTTGGCCGGTCGAAGTATTTATCAGATGGCGCCAGTAGGTATAGCTAGCCCAGTCAATCCCGACAATTGTGTCAAATTCTTGTTTTTGTAATGGAATTTTATGCCCTGGATACCAGGCCTTTAAGCCAAATCTCATAGAACCCAACTAGAGAAAGGGGCAAGCTATGATGGCGCCATCTATGCGAACTTTTGACATTTGCCAATCCTATTAGAAACGCAAGAAACGTGATTGTTTTCTGCAGTTCAAAGTCTCTGACTGTCCTCACGTGTTTGCCTCATTAGTAATGAGTCATTACAGAAGCCAACAAAGGTTTTGACCTTTATGTTTTATACTATCCATACTTGTATTAATATTATAAACGGGAATGTAGTTCTGTCTGTCTGTCTGTTCCTCCTCACGTTGTTCGCCTACGTAAGACGTAGCGTAAATCGCTCAAGTACGAGTAGGACACACCTATACGTATCAACGTTTTGTTTCACCCTTGCCGCGCCGCGCCGTCGCCGCGCCGCGTCACTTCGCGTTCGCGCGTTGTTCGCCTACGTAAGACGTAGCGTAAATCGCTCAAGTACGAGTAGGACACACCGGTCTATACGTATCAACGTTTTGTTTCACCCTCGCCGCGCCGCGTCGCTTCGTGTTCGCGCGTTGTTCGCCTACGTAAGACGTAGCGTAAATCGCTCAAGTACGAGTAGGACACACCGGTCTATACGTATCAACGTTTTGTTTCACCCTCGCCGCGCTGCGTGGCTTTGTGTTCGCGCGTTGTTCGCCTACGTAAGACGTAGCGTTACACTAAAACAAACTTACCGACTAACCTAACTAACTACTGATTCGAGGCATATGAACATTCCAATGGATGCGATAGAGGCTTCATTAAACGAAACGTACGAACATGTCTTGCCATTTCAGTCAGTCTCGGTACAAAAAGTACTCAGGTTGACTGAAGTAGCATGACACGTTTGTACGTTTCCGTGAAAATACGAAGGAAAATAATTATGCACTACGTACATCTATAACTAATGTAACCTATAACTTATATATTTGGTATATCTGTTAGTATAAGCCCGAAAGCCCCAATTCAATAATTTTTATGGCAGAAGAACATCAGATTATATCATACCAGATTGAATAAATAAGTTACCTAAAGATTGGAAAGATAAGATAACACCAAATAATATAGGATATATTCTTAAAAAAGAAATGCTTAAACAATTAAATTATTTTAACTAAAATGCATAATTATGTTATTCCATTTAGCGTAAATGGAGCAGCCTGTACCGAGTACCTATGCGCCGACCGGTTCTTATCTTGCTCGGCCGGCCGGTGTGATAACGATGCGCTCAATTTTTTTGCAATCGTTATATTCATTATGCTGTTTACGAATTAGATGTGTTTTAAGTGTCTATTGTATATTTAAGTATTTAAGTACTGCGGAATGGAGTATCGAGACAAACCATTCTGGTTTAACGATGCTTTTGGATCAAAATATTATGCAATTGTGATTTATCTCTAATAAATAAAAAATAAAATAAATAAGTTGGTTAGTAAATAAACAATTAAAAATGAAATTAACTATTTCCTAGTATTGTGATAGGTAATTGATATTGTTATAGACAATTATCATGTCTACGCTTCGTTTAATTACTTAAGTATTTCAACATGGCCGACCTTGCGGGCTTATAGCACGTGTTTGCTATGTTTTTAGGGTTCCGTACCTCAAAAGGAAAAAAACGGAACCCTTATAGGATCACTCGTGTGTCTGTCTGTCCGTCTGTCATAGCCTATTTTCTCGGAAACTACTCGACCAATTAAGTTGAAATTTGGTACACATATGTAAATTCACTAATTTACATCATATATTTTCATTTGGGTCACTACCCAAAGATGGAAATATAACGAATACAAATTAATTTTAAACATGGGGGCCACTTTTGGGGGGCAAATGAGAAGGTTATAAAAGAAAGTTTTTCAAACTATATCGTGTTACATATCAAATGAAAGAACTCATTTTGAGAATTTCAAATATATTTTTGTTATAATTTAAAAAACATAAGTTATTTAAGAAAATATACAAAACCCCCCCTTTATCTCCGAAACTACTGGGACTAAAATTTTGGAAAAATACACAAATTGTTCTTTACCTATGGATGACAGGAAAACCTATTAGAATTGTGCAGTCAAGCGTGAGTCGAACTTAATGTACGGAACCCAGGAACGCGAGTCCAACTCGCACTTGGCCGGTTTTCTAGTAATAATTGGGTATCGGAATTTATAAAACGGTTCCGTTGACTTCATTCTACGAGACAAAGAACGGGAAATTTATTGAATATGCCTTTTTTTTACTTTTTGTTGCCATTTATAATATACACATATCTTCTGTACCCATTTCATTCGATAGCGTTACGTGACGTACACGTTTGCGTTTGAGTTTCCAAAAGGTGTGCGCGCTGTTCAAAATTCCATACAAAATGACAACGCAAACGCGGAAGTCCGTTACGCTATCCAATGAAATTACTAGAGTAAGTATAAATTTTCTGGTGTATAAAAAGAGTGAACGATTGACCGTTAGTAATATAATTACAGTAATGCGGTAACGAACGTCATTAATATTATTAAGGAAATAGGGATGTGGACAATTTTTTAGAACTGTATGCATATTATAGATAGACACGTAATTATTACAAAAAATTTAAAATTTTTGTTCATTAATTTGAAATACAAAATAGAGCTTAATTAGTTTAGTGTTTAAAGTTCGAGCCTAAACGCCCCAAGCTGTCACGTGACGTTACGAACACATAAATAAACAAACTGCTGCCAAAATGTCAGTCCTAGCGTAGATCAAAAGCTGTAGTATTTAATTTATCTCTCTTTCTAAAAGATTACGTAAATATAAAAGCTAAAATAATGAATAACAAGTTTTACATGTCTTATGCAGTGTCTATGTGTAAAAGAACAACAATCAAGACCCTAGAGTATAAAACAAATATTTGTTACATGATACTTACGTTGCAGTTACGAATTTTGACTTGAATGATATTGTTAATTGCGCACTATATGTATACATATTATTACGTTACGCGATGATAAATAGTATAAATACATTTCAAAAATGAATCACAATAACTGATTTTACACAAAAGCACTTACAGTTACAATTTAAGATGAATTATTTTGATACAACTAAAATTTTGAGTGCAAATATAGCGGGCGCAGATATAACTTTTTAATTTTTTTTTGTTTCGAACAGCCAACGTGGCAATGATAGTTCCATTCAGCCAAACCATTAAAAAGATTTTAGTGAAATATCGTATTATATAACATTTTATTTATTTAATAACAAATAAATATATACTTTATAATTATCATGTAATAATATTTTATGTAGGTAATAAATGTCTAATGTCGAAATAAAAAATACATACAGTTTTTGAACATCCAAACTCTTTGGTAGTGTCGTATGGATTACGGGTAGGTAACGACTTGTCTGTGGTGTTTCTTAGGCTATGACGTCACGCGCTCCGATTGACGTTTACAGTCACGTGATACTGGGCATTGTTTTTAATTACTTTCGATTATTTTTAATTCATTTATTAAGCATATTTACACTTGCAAAATATGATTTCAGCATTCTAATATTCCCTGCTATGGTAAAAATATAACATGTTATATATTCGCGATTAATGTCAACATCCCTATTGACAGTGACGTCTTTCGCATCAATGTGCAGCAGTAATGTCGCAACAGTAGGTAATGCAGTTGCAGTTGCCTTCCGAATGTCACCTTAAATCAGCGGTCGGCAACCTTTTAAAAAGCCAAGAACATACGTACGAATGCAGACTCAAAAAAAAATACCGGTCCCGGATACCAACTTTGATGGCCATTAAAAATTGGAAAATTCTTAAAAGCTGTCTAGCCAGCTTTAGACGTTCTTAAGTGTAACAGTGTTTTTTGTTTTCAATACCTCCTCCTTCCTTTTCGAATCCTTTCTTCAAGTCTCTTTTGGTTGGATTTAATAAAAAAAAATAATTGAAGTAATAATGTTTTTAGAGTGTCGTGGAATGTATTGACACTCTCCTCTTTCCGAACAGACTCTACCGTATTAGGTATTTAAAAGTAACATCTCTAAATAAATTAGTGTGAAGGCCCGTTTCTCAAAAGGGGACTTGTAATACAAGCGGATGTCGCTTTTTGACAGTTTTTGTTAGAAAGGGACTTCCACTTGTATTACAAGTTACAAGCTTTTGTGGTACCGGTCTCAAAGATGTCCCGGAAAAATGACAAACCAGAAATATAGGTAATTTTTTAACTACCCGATCACCACCTGACCAGACCAGTTTTAATCTGCGTAAACATCGCAAAAAAGGTAGGCAAAGTATAGGTAAATTTGTTGAAAATTATACGCTAGTCACAACATACACCAGTCAAAAATTATGCTTTAATCACAGTATAAGAGTTCTTTATTATTTACCGCGTTAGCGAAGTTCTTTGTGTGTGTTCAGTTTGGGTAAAAATGCTTTTCAACTGACTAACATGCGCTTACTGATAGTCAAATGATTTCCACATAGTAATTTTGTGTTAGCCCTTAATTGAAAAAAAAAATATTAACCATGCGCAAATTGTGCTTATATTCGTGATAATAGGTATCAAACGACACATTGCGGATGCTGTAGTGTGAGTGTGATACGTCGCCAATGTGACAGGTCGCCTAGGGCAATGTTGGCCCTCACCCGTCATCACAGTAAACCGGATTTGTATCCGATGACAACACCCAACAGCATCTACGAAGCGTCGCTCCACATTACGTCAGTTCTTCTCATCCGTCGTACTGTACATTGAACTGTTTTTTTCCATCATCTGTCAAATTTCCCGCCAATGTGATGGTTGACGTCAATATCTATTATATTTCAGTAAATTTTGATCAGGGACCGTTACCGGTATGACTAAAAATTGAAATATCACATTGCATTCACAATAACTATTTCATTGATATTCTAGAATAATGATTAGCTAAATTAAATGCAAAAATATACGCAAACAACCGAGATACCGAAATTAAACACCGGTTAATTTGTATGGAAAATATACCGGTATTCGGTCCCTGATTTTGGGTGACCACATAAGGCTATAGGTTTTAACAACAACATTCAGGCAAATACGTAAATTCTCCTCTCTTAAATAGCAATTTGACTGCTGAGTTGAAAAAATCAGCTATTTTAGAACAGAAATTGAGAAAGAGAATTACAACCTAATCGGCGCTAAGCGGGTATTTATTCGTCCCCCTCGCTGCCGAGACCTCAGGCTGCTGGTGCGCTGAGGGTTATGTCCTTCCTCCGGGAGCTGGGTCGTCGCCTGCTTGAAAGGGGCCTTGACCCCCGCTCCGGGTTTTTCCTGATGCAAAGGTTGTCCATCGCAATCCAACGCGGCAACGCAGGGGGCAGCCCGGGACGGGCTTCAGTAGGCAATTTATTTTATATTTATATTTAAGTTGAATTTTTAATTAGTTTTATGTTTAGTTTATGTGTTATTTTAATTATGAAATAAAAATACATATTAAATAAGGTAACTATTAAAAAGAAGGCATTGTGAAAATTAAAGTCACGTTTTAAAATATAGGTAGTGAACAATTTTAATTTATCTATTTTTTTTCGGCGGTTGACGGTCATTTTCGTATCATTGATAACAATGGAGTTCGTAGTATAAGCCATTTGATTGGAGTAAGAGCCGCTAAAATTGATACTAGTAATTTTTTGTTTGGAGTAATATTACATTAATTACTATATAGAAATAATTATAAAATTTATATATTTATGCCAAATCTGAAATAAATAAATAAATAAACAAATAAGTATTTTTTTTTCGAACATCCGAAATTTTTTTTGGCTCTGGTGTAAAGTTTGCCTTTTGGACCCCCGCTAATCCACTCTTTGCCATCGGTATGCGGGTAGATAAACTTGTTTGATTTTATGAAATGCATAGAACGACCGAATCGCAGAAAAAAATCCGGCTAAGTGCGAGTCGGACTCGCGCACGAAAGGTTCCGTACCATTACGCAAAAAACAGCAAAAATATCATGTTTTATTCTGTTATAGCGGCATCAGAAATAGATCATCTGTGAAAATTTCAACTGTCTAGCTATCACGGTTCATGAGATACAGCCCGGTGACATACTGACAGAGAGACGGTCAGACAGAAGGACAGACAGACAGACAGACGAACAGTGGAGTCTTAGTAATAGGGTCCCGTTTTTACCCTTTGGGTATGGAACCCTCAAAACCGGTCAAATAGTTTAATAACCCGTATAAACTCAGCGTAGGCTTGGCCGGAATATCCGAAAACTTCTAGAATTATCAAAAAGGTTTTCGTTGAACTTTGAACTTATGTTTTCGCAGAATCATTGGAATTCTGCGTTAGCATATTATAAGCTTGTAGGAAAAAAATCCTTGACGGTTTACTATTTATCATACTTATTTCATTATCTATCTATCTAATATTTTTAAACGAGCAATTCTTGTATTTTCGGGATCTCGGAAACGGCTCTAATGATTTCGATGAAATTTTCTATATGGAGAGATGGGAGACCGAGCTTCGCTCGGAAAACATAAGATAAAAAACTCAAAAATGCGCGTTTTCCCAGAGATAAGACTTAGCTAGATCGATTTATCGCCCCCAAAACCCCCCATATAGCAAATTTCATCGAAATCGTTAGAGCCGTTTCCGAGATCCCCGAAATATCCGAAATAGGTTTAAAGGTATTAGATTAGATAGATACGAGTAGATTAGATAACATTTAAGTAATAAAAATACCTACGGCAAAACCAATTATTTCTTCAATTATTTTTTAAATTTTAACAAATCTTTTTATTCAATTAAATTAGATACAATACAATATTATTAATAAATGCAGAACAATGATAAACTAACAAGTTAACAACTATTAACTAACACAAAAACTATTCACAAAATTCGCCCCGCGCCCCTCCAGATGCAAAAGAGCCCATCACGCTCGCCGCGTTGCCACGTTGAACCGCGATGGACAACCTTTGCATAAGGAACGACCCGGAGCGAGAGTCATGACCACTCTCTCTCAAACGCCTGCCCACTTCCCCAATAAAAGTCTTGGCCTCAGCGCACCAACAGCCAGTAGTTTCCACGGCAAGAGGACAAACAGGTAGTTCCCTAACACCGCATACTTTTCCCCCACGGCAAGAGGGACAAGCAGGTATAGTTCCCTAACACCGCATACTTTTCCCCCACGGCAAGAGGGACAAACAGGTAGTTCCCTAACACCGCATACTTTTCCCCCACGGCAACAGGGACAAACAGGTACTTCCCTAACACCGCGTACTTTTCCCCCACGGCAAGTGGGACAAACAGGTAGTTCCCTAACACCGCATACTTTTCCCCCATGGCAAGAGGGACAAACAGGTAGTTCCCTAACACCGCATACTTTTCCCCCACGGCAAGTGGGACAAACAGGTAGTTCCCTAACACCGCATACTTTTCCCCCACGGCAAGAGGGACAAACAGGTAGTTCCCTAACACCGCATACTTTTCCCCCACGGCAAGTGGGACAAACAGGTAGTTCCCTAACACTTTTTTAAATTAAATCCAAAAGCGACTTGGAGGAACTTTCATAGGCATCATCATTCGACACGTGACCCATGGTTTAACTGTAGCCTTAGCTTCACATATAAAGGCCTGTGCACACCGTCTGCGTGTGCGTGACGTGCACGTGCGCGAGCGTTGTAGTATACAGATGTTAACGAGAGACGGCACACCGCTTGCGTGAGGTGTGCGTGTGCGGCTCCAACATAACTGTCAACTATTGGTTCATACGTTGCGCTGACTATAAGGTCACTTGTACCTACAGTCAGTATCAAATAGATAGTGACGGACAAAGTGATCGTAAACAACCTTATTCTGACTGCATTGCTGTCGCATATTATTGTCAAATATCCGGGCATTAACATCGATTTTGATATTTTCGGCAGCAAAGCTGCCAACTACTGTCGCTCTCGTCTCGCTCGCACTAAGTAATACATGTGCGGACAAGTCTGAGCGAAAAGAACGCGCGAATGACAGCTGATAATTATGATTCCATTTTCTTTCTAATATCGCTTTGGTGTCACAAAACAGCCCACATTTCATGTCGGCAACGACACAAAATCGGTGTCGAGCAAGTGTGAATAGCTCCATATAAAATGTTCTGCCACTGGGACATCCGATTAAAATCCGGATCCTACATCCGACAAGTAAGTACGAGCTCTTAAGGGGCCCACTGATTACCAGTTCGCCGGACGATATCAGCTTGTCAGGTGTTAGGAACTGTCACCTTTTGCGTTTAAATGACAGGCTGATATCGTCCGGCGAACTGGTAATCTGAGGGCCCCTTTAGATTGTCTGCTGAGGGTGAATGTTCAACACCCGTTCGGGGTCAACCGACAGGTCTCCATCGCCATACGGTACGAGCGTGATGAAAACCTTTGGACCGGGTTTGGCAGAACGGGTTTTAAACCTGTACCTACATTGTTTAAACTCGCAAGCGCTGCGCCACGACGCTCCGCAGAGTCCGCGACAGCCGCGCCACAGCCTACAGCGTAGTAGCGGGGAGGTGGGTCTAATCAGGCACTGGTCCTCACTTCACTTAGGTTTAGGTACAAATATAGTTGTTTAAGTATTTTCTTGTTACTTAACAAACTATGGACACTTATTCGTCTGAAATAAATGCATTTTATTTAATTTTATTTGATTTTTATTTATTTGACGTTAGTTTAGCGTAACACGTTACTTGTTGATATGTCCTATGGAATCTTGACCGTAGTGAGGGTTTCAAAGCACGAGGGTTAAACAAAATTTGCCCCCGAGTGAAACACAACATTTTTCACCACACCATACCCGAAGAAAATATTAACTGTAAGATATCAAACAAAAACAAACCAAATCAAATCCAAATGAATGTTATTAACTATTTAACTATCATTCAAAATCATCATTTAAAAGTCTATTCAACCAGCAAACATAAGCTCAAAATTTTCCATTTGATTACTTTGCCTCACATGCGAATAAAATGCAACTTTGCCATCGGTTTTTAAACAATCAAGAGAGCCTATAGTTGGTGTGGTGAAAAATATTTTCCATAATGTCAATATCCAGAGAGGAAAATCGGGACTATGTTTGTATGGAGAAGCGACCGCCCCTTTCCTCTCGCCGCGAATTTATCGTCTGTCATCGTGGCCGTGACATTTTAACAAGAATGTAACTACAAGAGTGACACGTAACACAGTCTTAAGGGGCCACTGATTAACAGTCCGCCGGACGGTATCGGCCTGTCAGTTGTTCGGAACTGTCAAACTTTTGTTCTAACTGACAGGCCGATACCGTCTGGCGGACTGTTAATCAGTGGGCCCCTTTACGTCTTACCCGTAGTGCGCCAAATATTATCTAAATCGGTTCAGCGGTTTAAGCGTGAGGAGGTATATCGTATATAACGCTCAATTTCACAGTATGCCCTCAAAACCCGCTCTACTAACCTACTATGGTCTACTGGACCTTGGTGAGCGGATTTTTATTTCTTTGACGATTTTTTTTCGTCAGATTTGGAGACATCTATGTTGTTGTTGGTTTGAACCTTTTCATTCTAGACTAAATAAATACGAAATCATAAACTTTTCCCGAAAAAATGTACCTACTGGAAATTAAAGTAAAACAGTAAGTACCGTAAAACGGGGTGAGTAGGATTCGCGGGGAGAGGTGGGTTATGAATGGGGGGAGAAGGGTTGAGAGGGGGGTGAGAAGGGATTTTAAGGCTACTGCTACAAAAATAATGTATTCCAATTTAAAATGGAGCTATATTAGTAATACGCGTAATAAAAAAATATCGATCCAACAATCTTCCAAAATCACCTTTGTATGAAAACCCCTCTCACCCCAAATACGAGGCACTACGGGGTGAGGTGGGTTTTCCTCTTTATCGTCAAAGTTATGAAATGGAACTACCCAAAATAAAATAAAAACTAAAATACAACACTTATTATATACACCATTCAGTTTTCATATGTATGTAAAAATAAAATGTTATCGAGGTTTGAATTTCAGTTTTGACCCTACTCACCCCATTTTACGGTACCGAAAATCATTGTCATACATTTTCGTAGCTAAGCGGAAGGTTTTTACTTTTTTACAGTAGGTATAATGGGTGCTACTTTACCGC
Organism: Cydia splendana; assembly: GCF_910591565.1. Taxonomy (NCBI): domain Eukaryota; kingdom Metazoa; phylum Arthropoda; class Insecta; order Lepidoptera; family Tortricidae; genus Cydia; species Cydia splendana. Next base: position 3,193,170 of record NC_085968.1, read on the forward strand.
CCTAGGGCGGGATTAAGGACAATACGTGCCTATAGGTCAATAATTTATAGGGCGATATATGTACTGTAAAACGTTGTACAATAAATGTGCGAAAAGTTAATTCGCACTTGTATTGTAATGTACTATTTCATCACACTCGCTCAGTAAATGTGGAATTGCACGCAGGTTTAGCGGGAGTTATAGAAAAAGCGTTCTCCCTAGGGAGTTATGAAGTTTCTAGTGCCATAATTAACAGTTTTTGTCAATTTTTGTCTTTATACTTAATTTTTGTATCGCAAGTGTGATGAAAAACATTGTGTGTAACTCGGTGCGTAATAATATTGCAAACTCGAGTCTATAAATCGCTCCGGCCAGCCGTCGCGATTTAACTTACTCTCGTTTGCAATATTCAACTTACGCCCCATGTTGCACAATGTACTATTCTACGTCTACCACCAGATTTGACATTGACATAACGCTCACGTCTACGTAATTTACTTTATGTACATCTCGCTTGCACTAATATGCGAGTACGAGTGAGATGGCTAGAAAGTAAGTAACGTAGACGTGAGCGTTATGTCAATGTCAAAACTGATGGTAGACGTATAGGGCATACAGTGAAATTGCGCTAATTGGCAACATTTACGATACCTCGTCACGCTTTAACCGCTGAACCGATTTAGGTAAAACTTCGCATGGAAATGATTTAAACGGGGAAGGACATACAGTCGGATCAACCTAACTCTGCATGATATTGGCATATTATACACTTTGTTCTATTTAAGTCGCTTCTATTTAAGCTCTGCAAAGCTAGCTTAGACGGACCATAAGGGGGCCCACTAATTAATCCGCCGGACGGTATCGGCCTGTCAGTTAGAACAAAATTTTGACAGTTCCGAACAACTGACAGGCCGATACCGTCCGGCGGACTGTTAATCAGTGGGCCCCTTATTTTTAGAGAAGATTTTTTTAAGTAAATCATCACTGTACTCAAAGGTAATGGTTTCAGAACCCCTAGTCTAAATTTAATTCGAGAGCGTGACGAGCGTTCGCGTTTGCGTTATGTCTATTTTTGTATGGGATTTTGAACAGCGCGCCAAGCGGGACGTTTTGGAAACTCAAAATCCCATACAAAATGACACTTAACGCATGACGCGTATGTCACCTCACGCTATCGAATAAAATTTATAGAGATGCCACGAATATTCGGCAACTATTCGGTGTTCGGCCTATTCGGCCATTTTGCCAACATTCATTTTTGCATTTTTCGAGCATTTTTTAATATCTGTTGCACCTAACTAAAAAGAAAAATTTCACAAAAGTTTAACCAAAAACTAGGTATATTTAATATTTAAAATGTGTTCTTGGAAAGTGGTTAAATAGTGGTGGTAGGCACGTTTTTGAGCATTTGTTGATTCCAAAACATTTTATTTTTATTATGGGTCTGATCTGATTGACTCTAACTACATTCATTAATTCTGTTCAACATAAAAATATATCTTAGCAAACGTTGTGCTTTGTTGGCGAACAATTTTCGTAATAATTGTGACTCAAAATGTTCGCATGTCATGCCGAATATTCGGTATTCGGCCGAGAGGAGGGGCCGAATATTCGGTATTCGGTATTCGGCCAAATTCACTATTCGGGGCATCTCTAGAAATTTACGCTAGGGGTACTGTTAATGACGACCGGTCTGGCCTAGTGGGTAGTGACCTAGTGACCCTGCCTATAAAGCCGATGGTCCCGGGTTCGAATCCTGGTAAGGGCATTTATTTGTATGATGATACAGATATTTGTTCCTGAGTCATGGTTGTTTTCTATGTATTTAAGTATTTATATATTATATATATCGTTGTCTGAGTACCCACAACACAAGCTTTCTTGAGCTTACCGTGGGGCTTAGTCAATTTGCGTAAAAATGTCCTATAATATTGATTATTTATTTATTTATTTTATTTATATGATGATCGTAAAAAATCGGCTACGTGATTGCGTGATAATGACGTCTTTCTTTCAATCACGCGGTGTTAAACAGTAAACTTATTTTGCCAAGTGGCTAATCCATCCTAATGAAGCTAGTGACATTAGGCGAAGGATGTTTTTTAGGGTTCCGTACCCAAAAGGTAAAACGGGACCCTATTACTAAGACTTCGCTGTCCGTCCGTCCGTCCGTCTGTCACCAGGCTGTATCTCACGAACCGTGATAGCTAGACAGTTGAAATTTTCACAGATGATGTATTTCTGTTGCCGCTATAACAACAAATACTAAAAACAGAATAAAATAAAGATTTAAATGGGGCTCCCATACAACAAACGTGATTTTTGACCAAAGTTAAGCAACGTCGGGCGTGGTCAGTACTTGGATGGGTGACCGTTTTTTTTTTGCTTTTTTTTTTGTTTTTTTTTTGCATTATGGTACGGAACCCTTCGTGCGCGAGTCCGATTCGCACTTGCCCGATTTTTTGATTAACGCAGGACTTGTCACGTCACTAGACAACAACGTCAAGAACACGTAGACAACTGTCGACACTTATAACTGGAAGGGAACCGGCAAACTTGATTCTTGCAACAGACGCCACCACAAACAGTCGCGTAAAAAAAAAATTAAGTAATTTATATTAAATAGTTGTGAAAATTCTTTTGAGTAATTAAGATTTTTGAACCGAAAGCTTAAGTGCCGGTTGAGGAATAACAGTGACTTTAGTGTTTTTAATTAATCATGTTCTGGCAATTACTGGCTATTGCTGCTGTGTTCTGGACGGTGTACTTGAGATGGCAGAGGAGGAGGATACGGAAGGTGAATGAGGAGATCTCCTCAGGAGCATTGCAGGAGTTGCCGGTTATTGGACATGCGCATTTGTTGGGCGGGAACCATGAAGGTAGGTTTTTATTTGTTTTTTATTGTACAAAGAGCGACACTCCTAACTGTACATCGGTGGACCTTATTAAATAAATAAAATATATATATTATTAAGTTATTACAAAAGGCATAGGATCCACCAATGTACAGTTAACAGTGTGGGCGATGGTACCTTTTATTTAAGCTGTATTTTTTAAATATCTAATTTAAGCTCTATCTATGCGTATTGTTGATCATTTTAACAAACATTGCGTTTGTGTATCAAAGCTAAATGAGAATTTTGAAAATGAATTTTCAACATGCGTGCACCGTGCAGGACCTAGAGTTGAGTCGCTCGTGGCACTATTCTCATGGGGTAATTTTTGGGCTCTAATTCAGACTTTTAAATTCTACGTAGTTCGTTGGTTTTTCCATTGTGACGTCAACTATGCAACTTATTATGCGTAAGAGAGCAATATAATAAAATACGAACAGAACTGAGATGTTGTTGACATAGCTCTGAGAATAAGGGGTTCAAGGGCGGGGCACATTGTTTAAGAACCGGTAGATGCTGGAAACAAAGGGCCAGAGAACTGCAGTTTGCAAGATTCCAGTACAGCATTAGAGCAGGAAATGACAATTTTAATGGCACTTAACTATAATCCAAGAAGGAAGACCAAAACGGAGATGACGGGACGATCTTGACGCATTTTGCAAATAGTGGCGGGAGTCTGCATTGGATAGAACCAAATGGCGGGAAAGAGAGGTCTTTGTGAAGTCTTTTAAGATCAGCAGTCAAATATTTAAATGTATATTTTTTTAACTTCACTCTGTAATAATAGGCCAATCAAATTAGATCCAAAAAAATCGTTTTGAGGAATTAATTCCCAGCAAGCTAGAAATCATTTTAATACCTTCATTAGGTCCTAAATTCGTAAAATCCGAGTTTGTTCCATCCCAGGAGGTGTGGATAAATTTTGGGGGCCTTGGGAGATACATTTTAACTTGGATTGAAAAACCACTGGATGTAGAAGGGACCCACCGTCTTTTTTTTTCTTTTTTTTCGGATTTTAACACGATTATACAAAAAAAAGAAATTCATAGTGCCTACGTCAAATCATGGGATTAGTTGTCAAGCGGACCCCAGGCTCTCATGAGCCGTGGCAAAATGCCGGGATAACGCGAGGAAGAAGAATGTGACTTACAATCTTTGACTACGAACTCATATTAAGGTATCCTTCGGATCCTCAGATGTCAATTTTTATCATGATTAGAGCAAATTTTCCGTCGAACGTACCGTTTTTGAACTACAAGCAAAAAACTAAAAAAGAGCAAAAAATTTTCCACAACTCCTGGAATGGAGCAAACTCGGATTACGCTAATTTAGAACCAAATGAAGACTTGCTAGGAATTAATTCCTGGAAAAAAAACTAATTTGATAGGCCTATAAATGGCTAAACGTTTCGTGAATATTCTTTCGTGCTATTTATATAATTTTCTTCATCTGGCAACCGTGACAGGACACGAACCCGCAATTTTCGATTGTATGGAAGCGGCTTTTTGTTGGCGGGTTCGTGTGGCTCGTAATTCAGTTGCAACTCGAACATTTAGTGAATATACTCGCACCAATAAAAGTCTGCAGCGGATTTGATAGCCCACGCAGTGTAAGTGTTATTTATACGTCATAATTTCATAGAAGTTTGACGTTTAAAATGACACTTGCACTGCGTGGGCTATCAAAATCGCTGCAGACTTTTTACGGTCTAACTCTACCAGCGTAGCACACTTTCCGTTATATTTCAAAGGCCTGCAGAATTAATATTCAATAGATAACATTAATTATTCAAATAAATTATAATATAAAACATTTAGAAAGGATCTTAAAGATCAATGTCAATGCTTACCCGAGTCAGGGGCATTGATGCTATGACGTTCGACCATATATTATATTGAGCATTTGCATAATTACCTATCACGGGACAAGTTTTTTTATACCTTTACTACATAATATATCACGTAAGCCCCATTTAAAATAATGCTGTCGATCAACCAAATATCGCATGCAAGTTTTTAAACCGTCTACATGGGGCTTAAGACTACAATATTTTGTAAGTGAAAGTCGAAAGAAACACTGCGTACCCATAAAAAAATTATAATTAATTCCAGAAAACATAATATCATCATTTGTACCTATACGATAAGATTACAATATTTTGTCGACAATTGTTGTTCCTGACTCACAGTCAAGGATTAAATTTTACTTCGTGCCTTGTCACAGTGAAAATAATTGGTACCTATCCCCATTCCCGGTTTCATATTGATTGTCACTGTGCCAAAGTACCAATTGTCACGTGAATCAAATACCTTGAGATTGCGTAAGTAATACAAGGTTAATAGAACCACAAAAAAAACAGCAGATAAAACGTCCCTTCAGGTACCGTTCGAATTTAGTCTACACCAGCATTACTGCTGCAGTTTTGCAGCGCGACATTACTACCGATTTTCTTGCTGCCGCAAATGTCAAAAATCGAGACATTCAAATTTGAGTTTCACATTCTTCTTCCTCGCGTTATCCCGGCATTTTGCCACGGCTCATGAGAGCCTGGGGTCCGCTTGACAACTAATCCCATGATTTGACGTAGGCACTAGTTTTTACGAAAGCGACTGCCATCTGACCTTCCAACCCAGAGGGGAAACTAGGCCTGATTGGCATAAGTCCGGTTTCCTCACGATGTTTTCCTTCACCGAAAAGCGACTGGCAAATATCAAATGATATTTCGTAGGTACATAAGTTCCGAAAAACTCATTGGTACGAACTGGGGTTTGAACCCGCGACCTCCGGAATGAAAGTCGCACACTCTTACCGCTAGGCCACCAGCGCATCAGTAGTAGTAGTATTTGAGTTTCACATTAGCGGCATCAATTCAGTCGGCAGTAATGTCGTATAAGCAGCAACACTCCTAACCTGTACATCGGTGGACCTTATTAGGCATAAGGTCCACCGATGTAGTTATTGGTAACATTCCATTTCTAACCGCAGCTGCACTACCGGTACTGAACGCGTCGCTGTCATTGTCAATTTCCATAGTAAAATTGACAGTAATGCAGCTGCGGTTAGAAATGGAATGTTACCCTTACAGTGTAAGCGATGTTACTGCAATACTGGCCGCAGTATTACTGTAATACTGGTATATTCTGAACCCGACCGGTAGCTTTAGGTTACAATACATGCTAAATATCAGGTAAATGGGACATTGCAAACTGGTTTGACCCTTTACCAGACTGAGGGAGATATATTTCCCACATACGGCACTTCAAACTTGTGTTCTATTTTCAATGAGTAAGACTGACATTCGATTGCAATTTTTGAACTGTCAGTCTGGTAAAGGGTAAATAAGAACGCGAGATTTGACCTGAACAAACAAAAGCTTTTGATAAAACGTGTGACCCGTTTGATTAAATTAAACAAACAAATATTCTTTGCAATATGATGCCCTATAATTTTATCAAACGAAATAAACAATAATTAACATTGTCCTACATAATTATACTGTGATAAGCGCGGTTGAATGACCGAGCTAAATTAGAAACAACAGTCTAATTCAAATTATATATTCAGTGCTAGAGTACCGGCCAGTTATATATGATCACATCACTTTTGTGTTTTTTTGTATGAGCATGTATACACTAAATATATATAACTATGTATAATAGAACAGCATTTTTAATTTCTTTCAGATGTTATGCAGTTATTTCAAAAAGTGGGAAGAATCGCCACCGCTCAGGGCGGACTTTCCACATTTTGGTTGGTCCATAAGCTATACTTAGGTAAGTAAAAAATAGTAAAAATTGTAACAACAGAGATTAGGCTGCCTTTCCACTGAGACAAATATGAGTGGAGATGAGAAGAGATGCAGGAATCAGCCATAGCATTGGTTGAAATCGAGCGAAGCGGAGAAGAGATGTGGATTACGACAAATGCTATTGATTGATTGCACGTCTCCTCTCATCTTTGCCTCTTCTTAAGGGCCCCACTGATTAACAGTCCGCCGGACGGTATCGGCCTGTCAGTTAGAACAAAATTTTGACAGTTCCGAACAACTGACAGGTCGATACCGTCCGGCGGACTGTTAATCAGTGGGGCCCTTAAGAAGTCGGGTTTCCAATTTAAGGGGCATATATGGGGCCCAATACATTCCACGACTCTTCTCTTTCCGAACAGACTCTATAACATTGTTTCCTTCTCTTGGCCTCAGAAATGCGTGGTTCCAATATTTCGGGTTCCTCGTGAGCACCGTGTATTTTTTGTAGAAATAAATAGTTTCTGGCCGAACCAAACCACCAAATGAATTGCCGCGATGACTCAGCAAAACACGTTGTATTGAAAATTACAATTTTAATTGAAATTTGTTTAATATATTATATATTCGTTTTCTTTGTATGTTGCAGTCGTCACTGATCCATTATCAGCCGAAGTTATTATGAAGTCATGTGTGGAGAAAGATAACTTCACAATGAAATTCATTAGGACAGTTGTAGGAAACGGAAGTATATTTGCACCTGGTAAGTGACAGTTTTAATTTTTTTTTTAATAATCAATGTATTTTACTGTGTAATTTTCAAGTAAATTGGTCAAAGTTAATATGTAGGTCAAAGTTATTCGCTCTTGGGTCAACTGCCGACTCTTCGATACACATCTCCGAATACGATTTAAATGTGTTAAAATATTTTTCATCACACCAGCTCGAAAAGACTCACTTTGCACTTCAAAAACTGATAGCAAAGTTGCATTTTATTCACAAATTTTGAGTTCTCTTATGTTTGCTGGTATTTAAATGATGATTTTGGATGATAAATATTTTATCAATTTTGGAATCTTTCGCTTGCTCGGGTATCAATATTAGCACGTGCGGTTAAACAACAACTTTGCCCCCTTGTAAAACAATAACTATTTTTTTCAGTAAGTATTTGGCGGCCTAGAAGGAAGATTCTAGCCCCAACATTCAGCATGAAGAATCTGAACCAATTCGTGGAAGTATTCGACAAACAGAGTCACATCATGGCGAAACAGCTGAAGGAAACTGCGTATGAAAATGTCTCTGTGTGGAAATATATTACTACGTACACATTCGATTCTATTTGTGGTAAGTTTTCTTGAAATATTCCAAAATTACAGATAATAAATACATTATTTTTTATCGACTACATTTTTTTGGGTGTTACAGCTAATTAATTCTGTTTCACAATGTATGACTTACCAAACCTGAGGACCAACCTATTTTTTTTTTTCAGAAACCGTAATGGGAGTACAATTAGGATCCCAATTTGATACCGACCAACCGTTCCTTAAATCATTCGAAAAAGTGGCGGATATGGTGTCGAAGAGAATCGCCACACCCTGGCTACACCCGGACTTGATATATAAGTCGATACCGAGTTACAAGGAATTTGTGAAACATAGAAAAGTTTTGTATGACTTTATTAATGATCTCATCCAGAGGAAGAGGAATGACCTGGCTTTACATGGAGAAGATGCGAGTAAGTATAGTTGGTCAAACCAATTTGTCAGTCAATAAGAATCAGGAAAACTATACTCATCCTTTTCTTTTGGGTGCTAGTACTACTGTAAGACAAAGATAGTATCATTCTCTCTGTCTATGATTGAAATGGGACAGTCCTTTGACAAACTATAATTTGTATTTGAAATATGGAATCAACTGTTATCCCTTTATATATGTGTCAGAAGTTATACAACATTTTACCCTATCACTTTGAAATAAAGTTCAAGATCAGGTGGGAAATATATTCCCTCTGCCTTAACAGGGCGAGGGAATATGGCGCGCCGCGCGGAACTTGTGACGGAAAATATTGCCATCGTGCGGGTTTTTACTTAGTCTGAAATTATAATAATTATATTTAAAAAAAAACGTCAAATCCCTTGACTAGCAATTTCATAAATACTAAAATTATAGTGCTATGCAGGGTATTTAACAACAAAAAATAAATGAAAGATAGACTTATCAGAATTTTTAGTTACTCTACTGCCAAGTAATTACATTTCTGTCCCTTAGTACCAAAAATAATGTATATATTTTTTAGCCATTTATAAAGTATATTTAATACAAACTTCAACATATTAAAACTAATATATTTAACTCGATGCCGTAATATGTGTTGCTGTCCTTGACACGGTTCTCACACTTGCTCGCAAAACCATAGAAAGTTGTTATTCTTGTTTCTTGAGGCGTATGCACATATCACATATGGGTGACCCTCAATTAGGTACCTTGAAAATATCGGGCATATAAGATTTAGTTTTAGGGTAATATTCCATTTCTGACCGCAGCAGCTGCTGCACTACTAGTACGAACGCGTCGGTGTTATTGTCAATTTCCATAGTAAAGTAAATGGTAGTGCTGCTGTCGTTGGAAATGGACTGTCACATTTAATTAAGTAGTTACTTTTCTAATGAGTAGAAGGTACTTATAAGGAAATTTAACGTCAATGCGTAAAAAAAAATTTGGTTGGGAAGATCGTCACAGGTCACTCTCCTATGTATTTGTAAGCTTCGATCCTTCTGCTCTACCTGTAAGAGGAATATATATGTGTACAAACACAAGACTTAAGGATGACTCACGTTAGACCGTCACTCACTCTCCATACTCACTTTCCTCACTTTCCATTGAAAACGATGCGTCCGAAGCTCCGGCCCGGTCTAACGTGAGTCATCCTTAAGGGTCGGTTGCACCAAACCGTCTGTCACCGTAAAAGCGTTCGCTAAATAATATTGTAGAGTTTCATAGAACTCTGCTGCTTGACGTTGATCAGTCTGTTAACTGTGGTTGGTGCAACTGGCCCTAAAGGAGCCCACATATTACCAGTTCGCCGGACGATATCAGCCTGTCAGTTGTTCGGAACTGTCACCTTTTGCGTTTAACTGACAGGCCGATATCGCCCGGCGGACTGGTAATCAGTGGGCCCCTTAAGAAGCGACGAAAGAGCATGTAGATGGTCTTACCTGATAGACGGTCGACATATTGACCTTACACATATTATTATTTTTCTGACCGTCTATTTTTTTTAGATGACAAACGCAGCTTCCTTCAAATGCTAATCATGGAGTCTGGCGGCGAGAAGGGATACACGGACCTGGAGCTTTGCGAGGAGACCATGGTGCTTATCATGGCTGGAACAGACACTTCGGCTGTTGGCACGGCATTCACGACTGTTCTCATGTCTAGGTTCCAGGACATACAAGCCAAAGTATATGAAGAGTAAGTACAACATGATAATAATAATTCAGCTTACACCTATACGTTCTACTCCTACTCCTGGGCACAGGACTCGTCTCATACGCAAGCGCTTCATAGAGGGCTTGGAATAGACCTAATATTACATAATTTTAAAATACAAAATGTAGAACACTGATTTAAACTTTCACGATTATTAAACATGATTCAATTGGACAACGGGAGTTAATCGCGTATTTAAGTTTTAAGATTTTTCTCCGACGTTTCGAGGACGGCGTTATCCCCGTGGTCTCGGAGAAGACTGGCTCCAGTTGACATCAACATCTTCTAGCCCCGCGAGTAGAAGACCAAGCAAGACCAAGTGCGGGTAGTTCCAAAAACTCGCGCGCCTAGAAGATGTTGATGTCAACTTGAGCCAGTCTTCTCCGAGACCACGGGGATAACGCCGTTTTCGAAACGTCGGAGAAAAATCTTAAAACTTAAATACGCGATTAAGTACCGTTGTCCAATTTAATAATACAAAATGTAGGTTGGTCATTTGATATTTACACTAAACTTGTTTTTCGGTGAAGGAAAACTGCGTGAGGAAACCTACATACATCCGCAAAAAAAATCAAAGGTGTACCGGTCTATGTGAAGTACAGTCGCCACCAGATATATGGAGCGGCTAAGGAGCTCACATAATACAGGGTGGAAAGATAAGTCTGGACCTGGAGGGAAACTACCTTAAATCCTTAAGCTGGCTCATTTTACTTAAGGAGACATTCCTTTATTTTTAAAAAGAAACAAAACTGCATATATCACACTGTTTTCCTGTGGTGATGTATCAAGTATCACAAGAATTAAATTCTTTGACTGTATATGATGAATGCACCAGGGTTTTTTTTAATAACACATTTTTTTCCCACAGACTGCAAGAAGTCTTTGGCGATTCAGACCGACCTCTGACAGTACAAGACCTACCGAGTCTAAAATATTTGGAAGCCGTGGTCAAGGAATCCCTAAGGATGTACCCGCCAGTTCCCGTCATCGTAAGAGAAGTCAACAATGATGTCGTCTTACGTAAGTTCTTAATTTTTATAGTACGTTCAAGGAGTTGATTTCCGTGCTTTGTGCCTTATCTGAATATTATGAGTTCCCTAGCGGCTGGCATATAATATATAAGTATTATTAATTGTTACTGTGATAAGGTGAAGCGCTGGTGGCCGAGTGGATCTGACGTCCGACTTTCAATCCGGAAGTCGCGGGCTCAAATCCTGGCTCGTATCAATGAGTTTTTGGGAACTTATGTACGGAATATCCTTTGATATTTACACCAGTTTTTCGGTGAAGGAAAACATCGTGAGAAAACCTGCATACACCCGCGAAAAAATTCAAAGGTGTATGTGAAGTCTCCAACCCGCATTGGGCTAGCGCGGGGACTATAGCCCAATCCCTCTCGCCCATGAGAGGAGGCCTGTGCCCAGCAGTGGGACGTATATAGGCTGAAATATTATTATATATTACCATGATAAGGTACAAAGTGCCACAAAAACCAATTCACTTGAAACTGAATGCTAACGGGGCCTTGCTGTTAAGGGGCCCACTGATTAACAGTCCGCCGGACGGTATCGGCCTGTCATTTGTTCGGAACTGTCAAAATGTTGTTCTAACTGACAGGCCGTTACCGTCCGGCAGACTGTTAATTAGTGGGCCCCTTTACTCAAGGTTACGTTCGGTTCAGTAAAGTTGCCGCCGCTGTAACTGTCAAATTTCCTTGATAAAAGTGACAAAGTGATCATCATAATTGCGGCAGAAATGCGGCGGCGAACGTCACTATAGCCAATGTGACTTTGCGATTAACGTCAAAACAAGATCAATCAGAAAACAAATCTACAACATAAAACTAAACACATAATATTAAGTATTAAGTTTGTTTGATAATACTTATAAGTATATTATCTTTTTTTTCTTCAGCAAACGGGACAACCCTTGTTGAAGGCGTCTCAGTGTTCTTAAACATCTGGGGCATCCATCGCAACAATCACTATTGGGGAGACGACGTGGACGTGTTCAGACCAGAGCGGTTCCTCGAGGGTCCTCTGAAGCATCCAGTCCAGTTCACGCCGTTCAGTCACGCTCCTAGAAACTGCCTTGGTAAGTTATATATATCTCTCTCTATCTCTCTTTTTTTGTGCCTCTTCAACTAATGAAGGTGACAGTTGGCTCCGCATATTTCTCCCGATATTTGGCAAAGTTCAAATGCTAATCGGCATTTTAGATTCTGGTCGTTTCCTGGATGTTGCGCAGCTACGATGCCTTTCTACGACCAGAAGGTCTTTTTCCAGCCACTTTGCCCATTACTATTGCTGCAGAAGTTCCAATCTGAAGTGCCTGAGAACGTTAGGTTCAAGGATTCTTAAATGGTTCACGATTTCTCGATGTCGGCTGATTTTAAAAATTATCTTTTTTATTGAAAGGGTAGGTAGGGTAGGGCTTCACAAATAACATCAACGAAAACGAATGGGGAAATCGAGGGAATTTGTCAACGATATCTCACCTTTGGCGAATGTTTTAAACTAAGTATGTATTAAGATTTTAAAGCAATTATATGCTCATAAAAGACCTATATGTCCATAAAAGGCCTTAAAGTTGAAATAAAGAGGATAGAGGAACTGATTATGAAGAAAATACAATGAACGACTATGTAATAAATCGATGCGTCGTGGCCGTGTTTAGACTTCATTATAATTAATGCCATTTTGAACTGTTTTCTTAAGTTTATTGGTAAAGCTGAAAGAGGCACTTATGTATCAAGCATTCATTATCTGTCTATTGATTTCTGACTGTACTCTTGTTTCAGGTTATAACTACGCAATGATGTCAATGAAGACTGCTGTAGCTAATTTACTTAGAAAATACAAGGTTCTACCGTTCAAAGGCCTGGACCAATCGGAATATGATACGCCTTTAAGAGTTAAGTTCGACATAATGATGAAACCTGTGGAAGATTACGTTGTTAGACTAGAACCTAGAGAATGTAGTTTATAGGAATGACTGTACCAGTACAGTTACAGTAAAATACGTAATACAATAAACAATGTAAATTATTAAGTTATACCTAAATAAAAAATTGGCCCTAAGGCATATGCGCACTGTGGGTCGATGCACATTGTGGGTACATGAGAATTTTCGGTCTTTCATTAATAACTTTTTATAGTGCTGACAAAGAAACGTAAAATTTGGAAGGGATAGTCATGAACAGATTCCCAAGAACCTTACTTAGTGTCATAAATTTTTGTTAAGACACTAAAAAGTTATCGTCGAAAACCAGAAAATTATATTGTCCAACCACAAGTATGGCGTCGTTCCACAGTGGTGCGCTAAATAGCTTGGCCGCATTGCCACGCTGGATAGTTGTACTGATATGTTGAGTAAAGTAGTGTCCAGTCCTCTGGTCACCAGAAGCTTGTATAAATATGACGTTCGGATTTCAACTGCATCACTCTTGTGGTGTCTTTGTTTCTGCCGCTGTATTTGTTATTTTCCTTGATCCATCACCTTTATCATGTAAATAAATGTTACTGCTGTTATCTGTGAATCTACAGCACAATGGTGATATTGGAATGGCAACTACAGCTGCATTATTATTAACGCGCGGACGCTGCCACTGTCAATGTCCAAGATAAAATGAGTGAAGTTCCAAGATTACTGCTTAACAGTGACAGCGCCCGCGTCAAGATCACAACAGTATTTCGCAACAGTAATGCAGCTACAGTTGCCAATGTTACCTTAAGTTAAATTAGAGATTTATAAAAATACTGATAGCATAAGATTGATTGCCTATTACGTATGTAAATAATTAGTGTATGCTTATTTATAGCGGGGTGAGATTTTGAAGTACATACTATTAGCATAAAAAATTGATAAGGTTAATATGATTATGAAATAAAACTTGGTTTGTATTATTTTATTTAATACCGTTGTTTTTGTTTTCCCGATTTTTAAGTTGGCGTAAGAAAATTACAGTAGACGCTAAACTTCAAAACCAACTGGATTTCAGCTGATATACAGGGTGATTCAGGAGACGTGAGCAGGACTAACACTGCGCATTTCGTCAATTATAAGCAACTGTTTTGTATCAGTATTAGTGAGGTTAACGTTAATTTTCTAGTCGTGTTGAAAAAAAATTAATTTATTTATTTACGACATGCATGGTCACCCTAAAATTAGAATACTAAACTACCGATATTCTGTGTCAAATTCAATGTCATCACTGTCTGGTTACTTTTGAAAACTCGTATCTTACTCAAGTTTGACAGTTTATTTTCTTCGTAATCATAATGCTGTCATTACGGTTAAAGAGGTTTTATGTTTATTAATTAGGTCTGGTAGGGTGACCATGATTGTAGAGAATTAAATTTGCCCTCACAAAAAAGTTAAAAAATAAGAAAAAGTGTGGTTGGTTCACCTAAATACGACGGTGATCGATCAATTATCAGTTACTTAGTGTGCAGGATTAGTCCTGCTCACGTCTCATGAATCACCCTGTATAAAAACTCTAATAAATGACTCTACGATGATGGATCAAGCTTGCGGTCGCAGAACTTTTTAAATTAACTAACAAAGAAAGAACATTGCAAAGAAGTGACTTTTAACTATCCTCTGTAAAGTTTCTGCACAGAACTCGAGCAACATGCTGGTCAAGTTTTGTCTTTGTTTTTCTCGTTGACAAAGAGCCACTAATTTTTATGGCAAAGTTTTTTCCCTGCTAACATGAGTTGCGTTCTTGCCGCGTAGTCAACATGCCAATCGCTTAACGCTCCGTAGGGATCGAAACGCAACTGTCACTGTCGCACTAATATGGAAGAGTGATAGAAAGACACAAAGCGTTTCGTTGTCGAAGCGATAGCGATTGTAACCTTGGCTAGGCCGGCAGGTCTGGCCGATGACACGTAAAGTTAATGGAGATGTATGAAGCCTCGTGAACGTCAGGTGCCGCTCCGTGGGTTAGAGAGTATAGTGTGTAGCTTTCAAATAGAGCTCGACGGCTAATCCTATTGTCTATTGTTAAGTAAAACCGCACGTGCTACTTACCTGCAAAAAAGGGTCTTAATTATTCTATTTGGCACCTGAGCGCGGGCTAGTCCAACGCTCAATAAACCAGTGTAGGTGCGCTCTCCGATAACGCGCCTTTGTTACGCATCTCGATGACACATTTTAGACTGGTTCTGTAGCGTTCGACTCGCCGGCACTCAGTAACCGAAGTACGTATTTTTTATGCAGGTGGTTGTGGCACGTGGCACGAGCGGCTTTACTTAACAATAAACAATAGGATTAGCCGTCGAGCTCTATTTGAAAGCTACACACTATAGCCCCTATACAAGTAGGAGAAAAACTATTGAAGAATGAGTCTTGTGGCTATAAAGCAGTGAATTATGCGTCAACTGTTGGTAAGGTATCCAAGATGAAATCCTTTATCGATAAATGTTAATCAATAGGCGTTTTTTATAAATGGTTGTCACTTATTACAATTTCCCAGATTTTAACTAAGTACCGTAAAATGGGGTGAGTAGGGTCAAAACTAAAATTCAAACCTCGATAACATTTTATTTTTACATATGAAAACTGAATGGTGTATATAATAAGTGTTCCGGACGTTTGTATTTTAATAGTTTTTATTTTATTTTGGGTAGTTCAATTTCATAACTTTGACGATAAAGAGGAAAACCAACCTCACCCCGTAGTGCCTCGTATTTGGAGTGAGAGGGGATTCATACAAAGGTGATTTTGGAAGATTGTTGGATCGATTTTTTTTATTATGCGTATTACTATAGCTCCATTTTAAATTGGAATACATTATTTTTGTAGCAGTAGCCTTAAAATCGCTTCTCACCCCCCTCTCAAACCTTCTCTCCCCATTCATAACCCACCTCTCCCCGCGAAACCTACTCACCCCGTTTTACGGTACTTATTATTTTACTTGATCGAAACTTTATCGCGTATACGTCCGTCGTATAAGTCCCATTAAAGTACATAATAATATCTTCACTTGTCTAGAAGTACGATTGTCACTTGTTCTCGATAGAATATAGGTATAGTTTGTCAAAGGACTGTCTCTTTTCAAACATATACAGAGAGAATCATACTATCTTTGTCTTACACTAGTACTAGCACCCAAAAGAAAAGGATCAGCATCATCATCATCTCAGCCATAAGACGTCCACTGCTCAACATAGGCCTCCCCCTTGGACCTCCATTCGTACCGGTTGGAAGCGACCCGCATCCAGCGTCCTCCGGCGACCTTAACAAGGTCGTCTGTCCATCTTGTGGGTGGACGTCCTATTACGCTGCGCTTGCTAGTCCGTGGTCTCCACTCGAGCACTTTTCGACCCCATCAGCCATCTTCTCTGCGCGCAATGTGGCCTGCCCATTGCCACTTCAGCTTGCTAATCCGGTGGGCTATGTCGGTGACTTTAGTTCGTCGTTCGAAAAGAAAAGGATGAGTAAAGATTTTTTGTTCTTATTTACTCTCAAATTTGGTTTGACCAACTATAGTACGTACGGAATTTTAATGCTAATTAGGTACATTTAAAAATGCAACTATGTTATCAAAACCAATAGCAACGTTATTTTTCGACTACAAACATTCTGCTCGTAAACATAGGTCGCAGCAAACCCAATTTATTCCATCGCATTTACCGTACAACATTAAGCTATGACGTGCGTGTGAATAATATACACTTTTAGATGAAATTCCCGTATTTTACCTCCCAGCTTGAAACAGCAGGGATTTATTTTGCGCAGTTAAAATAACAAGGGCAGTTTAATCATGAGGATTTATTTAGTTTTGCAAACAATGTTGCAGTTTTTTACACATTTTCATTAATTTCACTGTGTATATTTGTACATATATGTTACCGTAAAAAGGCAATATTTTAAGTGAAAACGCATTCGGCCTAGTTAAAACTAGTTTCCGTATCGCCTCAGTGAAAACGGGTTTTGACTAGTTAAAAGTAGTTTGCGCAAAGTGCCTTGGTGAAAACTAGTTTAAGACTAAGTTCAAAAGTGTATTTCAGTGAATATGCATTTTACCAGTACCTATAGCTATAGATAAGTTCGTAATAAAATAAAGTAGATTATCTAAGTTATTGACAACTGACATTTCCGTTTTAGTGACAATCTGCCGTATTCGAACTTCAAGATATTCACAAGAGACGACACGTACTAGATCCATTCTAGATACGTTATTGTTTAGATATCAACTAGTTCTCTTTTTTTTGCAGCGCAATTCGGGCAACCAATGTCACTTTTACGTTAGATAGCGTAAGATATCTATTAGATGTGAATTGGATCTCTAAGTCATATCCTGAGGAAATCGTTCAAGAGTATCTCCAGAATAGCGCAAATGTCATATTTGACAGGTTAGATCTTAAACATATCGTTATCGTATCTTGGTGATGTTTAAAAGATGTCTATTTCAAAATCCTAATCGGGCCCAATATGTCGTTGTGGTTATAACCTGGGAGCTGATTTTTCAGTCCCCAGTTAAACGGACGGATAGGACTTATTCCATTGATAACACGATTCTCGTGTGTCATTCTCATAACTTTATTGGTTGGACGAGTTAAATGGTAGGTAACTGAAAAATCAGCTTTAATAACAAAACTTCCATGAGATGCAGACATATTAAATATATTTAAGACATATTCCCCAAATCCGCCGTCGTCGCCCTAATCTAATGTTTAGTTAATTTCAATTTTATGTGTATTGTTATTATTTGTCTTTTCTTTTATTTTGTAGTTTCACAGTGCCTTGGTTTTATACTCTAATGCTGTGTTACTTATTTTATCAATAAATAAATAAACAAATATTATATATTTAATATGAAAAATCAGCAATTAGATTTGCAAAAAGAAGATATGAGATAAACCCATAATACCCGTGAACGATTGAATATTTACAAATACAAACAGCGAAGTTACTCCATCTCCAACTGATTTGGCGCAGAGCTGTCAGTCCGTGTTTCTGTCAACAAATTGTTATTGACAGGCAATTCACGCTTTACACATTGAGGGATATAAAGATTTGTTTTTTTTTTTTTTTATCATAAGATGTATGGCTTTTAAAATAAATAAGATAACAAAAAAAAAGATTTGTTTTTGTTGTTGAATGACAACATAGATAGACGGCCTATATACGATAGTTCTCAAATTTCTTTTTAAATTTTATTATCAATTGTTAGTTTTCATAATTTGTAATTTGATTATCATTGTTGACATTGTATAATTACGTTTGCATGCTAAATTATTGACGATCATAATGTAAATTCATATAGATTAGCGTAAGAATAATTTATACTGTAATTTATCATTATGAAATAAATAAACTAAACTAAACTATATCGATCGGATCTGTCAGTGTCAAAAGTGACGTTTCCTCAAACAAAAACGCCAAAAGTGACACTGACCATATCGTAACGAGATCGAATTTTTGACGTTTATTAAAATAAAAATCAGGCTAATAGAATTATGAGATTCAGAATCTGCGGAAAAAAATGGCCCACAGAAATACCGCCGGAACAACTCGGTTCTTACTATTAATAAACACTACCAAACTTTATAAACAGCCATACCGAACAATGAAATTGTCGCAACCACAACCTGTACCACGCGACCAAAACGTCTAAGCGCCGTAAAATTCATGGCGCTTACGCGTTTCGGTCGCGAGATTCACGCTCCGCTTCTATGGTTTGATGTCAAAACAACATCAACTCATGGCGCAAAATACTGGTTCTCTGAGCCGGTTCTATACGTTAGTAATATGTCAACTGTCCCGAGTCCCGAGGAAGGACATACTATAGTACATGTGAATTATTTTTATCATGGAAATCTATCTACCTACTTAGACAAAGTTACCGGGCAGAAGCATGTACCTATATTAAATTAAAAAGAAAGAGCCGTACGCTGTATCATTCTTTATCTTCTAAAGAAGAACTTTGCGCATAATTACTGTCTCTCATTTAAATACTTTCCCTTACTTTTAACTTTGAGTTTGTTTCCGAGAAAATGGCGATATTTTTCACAGATTTAAAAAAGATAGGTGAAGGAAGCTAAGAAAAACCTGTGATTTCATAAGATGCTCATTTCTTCATGTTTACGCGCAACTACATAGGGCATACATTAAAACTGGAATTCTGGAGTTCGAAAATATTTTATACTTAAAGCCTGACAACAGTTTATTTGACCCTCGCCATTTTGCGGATTTTCAATGGTACTAATTTGTTTTACTGGCAACAAGTACTCTTTGACAACGAACGTTGGATGTCATCGAATGTCACCGATGTAAACAAACGGAAAATATCTACGAATATATTCAAATATAAACGGTTTTATTACAAAAATGCCAAAAAAAATTACCAAAGATGCGAAAAAAATTGTAGTGAATGCAATCAAATTCAAATCAAGCTTAAAAAAGACGAAGGATTACATATCATTCCAATAAACAATGTTTTAAAGTTGGTTGTTGACATGACCGGTATTGACATTTTATAGTGCGGTTTTATTGAACTGGTTAGTTGTTAGGTTTAAACTTTAATATTTCATTTAAGGTTTATGTAGATCGACGATAAAAATCCTATAATCGAATTGGAGACTGAACATTTTATAATCGAGGTTGGTGGTCCTGAAAGCGACACAACATCTGATGAAAATCAGACTTCGTCAGAGTAAGAAAACGAAGAATATAATAATATTGAATATTTAGAATCAGATTTTGAGGAATAGGTAAATTGAAAGAACCGAATTCTCTGTAAGCAATGTTTTGACATTATACGAGTATCAACCACGTATCAACATTAAGCCAATGCCCACTACCCCGACTATACATGACGTACGCACATTATTGCCATACGTAAGCTGTTTGCAGCGACACTATTATATCTCAGGGTTAAATAAACTGTTGTCAGGCTTTACATGAAAAATAAAAATTGTTTTGTACCTACTTTATGTATGTATAGCCTAATGTATAAGAATTGCTGTCTCCCAATTTGTGCCGCTGTGGCTCTAGCTGTCGAGGTACAATTGTAAAGTTGTAAACTAATGAATAAACAATAAAACCGAAATTCCATACCCACCCAAAAGCTATTGTGGCATTATGCTATTAAATAATCATAATAATTCAGCCTATAGGTATAGATATATATCCTACTAATCAGCACAGGCCTCTGCTGCATAGGGTTTTGGCTATTATACAGGGTGTCCCATAAGTGACACGTCACAGTGACACTGGAGGTAGATCAGGCCAAGAGGACCCAAACCAACCTAACATGACCCCAGTAAAAGTGGCACGGTTTTCGAGTTATTGCCAAATTAAGGTTTTTCATGAATTTTGACCGTTTTTAACATTGTAAGTGCCAGTGTGCACTCGGAAAGGTCTCGAAGTTAGTTTTTTATATGTACAGCATCATGAATAGTTAATTAAGATAACAGAATAGGTATTTACCGATAAACCATGTAAAATGGAAAAAAAACGGCCAAGTACGAGTCGGACTCGCAAACGAAGGGTTCCGTACCATTATCTATAAAAACGGTCACCCATCCAAGTACTGACCCCGCCCGACGTTGCTTAACTTCGGTCAAAAATCACGTTTGTTGTATGGGAGCCCCACTTAAATCTTTATTTTATTCTGTTTTTAGTATTTGTTGTTATAGCGGCAACAGAAATACATCATCTGTGAAAATTTCAACTGTCTAGCTATCACGGTTCATGAGATACAGCCTGGTGACAGACAGACGGACGGACGGACGGACGGACAGCGGAGTCTTAGTAATAGGGTCCCGTTTTACCCTTTGGGTACGGAGCCTTAAAAAGTACTGGTTTAATCCTGCATTAAATTCACAGCGAAACATTAATTTCGACTTTGACCAATGCGGATTGCTATAATTTTGTATAAACATTTTTTTACTCAAATCGCCTCGACTGAATCCCTATACTAGTGTAAATTTCATACGATAGCGTGACGAGTGTTCGCGTTTACGTTAATAATAAATAAATAAATAAATAAATATTAGGGGACATCTTACACAGATCATACACAGATCAAACCTAGCCCCAAACTAAGCAAAGCTTGTACTATGGGTACTAGGCGACGATATACATACTTGTATAGGTAAATACATACTTATATACATAGAAAACAATCATGACTCAGGAACAAATATTAGTGTTCATCACACAAATAAATGCCCTTACTGGGATTCGAACCCAGGACCATCGGCCTAGCAGACAGGGTCACTATCCACTAGACCAGACCGGTCGTCAAACTATAATGTATGGGATTTTGAACAGCGCGCCAAGGGAGACGTTTTGGAAACTCAAAATCCCATACAAAATGACACAACGGAAACGCGAAATCGAATAAAATTCCCACTCCGTGCAGAAACTACAAATAAACGAGTATTTCTTACTGTCGTACTGAACGCAACAAATTAAAAAATAATTCAACTCTAAAACAATCCAAGTTTGTGCCCGCAACTTTGTACAAATGGCAGCTGAGCAATTATTACACTTCGATTCTAAGAAAGTAAGGAAACTCAATAAAACTTTAGAAAGTCTTTGGCACGGTCGTTATAGGAAACAATGTACTGTAATTAGGACATAATGCAACGCCGCCATTATGAAGCTTAGCGAGGCTACACGTAGAACATAAAACTACCATTACAACATAGTATTTACAAGCTTTTTACAGGCTTTCATATATACAAGCTTTTTATTAACTTGCAATGTACCTAACTAGGTATGTATATTTGTACCGGTCAAATCTTGCAAGTTAAATTTGACCCACTTCCCGACTTCCATTGAAGCTTTTCGGAAGAGTTTTTCGGAACTTATATACGAAATATCATTAGATATTTACTTACCAGTTGCTTTTCGGTGAAGGAAAACATCGTGAGGAAACCGGACTAATCCCAATAAGGCCTAGTTTCCCTCTGGGTTGGAAGGTCAGACGGCAGTCGCTTTCGTAAAAACTAGTGCTTACGTCAAATCATGCGATTAGTTGTCAAGCGGACCCCAGGCTCCCATGAGCCGTGGCAAAATGCCAGGATAACGCGAGGAAGAAGGAGAAGAAGTATTAACATGACAATATGCATCAACATAATATTTTCCATGTGAATGATCTTACTGCTTTGGTATAGAGGTTGATATCGTGTAACCAACAGCGTACCCGGAAACACACGAAGCAGTTTTACACTGTGCATCGCGATTCGCGGCGTTGCGAGTTTGGGCTTAAGGTGCCGTACGGATTCAGACTGCATTGCTGCCTCAAATGTCAAATCCGATTTTAGTTTCGTGAGTGTTGCGGATTGATTGGATACACTGGATCACTGGCCAGCTGAGCATCGTGCATTATACTATCACTTTTCACTAGATTCTCAAATAGTAGGAACCTTCAAGCAACACGGAAGGGAGCCGGCATTCGCACTATTTCCCCTCTGCCTAGGTACAAGATCAACTGATCTAGCGCGGGTAATAAAACTAGTTGCGCTCGGATTTTTCACTAGACCGAGTCCAGACGCGCGCGTGATCACAGCAGCAGAAAAAATGCCTAATTGCTCGGTTGTTTGTTGTAACAAGAGGTCGGGGACATCAAATTTACAAACAGATGGTTTTACATTTCACATGTAATATTTTTTTTACATATACGTTTAATTATATTTAAACACAATTATTATATTTTAATCTCATGTAATTGTTGGATTTATCGATTTTGCTCGCCCAGTACAAATTGCGGATCGGTCGAGCGACAAATCCGACTTCTCATCTTTCAGAATACAGTAAAATTCTTCGACGAAAATATGTTAGTATGCGTGTTGTGACACTTGTGACTCGTCCGTACACAAGAGATCGAGGTTTGCAAGATTTGTCTTTGACGTGTGTCATTTTCTATGTATTTGTGTCGTCATTACAGATTGGATTTTGTATGTAAGTGTGTGAGAAGTGCGTCTGTGTGCACCTTTCCCCCCGCAAAAAATGGCAGAAAGATTTGTACGGTAAGATATCGCTTGGGCCCCTCCCTTCCGACGTGTCGGAAGCCGGTGTTGCTCGAAGGTAGGAACCTAAATACCGCAAGTAGTACTAAGTATGGCAGCATCGGAATATGTAAAATGTTAGGAGGAGTGCGTACACACCTTATAGAATATGATATTTTAAAAATGAAATCATGTATCTTCTTTGCATTTTATAAGTATGTTTATATGTTTTAGTTTTTTTAATCAAATTTTGAAATCAGAAATCTAAAAGTTTTAGATCGCGCTCCGCCGCGAAGCTCTTCGCTGCACCATTCCGTATATTCTGCGTTATAGGTCAGACCAACTTATGCGTGCTTCTTTAACGCCCTTATCACGTTGTAACAAGGTTCTATTTATTTATTATCAATGGCATAGACATTTAGGCGGTGTCCGTGCGTGCACGGCCACTTCATTACCGCTACGTGGCTAGGCATAATGGCTGAAATGCATGCGGCGTCGTTTCAAATGCTTGCAGACATACAAAAATTTGAGGTAACTTGAGGTCTGAAGAATATATATGATTCGACCAATACCAAAACGCGCGTTATGTCGTAGTCGACATCTAGCGTCAAGTAGCGGAATTTATCAGTACTGCTAGTTCACAATAGATGTCTCGGCGAACGAAAAGTCTAATGCAATTTTCAGATAATATTATACCCGGATTAACTGGAAGTCTATTTTCAACTCCGTCTGCTTATAATATTAGTTGTAAATTGTTTTAGTAGTAAATTTTTCGTCAGTAGCTACACTTGTGACATCCGGTGTCAGGTAGGGGTACTGATAGTTCCACTACTTGACGTTAGATGTCGACTACGAAATAACGCGGTAAGGAAACTGATGTATGGAGCTACCACTCTATGATTGGAATCTACACCTCAGCAGAGGGTAACAGGATGAAAAGAAGATTTTTTTATTACACCAGCTCGTTGTTAGTGTAGCTAGTTAGTAATGTAACGTCTTACCCAGCCTAAGTTCTACTATAGAAGCTTTATAACCTGAAATACTGAAATTTTCCTCAGTTTTCTCTATTATTGAAACCTTTGGAAAATAATACTGAAATTTAGTATATAAGGGTCTAGGCTAGAGGGGATGAAGTATAAAATAAACAAGGTATGGAATGCTAACGAATTTGATTTATTGCATTCAAATATATTAAGTTTGCAAGCTGAATTAATATAATAATTTATAAGCTCTATATCCAATGACGTCTAGTTAGGACACATTAGGATATACCGCCTTGATTGCTAGGGCCAAATACCTAAGTCAGGAAAACAAGACGGGACAAAAACCTGACTGCCCAAGTTTAACCTGTACACAAACATAATAAAATATGTCACAGTAATAAATAAAACCTTATGTAAATATATAAGGAAAGTATGCCAAGATCATCTAGTTGGGAAATATAGACCAACATTATGACAAGTAATAACCAAAGCTCTCCGAGGTGTGAGCCATGCTACTACATAACATAAAATCTGGAATATGTTCCAACAAGCACAATACATATTCTAAATATTTTCTAATACGTAATTAGCAACGTAATATACGAGATTTAACAGATAACGCTCCTAAAATAAGATGAAACTAACATGTCAAAAGATACTAAATATAACGCTCCTAGACAATTCATAAAACCCTATCAAAATAACGGAATTTTATTTATTAAGAAAAGATTATTTATTGTAAACCCTACATTCTTCCTATAAAATGGGTATCTGAAAATTATGGAATCAAGTAAGTTTTAAATCTGTTTGAGTCCATATGTTTAAATATGAAAATAGGTTGTAACAAGTTCTATTAATAAAATATAGTAGATTAAGATTTATTATTAACTTATGATGTGAATGGCATATTAACATTATTCCAAAATATATTATAATAGGTAAGTTTAGGAATGTGAAAAGGAGAGTAATCTGGCTTCTTACAATTTTATCTTTAATAGAACAGCGTTGTTAAATAAAATAACTGATTGCAATCAACCATAAGGCCACTTTGTGTGCCCTATAAAATTACTGTGCATATGCCGCTACCATAAGCAACTATGTCTGAACTGTAGTCCCATTGTGATCCACTCCACGCAATACCAGAGAAGTAAAAGTCATGTAGACGTACATTCAAATGCGCAACCCTCAGGTGGTCCCTATCCAACCCTAGTGGGGTGTTACATAGTAACTTGCATAGTATGCAATCCCTTGGGTATATAAAATCGATCATGCTAACCATGTTGGGTTCGTCATATTATTCGACTTAGGCGTCGGACGTGCATTTGACTGTACTACCTTCTGGTAAAACCCTATCAACCTAACGTACATGCAGAGCACCCAATAGATTTGCGTATTGGAGTAATTCACATATGGATGAGACAAACAAGTAGACCTGAAACAGAGTCTAGCAAGTAATGAATAGACAAATAGTGCCCAAGAGAGAGACAATATACACAGCAATGATATAAGAGTCGCCCCAAATATCATGAGATCAGTCATTTCATTATTTTATATTAGAGTTTACTCGAAAGTAGAATAGAACTACTAAAAGTAGAATAGAAGCCAGTTGGATTAGGGTTTGTTACCTTTACCCAACATACAACAAAAGGCTAAGCATTCATAATACAGGTTTGAATCCAGATTGAATCATACTGAATAGACACTTATAATAAAGTTGTCCTCATTACTGAGCTTGTGATAAAACTCAATAATGATTCAGTTATCTATGAACGGGCAAAGGGGTTAGCGCCCCGCCAATAACCTGTGTATCATCATTGACTCCGATACAGAACCATCTCGTCCTATAAATATATATAGTCCTACCAATAAGTATATAAAGGAGTCTTTAATGGCTTGTACCAGCAAACGATGAATACAGATTTCTCGCCAGGGAGGTGAAAGGCGTCTTGTAAGGATCTAAAGGGATTTATTCAGATCCAATCAGATTCCGACCAGCAGCCTATATCAGCTCCAGGGTGCACGAACCTCTATGTGAGGGGAGGTTGGTAAACGTATTGCATGAATCATAAGATTAATGCAATCAATATACTTAGCTTAGCTCCACTGAACGTGCTACAACCACTGAAGTGATCCCTTTTCAAAGATCCCTTCAGTGCCGGAGGCCAAAGACGGGACACCCTTCATAGAAACAAGGACAGGCCCTATAATAAAACACGTGGACGTATTTCATCAACCTGGTATACATAAAACCATTGCTTAGTGATATCTTAATAAATGAACTTGGGTAACACCTAAATACCTCATTGTTAAAACAGCCACTTATATGTGACTAACTTCAACAACTACAATTTGTTAGTAAATAAATATAATATACTTTTAATTGGATGTAATCCAAAATGGTAGTGATAGGTATTAACCACTCTCTAGTCGAATGACTTAATTCAATATGACAAATGAATTTGGGGCAAGTAAAAATATTGGCTAAATATAGATCAAACTATATACCAAATATTCAAAATATACACCCACAATAGCATTTCATGACTCTTGAACTCTATAGCATATAGCTGTTTGCGAATCACAAGGACTCGTAGCTCAAGTATAATAATATGTAAGACCATAAGAAATATACCAATCTGTTTACCAAATATTATCAGTAATAATAGATAAAATGATACGCATTAGCAATGTAACTACTATGCTTTACAAATGATACAGTGATTCGCAACTAGCTTAAGCTGAACCAGATTTTAGGAGAGAGAGAGATATATATGTAATATGATTAGCTAAGTCATGTTCGGATGAACTAGAAAATACTTGCATTAAAATATGAATACGAAATCACGATCATTAAATAGATATCAATTATCAGTATTATCACACAGATGGCTTTACCGAATGTTCTAGAAGTCGTCAAGTCATTAGCTTTCAAATAATTCAGCAGATAGTCATAAGAACCATAGACTAGATTTTTAAATCAATAATCAAATGAACGTTAAGAAATACAATCCGTACCTACATTTTAAACCAAAATCCGTAATAAAATATATCTACCTATTCTCATATTAAAACCGCAATAATATAAACCTACAAATATGGCGAATGTCCTACATAATACTACCTACAAATAAATACACCGTAATAAATAAATAATCCTATTTAACCGTTTTAGGACACCTAACATAATTGGTAATGATCTACGTCACCGTTTAGGTAGATATCAGGATCAGCTTGGCGGGGCTTCGAAGCTCTCACGTTGTGGAGAAGACAAAGCTTGCTCATCCCACGTAGATGAATACCGCACCGGATCCAGTGAGTAGCTTGAAGGTTCAGATGCGGCGTAGTGCTGCCAGTCTCGCTTCTTCCTGTAGAAGGTAGGGGCGCCCGTAGCAGCGGGATTGACCAGGTTCAGACGAGGATGCTCCGAGACACACTCCGAAGCCGTTGATGGAACAAGGCTCGCTGCCGCACCCACTCGTGAACCGGGAATTGAGAAATAAAATAGTGTTTAATAAACTATTAAGTAATTGGTTTAAATAGGTACCTAATTTTAATCTAACCAAACATTTACGCCCTACAGAGCTAATGATTTATATGGACAAAGACATCTAAGCATTTATAGGGACCATCATTTCAATTATGAAAATTATAAATTGTAAAGTTTAATTAGAATAATGGATTTCTAATACTGAAAATAACCTATAATCTATTGCTACAAAATATGAGTATTTTACTGTCAAACCAAGAATAAATATTCATAATTATAATGTTAAAACTTATGATGTTTTAATCTAAACGTTCGTTAAAATTACACCCAATACTATTTATGGAAGTTTATGAACGATATTGATACCTGAAATAATTAACTACTATAGTAAACGATAAAGATATACTCGAAGAATGCAACACTAACTCAATCTAATTAAACACATCTACCTATTTCATTTATATCTAAATCAAGACGCGCCCTACCTTACCATTTAAATAAAACGGGTAAAATACATACATACACATCTAATTCTCTGTCGATAGTAATAGATAATTCTATTAAGGGTAACTACTGAACAATCTAATTTTAATGTGATATTTTGTAAATTGATCACAATTTATGTATGCTAATGATGTAGATGGCAAATGTGCACACGAAGTAACCTCAACACCTGAAGGATTGCAAGCACCTTGCTAGCATCTAAGATGGGAGTACGATCTTACATAAAATACACTTACATACACTCATAGATGATGATGAACGCATTAACGTTCCTATTCCCTTCGTAATTGGTTAATCCATAATTATAAGAACGCTCGTTCACTACACGAACTTCAAGTTGAATTAATATAATCACACCAGCACATATATGATTAAGGTATTCACTGCAAAAATACAATTGAATAGACTACACTGCGATCAAGTCTGTTATATGTGTTAAAATTCACTAACGTACGAAGATCGGACTTACATAACCATGAATAAAAGTGTACTTTTGTTTGTCAATGAAGGGTATAATCTAAAGCGATCGATACAACTACCTGCTATTCATACGACAAGCATATAAAAATAATGATTTTATTTTTAACTCGCCGACATCAACAAGTCTATAATCCTACGGATAGTAGGCAATCACTGCAGCCTATGGACGATCGCAACATGTATGTAGGTTTCCTCAAAATATAAAGTGACATGCAAATAATAAAATGTAAATGAATTAACGTACCATCATAAGTAGTTGATTGGCAGCGGTCACGTGATGGATTCGTGTAATTATACACGCCCATAGTCCAGGTGAAGTTTCGCTCGATGATTGCGAGATGCAGTGCTTTTGGTAGCTGCACCGCGGTGACCACACGCCCGGTCTTCACACCCATGGTTCAACCATGGTACCAGGTGCTGTCAGCGGCATCTCGCCCATTGGATGTTGCTGGCTCTTGTCCAAATCTTGAACTCGTGAAGGCAACAACTACTCCTCATTTCTGCAAACAAGCTTAACACATGGTTTTCCTTACAAACTAACACTCACAGGACTCCTTATTGACTCGACGCTCTGCTGACGGAAAAAGCCCCGAATGCTCTTTTCGATCCCTTAAATAACCTCGCTCGCGGGTTCCATGAGAACCCCTAAACCGCCATGTTAATGCAAGTTCCTCAATGGTTGAACCAAAATCGAAAGTTTTGATTGGTTAACATTTGCCACCCTTGCATATGATTGGTCTACTTCATTCCCGCGTATTTTGATTCATCCACCCTACAACAGATGGCATCTCCAAGGATAACATGAATAAATTAAAAAGCACAATGAAGTAGTAGTAGTATTTAATTAATTAAACAATAAATATTGCTTTAATAATTTTCATCTAAAATATTAAATTATATAATTTTGCAGGGTAGCAAATAGTGAACCAAAACTAAGCTACCTACTAGTTTACCCATTGAAAGCCAGATGGCGCTCCGACTCCACTGTCGCATTAACAGTGCCAATATAACGCGGGAAATTCAATCCTAACAGATTCAGTAATTTCCGAGAGAGTAAATAAATGAATGTAGATGTCAGTCTGTTACAGTAAGTAGTAATATTTGAACATATTGAACGCCAGTCATGGCAAACGAAGAATCGTCCTGTAATGAAATATTGAACACCTAAGTATATACACGCTTGTTTAATGCAATTCATTCATTAAAGGCTCAAGTCTCCTATTCTTCAAAAACTGATGACAAAGTTGCATTTTATCCAGAAGTAATTAATTAGATGCAAATATTGAGTTGTTTCCCCATGTTAGCTGTTCATTTGGATTTGATTAGTAATTTAAGTATTTTCCTCACGCTGGTGTGGTAGAAAAGAAATTCTATTACGTTTTGGTTAAATCGATAAATATTTAGAGTTAGACCAAGAGAAGTTTGCAGCGATTTTGATAGCATACGCCGTGCAAGTGATATTTTAAACGTCAAACTTCTATGAAATTATGATCTATATAATACTTGCACTGCTTATGCTATCTAAATCGGTGCAGACTTTCCTCGGTCAAACTCTATCTAAGCTTACTTTTTAATTCATTTATTCACAGAAAAAAAAATTAGCAACGATCTTTAGAAAATGCTTTTAGAACTGTTTAGCTCAAACGCATTATTGGCAGTCATTCGGTAAGCCGTTGTGAACAACACAACAGTTGTTAGATACAGTCTCTCGGTTCATATTATTTCAGTTGGTTCAGTTGTGAATCCCTTTTTATTATAAACGGATTTCGTTGTGTAGTCTGAGTAAAATGAACATTAGACATATAAAAGTGCGTTTGAATGTTTGTTCGCGATAAACTCAAAAAGTACTAAACGGATTTTCATGCGGTTTTCACTTATCAATAGAGTGATTCTTGGGGAATGTTTAGGTGTATAATTTGTTAACCCGTGCGAAGCCGGGGCGGGTCGTTGATTAAATATAAACATGCCATCCATTCTCCCAACTTTCTTTTCAAAAGGTTTTACCCAAACCCCAAACATGAAGCCTATTTATTAAGATATTTTTTCATTTAATCCGTTATTTGGCAAATAGGTACGCTAAAGCGCCTTATCCACGGTGAGTTAGCACTGGGCCCGAATACCCGGGAAAATAAATTCCCACTTAAGCCTAAATATTGCCTCGGGAACGTTGGGGGTTTTCGCGCGAAATTTGTTCGACGGCGGAAGAAAATTAAGTTTTCTTTAATATTAAATTTAATGGCTACAGTAACAGTTGCCGAGCGGTTGAGTATTAAGTTATCAGGCTTCTCGGTGGGAATGAATTTTAATACGTGTTCGTTTTATACACGGTGGCTAAAAAATATTAAAAATAAGTGCATTCCATTCGTTTTGGGATTATACTGAGCAACTTTTACTATGGGACCAACCCCGAAATCGGGAAACGATGACTAATTAAAAAATTCCATTTGAAATAAAATTGCATCAGAAATTCTGATAAAAAGGTCCTTATTGCACATGAAGCATATGGACTCTTCCTTGATGGAAAGCCGCAAATATTCCATCGCTGGATTGCCACAAACTTGGCAAAATATCTTCAAACCGTGACGATTTTAAATATAGAGTTTCCAGTCTTAATGAGTTCTTAATCTATTTTTATTTCCTTAAGAAAAACCTATTACATATTAAGATTTAACTGTTTCCAAATCAGTATATTAATAAGAGTGACGTACGTCTGTATGGTTTTGTCTGCGAAAATTTGAGTAGGTAGGTACTTAATGGTGTTATAGGTATTAGTGTGTTGTGTTATTTGTAAGTCCGTAAAATCTAACACTCCGTTAGTCCGTAACCGTCATATTGTCATTTTTGTTTGTTAGAAAGACGTAAATTTTACAGAGGTACTCCAATGCTATTGGTTGATTGCCCACATCTCCACTCCGCTTTCGCCTCAGTGGACATGCAGCCTGAGTGAGTATATTATGTATATAGTTAGGGTAATTCCCCAGTAACTGGCCGGTTTTAGTAATTGGCCACCAAATGAATTCTATTCACCTATAAACAGGGTTCATTTTTAGTATAAGGTTTATTCGCCAGTAACAAACGTAACGCCGGTTTTAGTAACTGGCCGCCCTAATCTAAAAATGAATTATGTTCACCTATAAACAGAATTCATTTTAGAGTAGCTAGATCAGTGCCCGAAAAGCGTTAGTTCCGCGTAGCATTATTCCCGGTCGCATTTTTCCCCACTAGAGTTTGTTTTCGTTCATAGATGTCACCATTATTATGTGTTCACCGGCGTTACTTTCTCTATAATTAATACTTTCCAAGTCGTTTTTTTTCTCATTCTTTTTATTTCTTAGGCAATAATATTACCATGTGGTCTCACCGCACTGTTTCATTTCAAAAAACATTTAGTACACAACTTAGCTAGACGGAGCCCCGCTTCGCGGGGCTCCTATTTCTGGGCGGTTTGCCCTTCGGGCATCTGGGCTATAACCGCGAAAATCGAAGTTCGCAAATTGTGGGCATTTTTCTCTGTCACTCTTATTACGCCTTCGTTGGAGTAAAAGAGCTTTCTCTTCCCCCGCAATTTGCGAATTTCGGTTTTCGCGGTAGCCGCTCTGAAGCTACCTAACGAACCTAACCTACCTAACCTATTAATTTAGTGTGACGTCCATGAAAACATTACACTTTGGGGAAAAAAGTGTAGGTAGGTTAGGTTCGTTAGGTAGGTAGCATCAGATGCCCGAAGGGCAAACCGCCCAGAAATAGGAGCCCCGCGAAGCGAGGCTCCGTCTAGCTAAGTTGTGAACTAAATGTTTTTTGAAAAGAAACAGTGCGGTGAGACCACATGGTAATATTATCGGCTAAGAAATAAAAAGAATGCGAAAAAAACGACTTGGAAAGTATTAATTATAGAGAAAAGAAACGCCGGTGAACTCATGATAATGGTGACATCTATGAACGAAAACAAACTCTAGTGGGGAAAAATGCGACCGGGAATAATGCTAAGCGGAACTAACGCTAGTGGAGAAAAATGCGACCGGTAATAATGCTATTTAAGCGGAACTAACGCTAGTGGAGAAAAATGCGACCGGAATAATGCTACGCGGAACTAACGCTAGTGGGGAAAAATGCGACCGGAAATAATGCTACGCGGAACTAACGCGTTTGGGGCGCTGATCTAGCTACTCTAAAATGAATTCTGTTTATAGGTGAATATAATTCATTTTTAGTTTAGGGCGGCCAGTTACTAAAACCGGCTGTTTACTGGCGAATTACCTTATATGCATTCGGTTTACCATAAAGTCACAACTTTGCACATACCGTCACATACATAGCTCGGTCTAGTCTACGTAATTCCACCTATTTGTTTGTGTCACCACCGTGTCTCCAGAGACACTGGTCATTAGTCCTCCCCTAATTATCTTTACCGTCCAGCATGCCAAATTGAACCTTAAAACAAGAGCGATACTGTTTTTTGTAATTGGCAATGTTTATATGGTCAAGCTTACAGACTGAATGTAAATAGTTTTCAGTTTGTTGTATGAATTAAAACTAATACTTATTACTGAAAATTGTATACGTCCTGAATTGAAAGTGGATTAATTTGAAAAAATCCGATTTACACCGTAAAAAGTGCTTTTTGCACCCACTGAGTTATTGTGCTCCAACAAATATATTGGTATATAATTGGTAGGTAATGGTATATATATAGTAGGTACAGTGATACACGGTATTGTTATGCCATGTAGGGTTCCTGCTAAATTGGGAATTCTATAGCGTAAGTATTGAACAACCAATTTAGCTAGGACCCTAAATGGCGCAACAATCGCGGAGCGTAAATGGTACATTAAAACACAACCGTTACAACATGATAGTAGTTATGGTCTAATATAAATCGACATAATTAACACACCTACCACAATATTATTTATATATCTGTAGCGTTAGTGAATAAGGGTATAAATCTTGGGCAGCGCAGGTGTAAAAGGGTGTAAGTTCCGCGTAACACTTATGCCCTTTTACACCTAAGCTTCGCGAGACTTGTACCCTTTTTCACTAGGACTACAAATATTTATTCGAACAATCTCAGCAATCTCGGCATCACACAGCGTAAATCGACCGTAGTACAGTCGCGCATACTGCAGCACTTTGGCCATGTCTCTAGGCGAGATAACGACTCCATAGAGCGACTGGTCGTACAAGGAAGAGTGGAGGGAACCAGATCGCGCGGCAGATCACCTATGCGCTGGACTGACCAAATAAAATCCGTAGTGGGAAACCGCGTATCTGACTGTGCCAGACAGTCTGCCAACAGGGAGAGATGGCGGGAGATCGTGCGAAGAGTTGTGTCCGCCTCTACTACCGATGCGGACGCCTCAACGTGACTACGACCGCTCTGTCAAGAGCGATACGACAGAGAAGAAGAATTTATTCGATCATTGGAGCAAATTCTGGAACAAAGTAGGCACATTTTACAGTACTGTCACGTCTGAAGATACGGATGGCAAAGTGCCAAAACTATGAATACCTTAATATAATTATGTATGGGCAATAATGTCGTGTATACATATTTTTGGCACGTTTTTCGTATCGATATTTTCCGACGTGACTGTACCTACGCAATAATATGTTCACATGATCTGTTTGCGAATAAACAATAACTTCAACTAACAACGGTAAAATCATACTCTCGTTTTATATAACATTGCCCTCTTTAATATAGGGTTGCCAGTGCTTTAAAAGCCACGCTATTTATTGAAAAACTATATTTTGTTTTTTATCTTTAGAGTCGGACCACAAAAAGTCTGCAGCGGATTTGATAGCCCACGCAGTGCAAGTGTCATTTATACGTCATAATAATAAAATAATAAAATATTTATTTGGTTCGCACAAACAAACGTAATTATAACTGGGCTGGTGCTTCTTTTTAAGCGTACATGACACTTGTGTCAAGAGACACCGCTCTCCCTAGGTGGTAGCAAAATTTATATAAAAACAATAACTGTGGCTTAAAACTAAAACTAATATTTCTTGAAAATAACAAAAAATAGAAAGAAAATAAAGTATATAAAACTAATATTAACATTAACAATAATTTGTTCTTAATAGGTAAGGCTTTTTTTATATATTATTTGAAGGTACAAATTGGAGGACTACAAGTTTATAATTTCATAAAAGTTTGACGTTTAAAATAACACTTTCACTGCGTGGGCTATCAAATCCGCTGCAGACTATTCTTGGTCTGACTCTAGTAAGTAACTAATCTACAAGTTGCCTCCAGAATCTCGCGAACTAAATTGACAGGTCAATGTGCTGTGCTGTGTGCTGTACATATCGATATTTTCAAAAAAGTTTGAATTAGAGAATATCGCGAGAATTTACCGCTAGCGGCGCTACTGTTGCGCGGTCAGTTAAAATGTATCTTTAAGTAATTTTGTTAAGTTATTTTACTAATGTTACTTGGTATTTCGAAAATTGTGCAATTTTATAGTAATAGAGACAAGGATATTTGATAAACATATTGTAATTAAATAAATATTTTATTTTATTTATTTGTTAGGAAAACTTACAGCTAGAGTAACAAGTTAGGTGATAACATAGAAACAGTGATTTTGGCTCAAAATACAAATAAGGTCAGCCCCGGCGGGTAAATATTTCGTACAATGTGATTAATTTCTCATTTAATTTGTGTGGTGTGGACGCAAAAATTAAACCGTCTCGGTGATCCATATTGCTTCGATTGTAAAGACCAGTCCCTAAACTGGACATTCAAGTTGACAATTAGGTCAGAATTTAAATAATTATGGATCAATCTCATCTACCGACCACATGTACAAAATTTAATCATCCATTTTACATTTATGTCGACAACCGAGCTCTTGAAATAAAAACTTGCCCCCAAACCTGCATACTAACATTGAAATTTGTCAATTTCGCATCCGCACCTCCTGATTTGATCGGTAACGTCACAATCTTGCAATCGAATCAACCACTTTTCTCGTCACATTCATATAAATCTAAATCGTTTGTGACCCCTAAACAATCATCACATGGTAGTAAGTCCAATATCTTACTTATCGATATCATTTTACCGACATATACTCGTGACTATTTTTTCTTTGCTATTCCTGGTATCATTGTATTTGTCAAACTCATGTCAATTTAGTTCGCGAGATTCTGGAGGCGACGTATCGATCGGATAGTTGGGGAGTATTAATCGATATTTTCATAGAAATGTGATATTCATTGATGACATTGCCTCAGTTTGCCTTAATTAATGCGCATAGAATTAAATTCCGACGTTAACAACACATCTAAAACGTGTTATGTTTATAACGTTTCGACACCGCGTTTTTGTAATTTTGGTGCTTCTGTCGAGGATTCTGTAAAGGAATGAAATTGCCGAGCGAAATTCGATATACATTTTCGGCCAAAAGTACGAAAACAACGTTGTTTTCTTTAATTTCTCATCATTTTAGAGCTCCGCACAAAACTGCTCGCGGAGCTCTTATAATAATTTATCCTTTATTTAACTTGGGTCTTAGGTTAGGGTTTTACAATGTGAGTATAAAAGTACAATATAAAAACACAAAACAGTACAAAAAATATATGGTTGTCACTTGTCTATAAAGTCGGTTTACGGACGATAATTTTGCGTGATAACGTCATACTCATAAGAAAACGTGGCCGTAACGTTACCATGGAGATCTGTCCACAACGTGACACTTTTTCGTGCATGCTACCGGTGTTCATCGATGTATGAGACGTTATCACGTCAAAAATATATAAACACATAATAAAAAACCTAACCTACGGTGCCGCCGGCAGCGGGGTATGGCCCAAGCTGCCGGTGGTCAGGGCCGCAGAGTGAGGAACCGACGTACTATACGCGCCGTTGTTATCATTATTGTTTTATATTGGAAACCAGAAACTTACATAAGGCGAGCCCAAAAGATTAAAATGATATTCCTGATATATTGTAAAAAAAGTAAACAATAGATATTTGGAAAGAGTTACATATCACTTGACGTCCTTTTGCGTGCACAACGCCAGATAAGATGAGCAATTCTCAAAAAGTTTGTACATTACTATCACATCTTAGATTTCTATAAAAATTGGTATGCTGGTAAAGTACATGAAGCTGAACAACTTCCACCATATTTCCCAAAATGTACCAGAAAGTTTCTATGAAACATTCCTTTTTTGTTACCAGATTTCCTTACACATTTGGTAACAATAAAGGAATGTTTCTTAGAAACGTTTCTAAATGTACAGACTTTTTGATAATTGCTCAGATAATGACTTGAATTTTGACAACCCTAAATAGCTGAAAAGGATAGTGCCATACAATAGAAAGGGATAGCATGATTCGTCCCTGAATTGCTGCTAAAATTCGGGTTTGTAGGAAGTGTCCTTTCTGTACGGTAGTAGGTACTATTATTTATTCTGTGTTATTGTAAGCTTATATGTTTCAATCTCACATAAGTTTTCATGTCAACACGATTAAAGCCTCCAGTCAGAAACTTCAGTGTCACATCCCTAAAATTGTGCGCTTTATCATAGAATATGAAGTGCTTTCATGGTTTAATCGGTTCATTTGGCCGAACAATCGATATTAAATTTGAACGCCGATGAAATGACAACATGGATAATAATATGTTTTGTATGACTGTAGAGTATTATATCTGGTCTTGTTGCAGATGCCATGATTCGGCCATTCTTGCTGACTGTACTATTTAAAACACTTTTGTAGGGTTCCGTACCCAAAGGGTAAATATGGGACCCTATTACTAAGACCCCGCTGTCCGTCTGTCCGTCTGTCCGTCTGTCTGTCACCAGGCTGTAACTCATGAACCGTGATGGCTAGACAGTTGAAATTTTCACAGATGATGTATTTCTGTTGCCGCTATAACAACAAATATTAAAAACAAAATAAAATAAATATTGAAGTGGGGCTCCCATACAATAAACGTGATTTTTTTCCGTTTTTGCGTAATGGTACGGAACCCTTCGTGCGCGAGTCCGACTCGCACTTGGCCGGTTTTTTAATTTCTCCTACTACAAAACAAAAACAAAAAGAACATTATTATTTCAATCCGCGAAGAAAGCACAACTGTCGAAGTCACTGGATTATTATACCCTACAAAAGCCAGGTTTTATTAAAATATAATAACGGACCCTTATTGTCAATGTCGTAGAGTTCTAATTTGTTTGCACTGCTG
Organism: Cydia splendana; assembly: GCF_910591565.1. Lineage (NCBI taxonomy): Eukaryota > Metazoa > Arthropoda > Insecta > Lepidoptera > Tortricidae > Cydia > Cydia splendana. The sequence goes on from NC_085968.1 coordinate 3,230,905, forward strand.
CTAAAATACTTGTGCCATTACATTCAGGGATGAAGTTTGTTATTGAAAAAGTAATCTTGTTCCAATATACTAAGGTCTTATTTCGTGAGTTTTAACTGTTTCGTAGTTTTGTTAGAAATGTAATTTGATGTTACAATGTATTGACGTCTGGTGCTTATAAAGTGTCTGATGAGATTTCTTTATCTCGGTGTTTTTATTGTAAAATTGCAGATGGCGCTTTTTCCTAATCTTGTGTAGTCCGATTGAAAATTGAATATAAACAATTGTAAAAAACCGGACAAGGGCGAGTCAGACTCGCCCATCGAGGGTTCCGTACTTTTTAGTATTTGTTGTTATAGCGGCAAAAGAAATACATCATCTGCGAAAATTTCAACCGCCTAGCTATCACGGTTCATGAGATATAGTCTGGTGACAGACAGACAGATACGGACAGAGAAATGGACAGACAGACGGATAGCGGAGTCTTAGTAATAGGGTTCCGTTTTTACCCTTTGGGTACGGAACGTAATGAAATGGAGGATAGGTAATAGAATAGCTATGTCAAAATAGTTTTTTTTTTAATTTCTGGTGTTTACATTCATATAATTAATATGAATTGCATTTAACACTTAGACAGTCGCCCCACTCGCGCCCTAGTTTCAATAGCAGCAGACCCATTTTTCACAAACAATTACACTTAACACTTTAAACTCTCGCGTTTTGTACACATATTTAATTACACAAACGGGTCTACCGCGATATAATTTCATTGTTTTTACGTTTCAGCTGAGTTGAGTCGGAATTAAAGGTTAAAACAATGAAATTATATCGCGGTAGACCCGTTTGTGTAATTAAATATAATTACACTTAAGTACCACTTTAAATTCAAGTGAAAGACCCGCATTTTTTTGTTGAAAAGACTATTATAAGGCAAGAACTTTCGTATTTGATGAAATGAAATATACACTAGGGGTTGTGTAAGAGCGGACTGTGGAGTGACGAGAGAGCTTGTAGACGGCCTTACCTTATTATGGTCATCCCACATTTCCCTTATTTCCCCTTTAAATTACCAACATAAATTCTTAAACTGGGTGTTGACTTGAATTATTCAAAAGAAGATTGAACTCACAGTTTAAGGGTCCGAGTTAAAAAATCACAACCCCCCATTTGACGATAACGAAGGCGTTAAATTTCCGTGAAAATATATCCCTTATTTAGATGCTGGGATCATTACTGTCCGGCAACAGGCTTAGTCCTCTTGCGACCGGATTAACTCTTGATCCTTTAGGCCGATTTGCACAGATGAACATTAATTTGATCTTCTATTTTTTCGTTGATAATTAATGTACTTTATTATTCACAACTATACTCTGTATCTTTAGGTATTTAAATAAAAGTAAACAAAATCTACCCTCAAATGGCTCCTTAAGCCAGTTGAGGGTAGATGAAAACATTACATGATCAAATAATGTAGGTTAAAGTCAGGTCGTTCATCATGACAGATCCAGGCGCTTTTGTATTTGGTTGGTTAACCAATAAATGTTATAACTACCCGAAAATGTACAATTTGTTTGTTTACATTTATTTAAATACCTAAAGATACAGAGTATAAGGGACATAATCGCGTAAAATTAAGTTGTAAAATCTCCGACGTTTCGAGGACGGCGTTGTCCCCGTGGTCTCGGAGAAGACTGGCTCAAGTTGACATCGACATCTTCTAGGCGCGAGGTATTGCTCGCTTGTGAACCTATACGAGCGAGTGATTTGTTTTTTTACCACGTCAGTGGCAATCAAGTATACGGTCCGCCTGATGGTAAACAGTCACTCAAGTCACTGTAGCCTATGAAACTCTTCCTTTCTGTCTTAGCGGCGTACGTATATAAATACGAGAGTTCTTGCCATATGATGGTCTTCCCTGTAGATTAATTTTATATCCGGTCTTACATTGATCTTAAGCAGGCCACTGACGAGCCTTCCAAATGGATGCCGTTACAATGGATTCATCCAAATGGACGGCATCCTAATATTAAACATTGTACGTTTTTGACATTCATGGACCGATTTTGGATTGCAGCCACGCTATTTGGACTGTTGGAAGGCTCGTCAGTGGCCATCTTTAGAGTACAAACCAGAAGTGTAAAGATGAGAGAAAGCACTTGGCTGAATTACAAAAATGTTACAAAAATTTTTTTACTAGTTGAGGTGGTTTATGAATACAAGCGGATGTCACTTTACAACACCTTTTGTTAGAAAGGGACTTCCACTTGTATTACAAGTTACAAGCTTTTGAGAAACGGGCCCCAGGAAAGAGTTTTTTTAACACGCTGAAGACCACGATAAGTGGCGTTGTCGAAGAGGCGAAAAAAGGTGAAAATGATGATGATGATTATTTTAATGATGACCCGACTAATAGAATGATAACTATTAAATTATTATTTTTTAAAACCCCTTACGCTAAATGACAACAAAATCCATTTTAACGCAAAAAATGTCTCACATTATTTGAAAAAGAACTGATACTCTTCTAACTGCTGAATCGATTTCCATGAAACTTAGCTAAGAACCACCGCAAGAAAACTCGCTTTCGCGTAAAAAAAAACGCATCGAAATCAGTCCATCCGTTGGAGAGCTACGATGCCACAGACAGACACATAGACATTGGCGTCAAACATATAACCCCTCTTTATGCGTCGGGGGTTAAAAATAGTAGTACATTGCGAAACAAAGCTCCTCAACCATAAATAAGGAACTTTAATAATGGTATCGCCACACCCTCATCTAACAAACGACCCGGGTCCAGCTATTAAGTGAGACCCGACTAATTATTTATAATAATTATTTTAATATAGTGGCCCTAGATCTTCGCCCTTTTTGCACGTTGGGTGCTACACATTTATTTCGTCTACTTTAAATAAATTAACATAAGAAATGTGAATACCGTTGCGTGCTTTTGTTTACTGGAAACAAAAAAGTAATAGAGTTAGACCAAGAAAAGTCTGCAGAGATTTTGACAGCACACGAAGTGCAAGTGTTATTTATAGGTACCTACATCATAATTTCATAGAAGTTTGACGTTTAAAATAACACTTGCACTGCGTGTGCTATCAAAATCGTTGCAGACTTGTCTTGATCTGACTCTACAAATCGCAAATTTTAAATGGCATTCTTCATATTTTTTGTCAATGATTTTAAACTAGAATAGGTACTTAGTGTACAGTTTTAGTTAAAAACGAGAGTGACGGTCTTAAATCCAATAAGAAAATTCTCTGATCGTTTTAACGAGCCAATAAAGTGTCCCACTGCTGGGCAAAGGCCTCCCCCCTAGACTTCCAATCTTCCTGATTAACTGCAGCATCAGTTCAGTTACTGAGAAATTTGTCCAAGTTCTGATTTATTAATTCAATTCAAATTCCAGAAGTACAGGGGTCTCGGCCCCGAGTATATTTTTATGCCATTTGGGGTTGAGACCCTTGGCCCGTGGGGTCCTAATGCCCTACAACTTTTTAAAGACCTTTCAAAAAGGCTTATCGATTTCACTGGTGACCGAAGAGCTGGCAGCTTTCTCGCTCAACGTATTAGCTTCGCAATACAGCGGGGAAATGCTGCCAGCGTCCTCGGCACCATGTCAAAGGCGCCCAATTTCTTAGACGTATTTTAATTTTATTTTATTTTATTTTATTTACTATTAGTTTTTAGTTTTATTTTATAGATAAGTTAGTTTATTTTATTTTTAATGTTTGTATCTACCTTATAAATAAATTTCATGTTAATTCAATAAAAAAGTTAATTAAACAAATCAGAGCAATTATCTGTATCTACTTATACAGGATAAGCCTTAACGGGTGTCCAAAAAAAGGGCATCTCACGCCGACCGTGAGATAAATCTGCGAGGCAATTGGAACGGGCTCCGAGGGATTTATTAGTGATTTAAGGGCTAATGAAATAAGTCTGATTTTAGTATAAGTACCCTGTATAGTTAATTGGGGGATACAGGGATAAGATGGTTTGGATAAAAACGCGATTGTACGCAGATACTGTAATTGGAATTAAAGGTGATGTTCAGATTCAGACTGCACCAGCAGAAGCTGCAATATTGTGGCACGATATTACTGCCGACTGCATTGGCTGTCGCAAAAGTCGCAAGAGTACTCAATTTCGGTGCCCAGATTTTTGGTGTGACAAAGGCGCAAAGGCTTCGGCGGCTCGGTCATCTTGAGCGAATGGGAGGCGATCGGGCGGTGAAAAGAGCGTTTGAGGGAAAACTGATGTAAAATGTATCTCTCTCTCTTTCTCTTTCTCTCTCTCTCTCTTTCTCTATCCTTCTCTCTCTCTTTCTCTCTCTCTCTCTCAATACCTACTAAAGTAGGGATGTTGGCGTTGCTGTTGTAACGTTACTGCTGCAGCGGTGAGGTGAGCTATATATGTCACTGGGTTAGCGAGACTGTACTGCGAAAGTGCCTTAAAATCTTGAGTTAGCTCATCGTACAGGAAACATTCTTCTACTTCTTTTTAAAAAGGAACAAAACTACATTCTTTTTGCCTGGGAATCGAACCGACTAAAATTTTCAAAAAATAAACACTCGATATTTTGTCCCGCTAGTCGATACAGTTAATATTAATATTAATATTTTAGGTCTTACCCTCGTTTGTCGTACAAAATATCCGTAAAATCGAACATTTTGTACCCACACAAGAATATTTTTAGACAAACAAATTGTAAAAAATCTTTGAATGCAGTTTTCTTAAAAAAATACCACCTCCTTCCGGTAAATTTTAAGGCATATTGCCTCCAGAGTGTATAGTTATGTCCGATATCTTTACCTTCCTACAAAAATGCGTTTTTAAACGCATTATCAAACCTTATATTTCCGATAACAGATTTTTTTCCGAATTGGAAGGGCCCTTAACGTAACAGACGTTTAATTTAATTCCACTTAAAAAGAAACATTCGAGCCTGCTTCAAGTGCGATTCTGTGCGATTGATTTTAAGAAAAATAATATTTGTCAAGTACGTGATTGAACACGTAACGAAGACCGATACGACCTTCAAATCTTCTAGACAAGTGCGTACTACTCCCATCTTAAAGGACAGTATCGCACTTGCAACCATTCTGGTGTTACAGGTATCCATGGGCGTAATTACTTACCATCAGGAGATTCGTATGCTCGTCTGCATCCTATATCATGATATAAAAAAATATTTCAATTGAAAATGAGATCAATTTGACACCAGTTTCTAAGTTCGAATCAAGCCCAAGGCAATAAAGCGATTGAGAGGCATCTTTATTCTGTTTTAGAGATTAGTCCCGTTATTTTCTTTAATTGCGTTGCCTTTGGCGAAGATTTCGTTAATAATAGTTTCAATTCGTATTTAGGCTTTTGTTTTTGATATTGTTTATTTAGTTTCGTCCTCGATATGACGTTAAACTGTCGTGCACCTAATGGCATTAGGTGTAAACGGCCAACTTGGGGCACGCTGACCACCTTGAGAAGGTGCAGTGTTGGCCTAGTTGGTACAGTTTGTGCTAGAGCAGGGCACAAACTTAGTACGGTGGCGGAAGAATGTCAAGGACATCAACGGCGGCGTACATGAGCCGAGTCAGAAGGCTCACTGTTCACTCACCAACCCGCACTGGACGAGCGTGGTGGGTTACTCGTCTAATCCCCTCTCAATTATGAAACGCAAAACAAAAAATAGGCCCCTCGTGCCCGGTCGCTCCGGGGGTACTGTTGATGACGGTAGGCAGTCTACCCTCGGAGAAGGGGGTGCTAAGAATCCCCGGGCGTTGTTATCTCCTAACCGTCTCACGACTAATGCATGTCAAAGGGAAAATAATACCGAAAATCTTAAAATATTAACTTATAACGTTCGTACATTGCGAACCGAGGAACGTCTACTCGAACTAGAGAACTCGTTGAAAGAGATTAGGTGGGATATCGTAGGTTTATCAGAGGTTCGCAGAGCAGGAGAAGAAACTATTGAGCGAGCCGACAACATTTTTTTCTACCACGGCAAGCCAGGCGGTCGTGGAGGAGTAGGCTTCATGGTAGCTAAACGCTGGAAAGAAAACATTTTAGAGTTTGTAGCCTATTCTGACAGAATCGCCGTGCTCAAATTCCAACTGACTCAAAAGGAAACCCTAACAGTTGCTCAGGTATATGCCCCAACATCCTCGCATTCAGACGCTGCCGTAGAGGAGTTTTATGACTTGCTAGATAAAGCCTGCGACGAGCACCGAGGTTCGTGGACAATAGTACTCGGTGACTTCAACGCAAAAGTAGGGACAAGGCAAGAATTTGAAGATAGCCACATACTCGGACCACACGGGTTAGAAAACCGCAATGATCGTGGTTCACGCTTGATTCAATTCGCCTTTGGACGTAATCTCAGTCTTTGTAACTCGTTCTTCTATAAGAAACCACAGCGCAGGTGGACTTGGGTGTCACCCAACGGAGACACAAAGAATGAAATAGATTTTGTACTTTCATCCAATCAAACCATTGTAAACAATATTGAAGTCCTCAATGCAATAAAATATAGTTCCGATCACAGACCAGTTCGAGCAAGTCTCCTGTTTAATTTCAGAATACATCGACAACGGAAAATGTTAAGTACGATCAAACGTCTGGATAAAAGCATTTTAATTAGTAACAAATCAACCTTCAACCTAGAACTAAAGAACGCATTCACAGCATTAAGCCTTGATACGGAACAAGTTGACTTACCTAATGTAGACACTGTAGACAGCCAGTATTCAAAAATTAAAAAATGCATCAAATCTGCATCTAATAAAATCAAATGCGCAAATAATAAAACAAGCAAATTGACAGACCCCACGATAAACCTTATTCAAAGTAGACACAATTTCAGGAGCAACGCCACAGGAACCAGCTATAAATCATTAGACAGAGAAGTAAAACGAAGCATTCGAAAGGACATACGCACTTACAATAATACACTAATTAAAGTAGCCCTAGAGCAAAACAGATCTCTTAAAATAGCCAAACAAGGAATCACCAAACAAAAAACATGGATCTCTGGCCTACGCGATGAAACTGGTACTATACAAGGCGACAGAGGAAAGATAATGGCGATTTGCACGAAGTTTTACAAAAACTTATACTCCGACCCAGTTCGCTCATGCAATACCACCAACATTCCATACTTCTGTCCTGATACCATTCCACCCATAACGGGCTATGAAGTCCACGTAGCGCTGTCTAAAATGAAATACAGTAAAAGTCCTGGGGAGGATGGTATCACTACAGAGGCTCTTAAAATCGGCGAGCCAACCCTAATCACACACATTACTAACCTTTTTAATGATATTTTAAAAACAGGCATATTTCCGCAACAGTTTTGTCATTCCAATATTATAATTCTGTACAAGAAGGGAGACAAGGCCGACATAAACAATTACAGACCTATAAGCCTCGTCTCTCATCTGTATAAAACATTTATTAAAGTCATTGAACACCGCATATCAGGCCAACTAGATAGACAACAACCACCAGAACAGGCAGGGTTCCGACCCGGACTATCCACCACAGACCATCTACAGACACTCAACCAAATAATAGAAAAGCACCATGAATTCGACCTTCCTCTCTACCTTGCATTCGTTGATTATACAAAAGCCTTTGACAGCATTTCTCATAAATCGATATTTACTGCTTTAGAAGAACAAAACATAGATCCCACATATATAAATCTCTTACACAACATTTACAATAACAGCACAGCAAATATAAAATTACAGTCTTCTGGCCCAACTTTCAGAATTGAAAAAGGCGTCAAACAGGGTGACCCGCTATCTCCCAAATTATTTACGTCCACCTTGGAACAGGCCTTCCGTAAGCTGGCGACCGATTGGGAAGATAGGGGCGTTGAAGTCGGCGGCAGACGGTTAACAAACCTTCGCTTTGCTGACGACATCGTCCTTTTCTCAGCGTCGGCTACAGAACTCGAAAGCATGCTCCAACAACTGAGCACGGTAAGCCTTGAGATCGGACTGCAAATGAACATGTCAAAGACCAAACTAATGACAAACAGCGCCAAACGTAGGATTCAAGTAGACGGCGGAGGAATTGAATATGTCCATGAGTACATTTACTTGGGCCAAATAGTCTCTTTCCAGGCACGACAAGACAAGGAGGTCGCAAGACGTACCGAAAATGCCTGGAAGAGCTATTGGTCCATGAAAGAATACATGAAGGGAGACCTTCCTATATCGCTGAAACGCAAACTCATGGATATGTGTATTCTTCCGATCCTCACCTACGGCGCTCAGACTTGGTCTTTGACTAATGCTCAAAAGCTTTCCCTCAAGGTTTGCCAGAGAGCGATGGAGCGCAGTATTCTAGGTGTCAAATTGACTGACAGAATCAGAAATTCCATCTTGCGCTCCAAAACCAAAGTAGCCGACGTAGCCCTGACAGCCGCCAAGCTTAAATGGGACTGGGCCGGACACATCTGCCGTATGCCAAACGACTTGTGGGCCAAGAAAACTACCGAGTGGACACCAAACATAGTGCGGCGGCACGGCAGACCTAGAAGGAGGTGGCGGCACGATCTCGACGTCTTTCGGAAAGATTGGCCTAATATTGCCATAGAACGAGACGCGTGGAAGAAAGAGAGGGAGGCCTTTGCCCAGCAGTGGGACACAACAGGCTAACAAATAATAAATAATAATAATAGTTTTATTTTGATTTTTCAAAACGTCTCGCTTGGCACGCCTCGGTGGCACGCAGTTCAAAATCCCATACAAAATGACACTTAACGCAAACGCGTTCGTCACGTCATCACCGTATCGAATGAAATTTACACTAGAGGTACCTGTACGGTTACCATCAGTTTGTCGCTGACATAAACGCCGTCGAGAACGTAATTTACTTTCTATACATCCCGTTTGCACTAATATGCGAGTGCGAGCGAGATGTATAGAAAGTAAATTACGTTCTCGACGGCGGTTATGTCAGTGACAAACTGATGGTAACCGTACTGGGGTACTGTATAGGACACTTAGGATCACTTCCACCATCCCACTAACCCGGGGTTAAGCGGTTAAACCTAATAACCTAATGTCAAATTGTACTGGTAACCATGGAAACTCCAAGTTTAACCTGTTATCCCCGGGTTAGTAGAATGGTGCAAGTGGGCCTTAGAATAACTAAGTTGGTACTCAAAAATCGTTTAACAAATGTATCATAATTATGTCACCCGTATCGTAACACCAATCAGAAACATTCATTAAAATCGCCTTCAATTCCAATAATTTTAACATTAAAAACATAAAACGGGTTAAAACCGAAATTATTCCTACAGCTCCAATCGCAAGGTGAAATAAAAGGCCGATCGGTAGATACTGCACAATTTGGTGCGGATTAAATATTAATCCGGGGATGCTATTCTGAAAGCGTGCGATAAATTTTTTTAGCTCCATTACGTTGCTGGGCTTCTCCCCAGGGACTACTAGTATGTATTTTTGTAGCAAAGAGTTAATAATAGTAGAGGTATAAAGTCTAAGAAATAGCTGAAGTATATTTTGCTTTTTAAATAAAAGTAAACAAATCATTTGTACATTTTCGGGTAGTTATAACATTTATTGATAAGCCCAGGGCTCGGAACCGGTATTGAAATACCTGTTAATATCGTTCCAAAACCGTTATATTATTTCGTTCACAAAAAAACCGGTTAATTGATGGAACGCGAACTAAATAATTACGTTCTCTCTCCTAACCGGTAAGAAGAGGGAACGGAACTTTATGGTTCGCAAGGAACGATATAATACCGGTTACACTTGGCTTTCGGAGACTCTCGGTTAAACTCGTTGTCATAATACTTATTCGTTCTATCTCGCTTCGATATTTTCAATTTAACCGGTTAATTTCGTTCCACAAAAACGGAAGGCGAACAAATTAGGCATAAATCAGTATCTTAATAGAACAGTTCTTTAACCGGTAACCACAAACGGAAACGAAGTCCTTTTCGTTCCCGGGTGAATGAACGAAACCGGTTTGAAAAATAAAACGGTTTCCGAGCCCTGTTTAACCTACATTATTTTTGATCATGTAATTTTTTCATCTTCCCTCAACTGGCTTAAGAAGCCATTTGAGGGTAGATTTTGTTTACTCTTTTTTAAATACCTAAAGATACAGACTATAGAACAGTGTCGTATGCGTAATTATTAGATCGCAGTTTGACTTCTGATCTTTGTAGCAGGGCTCCCAGGCTTTAAGAAACCTAATGTTGTCAGGCTGAAAAGTAGTCCTTTTACTATTCTCATTCATTCACCGTCAAAAAATTCACACCTTATTCACAAATAGGATTTAAATACTTGACGTAGGTACGACAATTCCTTTTCTTTTCATTGTGTTACCCGCTGTTGGGGTGTAGGTCTCGAGTCATAATTCTTCCATTGACTCCGGTCCTGGACCGTTTGGGTAACCTACTCCCATTCCATCCCCAACACACCCAACTTTACTTCCACGAAACGGCGCCAAGTAAATTTAGGGTGACCACTGACCAGGATTCCGTTTAAGAAAATAAAATAAAACTCAACGAAGCTTCAGTTCATTCGGCATGTTAACTCCTAAACATCCTGGAAGGCAGGATTGAAAAGACAAGAGGAAATTAAAAGACCGGCACAAGAAAGAAATGGTTGGCGATTACTCCACCTACAAGAGCTAAGCTCTTAAGTTATGATGATGAAGATTCAGTTAACACAAAACATGTAGCACCGTATGGCGACACCTAGTTCGGTTGACAAACTTATTTTTTTCTAAGATTGTACGCATCTTCTACAATCAACTACTCTTTGGTGTAGTAAATAGACAATAATAGCACTGACTACATTAAATCCCAATTTAGTATATTTCTAAACGTCTTGGATGAAGATTGTTGGATTAACTTGTTGCATTTTGAATTCTTTATATTTTGGATCGTGACAAATCGCTACAGTTAAATTTACCTGACATAGTCTAATTTCTCTGAATATAGAAGCTTGTAGTTATTATGAGTTTTGCAGCACCCTTACAGGGTTCATAGCTAACGCAAAATAAAAGAAAAGTCAGTCACATTTCTTTCACTATTGATTTCAACTTGGCCAATTTTAACCCTGCCAACCTGCAATAAAATTTTGCGAACGCATTAACGGTGACAAATGGTTTGGTGCAACTGACCCTTGGTCTGCGAACAAATCGCTGAACTGCCAATTCCCTCCCCTTGCTTAATACCTCCGTCGTTCAATCCCTGCCCAGATTTTATCAGGGATAAAATACATTGTATGTCCTTTTTTGGGTTAACTATATCTGTGCCAAAATTCGTCTAAATTCGTTCATCCCTTTTTGTGTCTGATTATACTTCGGGTGTCGACCGAAGACGATTACATATATTTACTTGCAGCAGTACGAGAGTATGTGCCGTCTCTGTCACACATTTAAAGTAAGCCTAGAAAGCGAAAAGCAACCTATCCCCTCTCTCACTCCCGCACGACCGGATCCCAGTCACGTGGTAACCTCATTACGTGATTTTGTGTCGTCAAGTTCACACGTTATACTTCTGACCGGGACTAGATTCGTGATAATTATGGGAAAAAGGAAAAGGTCTAGGTCAAAGGAAAGTGATTATAATGATATCTTAAGAAAAATGAAAAAATTAGAACGCAAGTTAAAGGAAAGACGAGAACGGTCGTTATCAGTGAGTTCAAATGCATCGAGTTTGAACTACCGCGGTGATAATTATGACTATGACCGATATTACGATGTTTATCCAGGTAAGTTATCTTAAAAACATTTGAAGTTGAGTAGGTAATTATGTTTCAAGTTTTCTGCATGACGTAGTCAGTAGGTAAGTACACGCTTATCTACATGTACCTACGCGGCAAATCATAATTGCTAATATGTTTACCAACTATTATGTTATAATTTTTAACCGGTTAAGTGTATTTTCACAAAACCTCGAAAAAATGTAATCCGCACGGGTACCTACCTTGGACCCCGCTGTGCATGGGTACCTATCTTGGACCCGGTCTGCTTGAGGGTACCTACCTTGGACCCGCTTGGTATGCGCGCATTACGTTATGGGTTACTATCTTGTACCTACCCACAAAAAAAAAAATAAAAAAAAAAAAAAAATTGTAGGTACTTATACCTATTTATGCACATACCCAAATCATTAAATAGGTATTGCTGGTGGTTTTTAGATGAAGACGCGTATGATCCAGCGACCAACTTGGATGATGAAATGGGTGACGAGGAGCGTCCCGCACAATTCGATTCCCCGCTTCCCGCTCCCCCGGCACCGGCCATACAGCAGCCGCCGCCATCGGTACCGCCGCCATCGTTACCGCCGCCGCCATCGTTACCGCCGACCGAGGCCGTGCCAGGCACATCATCATCGGCTATCTTACCTGAAGGGCAAGAGACAGACGCTACGGTAAACTTAGATCCTGTCATTCTAGATCTTTTAGGAGAGGACCCTTCTACTAAAAAGAGTTATGGTGCAAGTTTACATAAAGATATTGCCCCGAGGTGGGCTCATATCCTCACTAATGGTCTGACGAAAGAATCTCAAGCGGATCTAATAAAACAATATCGGTTACCCGAAAACTGCACCAATTTATCATCCCCAAAATTGAATCCTGAGATAAAAGCCGCGCTCTCTGAGTTAAATATCAAACAAGATCAATATAGCCAGGGCAAACAAAATCAAATTGGAAGCGGTCTCGCAGCTCTAGGACAAGCTTTAAATTGGGTTGTTACAGCCAAAGATATTATCCCCCCAGATATAGTTAAAGCTTTAATTGACGCCGGGAGGCTTATCTGCGACAACCACTACAGGGAATCGTTATCGCGTAGATATGCGATACTAAACACACTTAACAGAAACATCAGAGATACTGTTAAAGATACAAAGATTGACGAAAATCTCTTTGGATCCAACTTATCTGACCACTTGAAATCATCAAAAGCAATAACGAAGACTGGCTCAGAAATGAAGCCTGCGCCCCGAGCACCATACAGGGTGCCATCAGCTTTCCAGCCACAAAGAGGAGCTTTAAACTCGAGGGGGAACTCGCGCGCAGCAGCGACCGAGCCGCGGACAGCCCCTGCGTCCCGCCGGCCGCCGCATCCCCCGCCGCCGCGAGATCGCCGCCAGCCTGCCACGCGGGGCCGTCATCGCGCTTCTGGCTACTCGAGACATCAGAGGAGACATTAATGGAACCACAGGTACTGGTAGCAGGACGCTTAAAATATTTTTACAATAAATGGACCGAACTTACCGATGATCATACTATCCTAAATTGGGTCAAAGGTTATAAAATACCGTTCAAAGAACAGCCCATACAGACAATACAACCAAAAAATAATGCTTGTATTTCTCATTCTCAAATGACCATTATCGATGATTGCATTACCGAACTTTTAACGTCTAAATTCATCTCACCTTGCACACCTTGTGAAGGTCAATTCATTTCCCCGATCTTTACAGTGCCTAAGCCAAACGGGAAAAACAGGTTCATATTAAATTTAAAAATGTTAAATAAGTATATTGAGGTGGACCACTTTAAGATGGAGGACTACCGCACTGCCCTTAAGCTTTTACAATGTAATTATTATATGGGTTCTATTGATTTACAAGATGCGTATTTTCTAATCCCAATAGATGAAAATGATAAAAAGTTCTTGCGCTTCGAATGGAAATCACAAATATACGAGTTTAATGTACTCCCGTTTGGCCTATGCAGTGCTCCATATGTATTCACTAAGCTGTTCAAACCTGTTTTGCAATACTTACGCTCATCGGGTTTAATGTCAGTAGCTTATCTTGATGATTTTTTATGCATCGGCCAAACTTATGATGAGTGTTTGAAAAACATTAGCATAACGAAAGATATTTTGGAATCTTTGGGGTTCGTGATAAATACTAAGAAGAGTGTAATGGTACCTAATAAGACTTGTACGTTTTTGGGCTTCAAATTTGACACTAAACATATGATTATTACTTTGCCAGAAGAGAAAAAAACACGTATTAGGAATAAAGCTATAGAATTGATGAGAAAAAGTAGCTGCACTATTAGACAATTTGCAGAATTCATAGGTTTACTAACCTCCGCATGCCCAGCCGTGAGTTATGGTTGGATGTACACCAAACTATTCGAACGAGAAAAATTCCTCGCTCTCAATAATAGTGAGGACTATAATAGGCGAATGGCAATAGGGTCGTTTCTAAAAAATGATTTTTTATGGTGGATAGATAAAATCGGTTCATCTTTTGGCCCTATTAGAAAAAACAATTACCTTATGGAAATATTTAGCGACGCTTCTAATACTGGCTGGGGCGCAGCATGCGGGGGTCAAAGTGCAAACGGTAATTGGACTGATTCAGAATTACATCTTCACATAAATACTCTCGAATTAAAAGCAGCTTATTACGGACTAAAAATATTTACCGAAAACGTACAAGACTGTGATATATTGTTGAGGATCGACAACACCACTGCCATTAGCTACATAAACAGGATGGGAGGTGTGCAACACCCCCATTTGAACGATTTAGCTCGTAAAATATGGCAGTGGTGTGAAGACAAGAATATCCATATATTCGCCTCTTATATAAAATCCTGCGAAAATGTAATTGCCGATAGGGAATCTCGCCGAATCAATATCGACACGGAATGGGAAATCTGTCAACCAGTTTTCGTACAAATAACCAACCTATTAGGTAAACCGGAGTTTGATCTATTTGCTAGTGCCCAGAATAATAAATGCACTAGATATGCGTCTTGGAAACTAGACCCTTTTTCGGAGGTAGTTGACTCGTTTACATTTAATTGGCATGGCATAAACTTTTATGCCTTCCCTCCATTTAGTCTGATCACTAGAGTCCTGGAAAAAATTATTACAGACCAAGCAGAAGGAATTTTAATTGTACCTGACTGGCCTTCACAGCCATGGTACCCTTTGTGGTCTAGGCTCATTATATCAAAGAAATATTTTTTCGGTCCTGACAAAACATTGTTGTACTCCCCTTTCAGAACCTGCCATCCACTTCACGCGGACCTTGTTCTGGTGGCAGCCAGGTTATCAGGGACTCATTGATAACGCGGGGCGTACCATTGGATTCTTTAGATATAGTAATGGCTTCATTTTCACCACAAACGTTATAACAATATAGTAGCACAATTACATCTTGGGCTTCCTATTGTACAAACAATAACGTAAACATATTGAATGTCGATAGCAGTAATGTAATTTCTTTTCTTACACAAAAATTTAATGAAGGTGCTAGCTATAGTTCCTTAAATACACACAGATCAGCCTTATCAATTATTTTGGGTACGGAAGTGACACTAAATGACTGTATTAAACGATTTATGAAAGGTGTATATAGGCTTAATCCACCTCGGCCCAAATATAATTCAACATGGGATACTAACATCGTGCTAAATTATCTCTCTAATACGTATCCCTACCCGTATGATGATATTTCACTGCCTAATCTGACTTATAAAACCAGCACTCTTTTATGTATAGCATCTGCCCAACGAATGCAAACCATTAGTTTTATTAAATTACAAAACATAACATTACAAGATGATGCGATTATTATTAGAATTACCGAATTAATTAAGACGTCTAGGCCTGGAGCTTGCCAACCACTCATAAGATTGCCCTTCATACGTGAAAACCCTAGCATTTGTCCAGCTTTAGCACTAAAAACCTACATAGAAAAAACCCAACACTTACGTCAAAATTCACTAGATGGACATCTGTTTTTAGGAATTCGCAAACCGCATAAAAAAGTTGGAACCCAGACTCTAGCGCGTTGGGTAAAGAAGGTGCTGCACGATAGCGGCATCGATATATCAATATTTGGTGCTCATAGCACCAGGTCAGCATCGACATCCGCCGCGTACAGATCAGGGATCAATCTGGAGGTGGTTCGCAAGGCCGCAGGATGGAGTGACACCTCCAATGTATTCCTTAAGTACTATTATAGAGATGTTGTACAGACAAATCAAGATGTGTTCATTAATGCAATACTTAGTTAGTTCACAGGCTATTTGCATTTATATGTATTAACGTAAAGTTAAGCGAGCGATAAATGTACAATAACCCTTGCGTTTACGTTTTAGTTTACGTACGATTAATTTCCCTTGTTTTGTTTAGTTGGGAATTTGGAAATTAAAGTTAACTTGTTGATTTGAACATTTTATCTTTTTATTTCTTCAATTCGTTAACGATTTGGTACTTACCTATTCTGTCGTTTAAATCAACTTAAACTACTCTAAACATCTGCAAGTAAATATATGTAATCGTCTTCGGTCGACACCCGAAGTATAATTAAGAATCAAACAAACTTACCTTGTGTTGTGATGTTTGATTCCAATTATGCGAGGGTGTCGACCGAAGACGATTACATCGTCCCAACCCTCCCAACCCCAAAATACCTCAATAAAATGTTCAAACCTATAACACAAAATCTGGTCTCTCTTAAATAATGAGGTTACCACGTGACTGGGATCCGGTCGTGCGGGAGTGAGAGAGGGGATAGGTTGCTTTTCGCTTTCTAGGCTTACTTTAAATGTGTGACAGAGACGGCACATACTCTCGTACTGCTGCAAGTAAATATATGTAATCGTCTTCGGTCGACACCCTCGCATAATTGGAATCAAACATCACAACACAAGGTAAGTTTGTTTGATTCTTAATTATTCAGACATCCAAAAAGTCGCAACTTTATCTAGGTCGAAGTAGGTTTATCATTCTTGTAAGGCTTTGAGTGTAAAATACCGAGTCCGCTGTTAACCTACGTAGTTTTAATAGTTTATGTGACTGCAACATAATGAAAGACATTAAAATACGAGTGTGAGTATTGCAAAGAGCTGTAACATCTATCACTTTATGGCAGCTATTTTAATTTGATAGTGACTTGTTAACCAAATAAATAAATAAACAATAGAATAAATACTTGTATTTACCGAAAAAAGGAATAAACGCTTAACGCCGAATCACAAATTGGAAGTAGATCTCCCAGATTTATAATCGCAAATTAGTCGCACCATTCCAAGAATCGCGCCCCAAATCGCGCGATTAATTTCTCCCGAGACTACAGTTTCTCGTACGAATGAAACGGAGAGATTAGGCTGCTCATTTCGTTTGAATTGGACTTTAATTGAATTATCCGATTTAGCTCCATTATATCAGGATCCTGAGATATTGTTACAAATCCTGATAATTTTATTTTTGATCTTCGTTTCACGAGATATAGCTTTTGTAAATGAGATTGAAAGGTATCGTTATTAGGAACTACTCCACATCTATTATCTACTATTGACTGATATTTCGGTTGGTAATTATGAAAATATCAATAGAGTGTATTCGGGTAATTCCGAATGTCGAAAACTGTCGGATAATTCCGAAAAGAGACTTTTATTATGATGGAATTTTGGGTGATTTTCATCTGAATTTCGGAATTATCCGATTTTCGGAATTACCCGAGTAAACCTTACCTACTGTTATAAATGTTATAATTTTCGAAATAATACCTAACATTGCTAGATCGTTACGTGATTACAGTATTGTGTTTTTTTTATGAAAACGGGGTTTCTTTGATAATTATTTCGTAAGAAACACTATGTTTATAATCTAAGGCGATGAAGCTACCCAGTTAACAAAAAAAAATGCCTGTCTTAATTTATTATACACTGTGACGCCTCATATTGTATTCACCGTGGCCTGTAACAGTACGGTTACCATCAGTTTGTCACTGACATAAACGCCGTCGAGAACGTAATTTACTTTCTATACATCCCGTTTGCACTAATATGCGAGTGCGAGCGAGATGTATAGAAAGCAAATTACGTTCTCGACGGCGTTTATGTCAGTGACAAACTGATGGTAACCGTACAGGAGCAATAAACTATAACACTCCTCAAACTGACCAACATTTGTTTAGCACAACTTGTCTTGTGTTTTTGATTTTAGTTTATTGTAAGACAAAATATAATGCGTTATGTTTAAAGCGTGACAAGCAACGTAAATTACACTGGTGATAGCGTACATTGAAAATAATATTTAATTTCTATGAAAAAGAGTAATTTTTGAACTACATAATTTTTGAACAAACGTTTTATCGTTTCAAGAGTACCTACCTACAATCTATGTGAAGCTACGGCCTTCCCCGGGGTTCATATCCCACTCGGAATCCTTTGGGTCTTTGGGATAACTCTACAAATGGGATTTTTTTTTATTCTCTAACAAAAATAATCAACAAAGGCCTTTATTATACACAAAACGTTGTCTCAACTTACGTACTTTACTCGGTCTTAGCTGGAGGCATCGGAAAGTTACGCTTTTGTTCAGTGAAACAAGGCTTCTTTACAAGTATAAATCGATAGCGTGCCTAAGAAAAACATTATAACAGGTGGCTCGACATGGCAGACGACAAAGGCGAATTCATTAAAGCAGCAAGAAAAATATATCAAATGGAACGACAGCCAATCAGAAGAAGAACCAGTACCTCGAATCGACGAGCAAAATGGCATCTTAAGATGATATCGACCCTACTTGATACAATATATAATGAAGACCGAAACGGAAACGACGAGCAGTATATCACCAAAGCTCTTCTTCGACGACATAACCTGTCCCACCTACTTTCCAATATTAGGCTGCATAGACAACATCTAGCGACTTTCACCAAGGAGTTTTGGCTGAAGGGTGTCAAGTTCCGGCGGTTCCGCGGCCGGCTCCCTGACACTGCGGGGTTGCGAACAGCATCGCAGCCATAATTGTGTGTTTTTAGTTTTAAGATATATTTTGTAATAATGTGTATGCTAGTTTTAAGGTATTTATCTATGGGCCAATAGTTGCCTGAAAATAAATATTTTCATTTCATTTCATTTCATTTCATAGCCGGCTGATTATAACCATCCCTCCCATTCCCAGAGCGTGTCACTCCCCACAAAATTTCGTCCCCTGGTATGCCGGCTGGTCCGGAGCAGACATGTTCCTGGCTGGGTGAGGCGCAGTCTTGTCTTGTCTTGTAAGGTTAGGCAGGCGTGGCTCACTCCCCGATTTCGTCGCGTCGCAACAAGTAGCTACAAGTACATCCGTCCCACACCAATGGGGTTGGCCGGTGGAAGTTTTTAGCAGATGGCGCCATCATAGCTTGCCCTGTCAATCCCTATAATTGTGTCAAATTTTTGTATTTTTAATACACTGGATGCCAGCCTTTTAAGCCAAATCTCATAGAAAAAGGGGCAAGCTATGATGGCGCCACCTATGCAAACCTTTGACAGTTGCCAACCCCATTTTGGTTGCTAGCCATAAGCCGCGCGTGGCGCTGTCGCCACCTAGCGGTCATATCGGTCCTGATCGTAACAGACGCGTTTTGTTAGAGAGTGAGTCTTCTGTACCTAGTACTATTATTTATTCTGTGGGTGAGGTAAATAATACTATGAAGAAAATTGCAAGCATTGCGGCATAGATATGGTCAGCATCAATTGTAGCGGATGAAACAACGTGCTAAAAGTGTCTGCCGTCCTGGATAACTTTTCCAAATATAGATAAATCTGTACAATTCATGTTCAAAGTATATCTTTTATAGTTTTAATTGTTCTACTCATAAACACATCACTTTTTGTGAAGCTGTTAAAAAATGATGACTGTACTTAATCAAAAGTGAAACACCACCACAGCCTGTCTGATACGAGTAACTATTAGCTGTCTTATAACTCCATAGGGCTTGGTCCGAACGGAGACCTCGCGACATATATAATATATTATATAAGTATACATAATTATATACATTGGAGGCAACATAGACAGTTTCATTCCACAGTTTAGCTGTTAGGTAGGCATGCAAAAGATATGTACATATATTCGGTGTAATGTTTTAGGTGATACAAGAAATTGTACAAAACGATTGTACTGATTTCTATGATCAACTTTTACTATAGCAGCAACTCTAAAATCAGAAAAAAAGCCTTGTTTTCATAGTATACATTGTGTCAAAGAGAACTTTAGTATTGGAACACTTAAACTTTTGTGCGATTTATTGACAGCCTTAATAAAATGTACCCAAATCGTTTCAAAATGCCCACAGGAAAATGGCCTGTTTCCCCGAAAGTTACTGACCCAATTTTAGGTTTGAATAAAATTGATGTAATTTCGTCTTTCTACTGACTGGTTCCAACATTACAAGGAAAGGTAATTTATTTAGAACTCAATAAGGTTTGACGTGGAAATTTAATCATTTTCAGGAATTATTATACCAAGGTAGTGTAAAAATAAAATTTCTTTTTCTTTCTTTGATGGTCTCCTAGCCTAGTCGGTAGTGTAAAGGGGACGGCCTATTGGGAGGACGCTGTGGGCATGGATAAAACACAAGATCACTTCTTCTTGTATACATTTTCTCAGCTAGCTTTACAATTAAATATCTACACTCGATGGCTGCCTCTAAACGAATGCCCATTGCGCACCGCGTTCCATTTGACAGCGGGCTTAAATTCTAAATTTGAATATCGTGACTAGCCAGTCACTGATTAAAAAAGACTGTAAAGGTTGTAAACCTTTACATATCTCCCCTCCTCGGGTGAAAGAGGCAGCTATCTTTCACAAAACTACGCCCTATCGTACTCTACCCTAACTACCGATTGGCCCTACCTATTAGATCCAACCCCTACAATTTTTTTCCTAACACCCCTTCGCTAAAGTCGGCCTTATACAAGGTAGCCAACATCTATGATCTTCTTCGTAGGTCATGCCTATGGCTGAGATCCTCGCAAATAGGTCAGATGTGGGCTTGGTTTGGAAAAATGGATAAAAAACCAAACCCACGACGAGAACTAGACCCCCTTTTTTATTTTGAATTTCCTCACAGCTAATTGTCTCTGGCCATTACTAGATGACACCTGTATCTCTGACAGCTGTTAGCAAATTCGCCTAACGTCAAAATAAAAAAAAACAAGGCGAATTTTAATTTTACAAGAAAAAAAATATAAATATTTATCAGCAGCTGATGTTCTTCATCGGTGGTGGAGTCGAAGTTGGGGGCTGCGTATGGCCACCAGTCTTCTCGCTGCACCACCATTAGCGATGAAGTGGAGCCAGGAGGTGTCTCGTAGCAGTTCCAGGTCGTTGGCCGTGGCGATGAAGTGGGGGCTGCGTATGGCCGCCGATCCTCTCGCCGCGCCTTCCGAGTTGAACTTGAGCCCAGCAGGGGCTCATATCTGATGCTGCATCCTGATGAGCAGCTGAAGAAGCGTCATCTAGTCGTCGGCCGTTTCTTGATACATGCAAAGAAACAAGATATATATATGCTGCTCTCCAAGTTAACATAAACATCATAGGGGTGTTAGTATTACAGAGTGATATATTTCCATCATGTAAAGGGGACGGCCTATTGGGAGGACGCTGTGGGCATGGATAAAACACAAGATCACTTCTTCTTGTATATATTTTCTCAGCTAGCTATACAATTAAATATCTACACTCGATGGCTGCCTCTAAACGAATGCCCATTGCGCACCGCGTTCCATTTGACAGCGGACTTATTACTAATTCTAAATTTGAATATCGTGACTAGCCAGTCACTGATTAAAAAAGACTGTAAAGGTTGTAAACCTTGTCATGAAGGTTGTAAGTAATAAGGTTGTAAACCTTTACAGTAGCGACCCGGCTTACGAAGCAGGAGGCCCCGGGTTTTAATCCCGGTAAGGGCATTTGTGTGTTCCTGAGTTATGGAACTTATGGATGCTATCAACAAGATTAAATAATGTATTTATTTATATAAGTAGGTACCTATGTACATCGTCGCCTAACCCACATCCACATAGGTTGACGAAATATAAAGTGACGGCGCGATTCGGGAAATGAATTAGAGATTCACTAGATATGAAATAGTAAAGAATTGTGACGTTCCACGGCAAAAGGTACCATTGCCCCGGCTGAATATTGGAGCGGCGTTAATAATAGCGTAAGCGCCAGCCGCCTTAAGGGACCTTTTTCCTTGGAACGTCACATATCTTTACTATTTCATATCTAGTGAACCTCTAATTCACTTCCCGAATCGCGCCGTGAGCCGATCTCTCGAACAAGTTTGAACAAGATCGGCTCACTTTATATTTCATCAGCTTTACCTGCAAGCAGTTTGAGGTAGTTTGGGGTTAAGTAGGTCGGTTCGTTTAAGATTGTCCTCAAATATTTGTATATATTTTTAAAGGCTACAAATATAATGAGCACCAAAAAATACTTTGGTACCCTAAATAAAAAAATCATGCTTACCAAAAAAAAATACTGAACACCAAAAAAATAAGGCCTAAAAATACAAAAGTACCACCATTTTAATTGCGACTGCACTTCGAATTGTATTCAAATACCAAATATATTGAATGATCACCAAAGATCATTAATGATCACCAAATCTTGAAGACCAAATTAATGCGATATTTTCACCTAAATAAACCACTATGATTACCAAAAAATGTATACACAATAAAGTAAACTGACGCCAAAATTACTAGCCCCTCCAGCTCAACCCCCCGTACCCCGCACCGCATACCTACCTTACCTAATCTACTTTTCTAGTATCTATCTGCTATCAGTTAAGTTAGCACTGCGACCCTTACAGAAACGAGATGGTACTAGAAAAGTAGGTTAGGTTTGAACTGCGACCTTTACAGAAACGAAATGCTAGTATAAAAGTGGGTTAGGTTAGGTTAGAACTGCGATCCTCACAGAACCGAAATGCTACTAAAAAAGTGGGCTAGGTTAAGTTTCAACTGTTACCCATACAGATACGAAATGCTACTAGAAAAGTGGGTTAGGTTAGGTTTGAACTGCGACCCATACAGAAACGAAATGCTACTAGAAAAGTGGGTTAGGTATGCTATCCTATTAAAGCACATGACTCCAAAATAATAATTATTCTAGAAGCGAAATGCTACTAGAAAAGTGGGTTAGGTTAGGCTTGAACTGCGCCCCATACAGAACCAAACTGCTATCAGAAAAGTGGGTTAGGTTAGGTTTGAACTGCGACCCTTACAGAAACCAAATGCTACTAGAAAAATGGGTTAGGTTAGGTTTGAACTGCGACCCTTACAGAAAAGAAATGCTACTAGAAAAGTGGGTTAGGTTAGGTTTGAACTGCGACCCTTACAGAAAAGAAATGCTAATAGAAAAGTGGGATAGGTTAGGTTTGAACTGCAACCCTTACAGAAAAGAAATGCTACTAGAAAAGTGGGTTAGGTTAGGTTTGACCTGCGACCCTTGCAGAAAAGAAATGCTACTAGAAAAGTGGGTTAGGTCAGCTTTGAACTGCGACCCATACAGAAAAGAAATGCTACTAGAAAAGTGGGTTAGGTTAGGTTTGAACTGCGACCCTTACAGAAAAAAAATGTTACTAGAAAAGTGGGTTAGGTTAGGTTTGAAAGGCGATCCATACATAAACGAAATGCTACTAGAAAAGTGGGTTAGGTTAGGTTTGAACTGCGAACCTTGCAGAAAAGAAATGCTACTAGAAAAGTGGGTTAGGTTAGGTTAAGTTTGAACTGCGACCCTTACAGAATCGAAATGCTACTAGAAAAGTGGGTTAGGTTAGGTTAGAACTGCGACTGTTATAGAAATAAAATACTACTAGAAAAAGGTGACGAAGTGGATTAATTAATTTAATAGAATAACATAATTATATTAAATATTTGCACATTTTTAATTAAAACGTGGTTACAATTTTGGTGGTCATTTACTATTTTTGGGTTTACAATGATTATTTTGGAATCATTTGCTTTAATATGATATCAAGATTTAAAAATTTGGTTATAATTTTACATTAAAATGGAGTTCTAATTTGGTGGTCATTTACTATTTTTGGGTTTACAATGATTATTTTGGTGTCATTTTCTTTAATAGGATAGAAAGATGTAATAATTTGGTTATCATTTCACATTAAAATGGGGTTTGAAATTTGGTAATCATTTACTATTTTTGGGTTAATAATGATTAGTTTGGTGTCATTTCCTTTAAAAGGATAGTAAAATGTAATAAAATTGGTAATCATTTCACATTAAAATGGTGTTATAATTTTGGTGATCATTCATTATTTTAGGGTGGTAAAATAGATTTTTTTGGTATTAAATTTTACTAAATCTGGTGATCAGTTAAATAGCAGCCATTTTTAAACAATACTGACGAACCTGTGCTTGAGGTATGGTATAGGGGGCGTGCATGAACTATAGGGGGCAGCATAGGAGCCGTCAGATTTTTGGCGCGAGGCGTAAATGAGACGTTTATGCTTCCAATTTAGCCCACAAGATGGCAGAACCTAGGTACTATGCACAAAGAAACGTACCTATGAGAACGGTACATGATAGCACTTGTTTTGGCAATGTACATGTGCACATATGTTTCTGATTCAGACCACAAGATGGCAGCCCTCCAACGCGCACGGTCCCTATTGTAAAACACATAGCGTAAATGAACAAGCAAGGGTAGCTACCTATGTGTGTAAGCTTGTACTGATTAGAGACGAGATTCGGGACACGTGATCGATGAGCGTTCCCGAACTGATGAATGACTGTTACAGTGAATGACAGGTCGTTTGTCTCGTCTTTAGATATATTTGTGTTGTTATTTGCTTTCTAGTAATTGTTAATTTGTGTGTTAGATACTATGTTTCAATATCTGAAATGAAACTCAAAAATGCGCGTTTTCCCAGAGATAAGACCTACCTAGATCGATTTATCGCCCCCGAAACCCCCATATAGCAAATTTCATCGAAATCGCTAGAGCCGTTTCCGAGATCCCCGAAATATATA
Organism: Cydia splendana; assembly: GCF_910591565.1. Taxonomy (NCBI): domain Eukaryota; kingdom Metazoa; phylum Arthropoda; class Insecta; order Lepidoptera; family Tortricidae; genus Cydia; species Cydia splendana. Next base: position 3,255,705 of record NC_085968.1, read on the forward strand.
TACATATAAATAAATAAATATACAAGAATTGCTCGTTTAAAGGTATTATAATCGAACGAGCGAGCGAAGCGAACGAAGTTCTTACATTCGACTTGGGACACGCGGCCAGGCCTCCGTCACACGCTCAAGGCCACGCGCTATATGCCTACCGCTCGTCGTATCGTCGACGATACAACCGACAGAGGGCCGCCGAACGCCCGCCTGAACGCTCGCACCGCACGTTTCCCGCGCTTACGCTTCGAAATGCCGAAACCACGTAATTATTGTGCAGTAAATGGGTGTAAAAGTCAAAAAACAAAGGAAAAAGCCTATAATAAAGATTCATCTTTTTATGGCGGGCTAAAGGTCCCACCTGAAACGTTTAATAATTATATTGAAGGGTTAGAAAAAGTATTTTTAAATAATTTAGACGACGTAATAATCAACCGGCCTGGTAGCACCGTATTACAAATTTTAAAAACCGTTGATTTTCCGTTGCTGTGCTCCTGAGTATTTATTAAAATTATTTACGCGATTTAGGATATTTACAACTATAAAATTTAATAACAGAGAATTCCGAGAAGGGAAAAAATTATAAATCATTATATAAAACTAAAACATATTTGATTGACTAATAAAAAATATGGTTGATCCGCAACATTCGTTTTATTACAATAATCATCATAGGTAGATGCCTACAACCCTAGCGCATTCTTACGATGACGCGTTAGCACGTGACTCGCACGGCGGGCAACACAGTCTCGACTCTTTGTGCGCGTACTTATGGTACATTTCTTCTTGTCCTGAGCAGCAGGTATTATTATTAAGGTTTTGTAGGCTATTATAGCGTAGGTATTTTTGCTTTTCTTTGGGAATGAAGTATCTGTTACGTAGTAACTATTTATTAATCTGTGACGCGGCTGGCTAGGGGCACGTCCCGGCATTTCGATGTTTTTAAGCTGAACTATCAGAGGATAGTTTGATACTCAAGAACTTAACTAAATTTGTTCTAATTTAAATTAAATTGGGTAAACGTGTAGTTGAGGGCATTATATTTTAGTCATTAAATTATGAGCAGGCTCGATCAAGGGGTTATTGAGCTAGAAGAGCTTAGAAGGCTAAAAAGCTATTTGTGAGGGGTTTTGCTATTCTGGTCATCTTTTTGCAAGAAAGTATGGTCGAGTTTGGTATCAAATGAAAGTGCTCGGCTTGCACTTTTATAATATCGTTTTTAAATTTACCATTTTGAAATAATTAGCAAGATAAAAATAAACATAATATAGGTATTTGACATTTGACAGGAAATATTTCGGCTTACCACAGATACAGTATCAGTTAAGGGCTCCACAGACCTTGTAATATATCCACGCGATTTTTGATCCATTGCCGCCTATAGTGGGACATAAAATAGTAGAAATTAAATAAAATGGAACTCTAAAATTTCCATACTATAGTCGGTCAAACAAGTTTGTCAGTAGAAAAAGGCGCGATATTCAAATTTTCTATGGGACGATAACCCTTCGCGCCTACATTTTTTAGCCGCTTTTTTCTACTGACGGAAATGGCTTGACAGACTGACTATCAATTGTTGCCATGTGTAAGCATTTTACGTCAAAAATGTGACAGCTACGTAGAAAGTGGCGCCCTCATTTATTAACCGACTTCCAAATCTCAAAAGGAGGAGATTCGATTGTGATTTTTTTGAAGTGAAAACTTCTTTAGCGGCGCTGAGCACTTTTTGAGGTGGGGTAAAAATTATAAACTCGATTCAGCGTAACGCGTAACGTAACGCTGACGTCATGTGTCACGGACAATGTTATTCACCAAAGAACTTTAGTCATAGCGTATCATAATCAGGTCAATTATTTAAAACTGGACTTTTATATTAAGCAATAAAGCTCAATGTTCTAATCTTGTACGGGCTGAAATACGAGGATCTCACAGTTACATTCTAACTTTATATCACTCAAATATAATTCAATAAAGCTACATCTTCATGAAATCGCAAATAAAAGTGAACTCTAGTACTGGTGAATAAAACTCAAAATATCATGACCAAATATATTTAGATGCGAGGTCTGCAAGCTCACTGGCCAGCAATTTCGGAACTAAAGTTTTTCAATAGAAAGGAGGATGGGTCAATTATACATAGATAGTGCTGCAGACATTTTGGACTAGTCATTGAGTTTTCACTTCTGTCGGCACTCCCGGAGTGCAACCCGTTGTTTTTTTTATGTTTGTTACTCCATATATCTCCGTCATTACTGGACCGGTTTTGAAAATTATTTTTTTTATTGTATGTATATGCATACAGATTGGTCCCGTTTTTGTCAAAAGCCAGCTCTGATGATGGGATCCATGAGGAATCGAGGGAACTCCTCAAATCTTAAAGGCATACATATAGTGATTTATTTGTTTTTATCAACAAATCAAGCACATACATTCAAAAAAGTGACATTTGATGAAGTGGAACTGCTGATGATGATCAGAACGGAACTCTTCAACGACGCATAGTTCACGTTTGGTGATTTGTCCTCTTCGTTATGTTTGTTAAGCAAGTTAAGTTTTTAAGCCACATTTTTGTCAAGCTCGAGTTCTGATGACGGGATCCATGAGAAATCGAGGGAACTCCTCAAATCTTAAAGGCATGCGTATAGAGATTTTTGTATTTTCATCAGAAAATCAAGCATTTTCATTAAAAACTGTCGCATTTGATGAAGTGGAACTGCTGATGATGATTTAAGAAGCATAGGTATGTCAATAAGTTGAATATTGGATTTAATATTGGAATATTGTGCATTGGAGAATCACGATTTTGTATAGAAGTTGTCGGTCTTCTAGTTTCACTCGTACATGTACCTGTTACAAATTATCGCGTTTTGGATAAATAGGTATGAGTATGAATACCGGCCCGATTCGAACTTTAAGATACGTCAAATATTAGGTCTAGATACGATATGGATCGGATATGTCAGTGTCAAAAATGAAGTGTTTGTTTGAAGATTATTATAATGTCTCGGTGAGTATTTGTTGCAAGTGGAAAGAAAAGAACAGTCAGCGATAAAAGCTTGTACCAAAAATTGATGGCAAGAGAGGAAGGGGAAGAAGGAGGGTCAACTGGCTTGACTACATAAAAAAATGGACGAACATTGATAACGCAGCCACGCTGGCAAGAATGGCTAAGAGCAGGATAGAGATGGCAAAGGTGGTCGCCGACGTCCGTTAGGGCATGGCAAATAAAGAAAAAGACCAAAATGAAATTTTGCTAAAACTTCTTTTTGAGCACTAGTCAGACTTCTATATATAGCTGGTCAAGCAGATCTTGTCAGTAGAAAATGGCGGCAAATTTGAAAAATGTAGGCGCGAAGGGATATCGTCCCATAGAAAATTTGAATTTCGCGCCTTTTTTTACTGACAAGATTTGCTTGACCAGTTATAATAGTTATTCTAGTTCGTTGCCTCTGAACACACAAGCATCGATCTTTCGCGCAGATTCGTTCGGACGCGTGCTCATCAATCACTCGCTTCTAATCAGCTAGTACGCCATGGGACCCAAACTAGTGGGGAGACACTCCTCTTTTCGGGCAAACTCGGCTCCATTCGGCTCAGCATTGCTCCGAGCAATTATTAGGGTTGGTACCACTTGATGTCCGTTTGCGTGCACGAGCACGCAAAAGGACGTATAAGATACCACAGATAAGATAAAAAAATTGATTTTGACAACCCTAAATAGCCGAAAGGGATAGTGCCATACATTAGAAAGGGATAGCATGATTCGTCCCTAAATCGCTGACAAACTTCGGTTTTGTAGGCGGTGTCCTTACCGTACGGATAAATAATAATTTATTCTGCGCAACACACTAGCGTGGATTAGGATCACAAAAATGTAATCTGCCAAAGGAAACATTTGTTTGAAGTTGACACTTGAACTGCGTGGGCTACCAAACTCGCTGCAGACTTTTCTTGGTCTAACTCTACCTACCTTTAGTAGCGTTGGTACAATGAACCTTGGCTTTTGTAATACTTGGTAATACGCAGACATCGGTTTTTAGGTGGAAAAAAATTTTGAGAAGTAGGGATTTCCTATGTAGATAAATTAAATAATCGATATTTTTCCCAACAAGAAATCGTCTGTTAAAGTTTTATTATTTGTAAGTAGGTCGATAATTAAGTTCAAATGTCAAAAATCGATGTTGTTGTCCCGCAAATGTCAAAATTGATGTTGCTGCCCGGATTTTTGACATTTGCGGCGCGGCAGCAATGCACGGCTCGATTCGGAAAATGAGAGAGACACAAAGCGATTCGATGACGAAGTGCAAGCGATTATCACCTTGGCTAGGCCGCCAGTTATGCCACGGAACGGATGTCATGTTTACGGAAAATATTTAAGGAAACTTTTCAAAACCGCCAGCTAAAGAAGACCGTCAAAGTACTTAATTATTTCAGATGGTTCCCTTTTCAAATAAGTTTTTATCAGGTTTAAAGACTCAAACTTTTTTTTCTATCGTTAAAATTCCTCCTTAGTCATTTAGAAATCCTCAAACAAATTACGAAACACTCTAAGTTAGTTAGGTTTCGACGAAGTTGGGAATTAAATCTTTTTCTCTCGGGCTACTGGGTTCCATCTTGTAAATATACGATACTTAAAACCCAGTAGGTTCGTTTTCTTTTTTTCAAAAACGCCGTTTCTAAGCCTACTACATATACCAATGTTTTTGAATTGCGGCGTTCTTGGTTAATTTATTTAACAAAAATTGTTTTATCTTTTTTTTATTGCAACCCGATTTGGAATAATCTCAATCAATTATTCGGTATTGAGAGTTAACTATACCCTGTCTTGCCTCATCCTCCCCTATTTTACGTTTAAATACGTCTCTAGGCATAGTACTACATTGTTACCTCGTGATAGTTCGAGGCATCTATACTAAGAATTTCATTATCAAAGAATACACAAGAAAAATACCGACATTACTACAGATTAACCAGATTTGATTCAAAAACTTTTCTAATGGTTATCATTGTTTGGAGCCGAATATCGGTGATTTCTCAGATACTGATAATTTTTGCTGAACTAGGTACAGTCAACTGTAAAAATATGGGTGCACAAATCATCTCAAAAATATGTCCCATAACTCTTATGTCAGCGAATTAAGAACTATGGGACATAATTATTTTTAAATAAGTTGGCTACACCCATATTTTTACAGTTGACTGTACCTATATTGTTGCTTCTTTGATCCGTACTGAAAGTGACATCCCGTACATTGGTGCGAGCGAGACGCCCTGCGACTAACATGTCACTATCAAATCAATAACATATTTTTAAAGATCAAATACGCCACTAGGTAATACCCTCTTGTGAACTGTTTGCGAAGGTGACCATTTATTGGCAAGACATGACTCAGTACTTTTATACGTTAGCTGAACTTCTTGATACTTTATGACTAAGAGCAATTTTGTGTTATTAACGCCTAGAGCAACAGTGGGTATCTAGATTACTCGGTTAGACAGTAAGAGATGCGAACACAAAACGAGTAGGGGCGATACAGACTGATTGCAACCCGACTGCAATTTGTATAGAAACTGCGCGCCGACGTTGCAGTCGACGATATGGCATCTCTATTTATTATAATAAAAATCGAAGTAAACCGAATCAAATTAAGTCAGTCTCCAATTTCTGCCGGAATTGTTTATTACATATCACATGCCTAACTATTTAATAAGCGGTCTAGAAGTCCCTAGAGACATATCAATGAAAGACCCATTTAAACGTTATAACACTCTGTAAGCTTATAATAACCGCGCGATAAGCTTAAACATTCAAAAATAAAAAAATATCATTTCATTGAGTCATTATCACAGCGAATTCATACGGAGGAAATAAACCGAACGTAGGTACCAAATATTTTAATATCGTTTTCACTCTAGAAGTTAGCTTTCTAATAAAAATCTAAATTTTAAAAGTATCAAGACCTTTTCACCGCGCTATAGTTATTCCTATTGTCACCGCAGCTCTTTCAATAACCCGTTTATATTAAAAGTCGGTGCAGCCGGAAATTGCCATCGTACTTACCTCGCAAACTGACAACGCAACGTGGGGAGAGTCGCGCAAGGAGCAATACTTGGTCCAGTCACCTGCAAAAATATGTTACTCTTCGAAGGCCGCAAAAATATGTGACACGCTCTTATGGCTCCACAAATAAGATCGTGTCAGATATTTTTGCTGCCTTCGTTGTGTAACATATTATTGCAGGTGACTGTAAAGCACTTTTCATCGAAAAGGACGTATTCCAATTTACATTATGACTATAAGACTCAAACATATTAATTTTAATATAATTTTAATACATTTTGACATAAAAAATTATAGGGGACAAATTATATTATTTTTTGAAATATTTTCTGATTTGTTTATGTTGTAAAGGTGTCGTTGTAATGCTTGTTCTTATTTTTCCTACAAATAAAGGAATGGAATAAAATGTTTTAGAAAAATAATGTCAGTTTTACCTGTCACTGTATTAAATATTATAAATAGGGAACTTTGAATTTTAGGAGAACTTGTAATTCGATAAAGAATAAATTGACAGAAAGTATATTTATGACTCATCGTTCCTAGTTATAGTGAATCACTAGATAATATATATTATTGACAGGAGTTATTTCCGATATCACGTTATTATCCACATTATAATATATTTTTTCCGCATTCCCACAAAATGGTGTAAAACATAAAATCGCTTGCAATATCTCGTCTCTATCAACACCTCAAATCATATCCACACGATAAACTTAACCCGTGTTCTTACTTAAACGGCCCATTTAGTGTTACGATGGCCCATACTACCGCAGCTACGGTATTTATCGTATAATACGTTCTTTATGCAATATACAAATTTATCCTCTACGTCTTAAAAGAGCCATCTTGAAAGAAAAACGCAACATACGCGTATACGCTCCGTCTTCAAGCGACGTTTTTAAACTGCAAACTTCTTGTACTCTTGAGGTTTTCAACCTTAAAACGTTTGTGTTAAGATTGTCTTTCAAAACTGCTAAAGACTGGGAGTATGTATAAGTTGGTAAGGCGGTACATGAAATCATAGCTAAATTGTAATAACCAAACGTACGCGTTTAGTTTTGGCAAGGAAACAAGCGACTGAATGAAAATAGACAATTCATTTTGCAAGTATTTTAAGGCGCACATTTTTTACCTGGTTTTGGAGTTTTGGCTGTGCAATCTGGATTTTTCAATTAACTTAAATGAAATTAAAATTAGTTTGTAATATTGTCTAAATACCTCTTAGATTATACGATGTCCTTTACCTAAAGAAAAAATAGCTAATCATAATTTACATTGGGCTTTATTATAATGTTGGCTGTTTTTTTTTTAATTTAATACCTAAATATAATTTATTGGTGAATGATGATTTTAGTTGCTTATACATATCACCTATCAATAATAACTTATTTATAATTATTAAATTTGTCTATGAAGGTAAAAAATATAACCATTAATGTAAAGGGGCCCACAGATTACCAGTTCGCCGGACGATATCGGCCTGACAGTTAAAAGCAAAATTTGACAGCTCCGAACAACAGATTACTGACAGGCCGATATCGTCCGGCGAACTGGTAATCTGTGGGCCCCTTAATAAATTTGCACGACAAATACCTACTAAATACATAAAACATCTGTAAAAAAAACCGGACAAGTGCGAGTCCGACTCGCCCACCGAGGGTTCCGTACTTTTTAGTATTTGTTGTTATAGCGGCAACAGAAATACATCATCTGTGAAAATTTCAACTGTCTAGCTATCACGGTTCATGAGATACAGCCTGGTGACAGACGGACGGTTGGACGGACGGACGGACGGACAGCGGAGTGTTAGTAATAGGGTCCCGTTTTACCCTTTGGGTACGGAACCCTAAAAATCAAGACATGTAACAATTGTTATCAATAAATACTTACATTAGTTACTAATTTCATTTACTCATCAAAATGGCTTATTTGCATTTTAATTTAAAAAATCAAATAAACTTTGACCTCAAAATTCTGAATGTTTTATCTGCCTACTAAATTTTGATTCCAATCGTAAAATTATGGCGGATTTGCGAGTACTTAAATATAAATCACTCCTTATTGGCAACGAGAGGGCCATATCATTCCGCAAGATATCTATTCCGGGGCCATGCCAACTCTCCGTGGTTGGAATACCAACTACTGCATCACAAACTTACTTAAACACCCCCTTGGCACTTTTAACATCTCTATCACCTTCCTATTAGGACGCTTTTTGAAGAGACACTTAGTTTGAGAACGGTAATATTAAGTTTGTGTTATAAGAAGATGTATAGGAGTTGCACTATCTGTCTTCTTGTAAAAATGACGTGCGTATGTGTTGAGGTCTTTATAGGGTGGTAGTTTAAGGCTGTTCCGTGGTTGTGGGAGAGGCAGATGAACGGGCAGTTAATACCTCTAGGCTGTATTCAACGAACTTGAATAACTATACAATATCTAGGAGACCGAGCTTTCCTCGGAAAACATATAAAAACTCAAAAAATCGGGCAAGTGCGAGTCGGACTCGCGCACGAAGGGTTCCGTACCATACAAAAAAAAAAACAAAAAAAAAAGCAAAAAAAAACGGTCACCCATCCAAGTACTGACCACTCCCGACGTTGCTTAACTTTGGTCAAAAAACACGTTTGTTGTATGGGAGCCCCATTTAAATCTTTATTTTATTCTGTTTTTAGTATTTGTTGTTATAGCGGCAACAGAAATACATCATCTGTGAAAATTTCAACTGTCTAGCTATCACGGTTCGTGAGATACAGCCTGGTGACAGACGGACGGACGGACGGACGGACGGACGGACGGACGGACGGACGGACAGCGAAGTCTTAGTAATAGGGTCCCGTTTTACCCTTTGGGTACGGAACCCTAAAAATGCGCGTTTTCCCAGAGATAAGACCTAGCTAGATCGATTTATCGCCCCCGAAAACCTATATGGGGGCAAATTTTATCGAAATCGTTAGAGCCTTTTCCGAGATCCCCGAAATATATATATAAATAAACAAGAATTGTTCGTTTAAAGGTAATTAAATTAGATTAGACAGAAGTCTGACTAGAGCTCAAAAACCGGACAAGTACGAGTCGCACTCGCCCACCGATGGATCCATACTTTTTGTTGTTATAGCGGCAACAGAAATACATTCTGTGAAAATTTCAACGGTCTAGCTATCACGGTTCATGAGATATAGCCTGGTGACAGATAGACGGACAGTGGAGTCTTAGTAATAGGGTCCCGTTTTTACCCTTTGGGTACGGAACCCTAAAAATGACCCCACGGGAATTGTGCCATGAGCGACTGAACTGTATTGCACGCATGTTGACAACGTAAAATGTTGTAATGCAAGGTTTTGACATAACTTTTATTGACCAATCACAACTTTCACGGTTCGTGAGATACAGCCTGGTGACAGACGGACGGACGGACGGACGGACGGACAGCGGAGTCTTAGTAATAGGGTCCCGTTTTTACCCTTTGGGTACGGAACCCTAAAAAATACCCCACGGGAATTGTGCCATGAGCGACTGAACTGTACTGCACGCATGTTGACAACGTAAAATGTTGTAATGCGAGGTTTGACATAACTTCAATAATCGCCGATCAGTTTATAAAAAAAAAAAAACTTTTATTGACCAATCACAACTTTTTTACATAGCGGGAAATGGTGTATTGGGTAATATCAGAGATATATAATTATAACTCCGTATGTAATATGAAAAGCTGCGGAAACGTGTTTATATATCCGGTCACTGGGATAACTATCAATGATATTATTGTGACGATAAGTGTCAGTCATATTCATATAGGTTTTTCGAGAGCTTCGTATACATATATTTCGTCGCTAGCTGTATTTAGTTAAACGGTAGATGAAAATTTACTAATACTACTTAATGTAAATCAAGTTAATTAATCGTAAGACTCTTTTATTCTTGAAGACGTTGTGAAAACATGCATACGAGTAGATCGCAAAGATATGGTTCAAAATCAAAAATCAAAATCAATCAAAATCAAAACGTTTATTCTGTAAGTAGGCTTAAGCTAGCTCTTTTACATGTCATCTTATAACTATATACACGGTGTGGCCTGTAACACGAGCAAAGAATTAAAACATAGATTGTACTCCTCAAACTGTGACACTTTTGTTCAACAACTTTTAAAAATTATGAAGTATTTAGACTCCCTATATTTCATACAAAATAAATATTATCTTCAATGGACGCCATCGCCACGCCATATAAGTGTGATTGACGTTGCTTGTCACGCCTTAAACATAACAAAATTCGCAATACATTGCGTCTTAGAATAAACTTTAAAGTGTAATAAAAATCAAACCACAAGTTATTTTTAAAAGTCGCTGAACAAATGTTGGTCAGTATGAGGAGTACAGCCTACAGTTTAATTTTTTGCTCATGTTACAGGCCACACCCGGTATACAATATTCTACTTTAACATAAATGCATCCTTATCTTCTACGAATTCTTTAACAGTATAATAAGCTTTTTGTAACAGCTGTCGTTTCACAATTGACTTGAATTTATTCATTGACAATTTTGTAAAATTAGATGGTTACTTATTATAAAAGCGCACACTGTTCCCCATAAATGACATATTATTTACTCTATTTAAACGTAATCTTGGAATTGCCAATTTATTTTTATTTCTAGTGTTAAAATTGTGTATGTCACTATTCAATTTATACATGTCAATATTTTTTCTTACATACATTATATTTTCGTAAATATATTGGGAAGCAACAGTGAGAATATTGATTTCTTTAAATTTATCCTTGAGAGACACCCGTGTCCCTAAATTATATATGTTACGTACAGCACGTTTCTGTAAAACAAAAATTGAATTAATGTCAGCGGCTTTGCCCCATAATAGGATGCCGTAAGACATGACGCTATGGAAATATCCAAAATACACCAGCCGTGCTGTCTCAACATCTGCAAGTTGACGGATTCTTTTAACTATATGGCGTTTCATCCCATAGTAATGATAGGTATGCAATCTGTATATATCTCGTTATCGTCGTATCAATGCGATGTAAATTCTCTATACGATAGAATGAATAATTCAGGTAAACTTTAATAAAGGCCGGCTACACACGAAGCAACGAAATATGGTCTCAAAGGGGTTAATGAATATCCTGCGAAATACATTTTTTTAACCGTGGAGAGTTGCGTCAATATTCTAATAGTTATTTGTTTTACAAGGGGGCAAAGTTGTTGTTTAACCGCTTGTGCTAATATTGATGATTCGTCTATATATAGTTTGGCAAGCCAGATTCGTCAGTAGGACAAGTCAGCAAATTTGAAAAATGTAGGCGCGAATGGTTATCCTCCCGCGCCAAATTTCGCGCCTTTTTCTACTGACAAACTGCCAACTGGGTTTGCCAGAGTATATATTCCGTCGCTGTCGGTCACCTCGTTCGCGGCTCCCCTATAGTGGATTGCTGCGAAAATTTGTTTTATTCTGATGAGGGCCACAAAGGACTGCACCTATTGGATTTTCCCCATCCTCTTTGAGTCAAAGGTAACGTTATAACTTGTTCTTTTATAATATTTATTGCTAGCAGACTGACTTGATTACTGCTTTTGCGCGTAATTTTTAACCGACTTCAAAAAAGAAGGTTCGCAATTCATCGGAACCTTTTTGTTAACCATAGTGAACCGTAGAAGTACCTACCTAGGTTTAGGTTTAAAGATATTTATTCTCATAAAAGATATACAAGTCACTTACACGAGAACAGAGTTACAAAGTAAAAGTAATCTTATCTACGGTAGCATACAAAAGTCGCCCGAGAGGTACACGCTCGCATGGTATAATAATATACTCCGCCTGGTACTCTATTCCGAGATTCGCGTATGACCTAACTGACACGGGCCTACATCATCATGCTGTTTACAGGTTCTCAAACTTTAAAATGTGGGAGAATTTTAACCAACAGTGAAAATTATTTTAACGGCATTAACTTTAAGTTATTCATGTAGAAACATAGTAAAATAAAACAAATCTAATGTATTAAAATTAAACTTTATTTATCTATACAAGACAAAGTAGAGAGAAGGAAATAATGTTATGTTGAAATAAAGTGGCAATGTTATTGTGACGTAGGCCCGTGTCACTCTGGGAATAGAAGACCATGTTTTATTAGACCATGCACGCTCGCAACTTTTTTTTTTTAAAGGTGGGTAGTGGTTTAAAATGTATCGTGATAATTTACTACAAGAACAAGGTTAATTTTCGTTAATTTTATTTAAATTAAATTAGTGAGTTTTGATTGCCACCATGATATAGTATATTAATTTCATTTTTTTTTAATACCCTGAAGGTATTTCTCTTATAAAAGTATAAAAAGAAGTCGTAGCTTTTATTTCTTAAATGCCAAGAATCAACTTGAATACTAATAAAGACGGTATAAGAATTTATTAGCTCTGCGCAGTTACTGTAATTCGATAACTTCGCCCTTTTCCAAGTTCATTTTTTTTAACTTGATTATTTAAATCGAAGGCGAAATGAAAATTTTCTGACTCCTATATTGCTACAACGCAATAGTTATTCATTATAATATATATGATTCAAGGAAAGCATGATTTAGGAATTATAAAACAAATACCTAGTAAGGTAAACGTACCTACTGGTGCTCGCTCGACGCGGTCCCAGTACATGTGTCTTGAAACTTAAGTCATTGTCAATAGAGGCAAAAAGAATAGATGGTATAGAGGGGTCCTGTCATTGTAAATTTTGTAGTCACTGTAAATTTACTGCCATCTATCGACACACGACTAAAACTCAAAATGAAAACGTATAAAGTTATCAAAAAATGTATATATATGGATAAATGATTTTATTATTTTTATATCATTTTGATCCATGTTCATTCACTGATATCTATGTGTTAAAATTGTTAAATATGAAACGGTGTCGTCACGCCATCTAGCCGAGGATAGGCTAAAGGTGTGTGCGGCATCTATTCGAGAATGACTTTTACTTGAATTCCGAGGCACGTTTTTTCCTTAGACTTTATTCGTCTTATACGAAGTTAGATATGTCTTTGATAGAGGTGACAGCACGGTGTCATCTATTGGGCATTAGCATGTCGAGCACTAGTGCGTATACTTTACATAGTAGCCATGATGTTAGAGACAATACCTACATACTTGTAAGTTTTTTTTTCCTTTAATATCATTGTGTCAGATGAGGTCACGTTAGATAAAAGTTTAGTGTAAAAAAGTAATAGTTCGCCCCGAACACATACAGTCGCCATCAGATATATCGGAGCGGCCAAGGTGTTCACAATATCTGAACACGCGCTCTAACGCCCTGACAATAGAGGCGTGTTCCGATATTTGTGAGCACCTTGGCCGCTCCGATATATCTGATGGCGACTGTACCTCTCGGAGCTATAGAGGGATCAAAAAGTAAGGTGTATTACTTTTTAGGGTTCCGTACCCAAAGGGTAAAAACGGGACCCTATTACTAAGACTCCGCTGTCCGTCTGTCTGTCTGTCTGTCTGTCTGTCTGTCACCAAGCCGTATCTCATGAACCGTGATAGCTAGCAGTTGAAATTTTCACAGATGATGTATTTCTGTTGCCGCTATAACAAAAAATACTAAAACAGAATATAATAAATATGTGGGGGTCCCATACAACAAACGTGATTTTTTGTCGTTTTTTGCGTAATGGTACGGAACCTTTCGTGCACAAGTTCGACTCGCACTTGGCAGGTTTTTGATCCCTATAAGTCCCCTGAATCCTTCACATAGGCGAACTTAAAAAAACAAGAAAAAAAGATAACTTTATTAAGAACATTTCTTACTAATTCTGATGTTTCCTTCAACCACACAGTCTGTAGACTGTCACTTTGTCATCACCCTAATTACTGTTGTGATTATGATTGACATTTCTTGCAGCAATGCAGTCTGCAGCAATGCTGCAGAAGTAAAGGTGACAGTCCATTTCCAACGACAGCTGCATTAAAGGGGCCCACCGATTAACAGTCCGCCGGACGGTATCGGCCTGTCAGTTGTTCGGAACTGTAAAATTTTTGTTCTAACTGACAGGCCGATTTCGTCCGGCGGACTGTTAATCAGTGGGCCCCTTTACTGTTGCGACGTTACTGTCATTCATTGTCTTGTCATTCATTTTATTATGGAAATTGACAATAACATCGACGTTTCGGAACAGTAGTGCAGCTGCGGTCAGAAATGGAATGTTACCTTAACGGTGGTGCTGTCTCAATCCGAATGCAACCTTAACGTAATCTACTGTCCAGTAAACTTGACGAGTTAAGTCGGAAGATCAGTACGGCTACCACCAGTTTTGACATTGACATAACGCTCACGTTTAAGTAACTTACTTTCTATGCATCTCGCTCGTATTCGCATATGCGAGCAATAGTGGAAGCGAGATGTACAGAAAGTAAATTACGTAGACGTGAGCGTTATGTCAATGTTAAAACTGATGGTAGAGGCTCAGAGCCTTCCTATAATCGTTTGCAAGACCTAATTGTTTCCTAGTCAGGTAATTATTAACTAATAAGTTATTTATACAGTGAAACCTTGATAAATGTAATCTCTGAGCACTACCTACTTATTTTGATTTATTGGGGTATTAATATGAAAATATTCAGATTATAGATACCACCACCGGAGGCACCCGGAGGTCCCAAATATATATATATTTTTAATGGGCTTCTGTTTTGATACTACGTCGATGTCAAACATGCATACGGCCCGCCTGATGGTAAGCAGTCTCCGTAGTCTATGGACGCCTGCAACTTCATTTGAAAAGTTCTAATTTTAAGAGATTTAATTATACACCATCACCAATATCACCATGGTCAATTCCATTTGTGTACGGAGGACTAACTTACTAATCGTTATTCTATCGCAGTGTTGAACCATAGGTAGATAGTAAGAATAGAGGGCTCACTCCATACATCAGTTTTAGTACCAAAAATACTATTATTTTCGCAGTCGACATCTAGCATCGAGTAGCGGAATTATCAGTACCACTACTTGATACTAGAATTCTCTAGTAACGCGACTCACGAAAATTATATGGAACAACAATTTACAACAGCTTATATTAAAATCAGAAGGAGATGAAAACAGAGTTCCGGTTAATCCGGTTATAATCAGGGTTGGGCAAAATACTGGCTTCCACGTATTTCAAATACAAATTACAAAATACATTTTTAAAAGTATTTGAAATACCAAATAAAAACTACTTTGGTGACTGGTACCTATTTGAAATACAAAATACAAATTACAGTGTTTAAAATAATGTATTTCAAATACAAAATACAAAATACTTTTCATTTTTTTGTTTAATCATTTAGTTTTTTTAACGAATATCCTTTCCTAAAAACTTATAGGGTCATTGCGCTTGTTTTCGTCCAGCTCTAGTTTTCGTCTACTTGACGAAATTTGAATATAAATCTACATTGCTGCACAAATTTGGACTGATTTCAATCCTTAGCTAAACAATATATCTGTCCACATATAAAAATTATATTTCGCAAATGAAATATATTATTTGCTAATCTGTCAAGTGGTCGAAAACTAGAGCATGGACGGAAACTACTGCAATGACCCTATCCCCTGGCTGTTGACGAAAAGTTCCGCGCAGAATAGCTCGCGCATTGTACCTATTTGCTCTCGTACAAGTCGTACATTATATTAAAAAAAAAAAAGTTCCATTTTAGGATCATAGAATTTAATAAAATGTATTTTGTAGAAATGTATTTTGATGCTTGAAGTATTTGAAATACAAAATACATGTGAGTGGAGTATTTGAAATACCAAATACAAAATAATTTTCCAGGTAGTATTTGAAATACAAATACAAAATACTAAAATGTATTTCAAATACGTATTTCAAATACATATATGTAATTGAAATACTGCCCAACCCTGGTTATAATATTAGCTGAAAATTGTTGAGCATTAGACTTTTTGGTCTTTACAACATCTATTGTCAAGAAGCAGTACCGACTGATAATATCGCTATGCTAGATGTCGACTACGAAAATAATAGTCGTTTTGGTATTAAAACTGATGTACCTATGGAGTCTATGTATTTTTTTCTCTATGGTAGGTAGGTACTAGTATCAAAGCAAGGTTGATTTTTTTCACAATTATTGAGTTTTGGTTGACGATTTATATAACCTTTATTAATTATTAGTGTTCCATTTACCCATGCTTCACTGTACGGCCACTGGAGCGAAGTTACTCATTACTCGATTAAGGCTGCCCTTTGTGGTGTATTTCCTCGTATTGTACCATCGGCCACACTGTTAACTGTACATCGGTGGACCTTACGCCTTTTGTAATAATGTCCACCGATGTACAGTTAGGAGTGTTGCTGTTTGTACCACTAGCTTGGATTGGTTCATGCGAACAAAGCATTGTCAAAAACCTTTTGACGATGACAGTTCGGTAAGATCACAAAATAGGTAGTAGGTACAGTCACCTGCAATAATAATATAATAATAATGTTAGGAGCCTGCCTCGATAACGTGTACTAACATTGTTATGGCAGGTGTCCGGACCTCTCAGCAATAGCCCAATTTTTTGACCAGCCAAGATTCAACACCATAACCAGCACTTTTCTCCATTATATTTACAATAGCCCCTACACCTGCTGGGACCGATTTACGGGTATCTATTTGTACCCGTGAATGGGTTCTAGCAGGTGTATTACATAACAGCAAACTTCTCCAAAGGGACTCTACGTGTTGGATCTGTATCCCCACGCACGCCTATCAAATGACCGGGATGTATTTACCCGTGAGTTTTAAAGAGATGTTACACAATGAAGGCCGCAAAAATATCTGACACGATCTTATTTGCAGAACCGTAAGAGCGTGTCACATATTTTTGCGGCTTTCGAAGAGTAACATATTATTGAAGGTGACTTTAGGGGCTGTACGCACAGAATTCGCTTTGTCAAAAAAGTCAAAGTCATTACTTACATATTCTTTATTCAAGTAGGCAAAAATATCTGAACATGCACGTTAACATGTTAATAATAGAGGCTTTTTTCAGGTAACGAGTATTTGTGAAGACTTTCGCCGCTCCGATATATCTAATATTTAGTGACTGTGCCTACATAATTATAAACTATACATCATCAGATGTGTCTCCCGACACAAGTATCTTTATACTTAACCCGTCTAACGACCACCATACAACAAATTGATGCAAAGCAATTTAACCCTTATTGATCTGTGGTCACACGCGTCTGATACTGAGTCGCTATGACCCAAATTGAGTTAGTGTCCCACGTGTGAGACTAGGGCGCTCCAAGGGTTAATGCGAGATTCCAGCCTTTTATGCTTTAGGTATGTGTTAAGTTAAGACAAAGTGCGCGATTTCGAGGAGCATCATAAAGTTGACCTCGACGCTAAACGCGATTAGCTGAAAGCACGCCAGCCTGCTTCCATTCACTCCACTATGTGGCTGGTGTTCTCACGAGCCCTCAATGTGCGCGGGGGTTCCCCTTAAAGATCGGCTAAGCGCCACTTGCACCATCCCACAAACCCGGGGTTAACCGGTAAAACCTGGAGTTACCATGGTTACCAGTACAATTTAACACTGGGTTAACGGTTTAACCGCTTCACCCCGGGTTAGTGGAATGGTGTAATAAGTGGGCCTAAGTCGAGCGCCGAGCTAAGGAGTCGAAGCGGTCGCCTTGGTCGAAATCGACCGGAAGGATCATCATCATCATCATGTGTTAATTGTAAACTATTTTGTATTTTATAATCTTATACCTAAAATACTTCTGTGTTAAATGCAGTGTAAAATCTCGTAATATTGAACATTCTCTGCAGAATGTTATGTAGGGCGCGGCAAAGTTTTAGACGGGAGTTCCCGTCCCGTAAGGTACACTCGCAGATATCAGCGCTGAACAAGAGGACCGGCTTGGAAACCGGCCAGAAATGAGCAGCGGGCGCACTTTAATATGATACTTAGGGCATACTGAAAATTCCTGGACTGGCCACTTAGGAAAAATAAGTCGTCTCATATATCAGAATCCCAGAAACTTTCAGTATGGCCCAAGCAAGCAAGAAACTGGTATTATTTTGGACGACCGGTCTGGCCTAGTGGGTACCCTGCCTGTGAAGCCGATGGTCCTAGGTTCAAATGCCGGTAAGGGCATTAATTTATGTTGTAAGCACAGATATTTTTAACTGAGCCATGGGTGTTTTCTATGTATATAAGTATGTATATCGTCGCCTAGCACCCAAAGTAGTTCAAGCTTTACTTAGTTTAGGGCTAGGTTGATCTGTGTAAGATGTCCCCTAATATTTATTTATTTATATCATACCGCTCCTTGAGAAACACAGTGTCATTTAGCGAAAAACGTGTTTTTTGGGTACAGAGCTTTAAAATTTTCGAAATCTTCAGATGTCTAAAACTGCCGTACTAGAGATAAAAGAAAGAGGCTTTTGCTATATTTTGTTAGATTTTAAACTAATCTTGTGAGGCATTTGAGTAAACTGTGTTTTTTTTGTTTAATTTATAAGATAATTCAATTAAAAGAAAATTGTAATGTCACTATTCCGTTTAGTTTTGCTTAATGTCACATGACGACTTCGCAATATTGATTCAATTTATGGAACAGTGACACTATATCCAGTTATTTGATATAACTTAACGTTTATTTCAAAGAAAAAGCGCAAATAGAATCATTTTACATGGATGTTAGTTAATATTTACTAAAGTAAGCGACTTTCAGTCTTAAAAAATTAGCAAATAAGACTAGTTTTTCTTTAAAACTAGAGTATTCTTAGCTTGTTTTGTTTGGCTATATTTTTACGATCAAAAATTACCAAAGTAAATAAACAAAGGGGAGGATAATAATCGGGGGATGCGATGTAAGGGGCCCGAATGTCATGTAACGGACCCCAGACCAGCCTCTCCTGCACGTGGTCACCCTGTTGAATACCAAACAAGCCTCTGGCGATCCACCAGCCCGCACTGAACCAGCATGGTGGGCTTATGGCCCAATCTCATTTGACATATACGACTCCTCGTTACGGCGCTAAGTACCCTGTAAAAGTCGTGCTAAGAATCCCCGGGCGGAAGATACCCACGTCATCATCATCCTGCTAGGCCTTGTTCTCATTTACTTGGAGTCGGCCTTCCCTGTTCTTTTCCTCCATTCTGCACGATTGAGTGCAACGTCGGCGTCTATATTGAGGTCTTTCAGGTTTCGCTGAACCGTCGTCAGCCAGGTGGCAGGTGGTCTTCGACGTCCTCGCTTCGTCGTTGAAATATCGAGCGCTACCTTAACCATGTAGTCTACAGGACGCCTCTGTACATGACCGTACCACCTCAGACGTTTTTCCGTTAGCTTTTCTGTTATTGGCGCTACTTTGAAACTACCCGGCGGAAGATACCCACACGCTTTGTCGTTAAAAAGAAGTGGCAGGACAACATTGTCGGATTATCAAATTACTCCGACAAGGTGGCTGTGTTGACGTGAATCCCAAATCCCTTAACCGCAATCAAAGCCTACGTATCAACATCTACACATTGCGATGATAAGATTGAAGAGTATTACGAGATTATGACCCTCTAAATAAATCTACTGATGAAAAGCAGGAAACATGGACCATTATCCTTGGTGAAGTCAGATCAAGCACACATACATAGTTGGACCACATATGGCCTTGGCAGCAGAAACGACCGTAGTTCTAGGTCTATTCCATTTGCCTTTGGTCGAAACATGAACGAAGATAAGTAATTCCTTCTTTCTCAAAAAAACTTCAAAGTCGCTGGACCTGGACTTCGCCTGGCGGAATATCACACACGAAATTGACTACTTATATAATAATATTTTCATCTGACAAAAGTTTAATTACATATTTATTTATGTACGTAATAGGTACATCAATAGGTTTAAATTTAGTTCCGATCACAGACCCGTGAGAGCAAAAATAAAGTTTAAGACTTAAATCCACCGTAAGCAATTAATTCATAAATAGGCAAAACACCTAAACAGAAACACACTCTTATTTGTAACCACGATCAGTTTAACTTAGAATTACGAAGTAATTTTGACACCTTACAAGAAGAGATACCACAAATACACTTTCAGAAGTTCAAATTCAAAATAACAACATTATAAATACTTTAGAAACAGCCAGTAGCAAAATTAAACCAACCCGGAAAAACAACAAAAAACTCACAAGCGACACATTACGTTATTAGAACTAGCTCTTCTGAAGGAGGTACGAATTCGTCATCATCATAAGTATTAACTTTATTAACAGTTTCAACTAAAACAGTAGTATTAACTTTATTAAAATAGCTTTAAACTTTTTTGTCATTCAAGACACATTGAGACATTTTCTACTGTAAGAGAACAATAGTTTTATGGGTAATTAATAGGTAAGTACCTACCTAGTGATAATAATAATTCATGTGTGTTTTGTGTCACCTTGTCAGAAATAAAATTGGAACATAACAGACATCACAAAAATAACTTGCTAATTTTGATGAATGAAAAAGTATCACACAACACATACATAATATTATATTATAATTAATAAATATGGGAATCTTACACATACCAACCTAGTTCCACAGTTAGATCAATAGGGCTCGTAATGTAGCTATATCTATCTAATTATAAATAGTCGTCTAGTAGGTACCCATAATACAACTCTATTATGAACCTTATAGAAAAAATACAACACAGTGACATTAAACAACGAGTGACATTCATTAACCACACCGTTATAAGCGTTCTGTACCAGTTGTAGTGGCTTTAAGCTTAAAACGACATTTTTCACTTAAGCATGCCAACTGTCGCTATGGTAAACTTAGCTAGCATATTGACACTACACAGATAATGACGATCGACCTGCTAAAACTCCTGTCAGCTTCTTAAAATCACAATGTCACTTAAAGTAAAAGAACAGTACGTTTTTATTTTTAGTCAGCATTATGGCTTTAAGTTTTAAGCAAAACCGTCATTATAGGTATAATGTCACTTTACTTATTTCAAAACGTTATTCTATTCTATTCAATTCAAAAGTACAAGAGTCCTTAAAGGGAAAAGTACGATATTGCTTTAAATTGAGTTTTGATTTTGATACCATATTATAAGTTTAAAGTGACATAGTACGTATAGATACACTATTTCTTATGTAAATTGACGTACTTACCATTGAATCTCATAGAAAACCGTCACTAAGCAAAAAAATACAATTTACATCCCTTTAATGACATTGTTCCTATGAGACAGGCACCTATTCCCTCTATTCGCCATAACGACATTAGCGCCCTCTGGCGGTTCTAATAGAGCTAGGGCGATAGGTGTCTTCGTATTGCGTGCGTTACGATCATACGAGCTAGATGGCGTTATTAACTCAAAAACCCCATTTTTTGGATAATGACGTTATGTTTCTCAAGGAGCGATACGCTTACAATAAAAAATCCTTTTTATGAAGTTAATGATAGAGCATAAAATGGCCGTATACATTTATTCACCAATGTCCCAGTGCCCAAATTCAAAGGCCTGTTTCTCAGTGTTTTTTTGATGACGTATGTTATAACAGAATGTAGGGCGATGCAAGGTTTTTTACGTAACTGTTGCATAAAATACAATTTTAGTGCTTACTCTATCTTATGCTGAACCAAAACTATTCAGCTTCTTATTACATAATATTAGAATGTGTCTTTAACAAGAGTCGTATACGGGCCATTTTATTTAAAGTTGTCCCCTACACTTTTTTTTTTTAATTGTGAAATTTTATGTTATTTCTACTCAGAATCACGAGCTCTTTCTATCCTAATAGGAGAAATAAGTGTCCCAAGTTTTTTATTTCCATTCCGTTACCATTTTTCATAGACTTTGTATGGCGGTCACGGAATGCAAAGATCGAAAATTGTATGGAAGTTTTAGGACACTTTTTTTTCCTATTTAGGATCAAGAAAGCTTATGATTCTGAGTAGAAATAACATACAAAATCCCAAATTTGAAAAAAAAAGTGTAGGGAAAACTAAATAAAATGGCCCATACGAATGATTCGGTCAAATTTTGTTTTTTGAAAAACAAATTATAGCCAGCATTTAATGAAACCTTTGGGTATGGTGTTTTACGATCCCCTCCCCCTGACGCAACCAACGCAACTTTCCCCAAAAATGAAAAAAAAAAACCGTCAACCTGGACATATTTCAAGCTAAAAGGAGGGGTTGCGTCAGGGGGAGGGGATGGGACACTAGTGTGCGTAAACCACCATACCCAAAGGTATCATACTACATTCATTGAATGCTGGCTATAATTTGTTTGTCTTCCCCGTACATTAGAATACAACTTGACCAAATCAGAAGTTTGCCTTACATTCGCCGTTTCGGCGCAAATCGTTTGACAAATCCCCTTGTTATGTAATAGTTGCATAAAACATTTATCTTTGACTGCTTTGTTCTAAGCTAGACCAAAACTGTTCAGTTCTCATATCTCAGAATGTGTCTTTAACAAGTCAAATACGAAGTTCTCCTTACATTCGCCGTTTCGGCGAAAATCGTTTAGACAAATCCGCGCTAACCTCAACTTTTCAACTCATTATAGCATTTTGCTGTAAATTTGAGGAAACTTCTTAATATCGGGTAAAACAGAACGAAGGACTTTTACGAAAACTGGGAATTGTTCAGGCTACGTACCTACTTTATTTTTCACTTATCAGTCATGTTAATATTTCTAATCGTTTTTGAGATACAGCTTGTTATTGTTAATCATTAGTGCGAAAATCTGTACGCTTCAACCCTAGCAAGTAGATCCTATTGAATGACATGACATGTGAAATTAAAATGTAAATAACTTTGTAGGGTTGTCACTGATATAAAAATATTTAATTTTAATTATTTTGTTTTGCTTTACGATTATAATAACTCGATTGTAGATCACTTAATAACAATATCCTTGCAGCTCAGTCTCTAGAAATGTTCCACACCCTGTTTATATAATTTTATAACTCTACTAGCGTCTGCCCGCGATACCGTTTGAGTTGAATTAAGTAGTTTACTTCCATATGCCGCTTCCATAGTAAATTCGAACCCCTTTTCGCCCCCATATAAATAAATAAATATGGGACAATCTTCACGGAAAAATTAATGAGCGCGCCGCGCCCTTCATAATAATAAATAAATCATTTAGCCTATATACGTCCCACTGCTGGGCTTGAGAGGAGGCTCTCAAGCACGAGAGGGTTTAGGCTATAGTCCCCACGCTGGCCCAATGCGGGTTGGGGACTTCACATACACCTTTGAATTTCTTCGCGGATGTATGCAGGTTTATTCACGATGTTTTCCTTCGCCGAAGAGCCAGTGATAAATATAAAATGATATTCCGTACATAAGTTCCGAAAAGCTCATTGGTACGAGCCAGGATTTGAACCCACGACCTCCTTACATAAATCGACCTACGGCTCGATTCGGGAAATTAATTAGAGATTAACTAGATACGATATAGTAAAGATATGTGACGTTCCATGGTAAAAGGTACCTTATGGCGGCTGGTGCCGCGATTCGGGAAATGAATTAGAGATTCACTAGATATGAAATATATTATCTTTACTATATCGTATCTAGTTAATCTCTAATTAATTTCCCGAATCGCGCTGCTAGTCACACAGTACTTATTTAAGCTCAATAAGGCTTGTGTTGTGGGTACTAGATGACGACATATATAATATAATAGATATAGATTAATCTTAAATAAGTAAGTACCCTAATAGCATTTTCTTGTAGGGATTTTGTTGGGCCTTTGTTTACGTATTAGTTGGGCAACCGTTATATTTGGCCGTACGATTTGCTGGAGGGCCCTCGACAAAGGCCCTCCCGAAGATTCCCAACAGAGGGCCATAAGAATAATTTTTTCGTTGGGCCTATTTAAATAAATCATACAATTATTCAACGGTGGTGGTTTTGGTTGGGCCGTGGTTGGGCCTATACACATTTGTTTGATGGTTGGTTAATTGTAACATTTGGCCGTACGATTTGCTGGAGGGCCCTCGACAAAGGCCCTCCCGAAGATTCCCAACAGGGCCATAAGAGTAATTTTTTCGTTGGGCCTATTTAAATAAATCATACAATTATTCAACGGTGGTGGTTTTGGTTGGGCCGTGGTTGGGCCTATACACATTTGTTTGATGGTTGGTTAATTGTTACATTTGGCCGTATGGCTTGCTGTAGGGCCAACTGCAAAAAAATCAAAAAGGGCAATTTTTTCGTTGTGCTTCTGTTTGCAAATTCAACAATTACCCAACGGCAAGTCAGGTAGTTCGGTAGGTAGTCGTGCACCAGGTTGAAGGCCCAACACAGCTTGTGCCACAAAGGGCCAACATTGTAACTTTAACGTTGGGCCTTGTATAGGATTCTTACAATACTACCGTAGGTAAATAGTTGTGTAATTTATAGTGTGCCTACAGTCTAATTATGTAATGGGCTTTTGTTTACGAGTCCTACAGTTACCCTACGTTAAGTAAGTGGTTGTGTAATACGACGTTGGGCCTTTGCTGATAAATATTACAATTACACTACGGTAGGCATTGGTTGTATCCACATGAAGGCCCTAGGCTAGGCAGCAGTTGTTGTTAATCTTCTCTGTATCGTTCCAATTTTAGTATATGTACTGCCGAAGCAAGTACACTTACTATACACTCTAATTTGTATATATACTAACCGCACTTCGAAACTTCGTAAGCGAGATTTATGTTTTTTGAGATTTAAATTGAGAAAATGTTGGTAAAATACAATTTTTTAAATTTATGTATAAATTTTATAGTTATAGCTATTAGATTTATAAGTTACTTTTAAAAAATATTATGATTATATCCGGAATAATCGAGAAAATAACTATAACTTCGATGTTTGGAGACAGTAACGCCATCTAGTGACGCCACAAGCAAACTCAACTGGTATTGTTGGGCATCAGTACCACAGCCAATGTTGGTAAATACGATATTTGTGCTCACTGGGCCAACGAATGTTATTGTTGTTTAGCCACCGGTACCAAAATACACAAAGGCCCATTGTTAGGCGTCAGTGCCACAGCCAATGTTGGTAAATACGATATTTGTCATCATTGGGCCATCGGATGATATCTTTGACTAGCCAACGTTACCAAAATACACAAAGGCCCATTGTTGGGCATCCGTGCCACAGCCAATGTTGGTAAATGCGGTATTCGTCACCATTGGGCCAACTAATGTTATCGTTGTTTAGCGAACGGTAGCAAAATACACAAAGGCCCATTGTTGGGCCTCAATGCTACAGCCAATGTTGGTAAATACGATATTTGTCGTCATTGGGCCATCGTATGATATCGTTGATTAGCCAACGTTACCAAAATAAACAAATGCCCATTGTTGGGCATCAGTGCCACAGTCAATGTTGGTAAATGCGGTATTTGTCATCATTGGGCCATCGGATGATATCGTTGATTAGCCAACGTTACCAAAATAAACAAAGGCCCATTGTTGGGCATCAGTGCCACAGCCAATGTTGGTAAATGCGATTTTTGTCATCATTGGGCCATCGGATGATATCGTTGATTAGCCAACGTTACCAAAATACACAAAGGCCCATTGTTGGGTATCAATGCTACAGCCAATGTTGGTAAATGCGATATTTGTCGTAATTGGGCCATCGGATGATATCGTCGATTAGCCAACGTTACCAAAATAAACAAAGGCCCATTGTTGGGTATCAGTGCCACAGCCAATGTTGGTAAATGCGATATTTGTCATCATTGGGCCATCGGATGATATCCTTGACTAGCCAACGTTACCAAAATACACAAAGGCCCATTGTTGGGCATCCGTGCCACAGCCAATG
This sequence comes from Cydia splendana, assembly GCF_910591565.1. Taxonomy (NCBI): domain Eukaryota; kingdom Metazoa; phylum Arthropoda; class Insecta; order Lepidoptera; family Tortricidae; genus Cydia; species Cydia splendana. The sequence goes on from NC_085968.1 coordinate 3,281,606, forward strand.
TTGGTAAATGCGGTATTCGTCACCATTGGGCCAACGAATGTTATCGTTGTTTAGCGAACGGTAGCAAAATACATAAAGGCCCATTGTTGGGCATCACTGCCACTGCCAATGTTGGTAAATGCGATATATGTCATCATTGGGCCAACGAATATTATCGTTGTTTAGCCAACGGTACCAAAATACACAAAGGCCCATTGTTGGGCATCTGTGCCACAGCGAATGTTGGTAAATGCGATGGTGGGCCAATACAAAATTAATGTTGGCTACGGAACGAACCTCATCCCAACGTTTTCCCTACCGTTGGCACCGTAGGCCCCAACGAAAATGCTACTAGGGTAGAAAACATCCATAACAGGAACAAATATTTTTTATCTAGTCTCAATCTTTATTCCACGGTTCTCCATCCGTGGTACTTGATAATATAAATGCCGCAAAACCTCTTTACAAGAAAGTTCCAAAAGCACAATTCATCTAATACATAAATAAACAAGAACCCACATAAATCGGATCGAGCTTCAACTCATAACCGAACTGCCCTTTGTCCATTAGTCAAGTTTGGGATGTATCGGATAGCGAATATGCATAAAATACTGGAAACGCCTGTTTTTTCAACAGATTTTTGATATAGTCTATTTTTTTATTGCTAATAAACAAAAAACACTTATAACTATTACAAAACTTGTCCAAACTGCGAAACAGTTTGTTGGCGAATGAAATACACCCATTTATACCTAAATATTTATACCTTCATGCTTATAATATGCTAATTACTGAACTAAATATGACTAACACGTTTCGCCCTATGGTTGACTGTTTCTGTTTCGCCCTTATGGTTGACTGGTAGATAATGCCTTAAGGCATTAAGTCCATAATTTGTACTTATTTTTATTGTGCAATAAAGTTTAAATAATAATAGCCTCTAGCCACCCAGGGCCTATAAAAAGGTCTTTGTTCCAGTCAATTTTGAATCTTTATTTATTTTATTTATTTATCGCGATTTCGGGGTTGGTCCCATAGCAGGCGTGGCTCACTCCGCGATTTCGTCGCTTTGCAACAGGTAGCTAAAAGTACATCCGTTCCACACCAATTTTGGTGGCTAGCCATAACCCGCGCGTGGCGCTGTCGCCACCTAGCGGCCATATCTGTCCTAATCGTAACAGACGCGTTTTGTTAGAGAGTGAGGAGTGAGTCTTCTGTACTTAGTACTATTATTTAGTCTATGCCTATAGTAAAAGTTGCTCAGTATGATCCCATGGCAACGAGAATGTAGTTATTTTTTGGCCACCCCTGTATAGTCAAAGTCGGCCAACAAACACAGTGTATATCAGTACCATATCTAGCAGCACTATGGTGACAATACGTTTTAAATCTGTATGCATTGGCCGGGCGACCTATTTGCGGAGGCCTAAGATCGGCCATAACTTACGCTGACGTACGATTGATCAACGTCGCGTCGTAACTTATGTCTGCCGAACTAAGAAACAATGTCTGAACGCTTATCTGAGTTTGGTGGACTTGGAAACAGCGACGTGCTAGCAATGACCTTTTATTTATGTAGACGTGTGACGTTCATAGTTGACAAAACTAAAATTTGATCCAACGATTTTGACAACTTGACAGGTTGGCGTCATCCATACGACTAACTAAATATAGGTTCCGGAACCTATATTTAATGGCTCACGATCGTGCGCCTGGTAGCATATCTACCTCAATTTACTTACATCTATGCGTGCTAGTAATAACAACTGCCGATTATAATGCCGTCGGACCATCGAAAGCGAGCGACGAACAGTTGAACTGATCTAGTTAATAAAGTACTTGAAGTACCTAAGTTATCTGAAAAGATTTCTCTTAGAACCAATGGCTGCTGGGGTACAATATCTGCTGACTGCGTAACCTGTGTATTGTCTTATATAATTAAATTACTTAAAGTATAAGTACTTTATACCCTAAGGATGCTTGGAGAAGTACTGTTATTGCGATAAGACCGCTGTTACTACCTTTATTTACATTATAAATTGTGACATCCCACGGGTAAAGGTACCTTATGGCGGTAGGCGCTTACGCTTTTATTAACGCCGCTCCAATACTAAGTAAGCGCCAGCCGCCATAAGGTACCTTTCCCGTGGAACGTCACAATTTGTTTTCATTTGTCAAGCAACAGAGTACCTATACCTAATTACTACTATTTGCGGAGGCCTAAGATCGGCCATAACTTACGCTGACGTACGATTGATCAACGTCCAGCCGTAACTTATGTCTGCCGAACTAAGAAACAATGTCTGAACGGTTATCTGAGTTTGGTGGACTTGGAAACAGCGACGTGCTAGTAATAACAACTGCCGATTATAATGTATGCATGAAATGAATGAAAATTTATTTCAGGCAACTAGTGGCCCATACATACATAATACCTTAAAACTAGCATACATTATTATAAAAATATATTTTAAAACTAAACACTACAAATCACATTATGGCTGCGATGCATTACACAACCCCGCAGTGTCAGGGAGCCGGCCGCGGAACCGCTGAAACTTGACACCCTTCGGCCAAAACTCCTCCTTGGTGAAGGTCGCTAGATGTTCAGTCGGAACGCTCACCACAAACGAATTAAAATTCGCATTGTGTCGAGATTCCAACTTCGCGACCCTCAGGATGAATCCGGTCTTCGTTTTCACATACTTTACGATGTCATCGCCCTTAATAATGCCGTCGGACCATCGAAAGCGAGCGATAATCAATTGATCTGAGGGCTTAACCAAGATGCCAATCGTTTGCGCCGTAGCGAATGAAACGGTAATCTTTTAACTGTTATACAGTTTGGCGGAGGTTGTACCTATCATGTAAGAATATGCTGTTCCGTGAATAAATGGCTTTTTTTTTCTTTTTTTTTTTTCCCTCCATCGGTTTCGCACCGTGCCAATTATGGGTAACTATGATGACCGTGACTTTGTATGGTAACCAATCTTTGTTATTTACTTGTCTTTGTTAATAGCATCAATTGGTTAGTCAGTTAGAGTTTGGGAATGTTAAAATGGATGACCAAGTTAATAATGACCAAATTTAACTATTATCCAAAGTTAATTGTTTCTGAAACAGAGTATTCTCGTCTAATGTACGTACTCTACGTAAGTACTTAGGGCCGATACAGACGTACTGCAACCCGACCGCAATTTGTATGGGAACTACACGCCGACTGCACGCCAACTGCAACGTCGGCGTGCAGTTCCCATACAAGTTGCAGTCGGGTTGCAGTCCGTCTGTACCGGGCCTTATACGTAGTATTCCTGATATCGAAAAAGTTATGAATGAATGAACTGTTTCATACATCTTGGCTGATTGGCATTGCATTTCAGAAAAGCGCAGAAGTTTTAACACTTCTGACAAAGCTAAGAAAAAACGTTTGATAACTTAGCCTTTATTTCAACGGTATATAATACAATTTCTGCAAGCTATTGAGGTAGCTAGGCACGACAGATTCTTTTTAAACATCCTGGAGGGCAAGATTGAGGGGAAAAGATGCAGAGGAAGGCCCAGGCTGACATATTTCAGCCAAATAAAAGATAGAGTTTCTGTCGTGTCGTACGAGGGAGTTAAAAGGCTGGCCCAGCAAAAAGAAGAGTGGCGATTACTCCACCGACAAGAGCATAGCTCTTAAATATTGATGATGATGATGATGATTGAGATAGCTGTCAATGACAGCCTATCACGTGTCCGACAAAGTAGACCCGGTACGTCAAAAATTCGCAAAAACGATATGGATCGGATATGTCAGTGTCAAAGTGTCAAAAGTGACATTTTTGTTTGAAGAAACACACATATCGGATGTGAGTCGTGTCTTTAGCAAATTTTTTGGCGTATCTTAAAGTTTGAATCAGTCCGTTAGACCCCTTTGGAGAATGCCTCTTGAGACTGTTTTTGCAATATGGGTAGATCCCATAAATATAGTGCGACCTGAAAGAGTAGAAATTAAATAAAATGGAACTAAAAATTTTTCATAAAAAAATCCATGTGATTACTGATAATCCATGGCTACATACAACTTACTCAAAAATATGTCTCATAGTTCTTATTTCGCTGACATAAGAGCTATGGGACATATTTTTAAGTATGATGAGTGCACCCATATTTTTACACTAGACTGTAGCTACCGCAGAAGGCGCAAAATGGCCATATAACATCCGGAATTCAAGTGCATTTTCAACTGGCTCGTAACGAGGCCAAAGAACCACGATTGCTCCGGCTGCCGATTCGATTGCCAGCTCGTCTATCAATCGATAGGCCGAGACCCGACCACCTTTTGGTAAAGGAGTCAGGTAGATACTTCTGTATCATATTTTGGGATTAACTTACAAATATTGAACGGAATGGTTATCTTTTTATTATAGGATTTAATGGCCGGCAAGTCCATTAATCAATAGGCCGAGAATCGATCACCTTTTGGTAAAGGCACAGACTACACAGACAGCCCATTATGGAACATTTACAAAGAAGACGAGGTCACTAAAACACATAAAGCAATTTTACTTGTAATAATAAGGTTCGAGCAGCGCAATTGAGTTTATTTTACACCATTTAATACTATTATAGCCCAGCCCTAAAATTTAATTCTATGAAATATATTTTTAATATACTTACACGTGAATTAGTGCGCTGGTGGCCTAGCGGTAAGAGCGTGCGACTTTCAATCAGGAGGTCGCGGGTTCAAACCCCGGCTCGTACCAATGAGTTTTTCGGAACTTATGTACGAAATATCATTTGATATTTACCAGTTGCTTTTCGATGAAGGAAAACATCGTGAGAAAACCGGACTGATCCCAATAAGGCCTAGTTTCCCCTCTGGGTTGGAAGGTCAGATGGCTTTCGTAAAACCTAGTGCCTACGTCAAATCATGGGATTCGTTTTCAAGCGGACCCCAGGCTCCCATGGGCCGTGGCAAAAGTCCGGGATAACGCGACGAAGAAGATACTTACACGTGAATCTACTGATCGTAATTGTAGGCGCAAGTGAAATAAGAGTGCTCCCATACGAAATTGAGTATGGTGTTGATATAATCGGAAACAAATAAAGGATGACTCACGCTAGACCCGGCCGTGCCGAGCCGAGGCGTCCGACATGTAATTTTCTATGACGGCTGATCGGTGATCACGTGGTGTTTTCCATAGAAAACGATGCAGAAGCTCCGACCCGGTCTAGCGTGAGTCATCCTTAATTCTTTGAACATCATACTTTTTAGGTACGTGTGTAATTACATAGTATTTTGATATTCGTATACTCGTACACGGTACGTTCCTAAAACTACCTTCGTCTCTCAGCCTACACGCCCATGTAGCGGCTGCCCAAGCAACATAGGTACTCAACGACCATATAGGCAATAATATGCAGCGCAGTTGAATATCAGATTTGTGGCGATTTGAGCAAAATGGCGGGTGGAAATGTGAATTTCTCAGGTTTTATGTAATAGCAGGCGTGGCTCACTCCGCGATTTCGTCGCTTTGCTACAGGTAGCTAAAAGTACATCCGTTCCATACCAATTTTGGTGGCTAGCCATAAACCGCGCGTGGCGCTGTCGCCACCTAGCGGACATATGTGTCCTGATCGTAACAGACGCGCTTTGTTAGAGAGTGAGTCTTCTGTACTATTATTTATTCTGTGGTAATAGGCCAGTGGGTATTTAAATGTCGTAGTTTTTCCAGTATAATAGTTAGCAAAGATCTCCGTTTTAGTTTGGCCAAAAATGCCTTCGTATGTCCGGATGTTCTACTCTACAGAGAAGGTTTTGGAAACTCAAAATCCCATACAAAATGACACTTAACCCAAACGCGTAGGTACGTCACGTCACGGCTATCGAATGAAATTTACACTAGGGGTCATCATCATCATCATCATCATCAGGCTATAGTAGTCCACTGCTGGACATAGCCCTCCCCTAAAGAGCGCCATAGCGCCCGGTCTACCAGTCTGACACTGTCTGACACTAGGAGTACCGTTCACGAATAAAGCTTACTGTGGTTGACAGCGTTCACTGTTCCACGCTTCGCTTCAAATTCAAAACTGACCGTTAAACTTCCGAAGCATCCAGCTAGTTTCGAATTTGGAAAACGCTCTCATATCGCTTTGGTGTTATAACGAGTACGGAATAGTTACAGAATGAGCAAGTTATGGGTTTGCGAGTTTTGAACAAAATTTCACACCCAGTGTTTCATAGGGAATTGCAGGTTATGTAAAGTACAGTTAGCTGCAGAAAAGATAAGCGTGCGAACTGTACAAAAATACCTTCTTGCGGCCCGTTTCGAACTTTAAGATACGTCAAATATTATGGATACGATATAATTTGTGTTGTGTTTGTTGACGTTTTTGTTTGGAGAAGCGTCATCTTTGACACTGAGATATCTTAATCCATATCGTATCTAGCCGTAATATTTCATGTATCTTAAAGTTCGAATCGGCTCGTTGGTCTCTCAAGTCAATACATTTATTGTACACGTGAGCTACTCGCTGCGAGCGTAGTCAATAACACTGGAAAACCGGACAAGTGCGAGTCGGACTCGCCCACCGAGGGTTCCGTACTTTTTAGTATTTGTTGTTATAGCGGCAACAGAAATACATCATCTGTGAAAATTTCAACTGCCTAGCTATCACGGTTCATGAGATACAGCCTGGTGACAGACGGACGGACGGACGGACGGACGGACAGCGGAGTCTTAGTAATAGGGTCCCGTTTTTACCCTTTGGATACGGAACCCTAAAAACCGTATGTAGCGCCTATGAACAGAGAACCCCGGACCTGGCAGTGAATGTGTTAACAATCAAATTGTGCCATAATTATTTTGAACATTTCGCCTGCTTACAGACTATTTCACCATTTGTAATTCCACGCGTTTTGTTAAAATTACACTACCTAATACCTATTTCTTATATTATGTAATACTAGTTGAGATACATCAATAAATAAATACCTAATTAAAAAAATACTGTCACCTGCTTGCTGAATTTGAAATTTAATATATAAAAAAATTAAAAACACCGTTATAAGAAACTTTTAAATATGGTATTTATTTGACAACTAGTCTAAGTCAAATCAATTTCTTTTTTCGAACTGTCAAAACGATTTTGCTACTACGGAATGTATATGAAACACTTTTTCTATTAATCTTCTGGTGCTTTATTTCATGCATATCTAGTCAAAAATAATTTATTTTAAATACATACAGTCAAATACCCTAGTAAGGGTCTAAGTAAAGGGATCTATCACGAGTCTCACTTTATACAGCCGGTACAGCCCTCGCCCCTCAGTCTCAATGTACTTGAAGATAAGATACGGCCTTTTCAATCTTGATTACCCCTTTTTCTCTTTTTATTTAACTAAATCTTGTTCACAGCTGAAAGTAGCCATCGTAAAAAGTCTACTGTCACCCAGAGGCGTATTCGAATTTTCAGAATATTATTTTGATTTGACATAATTTTTTTAGGCTATTAGTGTCGAAAGAGCTCGTGATTCTGATTAGAAATAACACAAAAATTCCCACATCCAAATTAGTGTTGATGTACCTTTTATGAACTACAAGCAAAAATTGAATGATGAAAAAGAGCAAAATTTTTTCCTGCTTCTGGAATGGCGCATACTCGGATTACACTAATTTAGACCAAATGTCTAAATTGTTAATACCTTAAGACAATTTCCAGCTTGCTGGGAATTAATTCCTGAAAAAAATCGAATTAAAATTAAATTAAATATCATTTATTATGAGACAACAAACGCCCAAAGATACATACCTTACAAACTAACATACATACAATAGTAAAATCTTACAAGCTAAAAATTATTTCGGCGACACAGCGGTTTTTAGTTGTGTCGCATGTTCCGGTGTAGGATTTGTCAGATTCCCACGGAACCGCCGAAACACCACACCCTTCGGCCAGAAGTCCGCGCTCGCGATGGTTTCCAGCAGCGGCCGCGGCACGTGCACCACGAAAGAGCTGAAGTGCACGTAATGGCGCGAATTTGATTGGCCTATTATATTACGGTCGGCTAATTTATCTCCAATGCGTTGAACGACGTGAAAGAACATACCTACACCAAAGTGTGCGGGTGACATCTAAAACCTTCGCCGATATGGGTGCGCTTTGATATTCGGTGTTTTGTTTCCTCAAATGGAAAGGGACGATGGGGAAAAACCGGACAAGTGCGAGTCAGACTCGCCCACCGAGGGTTCCGTACTTTTTAGTATTTGTTGTTATAGCAACAAAAATACATCATCTGTGAAAATTTGCTCTGTCCAGCTATCATGATCCATGAGATACTGCCTGGTGACAGACAGACGGACAGACGGGAAGTGAATTCATAGTAATAGGGCCCCGTTTTTACCCTTTGGGTACGGAACCCTAAAAATGTGAAATATAATGCTGATATTCCCATTGCCTAGCCGTATATTTGTATACTAATTTTATCAAGCAGTTACTTCTGCAAGCGATAGTACAAAGTCTTAAATTAAAGGAAAATGAAAAAATGAAATCTGAAACCTGAAACCTGAGCTATTGAGGAAAGCAAAATGTCCCTATGCAATATTATTTGGATGAAACAATTCTGCAACTCATTCTATGTATTTTCATGCTGAAAAATAGGATAGGATTATCCCATCTCCCGGTAATGGATTTCAGCAACATATATTTGGATATTTTGGATTATAGATTCTGCCCGCGACTTCGTGTATGTGGAACTTAGAGCATTTAATAACAACTGGAGTCGCCTTTAAGTACTTACCCCTGTGTCGAAACTTTTGTATGGACTGACGTTTATCTGACATGGTTATTTAGTACGTTACGTACAAAATAGCCATACGGCCATTTTATTTAAAGTTGTCCCCTACACTTTTTTTTTTATTGTGAAATTTTATGTTATTTCTACTCAGAATCACGAGCTCTTTCTATCCTACTAGGAGAAAAAAAGTGTCCCAAGTTTTTTATTTCCATTCCGTTAACATTTTTCATAGACTTTGTATGGAGGTCACGGAATGGAAAGATCGAAAATTGTATGGAAGTTTTGGGACACTTATTTTCTCCTATTAGGATCAAAAAAGCTCATGATTCTGAGTAGAAATAACATACAAAATCCCAAATTTGAAAAAAAAATGTAGGGACAACTTTAAATAAAATGGCCCATACATTTGACGTGCCCCTCCCCCGTAAAAATCAGCAGACTGTTTTGTACAGAAAATGACAGACAAGGCGTCTCCAGTTACTAAATGCTCTAAGGCGTGGAATGATGATGAAGATTGATAAAAACTATCAAATGTTGCGTTTTCAACCAAACGGGTCCTTATTGTCGGTCGTCAATAAGACGCTGTTTCCATAAAGCTTCAAAATTAAATCAGCCTAATCGACAACCGACAATTTGTGGTACCTTTTAGTTGAAAACGTCACATATTTCCTTCCCCGGGCCTCAAACTACCTCCATATCAAATTTCATCTGAATTGGTTCAACGGTTAAAGTGCAGGTTAACACACAGACAGAGTTTACTTTCCCATTTATAATAAAAATTCGTTCGAGCCCCTGCAATTTCGTAAATGTAAATTTTTAAATGTAATTAATAACCATGAAATCGAATCCCATGATATTTGTAACACGGATAGACGTTTGAGAACTTATGTATGTACATGACTGGTCTTTTTGACTTTTACTAAAGCAAACAAACAAAATAATGCTGGATAACATGTTTCATAATCAGCAATCTCAGCGTACTACGCTTATGTGCGTTCTCGTCTGATTTACGGGCTCATTATATGGGGAAATTTATTAGTTGAAGAATTGCATTAATATAAATGTGATCTCTAATACTCTATAATCTATGTCTCCAGAGAGTTGAATACTTCGGACACATAGCCACTGGAGGAGGCAACCTGACAAAACTTATGGTCACTGGTGGAAGGGAAGAGAGAAAGGGGCCGCAGTCCATCGCGATGTACGGATGAGGCTAGGTCACGACCCTCAGCAATGAGGAGACCGAAGCAAATCGGAGGATCTCTAATAGCTTTTGTCACGGATGTCAAGGTTTTCATTTATACTGGTTATTCCGAGCTGATAAATTCTGCAAGTAAAGATTACAATCATAATATGACATGACCCTCATCAAACCACGTCAACGCGGTGTCAACACGGCGCCGTCGATAGGATAATACAATCTCATATGAATTTGTTCAGGCTTTAATCGGATGGAAATGGAATTAATATTATATTAAGGCTCACAGGGATTTCAGCTAATAAAATGAGATTTTTATATTTATGTATTTATTCATATTTTCATATAAATCTGAGCCTGATGGTATGTTTTACTAAACTTAACTGGTCAGCAATATGAGTCAACAATTGAGTCAAAAAAATATTTCATGGTACAGTTAATATTGTAACAGTTAATTAAAATTAAACTAACACTATTAACTGTACTCGTAAAACATTACACATAAAATCCAAATGAAAGTTATTATTCAAAATCATCACATAAATGTTAACTATAATTACGAGCCAACATGACATGAGGAAACAACTCAAAATTTGCATTATTTAAATATAAAATTCAACACTCTCGTCAGTTTTTGGAGACTAAAAAGAGCCTATACGAACTGGTGTGGAGAAAAACATATTTTTTAAGTTTTGTTGTTCATAGTAGGTAAATAAGACTAATTGGGAACAGTTTTCTTATTATAAAACGACACGAGCCTCGTTAACCATTGACTGTAAAGGACAAACCATAAATAATTGTGACCAGGTGAATTTTCTGGGCATTACAATGGATAGATTTTTTAATTGGAAACAGCAAGTAACAAATATATGTAACAAGCTAAGTCGATTTGTCTTTGCCTTAAGAAGATTGAGAAGGGTAGCAGATGAATCAACTGCTCTGATGGCTTACCACGGTTACGTCACATCTGTTCTTCGTTATGGAATCATTATTTGGGGAAACTCTACAGCTGTTAATCAAGTATTTTTGACGCAAAAAAGTTGTGTACGTGCTGTGGGTGGAGTTAGATTCGTGCAGACCTCTTTTTACAAAATTCAAACTTTTAACCTTTGCTAGCATTTATATTTATGAACAAGCAAATTTTGTGCGGAACAACCCTGAGCTATTTATAAAACCAACTCAAAATCCAAGGTTAAGGAATAGAGATATTAATAGGATAAATCAGCCACCATTTAATTCAGCCCAGTATAATAACAACTGCTACATGATGTCAGGAAAAGTTTATAATAATATTCCTCTAGATTTAAGACTGCTACCAGATAATCTATTTCAACGGAAACTCCGACATTGGCTAATTGATAAATGTTTTTATAAACTCAATGATTTTTTTAAATAATTTGCATACCTAGGTTAGAAATTGACATTGTAAAATTTGACTGTATATTCTGTGATTTTATTTTAATTATTTTAGCTGTAATATGGAAAACATTTATTTACATACAATATATATACAGTGGTACTACTAAACGAAATTAATAACTAGCTTAAATCTAAAATAGGCCCTTGAGGCATTGTACCAAGGATGCTGGCGGCATTTCCTCGCTGTATCGCAATGCTGATACGTTGTGCGAGGTAGCCGCCAGCTCTTCGGTCACCAGTTACGTCAACCAGACGCTTCGCGATTTCTGCGAACAACTTATGCGCGCTGGGACCCCATGGACCTTAAGCTGTAATTGTATTAGATAAATTTGAATTGGTTTCTTTATTTCAAATTGTATATTTTAATTTGCATGCCACTAAAATGGTGAATTGTGCTGAGCCATATTATTTTAAGTCCATCACATTGTACCTGACCATGATTCTAGCAAATAAAAATTTTGAACTTTGAACTTTAAGTAAAGTGTCATTCTATAGAACATGCTAACTATGTAAACAAAAGTTACTAGTAAATTCATCAGTCAGAGACAATTTCAGTATGGCGGTTTGTTTACGTATAGATGGTCAAGCAGATCTTGTCAGCAGAAAAAGGCGGCAAATTTGAAAAATGTAGCCGCGAAGGGATATCTTCTCATAGAAAATTTGAATTTCGCGCCTTTTTCTACTGACAAGATTTGCTTGACCATTTATAGTTAGCAAGTTCCATAGAATGACACTTTACCTAATAATTATATTTGTCTTTTCCCGCGACATTATTTTCATGACAACGTCGTCACATATTTAAGGACCTCTTTGATGACTGGATAAAAATAATAAAAGGCCCTTTACAATATAAGTACAGTCCTTATCTTCCAAACAAGGCTTTCAATTAACCTGACAGAGGATTAATGCTCTCATATCACTGTCAAAAACGTGAATAATGAAAGTTTTATAAGCTCCGGTTACTAATGATGGCCGCGGTCGGAGGTGAAACGGCCATTAATCTATCGCTCTAGCCAATGGTGTTGTGACACTGTTGGAGTTTGGGGTTTTAGAGAATTAAGGGGATTATATGAAGGGATGGGATCATTTAAAGTTGCAATTTATTTTATGGTGAGAGATGATGATACTCCTGACCGATTTTGGTCACAGATACTGTGTTCTGGAGTAGACAATTTTTAAGAGGGAAGATACTTATTATAGCCGCCGAAAACTCAGGTAAATCGCAATGCTATTGCGATCTGAACCCCTAATGTAAATCTTATTCGATAACGTGAAGTGCCGTACGTAGGTACGTCATTTTGTATGGGATTTGACAGCGCGCGTAGCGGGACGTTTTGGAAACTCAAAATCTCATACAACATGAGACTTAACGCAAACGCGTAGGTGCATCATGTCACGCTATCGAATGAAATTTACACTGGTACTGTCTGATTGGACAAAACATGAAATACCTACATAGTTGATCCTAACACAATTCTGTAGAATTTCAATGTGTCTTCACAAAATTATGTAGAACTTGTAGAAGCCACTCTCCGTGACATTTTGAGGACGTTTAATGAAGTCACCGAGTTTGCAAGCGCCGCTATCTGGGGCATAGTGCCGGAGTTACTTCGGCTACCATCTAATTTACTAAACTGGCTTCATAGCAGTAAAGCGTTTAAAAGCAGAAGTCAAATGAGTTTATGTTGACTATACTTTATCGTGCGATGAGCGTCCTGTACTCGTACCATGAGTCACTGACATGAATACTGACATATACGCCAAGATCTATGTAATTTATTTTCTATACATCTCGCTCGCACTAAAATATCAGTACGAGCGAGATACGTAGAAAGTAAGTTATGTTTACGCTAGCGTTTCTGTCAGTGCCAAACTGTACGGTTACCATCAGTTTGTCACTGACGTAAACGCCGTCGAGAACGTAATTTACTTTCTATACATCTCGCTCGCACTCGCATATTAGTGCAAACGGGATGTATAGAAAGTAAATTACGTTCTCGACGGCGTTTATGTCAGTGACAAACTGATGGTAACCGTACTGGTGATAGAGCCACAATGATAATCCCGCGTAACCGCACGTCCAATACTGCAATGAAATATTGTGAATTACAACAGGAGACTCGGCATATTACTAAAAAAGCTCTATTGAAAAAAACCGGTCAAGTGCGAGTCAGACTCGCGCACGAAGGGTTTCGTACCATTTCGCAAAAAACGGCAAAAAAATACGTTTGTTGTATAACCCCACTTAAAATATTTAGACGGACAGACGGACAGACGGACAGACTCGCGGAGTCTTAGTAATAGAGTCCCGTTTTTACCCTTTGGGTACGGAACCCTAAAAATTAAGTTGACTATACATTAAAACAAAAAACGTCTATGAAAACCCATTACATGAGACCAATTTTCCTCGTCGCTCGTGCAAAGGACTATTAGACTACCTAGAGCAGTGAGGTGGAAGTCACTCACAAAAAAAAAAATTAAACCGTAATAATATCCGGAACCATTCGACCATTCGAGAAAATGTAATATATAAATAAATATTAGGGGACATGTTACATAGATCAACCTAGCCCCAAACAAAGCAAAGCTATATTGGTGCTAGGCGACGATAAGAAAACAAACACCCATGACTCAGGAACAAATATTTGTGTGTGTGTGTGTTTGTGTAGGTTGTCCTCTCTTAATCCTGTTTTGAAGGTAAACTTTTTTAAAGTTTTTTGAAAAGTTTATACCGTGCCGTTCTGTTTTATACCGTGTACTGTGCCGGAACTAGCTGTTACAAGTTATTGTTGCCAGTTCAGTATCCGGCAAGAAGTTTCACAATAGGTATTCATATTTTAAAATGGTTTAGCTGGCAGGTCGCAGCCTTTAGTGCAATCGTGCACAGTGCTATTCTATAGAACTGTACCCCTAAGTGTACCTAAATTTCATTCCATAGCTGGACGTGATGTACGCTTTTGCGTTGTGTCATTTTGTATGGGATTTTGAGTTTCCGAAACGTCCTGCTTGGCGCGCTTTTCAAGATCCTATACAAAAATAGACATAATTTACACTACCGTAGACCGGGGTGACTTTGGAAAATTTGGGGTTACTTTGATAGATTTAAAACGCCCATAGAATTACAATTATTCATTATTTACTGAAAATATTCCTGTAACTAGTTAGATTACTATATATTCATATTCACCTACTGTAAAAAATCTCGCATAAATATATATTATGGCTTAAAAACTAGAATTTTAAAGTCGCCCCTGCATTTGAAAGTCACCCCGGTCAATGGTATCGAATTAAATTTACACTCGGGGTTCAGCAAGTAAACAATGCTCGATTCATTTCGGTGAACAAAATAGCTGTTTACGAATTTGAATGTATTTATTGTAAAAACGGCATTCGGTTTTATAGATCCCTACTAATTCCTAATATTTACTTAATATTTTAAATGCGAAAGTAACTTTGTCTGTCTGTTACCTCTTTACGCTTACACTGCTGAAACGGTTAAGATGAAATTTGATATGCACTGGATAGTTTGAGGCTAGGTTATTTTTTATTACCTAATCGATGAGTTTACTCAAAAATAAAATTGCACATTTTTAGAAGCAATTTTCTAATTTGTAGCTTTTGTGCAAAAATTGTTACCTACACATTTTTAAGGGCGTTTTAGACCTATGTTCGAGATTTTTTTCTATCGAGCGAAAGTCAAGAATACTGGAGCTTTCTCGAGTAACTTCATCGATTCGAAACCTGATATTCTCCTCAAATTGCTAATTAAATTTATGGCAGCCGTAATTGTGATCCAAAAAAGCGGTACGACTTTTTTTAAACTCACCTTAATACCTAGGTACTCATCCTAGGTTTAGAAGCCTGCTAGCTATATCGATTATTACTATCGGTTCTACGGCTAATATGGCAGCTGAATAATGGTATACCAGAGAGTATTAATATCAAGAGTATTAATCTAGGACCTAGAATATTCTAGGTACCTTTACTTTTTTTGTACCTTTTACTTTTTTTAACCTTCGCTTACTATATTAAAAAGCTTGTATTATACCTTCATTGTAGTTTAATGTCAGTGTCAGTAATCAAGCAAGTTTTGATGTAATAAATATCAGTAAAATTGACAATTTTATACTCACAATTCACAAAGCTTTTTTCATTGGCTTATTCACTGTCCCACCCATTTCTGGGTCAAAGGCCTCATCGAACCTGTCATTTGTATTTTCCCGTGTAAATAGAATGCATTATATAGTCTGTATCTTTAGGTATTTAAATAAAAGTAAACAAACAATTTGTACATTTTCGAGTAGTTATAACATTTATTGGTTAACCAACCAAATACAAAACCGCCTGGATCATGGTATAATAATATACTCCGCCTGGTAGGTACTCTCTTCCGACCACGTGACTGACACGTCATCATGCGACAGCGCTATATAATAATATGCAATAGCGCTATATAAAGGGGCAATGTTATTGTGACGTAGCCTTGTGTCACTCTGGGAAGAGAAGACCATGTTTTATTAGACTATGGCCTGGATCAGTCACTGAACGACCTGACTTTAACCTACATTATTTGATCATGTAATGTTTTCATCTACCCTCAACTGGCTTAAGGAGCCATTTGAAGGTAGATTTTGTTTACTTTTATTTAAATACCTAAAGATACTGAGATAGATGCCACCATTTTCTTTTCGATCCGCCTACCCCATCGCACAAGGCTAAAATGTAAACATCTTAGTAAATAGCGCTACCTACAACAATGCTGATTCTCGCGGCGTGTGGAGGTTGTCAGTCTGTTTTATTAACCAGCCACTGGTAACGCGTAATGTAATGATCAGGGAATAGTACGGACTGACTGATGGGCTGTTCGGAACACTTCCATTAGCCATATATCAACGTTCATATATTAACTCCATTTAGAATTAGATTAGATTCTACTCTTTTACATACATGCTTCTATATGAAAACTGAATCCTGATGCTGTGATTTCATATATAACTAAGTATTACTCATATATGTATATGGAGCGCAAAAATACTTCCATATTTATTTAATTACCTCTGCGAATTACCCCTTTTTAAGAAAAAAAACACTAATTTCGAGCAAATAAAGTCCTGCCAAGTTTAGGGTTAAAAATTATGAAGTCTAAGACTTCCTATTTTTCATACAAATTAAATATTAGGTATGTCCAATGGACGCTGTCATCATTGTATTTCTGTATTAGTAAAGAAATGGTTTTATTGACGTTGATTGTCACGTTTGAAACATAACAAAATTCGCATTATAGTTATGTATAATTATGCGTCTTAGAATAAACTTTAAATTGTACTAAAAATAAAAACAAGTTGTTTTTAAAGGTCGTTTAACAAATGTTGGTCAGTTTGAAGAGCCTACAGCTTACGTTAGGTTTCCCCAGATATATCGACGCGCATTCTGCTAAATCCGATACGAAAAAGCTTTATGTCCGCGCAATATGAGCGAAAAACTCGAAAAAGCCGTCGACGCGTCGGCAGGCGCCGGGCGAAATACCGCTCGCGTTTTGGTAAGAAAACTGATGAATGAGAATCGGGTTACGGGTAGAGAGAATGGGGTAACCCACTCTTTCCTTACTTATATTTCTCTATGATTTTACTCATCAGCCCCTATAAACTCATTTATTACAACAATCATAAGTAATACATAGGCAAAGGGTTAGGTAATACATATGTGGGTAGGGTAGAAAAGTGGTTTCAATCGATGTGTGGCGGCACCGTCGTCAAACCCAAGCCACCTGGCGGTGGACTTAAACCGGTGGCGTGTGCCCCTATAAACTCATTCCCAAGATTGAGAGATTCCACTGGTAACTGCCACCCAACCCGATTTGTTTGTAGATTTAACTAAGTTGCCACATAACTCATTCCAAAATGGTTTGGAACTGTAATTTCGGTACAAACTTGGGATACTTTTCTTGTTGAGAGTCAACATCTGTGGACCTTTGGAACTAAACTTGAGGTCAAAACGGTTTCGAGTTTTTTACTGGCAATTGGAAAATGACTTAAATTGTCTTATTAACTGCGATGTACTCTACCTAGATAGTTTTGTTCATAAAATAGGTACCGTAAAACGGGGTGAGAAGGTTTCGCGGGGAGAGTTTGGTTATGAATGGGGAGAGAAGGGTTGAGAGGGGGGTGAGAAGCGATTTTAAGGCTACTGCTACAAAAATAATGTATTCCAATTTAAAATGCGATGTATGTCAACCTCATTTGTGCATCTGCGGCTCTATGGTGGAG
The DNA here is from genome assembly GCF_910591565.1 of Cydia splendana. Taxonomy (NCBI): domain Eukaryota; kingdom Metazoa; phylum Arthropoda; class Insecta; order Lepidoptera; family Tortricidae; genus Cydia; species Cydia splendana. The sequence goes on from NC_085968.1 coordinate 3,299,253, forward strand.
AGTAATGGTCATCACGCACTGAGCTGTTGCCGCTGCGCTGGTAGGTTCCCACGACACCATGCCCTGAACGACATCATCCGCAGGGCATTAGTGTCGGCAAACATCCCCTCCACGCTAGAACCGCCAGGCCTCAGCCGGTCGGATGGTAAAAGGCCTGACGGTCTGACACTGGTGCCATGGGAAAAAGGCAAGTACTTACTATGGGACGCTACGTGTGTAAGCACTTTTGCCCCCTCACACCTTTGTCGCACCATCCGGACGGCGGGCGCAGCCGCTGAGGTGGCGGCCCTACAAAAACACCAAAAGTACTCAGCACTCACCAATTACCTGTTCGTCCCAATAGCCGTAGAGACGTCCGGTTGTTGGTGCGCTGAGGCAAAAACCTTCCTTAGGGAAGTAGGTCGCCGCCTGCAAGAAAGGGGCCTTGACCCGCGCTCCGGGTTTTTCCTGGTGCAAAGGCTGTCCATCGCAATTCAACGCGGTAACGCAGCGAGTGTGATGGGCACCTTTGCGCCGGGGGTAGCGCGTGGAGGCCTCTTTCAGTAGTTTTTATATTCCTTGTTTTATTTTAGATATATTTAGGGTTGTTAGTTTTAATTTAGTTTTATTCATAGATGTATTTAGTTCATAAGTTATTTATTTGTCCTTTTACTGACTTTTACAATGAAATAAATAATTTAAATTTAAACGTATTTAAAATGGGGCTATAGTAATACGCATAATAAAAAAAATCGATCCAACAATCTTCCAAAATCACCTTGTATGAAAAACCCTCTCACCCCAAATACGAGGCACTACGGGGTGAGGTGGGTTTTCCTCTTTATCGTCAAAGTTATGAAATGGAACTACCCAAAATAAAATACAAACTAAAATACAAACGTCTGAACCACTTATTATATACACCATTCAGTTTTCACATGTAAAAATAAAATTTTATCGAGGTTCGAAAATCAAATTTCACCCAACTCACCCCATTTTACGGTACTTAGGTATTTCAAAAAAAACAACGTGAGTAGTACGAGATAACGGGTCATGTAGACAAAGATGTGGGGTTGATGGAACCTCTGAATACATTTTGACATCGAAAAATGGTGAAAAACGGAATTGCTGACACTTATTTATCTGACACAAACTCCACTGAAAGTTATCCCTTCATTTTGTTTAAACTCTTGCGCAGCATTAGTACAATATTTCACATTGTCAAGATGCGCGCTGTGTATAGTTTGAGTCGCTCGCGGGGCCATTTCTGTACGGTTACCATCAGTTTGTCACTGACATAAACGCCGTCGAGAACGTAATTTACTTTCTATACATCTCGCTCGCACTCGCATATTAGTGCAAACGGGATATATAGAAAGTAAATTACGTTCTCGACGGCGTTTATGTCAGTGACAAACTGATGGTAACCGTACTTAACTTTTAATCTAGTCAGACTTACTATAGGTACCTACTTATGATCATTTTAGTTAATTGACTGTACCTAACGGCTACGGAACCCTAAACCAAGCATCACCCGACATGCTCCCTTTTTTAGGGTTCCGTACCCGAAGGGTAAAAACGGGACCCTATTACTAAGACTCCTCTGTCCGTCTGTCTGTCTGTCTGTCCGTCGCCTGTCTATCAGTCTGTCTGTCTGTCACCAGGCTGTATCTTATGAGCGATAGACAGTTGAAATTTTCACAGATGATATATTTCTGTCGCCGCTATACCGAACAACAAATACTAAAAACGGAATAAAATAAATATTTAAGTGGGGCTCTCATAAAACAAACGTGTTTTTTTTGCCGTTTTTTGCGTAATGGTACGGAACCCTTCGTGTGCGAGTCCGACTCGCACTTGTTTTCACTCAAGTTTTGCTAAGCGCAGTTATATCCGTAACGAGCGAACTCAGTTAGGCGCCCCCTAATGGCCAACACTTTCCTTTAAAAACGTCGTAACGTCCATACGAACACCAATGCACTTACGATGTTTTATTTTAAAGCTGGCGGGAAAGTCTTAGCGTAAAAAACAACTTGGGGCAGATTAAATTACGAAGAAACCCAATTTGCCTCAGATTTAACGAACAGCTCTCCTTGAAATTAAAAAGTGAGTGGTGGTGAGATTAAAATAGTCATATTGGGTTATAAAGTCATTATTAACCGACTTAAGAAGAGGTTAATTAGGGTTTTATAAAAACGAATACGGAAAAATAAAGGGTTGTGATTTTAGCAGTATATATACCTACCTGGTACTTACCTATGTGTTTTTCTCTTGTAAATTTAATCAAAATAAGGTAGATACATACACTTTAATCGACTTTAATAAATAAAAGTTTGTAAAAAAACAGGAAGTTCTCTGCAAAACAAAACACAATTACCTAGGTATGGGTACAGTACAGCAGGTACACCTTAAGATATACATCTATATTAGTTATGTACATTTGAAAACATTACTTTCTCCTATATTTTAATCCAGTACGTTAATAAGTAATAATTTATTGTTAATAACAGCGCCATCTTTTAGAATACCGGTTAACTACTTTCTAAATTACTGTGACTATTCGCCAAAATTCTGCTGTCAGACACTAGTCGAGAGCGCTGAATTGATACGCAGTCTACGTAGAGTGTACATTGCACCACATAGATGGCGCTGCCAGTAAATATTACGAAATAAAAGTGAACCACGATGCTGTGTTTACCTAATTATGTACCTATTAGCAATATCTATAAATTATCTACTTTGAGGACAGTTCAAACTACCTATATACTTACTTTACTCTTTGGTTCAAACTTACATTTTGACATCGAAACGACGGATTGAGATTGCATGACGTATCCCGGGAATTCCCGGTTCCGTGCCCAGTACCCGGAGGACACCCGACCATGAACCATTGTACCAATGCATAATATTGTGAAAATTTTTGTTAAAATATAAACATTTAAGCGTAATTAGTACCTAGGTATTATTGTTACCGTCGTGCACAAGAATAAGGTTTTAGCAAATGAACAATTAGTTGACGCGGTAAGCGTTAAACTAACCACAACCGCAACAATCAGGTAGTTGCCAACAATAAAAACACCGGCCAAGTGCGAGTCGGACTCGCGTTCCAAGGGTTCCGTACATTACAGAATTTTTTACAATGTATTTTTTGATGTGAAACGTGAGTGAATTGCCCTTAAAAACCCCGTAGGGGTTCTGATCAAAAACTAAGTAATTAAATTAGTCCGACTCACGATTGACTGCATATTTCTAATAGGTTTTTCAAATTTTGAAATAATGCATGTTTTATGTTTATAAGTAGTAAAGTATTTGTACGCCACTATTGGCAGAGCATGGTGAGACTACGAAACTGTAATGTAAGATCAATCATTGTACCTGTGTTTTCACAAATAAAGAATCTCTCTCTCTCTCTCTCTCTCTCTCTCTCTCTCTCTATCATCTATAGGTAAAGAACTATTTTGTGTATTTTTTTTTCAAAATATTTGACTTAGTAGTTTTGGAGATAAAGGGGGGAATGGTCATTTTTCGGCTATTTTCTTAAATAACTTCTAACCTATATATTTTGAAATTATAAAAGAAAAATATTTGTAATTCTCAAAATGAGCTCTTTTATTTGACATAATTATAACACGATATAGTTTTAAAATTTTTATTTTTTAATTTATTTATTTACCCCCCAAAAGTGGCCCCCGTGTTTAAAATTCATTTATCTACACACATGTCATTAGTGCTCTATAATGCGTTCAGAAACCGTAGGAAATGACAAGCTTTATTACAACCAATTTTACTATGAGAACTTTCTTATCTGTGGTAGTAGGAAAATTTGTACTTTAATGTACATAACGTTATAGATTTTTGTAGGTTATGAGTTTAAATTTGGAACAGCAGTCAAAACTCAAGTAGGTCTCTATTCTAGTATCCATAGATATTAAAACAGTTATCGATACGAAACGTCAATTTAGTATGTTTTTGAAATATAAACCGCACGATATTTGATCTCGAGTGACATGAGAATAGGAACTTCATTCTTTTGTCTAGGAATTTAAAAAAACTATGGATGTGTGACATGCGTGAAAAAAGTTTTCATTCACCGCCATTTGACGTACGGTTTATCTTTTAGTTAGTTTTAAGTATGTGTTTAGATAAAGTAGTGTATGTAACTGTACATAATTAGGCATTAAAACACTCGTGTGATCCTATTAAGAAACTCACTAACGTTCGTTTCTTAAACCCACACTCGTATTTTAATGCCTCTCATTATGTAGCAGTCACATAAACTACTATTTTCTACTCGTCGACTATAATCTGTGTATTACAACTTCAACAACTCTATAACCTTACTCTTTTTAATGTTGGATAGTCTATGGCACTTCCGACTCAACTATAATATCGTATCGATACGGTTTAGTCAATTATAAACATTTTGAAATTAGAACTTCATACATTTCGATAAAATATTGCTTGTTTAAGGAGACTCCACTCAATACAAATTAGCCAACGATGGCGTTTCGGAACTAATACGCTAATACCGTCGCGGCATCTGTCATACTTCCATCTACTTAAACACGCTGCTGCGTCGCCTCTGCTTTGTGATTGGTTGACCAACACAAACATTTTTTCACAATGGACGCCCGCGAGATTTTCTCTGCATTGAAATTTGAACACTTGTAAAAGTGTTAAAGTTTTTGTTTTGTGAGTGAAACTGTGAAAAATACTAAATGAAAATGAGTGACTGCGATGAAAATATGTTGCCCACTACTCAGGAAACGTGATTAGATTGAGTGTTGCATTATTCATTATTCAGTAGTAGAATTAAGTATTGCATTGGGTTAATTTTGGTAACACTATGTTTTTGATTTTTTTCCCGTAATTACTCCAATCCAATGCACCTTAAAAAATGTACGCAGTAGTTTTTCATATTAACTGTTTTACTACTTCAGTTAAATAAGTCAGGTAGTAGAAGTAGAAAGTATGGTATTATTGACTACTTATTTTAGTTAACTTGTAGAAAAAGTATTGTATACAATAGTGATTATAATCAAGCTTTTCAATCTCGTACCTTACTTAGGCAACTCAGCAAGCATCGTTGCCTAAACACGGTCTTCTTCTTTCAATTTAAGAGCTAGGCTCTTGTCGGTGCAGCGTAATGAAGTTGTCTCCACCTTGGTCGGTCCAAAGCCAGCCCCTTAGTGTCGTGGTACGACACGGCCCCTACATGCTCCTTTACTTGGCTCATATAACTCTTCCTTGGTCTTCCCCTCCCTCTCTTTCCATTTATTTTCCCTTCTATGATGTTTCTGATGAAGTGGTCGTGTCGTAGCAGGTGGCCTATCATTCTTCCTCTTCTATTTTTAATAACACTCATTAGACTTCTCTTTTCTTTCACTCTGTTTAGGACAGCTTCATTCGTAACTCTTTCAGTCCAACTTATTCCTTCCATCCTTCGCCAATACCACATCTCAAATGCTTGTAGGTATTCTTCATCTCTCTTATTTAGCGTCCATGTCTCACATGCATATAGTGCGATGGACCATATATATGTTTTCATAAATTTCTTCCGTAAGTTTAAGGATATACGTGATTTAAAAAGGTTTTTCTTCTTATAAAAAGTTTGCTTAGCCATTGCAATTCTTGCTTTTATATCTGGAGTACATCTTGTGTCCTCTGTTATGATACTTCCCAAATATTTGAAGTTCTTGACTTGTTCTATATCTCTTCCCCTTATTTTTAGCTCACTCTTTATATTAGCTGTCTTAGATACTTCCATGAATTTAGTTTTATTGTCATTAATTTTTAGTCCAAATTCTTGAAATATTTTATCCATTGTATTTACCAACTTTTCTAATTGAGTGTTGTTATTGGCTAAGGCTGCAATATCATCCGCAAACCTAACAAATACTACTCTCTTTCCATTTATTTGAATGCCCTGCTCTTTTACTGAATCCAAAACCTTTAGGATGGCAGCTTCAATGAACACGTTAAATATGAGTGGTGATAATGAGCATCCCTGTCTTATTTTAGCCATTCCCTTTTCATTCTCTACTTCTATAATTGTTTCTTGTTGTCTGTATAGTTCATATATTATCTTCCGATCCCTGTAGTCTTATCCTATTTCTTTAAGTCTGCCCATCATCAGCTTCCAATCCACCTTGTCGAAAGCCTTTTCCAGATCTATAAAGGCTACACTTGTATTATGGCCTATATCTAATCGTCGGTCTAAGGTCAATCTCAATGCCAGTATTGCTTCTCTAGTACCCTTCTTCTTCCTGAATCCGTATTGGTCCTCTCCTAGGTTGCTCTCAATCTTATCTCGTATGCGATATTGTATTATCTTCAGTAGGATTTTTGAAGCTTGTGATATTAGACTAAGCGTTCTGTGTTCCTCACACTTCATGGTGTTTGCTTTCTTTGGTAACATTACTGTTTTCGTCCTTGTAAAGTCCTTGGGTACTTTTCCTTTTGCGTACATATTCGATACCGGCTTAAAAACTTCTTCCATTAAGATTGGGTTGTTAGCGTATTTTATCATTTCTATATAGATTTCATCAGCACCTGCGGCTTTTCCGTTTTTTATTGATCTTAGTGCTCTATCGAATTCTCCTCTAATTATTTCTGGCCCCATGTCATCTTTAGGCACTTCCCCTTCAATCTCAATATCATTTTCTTCCAGTCCATCTCCTTTGTACAGATTTTCTACATATCTTATCCACCTTGCCAGAATATCCTTGCTGTCCGTTATTATATATCCATTCTCGTTTGTTATTGTTGTTGATTTGGTTTTATGGTTCCTATGTAGTTCTCTTATGATTCCGTATGCTTTGTCATTTTCTCCCTTTTTTATGAGTTCTTCAATAATTTCACAGTCTTTTTCCATATCTTCTATTTTTGATTTTCTACACAACAACGTTATTTTATTTGTGATTCTCTTATAGTTTTGCAGGCTTTCTTCATCAGTTCTGTTTCTTATAGTCCTTCTTTCTATCATCAAGCTTATAATGTCTGCCGTGAGCCATTTTTTCCTAGGGATTAATTTCTCTTTCTTCGCAGTGGCTCTGGCACTTTCCGTCGTTATATTCTTTATGTCGTCCCATCTTTCATCTATTTCATTAATCGAATTGTCACTTATATATTTATCCTTATACTCTAATAATTTTCCTCCTATTGAGTTACTATATTGCACATTAGTTTCAATATCACATTTTAGTTTTCTGAGATCTATTTTCTTGCTTCTATTTACTCTCTAAATAAATAAATCTTTATTTACATACAATATATATACAGTGGTACTACTAAACGAAATTAATAACTAGCTTAAATCTAAAATAGGCCCTTGAGGCATTGTACCAAGGGTGCTGGCGGCATTTCCTCGCTGTATCGCAATGCTGGTACGTTGTGCGAGGTAGCCGCCAGCTCTTCGGTCACCAGTTACGTGAACCAGACGCTTCGCGATTTCTGCGAACAACTTATGCGCGCTGGGACCCCATGGACCTAGAGTTTTAACACCAAATGGTACAAAATGGTACTCTCTACCGAGGCTCTTATATTTGTTACGTTTTAGAATTTCGGCGCTTTCCGCCGCTCCGCCCGCTTTTACAGTAGTCCGTTGGAGGTGGGACGGTGCCAGTGTGTCTACGCAGGTAGCATCCCACACCAACATCCGTCCCAAGCTCTAAGGAACTAATACTCTCTACTCTCTTGTATCTTTTTGGTTTGACTTTAAGATTGCACATAACCATGTTGTGATCCGTACTTACATCAGCTCCTGGGTAGCTCTTACATTTTGTTACACACTTCCTGTGTTCTCGTTTTATCAATATATAATCTAGTTGATATCTAGCTATGTCACCAGGCATTTTCCATGTGTAACGTCTTCTATAAGGTTGATCGTATAACGTATTTGTTATTGTTAGGTCGTGTTCTTTGCAAAATTGTATCAGTTTTTTTCCTCTTCTGTTGCGATTCCCCAGCCCGAACCTACCAACTGTCTCTCCGTCCTTCTCCCACCACTGCGTTAAAATCTCCTAGTATTAGCAATAGTTCTTTTTCTTTATTTGTATCCATTAATGTTTCCATTTGCTCGTATACACTTTCTACTTCTTCTTCCGGGTGTGAACTAGTTGGCATATATGTCTGAATAATGAGCATATTTTGCGGTTCCGCTTTTATTTTCACAGCTGTGATTCTATCACAAAGTTGCATCGTGTTTTCTATTTGCAGGCCCCATTTCTTATTAAGAATAATAGCCGTACCGTTCTTTCCTCTTTCTTCTCCTGTAAAAATTATTCTGTGGTTATCTTTCCAAAAGTCTCCACTTCCTTCCCAGCGTGTTTCGCTTATACCTAGTATGTCTATTTCTAATCTTCTCATTTCGCTCAAAAGCTCTTCTAGTTTTCCGTCAGGCAGCATAGTTCGCACGTTCCAGGTTCCTATCTTCATATCCTGACAAGGGTTTCGCGGGATGACGACCGAGGCAGCCTTGTTTCTGCCCCTGCCGGACTCGGACCGCCACGGTACATTACATCGTGGAAGCCCGTTGTCAAGGACTGTATTTTCATTAATTGTACTATTCATCTTTGCTGCGGGGTAAAGGGAGTGTAGTGCGGTGGTTTCCCCTTGCCTTCCACACCGCAGTTCAACAACTTTGGGTATGCCTGTTGATTTCCATTTCAAGCCCTACTGGAACCTGCTTCCTCGGCCTCTTCATGGTACTGGTGTTGCTGCTGCCCACCACCAGGGGAACGCTTATTTGATGGCGGCGTTTTTTCGCCATGACACGAAGTCGTCAACGAGCCTTTTGTGGTTTTTTATAGACAAGCCTGTCCCACCAGACTTCCCACCACGCCCTGTTGACTTGGCCGCTGCTTGGTCGGGGACTGCTTATTGGGTATTCGCAGCTAACCATCATATCTGATGGTCGATCCATTATCCGCCGCCTATGGACCCCGCTAGTAGCCTACAGCTCAGCCCTAGCCTAAACACGGTACTCGACTGAAAAGCTCTCTATTATATTTACGTTACATGTCTGTCTTTGGGTTACTAATTTACATATGTGTACCAAATTTCAATTTAATTGGTCTAGTAGTTTCCGAGAAAATAGGCTGTGACAGACGGACAGACGGATAGACAGAAGCACGAGTGATCCTATAAGGGTTCCGTTTTTTCCTTTTGAGGTACGGAACCCTAAAAACGCCAAACTTGGTCGCCGGCTTAGAGCTTAGACCGCTATAAGTGTGCGCAGGCTCTTATGGATAGGGCCTAAGGTGATTCACGCTCCGGATCGTAGGTACGAGTATCAGAGGGCCTACCGCGAACACCGATGTTCGCAAATTGCGTGCATCTTTCTCTGTCACTCTAATTACACCTTAGTTGAAGTAAAAGAGAAAGATGCCCGCAATTTGCAAGCTTCGGTGTTCGCAGTAGGCCCTCTGGTTCAGAGGATCTCATTAGCTAGGTATACAAGTACCTATACCTACAACGTGGAAACTTTGCTAGCGTAATGGGACTAATAGGAATATATATAACGTGGAATCACTGCTAGCGTAATGGGAATGTATACAGCGTGGAAACTAAATTGGGCCAGATGCAATTCGAGGTGGGCCTTTATAAATGACGGTGTTTTATAATTTATAACCATTTTATAGCATTTTTGGTGCAGCGGAGTAGTGTTAACGGAATTGGTATAGATAATTCCACCTGCAATGGTAAATTAAGGTTAATATTAACGTAATTAACGCTAATTAATCATTAGGGTTGAAATTGTTTACACTTACCAATTCCGTTAACACTAACACCACTCCGCTGCACCGAAAATGCTATAAAATTTACGATGTCTGTTTATAACCAACATGTGGGTTATACATTATTTGTGCTTAGTGTTATTACTTAAATAAAATTTTATTCATAAAAAACAAACAATAAAAAAATTGTCTATAACCTGAAAGATGATTAGGTACTGCGTTCAGTTTTACGCATTTATCGTCATTAATTCAGCGCGGTAAGGTTTATTCTATTGTAACTGTATTAATAGCAAATACGTATTAATTGTATTGTTAGAAATAAAAACATCTGAAAAGTCGGCAGACAATAATACGACAAGACTCAGAAATTAATGAAAAGTGGAGCTATTCACTCTCACCGCCGAGGATCAAACTAACCACGCTGGATCACTAATACCCTAGCCCATTGCTCTGCCTACTAAAGCTTCTGCCAAGTAAAGCTTTTATTTTCAAGCTTCTAAACTTAAGGTACGTTGGGATAAGTCTGAAATCTGAATCTGGAATAAGTGCGGATAATTCAGTATTCAGTTAAGTATCTAAAAAACGAAGCGTTATTTTCTATTGAAAGGACAATTTATTGAATATAATTATTATCTTGTCCTTCCTTTGGACCTTATAATATCCGACCCAACTAGCAAAATAGTCGTATAAGAATTGATTTACTCAGCCTGTAATCGTATAACAGCCGAGTTACGGTTGTTGAAACACCAATATATCGTATAATAGCGGTTAACTCGACTATTTAACAATTTTCGCTAATTAGTGCTATAATCATATCGTATAAACGTTTATAGCACTATCTTTTAGCACTTTTATTCCACCTTTTAATAAATGCTGAGTTAGCGCTACTAAATCACTTTTGTTCAGCATAATTGTTCTATTAAAATCATATAACAGCTATAGAATAGCTAATTGTCTGAATAAGGCGCTTTAATACAACTGTTACTCAACTCTCTTATCTGTTGCTATAAAAGCCTATTAAAAGCAATCCAATAACCATTTGGCAACAATGCTGCTGTAACAGCGCGCTTATATCATAATTCGGGTAATGGGGCTCAAACCGCTGTTATAGGAGCTGAAGTGTATTTACAGGTTTTATTCAAAATGTATTCAGCTTAGAGTACTTTTAAAGAGTTTTGAACTACATTAACAGCACAAGTCAGCCATGTTGTCGTTTCAATATAGTCCGGTGGCCAACTGCATGAAACGCTACCTGATAAAAAAATAGAAAATCCTACTCTGTAGGGGTAGCTGACTTTTAGTAGCCTCAACTGCTCTTGGTCGGCCGCGGCTTAATTTGGCAAATTTTGCGTAAATGGGAAAATAGTGGCACACAAATTCATCAAAAAAAACCCCCATCGTATAATAGAATGAAACTTGCAGGTAGCTACATCCTGTGTTGGCAGGTTCCTGTGTTCGACCGAATTTGTGGTACCACGTGACAGCTACAATATACCTCATCGAAAAATAGTTTGATGAATATTTGTACCACTTTTTTGCCATTTGCGCAAAATTTGCCAAGTTAAGCCACGGCCGACCAAGAGCAGTTGAAGCTGCTAAAAGTCAGCTACCCCCACAGAGTAGGATTATTCTATTTTTTTTATCAGGTAGGGTTTCATGCAGTCGGCCACTGGACTATAAATCCATAAACATGGCGACATCATGTGCTATAAGTGTAGCAGTAAACGCAGTTACTCGACTTATAGTCGAATTAATGAGATATAACAGAAACTAGATCGTGTAAGCAAATTTTTACTTATTTTAATTAATATTTTTTTATTGAAATTTAAGAAAATAGGCGGCCCATGAATATATATGAACCAGTGCCTTTGGTTTTATCAATAAAGTATTTTTCGCGCTAGGTTTTACTGTATTACTTGTACTTACAGACAGTAAAAACTTATGTACACAATCACGGTAAAAATAAATGTCATGGATGACAGCAGTAAAAAAATACTTAAGTACCAGAATCAGAATCAGAATCAGAACTTTTATTGATAAAATATAAGTATTTTACACGTCAACACATTATATCTGTTACCTTTTTGTTTTATTAGATACGTGAAGACGATTAGGCCTCAAACTTAATCAAATAATTGAAATATAATCGCTTACCTGAGATCGTTTTTAGCACATATTAGTTGAATAAAAGCATTTACTGCACTCTTACACATTCAAAATGCCGAGTAAAAGCAATTCGGCTACTTTTACGAAACATTTTTGCTGAGAATAAGCAGTGCGGTTGCTTTTATAGAACACTTTCACTGAGTAATAGTAAATTGTTAATGTTTATAGAACGAATAGTCGAATAAAAGCACTATCGTTGCTATTAAAACACTAGAATCGCTTTTATCCACTTTTACTCAACTCTTACAGCATCGATTTGCTACTTATACAGCGCTTACTCGATTTTTATAACACTTTTAGTCTGTATAAGTGCGCCTTTTTCGCGTTGAGTAAAGGCTTACAGGACTTTTATTCGACTGTTTTTACACCGTTTATAGCACCAAAAAGCGAAAATAAAAACGTGCTCTCAACTTTTATAGCACATAGATTTGCTAGTTGGGGTGATAACTTGTGCCAACATCGATTTCTAGGAGTCTTTTGGACAAATTGTCGATCTATCTACCGCGATATTTTTTGGGATCGTATAAGTAAATAGCGCTCAGGTTTAATAATTTGGAAAACTAGTTGGAAACATACTAAAATTATCTAGGCCCTAGTCGTGAGGATTTTTTTATTTAAGTATTTTATGATAAGTACTTTATGATATCACGTTCTAATGGTTAATAGTTATTGGTTTTACGTGGGAAGTTTTTATAATAATCGTGCTAATAAACAGAGCAAGCGAAAGATTATAAAATTACCTACATAGTTTATTTATTCAATAGGAATACAACAGTTCGAGCCGATTCAAAACGGGATCTCTACTACACATACGACTTTCTTTCATCTTTAACAAAACGTCAAGCGCAATAAAAATGGATCGAATGTGTAAGGCTTATGCCTTATGTTAAGGTTTATGGCATTTTCGCCGTGAATAGCATAATCTTTTGCAGTAATTATTATATACTTATATTTTCCATAAATTCTACTCAGTGATCATTTGTTTTGCAAGCAGTCAACATGATTTACATGATTTTTGTGCCGCTAGTATTATTGGCTATTCTTGTGTACTATTTCGGTACTCGGAACCTCGACTATTGGGCCAAGAGGAATGTCAAGCACGACCCGCCCGTGTTCCTATTCGGAAACAACTTCAAGGGCTTCTTCGGACAGAAAAGCTTTACAGAGGTAGCCAACGACTTATACAACCGGTTTCCTAACGAGAAAGTTGTCGGTTACTACAGAGGATCCACTCCCGAGCTGTACATAAGAGACCCAGATATAGTGAGGAATATATTAAGCAATGACTTCGCATATTTCCATCCACGGGGCGCCGGCAGGAATCCGGACGTCGAGCCGTTGCTGGCGAATCTGTTCCACGCAGACGGCGACCTGTGGAAGCTAATGCGGCAGCGGCTGACGCCGGCGTTCACCAGCGCGCGGCTGAAGGCGATGTTCCCGCTGGTGGTGCAGTGCGCGGAGCGGTTGCAGGACGTGGCGCGCGCGGCCGCGGCCCGTCCCGGCGCCTGCGACGTGCGCGAGCTCATGGCGCGCTTCACCATCGAGTTTATCGGCGCCTGCGGCTTCGGCGTCGATACCGACTCCCTTCGCAACGAAGACTCCCATTTCAGTAAGATCGGCAGGCTCTTATTTGCCAGGCCGGTTCTGTTCATAATAAAGTTCATGATGTGGGAAATTTTCCCTCCGCTAAGATCCTACATTCATGTATTTGATCGGAAACTCGATGTATCTTTTTTTGATTTCGTAAAGAATTTAAGAGATGCTAGGCAATGCAAGCCCTCCGGCCGCCATGATTTTATAGACCTGCTCCTGGAATTAGAAGTCAAGGGAAAGATCGTAGGAGAATCAATTGAACACCAGAACCCGGACGGTACGCCTGTGACTGTGGACATGGAAATGGATTTGAAAATGATGGCAGCCCAAGTGTTCATATTCTTTGCCGCGGGTTTTGAGACGTCCTCGACTGCCACAAGTTATACTTTGCACCAGCTCGCGTTTAACCCTGAATTACAATTAAAAATACAACTGGAGATCGATGAAGTGCTTCGGAAATATGATAATAAGTTGTGCTACGACGCCGTGGCGGAGATGACGCTGCTGAGCATGGCTTTCAAGGAGGCGATGAGGATGTTTCCGCCGGGGGGCGTGTTGGCTCGCGTGTGCGCTCGGTCTTACACGTTCCCTGAGCTGGGCCTGACTGTGGATCCCGGAGTGAGGGTCGTAATACCGTTGGAAGCGCTGCAGAATGATGAGAAATACTTCGACAACCCGCGGCAGTTTCAGCCAGAGAGATTTAGTCCGGAAAAAGTAAAAAAGCGACATAAATATGTGTATTTGCCCTTTGGAGATGGACCCCGTGCATGCATAGGTAAGTCACTGGAGCTTGTATGTGTGGTTAGTGATATTTGATACTTTACGACTTACGGGTGCTTATGTACACAAACGTGTTGCTTAGTACTTTGTAATCGATCTGCCTAGTTGCCTAGTTTCTAGTGACTCTAATAGTTGTCGTCCCTACTATACAATTCCATTCCACTCTTAAGACGAAAGGGGACGACCGCCTCGAAACCGGTTTTCCATACAAACGTATTCCCTATTTTCGTCTCTGGACATTAACATTATTGAAAATATTTTTACACAATTTGATTTTATATTTATCGTAGCTATATATGTTCGACCGTTTGATTTTTGCGATTTTTGAATTATTATAACAGGTTTCATACAAATTAAAAAGCCCCTAAATCTCATAATAAAGTGGAAATCGGGAAAATTCAAACGGTCGGGCATATATAGCTACGATAAAAATACATCAAATTGTATAAAAATATTTTCAATAATGTTAATATCCAGAGAGGATAATGTGGAATACGTTTGTATGGAAAACCGGTTTCGAGGCGGTCGTCCCCTTTCGTCTTAAGAGTGGAATGGAATTGTATAGTAGGGACGACAACTATTAGAGTCACTAGACACTAGGCAACTATTAGGCAGACCGATTACATAGTACTATGCAATACGTTTGGGCACAATTTGATGTTTTTTAATCATAGCTCTATGATTAAAATACATCAAATTGTGTAAAAATATTTTCCATAATGTCAATATCCAGGGAGGAAAGTGAGGATCGATTGTCCCCTATTATCTTAATTATACACAGATAAAATGAGTTAATTGAGGTCTGTGTGCAGGATCGAAAATGGGCGAGATGCAGTCGCTGGCCGGGCTGGCGGCGGTTCTACAGGCGTGCAGCGTGGCCCCGGCGTCGACCACACAGCGGGCGCCGTCGGTGGACTCGCGATCTAATACCGTTCAGGTTTTGAGGGGAGGCCTACCGCTCCAGCTTACTGTTAGGAGCCAATGAGTCCAATATGAAGAGTGTAAAAACTTGCAAAACATATTTTTATTTGTTATTCAATTAAAAATTATCATGGGCAGGTTCCTTTATACCTACTTACCTACATCATAAGTCTAAAGTATAAAGTAAGCGTTACATTTTGAAACATAGTCCGTGCATAGACCCCATTTATCCCGGGAACGTCCGTTCTTTGCCAAAATAAAAACGGCATCTGGCATCTTGTAGGTATCATGCAACGGAAAAAACGTAGGTATGCAAAGTACTTACACTTCATATTTAGGTATAAATAACAATAAACATTAACTTTTTGGAAAATCCTTAAAGAATAATTAAACAAACCTGTGAAGGCTTTTAAGTACCAACATGTCAAAAAACAATCCGCACTTATCCCAACATACCTTTATTTAACACACTGCAGAAAACTGCAGCCAAATAACACTAGTAGTGTACTCGAGAAACTGAAAACGGTGAAAAATAGAGATACTACTACTAAAAATACGTGTGATACCTCATTAGATTCGTCATGATGCCTAGACAAATGAATTCGAAGCTTGTATTAGCACACAAAAAATATCAAAAGCTATAAACAAAAAAGGGGGGAAAAAGTAGATATATTTTATTTCCCCAATATCTCAAAAAGTATTAATATTTAAGGAACCAAAATTAATATTATAAGAGAGGAGGATATTTCCAATAAAACATTTCGTATTTGCAGAACCGTATCTCCATTATTTATACTTTTTATTCAACGCTGAACACAGCCCTCCGCGCCTCATTTTCGGGAAACGCGCGCGGCGTGATAAAGCCAGTACGTAACATTAAATATAATTTTAAAGGTATCAAATATTCATTGTAAAAATATAAAAAAACTATGATGTATTTAAAACATGTCAACAAATGTACTACTTGCAGAAATTTATCTTAAAGTTATTTTTTCAACAAGTTAGGCAATTTTTAATTAACAAAATTTTCCCGAATTACCTTCTTTATTGAGAACGATAAAAAATGTATAAATAACTATCGTAAAATTTTGTCCGCTTTCTAGAGCTCTTCTCATATGCATGCTTAATAAGATCACGTTATAAAAGTTTGGTTATAATATTGTTTTATATTCTACAATTATATCTTGATTTTTCGTTTTTTGATAATTTTATATGTTATTCTAAAACTTATTTTAAGCAAAGTATTAACCTTATTGAAACTTTTATAATTTGATCTTATGAAGCATGTATATGAGAAGGGCACTATTTATATAGCGACAAAATTTTACGATAGCTATTTATACATTTTTTATCGTTTTCAATAAAGAAGGTAGTTCGAGAAAATTTTGTTAATTAAAAATTGCCTAACTTGTTGAAAAACTAACTTTAAGATAAATTTCTACAAGTAGTACATTTGTTGACATGTTTAAAATACACAATATTTTTTTTTAAATTTTAAATGAATATTTAATACCTTTAAAATTATATTTAATGTTACGTACTCGCTTTTTCGCACCGCGCGCGTTTCCCGGAAATGAGGCGCGGAGGGCTGTGTTCAGCGTTGAATAAAAAGTATAAATAATAGAGATACGGTTCTGCAAGTATGGAATGTTTTATTGGAAATATTCTCCTGTTTTATAATATTAATTTTGGTTTATGAAATATTAATAATTTTGAGATATTGGGGAAATAAACAATATCTACTTTTTCCCCCCTTTTATTGTTAATAACATAATAACTTTTGATATTTTTTGTGTGCTAATTAACACGCTTCAAATACATTTTTCTAGGCATCATGACGAATCTACTGAGGTATCACACGTATTTTTAGGATACTCTTTATTTCACCGTTTTCAGTTTCTCGAGTACACTATAGACCCTACTCGTAATGTTGTGTTCCTGCCGGTGAGAAAGGTTGCCATAGTTTAACAAACATGCGGAGTGTTAAGGGTCGGCAACGCGCATGCAACACCTCTGGAGTTGCAGGCGTCCATATGCTTCGGAGACCGCTTACCATCAGGCGGGCCGTATACTTGTTTCCCATGGACGTAGTATTAAAAAAAACATGTTTACTAACCGCACTTGTGAGTTTGTAATTTTAAAGTGCAAGGCTAAGATGCGTACCTCATTCAGGGTCACTGACCATTTGAACTCCATAAAAACGTTACAAACTAAAAAGGAAACGGATTCACTTACAACTTTTAATTATAAGAGTGAGTAGTAAACGTGAAATGACTTGCAGAACACTTAGTAAAGGCCTCACAAACGTTTGCGCTATATCGGCCCAATAAAGTGAGATGGAGCGATAGTATGAGACAACGGTTCGCGGCCGACATGTTGGAGGCATTGTTGTTGACCAAATGTGACCGACATGATTTTGAATTTTCGTTCCACAAAGAATGAAATGAAGGAGCGCTGGTAGCCTAGCGGTAAAGGCCAACACACACTAGCGTTATTTGAGCGTCGGCGTCTAGTCAGCGCTATGGAAAATGGCGTCGCTGCGCAGTTGCGCCAACGTTGCGTCGAGCAGCAGCCATAGAGTTGACTAGACGCCGACTCTCGGGAGACGCAGGTGGGGTGGCTCCCGTCACAGTACACTAAGAACAGTAGTGAATCTAAGGCCGCTCGGCAAGTTATTTGCCTACTCTTGCGTTGGCGCTTAGGGTTGTCACTTTTATTTTTAGTTAAATATTATTTGCGTATTATGAGTAGCACTATGTTTCTATTTATATAATATAATGAAATATTCTATCAATCCCTAAATGAGGTATAAATAAAACTCTTTTTAAATATTTACATTAGGAAATGGCATTTATTAAAAAATATAAATTTGATACAGAAAAAAAATTCCTCCGGTTTCTGCATGTTCGGAACGCTTTATTGTTAGCGGTTAAAGTAAAGTAAATTCTCATCCTTACGTATAACTTTAGTAAAAAGGTTTTAGGGAAGCATGGGCAGGGCATCGTAAATTCTGTCTTTTAATTTTTCGTAAATTGACGTTCCGATTTTAATGTTGATGTGGTCCTTTTCAAACGCTTTGCGATACACCTGCTCCATCCATCCTTTATCGGGTGGGTGGGTGGTACGTGTGTTTGCTACACCCTATTCCGGGTCCATGTGATACCATAAGAAATGTATATACCACCCAAAAATGTACCATGGAAGCAAGAAATAAATGAATACTGAGGAAATTTCGATCTGTGCCATAATTCCTGTAATTAATGTACCTAGTTTCTGCACCTATAAATTGCAAGAACGTTGATTAACATCGACGTAAACTTTTCAAAATTCACAGTGTTTATGGTAATCAACATACATATTTTCATTATGATAAAAAAAATGCGAGCGGGCGTGCAGCGTACTCGAATGCGCGCGATCACAGTTGCGGTACGGCCCACACTGCCGCCACCGTATTCCCCCGTATATTATGCTAATGTGTGCGTGGCAGCGCGTGCGTACACGGCGCCCGGCGCGCACGGACACATTCAAGCCGGCAGCGGCACATTTCTATGAAGATTCCCTACTGTTCTTGTACTGTGCTCCCGTGGCTCTAATAGCGTGTGACTTTCAATCCGGCGGACGTTGCGGGATCAAACTAGACGTGCGCGCCGACCTAAAATGCCGGCGGCGGCGCGCCGGCATTTTAGGTCGGCGCGGCGCGGCAGGGCCGGCGTGTAGCAATTTTTTTTTCATTTAGGTATTACCTACTAAAAACTGCAAAAAATAACTATTTATAGTTTTTCACTTGCATTATACTCACGCACACGCTGTTCTTGTACATACATAGTTTAGACTTATTGCGTAAGTGTGTTGTTCAATAGTTTACTTTACGTGGTTAAAATAAGGAGAGAAAAACAACAAAATAAACAGATTGTTTATTAATAACATGCAATTTTCTTTATATGTTGCATAATTGTTGTGAATAAAAATGATTTTATCCACCCGAATCGGGCTTAAACGCTCAGTTGCCCGTGCAACGGCGCGCCGAGTGGACGAGGCGGCGGCGGCGGCGCGACGCGGCGGCGCCGGCGCGGCGCGCACGTCTAGTTCAAACCCCGGCTCGCACCAATGAGTTTTTCGGAACTTATGTACGATATATCATCATTTGATATTTACCAGTCGTTTTTGGTGAATGAAAACATCGTGAAAAACTAGAACCTACGCCAATTCTTGGGATTAGTTTAAGGCTCAGAAAACTGAGTTTTTGAAAAGTCGTAGCGCATTTTTAGATCTCTATACACATCAGGTATATTTAGCAATATTGAGGCTTTTATTTAGGGACTTCAGCGATTCGCTCGATAGAAAAATATCACGAACATAGGTCTAAAGTGCACCTTAAAAAATTGTAATAATTATGGCACAAAAGCTAAAAATATGAATATTACTTCTAAAAATGCGCAATTTTATTTTTGATCGAACTCATCGAATAATTTTGTTGAACTCACAATAAAATTCAAAAACATGATACCCTTGATCCCGGGCACGCACAACCCCATTTCGCTTACACTTACGCTGAGACTGCTGAGAGTGAAAGAACCTGAACCCACGGAGCCTTAAATATGTAATAGCATTCCGTTGACACTATGGAGACTACGGAGAGTATTTTTTTTTTTTTAATTTTAATCCAGGCATGAAGGCCCATATTACAAATAGGTATATACCTTACAGACTAACATACATAATATATGTATTTTATAACCTTAAAACTAAACACTATTTAGTCGACAAAACGGCGTGGCTCCGTTGCATCGGCTGCTCTTGTGTCGGATTCGGCAGTTTGCCCCGGACGCTCCGAAACACCTCCGAAACAGTCGGCGCACTCGATGGTCCCCTGCAGCGGTCGCGGCACGCGCACCACAAAAGAGTTGAAGTGCACGTAGTGGCGCGATCGAAGCTAGAACACCCTCAGCGTGTAGCCGGTCTTCTGGTGTACATACTCCACCACTTCAGCAACCGTGGCGGTATAATGCAGGCGCGATACGTACAGCGCCTTACTCGGTGTAGCAATCCGCAAGCCAGAATTAGCCGGTTCGGCGGTACCACACTGAGTCTTATGAGGCGCCGTGCGCGTCTTCTTCTTTCTTGATACTAATGTGAAATCCTCCTCATCCACATTGGCAACAGGGAGCCTCTCCTTGGGAGCCGCTCGATCTTCAGTACCCTTTACAGGTACACTAACCCGGTTCGATGCGACTTTCGGACCGGCGACGACATCCGCGTAAACACGATGACGTGATTTGGAGGAGGCGGGGGGAGAGCGCGCACGCGGGAGGCTCTCGGGCGGCAACACAGCTGATGCGACACATTTTACAGTGTCAGCAACTCGCAAACTGACCGACTCGGCGCTCGTGGCTTGCCGGTCATCGCACTTGAAGTACGACGCCGCCGACCGAGTAAGGGCACTGTTTCGCAAACTGATGACTTCGTTGCGTAACTCGGTTATAGTGACCTGGACCGCAGAAAACAGGCCGCTCAAACTTCGAAATGACATCTGCTAGACTTGTTTTTAGGGCCACGATTTCCTTCAACAAGCAGTTAACGTCGACATGATCCGGAGTATATGACAGGCTGGAGGCACCCGTCGTCGCAAACTCCGGAATCCGGTCTTCATTCTCCCTTAGAACGTTTATGATGTTCTCGAGGGCCTTCTTCCCGGCACCTTCTTTGCTGCACAGATATCTTCGACGGAAAAACTCGACGAACAGATCTGGACAGCAGACACCGTGTCCATCACTCCTTCCAGCAGCAGCTTCTGTTGCAGAAAGGCGAGGAGCTCGTTCACGATCGGTGCACTCTGTCCGGAGGCACTCATCGCGTCACTTCGCTAGCTGCGGCCGAGCCGCGCTAATTTCGCAATTAATTAAATTAATTGATCATCAATGCGTCTATGTCGCAGCGCGCATTGGACACGACTCTTGTTGTTTACGAGTATTGTTGCTTATTTTGCCCTTGACCATATAAGATATAATAGACCGTGAGTTTTCGTTGCACTTAAAAGTTTTGCAATCCGGCCCTTCTAAGTTCGATTCAAGTGTACAATTTACTCTGTACGCTAGTGTAAATTTCATTCGATAACGTGACGTGACTGTCATTTTAAATGGGATTTTTTGCGCATTCCAAAATCCCATACAAAAATAGACATACAACGCAAACGCGAACGTTCGTCACGCTTTCGAATGAAATTTACACTAGGGATTCTGTAATGGCACTAAAACATTAAGGTGTAATTTATTACAAATCCAGATCAAATTCATAACTTATTATTACAATCAGAACCCACCTCCATGTGTATTAGGTATTAAACTTGAATACTAAACACAGATCTTTTGTTTCGAAAGTAATACTTTTGTCAATCAAGAAAAATTTAATCATCGTTTGTTTTAACCTATATAAGATTTACAAATAAATATGAGACATGGAGAAATAATAAATAGCATAGATTTTTAGTAAAAAAAATATGCTGAGTCATTGCTATTTGATATAAGTCATCAGCAACTTTCGATACCTCTTACTTACATCTAGGTTTCCAACATCTGATTTTCAAGTAGTCCGTGGCGCTCACGACAAAAAAGTGCGATATATGGCAAATGATGATGATGGAATTTTCTTTTACACAGTCGCTCCTTTTGACTTATAGATTGATTTAGGAAGGGGCGCCAATCGAATTTTTGATGCAAAATTTTGACTTAAGGAGGAGTGCCCCCCAAAATTTGTAAAAAAAAACTTTTGCTTTGTGGTCGTTTGGTATTATTTTCGTATAGTTTAAGGATGCTGAATTCATTTCTGATATTAAATTTATACATTTTCATATAAAAAACTAAAAAAAAAAAATTAATTCGACGTGTCGATTTTTTTTAAATTTTAATATGTAGACAAAAAACAATAATGTAACGAAAAAGCCCTATTATTCCTCATTAAAAAATTATAAACATGAATATGTTAATTTGATAACTCTGGATGAAAAAAATATATATTTAGACCTACTTTCGAACACAAGCTCACTAAATAGGATACAAAGATGTGAGCTATGCAATTCATGGCGTTTAATGATGATGAGATCTCCTTTTGCATATTGAGTCTTTAAGATCCTTAGGCCATTTTAGGAAGGTGAGCCATCTTGATTTTTGGTGCGGTGGGGTAGGGTGAGGGGGTGATTTGTCCCATAAAATCGTAAATTATGGACGGCGGACTGGGGCTGGACAGATACCGGAGAAGTCTGGAAGCCTGGGTGGACCACCCAGCTCTATATCTGGTAATCCATCAGCCAAATAACAAGATGTGGCTGCAAGAAAGCCTGTAAAGGTCAATGTTCCTGCATAAAACAAGGCCTGCCATGCACACTTTTATGCAACTGTAGAGGTACCTGCGACAATTCCAGGTAATGTTTTGTTCACATAGCTTCTCAAAATCTTTTTAGGAAATAATATACAATGTAACCCATTTGAAGAATGGAAGGTATAAGCTGGAAAGAGAGGAAAACTAACACGGAAGTATTAAATTTGGTAGGTGAATAGAGATCTCTGCTGAGAACAGTTGAAAACAGAAGGGGAAACATGTTGTGGCACCTGATACGTCACGATACTTACATAAAATCTATAATTGAAGGCAGAAAACAAAAACAGAGAGGCAGAGGAAGACCGAAACGTGCGTATTTGGACCAGGCCAAAGAGAAAATCAACGTAGTGACGTATCAGGAGCTCAAAACAGTGGCAGAGAGAAGAACGGAATGGCGATTACTCCACCGACAAGAGCCAGGTTCTTAAGAATTATGATGATGATGATGTAACCTATTTTCATTGCTCTTGAGTGTATTACTTTTAACACTCATTTTAATTTCATTTGTTGCAGTGTAATACACAACGGAACAGTCATAGATGATATAGAAGATGATAGTCAATATTAAGTATACAGTGTGTTTTTTTTAAGTGGGACAGTATGGGGAAATCCCAAAGTATAAGAGATACAGGGAAACTGTCTTAGGAAACATTAGGTACTTTTTTGTGAAAAAAAAAATGGTATAGTCAAAATTTTGGTCAAGTGTGAGTTGTCCCTAAAAATGATTAATTTTGATGAAATTTTTTTTTGACGCACATCTACTCAGTTTCATGAGGGGATCATTTTATTGTATGGGAAGAAAAAAATCGGGACAGCAGAAGTTAGTCAAATTTAAGAAAATCGTTTTCATTTTTACAACCCGTGTAAATTGAAAACCACTGCCCACTGCAAGGTTTTTATTTAAAAAATATTGCCTATTCCAGTTTTACATTTGAATTTGGAACACTTTATTTGGTTTAAAAAGGATTAAAATACTTTAAGATATTCTTACGCGAGCCTTACCTTACAAATCTAATAAAAAAAAAACAAATTTTAAATTTGGAACTTCTTGAAACAAACAGTATTTTACTTGATATTTCATTGTTTAAAGTTAACATTATGTTAAGTTTTCGTCATGGAATTACCAAACTCGCATAAAGTAGATTTAATTGAAGCGTATTTTGTAAATTATCGTAGCTCTGTGAATGCGTTACAGTGGTATCGGGAACGTTATCCGGACCGCGATCAACCGGACCGCAAAATTTTTGACAAACTGGTGAAAAATTTAAGAAAGGGAGGCTGTTTTAAATTAAAACGGAAGAGACGAGCCACAGTAATAAATGAATTTACAACTATCGCAATCTTAGGATATTTTGAAGCCTACCCAAAAGCCTCATTGAGGGAAGCTGCTAACACTATCGGTGTGCATAAATCTACAGTACGAAAGGTATTGAAGGCTTACAAGTACAAGTGTTACATAGAAGGTCATCTTGTACAAGCATTGCTTCCAGGAGACACTGACCGGAGATTAGCATTTTGCCAGTGGTTTGTAGCATGCTCGATTAGAAACCCGTCTTTTCCAAGCCGGATTATTTGGACAGATGAATGCAATTTTTCAAACAATGGCATGTACAATAGAAAAAATAATCATTTTTGGGCATGTACAAACCCCTTCCGAACTACGGCAACCCATAACCAGGTCCGCTTTTCCTTTAATTGTTGGTGTGCAATATTAGATAATAAAATCTTTGCCATTAAAATTTACCATGGAACATTGAATAGTCAAAAATATCAGGAAATATTAAACATGGCTGTGGATTTAGTAGATATGGCAATTCCATTAAATAATTTGAATAATATCATCTACCAACAAGACGGCGCCCCTGCCCACAATAGTATCGCTACGAAACAGTTTTTAAATGAACATTTTCTTGATCGCTGGATGGGCACAAATGGCCCTATTAAATGGCCACCACGTTCACCCGATTTAACACCGTTGGATTTTTTCATTTGGGGGTACCTTAAAGGTCGAATTTATGCAGATACTTACAACTCGGTACAAGAGTTAAAAGACGCAGTGCATTATCATTTGAACAACATACATCACAACGCCTTGTCTAAAGCTACCAGAGGTGTTCTGAAACGCGCTCGTGCCTGCATTCGACAAGAGGGAGGCCACTTTGAACATTTACTTTAATGTAAAATTATTTTATTAAATTTACCTAACTTCTGCTGTCCCGATTTTTTTCTTCCCATACAATAAAATGATCCCCTCATGAAACTGAGTAGATGTGCGTCAAAAAAAAATTTCATCAAAATTAATCATTTTTAGGGACAACTCACACTTGACCAAAATTTTGACTATACCAATTTTTTTTTCACAAAAAAGTACCTAATGTTTCCTAAGACAGTTTCCCTGTATCTCTTATACTTTAGGATTTCCCCATACTGTCCCACTTAAAAAAAACACACTGTATATTATATAGTTACCAATTGTTCATTGTAGTAAAACTGTTTTTTTATATGTATATATATTCATTCTAGTGTCAATTTACTTCGTATTATCTGTTCTTAAGTCCATACATACACAATGACATAGTTTAAACCACATCGTTGTTTCCTATTCAATGGAATTTTTGTCGAAAGTAACTCAACATTTTATTTTATTATGCCCACATTTTATTAAAATACATATACTATGTGTATACTTCTTATAATAAGGAATAATAGGGCTTTTTCGTAAAATTATTGTTTTTGTCTACATATTAAAATTAAAAAAATATTGGCTTTTATTTGAAAATAATCACAACGTCGAATTTAATTTTTTTCTTTTTGTTTAAGTTTTTTTTATATGAAAACGTATAAATTAAATTTCGGAAATGAATTCAGCATCCTTAAATTACACGAAAATGATACCCAACTTGACCACAAGGCAAAATTTTTTTTTTTACAAATTTTGGGGGGCACCCCTCCTTAAGTCAAAATTTTGCATCAAAAATTCGATTGGCTCCCCTTCTTAAATCAATCTGAGAGACAAATGGAGCAACTCTGCAGAAGGAAATTCCATCATCATCATCATTTGCCGTATAATTAAGTGAAGACCACGGACTAAAGTGCCTAACATAAAAAAATATACCTACGTACTTGCATCGTTTTCTTCGAACAAAAAAAAATTGATAGGGAAGTCCAAAATACTTTCTCATAGGACTCCTTTGATCCTACTTCGCCAAAATATGAATGGCGCTTAGTTAGGTACATATTTCCATCGGTGCGCAAGCGGCGAACAAATAATTGTCTCGGCAAAACCATTATAATATGATCTTTACATCATTATAGTTGAGCATAGTCACAGAGCGCGCTTACACTGGTCATATTAGGCTTCGCTCGTGCTATGTACCTAAGCGATATTAATATTCCCTGCGCCTGAGTTTATTAAAACAGGCACTAAGCGAGGTCGCAGCATTGTGATTGAATCCCGTGCGTTGATCGCTCGCTTCTGGCTGATTTTTTTTTATTTGTTTTCGTATTTTGGTTTTTCGGCCAGTGACTGTGTTGTGTGAGTGAGTGAAATTTTATTGGAGTGTGTTGTGACCAATTTTCAAAAATGAATGGTAAGTTTATTTTATTTTATATCTACGAACAGGCACTAATATTAGGTTATACCTACCTATTAGTAGTAGTAGTAGTAGCTAGTAGGTACCTTTTTATGATAAAAAAATGTTTTTGCAAAAAGCGCGGGTAGTTGCAAATCTTCGTAGGGTAGTAGCGCGTTTATTATGAAAAAACTTCTGTTCTTATTTTCAATTAAATACTACTGTAGAAACATTATCAAAATTAATCATAACAAGAATAATGAGATAAAAAATTGATGCGACTTTAACAGGTTGACATGCATTTAAAAAAAAGTATGTTCTCGACCAAAATACGATTCCCATTTGTATTGTACCCACTTGATTCACAAAAGCATCTCATCAAAATTTTATGACGTGATAACGTCTAATAAATCGATGAACACCGGTAGCATGCACGAAAAAGTGTCACGTTGTGGACAAATCTCCATGGTAAAGTTGTGGACAAATCTCCGTGGTAACGTTACGTAATGTAATCAGGAATGTTTTCTTATGACGTTTATCACGCAAAATTATCGTCCGTAAACCGACTTTACAGACAACCATATTTTTTGTGATACATGGACACGTAAGTTTACTATAAACAAAAGAAAGATCACCAACTTTATAATTGAGTCGCTTAACTTCGAACTCGGGTAAATCCATCTGTCAGATTATGCGATTATGGTATTAGGGTAATAGGGTAGATATTTGCTGAGAGGGTCGAATGGATTTACCCGAGTTTGAAGTTAAGCGACACAATTATTAATCGTAAAATCTGACACACCTCCGCCTTAAATAGTTTTAATGCAATTACTTGGCTCTCGCTTAAATTTGCTAATTGATAAAAACTAAGAGAGATATCCCTAAAGATGTATCACTAAAGATAATTTTGGTAAACATGTAACTTACCTACTGCAAATAACCGTAAATAAGTAGCTCAATGCTCAATAAGTTACCAACCGTTATATACATAGGTACTGTGCATTTTTTTTTCTTTTCACGCTTTTTGTATTACCTAATGTCCATTTGTATATACAAATTATTTTCTTTAATGTTGCTATTAATATTTTGTATATTTTTTTTAGCAAAAGGTCTAATAAAAGGAAAAAAAATGACCCAATCTGATGGTAAAAGGTACGTAAATGTACTCACATACCTGAGGTACTTTACAAGGACTCGTAGCAAACTTTTTTTTACTGTTGCAAACATTTGTACCGCGTAATTTACTTAAACAATTTGAACTTTAAGGAGTGAATGGTAAAGTCGATAATTCAACCGATTATTTTGTTGAATACGTAATTTTCATTGTAATAAAAATGGCAGTTGTGTTACCGGACGCAAACTGGATTACTGGAGGAATGAGACCTATTTTTATTTTACTTTAGTGCATTGACTTCAATGCATGCCTAGTTATACCTGTTTTATTATGTGTATGGAGTATGGAGGCATAGATGCGGGTACCGGAATCATCAATGATTAAGGAACATAACACTACACCTTCTCATACCTATAGTTTCAATATGAAAACTGCATTGACCGATACAAAAAAATACGGAAACCTAGAAAAGTAAAACAAATATGATTAGTAATTTTATTTTATTTATAAATTCTAATATAAATTGTAACAGGTGCACCAAATCGCTTAAAAACGGAGTTACAGTAGGCACATTTATGATAGGTTGAAACTAGAGATGCAACGGATAGTTGTTTGGCCGGATACCGGATACCGGATATTCGGCCTGACCATCGGCCGAATATCCGGTATCCGGCCGCCGAATATTCGGCCAACGGAACTATAAGTACCTACATTTCGGTTTTTCAGGTGCGCATTCTGCAGGTTTGACCTGTTTCCTAGTGAAAGTTCGCGCGGATACATTTCTAGGTTCGAAATGAGTGCGCGTGCAAGTCAGTGGAATGTTTAAATTGTTTAAAAATAATAAACAAGTACCTACGACTATGACCGCGTCTGTTTCTTAAATCAAATTTGTTTACTCCAAAATCAAGCAATGTTACTATCCGGTATCCGGCCTGATAGTAGGTCACTATCCGGTATCCGGCCGGATAGTAAATTAATGGCCGGATAGGCCGGATACTGGATAGTAACCGAATATCCGGTGCATCTCTAGTTGAAACACATTAAACACAATTAAATGCAAGAAATAATAAAAATAAGATTATTAAACAGATTAAACTAATTTCATCATACATAATTTTTAAGATGAAAATAATATGACATAATTGCCTAGCTTTTGACAAAATAACCCAATATTTTCTATGGTACAGTATATATGTTCGTCAGACCGTACAGTTTACAAGAAAACCCATTATCAAATTAAAATACCGGCCTTGGTTGATAATAACTGCATTGTCATATCGTTACGATTAAGTACCTTTCGAAGATCGCGTCTTGATTTGTAAGTAAGTAGCGGCCCTATTCGAACAATGCTCCTAAGAGATCACTGCATATACCGATCTGGACTGAACTGACAGACACTGACACTAATCAAACTCAAAATCCAAAAATCCAAATCGACATGACACTGGTCATAAGTTTTATGACGTTTTTGGTTGAAGAATAAATGAGTCGCTTAACTTCAAACCCGGGTAAATCCATCTGACAGATCATGCGATTTTGGTATTAAGAAAAGGTAATAGGGTAGATATTTGCTTTGAGGGTCGAATGGATTTACCCGAGTTTGAAGTTAAGCGACACAAATCTTGTAGGTCTTTCTAGAACATTACCTATATACATCGTCAACCGGCGACAAGTATTAATAATTGAATACTTAATTGCTGTTTAATTAATGGAAAACATAAACGGTGACATAGCAGCCAATGAGAAGAGTTTACACACCCAGGTATGCCATAAGATAAGTTAGGTATATTACCTACTTATTGTTAGTTAGTTACTTAGTTACATAACTAAACCTACCTGTACTATAAGTACCTACCTGCACCCAGCGAGGGAATGTATATAAACGAAGCTCTCGCTACATTTTTGACTTCAAAAACTGTCCATATGACTGACATTTATCGGATACATGTTACTGAAACTTACCCCTTCTCCATATACTTACCCCGCCCGAAACTTTGAATATCATCCAATACACCATTTCCCGTTATTTAAAAAAGTTGTGATTGGTCAACAAAAGTATTGATTGAGCGGCATTACAATATTTGACGTTACTCAATACACGTGCTGTAATTTTTTAACTCCACTCAAACTTCTATTAAGCAAATTGTATGGGAACTGCACGCTAACTGCACCGTCGGCGTGCAGTGCCCATACAAGTTGCAGTCGGGTTGCAGTTCGGTCATTACAGTTACATTCAATTTCCTTTTGTTAATGTAATGTAGGTACACAGTTTGTTTGCACGTATTATTTCGCTGTATGTCGTATTCGCTATTACTGTCAGAACTCATGAAATTATTTAGGTATTTGGCCTTGAAGAAGTAGAAAGTGCCTTCGATCAATAGTTATTTTTATACATACATATACACACGCTTAGGCGCACTTGCACCATTTCACTAACCCGGGGTTAAGCGGTTAAACCTTTAACTCAGTGTCTAATTGTACTGGTAACCATGGTAACTCCAGGTTTAACCGGTTAACTCCGGTTATGGTGCAAGTGGCGCTTAATGTCCTTGAATTGTGTCACATAACTGTTATAATATAAATACGTCAACAATTCTAGAACAATTATTCTAAAAATACAGAGGGCTTACCGCGAACCACGTCGACGTATTGCCTCACTGTCACACTTTGCGCCACTTACACCATCCCAATAACCCGGGGTTAACCGGTTAGACCGTTAACCCAGTGTCAAATTGTACTGGTAACCATGGTAACTCCTGGTATAACCGGTTAACGCCGGGTTAGTGGAATGATGCAAGTGGCGCTTAAGTAGGTAGGTACGAATTTACAAGTGCGACAGAGACGCAACACGGCCCTCAGTTTTCTTCCACTGTCTATATATTTTTTATTTGCTACCTTGTTCATAATGTTTATTTGTAAAGCAAATTATAATTATGCGTTGCGCTGCTTACGTCAAAACAAGTCCTAAAATAATCTGGAGCTATTTATAAACGTCAAATTTCCTGAATATTTTATTTTGTAAATAGAATGCTTTCATTTTGAATAAAAATTGTATGTTTTGTGTTTTCTAATAAATTCTAATATTTCCAATCAATTCCCATTTTCTGTAACAAAAGAATGTATATTATTTTTTGTTATTTTCTAAATTGAAAGCGTCGGTCTTTCAATTTAAAGGTTGTGGGTTCGAACCCCGACTCGTACTGATTTTTTTTCGGATGTAAGGACAAAACAGTAATTTATAAATTTACCAGTCACTTTTCGGTAAAGGAAAACAATACAATATTTTCCGTCTGGTTTGGAAAGTCAGACAGCAGTATCGCAGTGTCTTTCTCGTAAAAACTAGTGCCAGCACCATCCTTGGGAGTAGGTTGCCACAATGAACCCCCGAGTTTAGGATGCAACCAAGAAAGACTAGTTATTTTCTATGATGCAGTAAATTACATAAAAATACCTTTAATTACATAAGCACATGATATTGCACAGATTAGGTTAAACGATTCAACAATGTAAATAATGAATGAAAACTATATTCAACATACAAATTTATGACATAGATAATAAAGTTTATTTTCAACTGGTCAAACTATGTAAACAAAGTTATAGAGGATAAACAACATGGAGCATGCTTGAATTAATGTGTGTGCGTCACTTCACCACAATCGTATTATGTGATATAACTTGAGTTATCTAAACATTAGCATATCAAACATAATATCGTCGGTTAACAACCAAAATCATTAGATACCGGAACATAGATAAGTGGCTGAGGGTGGTTACATATCAGAATACCGAAAATCGATTTACCTAATGTTGAATCACCTATGCTCGTTTCACCTATTTTTTAAAATACCTAATGATCAATTAACCTAAGCTCATAACACCTAATGAACGAATTACCTATTGCACGTTTCACCTACAACTGGTTTACCTAAGCTCAGAATACCTATGGTCGATTTACCTAAAGTTGAAACACCTAATACTCGAAATACCTAAAGCTAATATACCTAATACACGAAACACCTAATGTTGATATACCTAATGCACGAAATACCTAAACTCGGTATACCTAATGATCGAATTACCTAAAGTTAACACACCTATTGCACGAATTACCTAAAGTCGGTATACCTAATGATCGAATTACCTAAAGTTAACATACCTAATGAACGAAATACCTAAATTCGATACACCTAATGCACGAAATACCTGAAGTCGATGAACTTAATGAACGAAATACCTAAAATCAAAAATATAATTATTGTTTAGTAGAATATTATTAGGACATACAACATTTGGTATAATTTTTTTAGCCAAATCATTCAATTGGCTTACTATTTTTTATTATAATATAAGGTCTAGTCATATGAGAGTCGAGATAGGTGCGACGACGAGCAAAGCGAGGAGGAGCGTGTTAGGTTAACTGCGACCAAACAGTGCCAAAACCGACTTTTATTTCATCGTCATGATGTTAACTTACAAAAATTAAGTTTTTGATAAGATAAGAAAAAATAACTAATTTTGTATTAGACTTACGAAATCATTCTACTACCTAAAAAGTAGCGTTTCAAAAAGTGTATTTTTAAGTTGTTATCCAAACAAATAGTTTCTACTGTAAGGTTGGGAAATCATACGATTTATTTGGTGGAGTTGCCACTTACTCATTCGGCAAAATGATATGAATTTTGTGCTAGGTATATAGACTTTAGGTATTTCGTGCATTAGGCATATCGACATTAGGTAATTCGTTCAGGATGTATATCAACTTTAGGTATTTCGTGCGATAGGTTTAACAGTTTTAGGTATTTCGTCCATTAGGTAAATCAAGTTTAGGTACATCGTTCATTAGGTATATTAGCTTTAGGTGTATCGTCCATTAGGTATATCAGCTATAGGTGTTTCGTGCATTAGGTATAATAGCTTTAGGTGAAACGTGCAGTAGGTAAAACGTGCTTTAGGTATATCGTGCATTAGGTGTTTCGTCCATTAGGTTATTTGAGCTTAGGTATTATAAACTTAGGTCAGTCAATGTTTAGGTAAAATGATCGATAGGTCATTTAAAAATAGGTGAATCAAGCATAGGTGATTCAACATTAGGTAAATAAGTTTTCGGTATTCTGATATTAATGTAAATGTAACCCTGAGGGTCTACCGCTACGTTCGACGTGTTGCCTTTCTGTCGCACTTGCAAATCCGTACGTAAGTGTGACAGGGAGGCCCTCTGTTTTTCACTGCGAGTCATTTCATGTGGGCATCATATATAAGATTAAAATTTACGGCCTGACCACGACATTGCGCGACTGGCTTCGGCTAAGTCGAAGACCACAGGTGGGAACGAAAGGTCCGATCGCTGTGTCTCGCTAACGGTTGTCGCCTTAGCCGAAGCCAGTCGCGCAATGTCGTGGCCAGGCGGTTATAGTTTCGAATTGACCTGTAGGTACTATTGCTTAGGGCTTACACACAATTACACGATACGATGTCGTATATATGTCGGCGGCCGATCGTAAGATCAGGCATATCGTAATGTTCCTGTGTAATGTTTTGACGATAGTCACATTAACTCAATAGATAGGTAGGATAGGTTCGTTAGGTTGCTTCAGATGCCTGAAGGGCAAACTACCCAGAAATAGGAGCCCCGCGTAGCGGGGCTTGTCGACTCAGGGAAGGAGTCAAAGATTTTCACGTTTCACGATATGCCTGATCTTACGATCGGCCGCCGACATATATAACGTTGCGAAGTCGTGCCATGGCACGATACGACGTCGTGCCACGGCACGACGTCGCAACGTGACACGACGTGGCATCGTGAGACGACGTCGCATCGTGTAATGATGTGTTGGCCCTTAGCCTTAAGCAGTGACAGTGACTCACTTGTTTTTTTTTAAATACGATTCCGCCTTTTATAATAAAACATACAAACACTTGGTATCTTTAGTACCTAGTTATTCCGTTGCGGTAAATGCAAGGTAATCAGGTTTTACGCACACACTCGGAGGAAATCCTCCTAAATATTTTATTTGTAAACAATCACCAAATTAAGAAAATAATTAAACAAATAAAAAATAAATAAACAAGATATACTTACCTTAAATAAAATACTATGTAGCATATAAATTTAATATTTGACTAGGCCAGTTGTTCCCATTTTATTTATTTATCCCACTGTATCCCACTGCTAGGCAAAGGCCTCCCCCTCTTTTTGCACGCCGTGTCTCAGTTTGGTGCTAATTTTGGCTAGTCTCCCAAAAAGGAGTCCAAGTTATCCCGAGGTCTGTCGGCTCCTCGGTTCGACTCGTGGGGCTCACTCTGTGGTTATCTTGGCTCACAACTTCCGGCATTCGGCAGACATGACTAGCCCAGTCCCACTTCAACTTGCTTTGCTTTTGACGTGATAACGTCTTATAAGTCGATGAACACCGGTAGCATGCACGAAAAAGTGTCACGTTGTGGACAGATATCCATGGTACGTTGTGGACAGATCTCCATGGTAACGTTGTGGACAGATCTCCATGGTAACGTTGTGAACAGATCTCCATGGTAACGTTACGGCCACGTTTTCTTATGACGTTATCACGCAAAATTATCGTCCGTAAACCGACTTTACAGACAACCATATTTTTTCTGTTACTGCACATCCGGGATTGAACCCACGATTTTACACCACACACATATGAATAGGTTGAGCATGGCTTATCCAAAATCCTGTAGTTAACGTATCTACCTGTAAATACAATCAACTTATCAGACACCAACTTTTATTGTGTTAGCAAATTATCTTTTATGAAGCACAATTAACTCCCATACAATGGTTAAAAATGTGAATGGTGCAAGTGACCCTTATGGGCTCGGTACACGTACCGAGTAGAGTGGCGAGACAGTAAAACGAAGGGAATTTTTACTCGGCCGAGTAACAATTTCATACTTCGTTTTACTGTCTCGCCACTCTACTCGGTACGTATAACCGAGCCCTTCGTTTTACTGTCTCGCCACTTTACTCGGTACGTGCGATCCTGGCATAGTAACAATAAAGTCGCGTCAAAATAATTTTGAACACCTCGCCCGCTTAGCAACTTCTGCTGCTGAGTACCTATTTACCTACAATTTGTAACATTGAAAACTAGCAACAGACATAGACATATGTTACGTAAATGTTCATACCAAGTTTAATATAATTTAAACATGTCGTTCTAAAATGAGAGCGTAACTTCAATTGTATGAGAGCGACATTTGGCGGCGGGTTCGAATGACTCTTAAAAAATAATCTATGGCTCCTCTACACGATGGGCCAGCGCCGGCCATTCCAAGGGATGCATTTATGCGTTAAAGGGAGCAAGTGATATTGCTATCTCATTCTAGCGCATGGCTGCGTCCCTTGGAGTGGCCGGTGCTGGCCCATCGTGTAGAGCCATAACCACAGATTAATAAATAGTTACTACGTAACAGATACTTCATTCCCAAAGAAAAGCAAAAATACCTACGCTATAATAGCCTACAAAACCTTAATAATAATACCTGCTGCTCAGGACAAGAAGAAATGTACCATAAGTACGCGCACAAAGAGTCGAGACTGTGTTGCCCGCCGTGCGAGTCACGTGCTAACGCGTCATCGTAAGAATGCGCTAGGGTTGTAGACCTATGATGATTATTGTAATAAAACGAATGTTGCGGATCAACCATATTTTTTATTAGTCAATCAAATATGTTTTAGTTTTATATAATGATTTATAATTTTTTCCCTTCTCGGAATTCTCTGTTATTAAATTTTATAGTTGTAAATATCCTAAATCGCGTAAATAATTTTAATAAATACTCAGGAGCAAAGCAACGGAAAATCAACGGTTTTTAAAATTTGTAATACGGTGCTACCAGGCCGGTTGATTATTACGTCGTCTAAATTATTTAAAAATACTTTTTCTAACCCTTCAATATAATTATTAAACGTTTCAGGTGGGACCTTTAGCCCGCCATAAAAAGATGAATCTTTATTATAGGCTTTTTCCTTTGTTTTTTGACTTTTACACCCATTTACTGCACAATAATTACGTGGTTTCGGCATTTCGAAGCGTAAGCGCGGGAAACGTGCGGTGCGAGCGTTCAGGCGGGCGTTCGGCGGCCCTCTGTCGGTTGTATCGTCGACGATACGACGAGCGGTAGGCATATAGCGCGTGGCCTTGAGCGTGTGACGGAGGCCTGCCATAACGCAGCGTACTACGTAGGCGAACAACACGCGAACGCGAAGCGAAGCGATGCGGTGCGGGGTGAATCAATCCTTTGATACCTATAGAAGTGTCCTACGTGGGCGATCTCGTTGCGAACGCGAACGCCTTGGGCCCGCCGCGCCGCGCCGCGTCGCGTTCGCGAGTTGTTCGCTTATACGTAAGACGCAGCGTGAGGTAAACGTCCTAGTCCATGCTTTGCTAATGGTCAATATATGACACCTAGTTGTCACCTCTGTTGCTAATGACGTATGTTTAAAGATGATGTAGGTACGGCATAGTGACAAACAGTCGTACGTCGACCTTAAGGTGACATACAGATGTCAACAGCAGTTGCATTACGGTTGCGGCGTCGTTGTTGCCGCCGCTGTATATTATGTAAAGGGGCCCACAGATTACCAGGCCGCCGGACGATATCAGCCTGTCAGTTAAACGCAAAAGGTGACAGTTCCGAACAACTGACAGGCTGATATCGTCCGACGAACTGGTAATCTGTGGGCCTCTTAAATTTCCTTGATAAAATGAGTGACGTTCGCCGCCGCATTACTACTGCAATTATGACGTTCGTTCGACGAGAGAGATCAAAGAAATGAGCAATATTGTGAATGTCAAAATTTTAAAACATTGAACTGACTCTTGTCACCTGCGTATATTTCTATGCATCTCGCTCGTACTGGCATATTAGTGCAAGCGAGATGTATAGAAAGAAATTTACGTAACGCGAGTGAATATGTCAATGTCAAAACTGGTGGTAGCCGTACTGTACTAAAGTAGGAGTTAGCGACTGTTAAATTGGCATAGCTTCTGAGATGGCATGGCATTGAGAAGTTACTAACAATCTCTAAAAATTTTAACGTGTTAAAAAGGCATGTTTACTACATTGTTTTTATTTTTATATGCGTTTTTCGATTTCTCGAAGACGGCTTTATTAGCTTTGAAATTCCTTTGTTTTCGTAAGGGCTCTTCACTTCATAAATTAAGTAAGTACCCATAACATAAACATAATCTCAGGTTTGGGCCGGAAAACTATACATTTTTCCACACACTCAAATAAACACAAACAATAATTTTCCCTTTTAATTACCTAACCCTAAACCGTCTAGAAAATTCCATATGGAAAACCCGCATTGTTTCTTTCAAAAGTACATTACAAAACAATAGGCTCAATAGACTTCAAAATAGGAAATTATAGTGCCTTTGATACTCAATCTTGTGCCGTAGTACCTAGTAATCAGACTTGGCCAAACAGCTATTAAGCAATTTGCTTAATGCCAAGGCAGTTCTTCATTGTTGGATGTCCTCAATGGATTATTAGAGATGCTACTTGCTGACGTTTGATAAAAAAAACAAACATATTTTTGATGATAAGTAGTGGTCTTAACTCGGAAACCGGACTTACCCCGTAAATGGCTAGTTTACCATCTGGGTTGGAAGGTCAGATGGCAGTCGCTTTCGTAAAAACTAGTGCCTACTCCAATTCTTGGGATTAATTGCCAAGCGGACCCCAGGCTCTCAGGAGCCGTGGCAAAAAGCCGGGATAACGCAAAGAAGATGAGTGGTCTTAGCTCTTGGTGCTTGCGATATGTAAAACCTATGTATAAATACAGTTGCGATTCAGTCTTGATGCAGTGTAGCAATAAGCACACCTAGCCGCCGCCATACAATCGAAGTTAACGCCCGATTCGAACTTTAAGATAACGTCAGTTAAGTAATAGATCAATCAATCAATCAATTTTTGTGTATTATGGCTCCATCAGGGCTTGATGATTCCGCCAGTGTCGAGGTTGGATAACACACGGCCAGTATGATATAGATCGTCGGTGATGTATATACGGTGTTCGGTTGAGTATCCATCCACCCTACAAACAAACACAAGCCATTCAACCTACGGACAACACGACCAGTTCCAATAGTTAAAGACGTCATAAACCAGACAACGTTTGTTGTGTATGTATATAGATATATGTATGTATATATTATTAAGGTTATTATAACATTTACTAGATCCATCACCTGTCAGTATACCATACTTCACAGTTTGAACTCATTCTTAGTTAGGAATTTATTCAAAATATCACCAAATGTGGAATAAACTAGGGTTAGGAGGAAGTTAATATTTATTGGACGGCTTATCTCACGTGGGAGAAAATCATATATTGGATGACGTATTAAGGGGCATTCCAAAAGTATATGGCTAGTAGTACCTTCGTCCAGTCCACACTCACAGATCGAGCTGTCCCTTATTCGCATCTTGGCCAGGCGCACTGGCGAACAAATGTGACCAAGTCGTAATCTGATAATATTCGAAGTTGTTACCTTAGAATAGCCTTTGTGCTTGAAAAACCAGGGTTTAGGAGGGATATTTGGTTGCAAGTTACCGTAGTGTTGACCCTTGGCTCTACGTGAGAGCTGCCATGATTTATTCCAATTTTCAAAAAGAAGACATCTTATCGAAGATCTTATGTCTCGAGAAAAGCATTTTTGGTCAGAAGCGAAACTCTGGTGTATGGCAGATTTTGCACATTGGTCCACGACCTCGTTACCAGTTATGCCTGAGTGGCTAGGGATCCATGCCAAGACTACTTGCAAATTGGCATCATGGCATTCTCTAAGTTTATCTTTTATTTTTAAGGTAAGGTAGAAGTTATCCTTGGAGTGAAATGGTAGTCTATTCAGGTCCTGTAGGCAGCTCAGAGAATCAGTCAAGATTATACTTTTGTCTTGATTATGCGATTTAATATAGGTGATAGCTTCATATAGAGCGACTGCTTCGCCGGTAAATATTGAGGCTTGTGGGGGGCTTTTATTATTAAGTACTATTTTATATTTTGGGATCCATACCGCTGATCCTACAGATTCTGTTGGGTTTATTTTAGAGGCATCTGTGTAAACCTGTAGCCATCCCTTAAATTGTCTGTCCATAATTTGGTTAAATACTGTGTTTGCATTGGGAGTTTTTTTAGAAATTCCCAAGTCTAAGACGACTGTGGGTTGAAAGACTAATGTGTCGTAATTAAAGCAGAATATTTGATTCTTATCAAATTGGTAGGAATTTATATTGCAGTATTTTTTGTAAGATTTAATTAATGGGGGGAGTTCTTTATTTTTCCAGTAATTAGAGTCAGGAGATATATCCATTAGGGCTTTACATTTTGCTAGCAGTGGGTGATTCTCATATTGTATTATATTCATAAGAAATCTATCGGCCAAGTACTGTCTACGCATTATAAGAGGGGGGTCTAGACATTCCACTTGCAGAGCATTTATTGGAGATGACCTCATGGCACCAGTCACAATTCGCAGGCACTTAGCCTGGATTCTATCCAGTTTGCCCAGTGCTGTCATATTACAGGGTTCCAAAATGAAGCTAGCATAGTCAAAGTGGCTTCGAACTATAGCATTATATAGAATTTTCTGGGTGTACGGATGAGCCCCCCATCGTACGCCAGACAGTGAGCGCATAGCATTAATACTTATTTCGCATTTTTTTGCAATATAGTCCAAATGGGGTTTACCAGTCATTTTAGAATCGAGCAGAACTCCCAGAAATTTTACCGAGTTAACAATTTCAATTTCTTGACTCTCCAAGGAGAGTTCTATAGGTGGGATATTTTTTTTACGAGTGAATACTACAGCTTTACATTTGGGGACGGATAGGGAGAGTCCATGAGCTTCAAGGTATTCTCTTAGGTAGAACAGGGCAGAGGCCAATCGGGACGAGCAGTCTGCAAACGATGAGGAGTTTTTGTATAGGACTATATCGTCCGCATATTGCAAAATATTGCAGAAGGAGTCTACCGTGGGTTCCAGATCATAAGTGTAGAGACTATATAGAATGGGGCTGAGGACGGACCCTTGGGGGAGACCCTGCCATACTGGCCTGGGCGGAAGAACATTGCCATTTGAACGGACACATATGTATCTGGCCATAAACAAATTGCTAATTACATTTGTCAATCTTGAAGGGATATTTAACCGTTCCATTTTTTGTTTAAGTAGTGAGAGGTTGACATTATCATATGCTGCTGCAATGTCCAGGAAAACCGCTATAGTTTGCTCATTATTGCTAAAGGCCAGCCGAATATCTGTGGTTAGAATGCTGAGACTGTCAACAGTGCCCCTACCCCTGCGAAATCCGAATTGCGAGTTAGCCAGTATGTTACGGTTTTCAAGAATCCATTCTATACGATTTTTGATTGCATGTTCCATTATTTTAACCACAACTGAGGAAAGTGCTATTGGGCGATATGACGAGGCTTCTTTTGGGTCTTTGCCGGGTTTTAGTAAAGGAATGATGATTTGAGTTTTCCAGGGTTCGGGAACAGTACCGGTGATGAGAACATGGTTTATTATTTTCAGTAAGTACTCTTTGGTGGTTTTAGAGGATTGGGTTATAAATGAGAACGGTATCCCATCGATGCCAGGAGAGGAGTCCTTTAGGTGGTCCATAGCACATAATAATTCTGGGTAGGAGAAAGGGTCATTCATTTTATCTGTGGTCTGGTCCACTGGTATGGATTGCGGGAAGAGGTCTTCATTTGAAACAAAGGGAGGAGATAATTTATCTATAAATGCTGGTAGCCAGGTATTAGTATCATTGCATAAAGAGTCATTAAAAGTTTGATTCCTCCGGAATGCCTTTATTTTTTTCCATACTAGTGAAGATGGCGACCTTGGAGATAGGGACTTACAGAAACTGGACCACCCTTCAGCCTTTTTTTTTGCAAGCAGCCTCTTGGATCTAGCCTTCGTTTTTTGTAGGTTTAGGAAGTTTTCCATAGTGAGATTTTCAGAGTAGATTTTCTCTGTTTTTTTACGGTCTTTTATTATATTTGTACACTCCAAGTCCCACCAGGGGGGAGAAGGAATCTTACGGGATTTTGTGTTTTTCATAGGAATAGATTCATCCGCAGACTGACAGATGTGCTCTATAAAATTAGTGTATAATTCTGTAAAATTATTGTGGTTAATTTCAGGCATTGCCTTTATTCTATTTTCTAAGTTAGAGGAGTATTTATTCCAGTCCGCCTGGGCCGTTTTGTATTTTAGAAGTGGTTGGGGTATGTGAGCCGGGGGGCAGGGTCTGAGGATGGTGGATAATATAGGGAAGTGATCACTGCCATATGTATTGTTTAATACTTTCCAAGAGGTTAAGGAGGCCAGGTTTGCGGAAGCTAGAGTGAGATCCAAAGCACTAGGGTTTTGCAGCGGAGATGCCCTCCTAGTATTTGATCCATCGTTCAGTACACATAAATTTAATTCATCAACCATGTTTAATAGGAAATACGAATTAGAATCGCACATAGGGGAGCCCCAGAGCGTGTTTTTACAGTTAAAATCTCCTAGTATTATATATGGTCCAGGAACGCTGGATATTAATGTTTGAAGTTCTTCTATTAAGTTTCTATTTGGTTTAGGAATGTAAACTGATATAAATGTAATGTTGAGTACTTTAGCAGCAGTAATAAAGAGTTCTGAACTGTGATTTATAAGGGGGAAGGCTGTGTATGTGTAATTTCTGTTGATGAGCAGGGCGCACCCTGCACCATTTCTTCCATCCTTTCTGTCATCTCTAAAACAGGCATACCCTGGGATCCTGAAACGAGAGCCAGGCTTGAACCATGTTTCAGATATGGCAAAAAGGACAGGTTTGAATTTGTTAATTAGGTGAATTATTTCGGTTTTTTTATTGTTAGCACTCTGTGAATTCCATTGAAGGATCCTGGGGTCCATATTTTGTGATAAGGGGGAGTATAGGCTGTAGTTGATGTATAACATTGTTCGGTAGTGTGGACCCACTTTTCAGTATTAAGTTAACTAAATTGACTAAGGCTGCTGTGAGGGTCTCCAGAAGGTATTCATTTTGGGAGGCATCTCCTTTGTTATCATTATTGTTGAGGGCACACCCATTAGGCATAGCCGTCTGTGGGTCTCTGACAATGTCCCTATGTGCCCGCATGTTGTAAGATGGGGCGAGAGGTTGGCGGGGTTTAGGGGCTTTATATATTGTTTTGGTGTAGGACCTATGAAGATTTTGAGAAGGACCTGCGGGTTCTTCTATGTAGTTAGGTATTGGAGCATAATGTACCGCTGGTGCCATTCCAGTGAATCTAGGGGGGGGTTCAAACATCTTCTGGGACATTTCTGCATAGCTCATACGTATTGGGGGGAAGCGTTTGGAGGCCTCCAGGTAACCTAGATTTTCTTCAGCCATTAGTATTTTGATGGATTTCTGTCTTTTATGCTCTGGACAGATTGGGTCAGTCGCCTTGTGGCGACCTGAACAGTTAATGCAGGTAATCTTATCACCGGTAACATTGCATGATTCACCCGTGTGATTTTGAGCACAACAGTAACATGTGGGTTTTGATCTGCATTTAGCAGCAATGTGACCAAATTTACAGCATGACCTGCATTGGATTATGGGGAGGTCGTATACTTTTACCGGCATGGCCATATCGAAGAGATATATTTTTTCCGGAAGGTCTTGAGAGTGAAAGGTTATAACAATTGTCTTGGAGGGGACCCACTCTGGTGGCTGGCCCTCTCTGTGAACCTTACGGGACAGTCTTCTAGCTTTCATGATGATGCGGAAACCGAAACTTGAGGGGAACTTGATAGCGTCAACAATTTCATCAAGAGTCCAGTCTGTGGGGATATCCTGGATGACCCCCATTCGAGTAACAAGAAACCTTGGTATGGAAGCAGCTAATTTGTTTTGAGACAGCTTGTCTGATTTGGTGAAATTATTAGCCAACTCGGCCGTTTTGAAAGACACAGATACTTTATTACGTCCAAGGGATTTAATTGATCCTTCGATAATACCATCGACTCTATTTTTGTGTAATAATTGGGCTACTCTAAGTGCTTGTAAGGTTAATCCCGCGGAAGGGTCTGGCTCAACTCTGTTAATGTGAACTACGAACGGTCCTTTGTCTGCCTCTGAGTATTTTAGTGGAGGATCGGAATCGTTATAGCCAGGGGCCACATATGTTGTTTGATTAGAATCCCCCGGGGGGTGTGCTTTTTTGGCCTTTGAAACGGTATCGTTTTCCGATCCCCTTTTGTTCGAGGTAATTTGGGAGTCCATGGGTGTCGGCTCGTGAAGGGAGGAATTTGCATTCTTACCCTCATTTGTTTTTTGTGAGTCCAAATCACCTTGTATGATGGCGTCGGTGACCCCCCTATCAGGGGGGTCGGTTTTACCCATAATTACGCTAATTACTTACCCTATTTCCGTGTGTGTTAGTACCTTATCCACCAAACTATCACTACAGGTAAAAATTATGCTAATCACGTCCACCGAAAACGCTTTTCTCTGACTAAGGAGCCCGAGCACGTGTGTACACCAACGCAGTGACGAGCAGAATCTAAAAAGATCTAGAATCATCAAATGTGACGTTTCTTCAAACAAAAGCGTCACTTTTGACACTGACACATCTAATCCATATCGTTTCTAGATCTATTAATTGACGTATCTTAAAGTTCGAATCGGGCCGTAAGCTCTCATTTTAAAAAGACATTCTGTAAATTTAATTGGTGTTACAACTGTTGCAGGTGTCCATGGGAAGTAATAATTTGCCTCTTTGGTCAGCTCGTTTGCCTCATTTATCATTAAAAAAAAAACAGTCGGGCTAGCAATGATTGGCGCGACAGTATCTCGGCGCGAGATAGACTACCCGTCCCTCTGTAATTAATACAGTTAGAAAAAGACGGGTAGTCTATCTCGCGGCGAGATACTGTCGCGCCAATCATGTGCTTGGCCTACAGTTCGGCCGTGTTCGATTAATCGGTAAAAAAAATAGATTTCGACGATTAGCCTCCTGATGGGTACTTGAAGTTGATTAAAAAGCCTTTGTTTACTTTTTAAATACGCAAAGCGATCAATGCACGCGCGTCATAAGTATGTTTAGTATGTAAATGGTCAGATTATGCGCATTGACATTCATAACATAACATGTGTTATGCTCATACTCTTCCATCGTAGGTAGGTACCACATAGGTACAGTCGACGTCAAAGATATGTACACTTTGCACCTTACTCCTTTGTAATAAGGCGAAAAGTGTAAATATATCTTTGACGTCGACTGTACATTGTAATTGTAATCAAGCATTAGGCAGCTAATCGTACTTATAATAATAAATTTCGAAATGGTTTCTAGAAGCTCTGTATATTATTGTATGATTGTCTTAACGAAAGGAGTATAATATTGTAGATCAGAGACTAAGTACCGCCATCAGATATATCGGAGCGGCCAAGGTGTTCACAATATCTGAACACGCGCTCTAACGCCCTGACAATAGAGGCGTGTTCCGATATTTGTGAGCACCTTGGCCGCTCCGATATATCTGATGGCGACTGTACTTGACTGTATAATGAGATGACATAATGCAAACACGTAGGTATTATAAGTTAATTATTTTAATTAAGAAAATACAGCACAATATGTTTTTGAAATTTGACCGCTCTCGCTAATATTTGAAAATGAATAGAATTGAAAACGAGTGGTCAATACCACTAGATTCCCAATTTCTATCGCTCGTATTTAAAAAAATTGCATTTCGCCGTTTTTCACCGAATTTCTTGTGACGAAATCGAGCAACAGAAATTGAAAAATCGCCCCCTAGTTCTATTTACTCGATTCCCATCACCTTGCCTGATTTTCAAGTATAGTTAAGCACTTTTTATACACGAGCAAAATTAGCTCAAGCATGCCTGCTAACGAATATTTTTGACGCGTCGCCACTGATAAATTGATTTTTAAGTCGTCGGCATATCTTTTCCCACCGCATACTAG
The DNA here is from genome assembly GCF_910591565.1 of Cydia splendana. Taxonomy (NCBI): domain Eukaryota; kingdom Metazoa; phylum Arthropoda; class Insecta; order Lepidoptera; family Tortricidae; genus Cydia; species Cydia splendana. Next base: position 3,343,500 of record NC_085968.1, read on the forward strand.
TATCACAATCATTTAACTATTTTAAGTCGTTAAATACTAATTACTACTGAGTAGATGTATCATTAAATTAATTGGGTGTGTTATTTTTAATCTGAATCATTTAGGAATGGTTTTTCTGTCCGAGTTTTTATTCCCGGATACGGCCAACCGTATCCGGGAAACCAGTAAATCACCACTACTCGTTGTAAAAATCTGAGCGAGTGCCACCTTAATAACCATCACAACAACTACAAAGTATTTGAAATACTACGTGTCAGTGACACACCGGTGATAACCCACTCCAAAAATGGCGAGTAATGTCTTTCACGCCTAACGGACTTGGCCTCAATACGGTTATCAAGGCCACGATCATCAGCTGTTTCGTTTTAAAGGGGCCCACTGATTACCAGTCCGCCGGACGATATCGGCCTGTCAGTTAAACGCAAAATTTGACAGCTCCGAACCACTGACAGGCTGATATCGTCCGGCGAACTGGTAATCAACAGATAGTCCACAATTATTTTCCTTCGTATTTTCACGGAAAAGTACCTTGCTATTTCAGCCAGTCTCGGTACAAAAGTACTGAGGTTCACTGAAGTAGCATGACAAATACGAACGTTTCCGAGAAAATGCAAAGGAAAACAAGTATGCACTACATCGGTTATGTACGCCTATGTGAGTATATTCAGAAAAAAGTGTACCATTCACTTTTTTTAATCCGTCTACTTTTGGGACATTTCTACTCAGAATCATCATCAGCATCAAAAATAAAAGTGTCCGCAAGTGACGCCTTTTCACATACATTTTAAAAGCGCTGGTGGCCTAGCTGTAAGAGCGTGCGACTTTCAATCCGGAGGATGTGGGTTTAAACCCCGCATCGTACCAATGAGTTTTTCGGAACTTATGTACGAAATATCATTTGATATTCACCAGTTGATTTTCGGTGAAGGAAAACATCGTGAGGAAACCGGACTAATCCCAATAAGGCCTAGTTTCCCTTCTGGGTTGGAAGGTCAGATGGCAGTCGCTTTCGTAAAAACTATAAAAACTAGAACCTACGTCAAATCATGGGATTAGTTGTCAAGCGGACCCCAGGCTCCCATGAGCCGTGGCAAAATGCCGGGACGACGCGAGGAAGAAGAATGTTCCAAAACGTGGAATCTACTACTGAAATAAGGGGGGACAATCCTGCCGTCATAGGTAGTGTAAAATGTAGCTTTTATATTGTTTTCCGAAATTGACTTTTTGTGATATTCGTAATGTACGGTCAAATAATTTAATTTCCGTACCATTTCGGACCTTGTCGCAGTGACAATCAAAAAAATGAAAGTAGTAAGGGACCTGTTACTATTGTCACCGTGCAGATCTGCCTATTTCATCAACCTATCTGGTTCAGTTTTCGACGAAATTTTGTAAAAAGTAGTAAAGACATTTTAAAAGCGTTCATAATCTAAAAAGCAACTACATTTATATACGATTATCTTCCACAGATTGGCTGCAAATTCATGAGTTTCATGACGTTACGTAACAGGTCCAAAAGAAAATTCCATTTCCTTCCATTCTTCCAAAATGTCACAGTGGTCCGGAATGCAAAACTGCTACATTAATTACCAATCGCTCCAATGCAACCCTAATTAAAACTGCGGCAAAAACTAATGAGACATTTCCAGTAATCTTTCTACATCAATATTGGAACAATATCTCACCGGGATTTTACAAGGAAAATAAACCCTTTCACTGGAGCAAAGGGTTCATTTTCCTTTGCTAATTCGAGAGGTAATTCTCAGTTTTTCGCTCGTGGGAAATGGCGTATTGTTTGATATGGTTACTAATCAAAATATAAGCTAATTATCTATTCATTTGTTAGCATTTTCCGTAGTGGTGTAACGCTGGGAATGTTTCGCGGAGAAAAACTTAAGTGACTTTTAACATGCATGACCTGTACCCGTACCACGAGTCACTGACAGTGTCAACACTGACAATTGAGTCGCTTAACTTCGAACTCGGGTAAATCCATCTGTCAGATTATGCGATTTTGGTATTAAGAAAAGGTAATAGGGTAGATATTTGCTGTGAGGGTCGAATGGATTTACCCGAGTTTGAAGTTAAGCGACACAATTGACATTATATCGCACTAATATGCCAGTGAGAGCGAGATGCATAGAAAGTATGTTACGTTCACGCTAGCGTTGTCAGTGCCAAACTGGTGGTAACCACACTGTATGGCTACCATTCAGTTTGACATTAACATAGATACTTATAGTATTTCTAAGTGCTTACAAAAAATCTAGTGTCCATTTAATATAATAGCCGATTTATTATAGAAATCTGATTATGGCGTTTATTGTTTGGAAAATTTCATAGTTTTCTGCGGTCGGGTAGGAACGATAGTCAGCTTGTCAAGTGTAGAATATATTCTAGAAAAGAATTTTCAAAATCGGTCCAGTAATGACGGAGATATGGAGTAACAAACATAAAAAAATAAAATAAAAAAAAAACATACAACCGAGTTGATAACCTCCTTCTTTGAGATTTGGAAGTCGGTTAAAAATATGCCTGTGCTCCATTTTCAACCGACGAAAAAAAAAAACGGAGGAGGTTCTCAAGTCGACGCGTATATTTTTTTTTTTTTTTTTTTTTTTTTTTTTTATGTATGACCACGCATAACTTTTTACAGAGGTGTTCGATTTTGATAATTATTTTTTTATCTAGAACAAAATGCGATTCCTTAGATTACTCATCATTCAGGAGAAATTAGTATCATTATTATTAATTGCAGTTAATGATCTAATTCTTAATTATATTTAAAATGCTTCGCAAGTCACGTATAGTGTAATTAGAGTTGCCTGGCATCTCTAATGTCAATCGCGGTCATTGCAAATTTGGATGCAGGCGGGGTCTGACCTCTAGTTAAAGTTAGAAATTAATCTGTAGTGAAATTAGACTGGTGAAGTGACTAAAGTGATTATATCTTCTTGTATATTGTAAGTACTGAATTCCATGCATCTCATCACGCTAATAAATGCCTTACTGGACTTGAACCTGGGACCATCGGCTTCATTGGCAGGGTCATGCATTAACCACCGGGTCAGACAGGTCGTGTAATCCAATATAAAAACTACAATTTGTCGTTAGCCCGCTCTTAAGCGCCACTTGCACCATCCCACTAATTCGGGGTTAACGGGTTAAACCGTTAACCCAGTGTCATATTGTACTGGTAACCCTGGTAGCTCCAGGTTTAACCGGTTAACCCCGGGTTAGTGAATGGTGCAAGTGGCCCTAAGAGTGTTGCTATTAAAGCTCCTCTAATTAAATAAAGAACCTTGAGACAAAATGTATGAAGTTGGTATGGAGATAATCTTTCGCGAGTTATCAAACCATAACGAATAGTTAGATCAAATGACCTTTCTCCAAAATTGCATGTTCAATCAGATCAATGTGAAATACATGTCTGGCATTGAGCACGCAATACTTATTGCAATTCATTTTACAACGCGAAAATAATTGCTTAGAATGTAATTTAGTTTTTGAGGTTTCGGCCCAGACTAGAAAGATATTCATAGATTTTTACAATAATTGACTAATTTATTTTGCGGCCAGTGTCCCGGGGACTATGCCTCAGGTGGGGTGTCCTTCTGAATCCCTAACAACGTTTGTCCTAAAAAGTCACTTACCCTAACTGGTTTGTCCTAATGGGCACACGCCCTAACGATCAATTGTCATAACGATTATTTTCCATAATGTAATGGTTAGCCTAAGACTCATTTGTCCTAAGCATTTGTACCATAACTATCAAGATCCCTAATGTTTTTTACCATATTCTTCGAAATCCCTAACAATGTTTGGCATAAAATAACATGCTCTAACTGTTTTGACCTAATGGCTATTGCCATAATGATCAATTGTCATAACAGTTACTTTTCCTATTGATCAATTATCATAACAATTACTTTCCATAATGAATGGTAACGAACTGTTGCCTTGGGTTAGGTTAGGGTAGAACTGTGACCCTCGCAAAAACGAACTGCTGCCACAAAAGTGGGTTAGGCTAGGTTAGAACTGTGATCCTCGCAAAAACGAACTGCTGCCACAAAAGTGGGCTAGGTTAGGTTAGAACTGTGACCCTCGCAAAAACGAACTGCTGCCACAAAAGTGGGCTAGGTTAGGTTAGAACTGCGATCCTTGCCAAAACGAACTGTTGCCACAAAAGTGGGTTAGGTTAGATTAGAACTGTGATCCTCGCAAAAACGAACTGCCGAAAAAAATCGGCCATTCGATAATAGGGAAACCAAAATTAGGGTATAATAAAAATATCTGTCTGTCTAAATAGGACAGTACGGTAAAGGATGACTGACATTAGACCGGGCCGTGTGCGGGCCGGAGCTTCCGGTGCATGTTTTCTATGACAGGCGATCACGTGATGCTTTCCATAGAAAACGATGCGCCGGAAGCTCCGGCCCGGACATGGCCCGGTCTAACGTGAGTCATCCTTAAGTGTGGTATACGGGTTAGTGTGGCTGGTCTTCACTTTTGGGACCTGTTTACACATTGATGACGTCCACATGGCCGCATCGCACGCATCTGACACATTGCACGCAACGGATCAGTGGACGAACTTGTGTGACTTTTTATTTGACGACCGGTCTGGCCTAGTGGGTAGTGACCCTGCCTATGAAGCCGATGGTCCCGGGTTCGAATCCTGGTAAGGGCATTTATTTGTATGATGATACAGATATTTGTTCCTGAGTCATGGTTGTTTTCTATGTATTTAAGTATTTATATATTATATATATCGTTGTCTGAGTACCCACAACACAAGCCTTCTTGAGCTTACCGTGGGGCTTAGTCAATTTGTGTAAGAATGTCCCTATAATATTTATTTATTTATTTATTTATACAAAGAATACTAAAATCCGTTGCGTGCGATGCATCTTATGCGTGCGATGCGTCATATGCGTGCGATGCGTCTTATGCGTGCGATGCGTCTTATGCGTGCGATGCGGCCCAGTAGACGTCTACCTTAGTTTGTATAATTTACTACTTGCTACTTCCGTTTGGTGGTACATAAATAAATGAACTCGCAATAAACCATAAACAATGTTTAAACAGGCCCTAATTAAAAGGCCATCTACACTTACCCCACAGCCAGACTTATTCGTCAATGACCTTCCTGTCTCCTGAGAGACTATAACCATCAATCGAACCCACCATATTTGAATTACGAGGTACTTAGTAACTTTAGCGTCCGTAGGCTACTGTGTCCGCTGATCGAATGGGTCATTATGATTTAGACTTTCAGACGTATTCTGAGTTTAATAATAGGTTATGAAATCCATCTGGTTAGTTATGGATCTGATCTGTCACCAGTGTCATAATCTGACGGATCGTTTTGAAATCGATCTGGATTAGTTATGGATCTGGTCTGTTTTCGGTTGAAAAAATGTCACTTTTGGCACTGACAGATCAAAACCATAACTAATCCAGATCTAAGCCTGGAACCTGTAATTAAAATCATAATACGCTTGTGTGTTTAAAAATGGTGTTGGTGAAGTCCGTTTTTGCCATAGTAAGTGTTGCTAGTAAGGGTACAGCGAGCGCTGTGAAATTATTCGTGTGTGCATACCGGCTTGCGTGTGCGTGACGTGCACGTGCGCGTGCGCTAAAATGTTGGAGCCGCACACGCACACTTCACGCAAGCGGTGTGCTGTCTCTCGTAAGGATCTGTATACTACAATGCCGCACGTGCACGTCACGCACACGCAGCCGGTGTGCACAGACCTTAAACCCAATAAATGCGATGGGGCGAGTGACAATGGAGTGCAAGAGAGTACTTCTTAGAAAGAGAGATCCCTGAGAGTACCATACCATAATGAGTACCTGTGTTTTAGCTGTATATTGTGTTATTGCTTTATAATGTTAATATTTTTTCTTGTTAATGTGTTCCATTTGTGCCGCTTGGGCATTAGCTGTAAGGTGCAATTTGTTATTTGAAATAATAATAAATAAATAATAATTAAAAAACGGATGGTTTCAGAAGCTTTTTTGTTTCAGGGGTGGCCAATCCTCCATTCAACATGTCTATAATAGACTCCTACAAGCGATTTATGGAGCGGAACAGCGGTAAGTTATTCACTAAATATTATTTTAGTTTTTATCCAATCCTAATAAAATAAATCCTCAATTTAAAGGTTTTTACCATATATCGTCATGTTTCTTACAAAAAGTACCTAATACTTAATCAAAACATTGCGCTGCCTTACCATGTGCTTTTACGGTTCCGTACCCAAAGGGTAAAAACGGGACTCTATTACTAAGACTCCACTGTCCGTTTGTCTGTCACCTAGTTCAGTCATTATAGATTTTGACCTGTGAATAATCAGTTCTTGGATTTTTTTTTCGTAGGTCCCTCGGGGACTCACTGGGAGTGTAAATTCAATAAAAACTTTTTACAAAAAAAAATAAACCGACTTCAAAAAGGATGAAATAAAATATTATCCTTTTTTATGTCTATGCGTTACCAACTGATATGTTTGAAGTCGGTGCCAAGCCAAATTTTATAACAACAAATACTAAAAAGTACGGAACCCTCGGTGGGCGAGCCCGACTCAAAATTGGCCGGTTTTTTGTCTTCTATCAATTAGATTAGAGTACTTACTTACTAGTAAATTCTTCAAAAAACCATAATGATAATCTATAATTCTTCTGTCAGAATGAATCGCAAGGAAAGGACCCCGCAGCAAACATAGGGAAAAAGTGGTTTCAGTTAAATCTCACGAAATTTTAGTATGATGGTAATTTGGCTCTCCTGATTATTTTTTTGTATGGGCACAACTCTCTCAGAAGTATACTTTCAGAAATAATCAATGTAATTGTTTTATACAAAATATGTGTTTGTTAACCATTTTTACGTAATTCCTCCTCATGACAGTTGGTGGCTGCAACTTATAACGTCAGTAACTGTCAGTGCGTGTCATAACAATATATCGATTTTAGAAAACATGTCGCGTATATAGAAAATTATATACATAATTATATACAATTATATAATAATCAATATTTCTGAAAGTATACTTTTGAGAGAGTTGTGCCCATACAAAAAAAATAATTAGGAGAGCCAAATTAACATCATACTAAAATTTCGTGAGATTTAACTGAAACCACTTTTTCCCTATGTTTGCTGCGGGGTCCTTTAAATCCGGGTGTGTGATTTGCGTACCTATAACTTGTAATGTAATACCTCATCGTGTACGTAATATTTGCATGTACTTAGGTACATATTAGAGTACGTATATTTGCTTAGATGAGGTCATAAGTCATAATCCTTTTACTCAGTATGTTAATCGTTTTATCATTTCATTAATATGCTATTTCAAAGCGGGAAGCGTGGATTATACAAGGAGTAACAAAAATGCCTTAGACCAAAATACATGCATGCTTAGGAGATTTCATATACTAAATTAGACTCATTCTGCCATGGCCAGGGTGGCCGAGTGGTCTAGGCATCTGCCGCGAATAGAACGGACGCTGGTTCAATTCCAGCCCTAAGAACACATCCTTGCCCACATAAAACAGGCCTTGGTCACATTTTCTTTCGTATGTGACATCTATTTCAGTTTACAAATACCATCACGCTCCGCGATTGTTGCGTCATTCAGGGTCCTAGCTAACTTGGTTATTCAATACTTACGCTATATAATTTCCAATTTAGCAAGAACCCTAAATGGCATAACAATCCCGTGTGGTGACTGTACATGCGTTAAAATGAGTAGCTAGATCAGTGCCCCAAACGCGTTAGTTCCGCGTAGCATTATTCCCGATCGCATCTTTCCCCACTCGCGTTAGGTCCGCGTAGCATTATTCCCAGTCGCATTTTTCCCCACTCGCGTTAGTTCCGCGTAGCGCGCTAGCTTTAGCTTCGCGGGGCTCCTATTTCTGGGCGCTTTGCCCTTCGGGCATCTGAAGCTACATACCTAACGAACCTAACCTACCTACACGTTTTTCCCCAAAGTGTAATGTTTTCATGGACGTCACACTAAATGAATTGGTTAGGTAGGTTAGGTTCGTTAGGTAGCTTCAGATGCCCGAAGGGCAAACCGCCCAGAAATAGGAGCCCCGCGAAGCGGGGCTCCGTCTAGCTACATAAGTTGTGAACTAAATGTTTTTTGAAAAACAAACCCTAGTGGGGAAAAATGCGACCGGAAATAATGCTACGCGGAACTAACGCGAGTGGGGAAAAATGCGATCGGGAATAATGCTACGCGGAACTAACGCGTTTGGCGCACTGATCTATCTACTCTACTCGTTAAAATTCCCAATTGACAAAAACCCGACTCATTTTCGCACCTGCATTTTGCGGTTGTCATCAATGGCTATCAGGTCTAATCACTTAAAAACATAATGACATAATTACAATAGTCCTCGAAATTAAATTAGACGCCGTTATGTGATAAATTGCCACGATCATTAAAGAGTCGTTAGCAAAATGGCGGCCGTCTGCGAATCGATAAAATTGGGTAATACCAATAATACCCATAAGCTATGTACGTGACGTAAATACAAAAGATCTTAGCTTAAGGCACCGTGAGTTCAGGCAGCCTAGCCAAGGTGATTTTTCTAAAATCTGCTGGCTGAACTCACAGCACCTTAAGTAATTTGTTGTTTTTTATGACACTAGAGTTTTAAGTAAACCCCGGGCACCCCGGCCTAGCCAAGGTTACAATCGCTATCGCTTCGACAACGAAAAGCTTTATGTCTTTCTATCACTGCCGTATTCGAACTTCAAGATATTCACAAGAGACGACACGTACTAGATCCATTCTAGATACGTTATAGTTTAGATATCAACTAGTTCTCTTTTGCAGCGCAATTCGGGCAACCAATGTCACTTTTACGTTAGATAGAGTACGATATCTATTAGATGTGAATTGGATCTCTAATTCATATCCTGTGGAAATCGTTCAACAGTATCTCCAGAATAGCGCAAATGTCAAATTTGATAGGTTAGATCTTAAACATACCTATCGTTATCGTATCTTGGTGATGTCTAAAAGATGTCTAATAGATGTCTATTTCAAAATCCGAATCGGGCCCTCACTCTTCCATATTAGTGCGACAGTGACAGTTGTTGCCTTTCGATCGCTACGGAGCGTGAGCGATTGGCATCTTGCCTACGCGGCCTGGCTGGCTAAACTATACCTATACTCGTAACTGTTACTTTAAATGCAAAAATTCATGTTATTTCAGATTGTAGTTAATGAGATCTTAACTTCCATTGTATTTTAGGTCTTATAGCTTGCTTTAGAATGCATACGTACGTATGTATTAAATAATATAGGTATGTATTAAATAATGGCATAAAATTATACAATTTTAGAAACCAATCGTACTTGTACACACAATTATGCATGCTATTCCTTATTACCATGTAGTAAGGTTCCGTTTTCGAATAAATATGCAAAATATGACCAGCTGATAAATGTAGGTTTATGCACTTTGAGCATAATGCATTATGCCGTGATTCACCTAGTTAAACGTGACTAGATTGAATATGTTGGTAATGAATAAAACGTTTGTACAAGATCTTATAAGTAGGTATATTTATACCCACGCCCACACTGTTAAGTTGTTAACTGACAGTTCGTAAACCTTATTATAAAAGGCGGATCTATATCTGAATCCCTAAAGTCTTTTCTCCTATCTTTGCATTCCCTAGTATTGTTTGTCATAATGATCAGTTGACCTAACACTTGTATACTCTAATTTTGGTTTCCCTATTATCGAATGGCCGATTTTTTTTTGTCCTAATATGTTTTTCCCTAATGGCACTTTCCATATTGAGTATTTATCCTAATGTTATGTAGCATAATTCTTTTTTTGCCTAATTATTGTTAGGCCTAAAAATTATATATCCTAACCATCATGTTACCTAATTTTACTTAGCCTATCGTTGCTTGACCTAACACTCGTATGCCCTAATTTTGATTTCCCTATTTCGTTTCATTTTTACAATGGTCGCAGTTCTTACCTAACCTAACCACTTTTGTGGCAGCAGTTCGTTTTTGCGAAGATCACAGTTCTAACTTAACCTAACCCACTTTTGTGGCAACAGTTCGTTTTTGCAAGGATCGCAGTTCTAACCTAACCTAACCCACTTTTGTGGCAGCAGTTCGTTTTTGCGAGGATCACAGTTCTAACCTAACCTAACCCACTTTTGTGGCAACAGTTCGTTTTTGCAAGGATCGCAGTTCTAACCTAATCTAACCCACTTTTGTGGCAGCAGTTCGTTTTTGCGAGGGTCACAGTTCTAACCTAACCTAACCCATTTTTGTGGCAACAGTTCGTTACCATTCATTATGGAAAGTAATTTTTATGATAATTGATCAATAGGAAAAGTAACTGTTATGACAATTGATCATTAGGGCAATAGCCATTAGGTCAAAACAGTTAGAGCATGTTATTTTATGCCAAACATTGTTAGGGATTTCGAAGAATATGGTAAAAAACATTAGGGATCTTGATAGTTATGGTACAAATGCTTAGGACAAATGAGTCTTAGGTTAACCATTACATTATGGAAAATAATCGTTATGACAATTGATCGTTAGAGCATGTGCCCATTAGGACAAACCAGTTAGGGCAAGTGACTTTAGGACAAACGTTGTTAGGAATTCAGAATGACACCCATAAAAGGCATAAGGTCCGATGGACAGTTAAGTGTTGCTGTTTGTACGTACCTAGTTATAAATTTGAATAAGATCTACCACAGTCACAGGCCAATTTGAACGTACACTGAAATCAGAATGATATTGGAATTATATACGTATTTATTCTATTTAGTTATCGTGCGTCTCGCCCGCGCCAATACATGTACGTACAAGTACGAGTGAAATGTACGATAAATGAATGATATCAGTTAGATGTCATTCTGGGGGCCTACCGCGAAAACCGAAATTCGCAAATTGCGGGGATCTTTCTCTTTTACTCTCATTAAGACGTAATTTAGAGTGACAGAGAACCCGCAATTGACGAACTTTGATTTTTGCGGTTACTTTATAGCCCTGATATCAGTTTGCGTTCGAATTGACCTGACAGTTCAAGTGTAGGTACCTATATGTACTTAAATACTGGGTGGGACCTTTAACAGGAGCAAACAATTTAACAGTAGATGTTAGGCTGTACTCTTTATTCTGACCAACATTTGTTCAGCGATTTTTAAAAATAAGTTGTGTTTTAATTTTTAAAGTTTATTCTAAGACTTAATGTATTGCGAATTTTGTTATGTTTAAAGCGTGACAAGCAACGTCAATTACACTGATGAATAGAGTTAGACCAAGAAAAGTCTGCAACGATTGTTATAGCATAAGCACTGGAAGTGTTATTTTTACGTCATAATGTCATAGAAGTTTGACATTAAAAATAACACTTGCACTGCGTGTGTCTATCAGAATCGCTGCAGACTTTTCTTGGTTCAACTATAGCGTACTTTGAAAATAATATTTAATTTGTATGAAAAGACAAAATCTAAGCACATCATAATTTTTTAATGTTTTTGAATAAACGTTTTATCGTTTGAAGAGTACAATCTAGCTTACACGAGTCCCATAATAATTGTTTATTTTTATTCACACTCGCTCAGTAAATGTGGAATTGCACGCAGGTTTAGCGGGAGTTATAGAAAAAGCGTTTTCCCTAGGGAGTTATGAAGTTTCTAGTGCCATAATTAACAGTTTTTTGTCTTTAAACTTAATTTTTGTATCACAAGTGTGATGAAAAACATTGTGTGTAACTCGGGGCGTAATAATATTGCAAACTCGAGTCTGTAAATCGTCGCGATTTAACTATACTGCCGTATTCGAACTTCAAGATATTCACAAGAGACGACACGTACTAGATCCATTCTAGATACGTTATAGTTTAGATATCAACTAGTTCTCTTTTGCAGCGCAATTCGGGCAACAAATGTCACTTTTACGTTAGATAGAGTAAGATATCTATTAGATGTGAATTGGATCTCTAAGTCATATCCTGTGGAAATCGTTCAAGTGTATTTTCAGAATCGCGCAAATGTCAAATTTGACAGGTTAGATCTTAAACATATCGTTATCGTATCTTGGTGATGTCTAAAAGATATCTAATAGCTGTCTATTTCAAAATCCGAATCGGGCCCATACTCTCGTTTGCAATATTTAACTTACGCCCCATGTTGCACAATGTACTATTATTTATAGGTATGTCAAGTACAAACTAAACTTAAAATCGAATTTAATTGAATGCCTAAATTACAAAGTATGATGAAGTTTTAGTCATTTGATTTGAGTTTTATTACCAGTTTAAGGTAGTTAACCTCAATAGGGGGTATTACTGCAACGTTCTGCCGCCAGAGTGCAGCACTTGACTGGCACCTATTGTAAACCATAGAGTAACTTATACGTACTATGCCTTAAACAGTTATTTGACAAGTTTTCACAGTTCCGTAAAAGGAAAAAAACTGAACCCTTATAGCATCATTTTGTTGTCCGTCCGTCTGTCTGTCAAGACCCTTTATCTCAACTATTTCACTTTAACTTTAACTCAAGTCTACAGTCCCTTAAACCTATGAAAACAATCAAAATCGTAAGTTTACATAAAAAAAGATACGGCTGTTTATTCCGCAAAAAAAGTACATTTCAACACTCTCAAGGAAATCAAAATTTGTAAGGTTCTTCCCATTGACCTCTAGAACTATATAATTTAAATACAAATAATATCGTCTCACTACTCTACAAGTACAGGAAAAATCTAAAAACTATAAATTTATAAAAAAAATAGTCACATTTGTACCGAACCCTCGGTGGGCAAGTCCGACTCGGTCCGTTTTTTTGTACATTTATTTATTTCTTCTGATATTTTGAACGTGACATGACGATCTTTGCTAATACCTACATTAAAATGAAATACGATCTAGTGAGTTTGATTACCGTGAGGATAAAATAAATATCCTTATTATAATAAAACTTCCTTGATTCACCTATTAGATAAACATAATAAAATTATGCAATCAAGATGTATGTGTTGGTTCGATGTCTTGCATTAAATAATAGTGTCAGTTTAATAGTGGGTATAAGTAAAGGTACTGTACGCAAATGTCAAATTTAATATGAAACTTTCATTGAGTTGTTATTATTACTAAAGAGAAGTCATAGAGTCAGACCAAGAAAAGTCTGCAGCGGATTTGATAGCCCATGCAGTGCACGTGTTATATTAAACGTCAAATTTCTATGAAATGATGATTTATAAATAACACTTACACTGCGTGGGCTATTAAATCCGCTGCAGACTTTTCTTGGTCCGACTCTACCAAACAATGAAATTATCGCAATAAATCGCAACCTGTACCACACGACTAAACGCCGTAAACGCGTAAAATAGAAAAGGTATTACTGCAATGTTCTGCCGCTAGAGTGCAGCACTAAGCTGGCTGCTAGTAAACCATACAGAAACTTATACATACTGTGCTTCAAACTGTATTTTGACAAGTTTTCACAGACAATAAAATATGACATTGATGCATCAAGGCGGTTTGTTAACAGGGCCTGCCGGGAAACGCGAAAATCGGAATTAAGTTATCTGCCTCTTTATCGCTCGAATATGCAAGAGTGTTATAGAGGTCAGATAACGAAATTTCAATTTTCTTGTTTCGCGGTAGACCCCCCGATTGTGATGGATGGTGGTAGTAGCGCCCCCTTGTGGTAAGTTTCGCGTAATATTCCCTATTCATGGCGCATACTCGTTTAGGTCGCGAGATGCGATATTCACGCTCATCTTACCGCTTCTGTTTTTCTTTTGGCCCCCCACTGATTAACATTCCGCCGGACAGTATCGGCCTGTCAGTTAGAACAAAATTTTGACAGTTCCGAACAACTGACAGAAGATACCGTCCGGCGGACTGTTAATCAGGCCACGCCATCAGGCCGGCCTGATTCGAAATTATAGACAGGTGGTTGAAGCGCTGGTGGCCTAGCGGTAAGAGCGTGCGACTTTCAATCCGGAGGTCGCGGGTTCAAACCCACGGCTCGTACCAATGAGTTTTTCGGAAATTATGTACGAAATATCATATTTTCGGTGAAGGAAAACATCGTGAGGAAACCGGACTAATCCCAATAAAACCTAGTTTCCCCTTTGGGTTGAAAGGTCCGATGGCAGTCGCTTCCGTAAAAACTAGTGTCTACGTCAAATCATGGGATTATTGTTAAGTGCACAAGAAGAAGAAGACTTACGTCAAAATTTGCTAAAATATGATAAGGATCGGACTAAAAAACAAAAACGTCACTTTTGACACTGACATATCCGATCCATATCGTATCTGTAGCAAATTTTTGACGTATCTTAAAGTTAGAATCAGGCAGTTACACAATCACAGTTTATCAATCTCAGTACAAACTTTCATAATTATCAAGGTCATTTGCTAATACGTATAATAACTCATAAGCTTCAGTATAATGCATCCGCGGTTGCGTTTATGCGTTTTGTTCGCCCGACCGTTACGAAGCTTGAACATGCGCGGGCGTCGGTCAAGGTCGCGCATTGCGCAAGGATGTGCAGGTGCCGTATTCATTACGCATTACGCGTTTTGCTTTGCCTGCCTATATAATATGTAACTAGTGACCCGCCCCGGCTTCGCACGAGTTAACAAATTATACACCTAAACCTTCCTCAAGAATCGCTATATTGATAGGTCAAAGCCGCGTGAAAATCTGTTCAGTAGTTTTTGAGTTTATCGCGAACAAACACACAAAGAGGGGACTTTCAGGCCTATTCGGATTTCGAGATAATCACAAGATCTTGAGACGATTTAGAGATCAACTAGATCTACATTAGATATCGACTAGATGTGACTTGGATATCTAAGTCATAACTTGTCGAAATCGTTCAAGAGGACCTCCAGAATCGCGGAAACGTCAAATTTGACATATCTATCTTACAAATATCTTTAAATTATACAGATGTATCGTAACTTGTTGAAGTCTAGTAGAAATCTAATTCAATTTCCGAATTGAGCCGTTTGTTTTAAGTATAAGGTGTATTGATATGAGAGAGGCCGACTGTGATTTGAAAATTTGTGAAGTCTTTGACTTTGTTTTGATACGTCCTTGACAAACGCTCACGGTGATTGGTGTTCCCGAAAGTCATTAAATTTTTGTAGTTTATGCGCGTGATATGCATAATGAAATCAATAACAAATTGTTAATCAGAGTCGGCCTTATAATCCAGTAACTTTGTCGAATTTTGTAACCTGGCTCTTTTGCGTCAAATTCGGTAGTTCTGATTTTTTGCAGACTTGTTTATGATGTTGGCCCAATGAATAATCCAAGTTTGTGACTTTGAGCGCCGAACGCAACTTTGTCAACCCTGTTTTGGGGGGGGGGGTACGATCTTGTGGCTACCGGGCCAAATCAGCGTTGATTGACCTTAGAAACAATTGTGCCAACCAGCATCGCCTGAGACAAACGTGTATACTCACTGCACTTACTTGGCCTACGAATACAAGTTCGAAAAAATTATACATTTTGAAAGGCTTTATCTCGGAAAATATTAGATGTACAGAGACAATTCTAGTATCTTGTTGTAGCAAATTTAGTCAACTTTAAAAACGCCCTAGGAAGTTACTATCAAAAACTAGTACTTTAGGGTTATAATCGCCCAAATCTAAAAAAAAATGCGGTTTATTCGATTTTTGACAAAGTTGCGTTCGGCGCTCGAGGTCACAAACTTGGATTATTCATTGGACCAAAATCATAAACAAGTCTGCAAAAAATCAGAACTACCGGATTTGACGCAAACGCAAAATGTATAATTTTACTGTATTATTAGTGTATTCCCATATAACCATTCCAGTCGCAGAATCACAAAGTGGTAACTAAATGTCAGATGTGTCGTAACAGAGTCCACACAATGTGTCTAGAATTGTTTCGAAACAAAGTGTCGTCGCCGTGTCTACACTTTTCCGTAACAAGGTGTCGACACATTTGTGTGCACTTTGCGTGCGGTTTGCGACTAAATCTGACAGCAAATTTGTGACAGCAAATGTCAATATAAAATACCTCTTGAAAACCAAGGTTTGTCAAACTACTATTAGTGTCTCGGGTGCTCGTAATTCTAGTAAGTCATCATGGGCAATGCAAATGATAATAATCGACCGAAACCATATAAACACCCAACACCCGTCAACCTTTTACAGAAAAGTTTTTAAAGAAATTCAATAAGCTACTTAGGTCAGGCAACGAATGCTCTAAAAGTTGTAGAGGGAAATGCTCGGAACACAATCTTTGACTCCGTAACTCGGTTTGACAAGTTAGGAGGTGAACATATCAAAAGTCCCCGGCCGTAGCCCTTGAGCGGGGGGGAGAGAGGGGGCTTTGAAGGTCCCATTTTCCCGTTTTTCGATTATATCTCGGAAACTATGCATCTCAGCGACATGGCCACTTATACAAAATGAAAGTTAATTTAATTTGTTACAAGTTTATTCAGTCAATTTTTTCGATATGTTGAATAGTTTTTGAGATATCCGCGCTTGAAAGTTTATTTAGGGTTCTCAATTTTATCTTGATATATCTATATCAGTGAAGGTGCTAGGCCGTGTTTGGTATCGTTTTCGTATAAATCTGGGGTGCTGAATCCATTTAAGATATCACATTGACACCATTCCACAAAATAAAAATAAATCTTTTTAGGGTTCCGTACTAGAGCTCCCGATACACGTGTTACACGCTGACACGGGTACCCGTGTTCTTAAGCCCGCCGGGCTTAAGAACACGAACTACACGAACCCGCCCGGATTCGGAAACGTTTACACGGGTACCCGTGTACACGGGTACACGGATACACGAAATAACGGATCTTATTTACCCGCCGGTTCGACCCTTCACTCTCGTGTAGCGGAGATTCGTGCTATGAAGACATACGATTGAATATGTGGAAGGTTAGGAAGATTCGATTACCTACTTTGCAGTTTTACTGGATTGATTTGTAATGTCAATAATAGGTAGGTAAGTACAATTTGTTTCAATAATCATAAGATTAAAATTAACAATATCTCAGTAACCGTTGACTTCATTGTTGGTATTTCAGTTTCTTCATTGATGTAGTTTTTTGATAATTAAAGTAAACCTAAATACCACCACCACCATGTTACCATTTGTTGGGACGTCAGTCTTTCCGTGACCACAGCTGGTGCAACTCAGCTGAAACGTCGGAATTAAAGGTAAAAACAATGAAATTATATCGCGGTAGACCCGTTTGTGTAATTATGTGTACAAAACGCGAGAGTTTAAAGTGTTATATAAACCTAAATGATTATTTAATACAAAAGTAGATAGTTATGCTTACTGAAACCAGAGTTGGGCATTATTCGAATCATTTTTAATCTAAATAATTATGGTGAGATTAATATTCGCGAATAAATTATTCGCGAATAAACCATTCGTTTAGAATTTCGAATAAGAAATGAATTATTCGAATAAATTACACGAAGGATTTTTGTAATACACACTCAGATGGCAAATCTGAATAGGTATGCAACTGCAGCGTATTTTAGAGCCAAGGAAAATTTTGGGAAAGGCCCCAACTGACCGTCGCCATCCATGGTGGGGACAAATGGGAATTGTTTATATGCAGCGCCTATTCCCATTTGTTCCCGGCCGGGACAAGTGAGAATACATCCGATATTTGTGTAAAATATTATTATGTAGGGTCTACCCATATGTTCCCCGCGGAGATAAATGGGAATTCACCCATTATTGGTAATTATTAGTAATATGGGAATACACCAATAATGGGTGCATTATTGGTGTATTCCCATTTGTCTCCAATTCACGTGACCTACGCCATGCACGAGGCGGGGACAAATGGGAATGTTTATATGAATTTTGGTGTTCCCATTTGTCCCCGATATTGGCGTTGCCATTTGTCCCCACCTCAAAAGATTTCTATGCAGCGTCTTTCCCCATAAGTTTCTCGCGGGAACAAATGGGAATACACTCTTTATTGGTGTATTCCTATTTGTTCCTGCCCTACGTGACCGCCGCCATACGTGAGGCGGAGACAAATGGGTACGATTTATATGCAGCACCTATTTCATCAGTTCCCGACGTAGACAAATGGGAATACATCCGAAAATTGTGTTCCCAATTATCCCCACCCCAATAAGGTGGGGAAAAATGGAAAATATTTTTATGCAGGGTCTTCACATATGTTCCCCGCGGAGACAAATGGGAATTCGACCATTATTGGTAATGATGGGTGCATTATTTGTGTATTCCCATTTGTCCCCGATTCACGTGACCTACACCATACATGAGGCGGGGACAAATGGGCATGTTGTATATGAGTTTTGGTGTTCCCATTTGTCCCCGATATTGGTGTTCCCATTTGTCCCCGAGGCGGAGACGAATGGGTACGATTTATATGCAGCACCTATTCCATCAGTTCCCGACGTAGACAAATGGGAATACATCCGAAAATTGTGTTCCCAATTATCCCCACCCCAATAAGGTGGGGAAAAATGGAAAATATTTTTATGCAGGGTCTTCACATATGTTCCCCGCGGAGACAAATGGGAGTTCACCCATTATTGGTAATGATGGGTGCATTATTGGTGTATTCCCATTTGTCCCCGATTCACGTGACCTACGCCATACATGAGGCGGGGACAAATGGGAATGTTTTATATGAGTTTTGGTGTTCCCATTTGTCCCCGATATTGGTGTTCCCATTTGGTGCCGATACAAAAGATTTCTATGCAGCGTCTTTTCCCAAATGTCTCTCGCGGCGTGGACAAATAGGAATTCTTCCGAAAATGGTGTGTTCCCATTTGTCCCCACACCAATAAGGAGGGTACAGATGGGAAATATTTATATGCAAATCCTATCACTTCTGTACCCGGCGGGGACAAATGGAAATACATCCGAAAATAGTGTATTCCCTTTTGTCCTTACAAAAATAAGGTGGGAACAAATGGGAAATATTTATATGCGGCTTCTTTTCCTATATGTTCCCCGCGGGGACAAATGGGCATACACCCATTATTGGTTATAATGGGTGCATTATTGATATAATCCCATTTGTCCCCTATCCACGTGACCTACGCCATACATGAGGGACAAATGGAAATGTTTTATATGCAGCGCCTATTCCCATCTGTTCCCGGCGGGGAACAATAAGAATACACCCGTTAATGGTGTGTTCCTATTTGTCCCTGCTTCAATGAAGTGGGGACAAATGGGAAAGATTGTTTGTCTTTTCCCACATGTTCCCGAAGGGGACAAACGGGAATACCCCCATTATTGGTGTATTTCCAGTTGTTCTCGCCCCACGTGACCGCCAATACATGAGGCGTATTCCCAGTTTCCACACCTCAAATCAACCAACCAGATAAACCGATAGAAAACATTTTCTTTTTACTATTGGGATATAAAACAGCTAAATAGTTATTTTGTAAGCTAACTATTCGACAATATTATTCGCAAATAATTTATTCGTTGGCTATTTTATTCGCCGAATAAATTATTCGCGAATGAATTGAACACGAATGATCATTCGAAAAAATTATTCGTCATTCGCGAATGATTTGGTAATTCTCATTCGTAATTCGTCATTCTAATGAATTTTGCCCATCTCTGACTGAAACTACTACGAACGGAATATATATTTTCCTTTAACAAAATCGCATTTTGCTCACTGTTAGCAAAGTACCCTTGTTCGAGCTGCTGAGGTGAAAATAAATTAAATTGGTACAACACATATCAATCACATTGAACATCCATATATACATTACTACAATCTCCGCTACACGCCAAGGACGGGTTAGGCCCGCGTGTATTTAAGGTCCGTTTCACCGTGTACACGGATACACGGGTACCCGGATACACGGATCTTAATTACACGTGTGCACGACTACACGTGTAGAACGGGTCAGAAAACCGTGTACGTGTAGTTCGGAAACGGGTACCGAACACGTGTACACGAAACCCGGACACGACCGCGAGCCCTATTCCGTACCTCAAAAGGAAAAAAACGGAACCCTTATAGGATCACTCGTGCGTCTGTATGTATGTCCGTCTGAATACACAAAATAGTTCTTTACCTATAGACGACAGGAAACCTATTAGAAATGTGCAGTCAAGCGCGAGTCGGACTTAATGTACGGAACCCTTAATACGCGAGTCCGACTCGCACTTGGCCGGTTTTTTGAAACTCTTCTTGACGCTTAACCGCTGAACCGATTTCGTTGAAATTTGGTATAGAAATAGTTTGCGTCCCGGAACAGGACATAGGATAGATCTTATAACCAAAATCATCTTTATAAGGTGTGAAAAGTGGCGTGGAAATTTGTACGGGAAATCAATAACCGCTGAACCGATTTATATGAAATTTGGGATGGTCTACATCTTTGATTTAGTTAAAAATGATGAAAAAACATGACTTCAAACCTAAACTTAAACAGTATTAACTTCAAGAAGTCAATTCTGAATTCCCCCCTACACCTCATTTCACACCTTTAAAGGATGATTTTTGAGATAACTTATTATATCCTGTCTCGGGACTCAAAATATATGTGTACCAAATTTAAATTAAAACTGTTCAGCAGTTTAAGCGTGAAGAGGAGTTTAAAAGAAAGTATTTTAATAAGTTTATATGTTTTTACTTCGGAATGGTGTCAATGTGATACCTTAACTAAATTTGGTACTGCGAATTTATACGAAAACGATACCAAACATGGCCTCGTAGCTTTACTGTTGTAGAAGTCAAAATAAAATTGAGAGCCCTAAATTCTTATTACTTGGCCAAACTTGTGTAGAAGGAAAAGGTAAAATAAAAGTCTTCGGCAGGAATATAATATAAGACACAAATATATATTTTTTTTGCGTTACTATTTCATTCATCAAATATAAACATACCTTGATTATACTATTCTAGTGAGATCCTCATAGATAAACAAAAACATTTACTTAAAAAATTACAAGGTCGAAATGTCACGGAACTTGTGAGAGTAATATGTGAAAAATAAAAACTTTTATGACAAAAAAAATCTGGACACAATTTAAGAATCACCCAATTGCGTCGAGGAATCATCTGTATATTTGCTTGTTTCATTACCTCCTCGCTTCTTTTTTGTCCTTTGTATTCTGTAGCAATTTGTTAGATCTGAAAATAAAGATAACTTGCGTCGTCACGGATGTCGATTTATAGGTTTTAGGGAGTGCAGAATTCGAAAACGATGATCATTTTATAATCCAAGATGGCGGCTACGTATTTTGTCATAAAAGTGGAATCCAAAATGGTTATCATTTTCTAAATCTGTGCCCCCCAAAACCTATAAAACGACACCCATGACGACTTTTATGACATAGTGCATGGCCGCCATTTTGGATTTCAAAATGGTCATCATTTTCGAAATCTGCGCCCCCTAAAACCTATAAAACGACATCCATGACGACTTTTATGACATAGTGCATGGCCGCCATCTTGGAATCCAAAATGGTCATTATTTTCGAAATCTGCGCCCCCTAAAACCTATAAAACGACACCCATGACGACTTTTATGGCATAGTGCATGGCCGCCATTTTGGATTTCAAAATGGTCATCATTTTCTAAATCGGGGCCCCCTAAAACCTATAAAACGACATCCATGACGATTTTTATGACATAGTGCATGGCCGCCATCTTGGAATCCAAAATGGTCATCATTTTCGAAATCTGCGCCCCCTAAAACCTATAAAACGACACCCATGACGACTTTTATGGCATAGTGCATGGCCGCCATTTTGAATTCCAAAATGGTCATCATTTTCAAAATTGGGGCCCCCTAAAACGTATAAAACGACATCCATGACGACTTTTATGACACAGTGCATGGCCGCCATTTCGGATTCCAAAATGGTCATTATTTTCGAAATCGGCACTCCCTAAAACCTATATATCGACACCCATCTCGACTTTTATGACAAAGTGTTTTGCTACCATCTGCATGCAAGACATTTCTATTATTTTTACGTACAAAAATGGCCCCCTGTCAACTTTCAATCGAGATTTAATCGATAATTTATTCGATTAATATTCAGATTAATTCAATTTCAATCTATGTTAGGTCGACTAAACTAATCGCGATTAAAATTTGAGAACTAACTTTTTTTATTCCATTAATTAGTCGAATAAACAATTAATCGATTAATGCCCATCTCTGACCACGGAATTTTTACACTTTGAGAATATCTGAAAACAAATCAACACAAGGAGCCATTTTGCAAATCCAGTAACATACCAGTAACTTTGTTATTACTTTTGACAGCGCGTGTCATGTGTCAACACAGAGTCGACACAAAGTCGAAACATTGCAACTACTTTGTGACTGCAATATTTCTCAGCCTTAAACCATATTTATACATCATAATTAACAAGTTTCGTAGTATGTAAAGCGTTATTTCTGTTATTTAAGTATAGTATACGCATCGAAGTACTAAAAATGCTTCAAATAATATAGTTATGAACACAGGCACTGAGAAGTAAACAATTTCATTTCCGGCTAAACTAACACAATGTGGTGGCGCGTTGATTATATTACACTTAGTTTATCAAATCACTCGAGCAGTTTAATTCCCCATAATAATTTAAGTCCTATTGTAATATAAATGCAAACAATATATAATTACGTCTTGTAATCCGTTTTAGAGATGGCGTATTAATGTCACTTATTTTTATTTAAGTATTTTTCCATCTGACAGTTTCCATTTGACAGGAACAAAATGAACGAATGAACGAATGATTTTGGCATAAAGTAGTCGCAAACCCGAAACAATGTGTGCACACGGCGACCACACTTTATGTCACTTTGTGTCATGTGTCGACCCTTCCCCATTTCTGGTAACTGTGTCGACACGGCGACGACTCTGCGACTGGAATTGTGACCGAAACAGACGGTGTCGACACAAGATGTGTCAACACCGCGTCGTAACGGCGACTGGAAATGGTTGTATGGGTTGTACTGTAACGTAACATAGCCTGTAAGTTAATACTAACAACTATGGACTGTAATTGTCTAAAAATAAGTCAATTACAGTCCATAGTTGACGTATATAGACTTTATTTATCTTATACGGAGTTACATATATCTTTGCCTCTACGAAGAGCATAGTCACAGCGTAGTTATAATAACTTAGTGCCACTTGCACCATACCACTAACCCGGGGTTAACCGGTTAAACCATTAACCTAGTGTCAAATTGTACTGGTAACCATGGTTACTCTAGGTTGAATCAGTTAACCCCGGGTTAGTGAATGGTGAACGTGGCCCTTAGTGTAACAATATCGAATAGCATGGCGCAGGGAAAGGATCCCTGTATTCCCTGTCCTGACTGGGCAACCGAGTGGTTATAAATTTATTTGTCGATCCAGTTTTTGGAATTCTTCAAAATGCGGAAATTGGCATAAAGGACTTTAGCCCCATTAGCGTTTTTGGCGCTTAAGACCATTGTCAGTGGGATAACGACTCAAGTATTTTTTTAAAGGTTAACGCGAGGTCTACACTTTTCATCTCATAGACCTACTAGTAATATGTTTGTGCAGGTAATTGTTAATTTTATGACAGCATACTTTAACCCCACTTGACCGTGAAGATTCATTGATTCAATTTATTTTAATCGCTGCAATTATTCTACCGTATGTAAATATGTTGAAATATAATAAATGATATAATTATGTATGTACATATTGTTTGTATATTATA
This sequence comes from Cydia splendana, assembly GCF_910591565.1. NCBI lineage: Eukaryota > Metazoa > Arthropoda > Insecta > Lepidoptera > Tortricidae > Cydia > Cydia splendana. Next base: position 3,367,237 of record NC_085968.1, read on the forward strand.
TTTAAATTATTGGCTCTAATACTACACGCAAAGAGCTTATGTTTTAAACTTTAACTACCTAATTTAAAGTTTTATTCCAATTGCCACTACATTTTCGCGCATCATTCATGACAAATATATTCATGGAATTCGATTTCGTGTCATTCAATCAGCAGTAAATCCAAACGGGTACGGGTACGAATACCTCTAAGCCCCCTCTTAGAGGTATGTAAAAATTATAAAATATTATATGTACATAATCATGGACAAATGCCATGAAAATATTCACACGAAAACTAGGCTATCTATATTTGCAAGGGCAGACTTCAACTAAAACGTTAAAAAGTTAAAGTTGGCTTGATAGAAGAAAATCACGGAAAGATTTCAAATTTTCAATTATTTTAAATTGAATATCGTTACCATCACGTTACCATACATACATCTTATAAAATTTTCATCAGTCGACATGCGTCAGCCGAGGGATCTGAAGATCAAAATTTTACCAGAAGTAAATCTTCAGAGATTAATGGCAAAACCAGCACGTTGGCCATTTCTTCCCTCGCAAATTGTCCCCTTCTAATTTCCTAGCTTCAAATACGCCCCATCTTAAAGTGCTGTCAATTAGAGATGCCCCGAATAGTGAATTTGGCCAAATACCGAATACCGAATATTCGGCCCCTCTCTCGGCCGAATACCGAATATTCGGCGACCGAATATTCGGCATGACATATTTTGAGTCACAATCACCATTATTATGAAAACTGTTCGCCAACAAAGCACAACGTTTGCTAAGATTTATATTTTTATGTTGAACAGAATTAATTAATGTAGTTAGAGTCAATCAAATCAGACACATGATAAAAATAAAATATTTTGTACTTAATCAAAAAATGCTCAAAAACGTGCCTTCGTATTTAGCTACTTTCCAAGAATACATTTTAAATATTGAATATACCTAGGTTTTGGTTATTTTTTTGAGTAATTTTTCTTTTTATATAGATGCAACAGATATTCGGTATTGGGCCGAATAGTAGGCAACATTCGGCCGAATGCCGAATATTCGGCAAAGTGGCCGAATAGGCCGAATACCGAATAGTTGCCGAATATTCGTGGCATCTCTACTGTCAATACCAACAATGCTTTAAAAGTCTTTTCCTTTCCAACAATCATCCAAATTGCAATTATGAAACATCCAGTGGCATTGCACCGAATCCATTAGATGTCTAGATAATAGTCATTATAAAGATTGCCTAGGTTTCGCTTTTACACGGTTTGTAGTACTTTAATTAATGTTTATGTTTATCTATTACCATCAAACTTTGCCGTGACAAGGTCGTCTATTAAAGTGTGCTTTCACTATGTCGAAAATAGGTTGTACAAATAGGTAACTGAATTGTTAGGTGTAGGTATGTCCAATATTGTAATCGAGATTTCTCTTTTAGACGAAAATATATGAATCGAGATATTTGTGATACTTACATTCAAAATGTTACGATTATTGATTGATTATTGTGTTAATAACCTTTTCGACGCCATGACAGATATATCCGTACCGTAGGTCCAACTATTATAGTTACTCTACTCCTTGGGTCCAACGCCAAAAATGGATTAATCTGTCACAGACCACAGAGCAACATAGACCTACGTGCATATGCATAAAGTTCAATTTCAGTTTTGACACAACGGTGACGTGGCGTCCGAGTGACAGCTTTTTTGTTTGACACGGCGTCGAAAAGGTTAACTTAACTTTAAGATTTTAATATCTACAGCTGCGGTACGCTAAAATTTTTATCACACTTACCTAAATAATAAATACACTTGGATACAATTTAGGCGAAAATATATAATTATTTACAAATAAGGAGAATCACACAAAACCTGTTTTTTTTTTTTGTTAATTGTTAATATTATGTGTTAAAATAATTATTACTAAAAACCATTTTTGTCCTTACAGACCCTCGGACAGAAGAATGGACGCTAATGTCAGGGCCTGGACCGCTACTGACCATCTTGGCCACATACGTGTACTTCTGCACGTCAGTGGGCCCTCGCTACATGAGGGACCGGAAACCCTATGACCTCAAGAACACCATAGTCGTGTACAATGTTTCACAAGTGCTGATGTCCATATTCCTGGTTTATGAGGTAATTAAATACAATTTTACGCACACATCACAATCACAAACGAAGGTAAAAATTGGGGTTGGCTGGTCAAAAATTAATACTACGAATATTTTAATTTCATTTAGTTTACTATACGGAGATAAAACAGAAGCATGCAAGTGAAGAACAACATAGACAAAATATACGTAACTAGTACAATATAGATTATGCTGTTTCCTTAAACATATCTCACCGAGAACATAAGTGGTATTAAAATGTAAACCTAGTAACATGCAAACACATAACTATTTTAACTATAACTACAATTTAATTTACAGTTAACATAATAATATATTATATTAATATTATGAATGTTACCATCTATAATTATCTATCTATCTATATCTATTTACTTATTTTTTTGTACATTTTTGTGACATTAGTCATTAGAATAAAGTCAAATTATTCCTCTTTTTTTTTATGGCCTTTAAGCCAAATCCCATAAGATAATCCTAAAAATAGAGGAAGCCTATTCTGGCGCCATCTATGTATGAAGGATGCGTCCGTATCGATTACTTTTTTATTTATAAAAAAAAATATTTAAAAACATGATATCCGCGCTCGCGACTCCGGGCACACACTTCCATCTCGCTTTCTTGCTCACGCTTACGTTCAGTGACAGAGAAATACGAACTTAATGGTTAATTCAAAAATATTAATGATGACATTTTTTTTTCAGGGTTTAGTATCCGGATGGTGGAATGACTACAACTTCTCTTGCCAACCAGTGGACTACTCGGATTCGCCAAAGGCAAAAAGGGTAAGAAAGAAAATATATAGTTACAGCATCCATAAGTGTCTGATAAAGTCATAAATATTAACAAAGTGCGGCCCGCGTCAACTTCGTTAACTACTATGTGGCGCTTGGCTGCTAAAAGGTCGCCGACCGCTGCTATAGAGTAATAATTCTTCTTAAAACAAATATACCTTAGTATTTTTCAAACGCGATGGGTACGGTGACATATGTCAAATCTCGAAAAATTGTATTGAGATGACATTTCTCATGATACGGATTGTGTAAAATGATGGTTATGGTTACCACAATATAGGACTTTTATGAATATGGGTTTTGAAAAGTACCTAATTTTGCTAATACTCTACAAACATGTAAACCAAGTTTGTGGTTTGGAATTTGCTAATTCAAACGTACCATTAGGAACCTAATAACTATACTATACCTACCTACCTAAGGTTTATTTGACGTTCATAAGCGCATTGTAATATGCCTACTTGAATAAACTATTTTTTATCTTTATCTTACCTTACGCGTTGAATGATGATTTCTATGACAGTTCATTTTGTAAATATTTTTTGAAAGTTTAGCCCATAATTTTTTTTGTTATGTAACATTAAAATAATATAAATACGGTAAAACATATTTATTCAACAATTTTTTTAATAAAGCCCTTGACTTGAGTCATAGGGATCTTGTAATGCGAGACGTGACCGCAAATTGTAAGGCGATGTACAGCGCCATCTAGTCTTAATGTCCAAACCTCTCAAGAAGTTACTGCTTACGTCCGATAGTTCGCTTTCTACGTCACTAAGTTTCACTACTTATTTCACAGATGGCAGCAGCGGTATGGTGGTACTTCATGGCAAAGATCATCGAACTTTTGGATACCATTTTCTTCGTGTTGAGGAAGAAAAATCGGCAAATTTCCTTCTTGCACCTGTACCATCATTTCATGATGCCCATTTGTGCCTGGATTGGGGTGAAATTCTTGCCAGGTAAATATTACTTTCAATTTACATACCAAATAGTACCCTAATTAAATGTACATATAGATTATTTGGCTTTCCACGTCAGTTTTTCTCCGTTATCCCTTCAGGGCGGCGTGGCCTTGATTGAAAACTTCTAAAATAGTTTCACCTGTGATTAACTGATACTGACTGAGACCATTCCCCCCCTTTATCTCCGAAAATACTGGATTTAAAATTTTGAAAAAAAATTATAAATATAGTTCTTTACCTATAGATGACAGGAAAACCTATTAGAAATATGCAGTCAAGCGTGAGTCGGACGAATTACTTAGTTTTTAATCCGACCCCTACGGTTTTTTAAAGGCAATTCACTCGCGTTTCACATATAAAAAATACATTGTTAAAAATTGGGTAATGTACGGAACCCTTGGAACGCGAGTCCGACTCGCATTTGGCCGATTTTTTTTGATGCGGAAAGTTTCTGAAAATCCTTTTTTTAAGTTATTGTATATTAGTTCCATTGTCATTACATCATTAGATATGCCCCTGACATATATCAGGGTGTGATAATGGATTACTGGAAACATCGAGAGTCGAGGATTGGTGATCAGATTTTTGATTGGTATTAGTCTGCATGCGAATGGTACCTACCATAAGGCTCCTCAGCAATGTCCGATCTTACAACCTTAATGTAAATCTTCCAGGAGTCCACGGGACGCTCTTAGGCGTCATCAACTCCTATTCCCATCATGTACGTTATGTACATGAGTACATCTACTTCCTGATTTCTTATTAAAAATTATATGTCCTCCTTAGGCTACCCAGCAACACCCGTGATCTTACAACCTTAATATAAATCTTCCAGGAGGCCACGGGACGCTCTTAGGCGTCATCAACTCCTTCATCCATATCGTCATGTACACCTACTACCTGATTTCGGGTCTGGGCCCGCAGTACCAGAAGTACCTGTGGTGGAAAAAGCATGTAACGACACTGCAATTGGTAAGCATTTATTTTATACCTATTACTTTTGTTTATTCAAAAGGGGCGATGACAGTTGGAGGGTCTGAAAGCAAGCTAAAATAGAACAAATGATAGACGAGCCGAATATTTCAATCGTCCAGGCTCAATTATTATTTAATAATAAAATGCTAAGCCAAGCTAAGGAATGTCTTATGTTGTTGAAATTAGAGTTTCCGGTCGGTGCTACATCTATTGTCACTTGACAGTACTACTACTACTTAACGTACTGGTAATTCCGCTACTCGATGCTAGATGTCGACTATGAAAATACTAATATTTTTGGTGCCAAAACTGATGTATGGAGTGAGCACTCTTGTCTTACTTGTATTTCTCTATGGCAATGTAAAGTTTTCTTGGGGACGTTCTGAAACTATAATGGGGTTGGCAACTGCGAACAATTTTTACAAATGGTACCAGCATAGGTTTTACCTGTCTCTAGTTTTGTTATACTTATGAGATTTGGCTTAAAGGGCTAACATCCAGGCCTTAAAATTAAAAAAAAATCATACTTCAACCGGCCAACCCCCTTCTACCATAATAATGAAATCGTCGAAAGTAGAAATAATGTTATTATTATTTTTTCTTTTCAGATCCAGTTCTGCATTATTTTCTACCACAATTTCTCAGTCATGTTCGGTGATTGCAACTACCCGAAGGGGATAAACTTTTTGCTGTCGTTAAACGCTGGTCTCTTCTTGTATATGTTCGGAAACTTTTATTATCATAACTACGTTAAAGTCAACAGAAAACCTGTTCAAAACGGAGACGTCAAAAAAGTTAAAAATGTAGATAGCAATGTAAATAATGAGCATGTTACATCAAGTAAAGTAAATGAAGTAGATACAGAAACAAATGTTACCGAAGGAAAAAAGGATTGTTAGCGAATAGACTTATTTAAGTAAGGATATAAAGCCTGATTCGAGTTTTAAATATATATAGATAGGTAAGTACGTCAAAAATTTGCTAGAGTTCGACTAAGAAAAGACTGCAGAGATTTTGATAGCCCACGCAGTGCAAGTGTTATTTTAAACGTCAAACTTCTATGAAATTATGACGTATAAATAACACTTTGCACTGCGTTGGCTATCAAAATCGCTGCAGACTTTTCTTGGTCTAGCTCTAAACATACGACATGGGTCCGATATGTCATTGTCAAAAGAGACGTTTCTTCAAGCAAAAACGTCACTTTTGACACTATCTTTAGCAAATTTTTGACGTATCTTAAAGCTCAAATCAGGCCGACAGTTTGTGATGTTATGTAAATCTTACTTCGTTTTATTACTTAGACCAGCGGTCGGCAACCAGCAACCTCTCACTTGCGGCCCGCGAGCCTCCCTGGCTATTTTGTATGTAATATTGACAAATGACAATGTCTGATAAAGTCATAAATATTAACAAAGTGCGGCCCGCGTCCACTTCGTTAACTGCTATGTGGCCCTTGGCTGCTAAAAGGTTGCCGACCGCTGACTTAGACTAATAAAGTTAAGTTAAAGGCGATGGTTGAAATATAAATTAATTGTACAGTCAGTTATTTGAATACCCCGTTTATATTGTAAAGAGGTTTAATTTTAGACAATTTTATCTTGTGATGTTTGAAATATATGCTAAGTTTAAGTGTAAGTATATTCTTAGTTTAATTTTCTTTTACTATCAACGATTTGCTCAATTTATATATGACATCGAAATTATTTATTTAAAAATTGTGTTGTCTTATTTGTTAAAAAATATAATTAAAGACGAAATATTATACAGGCTGATTCATGAGACGTGAGCAGGACTAATCCTGCATACTCAGTAACTGATAATTTTATTGATCAATCACTGTGTTTAGGCAAAACAACCACACTTTTTCCTATTTTTAACTTTTTCGTGAGGGCAAATTTAATTCTCTACAGTCATGATCACCCTACAAGACCTAATTAATAAACATAAAACCTCTTTAACCGCAATGACAGCATTTTGATTACGAAGAAAATAAACTGTCAAACTTGAGTGAGATACGAGTTTTCAAAAGTAACCAGACCGTGATGACAGTGATTTCATTCAATTTGACACAGAATATCGGTACCTAGTTTAGTATTCTAATTTTAGGATGACCATGCATGTCGTAAATAAATTAATAACTTTTTTTTCAACACTACTAGAAAATTAACATTAACCTCACTAATACTGATACGAAGCAGTTGCTTATAATTTACGAAATGAGCAGTGTTAGTCCTGCTCACGTCTCCTGAATCACCCTGTATTTTGAATTTGAACAAATTATAAAAACACAATGCGCAGTTTTTGTAAAATATACTTATTATACGTATTACCTACTAGTATTTTTTGTATGACAAGAAAGCCATTTTAACGGAGACACAGAACTATTTGTAATTTTCCAATCCTACCATCGTGTTTTACGTTATAACTTTTATAAGTCGCATTTATATTTATAGAGTCGGACCGAGATAACTTTGCACAGGCTTTATATAAGTGCGACTATATGAGTACTAATAGGACTTAGATAAATGATGCCAAATTGATTCAAACGATGTTTGTATCTTTATTCCGTATCATTGTATTCGTTTGGTTACAGTAATGCTTAAAAATGTCAGAAAACGAAACGTAATTTGTTCAAACGTACGTCGATACCAATAAAATAGGAAACGGTGAATAAATAATTATCAATTGTTTTTGTGTTTTTCATTGTCACCGTTAACGTCGGGCAACGGTCGATAAATTACTACTTTTATTCATTTCGACATCGGGACCTTTTCACCCTTTATGGAATATTCTAATTGTGGTCTTATTTTTGAACGGCTTCTTACGTAATGAATACAATAGATAATCTGTATCTATTGGAAATTTCACTAGTGGCGTGACGTGACGTACGCCCTTGCGTTAAGTCTAATTTCATGGGTCAAACAGATCACTGTGTTATGTCTTTCCTGTAGACATACACAAGAGTTAAGGGCTGTAAAGGTTAATTTTCTTTTTTAACCCTTATCCACGTGAAAAGGTCCTCCTTTTATTTAGAGAACTATGATAAAATCATTGCTTACATGTCCACAAGCTGTTAACTATTGCCCACAGGAGAGAAAAATGTACTGTTTGCGCGAACACGCTAGTTTTCTCTCCTGTGGGCAATAGTTAACAGCTTGTGGGCATGTAAGCAATGATTTTATCATAGTTCTCTAAATAAAAGGAGGACCTTTTCACGTGGATAAGGGTTAAAAAAGAAAATTAACCTTTACAGCCCTTAACTCTTGTGTATGTCTACAGGAAAGACATAACACAGTGATCTGTTTGACCCTTATATGGGATTTTGAGTTTTTAAAACGTCACGCTTGGCGCGCTGTTCAAAATCTCATACAAAATGAGACGACGCAAACGCGTACAGGCACCTGCAATAATATGTTACTCTTCAAAGGCCGCAAATAGCAACTGTAAGGTGTATAGACAATGTATATTAGACAGCTGTTTAGTGCTCACTTAAAGTATTCGTTTAATTTTTACAAGACTGTTCATTCAATTAATAGGTCATTGACCGTCTGGGCCTTTAGGTTTTAAATAAATAAGACTTAAATATCTGCCTACTAAGTAGTGTACTGTCACCTGCAATAATATGTTGCTCTTCGAAGGCCGCGAAAATATCTGACACGCTCTTATTCTTATGGCTCTACAAATAAGATCGTGTCAAATATTTATTTTGCGGCCTTCCTTGTGTACCATATTATTGCAGGCGGCTTAGCACGGTCGCGTTTTTATCCCTTGTCACCATGCCTGTCACGTTCTAACAAGTATGTAAGTGCGAAAGGGACGCGCATAGTGATAGTCGATAAAAATGGAACCGTGCTGAGCCCGCAGGTAACTGTAGGTGACCTACCTACGTCACGTAACCCTATCGAATGAAATTTGCACTAGGAGTTTATGATAACTTTCGGCGCGATTCGAGAAATGATTTAGAGATTCACTAGATATGAAATAGTAAAGATATGTGACGTTTCACGGCAAAAGGTACCCTTGCCCCGGCTGAATATTGAAGCGGCGTTAATAATAGCGTAAGCGCCAGCCGTCATAAGGTACCTTTTGCCGTGGAACGTCAAATATCTTTACTATTTCATATCTAGTGAATCTCTAAATCATTTCCCGAATCGCGCCGTTTTACTTGTTTTAAGAGCTACTATTTAAGTTTCCACTTGGTCTTCTTCTATGCTGAAGCATCAATATTTTTCCTCGCTTTTGGGTCATCCGTATCATATTCATCGACATCGATTTCTCTGCTTTTTACATCGACGAAGCTTTGTAGAGTCATTTATTATTTTATTTGCTAATTTCGTCAAGTAGGAGTAGAAGGGTAACTTTAGATAATGAAAACAATAGGTACCTATTTATAGAATACGACTGTCTGCTGGAAATCCTTTCAATTGTTCACTGTAATTGCGTAAATTCAAATTTAAACTATGTTTTGGCTAACAACTTAACGTGCTGTGATTTTTGAGTAGATTTTTAGTAGTATTTTTAAGTAACACCTATTTATCGAACGGCATTAGACTAATATTATTAGTCCACAAACTGTCAAATCGTATGGATTTCCATGACAACACACTGTTAATATTAGCCTAATATGGGCCCATTTCTCGAACGATATTAGACTAATATTATTAGTCCACGAACTGTCAAATCGTATCAGTTGCCATGACAACACACTAATAATATTAGACTAATATCGTTCGAGAAATGGGCGCATGGTTCGAGAAATGGGCCCCCTGGACTTCTAGGAACCCCATCACGGCGGTACCCATTCCAATTTTTTTTGGCTTTTATGCGTGGTGAATCTTGAACTAACGTCTTAAATTTCAACTTTTGATATTAATTCATAGTTAAATTACTTGTCCAAAAAACCCTTTATCTCAAATTACTCTCTTTAATTAAATGTGGACACATCGATAAAGTTCGGAAAAAAGTTATTTTGGCGTATGCCTGCTGAATAATTAATAGATAATACGTAAGTAATTAATTATAATTATGTCAACTTCTAGTACTAAACTGCCTATTTACCTTACACGGGCGTAAAGTATCCTATAGCTGTTACTGTAAAATTCAGTTCTTAATGGAAACACGTTTTCCCTAGTTAAAACTAGTTTTCCATATCGCCACAATGAACACGCTTTTTCTCTATAGTTCATTTTTTTTAGCATTAGAAATAAGGTAAACAATCTTGATGTGTCTTTTAATTAAAAAACACATTTTAAAAATAAGTTACGGCAAATATGTAACAATGATGAATCTAATACGATCATTTATGTTCTTCTGCTTTCATAAGTAATAGTTATTGATTTTTAAAAAGCGTTTTTCAATTAAAAGACATGTTAAGATCGCTTACCTTCTTTCAAGTTCTTTCTAATGCTAAAAAAAACGAACTATAATTTAAACTACCTAGTTTTCGCCGAGGTACTTGCGAAACTGGATTTTTTTGTCAAAACTAATAGTTTTTGCAAAGTGCCTTGGTGAGAGTAGTTTTGACACAATAATTAAAAGCTTTTTTTCTAAATTAACATTATAAAATACCAACATAAAGTCGGCTCTGGCGCTGTTTGGTCGATGTCAACCTAACACGCTGTAGACCGGGGTGACTTTGGAAAATTTGGGGTTACTTTGATAGATTTAAAACGGCCATAGAATTACCATTATTCATTATTTACAGAAAATGTTCCTGTAACTAGTTAGATTACTATATATTCATATTTACCTACTGTAAAAAATCTCGCATAAATATATATTAAATATGGCTTAAAAACTAGAATTTTAAAGTCGCCCCTGCATTTGAAAGCCACCCCGTCCTACCGTACTTCTCCTCCGCGTAGGGCCACGGCGGAAAGAATCTCGGAGCACTCCCCGTGATACATGCGATATTGCAATTGCTATTAAAGCAACTTTAATAGCTTTTGCTATATCGCATAGTCTAATTTGGTCTAATAAAACATGGTCTTCTCTTCCCAGAGTGACACAAGCCTACGTCACAATAACATTGCCACTTTGTATAGCGCTATCGCATATTATCATATAGCGCTGTCGCATGATGACGTAGGCTTGTATCAGTCAGGTGACCTAGAAAAGACGGGAAGAGAGTACCAGGCGGAGTATATTATTATGGGAGTGCTCCTATACTATTTGTATTCCTATTTGCGTTATTTGACATATTATGACTGACGTTTATAGAGATGTAACTAACCGATTACGATTGGATGGCACCTAGACTGAGGTATCGAATTGTGACGTATAATGATTTTTTATTTGAGATTTAAATAAAGCTAGAATTATATGGTTTGCCCGCAAGGTAATGCATTTAATACACCGACCGAGTAGGTCACACCTATCGTCAAAATCGAAACTAACTGGGGATTAAAGTTTATTTATGTTACTTCTGTGTCAAATTTGTTGTCTGTGTCAAGTTTAATTATCCACCTTTTTCTTATTTGGTATAAAAACACATGTTCCTTTTCATATCGATTTACTTAGACGACCGATTCATAACGGTGGTGCCCGGCCAACCCTAAATTAAAAAAAAGACGTAGAACGTAAACGTTCGCAGTGCAATTGTCTTCCTTTGTAATTTCCATGTGCAAGAGATTTTACGTTGTATTGCTGTTGTGAGTGACATGTGTCAAATAACGCAAATAGGAATGCAAATAGTATAGGAATTGTTCGGATTAATCCCTGCCACTTCTTTCCGCCTGTTCGCCAACAAAGCACAACGTTTGCTAAGATATATTAAATTATTATATAGATTATATAGATATATTAAATTAAATGAATATGAATATGAATATGAAATATGAATATATTTTTACGTTGAACAGAATTAATGAATGTAGGTACCTACAGTCAATCAAATCAGACCCAATATGATAATAATAATAAATATAGCGAAGAGTCTCGACCAACACCTAGAGAGACTCTCGCTGGGTGGTTGGATCAAGGGTCAGATGCAGAAGGCGGTAATTTTGGACACGGCGCGTATAGTACGTCGGTTCCTCACTCTGCGGCCCTGACCACCGGCAGCTTGGGCCCTGCCCCGCTGCCGGCGGCACCCTAGGTTAGGTTTTTTATAATGTGTTTATATGTATTTTTTATTGTTTTGTAAGTGTTTTTATATTTTACTTTTATATTCATATTATAAAAATACCTAACTTAAGACGAAAAATAAATAAAGAGTATAATAAATATAAAAATGTTGTAATCACCAAATGCTCAAAAACGTGCCTTCGTATTTAAAAACCTTTCCAAGAATACATTTTAAATATTAAATTTAATATACCTAGTTTTTTAACCGACTTCAATTTCATAAAAGGAGGAGGTTCTGTATTCGGTTGTGGCTATCTTTTTTTTTTCTATGTACGTTCACCGATTACTCCGACATCCGTAGTCCGATTTGAGTACTTAATTCTTTTTTTGATTGAAAGGAGCTATCTCCAAGTTGGTCCCATATTAATTTGGTTCTGTTCTGATGATGGGATCCATGAGGAATTGAGGGAACTCCTCAATTTTTAAAGGCACATGCATGGTGATTTGGGTGTTTTCTTAAGCAACTCGAGCATTTTCTCTCGAAAACCACCAATTTGATGAAGTAGACCTGATGATGATGATTGTTTTGATGATAATGATGATGATTTTTAATGTACCTAGTATGTTCAGCGATTACTCCGGCACCTGTGATCCGATTTAAGTCATTCTTTTTTTGTTTGGAAGAAGTTACCTCCAAGGTGTTTCCGTATTATTTTTGGTTCTGGTCTGATGATGGAATCCATGAGGCATTGAGGGAACTCCTCAATTTTTAAAGGCACGTGTAAAGTAATTTCGGTGTTTTCTAAAGTAACTCGAGCATTTGCTTCCGAAAACCACCAATTGGATGTAGTGCAACTGTTGCCTTACCATGAGTTTGTCACTCCCCTCGATCAGTAGCCTTACCACGAGTTTGACATTGACATATTCGCTAACGTCTTCGTAACTTACTTTTTATGCGTCTCGCTTGTTAAGGGGTCAGGAATTAAGGGGTCGGAGAATGGCGGTTGAAGGGTTGCTGGTTTAGGGTCGAGGGGTTCCTGGATCAGGGGTTGATGCGCTGTGAGGTTGAGTGATCGGGGGGTTGAGTGATTGGGTCAGTGGCGGGGCGGAGGATGGATTTAGTGTAGTGACAGGAATTATAATTACCCAGACGGACTAGATAAAATTCCTGACTACATATTTAATTATTTATTAAAGTAATAGCTACACGAATTTAGTGTTAAACATGATCTTGTTTTTCACTCATGCGTCGCGCTCTTAACAATGCGTTATCCTCGTGCCGCCCAAGAAAAAAAAACGCAAGATCAGCTAAACGCCCAGTGTGCAATATAATAGCCATAATATTTCGAAGACGTAACTGCCCGCGCACTTCAAACATTTTTTTTTAAATAAATAACTCAAGCAGGTTTTTTTTTTGGCTATATTTGTGAATAAAAATGAATACATTAAACTGAATTTCACCTTCGTATCTTTTGTTAATTTAAATGAAAATTGGGCTTTAAAACTGACATCTGATAAACTTTTATGTGCAATGTATTGTACACTGCGCGTTTAGCTCTGAATTTAATTTCTAAAGTCTGGGCAGTTATGCTGAGTGTCACTCTGTACAATGTATTGCACATTGGGCGGCACGAGGTTAAAACTAAAAATGTAAAAAATAAAATCTTTTTACAAAAAAAAGAAAACCGACTTCAAGAAGGATGAAATAAAATATTATCCTTTTTTAAGTCTATGCGTTACCAACTGATATGTTTGAAGTCGGTGCCAAGCCAAATAGTAACAATACCAGTCAAAAATAATCAGCTTTATGGCTATAAATCCCATTAGAACTGTACTAATAACTATTATAGATGTGTACCTAAGTAATTCTGTCTGCCTCTTTGTCGCCTTTTCATGGCTAAACAACCGCTTTAGGTGAAATTTGGCAAGAAGGTAACATCCTTGAATTGTTTTATATTTTGAAATGCAGTCCTCTGGATAAGGAACGGGAAATAACTCAGTCCGAATCCCACACTTGCGTGCTATAGACTGTTCGAGCATTAGTAAGAAATGCTTTTTAAAAGATACGACGGCAAAAAAATGCATTGGATTTACACTAATGTGCCGACAAACATGGTTCGGGCTGCGCCAAGAAGGTTTGATCGTGTGTTCTGAGGTGTGTACTTAGATACAGTCATTGTCAATGATAAGTTTACACTTTTGCACCTTACTCCTTTCCGCTGGATGCGGGTGGCGCAAGACTGGTCATTGGGGGAGGCCTATGTCCAGCAGTGGATGTCCTCTGGCTAATATGATGATGTTGACGATGATGACCTTACTCCTTTGTAATAAGGCGAAAAGTGTAAACATATTTTTTCATCACACTTGCTCGGAAAAGATGTATTTACACGTAGGGCTTGCGGGCGGGAAATTGAATTTTTCGCCCTAGGGCGGAAAAAATCTTTTCCGAGCAAGTGTGATGAAAAACACTTATTTACACGTAGGGCTTGCGGGCGGGAAATTGAAATTTTCGCCCTAGGGCGGAAAAGTGTTTTATACAGAAGTTTGTTTTTATTAATTCTCCTTTTTTTCCTTACAAGTGTGATGAAAAACATTGTGTGTGCCACGGGCGGTAAAGAAATTCCGAACTCGTGAACATTTTAAGCCCTCGCTTCGCGTCGGGCTTAAAATTGACACTCGTTCGTAATTTCTTATTTCCCGCCCTTAATACACAATGTACTATTAACGTCGACTGTACCTACAGAAAGTACGTTCATTGTCGTCGTGTAAGGCAATCCAACGTAGGTACATCCTTATCGAAACGCACCAAAAATCATGGTATGCTTCAAAATTTGGCTTGGCACCGACTTCAAACATATCAGTTGGTAACGCATAGACTTAAAAAAGGATAATATTTTATATTTTTGAAGTCGGTTTTCTTTTTTTGTAAAAAGTTTTTATATGGTAGTCCTTTATATTGCGATGTGTCATTGCGAATGCCGAGTTAGCTTGATATCACTATTATAATTTCTTTAAAGAAGGTGAAGGTTTCAGCAAGGTGAAGAACGTTTATATCCACGTATTGGATTACAACACTTTTGTCGCATTACTAGGTACAATGCTAATGAAATCGTTGCATATATAGGGTAAAGGATGACTCACGTTAGACCGGGCCGGGTCAGGGCCGGAGCTTCCGGCGCCTCGTTGTCTATGGAAAGCATCACGTGATCACCGGTCATCTGCTGTAGTAAAATAAGCGCAGGAAGATCCGGCCCGGAGCTTCGTTTTCGATGGAAAGCATCGTTAGGCAATTTCATAGAAAGCTCCTATGACGATTTTAAATCGAATATCGGTATTAAATGTCTATTGCACAACAATAAGTTTCTTTAAAACACAAACTACACGTTTTAAAAAAACGCATTGTCAACTAAATGTAATGCAAATTAAATCATTGCTCCATTCAATCAAGCTTGGTGTAAGTTCAGTGTGATTATAGTTTTCGAGCCGCTCGGGCCGTGATGCAAGGTAACCGCTAGTGGTTAGTAGTAGAATCTTCACGGTGAACGCACGCGCAGGTTGTGTAGAATGGCGCTGATATTGAAAGCGGCTTGGCAGGGATATAGATATGTGTTTGAGGAGCTTACTGGTAAGTTTTGATCTATTTAAACTTGGTTGATATCTGGGTGATACACATTTTTTTTGAAGACTTGTTCGCTTTCCTGTAGACATCGCAAAAAGGGAACCTAAAGCAATTTTTTACGCGGCACCTTTACAGGCGGGATACATTTTTTCAGTCAGTACTTGAGACTCAAATAAGAAAAACGGGATATCCATGTACCAGAGTCGTCAACTTAGATTGTATTGTCCACAGAAGTGACCTTTTTCTAAAATGTGTTTGACCCATTTAAGACCGAAATTATTACAATTAAGTATTAAAATTGCAAACTGTTATAAATGGAATCTTTCGCTTGCTCGGATATCAATTACCTACACGAAGTATTAGCACGAGGGGCTCGTAACAACATCTTAACAACATCTTTGCTCTCTTGTTAAACAAGTAACTATTACATTGTAGATCAGTTCTGTGGTATGTACAAAAGGATGATTGGGTAGTAAATTGGATAATTGAACTGTAATTTTAGTATATGTGGGATAATATATGTAAACCATCTTAGCCTACGCTCGCGTTTTAACCGGCATCTTTAATTGTAGGTAGTTTATGTGAGTGCTACATAAAGAAGGGCATTAAAATACGAGTGTGGCTTTATGAAATGAGCTAGAAGCGAGTTTTATAAAAACATCACGCGAGGGTTTTAATGGCTAATTATGTACAGTTACATATACTTATCGCACATATTATATACTCTCTATGATGTGTTTAAGAACCGCATGTTACGACCGCCATTGCGGCACTAAAATAAAATATCTTTTATGAATATTCAAAATACAAATATCGCGCTAATATTGCACCATATTAGGCTAGGAGGATATATAATCAAACGGAGTAGCCATTAACAGGTGTTCCCCTCTGCCGAAACTCTATGACCAATGGTCATACGCATTGTATGGACTGACGTGACGTTTATCTGACATGTCTACTTTTACGTTACGTATACATTTGACGTGCCTCTGCCCCGCAAAAATCGGCAGAATGTTTTGTACAGAAAATTACAGACAAAAGGCGTCTCTATATGGTTACATCCTCCAAGATATTAAGTATAGTATATTTGGAATTTAGACAATTTTATGAAGAATGATTAGAGTCGATGTCAGATGTAAGATATTTACAGTTTAAATAAGAATAAATGAAAGCAGATTATTCGCTTTTAATAAATGTTCTTTACTTCAAATCAAGAATGAGTCACATTTGTTAAAATGATTTAGAAATTGCTTATTATCGGGTTAATTAAGGTACGTTTTTGCACCCCAAAAACCGGGTTTTGATCATCATGTGATGCGAGAGGTATAATTTTATCCTCCTAAGGCCATACAAATGAAAAATGCAAAATTTGCCACAGAAATTTTAACCTACTTGGGACTTTGTTTTATAAGGTAGTGATAATGTTAATATCCAGAGAGGAAAATTAGAACTACGTTTGTATGGAGAAGTGGTCGTCCTCTTTTCTATTATCTCTCTCATTATTTTACCACTGCCAGAAAGAGACAGAAACTGTCATTAGCACGCGGTCACGTACAAGTGAGACTATCCGTAATGAGAGGAATCGCAACGGTAAATTGACATTTGCGGTGTTTATTGAGTACGCCGCAATGTTTTGCTGCCCCACTTTGAAAAACAACCGTACTTACTAGGGAATGCAAATCGGTTATTTTCGGTTATTTTTTGTATGGAAATTATCGGTTATTAACAGAAACCGCGGTTATTTCCATACAAAAAATAACCGATTTGCATTCCCTAGTACTTACTTACTTACTCCGTTGGCTCAGCGACCCAAAATGAGACTTGGCCTCCGACACAAGACAGCGCCACTTTTCTCGGTCCTGTGCGACCTCTCGCCAATTGCTGACTCGATTCAATTCGCGCAGGTCCGCCTCCACCATGTCGCACCAGCGATATCTGGGGCGTCCGATAGGACGTCTTCCTGCTGGACGGCCCAGGTATGCTCTTTTCACGTTCCGATCTTCATCCATTCTCTCAAGGTGGCCCAACCAACGGAGTCTGTGAGCTT
Source organism: Cydia splendana (assembly GCF_910591565.1). NCBI lineage: Eukaryota > Metazoa > Arthropoda > Insecta > Lepidoptera > Tortricidae > Cydia > Cydia splendana. The sequence continues at coordinate 3,384,822 of NC_085968.1, forward strand.
TAGTCTCTCCCATGATGTTAGGTTCAGCCACTAGGTTTTCGATTTCACGGTTCGTAAGGACTGACCAGCTTCCGTCCGGTCTTTTTTTTGAGCCCAGTATCTTAACAACAACAACCGTAAGTGTTAGAAAATCTGCCGGCCTAGCCAAGGTTACAATAGCTATCGCTTCGACAACGAAACGCTTTGTGTCTCTCTATCACTCTTCCATATTAGTGCGACAGTGACAGTGCGTTTCGATCGCTACAGAGCGTAAGCGATTGGCATGTTAGCTACGCGGCCAGCTTATTACGCAAATGTAAACGATTTAATGATTTTCCTAATATCACCAATTGCCTGGGTTCTATGTTTTTAGGGTTCCGTACCTCAAAAGGAAAAAACGGAACCCTTATAGGATCACTCGTGCGTCTGTCTGTCTGTCTGTCCGACCCCCCTCCCCTCTTTATCTCAGAAACTACTGGGTCAAAAATATTGCAAAAAATACACAATATAGTCCTTTACTATATACCTACTATATATGTCAGGAAAACCTATTAGAAATGTGCAGTCAAGCGTGAGTCGGACTTAATTACTTAGTTTTTGATCCGACTCCTAGGGGATTTTCAAAGACATTTAACTATCGTTCCACATAAAAAATACATTGCTAAAAATTGAGTAATGTACGGAACCCTTGGAATGCGGGTCCGACTCGCACTTGACCGTTTTTTTTAATTAGGATAGAGTTTTCCAAAAAAATGTCAGCTTACTGAATCTAAGGCTTGATAATTACCTATAGGTCTACTTCATAATACAAATTTATTTCATAATTAAAATAACACATAAACTAAACATAAAACTAAATAATTAAAAACGAAATTGGTTCGCATAAAGGTAACATTCGGATGTCAACTGCAGCTACATTACTGTAGCGGCGTCGCTGTTGCCGCCGCTGTATCTGTCAACATAAATTGAGTGACATCTAGCATCGAGTAGCGGAATTATCAGCACTGCTACATGACAATAGATGTTCCGCGGTTGTCGCGACGACCGAAAAGTCTAATGCTTAACAATTTTCAGCTAATATTATAACCAGATTAGCTGGAACTTTTAATATTAGTTGTCAAATCGTTGTTCAAAACAATTTTCGTTAGTCGCGACACTAGAGAATTATAGTATGAAGTAGCGGTACTGATAATTCCGCCACTCGATGCTAGTCGACTGCGAAAATAATAGTCGTTTTGATATCAAAACGACACTCTATTCTTACTATATTTCTCTATGCTATAACGTTCATTCCGTCACTCATTTTACAAAGGAAAGCAATGCAGCCGCTGTAGTCGCATTAGAAACGTAACCTTTACATTCCTGGCTACGCACGTAAACTGATTGGAATATAGATAGGCCTGCAGCGGTAGGCAGAGACCACGGATTTCAACTTGCTACGATCCTGACATACCTCTTTCGCTTCACTTTCACAACATTCCTCATACACGCTCGCCGTAGGATGCTCTTGACCTGGCCTTTCTTCAGGATCTTTTGGACTCATTTTATTAAGGAATGTAATGTAGCTGCAGTTAAGAAGAAGAAGAAGAAAAATAAATCCATTTATTTATGACAAACAAACACAGATAACAAAACCATGTTGACAAATATACAGTGTATATTTGTCAACATGTTTATATGTAGTTGACATCCAAATGCCACCTTAATAACGCTGTAGTCGCATTAGAAACGTAACCTTTACATTCCTGGCTACGCACGTAAACTGATTGGAATATAACAACAGCCACACGTAGCCATTTATTCAATTAACTATGATAATGAGCCACATTTAAAACACCACTCGTGGAGGTTAATCGTCCTACGAAGGGGTCATACGTATATTACAAAAAAAAAGACGTAAATGCATACATTTTTAACGGCGAATACGCTTATCATGTAAGTTTCTAAATAATTGCAGTATCATGCTTATAACATGAGAAATACCTAAGGTGCTAACAGGTCTTAACTGACCATTGGTGGATTTTATTTCTTTGAAATAAGGTTTACAAATTGTCCTTTACCAGTTTGCCAGTTAACAGTTAAGAGTGTAGAAATAATTCCTGGGGGCCTAGACAGAATGTCAGCCGTTTGCACCGTAGCGAACGCAACGGTAATAATATAACGGCACTCTTCCATATAAGTGCGACAGAGAGACAAAGGACCATGGGCAACTTTGTATGGAGCCTGAACCCAACGCCTACAGAAATGACAGTAAGGTCATTAGATAGGTATTTCTATGTACTTCATTTTGTTCTATGGGCACCAAGCGGAATTCCATTGCAGAACCTAGGCAATAGAGTTCACCGCCGGGCGAGCGCGGCAAATCATTCGGTGTGCTCGCCCGGCGGTGCGCGAACATCTACTCTGCAGCAATTAAGCAGCCGCTTGGTGCCCATAGAACTAAATGAAGTACAGAGTAATACCTCTGTTGGTTTTGGGACCATTTTGACGCATAGTCCTTTGCTACAGTAAAAAGTCCTAATAGTGTAGTAGAGATTTGTATGTTCAAAATAGTCCTGCTATTTTTTTTTCATTAATTTCAGACCCAAGAACGAACTCATGGTTCCTCTGCGCCAGGCCCTACCAGGGTCTAACACTGCTCGGCCTGTATCTCATGTTCGTACTCAAATGGGGCCCGGCCTATATGAAGAACCGGCCAGCTTATAACCTGGAAAAGGTCCTTATCGTGTACAATGCATTACAAGTGTTGATATGTGCACGGATATTTATAGGGGTAAGTTAATAAAACTTTATTTTCAAAGCCACAAACATTATTGGTAGGTACATTCAACGTGGTCTTTCACTATCGGCCTCATCTCAAAACTCAAAGTCGCTCAACGAGCTATGGAGAGGGCTATGCTCGGAGTGTCTCTGCGTGATCGAATCAGAAATGAGGAGATCCGTAGACAAACTAAAGTCACCGACATAGCCCACCGGATTAGCAAGCTGAAGTGGCAATGGGCATGCCATATTGCACGCAGAGAAGATGGCCGATGGGGTCGAAAAGTGCTCGAGTGGAGACCACGGACTAGCAAGCGCAGTGTAGGACGTCCACCCACAAGTGGACAGACGACCTTGTTAAGGCCGCCGGAAGTCGCTGGATGCGGGTCGCTTCCAACCGGTACGAATGGAGGTCCAAGGGGGAGGCCTATGTTCAGCAGTGGACGTCTTATGTCTGAGATGATGATGATGATGATGAGGTACATTCAAAGTCAATCTTAAAATCTACTTAACAATTTACATACACCCTAAAATAAATGTCCCAACTTAAAATCTAAACACATTACTGATATACCATCCTACTTACACTATCATGGCTCCTCTACACGATGGGCCAGCGCCGGCCACTCCAAGGGACGCAGCCATGCGGTAGAATGAGATAGCAATTACACTTGCTCCCTCTAACGCATAAATGCGTCCCTTGGAGTGGCCGGCGCTGGCCCATCGTGTAGAGGAGCCATCAGCCCCATTCCGACCCCCACCCAGCCCAAAAGTGCCAAAGATACTAGCGGCATTACCGCGCTGGATAGGAAGCGATAGCGATAGGTAAGTTAATTAAATGTTTATCTGTAGTATTAAAAGTAATACTTAGAGTTAGACTAGGATAAGTTTCCAACGATTTTGATAGCACACGCAGTCCAAGTGTTATTTTAAACGTCAAACTTCTATGAAATTATGAAATTATGACGTATAAATAAGACTTGCACTGCGTATGCTATCAAAATCTTTGCAGGCTTTTGTTGGTCTAACTCTACCTATATTATGTTTAAAAACTGTAGCCCGTTTTGTGTATTTCCGTATAGAAATTCAGAATTAAAAAAATATATATTACTAATCTTCCAAATTAGCTTTGTGTTACCTGCTGAACATTCGCTTGGCACCTAATCAAAATGGGTTCAGTAGTTTTGACGCTACATTGGAACACACGTAAGCCTTAAAGGATATATGACTCACTAGACCGGGCTGTGCCCGGGACGAGGCGTCCGGCATGTCATGTTCTATGACGGCCGATCGGTGATCACGTGGTGCTTTCTATAGAAAACGTAGCGCCGGAAGCTCCGGCCCGGCCCCGGCCCGGTCTAGCGTGAGTCATCCTTATACCACGTATTTAGCTTAAAAGTACATAGTTCACTTCTCTTCCAGTTGAGTCAATAGTTCAATACGGCTTGTTCAAAAACAGAAATACAAAAATTGTCTCTTCTATATCGAAAAAACTCTTCTGGTCTCTTGAGCCCACTTTCTTGAGTCCTAATTCACAACCTAGTTTTCGATTGTACGAAAATAGACATTTGTATAAAGTTTTAGTAAAACTATCAAAATCTCTCAATTTTTATGTAGCCCAAACTATAAGTGAATACCTATAAAATAATATATAATTTAAGCCTAATCCTAAAAGAAGAAGAAAAGTACCTACGCCAATTCTCGGGATTAGTTTCCAAGCGGACCTCAGGCTCCTATAAGCCGTGGTAAAAAGCCGGGATAATGCGAGGAAGATGATGATGATATAATTTTAGGCTAATTAAGAAATTAATTATTTCCAGTCCCTAATCTACGCCTGGGCGTTCGACTACAAATGGCTATGTGAGCCTGTGGACTTCTCACCAGACGAGAAGGCGATGCGTGTAGCCCGATACGTGTACTACTACTTCCTTGTCAAGATTCTCGACCTGGCGGACACTGTAAGTTTTCAGCCTTAGGGTTTACAACTCAGGGGTCGGCTAATTTTTGAAATGATGATGATGATTATGTCCTCCTAGACGCCGTCGACGGCAACAGGATAACAGAAAAGCTAATTTAAAAGGGTCTTTATTAACTACTAGACTAGCGATAGCGACCTGCCCCGGCTTAGCTCGGGTTACACAAAACCTTAACAAAGGATACGCCTAAACCTTCCTCAAGAATCACTATTGATATGTGAAAACCGCATGAAAACCCGTTCAGTAGTTTTCGAGTTTATCGCGAACATACACACAGACAGACGCGGCGGGAGACTTTGTTTTATAAGGTGTAGTGATTACGTGCATGGGCGCGAGTTACCTATCCCCACGTGAACTGCAAGTTCCTGCTTCGCACAGCTAATCTGTGTAATGAACCCTCTCGGCCCGATTCGAACTTTAAGATACGTCAAATATTACGAATAGATACAAAAACGTCACAATTGACACTGACATATCTAATCCATATTTTATCTAGTCGTAATATTTGACGTGTCTTAAAGTTTGAATCGGACCGACTGTCCTTGTCGCCTGCGCTATTTCCGGACTGATACGACCTTCAAAACTTCTTGAAAAGACCACACTCCCAAGCGTTTGTAGCTATTAGAAAGATAATGATATTGGAATATTACGCTCCGCAGCTAAAAATTTCTGATTTGACTCGTTTGCTATGCCAAATTGGCCTCTATAGCGATATTTACGCTTAGAGGGTACACGGGTTATTAAAGTTTGGTATTTTTTCAGGTATTCTTCGTACTCCGTAAGAAGAATAGCCACGTGTCCTTCTTACACGTCTACCATCACACCGGCATGGTTATGTTGACGTGGGGCGCTGCTACATACTTCCCAGGTATTTTTTAATAGTTTTGTAGTCGTTTTTTGTTATTTAATAAATGCTGGGCATAAGCTTGTTCGCCTTTCCGTCTCAAGTCACATTTAAGTGCATGCTCCTACCAGCTGCTAAAGAGCACAGATCAGTGTATATTGTCCATACCAAATACCAATACCAATCAATTTTAAGGGACTTGTGCATTAATGTAATGTAATCATTTAATATGTGAGTTAGGTTAGGTAGTTGCTTTTCGGTGAAGGTACATCGTGAGGAAACAACCGCAATGTTCTCCAATTGTTTTCTTAAGGATGACTCACGTTAGAGCGGGTCGTGTCCAGGCCGGAGCTTCCGCAGCGTTCTTTTATATGACATGACAGGCGATCACGTAATGCTTTCCACAGAAAACGATGACACGGCCCGGTCTAACGTGAGTCATCCTTTACTCTTTTTGGTAATTCTGGGGAATATACCTAAGAGCAAAGACGTTTCAAACAGTTATAGACATTCACGTTTAATATTGAATTTGATTGCAGAAGAAAAAGTACAAAATGCATAAATATTTTACTTCTTCAATTTCAGGAGGCCACGGAACCTTAATTGGGGTGATCAACTCGTTTGTCCATGTGATCATGTACGGGTACTATCTCCTGACCGTGGCCGTGCCGAGCATGAAGGAATCCATGTGGTGGAAGAAATACATCACGCAGTTGCAAATTGTAAATATCATCATATTATCATATTAGTCTTTTAAATCATTAATTTCAGGAGGCCACAGCACCCTCATTGGGGTGATAAGCTCATTCGTCCACATGATCATGTACGGGTAAGTACTAGAGACCGCAGTCGTTGACCGTGGTCGTGCCGAGCATGAAGGAATCCATGTGGTGGAAGAAATACATCACGCAGTTGCAAATTGTAAGTACCCGAAGATCGATTTGTCGCTGATTCTACGAGGCCACGGTACTTGATCGGGGTGATTAACTCATTTGTACACGTCATCATGTACAGTTGCCATCAGATATATCGGAGCGGCCAAGTTGTTCACAATATCTGAACAAGCACTCTAATGCCTTGGCAATAGAGGCTTGCTCAGAATTTATGAGCACCTTGGCAGCTCCGATATCTGATGACGCCTGTACAGGTACTATCTCCTGAGCGTGGCCACTTGTAAAGTGAACATTGATTAGTTGATAGAATTGACTGGGAAAAACAATAACGGGTACGTTTTTACCCGATGATTATAATTTCTTCACGCCACTGTTCGGAAATGTGGCAATAGATGGTCTAAAACCAAGCTGGAAAGTAGGCAATAGCTGTAGCACCTGAACCACCACTACTACAATGTTTCATTGTTATCATCATCTGTCATTGGTGACGGTTCGCTACAGCAATGAGTATCATTTAAAACATAAAAATGAATCAAAAGTCTTTTTTGGCGCAACTTTTTCCTTCAAAAATAAAATTAGGTTACTTATAGGACCAATTTCTTGTTTAAAAAAAAGAAATGTCAAAACCATTCAGTTCATTTTTTTAACAATTATCCATTCAGTTCACGCTTAAGGCGTTTTTTACTTTTGTAGCTGTTTGTGTTTTTTTTAGCAAAAACGCTTCTAAGTTTGGAATCGGTTTGGAGCAAATAACAGAAAAACGCCTCTTAAAAGTGATAAAAAAAGTAAAAAAGGCGGGATCTGAAAATACTTACTGAATTGGATAGTGTAAATTGTGGTTGACTAAAAAATACAAGAAACACGTATGTACGCTCGCTATAAAAATGAGTTCTTCTAGTGAAGAAAATTATATTCTTACGCTCACGCCTACTGAAATTCAAGAGACAGCACAGGCAGTGGCTAGTAATTTGCTACCAGAGAAATCGCGGATTAGTACTTATAGTTATACAAATGTTTTCTTATTTCCTCGCAGTAGTCGTGAAAAGCACTTATGTAATGCCTCGGCCGGAAACGCTAAAGATGGACTCGTATTATTTGAGGGCCTCCACTAACGTGTCGGCCTTCAAACGCACTCGTCCATCTTTTAGCGGTTTTCCGTCCTCTCCTACAATGTACTATAGCATGTCATGAAATAATTTCTGTCGTGTCTTCCAACGGGTTTATTATCCACAACCTCATCCTCCTTTTTGAAAACTATTGAATAATGTAGCCATGTTATAAAAATAAATAGTTTGACACCTCCGATACGAAAATTGGACCAAAAAGTAGGACATAAAACCGTAGTTGAGTTCAAGTTTACTAAATGTCTTGCTCGTTTGCTTTGCGAAAACTACGTTGAGATCAGTTTTGGGCCAAGTGTCAATCAGAAGACCTATCTCCAGTGTCCATAATCCTTGGTGATAGGAGCAACTTCTTTTTTCTGTCTGTGTATAATTCAGTAACACAGCATATTTTTTATTTGCAGTTGCAGTTCCTAATAATCGTAATTCACATGGCGACCCTGGTCTGGAAGACTGATTGTGCCTACCCCCGCTGGATAGCAGCCGTTTTTCTACCCCAGAATCTTTTCATGCTCATACTGTTCATAGACTTTTATATAAAAGCCTACATAAAACCTAAGAAGGCCAAACTAAACGGTCTGCAAAATGGTCACAATGGTCTTCAGAATCGGCACAGTAATGGTCATCTTAAAAATGCGAAAAATGGTGTTCATAAAAAGATGGAGTAGATTTTATTAACTTTATATCTTAGAATAATTTAGTTAAACACCTACTTCCTGTATTTTTTTTTAAATTATAGTTATAGCTACGTAGTTAAAGTTAGACCAAGATAAGTCTGCAACGATTTTGATAGCACACGCAGTACAAATAGATAGAGCATAGAAGTTTGACATTTAAAATAACACTTACACTACGTGTACTATAAAAATCATTGCAGACTTTTCTTGGTCCAGCTCTACCCTTTACCAACTTTCATGTTGAATAATAGCGAATTCATGATGCCGTTACAGGCACCACTCACGTTGCAACAAATCGCATGCGACTTTAACCCTTTCGCCGCGATTGACTTGATATGAAGTCCGAACATTTCGTGCCCCACACGCCACGACTTGATATCAAGTCGTAGTTTTGGTCAGGTTTGTACATTTTTGACATGGCGCTGATGACACTTTATTACTTCATTGACGTGGCGGCGAAAAGGTTAAGATAATTGCTGGCTAAGTAAGCGCAACGAATTCAGTACCTACTTCGATTAAATCCCGCAATGTAACGCAAATCGCATGCAATTATTGGATTTATTGGTGATGTCTGTGGAGGCCATAAGTCAATTTTGAGACCTGCTGATATGATACTGTATGTGCTAGAAACGTTAAAGTTCGTATAAGAATGCTCATAGAGAGGAAATATTGTTATTAAATACAAGTGATTCATTTGTATTTAAAAACAATAATTATTGCCTATTAGAAAAATATAAAGTATTTATGTACCTCAATAAATCAATAGTAAAAATAACGAAACGCATTATTATTTCAATTTAGTTTATATTTAAGCTTTCAAATAATAAGAAAATACGGTGTTCTTTATTTTCTGTTAGTATTAAGGTTAGATGGGATAAGAGAAACAACGGGGCAAGATAAACATAAGGAATCCTCATACTGTTTCTCTTGCCCCGAGCAAAAATAAACTATGTTTGTCCCCACCTGACCTTAAACAATATTTGACAGTTAATTAGGTACCAATGGTACCTAATAGATGTAAGTATTGTTTTAATTCCCTTTGTATCATTATTAATATTATATTTTACAGTACATCTGGTGCTTCATTACGACACCATGTGCTATAACAAGCACATTACGTAACTAAGTCGATTTAAAGGGTCATATGTACCTACTGTAAAACCTTGTGCGAATAAATACCTAATTCGAAATTCGCCACCAGGTGCTCAGCTAGTTTCCTGTTTTTCGCACATGTATTGTAAATAATTATTCTCTTTATTTATTTTTCATCTCAAGTTAGGTTATTTATAAGTAAATAATTCTTTATTTATTTTCCTTCATAAGTTAGGCTCTTTATAACATGAATATAAAAGTAAAATACAAAAACACATAAAAAAAACATATAAACACATTATAAAAAACCTAACCTAGATTGCCGCCGGCAGCGGGGCTTGGCCCAAGCTGCCGGTGGTCAGGGCCGCAGAGTGAGGAACCGACGTACTAAGTAGTAAATAATTATTATTACAATGGACAGAAATACAATATACTTTTATATCACTGAATTTAATTTATAGTGGTCAGTTAATTATATTTATTAACAGTTAGAGCGGTTTCGCACTACGTCGCATCCGAATCCGATCCGAACCCGTGAAAATATGGTCCGTAGTAGCCGTAGAACTATTTGGTTCAGGCGGAGTATGTCACTTTCTTAGGACGTCACATTCTGAGGACGTCACATTCTGAGTTCGTCACTTTCTGAGTACGTCACTTTATGAGAACGCCACTTTCTGAGGACGTCACTTTCTGAGTTCGTCACTTTCTGAGTATGTCACTTTCTGAGAACGCCACTTTCTGAGTACGTCACTTTCTGAGGACGTCACTTTCTGAGTTCGTCACTTTCTGAGTACGTCACTTTCTGAGAACGCCACTTTCTGAGTACGTCACTTTCTGAGGACGTCACTTTCTGAGAAAGCCACTTTCTGAGGACGTCACTTTCTGAGTACGTCACGTTTTTTAGCATAGGTACGATTTAACAGTATAATATACCTGCACGAAAAATGTATACTGCCAGGAACCAGATAAGCTGTTCGACAATACGGTCGTTTTTATATCCTACATACCAATACCAATCTCTGTTTGCCTTACGCCTGACTGGTAGAGAATTCCATTGGGCAGAGCAGAACGTCATATGTTTCGTGTAATAAAGTGAAAATAGAGAAATAAATAATAAAAAAACAATCTAATTATGTTTAAATCAGATTATTTAATTCAGAATACTTAGAAACTACAAGCACCAAAACATTTCGCCACAGATTGGAGGTTAGGCCGGCAACAGCTTTGATTCAATACACATAAATGTTTCTCACAGTAGGAACCATGATTTTATCATTCGCCGCTGTGATTAGCTGGTGAAGGTATCACGGCAAGCTCGCTGACACCAGTAGAAGGACATTCCCACATATTTACATTTAAACGGACTGCCGCTCCTTTCGTGACAACATATTCTTCAGCATACCGCGTCTTCTGTCATGTCTCCATGAACTCAAACGTCTTTTTTTCTGATGATAGTATAAAATTTGGATATCTGCGTATAAAATCAGCTCTTGCAGTTTGTTTCAGACAATATTTCTTCTCGTGTCACCTGTGGAGAATAGGCGTCAAAGGATTTTTTCTTTGCGTTGTCGAATTTCATAGTTCTCATGTTCTGCATATAATAATGTAATTTATTTGTTTGTTTTCTTCCTATATAGGTTAATATTTGGTTGATGACTATATTGCGATTTGAGTTTTTGTCATAATCTACATAAAATATAATCAGAATTTGAAAGCAGAACGTCACACCGTCATAACACCGTCATTTACAATGTCATTTACTACTTCTGGCTGAAATTATATAGAGTGGTAATAATAGACACATATTTTTTTTGTAGGTAAGTATATTATATTGTATACAGGGTGTTTGGTACATCGTTTGCTAAATTAAAACGGCTTATTATTAACCGGGCAACTAAAATATTAAACAGGAACTTTCATTGGGCATATAATAATATAATTTTGACGACCGGTCTGGCCTAGTGGGTAGTGAGCCTGCCTATGAAGCCGATGGTCCCGGATTCGAATCCTGGTAAGGGCATTTATTTGTATGATGATACAGATATTTGTTCCTGAGTCATGGTTGTTTTCTCTATGTATTTAAGTATTTATATATTATATATATCGTTGTCTGAGTACCCACAACACAAGCCTTCTTGAGCTTACCGTGGGGCTTAGTCAATTTGTGTAAGAATGTCCCTATAATATTTATTATTTATTATTTATTTGGCTGTGCATTAATATTTTAGCGCCAAAAAAATATTAGCCTCAAATATAAGCATCATATTATTAAAAAAACTGGCAGCAAAATCTAGCCACCCAAAAAAATTATAGGGAACTTAAAGTGATAGGTTGGCGACTAAAATAATAAATTGGCAACTAATATTGTAAAGCGATCATAAAATTTAGTTGTCATCTAGTTGTTCACACCTAAGTAATCAACTATAGTCATAACTGAGCATGTCGTTTCAGCGAAGTAGTACTTTAACAAGAAAGCAGTTAAATTTAATGAATATTGGTCACTTTTTACACAAAACACCTCAAATTAATTTACCAATACGTAATGGTCACTATACAGTATAGTTGAAATCTCTTATCATTAAACGCCTAATGGCCATTATACCATTAGATCTTTAAATTTTTAATTACTAATTTCAATAGTGACCACTGTGTTCTACTAGAGTCAACAGATAGGTGCGACGACGAGCAAAGCAAGGAGGAGCGTGTTAGGTTGACCGTGTAATGACCAAACAAAATATTTTAAAAAAACTTCATTTGTGAATTAATAGATTAGATAGCCGTTTTCTTTTTAAAATGTGTTTCATAAATGGTCTGCAATATAATAATTCAGTTGCCAAATAAATACTTGGTACCTGCCTAAACATAATCAAAAGCTGTAACGGCATTAAAATACAACTCATATTGATTTATTTAAAGGTTCCGTTTTTGTTGCCAAATAATTAATTTTAGTACCCATTTCAATTTTTACAAACTAGGTACCCAAATTCGATTAATTAGTTGACCGGTTAAATACGTGCCAATTAAAACGGCAGATAGGCTGAGTCATTTGCTATCTTCCCAGGCCTAGAAATTTTTAATTTTGCGCACGTTTTTTTTTCAGCACTATGCCAGTTTTTCGTATATTACAAATTTTTACTTGCGCAGTAGTAAAAAAAACCATGGCTAATTTCTAGGCATGAGTAGATAACAAATGACTCAACCTATCTGCCGTTTTAATTTGCCAAACGATGTACCAAACACCCTGTATTTATAGTTAGTGATTTTTATTTTATTTCTAGTTTTAATTAAAATTTACTTTATTATAAAAAAATAAATTAAAACAATAATTTTAAATTTAATTTGTAAATATACAGTACCGTAAAACGGGGTCAACAGAAATCGCGGGGTGAATAGAGAAATTTTGAACTTTTTCTTTCAAGTTGTTATATTTAAAAACGTGCATCTCTAAAATTAGATTTTTCTGGAATGCGTATATAGTAGACTATTTATTCTCTACATTGATACCAAAAGAACTTAATCAAACTGCCTAAAAGTTAGATTTTTTTGACTCTAAAGTAAGGTCTCGCCGAGGTAAGAAATGAAGCCTGTCCGAACTTTGTTCTAGCGGTAAATGTTTTGACATTAACTAAGTAAAAGTTAGTTAACCTGGTAATATAGTATTTGTAGTACCTAAATAATAAATAATTTCACAAATGTTCTCTATAATTAAGCATTTTTTTTGCAAAAAACGAATAACAAGCAATTTTACGTGAGAACGGGGTCAGTGGATACGCATATGGGGTGAATAGTTACGCCATAGGGGGTGATTAGATACAAAAAACCTTGGGGGTTAAAAGACACGAAAAAATAATTTTGTGTCAAATAGCTGTTTAACAGATATATATACCATTTGCCAATAGAGTTTCAACATAATAATGACCAAATTCGATGCCTATGACAACTAAAACTTAATATTTCTATTCACCCCTTTCTTGTGTCTATCGACCCCGTTTTAAGGATATGGAGAAAATTGGTAGTTTTCTTTGATTTTCTCTGAGTTGGGTAGGTAAAAAAATATTTTACGAATACAAAATTGAACAACTAACCAAGACTCAAAAAATGATATCAAAATTTTTACTTTTATTATTTGGATTATTGGCGTCTTTGTCTTGAAGTTGAAAATCGTGTCTTTTCACCCCGTTTTACGGTACTTGAAAGTCACATATTTTAATATGAATTTAAATATTTACCTACTAGTTATGGTGGTATTAACTACTCTATACAGGGTGGTACAAACCTCGATGTCCAAAATTTCTTTTTAGTTTCTTCACTACTTGGGCTATCAGATTACTTATTTGGGAACTTTCCACCTCGATTCCTTTGACCGGCGACTCTGTCAAATTATGACTGTTGTCACTTTTTTTTACCTTTAAAAAAACGTTTCTAAAATAACCAAAAGTCCTTGAACTCGCTTTTTTTTTATTAGGTAAAATCTAAACTTGACCTGCTTGAACGTAAAACTTTGACTTTTTAACCGACTTCAATTTCATAGAAGGAGGAGGTTCTGTATTCGGTTGTGGCTATGTTTTTTTTTATGTCTTTTTTTTCCAACTCGCAGCCAAGTGAGGATGCTGATTTTTTTTAGCAACTGCGTCGTTTGTAAAGGATTATGTTAAAAAAAAAAAAAAACAAAAAAGTTCAATAGTTTCTTTAAATAAATTAATCGGTTCACCCCGGAATTTCTTAACAAACGTTAAAAGTTAAAAAATTCATAACTCGAAAACTACGAAAAATCGGCTAACATACATAGGGTATATTCTAATAGCCAGCTAATAGCCCACGGATAGGGGAGCAGAATAGGGGATATTACTGCAATGTTCTGCCGCCAGAGTGCAGTACTCTAGTAAATTCATAGACTAACTTATACATACTCTGTGCCTTAAACTGTTTTTTGACAAGTTTTCACAGACAATAAAATATGACATTGATGCATCAAGGCGGTTTGTTAACAAGGGCCTACCGGTAAACGCGAATATCGAAATTTAGTTATCTGCCTCTTTATCGCTCAAATATGCAAGAGTGATAGAGAGGCAGAAACCGAACTTTCGATTGTCGTGTTTCACGGTAGGTCATGTGATTGACGTAGTGACGCATGATGTGTCATTGATGTTTGTTTACTGTATGTGCTAGTTGTGCCACCTACTCAAAGCTTTGCCTAATATTCCCTATTGAGGAACCTAAAAAAATTTTTGGACATCGTGGTTTAGACCACCCTGTTTAGTTTGAGTGTTGGATTGCAACTAAATCAGTACGACGCTGTCATTTTCTATTACGCGATTACGTCCGATTTTACCCGAAAAACGAAGTTCATTCTGAGTGTTAACGGACTGTAAGTATAGTTGGTCAAACCAATTTGTCATTAAATAAGAACAATAAAAACTACACTCATCCTTTTCTTTTGGGTGCTAGTACTAGTGTAAGACAAGGATAGTATGTTTATCTCTGTCTATGTTTGAAATGAGACAGTCCTTTGACAAACTATATAACCTTTTTGTAGTTTCGCATTTGAAATAGAAAAAAAATCAGCGATGTCAAATCGGTGACATGATAGATTTTTATTGTCAGGCTAAAAGTACAATGTAATATTAATTTAAAAATTCATCGTGTAACCTATATAGGAAAAAAGAAACAAATAAATTACATTAAATATATGCAGAACATGAGAACTATGAGAGTATGGATTACTCCATACGCAGAAGTGATTGATGGCTGAACATATTCTGAAATTCTCGGCAACGCTATGAAGAAAAAATCCTTTGACGCCTATTCTCCACAGGTGACGCGAGAAGAAATATTGTCTGAAACAAAACTGCAAGAGCTGATTTTATACGCAGATATCCAAAATTTACACTATCGTCAGAAAAAAAGACGTGTGAGTTTATGGAGACATGACAGAAGACGCGGTATGCCGAAGAATATGTTGTCACGAAAGGAGCGGCAGTCCGTTTAAATGTAAATACGTGGGAATGTCCTTCTACTGGTGTCAGCGAGCTTGCCGTGATACCTTCACCAGCTAATCACAGCGGCGAATGATAAAATCATGGTTGCTACTGTGCGAAACATTTATTTGTATTGAATCGAAGCTGTTGCCGGCCTAACTCCAATCTGTGGCTAACATGTTTTGGTGCTTGTAGTTTCTAAGTATTCTGAATTAAATAATCTGATTTAAACATAATTAGATTGTTTTTTTATTATTTATTTCTTTATTTTCACTTTATTGCACGAAACATAGGACGTTTTGCCAAATGGAATTCTCTAGGCGTAAGGCAAACAGAGATTGGTATTGGTATGTAGGATATAAAAGCGACCGTATGTCGAACAGCTTATCTGGTTGCTGGCAGTATACATTTTTCGTGCAGGTATATTATACTGTTAAATCGTACCTATGCTAAAAAACGTGACGTACTCAGAAAGTGACGTACTCAGAAAGTGGCGTTCTCAGAAAGTGACGTACTCAGAAAGTGACGAACTCAGAAAGTGACGTCGTCAGAAAGTGACGTACTCAGAAAGTGGCGTTCTCAGAAAGTGACGTACTCAGAATGTGACGAACTCAGAAAGTGACGTCCTCAGAAAGTGGCGTTCTCATAAAGTGACGTACTCAGAAAGTGACGAACTCAGAATTTGACGTCCTCAGAATGTGACGTCCTAAGAAAGTGACATACTCCGCCTAAACCAACTATTTCTATGGTAAGTTACGCACTAGATCCGATCTCCGTCATCCGATTTCTTTCCGTAATTCAACGTGTGCGGTGCGTAACTTACCATAGAAATAGTTCTACGACTACTACGGACCATATTTTCACGGGTTCGAATCGGATTCGGATCGGACGTAGTGCGAAACCGCTCTTATAGGTAATTTTTAAGGCACTGAATTTTGCTCAAAATTAACATGTGCGGGCAAATCTCTCCTCAGAGCGTCTTCACATTGTACGATCCGACATCGGATATCGGATGACCCTTGGAGAAAAACTCCTCGGGAGAGTGCCCTATGGCAGGGGTCGGGAAACCACGGCTCGTGAGCCGCATGCGGCTCTTTAGGTGTACAATTGCGGCTCTTTAAGTCACCCATAAAATTAACCCTTGAGAATTCTTATACCACTGAAATCAACATTTTTGGCTCTTTGAGCTTCCTAAAACTGGTGATTTCTGCAGTTGACTCTTCTTCTCAAAAGTTTGCCGACCCCTGCCCTATGGCATCAAGTCCTTACAAAAGATTTTTTTTTAGGGTTCCGTACCAAAACGGTAAAAACGGGACCCTATTACTAAAGACTCCACTGTCCGTCTGTCTGTCACTCATGTACCGTGATAGCTAGACAGTTGAAATTGTCATAGATTATGTATTTCTGTTGCCGCTATAACAACAAATACTAAAAAGTACGGAACCTTAGGTGCGCGAGTCCGACTCGCACTTGTCAGGTTTTTTACTTTTTTTGTGGTTGTTTTAGACATCCGATATCGGATCTTTGCTCTCAGGGACAACATATTATTGTACTATTGTAAATTAAAATAATAAAATATTGTTTTAAGTGAAGGATTTTAATTTTGCATTCCCATTTTTTTCCATTGCCACAAGCCATCTGAGAAAAGCAATGGAAATGGCAACGGAATATTCCATAAAAAATATTCACCATACATATTCATATTTACTTACTGATTTTTTTCACTTTTACTTACATACAATCATACTTGCCACATTGAATACTTACTTAAATGACAATGTATATTATGATCAATACAAATAAAGAATTTGAATATGAGTATTGCCCCTCAAAAATATATTACATAAATAAATAAATAAGTTTATAAATAAATATTATAGGACATTTTTATACAAATTGACTAAGCCCCATGGTAAGCTCAAGAAAGCTTGTGTTGTGGGTACTCAGACAACGATATAAATAATATATAAATACTTAAATACATAGAAAACAACCATGACTCAGGAACAAATATCTGTATCATCATACAAATAAATGCCCTTACCAGGATTCGAACCCGGGACCATCCGCTTCATAGGCAGGGTCACTACCCACTAGGCCAGACCAGAGCCTCTACCATCAGTTTTAACATTGACATAACGCTCACGTCTACGTAATTTACTTTCTGTACATCTCGCTTGCACTATTGCTCGCATATGCGAGTACGAGCGAGATGCATAGAAAGTAAGTTACGTAGACGTGAGCGTATATGTCATGTCAAAACTGATGGTAGACGTACAGGCGTCCATTACATACATGCCGAAATTTATCAAATATTACTATTAAATAGGTATATCACAATGTCATCGATTCCTTATAATTTTAGTAAGCCTTAATGCTATAAAAACATTTATCCAGTAACCATTTTTGTTAACTTTCGGTTAAATGTTTCTCCCGACTTTTTCGTAATTCATTTGGCAACTTGTTATATATTATTAGAATCATATTAAAAATATTTCTTTTGTAAGTACATATTTTATTTCATTCAGAACAAAGGATGATGTTCCGCTCCCATACAAGTTTGGCCCAACACTCGCTAAACATGGGTGGTATATTGTTAGGCTCCAAACATGAAATGAAAGTCCCGATAGTTATTAGAAATTCACGGACACTTCACAGAACATTATAAAAGCGGAATTTCTCTACGATTTGGAGGTTAGGAATTCTGCCTTGTATCTGGCCATGTTAAATATTATTATGCCTTATTACAAGAAAATAAGGTGCCGTAAATAGTGTAAACATATCGATGATATTGGGCGTTTAAAGGCTGTCAAGGAACAAAAATAGAATGAGTTGGTATTAGGTTAATACATTTTTTTTATAAATTAATACATTTAATACGACTTCCCTAAATGAATAAGACATAGCATGCGAACCGGAATAGACTATAACAACTAGAGCTGTTTTATAGTAAAAATTGTTATAGCATCAAATGTAAAACCAATCACTTAAGTAAACATATTTACTTCAATTCCAGAGAGAGAAGAAATACAGTAACAATCAAAGGATTGTTATAATGAATTCGATAAGTAACTCATTCCAAAAACAAATGTTTGCCTAAAAGGCACTTAGTAATAAACTTAATTTATTTCAAAGAAGTTAGAATTCCTATTTTGTAGGTTTATCATATAGGTAATTGATAAAAAAAGTTAGATATATATTTTCCCTTTATTTTAATGTATTTTTAAGTTTTAACCTATTTTCGTGTTATTCATATTCATACCCTGATATCAAAATTAAGGTTTTATTAAAAAAGTTAATCAATATTAAAGAAGTATAAAACTAAATCAGTGGGGACAGCCGGTGAAAGCTAATTGTAAATTGGTGCTATTCTAGATTTCATACAATACTATCAAATAAATATGTAATAATTAATATGAAAACACAATCCATAGCGACTCTATTCGTTCCATATTCGTTCGCTATTCACTTTTGACGTAAGTTATTTGGGTATGTTACTTCGAGCAACACCGGCTTCCGACAGTATGTTACAATTAAAAGTCATTGGAATAAAAAGTTTTTACTGTATCGCAGGTCTTATTGCAATTTTGATACTTAGTGCTTAAAACAGTATGTCGTTAGTGGTATGAATGTTTTTCTTTGAAGTGAGCGTTATTAGCATCAACAGGAACTTCGTAGAAAAGTATTTTGCTACCATACTTTTTTGTTTGGCTCTGGACGTCCATTTATGAAATGTCATTGATTCTATGTAATGGCGTGGGATGTGTTGGTTCGGTTTAATAACTCTTTAACTTATTTTCTTTACTAAGAAGTGTCTGTTGGAATCTAATTTATGTATGAAATTGTAAGAAATATTATTAAATTTATCGTATATATAGCATGCTTATCGAATCATAGGCCAAATTCGGCATGATCCTTTAATACAGAACTGATACCCACCCCCCGCAACCCGCTCCCGTACGAATAGGGTACTTGACTGTATTTAAAATAAATTATTTTACACCATGCATGAAATAAGCACCAGAAGATTAATAGAAAAACGTGGACAGCAGTTATTTTTAGACACAATTTATATTTTTAAACCCGTATAAAACTATTAAGAGTAGGTAATTTTATTGTGACGTCACATGCTAGTGTTTCATATAAATTCCATAGGAGCAAAATCGTTTTGACAGGGGGGCGATTTTTGAATTTCGATCGCTCGATTTCGTCACTCGAAAATCGGTGGAAAACGGCGAAATGCAAATTTTTGAAATACGAGTGATAGAAATTTGGAATCGAGTGGTATTGACCACTCGTTTTCAATTCTATTAGTAGAATTTAAATGACTAGTATTGGAGATATTATTGTATACACGAAATCGAGCGGTCGAAATTCAAAAATCGGCCCCCAGTTCGAAAAAAGAAACTGATTTGACTAGTAGTCAAATAACCTATTAGGTACCTTTCCCCACGACAGTCTACAATTTACATTATTAGGTGGGTATGTAAAATACTGTCGCATCTCTGAATACCTATCGGCCCGATTCGAACTTTAAGATACGTCAGTTAATAGATCTAGAAACGATATGGATTAAATGTTTCAGTGTCAAAAGTGACGCTTTTGTTTGAAGAACAAAAAGAAAGTTCGAATCGGGCCGTAGGTCAAAAATTTTCTAAAGATACGACATGGATTGGATATTAAGTGTCAAACAAAAACGTCACTTTTGACACTGACTTATCCGATCCATATCGTATGTTAACAAATGTTTGAGGTATCTTAATCTTCGAATCAGGCCGAATAATGCAATTAATTTGGCTCAGGCATTGACCTTCTTCATCGTATTGTCTTCTGAACTTCTAATCTAGAGGGGAAACTGGGCCTTATTGGAACTGGGGGCCGATTTTTGAATTTCTACCGCTCGATTTCGTGTATTTTGTTCAATAATATCTCCAGTACCCGGCATTTAAATTCTACTAATATAATTGAAAACGAGTGGTCGATACCACTCGATTCCCAATTTCTATCGTTCGTATTTCAAAAATTAGCATTTCGTGACGAAATCGAGTGGTCGAAATTCAAAAATCGGCCCCCTGGTTCGGTTTCCACACAATCTGATGCTTTACCGGAAATAACTGGTAATTATCAAATAATATTTCCAAGATTTTTGGTAACTAGCGAGAAAGGTATTACGAATGAACATACAGGGAAGTAAGGGGAGAGGAAAACCTAGGAAAAGGTGGATGGACTGTGCGAGAGATGATATGAAACTATGAAACTGACGCAAGTAAATGATGAAATGACGGACGAGAGAGAGGTATGGAAGGAAAATATTTGTTGCGCCAACCCCAAGTGAATGGGATAAGGGCAAGCGAACGATGATGATCTTTGGTACCTAGGGGAGACCGAGGTGAGTTGTGACAGAGGAGAGTTGTGACATTGTCGATTTTTTGGAATCAGTTAACTAAAAACTAGGTCGCAATAGCACGCGTTTGTTAGTTCAAGATGCGAGCTAACAAACGCACACTGTTGCGAGCTCACTAACAGTTATTAGATTCCAAAAAATCGACAATGTCACAACTCTCCTCTGTCACAACTCACCTCGGTCTCCCCTATACGAGCCGGGATTCGAACACTGGACCTCCTTACTTCCTAGAAGAATTTCTTATAAAATTGGAAAGCCATTAAAACTAGGTACCTAATACATTCGTTTACAATTTAGTAACGTGCCCTTTATTTTCAATCGAAAGTTTCCATCCAGAATATAATTATGGAAATTTTCCATTAAGATGATCTTCCTCGCAGAATGTAGGTACAAATGGTCCATCGCTAAGACTTTGTTGTCGATTTTTACCGACTATAATTTGTTTGCTCGCTTGTGGCTCTCGTGCCGCCTACGACTAACCATGACTGACATGTCTATAACCTTTTTTAGATTTATTTATTCATTTACTCTAGTATAAATAAACTGCTATTATAATGCAGGTAGAGTTAGACCAAGAAAAGTCTGCAGCGATTTTGATAGCCCACGCAGTGCAAGTGTTATTTATACGTCATAATTTTATAGAAGTTTGACATTTAAAATAACGCATGCACTGCGTGGGCTATCAAAATCGCTGCAGACTTTTCTTGGTCTAAGTCTACCTATCTTCCCCAAATTGTGGTATATTTTGAACTAAAATTAACCTTAATAACATTTCAGCTGGCAATTATTTTTGTATTTGAATAACATCATATATTATATGTATTTCAAATTGTATTTTCGAAATCATTTATTTACATACAATATATATACAGTGGTACTACTAAACGAAATTAATAACTAGCTTAAATCTAAAATAGGCCCTTGAGGCATTGTACCAAGGATGCTGGCGGCATTTCCTCGCTGTATCGCAATGCTGATACGTTGTGCGAGGTAGCCGCCAGCTCTTCGGTCACCAGTTACGTCAACCAGACGCTTCGCGATTTCTGCGAACAACTTATGCGCGCTGGGACCTCATGGACCTAGAGTTTCAACACCAAATGGTACAAAATGGTACTCTCTACCGAGGCTCTTATATTTGTTACGTTTTAGAATTTCGGCGCTTTCCGCCGCTCCGCCCGCTTTTACAGTAGTCCGTTGGAGGTGGGACGGTGCCAGTGTGTCTACGCAGGTAGCATCCCACACCAACATCCGTCCGAAGCTCCAAGGAACTAAGGACACTCCATCGGGCCTCTTGCCATCATCTCTGATAATGCCAGTCGGCTCAAGAAGAGCAGGCACATTGATGGTGGCAAGAGACCGGCGGACTATGTCATTAAGCGACGCATGTCTCGAAAAACGGCCTGCACTTTTTTTGACAAGATATTGTATTGTGTTAATCGCTTAGTTAGTATAGATCGCTTGTCATTTGAAAGACTAAGGTTTTTTTAAAGGAGTGCCACATCATCAGGACATGGATTATGTATTTATTACTTAACTAGCTAATGCCGGCGACTTTGTCTGCGTGGAATGATGATGGTTATTAATAAAAACTATCCTTTGTCCTTCCTCGGGCCTCAAACTATCGGCTCGATTCGGGAAATGAATTAGAGATTAACTAGATACGATATAGTAAAGATATGTGACGTTCCACGGCAAAGGGTACCTTATGGCGGCTGGCGCCGTGATTCGGGTAATGAATTAGAGATTCACTAGATACAAAATAGTAAAGATATGTGACGTTCCATGGCCAAAGGTACCTTATGGCGGCTGGCGCTTACGTCGCTTAGCGCCGCAATAATATTGGAGCGGCGTTAAAATAATAGCGTAATCGCCAACCGCCATAAGGTACCTTTACCCGTGGGACGTCACATATCTTTACTATATCGTATCTAGTTAATCTCTAATTCATTTTCCGAATCGCGCCGTATCTCCATAGCGGTATAAGCATGAGGAGGTAACAGACAAACAGACAGTAGGGATTTTTTTATTTTAAATGTGTCTATACAAGAGCGAATACATCCCAATAACCGGACTAATCCTAAAAAGGTCTATTTTACTCTCTGAATGGAAGGCCAGATGGCAGTCGCTTAAGTAAAAAATAGTGACTACGCCAATTCTCGGGATTAGTTGCCAAGCGAATCCCAGGCTCCCATGAGCCAAGCAAAAGCCGGGACAATGCGTGGAAGATGATGACTGGAAGAGCGAATACATATGTAATTGTAATAAAAATAACAGTGGCTGGTCGCAAATTCCTTAACGGTTTTTAACGATACAACTTTAAACAAAACCGTATTTTGGTTACTTTAGAATAAAATAACACATTAATAATTCAAAATTAGAACTCCTGTATTCTTGAAGGAACTATGTCTATCGCGTGTTCACTTATTTTATAAGCAGCCCGGTCGATAGTACCGCAGTGCCGGCTACATCACCGCACCGCTCGCACGGTGCCCGTTACCAACGATTTCGAACACCGGCTGATTCGAAATTTGAACGGTGAGTATCTTTTTTAATTGTAAAAAGTAATGGCTGAAAACGGCCAGTATTTATAGTAAAGGAAGTGTGACTGTGAAACAGTGATTTTTTTAAATTTCGATTATTTATTTTTGTAACAATTTAAACTTTTTTTCGTTTTGACAATAATCTTTGTATGTTTATAGGAGTTGGTATAATTGGGGAAGTTGTTTATTGAGAATTAGAATTTAGTTACCTACTGAAGTTCACCAAATTATTGCTGGAAAATGTTTACGTAACGTTTAATTCAATTTGAGCATGAAGGAAAACTTACGTAAGTAATTTTAATCTATAAAAGAACTAGTGAGAAATGTGTTCACACATGGAAAATAACAATAGAAGCCTGAATATCAAAGTAATTATTCATTTAAATGCTTTAGTGTAAGCAAACAACAACATTAGTATAGGTAATTTAACTTAATATTTATGGATATTGGAATTAGATTTGACATGCGAGCTTGTAAAAGTAGAGGTAAAATTATATTGAAAAAATTTACGGTCACAAAAAGAACATTGTCACACATACATACTTTGTATTTTATACATTAACTACCCGCCCCGGCTTCGCACGGGTTACACAAAACCTTAACAAATTATACACCTAAACCTTCCTCAAGAATCACTCTATTGATAGGTGAAAACCGCATGAAAATCCGTTCAATAGTTTTCGAGTTTATCGCGAACATACCTACATAAATACATTTTTTATAAGGTGTAGTGATTAGGTACGTTTTTTAGGATACCTAATTTAAAGTAAATCTTAAATCTTTCCTAAGTACCTATTTCAATCGGCCAGGTTTTCTACAGTCTAACCCCCTTATTTTTAAATCTTTACAGGCCTCAATTAGTTTATTTATGTTATACATATGTCTTTTTTACAAATACATAAGTCACAATGACAGATTAATCAAAAAGACAAACGATTAATGATTGACTTAAGGGGCCCACTGATTGACAGTCCGCTGGACGGTATCGGCCTGTCAGTTAGAACAAAATTTTGACAGTTCCGAACAACTGACAGGCCGATACCGTCCGGCGGACTGTTAATCAGTGGGCCCCTTTAAAATGAAATTATGAAACGAATAGTGCGTTTATAAACAATACTTAAAATAAGACAATATACATAAAATATAAACATAATAATATATGCCCTCGATTTTATCTACTAAAAATAAAAATAAATAAACGTGTTGTCGTCGTAGCTTATAACAAACTTTCTATCTATGAATAAATAAAAGAATAGGTACTATTTTTACCAGGAATAGATTGATAACAGAAATATTTGAATGCGAAATTTTAACTCAAACTCCTTTTTGGGTAACAAAATATATATTTTAAGCAGGCCATTGACGAGCCTTCCAAATGGATGCCGTTACAATGGATTCATCCAAATGGACGGCATCCTAATATTAAACATTGTACGTTTTTGTCATTCACGGACCGATTTTGGATTGCAGCCACGCTATTTGGACTGTTGGAAGGCTCGTCAGTGGCCACCTTTACAGTCGCCATCAGATATATCGGAGCGGCCAAGGTGCTCACAAATATCGGAACACGCCTCTATTGTCAGGGCGTTAGAGCGCGTGTTCAGATATTGCGAACACCTTGGCCGCTCCGATATATCTGATGGCGACTGTACATATAATATATGTAGCTTCTACTTGTTCAAGTATTTATGTAGATTATGTCGGAGGGGTGTTGACCTGCAGTGACTCCAGTGAATGTGGTCGCACATTTGCTGCAAAAATTGGCTGTCGGTCAACTGAGAGCGCACCAGCGATGCTCTCAGCGGTAGAACGCAGTCGCTGTGGCTGAAATCGGCTAGGTGATGATGATGATGATGAGAAGTATTAGCTATTCAAAAGTAAAGGATGTAATTTCACGGTTTTGAGGTTAGACTGAAACTTATTCGAGACAATATTAACGATATTGGAGTACCTACTTGTACAGTCACCTGCAATGATATGTTACTCTACGAAGGCCGCAAAAATATGTGACACGCGGTTATGGCTCTACAAATAAGATCTTGTCAGATATTTTTGCAGCCTTCGTTGTGTAACATATTATTGCAGGTGACTGTACTAGCTCTGCGACATTATGCAAATGATAAATCCTTAGGTTTTCACACCAAGGTTATTTGCTATAAACACGCGATACAAATATGTATATGATTATGAAGAGCTGCTAAACTGGAGGTATAGTGGGTTCAAATCCAAATGATTGAAAGTCGCACGCTTTTACCGCTAGGCCACCAGCGCTTCAAAATATAAAATAAAAGTGTGTTTTTATAATTTTCTCAGTCACAGTCAGAAAGGAAGATCATCGTTCCTTGCGCTTTACAGACCTATAAGTGGAATATGTGTATACAAATAAAATAGAGACAAAAAGAGTGCAAAGAGTCTTACCTGATAGACAGTCTCCACATTGTTAACATCTCTATTACCTGTCTTTTACTTTGTCAGGTCTCATTCCGTTGGGAACCTCGTGAAGACTCACATGCTCCAGACATCCAAGCAATCATGGCCAGCCCGTTGCCGCTTCAACTCGCCAATCCTTCAAGTAAGTACATATAAATAAACTAGGTACCGTAAAACGGGGTGAGTAGGTTTCGCGGGGAGAGGTGGGTTATGAATGGGGAGACTTCTCTTTTTGAGAGGGGGGTGAGAAGGGATTTTAAGGCTACTGCTACAAAACAAATGTATTCCAATTTAAAATGGAGCTATAGTAATACACAAAATAAAAAAAAATCGATCCAACAATCTTCCAAAATCACCTTTGTATGAAAACCCCTCTCACCCCAAATACGAGGCACTACGGGGTGAGGTGGGTTTTCCTCTTTATCGTCAAAGTTATGAAATGGAACTACCCAAAATAAAATAAAAATTAAAATACAAACGTCCGGAACACTTATTTTATTATATACACCATTCAGTTTTCATATGTAAAAATAAAATGTTATCGAGGTTTGAATTTCAGTTTTGGCCCTACTCACCCCATTTTACGGTAACACCTCACGGTCATTTTGAGATTTAATTGCCATGGCTTCATGTAAAATGTAATAAGGTGGCGGAACAGACAGACTTAGACACGCCCTCGCCTGACAGAGAATGAAAAACTTTGGAGCAAGCTTTTTGAAATCTAAGGAATTCAAAGTACTACTGAGGTCCATCATCCGACACATGGAGATGGTTGACAAAGCTTTTGAGCATAAATAAGGCTAGCTATTCAGAGGCGATTAGAAGAAAGACCAGGCAGGCTAGCCAAGGTGACGATCGCTTGCGCTTCGCCATCGTCTTCCTATCACTCTTCCAAATTAGTGTGACTGTGACTGTTGCGTTTCGTTCGCTATGTAGCGATAGCGATTGGCATTTTCTCTACTGGGCCTATGCTTTCCAAGCCGCTCTATATAGAGCGATAGAGTGATAGAGCCAAATGTGCAATCAGGTTAGAATTTCTAACCTGATTGCACATTTGACTTTTGTCTCTGACGTTATTCTGTTCGCCCTACGCGTGGCCATTCGTCTAAGAATGTCATGACCGGACTGGACCAAACGCGGGAATGTCATGACAAGTCATGTCATTACTCATGATAGTGTCGGGCCCGTATATCCCTACGCTTCCTTGCCATATGGCCAGTGATCATGATCTTCCAAATGATTTGCGGCGCGATTCGGAAAATGAATTAGAGATTCACTCTTAGATATGAAATAGTAAAGATATGTGACGTCCCACGGGTAAAGGTACCTTATGGCGGTTGGCGCTTACGCTCCAATATTATTGCGGCGCCTTTTGCCGTGGAACGTCACATATCTTTACTATTTCATATCTAGTGAATATCTAATTCGGCGCCGAATTGCGCCGTTGGTCCTGTTCTGATCAAATGGCCGATGCAACTAAGTACGCGTTAATGGGTGAAATGAAAACAGTGGAGAGCCTCGTTTTAATCTTGAATTCCTCGAGAATAGATGCGCGTATTGTAATTTTAAATGGCTGAGTGAAAATTGTGAAACTTGAAATCAATGAATCCAAGGCGGTTCTCCTTAAATATCCACATTAGACTAGTAATCAATCATTGTTTTCATCTATATCGTTTCGTAACCGCTAACCCCGGTCCATTGTGTACTTCTATTCAATTATTCAAAGTGTACTTTAATTATTTACACGTATTTACAAATCTATTTGACGGCCTATTTACCCTATATTAAGTAAGCAAGAATGTTGTAATATGTATAACGCTTTTAACTTTAGATTAAATTCAAAGTTCTACTTTCAATGTTTTTTTAATAACTAATCAAAAAGAACATATTAAATATGTTTTTGTATTTGTAATAATCATAAATCAGTCAAAATATAAAAGTAAACGACAAAACGTTTAAAAATATATTAAAATAAAAACCGGGCAAGTGCGAGTCGGACTCGCGCACGAAGGGTTCCGTACCATAATGCAAAAAAAAAAACGAAAAAAAAAAAGCAAAAAAAAAAACGGTTACCCATCCAAGTACTGACCACTCGGACGTTGCTTAACTTTGGTCAAAAATCACGTTTGTTGTATGGGAGCCCCATTTAAATCTTTATTTTATTCTGTTTTTAGTATTTGTTGTTATAGCGGCAACAGAAATACATCATCTGTGAAAATTTCAACTGTCTAGCTATCACGGTTCGTGAGATACAGCCTGGTGACAGACGGACGGACGGACGGACGGACGGACGGACGGACGGACGGACGGACGGACGGACGGACGGACGGACAGCGAAGTCTTAGTAATAGGGTCCCGTTTTACCCTTTGGGTACGGAACCCTAAAAACAAGCCAGAATAACCTTTACTACATGTCTGCTCGTTATGGGAAATATGGGATATCCTGTATTACATTTATAATAAAACAAATAGTGATTGTAATTTTTCCAAATTTCAAATTAATAGCGTAAGTATTTCTCGAAATATTTAGCGAAGTGACAGATAGACGGATGGATAGTGTCGTACCATTAATGTTTCTTTTTACCTTTTTGTACAGGACCCTAAAAGGTCATTTATTATTCTGACTTCCAGTTTGCGCTTCATAAAGTATGGCATCTGTCCAAGAAGGGGTCAGACAAGAAAGTCACCGGTTTATGACTTTCATAAAAACATTTACATTGACATTACATAGTCGCACAACAATCAAATGTCTGGACACACATTTCTCTATACATATTTATAATGCCTGAGCATTCGAATACCTACATCGATTCGAGCGAAATGAACGCGCGAATGACAACTGACATCATTCAGATGTCGTTTTGATGTCAGGGGTCCATTTCTCAAAAGCTTGTAACTTGTAATAAAAGCGGATGTCACTTTTTTACAGCATTTGTTAGAAAGGGACTTCCACTTGTATTACAAGTTACAAGCTTTTGATAAACTGGCCCCGGTGTACGTTCGAATGTAAATGAGTGACAAAAAAAAACTACCTATTTTAATACAATCTGTTTTCATACATAATATATCAATGTAGGTACTTAACTGACGTCGTGAAAATAGCCGCACTTGATTTAGAAATGTATAACATAAACAAAATTAAAGGAATTGTTTTTAAGTAAACATGTTACAAAATTCAACCTTACTTTCACTTAGATATAAGACTCAAATTACCGCTAATATGGTAAACATGCTTTTCAACAATCGCTTTTCATTTGTTTTACCGATCGCTCTTTCGAGTCACGCGATGTATAGTTAACGTCAAATATATGTACACAGTTTTCGACCTTACCGGGTGGTAATAAAACGGGAGTTGAGTAGATGTTTTTGGCGTAATTTAGCCCTTGTTTAACCTACATTTTTAATGAACGATTAGATTTGTTTTGACCTAAGACTTTTAGGTTTGTTATTGGCTATGTGACCCGTTATTACCCAACTTGCTCATCAGGCCAGGGTAGTGCTAGCATTAGCATGCAAATAATACTAGTATGTAAAATGTCCAAACATCAGCATATTACAGACATACCAAGACCAGCGTCTTATGCGTATTTTTGTCAATAATTTTATTGCGTAATTATTATTATTCATAGCCCACTGTGTCCCACTGCTGGGCAAAGGCATCCCCCCTCTTCCTCCACTCGTCTCTATTTAGTGCAATATCTGGCCAACCTCTCAAGAATTAGGGTAATGAGAAATAGGGCCGGATTTTTCCGGCCGACTCAGATATCTATGTAAAAAAAAGAAAAAAAAAAAAACTCAAGAGAAGGAGTCCAAGTTATCCCGCCATCGCCGACGAGGCCTGCCGGCTCCCCGGTTACTGCGTAAACGGTGTGGAAACGTCTTTGACTGCCTTTTGATAATAGGGTATTATACTGTATTTAAAATAAATTATTTTACACCATGCATGAAATAAAGCACCAAATAATTATTAGAAAACACAGATAGGAGTTATTTTTAAACACAAGTTCTATTTCATAAATTGGATGGAAATATAAAAACCGGACAAGTGCGACTCGGACTCGCCCACCGAGGGTTCCGTACTTTTTAGTATTTGTTGTTATCATCTGTGAAAATTTCAACTGTCTAGCTATCACGGTTCGTGAGATACAGCCTGGTGACAGACGGACGGACGGACGGACAGCGGAGTCTTAGTAATAGGGTCCCGTTTTACCCTTTGGGTACGGAACCCTAAAAAGTAGGTGAGTTGACCGTGATCAACGTCACGATGTAATGTTTCATATAAATTCCATATTAGCAAATCGTTTTGACAGTTCAAAAAAAGTAACTGATTTGACTAGTATGAAAATACCCTATGGAGGCAAACGAGCAGGCGAATCACCTGATCGTAAGCAATAACCGTCGCCCATGGACACCTGCCACACCGGAGGGGTTGGAAGTGCGTTGTTGGCATTTAAAATGGGAGTACGCTGTCTGCGGTTCGCGTGATACTTCATTTGCTTATAAAATTTGTACCTCTTTATTACCTTTTTAGTTTTAATGATTCTACGTCGGTTTAGTATATTATTATAAATGCAAAAATAACTCTGCCTGTCTGTTTGTTACCTCTTCATGCTTGAACAACTGACCCGGTTTCAATGAAATTTTGTATGTAGGTAATATAGTTTCAAGTTTGAAGCTCGGGTAATGGAATAGTTTTTAACAATCATCATCATCATTATAACAAAGTCGCGGGCCTAGTATAGATAAAATAAATAAGAAAAGTACATAAACATATATGAGTCGGTTTCAGATACATTTCCAGTAAGGTGCAGCGGGACAATTGCGGCTGCGGGCTAATTTCAACTAATCGAAATGTCTTCCATGTTTTACATTATTAACTAGAGTGCCATATATGTCCAGATAGCGAAAAAGATAGTTTGTGTGTGTTGTGTGCGACTCTTTTGACGGCCTCCTAGCCTAGTCGGTAGTGACCCTGCCTACGAAGCAGGGGGTCCCGGGTTCGAATCCTGGTAAGGGCATTTATTTGTGTGTTTATCACAAATATTTGTTCCTGAGTTATGGATGTTTTCTATGTAAGTATATAAGTATTTATATATCATTATATATTATACATATCGTCGTCTAGTACCCACAACACAAGCCTTATTGAGCTTACCGTGGGACTAGATTAATCTGTGTAAAATTGTCCTATAATCTCTCTCTCTCTCTTCCGAGCTATATATCCCACAAGGGGATGGGGTCAGCATTTCGTGTCTTTCGCTTCCATTTCGCCCGATCCTCGACGTCGTTTTCCTAAAATTGTCCTATAATATTTATTTATTTACCCCGCAGTCGAAATTGCCCCGCTGCACCTTAATCAATATGTATACCTATTTTTAAAACCAGTTGTTGTCAACCTAGGGTGTAAACCACCCCCTAGCATTGTTTTTATCCGTAGTTAATAATACCACTTTAATCACAGGCTTTAATAATGATAGTAAATTAACATGTCAACTAACTTGGAATAGTAACTTCCTATAATAGGTTTGACCTGAATAAAGTTCAGCCTGTAGGGGGGTTATTGGCCTTAAGAGATAATTATCTTTAATAAGAAATTGATTTTTAATTAGTTTAGATTCTGACGAGTCAAATAGGCTGTAAATATACAGGGTGAGTAAGCCAAAGGTAAATTAAATACCTACCTAAAAGTTAGAAGTCCATTTTATTAAAGAGGTGGATAATCTATAGGAATTATCTGAAGCATAAGCAACGGAAACTGCAGGATTTTGTTATGTTTCATCAAATTTATACACTATGTCGATAGTTATTTTTGAAAACAGTGCCCCTAGTAAATTTCATTCGATAGCGTGACGTGGCGTACGCGTTTGCGTTAAGTGTCATTTTGTATGGGATTTTGAGTTTCCAAAACGTCTCGCTTGGCGCGCTGTTTCGAAATCCCATACAAAAATAGACATGACGCAAACGCGAACTCGTTCCGCTATCGAATAAATTCACACTAGAGGTTCTGTTTTGAATTTTGCTCGTCAGATGGTACATACTGCAGGTTTTGACAGATAGCGCATAGGTTTTACAAATACTATCAAATTCTTGTTTTTTTTGGAAGTCGTTTATGCAGAATCCCATAAAACAAAACTACAAACAACTAAAATCTACGCTAGCGCCATTTATCAAAACCTTTGACAGTTGCCAACCCCATTTAGTCACCGTTGATTTCGGCGTTAGCGTGGCCAAGGGATTCCATCCTGTATATTTAAAATACGACAAGCGCTAAGTGATTACTTCTATAAATAAACCTGTACAGGTGCGTCATCGAACTATATTCATGTTCCTATATAGTTGCTTACTAAATTTATTATGACCACATAATGACGTACTTTGTATAGGGTGTGTAGAAAAATAGGGGTGGAAGGGGGGAACAAATTAACAGGCCGCAACACTCCTAACTGTACATCGGTGGACCTTATTACTAATGGCATAAGGTCCACTAATGTACAGTTAACAGAGTAATGGTACCATCGTCTACACCAGCGGTCGGCAACCTTTTTTTGCGTAGTTTTAGTAGCGTAGTTAACGATGAGTAAGTTGACGCGGGCCGCACTTTGTTAATATTTATGACTTTATCAGACATTGTCGTTTCTCAATATTACATAGCCAGAGAGGCTCGCAGGCCGCAAGTGACAGTTTCACGAGCCGCATGCGGCCCGCGGGCCGCAGGTTGCCGACCGCCGGTCTACACTATTAAGAGGAGATTAACGTATTTTTTTATATTAAATTTTCACGTTTTATTCCAGGGCAAATGCCGTGAAAAAATTATCACGGAAAGTAAACTTGTTATTAGTCTTTACCAAAGACAAGATGTCTATAGTAGGTATTCGTAGAAAATGATAATGTGCCGTTCTCGAAATTTTCCCGAGAACAGAGAAATCTATCTAAACCTCGGAAATCTCTCGGAAATGTTCTCTGAGAGTTTTACCTTTTCGTCGCATAAGCGATGAATTCTTTTGTTTAATCGCTTAGTGTAGGAGATAAAACCAATAGCATGGACGCTTAAAAGCAAATATGTAATTGGCAATATAAAAATTAATACTACTTGATAAAAAACCAGGAGTAAAACAACACAAAAATGCCCAAACAAGTTCTCGAGAATGTTGAAAATTTTCCGGAAATTACTTCGGATAGGAATTCTCAGAAACGAGAATGTTCTCATTGGCACATCACTATTCCACACTCTATCCCAGAGCTAGATTAGTCAATTCTACACTACTTATGTTCACCTCAAAACTTCATCATGTATACATTTCTAGTCATGTCCCGCTAGAATAACATTGATTCAAACGCCTTCATCACTCTTGATTTGTAAGGGTTTGAATGACTACTGAGCCGTTAGTTTTCCCCACTTTTGAATCACATCACTTGACCGTAATCCCTAATACACTAGGGAAAGTAATATATACACATTTTAGGACCTTACGCCTTGGGAATAAGAATCAAACGTGTGTAGATGTTGTGAGAAGTGGACAATAATGTCAACATAACAACTTGATGAAGGGAAACTGACCTACAAACGTACAGGTCGATAGGCTTAAACCGCTACGCTACGAGTGGGTAGGTGACTTAAATTGCAATATCAACAGTTAGACATGGTTCATTAAAACCTGACTTGACAATTGTAAGATCACTCACCTTATAAAACAAAGTCCCCCGCGTGTCTGTTTGTATGTTCGCGATAAACTCAAAAACTACTGAACGGGTTTTCATGCGGTTTTCACCTATCAATAGAGTGATTCTTGAGGAAGGTTTAGGTGTATAATTTGTTATAGTTTGTAGCTTCCTAATAGAGCCCGACGGTTAATCCTATTGTCTATTGTTAAGTAAAACCGTTCGTGCCACTGCCACAACCACCTGCATAAAAAACACTTTACCCAGGTAATTGAATTACAACTCCTATGGAAATTGCAATAAGATTCAAAATGAACTAATGGATAAATATTTTGTTACGATGTGTGTGGTCCGTTCAACTCGCCGGCACTCAGTACTTCGGTTACTGAGTGCCGGCGAGTCGAACGCTACAGAGCCAGTCTAAAATGTGTCATCGAGATGCGTAACAAAGGCGCGTTATCGGGAGAGCGCACCTACACTGGTTTTTTGAGCGTTGGACTAGCCCGCGCTCAGGTGCCAAATAGAATAATTAAGACCCTTTTTTGCAGGTAAGTAGCACATGCGGTTTTACTTAACAATAGACAATAGGTTTAGCGGGTTTAGCCGTCGGGCTCTATTAGGAAGCTACAAACTATAACTCGTGCGAAGCCGCCGGGTCGCTAGTTATTACTATGGTATAGAGCTCCTATTAGCGTAAATTTCATTCGCTAGCGTGATGAGAGTTCGCGTTTGCGTTATGTCTATTTCTGTATGGGATTGAACAGCGCGCCAAGCGGGATGTTTTGGAATCTCAAAATCCCGTACAAAATGACACTTAAGGCAAACGCGTAAGTAAGTACCTACGTCACGTCACGCTATAATCATTCATCATTATTTACACTCGTTATATATGATCACAGTAGGGGTACAGTACAGAGTGGGTCCGAGTAACCTGACGAACTCACGATCTAATACCTACCTTTATGTATATTTATATTATATATATATATATATATTTCGGAGATCTCGGAAACGGCTCTAACGATTTCGATGTAATTTGCTATATGGGAGTTTTCGGGGGCGATAAATCGATCTAGCTAGGTCTCATCTCTGGGAAAACGCGCATTTTTGAGTTTTTATAATATGTTTTCCGAGCTAAGCTAGAAAGGAGGATGGCTCAATTATACATAGTGCTGCAGACATTTTGGACTAGTCATTGAGTTTCCACTCCTGTCGGCACTCCCGGAGTGCAACCCGTTGTTTTTTTTTAACAGTGCCTTAGTTGGACCTGGGACTTCATATTCAAATTTTAAGTAAGTCGTAGCGCAAGAGACTGACATATCGCAGATATATAAATATAATCTGTTGAGTCTAGTTCAGGTATAATCTCGTTACCCTAAGTCCGGAACTAGGAACTGTTACATAATAATAACTGAGCCTGCCTAGCAACATTATTACAACATATTACGTAGTAGTCGTAATCATAAGTTCATTTAAAAATAAAAACCAGTTCCAGTTTTAATAAAAGTTTTTAATATACTTTACTTTTCTTTTGACAGTCATCTTCTACTACTTTGTTAAACTCATCGAAACGATTCCAACAAATTTAAGCTAAATTTAATGATATTGCGTTCTTTTATCACCTAACATGTGGCCACTTTCAGTCTTCTTCAGGATCAGCGCTGTATTAACTTGCCTAATGGTGATTTATTACCCGCTTATCATACGTACAGTCGCCATCAGATATATCGGAGCGGCCAAGGTGCTCACAAATATCGGAACACGCCTCTATTGTCAGGGCGTTAGAGCGCGTGTTCAGATATTGTGAACACCTTGGCCGCTCCTATATATCTGATGGCGACTGTACACCAAAATTTAGTATTTTCAATCAATCAATCAAATCAATCAAAGCATTTATTTTCAGGCTACTAAGGCCCATAGATACATACCTTACAAACTAACATATATATATACAATAATAAAAAACTTATATACTAAACAATCATTTTCATGACGCAGTTTTCTGTTGCGGCGTCACTTGCTCTGGTGTAGGATTCGGCAGATTCCCACGGAACTGCCGAAATATCACACCCTTCGGCCAGAAGTCCGTGCTCGCGATGGATATTTTGAACAACTACTTTGAACATCACCCTCGCGTCGCTCGTAAAGAAGTTCTAATTTAGCTTCTAATAGATATGCTACATCACACCAAAATGTATGTATGTAGGTATGTTGATAGAGGATTATTAAATCGCATAGTCTATTAAATCGTTTGGTTACCTACTGCTGTAGGTACTGCACTAATTTCAATTATACAATAAATTTAAATCAAAAATAAAAGAAAAAAAAAATAAGTAAAGCGTTTATTCACAGGCTTACTTACATCTAAATACATTACATTCTTCTGCCAAACCACAGAGCGGTTTGTTGGCAGACGAGGCTCCTATTAGTTTATGTAAGTATTATGTAGTTTATTTATATGTAACTTAAACTTATCTACTTAACCCTTTACCGCATGCGTAGCCCTATATGGAATTTATAATTTTAAAAACGATTGATTAGGCTAAGGTACAAGGAATAGCATTTCTTTGAGTCATTAACGTTATTATTAATTATACCCTTTTGAGAGCTGAACCTTTAATAAGTTTTTGGCAAAAATTTCATTTTTGGTACAAGTTTTTATCGCTGACTGTAACGACAGACAACTAATACTCATCCAGACAATTCTAAAAACCCCTAAAGCAATTAGGTTGCTTTGTTTCATCACAGAGTTCCTATGGCCACCTCCTGTCTTCATCATCAGATCAGTTCGACAGTACCATATTATTGTATTGTCATCAGAACTACATACAGCTGCCAATTTTCATGACGCTACGATCCTTGGAAGATGGTTAAATTAGTTACCTTAGATTCCATTACATATATAGTTAGTTACATACAGGTCGACCTAATAAAAGCTTGTTAAAAACACGTGTGAAACGAATCATAAAAATGTTTCTCTCATACATTCCATTCATAGTCAACTTTTGTCTCGAAGACAAAAGTTAAACATGACACATGAACCAATTTGGCATCACATTGACATTACAAATGACGTTACATTTAGCTGTCAGAAAGTGACGTTAAGACAAATAGTAACAAGTAACAAGTATATGACCAAGTATGACATGTTATTGAAATATTAGTGGTCCAAAATAAAATTTGGCGTATGACAATGTATTAAGTAAATCTTTAGAATACGTGTATAGGGTACAACTAAAATAAATGTTGTATTGTTCTACAAATAAGAGAGCTTATCTATTATTTTAATATACAAATTAACAGGGCTATAACCGCGAAAAACGATGTTCGTAAATTTCGAGCAACTATCTCGTCACTCTAATTGCGCCTTAATACTATTAATACGGGTATTACTGCAATATTCTGCCGCCAGAGTGCAACACTAGCACCTACAAACCATAAAGTAACTTATACATACTGTGCCTTTAACAGTTTTTGGACAAGGTTTTAGATAATAAAATATGACATTGATGCATCAAGGCGGTTTCTTTACAGAGGACTTACCAGGAAACGTGAATCCGAAATTTCGCTATCTGCCTCTTTATCAATCGAATATGCAAGAGTGATAGAGATGTTAGATAGCGAAATTTCTTGTTTCGCGGTAGACCCACAGATTGTGATGGATTGTGGTAGTGGCACCCCCTACGCAGAGTTTTGCGTATTATTCCCTATTTCAACATAGGTACACGCTGTATGCTTTTCACTCGAATAAAACTTTTTCCTTTTAACCTAAAATGTAACTGGCCACATACACCTAACGTCAACGCAATTTTTAGAACAAAACTGTCAAATCTGTTGACGCATAACAGCTAGATTTATAAAATAAATATAGTTTCTTTGTGTTTTTCAGGTGAAGGGATCAAAATGAGTTACCTTGAAAAAGTGGACCGGTACCTCGATTCACTGAAAGTTGGAAAAAGTGAGTATTAGTTGATTTGTCCATTACATTACAGGCAGGAATGATTACGAACTTTTAGCGACAATTGTATGTTTACCCATTTATCCGTCTTCCTAAAGTATATTTTTTTATTCGGGGTTTAATCATAGATGTAAGTAAATTGAGGTAGATATGGTACCAGGCGCACGATCGTGAGCCATTAAATATAGGTTCCGGAACCTATATTTAGTTAGTCGTATGGGTGACGCCAACCTGTCAAGTTGTCAAAATCGTTGGATCAAATTTTAGTTTTGTCAACTATGAACGTCACACGTCTACATAAATAATAAGGTCATTGGGTTTAGTCTACCGAATAAAAAAATTGACTATAGTTATTATGACTAGACCTGACTAGACCTAGAATTTTTTCTAGCAAAAACGAGGGATTGACAAAATGAAATATCGATAAACAAAGCGAGCTAAGCACATCGGCGTATACATTTCCTCTATATTAGTATATACCTAGTGAACATAAAAGTGAAAACTATTGTACGTAGTATATCCTAAAGTCAGAAAAATAGGTACTTAAATGAAGATAGGCTACAACATTTTTTGCGGTAGCTATCATGTTTTCTATAGAGTTGAAGTACCTACCTACATATCATTAACAGGTTATGTCGATATTTTATTTTTCAATCCCTTGTTTTTGCTAGAAAAAGTTCTAGGTCTAGTTATTACTGATTTTACAATTTAGCGACCACGCGACTGAGTACAGATGTAGTGGAAAAGTGTTTTCCATCGTATTTTCTCGGAAAGGTTCGTATTTCTCATGCTACTTCAATCAACCTCAATACTTTTTGTACCGAGACTGACTGAAATAGCAATGACACGTTCGTACGTTTCCGTGAAAATACGATGGAAAATAATGCACTTCATCTGACTTTTTTTCGTGACATCTTTCTGTTACCTTGGACAACGTCAAGTACCTGTTGGGACTTTCTTTAGACCTCTGAGTTAGAGGTTAAGTTGTATTTTTTTTATATAAACGTTATTGCATAGTAAAATCGTACAAAAGGCGTACTTAATGCCAGAAGGCATTCTCTACCACTATTTTTATAGTATAGATGACCATACATTTATTTATTTCAGGTGCCCTAGTGGACTCATGGTTTATGATGTCGAGTCCGATCCCGATCCTCTGCGTGGTGATCGCGTACCTGATCTTCGTGCGCGTCGGCCCCAGCCTGATGAAGAATAGGCCTCCACTCAGGATCACGAAACTCATCACGTATTACAACGCCACGCAGGTGTTGCTGTCTGTGATGATGGTTTACAAGGTAGGTACTATACTAGTTCATAAACTAATCTACGTGCGCGTAGGCCCCAGTCTGATGAAGAATGGGCCTCTCAGGATCACGAAACTCATCACGTAATACAACGCCACGCGGGTGTTGCTCTTTGTGACTATGGTTTATAAGGTACTTTCCAGTACTATTCATAGAAGTTAACTTTGAAATAGTTAAAATATATATTTAATCAAAGATAAGTATTACAAATTAAAACATTACACCAAAATTACATTAATTATAAAATACATCACATACTTTGAAACTAGATCCAATCCAGTGAACTTATTATGATAAATATACACCGTTAATATCCTTCAAGTTCTCTCAAAGCACCTTGTATATTAAAAAATCTTGACATAATTTACCTACTACTTCTACACGATAGTAATCCAAATAAGTCTTAGTTAAAGGGAATATAAGTTTAAATATTATATTAAATTATGTATATATACTGTAAAAATATTATATGTGAGTTTTTTTTGTAGAATTTATTTGGACATAATTTCGATCCGTACACCACGAACTATTAGTTCGTTCTACATAAATTCCTACGCAACTTGCGTGAAAATTAGTTAATTATGTATTCTGTTTCTTTTCAGGCTCTAAATTTAAACATATTTCGAGACGGTGTGCTCTACGCGGGGTGCAGATATCCATCAAATACTCAAAACAAACAGGTAAATTCCTTACAAATTCTTTTTTTCCACAGTTGCCACAGGAAATAAGCAAGCTAAATTTATCATAAAAGCGCAATTGCTAATTTATTTTGCAAGGCGTAAGTGGGCTTAGAAAAGCTATGCAGATTTTAGTAAATGAATACAATGTAAGTATAATGAATGAATGAATAGGGTAATTATACTGTATTTAAAATAAATTATTTTACACCATGCATGAAATAAAGCACCACATAATTATTAAAACACAGACAGGAGTTATTTTTAAACACAAGTTCTATTTAATAAATCGGATAGAAATATAAAAAAGTAGGTGAGTTGACCGTGACGTTACGATGTAATGTTTCATATAAATTCCATATTAGCAAATAGTTTTGACAGTTCTAAAAAAGTAACTGAGTTGACTAGTAGGAAAATACCCTATTCTATTTAGGAATGCGTAAATGTTGTACTTATGGTAGTATCCCTTTATTTTGTTGACTTTATGATTGTTTTTGCAGCTTTTGGAGCTAGGATGGTGGTACTTCTTCGCCAAGTTCACTGAACTCCTCGACACTGTTTTCTTCGTGCTTCGAAAAAAGAACAAACAGGTAAGTCAGTCGAACGAGTATTCAACCAGTTGTTTTTGAATGCTTTAGTCCTTCTGAAAAGAAAAACATTATTAAACCCTGTCCAGGAATATGATCACGCGCCATGTTGCGGAATTTCACTGGAACATTTTTTTTCATACTATACTGAACTGTCACTCTATACATGAGAATAACAGCGCCCTCTTGACAATGATCATATATTAAATACCTACTGGTAAGGCTTTAATTGAATAAGAAGACGTTACTTAGCTTAGCTCAATTCCGTGGTAAATCTATTTGGCAGAATAGAAAGCAAAGAAAGGTCAATTTAATAAACCTCAGACACTTATAGCGTTATTCATAAGTCAAGTCTAACAAACTTTTGATAATCTTTTGTCCTTATCCGTCATTTTGACATTTGTGTTTGTTAGAATGAGACAAAGTTTAACTGAGATTTGCTAAGTGATGAATAAGGACATTAAAAATAACACTGGCATTCGTAAACATTACACAATGGTAGTGGTAGTAAGCAGTGACGCTGTAGAAATATTTAGCAAATTAATAGTTTTCACAGGATTCTCATATAAGCATTAAGTTTCCCTTCGGGCTATTTCAGAGTGTGCCCGGAGCCTATAACTCTGTATTTTTAGTTACTTACTTAAATAAAAGTAAACAAATAATTTGTAAATTTTCGGGTAGTTATAACATTTATTGTTTAACCAACAAACAACAAAACCACTTGCATCTGCCACTGAACCACCTGACTTTAACCTGCATTATTTGATTATGTAATGTTTTTATCTACCCTCAACTGGCTTAAAAAGCCATTTGAGGGTAGATTTTGTTAACTCTTTTTTAAATACCTAAAGATACAGATATAGACAGGAAAAATACCACTTGATGTTGGCCTACACAAAGACATATTCTAATCGTTTGCATTGTAAACTAAAGCATATACAAGCCATTATTTTCTTCTCAGGTGACATTCCTCCACGTATACCACCACGGCATCATGGCTCTCTACTCCTGGAGCTACCTCAAGTTCGCCGCCGGCGGCCAAGGGACCATTCTCGCCCTCCTAAACTCTGCCGTCCATATCGTCATGTACTCCTACTACCTTCTCTCCGGACTGGGGCCTCAGTTCCAAAAGTATTTGTGGTGGAAGAAATACGTTACTACTTTGCAGCTGGTAAGATTTTGAGAGTTTAGGTTATAAATACTACTACATACTGGGGCTAGCCTGACTTTGATCAAGGGACCAAGGAACTTAATGGATTAAGGAAGGGGCTGGCGGTCTTGACTTTGCCTTCCACGTTGTCATATTCTCTCTGGGCCTCAGTTCCAAAAGTATTTGTGGAGGTGTAATTACGTCACTACTTGGCAGCTGGTAAGATACATTTTGACTGAATTTTGAGGGACCAGGGAAGGAACTGGTCAAGGAACTATCCTCGCGCTGCTCAACTCTGCCGTCCACGTCATCATGTTCTCATACTGCCCTCTGTCGGGGCCAGCCCCTTCCAAAGTATGATGGAAGAAATACGTCACTACGTTGCAGCTGGTAAGATTTTGACAGTTACTTAACACTGCAAGATACTGAAGCGGCTCAAAAAAATTTCTTTGCATTTCATAGATATTCTTACCATTGTTAGATTCCCTCGCCTCTTAACGTTCTTCTGATAATTGTTTGTTTTCTTCCAGGTACAATTCGTGATTATGCTCGCCTACTGCATATGGACTCACTTCTCACCAAGATGTCAGTACGCGGTCGGCTTCACCTACTTCATATCGGCCAACGTGACCATTTTCCTCTGTCTCTTTCTCAATTTCTATTCCAAAAGCTACAAGAAGAAGAAAAGCGGAGAAAAGGAGATACAGAACGAATTCGAAAAACAAAGAAACGGGACCAAACAAAATGGCGTTGAGGCGAATGGAATCACAGCGGGAAAGAACAAAGGGGTGTGCACAAATGATTGTAAGGATATTTCCAATGTAGAAGATTGTCCTTGTGCAGTTGACAAAGCTTGTGGAGACTACATTAAGAAAGGAAAGGTGTTCCTCACTAGACGCACAGCCAAAGCGTGTGAA
The DNA here is from genome assembly GCF_910591565.1 of Cydia splendana. Taxonomy (NCBI): domain Eukaryota; kingdom Metazoa; phylum Arthropoda; class Insecta; order Lepidoptera; family Tortricidae; genus Cydia; species Cydia splendana. Next base: position 3,426,768 of record NC_085968.1, read on the forward strand.
GAACTAGATTACGAAAGTATAGTAAAGAAATGATTCTTATGGTCGAACAATATGGTTAGTTCCGGGTTTTTTGAGACTGAATTTTGTGATGGCGATGATAAACGAAATAATTTAGGAGCGATTGATAAGTAAATAGGAGAAATTGTTTTAGTATTAAGGACGTATGAAATAGAGCTTAAAGTTGACTTTATTTTTAATTGAATTAGTGTCAATTCTGTCACTGAAAATATGTTGATTGTGCTAATAAATTTTATTGATGAAAAGATGTTTCAGCATATCGTAGTTAAAGTGCAGAACATTTTTAATGCTGTTGAAATATTGAACGTACCAGTGAGACGATACGCTTTAAGATTTAAATTACATTAATATTAAAATGCCAACCGCACAATTTTAAATAATGTAGATGCTAAGAATTTTATTGTTTAAATTATAGCCATACGCTGTTATTGTTCAGCAAATAGCATTTCAGGTTTACATTGCAAATTTACTATGGGTCATATGGTCAGATGGGGTAAGACGAACACTGGGGGAAGAGTAACACTTGCAGGGAATTCTCATAGTGTTACTCTTGCCCCGAGTAAAATATACTATGTTACTCTTACCCCACAATCATGTCCTTACACATTTTATTGTCGCGAAGAGAATCGAAAGCTAATTACGCGGCACCCTTAGACGGGATACCTACATTTTTTAAGTACTTGAGACCCAAAGTGAAAGTATTTGTTCTTCAATTTAGGCATATTACAATGCACTTATGAATGTTAAAAACTATCACAGGTTATAACCCTACATCACAGCCCTGAGAAGATACCGGCACAAAAAACTCGGCGGGAAATAAGAAAACGTGATACGTGATATTAACTTCGTTTTGTTCACAGAAGGGAACTTTTTCTATAATAATTATGTTTGACCCCTGTAGAAGAAGACAGTCAATGTTTCTGTATCGTGTGAAACTAAACTAACTATAAATAGTTTAAAGAAGCATGAAAATAAAGCGGAATAAAAGCATTTTTATGTTAAATAGCAATAATTGATAAATTTACAAACTTATGTTTGTAACGTTTATTAAAACGTGAAAAGTACGGTTCGAAAAGTATTTGAACTGTAACTCCAAAATTAACTTAATTAGTTCTTAAAAAGTGACTCACACGCTTAACTTCAAACTCGGATAAATCCATTTGACCCTCTCAGCAAATATCTACCCTATTACCTTTTCTTCATACATAGGTACCAAAATCGCATAATCTGACACATGAATTTACCCGCGTTTGAAGTTAAGCGACTCAATTAAAAATTAATAGGGGTATTAAACTATGCGGTTCACCGGATCCGGTAAACCGGTTAGCGCAATACTGTACTTAAGATAGGTTAGTTATTATGACCAAGATTTAATTTGTTTAAGTATCTTGCCACTGTGGCATGTACTTTTAATTTCCTGCCAAAATAAATGCTCTGTACAAATTTTGTAATTTTCCTGTTTATTTGTAAACAATATTTCTAAGTAAGGATTTAAGAATTTATTGTATGTTGGCAATTTTTCATGCATAATTGATTTTGGACAGTGGCCATTCGGAAAAGCCGTGTGTGGTGGAAGTCCGGAAAAAAAAAATCAAAAAGTACGCAAAAAGTTTATCATAATAGAGTCTAAGCATCACATTTTGGGCGCGATGAGTAAAGAGGACTCCTGGTAATGGAATGTCGTATAGCTAACATTACTGTCCTTGGATTTTAAAGTGGGCTCCTTTTAATGTAATTTCAAAAAATGTGTTAAATTTACTTTTTTTTTCTTATTCTCGCCATTTCCACTTTTTCACTGAAATTTAAGCACACCGTCCGATTTTTCATGAATAATTTAGTGACATCGAAATGACGTCATTTTTCACGAGCTTTGCGGGTTGTAAACAAAGTATTTACTGCCAAATTAATATGTTTTTTACTACCACAATTTTAACGATTTTGTATAATTGATTAACTTAGCGCCACTTGCACCAATCTAACCCGGGGTTAACCGGTTAAACCGTTAATCCGGTGTCAAATTGTACTGGCAACTATGGTCACTCCAGGTTTAACCGGTTAACCCCCGGTCGGGTTAGCGGGATGGTACAAGTGACCCTTTAATCTTTAAAAGGTTAACTGATCGAGTTAAGTAAAAGGTCACAAATATCTGAACGAAGCCTTTATTGTTAAGAAGTGCATGTCCAGATATTCTTGAGCACATTAGCCGCTCCGATGTATTTGATGGCGACTGTACATAACGATGGTATACACTCCGGGGTTGGTATGTATTACCAAAGAGAATAGATAGTATAGAGGGGTCACAGTAAATTTACTGCCATCTATCGACACACGACTAAAACTCAAAATGAAAACGTATAAAATTATCAAAAAAATGTATAATATATGGATAAATAATTTTATTATTTTTGTATAATTTTGACACATGTTCATTCCCTGATATCTATGTGTTAAAATTGTTAAATATGAAACGGTGTCGTCACGCCATCTAGCCGAGCATAGGCTAAAGGTGTGTGCGCCATCTATCCGAGAATGATTTTTTCTTGATTTCCGAGGCACGTTTTTTCCTTAGACTTTATTCATCTTATACGAAGTTACATATATTATGTCTTTGGTATTACCAAAGGTACATTGATTTAGTAAGATGCGTAAAATCGTATTACCTAGCAACTCATGCATATTAGAACGATAGAGAGGCAGATAACGAAAATAACGAAATTTAGATTTTCGTGTTTACCCGTAGGCCCTCATCTCATACAATAATGCATTCCCATCCTTGATTCCATATACATATATCATGTTGTAAAAAAGAGGATATACCTATTTATTTCTTTTGGAAGCAATTAAGTTCTTAAGGGCCACTTGCACCATTCAGTAACCAGGGTTAACCGGTTAAACCTGGAGTTACCATGGTTACCAGTACAATTTGACACTAGGTTACCGGTTTAACCGGTTAACCCCTGGTCAGTGGGATGGTGCAAGTGGCGCTAAGTTCTTATGAACACATTATAAAATATAATGTTATGTATAATAATATATATTTTAACATAACTTATGTGTAGTTAATGAATCACTCAGTTTAATGTGGCCTTGTTTAATTAATTACTTAAGTTGTTTAATATAGTACAAAATAATATTACATAATAAGATGAAATAAAATGTTAATAAATGATGAGAGTTTTCATTGACACAAACAATATATACGCTTATTCGTCAATTACTGCCCGCTATTTAGTCACTGGCCACCTTATATCTACTAAAAATGATTTTGTATCCACCTATTAATAGAATTCATTTTTGTATAAGGTGGCTAGTTATTGAAGGGTGGCCAGTTATTGAAACCTTATATTAAAATGAATTCTGTTTAAATAGGTGAATAGAATTCATTTTTGGTTTAAGGTGGCCAGGTTATTAGCTGGTGGCCAGTAATATATCAAGATTTTTACTTGGCAACTGTAGGAATATAAATAGCAACTGTAGGGTCTGTAGGTGTTTAGGAAATGTATAGACAGCTGTTTAGTGCTCACTTAAAGTATTCGTTTAATTTTTACAAGACTGTTCATTCAATTAAATTAAAATAGGACATTGACCGTCTGGGTCTTTAGGTTTTAAATAAATAAGAATTAAATATCTACCTACTAATTAGTGTACAGTCACCTGCAATAATATGTTACTCTTCGAAGGCCGCAGAAATATGTGACACGCTCTTATGGCTCTAATACAAATAAGATCGTGTCACATATTTTTGCGGCCTTCGTTGTGTAACATATTATTACAGGTGACATACTTGTAATGGTAGTCTTATATCGGGTCATCCTTTATTCGTTTTATTACAAGCTTTTATTTAACTTGCAATGTTTGTAAATATGTATGTTTGGGTCAAATCTTGCAAGCTAATTTAGACCCACTTTTCATTTTAGGATTGAGCTGAAACTTCACCTGCATATATGTGAGTCGGGTGACAATGACAATGTGATATTATGGTTCAGTCAAGTGTAAACATATGGGTGTAGACCTAGAAAACTTACTCAAAAATAGCTACGGGTGTGATTAGTGCTTAGTGCATGTATATTTTTACAATTGACTGATACCATTGAGCTGATCTGATGATGGAGACAGGAGGATGCCCTAGGAACTTTGTGACAAGACAACGCAAGGGGCTTCTGGACATCGGATGATGGTAGCATGACGTAGGAGGAAACGGGGTCATTCGAAGCATGATTTTTGTATGATTTTAGGGTGGGGGGGGGTCAAAATTCGTCAAAAATAGATGACGTAATTTATGAACAGCCCCCAACCTAATTTGTGTTTGGATTTGTTAGAATAGTCTCGATGAGTATTAGTTGCCTGTTGGAAGAAAAGGACAGTCAGCAATAAGAATAAGCTTGTATCTAAAATGAAATTTTGGACAAAAAACTTAGGGTTCCGATTCGACTCCGTGTCACTTGGTGGCGATGTCATTACCGACGTTATGATATTTAAAGTCAGACCAAAAGTATTATGGCGAAAATTATGATAGTTCGACAGTGACATCTTGTGTCCGACCGAAATCTGATTGTTTACCGAAACCACAGAATAAATAATTAGTACTAGGTACAGAAGATTTACTCTCTAACAAAATGCGTCTGTTACGATTAGGACAGATATGACAGCTAGGTGGCGCAAGCGCCACGCGCGGCCTATGGCTAGCCACCAAAATTGGTGTGGGACGGATGTACTTGTAGCTACTTGTTGCGAAGCGACAAAATCGCGGAGTGAGCCACGCCTGCCGAAACCGAATGTTTTCTTGTAACCCTATACTTTCTGTTTTGTTCTTTGATTTAAATTGTCCGCCGACTAGGGTGCAAAAGGTCATCCACAGAATCATTACCATTTTGACGCAAATAACTCTTTACGAATTACCTAAACGGTTTTAGATTCCGATATAAATTCGGGAAACATTGACGTTTATAAGTTTTTTTAAATGCTATTTTTTTGTAACTAAAATGTGCACAGATTTTACACAATATTAACGGTTTTACAACTCTTTTTATGAGTATTTTACATAGTTAAAGTGAAATTAGTTTAGTTACATGTTTTTTTTAAATACTCTGGACTATTTTTAAACAACAGCGTGAAGTAAGTTTTAAGAACTATTATTTTGACAACAGTAGTGGAAAAATTAGAAATTTTTCAAAATTTACGTGTAATAAGTAGAGAGTAGGTACCTGTGACAGAAGATCCCGCTGTTTCATATCATAAGATAACCCGGACGGAAAACGTCCGACGGGGCGTCCCAGATACCGCTGGAGTGACGAAGACCCTACCCTAAAAGACCTATCCACCCTCAAAATACCCAACTGGCGTGAAGGGGCGCAGAATAGGGCAGAGTGCGCCTCTTGTGTCAGAGGCCAAGATACTTTTTGGGTCACTGAGCCAGTGAATTACATTATATTACATAGCTGTACTTTATTCATAAGGATACTCTACATACTTATTCTTCAATTACCTACGTGCCTTTTATACTTGCTACCAATGATGGCCTGTGCGGGCTTGAATTAGATATCACAAATTATGTTGGTTGAAATGTTAGTTTTCCTTTCTTTACTGTTATTCAAATTTTTCTTTATCTACAGGCTACAGCGCAAATATTAGAATAACGAAGATACTATAGCGAGCAAAAGAAACATGCTGCGCATACGAACCAGTTCTATTATTCATTACTACAAATATGTATTTGGAGAACTAGCGGGTATGTACTATTAAACTTCACTACTTAACTGTTAATAAATCTGTCTATGTATACACGGTGGCTAAAAAATAACTGCATTCCCGTTGCCAGGGAGGTTTTAGGATTATACTGAGCAACTTTTACTACGGGACCAACCCCTAAATCGCGAAAAAGATGTACTCTCCTATATAAAATAGACCAGCCAAAATGTATGAAACAGACAAAATTTTTTTCGCGATTTCGGGGTTGGTGCCATAGTAAAAGCTGCTCAGCCTAATCCCAAAACCTCCCTGGCAACGCATAAATATGCAGTTATTTTTTTAGCCACCCTGTATACTTACGTCCCACTGCTGGGCACAGGCCTCCTTTCATGCGCGAGAGGGCTTGGGCTGTAGTCCCCAGCTGGCCCAATGAGGGTCGGGGGACTTCACATACACCTTTGAATTTATACGCGGATGTATGCAAGCTCCTTACTTAAGTTAGTGGTACATAACAAATGATATTCTGTACGTAAGTTCCGAAAAAAGCCAGGATTTGAGCCAGCGACCTCCGGATTGAAAGTCGGACGTCAGATCCACTCGGCCACCACCGCTCACTGCTACCTAATACTTTACATAAATAAACCTGTGTACTGTAAGTGTAAAACATTAGTAATTTAATCCAAATGTACGCTAATGAATATTTATTATTCAAAATCATCACTTAAAAGTCAATACCTACCACCAGCAAACAGGAGGAAACAGCTCAAAATTTGCATCTAATTGCCATACTTGTGGATAACATGCCAAATTCTCAACAGTTTTTGATGAATGAAGAGATGATGAACAGCCTTTACGAGCATATTTTACCACCAATATATATATATATATATATATATATATATATATATATATATATATATATATATATATGTCGGGGATCGACTTGTGCCATCTATCGCATTTAAGATGCATTTTATCACGCAACTTTTAATAAATAAAGCAAACTAGGGTGTTACAGTACACCTGAGTGGCGTTCGGCCCAGTTCTGCCAAGGCGTCATAGAGTGCGCTGTCAAAACAAACTAAATCCAGAACAATTGAACTTATGCTGTCAATCGATCTTCAGGAGAGAACGAACGGGAGAAGATGACGTCTGTGGCGGTTCTTGGGTCAAATCCACTGGTTTGCTTTGCATAAAAAGTGTAACGTGTGCTATAGTTTGTCCAGTAAAGGCCGTGAGTTGAATATCGTATTTCATTGAAAGCATCCTCATCCACGATTGAAGGTTCTGATGTGCATCCGATAGTATGATACGCCCACGATTCCCGACATATATATATTTGGTATTGATATTTTATTGTTATTGTTCTGTATTGTATTGAACCAAATTGTAAAACTCACATTTTATAATTACTTATTAGGTCTTATAATTAACAGCAAATGCAGTAAGAAATGTCCACAGTTGAAATTCAACCTGTATTTCCAGATCCACGCACCAACGACTGGTTCCTCATCTCCAGCCCCATCCCAGGGCTGATCATCATCTTCCTGTACCTACAGTTCGTGAACAAATGGGGCCCACGCTATATGGCCAACAAGCCGCCCTTCCAACTTCAGAGGACCCTGGTGGTGTACAACTTTCTGCAAGTTTGCGTCAGCTGCTGGATAGTATATGAGGTGATTAGAGGTATTTCTTTATTATATGTGGCTTTCCAGATCTTTATGCTTCATATGCATAAAGATATTTTCATCAGAAAAGGGTCCTTATGCTCCATGTGATGGAAAGGTTCTTATCCTCATGAAGCTAAAGACCATTATCTGATGGAAAGCCACATTTCTTCTGATTTCAAGAATCCCCCAGTATTAAGTGTTATAGCGCAACGAGAATGAATTTACTTACATTAAGCAGTATCTTATGTTATCTTGAATATTTGTGGGCCCATTCTTTATTCTTTATTCAGACAAACACTAGGTATAAGTTTACAGCTGCAGGATACCAAGACACTTATACTGTTAATACATAGTCAGTATCATAAAATACATAAACATACACTTTTCGAACTATCTCTGCGGATCTTGTGTAATTCAGCAGTGTATGTCCTCTCCCTGGTGTACCCTTGTTTTGCCGACAAACTTTTCATCGAATATTATTTCATCGACAACGATTCATCGAAACGTTAGTACTAGTAATATTGTTTGGCGTTATTTTGTTTCATATACTATTTATTTCAATGTTTCTTACTGCGTAGAAATACTATTCAACGAATATTACTTGATCGCTAATTCGTTTCAAATTATTTTAATTGGCACAACTACTAAACATTGCAATTCATTTGTTCGACGTAATACTTTAATACATTTTTTATATGTCGTACTACACATTTATACATTTTTCTGATGTAAGAATTTTAGATTTAGGTTAGGTTAGAACTGCGACCCCACACAGAAACGAACGGCTATCAAAGTCGGTTTAGGTTAGAACTGCGACCCCACACAAACGAACGGCTTTCAAAGTAGGTTTAGGTTAGGTTAGAACTGTGACCCCACACAGAAACGAACGGCTTTTAAAGTAGGTTTAGGTTAGGTTAGAATTGCGACATCACACAGAAACGAACGGCTTTCAAAGTAGGTTTAGGTTAAGTTAGAACTGCGACCCCACACAAAAAACGAACGGCTTTTAAAGTAGGTTTAGGTTAGGTTAGAATTGCGACCTCACACAGAAACGAACGGCTTTCAAAGTAGGTTTAGGTTAGGTTAGAACTGCGACCCCACACAGAAACAATGGGCTTTCAAAGTAGGTTTAGGTTAGGTTAGAACTGCGATCAAACACAGAAATGAACGGCTTAGTAAGTAAAATTATTGTTACCAACCTATTTATAATTTGCCCAAAATGAAAATGGCAGCCTTGTAAAATTATATCTTCAAAATTAGAGCACATAGCTATAATCGCGCAGAGTGAACCGACTGACGTGACTGCGTTTAGTTTCGATAACGAAATGTTACAAATTGAAATAATTTTACGCGTAATAAATTTTATTAAATACAATCCAAAATGAAATAAGAAAACCCGTAAAGAAATACCACGATATAAACTATATACAAAATAACTCAAGTACCAATTAAAAGTCCCCGATTTAAATTTACTAGTATCGATTCTTCGACGCAATAACTTGTCGATGAAATGAAAATACTGGAAACGTTGTCTTCGAAATAACATTCGATGAAATGTCAGTCGGCAATTCAAGGGTAAACCCCTCTCCCTTGATTCTATTCAATAATTCAAATTCGAAAGTAAAAAAAACTGCAAGAGCTCTTTTTCAATTCAATGCAATATTAACATTTACAGTTACATCATTTAGGGTCACTTGCACCATCCACCAACCCGGGGTCAACCGGTTAAACCTGGACTTACCATGGTTACCAGTACAATTTGACACTGGGTTAACGGTTTAACCGGTTAACCCCGGGTTAGTGGGATGGTGCAAGTGACGCTAAGGCCCACTTGCACCATTCCACTAACCCGGGGTTAACCGGTTAAACCTGGAGTTACCATGGTTACCAGTACAATTTGACACTGGGTTGACGGTTAAACCGTTTAGGGGGAGGGAGGGGGTCAAGAAAATGTGACATGTTGTGACAAGGGGGAGGGGGGAGTCATAAACTTTGTGACGTCACTTTAACTTCATCAGTAACCGAAAATGTATTTAAATTATTATATACGCTAATTATCATTTAAATAACAAGGTTTTGAAACGATAATCGTTTTTGTTCGTTTCATTTTATTTCTTATAATCAGTTATATTTTATAATCAGTTTTGGATTATAAAATTACTAATATTTCTTTTGTCAAAAATATTTTGATAAAATATTAAATAAATACCTATTTGCCGATTTCGTTGAAGAAATGTGACGTCACACCAGGGGGGAGGGGTTTGCCAAATGTGACCAAGTGTGACAAGGAGGGGGGGGAGGGGTAAAAAAACCTAGAAATTCGTGTGACGTAATTAATGGATGACCCCTTAGTGGGATGGTGCAAGTGGGCCTAAGTGACATGAAAAATACGTGGCAACATTTATAAATACAATATCCAATAGAATACCTGCGTAAACATTATATTATAATAATTTAAAAATAAGTAACTATGAGGCGTATAAATCTATACGGTAAATAATACAATAAATCTCTCCAAAGTCACAGAAGATACTAATATTTAGGTACCTACTAATAATATTTGGAGATGTAAATGCTCTACAAGCGTCAACCAATAGCGATGCAGCCTCAACGGAGGGCCCTGCAGGGTTTGTTTATTTGTTTATTAGGATCGCCAACAGAAGATACAATTTACATACTAAGTATAAGTAACATACTAAGAGGGCATACATTTTTTATTGATCCCCCACTTAAAGGCAATCACAGCATGCATTAAGTATTATAATGTTTAATGACCTATCAGGACCATAGATCAGGACACAAGTTTTTCCTGTACTCATACAATGTTCTGGTACCTATTCCGGTTCTCGATAGCATGAAATGCTTCGACGATTTAATGTCGAGTATGGTACGGAACGGACCAGAGTCTGAGGGCCTACTGCGAACCACGTTCGACGTGTTGCCTCCCTGTCACAGTTACGTACGAATTTACAAGTGCGACAGAGAGGCAATACGTCGGACGTGGTTTGTGGTAGGCTCTCAGTGTATGGACTCAACGGCTCTTTCCACTTGACAAGCAGATGCGGGTTGTTTATCGACCAGTATTTTTTCTATTCTAGGGTCTGGATGCGGCTTGGCTTCGGCACTATAGTTTGAGGTGCCAACCAGTGGACTACTCTAACAGCCCCGAGGGGATGAGAGTGAGTTTAATGATTTAATTAAAGATTTATATTCATTAAAAAAAAACTTTTTTTAAATGGCCCAGCCGTCTTAGAGAAATTGGGTAACTAACAAACACAAAGAAAAAAAATCCTGGCGAATTGGAAAACTCCTTTGAAATCTTGTTTGAAGTCGGTTGAAAACGTTTTTATAGATGGCGCCAGCCAAAAATGTTTCTAACAAAATATCCAAATCAGTTCAGTTGTCTTCGATAAATCGAAGAACATAAAAAATCCGATCCTCATTGATTGAGAACCTCTTTCTCCCAAAATTTTGAGTCAACAAATGATTTCTGTTCCGATTTCAGGCTACCCGATGCGTATACATATACTTCCTGGCGAAGATGACAGAGCTCCTGGACACGGTGTTCTTCGTGCTCCGCAAGAAGGACCGCCAGATCACATTCCTCCATTTGTACCATCACGCTGCCATGCCTATGATATCCTGGGGAGCGACTAAGTAATGATCTTCTACTTTTTGGCGGTCTGACCAAGCACTTGGTACAAATTGGCTAGTCTCAAGTATTTTAGATGCTGATCCTGATCTGTGACAAAAAAGGACGACACAAACATACAATGACTTATTATCGTTAAACCAAAAATCAAGTATTTTATTCGTGATAAACTTAAAACTAAAATTACATACAAAAGTATAACTAAAAACTACAAGTATGCATAAAATCAACGTCTATAATAGAGGATATATCATATCCACTACTACCTGTTGATGCTGCCTGTTAACTTTACTGACCTTACCACCTTCGATTTTCTATTATTACCGATAATAGCAGCGTCGCACCATGCCTTATGTAATGTATCGAAGATAAAGTTCAAATTCTTCCAACGGGGAGTGCTCCGAGAAAATGTTCGGATTAATCCCTACCGCTTCTTTCCGCCATCACTCTACGCGACAACATTTCCATCTTCACCACTTAGATGGTTGGCAATCCTCAAAGAACTGTGCGTTTCTCCAGAAACTTCCTGCTTCACACAGCTAAATTGTGGAATGAACTGACAATGGTATTTCCGGACCGATACGTCCTTCAAGAAAGTCTGGTGTAGCGGGTATCCATGGGCGACATTAATGACTTGCCAACACGCGATCTGTCTGCTCGTTTACCTATATCATAAAAAAACTTACCTAATTTCAGATACTTTCCCGGCGGGCATGGCACGTTCATCGGCCTCGTGAACTCCTTCGTTCACATCTTCATGTATGCGTATTACATGCTAGCTGCCCTAGGTCCTGAGTACCAGAGGAAACTGACCTGGTGGAAGCGGCAGATTACTACACTTCAAATGGTAAGGTGTTTTTCTTATAGGGGGATTTTCTACTTTCATATTATCACGATCAACACGCTTTCCCGATTGAAATGCGTTTTAGATGTGGTCCTTTAAAAATCTACTTATAACCCGGTTCAATGAAGGGTTTTACCTCGGAATGCGAGATAATAAGCTGGAAATGAGTTATGTTTTTCAAGCGAACCAGCTTATAATACGATTTCTCGAATAATATACCATTGGTCCCTGAAACTTTTATATGTATATATAGGTAAATTTTATCACGGTTAATAAGCATTCCCGCTTGAGATGCGTTTTTGACGTGGTCCTTTAAAAATCTTTTTATGCACAGCAACAATTCTTAACTTAAAAGGAAAATGTAGAAAATCAACGACCAAAATACACGATTGATTCAAATATGAAGTAGCGAATTGTATCAACAAGTCAACTAAGGGGTTTCACCTCTTAATGAGAGATAATAAGCTGTAAACTCGTATACTTGAACTTTCATACTTATTAGTTCCTAAAATCGGGCTTTCAAACCTTGATCGTGCTGGAAAAACAATGGACTGGCTTAATAAATAGAATTGTTAATTTAGACGAAGCAAATTTTAAATTAAATTTAGTGCATTGTCTTGGTACTTGGCCTTGTCGAGCTTCGTGTAAATGCTTTATTGTAAGTGTAAATTAAAAATATCCTCTTTCTTTTTCAGGTCCAGTTCTGCTTAACGTTCCTCCACTCCTCGCAACTGCTCTTCTACGACTGCGGCTACCCTCGCTGGACGGTCGTCTTCACTCTTCCTAATTCCATCTTCTTCTACTATCTCTTCTACGACTTCTATCATAAAGCCTACAAGAAGCCTAAAGTTGACGCTGTGAAAAATGTTAAAGAAAATGGCGTCAAATTACAAAGAATAAGAGAAGAATATGAGGAAAGTAGGAAATGTTGCTAACGGGATTCAAAGGAGGGTAGGAAATAAATATGAAAGATAAAATAATTGTATAAGTATTTAATTTTATTAAATACATTTTTTTATTAGATATTTACTATTATGTGAGTTATTGTAATGTAAGTAGATGTAATAAAGTCGCTAATTTGTTTTTATTTTATTTGCATGTACCCCACCAATCCCTGTCGTTCAATTGAATCGCCCAACAAGCGTACTTATAGTCGTATGGTTTTTAAACAATCCATGATTCAATTCATGAACATCTATGATTTTGGGACGTTATTCAACTAGATTGAAGAAGCGGGTTCGATTCCCGCCTTGGCCACCGGTGGACTTGGTCACTTTTTTCTTTAATTAGTGTATGATATCTATTTCAGTTTATAATTTGGAACATTATTTTACATAAAGTACAAAATAAGTACGAGGTATTTTTGAAAATCCCACCCTTTTTGCATATTTTTAAAACTATTATGAAGTATTAGGTAGCCATGAGGTAGCCTATACGTAATAGTTTTTTTTAATGCACCTAATCATGACATCAAAATGAAAATTATTACTTTGTAAAACCCCAAAAAATCCAAATAATCAGTTTGTCAATAGAGCATAATTCCGTAATACAGGGTTAAACCAAACCAAAACCAAAGCGGGTAAATTCTTTCAATTTTAAAGCAATTAAAAGTTTACGTCATGAAATTAATTGAGCATTGTCCATATTGTTTTCCATCATTATGATTATGAATATATTTTGATGTAGGTACTTATTGTTAGTCGGGTTTTTCCTCAACTCAGTCTACGTAGTTAGAAGTTTGTAAACTCCATCTGAAACTCCCCAAGTCTTACTGCCGTATTCGAACTTCAAGATATTCACAAGAGACGACACGTACTAGATCCATTCTAGATACGTTATAGTTTAGACATCAACTAGTTCTCTTTTGCAGCGCAATTCAGGCAACCAATGTCACTTTTACGTCAGATAGAGTAAGATGTGATGTGAATTGGATCTATAGGTCATATCATGTGGAAATCGTTCAACAGTATCTCCAGAATCGCGCAAATGTCAAATTTGACAGGTTAGATCTTAAACATATCGTTATCGTATTTTGGTGATGTCTAAAAGATGTCTATTTCAAAATCCGAATCGGGCCCATAGACAAAGCTACAGTACTATTAGAGGCTGTTCGGAAAGAGAAGAGTTGTGAAATGTATTGGGCCGCATACATTCCACGACCTTTATCTTTCCGCACAGGCTCTACGTGTAGGTACCGTAAAATGGGGTGAGTAGGGTCAACACTGAAATTCAAACCTCGATAACATTTTATTTTTACATATGAAAACTGAATGGTGTATATAATAAGTGTTCCGAACGTTTGTATTTTAGTTTTTATTTTATTTTGGGTAGTTCCATTTCATAACTTTGACGATAAAGAGGAAAACCCACCTCACCCCGTAGTGCCTCGTATTTGGGGTGAGAGGGGTTTTCATACAAATGTGATTTTGGAAGATTGTTGGATCGATTTTGTTTTATTATGCGTATTACTATAGCTCCATTTTAATTGGAATACATTATTTTTGTAGCAGTAGCCTTAAAATCCCTTCTCACCCCCCTCTCAACCCTTCTCTCCCTATTCATAACCCAACTTTCCCCGCGAAACCTACTCACCCCGTTTTACGGTATTCTAAAGAATTTTGACGATGCGTGTTGCAGTAGACGAAACCTAAGGTGGATGAGCATTCTGTAATATGACGAAGTCTGCGCTGTGGACTTTATGACATGCAATTTTTTTTGGTTAATAAAGATTTTTTTTTAATTATTTATAGAAAAAAGACAATAAGCTCTCAAATCGTCCATCCCATAGGTACTTAGTAGCCATCATTACCACAAAAAATTTAACACACGAAATTAATGAAACCAGCACCACTTTTGAAAAATTTACCTTCCATTCTTTATGATGAGTTCGATTTGGAAAATTTTGAATGAGTTCTATTTAGGGTTCTGTTTATTGACACCTTCGATCCGAGGACTTTCGATCATAATGGAATAAAAAATGTATTTATTTGAATTATTTTTGAGTGATTATTCCCAAAAATATACAAACTTTTTAGAAACATTAACGTTATGTACTTTAGAGACGCACTGATAACACGGAGGAAGTTGGGGGGCAAGGGCTATTCAAATTATCAAAACTATCTCACCATCGATGGACCTTAATCCTTGGCAATAAGGTTTGGAATTGTCCGTTAACAGTGTTTTAACAATGCTCGCCAGTGCATACAGGGTGACATAGGTCGCTAATTGTTTTGTCCAAGGCCGGGATTGATGGTCAAACGAAACAGATTTAAACGATAGAGGATTTCGTCATACCTTAGATCGAGTGACTTGTTTTATAGAACTGACGTGTTTAGTGAAACTAGTGTCACGTATAATCAACAAAAATAAATAGGAAGTCTGCATACGAATAAAACAGATATTAATTTGTTTTTTTTTTTGTGTTAAATAAACTGGGACTGGCAAGTAAGTTTCATTTAATTAAATTATATCTATTTATTATAAACATAAAGCTCCTTGCCGTTCCTGGTGCGATGGTGCCCATGATGCTAGCAGCATTTGCACGCTGGATTACTATGGTCAGATTTATTTTGATTATAAGTTGTGTTGTGTGCATTTTGTAAAGAGTGGCGGGAGTGTGCATCGGATAGGACCAAATGGCGGGAAAGAGGGAAGGCCTTTGCCCAGCAGTGGGACACTCCTATATAAATAAGTTGTGTTACAAATGATTGAGTGAAAAAAAGCGCTGGTGGCCTAGCGGTAAGAGCGTGCGACTTTCAATCCGGAGGTCGCGGGTTCGAACCCCGGCTCGTACCAATGAGTTTTTCGGAACTTATGTACGAAATGTCATTTGATATTTGCCAGTCGCTTTTCGTTGAAGGAAAACATCGTGAGGAAACCGGACTAATCCCAAAAAGGCCTAGTTTCCCCTCTGGGTTGGAAGGTCAGATGGCAGTCGCTTTCGTAAAAACTAGTGCCTACCTCAAATCATGGGATTAGTTGTCAAGCGGACCCCAGGCTCCCATGAGCCGTGGCAAAATGCCGGGATAACGCGAGGAAGAAGAAGAAGTGTTACAAATGATTGTGTGATTTAAAGGCCATATGTACTGTAAAAGGTTATATGACACACAGGCGAATAATTAATTCGCAACTCGTGTCGCCACTCGTTTCTAATTTGCTCTTTTCCGGACTTGTATCGTAAATAACTATTATTTAACATACCAACGGCTAAGATTTCTTAATGTAAGTATGGGTAAAATTGTCTCGTTTGTTTTTTACGAGCCCTTAAAAACAATTATTTTACAGTTTTTGCTCAAAAAAAAAGTATCCTGTTTGTAATTGATGACCGTGAACTCCACGACATAATTAATAAGAAGCTATTCGGAATGCCGCTCAAATTAGCATCAACTTGTTATTTAAGTAGTTCAAACTTTCCATCCTGTAATGACATTAAGGTGTACTTGTATCATTTGCATTACGCGTGACCGATAGCCGGAATTTTGAATGAAACCTAAGGTGGTCGTGCTGTCACCTCTATTGACAATGATTTAAGTTTCAAGGTGACATGTACTGGGACCGCGTCGAGCACCAGTACTACCACCTTATGTGGCTATAATACCACCGGCCCCAATTTCACCACGGCTACAATTGTCAGTGACATATGTCGAGCGACAATTGTCAAGCGACAGGTGACATATTACAATTTTATAAAATATTTTCTATAGAAATACTTACAACCATGACAGGCATTTTGCTACAATTACAATTATGTTGAGAAACAAGTATTATTTTTTCTGGTCGACATATTTGTAGAATTGTCGGTGAATCTTGACAGGAAATGAGTTATATGTCGGAATTTCCTGACAATTGTCGTGTTTGCTGTGACAATTGTCATAAACTTAGCAAGAGAAATATCTGTTTTTTCCCGATATACCATAAAACGGGGTCAACAGAAATCGCGGGGTGAATAGAGAAATTTTAAACTTTTTCTTTCAAGTTGTTATATTTAAAAACGTACATCTCTAAAATTATATTTTTTGGAATCGGTATATAGTAGACTATTTATTCTCTATATTGATACCAAAAGAACTTAATCAAACCGCCTAAAAGTTAGATTTTTTTTACTATAAAGTAAGGTCTCGCCGAGGTAAGAAATGAAGCCTGTCTGAACTTTGTTCTAGCGGTAAACGTTTTGACATTAACTAAGTAAAAGTTAGCTAACCTGGTAATATAGTATCTGTAGTACCTAAATAATAAATAAAATCACTAATTTTCTCTATAAAGAAGCATTTTTTTTGCAAAAAACTAATAACAAGCAATTTTACGTGATAACGGGGTCAATGGACACGCATATGGGGTGAATAGTTACGCCATAGGGGGTGATTAGATACAACAAAGGGGTGTAAAGACACGCCTTAGGGGTTAAAAGACACGCCTTAGGGGCTAAAAGACACGAAAGAATATTTTTGTGTGAAATAGCTGTTTAACAGATATATATACCATTTGCCAATAGAGTATCAGCATAATAATGACCAAATTCGATGCCTATGACAACTAAAACTTAATATTTATATTCACCCCTTTCTTGTGTCTATCGACCCCGTTTTAGGGATATGGAGAAAACAGGTAGTTTTCTTTGATTTTCTCTGAATTGGGTAGGTAATAATTTATTTCACAAATGCAAAATTGAAGAGCTAACCAAGACTCAAAAAATGATATCAATATTTTTACTTTTATCATTTGGATTATTAGCGAAAATCGCCCTTGAAGTTGAAAATCGTGTCTTTTCACCCCGTTTTACGGTACCTAATACAGTTTTTTTTAATAATACAATGATGGTGGCAAGCAGGAATACGGCCCGCCCGATGGTAAGCGGTAACCGTAGCCCATGGATGCCTGTGACGTCAGCAACAGTGATGTTTTACAATTGTCGCACCTGTCACCGTGGTGATATTGGGGCCGTTTGGCACTGATATTTTAAACGTAAACGCGTAAACGTAAATCGTGACTTACCTACTTTCTATACACATCTCCCTCGTACTCGCATATTAGTGCAGACAAATCGACTAAACTGAAAATCGTAATTAGATTTCAAAAAAAGTAAGACAATGTTGCCAGTTTTTACAAGCGCGTCTTGCATTTATGTAAAAATAAGTAAATAAAAGTACTTTTTAAATCGTAGGAGTAAAATTACCAATAAATAAATTATCTTAGCGTGTTTATATATAAAAAGGAATTTACTATATTACAAACAAATTATTGCTGTGGCAACATTGTCTTATTTTTTTGGAATCTAATTACGATTTTCAGTTTAGACAGGTTTAACGAACATATCAATACAGTCACCTGCAATAACATATTACACAACGAAGACCTCAAAAATATCTGACACGATCTTATTTGTAGAGCTATACGAGCGTGTCACATATTTTTGCGGCCTTCGAAGACATATTATTGCAGGTGACTGTACGCTTAATAAATAATTTAAAATATATTATAAAACAATCTTACATACGTAAACCAACCTCGTCCAACAGTATCAAGTTTTTACTGCTATGGGTACTAATATGTATCTTCTCATCCCCGCCCATCTCCGCCTCGGTGGTAAGGCAGCCTAACTGAGCGATAAGAAGCTATTAAATATGATCTGCTGTGGATTGGCTGCATGAAGCTGATTTTTAGTATGTTAAGTAGGTCAAAATATAATATACTAGCGACCCGCTCTGGATTCGCACGGGTTACACAAAACCTTAACAAATCATACACTTAAACCTTCCTCAAGAATCACTCTATTGATAGGTGAAAACCGCACGAAAATCCGTTCCGTAGTTTTTGAGTTTATCGCGAACATACATAGTTACATACACATACAGACAGACGCGGCGGGGGACTTTGTTTTATTAGGTGTAAAGATTTTAAATTTTAGACCCTAGAAGGTAGCTGTTCTACTACATATACAAATCAAGAAATTTATTAAAGATCAAATGCCTTCTAGTCTTTATCAAAAAAAAAAGCACTGGTAGCCTTGCGGTTGCGACTTTCAATCCGGAGGTCGCGGGTTCAAACTCCGTACCAATGAGTTTTTCGGAACTTATGTACTAAATATCATTTGATATTTACCAGTCGCTTTTCGGTGAAGGAAAACATCGTCAGGAAACCGGACTAATCCCAATAAGGCCCAGTTTACCCTCTGGGTTGGAAGGTCAGATGGCAGTCGCTTTCGTAAAAACTAGTGCCTATACTAATTCTTGGGATTAGTTGCCAAGCGGACCCCATGAGCCGTGGCAAAATGCTGGGACAACGCGAGGAAGAAGAAGAAATGCCTTCTAGTCTTTGAATCTATCTAAAAACTTGCTACATTCCAAAGTGGGTCAAGAGGTGAAAGTATATTTGTTATATTGTTTCTATTCTACTTGACGACCGTTATAAACGTATAACTCAAATGTAATCGAGAACGAGATTTACTCTCAGTGTCGATATAACTGTTAAAAATTTCAAATTAATCCTGTTTAGACTAGGTCATACGTACATTTGATATTCTCATTTGAGTAAATTGCAAAAAAAATTGTACGTAAGCGCAATTAAGAAGCTGTGATTAGTCTTAACTTAATTGATTCATTTGTGTTACGAAAGTTAACTATGTAAATTGTATTGTATTGTACACATATAAGTCTATAGCATACGCTAACACACTTTCATGCATCTAACTTAAATAAAAATGGCTTAACTGTCGTAACACAATGGCATTAATAAACTTTAGACTAATTACCTACAGGTGCTTAACTATGTACACATTTTTAGGGTTCCGTACCCAAAGGGTAAAACGGGACCCTATTACTAAGACTCCGCTGTCCGTCCGTCCGTCCGTCCATCCGTCTGTCACCAGGCTGTATCTCACGAACCGTGATAGGTAGACAGTTGAACTTTTCACAGATGATGTATTTCTGTTGCCGCTATAACAACAAATACTAAAAACAGAATAAAATAAAGATTTAATTGGGGCTCCCATACAACAAACGTGATTTTTGACCGAAGTTAAGCAACGTCGGGCGGGGTCAGTACTTGGATGGGTGACCGTTTTTTTGTTGCCGTTTTTTGCATTATGGTACGGAACCCTACGTGCGCAAGTCCGACTCGCACTTGCCCGGTTTTTTGCAATTCACTCATTAGGCTTTTTTGTGCCCAAAAGTCAAGATGGTGATACCATCACCCACAATGTTAACTGTTTGTTGTTAACGATGTACAGTTATGAGTGTTACTGTTTGTACAAATGCTTAAATATGTGTATGATGTGTATGTCTTCTTCTTCATCTTCTTCTTCTACGATAATACGATAAGTTTGTGAAATTCCAATTTCGCAATATCGGAAACTCTCCGAGGGCAAGTCAGAAATGCTTACAATATTTTATTTTCTCAAAAGAAAATTTTCTCTCGGTTATGGGCGAAGTTTGTCACAATATGTACCCACACTAAGCCGCACTTGCACCATCCCACTAGCCAGGGGTTAAGCGGTTAAACCGTTAACCCAGTATCCAATTATCGTAATCATGGTAACCCCAGGTTTAACCGGTCAACCCCGGGTTAGTGGGAGCAATGGTGCAAGTGCAATGGTGACGACCGGTCTGGCATAGTGGGTAGTGACACTAGTGACCCTGCCTATGAAGCCGATGGTCCCGGGTTCGAATCCCAGTACGGGCAATTTTTTGTGTGATAACACAGATATTTCTTCCTGAGTCATAGTTGTTTTCTATGTATTTAAGTATTTATAATTATATTGTTTGTATATGTCGTTGTCTGAATACAAACAACACAAGCCTTCATGAGCTTACCGTAGGGCTTAGTCAATTCGTGTAAAAATGTCCTATAATATTTATAAGAAAAAAAAGTGGCACTAAGAGTACCGTCACACTACGTTTCAATTCCGAGTTAAATTAAACAAATCCATAACTATGACTCATTTTTCACCGTGTCATTCGCCACTCACACTTACAAACCTGTCAGAGAGAGACGGTCACGGTGACAAACGATAACACGCGCCGACAAGAGGCCCAGACTATCAATCAGTTCAAATTAGCAACTTTTTTTAAATCAAAAAATACGGGTTAATCTGATCTATTTAATTGACACCGCTATTGATACGATACATCATTAATTTTGATGTCTATCTTTTCAATTATTAATTTAAGCACACTGCGAATATATTATTTTTATTTTATTCTGTACTGGGGCCGGCCGTAGCCATGATGCCAAATATTTATTTTGGTATGGAGATATTGTGTCCCACTAACGGGCCTCTCCCCTCTTATTCCACTCCTCCCGGTTTTGAGCTATATCTGGCCATTCTCTCAAAAAGGATTCAAAGTTATCCCGCCATCGCCGACGAGGTCTGCCTGATCCCCGGTTCGACTGATAGGGCACCTACTCCGTGTTTATCTTGGCCCACAAGGCATTCGGCATGCGGCAGACATGACCAGCCCAGTCCCACTTTAACTTGGCCACTTTTCGAGCTAGATTTTTTATTTGAGTTTTGGAGCGCAGCTTGGTGTTTTCTAAAACGATTTTTTTATCCAGTGAATGTTATACACTCAATAATGTAACCATTAAGCAATAGCACTAATTAATACTCTGAATTAGCGGCATCACTTTTATAATAAATGGTTACTTGATTAATAATGGCCGAACGACCGGTGCACATTACGCACACTTTAGTGACTAAGTTAGACATTATTATAATATTAATGTCACGTAGGTACTTAATTTGCACCTGCTAGGCGCCAATTAATGATTATCCACATTTCGGATGACCGTAATTTCGTTTTAAGGCACATCCGTTCGTTTACGATCTTGATGCCTATTTTTTAAACTTACATTTTGATATTTAAATGACATTAAAATGATGTCATTTTGTCATGATCTGCTCGTGCATTTCGCATACTTGTTTTTACACGTGTCACGCCAGCGAGACGCACGGGCTATAACAAAATGTACGTTTGGATTTTCCTCTTTGACTACTTATTAATTTTTTCAATCGGCCGGCACACGCGAAAATCAATATTAAGTGATACATTCCATCAAGTAACTCCTTAATTTCAAATAAATACAAGTAAAGGATGACTCACGCTAGACCGGGCCGGGGCCAGGCCGGAACTTCCGGCGCTTCGTTTTCTATGGCAAGCACCACGTGATCACCGATCAGCTGTCATAGAAAATGAAGTGTCGGACGCCTCGGACCGGGTCCGGTCCGGTCTAGCGTGAGTCATCCTTAACACCTGAGCATGAAATAAACAAAAACCCACATTACACCGGCATCCGCATTTGAATGTTCACGATCACGTTGACATTTGAACTTAGAATCAATCAGTACCCATCCATAAAAGATAAGAATAAAAACCGGGCAAGTGCGAGTCGGACTCGCGCACGAAGGGTTCCGTACCATAATGCAAAAAACGGCAAAAAAAACGGTCACCCATCCAAGTACTGACCCCGCCCGACGTTGCTTAACTTCGGTCAAAAATCACGTTTGTTGTATGGGAGCCCCACTTAAATCTTTATTTTATTCTGTTTTTAGTATTTGTTGTTATAGCGGCAACAGAAATACATCATCTGTGAAAATTTCAACTGTCTAGCTATCACGGTTCGTGAGATACGGCCTGGTGACAGACGGACGGACAGCGAAGTCTTAGTAATAGGGCCCCGTTTTACCCTTTGGGTACGGAACCCTAAAAAATATTGATTTTGAGTTGTCATATATTTAAGCGTATGGCAAAGCACGATAATATGGCATCGAACACAGGCTATTGTCTAAATAAATAATGACTAAAGGATGACTCACGTTAGACCGGGCCGTGTCCGGGCCAGAGCTTCCGGCGCTTACTTTTCTATGACCTGACAGTCGATCACGTAGTGATCCAGTGATCCAAAGGACTCGAGCCTTTTAGCTCTTTTTTTAGGGCAAGAGATGAGGCGAGCCCTAAAAAAAGAGCTCCAAAGGCTCATCTCTTGACGCCTAAAAGGCTAAAAGCCTATTTAGCTCTTTAGCCCCCGAGCCTAATTCTATTTAAGAGCCTAGACTCTTGGGGCTTAATAAGGTTATTAGCCCCAAGAGTTTAGGATCTTAAATAGAACTAGGCTCGGGGGCTAAAGAGCTAAATAGGCTTATAGCCTTTTCGCCGTCAAGAGATGAGGCGAGCCCTAAAAAAAGAGCTCCAAAGGCTCGAGTCTTTTGGATCACTACGATCACGTGATGCTTTCCATAGTAAACGATGCGCCGGATGCTCCGGCCCGGACACGGCCCGGTCTCACGTGAGACGTTAGTCACCCTTAAAACAAACTTTCCGAAATACACAGAGTAAAACTTTCACTTTTTTTCACACTTGCGAATATTTTTTGAATATAAATAAAATGATTTATTTCTTTAGTTCAAACCAGATATATACAGTGGTATTACTAAACGAAATTAAAAACTAGCTTAGATTTAAAATAGGCCCTTGAGGCATTGTACCGAGGATGCTGGCGGCATTTCCTCGCTGTATCGCAATGCTGAATGCGTTGTGCGAGGTAGCCGCCAGCTCTTCGGTCCCCAGTTACGTCAACTAGACGCTTCGCGATTTCTGCGAACAACTTGTGCGCGCTGGAACCCATTGGACCTAGAGTTTCAACTTCAATAAAATCAAAATCACTTCAATAGCCTGCTGAATAATCCTCTATTACCTAATGCATGTTTATTAATTTTATTACTATTTTATCATGTTTATTAATTTTATGATGCTACCTGTACAATCGCCATCAGATATATCGGAGCGGGCGAGGTGGTCAAAATATCTGAACACGCACTCTATCGCTTTGATAATAAAGGCGTGTTCAGATATTTGTGAGTGCCTTGTCCGCTCCTATATATTTGATAGCAAATGAACTCTGTACTTACATTATTAAATTAGTTAAAATTATTCATTGTGTAGACCATTACCGAGATAGGTAGCTAATTTGTCATGCAAAAACCTTGTTGTTATCAGATAACAACAACCAGTTAAATGGATTATTTAGTATAGGGAAAATCAATACTAAAAGCATAAATGGTAAATAAACTAAATTGTTTAGTAACTGTAATGACACTATCTCGCGCGCAGGGATCTGACATATTAATTATTAACATTATTTTAAACGGGTGACTCGTGTTAGACCGGGCCGTGTCCGGGCCGGAGCTTCTGGCGCTTACTTTTCTATAACATGACAGGTAATCACGTGATCATTTCCATAGAAAACGATGCGCCGGAAGCTCCGGCCCGGACACGGCCCGGTCTAACACGAGTCATCCTTTAGGCACTCGCCTAAAGGATAAAGGACTCGAATAAACATGAGATTATTTCGAACGAATTAAATCGAGGATCTTCTCGGAGCAACGACTGCACTGTCATTTTGTATGGGACTTTGAGTTTATAAAATCCCATACAAAATGTGACTTAACGCAAACGCGAAAGCAACTAAAAGTTGCTGAAATCGTGTGTGAATTATGTGGTTAGGTATTTGAGTGTTTTTAGTAGGATACGAAAGGTAATAAGTAAGTAATTTCCTTGTATACCGGGCTAATTAATAAACACTTAAGTATTGTACCGTCTACCATAAAAATAAATGCGTTTGTACTTTATACACTTGCTATATATGGTGTGTCTGACCATGGGGCTTTAAATCCAGGGCTTGATTTTACTCGCTAAACTGAGCTACTTTTACTATGGGACCAACCCTAAAATCGGGGAATTTTTTTTGGCTTTCCCATAGAAAACGTCGACGGAGTTTTTCGGGATTTCGGAGTTGGTGCCATAGTAAAAGTAGCTCAGTTTAGCGAGTTAGAATCGAGCCCTGGATTTAAAGCCCCACGGTCAGTAACACACACGGAGAAAATTTTAAGTAGCCCGCATACGGAAAATACATGGAAAAATGATACAGCATGACGTTTGTAGCCGGCACAATGTTGCGTACGTAGTTAAGCGTAAGTAGCCGCGCTACTGATAAAAGTAATTGGTACGGCTACGTAATTTACCACTGGCACGTTTTCCTACGTACAATAAGTAGGTAGGGTGTTAGCTACTTACAATAAGTAGCTGTCGATACGCCCAAAATTATCCATGAAAGCACGGTGTATATTACGTATGTGTAGGTTTGGTTAGGGTCAGGTGCAGTAAATAATTGTATTGCCTACGTATTTACGTATGCCGGACAGGTACTGTAGTTGCTTAGGTAAAGTATATAATGGTGCGGCCTACGTATGTACGTATGGCGACAGGTAACCTACTTGATCAGGTAAAGTTTATAATGGTGTGGTCTACGTATGTACGTATGCCGGACAGGTACTGTAGTTGCTTAGGTAAAGTATATAATGGTGCGGCCTACGTATGTACGTATGCCGGACAGGTAACGTACTTGATCAGGTAAAGTTTATAATGGTGTGGTCTACGTATGTACGTATGCCGGACAGGTACTGTAGTTGCTCAGGTAAAGTACATAATGGTGCGGCCTACGTATATACGTATGCCGGACAGGTACTGTACTTGCTCAGGTAAAGTACATAATGGTGCGGCCTACGTATGTACGTATGCCGGACAGGTAATGTACTTGCTCAGGTAAAGTATATAATGGTGCAGCCTACGTATTTACGTATGCCGGACAGGTACCGTACTTGATCAGGTAAAGTATATAATGGTGCGGCCTACATATATACGTATGCAGGACAGGTACTGTAGTTGCTCAGGTAAAGTACATAATGGTGCGGCCTACGTATGTACGTATGCCGGACAGGTAACGTACTTGTTCAGGCAAAGTATATAATGGTGCAGCCTACGTATTTACGTATGGCGGACAGGTACCGTACTTGATCAGGTAAAGTATATAATGGTGCGGCCTACGTATATACGTATGCCGGACAGGTACTGTAGTTGCTCAGGTAAAGTACATAATGGTGCGGCCTACGTATGTACGTATGCCGGACAGGTAATGTACTTGCTCAGGTGAAGTATATAATGGTGCGGCCTACGTATGTACGTATGCCGGACAGGTACTGTAATTGCTCAGGTAAAGTACATAATGGTGCGGCCCACGTATGTACGTATGCCGGACAGGTACTATACTTGCGCAGGTAAAGTATATAACGGTGCGGCCTATGTATGTACGTATGCCGGACAGGTAACGTACTTGTTCAGGTAACGTATATAATGGTGCAGCCTACGTATTTACGTATGCCAGTCAGGTACCGTACTTGATCAGGTAAAGTATATAATGGTGCGGCCTACGTATGTACGTATGCCGGACAGGTACTGTACTTGCTCAGGTAATGTATATAACGGTGCGGCCTATGTATGTACGTATGCCGGACAGGTAACGTACTTGTTCAGGTAAAGTATATAATGGTGCAGCCTACGTATTTACGTATGCCGGACAGGTACCGTACTTGATCAGGTAAAGTATATAATGGTGCGGCCTACGTATGTACGTATGCCGGACAGGTACTGTACTTGCTCAGGTAAAGTATATAACGGTGCGGCCTACGTATGTACGTGTGCCGGACAGGTACCGTACTTGTTCAGGTAAAGTATATAATTGTGCGGCCTACATATGTACGTATGCCGGACAGGTATCGTACTTGATCAGGTAAAGTATATAATGGTGCGGTCTACATATGTACGTATGCCGGACAGGTATCGTACTTGATCAAGTAAAGTATATAATGGTGCGGTCTACGTATGTACGTATGCCGGACAGGTACCGTACTTGTTCAGGTAAACTATATAATGGTGCGGCCTACATATGTACGTATGCCGGAGAGGTACCGTACTTGATCAGGTAAAGTATATAATGGTGCGGTCTACGTATGTACGTATGCCGGACAGGTACCGTACTTGTTCAGGTAAAGTATATAATGGTGCGGCCTACATATGTACGTATGCCGGACAGGTACCGTACTTGATCAGGTAAAGTATATAATGGTGCGGTCTACGTATATACGTATGCCGGACAGGTAACTTACTGGCTCAGATCCAGTGTGTAATAGAACATCCTACGTACGATGATATGCCGGTGAGGTACCGTACTGATTCTGGTCCAGTATGTAATGGAATATCCCACGTACGTAGTACAGTCGCCATCAGATATATCGGGGCGGACGAGGTGGTCAAAAATGTCTGAACACGCACTGTAACACCTTGACAATAAAGGCATGTTCAGATATTTGTTAGCTCGCTGGCCGCTCAGATATATCTGATGACGACTGTACTACATACGTGGGATATTCCATTATATACTGGACAAGAATCAGTACGGTACCTCACCGGCATATCTACGTTACGTACGTAGGATGTTCTATTATACACTGGATCTGAGCCAGTAAGTTACCTGTCAGGCATACGTTTAAGTATACGTAGGCCGCACCATTATATACTTTGCCTGAGCAATTACGGTACCTGTCGATACATACATACATAGGCCGCACCGTTATATACTTTGCCTGAGCAAGTACAGTACCTGTCACAGTGTATGTACATACGTAAAACACAATTATTAAGTTTGTGCGAAAAAACATGAGTCGTGGTAGGTAAAGGAACTAACTTGAAGGTTGATACTATCGTCATGTCAAAACTCATTTTTTTTCGCTCATCAGACTCTAGCCTCCTGAGTCCCTGAGGCCTTTATAAAGGCTTTAATCCAAATCGAATTTTAGATTAAAATAAAATAGGTACCTACAAGGTTCCAAATTCAAAACTGCAAAAATGACAAGCGGGACTCGGGAGGCTAGAACCCAAATCAGTACGACAACTGACCAGCATAAATATTATCTAGTGTAAGTATTAAGTATAATAGGCAATATTACGCAAAACTGCGTGGGGGGCGCCACTAGAACAAACAGTAAACAAACCTCCTCGATGCATCAATGTCATATTTGTTCGTAACAAATAATTTGTGAAAACTGGTCTAAAAACTGTTTACGGCATAGTATATTATAAGCTACTCTTATATGGTTTACAGTTTGTGCTAGTGCTGCACTCTGGCGGCAGAACATTGCAGTAATACTCCCTATACCATTATAATTATACAAAGCTACTATGTAGACCTATTAGGATACACGATAATAGTACAATAAATATTATACGGTACGGTACCTGGCCAACTTATCAACATACGTAGGATGACATTTTATTTACTGATCCTGAGCCATTATCGCACCTGTCCAGCCATGACATTCTCCTATCAACATCATTGACAACAAATTGTAGGTTTAATATCAATGCAAGTATGGATTTCACGAACGACATTGCTTAGAGAATTACATGGCAGATTACGTAAACGTAGTTTTGCATGATTCTTCAATTTAATAAAGTAAAAAACCGCATTAACTTATAATTACTTGGAGCTTTACAAATATTAAGTACCTATTTAAGCAAACCTATTCAAGTACGATACAATTTTTTTAGGTAAAGGACTGCTAATTGAAGTGAGCTATTAGAAAAAAATATGCATTTGAGTGTTTCCAATGTTTATGTCAATAGAAATATTACAAAGAAACTAACATAAACTAATCAGTTTGAAACTGTATTATTTTACAACATTTTATGACAGATTATTGTTGACCATTATTTTAATACCTATTACAAACAAAAGTACTATATTAATACTATGCTTAAGATCAATGCTTATTCCCACTAGTTACCACCACGTTGTTACCAGTGGTAACTACTGGGATTTTTTTCCCCACCTTTTACCACCAAACTAAGATAGTGGTAACTACTGGGTATTTTTTTAATCTCGAATGTAAACGCTGCATACGTTGTCGTCAACGAAACTGTTTACCGTTTCGAAAAACTTGTAACTGCCATAGACTGTGTCTTTAAAATATACCAATCAACCGGAGCTTGCTATCCCGAAGAATGTAATGATCTGTGGGTTTTTATCCAATTGGGATTCTACAACATAAGAACACCATTTGATAGACGCTCACAGGTAGTGATCACTCTGTTGACTGATCTAGGACTCTAGTGACTAAAACAATAATGACATTCACTTGTTACTTCTGTAATTGTAAATTGTGTTACTATTATTTCTGATTTAAGACATGTTTTAAGGGTGTACATATGTTCCAAAAGAATAATAGACAAATACAAAAAAATACTGAGTGTACGTATAGTAACAAAAAATAGTAAAATAACAAATGGCTGCATAGTCCACTTCTATTTCATGTATTGTTCTCTCTTCTCGATTATGTAGCTAATGACATGTGCTTCTGATGACACTTGTTTGAAAAATCCGTCGCATATTTCCGCGCGAGAAAACTTCAGAGCCACTGCGCCTTTCCGTTTTCGAGCCGGCGATACGTTTCTGACATATGCCAGAAGCATAAGACAAACGTTCCTTACAGTCTCTGTGTCGTCATCTGAAACAATTGGCAATGGTTATTTAAAAAAGTAACAAAAGATCATAAAATCGTATAAAGGCCATAGTCGGCTTTCCATAGTAAATCGGCCCTTGCGTTAAACAGACTGTTTTTTTGAAGTGAAAACTTCTGTAGCGGCGCTGGGCACTTTTTGAGGTGGGGAAAAAATGATAAACTCAAGACAGCGTAAGGCGATCACGTGACCGTAAGGCGATCATGTGACCGTAAGGTTTAGATGGCCACTCATTTAGATGGCATTTAAATCAATAAAGAAAAACTCAATGACATAATTCAATAAAGCGACATCTTGATGATATCGCTAATAAAAGTGAACCAAATATATTAAGATGCTAGGTCTGCAAGGTAACTTTACAATTTCTATTCGAATTTTAAACAATTAACGCTATAAATTTGAATTTCAAATTTTAAACAAGCTCACCAACAACCTGCGACCAGCAATTTCGTAACTAAAGTTTTTCAATAGAAAGGAGGATGGATCAATTATACATAGTGCTGCAGACATTTTGGACTAGTCATTGAGTTTTCACTTCTGTCGGCACTCCCGGAGTGCAACCTGTTGTTTTTTTTTATGGCTACCTCTTCTAGTGACGAATATTTATGCTAAGTATCAACATCCTATTTGTGACATTGTGACAGTTTTTCACTTTAAATGTTTTTTTATTGTCATAAAAAATAGAAAACTAAGACAAAATTAAAAGTTCAATTTTTTTTTGCGATTGTTAAGTAGTGACACCCCTAGATTTTTTTCGGATCGTAGGTTATGACCGACTGGTCTACTATTTGCCAGAACATCAAAATTTTCCGGGTGGTACTTCCTGTCAAAAATCAGCAATATGTGTTGTCAGCAGCAAACCGACTTACTATAATTAAACATCAAAATTCCATTTCATAACAAATAAAATGATAAAAATTCATGTCGCGGGGTGAGGTAATGAGAGTCGGGGCGGGGCGGTGCGTGGCCGTTCTGTATGATAATACTATTACTTATTCTGTGATACCGGATAGTAACTTTGCTTGATTTTGGGGTAAACAAATTGAATCTAAAACAGTCACAGTCATAAATAATAAATACTTAGCTCATTCTCTTTCAGTACTGCCAGGTATACATAGAAACAAGAGAAGCCACGCACAGAACAAGTTGTGTATAGGAATAAACCTGTCTCTAGTCCCCACCATTTAACTTTCTAGTATGTTTAAAATATTCATAGTACGGATTATTGTAATAAGGATAATTGTACGTTGACAGACAGACGGACGGACGGACAATATAGTTATCCTATAAGGGTTTAGTTGTTTCCTTTTGTTTTGGGGTACCCTAAAAACAAGTTGAACATAAAAAGAAATGTTATATTACACTTTTTATTTTAATAAATATAACAAATTGAACAACTTACGTGGCAGATCTGGTACGGGCCTGACTTTGGGCTCGGAGATGTTGCTCAGCGGTTTGTGTTAGAGCCAGTCCTATTTGGGAACAGCTGTGCTTTGCTGACCTGTTCACAAACAGTATAAACAATATAGTAGGGAATACAATAGTAGAGTAGGGGAGGAAAAATGCATCGGCACATATAATACGAGTATAACTGTGCATTATATAAGTACCATTCATTCTAGTACATTCTTAGTTAAGTAAAGAGTAATAAAACCGAGTCATTTTATTTTATATAGTTATTTCTACAAGAGGGCTATTCGAGCAATATACAAAATGAACCATAGAGACTCACTTAGAGATAAATTTAAGGAAATTGACATAATGACAGTGCACTGTCAATACATTTATGAGAATATTCTGTATGTACATAAAAATATTGTAAATTTTAGGAAAAATTGTGAAATTCATAATATTAATACTAGAAATAAACATAAGCTCGCAGTGCCCTTCACTCGGCTCCATAAAATTAAAAAATCATTCATGGGTAATTGTGTAAGATTTTATAATAAACTTCCAAACCATATTACTGAATTATCTATTAATAAATTTAAGAATTATGTAAAGCGTAAACTTATTTCTAAAGCTTATTATACCACACAAGACTACATGAATGATATTACAACGTGGGATTAATTGTTATTCGAAATGATTATTTATTTATTAGGTACATTTGATTATTGATGAGGAAATGGATATTCCGATGTAATACTATCTACTTCTTTTGTTACTTATGCTTTTTTTTGACATTTAGATTTTATTCTAGAAATTCTAGACTAGTATTTTTTTATACAATCTTTTTAATGTTTGACGATTCTTTTGTGAAATTCTTAGTGTTAAATTTGATATGTATAATAATCCAATTTTATTATGGAATAATATTAACATCAATAAATTGCTCTGATAATTAGATTAAGATTAATTACGATTCATAAGAGCTTGTTGCTAGGCCTACATGAATAAAGTATATTTTTGATTTTTGATTTGATAAACACAGTAGTCCATTTAGTTAAATTCAGTGTGTTTAGCTAAGTAATTTTTTTTGTTCATAGAAATATCTAATTCAAATTAAAGTTGTAAAGGCCAGCCACACTTACCCCACACCCACACATAAATATATCCTTATGTATAAGTAGAATATGATAGGTACCTTAGTGTCCCTAATTTCTTGCCCCATATTGAATGTCTTCTGGTAGGCGCCAAACATGTCATAAACGAGCACATCTCCGCTCTCCTGCACACACAGCAGCTGCTCCCCGTCCGACCAGCCCATGTGGACCAGGACTCCGCTGTTCCACTGCAAATATCACAGATGATGGTATGTTTCAAACTACAATGCCTGGGTCAAATCCTTGTAAAGGCATTTTTCATTTGTGTAATATGCTAATTGATTCAGATGTTTAAGCGTGAAGACAGACAGACTGAGAGTAGGTACCTCTTTAGCATTTCTAATATTATTTAGGGATTAAGCATCAGGGATATAAGAATACAGAGGTTAACAGGACACTTGAAAATGTGTGGTTAACAACATTTTTAACTTACTGTTAACAAGATTTTAAAAAGGGAATTAAGATATTAAATAAATTACTTACCAAAATCTTTGATATAACATTCCCTACACAGTTGTAAATTGTTATGACAGGTTTGGCAATGGTTGCAATCCTGCCAAACTGCTTCCGGTCCCGCACCACATCAATAGGCACTCCGTACAGGGCTCCACTGATGATCATGTTGTCTAGGCCCTCATCCATGGACCAGTTCATGTTGTAAATTTCTAAACGCCTGTAAAATATTACTTAAAGAATTTAAATTGTAACAAAAAAAAAAAAAATGGTTTCAGTCATGTAAAATACATTTGTAGTTATTTTTTATATGTTTCACTATTCTTCTCTTTCCGAATAGACTCTAAGCTAAATTTCATTTCTAAAATGGCACCTATGGGATGGTGCTAAGGATATGGCAGCACTCCCTTTCTAATAGTATATTCCCTTTCTAATATATACTTATAGTAAGTGTATGGTGGCAAGAAAGATGCCAGCTCAGTTGAGACTTTTTACAATTTAATCATTTCTGACAATGTTTATGCTAATTGTTAATAGCAAGGTATCAACCAAACAAGGTAGATAACCACCTGTCTGCTTATTATATTTTGGGCACCTGCTACATTAGTATAATTTTATTAATTCAGTGTTTTTAAGTATGAAAAATTATGAAGATATAATCTAGAATGATTCCTATCCATCCGCTTTTACATAATATAAAACGCTCACGCCCCGCCCGGAAAACGCGCCTGTGTGACGAAGCCTTTAATCAGTCAGTTTTTTAGGGTTCCGTACCCAAAGGGTAAAAAACGGGACTCTGTTACTAAGACTTCGCTGTCCGTCCGTCCGTCCGTCCGTCTGTCACCAGGCTGTATCTCATGAACCGCGATAGCTAGACAGTTGAAATTTTCACAAATGATGTATCTCAGTTGCCGCTATAACAACAAATACTAAAAATAAAATAAAATAAATATTGAAGGGATCTTTTTGCTCTATTTTTTTTGATGGTGCGGAACCCTCCGTGCGCGAGTCCGACTCGCATTTGGCCGGTTTTTAATCATTTGCAAATTAGCAAACCACATTTCACGTCAAAATGGCCGCGACACATTCTTCCCCAGACAAGCCTACCATTTAAACTTTTAAATGGATAATAGATTTGACGAAAATCTTTAATGAAAATGAATGATTTTAGTATAGAACAAAATTAAATAATTATTCTGTTAACAACTATTATTTTAATTTAATTACCTATCACCAACCCATAGATATATATGTTCAGGCAATTACATATCATCAACTAGGTACAACACAAACAAATAACACAGTAATTACCTGTTGCTAACCGCCTCTCGATGGGATGGAAGCCGGCTCCAAAGGTGGTCAGGGGCAGAGCCCCCGCTCTTGTTGATGCTTCAATTTAATGTTCCGAGGTTCCTGGCACTTAATACACAGACACAGAACCGTCACAGATAGTCTTTTCACAATTAAACAATTTTTAATACACCGCCATAGCAAAAACGTGCCGACGCTCGTTTGTTTTCTCTTGCGACTGGTATCAGTGGTTTCCCTTTTCTTCCACGGTGTTGCCAACTCGGAATTTGAAAAAATACCAGACTTATGTCTAGATTCTAGATTATGCCAGAAATATGCTAGATAATTTTGAAATGTGCTAAAAAAAATGCTAAAACTTTATATAGGTAATTAAAAAATGTAGTTATCTGCCTCTTTAAGAGTGATAGAGAGGCAGACAACGAAATTTCGATTTTAGTGTTTCTCGGTAGGCCCTTTGACTCGACCTGGGGGTAAGCTACCGCGAACAATTTCTATCGTTCGATCGTCTATTTGCCTCTCTATCGCTCTTGCGTATTATTCTAGCAAAAGAAAGGCAAATACACCGGGCCTGAGCGCTTTCCAATCCCCAATCCCACGAGTCATGGGTGGGATACGATTTATTCTAATCCGCTAGATTTGACATGAAATGCGTTATGTTGGCAACACTCGCCAAGGACACGCTTTCTAATAACGCATCTTTATTTAAGTACGCCAGCTACGTAAAAATACGTACCTTGACGTACCTACACCAAGACCAACCGCAAAACGCGTTCGACGTATTGCCTCTCTGTCGCACTTGTAAATTCGTACGTAAGTGTGACAGGGAGGCAACACATCGAACGTGGTTCACGGTGCGAAAATAGAAAGATATAGTTCGTACATTTTATATTTCGCGTAACAGATTTTTAATTATCTTTAGATGGTTAAGGTTTGGACAGGACAATTTAGATTCATTGTTTAGTTATTTTAATCATAGAATGACTGAATTGTATAGTCCTGGGAGAATATTAATTTATCGATTGACGAATCCATGATTTTATCGAGAGGTCGCAGTGGGATTAGGCAATATAATTATATGTCACCGTAAAATTGTAAACACTCGTCAGTCGTCAGTTTATAATATCGCTAGTTAAATTATAAACGGACGGTAGGGAGATTACAATCTAACCTAACCTAACCTACGTTAGATTATAAACTAACGGGTTCACAATCCTACGGTGTCATATCCAAGGAAAACGCCACAAATGGGGTTGGCCGGTCAAAGTATTTAGCAGATGGCGCCAGCATAGCTTGCCCTGTAGGGAATGCAATAACCGGCCGAACTTCATAACCAGTTTCGGTTACGGTTATGCCCGAAAAATAACCGAATATCGGTTAGAATCGGTTACGGTTATTTTCAACAAAAAATGATAAATTTACAATGAAGTCATTAAAAAATTACGAAAATAAAGGTACAGTATTAGGGAATGTGAGTATAAGTCTTCGTTTTTAATAAAACACACAAAATACTGTAAAAGTAAAATATGACCTTGGACGTGATACAATATTCAATAAAAATATTTCATAAATAAGGTAAAGGGCCCCAAGTTCGTGTTAGTACGTTATTTCGTTAGTTTTGTTTCTGGCGCAAATAATAAGGAATTCAAACATTTTTTATTCAAATTATACATATGAAAAAAAAATGTATTATTTAATCTCTTCAATAAAATAATAACCAATATTTTAGTGATTAAACTGAGAGTAATACGACGGTCGAAACTGTCAGACGGCCACGAGCAGCTGTGTTGTATGCGTGCACTTTTTTTAGGCGTAAGGTGCGCGCTCTCACTTGTTAAGCTTATAGGAAGGAAAAGCTAAACCCATTCGAATAAAAGTTTCTGGGAGTGTTTCTGTGGGTTCCTTAGTAATTGATTTAATAAGAAAAAAAACTGAATATATGCATAGAAATACCTTAAAATTGCAATAAATCGACTCACGAAATAGCGGTCATTTTATTTTTCGTGTGTCTCCTATTTCGTGCCACTAACGAATCAAGGTTTTTCTAGATACATTATGAGTGCTTGTTTTTAAATATAACATCGAATAAAATTAAAAAAATAAATTAGAAAACAATTAATGTATTTCATCAAGTTTCGTTTGAGCGAAATTCGGTATACGTTTTTTTCACTAGAATTCTCATAAAACGAGTTTGAATGTGACCCGAGTTAAAAATTTTAAGGTATATTCCACGTATATTCTCATATTAACTACTAGCACAATTTTATTTATAATTAAATTTATTTGATTTATTTTTGTCTATGTTTATATTTAACGTATAAGATAGTACATTTTTTTTGAAAATAATTATTATTTGTATCTCCGTTTTAAAACTCTCGGGTCTTTCGAGCCCGGTCATTTACAAAGGCGTGCGTGGGGATATGGATCCAACACGTAGAGGCCGTTTGGAGAAATTTGATTTCATATAGAACGCCTGCTGGAACCCATTCACGGGTACATCAATAGATACCCGTGAACCGGTTTCAGTTTAATTATTATTATTATATTTTTTTAATTTATATAGTTCGGCTTTTAATCAAGTATTAAAGTACCCATATGGTTTACAAAGTCTTAATTCAACCATTAAAGTCGACGAGTACAAAATACTTTAAGCTAGCTCTAAATTTAACATTATTTTTAAATATTACTTTTAATTTGACCTTACAAGTACTCGTAAGTAGGTAAGACCGTTAAATATTTAAAATGATTATCAGCAAATTATCACCAATTACTCTAAGAAAACTTTATTCCGAAACAGGGGACACGAATTCACGAACTTAGGAGCTGACCTAAATTTGTATCACGAAATGGGAGCCAAATAAGAGGTTCACGAAAAAATTCGAAATAAAGAACTAATATAACTTACTCAAAAGCTTTCAAGGTATATGCTTAGTAATATTTAAAAAAAATATACAAACTCTCAAGAGCCTTAACCTGCCGAAACAGGGGCCCTTTACCTTAAAGGAAGTAAATTTGGTATATTTTCATTATTAAAGTACACGAATGACAAAAAATATAGTCACAGGCGTCACAACCAAAAAAGGCAGGATTTTGTAGTCATTAGATGATAAAAACATAGAATTTAAGTCATAAATAGTCTTTCCACTTGCAAACACAAATCCCATTCTTATCGAACCTAATATATAAGCTGCCTCCTTTGCCCAATTTTTTCATCGAGATCGCAACGTTCCGGTAACATTAGGTTTTTTTGCCATTAAAATTTTTGCGAGCCCGACACTTATAAAAATTGTCCATGAAAATATGACGGCCCTTTTCTAAATATGGCTGGAGAAGTTTAGCCACTACCTTGCCTGTATGGCCTTGCCCTCCAATTTCAATATCATTTTTCCCTCTGTACATATGAGATTGGAGGACAAGGCCACCAGGAGTGGCTAACACATACATTTTGATGCCATATTTGTGGCGTTTACCTTTAATATATTGGCGAATGCCACTCCGGCCTCTAGACAAAATTAAAGATTCGTCTATGCAGAGATTCTCCCCTGGGGTATATATTTGGGGGTATAGCTTGCGTGCTAGCATCAGGTGACTGGGTCCTTACGTACTGGCATGGGCTACGTAACATACGTAGCTGCTACATGTATAACAGTAGACCGCACACGTATAATGAATCGGCATATTTACTCATTATGGCCCTGTCTACGTATTATACGTAGCTTGCGTGTTAGCGTCAGGTGACTGGTCCTTACGTACTGGCATGGGCTACGTAAGATACGTAGCTGCTACATGTATAACAGTAGACCGCACACGTATAATGAATATGCATATTTACTCATCATGGCACTGCCTACGTATTTTACGTAGCTTGCGTGCTAGCATCAGGTGACTGGGTCCTTACGTACTGGCATGGGCTACGTAAGATATGTAGCTGCTACATGTATAACAGTAGACCGCACACGTATAATGAATCGGCATATTTACTCATCATGGCACTGTCTACGTATTATACGTAGCTTGCGTGTTAGCGTCAGGTGACTGGTCCTTACGTACTGGCATGGGCTACGTAAGATACGTAGCTGTTACATGTATAACAGTAGACCGCACACGTATAATGAATATGCATATTTACTCATCATGGCACTGTCTACGTATTTTACGTAGCTTGCGTGCTTGGTTTTTAGAAGAGTATTCTAGACTGTGGTCTCAAAGTAACACCCGAAACGAAAAAGAGACAAAAATATGTGTAACTTTCCCCGTAATTAACTATAGCCAAACATGTTTTGCCAAAGAAAGGCTATGATGTGAATCTATTCAAATGTGTAGTAATTATTGTTTTAGCGTCTGCTTTAATCGTATGTTTTAAAGTTTGAAGTTGTGTAGCACCCGAAACGTCCGCCTGTCTGTCCCCGGCTTTTCTCCGTGGTGGTTAGTGCTAGAAAGCTGAAATTGGGCATGGATACATAAATCAATCATGGCGACAAAGTAGTAACACAAAAATTACAAAAAAAAATTTTTTTTTAGGGTAGCTCGTGTACAACATATTTTTTATTTATTTTCGCCTTTAATCCTGTGATGTGGGGTGTCGTTGGATAGATTTTTCAAAATGAATAGGTGTCACCATCAATCATTTTTTGATTAAGGGAATATTTTCGGAAATATTCGCATTGAAAGAAAAATAATTATGATATCTACGAGAAACAGTTTTTATTGTTAAGACTAATGTATTTTATAATAATTCAGCATATAATACTTATGTTTTTAATCGAATTTATTAAAAAGACAATATTTTCAATAAAATGAGCCCTGATTTCGTATAAATCTGTCTTAGATTCGTACTCGTAACACCCGAAACGAACCATGAGTAACACCCGAAACAGGTAATTTATTTTATTAAAATTAAATAAAAAGTGATACTAAGTGTTACTTTAGTGTTTCAGTAGACTATAAGGACTATTATTACTTGACATAAATAAAACTTGAGTTTACTTGAGAAAATTCGCTAATTTATGCATTTTGGTACTGATGGTCAGAAGCTATAGGCCAATTCGCGTAACACCCGAAACAGCTACTTTTTAGTGAGTCTCTTGTTATTGCTCTTATACTTTAAATTATGTGTGTTCAGGAAAAGAAAATATTATCAAAGTAGTAGATGAATTAATAGTTTAACCTCCTAGTTCCTGTTACTATATCGAATAAAACCTTATTTTATGAGTTCAAGTGTAACACCCGAAACGGTGGAATGACCCATTTACTGGTATACTCTTGGGTCGTCCCATTAGTTTTTTGTCAAGTTCTTAAATTAGTCCCATTCTGCTTTCGTCACCCATTCTACATTCGTCAAGTTCATCGGTGGTCTTTTTCATATTTGGTTATACTTGGTTGTTTGCCTTTTTCTTATTTCGGCTTATTCCGGTATTCGTCATCATCTTTTTTGGGCATGTTCGATGTTAGTCAATTTCTTTTTTTAGTCTCATTCGTTATTCGTAATATCGTCTTTGGTCTTATTCTAATTTCGTATTTTTATTATTTAGGATCTTTTGAAATTTGGACACATTCTCTATTTGTCACGTTAAATATTCGTCCCGTTCGATATTCGTCCCATTCGATATTCGTCCCATTTACTATTTGTCTTGTTTTTTGTTTTGATTCCATAAACAATAATCCTTATACTTAAATATTAATTAAATGTATCCTAAACAATACACATGTAGGGGAGATTAATCCAAAACGGGGACACGGGGCTTACTACGTCGTGCCGTGCCTGGTCTTAGACCAGGGCACAGTAGTATGGCTACTTAGATAGTTTCAGACTGATTAAAGCTTTGGTAACTGCTGTCAACCTTCTTCAGGGCGACTTCTATGATGCTCACGGGAGGGAAGGGATGATGAAATTGATAACCACACTGGGAAAAAGACAATCAACAAATAAGGCCAAAGATGACAAAGACTACC
Organism: Cydia splendana; assembly: GCF_910591565.1. Taxonomy (NCBI): domain Eukaryota; kingdom Metazoa; phylum Arthropoda; class Insecta; order Lepidoptera; family Tortricidae; genus Cydia; species Cydia splendana. Next base: position 3,466,304 of record NC_085968.1, read on the forward strand.
AGCGAAAGTGACGAATGAAGAATATGACAGAATATAGAATAAGACAAATTAAGAACTTGTCAATAACCGAATGGGACCAATATCGAACGTGTCGAAGAAAAATGACGAATAATGAATGAGACTGAATACGAGATAGACTAATATCGAACATGCCCAAACAAGATAATGAAGAATACCGGAATGGGTCGGAATAAGAAAAAGGCAAACAACAAATATGACCAAAGATGAGAAAGCCCACCGACAAAAGTGACGAATGTAGAATGGGTGACGAAAGCAGAATAGGACTAATTTAAGAACTTGGCAAAAACCTAATGGGACGACCCAAGACGATACCCATTTACTCAACATGGCACTGTCTAAGTATTTTACGTAGCTTGCGTACTAGCATCAGGTGACTGGCTCCTTACGTGCTAGTATGGGCTACGTAAGAGACGTAGCTGCTACATGTATAACAGTAGACTGCACACATATAATGAATATGCATATTTACTAATCATGGCACTGTCTACGTATTATACGCAGCTTGCGTGCTAGCGTCAGGTGACTGGGTCCTTACGTACTGGCATGGGCTACATAAGATACGCAGCTCCTACATGTATAACAGTAGACCGCAGACGTATAATGAATATGCATATTTACTAATCATGGCACTGTCTACGTATTATACGTAGCTTGCGTGCTAGCATCAGGTGACTGGGTCCTTACGTACTGGCATGAGCTACGTAACATACGTAGCTGCTACATGTATAACAGAGACCGCACACTTATAATGAATCGGTATATTTACTCATCATGGCACTGTCTACGTATTTTAAGTAACTTGCGTGCTGGCGTCAGGTGTCTAGGTCCTTACGTACTGGCATGGGCTACGTAAGATAGGTAGCTACTACATGTATAACAGTAGACCGCACACGTGTAATGAATCGGTATATTCACTCATCATGGCACTGTATACATATTTTACGTAGCTTGCGTGCTAGCATCAGGTGACTGGATCCTTACGTACTGGCATGGGCTACGTAACATACGTAGCTGCTACATGTATAACAGTAGACCGCACACGGATAATGAATCGGTATATTTACTCATCATGGCACTGTCTACGTATTTTACGTAGCTTGCGTGCTAGCGTCAGGTGACTGGGTCCTTACGTACTGGCATGGGCTACGTAAGATAGGTAGCTGCTACATGTATAACAGTAGACCGCACACGTATAATGAATCGTCATATTCACTCATCATAGCACTGTCTACGTATTTTACGTAGCTTGCGTGCTAGCATCAGGTGACTGGGTCCTTACGTACTGGCATGGGCTACGTAACATACGTAGCTGCTACACGTATAACAGTAGACCGCACACGTATAATGAATATGCATATTTACTCATCATGGCACTGTTTACGTATTTTACGTAGCTTACGTGCTAGCATCAGGTGACTGGGTCCTTACGTACTAGCATGGGCTACGTAAGATAGGTAGCTGCTACATGTATAACAGTAGATCGCACACGTATAATGAATCGTCATATTCACTCATCATAGCACTGTCTACGTATTTCACGTAGCTTGCGTGCTAGCGTCAGGTGGCTGGGTCCTTACGTACTGGTATGGGCTACGTAAGATACGTAGCTGCTACATGTATGACAGTAGACCGCACACGTATAATGAATCGGCATATTCACTCATCATGGCACTGTCTACGTATTTTACGTAGCTTGCGTGCTAGCATCAGGTGACTGGGTCCTTACGTACTGGCATGGGCTACGTAAGATAGGTAGCTGCTACATGTATAACAGTAGACCGCACACGTATAATGAATCGGCATATTCACTCATCATGGCACTGTCTACGTATTTTACGTAGCTTGCGTGCTAGCATCAGGTGACTGGGTCCTTACGTACTGGCATGGGCTACGTAACATACGTAGCTGCTACATGTATAACAGTAGACCGCACACGTATAATGAATCGGCATATTCACTCATCATGACACTGTCTACGTATTTTACGTAGCTTGCGTGCTAGCATCAGGTGACTGGGTCCTTACGTACTGGCATGGGCTACGTAACATACGTAGCTGCTACATGTATAACAGTAGACCGCACACGTATAATGAATCGGCATATTCACTCATCATGGCACTGTCTACGTATTTTACGTAGCTTGCGTGCTAGCATCAGGTGACTGGGTCCTTACGTACTGGCATGGGCTACGTAACATACGTAGCTGCTACATGTATAACAGTAGACCGCACACGTATAATGAATATGCATATTTACTCATCATGGCACTGTTTACGTATTTTACGTAGCTTGCGTGCTAGCATCAGGTGACTGGGTCCTTACGTACTGGCATGGGCTACGTAACATACGTAGCTGCTACATGTATAACAGTAGACCGCAGACGTACAATGAATATGCATATTTACTCATAATGGCACTGTCTACGTATTAAACGTAGCTTGCGTGATAGCATCAGGTGACTGGGTCCTTACGTACAGGCATGAGCTACGTAAGATAAGTAGCTGCTACATGTATAACAGTAGACTGCACACGTATAATGAATATGCATATTTACTAATCACGGCACTGTCTACATATTTTACGTAGCTTGCGTGCTAGCATCAGGTGACTGGGTCCTTACGTACTGGCATGGGCTACGTAAGATACGTAGCTGCTACATGTATAACAGTAGACCGCACACGTATAATGAATCGTCATATTCACTCATCATAGCACTGTCTGCGTATTTTACGTAGCTTGCGTGCTAGCGTCAGGTGGCTGGGTCCTTACGTACTGGTATGGGCTACGTAAGATACGTAGCTGCTACATGTATGACAGTAGACCTCACACGTATAACGAATCGGCATATTTACTCATCATGGCACTGTCTACGTATTTTACGTAGCTTGCGTGCTTGCATCAGGTGACTGGGTCCTTACGTACTGGCATGAGCTACGTAAGATAAGTAGCTGCTACATGTATAACAGTAGACTGCACACGTATAATGAATATGCATATTTACTAATCATGGCTCTGTCTACGTATATTACGTAGCTTGCGTGCTAGCATCCGGTGACTGGGTCCGTACGTAATGGCATGGGCTACGTAACATACGTAGCTGCTACATGTATAACAGTAGACTGCACACGTATAATGAATCGGTATATTTACTCATCATGGCACTGTCTACGTATTTTACGTAGCTTGCGTGCTAGCATCAGGTGACTGGGTCCTTACGTACTGGCATGGGCTACGTAGGACACGTAGCTGCTACATGTTTAACAGTAGACCGCACACGTATAATGAATCGGCATATTTACTCATCATGGCACTGTCTACGTATTTTACGTAGCTTGCGTGCTTGCATCAGGTGACTGGGTCCTTAGGTACTGGCATGAGCTACGTAAGATAAGTAGCTGCTACATGTATAACAGTAGACTGCACACGTATAATGAATATGCATATTTACTCATCATGGGACTGTCTACATATTTTACGTAGCTTGCGTGCTAGCGTCAGGTGACTGGGTCCTTACGTACTGGCATGAGCTACGTAAGATAAGTAGCTGCTACATGTATAACAGTAGACTGCACACGTATAATGAATATGCATATTTACTAATCATGGCTCTGTCTACGTATATTACGTAGCTTGCGTGCTAGCATCCGGTGACTGGGTCCGTACGTAATGGCATGGGCTACGTAACATACGTAGCTGCTACATGTATAACAGTAGACTGCACACGTATAATGAATCGGTATATTTACTCATCATGGCACTGTCTACGTATTTTACGTAGCTTGCGTGCTAGCATCAGGTGACTGGGTCCTTACGTACTGGCATGGGCTACGTAAGACACGTAGCTGCTACATGTTTAACAGTAGACCGCACACGTATAATGAATCGGCATATTTACTCATCATGGCACTGTCTACGTATTTTACGTAGCTTGCGTGCTTGCATCAGGTGACTGGGTCCTTAGGTACTGGCATGAGCTACGTAAGATAAGTAGCTGCTACATGTATAACAGTAGACTGCACACGTATAATGAATATGCATATTTACTAATCATGGCTCTGTCTACGTATATTACGTAGCTTGCGTGCTAGCATCCGGTGACTGGGTCCGTACGTAATGGCATGGGCTACGTAACATACGTAGCTGCTACATGTATAACAGTAGACCGCACACGTGTAATGAATATGCATATTTAGTCATCATGGCACTGTCTACGTATTTTACGTAGCTTGCGTGCTAGAATCAGGTTACTGGGTCCTTACGTACTGGCATGGGCTACGTAAGATACGTAGCTGCTACATGTATAACAGTAGACTGCACACGTATAATGAATCGGTATATTTACTCATCATGGCACTGTCTACGTATTTTACGTAGCTTGCGTGCTAGCATCAGGTGACTGGGTCCTTACGTACTGGCATGGGCTACGTAAGACACGTAGCTGCTACATGTTTAACAGTAGACCGCACACGTATAATGAATCGGCATATTTACTCATCATGGCACTGTCTACGTATTTTACGTAGCTTGCGTGCTTGCATCAGGTGACTGGGTCCTTACGTACTGGCATGAGCTACGTAAGATAAGTAGCTGCTACATGTATAACAGTAGACTGCACACGTATAATGTATATGCATATTTACTAATCATGGCACTGTCTACATATTTTACGTAGCTTGCGTGCTAGCATCAGGTGACTGGGTTTTTACGTACTGGCATGGGCTACGTAAGACACGTAGACCGCACACGTATAATGAATCGGCATATGTACTCATCATGGCTCTGTCTACGTATATTACGTAGCTTGCGTGCTAGCATCCGGTGACTGGGTCCTTACGTAATGGCATGGGCTACGTAACATACGTAGCTGCTACATGTATAACAGTAGACCGCACACGTGTAATGAATATGCATATTTAGTCATCATGGTACTGTCTACGTATTTTACGTAGCTTGCGTGCTAGAATCAGGTGACTGGGTCCTTACGTACTGGCATGGGCTACGTAAGATACGTAGCTGCTACATGTATAACAGTAGACTGCACACGTATAATGAATCGGTATATTTACTCATCATGGCACTGTCTACGCATTTTACGTAGATTGCGTGCTAGCGTCAGGTGACTGGGTCTTTACGTACTGGCATGGGCTACGTAAGACCCGTAGCTGCTACATATATAACAGTAGACCGCACACGTATAATGAATATGCATATTTACTGATCATGGCACTGTCTACGTATTTTACGTAGCTTGCGTGCTAGCATCAGGTGACTGGATCCTTACGTACTGGCATGGGGTACGTAAGATACGTAGCTGCTACATGTATAACAGTAGACCGCACACGTATAATGAATCGGTATATTTACTCATCATGGCACTGTCTACGTAATTTACGTAGCTTGCGTGCTAGCGTCAGGTGACTGGGTCCTTACGTACTGGCATGGGCTACGTAAGATACGTAGCTGCTACATGTATAACAGTAGACCGCACACGTATAATGAATCGGCATATTTACTCATCATGGGACTGTCTACGTATTTTACGTAGCTTGCGTGCTAGCGTCAGGTGACTGGGTCCTTACGTACTGGCATGGGCTACGTAAGATACGTAGCTGCTACATGTATAACAGTAGACCGCACACGTATAATGAATCGGCATATTTACTCATCATGGGATTGTATAGTAGGTCGTATTTGTATTACAACTCTCGTAACTCGCCTACGTATTCGTAAAGATACGGATATCGTGTAAGTAAAGCCTTTAAAAAAGTAGAAGGTGTACGTTTAAACAACTCTATATGATAACCAACACATGTATGAATAAAGATGTTTTCTACTTATGTTCATGTTCTGTTGAAAACTACTTAATGTAAAGGTATAAGCTACTTATAAGTAGGAGGTTGAACTGGATAATGTACCCGAATATGTATGGGTAATGGTGGCAGCTACTTACATTCAAGTTCCTTAAACAACTACGTATTGTACGGGTATAACATACTTGTTACGTAGGCGCTGACATTATACGTACAAAATTCCAATGCCCGTACGCAACATTGTGTATCTCCTAAACGCGTAAGTAGCTTGCACCATTAAGCAGTATGCGGCAGCTGTATTAAGTATGCTGCACCCGTAGTAAGTAGCAAATTGCAAGCTACTTACAATTTTTAGCTTCATAAGTAGCAAATTTTTCTCAGTGCACTGTATAAAAGAGAGGCGCGCTTTAAATACCTACACAATTAGGTACATAATACATAAATGATTTTCTTTCTGGGGGAAGATATAGTGTCAGGCGTGGCTCACTCCGCGATTTCGTCGCTTTGCTACAGGTAGCTAAAAGTACATCCCTTCTACACCAATTTTGGTGGCTAGCCATAAGCCGCGCGTGCTAATGGCCATATCTGTCCTGATCGTAACAGACGCGTTTTGTTAGAGAGTGAGTCTTCTGTACCTAGTACTATTATTTATTCTTTGGTAGTGTGTACCACGATTTACTTACACACGTGCGTAGCTTAGTATATAATGGTATTAACGCGTTATTTAACACAGAGTAAACCTTATATTCAATACTAAATGGTTATCATTCATCGCCCAACATCACAGGGCGTACCTCGAGTAAGTTACGTCTTTATACAGGTCATACTGAAAGTTCCTATAACCTCAAAAAGTAGTTGAACTGTAGTAGATATGTACCTTACATTTTTTTTATAATTTGTTTTCTTAACATACAAATTTTGTTTACGATGGATCATTATGAAAAACACGCGGCCCATTTTTCCTCAGACACTTTTTAGCTTGTTCCGATTCTAAAATATAAATTAATTATTCACATGTTTTTCTTTCAAAACAAAGTTTATTAAATATTTAGATTAGGTGTAAAATGCTAGCAAAGTCAGTCATTTGTTTCTTTTTGCAATGTCTATTGAATGCTATTTTAGGTGTGACAATGTCAGTGGTTGTAAAATAAATATGAACATGACTCATTCATAAGAACAACGAATGTTTAAAGTCACGAACACGAGAAATTAAAAACCGGACATGTGCGAGTCGGACTCGCCCACCGAGGGTTCCATACTTTTTGGTATTTAGAATTAGAATTAATTTATTCGTAAGCACAAACAATCGGTACAATACATTACATTATATAAAAGAAAACATAAAATAAGATGAAAGTGCCACGAAATGGTCCCATCTCAGCTGATCTTCCGATGAGACCATCAAGTGAGAAGAATCACGGGAGGTAACAGACAAGAAGAAAAAAGACATAGAAATAACATACAGTAAACAAATAGTCAAATAAGAAAAAAAAAACAAAAATAAAAGTTACACTTGTTGTTATAGCGGCAACAGAAATCTGTGAAAATGTCAACTATCACGGTTCATGAGATACAGCCTGGTCACAGACAGACAGACGGACAGCCAAACGGACAGTGGAGTCTTAGTAATAGGGTCCCGTTTTTACCCTTTGGGTACGGATACGGAGCCCTAAAAAAGCTATGTTTACAACCTGCCTTATACGGTATTGTCACACAGTTTTTTAGCTGCGTTTTAACTTTTTTTAACATTCTGCTATTTGGACAATGGGGAATTTTAACGAGAATTGGTTATTATTACCGACCTAAGTTACCTAAATAGGTACTAAGGGATACTAGTGCTCGCCATGCTAATGCCCAATAGATGACACCTTGCTGTCACCTCTATTGACAATGACTTACCTAAGTTTCAAGATGACATGTATGTATTACTGGAACCGCGTCGAGCACCAGTACGTTTACCTTAAGTCAATGCTGCCAAACCCGTCTGCAGGAAACTCCATATACGAGCGCTTATTTAAAACACGATTGTTAACTTCATCGACAAAGCAGCGAATGCTTTTAGCTGAGCAGTCAAATCAGGTGGGCTCTAATTCCTGTGGTTAAAAAAAACAGAAAAATACGCTCGCGTACCTACGGAATTTCACGCAAACGGATTTGAGGCCGCATTGATCATCAAATTTTGTCAGATATAAAAATCCGAAGCACGATAAGTGGTCGCCAAATAATTCTTTAAAATAAACATTACACCGGCCATGTTTCAACACCCTAAGTGATACTTTTCTGATGTTAAGCAATTTATCGTAAGATAGAGTAATATACATTTATAGTGAACCAAAGGCATTTTTCACTGCTCATGTATTTTGGCCAAAATATCAATTCATACCTACTATTTTTTAATCATTTCCGTGAAATTACGATGGAAAATAATGATGCACTAGATCTGTAGGTACTTACACAGATTTTTAAAGACGCCAATAATAACCACCGATTTTTTTGCAAATATAAAATAAGTCCTATTGTCCGTCTGTGCGTTACTATCGTTCGAAAGTCCACCCAAAAAGAAAGTACGCCGCTAGCCAAAACTAGTACCAGTTATAATGTTAGGGCAAAAGATAATGTGATCCGCCATTTCTTACGAGTATAGTTGAGGAGGCGGTAGTATTGACCGCTCGTGTCACTGGTCATTTTAGTCATTATATTTAAGTGATAAAGTTTTTTTTTACAGCTGTGAGTGGGAAGATGGCGACAGCGCTCAATCTTAAAAACTTCGCCACTTGGGATCTTTCGAAAAGCAAATGTGAGTAAAATATACATAGCATGATATAGTAAAAATATAAGTGTACTTAAGCACATAGTTATACCGGAAATAAATATAGAGTCAGACCAAGAGAAGTCTGCAGCGGATTTGATAGCCCACTCAGTGCAAGTATTATTTTAAACGTCAAATTTCTATGAAATTATGACGTATAAATAACACTGGCACTGCGAGGGCTATCAAAATCGCTGCAGACTTTTCTTGGTCTGACTCTATATTTATTTCCGGCCCGTCCAAAAAACAATGCGTTTTTTGGACGGGATTTATGGGATTTGAAAATTTTGTGTAAGTAGGTAAACTAACCTAACATATTTTTTTTCTATTTCGTAGTTCAGATTCAGCGAATTTATTTACTAAATTTAATAAAATATCTAAGTATACATAATAGTAAAACTTCTGCATAGGTATAAGCATGGTATAATAATATACTCCGCCTGGTACTCCATTCCCGTCTTTTCTAGGTTACCTAACTGACACGGGCCTACGTCATCATGCGACAGCGCTATATGATAATATGCGATAGCGCTATATATAGCGGCCATGTTGTTGTGACGTAGGCCCGTGTCACTCTGGGAATGGAAGACCATGTTTTATTAGACTATGGGTATAAGTAGATTTCTACGAAACGCCCACCAATTTCAATGTCAATTGTTTTTTATGTTAATTTATATATGCTATTGTTTTGTATTTCAATTAAGTCTAGTCTATACGAGTATGTGTGTGTGTGTTTCAGTAAAAATGTCATGTAGAACTACCACTGCCTACTACTAGAATTCTTACTTTAGTGCTATTATTATACAGGGTGATTCAGGAGACGTGAGCAGGACTAACACTGCGCATTACGTAAATTATAAGCAACTGTTTCGTATCAGTATTAGTGAGGTTAACGGTAATTTTCTAGTCGTGTTGAAAAACAAAGTTATTAATTTCTTTACGACATGCATGGTCACCCTAAAATTAGAATACTAAACTACCGATATTCTGTGTCAAATTGAATGTCATCACGGTCTGGTTACTTATGAAAACTCGTATCTCACTCAAGAATGACAGTTTTTTTCTTCGTAATCAAAATGCTGCCATTACGGTTAAAGAGGTTTTGTTTATTAATTAAATCTTGTAGGGTGGCCGTGATTGTAGAGAATTAATTTGCCCTCACCAAAAAGTTAAAAAATAGGAAAAAGTGTGGTTGTTTCACCTAAATACGACGGTGATCGATCAATTATCAGTTACTGAGTGTGCAGGATTAGTCCTGCTCACGTCTCATGAATGACCCTGTATATCGTCAAGTGACAAGCAAAACTCACTAAGTAATATCAAAAAATTAAAGTAACAATGCACTTTATTACACTTGTAACACGGTTTATTGTCCAATAATTTCAATGATGTTAGTTAGTGACTTTTGCTTGTCACCCGACGATATAATATATGAATTCTCTCATTTTAAACCGTTACTTATAACAATATAAATTAAGTATAAAATACCTAGCTAGTGATATATATCACTAGCTATTTTATACTAAAATTATACTTACTGCTATAACGATAAAAAAGGACCTGACGAACAACATTTTAAATAGACTTTACCTATATTTTAAATATAAGGTAAAAATAATATTTATGTATCTTTTGTAGGTATCCTTTTAATTTCCTGGTTTTAAAGAGATCCCCTTAATCAAGTAACGCATTTGTAATTTGTGGGTGTTTGTTTGTTGTAGGGTTGCAAATAAATAAATACATATTTGGAGACAATCATATGTACACAGATCGACCTAGCCCAAAACTAGGATTGTACTTTGTACCAGGCGACGATATACATATTTATGTAGATAAATACATACTAAGATACGTACAAAACATCCACAACCCAGGAACAAATGTTCGTGATAAACTCATATATAAATGCCCTGCCCGGGAGTCGAACCCGGGACCTCCTGCTTCATAGGCAGGGTCACTACCGACTAGGCTAGGAGGCCGTTACGTAATTCAAGTATGCACGTAATCACAGTTGGTTGATCTTGCAGTTGTTTTTATCAAAATCTAGCCTTGGTTTTTTCATTTTTGATCTTTGTCCTTTACGGACGATTCACATTAGACCGGGCCGTGTCCGGGTCGGAGCTTCCGAAACTTACTATTCTATGACATGACACGCGATCACGTGATGCTTTCCATATAATATATTTGTATGATGATACAGATATTTGTTCCTGAGTCATGGTTGTTTTCTATGTATTTAAGTATTTATATATTATATATATCTTTGTCTGAGTACCCACAACACAAGCCTTCTTGAGCTTACCGTGGGGCTTAGTCAATTTGTGTAAGAAATGTCCTATAATATTTATATTTATATTTATTTATTTATTTATATAAAACGATGCGCCGGACGCTCCGGGTCGGACACGGCCCGGTCTAACGTGAGTCATCCTGTATTTTTAACTATGAGTTTTTACATACTTAATCCAACTGACAATGGAGGGAGGGTAATGTCTTCATGTCTAAAGGACATCATGTGACTACTTTTTTTGTTCTTTGGTACTCTACCAATAGCTCTAATCAAGACGCCGTGTGCCTGCTACACTGCCACATCTCAAAAAACCGTTTTTTCGAGAAATCGCGTCTCAAAGTTGTGAGAGTATAGTTCAGGGTGTTTAATAGGATCTTACTCCTTTAGTTTTAGGTCTATGAATTTAAAATTTAGCGTTTTTTACTCGGAATGATATAACCCTCCTTATGACCACGCCACTTTTTAAAAGAAATGTATATTTTTTAAGACACAAGGCCCGAAAGGCAGGTATTTAGAGTTGTGGCCGTATTGCAGACACGTTTTTTAAAGATTTTGGGATGCGGCCAAATTTAAACACAAAATTATTGGATAAATGCAAATATAAATAAAAACACCAAAATAGTTAAAATCCCTTTATTTTATCAACTTTGATAGGAACAAGATCACTGTACGCGATAATATGTGTAACTAGCTTATAATCAGCAACATTATCTCATTATTAATTTCTAGGACGCAACTCAAAAGCTTCATTTAAAACGTGTGCTATATAGCCACAACTCAAAAGGGCCGTCAGGTTCACGTGCGAACGCCGCGGGAGCAGGCGGCAGACTGGCAAGTGGCTGTATTGCAGGGAATCATCTGACAATTTATGGTCAAATCCATAAGGCCACTTGTGAGAAAAAGGCTCTTAAAGACCTTTTATGCTATGGCTCTCGAAATAAGGTCGTAAATTGAACAATTTTGAATACGAATCTGCAATAATCCAGAAAATTAAAATTTTTGAATTGTGGCCGTATAGCAGGCACACGGCGAAGATTGCGAGTCGGACCCGCACCGGAAAGGTTCCGTACGCCCTTCCCGGTGCGAAAATGCAGTATATTTTAGTTTATCATTACTACACATCGGTAACTCGTGGCATTTAGGTAGCACTTAAAAGATTAGTTTAATTAATTCCTTTTTTTAGTGGTTTCTTTTTCTCGACTCGTGTAGGAAGAACATTGTCACATCACTAGTCTGTTAGAAACTATCAAGTGCCACGAGTTACCGATGTGTGCTCATCACTAATCTTTTAAGTGCTACCTAAATGCCACGAGTTACCGATCTGTAATCATTACACATAATTAAAGGTATGATTTTGACAGTTCGGTAAAGAGGTATTCTTAAAACTAAACCTAAACACAAAATAGTATTCTATGGAGGTTTCGTTTCCAGTTCCGTTCCGTCCGAGATGTATGCGCCAAGGGTTATCTTATCGTACCATAGAAAATTTTAATTTCGCGCGTTCTTCTACTGAAAAAGTTGTTTGTTTGACCGGCAAAGAAATTTTTTTTTTTCGTAAAATTCAGCCTACTTAAAATATTTAATTTAATCTATATTTTTGAGACACAGCTCACTGAAAGACAGACGGACGGACAGCGGAGGCTTAGTAATATCGTTTTATTAGTAGAAGTTCGTGTAAGGAATCCTAGAAATGTTGCACTTATCTTTTTTGCAGAAAATCACAGAGATAAAACTTTAAGTAAATAAAAAGATTTCCACATCTTAACATTAATCGTTTAAATTAATTTGCTTTAATATATAAAATCGTTAAAAAGTATAATTTTTTATTTCTTTTATTCGAACGAAAAAAGTGTTTTTGAGTGTCCCACATGGTGACGGAATGGAAAAGACATAAAATATATGGACATATTTCTTCTTTTTGATTCAAAAATACCCAAAGACTAATAGTTGTTCTTAAATAATGAATCGGACGTTGCCAATGTACTCTGTGCATCTTCGTAAGTACCCAATTACCATCACCTACATGACACTGTAGACCTTATGCCCGTAAGTACCCAAGTACCATCACCCACATAAGGTCTACAGTTACCTTATGCCTTTTGTGTTAGGAGTGTTGCTGTTTGTACATGCAAACTTCCTAATCATAAATGCGAAATTCTAGGTACATTTTAAGAAAGAAAGAAAATATTTCACTTAACGCCACAACAGAGAAGGAAGACACGCAGACATAAACAAACATTGAACGCTAGAGTCAGTCCATGAAAAGTCTACAGCGGATTTGATAGCCCACGCAATGCACGTGTTATTATAAACGTCAAACTTCTATGAAATTATGAAGTATAAATGACACGTGCACTGCGTGGGCTATCAAATCCGCTGCAGACTTTTCTTGGTCCGACTCTAAAATATAACCGACTCAGCATAATTTTTGTTGGCTGTTTAATTTTGTTTTCAAAATTTACTGATTCTATAATTTTCAAATTAGGTATACATTGTATTTCCAAAAATTTAATACTGATTTTCATATCTAGGATAACTTCTCATAGTTCTCATACTAACTTTAATTGAATCTAACAAACTAGCAATATTTTATATAAAACTTTGTAAGTATATTTAGTAGAAGGGTACCCCCTTCCCTAAATCTTTTAAATATAAAAGTCAACATATACATAGATAATTAATTATAACGCTCAGCCATGAAATTTATAACATTCTAATGACAATTTACCATTCAACTATGAAATTTAAGACATTATACTATAAGTACTTCAAACTATTGTAGGGCTCCATTAGGAAAAAAAATAGGAAATAAAGCTTAAAGGGGGAAGATGGGGTTAAAAGTATAGTAATACATACCTAAATTACCGGGTTGTCTAGTGGTCAGGACATAAGCTGAAGAAGCCAGTTCGATTCCGGCTTCGGCCACTGGAGGGCTTGGTCACTTTTTCTTATATATGTCATCTATTTGAAATGATAACAAATTTTTAATGTTTTAGATGAAGAAATCGACGAGCTACCCCTCATGCAGAGCCCCGGCCCTGTCCTCATGATCCTGGCTGTATACCTGCTCTTCGTGCTGAAGCTAGGCCCGGCCTTCATGCGGAAGAGGCCAGCGTTCAAGCTCACGCGCACGCTATTTGCATACAATATGATACAGGTGGCCATTTCGGTGTATCTAGTACAAAAGGTAAATGTCAAGAGCGGGAATGTGGCAATATTAGCCAATTCAAACTAACATTTGATATCAAAATGATATCTCATTCTAAATTATTTGGTTTTTTTATACCACATCGGTAAACAAGCATATGGCCCTATGGCGTCCATAGGCACCGTAGCCTAAGGACGCCTGCAACTCCAGAGGTGTTACATGTGCGTTGCCGAACTTTTAAAAACCTGTACACTCCTTTTTTGAAGAACCCCATACTGTATGTAGACCCTCGAGAAAACTTCGGAAGGGAGCTCATTCCACAGCCGGAGCGTTTGCGGGAGGAAATTCCTCTTAAATCGCACAGTACGCGACCATTTAGGTTCTAGGGTGTGAGGGTGAACACCCTAGAACCTTGTTCTTGCACTTTACACTTGCGCCCATACATGTACCACCACGCGATCGTTGCGCCATTTAGGGTCCTAGCTAAATTGGTTGTTTAATACTTACGCTATATAATTTCCAATTTAGCAAGAACCTTAAATGGCATAACAATCCCGTATGGTGACTGTACAAGTGTACAAGTGAAATGCACACGCGAATGGTAACTAAATTACATTATTTAGATATCATTTTCCTGTCATAGTGGATGTTCGAAATAACCTCCGGAACAAGTTACAAGACCCATCGGGATAATTTTAAAATACGTTTTTGGCAAAATTTTCATTTTTGGTACAATCTTTTATCGCTGACTGTACTTTTCTTACGACAGACAACTAATACTCATCGAGACGATTCTAAAAACCCCTAACACAATTAGGTTGCGTTGTTTCATCACAGAGTTCCTATGGCCACCTCCTGTCTCCATCATCAGATCAGTTCGACAGTACCATATTATTGTATTGTCATCAGAACTACATACAGCTGCCAATTTTCATGACGCTACGATCCTTGGAAGATGGTTAAATTAGTTACCTTAGATTCCATTACATAGTTAGTTACATACAGGTCGACCTAATAATAAAAGCTTGTTAATAAAAAAACTTGTTAAAAATAAGTTTTTGGCAAAATTTTCATTTTTGGTACAAGCTTTTATCGCTGACTGTACTTTTCTTACGATAGACAACTAATACTCATCGAGACAATTCTAAAAACCCCTAACACAATTAGGTTGCGTAGTTTCATCACAGAGTTCCTATGGCCACCTCCTGTCTCCATCATCAGATCAGTTCGACAGTACCATATTATTGTATTGTCATCAGAACCACATACAGCTGCCAATTTTCATGACGCTACGATCCTTGGAAGATGGTTAAATTAGTTACCTTAGATTCCATTACATAGTTAGTCAATTAGTCATACATACAGGTCGACCTAATAAAAGCTTGTTAAAAATTACCCCTTTATTGAAAGTATCCCAATCCCAATGAACCATATTTAGTGTTTTTGGGCTATTTTTTCTCTATTTAGAGAACACTTGGATTAAAAAAATAGTGACTAGTATTCATACAGAAATTTTGAGTCCGTTTGCTAATGGCGTGAAAAAACGTCTGTAAATAAACAAAAATGTGGTTATATTTTTTAAATTAAGTTGAATGAATGAATGAATGTTTCTTTATTCAGGCATAATTACAATCATAATTTTAAAATAAAAATACAATGAATTTAAAAATCAATAATAAAAAGGCAAGAAATGTAAAAATAAATAACTGTAAGACTTATGTAACTTCGTATGTGAAAAAGTTTATTGTGTAGGTATTTCAATGTTTATTAATTATATGGTACAAACTGCCGCATTTCGAAGGAAGTACTATATTGTCATAAATATTAATTCTTAAGTTCATAAACTATAAATTGAAATTAATTCGAAGTCACGAAAGTGTGTTTATGGAGTGTATTATGAATTTATAAAATGTATGGCAGAGTGGGTTGTGAAGGTACCTAGCATTCCTGTGATGCCCTAGATACCGAATCAGAGTCAACAATGTGTTATGGTAAGGTTTTGATACGACCCTGAAGACCATTTTGCGTCACTTACTCTTTTTACAAACTTTTATTTAGTTTCACCTGTCCCGTTGTCTGTCTGTCTGTCTGTCGGTCTGTAATCAAATCTTGCAAGTTAAATTTGATCCACTTCGCGTATTCCGATTGAGCTGAAATTTTGCATACATACGTAAGTCGGGCGACAATGCAATGATTATGGTGTCATCGAGCTGATCTGATGATGGAGACCGGAGGTGGCCATAGGAACTCTGTGATAAAACAACGAAACCTAATTGTATTGTTGTGTGTTTGGGGTTTTTAGGATTGTCTCGATGAGTATTAGTTGCCTGTGGAAAGAAAAGTACAGTCAGCGATAAAAGCTTGTACCAAAAATGAAATTTTTGGCAAAAACTTTTATTTCTGTTTTTTGTGTGTCGTTGGCGTATGTGTCGTCTCAGTTTTAAGTCCTGACTTAAACCCCCACCTGACCCCAACTGTCCTCACTGAAAGCCATTTAGGATGACTCACGTTAGACCGGGCTGTTTCCGGGCCGGGACTTCCGGCGCATCATATTCTATGGAAAAAAATCACCTGATCGCCTGTCATGTCAGAGAAAAGTAAGCGTGAACGGACATGGCCTGGTCTAACTAGTCTAACCTGTTCACTTTAAAAAACCGGAAACGATGTTTTCCCATACAAAAAAATCAATGACTCAGGACTCCACTCTTAAGGGAAATTTTTTTAGGAACTGCGGGTCAAAAATTTTGATTTGACCTCTAGTAAGTATACGTGTGCCAAATGGCTAACCTGATGTACATCGATTTGCGGTTTTTTCTATGAAATTGGGGTCGTACGGCTGCCGCTAAACGTGAGTCATCCTTTATGCTGAGTGGGGGTCTTATTTTAGCATCCAATGTATTTTTATGTCTGTATGTCTTCTTTTCTATGTATATGTATATGTTGTGGCGGTAATTAAATGTATTTTCTTTCTTTCTTCTTCATTTACGCTGATTGGTGCATGTGAACTGAAGTGAAAGACGCGCGTAATGGCTCCTCTACACGATGGGCCAGCGCCGGCCACTCCAAGGGAGGTATTTATGCGTTAGAGGGAGCAAGTGATATTGCTATCTTATTCTACCGCATGGCTGCGTCCCTTCGTGTAGAGGAGCCATAAGATGCGCACCAATCACCACCACGATCATCAAGGTCATATCAAAACCAGGTCAAAACCATATCAAACAAATGGTTAAGTTAGAATCGATCTAATAGTAACCCACATAGGGCCACTTGCATTGCACCATTCCACTGACACGGGGTTAACCGGTTAACCCCGGGTCAGTGGAATGGTGCAAGTGGCGCTTATCAGTGCTGATTTACCAGACTTTTTATTATAGTCACGGTGATTTTTTTTCTTACAGTATTTTCGAGCAATATTGGAACTCGGTCTGGTGCCTAGAAAATGTTACATGGCTAACGAAAGGCTAAGAAAGGAGGTTTGTTACTTTTTTTCTTCTATTTCATTAAGTAACAAGTTCACAGAAGGTATCTATGAACCTATAATAATTTTATTACGCTGAAGCGATCGACATCAAAATCAAAGTGATCTGTTAAGATTCACGGCCGTATTCGAACAATGAGATACGTCAAATACTAGATATTGAAACATTATGGATCGGATATGTCAGTGTCAAACACTGTCAATATTATTTGACGTATCTCATTGTTCGAATACGACTGTTAGTTAGTGGAAACCGTTATCTCCCGAAATGGAAATTTCATCAAAAAAGTACCTATTGTTAGTAGCTATTCTTCCCTCTTAAAGGTCCCAAATACGTCCAGTACCTGTAGGCAAATTGAACATAAACTGCACTGGACCCTCAAAACTAAATATTTTCAGATCGTCTTCGGAATCTGGTTATACTTCGTAGCGAAAATCACAGAGCTTCTCGACACCGTCTTCTTCGTACTCAGAAAGAAGGACAACCAAGTGACGTTCCTCCACTTATACCACCACTCCATCATGATGGTGGGGACTTGGGCGTTCTTCAAATACTCGCCATCAGAAACGGTGGTGTTTATCGGATTCTTGAACTCATTGGTACATGTGTTCATGTATATGTATTATGGCTTGGCAGCGTTGGGGCCTAAAGTGGCCAAGTATTTAACTTGGAAGAAATATATGACTACGTTTCAGCTGGTGGGTATACTTTAATTAAGATTTTTGATGAGTTTTTTTAGCTTAAAACGGTTGGAATTAAACGAAAAAAGTGAATCTTCGTCATTTTTTTGTGCCTCAGTGTGATACTAACCAGGTGACCAAAACATAGACAATTTTTTTATTGCGGCATACTTATTGTTGTTAATGTTGTTATTGATAATTTTAACAAAATTTGCGTTTTTGTATTTTGAAGATAATACGTTTTATCTTAGTTAAATTATGATTGTAGTTTTATTTTTTATGACATTTTTTTAACGATGTGTAAGTAAGAAAATTAGTCAAAAAAATTTTTGTCAACTTATTTTTTTTGGTCACGCTTGATTTGGAACTGGTTTATAGCACCAAATTTCTTGGAAAATTAATGTGCGGAAAACCATTTGAAAATAATTATAATTTCAGTACTTAAGTAATAATGACTTTTCTCTGCGTTTCATTTAATCCGGACTAGGTAATTCCAATAACACTTGTTTTCTGAGCGTTTCTTTTATTTTTTGCCAATTTATACCTATTGTGACCTTTTTTCCACTTTTGTGTTATTTCTACTCAGAATCACGAGCTTTTTCGTTCCTAATGGGATAAAAAAGTGTCCCAGAGTTTTTTCCATATTGTGTTACCATTTCCCCATATACTTTGTATGGCCGGTAACAAAAAGGAAAGTTTGATAAATATATGGAAATTATACGACACTTTTTTCTCCTATAAGGATGAAAAGGGCTCGCGATCCTGACTAGAAATAACACAAAAGTGGCAAAAAAGGTCACAATATGTAACGTCCCACGGGTAAAGGTACCTTATGGCGGTTGGCGCTTACACTATTATTAACGCCGCTCCAATATTATTGCGGCGCTATGCGACGTAAGCGCCAGCCGCCATAAGGTACCTTTTGTCGTAGAACGTCACATACACATTTTTGTATATATGACTACTATGTGACAAAAAATAAAAGAAACGCTCTTCTTAAATTTATTTTTCCTTTTTGCAGGTACAATTCGTCTCCATCGTCGCTCAATACCTTATCGCAGTAAAATTGTCAGAATGTCCTCCTTCTAAAGGAGTCGCTATATTCATAGTTTGCAACACGTTATTCTTTCTAGTCCTTTTCGCCAATTTTTACAAGCAAAGCTATGTTAAGAAAAACTCAAAGACTAGGGTTAATGTTAGTAATCCTTTAGGTATTTGTATGATTCAAGAGAAAGATGTTAAAGTGCAATAAGAGTCCATCTATGCTAACTGTGCATCGACTTGAACAGAAAGAACCTAGTGTACATTTCTTTGTATAGCATGACGGACATGCATTTTGTATGGCATTTTGAACAGCCCACCAAGAGGGATGTTTTGGAAACTGATACAAAATAAATTTCAAAGTGGAAAAATTTCTGTCTTGGGTGAGACATGAACTCACGGGCATCTGGGTCGATACTCCAGCGCTCTGCCATCTGAGCCACCAAGACCTCATCTATAGCCAGCAAATCTTTCCACCATATTACAGGTCAAGGGAACCCTAGCGACATCTACCTTAAGAGTGTTAAACAGTTCTTATACCGGAGTTCCAAGTTACATTGGAAATTCACCAGTTACTATGTGCTACCCATACTAATTTTATTTTTCAGTTCAAGTCTCACCCAAGGCAGTAATTTTTCCACTTTTAAATTTATTCTAAGCTTAATTTAATAGCATAGTTCGCAGACGTTTCTGTTTGTTAAAAATTAAAAGTGATACGCTAACGAATGAAGTTTACAACAACGTGTCATTATAAACGTCATATTTTCATTTTGACTATAATGACGACATTCCTATACTTTGTAATTACAAATACTATGCAAAGTTAGCATGGTTAGACTTAAATCGAATTTTTATAATAGCTTTTGAAATTACCAGTATATTTTAAGTTTTAGGGCCAGTTGCACAAAAGCGTCTGTCAATGGCGTCTTATTTCGTTAAAATTTGATATTGAAGTTGGTGCAACCCACCCTTAGTGATATCAAAGATATATGTAACTCCGTATAAGATAAATAAAGTCTAAGCAAAAAACGTGCCTCGGAAATCAAGAAAAAGTCATTCTCGAATAGATGGCGCCATACCTTTGGCCTATTCTCGGCTAGTTGGCGTTGACTACACCGTTTGATATTTAACAATTTTAACACATATCAGTGAAAGAACATGGGTCAGTATGGAACAATAAAAATTAAAAATTAATTAAAAAATAGGGCTTTCAATATTTGTTTACACTTATGTGGGTTGTTACTTATATTATTATAAGTTACTTCGGGTAGTTCGTTTAGGGTATGTGGTAACAAATATTCCCATCGTCGTTTCCCATATGTATTAACACACTTTGGTAGGACAAGTCGAGGCAAATAGGATAACTTTCGTAAATGTTGAGGTCTACAGTTTTTGTTTAGACTTCCTAGGTTTATAATCTCCTCATTGATTATTGCCATATCAATTTTCTTGTGTATACTAATAATTATACAATATTGTAATAATTCTTCATGGCTGTCTATTTTTCCTCTTACATTATTTGGGATTGTATTATAGATTCACTTTCTCGGTAGCAGTCCTGTATCAAAGGCTCTCTATTATTATTGTAAGCGCCACTTGCACCATCCCACTAACCCGGGGTTAACCGGTTAAACCGTTAACTTATCAAATTGTACTGGTAACCATGGTAACTCTAGGTTAAAGCGGTTAACCCCGGGTTAGTAGGATGGTGCAAGTGGCCCTAAGTGTTACTAATGTTACTATTATTTTAAGTCTGATTAGTACATTTTTAATTATCATGCTCAATTATTATAAGTCCAAAAAACGTTTAGTAGAAAATTTATCATCATCATTACAGTAAAAGTGTGATAATTTTTAAAATAAATGTATAAAAACTAGCTGTGAATATGCTATATTTAAGTAAAAATCAAATTAAAACTGAATGTCATGAAATGATCTGGTTTCAAAGAATAAAAAGTATATTAGAAATATGTTATTTTCTATATTGTTTCATCGCCCCAATACCTGTATTGGGCCTGGCAAAGGCCCTTTCTCTTTTTTATAAGTATTATTATAAATATTAGGATATAATACATAAATTGACTATGCTCCATTAAGAAGGAAGAAAGAAAGGTAGAGGTACACACTGAATGAATTCGATCACATTCCCTCTCTGTGCGGTAAAAAAGTACAGTCAGCGATCATACCTTGTTCCAATAATGTTTTTTTTTTGTCAAATACATATATTTTTTTAACTTATCATTGTCTGGGTCACCCGGGAATGTGATCGAATTCATGCAGTCGCTAACGTAAAATTACTTTAAAAATGCGTTATTTTATTTTTGATCGAACTATTTGTTGACTTTTTTGGTAAAACTTACTAAAAATATAATGACACCGTTGGCACCCCTGGCACGCACAGCCGTCTTGCTCAGCGAGAGTCAGAGAACGGGGCCTTGAAGCAGGGAGCGAAGAATATGTAAAAATCCTACTTAACCTTTACTTTAGGTGATCTTTAACTTGTCGAATGTTAACACTGTATATTTTAACGTGAACAAGGCAGAAATGTTTAAACATGCTTTTTATGCACTGCGTATATTGTACATATTTTCACAGAATATTTACACACGGTTATCACTCGACGTTCAGGGTGCTGACATTATTTCAACCCGGTGTTACACACGTGTGAAAATTTCAAATAGTATACTGCCCTTGTGGTTTTTATGTAAAAGAAAATATTGACTGTTGTAAGCAGACTTCGGATTCTAGGGTTTGGGTATCAAGTCAAAATGGATTTCAAGAGTTCAGAAAATGGTCAATGTAAGTTACTCGCTATTATATTTCTTATATCATCAGTACGTATCCATTTGTATAAAATGTGGACGCACTTGCCAGTTCCATAAGGTGTATAATTCGGATAATTCCTTATAAGTAGTTACTTACTTAAAATTATCGGATAATTCCGAAAATGGACTCTAATATAATAAAGGGTGATTTTCGGATTTACCCGACATTACACAATAGTTATTTGTACAACAAGAGATCAAAGTTTGATATTTCTTCGAGTGCTTATTTTGAGTCCCGTGCAAGCGAAAAATTCTATAATAGATTCACGAGCGTAGCGAGTGAATCTAATTTAGAATCTTGAGCGTAGTAAGGGATTCAAAAGCGCACGAGATGTAATTATAACTTTGATCTCGTGTAGTACACAAAATTTTTCACCCTAAGCAGTGAGAACATACCTAGAGGGACAGAGGTAATAGAACCCAAGTATATCGAACTTGTATTAGACCCCGCATGTTGAAATGACATTTGACTATAAAGGTCACTTGAATGTCATTTTGTCTCACTCAGTGAGCAAAATCGCATTTTGCTCACTGAGTGAGACACACGCAATGAGCAAAATGCGATTTTGCTCACTGAGTGAGACAAAATGAGTCAGTGAGCAAAATCGCATTTTGCTCACTGTTTTTAAGAAGCAAAGTACCCTTGTTCGAGCTGCTGAGGTGAAAATAATATTGTCTGTCTATACTAATGTTTGTTTATTTTTTTCTTTGTTTTTATTGTCTGGTACTAGTTGTCGTTGCTAGCGAGTAGATGTTTTACATACATTTTCTTATTTTCTTTGTATACCAATTTTTAGCCATTAAAACTACCAGACATAGATTATACACGTTACGTACTAGTACATGCCAAGTTGCATGTAATTTAAGCATGTCGTTTTAAAATGAGAGCGTGACTACGATTGTATGGAGGTGGCTAGGTTTTGTGACTTTTAATGGTAGATCTTAAGTTATCAACCTTGATTTGAATTTCTGTATGCAAACCTTTAATGAAAATGTGGGGAAAAACCGTCTTCACGTGTACACGTTGTGTTCAATTTTGAATGATTTGTATGAATACTTATCAATATTTGCTTATCTACTTATAATCCATAGTGGGAATTACATTAGTCAATCTGTGTATTACTTCTTCAAATATACAGAATGATTCACGGAGACGTGAACAGAACCAACCCTACACACTCAGTAAATTATATAATGGATCGTTCACAATCGTATTTAAGTGAAACAGTCTCAATTTTTTCCCGTTTTCCAACTTATTGTTAAGTAAAGGTTAAATTCTCTGCCAATGTGGTCACCCTACAAACACCCCTTTAACCGTTATAACAGCACTTTGATTATGAAGAAAGTAAAGTAAAGTGGTCACACTTGAGTGACATATTTTGGCAGTACCAATTACACGCAGTAGCACATAAAAACACACCAGCTGTGCGGGCTCTAAGGCTGTTGAACTTGCTTCTGTCATGGTGTCATGGGCACCGGAATGTGATATGTTTGCAAGTCGATGGATGGTTGTGTGTCAGATGTATACGGTACTGTGAGATGATCAAACATCGGATTCTAGGGGGCAAATTGTATGACGGATGGGGATCCCGTCATACAATTTGCCCCCTAGAATCCGATGTATGGAGATGATGGATGAAAGTTGATTGTGATCTGATTTTCCTTTGTATAAATACATTACGTAGTCTATAATCTGATGGGTACAGTGATTTGGTTTCGACTGTAATGCTGTATATTATGTGTTCAAATAAATAATAAATAAATACGGCGTTTGAAAAATAACTAGACTATCAATGGACTATCATTGATGATTCAAATTGAATTTGACCAGAATTTGACACAGTAGGTATACCGGGTGTGGCCTGTAATATCAGCAAAAAATTAAACTGTAGGCTGTACTCATCATACTGACCAACATTTGTTCAGCGACTTTTAATAATAACTTGTGGTTTGATTTTTAATACACTTTAAAGTTTATTCTAAGTCGCAATGTATTGCGAATTTTGTTATGTTTCAGGCGTGACAAGCAACGTCAATCACAATGATATGGCGTGGCGATGGCGTCCATTGAATATAATATTTATTTTTTATGAAAAATAGGGAGTCTAAATACTTCATAATTTTTAAAAGTTGTTGAACAAAAGTGTCACCGTTTGAGGAGTACAATCTATGTTTTAATTATTTGCTCGTGTTACAGGCCACACCCGGTATACGAGTATGTCACGGATAAAGCAAAGAGTATCGATATTTGACTGAAGTAAGTACCTATTATATTTGCACACCATGCATGTATTTTTTTTTTCTACAAAAAAATTTACGTTAATCTTACCAGAGATATATATAACTCCGTATAAGATGTGTAAAGTCTTAGAAAAAAACGTGCCTCGGAAATCAAGAAAAAGTCATTCTCGAATAGATGGCGCCATACCTTTGGCCTATTCTCGGCTAGATGGCGTTGACGCCGTTTGATATTTAAAAATTTTAACACATATCAGTGAAAGAACATGGGTCAGTATGGAACAATAAAAATTAAAAATCATTTATCCGTAAACATATTTTGATTAATTTATACATTTTCAATTTTATTTTGAGTTTTAATCGTGTGTCGATAGATGGCAGTAAATGTACCGTGACTACAAAATTTACTTTGGCAATAGCCCTCTATACTATCTATTCTTTTTGATCTTACTACCACTACCACTACCACTATCCATCACAATCTGGGGGTCTACCGCGAAACGAGAAAATCGAAATTCCGTCATCTTACCTTACCTCTCTATCACATTGCATATTCGAGCTATAAAGAGGCAGACTAAATTTTGATTTTCGCATTTCCCTGTAAGCCCTTGTTAACAAACCGCCTTGATGCATCAATGTCATATTTTATTGCCTGTGAAAACTTGTCAAAAAACAGTTTAAGGCACAGTATGTATAATTAAGTTACTCTATGGTTTACTAGCTAGCTTAGTGCTGCACTCTGGGGGAGAACATTGCAGTAATACCGGGTTGATCAACTATTTCTTGTTGTTATTCTGTCCCATCAGCCAGGAGACAATAGTAGCATAGTTTCTTAGAAGAGCTGCTGTACCATGTTCTACAAACGTGTTTAGTAGATGTCCCATTATGGAAAGGCCTTATAACTACCAAAAAATTCAAGTTTGGTTCATTTAAATACGAAATAACTAGTATTTTAAGAGTGACCCAGGAGACCGTAACCATGGCAACTAGTGACAAGAAAAAGTTGATTGTATAGGGGACCCTATACTGGTATGAAACAGTATTTTATCCATTGACATAGATATCTATGGACTGGCCTTACGGGCACTAAAAATGGTACTAGTTCAGCGGTGTTACTCACGAATTCCAGCCAATCGTACAGTCTAACGCAACTAGTTGCGACCAATAGCGCGCGTGATGCGAACTCATCAACTAATCGCGCGCGTGATGCGAACTCATCAACCAATCGCGTTGTAGCGGTGTCACACCGCTGTACTGGCCCCTGTCATGCCTCATTATTATTGCCCGTAAAGCCAGTCCTTAGATATCTTTGTCAATGATTTTATCAGTATCTTAGCAGTTGCAAAGGGTTGAGCCTGCTCACGTCTGCTAAATCACATTTTATGTTTATTTCTCTTTAATTTAGTTTGGAAAGATGAAGATTTCTTATTGGCCGTTCTTCTGTTATTGACGTACTTAGCATTTGTACTCCGCATCGGACCAGCCCTTATGAAGAACCGGCCAGCTTACAAATTGACTGGAATATTACTAGTCTACAACGCTATACAAGTGTTGATATCTCTGTATTTAGTTAAAATAGTAAGTACAAACAGCAACACTCCTAACTGTACATCGGTGGACCTTATTACAAAAGGCATAAGGTCCAACGATGTACAGTTAACAGTGTGGGCGATGGTACTACTTATACTGTTACCAAATTTAGAAGCGTTGGTGATATGTAATAAAACATACAGGCATAACGGACTACGAAAATGGACCGGTCAGC
Source organism: Cydia splendana (assembly GCF_910591565.1). NCBI lineage: Eukaryota > Metazoa > Arthropoda > Insecta > Lepidoptera > Tortricidae > Cydia > Cydia splendana. The sequence continues at coordinate 3,492,410 of NC_085968.1, forward strand.
TTATCAGTTTCTCGCTTTCATAGCTGCGTGTTTAAAGGTCACTGACGAGCCTTCCAACAGTCCAAACAGCGTGGCTGCACTCCAAAATTGGTCCATGAATGTCAAAAACGTACTATGTTTAATATTAGGATGACGTCCATTTGGATGAATCCATTGTAACGGCATCCATTTGGAAGGCTCGTCAGTGGCCTGCTTAACGGACGTACGGCGCACCACCAACATCGAAGTCACAGACCGTATAAAGGACGCGGTCCGGTGCGCCTGTTTGTTAGTGCTATAATATAAATGTGTCACGGTAGACCCACCAGAGATCAGAGGGCCTACCGCGAACCACGTTCGACGTGTTGCCTCACCAAGTGTGACAGGGAGATAACACGTCGAAAGTGATTCGCGGTAGGCTCTTTGTTCACAGATTTGCCGGCCATACTCATTTGTCATACATGTATACTAGGGATGTTGCGGATAGTCGCATCCGCATCCGCATTCGCGGAACATCCGCATGATTTTCAACATCCGCATCCGCATGAAATCGATGCGGAGCATCCGCATGATGCGGATGTCGACCAAGTCGGTAACAGGAACGTATTAGCGGCGGCGCCGGCGGCGTAAGTTTTAGGTAATTTCGTCATTATATATAACGAAATCGTCTAGATCCCGAAAAGTCGGCCAAGTTACCTACTGTTTATTAAATAAAACGCACCTATATTCTTGCTCAAATACTAAACGTTTCGTTTTTTTTTTAATAAAATTGCTAAAAATGTAATATTTGACGTTTTTTAAGTACCTTATCTTGACATCCGCATCCGCATCAGCGGATGTGAGACTTTAAATATCCGCATCCGCATCCGCGGATGTCAAAAAATCTGCATCCGCAACATCCCTATGTATACCCCAATGTTCTCAATAACTTATTCTCACTTGATAAGTGTTATTGAATCTTAGATGTACACGTAGAGTCGCCATCGTAGGTATACATAATGTATATCGAAGAGGCCAAGATGTTTACAAATAAATGAACAAAGCTTGTGTAGACGTTATCCATGTTCAGATATATTTGACCTCCTTAGCCGATCCGATATACCTGATGCGACTGTACTTACCTATAGATCTACTAATTAATATTCAGTATAATTTTATTAAAGTCCGCCCCATGTTTATGTCGATTCGTTTAATACATAATTGGATAAATCGCACAAGAAGTAAATAATGATACTAAATGTTTCTTTTTCTAGTGCTTAAGAGAAGTTCTGGAAACCGGTTTGTTACCCAGAAAATGTTATATGTTCATTGAAGAATATTGGAACTTGGTAAGTACCAAAAACAAAGCAAACAATAAAAACTATTTTACAAAAAAATAATTTAGTTAATTATTATAGTTGCATCACAGGTTGTATTAATGAGCTCTAATAAAAGCCATACCTACGTGTAAAAATAGCTCATAATAAATTGTCAGTAAATTATTTAAAAAAATGCAAGTACTTTTTGGTAATGGTGAAATTTTGTCAAAATTCATTCCGAAAAAAATGCAAAAGATTAAAAATTTGGTCAAGATCATTATCTTATACAGACAAGAGGTATAAGCCGTATATTCTCTTTCATTTTATTCCAGGCTTACATCGGAAACCGTCTCTACTTCTTCGCCAAAGTCTCCGAACTTCTTGACACGATATTCTTCGTTCTCCGAAAGAAGAACAACCAAGTATCCTTCCTCCACGTCTACCACCACACTGGGATGGTCCTCATCTACTTCCTGTTCAAGAACCACCCCTCGCACGTCACCAGTGTGATGCGTCTGGTGAATTCGGCGGTGCATGTGGTCATGTACGGGTATTATAGCTTGACCGCTATGGGACCTAGTGTGGCTAAATATTTGACGTGGAAGAAGTATATTACGTCGATGCAGTTGGTGAGTTGGGTTTCCTAATTCAGAGGGTTTACCGTGTAAAAGAAAATCAATATTTCTTTAACTACCTCTCTATCGCTCTTGATAGAGGCAGGTAAAGAAATTTCGATTTTCGTTTTGTGCAGTAGCGCCTCAGGCTTCAAATTCATATTATTAATTTATTAGCTCGGCCGTCAGAGTTCGTTTGACCGTTTTGATAAAGGTTTCCAGCCAAACTCAAGTAGGTCTAGGTATCAAAATATTTTTTGTTAACGAAAGTTTTTAGCCTATAAAGTGTCCCACTGCTGTGTTCCAATATTCTCAATTAACTGCAGCATCCGTCCAGTTACTGATGAGACGTGTCCAGGTCGTCCCGCCATCTCCTCTCCCAAATATTTTATATTATAAAATTTGCCGAGACTCATCATTTATACCTCCTGTTTCCATCTCGACACAAGCATTTTGCTCATATATTAAGGTAATGTGTAGGGGAGGTGGGCACCATTGGGCAGTCGGGAGAATCGGGCACCCCCTTGTAAATAGTCCTGATTTACAAAGGAGTTCCCGAGCCTCCCGACTGCCCAATGGTCCCTTATCTCGTCTACATGTATAAAGTTGAATTATCGAGAAGATGGAATTGCATTTGTAGTGGTTGTATGCTGATAGTACAAGAAAATAGAAAATTCAAATATAGAATGCCTGTAAACAAACAATACTACTACATATGCAATTCCACGCTCTCGATGATTCAACTTATATATATATTATTTTGTTATTGGTCATATATAATTTAATACCATGTTTTTTTTCAGGTACAATTCTTCTTCTTCATCATTTACTCCATAGCTGCAGATCTAGTATCAGAGTGTCCGTTGTCCATGGCACACACAATATATCTAGTTTCTCATGTAGGAATAATTGCTGTGTTCTTCGGAAACTTTTACAGACAAAATTATCTCAAGAAGCGTAAAAATAACGGTAACGAAGTTGGAGAAAACTTTTGCCCAGTAATTCAGAAGAACGAATAATAATAATATGTAAAGTCAATGTGGAGAAGACCGGCATATATATTTTTTTGCTATAATAAAAGTAAACAATGAACAATACAACAATTAAGTAGGTATAATAGCATAATAGATATTATAATTTTAATTTTAATGTATGATATATTGATAAGGGAATCTAATAAATCATTGTAATTTGATCCTTTGTTCTGTTTCTTTACATCAAATAATTTTATATGAACCTAACATTCATAATTTAAGTACCTAAGTCAAAAATCGTCAAAAATTGATGACGTAATTTATGGACAGCCCCTATCCTAATATTCGATCCCTTATGGGACCTCTTTATTTTACGTATTGTAGGTAGAGTCTGGCTACCACTGGCTACTGAAATATTACTACTTTTTTTACTATAAATAGATCGATTGAAAATTTGCAAAAAATTATAGAGTTAGACCAAGAAAAGTCTGCAGCGATTTTGATAGCCCACGCAGTGCAAGTATTATTCTAAATGTCAAACATCTATCTATGAAATTATGACGAATATTATGTAGTACAATACTGCTAGAATTAGACCAAGAAAAGTCTGCAGCTGTGGTCTGCAGCGATTTTGATAGCTCGCGCAGTGCAAGTGTTATTCATACGTCATCATTTCATAGATGTTTGACGTTTAGAATAACACTTGCACTGAGTGGTCTATCAAAATCGCTGCAGACTTTTCTTGGTCTAACTCTTGCAAATTTTCAATCTATCTATTTAAGCAGTTAGGCCTAATAACTTGCCTATAGCCGGTCATACAACTTTCTTTGGGACGATAACCCTTGGCGCCTACATTTTTGTAATGACGGAAATGGCTTGACAGACTATAAATGAACATGCCAAAAAACTTTTCACCTTAACTTAAAAAGTAGGCCATCGCCATGACAATGATAAATCAACGTCACGTCAGTCATTCATGGACGGCCGGAAAAGTCACAATTTTATATTTTCGGATCTATATGATTTCGGTAAGTGAGATTATATGAATAACGATCAATAAAATATTTGATTCATGTGGATTTAATTTCAACTTCTTTGCGGTGACCAGTTGTGCGAGAATTTGGTGTTCTTCCGTAATTTTTGATACGATCCAAATACTAACCAAAACAATTTAGAAATTTACAATTTATTGAACAACTAGCGACCCGCCCCGGCTTCGCACGGGTTACACAAAACCTTAACAAATTATACACCTAACCCGTTCTCAAGAATCACTCTATTGATAGGTGAAAACCGCATAAAAATCCGTGTAGTTTTTGAGTTTATCGCGAACATACACACAAATAGTCAGACGCGGCGGGGGACTTTGTTTTATAAGGTGTAGTGATGAAGAACTGATCTGATGATGCAAGAAGGCAAGGGTAAGAATTAGAACGAGTTTCGTTTGTATACTTTTGTAGGGACATGGCGGTGACGCAATTTAGAACAATATATGTATATGTATTTTGACAATTCTTTTCCTTTTTTTCTTCAAAAAAGGGGGGGAATGATGTAGGGACATGGCGGTGACGCAATTTAGAGTCAGCATTTTCGGTATACAGTTCGAAGGAGCATTTAGCCCAGTTAGTCGCTCAGCGCAAGGCATACAGTGCGCACATACCTACTTAATTAACTAGTGCGATATCGCGGCGCCGCCTGGTCCTTGGCCCGACCTTGTGTAAAATCTATTTAGTAACCTTCTGAGATAACTAATTGGAGTTAGAATAAATCGGTGTTGTAAAGTAACCTTAGTTTACCTCATCTCCCCATAGGGTACCCCAATGCCTAAACTTTATTAGCTGCTACATATCAAAACTTGCTAAGAAAAGTGTAATTTTGGTTTACCAAAATAAACATTCAAAATACTATATCGAGTAGAAGGTCTAATAGGCTTCTAGGCAGCTGGAGGATGTGACAAAATTACACCAAATTATAAAAGTACATAGGTACATACCTATAAACAGTGGAATAGTTATGTGTGCGGCAGGGGCGTCGACAGTTTATGGGCTAGGGCTTCGAGCAACACCGGCTTCCGGCACGTCGGAAGGGAGGAGCCCAAGCGATATCTTACCGTAGAGTCTGTTCGGGAAGAGAAGAGTCGTGGAATGTATTGAGCCCCATACATTCTGTGCAAGCATTATTCATTCTCTCAAATTTTAAATCCATTGCCTGTGTTGTGGCATGGCAACACCATGATGCACTGCGCAGTCGCGGAATAGACCAAGCATTGAAATGGACCAATGAGAGCAGGCTTGGGGCTCGGTTAAAAAGATGTCGGGTTATGAAAGTTTTTCTCGGTTCATAAAACTATATTTTACATAGAATTGTGTGATAAATGAACTCGTTTGACCATAAAAGGATTTGTAACATAACTTTAAGTGTGTGTGCACAAAGATCTACGCTGGGCCCGGTCGAAACATTGAAATCTGTGTGTAAATCAACCAGTGCATATAGCCGCTGTCGCCAGACTCATCAAAAAGGTATGTGGATTCATTTTTGGTGGTTTGTGTAATGCTAGTACAATAAAACATTTAACCTATGGTTTACAGTTAATAATTATACATCGAAGGCAAAATACGTAACATAAATTTGGTCCTTCGAACCGGATCATTGACCTTTTATTCGCGGCGCGGTTGATGTAAATAAATACGTACCAATTTTGTGTGTTTTTTCAAAATGGCGACGCATAAAACAAATGATATTCGGTTTAATATAGAATGCGACTGGCTGCAATCATCTTTTAATATGATGAAATCTGAGATTAGTTCTAGTATTTTAGCGGCGAGATTACGAAAGTTGGAATCTCATTTCGATAGATTGACTGTGGCGTATGAGAGTTTACTTGAAAGTCTCGAGGTGGAAACCGATGGTGAAAAAATCAAGGACTATAAGGCTCGCTATAATAATGCTGAGTTGCACTATAATACTTTAGATGCAATGTCCTTGGAAAAACCGAGCTTGGAGGTCGCAGCGGCCGTGCCTTCAGCACAACGCCCACGTCTTCCACAAATCCATCTTCAGCAATTTGATGGCGATATATTTACTTGGTCCGGGTTTATGAGTCTTTACACCTCGTTGGTAAAGTCCAGGACAGATATTTCAAAAACTGAAAAATTGCATTATTTAGTTTCAAACTTATGCAATGAACCGAAGTCATTAATTCAACATTTGCCTATGACAGATGCTTCGCTAGATATAGCGCTGGAAATTTTGAAGTCGCGGTATGACAATAAACGGTTGCTCGCAGATAGTCATATTTCGCGTATTTTGAATCTAACGCCTGTTAAAAAACAAAACGCATTACGGACACAAATATTGAATCCTTTGCTTGAGTTGACACGAGCCCTTAAGGCTTTGGGTTTCCCTACAGACCACTGGAGCTTCATACTACTCCATATAAGTCTTACGAAGTTATCTATTGATATTAAATCTCGGTTTGAACAAATTTATGGAGGCGTGAAGAAGATTCCTACATTCGAAAACCTAGTTGAATTCCTACAAAATGAATGTCAACTTATTGACACTGCCAATACGTCAGATATAATCGCACATAAAACGGGGAAAAGCGTAAATGTAATTGAACAACGCGTAAACCATGATCATTCGATTCCTAGCTTGCGGTGCGCTTTTTGTTCTGTGTCGGGGCACGTTATAACAGATTGTTATAAGTTTAAAAATAGTACGCCCACTGATCGCAAAAATTGGGTACGAAATAATAACCGCTGTTTTCGTTGTTTTGGAAACCATTCAGCGGCAACTTGTAACCAGTACATTCCTTGTGCAGGATGCGGGAATATTGGACATAATTATTTAATTTGTGTGATGGAAATGAGCACACGTGACCCTGTTGAACAATATAATCGGCGTGTACGAAATGAGCGAACTACGAATGCGGCTGTACTAAGTTCTAATGCCACCGCCACGGCGGCAGACTGTACGCGTGCTTGTACTTGTATGTCCGCGCGCTCTGATGCGCCAGCGACATCTATTGACAACGCTGAATAGCAATTAGTTACGAGTAATGTTTCTTCGACGCCCGCTTTGGTTGAAAATGTGATTTTACCAACTGTCATCGTTAGTGTATTATCAAAAAATGCAGAATTTATTAAGACTCGGGCTCTTTTAGATTTAGGTTCTCAAACTACAGTAGTGCGGAGCGATTTTGTTGAAACTTTAGGGCTAAAGAAATATTACTCTTTTACCTCGCTATCGGGTGTCGGTGACAAAGCTAGTAATAGTAAGCATATAGTGACTCTTACTTTTCGGTCGGAACGTAAGGAAAACGTTATTTTATCGGTAAATGCGGTGGTCTTACGGTCGCCAACGGCGTACATTGCTACTCGGCTCGGTTTATCTAATGAATATTTTTCGGATTTCGGTTATGAACACATGTCTAGGGTGGACATTATATTCGGTTGTGACATACTCGGTGAAATAATTGAAGGAAATAAAATCATTATTCGGAAGGGTGGTCCATATGCTATTGATACAATATTTGATTTGGCGGTTTTCGGTCCATTGCGTGGTATTAATCGGGAGATACCACGTAGTGTGGAATATTTTTCGGGTGTTTCTTTGATCGACACGGTCGAGCGGTTTTGGAAAACGGAAGAGCCTCCTAAGGTCTCTATAAAAGATCCTATGGATGTGAATTGTGAGAATTTGTTTGCAACTACAGTCACTCGGGGGACTGATGGTAAATATGTTGTTCGTTTACCGTTAATACCTAATCATGCGGAGTTAGGTGACTCAAAACCAAATGCGATTCGTCGGTTTATAGCTGTAGAAAAGCGTATGAAATCGCAGCCGATTTTCAAAGAAAAGTATAAACAATTTATGGAGGAATATCTAGAACTTGGTCATATGAAACTTTCACACTTTGATGTGGACTCTGGGCAGGAATATTTCATTTTGCCTCATCATGGAATTTTCAAGAAATCTGGGGACACTGAAAAGATTCGTGTTGTTTTTGATGGAAGTGCGAAAACAACAACTGGTGTTAGTTTAAATGATTGTTTACATTCAGGGGAAAAATTGCAAAATGACATAACTACAATAATTTTAAATTTTCGGCTGCCCTTGATTGTTTTTACTACTGATGTTAAAATGATGTTTCGAATGACATGGATTCATCCTGAAGATCGAAGATACCAGCTAATTCTTTGGAGACGGAACGAAACGGAGCCTGTTCAATTTTTTGAACTAACTACTAATACCTACGGGCTAAAGTCAAGTCCTTTCGTATCGATTAGATGTCTTCACCAGCTGGCTGCAGACGAAAAGGAGCGGTTTCCGAATGCTGCCAGGCTTCTATTAGCTAATACATATGTAGACGATATAAACGGAGGGGCGGACTCCATTCAGGAAGCTGAAATGCTTATGAATGAGCTAACCGCGATCATGCGAACTGCTGGCTATGAATTGCGAAAATGGGCATCTAACGAACCTCGCTTATTGGCTGGATTTCCCACGGATCATTGTGAAGTTCCTCGTTCTTTTGACAATGACGACAGTACTGGATTTATTAAGGTCTTAGGTATTCAATGGAATCCATCAACGGACACATTTACCTATAGAGTAAATCTACCTGACGAGCAAGCTACGCCTACTAGGCGCAGTATTCTTTCGTCGTTGGCAAAATTATTTGACCCACTCGAATGGATTAGTCCGGGAGTCTTCAGGGTGAAATTATTATTACAGGAGCTAGTGAGTGATGGAGCTAAACGAGTAGACTGGGATTCACCGGCACCTAGCCACATAGTCGACAAGTGGAATAACATTCTCTCAGACTTACTCAACTTAAAGAAACTGGTTATTCCTAGATGTTTGAAGTTAAAAAGCGAAGTGTCATACTCTTTGCACGGTTTTGTGATGGATCGTCTGTCGGTTATGCAGCTGCGGTATACTTGCGAACAGAATGTTCTGACGGAGAAGTCACTGTTCGCCTGGTTATTGCAAAAACAAGAATTTCTCCACTTAAAACGAAATTGACGATACCACAGGCGGAATTAGGTGCCGCAACTTTGCTGGCTAAATTACTGTCTCACGTATATTTAGCACTATGTGAGCTGTCACTTACAATCACGGAAATTATCGGTTGGTGTGATAGCACGATAACTTTAGCTTGGCTGAGTATTTCACCCCATAAATTGGATGTATTTCAAGGTAATAGAGTTTCCCAGATAAATGAGCTCAATTTACCAGTTTCTTGGTTTTACATCAATAGTGATTTAAATTGTGCAGATGTTGCATCTCGTGGTTGTACAGCTGCCCAATTGCTTGAACATCCTTTGTGGTGGAGTCCAAAGTGGTTACATCGGTCTCGAGAATATTGGCCTAACCAAACCAAGCCAGATTTACCTGAGAACTTGCCAGGATTACGTTCGAAATGTGTGTCTAATAGTCTAGCTTTAGATGACTTTGATTTAATCGATCAGTATAGCTCGTTTGAAAAATTAGTCAACGTGACAGCGCTTTTGTTTCGATTTATGAATAACTGTCGTGGTAATAAAAATGTTAACAGAAATGTGTCTGTATCGGAACGTCGTTTCGCACTGTCTCGTTTGTTCCTGATGATTCAAAAGAAACATTTCTGTAGTCACATTGAAGATTTATCTGCTGGGAAACCTATTCGAGGCTCGTTACGGAAACTTAACTTATTTGTCGACGGACAAGGTTTAATTCGAGTTGGAGGACGTCTTTGTCATTCAGAACTTCCTTATTCGGCCAGACATCCCATTTTACTTCCCGGAAAAGACAAACTCACATTTCTTTTAGTGGAACATTATCATAAAGTATATTGTCACGTAGGTGCTGACACTTTAGCTTCAATTCTAAGTCGGAATTATTGGATATTATCAATGCGATTTGTAACTAAAAATGTGACATTTAAATGCATTCCATGCTTTAAAACGGCGCCTCGACACCAACAGCCATTTATGGCAGACTTACCTGCAGATCGGGTTCGATGTTGTCGAGTATTCGAAGGAGTAGGGACGGATTTTGCAGGCCCAATCCTCATGAAGAGCAGTAGTTTAAGAAATGCCCGCATTCAAAAGTGTTATTTGTGCATCTTCGTTTGTTTGTCAACAAAGGCGGTACATTTGGAAATAGTTTCTCAACTTTCAGTCGAAGCATTTGTCGCTGCTTTTACTAGATTTGTTTCTCGAAGGGGGTTACCTTCATTGATTCGCTCTGATTGTGGTACAAATTACGTCGGGACTAACAAACATTTAAAAGAGTTGTTCATTTACTTAAAGAATCACCACGGCGAGTTAGAACGTGAATTAATCAAAACCCAAATTACATGGCTGTTCAACCCTCCCAGTAGCCCAAATATGGGTGGATTGTTTGAAGCTGCTGTTAAATCCGCTAAAACACACATGTATCGTGTACTCGGTGATCAACGGCTTACGTTCGAGCAATTAACGACATTTTTTACTAAGGTCGAAGCGGTGATGAATTCAAGGCCTTTGTGTCCTCTCAGTTCGGATCCGACAGACTTGGAAGTTTTAACTCCTGGTCATTTCATCATCGGTCAACCACTGGTAGCTCTACCGGAATATCCATTTGAATTAACGAATATAGGGCGTTTGTCGCAATTTCAACAAATTCAAAAACTGACACAACATTTTTGGACTCGGTTTCGCAATGAATATCTTCATACTCTACAACAGCGTCCTAAATGGACTTTACGTACGAAATCTCCGGAAATCAATGATTTAGTTTTAATAAAGGAGGATAACTATCCACCTTTACAGTGGAAACGTGGCCGCATTATTAGATTATTGCCAGGAAAAGACGGAATCAATCGTGTAGCTGAATTGAGGGTTCAAAACGGTTCTTTACTCCGGCCTGTTTCAAAACTCTGTGTATTGCCTTTGATGGATAGTTGCTAACCAAGACCTAGCTTGGTTCGGGGGGGAGAATATGTGCAAGCATTATTCATTCTCTCAAATTTTAAATCCATTGCCTGTGTTGTGGCATGGCAACACCATGATGCACTGCGCAGTCGCGGAATAGACCAAGCATTCAAATGGACCAATGAGAGCAGGCTTGGGGCTCGGTTAAAAAGATGTCGGGTTATGAAAGTTTTTCTCGGTTCATAAAACTATAAATACATAGAATTGTGTGATAAGTGAACTCGTTTGACCATAAAAGGATTTGTAACATAACTTTAAGTGTGTGTGCACAAAGATCTACGCTGGGCCCGGTCGAAACATTGAAATCTGTGTGTAAATCAACCAGTGCATATAGCCGCTGTCGCCAGACTCATCAAAAAGGTATGTGGATTCATTTTTGGTGGTTTGTGTAATGCTAGTACAATAAAACATTTAACCTATGGTTTACAGTTAATAATTATACATCGAAGGCAAAATACGTAACACATTCCACGACTCTTCTCTTTCCACAAAGACTCTACAAATCATCCTGCCATTTTTTGCGGGGGGAAACGTGAACACAAGTGCACTTCTCTCTCACTAGCTCACTACATACAAAATCCAATCTGTAATGACGACAGAAATACATAGATAATGACACACGTCAAAGACAAATCTTGCACACCTCGATGGCTAGGGGGAGGTAGTTCATATGGCCGATGACCAAGGAGAGGAGGGGCATACATTTAGTTACAAACACAGCAACTTCCACTCCCTGGCGACGAAAATAGTGCGCGGACTCATCTACTTCCCCTACTAAAAAAACCAGCCAACCAACCAACTTCCCAAAGGTTGTCTGGAAGAGAGTTGTTACCTAATGTAATAACACTAATAACTGTTCTTTTTCTGTATTATTTTTCATTATGTGGTGCACAATAAAGACTATATTATTATTAAGTAGTTACTAACGGCGCGATTCGGGAAATGAATTAGAGATTAACTAGATACGATATAGTAAAGATATGTGACGTCCCACGAGTAAAGGTACCTTATGGCGTTTGGCACATGCGCTATAATTAACGCCGCTCCAATATTATTGCGGCGCTATGAATCGCAGCGCCAGCCGCCATAAGGTACCTTTTGCCGTGGAACGTCACATATCTTTACTATTTCATATCTAGCGAATCTCTAATTCATTTCCCGAATCGAGCCGTATGATTTTTCCGACGATTTAGATTACGCTGAGCCTGTATTAGTCATAATATGTACAGTTCTCATAAAATAAACAAGTAGTCTGTATAACATCAATAGTCTCAAGCAAGGACCGGAAAACCCCTCTTTACGCTTAATCCTATCAATTCGGTAACCCAATCGATTCGGTTACCGTATCATTCGGTAACCCTATCATACTGTTACCTGATTGTAATGGTAACCTTATTGAAACGGTAACCCTAACCTTTAACCGAGTTAATCTCAAAACCCATCGCGATAGGGTTTTTGTTAAGGGTTTTTAACAGGTTTTCATTCAGTTATGGTAACCTTTAATATCGGTTGCTTACTGGTTTGCTACATTAAAGTAGTTTTAGTGATGTGCCGTCAGAACTAAAAAAAATACTAAAAAATTTGTTTATTTTATTTACTTTATTTATATTTTTTTGATTTTATTGATTTTACTTATTAAATTAATTTAATTTAATTTATTTATTTAATTTATTTCATTTATTTAATTAGTTTAATTTGTTATATTTGTTTAATTAATTTAATTAATTTAATTTAATTATTTTATTTTATTTATTATATTTATTATATTTATTTAATTTATTTAATTTATTTAATTTATTTAATTTATTTAATTTATTTAATTTATTTAATTTATTTAATTTATTTAATTTATTTAATTTATTTAATTTATTTAATTTATTTAATTTATTTAATTTATTTAATTTATTTAATTTATTTAATTTATTTAATTTATTTAATTTATTTAATTTATTTAATTTATTTAATTTATTTAATTTATTTAATTTATTTAATTTATTTAATTTATTTAATTTATTTAATTTATTTAATTTATTTAATTTATTTAATTTATTTAATTTATTTAATTTATTTAATTTATTTAATTTATTTAATTTATTTAATTTATTTAATTTATTTAATTTATTTAATTTATTTAATTTATTTAATTTATTTAATTTATTTAATTTATTTAATTTATTTAATTTATTTAATTTATTTAATTTATTTAATTTATTTAATTTATTTAATTTATTTAATTTATTTAATTTATTTAATTTATTTAATTTATTTAATTTATTTAATTTATTTAATTTATTTAAACTATTTAATTTATTTAATTTAATTAATTTATTTAATTTATTTAATTTATTTAATTTATTTAATTTATTTAATTTATTTAATTTATTTAATTTATTTAATTTATTTAATTTATTTAATTTATTTAATTTATTTAATTTATTTAATTTATTAAACTTATTTAATTTATTTATTTTTACTTTAGTTATAATATAATAATATTTACAATCGCCCCCGAGTAATGCGCTTTGTAAACCAGGCATTCGTGGGGACGGATATCAGGCCCCGCGACTACATGGCCAACGTTACGGAGCGCATCGACTTTCTAAAGCAGAAAGTCTATGCATGGGCAAACCGTATTCGCCGCTACAGAGAGCGTGTGGACCGATTCCAGCAGAATCGTCTTTTCCAGAGTGACCAAAGGAAGATGTACCGAAAGTGGGAGGAAACCAACCTTCGTGCATCCGACTCGCGGCCACCGGATGCTACTGTCATGAATGACTTCTGGCGTAGCATCTGGTCGGTGCCTGTCGGACACACCGAGGGGAGTTGGATGAGTGTTGTCGAGCGTGAGTGCGAGTCCATTGAACCTATGGGGGCAGTCACCATCAGCCCCGATGACGTAAGTTGTGCCATCCGCACGGCCCAGAACTGGAAAAGTCCTGGGCCGGATGGATTGCACAACTTCTGGCTAAAATGGTTCCGATGCTCGCACTCCTACTTAGCAGCACAATTTCAACAAGCCCTCGAACTTGGTTTTCTCCCACCTTCCTTAACAACTGGTGTCACCTTCCTGCTCTATAAGTCCGGTAGTACCACGGAAGCGAAGAACTACAGACCCATCACATGCTTGCCTACACTCTACAAGCTCCTTACATCCATTTTGAGAGCAAAAATCAACGCGCACATTGTCGCAAACAATATTTTGGCCTCTGCTCAAAATGGATGTAGGGTTGGGTCCCGTGGTACTAAAGAGCTCCTCCTCATAGACATGACCATCTGCCAACAAATCCGGCGGACCAAGGGGGCCCTCTCAGCCGCTTGGATTGACTACAAGAAGGCCTATGATTCGGTGCCTCATTCATGGCTGGGGAGGGTCTTAGAGCTGTACAAAGTTGATGCAGCTTTGAGAGCCTTCCTAAGCGCGTGTATGGGGCAGTGGACCACAGTCCTTCGTCAACCAGGAGGCGGGGATGACCGACCTGGCCCACAGGATTTTATAAGGATTGAGCGAGGAATATTTCAGGGCGACAGTCTGAGTCAGCTATGGTTCTGCCTAGCTCTGAATCCCCTCAGCACCTTGCTGAAGGATTTGGGACTAGGTTGCCGGCTTCGGAGAGAGGGTGAAGTTATTTCTCACCTTCTGTACATGGATGACCTCAAATTATTTGCACCAAATACCCAAGGCTTGTTGGAGCTACTGAAAACCACCGAAGTCTTCAGTAGTGCCATCAACATGGAGTTTGGTGTCGATAAATGTGCGGTTATGCATGTACAGCGGGGGAAGGTTGTAAATTCAACAAATTTACAACTTTCTGAGACAATGTCTTTCAGGTCTATCTCTGAATCAGAGACCTATAAATACCTTGGTATGTCACAGTCGTTGGGTATTGAGGACGAGACGGTCGGTGAAGGAGCGCTTTTTCAGTCGGCTCACAAAAGTCCTTAACAGTCTTTTGTCAGGAGGGAACAAAGTGCGCGCCTTCAACGCCTGGGTAATGCCTCTTCTCACATACTCCTTTGGCATACTAAGGTGGACTCAGACCGAGCTGGACGCCCTGGATCGGAGGGTCCGGTCACTGCTCACCACACATCGCATGCTACACCCACGCTCGTCAGTTATGAGATTGTACATCCCACGGAAGTGTGGAGGCCGAGGCTTCCTAAACGCCAAGGATCTCCACAACCGCGAGGTGTACAATCTCAGGAATTATTTCCTTAACAACGAGTGTGGGATGCATCGTGATGTGGTGGCAGTAGACAGGAACCTCACGCCGCTCTCCTTGGCAAACGAGAACTGGCGCAAACCTGTGGTACTAAGTACTGCGGATCGCAAGGCGGCATGGGAGAGTAAGGCGCTAAACGGGCGGTTCTACAAGGCCCTCACGGGACCCGATGTGGACCTGCTCGCGTCGGTGAACTGGTTACGATTCGGGGACCTCTTCGGAGAAACCGAGGGTTTTGCCTGTGCAATTGCGGACGAAGTGATGATGACGAACAACTATCGGAAATATATCCTGAAGGACGGTACGGTCGACATTTGTCGGGCATGCCGCCGTCCCGGAGAGTCACTCAGGCATATCATTTCCGGTTGTTCTCATCTTGCTAACGGTGAGTACTTGCACAGACATAATCTCGTAGCCAGGATTATTCACCAGCAACTTGCTCTTCTATACGGCCTTGTGGACCGCGAAGTACCGTACTACAAGTACTTACCTGCGCCTGTTCTCGAGAATGGTCGTGCCACGCTCTATTGGGATCGATCTATCATCACTGACAGGACTATTGTCGCCAATAAGCCTGACATCGTGCTGATAGACCGATCGCAGCGCCGGGCCGTGCTCGCCGACGTCACCATCCCCCATGATGAGAATCTCGTGAAGGCCGAGAAGGACAAGTCCAGCAAGTACCTAGACTTAGCTCACGAGATTACCGCCATGTGGGATGTTGACTCGACGATCATTGTTCCGATAGTTGTGTCAGCGAACGGTCTCATAGCGAAGAGTCTCGACCAACACCTAGAGAGACTCTCGCTGGGTGGTTGGATCAAGGGTCAGATGCAGAAGGCGGTAATATTGGACACGGCGCGTATAGTACGTCGGTTCCTCACTCTGCGGCCCTGACCACCGGCAGCTTGGGCCAAGCTCCGCTGCCGGCGGCACCCTAGGTTAGGTTTTTTATAATGTGTTTATATGTATTTTTTATTGTTTTTAAGTGTTTTTATATTTTACTTTTATATTCATATTATAACAAACCTAACTTAAGACGAAAAATAAATAAAGAGTTTATAATAAGAACACACCACACAAGTAGGTATAAAGATAAACAAAGGAAAGGCAAACAAACTTGTTTGTGCTTCATAGACCGCCCATGCCAACCTCGGTTATTCAATAATAAGTTGAATTTAAGTGTGCGTAAAGATTACAATCGTTTGAACTGGTCAAAAACCTCATAATGAGGTAACTGAATAGACTGGGTTTTTATTTCGGTTACCGGTAACAGAGGTTAACTCGATCTGATACGGTTACCGAATCAAAGTGTTACCTTATTAAGCGGTTACCGTTATGGTAGGGGTTTTTATAAACACCTCTAAAATAACCCTATGAAAAACCCCGGTTAAGGTAACCGGTTCCTGTCCCTGGTCTCAAGGCTGTCATGTGGTAGGTTATGATATCAAATAATATAGACATAGGTTAACCACACCCGACGTTTCTCTTGAAATATTACTATTAGACGATAATTTGGCGTATGCTTGTGACAAGTATAAAAATAAAAACCCGTGCTTACCCAACTCAAATAACTACTGCAAAAAAGATGGACTCATTGTATTCAATGTTAAGCGTCAATTATGATGAAATTTGGTTTTACTGATATAAGTAACAAGAATGGTTTAGTTTCAGTATCAGTCGAGACTCACTACAGGTAGGTAACGGATAATTTTATTTTCACCACACCAGCTCGGAAAGGCTTACTTTGCACTTCAAAAACTGATAGCAAAGTACTTTGCTATCAGTAATTCACATGTGAGGCAAAGTAATAAAATGCAAATTTTGAGTTGTTTTCTAATGTTTGCTGGTAGAATTGACTTGTAAATGATGATTTTGAATGATAAATATTTAATAACATTCATTTGAATTTGATTTGGTTTGATTTTGTTTGATATTGTACATTTAATATTTGCTTCTGGTTGGTATGGTGAAAAATTTTGTGTTTCACTCGGGGGCAAATTTTATTTAACCTTCGTGCTTTGAAACCCTCGCTGCGCTCAAGATTCCATTTTTCGAACCACTCGCTACGCTCGTGGTTCAATTTTGGAATCTTTCGCTTGCTCGGGTATCAATATTAGCACGAGCGGTTAAACAACAACTTTGCCCCCTTATGAAACAAATAAAATAACTATTAGTGCAGTGGTTCTTAAAGGGGGAAACAAAAGATATGGTGCGGCGGTTTTTTACTTTATATCTCAATTACTCTGAAAATATACTACAATATTTCAAATAGCTATATGAAGTGTGTAAAATTGTCATTTGTTTTACAAGGGGGCAAAGTTGTTGTTTAACCGCTCCTGCTAAATATTGATACCCGAGCAAACGAAAGATTCCAATATTGGTAGGGTTCGAAAAATGGAATCTTGAGCGTTGCGAGGGTTTCAAAGCACGAGGGTTAAACAATTTTTGCCCCCGAGTGAAGCACAAAATTTTTTACCACACCAACCCGAAGCAAATATTATACTTAAAATATCAAACAAAATCAAATCCAAATTAATGTTATTAAATATTTATCATCCAAAATCATCATTTAAAAGTCAATTCTACCAGCAAACATAAGAAAACAACTCAAAATTTGCATTTCATTACTCTGCCTCACATGTGAATAAAATGCAACTTTGCTATCAGTTTTTAAAGTGCAAAGTAAGCCTTTCCGAGCTGGTGTGGTGAAAATATACTTACTCCTCTGGCATAGCGACCCAAAATGTGTATACTCTTGGCCTCCAACACGACTGCTTGCCACTGCCAACCTCTCGCAAATCAGCGTCCACCACATCCGCCCATCGATACCTAGGTCGACCGACCGGGAGGCGTGCTGCCGGTTTACCCTCAAACGCTGTTTTCGCCACCCGATCGCCTCCCATTCGCTCAAGATGACCGAGCCACTAGTCTTTGCGCCTTTGTAACACCAATGATATGTGGTTTATGCCGTTCAAGGATCGGGTTGTATAGCCACGAGCGGCGCTGTCGGTACTAGTCGGTAGATCATAGATGCTGCTTTAAATCATCTGCAAAGATGCTTCTTCTTTGTCGTATCCTCATGGCTGAGCTAGGGACGTGACGAATGTGGACACTTTTCACCAGCGCTCTCCAAGCCGCTCTGTCTTGGGCCCAGTGCATGCTAGCCTGCAATGTGGCGTTTGTCTCTGACGTTATTCTGTCCGCCCAACGCGTGGCCATACGTCCACCCCTACGCTTCCTTGCCATGCGGTCAGTAATAAGGAGCTTTTCCAGGCTATATGGCCGTTTCTGGCAAAGATGCATAAGGCCCGAATGATGACGTTTGGTTCAGCAACTAGTTGTTCAACGTCAGCGTTTTTGTGGATTCTCAATCGGGTAAAAATATAAGATGGTATTATTTTATTTCAGGTCACAACATAGCAAACAACATGGAGAACATGACAAGTGACAGAAACCTATATTGGGATTTAAGGAAAAGTTCATGTAAGTATCTGTGAGACTTCTTTATGTATGTGTGTACTCAAAGAAGGCTCATTATTGAAGTGAAAACTTCTTTAGCGGCGCTGTGCACTTTGTGTAATGTGGAAATTTTTTTAAATTCGCGACAGCGTAAGACTTCGAGCAACACGGAAGGGAGGCCGCATTCGCACTATTTCCCCTCTGCCTAGGTACAAGATCAACTGATCTAGCGCGGGTAATAAAACTAGTTGCGACTGTAGACTGAATCCAGACGCGCGCGTGAACACAGCAGCAGAAAAAATGCCTAATTGCTCGGTTTTTTGTCGTAAAAAGAGGTCGGAGACATCAAATTTACAAAAAGAAGGTGTTACATTTCACATGTAATATTTTTTTACATATCATACGTTTAATAGGGGATATTACTGCAATGTTCTGCCGCCAGAGTGCAGCACTACCGACTCAGTAAATTCATAGACTAACTTATACATACTGTGCCTTAAACTGTTTTTTGACAAGTTTTCACAGACAATAAAATATGATGCATCAAGGCGGTTTGTTAACAAGGGCCTACCGGTAAACGCGAAATTCGAAATTTAGTTATCTGCCTCTTTATCGCTCGAATATGCAAGAGTGATAGAGAGATTAGATAACGAAATTTCGATTTTCATGATTCGCGGTAGGCCATGTGTCAATGTGGTTTGTTTACTGTATGTGCCACAAAGGTGCCACCTACGCAGAGCTTTGCCTAATATTCCCTATTACATTTAAACACAATTATTATATTTTAGTCTCATGTAATTGTTGGATTTATCGATTTTGCTCGCCCAGTACAAATTGTGGATCGGTCGAGCGACAAATCCGACTTCTCATCTGTCAGAATACAATAAAATACTTCGACGAAAATGTGTTAGTGTGCGTGTTGTGACACTTGTGACTCGTCCGTACACAAAAGAGATCGAGGTCTGCAACTTCTGCAAGGTTTGTCTTTGACGTGTGTCATTTTCTATGTATTTGTGTCGTCATTACAGATTGGATTTTGTATGTAAGTGTGTGAGAAGTGCGACTGTGTGCACCTTTCCCCCCCGCAAAAAATGGCAGAAAGATTTGTACGGTAAGATATCGCTTGGGCCCCTCCCTTCCGATGTGTGTACATAGTGAAAACTTCTTTAGCGGCGCTGTGAAATGTCATTGAGTTTTCACTTATGCACTCCCGGAGTGCAACCCGTTTTTTTTTCTTATGTTTCATATGAACATGCAGAACTTCAGACCAATAAAAATGGGTAGCTTTACATAGAAAATCCCCGTGTATTTACTTGATTTACTTGGAATGCGTATAACTTAGACTATTTATTCTCTACATTGATACCAAAAGAACTTAATCAAACTGCCTAAATGTTAGATTTTTTTGACTCTAAAGTAAGGTCTCGCCAAGGTAAGAAATGAAGCCTGTCTGAACTTTGTTCTAGCGGTAAATGTTTTGACATTAAATAAGTAAAAGTTAGCTAACCTGGTAATATAGTAGGTATCTGTAGTACCGAAATAATAAATAATATCACTAATTTTCTCTATAATAAAGCATTTCTTTGCAAAAAACCAATAACAAGCAAATTTACGTGATAAAGGGGTCAGTGGACACGCATATGGGGTGAACAGTTACGCCATAGGGGGTGATTAGATACAACAAAGGGGTGTAAAGACATGCCTTGGGGGTTAAAAGACACGAAAAAATAATTTTGTGTTAAATAGCTGTTTAACAGATATATATACCATTTGCCAATAGAGTATCCACATAATAATTACCAAATTCGATGCCTATGACAGCTAAAACTTAATATTTCTATTCACCCCTTTCTTGTGTCTATCGACCCCGTTTTAAGGATATGGAGAAAACAGGTAGTTTTCTTTGATTTTCTCTGAATTGGGTAGGTAAAAATTTATTTCACAAATGCAAAATTGAAGAACTTAACCAAGACTCAAAAAATGATATCAAAATTATTACTTTTATCATTTGGATTATTGGCGAAAATCGTCCTTGAAGTTGAAAATCGTGTCTTTTCACCCCGTTTTACGGTACTTATAAAATAGCTAGTGATATAGCCGAGTGATCTGTCGAGCAAAATTTTATAGAGATTTTACTTTCAGAAAAAATAAATATAAAAATCGCTTTATGTATCCTTTGTATATAATAGTTGAATCATCGAGAGCGTGGAATTGCATATGTAGTAGTATTGTTTGTTTACAGGCATTCTATATTTGAATTTTCTATTTTCTTGTACTATCAGCATATAACCACTACAAATGCAATTCCATCTTCTCGATAATTCAACTATATCTATTTAATTTCCTGGCTTTAAAGAGGCCTCCTTAATCAAGTAACGTATTTGTAATTAGTAGGGTTGCAAATAAATAAATACATATTTGAAGACAATCATACACAGATCGACCTAGCCCAAAACTAAGAGAAGCATGTACTATGGGTGCTAGGCGCAGTTATACATACTTAGGTAGGTAAATACATTACTTATATACATAGAAAACATCCACAACACAGGAACAAATGTTCGTGATAAACACACAAATAAATGCCCTGCCCGGGAGTCGAACCCGGGACCTCCTGCTTGATAGGCAGGCTCACTACCGACTAGGCTAGGAGGTCGTTACGTAATTCAAGAGGGCACGTAATCGCAGTTTGTTGGTCTCTTTGATCTTTGTCCTTTAAGGACGACTCACATTAGACCGGGCCGTGTCCGGGTCGGAGCTTCCGAAACTTACTTTTCTATGACATGACAGGCGATCACGTGATGCTTTCCATAGAAAACGATGCGCGGGACGCTCCGGGTCGGACACGGCCCGGTCTAACGTGAGTCATCCTTTATTTTTAACTATGAGTTTTTACATACTTAATCCAACTGACAATGGAGGGAGGGTAATGTCTTCATGTCTAAAGGACATCATGTGACTACTTTTTTTGTTCTTTGGTACTCTACCAATAGCTCTAATCAAGATTGCGAGTCGGACCCGCACCGGAAAGGTTCCGTACGCCCTTCCCGGTGCGAAAATGCAGTATATTTTAGTTTATCATTACTACACATCGGTAACTCGTGGCATTTAGGTAGCACTTAAAAGATTAGTTTAATTAATTCCTTTTTTTAGTGGTTTCTTTTTCTCGACTCGTATAGGAAGAACATTGTCACATCACTAGTCTGTTAGAAACTATCAAGTGCCACGAGTTACCGATGTGTGCTCATCACTAATCTTTTAAGTGCTACCTAAATGCCACGAGTTACCGATGTGTAATCATTACACATAATTAAAGATATGATTTTGACAGTTCGGTAAAGAGATATTCTTAAAACTAAACCTAAACACAAAAAAGTATTCTATGGAGGTTTACCTACTTATTTTTTTATTTTAAAGTCTGTCAAGCCAGTTCCGTTCCGTCCGAGATGTAAGCGCCAAGGGTTATCTTATCGTCCCATAGAAAATTTTAATTTCGCGCGTTCTTCTACTGAAAAAGTTATTTGTTTGACCGCCAAAGAAAATTCATTTTTTTCGTAAAATTCAGCCTACTTAAAATATTTAATTTAATCCAATCTATATTTTTGAGACACAGCTCACTGAAAGACAGACGGACGGACAGCGGAGGCTTAGTACTTAATATCGTTTTATTAGTAGAAGTTCGTATAAGGAATCCTAGAAATGTTGCACTTATCTTTTTTGCAGAAAAATCACAGAGATAAAACTAAATTAAATAAAAAGATTTCCACATTCAATCAGTCAACTTCTTAACATTAATCGTTTAAATTAATTTGCTTTAATATATAAAATCGTTAAAAAGTATTATTTTTTATTTATTTTTTTCGAACGAAAAAAGTGTTTTTGAGTGTCCCACATGGTGACGGAATGGAAAAGACATAAAATATATGGACATATTTCTTCTTTTTGATTCAAAAATACCCAAAGACTAATAGTTGTTCTTAAATAATGAATCGGACGTTGCCAATTAGGGTTGCCAGATGGTCGGGATTTGGCGGGATTCTCCCGATTTTTAGCATGTGATCCCGATTCCCGACAAAGTGAAAATTGTCCCGAAAACAGCTTCACGCAGCAGCTTTATGAAACAATAATTTCAAGTTCCAAACTATCGTTGAGTGAGCGAGCGACCCGCGTCGAGCGATGAGCGAGACTGTTCAAGATCTCAAAGAATTTATACTATTTTTATATAAAAACGTCTATGAGCAGAGCAGCTGACGTAGTACCAATAATGTAAAATATCGTTGTTATTAATACAATTACCTTTTCCCGACTTAAGTCCCAAAATCCCGAAAAAAAAATATTTTTTCCCGATAATAGCTCCTTCCGATCTGGCAACCCTATTGCCAATGTACTCTGTTCATCTTCGTAAGTACCCAATTACCATCACCTACATGACACTGTAACTGTAACTGTAGACCTTATGCCCGTAAGTACCCAAGTACCATCACCCACATAAGGTCTACAGTTACCTTATGCCTTTTGTGTTAGGAGTGTTGCTGTTTGTATATGCAAACTTCCTAATCATAAATGCGAAATTCTAGGTACATTTTAAGAAAGAAAGAAAATATTTCACGTAACGCCACAACAGAGAAGGAAGACACGCAGACATAAACAAACATTGAACGCTAAAATATAACCGACTCAGCATAATTTTTCTTGACTGTTTAATTTTGTTTTCACAATTTACTCATTCTATAATTTTCAAATTAGGTATACACACGGGGTATACATGTAATACATGTACCTATTTCCAAAAAAAATATACTAATTTTCATATCTAGGATAACTTCTCCTAGTTCTCATGTTAACTTGAACTAACAAACTAGCAATATTTTATATGAAACTTTGTAAGTATATTTAGTAGAGCCTTTCCCTTAATCCCTTAAATATAATTATAAAGTCAACGTATACCGTACAATGGGGTGAGTTGGGTGCGAACTTTTATTTAGTTTCACCTGTCCCGTTGTCTGTCTGTCTGTCTGTCGGTCTGTAATCAAATCTTGCAAGTTAAATTTGATCCACTTCGCGGATTCCGATTGAGCTGAAATTTTGCATACATACGTAAGTCGGGCGACAATGCAATATTATGGTGTCATCGAGCTGATCTGATGATGGAGACCGGAGGTGGCCATAGGAACTCTGTGATAAAACAACGAAACCTAATTGTGTTTGGGGTTTTTAGAATTGTCTCGATGAGTATTAGTTGCCTGTGGAAAGAAAAGTACAGTCAGCGATAAAAGCTTGTACCAAAAATGAAATTTTTGGCAAAAACTTTTATTTCTGTTTTTTGTGTGTCGTTGGCGTATGTGTCGTCTCAGTTTTAAGTCCTGACTTAAACCCCCACCTGACCCCATCTGTCCCCACTGAAAGCCATTTAGGATGACTCACGTTAGACCGGACTGTGTCCGGGCCGGGGCTTCCGGCGCATCGTATTCTATGGAAAAAAATCACGTGATCGCCTGTCATGTCAGAGAAAAGTAAGCGTGAACGGACATGGCCCGGTCTAACTAGTCTAACCTGTTCACGTTAAAAACCGCAAACGATGTACATGTTAGCCTTTTGGCACAAAATGATTTTTTTACCCATACAAAAAAATCAATGACTCAGGACTCCACTCTTAAGGGATTTTTTTTAGGAACTGCGGGTCATAAATTTTGATTTGACCTCTAGTATACGTGTGCCAAATAGCTAACCTGATGAAAATGAAAAAAAAATTATAAATGATTTATTTAGGTATCAAAAAATGAAGCTTATTACATAGTATGTCCTGAGCCCTAAACTAGGTAAACCTGTCTTATAGGGATCAGGGATTAAACCACCGCTAGTTCTAGCAATGCAGCAAAGGTTGGTTGGGAAGTATACACAAGTTAAAAAATGTATACCGAAGGTCTGATCGCTTACATATAGAACTAAACATATACAATGCAACATTTATGGCAACAATTTTTATAGTTTAACACGGATGATAGAAATATGACATTGCCCTTAGACCAGTATCAACTATATATATACTCATCTGTTTATACATTTATATTTACTATTAGACTATTGCTATTATTTATTATACCTGCTAAGATAATTACGTAAAAGTGTGTTCTGTGAGTGTGTGTGTGTGTGTGTGTGTGTGTATGTGTTGTGTGTGTGTGTGCTTGTATGATGAACTATACCATGATATATTATATTATTACACATAATATATTGCTGGTTTTTGGACACCATAAGCCCTTACTTACATAATACTATGACTGTTTCGGTTTCAAGAATTGAAAGGATGTTTGGAATATGTAGTTTTCCATCGAAAAGAACAACTGTTAAATGTTACTTTTGGTACAATAAAGAAGAGTTACTTATCTACATGCTTACCTTACGCAATTATTAAAGTCAAATCACCTAACAATTTCAAGGAGTTTTTCAGATTCAGCGTAGTTTAAGGTCAATAACCAATTGCGGATGTTTTTTATCAAGTAGTGTTTATTATTATTATGTATGTCTAAGCGTTCATTGGCTTTGTTATAAAGAAAGGGTGCAAGGAAGTTAAATTGACGACGATAAAAAGCTGTGTTGTGTGCAACTGAGTCGAACACTTTATGTTTTCTACGTCCACCTAGGCGAAGTGCGCTTTGATTAGAGAGGTATTTGTGCTGTTTTAGACATACTCGTTCAATATAAAGTTGACGAACTGTTAGGACCCGAGCTATGGAGTAAAGTGTTCTGGTGCAGAATCTAATTGGTTTAAAGAACATAACTTTTAGGATCGCTCTTTGTACACGTTCTAATGGAAGCAGGTGTGATTTGGCAGCACCGCCCCCACACCGGTATGCAATAAGTAAAGCAACGATTGTGTTAATGCTATATAGACCGATTTAAGAAAGTGTGGGTCAGAAACACGCCTTATTTTTTTGAAAATGAATATTAGTTTACGAATACGGTCTGATATATAGCGAATATGCTTGATGTACATCGATTTGCGGTTTTTCTATGAAATTGGGGTCGTACGGCTGCCGCTAAACGTGAGTCATCCTTTATGCCGAGTGGGGGTCTTATTTTAGCGTCCAATGTTTTTTTATGTCTGTATGTCTTCTTTTCTATGTATATGTATATGTTGTGGCGTTAATTAAATGTATTTTCTTTCTTTCTTCTCCATTTACGCTGATTGGTGCATGTGAACTGAAGTGAAAGACGCGCGTAATGGCTCCTCTACACGATGGGCCAGCGCCGGCCACTCCAAGGGAGGTATTTATACGTTAGAGGGAGCAAGTGATATTGCTATCTCATTCTACCGCATGGCTGCGTCCCTTCGTGTAGAGGAGCCATAAGATGCGCACCAATCACCACCACGATCATCAAGGTCATATCAAAACCAGGTCAAAACCATACCAAACAAATGGTTAAGTTAGAATCGACCTAATAGTAACCCACATAGGGCCACTTGCACCTAGGGTTTCTGCTCGAGAATTCTCGAGACGAGAAATCTCGAGAAATTTGTCTTTCGGCGAGGCGGGAAAAAAAGACTCAATGCCTCGAGAACTCGAGAAATAAATCTCTTGTCATAAGTAAAAAGAAAACACGCGTATAACACTTGTTGTGTCTATAGTCTATTTCTTTGGGTAGTTAAATAAATGTAAACAATGTTTTTTTTACATTTTCCGGTACTTCAAACATTTATTAGTTAACCAACTAAATAAACACTGCCTTGATCCGTCGCCTATCGTTCTGACTTCAGCTGATTTTCATGTTTTGAAACTTTTGAACTACTACTATGTGTAAATCTCGTTTTAGTTTCATAACTATACTTCGTTGTTTTAACATTAGAAAAAAGGTAAACAATCTTAAAGTGTCTTTTTATTGAAAAACGCTATTAACGCTATTAAAAAAAATCGTTAATGTAAATCATCGTATATGATTTATAATTGTTACATATTTACCGTGACTTATTTTTCATAAGTTTTTCAATAAAAAGAGACGTCACGATCGCTTATCTTCTTTATGTAATACATGTACCTATTTCCAAAAAAAATATACTAATTTTCATACCTAGGATAACTTCTCCTAGTTCTCATATTAACTTGAACTAACAAACTAGCAATATTTTATATGAAACTTTGTAAGTATATTTAGTAGAGCCTTTCCGTATACCGTACAATGGGGTGAGTTGGGTGAAATTTGACTTTCAAACCTCGATAAAATTTTATTTTTACATGTGAAAACTGAATGGTGTATATAATAAGTGGTTCGGACGTTTGTATTTTAGTTTGTATTTTATTTTGGGTAGTTCCATTTCATAACTTTGACGATAAAGAGGAAAACCCACCTCACCCCGCAGTGCCTCGTATTTGGGGTGAGAGGGTTTTTCATACAAAGGTGATTTTGGAAGATTGTTGGATCGATTTTTTTTTATTATGAATATTACTAGGTATAGCTCCATTTTAAATTGGAATACATTATTTTTGTAGCAGTAGCCTTAAAAACCCACCTCACCCCCCTCTCAATCCTTCTCTCCCCATTCATAACCCATAGCTCTCCGCGAAACCTACTCACCCCGTACCGTACATAGATAATGACAATTTATAACGCTCAGCCTGAACCATTCAACCATGAAATTTGAAAAATTATACTCTTCAAAATATTGTACGGCTCTATTAGGAAAAATAGAAAATCAAGCTTAAAGGGGGAAAATGGAGTTGGAAGATCCTAATTAAAACACTAATTATTTTACTTACTTACTGTTGTGGCGCAACGACACGAAGTGGATCTTGGCCTCCGACACCAAAGAACGCCATGCTACTTTGTCCAAAGCCGTTTTTGTCCAGTCGACGACTAATTATTTCATAAAATTTTTTTTTATTGTGTTTTTAGTATCCACACAGTAGTGTAGTGTATATATATAGTACCTAATACATAAATTACCGGATTGTCTAGTGGCCAGTTCGATTCCGGCTTCAACCATCGGAGCGCTTGGTCACTTTTTCTTATATATGTCTTCTATATCAGTTTATAACAAATTTTTAATGTTTTAGATGAGGAAATCGACGAGCTACCCCTCATGCAGAGCCCCGGCCCTGTCCTCATGATCCTGGCTGTATACCTGCTCTTCGTGCTGAAGCTAGGCCCGGCCTTTATGCGGAAGAGGCCAGCGTTCAAGCTCACGCGCACGCTATTTGCATACAATATGATACAGGTGGCCATTTCGGTGTATCTTGTACAAAAGGTAAATGTCAAGAGCGGGAATGTGGCAATATTAGCCAATTCAAACTAACATTTGATATCAAAATGATATCTAATTCTAAATTATGTGGTTTTTTTATACCACATCGGTGGCAAACAAGCATACGGCCCTATGGCGTCCATAAAGCGTCCTGCAACTCCAGAGGTGTTACATGTGCGTTGCCGAACTTTTAAAAACCTGTACACTCCTTTTTTGAAAAACCCCATACTGTATGTAGACCCTCGAGAAAACTTCGGAAGGGAGCTCATTCCACAGCCGGAGCGTTTGCGGGAGGAAATTCCTCTTAAATCGCACAGTACGCGACCATTTAGGTTCTAGGGTGTGAGGGTGAACACCCTAGAACCTTGTTCTTGCACTTTACACTTGCGCCCATACATGTACCACCACGCGATCGTTGCGCCATTTAGGGTCCTAGCTAAATTGGTTGTTTAATACTTACGCTATATAATTTCCAATTTAGCAAGAACCTTAAATGGCATAACAATCCCGTATGGTGACTGTACAAGTGAAATGCACACGCGAATGGTAACTAAATTACATTATTTAGATATCATTTTCCTGTCATAGTGGATGTTCGAAATAACCTCCGGAACAAGTTACAAGACCCATCGGGGTAATTTTAAAATACGTTTTTGGCAAAATTTTCATTTTTGGTACAATCTTTTATCGCTGACTGTACTTTTCTTACGACAGACAACTAATACTCATCGAGACGATTCTAAAAACCCCTAACACAATTAGGTTGCGTTGTTTCATCACAGAGTTCCTATGGCCACCTCCTGTCTCCATCATCAGATCAGTTCGACAGTACCATATTATTGTATTGTCATCAGAACTACATACAGCTGCCAATTTTCATGACGCTACGATCCTTGGAAGATGGTTAAATTAGTTACCTTAGATTCCATTACATAGTTAGTCAATTAGTCATACATACAGGTCGACCTAATAAAAGCTTGTTAAAAATTACCCCTTTATTGAAAGTATCCCAATCCCAATGAACCATATTTAGTGTTTTTGGGCTATTTTTTCTCTATTTAGAGAACACTTGGATTAAAAAAATAGTGACTAGTATTCATACAGAAATTTTGAGTCCGTTTGCTAATGGCGTGAAAAAACGTCTGTAAATAAACAAAAATGTGGTTATATTTTTTAAATTAAGTTGAATGAATGAATGAATATTTCTTTATTCAGGCATAATTACAATCATAATTTTAAAATAAAAATACAATGAATTTAAAAATCAATAATAAAAAGGCAAGAAATGTAAAAATAAATAACTGTAAGACATATGTAACTTCGTATGTGAAAAAGTTTATTGTGTAGGTATTTCAATGTTTATTAATTATATGGTACAAACTGCCGCATTTCGAAGGAAGTAGTACTATATTGTCATAAATATTAATTCTTAAGTTCATAAACGATAAATTGAAATTAATTCGAAGTCACGAAAGTGTGTTTATGGAGTGTATTATGAATTTATAAAATGTATGGCAGTGGGTGGTGAAGGTACCTAGCATTCCTGTGATGACCTAGATACCGAATCAGAGTCAACAATGTGTTATGGTAAGGTTTTGATACGACCCTGAAGACCATTTTGCGTCACTTACTCTTTTTAAAAACTTTTATTTAGTTTCACCTGTCCCGTTGTCTGTCTGTCTGTCTGTCGGTCTGTAATCAAATCTTGCAAGTTAAATTTGAACCACTTCGCGGATTCCGATTGAGCTGAAATTTTGCATACATACGTAAGTCGGGCGACAATGCAATATTATGGTGTCATCGAGCTGATCTGATGATGGAGACCGGAGGTGGCCATAGGAACTCTGTGATAAAACAACGAAACCTAATTGTGTTTGGGGTTTTTAGAATTGTCTCGATGAGTATTAGTTGCCTGTGGAAAGAAAAGTACAGTCAGCGATAAAAGCTTGTACCAAAAATGAAATTTTTGGCAAAAACTTTTATTTCTGTTTTTTGTGTGTCGTTGGCGTATGTGTCGTCTCAGTTTTAAGTCCTGATTTAAACCCCCACCTGACCCCATCTGTCCCCACTGAAAGCCATTTAGGATGACTCACGTTAGACCGGGCTGTGTCCGGGCCGGGGCTTCCGGCGCATCGTATTCTATGGAAAAAAATCACGTGATCGCCTGTCATGTCAGAGAAAAGTAAGCGTGAACGGACATGGCCCGGTCTAACTAGTCTAACCTGTTCACGTTAAAAACCGCAAACGATGTACATGTTAGCCTTTTGTCACAAAATGATTTTTTTACCCATACAAAAAAATCAATGACTCAGGACTCCACTCTTAAGGGATTTTTTTTTAGGAACTGCGGGTCATAAATTTTGATTTGACCTCTAGTATACGTGTGCCAAATAGCTAACCTGATGAAAATGAAAAAACATTAAAAATGATTTATTTAGGTATCAAAAAATGAAGCTTATTACATAGTATGTCCTGAGCCCTAAACTAGGTAAACCTGTCTTATAGGGATCAGGGATTAAACCACCGCTAGTTCTAGCAATGCAGCAAAGGTTGGTTGGGAAGTATACACAAGTTAAAAAATGTATACCGAAGGTCTGATCGCTTACATATAGAACTAAACATATACAATGCAACATTTATGGCAACAATTTTTATAGTTTAACACGGATGATAGAAATATGACATTGCCCTTAGACCACTATCAACTATATATATACTCATCTGTTTATACATTTATATTTACTATTAGACTATTGCTATTATTTATTATACCTGCTAAGATAATTACGTAAAAGTGTGTTCTGTGAGTGTGTGTGTGTGTGTGTGTATGTGTTGTGTGTGTGTGTGTGCTTGTATGATGAACTATACCATGATATATTATATTATTACACATAATATATTGCTGGTTTTTGGACAACATAAGCCCTTACTTACATAATACTATGACTGTTTCGGTTTCAAGAATTGAAAGGATGTTTGGAATATGTAGTTTTCCATCGAAAAGAACAACTGTTAAATGTTACTTTTGGTACAATAAAGAAGAGTTACTTATCTACATGCTTACCTTACGCAATTATTAAAGTCAAATCACCTAACAATTTCAAGGAGTTTTTCAGATTCAGCGTAGTTTAAGGTCAATAACCAATTGCGGATGTTTTTTATCAAGTAGTGTTTATTATTATTATGTATGTCTAAGCGTTCATTGGCTTTGTTATAAAGAAAGGGTGCAAGGAAGTTAAATTGACGACGATAAAAAGCTGTGTTGTGTGCAACTGAGTCGAACACTTTATGTTTTCTACGTCCACCTAGGCGAAGTGCGCTTTGATTAGAGAGGTATTTGTGCTGTTTTAGACATACTCGTTCAATATAAAGTTGACGAACTGTTAGGACCCGAGCTATGGAGTAAAGTGTTCTGGTGCAGAATCTAATTGGTTTAAAGAACATAACTTTTAGGATCGCTCTTTGTACACGTTCTAATGGAAGCAGGTGTG
The DNA here is from genome assembly GCF_910591565.1 of Cydia splendana. Lineage (NCBI taxonomy): Eukaryota > Metazoa > Arthropoda > Insecta > Lepidoptera > Tortricidae > Cydia > Cydia splendana. The sequence goes on from NC_085968.1 coordinate 3,523,650, forward strand.
ATTTGGCAGCACCGCCCCCACACCGGTATGCAATAAGTAAAGCGTTATTGCTATGTGTTAATGCTATATAGACCGATTTAAGAAAGTGTGGGTCAGAAACACGCCTTATTTTTTTGAAAATGAATATTAGTTTACGAATACGGTCTGATATATAGCGAATATGCTTGATGTACATCGATTTGCGGTTTTTCTATGAAATTGGGGTCGTACGGCTGCCGCTAAACGTGAGTCATCCTTTATGCCGAGTGGGGGTCTTATTTTAGCGTCCAATGTTTTTTTATGTCTGTATGTCTTCTTTTCTATGTATATGTATATGTTGTGGCGTTAATTAAATGTATTTTCTTTCTTTCTTCTCCATTTACGCTGATTGGTGCATGTGAACTGAAGTGAAAGACGCGCGTAATGGCTCCTCTACACGATGGGCCAGCGCCGGCCACTCCAAGGGAGGTATTTATACGTTAGAGGGAGCAAGTGATATTGCTATCTCATTCTACCGCATGGCTGCGTCCCTTCGTGTAGAGGAGCCATAAGATGCGCACCAATCACCACCACGATCATCAAGGTCATATCAAAACCAGGTCAAAACCATACCAAACAAATGGTTAAGTTAGAATCGATCTAATAGTAACCCACATAGGGCCACTTGCACCTAGGGTTACTGCTCGAGAATTCTCGAGACGAGAAATCTGAAACAGTTTGAAACAGTCTGAAAACAGTTTTTCAATAAAAAGAGACGTCAAGATCGCTTATCTTCTTTATAATGCTAAAAAAAAACTAATTATGGGACCATTTAATAACAAATTTTAAAAAGCTAGATTACTTTTGATAAATCTAATCATCTCGATATAGGTATTATCCTTTTAGCAAAATAGCACAATTTTGCCAGCTCCATTGTTACGTTGAGTAAGTATTCATATTACGTAGTAAAACTTCTGTAAGTTTGTCACATAAAGTTAAATTAATTTTTTACGTTGATTTTTTTTTCTTACAGTATTTTCGAGCAATGTTGGTACTCGGTCTGGTGCCTAGAAAATGTTACATGGCTAACGAAAGGCTAAGAAAGGAGGTTTGTTACTTTTTTACTTCTATTTCATTAAGTAACAAGTTCACAGAAGGTATCTATGAACCTACAATAATTTTATTACGCTGAAGCGATCGACATCAAAATCAAAGTGATCTGTTAAGATTCACGGCCGTATTCGAACAATGAGATACGTCAAATACTAGATATTGAAACGTTATGGATCGGATATGTCAGTGTCAAACAAGTGTCAATATTCCTTGACGTATCTCATTGTTCGAATACGACTGTTAGTTAGTGGAAACCGTTTTCTCCCGAAATGGAAATTTCATCAAAAAAGTACCTATTGTTAGTAGCTATTCTTCCCTCTTAAAGGTCCCAAATACGTCCAGTACCTGTAGGCAAATTGAACATAAACTGCACTGGACCCTCAAAACTAAATATTTTCAGATCGTCTTCGGAATCTGGTTATACTTCGTAGCGAAAATCACAGAGCTTCTCGACACCGTCTTCTTCGTACTCAGAAAGAAGGACAACCAAGTGACGTTCCTCCACTTATACCACCACTCCATCATGATGGTGGGGACTTGGGCGTTCTTCAAATACTCGCCATCAGAAACGGTGGTGTTTATCGGATTCTTGAACTCATTGGTACATGTGTTCATGTATATGTATTATGGCTTGGCAGCGTTGGGGCCTAAAGTGGCCAAGTATTTAACTTGGAAGAAATATATGACTACGTTTCAGCTGGTGGGTATACTTTAATTAAGATTTTTGATGAGTTTTTTTAGCTTAAAACGGTTGGAATTAAACGAAAAAAGTGAATCGTCGTCATTTTTTTGTGCCTCAGTGTGATACTTTTATTGCGGCATACTTATTGTTGTTAATGTTGTTATTGATAATTTTAACAAAATTTGCGTTTTTGTATTTTGAAGATAATACGTTTTATCTTAGTTAAATTATGATTGTAGTTTTATTTTTTATGACATTTTTTTAACGATGTGTAAGTAAGAAAATTAGTCAAAAAAATTTTTGTCAACTTATTTTTTTTGGTCAAGCTTGATTTGGAACTGGTTTATAGCACCAAATTTCTTGGAAAATTAATGTGCGGAAAACCATTTGAAAATAATTATAATTTCAGTACTTAAGTAATAATGACTTTTCTCTGCGTTTAATTTAATCCGGACTAGGTAATTCCAATAACACTTGTTTTCTGAGCGTTTCTTTTATTTTTTGCCAATTTATACCTATTGTGACCTTTTTTTCCACTTTTGTGTTATTTCTACTCAGAATCACGAGCTTTTTCGTTCCTAATGGGATAAAAAAGTGTCCCAGAGTTTTTTCCATATTGTGTTACCATTTCCCCATATACTTTGTACGGCCGGTAACAAAAAGGAAAGTTTGATAAATATATGGAAATTATACGACACTTTTTTCTCCTATAAGGATGAAAAGGGCTCGCGATCCTGACTAGAAATAACACAAAAGTGGCAAAAAAGGTCACAATATGTAACGTCCCACGGGTAAAGGTACCTTATGGCGGTTGGCGCTTACACTATCAATATTATTGCGGCGCTATGCGACGTAAGCGCCAGCTGCCAATAAGGTACCTTTTGTCGTGGAACGTCACATACACATTTTTGTATATATGACTACTATGTGACAAAAAATAAAAGAAACGCTCTTCTTAAATTTATTTTTCCTTTTTGCAGGTACAATTCGTCTCCATCGTCGCTCAATACCTTATCGCAGTAAAACTGTCAGAATGTCCTCCTTCTAAAGGAGTGGCTATATTCATAGTCTGCAACGCGTTATTCTTTCTAGTCCTTTTCGCCAATTTTTACAAGCAAAGCTATGTTAAGAAAAACTCAAAGACTAGGGTTAATGTTCGTAATCCTTTGGGTATTTGTATGATTCAAGAGAAAGATGTTAAAGTGCAATAAGAGTCCATCTATGCTAACTGTGCATCGACTTGAACAGAAAGAACCTAGTGTACATTTCTTTGTATAGCATGACGGACATGCATTTTGTATGGCATTTTGAACAGCCCACCAAGAGGGATGTTTTGGAAACTGATACAAAATAAATTTCAAAATGGAAAAATTTCTGTCTTGGGTGAGACTTGAACTCACGGCCTCTGGATCGATACTCCAGCGCGCTGCCATCTGAGCCACCAAGACCTCATCTATAGCCAGCAAATCTTTCCACCATATTACAGGTCAAGGGAACCCTAGCGACATCTACCTTAAGAGTGTTAAACAGTTCTTATACCGGAGTTCCAAGTTACATTGGAAATTCACCAGTTACTATGTGCTACCCATACTAATTTTATTTTTCAGTTCAAGTCTCACCCAAGGCAGTAATTTTTCCACTTTTAAATTTATTCTAAGCTTAATTTAATAGCATAGTACGCAGACGTTTCTGTTTGTTGAAAATTAAAATTGATACGCTAACGAATGAAGTTTACAACAACGTGTCATTATAAACGTCATATTTTCATTTTGACTTTAATGAGGACATTCCTATACTTTGTAATTACAAATACTATGCAAAGTTAGCATGGTTAGACTTAAATCGAATTTTTATAATAGCTTTTGAAATTACCAATATATTTTAAGTTTTAGGGCCAGTTGCACAAAAGCGTCTGTCAATGGCGTCTTATTTCGTTCAAATTTGATATTGAAGTTGGTGCAACCCACCCTTAGTAATATCAAAGATATATGTAACTCCGTATAAGATAAATAAAGTCTAAGCAAAAAACGTGCCTCGGAAATCAAGAAAAAGTCATTCTCGAATAGATGGCGCCATACCTTTGGCCTATTCTCGGCTAGTTGGCGTTGACTACACCGTTTGATATTTAACAATTTTAACACATATCAGTGAAAGAACATGGGTCAGTGTGGAACAATAAAAATTAAAAATCATTTATCCGTAAACATATTTTGATTAATTTATACATTTTCAATTTTACTTTAAGTTTCAATCGTGTGTCGATAGATGGCAGTAAATGTACCGTGACTACAAAATTTACTTTGGCAATAGCCCGCTATACTATCTATTCTCTTTGGTGATATCATAATAGTATGTCCGCCCCTGTTCAAAATTGCGAGCGAGGTGGCAGAACTTAAAATTGCGATATTTGAGTCAGGCCGCCAGGAAACATTTAGTACAGTCGCCATCAGATATATCGGAGCGGCCAAGGTGTTCACAATATCGGAACACGCACTCTAACGCCCTGACAATAGAGGCGTGTTCAGATATTTGTGAGCACCTTGGCCGCTCCGATATATCTGATGGCGACTGTACAGTCAGTATCAATATTAGGGGACGAAATAATGCGGGTTTTTCCAAAGAAATAGGGACTTCGTGATCAAAAGTATCTGTCAGTCTTATTGTTCTTTAAAATTACCTATTGTCTGTATTGTTACACTGTTTGCCCGATTCGAACTTTAAGATACGTCAATTAATAGATCTAGAAACGATATGGACGTCACATTTGACACTGACATATCTAATCCAAATCGTTTCTAGATCTATTAATTGTCGTATCTTAAAGTTCGAATCGGGCCGTGTATTGTATTATAGATTCACTTTCTCGGTAGCAGTCCTGTATCAAAGGCTCTCTATTATTATTGTAAGCGCCACTTGTACCTTCCCACTAACCCGGGGTTAACCGGCTAAACCGTTAACTTATCAAATTGTACTGGTAACCATGGTAACTCTAGGTTAAAGCGGTTAACCCCGGGTTAGTGGGATGGTGCAAGTGGCCCTAAGTGTTACTAATGTTACTATTATTTTAAGTCTGATTAGTAAATTTTTAAATATCATGCTCAATTATTATAAGTCCAAAAAACGTTTAGTAGAAAATTTATCATCATCATTACAGTAAAAGTGTGATAATTTTTAAAATAAATGTATAAAAACTAGCTGTGAATATGCTATATTTAAGTAAAAATAAAATTAAAACTGAATGTCATGAAATGATCTGGTTTCAAAGAATAAAAAGTATATTAGAAATATGTTATTTTCTATATTGTTTCATCGCCCCAATACCTGTATTTGGCCTGGCAAAGGCCCTTTCTCTTTTTTATAAGTACTATTAGAAATATTAGGATATAATACATAAATTGACTATGCTCCATTAAGAAGGAAGAAAGGAAGGTAGAGGTACACACTGAATGAATTCGATCACATTCCCTCTCTGTGCGGTAAAAAAGTACAGTCAGCGATAATACCTTGTTCCAATCAATGGTTCCAATAATGTTTTTTTTTTTTGTCAAATACATATATTTTTTTAACTTATCATTGTCTGGGTCACCCGGGAATGTGATTGAATTCATGCAGTCGCTAACGTAAAATTACTTTAAAAATGCGTTATTTTATTTTTGATCGAACTATTCGATGACTTTTTTGGTAAAACTTACTAAAAATATAATGACACCGTTGGCACCCCTGGCACGCACAGCCGTCTTGCTCAGCGAGAGTCAGAGAACGGGGCCTTGAAGCAGGGAGCGAAGAATATGTAAAAATCCTACTTAACCTTTACTTTAGGTGATCTTTAACTTGTCGAATGTTAACACTGTATATTTTAACGTGAACAAGGCAGAAATGTTTAAACATGCTTTTTATGCACTGCGTATATTGTACATATTTTCACAGAATATTTACACACGGTTATCACTCGACGTTCAGGGTGCTGACATTATTTCAACCCGGTGTTACACACGTGTGAAAATTTCAAATAGTATACTGCACTTGTGGTTTTTATGTAAAAGAAAGTATTGACTGTTGTAAGCAGACTTCGGATTCTAGGGTTTGGGTATCAAGTCAAAATGGATTTCAAGAGTTCAGAAAATGGTCAATGTAAGTTACTCGCTATTATATTTATTATATCATCAGTACGTATCCATTTGTATAAAATGTGGACGCACTTGCCAGTTCCATAAGGTGTATAATTCGGATAATTCCTTATAAGTAGTTACTTACTTAAAATTATCGGATAATTCCGAAAATGGACTCTAATATAATATAATAAAGGGTGATTTTCGGATTTACCCGACATTACACAAATAATATTGTCTGTCTATAATAATGTTTGTTTATTTTTTTCTTTGTTTTTATTGTCTCGTACTAGTTGTCGTTGCTAGCGAGTAGATGTTTTACATACGTTTTCTTATTTTCTTTGTATATCAATTTTTAGCCATTAAAACTACCAGACATAGATTATACGTTACGTACTAGTACATGCCAAGTTCCATGTAATTTAAGCATGTCGTTTTAAAATGAGAGCGTTACTACGATTGTATGGAGGCGGCTAGGTTTTGTGACTTATAATGGTAGATCTTAAGTTATCAACCTTGATTTGAATTTCTGTATGCAAACCTTTAATGAAAATGTGGGGAAAAACCGTCTTCACGTGTACACGTTGTGTTCAATCTAGAATGATTTGTATGAATACTTATCAATATTTGCTTATCTACTTATAATCCATAGTGGGAATTACATTAGTCAATCTGTGTATTACTTCTTCAAATATACAGAATGATTCACGAGACGTGAACAGAACCAACCCTACACACTCAGTAAATTATATAATGGATCGTTCACAATCGTATTTAAGTGAAACAGTCTCAATTTTTTCCCGTTTTCCAACTTATTGTTAAGTAAAGGTTAAATTCTCTGCCAATGTGGTCACCCTACAAAAACCCCTTTAACCGTTATAACAGCACTTTGATTATGAAGAAACTAAAGTAAAGTGGTCACACTTGAGTGACATATTTTGGCAGTACCAATTACACGCAGTAGCACATAAAAACACACCAGCTGTGCGGGCTCTAAGGCTGTTGAACTTGCTTCTGTCATGGACACCGGAATGTGATATGTTTGCAAGTCGATGGATGGTTGTGTGTCAGATGTATACGGTACTGTGAGATGATCAAACATCGGATTCTAGGGGGCAAATTGTATGACGGATGGGGATCCCGTCATACAATTTGCCCCCTAGAATCCGATGTATGGAGATGATGGATGAAAGTTGATTGTGATCTGATTTTCCTTTGTATAAATACATTACGTAGTCTATAATCTGATGTGTACAGTGATTTGGTTTCGACTGTAATGCTGTATATTATGTGTTCAAATAAATAATAAATAAATACGGCGTTTGAAAAATAACTAGACTATCAATGGACTATCATTGATGATTCAAATTGAATTTGACCAGAATTTGACACAGTAGGTATATACGAGTATGTCACGGATAAAGCAAAGAGTATCGATATTTGACTGAAGTACCCATTATAATTGCACACCATGCATGTATATTTTTTTCTACAAAAAAATGTACGTTAATCTTACCAGAGATATATATAACTCCGTATAAGATGTGTAAAGTCTTAGAAAAAAACGTGCCTCGGAAATCAAGAAAAAGTCATTCTCGAATAGATGGCGCCATACCTTTGGCCTATTATCGGCTAGATGGCGTTGACGCCGTTTGATATTTAACAATTTTAACACATATCAGTGAAAGAACATGGGTCAGTATGGAACAATAAAAATTAAAAATCATTTATCCGTAAACATATTTTGATTAATTTATACATTTTCAATTTTATTTTGAGTTTTAATCGTGTGTCGATAGATGGCAGTAAATGTACCGTGACTACAAAATTTACTTTGGCAATAGCCCTCTATGCTATCTATTCTCTTTGATCTTACTAATAGGGAATTTTACGCAAAACTCTGCGTAGGGGGCACCACTACCACTATCCATCACAATCTGGGGGTCTACCGCGAAACAAGAAAATCAAAATTCCGTCATCTTACCTTACCTCTCTATCACTTTGCATATTCGAGCGATAAAGAGGCAGATAACTAAATTTTGATTTTCGCAAGCCCTTGTTAACAAACCGCCTTGATGCATCAATGTCATATTTTATTGCCTGTGAAAACTTGACAAAGAACAGTTTAAGGCACAGTATGTATAATTAAGTTACTCTATGGTTTACTAGCTAGCTTAGTGCTGCACTCTGGGGGAGAACATTGCAGTAATACCCGGGTCGATCAACTATTTCTTGTTGTTATTCTGTCCCATCAGCCAGGAGACAATAGTAGCATAGTTTCTTAGAAGAGCTGCTGTACCATGCATGTTCTACAAACGTGCTTAGTAGATGTCCCATTATGGAAAGGCCTTATAACTACCAAAAAATTCAAGTTTGGTTCATTTAAATACGAAATAACTAGTATTTTAAGAGTGACCCAGGAGACCGTAACCATGGCAACTAGTGACAAGAAAAAGTTGATTGTATAGGGGACCCTATACTGGTATGAAACAGTATTTTATCCATTGACATAGATATCTATGGACTGGCCTTACGGGCACTAAAAATGGTACTAGTTCAGCGGTGTTACTCACGAATTCCAGCCAATCGTGCAGTCTAACGCAACTAGTTGCGACCAATAGCGCGCGTGATGCGAACTCATCAACCAATAGCGCGCGTGATGCAAACTCATCAACCAATCGCGTTGTAGCGGTGTCACACCGCTGTACTGGCCCCTGTCATGCCTCATTATTATTGCCCGTAAAGCCAGTCCTTAGATATCTTTGTCAATGATTTTATCAGTATCTTAGCAGTTGCAAAGGGTTGAGCCTGCTCACGTCTGCTAAATCACCTTTTATGTTTATTTCTCTTTAATTTAGTTTGGAAAGATGAAGATTTCTTATTGGCCGTTCTTCTGTTATTGACGTACTTGGCATTTGTACTCCGCATCGGACCAGCCCTTATGAAGAACCGACCAGCTTACAAATTGACTGGAATATTACTAGTCTACAACGCTATACAAGTGTTGATATCTCTGTATTTAGTTAAAATAGTAAGTACAAACAGCAACACTCCTAACTGTACATCGGTGGACCTTATTACAAAAGGCATAAGGTCCAACGATGTACAATTAACAGTGTGGGCGATGGTACTACTTATATTGTTACCAAATTTAGAAGCGTTGGTGATATTGATATGTAATAAAACAGACAGGCATAACGGACTACGAAAATGGACCGGTCAGCTTATCAGTTTCTCGCTTTCATAGCTGCGTCTTTAAAGGTCACTGACGAGCCTTCCAACAGTCCAAACAGCGTGGCTGCACTCCAAAATTGGTCCATGAATGTCAAAAACGTACTATGTTTAATATTAGGATGACGTCCATTTGGATGAATCCATTGTAACGGCATCCATTTGGAAGGCTCGTCAGTGGCCTGCTTAACGGACGTACGGCGCACCACCAAACATCGAAGTCTCAGACCGTATAAAGGACGCGGTCTGGTGCGCCGTTTGTTAGTGCTATAATATAAATGTGTCACGGTAGACCCACCAGAGATCAGAGGGCCTACCGCGAACCACGTTCGACGTGTTGCCTCACCACGTGTGACAGGGAGATAACACGTCGAAAGTGATTCGCGGTAGGCTCTTTGTTCACAGATTTGCCGGCCATACTCATTTGTCATACATGTATACTAGGGATGTTGCGGATAGTCGCATCCGCATCCGCATTCGCGGAACATCCGCATGGTTTTCAACATCCGCATCTGTATCCGCATCCGCATGAAATCGATGCGGAGCATCCGCATGATGCGGATGTCGACCAAGTCGGTAACAGGAACGTATTAGCGGCGGCGCCGGCGGCGTAAGTGCTAGGTAATTTCGTCATTATATATAACGAAATCGTCTAGATCCCGAAAAGTCGGCCAAGTTACTGTTTATTAAATAAAACGCACCTATATTCTTGCTCAAATACTAAACGTTTCGTTTTTTTTTATTAAAAATTGCTAAAAATGTAATATTTGACGTTTTTTAAGTACCTTATCTTGACATCCGCATCCGCATCCGCAGATGTGAGACTTTAGATATCCGCATCCGCATCCGCGGATGTCAAAAAATCTGCATCCGCAACATCCCTATGTATACCCCAATGTTCTCAATGACTTATTTATTCTCACTTGATAAGTGTTATTGAATCTTAGATGTACACGTACAGTCGCCATCGTAGGTATACATAATGTATATCGAAGAGGCCAAGATGTTTACAAATAAATGAACAAAGCTTGTGTAGACGTTATCCATGTTCAGATATATTTGACCTCCTTAGCCGATCCGATATACCTGATGCGACTGTACCTATATCTACTAATTAATATTCAGTATAATTTTATTAAAGTCCGCCCCATGTTTATGTCGATTCGTTTAATACATAATTGGATAAATCGCACAAGATGTAAATAATGATACTAAATGTTTATTTTTCTAGTGCTTAAGAGAAGTTCTGGAAACCGGTTTGTTACCCAGAAAATGTTATATGTTCATTGAAGAATATTGGAACTTGGTAAGTACCAAAAACAAAGCAAACAATAAAAACTATTTTACAAAAAAATAATTTAATTAATTTGCCATACAACGTGGCAATGCTGCCAGCCTTCTGGGCACGCTGCCAATAGACGGCGATTTGGGGCAAATTTTCTATTTATAGTTTTATTTTTAGGCTTAGTTTTAATCTTAGTTTTTAACTTTAGTTTTTAATTTTAATTTTTGACTGTGTTTTTAAAATAATATATATGTATGTTTCGGTCGGACATTACAGATTACATTTAATTAATTATTATAATTGCATCACAGGTTGTATTAATGAGCTCTAGAGTCTGGCTACTGAAATATTACCCAAAGTTATGGCGGGAAATTCAAAAAATCTTGGGCCGGTCACACTGTGTGTAGTAGGAATTATAGTTTTGATACTAGAAAATATTTTTGATTTTCTGTGCACACGTAAGGTACCTAAGGAAATAAGTTAAATATACGTTGACTGCACTCAAAGTCAGCTCACATTAATTTCTACCACTATGTAAAGTATAGTCAACGACAAACACATATGATTACGTTCCAATGTTTTGATTTTATTGATATTTTACAGAACTTCTAGTTTATCCGTTTTTTTAAACACTTTTCCTGTTTATGAGATTCAGGTATTAATAAATTCACATAATTAATCAAAGTTATAGGGAAATGTTAGAAGTTTAGAACTAGCACTTAAAGTATCAAAATATTAATAGAGCACCAACCTACTAAATTGTTTCCGACTTGTAAACATTGCAGTTTTTCGTTATAAAACGCTTCACGTCGTTTCGCACATTGTCGTAATTGTTTACGAGCTTAAATAATAGGTTGCGGACCTCACTCGGTATAGTTATTATTAATATTATTTAAGTATTATTTAAAATAAACGCCTTATATACCGCGAACAATTTGAATGAATGACATAAATTGACAACAGACTTTTAACTTTTTTTAAAAGCATAGACAATTGGTGATGCAACAAGGAAATATCTGTCAACAAAATTTGGCTAGCCAGACTCTAAATAAAAGCCATACCTACGTGTAAAAATAGCTCATAATAAATTGTCAGTAAATTATTAAAAAAAATGCAAGTACTTTTTGGTAATGGTGAAATTTAATCAAAATTCATTCCGAAAAAAAATGCAAAGGATTAAAAAATTGGTCTTATATAGACAAGAGGTGTAAACCGTATATTCTCTTTCATTTTATTCCAGGCTTACATCGGAAACCGTCTCTACTTCTTCGCCAAAGTCTCCGAACTTCTCGACACGATATTCTTCGTTCTCCGAAAGAAGAACAACCAAGTATCCTTCCTCCACGTCTACCACCACACTGGGATGGTCCTCATCTACTTCGTGTTCAAGTACCACCCCTCGCACGTCACCAGTGTTATGCGTCTGGTGAATTCGGCGGTGCATGTGGTCATGTACGGGTATTATAGCTTGACCGCTATGGGACCTAGTGTGGCTAAATATTTGACGTGGAAGAAGTATATTACGTCGATGCAGTTGGTGAGTTGGGTTTCCTAATTCAGAGGGTCTACCGTGTAAAAGAAAATCAATATTTCTTTAACTACCTCTCTATCGCTCTTGATAGAGGCAGGTAAAGAAATTTCCGTTTTCGTTTTGTGCAGTAGCGCCTCAGGCTTCAAATTCATATTATTAATTTATTAGCTCGGCCGTCAGAGTTCGTTTGACCGTTTTGATAAAGGTTTCCAGCCAAACTCAAGTAGGTCTAGGTATCAAAATATTTTTTGTTAACGAAAGTTTTTAGCCTATAAAGTGTCCCACTGCTGTGTTCCAATCTTCTCAATTAACTGCAGCATCCGTCCAGTTACTGATGAGACGTGTCCAGGTCGTCCCGCCATCTCCTCTCCCAAATATTTTATATTATAAAATTTGCCGAGACTCATCATTTATACCTCCTGTTTCCATCTCGACACAAGCATTTTGCTCATATATTAAGGTAATGTGTAGGGGAGGTGGGCACCATTGGGCAGTCGGGAGAATCGGGCACCCCCTTGTAAATAGTCCTGATTTACAAAGGAGTTCCCGAGCCTCCCGACTGCCCGATGGTCCCTTATCTCCTCTACATGTATATATTATTTTGTTATTGGTCATATATAATTAATACCTTGTTTTTTTTTTTCAGGTACAATTCTTCTTCTTCATCATTTACTCCATAGCTGCAGATCTAGTATCAGAGTGTCCGTTTTCCATGGCACACACAATATATCTAGTTTCTCATGTAGGAATAATTGCTGTGCTCTTCGGAAACTTTTACAGACAAAATTATCTCAAGAAGTGTAAAAATAACGGAAACCAAGTTGGAGAAAACTTTAGCCCAGTAATTCAGAAGAACGAATAATAATAATATGTAAAGTCAATGTGGAGAAGACCGGCATATATATTTTTTTGCTATAATAAAAGTAAACAATGAACAATACAACAATTAGGTAGGTATAATAGCATAATAGATATTATAATTTTAATTTTAATGTATGCTATATTGATAAGGGAATCTAATAAATCATTGTTATTTGATCCTTTGTTGTCTTTCTTTTTTACATCAATTAATTTTATATGAACCTAACATTCATAATTTAAGTAAGTATAATAATTGATGATTTTTGGATGATTTTAGGGGGGGGGGGGTTCAAAAATCGTCAAAATTAGATGACGTAATTTATGGACAGCCCCTATCCTAATATTCGATCCCTTATGGGACCTCTTTATTTTACGTATTGTAGGTAGAGTCTGGCTACTGAAATATTACTACTTTTTTTACTATAAATAGATCGATTGAAAATTTGCAAAAAATTATAGAGTTAGACCAAGAAAAGTCTGCAGCGATTTTGATAGCCCACGCAGTGCAAGTGTTATTCTAAACGTCAAACATCCATGAAATTATGACGAATATTGCTAGAATTAGACCAAGAAAAGTCTGCAGCTGTGGTCTGCAGCGATTTTGATACCTCGCGCAGTGCAAGTGTTATTCATACGTCATCATTTCATAGATGTTTGACGTTTAGAATAACACTTGCACTGAGTGGGCTATCAAAATCGCTGCAGACTTTTCTTGGTCTAACTCTATAATTTTTTGCAAATTTTCAATCTATCTATTTAAGCAGTTAGGCCTAATAACTTGCCTAAAGCTGGTCATACAACTTTCTTTGGGACGATAACCCTTGGCGCCTACATTTTTAAAATTTTCCGCTATTTTGTAATGACGGAAATGGCTTGACAGACTATAAATGAACATGCCAATAAACTTTTCACCTTAACTTAAAAAGTAGGCCATCGCCATGACAATCAACGTCACGTCAGTCATTCATGGACGGCCGGAAAAGTCACAATTTTATATTTTCGGATCTATATGATTTCGGTAAGTGAGATTATATGAATAACGATCAATAAAATATTTGATTCATGTGGATTCAATTTCAACTTCTTTGCGGTGACCAGTTGTGCGAGAATTTGGTGTTCTTCCGTAATTTTTGATACGATCCAAATACTAACCAAAACAATTTAGAAATGTACAATTTATTGAACAACTAGCGACACGCCCCAGCTTCGCACGGGTTACACAAAACCGTAACAAATTATACACCTAACCCGTTCTCAAGAATCACTCTATTGAGGTGAAAACCGCATGAAAATCCGTGTAATTTTGAGTTTATCGCGAACATACACACAAACATACAGACGCGGCCGGGGACTTTGTTTTATAAGGTGTAGTGATGAAGAGCTGATCTGATGATGCAAGAAGGCAAGGGTAAGAACTAGAACGAGTTTCGTTTGTATACTTTAGCTGCAACATATCAAAACTTGCTATGAAAAGTGTAATTTTGGTTTACCAAAATAAAAATTCAAAATACTATCGAGTATAAGGTCTAAATATCTGGGAGACCGAGCTTTGCTCGGAAAACATATAAAAACTCAAAAAATGCGCGTTTTTATGGAGATAAGACCTAGCTAGATCGATTTATCGCCCCCAAAAACCCCGTTATAGCAAATTTCATCGAAATCATTAGAGCCGTTTCCGAGATCCCCGAAATATATATACATATAAATAAATAAATAAACAAGAATTGCTCGTTTAAAGGTATTAGATAGATAGATAGGCTTCAAGACAGCTGGAGGATGTGACAAAATTGTACATACCTATAAACAGTGGAATAGGTATGTGTGCGGCAGGGGCGTCGAAAGTTTATGGGCTAGGGTAGGGTAGGCTTCGAGCAACACCGGCTTCCGGCACGTCGGAAGGGAGGAGCCCAAGCGATATCTTACCGTAGTCTGTTCGGGAAGAGAAGAGTCGTGGAATGTATTGAGCCCCATACATTCCACGACTCTTCTCTTTCCACACAGACTCTACAAATCATCCTGCCATTTTTTGCGGGGGGAAACGTGGACACAGGTGCACTTCTCTCTCACTAGCTCACTACATACAAAATCCAATCTGTAATGACGACAGAAATACATAGATAATGACACACTTCAAAGACAAATCTTGCACACCTCGATCTCTTTTTATATACGGATGAGTCACAACACACACCCCGCTAGTTGTGTGCATGCCCAGTTGGGCATGTGCTTCGGCAGAGGGGGAATAGTGCTAATGCCGACTCCCTTCCCGGTGTTGCTCGAAGGGCTAGGGGGAGGTAGTTCATATGGCCGATGACCAAGGAGAGGAGGGGCATACATTTAGTTACAAACACAGCAACTTCCACTCCCTGGCGACGAAAATAGTGCGCGGACTCATCTACTTCCCCTACTAAAAAACCAGCCAACCAACCAACTTCCGAAAGGTTGTCTGGAAGAGATCGCTTTTGAGCGATAAGACCGCCTGTTGTTACCTACTGTAATAACTGTTCTTTTTCTGTATTATTTTTCATTATGTGGTGCACAATAAAGAATATATTATTATATTATTATTAAGTAGTTACTAACGGCGCGATTCGGGAAATGAATTAGAGATTAACTAGATACGATATAGTAAAGATATGTGACGTCCCACGAGTAAAGGTAACTTATGGCGTTTGGCACGTGCGCTATAATTAACGCCGCTCCAATATTATTGCGGCGCTATGAATCGCAGCGCCAGCCGCCATAAGGTACCTTTTGCCGTGGAACGTCACATATCTTTACTATTTCATATCTAGCGAATCTCTAATTCATTTCCCGAATCGAGCCGTATGATTTTTCCGACGATTTAGATTACGCTGAGCCTCAGTATTAGTCATAATATGTACAGTTCTCATAAAATAAACAAGTGTGACGTTCCACGGGAAAAGGTACCTTATGAGGGTTTCTAGTTTCGGAGATATGAAATGTTTTGTAAAGAGGTGAAAAAATGCTCAATTTTTTTTATTGTGTGATCTGAAACCTTAATGCGTAACGTTTGTTTACCTGTTTTTATTTTTGTTATAAGTTAGTTATAAGCCTAGTAATGTCGTCTCAGAGTTTAGTAGAAAAGGTACCTTATGGAAAAAAGATTGAAAATTCCCAAAAAAATTAGTCAATACGGGAAAAGAAGTTTGGTAGAGAACTGTATTAGCATTCTGCAAAACTAATTTGATAATTTCAGTTCTGGTTGGGGCGCCTCGCAAATATTATAACCGTACATCGACCGACATCACAAATCCAAGTAGCCTGCTATTATACCAAAGTTACTCTCGTCAAGTCTTTCTTAACTAGAATAATCTTCATTTGGTTTGGTCGCATGCAGTAAATCAGCCATTGGTTTGCTGAAAAATGCCAATACCCGACGCATTACCTTATGGAATATCTGAGGTCATTGAACCTCAATGCCGCTTATCTTCAATAGCAACCGAAATATATTATTGATAAGAAATAGACGATTTATACCATCTTAACCCCAAAATATTATTAGTTTATCCTAACTGTACCATCATCATCATGCCTCATCATGTAACTTAATCACAAGGTACCTTTTCATTACATACAAATTATTGGTCTTTTTTAAGATTATTATGACGAAGAACTAATTCAATTTGGGGCAGTTTAATGTAAATTAATATTTTCTATTCATAAAAGATAAACTGTAATATGATTGATATTTTGTAGTGATGTATTATTAGATTTATTTCCATAAGGTACCTTTTCGTAAATGTATGGAGCAAATACTGTTATTGTTATGTAAGTTTAAAGTGGCATAAGGGGTTAAATATAGTATTTAGTTGGGGTTTTAGGATTTATTTCATTTGAATGACAGAATTTCTTTCATATGTGCTCAGAAAAATTGATTGTGTGTCACATTAAAAGTAAAAATATTCAATTTTGTGATTTTATATGAAAAAGTCAGAAAATACATTTTCACCTCTAAATCGGTATTGTTTTTTGCTTAAACTGTCTGTCAGTGTCGTTTTCTAATAGATAAAATTTAAATCTTGAGAGCTCATTGTAATCAATCGTGAAAATGAAATAAAACTTTATTTTCAAGAGATTGGTTAGTATACACATAAATCAGTCGATATCAAAAGTTTCTATTTGCATTACAGAACAAGTCGCAATATTTTTTTAATCTCAGATATATAAGGTATTATTATTTGTAGTCAACTATGTAACTTACTTCAGGAACATAGTTTTTTAGGCGGCTAAACTAAAAACTTCTCTATCGTAAAGTTGCTAATTTCACAACATTATTTTCAAAAAATCATATCTCTGTAACTACGCAACCTAGAAGGTTGATCTTTTGTGTTATCGATAGCTTATTTATTGTAGATTACTGGGGTATGCATAACTCCATACCCGCCATAAGGTACCTTTGACCGTGGGACGTCACAAGTAGTCTGTATAACATCAATAGTCTCAAGGCTGTCATGTGGTAGGTTATGATATCAAATAATATAGACATAGGTTAACCACACCCGACGTTTCTCTTGAAATATTACTATTAGACGATAATTTGGCGTATGCTTGTGACAAGTATAAAAATAAAAACCCGTGCTTACCCAACTCAAATAACTACTGCAAAAAAGATGGACTCATTGTATTCAATGTTAAGCGTCAATTATGATGAAATTTGGTTTTACTGATATAAGTAACAAGAATGGTTTAGTTTCAGTATCAGTCGAGACTCACTACAGGTAGGTAACGGATAATTTTATTTTCACCACACCAGCTCGGAAAGGCTTACTTTGCACTTCAAAAACTGATAGCAAAGTACTTTGCTATCAGTAATTCACATGTGAGGCAAAGTAATCAAATGCAAATTTTGAGTTGTTTTCTAATGTATGCTGGTAGAATTGACTTTTAAATGATGATTTTGAATGATAAATATTTAATAACATTCATTTGAATTTGATTTGGTTTGATTTTGTTTGATATTGTACATTTAATATTTGCTTCTGGTTGGTATGGTGAAAAATTTTGTGTTTCACTCGGGGGCAAATTTTGTTTAACCCTCGTGCTTTGAAACCCTTGCAACGCTCAAGATTCCATTTTTCGAACCACTCGCTACGCTCGTGGTTCAATTTTGGAATCTTTCGCTTGCTCGGGTATCAATATTAGCACGAGCGGTTAAACAACAACTTTGCCCACGAGTGAAACAAATAAAATAACTATTAGTGCAGTGGTTCTTAAAGGGGGAAAGAAAAGATGGCGCGGCGGTTTTTTACTTTATATCTCAATTACTCTGAAAATATACTACAATATTTCAAATAGCTATATGAAGTGTAGCTACCTTCAAAGTGTGTAAAATTGTCATTTGTTTTACAAGGGGGCAAAGTTGTTGTTTAACCGCTCGTGCTAATATTGATACCCGAGCAAACGAAAGATTCAAAAATTGGTAGGGTTCGAAAAATGGAATCTTGAGCGTTGCGAGGGTTTCAAAACACGAGGGTTAAACAAAATTTGCCCCCAAGTGAATTACAAAATTTTTCACCACACCAACCCGAAGCAAATATTAAACTTAAAATATCAAACAAAATCAAATCCAAATGAATGTTATTAAATATTTATCATCCAAAATCATCATTTAAAAGTCAATTCTACCAGCAAACATAAGAAAACAACTCAAAATTTGCATTTCATTACTCTGCCTCACATGTGAATAAAATGCAACTTTGCTATCAGTTTTTAAAGTGCAAAGTAAGCCTTTCCGAGCTGGTGTGGTGAAAATATACTTACTCCTCTGGCGTAGCGACCCAAAATGTGTATACTCTTGGCCTCCAACACGACTGCTCGCCACTGCCAACCTCTCGCAAATCAGCGTCCACCACATCCGCCCATCGATACCTAGGTCGACCGACCGGGAGGCGTGCTGCCGGTTTACCCTCAAACGCTGTTTTCGCCGCCCGATCGCCTCCCATTCGCTCAAGATGACCGAGCCACCAGTCTTTGCGCCTTTGTCACACCAATGATGTGTGGTTTATGCCGTTCAAGGATCGGGTTGTATAGCCACGAGCGGCGCTGTCGGTACTAGTCGGTAGATCATAGATGCTGCTTTAAATCATCTGCAAAGATGCTTCTTCTTTGTCGTATCCTCATGGCTGAGCTAGGGACATGACGAATGTGGACACTTTTCACCAGCGCTCTCCAAGCCGCTCTGTCTTGGGCCCAGTGCATGCTAGCCTGCAATGTGGCGTTTGTCTCTGACGTTATTCTGTCCGCCCAACGCGTGGCCATACGTCCACCCCTACGCTTCCTTGCCATGCGGCCAGTAATAAGGAGCTTTTCCAGGCTATATGGCCGTTTCTGGCAAAGATGCATAAGGCCCGAATGATGACGTTTGGTTCAGCAACTAGTTGTTCAACGTCAGCGTTTTTGTGGATTCTCAATCGGGTAAAAATATAAGATGGTATTATTTTATTTCAGGTCACAACATAGCAAACAACATGGAGAACATGACAAGTGACAGAAACCTATATTGGGATTTAAGGAAAAGTTCATGTAAGTATCTGTGAGACTTCTTTATGTAAGGTACCTGCATCAAAAAAGGCTCATTATTGAAGTGAAAACTTCTTTAGCGGCGCTGTGCACTTTTTGTGATGGGGAAAAAATGTTAAATGTTACAATCTCATTGAGTTTTCACTTCTGTCGGCACTCCCGGAGTGCAACCCGTTGTTTTTGAAGTGAAAACTTCTTTAGCGGCGCTGTGCACTATGTGGAAAAAAAATTAAATTCGCGAGAGCGTAAGACTTCGAGCAACACGGAAAGGAGGCGGCATTCGCACTATTTCCCCTCTGCCTAGGTACAAGATCAACTTAGCGCGGGTAATAAAACTAGTTGCACTCGGATTTTTCACTAGACCGAATCCAGACGCGCGCGTGAACACAGCAGCAGGAAAAATGTCTAATTGCTCGGTTTTTTGTCGTAAAAAGAGGTCGGAGACATCAAATTTACAAAAAGAAGGTGTTACATTTCACATGTAATATTTTTTTACATATCGTACGTTTAATCACATTTAAACACAATTATTATATTTTAGTCTCATGTAATTGTTGGATTTATCGATTTTGCTCGCCCAGTACAAATTGCGGATCGGTCGAGCGACAAATCCGACTTCTCATCTGTCAGAATACAATAAAATACTTCGACGAAAATGTGTTAGTGTGCGTGTTGTGACACTTGTGACTCGTCCGTACACAAAAGAGATCGAGGTCTGCAAGGTTTGTCTTTGACGTGTGTCATTTTCTATGTATTTGTGTCGTCATTACAGATTGGATTTTGTATGTAAGTGTGTGAGAAGTGCGACTGTGTGCACCTTTCCCCCCCGCAAAAAATGGCAGAAAGATTTGTACGGTGAGATATCACTTGGGCCCCTCCCTTCCGATGTGTCGGAAGCCGGTGTTGCTCGAAGGCGTAAGATTCGTAAGCGGTGACGTCACTCGTCATTGAGTTTTTCTTTATTGATTTAAATGCCATCTAGTGGTTTTCCCTATAACTGGTACTAATATAACTCGAGTATTAACAGTGATGTGCTTAGGGGTTTCAAGTAATGCGACGAAATAACGCTAGATGGCGTTAACCTCAATTATACATAGTGAAAACTTCTTTAGCGGCGCTGTGAAATGTCATTGAGTTTTCACTTCTGCCGGCACTCCCGGAGTGCAACCCGTTTTTTTTTCTTATGTTTCATATGAACATGCAGAACTTCAGACCAATAAAAATGGGTAGCTTTACATAGAAAATCCCCGTGTATTTACTTGACTTACATTTATTTTCAGACCCAGAAATTGACCGGCTGCCCCTGATGGAAAGTCCAGGGCCAATGCTGGTCATATTGACAGCATATTTGGCCTTTGTTCTGCGAGTCGGGCCCGCTTTTATGAGGAAGCGACAACCGTATAAGCTGACTACGACTATGTTAGTGTATAATGCGTTGCAAGTGGCGATATCTGCGTATTTAGTACAAATGGTAAGAAAGTTAGATTCATTTCATTTCATTTATTCATGCTAAATGACATAAGTAATACAAAATATATACGCCATATTATTAAACCCGGGTGGGGCATAGCAGAAAACTTATTATCTAGAACTTAAATATTAAATTATCCTAATTACAATCAATAATAAATAACAATAAATACAAATCTTATGCGCACTAAACATCTTTGTCCCTGAAATACTCCTCTATATATGATAGTAACATTTGTCTACTAAGTTCTTTCTTAATTCTTTAAAAAATATACTGTCTTGTTCTTTTCTCCTTTTAAGGTGTCACTCAATTTATTATAAATTTTAATTGTCATGGCGTGTGAACTGTGTAATTTCATTGTAGATCCTGACACTGATTACCCCCTCATTCATAACCGCGCTACAAAACTCAATTAGATAATAATCGTTTGTCTCTATCCGTCATTTTGACTTATGTATTTGTAAGAAAGGGATAAAACAATTTAACTATTATAAATCAAGCCCGTAAAGTGTTATGACTATGGCGGTAACATCTGCAATTCGGAATAATACGATAAGAGACCACACACTAACGTATACTGAACGTCGGCACCAATACGTTGCGTCGAGCAGCAGCCATAGAGTTAATTAGACGCCGACGCTCTCAGCTTGGGAGACCGCTACGGCCACCACAGCACACACTAGCGTCTCCCGAGCGTCGGCGTCTAGTCTTTATGGCTGCTGGTCGACGCAACGTTGGCGCAACTGCACAGCGACGCTATTTTCCATAGCGCTGACTGCGCCGACGCACAAAAGACGCTTGTGTTGGGTGGCTCTAACAGTTTGGGCCACCCCACACTAGCTCACGAGCGTAAAAAAGGAACTTTTTTTAAACTCTACTTCTTTGTGGCCGATATCGAATCGGGAAAACGCTCTAATGGAGGAACAATATGACTTTCTACTGTCAAACATTTACATATTTTGTTAAGAGGCCGTTATCGATTTTAGTCGCAAAAATGTAAAATTGATAGATTTTGACGAAGAAATTCTACACTTTTTGCTATCTAATAGAAATAACAAGTACTGGTTCCTATTTGCACGTCTTCCCATCTTGCACTTTTGTAGATCATTTTTTTGAAAACAGACTCACTAAATTAGTAATTATTTTTTTCTGAAGGACGTATAGGTAAACGCGCGTAAAGCACTGATTTTGTCGATCTTATTTGTAAATTTCGTAAAGTTTGGACTGCTAAAAATGGTAAATTTGTATTACACATATCCTGTACTCGAACTTTTGTAGACTACATTTCTGTTATTATGACTTTGAAGTAGTGTAAATGAAAGTTAAACGAAATCAATTTTCTCCAGAAATTACTTCAAAACAAGTGACAATTTCTTTATAACTCGACTTTCAACGTAATTTAGATACTTGAACAATCGATAACATTTTCTGAAACTGTTCTTATACATAATTTAGTATAATTTACTACCATAATTTTTTGATGAATTTTTAAAAACTGCCCCTTCTCGTCATGTATTACCGGTGACGCACGCTCGCGACCTCATTATTAAAAGCCAAGATGAGAAGACGTGCTAATAGAAACCAATACTTGCTATTTGGATATTACGTAACAAAAGGTGTACAATTTCAACGACCAAATCCATCAATTTCACATTTCTGCTCTAAAATCGATAACGGCCTCTTAAAGTTCCGTGTGGGGTGGCCACCCCATATTCTGAGCGTCGGCGTCTAGTCTGCGCTATAGAAAATGGCGTCGCTGCGCAGTAGCGCCAACGTTGCGTCGAGCAGCAACCATAGCGTTGACTAGACGCCGACGCTCGGCAGACGCTAGTGTGAGGTGGCTCTAACAGTGAGAACTGTACACAGTAGGATACAGCAACACTCTTAACTGTCCATCGTCCTTATGCCTTTTGTAATAAGGTTTGCCGATGAACAGTTATCAGTGTCGGCGATAGTACCATCTATTGTGGCAGTGGGAGGGTCACTATCATAAATTAAAGTTGTTACTGTTCAACCTTAAGGCACTTATCCCACCGCCGACGATGAGCGATAAGCGAGTAGAACGATAAACTAGAAACGAGTGAGGGAGCGGCGAGAAGCGAGTGTTAGCTCCAATAGTTTTGTCGCTCGGCTATTATTATATAATAGGCGAGTGTTCGAGTGCGACGGGCTATTACTCGCGTCAATCGCTCGGGCGGTGCAGCGTAGCCGAACACGCAGACTGATTGGTCTCGCAGCTTGAGTTCTAACTACGAAGTGAGCATCGCCGAGCGAGTACCGCTGAGCTAGTTTTATCTTATCGCGGCGACAAACTAGTAGAGCGAGTGTTCTCGCCGGCAGTGTGAACAGCCAGCGGTGAACTATTAATATATGTGTCTCTTTTACTAACACAGGATCCTGATCTTTTGTTCGTTTCTTGGGCGAGAAAATCGCCGATAGTTAATCGCTTACTCGCTCCTGGTGGGACAAGTGCCTAAAGTCAAACAATGAGAAACCGATACGTCATTGAAACCATTGTCTATAATGAAGAGTAAAAAAGAAATCATTGACCTTTAACCCGTGGATCGTCCACAATGAGACTTGACGGACACGTATGGTGTGAGCTGTGTTAGCTAGCTAGATAATATATACTAAACTGTAATTAAGTTGACATTAAAGTTCTAATACCCCCCCTTAGTGTTATTTGTTTGATATACTTGGTCAAGCAAATCTTGTCAGTAGCAAAAGGCGGCAAATTTGAAAAATCGCGGGTTAGCAACACTATTTTCTAATAATTCCATAATCGCGTGTCATCTGTGTTTTATCTGTGGAATGTGGATCGGGAATGACAGTCATCTTTTCTGTTTACATTCTGAATCGTTGCTATTTCAAGAGAAATTTCTGCTGTCACCATTAAATAGCAATAACCTATATTAAATAAGATTGTGCATTTGAACTTAAGGCGAGGTAACCTCTTAGAAACGTAATTTTAATGCCATTTTATTAAGAAACGGCAAAGATTAAACACGTGAAAAATATATATGTTGTTTCTGGGACCTTAATGTAAGTACGTCGGGTACTCGTTACATAATTGGACAAACTTCGGTCGATAGAAAAAAAATCCAAACATACCCTTATTTTCTACCTTAAAACTCATTTCATTTCAATATTATACTACTTGATGTATTGAAAATCACATCAAAATAAACGTCTGTAATCATAGTCTAATAAAACATGGTCTTCTCTTCCCAGAGTGACACAGGCCTACGTCACAATAACATGGCCGCTATATCTAGAGCGCTATCGCATATCATCATATAGCGCTGTCGCATGATGACGTAGGCTTGTGTCAGTTAGGTGACCTAGAAAAGACGGGAAGAGAGTTACAGGCGGAGTGTATTATTATACCATGGTCTGTAATGATGTAATGTCCGTCGGGTTTAATATTGTTAATTTCGTAACACATATAACTTTAAACTCAAAATTTACGAAATCACGACACCATTTACTCGCGCCCCCGCTGCCAGCAGTGCCAGCTCGCCGCTCAGTCCCGAGCGGGACGCGTTGGAGGTCGGACGCTTGCCAATTTCTGAAGCGCTCCATATTACGATTGGTTGATAGTACCTACAGTTTTTCATGGTATAACTCTAGATTCTAAACTCCAGTGGGGCCCCCATATTTCTGCTCTTTCGAATAGACTGAGTTCTGCAGCTTTTGCAGTGAGCAAAACTCGTTAGCTAACCGATGTGAAAACAAGTCGATCAGTATATTTTCATAACTGCCATAGCATTATGTCATAACGTCATAAGACAGAAGGAGCAACCG
Source organism: Cydia splendana (assembly GCF_910591565.1). Lineage (NCBI taxonomy): Eukaryota > Metazoa > Arthropoda > Insecta > Lepidoptera > Tortricidae > Cydia > Cydia splendana. Next base: position 3,548,238 of record NC_085968.1, read on the forward strand.
TTCAGATACTATTGTAACATTGACACGACCGAATAGTTACTATTAGAGTTAAACTAAGAAAAGTCTGCATATAAACCTTATTATATAATATATAAACCTGCATATAATATATAAACCTTATTCAATATAAATTTCCGAAAAAAAAATCGGAAAGTAACAAACCAGAATACGGATGGCGACAGAATAAGGAAGTAGACGTGTTGCGCGGGAATCGTGCGGCGGGGCGCGCGGGGTGCCCCCCTGCCTATTCTATCGCTGCGTCTGCTTCACCCCCTTGAAAACGTAAAACTCGAGTATAAGAGCGCCTTAAGAACACAATGTACAATCATGCTCGTTGATCGTAAATATTAGTAAAATTTGAGGTTATGAATGTTATGATAATTACGTGTTTTGGTTTAATGTACATTGCTGCTATTCTTAGCGCAATACTTTATTCCTGTACATAGCTACTGACATACTTTGCTTGACAGACTATACAACACATATCAGTTAAATTCTTATTTTATTTTTCAGTTTTTCAAGAATATCCATGAATACGGTGTTACTCCGAAGAAATGCCTCATGACAAACGACTATTCTCGTAAAGATGTAAGCATTACGTTTAATAGTGTACACACACACACACACACGCACGCACGCACGCACGCACGCACGCACGCACGCACGCACGCTCGCACGCACGCGCGCGCCTACCTGATTCTAGACACAATTCGCACATATTTCGGTTGTGCTATATATGGAACTGTATGCATTGTAGGGTTAAAAATATGTCATCGTTATTAAGGTCAATGTGAAAAAGACCATCTACCAGGCAAGACCGTCTACAAGCTCTTTCATCGCTTCTAATTCTTGCGTTTGTACACATATTCCGGTGTACTGCCATCTCGCCGAAATATTTTTCGCCTAATTTCACTTCCCAACCAACTTATTGCAGTACTTTTAGTTGGCAAACCAATGCTTACCATATTATTATTTAGCATAATTTTTATTTGAACACAATTTTATTTAGCAGATGTTCATTTTACCACGATTTATTTAGAAAAATAGTTACTAAGCAAATGTTTTATTATACCTAACTATTTATTGTTAAATAACGTTTGCCCAAATTGAAATTTCGCATACTTTTCATTGGATCACAACTATATTTAGCATTTTTTTTAGGACCCGTAAAACGAAATTGCTCCCAGAGATAGGTAGGTTATGGTTATTTTTTTTATGACCCGTAAAACGAAACTGCTCCCAGAGATAGGTAGGTTAGGGTTTTTTTTTTTTGATGACCCTAAATACGAAACTGCTCCCAGAGATAGGTCGGTTAGGGTTATTTTTTTGGTGACCCTAAAAACCAATCTGCTCCCAGAGATAGGTAGGTTAGGGTTATTTTTTTTGATGACCCTAAAAACGAATCTGCTCCCAGAGATAGGTAGGTTAGGGTTCTTTTTTTTTGGTGACCCTAAAAACGAATCTGCTCCCAGAGATAGGTAGGTTAGGGTTATTTTTTTTATGACCCGTAAAACGAGACTGCTCCCAGAGATAGGTAGGTTAGGGTTATTTTTTTTAACACCCTAAAAACGAAACTGCTCCCAGGGATAGGTAGGTTATTCACAATATTAGGCGAAAAATAATTTATGCCTATCAATACATTCGACATAACAATAAAATACATTTTGAAACATGACCAACTAAATATTTTGCCATACAATAATATTGTAAATAATCATTTGCGACATGTTATATATGCGAAACATTGGTCTGCCATCTGATAGTTTTGCCAAATGATACTATGGGAAAAATAGTTTGGGTAGTGATAATTTGCCATACAATTTTCGGCCACATATTAGTAAACCCACATATTCCACTTAGGTACCTAAACATCAAATGATACTTAGTAAGTACGTTAATTACAAAAGCGTTAAAAAGCATTTTTTCCATTATTTTAAATATAAGTTACAAGTTTGGAAGCCGCATGCTTGTAATACTGCTGCTGATACACAAATGTGACGTTATCAATGAAAAGGGGCCTATTATTGACGATAGCCGTTACATATTAACGATGCTCCGATATAAATACAATGCGGCGCGTTCCTGTGTGGCGTAAGCGCCATCAACAATACAATAAGATCCCTATTCATAGATAATGCCCCAAAGTAATTTGTGCAGATTGAACATTAAATACATTTGTGTTCTTTGTTTCTTCCAGGTAATCACCAGCCTTTGGATATACTTCATCGCCAAAATAACCGAATTAGCCGACACAGTGTTCATCGTCCTCCGTAAAAAAGACCGCCAAGTGACGTTTCTCCACATGTACCACCATACGATCTTGGTGATAGGCGGCTGGGGGATCGTCAAGTACTGGCCAACGAACGCATTGATGTTCGCCGGCTTTCTGAATTCGTTGGTTCATGTGGTCATGTACACGTATTATGGATTGGCGAGTCTTGGGCCGAATGTGACGAAGTATTTGACGTGGAAAAAGTATTTGACTACTTTTCAGTTGGTATGATATTTGGGGCATCTATGAAAAGGGACCTTATTGTCGATGGCGCTTACGCCGCACAGCGTCGCGCGGCATTGTATTTATATCGGAGCACCGTTAATAATGGCGTAAGCGCCATCGACAATATAAGGTCCCATTTCATAGATAACGTCACATTTGTTGTTTTATTTTATTTAAGTTTTATTGCGCATTTAAAGAAGATTTAGCTACCAATAGATAGGTATCTCTAGCTAACAGAAATAATAATTAATACATGCATGTGGTTTTGGCCTATTGCCTAGCTAGCCATACACTTTGATTTTCAGAAAATCTACACCCTTATCAAAATCAGCTTGTAAGTTCAAGTCATATTTGTTTATTTAAGAGCCAACGGGAGTGGTAATTTCTCCATACAAACGTACTCCTCGTTTTCCTCCGTGGTTTTTGAAGCTAGAGCAATGATTTTTTCAACACAGATTAATATTGTCAATATCTGTGTCGGACCGTTTTGATTTTTTTGATATTTTTGTTTTTTAAGGCGCCAGAGCCCTTCAAAAATGGCCAAAATGGCCTAATTGACTATGCCGCAATGAGTGGCGTGGCATTCAAAACTGATATCAATTAGCCAAAAAAGCAAAACGGTCCGACACAGATAATTTCATAATCATTTAGATTTCCAAATTTGGTTACGATTGGTTAAGTTTTGGAGGAGGAAACAGAGGAGTACGAAACCTCGATTTTTGAGATTTTTACGCAGGATTTTTCGCCTTGTCCTTATCGCACTACTTTTAGGTGCCGCTTCCGTTAGCGAGACGGGTATATTTACCTAAAATATTTAAAACTCAGCTCCTGTTTCGTCTTAATAAGTACATGGGTAAATCTTATGTTTATACATAAAATTCATGAATGAGTTTTACTGTAGAATGTAGATCATGAGTCACTAGTTATACTCTACTCTACTTATTGACTGTTTTTTACGCAGCGCAATTAATCGAATAAGATATTAATTACTGTGTATGAAAATGGTTTTATTTTCACATCTGGCCCCGTAAACATGCCAATCGCTAATGATACGTAGCGAACAAAACGTAATTGTCACTGTCACACTAATATGGAAGAGTGATAAAGACACAAAGCGATTCGATGGCGAAGCGCAAGCGATCGTCACCTTGGCTATGCCGCCTGCTAGAATGAGTTGCGTTCTCGCGCGCGTCACCATACATCTAGCGCGGCTTCAAGTATGGTCTCATGGAATGGAATGCAACTCATGCTAACCGGTCTCATGGGTTCAGTGAAACTATTAAGTAGGTATGCAATACATTTCCTTAAGTAATTGTTTATTCCCTTTTTCAGGTACAGTTCATGTCAGTAATAGTCCAGTACAGTACGGCCGTATTCGTTTCCGACTGTCCTCCGAAGAAGTCTTTCAATATCTTCATAGTCTTCAATGCATTATTCTTCTTGCTGCTTTTCAGTCATTTCTACATGAAAACATATTCAAAGAAGAAGGAATAAATTGTGAAAAAACTATATTTATTTACTTTTTCACCTCAGCAGGGGAACGAATGCGGATAATTTTCTTCTTAAATCAGTACGCGAAATTATAGTTTGTTGCGAACGTTAGACAAAATGATCATGAGCGTGAGACAAAGTGATCTCGATTTCAAAGTGGATTCGGGGTCGTATTCGAAATCAAAGTCAAAATCGCAATCGCAGTCCAGGCTCCACTCACAGTCTCAGTCACAGTCAAAGTCCGTCGCAGTGGAAACTGGGAACAGAAACAGAAATAAAGGGGCCCACAGATTACCAGTTCGCCGGACGACATCAGCCTGTCAGTTAATCGCAAAAGGCGACAGTTCCGAATAACTGGCAGGCTGATATCGTGGGAATGAAACCGGAATGGTTATTGAAACGGGAACAGGAGTGGGAATATAGTGTGTTAGAGAGTAGAAGGGGAAGTGAGAATAAATAAATGTATTTAATAAACTTTTCACCTCAGCAGCTCGAACAAGGGTACTTTGCTTCTTAAAAACAGTGAGCAAAATGCGATTTTGCTCACTGAGTCATTTTGTCTCACTCAGTGAGCAAAATCGCATTTTGCTCACTGATTGTGTCTCACTCAGTGAGCAAAATGCGATTTTGCTCACTGAGTGAGACAAAATGACATTCAAGTGACCTTTATAGTCATTTCAACATGCGGGGTCTAATACAAGTTCGATATACTTGGGTTCTATTATCTCTGTCCCTCTAGGTATGTTCTCACTGCTTAGGGTGAAAAATTTTGTGTACTACACGAGATCAAAGTTATTTACATCTCGTGCGCTTTTGAATCCCTTACTACGCTCAAGATTCTAAATTAGATTCACTCGCTACGCTCGTGAATCTATTATAGAATCTTTCGCTTGCACGGGACTCAAAATAAGCACTCGAAGAAATATCAAACTTTGATCTCTTGTTGTACAAATAACTATTTCTGTCATATTGTATTTTTACGCTTTAATTTTTTCACACTGCTGAGGTAAAAAGTTTTATACGTGTGCCACACGAGACCAAAGTAGACGCCTCCTCGAAAGTCTAAATTAACCCTAACAGCAAAAACTAACTTTGCTGTCTTGTTGCACAAATACATATTAAAAGCTTTTGAGTTTACATTAGGGTAAACAAAAACGGATTTCGAATTGACCTTCAGTAAGGACACTTTGGAATGATGTCGTCGCTTTCAGTAAGTAGTTTAATTTTCTTAGTGCCCGATGAGCCCATGATATAAACCATATTTCCGATTATAACCGATATTTCTATAAACCAATACACATTATTTTATTACCGTATCTACCCAACTAGGGTTAAGTAATGAAATTATGGTATGGTGTCGTCGGTGCGAATAAAAAAATCGCCATGTATTTTGAAGCTACTTTTCAGGAGACAAAAATAACTGTTTATTTTCCTGTTTGTAATATATTTGTTGCACCTGTATTTTTTTTCTGATAGATCAATGATTTTTACATGATACTCATGAAGAATATAAACAGTTTTTTTTTTGTAATTTTTTACAATACATATTATTATTTAACCAAATTTTGCTACATAGCGAATTAAATTTGGTTCATTAAAATCGTCATGTGTGAAGTTTGTACACATAGCGATTTGTTGCCAAAGTAACATAGTGCGATATATGATACATAGCAGATTTTAGGGTCTGTCGGGTAATCCATTCTACAATAAATCGCCATGTGCAACATTATCGCCATCACCCTCGACGGAAAACAAGGCATTTAATATCGTTATGTGCTAAAAATCACATTGCTATTTTTTTGTTTCTGTTCTGTTATTTTTTTGTACAAATGTTCTTCTGTGTTCACATAGCGGAATTTTTATTTTCAAAACTAATAAAAATATAACAAAAATATTTATGTGGGTCGACGGGAAATTTAAAAAGGAATTCAAATATGCCAAAAACAAAAAATCCAAAAAAAACAGCGATTTTTTATTCGCACCGACGGTATGTTTATGTTATGTTTATGTATAATTATATCTAAGGACGGGCCTTACGGAATGGGGCAAAGTACAGCGGTGTCACGCACACGAATACGAGCCAATCGAGCAGTCTAACGCCACAACGCGATTGGTTGATGAGTTCGCATCACGCGCGCGATTGGTCGCAACTAGTTGCGTTAAACTGCATGATTGGCTCGAATTCGTGAGTGACACCGCTGGACTAGCACCATTCTTAGTGCCCATAAGGCCCGTCCTTAGATATATGTCAATGCTCAATACGTATTTAATTAAGTATAAGTAACAATGTTCGTTTAGGTTTTCTGTGAGTTTTTCTTCCATTTATAATCATATTTTGTCATATAACTACATTCAAATAGTAGTCACACCGGAACGATAATATTGAGACTTTCCAAGGGTCCTTATGCTTCATCTGCAATAAGGTCCTTTCTATCAGAATTTCTGCTGAAATTTCATATGAAAACGTCCTTATTGCACTTGAAGCATCCTTCTGAGTTGGAATTGGCCATATATTCGAGTTAATTGTGGGCCATAGTTGGGATCATTTGGACTATAGTAGGATTTTACGGTTACTTGTTCACTTTTGAAATGTATAATTACGAATATTATGATACCACAAATCTTCGAGCAACACCGGCTTCCGACACATCGGAAGGGAGGGGCCCAAGCGATATCTTACCGTACAAATCTTTCTGCCATTTTTTGCGGGGGGAAAGGTGCACACAGTCGCACTTCTCACACACTTACATACAAAATCCAATCTGTAATGACGACACAAATACATAGAAAATGACACACGTCAAAGACAAATCTTGCAAACCTCGATCTCTTTTTATGTACGGACGAGTCACAAGTGTCACAAGTCACAACACGCACACGAACATATTTTCGTCGAAGTATTTTATGGTATTCTGACAGATGAGAAGTCGGATTTGTCGCTCGACCGATCCGCAATTTGTACTGGGCGAGCAAAATCGATAAATCCAACAATTACATGAGACTAAAATATGTATAATAATTGTGTTTAAATGTAATTAAACGTATGATATGTAAAAAAAATATTACATGTGAAATGTAACACCTTCTTTTTGTAAATTTGATGTCTCCGACCTCTTTTTACGACAAAAAACCAAGCACTTAAGCATTTTTTCTGCTGCTGTGTTCACGCGCGCGTCTGGACTCGGTCTAGTGAAAAATCCGAGCGCAACTAGTTTTATCACCCGCGCTAGATCAGTTGATCTTGTACCTAGGCAGAGGGGAAATAGTGCGAATGTCGCCTCCCTTCCGTGTTGCTCGAAGCCACAAATTTACGATACGGTATCTTAAAGGAAACGATCACCCTTTCTGGCAAGACTCGAACTTGCGACCTGTTGGAACACAGTTCTAATCGCCCTTAACCAACAGCTACGGAAACCTGCTAGAAGCATGCGAATCTTCCCATTCCTTCCTTTATGCTTACACACGCCTTGGGGGGGGGCTTCCCACACTGGCGTCTTTTGAGCGTCAGCATCTAGTCAGCGCTATGAAAAATGGCGTCGCTGCGCAGTTGCGCCAACGTTGCGTCGAGCAGCAGTCATTAAGTTGATTAGACGCCGACGCTCGGGTGACGCTAGTGTGGGGTCACCCTTAGGGTGGAAGAATGGAAAGATTCGCACGCTTGTCGCTTCTGGCAGGCTTCCATTGGTTAAGAGCGTCTGGACCGGTGTTCCAAAAGTTCGCAAGGAGTCTTGTCGGAGGCGGTGAATTTTTTCTGTAATATAATAATTTGTAGTAATTAAATTTGTATTACTTATAATTACGACACCATAAAAAGGTGACGACTGATGATGAGGGCATGAATACTTACTTTTAGATAGTATTATTGATTAATGATTATTGTATAAAACGTTATCAAATATATTTTAAAATTTTCATGAAGCCTTTTTATTTTACTGATGTTTTTTTTTTCATTTTGATCGTCCGCGTCTAGTCAGCTCTATGGAAAATGGCGTCGCTGCGCAGTTGCGACATGACAACATTGCATGCGTCGAGCAGCAGCCATAGAGTTTTGCGCTCTAGCTAAAGCGGTATCCAGACGGGATGATCAAATCGACCGATTTGATCAGAAATGAAATTGGCGTCAATTTCCAATTTAATCACCAATTTTAGATTTATGGTGATATTAGAGCCCTCTAAATTGCAAAAAAGCCCCAGAACGAAAATACTGGCGTCAAAATTGGTATTCTTGCATCCGCGCCTCATTTTATCGGTAATATCGGTTATTATCGGCGGTTGAATTCTGGCGTTTGCGTCCGCACATCCCGATTCGATCGGGCAATTTAATCAGATTGGCGAAAAATTGACTAGTCTGGACACGCCTTAATATGTAGGGCAAAAATTACAATAAAAAAAAAACAAGAAGTCTTCTCGTAACATTTTAATACCGAACATCGCTTTAAAAGATTCGTACATAGGTAAAACATTTGTGTACAATCCATTAAGTATGATTAAATCAAATAAATAAATAAAAAACAATTTATATGGTAAAATTAGATTCGCAGCGTTTTAATATCTAATTGACGGTTGTCTTCACAAATAAAATAAAAACTTATTTAAACGTTATTTAAATAATGATGCCTTTAGGCTGTTTTTGAAATAGGAAGACAGCTTAAAAATTATAATATACCTAATACTTTAAATGGGCCTGTTTTATTCTTCTCCTTTACGGTCCTACAGCCAAATTATTTTTTTTTCATACAATTTCGTACCTTGTCACAGTGACAATAGTATGAGGTCCCTAGCGACTTTCATATTGATTTTCACTGTGACAAGGTACGAAATTGTATGAAAAATAATAATTTGGTAATGGTACTGAAATTAAATTCCTTTCTATAGATTAGACAAGATTTTTTTGGCCTTCTCCATATTGCAGATTTTCAGTGGTACCAAGTGGTACTGACATTTTATTAGACAATATATGACGTACGCATAATGCACATTATTGCCATATATAGGTACATGTAAGTTGCTTGTACACTGTCTCATAGCCAAATAGAATCTTGTCAGGCTTTATACAGACTGTCAGGAAAAATAGAAAACTAAAACCAGCCATAAAAGTGACATTGGTTCACGATTCGACTATATAATTTCTGAACAGTAGCAATTCCCTAAAGAACACCTTATTCCTATAGGCAGAGAGTCCTGTATCCCGCTTTGGAAGAATTTGTATACATTAGTATATTTAAAAATCTATCTACAATTTCTTAATATTATCTTACACTTAGGTATTTATAGAAGAATTCTGTGTATTTGTGTTCTAATAGGCATTCTCGACCAGTAGAGTGTCAGTTTAGTCATAGATATATTCAATATATTAAATCGAGTCACTCACGTATATAAAGTCTATACGTATAGGTCTATATAGTTTATATACGTGAGTGACCCAGTTTATTATATTTAATATGTCACCGTCTCACGGAAGTTTTGCAAGCCATAGACGTTACGATTTAAATACCGAAGCTCTACAGAAAATCCTCTATACAGAAACGTGTATGGCCAGCTTTATGGTCGCGCTTATCCCTTGGGTGGCGACAAGATAAAGCGTACATCATATTCTGAAACCAATACCAATGCTTAAGAGACGAGATTTTTATCTTTTTGTTATTAAAATGATAAGTGCAACACACTGCGCCTGGTAGCTACTTAAGATTTTTTTTCAATGGCAGTGCGTTTTGAATTTCCACAAGAGGCTATAGTTTTTGTGCCACTAAATTATTTCTCATTACAAATGATTTTTGCGTGTTGTTCACAGCGGTAAGCGTGAATTATAAGCTACAGATTTTAAAATATAACAGATGTGAGTGTCATGTGTAAAAAAACTTCTAGGCGACTCAAATCAAAACATGTAACGGGTCACTCACGATCTTTAAATCGAATTTGTGAACTTGAGTGACCCGTAATGAATATATTTTCTAGTCATAATATCCTGGAGCGACCTCGTCACTTATGAACACTTTTGGGCTCAAATCAGGCTCTACAACTTCCCAAACTTGACATCGAGGTCATTGTTATATATGTACACAGTAAAATGATATAATCAATTATACAATTAATACTACATTTTAAATAAGTACATTGAGCATGCGTTATATTTATAACATTCTAATTTATATTTAAAATGCCTTTATGTACAATGTAAACAAAAATTGTGCTTTAATATGTAAACTGCTGAATAATAACATATTTACAAATCTACCTACATGGCGTGTATTAGTATAATTTTTCAAGATTTTTGTTAGTTGTCTTAAGCAATTATTCAAATGGTGACTTCTTAAGTAAAGGTACTATTATGCGCAATTGGTCTAATTATCTGTAAAATATTCCTCATTTATGACGGAAAACCTTTTATGTTGTAATCGACCAAAAATAGGTAATCATTGTTTTAAAATAATGGTAGATATACAAGGCAGACGAAATTCTTATCATTCAATTGCTGCATTACGCAATTTAGGTCACAAACAACAATTTTTGACCTTTCTTTTGCATTCTTTTTTTCTAAATAGGACAAGAGTCAGGGTTTAAACTGCCTTGGCTCTTTTGTGCGCGATAAAAAGTACACAATTCACTTCACTTTCTTATCATTACTCCTGTCCTTAATCCCATTGCTCTCAATTTTTTGATGACCTTTGACGCCATTTTCTTTCAAGCGGCCGTTAGATTTAGCACCATTGGCGTCAGGTTTCTTATAGGCTTTGTCATAGAAGTCCCAGAAGAGGTAGTAGAAGAAGATAGAGTTGGGAAGAGTGAAGACGACGGACCAGCGAGGGTAGCCGCAGTCGTAGAAGAGCAGTTGGGAGGAGTGGAGGAACGCTATGCAGAACTGGACCTGAGGAAGACAGAAAAATAATTTTAATATAATTTTCCGTCTTGATTACTTCAAAACTTGGACCAAAAACGGCTTCCTAGCGTTTTCACTAGTATTAAAAAAGTAGCGTTAGTAAGTATAGAAAACTGTAGTGGAATTGTATTATAGCGGCCATGGATTCTACCAGCGATGTTATCGCCTAAGTAAAGCTAGAATTGTGCTACTGTTATTAAGAAATATTCTCCGTTTAGCAAACTACGAGTAAATATTCTCGAATCCACTTAAGAAAATGAAGACTATTCTCTAGCACAATCTTATAGGCAAGGCAAAACGAATTCTAAACTCTTCATATTTTCTGGAGCGTTTGCTGGACATAACCCCAAATACCACACAGTGCGTAGCATTTAGATTCCATGGAGAATGAAGGCATTGTAAATGCGGTAATAGAAAACAGCCGTGGGCATCATATCAGATAATTCTACTACGCGCTTTTGTAACTTGTTGCCCCTGCCTGGGTTTAAATAGATTTCTTCTCCCCCTCCCTAACCTCCCCATGTTTGAGCAATAGCCAACGTTTGCTAGAAGAAATTAAGTGCGCCACCATTTAGGTACCTAGTGAGAATGAATGCCAACGGCGAGCAGTGCGATTATAGAAATCGATCTTGAACATTATAACACACAACTTTTCCGAGCACATTGGTACTGTCCTGCGAAGGGTGAGCAGTGCGTTAATATACTCGTAAAGGCTTTGGCCATCATATCATACAATTCCTCTGAGCACATTGGTAGTTGCTGTCACGGTTGGTAGAACTATTATCAAAGAGAATAATGACCATTTGTAAAGTAGTAATGTAGGACTTCCAAAAGCACAGCCGCTGGTACTTGGGCCCCATGGCGGCGAGCATGAAGTACAAGTATGTACACGAACGAGTTGGTCACGCCGATGACCTACCGTAGCCGAAGCAGTATCTGGCTAACACCAGCCAGATAATTATGTCGGAGCGGCCGAGATGCTCAAAAGTCTCTGAACATGATGCTTGATAATAGAAACTTTGCCAGTTTACGCACATATTTATGGATATCTTACTCTCCACTACTCCGGTCGAGAGTGACTGGCCGAGAGTGACCGAACGTGAGTGAACGGCTGAGCTTGAGTGACCCGTTTGTATACTTCAGGACGACATTGACCATTTGTAAAGTAGTGATGTATGACTTCCGCCAGCACAGCCGCTGGTACTTGGGCCCCATGGCGGCGAGCATGTAGTATGAGTACATATGTACACGAACGAGTTGATCACGCCGATGACCTACCGTAGCCGAAGCAGTATCTGGCTAACACCAGCCAGATAATTATGTCGGAGCGGCCGAGATGCTCAAAAGTGTCTGAACATGATGCTTGAGAATAGAAACTTTGCCAGTTTACCCACATATTTATGGATATCTTACTCTCCGCTACTCCGGTCGAGAGTGACTGGCCGAGAGTGACCGAACGTGAGGGAATGACTGAGCGTGAGTGACCCGTTTGTATACTTCAGGATGATACTGACCATTTGTAAAGTAGTGATGTAGGACTTCCACCAGCACAGCCGCTGGTACTTGGGCCCCATGGCGGCGAGCATGTAGTATGAGTACATGATGATGTGCACGAACGAGTTGATCACGCCGATGAGCGTGCCGTGCCCGCCGGGGTAGTATCTGGAATCATTAATATACAGGGTGATTTTTCAGTTGTGAATAGGGTTAGGTACTGAACAGGGCCAGGTACTTTTTTTTCGAAAAATCATCAACTTTTGGGTTATTTAGACTCAAAATCACGAGTACTATTGAATGAGGCGAAGAAAAAAAGTGTACCCAATTTTTCATACGTTTTGTGACGGTCCATACCAAATGTACTTATGTGAAAATGCGTCACAAAACTGTCATTTTATTTGGACACATTTTTAGTGTTCCGTGGAAAACTTTGTTTTCTTTGTAAATCGATATTAGCCCTCGTCATTCTGAGTAGAAATAACGGTAAAGGATTTTCTAGAAAAAGTAAATGGAACACTTTTAAGTGAAAATATGCCCCTATATGAGAAGATGGAATATCCATCCAAGATTACCTTAAAAATCTTCCCATTACCTGGGCGGTAATTACTCCAAAAACCCCTTATTCCAAAACCTAAAATACTGTTAAACAATCATTTTAAAACTCAAACCCAATTATTAAATAATACGGTTACGAACCCACTTGTATTATGAGGCATTCCGGGTATGTGACGCTATTTATATCGCTCCCCAGGATATTATGGGCTCATGCTCACCGACCTCACCGTCATCGGTGAGGTGGTACATGTGGAGGAATGTGATCTGGCGGTCCTTCTTGCGGAGCGCGAAGAACACCGTGTCCAGGAGTTCCGACATCGTCGCTAGGAAGTACTTCGTGTATATCTTACTTAGTCGCTCCCCAGGATATCATGGGCATGACGGTGTGGTGGTACATGTAGAGGAATGTGATCTGGCGGTCCTTCTAGCGGAGCACGAAGTACACCGTGTCCAGGAGCTCCGATATCGTCGCTAGGAAGTACTACGTGTATATCTTACTTAGTGGCTCCCCAGGATATCATGGGCATGACGGTGTGGTGGTACATGTGGAGGAATGTGATCTGGCGGTCCTTCTAGCGGAGCGCGAAGAACACCGTGTCCAGGAGCTCCGACAACGTCGCTAGGAAGTACTACGTGTATATCTTACTTAGTCGCTCCCCAGGATATCATGGGCATGACGGTGTGGTCGTACATGTGGAGGAATGTGATCTGGCGGTCCTTCTAGCGGAGCGCGAAGAACACCGTGGCCAGGAGCTCCGACATCGTCGCTAGGAAGCTACGTGTATATCTTACTTAGTTGCTCCCCAGGATATCATGGGCATGACGGTGTGATGGTACATATGGAGGAAGGTGATCTGGCGGTCCTTCTTGCGGAGCGCGAAGAACACCGTGTCTAGGAGCTCCGACAACGTCGCTAGGAAGTACTACGTGTATATCTTACTTAGTCGCTCCCCAGGATATCATGGGCATGACGGTGTGGTGGTACATGTGGAGGAATGTGATCTGGCGGTCCTTCTAGCGGAGCGCGAAGAACACCGTGTCCAGGAATTCCGACATCGTCGCTAGGAAGCTACGTGTATATATCTTACTTAGTCGCTCCCCAGGATATCATGGGCATAACCGTGTGGTGGTACATATGGAGGAAGGTAATCTGGCGGTCCTTCTTGCGGAGCACGAAGAACACCGTGTCCAGGAGCTCTGACATCTTCGCGAGGAAGTACACGTAGACTCCTCGGGCCACCTGGAATTGGGAAAGGATCGATTGATATTGATACACTGAGATTGTTTTCGCCGTCGCCATCAGATATATGGGATCGGCCGAGGTGCTCAAAGTTATCTGAACACGTACTCTAACGCCTTGACAATAGGGGCGGGTACTTATCTCAATAGAAATCGAAACAAAATGAAATTATAAATAGTTATGGTTAATATACAATAACAACAATTCGAGTCAACAATAATTGGCGAGAGATCGCACAGGACCGAGACCGAAGTCTCATTTTGGGTCGCTGAGCCAACGGAGTAAGTAAGTATATACTGTCATAGACTGCTCGAGAAACTGAAAACGGTGAAAAATAGAGATACTACTTCTAAAAATACGTGTGATACCTCATTCGATTCGTCATGATGTCTATATTAAATTGTATATAATATTTTTTCCATAATGTCAATAGCCAGGGAGGAAAATAGGGACGTGTCTTCGTTTGTCTATGAATGTGTGAAAGAACTTACTCGCATCGCTTCCGGGCTGTCGGAGAAGTCGACGGGTTGGCATTTCCAACTGTATGTCCGGAGCCAGCCCGCATCTAGACCCTGAAATTAGATAAAAAAAACTGTTTAGTAATTAAACTTTTTGAATTTGGTATAGTTAAAACGACAGAATTCGCCATACAGATTCTTAATTTACAACACGCAGTTTTAGTCCGGTGGCCAATTGCATGAAACCCTACCTGATAAAACATAGAAAATACTGTAAATAAATCCTCTGTAGGGATAACTGACTTTTGACAACCCGTTTTACAACTAATTTGCTTGGAATGAAGGCCTGGTTTACACATTGATTAGTGTTATTAAGTGCGAGTTTATACATTTGCTCCTAACCGTTAGTTAGTAGGTACCTAGCAAATGTATGTCAAATTGTCAATGAACACTAATCAATGTGTAAATCGGGCCTAATATAGAAGATGGCAACTATTTGGACAGTTTCAGCAATGGTACCATCATCCTCCGCGATTGTTGCGCCGTGGTCCTAGCTAAATTGGTTGTTCAATACTTACGCTATAGAATTTCCAATTTAGTAAGAACCCTAAATGGCATAACAATCCCGCGTGGTGACTGTACGTTAGTGATAAATATTAGGTCATTACCTATGAAATTGGCGTTTTGTCCGGAGAATTTCAACGAAACACGAATTTCCATACAATTAATTTTGCGGATATTTTTTTGATGGCTAATTCAAACCAAACAAAATTTTTCCAGTAATTTTTGACACCTTTAAGGTATGTTTTCAATATCTCCATTTCTTGAAAATTGGTACCATTAGAAAAATATAAGTAATTTTAATACTCGAACCGACAGCACATGAAAAGACCTATTTTCAAGGCTTAATTCTGAACACTTAACAATAAAAAATAACAATTAATTGTATGTAAAATCGTTGTTTATTGAGTGCACTGTAGTTTTATTGTAATTGTGTATGTACTTTTGTAAAAAAAAAAAAACTAGGATCAGACTTATATCTATGAACAAAAACGCCAATTTCATAGGTAAGGACCTAATAGTATAGTTACATTATAAATCAGTTATTGACTGATATTGCTCTGCCTTTCATTACAGGCACTTTACAAACGCACAAAATGGCGAAGGTAGTGAGTTTCAAACCTCACGAAAAATGCTTAGTCAAAATTACTGTTGGTCTGAGCTACATTGCGTACTTGACCTATAAAGGGTGACAAGGATTTAACCTCCTAAGACCCCGCGTACAAATTTCTGTACACATTCCACAATCTATTTTGAACTTTTATGTGTAACTAAGGGTTCTAAATTTAAAAACAAAACAACTGTCATTGGGTTTCAGGGGGTAAAAAAAGTTCCAATTGCAAAAAAAGGGGACAAAATTGTTGTTTAACCATTGATACCCGAGTAAGGCAACGATTCCAAAACTGAATCACGAACGTAGCGAGTAAAGTAAAATAGCTCATATCTTACCTCATGGAACAGCCAGCAGCTAACAAGCTCCTGCAAGAAGTTGTACACGATGAGCGTCTTCTGAAATTGGAAGGGCGGCCTGTCGGCCATGTAGCGAGGGCCCCATGTTCGTACGAACTTCAAGTACAGGTAAAGGATGGTCAGCCCGGGGATAGGGCTGCTGATGAGGAACCAGTCAGTGCGAGGGTCTAGAAGGTACATATAAACTTACCTCATGGAACAGCCAGCAGCTAACAAGCACCTGCAAGGAGTTGTAGACGATCATGGTCTTCTGAAACTGGAAGTGCGGCCTGTCGGCCATCTAGCGAGGGCCCCATGTTCGCACGAACTTCAAGTACAGGTAGAGGATGGTCAGCCCGGTGATAGGGCTGCTGATGAGGAACCAGCCAATGTTAGGGTCTGGAAGATACATATAAACTTACCTCATGGAACAGCCAGCAGCTAACAAGCACCTGCAAGAAGTTGTACACGATGAGCGTCTTCTGAAACTGGAAGGGCGGCCTGTCGGCCATGTAGCGAGGGCCCCATGTTCGCACGAACTTCAAGTACAGGTAAAGGATGGTCAGCCCAGGGATCGGGCTGCTGATCAGGAACCAGTCGTTGGTGCGAGGATCTGGAAGATTAAATAGAACGGTTAGGGTCCCCCCACATATGTTGACGCGGAATCGACAAAATCCGATAGGGAAAAGCATTTTGTCTGCGCAATAAGAGCGAAAAAGTCGTGGTTCGGCTCGGCTCAAATCGGCCGGGGTCTGTCGACGCATCGACGGCTTTTTTGCTCTTGTTGCACGGACATAAAGCTTTTTCCTATCGGCTTTTGCCGAATGCGCGTCAATATATCTGGGGAGACCCTTAGAGTGAGTCTTACTAGAATGGAGTTTGAAACTTAAATAGTAAATATTCACCGCCTTAAAAATACCTATTCTACAAAATACACCGTGTTGTTAATTTCTACCAACGCAACTGTCCAATCTGATCTTTCACCCTAGAGAGGTTGTACCATCGCCCACATTGTTAACTGTACATCGGTGGACCTTATGCTTTTTGTAATAAGATCCGCCGATGTACAGTTAGGAGTGTTGCTGTTTGTACGTATAGCAAGACACAAGCATTTTATTTAAAAGAGTTTTCAAGTAAATACATGGTTGATATGCTAACAGCTGCAAATTGTAACCGTTTGTTAGCGTTCAACTGTTTAACAATCCTATTAGAACATTATGGTTGCCCAACAAAAGGTATCGCTTCACACGTTGACAAAGAACGGAAGAAATTTTTTACAACCATTGAGTTTTACATTATTGTGATCACGGTCAATCGTAGTGGATCAAAAAGTATAATGTCAATAACCTTTTAATAGCTTCCTGAGTGCCTAGATTGTCTAGCCTAGCCCATTAGTTTCAAGACTGTTGGACTATAAATTATAGTGTTAGAACCGAGGTGAATCACCTGTGTGGGTTTCGGTCTGTTTCATTTCTTAAAATAATGTTGATATATGTATCCATACTTGCTGAGGCGTGGGGCTTCATGATCAGAAGTCCAGGGGCTCAATTCCCGAATGAGTTTTTTTTATGATATAGGAGGCAAATTAACAGTACAGTTGATATAATAAATAATCGGAAATGATAACAAAATCTACAGCTATACATAAATACCTATCTAGTAGGTCCCCTTTACATCTTGTTCTTTGTTTGTTGTTGGTTATACCTATCCAGTAAGTCCTTTCGGCATAATGTAACTCTTTTGTTGTTTGTATGTCGATGTTTGTTGTTGTTGTTTGTTGCTGGTTATTTGTAGTGTTTCTTTGTTGTTGTTTGTTGCTGTTGTTTGTAGTGTTTCTTTGTTGTTGTTTGCAATACCTGCTAGTTCCACAAACAGATGGTTGTAGGCCTTAGCGATAGTGTTGTTTGTGAGCTGTTTGAACGACATCTTGGTTCCTTTTGAACTGTCACGTTGAACAGGCCTGCATTTTTTGGTGGCACGAACTAGCTGGACTCTGGAAAGAATGAATATAAACATTTAAATTAGGCACTGATAGAGGTAGACCAAGAAAAGTCTGTCACGATTTTGATAGCAAATAGAGTGCAAGTGTTATTTATACATCATAATTTCATAGAAGTTTGACGTTTAGAATAACGCTTGCTCTGCGTGTGCTATCAAAATCGTTGCAGACTTTTCTTGGTTCAACTTAAATTTAACGATTTAGCAATTTGTTGCAGTTTTGATCTTTTAATACGACCTTGAAGATCGCTCACGCTGAATGGTGCTAGCGAAATGAAGTGAGAGATGCGCGCCAACTATCAAGACGGATGAATGTAACTGCGTAGAAATATCGGAAGCTCGAAAACAATACAAAAGGTAATTAATCACTGTTCATATCCCGGTCGATATAAGTCTAGTCATCAAGACTGATCGTCAGGGTCGTATCAAAACCGGTCGTACCATAACAAATGGTTAGTTTAGAATCGACCTCCAGGTCAAAATTGATAATGTATTTGGACAGTTCTCTTCGTTTTCCTCTACCTACATGTTGAATTCTTAACTGATTCTAGTGAATTTTGTAAGCAGTTCCATAATTATAGGGTTATTCGTCGATTATTTAGAGTTTTCGGATTTTTTTTTAAATGGTGGAGCCATACATTTAGTCTCAAGCTATGCAAAAACAGACTCACGAGGTCTAAAGCTCAGAGAGCCAATAGTAAGTATTAATACGTAAGACTCGCTCGCGGTAAATATTGTAAGTAAAGTAAGTAAATACACTTTATTGCACCACAAAAGAAAAATTCAATAATAGATTTATACAATGTAAATAAAGGTAGCAATAGGCGGTCTTATCGCTGTAAGCTATCTCTTCCAGGCAACTTTAGGGTAGCAGGATATAAAGAACAGAAAACTTTCAAAACAGGTAGTGCACGAATAAATACCTATCCTACCTATATGAATATTGTTGCTTTCGTGTTGTTTTGAGTTGTAAAGTAAAGAACAACCGTTTGTGTTGTTTTGCAATAGGACAGGTATTTAAACAGCTCGCTGACATATCTGTGTCGGCTCTTGTTTTACAACTTTTGTACGCTAAGATCCCTCAAAGGTGTAAGTTATGTCGTTTACCGAATTGGGTACATTCCTCTACTTAAAATAAATTATTTCACATCGTGCACGAAATAAAGCACCAGATCATTATTAGAAAAACCTAGATAGCAGTTATTTTTTAATACAATTTCCATTTAATAAATCGGATAAAAGTATAAAAAGTAGGTGAGTTGACTAATTATGACGTCACTACACACGTTTCCATATAAATTCCATATTAGCAAATCGTTTTGACAGTTCATAAAAAAGAAGCTGATTTGACTAGTAGGAAAGTATTAGCCAATTATCTACAAGGTGGACACACAAAACATAATCGCAGCAGCGGTCATAATCACTTGAAAAATTTAACCTTCTTTTAATGAAACTTGACTATTTCGAATCTAAATATAAAGTGCGTTAACAAGTATTAGGTACACGACGTTTAAGTGTCTATTTATGAATATTTTGAGCTAAAGTAGCACAACTTCATATGTGAAGAGAAATATCGCTTACATACGTTTACTCATATAATATTTACATACATTATTTTAACTTGCCAGTTTGTTGCCAATTTTGACACAACATATATTATATTATATTTGCTTAGTTATCATTACTTATATACAAAATGGAACTTAACAGCATGTAGCGTAGGTATATTACGAAATATCTAACACACCTTGTTAAAGGTGTTAACTTAGTATTAACCAATATCTGCACATAATTAAAGGTATCGTTCGTATCAACATTGAGCGATTTTGACATTTGAGGCAGCAATGTCATGCCGCAATACTTACTGCAACAGTAACGCTGATGCAGTGTGAATCCCAATATAACCTTATGAATATTATTTTAATATTTTATGTACATCATTTGTAATTGGATTTGATTATCTCTTAATTAGAATCACATACCTAGATATTACAAAAAAAATAAATTACCTGCATAAAGAAAATATCTATATTAATATAGCTACCTAATTAATATTAGGTACCTAATTAGGTTTTTCTCAATTGGCTCGTTAAGCTGTGAAAGCTGTCATAATCGGTGTAATTAAGGTTTTATAAATTAATTAAATGACTAATTAATGACTTATGTGACTTAATATCTCATAGATAAAATAATATTTACCTACAGGTACATTAAAACCAAATTAAAATACTATTTCAAAATGTCATGGTCATTTGCATTATTAGGTATAGGTATCGTCGTATTCCTGCTGCAGTATTGTAGCGCGACATTGCTGCCATAAATGTCAAAAATCCGGGCAGTAACAACGATTTTGAAATGATGAGTGCATTGCTGCCACAAATGTCAAAAGTGACCCCCCTGCATAGAAGTTTGTAGGCAAAGATGCTAAGCGCCACTTGCACCATCCCACTAACCCGGGGTTGACCGGTTAAACCTGGAGTTACCATGGTTACCGGTACAATTTGACACTGGGTTAACAGTTTAACCGCTTAACTCCGGGTTAGTGGGATGGCGCAAGTGGCGCTTAGCATCTTTGCCTACAAACTTCTATGCAGGGGGGTCACTTTTGACATTTGTGGCAGCAATGCACTCATCATTTCAAAATCGTTGTTACTGCCCGGATTTTTGACATTTATGGCAGCAATGTCGCGCTACAATACTGCAGCAGGAATACGACGATACCTATACCTAATAATGCAAATGACCATGACATTTTGAAATAGTATTTTAATTTGGTTTTAATGTACCTGTAGGTAAATATTATTTTATCTATGAGATATTAAGTCACATAAGTCATTAATTAGTCATTTAATTAATTTAGAAAACCTTAATTACACCGATTATGACAGCTTTCACAGCTTAACGAGCCAATTGAGAAAAACCTAATTAGGTACCTAATATTAATTAGGTAGCTATATTAATATAGATATTTTCGAATACTATTGCTACCTATTACTGTAGGTAAGTTGTGCCTCAAAATCGGACAATCACAAAAACAATACACGGTAAATAGAATAAGCTCAGAATAAGCATAGTATAGGGCAGCGGTTCTCAATCTTTTTTTTTGACGGAACCCTTTTTGAAAGCGAAATACTTGATGGAACCCTAAAGCATAGTGTTCTAGTCATAGTGTTCTGGATGGATGACTAAAGCATAGTGTTCTTCGGAACACACTTAGAGTATGGCTGGTATAGGGTATTTTGACTACTAGTT
Source organism: Cydia splendana (assembly GCF_910591565.1). NCBI lineage: Eukaryota > Metazoa > Arthropoda > Insecta > Lepidoptera > Tortricidae > Cydia > Cydia splendana. The sequence continues at coordinate 3,569,612 of NC_085968.1, forward strand.
AGTCAAATCGGTTTCTTTTTTCGAACTGTCAAAACGATCTTGTTACTAATGAAATTTATATAAAACACTAGCATGTGACGTCACAATCAAATTACCTACTCTTTATAGTTGTATACGGGCTTTAAAATAGAAATTGTGTCTTTATTTAAAGCAGTTATTTTTATTTTAGAAATAAAAATAACTGCTGTCTACGTTTCTCTATTAATCTTCTGGTGCTTTATTGCATGCATGGAGTAAAATAATTTATTATACAATCAAATACCCTATTGGCACAGAATAATTAATAGTACTACCGTACAGAAAGGAAACTTCCTACAAAAACGAAGTTTGACAGCGGTTCAGGGTCGAATCATGCTGTCCCTTTCTAATATATGGCACTATCCCTTTCGGCTATTTAGGGTTGTCAAAAATCAAGTGATTATCTTATCTGTGGTCGTGCACGCAAAAGGAAGTCAAGTGGTGCCAACCCTAATAATTGCTCGGAGCAATGATGAGCCGAGCGGAGCCGAGTTTGACCGAAGTCAGGAGTTTCGCACCCCTGCTATTGGAGTGTTAGTATGTAGCACCAAAACGTCAGCGCATTTTCCTATGCCTATCAAAAGAACATTTGAAAATCCGCATCCCATCAAATGCCAGGCCTCAATAACCCTTGACCTTTTAAAAGCACAAAAATAGGACAAATACATACCGTCACTTCGGATATAGGAAGACATGTACCGTATCATAGCACAATATGGAAGTATTTTAGTACATTTTGGCACATTAACACGCGTGCGTCCGCCTCCAAGTTCAGAATGAAACTGAGCGAGCTTTGGGGGTGGGAGAAATTCCTCCTCTCCCTATGACGGCCATATTGATAAACATTACTTTCAAAATCTCCTAACTTTCACTTTTCCTCGCTTGGAATTTCAACTTTACTGTCCATTAGTTTGAGTGTAATTTTGCTTGGATGTAAATTGAGATTATTAGTTTCTGTAAGTCACGGTTGCCGTTTAATGAGGGAGGCAATGCGGCCTATTTGATTTTCACCCAATTCGTGCGCGCTATGACGTTTGTGTACGGTTTGATATTAAGTTTAAGGTTTATTATTATAATTCGTATGTCAAATACAAATACAAATGCTTTATTCGTACATAGGTGTACACAACATGATATTGCATATGATGGTAAAAAAATTGTTCCACTATGTCGTACGCATATACGAAACGGGCATACGAAATTAAGTTTGATTGCTAATACATAGCTAGCTAATACATACATAGCGTAACATCTTTGCGATTTTTAGGCGTTATGATAGATTGTCATAATAGTTGGGAAGTCCATATTGAACACTTAATTAAGAAATTAACTAGGTTTATCTTTGCTCTGCGTAAATTGAGAAATATCGCTTCCAGGCAAGCATCGATAACGGCATTTCATGGCCATATAATGTCCAACCTCCGCTATGGCATCATCTTATGGGGCAATTGCAAAGACATTAACAGAGTTTTTAAGCTGCAGAAAAAATGTGTAAGGGCGATCTGTAGCGCCCGTAGTAGAGACTCGTGCCTGCCATTGTTCAAGGAATTACAAATACTAACGGTCCCCTCTTTATATGTATATGAAATCTGTCTTTATGTGAAAAAAAATCTACACAAGTTTAATGTACAAAAAAGCAATCCGAGAATAACGTCAAAACTCCATGGCTTTAACTTGTGCTATCCCATTGATCACAAAACAGCTTACTTTAGAAAGAGTGTGTTTTATATGTCTGTTCACACATTTAACCACTTGCCTAATGAAATTAAAATACTTGAACAACCTGACTTCGGACGAAAACTTTATAAATGGTGCCTAGAAAAATCTTACTATAAGATAAGTGACCACTTTATGCCTTCAAACAATAATTAGTAAGAATAGTAATATTTATTAATTTGCTCATTGACATATTACCCATCATTTTATTCGTATCACATGTAACGGCATGACATTTGTATAAGTATTTAGCTGTAAGATTAGTTTTAGTATTAACATTGTACTCCGCATCGCGGTTGATTGTGATGATTCTACCTTAACATAATTTTAAAATCATTGTAACTCACAATATGACAATAAAGATTTCAATTTCAAAAATTTCAATTTCAATAGCAATTAGCATGCACCATGTCTCTGCTTTATACAAGATTGTTTTTTACACACTTTTATTTAGCTTCACCGCTTATATTTGTGTAAATATAATATACGTGCTTCAAATTTCATAACTTAAAGTTGAACCAGTTCCCAGTATCTGATTGAGCTGGAATTTGGCAAAAGTACTTATAATTATATTTTTGAGCTCCAGTCCGGGTTGTACATATAGTTTATCTAGTTCGTTGACTGAGCCTAATTATTGCCCATAGATTCAAGTCAAACGAAATGATACAGTATAATAGCTAAGCATAGGTAAGTCAGTTTACAAAAAAAACTCAACAGTCCATGGCGAAATACCTATTGAGCATAAATTACCAAACAATACATTACCTAAAGATGAGTAACATTTCGTTTTTGGAAGTCGGTCAAACGCTAGCATAAGCAATTAAAATCTCGCTTACTCAAGCAAAACATGAACTTAAACTAAACAAAATATGGTAGCTTCAAAAAGGCTCATCTTACTATGAACATCAATAACATACTCTCCTGTTTAACCAATACCAAACCAATACATTTTGCAACTCAGCTCATACATACACCTGATGCAGTAAAATTATATAACCAACTTAAAAAGACCTCTTAATACTTTCAACTCTCATACATACTAAGGCTCTTGTTATGTAGCCGTATATACACAAGCCAAGTTAAATCATGCGTTTCTAATGCACTTTGACGTTATCGCAATACAGGCTAGTTTTGTTTGTTTTGGCAACTGTGACGAAATGACTAGGCTTGTTGGCCTGAATACCTCGGTCCAAAGACTACGGGGAATCGTCAGATGTTAGCTTATAGTGCTTAGGTCGAACCTAATTATGATTTAGGCTAATAGGCCGTTGAGAGGAAAATGACGGTAATAAATGTCACGTATCGTTTTAAAGATAAATTATTTAAAAAAACGTACCTTTATAAAATGTACTACTAGCTTATGCCCGCATGGAAAAAAACTAAGTACATACTTACTCTATTCCCCGGGTCTCAATCTCAAACTATCTACATACCAAATTTCATCTAATCGGTTTAGCATTTTAAGCGTAACGAGAGACAGACAGCATTTATAATATTAGTAATATTAGTAATATAAGTAATATTAGTAGGGATGACGCCTAAATTTGTCAAACCAAATTCGGTGCACAGTTAGCTTCTGACCTATTGTTTGTTACTAATTAGATGCGTGCAAAAACAGGAACTACTATAGTATAAATACAATGAAAACAAAATACATTATACAAATAGATTGCACTAATATGTAACGAAAACGGTACGCTAATTTTTTTAATTCTAAACTAAATTAGAATTTAAAAAAAATCCCTACTGAAGCCCGTCCCGGGATGCCCCCGACGCAAAGGACGCATCACGCTCGCTGCATTGCCGCGTTGGACTGCGATGGACAACCTTTGCATCAGGAAAAACCCGGAGCGGGGGTCAAGGCCCCTTTCAAGCAGGCGACGACCCAGCTCCCGGAGGAAGGACTTACCCTCAGCGCACCAGCAGCCTGAGGTCTCGACAGCGAGGGGGACGAACGAACGAACTATAAATTGTATGAGTACCGTAAAATGGGGTGAGTAGGGTCAAAACTGAAATTCAAACCTCGATAACATTTTATTTTTACATATGAAAACTGAATGGTGTATATAATAAGTGTTCCGGACGTTTGTATTTTATTTTGGGTAGTTCCATTTCATAACTTTGACGATAAAGAGGAAAACCCACCTCACCCCGTAGTGCCTCGTATTTGGGGTGAGAGGGATTTTCATACAAAGGTGATTTTGGAAGATTGTTGGATCGATTTTTTTATTATTATGCGTATTACTATAGCTCCATTTTAAATTGGAATACATTATTTTTGTAGCAGTAGCCTTAAAATCCCTTCTCACCCCCCTCTCAAACCTTCTCTCCTCATTCATAACCCACCTCTCCCCGCGAAACCTACTCACCCCGTTTTACGGTATGTTACTATTGTCCTTTAGGTACACGATAAATAGAATCAATTTACTTATTAAGGCCTTAACTGTGTTGAAAAAAATTCAAAGTCACTCAATTACCTTAAAAGATTTGGACGATGATATCTTCTTCATACAGTCTGCCCACAAATTGTATGGTTGCGGCAAGGTCAATGGACTCTGTTGCTGCCTCGTCATGTCCGACATGTGCTTAGAGATATAATGATTTGGAGAAAAATATCGTTGTAGGACTTGTAGGGGGAGTATCGGTATTTCAAATTTGTTGTTACACTTATTACAATGGAATCCGCTTATCATGACTCCGCTTATACTGACCAACCGCTTACTATGACCAAAGACATATGTAACTTCGTATAAGACGAATAAAGTAAGGAAAAAACGTGCCTCGGAATTCAAGCAAAAGTCATTCTCGAATAGGTGGCGCACACACCTTTAGCCTATCCTCGGCTAGATGGCGTAACGACACCGTTTCATATTTAACAATTTTAACACATGGATATCAGTGAATGAACATGGATCAAAATGATATAAAAATTATAAAATCATTTATCCATATATATACATTTTTTGATAACTTTATACGTTTTCATTTTGAGTTTTAGTCGTGTGTTGATAGATGGCAGTAAATTTACAGTGACTACTAAATTTACAATGACAGGACCCCTCTATACTATCTATTCTTTTTGCTATGACGTAATTACTGTGCGAAGTTTGGTTTTCATATAAAATTTTCGTGACAAAGTCGGATAAGTTGACTTCGTTTATAGTGACAAACCGCTTACTATGACCATTAAATCCGATTTTCATGAAATTATGTCCGGTTATACTGACACATTCGTTTCAGTATAGTTCGGGTTTTTGTCTTTCCCTGCGAGAACGTTTGGTGCGTGCGTGGCGTTCACTTTGTTTTAGTTTTGATTCTCGGTGACAAGTTGATAATTGGTAGGTACTAGGTTAATAAAACTCATCTCACACAAAGGAAATTGAGATTAATTCGGAAAAAAAACAAAAATAAGAAGTTAAACAACTATGCTTTATATGACATCTGCTTAGTATGACGTGTTTGTCACTTCCCTTCAATGTCATTATAAGCGGATTCTACAGTATATTTGACGTTTCCTGCAGTAATGCAGTCGCAAATATTACTGCAGCAGTATTGCAGGGTGACGTTACTGCCGACTGCATTACCGCAGCAGTATTGCAGCGCGATATTACTTCCCGGATTTTTGACACCGCAATACTGCAGCATTGCAGCAGCACCTACCTAATGCTAGTCGGTCATACACATTTTATAGTAAGGTTAAAGGATGACTCACGTTAGACCGGGCCGTGGCCGGGCCGAAGCTTCCGTAGCTTCGTTTTCTATGGAAAACACCACGTGATCACCGATCAGCCGTCATAGAAAATGACATGTTGGACGCCTCGGCCCGGGCCCGGTCTAGCGTGAGTCATCCTTAACTCGTTCGCGTTTTTCCTGTAGGCATAGAAAAGTTAAGGAAATCTAAAGTTAATGTTTACGCTACACCCCTTACAGCAGGCGGGATACATTTTTTCGGTACTCGAGACCCAAATAAAAAACGGGATACATATGTACCAGAGTCGTTAACTTTTATAAGATTGTCCAAAAAAGTGACCTTTTTCTAAAATGTGTTTAATACTCGTGCAGTCTTTCGAACGGTGCCTATAGATAGCTCTGACGCAGTCAATTATACCTTGAATACAACATCATAATTGTTACACGTGGAAGTAGAAATAGAATAGGCGCTAATTTATCGCACGGAACCTTAGCATTACATCGCGTACGTTATACCTAAATATTACTCATGTCATCATTCTCTTGCCCTTGTCCCATTCACTTGGGGTCGGCGCAGCATGTCTTTCTCTTCCACACCTCTCTGTCGCCCGTCATTTCATCATTCACTTGCGTTCGTTTCATATCATCTCTCACACAGTCCATCCACCTTTTCCTCGGTTTTCCTTTCCTCGTACTTCCCTCCACATTCATTCGTAATACCTTTCCCGTCACATGACTTTCATCCCTCCGCATCACATGCCCGTACCACGCTAGGCGATTTGCCCTTACTTTTTCTGTTATACTAAATATCACTTATGTACCTACCGTCGAAATATTTCCAAAATTTCTCTCTGATTCAGAGTCTGATTTGAAAAATTTTGGGGACTACATATTTTTGTATGGCGATCGAAATTTTCCGTTTCCAAAATTAATGTTTCCACAACTTACATATATCAGCCGTAAAAATGCATGGTGACTTTATCAATGAGTTCATTCATAATTTCACCAAGCAATTTCGCAGCTCACTGTACATCTGTTTAAAAGATACAGCAGATGAAAGTTACTTTCCAAAATATGAATTAACTAGGTACGGTAAGGTGGGATAAGACTATCACCGGGGTAAGACTAACCCTTGTATGGAATACTTTGTCTTGCCCCGAACAAAATAAACCATGTTAGTCTTAGGACCTTACCTTAATTTTTACCTTAGTTTTAGCTTTTTTCGACCATGAATGCCATTGCAAAAGTCTGTATTAATTTTCTGTAATTTACTATGTTACTTAGGGGGCATCCATCGAAGGTGTTCAGAGAGAGGGTGTCAAGTCTGGGTCAAATATTCATACAATCCTCAAAAACATCTAGTAAATAGGAATTAAAACAACGCCCCCTGTTAATTTCACCCAACATATTCAAAGAGCTCGAGGTGGTTCTGTATATGGAATATTTTACACGCAAGTACTTACAAATCTTACTATCATGTGTGGTCAGTGCCGTCTTTATCATAAGAGCACACGGGGCCCGTGCCTATGGCTCCCATCCTCAAAGGGCCCCGAAGGACAGACAGGCATATATCATAGATCATTAGTAGAAAAATGTTAGTTTAATTAGCTTTCTTTACTTCCCAAAAGGGCCCCAAATGCTTATATGCCCAAGGGTCCCAGCATGGTAAAAACGGCCCTGTGTGTGGTATGCCCACAGATGGTTCGCACTGTAGTGGTAATTGAATTTGATGATTCGTACAAATACGTTGTTGGCATCACGCAATCAATTTACAGTTATATGTGATAATCTCTTACGTCGCCGTAAAGGGGCCCACTGATTAACAGTCCGCCGGACGGTATCGGCCTGTTAGTTGTTCGGAACTGTCAAAACTGACAGGCCGATACCGTCCGGCGCACTGTTAATCAGTGGGCCCCTTTAGATTTAATATAGGGCTGATTTACCAAGGAACTGAAATCAAGGTTAAGAGGGGGCGTAAAATCAGGAAATTAGGGAGATAACAGATCAATTATACTATTACTTATATAAACTAAAAAAAAAATACTGAACTATATAGTATTACATACCGTAAAATGGGGTGAGGTGGGTGAAATTTGACTTTCAAACCTCGATAAAATTTTATTTTTACATGTGAAAACTGAATGGTGTAGATAATACGTGGTTTGGACTTTGGACGTTTGTATTTTATTTTGGGGAACTACCCTTATTTTCATAACTTTGACGATAAAGAGGAAAACCCACCTCACCCCGTAGTGCCTCATATTTGGGGTGAGAGGGTTTTTCATACAAAGGTGATTTTGGAAGATTGTTGGATCGATTTTTTTTATTATGAATATTACTATAGCTCCATTTTAAATTGGAATACATTATTTTTGTAGCAGTAGCCTTAAAAACCCACCTCACCCCCTCTCCATCCTTCTCTCCCCATTCATAACCCATAGCTCCCCGCGAAGCCTACTCACCCCGTTTTACGGTACTACTAAAGTATACCATACCAGTACGGTTACCATCAGTTTGTCACTGACATAAACGCCGTCGAGAACGTAATTTACTTTCTATACCTACGTCCCGTTTGCACTAATATGCGAGTGCGAGCGAGATGTATAGAAAGTAAATTACGTTCTCGACGGCGTTTATGTCAGTGACAGGGCCCCAGTGTAAATTTCATTCGATAGCGTGACGTGCCGTACGCGTTTGCGTTAAGTGTCATTTTGTATGGGATATCGAGTTTCCAAACGTCCCGCTTGGCGCGCTGATAACGCAAACGCGAACGGTCGTCACGCTATCGAATGAAATTTACACTAAGATCTGGTATGGTATACTATACAAGGTATATACATACAACTGAAAATAAATGAATATTAGACATGTTTCCGTGATTTTTTTCTATCGAGACAACTTTAACCTTTAAAGGTTTTGCTCAGAATCTGCCCTTGCAAATATAGTCTAGTTTCCGTGTGAGTTTTTTCATGGCATTTTCCCTTGAATAATACGTGTAAAAATTCGATATAAAAACTAACTTGCGTTAGTTCCCTCTTAGGGCCACCCCACACTAGGGCATTTTCACGAAACGTCTAACCGTTACATTCCTGACAAAATGTATGGGATGTGACATTGACCGTCAGTTTTGTAGCGATTGCTAACCGGCCGTTAAAGGTGCACAGTTAAGTGAAAATGCCCACTAGCGTCCCTTGATTTTCGGCGTCTAGTCAGCGTTATGGAAAATGGCGTCGCTGCGCAGTAGCGTCAACGTTGCGTCCAGCAGCAGTCATAGAGACTAGACGCCGACGGATGGACTGGCCGCTAAAGGATATTTTAAAGTGTCTAAAACAATGAATCCGTACTTTGTACTATTTCTGTGTATTGCAGGCGGAAGACGTAACATATGTAGCTAATAATGCAGGTCAAAAGTCAACGGAATGCATTGCTACACCTATTTATTAGGTATTGCTTATGAATGGTTCAATGCAACTACTTGCTTTACATGCGATGCATTCACAAGGTCGTTCGTTTGCGATCTTCGATTTATAAAAATGGTTCAAAGTTGTAATATTCTTTTCCACATCACCTATTCGGAAAAGAGGTTCTTCTTCTTCCGTGCTAGGAGGGATTAAAGTGGTACTTTTCTGTTTTAGGACACCATTTTTTTAATCTTTTGCATATTTTTTTAGCTTAAATAATAAGTAGTTTGAGACATAATAGCCTAGTCGCCTTAGCGTCACTTGCACCATCCCACTAACGCGGGGTTAACCGGTTAAACCGTTAACCCAGTGTCAAATTGTACTGGTAACCATGGTAACTCCAGGTTTAACCGGTTATCCCCGGGTTAGTGGAATGGAAATGGTGCAAGTGGCACTTAAAGAGCTTACCCTTCTGTCGAAAACCTCGCCCAATGGTCATTCATACTCATTGTATGGACTGACGTTTATCTGACATGGCTACGTTGCGTACAAATAGCCATACAGTTGACGTGCCCCTCCCCCGCAAAAATCAGCAGACTATCTTGTACAGAAAATTACAGACAAGGCGTCTCCAGTTGTTAAATGCTCTAAGGTATTGATACTTAATTAAAGCCTGGCCAGGAATATATGATCACGCGCCGTGTTGCGGAATTTCACTGGAACTATTTTTTTCATACTCTGATGTCCCAGCAAAATGCGTGTGTGTGTTAATATGTGTTCAAAACGCGAAAGTTTTAAATATTATATAGTTGGGTTGTTTTATGGCAGCTAAATGCTATTTAGCGCAGCGAGTGCGTTGCGACATACGGCCTAAGAGTGCGCAGGAGTGCCGAGATAATCACCCACTTAACCGCAAAGCACATTAGAATGAACTAAGAGCACAGACTATTAGGCTCTGTCTTATTTGCCAAACTATTTGACTACAATATTCGCTTCCAAAATAGGTTTTGATTTCTTAACACAGCAAACAGCAATAGATAGGTAATTGCGGCAGCTTGCCCAGGCGACACTCTAGATTAGGGTTTTAGGGTTCCGTACCCAAAGGGTAAAAACGGGACAATTCGACAAGTCTCATTGTTGCTGACGTCACAGGCATCCATGGGCTACGGTTATCGCTTACCATCGGGCGGGCCGTATTCCTGTTTGTCACCATCATTGTATTATTTAAAAAAACTTTATTATATCGGCAAAAAACAGGCATTTCTCTTGCGATGTTTATGATGATAATGATGACAATTGTCACAAGATTTCAAAGAACTTTCGGTAATTCTTGACAGCAAATGAGTTCTGTGTCGGAATTTCGTGACAATTGTCGTATTTCTTGTAACAATTGTCATTAGCTTCGCAAAATAAGTACTTATTAACTGGCGATATAGTGGAGTTTTTTTTAATTAACATGTTGGTGGCAAACAACCACACCGCCCGTCTGATGGAAAGCGGTTACCGTAGCCTATGGAGGCCTGTGACGTCAGTAACAGTGATGTCGACAATTGCCGGACCTGTCACGTTGGTGAAATAGGGGCCAGGCTGTAACTCATGAACCGTGATAGTTTTTTTTTTTTTAATAAAAAAGCTGAAATTTTTACAGATGACGTATTTTTGTTGCCGCTATAACAACCCATACTAAAAACAGAATAAAATAAATATTTGAGAGGGGCTCCCATACAACAAACGTGATTTTTTTGCCGTTTTTTGTGTAATGGTACGGAAACCTTCGTGTGCGAGTCGAAATCGCACTTGACCGGTTTTTTATAATGAGTTTAAGTATAATGTATTTTTTATTGTTTTTTATGTGTTTTTATATTTTACTTTTAAGTATATATGCGTTTTCATTTTAACTTGTACTTTAAAGCGCGACTTAAGTCCGACAAAACATTTTTATAATATTATTGAGGGCGCCACTTCCTACGTGACTGTCACTTTTTTGACGTAAAATGCTTAAACATGGCAACAATTTAGTACCAATGGTGTTTTTTTGGTCCATTTTCTTTTATTTCTACTTTTTTATGTCGCACTATAGGTCGTGTTACAGTAACGTCTAACCGTCACATTCCGGACAAAATGTATTGGGGTTTGACATTGACCGTCAGTTTTGTGACGATTGCTAACCGGCCGTTAATGGTACACAGTTAAGTGAAAATGCCCATATATACCTATGCATATTGAAAAAAACCTAAACTGAGATTTCAAATGAATAAAGGAATAGGTAAATAACAAAATCCTATAAACAAAATACACATATAATCCAATCGCGACCCAAAAGTCAGATTTTAATAAGTTACTAAAAAATTGACAGCTGTTTTAAAATATTACAGAGACATTACATAACATGACATTACTGTATAAAAATCGGGCAAGTGCGAGTCGGACTCGCGCACGAAGGGTTTCGTACCATAATGCAAAAAACTGCAAAAAAAAAAACGGTCACCCATCCAAGTAGGTACTGACTACGGACCCCGCCCGACGTTGCTTAACTTCGGTCAAAAATCACGTTTGTTGTATGGGAGCCCCACTTAAATCTTTATTTTATTCTGTTTTTAGTATTTGTTGTTATAGCGGCAACAGAAATACATCATCTGTGAAAATTTCAACTGTTATATTAACTGATACAGCCTGGTGACAGACGGACGGACGGACGGACGGACGGACAGTGGAGTCTTAGTAATATGGTCCCGATTTACCCTTTGGGTACGGAACCCTAAAAAGCATCAATTATAAATGGTAATAAAATATAATTTATTGTAAAGTTATTTATTTATTTATATGAGCCTAGAGTGTCCCACAGCTGGGCAAAGGCCTCCCTCCTCCCTTTCCACGTATCCCGGTCTTGACCTGTCTCCCACCAGTTCCTGTTAAAGGCGTCGAGGTCTCGCCAACGCCTTCGAGGCTTGCCGCGACCCCGGGTTTGATGTGGGACCCAAATGACCCAATTGGTAGTTGTTTTAGCCCACAAGTCATCGCACGGCAAACGTGTCCCGCCCAGTCCGACTTCAGCTTGTAAAGCATTGTAAAGTTAGGCAAAGATAAATCTGCAATGATTTTGATAGCACACGCAGTCCAAGTGTTATTTATACGTCATAATTTCATAGAAGTTGACGTTTAAAATAACACGTGCACTGCGGGTGGTATCAAAATCGTTGCAGACTTATCTTGGTCTAACTCTACCTATTCATTTATTGCATCCAAGGTGAAGGCCAGTAACATTTTAAACGGCTTGCAAGATTTATCTAAGCATCTAATCGAAAAAAACAGGTTGAAGTTTGTAAACATACTTTTCGAGCTAGACAGGCCAATTCGAATGTACACTGACATCAGAATGATATTTGAATCATGTTATTTACTCATAGCAAAGAGAATAGATAGTATAGAGGGGTCCAGTCATAGTAAATTTTTAATTACACAAACGGGTCTACCGCGATATAATTTCATTGTTTTCATTGTTTTTGTTTGTGTAATTAAATATGTGTACAAAACGCGACAGTTTAAAGTGTTATATAGTAAATTTTGTAGTCACAGTAAATTTACTGCCATCTATCGACACACGACCAAAACTCAAAATGAAAACGTATAAAACTATCAAAAAATTAATATATTTGGATAAATGATTTTATTACTTTTATATCATTTTGACCCATGTTCATTCACTGATACCTATGTGTTAAAATTGTTAAATATGAAACGGTGTCGTCACCGCCATATAGCCGAGGATAGGCCGTTTTTTCCTTAGACTTTATTCATCTTATACGGAGTTACATATGTCTTTGCTCATAGAAAGATATATGTAACTCCGTATAAGATAAATAAAGTCTAAGGAAAAACGTGCCTCGGAAATCAAGAAAAAGTCATTCTCGAATAGATGGCGCCACACCTTTGGCCTATACTCCGTTAGATGGCGTTGACGACACCGTTTCATATTTAACAATTTTAACACATATCAGTGAAAGAACATGGATCAAAGTCTAATGGAAATAATAAATAAATAGGTAAATAAATCATTTATCCATTTATTTATTTTTTGATATTTTCATACATTTTCATTTTTAGTTTTAATGCTTTGTTAATAGATGGCAGTAAATTTACTGTGACTGCAAAATTTACTATGACAGTAACCCTCTATACTATCTATTCTCTTTGCTCATAGCAATCGTCTCGTCCGCATGCCAGCGACATGCACAATAACCGAATGACATCCATAGGGAATATTACGTGAAAGTCTGCATAGGGGGCGCCACTACGACAATCCATCACAATCTCAGGGTCTACCGCGAAACAAGAAAATTAAAATTCCGTTATCTAACCTCTCTATTCTTGCCTATTCGAGCGATAAAGAGGCAGACTAAATTTCGATTTTCACGTTTCCCGGTATTTGTAAACAAACCGCCTTGATTCATCAATGTCATATTTTATTGTCTGTGAAAACTTGTCAAAAATCAGTTTAAAGCACAGTATGTATAAGCAGTGGGGAGACACTCCTGACTTCGGTCGAACTCGGCTCCGCTCGGCTCAGCATTGCTCCGAGCAAGTATTAGGGTTGGCACCACTTGACTTCCTTGTTCGTGCACGACCACAGATAAGATAATCACTTGAATTTTGGCAACCCTAAATAGCCGAAAGGGATAGTGCCATATATTAGAAAGGGATAGCATGATTCGACCCTGAATCGCTGTCAAAGTTCGGGTTTGTAGGAAGTGTCCTTTCTGTACGGTAGTACTATTATTTCTTCTGTGGTATAAGTTACTCTATGGTTTACGATAGGCGGTAGTGCTGCACTCTGGCGGCAAAACATTGCAGTAATACGTATTAGATGTCATTCTGATATCAATGACATCAGTGGACGTTCACATTGGCCTGAATGTATGTGTCTACAATAACAAACTCTTGTCAATGTCAATGACGACCTCAGTGTCATTTAAAACTTATCGTTATGTCAAAAGTAAACTATTAATGTTATAAAAAACCGGACAAGTACCGGGTAAGTTCGCTTTTGTACTTCCATTACCTACTGTACTTAATTTATTTTTGTAAACCTGTGTTTTGTACAATAAAGTGATTGATTACTACTACTACTACTACTACTACAAGTGCGAGGCGGACTCGCACATCGAGGGTTCCGTACTTTTAAGTATTTGTTTTTATAGCGGCAACTGTAATACATCATCTGTGAAAATTTCAACACTCTAGCTATTACGGTTCATGAGTTACAGCCTGGTGACAGACAGACAGGACGGACGGACAGACGGACAGTGGAGTCTTGGTAATAGGGTCCCGTTTTTACCCTTTGGGTACGGAACCCTAATAATAGGGTCCCATTTTTACCCTTTGGGTACGGAACCCTATTAATAGGGTCCCGTTTTTACCCTTTGGGTACGGAACCCTAAAAAAGATAAAAAGATAAACACCGATCAATGTCAATGTCAAATTACGCTGTCACAACTATACACCGTGGGCCTCGATAAACCGATAGATTAATCATGTATATCCTTGATATAATAGTTACCTATTAGGAGTAAATAACAGGTCTAATGGAATGTATTACACCACATATATATACCGTCATGTGGGGTAAGTGGGGACAGAAGGAGTAACATTAGACAAAGAAAATATTCCTAAATTTTATAATAATAATGTGAACGTGGCGGGCAGCAGTGCACTTTTAACAATCTTTAAATCAGGGTTTACTAGTTTACTACAGCTAGATTTGTTCATAATGAAAAAAAATTGTCTGTAGTTACACTAGTTATAGTTACCCCACCTGGCGGTACATGTATAGGAAACACACGTGTTTTGAGCAGCATTTTTTATGTAATTCGACATTAAGAGGCCATATACATCTCTAAGTAATTGTAATAAGTTACTTTGAATTGGTAATTGCAGTTAGTTGTATTTTATAAAATTGTTGATGTATTGTTATTATTTTTGCTTGTATGTAAATTCAATGTTGACGTGTAAAAGTGCCCTTGTGGCCTATTTGCTGAATAAATGTTGAAGTTTTGAAGTAAGCAATCCATTATTGTGTAGCGCACGCCTAAGATCACTAAATAGTGAATAAATCTAAGATAAGCTTATAACCAAATGCGAATCATACGAAGATTTGCTGATTAAATAGGATAGGTACTCGTTCGAACGTAATACTTAAGTCAATATTGGTACTCCATTATATGTCGGCACTTGCGTACTTAGGGGCTATTCATAAATTACGTCATTTCAAATTAGGGGGGGGGGGGTCTGGACATCGGATGACGGTAGCATGAAGTAGGAGGAAATGGGGTCATTTGAAGCATGATTTTTGGATGATTATAGGGGGGGGGGGGTCCAAAATCGTCAAAAATCGATGACGTAATTTATGGACAGCCCCTTACACCTACATACTTAAACAATCTGGAAAATGTTATTAAGAAACAAGTTGCTTAAAATAACGTACCTGTTATTGAAATATGGGATAGCTCATCAAATTAATATAAAAGTCGCTAATTACCTCATACTATTGTCACTGTGACTAGTGTGACTAGGTATGAAATGGTAGTGAAATTAAATACTTTGACCGTACGTACTAAAAGCGGTCCAGACAATATGAGGATGGAGGAGATTCTCAAGATGTCGAACTCTTTTCGGAGTCGTTTTTAGGGTTCCGTACCCAAAGGGTAAAACGGGACCCTATTACTAAGACTCCGCTGTCCGTCCGTCCGTCCGTCTGTCACCAGGCTGTATCTCACGAACCGTGATAGACAGTTGAAATTTTCACAGATGATGTATTTCTGTTGCCGCTATAACAACAAATACTAAAAACAGAATAAAATTTAAATTTAAGTGGGGCTCCCATACAACAAACGTGATTTTTGACCTAAGTTAAGCAACGTCGGGCGGGGTCAGTACTTGGATGGGGATGGGTGACCGTTTTTTTTTGCCGTTTTTTGCATTATGGTACGGAACCCTTCGTGCGCGAGTCCGACTCGCACTTGCCCGGTTTTTTTAAATAGGTACCGTTAAATGTTAACGATATACTAGCTGTGCTTTAAAGGTAATTTAGTTTCTATGTCAACCTTTGTGACTGTTAACGGAGGTTTTTATACCATAGGTATTGTAACAAGACAATAGGCGCTGCTATGTAAGTTTATTTCTAATAAGGCTTGTACAAAATGTACAGTCAGCTGCAGAGAAAAGGTACCCCCCCTGCAAATAAATTTGTATGCAAAGGTGCTAAGCTAATAGTATTGCTGGTTGTACAAAATTAGTTGAAATTACAGTGACAGATTTAACTTTTTCTATTTTATTAATAATTTTAATGATTTTAAACATTAAATTTCATAATATCTATGTAGTTTTCTATTTTTTTATGAATATCGTCTTATTTACTGTAATAAAAGCTGACAACTGACAGTGAAAAAACTGACAACTGGTAGTGAGTAGCGTATGACAACATAATTGATTAGGTACCTATTTATTTGTTTGCCTAAAAATTTTATGTTTGTGATTTTGAAAATAACTCCTAAACTATAGACCGACCGCTTACTCGTCCTTCCCCGTCACCCCCGTACCGCGCAGGCGAGGACTCATTTAAACGGTCTGTCTATAAGAGTTTTTGCTTTTAACTATTTTAACTCAAAGGCATCAGAAGTTATGGTTGAAGTCTGTCAGGTTATTCGGGCTCACGTTGTATTTTTCCATACATCCAGGTCAATGACACGTCAGTAGGATAACCAATTATTGTAACCACTAAACACACGACTTAGGACCGCAACCGTTTTGCCAACCGCATTCGGCATAATGGCGACCGCATGAACGAATATCGTTTAAGACTAAAAAACATAAACATTTTAAATTGCTTGTGGAATAGAATTTTAGGGAAAGGATTTATTCGGTTTTAGGAGCTACTTTTCCAGCTGAGAAATCGCTAAGATGTTAGGAAGAGTAATCTTACAGCAGTGTGAAAAAAAATATGGGAAGTTTTGAATGTAGGTAGCAGGCACTGGGTTGTATGCAAGGAAAAGGGTAGATTAGGAAACTCAAAATCCCATACAAAATGACACTTAACACAAACGCGTACGGCACGTCACGCTATCGAATTAAATTTACGGTTATAGTTCGTTTTTTTAGCATTAGAAAAAAGGTAAAAAATCTTGTTGTGTCTTTTTATTGAAAAACACTTTAGAAAAATAAGTCACGGCAAATATGTAACAATTATGAATCATATACGATTATTTACATTATTTTGCTTTCATAAGTAATAGTTACAGATTTTTAAAAAGCGTTTTTCAATTAAAAGACACGTCAATATCGCCTAGCCTTTTTCTAATGCTAAAAAACGAACTATAGCAGTATTTTTGTCACGAAACGACACTTACATATCTCGTGTTCAAAATGACCGAAGAAAAGAAACGTTGGCATTAAAAACATAAAGGCCTCACTTAACGGCATGATACATGTATGATATGATTATATCATCATAATAATCTAATAGTGCACACGTAACTTACTTTCGCTTTTCCCCATTATTACCAGTACCAGCTGTCGAAAATGTCCACGAACGGGTATATCCGTGGTTTCACTTTGTTTTATATTTGTAACGTGTTAGTTTTTTGTAACAAATAGTTAACAACGAAATCAACGAACGCCATATTCTGGCAAACCAATTTGTTAGTAAATAAAGGGTAAATTTTAGAGATGCAACGGATAGTTGTTTATCGGCCGTATATCCGGTATCCGGCCGCCGAATATTCGGCCAGCGGAACTATACCTACATTTTGGTTTATCAGGTGCGCATTCTGCAGGTTTGACCTGTTTCCTAGTGAACGTTCGCGCGGACACATTTCTAGGTTCGAAATGAGTGCGCGTGCAAGTCAGTGGAATGTTTAAATTGTTTAAACATAATAAATAAGTACGATTATGACCGTGTCTGTTTCTTAAATCCAATTTGTTTACTCCAAAATCAAGCAATGTTACTATCCGGTATCCGGCCGGATAGTAGGTCACTATCCGGTATCCGGCCGGATAGTAAAATAATGGCCGGATAGGCCGGATACCGGATAGTAACCGAATATCCGGTGCATCTCTAGTAAATTTGTACAATGTAAATGCAAAAACTCGCTCTCCGATCCCGATGGCTGTTTTTGACACGAAACGCGGCTCATCATAAAATAACTTTTTAACATGCGGTATTTAGCCAGATGTATTTTGAGTATCTAACCCTTAGCCCTTATTACCATTTCTGGTGTGTGATTTTTTATTTACAAAACATAAGCTCGATTAAAGGATGACTCACGCTAGACCGGGCCGGGGCCGAGCCGGAGCTTCCGGCGCTTCGTTTTCTGGGGAAAGCACCACGTGATCACCGATCAGCCGTCAGCCCGTCACAGAAAATGACATGCCGGACGCTTGGGCCCGGACACGCCCCGGTCTAGCGTGAGTCGTCCTTAAAAGCGAGAAGAAAATAGCTCTATCTCTTTTATTTGTAAGTAACTATTGCAGGCTTGCAATTGACCCCAAACACTCACAAGATATAGTATGAATTATCTCAGGTGATTTTTACGGGCTCGGACCCTAATCTGTAAAACAAAAGGTATTGTTTCCTTTATGCAGTGTTTACAATGCTTACTGCTAATAGCCCCGACATAAGTAACGGGAACAAGCACGTTTAAAAAGCAAATTTACTTTTCTAATTATATAGTTCAAATTCATGAAACAGCCCATTCCGAGATCGAGACCTTCTGTTATCTTCAAAAACAAGGCCGCCCTGATTGTTCTCTGAACGAGGTGTCATATGAATTTGAACTTTAATACTATCACGATAGTTGCTTTTTAAACGACATGGTTGCTTTGGCACGTGCTGTAGACCGTCTTAAAAGAAACAAAGGCTTTTGTTTAACGGATTAGCACCCGAACCCGAAAAAATCATTTGAGAATTCATACTATACATACTTTGTCAATTTAATATTGGATCAGTTTCCGTCTTACTCTAGTATCCTGTTGTAGTGAAAGTGCTGTATAGATGCGCTGGAGCATAACGTGTCGCAGATTGACAGATACATTACACAGCCTTTGATAAATGTATAAATAAATAAAACAGCGCACCCCTACTGTGTCCTGGTAGCAGAGAGAAAAGTTTTTCGCAAGATCCTGGGACCTATTCAGAGAGATGACGGCACCTGGAGGATCCGGAAAAATGCCGAGATCGAGGAGTTAGTAGCCGAACCCAATATCGTCGGCGAAACGAAAGCGCACATACTTCGCTGGTTCAGTCACCTACTTAGAATGGGAGAGGATCGGGCTGTCAAGAGGGCGTTCTTGGGACGACCGACTGGTAGCCGTCCGGTGGGTCGGCCCAGGTATCGCTAGGAAGACAGTGTGGCGGCGGATCTGTTTCAGCTTCGCGTCAGTAACTGGCAGGAAGTTGCGCAGGATCGGGACAGGTGGCACGCTCTCGTTTCGGAGGCCAAGATTCTCTTTGGATCGCTGAGCCAAAATAGTTAGTTAGTTAAATAGAAGGCTGCGTAATGTATCTGCCTTTAATTTACTAATTTTACTAAAATCATTGTACGTATCATATCATTTATTCAGTAATAGTCATACATTGTCATTTATATATACAATTAAGGATAATATAGAATTAACTAAAAATTACACATGGCAATTGCTAATTGTAAGTTATAGTACTGTGACAAAATGTATGGGGTTTGACATTGACCGTCAGTTTTGTGACGACTGCTAACCGGACAACGCCCTTGCTAAAGGGGCCCACTGATTAACAGTCCGCCAGACGGTATCGGCACAGGTTAGAACAAAATTTTGACAGTTCCGAACAACTGACAGGCCGATATCGTCCGGCGGACTGTTAATCAGTGGGCCCCTTGAGATTCGAGCCCAGGACCTCCAGCTTCGTAGGCTCACTAAATAGGCTATGCCGATAAAAAATACTTTTTCCTCATTATAACCTCAATTAGTTAATTTATGGGTCAAACAGATCACTGTGTTATGTCTTTCCTGTAGACATACACAAGAGTTAAGGGCTATAAAGGTTAATTTTCTTATTTAACCCTTATCCACGTGAAAAGGTCCTCCTTTTATTTAAAGAACTATGATAAAATCATTACTTACATGCCCACAAGCTGTTAACTATTGCCCACAGGAGAGAAATCTAGTGTGTTATCGCGAACAGCACATTTTTCTCTCCTGTGGGCAATAGTTAACAGCTTGTGGGCGTGTAAGCAATGATTTTATCATAGTTCTCTAAATAAAAGGAGGACCTTTCCACGTGGATAAGGGTTAAATTTTTGTTAAATAAGGAGCGGTGGTGGCCGAAGGAGCGGTGGTGGCCGAGTGGATATGACGCCCGACTTTCAATCCGGAGGTCGCGGGTTCAAATCCTGGCTCGTACCAATGAGTTTTTCGGAACTTATGTACGAAATATCATTTGATATTTACCGCTAGCTTTTCGGTGAAGGAAAACATCGTGAGGAAACCTGCATACATCTGCGAAGAAATTCAAAGGTGTATGTGAAGTCCCCAATCCGCATTGGGCTAGCGTGGGGACTATAGCCCAAGCCCTCTCGCGCATGAGAGGAGGCCTGTGCCCAGCAGTGGGACGTATATAGGCTGAATTATTATTATTATATTATTAAGGGTTAAATAAGAAAATTAACCTTTATAGCCCTTAACTCTTGTGTATGTCTACAGGAAAGACATAACACAGTGATCTGTTTGACCCTTATATTTTATACTTTTCTTATTAATTTTAGTGTAATTTTTGTTGACATGTTTTTTAAGTTTATTTATAAATTTAAAAAATATAATTTTAATTTTTATATGATAATATTTTAATTTTAATAATTTTAATTTTATATGTTGTATGGGTACATTTTTTGCCTGAAATAAATTTGATTGGTTGATTGATTGATAAATAAGTCAATTGAGGCTTGTAGCGCGTTTATGAATAAACCAATCAATCTGTCAATAATCAGTTTGAATACGCGCCAAGTGCGCTCGCGCATAGGGGCCAAAGTCCGATTTGACGCGGACCACCGCTGACCACAGCAAGTTCTACTGTTATTGGAACTTGACAACATTCTAATCCATAGACTAGGAATCCTCTAGACGGAGTTTAGAGCAATTGTTTCATGAAACCGATGCTGCCAAAAATACGAGGGTGCGGAGGACGAGGTGAGCGAGTCCCGTGCCGTGATTGGTCCGTTCAAATACACGGACGTCACACAAAGACACTTTGGGCGATTGTGCACTACAATGAATTTTACTGTCCGGCAGAGTTTTTACGGTCCGATATGGCACGCCATTAAATGTATATAGTAGCTCGTGCACTAGACGTAATTTTACTTTTCCCCATTCCGGACAGTTTTTTTTCCGGTCCGAGATGACAGCTATGAAAAACGTGTTTATGCTTGTCCACTGCGTCTGGAATTACTATTATTCATGACTTAGCCGGGCGGGGGCGGGCTAGTGGGGGGGGGGGGGTGTTTCATGCCACTGCGCC
Source organism: Cydia splendana (assembly GCF_910591565.1). Lineage (NCBI taxonomy): Eukaryota > Metazoa > Arthropoda > Insecta > Lepidoptera > Tortricidae > Cydia > Cydia splendana. Next base: position 3,590,978 of record NC_085968.1, read on the forward strand.
GCACCTGCGAGTAAAAAGACGGACAAGTGCACAAGCCAATCATCCGGTTTTTTCATGCCACTGCGCCGCACCTGCGAGTAAAAAGACGGACAAGTGCACAAGCCAATCATCCGTTTTTTTCATACCATATCGGACCATGAAAACTCGGACTGCCGGACAGTAAAATTCATTGCAGTGCACAATCGCCCTTTCGACTCGAAAATGGAGTAAAACTACCGTATGCGTGGCAGAGAGTAGAGCTACTATGCTCAGTCTAGAGGATGTCTTGTCAGTGTTCTAATCATTCTTCGTAGTTAAAGATAAAGAGGCAATTTGAGCAGTTTCGACACGAGTTTTGAATGTGTCGTTAGTTTTTCGTTGAAATTAAGAAGGTTAAGAGGATATTCGTATTGCAACTGTAAAAATCTAACTTCTGACATTGACTCTAGTTATTCTGACACTAATTAAAATTACATCGAATAATAATTAACTGTGCAGGCATGCAACTATGCTTACCTACATATAGCAAATAAAGTTTGATTGATTGAGTTTTTTTTTTTAAGTTTGTTGTAAAAGTAATATTTAAAAATTACAACGGTACCTGAGCAATTCTCAAATGTGTAAGGAAATCTGGTAACAAAAAAGGAATGTTTCTTAGAAACTTTCTGGGACATCTTGGGAAATATGGTGGAAGTTGTTCAACTTCATGTACTTTACCAGCATACCAATTATTATAGAAATCAGTATGTGATGTACAAACTTTTTGAGAATTGCTCACCTACGGTCTTACGTCTTAATTTTGTCGACTTAGTAAGTTTCATTTGCCCTCGCACTTTTTAAACGTCAAACCTAATTGCACCCGAGAAACCGTAGTATGTATATAGGTACTTATATAATCTGTGTAAGAGTACTTATTTCAGTGTCACGTATAATATCATTCGGACCAATCACAGATTTCGCGTGTCGAAGTGTCATTTAGTGGTTAATTGCAGATTTTATGATCACGCTGCGCTGCGCCGGAGCAGTTTTACGTCAGTAAATCGTAGCCACTTAACAACTGTATATAAATGGAGGTTTTGTTATACTGGTGTGAACGATTGGAATTACTGAGGGCTGTAATTAACTAATTATGTAAAGGTAGCATATTATGCAAGGTTAGAAGATGGTAGTGAAATCTCAGTCTTTGTTGTTCGTGTTTTTAAAACAATGGTTATAAGGTCGAAATAAAGTATGTATATAGGATAAATTCAGTTAGATCGAGAAAACTGTATGCAATTTGAGAAAATATTTCGTCATTTATGTTGTTTTTAATACGGTTATTTTTGCGAATGTATGGTTATACTCAGCAACTTTTGATCTACCTTTATACCTATTATTATTCCCCTCGCAAAATATGGCTAAGGGTTAAAAATATATTCCGTACAAGAGCTATTTTGTTTATTTAATTTTAAACTTGTACACTACAAAACTGTACACTTTAATTTTATAATATACTAGCTGTGCCCGCGGCTCCGCCCGCGTGGAATTCGGTCTGTGTCAGTAATCGGCTAATTACTAATCCTAATTTCTCTCCCTCTCCCCTGTAGGCGGAACATGAAGTAAAGTTGACAGATGGATATGCTAGAGGACTGCAGTCCAGATAAAATATTTTACAATTAGGTACCACTAAATAAAACTACACTCCAAAATCAATATTTTTTTCGCCCTTATTCAAATTTTACACGTGATATAAACGACAGAGTAGTAGATGTATATCGGACGATACAGTAAGGTATACGCGCGCGAGCGAAAGCGAAGCGGCCTGCCTGGCTAGGGCGCCACTCACCGTGGTCTTCTTCAGACTCCTGAGGAAGACCACGTACCCCTTGTAACCTCAATGCGTTGCGAGACTTTCGCGAATGATTGGATTTTTTTCTGGAAGGCATGGTAATGCGTATTAAACGCGAGTCCCAAATCGATTGACTCCGCAATCGACCAGTGCCGTTTTGATGCCCTAAGCATTTCTAGACCATGGTGCCCCCTCTCCCTAGGGTCATCGAGATTACATTGAATTTTTTTGGTCAGTTGAGTGACGTTCATTGCCGCATTACAGCTGAGAATGGAAATTAGTCACAACATTTTATCAGGAAATTTGACAGTGCTACAGCAGTAACGTTGCAACAGAGTAATGCTGCTGCAGTCGCCATACCTTAGAAAGTTATTGAAAACGCGAGCGAAGCGAGCGCGAAAATTTTTCGATATAAAAACGCAATTTGATAGACAGTTGTACATTTTTACTTTGAGTATGGAAATCAGTCACATCATTTTATCACGAAAATTGACAGTGCTGCAGCAGTACCGTTGCAACAGAGTAATGCTGCTGCAGTCGCCAAACCTTAGAAAGTTATTGAAAACGCGAGCGAAGGAAGCGCGAAAATTTTTTGATATAAAAACGCATTTTGATAGACAGTTGTACATTTTTAGTTTTAGTATGGAAATCAGTCACATAATTTTATCACGAAAATTGACAGTGCTGCAGCAGTAACGTTGCAACAGAGAAATGCTGCTGCAGTCGCCAAACCTTAGAAAGTTATTGAAAACGCGAGCGAAGCGTGCGCGAAAATTTTTCGATATAAAAACGCAATTTGATAGACAGTTGTACATTTTTACTTTTAGTATGGAAATCAGTCACATCATTTTATCACGATAATTGACAGTGCTGCAGCAGTAACGTTGCAACAGAGTAATGCTGCTGCAGTCGCCATATCTTAGAAAGTTATTGAAAACGCGAGCGAAGCGAGCGCGAAAATGTTTCGATATAAAACGCAATTTGATAGATAGTTGTACATTTCTACTTTTAGTATGGAAATTAGTCACATCATTTTATCACGAAAATTGACAGTACTGCAGCAGTAACGTTGCAACAGAGTAATGCTACTGCAGTCGCCACCCGATTGTCACGTTTATCATATCTTAGAATGTTACTGAAAACGCGAACGAAGCGAGCGCGAAAATTTTTCGATATAAAAAACGCAGTTTGATAGACAGTTGTACATTTTCAGGGTTCCGTACCCAAAGGGTAAAACGGGACCCTATTACTAAGACTCCGCTGTCCGTCCGTCCGTCCATCCGTCCGTCTGTCACCAGGCTGTATCTCACGAACCGTGATAGCTAGACAGTTGAAATTTTCACAGATGATGTATTTCTGTTGCCGCTATAACAACAAATACTAAAAACAGAATAAAATAAAGATTTAAGTGGGGCTCCCATACAACAAACGTGACTTTTGACCGAAGTTAAGCAACGTCGGGCTAGGTCAGTACTTGGATGGGTGACCGTTTTTTTTTGCCGTTTTTGCATTATGGTACGGAACCCTTCATGCGCGAGTCTGACTCGCACTTGCCCGGTTTTTTACTTTTAGTCCCAACCAGGCGCGAATCCAGGATTTCATACAGAGAAGGGATGGGACGTTATTAGATGGGTACTTGTACACGTATAAAAGTTTCATGTAGGTACCTACTCCACGACGACTGCAATGCTGATGCAGCCTGCGCTTTTTTTTGCCTACGGTTTTGGTGCCCCCTAGACGTGGTGCCCTAAGCAAGTGCTTATTTTGCCTAAAAGGGTTAATCCGGCACTGCAAATGACAGAGGTCAATGTTTTTTTTGTCAAAGTACCCACTTTGTATGAATATGGGTTTGATATGGGTGCAATATAATTACGATTAGGTATAGTTCATGATGGAGAAAATTAATAATTTTAAATAATTATGCAATTATACGCGTGTTTGATAATTATGTGTGTTTATTTTACTACTATGTAACTATGTAAACTCATTTTTAGTTTTCTTTATTTATTAATGTTTACTCAGTTCCCCAAAAGACTGCAATGAAGGGCAATTAATTTACTGTCGTTTAATTTTGTTATATTATTAATTTATTAAATCAACATAATTATTCAATTATTTTTGTTGATATCCGTACCCCCTGCTCTAAACTTAGAGTTAATTTGGCAAAATCTTTCCTCGGTGGCTTATTCATGTCACAACGTATTAAATTCAGTGCCATCTGTTAGTTTACCAGGGTACTCAATAGTGGTAGCACATATTTGAAAAAAGTTTGCCCCTCCTTCCTAAGTAGCGCCATAAGATTCAGGGGCAAACTTAAGTCAATCAAGTGTTGTGGCTACCCCCCCCTTTTAGGGGTTGAATTTTTATAGCCTATAACCTGGCCGGGGATTTTCTCGACAGATTAGTAAAGTTTTCATCAAAATCCGTTCAGCCGTTTTCACGTGATGCGCGTTCAAATAAACAGACAAACAGATAAACAGACAAACAGACAAAAATTCTAAAAACTTTTGGAACGTGTTCTGTTATCGATTCTAAGTATCCCCAGCCAACTTTTTTTCAAATATCTTCCATGTACAGACTTTCGACCGTCTTCAGCTTTATTATATGTATAGATTAAGTAAATAAAATAAAAATAAAAAATAATTTATTCAGTAACTTAATAGCTTAACAATAAGCAGGTTGGTGTGTATTTTTAAGTAAAAAAGATATCTGTGTCCCTTCCTTACTGGTTTGCTTAGTAACAAGAAAAATACAACGGAATATTAAAATAGAATTATGAGCCACGGAATGTATAGTTAGGTAGTTTTATGGTTAATAGTACCTATTAAAAATGCATAATTTGGGTCGTTTTTCTTCTATTGCCTTCACAGCTACCTGTGAAGGCAATAGAATGTTTTAAAACACGAACCGTTGTAAAACTCGAATTTGATTTCATTATACAGCGTGGGCCCTAATAACTCGACACACCTATTTCTAACGGTGTATCTGGTTAATGTGCATAATGCGATGCAGTTAACCGATTTTTTGTGTAACATTCAAACAGCTGATGAATTGACAGCTGCCAACAAAGCCAATTAAAATGATTTTAGATAATTAATTTCAGTTTTAGTTTAATACATATTCATTGTAGAAGAAGTATACATTTTAAGAAAAATTCGTGTTTTTAATTTAGTCGTATTAATAAAACACGATTGCACAAAATAAGTAGGTAAGGTTTACTCGGGTAATTCCGAATGTCCAAAACTGTCGGATAATTCCGAAAGAGACTTTTATTATGATGGAATTAAGGGTGATTTTCATCTGAATTTCGGAATTATCCGACATTCGGTAATACCCGAATACACCTTAGGTACATAACAAAGAGATAATACAATAATTGGCTACAAAGGCGAACTTACCACTTTAAGGGATCACTTCCAGATTTTAAGCAACTAAGGGCCACTTGCACCATCTCACTAACCCGGGGTTAACCCGTTAAACCGTTAACCCAGTGTCAAATTGTACTGGTAACCATGGTAACTCCAGGCACCTCCAGGTTTAACCGGTTAACCCCGGATTAATGGGATGGTGCAAGTGGCGCTAAGAGATTTAGCCGCCGAAGTAGATGCCGCTGTAAGTATGGCGCCATCGCTCGAAAAGATGGCACCATACCTTTGGCCTATCCTCGAGTAGATGGCGATACTTTTTGACATTTAACAAATTTAACACATATCAGTGAAAGAATCAATGTCAAATAGCGTTCTGAAGAGTTTTAATCATTTGTGTCGAACGATGGCAGTAAATGTACTGACTACATAATTTACTTTGACAATATTCCTATATTTCAAATTATCTTTGCTTTAAATCCTTACCTGAGAGGCATAACACTATAAGTCCCTTTTATGTGATTTTCGGTTTTTTACAGTATCGTACATAATTTCTGATGCTCCATCGATCCATAAAACTATATTTTCACTTCTCATGCTCAAAAAGTGCACCTTTATGTCGTGCGTAGACGACATCACAGATCGCATTTTATGCTCTAGAGCATAAAAGTAAAATTTTCTTCTAAGACTAATAAGGTAATCGGTCTCAACAGCCAAACAGTTAATAGTTATTTGTACAACAAGAGATCAAAGTTTGATATTTCTTCGAGTGCTTATTTTGAGTCCCGTGCAAGTGAAAGATTCTATAATAGATTCACGAGCGTAGCGAGTGAATCTAATTTAGAATCTTGAGCGTAGTAAGGGATTCAAAAGCGCACGAGATGTAAATAACTTTGATCTCGTGTAGTACACAAATTTTTTCACCCTAAGCAGTGAGAACATACCTAGAGGGACACAGATAATAGAACCCAAGTATATCGAACTTGTATTAGACCCCGCATGTTGAAATGACTATAAAGGTCACTTGAATGTCATTTTGTCTCACTCAGTGAGCAAAATGCGATTTTGCTCACTGAGTGAGACCCAATCAGTGAGCAAAATGCGATTTTGCTCACTGAGTGAGACAAAATGACTCAGTGAGCAAAATCGCATTTTGCTCACTGTTTTTAAGAAGCAAAGTACCCTTGTTCGAGCTGCTGAGGTGAAAAACATATTGCACAATTTTACTGAGCAATAAAATTGTGTAGATGACAAAACTTGTTATATTATTTTATTTTTGCTACAATTTATTAGAAATTCGTATTTTCTGTCATTAAATTTAGTAAATCACATAAAATAGGAGTCGATTATCGTTCAAAAATGCTCCGAAATGTTTGACTTGGCAGAAAACCAAGCGTCTGAAACTCTGATCACATGTTGAAAAAAAAAAAAAAAAAAAGTTAGTTGGCTGGAATTGGTTATGTATTATGTTCTTTCGCTTTACGACAATTTCGTGGTGTAAATTCGCTTCGCTCAGACCAAAAAATTGCCTCGGGTAAAAATGGGTCACTTTATGCCCTTGTTGTACAATCTACTGTTTTACGAAGCTACCACAAAACATAAGGCGCTACCTAGTTGGCGCTTGTCAAACTCGGGAGCACGATTTTTTTCTCAGACTAACGCTTTCGTCATAAAGCTTTTAAAAAGTAGGTTTGAACGCTCAGAGTATGACAGAATCCCATGGAACGTCCCAGGTATCGCTGGTGCGATGCTGTTCGGACTTGCGCGATCGCCATGCCGATAACTGGCGGGAGATCGCGCAGGATCGAGACTCGAGACACAGTTTTACTCGGTCGGAGACCAACGGCGGTAGCACGTTCGCATTTTTATCGCCTGTCACGTTCTAACAAGTATGTATGTAAGTGCAGAATTGACAGGCATAGTGATAAAAATGCAACCATGCTGCCAGCGCAAGACTCCTTTTTGGTCGCTAAGCTATTAAGTAAATAAAGTTTGAACATAGAACCTATAAACTTACAGCAAAAAAATTAGGTAGGCCATAAACTTATAGGCGCTTAACTTAATGCTTTAGTTCATAGCCACTCACATGCTTGATATTTTTCAGTGACCTCTATTATTATAATAAAATAAGGGTGACAGCTGGTAGCTACAGTTACCAAAAGCAAGTGAGTGGCTAAGTACTAAAAAAGTTTTTGCTCCGGAAATAAAATTCCTTGACTATGTTATTTAACAATTTAGAAATGCATAATCGGTGTGTTTACAGTGAGGCCGCATTAATAGAAGGTAATGATTGGCAGTTTTAAAAATGCAGTTAATTGTCCTTTGACTTTGCATTATTCTACAAACAAGCGTCAATTACTAATGCAAAATGCACAGTATAAAATGCATACTTATCGTGTTAGCGGTTAATTTTGCTATTGTTTGTGTTATATTACAAATTGATGAGTTGTCAGAAATCGTAAAATTGGAACAAGTAGGTAGGTACATATTTAATTTGTAGCAGATTATTTGAAATAAAGTTGTTATCTCAAGTGAAAATGGCTAGTATTTACCTATATTTTTTAGCAACCCCGAAATTAAAACAAAATCAATAGTTGATCCCATTGTCATCATGTTATTATTTTGATGATGGGATCCTGAAGAATACTACGAAAATATTTTCCAGATTTGACAATTTTAGCGCGATAAGGACTACTGCAGCTTAGGCGAAAAATTACGTAAAAATCTCAAAAATCGCGGTTTTGTTCTATTATTATTATCTATATTTATTTGTATATATCTGTCTATTATAAATGTATCGTCGTGTACCCACGACGTAAGCTTTATTTAATTTACTGTAATGTCCCATATTAAATTAAACACTCTACGCATTATGCCAAAAAAACCGCATCGAAATCGGTCCATCCATTTGAGAGCTACGATGTCACAGATAGACACACAGACAAACTTTGGCGTCTAGCATATAACACCCTTCTTATTGCGTCGGGGGTTAAAAAAATAGGAATTAGGAAATGTCAATGGATGAAGGTAGATTCAGTTTGCCAGATTGGGCAGAAATGTAGCCCGCGCGACGGCGACGCAACTTTTGCGTTGCGTCAACGCAACGTCGGCGCGACGGGAGCGTTTATCGGGCGCCGGCGCCTCACCAGCGTCCACGCAGCGACGACGTGACGTCTCTAACGTCTTTCGAACGTCGGCGTCTTGACGTCTTGTCAGCGCCCGCGTCAGGGCAAGAACGCTGTGCAGCCTCACACAGTTCACCTTAATGCAGTAATACATAGACCAGTCATTATCCATCGTTAACTAGAGATTAGATTACGTCAAATCGTGGGTTTTCCGTAATACTACCTCGTTTTCTAAGTGTACCTATCTATACCTACTTCCGTTCGAAACCACGTACCTATGAGTAGATGTAGAAATCATTCTATCTGACTTTATAGATTACTTGCGGGAGATAAGATACTCGCAGCTAGCAGAAATTAAATCACTACATCATATAAAACAAAGTCCCCCGCCGCGTCTGTCTGTTTGTGTATGTTTTTTTTTTATTTTTTTATTTTTTTCGATGTGGCGCTCGCACAGCTCTTGTGAGTAAGGACCCCGCTAAGGATACGGGCGAGCCTTGCTCATATGCATATCTGTCGCCAGTTTTCCCTTAGTCGCCTTATACGACACCCACGGGACGAGATGGAAACTACTGAACGGATTTTCATGCGGTTTTCACCAATCAATAGAGTGATTCTTGAGGAAGGTTTAGGTGTGTAATTTGTTAAGATTTTGTGTATCTCGTGCGAAGCCGGGGCGGGTCGCTAGTATTAATCTATTACTATGCCCAGCCTGTGATTATTTCTATGTAGGTACATTAGAGTCAGTCCGTTAAAAGTCTGCAGCGGATTTGATAGCCCACGCAGTGCACGTGTTATTTTAAACGTCAAACTGCTATGAAATTATGACGTATAAATGACACTTTCACTGCGTGGGCTATCAAATCCGCTGCAGACTTTTCTTGGTCTAACTCTAGGATGATTCGTGTAGATCAATAGATCTCGGAAAATAATTTATTTATTGAGGAAAACGATTATAATGTATTAAAACATGCAATTACTTCCGTTGTTCTGATGCATCCACATTAAGTTGAAGGCAAGAATGATATTTCCGTAAATAATGTTATTCCTATACCTACTATGTAAATCACAAAAGAGATAGATTTATCACGTATGTGCCTACATAGGTAGTTAGTTAGTTCAACGAGGAAAATAAATAAATAAGAGGGGCACGTATTATATAATGGTAACTAGTTTTGAATATATAATATATTAGGTCCTTACCTATGAAATTGGCGTTTTTGTTCATAGATATAAGTCTGATCCTAGTTTTTTTTTTTTTACAAAAGTACATACACAATTACAATAAAACTACAGTGCACTCAATAAACAACGATTTTACACACAATTAATTGTTATTTTTTATTGTTAAGTGTTCAGAATTAAGGCTTGAAAATAGGTCTTTTCATGTGCTGTCGGTTCGAGTATTAAAATTACTTATATTTTTCTAATGGTACCAATTTTCAAGAAATGGAGATATTGAAAACATACCTTAAAGGTGTCAAAAATTACTGGAAAAATTTTGTTTGGTTTGAATTAGCCATCAAAAAAATATCCGCAAAATTAATTGTATGGAAATTCGTGTTTCGTTGAAATTCTCCGAACAAAACGCCAATTTCATAGGTAATGACCTAATATAACGCAGCCAGCCTTATGGGAACCCTTCCACAGGGATCGGACCTGGGTGATGTAGCTTAATATATACATATTGGGCTAGGTCACCCATGCTATGTTTTTTTTTTTGTTTTTTAGGTATTAGTTTTAGTTATATATAACTACGTTTTAACAACTACGTCTTACTATACGGGATACTATTTCTGCATTAGCGCTTTCTTTTGAACAATTATGTACTTATAATTAAATGTATAAAAAATATGAAAAGGTACTTCCGTATCCGATATCGGGTCGGACATTGTGGAAATGTACTTACGAGACGAGTAGGAAGATAGTTTAGTCCTATGCATAAGCATTTATTAATAATAAAAAATTAATACAGTTTAATTAGGGTTCCGTACCCAAAGGGTAAAAATACTACCCTATTACTAAGACTCCGCTGTCCGTCTGTCCGTCTGTCCGTCTGTCCCTCTGTCCCTCTGTCGCTCTGTCCTTCTGTTCTTCTGTCCGTTTGTCCGTCTGTCCGTCCGTCCGTCCGTCTGCCTGTCTGTCATCAGGCTGTATCTCATGAACCGTACTAGCTAGGCAGTTGAAATGTTCACAGATGATGTATTTCTCTTGCCGCTATAAATATTTGAGTGGGGCTCCCACACAACAAACGTGATTTTTTGCCGTTTTTTGCGTAATGGTACGGAACCCTTCGTGCGCGAGTCCGACTCACACTTGGCCGGTTTGTTATAGTCTTACCTAGTTTAGCTACAAGCCCTTTGCTCGCATTAAGCAACACATATAAAACAAGTAACGCAGTCTGTTGCAACTGCATCCGTGAAATGAAACTAACGAGGCCGTGCGTTGGTTGCACTTCCCTGATGAAAGAGCTCGCTCGGGCGCGACGGTGATCAATGTTACCCTTATGGCCCGATTTGAGTCATGAAAGTGACTTGACTACCATGTCAGTCGAGAGGAATAATGGTGGTATTTATAATACCTAGAGAAACTTTGTCTCACCACGCATAACATCAATTTGATAAGCAGGTTGAATATAGCTGTTACGTTACTTTATGTGAAATTTAAAGAATGACTACAATAATATATGTGTCGCTTAACTTCAAATTCAGGTAAATCCATTCGACCCTCTCAGCAAATATCTACCCTATTAACTTTCCTTAATACCAAAATCGCATAATCTGACAGATGGATTTACCCGAGTTTGAAGTTAAGCAACTTATATTTAGTATTTTATGTGACTCCTACATAAAAAGTAGAGATGCAACGGCCAGAACATCGGCCGAATATTCGGTATCTGGCCGCCGAATATTCGGCCAGTGGAACTATACCTACATTTCGGTTTTTAAGGTACGCATTGTGCAGGTTTTGACCTGTTTCGTAGTGAACGTTCGCGCGGACTTATTTCTAGGTTCTAAATGAGTGCCCGTGCAAGTGAGTGGAATATTTAAATTGTTTTTAAAGTAAGTAATAAACGCGACCGTGACTGTTTCTTATTCCAATTTTGTTTACTCCGAAATCAAGCTATGTTACTATCCGGTATCCGGCCGGATAGTAGACCACTATCCGGTATCCGGCCGGATAGTAGACCACTATCCGGTATCCAGCCGGATAGTAGACCACTATCCGGTATCCCGCCGGATAGTAGACCACTATCTGGTATCCGGCCGGATGTTAAAATAATGGCCGGGTAGGCCGGATACCGGATAGTAACCGAATATCCGGTGCATCTCTAATAAAAAGGCATTAAAATACGATTGTGGGTTTATAAAACGAGCTGAAAGCGAGCGTCAAGTAGGTATAGTCTGTCTTTTTAGGTATTTAAATTAAAGTAAACAAACAATTTGTATATTTTCGGGTAGTTAACATTTATTGGTTAACCAACCAAATACAAAACCGCCTGGATCAGTCACTGAACGACTTGATTTTAACCTACATTATTTGATCATGTAATGTTTTCATCTACCCTCAAATGGCTTCTTAAGCCATTTTTGTTTACTTTTATTTGGTTTACCTTTATTTTGCCGGCAATTTTTCTGCAGATTTTCGTTTCAAAGAAAATTTTTCAAGTAATTTCAAATCGCAAAATAATCTTTACATAGAATATTTACTTCAAATAATTTTAGTTCGGATTAGTTATGGTTCACCAAAAATTTAAAACATTAGTTTTGTTTCAAGAACAATTTGTTCATGTAGTTTGATTTCACAGAATCATCGATCTGTAGAAAAGTCACTTCTTATAAATACGGTTCACCAAAATTTAATATACAGAATAGTAATTTAGTCGAATTTTATTTATTGAGTCGTAAATATAACGCAATCTGCTTCTCTGGCAGGAATTCGTTTTTAGGGGTTGCCGTTCTAACCTAACCCACTTTTCTGGCAACAGTTCGTTTTCTTGGGGGTCGCAGTTATAACCTAACCTAACCCACTTTTCTGGCAACAGTTCGTTTTCTTAGGGGTCGCAGTTCTAACCTAACCTAACTCAATTTTATGGAATAAGTTCGTTTTTTTGGGGCTCGCAGATCTAACCTAACCCACTTTTCTGGCAACAGTTCGTTTTCTTGGGGGTCGCAGTTCTAACCTAACCTAACCCACTTTTCTGGCAACAGTTCGTTTTCTTGGGGTCACAGTTCTAACTTAACCTAACCCACTTTTCCAGCAACGGTTCGTTTTCTTAGGGGTTGCAGCTCTAAAATAACCTAAACTCATTTTTTTTAGCAATTTCATTGAATACTACGAGTATGTGAAAGGTAATTTAGTAAAATAATAATTGTTGAAATTAATATTCTGTGAACTGTAGTGTCGCACAAATAATATTCAATTAATAATAATTCTACAGTCAGTCTTTTATTTTATTTAAAAATCTTTGAATAATTTATTCTGAATTTTAATCAAGTTACAAAATATGTTTCTTTGAAATGAATACTCGAAGAAACAGAATTACTTAATTGTAACAAAAATGTGCGATTCGATTATTCTATGAATAATTTTCAGTATTACAAAATTCTGCGAAAAATTTGGCGGTATAATAAGGGTACACCCTTTTATTTAAAAACCTAAAGATACAGAGTTATAGTTAGAGACATTTTTACTGTTTTTCGGAAATAGTCTATCTACGGTAATCGGTTTTCCCGTTTATAAAAACCGGGCAAGTGCGAGTCGGACTCGCGCACGAAAGGTTCCATACCATAATGCAAAAAATGGCAAAAAAAACGGTCACCCATCCAAGTACTGACCCCGCCCGACGTTGCTTAACTTCTGTCAAAAATCACGTTTGTTGTATGGGAGCCCCACTTAAATCTTTATTTTATTCTGTTTTTAGTATTTTTTGTTATAGCGGCAACAGAAATTCATCATCTGTGAAAATTTCAACTGTCTTGCTATCACGGTTCGTGCATGAGATACAGCCTGGTGACAGACGGACGGACGGACGGACAGCGGAGTCTTAGTAATAGAGTTCCGTTTTACCCTTTGGGTACGGAACCTTAAAAACACGGTCATATTTAACCAAATAAAATAAACGAGTTTTTTAATCAATTGCTATTCCAATAAAATACAACGGCACCTTTCACATAGAAAAATGTATAACCTGTGACATTTTGAGGCCAATCACAAATTTCACTGCCCAAAAACCTGTCGGAGTACCTTCATCGATTCTGTGCTACTTTGTATCATTAGTAACCATATTATGCGAGCCCTTCCGGCTATCATATACCTACTTACCTATAATAGAACCTACGAATCTCAAGGGAAACGCCAAAAAGTTTGTCTTAAAGGGGTTGTTATAGGTTCTTTCGTTTTAAAGAGATTTCGAGTTACAGAGGTGAAACAAAATGAAATATATACCTATTTTATTATTTATTTAAACTTTATTGCACAAAGTACAATAAAATGTACAAATGGCAGACTTAATGCGTAAAGGCATTCTCAACCAGTCACCCGTAGGGCTAAACAGAGATGTAATAACAATGGTGCAAGAAGAAAAGTAAGAGAATTTAATATTCGTATTATTTAATTAGAGAGGTAATTTTCACATAATATTTTTTTTTCACACGGACTAAATAGATAAAAGCAGCTTTCCCACCAGTGCTACAATTTTGGTAGTAAAAAAAATCTAAAAACTTAGATATCACATCCCTAGTGCGAAAAACGTTCAATAAACAAGACCAAGTGCGGATAGTTCGAAAAACTCGCGCGGCTAGAAGATGTTGATGTCAACTTGAGCCAGTCTTCTCCGAGCCCACGGAGGTAAATTTAAAACTTAGGTAATAAAATATTACGCTTGTGAATAATAACTTAGATATTATGAAACAGAATTTTAGTTGTGCATACCTACACCAATTAAGGACCATGTAATTAATATAGGTAATTGTAATTATGTAGGTAGGTACTTGACAATTTGACATCCTAGGAAAGTACCAACATGGTACCAACATAAATATCAGGATGTACTGAAGATTTTAGCAGGCCAACCATTATGATGGCAGATTTAATTTTTATTTTAAACTATGATAATCAAAACTTTAAAGAAGTTTAAACGCACCGACAATTTAAGTTGATGCCAATATGTTACATACCTACTCTGATACTTAACTTTATAATAGTTGACTTTTATATTTTTTACCTGACATAAGGTAGTGGTACTAGTGCTCGACATGCTAATGCCCAATAGATGACACCCTGCTGTCACCTCTATTGACAATGACTTAAGTTTCAAGATGACATGTACTGGGACCGCGTCGAGCACCAGTACCACCACCTTAATAGTAGAAACCATGATATCGTGTTATGATGAATACTCGTTTAAAGGTATTAGATAAGTAGCAATTAATAGGGTAAGTATAGGGATTCTTAATAAAAGTTTTAATAAAAGAAAATTCCTAATAAATGTAATAATAAAAAATAACTTCACCCTTTCAAAACCAACCTTTGCCTCCTTCTCGAAAACAAACACTTCGAAGCACTGAAAACAAAACACTCGCGGTTCGAACTCGAAGTTTCGAATTTCGAATACAAAGTTCGATTTCAAATGACGCCCGGCCCTCTCGGCCAACGGAGAGCGACTGTTTTCTTACGTGCGAAGATGGAAAGCCTGTGCTTGTAAGGCTGGCCAACGCTGGGCGTTTTGAACGCGCATTTGGCCCTTCGACATTTTACTATACTCTGATAGCCGTGCCGTTATCGAGAACGTTCTCCATTTACTATGCCGAATATTCTCAAGCGAGAACATTTCCCATACAAAAGGGAAAACGTGAACGGCACCACTATTTTGACCACGTTAACTTTGCACAAACTTGGCAGTAAGAATACATACATATCCATATAAGCTCCATACTAACTTAGCGTGGTCTGACTCTAAATAATTGACATATGACAGTTCCTTCTAGTCTCTTTAGGCTGGGCTTAGTTTAAAAAATAATATTCAATAATGGTTTTACCCTTTTTTTTTACTTAAAAAACGTTACATTTCTAAATAAATTAATGAGCTAAACTAAAAAATATCTAGGAACATTTTACGTGACAGGTACGCCATATAAAAATGAACTATCATTGGGACCATCATTCGACGCGAGAGGTAGGTATAAATTTCCACTAACTAATAACTACTTATCCAAATAACACTTCATGTCACACCCCTGCAACTGTCCATAGGCTACTGTGATCGCTTACCACCAGGTATGTATGCTTGTTCAGACAAGTCGTCAGCGACTCACTCATTTTTAGGGTTCCGTGCCCAAAGGGTAAAACGGGACCCTATTACTAAGACTTCGCTGTCCGTCCGTCCGTCCGTCCGTCTGTCCGTCCGTCCGTCCGTCCGTCTGTCACCAGGCTGTATCTCACGAACCGTGATAGCTAGACAGTTGAATTTTTCACAGATGATGCCCATATAACCATTCCAGTCGCAGAATCACAAAGTGGTAACTAAATGTCAGATGTGTCGTAACAGAGTCCACACAATGTGTCTAGAATTGTTTCGAAACAAAGTGTCGTCGCCGTGTCTACACTTTTCCGTAACAAGGTGTCGACACATTTGTGTGCACTTTGCGTGCGGTTTGCGACTAAATCTGACAGCAAATTTGTGACAGCAAATGTCAATATAAAATACCTCTTGAAAACCAAGGTTTGTCAAACTACTATTAGTGTCTCGTGTGCTCGTAATTCTAGTAAGTCATCATGGGCAATGCAAATGATAATAATCGACCGAAACCATATAAACACCCAACACCCGTCAACCCTTTACAGAAAAGTTTTTAAAGAAATTCAATAAGCTACTTAGGTCAGGCAACGAATGCTCCAAAAGTTGTAGAGGGAAATGCTCGGAACACAATTTTTGACTCCGTAACTCGGTTTGACAAGTTAGGAGGTGAACATATCAAAAGTCCCCGGCCGTAGCCCTTGAGCGGGGGGGGAGAGAGGGGGCTTTGAAGGTCCCATTTTCCCGTTTTTCGATTATATCTCGGAAACTATGCATCTCAGCGACATGGCCACTTATACAAAATGAAAGTTAATTTAATTTGTTACAAGTTTATTCAATCAATTTTTTCGATATGTTGAATAGTTTTTGAGATATCCGCTCTTGAAAGTTTATTTAGGGCTCTCAATTTTATCTTGATATATCTATATCAGTGAAGGTGCTAGGCCGTGTTTGGTATCGTTTTCGTATAAATCTGGGGTGCTGAATCCATTTAAGATATCACATTGACACCATTCCACAAAATAAAAATAAATCTTTTTAGGGTTCCGTACCTCAAAAGGAAAAAACGGAACCCTTATAGGATCACTCGTGCGTCTGTATGTATGTCCGTCTGAATACACAAAATAGTTCTTTACCTATAGATGACAGGAAAACCTATTAGAAATGTGCAGTCAAACGCGAGTCGGACTTAATGTACGGAACCCTTAATACGCGAGTCCGACTCGCACTTGGCCGGTTTTTTTGAAACTCTTCTTGACGCTTAACCGCTGAACCGATTTCGTTGAAATTTGGTATAGAAATAGTTTGCGTCCCGGAACAGGACATAGGATAGATCTTATAACCAAAATCATCTTTTGAAGGTGTGAAAAGTGGCGTGGAAATTTGTACGGGAAATCAATAACCGCTGAACCGATTTATATGAAATTTGGGATGGTCTACATCTTTGATTTAGTTAAAAATGATGAAAAAACATGACTTCAAACCTAAACTTAAACAGTATTAACTTCAAGAAGTCAATTCTGAATTCCCCCCTACACCTCATTTCACACCTTTAAAGGATGATTTTTGAGATAACTTATTATATCCTGTCTCGGGACTCAAAATATATGTGTACCAAATTTAAATTAAAACTGTTCAGCAGTTTAAGCGTGAAGAGGAGTTTAAAAGAAAGTATTTTAATAAGTTTATATGTTTTTACTTCGGAATGGTGTCAATGTGATACCTTAACTAAATTTGGTACTGCGAATTTATACGAAAACGATACCAAACATGGCCTCGTAGCTTTACTGTTGTAGAAGTCAAAATAAAATTGAGAGCCCTAAATTCTTATTACTTGGCCAAACTTGTGTAGAAGGAAAAGGTAAAATAAAAGTCTTCGGCAGGAATATAAGACACAAATATATTTTTTTTTTGCGTTACTATTTCATTCATCAAATATAAACATACCTTGATTATACTATTCTAGTGAGATCCTCATAGATAAACAAAAACATTTACTTAAAAAATTACAAGGTCGAAATGTCACGGAACTTGTGAGAGTAATATGTGAAAAATAAAAACTTTTATGACAAAAAAAATCTGAACACAATTTAAGAATCACCCAATTGCGTCGAGGAATCATCTGTATTTTTGCTTGTTTCATTACCTCCTCGCTTCGTTTTTGTCCTTTGTATTCTGTAGCAATTTGTTAGATCTGAAAATAAAGATAACTTGCGTCGTCACGGATGTCGATTTATAGGTTTTAGGGAGTGCAGAATTCGAAAACGATGATCATTTTATAATCCAAGATGGCGGCTACGTATTTTGTCATAAAAGTGGAATCCAAAATAGTCATCATTTTCGAAATCTGCGCCCCCTAAAACCTATAAAACGATATCCATGACGACTTTTATGACATAGTGCATTGCCGCCGTTTTGAAATTAAAAATTTTATCATTTTCGAAATCTGCGCCCCCTAAAACCTATAAAACGACACCCATGACGACTTTTATGGCATAGTGCATGGCCGCCATTTTGGATTCCAAAATGGTCATCATTTTCAAAATTGGGGCCCCCTAAAACGTATAAAACGACATCCATGACGACTTTTATGACACAGTGCATGGCCGCCATTTCGGATTCCAAAATGGTCATTATTTTCGAAATCGGCACTCCCTAAAACCTATATATCGACACCCATCTCGACTTTTATGACAAAGTGTTTTGCTACCATCTGCATGCAAGACATTTCTATTATTTTTACGTACAAAAATGGCCCCCTGTCAACTTTCAATCGAGATTTAATCGATAATTTATTCGATTAATATTCAGATTAATTCAATTTCAATCTATGTTAGGTCGACTAAACTAATCGCGATTAAAATTTGAGAATTAACTTTTTTTATTCCATTAATTAGTCGAATAAACAGTTAATCGATTAATGCCCATCTCTGACCACGGCATTTTTACACTTTGAGAATATCTGAAAACAAATCAACACAAGGAGCCATTTTGCAAATCCAGTAACATACCAGTAACTTTGTTATTACTTTTGACAGCGCGTGTCATGTGTCAACACAGAGTCGACACAAAGTCGAAACATTGCAACTACTTTGTGACTGCAATATTTCTCAGCCTTAAACCATATTTATACATCATAATTAACAAGTTTCGTAGTATGTAAAGCGTTATTTCTGTTATTTAAGTATAGTATACGCATCGAAGTACTAAAAATGCTTCAAATAATATAGTTATGAACACAGGCACTGAGAAGTAAACAATTTCATTTCCGGCTAAACTAAAACAATGTGGTGGCGCGTTGATTATATTACACTTAGTTTATCAAATCACTCGAGCAGTTTAATTCCCCATAATAATTTAAGTCCTATTGTAATATAAATGCAAACAATATATAATTACGTCTTGTAATCCGTTTTAGAGATGGCGTATTAATGTCACTTATTTTTATTTAAGTATTTTTCCATCTGACAGTTTCCATTTGACAGGAACAAAATGAACGAATGAACGAATGATTTTGGCATGAAGTAGTCGCAAACCCGAAACAATGTGTGCACACGGCGACCACACTTTATGTCACTTTGTGTCATGTGTCGACCCTTCCCCATTTCTGGTAACTGTGTCGACACGGCGACGACTCTGCGACTGGAATTGTGACCGAAACAGACGGTGTCGACACAAGATGTGTCAACACCGCGTCGTAACGGCGACTGGAAATGGTTGTATGGGTGTATTTCTGTTGCCGCTATAACAACAAATACTAAAAACAGAATAAAATAAAGATTTAAATGGGGCTCCCATACAACAAACGTGATTTTTGACCAAAGTTAAGCAACGTCGGGAGTGGTCAGTACTTGGATGGGTGACCTTTTTTTTTTGCTTTTTTTTTCGTTTTATTTTTGCATTATGGTACGGAACCCTTCGTGCGCGAGTACGACTCGCACTTGCCCGGTTTTTCTAACCACGCTGGTGATTTTTCTCTCGAAACTGTTTAAAAAGTTAAATTTAGGGCCACCCCACACTAGCGTCTCCCGAGCGTCGTCGTTTAGGCAACTCTATGGTTGATACTCGATGCAACGTTGGAGCAACTAATAAAAGTAAACAAACAATTTGTACATTTTCGGGTACTTAGTTATAACATTTATTGATTAACCAACCAAATACAAAAACGCCGCGATCTGTTACTAAACGACCTGACTTCAACCTACATTATTTGATCGTGTAATGTTTTCATCTACCCTCAACTGGCTTAAGGAGCCATTTGAGGGTAGCTTTTGTTTACTTTTATTTAAATACCTAAAGATACAGATTATTTGATTTACAACTTATAATGAATATCTATCGCGTTAATTAAAGACAATATTATAATTATATGAGATAGGTCCCAGTAACTGGCATGATGTAGTTTATTATAAGCATGCAGGAAGACCAAAGCAGGAAGGTAGGCCTGTTACTCGTAATAGAATAAATATATATCAAAGCCAGTAAGCTAATTACTAAACTAATTTTATTACATATGTGCTTTTTTATTGACTGATTTCCTTTTAATTTTACGATGCGTGTTGCGAATGACAGGTATATGTGAAAATGTACGTTTTATTTTGACGAAACCTGAGAATGAGCTTTCTGCATGATGACGACAGAAAAAAGAAGGAAAAAAAACTAATTTTACTGTCTACCTCTAAATATTTCTTTTTCTAAAAAAAAACATCACAATGAAAATGAAAAAATAAAAATGAAATAGTTATTTGTGCTGAGGTGAAAATGTTTATTTTTCTGTTACACAATACAGATTAATTTATAAAGGTTAGGATCTCCTAGTAGGTATATGCCACTGTAAAAGCCCGAAGTACGGCAAAACCTAGGATTTACCGGTAAGACCTAGGTTTTGCCGTACTTCGGGCTTTTACAGTAACATATACATAACCTGTAGCAGGAGATCCTGCTTTTCCATCATGTTAGTTAAAAACCAAAATAAATGAACAAATTTAAGTGTTAAGAAACTTTAGAAACTTAAAAATAACAAAAGTGAGTGTGTGTGTGTGTGTGTGTGTGTGTGTGTGTGTGTGTGTGTGTGTGCGTGTATTTATGAAGTTATGTTGCATATACGAGTCCTTCAACGCTTTCATAATTTAGGTATTTTAACCATTCAGATACTACTTTTTTGCAAGTGAATTGTTGTAAAGAATAAATATTTAAGTTTTTATTGAGTATAGTTAATAATAATATAGTTGAAGGTTTTTTCGTCTGCAGTCAGCCTTATACCTTAAACTACCGGCCCAATTAAAAACAGAAAATTGCCATCGTCATATAATCTTCTAGTTGCCGGTACCGTACGAACTTACGATGCATTATATTATGCATTATATACATTATGATGTCCTGTTTATGACCTCAACTCAAGGAACTAGAATAACTATAAAATTCTGACTAGAGCTTAAAAACCGGCAAAGTGCGAGTCGGACTCGCGCAGAAGGGTTCCGTACCATTATAACGCAAAAAACTGCAAAAAAAATCGCATTTGTTGTATGGGAGCCCCACTTAAATATTTATTTTATTTTGTTTTTAGTATTTGTTGTTATAGCGGCAACAGAAATACATCATCTGTGAATTTTTCAACTGTCTAGCTATCACGGTTCATGAGTTACAGCCTGGTGACAGACAGACGGTCAGACGGACAAACGGACAGACGGAGAGACGGACAGACGGACAGCCGGACAGCGGAGTCTTAGTAATAGGGTCCCGTTTTTACCCTTTGGGTGCGGAACCCTAAAAATTACCCCACATATACTGTGCCGCGAGCGACTGGACTGTAGCAGGGATGTAACGGATGTGGTTTTATCGGAACCGAAAACGGAAACAGATGTTTTCAATTTAGTTTAACGGAACCGAAAACGGAAACGGAACCGAAAACGGAAACCAAAACGGAACCGGAATCAGAATCGGAGCCTGACTTTTTAACGATGTAGTCGTTTTCTCCTTTCTAGAATAAACCTTCAGACAAAGTTTACACTTAGCCGTGTCCCCACTAACTTCATCAAAATAGTTCCAAATCGAACTTGATTTCGGCTTCATTGTGCGTTTTTTTACACACTAACATTCACCACACACACTACACACAGTCAGTAGTCAGTACACAACAGAACACATACGATTTTAATTTTAATAACACGAATAAAATGTACGCCGCCGCCGCGCGAAGCATTGACATCCGTTATAACTTCCGTTTCAAACATAACGGAACCGGAACAGAAACGGATGTGTAATACCAAACGGAAGTTCCGCCTTAACGGAAACGGAACCGGAGCTCCGTAACATCCCTGGACTGTAGGTACAGTCAGCAGCAGAAGTTGCTAAGCGGGCGAGGTGTGCAAAATTACCTTGACACGCTATTCTCTTAAAAATAAAGTCGCGTCAAGATCATTTTGAACACCTCGCCCGCTTAGTAACTTCTGCTGCTGAGTGTACTGCGTGTAGCTTGACGACGTCATATATTGTTAAGGTGACAGTCCATTTCCAACGACAGCAGCACTACCATGCATTTTACTATGGAAATTGACAATAACACCGACGCGTTTACGTAGTAGTGCAGCTGCGGTCAGAAATGGAATGTTACACTTATAATAAGGGGATTATCCCCTTATGACCGCAGCTGCACTACTAGTACGAAACGAGTCGGTGTTATTGTCAATTTCCATAGTAAAATGAATGGTAGTGCTGCTGTCGTTGGAAATGGACTGTCACCTTAATGCGCAAGATGTTTGACATACAGTATTTTATTTTAGCGACCCCCTTATTCATAAACGCGCTACAAACCACAATTAGCTAATAATCGTTTGTCTTTATCTGACATTTTGACTTATGTATTTGTAAGAAAGGGATGAAACAATTTAACTAAATCAGGCCCGTAAAGTTTTACGAATAAGGGGGTAAAAGTTTAAGCTTTGATTGGCCAAAATTAAGCCAATCAAAACTTTTGGTGATCAATCACAACTTTTTCTTTAAAGTGGGAAATTGTGTCAAGTGCACTTTTGAATTGGCCTGTCAGTTGTGCTGCTCGGGACGTAGCATTACATAATTCAGTTTGTTGAACTCGCGCTCTTGGCTTCAATGAAATGTTCATACAAAATTACCTGTTTTAATTGCTCTGAGTCATGGTATAATAATATACTCCGCCTGGTACTCTCTTCCCGTCTTTTCGTGGTCACGTGACTGACACAAGCCTACGTCATCATGCGACAGCGCTATATGATAATATGCGATAGCGCTATATAAAGTGGCAATGTTATTGTGACGTAGGCTTGTGTCACTCTGGGAAGAGAAGACCATGTTTTATTAGACTATGCTCTGAGTGTAAATTATATACGAAAAAAATTTTTGGAAGTCGGTTAAAAACCCGTAAAAAGAACCGTAATATATAAAATCGATTAAATATTTATTAATGCATAATTGTTGATCAATTTCGATGCAAATTCTCACAGTCCAGCTAGCTCAAAGCTATATTTTATTGTGATACCGTTACTCTAAAAAAAAATATGCGAATTTGTCTAGACTAGCCTGGGTAATCTAAGTTTGAACCGGTTTTTCGGAGGCTTGTGCTTAAACTCCCGTTATTATTTGGCATACTTTAATAACTAAAATAAATCTGTTATAGACAAGTTATAGCGTTAACGTTATTTGCTTAAGGCTAGGATCTCCAAGAGTACAAAAAAAAAACCAGGCAAGTGCGAGTCGGACTCGCGCACGAAGGGTTCCGTACCATAATGCAAAAAACGGCAAAAAAAAAAACGGTCTCCCATCCAAGTACTGACCCCGCCCGACGTTGCTTAACTTCGGTCAAAAATCACGTTTGTTGTATGGGAGCCCCACTTAAATCTTTATTTTATTCTGTTTATAGTATTTGTTGTTATAGCGGCAACAGAAATACATCATCTGTGAAAATTTCAACTAGCTATCACGGTTCGTGAGATACAGCCTGGTGACAGACGGACAGACGGACGGACGGACGGACGGACGGACAGCGGAGTCTTAGTAATAGGGTCCCGTTTTACCCTTTGGGTACGGAACCCTAAAAACGCCTAATTAAGACATACATCTGGAGCATCGTTTTGTTTGGGTGTGAGACGTGGACAATGCGGCAGAAAGATAGGAAACGATTAGAGACTTTTGAGATGTGGTTGTGGAGAAGAATGGAGAGAATAAGTTGGACAGAGGAAAAAACGAACGAGGAAGTGCTGCAAATTGTTGGAGAGAAGAGAAACCTGCTGAGGACCAAAGAGAATAGACGAGGCAAAATGATAGGTCACTTGATAAGACACGACACTTTCTTTAAAACTATATTAGAAGGCAAGATCAAAGCTAGGAGAGGAAGAGGAAAACCACGAGCAAGCTATACACAAAAACTAAAAGCAAAAGCGAATGTCGTGTCTTACCAGGTAGTCGAGGACCGCGAAAACTGGCGCATACTCCACCGACAAGAGCCATGCTCTTAAATTATGATGATGATAACGTTACATTAATAAGTAGAAAACCATTTAATATTCCTACAAGGTGTAATAAAATAGTGGTGATAGTGGTTAACCGTTTAACGGCACATTCGGTATCGTGTTCTATTTATAGTTCGTTTTTTTAGCATTAGAAAAAAACTACGCAATCTTGACGTGTCTTTTAATTGAAGGCAGTGACCCGCCTATGAAGTCGATGGTCCAGGGTTTGAATCCCGGTAAGGGCATTTATTTGTGTGATGATGATGACACAGATATTTGTTCCTGAGTCATGGTTGTTTTCCATGTATTTTATTTATATGTATATTAGGTAAATATATCGTTGTCTACCCACAACACAGCCTTCTTGAGCTTACCGTGGGGCTTAGTCAATTTTTGTCCTATAGTATTTATTTCTTTATTAAAGTTTTTTTTTTCACAAAATGCTGAACAATTCAGCCTGTATATCAGAACAGGGTAGGAATTTATATGGGGTTATTCAAAAATAAATTTAAAACAATAAAACGAACATTTTTTCACACACCAATTTCAATTTTCTTTATTATTTATCCCGACACAAAAAGAGGGATGTTTGACCGGTACGTGTGTATCACCTTGACACCGTAGCTCTTATAGCTCCTCTCTCTCTGGCTCTACACCCCACACACACTCCAGCCCCACTCTACAGCCCTGGACCAGCGAGATGGCCATGCGATGGTTATGGCTCCTCTACACGATGGCCCAGCACTGGACCAGCGAGATGGCCATGCGAAGGTTCTGGCTCCTCTACACGATGGCCTAGCGCTGGACAAGCGAGATGGCCATGCGATGGTTGAGAGCACGCACTATGGAATGGGCGATGAATACCTTTGATGTGCGGACGAAAAACCATCGCCATCTCGCTGCGCCTTAAGCCATCCGACACCATTACCCTCTGGCCTCTCTACGCGCTGGCCCATCTTAGTGGGCCAGTATGATAGTCCATTTTAATTTTATTTGGAAGCAGGTTCTCTAGAGGTGATTCCTAGATACACTTTAAAAAAATACATTAATTGCGTTGGGGGTTTTTTAATTTTCGATTTAATTATTAACAATAATCTCCTCATTCTCTCCTTGTCTTGTTTGTATAACTATTAAAGTAGAATTTAAGAAAGAGAAAGAAGAAAGAGCCGATGCTGAAGACACAGAAGTAGTGGAAGAAAGCAGGCAGCGGGCAGGGGGTTAACTTTTGTTGGTAGTACAGATGAGAAATTACCAGAATGAATTGTACCTGAAAATAAAATAAATATTATGAATTACCTATGTTTGTGACATATGTCTATTTATATTTCTATTTAATTTAATGGCTAAAAAAAATGGCTGTTCTCTAATGGCTGCTCTACACGATGGGCCAACGCCGGCCACTCCAAGTGACGCATTTATGCGTTAGAGGGAGCAAGTGATATTGCTACCTCATTCTACCGCATGGCCGACGTTGGCCCATCGTGTAGAGGAGCCATAAAATTTTGGCTGGTCCATTTTCTATGGGAAGGTAAAATTTTTTTCGCGATTTCGGGGTCCCATAGTAAAAGTTGCACAGTCAGTATAATCCCAAAACCTTCCTGGCAACAGGTATGCAGTTCTTTTTTAGCCACCGTGTATAGCCTCGCAACACCCACGGTCCCACCCATGGTACTAAATACAACAATGAACTTAAGTTCAATTGGAACATACGGCCAATTGGAATATAACAGACATGCATTTCTTTCATTGAGTTTGATTATAACATAAAATAAATTCATACCATATTTCCTTGACTTTTAATTTAAAATTCAATTATTTTTTTGTATTTATTTATTTATTTAAACTTTATTGCACAAAATACAAATAAAATGTACAAATGGCGGACTTAATGCCTAAAGGCATTCTCTACCAGTCAACCATAGGGCTAAACAGAGATGTAATAAAAATGGTGCAAGAAGAAGAGTAAGAGAATTCAATTAGGAACTATTGCAAACAACTGAAAAACATCTATCGTAGGCCTTATAACTCTGTATCTTTAGGTATTTAAATAAAAGTAAACAAACAATTTGTAAATTTTCGGGTAGTTATAACATTTATTGGTTAACCAACCAAATACAGAACCGCCTGGATCTGTCACTGAACGACCTGACTTTAACCTACATTATTTGATCATGGAATGTTTTCATCTACCCTCAACTGGCGTAAGGAGCCATTTGAGGGTAGATTTTGTTTACTTTTATTTAAATACCTAAAGATACAGAGTTATAGGAGGATCAGTTATTATACCTACCTAGTACCTACTACCACTACCACTACCGAAGTGTTGTTAATGATAGAAAAGGGTGTAAAGTATAAGACGTACGGACATATTTGTCTTTCAAATTAGTACAGTGTTGTACCCACATTATCTGGTAACTCGAACTCAAAAATTTGACGAATGACAATTCAGTTATCACTTTATCAGTTAACCACAGTAAAATACGTGGCCTTTTTCAGCTGTCAAACTCGGAGGCACAGGACACGATTAATTCTTAGGCCGTTACAGACAGACGGACTGCAACACTGCAAACCGACTGCAATTTGTATGGGAACTGCACGCCGACTGCACGCCAACTGCAACTTCGGCGTGCAGTTCCCATACAAGTTGCAGTCGGGTTGCACTCCATCTGTACTACTGGCCCTTAGACTTAGTACATCGTACACAACGAATTTTTGCTACTATGTACTAGAAATAAACGCCTGTAGTTTTTGTTTGAGCAATCTCGACTAGACCGATATTTGTCGATCAATACAGAGTTTATTTAGGCACCCATTAGCTATACACGGTGGCTAAAAAATAACTGCATTCACTATCAGGGAGGTTTTCGGATTATACTGAGCAACTTTTACTATGGGATCAACCCCGAAATCGCGAAGAAAAATTTTACCCTCCCATAGAAAATGAACCAGCCAAAATGTATGAAACAGCCAAATTTGTTTTTTGCAATTTTTGGGTTGGTCCCTTAGTAAAAGTTGCTCAGTATAATCCCAGAACCTCCCTGGCAACGGGAATGAAGTTATTTTTTAGCCACCCTGTAAAATTTGAAATAATACCGATATATATGAACTAAATACACTGTGCGGTTTCAGAAAATAATTTCTTCCGAAAACGCTCCTGCTGTAGAATGAGTTTCCTGTCACTGTAGTGTGATTTATTAAAAAAAAAGTGTGATGTGATACTCTTAGAGCTATAGACTTACCAATTGGATCTTAGTGACATGTTTCTTCCACCAAACATATTTTTGATACTCTGGGCCCATGGAACTGATCCCATAATACGCGTACATGATCACGTGGACGAGACTGTTGAACAAAGAAATTATATATGGTAATGATAACGAATGTTTGATGTTGTCGAATGGTACTAGGCTGCTCGTCAGAGCGTTAGTGTCCAAGCTTCCCATACGTTAAAATGGGGCGGAAAAAAAAACAGAACCGACACCATTCGAATCTCACCTTAAAGACATAGATTCCATTCCTGCCCTTAATAAATAAATATTTTCAAAAATAAGTAGGTACTTTAACTTGTTCTTATAATAAGTGAGACCTAAAATTACCTGTTAAGCAGCCCCACCACCACAAAGTGGTCAGTCGGGTGATACATCAGATGCAGCCACGTCCAAGACACCATGGCGGTATGATGGTACAGGTGAAGGAAGGTCACCTGGTTGTCCTTCTTCCGAAGCACGAAGAACACCGTGTCCAGGAGGTCCAGGTGCTTCGCGATGAAGTAGGGGTAGATCTCTTTGATGACCTGGGGGTTTCATATTTGTAAGTATTCCCAGCATCATATAGGACTGGTCCTTGGACCATCACGCTCCGCGATTGTTGCGCCATTTAGGGTCCTAGCAAAATTGGTTGTTCAATACTTACGCTATAGAATTACCAATTTAGCAAGCTAAATGGCATAACAATCCCATGTGGTGACTGTACATATATAATATTATTAGTTAAATAACTTGTATACAAACATACTCCTTGCAGATCCTCTCCTTGAGGGCATCTTGTAGTGATGATGCCATGTTTTACAATGTATCTGGCGTACTGCGGGATGAAATAATGATAATAATTAGTCAATAATCAATTTACAAGCAAAGAAAAAAGACAACTTTAACAAAACGTTTTTAATAATGACATAATTTACAATGTCAGCAAAATAGGACCGTGTGTCAACATGGAACAATATCGAACACGCAAAATAGTATAAAAATTCAATAAATAACTTTAACATTTGAAAAACTAATACCCAATGTTGCTTCCACACTGATGTTATAAAAAAACCTATGTGTATGTATAATTGTATATCATCAACTGATTGCTTTCTGCCATCGTTTTCAAAATTGTATCCGGTGTCATAACATGTACATATATTTTATATGTATAACTGAAGTCTAGACATAACTTTGTCATGGCAAAAGTTATGATATACTTACTAAAAATACGATGTATGCCGATGACAGGACTTGAAAAGCATTATATTTGGTTAAAATACTTTGTAAACTGTATGGTGGTCGGTTCTTCATATAGTTTGGCAATATCTTTTGAACTACCAATAGATACAGAGCTATAACTAATCCTAAACCTATCGAGGTTTCTGTGAGACTCCATCTTTTGACGATATCTGTAAAACAAAATACAGTTATTTTAATAACTACATACATTGGATTGACGATAGAAAAAATGAACACCTTTTACGCTTGTAAAATGAGACAAAAACCAGATGAAAAAGGATGGTAATTTTATACGTAAAGTTACTTAATTAAAAAGAATTTCAGTTTTTAATTTCGTCCGCACGGTTGAGGTGTTAAATAATAAATATCAAGTTGTCATGTTTGTTATTGTTATTAGTTCTCTAAATAACAGTAGAATCGGAGCGGCTGCCGCTGCTTTCGGCAAACTGCGCGTCAAGGTGTTCCGTTCACATGACATTAAGCTCCAGACAAAGGTCTCTGTGTACAGTGGAAACTGGATAAGTGGAACCTGGGTTAGTGGAAAACCTCTTTAAGTGGACCCAAGTTCTCGGTTCCAGTCCCTTGGCAACGAATTACCTCTATAAGTGGAATTTTGGGACCTCTATAAGCGGAATCCATTTTTTCGAAAATTTCTTATTTTTACCTCTGTAACTGGAAGCAGCCGTCTCCGAAACCTCTATGAGTGGAATAGCTCGGCGTTATAAAATTTGTATTTTTAATAAACGGTCACAAGGAGGGTAGTTTGTTTCGTTAACATTATGGTTCGTGTTTTAACTACGTATTTTGTATGAGATCACACATCGTTCAGTTTTTTTTGCATTAAAGTACAATCGGTACATTGATTTATTTAACCATACTGGTTTCTCTTGCATAAATAAATATTAGGAGTGATTTTGTTTTTGTAATTTTGAAAATCGTATACGAGTAGGTACTGGGGATTATTTACAGTATTATTGCTTTTTTTAAAGTCAGGATTACATACCTAGTTTTGTTAATACTACATACATATCTACATACATATTTAATAAAAGATGATTATTTAAGTCTTGATCATACCATACGTGACCTCTATAAGCGACATTACTAGCATCCACAACCTCTGTTAGCGAGAGCCTCTGTAAGTGAGAAAATGTTTTATTTGAACCTGGTTTAGTGGAAAACTGGATAAATGGAAAACCTGGATAAGCGGAACTAAACAGCCAGTCCCTTGCGATTCCACTTATCCAGTTTCCACTGTATATGGCAATAGTTCTGCCCAATCTCTTGTATGCCTCCGAAACGTGGTGTCTCTACCGAAAACAGATTCGGACATTGGATAGGTTTCACCTTAAATGCCTGCGTGACATTATGAACATCTCTTGGTCAGATCGTGTCAGGAACACCGAAGTGCTACGCCGTGCTAATGTCAGCGGCATTGAAGCCTATCTAATGCGGCGACAGCTGCGATGGTGTGGTCACGTCTCCCGTATGTCTAATGACAGAGTTGCTAAGCGCATCTTCTACTCTGAGTTGCAAAGTGGCAAGCGGAAACAGGGTGGCCAACTTTTGCGCTACAAAGATGTGCTGAAGCGTCACATGCGGAGATGTGACATTGAACCATCGCACTGGGAGACTTCGGCACAAGATCGGCCGAAGTGGAGGCATACAGTGAGTACAAAAGTGCAAGCCTTTGAAGAGCAGAGGCGAGTGGAACTCGACGCGAAGCGTGACGAGTTAAAGGCCCGACCACCTGCGGTCATAAATTACAATTTTGTCGGAGGGGTGCTGACCTGCGGTGAGTGTGGACGTACATTCACCGCAAAAATAGGCTACGTCAGCCACCTGAGAGCTCACGATCGTCGCTCTCACTAGCCAGTAAATACCCAGTCGCCGAGGCCGAAACCGGCTAGGACAGGATGATGATGATGAGTTCTCTAAATTCACTAACACTCTATGGCTATAAGTAATTAGGTATACTTTCACGGCTGTCAGCACACTATCCTATTATTATAAGTAGGTAGCACGTATTTCAAATGGCATAGTTATTTTGTATTTTATTACTATAGGAAATCTTATTGGGCCAGGTATAGTAACAATGACATTGTTTGTTTTGCCTAGAACATAAAGAAAGTATGGAAATTCCGTATAAGAAACTTGCCCCGTTGTCCATCTTACTTCACCTTACCTTAATCTTAAAATTGAAATAAATATACTCACCATTATCATCGAGAAGATTTATTTGTTCTCTATTCTCTTCATATGCAGTTTTTAATTTTACATAATCCATTATTAAAATAATCTATGATTTATTTAATTTTATTTATCTATTTAATTTATCAATATATCAACAGAGAAATTTCGAAATGCCTATTAACATAGTCGCGGTTGCTTTTATACTGATATTTAATTTGAAATACTTTCTAGCTCATTAGCTGACTTTTAAGTAGATTGATTAGTGGTTTCAGTGGTCATTCGCCTTTGTATGGTAATTTTATTAACTAACACCTAACAATGCGTTAGAAAAGGACAAAAGTCCATAAGACTGTGCAGTTAAATTTCGAATTTATTACTAAGACTTAAGGTTGAAAATTAACAAAACGACTTTGAAATTAGCTGCTGTATTGGAATGCGTTACATTATGCGTAAGGTCAGGAGGTAAATCATTAATTATCTATTGTTACTGTCGTATATGTAGGTACGGCAATTCCGGGATAAATGGCTATAAATTTTCTAAAACCCTTCAGTATATATTCAGTACGTAGGTATTCTTATGGGATTTTTAGTTAGATTTGGCACGTAACGAACAAGTAGGTAAGATTTTCTTAATGACGTCACTTAATTAAATGCATGGATTCTGCCGTGGGAAGTGATGACGAGATCTTAATTATTTTTAAATAATTAATCCTTACAAAACTACTACATGAAATAATTTTACAGTCAAAACAAAATTCAGAAATGAATTACTTAATCTAGCGATATCAGCCGACGACCCAATTTAGAGACATAATTTATATATTATTTTCTTATGAACGTAAATTTATTAGTCATCAAACAAACAAACAATACGAAAAAATAGTTTTTATTTTATTTTAAGAATCTCACAAAAAAAATTAAGTATAATTTTATTTTCAGGATCACAGTTTCACTCACAGTCATGTATGTTTTATTTTTCAAAATAGTAATAGATTAGGGAAACCAGGATACCTATTACATGTTTTGTTTCGGTAGACCATTACTCCCGTGGCCCGTGGGGCACCTCTACCGGAATGACCCTGACCCTATTATACTAACATAAATAAACAATATCTGGGAGACCGAGCTTTGCTAATCGAAATCATTAGAGCAGTTTCCGAGATCCCCGAAATATATATACTTACCTACATATAAATAAATGAACAAGAATTGCTCGTTTAAATAAATACCTACGCATAAACTGGCTGGCTGTGAAACAAATTACTTTCTACAGTGCTATACTCCGTGCATTGTTATTTGCGTTATTTGACACATGTCACTCACAACAGCAATACAACGTAAAATGTCTTGCACATCGAAATTACAAAGGAAGGCAATTGCACTGCGAACGTTTAGGTTCTACATCTTTTTTTTTAATTTAGGGTTGGCCGGACACCACCGTTATGAATCGGTAGTCGTCTAAGTAAATCGATATAAATTTTTCATTTTTCTTTTAATAAAAATAAGGAAAAGTTGGATAATTAACTGTAGGTAAATATGGATATAAGACAACAAATTTGACACAGAAATAACATAAATAAACTTTAAAATAGATCCCCAGTTAGTTTCGATTTTGACGATGGGTGCGACCTACTCGGTCGGTGTATTAAATGCATTTACCTTGCGGGAAAACCATATAATTCTAGCTTTATTTGAATCTCAAATAAAAATTCATTCGATACCTCAGTCTACGTACTATCCAATCGTAATCGCTTGCTGTGACAATCGAATTGGGTTAGTTACATCTCTATATACGTCAGTCATAATGTGTCAAATAAAGCAAATAACAATGCACGAAGTATATGTAGTTAATAATATTAGACAGAAAAGAGATTATTCTGAGTACGGTTTGTTTTGTTGCACTTATTCTATGCCACAAAAAAAATTGGATTGATATCAAATGTACAAAAAACCGGCCAAGAGCACGTCGGGCTATGCTCAGTGTAGGAGTCCGTAGTTACCCGACCGTTACAGTAGGATGCCTTAAATTTAATATTAGTAACATGTTCTTTCGGATCGATCATTTCCGAAAATCTAATCAATTTACCAAAAATGGCTGTTGAAAACCCTGTATTCGTTTCGAATGACCTATGATATCTAACGACACCCCACACCACAGGGTTAAAGTATCATTTTAGTAAGAAGTGCCTATACAAAAAATGTGAACTATCCTAGTGAAGTTAGTTGCTATTTACTATCGTAAAGGCACTTTAAGAGTAGAACCGATGGCAGATGAAAGGTGGCGTTCAAACCAGAACTTGCTCGGAGGTTGTCAGTGACGGATTTGCCCTAAGGCCCAGTAGGCCCGGGCCTAGCGGCTCGATTCGGGAAATGATTTAGAGATTAACTAAATACGATATAGTAAAGATATGTCACGTTCCACGGCAAAGGGTACCTTATGGCGGCCGGCGCCGCGATTCGGGAAATGAATTAGAGATTCACTAGATATGCAATAGTAAATATATGTGACGTTCCACGGCAAAAGGTACCTTATGACGGCTGGCGCTTACGTCGCATAGCGCCGCAATAATATTGGAGCGGCGTAATAGCCCATAAGGTACCTTTACACGTGGGACGTCACATATCTTTACTATATCGTATCTAATTAATCTCTAATTCATTTCCCGAATCGCGCCGTAGAGCGGCAAGACATGTGGGCGGCAACCAGGCGGCAGTCTATTTTTGATGGGTGCTGAGAAAGGGGCAGCTAGTAGTTACTACTACTACTACAGGGCTTGTACGGTTACCATCAGTTTGTCACTGACATAAACGCCGTCGAGAACGTAATTTACTTTCTATACATCCCGTTTGCACTAATATGCGAGTGCGAGCGAGATGTATAGAAAGTAAATTACGTTCTCGACGGCGTTTATGTCAGTGACAAACTGATGGTAACCGTACTGATGGTAACCTGGGTCGGGCGGCGGCGGAGGTTGTGAATTCGAATAAAGCCCCGGCTCGTCCTTTCTGTAGAATCATTTATATTATGCTTAAGTATATAAGAAATAAATTTTATTATACTTGTTTCTACTTCCTTCTAAAAGGGGCCCACGGATTTACAGTCCGCCGGACGGTATCGGCCTGTCAGTTGTTCGGCACTGTCAAAATTTTGTTCTAACTGACAGGCCGATACCGTCCGGCGGACTGTTAATCAGTGGGCCCCTTTTAGAATGAAGTAGAAACAAGTATCATATCATATATTATATAATTATATATATAAGATAATTTTTTTATCAGTAGTATGATGGACAAATAATAATAATGCGTTGCTTTATCTGAAACGAAAGTTTTATTTACTATATGTTTTTTATCTTTATTACATTCGTAAGAGAATAACTAAAAGTAAACCTACATACCTGAAACGAAAGAAACGACATTTAATGTCTATTCGTCCATCGTATGTACACTAAATCACTATTTTATAAACTTATCTTAAATAAACGTTTTCTTTAATGCATTTCATATTTTTCAATGACATATGTGACATTATCGACAGCCACGCATCCATAGAGTAGGCGGCGGCCAAATAGGAAGAATAATAAAGTATAAATACTTTTTACATCTCCCCCCTAAGGAAAGAATTTTTTTTTAAATAAAATTTTCGCAACCTCACGAACTGTCTTCGGTTTCTTCTCCTTCTTCTACTGTAATGGGGACTGGAATAAGTTTTGTTATATGGAAAAGGTTAGACTCTATTTTTTTATGACCGACATCTATTCTGTATATAGAGTCTGAGATTTTCTCAGTAATTTTATAGGGCCCAATTTTCAGCTCATGTAATTTCCTTCTATTTAGTTTGTTTCCATTTTCCACGTACACTAAGTCTCCTTCATTAAATTTATGATACTTTCGATTTTTGTCAAAAACTTTTTTATTATAGTTGTGCGATTTTAGAGTGTTTTCATATGCTATCTCTTTATCTCTAATCAAGTCACTTTGCAGTTCTTGCTTAAGTTCGTTTGGCAAAATTCTATCATCTGTACCATTCATAAGGTAAGATGGGGAAAAACCAGTGACTGAATGTTTTGTTTCATTATATGTTTTTAGGCATTCTTGTGCTATTGTGGCCCAAGCTCGTTTTTCTCCTCTTTCATTTATTTTGCATCTTATCTTGTTTACTAATGTTTGATTTAATCTTTCATTTAATCCATTCGAGAAAGCTGTGTTTACTGCTGTAAATACTATGTTTATACCCTTGTTCTGTAAGAACGTCTTAAATTCTTTAGAATTAATTCCAGGGTATTGATCAGTAAGTATCATACCAATGTTGTTTGTTTCTGTTACATTGATGAGTAGTTTAACAAAATCATCTGCGCTTTGGGTTTTGGATGTTAGTATATACGCGTATCTAGTGAAGTGATCTACCAACAAATGCAGATATTTTTTTGTTGATCGCGAACCTCCAAATCCTCCAATTGTGTCTATTGACATTATTTCAAAAGGCTTCGTAGCCGGACCCAAATGAGACATAAGTCCAAATTTGTCTTGACCTCTTGATTTATTTTTAATACAAATTTCACATGTAGCACAAACATTTTTGATATTATTCGTTAAATTTTTCGCCGAATATAACGGACTAATAGTTTTCAGCATTTGTCCCACTCCAATGTGGCACAACTGTTCATGTATGTTTTTCAAAAGTGTTCTGCTAAACCTCTCTGATAGTAGTATTTTCTCTTTTGTCTTAATTTTTTTTAAATAAACGTTATGTTTCTTAATTAAATTATCCTTTTTATTCTGTATATCTTTATTTTGACTCTGATCTTTTAAAATATCTTCAAGTTTTATTAAATTAACAACTTTTAATTGTTCATCTGCATTTTCATCACATTCTAAAACTGGATTCCTGCTTAGGCAGTCTGCTTCCAAGTTCGTCTTTCCTGGCGCATATTTTATTTGAAAATCATATTGAGATAAATAGTATGTTAAATCTCCAAGTTCTTCATCTGTTCTTGATTTAAGATTCATATTTTCTAGGGGTTTGTGATCGGAGAAAACTGTGAATGTTTTTCCTATCAGCCAGTACTGCCAGTATCTTACAGCCTCCTTAATAGCTAGACATTCCAAGTATATAGCTTTTTTTTTCTTTTGAGCCACATTCAGTTTTTTAGAAAAATATGCAACTGGTTTTTCTTTTCCATTAGGCTGTGTCTGTTTTAAAATAGCTCCAATACCTTCCAATGAAGCATCAGTATAAATATTTATTGGTAAATTTTGATCAAATATTTCCAGTACTGGTTGGGAGCATAGCAGGTTTTTTATTGTATCGAATGCTTTTTGACATTCTTCAGACCATACGAATTTTTGATTTTTTCTTAGTAAGTTATGTAACGGGTCTAATATAATTGCACTCCTTGGTATATATTCATGATAAAAGTTTATCTTTCCTAGAAATTGTCTAATATTTTTTTGAGTTTTTGGAACAGGAAAATTCTTTATAGATATTAAGTTATCTTTTATCGGTTGTATTGAGTTATTTTGGATTATGTGACCTAGATATTTGACTGAGTTTGATGCAAAAGTGCACTTCGTAAATTTCAATCTAAATCCTTCATTCTTTATCGCTTCTAGCAATTGTGTCAGGTGATCAATATGCTCTGCGAATGTTTTAGAAAATATGAGTATATCATCTATATAATTAACAGCAAAAACAGTAAGTTTGTGTTTTCTTAATACATTGCTTAGTATCCTCTGAAAGATTGCAGGCGAGGTCTTTAACCCGAACGGCAAGACTGTCCACTGAAAATGTCCTTCCTGTGTCACAAAACCAGTTTTCTTCCTGTCTTCGATACGTAATGGAATAGACCAAAATGCAGAGTTTATATCTAAAGTAGAAAAGTAACTGCAATTCCTCGTTTTAATCATTAGGTCATCTATTAATGGAAATGGCTGAGCCTGAGGAACTACTATTTTGTTCAGATCCCTGAAGTCTATGCATAGCCTCGATTTTCGATTATCCTCTTTTTTAAATGCTAAAGTAACAGGAGCAGCAAATGGACTGTAAGATTCTTCTATTAGTTTATTGTCTAATAGTTTTGCTATCTGTTGTTCGATCTCTTTTTTATCTTCTTCAGTGCACCTATAGGGCCTCTTACTACAGTATTTGTCAACTAATAAATCTATCCTTGCTTCATATCCATTAACTGTGCCAATATCATACTTATGTTTAGCAAAAACTGACTTGTATTTATTAATTAAATTATTTATTTCATCTTTTTCTTCTCCATTTAAATGATCTATATTCATTTCAAAATCTTCTTCCTTTACATGTTCATTAAAGTTTATTTTGTATTCTGTTTCACTTTGAGTTTTATTATTTATTACTAAATCGGTAAGGATCTCTTCATTCTTAACATTTGTAGGATCTATGTCATTATTGTTTACTTCCTGTTTTTGGGATACATCTAAGTTTTCATCTTGTCTCAGTCTAAATAACTTTATCAGGTCTAATCCAATCACAAAGTCATCTTTGAAATTTTCTTCATCTAAAATATCTATATCTACATTATTTTCTAATTCGAAGATTTTTATTTTTAAGTTTGTCAAACCTTTTGTCTTGTTAACACCACTAATTGTAATTAAGTTTGCTTCGTTCAAACTGTTTCCTTTCCCTTTCAAATGTAAAAGCTTTGCGTTAATAAAAGAAACGTTTGAACCTGAGTCATAAAGTGCCTTCAATTCAAATTTATCATTTACTATAAGTTTGACGTGTATTAATGGTGTTATTACTCGTTTTTTTGGTGCGTTTCATTTAATTCAGCTTCAATAACTGAATTGTTGACATGTCTCACAACATTCTTTATATTCTTATCCTCGTCTCTTGTTCTAAACCAGCATAAGTTTTCTGGGTGGTAACGTGGTCCTTTATTTAATTTTTCGCAAATTTTACATGCGTTATGGTCTTCATTTTTATTGTTAGTTTTGTAGCTTCCGACTCTTCTCTTAAACACGTAGCTTTTTCTATTTACCATGTGTTCCAGCTTGCTGACCTCATTAAATAAATCAACAGTATCATTTAATATCTCCCTGTCTATCTTATTTATTATGTATTCTGGCAAACCAGATGCAATTAAATCCACCAAAGTGCCGGCATCAATCGACCTTCTCATATCCAGTAATAATTTCTCTTTTTTAATAGCATAGTCGAGCAATGAACCGTCTTTATATTTAAATAACATTGCATTCGTAACTGGGTTCCATCCTTTATTTGCAAAAGACTCACAGAATTTCTTTTTCCATTCAGACCAATCCGCGTCCATTGTTAATTTTATGATCATGGAACTAAACCAATCTGCGCAACTCTTGTCCATGAATAGCCTCAATATCTCAACCTTCTTCTCGTCTGCAATTTGAAAACGCCCACATTCTCTCTCGAAAATGTCTATCCACTGAACAGCGTTTGAATTCTTAGTTGAAAATTTCTCAATAACAAACTTCTCCGCAATATTTTTCAAACTCTGTTGACGGTTTTCTTGTGTATTCTCTATTAATTTTTCCAATAATTTTCCTAAGGCATCCGTATCTTTTTGAGGTGCGGTGGTGGGTCGTTCTTGGTTTAATTCTTCTAAGTATCGATCTCCGAAATGTATGTTACCATCCTCGTCTATATAATTCTTCTTAATTTCTTCGGTCATTGTAATCCAGATTCTTCTTATCTGATATCTCTTAGTTAAACTATGTTTTACTTTACTGTAAGCAGCTGTTTTCATTAATTCTGCATGATGACCGACTGATTGTAGCTCTTCCGGAATAGCATAGATTTTGTTATCACTCGTAGTTATAGAGGTAACTGAGTAAATATTTGTTTTCCCATCACTTCCCGGCAATATCGTAAATTCAAAGCGAAGTTTCTCCATTTTCGATCAACTTAATAACAAAAATGTCGTTTTATAAGATAATTTTTTTATCAGTAGTATGATGGACAAATAATAATAATGCGTTGCTTTATCTGAAACGAAAGTTTTATTTACTATATGTTTTTTATCTTTATTACATTCGTAAGAGAATAACTAAAAGTAAACCTACATACCTGAAACGAAAGAAACGACATTTAATGTCTATTCGTCCATCGTATGTACACTAAATCACTATTTTATAAACTTATCTTAAATAAACGTTTTCTTTAATGCATTTCATATTTTTCAATGACATATGTGACATTATCGACAGCCACGCATCCATAGAGTAGGCGGCGGCCAAATAGGAAGAATAATAAAGTATAAATACTTTTTACATATATGTCATCATTTCGGAGAAAGAAAATGTCACGAAGAAATTTAAATACATCTGCGAAGTATGGAAATTGAATAGTCTTTTTTATGATATAGGAGGCAAACGAGCAGACGAATTGCCTGATGGTAAGCGATCACCGTCGCCCTTGGACACCCTCAACACTACGGTGTTGTCAGTTCGTTCCCGGCCTTTAAACTTTATGGTGTGAAATTTGCATCATAATTTGCTTGACCTGTCAGGAACTGACATTTCTCCCAGGTAGGTGCCAAAAAAGCTGAGTTTGAATTCTTACACTAACATTACTAACAACAACCAACCCCTGTTGATGTTTGATTTTTTAGGGTTCCCTACCCAAAGGGTAAAACGGGACCCTATTACTAAGACTCCGCTGTCCGTCCGTCCGTCCGTCCGTCCGTCCGTCCGTCTGTCTCACGAACCGTGATAGCTAGACAGTTGAAATTTTCACAGATGATGTATTTCTGTTGCCGCTATAACAACAAATACTAAAAAGTACGGAACTCTCGGTGGGCGAGTCCGACTCGCACTTGTCCGGTTTTTTATGTAACATAAATATAATGGAAGGCTAGAAAAAAAATAGTAGTAGTAGTAGTAGTAGTAAAATACTTTATTGTACAAAAAGAAACATAAAACATGAAAGAACACACATCATTAGTACAAAGGCGAACTTATCCCTTTCAGGGATCTCTTCCAGTTAACCCTTGAGCAGTTGAGGGAAAATTGGAGAACGGTAGACATAAAAGCTGTACTAAACGGCATAAAGATAAAATATTTAATATCCTACAAGATAGGTAAACCTATATCCTACTATAATTATGTACCTATATACAAAGTATGGGATATGAAATATAACAAATATGTAAACAACTATATATATTTAAAATATATAATACATATAATACATTGTATATGATACAATACATATATACTAAAACTACCTAACCGCATACATCTTTTAGATTTCAAGTTCCGTCAGAAAGCCATAACTTTTTTAAATTCGCCTTTAGCGATGCGACCGATTGACACTTACGAAGAGAAGACGGTAAGGAATTCCATAATTTGACAGAGTACACAGTAAAAGACTTGTCATAGGATCGGTGTTTGTGTGGCGGGATAGCCAGAGAGAGATCTGCACTGGAACGGAGCCGGTGCCCGCTGCCGTCTGCTAAAAATTTAAACCTCTCCGAGAGATAAGGGGGAGAAGAGGGAGAGAAAAGGACGTTAAATAGAAGGGAAAGTACATGAATGTCTCTACGACGCCGAATGGGCAGCCATTTGAGTTGGGAGCGGAAAGATGAAATGTGATCAAATTTGCGTAAGCCAAAAATGTATCTGATGCAAACATTTTGCAAACGTTCAAGCTTGTCAAGTAGTTCCTCCGTGAGATCCAGAACAGCAATGTCCGCATAATCAAGAAGGGGAATTAGCAGAGAACGTGCAAGCATGACTTTCGTGTGGACAGGGAGGAAACTCTGCAGCCGACGAAGCGAGTGCAGGGAAGCAAAAAGCCTCCTACTGGTTTCAGTCACGTGGGATGACCAAGAAAGAGTCTGATCCATGACAATGCCTAAATTTCTTACAGTGGCTGAGAAAGGAATGTGTGTTCCATCGAAGAGAATTTTAGGCATTGTCACTTCAGACAACTTAGAGATAAAGTGAGGACTCCCAATGAGAATTGCCTGCGACTTTTTCGCGTTAACCATGAGGCCAAAAGATGTTGCCCAGTCGCGAATAGAGTCAAGATCCCCGTTAATTTGGCTTATTAGTGGTCCTAAATTATCTATACTAGCCGCCGAGTAAATTTGCAAGTCATCTGCATAAAGGTGGTAGGAAGAAACAAGTGACTTCGTGATCCCGTTAATAAATAGAGAAAAAAGTAGAGGCGACAGGACCCCACCCTGAGGGACCCCCGCGGTCAGTTCACACCACGAAGAAACAGTGTCCTCGACCATGACCCGCTGTTATTATATTATTAGGTAATAATTAATAGAAATAATATTATTATTTACTTGATGTATAATATCTTCCTTTTTATCTAATTAATTTTATGTAAATAATAAAATTATACACTATAAAAAACAAACGCTCCGCTTGGACAACGGGTATGTCTCCTACCATTTCACCAGCTACAAAACTTTAAGTAGGTATGACCACAAATATAATACGTGTGTGTCATCAAATAAAATACCTACATACACCATAAAGCCTTTAAGTACAAATACTCTGTTGTTTAAGAGTCCGCAGCAAGCTCAGTTCTCCATACAAACGTAGTTACGATCTCATCTTCAAAACGACTAGCTAGATTGCTCTGAAACTATGTACTTACAACAGAATAAGGTATACCTATCTAGTCCTGTATTTAGTTAATGTAACTTAAGAACCAAATTTAAAAAAATACAACGAATTATAGTTTTTCATACAAAACTTTGCTTTGCTCTATTTCGTTTGTTTTATAAACTGGAGCTATATAAACTAATTAGGTACAGGACTAGATATTATTAGATATTACCTCATGTCATTGTATGTGCAAAGTTTCATTACAATCCAACACGTAGTTTAAAATGAGAACGAAATTCCGTTTGTATGGGAAGATGAAATTCGGCCGAGCTTGCTGGGGACTCTTAACAATTCGATTCGGACATGTAACATCTTATGAAACACAGGTAAACTGCAAAGATTTCGTTTCAAACTGTCTTCTGAGAAACCAATGAATAAAGGGCAAGTATTGTGTTGTTTTATTGAGGTATTTCATTATTCTAGATATAATATACATTTTCATCACACCTGTACGAGGAACTTACTAGATATTGTTATTCCATTAAGGAGTATAGTTGATTTGAATCCCACGGATATAACGTTTTTTTTTAATGAAAGCTGACATTAGAGAAAATTTATTAGAAATCTAATTTTAGTAATTCATTTATCATCAGGAAATTATATGTTTTCAAAGGTCTAGTTTATTATGAAAATATTAGAGGTAGGAAATGTATGTAATAGGTAAGTATATTTTATGTGTCCTACATACGAGACAGGAATATAGAATAAATAAAACAAACTATGATATATTTAGGTAAAGTCGACGCGACGTCAAAAATATCTTTACACTTTTTCACCTTACCCTTTCGTAATAAGGCGAAAATTGTAAAGTGTAAACATATTTTTGACATCGACTGTACAAACTTTACGTTTAAAAAAGCGCCAGTCATGTTTATTTAGAAAATTTCAATGTCAAATATATTATCACCAAACTTTGGAATGCCAAAAAGCTTGAATTTTTTTTAATTTCGCAAAGAGTTAAACGACCTTGCATCCACCTGTATTAATAGTTTGCCTATTTCACAAATCAACGGGTCACACCTCTCTCAAACCAGGTCAAGTTTACACTCAACACGGATTGTCACGTAACCTTAATGACTCGGCAGTTTTTTTCGCGACGCCTTCGCTGTTTTAAGCTATGATAACCTGATGCCTCTCGAATATAATAGGGCGTAAGTTTCATACATAAAACATGTACATTTGACATTTTATTTTGCAGTATGTAATTGGCTAAAATAATTATGGATGTTCAAGTTCTTATATACGATGTAATTGAGATTGTGATTATTTTCAATTTGTCCAGAATTTATTGTAGTATTTTGGAGACTTTTCCTGATCGTAAAGAGGCGATGAAATTATGCTGATGGGGAAATTAATAAAGATCTTTAAATGTCAAGTTTTTACAGTTCTCGACCGTTCGAGCCTTATCGGACAGGACAGAGGTCGATCGTGTTTTATCAGTACATTACAGAATATTTATTGTGAAGGAAGAACTGTTTATTTATATGTTTAAACTGAATTGCAAGGTACCTAATGGAAAGCAAGGAAACACAATTGGTACAATAAATAAGTGCTAGAAAATGTACTTTATACAATATATATTATTAAGTTAATTTTTTTACAAATTAGTGATGCAAGTAGGTTAAATAAATAAAGCCCACATTTGAACCAGCTTTCCAATTCAAAAAGAGCCGAATTTTACATTAAATTGATATTTCTAATATAAGTAACCCAGATATTTCTCCGAATCAAAATATAATCACCACACCTTATAAAACAAAAAAACCCGCCGCGTCTGTCTGTTTGTATGTATGTATGTTCGCGATAAACTCAAAAACTACTGAACGAATTTTCATGCGGTTTTCACTTATCGATAGAGTGATTCTTGAGGAAGGTTTAAGTGTATAATTTGCTAACCCGTGCGAAGCCGGGCGGATCGCTAGTATATAATATAAACGACCGTTTCGGTACTTATACACTGGCAGAAGGCTCTGCCTAAGTCGTTGAAACAACAAAATAGACCTTAACATTTAGAAGTTTTAGAGATCATCAAAAAATATTTTCGAAGTTCAATCTCTTAGGGTGAAAATGGGGCACAAACGTTTTGAGGCACACATGTTGTTTTTCACAATTCGACGTACATACGACTTTTACTTATATGTAAACTTCCGTCTCCAGATCCATTTAAATATTTACCTCTGCTTTATGTGTTGCCCTTCGGCCCTTCCTGATGTCTTGACAGCCGTCATCCGAGCCCTGACATACACGCATGATAAAATCACTTCGCAAAATGTCAGCGAGCAGAATTGCGACTAAATTGATAGTTATGGCGAGCATCACGACATACCTAATAAATCGTTATTTGTTTTACAAGGGTGCAATAGTTATTTGTACAACAAGAGATCAAAGTTTGATATTTCTTCGAGTGCTTATTTTGAGTCCCGTGCAAGCGAAAGATTCTATA
Organism: Cydia splendana; assembly: GCF_910591565.1. Classification (NCBI taxonomy): domain Eukaryota; kingdom Metazoa; phylum Arthropoda; class Insecta; order Lepidoptera; family Tortricidae; genus Cydia; species Cydia splendana. The sequence continues at coordinate 3,634,807 of NC_085968.1, forward strand.
ATAGATTCACGAGCGTAGCGAGTGAATCTAATTTAGAATCTTGAGCGTAGTAGGGGATTCAAAAGCGCACGAGATGTAAATAACTTTGATCTCGTGTAGTACACAAAATTTTTCACCCTAAGCAGTGAGAACATACCTAGAGGGACAGAGATAATAGAACCCAAGTATATCGAACTTGTATTAGACCCCGCGTGTTGAAATGACATTTGACTATAAAGGTCACTTGAATGTCATTTTGTCTCACTCAGTGAGCAAAATCGCATTTTGCTCACTGAGTGAGACACACACAGTGAGCAAAGTACCCTTGTTCGAGCTGCTGAGGTGAAAAAGTTGTTGTTTAACTCCTTGTGGTTACTTACCCGAGTGAGCGATACATTCCAAAATTGAACCACCAATTGAAAGTATTTATTAAGCTTTTGTTTTACGATTTATTTATTTACAATATTTGTATCTAAGTATCAGAGACTTGATGGTCACATTATGCGCAGAGATGATAGCTACTCCGTGAAAACTGTACTCAACATCGGTACCCAATCTAGTGGAAGAGGCAGATGACCAGCTACCTGGTGGTCAACTGTGGAGAAGGATTTAAAAGCCCAGAAACTTAAACCAACGACAACCCGGGATAGAATATCCTGGCGCCGATGCACAAGGAGGCCCGACCCCAGATAAACTGGGATAAGGGCAGGAAGAAGAAGAAGATTTGTATCTAAGTATCACTATTCAATTCCCGTAAGAAAATTTCAGTTTACTTATATTGACAAGTCAAGACAGCCCCTTTAACGTTAAGTGAAATTATTACTTAATACTTATCTAATGTTTATTTATTTTCTTTTCATTACTTATTGATGATGATGACTTAATGTTTGTTTTTTCTTTCTATTACTTAATACATCATGTTTATTTTTTAAATTTAACTTTGTGTGAGAAAAAGGTACACAGTTAAATTATATTTTAATATTAAGTTATACTTGTATTAAAATATCATTATAGGTATCATACAATATATGTATAGGAAGGCAAAAGAAGTATGCAAGATCAAGCATGTAAAATACATTAAAATATCTCAATTAATCATAATAATAAGACCGTAACATTGCAAGAGCTTCCTCGTAGGTCAGTATTTCATACTCACTTACTAAACACTAGGTAATACCTAGTCAATTTCAAGTCTAGCCTAGATATATTCTAATCTGTTGTATAATAAACAATCTAGTCTAAAAACAAGCCCGACTGGCATTCTTATTACAGCGTTCCGTATAAAAGAACCTATTATTATTTGATTCCAAGAAAAATATATTTAAAATATGTACATAGGTATAAGTATGACAAAACTTTAAAAATAAATTTAATAATAATTTCCACTGATAAATTTGGTATTACGATGTAAAGATACGACTATTGTTTAGTTTAAATCTAGTAATACTAGAATAGTAATGAATTACATAAATGTTTCATGACTTTCATAAGCCACAACATGCATTACCATCTTCACCACTTAGATGGTTGGCAGTCCTCAACTATGCGTTTCTCCAGAAACTTCCTGCCTCGCACAGCCAAACTGTGGAATGAACTGTCGCCAGCGGTATTTCCGGACCGATGCCACAGAATAACTAATATACGACCTTCATACCTTCAAGAAAAGAGCGTACTCTCATCTTAAATGCTGGCAGCGCACTTGTAACCCCGTCTGGTGTTGCTTACCATCAGGTGATTTATCTGCTCATTTACCTCCTATGTCATACAAACAATTAAAGTATTCTAAGGGGCATTTTAGTATCCTAAAGGATAAATCAGAATCACAGAACCCTGAAAAAAATTACAGACACAAAATTGCAGAGTTGCAATTCTTTGATTAGGTGACGATTTGGTTTACACATCAATAATTATTAGGCTAAACTTTCATGTAACCATTGCATTATGTAAATGTTATTCTAGCTAAGTCTAGACTACTTTAATTGTAATAGGAAATAGTTTAAAATTGCGGTCATTGTGTAGCCAGTGAATTTGCTTATTTGGAAGAATATTAGATTTAACAACGAGAGTATAAATAAGACAACCTATTGCTGTAATGAAATAAATAAATATCAACTGAAATAAATGTACACATGTACTATGTACGAGTATGTGTGTTCTACTTATAATCGAAACAAATTAAAATACTTTTATGAAATAATTTAATTTGTTCTAATATGTACTTCTAATAGTAGTAATAGTAAATAAATAAATAATAAATATTAAAGGATAATTTTACACAAATCGACTTACTGCCCGATTCGAACTTTAAGAAACGTCAATTAATAGATCTAGAAACGATATAGATTAGATGTGTCAGTGTGACGATTTTGTTTTAAGAAACACATTTGACACTGACATATTTAATCCATATCGTTTCTAGATCTATTAATTGACGTTTCTTAAAGTTCAACAACAACTAACAACAACAACAACCATTTAAAAAAAAATCCAATTACAAAATAGACGACAATTTTTTGTTTGAGTAATGATCGAACCTGCTCACCAAATTTTACGAGGTTCGGTTGAAAAATGCGACCTGTAGATGCGAACATCCGGACATATGAAAGAATTTTTGCCCAAACTGAAACGGAGACCTTCGCTTACGCTCGGCCAATTAAACCGCACAGAGGTTATTGTTCCATTAGATAACTGACAGATTACTTATAGCTAATAGATGCGAAATTTCCACATTACCAATTAAAATCTAGGTCGTTTTGCGAATTATATATATATCTTTAACCTTTCGGAATAAACAATGTATTATGTGGTAAATCTGACATAAAGTGACTCAATCTTTGATTTGACACGTCTATTGTGTAAGCTCAAAAACTGTTTATACACCGTGGGCTGGAATAACCCGAAAGATTTTAACAGTGTTTTCCTGATCATATTTAAAGACTAAAATTTCCTATCAAATTTTCTAGAATTTGCCTAGTTTCTGAGTTATGACCGTTTAAAAAAAATATATTTTTATCATAACTTAGTGTACAACGCCTTTTTGATGGCGATGTTGCCACTATGGGGCAAAGTCTAAATGTGCTTATTGATAGATGTCAAAAAATGACAAGCAACACTTTGCAAAAACTAGGATTTACGAAAAAATTAGTAAAAATACATTTTAATTTTTTGCGAAAAAATCAATAAACCTTTCGGGTTATTCGAGCCCACGGTACATGTAAGTATATATATTATATGCTTGGCGTAACCTCAATAGAAATCTTGCTTGATTGTAAACCTTGTTCTCATTTTATAAGGTGCAATATTGAACTAGTTTTAATATGCGCTTACGTTTTCTAAGTAAGGCATGGCTGTAGTGTAGTGTATCTTGTAATATTAAGCTAGATCATGTATTATAAGTAATGATCAATTACAATTTTGGCGGACTGCTGACCTGCAGTGAATGTGGCCGTCCGTACATTTGCTGCTAAAATCGGTTATGCCAGCCACCTGAGAGCTCACGAACGTCGCTCTCAATAAACAGTACTAAACAGTCGCCGTGGTCGAAAGTGTCGAAACTGGCCAGGACAGTATGATGAATGATGATAATTATGTCAAATAACTTAAGCGCATCTGATTGATAACAGGGTCAAACAGATCACTGTGTTATGTCTTTCCTGTAGACATACACAAGAGTTAAGGGCTATAAAGGTTAATTTTCTTATTTAACCCTTATCCACGTGAAAAGGTCCTCCTTTTATTTAAAGAACTATGATAATGAGCATGTAAGTAATGATTTTATCATAGTTCTTTAAATAAAAGGAGGACATTTTCACGTGGATAAGGGTTAAATAAGAAAATTAACCTTTATAGCCCTTAACTCTTGTGTATGTCTACAGAAAAGACATAACACAGTGATCTGTTTCACCCAACAAACTGTTTGTCTGTTTATTATTAAGGAGTTTTTTCAAAAATGCCAAGAAATAAAGAAACAGTGGAAACATTCACTGTTTAGGGTGAGACTTGATGTCACGACTCATCTTGGGTGAGACTTGATCTCGCGACTCCAGGATACCAGCCCACCGCTCTTTGAACTGAGTTACCGAGACTTATGGCCCGATTCGAACTTTAAGACACGTCAATTAATAGATCTAGAAACGATATGGACTAGATATGTCAGTGTCAAATGTGACGTCTCTCCAAACAAAAACGTCACTTTTGACACTGACACTCCGGTTTCATTTGCAGACGTTTTTGCTTAATAAAACATTTAAGTATTTGGGCTTATTCGAAGTTTAAAAATGTCAACTTTAACCGTTTAAGCGCCACTTGCACCATTCCACTAACCCGGTGTTAACCGGTTAAACCTGGCGTTACCATGGTTACCAGTACAATTTGACACATGGTTAACGGTTTAACCGCTTAACCCCGGGTTAGTGTGATGGTGCAAGTGGCGCTAAGAAGTGTAGGTAACACTCTTACGGCAGATGTCGCTAGGGTCCCCTTGACCCATAATATGGTGGAAAGATTTGCTGGCTATGGATGAGGTCTTGCCCAAGTAGCATGGAAGTGTCGGCAACATCAATATAGCAGCCAATTAAGAACTTAGAGTGATTTAAGGGACGTATAAGAGTGTCAGAAAAGATTTAAGCTGTATAGAAGGTACTTTACAGACATTATACAGCTCAAGCTGTATAAAATCATTATAAAGGATTCTGCGGAAGCATGGGGTGCTTTATCAGAATATAAAAAATCTACTATAAAACTAAAAGTGTTGTGAGAGACTACAAGCTAATTCTATCGTAAAAGCTGTATACAGGCTGTATTGTAGTAACACTTGGCACTTTTAGCTGTACAAAAGTATCTGTCAACTCCGTTTTAAAACATTAAGTGTTGTGAAACACTACAAGCTAATTTTATCGTAAAAGCTGTATACAGGCTGTATTGTAGTATCACTTGGCACTTGTAGCTGTACAAATGTATTTGTCAACCCCGTTTTAAAGCTATTTCTTATGGCGTAATCTTACTCTCCTATAAGAATAGTAGTTATATAACTTCTGTCTGTAAGGGTATTATAAAACCAAATGAATAAATGGCAGCTATAGTACAGCTTTTTTCTGTAGGTATTACTGATAGAGTCGCTTATAACAATCTTTTGGCGTAATTTTACACTCGTATAAGTATAGTAGTGTAATGATTTCTGAAAATAAGTGTATTATAAAACTAAAGGAATACATGACAGTTACAGTACAGGTTTTTTATTTGTTATACGGATCTCTAAAGAGAATTATAACTTATGTACGGAGAACCGAAATACAGCCAAACGAATACAAATATTCTATTATAAAGCTGTTTTAATTACAAAAGCTGTAAAAGACACTCCATTTATTACACAGCACAGCTACTAAGATTATAATGCTCTCCAACTATCCTGTAGGCTGTTTAAAAATTGTCGCCATTTTACAATAAAAAAAAACGTATTTGTAAATATAATTAAAGAAATACTTGCAAATATTTAGCAGACTAACGCCGTGTTATGATTACCAGCTAAAATAAATTGTTTAGCCTTAGAATTAATATTTATAAATATTTTTGATACTCTAACCTTAAAAACAAACAGCAACTTTACCGATTTTTGATATTTTCCTTTTGGTTTCTCTTTGTTATTTTGCAGGCGCGTAAATATTTTGCCAGAAAAGATACACAGGTTCACAATAAATAATAATCCGCACTTACCAATAATGTAATATTCCATTCAAGTCCTGTATAATATTTACTTTTACCATCCACTATAACACTTTATTGTCGCCATTACTATATTACGAATGAACAAGATTAAGACGTTTTAGTTTCTTAAATGATTATTATTCTCTTGTAATTCTTTCTTATAACTCATTTAAAACTTATATTCTTATATCGTACTTATAAGAGATTATCTGTAGTGTTAAGGTTTCCTGTTACACCGAAATATAGCTGTAATGCAGCTATTATGCAGCTTATGTATTGCTTATACAGCTACTCTACAGCTCTAATAACGCCAAAGGCTGTATAATTTGGGCCATTTTTAGGGTTCCGTACCTCAAAAGGAAAAAACGGAACCCTTATAGGATCACTCGTGCGTCTGTCTGTCTGTCTGTCTGTCTGTCTGTCTGTCTGTCCGTCTGTCACAGCCGATTTTCTCCGGAACTACTGGACCAATCAAGTTGAAATTTGGTACACATATGTAAGTTTGTGACCCAAATACGGACATGTAACGTAAACAAATGAATTTTAAACATGAGGGCCACTTTTGGGGGGTAAATGAAAAAATGAAAAAAAAAATTTTTTCAAACTATATCATGTTACATATCAAATGAAAGAGCTTATTGTAAGGATTTCAAATATTTTTTTTTTATAATTTTCGAATCAACAATTTAGAAGTTATTCAAGAAAATAGGCAAAAAATGACCATTCCCCCCCCCTTATCTCCGAAACTACTTGGTCTAAAATTTTGAAAAAAATACATAAAATAGGTCTATACCTATAGATGACAGGAAAACCTATTAGAAATGTACAGTCAAGCGTGAGTCGGACTTAATTACAGTTTTTAATCCGACCCTTACGGATTTTTTAAAGAGATTTCACTCACGTTTCACATAAAAAATACATTGTTAACAGTGCCGGATTACTTAGAGTAGTAGTTTTCTTAGAGTAATTGGTGATAATTTTCTGATAAGATAATCATTTTAAATATTTAACGGTCTTACCTACTTACGAGTAATTGTAAGGTCAAATTAAAAATAATGTTTAAAAAAAATGTTAAATTGAGAGCTAGCTTAAAGTTTTTTGTACTCGTCGACTTTAATGGTTGAATTAATAAAGACTTTGTAACCAATAAGCAAAACAAGCACGTGCTTACGGCACCACGTTCAGGGAGGGCACCAAAATGCCAGGTTGAAAAAGGTGAACAAATTTTAAAATTAGGGACAGACACATCGTTTTTACCACACGATTTTTTTAGCTGTCCAAAAGCTAATTTGCAAAAATAATGGCGCGTAATTCTTTGGGAAACAATCGGTAGCAGTAGAAGAGTCGTGATTACATGCATAGATTCGATTTCAACCCACTCTTTTGCGGTTCGGCGCTAGGTCTTATGCGAGGCCTTCTGCCTTACGGCAAAGTTGATCTTCTGCCTTAATTACACTTGGGCGTGGATCCAAATCCAAGCTTTCCTCTTTCGCAGCTGGGCCTACTGCCTTTCTCACACTTCGCCAATTCAATTCCAAGCTCTCTGCTTTCTTGCATATTTTATGCATGAAAACAACCTCGCTGAGACCCTTAAATATCGAGCCCTATGCGAAGCTAGGCTGATAGAAAACTGTCCCATCCCTTCTCTGTATGAAATCCTGGATTCGCGCCTGGTTGGGACTAAAACTAAAATTGCGTTTTTATATCGAAAAATTTTCGCGCTCGCTTCGCTCGCGTTTTCAATTACTTTATAAGGTATGATAAAGGTGACATTCGGGTGGCGACTGCAGCAACATTACTCTGTTGCAACGTTACTGCTGCGGCACTGTCAATTTTCGTGATAAAATGATGTGACTGATTTCCATTCTCAGCTGTAATGCGGCAATGAACTTCTCTCAATTTACCAAAAAATCAATGTAATCTTGATGACCCTAGGGAGAGGGGGCACCTAGAAATGCTTAGGGCATCAAAATATCTTAATCCGGCACTGATTGTTAAAAATTGTGTAATATACGGAACCCTTGGAACGCGAGTCCGACTCGCACTTGGCCGGTTTTTTTACTTATAAGGGCTGTATAAGCGCTTATACAGCCTTTGTACAGCCTAACTGTACAGCTTATAGTATACAAATAAACTTTAATACAGCTTATATACAGCTTGCAATGCTACTTGGGTGGTGACTCAGACGGCAGAGAGCTGGAGTATCGATCCAGAGGCCGTAAGTTCAAGTCTCACCCAAAGACAGTAATTTTTCCACTTTTAAATTTATTCTAAGCTTAATATCATCGTTCGCCAGACGTTTCTGCTTATTACTGCTGCTGCTGCTGAGATACGCGTCATACTCGTGAACGGGTGCTGTTTGTGGACTGGTCTGTTTAAGCTAACACAAGCTATTATACTTAGTAACTTTATTTTTATTAATTAATTACAGTGAGACGCCTCATTCTGCTCTCGTATGTTTCTTTTCTCTTAATGAATGTATTAATTATACAGGATATTGACTCTTGGAGACCCTATACATCTCTAAGGATAACTTGATAAACTATATAATCTTATAGTTCTGACACCTAGAGACATTTACACCTCTAAATATTATAGATTTTTTTTTTTGTGTTTTGTATCAGTCTGTATTTTTTATGTAATTCGACATTAAGAGACCATATACATCTCTTAGTAATTGTAATACGTTAGATTGAATTGTTAGTTTTATTTTATAAAATTGTTGATGTTATTATTTTTCCTTGTATGTAAATTCAATGATGACGTGTAAAAGTGCCCTTGTGGCCTATTTGCTGAATAAATGTTGGTGTTTGATGATGTTTGATGTTTGATTAAAAAATAAAAAATAAGTCAACTTAGGTACTTTGTTTTTGACACTTGTAGTGATTGTCTGTGATTGTAGATGGTGCAGGCCGGGGCGGGGTGCAGGCAGACCGAAAAGAAGATGGCGGCATTCTACCAGGCAATAAAAGGATCCAGTAAAAAAAAAACCGGCCAAGTGCGAGTCGGACTCGCGTTCCAAGGGTTCCGTATATTACACAATTTTTAACAATCAGTGCCGGATTAAGATATTTTGATGCCCTAAGCATTTCTAGGTGCCCCCTCTCCCTAGGGTCATCAAGATTACATTGATTTTTTGGTAAATTGAGAGAAGTTCATTGCCGCATTACAGCTGAGAATGGAAATCAGTCACATCATTTTATCACGAAAATTGACAGTGCCGCAGCAGTAACGTTGCAACAGAGTAATGTTGCTGCAGTCGCCACCCGAATGTCACCTTTATCATACATTATAAATTAATTTAAAACGCGAGCGAAGCGAGCGCGAAAATTTTTCGATATAAAAACGCAATTTTAGTTTTAGTCCCAACCAGGCGCGAATCCAGGATTTCATACAGAGAAGGGATGGGACAGTTTTCTATCAGCCTAGCTTCGCATAGGGCTCGATATTTAAGGGTCTCAGCGAGGTTGTTTTCATGCATAAAATATGCAAGAAAGCAGAGAGCTTGGAATTGAATTGGCGAAGTGTGAGAAAGGCAGTAGGCCCAGCTGCGAAAGAGGAAAGCTTGGATTTGGATCCACGCCCAAGTGTAATTAAGGCAGAAGATCAACTTTGCCGTAAGGCAGAAGGCCTCGCATAAGACCTAGCGCCGAACCGCAAAAGAGTGGGTTGAAATCGAATCTATGCATGTAATCACGACTCTTCTACTGCTACCGATTGTTTCCCAAAGAATTACGCGCCATTATTTTTGCAAATTAGCTTTTGGACAGCTAAAAAAATCGTGTGGTAAAAACGATGTGTCTGTCCCTAATTTTAAAATTTGTTCACCTTTTTCAACCTGGCATTTTGGTGCCCTCCCTGAACGTGGTGCCGTAAGCACGTGCTTGTTTTGCTTATTGGTTACAAAGTCTTTATTAATTCAACCATTAAAGTCGACGAGTACAAAAAACTTTAAGCTAGCTCTCAATTTAACATTTTTTTTAAACATTATTTTTAATTTGACCTTACAATTACTCGTAAGTAGGTAAGACCGTTAAATATTTAAAATGATTATCTTATCAGAAAATTATCACCAATTACTCTAAGAAAACTACTACTCTAAGTAATCCGGCACTGTTTACAATGTATTTTTTATGTGAAACGTGAGTGAAATCTCTTTAAAAAATCCGTAAGGGTCGGATTAAAAACTGTAATTAAGTCCGACTCACGCTTGACTGTACATTTCTAATAGGTTTTCCGGTCATCTATAGGTATAGACCTATTTTATGTATTTTTTTCAAAATTTTAGACCAAGTAGTTTCGGAGATAAGGGGGGGGGAATGGTCATTTTTTGCCTATTTTCTTGAATAACTTCTAAATTGTTGATTCGAAAATTATAAAAAAAAAATATTTGAAATCCTTACAATAAGCTCTTTCATTTGATATGTAACATGATATAGTTTGAAAAAATTTTTTTTTTCATTTTTTCATTTACCCCCCAAAAGTGGCCCTCATGTTTAAAATTCATTTGTTTACGTTACATGTCCGTATTTGGGTCACAAACTTACATATGTGTACCAAATTTCAACTTGATTGGTCCAGTAGTTCCGGAGAAAATCGGCTGTGACAGACGGACAGACAGACAGACAGACAGACAGACAGACAGACGCACGAGTGATCCTATAAGGGTTCCGTTTTTTCCTTTTGAGGTACGGAACCCTAAAAAACGAGGGGAGGCCTTTTCCAAACATTTACTAAGAAAAATAGGTATATCATTTCACTTACTTCCACCCTCCACTCCAATGAATCAACCTTGCATTTGAAACCCTCGCTCCAATCACCAGTTAAGACAGACTTGCGAAACCCTTGCGCGGGCACCGGCGCCGCGAGCTCTCAGTCCGAAGCGAGCCGCGCACACGACCCACTGCTCCCGCGCCGACCTTGGGGTGAGTTGCGCAACATACACTTGACCTTGAAATTGAAAGCCGGCTTTTACACTTAACTAACAGTTTTAACAATAGTTATACATATGCGATTTTTTTATACCGCTTCGGTGGCAAACAAGTATACGGCCCGCTATTTGTTAAGGATATGATTTGTCAGTGTCAAAAGTGACGTTTCAGGCTGATGAAATGTCACTTTTGACACTGACAGATCAAATTCATAACCTGCCCTTACAGTAATTAGAATAAAAAAACGGGAAAACTAGTTTTGGTGTTTTGTTCTTGAAAGGGATAATAGAGTTTCTTTATTGTTTGTGATTTATGTCGTATTAAACTGATTTTAAAAGTTTTGGACTGTATGTACAGTCGCCATCAGATATATCGGAGCGGCCGAGGTGCTCAAAAATATCTGAGGGGCTACCGCGAAAACCGAAATTTGCAAATTGCGGGGATCTTTCTCTTTTACTCCAATGAAGGCGTAATTAGAGTGACAGAGAAAAATGCCCGAACAATTTGCGAACTTCGATTTTCGCGGTTATAGCCCTGAACACGCACTCTAACGTCTAGACAATAGAGGCGTATTCAGATGTTTGTGAGCTCCTGACCGCTCCGATATATCTGATAGCGGTTGTACTAATAAGGCACCTTTACCCGTGGGACGTCACATATCTTTACTATATCGTATCTAGTTAATCTCTAATTCATTTCCCGAATCGCGCCGTATGACCCGTTTAGCGCTCAGCATAGATGCGACCTTTTGGCCGGAAATATTTCAGGTCTCTCAGACCGGATACAATTATTTAAGTATATATTTTTTTCTAAATCTATGAGTGATAGATTCTGACCTGATCTGTCTGAAAGATTTCAGTCCACCCCCCGAAATTCCGTCGCATCTCCAGTGAGCCTCTCGCGACTGAAAGTTTCGTGCCGGTCCCGAAATTCAGACACTTAGGTACCTTTAGTTTGAAATCATTTTTCATTTTTGTTGTCTTAGGTTTAGGGAAAAGGTTCTTAAATGCAAAAGGGGATAATGCACTTAAAAAGAGGTTTTTCACGTGTTTGACCGACTTGTGTGTGTGACGTTTACCTTATGATTTGAGGCCAGTTGTAGGATATGACAGGTAATGAGTTGACATTTATTGGAAGTGGGGATAGGTGGGGAGGAGTGGGAAGTCAGATGATAATATACAACATTATAATTTATAATTTCGAAATAATGTTTTTATTAATGGTCGTTTTCGTTTTTATTCAAATTCGTTCAAATACCATAATTATTATATTCATTGAGCTTAATATTGGATGTCGCAAGAGATTCGTGTAACATGTTCCTGTTACACGACTTTATATTTTTTTTAATTTCCCAAAATATATACAATATATTTGTTGTTTGTTTTGTTGCGGTCATAGAAGGTTGTATTGAAAACCTTAACCTAACGGACCAAAAATTGTGGGGACGCATTTTTTCTCAGTAAAAATGGAAAAGCTCGTAATACTGAGTAGAAATAATATAAAAATTCCCAATTCTAACACAACAATTTTTGGTACAACTTTAAATAAAAATGCCTAGAAGCGACATTCAACACTTTGACATTGTAAAATAATGTTAAAAAATGTTTAGTCCGAATTCTACCTATGGGCCCGATTTGGATTTTGAAATAGACATCTATTAGATATCTTTTAGACATCACCAAGATACGATAACGATATGTTTAAGATCTAACCTGTCACATTTGACATTTGCGCGATTCTGGAGATAATCTTGAACGATTTCCACAGGATATGACTTAGAGATCCAATTCACGTCTAATAGATATCTTACTCTATCTAACGTAAAAGTGACATTGGTTGCCCGAATTGCGCTGCAAAAGAGAACTAGTTGATATCTAAACTATAACGTATCTGGAATAGTACGTGTCGTCTCTTGTGAATATCTTGAAGTTCGAATACGGCAGTATGTATCTAACGGAACTAATTTATTATTTATTGAACTTGTATCGATGGCATTCAACTTACCCATGTACGGAGTGTATGACCTTACATTAATGTTTGTGACGTCACATTTATGATATCTTGAATGATTCTTTCAAGGTCCGCCTAAACTGACGACCTTGACCCTTTTTATTTATATTTATATTTATATTTATAGACGCTTTTGTTTACTAACATTAGATAACTATAATATGTATATCTATTAATTTTTTTATGTATCTCAAGTAAAGTGTCACTCATTATGTTCTATTATGGAATATGGAACTGGCTAACTATGTAAACAAACCGCCATATTGAAATTGTCAAATAATGATGAATTTACTAGTGACATTTGTTTACATAGTTAGCAAGTTCCATAGAATGACACTTTATAATAGTTAATCACTTTTTATAAGTTTACCTACATTATGTTTTAATGTATTATGGTATGGTGTCACTGGAGGTAGCTTAGCGAAAAGGATCTAAATGTGTAAATTTTATTTACTGTTTGTGTGTTGGATTCTTTTCCCTAAATTATTTCTAATGAAATTTAAATATTAATTTATATGTTTACATGTATTGTGTACTTATGTATTTTTAAGTATATTGTTGTTTATAATATTATTTTTATCATAAAAATATTATTTTATCTATGAAAATATTATAATAAATGCATTATAAAGTTTTTCTTTTTTATTTTATTTTTTTCTATCTTGCTTTTACCTGTTTTTTTATTATTTATTAGTATTCGTGTATAAGTACATGTCTAACTACTTTTATGCTTATTTAATGTTGTAATTAAGTACTCAATACACTTTTTAGAGGTAGTTAGGTACAGTCAGCCAAGAAAGTGGTTTACCACTTTTCGACTCTATCATCTCATTGATAGAGTCGAAAAGTGGTAGACCACTTTCTTGGCTGACCGTACCTACCCATGTTTTTCTTAAATCTAACTAAGTAAGTAAGTATCGTTATAATTATTTTCTAATCCCTTAAATCAATGGTAATACCATTTTGAAATAAATGTACGTACTGAAATATTGTCGCCCATAATAACAATTTCGTAGCTGCACAAAGAATAAAAGTATAACATGACTTACAAAATTATGATAAGCAGTACAGGTTTTAAAACGTTTAGGCAATAAACGTATATGCTATTAGACCAACTACTTTCATACAGACACCACGTTAAATCTTTACATCACATGTAATAGTTACATAATACATGTACCTAACTATTTTTGGATATGTTTACAACATTGTCATAAGGTATGCAAATTGAGATCGTTTCAAATCATCTGCAATGTATGGTCACATTAAGGTCAAAAATACAATAAATTTTCATCATTGCGACAAATTGTTTTGTGCGTAAAAATGACGCCACTCTGGCCGCTATGGGAATATTTAAAAGTCTGACAGATGAGAGACACTTTGGCTTCTGCCTGAGACGTTGTGTGCGTGGAATGACGGTGATGATGATGATTGGAAAAAAGCCAGACCAAATTTCATCTCAATCGGTTCAGCAGTTTCCGGCTGTTGAATGAACGAATGAATGAGTGGATGTTGAGTGTCGAGGTTTTCTCTAGAGGCTACAGTACCCATACTGTAACCCTCAGCAAGCCCATACAGCTTAGTATAACTATACTTATAAGTTATATACTGGTGCTGTTTATGGAGACTGGCCTGTTTAAGCTTACACGAGCTATTATACTTAGTAACTTTATTTATTTTAATTAATTACAGTGAGACGCCTCATTCTGCTCTCGTATGTTTCTTTTCTCTTAACCCTTAAATGCATAGTGTTGCCAAATGTCTACAAAGCATTAGACAGCTCACAGATTTAAAAAAAAAACCGGGCAAGTGCGAGTCGGACTCGCGCACGAAGGGTTCCGTACCATAATGCAAAAAAAAAACAAAAAAAAAAGCAAAAAAAAAACGGTCACCCATCCAAATACTGACCACTCCCGACGTTGCTTAACTTTGGTCAAAAATCACGTTTGTTGTATGGGAGCCCCATTAAAATCTTTATTTTATTCTGTTTTTAGTATTTGTTGTTAAAGCGGCAACAGAAATACATCATCTGTGAAAATTTCAACTGTCTAGCTATCACGGTTCGTGAGATACAGCCTGGTGACAGACGGACGGACGGACGGACGGACGGACAGCGAAGTCTTAGTAATAGGGTCCCGTTTTACCCTTTGGGTACGGAACCCTAAAAAGGCTTACGTTCTTGAACGCACCTTTATACCAAACGTCAAGTAGTAGGGTGATGATTTAAGGGTTAAATTTACGCAATATTTTTAATTTATAAAAATTACATTCGTTTTAAGACGAAAAGTCGGAAAGCTAGGAAAAATCCAAAAGTTGATAATTTTTAGTAAGTATGTGATTTTGAGCGGTGTTTTCGGGGTTTGTAAATATTTTATATTTAAAAACTTTATCATAGGTATATCACAAATAGTGTACCTTTCTAATGGTAGTAAAAACAATCATATATCTATTACTGAAAATTACATATTTACATAAATATGATTTAGCCAATTCAATTTCTAGCACTGATTTCGCAGTGAAAATCGTGGTTATATTTTTTTTACTATTTTTCCTAGAATCGGCAAGCAATTATGTGATACATATATTAATTTCGGGCAAAAAGAAAAAATCATGCATTTAAGGGTTAATGAATGTGTTAATTATACAGGATATTGACTCTTGGAGACCCTATACATCTCTACGGATAATTTTATAAACTATATAATCTTATAGTTCTGACACCTAGAGACATTTACACCTCTAAATATTATAGTTTTTTTTGTCTTTTGTATCTGTATTTTTTATGTAATTCGACCTGAAGAGACCATATACATCTCTAAGTAATTGTAATACGTTAGTTTGAATTGTTAGTTGTATTTTATAAAATTGTTGATGTATTGTTATTATTTTCGCACTTTTACACGTGAACATTGAATTTACATACTTACGAAATTCAATGTTGACGTGTAAAAGTGCCCTTGTGGCCTATTTGCTGAATAAATGTTGATGTTTGATGTTTGATGTATAACAGTAGCCATACCGTAGCAAGAACCCCTGATCTTCAAATAAAAACCGGGCAAGTGCGAGTCGGACTCGCGCACGAAGGGTTCCGTATCATAATGCAAAAAACGGCAAAAAAAAACGGTCACCCATCCAAGTACTGACCCCGCCCGACGTTGCTTAACTTCGGTCAAAAATCACGTTTGTTGTATGGGAGCCCCACTTTAATCTTTATTTTATTCTGTTTTTAGTATTTGTTGTTATAGCGGCAACAGAAAACACATCATCTGTGAAAATTTAAACTGTCTAGCTATCACGGTTCGTGAGATATAGCCTGGTGACAGACGGACGGACGGACGGACGCACGGACGGACGGACGGACGGACAGCAGAGTCTTAGTAATAGGGTCCCGTTTTACCTTTTGGGTACGGAACCCTAAAAAGAATCACTGTAGGGTAAAAATCCGATTATGGTCCGCGCCCACAGAGTAACCTTCGCCGGGCGGTAGGAGCAGTGTCCACTTCTTGCATCATTCGCAAATTTCGACACGCTCGCTACGCGCTTGCGTCTCAATTTATCTGCTTAAAAACACGCTGCAAATAGGTCGTAGGAATGTGATTTAGAAATTGAATGTTCGAGAGTTTTCTAGTGTTGGTAAAGGTTGGATTCATTTAGACGTGACTGAGGTTTGTGAGGTAAACCATAAGTCGAAGCTTAAGAGAAGAGTCTTCAGTAGAAACATAAGTACAATTCGGAGATTTCTCAGAAAATTTACTTTTTTAGTCAGTTTTTATTAAGTTACTGTTATTTTATTTCGAGAAACACGCTGCGTAGGAATGCTATTTAAAATTAACCTAGTTCTTATAAAAACAATAATATCAAAAAAGCAAAACGTACAGACACAGATATTGGTAATACATAATTGAAGTCACATATATAAAATTGTATCTATGGCAGACCCAGAGAGGAAAATATCGAGAACGTTTGTATGGATAAATGACCAATCCTCTTAATACCTATTCGAGATTGTCGTCCTACTGAGCGTCCTACTGATGACCTATTGAGCGTCTTCAACATTAAGGCTAGACTCCCAAAAGGAAACTCGAGTTCTTTTGATTTTTTTGATTCTTTGGTCCTGTCCAAAAAGTCGAATTAATTCAAAAGTTCTCATATTTTTTTACTTAAATTATCAAAACTTTTACTTAACCCTTCGGGTGGCAGCACCTCCGGTTGAACGGTAGGAGAAATGGCGCAGCCATTTTTTTAAATATGCCTCGGCGTGGCAGAGGCCGCGAGAAGGTTCGGTCATAACAAGCCCGTAATTGGCAGAGACCGTCTCGCGGCCTCTGTGCGACGCTGCATTTCGCGCCTAAAATAAAACCGTTAAAACTATGCCTTGCTTGCTCACTCTTGCAAGATGCATTCGTCAATAAACAAGGATGGTATTCCCTAACGGTCGAATTCCCGCGTAAAACAAAGTTTGTTAGAAATGACGTGATGTTCCTGCCCCACCTCGCCCATTACGCGCCGACCGTCGTCAAGCCGCGAACATTCAAACGGAATACGCACTGATAAAAAGTGAAATAAACTGTGTGAATCGTGTTAAATGTATTGTTTTGTCATAAAGACTGCTTCTTCTACAATCAATTGTTTTATTATTTAATTATACGTATTTTTACATGAAAGTAGAAAAAAATTGGTAATATGAGATTAGAACAAGTCTAGCATAATTCACATAAATATAATAGAATTCATTGGTATACAATCAAATAACCCATTTTATGCTGAATTCAGTGATATATAGTTTGTATGTATCATTCATAGATTTTTTTTGGGAAACGGTCATATTTCTAACACACGCCAAATTCGCGATGATCACCCGTTGAGGCCCCGCCACTTGACGTATATTTTTCCAAAATGGCTGCGCCACTCAACCGGCTTGTTATGTCTGTCCGTCTCGCGGCCACCGCCACTTACCGTAGAGACCTCGAGGAGGACAATGCCACTCGAAGGGTTATACTTTAAGGTGGTATTTTTATGAATGATTAGTCTATAGGAGCGTTCTACTGCTGGGCAAAGGCCTCCCCTCTTTCCCGCCATTTGGTCCTATCCGATGCACACTCCTGCCACTCTTTACAAAACGTGTCAAGGTCCTCTCGCCATCTCCGTTTTACTCTTCCTCTGTTGTGGTATAAAGTGGTATTTACAAGGAAAAAAAATAGGTACCTGTGTGGTTTCAGAGGAAGAAAATATCCCTGCCGATGATTTTCAGCAACGCACATGCAACATCCTTGGAGTTGTATTAAGCGTTTATGCTACACCTACTGTTCAAGCATGTAGATAGCAATAAAGTTTGCCATTTACTGAATTAAACTATTCGTAGAAAATTATATGTTTACATTGAAACAAATTGAGCAACCGACTGGTTTGGTCACGACGAGCCATACTGTAAAGTAATACTGCCGGTTAGGTTAGCGTCATTCGAACTTCGAAATTTTTATAAATCATTTATTTACATACACGATATATATAAACAGTGGTGCTACTAAACGAAATTAATAACTTGCTTAAATCTAGAATAGGCCGTTGAGGTTTTGTACCAAGGATGTTGGCGGCATTTCCTCGCTGTATCGCAATGCTGATACGTTGTGCGAGGTAGCCGCCAGCTCTTCGGTCACCAGTTACTTCGAAATTATATTATGTCAGCCCTCGGTAAGCTCAATAGGCTTGTGTCAGCCTCCTAGCCCAATCGGTAGTGCATGACCCTGCCTACGAAGCAGGAGGTCCCGGGTTCAAATCCTGGTAAGGGCATTTGTATATTTGCGTGTTCATCAAAAATATTTGTTCCTGAGTTATGGATGTTTGTATGTATTTAAGTATTTATGTATATCTACCTGTTATACAGGGTGGAACATTTCTAGGGACTGAGCTGAAGGGATAGTGTTATCTAAGTGATCTATAATCGAGTTATTATAATCGTAAATCTGGATTTAAAAGTAAAACAAAATCATTAAATGAAATATTTTTATATCAGTGACCACCCTAAAAAGTTATTTATATTTTAAATTGACACATGTCATAACATTCATTAGGATCTACTACTTGCTAGGGTTGAAACATGCAGATTTTCGCACTAATGTTTAACAAACTGTATTTCCAAAACTGTTAGAAATATTTACGTGATTAACCCTTAATCAAACGGAACACTTTTTATGTGATTTTTGAAAACTAAGAATGGTTTTTAGGTAATTAGGGTGCGTAGATTACGAAAAAATATATATAAATAAATTAAGTGGGGGGGGGGGAATAATTCCGTTACGAAATAGCAAAATTTTTAATGAAGTGGGAAATAGTTTCCCATTGTCCGATACGGTTACGAACTTTTTACTAGTTAGTAGCTCCCCCCGGCTTTGCTTGGAATTCAAGTATGATTTTTTTAACGTTATCTTCAAAAATCAAAGAAATAAATAAAAGAAAAAAGAAGGCACAGATTTTTTGTGTAACAGACAAACGGGCATATATTTTAATTTATGGAAACAAATTAAAATTTAGGTGGAGAACAAACACTGGGAAATAATTACCTACCAATTTTTTTGGAAATCGTAAGTTCAGGAACAAACAATGGGAAATAATTTCCCACTTACTAAAACCTTAAAATCTTGGCTAAATCATATCGTTATCACAATTCTTTTCCAGCAAAACACAGGGAAAATAAGTCTAGTTTATGATAGTATTCACTGTATGCACTTACCAGATCTTTTTTCGCACTTAACCTCAAAACACTAAAAAAATTGTCGCTATTGCAAAAAAAATCACGACAACTGACATTGAATTTGTCGTATGGTCACAAATGGCGGCCATTAGAAAAGTGTTGCCATTTTTCAAATTCAAAATGTTACTAAGATTTTAAGTCTGTATGGTTGGTATCGCTGAGTGCTGCCATTAAAAAGATAAAAAATATTTCGTAAATTAGAATGAAGTGGGAAATAATAGCCTGAACAATTCCCAGTTTGCGTAAAAGTCGATCGTTCTGTTCCTCCCGGTATATATCGTCGTCTAGTACCCATAATACTATGTCGTTGTACAAGCTTTGGTTATTTTGGGGCTAGGTTGATCTGTTTATGTCTATTTTATTAATTTTGGGTACTTATTGCCAACAATAACACTTCGAGAAAGAAGTTTGTTTTCTTAACCCCATAGATAGATACCTATTAAATATGTATTTGTAGGTATATATTCTGCCAATGTCGGTAAAACACAGGAAGTTCAGTTACTTATGTTAATATTTGAAATGAGACAATGCTTGTAAACTTATCTTTAAACGTCTCACCGTCTTATCGTTTCTCTTGGAATAAATTCTAAATACAAGTACCTACTTAAAGTTTAAAAAAAGTTTCTTATACAACGGATATATGTATATTAGACACCTTTGTTCAACCATTTGTTCAAACCTTTATGTGTAGACAAGCTTAAACTGAGCCGGTTAGTAAAACGTTATTTCGTTCAGCTACGACTACGAATTGGTTGAAGATTTGGCGGGCATGAAGCTGATTTGTAATGCGATTTGTTAAGTAATAATTAAATATTCATGTGGCCTAAAGGGTCTTTATGATCGTGCCTTATGCTCATGGAACGCCATATAATAATATATAAACTAGCAGGCTAATTCGAACGTACAAAAATGATATCTACGAGTAAATGATGTCATTTAGATATTATACTCCGTGCATTCTTATTTGCGTTATTTGACACATTATGACTGACGTTGCTAGAGATGTAACTAACCCAAATCGATTGTCACAGCAAGCGATTACGATTTGATGGCACCTAGACTGAGGTATCGAATTGTGACATATAATGAATTTTTATTTGAGATTTAAATAAAGCTAGAATTATATGGTTTTCCCGCAAGGTAAATGCATTTAATACACCGACCGAGTAGGTCGCACCCATCGTCAAAATCGAAACTAACTGGGGATCTATTTTAAAGTTTATTTATGTTATTTCTGTGTCAAATTTGTTGTCTGTTAGGTGACGATAAATATATCCATATTTACAGTTAATTATCCACCTTTTCCTTATTTTTATTAAAAGAAAAATGAAAAATTCACGATTTACTTAGACGACCAACGATTCATAACGGTGGTGTCCGGCCAACCCTAAATAAAATAAAAAAGACGTATAACGTAAACGTTCGCAGTGCAATTGTCTTCCTTTGTAATTTCGATGTGTAAGATATTTTACGTTGTATTGCTGTTGTGAGTGACATGTGTCAAATAACGCAAATAAGAATGCACGGAGTATAGCCGCGTGTGGCTTTCGCTCGTACTTATCCGTAAATTTATTGGTGCGAGCGAGATGTACGGGAAAATGAGAAGATAATTACATATTGTAGACATAATTTTGATGTCAGAATGTAAGTTTGATTAGGCTTCTAGGTTTAGTCATAGAAATCAGCTACCTTTTTCTATAAATCACCTACTTTCGGTGCGGGATGGCACGACTGGCGTGTCATCAATGTTTTTGACGTGTGGCGTGTGACACGACAGGCGTGCCATCATATTCTATGGCGTAAGGCACGCCTGTCGTGTCATGCCGCCACAGCCAAAAGTTTTCGAAAATGGAAGACGCAACGAACCGGTACGCCACAGATCATGTCTACACATATACAGATGTGGTGAATAATTATTTTCCATCGTATTTTCTCTTGAACGTTCGTATTTTTCATGCTACTTCAGTCAACCCCAATACTTTTTGTACCTAGACTGATTGAAATAGCAAGACACGTTCGTACGTTTCCGTGAAAATACGATGAAAAATAATTATGCACTAATCTGTAGCAGGGGGTTTGCTTAAGGTCAAAATAGACGGATTGTGTCCTACTGCCCGATTCGAACTTTAATATACGTCAATTAACAGATCTAGAAACGATATGGATTAGATGTGTCAGTGTCAAAAGTGACGTTTTTGTTTGAAGAAACGTCACATTTGACACTGACATATCTAATCCATATCGTTTCTAGATCTATTAATTGACGTATCTTAAAGTGGCAAAATCATTTATCAACTAACTTTAGGTACCTATTCGGGCATAAGAAGATAAGAAAGACACATACATGCTGAAAATCAATATTATTCGAGTATAGGATGACTCACTTTAGACCGGGCCGTGTCCGGGCCGGAGCTTCCGGCGCTTACTTTTCTATGACATGACAGGCGATCACGTGATGATTTCCATAGAAAACGATGCGCCGGAAGCTCCGGCCCGGACACGGCCCGGTCTAACATGAGTCATCCTTAACTCTGGGCAAGTCTCGCGGATTTCGCTTTACGCGTTAAAATGCACAAATTCAATCGCGATATGTCAAATGCAAATTAGTGTGTCAAGGCTACACTGCTAATATTTGTATAAGTATACATATTTTTGCACGAAGCTCGAAGTTATGGCCCTTGCGAAACGAAAGATACTTATTCGGTTAGGTATCATTGAGATGAACTTGACATTACGACGTTACGTAGCATTTTTTAACTGCTACTAGCGGCCCGATTCGAACTTTAAGCAGGCGTGGCTCACTCCGCGATTCGTCGCTTTTCTACAGGTAGCTAAAAGTACATCCGTTCCACACCAATTTTGGTGGCTAGCCATAAGCCGCGCGTGGCGCTGTCCGCACCTAGCGGCCATATCTGTCCTGATCGTAACAGACGCGTTTTGTTAGAGAGTGAGTCTTCTGTACCTTATAGTACTAATATTATTTATTCTGTGATTTAAAAACTTACTTTAAAGATTTATTAATATACATTATTAAAAGACATGAACAGGAATATAAAACTAAAACTAAATACAATTAAAATAACTAAAACTAAAAAATTAAAAATCTGCTTTAAAAATATGTATATAAATCTGGCCTACCTGGGCAAGTCTCCCGGACTCCTCCTATACCTAAGTTTGTACCAATATTAGTCTATTCAATTTAAGTAAAAGAGTTTAAGTCATCTCTACTGTATGTACCACCTCTTAAGTAGTATTTTTAACTGCGCGGCTGCATGAACAAAAAGCGAAAAAAAAAACTAATATTGTTTTTAACTCAGAGAAAAATAACGTAACGTAATAATAATAAAAAAAAATAGTAACCGTTACAAAAATATATTGTGTTCACATTTGTATTTATTTTAAAATTCAAGTAAGGAAAACTATTTTTTATATTTTGTTTTGCACGTGTCTGCAAAAACCTAATGCAAAAACAACACTTAACATTTTTATTATTTATGACAGGACCTAATAGTAAAGTTCATAACACTATGAACTTTACTAAATATTAGGTACTTATACTTATTTAAATTTACGTCAGTAACAGATATTTTGAGCATTGAGTTTTCTTTATTTGCGTCAATTGATTATTTTACTTCCACACTTAATTACGTGTTATTTATTATTTATATTTTGTTATTCCATTTTTTTATTTCATGCCTAAGTACCTACCTAAAACTACAGTAAACAGTGTAGAGTTAGACCAGGATAAGTCTGCAACGATATTTATAGCACCCGCAGTGCAAGTGTTATTTTAAACGTCATACTTCTATGAAATTATTACGTATAAATAAATAACACTTGCATTGCGTGTGTATCAAAATCGTTGCACACTTACCTCGGTCTAACTCTACTACTAGCCAAATCAGTTTCTTTTTCGAAATGTCGAACGATTTTCTACTTTGGAATTTATGTCACCGTCAACTTACCTTACCTACTCCTTACAGTTCTACACGGTGTGGCCTGTAACACGAGCAAAGAATTAAAACATAGATTGTACTCCTCAAACGGTGAGACTTTTGTTCAACAACTTTTAAAAATTATGAAATATTTAGACTCCTTATTTTTCATACAAAATAAATATTATCTTCAATGGACGCCATCGCCACGCCATATTGTTGTGATTGACGTTGCTTGTCACGCCTTAAACATAACAAAATTCGCAATACATTGCGTCTTACAATAAACTTTAAAGTGTAATAAAAATCAAACCACAAGTTATTTTTGAAAAGTCGCTGAACAAATGTTGGTCAGTATGAGGAGTACAGCCTACAGTTTAATTTTTTGCTCATGTTACAGGCCACACCCGGTATACGATTTATAATATAGAAAATGGTGTCTAAAAATAACTTCTGGGGTTGAAAGAGATTTGGCCCGATTCAAACTTTAAAGTTCGAATCGGGCAGATAGTTTTTATTACGGAAATCATTCCTTAACAGCTTCAAAAGGGGGATGAAATATATCATGAATGTGGGATATGTTTTAGTACTAATTCAACGCAGAAGAAATATTCACTATAAAACTCCCGTGAGACTTAAACATCTTAAAATTATTTAGACGGGACCTGAGACTGATTATCATTGAAAAACTAAAGTTCATACTACCGGAACACTTTTCAAGTACTTACATATATAAATCAACGTGCCACATATAAAAATAAACCTTTATTGAGGTTTGAACTTCAGATTTGCCCCAACTCACCCCATTTTACGCGTAGCGTAGCGTAAAGATGAGTACCGTAAAATGGGTAAGTCTGGCTACTGAAATATTACACAAATGTTTGGCGCGAAATTTAAAAAAATCTTCGGCTGGTCACACTTTGTGTAGTAGGAATTATAGTTTTGATACTAGAAAATATTTTTGATTTTCTGTGCACACGTAAGGTACCTAAGGATATAAATTAAATATACGTTGACGTGCACTCAAAGTCAGCTCACTTAATTTCTACCACTATGTAAAGTACAGTCAACGATAAACACATATGTTAACACTTTCTCACCATATACCATTGTAACAAGGCGAAAAATGAAATGTAGTGTAAATAAGACCTAGCTCGATAATACCGTAATATTTAATCCATCACCAAAAAAAATACATAAGTACTATGCCAAATATGCTAAATGCTAAGTATCAAAATATTTATAGAGCACCAACCTCCTAATTTGTTTACATTTGTTTCGGAGTTGTAAACATTGCAGTTTTTCGTTATACAACGCTACACGTCGACATCGTACATTGTCGTAATTATTCACGAGCTTAAATAATAGTTTGCGAACCTCACTCAGTATAGACATTATTCATATTATTTAAAATAAACCCCTTATAAACCGCAAACAATTTGAATGAATGACATAAATGGGGTTGGCCGGTGGAAGTTTTTAGCAGATGGCGCCATCATAGCTTGCCCCGTCAATCCCTAGAATTGTGTCAAGTTTTTGTTTTTTTAATACCCTGGATGCCAGCTCTTTAAGCCAAATCTCATAGAAAAAGGGGCAAGCTATGATGGCGCCATCTAGGCAAACCTTTGACAGTAGCAACCTCATTGACAACTGACTTTTATCTTTTTTTTTAAATCATAGACAATTGGTGATACAACAACGAAATATGTGTCAACATTTTTTGGCTAGCCAGACTACCTTATATTTCTTACTACGATACCTAGATTACCTAGAGCAATTACGTACATGTTGACGTCTCAAATGACGCATCAATAGTCGGTAGGTACTACCTAGTCACTGCAATTTGGCTACGCGTCGAAAGGAATATTTTATAGAATAATAAGGGAAACTACCGTAATAATGAAGTGATTAAGATGTTAACTCAAAAACAATGAAAACAAGGCACTTTACACGGAAATTTCCATACAAATTGACCGATTTTCAATGTTCATGCGGGCAAAAAGAATAGATAGTATAGAGGGGTCCTGTCATTGTAAATTTTGTAGTCACTGTAAATTTACTGCCATCTATCGACACACGACTAAAACTCAAAATGAAAACGTATAAAGTTATCAAAAAAATTATATATATGGATAAATGATTTTATTATTTTTATATCATTTTGATCCATGTTCATTCACTGATATCTATGTGTTAAAATTGTTAAATATGAAACGGTGTCGTCACGCCATCTAGCCGAGGATAGGCTAAAGGTGTGTGCGGTATCTATTCGACAATGACTTTTACTTGAATTCCGAGGCACGTTTTTTCCTTAGACTTTATTCGTCTTATACGAAGTTAAGAGGATAGTGGACCTACGCATTAATACAAATATAAGTACATGCTCGTTCCCGAACCGACGAAAGTTGACTGACTGCCAACATTGCCACTACAGCAAATTTCTTTTTACATAAAACATAATTCGTCATATTCAACATATCTAAAAACTAAATGAGGCAGTTAGCAACCTGAAATCATAGCGAAAATCTTTAACATTGCATGTATTGAGAAATTATTGAAGCTTTCAAACGCCTCGCCTGTAATTCTTATAATAGGTATGTCTCATCAGAAAAAAATACAAAATACCTATACATGTTTCCAATATGCAAAAAAAACTGATCCAGGGGTGAAAATGACTACGTTTGTTTTGAGATATTACCGTCCACAACCTATGCCCTTAATTTACTTAAATCTCGGTTTTTTTACAAAAATATACCAAGATAAGACCTTATCTTGGTATATTTTATAAATTTGCGAAAATTAATTAACACTATTGTTTTATTCTCTTTACAGATCAACAACATCGTATCGAAGAAGGTTATTTCAAAAGGGTACGTTTTCATTTTATTATTTCCAACTCATTTTAATATTTTTTTTCTACGCTTATACTTCACTATAAAGCGAATTAATAGACCATCCCGTCTTTTATTGTTTCAGAATTAGTCAAACTTTCGTCTTGATTGTAAATTAACTAAAATATAATATGATTAAATACATATAAACTGCCTAAATTAAATCTAATAAAATAAAATAAAGAATTCGTTCCGTTCTTAATTATAACCAATTTTTCTTGGCATTTTTATAAAGTACCTATAGGAACTTCGTTTTTTGAAAGGCCACTTATTATAAAGGTTAAGATAATAATAGTAAAATAAGCCAAAGCACTTAGTAATATACTACCTATTGTTACAGGTATTACGCGATGTTTCTAAGTATCCTGATATACTTGGTGTACTACGCGGTGTACACGCTCCTCCTTGCCATCGGCGGTCTCTGGTGCTTTGAGGAGTGCGTGCTCACTGAGGAGGAGGAGTACGTGTTCTACACACAGCAGAGGGCGCTGCCGTACTGAACTGTAAGTATACATACATAATATATAAACACGCTCCTTCTTGCCATCGGCGGTTAATGGTGCATTGAGGAGTGCGTTCTCACTGAGGAGGGAGAGGAGGACTTGCTATGCTTGGGGTACGATTACGGAATCTTTCGCATGGTCGTGCATCAATGTGAGAAGAGTTAAACCCGTCAATTCTGGTCACCGGTTAATAACTGGCCACCCTAAACTAAAAATAAATTATATTCACCTATAAACATAATTCATTTTAGTATGTTTCAGTAACTGGCCACCCTTAAATAACTAGCCACCTTATACTTAAATTAATTCTGATTATAGGTGAATAGAATTCATTTTTAGTTTAGGGTGGCCACTGTGGCCAGTTATTATTAACAGATAGCCAGTTATTGACGAATCACCCTATTAAGCGGAAGTAAATTTCAAATAATTATAGGATAGGAAGTAATTTTTAATGGAAATCAGAATAAAAAATGTGTAAAGTATCTTTTGATATAAGTTAAAAAAAAAAACTGGCAGAGCGTGACATTGCAAGTGCAAAGCACCTAAGCTATAATGAACCATTCGAAACAGTTGCTAAAACTGTTAACAAATGAACTTATTTCCTTAGCCAAGTAGTTGATCAAGCGTTGTCAATGAAAAAGACTAGTTGTTTCATAACCTGAACCATTTGAAGGTTATACCTAAGTACCTCGCGAAATCGAAAGTAAAAAAGACAGTAGGTAAATAATCACTGATCCAAAACGAGACTCATGTCGGAGTTTTGATACATTTGTAATAAAGTTCATATTTCTATGAGAGGAACCTGGATATGAGGCATAGATGTTTCCGAATTTTATAGAGTGTTAATTTCTTATTTTTGTTGCAGCAATATATTTTTTGTGACTCACCCTGAAAGATACCTTTAATGTATTTTTGCCTAGTGAAGGAATTTTATAGGATAATATTATGTACCAATCGCTTTTCGGGGAAAAATAATAAAGGACGACTCACGTTAGACCGGGCCGTGTCCGGGCCGGAGCTTCCGGAGCTTACTTTTCTATGACATGACAGGCGATCACGTGATGCTTTCCATAGAAAACGATGCGCTGGAAGCTCCGGGTCGGCCACGGCCCGGTCTAACGTGAGTCATCCTTTACTGTAAGAATCACAGAACCCCATTCATTCAGTAGTGACGAGTGTTCGCGTTTGCGTTATGTCTATTTTTGTATGGGATTTTGAACAGCGCGCCAAGCGGGACGTTGGTAACTCAAAATTCCATACATAATGACACATAACGCAACCGATCCGACTATATGTTCTTATAAAATATACTGCCGTATTCGAACTTCAAGATATTCACAAGAGACAACACGTATTAGATCCATTCTAGATACGTTATAGTTTAGATATCAACATATCAACTAGTTCTCTTTTGCAGCGCAATTCGGGCAACCAATGTCACTTTTACGTTAGATAGAGTAAGATATCTAGTAGATGTGAATTGGATCTCTAAGTCATATCCTGTGGAAATCGTTCAAGAGTATCTCCAGAATCGCGCAAATGTCAAATTTGACATGTTAGATCTTAAACATACCGTTATCGTATCTTGGTGATGTCTAAAAGATATCTAATAGATGTATATTTCAAAATCCGAATCGGGCCCATAGTTTCTAAAACTATTTTCTTATAAAATTAAATATAGTCGGACTAGTTGCGATGTCATTTTGTATGGGATTTTGAGTTTCCAGAACGTCCCACTTGGCGCGCTGTTCAAAATATCATACAAAAATGGATAAGTATATATATCGCAAACGCGAACGCTCGTAACGCTACCGAATGACATTTACACTAGGTTCTCTATGATTCTAAGGTGTTGTTTTGTGTTAATATTTTTAAAAACAGCTAATTTCAGAACTTACGTATGTTTTTAATTTGCGTATGAAAGGTATACCGACAAAACAAATGATAAACATATTTACTATCGATGAAAAAAAAGTATTCATAATAACATAGAGTAAACTATTTGTTTTTTGTTATACATATATCTGTATCTGAGGTAAGTTATAGATATTTAATTAGTTGATGGCTAAGTAAGTACCTACCAGAGAGGCTACCGCGAAACCCGAAATTAGCAAATTGTGGGGATCTTTCTCTTTTACTCCAATGAAAGCGTAGGTAATTAGATTAGATTAATAGAGAAAGATGCCCGCAATTTGAGAATTTTCGAGGTTATGCAGTTTTTTTTGTGTTTTCTAAACATCAAAGCACAGGTATATTCGTTTGCTCGTTTGCCCCCCCCCCCCCCCCCCCACATAATAAAAATAACATTAGAGCTATCTAAGCTAATTCCCCAGTGAGTTAGTACGCGGTACAGTATGGAAGACGCTAACACAGTTTACCGCTGCAGAATTATTCGAAGCAAAGTTAATGGTTCCTCTACATCATGGCCCAGCGCTGGACCAGCGAGATGGCCATGATGCAACGGTTGAGAGCACGCACTATACAAATTATAATGGGCCACGTGTAGATTCGTACGCACCATCGCTGACCTTTGATGTGCGGACGAAAAACCGACACCGCGGCCATTCCATCGCCATCCCGCCGCGTCATAAACAATCCGACACCACTACCCCTCTCTAGTGGGCCAGTATGATGGCATTGATGGCCCGTGTAGATGAGCTATCATACGGGCTCTCGTAATAATGAACACGCATCCAATTACCAGCTAGTATATTCAATATTGCAAAACTAGAGTTATGCAAAATTTAGTAATGAAATTCCGATAACACGGACGAAGCAAGGCCAGGAGCGTAGTCTCGATCCCCTCTTCGAGTAATTAGGAGTGACGCCTCTGGTTTCGTTCAGTACTCTGTGGCAAGCCATCCGTACGACTTCGTCAGGTTTGCATGCTTTAACTATACATATATGAAGTTTTAAATTCCTGAAGTATGCTAGTAGTTATCTAGTAGCGGATATACACACATTAATTTGTTTTTTTCTCGTGTGTTTATAGAAATGGAAAATCGATAGTTTGCGTTTAAAAGTGCGATGTATATATTGACTCTG
The DNA here is from genome assembly GCF_910591565.1 of Cydia splendana. Lineage (NCBI taxonomy): Eukaryota > Metazoa > Arthropoda > Insecta > Lepidoptera > Tortricidae > Cydia > Cydia splendana. The sequence continues at coordinate 3,664,555 of NC_085968.1, forward strand.
CTAGTTTGTGCGAAATAAATTAGTTTGAGAAGGTGATTTTTGTCTTGACTCTTATTGGGTAAGTATAATTATATTTATAATTGTTTTATAGTTATTAGTTCTTATTATTGTGAAATCGTTTCCCGTAGAACGGCATTTTTCTTAATGAATTAATTTCGATTATAATAACAGATAATCATTTCAGGCAGAGAATTAATAATAACTGCAAATTATATCAATTTATATTGCTTATTTTTTACGTAAGATTTTTTGTGGTATAATTTAAAAAAAACATAAAGAGAAATCAATTTATTTTAAATTGAATAAATCTACTTAGGTGATTCACTTATTAATGTGATAACTATACTAACTTTAACGGTCACTTTATGCTTAGAAGTACTTAAACTGGCGGTTCAAGGTTCGGATCCCGGCAAAGGTCTAAACTTATATGATAAGGATGAATATCTATCCTAAGTTTGGTGTTTTCATAACACGTCATTCATTTGTTTTAACTTTATTTCACAATATAAATAATAAAATACAAATGGCGAATTTGGTGCCTTAAGGCATTCTCTACCACTAAACCATCAAGCCAAACAGAAAAAGTTAACAAAAAATAGGAATAGGTAACTTGAACAATATAGCGTTAAATGGTAATGATATTCACATTAAACATTAAAGACTGAAGTCTCATTTCATCATTTCAACAACATTATTTATTCATTCTCATTCATTTAAATTTACATTTAAGCAGCTCAAGAAAAGTTTAGTTTAGTAACTTCAACCGCTGATGAAATTCGAGATTTAACTTAAAAACAACGCCTGACCTTCGTTCACCAAATTTAAACGAATATTGAAGAGAAAGATTACACACGTGCCATTTTAGTGATATGTTAATAGAACAAATATATAATTAAACAATAAAAAGGTTTACACAGTTATAGCGACGTTGTGTAGCTAAATGGACCTGCCATCAAAAAATTGTTATTTTTTATTTCTTTGGGATTGTAAGTTAAATTTTTACTGGTTATTTTTTGCAATTTGTATAATTTTGCCTTAATTAGGTACTTACGTCGAATTATACTCATTTATTTACAAAAAAGTTAGTACATTTGCTCGAAAAATATGCAAATTAATCTTGATCTCCCCTGTGGTGTCTTAGCGGCAATCACTCAAAATAGCATCACTGCTATTGAGCAATGTCTTTCAGTTGTTTTACAAATAGATTAAATAGGTTTGTTTCAACTGTTTTTATTAACCTCATGAAAAAAACTATTTCATATTTTTGACTATATTTTTTTTATGGTTGCATCAGGTTGCATACATTCGTTCGGGTTGCTAATGGTATTGTAATAGGGAATATTACGCAAAACTCGGCGTAGGGGGCGCCACTACCGCTGTCCATCACAATCTGGGGGTCTACCGCGAAACAAGAAAATCTAAATTTCGGTATCTAACCTCTCTATCACTCTTGCATATTCAGATATAGAGGCAGATACTTAACTAAAATTTCGATTTTCGCGTTTCCTGTAGGCCCTTGTTAACAAACTGCCTTGATGCATCAATGTCATATTTTATTGTCTGTGAAAACTTGTCAAAAAACAGTTTAAGGCACAGTGTGTATAAGTTACTCTATGATTTACTAACTAGCTTAGTGCTGCACTCTGGCGGCAGAACATTGTACTACGTGTAAATCATTAGTACTTGTTTTTACTTTTCCTGTATGTTATTTTATTTAATATTTTACTTTCGTGAATAATTTAAGTGACGTAAGATAACAATGCGAAATAACAAAAATCCTTACTTTGGTTGTCAAGCAGCTTGAACTTGAACTTGAGTTCAAAGTTAGATACTGTTTGTTTTAGTCTATTATTCGCTTAAATATGTAAAATATATCCTCTACCTACCGTTTGTAACATGCCAATTCGAACGTACAACAACTTCTTCTTCTTCTTCCTCGTTCCCTCAATGAATGAATGAATGAATGAATGAATGAATGAATGAATGAAATTATTTATTCCAGAAATAATAATCCATATGTGATTAAATCATTTAAAACTAATTACATAATAAAACATGATATGATTAAATTAAGACGTACACAAACACAAACACAACAATTCACCTGATCTGAGTCTCGGGTCACCCCGACCCCGATACGACAGGCTTGTGGTAGGCCCTCCATCGCTCGTGCAGCGGACTGGCGTCCCACTCTCTGACCGCGGACAGTAGCGTGGAGGAGAAGTAGATCGCCTTTCTGGCGGTAACCTCAATACCTCAATACTGAGGATCGCGACCACATGCAACATGTCTCCATTGATTGCGGTCGTAAGACAAGTGGACCGCACGGTGCAGGCTGCCGCCACTCGTCTTCTTCATGGCGTCAGACCATCTCTTACGAGCCCCACCTTGAGCGCGTTTGCCATTCAAGATGATGATACAGCAACTTACTCGTATTCGAACGTAGGTACTTGAATGACATCAGTTAGATGTTATTCTGATATCAATGTACCTACGTACGAATTGGCCCATAAGGCGACTTCAAATATTATCATAAATACTACAATTACAATCTTATTATTGAAAAGGAGTACTAGTTTGCAATGATTTTAGTTCACTTTTTCTGTGTTAGTTATTTTATTATAAAATAAAACTGGACTTATTCTTGAATAAAAAGTTCTATTTGGACACTCTTAAATTATTTTTGACAGCAACACTAAAGCATTCCAAAAAGTATATAATATTATCCAAAAAATATATAATATACCCAATAGATATTTAAATGTTAAGTATTAGAAAATATTAGAAACTGCGTTTTATTCATATTATCACGCAAACAAGATTATTACAAGGTTTTGATATGCTTGAAAAGTTACATAAGCTTTTTACGATAATAATATAAATAATATCCACATTTAAACAGATTTAACAACAGAAAACAATTAATACAATTTAAAAATGCACTAATAGGTAATAATTATTAAGTGAAGATGATACAATTATATTAGTGATAAAATTAATGACGAGTTACGTAAGTATTACATTCAAGAAAGAGAGAGAACAAGCACTTTAGATAGATTAATTTTTTTAGAAGTTATTACTCATTGTTTAGTTATAGTTTTTTTTTATAAAATTAATGGTAAGTATATAGGTACAATCATGAAAATAACTTTAAAGTATCTAAATTAATCAATAAACTACAAAACGAAATAAAATATTCTATTCAAAAAGACCTACACGAGCTATACCGGGTGCAACGGTTACTAACGTTGGATAGCGATGGCCAACTTTTGCACGAAGTACGAAAAAATTGTTACAACGCAATAAAACCCTGTAATAATGTCTAGGACTCAGATTTTCTTCAATTCAAGGGTGTTCTTACCTTCTTACACAACTCTTGTAACAGTTGTGTAACACCCGATTATCTAATTTAACAGTTCCCGATCGGAAGGAATTGGAAGTAGCAATAGTCTAGCGGTTTCCAAGTCCTTCGAACGCAATATCCTGCCGCTTGCGTGAGCGAGCCGTGTTGCACAATGAGCATATGTACTGGCCGATTACTGAGATTCTTGGTTAGTTGTGCCGTTTTCGAGAACATTCTCTGTTGTAAACGAAGTAAATGTCATACACAAAGGAAAAAATGACCAACGCCTCCAGTGACCGGGGCTGGAAACGAACCAGCGTCCTATACGTTTACGCTACAGATGCCTGTACCGCTCGGCCATCCGGGCTGATTAACAGTCCGCCGGACGGTATCGGCCTGTCAGTTGTTCGGAACTGTCAAAATTTTGTTCTAACTGACAGGCCGATACCGTCCGGCGGACTGTTAATCAGTGGGCCCCTTAAAAGTGAATTGTCGCATGGACTGATGGAACATTCATTTGACGCGAGAGGGGAATGAATTTCAGTGAGTTACTGTAATCTGTGAGAGACTACAAAGCCACCGTTGTGTACGGCGCGAGTTTCGCCCTTACAAAACGTATCATTGTTAAAGTTAGATGGCGCTATTTACTTATATTGTTTGGTTTTTTATCTTCGTACGAATACGTAATTTAATTAACTGTTGGGTTTACTTGACCACTGTCACAGGCACGACACTGTATAATGAGCTACCGCCCAAGGTATTTCCGGACCCATACGACCTTCTAACCATCAATAAAAAAGCGTACTCCCATCTTAAAGGCTGGCAACGCACTTGCAACCCCTCTGGTGTGGCAGGTGACCATGGGCATTTGTATGGGTAATTGCCTACCATCAGGCAATATGTCTGTTCAATTGCCTCCTTTACCATAAAAAAACAAACGTCATATGGCTCGCCATGGTCCATGGTTTTTATTGCGAAAAGTTGTAAACTATAGTAATAGTCATGGTATAATAATATACTCCGCCTGGTACTCCATTCCCGTCTTTTCTAGGTCACCTAACTGACACAAGCCTACGTCATCATGCGACAGCGCTATATGATAATATGCGATAGCGCTATATATAGCGGCCATGTTGTTGTGACGTAGGCCTGTGTCACTCTGGGAATAGAAGACCATGTTTTATTAGACTATGGTAATAGTTACAGATGTTAGGAAGCAAAGTGATCTCAAGGCTATGATAGTAATCAGGTCTATGAGTCTACTGTAATGATTAGTATTAGTAGGTAATATTGCACACCGGAGATATGATTAGGTACTAATATGTATACAGACTGATTTGGTATTAAGATTTCTCGTCTACAACCGACACGCTTAAGCTCTATCGTATCGGTACGGATTTTAAACATAACAAAATTCGCAATATATTGTCTCTTAGAATAACTTTAAATTGTACTTAAAATCAAAATACAAGTTATTTTTAAAAATCGCTGAACAAATGGTGGTCAGTATGAGAAGTAGGTACAGCCTAGAGTTTAATTTTGGCTCGTATTACAGGCCACACCCGGTACCTATACGTATTTTACCTACTACTTAACGTAACACAAGTTTTTTTTGAATGCTGGTAATCGATACAATTTGTTGTGAGGACCAATGCAACTACAACGAAAACAATTGAAGGGATGTTTACAAAAACAACATAACTGACTACACTGGTACTGGTTGACACCTGAAACGATTAACAATGTTCTTAAAAAAGTGTCAACCGCTCTAAGCAGTTATGTTGTTTTTGTAAACATCCCTTCAATTGCATTAAAGTAACACAAAAGTCATAAAGTCAAAGACATTCAGTCACAAACAAAAGATCGTTCGATTATAACGGTTCTTTAATTTTTTTGATCACGCCATCTGTCAGTCAAGGACACAAACTGTGATTATAAATTTGGAACGAGATGGCAGTGACCGCTATACTCGTAGCTAGGGTTTGGTCAAATTCGACCGCGAGGCCGTCCGGTCCACTGCCCAACCTCAGAAGGCCGAATTACAAAACCTCTTTTGTAATATGTATATTATGATTTTTGAGATTCACATTAATGGATTCTTAGCTGGACATGTGGTTTATTAATCTATTGCATTATGTAGTTCTTTTAATTCAATCATTTGTGAACGCAGCGCCATCTAGTAGTAGCAGTTAGCAGTAGGTTAACTTAACTTTTTTAAACGCAGCACGCTTTAAATTAGAAAACATATAGTGTGAAATTTTAACCACCAGCCTTAACGTAGCAACTTTATGGGTCATACTGAACAACTATTATGGGACCAATGCCGAAATAGCGAAAAATATTTGACTGTTTACATACATTCCGGCTGATGTGATGTCGCTTATTTCTATGGTATAGCTAAAATTGTTTTTTTCGCGATTTCTGCATTGTTCCCATGATACAAGTTGTTCAGTGTAACCTATTAGTCACTACGCAGAGTATGACGGGTGGGTAAAATTTCACCCTGTATACCCACGGAAGGGGTGGTGGCCGAGTGGATCTGACGTCCAACTTTGAAGCCGGACGTCGCGGATTCAAATCCTGGCTCATACCAATGAGTTTTTCGGAACATATGTACGGAATATTTCACATTTACCACTAGCTTTTCGGTGAAGGAAAACATCGTGAGGAAACCTGCATACATCGGCGTGTAAGTATGTGAAGTCCCACCCCCCACCCCTCTCATGCTTGAGAGGAGGCCTATGCCCAGCAGTGGGAGTGGGACTATGTGTATTTTTTTTTTATCTGTCGACAACCCGCATAATAATATTCAACTTTTTTGGAAAGTACCGTAAAATGGGGTGAACCTATGGGGTGGGGTGGGGGGTACCTACCGTAGTCCAAAACCGTTCTAGAACCTTTACATTAACTCATATACTAATTAACAGTCATTTAACATTTAGATTCAACTCGTATACACATTGTTTGTGTAATATAAACGTACATCATGATATGATCAGCATCATATTTTGTATGCAGTCTTGCAAAACCTTGCAGATAACTGAGCTTAAGTAAATTATTTAATATAATGACTCTTGGCATTTTGAGGATTTTACTTTGTGCTTTGTTCACTAAGGGTCTTAGAGAAAAAAGTACATAGAGTGCTCACTCCATACATCAGTTTTGGTACCAAAACGACTATTATTTTCGCAGTCGACATCTAGCATCGAGTAGCGGAATTATTAGTACTGCTACTTGACAATAGATGTTGCGACCGAAAAGTATAAGGCTCAACTATTATCAGCTAATATTAGGTATAACCGGATTAACCGGAACTCTATTTTCATCTGCTTCTAATATTAGTTGTAAATTGTTGTTCAAAACAATTTTCGTAAGTCGCGACTTTAGAGAATTCTAGTATCAAATAGCGGTACTTACTGATAATTCTGCTACTCGATCTTAAATGTCGACTGCGAAAATAATAGTCGTTTTGGTACCAAACACCAAACTGATGTATGGGGTGAGCACTCTATTCTTACTATATTTCTCTTTAGCAGGGTAAGACCAAGAGACCAATTTTAATACGTACGTACACTTTGACATAAAAATGATACATATCTAAAATTATGTCGTTCAGTTATCATTGGCGCGTGCATTTCACTCGTACATGTCTGTACATGTGTTGGCGCGAGCGAGAGGCACGGGCAAATAAGAAAAATATGACATAATTTAGATATAATTTTGATGTCATAATGTAAGTTCGAATAGGCCTCCAGGATACATATAAGGAAGTGATGTTAATCTGTGTATAACCACTATAAATGCTTTTCCCATGATTATTTTTATCTATGTAAGTACTTAAATGTTTTACATTTTATGCACAAAGTAAAGTCTATTATAAATTTGCATTGTAAGTAGCTTAACCTGCACGGATATCATGGTCGCATTATTATCACCTGTCATGTCATGCGTCACTTTCGCACTTTCATACTTGTTAAAACGTGACAGGCATGATGACAGATGATAAAAAGGCGACCATCTTAGCCCTACATGACCTTTGACCTTAGTCAATGTGCTTTGTATATTATAATTTTCTTGACAAAAAAGAAAACGATTAAAAAGTAGTTACATACTTATACCTATTTCAAATAATATTTAGAGTAAGACTAAGATGTAGTGTAAGTGTTATTGTAAACTTCAAACTTCTATGAAATAATGACGTATAAATAACACTTTCACTTCGTGGTCTAACTCTAGAGGTTATTCATAAAATTGAGCAAACCATTGTTAAATTCTATCTATTTTGAACAAACACAAATGACAGATATTACTGATATTAGACACAAACGATATTCAAAGGCTTGTTACAGTCGACAGACGTTTGAATAACGCAATTGTTGTTTTGACGAATTTCAAAATAAAATGGTAGAACATTCTACGTACCTAGTAAAAACCTGGTGAAACAGGAAAAAACAATAAAAATAGGTAGTAAAAAAATAATTAAAAAAAACTATTTTCATCCGCACCTAATGAGGTTAAAGTTGATCTTTTACGCACGGGATCAAAATTTGACGTCGCCTATTGTTGCAAAAACCGTCACGTGAATTATGGAAAAAATTACATTATTTGTATGAATTTTAAATTATGGTGTTTATTTCCGTGTGGTACGGATTGACGAGGTCGTGATCCCATTTGTTTTATCAATACCTGATTTACGCACGAATTCGCGTAACTGCAAAATATTTTCTCGAGTATCATTAATTCCGCCATCTTTTTGGTTGTTTTTATACACGAATTCTATAAAAAAAAATATAATATTTTATTACATTATAAGTATCATGCTCCGCGATACAAAAACAATATTATGTTAAAATAACACTTTAAACTCTCGCGTTTTGTACACATAATTAATGTTATTAACGGGTCTAACGCGATTAATAAGGTAACCCGATTGATAATGTTAACGTTAAGAACAGCCGTATTCGAGCAATGAGATACGTCAAATACTAGATATTGAAACGATATGGATTGGATATGTCAGTTTCAAACAAGTGTCAAAATTGACGTTTTTGTTTGAAGAAACGTCACTTTTGACACTTGTTTGACACTGACATATCCAATCCATATCGTTTCAATATCTAGTATTTGACGTATCTCATTGTTCGAATACGGCTGGAATCTTGGAATACGTAAATACAGGGTGGCTGAAAAAAAAACTGCATTCCCGTTGCCAGGGAGGTTTTGGGATTATACTGAGCAATTTTTACTATGGGACCAACCCCGAAATAGCATAAACAAAATTTTGCTGTTTCATACATTTTGGCTAGTCTATTTTCTATGAGAGGGTCAATTTGTTTTTCGCGATTTCAGCGTTGCTCCCATAGTAAAAGTTGCTCAGTATAATCCCAAAACCTCCCTGGCAACGGGAATGCAGTTAGTTTTAGCCACCGATATTCTCAAATCTCGAATTTTAGGCATAACTAAGTTCGCATAGTCATAAAACGACACTACCCTAATTGTGTTTGGGTTTGTAAAAATTGTCTCGATAAGTATTGCTGAAAGAAAAGTACAGTCAGCAATAAAAGCTTGTATCAAAACTGATATTTGTCAAAATTTTAATTACACAAACGGGTCTACCGCGATATAATTTCATTGTTTTTACCTTTAATTCCGACATTTCAGCTGAGTTGCACCAGCTGTGGTCGCGGAAAGACTCTAAGAGAGTAGTACCACAGCTGGTGCAACTCAGCTGAAACGTCGGAATTAAAGGTAAAAACAATGAAATTATATCGCGGTAGACCCGTTTGTGTAATTAAATAAGTGTACAAAATGCGAGAGTTTAAAGTGTTATATTGTCAAAAAAATTTTTTAATGATTTTGATATTCTTATGATTGATAACTATTCAAGGACCTATGACTATGATGCTGTGGCCCGGTGGCCGGATGGCACAGGCTCGTGCCACGATAGCAGACGACGCTGGTTTGATTCCGGCCACACTTTCTTAGTAAATGACATTTATTTCAGTTTATAAATTATAAAATAGTGTTCCTACTTAAAACAAAAAAAATATATCTGAAAATAATTTTATTTGTTGTAATACTTCGAACAGTATTTAAATGCGATGGTAACGCCCTCTGGTGCCATGAACTATGTCCCAGTTAAGTATGTCTAAACCGAAGGTGTCACTAGTTATAAATATAATTAGAGGACGAGTGCTAACCAAACCTGCTTGCAACAGTACTAGTGTAAATCCCATTCAATAGCGCGACGTGAAGTACGCGTTTGCGTTAAGTGTCATTTTGTATGGGATTTCGAGTTTCCAAAATATCCCATACTTACAAAAATAGAAATTTACACCAGTGGCCTATTTTATAAAGCTACAAGTTACAATTTACAAGCGGAAGTCTCTTTCTAACCCGATGTGTTAGAACGAGACTTCCGCTTGTAAGTTGTAACTTGTAGCTTTATAAAATAGGCCACAGGCGTTCAGAATTATAGCACAATGTACCTGTACAGCGCCATCTACAACAGATTTATACATTAAATTAATCTTTATGGGTTTTATGGGTTTACAGTGTTTACACAGACCCATTTTACTCTATGGGCCCGATTCGGATTTTAATAGACATCTATTAGACATATTTTAAGATACGATAACGATATGTTTAAGATCTAACCTGTCAAATTTGACATTTGCGCGATTCTGGAGATACTGTTGAACGATTTCCACAGGATATGACTTAGAGATCCAATTCACATCCAATAGATACCTTACTCTATCTAACGTAAAAGTGACATTGGTTGCCCGAATTGCGCTGCAAAAGAGAACTAGTTGATATCTAAACTATAACGTATCTAGAATGGATCTAGTACGTGTCGTCTCTTGTGAATATCTTGAAGTTCGAATACGGCAGTATATCTATTGAAAACAAAAATAAGGTGACGTTGAAAATAAGTTACACCAAGTTACGCATAAAATACTTAACTGATCCGACTGTTACAAAATAACAAATTGAGAAATGTATTTATTAGTTTTGTAAATAATATAATTTATTTTTACGATAATGACCTATATTATGACTAGAGATGCCACGAATATTCGGCAACTATTCGGTATTCGGCCTATTCGGCCAATATACCTATTGCACCTAAAATGAAAAATTACACAAAAAAAAAACAAAAACTAGGTATATTTAATATTTTAAATGTATTCTTAGAAAGTAAAATACGAAGGCACGTTTTTGAGCATTTGTTGATTACAAAATATTTTATTTTTATCATGAGTCTGATTTGATTGACTCTAACTAAATTCATTAATTCTGTTCAACATAAAAATATATTTAAGCAAACGTTGTGCTTTCTTGGTGAACAGTTTTCTTAATAATTATAACTCAAAATGTTCGCATGTCATGCCGAATATTCGGCCGAGAGAGGAGCCGAATATTCGGTATTCGGTATTCGGCCAAATCCACTATTCGGGGCATCTCTAATTATGACAGACAGAAATGGGTATTGAACTCCCGTTGATGTCTTTTGTAGGTGACCTGAAACGAGGTTGGTCCCATAGTAAAAGTTGCTCAGTATAATCCCAAAACCTCCCTGGCAACGGGAATGCACTTATTTTTAGCCACCTGTATATAGTAAGGAACTATGGATAGTTGATATACGTAAATAATAATTATTTACTAAACTATTGTTTTCGCATTGACGTCAGACTTTGCAAAAAACAATAAGTATTTAATTTAACCTCTAGCCTATCCTAAATTATGCCTAAACAATTATGCGTAAACAAACATAGGCACAATATTTCAATAAAAAAAACCGGACAAGTGCGAGTCGGACTCGCCTACCGAGGGTTCCGTACAAATATAAGGTTTTTTTTTTTAATTTATACTTTTCAGAGTTTTCCCTGTACTTGTAGCGTAAGGAAATGTTAGGAATCGAATGGTACCATTTTTTTTTATAGTAAAATTTGAAAATTTTGAAGTGTTGTATTTTTTATAATTTCCATATAGAGGTAGGTAATTTTAGTGTCCAGTTTATTATAAAATTCAACATGTCATCATCCAAATATCATTTCCAGACAACCAATGGGTGGAGGGGAAAACTAATTAGGTCCCTATCATAGAATCATCATAACATCTAAGTCTAAGGAGAGATTTAGCCTCCTTGTGTGTGTTCTACCGCTTGTACAATGGGCTGTGTTCTGAGGAACTATTTGACATGATGCCAACGGCCGCTTTCTATCACCGCACCGCTCGCCGCCGGCGGTGTTCATCCTCACACCCTAGAACCTAAATGGTCGCGTATTGTGCGATTTAAGAGGAATTTCCTCCCGCGGACGCTCCGGCTGTGAAATGAGCTGCCTTCCGAGGTTTTCCCGAGGGTCTACAGTATTAGTAGAAGAGCCGGCCGCAAAATTTCTAACCGACTTGATACCACGATGAAATGCACAATGGTTTCCCAGAAAAGTTATGCTAAGTCCGAATTCGATAGTCTGCCACGGCGGAACTTGCCGAAAGTACGAAAAAGAAGGCCACTTCCGGTGCGAAAAAAGGGGCTGATTTAACCCATCTGATACCGAGATAGTAGTTATGGCAGCAGTTAGAAATTTACATGTAGACACAGAAAAGCGAAGTCTGCCACTATTTTTTTTGCCGGAAGTGCTTGGCAGACGCTCTCAAAGGTGACCATCGGGACCCCTAAATTAACCCATCTGATACCACCATGAAACCAATGCCAGTCGGTAGGTATGAACTCTCATGTCCGGAATATATAAGTCTGCCAAGGCTTTTCCTGCCGAAACACCATGGCAGACGAGATTATGTAAGCAAGGTCGCCATCGGTTACCCTACACTAACCCATCTGATACCACCATGAAACCAATTCCATTCGATAGGTATGAACCCCCATTTTAGGAATATATAAGTCTGCCAAGGCTTTTCCTGCCGAAACACCTTGGCAGACGAGATTATAAGCAAGATGACCATCGGTTACCGTACACTAACCCATCTGATACCGCCATGAAACCAATTCCAGTCGGTAGGTATGAACCCTCATTTCATGAATATATAAGTCTGCCAAGGCTTTTCCTGCCGAAACTCCTTGACAGACGAGATTATGTAAGCAACATCCGCATCCGTGGGACCGGTATACGTGATTACTGTAGGCTTATTTATTACTTTATGCTTTTACATATTTGTATATTATTATGTTATTAATGAAATATATTTATAATTTATTAAACCTATACCTAATACATTGGGAATTCATTACCTGCTTACGGCAGTAGTAGGGAGTAGTGGGTGAGTTCTGGCTCACTTAGCCAGGCCAACAGTCCCTCCCCCTTTTTTTCCCTTGTTGAGGCCCTGCAACCTTACCTTGAACCCAACCTAATGTCATTGTAGCTCGAATCTAACCTAATCTATTTTTATTGCTTTTAGAAAATATTCTAATAACAATTATCTACTTTTGCAAAGTTAAATGTTGAATTCTTTATTTCGCAAAATGGAATTTTAATGTGACTATAATGTATGTGCAATCTACTTAGAAACTGGGTTTAGAAATATAAAAACACACATTTTATATAGGATAATAAGTTTATTCAAGTAATATTCTGAACATATGAGATATAGTAACATCATTACTTATTCTGTGTACAGTGGAGAAAACATGCAAGTTGGCATTTTTCGTTTTAAAATAAAGATAAACTAAACAGTATTTGCCACAAACCGATGTTAAAAAACTTTGCAGTTGTTGGTTGGCATAATACCATCTCTTACAATTTCTCTTCATTAACATTTTATGATACCTTCCTGTTTTTATTTACTTAATTTAATTTTTTACTTTTTATGTGATCGGTACTTCATTTATTTTAGATTTTGGGCTAATATTAGTTTGTTAATCGACTTCCAAATCTCAAAGAAGGAGGTTATCAATTCGGTTGTATGTTTTTTTTATTTTTTATTTTTTTTATGTTTGTTACTCTATATCTCCGTCATTCCTGGACCGATTTTGAAAATTAGTTTTTTGATTGTATGTATATGCATACAGATTAGTTCCGTTTTTGTCAAAACCCTGTTCTGATGATGGGATCCATGAGGAATCGAGGGAACTCCTCAAATTTTAAACGCATACATATAGTGATTTTTGGGTTTTTATCATCAAATTAAGCATACACATTCAAAAAAGTGACATTTGATGAAGTGCAACTGCTGATGATGATCAGAACGGAACTCTTCAACGACGCATAGTTCACGTTTGGCGATTTGTCGTCTTCGTTATGTTTGTTAAGCAAGTCAAGTTTTTAAGCCACATTTTTGTCAAGCTCGAGTTCTGATGATGGGATCCATGAGGAATCGAGGGAACTCCTCAAATCTTAAAGGCATGCGTATAGACATTTTTGTATTTTCATCAGAAAATCAAGGATTTTCATTAAAAACTGGCGCATTTGATGAAGTGGAACTGCTGATGATGACCAGAACAGAACTCTTCAACCACGCATAGTTCACGTTTGGCGATTTTTCCTCTTCGTTATGTTTGTTAAGCAAGTCAAGTTTTAAAGCCACATTTTTGTCAAGCTCGAGTTCTAATGATGGGATCCATAAGGAATCGAGGGAACTCCTCAAATATTAAAGGCATAAGTATAGATTTGTTTTCAGCGTTTTAATAACAACACCGAATCTTACATCAAGCGCTCTCCTAAATTCTTTTGGAAATATGTCAAATCTAAACGGGGAGGCTCTAATTACCCTAATTGTTTCAATTTAGGTAGTAATCACTACAACAGTGGCATGGATATCTGTAATGCGTTTAATACATTTTTTGAGAGTGTTTTTGATACCTCAAACTCCTCTTATAACCTTAACAATAGTTCTATGAGCAGCAATCAGTGCGATGCAATGTCCGGAATCGATGTAACTTGCGAGATCGTGTTAAGTTTTACTCGAAGTCTTAAGCCATTTAATTACTCATACCACTTTAATGGCGTAGCGGTGAACAGAGTCGATGTTGTGCGTGACCTGGGTGTAATTCTAGATTCTAAAATGACAATGAGAAATCACGTTGACTCCATTATTAACAGATCATATCGCAGTTTAGGCTTCGTCATGAGGACCTGTAAAACTTTTCATAGCTTGTCATGTCTAAAAGTCGTATATTACGCATATGTGAGATCCATCCTTGAATATGCATCACCTATCTGGTCAGTTTGTTACGCTGTTCATAAAGACCGCATCGAAAAAATTCAAAAAAAAATTGTAGCTCATTTAAATTTTAAATTTAAGAAACCATCTGCTGGGTACAAAGGTAATTGCCGGGAATATAACCTACTTTCACTTGAAGCTAGGCGCAAATTAGCTGATATGAGTCTACTTTTCGATATAACTAGAAATCGTTTAGACTGCCCTGAATTATTATCTGGTCTAACGTTTCGAGTTCCAAGACGTCGAACTCGACATACAACTCTATTTCATGTTCCCTTCCACTCCACTAACTATGGTTCTAACGCCGTGTTATCACGGATCCCTCACTTGTATAACACTGAATTCTGCACTGCCGATCCTTTTGTAGGTTCTAAAAATAAATTCAAAAAATATATATATTCCATTTTGTTCAAAGAAAATTAACATAAAATCAGTTTCTGTTTTTATTACTATTGTGTTTCTACATTTAACTTCAGTACTGGTACTAATTGCTCCTTAAATAAATACATACATTTTATTACAACATCTCTTTATATCATAAGATCATAATTTTTTCAAGCTATGTGTTCCTGGTTGCCAGGGAAATGCAGTTAGTTGTACGTTCAGGTAGGTGTACTTTTTAGATTCTAACTCCTATAATAATTCTATGAACAATAAACTTTCAGTTTGAATAACTACTACATTATGATGTTTATCTTGATATTTTTGTGAACGTCTGCTGGTGTCTGATTTTCAACTAATGCAATGTCATGGTTTTGTTTTGTATTAGAAGTAGGTATTTTTAACTAGATTACTTATACATTTTACAACCGGTTTATACATTTTACAACCGGTTTATAGTATTTCTAGCGTATCGAGCATTTGTGTGTATTGTACATTCTCATTGTTTTCTTATCTTTGTTATTTTTAATCGTTATATAATGTAACTCAATGGATGACTGTTACTGGCCTTATTTTTATGTAAGCATTAATATGTCTTAGTTATATTTACGGCTGTTGTTATCCTGAATACCAATAAATAAAAAATAAAATAATTTTTTTTTTGTATTTTCATCATAAAATCAAGCATTTACATTAAAAACTGTCGCATTTGATGAAGTGGAACTGCTGATGATGACCAGAACAAAACTCTTCAACGACGCATAGTACACGTTTGGTGATTTCTAATTTCGATTTTGACTTGGACTGCGACCCGGACTCGGACCCAGAACCGGACTCATACCCGGATCCGGTTCGGACCCGGACTCGGACCCGGACTTGGAATCGAACTCGGACCCGGACTCGGACTCGGACACGGACTCGGACTAGGACCCGGACTCGGACTCGGACCCGGACTCGGAACCGGACTCGGAACCGGACTCGGACTCGGACCCGGACACGGACTCGGACACGGATTCGGACCCGGACTCGGACTCAGACTCGGACCCGGACTCGGACCTTGACCCGGAAAACCACTATAATATATATTATATTATAATTATTATTATTACACGTAAATTTGTTCACGAAGAAACCGTGTACCGACTCTTCATGCCATTATATTTTTAATTTGCTGTTATTCTCTACAAATCGACACTAAAAGTATCAAAATATCAAAATATGGAGTTCCGTTTGAGAAAGAAGCAAAACAATTTTGTCTTTGACAGTAATTGAATTATTGTGTGATTTTGAAAGCTAGACAATTCAAGATTTATATTTTTACTCACAAAGACAACACAGAAATTCAATCTCAAATGTAAACCTTCGAACAATTTCCATACATTGACGACATCACTCAAAATTCTTCTTCAAGTCAGATGCCCGCTGGGGCTGCACCGGAGCACACGTATAATTCTTCAAATAAAAATGACAGCTTGATTTGACATTAAATCATATACGCACACGAGAAAGTATACCAGTAGATAAATTGTATTTCAAAAAATAGGGTACATAAATATCAGCTCGCGTCTCCTTTAAATTTGATTTGCTGTTATTTACGGGTCATAATGGTTGAAAACCTCAGTAAACTATCTTAAAACAATACGATTACAGTCGAATTTAAGTATTATGTTCCTTCAAATCAAAACTCGCTTAAAATGAAAAAAGTTTAAAGACTCATCCTTTACTGATTGGGATTAATTTTCATTTTGCGTCATTTTAAAAACGTATTTGACTTCTGTACGTCAATTAATTTTGATGACAATTGTAATCTTGTAATATATTATAGAACTTTTATCTTAAAATATTGCCTATTAACAGGAAGCGTTATGTAATTCGTATAAGTAATACCTGAAAGTCTTGTACCTAGATCTGTAATACCATGGATTGCGACGAATAAATGATTATGATTATGCCGTTCGTTCCGTCTATATGTATAATGCGTGTACGTGCTGTTCTCTGAAAATCTTCAAGAAAAAATAACGGCTAGACCAGCACGAAGTACTAGCGAGTTTTTGCGGCTTTGGAGACCGAGATAAAGCTTACAGGCCAATACCGCTGTGGCCTGGTTATTGTTATGTATACCTATGTATCGAATGTTTTTAAAAAAATTTACTATAAAAAGCAATGTTTTATTTCGATTAGGTCTACATTTTGTGCATATTGTATATCTGAAGTATTTTCGTACTAAACTTGAAACTTTCGTTGAAACTAAATAAAATAATTATTCCTAATATACAGTCACCTGCAATTTATGTTACACAACACACAACGAAGGCCGCAAAAATATCTGACACGATCTTATTTGTAGAACCATAAGAGCATGTCATATATTTTTGCGGCCTTCGAAGAGTAGGTACCGGTCATTATCACCAACTTTGCCCGCATTTAAAAAAAAACACGAATTTCTCAAAAAAAAAACAAATCGTAATTACTTTTTTTGCTCAGCACGTCCATTGTGATCAAACGCATCAGTTTATTTGAAGAAAAAATATTTTTATCGTGTTTTTACCCATTTTTTTGCGTTTTAGAGGGTGGGCAAAGATATCCGGAGTTTTCGCCAACATTGCCAACGTCAATTTGGTATTCAAATACAGCTCGTATGATGATGATGTCTAAGGATCACTGGTTTTGGGCAATCCTACCATTCCCTGTTAATAACTTAGCGATAAGTGTAAAAACTTTTAAATAAATTTGCTGGGCAATGTTGCCTACCCGTTTTTGCTCATTTCCATATAAGGCTCGCCTAAGCATTTTACAAAGGCTAGGGTTGTCACTTTTGAGAAAATCTGTTACAATAGTTTAATGGCCAAAAATATGATTTTTGCTGTGTTTTTCATTAGTTAACGGGATAAAACATCTAAGTAAAGGATAATAAGACAAATTAAATACAGTATATATTTATAAACTTACTTTAGTGTACAAACATAACCTTATTTTACATGCGAAGTTGGGTAAATTAGATGAAAGTGACAACCCTAATCCGTTTTTGGTGGTGGGCAATGTTGGTATGGATGCCAAATCACCGGATTACTTTGCCCACCGCTAAAACTCGCTAAAAATTACAAATTAAAGATATCTTATTGATACTGTTTTAACACCCCCTGGCACTGATTAAAATAACCGACTTGGTTTCACATTACATCTCAAAACTTTTTGAAGTGAAAATTTCTTTAGCGGCGTGTAATAGTGCCCTTGCGGCCTATTTGCTGAATAAATGTTGAAGTTTGAAGTTTGCATGCCAAGTTTCGTGCTTTCTGCCGGATGGGACAGGATTTAGGATGGGTCAGACCAGGACCGCATTTTTGCAGGTTCATCTTTTATTAGCCAGACTCTACCTCCATACTAAATCGAGCTAAGGAGTCGCACTATAAAGAAATATTGAACATTTTCTTTCAAGTTGATATACAGGGTGTCCATGCATTAGGGTATTTATATTCAATATTCAATAATTTATTCATAAAATCAATACAATTTTACACGTCAATGGTATTTAGAACCAGTATACAAAGTATCATAACAAATTACGATTTTTTTACTTTGGAGCAACCTGTATGTGTTAGTAGCTCCTGAGGTAATAAATAGTATGACTAGATTTTGCCTTGTGCGCGGGGCCCGAGGGCCCCGCGGTCTTCTTGTAGTTTGTTGTTGGTGCTGTTGTTTTTGTTGTAGTAGTAGTAGTAGTAGTTTGTTTTCCAAAGGGAAAAAGAAATAAAGTTGTACTTTTGCTAGGACGAAAAGATCCGCGTGAAAGCACTACATTCCCGCAGCTCGGCCTGGCCTCGCGTGCTTGGGAACTCGTAAGGGACGCTCCGGGCCTTCGGCCCTACGCGGAGCTCGGCCTTCGTCCTTCGCTGGGTTTCGAAGCTCAGCGTCGGGCCTTCGGCCCGCCGCTTCGCTTATTAAGACAGTTGGGAGGGTTGGTTTTGCTTCGGGGCTTAAGCGGGAAGTTGGAGCTTAAACACGACCCAATAGGAAAAGTGTCTTAGACAAGCGAAACGGCGGGCCGAAGGCCGAAGGCCGTAGGCCAACTTCCCCCTCTCGTGTGACGCTTCGGGCCTTCGGCCCTACGCGGAGCTCGGCCTTCGGCCTTCGCGAGCCTCGACGCTTCGCCGTCGGGCCTTCGGCCCGCCGGCTTCGCTTATCAAGACAGTTGACTTTGTAGAACGCTTGGGGGAACTGCATTCACGCAGCTCGGCCTTCGGCCTCGCGTTTTGGGAGTCGGGGTGGAGGCTCCGGGCCTTCGGCCCTCCGCCGGGGTCGGCCTTCGGCCTCCCGGCCTGAAGCTCGCCCTTCGGGCTCGCTTAACACACTTTTTGTATAGGATTCTGCTTTGTTCGTCATTCCCGCAGCTCGGCCTTCGGCCTCGCCCAAAATTACTGGGGGTGGGGCACGCTTGGATATTCGGGGTGAAGCTCCGGGCCTGACGGCCCTACGCGGGGTCGGCCTTCGGCCTCCCGGCCTGAAGCTCGCCCTTCGGGCTCGCTTAACCTACTTGGAAATTTGAATTTTGCCCTTGTCGCCCGCCATTTTGGATTTTTCCAAAAATTTTTTTTACATGGTAATGCTGGGCCCCCTAGCTCGCCGCATGCCAAATCTCAGCGCACTCGGACCAACTTGAAAAATTAAAAAAAAAAGTCGGCCATTTTGAATTTTTTTAAATGCAGTTTGCTTTGTTTCGGGGCCCTCTATGACATTTGGTCGAGCACCCCCCACCTACCTCGCACCGTTTGAAAGTTGCCATACAAAATTAAAATGACCATTATTTCCGCCATCTTGGATTTTTTCCAAAATTTTTTTTTTTCATAGGAATCTAGAGGCTTCTATCTCTCGCCATGCCAAATCTCAGCGCGCTCGGACCAACTTGAAAAAATAAAATAAAAAAAGTCGGCCCGTTTGAAAATTTTTAAATGCAGTTTATTTTGTCTCGGGGCCCTCTATGACATTTGGTCGAGCACCCCCCAAACCCAAAGGGAAAAAGAAATAAAGTTGTACTTTTGCTAGGACGAAAAGATCCGCGTGAAAGCACTACATTCCCGCAGCTCGGCCTGGCCTCGCGTGCTTGGGAACTCGTAAGGGACGCTCCGGGCCTTCGGCCCTACGCGTAGCTCGGCCTTCGTCCTTCGCTGGGTTTCGAAGCTCAGCGTCTCGCACCTATCTTGGCAATCTTGGGTCCCCTAGCTCACAGCATGCCAAATCTCAGCGCGCTCGGACCAACTTGAAAAAAAAAAAAAAAAAAAGTCGGCCATTTCGAATTTTTTAAATGCAGTTTGTTTTGTCTCGGGGCCCTCTATGACATTTGGTCGAGCACCCCCCACCTACCTCGCACCGTTTAAAAGTTGCCATACAAAATTAAAATGACCATTATTTCCGCCATCGTGGATTTTTTCCAAAAATTTTTTGTTTCATAGGAATCTAGAGGCCTCTATCTCTCGCCATGCCAAATCTCAGCGCGCTCGGACCAACTTGAAAAAATTAAAAAAAAAAAGTCGGCCCGTTTGAATTTTTTGAAATGCAGTTTGTTTTGCCTCGGGGCCCTCTATGACATTTGGTCGAGCACCCCCCACCTATCTCGCACCGTTTAAAAGTTGCCATACAAAATAAAAGTGACCATTTTTTCCGCCATCTTGGATTTTTTCGAAAATTTTTTTTCCCATACGAATCTAGAGGACCCCGAGATTCCGTGAGCAAAATTTCAGCGCGCTAGGACAAACTTGAAAAAATTAAAAAAAAAAAGCCGGCCATTTTGAAAAAGAAATGGCGGCGTCAAAAACTGCCAGGGTCCCTTTATGACATTTGGTCGAGCACCCCCCACCTAGGTTTCACCGTTACGCCAGGCCGTTGAACATTTTTCTGACCGGAAGCGGTAGACCAAAAGTCGGATTTTTCTGGAGGTCACCAGACCGCCCTCTATACGACCGTACCAAACTCAAATACCCCACGAACCTCCTTCTGGGAGAACAATCGTGTCAATCAGTCAGTCGGATTGCGGCTTTAAATAAGATTAATAATTAAATAATTAATTATTAAATTATTACATTAAATTAAATTAATTAAAACTTTCTTCGACCGTTTTGATTATCTTTTTTATTTATGACATTAATAAGATTCTGACTTTTGACAAATGTCATCATTGCCGCACATTTTCAAACAAATTGTCAAAAGCACTGCCAATGATTAATACAGTATGTTTCTTTTTGTTGTCGATTATTGGAATTAACTTTTGTTTGATAATTTAATGTTTTATCTTTTGTTCTAATTAAAAAGAAATTACCGTTAGAGCATTTCTGAGAAGTAACCCTATGTGGGATTTCAGGGTTTGTCCAATGGCTAAGGTCACCCTGTATTTAAAAACGTAAACGTTAAAGTTTTTGGGATATATGTATAGTAGACTATTTATACTCCACATTGATACCATAAGAAGTTAATAAAACTGCCTGAAAGTTAGAGAGGACTATGGAGGAGATTACTGTTTACTAGCTTTTGACTTAACTCCTGGCCCCTGTTTCACCAACGTGACAGGTGCGACGAATTGTAAAATCACTGTTGCTGACGTCACAGGCATCCATGAACTACGGTTACCGCTTACCATCGGGCGGGCCGTATTCCTGTTTGCCACCATCATTGTATTATTAAAAAAAAACTTTATGATATCGAAAAAAAAACAGATATTTCTCTTGCTAAGTTTATGACAATTGTCACAGAAACACTGCAATTGTCACGAAATTCCGACATAACTCATTACCTGTCAAGAATTACCTACAATTCTTCTAGATCTTTGACAATTGTCAGAAACTTCACAGGAGAAATATCTGTTTTTTCCGATATAATAAAGTTTTTTTTAAATAATACAATGATGGTGGCAAACAGGAATACGGCCCGCCCGATGGTAAGTGGTAATCGTAGCCCATGGATGCCTGTGACGTCAGCGATAGTGATTTTACAATTCGTCGCACCTGTCACCGATGTGAAATTGGGGCCTGGCCTCTATTTCACTACGGTGGCAGGTGCGACACTTGTCGACATCACAGTTGGTACTGACGTTACAGGCCTCCATAGGCTACGGTAACCGCTTACCATCAGACGGGCGGTGTGCTTGTTTGCCACCAACATGTTAATAAAATAAAAACTCCATTATATCGCCAAATACTAAGTACTTATTTTGCGAAGCTAATGACAATTGTCACAAGAAACACGACAATTGTCGGTAATTCTTGACAGCAAATGAGTTCTGTGTAACACTATATGAGTAAAATGAATATAGGCGTGGAATCGAATGTATTTGCAGCCAACAAAATGCCAATGTTTGTTCAGCTACCTGTTCACCTGTTTAAATTGCTTATTATCAATTTAGATCCGGATTTTAAACCTGGCTGACATCGGATAGCCATTTATATTGATGTCAATGGTGTTGGTGAATATTTTAATTCATTCGGGCGAAAACCGGAAGGTTGGTTGGGTATCATAAAATGTTCATGGAGAGAAATTGTAAAGGCCCCAGTACACAATGGGCCATTGCCGGCCACTCCAAGGGACGCAGCCATGCGGTAGAATGAGATAGCAATATCATTTGCTCCCTCTAACGCATAAATGCGTCCCTTGGAATGGCCGGCGATGGCCCATTGTGTACTGGGGCCTTAAGATATGGTATTGTAATCAACAACTGCAAAGTTTTTTTTACATCGGTTTGTGGCAAATACTGTTTAGTTTATCTTTATTTTAAAACGAAAAATGTCAACTTGCATGTTTTCTCCACTGTACACAGAATAAGTAATGATGTTACTATATCTCATATGTTCAGAATATTACTTGAATAAACTTATTATCCTATATAAAATGTGTGTTTTTATATTTCTAAACCCAGTTTCTAAGTAGATTGCACATACATTATAGTCACATTAAAATTCCATTTTGCGAAATAAAGAATTCAACATTTAACTTTGCAAAAGTAGATAATTGTTATTAGAATATTTTCTAAAAGCAATAAAAATAGATTAGGTTAGATTCGAGCTACAATGACATTAGGTTGGGTTCAAGGTAAGGTTGCAGGGCCTCAACAAGGGAAAAAAAGGGGGAGGGACTGTTGTTGGCCTGGCTAAGTGAGCCAGAACTCACCCACTACTCCCTACTACTGCCGTAAGCAGGTAATGAATTCCCAATGTATTAGGTATAGGTTTAATAAATTATAAATATATTTCATTAATAACATAATAATATACAAATATGTAAAAGCATAAAGTAATAAATAAGCCTACAGTAATCACGTATACCGGTCCCACGGATGCGGATGTTGCTTACATAATCTCGTCTGTCAAGGAGTTTCGGCAGGAAAGGCCTTGGCAGACTTAAAAATTTCCGAAATGAGGGTTCATACCTACCGACTGGAATTGGTTTCATGGAGGTATCAGATGGGTTAATGTAGGGTAACTGATGTACACCTTGCTAACATAATCTCGTCTGCCAAGGTGTTTCGGCAGGAAAAGCCTTGGCAGACTTATATATTCATGAAATGAGGGTTCATACCTACCGACTGGAATTGGTTTCATGGCGGTATCAGATGGGTTAGTGTACGGTAACCGATGGTCATCTTGCTTATAATCTCGTCTGCCAAGGTGTTTCGGCAGGAAAAACCTTGGCAGACTTATATATTCCTAAAATGGGGGTTCATACCTACCGAATGGAATTGGTTTCATGGTGGTATCAGATGGGTTAGTGTAGGGTAACCGATGGCGACCTTGCTTACATAATCTCGTCTGCCATGGTGTTTCGGCAGGAAAAGCCTTGGCAGACTTATATATTCCTGACATGAGAGTTCATACCTACCGACTGGCATTGGTTTCATGGTGGTATCAGATGGGTTAATTTAGGGGTCCCGATGGTCACCTTTGAGAGCGTCTGCCAAGCACTTCCGGCAAAAAAAATAGTGGCAGACTTCGCTTTTCTGTGTCTACATGTAAATTTCTAACTGCTGCCATAACTACTATCTCGGTATCAGATGGGTTAAATCAGCCCCTTTTTTCGCACCGGAAGTGGCCTTCTTTTTCGTACTTTCGGCAAGTTCCGCCGTGGCAGACTATCGAATTCGGACTTAGCATAACTTTTCTGGGAAACCATTGTGCATTTCATCGTGGTATCAAGTCGGTTAGAAATTTTGCGGCCGGCTCTTCTACCATATGGGGTTCTTCAAAAAAGGAGTGTACAGGTTTTTAAAAGGTCGGCAACGCGCATGTAACACCTCTGGAGTTGCAGGCGTCCATAGGCTACGGTGACTGCTTACCATCAGGCGGGCCGTATGCTTGTTTGCCACCGTACCACATCGGTATATATAAAAAAAAATACATTTTATATACGGCACAGAATAAATAATAGGTACAGAAGACTCACTCTCTAACAAAACGCGTCTGTTACGATCAGCACAGATATGGCCGCTAGGTGGCGATACCGCCACGCGCGGCTTATGGCTTTCCCCAAAATTGGGGCGGAACGGATGTACTTTTAGCTACCTGTAGCAAAGCGACGAAATCGCGGAGTGAGCCACGCCTGTATACGGCCCACCTAGGTATGTATTTTTAGGGTTCCGTACCCAAAGGGTAAAACGGGACCCTATTACTAAGACTCCGCTGTCCGTCCGTCCGTCCGTCCGTCTGTCACCAGGCTGTATCTCACGAACCGTGATAGCTAGACAGTTGAAATTTTCACAGATGATGTATTTCTGTTGCCGCTATAACAACAAATACTAAAAACAGAATAAAATAAAGATTTAAGTGGGGCCCCCATACAACAAACGTGACTTTTGACCGAAGTTAAGCAACGTCGGGCGGGGTCAGTACTTGAATGGGTGACCTTTTTTTTTTTGCCGTTTTTTGCATTATGGTACGGAACCCTTCGTGCGCGAGTCCGACTCGCACTTGGCCCGGTTTTTTAAGTCTATTGTTGTTTGTTGTTGTTGTTTGTCCTAGGGCACCCCGGAGGTGCATAGGGCTTCCACAAGATCCTTCCACGCCTTTCTATAAGTATATTACGAGCTGATTTATACAATATTGTAAAGTATCAAGTATTACATAAATTACATTTGCTTTTCGTACTTCACTGAAATTCTAAAAAAAATCTTCAGCATCTCTTGCTAGTCCGACTAAAATGTCTTTTTATCTTCAGTGAATTAAATATTCATATCTTTTTAGTAACGCCAAAGAGAATAGATAGTATAGAGGGGTCCTGTCATAGTAAATTTTGTAGTCACAGTAAATTTACTGCCATCTATCGACACACGACTAAAACTCAAAATGAAAACGTATAAAATTATCAAAAAAATGTATATATATATATATATATATATATGGATAAATGATTTTATTATTTTTATATCGTTTTGTTTGACCCATGTTCATTCACTGATATAAAATAAATAAAATAATATAAAAATAATAAAAAAAATCTTGATTTCCGAGGCACGTTTTTTCCTTAGACTTTATTCATCTTATACGAAGTTACATATGTCTTTGGTAACGCCTATAAAAATCTCACAGCCTGTAATCTTGAATCTAGCGACCCGTCCCGGCTTCGCACGGGTAGTGCAACTAATTTAAACAAAACCTTAACAAATTATACATCTAAACCTTCCTCAAGAATCACTCTATTGATAGGTGGAAACCGCATGAAAATCCGTTCAGTAGTTTGTGAGTTTATCGCCAACATACAAACAGACAGACACGGCCGGGGACTTTGTTTTATAATATGTAGTGATTTTGTTCACATTATGCTGTGTGTATGTGTGTTTTTCTTGTTAACAATCCAGCCCTATTACTCTTTGGTTTGGCCTGAGTAGATACTGTGTGTGTGTTTTTTGTCACATGGAAATTTGAGTCGGCCGGAAAAGTCCGGCCCTACTACTCATTACCCTTAAAAATACTGTGTGGTACACGTCATCTTCCTTGATATAGGCTCTACGTTAGACAATCGTTAGCCAGTTTCCACTAAGTACAGCGACATCTAGGGAAACAAAAACATTCCATATCGAGCGTCTTTATTAACTGCAATTCTATCAAAGCTCAACACCCAAACTCGGCCACCTTAACCCAGATAGGCTTTATAGCTAAATTGACATTGACAGCTAGTATAATATTGACATGAGTTTCACAACACTTATGAAAGTTGACCCTCGGTTCTTTAGCAAAACGTGGAATCATGTTCAGCGATTATGTATGTGAAGGTAAATTGTTAGTTTGTTAAATATTTGGATAGCAAGGTTGTGTGGCGAAATTGCGCGGATGTGCGGATGTTTGGATGTATTTGGTGCAATTGTGTCCAAATTTTCGAAGAAACGCTGGCTGGAGGTTGTGACAGGGGATATGGAATAGAACAATCTCACACCTGAGGATGCCGAAGACCGGGCAAAGTGGAGAAGATTGAGCAGGAAAGCGGACCCTGGCGCTAGGCCGTGAAAACGCTAGGTTGAAGAAGAAGAAGTTGCGTCAAAATTTTCGTTGTCTTATTTCTGCTGCTTTTAGTCTAAATAAAAAAATCTAGTGCCATTGTATGTTTTTTTACGTGTAGAAAATATTTAACCACAGCAAGTCATAAAGGCTCTCATTATTTTTCAATAACTGATGAGAAAGTTGCATTTTAACCAGCAACAAAGTATTCTGATGCAAAATTTGAATTGTTTACCCATGTTGGCTGGCAGAATTGTCTTTTAAGTGATGATTTTGAATGATAACTATTTAGTGATGATAGCTAACGTTTATTTGGTTTTGATTTGTCATGTTTTACAGTTCATATTTTTCTAGCGTTGCTGTAGTATGTTTCACTTGAGGGCTTGGTATGTGCCTTTTAACCCTTGCAACGCTAAAGATTCCACTATTCAATCCCCTACTCGACTCGCTACGCTCATGGTTCAATTTTGGAATCATTCGCTTGCTCGGGTATCAATATCAGTAGCAGTTCACTAATCTAGCAACAGATCAAGTTATTGTTTGTAGGTACTGGATATTTAATAAATTATATCTAAGTTACTTCCTCAGTGCACTTGACACTGCCATCCAAAGGTCCCGTATCACTACGTGTGTTTGCATTTAGTGCCCACCATTAGCCATATACAGGTTGACCTTAGCCATTGGACAAACCCTGAAATCCCACGTAGGGTTACTTCTCAGAAATGCTCTAACGGTAATATTTTTTTTAATTAGAACAAAAGATAAAAATAAATAATTATCAAACAAAAGTTATTTCCAATAATCGACAACAAAAAGAAACATACTGTATTAATCATTGGCAGTGCTTTTGACAATTTGTTTGAAAATGTGCGGCAATGATGACATTTGTCAAAAGTCATGTCATAAATAAAAAAGATAATTAAAACAGTCGAAGAAGGTTTCATACTATTTATTACCTCAGGAGCTACTAACACATACAGGTTGCTCCAAAGTAAAAAAATCGTAATTTGTGAATTTCTTCGTATCCGCTACACCGATTGTTATGATACTTTGTATACTGGTTCTGAACGAGCTCAACATAAAAACCCGTCTATCTACTATCTGTCTCAGGAGAATCCTCGGCTTCTTTGGGCACTTGGCCCGGCGGGAACCCGACAGTCTAGAGAAGTTGATGATCGGTGGCCAGGTTGAGGGCCGAAGAGGCAGAGGCAGAATACCCACACGCTGGTTTGATGCCATTGAGGCAGTCACACGCGTCAAGTTCCAGGGCTCTATGCGGAAGGCAGAAGATCGGCCAGGTTGGAGAGCAATCCAAGAAAACGCAACTTATGGCGGTCACGACCCTCAGTCATGAGGTTACGACGAAGAAGAGAAGATACTGGTTCTAAATACCCTAATGCATATGTACATTTCGGCATTGTCCAATGGCTAGGGACAGCCTGTATATGTATAGCCATTATTTTATACCACGAACGTGATTAAACACTTTATTGTACTTCTTAGTATAATAATATGCATTTAATGAAGCATTATACATCATCATTAACTTTCAATCGGCTATAATGTTTAAAATATTTTCCATGATGCTGTTGTGAATTGTTTCCTGTTGTACTTTCAGTAAAGATGTTTCATTAATAACATTAGCAGCTGTTTCATTATCAGACATCGTAAATTTTATAGCATTTTCGGTGCAGCGGAGTGGTATTAACGGAATTGGTATTAACAATTTCAACCCTAATGATTAATAAGCGTTAATTACGTTAATATTAACCTTAAATTACCTTAAATTATCTATAGCAATTCCGTTAACACCACTCCGCTGCACCGAAAATGCTATATACGATGTCTGTTCATTATAGTAGTTTATGTGACTGCTACATAATGAAAGGCATAAAAATACGAGTGTGGGTTTATGAAACGAGCTGAAAGCAAGTTTCATAAAAACATCACACGAATGTTTTAATACATAATTATGTATACAGTTAAATACAATCTTACATAGACCTACAGACCTAGTCCCACGGTAACAAACAGAGGCCACAAACAATTAAATGCCTTTACCGGGGTTGGAACCCAGGACCTCATTAATCCAAGACAGGAAAAATAATAATATTAAAATATCAATAATCATTTGACGATTATTTTGCATAAATATCTACGTTCTACCTATGACAGAAGTGAAGACGTATCAGGCAGATCTTGAATAGTTAACGATAATGATCTTTGTAACTGAGATCAAAAATTACTTGTAATGCGTAATTGTTGTAAAAAACACAAGGAATTCCCCTGCATACACACGTGCAGTTTCATTATAAGTACCTAATTACCTTTTTTGTTGTTGACACTTAGCTTAGGTTCAATCTGAAACCTTAGTGTAAAGCCGACCACTGACTAACAGTCCGCCGGACGATATCGGCCGGTCAGTTGTTCGGAACAGGGAATATTAGGCAAAGCTCTGCGTAGCCACCTTTGTGGCACATACAGTAAAGTTTACTGAGTAAACAAACCACATTGACACACGTCAATCACATGGCCTACCGCGAAACAAGAAAATCGAAATTTCGTTATCTAATCTCTCTATCACTCTTGCATATTCAAGCGATAAAGAGGCAGATAACTAGATTTCTATTTTCGCGTTTACCGGTAGGCCCTTGTTAACAAACCGCCTTGATGCATCAATGTCATATTTTATTGTCTGTGAAAACTTGTCAAAAAACAGTTTAAGGCACGGTATGTATAAGTTAGTCTATGAATTTACTGAGTCGGTAGTGCTGCACTCTGGCGGCAGAACATTGCAGTAATATCCCCTACTGTCAATTTTTTGTTCTAACTGACAGGCCGATATCGTCCGGCGGCCTGTTAGTCAGTGGTCGCCTTTAATTTCATTCGATAGCGTGACATGCGGCCAGTGAGCTTTTTCAGGGCTATAACCGCGAAAATCGAAGTTCGCAAATTGCGGGCATCTTTCTCTGTCACTCTAATTACGCCTTCATTGGAGTAAAAGAGAAAGATCCCGCAATTTGCGAATTTTGGTTTTCGCGGTAGACCCTCAGGCTAAATATGCAAATAGGCATAATATGTAAAATAGGAAAATACTGCAAAAATATGCTACACAACGAAAGCAGCAAAAATATCTGACACGATCTTATTTGTAGAGCCATAAGAGCGTGTCACATATTTTTGCGGCCTTCGAAGAGTAACATATTATTGCAGGTGACTGTAATACTTAATTAATATCGATAAGATAAGGCTTCCATCCGTAACTTCAGAGTGAACGTACGGAACTACGCTACGGGGGATGTTAAAATGCTAAAATGCGTGTAGAAAATTGCGATAACATAAAATTTTATCTCAAAATACTTACATAATAAACAGACATACTGCCGTATTCGAACTTCAAGATATTCACAAGAGACGACACGTACTAGATCCATTCTAGATACATTATAGTTTAGATATCAACTAGTTCCCTTTTGCAGCGCACTTCGGGAAACCAATGTCACTTTTACGTTAGATAGAGTAAGATATCTATTAGATGTGAATTGGATCTCTAAGTCATATCCTGTGGAAATCGTTCAACAGTATCTCCAGACGTGCAAATGTCAAATTTGACAGGTTAGATCTTAAACATATCATTATCGTATCTTGGTGATGTCTAAAAGATGTCTAATAGATGTCTATTTCAAAATCCGAATCGGGCCCATAGATGTTTTTGTGGCATATCCGAGTGAGAAAATGAAACATCGATAAATCTGTTATCGATAAGTCATAGACTAATGTTTAAAATATGTAACTGTAGGTACTTGCTGTAGGTAAGTTACCGAGAAATTACAAAACTTTATTACGCTTTGATATTTAATAAATAAATTACCTATGTAGCGCTTTAAATGTATATTTAGTACTTAAAAATTAAAACGTAAACTGTAGACAGTGTAACAGTGCTAAAAGAATAGAAAACTACAAATACATCAAAAGAGAAGAAGATATCGAACGTGTTGTGTATTTCGCGTTAGCTATCTTCTTATAAAATGTAATAAATATCTAAATATAACGTTAAGGTAACATCGATAACAGGCATGTCGATATTTCATTTTGTCAATCACTTTGTTTTTCTACAAAAACTTCTGTCTGATAATAGTTACTCTTATGTTACAGAATAAATTTAAAAATGAGAAAAGTAGGGTTATACACAATAGTATCTCTCTGACTGATTGATACCATTTCTAGAATATAATACGGGCTCGTGATGATCATTAAAAGAGTGAAAGCCGACTGTAGCGCCACCTGTGCGTTTATTTTGTTAGTATTAAAATGATGCGCAAGTAATGAATATCTAAGGATATGTCTTAAGATATGGATGATTCCCTAGATGATGCTGTTTTGTATAATTAAATTTACTTATTATATAGAAGTTGCCCTAGTTTTAATAATCCCTGCTATTGGCCATATTCAATGGTACTGTGTATTCGGGTAATTCTGACTGCTTCAAAATGTCGGCGGATTCCGAAAGTTTGTCCATAATTCCACCATTTACAAAAATCTACAAAAATAAAATTCTTGTATGTTTGTAGACCTGTAGGTATGTTTTCCTTTATTGAATCAAGTAATAAAAAAAATACTTAATACGAAAACAATAACTTTGTCGTAAATCTTATAAATATCGAAACAACGCTTTTCTAAAAATCCCATGGCCAATTTCAAAACGTATCACATTAAACATAAATAACATAATAACTCGTATCCTACAACATAGTAATTCAGTGTCCTTAATTAATTTTCGAAACCACAATTACAATCGCGTTGTCCGAGGCTACGCGAAGGTCTGAAGACGGGCCCAGAGTTCGGACACAATCTCTTGTGGAGCCGCAACCTTTCCAAGTACAGTCACGATTTTACCGTGTATGACACAGAGGATACTATGTCTTATTCTATCTTATTTTTAATAGTTGTGTGATCTAAAAGTTTATCAAAACATATACTACTAGTTAAGTAAACTAGTCGGACAGCTTTTTTATTATTAAGAAACCGCGGAATATCGCAGTAAAAGTATAAAACTCGGGCAGTTGGAAAACAAATGCAACCGTCAAACCGGTCAAGCGACCCGCGCAATCGCTCGCAGAAATATCATCTGTTTACAGCGGTAACAGAACTCAATTCCGCCTGACGCAACGAATGTTATTCGTCCTTGTAGTGGCATGGCGTGACGTGTCTCGTGATTGGTCGAGCGGTGGCGGGCTATTCAATTGTGGTTGAGTTCGCGGCGCGTGCGCACTTTCGCGGGAAGCTCAAGTTTTCGCTTTCATTTGGAGAAATGAGACGTGCGCGTGAAATGGGCTTCGTAAAATTCGTGTAAAAATGCTGTATTACGCCGTTGCGAAATATAGGTGCGAAAATTACATTTTGAACGAAACGTGTTCTGTGTTGATTTTTACAAATAACTTCATTTTTTTTATTGGTCCACCTACTGTCCATAGATTATTATTATGATCAAATGAATCTTCAACAATTTTTTAAACAATAAATTGATATTTAAAATAAGATTTATAACAACTTTATGAAGGGCAGTATTAATTAAAAATATTCATATTGTTTTCAAATACAATAGTCTTTTGACAAATCCGAAAAACCCTATCATAAACAAAAAACCACTGGTTACGAAAAACAAAAACTTTTCATTGTAATAACCATATCAATGACGCAAAAAAGTTAACCTAACTTTTTTCTGTTACAGGTGACGACTTCAGAGCGGCAAATTGTTGCCGGAAAAGCAAGATATAGACAATTATTGAATTAGTTCACTTATTATAGTGCAGTGTAGTGACTTCAACAAGTGCAGTGTGAGTTATAGAAAATGTCGGGTTTTGTGAAAATCGCTATCGACGATTACTATTCGGACAGCAATTGGACAACCATTATTGAAAAATACTGGTTGGCGGCCGAAAAAGTGTCAGGTATTTATTTTTAATATTATTATTTGTAATATTACATTCGCCTTATTAGTTTATATGTCAAGTTCATTCTAAATATTACTTTTGATGGCCGAGAATTCATTTTCCAAAACACTTTTATTTTATAGCAAGTAGGTATTTAGAGTTAGACTAAGAAAAGTCAGCAATGAATTTGATAGCACACACACTAAATAATAAATAAATCCATTTAATTCGACCAACTTAGCAGCAGCAACTTTGCGGCAGTGCAAGTGTTATTTTAAAACGTCAAACTTCTATGAAATTATGACGTATTGCTTGCACTGCGTATGTTATCAAAATCTTTGCGGACTTTTCTTGGTCTAAGTCTAGTCATGATTTCTAAAAATTATAGGAGCTATTAAATAGGTACTTACCTAAATTGATTTCTCTGTAATAGACAACATTACTTGAGGACTAGGTATAGAATTATTCTCATAATTGATTGCTTCGAGATTAATTAAGATTCAATGAATGCAAAGTCAGCATATATTTATTTCCAAGTAACTCTACTAATTTAAGTTTTGTAAAAAAAGATTTGCCAACAATTTTCGGTTAGCGTAGATGCCTCATCTCTGAACGAATAATCAATAAAATGTGTCAGTCACAGAGCAATATCACTCTATTTTCATTCTCGGTGGCATTCATAGGTATTTTAAAAATCTATATTGATTTTATTTTTATGTGACATTACATACTTCACTATCATATCAAAGTCAAATCGCAGTTCATTTCCTCGTGTCATTTCCGGCAGCGTGCAGCGTAAACCGGGATACATTTTTGATTCTTGAATATGATGTTAAATTATTATTACTACTAGTAATTCGATTTTTTGTGATTGAACTGTCATTTATTTGATGTGGAATTTGTTAGAGATTTTAGTCATGAAATAGTTCATATAAAATACGGAATTTAAACTGTTAAATAAAAAAATAATGATAGTATCGGAATAGACTTTTAATTTTGTAGCGATTTAGCACCGAAAAGATCTTTTAATTTAATTTATGCTTCTTTGAAATTTTCATAATTATCAGCTATGTTTAAAAAGTGACTAAAAAATTTAAATATCCGTATCAAGTATGTATTTATTAATTTTAAAAGCCAACATATCTTCAAATTTAAGTATTTTCTTTTACACAATTTATTACTATCATATACGTAAAAACGAAGACACATTAAAGAAGGGAATTTTAATTCAACCAAAAGCAAAATGAAAGTGCTTTTAATAAGCAGTCAAAATTATAAAAGTGTGTGAACTCAAATCAACTAGAGCGCGACTTTCGCGAACTCTAAATGGCTTAACGCACTGACAGATGGAAGTGAGAGAAAAAACCGTTAAAAAAGCGTTAAATGATCATTTTTGACGATCTAATGCTCGAAATACGATATAACAATTTTTTTAAAAAGGCAATAGAAGTTGAAGTTTACTTCTAGACGTCAAAACTTGCCAAGACATACTTGTTTACAATTTGCAAAATTATTTAAAGTAAACATTCTTACTTAGCCTTGTGATGATTTAAATGTTCTATTTAATTATACCGATTATACCAGTATTGTGACGTAACTTAACAATCTTACCACATAATAACTAATAGTTATTAGTTTTAGTTTTAATTTAGTTTTATTTTATAGATAAGTTAGTTTATTTTATTTTTAATGTTTGTTTCATAATAATTGTCCATAACTAATAACAAAAAAATATTAACTAAAGATATCATCAGATAATAAATAAAAATTATCCGAAGTGACGTACTAAATGTCTATCCTCATGAAGACATATTAATAAGTAGATTTAGCCTTATGAGTATAATGATTCAGTATCCTAGAAATAGGACCCTATTTCCCGAACCGAAAAATAGCTATATTATATTTTGAGTCTTTGAAAACCTTCAGGCTGCGTTTCCACCTGAGATGAGCGGGGATGTGTGTTTTAAGAACCAAATGAATCAATAGAACCACTACACGCTGAGTGGGGAAAACAATTAAAGGGATTTTATTGGTTCTTAACAAACACATCCCTAGCTACGCATCCTCACACATCTCTGGACGAAACGCAGCCTTAGGCATCATAAAAAAAGTTGAGCCTTACGTCACGTAAAAAGAATCGTAATATTTCCACATTCGTCAAACGATCTTAGTATCCTTTTGTAAAATCTAAATATACATAATTATATTATAGTATACTTATTCTCATTAGTTCTCACACAATAACTTCAGGTCACTTAATAATTACTCTATGACCTTACCTCAGTTGAATGAATCAAAATAATGAATGAATTATCGCCGCGTGCTAAATTATGACGCCAATGTCAGCAATGTCGACGAACGGCCTTCGGGGTATTTCATTAAAAAATATAGCACGCTATGTACTAAAGTCCATCGAATCTATAGTACGACTACGCTAAGTCTGCACTAAATTTTCACTCTTGGCAGCAATGTGTCATGTAAATACTCGTAAAACTTAGCGAGCGACTTAGCGTTAACGTTAGCGTTAGCGTTGTTGTTAGCGGCAGCAATGTCCCGCTGCAATATTACAGCAGTAATTCTGATGCTGTATGAACGCGACCTTAAATTATTCTCATGTCGGTCAGCAATGCAGTCGGCAACAGTGTCGCGCTGCAATAATGCAATACGTAGTATTGCTGGTGCAGTCTGTATCCGAACAGTATACCTTAAATTTGATACTGATGACATAATATGTACATAATTATATCGGTTTACTTAATTTGTACTTTTGTAAGTGTTTAAGCGAGCGCTATTTTAGAAGTAATGAGAAGAATGTTACGAATCCTTCCCAAAAGACATCCGGCAGCAACCATCTTCCAACAGGAAAAGTTAGCAAACCTTTTACATCTGTCTGTGGCACCCAAGAAAAAGTAAGATCCAAGCACCTACCTGTATCTGTACACCAAGGTCATTGACTTGCGAAGATTACGAAATCAGAACACCATTAAACATAATTGGTGGGACGTTCATAAAGTCCACTGTTGCTTGAGATTCAATTCGCACTGCAAATCATAATATATCTTGTCTTGACTGGATTAACATTTAGAGCATAACTAGGTACTTACTTGAATTGAAATGCGAACCAAATTACTGTTAGTTGTGGAGATACCACCACATGACAGATCAATATTGCATACCCTACGACAAAATAGAAAAAGGTCATACGCATAAAAGTAACATTATGAAGATAAATTTATGATTAGGCGGTTGATAGAAAATATACGCGGAGACAGTAGGGTACCTTGCGGTGCACTGAAGTAAGGACACAAAATCGTTAGACAAATATCCAAACCGACAGTGTCAAAGGGCTTGCTGAAATCCAAAAATGCTCAGTGTCAATCTGCGGTCATTCCCACCCGACCCAATATCATAATT
Source organism: Cydia splendana (assembly GCF_910591565.1). NCBI lineage: Eukaryota > Metazoa > Arthropoda > Insecta > Lepidoptera > Tortricidae > Cydia > Cydia splendana. Next base: position 3,700,278 of record NC_085968.1, read on the forward strand.
TTAACTAGTTTAGTTTGAAACGTAGGAAACCAGATGGTAAGCAATTGCCGTCGCTCGTGGACTCCTGCAACACCAGAGGGTTTGCAAAAGTGCGTTGCCAGAAATCAAGATAGAAGTACGCTCCTTTCTTGAAGTTTTGAAGGTCGTAACGATCCGGAAATATCGCGAGCGACAGTTCATTCCCCAGGGGGGCTACCGCGAAAACCGAAATTCGCAAATTGTGGGGATCTTTCTCTTTTGTTCCAATGAAGGCGTAATTAGAGTGACAGAGAAGGATGCCCACAATTTGCGAAACATATTGGTGACTTTGAGGCAATTTAATTCGGAAATAATGTGTACTTAATACAATTCTGAGTCTGACCTTAGGCAGGGTAATTGATAAATAAGTCCGGAAGTTGTCACGTCAATGAATTGTCTGCGTGTCTCTTTCGCACAAATGAAATTACTATTTAGCCAAAGAGAAGAAAGATGTATTTTTTTAGATGATACCTCTTTGTACCTACAGGAAGATTAACTATATTGATAGCTTATTAGGCAACACATGGTTTCACCATAAACACTTCTTTTAGATCTTTGTGTTTTTTGACCACTTGGCGGAAATCTGTCTCACTCAACTAATAATAATAATAAAATAGCTTATTATTTCCACATTACATAGAGTAGTAAGGTACATTTAAAAAATTTACTTAATCTAATATGGATCCCTTTTGGGTAAAAGCATCCTCACACTTTCTCCATTTATCTCTATCATGGGCTGTCTTTAACCAATCTGTGCCTGCTACTGAGATGATGTCTTCCGTCCATATTCTTTTTGGTTTGCCCTTACCTCTTCTCCCTGCTGGCCCTGTCCATTTTGTAGATTCCAGGGTCCATCTTCTGTCTTTATACCTAGCTGCCCATTGCCATTTGAAGCGTAGACTCTGATGGAGAGCATATGTACCTAAGCTTAGTTTTCTTCCTTATTTTTTTTTCACTCTTATCTGTTGCACCTTTCTTTATTCAATTAGGGTCTTAGGTTAGGGTTTTACAATGTGAGTATAAAAGTAAAATATAAAAACACTTACAAAACATAACAAAAATATATAAACACATTATAAAAAACCTAACCTAGGGTGCCGCCGGCAGCGGGGCAGGGTCCAGCACCTTTCTTATTTTTAGAAGACTCTCTCACTCAACTAGAAAGGTAATTCTAAATAACCGCCGTTATATCAAACCGCTAGTTGCGAATAATAAACGATATAAACCTCACAGTTTCACTGCTCTTTTTATGCGGTATTACGTAAACGTAAAGCGGCAGATACGTTACGTCCGTGACTTTCACGTCTAGCCATGGTTGGTTTGTGATAGCTTTATGGTGCTTTATCGATAGGTAATTGATTGAATAACTAACGATACTGCATAATAGCATAATGCTAGGAAGTCTTAAACTATGCTGGGGCCCTTGGGCACATTAGAATTTGGGGCCCTTTTGGAAAGTAAAGAAAGTGAATTAAACTAACTTCTATTTATTACGGGTAATCAAATATACTGTTACTGTCTGTCCTTCGGGGCCCCCTGAGGTTGGGGGCCCCCGTGTGCCCTTATGGTAAAGACTGTACTGACTCTAGGTAATTATATACTTGGTACCCGTGGTCAGTTATAGCTTTTAGTCCCGATTGCGAACTGGCTTTGTTCCCTAAAAAAAATAAAAATTAGTTATTGTCTCATCCGGCAGAAATCGTGACAATTTGCATCTAGGGGAAAAAATTGAAGTGGTTGGTTTTCTTATTAAAAATGGTTGAAGTGTTTCCAAATATAATGAATAACTACAAATTAGAAGGAGACGTCTTGTTTACTCTTTAATTTTTTGTCGTCCCCGAAAAAGAAATTCCATGCCAACTGTTATACGTGCTGCCGAATAGGACCATAATTTATATTAAGAACTCAAACTATACATTCGATACTACCCTTTTTGTTTTTTTTATAAAGCCTCCCTCTTCCAGATCCTCGGGTCCAAGGATGGTTCCTCTTCGACACACCCCTCCCCACCCTGGCCATGGTCATAGCGTACCTGGCCGTCGTCATGGTCATAGGCCCGCTATGGATGGAGAATAAGAAACCCTTTAAGCTGAAGAACACCTTGGTGGCGTATAATGCTTTCCAAGTGTTGCTGTCATCTTACATGTTTTATGAGGTGAGTTCTTTTGTTAATTTTTAAAGAATTAGGGCGCATTTAGACGATGCGTCAACTCGCATCGCGAGTTACATTGCGGGTTTTGATCGGTCGGTAGAATTGGACGTAACCAACAGTCCGCAATGTATCTTAAATCGCATGCGAGTTCGCGCGCCGTCTAAATCAGCCCTTATGCAAAATCAGGAATGCTGTAGAGCACAGTAGCGGTTCTGTTCAAGATTTCGACCGGCTGGCTTAATTTTAATGCAATCGGCACATTTTCTTTGAGCTTCTGGACACATGTAAAGCTAAGTTACTCCGCCATTGCTGTACAGATATGATGATTACAATTTTATCATCACTTTTACTTGTTTGAAAGTACCTAATAGCCATGAATTAATGACAGATAAACGCGCTACTATTTTTGGTCGCTGCGCGCTGTGCAATATCTTAAATGTATGAATCTTACACAGAATGGGTTTTTACAAAGTGATAATTACTTTTGGCTTAGCTAAGTGTAAAATTGATATATGACAAAATATTTTAACAAAGACCATTTGCGTAGTAAAGTTTTTTTTTTTTAATTTACCTAACTCTTAATGCTTGTTTCGTTACAAGCTTCTATTTTTTATGTTAAACAATAGCTTAATTTTTTGCATTTAATAATACACTAACTTAAAGTCAGCAATTACTGAACTAAAACCCCCATAATTGCATTAATATAGACCCCTATGAGCGCAATATAGTTGGGTCGCGCACAATTCCCGTAGGGTAAGTTTTGAGCTCTATTAGTCGCGTATAAGTAGTTACTCTAGTTTGTTGGCCAATAATATATAGAAATGATCATATAAATGTGATTTCGTATCTGTCATCTGATACATTTTTATTCTTCGATCTGCGTTTATCCAAAACCCATGGTCATGTTGGCTACGTCTCGTCATAGTCACAAGTTGTTGCTAAACAAATGTCAGTTCAGAACCGATAATATTTGTGGCCACTAAACTACTTAGTTAGGTTTAGAGGTTAGCAGTGCCGTGTCATGAGCAAACGTCTCTAACCACAGCGATGTCAAGGATGCCAATCTTCTGAGGCGCGCACCCGTGAGATGCAACTTGAACTAGAAATCACTAGACATGCGAAATGCTGCACATTGTGATTATCCCTTTGAGACAAAATAAATTAAATTAAATACTTAACTTAAAAGGAAGAATGAAACATAAACGAAGAATGTTGTCGAAGAAGTTCCCAGCGAGAGTATAGATATTAAGTGCACAATCATATGAATCATATTGAATAAGGCTTCGAGCAACACCGGCTTCCGACACATCGGAAGGGAGGGGCCCAAGCGATATCTCACCGTACAAATCTTTCTGCCATTTTTCGCGGGGGGAAAGGTGCACACAGTCGCACTTCTCACACACTTACATACAAAATCCAATCTGTAATGACGACACAAATACATAGAAAATGACACACGTCAAAGACAAATCTTGCAAACCTCGATCTCTTTTTGTGTACGGACTAGTGACAAGTGTCACAACACGCACACTAACACATTTTCGTTGAAGTATGTTATTGTATTCTGAGAGATGAGAAGTCGGATTTGTCGCTCGACCGATCCGCAATTTGTACTGAGCGAGCAAAATCGATAAATCCAACAATTACATGAGACTAAAATATAATAATTGTGTTTGAATGTAATTAAACGTATGATATGTAAAAAAACACTTTCTTTTTGTAAATTTGATGACCCCGACCTCTTTTTATAACAAAAAACCGAGCAAACAGGCATTTTTGTGCAGCAGTGTTCACGCGCGCGTCTGGACTCGGTCTAGTGAAAAATCCAAGTGCAACTAGTTTTATTACCCGCGCTAGATTAGATTGACGCGCTAATCTTGTACCTCGGCAGAGGGGAAATAGTGCGAATGCCGCCTCCCTTCCGTGTTGCTCGAAGGAATAAGGTGATGACTTTCTTGCGTCTAATTTAAATGAAAATCCAAATCTCTAAAATAAGGCGACTTGTTTTATTCCAATGACAGATGCATCACAGATTTTTTTTATTCAGCATTCATTAGCACAATTACATACCTAACATTACTAAAAATAATTAGGTAAGTACCTTACCTACACAAAATTAAGAGTTGCGCTATAAGGTCCCCACTCAGCTCGGTGTCAGTCACGGTATGAGCCACTCCGCGACGCTAATTATTTTGTAGCGTAAGCGTCACACTCTAGATCTGTGAGTTTAGTTTAGGACGCAAAATAGAGTTTTAAAGTGGGTAGGGGTAGGTAGTATTTTTTTCAGCTTCTATTCAGTGTAATGATAGCCTAGAATCGCCGAGTGCGAGGAGGTCAAGTTCTGACTCGAGCTCGGGCGAAAGTGGTCGAGAACTGGTTTGCATCGAAACGCTCCATTGTATCGAAGATGCTGCTAGACAAGTACCATTCACTGAGAGAACTTAAACCTTATTGTAAAGGAATAGAGTCTAACAATGGTTAGAGGATTGTGTTGATAGTTCCGATACCGGAACTGTGCACAAAACATAGTGTATTCGATGCGATGTTAGGCGCCAAGCCCTCGGGGTATTTGATCTTTGAAGATTTATTTTATAGTATACATTGCGGCCATTTATAATTTACTTATTTATTCTATCATAACAAGAACTGAGTAAGTAGCAGGCGGGGCCCATTTCACTTTCACTGTCACATCTTATTAGTATTGCCTGCCGTCTGTCTCGTTAGCAATGACGCAGATAGGTAAACGATTTTTTATTATGGCGGCTTTTATTTAATACCCGTTCGTTGTCAATATTCCATTTGTCCGAACGAAACGATTTGCCTCGTCTTTTTTACTGCGGACGGCTAAAGAATGGAATGCGCTCCCGCCATCTGTATTCCCTGAGAAATATGAACTGTCTCTTTAATGCAAGAGTGAGGCTATTACAGAACCGGTGAGCTCCATCTTAGTCTGTCTTCACTTTCCATCAGGAGTGACTAGGGCCAATCGCCGATCAGTTTATAAAAAAAAATAGGCAGGCTGTTTTTCTTGAGACCACAGTTCTCTAGTGTTTACGATAGGATAGGCACATAGGCAGTGCGTGCACTATCCATTGCCTTGACCGGCTGCCCGCGTCCGGCGTTGCATTCGGTCAACCGAAACTGAATTTGCAACTGCAGCTATGCACTCATACTACTGTCTACAGTTGTAAGGTAAATTTGTAAGTATGTGATTATCCCTATTTCATTCATCAATGAAATAATATTTGTCGTTTGTTCCAGCATCTAATGTCGGGATGGTGGGGCGACTACAGTTTGGCGTGTCAGCCCGTTGACTACAGCGAGAGCGAACAGGCGAGACGGGTAAGTTCTCTCTCCTTTACTATTATAGTAGACGCAAACCAAACTGACGACCGAGGTCATATCACCCATTATCTCTATCTCTCTCACCCTAACCTTGGACCACGTGAGCGTGCATGAGAAGTTTTACGTCCCTGGTAGTTTGGGTTCCGTCTACTATAGTCTTATGAGACCAGCTCCAAGAGATAGTTCACAATCATTTCGGAAATCGATACCAACTTGTAGTATGTTGTCATACCAGGAGCCCAAAATAATCTCCCGGTAGTTATGACCATTGTAATAGGAGAACAAAACTGTCTAGAGCATTTTACATGGCCCGATCTGATATCAGGTGCCGACATCTGATTTTTTCCGATAGGTAATCCTTGGAGAAACAGCTACCAGAAAGTGTTTTATGCCTTGTGGCATCCTTCTTTTTCGTTTAAAGTAGTATTTTAAACATTTAGATCAGCGGTCGGCATCCTTTTTTTGCGTAGTTTTAGTAGCGTAGTTAACAATGAGTAAGTTGACGCGGGCCGCACTTTGTTAATATTTATGACTTTATCAGACATTGTCGTTTCTCAATATTACATAGCCAGAGAGGCTCGCAGGCCGCAAGTGACAGTTTCACGAGCCGCATGCGGCCCGCGGGCCACAGGTTGCCGGCCGATTTAGATAATTGATAAATAAGAAAATATAAAAAAGCATTTTATAAAATTTTATCTCTTTGTCGTCGTATCTGATTCCGACATCTGATGGATCGGACAATATGGAAACGCTCTGAACAAGAAAATAATATTTTTTTACATTTAACGAGAAATTAAAAAAAATATCTGTTGCATCGGGGGTCCCTTTGTTTGACATAGAGTTTTAAGTCATAATGTAGTGTTTGTCATATTATCATTAGTCCTATTCTGAAACCGTTAACTTTTCAGGATTTTCGTAAGGTTATCCTACAGATAGGTTAGGTTAGGTTTGTTTTATGGCAACCCCGAAAAGTTACGCGTTTCTTTAAAAAAATATTAGTACCGAAAATGCGGACAAATACGAGTATATGATTATACCTTAACCCCCTTATTCATAAACGCGCTACAAACCTCAATTAGCTAATAATCGTTGGTCTTTATCTGTCATTTTGACTTATGTATTTGTAAGAAAGGGATAAAACATAATTTAACTAAATCAGGCGGCTTAGCACGGTCGCGTTTTTATCCCTTGTCACCATGCCTGTCACGTTCTAACAAGTATGTAAGTGCGAAAGGGACGCGCATAGTGATAGTCGATAAAAATGGAACCGTGCTGAGCCCGCAGGTCCGTAAAGTTTTATGAATAGGGGTAAAACTTTATGGGAAACAATAGAGACCAGTTGCATCGTTTTTTGTTTAAGTGCAAAAAACTATCATCTACTAGTACCTACGTGGTTAAGACGAAACAGGAGCTGAGTTTTAAATATTTTAGGTAAATATACCCGTCTCGCTAACGGAAGTGGCACCTAAAAGTAGTGCGATAAGGACAAGGCGAAAAATCCTGCGTAAAAATCTCAAAAATCGAGGTTTCGTACTCCTCTGTTTCCTCCTCCAAAACTTAACCAATCGTAACCAAATTTGGAAATCTAAATGATTATGAAATTATCTGTGTCGGACCGTTTTGCTTTTTTGGCTAATTGATATCAGTTTTGAATGCCACGCCTCTCATTGCGGCATAATCAATTAGGCCATTTTGGCCATTTTTGAAGGGCTCTAGCGCCTTAAAAAACAAAAATATCAAAAAAAGCAAAACGGTCAGACACAGATATTGACAATATTAATCTGTGTTGAAAAAATCATTGCTCTAGCTTCAAAAACCACGGAGGAAAACTAGGAGTACGTTTGTATGGAGAAATGACCACTCCCGTTGGCTCTTAAGATATCGCTACAACCATTATTTACTAAACATTTAATTAAAACAAAGGTCTTAAGCACATTTTAACAACTTCCGTTATCCAGTCCAATTCTTCTCACATTAGAGTCATTAGTACGAAAACTCACTGAATTTAACTAAACTGCATATTATAATAAACGTTTTGCGTAACGGAACTATCACTTTGGTCTAATGTCCGTCCGTCCGTTTGTGGGTTAGCTGTTTTCATACTTAGTTATGTGTGAATTTTCTTTTCTTCATACAAAAACGTCACTTTTGGCACCAAAATATCTAATCCATATCGTATCTTATAATATTATTTGTGTCGAAGTCTAGTCAAAGGTCCAACTTTGTCGCTTACCATAAGGACGAGATTTGCTTGTATCTTTATAGGAATAACCTTTCAAAGCGTCCTTATGGCAAGCGAAAAAATGGGTCTTTCTGCTTGGAAACGACACATTTGTTTATGTTTTTATTTTTGCTATTGACGCGTTCCTCTTTCGATTCAGCAATAACAAAGAGAATTTAGACTAGAGGAATAATAATTGACAATATTCTTCTATTTCAAATTATCTTTGGCAATCAATTTCTGTTAATAATTTTGTCGATAATGGCCCGGTTGTGGTGTAATCAGTTGTCTATATTTCATTATATTCGGGCAACAATAGAAAAAGTGTCTGCAAGTCTAAAACTGGTTATTTATTAGTGTCTAGTCTAGCCATTGCAACTCTCACTTCTATTTACCTAGACATTTTTCACAATGACTATTTAGCTTTTGACAATAAAAATAATTTATTATCTATCAGCAGTAACGTATACAAAATAGCAAAACCTCACAGACTAATATTACCTAACCTAAAACATTTGAGATTAATCGAATTTAAACTGTTGTGAGACATTACTAACATTTAATAATTATACGGTTTAGGGTGTTTAGACTCACTTGTTTTACATGTCGCGCGAGTGACTTAAAACAAGTGAGTCTAAACCGTATAATTATTCAACATTTGAGATTGTTAATAAAAACTAACAATAATTTGTGTGAGTAGTTTTGCACATTGTAATTTTGACAAAGGTGAATATTATTATATTATTTCGGGTTCGGGGCGTATTTTTAATTCATAAACATTATTAAAATAAAACGAAATAAATTGAATTTGTACGGAACCCTCGGTGCGCGAGTGCGTCTCGCACTCGTCCAGTTTTTGAAGAACCCCACAGGTATTCTCTAGTTTGTAAAATGAATGATTTCACACTCACAGTATTTCACATACCTACAAGAAATTCTTGTCTTCTTCATCTTAATCAATGAAAGTAAATACCACATTTGACCCATAACAAACATAAGCATTTAAACATTAGTTACTAAACACGTGAATACACTTCAACACTCAAGTTTGTCAATATTATGTTTGTGTGAATTTCATGTACGCAAATATATGTCTCTTTAGTCATAATAGGGTAGATAAGTCATCTAGAAATTTTCTGCTTTAGAAGCATATTACTAGCCATATCATCTTTTTTTTTACTTTGAGCTAAAATATGATGAGGAACCATACATACCAATTGCAACTAGCCATAAGACGTTAAAAACTTGTTGTGGAGGAGTTCTATTCTGTTCTTCATGAGCAGTTCCATTTCACCAAATAGTACAACTTACATGGAAATGCGTGGTTTTTATATAAAATAAAATAAATGCTATATTGTAATGTTAACAATTATCGGTTTTATTGAAGTAGATGATGGATTCCATGAGGAATTGAGGGAACTCTTTATATTTAAAAAGTTTCCTTAATTCCTCATGGAATCCATCATCAGAACTCAACCTTCACAAAAAAATGTTGCTTATAAAACGTAACGAGGAGGAGAAATCGCCAAACATGAAGTATGCGTCGTTAAAGAGTTCCGTTCTGGTCATCATCAGCAGTTCCACTTCATCAAATGTCTTTTTTTAAATGTAAATTATTGATTTGTTAATGAAAACATAAAAATCACTATACGTATGGCTATAAGATTTGAGGAGTTCCATCGATTCCTCATGGATCCCATCATCAAAATTGAATTTTGACAAAAATTTGACCAATCTGTCTGTATAACCTTTCAATCAAAGGATAAGGGTTCCTTAACCTTTTTGGTAAGGAACCCGAAAGAATATAATAATAATGAGTGTTGCCCTGTTGTCGCACTGTGCGTGCGGCCAATGCGGGGCCCACTCAATGAGTTGGCGAGTCACCACCTGCCTTTAACAATATTGAGACTGATTGTCACGGCAGGTGTCCGCTAGTCTCCTCCCATAGCCCGATATCCAGTCCATCCAACATTCAAATCAGTAGCCTATGACCTTAGTACCCATCGCAGCACAAAAGTGCTGCACAGCAATAGTCTTTGCACCTGGCAGGGACCATCTCCGGATGTATCATATTGTGCGCTCGGGGATGGTATCCGCCACGTGTATGCCTTGCTTTTAGATTAAATTTTCTAAAAGGGCCTCTGCGCAGTTGGCTTCGGCCCCACGCACGCCTCCCAAAAGTCCGGGACCCCATGGTCCCGAGATCGGGAAAGGACAAACAAATGATAATAATGAATGACAGAATAAGAATAATGAATGACAGAATTCTTAAGTGACGCATCTACCTGCGCACGGGCACCAATGGGTCAAGTTTGCCAACGGCACAAGCTCTACACTTTCCAACGTCCGTGTGCAGAGTTGCGATTCGAAAGTGTTGCATCTGGTTGGACATTGGTAATGACATAGACAAAAAGCTTAGGATCTGTTTTTATGCTTCTGTACCCAAAGGATAAAAACGGGACTAAGACTCCGCTGTCCGTCTGTCCGTCTGTCCGTGTGTCCGTGTGTCCGTGTGTCCGTGTGTCCGTCTGTCCGTCTGTCCGTCTGTCCCTCTGTCCGTCTGTCCGTCTGTCCGTCTGTCCGTCTGTCCGTCTGTCCGTCTGTCCGTCTGTCCGTCTGCCCGTCTGTCCGTCTGTCCGTCTGTCCGTCTGTCCGTCTGTCCGTCTGTCCGTCTGTCCGTCTGTCCGTCTGTCCGTCTGTCTGTCTGTCCGTCCGTCCGTCTGTCTGTCACCAGGCTGTAACTCATGAACCGTGATAGCTAGACAGTTAAAGGAGATAGCATTATGATCTTAGTCGCCAGTTAGTTTCGCGGCAAGTATTTAATAACCATAACGGCACAAGCTTTACTTTCTTTCGGACGTCGCTTCACAAAAGTGTTGTGTCATCGTAGTTTGTTGGGTGCTTTCCTTTTGGCACTTCATAGCTAAAATGGCGAGTCTATATTTAGACACACACACACATACACAAGCGAATATATTTGAGATCCATCAAAGTGGGTTGATAATTTTTTTTGCATCTTTAAAAAGTTCGGAGACTTCCGGTTTTATTGAGGTAGATAATATTTTTTATCTACACACATATCATAAACTGTCTATGATGCCTTCAAAATCCGTAAATAATGGCCCACATTACGATAAACTGTTTTGTTACAGCAAATTTCTTATCTGTGAAAATGTGGTAATAGCTTCATTACTATATCAAAATCGATTTGGTAATGCAATTCAAATTTCGAACATCTCTGAAAAAAAAAAGCAATTTGATTTGACCCCTATTCTAATATCAGTCGAGATGACGTTTTATTCGAAATCAAATGACAATTGCATACAATATTGACAAATCTCGCATGTAAGTTGGTATCGGACGATATGGTAATCGACCCCGACTCTAGTTTGTCTCTGAATTAAAAAAAAACTACGGATGCGTGACGTGCGTGAAAAAAGTTTTCATTTGCCGCCATTTGACGTACAGTTTATCTTTTAATTAGTTTGTAAGTAAAAAATAATTTGTTTTGTTATTTTTAAAGAAACTATAACAAAAGTTTCATGTAAAATGTGCGATAAAGATATTTCGGAGACGCCATCTCATATCCGCGAGTTCCGCCAGAGAGCAAAGTCGGCTGTAATATGAGGTTAGTGAATATATCATAGAAAGTTTATAATATGTGTGTAGATAAAGCAGTGTATGTAACTCTACATAATTGGGCATTAAAACACTCGTGTGATACTATTATGAAACTCATTTCATTCGTTTCATAAACCCACACTCGTATTTTAATGCCTTTCATTATGTAGCAGTCACATAAACTACTATTTTCTACTACTTACATAGTTTTATTAAAAAATATGTGTTACAAGAATGGCTTCTTTATTAGACTATATATAGCCTATTGGTATTATAGAACAAATAAAGAAGCCATTCTATTGTAGCAAATGTCTTCTAATAAAACGATGTAGTAGAAATGACTAATATTTACCTGCCTCAATAAAACCGGAATACATAATGTTTATTAACACATTAACTGCCGCCGACGCACACCGTCATACAAGTTTGTTCCTAGGCCACGCCCCCTGGAAGCGAATGCATTAATGATTGGAAAAATGGCAAAGTTAGTGCTAAATGATGCACAAGTATTTAAAATTGATTTTTATGTCATCTTACTTATTTTTGTAATGTCAGCGTTTGATTATTAAAGTGAGCTAACTCATTTAATAGTTTTTTGTTTTATATTGGGCCAAAATTATTGTTTAATCGCTTTTGCTAATCGAGCAAGCGAAAGTGGATAAAACGCAACTTTCTCATCAGTTTTTGAACAATAACGAGCGAGCCTTTAGGAGCTGGTGTGGTATAAATTAATATGAATGAATTGGATAAAACTCGTAATTATCTCATAATTTTTAAAAAACAGTCACAGCATTTACCACTAATTTAATTCTATATAATTGGCAAACACGAAAACGGCTAAAACATACAAAACAGGCCCTTGTCCGCGACACTGGCCCGGTAGCCTTAAACGAGAAAGAAAGTGCCGCATTCCATAAAAAGAGCGAGTCCGTATGTCAAGTGCCAGTGCCACCTGTCATCTCGAGTAGCCAGTGTACGGTGAGCCTTTGGAACGAACTACGAATACGGTACGGTAGGTCTTTACTATGGTATAGGTACGTATAGTTGCCGCCTGTCATCTATTAGACCAGTGTAAGATGAGCCTTTGGTATGAACTATGAATACAGGAAGATAGGTCTTTTTTATGTAGATATTTTAGTTAAAAAGTTCTTTGATAAGTATTGTATTTCGTCTAGTTTTAAATTGAATTTTTAGTAGGTGACGACTTTGAGTGCAAGAGAGTCAAATATTCGGTACAATGATAATACTTTATTTGTTTTAAAAGGCGGCAAAGTTGTTGTTTAACTCGTGCTACTGCTATCGCTGCGTCGTAACTAGTCGTAAGTGAACAACTCGCGAACCGCGGGACCAAGGCGTTCGCGTTCGCAACGAGATCGCCCACGTAGGACACTTCTATAGGTATCAAAGATTGATTCACCCCGCGCCGCATCGCTTCGCTTCGCGTTCGCGTGTTGTTCGCCTACGTAGTACTTACGTAGTATTGACACCCGAGCAAGCGGAAGATTACAAAATTTAACCACGAGAAAATTGATTGACTGATTAATTGATTTGATTGATTGTTAGAAAAGTGGAATCTTGAGCGTTGCGAGGGTTTCACGGCACGAAGGTTAAACAAACTTTGCTATCGTGTGTAACACAAACTTTTCATCAGACCAACGCTAAGAAAAATACTAGGTAACTGTAAAACATTATAGATCAAATCCAAATGAACGCTATTAAATATTTATCTATTTTACTAGCTTACAACAATTATTTCGTAAGATATAGCTGGCATGATGATAGCATGCCGGTTGCTACGGCGTTTAACATAACACGGCATAATTAAATTACATTAATAACAATAATGACACCAGTTTCATTCCTACCATTGCTAGAGGTCCGAGCTTGGCATATTATAAATATTATAATTATAAATAATAAATAAATATTATAGGACAATTTACACAGATCGACCTAGTCCCACAGAAAGCTCAATGAGGCTTGTGTTGTGGGTAGTAAACGACGATATATATGTATAACGTATCTCTACACCTTATAAAACAAAGTCCCCCACCGCGTCTGCCTGTATATATGTTTGTTCGCGATAAACTCAAAAACTACTGAACGGATTTTCCTGAAGTTTTCACATATCAATAGAGTGATTCTTGAGGAAGGTTTAGGCGTGTTTGTTAAGGTTTTGTGTAACCCGTGCGAAGCCAGGGCGGTCGCCAGTAGTTATTTCTGCTTATACTTAAGTATTTGTATACAAATACTTAGTTATAAACAAAAAAAAACATAACTCAGGAACAAATATTTGTGACAAACACACAAAGGAATGCACTTACCAGGATTCGAACCCGGGACCTCGTGCTTCGTAAGTAGGGTCACTACCGACTAGGTTAGGACTAGGGGGAGGTCTACAATACATATCGAGGTAATTAAATGAAATACAAGTTAACTGACAGTAAATAAAACGTCGTGATTTATTATAAATGAATTATACAGGATATAATCCGTTTCCATAGTTTTATTTCATAATATTTAATTTCAAATTTATAAGAAAAACAGTAGTGCTCAATACTCAATCCAGTCTGTTAAATCTCGTATAGACATTTTGGCGTGTACCGATTAGTAACAAAAAACCAAACATCTAAACATCCAAATATATTAAACTAAACGAAATTAATAACTAGCTTAATTCTAAATGTACCAAGGATGCATGCCATTTATATTTGTACCAATATATTATACTACATACATAAACTTTCACATATCTTGACATAAATTAGTAGGTTTATCTTTATACGTAGAGATACCTACCATGTGTTTTCCTGTCAATTGTGATGAAACTCTGTCAAGTTCACGCACAGAGAAAGCTTTCTGAGAATCGAGATTGTGGGCTTGGCGTTGGGAGTCGGCTACCATACAAACGGTCAAAAACTTTTGTAGTATGAGTTAGGGCTATATGCGTGTTTTCTGTGTACATCATAAAATAAATGAACTTTGAAGCCAAATTTTTTTGATGGTCCCTTATAGACATTTTCAAACCTACCTACTTCTTCTTAAAAGGTATAAATGTAAGTTTCCCCGGACGTTTTTGACTCCAACACACGATACAGATGATAGCAGTGTCTTCAAAATTTTTAACTTCATTTTCACCGCCTTACGAATCTAATTTCAAAAAACCTTTCTTTGTGAAAATTGACCAGTTTTAACTTAAAATGTTTATAACATCCTAAGGTAAATGAAGGTATTAACGCCCCCCTTAAGGCACCACTCAAACTAACGTAAAACTACCCGATACTCAAGGAACAAACGTTTGTGGAAGTTTACCTACCTACCGCTGAAATAGTTCATGCAACGAAAACATATCTAATTAGTACAATAGGTCGGCAATACCTGCAGATTTTTTGTGGGGCGTTGATAGCTGCGTTTACCTTACCTTCAACCATTTTGGCTGTGCGTTGTCTTCGTCGTCTAAAGTCGTAAACCTCGTAACTCTATTTCAAGGACATTAGAAATTCGTTAGGTACTTTAGCCAATCACACCTAATGTTGCAAATGTCTTAATTTACGATAATAGGGTTAAAAATGTACGTAGGTACATCTTAACGCACATAAAAAAGCTAAATTACGGCATTGGTTAATAATTTCATAAGTTTGATACTCAACCTTTATTTTTAGTTTCTCGGCATCATAAACAAAAATAATTTGTATGAACTAGCGGGATTCCGCCCAGATCATTATATTACGAAATTTATGGACGCTACAAAACCTGTTTCAGCCACAATGTCACTTGACTTCGGATGAAAAGTGAAATTTAACTCATTGATTATTCGCAATAATTTGCGTAACAGAAACGTGTTTTCGTCATTATTTAAAAGACATTTTCGAAAAGCCTTTCTGTCATAATTCTTAATCCTGTTTCTTTAATAAAAAAAGTGATAGTTATACGTTTGGATTTCTTCTTTCGAATTTCTCTTTGCTAAGTTTAACGTGTTACGGTGCAGAATTGATGCAAAAACAGTCCTCCTTTAATAATGATCCTCTGCTCTATGTGTTTTTTTAAAGGTTTTTTTGTACTTATTCTTTTTTTATTCTGTCCATAGATGCTGCATCTATGCTGGGTGTACTACTTCTCCAAACTCTCCGAGTTCGCGGACACGATATTCTTCGTGCTTCGGAAGAAGAAGGGCCAAGTCTCCTGGCTTCACCTGTACCACCACTCCCTCACTCCGTTCGAGGCGTGGCTGCTCGTCAAATTCATTGCTGGTAAGCAAAATTTTCGTCAGTCATGTTATAAAAACCATTAAGTATTCGTGCTTTGGAAGAAGAGCCAAGTCTCCTGGCTTTACCTGTAGGTACTATCACACCGGTACTCTTTAAAAAATGTCTCAAAATTCTTCCCATTGAGGGGCTTTTACAAAAAGATCTACTTTGTCGGGGACGTGACGCTTAAGGTGGCCACTGACGAGCCTTCCAACAGTCCAAATAGCGTGGCTGCAATCCAAAATCGGTCCGTGAATGTCAAAAACGTACAATGTTTAATATTAGGATGCCTTCCATTTGGATGAATCCATTGTAACGGCATCCATTTGGAAGGCTCGTCAGTAGCCTGCTATATAGCAGCTACCTTAATAATATACGGTACATACCCGTTGAATTTAAAGCTAATTTATGGTACGTTATCTTGCCAAATATCGGCTACTTAGCTTTATCAGAATTGTAAAGAAATAGCATATTTTTCTCTTCCATTCTTCTCTATCTTTCGCACAATCCATTCATAATTTTTTCAGTCTACCTTCCACTCTCTTCCACCAACAAATAACGCCACGTATCCAACACTTCTGGAATACCCCCTGAGATCCCTTGATCCTTCACTGACCTCACCCGCTTGTGTTTCTAGGTGGGCATGGCACGTTCTCCAACGTCGTCAACAACATGGTCCACATCATCATGTACACGTACTACATGTGCTCCGCGATGGGACCACACATGCAGAAATATCTGTGGTGGAAAAAGCATCTCACCACTGTTCAGTTGGTAAGTGACTTTCATTATCAATTTACACATTCGGACGCAAATTCACTGCAAAAAATGGCTACATACACCTGAGAGTGCACGCTATGACCGAAAATGGCAAGAAGCCGAAAATGATCCTAATAATGAACCCTTTAGGGCAATTCAACATGCTACACGTTGCTATTTAGTTACATAAGATACCTACTTGTTTGATAAGACTAGATCAGCATGGATAAAGTTGACCGAAAACTATCATGGCGGATACGGATGTGATCTCGTTGGTTTCATACTTATTATGCGTTGTTTCCTTAAAAACCTGATTACATAGTGATGAAACTTAAAGACTTTATGAAATGAAGTCAATTCTTCCCTATACTGTAATAACATCACGCGATGTTGTTTTGTAGGTTTATTAAAACCTACGAGTGTCCAGCGAAAGCAACCACTTAATCAGAGCTAGTGTTGGTTCGTACCGATGTATCGTACTCGAATCTTTAATGTTCAATTTCAAAAAAGAATAATCTTAAACAACTTTCGAGTTTTTGAAGTCAAGTCAAAAAAAGAATTTGTGAATCGTTTTATAGATGTTATCTTAATAATAAGACATTAAGCTGTATTGTATGCTTTGTGTTCCTAACCCATGAATTGTACATGAAGACAATGCAAGTTGACATTTTATTGTACTTAAAGAAAATTTGAGAGTTCCCTGAAAAGGACTCAAGTCTCTCTCATGTCTCTAACAAGTTGAAAAATCTCGAGTTTCAACTTAATTATAAGAGTCAGAAAAACTAGGTCGTCTTAAAGCAGAGGAGATTTTAACCAAAACTACGCAATTTCACTGTGGAAACTTTAAGATGACTGAAGTATATTGAACTACGTTGATACGACCTGTATAATAACATTAGCTACGTTGATAACAATAAAGAATAATTTGCAAGACCGGAGTGATCCCATAAGTGCTCCGTGAACAAAGTTTTGTACGGAACACTAAAAATTACAACAAGTTGATTAATAGTTACGAAAAATCAAAGTACTTAACTATTAAAAACTTTAAGGAAACTCAAATTATGGCCTATAAAGATACCGGAATCACACCAGAAAACCAATTACTTGCCCATAACTGTAACTCTGCACTGACAGGAAAGAAAATTGATACTTCGTTTTATTTACCTTAATAATTATAGGGCGAAGTCGTCAACAACTTGAGTCACGTTCGAATTAAAAATACACAGTATTTATTGATTTGACATTTCTTGCAGTGCATCTGGGTTGTATTTATAGGGTTCTTTTTTAACTTAAGCCATATCTGATCGGTCCAAATTGATAAATTTGATTTGGTTCCTCAATAAAGTTGTTCAGAATGTCCTATTTTATCACTTTGCACAATATGGCTACAGGTAGCGAAAAATACCCTGTATATTTGTGCACGCAAGATGCACTAGATAGATACGAGTATTTGAGCGTTTTCCGAAAAAAAAATAGAAAACCTGATTCTTACAAATGTGGACTTTCTTAATTAAATATGCTCATTTTACTCAGAATTGTCAGCATTCTCTATCCTACCATTAAAAAAATGTCATAAAATATCCGTTCCATTACGTCACGTTTAAATACGATTTTTTTTCACTTGTACCTACCTATGTACGTAACGTAGTGGACACTAAAATTTCCATACATATTGTTGGGACTTTTTAGCATCAGGATTGAATATGCAGTGATTCTGGAACAACCCAAAAATACCAAAATCGGGTTATCAATATATTTTTTTGAAAACGCTCATTTAATGTCAAATCATGTTGGATTTGTAAATTTCGAATGCGGCTTCTTTTAATCTGTTCCGAAGGTTACAATATCACCTTTTATTGTTTTGGACGGTGTAATGATCCTGTCAACGTTACGGTTCTGTAAGGTATAGTAAGGATGTTATTTGGGCCGATAATTTTCAAGTTGCAATGGCGGTCTGTCGGTGAACTGGATATAACCGGAAATGTGGCCTTTTCTTCTTATGGTAATGAATTTACTGATTATTTTGGCTCAGATTTTAGTTGCCTATAATTAAATATTACTACCTGCGTAACTATAAAGGTCGAGAAATAGGGCCAGTTGAGTGAAGCGAAAATGTTTACTTAGTAACTTACCAGTTATTATTACAGGTATGGGAATACGAGCATGTAGGTACAATCTCAACTAAAACATAAATGTGAAATGAGAGCCAAGTTCAATATTAAGAATATGTGTCGTTGTTGTCTCGCCGACAAAAGAATTGAGATCTTTTATATGGGTGCCAAGTTCTGTGTTGTGTAGAAAATCCTGAAATTGTATAGGATTTGACTTGGCTAGTTTTTACCAACAAAACAAATTTTAGAAAAGTAACATAGACAATAATAGCCTATACGTAAACAATAGCCAAGACAAATCTTATATATAGTTTCAGGATTTTCTACAGAGCACAGAACTTGGCACCCATATACGTAGATTTCAATTCTTTTGTCGGTAGTATGTAGGTACCTAAATGTGAAAAGGTTTCACAGTTATCTATCAAGAATCTAGTTGTTCGATGTACATAAACAATAACAATGTACTTGCGTTTTTCTTAAATTGCAGACATTATGTAAGATGTTCTCAGTTACTGACGCGTAAACAACGTGAATATTAAATACTTACGTCAATGAATGAGATTCACAATACCGATAATAACTTAAAGATTACTTAATTATTCACTCAGGCTGACATTTCAAAAATGACAATCGAACGTCAGTCTTACTCATCGAAAATAGAACACATGTTTGAAGTGCCGCATGTGGGAAATATATAATCCCTTAGCCTGAAAGGGTTATAGGACACGTTAAAGGTGACGTTCGGATGACGACTGTTAATAGTTATTTGTTTTACAAGGGGGCAAAATTGTTGTTTAACCGCTCGTGCTAATATTGATACCCGAGCAAGCGAAAGATTCCAAAAATGGAATTTTGAGCGTTGCGAGGGTTTCAAAGCACGAGGGTTAAACAAATTTTGCCCCCGAGCGAAACACAAAGTTTTTCACCACACCAACCCGAAGCAAATATTAAATGTAAAATATCAAACAAAATCAAACCAAATCAAAATCAAATAAATGTTATTAAATATTTATCATCCAAAATCATCATTTAAAAGTCAATTCTACCAGCAAACATAAGAAAACAACTCAAAATTTGCATTTGATTACTTTGCCTCACATGTGAATTACTGATAGCAAAGTGCAACTTTGCTATCCGTTTTTGAAGTGCAATTAAATTAAGCCTTTCCGAGCTGGTGTGGTGGTGGTGGTGAAAAATTAATTACTGTTGCGGCATTAATCTTTTGACAAGAACGATTCGAACTTTATAATCGTGTTATTAAACGGTTATGAATATGGTCTCTCAGCTGTCATCGAGATTATGTGACGTTTGGATGTCAACTAACAGCTGCATTACTGTTGCGTCGTCGTAGTTGCCGCGGCTATATATCTGTCAATTTCCTTGATAAAATGAGTGACGGAATGAACATCATAATTGCGGCAGTAAAAGATGACTCACGTTAGACCGGGCCGTGTCCGGGCCGGAGCTCCCGGCGCATCGATTTCCATGGAAAACATCACGTGATCGCCTGTCATGTCATAGAAAAGTAGCTTTATAAAATTTGTATCGCCCACCCGGGCGCTTTCAATGTCATTTTCCTTCATTAAATGAGTGCCGTTCACTGCCGGTGTCACTATTAGACCGTTCGTCACTAATTTTATCAAGGAATTTGATAGTAACCGTGTCCGCATTAACGTTGCAACAGTAATGCAGCTGCAGCTGCTATCCGGACATCACCCTAAAGGTGACAGTCCATTTCCAACGACAGCTGCATTACTGTTGCGACGTTACTGTCATTAGACAATGAATGACAGTGACAAGACTGTCATTCAGTTTACTATGGAAATTGACAATAACATCGACATGTAGGAGCAGTAGTGCAGCTGCGGTCAGAAATGGAATGTTACCTTAAGGCATCATACATCAACGCACATCTCATATTATATTCTCATTTATTTTATTAATTTTATTTTCTTTTGCTTTTGTAAGGATTTGATATTTTATGTTCTCTGAAAGAGCTACGTATTTGTATGATTTGATACACACATATATTATTAATTCATATAAAGAAAAGTACTTACTGTTTGTAATTGCATCAATTCTAT
Organism: Cydia splendana; assembly: GCF_910591565.1. Classification (NCBI taxonomy): domain Eukaryota; kingdom Metazoa; phylum Arthropoda; class Insecta; order Lepidoptera; family Tortricidae; genus Cydia; species Cydia splendana. The sequence continues at coordinate 3,720,836 of NC_085968.1, forward strand.
AGTAATTTAAATTGTATTTTTTCTTATTTACTCGTAATGCCTGTTAATTATAAGTTGTAATGGAAAAGATGTGTCGCGCCGAGTTTGTTGCCGGTCCCATATTGGGATACCCTCCTCCAATTGAGGGGGGATTTAAAATATTTAAATCTTCTCCAGCCAGAGGTGTAGCGTTGGAGCCGGTGTAGCTTTATTTGACGTTCATAAGCGCATGGTAATACGCCTACTTGAGTAATAATGGCGACCGGTCTGGCCTAGTGGGTAGTAACCCTGCCTAAGAAGCCGATGGTCCCGGGTTCAAATCCTGGTAAGGGCATTTATTTGTATGATGATACAGATATTTGTTCCTGAGTCATGGTTGTTTTCTATGTATTTAAGTATTTATATATTATATATATCGTTGTCTGAGTACCCACAACACAAGCTTTCTTGAGCTTACCGTGGGGCTTAGTCAATTTGTGTAAGAATGTCCTTAATATTATATTATTATTATAAACTATCTTTATCTTATAGATATGAGCAATAACAGCCTATCGCAATACTAATAGGACTACCTACTTAATTTCCATTACGCTCTCTGTAAAACATACGTTAGACATTTACTTTTAAATTTCGCAAACGATGATTTGCTAACCTACTACGAGTCGTAGCCTTGCTGACTTGCTTTAGTTACTTACGCAGGAAAATTGATAACGAGCTAGATCTAGTAGGAAAATACAGTACAATCGCCATCAGATATATCGGAGCGGCCATGGTGCTCACAATTCTATTTCCTTACAGGCACAGTCACGTTTAAAACAACACAAGCTTCACTGAGAGAAAAATCATCACCAGGAATTAAAAAACAGTTCTGTACTGGGGGAAAAAATGAAGTTCAGTAATAACTATGGACGTTTCACTATTTCTGTAAAGTTTATTTATTTCTACAAACAGCTCAGTAATCCTAAATCTAATTTCAACAAACAGATAATAGAAATTGCAAGAACTAATAGAAATTGCAAAAGTAAATTTGTTCCTATTAGTTGACTCTCCTTGTCCCCGGATTAAGTTTATTTTTGTAATTCTAAGTGTGTTTTTGTTATCCTTTTCTCTCAGTGTTCAAAATTCAGTAAAAACCAGTGCGAGACCCATCGACTTCCATATAGCCCCAACCATGAAATATTTGGGAACACCTCTTTAAAAAATCATTACTCGTTCTGTGTTAACAATTCAAATGTATGCAATGCAATCAAATATTGTACATGCAATGATGGAGAAAGATGCGTTTTATCCAATAAAAAAAATATTTTTGACATAAAATATGGAGTTATTGATGTTTTACTCCAAAAACTGTACCGAATAGCCCCAGTTTACGGTACCTGAACACGCCTCTATCGTCAAGGTGCTAGAGCGCGTGTTCAGATATTTATGAGCTTTATCAGAAGTGTTAAAATTAGCGTCACGTACCCGAAACTTCTGGAATGCCCCAAAAGGTGAATTAAATTGTTTTGAACTGGAAGTATCTAGTGATAAGTTTCTCAACGCTGCGCCAATAAGGATAGACCGCGCCTAGCATTCCGCCCGACGGGATCTGCTCTTGCGCAAGTAGGATATGCGCGGAGAACAGACGCGTCAGTCATACTGCGATAGAGTCGGACCAAGCTAACTCTACATGCATTTACAGTAACAAGTGTGGCAAATTCATCAATAATGTCAAACTTCTATGAAATGTGTGATGTGTGTGTGGTACTGTGATAAGTGTGATAACAGACCGTATATGACACAAGAAATAAATTTTAATGTTAAACACAGCCATCGCCATCTGTCGACATAAATCCATATTGACAGACAACACTCTCGATTAAAACAAACCGTACTCATTTCTCTTCATTCCTTGAGTTAGGTAAGTTAGGTAAGTCATATAACTACACTTAAACTTATATCACCCTTCTTTTTTCCAACAGGGGTTAAAAATGATGTGTGTTAAAAACATTCTTCAACCAGAAACATCACTTTTGACACTGTTAGATCATAACCACATTACTGTTAAATCGCTTTCCTTTGGTCCCTTCAGGGTTACGTGGTCTCTTCAGGGTTACATGGTCCCTTCAGACCCTTCTTAAGTGGGTTTTACTGTATAACTATGTGCTTAAGGCATAAAAACGTAAACTGTAAATCACTGTTAAGCACATAAAAATGCACAGTAGCTCAGTACCACTCTGTCCGCAGTATGACTCTGTCGTTCAGGTTTCGACACTCAGCGGAACGCCGTCCTTTCCCCAGTTCCCCCCACCCCCACACCCCCTGCCGCAGCATTCAAGAATAACATCCTTTCAACTACTATTCATTCTATTAATCAATCACATCATTGGAACGGCATTGCCTATGATGGTCGTATGTTCTTACTATATCTAAGAGTGAGATTTATTTACACGATAAGCGATAATATCACAACCACCATACCACTAACTGCCAACTCGTTCAGCTTAAATAATCTACCGTATTTTTAACTTGTAGTACTTATATGTAGGTAGTCTGATGCTGACAGTAGCGCATGATTCGCAATACTTAAGTGTACGATTCTTTTAGATATTCAACATAAAGAGAATGTCTCAATGTAAAACAATTAAAAATGTAGAATATTTGTAGAATAGTTGGCACGTTGTTTTATTCACTTCAATTAATGTTGATAGAGTAGACCGTGTATCCATACAAATAATACGTAAACACCTTGGAGGTAACTTCTTCCAAACAAAAAATACTCAAAAAATACTCAAATCGGATCACGGGTGCCGGAGTAATCGCTGAACATACTACATTTAATAAAATCATCATCATTATCATCAAAACAATCAACATCAGGTCTACTTCATTAAATTGGTGGTTTTCGAGAGAAAATGCTCGAATTGCTTAAGAAAACAAAACACCCAAATCACCATGCATGTGCCTTTAAAAATTGAGGATTCTCCTCAATTCCTCATGGATCCCGTCATCAGAACAGCACCAAATTAATGTGGGACTACCTTGGAGGGCGCTCCTTTCGAACAAAAAAGAATTACTCAAATCGGACCACGGGTCTAGGAGTAATCGGTGAATATAAGTACATAAAAATATGTTAGCTATTTCAGGCGTCAACGAAAGTGAACAGGCAGTTAGATTTCAATTAGAGATCTACTCGTAGTCGCAAATCTGCCATGCTCAATCTTCTTGACCTAAACCTAGAAAGCTAGGTTTGGCTTAACAGAAATTGCCCGTGGCCGTCTTAGAAAGTTCATTATATCAAAGCACATAACATTCATAAACATTATTAATCATATTGGTTTGAAAACGACATTAGTGTATATCTTTCTATTGTTTGTGTGCATTTGACTCAAGAATCTCACGACTGTGAGCAGCATAGCCTGGTCTGTACACCTATTGTAAATTTCATTCGGTAGCGTGACGTGAAGTACGCGTTTGCGTTAAGTGTCATTTTGTACGGGATTTTGAGTTTCCAAAACGTCGCTTGGCGCGCTGTTCAAAATCCCATACAAAAATAGACATATAACGCAAACGCGTACGCTCGTCACGCTATAGAATGAAATTTACAGACGGGGTTCAGATGGGGGCAGTTTTGGCTTGACGTTAAATAAATACAAGACTTATTAATCGCGATTCTGATTTAATATTAACTAAATTTATATTAATGTGATGACACAGCCTAAGACGATGGTTACAAGTTCAGTAATAGCCTTAGGGCTCATTTAGACGGTGCGAGAAGTCGCATGCGAGTTTCATTACATTGCGGTTTTTGGTCGGTTGAATTGGACCAATGAGTCCGTGTGTTGGACCGGCTCGTACCAATGAGTTTTTCGGAACTTATGTACGAAATATCATTTGATATTTACCAGTTGCTTTTCGGTGAAGGAAAACATCGTGAGGAAACCGGACTAATCCCAATAAGGCCTAGTTTCCCCTCTGGGTTGGAAGGTCAGATGGCAGTCGCTTTCGTAAAAACTAGTGCCTACGTCAAATCATGGGATTAGTTGTCAAGCGGACCCCAGGTTCCCATGAGCCGTGGCAGAATGCCGGGATAACGCAAGGAAGAAGATGAGGTCGGTTGAATTGGACGTAACCAACAGTCCGCAATGTAACTAAAATCGCATGCGAGTTCGCGCGCCGTCTAAATCAGCCCTTATTCACTCTGAAGGTGATGTTCGCAGATTCATTACTGTTTCAGCGTCGTTGCTGCCGACGTTGTATCTATTTCCTTGATAAAATTAGTGACGGAAAGACGGAATGATCGTCATTATCGTCGATTACTTAGTATAGGTTAGAACACGCACTGATCCAGTTACGATAATGTCCATAAATATAACATAACCTTCGGTTTCGGCAAAAAACATGTTTTGGTCGGACACTAATTAAATCCTATATTTAATGAGTGTTTCTTCCTTTAACCCTTAAATGCATGATTTTTTCTTTTTGCCCGAAATTAATATATGTATCACATAATTGTTTGCCGATTCTAGGAAAAATAGTAAAAAAATATATAACTTCGATTTTCACTGCGAAATCAGTGTTATAAGTTGAATTGGCTAAATCATATTTATGTAAATATGTAATTTTCAGTAATAGATATGTATATGATTTTTTTTTACTACCATTAGAAAGGTCCACTATTTGTGATATACCTATGATAAATTTTTTAAATATAAAATAATTACAAACCCCGAAAACACCGCTCAAAATCACATACTTACTAAAAATTATCAACTTCTGGATTTTTCCAAGCTTTCCGACTTTTCGTCTTAAAACGAATGTAATTTTTATAAATTAAAAATATTGCGTAAATTTAACCCTTAAATCATCGCCCTACTACTTGACGTTTGATATAAAGGTGCGTTCAAGAACGTAAGCCTTTTTTTTATCTGTGAGCTGTCTAATGCTTAGTAGAAATTTGGCAACACTGTGCATTTAAGGGTTAACAATAGCAATAAATAATACCTTTTTATCTGCTTTTTCCAGATCCAGTTCTACATGGTGCTCTTCCATTCAATCAGCGCTCTCTTCTTCGACTGCGGATATCCAAGGTAAGGATTAAAGAAAAACCGGACAAATGCGAGTCGGACTCGCCCACCGAGGGTTCCGTACTTTTTAGTATTTGTTGTTATAGCGGCAACAGAAATACATAATCTGTGAAAATTTCAAGTCTAGCTATCACGGTTCATGAGATACTGCCTGGTGACAGACAGACAGACGGACAGTGGAGTCTTAGTAATAGGCTCCCGTGTTACCCTTTGGGTACGGAACCGTAAAAAAGCGTGCACAAATTAATAATGGGTAAATAGACCCGTAGGTAGTAAATTTAAAAATATTTTATTACCTATGACGTCACAATACATAGTACATAGCCTATGACTTAACGTTACTTAACGTAACGTGAACTTGACGTAAGGAATCTAAAAATACATCAGTTACATCATATAACTAGATCGGTTAAGGCATTTTCAAAATATAGTGAATTAACGAAACTTCCATACATACAAACATGAACCCTGAAAACATTGCACTCCTAAGAAGACCTGATATACATATACATATATGTAACTCATGTAAGCAATTACAATTAAATACCTAAACAAATAAATTTTGCGTATTCGTTTAAAAAATACCAATTGATTCAAGTAATCGTCTTACGCTCAATTAAACAAAAACAGTTCCTTTCCAAATCTCTAATAAATGCCCTTGTCCCTCGAGGTGTACAAATCAGGATGTTGAAAAGAGTTGCATTGGAGAATGCACTTGCAATGCGCACTCGAGCAAGGAGAGCGGTCACTGTTAGTGACTCTGCACTAGAGAATAAAGATCTGTTCATTTTTGCACTTTATTACATTGTGATAAGGTCGAAATTGAGTTAAATTTACGAATCGGATTAATTTGAAGCTAACTTACTCTGCACGCACTTTGATAGAAGAAAATGTGGTAGTGTCATTAAAAACGTCACAATTTCATAGAAATTTCACATTAACAGTTTTGAATGATTCACGGTTAGATTCAATAGCCTTATATCGAGCGGGATATGAACCGTGATTACCTTTTGTATTGTTTTCGAGCTCCCGATATTTACAAGATGCATATAACTGCGTCGAAATATCGGGAGCTCGAAAACAATACAAAAGGTAATCACCGTTCATATCCCGGTCGAAATAAGTCTAGTGAAATTTCACATTTCCACACATTGACATTACATCGCAATAGCTTGGTTTCTCTACTTTTTTAGGGTTCCGTACCCAAAGGGTAAAAACGGGACCCTATTACTAAGACTCCTCTGTCTGTCTGTCTGTCACCAGACTTTATCTCATGAACCGTGATAGCAAGGCAGTTGAAATTTTCCCAGATGATGTATCTCTGTTGCCGCTATAACAAAAAATACTAAAAACAGAATATAATAAGTATTTAAGTGGGGTTCCCATACAATAAACGTGATATTTTTGCCGTTTTTTGCGTAATGGTACGGAACTGGTTACCAATCGGATACTTTTACTCCTATATTATCTTAATGTCGTGATTTTCGCTCAACATGTTCAGAGTATAAATAGGTACTCATTCAGTTTATTTTGCTAAACTAACCAAACATGTCTCACTTCCTCAGGATCATCGCCTTCGGTCTCGTACTTCACTCCACCATCTTCATCGTCCTCTTCACCAACTTCTACATCCAGGCCTACAAGAAGAAACCCAAACCACCCACCAATAACAACATCATCACTAATGGATACGCCAAGAACGGCCATATTCCTAATGGCCAGGAATCTACTAGCCAAGAAATGAACGGTAAAATTCCAAATGGCCAGGAGATGAACGGAAAAATTCCCAATGGCCAGGAGACGAACGGGAAAATTCCAAATGGATTGGAGATGAACGGTAAAATTCCAAATGGCAATGGTCACATCAAAAATGGATGCCTAAATGGTGATGTCAGAGAAAAAGAAAAGGTGCAATAAGACTTGTGGGCCTAATGGTCGCGTTTTTATCGCAAAATAATGCTGTCAGCATGTGTAGTTTTATCCACAGCGATAAATGATAAAAACGCAATCATTCACAGCCACCTTCTTGCTTTAGTTCCGTAAGGAGAATTTCGTGCCCTTGGCTTCAAAATGTAAACAGTCATGACATTTTGAAATAATTTATCTTAATTTAACTGTATCAGGGCCCTTATTAAGCTCATGGTCGTAGGAATTCTAAAAGAAAGGCCCAATGCCAAGACCATTAAGCGTGTGACGAAATCTCGGACATAGTCGCATACATTTTTTTTTATTATAAGAGCGTACGAACCTTATAGGATATAACCAAACGGAGTAGCCATTAACGGGCGTTCCCCTCTGTCGAAAATAGGCGGCCAATAGTCAAGCACATTGTATGGACTGACGTTTATCTGACATGGCTATTTGACGTTACGCATAAATTTGACGTGCCCCTCCCCCGCTAAAATCGGTAGACTGTTTTGTACCGAAAATCACAGACATGGCGTCTCCGTTTGGTTATATCATCTAAGGTACGAACAGTGGGATGAAGAATTTGGTTTATCTGTGTGACCATTTGAATGCCGTATTTACTTATGTGAATACTCGTGTCTTTCAAATCTTTCTATTAACAATCGATTTGTAATCTAAAATTTGCGAATCAAATTCGCCATCTTGGAAATTATTAGTGTTGGGGTATGTACCGAAATCTCTCCTTATAAATAAAATAACTTATAAAATTATGTACCATATTTTGTTATGGTTCCACTGTGAGCTATGGTTGATATTATTTAAGGTGTAGTATTGTAAATAAGTACCTGTAAATAAAATACATCGTTTTTATTCTTCTCCGTCGCTGCATCTAATGTAGCGTTCTGTCAGAGAGGGGTATTCGTCTCTTAAATAAATTATAGAAGTTTCATATAATTTAAATCCACAATTATTGCAGTTTTGAAAGTACTTAAACAGACTTTAAACCTATATTAAACGATAGCCGATTTAAAATACAAATGGTTTGTGCACACGAAAAAAAGCAATGAAATACACACATAACTAATAGGGCTTGTGCACAAATCACGCGAGGTTCGATAGCGGGGGTGGGGTCATGAAAAAATCACGACATATCACGTTGGGGGAGGGGGGGTATAAGGAGACCTCATGTGTATTTTTCTACAGTGAACGAAACTAAGAAAAAACACCTACCACATGAGTAAACTTTTTCTCGGTTTCGTTAAACATAAATCTTCATTCCGCACTTCAAAATAGCGAGTCTATTTTACGAAATTTTGGAGCGCGTGGCCTTGACCGGTCGGATAGAAAAATTTCAAAAAAATAAAGGAGAAAGGTTGCCAAAAACCTCACCAAATATGACCAAGGGGGAGGGAGGGATCAAAAAGTAGCCGAAATCACCTCGCGTGATTTGTGCACAACCCCATACAAATACTACGCTTTTAGCGATTATTATATTCCTATAGTATAACACAGTCAGTGTTTAAACACTTAGATGTCGAAATTCGAAATATTTACGTATCTATACCGTTTTGGAAATCTAGTTCGTCGCTTTTTACTATATTTCGTATTGCCTGAGTGTAGTTGAATTCTTTGGCGACCCATATATAATAGCGCTACCTCGAGATCCGTACCAGTTATGCGTAATCAAGGACCGCTCGTATACTGGTACACCTAGAGTTGTGGCGTTCACGAGAATTTTCTCCGTTTACTATGGGAAATATTCTCGAGCGAGAACATTCACCATACAAAACGGAGAATGTTCTTGAGAACGGCACAACTCTAGGTACACCTAAGCAATCATGTAGCTTGAGGGTGAACGCGATCATCGAATATCGAAATTTCCTTGTATACCTCCTTATCACTCGAATATGCAAGATCGATAGAGAGGCAGATAACGAAATTTAGATTATTGATGTTCACGGTAGACACTCAACAAGCAATTTTAATGACATCTCTTGTTAGAAAATCAAAATAAAAGTCGAAAATGTTACCGTTACTCGTATTAATATAGAAACGTCCGTGTGACAATGTGTTCGGTTATTTTATAATACTTCAGACATTAACATGGGTGGAATCGGGATATATCCATAGCAGTGTTGGCCGAAAGTTAATGCGAATTGAAAATGTTGGCCATTAACCATTATAAATTGAACCTTAAACCGTAACGGACGATAATGTTGGCCATTAACCATTATAAATTGAACCTTAAACCGTAACGGACGATAACGGTTTAAGGTTCAATTTATAATGGTTAATGGCCAACATTTTCAATTCGCATTAACTTTCGGCCAACACTGATCCATAGTATAAGCTCAATGGATATAGTTTTTGTTTTACCGAACTACCTCAATATTCCGTCCAGTACTGATACCTATTATTAAAAATAAGTTCCGTCCGTGGTTATGCTCAATTAATTAGTTAGTTGTAAATATAATTATGTTGTATATTTTATGGTTAATATTCATGAAATCCTGAGTAATTTAGAGTTTACCACTGACAGTAAAAGGAATCTAAAACCGTTTCACATCATGTAATGCAAGTTTTTTATTTATTAAAGACCTGTTACTGTATAATTGTAAGGTATATAAATTACATGCAAGGAATTATTGTATAAAAATCATAGATATAATAATATACTTAGATGACGCCTCAGCGAGCTGTCACTGTTGCCACTTTTGTTTAGTGTACGATTAACAATGTGGCCCACCTTGCTGTAGCCATGTCGATAAAGTCATATCGATAAACTATCGACATTTCTTGCAATTTTAATTTTACTTCAAAGGTTTAACGATACCTAAAATGAACAAAAACGCTTTTATTCTTTATTGTGGTTATCAGATCAAAATTTTATCGTCACGCCCCAGCAGGGAACCAAGGGAAAGTTCAGATATTTAATTAAAATACATAAATACCTACTAAAATATGTGTTCCGCAATAATTGAATTATTTTATTACATTATAATATATTCATTATCCATTAGCATTTCAATTATGTTTATGTTTAACGAAGATATTGAAGCTTCAATTAATCGCTATTTCGTTCCGCTGTGTAGCGTTTATCGATATATAATATGATTAAAATCGACTTTTCACATCCCTAAAAGAACACACATATACGCTTTTACGCACACATACACAACCTGGTTCTACCAAAAAAGGCAACACTTTGATTTGAAGTCCATCTTGTCAACAGTATGGTTGTCCTTTTTTGACAAACGGCATTTTTAAAAGAGCGAGGAGAGAGAAATGATACTTGTTGCTGCGCCGTCAAAGAGAACAGAAAACTTTGGGGCCTTGATAAAAATAGATGAAAAGGTTAACAAAAAATGTTTGTATAAGTTTATGGCAAGCATATGCTTTATTGTAGGATATAACTTTACAATGTGATATTTTGTTTGGTTATAAGTACTACAATTGTATGATTCTATTTTTTGTGCGCTCGTGTACAGTCGCCATCAGATATATCAGAACGGCCAAGGCGCTCACAAATATCTGAACACGCCTCTATTGTCAAGGCGTTAGGGCGCGTGTTCAGATATTATGAACACCTTGGCCGCTCCGATATATCTGATGGCGACTGTACCTATTTTTGTATAAAACAACAACGGAAACTTAAAATATTTTAACATAATTTGTAATAGAGTTAGCCCGAGTAAAATCTGCAGCGATTTTGATGGCCCACGCAGTGCAAGTGTTATTTATACATCATAATTTCATAGAAGTTTGAATTTTAAAATAACATTACGATACGGTACGATCTTGAAACTATTTAAATTTGATTCCTTACTGTTATTGAGTTTTTGTACATGTAAATATACATCGGTTACCGACTGAAAATAATCCTGCATACAGGATGGTTTTGTATGTAGTTTGTCATGTAGGTAGGGTTTGCACGACGGATCCGAAATGTATGCGAATATCCGCCGATCCGGATCCAGATCCGGATAATTTCATACATTTCGGATCCGGATTGCAAACCCTACATGTAGGTCATACTGAACCAGTTTTACTGTGAAGCTAACCCCTAAATTGCGAAAAAAATCCAGCCGTTCACTAAAAAACATTGAGAATAATTCGCCGAAATGTATGAAACTGCATTTTCCTTGCGTTTTTGCGGTTAGGCCCATAGTATACCTAGTTGTTTAATATGACCACATAAATTCACTACACAGAGTACGATCAGACAAAACAAAATCACTGTTTACAAGCAAATTTTTACGGCGTTTCTTTTGTACCATCGTCCACACAGTTAACTGTACATCGGTGGACTTTATGCCTTTTGTTATAAGGTCCACATGATGGATGTACAGTTAGGAGTGTTATAGTTTGTACATGTATATATTATAGTATATTTTATAGCTCCCAGTGGAAGTGGGCCTATGCCCGTTTTGGTACATCTATTGGATACCAATGTTTTATACCAGTCAGTTTAGAGAAATTATATTTTATAATATAGGTGTTGTAATTATGTGATAATTTAAGTCGTTTTAAGGATACTGTAAAAAGCAAGTGTATATCTTTTATTACCGTATTTTGGAAATAAAATAATCAAATTATACTTTTGTGTTACTTACTTCACTCTATACTTACTGCAAATCTATACAAGTAGTGCGACTTAAATCGTAAAAATTAAAAAAATTGGACCTAAAAAAATTTCATAGGTACCAAATTGTTGCCATGATTAAGCATTTTACGTCAAAAATGTGACAGTAGACTTAGGAAGTGGCGCCTTCATTTATTTTCTACAATTTCTTGTCGGACTATACATAGTTTAATTTCATAGAAGCCATCTTAGTGTTCTTTATTAATCACTTCCCAGTCAAAAGTAAAAAAAAGAAAGCTATAAGCTATAAGTAACTTAGTTTATCACAAAATAGATGAGCTATCATCAACCATCAGCATCCATTAAGATAAGTACAAGTCAATAATTGAAATGAGGCCATTCTCAAAATGTTGATGAGGGCTTCATATCTGTACCTGTACAGTCGACGTCAAAGATATGTTTACACTTTTGAACCTTACTCCTTTGTAATAAGGCGAAAAATGTAAACATATATTTGACGTCGACCGTACAGTCGCCATCAGATATATCGGAGCGACCGAGGTGCTCGAAAATATGTGAGCACTCTAGCGCCAGTAGCGCCTTGAAAATACAGGCGAAATAATTTCGATTTCAATCTCGCTACGTTCTGACTGTAACCAAAAAGAATAGATAGTATAGAGGGGTCCTGTCATTGTAAATTTTGTAGTCACTGTAAATTTACTGCCATCTATCGACACACGACTAAACTCCAAAATGAAAATGTATGAAGTTATCAAAAAATGTATAATGGATAAATGATTTTATTCTTTTTATATCATTTTGATCCATGTTCATTCACTGATATCTATGTGTTAAAATTGTTAAATATGAAACGGTGTCGTCACGCCATCTAGCCGAGGATAGGCTAAAGGTGTGTGCGCCATCTATTCGAGAATGACTTTTACTTGAATTCCGAGGCACGTTTTTTCCTTAGACTTTATTCGTCTTATACGAAGTTACATATGTCTTTGCTGTAACCAATCGTGGGTGAGATGAGACCCTATTCTCGAAATAGTCAAGTCCCGCCATCTAGCGGATAACGTATGTACAACGACGCTCACTTCAGTCTTCCACAAAGAGACCGACATTGATGTGGCTTGATGGCAAGAGATGGCGTAAACAGTGGCTTGAGAGGCATAACGGTCTCAAAAAGTTTGTACAATTCGATCACATCTTAGATTTCTATAAAAATTGGTATGCTGGTAAAGTCCCAGAAAGTTTCTAAGAAACATTCCTGTTTTGTTACCAGATTTCCTTACACACGTACAGTCACCTGCAATAATATTTTACTCTTCGAAGGCCGCAAAAATATCTGACACGATCTTATTTGTAGAGCCATAAGAGCGTGTCACATATTTTTGCGGCCTTCGAAGAGTAACATATTATTGCAGGTGACTGGACAGGTGGGTAGAGTCAGGCCATGCTAACTCTGCAGTGATTTTGATATAGCACAGACTGTGCATTACGTGCAAGAGCATTACGAGGAAACCGGACATCCCAATAAAGGTACTGTTCGAATTTAGACTGCACGAACTTTACTGCGGCAGTAATGCGGCGCAACATTGCTGCCGACTGCACTTAATTACTGCTGCAAATGTAAAAGAAACGGGCAATAACATATATTTTCACATTTGCGAGTCTTGAGATTAGGTTGGCGAGCGGACCCATAATGACCCCTAAGCGAGTCGTGGTAAACAAGCTGGCACAAATATAGAAAGATGATGATTTCGCAGATAATTTTTTTCACTCTTTATAACGCAATGTACACAACGCGAAATAAATTTAAGCAGTGAAACGGATAATACAATTTTGATAAAAACTAAAAAAAAAACATCCAAATCGGTTCACCCGTTAAGCTACGGTACCTAAGCGATCAAACTTATATTATAACACCACCCCTCTTTTTGCGTCGGGAGTTAAAAATTAATATTATTTGTTCAAGCACGTTGCAGTTGAATCTATAACTAGGACTCCTAAATAGAAAGAAACCAATAATTTTGTGTTACAGAGACGCTCAACCGCTTGCGCTAATTAAAATAAACAATGAATATTTATGAAATACGTCCGAAGAAAAAATACACCATCTGCCTACAAGGTTTGTCGAAACTTACCCTTACTTAAGATTCAAATTTAATTTTAATTCGCAGCCATTAACAAAAAAGATTGTTTTTTTAGAACACGTCGATAACTGCGAGGGGCTATCCTTAATGATGGTTAACAAAATGTCAATAAACCTGATGTTTGGGCATTTTTTCCCCTTCCTAATTTGTGAACCCTAAAGTAGGCAGCCCTAGTTAAAAACCATTCTAACCAGACCCTTCTTGTACCGTAGTTTAAACGGGCTTTCGAACGGAGTGAGAGGTCTATGTATATTGGGTGTTGGATAACCCTGCATTGAGCACGGTACAGGGTTGGGACACGCAATTCTCTGTCACTTTCTATCTGTGATTGAGAGAAAGGGAGCGATGTAGAGCCGTTCATTCTTTTTAGCGTTTCGTTTTTCGCAAATATCGGTTTGAAGTTTGTTTTCGTTTTGGTTTTGATTAAGAAAGATCTAAATAATAATGGACTTATTTAGTCGTGAACAAGTAGGTAATAATTTTAAATTTGACAGTTAAATAAGAATTGCAACAAAGCTATTTCAACTTTAATAAAGGATATCATTAATTTTTTTAATGAATGAATATATTGCATCAATAATATTAATATATTTTAATGCACTCAAAGTAACAATAGCTAGTAAGAAACGATACTTCAGGTAAGACATTGCTTTTTACACATGTAGCATTGTATTTAATTTATATTTATTTAAGTACTCACCAAACACCGGAGTCTTGGTCATTTGTTACTTCACCATCACTCGCTAATGTTGTGTAATGTCAATATAGTTGACGCAGTTTTTGAAAAAAAAAACCGCTCTTTAATTGCCTTTAAAAAAAATCAAAACCTTTTCAAAGTAACGAAACAATTCAATCAATAGCTCCTTGCGTAGAACGGATCGCGCCATACAAGTCTGCCGGCCGGGCTTAAACCCTGCCGGGGTTCGCTAGTCCACTGCGCGCCGCCGCCGTGCCCCCACGCCGCGCCGCGACCCGTACACAAAACCACAAAAATACAACCAACAACAAAAAACCAGTGTTAACAGTGCCACAAATGTGTAAAAATCACACTCTAGTGTAAGTGAGCATTGGAAACAAAGCGTGGCTTTCAAACCCCCACGCATGGATAATGACATGAAACAATATTTCGTACACCGATATATAAAATCGTCCTTTAATCGGTAATGTGTAAGATAGTGTAATGTTTAATGTTTTCATGGGTTTTGCCGCACTGACGGGGAACCCATGGAATATGCTAATAAGACTATTAACCCGTACACAAAAACTCTGCACTAGACACTGCAGTGCGATTTGTGTTGCAAATTTGGTCGTTGGTTGGTTTCCGGGGGTTGTTATGATCGTTTTGTTCCGAACGGTTGCTAATGCTGCAGTTACTTTCATAGAATCCATAATCATAATGTAGAAACCCATATTTCTATTGATAACCTACTGGAGCTTTTAAAAATCAACACCTTTCCTGCTTTCATTTGTCTCGCATTAAATGTCTTTCCTATTTCGATTTTCGAAAATTGTAGGTACTCCAGTAATTGTGTTAGCGCAGTTCATAACAGACCGAAGGGGCTAGGCACCAATTTCCTTTGTGAAGATGAGTCTGTTTGCTCTAATTTCCTGCTCTATTCCTGGTACCTGCCTTTGCAATGCTGGTTTATCATCGGCAATTTGTCTATTCTTGTTTTTTGATTTGTGTTCGTTGAAGAAAAAAATCTTGAATGACTTATTCCTTGTTCGTTTTATCGTGGGATTTTAATCAACTTCACTTCTCTGATAATCTATTATCAATTTGATTGCAACATGAAAATAATGAACATGCAGTATATTCTAGTTTTTTCCGCACATTTGTTATGATTCTTTAATTTGTTAGTGTTCTTCCTTCTGATTTGTTTTATTTGGAAACGACATAAAATCGAACACTTCCAAAACATGGCTCAATACTTAGAATCTCCCAATAAAATCTCCCTAAATACTTTATCTACGAGTTGCCTGAGAAGACGTTGTTCCTAAATAATGGAGGATATGCCAAAAACTTGGACAATAAAAGGCTTAATAAAACAATCTTGTAAGAAAAACCAATACGCCGAGAATAAAGGCATGTGAACTCGACAAAATAGAACAAGAGTCGAACAAAACTATCTCGTCCACGACTTATTTCTTGCGCGGAAGCTATCCACATTTCGACCGGTTTTGTGTCTCACTAGTTTAAAAAGACGTATCTATTATTATATTCTTACGAACATAGGACATTTTAGAATGAATTGACCGGTTCTGTGCTTAGTGTAGCGTTCGTTGGCTCTGGAGGAATTAAAAGTATTTGAATGTCTTTTGAATATTACATTGGGTTGATTGATAAGATCTTGACTGCACCTTGGTCTAAGTACAATAATATCTGGATGCTTGAAGACCTGTTTCAACATTTGCTTTAATCTTGATTAATTGTTGTATTGTACTTTTATCTTGGCATTACCAAAGCGTAAAAAGCTGTCCGTCGATTAATTTCATAGGCCATTGTTCTGTATCTTAGCTACAGTATATCTTTAGCATAAAACCTGAATGATGTTGGACGAAGTCTAGGGTTTTTGTAGTCTTTCCCATTTTTGGAATTTACCTGAAGGCAATACAGCTAGGAAGAGCTTTGTTCTGCTATCCAAGAAACAGCCGACTAGAGTCTGTGCGGAAAGAGAAGAGTCGTGGAATGTATTGGGCCCCATACATTTCACGACTCTTCACTTTCCGAACAGACTCTAATATCCATTTTATCCCCTGTTTGTTACTTATGTATAACTTTTAGTGGTTTTTACAACTAAAAAACATATGAATTAGTATTAGAAAAGCCAGCAAATTTACGAAATCAACAACACAAGCAAAAACATTACGTGTCTACTTTTCTACGTGCATCATTAATTTAAGCCTTATCACAACTGCATCACAGTTTTCCCCTCATAATGTAGGTAAAAGCTGTATGACTATTTCATTATTACAAGTCTCCAATTACTCTAATTTATCCTTCCATCTCGGTTATTATACTCCATCCTTATGCGTTCAAATCGTACCGCAATTTAGAGTAATGAGCTCGAAGAATTCTTCTTTCGTAAAATTATGTACCTCTTTGTATTCTTTTTAGTTCTTTACCAGCACCTGCTCATTTTATCCGTTGCCGGTTTCATAATGGGATTAGTTGAATTGTACACCATGCTTGTTCGTTGAATATTTTGTTGTAATACATAATAATTGTTGATACTTCCTTTTTTTTCTGTCTAATCCACAGCGGAATTTCCGAAAATTTTGTCGCAATTATTTTTAATAAAATCTTTTTTCGATGAGACCACTAAAAGTTTTCAGTTCTATTTCCAATTAAGGGAGTAATATCATTTCAAATGCCTTTGTAAACATATATCATTTTATATTATTTATATAAGTGATTCTCCTAGGATAAAGCTAGACCCAAATAGGTAGATTAGGGCAAGGATAAACAAACCTAGCCTATTATCAGCGTCAGAATAATGAATTTTACATTTATCCATCACCCCATCATCGCCATTTAAGCTCACAAAATTCAATTCGAAAGCCAATGAATCCATTTTAAAAGATCATTCCCCAGGCACCCTAAACAGGTGTGTAGTCAAGCGCAAAAGTGCCCACACGTAGTTCGTGACAGACTACTGACAGATAATAGTTTTACAAACAAATCCTGCATCCCAGTTACACAATAACCACCCTTTATCCTTTATAATAAGGGTTGTTAGAGCAGCAAAGATAATGTTAGTGCCATTTAATGGGGCACGTGTCAAGCAAAGACGTAAAAGTAAAGCTGGAGCAAACGGAGCGTGTAAACTTGTCACATTCGTTGATTTGTGACGTTTGCCTGTGAGTCCTGTGACGTATTGGGAGTCCCCTTGATAATAAGTTGGAATATTGAAACAACGATCTTTGTTATGTAATATTCTTTTTAAAACAGTATCATGACAACAATCTTCTTATTTAGACAATTAAAAACATTATAATTATAAGGCTGCTATTTAACTGATCACCAGATTTAGTAAAATTTAATACCAAAAAAATCTATTTTACCACCCTAAAATAATGAATGATCACCAAAATTATAACACCATTTTAATGTGAAATGATTACCAATTTTATTACATTTTACTATCCTTTTAAAGGAAATGACACCAAACTAATCATTATTAACCCAAAAATAGTAAATGATTACCAAATTTCAAACCCCATTTTAATGTGAAATGATAACCAAATTTTTACATCTTGCTATCCTATTAAAGAAAATGACACCAAAATAATCATTGTAAACCCAAAAATAGTAAATGACCAACAAACTTATAACCCCCTTATAATGTAAAATTATAACCAAATTTTTAAATCTTAATATTATATTAAAGCAAATGACTCCAAAATAATAATTGTAAACCCAAAAATAGTAAATGACCACCAAAATTGTAACCACATTTTAACTAAAAATGTGCAAATATTTAATATAATTATCGTTATCCTATTAAATTAATTAATCCACTTCGTCACCTTTTTCTAGTAGCTTTTTATTTCTGTAACAGTCGCAGTTCTAATCTAACCTAACCCACTTTTCTAGTAGCATTTCGTTTCTGTAAGGGTCGCAGTTCAAACCTAACCTAACCTAACCCACTTTTCTAGTAGCATTTCTTTTCTGCAAGGGTCGCAGTTCAAACCTAACCTAACCCACTTTTCTAGTAGCATTTCTTTTCTGCAAGGTTCGCAGTTCAAACCTAACCTAACCCACTTTTCTAGTAGCATTTCTTTTCTGTAAGGGTCGCAGTTCAAACCTAACCTAACCCACTTTTCTGATAGCAGTTTGGTTCTGTATGGGGCGCAGTTCAAATCTAACTTAACCCACTTCTCTAGTAGCATTTCGTTTCTAGAAGAATGATTATTTTGGAGTCATTTGCTTTAATAGGATAGCAAACCTAACCCACTTTTCTCGTAGCATTTCGTTTCTGTATGGGTCGCAGTTCAAACCTAACCTAACCCACTTTTCTAGTAGCATTTCGTATCTGTGGGTAGCAGTTGAAACTTAACCTAGCCCACTTTTTTAGTAGCATTTCGGTTCTGTGAGGATCGCAGTTCTAACCTAACCTAACCTAACCCACTTTTATAGTAGCATTTCGTTTCTGTAAAGGTCGCAGTTCAAACCTAACCTAACCTACTTTTCTAGTACCATTTCATTTCTGTAAGGGTCGCAGTGCTAACCTAACCCACTTAACTGATAGCAGTTTGACTTACTTTTCTAGTAGCATAACGAAATGCTACTAGAAAAGTAGATTAGGTAAGGTAGGTATGCGGTGCGCGGTACGGGGGGCTGAGCGGGTGGGGCTAGTAATTTTGGCATCAGTTTACTTTATTTGGTAATATGTATACATTTTTTGGTAATCATAGTGGTTTATTTAGGTGAAAATATCGCATTAATTTGGTCTTCAAGATTTGGTGATCATTAATGATTTTTGGTGATCATTCAATATATTTGGTATTTGAATACAATTTGAAGTGCAGTCGTAATTAAAATGGTGGTACATTTGTATTTTTTGGCCTTATTTTTTTGGTGTTCAGTAATTTTTTTTGGTAAGCATGATTTTTTTATTTAGGGTACCAAAGTATTTTTTGGTGGTCATTATATTTGTAGCCTAATTATAATGTACTGAATTAATTTTATTCATATGTTAAACAAAATGTATACTTTAAAACAGAATATAGAATAGTAAGTAATAGTTCTTTTTTTTAAACAACAAAAAAAATCACAAAAAAATTAGTGGCCGTGGTGTACTTATTGTTATGTGCAGATAAACAAATGCATCCTTGGTACAATGCCTCAGGGGCTTATTTTAGATTTAAGCTAGTTATTAATTTCGTTTAGTAGTACCATTGTATATATATTGTATGTAAATAGATGATTTAATAAAAAACAAAAAAAAAACAATAGCAATATATATCCAAACGAAAGTTACATTTAACATGAACATAAATAGGATCTACCGTACATAAAATTCTAATTAAACATGCTAACAAGCTGGAAATCTTAAAACGTACAAGTATTTTATGATGATAAGAAAATAAAAGTCGGTAAAATATTAAAGATTCTTATATCTCGTTTTAATATGATTTGTATTCTTTTATCTACCATTGAATAAAAATATATACCCACAACGATTCCTTTTATATTCAAGTTACGTAAAAATTTAAATAGATAAGTATAACTTTGTAGCACAGGGCATTAAATTTACTAAACTAACCGTAATAAAGATAACGAATACACTTTTCAAAAAATAAATCCCAATATATTGCATGTGAAGCACAACCCAACCACAGCAGAAAATATTAAAAACGGTTTACTACCAATAACAATAAACCAGCCGATGTCCATTTTGAAAAGGCCCGGCTAAGCAAATACAAACAGAACTAAACAACCATATATGAGGAGTGTCATTTCAAAAGGGCTTACTTTTGTATGATGTCCATAGAGAAATAAGACCTTTTGAAAATACGCTCCTCATATAGCGGTCGCATTTACAATGGGTTTGCTAACAATAGCTTCTAGGGTAAGGGTTGCTATTGATATTATAGTTACTATTGCAAATATAAGTTTAATCCTAGTTTATGGTATTGGCAACTAATATGTGGAACATCTGGATTTCCGTCGTACGATTCAATATTGCAATATGGAGATGAAATTCCTTTAGACGGGCTTAATACTGTCAGAAAAGGTAACATTTGGATTCAGACTGCATTAGCATTACTGCTGCAGTGTTGTGGCTCGACATTGCTGCCAACTGCATTGCTGCAGCTAATGTCAAAATCAATGTTGTTGCCTGGATTTTTAGTAATAAAATTTGTTCTGTTCCGATCACTACACTGTCGATTGTAATGTCATTATTTAAATGTAATGTCATTGTCATTACTTTTGCAGCGGGAATCGTGCAATTCGACAACGACAACAACGCAATGTGTTAAGAAATTTGACGTCGCCCATTTTTTCTGCAGAAACTTTGCAGCTGTATTACTTATCAATTTCCTTGACTAAATGATTAACGGATTGAACGTTCTAATCGCGACAGTAATACGGCAACGAATTTCTTTTCCTTATCAAATCACTAAAATTGTGTCAGATCCGCAATACGCTATTTTAAAATTAGCTAAACGACGAGATTCTTGATTCTGCGAAAATGTGATATTTTCTGCAAATACCAAATGCCGGTCACGGGATGCGTCCAATGATCGACAATCCGTATGACGTCATCAGCATGCATCAGAAAAGTTGTCACACCGATGGCGTCTGCATCGCTCGCATCGCTCATGGACCGATGCATCCGATACCACAGAGTAGATAATAGTACGCAGATGGGGGGTTCTGGCCACTGGCCCGGTTTTGGCCATTTTAATATTGTCTAAACTTAACCTCTTCTCTCGAACCGTGAGTTCGGAAAACGGTTTTTGGGAAGAATCAACCCCAGTAAAAATCACCAGTTTTAGGATCTCAAAGAGTCGCAAATATTTTTGTTCGCGGTCTTGGAACTCCAGAAGGCGTAGCGAAGATTTCAATCTTCAACCGCCGTAAAACGCCGATCGAAACTTGAATTATGTATGGAAATGGCCACGTGACTTTTCGTTCGCATTTCGATACACTTATAACTTCTCGTTTGGCGTTGTCGATAAATGATTGTCATCTTTGGCTAGACCCCCAGGTGTTATTTTTTTGATTGACCGAATGCCGCTCGCGTGCCGTGGTTTGTCGACCCTGCCCTATGCATGCAATGTCCTTTTTCTCACTTACATCATTACTTTTGCAGCGGGAATCGTGCAATTCGACAACGACAACAACGCAATGTGTTAAGAAATTTGACGTCGCCCATTTTTTCTGCAGAAACTTTGCAGCTGTATTACTTATCAATTTCCTTGACTAAATGATTAACGGATTGAACGTTCTAATCGCGACAGTAATACGGCAACGAATTTCTTTTCCTTATCAAATCACTAAAATTGTGTCAGATCCGCAATACGCTATTTTAAAATTAGCTAAACGACGAGATTCTTGATTCTGCGAAAATGTGATATTTTCTGCAAATACCAAATGCCGGTCACGGGATGCGTCCAATGATCGACAATCCGTATGACGTCATCAGCATGCATCAGAAAAGTTGTCACACCGATGGCGTCTGCATCGCTCGCATCGCTCATGGACCGATGCATCCGATACCACAGAGTAGATAATAGTACGCAGATGGGGGGTTCTGGCCACTGGCCCGGTTTTGGCCATTTTAATATTGTCTAAACTTAACCTCTTCTCTCGAACCGTGAGTTCGGAAAACGGTTTTTGGGAAGAATCAACCCCAGTAAAAATCACCAGTTTTAGGATCTCAAAGAGTCGCAAATATTTTTGTTCGCGGTCTTGGAACTCCAGAAGGCGTAGCGAAGATTTCAATCTTCAACCGCCGTAAAACGCCGATCGAAACTTGAATTATGTATGGAAATGGCCACGTGACTTTTCGTTCGCATTTCGATACACTTATAACTTCTCGTTTGGCGTTGTCGATAAATGATTGTCATCTTTGGCTAGACCCCCAGGTGTTATTTTTTTGATTGACCGAATGCCGCTCGCGTGCCGTGGTTTGTCGACCCTGCCCTATGCATGCAATGTCCTTTTTCTCACTTACATGATTATTGCTCGATGCAATTGCGAATCGATTGAGTGAGATACCACTGCCAATACATACGAGAGATCATGAATCTAGTATTAAACTGGATTGGGCATGAGTGGTGGGGGTAACTGACTATCCGTCTTACGTATCTTTCAGTAGGAGTAGCAGAAAAAGCGCTATTATTGTTTGTCCTTGTCACAGTCTCACATATTTTTTGTTCCCCACCGTTAATTTAGTATGGATTAATAGTAGGCAACAAATAAATTCGACCAATCATAGTGACGCATTCCGTATGTTTTATCCCTCACGGAGGCACGCGTATACCACTTCTATAGGATCATACCTTCTAGGCGAGAGATAGAGGATGCGTCCAATGCGTACGATACGGATCAGTGTTCGCAGTTATATGAGTTTCTCTCCCGTATGCACGGAATTTGTCCGATGCCGAACTGAGAACGTTTGCATTTAAGGCCGATGCACACATCACGGCTCCGGCTCCTTTCGCAGCACATTGCGTTGCTTAGTTACTCGTTAGTCGTAACTAATGTAACATACATACGATGTACAGTCAGCATCAAAAGTAACTGATCAAACAACGCACCAAAATCTGCAACGCTTGAACACTTTTCCAATTAGAATATATTTCTACAGTGCGCATTCAAAACTATCTGTCATAGTATAACACTTTAAACTCTCGCGTTTTGTACACATAGTTATAACTACATACACAGGTCTACAGCGATATAATTTCATTGTTTGTACCTTAAATTCTGACGTTTCAGCTGAGTTGCACCAGCTGTGGTCACGGAAAGACTAACGTCCCAGCAAATGTCAACGCAGATATAAATCTTCGGAATTCGGAAAGTGACAGTTATTTTATCACGTGGATAAAACCATCCATAATACCCCTGCAGGAGACGTGCACTGTCGTGCATGCATCCAGTGTGCTCTAGCCTTTAATTCCACACTGACCTAGTATCACATAAGTCCTGCAATGTATTCCGGAGAATCATAAAATGCAGGCCGTTGGACAAACAGCGCGGCTAAGGCTTGTATACCGCTAGAATATTCACTGAGACACGGAGCTTTACTACTTGCACACAGTCTCAGTCAGTTTTCTCTAAGGTGCTGTGTATGAAAATTTCCAGAGAAGTTTCATTTTACCTGCCTGCATAGTGGAAATAATAACATATAGTCACGCTCCGCGATTGTTACGCCATTTAGGATTCTAGCTAAATTGGACATACCATAGCGTAAGTATGGAACAACCAATTTAGCTAGGACCCTAAATGGCGTAACAATCGCGGAGCGTGATGGTACATAAAGTGTTCCACGTTAAGCTAAGAAGGCCACTTCAGGCAAACTCCATCAAGCAGTGAGGGCAACGGGAGATAGACCGATGGAGATAAATCACAGGACAGAACCAAGTGGTCACTAATATCCTCAGTAATAGGGGACCGACGAAGAAGAAGAAAGCATTTGGGCGCCACTGTCGCGTATAAAGCAGAAAATCATATAAAGAAGGAGGACAAAATTTCTTCTTGCGAACGCTGGGGATCGGCTATGGGATTTACTCTATGTAGAGATTTCCTCGAGGGACTAGTAAAGTAGAAAAAAAAGGACAAATTGCCACGAAAAGGCTTCATCTCAGCATGATGCTGAAAACTTTCAGCGCTGATTTTCCGATTAGATCATCAAATGAAAGAGTCACTAGTATGGGGTTCTTCAAAAAAAAAAGGGAATATTACGGGTCTGCTGCATCATTAGAGTTGCAAGTATCCATAAGCTGCGTTGACCACTTACCATCAAGTGGACTTTTAGTTTGTTTGCTTCCGACGTCATATAAAACATTGTCACCAGCATTCTGCAAGCGATACGAACGATACGCAAAACCCGAGACAATTTAGAAAAGTTAATTTCCTAGTTGGGTCAATACCCAAATGGGGATTGAATGGGTAATGAGCCTCTGAGGCTATTTATAAATCCGACGGCATTTCTCCAACATTGCACCAGTTAGCCGTTGGTACTAATCAGATCAGAGGGGTCATACTTAAAGTTTTTGGAGTAGAAAACAAATTAATCAACAAACATTTAGTTTATTAATATTTTTTTTTCATTCTTTCTGTAAAGCAGGCAACGCGTTTACTCCATCTTTGAATATTCATGGTACCTATAAATGATATTTCATTGATAATATAAATTGTGATCAAAATTTTCCTACACATTAAGATTCATGCATAAACATTTAGTCATGTCATAAGAACCACATAACTTCAATTACCATACACGTCTATTATATTAAATTATTTTTAAATTATCACATATTACATATTATTGCATAATCAGATTGCCCTACCCGTATGGACGATCAATTTCAAATTATTCAAACGTCTCTTAATAACCCCGCTATAATAATGTATAGCACTAAATGTAGGCATATTTTTATAAGCGGGTCCGGGTTCAAGATTGACACAATACAGGCTATGAAATAAGTTTAATTATAACCTATTTTTAGTGTTCGTTATACGCAGAAGGGACGCTGTTCAGCACGCAAGCAATTTGGAAATAAGTTTGGAAATGCTCATTTCGGGGAAATTGGACGTCAGATCGATCACGCTGAGACGTCCAGCTAAATATACATCTATAACGTGTTTACCTTAAGTTCCATAAATAATATTTGCATGAAAACGCTTAGGTGTTACATTAGGTACATGAGTATACAAAAAATAGGTTTTTTAATTACACTAACGAGTCTACCGCGATTTAATTTCATTATTTTTACCTTAAATACCGACGTTTCAGCTGAGTTGCACCACCGTCCGTCTCGGAGTCTTTCCGTGACCACAGCTGGTGCAACTCAGCTGAAAGGTCGGAATTTAAGGTAAAAACAATGAAATTATATTGCGGTAGACCCGTTTGTGTAATTAAATATGTGTACAAAACGCGAGAGTTTAGTGTTATAAAATTGGGTTACTTTGATAATTTAAATGAGCTTTCTTTTAAATGTCTATTTTCTTATCAATAAAGTAGTTATTTTAATAGTTTTATACACTTTGCCCGCTTAGCTTAACTCTCTTGTGCTTATACCCGAAACATCATAAATTAGGTCTACAGCCCAAAATCTAGCAATACCTTTCCTACTTGTCGTGAAGGCTTAGTTCAGGTTATATATTAATTACTAAGTGTCGAGGTCATTCAGAGCATTCAGGCTACCGTACAAAGATAGTATAATGAGCCGACAGTGCTTTGTCGCTTATCGCCAAACAAATATTATTTGTACATGCGATCGTTAGGCTGAAATTAATGGATGTTCCAAGGCCGTGACATTTTTGACAATTGCCGCGTGGAATATGGGATCACAAAGGGTTGTAATATATTATGTATTTCAATCTAAAGACCTATGTTTAAGGTTCCGTAGTCACGAAACCCTTAACTAAGTCCTATAGTTTTGCGTGTCTGTCTGTCAGTCTTTCCTGCCGCGGCTTATATCAATACCTACCTAATTGTTTAGCATTATTGCTTAAGAAAGCTGAATTTGGCATGGATATAAACTTTATAATGCCGACATAGAGGTTAAGTAAAACCTAAAACTAGCGACTCTAAAATCTGTAAACTTCGCAAACCGAATTGAAAAAAAAAACAAAACTGGATCGACAAAAAACGTATCATTATCGTGGTCACAAAATTTCACGCATATTTTTGCTGAGACATTGCGACCTGCAGAGGCGAACAGCTGGACAGCTGGACAGACATTCGAAATCATATTTGCCCAAGCTCGCAAAACCTGACACTAATTTCACAAACAAATAAATAAAAATAGGTAAAAAATAATATAAATCCAATGGGCAGACGGTACAGGACAAGTTAATTGCAAGCATATCTGCGGTATCTGCCCTTTTGTAATTCATCGGAAGCGTGACAGCGGAGACAACGTATCCATCACTCCATTAGGACGGACAGTGCCGAATTTTCGAAATAGAATGTTTTGTTGGTGTCGGTGCGATTTTACGAACGGAATTATTGTTGCGTGAGTTTCAAAATAAAATATTTGAAAATTATGAAGGGAATGGGTGTTGGTATGTAAAACTTTATGTAGGCACTTAAAAACGTAAGTAGGTAAGTACAAATTAATTCTGTATGAAGGTAAACATTAAGTTTGAAAATTTCAACTTCTATTGACGAGAACAATAATTGAGATTATTTTTTTTAACCGTATTAATAGTCATTTTCTGCAATTATGATATACGACTACATTAATTTTCCTTGCTTTTGTACTTAATATCAAATTGACTGTTATTTTTAATTAAAAACCTAAACCACATTATCACTCAATGTTTTGTTTTTTTTTAATCCTCCTATTCCTAAATAGAAAGAAATGAATCCACGCGTTCAGTTTTTTATATATAAGCCCACGGAACCCTAAAAAGGTGTAACTCCAAGGCAATCTCAAACACAGACTCTTTACATACAGAATAGTATACCAGACAATTCAATTCATTGTCAATGCAACGGGAGCAAAAAACCGCAAGTAACATCTGCTTAATTTAACACCCAACAAAAGGAGCGAAACATGAACCTCTTTGGCATTCCGCTGTCGGGTAACGAATGTTCTTCGAACGGTAAAAAACAACAAAAGATACAGTCGAGATTTATTATTTTGCTCTGTAAGTAGAGCTTTGTTGCTCTAAAATATAGTACCTACTACTCTAGAACAGTCGTTAATATTAATATGAAATAAAGCAAGAATTATCGTCAGGCCAAGATAACTATGCACGAACTTAAAACACAATGTTAAGCCGAAGTCATTAAAATTACACATTTTAAATCTCCAGTAGGTGATATTCTTCAATTCCGATTTCACCTTATAAGGAAAAAATATCAAATTTTACATGACAAAATTTAAACAGAATTTCAATATGATTGAATAACATGCAATGTTATCTAAATATACCTATTCTAGCTTCTTTGACTATTTTAAGAACACAAACTTTACTGTATTAACATAGATACCTATAGATTCAAAATTATTATGGTAAGATTTATAAATTTTGTTACACACATTAACATTACACTTAATTAACGAATTTACTTATTTAATATTAAATTATATTATATGATATTAAAACAACCATAATATTAATGAAGAGCTTTCCCGTCAATTTTTCACACTTATTTCTTCTCCCTATTTCTCCCCTAAGTTTCCCTTTCGAATTATTTATTACTTTTTGCACCTTTGTGCCCTTCTGGAAAAGTTCTTTTCGAACCTTTTTAATGTTTGGTTTTGGCAGAAAGTACTTAGGTAGCTAAAACCATGTGCTTGTACATACTTATTAACACTTTAAACTCTCGCGTTTTGTGCACATATTTAATTACACAAACGGGTCTACCGCGATATAATTTCATTGGTTTTACCTTAAATTCCGACGTTTCAGCTGAGTTGCACCAGCTTTGGTCACGGAAAGACGGAATTTAAGGTAAAAACAATGAAATTATATCGCGGTAGACCCGTTTGTGTAACACTAATTAAATAGACGAAAACTAAAGTATATTATTTTTAGAGTGTAAATTTTAACAGTTTGGTTTTATACCACGTCGGTGACAAACAAGCATACGGCCTGCCTGATGGTAAGCCGTTACAGTAGCCTATAGACATGGACTTTTGCTAGTCCATATCTAGATGGCACTTGCACGGTCCACCCTTAAGAAACCAGTACGGTTACCATCAGTTTGTCAGTGACATAAACGCCGTCGAGAACGTAATTTACTTTCTATACGTCCCGTTTGCACTAATATGCGAGTGCGAGCGAGATGTATAGAAAGTAAATTACGTTCTCGACGGCGTTTATGTCACTGACAAACTGATGGTAACCGTACTGAGGGCCTTCCGCAAAACAAGAAATACGAAATTTTGTTATGTGCTTCTCTATCGCTCTAATGTGCAAGAGTGATAGACAGATAACGAAATGTCGAATTTCGTGTTTTGCGGTACGCCCTCTGTTGGTACATTTATTTACGTTTCTCAAAAAATAATTACAATCATGTAAAAATAAATTGATTTATAAACTGAAATAGATGCCACATGACGAAAGATATAGTGACCAAGGCCTCCAGTGTCCGGGGCTGGCATCGAACCAGCGTCTTCGGCATTCGCAGCAAACACCATAACCACTATAGGTCACTCGGATTTCGGCTTTACCGGTCGAAATTTCTCGTCTTTAATTTCATAATTGTATCTATCTCTACCTACGTAATAAAATACTACGAATCAACATATTTAATAAAATGATTAGATTTGTTCCCTAGTCATACA
The DNA here is from genome assembly GCF_910591565.1 of Cydia splendana. Taxonomy (NCBI): domain Eukaryota; kingdom Metazoa; phylum Arthropoda; class Insecta; order Lepidoptera; family Tortricidae; genus Cydia; species Cydia splendana. The sequence continues at coordinate 3,749,512 of NC_085968.1, forward strand.
TAACTATAATATTTGTTCATTTCCAAAACTCAATAATAGTAGGCAAACTACTTATCAAACGCGAATAAATATAACCTTCACAAAAAACCTCAAACGTGAAAAGATCAGACGGTCCCGAATAATGTCCACTCGTTTTGACAAGGCATGAATGAACGAAGCCGGCATGAAACCCGGCTTGAAGTGGCATGAAATACCCGTTCTTTTGTGCCGCTTACCTGCCCATTTGGAGGGTTTTTTCTGGGTATTGGGCCAGTGATTTCGAAATCTAATTATGACGTAAAGGTGTTTCGGTATTTCATGTTTATCCCGGGCGCACCCGAGTTTTTTTGGAACGTTCTTTGTTGGTTGAAGAGCTTTTATTAGTATATTGCATCCATCGTTTGTTTTTTATAGGAAAGGTGGTTTATTGAATGCTTTGAACAGTATTATGTCTTCATTAGTGAACTTTTAAAATTAGTTGGGGTTACTTGCTTTGCTTTAAGTTTTATATTGAAACAGATTATATTAATTAGATCCATTGAACTAATGTTTGGGCATCAAAGTCAATATCATCTACTTTTTTTCTTATTTCGTAGAAATGATTACCAACATTATTTCAAAACAGGAGAGCCAGCGGGAATCGAGTTATAATTATGGGCACCTCAATTTAATGAAATGAAACTGTGACGTAAAGCCAATTGACTGTAGGTAATATAGAAAAAATTATATATGTACATATTACTTATGAACAACGCCAACACAAAATAGAATAGGTAGTTAGGGCTTACCGTTTTTGTTGTTTCTTCTTGATATGCAGAGTAGGTACTCTGAATAAAAATAGTTTTCGTGTTCTATGTCGCACAAAACTCTTAATGTATTTATTGGCGAAAAAAGATTAGGTTTTATATCAGAATACGTATTTCTGTCAAAGAATATGGAATGACACTGACGATGTTTTTGACAATGTGTATTCTATATGAAGTGTAGGCGGCCAGTAATGCCAGTATCTGCACCATTCCGCAATGAGTTAACATTAAATGGAAAAAGGTTACATACTAAACAGAAAAGATTATGTAATTCATACAGATTTGATCATATAAGGTCGGAATAAAATATTCTCAAAAGGAATGGGAACTGATCAGTTTGTATTTTTCGTGGTTTCAAATAGCAAAGTGACTTCTTAGAAAGACTTTCAGATTGTCCTCTTAAAGAGACGTGCTCGTTTCCAAGCAACCTCCAATCAGCATAATCAAAGGTGACCTTAGTATCAAAACGAAATCATACTGCATACTTATAGAATCACGTTAAAAATCAGCCTACTGCAAACCACGTTCGACATGTTGCCCCTCTGTCGCACTTGTAAATTCGTACGTAAGTGTGACAAGGCAACTAGGCCCTCAGACATACATAATGGCCCAGACAATCAAAACGCGCGACATTTCCAAACTAACGACTACAGTCCGATAACTCATAGTTACACAACTTTTTCGATAAATTCTCACTCCAAAACACTCGGAACAAGCGAAAACTGACCTAAACCTCACATAAATAAAGGTCATGAGAACTGCACGGTACATATTATACCCTTAGTCACGCGAACAGATTATTGGAAAAATAAAAATAGCTATATTAGCCGGGGAATCGGGGTCGAAAATGTGGTTATGGTGTATTCAACCATGTAAATTGGAGGTAGCCTGGTCGGTTGCCATGGGAATGTGGACTTAGTGACATTGAAATAGGCAATCGGTCGTTATGGGTGACCTTTCTAGCATGGATTTGACTTCTTATTCTTAATCGATTTTGTGGAGAGATGGGAATCTTTGATTTGAGAACTTAGAGGTAATAATCAGATCTCTTTATTGCATAACCGCGGCCGACGATTAGTAAAGAAATCAATAATTATATAATTAGGGTTTTCTCATAGAAAAGTCACGAAAAAGACAAGTGATATTAAGTATTTAAGAGATAGAATAGAATATTAGAATACTCTTTATTGGCACACCTCAGTAAAAAGATACAAAAGAAAAAAAACAATTCAATAAATGTAGAGGCAGACAACAGGCGGCGGAGATTTGCATTTTCCAAATGCATATTTTTAATTTTCAAGGAATATAGAACTCAACTGTACCATACTGCTATAGGTACAATGTGATGAATTAATTATACCTATGTAAATAGCTTTTTACTTATTGATAACTCGCACTTTTTGTGAACTACCCATCGACCAATCACTTTATATCCAAGCATGATTAATCTAAGTATACTTATATATCACTTAGTACACCTTATAAAACAAACTCCCTCTCCGCGTCTGTGTGTTTGTTTGTTTGTTTGTATGTTCGCGATAAACTAAAAAACTACTGAACGGATTTTCACGCGGTTTTCACCTATCTATAGAGTGATTCTTGAGAAAGGTTTAGGTGTATAAAGTTAACCCGTGCAAAGCCCGGGAGGGTCGCTAGTTAAAAATAAAACGAAGTAAGTGACCATTCGCCATTACCTATAAGTGTTCAGGTTGAAAAGCTGAAAAATTGAAAGCACTTTGGTCGGCTAAGAGCTGGGTTATCGACGATCTGTTTTAGGGTTCTTATTTATAGAGGCCACTTCGCCGATAGGGCACGCTACCTGTAATGACCAATTTAATACCTTGGCATTTTCTAACTCGAGGCGTAACATATACGGTAACATTTTAAAATCACTTTATAGAAGTAAATATATTTAAAAATCCGGACAAGTGCGAGTCTGACTCGCCCACCGAGGGTTCCGTACTTATTAGTATTTGTTGCTATAGTGGCAACAAAAATACATCATCTGTAAAAATTTCAACTGTTCTATCTATTATTTATATTTCAGCTATCACGGTTCATAAGATACAGCCCGGTGACAGACAGACAGACGGACGATGGAGTCTTAGTAATAGGGTCCCGTTTTTTACCCTTTGGGTACCTACAGAACCCTAAAAGGTATTAAAAGGTAGGAACAGCGCGTAACAGATGATAAGGTACCAGCAGTTAATAATTTTAAAATGTGAATAAAAATATCATCATTTATAAATAAATCATGTAAATGATTTCCATAATCAAAAGATATTCCAATCGATTAACTATAACCAATATAGCAAGTTATACCAAATTGAATATCAGAGTATGTATAAAGTTAATCTAGTTTAAAGTGATCGATGGGCAATCCCAAGACACTAATTAATACGCAATATTTAGCTGAGATGAGCATTACATTCAATATTAAACCAATATTCAGAATACGTGAGTAGGTCTCTTTTCCCAGTAGACAAAATTTAGTCAAGACATCAATCGTTTCATTTGTTTATTTATTCCAAAACGTTTTTATATATTTCGCGTTTCTTTGAAATAATATACCTGGACTTTAACCTAAATAATAAAAATGGGAGAGTAGTTTATATCAACAAGATAAGAAGAATATTGCGTTAACTTTTGTCATTCAAATTAAATTAACTTTCTCGTTTGAAGCAACTGTTCCGAACTTAATTTAAGCATAATCAAATCATTATCTGGGCCCTCACTTATTAAAACGAATCAAACTCCAGAAAACAATATAATTTAAACTTTAATCGAAACCGTTCAAACAACGCCCGAAACCATTACGTTCCACGCTCCTTTACAAACAAAACATTTGTAATAATACCAAATTAATTCTGTCCACAGTATAACAAAGCATCAAACATAAAGTTTAAAGTGTTACCAGTTTTCAAAAGTGTTCGATTTCCGAAGTGCCCGGTGTCCCGCTAGTGATGTGACCGGCGATGACAGTTGGGTGTCCAAGATGGCGGGTCGGCACAAGCCCACGGTCAGGCACTTCCACAACCAGCCGGAGCTGCAGCGGGGCGGCAGTCTGGGTCTGATGCTGAGGTGGATCCTGCTGGTGTGCCTGGCGAGCTGCGGGCCTTTGGGGAACACCGTCAAACAAGATGGTAAGTGTTTTTTTCTAGTGTTACGTCTCTCCTCTGGTTGTGACTGTGAGTCTACTGCCTTGGATTAAGGCTTTAAGGACATAATATGTAATAGACTAATAGTATTTACATGTGTGATGAGAATTTTTATTATATTTGCGAAGTATTTTGTCTACAAGTATTTAACAATATATATCATCGTCTAGTAGGTACCCAAAGTACAAGTGTTCTTACTTTGATACTACTCGTAGCCTACGAGTCGTAGGTGGACCCTATAAAAAAAATTGGCAGTCAAAATTGAATCAATAGAATTAGAAAACAGTTTTTTTTTCGTTTTGAAATTGAACGAAACAAAACAAATGTCGCCCTGTTCCACTTGACAATGATTTAAATTTCATTATTTTGTACAAGTATTAGGACCGCGGGACGTTGAATTCAATATTTAGATGATTCCTTTTAAATGTGTTGCTAAAATGTTAACGCTAAAGTATTTTTTCCTTTTAATTTTATTGCAGAAAGTATTCATTTCTAGTAATGCCGATGTATGCAGAAGTCGAATGAGAGACGTTTTCATTTTAATATCAGTTCTAAACCGTTTTAATAACGTTCAAATTTGTACAGCACCCATTTGCATATTCTTTTGTTTCAACTGAAGCGTTGTAATACTTTAAATTAATGCCGTTTTTAAAATGCTTCAAAATCAGGTCACGATGCTAGGGCAAGATATTTTATCCATCCGAGAGCGAGTGGGCAAAAAGATCAACCCTGGGGAACGTCTGACAGAAGTGGATTTATGATGTTATGGTTAGAGATGCCCCGAATCACTGTTTTGGCCGAATACCGAATATTCGGCATCTCTCTCGGTCGAAGCGCCGAATATAATTATTATGAAAAGTGTTCGCCAAAAAGGATCCCGTTTGTTAAGATATATTTTTGTTGAACAGAATTAATGAACGTAGATGAATTACACTCAATCAAATCAAACCCATGATAAAAATAAAATATTATGTAGACAACAAATGCTCAAAAAATTTTACAACTAAGTTTAAAGTATTTAACAACTTTCCAAGAATACATTTTAAATATTTAATATACCTAGTTTTTGGTTATTTTTATTCTGTGTTTTTCCTTTTTAGGTAGGTGCAACAGATATTCGGTATTCGGCCGAATGTTGCTTACTATTCAAATAATAATAAAACAATAATAGGCGTGAATAGTAGGCAACATTCGGCCGAATACCGAATAGTCAGCAAAATGGCCGAATAGGCCGAATACCGAATAGCTGCCGAATATTCGTTGCTTCCCTAGTGATGCTTCTTTAATAAATAATTTTATTTTCCAGTCACTTCGACCGGGCATTTTGGTCTAAAAGGTACTTTTAAGTTTAACAGTAACTTGATTTTTAATGAGACCCTTCTAGAAATTTTGTTGGCAATGTTTTATCGGATCAAAGAGTTTAGGCCCAGACTTTTATTGGGTCGGCTTAAAATGTAAGCTTTTTAGGCTTATCTGGTCTCAATTCTAATAAAGTTGATAAATACCCACGTGGGTAGAAAGGCAATAGAATGTTAATCTTGTGACTTTACCACTTAAATTATATGGATAATAAGAGAGAAATAACTATGGTTGATTGCACTGACTAGTACCTATAAATAAGTTTTTGGCAAAAATTTCATTTTTGGTACAAGCTTTTATCGCTGACTGTACTTTTCTTACGACAGACAACTAATACTCATCGAGACAATTCTAAAAACCCCTAACACAATTAGGTTGCATTGTTTCATCGCAGAGTTCCTATGGCCACCTCCTGTCTCTATCATCAGATCAGTTCGACAGTACCATATTATTGTATTGTCATCAGAACTACATACAGCTGCCAATTTTCATGACGCTACGATCCTTGGAAGATGGTTAAATTAGTTACCTTAGATTCCATTACATAGTTACATACAGGTCGACCTAATAAAAGCTTGTTAAAAAGTAAAATTTACTAATGATATAGATAGATAGAAAGAATACTCTTTATTGGCACACCTCACTAAAAATATACAAAAGAAAAGAACTATTGATTAAATGTAGAGGCAGACAACAGACGGTCTTATAGCTAAAGAGCGATCTCTTCCAGACAACCTTTGGATACTTTGGATACCTTTGGATTTAATGTGATACTAATATTAGAGGATACCTACTCAGATAATTTGTTACGCGTTATTCTATCCACTACTGACAAAAAATTCTACAACCGTAAAATCTGTCTACTAAGCATTGCTCCACAATTCGAAATTTAATTTTAATTTTAAAATGATTATTGATTATACTGTGGTAGCCAAGTTGATACATATTTAATTACACAAACGGGTCTACCGCGATATAATTTCATTGTTTTTACTAGTGATGTACCGACTATTGATTTGGCCGACTAGCCGACTAGCCGACTAATCGGCGCTCGAATGGCCGATTAGTCGGCCGACTAGTCGGCTAGTCGGCCAGATCATTAGTTTCGTATAAGTTTAGGTGAAAAACAATATTTTTGCTCCTTTGGTTGCGCTCTATTCATCATATTACCTTGGCTAAAAGGTGTTCTCTACAGGTTTAAAGACCTATCACAAGAATTCTCGTTCAATTTCTGTCTTTAGTTCTTTTATTTTGCGATCCTGAGCAGACCGTCAGTACAGCTTGTAGGAGGTATTTCTAAGGATCTATTTCCCGTACGTAGTCGCCAGTTAAGAACCTATCCCCTGTGGTCAGCCTTATTACGAGCAACGTGCCCTGTCTAAGTCTCTAAATTTAACAATAAAATTGATAGTTCCTCGTGGCTCCACCATTAAAATAATGATAATAAAAAAATAACTATAGAACTTGCACATGAAATTACACGAAAATCAGTTGAGATCGACCTGTAGAGGAAAAAACCAGCCCTCCAACATACGATAACGATCAAATGGTCAATTATATGAACAAAAGTTTTCGTATGCAACCCTGAATAGGTATTTTAGTAAAATAAACATAAAACGTATGGTAAATGTTGACTGTTGATTTCTATATTTTCTATTTTTCTTTCACTAATAAAGTGCCGACTAATCGGCCATTTTTGCCGACTAGTCGCGGACTAGTCGCCGACTAGAAATGTGGCCGGATAGTCGGCTTTCCCGACTAGTCGGTACATCCCTAGTTTTTACCTTAAATTCCGACGTTGACGGTGCTGGGACGTCAGTCTTTCCGTGACCACAGCTGGTACAAGTGGTACAACTCAGCTGAAACGTCGGAATTTAAGGTAAAAAAACAATGAAATAATATCGCGGTAGACCCCTTTGTGTAATTAAATATGTGTACAAAACGCGAGAGTTTAAAGTGTTATGTTGGTACATATGCCGATTTAAAGTACCTAGACCATCGCTTCTATCATGTTACAATACTATGAGGTCCATGAGGTTGTGATATAGTTTCATATATCTACATATAAAAACTTTTAGAGCACAATTAAGTACCCAGTGGAGAGCAAAGTGGGCAAATTGTAACTTACTGTTATTAACAATTATTGTTTAATCGGCATTCACATTATTTGCAAAATTGACGCAAATAGTTGCGAACGTGAACGAAGCACCGGCCAAATTAAGAGAGACTTGATTAAACGAACCATTTTGAAATATGAAATGCAAATTGTTTACCGGAACAAAAAATAAACTGCAAAAATAGGAAGAACGGTTTTATTAAAAGCCCTTGGTTAACTTGTCCTTGCGATCCTCTTCGCCCGACTTCGACTAAAGGGGCCCACTGATTAACAGTCCGCCGGACGGTATCGGCCTGTCAGTTGTTCGGAACTGTTAAAATTTTGTTCTAACTGACAGGCCGATACCGTCCGGCGGACTGTTAATCAGTGGGCCCCTTAAGAGCTCGTTTCGCACTGACGTCCAGTTTTTTGCGGGTACGGTTTTTTGCAGGATCCAGTTTTCTGTAGTATGCACGCAGGATCCCGCAAACAGAATCCTCGTGTGAAAGTTACTATATTAGCACCTATACTACTAAAACGGGATCCTGCAAAAAACCGCACCCGCAAAAAACTGGACGTCAGTGGGAACCAGCTCTAAGCCGCAAGGGATGGTTACCGTATGTATGATTGTAGTTTGTTTCTCTATTTTCTAAGCGCTGGTGGCCTAGCGGTAAGAGCTTACGACTTTCAATCCGGAGGTCGCAGGTTCAAAGTAGTTCAAACCCCTGTTTGTACCAATGAGTTTTTCGGAACTTATGTTCGAAATATTATTTGATATTTACCAGTCGCTTCTCAGTGAAGGAAAACATCATGAGGAAACCGGACTAATGCCAATAAGGTCTAGTTTACCCTCTGGGTTGGAAGGTCAGATGGTATCGCTTTCCTAAAACTAGTGCGTATGCCAATTCTCGGGATTAGTTGCCAAGCGGACCCCAGGCCCATGAGCCCTGGCAAATGCCGAAACAACGCGAGGAAGATGATGAAAGGAGACGTTTAAATGTCAAGTGTAGCTGTAATTACTGTTGCTGCTTCGTTGTTGCCGCCGCTGTATCTGTTAATTTCCTTGATAAAGAGAGCTAGCGACATTCGCCGCCTCATGAGACTAATGAGCTCATGACTTCCGCGATTATGACGTTCATTCCGTCACTTATTGAAAGGATTGACATTCTAATGTCACTTCTATGGTGACAGTCCATTTCCAAGACAGCAGTACTACCATTCATTTTAGTATGGAAATTGACAATAACACCGACGCGTTCGTACTAGTAGTGCAGATGCGGTCAGAAATGGAATGTTACCCTTAGTGTGAGAAGTATGTCAGATGTGAGGAGAAAACTGTTTTTTTGGGAGAATATTTGCCAAAGTGTCAGCTATAAATAACAGTTCCAAATCTCTCCAGAGTAGCGCTAGAGTAGTTAAGAACATAAATAGACGTTATTAATGGAGTGAAGTGCTGTCAATGATTTGAAATTTTTTATCAAATTTTGTAGGCTGGTTGTAGGTATTGCGCCGCCACCTATGTATTTATAAGGTTTTTTGACGGACACTTTTTGATGCATGGAGATTGTTTTCCTTACCCCACCTTCCATGGTCAGATGGTTATGTATGTAAGTCTACGGTCGACCCCTGTCAGATTAACCTCTATCATTTGCACCTCGTTGTCCGACTGACGTAAAAGGAAGGATAACGTTGTAGCTCCCTTTTAAGTGTTATAGCCGGCCGATGAAAATTGCGACTGCCATTAGACCTTCTAAATGGGAAAACAAAGCTAATGGGATTAGTCCGATTTTCTCGCGTTTTTTTTATTGGTGAAAAGTTCCGAGTTTTCGAACCTATCGAAGATCTATTATGTCAGGTAGGTACTAAGTCTTAGGTTAGGTCTTAGATTACCAGTTCGCCGGACGATATCAGTCTGTCAGTTGTTTGGAGCTGTCAAATTTTGCGTTTAACTGACAGGCCGATATCGTTCGGTGGACTGGTAATCAGACGGCCTCTTTAGTCATGTGGTCCGTTTTTAGGGTTCCGTACCCAAAGGGTAAAACGGGACCCTATTACTAAGACTTCGCTGTCCGTCCGTCCGTCCGTCCGTCCGTCCGTCCGTCCGTCCGTCCGTCTGTCACCAGGCTGTATCTCACGAACCGTGATAGCTAGACAGTTGAAATTTTCACAGATGATGTATTTCTGTTGCCGCTATAACAACAAATACTAAAAACAGAATAAAATAAAGATTTAAATGGGGCTCCCATACAACAAACGTGATTTTTAACCAAAGTTAAGCAACGTCGGGAGTGGTCAGTACTTGGATGGGTGACCGTTTTTTTTTTGCTTTTTTTTTTTTGTTTTTTTTTTTTATGTGGTACGGAACCCTTCATGCGCGAGTCCGACTCGCACTTGCCCGATTTTTCTAACTCAAAAACCTATTGAAACCTTCGTCTATATTTATTCCGTCGTTGTAATATATATAACACTTTAAACTCTCATGTTTTGTACACATATTTAATTACACAAACAGGTCTACATTGCTTAAAATATCTCCATTGATATTTTGCTGGGACGTCAGGCTTTCCGTGACCAGTGCGGATATGATGGTCGTTCTTGTCTACGTGACAGCGTGATAAAACGGTATCCGTCACTTTCAATCGCGCTCTGTTAAAAAGTGACGGATATTTTGTCACGTGGATAAAGCCATCCATAATAGGCCTGCAGAGCTGGTGCAACTAAGTTGAAACTTCGAAATTTACCCATACCCTTTGTCATACCCTTGGGTCCATGAGGTACTTGTATAAATGTTGTAACACCTCTTGTTTTTGCCATGGTGCAGTACAAATGATTGATTTATTGATTGATTGATTTAAGGTAAATACAATGAATCCATAGGGTATCGCGTTAGACCCGTTCGTGTAATTAAATATGCTGTAATACATAACTTTTATATCAGTTTATAATCTATATAGGCCCTCAATTAACTTGCACCGATTCATATCCAATCGTCCATCACCTTATTGTTCACAGCGTGCCGTATCTCTTCGTCCCTTTTATCCTCACCTTTATTGACGGATCTAGTGTAAATATTCCAAAATATCGCTTTGAACTATCACCAAAGTGGTTTAGGCGGAAAGAGGTTTTAGATATTTGGTCAGAGGATTTATTGTTTTATTCTGGATGGATAAATCCTGCTTTTTTACAGAAAAAAAACGAAATACTGTTTTTCATTTTACGATTACCTAAACGAAACATCGAGGCCGCTTTTGATCTAGCTATTTGATATTGTTAGGCATCTCACGCGCACCAATAGTAATATGATACGGCTCTGATTACATTTCGCGCACACCAATCAGTGTGAGCGATTGTCAAGGACGTAGCAGAACAAGATCAAAACCTTGACAAATAGTCAAATCTAAATTAGTCTCTTATAAAGTTAAAAACTGCATTTTTAATCACAGTGATGTTTTCAAATGTCATCCAACATACATAATCAAAAACGGATGTTTTGACTGTTCTGACCGTGTGATAAGTAAATTAAAAGCACTAAAAAATACCTATATCCTATGTCCTTGTGTGTATATCAGTGAGTGTTATTCGGCTGATATGATATGATGGTGATTAAAACATCACCATCATATATTTGACTCATGTATTTGTAAGAAAGGGATAAAACATAATTTAACTACATCAGGCCCGTAAAGTTTTATGAATAAGAAAATTCAGAAAGACTGTTAAACTCTATTAACACTCTTTCTGAATTTTCTCCTCTCTGGTTGGAACTACAGCCGTCTGTAAAGTTGCCAAGTGGCGAGGGTTAATTCTTTTAGTTAAAAAAAGCACGGCATTTAGTGTTTTTGCATTTTATCCGCAATAAGTTCAGAAATTCAGAACACTTTTCGGCCTTTAACGTGCTTGTTCTCAAGTCGCTTTGTGTATTGGGTATTTTACCAGATTGACGTTGCGCAGAAAGGTATTATGTTTTTAAAAGTATATACATGGGTGTACCTATTCAAAATATTCGAATTCTCTGGCAAATTACTTTATTTTATTTATTTAAGTATGTTTATTTTATTTATTTAAGGTTTACCAACATTATATAATACATAATATATATCTATAAATAGTCAAAACGCACAGATTTTAGGCTCGACTTGGCGGATTTTGATCTTCCTACTTTGTTAAACTAAGAATAAGTAAAGGGTAGTAATAAAAGGTAGTAGGGGATAAGTGGCGTACTCGAAGAGATGCCTATGCTCAGCAGTGGGCGATAAACGGCTGATATGATGATGATGTTACATTTGCACATTTGCTGCAAAGATTGGCTACGTCAGTCACCTGAGAGCGCACCAGCGACGCTCTCAGCTGTAGCAAAGCAGTCGCTGTAGCCGAAAACGGCTAGGAGAGGATGATGATGTTAAATTTGCACATTTGCTGCAAAGATTGGCTACGTCAGTCACCTGAGAGCGCACCAGCGACGCTCTCAGCTGTAGCCAAGCAGTCGCTGTAGCCGAAAACGGCTAGGAGAGGATGATGATGTTAAATTTGCACATTTGCTGCAAAGATTGGCTACGTCAGTCACCTGAGAGCGCACCAGCGACGCTCTCAGCTGTAGCAAAGCAGTCGCTGTAGCCGAAAACCGCTAGGAGAGGATGATGATGTTCAATTATGGTGACTTATGGAGGTTAAAGGTGACGTTCTAATGTCAACTGCAGCTGCATTAATGTTGCGGCGTCGTTGCCGCCGCTGTATCTGTCTATTTTTTTGATAAAATGCGTGACGTTCACCGCAGCATTACTGTCGCGATTATGACGTACATTCCGTCACTCAAGGCAATTGCAGCAGTCGTGCTAGCACAGGCGTGTCGCGACAGTCTCTCACCCGCGAGTTTAGACTACCCCTCCATCTTTAATTAAAACCTACAGTTATAGACTAGCCGGCCGATTCGAACTTTACAATACGTCAGTTAATAGATCTAGAAACGATACGGATTAGATATGTCAGTGTCAAATGTGACGTTTCTTCAAACAAATGCGTCACTTTTGACACTGACACATCTAATCCATATCGTTTCTAGATCTATTCATTGACGTATCTTAAAGTTCGAATCGGGCAGTCAGGTAGTTTATCAGGCGTGCGAGATACTGTCGCGCCCCACCTGTGCTAGGCCTACAGGAGTGAGGGAATCACGCGGCTTACCCATTTCTAAACAGGCTAAAAGCTTTCAATATTTTCCCGGATTACCACTAAAAATGTCTAATAGGGGGCTATTCTAACGACAAAACGTCCCTTGTTTCGTAATCCTCGTAAAACGTTTAAGTACGAGACGAGCGCCGTAAACATTTTAAGAGCATCATGACATTTATGGCGCACGGTAAGTGCCTTCGATTCCCTGACCGATGCGGAAGCCACTGCTAGGAAGAAATAACTAAGTGTGACTAGAAACTTGAAAAAAAATGTAAAATGTGATTTAAAAAAGTTTTTAAATACGTAACTGTACCTGCTAAAAACTTCACTCCACCAAACAGTTTGACATGATTGACATGAATTACTTTAGTTAAATATTCTAAGTATAATATGTAGTTGTAGGTATATATAAGTCAGACCGTGAAAAGTCTGCAGCGGATTTGATAGCCCACGCAGTGCAAGTGTCATTTTAAACGTCATACTTCTATGAAATTAATATGACGTATGAATAACACTTACACTGCGTGGGCTATCAAATCCGCTGCAGACGTTTAATGGTGCAACTATAGATCATAAATGTTGGAAGATTTCCTTAGATTTTTCTAGGGTTTCTTAATTTTTGGACCCATGGAATTGGTGATACTTACAATTTTTTTTTCTTTCGGAGCTATTATATTTCTTAAATATTATGTTCTCTTTATCAAAAAAATATTTCCCTATTCATTTTGAAAGACCTATTCACCGAAACCCACAACGAATAAGCCGAAAAAAATGTGTTTTTTGTAGCGGATGTACCCCAAACACTTTTTAGCAATTTGTTATTTTACCATTTTATTTCCATTATTGATTTATGTATCCATGCCAAATTGCAGGTTTCCAGCACTAACGATCACGGCGCAAAGCGGACAGACAGACGGACATGGCGAAACTATAAGGGTTCCTAGTTGACTACGGAACCCTAAAAATAAAACCGCAGCCATCGATACCTGCACGACTATTAAGCCAGCAGCAAAGGTGAAATAAAGCATTAATTGCTGTCAGGGGTGGAAACGCTCTTTCTGGCCCTCCGTCACGGTGCTGCCTCTGACGGGACGGGAATGGTTTTATTTCCAGCGGGTTTTGATACGTATTACTTACTGCCCGATTCGAACTTTAAGACACGTCAATTAATACATCTAGAAACGATAATAATATGGATTAGATGTGTCAGTGTCAAAAGTGACATTTTTGTTTGAAGAAACATCACATTTGACCCATAATCCATATCGTTTCTATATCTATTAACTGACGTATCTTAATGTTCGAATTGGGCCATTACTTAGTGCTCTAGCGAATAAAATATGGTGTACAACATTTCCTCATGGTATTGATACCTTTCATCATTTTGTCATTGTGTGCAATACAATATTAATATTGGCAACAACACAGCGGGCAAGAAACTTAATTTCGGATAATGTTCCTCATTTTAGAAGATGAAGGTATCAGATTCATAATATATGCTGCGATTTCTTATGAATGTAAAAAAAAACTTGTTTTATGGATTATACACATTTATTTGTACCGATGCTTAATTTTAGTTCAAGTTTTAGAATCAGAAGTAATTTTTTCGCCGCTCCCTTACAGGCGGGAGGTTTTTAGTACTACAAAGAAAATATTAAAATAAGAAAAACATGATAAATATGTCGTTACCAGGGTCGTTAACTTTTATTGTATTGTCTACAGAAGAGACCTATTTCTGCAATGTGGGCCCTTATAACATATTTTTTCTACCTCTACCCTTTTTTAAGTCCTACTTTTAAGGGTGTCCCCCTTTATACTTTTAACCATTAGATAAGTAGGCATGAAGAAAAACAGACAAAGGGCAAGGAAATTTTACAATGAAACAGCAAGAACAATCGAATAATAATGAATTGTAAAATATAAATCATTCACATCGATTAAAATCTAACGATTCTTGTCCCACCGGTTTCCCCTCGTGGGGAAGACTTGTGAAGTAGGTAGGTATTATTTTATTCCTAAGGGTTCCGATTGTGCGATTTTGGCTACGGAACCCTAATAAAAACTACTAAAACTATCTATATATATCTATCTATATATATAATACCTTTAAACGAGCAATTCTTGTATATTTATTTATTTATACCTACATATATATATTTCGGGAATCTCGGAAACGGCTCTAACGATTTCGATGAAATTTGCTATATGGGGGTTCTCGGGGGCGAAAAATCGATCTAGCTAGGTCTTATCTCTGGGAAAACGCGCATTTTTGAGTTTTATATGTTTTCCGAGCAAAGCTCGGTCTCTCAGATCTTGATCATTATTTATCGTCAGACGGATAAAAATGTCGTTCGTTTACAAGACCACTAGTCCCTTTTCATGTAGGTACTTATTACTTTATTTACCCTTAAAATTAAAAAAATAAACTCAAACCATCACATATACCCAATTGAATGATGTCTCAGACAACAACCGACATGGAAACTCAATTCGCTCCCTTCAAATACGCGTGTTGGTCTTTCCCTCCCAAGTACCTCTCTGTGGCGTGACAACTTTACACTTGCCGCCTGAAATGGCGCTGTCTTGTCAAACTTCCTTCAAATCAATGCGTGGTTGAATTAGTTCCAAATTTACTCACCCGCATGTTTATGTTTGTGGTGGTCAATTCTAAATCGTTCGATTTCGGTTGACTTTTTTAGTTTGATTTAAAGATCGTCTTTTCGTTTTGTTTGACAATGTAGTGGAAGGTTTAGATGTTGATTTTGTGTCACTCTATTTATGTTTCTAAATGAGAAAGCAATGGTTATTTTAGTGTTGACGAAAATTGTTTTCAAAATGAGCGGTCAAACCACAGAAAATATTAACTAGTGGCTCTGTGAGCTGTAGACCTCGCGAGCAGAGCTTGAAATAACATGGTGCTAAGAGCTTTAAATACACCGTGTTTTTTTTGATTTCCGTTAATTTCAAGGGTGCATTCCTGAGCTTAAATCAAGTAACTTTCTCAAAGACACCGATGTTCTAATTAAGTCCATTTCGGAGATAATCCATAATTTATTTTTTTACTATAAGGCCTCTACAAGCGTGTACACTTGCCTTAGGGCCGGCTTACATATTGATTAGTGTTTAGAATGAGTTCATACATTTGCTACTAAACTTAAGTACAATCTCGGTCGATTGATGTACGAAATGACATTGAGATGTCACAGATTTCAATTGTTTGGTTGAGTTAAATGTAATGCCCGTGTTACAACAACGCTATATGCTACATTTAATTACTTTTTAAACAAAAAAAAAAAGAAAACAAAAAAAAATTTTTTTTTTGAAAATTAACTATGCCATTTAGTTCTTATAAACGTACTTAACTATACCCCGAAGTTAACGGAATTCAATAAAAACACGGTGTATAGTAAATTAAAGAAAAACAATACGAAATTTATGTGTAAAAAAATACAAAAAGTTATAATATCCCAGCATACAATTACTGGGGATCGAACCCAGACCCTCTGTGCAAACAGAAAAAGCGAACGTTTACAAACTGAGCCAAATAGTTCTTAGATGGGTTGACGAAATTTAGCTACTCCTTCTCAAATTAAAATTAGTTAAAATTAAATATCTAAATACCGCCTAAACCAGCGATAATTTTTTTCTGCATTTTTTGCTATTAACTCTGTAAACATGTCTCAAAAAGAAAAAAGTCTTATGATATCGATACGACTATTTGTTTAGGCGCCAGGTATCACGACTCCGCCATTTTTAAAAATTTCCAAAAACCGGATTGACAAAAAAATTTTATTTAGTCATAAAATTCGGTCACAAAATTTCACGAGAATCGGTTAAGAATTGCGACCTGTAGAGGAGAACATCCGGACATACGAAAGCAAAACGCCCGAGTCAAAACGTAGACCTTCGCTTCGCTTCGGTCAATAAGTGACGGAATGAGCCTTCGAGCAACACCGGCTTCCGACACATCGGAAGGGAGGGGCCCAAGCGATATCTCACCGTACAAATCTTTCTGCCATTTTTCGCGGGGGGAAAGGTGCACACAGTCGCACTTCTCACACACTTACATACAAAATCCAATCTGTAATGACGACACAAATACATAGAAAATGACACACGTCAAAGACAAATCTTGCAAACCTCGATCTCTTTTTGTGTACGGACGAGTGACAAGTGTCACAACACGCACACTAACACATTTTCGTTGAAGTATGTTATTGTATTCTGAGAGATGAGAAGTCGGATTTGTCGCTCGACCGATCCGCAATTTGTACTGAGCGAGCAAAATCGATAAATCCAACAATTACATGAGACTAAAATATAATAATTGTGTTTGAATGTAATTAAACGTATGATATGTAAAAAAAAAAATTACATGTGAAATGTAACACTTTCTTTTTGGGAATTTGATGTCCCCGACCTCTTTTTATAACAAAAAACCGAGCAAACAGGCATTTTTGTGCAGCAGTGTTCACGCGCGCGTCTGGACTCGGTCTAGTGAAAAATCCAAGTGCAACTAGTTTTATTACCCGCGCTAGATTAGATTGACGCGCTAATCTTGTACCTCGGCAGAGGGGAAATAGTGCGAATGCCGCCTCCCTTCCGTGTTGCTCGAAGGAATGAGCGTCATAATTACGGAAATATAGTGCGGCGGCGAACGTCACTCATTTTATCAAGGAAATTGACAGATACTGTAGCGGCGAATTATTACTTTTTCGTCCCTACCATATATAAGTTACAGAACCCTCATTTTTAGGGTTCCGTACCCAAAGGGTAAAACGGGACCCTATAACTAAGACTCCGCTGTCCGTCCGTCCGTCCGTCTGTCACCAGGCTGTATCTCACGAACCGTGATAGCAACAAATACTAAAAAGTACGGAACCCTCGGTGGGCGAGTCCAACTCGCACTTGTCCGGTTTTTTACGTATTCCAACAAACAAGTACTTATCCGGTTTTTTATATCAAAAAATCTTACCTATTCAAAAGTACGTATTAGTGTCTTTTTCAATCAATCTCCCGAAAGCAAAGATACAAATAACTTATTTACAAGTCTGTTAAAATCAATATCGTACTAATTGAAGTTGGGGTTGCCGTAACAAGTTGTATTAAGTAAAACTTGATAAATGGCAGTACCGTAAAATGGGGTGAGTAGGGTCAAAACTGAAATTCAAACCTCGATAACATTTTATTTTTACATATGAAAACTGAATGGTGTATATAAAGGTGGCCACTGATTTCCAACAGTCCAAATAGCGTGGCTGCAATCCAAAATCGGTCCGTGAATGTCAAAAACGTACAATGTTTAATATTAGGATGCCGTCCATTTGGATGAATCCATTGTAACGGCATCCATTTGGAAGGCTCGTCAGTGGCCTGCTTAATAAGTGTTCCGGACGTTTGTATTTTAGTTTTTATTTTATTTTGGGTAGTTCCAATTCATAACTTTGACGATAAAGAGGAAAACCCACCTCACCCCGTAGTGCCTCGTATTTGGGGTGAGAGGAGTTTTATACAAAGGTGATTTTGGAAGATTGTTGGATCGAATTTTTTTTATTATGCGTATAGGTCCATTTTAAATTGGAATACATTATTTTTGCAGCAGTAGCCTTAAAATCCCTTCTCACCCCCCTCTCAAACCTTCTCTCCCCATTCATACCCACCCCTCCCCGCGAAACCTACTCACCCCGTTATTACCGGTGTCCGAACTTTTTACGCGAGGAGCATTGCAACTTTAAAAATCTCGTTTGATCGCATTAATTGACCGAGCGAGCGCGAAATACGAGCGAAAAGTCTAAGTTTTAACTTAGATCTGGTTTCGTATGTCTGAGGATCTACCGCGAAAATTTAAAATCGGTCGCTTGAATAAAATACAAGTATGATAGAGAGGCAGATAACAAAATAGGTATCGATATAGGTATTCTTTTGTCGATTCAGTTTCTGGAATTCATCCAAAACTACGGAGCCATGGAGGTGATGACAATTTAATAAAATGTAAAAAAAGTCGGCTCGATCCAAACATTATTTGTTTTTCGGAATTAATTTCTTTTTTTTTTGTAGTTTGATAGAACTATGGTCGTTTTTAGGGTTCCGTACCCAAAGGGTAAAACGGGACCCTATTACTAAGACTCCGCTGTCCGTCCGTCCGTCCGTCCGTCCGTCACCAGGCTGTATCTCACGAACCGTGATAGCTAGACAGTTGACATTTTCACAGATGATGTATTACTGTTGCCGCTATAACAACAAATACTAAAAACAGAATAAAATAAACATTTAAGTGGGGCTCCCATACAACAAATGTGATTTTTGACCGAAGTTAAGCAACGTCGGGCGGGGTCAGTACTTGGATGGGTGACCGTTTTTATAGATAATGGTACGGAACCCTTCGTGTGCGAGTCCGACTCGCACTTGGCCGGTTTTTAAAACACATGTAAAATGTAATTTCTTTGTCGACGTTTACAAAATGTAAGTTACCGCAAACTTTAGCACAGCCCTAGTGTGCCATAAACTCGGCATTACGGCAAGACCATATTCCAAATGCCTACTCGCGCTTGCCTCGTTTCTGTTGAAAACGAGGCAAGTGCTCAGAGGAGCTAGCCAAGATGACAATTGTTGATAGAAAACGCCAATCGGAACTCCAATAATGTATGGAATATGGAATAGTCACGTGACTTTTCGTAGCCTCATCATCATCATCATCATCATCACATCAGCCAGAGGACGTCCACTGCTGGACATAGGCCTCCCCCAAAGAGTGCCACAATGACCGGTCTTGCGCCACCCGCATCCAGCGGACTCCCGCGACCTTTACCAGGTCGTCTACCCACGCTGCGCCTTCTGGTACGTGGTCGCCACTCGAGAACCTTTCCGCCCCAACGGCCATCGGTTCTACGGGCAATGTAGCGTAGCTGCTGTCATTGTGATACATCTTTACTTTTCGGTTGGGGTTTGTCGATGTGTCTTCTTGGCTAGGCCCCAAAGTGATTCAATGGATTGCTCAGCGTTTTCCCGGTTAGATCCTACAGGAGCCCGGCATCTGATTTGTGGCAAAATAATCACAATAATTGGCGTAGGCCCTGAGAGAAAACTAGGTCTTATTCTGCCCTCCTAAGCTAAAAGGCCGTATTTTCAATGAAAATATAATGCAAATACCGCTTTTTAGCTTAGGAGGGCAATATTGGGATTAGTCCGATTTGCATATTTAAAAAAGTAAGCTTTATGGTGAAACGAGATGCTCCCTCTAACGAGTCTAACGCATAACTGCGTCCCGTAGAAGTACGAGTTAGAACATTAAGAGCAATATAAAAGGTCCGTTTGTATGAAAATTCCATACAACCTTACCTGCTTTCTTTCCTCTCGAGTGTAGTTTGGGCTAGAGACCCAAGCCCGGTAAGCGGGCGGACTTACAGCCAAGTTTGGATGGCTTAACGCCAACATATGGCCCCCGCGGGGCTAGAGCAGCCTCAAGATATCGTGTCATACTAATGTCATTAGGAGCGAGCCATCTATGGACTGTATGGATGATGATAAGCAGACATAGAAGTTTCTGTGGCATAAACGAGTGTTTGAGAAAATGAAACATCGATAAATCTGTTATCAATACGTCATAGATTAATATTTAAAATATGTAACTTCTACTTGCTGTAGGTAAGTTACCGAGAAATTTCAATAATGCAAATCAATTACAAAGCGCTAAGTACATAAATATTTTTCTTATTATGTAATAAAGAAATTATATAGCGTCTTATATGTATATTTAGTGCTTAAAAATTAAAACTTAAACTGTAGTATACAGTGCTAAAAGAATAAAAAATTTGATATATTTGTAATCAAAACAGAAGAAGATATCGAACATGTTGTGTATTTTTATAAAATAATGTCTTCTTTCATATTATTTTTATAAAATAATGTCCTCTTTCAGTAAAATGTTCCATCTACAATATTCAGGGTAGATTCCCTCCATGTGGCATAGCCGGGGGATGCCCTGTATATTAATTATACCATCAGGCTCCGCCATTGTTGCCCCATTAAGGCCCACTAGCACCATTTCACTAACCCGGGGTTAAATGGTTAAACTGTTAACCCAGTGTTAAATTGTACTGGTAACCATGGTAATTCTAGGTTTAATCAGTTAATCCCAGGTTAATGGAATGGTGCAAGTGGGCCTTAGTGTCTTAGCTAAACTGGTTGTTCAATACTTACGCTATAGAATTTCCAATTTAGCAAGAACCCTAAATAGCATAACAATCCCGTGTGGTGACTGTACTTTAAAGACTTTTCCTGGACTAATCCTATTACTCTACACTCTACCTACCATTCTAAATCGCGATAAACTTTAATGGCTGCTCTTTTAGAGCTTTACTGTAATATTCGTATCGAATGACTTAAAACATTAAAAAATTTCTAGATCGAGACGGTGTTAAATAAATCTAGTGCGATATTATCGAGTTCATGTTGTACACTAGTGTTGGTGAAGACTCGAGTCCTTTGAGTCCCCTGTTTTAAGACTCGACCTCAGGTTTGACTGTTATAATTAAATCAAACTCTAGTTCTTTTTAAGTTGTAAAAGAACCAAGTTTTTTGTAGAAACTTGAGTCCTCTTCAGATAACTCAATTTTTTTACGAAATATTTCAAAATGTATCATATCAAATTCATTTGTGTATACTATCTAAGTACACAAATCATACACTAACGCCTATTTTCTTTGCTTTTATTTAGATAAAGCCTAAATTGTTGACGAAATCTTTATTCGGAGACTCGAGTCGAGGCCTTTTGAGTTGCGCTTAAAAATACTTAATATTTACGCTATAAGGGTCTATATAAGTATGTAACGTTCTCAATCAAATGGTACCACTTTGTCGCTTATCATAAAGACGAAATTTGCTTGTATCTTTATACAAACAACCTGTCAGAGCGTCCTTATGACAAGCGAAAATGTGGTACCTTTTGATCAAGAATGTCACATATGTTACAGGGACTTATACGATACGAGTATCAGGGTCTTGACTCGGGCTTAAAAGATTTTAAACTTTTTTAAGCGCGAAGTCACCTAATACGAGTCGAATTTTATAAATTTATGACTCATTGAGACGATGCGAGAACTCGCATGCGAGTTTCATTACATTGTGGCTTTTGATCGGTCTGTTGAATTGGACATAACCAACAGTCCGCAATGTAACTAAAATCGCATGCGAGTTCGCACGCCGTCTAAAATGTCTAAATCAGCCCTTAGACTCAAAAGACTCGAGTTCCTACCAACACTACCGTCCACATTGTTAATTGACTATTCATAAACCTTATTACAAACCCGTAAGGTCCAATGTCAGTTATGCTGTCAGGGCTAGTGTGACGGCAATGGCGGTTGCACGACAAGTCAAAATAAGAACATGCAATTTGTGCGCTTATTATTATAATGGTTGAAGTTGACGACTTTAGCGTGTGTTATTAAAATTAAATTAACTAGATATTTTAGTTAAACCTCGTACTCAATTAACAAATAAAAATAGTATATTACAGGTTGGCTAAAAAATAACTAGGTTTTTAGGATTATACTGAGCAACTACCGACCAGGAAATCGCGAATCAAAATTGCTGTTTCATAAATTTTGGGTTCCGTACCCAAAGGGTAAAAACGGGACTGTATTACTAAGACTTCACTGTCCGTCTGTCCGTCTGTCTGTCTGTCACCAGGCTATATCTCATGACCCGTGATAGCTAGACAGTTGAAATTCTTTTTCGTCGCACTATCCTATTAAAAAATCCTCTATATTAAATTTTTACCAAGATAAATAATAATTCTAAAACGTTATAAGATCATATTTGCGTATCTTAACATGGAAATAACTTGGCACCAACGACCCCCATGAGACTGCATCGCTCTTAATATAACGCATGCATTACAAGATTAATGGGGGCACAGTAAACCACTTCGTGGTTTTGTTTACTGTTAATTCTCGACTAAATATAAATAGAAAGTGACGGAATGATGATACATTGGATAGTCAATTCGTCAACAGGAT
Source organism: Cydia splendana (assembly GCF_910591565.1). NCBI lineage: Eukaryota > Metazoa > Arthropoda > Insecta > Lepidoptera > Tortricidae > Cydia > Cydia splendana. The sequence continues at coordinate 3,772,094 of NC_085968.1, forward strand.
ATACATATTACTTAATAGAATGACATGGAATTTGTATCAGAGTAAAAGAAAACCTATATAATAGTCTCCGAGTGTAGCACAATAAAGGGGCCCACTGATTAACAGTCCGCCGGACGGTATCGGCCTGTCAGTTAGAACAAAATTTTGCCAGTTCCGAACAACTGACAGGCCGATACCGTCCGGCGGACTGTTAATCAGTGGGCCCCTTTAGCCTTTCTGGTAACACGACAGTTGCTTAGTTTTTTTTTTAATAAATATTTGCGGACAATCTTACACAGATCGAGCTAGCCCCAAACCACAGTCTATACAGTCGTTCAACGAGGGGGACGGGACGAGGGGGTCGCGCGCACCCGAGCTGCATACATCGCTGTCATCCCATTGTTAGTAGCTCGGTACACGTTACTGTTACTTTTTAGGGTTCCGTACCCAAAGGGTAAAACGGGACCCTATTACTAAGACTTCGCTGTCCGTCCGTCCGTCCGTCCGTCCATCCGTCCGTCCGTCCGTCCGTCCATTCGTCCGTCCGTCCGTCCGTCCGTCTGTCACCAGGCTGTATCTCACGAACCGTGATAGCTAGACAGTTGAAATTTTCACAGATGATGTATTTCTGTTGCCGCTATAACAACAAATACTAAAAACAGAATAAAATAAAGATTTAAATGGGGCTCCCATACAACAAACGTGATTTTTGACCAAAGTTAAGCAACGTCGGGAGTGGTCAGTACTTGGATGGGTGACCGTTTTTTTTTTTGCTTTTTTTTTTGTTTTTTTTTATATGGTACGGAACCCTTCGTGCGCGAGTCCGACTCGCACTTGCCCGATTTTTACACTGTGCCCAAACTAAGCAAAGCTTGTACTGTGAGTACTAGTCGACAAGATACCTGGTACAGTCGACGTCAAACATATGTTTACACTTTTTGCCTTATTACAAAGGAGTAAGGTGCAAAAGTGTAAACATATTTTTGACGTCGACTGTACCTAGTACCTACGTACCTACTTATGTAGATACTAACTGTACTAACATCCGTCAAGAAAAAATAGATTTGAAGTAAAGCCTCATTTCAAAGGAAATCCAAGATATTTACGACATTTAACTAACATCTAAAGGGCCTAATAAATAATAAAGAACCGTATAAAACACCTAAATACTGTAAAAACGGCTATGAATTGATTTAAACATGGAAAACTCGTTAAAACTGACGTTATATCGCCTGGTACGTTTTATGGATAAATTAATGTTTGTATTTTCATGTTTGAGAAGTTTTTTATGACTGCATCTTGTTATTTACCGTTGGAATTAAAAACTGGGTCATTTCGAGTCATATTAACGCTTTTCCAAGGATTTTTTTTTAAAGTTGATACCTCGTGCTTTCCGCTAAAAAAAAGATAAGCAATGCATGAACAAAGACGGAAAATTAAATAAAAAATGTTCCGGACACGTTTTGATTTTTCATTTATTCCGCCCAAAATTAAGAGCTATAAACCAGCTTTTATCCAAAACAAAAAAAAATGTCCAGCGAAACAAAAATCGGTCCATATTATATGTAGGTGGTCAAGGCGGGAACAGTGGCTCAGTCGCCTAAATATCGCTATTTATACTGTAGCACCCTTACGTGTTAGAATAACTGTTGCTCGTACATTTGAATTTGTTCGAATACTGAATGTTTCTGTTGTATTAGCAGGGAAGCAAATATCTATATAAATATAATCTCATGTTAGAAATAGGTTGAGTGAGCCACTGTTCCCTCCTTGACCATTTGTTTAAAAATAAGTAGAAAGTCTAAAATTAAATCTCTTAGATAAACCGACACGTACATACAAAAAAATTATAAAGTCATAAAATTCAAATGGTCACGGTACTCATTCCAGGGTTGCCACCTAAATGTCCCAATTATATGGCGGCCATAATTCATAGACGGCTCAGAATGGGGTTCCCAAATTTAAATTCACCGAAGTCCGAGTCCCAGTTGCATTCTCTTGGGCGTGAGCGAATTAGCGAACTGCCAGTGTTAGGTGACCTCTGATACAGTAAAATACAATATTGACCCTTATTGGGCCGATTTTTAAGGGGCCCACAGATTACCAGCTCGCCGGACGATATCAGCCTATCAGTTGTTCGGAACTGTCACCTTTTGCGTTTAACTGACAGGCCGATATCCTCCGTAATGTACTCCTACTGGTAATCAGTGGGCCCCTTTAGTTTGTTGTAAATTTTCTTTCGTCATATTTCGATAAAATTTGTTGGATAAGAGTTCCCTATTCTGTACAATATAAAAGCGCAATTTTACTATTTGTCCTAAAAAGCTTCCTCGGAGTAATGTATGGCATTTTCGCAACTCAATGGAAAATTGCATCCATTTTTTTTTCAGCATAAGTTTTGATTTATTATTTATTCCGCTCAGAATGAGAAGCTGTTTAAACTAACCAAAATGTATCCCAATGTAACAAAAAAAATTCGACGGCAATAAAAAATCCTATTACGTAATGTTTGTATATGCAATAAGTATACTAACAAAAAATTGTTCACTGTTGTTTAAGAAATTAATAAACGAATTGAATTGAATTGAATTGCATGTAGGTTAGACACAACATTAACTTTGACCATTTTTGTATTTTTATCCAAACCAAAATTTGGACAATTGTTCGTCGTCAAGGAGGCTTGAATTCACTAGGTACTTTACTTATTCGATTTTCTAAACATACCTAAGTACTTATAAAAAAAACTTATTTTAATATTTTTAATCGGACACTGCACATATACTGGTCCCCTAAATTCTCTCTCTATCGGAATCAAACCCCAGTCCCATGGGACGGTATCTCGCCTACCCGAGTGCCCGGGCCCGATAACTTAATCCCGGGATAAAAATTCCGACGCGCCAACCCTACTGTTTGGAGTGATAGTTGTAATGTTTGTCTATGTTTTACAAGTTTTTATTTTATACCCTGACAAGATTGTTTTGGCCTTCGGCATGTTGCATATTTTCAGAGTGGTACTGATTTATGTTACTGGCAAGGAGACTCTTTGACGTTGAAAGTCATCGAATGTCAATATAATGGTCTGTCACATTGTGGTAGTCAGTTGTCAAACTAGAGGAACAATGAAATAAAACTATTGAAACGGATTATAGCAGTATTAAAAGGCGCGAAATTCAAATTTTCTATGGGACGATAACCCTTCGCGCCTACATTTTTTAAATTTGCCGCCTTTTTCTACTGGCAAGATTTGACCATCTATAGGTACTACATCCCGATTTTTTTTTAGCTTTACTTGAAAATTGTTGTAATGTAGAACTAGCCTTATAAACCAATTTTGCATGTATAACTGGCCTTAAAAATTATAGTTTATGATGATTCATTATTTTGTAAGTGGGTAGTTTTTGCACAGTGTAGTTTTTCCTCAGTCACCCGTTAACCACGAACGCTGTAAAGGATTCGAAACGTCGGGATGTAGTATGTATTCAATATACGCGATATAATCCGTTTCAATAGTTTTATTTTATGAGTAACTATCGCGTTAACCGAAGACAATATTATGGAGGAACAATGTTTTTAAACTTTACTAGTACCACTCTTTCATAATCAAATAACTCGTTGGTAGGTTCATACAAACCAATTAGCAACCCTATAAAATAACCCGTTCAATGCAACCCAATACCCCGAAAAATTTTATTCAACTAACCCTCCATCGATTTTTAATAAACCCACTCCCATATTCCACAAATTGTTGTACAAAATGTAAGCGGCCGTACATAAGTCAGTTTCCATTATTACACATCATAGGGGATGAAGACAATACACGTATAATCCGAAAAAATCATCTTCAGATCTAAACAATGGAGATTAAACTTTAAAACAATGGATGGAAAATATATATTTACTTGGCTGGGAGTAGCAACATCTTTGCTTGCCAAGTTTGGAATACGGACGGTTAAATCGTAGAGGCTCCAATTTGAATCTTAATGCTTTTGTTTTAAGGTGCATGGGTGTGTTGTTAGGCAGTGCATGGGGTGCTTGAGACCCTAGAAGAGACGTCGAAAAAGTGCGGAGCGCTAACGAGGAGGGGGCCGAAGCAACGCTCCTCTTGGGGCCCTCGAATGTGTACTTGACTGGATACAAAACAATATTAATTGAAGGACGCCGAAGTGGCCTGGCCAAGTTCAAAGGTGATTTGAATAGCGCGATGGCAAACAATCGCACGGACGACCTGAGTAGTCCTGATCAATGGCCACAGTGAAATGAAAATAATAATATTTATTCTTCAACTAGATTCTGCCCGTGGCTTTGTCTGCTGATTAATGATGATGATGATTGATAAAAACTGTCCTATATATGTCCTTCCCGGACCTCAAAAGATCTCCATATCAAATTTCATCTCAATTGGTTCTGCGGTTTAAGCGTGAAGAGGTGACAGACAGAATTACTTTGAAAATCTGTTTTGTCTTTTTATGGGAGTCTTTTACCTTACCTATTAGAAAAATCTGTGTACGCTCACATCACATAAAAAACAGGAATTTCCTCTATCTTTTCAGAATTAGGGAAGTTAGGGGACCATTGAGTAGCCTACTACTCAATGGTCCCAGGCTGGGGCACCCCCTTGTAAATCAGGACAGAACTGCCTATAAGGGGGTGCCTGAACCTCCCGACTGCCCAATGGTCCCCTACCTTCCCAATTGTAATTAATATTAACACTTCTGTGTATTAATTAAAACATTCTCTCATATTTAATTAATTTTCTAAAAACAGTTCGGTAATTAGAGTCAGCAACGACTTTGTATTACATCTTGAAATTAATTAGGCTTATCCTAAAGTCTGCCTTAATTTACCTAGGTATTAGCTACAATGACATTAGCATTTATGAACAAAATGTAAAGAAACCTACTTTATAAAGTTAATCGACCTTGTCGTGGCTGGCTATGCTGTTAATTAATGTAGAAACATTTTTAAAACACTCCTTAATCTACGAGTAAATATGAGGCAGAAAAAAAAATGTAAAAATACTTAAGTATAAAGGTAATTAAAGTACTTATCGTTAAGAACTTTAATTACCGGTAAGAACTTTAATTACTTACCTTTAGACTTCAATTTCAAGAACGAGTAGGTATTAGGTTCTGTATTCGGTTGTAACAATTTTTATGTAGTTACTTACCTATGTTAATTTTAATGATTACGAGTACCTCATGTGTTTTAAATTAAAAGTAGGTTCATCGTTTAATTTGACCTTAAAGTTTAAACTTTTTCTCACCTTTATTATGAAAAAAAGTTTTGGTTTTCAAAACTTTAATTTAAAAAATCAATGAAACCAGCTTCTTATAATAAGGTACAAATAATCAAGTCCTAAGAGGAAAACCATGTGTTCCGCTTGCAACCAATGAGTGTAGGCATTCTTATTAAAATTGATGGCAGAAGGGGAAAACAGATTTTCACGTGCCCAGTAAGACTTTGCACCTTATACGTATAGCCTACTTATTGGGATTCGTACGGCGAGGCATATTTCACTGAAATATAAACTCTTAGTACTGTTGAGACTTCGAAAAACAGTCCATATATAACTGACATATATCATTGAAAGTTATCCCTTTTCCGTAAATATAAATATACCCCGCCAGCAGCTTTGAATACTCAATACATTATTTCCCGCTAAAAAAAGTTCTGATGGTCACAAAAAGTTTGTTTGGCTAAAATAAAGTTATATTTATGTCAAACATCTTGCGCGGCATTACCTCAGATTTTGTCATTATACTCATTATTCTGAGGGCATTACAATATTTGACGTTGTCAACATGCCAGCTGTACAGTCACCTGCAATAATATATTACTCTTCGAATGCCGCAAAAATATGTGACACGCTCTTATGGCTCTACAAATAAGATCGTGTCAGATGTTTTTGCGGCCTTCGTTGTGTAACATATTATTGCAGGTGACTGTACAGTTGAGTCACTCGCGGCACAATACACGTGGGTTAATTTTTGAGCTCTAGTCAAACTTCTATAGTTATTCTAGTTTTTTGGGTAAAGCCGACCACTGACTAACAGGCCGCCGGACGACATCGGCCTGTCAGTTAGAACAAAAATTTGACAGTTCCGAACAACTGACCGGCCGAAATCGTCCGGCGGACTGTTAGTCAGTGGTCGGCTTTAAAGTATGATAGCATAGACGCAAGAGGAGCGCGCCAGACGGCAACAATTGCGAGACACGTACGAATACTGATGCTCGACGACTCATCTCACGTACATTTGCATACGGCATTATGTGCATAAACGATAAAGGAAACGGTTCTGATATTGCCGTAGGACAATTTACATCAAGTACCATTTGGAGTTGAAACTAGGTCCATTGGGTCCCAGCGCGCACAAGTTTTTTTGCAGAACTGGCGAAGCGTCTGGTTGATGTAATGGTTACCGAAGAGCTGGCGGCTTCCTCTCACAACGTATCTATCAGCATTGCGATACAACGAGGAAATGCCGCCAGCATCCTTGGTACAATGCCTCAAGGGCCTATGCTAGTTATTAATTTAGTTTAAGTTTATTTATTTATTTAATTAATTATTAAGTTTTTTTTTTTTTTATTATGTTATTTATTTATTTATTTACATCAAATAGGTACCTTAAAACTACCCAACTTTACGTAATCCAAAAGCTTCCAACTATGGTCCATGCAGGAAACATAATTCAAATATATTCGTTCAGGTGTGACTATGAATGTCATACTTAGTTCTAACGCACAATATTTGTCAGTCATGTTCGCTTACCTACAACCCATACGCGGTTTTTGCGGGAAAATTGATCATACAATCTGTACCTAACATACACTGGCTAAGCTAGGCGTTTCTCCACTCAACGCATTGGTCTCTTAATTGCTTTATGTTTAACCTAGGGAGTATGATAAATAATTTTCATATCTCATGCTCTGAAAGTGGGTCGTTGTTGTTCTAAAAGGTGCGCAGAAAGTGATACGTTTATGCTCTAGCGCAGAAAAGTGGTGTACTCCTCTGCGTCCCCGTCCCAGGAACAACTGGGTGGAAACAAAATGGAAAAATAGTGTCTTTATTTCCTCGCCTGGTACAATTGGTAATTGTTATATTTTACTAATCCCACGTTGATCCTTTTTTTTTATAAAAAATGATGTAAGTAAATTGTTAAAAACAAATTATTCTTGATTTCTTTCGTTGAATTCTATTTACTCGATTTCATAAGGCGGGTACCAAAAGGAATACACCAAAAATATTTTTTTAAACCTTCAACAACTTGCGTAAATGAGCAAAGGCAGAATCTTATACAGCCACAGTTAAACGTTTGTACGATATTAAATTGGTTTTTAAAGTTATTTAGCACTATATTCATGAAAATAAAATGAAATACAAAATAAAAATTTCTTATATTATTAATTAAATTGTTATTTAATATTTAAAATACTTTTACTATGTTATTTTATTACCTGGTGCGGCGCACACAGGTCGAGGTGCGGTCCGGTAGTCTGTTGCGGCTTTTAGAACGAAAAAGTATAAAATTAAAAAGTAAGAGGCAATCCCGCTGATTTTCATACTATAATGAACAAATAATTTTAAAATTACTGCTGTTTGTTAAAAAATGTGTGTTTTCGTAAATATTGCAATCTAAATGATATTCGCTAGGGGTTATTAATCTTCACACATGTAAAGTAAGTCCTAAGGAAAAAAATCATGGCTGTAGGTCTATTAGGTACTTCAATTACTGATTTTGCAAAATTGTCTTGTCTTATTTGGTTTCCTCGCATTCGATATGAAAAGTAGAGTGTTTAACTCGGGTGAAAGGCACCATTTCCGTCTCGGACTAATGGCGCTCTCACTGCGTTCGAGCGCCAAACTACCTCGACAGAAATGGGTGCCTTTCAACCCTTGGTTAACAATCTACTATTTATTAAAAGCCTGGGTGAAATTTTAACCACCGTTCATACTTTGCGTGGTAATTATAAAAGTCATACTAAACAACTTTTATTATGGGACCAATGCCGAAATCGAAAGTTTGGCTGTCCCATAGAAATCAGCGGCATCGCATCAGCCGGAATGTATGAAACAGACGAATTCTTTTTTCGCGATTTCGGCATTGGTCCCATAATAAAAGTTGTTCAGTATGACCTACATATAAAGCCACTAAGTACTATATGAACGGTGGTTAATATTTCACCCTCTATAGGCTATGATTGTTCTAAATTAAAATTTGCTAAACTTTTTTTTTGTTTCAGGTAAGTTCCAGAGCAGATAACCATGTTTGTATTCAAGATTAACTTCTAATTCATACCTCATTTATTATAATCACAAAAAAGTCTTAACAAACATACCTCGAAAACTTTTTAAATTAAAACATTGTATGCTGTGCTGTTACATTTGTGGAACAAATTAATCCTGTCACTTTCTATAACATTTACAAACTTAGAAATGCAGCCGCGGAAATACTCCGGTATAACATTACAAAGGGAGGTTAGTACATAAGTTAAATTCAAAATTTTCCCAACTGCACATTTAAGTTTGGGATTGATACGATTTTACCAAATTATATATGCAGTTGAGACAGGCAATATGATGTCACTTTTCGTATGTAACAAAGTTTGTTCAGCTGTAATGGATAAGTTGGGAATTGTTAACACAAACAGTGTGGGAAAATGTTTGACATGTGATACGGGAACAGCTACGATACATTTCCATTGTTTGAGATGGGAAGGCTGTCATCGAAATGAAACAGGCCACAAGAATTAAACAAAGTCGAAACGTGTAAAATATATTGTGAATCAAATAAAAGCTGTCAGATGTCCAAATCTGCGAAATGCCGCAATTTTGCCTTTTCTAGTCCATATAGAAAATAAATAACTAGTGGCTTTATGAGCTGTACAAAAACAGATGTCTTTACATGCAAAACTAGTGGTTGACATGGACACTTTTGATACAAACTGTAACGATACATCTCTCTTTAATTAGTTTTCACTTTAATTCAATAGTGTTGGATATGTTTGGATAGGTCTTTCAAAACGAATAAGGGTATCCAAAAATCTTTTATTGATAAAGCGAATACTTTCGGAAGTGATCGCTCCGAAAGAAAAAAAGAGATGTGGCCCCCCCTCTAACTTTGAACCGTTGGTCCAAAAAATATAAAAAAACGTAAAACAAAAGCTTAATAAATTCTTTTAGTGAAAACTATAGCGAACGTGATCGTTTCAGCCGTTTTTGAGTTATTGTCAAAAGTCTTATTTTCTTTTAGTAAAAAGACATACAAAGCCCTGCAAAGGTACTCCCATCCCGTATGCTTGTAATGTACATGATACTTACTAATAGCTCCCGTTTAGCCTGTTCTGACAGAATGGTATCTACGGAACCCTACACTGAGCATGGCCCGACATGCTCTTGGCTGATTAGAGCTCCGCGCAAAACGGTTCGCGGAGCTCTTATTTTTATTTAACTTGTACAGAACTAAATGGGTTTTTTACTATGATCGTTCTACAATCTACTATTTTTCTTGTCCCGTTACGACATCGTATAACACTGCGAACATACTGTATAAAGTAAGATGTATAGACTATATATTATGTCCAGACCGGTTTACACTGATAGTCCTATCTCAGATTACGTTCCGATTGAGGCTTCATTCATACAAAATAAAGCTATAAATCCATTGTTTGCTTGATAAATTCCACTATTTCCTGTTTGAAATTGAATATTCTTGACTGTTTGATAAATTTATATTTAGTTAGGTAAATTTTTAGTGCTATTTTCATACCCCGGGGTTTTGGGCGCGGGAATGATTTCGTGTGTTTATAACTTTGTTTATTGTAAAATAGTTGCCAAACTATGAATTAAAAACAGGTACAAATGTAGTGGATAATTGTTTTCCATCGTATTTTCTCGGAAACGTTCGTATTTGTCATGCTACTTCAGTCAATCTCAGTACTTTTTGTACCGAGACTGACTGAAATAGCAAGACACGTTTGTACGTTTCCGTAAATATACTATGGAAAATAATTATGCTCTACATATGTAACTAATATGCATGCTTTGGAGCGTGCATGCCACATGCATGCACGCAGAAATGTAAAATAAATAGTCATTACAATTTTTTCCTATTTTTTGGGCACCTAAAACCCCGGGGTACGGTTATTTGTTTGATAAATCTAAAGTAGGTAGGTATTACAAGTTTCACCCGTCATATTTTCTTTTAGTTTATAAAGTTTTCAAGAGGGGCCAGGAGGCGCGCGAAAGCTTTGCAGATAAAGTAAACCAGTAGATGGGGTCCACCAAAATGTTTGGGAACTCCTGGATTATAAGTTATAAGTGCACTAAATCATAGGTACAACTTCTTGGCGTTATTCACTTCACTACTGCTTATAATTCTGTAAAAAAATACATAATTATAAATAAAAAATTATATGTTTAAATATGTGTAAAATAATAATATGTACTTAAAATAAATAAAAATATGTCTTTTTTTTTCATTTATTTTGAATAGGTATTTTATGCCCTGCCTTGACTTTTAATTCCCTAAATTTGTTTACCTTATCCGAGGAAATAAAAATGAGAGTTTACATTTAAAGACGTAATTTATATCTAACATCAAAAATCACAAATTATAAAATAAATGCTTCCAAAAGCCGGAATAACTTTCCGCCGTAGCAATCAATTCTGATTAAGTAGTATAACAAGGAATAATGAAGAAATTAATTGTATCACCGCTCCGCCCATCTGTTACTTAGGTCTCCGGAGCATTCAAAGAACTAACTTGTGAAACTCCATGTTTGGATTCTTTGGGCAATGGCATGAGCGGCAGCGTTAAGAGGGTGCTCACGCTAGTGGGTCATTCTTTTTTTGACACTTTTTCGTAAAATACATATTTTAGATTACTTGGTAATACTTCCATTTTCTGTTTTTTGATGGAGAAAAAAGCTTAATTACGCTATCGACACCGATAGCTTTGTTCAATAAATAACTAGATACTGTAAATATTCTTAGTCACAGAAAAAGCTTAATTAGGCTATCGACGCCGATAGCTTTGTTCAATAAATAACTAGATACTGTAAATATTCTTAGTCACAGAAAAAAGCTTAATTAGGCTATCGACACCGATAGCTTTGTTCAATAAATAACTAGATACTGTAAATATTCTTAGTCACAGAAAAAGCTTAATTAGGCTATCGACGCCGATAGCTTTGTTCAATAAATAACTAGATACTGTAAATATTCTTAGTCACAGAAAAAAGCTTAATTAGGCTATCGACACCGATAGCTTTGTTCAATAAATAACTAGATACTGTAAATATTCTTAGTCACAGAAAAAACCTTAATCACGCTATCGACACCGATAGCTTTGTTCAATAAATAACTAGATACTGTAAATATTCTTAGTCACAGAAAAAAGCTTAATTAGGCTATCGACACCGATAGCTTTGTTCAATAAATAACTAGATACTGTAAATATTCTTAGTCACAGAAAAAAGCTTAATTAGGCTATCGACACCGATAGCTTTGTTCAATAAATAACTAGATACTGTAAATATTCTTAGTCACAGAAAAAAGCTTAATTAGGCTATCGACACCGATAGCTTTGTTCAATAAATAACTAGATACTTTAAATATTCTTAGTCACAGAAAAAACCTTAATCACGCTATCGACACCGATAGCTTTGTTCAATAAATAACTAGATACTTTAAATATTCTTAGTTACAGAAAAAAGCTTAATTACGCTATCGACACCGATAGCTTTGTTCAATAAATAACTAGATACTTTAAATATTCTTAGTCACAGAAAAAACCTTAATCACGCTATCGACACCGATAGCTTTGTTCAATAAATAACTAGATACTTTAAATATTCTTAGTCACAGAAAAAACCTTAATCACGCTATCGACACCGATAGCTTTGTTCAATAAATAACTAGATACTGTAAATATTCTTAGTCACAGAAAAAAGCTTAATTACGCTATCGACACCGATAGCTTTGTTCAATGAATAACTAGATACTGTAAATATTCTTAGTCACAGAAAAAAGCTTAATTAGGCTATCGACACCGATAGCTTTGTTCAACCTACCTACCTACCTACCTACCTAGATACCTACCTAGGTACCTAGATAGTACCTACTTATACCTTACACAGTAGATTAAGGAAGATTGTTGAGTGCTACCGTTCGCCAACAAACTGTCATGCAGTTTGGCGAAAAAATATGTTTAATGGATTACGTGTATTTTTTATTGAGTAAATAAATTAAAAAATAAATAAATAACTAGATACTGTAAATATTCTTAGTCACAGTAACTCAGTGGTCCTTGATAGTCTTCCGATTATGTATGAAAATAAGGCATATACCACTGCGTTACCATCTTTTTACATTAATCAATATTAATATATACATTTTGGTACCCACACTCCTTACGATTGGGTTCAGGTACAATTTGGGAATACAATTTTTATACACGAATTCAATATTTATCATACTTTTTTCTGTCAGTAGATTAATGGTCACGAAAAAGTAGAATAACCCTAGTAGGTAATAGCTTTTTATATTGAATTTTTACACGTAAAATGTTACACGATACGCGTCAAGGATAAGTGCCATAAAAAATCACATGAAAACGAGATTATACATATTTGCAAGTACATCACGCATTAATTGTACAATAGCTATCCTGCATAGGGACATAAGTTAAGAAACAGGCCATCTTAGGAGCAAGTATCTAGAGTACTAAACCTCTTGTCTCTCATGGCTTGCGCCAGGCATGTCACAGTGGCATTTGACCCGGATCGATCCCGGCTTTTATTCCGATCCTTTGTACTTTTTCATCTCCCGAGGATTAAGTGAACTTCTGCGGTGGCGTCAGCTCGATACTTATCTTCTATTTATTAGTTTTCTTTGTTTAGAGCTTTTTAAATTAGCTCGGATTTTTGGGATGTTGCTGGGCGCTTTTACTACCTTATAAAGCCCAATTCAAACGTAAACTTTGACATCAAAATGATGTCCGTTTATGTGTTAAAATATCTTTCTTAGGCTATAAGAATTATATACGCTGTTTGTTTCCCTAAACAATTAAAAAAAAAATCATTCGCACGTGCATTTCGCTCAAAGGTATGGGCCTGTCCGATTTCTAAAATCAAATTCATCATACATTTACTATGGTATGGCGTACTTGATCTTATAAAAACGGACGGATATACTTGTCCGTACATGTATTATCTGCACAGCTATGGTTAATGTACAATGAATTGTGTAAGAATATTTTCCATTAAATCAAAATTGCACGAAAATTGTCACTAGTTAAAAATCGATTTTATTTAACAAGCGGCTATTATTGTCTCTCAGAACATTTTTTTCCGGGTTTAATTTTATACCCTACGTCTACTTAATTCAAATTCCGTCCTACTTAATATATTCCACATCTCTCATCTACAGAATAACTTTGCCGCATAAGCTAATTTCTCGATCCCAATTATCCGTTGCAATTGTCAATGATTAATTCGCAGCAACAATTATGTCGATTCGCTGTCTGGCACAGTCGACGTCAAAGATATCTTTACATTTTGTGCCTTATTGCAAAGGAGTAAGGTGCAAAAGTGTAAACATATCTTTGACATCGGCTGTACAAATGCTGCCTCTAAACTACAAAGGGAACAGGTGAAACAAAGTTGGTTCTATTGTCTACAATAGTACTAAAGGTACCTTTCGGATTCAGAGGGCCTACCGCAAACCACGTTGGACGTGTTGCCTCTCTGTCGCCCTTGTAAATTCGTACGCTAGTGTGACAGAGAGGCAACACGACGAACGTGGTTCGCGGTTAGCCACCCCATACTACCGTCTCACGAGCGTCGGTGCCTAGTCAACTCTATGGCTGCTGCTGCTCGACGCAAGCTTGGCGCAACTGCGCAGCGACGCCATTTTCCATAGCGCTGACTAGACGCCGACGCTCAGAAAACGCTAGTGTGGGGTGGCCATCAGACTACACCAACATTACTGCCGACTGCTAGCCGCCGCAAATGTCAAAAAAATGACATTTGCGACAGTAATGCAGCCGGCAGTAATGTTGCGCTGGAATACTGCTGCAGTAATGCTGCCGGTAAAGTTGGCTCGATAGATAAAACACGAAAACAATACATGACTAATTTTAATTTAATTTGAGTTGTGTTGTATCAGAAGATTCAGGTTCGAATCCTGTCAGGATTGCCATGTGAGGTGGGGCGTTAAAGGAAAACTACTTGGTGTTGAGTATAGATTTTAAATAACAAGTAGGTACACGCCGTTATATAGTATACACGTGTGTGGGTAAGGTGTAGTACACACTCTACAGTGTATCTTTACTCTGTATAATTTAAGTATAAAATAGCTAGTGACACACAACTTTATTTTCAAATTGAAATAAAAGGTAACCGCGCGGTGGCCATTTGTTCCATCGCAACTTTCGCGCCGCAACCCATATTTTTTGTTCTCTTCTAATTTACGACCGCTAATAATTTTATTTTAATATGCAAAGTCAAGTCATACAACATATGATCTAATATGTTGTATGACTTTGCAAAACAAAATCCTCCAAAGTCAAACATGTCAACATCATCAACATGTTACAGAGATACATGCAAAAGCACCCCTTCATAACTTTCCTTAAACAACCCGTGACGTAACAAAGTGCGAACCGATTAGTTTCCTCCCTAATCACCCCCCTAATTGATAGGTGCTACTTACCTTTAATTATTAACTCGCCGGGGGAGGCGCCCAAATTAAGGGCTGACACAATTGGTGGTGCCTTTTGGCAACTGAGTAGGTACCTACACCTAAGTGTGTTACCTAAATATAGTTGAAAAAGAAATACAGCGTTTTTAGGGTTCCGTACCCAAAGGGTAAAACGGGACCCTATTACTAAGACTTCGCTGTCCGTCCGTCCGTCCGTCCGTCCGACCGTCCGTCCGTCCGTCCGTCCGTCCGTCCGTCCGTCCGTCCGTCCGTCCGTCCGTCCGTCCGTCCGTCTGTCTGTCACCAGGCTGTATCTCACGAACCGTGATAACTAGAAAGTTGAAATTTTCACAGATGATGTATTTCTGTTGCCGCTATAACTACAAATACTAAAAACAGAATAAAATAAATATTTAAATTGGGCTCCCATACAACAAACGTGATTTTTGACCAAAGTTAAGCAACGTCGGGCGTGGTCAGTACTTGGATGGGTGACCGTTTTTTTTTGCATTTTTTTTTTTTTTTTTTTTTTGTATTATGGTACGGAACCCTTCGTGCGCGAGTCCGACTCGCACTTGCCCGATTTTATAATCTCTGATTTAAAAGGAGGGTGTGTTGCATTTAACATATGCATGTGCCATAAAGCCCATAAATAAGAGTTTAAAATGCGTACCCATGTTTTCACCACACCTACCTCGTATTCGTCAAAAACTGATGACAAAGTTTTATTTTAACCACAATAGTGTCATGATAGTGCTCGCTTCACTTAGGTTTAGGTTTAGGTACTAATATAGTTGTATAAGTATTTTCTTGTTACTAACAAACTATGGACACTGTCTATAATAGTACTAAAGGTCAAGTCTGAAATAAATGCATTTATTTTTAATTTTTTTTTATAATTAGACACAAATTTTGTTCCTTCTGGTGGAATTGACTTTTAGTAGAGTGATGATTTTGAATGATAATTATTTATTAGCATTCATTTGGATTTGATGGATTGGACGGGGATTGAGGTCCACATTTGGATAAATCTTTTTAGTTACCTATATTATATATATATAGATTTTACTATTTATAAGATAAGAATTTTTAGACAGTTTTATTGACATTTTAAAATGACAATTCTGCTTAATTTTTGCCTGAAACACAACCCTAGTTCAAGCACATGGATACCGTCCCTAATGTTAAGCCTTATTATATATAAATAGCTACATAATACATGTATATAACTTATGTTTATATTTTAACAATATTAAAAGCACTCAAACGTTTACCTTATACAAAGCTAAATTACATACAAAATTAATTTGAACCAGAAATTATTTGAAGGGAAAGAATTAAAGGAAACAACCCCTGCAAGTAGGATGACTGTAAATTTGGAAATTTCTGGATAATTCCGAAACGATCTGCGGGAGCGGACGCTGTGACAACGACTGAATAGATTTTGAGAGTGGCCGCTGCTCACACCGAAGCTATAAATCAACGCCTATTCGAAATTGAGATATACAGGCCAATTTTACTTTTAGTTAGGGTCTCCCCAGATATATCGACGCGGAATCGGCAAAAGCCGAAAGGACAAAGCTTTATGTCTGCGCAATAAGAACGGCTTTTGCCGATTCCGCGTGGATATATCTGGGGAGACCCTTATTCGATCTGTTTCCAATATGATACTTATACTGTCAGTGTCAAAAGTGAAGGTTGAAGAAATGTCCAATATGATACTGATCTGTCAGTATCATATTGGACATTTCTTCAACAGAGAAACAGATAGAATAACTTTCCAAAGGTTATGCTACGGTATTATTGTATACGATATTTTTAGGGTAAAACGGAACCCTTATAGGATCACTCGTGCGTCTGTCTGTCTGTCCGTCTGTCACAGCCTATTTTCTCGGAAACTACTGGACCAATTAAGTTGAAATTTGGTACACATATGTGAATTAGTGACCCAAAGATGGACATATTTTTATTATAATTTTAAAATACATAGGTTTGAAGTTATTTAAGAAAATAGCCATAAAATGACCATTCCCCCCCTTTATCTCCGAAACTACTGGGTCTAAAATTTTGAAAAAATACACAAAATAGTTCTTTACCTATAGATGACAGGAAAACCTATTAGAAATGTGCAGTCAAGCGTGAGTCGGACTTATGTACGGAACCCTAGAAACGCGAGTCCGACTCGCACTTGGCCGGTTTTTTTAATTATTTGTTTTTCTCTAGGTTGCCTTTAATTTCAAAAGGAATCCTATAATTTTAAGCACGAGTATAGGTATATCATACCATATATAGTGCGACATAATATAGTAGAAATTAAATAAAATGGAACTAAGAAATTCCATACTAAATTGTTGCCATGTTTAAGCATTTTACGTCAAAAATGTGACAGTTACATAGGAAGTGGCGCCCTCAATAATTTTCTACAATTTTATTATCGGAGTGTACGTCTGCTACTTATACAAAAATAACAGTTATCATGGAGCAAGTGGACCGCATAGCTATTATTAAACTTGACATTCACGTTGTATTTTTATTTCTGCTTAACTTTGTAACTGTACTAGTTTCTTTCATGTTCTTATACTTATTTTTAAATTCAAAATAAGAGCTGTTACTTCCGTCGCATATTTTTAATGAAATTAAAAAGATAGAAGACAAAATTTAAGCGGCATTTTCTATAGGTACCTACGCGTTATTATTTTTGTCAATCCAAAATTTTACACGGGTCAATAATAAATGACGTTTGCAAAATCACCTGAACATATTATAATTACAAGATGTAGTATAATACCTATTTAAAGCAGCCGGCGTATTATGGATGGCTTTATCCATCTTTATCCACGTGATAAAATAACTGTCACTTTTGAATACCATGGGATAGAAAGAGACGGACACCGTTTTATCACGCTGTCACGTAGACAAGAACGACCATCATATCCGTACAGGTTATCGTGAATTTGTTCCGTGCGATAAACCATAGAATTATGCACATATTAAATTTATCTGCGAACACAACATACAATTTTCCTATCAAGTAAGCAGTATTCAAATCACTCGTTATGGCGTGGAAAGCCATAGATAATTGATTTACGATTATTACCGTCATAAATATGGTGTTTCGTTGCAATAAGTTAAATTCCCCAGGCAAGCGCTGCTAAACGCCACCCTACACTAGCGTCTCCCGAGCGATAGCGTCTAGCCAACTCTATGGCTGCTGCTCGACGCATCGTTGGCGCAACTGCGCAGCGACGCCATTTTCCATAGCGCTGACTAGACGCCGACGCTCAAAAGACGCTAGTGACCAATGGCGGATTTGCCCTAAGGCCAAGTAGGCCCGGGCCTAGGGCGGCAAATTGTGACAAAAAATTCGCTAATGATAACAAGTATAGACATTTATTAGACAACAATGTTAAAATAATACTTACACAAAACCTTAAACTAACAACTAAATACTAAATATAAAATATCTCTCCCAAGCTACCCGCTTCTGGAATGGACCCTAGAATGCTGGCGGCGTTGCCCCTTTGAACCGCCAGACTTAATCTTTGAGCCAAGAAGGAGCCCGCCCTGTGGTCGCCCGAGACGCCTATTAGCCTGACCGACACTTCCTTTATTAACTGTTTGGTGTCGGTCGACCATGGGCCCAGTGTTTCAATGGCGAGCGCCGCAAAATCGTATGTGTCCGTTAGAAACGCATATTTGCGACGCTTTAGTGTCTGGGCCTGGTCCGCGGCAGTCCCGGGCTTCCGGGCCGATCCCTCAACGTGGGACGGTGCTAGCGTATCGACGCAGGTAGCGTCCCACGCTAAAGGGCGGCCAAGGCTCCAGGGCACAAGAGTGCAGCCGTCAGGTCTCTTGCCATCTGTGGCAGAGAGGCCTGACGGTTCCAGAGTTGCGGGTAAAGAGGCGGTGCAAAGAGCGCGGCGGATCAGGTCGTTCAATGTGGCGTGTCTATATAGTCGGCCTGCGCTCATTTGGCAGTGTAAGCCGTGCCGTCCTAAAGCATCAACAGCTTGAGCGCATCGACTACAGGTGTGGGGCTCGCATATTTTTAAGCCCAGGCGGAGGCAGACAGCGATGCGTAGGGCTGAAGGATCTAGAGTGGAGCCAAGGTTTCGCGATGGAAGCGCGTGCAGCCAATGTCCTGATTCCTTTTCGGAAACGGCTAATAGCCTCGCCCGTTCGTAGTCGTTATGGCAGTTTTGTAGTAGGAGTTGGTGTTGCGATTTTATATTTATGACGTCCCATGTTGCTTGGCTAGATTTTTCCTCTGGTACCCGTTCGACGGGATGGTCTGCACTCCAAGCCGATTCAGCGTCCGCCAGGCACGACACCAACACATTAGCGGTTGAAGGGGTACGTAATATACCACCAATGAGGGTGAGCGTGCTATAGGCAGACGACAAAAAGGCCGGGAGAGCTAAACTGCCCGTCAAACGGATACCAAGACCGCCGTATTTGATCGGGAGGGTAGCCTGGATCCAACTGGGGGATGTGAAGGTTACGTTCAGAATTTTACTAACGGTGTCCTTTAAAATTTGGTCGATGTTGGCAGTAATTATGGGGAATTTCCAAAGTGGGGCGCAGCGAAGGATGTACAAACATTTGGGCGAGAAAAGGCATAGTCGTAAGATGTAGAGGGCCATATGTGGGTTGATTTCATAAAAAAGGTTGGAACACTTAAAGAATTTTTCTATTTTGGAATGATAACAAGAAATAACTTAAAATGTAGTCAATATGATGGGTGCTGAGAAAGGGACGGTTACAGGGCCTGGGGCCTAGGGCGGCAAAGACTGCAAATCCACCACTGCTAGGGTCCACCCCACACTCGTCACGCCAAATTGTATTGTAGTTAAGTTGAAGTAAAATAGATTAACATAATCGTTAGTTTTTAATTGTGATTAATTATTATCGAGTGTTCATTTTTAAGTAATTAGGTGCATTTCTAGAGCCCATTTTATAGTACAAGCGGTATTCTCTTTTTAATTTTACTTTTTTCTATATTAGAAAGACGTTTATCCTAATAAGTTTAAAAATTAATTGTGTAAAAATATTTGATTCATCAGTAGGAGATTTTTTGTATTAAAACCCTGTAACTAAGCAGTTAATAACTAATTAAGCAATAATATAAGAACTTTAATCTTTGAAAATAATATAAGAACTTTAATCTTTGAAACTTAATGCAAATTGTAAGCTGCTTATATCGAAACTTACTTAATTACGAAGTTAATATTTAATTACGTGAGACTTTGATACAATGCCTTACTCATATGCTGGTAGGGTGGAGTGGGGTAAAATTTGTCATGTTACGTCTGTTGCATTAAGCATTAAGTTATACCGGGTGTGGCCTGTAATACGAGCAAAAAATTAAACTGTAGGCTGTACTCCTCATACTGACCAACATTTGTTCAGCAACTTTTAAAAATAACTTGTGGTTTGATTTTTAATACACTTTAAAGTTTATTCTAAGACGCAATGTATTGCGAATGTTGTTATGTTTAAGGCATGACAAGCAACGTCAATCACAATGATATGGCGTGGCGATGGCGTCCATTGAAGTTAATATTTATTTTGTATGAAAAATAGGGAGTCTAAATACTTCATAATTTTTAAGAGTTGTTGAACAAAAGTGTCACCGTTTGAGGAGTACAATCTATGTTTTAATTATTTGCTCGTGTTACAGGCCACACCCGGTATATGTATTATGTACCACACCTATGTTACACATACTCTAAGCAAGATTGTAATGCGTAGCAAATTCATTCATCTGTTTTGTAATCGTAATAATTAGTGATTTTATGAATCAAGTTGGCCATAGGTACTTACCTATATTCAAAAGATATGCTTTTGTATACATTGTATTACTTAAAGACTGTATTTTTTTTGCTTCACATACAAATAATAGGGATAATATTTAATAGAAATAAAATTAAATATTAAAAAAAACCTTGTGTAAAGGATGACTCACGCTAGACCAGGCTGGGACCGGGCCGGACCTTCCGGCGCTTCGTTTTCTATGGAAAGCACCACGTGACCACCGATCAGCCGTCATAGAAAATGACGTGTCGGACCATCGGCCCAGGCCCGAACCGTAAATCAACACGTGAAACTTTCTGCCTGTATTCTATAAAGTAAAAAGAAATAACTAGTACCTACTGAAATTAGCAACTCCTCCTACCAACTCCAACCTAATTATCAGTTATCACCTTCCATTTCTCCCTCTAACCACAATATATCACTTAAGGCGCCGTAAAAATATAACGACACAGGTTAAGGGGGCCCCCATTAGTGGGAGGGGCGCAGACAAATTGAAAACTATTTTGCAAAATGGCTTTGCAATTTGCGGATGAATGGTATTGCAATTATGGAAGATGGCCCCTCTAACCTGCTGTTTAGTTATTGACACCCCAGGGTTAGTTGATTATGATCATTTTGCAGTACAATACGAGTAAATTAATGTGCGTATATGTTTTAGGGAAAATGACCTGGGGCTATTGTAGCTGTAATATAAACGTCTTACTTTAATTATAGTAATCATTATATTAACCCCTCTGCTGTTGCTGGTGTTCATAGGCGACGACAATCGCTTACCATCAGCGATTCGTCGGCTCGTTTGCCTTTTATATCATTAAAACTAACCAAAACTAACTACTTAGGTACTATAAACTATTACCTATAGGTATTAAGACTGGGAGACCGAGCTTTGCTCGAAAAATATATAAAAACTCAAAAATGCGCGTTTTCCCAGAGATAAGACCTAGCTAGATCGTTTTTTCGCCCCGGAAATCCCCATATAGCAAATTTCACCGGAATTGTTAGAGTTAGACCCAGAAATGTCTGCAGCGATTTTGATAGCCCACGCTGTGCAAGTGTTATTTATACGTCATAATTTCATAGAAGTTTGACGTTTAAAATAACACTTGCACTGCGTGGGCTATCAAAATCGCTGCATATTTTTCACGATCTAACTCTAAAACCGTTTCCAAGATCCCGAAATATATAAGAATTGCTCGTTTAAAGGTTTATACCTTTAATCTGGAAGCTGGATAAGCTGGAAATGTACCATACTTTTTTTGAAAATTAATTTATAAAAAAAACCGGCCAAGTGCGAGTCAAATTCGCACACGAAGGGTTACGTACCATTATCTATAAAAACGGTCACCCATCCAAGTACTGACCCCGCCGGACGTTGCTTAACTTCGGTCAAAAATCACGTTTGTTGTATGGGAACCCCACTTAAATCTTTATTTTCTTCTGTTTCTAGTATTTGTTGTTGTAGCGGCAACAGAAATACATCATCTGTGAAAATTTCAACTGTCTAGCTATCACTGTTCGTGAGATACAGCCTGGTGACAGACGGACGGACGGACGGACAGCGGAGTCTTAGTAATAGGGTCCCGTTTTACCCTTTGGGTACGGAACCCTAAAAAAACAACTTTTTTTGTGACACGGCTATGTATGATTTCCGTAGTATGGTGTATCCGTGAAACTGCGGTGTAAATGCGGCCGCCTTAAATAGATTTTAAAAAGTTGCCGCACTCCGAGCCGTGCCATCTGCGGATCCGAAGTTATTTAATAAAAATATATTTCCCGGCGTTCCCGGGGATTCCGGTTCGTTCCCAAGGATTTAGCCTTTCGCATGGACATATAGCCAAATAGACGTCGCATGCAGCGACAAATTGTGTGTACCTACTTAGCGAATACGGCGGGTCTCTATTGTTTCCCAAATAGTTTTAAGACTTTTAAGTCATAATGTATTGTTGGTCCGAATTTTCGTTAGACATAATTGTTTTTTCTCAGAAACGCGTAACTTTTCAGAATTGCCATAAACAAACCTAACCTAACCTATCTATAGAATAACCTTACGAAAATCCTGAAAAGTTAACGGTTTCAGTTTTATGACTAACTATCGTGAGCCTTAAGCTCTGTTTTCCTAGGATATATAGCGGCCGTCTCCATACAAAATAATACGGCTAAATATCGATGAGTAGTATATTTTTGTATGAAGACGGCCGCTATGTGACGGCACCGCTATCCTAGTAAACCAGAACTTCACGAGGCTATCTCTATACTCTGTATATTTAGGTATTTAAATAAAAGTAAACAAAATCTACCCTCAAATGGCTCCTTAAGCCAGTTGAGGGTAGATGAAAACATTACATGATCAAATAATGTAAGTTACAGTCAAGTCGTTCAGTAACTGATCCAGGGGGTTTTGTAGTTGGTCGGTTAACCAATAAATGTTATAACTACCCGAAAATGTACACATTTTTTGTTTATATTCTTTTAAATACCTTAGGATACAGACTATAGTTAAATAACTTACCTATTGGCGAGTGATCTAGTCGTCAATAAGCCATATATCTGAGTTCTATTCGTACGGCGTTTTTGTCGATCCGCTGGTTGAGTCGCTTGCCGTAGTTTTAATTTACTTGCCTTTACGACTTAATGCTGTTACACGGTGTCTGACTCAAACTGTCGACTGACGATGGAATTGCGACTGCGCCTTAATTGGAACAAAGAACTTTTTTTGTGATGTTTCTAAAAGGATTTTATGGAAGGAATAATTTTTTGTAGTGAAGTACCTATATGTAGTGGGACATAAAATAGCAGAAATTAAATAAAATGGAACTAATAAATTTCCATACTAAATTGCTGCCATGTTACGTCAAAGAGTGACAGTTACGTAGGAAGTGGCGCCCTCAATAGTTTTCTACAATTTCTTGTCTGACTATAACTTGATCAATATTATAAACAACTACATCATTTTATAAAGGAAACATAGCGTAGTAATGTAAAATTAAGTTAACACAAAAAAGTTAAAGCTGTATTCCTTTCTCCTTTTTTTAACTCTGTAAAATATCCACCCTCTGTCATCCGTGTTAAAGATGCAGAAAATTAACCTTCTTCACTTAAATCGATTCAGTATTTATTAGTTCAGTTTTATAAGACACATGTAACAACTAACACAGACTACTTAAAATCATAACCCTTCCTTTTTTCCATAGTCGGGTAAAAATAAAACGTTTCTTTAAATTCAAATTTCGTACAAAGCATAAATTACACTCCTAAAACTTAAATGACTTTACACGATAAATTATGACGGCAATGTTTAGTGAATTGTCACACTATCAAACTTTAAACACGGGCTACTTTGAATTCTATGCTCTAGTGATTAGAGTTCATAATGGTCGAATTACTATTTTGACGGGACCATGCCATTTGGCTCATTAGCCAGCATTTCTTTCCGATCGTATCGAGTGATAGAATAACTTCCCATAATGTAATAAACTTTTTAGAACTGACGACAGGAATCGTTGACGTTAGGGCTGGCATACACGATGCTTGTCACTGGCATGGCATTTTTGTCACTGACATGAGGACAATAAAACTGACTTCATTCCATTTTAATGGATTGACTTGATCAATAAGACCTTTATGATAAGACCATAAGGTTCAATGGCGTTTAGAGTTTATTTTTTTTTCCTTTTAAACATTATTTCAATGGGAAAATCGTCAAAAAACGATGACATAATTTATGGACAGCCCCCTAGTGGCCTAGCGGTAAGAGCAGTCGACTTTCAATCTGGAGGTCGCGGGTTCAAACCCCGGCTCGTACCAATGTGTTTTTCGGAAGTTATGTACGAAATATTTGATATTTACCAGTCGCTTATCGGTGAAGGAAAACATGTGAGGAAACCGGTCTAATCCCAATAAGACCCATGTTTACCCTCTGGATTGGAAGGTCTGATGGAAGGAACAAATGCGAGGAAGATGATGATGATGACAGTAGGTACTATTATTTTAATAAAGTACTAGCACCAGGAACTGGCATCGTCTAAATCAGCTTGAATTTAGGATTATGTTACGTTAAAGTTTCAGAATTTCTTGAAAGTTATGAGTGTTGGCTAAAATTCCTGTGGATTTATTGAAAAACGCTTAGCAAATTTTTGTTAGGTTAGAAATTGTTCGTGACCGGTAAAATTCAATGCACAATTTAGAAATCTAGTAAAGCTCGGAATTTATAAAAAATCAGTACTACGGTTTGCACCATTTATAATAAACCCCCTAAAAATCATTTTATGCGAATAATGACTTATACATTATTTTGGAAAAAAGCTAAATACTAAGCTTAGAATAAATTTAAAAGTGGAAAAATTACTGTCTTGGGTGAGACTTGAACTCACAGCCTCTGGATCGATACTCCAGCGCTCTGCCATCTGACCCACCAAGACCTCATCCATACCCAGCAAATCTTTCCACCATATTATGGGTCAAGGGGACCCTAGCGACATCTACCGTAAGAGTGTTACACTTCTTAAACGGCTACCGGAGTTCCAAGACATATTGGAAATTCACCAGTTACGATGTGCTACCCATACTAATTTTCATTCTAAGCTTAATAGCATCGATCGCAGACGTTTCTGCTTCTTAAAAATGAAAGCTAAATACTCTTCTAAATACTGGATCGATTTCTATACGACATAGCTAAGAACCACCGCAATAAAACTCGCATATACGTAAAAAAACCGTATCGAAATCGGTCAATCCACTGGAGAGCTACGATGCCACAGACAGACAGACATTGGCGTGAAACAAATATCTCCCCTCTTTTTGAAAAATGAGTAAGTGTTCTGGAACCCTCGGTTGGAACGAAGTTTAGAAAGGGTCGTGACGGAAAACTCTTAGATACACTTTTTTTTTGCCTATCCGCTGTCCGCCAAGTCCGTACCGTGCGATAAGGAACTTCGTTCCATAAAACGATCATTTGGCTGTCTTATTTAAAAGTTTACTAGTAAAAACTAATCATATTAGGCACTAATTTAAATGTCGTGTTTATTCATAATAGCTTAAAGAAGACTTAAAGTTTCAATTAAAATTACATTCATAAAGATGTATATCAATTAGCTCCAAACTACAATTAAATAGTTTCGTTGCATTCCTATTCAATCTACCCGTATGTGTGTTTTTATACTCGGAGGCCGATTTTGGCTTAATAATTTGATATAATTTTGGTGTTATTTTGATACGACCTTAAGAATCGATTTCTTCCATTGATAACACGATTCTCATCTGTCATAACTGTCATAACTTTTTTTTCCTAGCCTATTTGAGTGTCCCACTGTTGGGCAAAGGCAGCCCCTTAATTTCCACGACTATTTCAACATAACTTAAACCGTTTTAATAGTTATCGGACGAGTTAAATGGTAACTGAAAACTCTGCCCTAAAACGCTGAAGGTCTGGTGGCCCAGCGATAAGAGCGACTTTCAATCCGGAGGTCGCGGTTTCAAACCCCGACTCGTACAAATGAGTTTTTCGGAACTTATGTACGAAATATCATTTTAATATTTATCAGTCGCTTTTCGGTAAAGGAAAACATCGTGAGGAAACTAGACTAATTCCAATAAGGTCTATATAGTTTATCCTCTTGCTTGCGTAAAAACTATTAGTGCCTACGCCAATTCTAGGGATTAATTGCCAAGCGGACCCCAGGCTCCCATAGTGTCAGTGACGGTGAAAAATATAAGTAATGTTTTCGGTCAATTAATAATTGTGTATTTTGTATTAAAATAAGATTAAATCCTTATCAAATTGTTAATACAGAATTTGCCTCTCGGACGTTTAAAACATGTGTTCAAAGTTTTTACATTAATTTATGGGTCGTTAATCTCCGTGTATTTTAATTTGTATCTAAATTACATTAATGTTGACGTCGTATCTAACATTAATGTTAACGGTATAAAATGTTGACAGCTCTATATACAACTTACGAGTATCAGCTGTCGTTTTTAGGTTAAATATTGTGACGAAAGACTTCTTAAAATACCAAAAGGCTTCTGTTACATACGATTTTAAAAGAATGCAAAGAAAACACGTGACACGGCGGTTTGACTTAGACCAATTATACAGGGTAGCTAAAAAATAAGGGCATTCCCGATGCCAGGGAGGTTTTGGGATTATTCTAAGCAACATTTACTGGGACCAACCTCGAAATCGCGAAAAAAAATTTGGCTGTTTCATACATTTTGGCTGGTCTATTTTTTTTTCTACGGGTGGGTAAATTTTTTTTCGCGATTCCGGGGTTATGTAATTTCATAGAATACTAGTTATTTGTTTTACAAGGGGGCAAAGTAGTTGTTTAAATTTGGTGGTAACTAGTGGGAATAACCCATACCTATAGAGTTCTGTACCCCTTTACGGTTACCATCAGTTTGTCACTGACATAAACGCCGTCGATAACGTAATTTACTTTCTATCCATCCCGCTCGCACTCGCATATTAGTGCAAACGGGACGAATAGAAAGTAAATTACGTTCTCGACGGCGTTTATGTCAGTGACAAACTGATGGTAACCGTACTTGTGTACATTTCATTCAATAGAGTGACGTACGCGTTTGCGGTAAGTGTTATTTTGTATGGGATTATGTTTCCAAAACGTCCCGCTTGACGCGCTGTCACAGAATAAATAATAGCTAGTACAGAAGATTCACTCTCTAACAAAACGCGTTTGTTACGATTAGGACAGATAGTCATATCTGCGGTCACGTTAGGTGGCGACAGCGCCATGCGCGGCTTATGGCTAGCCACCAAAATTGGTGTGGGATGTACTTGTAGCTACATGTTGCAAAGCGACGAAATCGCGGAGTGAGCCACGCCTGGCGCTGTTCAAAATCCCATACAAAATGAGACTACAAAACGCGTACGTCACGTCACGCTGTCGAATGTAATTTAAAAACCGGGCAAGTGCGAGTCGGACTCGCGCACGAAGGGTTCCGTACCATAATGCAAAAAAAAAACGAAAAAAAAGCAAAAAAAAACGGTCACCCATCCAAGTACTGACCACTCCCGACGTTGCTTAACTTTGGTCAAAAATCACGTTTGTTGTATGGGAGCCCCATTTAAATCTTTATTTTATTCTGTTTTTAGTATTTGTTGTTATAGCGGCAACAGAAATACATCATCTGTGAAAATTTCAACTGTCTAGCTATCACGGTTCGTGAGATACAGCCTGGTGACAGACAGACGGACGGACGGACGGACAGCGAAGTCTTAGTAATAGGGTCCCGTTTTACCCTTTGGGTACGGAACCCTAAAAATCTACAACGCAGCCGAGTCGGCCATGCTGCCGGATACTCGTACCGGGCCAGCAGTATCCAATGAGGATTACCTCCACCTCTGACAAAAAAAAACAAAGGGCTACCCATGGTATAATAATATACTCCGCCTGGTACTCTATTCCGAGATTCGCGAATGACCTAACTGACACGGGCCTACGTCATCATGCTGTTTACAGGTTCTCAAACTTTAAAATGTGGGAGAATTTTAACCAACGGTGAAAATTATTTTAACGGCATTAATTGTAAGTTATTCATGTAGAAACATAGTAAAATAAAACAAATCTAATGTATTAAATTAAACTTTATTTATCTATACAAGACAAACGTTTGAAAAACTAATTCACAGTTACACATTAATTACCAAGCTTACGACGTGAAAAGTTTGGAAAACACTGCGACTGCTGACACTGAGCGAGAAGGAAATAACAATTAACACGCGTTCGACAAGGATGACGGTCAGGGCATGAAGTTATCTAGATCCGAATTGTCAAATGTGACAGCGCTATCCTGTGTTGCCAGTAGTGGAAACAGAATTACCCGAACGTCTGAAATTTCTTTCGTGAATCGGAAGATATTGCTAACGAATAACTAAAATGACGTGTTATTGTAAAATTTAAGATAAAATACATATAAATGAAAATTATAAAATTATAAAGAAATATTTTAACTTATTAACCATAGGTATAATGTACCCATGTAACGTGTTATGTTGAAATAAAGTGGCAATGTTATTGTGACGTAGGCCCGTGTCACTCTGGGAATAGAAGACCATGTTTTATTAGACCATGGGGGTACCTACTGTTTGTGTCCGTATCGTCAAGAGGTGTGATATTCGCCCTGCCCGCGGCCGTCGCCATTTTGGACCCTTAAACCCGGGAGGTGCGAAAAAGGTCAGCTCAGCTTGTTATGTTACCTAATATTGCTTGTTTTATTCAGGAGTTTTAATTTAAACACGTGTCTTAAGGGTCTAAAATTTGCTTTAAATTTTAGTTAAATGTAAAATAATGCATTTTTAAAAAATATAACCCGAATTAAGGACGACTCACGCTAGAACGGTCCGGGTCCGGGACGAGGCTTTCGACATTTCTTCTATAACTTGATCGGTGATCACGTGATGCATTCTAATCAAAACTGACGTATTGGACACCCCAGCCTGTGTCCGGACTGCTATAATGTGTCGCTATTATAGTTCGTTCGGTTTCTAATAGAGCCCAACGCTAATCCTAATTGTCTATTGTTAAGTAAAACCGCTCGTGTCACGTGCCACAACCACCTGCATAAAAAGTACAGTACTTCGGTTACTGAGTGCCGGCGAGTCGAACGCTACAGAACCAGTCTAAAATGTGTCATCGAGATGCGTAACAAAGGCGCGTTATCGGAGAGCGCACCTACACTGGTTTCTTGAGCGTTGGACTAGCCTGCGCTCAGGTGCCAAATAGAATAATTAAGACCCTTTTTTGCAGGTAAGTAGCACGTGCGGTTTTACTTAACAATAGACAATAGGATTAGCCGTATTACATATTACTCATATCATTTAAAGGTACCGTTCGCATTCAGACTGCACTAGCATTACTGCTGCACATTGCTGCCGACTGCATTGCTATTGCTGTTGCAAATGTTAGAAATCAGGGCATCAAAATTGAGTCTGACATTTGCGGCAGCAATTCATACGGCATTAAGGTAACAGTCCATTTCCAACGACAGCTGCACTACTGTTGCGACGTTACTGTCATTCATTGTCTTGTCATTCATTTTAATATGGAAATTGACAATAACATCGACGTGTCGGAGCAGTAGTGCAGCTGCGGTCAGAAATGGAATGTTACCTTTAATGTCGCGTTTCTTATTGAAGCAGTATAATAATGATACATGAGCAGTTATGAACTCCCTTATTCATAATACTTTACGGGCCTGATTTAGTTAAATTGTGTTTTATCCCTTTCTTACAAATACATAAGTCAAAATGACAGATACGGACAAACGATTATTAGCTAATTGAGGTTTGTAGCGCGTTTATGAATAAGGGGGTAAGAAATTGCCAGATAAATCACATTTTACGTTTTGTCTCTATTCACCCCAGCTATACCTATTCACCCCGGTTGACTAGACGGCTTTCCTTATAAGTATATTTAAAATTATCACCCAAAAGGAAGATGAGTTTTTTTCTACTCTGCTACTGCCACGCTTCGCCAGCCTGACTATACTCACGAATACTTATTGATGAAAGTTGGAAAAATGGCTGAATTAAAACTCTAGTACGGCCTGGGGCTAAAAAAATATTAAATACCTAGAAGCGCTGTTCACTTAACAGCGGCGGCTTGATTTAAACTCGGTACAGACTACAGGTGAAAAACAGAAGGGAAAACAAAAGGTTTAGTCAGATTTTATAGTTCTGGATAACCTAGAAATTTTGCGGCCGATTTTAGGTTTGAAACTGAAATTTTAAAGCACTGTCTTGAAAATGTTAGACTTGTTCATAACATTTTTAGATTGTTTTACAGATTAGTGTGGGAATGGAAGACTTCATTATTTAGTAGATTACACATAAATAAATGACATTAAAAAAAGCTTTTCAGCTTATGACATATGTAGGTACATATCATAACTTCATAAGCTGAAAATATAAAACAACTGTGGAACAGATTTTGAAGTGCCAAAATTCTAGTTAAATCTTATGAACATCACCACAGCCACTTAAGTCCATGTTATACACAGTTGAAAGTACCGTATATATTTTTTTTAATACTTGCTTGTATAATATATAGGTCAAGCAAATCTTGTCAGTACAAAAGGGCGCGAAATTCAAATTTTCTATGAGCCGATATCCCTTCGCGTCTACATTTTTCAAATTTGCCGCCTTTTTCTACTGACAAGATCTGCTTAACCAACTTTACCTACTCATACTGATCCATCTGCGACAAAGATACTACAAAAAGGTTTTTTTAATTAGCCAGTGACATATTTTCCACTAACCTGCCAGCAAGCGTGCAACTCTTCGAGCAACACGGAAGGGAGGCGGCATTCGCACTATTTCCCCTATGCCGAGGTACAAGATTAGCGCGTCAATCTAATCTAGCGCGGGTAATAAAACTAGTTGCACCTGGATTTTTCACTAGACCGAGTCCAGACGCGCGCGTGAACACTGCTGCACAAAAATGCCTGTTTGCTCGGTTTTTTGTTATAAAAAGAGGTCGGGGACATCATTTTACAAAAAGAAAGTGTTACATTTCACATGTAATTTTTTTTTTTACATATCATACGTTTAATTACATCCAAACACAATTATTATATTTTAGTCTCATGTAATTGTTGGATTTATCGATTTTGCTCGCTCAGTACAAATTGCGGATCGGTCGAGCGACAAATCCGACTTCTCATCTCTCAGAATACAATAACATACTTCAACGAAAATGTGTTAGTGTGCGTGTTGTGACATTTGTCACTCGTCCGTACACAAAAAGAGATCGAGGTTTGCAAGATTTGTCTTTGACGTGTGTCATTTTCTATGTATTTTTGTCGTCATTACAGATTGGATTTTGTATGTAAGTATGTTAGAAGTGCGACTGTGTGCACCTTTCCCCCCGCGAAAAATGGCAGAATGATTTGTACGGTGAGATATCGCTTGGGCCCCTCCCTTCCGATGTGTCGGAAGCCGGTGTTGCTCGAAGGTGCAACTAGAGTCCACTCAGAGTTTCCCGACTAACGAGCGCTAGTGATTATATCCAATCCTGTCTATTATAATCAAGAACTTTGAGCGTGGCTCTTTGCATTTTGTTAATGCTGCCCAAGCTCTTCAAGAGCCAGATGTAGGTGTCAGGCACTGATTTAGACTCTAGAGTCGGTAATATCTAAAATGGCTTTTTGGTAAGACACTTTAAGTGAGTAAATATAACGAATCGTCTCGAACGAGTAAATTACTTATAGTACAATGAAGTGTAGTCGGTTTTGTATAAATCGGATTTTCTGGCGGTTATTAACAGGAAAAAAAACTCAATTCATCGTTAAACGCTGTACAACTGTCGTCCACTCAGAGTTTGCCCGACTAACGAGCGCTACTAATTACAGCCAATCCTGTCTATTATAATCAAGAACTTTGAGCGTAGATCTTGGCATTTTGTTAAAGCTGCCCAAGCTCTTCAAGAGCCAGATGTAGGTGTCAGGCACTGATTTAGACTTTAGAGTCGGTAATATATAAAATGACTTTTTCTACTTGAATTAAGATTTCGTATACCAAACTGCAAGTGGGTATTTTTAATTTATGGGTTTGGTATTTCGATACGGTTTAGTCAACTATAATGAAATTGACCAATCACAGCTCGCCGCGATCAAGAGGACGAAACAAAACCATAGCTCAAATTAATTATTTATTTTAGTATGTACATATAGTAGAAACAATTGCTTCATAAGTGAGAAACGCGCATGTGACACCCTTAATATAGCAACATCCATAGACTACGAAAACCACTTAGCGTTGCTTGTTAGTCTCCATAGACTACGGTGGCCAAAATCGAGAAAACAACTGTCTAAAAATTAAATATAGCGCGGAGCAAGTACCAGGGCCTCATGAGTTACGAGAAGGTGTCGTTGACCAACACGCCGGGCCGCGGCGGCCATGGCGCATACCAGTATGAAGGTATCGCGGCTGCTCGCGTATCTTAGCTGTATACTTTTGGTTTTGTTTGTTTGTATGATTATACTAGTTTAAAGTGTTATTTTTGTTGACTCGTAGAAAAAGTATTGTATACAATAGTGAGATAATCAAGCTTTTCAATCTCGTACCTCACTTAGGCAACTCAGCAAGCTTCGTTGCCTAAACACGGTACTGGACTGAAAAGCTTTCTATTATATCACGATTGTATAAAATACTATTGGTAAGACACATTTAGTGAGTAAATATAACGATTTGTCTTGAACGAGTAATTACTTATATTATAGTACGAAGAAGTCTAGTCGGTTTTATATAAATCGGATCTTTTGACGGTTTTTAACACGAAAATAAAAATAAAACTTAAAGGATGACTCACGTTAGACCGGGCCGTGTCCGACCCGGAGCTTCTTCCGGCGCATCGTTTTCTATGGAAAGCATCACGTGATCGCCAGTCATGTCATAGAAAAATAAGCGCCGGAAGGTCTAACGTGAGTCGACCTTAATTCATCGTTAAACTAGTTACTATTACTAGATTACTACTAAACACTCAGAGTTTGCCCGACTAACGAGCGCTACTAATTACATCCAATCCTGTCTATTATAATCAAGTGCTTTGAGCGCGGCTCTTTGCATTTTGTTTAATTAGCTGCCTCGGGCACTTGGTCTCGGATGCACTGGTTTATAATAAAAATTAAATCCATGTTAAAGCTTTTGCAAAAAATATAGTTTGCCTTCAACTGTATGTTTGTTTATATAAAGCAAAAAGAAACGAATAGAAAATTAACAAGAAAGATGTTGAGATTGAGACTTGTTTTACAACAAACAAATCAACTTTACTTATTATAACACAAATAAGTATAAAACAACAAAGCAATTTAAATATAAAATAAATAAATAACACAACACACATAAAATAAATAAACAAAGCGGGATAAAACATCTGATAATAGTTTTTTGCACAGCCAAGAACACTTGGGTCGTTTGTTTGATTTTCGTGGACACAAGAAAGAAGAAAGAAGAAAGAAGTAGAAGTGCAAAGTGCATGTCTAGACTTTACTTACTTTAATGTAATAAATATGATAGAAGAACAGGAACTCTAACAAATAAGGCGAAATGACAGAAAAATTGAAACTTATATTTCAGTTTTTAAGCCTTACTATATTTTTAAGCAGAATTTTTGGTAGTACGTAAACAATAATTTATAATAATCTAACTCGTTAAATGAACAGTTCAAGAAAATAATGCATCAATAAAGCCGACCACTGACTAACAGTCCGCCGGACGATATCGGCCGGTCAGTTGTTCGGAACTGTCAAATTTTTGTTCTAACTGACAGGCCGATATCGTCCGGCGGCCTGTTAGTCAGTGGTCGGCTTAATGCTAATTTTGTGGCCGTATTAAAATTATCAAAGTAAACCCAAAATTTCCTAAAGTCGCGTTACGATTTACGGGTTTTTTTTATTGGTTATGTTATGTGTAGCCTGCTGTATACAATGCGATAAAAATCAATCAATTTGCTATTTATACTCGCATATTTAATTTGTCCAGTATATTTAAAAAGTCTATTTAATGTTTTAACTAATTTAACTAATAAGCGTGAGTATGTACTCTGGTAGCTGAGCTCTGTGAGTGTGTGTGTGTAGTCATTTTCGTTTTTAAACAGTATATATGTATATAAAATAATAAATAATAAATAAATATCTGTGGACATCTTACACAGAGCAACCTAGCCCCAAACTAAGCAAAGCTTGTACTATGGGTGCTAGCCGACGATATACATACTTATATAGATAAATACATACTTATATACATAGAAAACAACCATGACTCAGGAACAATTTGTGTTCATCACACAAATAAATTCCCTTACCGGGATTCGAACCCCGTCGCCTTCACAGGCAGGGTTACTACCCACTAGGCCAGACCGGTCGTCGAATATATACTCCCTTATTAATTAAATTAGACTAAAACATTAAATAGACTTTTTAAATAAAGTGTGTTACAAATTAAATATGTCATCATATCTTATTTTTATTTGCCCAACGAGCGTGAACTCCGTGACGATGGCGCCGTTAAAACTCCGCGATACAACACGCAATGGGCGTATTTTGGTAATTACAATAAATTTGTGGGTACAATTTAAACACTATTATTGTTTGTGAGCCTCCTAATGCTCGGAGCGTGATGGAACGGCCCTTTTTAAAGTCGTTAGTGGACCGGAATAGAAATGGTGATTAGGATTTTTGAAATGTGTCTCTTTGAAAGCTTTTATTTGTTTTTGTTTTGTACTTACAGTTTTTATTGCATGCGTCTTGTTTTCTGTAAATCTTTGTAAGGACAGGCAGGACAGGCTCAGCCTAGTGTCAGACCCACTGTGAAAAAATTGTAAACAATGTTTTCTAGCAATAAATATTTTTGTATTATTGTATGTGTGTTGTTTATTATTTTACAGAAACACAACTTGTTTAAGACGAAAGGGGATGAAGTCACGTGACCCCTTACACCGCCTACATTTGTATAGAGAAGCGGTCATCGTCTGGCACTGTAAATAGTTTAAATTTATCTAGTAATGTCGTAAAATCTACTGTCACCTTCATTATTTTCAAGCTAAAATACAAATGAAGGGTACACGGAAAGAACATGTCTAGAGTTAGACCAAGAAAAGTCTGCAGCGATTTTGATAGCCCACGCAGTGCAAGTGTTATTTATACGTCATAATTTTGTGGAAGTTTCAGAAGTTGGACGTTTAAAATAACACTTGCGTTGCGTGGACTACCAAAACCTCTGCAGACTTTTCTTGGTCTAACTCTGGTCACTTTTTTTTTTAAATGAGATTTATTCTCAGTGTAGAGCCCTCAATGAACCATTAGTTACAGCTTCTGTTACCTCTGTAATCATAAATATAACACCTTTTTTTCTCACTTTAAAAACACCTATAGGTACACGAAAATAATTATGGTTAATTATGTACATCGTTCCTTTCCAACCACGATAACTCAAAATGTTGTTGTTGAGACATGTTTTTTCCGTGTACCTTTCAAATATTATATGTAAGATTTATAATACGAAAAGAAGATCGTCAATATTTAAATCATAACACCTTTTTGCGAGCTTAAAACACACGTATCCATCCACTTTAGGCGGCACGGCATTTCCTCTTGCGTTAAAACACCTTTAATGCGATTTGCACACGCTTAACACCCGGGGATTAACCGGAATACAATATTTATGAGTTATATTCGTACTCATTCCCTTCTGAATTACATTAACTTGACAGGACAGTACTAAAGCAGTATTTTAACTTATTTTCATTTTGATACGTACCTTTATATACGGCTTTTACCGTCCGGCGCCGAGCTAGCTCCCATTTTTTACTTGTAGTGTATATGTGTAGGTATATAGTTATATAGTTGTTAGAGTTTAGTTTAAATTTTAATGTTTAGCATATTTATTTTGTTCATATCTTTAATTAAATAACATTATTATCAGTAGAGTAGGTATAAAGTTCCTTTCTAAATTTTATAATAAATATAGCAATGAAAGTTTTTCAGATTTATAATCTATTAAAAAAAAAAGTCTCAGACGAAGATAAATAAAACCCTTTAAATACCTACCTTTTAATTTATTTATTTAAAAATTTACATCGGCAACAAGGCCCATATTACAAATGCCTTACAGACTAACATATAAGTACATATTATGTATTTTATAAACTTAAAACTAAACACTATTAACGACGGTGGCAAACAAGCAAACAGCCCGACACAGGTGACCGTAATTCCTTCATACCTCGTGGGATTTAAAGATAGGTAACTTACGTTAGAACGGTCCTGGTGCGGGACGAGGCGTCCAACACTTCCGTACCTCTGTGGTCACTGGTCACGTGATGTTTTCTATAGAAAACGAAGTGTCGGACGCGGACCCGGACCGTTCTAGCGTGCGTCATCTTTAACACTTAAGTTTATGATATGATATAATACATATAATGAATTCTTTCTTTTCAGGTAAGGGCTGAATAAACGCTGTTCTCTCCTTCGAATGCAAGTATAATCATCGAATCTAGATTTTAGCCTATCCATCAAATCTAAAAAAACCGCTAACCCTTTCACTGCCGGACCCAGAACACGTCAACCATGAAAGCCAAACAAACGCACCAGGTAAAAGCCGTCATATCAACCTGAGACGAGTATTGTGTGGCCCAAATGTAACGCTGTAGCGGACTCACGCATTTAAAACAACACCCTTGTTGCTTAAGACTCTAAACCATACACCAAATATAGTATCTGGTAAAAGCTGTCATATCAACCTGCGGCGGTAACACGGTCGTATTTTTATCGCTTGTTACCATGCCTGACAGTTTCTAACAAGTATATAAGTGCGAAAGTGACGCGCATAGTGACATGCGATAAAAATGGGAACCGTGCTGCGCCCGCTGCGCTGGCGCTGTAGTGGAAACACGTAGTACTTGTTTAAACAATACCTTTTCCTTGATGGCTATGGTGCTTAAGATGCTGTAAACCGTGACAGCCAATAAAGTATCTGGTAAAAGCCCTAACCTGCGTAGGTATATTCTCGTGCAACCCAATGTGGCGCTGAAGCGGAAATATATCTACTCTTTCGTGTTTATAGTCGTGCTCGTGGAGGCGACGAAATCAGCGCTTTAACCTGCATGCACTTGTCTTTGTCTAATAGTTCTAATACCTAATTCCACTTTAATTCTCATAAAGTCAAAGGTTAACTGAAAAAAAACTTTTAAAGGGGTAAAGTTCGTTTTTATACTTGCTATTTCCCTTTATGCACACAAAAATGTTTACCTACCATGTTCTACAAATGAACTTTTCTCAAAAATGGACGGCAAAGTCGACTTTGACGTCTAAAAAATAGGTCGCGAAGCGCGTAGTTTATGGTCAGTAAAAATTAAAAAGTTAAAAACATTGCAGTCTCGATTTTGGGACTGCAATGTTGCATACAAATTCCATTATTTGTCGAGTTCCAAACTTTTTAAAAGTTGAAATGGCCATATCAAATGAAGGCACAGGCCCATTAAACAGCCAAACAGATGATTAGTACCGCGACTATTTAGCTGTCTCAAATAGGTTGGCGTATTTTCGGCAGTAAAATACACTTCTATTTTTTTATAAAAAAAAAATA
This sequence comes from Cydia splendana, assembly GCF_910591565.1. Classification (NCBI taxonomy): domain Eukaryota; kingdom Metazoa; phylum Arthropoda; class Insecta; order Lepidoptera; family Tortricidae; genus Cydia; species Cydia splendana. The sequence continues at coordinate 3,809,689 of NC_085968.1, forward strand.
AAAAGGCGGCAAAGCTAATTTTTTCAATTGTTTCTACTTTTTTCTGTGAAAATATATACGTAAGAACGTTGCTTCTGTAAAATATTTCTAAAATATGTATATTTCTCGCACCATTTTTGAGAAAAGCACTATATATGACTCGGCTGGAAGGCTACTTGCTGGCTTCGGATTCAATTAAACGGACTCCCAAGGTCGTCCGTTTAATACGAATCCTCAGCCTGCAAGTAGCTACTTCCGAGCCTCGACACGACAATAATGTACTATTTTCATTATCGTCGCTTCTTACCCAACCGGCAACTTTTCAATATGGCGTTTCTATTTATCAACATTGTGCGTTAACCCTTTTTATAAGGCATAAGGGTGTCAGAAATCATGCAAAATTGAACTATATCCTTTTGAAACAAAGTTCAAAATCATGTGGGAAATATATTCCCTGTGCCTATAAAGGCTTAAAACGCCATGCGGTTATGCTTGAACCCACCCCCCATTCCTTTGTATAAGTAAAATTCGATTGACATGTCATCGAACCGCTTTCACCGCCTTTTTATGTTTTGCAAATGTCATCTTTATACGCCAGGAGTGCTTTTGTGGGAATAAAGAGTTTTATGTAAGTAGGTGGGAACTGAATTAATTTAGAATTTGATGCCTTTCTGAAGGACGATTTGAATTTTATCTTTTGTTTTCCGTGTGTGATGTGTGATGTCGATTTTGTTAGGGCTCAGTTCCTGCCTTTGTTTGAGTGTGTGTCTTTGGTTGAAGTGTCTGTAAAATAAAGGAATGAGGAAAAATGCAACGTCTGTATGTATACCTGGCCCCTGTTTCACCAACGTGACAGGTGCGACGAATTGTAAAATCACTGTTGCTGACGTCACAGGCATCCATGGGCTACGGTTACCGCTTACCATCGGGCGGGCCGTATTCCTGTTTGCCACCATCATTGTATTATTAAAAAAAACTTTATGATATCGGAAAAAAACAGATATTTCTCTTGCTAAGTTTATGACAATTGTCACAAGAAACACTACAATTGTCACGAAATTCCGACATATAACTCATTACCTGTCGAAAATTACCTACAATTCTTCTAAATCTTTGACAAGTGTCAGAAACTTCGCAGGAGAAATATCTGTTTTTATCCAATATAATAAAGTTTTTTTAAATAATACAATGATGGTGGCAAACAACAGGAGTACGGCCCGCCCGATGGTAAGTGGTAATCGTAGCCCATAGATGCCTGTGACGTCAGCAACAGTGATTTTACAATTCGTCGCACCTGTCACCGATGTGAAATTGGGGCCTGGCGTATCGAAAGATATTTTTTTTTTAATATTTATATGATAATATATCATTTATTATCAGGCAACTAAGGCCCATAGATACTTACAAACTAACATACATACAATAATAGAAATCTTACAAGCTAAAAATGTATTTCGTCGACACGGCGGTTTTTTGTTGTATCGCATGTTCCGGTGCAGGACTTACCTAGTACATTTATTCGAAAACCGGTCAAGTGCGAGTTTATTTGACTCGCGCACTGAGGGTTCCGTACCAACTTTCAATCATCTACCTAAAACTACGAAGAATATCTGTCCCGAACAAATCATAACAGCCTACACCTACAGCATCGACTAAATATTGGCAAATGGCTTACCGTAAAATGGGGTGAGTAGGGTCAAAACTGAAATTCAAACCTCGATAACATTTTATTTTTACATATGAAAACTGAATGGTGTATATAATAAGTGTTCCGGACGTTTGTATTTTAGTTTTTATTTTATTTTGGGTAGTTCCATTTCATAACTTTGACGATAAAGAGGAAAACCCACCTCACCCCGTAGTGCCTCGTATTTGGGGTGAGAGGGGTTTTCATACATAGGTGATTTTAGAAGATCGTTGGATCGATTTTTTTTTATTATGCGTATTACTATAGCTCCATTTTAAATTGGAATACATTATTATTGTAGCAGTAGCCTTAAAATCCCTTCTCATCCCCCTCTCAAACCTTCTGTCCCCATTCATAACCCACCTCTCCCCGCGAAACCTACTCACCCCGTTTTACGGTACTTACTATTTAAGTTTCAACAGTACGGTTACCATCAGTTTGTCACTGACGTAAACGCCGTCGAGAACGTAATTTACTTTCTATACATCCCGTTTGCACTAATATGCGAGTGCGAGCGAGATGTATAGAAAGTAAATTACGTTCTCGACGGCGTTTATGTCAGTGACAAACTGATGGTAACCGTACAGAACCCCTTGTGTATCATTCATGACGTATACCTACGCGTTTGGTTTAGTCTCATTTTGAACAGCGCGCCAAGCGAGACGTTTTGGAAACTCAAAGTCCCATACAATACGTCACGTCACGTCACGCTATAGAATGAAATGTACACTATGGGTACAGTAAATCTAGCACCATTATGGTGACATTCCATTTCCAACTGCAGCTGCAATACTGTTCATTTTACTATGGAAATTGACAATGACAGCGACGCGTTCAGTACTGGTAGTGCAGCTGCGGTTAGAAATGGAATATGTTACCATTAAGGATGACTCACGTTAGACCGGGCCGTGTCCGGGCCGGAGCTTCCGGGGCTTACTTTTCTATGACATGACAGGTGATCACGTGATGCTTTCCATAGAAAACGATGCGCCGGAAACTCCGGCCCAGACACGGCCCGGTCTAACGTGATGGTAATGGTAACATTCCATTTCTAACCGCAGCTGCACTGCCGGTACTGAACGCGTCGCTGTCATTGTCAATTTCCATAGTAAAATTGACAGTAATGCAGCTGCGGTTAGTAATGGAATGTTACCATGAGTCGTCCTTTACTTGTATTTTTGCTGCATAAAATGTTACTACTTTGTTTACACTGAACGTAAACTATCCAGGTTAACTCTGCTACTTTTATCACATTTCCTACCACATAAGCACAGTATTAAAGTGGTTAGTAAAAGCAGTAATTACTGGAAACTTTGGCGAAAAGCTCAGTTAAGGCCACCTGACACTGGACATTAATAATTTAAAGGCTCCGCACACTGGGGCTAGTATACGCGTCGAATTTGTTACTATCACAAATTAATAAGCTATACAGTTTGTTCATAAATTTTACCAGACAAAAGAAATACTGCTTTGATTTTTTTAACGCATTCACTGCCAGGGGGCGTGGCCTAGGAACAAACTTGTATGACGGTGAACGCACATGTGCGTTGGGGGGGGTGCATTACATTTGTTATAATTACTTTTCATATATTATAGTTTGATATATCGTTATTTTGAATAACGTAATAAATGGCATACTACCGTAATACCTAATTAACGGTATACATAATGTTATTATTAGTATAATGGTCATAAGGTATATTTACACTTCGTCTAATATACATTGCCATAATTATTACATACTCTAAAGCATATTATTTGTTATAACAAGTGACATCACATAATTATTTATGTGGCATAATAGTTGCATGACATAAATGGGTTAGGTTAGGTTGGAACAGCGACTCCGCATAAACGAATAACTACCTAACAAAAGGAGGGTTAGGTTAGGTTAGAACTTTGCCCCTCCGTAGAATAAAATACTCTACGAAAAAAGTGGTTTAGGTTAGGTTTGAACTGCGGCCCCCGCAGAACGAAAACCGTGAAAAAATTGGTTAGGTTAGGCTAGAACTGCGACCTCCCTAGAATAAAATAGCTAGCAAAAGCAGTAGGTCTGCGTACTATTATAAAAAATATGTAAAACTTTACGTTATCAGTAAATGACATATGACAAAAAATGTTATACAATATATGTATTTATACTTGATAAAATTGTATGAAGTATTACGTTATACAAAAATATAATATAATAATGTAATTATAAAATATGTCTGTATACTATTTGAAAATTATATTACTTTAGGCATTATATCAATGACAGTTCAGATGAAATCACAATATAACAAAGACAACGTATAATAAAAATTATATTATAACATACAATAATATATCAAGTGGCGTTATAACAAATGTATGATAGTTTTTTTATAATTATATTAAGCATTACACACCCCGTTGGGGGCAGTGAATGTGTTAATGGAAGTTGAAATTTCTTTAAACAGAATGTACACGTATTAATGTATGCTATCAGAAGTATTTGAACAAATTAAATTATTTTTCAGAAAAATATTTTAATTTGTTTTTATCAAGTAGAAACACTACTATATTGATAAAACACATTTATTACGTTAAATAATACAATTTTAAGCTTATTTCAATACAGTTGTGTGGTAGCAAGAAGAGAAATCTAATCTTCAAGGATGGGTATTCCACAGCCGTCTTCAGATCCAAATCTTTCTATCCTTCTTCTCGTTCCTCTAATTCTTAGAGAGACAGCTCTGATGATTGATATTTGTATTTTGACTTTGATCCAGTTGATTATTTGTGAGTATGGTTTCGACCATTTTTCATGGAGCTTAAGGGATGTTCTTTTTATGAAGGATTCATATTCCGTTCCAACAGCGCCATCACAGGAGACCACAAGAGGAGTGAATGAGGCTCTGAGATCTTCTGCAGCCAGGTCGTATTTGCGATGTTTTTCGCGAGCGTGTATTTGGGCAATCGTGGGCCATGTGAGTAGACCATACGAGGCGGCGTCGGCATTTACAATGCGAACGTCAAAGAACGCCTTCCTCGCTGGCTCCCATACACTTTCCAGTAGTAAGTCGCTTATTAGCCCTGGTTGATCTAAGGTTGCGGCACGCATTATTGGCTCAGTAGTAGCCGAACCCCATGCTGGTTCAGCCCAACTTTTGATATCGTCTCTGTGTTGGTCGTGGCCTCTTTTTATGAGCCCTCCCTTCTTGCAATTAAGTGCATGGTTTAGGTTGAAGTTATTTTCACCACAGCCATCGCAGGTTAGTGGCAGGCTAGAAGGTTCATGCCCGTATCTGATCGCAAGGCCGTCACGAAACTGCGTTGCTGTTAGGTCGGTATCATCAGCTTTGGTCGGTAGTACTGTTAGCCACTGTGATGATTTTTTGTTAATTACCCTTTGGATGCAATTCTTTGTTTTTATTGTTAGCTTATCCATGATTGATTCTAATTCGTGTTGTTCATTATTTTCTCGTTTTTTTCTTTCTTCTTTTAAAGTTTCATATACATGTTTTTGATGGTCTTCTATGTTAATTTCATCGCCGGTTCGAATTGCATCTATTAGTATTTTGTTGGCATTTAATGATATTGCATGTGAGGTTTTAGCTTGCTTTGTGGGATCATTAATTGCAAGGCCTCCGAGCCTCGCTGGAAGAGCAAAGAGTTCATGTTCTATAGATGTTATTTCTCTGCCTAGTATGGAGGGTGTTAAATGAGTCTTGATTGCGTTCTTTAGGTTATTGTAGTCTTCGTCTGTTCCAGTAGTCACTCTTTGTAGGTATTGCCACTCGCATTGTAGTGATTTAGTTAATGCGGTATGTACAGCTTGAGGATATTTTTCACAAGCTTTTGTTATTCTAAGGATGCAATCAATCCAATTTTTTGTTTTTTGTCGTATATAGTCGGTTTTATCGCTTATGTCTCCAATAAAACTTCCTAAAAATCGATGTGCTTTTACAATTTTGATTCCTAATTTATCGAATTTTTGTTTGGCAATATCTGTAAGGCCTTCTTTGACTATTAGATAGCTCTTTGTAGGCTCAGGGTAGTAGCCATATCTGGGTCCTTCTTTCATTAGTAGCTTAAACCATTTTAGTATTTCATCAAATTTGCCTAAGCATGCAGAGTCATCCGCATACCAGTTCTGAATGTATTTATTCTTGTTTTTGCATGTTTTTATTAGTGGTAATATTCCAATCGCGTACATTTGCATTGCCAGTGGATCTCCTTGGGTCGTTCCTTCTTTACTTAATATGTATTTATTGGTATTTCTAAATGATATGACTGCGTGTCCTCTATAGGTATTAAAGAGGAATCTCGAGCATCTGGGCCATAGAAGTCTGGCATTCCATAGTGCTAATGGACGATAAACTATATAAATTATAAACTGAAATAAATGTGATGAAAAAGTGACCAAGGCCTCCAGTGCCCCAGGCTGGAATCGAACCAGCGTCCTCTGCTATCGCGGCAGGTGCCTGAAGCTGCCTGAAGGAGGTGAGGTGGTTCCAGCCTGGGGCACTGGAGGCCTTGGTCACTTTTTCTTAGTAGGTATATGGCACGGGGTTAGCCTAAGAGTTGAAAAACACACTCTTTACTGTTTCTTTTAACTTTTTAGGGCCACCCCACACTAGCGTCTGCCGAGCGTCTGCATATAGTATATAGTCAAGTCTATGGCTGCTGCTCGACGCAACGTTGCCGTAACTGGTGGCGTAGCCAAGGTGACAATCGCTTGCGCTTCGCTATCGAATCGCTTTGTGTCTCTCTATCACTCTTCCATATTAGTGCGACAGTGACAGTTGCGTTTCGTTCGCTACGGAGCGTTAGCGATTGGCATCTTGTCTACGGGGCCTGCACAGCGACGCCAATTTTTAAAGCGCTGACTCTACGCCGACGCTAATCCTAGTGTGAGGTGGCTCTTACCGTTGTGAAAAGTATTTGTATTGTAGAAATGCGGTGCAATCGCCGAAAAGGAAACTATCGCTTTAAATATCCGCGCACGTGTAGTGCGGTCGTTAAACTGAAATGCACAGTCAGCTCCGCGTGATTGACGACGAGGGAGGCAAATACGGGGCGGAGATTATACTGTACGACAACGCGACGACTCCGGTGCGACGTCGTGACGACTACAATAATGTAATCAGCTCGCGCGTGATTGACGACGAGGGAGGCAAATACGGGGCGGAGCTTATACTGTACGACAACGCGACGACTCCGGTGCGACCCCGTGACGACTACAATAATGTAATCAGCTCGCGCGTGATTAACGACGAGGGAGGCAAATACGGGGCGGAGATTATACTGTACGACAACGCGACGACTCCGGTGCGACCCCGTGACGACTACAAATAATGTAATCAGAGAGCATATCGCGAACCACATTCGACGTGTTGCCTCTCTGTCGCACTTGTAAATTCTTACGTAAGTGTGTCAGGTAGGCAACACGTCGAACGTGGTTCGCGGTAGGCCCTCAGCTCGCGTGTGATTGACGACGAGGGAGGCAAATACAGTGACGATTTTATAGTATACGACAGCGAGACGACTTCGAAACGAGACCGGGACAATAACGTGCACAGTCAGCTCCGCGTCGTTGACGACGACGAAGGAAGGAAATACAGCTGGGATATTATACCGTACGACACCGGGACGACTCCGGCACGACCCCATGACAACTATATTTACCTAAATGTAATCATCTCACGACTAGGGTGGCAAATACTGGGCGAAACGTATACGGTACGAGACCGGGATGACTTCGGTACGACCCCGGGACGACTCTCGCATGATACCATCACAACTTTATTGACGGGTCTTGGGTTTGTCAAATTAATTGGCGAGCTTACGCTGTAAGAAAACGGAACGGCTTTTGTACGATTCCGTAACAGTCTGATTAACAAGACTGGGGACGCTGGGGTAGTCAAATGAGTTCGGAAGTTATTTGTATCGTACGGCACGGGAACGACTTCGGTACGACTACATGACGACTCTGGTATGATACCAATGCGATGCAATCGCCGGAAAGGAAACTATCACTTTAAATATTTATATAAGTACTGAAATGCACAGTCATGAAACAAAACAAATACAACTCTGACATCTCTCTCTCTCTCTCTCTCTCTCTCTCTCTCTCTCTATCTCTCTCTCTGTCTCTGTCTCTCTGTCTCTCTCTCTCTCGCTCTCTCTCTCTCTCTCTGCGACTCTGACTCTGATAAACCCGTCTGGAAGAAATCGCTCTTTAGCGATAAGACCGCCTGTTGCCTGCCTGTATCCTTAATCAATTGTTTTTCTTTAAGCGGTATTTTTTACTCAGGTGTGCCAATAAAGAGTATTCTAGAGTCAGACCAAGAATAGTCTGCAGCGGATTTGATAGCCCACGCAGTGCAAGTATTATTTTAAACGTCAAACTTCTATGAAATTATGACGTATAAATGATACTTGCACTGCGTGGGCTATCAAATCCGCTGCAGACTTTTTTTGGTCCGACTCTATCTATCTCTATTCCGATTGAAAATGATTTAAACTTCATAGAGTTTAATAAGTACTTTAGTAGGTAGTTAGGTAGGCATTTAGTTAGGTAGGACTGTGAGCCTTACGAGGGTAGCATCCATCACGACGAAAATATTTAGACTTTAAGAGGTTTAATACATCTAGGTATTCCTAATGCCTAGGCAGCCTAATGCTCAGATGTCAAATCGGAGAGGATATCGAAAATGTCTTCAACGCTTTAAGCTGTTATGTTGGACTGCATACGTCCAACATAACAGCTTTAGCGTTAAAGCGTTTCTAACATTATTTTATTTGAATTCAATATTGTTGTTTATTTTTGGTGTTGCCGCGTTTTATGGACATTAAACATATCGTTAAGAGAGAAAAGAGTGAAACGTACTTTTAGAATTTACAATGAATTTTTTATTGTTACTTATGTAATGTATGTAAACGGTGGTGGTTATTACGATAATAGTGTTTATAAAAAATGCATTCAATGGACCACTCTATGAATGTACAAGAAGGGTTTACAGTACGGGAAGAACGCGACGGATTGTGAAGCTTGCCACCAACCCAGATATGACGGCCACGACCACTCTGACAAGAGTATGACGACAAAGAAGAAGGGTGGCGCCACGGTCACTCACGGAGCAAGCGTCCTGCGCCGTGAGAATCGTGAGATGCCGTGCCGTGTAAAGGCGCCCACACACGAGTTAGTAAATTCGCACGCTCGTCACTAATTATCGGCCGACTCAGCCGCTATTTATCAGAGAAACAAAGCCGGTAAACGTAAATCATTATTCCTAATAAAAGGTTCGGATGACTTGTGTTTTGGTTTTGTTGTGGGGTTTGTTTGTTAATTTACTGTAATATGATGAGTGATGAGGCGAGGTAACATTACAATGGATATACACGGTGGCTAAAAAACCGGGCAAGTGCGAGTCGAACTCGCGCACGAAGGGTTCCGTACCATAATGCAAAAAACGGCAAAAAAAAAACGGTCACCCATCCAAGTACTGACCCCGCACGACGTTGCTTAACTTCGGTCAAAAATCACGTTTGTTGTATGGGAGCCCCACTTAAATGTTTATTTTATTCTGTTTTTAGTGTTTGTTGTTATAGCGGCAACAGAAATACATCATCTGTGAAAATTTCAACTGTCTAGCTATCACGGTTCCTGAGATACAGCCTGGTGACAGACGGACGGACGGACGGACGGACAGCGGAGTCTTAGTAATAGGTTCCCGTTTTACCCTTTGGGTACGGAACCCTAAAAATAAGTACATTCCCGTTGCCAGGGAGGTTTTGAGATTATACTGAGCAACTTTTACAATGGGACCAACCCCGCGAAAAAAATTGGCTGCTTCATACATTTTGGCTGGTCCATTTTATATGGGAGGATTTTTTTTTACGCGATTTCAGGGTTGTCCCATATTACTATGTTGCTCAGTATAATCCCAAAACCTCCCTGGCAACGAGAATGCAGTTATTTTTTAGCCACCGAGTATAAGAAAATACCTTATTAATACCTTAATTATCAAGCTTTTGCATTTTTTTTACTTCGCCATAAAGTCCGTCTAAGGTAACTCAGCACCTTCTTTGTTGTGACATAGTCTGAAATGTCACAATAAATATTACAATAATATAGAGAAATTGGATGTTTAAGGATTACTCATGCTAGACCGGACCGTGCCCGGGCCGAGGTGGACCTGTCATTTTCTATGACGGCTGATTGGTGATCACGGTGGTGCATTCCATAGAAAACGAAGCGCCGGAAGCTACGGCCCTGCCCCACCCCGGTCTAGCGTGAGTCATCCTTTATAGTGACACTTCCCCACATTGTCAAAGTTTCTGCAGAGTTAGCTTGGTCTGATTTTATTTAACCACCTTTAATAATCCAAAGGAAATTGGAAAAGACAAGGACAGACATTTTCAATTATAAAAATAATTAATTTTTAATTTAGAACGCAAAAAAGTCATGTTAGATATTTTTAACGCTAACACAAAGATCAAAAGAGAATTTAAAATTAAAACGTTATAGACGAAAATATGGTAAAATTGGTAAATATAGTTGCGGAGGAAATATATTTGACTCTGGGCTTGTTTACTTAATATTTTTAAAGTTTACCTAGAGGAGGATTCTAATTTACCAATTTGTTATGGTTTTCAACTGGTTTTGAGACGACGTGTTTGATAGTACCTAGTATGCAAGTGTTATTTTAAGAACACTATGTATGATAAGTTGATAACACTTCCACACTCTGTGTTATCAAGCATAACCTGACTCTACGTCGTATATGTACCTATATGTGCTTATTGTGCTATTTCTTTAATCTAGTTGACTTCTGTAATTATTTATATATTTTAATCTCAACTTTCTTGTTTTATAGTCTGTACCTTTAGGTTGTACATATTTAAATAAAAATAAACAAAACCTACTCACAACTGGCTTAAGAGCGCTCTTACAAGAAAAGTCGAAATAATGCAAAATTGATGATACTAGTCGACGAAATTCAGGACTTTGCGCTCATTATTAGAAACAATGAGTACTTGTTCCAGTAAAAGCGTCTTCTTATCTTTATAAATATCGTTGTGAATATTAGAAAAAGGACTTATTAAATTAGTAATGATTTTTTTTCTGATGGTCGTTTCCGAAAAACCCCGTGAAGCACTGAATGGCGAGCTCTTATTTGGAAATGTTGAGAATTTTACTCTGCTAAACCTGGCTATTTTGTATTACTAATACCCTGTACTTTAGGCATATCAAACTATATTTTTCCTACATACCTTTGAGAAAGAGAAAATCAAAGTAAAACGAACTCGATTTTCTCTCCGAAACAAGTGTCAATTCCTACGAAAATCTACTTAATATCGAAGTCATTTTCATACTCAAGCAATCTGCAACGTTTGCTTATACTGTTGGTATACATTAGTGTTTATGAAATTCTACTATAATTTTTTGGCAATTTTTTGAAAACTACTCTATATTACCGATGACGCGCGCTGCGCCAGCTCAGTGCCCCGGCAGAGCTTGTAGAGGCAGGACGTGTGTCGGTCGGCTCCGCACATTTTCAACGGCGACGACGAGGTTTTTTATCATTGTGTGCGGCGGGCGCCGTGTAAAACGCTATACTGTGTGCGTGTAAACCGCAACGAGAGACTTTGATCCTAGCACTGTTTTTATAGTATTATAATTTATAATGGTACAGTTTAATAAACTACCGGACAGGATTAAAAATATTTGAAACGACCTGACATTCTATATGTATTTATTTGACTCAAGATAGTACTCAGGGTCTGATGATGGAGCCGGAAGGTGGTCACCGGTACCAATCAACCATGCAACTAAACCACTTCGTGTTTAGGCTCGTTTTATTCATCTCAACAAGATCTTTGACACAAGATAGTACTCAGGGTCTGATGATGGAGCCGGAAGGTGGTCACCGGTACCAATCAACCATGCAAATAAACCACTTCGTGTTTGGGCTCGTTTGATTCGGCTCAACAAGATCTTTGACTTAAGATAGTACTCAGGGTCTGATGATGGAGCCGGAAGGTGGTCACCAGTACCAATCAACAATGCAACTAAACCACTACGTGTTTAGGCTCGTTTTATTCGTCTCAACAAGATCTTTGACTTAAGATAGTACTCAGGGTCTGATGATGGAGCCGGAAGGTGGTCACCGGTACCAATCAACCATGCAACTAAACCACTTCGTGTTTAGGCTCGTTTGATTCGTCTCAACAAGATCTTTGACACAAGATAGTACTCAGGGTCTGATGATGGAGCCGGCAGGTGGTCACCGGTACCAATCAACCATGCAACTAAACCACTTCGTGTTTAGGCTCATTTGATTCGTCTCAACAAGATCTTTGACACAAGATAGTACTCAGGGTCTGATGATGGAGCCGGCAGGTGGTCACCGGTACCAATCAACCATGCCACTAAACCACTTCGTGTTTAGGCTCGTTTTATTCGTTTCTATAAGATCTTTGACACAAGATAGTACTCAGGGTCTGATGTTGGAGCCGGAAGGTGGTCACCGGTACCAATCAACCATGCAACTAAACCACTTCGCGTTTAGGCTCGTTTGATTCGTCTCAACAAGACCTTGGACAAAAGATAGTACTCAGGATCTGATGATGGAGCTGGAAGGTGGCCACGGGTACCAGTCTACCATGTAACTGAACCACTTCGTGTTTGGGCTCGTTTGATTTGTCGCAACAAGATCTTTGACACAAGGTAGTACTGAGGGTCTGATGATGGATCCGGAAGGTGGTGACCGGTACCAATCAACCATGCAACTAAACCACTTCGTGTTTGGCTTCGTTCGATTCGTCGCAACAAGATCTTTGACACAAGTTAGTACTCAGGGTCTGATGATGGAGCTGGACTGTGGCCACGGGTACCAGTCTTCCATGTAACTGAACCACTTCGTGTTTGGGCTCGTTTGATTTGTCGCAACAAGATCTTTGACACAAGGTAGTACTGAGGGTCTGATGATGGATCCGGAAGGTGGTCACCGGTACCAATCAACCATGCAACTAAACCACTTCGTGTTTGGCTTCGTTCGATTCGTCGCAACAAGATCTTTGACAGAAGTTAGTACTCAGGGTCTGATGATGGAGCTGGACTGTGGCCACGGGTACCAGTCTACCATGTAACTGAACCACTTCGTGTTTGGGCTCGTTTGATTCGTCGCAATAAGATGTTTGACACAAGATACTACTCAGGGTCTGATGATGGAGCTGATGATGATAGACAGGTACCCGTCGCCACCTTCGCACTCCATCATCAGACCCTGAGTACTACCTTGTGTCAAAGATCTTGTTGAGATGAATAAAACGTGCCTAAACACGAAATGGTTTAGTTGCATGGTTGATTGGTACCGGTGACCACCTTCCGGCTCCAACATCAGACCCTGAGTACTATCTTGTGTCAAAGATCTTGTTGAAACGAATAAAACGAGCCTAAACACGAAGTGGTTTAGTTGCATGGTTGATTGGTACCGGTGACCACCTTCCAGCTCCATCATCAGACTCTGAGTATCACCTAGTGTCAAAGATCTTGTTGAGACGAATCAAACGATCCTAAACACGATGTGGTTTAGTTGCATGGTTGATTGGTAATGGTACCTTCCAGCTCCATCATCAGACCCTGAGTACTGTCTTGTGTCAAAGATCTTGTTGAGACGAATCAAACGAGCCCAAACACGAAGTTGTTTAGTTACATGATAGACTGGTACCCGTGGCCACCTTCCAGCTCCATCATCAGACCCTGTGTATCTTCAGTGTCAAAGATCTTGTTGAGACGAATCAAACGAGCCTAATCATGTTACTACATGGTTGATTGGTATCCGTGACCACCTTAATCATCATCAGATCCTCAGTACCAGTTCGTTTTTAAACCCTCGTTGATACAAACTTTACAACCTATAGGTACCAAATGCAATGACGAAATATGTAAATAAGCGAGTAGGTACCTATAATTTCTTTCGAGTAATATACCTTCATAAGTACGAGTATGGGGCTATTCATAATTTTTTTTTTTATTTTTTTTTTTATTGTTCAGAACACATACAGTCATACATAAAAATATAGATATAACTTACAAAAATATATAAAAACAGACCTGGAGGTTCATAATGTAAACATGTAAACATCAAAAGATACAAAAGCGTTTTGCGATGAGAAAATAAGTAAAACATAACTGATAACTACCTACTACTAACTACTATTAATTATAGTGATAATTTATTTTATCAACAGCAGTTTGGATCTCGTATGTTCTTTTAAAGCTGCAAGAGAGTGCATAAATGGATCGATGTCACAGAAATACTCATTATAGTTTCTTGATACTCGTTTGAAAAAAGTATGTCTAGAATAATTAGTTCGTGCGAAACTCACATAAAACAAATTACGAGGACGTAAGGAGCGATGCGGTACATTAACCATAATATTTTGTAGCAAATTTGGGCAATTGATTTCATTTTTGAGGATTTTGAAGAAAAAAAGTGTGTCTGAAAAGGGTCTTCTATTACAAAGGGAAATCATATTGAAGTGTTTGGCTGACTTGGCTGATGATTCCAGAGGCGTACCGGTCCTGTAACAAAGTGCTCTCAAGAAAACATTTTGTATTCTTTCTAGGCGATTAATATGGACATGGTATTGAGGACACCAGATCACAGACCCGAACTCAAGAATACTTCTGACGTAAGAATAAAATAGTATTTTAAGAGTGCAGGGGCGTCTAAAGGGTTTGCCCATCCGTAGTATCATACCTAGATTTTTATAGGCTCGGTTACAAATTTTGTCAATATGAATATTGAAATTAAGTTGTGAGTCCATGGTAATACCTAGGTCTCTAATAGAACTAACACGAGTTATATGCTTCCCAGCTATTGAATAGTTAAAATTGATTACTTTTTGTTTACGGGAATAAGTTATCACAAAACATTTATCTAAATTTAGGTACAGATAATTATTTGAACAATATTCATAAAAACTGTCAAGGTCTTGTTGTAGGCTATGACAATCAGCTTCAGAAGATATAGCTTTAAAAATCTTTGTATCATCAGCGTAAATAAGGTGTTCCGAGTTTCTGAAGCAGGTTGCCATGTCATTGACATATAATATGAAAAGAAGAGGGCCAAGGTGCGAACCTTGTGGCACCCCTGACGGTACCGGAAGAAAATGGGAAGTGTAACCCTTCAGCGCCACAGCCTGGCTCCGATTTCTTAGATAGGACTTAATCCATCTGAGGAGATCACCGTGAATACCGAGCTTCTCAAGCTTCATAATTAACTTGGAATGGTTAATTTTATCGAAACATTTAGAGAAATCGGTATACACGGCGTCCACCTGCCAGCCGGAAGAAATTTTATTTAGAATAAAGTCAGAAAAGTTGAGAAGGTTTGTGTCAACACTGCGACCGCGGCAAAAACCGTGCTGATGTTCTGATATGTGCTGATAAATCGTTGCAGTTATTTCATTTGTGACAATTTTTTCGAAAACCTTACCAAATATATTTAATTTGCTGATTGGTCTGTAATTAGTGACTAATTGAGAATCGCCACCCTTGTGGATTGGGGTTATTAAGGCCTTCTTCCATAACTCGGGAAAGGTTCCTGACGAAATAGATTTTTTGAAAATATTTGTTATGGGTATGGTTAATTCCTTCGCACATGTCTTAATGAAGAGGGGATGAATAAAATCAGCACCGCTACCTTTTTTAACGTTTACCCCACTCAAATGCTTATAGACCAAATCTTCTGTAATATGAATCGAACACATATCAATTAAGCTATCATTGGGGCAGTGCGACAACAGCGCCCCCTGCCCATCACTAGAGGCGGGTACAAACACAGAATTGAAATAATCATTAAAAAGATTGCTCATGGCTTCTCCATCACTAGCGGTTACCCCGTTAAATGACATTTGGTCGGGTATAATATTAACAGGAAATTTAGATTTAATAAATGACCAAAAGTAATTAGGTGACTTATATATTATGTCTTCGGCCAATGAGATATATTTGTTATAACATTCAGTTACTAATTTATGCTCTCTTTTTCTTAAAAATACAAACTCTGCCCTATCTAGGGGGTTGTTATAGATTTTCCATCTTTTGTGAACCAATAATTTTTGTTTACGAACTTTAATTAAACTGCGTGAAAACCATGGAGGATAACTAGAGTTGTGACTTATGCTTTTATGAGGTATAAATTTTAAAATCAGCGTATTTATAACAGAATACAAATAACCCACAGAATCGTTAGTATTTAAATTATCTAAACAAGACCAGTCGGTATCAGAAAGGGCTTTACGAATAGATTCATAATCCCCAGAATGAAAAATTGGTTTGACACCTAAATTTGGCCTCAGTTCGGGCAAATATGACGTAATTGATAAGCCTAATTCGATATGTAGGGCCCTGTGCTGAGGGTCTTCGGCGGTGAGTGGGGAAGGGCTCGCGGCAACAAAACAGTTACCATTAGACATTACAAGGTCAAGGATCCGCCCGTTCACATTAGTACAAGAGTTATATTGGCGTACACCTGTTAAGGCCATAAAATCGGACAAAAAAAGCACTGTTCTGTTATCACTAGCTCCTAGTGTTAGGTAGTTTACATCGGAACTTGTGCCCCAAATAGCGTACGAAATATTATAGTCTCCGAGAAGAACAAAGATATCATCCGGGTTATTATGCATTAAAATAGAAGCGTTATCGAAAAAACTACTTAGTGACGAGTTATGATTATCATTGTGCGGGAAGTATACGCAAGCTATATGTATGTTGGGGTGGCGCGGTGCGCGGGTGGCGGGGGCCGGGGAAACGGTGATCCAGAGCTCCTCATGCCGCGGCGCAGCGCTCCAGTCGTCGCGGCGGGTCACGCAGAGGCCCCGGCGCGCCGCCACCAGCACTCCACCACCTCGCCGTCCCCCACTCCCCGCACGGTCCCGTCTATACACATTATACCTACCATCGAAATATTCACTGCTAAAGAAATCGGAGTTAAGCCAGGTTTCAGATAAACAGATCAAATCATAATTAGCATTTATTACACTATTTAAAAAGTCGTGAGATTTTGTCCGCAGACCCCTTACGTTTTGGTAGTAAATATCTAAACTGTTAGAAGCTATGATAGAATAAAAAGTTTATAATTTTTAGGAATACAATCAAAGTGAGTTCGCAAGTGATTTCCAAACGAGTGCACAAACTTTACGGTTTTGTTGATAATTGCAAAAGGCATATAAACAATGACATCGGCTAACTTGAATAATGACTTTAAAAGAGTAACGAAAAATAATAATATATTCCAGAGATCGCAACTTATACGAGAAATAGTAATTAGAAGTCATTTTAACTTAGCAAGATCAGATTCACTGTTAATTGCGTACACTTTAGACTTATCGTTTTTTCGCATATAGATTTTGCATTGCTTAACCCACAAATAGGTATAGTTCAATTCGGCCTTGAGATCACGGGCGCGCTTGAGTAGTAGTTTGTTGCTAGATGTGAGGTGCTCATTAACGTAAACAGCAGTAGCGGGGCCCGGCAGGCCCGCATCAGCAGTGGTGAGGTTCCTACGGGCTCGCACGGCAGCCACCAGCTCGTCCTTCCGCCGCCGCTGAGAGAAGCGAACGATGATAGCCGGGGGCCGTGGGTCCGCGGCACGTCCACCACTGGTAGAATTGGGATACCTACGTACCCTGTGAATAGTGTCAACATCCGTTTCGCGCAGTTCGAAACCTACCGTGACCGTGATATTTTTGAACACCGTTAACAAGTTTTCACCATCCCTTTGAGGGATCCCACTAATCTCAACATTATTTAACCTGGTGAACTGGTCCCTTCCGTTTTCGTTCGCCTTCAGAGCTGCGAACTCAGTTTCTAGCGTTTTTAAGCCGGACTCAATGGATGGTAACCGTTCTAGGTTATCTTCCACGAGGACGAGTCGCGAACCAAAACCGTCAAGTTTCCGTTCCATGTCAGCAAATTTGGTCTCAATATTATTTATTCCTTGGTTGGTCCGGTTCAAACCATCCTGCATGGAGTTAATTTGAGTTTTCAAGCCCTTTATTTCCATAACGAGTTCGGCAAGCGAGTCATTGTTCTCACGGCACGCAGTGCACCGCCAACTGGACTTTTTATCCGCTGTCCACTTCTTGTAGATGGTTTCCTGGACTTCACAGCATCGATAGTGGTAACGACCACCACAACGGGAACACTGCACCCCTTCATCGTCCCCAAAACGAATATAGCACTGTTTGCAGGACGACATGGCACTACGAGCCTTAAGCTGTATGAGAATAAGGTCCAAGTTACTACAACTTATGAGTCGCGTTGATAACTATCCGGGAGAGGTAAACAACTAAACCGGTCGCAAGCGCATTCGATCGATGACTGAAATTACGTCGTTTCAAATGGGAGGAGTGGGGGGGAGGGGTCTGGACATCGTATGATGGTAACATGACGTAGGAGGAAACAGATTCATCCGAAGCTTGATTCTTGGATGATTTGAGGGGTGGGGGGTGGGGGGGGGGGGTCAAAAATCGTCAAAAATAGATGACGTAATTTATGAACAGCCCCTATGTACATTTGCACTGCATTTAGTATTTTCGTACTTACCAAATAACAGTTTTAGAACTTTAAAAGTTAAGTACAGTTAGTGTTGTTATGGTTGATTTCAATATGCTTCGCGAAGGATCAAGAATGTTTAATCCATCATTGTAGTGCGAGTGTGGTAGAAGGGATCGGCGTACTGAGCTCGCACGGCCTGCCGCAGCGCGTAAAATACCTAAACTCGCTCAACGCCGAAATGTAATAGCGCTCTTAAGGAGCTTAGATGAAAACATTACATGATCAAATAATGTAGTTTAAAGCCAGGTCGTTCATTGACAGATCCAGGCGGCTTTGTAATTGGTTGGTTAACCAATAAATGTTAAAACCACCCGAAAATGTACAAATTGTTTGTTTACATTTATTTAAATACCTAAAGATACAGAGTATAGTGATCTCCTTCTTCCTCGCGTAATCCCGGCATTTTGCTACAGCTCATGGGAGCCTGGGGTCCGCTTGACAATTAAGCCTTTGCCTGTTTTAGTGATATGGCTTAATAACTAGTTTTTTTTTTGTTATTTCATGTTTTATACTAATTCAATAAGGAACGTAAAGTACAGATCGGAGGAGAGTTCAATCCATCGGCAGACTACATATGCAGTATTCGCACCCCTAAGCCGCGAGGCAGCCGAGCCGAAAATATTAATATTCGATGTCTCTAATAGGGTTGCCAACGCGTTAGTTTTTGTAATAGGTACATAAATATGATGATGATGATTTTTTATGATTTCATTTCATTTGACTTCAATGGTATTTTTTCCAAAAAAATATTTATAAAATGAAACTTAAAAGTTCCATTACCGGAATTATGATATAATATTGGTCTTCTTCGATTCCGGTACCTATTGTAATGTCGTATTAAATGTCGATTCCAAAACTCCGGTATTCATGCCCCATGAGAGTTCTCGCACCATCTATCTGACGGGCCAATTCGAGTTATAGTTATGCGATCTGATTCCGATACGATACGGATCTGTCAGTGTCAATAGTGACGTTTTTGGTTGAATACATGTCAATTTTGACACTGACAGATCAATATCGTATCGGAATCAGATCGAACAACTAAAACTCGAATTGCCAATATTGCCATTTAACTTATTAGAATACTAGCGACCCGCCCCGGCTTCGCACAGGTTAACAAATTATACACCTAAACCTTCCTCAAAAAATCCGTTCAGTAGTTTTTGAGTTTATCGCGAACATACAAACAAACACAAACAGACAGACGCGGCGGAGGACTTTGTTTTGTATGGTGCAGTGAAAATCGCACCCACACACTCGACAACCCTGCAATCGCCCAATAGCTCGTGGCTCGATGTATTTACGCGGCTATTACAGGGTTAAGTATGGGTTAGGTGAAATTTATACGGCGGCGTCGTAGGTGGCATAGCGTTTTGATTGTCGTTATAAAAATAACCCGTTGAACGCGCAATGTACATTTTATGCAAGGGTTCCGCTCATATTTTTATTTGTGCTAGACACTGCAATTACTACATATTCCCGTACGCGAATGAAAACTCATCCAATACAATCTGAGTCCTAGTAAAAACTCTGTCAATGGGTATGTCGTAAGAGACTATAGTTGCTAATTAAGTTCAGGGTTCGGATATCGGTATTTCCTTCATACAAATACCGTTATTTTCACGCTCTTTTTCGTTCTTTGGTTTATTATTTTATTTTTAATGGGACAATCTAATAATCCAACCCTACGTAAAGAGAATAAAATTCCTAATTCAAAATATTGGCCTATTTCGGGGTTTTAAAAAAATACCTACCGGTTCCGAGCCCTGATTAAGTCAACGCTATTTTACTAATTTTCTGTACTTCACTAGATTAGTATTTTGTCGAATTATTGCCTAGGTATAAATACAATTGCTAATCCAGTTCAGTTCGCGAAATAACTTCGCCTCCCATACACTTTATCCCTTTCCCTTTGTTCACGGCATTTTATATGATACGTACAATAATTAAATAATCTCAAGTAACTGTATTAGTACACTTCATAAAAAAAAAAACATTTGTGGCGCATCACTAAGTGCATGCGCACATCACTAGCCGCAAACCCGTCCAGGCGACAGCGGGGTGAAGAAGACGCGCGGAGGGAACCGCCGCGCACCGGCTCCCAGACCGCTGCACGGAGCCTCAGAGCGCATCCGATCGCCATCGACGCCGAACCTGTGCCGCTCTGCCCCGCCGCTCGCGCTTACGCCTACGCAACCTATTGCTTGTTTGCTATCGCATAAATTCATAGCGCTTTGTAGAAATTAGATTATAGATTTATACGTGGAGTTCGTGTTTGATTTAATAATCATATAGAGTAGAACACCACATTGGTGACCCGAGAGTGCTTACGGACCGCGGGAAGTTTTATCGTCGCGTTATAATTATGACGGATGAGAATGGTAACGGCGCGGGCGCGTCGGTCACGGCGCCGCCTCGGGCGGCCGAAGATTTTGCTGATGCGCAAGTTGGCGCGCCGGTGGCCGTTAACCGCGTGGCAATTCGGTTGCCGCCATTTTGGCCGGACGATCCCGAAGTCTGGTTTGGACAAGCAGAGGCGCAGTTTCACGTGTCAGGTATTAAGGACGACGCCACGAAATTTTATTGCGTCGTTGCTCAACTCGATCACAGGTATGCCAAAGAGATTAAAGGTATTATTAAGAATCCCCCAGCTACTGATAAGTACCCAAAGTTAAAGGCTGAATTAACTAAGTACCTGTGTGTTTCCCGTCAGCAACAGATTACCCAGGTGCTGTCTAATGAGGAACTGGGGGATCGCAAGCCCTCGCAATTTCTGCACCATTTACAACATTTGGCTGACGGCGGAATGAACGACGAGTTTATGAAAAGTATGTGGATGAAAAGGTTACCGACGCATGTTCAACCTATTTTAATTTCGCAGGCCTCAGCCAGTTTGGAGGAGCTAGCAGATCTCGCCGACAGAATTTGTGAGGCCACGTCACCGTCGCCGCCATTACACGTTGCGGCCGCGACGTCCGATTTTGGTGGGCTATTGAAACGCATCGACGACCTGACACGTGCACAGTCCGAGATGACTAAGCAAATTGCGCAAATGTCCATGCATCAAGGCCGAGGGCGCTCAACATCTCGTCGAGGAGGCAACGCGAGATCGAGGAGCAGGGGTCGGAGCCGAAGTAGAACTGCAGGTACGTGTTGGTATCATTCTATTTTTGGTGAAAAAGCGAAGAAATGCACTACCCCCTGCAACTACTCGTCGGGAAATGCAAGCGGCTCTCAGTAAACGCGGCGACTGATTGCCGCGCCACAAGCCGCCTCTTCATAACCGACAAAAGGTCAAAATTGCAGTTCCTTATTGATACCGGTTCCGACCTCTGCGTGGTGCCACGTGGGAATTGGCCAGATGGCAAACCGACTGAGTACAGCCTCACCGCTGCCAACGGCACTCCTATTCAGACATATGGGACCGTCACGCTGCACCTTGACCTGGGCCTACGGCGAGACTTCGTGTGGAACTTCGTGGTAGCTAGCGTAGGCAAGCCGATCATCGGAGCAGATCTCCTCGCACACTATGGGTTGCTCGTGGACTGTCAGGACGGTAGATTGATAGACAAGCTCACCTCTCTCTCCTCAGCAGCCATACGGATGAAATGCGACATCTCCAGCATCAAGACGATTTCCGGTGACAGCGAGTACCACGCCCTGCTGTCAAAGTACTCGCAACTCACCAAACCGTCAGGCATCACACGTCAAGTGAAGCATAACACCGTACATTTTATCCGTACCTCACCAGGGCCTCCAGTATTTTCCAGACCACGGCGCCTGGCTCCCGATAGGCTGAAGGTGGCTAAGGAGCAGTTCGAAGAGATGGTTAGAGACGGCACCGCTCGTCGCTCCGATTCACCCTGGGCTTCTGCGCTCCACCTCGCTCCAAAGAAGGACGGCTGGAGACCTTGCGGGGACTACCGCGCGCTTAACGCGCGAACAATCCCGGACAGGTACCCCATTAGGCATATCGAAGATTATGCTCACAGTCTGGCAGGCTGCAAAATATTCTCCAAAATTGACCTAGTCAAAGCTTATAACCAGATCCCGGTTTTTCATGAAGACATTGCCAAGACTGCTATAACCACGCCATTCGGACTTTTCGAGTTTCCTTTTATGTCTTTCGGCCTAAGAAATGCAGGACAGACCTTTCAGCGTTTTCTCGACGAAGTACTTCGTGACATGGATTGCTGCTATTCTTATATCGATGACATTTTGGTATATTCCAGAAGCCACAGCGAGCACCTGGAGCACCTGGAGCAGGTTTTCAAACGCCTGGCAGAGTACGGTCTGCTTATCAACGAGAGGAAATGCGTGTTTGGTCAGCGCGAGGTAACCTTCCTGGGTTTTCACATTTCGGAGCAAGGTACGCGCCCACTGGACACCAGGATCGAAGTCATTCGAGATTTCCCTCCTCCGAGGACTGTAAACGGCCTACGCAGGTTTTTAAGCATATTAAATTTTTATAGGCGTTTCATCCCACACGCTGCTGAGGAGCAAGCACCACTTCACGACCTGCTAGCTGGTCCAAAGGTCAAGGGCTCGCATCCCATCAGCTGGACTCCTGAACTTCTCCAAGTTTTCGCCAGCTGCAAAGCAAGTATCGTTAGATGTACCCTACTCGCTCACCCAGTATTGAATGCACCTCTAGCTCTCGTCTGTGATGCCTCAAACTCAGCCTTGGGCTCGGTGCTTCAACAATTGGTGGACAAAGAATGGCAGCCACTCGCATTTTTCTCGAAGAAGATGAACAAGGCCCAGTCTCGTTACAGCGCGTACGACAGGGAACTTCTGGCAGTGTACGAAAGCGTCAAGCATTTCAGGTTCATGGTTGAAGGCAGGCATTTTGTGATCTACACCGACCATAAACCAATCACATACGCTTTCCAGCAGAGAGACCGTCACTGTTCGCCTCGCCAGTTAAATCAGCTCGATTTCATCTCACAATTCACCACCGATATCAGACACATATCTGGTAAGGAAAACATTACAGCAGATGCCCTTTCTCGGATCGAGGCCATTTCGAAGCCACCTGATGTGGAGACCCTGGCTCGTTCGCAGAAAGCAGATCCTGAGATGCAAGAGCTCCTGAACCCCAACAACTCCTCCATCGCTCTGAAGGAAGTTCAAGTACCAGGGACCCTCATCACGTTGGTCTGTGACGTCTCACAGTCTAGGCCTCGTCCCTATGTACCACGCGAGCTACGAAGGCAGATCTTCGATGCCATACACTGTCTGAGTCATCCAGGTGTGAAGACAACAACCAAGCTGGTCACGGAAAGGTACATCTGGCCCAACGCACGGAAAGATTGCCGTGCCTGGACCCAAGCCTGCATTGCGTGCCAAACTTCTAAAGTACAGCGTCACACCTCTTCTCCACTCGGTCAGTTCGCGCTTCCTGGTGAGAGATTTAGTCACGTGCATATCGACCTAATAGGACCTCTCCCACCTTCACATGACTTCAGATACTGTTTCACAGCTGTGGACAGGTTCACACGCTGGCCTGAAGTACTACCACTTCATGACATCACCGCCGAGTCGGTGGCAAAGGCACTATGTGAAACATGGGTCTCGAGATTTGGTTGCCCACAGGTCGTCACAACTGATCAAGGACGTCAGTTTAATTCACGACTTTTTCAGGCGTTGACGCGCCTCTGCGGCGTACATCTGCGCCACACAACGGCGTACCACCCAGCGGCGAATGGGATGGTGGAAAGGCTCCACCGCACCCTTAAGGCCGCCATCATGGCCCACGACGAGAAGAGCTGGACTGACGTGCTCCCCGTCGTGTTGCTCGGGTTGCGGACGGCTTGGAAGGCGGACCTGCGGTGCTCGGCTGCGGAGATGGTTTATGGTGAGCCATTACGGATCCCGGGTGAGTTTTTCAATTCTAACACACACCCTCACAACATGTTGCAGCCATCTGACTTCGTGTCACGGCTTAAAGAGCACATTTCTCACCTCAAACCGCAGCCGGCATCTCATCACACACCCAAATCGATTTTTGTACACGAAGATCTCAAAACAGCAACATATGTTTTCATTCGCAAGGACGCTGTCCGCCGTTCCTTGGAAAAGCCTTACACTGGACCACACAAAGTACTCTCAAGAACTGATAAAACAATCACAGTAGAATCGAATAGAGGACCTGTGACAGTCTCTATAGATAGAGTAAAGCCAGCTTTCACTTTAGCCGAGCAAGACAGTCGTCAGCAAGCTGCTGTCCCATCTTCCGACGCTAAACAGAACCCTGTTAGGAAAACACGTTCTGGTCGCATTGTCAGATTTCCTAATTTGTTTTCCGCAGATGGACCTTAGCACTCCCAGGGGGGTGATGTGGCGCATCACTAAGTGCATGCGCACATCACTAGCCGCAAACCCGTCCAGGCGACAGCGGGGTGAAGAAGACGCGCGGAGGGAACCGCCGCGCACCGGCTCCCAGACCGCTGCACGGAGCCTCAGAGCGCATCCGATCGCCATCGACGCC
Organism: Cydia splendana; assembly: GCF_910591565.1. NCBI lineage: Eukaryota > Metazoa > Arthropoda > Insecta > Lepidoptera > Tortricidae > Cydia > Cydia splendana. The sequence continues at coordinate 3,834,445 of NC_085968.1, forward strand.
GAACCTGTGCCGCTCTGCCCCGCCGCTCGCGCTTACGCCTACGCAACCTATTGCTTGTTTGCTATCGCATAAATTCATAGCGCTTTGTAGAAATTAGATTATAGATTTATACGTGGAGTTCGTGTTTGATTTAATAATCATATAGAGTAGAACACCACACATTTATTCAGATGAAATAAACCCTATTATACAGATTTTTTCTTCTGCCAAACTGCAGGGCAGTTTGTTGGCAGAGGGAACTCCCTTAAAACATACTACTTACTTTAAATCTCGTCTCGTGAGTTCAAACTTCAACCCTTTTTCTCGATAGTCTATCGATAGTTTTTCTGGTTAGCAAAAAAATGCAAAATGAGAGTCCAAAGTTGTGTCGAGTGTTTTGGACGTTGTCGAATTAAGGATGACTCACGCTAGAACGGTCCGAGTCCGGGCCGAGGCATCCGACACTTCGTTTTCTATAGAAAGCATCACGTGATCACCCGTCACCCGTCATTGTAAACGAAGTGGCGGTTGCCTCGGCCCGGACCCGGGTTGTTCTAGCTTGAGTCATCGTTTAAGGAGAAGCAACGAATACAAAAGCTGACGTTCAATTATTAAAAATACTACGTTAATTCCATTTGAAACCTGTAACATAATATAGTAGAAATTAAATAAAATAGAACTAAAAAAATTCCATACCAAATTGTTGCCATTATTTTAGTTAATTTTAGTTAGTTTTAAGTAGGCAGTGGCGCCCTGAATAATTTTCTAAAACTTGTCGAACTATACAAGAGGCAGAATTTAAGTGTTTTGACCATCGGAACCCCATTATCAATATTTTTATATGGCTACGATCAAACCTCCGAACGGCGGGTTATCAATTACTCCAAATTATAGTCTTCATGTAAAAATTATAGTCTTCATGTAAAAACAACACAACCGAGCTTTTACTTTATGATTACGCGGCAATTTAAAATGTTTTGATATATGAATTTAATATGTATTAATTATGATAGATGACCGTGAAATATGAAAATACGAAAATAATATAGGTACTTTAATAAGCTTTTTAGGTACCTAAGATATATAGGTATTTTTAATACATTGGAAAACCTGTATACCAAGCAGTTTGCATTGCATTTAATAAATTCTTCAGAAAAATGGGTGCATTGCAGAAACTCAAAGGATTTTAGTAAAATTGCTTCTAAAAATACGAGTGCTGTCATAAAATATTCTTGGGTTTTAAACTGTACAAAGCACTACTGTCATGCAACGAAACTTGAGTGTCATTTTCTTTTGCATTTTGCGAATATTGGGATAATTTTAGCTGGATAAGTTAAAAACAAGTATTTTTTAGTGTTCAGAGGGCCAAGGAACCAAGTTCGACGTGTTGCCACTCTGTCGCACTTGTAAATTCGTACGTAAGTGTAACAGGGAGGCAACACGTCGAACGTGGTTCGCGGTAGGCCCTCAGTTAAGTATTAATAAACTCAATGCACGGAACACTTATTAATAATTTACTTATTTATTTTATTTTATTATCACTATTATTCGTCCGTGCCAAGGCTTCTGACATTACGAGTTTTGTAACACATTGTGTTGTCCCCGTTTGAGCTTGAAACAGTTGTGAAATACAAAACATTACAAAATATTAAGAGCATCTAACTCTTATAATAATTATAAAATGGACCACTCATTTTAAGTACTTATTTGGGCCACTGGGTCATTGAGGACATGTGCGACAATATGGACATTGAGAGGGAACGCAGAGCGCTGGCTGTGCGCTGCAATATGCTTGCTCGTAGGTTTGCACGATGTACCGAGAAGGTGAAGGGTACGCTTTTTAAAGCATATTGCTAATCCTTCTACTTACACGTGCAGCCTATGGGTCAGCTATACTTGGCTATACGCAGCGGGCATACAGCGCTCTGCGGGTGCAGTACAACAATGCGTACACGTACAGGGTGGTGTTCGGGCTGCCGCGACACTGCAGCGCCTCGGGAATGTTCGGAGGGACGGATCGATGGTTTCCACGCGATCATCAGGAAGCGGTGCAGCTCGCTGTTGAGGCGGTGGCGCGCCAGCTAGAATACCATCGTGTGCCCGTTGGCCGACCGGTGGGACTCTCCGTGGCTGAAGCACTGGGTGCAGCTACATGCCCCATTATGTAAAATTTTGTTTTAATGCTATGTTTGTACTAACCCTAGATTTAAGTATTAGTATGTTACTAACACATTTAGAATTGAATTGAACAGACTACCAAAATCTTCAGCTATAAATCAGTTCGCACTGTCCCTTTGTCCACTATTGCGGACAGGTGATACCAACGGACAATCTACACGAAAAACATTTTAACCCTCCAGCCCGCTACCCACCGCATCTACAACACTACTACCTGTACACCCATGCATTTTAAATTCAACCTTATATCTGTACACTTACAGTTTAAGTTGTCTTGTAGCCGCGCTGGACATGTGACAACTTGATAAATTGTTAATTTGATTCTTGTTAGACTCGGGCATCGATTGATGGATATGTTTATTGTGGTTTGCAGTTCGAATATGGACTTTATTTGTGGGGTTTGCGGTGCAATTTGGAATTAAGGCGGTTGTTTTGTATTTTACGGTTTTGCGGATAGGTCCGATTTTGTGTAAGTTTGGGGGTTTGAAGCGAAAATAAACTTTTTAGGTAAATTGTCACGGACTATTTTAGCAATGGCATAAGGGGAAATTAGCTTACATAGGTAGTACCTTTTTATTTATTTTCAATTGTATGATGCCATGTTTTTTTTTAATCAAATTTCTATAAAGTAATATACCTACTGTGTATAATTGCATGAATTCTATAATAATTTAAATTGTATTTTTCTTATTTACTCGTAATGCATGTTAATTATAAGATGTAATAATGTTTTGAAAAGATGTGTCCCGCCGAGTTTGTTGCCGGTCCCATATTGGGATACCCTCCTCCAATTGAGGGGGGATTTAAATCTTCTCGAGGCAGAGGTGTACGGTTGGAGCCGGTATAGCTTTATTTGACGTTCATAAGCGCATTGTAATATGCCTACTTGAATAAACTATTTTTTATCTTTTTTATCTTTATCTTTTAATAGGGCAATAATAGGAAGTAATTTATTCAATAACAAAACTTATACAAACTATTATTAAAATTATGTATAAACTAAATAAATTAAAACTAACACTAATAAAATAAATAAATAAAACTTACCCACCTACCTTAGGTCCCCCAGATCTGTCCCCTGCGGAAGGGTGCCCATAAGGCTGGCTACATTCCCACGCTGAATAGCTATGCCTATTCTTTGGCCTAGGAATGAGCCAGCCCTAGGGTCACCCGTGGTTTCCAATAGGCTTTTTTTTAGGCCCTTAAAAAGATTGTGAGCGTCACGACACCACGGCCCCAGGGTCTCTACCGCGAACGCCGCAAATATGTGGTTGTTTGTAAGACCAGCATATTTGCGGCGTTTTAGGGTTTCAGCCGCAATAATATGTACTTAACCAAAGTTACCGACATAGCTCAAAGAATTAGCAAGCTGAAGTGGCAGTGGGCTGGCCATATCTCAAGAAGAACCGACAACCGCTGGGGTAAACGTGTTCTTGAGTGGAGACCGCGACTCGTCAAACGTAGTGTGGGACGCCCTCCGACCAGGTGGGATGACGATCTGCGAAAGACTGCAGGCAGATGCTGGATGCGGCAAGCTGAAGACAGGGCGCTTTGGCGCTCTTTAGGGGAGGGCTATGTCCAGCAGTGGACTAATATAGCCTGATGATGATGATGATGATGAATATGTACTTGGGATAGTTGGGATGTATACACTTAGGCCCACTTGCACCATTCCACTAAACCGCTTAACCCCGGGTTAGTGGGATGGAGCAAATGGGCCTTAGTTAACTTTTATTATAATTATTATACCTATTATCCACAGAAGAGACCTTTTTCTGAAATATGTTTGCCCCAAGCACAAAGTTCTTCACAATTGGAAGTGACTGTGATAATTTACTGGAATCCCCTAAACTCCGTAAATAAAACCAATATGAAGCCACCATTTGTTTAAGCTACTGGATTATTTTTAGGGTTCCTTGTGTTATTTCGATAACCAAAATTATGAGTTCAATGGGGTTCGGTCGAAGCAAGTCGAAGTATATTTGACAGATGTCGCCAGCATAGGTTTTGCTGTCAATCTCTAGTATTGTGACAATTTTTATTTTTATGTTATGGCCTGGACTCTATAGTTCGTTTTTTTAGCATTAGAAATAAGGTAAACAATCTTAAAAAAACACATTTTAAAAATAAGTTATGGCAAATATGTAACAATTATGAATCTAATACGATAATTTATATTCTTCTGCTTTCATAAATAATAGTTACTGATTTTCAAAAAGCGTTTGTCAATTAAAAGACATGTCAAGATCGCTTACCTTCTTTCAAGTTCTTTCTAATGCTAAAAAAAACGAACTATAGTCCTTTAAAGCCAAATCTCATAGAACAAAACTAGAGACAGGGAAAACTTATGCTGGCGCCATCTCTGCAAACCTTTGACAGTTTCCAACCCCATTAATTGAAGGATGGATACTACGGATCCCAACTAGTCATGAATGTTAAAAATTTGAAGATGTTGTGATGGTATTACTTACTTACTAGTTTGGCGCGATGACCCAAAATTAGTCTTGGCCTCCAACACAAGAGCTCGCCATTTTACTCGGTCCTGCGCGGATTCACGCCAGATGGTATAACTGGTACCTAGAAATCCCTCATACCTCATGCGCTTTTTACATCGTTTTTCTTGGGTAATCATTAGAAGCCACGCTCATGTATGTATAATGCGTGCTATTTTGTCCAAGTGTACAAAAATGGGACCCTGTCCTAACTCGTCCTAACAACGCAGTGTTACAACTCTTTGCTATTCTAATATCTCGTATGGACATTCAAGTTTTTCTTTCGATGGAAAGTATCTATAAAAACAAATTAAAAATTGCTGACACATAGCTTCTAGTGAAGAACCACAGACCATAGATTGAAATAAATGTAGTACCCTCAATATTACGCAAACATTGTGGATCGTTTCATATGTACTTTGACGTTACGAAAGCAATATATGAGAAGTGTTCTTTTTTAATCTTTGGTTCTGAGTTTGGTTCAATTTGTACACGGTACTTACATGTACACGAGTTAATTCAACAAATTTACACAAAACCTTAATCATACACCTAAACCTTCTACAAGAATCACTCTATTGATAGGTGAAAACCGCATGAATTTCCGTTCAGTAGTTTTCGAGTTTATTGCGAACATTAGATACAGACAGACAGTTAGGCATTTAGTAGACACAAACACCCGACAGTTAGAACGGCAATGAAAGCGCGATCAAGTAATGTTTAATGTTTGACATCTATAAAAGCTAGGGATGTTTTTGGCGTACAAATCTGTCCATCTGTCAATTCCCGCCATAATTGACAGATTCGTCCGCCAAATACATCTGCATCTGCACAGTACACGTATATATATCGATACCTTTGGGTTCAATTGGCGTAAAGGACATTTTGGCGACAATTAGTTATATACCATATATATACATTATATGGTATATAATTAATTTTCGCCAAAATGTCCTTTACGCCAATTGAACCCAAAGGTATCGAATATGTTCTATAAGGTGGTGGTACTAGTGCTCGACATGCTAATGCCCAATTGATTACACCCTGCTGTCACCTCTATTGACAATGACTTAAGTTTCAAGATGACATGTACGGGGACCGCGTCGAGCACCAGTACCACCTTACTTAGCTAAAGAAACAAGCGAAATAACGAGCAGTAGAGTAGTCTAGTTCGCTAGTCCATTATTGGTCTGTGTAAGTCTGTACGGAACCGTTTACGTAAGTCGAACTTACTCCTGGACATTTTTTCGTACTAAATATAGACATCAACTACCTTAAATCGCCCGCAACATGTGTAGGAAACGTCCCATTACTAAAATCCTTTACACAAAAACTGTGGCTCTTAACACAGAATACATAGAGTTCACAATCGGCTGTAAAATGGAGATGTTAGTCATTTTTATTGGGTTGGTTTAATATTAATCACTTGGTTAATCTGTATATACCTTCACATTGTTAACTGGTTATTTGTAGACCTTATTGTTAAGGGCAAAAGGTTCAATTATAGACAGTTGATAATATAGTGTTGTTAGTAGAGTGGTTCACAGAATCGTTATTTTTTTACTTTAATCCTATGGAATGTGAATGGAAGTGAATGACTATTTTTATGTTATTTAATTACGTCGTTATGGTTTTATAAAATGTAAACATGGGTAACATCAAATGCCGGAGTTTAGAGTAAATTAGTCTTTGAGATGTTTGTAAGAATCTGGGAATTATATTTCTTGAAAACTATATATTATAGGTACTTACCTAATCTTATTGTAAGTACAAAAAGTTTCAGAGCAATCTAGTCGTTTTAAATGAGATACGCTACGTTTGTACGGAGAACCAAGCATGCTGCGGAGTGCGGTCTCTTAAGTACCTAATGAATACTTACCAACTACCGGTCCTTGATGTTATGAAATCAGCTTAAAAGCATCAATTGTGACTAATTTTATTTATTGCCAACGCCCCAAAGCCATCTATTACCGTGAGCGATTCCAATAAAACCACTGAATCAAAGAGAAAAACTGCGCTCCGACCGTATAAATATTTTATTTCGGATAGTGAGATTGGGGTGGCCACGAGATGAATGCGGACACGGTTTTACTTTTAAACTCTTGTCGGGGAAACTTTAAAGTGACTGCCTATCCGTTGCTCTATAAAAATATACACGATCAGTAGCACCAAAGATACATTGATTGAGTAAAATTTGTCATCCACTGATGCGTTGCGTGCGATGCGTCCGATACGTACGATGCGGCCATGTGGACGTCTACCTCAAAGCAAATTGATTGAGTAAGATGTGTAAAATCTGAAACGAGTTCGTGCTTCTGATTGTCAAAAGTTGACGTTTGACAATTCAGTGACCGCAAAACATGGCGTAGTACAGCGTCATCTGTTTTGGGTGTCAAACTAAGGGGCACGTTTTTTTCTTACACTGTACCTCTCTATTTACAATCAATTCTCTTTGGTAGCACAAAGGTTAATTCAATTTAATGCACTTATAAAGTCACGTTGATTTTATTAAGAGCGCGGGCAAATGCTTGCATCCCTGGGATACCCGGTGTAACTTTTCACTGTCTAGCTACAAGAGGAGAATGCGGAATACTTAAATCGTTAAGTATGAAAATCGTTTCACAATCACTAAATTCCAAAAAATATGTCCAATAGAAAACTTCGAGATATCTACTCGTAATTTGCTAAACTGCCTGCCTGCATGTACCTATGCTAAACTTTATTTCGTTTTTAACAAGATTTTATTAGGTCGACCTATTTGTAACTAACTATGTAATGGAATCTAAGGCAACTAATTTAACCGTCTTCCAAGGATCGTAGCGTCATGAAAATTGGCAGCTGTATGTAGTTCTGATGACAATACAATAATATGGTACTGTCGAACTGATTTGATGATGGAGACAGGACGTGGCCATAGGAACTCTGTGATGAAACAACACAACCTAATTGTGTTAGGGGTTTTTAGAATTGTTTCGATGAGTATTAGTTGTCTGCCGTAAGAAAAGTACAGTCAGCGATAAAAGCTTGTACCAAAAATATACACCTCGTTCGCACTAATATGTCAGTACAAGCGAGATGCATAGAAAGTAAGTTCCGTTCACGCTAGCGTTTATGTCAGTGCCAAGCTGTACGTCTACCACCAGTTTTGACATTGACATATTCGCTCACGTCTACGTAACTTACTTTCTATGCATCTCGCTCGTACAGTACAGGCATATTAGTGCAAGCGAGATGTACAGAAAGTAAATTACGTAGACGTGAGCGTTATGTCAACGTCAAAACTGGTGGTAGCCGTACAGGGTGGTAGCCGCGCTGTAGTACAAAGTTTGACAGTGTAAACTTTCAACTCAAGTTAGAAACTGTCATCCATTTTATTTACTTCTAATTATAAAACTAACTACTGAGTATGACAGAATCCCAAACTTAACTCCATTTTAATCAGTCAATCGTGTGAATCTGTTCCCCTAAATTCGCAACTTATGGCAACCCCACTCCGGGAGTTGGGAACTTTTACTAATATGTACTAGTCAAATGGACTCTCGAGAATTCGGTCATGCTATAAAGAACCTTGTACCAACGGATTAAAGTACGAATTGTATTGATACGGTTCCGTATTGCCGTCTGGCACTCATGCATATGGAAATCGGGACTTAGGTCATAGAATAAATACCTACCCACACTTGATAGTTTTATTTGGTCCGCAATTTTGAGTGTGGATAGAGTCTACGTTTTAGTGGCTACATTATTAACAAAGTTTGCTAACCAGAGCAAAGCTAGCTTTGTATTTTAGGTAAGTACCTTAATATATCCCGTTCTGACGAACTGACAACTATTTAAAAATACAACGTGTACAAATGGATATTCCGATGTATGTAGGTACTTCTTTTGTTATGTTATTTTTAACATTTAGATTTGATTCTAGAAATTCTAGACTAGTATTTTTTATGTTTGAAGATCCTTTTGTGAAATTCTTAGTGTTAAATTTGATCTGTATAATAATCCAATGTTATTATGGAATAATATTAACATCAATAAATTGCTCTGATAATTAGATTAAGATTAATTACGATTCATAAAGGGGCCCACTGATTAACAGTCCGCCGGACGGTATCGGCCTGTCAGTTAGAACAAAATTTTGACAGTTCCGAACAACTGACAGGCCGATACCGTCCGGCGGACTGTTAATCAGTGGGCCCCTTAAGAGCTTGTTGCTAGGCCTACATGAATAAAGTATATTTTGAATTTGAATTTGAATTTGACGTGTGTATAAATAAAATTACTCGTATCTATGAATTGTTTGTATGATACTTACTTGAAATTAGTTTTATCAAATTGGTTCATATTTTCCATATAAAATATGCATACCTACGCGAGTAAAAAATCGATTTGATATGCACGATTGGCTTTTCCATTCGATATCATTTCATTTTTCGCTCCTGGATATGACGAATTTTACGAAGACGCACGTAAACGCAAGTTCATTAAGTATTTCCGTTTGCGGAAGCTAAAATAAAAACCATTTATTGAAACCTGTGTTTTAGTTTAAGGGACGCTGATTCGATTCCAGCCAGATTTACCTTCACCGAAAAGCGACTGGTAAATAACAAATGACGTACAGTCAACGGTAAAAATATGGGTGGACAAATCATCTCAAAAATATGTCCCATAACTCTCATGTCAGTGAATTAAGAACTATGGGACATATTTTTGAGTAAGTTGTCTACACCCATATTTTTACCGTTGACTGTAGGTACATAAGTTCCGAAAAACTCATTGGTACGAGCCGGGTTTTGAACCCGCGATGACTTTTTATTTGTATATTATGACATTTATTTCGGTATGTAAAATATACTGACGTTATCGTTACAGAAGCAGTCACGAACCTAGAAGTTGGAGCTAGTTTAGAGTTAGGCTAAACTTTGTGACCTAATTCCACTAATTCAGAGCAACGAGAACGTACAGCAAAAGATTAATGTAGTCAATAAATTATGTACACCAACATTATCATTCGTGCTCTTTAGCCCAAGTATAGTACCGTTCTACCATTATGATGATGATGATGAATGATCCTTCCGGCCGATTTCGGCCATGGCGACCACTTCGACTCCTATACTCTACAATCTTTAGGTATTTAAATTAAATTAACTATAGAAATAATACTAATTATAGGAAATAACATGTCGGACGCCTCGGCCCGGGCACGGCCCGGTCTAGCGTGAGTCATCCTTTACAGGCGCGATACATTTTTCCAGTACTTTAGAATCAAATAAGAAAAATGTGATATGTACCCGAGTAGTTAACTTTCTCAAAAGTGACCTTTTTCTTGCGGGCAGGAAAGAAAACTTATGTCCATGCGGACGTCGTGTAAATATCTCCATCTGTCAAATGCTGTCAAGAGACGTTTATCGTTTCTTTATCACGCGATAAAAGCTCGTTTGCTTGTTTCCTTGTGCATAGGGCATTATATTACGAAGCCATTGTTAAGTTATTACTATACTATCTGGAGCTCAAATTAGATTAGAATACAATGGGTCCTGATTATTGAATAAAATAGAGTTTGATGACTGCAGTGTGATCTCAGCGGGTTTATGATGGTTGCGCTTTTATCGTCTGTCATTGACCGTCACTTTACAGAATGTGTTTTAAAATAAGTTTTTGGCAAAAATTTCATTTTTGGTACAAGCTTTTATCGCTGACTGTACTTTTCATACGACAGACAACTAATACTCATCGAGACAATTCTAAAAACCGCTAACACAATTAGGTTGCGTTGTTTCATCACAGAGTTCCTATGGCCACCTCCTGTCTCTATCATCAGATCGGTTCGACAGTACCATATTATTGTATTGTCATCAGAACTACATACAGCTGCCAATTTTCATGACGCTACGATCCTTGGAAGATGGTTAAATTAGTTACCTTAGATTCCATTACAAGTTAGTTACATACAGGTCGACCTAATAAAAGCTTGTTAATGAGTGTATCACACGTACACCTTCGTGTGTATCTTAACTACCTACAGCAAAGGACTGATGTCAGTAGGGCGACACTCCTCCTTTCAGGCATACTCGGCTCCGTTCGGCTCAGCATTGCTCCGAGCAATTATTAGGGTTGGCACAACTTGACGTCACTTTGCGTGCACGACCACAGATAAGGATAATGACTTGAATTTTGACAATCCTAAATAGCCAAAAAGGATAGTACCATATATTAGAAAGGGCATTCGTCCCTGAATCGCTGTCAAACTTCGGTTTTGTAGGAAGTGCGATTTCTGTACGGTAGTACTATTATTTATTCTGTGCTGATGTCTTTCAAGGCCTTTATTTTTTCGTATTTTCGCCACGGCCGTGAAATAATAAGCGTCTGTGGGTCCGATTCGGATTTTGAAATAGACATCTGTTAGATATCTTTTAGACATCACCAAGATACAATAACGATATGTTTAAGATCTAACCTATTAAATTTGACATTTGCGCGATTCTGGAGATACTGTTGAACGATTTCCACAGGATATGACTTAGAGATCCAATTCACATCTAATATATATCTTACTCTATCTAACGTAAAAGTGACATTGGTTGCCCGAATTGCGCTGCAAAAGAGAACTAGTTGATATCTAAACTATAACGTATCTAGAATGGATCTAGTACGTGTCGTCTCTTGTGAATATCTTGAAGTTCGAATACGGCAGTGTAGCAGTTGATTTCGTATGCCAAGGGTGAAGCCATGACGTCATGGCACCTGTCTTCCAAATATTTAATAAAGCAAAGGCAAGGTGTATCTGAGTTAAACCACAGACTGTTTTCTTTCCTTTCGTAAAACTGGGATTTTGTTACAAAAATGGGTGACAGCTGCTTCTTGATTCTTATGATTGCATGGGTATCTCGTAGTGTATTTCTTTAGGTACCTAGTTAAATAAATGTATACATACTAAGAATAGCAAGGGAATGCTGCCAGCATCTTTGGCACAATGCCGCGGGGGCCTTATTTAGATTTATTTTAATTTAGATTAAAATTTTTATACGACAACGGTTTCACTCACTTGAATTTTTAGTCGCTATTGGCGACATGTTTCGGGCCCGTCGGGGGTCCTTCCTCAGGCTCGAGTGCCCGCGGCGACTGCAACATTTTAAAATATGTCTCACGAAAGTTGAATATCAATTGATTTAGATTAGTTTATGTAGTTTATAATTTTATTTTAAAGTAATTTTATATGTAGCTTCTCTATTATTTATTTAAATTACATTATTTAAATAAATAATGTAATTTAAATAAATATTAGACAAAATTATATTACTACATATACATTAATAGTTTCTCACGTATTCTATCTATTAAGAAGTTGTTATAATGATAATAAACTCGTATAACTTAATATAATAAATACCCACTACCTAATACATTATGTACTGAATGTAAACTACAGTATGCAGACTGCATTAACTAATAACTAGGTACTTAGCACCATGAAATATAATGGAAAATGTAATATTGTAAAGACAAAATCGATGTGCGCCTGATTCTGATTCCGAAGGAGTTGCAGCAAATTTCTAAATGGTCTGTAATATTGAGTTGAGTGTGATATCAAATAGTTTGTGTTTAGATTAATTGTAATTTTAAGTTGTTTTTATTTAGGTATCGTCTTGGGTCGTCCCATTCGTTTTTCGTCAAGTCCTTAAATTAGTCCTATTCTGCTTTCGTCACCCATTCTACATTAGTCACAATACTCACAATTCACAATTGTCGGTGGCTTTCAATGTAGAATGCGTGACGTAAGCTGAATAGGACTAATTTAAGAACTTGACGAAAAACGAATGGGACGACCCAAGATGATACCTTTATTTATTGTTATATATCTTATGTCTAATAAATTTATATTACATATTTAAAATCGAAAGGAAAATTAAGGGGAGAGGCCTTTGCCCAGCAGTGGGACACTCAAATAGGCTAGTGTAAACATGATAAAGTGATAACCGATAATGAGCTCTCTCGAGTGCAGCCCAACAATCGGCATTGGAAATGGTCATAAAACTATAGCGCGGCAAGGACTGACACTGACAGAGCATCGCCGCGATGGCGGCGTCGTAGTGGAGTTTCCCAAGTTATGTCTGTTTCATTGTATTAATCCTTTATTTGATGACGATTGGTGTTTTAGTTTAAATGGTTTAACACAAGGAAAAAAAATCGAAAGTATATTTTTAATCGACTTCAAAAAAGGAGGTTATCAACTCGACTGCATATACATAATATAATATATTATCTCAGAACTCCGTCATTTCTGAACGGATTTGGAAAACCGATTTGGATGATTATTATACGAATACCACTCGTTGTGTCTCGTTGTTTTCAGTTTACCAAAGCTCAAGCTCAACAGAATAAGGATCCAGAAAATAATCACTATTGATCTAGTACTAATACTGTTAAAGCTACTTTGAATTATTAAACATCACGAATGACGGTTCGTCATTGAAAGGGGATTTCCATTACATTAGACAAGGATTGATGGTTGAATGTACTTTGGTAATCATGTGCCTTTATAATGACGAATGCCTTTATAATTAAGAGTACCTATTTATGTAATAATCATACCCCCTTATCAATGTTGAGCTTAGGGAATGCAATCGCGATCTCGCAATTTCGAGATATCGCGAGATCTTGCACGTATTTTCGAGATTCAATCTCGTCGATAGGAAATCTCGGTTTTTGCAATTTCGATGAATATTTTCAGGATCTCGAACAAGATTGAGAGAGATCTCGAAACACCCAATTTCGATTTAGAATTTTTGCGCGAGATCTCGAATCGCCAATCTTGGTGCGAGATTGCTGCAGTACTTATTGTAGCGCGATGTTTCTGCCGACTGCATTACTGCCGCAAATGTAAAAATCAATGTTTTTGCCAGGAATTTTGACATTTGCGGCAGCAATGTAGAGAATGCCGTGTGGCATTAAGTCCGCCGTATTTTTTACTGTGCAATAAAGTTAAATAAATAAATGTCACGCCGCATTACTGCAGCAATAATGCTGATGCCTGATGAATGATGATGTCTGAATTTGAACGGTACCTTAATTGCAACATAAATGCTGCAGCTGCCATTCGAATGTCACCTTAAGCAGCAGCTACGCTTCCCCAACAATAAATTCGTAGCAAAATGGCTTGAAAACGGGGCATGGCAAGTAGGAAACTAGTTAACAATTTAAAACGAATTATTCGCGACTTCTAGTAACAAGTGTTGGTAACTCTTTACACGCCTCTACATCCTTATACACTCATGGACAAACTTACGAACGCAAAACTTACTTTAGGTGCTGTACAATATTTTTCAAACTCGAAGGTTAGGATGACACCTGTTAAAACGCTATAGTGTAAACAACATTATTTGCGGTATTTGACGTCTGTCACTCACAACAGCAATACTACGTAAAATGTCTTGCACATCCAAATCTCAAAGGAAAACAACTGCACTGCGAACGTTTACGTTCTACGTCTTTTTTTTTTAATTTTAGGGTTGGCCGGACACCACCGTTATGAATCGGTAGTCACCTAAGTAAATGGATATGAATTTTTCATTTTTCTTTTAATAAAAATAAGGAAAAGGTGGATAATTAACTGTAAATATGGATATATTTATCGTCACTTAACAGACAACAAATTTGACACAGAAATAACATAAATAAACTTTAAAATAGATCCCCAGTTAGTTTCAATTTTGACAATGGGTGCGACCTACTCGGTCGGTGTATTAAATGCATTTAGCTTGCGGGAAAACCATATAATTCTAGCTTTATTTAAATCTCAAATAAAAATTCATTATACGTCACAATTCGATACCTCAGTCTACGTGCCATCCAATCGTAATCGCTTGCTGTGACAATCGATTTGCGTTAGTTACATCTCTATATACGTCAGTCATAATGTGTCAAATACCGCAAATAATGTTGTTTATACTATAAATCTCGCAAAATTGTATTGTAATGACAGGTGTCATCCTACCCTTCGAGTTTGAAAAACATTATAATCCAGTAATTAAATCTTGTTTTTTGCGTCCTTTCCTCGAAAGGCCGTAGCAGGATATGGGAGGAAAAATTTTACATCTAGAAATACAATTGTGCTAAGTTTTGTTGAAAAATGTCCAGTGGTTGAGCCGGAAAAAAAATCCGAATTCATCAAATCTAAAACTATTGAACCTTATCATAGGTACCTACCATCTTTTTTAAGGTTCCGTACCCTAAGGATAAAAACGGGACCTTTTTGAGTCCTAAGTACCTAATGAAAAAATGTAATGATTAGAAATATATGAAAAAAATTACTAGGTATCCCAGGCGAGACTCGAACTCGACATTAAGTTTTGATTGCAGCGTAATAAAATAGCTTTAAATTCATCTCTATAGTACAGTTTATAACTTTAAAACGAAAAATTGTATTGAAATAGCTTTCATCGTAGCCAACTATGTGAAAAATACTCTTTTCGTACCAACTGCAAAGGAGCGTAACAAGTAACATGCATTTTTCAATGAAAATTTTCTAGTTGCAGCAAAGTGGCTTCTAAACCCGTAAAGGCGGCAATAAGAAACTTGTTACTTAACTATTACACTCCCACTTCGTACTTCTAGTCAGAGTTTATATAACTTATATAATATAAGTCGAAAAAAAGTGGATACTTAATTTTATTTCAAGTGTACACTATACTTTGTTTCACATTTAGGATTTTTTATGTTATGTGAGTTATTTTTACTTAGAATCCCGAGCTCGAGCTCTTTCATATAAGTATTTTTAGATGTTTCCATTTTCATATATTTTTAGATTTTTCCATTCCGTTAGGTATATTTACAAATTCTATGAAAAATGGTAACAGTATGGAAATGAAAATGTTAAGTTACTTCTCTTCTATTAGGATCGAAAGAGCTCGTGATTCTGAGTAAAAACATAAAAATGAAAAGAGTGTGTGAGTGTACTACGAGTAGGTACTTTATAAAATAGCCCATGTAACCGTTTTGATGATTCAATTTTAGTGACTGATCTACTATGTACATATTTTACTGACCAGCTACCGTTATTAATTAGATTATAGAGCGTACATTTATTTTGTACCTAACTGATTAAATTTAATCACACCCAATTTGAAATCAATCGGTCCAGTATTTTCGGAGCAATGGCTGTGAGGCTGTGACAGACTAATGTCTAGTGTGGCTACCACCAGTTTGGCACTGACATAAACGCTATCGCTATAAATTACGTAGACTTTAGAGTATATGTCAATTTTGTATCTGTGACTCATGGGACGGGTGGGACCTTTCGCGAAAATTGAAACCCGAAAGGATTTCGTTTTTCGTTTTGAAGTTTCGAAAACTAAAAAACCGTAGACTAAAAAACTAAAAAGTAGTATTTGAAAACTGTTCAAATATTTTGGACTTGCTCATAATGAACTTCATCCTAACTGTTTTAATAAAATTGTACGCTAGTTCTACTTATGTTTCATTACATTCAAGTTTTGAAAAGTACTTGAGACTCAATTAAGAAAAACGGGGTATCTATGTACCAGAGTCGTTAACTTTGATTGTATTGTCCACAGAAGCGACCCTTTTTTATAAGGTGTTCGGACTTATTCGCATCTTTCCTGTAGACATCGCAAAGTTAAGAGAATCTAAAGCTAATTTTTACGCGGCACCTTTACAGGCGAGGCGGGATACATTTTTTCAGTACTTGAGACTCTCATAAGAAAAACGAGGTATGTACCAGAGTCGTTAACTTTTATTGTATTGTCCACAGAAGTGACTTTTTTCTAAAATGTGTTTGACCCTTTCGGACCTGTGTTGGGTTATTAATTAATGAAACACCGCTTGAATATCTTATTTAATTTTATAACGTCTATAACCAATATTTGCCTATTTTCAACATGAAAAACATCCGATCAGTAAACCAGGCCAACCGCACCCCACCTTTCGCAGTCGAGTAATTAATATCCGGCAGTCAAAGAGTGTTCTCTGGATGGGCCCCATTTCCTAAACGCTGCGGGACCATCAATTTCGAACACGGACCATTAGCGTATTGGTTCGGGGCCCTTGAAACGGGGCGCTAGATGGAAAGCACTAGATTTTGTGAAAAATCTATAGGTACCCAGAAGTTTTATTTTGGCGTTCGCGATGTTTCGGATTTTCAGTGGTACGGTACTAATTTATTTTACTGGCAAGGAGACTCTTGGACAACAGAGACGTTGCAAGTCATCGAATGTCACCGATATAACAAAAGATTAATGAAAATAAATTAAAATTAGACAGGTTTTCGTGATTTTTTTTCTATCAAAACCAACTTGCCTTTCATTAAAATGTGTAAAAAATTAACAAATTATTCATACACTTTTTATAAAAAGGTATATCTTTACACTAAACTGTACTGAATAATATTCTCCACTAGCTTTTGCCCGCTACTTCGTCTGTGTGGAATTAGTGACAGCAGCTAAAGTAGGTATAGCGCCTGGATAATGCTAATAGCAATCATTCAATTCGCGCATTGCTTACTTCAATTATTAGGCAATTCATTAACTCTTTCAATTCCACCCCCCTTTGCATTCTATTCAGGGATGATTTCCGACATAAAAACTATCCTATGTCCTTCCCCGGGACTCAAACTATCTATATACCAAAATTCAACTAAATCGGGTCAGCGGCTTAAGCGTGAAGAGGTAACAGACAGACAGACAGACAGACACACTTTCGCCTTTATAATATTAATAATAATTAGTATGGAATTGTTGAAGCGTATAAGTATTTCAACTGTTTTTTTTGTTCACAGGCTGCGTCTTCCCCGCACGCTGGCATGGTCGCTGGTTCCAATCCGGCGTCATCCAACCCATCTCTATCGAGGGGGACCGGCTCTCCAACAAGGGGCGGTGCCTCTCGTCTGAGGGGGACAAGTTCCTTATCGTCGATGAGTAAGTATACTTTACATTTCACTGTAAGATGGTAGCTGGTTTCAGTTGGCATCATCCAACTCATCTCCATCGAGGGTGACCATCTCTCAGGGCCCAGTTTCATATTGTACGCCTGAATACTTGTAGTCTCAATGTCACACTTGTATTTTCTTGGTATAAACTGGTGGTTTCGTTCAGAGTCGAATTTTTGATTCGGAATTTTAAGAACTATTTTAAATATACGTCTACCGTTTCCTGTCACAATTAAGTATATAAGCCGCGCCTAAGTTAGTTAAAGTTTGCCTGGCTGGATCTTATGAAAAGAAAGATTGTTCAGTGTAAGTAAATGTTGGACTAACTATTTAATTATGCTCACATAGGGTACAATGTTTGAGTAGGTCGTTTGTACTATGTAAGTACTGTTACTGTATTACACAGTAGGTTTTAAAAATGTCTTGTTTATCAAAAGATTTTTTTCTTTCGCAGGAAGGGGTGTTATCGATGTGTGGTCATGCACGAAAAACATACCAACGTTCTGCAATATAAAGAAAGTGAGTACAAACCCACCTATGTACCTAATGCTCGGTTGATTACATGTTTCAAACATCCCGATTAGGGAATGCAATCTCGATCTCGCAATTTCGTGATCTCGCGAGATCTCGCACTAATTTTCGAGATTCAATCTCGTTGACAGGAAATCTCGACTTTTGTAATGTCGGTCGAGATCTCGATTAATATTTTCGAGATCTCGAACGAGATTGAAAGATTGATTCGTGTGAATTACTTTGTATTAAGTAATCTTTTTGACGTTAAATTCATGTTGTTACGGCAGTGCTATTGTGTGCGGCCGGCTTTAGCTGACGATAAAAGCACTGTGGCGCGCTCTGTGTGGAATGTCAAATTAGAGATATATATTTCTTCTCTTTTTTTTATTATTAAATGTTGACTTAATTTGCTCTAGTTATTTTCAAAATATAACATGATGTACCCTAAATTAGTATATACAGAATCCTTAGAGATTTTAGATCAAAATAACACATTTTTAATTATTTTGTCATATCTCGATCTCGTCAAGATTAATCTCGATCTCGAAAGTCTTACGGTCGAGATCTCGAAACACCCAATCTCGATTCAGATTTTTCGTGCGAGATCTCGAATCCCCAATCTTGGTGCGAGATTGCATTCCCTAATCCCGATATCTACATATCCCGATATATGGTTACCTATTCGCATTATCTTCCAGTATTTATATGCTTACCGAGACTAAAGTCATATATCATTTATTCTTCAATTTTGGCACATTACTATACGCTTTTGAATGTCAAAAAGGAAAAACAATAGTTCTAACCCTCTGAACCAAGAAGATACCAACGCAAGAAACTCGGCGATCCTCTTACAGAACAAACTTCTTCTTTGTCGGTCTCTCATTACTGAGGATCGTGACCAGTTTTTGGAGCTCCTGTTAATTTTTCCCGTCGGCCTCAATCTTCCCTAGCCCTCACCGCATGAGGTGGCCTCTTTAACTTCAGACCATCTAGTCAGTGGGGGGTCCTGAGGTCTAACTAATGAAACTATAATTTTCAGCGTTTTGCCACCGCCGAGACGCATTACCCCACCTCTGCTCTCTCATCACCGGAGACGCTCTCCTCTACTCCATGTTCAGGGAGAACGCGGATCCTGTCGACTGCCCGCTGAAAGGGCCCTTCTCCTTCACGTATAACAGGTATGTTGAATCAGCGTTCTGCCACCGTCGAGACGCATTACCCCACCTCTGCTCCCTCATCACCGGAGACGCCCTCCTCTACTCCATGTTCAGGGAAAACGCGGATCCTGTCGACTGCCCGCTGAAAGGGCCCTTCTCCTTCACTTATAACCAGAGATCGGACAGATTGGCGTCATTGCTCGCAATAATGTGGACATGGCTCCAAATTTGATTAAATAATTAATCATTTTTTTTTTTACCTGAGAGTTAATTTTGTTCCCTAGTCAATAAATAGCACTTAAATAATTTAAATATATTTTTGATATAAAAAATGAGTACCTACAGAAAATTTTAAAAACATGCTGATTATTTTCTTTAATAAATTTACATTATAAGAAATCTTTGTGTTATTTATTGATTAGGAATCAAAATTAAACCTCAGGTAAGAAATTAATTAAATGATTAATTATTTAATCAATTTTGGAGTCATGTCTACATTATTGCGAGCAATGTCGCAAATTTGTCCGGTCTCTGCTTATAACAGGTATGTTGAATCAGCGTTCTGTCACCGTTGAGACGCATTGCCCCACCTCTGCTCCCTCATCACCGGAGACGCTCTGCTCTACTCCATGTTCAGAGAGAACGCGGATCCTGTCGACTGCCCGCTGAAAGGGCCCTTCTCCTTCACTTATAACAGGTATGTTGTATCATCATTCTGTCACCGTAGAGACGCATTGCCCCACCTCTGCTCCTTCATCACCGGAGACGCCCTCCTCTACTCCATGTTCAGAGAGAACGCGGATCCTGTCGACTGCCCGCTGAAAGGGCCCTTCTCCTTCACGTATAACAGGTATGTTGAATCAGCGTTCTGTCACCGTTGAGACGAATTGCCCCACCTTTGCTCCCTCATCACCGGAGACGCTCTCCTCTACTCCATGTTCAGGGAGAACGCAGATCCTGTCGACTGCCCGCTAAAAGGGCCCTTCTCCTTCACGTATAACAGGTATGTTGTATCAGCGTTCTGCCACCGTCGAGACGCATTACCCCACCTCTGCTCCCTCATCACCGGAGACGCTCTCCTCTACTCCATGTTTAGGGAGAACGCGGATCCTGTCGACTGCCCGCTGAAAGGGCCGTTCTCCTTCACGTATAACAGGTATGTTGTATCAGCGTTCTGCCACCGTCGAGACGCATTACCCCACCTCTGCTCCCTCATCACCGGAGACGCTCTCCTCTACTCCATGTTCAGGGAGAACGCGGATCCTGTCGACTGCCCGCTGAAAGGGCCCTTCTCCTTCACGTATAACAGGTATGTTGTATCAACGTTCAGCCACCGTCGAGACGCATTACCTCACCTCTGCTCTCTCATCACCGGAGACGCCCTCCTCTACTCCATGTTCAGGGAGAACGCGGATCCTGTCGACTGCCCGCTGAAAGGGCCCTTCTCCTTCACGTATAACAGGTATGTTGTATCAACGTTCAGCCACCGTCGAGACGCATTACCTCACCTCTGCTCTCTCATCACCGGAGACGCCCTCCTCTACTCCATGTTCAGGGAGAACGCGGATCCTGTCGACTGCCCGCTGAAGGGGCCCTTCTCCTTCACGTATAACAGGTGTGTAGAATATCTTTTGTAAAAAATTACATAGGTATGTGTATTATATTTATTATGTGATTTTGAAACAGCGTTGGTACATATAGACCTAAATAACCGTAAATTAAAAGAAATCATTAAAAATGTGAATATACAAAAATACTAAATTATTATTTGATGGAAAACTTGTTTTTGCATTTTTGACTGTAACTAGTAGGCTGAGCCTCTCCAGTTTATAGTTTTTATTGAACTTTTCCGATTTGTAAACTAATTTACACAAAATAACCTCTCGTGCTGTAATCATCCAAAGACCGAAAAATTACTTCCCGATCAAATTAACGTGATCATTGATTAATAGCCTCAGCAGATGTTAAACGGTCCGCTAATGAAGATCACTGCCACGTCACCGTCAACGTCATCTCCGTCAAGCACTAAATGACTTTTGTAATTAAAACGTGTGAAATCATCGCAATCCCATGGGTTATTAATTGACTGCTTTATTGGCTGATTGATGAAATTTTCTGATCAATTATCCTGTCAGAGAATCGGGGGTGAACGATTTTTGAACGATAAAGGCAATGCAGTTGAACGATAGCTGTAGGTAGGTAACCGTTTAATTATTTCTTTTACAAACTCGTGTACCCGTACCATGAGTTACTGGCAGTGTCAAAACTGACATATAACTCTAACATTTACGTAATTTACTTACAAGCGAGAATAGCGAGATGCATAGAAAGTAAGTTACGTTCACGGTAGCGTTTATGTCAGCAGCGTCAGCACTGATGGTAACCGTAGTGGAGCTTTTGTGTAAAGTTTTAATCACTTGTCAAAATAGTAAGTTGGGTTGTTTAAATTAGCAAACAGCTAAATGGTTAGAACCTTGGTTATACCTATATATTTTGATACAAAACACGAAGAACACAAAACACACATGTCATTCTTTTGTGATATTACTGCTGCGGCGAGTGTCGCCGTTGTATCTGTCAATTTCCTTGACAAATCCGGGGCCGGGCCGAAGCTTCCGGCGCTTCGTTTTCTATGGAGAGCACCACGTGATCACCGATCAGCCGTCATAGAAAATGACATGTCCGACGCCTCGGCCTTTGCCCGGCCCGGTCTGCGTGAGTCATCCTTTACTGCCGTGATTATAACATTCAATTAAGAAGAAGACAGATAGAGCCGCATTAAGACCGCTGCAGTAAGTCGCAACAGTAACGGACCTGCAGTTGAAATCGGAGTGAGAACGCAAAATGGGTTTTGTGGATGAAATTGACTTGGCATAGAAGGGTTTATCAAGGTCCTTGTAATTTTTCCAGAGGGCATGGAGACTGCAAGATCCCCGTGTCTTCCATCGAGAGCTGCACAGAAGACTCCCGTCTTCTGCTCAACTACCAGGCGTGTCCTGATATTTCTGCGTCTGAAAGTACAGGTATGTTAACAGCAAGATATTTTTACGTAATAGCTTTTAATAATAAAGAACCGACTTCAAAACTGTAATGTTGTGGTGTAATGTAGGTAATAGTCTTCATCTCGCTCCATGTCGCTCCATCTCCCTACTTTTAACATTGCAGTGAAGAGATATGGTACCGTCCTTTGAACTACGGATGAAAGAATCCCTGCTAACGTAGGTACTATTGGATGTATATAGGAGAACATTCTGCATTAATACTAGCAAATAAAACTATTTACCAAAAGTGTCTATCACCCTCTTGTTATAAACAAATAAAGAGACATCTATTTTTGTAAAGTTATTAATCTTAACTTAATAAGCAAACAAGCTAAGTATGTAGGTAAATAACTTAAATAATCATCCTATTCAAAAGTCTTATTCTTAAGTTGGCCCCTGTGAAATGATGCCGTGGATTCTGGCAGCGTTTTCTCGCTGAATCGTAAAACTTGTGCGTTGTGCGAGGAAGCTGCAAGCTTTTTTGTCACGAGTGCCATCCAAATACCAATGACCAAATTACGAAACTGGTCTTGTGCCGCTGGACCCTATGGGCCGAGGGTCTTGACGCCAAAAGCAACCAAATTAAGAAGAGTAAATCATTTTGAAGCATAGTTTTTTCTGCGTCAATTGATGCAGACTACTAAGATTTGAAACGGTGCAATACACAAAGGAAATTGTCTCGCGTTGTCAGTTTGTCTAGCTTGCAAATAAGTCGGGCAACGTTCCAGAGCTGAGGTGTCGTTTTGATTATACTTAGATTTAGTGGCAGTTTGAAATAGCTGTTTTAAGGGGACATTCAAGGAAAATAAATGGTTTAGCTTTGGCAGCTTTTTGCAGTTATTATTCGTTAGCAATCTGCAGTGCGTCAAATTTAATATACCTAGTTACTTGGCCCGTCAACGGCTGGAGCAGTCACTTTGTAACATTAACAATCCGAAAGCCATCTTTAGCAATAACAGTAATTGCTAGTAAGTACATATTTAATAACAGGACAGGGGCCTTACCATGATGTCCTTATTGCGATTTTGTTTAGGACCTAAACTGATTTGCTAAAGGACGGAGCTATATGAGTCGCATAACTCCGTCCCTTAGCAAATTCAGTTTAGGTCCTAAACAGAATCGCAATAAGGACATCATGGAAGGCCCCAGGAAAACTCTGATTTAATATCAATGTAATATAATAATAATTACTACACATCGGTAACTCGTGGCATTTAGGTAGCACTTAAAAGATTAGTGATGAGCACACATCGGTAACTCGTGGCACTTGACAGTTTCTAACTGACTAGTGATGTGACAATGTTCTTCCTATACTAGTCGAGAAAAAGAAACCACTAAAAAAAGGAATTAATTAAAGTATAATCTTTTAAGTGGTACCTAAATGCCACGAGTTACCGATGTGTAATAATTACATTTAAATTGTGCAATATTAGGTACTTATTATACCGTATTGTGTCTATATTACCGTTTTAACCTGTGGATACCAAGACACCGATCACCGCTAATGAGTTAATACCTGCTTACATCCATAAATGTAGTTTGTCAAAGGACTGTCTCATTTCAAACATAGACAGAGAGAATCTTACTATCTTTGTCTTATACTAGTACTAGCACCCAAAAGAAAAGTTACCTATAGTTTTTTTGTACTTATTTAGGTACTAACAAATTTGGTTTGACCAACTATATTTAAAAATATTTATGTAACTTAGCCTTAAGACCGCCCAGACCGAACACAAACGTAGGTACAAGCTGGATTGCCCGTTGTCTGTCTATTCCTGGCTATCCTGAACACAATAAGCATGACAGCTCTATTTTTAGCGTGATACTAATTTATTCATAGGACGTTCCGTGACGGTCTTGTTTATTCCACTGCGAAAACTTTGTCTTGGACGTTAGATATATTTTTGAACGTTTATTGTAAATCGGGAGTGCCCCCCCCCCCCCCCCCTTCAACTAGGGGGAACTAGGAGTGAACACTGAAAGGGGCGTGAAATCTGTACTAATAAAGACGTCTTCTAGATTTGGGTGGTTTCTTACCTGCACAAAATTTAAAGGCACATTTTTTTATGCCTTAACAACGTAAAAAGTTGGATAAGTTTCAAGAAAATTTCTCAGGAAACAAAGGGAAATATCATTTTGAAACTGGAAAATTTCCGATTCCCATACAAAAGTATGAGAAGTTCCCGAAAATTTTCCATAGGGAATTTCCCAATGTTGGTTACTTTCAGACGGTATATCATTACCGCCTTACATACCTAAGTTGGGTTACCAATGGAACACCAAAATGCGTTCAATATTTTTTGATTAATTACCCTCAGATTTTATTACACCACATGGGTGGCAAACGGTTAAACTGTAACTCCAGAGGGTCTACCGCGATCCACGTTCGACGTGTTGCCTCCCTGTCACACTTACGTACGAATTTACAAGTGCACCAGAGAGGCAACCCGTCGAACGTGGTTTGCGGTAGGCCCTCTGGGGTGTCACACGCGTTTGTCCGACCTTTTAATAACCTTTCTACTGTTTTTAAGATACCCACATAAAAGAAAAAAAAAACTATTTTTAACATTTATATTTATATTTCCAGTGGAAGAGCTAGAATGCCTTGCAACATGGAAAGAGGGCAGCCTCCGATTCCTCGTCGGCAAGCTTCACCACAACCACGCCACCAGCAACGAGGACCGATACCGCTGCTTCGTCTACGAGAAGACTAATGGTATCGGTAAGACTATTTCTAGGTTAGCTCGGATCTAGCTTGTATCTCGTGCAAGCTACTCAGTAAAACAAGGACCGATACCGCTGCTTTGCCTACGAAAAGAAGAAGACTAATGGTATCGGTAAGACTATTTCTAGGTTAGCTCGGCTCTAGCTTGCATATCGTGCAAGCTACACAACAAAACAAGGACCGATACCGCTGCTTCGTCTACGAGAAGACTAATGGACCTAATGGTATCGATAAGACTATTTCTAGGTTAGCGCGGATCTAGCTTTTATCTCGTGCAAGCTACACAGTAAAACAAGGACCGATACCGCATCTTTGTCTACGAGAAGAAGAAGACTAATGGTATCGGTAAGAGTATTTCTAGGTTAGCTCGGCTCCAGTTTGTACCTATCTCGTGCAAGCTATACAACAAAACAAGGACCGATACCGCTGCTTCGTCTACGAGAAGACTAATGGACCTAATGGTATCGGTAAGACTATTTCTAGGTTAGCTCGGATCTAGCTTGTATCTCTTGCAAGCTACACAATAAAACAAGAGTCAATGGAGATATAAGGAAACAACACTGAACTACCCGAAATTAGTTTATAAAAATGTTAGAGGTAGACAAAGAAATCGCAACTACCCTGTACCTCTGCCTGTACCTAAACGTAAAAAGTCATAACTACATCACATTAAATTCGTCATTGTTAATAGAATTCATCTAACCATCGGGTCTCTATACCTATATAATTATTATCGGGGCTTTAGGACGTCGGGCGGACGTTTACTTACTTACCGTATGTACAATTAAATGAATATTGTGGTAGGTACAATCTTGCACAGTCGACGTCAAAGATACGTTTACATTTTTCGCCTTATTACAAAGGCGTTAAAAAAAAAGGTACAAAAGTGTAAACGTATTTTTGACGTCGACTGCACAAATCGACCTAGTTCCACAATAAGCAAGTCTTGGTTTGTAAGTGTAAGTGTAAGATAATGAAAAAAATATTCTTACAAAATATCACAATTCACAACATCCTCTCCATCATGTTCCAGCATCAACAGGCGTGAAAGAAGGCCCAGGCTCCGGCGACGTGGAGTACCGAGTGGCCCAGTCGGGGGACGCGACCTGCAATGGGCTGTTCAGCGCCACGGAGGGGAGTAGGACCATGGCTTTAAAGCGAGGTACGTCATCAGTGTTGCCAGATGGTCACAAAAGTCACATTTTTCGTGACTTTTCGCCTTCTCGTGTGACCTGTGCGTGACTTACGATCTTGAGGCAATTTTTGTGACTTTTTAAGCTAGACGAATTTTGGACCCATGGTTAAAATGCTAGGGGAACTAAAGTGGAAAACACAACTTTTTTTTCTTTCAGATCGATTATTTCCGAAAATATTAAGTTGATCAAAAATAGTCCTTAAAGACCCTTATTCATTTTAAAAGACATATCCAAGACACCCACACTATAGGGTAAAAGCGAAAAAAAAAATCATCCCCACTTAATGTAGGGGAGTCACCCTAAAAAAATATTTTTTCTAGTTTATATTTTATGACTTTGTCAGTGTAGCAAATTTATATATTCATGCCAAATTTAATAATAGAAAGTAGAAAAAAATATTTTTTTATGGTGGCTGCCCTACATTAAAGTGGGGATGAATTTTTTTTTGCTTCCACCCTATAGTGTGGGATGTCGTTAGATAGGTCTTTTAAAACGAATACACTTCAAGAACCATTTTTTGATCAACTTAATATTTTCGGAAATAATCGATCTGAAAGAAAAAAAGTTGTGTTTTCCCCTTTAGTTCCCCTAACTTTTGAACCATGGGTCCAAAAAATATGAAAAAAATCATAAAAACATAGCTTAGTAAAGACTTTCAAGGAAAAATATAGCGAACCTAATCGGTATAGCTGTTTTTGAGTTTTTGCGAATAGTCTATTTTGACAGACGGGTAACTACGGAACCCTACACTGAACATGGCCCGACATGCTCTAAACCGGTTTTTTTTATATTTTATCAGCAGGCCCCAATTTCACCACGGTGACAGGTGCGACAATTGTAAAACATCACTGTTGCTGACGTCACATGCATCCATGGGCTACGGTTACCGCTTACCATCGGGCGGGCCGTATTTCTGTTTGCCACCATCATTGTATTATTTAAAAAAACTTTATTATATCGGAAAAACAGATATTTCTCTTGCTAAGTTTATGACAATTGTCACAAGAAACACTACAATTGTCACGAAATTCCGACATATAACTCATTTCCTGTCAAGATTCACCAACAATTCTACAAATATGTCGACTAGAAAAAATAATTCTTGTTTCACAACATAATTGTAAGACATACAATTGTAGCAAAATGCCTGTCATGTTTGTAAGTATTTCTATAGAAAATATTTTATAAAATTGTAATATGTCACCTGTCGCTTGACAATTGTCGCTCGACATATGTCACTGACAATTGTAGCCGTGGTGAAATTGGGGCCTGGTCACTTAACTTGCTTACTCCAAACTAAAATTTTTATTTATGATGAACAATTACGAAAAAAACCGGGCAAGTGCGAGTCGGACTCGCGCACGAAGGGTTCCGTACCATAATGCAAAAAAAAAACGAAAAAAAAAGCAAAAAAAAAACGGTCACCCATCCAAGTACTGACCACTTTGCTTAACTTTGGTCAAAAATCACGTTTGTTGTATGGGAGCCCCATTTAAATCTTTATTTTATTCTGTTTTTAGTATTTGTTGTTATAGCGGCAACAGAAATACATCATCTGTGAAAATTTCAACTGTCTAGCTATCACGGTTCGTGAGATACAGCCTGGTGACAGACGGACGGACGGACGGACGGACGGGCAGCGAAGTCTTAGTAATAGGGTTCCGTACCCAAAGGGTAAAACGGGACCCTATTACTTAAACCGTCTATTTTTTAACTCTAATTTAACTTTAACAACCTGAAGCTCCTAAAGTATTGATCGTAGAGTAAAATTAAACATAACCAAATTTGTAGGAAATTGTATGATAAAACTTTTGTCCGAAGTAATAGGCTACCTCGCACAACGTATCAGCATTGCGATACAGCGAGGAAATGCCGCCAGCATCCTTGGAACAATGCCTCAAGGGCCTATTTTAGATTTAAGCTAGTTATTAATTTAGTTTAGTAGTACCGAAGTAATTATAATGCTATTTGTACATATATTCGAGATATGAGCAAAAATAAGAAAAAAGGTACCTTTAACCCTCCCTGCACCCTCAGCACACCCCCTACCCTCGAGGACTTTTAGTATGTTTATTTAGACACCACAAGGTATATACCAATTTTCAAAACTACTCGAATTATTTCCGCAGATTTTTCTAATTTGCTTGGGTTATTTCTTAATTTTTTAACTTTCTCATTGACCCCCCAAAAGTAGCCCCCATGCTTAAAATTCATTTGTTTACATGACTTACATGTCCGTCTTTGGGTCACTAATTCCACCAATTTGTACCAAATTTCAACTTAATTGGTCCAGTAGTTTCCGTGAAAATAGGCTGTGACAGACGGACAGACAGACAGACAGACGCACGAGTGATCCTATAAATAAGGGTTCCGTTTTTTCTTTTTGAGGAAAAATCATAAAAGGTTAGTAGATTTTTTGTGAAATATATTATTTTCTGAATTTCTTCTAACAAAATCGATTTACCTACCCATACAATACAATAATATAAAAATGTGACTTGAGCAGCAAAAACGTGACTTTTAGGGAAACGAAACGTAACTTATGACTCCAGAGCCCTGGCAACACTGTACGTCATGGTCTTTTATAATAATTATTTTATGATAAAGGCTAAATTATATACATTGCTTTGAGAGACATATGCGTAAGGGCATCTTGGTTATGGACTTACTTTTTTTACGCTCGAAGTATTCGTATCACCATTAAGACCATAAAGGTCGGACGCCTGCGATGGGCAGGGCACGTGATACGAATGGACGAAGCCAGAGTACCCAAATGCCTTCTAGAAGGTAAGAGGTAAAGGCAAGCCCACAAGCTCAGATGGTTGGACGGCGTGTACCAGGTCATCAGGACCTTAGGAGTGAAAAGTTGGAGAAGGAAGGCCACAAATAGATCGGACTGGAGAGACTTGCTTGACCAAGCTAAGGCCCACCCGTGGCTGTAATGCCTCAGATTATGATGACGATTCGTAACACCAAATATTGATATAGGTTTGATATAGGTAAGAGGTTATGCTTAGAGTTAAGCCTCATTTACACGGCGCGAGAAGTTGCATGCAATATTCAATACATTGAACTATACGTAGAGTCCATAAAATTCAGTCGATCGACCAAATACCGCATAGTAACTAAAATCGCATACATGTTCTTGATCCGTCTGTCTAGATGGTCTCCTTCTTCTTCTTTATATTTAAGATCTGTGCTCTTGTCGGTGGAGCAATCTCCAACTCGTCCGGTTCTCTGCCAGCTCCTTAACCTTCTGGTATCACACGACCTGAACCTTTTCTTTTATTTGGTAAATTTTTTATTTTTTCTCTGTCTTCCTCTTCTTTTCTTTCCTCTATTTTTCCTTCTATGATGTTTGTAAGGAAACAAAATGTCTAAATTGTGCCGATAAATCTACATTTGATCAAAATTGTCTTAGATTGTCCTTGCTCGAGATTTCTCCCATCACCGTTGTGAACTAATAACTAATGAGGAATAGAACCAATACCTAACTAATAACTTTATTTCCAGTATCGGTCCGCTCCAACTGCCAATTCCCGAGCTGGATGACGTTCTCTCACACCTGGCACACCCTCGACTACAGCTCCAACTACACCTTTTACCAGCGGAACGCCACACTCCGCATCACTGACAAGTCTGGCGCCGACATCAAAGTGTACTGCGTCAGCGTGAAGGCCAGTTCGCCCAGCGGGAACTCGGTAGCGTTGGTGGCGCATTGGCAGCATCATTGGTGAGTTTACCACTTGTTCCTTTCTCTCTTTCTCATCACGGCTTTTGTCCCGGTTGCCTGAGATAGGTACCTACTACCTAGGAAGAAGGGACGTTGAACGTTGGCTTTTGTCCCGGTTGCCTGAGATAGGTACTACCTAGGGAGCAGGGACTAAAATCCTAGATCCACGACAATCTTGGGCAAGATCGTAGAACGAAGCAGCAGAAAGGGGAATTTGTATAATAGCAGAGGACTTTTTACGGCTGATATTAAGGCTTAGTGGCGCATTGGAGTTTAGGTAAAAACTGTTTTTTCTCATCACAATTTTTGTCCCGATTTAACACTTTAAACTCTCGCGTTTTGTACACATATTTAATTACACACCGGTCTACCGCGATATAATACATTTCTTTTTACCTTAAATTCCGACGGAAAGACTTTTCGAGTCTTTCCGTGACCACAGCTGGTGTAAAACTCGGCTGAAACGTCGGAATTTAAGGTAAAAACAATTAAATCATATTGCGGTAGACCCCTTTGTCCCGGGTAACACGTAGTTGGTTGTGAGGTATCTGGCCAGCAATGGATCTTTATTCACTTGAACCAGCCACGAAAATCATTCGTTTCTTTTTGAACAGCAACGCTCTTTTTTTCGCGATTTTTGTCCCATAAAAGTAAAGTAGGTACCTCTGCTATTCCTTTCTATCCATGTTTCTATTTGAGCTACCAACTTAATGTTTGCGACGGCATCCTTGAATTAATAATTGCTGAGCATAATTGCTGTTCATATCTCTATATCAAAATTTGATGTCAATTTTATTAATTTCGAGCAATTTCCAATTTCAAGTCCCCTTTGTACAGCAATTAAATATCTATTACCTACACAAGTACGTACCTGATGTTCAGTAAATGTCAAGGGCAAGAACCGTGCCGTCAAGGGCAGATACTCATTTGTAATTCTAGCGGAAAGTCCGTGCAAGTCCGTGACATCCGTGATAAAACAATTTATATTTTACTTGCCACTTAAAAGTTCAAGGTAAATGGACCTTTGCGGCGGTGGTTTAATGGAGTTTTCAAGTATTTCATTGCAAGTGATATTTATTAGAAGAGCTTTAAACATGACCCTCTTATAAACTTTGGTTTACCACATCATCATCATCTTCCTCGCGTTATCCCGGATTTTTGCCACGGCTCATGGGAGCCTGGGGTCCGCTTGGCAACTAATCCCGAGAATTGGCGCAGGCGCAGTCACTAGTTTTTACGAAAGCGACTGCCATCTGACCTTCCAAACCAGAGGGGAAACTAGGCCTTGGTGGGATTAGTTTGGTTTCCTTACTATGTTTTCCTTCACCGAAAAGCTACTGGTAAATATCAAATGATTGGTAGGTACGACCCGGGGTTTGAACACTTTGAACCCCGGACCTCCGGATTGAAAGTCGCACGCTCTTCCCGCTAGGCCACCAGTGCTCTGAACGTTTGTTTAACACATATGATACCTAAATACAATTGACATTATTCGATGTTCCAGCGTATCCCGCTACGTGTGCGTAGTCCTGTATCGGCGGGACACATACATAGCGGAGCTGCAGCGCGGCGCGCCCACCGCGCGCGCCGACGACGCCTGCTCCAACCATCACTTCAACGCCGTCTCCGAGCCCTACGTCACGCTAGTCGGTAAGGTACACCACTATATAAAACTGTTGGTTCGAAGTTCTCAACTGTGGGAGGTACTACTCCGATCTTAAGCATAAGAGCCCTGCGCGGCTCGGCTTAAAAGCTCACTATCAAAAAAGAAGTTGTCAACTGTGCGTTTCCTCAGAAACTTTATGCTCCGCACAGCTAAACTGTGGAATAAACTGTTGCCCGTGGTATTTCCGATACAACCTTAAAACCTTCAAGAATAGAGCGTACTAGGGCGGTTTGATAAGTAACTTGGTTCGACCTGAAAACAACTGTGTTGAGGAATGTTGTGTACTTACTTTACTACTTTATGAAATCAAGCTTTATGAAAAATGTAGAGAACTCACTCGGTTGAGATGCTTATGGCTTCATCTAATTCGCGTACTTTTATTCTTCTGCCAGCTAAAACCATATCCTGAATTTCTATCGAACCAAGTTACTTCTGAAACCACCCTCGTATCTTAAATGCCAGCAACGCACTTGCAACTCCTCTGATGTTCATATCCCGGGGTTTTGGGTCCCGCAATGTTTTGCACTAGCCAAAAAATAGGCGAAAACTTTAAAATCAAACTATTTATTTAAACATTTCTAAGCACAATTTTAGAGCATACTATTATTAATTAATAGTTTGGTAACTATTTTATATATTTGCCTCCTAATATACCTGGCTTGAGATTTGCATTGCATTGCGACATTTGATCGATCGATTGAATTGGTTACATTACACCAACGTTAAACTACGCTATAAATATTAGTTCTAAGTTTTAAAAGGGGGCCTACGCTGAACTCATAATCCTAGGTAACCTCTCTTAGACACTTTATTACCACCAGTCTAATTATTATTTTTTTCTTTTCAGCAAGCAACCCCGAATCAAAAGAATGTCCGTATTCCGGGAAATACGAAATACAGAACCGTCACGAACGAAGCGTTAGATCTATAGAACCCAATATTAGAAATGGTAGTAGGCTGTTCAATTTTAGTATAAGCAATATGTCGAGCGCGCCGATGCTACGGAGTCGGCGTGAAGTGAATGACGTCGGGTGTGTGGTCAGCGGCTTTGATAGGTTGGAGGTGGGGTGTAACTCTGCGAAGAATATGGAGTTTTATTCGAGCTGTGAGAATAAGGAGGTTGTGACAGGTGAGTTTGTACACGTTAATATATGAAATTAACGCATTGCAAGTGTTATTTTAAACGTCAAACTTCTATGAAATTATGACGTATATACATATAACACTTGCACTGCGTGGGCTATCAAAATCGCTGCAGACTTTTCTTGGTCTAACTCTATATAAACTCTGTTTTACTAAACAGAAGAATTAGAAAAGATCAATAAAATTTCATCTCTCATTAAATTTTAATTCTAAATCATACTTGATTTAGAACTATGACTATCGACCAACCGTCCTAGTTAAGTAAGTGTACACCTAAAGTCGGATAACTGTCCCTAATATTTTGTTTTTAATACCAGCGTACACATGCCACGGCGGCTGGTACGAGAACGGCGCGTCGTTCGTGGTGACGACGCCGCTCACGCGCGACAGCCGCGCCGCGCGCCGCTACTGCTTCGTATCGCGCGACCACCGACACGCGCTCACGCTCGCACGCAGCGCGACCAACTGCGAGCGCGTGCCCAGCGGGAGCGACCAGTTGGTATTCAACGCGAGGAATACTGGTGAGTTACAGTCATCAAATAGTCATTGGTAGTAACGCCGCTACCACTTCGTGTCGCGCGACCACCGACACGCGCTCACGCTCACCCGCAGCGCGACCAACTGCGAGCGCGTGCCCAGCGGGAGCGACCAGTTGGTATTCAACGCGAGGAATACTGGTGAGTTACAGTCATCAAACAGTCATTGGTAGTAACGCCGCTACCACTTCGTGTCGCGCGACCACCGATACGCGCTCACGCTAACTCGGAGTGCGACCAACAACTGCGAGCGCGTGCCCAGCGGGAGCGACCAGTTGGTGTTCAACGCGAGGAATACTGGTGAGTTACAGACATCAAACTGTCATTGGTAGTAACGCCGCTACCGCTTCGTGTCGCGCGACCACCGATACGCGCTCACGCTAACTCGGAGTGCGACCAACTGCGAGCGCTTGCCCAGCGGGAGCGACCAGTTGGTGTTCAACGCGAGGAATACTGGTAGGTTTATACAGAACTTTATTTAGAATTAACACTGAGTAAACTAAACTTTATTAGCTAGAGAATAAGGATGAACGACGGATGGTAACTACGGCTATCAAAAGCACAGTTCAAATATAGTTTGATACTATATTAGTAGGTACCTATCATTCAATTTAATACAGGGTAAATTTTCCAAAATAAAATTCATGTTTTTTTTTAAACGTTTTTATAACGTTATTTATCAACTTTTAACTCAGTAGATTTATTGTAATAAAATAATTTCGCCTCCACAGGTGAATGTCAAGATCAAACCAACGCCCAGCCCCTCCAGAGGCTACCATCACCCACCATCATCATCCTGACAGCTGTCATTCTACACTACATCATACCGAGATGATTCTGTCATGTCTACACTTGTAACATAGCGTAATTATATTTAAGGCTTAGATATCACCAAAGTGGAATAAAAACATAGTCAGAGATTAAATTTTTATAGTCAGTCAAGCTCTCTATCTCTCTAATGGCCTCTCCAAACGTCACCGATAATCGCATGCGATTTGCAATACATCGCGGAATTTGGTCGATAGATTGAATGCGTTGCTCCTACTTAACAGGCAATTATCTAAAATCGCGTGCCATTTGTTGCAACGTCTGTAGAAGCCTTAAGATTTTTACGTTTGTGATGGTAGAGTTAGACCAAGAAAAGTCTGCAGCGATTTTGATAGCACACGCAGTGCAAGTGTTATTTTAAACGTCAAACTTCTATGAAATTATGACGTTTAAATAAGACTTGCACTGCGTGGGCTATCAAAATCGCTGCAGACTTTTCTTGGTCTAACTCTATTTTCACACTCTGTGACAACGAAGTCTGTTCAGTTCAGACTATTCAGAGATGGTTCAGAGTTAGCTTGATCCAACTTGTTGAATCTTAAAAAATGAAAACAAAAAAAACGTGGCTCAATCGTTGAGCCAATGACGTAATGCCATAGATCCAATATGTTTGTTGTAACTCATTGACCGAATGACTGTCACTTTTTTTTGTTTACATTATGTTAAGATCGTTTTGAATCTCGGATTAAAGTTTATTCTTCTTTGGTCAAATTACTTAGTGAAAGAATAGAAATAGTAATTAAGCCATTTCACGTACTGTATGCTGTCAATTTTGTTTTTTGTGCCTGCGAAGTTTTGATGTAATTTTTTTTGTACCTCTCGGATTTTGTATTTATAAATACACATGTTATTATGGAAATTGTTTACTAGAAATTTGAAGTTTACCTCGCGATGAATCTTTAAAAAATATGAACTTGATTTATTACTAAGGATTCATACAGAGGTTGAAAACATACTTAAATTCATTGAAATTAAGCATAGGACAATGTTTTTTTTAAGTTTACAGGTAAAAGTGGTTAATTCTGAAATCTTTTTAAGTCGAGGACTTCAGATATCTAGTAAACAGATAATTATGTAAATAGGTACCTAACAAAATATCAATCACATATAATAAGTACACATAATATATCATAGATAGTCCCAAATCGCCTAACTTTTCATGCAATCCTAGTTATGAGATGCAATTTAGCAGAAAAAATATAATAGAATTGAGCTATATATTAATCTTAAAATACCTAGCCTACATTTATTTCCATAGATAAATTAAAGTTGTATTACCCTTACAAAATCACTCTTTGATATTAAAGATTTCAAATATTTTTGGTGTAGATACTAAATTCAGTTTCTTGCAAGCACTCTGAATATTTTAAAATAATCCACTCTGTTAATAGAAAAAGAAATTTAAAAAAAATGGAGACGCAAAGATTCAATTTCCCGTACAAACTTAGAATTTCGCGCCTATAATTTTTTAAAAAGTATGGCTCGCAGACGTATCTGATTAACCTTTTCGACGTCATGTCAAACACAAAAGCCGTCACTCGGACGCCACGTCACCGAAGTGTCAAAACTGAAATTGAACTTTATGCATAGGCACGTAGGCCTATGTTGCTCTGTGGTCTGTGACCGATTAATCGGTCTTTGGCGTTGAACCTGCGGTGCGGATATATTGGCCATTGGCGTCCAAAGGTTAATACCTAATAAAATTGTTTCACGCCTTTTTCTACTGATAAATTAGTTTGCCAGAGTATATATACTTATCCATAATTAGACCAAATATTTTCGTTAAGTACTAAAAAGACAGGTAATTAAAAAATTGGAACGGAAACAGAACCTATTAGTGATTTTGAATTTTGCGCGTTTTTAGTGGTGGAAATAGATTAAATCATCTATATTTTTTTTATTCTGGCATTCAAATCGGTTTTCTTGTAAATATACATTTTGTAGCATTTGTAACTTAGAAACGCACATTTATTGACCACAGGTTCTAGCGTATTAAAATTTCATCCTATTTGCAATCAAAGTATTTTTTCGTAAGTACCCCTTTCTTCAGTTTACATTGAAAGTGGAAGGGATGATTATGCTTACGTATTTGTGTTACTCTGATTAGTTTTAGGCGTTATAATGCAGACTTGTTAAATTCAACGTTTTTCTGTTAGAAAATTGTCATTTTCTGTACAGTTTTTGCTTAAAGATAGAACGTATAAGAACAGGATTTTGAGTTTGAACACATTTAACTAAAAATAAACGTTTTTATAAACTTGCCATGAAGGCAACTTAACCACTGATATTGCAGTTTTTGATTTAATAGGGTATTTGACTACTAGTCGAATCAGTTTCTTTTTTTTGACTGTGAATACGATTTGCTACTATGGAATTTATGATATTCTAGCACGCGTCACGATCAAATTACTTACTCTTTATAGTTTTATACGGGTTTTAGAAATAGAAATTGTGTCTAAAAATAACTGCTGTCTACGTTTTTCTATTAATCTTCTGGTGCTTTATTTCATGCATGGTTTAAAATAATTTATTTTAAATACAGTCAAATACCCTATTATGAAATTTATGAATATTTGAGATGCTTTTATTAAAAATAAAAGCAAATTGGCACATTTTAAGCGCTCTTTCGTTCAAAATAAAAACACATTTAAAAGTTAGAAAAACGTTGAATACATAACAAATAATTTCCTTATTAGATCTACAAAATGATGTGAATGGTTGTGATATATTTCTTGTTGCAACAATTATAAATACTTATATTAGAAGCTTTTCTATATTAATATTTACTGTATTGACATTTGCGTTTATGTAATGACGGGCGTTACTAAAAAAATCAGAGTGATACAGGATGTGTTTTTTAAATGGGCCAGCTAGGACAGCCTCCAGATATTTTGCTCGTACTCTGAAATAAATTGAAAAGGCTTATTCTAACTTTTTGCCTAACCTAGGTTGGGACCTAATGAGCCTGAAATGAAATAAAATCGACTTGCAAAAAAACACTTATACTGCAGGTATTTTCCAAAATATGAAAACGTCATTGATAAAAAGTTAGGCAGGGCTTTATGTAGTTCGATATTTAAAAAATACATTCTGTATTATATCAACGTATATTCGTTTGTCCTTCAACAAAAGAAAATAATCATAAATGCCATTTGTCACCGATTATTGCTTTATATAAACTTATTAATTTTAAGAAATGCTCAGTTACAAAAACTTTAGGTATAGAGCACAACCAACTTTAACTGTACCGCACTGTAGGTACTGCACTGTACGCACTGTAAATTTTCCTTTGTAGATAGACACAATATTACTCATTGCAAAATATCATAAGAACAGTTAGCTTTAATACTCTGCGTCGGAGACTGTATATTTCTTAGTTATTTTCTATACATTTGTTGAATTAGTGTCCAGTTTAGCAATTTTCTATTACATGAGAATATCATAGCATCTAACTCTATCACAATGAGTTTTCTATAAGCGCTACTACGGAAGCTCAAACTCAAATTATTTATTGAACTTAAAGCCTGCATTAAAAAAATGGACCGATCAAAAATGCACCCTGTATTTAAAGGTCCGTTGCCGAGGAGAAAAAAATCGTACATTGACTTTTATATGTGTCTCTGTCACTCGTATACTATTATAGTGCTGTCACACTCGGCCTCGAAATACATAATTAAAAATGCGCTCGAGTGACATAGATGTAGCGAATGAAGAAATTACAGAAGATTTAAACAAAAATAAATAACTAAAAATTTACTAGAGTTAGTGCTTTCGTAGTAGGCTCCATATTATTAAAATTTTCACTTGGAAGCTTAAAATATGTACAAAAATTGTTACACATGTTATCGCCTAGATAAATAATGATTTAGCAATAATTTTAAGGTTTTTCAATTGTTTTGTTAAGTAGTTTTTTTTATCGTAAGGGTGCGCTTACATTACACTAACAGCGGCATAAGATACAGCTTCTGGTTTAAATGTGGCGACTGCGTCAAAAGTGCGTCCACATCTAGCGAATTCGCCGCAAGTGCGCATGCATGTTTGCTGTAAATAGCGCGCTTTATGCGAACCATACTATCGACGTGCACGTATCGACAGCGTGTAAGGTGGTCGCCGTACGTGCGTTAAAGACGCAGCTATAAGTTAGAGTAAGAAAGAGATATTTTGACCGCGCCAAGGTCACGATGCGGTAGTCTGTTACGGCTTTTACTTGAACTAATTAGTTTTTGGGGCACTTTTTGTAGGTAGGCCGACCGAATTTCCTACAAAATGGGCCCGGCAACCACAGAACTTGAAAAACTAGTTCTTTGTTCCGTGCAGGCAACCGTGTAATAGGATGGATGCTCTTTTAGATAGACACAATACTAGCAAACATGCGTGCGCTCGTGCGCACTCGCGGCGCATTCGCTAGGTCTGGACAAAACACACCTTTGTGTTAACGACGTAGTGGACTTA
Source organism: Cydia splendana (assembly GCF_910591565.1). Lineage (NCBI taxonomy): Eukaryota > Metazoa > Arthropoda > Insecta > Lepidoptera > Tortricidae > Cydia > Cydia splendana. Next base: position 3,873,024 of record NC_085968.1, read on the forward strand.
CTTGACACTAAACGATGGTTCACAGTTAACCGCAAGCGAGGCCTGGTGTAAACGTGCCCTAAGCTCACTTAGTTTTGTAAACCTTAATTTAAGTTACACAGTACCGTACCAGCGATATAGAAATATGTTATTTTTTGTAGCCTTAATATAATTTTGTACAATAATCTACTCTTACAATTATTTGTTACAAGCCCATTTGATGGTCGCTTGGTGTCAACTTTAGTCAAGAGTTAATATCATTAGATACCACTTAGAATATTAGCGCGATTCAGAATTTACTACCACTTGGATTGACATGACTTCCCATAACTTATCTTACTTAACTTACCTGTCCAATTTCTTGGATAGGTAGGAAATTGGATAGGTGGAATACCACCCTTATACAAAAATAGAAGTAGAAGGAAAGCGTTCTAAAAGTTAAATATTAAATAATCTTAATTGAATTACAATAAAGTATCTTCTTACCCACTTTCTTATTAATGTTATAAAATATGGTGGTATCTAAAGTTAGTAGCTCTTCGAGTGATATTAGTATTTCGGTGGCACAAAAAAGTTGGTGAATGGTGATTTATATTGAAAAAATAGAAAGAAATGCTACCTACATATTGTAATGTTTTCATGGAGATCTTTAGGTGGCGCTCACACTACACATATGGCACTACTTTGAAAAAAACCGGACAAGTGCGAGTCGGACTCGCCCACCGAGGGTTCCGTACTTTTTAGTATTTGTTGTTATAGCGGCAACAGAAATACATCATCTGTGAAAACTTCGACTGTCTAGCTATCACGGTTCATGAGATACAGCCTGGTAACAGACGGACGGACGGACGGACAGCGGAGTCTTAGTAATAGGGTCCCGTTTTACCCTTTGGGTCGGAACCCCAAAAAAACTGTCAATCAAAAAAAAATGTGGTATCTAAATATATGTAAGGGATGCATACAGACTTACTGCCTTTCAACTTTGAGTAGCAGTGCGAGATACGACATTTTTTCAAAGTAGTTAGGACATGTAAATCACGAAATTATTAAGAAAAATTGTTGTACAGTCAGCAGCAGAAGTTGCTAAGCGGGCGAGGTGTTCATAATTACCTTGACACGCTCTTATTCTCTTAACAATAAACTCGCGTCAAGATTATTTTGAACACCTAGGCCACTTAGCAACTTCTGCTGCTGACTGTAGAATGCAACTGCGTAATGTGACTCGCGGCGAAGTAATTTATGAGTAAAAAAACTCCTATAATATAGTGACCACTATTGCACTTACCTAAACCACAACAGAGTCCTAGAGATTGCTCGTGCATTATTTAAACAATACCTAACATATTTCAGCCGTTTTACAAGCGCTTATTACATCTACACGGTCGCGGGGCACTCTTTGTATGTAGGCCGACCGAATTTCCTACAAAATGTGCCCGGCAACCACAGAACTTGAAAAATGAGTTCTTTGTTCCGTGCCGTCAACCGTGTAACTGTAATAGGATGGTTGCTCTTTTACCGCCCGTCGTGTCAACTCGTCGTTCTCGCATTTTCATACTAGTTATGAACGTAGAGTTCGACCAAGAAAAGTCTGCAGCGATTTTGATAGCCTACGCAGTGCTAGTGTTATTTTAAACGTCAAACTTCTGTCAAATTATGACGTATAAATAACACTTGCCCTGCGTGGGCCATCAAAATCGCTGCAGACTTGGTGTAACTTTAACAGCTACGAAATCAAACGATAAAAGCGCGTCCATCATAGCCAGATAACACCATCACCAACATTCTTTGCGCCACCATTTGTTACAACTTCGAAGGAATTTCTTCCTTTTATCAAGCAATACTAATTTTAACTATAGAATAGTTTAGATAAGCGAATGAACGAATACTCATTTAAGATCAATGTATATGTAGTTAAGTTAATATAGAAAGCGACAGCAATAATTATATTTGTATTTAAAGCTATTGAGGCGTTAAATTTTTAATAGTTGTGCTGGTTCAGTTAAAGGAGTTTTGCCGATTTTTTTATTGTTGTCCTATATATCTACGTACTTTCCGCTAGAAATAAAATATACCCAAAAATATATATGGGGTTCACTATCCAATTACATAGAGAGATTTGAAAAGTTCCATGAAAGGGTATGAGGTTGTTGACATAATTAAATAAAGTTATTCCATCTAGAGTTTAGACCATTACTCCTTGTATGCTAATCCTGTATGCCATCACGAAATAAAGCCCTTTACACTAGTTAATAACATCAAAAAAAATCGTAATAAAATCATGTGATTCAGTCCATTTTTAAAGTTTTAAACCTCATCTAGACAGCGACCTCTGTAGCACTTCAAACATGTGTTTAAATATGTGTCGCTTAACTTCAAACTCTGATAAATCCATTCGACCATGTTAGGTAATCGGGTAATAGCAAATATCTACCCTACCCGATTACCTTATCTTAATAGCGACTCAATTACATAATCAATGAGTAAGACTGACATTCAAGTGTAATTGTTTTTGAACTGTTGTGAGTCTGGGTAAAGGCATGTGCACACCAGATGCGTGTGCGTAGATACGTGCACGTTGTAATAATACATAATTATAAGTACTGAGGGCCTACCGCAAACCACGTTCGACGTGTTGCCTCTCTGTCGCACTTGTAAATTGATACATCAGTGTGACAAGAAGGCAACACGTCGAACGTGGTTTGCGATCAGATCAGAGGGCCTATTACCGCGAACGTCGAACGTTCGCGGTAATAGGCCCTCTGATCCTTATAAGTGACGGCACACCGCTTGCGTGACGTCGTGCACGACTCTAAAATTTTAGCGCACGTGCACATGCACGTCTACGCACACGAAGCTGGTGTGCTTTGGCCTTGGATTCAAAACAGTGATTTAAAATATGAATCAAATGAAAAGTCGGCATGATTCCTAAACTGAACTAGTACGGTAGACAGTTGTGACTAAGGAAGCTAGTTGTTATCTTAAAATGACAGAGATACTATTTTTCGGATGCGGGGAAAGACGGAAATTTTCTCAAAATGTTTTTTAGTAAAAAATGTTTTTAGAATGTTTCCTAGCAGATCAGTGTTCCCATTGTGTGATATACTTAGGTATTTGAATTAATTAAGTATAATAGTCAGCATGGATTATTAAATAATAAACAGCGAAATTAATTTTGAGTTTTCTTTAACCTGTATACCATAACATAACATAAACCAATGGAACTAAGGCCAATGTGGGGAAGACAAGCATATTAAATGCTAGGAAGCACAGTGTAAAAAGTAACAGTGGACCGACGCCTTTGAATTTTGCGTAAATGCCAACACCGCACAAGAACACAGTAGAATTGTCACAGACTTTTACACAACTGCTCAATATATTACGTGACATTTAATAAGACACGCTAGCCCTGTAAGTAGTACCAAACTACTAACAATGGCGATGTATGCAGTTCGGGTGCGCGCGACCCACCCCTCGCCCCTCGCACCCCGCTCGATTGCCCTGTCTAGACGGCCTCGACGAATGACTGTATTGTTGTAGACTGTGCTGGGACTGCTGTCATAGGGCAAAAACTCTCGTATTTGTGTATACGTACTAGGGCTCGCGGTCGAGTCCGTGTTTCGTTTACACGTTTCGAATACCCGTTTCCGAATAACACGTACACGGTTTTCTGGCCCGTTCCGCACGTGTAATTAAGAAACGTGTAATTAAGATCCGTCTCCACGGATAAACGGGTATTCGAAGAAACGGATCTTATTTACCCGTGGCTCCGGACACGTCCTTGACGAGTAGCGAAGGAACGAACCGGCGCGGCGTACTTAAGAGTTAGAAATAAGTAGACAAAAGATTCATGACGAGTTTCCGTCATATTTAACCTTATTCCGTGGTTCATAGAGTCGAAATTCAATAAACGGTTTACAGAACCCTTTTTGACCAGGTAGTTTTTGCTTGCAATGTTGCAAATACGAGTAGAAAATTTGAAATACAATAGGTATACCTATGCTACTTATCAAAATAGTATTTTATATAAGACTTCAAATACTAATACTTAATGGTTTATTAATATAACTTGATAGCAATAAATTTAGTGCTTAAAAAAAATAAAAGCAATAAAGAGTATAAAGACTTTATTACGTTAAAATCTGGCCATGCATGATCTGGTACCTAGGTGGTGGTAGGTAAGTATACAATATTCTTACCAATTACATATTTTTAAACAGTTCTTATATTTTTAATAATTTGTATTCTGTATATTGTATGTATGAGTTTTTACGAATATATTCTGTCAATAAGAAATGTATATTTTTAATCTAATTATTTTTTAAGTTACGTAAGCCAGACATCTTAGTATTATTATAGTAAACCAAGTAAAAATTAATAAATACAGTGTAAACTCTATATAACGACACTGAAGGGACTGCGGATTTTTCGACGTTAAGTATAGAGAGTGGTTGTTAAATGGAGTGAAATAAAAAGGTCATCTTACTATTCTAAATATTCTAATGTATCTGTTTATAATATACTTAGGACACATTTTGCACAAGAAGAATATTCATTTCATACAAATAACAACGCCTATTAATTTATAACGTGTAACATCTTGTCAAAAGTCTAGTGCCCGAGGTAAACATGTGCAAGTTGATCATACAAAAACAAAAGACAAATTTTCTTAGAATCTCCGGTACGTCAGTCGAAGTAAACACGTGCTAGATAATAAAACAACAAAACAGCAAACACAAAAACGTACACAGCTGCAGTTTATATCAATTTCGGCAACTTAGAAAGTATTTCTTAATGATGTATTATGCCTTATTGTTGTCGTTAAATAGAGTGAGCGTGACGCTATATAGAGTGTATTACTGTATAGAAAACAAGGTAAACCAACCAAAGTCAAACAATTTCGACATTTTAAGGAGTTTGTCGTTAAATCGAGTGACGTTATAAAGAGTTTATCAGTGTAATCATGTGTATCTGCCAATAAGTAATGTATTTACAACTTTTTATATATTTTAGTATGAATTTATGAAAAGTAAGACTTTTCTTAAATTCATTATCTTATAATCATATAAAATGAACTTTAATACTGTACTAATAAATATTATTTACAATTTTAGCAACAAAACGATTTTAAATTAAAGTAACTTGGAAAGACTGTATTTTACGAATTGGCCGACTAAGTGGCGAACTGGAGTCATACCTACTTACCTAAACACAATATCTTAAAAGTCATATTTATTTCGTGTTCATCTGCTTCGATACATTTGCTTCTTTAATTTTAGCCGCTGCATTTGTTACAATTTCATATATGTGTAGACAGGTTCTCCTTATTACACCGACATAAAGCTTATAATTAGCTATGGCAGTTCTGATAATGGTTTGGGACGCTACTTGTTTTCGGCGATATCAGACAAAAGGGTATTGGAAAACAACACGTTCTAATGAATGGATCACCACCGGCCGGCATTTATTACCCGAGCACTAGTGTGAAAGTGACCCCAGTCAACATGAATGATTACCAATTTTGAGATCTATCTTAATGTATTTAGCAATATAATTGCAAGGTAACCAAGGTAGCATAGCTTTTTAAGGTTCTCGCGTGAAATCCTGCGTTTCAAATGCCGCTGTACTTTTTTGCTTCGTTGGTAGATTAGTTAACACTTAGGTAATTGATAAAAATAACAAATAACCACGAAGTAGTAGTAGGTAGTATTTGTCTGCATACCTATTCTTCGCGAAACTATATATCTTACACCATTATATATAATTTGTGTTTCTTTGATTGAAATGTAATATGTAATGAAATTAACTTATAAGCAATAATAGTAAAAAAAAATTGGCCGAGTGGAGTCCGACTCGCACACGAAGGGTTCCGTACCATTATCTATAAAAACGGTCACCCATCCAAGTACTTAAGTCCCAGAGCCCCACTTAAGTCTTTATTTTATTCTGTTTTTAGTATTTGTTGTTATAGCGGCAACGGAAATACATCATCTGTGAATAAAGATACAGCCTGGTGACAGACGGACGGACGGACGGACGGACGGACAGCGGAGTCTTAGTAATAGGGTCCCGTTTTACCCTTTGGGTACGGAACCCTAATTAAGGTTCTAAACTAGGGACGAGTAAGTTCAAAATTAAAAATAGTAGACTATATAGAATAGGGACACCTACTTCCATTCATATACAGAGTCATTTTTGGACCGTTAGCCATATTGTGCGAGGTGATTAGGTAGGTCATACTGAACAACTTTTTCTATGGGACCAACCTAGAAATCCCAAAAAAAATTTGGCCTTCCCATAGAAAACGTCGACATCCACTCGACCAAAATGTATGAAACGGCCAAAAAAAATTTTGTGATTTCGGAGTTGGTCCCATACAAAAAGTTGTTCAGTATGGCCTACCTAATCACCTCGCACAATATGGCATACGGTCCAAAAATGACCCTGTATTGTATAGTTGGTTAAATATGTTATATTAACACATGTGTTAAAACTGTTATAAATAATTTAAAAAAAAATTCGTACGCTAAACGAGTTCATCTGAAGTCAACATTCAATACTAGACCTTGCATACCCAGACCTAGAGCATTGATTGGCTCAAACTGTTTCGGATCCGTTCGGGCCGGTCTTAAGTACCCGTGTAAACGGAGATACGTATCTGAGAAACGTTTCTTGGGAACGGTTCTTGGATACGTATCCGGATCCCGGCGGTTCCGTGTAAACCGTGTTCTTAGCACCGCCGGTCTTAAGAACACGGGTATTCGTTTCGGCGTGTAACACGGATACCGGGAGCCCTATGCGTGATAGGTGGGGGGTGCTCGACCAAATGTCATAGAGGGCCCCGAGACAAAACAAACTGCATTAAAAAAAAAACAAAATGGCCGACTTTTTTATTTTATTTTTTCAAGTTGGTCCGAGCGCGCTGAGATTTAGCATGGCGGGAGATAGAGGCCTCTAGATTCCTATGACAAAAACAATTTTTTTGGAAAAAATCCAAGATGGCGGAACAATAATTTCCATGTTGCAGGAATGTTCTGAGAACATTCTCGAGAACGTTTCCGCTTTTTGGGAATGTTCTGCAATTTGTACATTGCTATGCTGGTGGTACTGGACTATGAAACTAGGCGAATTCCAAAACAGTTTATAGGACATTTTAGTCTTTAAATATGATCAGGAATATTCTGTCAAAATCTCTCGGGTTCCTCATGGTTGTATATTATTTCCTTAATGGCGGTTATGCAATCTGCCACAGTTTTACGAATTTTTATAGATGGCACTACTGATGTTCACGGTCGGGTGTCACCCCCCAAATGGGTGACACCCGGGGCGCCCCCCCCCCCCCTAGCTACGCCACTGTGTTTTCGGCTACTTTTTGACATTACCCATCTTAGTACGTTGTAGGTAAGTACCTACTACAAAATAAGTTGTAAGCTTTATTGTTGGTTAGAACCATTAAAACCAAATTTTGTGATAATTTATAAACATACATCATTTATTTCAGCACGTTCAAATTATTATCTATTAAGGTTTAAAACCGTACACCGTATCATACAGCGAAGATTTATATCACACTTTTTTTTGTGAAATCGCATCACTTAAATTATCTTTTATACACAAAATAAACTTTTGAATATACCTAATAGAAACAGTATATCACATCAAATGTAAGGTCGTTTCAACAGGAAACGCCTGTGCACACCGGCTCTGTGTGCGAAGGTATACGTGACCGTACGCATTGTAATATACAGATCTTTATAAGAGACGGCACACCGCTTTTGACGTGTGCGCGCGCGGCTCAAAAATTTTAGCGCACGTGCACGTCTACGCACACGAAGCCGGTGTGTTCTGGGCTTTAAAGAAACGGAAGTACCTACTTCTCTATCTTCGTATAACAATCTTTAACAACAAAAACCAGTACCATACATAGTTGATATGACATACATATGTTACGTAAATGTTCATGTGATGTGTCATGTAATTTAAGCATGTCGTTTAAAAATGAGTTCGTCTAATCTTCGACTAGGTTCGTCTGCCTGCCTGACCAGTAATATATGATCAAGCGCCATATTGCGGAATTTCATTGGAACTAAATTTTTCATACTAAAATGAACTGTCACCACATACATGAGAATAACAGCGCCCTCTTTTACAATTATCATATATTTCTGGTCGGGCTTTAGGTAATAGACGCTCTGCACCTTATTAAATAATATTACAGCAAAATTAATTATAGGTAGGTACATATTTAATACCCCATAACCGTTGTGACAACTAGAGTGGTCAAGTCCGTAGGCAAAATATTATTTTTATATAGGAGGCAGACGAATCACGTGATTGTAACAATTATTGTCACCCATGGACATCTGCAACACCAAGTGCGTTCCCGGCATTTAAGATGGGAGTACGCTCTTTCCTTGAAAGTTTGAAGGTCGTATCGGTCCTGAAATACCGCGGGCGACAGTTCATTACACAGTTTAGAGCGAGGCAGGAAGTTTCTGGAGAAACGCAAGTAATGGACTGTCCACCATCTAAGTGGTGACATAGAGAAAAAAAACATAGTGCTCACTCCATACATCAGTTTTAGAACCAAAACGAATATTCTTTTCGTATTTGACATCTAGCATCGAGTAGCGGAATTATCAGTACTGCTACTTGACAATAGATGTTCCGTCGACCGAAAAGTCTAATGCTCAACAATTTCCAGCTAATATTATTACCGGATTAACCGGAATTCTATTTTCAACGACTTCTGCTTTTAATATTAGTTGTACATTGATGTTCAATACAATAGGGATTTTACGTCACAGTCAACTCACCTACTTTTTATATTTTTTATTAAATAGAACTTGTCGTTTAAATAAAAATAACTTCTATCTGTGTTTTTCTAATAATTATCCGGTGCTTTATTTCATGCTTGGTGTAAAATAATTTATTTTGAATACAGTATAATACCCTATTTTGTGAGTCGCGACACTAGAGAATTCTAGTATCAAGTAGCGGTACTGATAATTCCGCTACTCGATGCTAGATGTCGACTGCGAAAATAATAGTCGTTTTGGTACCAAAACTGATGTATGGAGTGAGCACTCTATTCTTACTATATTTCTCTATGGTGGTGATGATGGAAAAGTTAATCTACTATATCAACTTGCGAAGAATCTCCTCAGTTAAGTGGTAGACCTTCACAAATGCATGGATAAGCACGTTATTATGATCCTATTCTTATTATTTTATTTATTTATTTTATAGAAAATATATGAAGTGAATTGATATCTAGCATAATTATGTGTAGTATTTTTTTTTCTTTTTATGACTAGACCTTATAAATGTGTTAGACTTATTTATTTTTTTATAAATCGTTTTGATGTTTGTTACAGTGTGGCAAATATGAATCAACTTATCAAGAATATTATTATGATTTATTGTTATAGCCTGTCCGATTTCTAAGATGAAGTTCGCCATAGATTTACTATTAATACAGTATTTTTCAAATAATTTGGGTAGGTACGGTGACAGCTGTCATCTCAATACATTTTTGCGTTTTAAGCATATAAATTGTATGAAGATGACAGCTGTCACCGTACCCAATTTATGTGAAAGATACTTAATCATTGTGAATTATATTTTCCATAAATTAACTGCTCTTAATCGTATTCACATACTGAAACATTTTCTTTGCTAAATTTATATCATTCAAGTTTTTCCATCCCTCAGTCTCATAAACTTGGGGATTCTCTTTTATAAACTGAAAAACAGTTGTTTGTAGTTTTTCTAAATTATATCTTTCTGATATAAGTGCAATTTCCATGCAGTTTCCGACATTAATTTGTTCAGCGATAGCATATTGTACTAGGAAAAATAGGTTACTTAATTCAAATTTGCCTGCAATATCTAACAGATTAATGCAATCTTGCCTTAATATATCTTTAATAGTACCCGTATATAAGAATTGAAGGAGCAACTCCATATCATTATCGCTTATATCCAAGAATAGTGAGTCCGTGTCGTTCTTAACTTTGTTTCTTAATAGCGAACTGTGAGCGGCTAGAATTATCTTATGCACCTGATATGGTTTTCGACTAGCCGACTCAATTACAAAGTTAGTTTTCTCCTGCTTTGATAGAAGCTCACCAAAGTCATGATTAAGCTTAATTTGTTTAATTAGATCCATGTTAAAAGGGCTGGCGGGGTCCGTCTTTATCGCTATAGGAATGCAGAGTATCCTGCCTTCCAGGTTCTTCGGTGTGAAGCAGTAAGTTTTCACGAAGTATTTCTCATCGGCCTGATTTGATTTGAACACTTGCCATTTAAATTCATATGGTAAGTAGGATCGTCCGGGCGAGTTGCCTGTGACCGGTCCGTGGGTGACTTCCGGAGATTTGCTTATCCCGATGCTGAAGCTGCCAACTTTTCTTAGACATACAAATAGGTTGAGAAGACACTTGTTCCCCGGGCAGAAAGAGGTATTAAAATAGAACCACAAATCAGGGTCGTTGTCAGTGAAAGTGCCTCCTATGTCGTATTCGCCATACCGTTGAAGTTTGTTGGAGATATCGTAAATGCTTAAGTGTTTTGCGGACGTCGTTTGGCGTTTGTGTAAGGAGGATATGTCTTCATGGTTCACCTGAAAATTAAATAAAAGGGTAAGTAAGGTTGCATAGGTAAGTAATAACCATTTCGTAATACAAAAATTAGAATGGAATGGTGACCTTTTTATGCGCCCAGAAGATAGGAACCACTATAAATAGGTAGATAAAAACTGTATTGCAAAATATTGCCAAAAAAAATTACTTTTAATAAAATTAAACTAAAACTCAGGTCTAAGTACTATACTAAACTAATTATGATATTGCCCCAGCCAAAGGCTTAAACTGTGGGCTGCATGCCTCAAAAGTTTATTTTCTAATGTTAAAGATTCATTGATCATAATTATATAAGAGATGTGTAAAGCCACAAAACTTACACAGTAAGTAATAAACACGGTAGTGACAATGGCACTACCTACATGTCTCCGTTCATTATGCAGTAACTCTGATAGTCAAAATTTGGCCACCATCATTTATTATTCAGCTGTCGAACTTTGCGGGCATGATTTATTCTTCAATTTTAAACCTTTTATATAATCAATGGTTGCACAGGACCGTGACGAATGGCGTAAAATGAAAGAGGCCTACACCCGAAGGGTAGAAAAAGGCTAAAGAGAGAGAGAGATACATATAATCAATGAATATTTTGTATCATTACAGGATACATACTTGGAGGATATAACCAACCGGAGACGCCTTGTCAGTAATTTTCTGTACAAAACAGTCTGCCGATTTTTGAAGGGGAGGGGCATGTCAAATGTATATGTAACGTTAAAATAGCCATGTCAGATAAACGTCAGTCCATACAATGTGTATGACCATTAGCCGCCTATTTTCGACAGAGGGGAACGCCTGTATGGCTACTCCGTTTGGTTATATTATATCCTCTAAGTTTATGTATATTTACCTCCACACACTGATTGCCAGTGTTATCAGCTTGAGGAACGGGTGGCTCCCTTCTTTGCATGGGATGCATTGGATGTCTGTTCTGAAACCCCTCGAAGAATATCATTTTTGACAGCACCGGGATTTTAATGCTCACACAATCTGCTCTTTAGTCTTGGTCTATAAATACAAAATTTAATTTATTGATTATTATGCAGCCAAGACTTAATAACAATAAATTTTACAAATATTTACGTGACGATGAATAGAATAGAATAAAACTTTATTTTATATAATTTAAGTTACAGAATTATGGCCCGCCAAGTGCAAGCAGTATTATTTTACATATATGTCTTAGGTATCAAAAAGAACTAATGTAAAGTAAATGGTTCGAGTTGGATTTTGGTTTGGTTGGAATGTTTTTGTTGATCGCCAATATGAGTCATTCTGTTGATTGCATCATTAGATTGTAATTTGTAGACTATACAAGTAACAAATGTTGGATGCGTATATTGTTTTAAGTCGATTTTATTAACTGTTACTCGTCATCCCGGTCAACAAACAAATATCTTAAATTTTTCCTCACAAAAAATTCTGATGACAACATTTCAGTCCTTTGTATTCGTATGCGTAATTACCTGCAAATTATTTTCAAACGAAGCACTTTGATGCCGCCCCTTAACCTGCGGTACTGCTGCGTAATTTTAATGTAACTAATAACTTTTCCTTACATTAAAAATAATAAAAATAGACACCGCCGACTTTTACTGACAAATAAAATAATGTTAAAATGACGTATGACGTACAAATGGACACGAAATGACAGTTGACAGCTCCCACTAGGGTTGTCCCTATCTTTGTTTACTACTATTTACGATTGGATTACGCATTGTTTACAAAATTTAATTTTACTAAATTGCATGTTTTAATAAATAAAACACACGTTTGTAAATTTTTGCACGTTGTAAACAGTAAACAAACAATCTATGATAGTCTTTTTAGCCATGTACACATGGAAATATTCAAAATTAAAACATTATTGTGAACGCATTCTAAGCAAGACAGGATGACCAACATCAAGAAAACTAATAATGAGCGCTGCCAACACTGATATCAGTCATGTGTAGTTGTTGTAGATTATAGTAGGTATCGTTGCTTGCTTGCTTTCTTTACTTTGCACCGCGCGTCGTCTACCAATTGGACTTAAATTGAATGAATAAATATTCATAACATTAAAGTTAATAATATAAACTTAATACATAATAATTAAACGTAAACAACATACAACCGTGCCAATAATACGAGGATGTGTAGAAATATGTGAAAGTGACAGTCGCAACAATCGAGTCAGTTTTTGTGATTATAATGTTATTTCGCATAGTTTCAAGTGCACCAGTTTGTATGTGCTGAAATGTTACATTTGGGAGTTCTTTCGTGTATCGTCGAGGACACCTGATGCGCGATGTTCGAGGCGGGATAGCAAGCGCTTGCACGATCAACATTTATAATGCAACAAGATTGTTTAGCGGACGAGTGCAAGAGTAAAAGTCTGCGGCGGAGGCCCACGAAGGTTCTGAAGATAGCTGAGAGCTTCACGAACTTGGATGAGACTGCGAAGGCGGGCCGTTTCGTGAGGGGGCCTAACTGGCGAAGGCGTCGTGAGGGACTCGACGGGAGGACCAAGTGTTGTGATGATGATTTCTGTGCTAAGGAGTCGAGTGTGAGTGATGACAGTGAGAAGGTGGGCGACCGGAGGGTCACGGGCTCGTCGTGCACGGCCCTCCGGACCGCGGTGGCTGCCCTGTACCCGTTTGACGACTTCATCCTGGAGAAGATTGGCTCTGGATTCTTCTCCGAAGTTTTCAAAGTAAGTAACCTGCTTTTACAGTACTGGTAAATCATTTGATGAAATCTACATCAAATTATAGCAATATTGTATACAACAAGGTCTTATTTTGAAGATGAGATTTACTGTAGATTTTTACATTCAACCAACTTTTTTTCATTTTTCTGCATTATTCTTGGAAAAATACCAATAAGAAAAAAACATTTTTTTTTTTCTGCTTGCAAAGGGTATAATATTGACAATACTGTAAGAAAACTTAATTGTGGCTTCCATATTTTCAATCATGTTCATATTTATAAGCATTCAGAGTTACATGCTTACTTGTTGGTAAATATGGAGTGTGCATCATCTGCCCGAGATATCTTTTCAGTAGTTGTGTCAGAACATGGTTATATATGTGAATGAGTCATACAATCTAGGAGCCTTTGTTGACAAAACATGAACGAAATTTCCTTTGCTTTTAAAAATAATTTTACGGTAATTGTTCCTAGTGGTGTTTACCTTGCAGATGCAATTTAACATTCTTGACTCCCAAAAATGACAACAAATATTGATTTAAGTTTCTCTGTCTTTTGCTACTGCTTTAAAATACATTTTGAATGAACTGCACACTTTTTTAACGCATTCACTGCCGGGGGGCGTGGCTTAGGAACGAAGTTGTATGGCGGTGGACGCACATGTGCGTCGGGGGCAGTGAATGTGTTAAACAATGGTGGTGCTTCCCTAATAAGTGTCTGTATGGCTGTTGATTTTCTGTCGAATAAACTCTATAACTAAATTTTTATTTTAATGTTTATTTCACTAATATTTTCTCAAGAACAACATCTAAAATAGTAAAAAATGCAAAATTATTTCTGGTGTCATTTTACTATTTCATATTCTGGATATCACTAGAGTAGTGAATTAAAATTGGCATTAGTCACCATCCTCGGGCTTGTCCCGGCAACCACAATGATTATTCACCCATTCAAGCTTGTGACGTGTGAGTAACAATTATTATCCTTGACAGTGACCGTGACACATTTAATTTATATGTCCTGCCACTCCTGCCTTTAAAGAGGTTTTGTTACCAAGTCAATACAAAATTGGCAAAATGTTCTATGGGTAGTCTTTGAATAGGTATTTATTAAGTTATTAAATGCCACAGTATAGCAAAATTAAGATTTTTTTAATATAACAAAACTGAGTGGCAACCATGTTAGTCCAGTGGTGGGCAAAGTATGGCCCGCGGGGCAGATCCGGCCCACAAAAGGATTTTATCCGGCCCGCAGCTGGTCCTTCGAAAAAATGTGTAGGTATATGACCAGCAATATGATAAAAATCAATTTTTGCTGTAAACCTGTCTTCTGGATTTTTTTCATGTTTTGGGCCCCTCGTGAGGGAAGTTTGCCCACCAATGGATAGCCTGTTTGAAATTTTGATAGATGGACTACTTCAAATATTGCAGGAGACATGTTCATATAGTGCATTATGCAGTGGCGGATTTGCCCTAAGGCCCGGTAGGCCCGGGCCTAGGGCTGCAAGATACTAGGGGCGGCAAATTGTGACAAAAAAAATTGCTAGCTGATAAAGACGAAATAACTCAAAAGGTGGACAATATGATGGGTGCTGAGTAAGGGGCGGCCACATGGCCTGGGGCCTAGGGCGGCAAAGACTGCAAATCCGCCACTGGCATTATCTCTTACCCCTATTTCAGAAAGATATTTTTATCCCCAATTACCACAATGTGACCTTGACTTTGTTGACAGATAATAATATAACACACAGAAATAATATTTGGCTCACGTAGACAGAGACATTATTGTCTTTTTATGATTTTGTTTTTCAATATTTTTCCGGTAAACAGTGAAATGTTTATAATGGTATGATGTAATTTAAAAGTTTTTAATAGTTAAGTAACTAAATACGACCGACGAACGGTATGGCCTAGTGGGTAGTGACCCTGCCTGTGAAGCCGATGGTCCTGGGTTCGAATCCCAGTAAGGGCATTTATTTGTGTGATGACACAGATATTTGTTCCTGAGTCATGGTTGTTTTCTATGTATTTAAGTATTTATATATTATATATATCGTTGTCTGAGTACCCACAACACAAGCCTTCTTGAGCTTACTGTGGGACTTAGTCAATCTGTGTAAGAATGTCCTATAATATTTATTTATTTAAATAAAATTGTAAAATCCATCCAATCTGAGGAAATTTTTAAACATACAAATATAAGATATCACTTACGATATCTGTCTTCCGTCACTGAAAAGTATAGTTATATCATATTAAAGTTTGTAAACTGAGATACTCATTGGTGTGAGTTGGCGACCAGTCTAGCCTAGTGGGTAGAGACCCTGCCTATGAAACCGATGGTCCTGAGTTCGAATCCTGGTAAGGGCATTTATTATAGTATAAAGTAAGTAGACCTATATTAATGTTTACACATAAAATACCATTATCCTATCATTAACCCCATCTACATACTTTTCATTTTGCAAAATAGGTATTCATTCGACAAAGGAATTTCACACTGAACATATTGTTAACACAAGTGATGTAAAGAAAGGCATACCTTAACTCTGACATCATTATAGTAGTCTTATTAGATTGTTAAAGAGCTATGCTTCATAAATATTTACTATGAGTAAGAAAAACCGGCCAAGTGCAAGTCGGACTCGCGCACGGAGGGTTTCGGACCATTACGTAAAAAACGGCAGAAATCACGTTTGTTGTATGAAAGCCCCACTTAAATATTTATTTTATTCTGTTTTTAGTATTTGTTGTTATAGCGGCAACAGAAATACATCATCTGTGAAAATTTCAACTGCCTAGCTATCACGGTTCATGAGATACAGCCTGGTGACAGACAGACGGACAGCGGAGTCTTAGTAATAGGGTCCCGTTTTTACCCTTTGGGTACGGAACCCTAAAAATTAACTAATGTAGTCAATAATGAATGTTGTGACATTCTGAGCCTTCTCTGTAGGTATGTTTACAAGATTTTGAATTACTGATGCGTTTATGTTGTAAGTTGTATATAAATTATGTACAGTAAAGGGCCATAAAGTTTGCACATCGGAATTTCGGCTTCGTAGAGCGTTGTCTCTTTCATTCTCGTTGCCTCCAATATTCTCTTTCTAAATACCGATGTGCAAACTTTATGGCCCTTTACTGTACCCACAGTAGGAGGATATCAATTTTTAATTTGCGTATTGCTATTGAATGCAAATGAGTATAATATATACGTGCCCAACCGTCTTGATTTTGCCACTTAAGAATACCTAAACTGTACTACTAAAACAAGAATTCCATTCAAGACCATTCTTAGATTCTTATAAACATCTTTATCTCAAAGACTAATTTATACTGAAATCTAACATTTACCGACCCCTGTTTACATTTTATAAACTAAACATCTGCCATGCATAGCTAATCTGTGGAATGAACCTTCAAACCTTCAAGAAAAGTACTCCCAACTTATAACTCTGTATCTTTAGGTGCTTAAATAAAAGCAAACAAATAATTTGCACATTTTCGGGTAGTTATAACATTATTGATTAACCAACCAAATACAAAACCACCTGGATATGTCACTGAACGACCTGACTTTAACCTACATTATTTGATCAATAATGTTTTCATCTACACTCAAATGGCTTCTTAAGTTTTTGTTTACTCTTTTTAGGGTTCCGTACCTCAGAAGGAAAAAATGGAACCCTTATAGGATCACTCGTGCGTCTGTCTGTTTGTCCGTCTGTCACAGCCTATTTTCTCGGAAACTACTGGACCAATTAAGTTGAAATTTGGTACACATACGTAAATTAATGACCCAAAGTTGGACATATTTTTTTTATAATTTTAAAATACGTATGTTCGAAGTTATTTAAGAAAATAGCCAAAAAATAACCTTTCCCCCCCTTTATCTCCGAAACTACTGGGTCTAAAATTTTGAAAAAAATACACAAATTAGTTCTTTACCTATAGATGACAGGAAAACCTATCAGAAATGTGCAGTCAAGCGTGAGTCGGACTTATGTACGGAACCCTAGAAACGCGAGTCCGACTCGTACTTGGCCGATTTTTTTTAAATACCTAAAGATTAGATTATAAAGGCCGGCAACGCACTTGTAACCCCTCTGGTCTAGCAGGTGTCCATGGGCAACTGTCATTGCTTACCATCAGGCGATTCATCTGCTCCTTTTGCCTCCTATAAAAAAAAAACCTAGAAGTAATTAATTTTCTGTTTTGCTTTAACGTAATTGTCTGTGTAATTGTTCTTTTGTGACGTTAATAACTTGTCAACTTGTGGTGTCATAGGGTCGAGTGTCATAGTTTTTTCTGTAGTTATGCTAATGAATAGGAAGAAGTTACCTGTTTTAAGTCTAAGGCTTGGTGACGCATTTTTTTTCTATCTACATACCTTGTACTAACTATTGCCTCCTACTACCTATTAGACTAGTTAGTAATTACTAATTAATCTAACAGAATCTGAGCCCCCTCGTATTAAAGATACATTTAACCCAGAAATGTAAGTGTTAAACAAAAGATTGCTTATTCTCAGGAAAGTAAATGGTAGGCTACCAAAGTATGCTATTATGAGCAACACTTTTGGAATGCTCCTTTTCGAATAGGTACCTATGTGTATTTATCCCTGTTCTGCCATAGTCTCATTTAATCACGAATTAAAATAATATCGTGCTTATCAAATTGAGGGTCTACCGCGAACACCGAAAATCGAATTTCTCTATCGCTCGAATTTGCAAGACGATAAGTCCTCAGACCTGCTAGCATGAGTTGCCTTCTCGTGCGCGACTCCATATATATTATGTACATCTAGCGCGACTTCAAGTATGGACTCGCGCGCGAGAACGCAACTCATGCTAGCCGGTCGGATGGACGTTTAATTTCTAATAACTGGGAGACCGAGCTTTGCTCGGAAAACATATAAAAACACAAAAATGCGCGTTTTCCCAGAGATAAGACCTAGCCAGATCGATTTATCGCCCCCGAAAACCCCCATATAGCAAATTTCATCGAAATCGTTAGATTTCCGTTTCCAAGATCCCCGAAATATACATATATGTATATTAATAAACGAGAATTGCTCGTTTAAAGGTATTGGATTAGATAGATAGATAGATAGGTACCTAAGTTTGACCTAAGCGGTTACAAACAACTAGGTATATTTTGCCTAAGCATTTTACGAACTTGTAAACATGTTTTGGCAATAAATATATCAAGTTTGTACCTAAATTCGCAAACCTTTCTTGAAGGGCAGGCAAAGTCATGTTTTCTTACGACATCGACACTGTCGTTGACATTGATAAATATCAAGTTGGTCAGGAATATTGTGTGTGTATTTTCACGGCTTCTGCTTTGAATGGGAAATTGCTTTAGGAAATTAGATACTTAGTCCTTCTCGATATAAGGCTCCGTCATACAGGCGCGTTTTGCGGGCGGCGCGTGAGCGGGGCGCTCCGCGTTTCATATAAAACGCTCACGCCCCGCCCTGAAAACGCGCCTGTGTGACGGAACCTTAATATAAAATACTCCTAATTATCAAATATCATTTGTAGATATTACCTCTATGTATGAAAATATTAAAAATACTATAAAGTTTATAAGGTGTAGTTATTCCGAATGTCATATCAAAAATTCCTTAAATTTCATCATTAAGAGATTTTAGAAAATGGTTTTATTTATTATTCGTTATTTGGTATCTACTTCTGTTTAGCTAGTGGAAAAAAGTTGTCATCACACTTGCATAGTAAGCGAGCTTATATCACGCATGTCCAGCGGGAGGTAAAGTACATTTTACTCCCACGGGAGTTACAGCTTTTTTTAAATATGTTACTAACGTAGGGGAATAGCTATGGTTAATATACATCAAATTGTATAAAAATATTTTCCATAATGTCAATTAATTTTAATGCAGTTCTGTAAATCTTAATTTACCTTATCTGTGACATCGAGCCTCGAGGCATATCTTCAATTAACGTCAACCGAGGAAAAACATCTGTCATAACAGCAGTGCAAGGTCTAGAGGTAACCTCGCCATTATAAGCACGGTGTTATTATTTAAAGCCTATCCCCTTATTCATATAACTTTACGGGCCTGATAATTATGTTTTATCCCTTTCTTACAAATACATAAGTCAAAATGACAGATAAGGACAAACGATTATTAGCTAATTGAAGTCTGTAGCGCGTTTTTGAATGACGTATTTTATTATAATTGATATCTTTATTTTCTTGTTTTTGAGGATTATATGAGAATTATGTACCTAATATCTCTGCATGGAACTAATAAAGACTACCCAGTTCCATGCCGCACTTTACATGATATCATCTTTATTACGAGAATATTACTTAATATTACTGTCATGTAAATTGACATAGGCACCTTAACAATCTACAATGTATCAAATATTATTATGAGGTGAAGATCTAATCTAATCTTTACAACAACTTTATCGACTAAAAAATTATGGTTAACAGTTAGCATGTTAGCAAACGTATCGAATGTCTGTCTATAGGAACATCGAAATTTATCAGAGGATTTTTTTAATTATCAATCAACTGTTCGTTTGAGTTAACATTTACTAATAGTTTATATACTAATATAGGTACAGGCACACATCTTTCCTTCAGTTGTATGTATGTATATCCTAGTTTCATAATTCCTACGTTTATCTTTGTTCCGGTTAGGCTAAATAAAATGCTGATATATATTTTTTTAATACTAAGATTAATCGACGAATCCGCGCTTGTCCATTTCGCCTCCGCGTCCGTAGCATGGTCTCTCGAATCCACAGAACTCGCGCACGCAGGTACCTACTGACCAGACATAGAAGTTTTTGTGGCATAAACGAGTGTTTGAAAAAATGAAACATCGATAAATCTGTTATCGATAAGTCTGTAACAGATTAATAATTAAAAGATGTAACTTCTACTTGCTGTACATTACCTACAAATTTTAAGAACGCAAATCAATTACCTACTGGTACATACTTTCTTTATTACTGTATTTAGTGTACTTAAAAATAAAAACGTAAACTGTAGTACGTATACACTTATACAGTGCCAAAATAATAGAAAACTAACAAAATATCAAAGGAGATATCGAACGTGTTGTGTACTTCGCGGTAGCTATGTTATTATACAGTGTTATAAATATCTATGATAAAGTTAAGGTAACATCGATAACAGACATAACGATATGTTTACTTTATTTTGCCACTATAACTTCAATGTCTGCTACTTACATATATCAGTATCATGTTTTCATCTCGTTAAACCAATAGAACGCAGGATTTTTCTCTTTTTACGTAACGTACAGGTTAAAGATTTCTATTATCTAGAAACAATGCCTTACGACGTCAGCGTCTTTGACCTGTTATGTATTGTGTACACACGAATTATTTACACGTGAAATCTGAGCTGAAATATGATCACAAAGGACATTATATTCCATTAAATAAAACGTGCTCAATCCTATGTTTTGTTTCTACTTGGTAAACAAGAGAGTAAATAATATTTCGTTTCGTAAATAACCGCTTTTATTCCAACGTAAAATTTTGGTTACTTCAGTATTTTTCCTCTATTTAAGACAGTTTTATAGGTAAATAATAGAAACGTGTTATTTTTGGGGGTAGACTACTCGTATTTTGTAATATAACAGTCTCCTACTCTGCCCTAGTACTGACTTTCCCACTTAGGCCAGTCGTATGTTCAATCAACATTTTGTCTCTCTTGTCCCCGCCGCGATACTCATGGCTATCGGTGGCATAGCGTTCGTAGAATTAGGTTCCCATCGTCACGGAAGCCCTAAGAAAAAGTATGCCAAATTAGGACCAGCACAGACGGACTGCTGCAGTTCCGATACAAATTGCAGTCGGGTTGCAGTCCGTCTGTATCGGCCCTTAGCTCCGACGTGCCCATAGAAATCTCCACTCCACCTACCTGCTTAAGTATAAATACTTTAAATTCCTGCCGTTTACAAAGCGCATCCTCAGAAGCACTAGATTTTGGCAAGTCGCAGTAACTTTGTAGTGGTTAGAAGTTCAGCTAAAGCGACCACATGGAGTTAGCACAAGCACTCCTAGCATTATCTAAACAAATTCTCGTATAAAGGCGCAACTTCGTAGTTTGAGAACACTGCCAACAACATAAAGGCCAATTCTGTTCTACTAATTTGGCATGTTTTTTATTTGATTTTGATACGATCTTGAGCCAGCGGCTGTCGCTGATTGGTCCTCACGAAATGCAATCAGGAGTCGTCTCATATGGCATCTCGCTCGCTCTTATTGGTGCATGTGAGATGCTTTAATGACACGACTCAAGGTCGATGTGATAAGATCACATCCTTATCAAACTTTTAAATCGGAATTGGATTCAGTCCCAGACAGCTTGGAATTTGATTAATCCGCCATGTTTTTAATAGGGCGCCTCGGGTGTTCGAAGATTAGGTTTTACAATATTCACCTTGTGTCCTGAGGGGTTCCGTTGACGTTGTTCGTTAGAAAGTTATTAGGGTCAGATTAGACCAGCCTTTAGAGAGACCCCATACTAGCGTCTCCCGAGCATAGGTGTCTAGTCAAATCTATGGCTGCTCGAAGTAACGTTAGCGCAACGTCATTTTCCATAGCGCTGACTAGACGTCGACGCTCAAAAGACGCTAGTGTGGTGGCCCTTAGATTTACCTCCTCAAAACAATTGGTAAGTACAAATTTGTTTTACAACCGTACACGGTGACGTCGATCCGTTGCGCTCTCTGTACATTTTGATGCGTTAACGAGGCGTCAACGTACTTTACGCATTGTTGTGGTCATTCGTTAAGATGTGGTAGGACAAGGTCATTACCAAACTAAAATGAAATTTATCCGGACATGTTGCTAGGCAGAGTGATGGCAGGTGGACTAAAATGTTAACAGAATAATGGCCGCTTTCGGATGAAAGAAGCGCCTGGTGTCCGTTGGCTCGTTGGGTGGACGACACCCGGAAAATTACGGGTCACTTCTGGATGAGATTAGCTCAGGACCGGGACAAGTGGCGTACTAGAAGAGAGGCCTATGCTCAGCAGTGGGCGGTAAAGGGCTGATATAATGATGATGAGGACATAGTCGGTTTTGGTATAATATTATCGGCCAATCATTCCAAGCGAGAGGTGCGAAATAATATGACAGGATCGATGAATTCGCATACTTCAACATTGTATACACTTCCTCCGGACATCCATCTTAGTACGATCATTCATTTAACACATCGTCTCATTCATTCTTCTAAGTATGGTTTACATTCGCTTTCGTCGGTTTTAAACAAACTACTGCGGCCAGTAGTGTATAGTTTACACTAAATATACTGTGTTAGCGTACGTTTTGAGTTCGCACTTTCCGAGTGTTAGTAGTCTGTCCTTCCACCCAGCTGCGAAAGTGCTTAGGTACCAACTTTTATGAATGAATTCCACTCGGTGGGTATAATGATTAATAATGGACTTTGCAATTAAGTCCTATGTATCTAATAGTTTATATTTACACGTAAAGGCCTTGAAAAAACTAAGTACTTAGTTATTATCACAGTCGGTTTTTTATTTCAACAATATTTTACAGCTAATTGTTATTATAATTATCTTACAGCTAAGTATGATTCAGTAATAAATCATATAAAAGCATGCGTGAAGCATCATTTGGACTATCAATTTTATTTGAAAACTTCCGCCCTCTTTTTAACTGGTGTTATTTATTGATTAGGTACGTTTTCTATTAATTATTTACGTTGTTATTTTCATTTATTACATTCGTAATCACGCAAGTATTAATTTCGATTCATTTGTATAAAAATAGCAACCCGCAGGTAGCACCCCTGGAGTTTCAGGCGTCCTGGCGTACATATGCTACGCCGCCGCGGTGACTGCTTACCATCAGGCGGGCCGTATGCTAGTTTGCCACCGACATACATTAAAAAAAAATATTGCGTGTTTCCATCACTATCCGATTTATAATTTATATTGTTGTCATTGCTAAGGACACGCTGTGGATTTATGTCACCTTTCAGTCACAAATTCGGCTAGTAGAGGAAGGAAAATTTACAAAAGACATTAGCAGAATCCTAAGTAGGTACCATAACAATACTGTCAACCTTCTCAGCCAGGTAAATATGCGAGGAAGTTCCCTCGTCTCGAGGAAGTGAATCACACAACCTTGCGGAGCGAGACTTGAGCGGTTTATAAATCGCGTAATTACCGTAGTTAATGTTTACTGTTAGCTTGCGTATGTTGCTAGGGAGTTACGATGTTTAGTGTTATGTATGACTTGACAGCAGTTTTGATGGTTTTTAGGGTTCCGTACCCAAAGGGTAAAACGGGACCATATTACTAAGACTCCGCTGTCCGTCCGTCCGTCCGTCTGTCACCAGGCTGTATCTCACGAACCGTGATAGCTAGACAGTTGAAATTTTCACAGATGATGTATTTCTGTTGCCGCTACAAATACTAAAAACAATGAAATAAAGATTTAAGTGGGGCTCCCATACAACAAACGTGATTTTTGACCGAAGTTAAGCAACGTCGGGCGGGGTCAGTACTTGGATTGGTGACCGTTTTTGTTTGCCGTTTTTTGCATTATGGTACGGAAGCCTTCGTGCGCGAGTCCGACTCGCACTTGCCCGGTTTTTTTTAAACATATTGATCAGGGTTAAGCGTCTCCCCGGATATATCGACGCGGAATCGGCAAAAGTCGATAGGAAATTGCTTTATATTTGCGCAATAAGAGCGAAAAAGTCGTCGTTCGGCTCGGCTCGCATCGGCCGACGCGTTGACGGTTTTTTCTCTGTTATTGCACAGACAAAGGTTTTTCCGGCTTTTGCCGATTCCGCGTCGATTTTGGGGAGACCCAACGGCAAGGCTCTCAACCTGGTATTGTAGGTTCCAATCTTCCAATTTAGCTTTACTTCTTTCATCTTTTAAACTTACCATATGAAATCAGGATCAGTTTTATAACCCCGAAGGAACCATCATCCAAACAGGTTTTAATAATACACGAATCAAAACTACGAAGACTTAATTATCTCTGACATTTTGCACTTGCACGCCCATTCTTAACCTAACTTCAATATAAACTTTAACATATATTAAATAAAGTTTATAATCGAGTGGATTTGTCTTGATCGTTACAATTTGGCCCGCAAGCGGCACCCCTTTGCAATTTAATCAGGTTTTTGGGTTAATGTGAGTTGATATTGGTCGACCTTGCACTGAAGGCTTGCACCTTATCGTTGTTTTTATTATGTCATGTCTCGCTTGCTACGCATTGCGCTTGTTGATAGTGAACTCACGTGGACCTATTTTAAAATTATTTTAGATCCAAATACTTACTCTATGTTAGCATGTTTTATACCTACAAATGGCTTCAGAGTTTAACCTGGTCCAGGGACCATCAGGTTAAACTCTGAAGCCATTTTACCAAGCTGACAATCGTCACCTGACATTGACAATTCATCGTACATTGCTGGTTCAACCAGTTAACATGACGCTATTGTACACGCCATCAGATATGTTCTGAGTCAGAGGTGCTCAGAGTGCCTACTCTATCGCCCTGTCAATAGAGGCGTCTTCAGATATTTGTGAGCACCTTGGCCGCTCCGATATATCTGATGCGTCACGACAGCGTGATACTTAATGACATTGTCTGTCTCTTTCAATCACTTGTTTTTAAAACGAGACATTTATTTTATCACGTGCACAAAGTCGTCCATAATACACCTGCCGATCATCGGCTCACTTTCCTATAATACAAATGTATCTAATGGTAGGATCAACACAATTTGACGTATTCGATAACGCGAAGTGATTTACTCCGCTGGCCGCGTTCCACTTGGCTCCTACGATTTCGCGCTCCATAGAGCATTCCAATCTTCGTTGCGTTGTCGTTCAACACATTGAGACCTGTTAGTGTTACCTGCCTGTTCGAGTGCCAAGGTATATGACATCTAAATTAGGATGCATGAGTTTAGAAAATTATGGAATGTGATTCACTGTCTCGTATGTCTGGTTTAGCGAAAAAGCCAGGAAAAAACGCCATTGAATTGAAAGGTAACCGTCGTTGTTTTTACATGATACGTGCTCTTATTTCAAGGGTTTCTCAGTTCGACAAAGGGGTTCAGTTTACTATGTTTACCACTACATTTTTGCAAATAAATATCTTTATCGATGGATCAAAAGGAATGCTATAAATATTATGGCAGATTAATTTTTGAGATGACTCATCAGTCAGTATATATTTTTACTGTTAGTAATTTTTAATGTTATTTTATTTGTCGCATGATTGCGAGGAAGAGTCGGCGCTTGTGGATGCAAAAGCTACGCATGGCCCCTCTAACATTTCAAGTGTCACATCTATTTTTCCACTCCCCATTCCCCACTAGAGTCACACGGACCGTTCTCATTTTGACATGACATTCTCAAATGACATGAAACCTGGTTCAATTAAATTGGCTGTCTGGCCGCGGGTTCGTGTCTCTTAAGATTTTTAAAGCCGTATAAACGATTTTCTTAATTATCGTGCCCGTTTTTGTCCAAGAACAGAAAACTAAATAATCTTTACATTGTAACGACTGCGTCAGTCCCACAATTTAGTAAAGCGCTTCGGTAAATTATTTGTTTTTCAGCCCACGATTTAATTACTCAGAAATATTCCAGTGAATATTCCTAACATTACCGAGTAATGGATATTCCGTGTTTGAATATTTAATCGATGCTTACTCACAACAATGCTCGACGAAATTGTCGTCACTCGCTAGAATAAGAAAATTCCTGTACATTTTCATGTAAATAGTATTCTCTTATGACCATCACGTACGCTAATGTCCTGATTTACATCAGAATGCGTATTGGTCCGGCCGAGCAGGTTATTTGGTATGCTGCTAACATAATTATTATAATTTAGTGCCTGTTAGCAGTAATCCTGTCAATGAACGTAATTGCATTCACTTGAGTTGAATTTGCTAGTTAATATGACGCGTTTTTTAATCTATCCCAACCCCAACATCCCCAACATTTTTATGCCGATGCTAAAGTCCGAAAATACAGTAAAACCCGCTTAAAAATATTAGGGACAACGCCTTAAGCGGGAAAGCGTATTGACCGTGAAAAAAAATTAAAACAAGTTGCAGGACATCGTGTTAAATATGACCATATTATACGTGTTTTACTGTAGTCGTGATTAGGGTTGCCAGATGGTCGGGATTTGGCGGGATTCTCCCGATTTTTAGCATATGTTCCCGATTCCCGACAAAGTGAAAATTGTCCCGAAAAACAGCTTCACGTTATAAAATAATAATTTCAAGTTCCGAACTGTCGTCGAGCGAGCGAGCGACCCACGTCGAGCATAGTGCCCTTAATGTAAAATATCGTTGTTTTTAATACAATTACTTTAATTTGAATGTTTTTTTTTTCCCGACTCAAGTCCCAAAATCCCGAAAAAAATATATTTTTCCCGATAAAAGCACCTTTCGATCTGGCAACCCTAGTCGTGATTGAAGTGCTTAAATACAGTAGTTTATAGTATAACAAGTATGTTTCTGTATAGTAATTATCTTGAGACAAAAGTAAACCGTTTATAATTGCTTTCGAATTAGATTTATTGGAAACAATCTCATTAAATTGAAAGATCCGAGTTTAAGTTGTGTAATGTAAATACACGTTTTCACGAGATCGGAATGCTCTTGGCTATTTTCTCGCACGTCAGACAAATTATCTATACCGTAATCCTATAAGTACTTCCACAGGTAGAAGAATGGCAACGACTATTACTTATTGGAAAGCAATGGATGGAAATCTCGATTCAGGTGAAAGTATGTTGTTTTTCACATGCCATTCATAGTAGGTACTAGAATTTTCCCCATTGCGGCGAAACACGGAAACTATTACGGCAATCGTTTATGTATGTAGATGATTTCTTATCTTCCATTTGATTTGTATTCAGGTAGTGCGTTGTAACTACATATTTCACTGCACTTACGTAGCAATTACATGTTAAAGAGTTACGTATTTTATCTTGCCTCGATTCGGGCAGTTTGGCGCGGCCTGTCGAAATCTGACCAAAATCAACTTGGTTTTATTTTGACGAGGGTACGACCCCTTTAATCTCTCCATTTAGAAATCAGGATACGTCCAATATAAGTTTACTTACGCCAATTTAGTCGAAATATTTTTCACTGGCTCTCTTTAGCGGTCAATGGTGCCTTCAATTGCTTAAATTGATGTGTGCACAGCACATAGATCCTGTCAAACGAGCGAGGGGCCCTTTGGTGCTTTAATTCAATCAACTTGTGCGCGGTGCAAGTGCACGCTACTCTTCGTGCTACTTATAACAAGGTTATTGTTAAGTAGCCGTTGCTTTGATGTACTTAATGTGGCAAGCCACGGCAAATCTACAGGTCTAGAATGTACTAAGTATACCTGTCAAATATAAAAAGTGCGGCCAGAATCGGAATGTAAAAGTGTCATTGGAAGTATTGAATTCAGAAATAATATGTGATTGCGTTAATTATTTGCTTTTGTAACAGTATCTTCCAAGATTTAATCACCTACCGTATCTCCTGAATACAGCTTTTCGTAGTTTCCAGTCATCTAACCTAACGTTTTGGTACATTCGAGCGGCCGCTATGAAGCTCAAAGGTGGTCACGTTTTTTAATTCGTAGTTTGTCTCTTTCGCTCTCATTAAATATTCATATACGTGATGGCTTCCCTTTTACACACTTCAATCTTTTAAGAGTGTACAGGACGCTTTTCTGCGAGTTGATGTGGGTGTATGGCTAGCCGAGACCACAGACAAGACATCCTCCAGACTGAGCAAGTAGTTCTACCCCCTCTGCCACAAATCGGTAGTTTTACTCCATTTTCGAGTCGAAAGTGTCTTTGTGTGACGTCCGTGTCTTTGAATGGACCAGTCACGGCACGGGACCTCGCTCACCTCGTCCCCCGCACCCCCGTATTTTTGGCAGCATAGGTTTCATGAAATAATTACTCTAAACTCCGTCTAGAGGATTCCTAGTCTATGGCCGAGACTACTGCACGCACCTTTAGGTCCGTTTTAAAATTCGCTTCGCCATGTTTATTCCTACTTGTAAAGCCGTCAAAACAACCTCATTATAGGGAACGTACGTGCTTTCAATGGTTTAAAAAGGATAAAGCCACCTTTTGAATTCGGTCCAGACATTGTTAATACCGCGCACCTTTCCACTGCGCAACTATACTTGAGTTAAAAACTCGAAGTAAGTAAAAAAGAGACAGGACGCCGCCTGCCGCAAATAAGTGTGACAGAGAGCAAACTACGTACTCGCGTGCAGCGAGTGTTTGACTCAACTATAATATTTTTATCTCCAAGTTTATTTTACTTTCAAAGTTTCTTTGTGAGATCCACGGTGGCCCGTGGGAAGACGACACAATAGGCCATCATTAGAGCCATTAATTACCAATTGCAGAGCCATTGTGTGAAATGACATCTAAATTAACTGTTTTTGATCCCATTTTGCTGGTGTCTTTCTTGGTCGTGTAGCTTTAGAAGTCGAAGTTATTGCCCGTGGGAAAACTAATCTGATCACCTAATTCCAATTAATATTTTGGCAGAGCACCACCGCTAGTGAATTTCTCCAGTGGTCGATATTCAGGCGAAGTGATGGCAAATCTTAGATGTGCAAAAAACTTTTATTTTTTTTAAGATAAAACATCACATCAAGATGTAAAATATTCAAACAACATAAACTTAATTAAGTAAACGAAATGTCATCATTTTAAATTTGCTCCACACTTTATAACGAAGTACTCTCACTAATAATAATAACTTTTAGTTAGTGCTCCACTATTTGACGTCGTAAAATGTGAAAGAAAGTTTTTACAGTAAGCAGTTTTCAATTGCAGCAAAGCTTGTGCTATGTGTACTATTAGGCGTCGATATAAATCCACATTCCACAACTCAGGAACAATTCGTGATGAACACAAATAAATGCCGTTACCAGGATACGAACCCGGAACCTCCTACTTCTTAGGCAGGATCACTACGGCCTAGGATCGGAGGCCGTTACAATCTATTCTTTCCCCAACCTTCTCTGCCACATCGTCAGCCATCTTGCAGTATTCACTCCATATCTAATTTACGAACATCATTGGGAAGGCATGCGGCAGACATGGCTCGTCCACTCCCACTTCGTTATGTAGATGCTGTAAATTTTAAACGTCGGCACTCGGGAGCAAAATTCCCACTTTCTCTGTGGCTTGTTTTCAAGACCAAGTTAATTTTAAACACCAAGACAGTGAAAATACAAAGGAATCTTAACACTTACGCAATTCACGGGCCAAAAGTAATTTAAATCCGACCAAGTGCAATAACGTTACAAACACAAACATGCCGCATGCTCTGAGCAAACATTGCGTTATGTAACAATAAAGTTATTCAATAGCAATACTTACATCATTTGCAATACCAATATGATGAGATTATCGGTAAACGGATAGTTTTTAATCATGATTATGTCGAAACCGCAAACCGCAAGCAAAAAAGGTTAACCCTTCCATGTAATTCATGGGAATACTTGAACCACAGTTCAATTTGACTTGATTCCGACTTGAGAATTCCTTAGTAATAACAGTAATTTGAAAATAATGTTAGGATATAAGTTGGTATAATGTTTTGCCAATACCAGATGCCTATTTAGGCAGGCAAATAAATTATTATAAAGCATAGCAATCTGATTTCTCAATTAATCGAAATTTTCATAACAATAGACAGTACTAATTTAAATATCTTTACCGATTTGATAAAAATTATCTGACATGTCTATCTTTGGTCTGCTGATAATTTATTGGCATGTAAAGGGGCCCACAGATTACCAGTTCGCCGGACGATATCAGCTTGTCAGTTAAACGTAAAATTTGACAGCTCCGAACAACTGACAGGCTGATATCGTCCGGCGAACTGGTAATCTGTGGGCCCCTTAAAATTATCGACTGCCTGGCTTGTGGTAATTCGAAAAATATATAGATATCTTATTTACCTGTCCGTATGTCCGTACCTAGGGTGGGGTACATGAACGTAACGAATATCATGGTTTCTTGTGTTTTAAGTTTCACCAGTCCCGATGTCTACCTGTAGCAATTTTTCGTCCTTTTGATTAAGCTAAAATTTGACGTCATTCGCTACACCAGCCATACTCAAAGTGTGTTCCACGGAACCCTAGGGTTCCGCGATCCGCGACACCCCTGCAGGGGTTCCGCAAGAATTTAGAACACTATGCTTTAGTCATCCATCCAGAACACTATGACTAGAACACTATGCTTTAGGGTTCCATCAAGTATTTCGCTTTCAAAAAGGGTTCCGTCAAAAAAAAAGATTGAGAACCGCTGCGCTACACAAATTCGGTTTCGATGGTTTCAATTCGGTCATTCGCTACGTTTAAATAGGCGTGCATTAATTAAGATGAATAAACAAAGTATTTTTTATCAATAAACAAACAACTCTGATAATTAAGTAACAAATTGATAGGTCATGGGGTAATGGCAACAAGTGCAAATCGGCGATACGGAACGGAACAAAGCATCACCAATCGGCTTGTTTTGTGTTGGAAATAATTATTTAATTTATGATACAAGTTTTAACCACTGTCTGTGCTTTTCCAGGTGGTCATCTACTTATAGGATAGTTAACTGATTAGTCAAATCAGTTTCTTTTTTCGAACTGTTTTTTTGAGCTGAAATCTCAATGAAATAGAGAATGATATTAATGACGTCACGGTCAACTTACCTACTCTTGATAGTTCTTTCGGATTTATTAAATATAAATTTTGTCTGAAAATAACTGCGGTCTAGGGTTTTCTAATATTTTTCTGGTGCTTTATTTCGTGCGTGGTGTGAAATAATTTATTTAAAAAAAATACAGGAAACATCAACAAATAATAGGGACATTATGACGATTTGCACAAGTCGGAACTTGAGATAGCTTGTGTATTTTAATTACCCTCTAGTTCCTTTGGCCCCTTCGGTCTCCAGCATCATACTAATTGATCTCTTCATTTTTTATACTACGTTGGTGGCAAACAAGTATATAACCCGCCTGCTGGAAAGCAGTGAACGCAGTCTATGGACGCTTGCGGGCCTGGGCCTCTAGATACCTCTGGAGGTATCACACGCACCATAACTTTACAGTACTGAAGTAAAGTATGTAATGAAAAAGACTGTCCCTGCCACGGATGTTAAACAAAACAGATTGGATAATTACCTAATAAGGTTAATCTTAATTGGGTTGCCATGTTTATGGATACGAGACGCCGCTCTTGATTTAGGTTTACGAAGTGAACGCGGTTTAATTAAACTTCGTACGAAATGTTGACATTATTTAAGATTAAGCTTTACCTATCCAATATGTTATGTTATCATGGGATTCTTTTAGTTATGTTTCTGGTTTATTATTGTCAAACATACTTGCCGTATCACATGTAATGTAACCTATGCTGAAAATACCCTTACAACCAGATACGGGACGAACATTGAACATTTAAATCCGGATAGAGCAACCTGAGCTACAGCAGTTTACATTTCGCGATATACTTAAAAACTACTGAACGGATTTTAATGCGGTTTTCACCTATCAATAGAGTGAATATTGAGGAAGGTTTAGGTATATGTTAAAGTTTTGTGCGAAGCCTGGGCAGGTCGCTAGTTAGTTAGTAAATGAGGAGAAATAAAATGAAATAAAAATATTTATTTTCAGGCAACTATTGGCCTATTAGATACCTAAATACTTTAAAACTAGCAAACATATTACATAAATATAGCTTAAAACTAAAGACACATAACTATGGCTGCGATGCACACTGGAACCCGCCCATACATTGCTGTGCTCAAAACTACAATAAGTAAAATTAAGCAAAAAAAATACTATTCTACATTCGTAATGTCAAGTAGTGCTTATAATAATAATTATTTACATTATATTTATATTAAAAAATAAAATATTCCTATGATGACGTTACATATTCACCGATAAACATGTTGACAGCTTCCGGGTGAAATATTTTTGAATTAATAATTGGCAGAGGTCGTGTGCAGGTGATGATGGGATCAGAAGAAACCAAGAGCCTATTAAAAACATCTGTCATGTTGTCGAATCTACAAGTTTTACGACTAAATCTCTCTCGATAGTTTTTAAAATCCTTATTCCTCGCTTCCTGGGCCTCTTCACTTAAATTGCCTATTGGGATCAGGTGCTCAGATATTATTGCGACTCCTTGAATAAGGATTTTATGAACAGTAGGTGTCATGCGACACCACCGGTACAGTTTTACATATAACTTTGCTGTCTCTAGACAGTATTTTTTGAATTTACACGTATCGATCTTGTAGCCACTGGAAATTGTTTGTAAAATTATGTAAAAGCGACGTATGAGTTCTTCATCTATTTTAGTAATTTCGGCTGATATTTCGTAGTTTTGGAAAAAATTTCGAGCCACATTACCGTTATTAATATTGCCAAAACCTGGTTTTGGTTGATCTATTATTAAGGAAGTTATTAAGTTATTATTAAGTAAAATTGTATCACTTTTTT
This sequence comes from Cydia splendana, assembly GCF_910591565.1. NCBI lineage: Eukaryota > Metazoa > Arthropoda > Insecta > Lepidoptera > Tortricidae > Cydia > Cydia splendana. The sequence goes on from NC_085968.1 coordinate 3,905,899, forward strand.
CATCTGAAACAGTCGAAATGCATAGAAATAACCTTAAGGTAAAATATTACGCACTAAAACATTGTTTTAGTGAGAAAAAGTTATATTTTCGCTAAAGTAAAAACGCCTGATCAAATAGTCGGAGCAAAAAATTTGGCCCATTTCGAAAACTGGACAACATCTTTTACTTTCGAATAAAGAATCTTAATAACGACAACTTTTTTAGCTATCATGCCTAAAAATTATCAAAAGATGTTGTCCATTATCGGAAATATGACCATTTTTATTAAATTACAATATATGTTACTATTTGTCGGAATACCACAAACCCAAAATTGTTTTAGAACATAAAATACGTAAAACATAATCTACATACCTTGCTCAAGATAAGTCATTGCGGATTTTGAGTTATTCATACCAACTACAATTACTTGAAATAACTATTTTGTTAATCAATACAAATTACCACTGAGATGTGACATATAAAATCCTAGACCTTTGACATAATGCAACTATGTAATGACAACTGATAATGAAGGTATTTTTCTGCAGTGAGGTGCAATATCTCCCTGTTTATGCATATATTTCAATTTGAGTACAAAATACCCACAATTGCAAAGTTGAGTTTTGAGCACTGCAATGTATGGGCGGGTTCCAGTGTGCGATGCAGTTCGCAACCCCGCAGTATCAGGGAGCCGGCCGCGGTACCGCCGGAACTTGACACTCTTCGGCCAAAACTCCTCCTTGGTGAAGGTCGCTAGATGTTCCGACTGTACGCTCAACACAAAACCCGCAAACGTGAGTTTACTCCATTCTGGCTACTGTAAATACCCCGCCATAGAAAGCGTGTACGATCCGATCGGCAATTAAAGGCACACGTCGAGATGTTCTTGCCCGCTATTGTTCCATCGGTTAATTACGGGCGAAAGTGTAGCGCGAAAGTGCATTGTTAGGGTTTTTAGTATCGACGACACATAAGGAGAACGACCCCTCATCTAGTAATACATAGGTCTTGAAACTATGCGAATCTTTAGTTTTTACCTTCGATGGTATGGCAACCCTATATGTCACATTATGCATTTAGAATTTAGGGTGAAAGACTGTTTATGTATGCATTGAAAACCACTGTTACCAAATTCCGGAGTGCGGTGTCTTGACACAAGTGTCATGTGATGTAAGATGTATGTAAGTATACATAGGCTTAAAAAGAGGCACCAGCCCAATTAGAATCACGTAAGTTAATGCTAACTCAATAAACATTTTAATTTGATATTTTATTATTAATTAAATTATTATTTTTATATACAGTTTGAACTTTTGGACGCACGCCTTACCGCTACTAGGCTACCAACGCTTACACTCTTTTGTTCATTGCTTAAGATATGTACTGTAATACTAATAATAATAATAATAGTGATCTTGGACACGGCGCGGATAGTCCGCCGGTTCCTCTCTCTGCGGCCCTGACCACCGGTAGCTTGGGCCCTGCCCCGCTGCTGGCGGCACCCTAGGTTAGGTTTTTTATAATGTGTTTATATTAATTTTTATTGTTTTGTAAGTGTTTTTATATTTTACTTTTATATTCATATTATAAATAACCTAACTTAAGATGAGAAATGAATAAAGAGATAATAATAGCAATATGGCGTAGGGATGTGACGACCCCATCGCCCGCTGGTTTTACCAGTGCAATCAGTCAACGCAGGGCAGCTTGTGGCGAGCTGTTGGGGATTAGCGACCTCACGTACCCGAGTGCTCCTGGGGAGTTCTGTTACCCGCAGGGAGGGTGGGTGGGACAGGATTCTCTGCCTCTGGCTTGCCTTAGCCGGCCGGCCAGAGTGGAGTCGTTAGAGCTATAAGCTCCAGGGGTGGAAGTGAAATATGCATAAGACGCGAGTTGGCACAGTGGCTGTTAACAGCCACTGGGTAGAAAGCGGCGCACACCTCTCGACACCCCTGAGCCGCTCACACCGGTGTTGCCCTTGAGCCATCCTAGATGTCGCTTTTTGTGGGGGCCCATCTTGTGAGTGCGAGTCACCGTCTGCCGGAAATAAAATTGCATACCGTTTTATTAGGCAGGCGTCCGGTTTTTTTTACCCCATAGCTCAGTACTTAGTCCATCGCTTTCACCCAATAACCTAGTTCATTTTAGATTCCATCAACTCTCAATAGCCCTTACACCCTGGCGGGTGCTGCCTCTGCGTGCGTCCCATGACACGGGCAAGGGCAGCATCCGCTCGGTGTACCCCTTACATTTCATTAAAGTGTCAAAAGGGCCTCTACGTGTTGGCTTCGGCTCCGCGCATGCCTCCCAAAGGTCCGGAACACCATTGTTCCGTGATGGGAAAGACATAGCAATCTGAGAATCTCGTGAAAGCCTAGAAGGACAAGTCCAGTAAGTACCTAGACTTGGCTCACGAGATAACCGCCATGGGGGATGGTGATTCGACGAGCATTGTCCCGATAGTTGTTTCAGCGAACGGTCTAATAGCGAAGAGTCTCGACCAACATCTTGAGAGACTCTCGCTATGTGGTTGGATCAAGGGCCAGATGCAGAAGGCGGTGATCTTGGACACGGCGCGGATAGTCCGCCGGTTCCTCTCTGCTCTGCAGCCCTGACCACCCTAGGTTAGGTTTTTTATAATGTGTTTATATGTATTTTTATTGTTTTGTAAGTGTTTTTATATTTTACTTTTATATTCATATTATAAAACTCGACTCGAGATAAATGAAGGAATAATAACAAATATAGTGCTATTTTTATTTCAACAACAAGATAAATTTAGCCCACTCGGTACCTAAACAAAGATAACTGCAGAAATGCAGACTGCTACTGCAATGCGTTGGATTTGGCAAGCGACTCTGATAGTGATAGGCTGATAGCGCCACGTCGTGTACGTGTATCAAAACAATGGAAACTGATGCAGTGTACTTATACCTAACGTCTCTATATTTAAATTTTGTTCTCATATTTTTCTGTTATTTTGTCATGTTAGTTTATTGATCTAGACGGTATAAGAATAAATGTTTATGATGAATTCTTAAATGTAATTTTTTATTTCGGTGGATTAATTCGCGTCTAAGATTCTTCTTGTTTCTAGCTAAAATTAACCATTAAAGTTTAGACAGACACTACAGATTTTTACGTGTGACAAAATACACCTTCAGAGACTGAAAACGGGACAATTTGTTTAAAACGTCATACAAAGTATCCTATTTTAATTTCACGTGAGTTTATCTTACAATAATAAACACAAATTCCAAATAAAACTTCCTTTCTGTCCAGATGTGTAAAGCTTAGTTCCAATCACAGACAAGTCAGCTTTCTAATTAAGAATACGGTTTCCATTTCCCACAATTAGTAAATAAACAAGTCGTTTTGTTTATCTCGTATGGCGCCGTTAATTTTATCTGATCCATGAAAGTCGCGTTTTGGTGATCCATGTTTCCATGGATCCAAAGTGAAGAAGACTCGTAGGGTGAACTTGCCTAAATCTATAAGTGAGGTTCAGACTAGCAAGAACTTGAACGCAATTTAGGTTACATTGCCGTTGCCGACTACTAAGCTAAACTGCATTCAAAAGTTTGATCACTGATCAGATACCGTAATGTAATGATTGCACGCAAGTACTTCCTTAGTCTAATCCTCGCTCTTTTATTACCTAGTTGTCGTTATCAGAAATAGCAAAGACAATGCTAGTGATAAAAATTGAACCACAAGCACAGAATATATAATAGTACTAGGTACAGAAGACTCACTCTCTAACGAAACGCGTGTTACGATCAGCGCAGATATGGCCGCTAGGTGGCGACAGCGCCACGCGCGGCTTATGGCTTTCCCCAAAGTTGGGGCGAACCGGATGTACTTTTAGCTACCTGTAGCAAAGCGACGAAATCGTGGAGTGAGCCACGCCTGCCACAAGTCCGGTACGTTTAAGCCGACACTCCGTTTGCCGCTCAACTCAAAATTATCGAAAGAGTTTCTCCGTTCTCTCACTTAGTAGTTTTCAGTAACACACGCTTGCATGATAATATTCTGTTTAAATTTTTAATCGCCTGTGAAAAGGCATCCCGTTCTATTGTATTATGACAAATCAAAATTGGATTTGTCGTGGCAAATTTCGTTTTGTGGGCGGCTAGTTGGCTACAGGTTAAAACGCACCTATTCAAGTCGACTACCTACCTAAATCATTGAAAAAAGCGTACAGTCGCCATCAGATATATCGGAGCGGCCAAGGTGTTCACAATATCTGAACACGCGCTCTAACGCCCTGACAATAGAGGCGTGTTCCGATATTTGTGAGCACCTTGGCCGCTCCGATATATCTGATGGCGACTGTACCATTCAACTTTAATCACATAAACGTCATAACTATCAGTGACACAGTGATAAATGGTTAAAAACTAAGCCAGTTATAGACGTTAGAAACAAATAATATAATAAATATTAATGACCATGTTATTAACCGCTTTTAATTATTACAAACGAGACTCATATTCACAAATCACGCCGCATCACCAAAACTTTCTCACACAGCAAACGCTTTCTTCCAGGTCGATATTTTCTATTAATTTCACCCAGTTGTATAACTGATGTAGTAATGTCCAATCATCTTGGTACAGCACCATTGACCAATCATAGTCCTTATCTCATTGCAGTAAGGTTTACGAATGGTCAATTAACTCTTGTGAAAATAGTACATATAGTGTTTCATGTTCGCGTTCGCTCGACGAACCAACATCCAAGCGTTCTTGGATTACGCATGGCTAAGAAACTATACTAGTTGTAAGATCAGATGGTTAGGTAACCAATGAGAATATACCGTGACTTCGCTTTTCACGCTTACCACCTTTTCATTTCAAAATTTTGAACGATGAGGTTCGCAATTTGTCTTGACAGATTGTTTTTTTTTTTTTTTTTTCTTTCTTTTCAAATCACTTCACACTTTGTCCGATGATAGGGCTCTGGAGAAATCGAGGGAACTTTTCCATTATTATAGGCACATCTCTAGTCATTTTGGTATTTTTTTGGTTGGTTCTTAGTAACTGTCTCGTACATTTGCTCTCGGAAAGCATCATTTGGTTAAATGAAACTCCTGAGGAAGACCATAAAGTGTCATGAAGTCAGTTCTTCTGTCGTCCCATTGAAAACAAAACTGCCAAAATTTTAACAAACCTACATAACAATTATCAACGTAGTAAAACCCATACACACCATTTTTCGTACAAGACAACTATAACATGTATAGTAACACGACTGAAACTATACCATAGACAATAAAGCCTGCACTAAGCGCCGGCGCCGGGTCGTTGCCCCCGGGTTAAGGCACGGATTTCTTAAAGCAATCCGCTTATTAGGTATTCTATATCGTGTGTACATCGTGGGCGTGTTGTAACCACTCCATTTAAGGACCATGGACGTTGCTTATGAACTCGGTGCTTGGACGGTTTTTTTTTACTAGTGGTTTTGTTTTTGAATTGTGTATGGATTTTGCGGAGTCACTTGAGCATAGAGGAGTTTGATATGGAGGATTTTTTGTTATGATGTGAAACGTGTTCTTTTATCTCGATTCTTAAGAGGATTGACCGATTTGCTTGCGGGGTTCTGTAAAGGGGCCCACAGATTACCAGTTCGCCGGACGATATCAGCCTGTCAGTTATTCGCCACTGTTACTGTTACCTTTTGCGACTAATTACTGACAGGCTGATATCGCCCGGCGAACTGGTAATCTGTGGGCCCCTTAAAAAGATTTGTATACCGGCGATGGTTTTTAGAGTAGTTTAACTTACCATTTTATGATTTTGACAAGGATTTTAAGAGTTATATTACTAACAATTCAAGCTGCTCAGTAGATATATTCAACAAGAATCGATCGAAAAGCGTGGTCCTTTTCGGCATGGACGAGATAGGCAGAATCGGCGTCAAGCTACCACATACACAGGTTTTAAACTATCGATGTGTTTACTATAATAACTATCCGGAAACCGTAACAAAATCAGCAAAGGCGGCTTCCACAAGACCCAAATCAATTCCACGCTTCCCAATAAGAATTCTCGGTAACCCTCGTCTGTCCCTAATGTTCGGCCACTGACCCCAGAGGGCCGAAGACATACCTCGTTGTGATAATTTATCACGCTTATAAAGCATTTTCTCGGCCATTATTCAAGAATTTAGATTACACGTCGAACTTGATTTGATTCTTCTCTGGTTTCCATTTAACTTGTTCGGAAAGTGTTGGTCTTATTAGTATGCACTTGGAAGTCTTCTGTTCTTTGAAAGTCCGTTGTCCGAACCTGGAGGCAAAATTTCTTGAAGAATCTTTTCTTTAAACTTGAATTTGCTAAAACCCTAAATCAATTTCACTTACAACGCATTTCAATAAGAATTCTCGATCCCCCTCGTCTAGGCCTAATATTCGGCCGAAGTCACAACACTCGTAATCATTTATAGCTCTTATAAAGCATCTGAGCCAATGTGCATAAATATTTATACCTTAACAAATTTAGATTACAGCTCTAGTGTCCTTTGCATTCCATTCAACTTGTTCGGGATTACTCTTTACTTAAGTATATTTCGTGTTTCCGCTGTTGGACTGCTGGAAAATTTATATACCGGTCGTTTTATTGGTATTTTTGATCAATAAATTACCAAAACCTTAATCACCACTCTACTTCAACGCTTCTCAATACGAATTCTCAGTCCCCTCGTCTACGTCTGTCCCTAATGTTCGGCCGCTGACCCCAGAGGGCCGAACACAACACACAACACCTCGTTGTGATAATTTATAGCGATCTTATAAAGCATAGTCTCGGCCAATATGCATGAATATTCATTTATTCATACCTGGACAAATTTAGATTATGAACCTAACTTTCCGATTTAAATATTCTTTGCATTTCATCCTAACTTGGTCTGGGGCCTTGAGTCTTTATAGTATTTACTTAAAAGTTTCTCGGTTTTCCAATGCAGTGCTGGAAAATTTCTTAAAGAGCATTCTGTTGACACTGGAATACTGGTCTTGAGAAGATTCTGGCATTATTTCAACAATCTTCAAGACACTTCTTCAAATACAAATGGTTTAGGCACTTTAGGTACATCGTGTCTTTGGATATCTGTTGTGTGTATTGCTAATTTAGTGTGTCATGACAAAGCTTTTGTTTCATTATTACGATTTAATTAAAACGGCCTTTAATCGTATTTTCGTAAAATAAAGTCGTGTCTTTCATATTCAGTCTCAATATACTAAGCCCTTGCCAATTTTAACTCAAGTCAATGTTAACTGTCGGAGATGTAAACAAGTACAAGTCTTTGATGTCTGGCATGTCTGGATGGATTAGGCTATCAGCTATGAAGCATTAGTCCCCAAAGTACAACTTTGGTTAGTTAGAAATAGAAGCGTCTGCGGGACAAAACTTCCAACCATTCAAATAGAAGTATTTCAATTTCGAAAAGCGAATAAGTAAATATGTAAATTAAAAGCGTTTAGTAGTACCTAAATTAATTGGATTCTGTAGGGTTTCAAATAGGATAGAAGCCATGCTTATTGGAATTATGAAAAAGTTACTGAAGGTCAGAAATATTATGTCCAGACATATTTAATTACACAAACGGGTCTACCGCGATATAATTTCAAATATGTGTACAAAACGCGAGAGTTTAAAGTGTTATATTATGTCTAGACGTATAAACTTAGCGGAGCGGATATTTAATCTTGCAAAAACTTTCTTTGTTAAAAGGGCTAACGCAAAACTATGCGGAAGTAAATTTTAGAGCGATCGAAATTCGACAGCGAGCGAAATCGTGTATTGGTTGTGTACGTTTTTGCCAGACTTGTAGATATTAGTGTAACAAGATCTCATCCCAGTACCATTTATAAGCTTAAAAAGTAACAATGTAGTGCAATTGTAACGAACAAATGAGAACCCACCACTATTCTACCTCTATCTAACACGTTGGAGCCTGTCCATCGGAATCCACAGGTTCTATAAATACAGAAAGCACAGTTCCAGATAACTAGACCAGCATTTTATGTTACAAACTAGTTGTTAGCTTCTATTTTGCGTCGGAGTATTTTTAGCGCAGGTTACTGGGCAATCTAGCTTCTAAGTGCAAACGGGGTTTGCTGGTCTAAAATTACTTTACGTGTACCTAGTTAGTTTTAAGGCGAATGTGACCATAGGAAATCGAATGCACAAGCAATTAGAATTTGCGAAATTCTGCAGACCGTGCAGTGCTGTTGATGAAAATTTGTCTGCGTTCGTATTGCAGTGTTTTATTTAAGTATTAGTATATGAATGCCAAAATTTTGCGATTCTAAACCTATGAAATGTTGCGCCTACTGCACGCCTTCGTATAATCGTCATCTAGTCCTTTGAGAGAAGAGCGTATTTCACTTAAACACCGCGCTTGCAACCCCTTTGGTGTTGCAGGTGTCCAAGGGCGACGGTAATTGCTTACCATCAAGCGATCCGTCTGCTCGTTTGCCTCGTTTATCATAATAAAGGCAACGTTTTCGATCAACGCTTCTTTTGAGATGTTGACTAAATCGGAGGTTCACGATTGTTCATAACAGGAAGTATATCTAGGACTCGGTACGTGGTAACACTGGTAACCATGCATTAACCTCACGGCCTCTTATTGTACACGTAACACACGTAAGTCGTAAGCGACGCAAGCGCAGGTCGGCGGGCGACATTCCGGCGGCGGCGAAAAGCGAGAGTCAAGCGTTCAAGGTCTAGATGATAACCTGTGGAAGAGCCTTTGAGGCATACACCTAATTAAAAAAGATCTCTGTTATAAATTTACGAAGGCAAAATTTTTAAAACTGCTATAATGTAAACATAGAAGTCATAGAACTGTATATAATAATAACTCATCCCCAGAATGAGGTTATATTAATGCTGACATTGCTGACCAATCCAGTGCTTTTGAAAGAAAGAAAGAAAATACATTTATTTACGTCAAACGTATACATTTATTTTGCAGGTGGTCTGTGGCTTTTGCAAAAAGCTCTCTGTTCAGTCTGCTAAAACATTTAGTATTCTGTTGGGATTAATACCCTTGACTTTGCTGCTAATAAAAGTATATTATTATATTTATTATAGTATAGAAGTCATTTATAAGACTATCGCATAAAACACCATATGGTGGAGGTCACGTGATCGAAGCCTGGCCTGGCTGGAAGAGTGTTACAAAAATGCTATATGTGGGATGATGATAGGTGGCACAAATGGACGCTCCAATGCCAGACGGCATTCTTTACTAGTCAAAATACTAATTTAATGTAAAATATAAGTTGCTATTTTATCATCCCAAAAATAGGCGATGCGACAAGTTCGTAGCGACGTCTGCGATGTTGCGGTGACAAAACAATTTATATTAATTACAATGTAAATCTTCGAACATAATAAGATAAAATTAAGTTTCCTGTGGTATGCGACAGAGAAAAACGATGCACAGTAGCTACTTATTTAAGCCTCGGTGATGTCTTTGTTATTAATGTCCGATACAATGTTGTGGATGTTGAAATAGTAATTAGACGCACGAGACATTGAATATAGCATGAGCATGGAGGAAAATGCAAAGAAAAGACAATTAACCGCACGGTATCGAGGATTTCAATAATGTTGTTTGTAGGCAGTAGGCACTAATCTGCTTAAACATTAATGTCATCGACTAATATTCACACTAATTTACATGACTAGCTTTAAAATAATCCGCTATTTTTATTGCTCTGATGTCAATTACTTTAGAAGAGACTTGTTAAGAAATAACAGTAGACTATCAATTTATCAAAAAAACTGTTTTCAACACCTCGCCATCACCATCGCCTAATTGTGATGATCTCCGTGACCAATTGTTTTGTTTCGCGTCGTTTGCAGGCGAGTTTGTTTTTCGTGCCAGTCGCAATAAAAGTGGGTTTTAAATATCGTCTTTAAATTGAGCATTACAACATTTCTACACTGTTTCATAAACGATAACGCCTTTATCTTTAGCTTCTCGGAATATATACAAGACCATAACGTCTACGTCATTTGATTTCGTCGGTTTTCGATATCTAATTACATTTCGCTTTTACATGTCTGTAATCTAAGAAAGGTGAATACAATTTAAGCCCTAACATACCTCCTTGAGTGATCCCAATTTTAATTGTAAGCTCATGATTACACTTTCAACACTATGACCTCCTTGTTTATATAACTTAACGCGCGATGCGCAAACAGTACATGTTTTATTACCTGGACCCATTTACAGTGCAATGTTATCCAAAATCTCAAAACTATAATGACGCATTCAATTACAACGTTCGTAATTTGAATGTGGCTTACGCAACAAGTTCACAACAGTGCTTCTGATACTGTTAAACACATAACACAAGAATTGAGTCAACGCGAAAATTCCTTCGCACGTCTTCCGTATGAATTGAGTGATGCACGAATTCTCGCGGCCCCGGGTCATGTAATCGTAATTAATGTATAATCTTGAGAATCCTCCATGTTGAAATTGAGGCGTAATGAGGACGGATAATTGCCTATTGAGGTTTCGCATTAGATTTTAAGTCTTGAATGAAGACACGGGTCGGCAAATGTAGTGTGAGAAGAATCTCAAAGTAACTCAAAAATTGGTGATTAAACCTGCGCATAGGGCGTCGTAGTTATGAGTAGAACATATAAAAAATACGTATGTAACAGCAATCTCACTAAAGAAAGTAAACTAAAAGCGGAAACATTTTTGTTGTAACCTTAAACGAGTAAACTTCGATTTCGACAATACTCTCTCCGGCGTAACTCTTACCATAACATGATTATTCCGTGATAATAATCTCAAGATGGGTTACATACTACACTGTTAACTAGCAATTTTTAAACCTTAATACCAAGACAAAAGGTTCATCTATGGTCAATATAGAGTACAATTAGTATAATCGCCTTCAGATATATCTGAGCCGCCAAGGTTCTCACAAATATTTGAACAGGCCTCTATTGTAAGGCGTTAGAGTGCGTGTTCTGATATTTTGAAGCACCTCGGCCGCTCCGATATATATGATGGAAACTACAATTACTTTCAGCCGGTTCTGCGTTATGGGTGTTAGATGCGTTTATGACGCAACCACCATGGGGATAGTTGGGTACACTTTCGAACGCATTAATACACCTTTTCCCTTAAGGGCTACCGATTAAAAACTTTGCATAACCATCAATTATGATTATAATCGATATAAATATAAACGTTTATTATTATAGTGTTTAAAGACTTGTTTTGAAATTTATTTGATTATATGGGTATGTTTAATTAATACTATAGATTAGGCAGTATGATCTTATTTCGCGATGTTTTGGCTTCCATTCGGTTTAAGTGAGTTAATCTTGTTATACATATACACGTGAGGAACAGACTTTGCTATTCATGTACTTGTATGTAGGTAACCTGCCCTACAAGAATTACTCACGGTAGGTATCTATGGTTTTTATTGCTAGTTAAAACGGAATTATCGTGTTCATAATTTATATTATAACTTCGCATGCTCATAATTATTATAAATAACGGTAATGTAATATATTACACTTTTCTTCTTCTTCTTCGACCTAGCGTTTTCCCGGCCTAGCGCCAGGGTCCGCTTTCCTGCTCAGTCTTCTCCACTTTGCCCGGTCTTCGGCATCCTCGGGTGTGAGATTGTTCTCTCCCATGTCCGCTGTCACGACGTCCAGCCAGCGCTGCAATATATTACACTTTTACATAACAAAATTACAGCATCAGGATTCAGGAAAACCGCAAGGAATTAATTGATGTCTACAAAATAAAGTTTAATTGAATTAGTACATTACTACAGAGGCCGGGACGAAAGGGGTTGCCGGCCGAAGACATATAGACGGCCGAGCGAAGCGAGGCCGGATAGGTCTGAGCGCGGGCAACCCCATTTCCCGCCGAGGTATGTATAGTGCTTTTCTCAAACATGCAATGAAATAAATAAAATAAAAAATCCACGAAACCCAAGTTTTATTTATAGAAAAAACTAAAAGTAAACTACACCCAAAATATAACCAACACGTACCTATATCATTATCACGCGTATGTTTTACACGAGTCGTGTATTTTTACTACCCGTATATTTTCATGTATCTTTGATTTTTTCGCCTTGTATCCGTCTGACTGTCGTTTTCGTCACATAAGTTTACATAGTCTTTCATGTTGATATCATGTTTCACATACATCGTTGCTTTATGCATGGAGTAAATAAGTATAATTTCCACAGTGTTGACGAGTTTGTAGCTTACATTCATTTAAAATATGCCACAAAACTGTTTCTAATAAACTGGAAGCCATGTTTCTTAGTTTCTCAAATAATAAAATTGCCATAAGCAACCATATACATACTTCGTCTTTGACTTGGCGGCAGAGGCAGCAAGTTATTAAAATCAATTCTGCTTACGCTGCCAATTCCAACACCTACGATTACAATTAATATTCATTTCATTATTTCGTCGGAACTCATATTAAAGTCAAAAAATCAACAACGCACCATAAATCCAATAAAACAGAATGAATATTTTTCAACTTTACCTCCATAACAATTTAAAAAATATAACTACGCGTGTTTGAGTAGACCTTTTTACCGCTAACGTTTAGATGAAATATTTTAAATGTTTTTATTTGTGTAGTTAAATTTATAATTTAAAATTATAAAATTATTGAATGTATTATTTATTAAGTTCATGTTGATTTTATACAAATAAAACTGCAAATTATAGCAAACATTGTTTTTTTTTTTTTTTTTTTTATAGGCGTAGTGGCAGAGTGTCATTACGAACCATAAAGCAAATACTGCCTCTAGTTTTTTTTAATGGATGAATGCCACGATGCTGTGTCACAAATATCTGTGAAATGAAAATTAAAAAAGAGGACTTTGCCGGCCTAGGCCTGCAAGATGTGTATGAAATTCCATTAACGACCTTTTGTCCTAGTCGCACCTGAAACGTCATACTTCGCAGCCTATTATAAGGAACATAACATCAATATTTCATTGCATGTTTGAGAAAAAATATTTATGACATGCGTGCATGACTTAACATCGCTATAATAAAATGTTATTTATAGTTTGGTAAGCCATTCCCATCAGTAGAAAAATTGTTGATGCGAAGAGTTGTCCTCCCATAGAAAATTTGAATTTCGCGCCTTATTCTACAAAGTTTGCCAGAGTATATTAATAAGTAATGTATGATTTAAAAGGAAATTACGTAAACTCCACTATTGTCTACCTATTGTCCTGTTGTCTACCATAGTTTAAGCAAAGACATATGTAACTTCGTATAACATGAATAAAGGAAAAAACGTGCCTGGGAAATCAAGAAAACGTCATTCTCGGATAGATGGCGCACTCACCTTTAGCCTATGCTCGGCTAGATGGCGTGACGACACCGTTTCATATTTAACCATTTTAACACATAGATATCAGTGAATGAACATGGGTCAAAATGATATAAAAATAATAAATCATTTATCCATATATATTTTTTTTTTGATAATTGTATACGTTTACATTTTGAGTTTTAGTCGTGTGTCGATAGATGGCAGTAAATTTACTGCGACTACAAAATTTACTATGACAGGACCCCTCTATACTATATATTCTCTTTGGTTTAAGTTAAGTCCTTAATTTGTATGTCATGTTCTTTTTCATACTGGTGAGCAATAAAGAATAGGTATTTGTATTGTATCGCGTACGCTTACTGGTGATAGAATATGATCTGAATGAACTTTTGCCAGTATGACTCACGGGCTATCTTTATTCAAGTAACGTGTCAAATCCTATGAATCACACTATCAACATGCGTTCCACGCATATATATCTCGCTCAATTGTAAAATTGCAAATATAACCTTATCGTGTGCAAAATAAAGTACAAAATAGTCAACTAAAGTACAAAAAGATACGAGTTTTTCAACTTTAGGAAAACCGGCGCATTACATCTTACGGAATAATGTTTATATGTAATTGTGAAGTAAACTTACGGTGTTATATGGAATATATACAGTTACATCAGCAACAAGGTCGATCAACAACAAACTTGACTACATCAGATAGACTCCGTATTTTTGGGACTGAGACACTTGAGGTAATCCAACCGGTCGCACTCACAAAATATAGGCGCTCTTTTGCCTACTTGTAAAAGACAGCTCAGTGAACTCCAACACTCACTGACTCACTGCAGCCTAAAACATTTGATACTCAAATAGCCCTTGTGTTATGTGAGATTTCTCATAGAACTAAAATTTTGTGGATATTTGTTATTTAGCCGTTTTTTGAAAGCTATGATACAAGCGTAAAATCTCTCTCTAAAAAAATTGATAAAATAGAGGCTTCTGCTTGTAAATATCGACCTAGTCACACAGTAAGCTCAATAAGGCTTGTGTTGTGGGTACTAGACGACTATACATATTAAGTAGACAATAAACATTTAAAATAGAAAAGATCCATAACTCATGTGCAAACATCTAAGCTCATTACATGAAAACATTTTTTTTTAATAGAATCCAGTTTTGTAGGCTGTCTAGGCTAGAGGTCGCCAAACTGCAGCACACGAGCCGCATGTGGCTCTTTGAAGATTCATTGCAGCTCTTCATGTCATCCAAAAATTAACATTTGACAGATCTCAGACTCCTGAAAACAACATATACAGCTCTTTCAACTTAAATGTGGTTATTTCTACTGCGGTTGGCTTCTCCTCTCAAAAGTTTGCCAACCTCAGCGCCAGTGTTGTCATAACACCGATGGCTGATGAGCTGATTAGTCATGAATCTTACATATGACCAGCTAGCATGAATTAATGAATTTAAGAATGAATTTTATTTTCGGAATACGGGTTACATAGGGTTGGTATAAATATAGTATTTACAAGTTCTCCAATTCTATTTAGACAAGCATGCAAAAAATAATCTGTATGAGTTGCGTTCTCGCGAGAAAGCCCATACTTGAAGTCGTGTTAGATGTATGGAGTTGCGCGCGAGAACGCAACTCATGCTAGCAGGTCTGATGCGTAAGTGATCTGTGTTGGAGACTCATCCGAATTGTAAATCCACGAAAGCGGCATAAGTCGCGTGCCCGGAAACGTAGAAAGTGTAAGTTGCCATAAAATTAACTGCCCGTTGCTCTACCATAACAGAAATGCTAATTGAAATCGCCAATTACTTCGTAAGCGACTTTCTAGAACCACCATATGTTATTGTTCGGACCCACGCTATTCCTTTAGACGGTCTTCACGTTGGATGCGAATCCGCAAGCCCAATGTGCCGACGGATGTTTCCAAAATTGAACATTTTCGGAAACTTTTCATATTTTTGTATGGGAATCAAAATTTACCATTTCCAAAATGAAAGGTTCCTTTTTTTCTGAAATTTCCGAGAACGTTTCCAACTTTTTTTGAAACATTCCATCAACGTTCACATATGTAGTGTGTCATACGGGCATCGCTTTACGTGATTTTATCAACCCGTAGCGAAATTTTGCGAAGTAAATGTTTAGGTCCTTTTGAGCAAATACTAAGAGACCAACCTCGAAATGAATTTTTTTGGCTCTTTCATAGAAAACATCGACATCTAATCAGGCGAAATGTTTGAAACAGCCCATTTGATTTCGCGATGTCTAGCTTAATCCCATCCGAAAGTTGCAAAGTATGGCTAAAGGTTAAAATATACCAGTGTATCGTTCACACACCGCAGCGGCGTGCGGAGTGCATCAGTGTGATAACCGCGTTAGCGTGGCAAATGGGGTGAGGAGATGGCCAATTGGTTTTCTTCTGTACGCGACACTTGTTTATTGATCTCAAACGTTCCTTTGCTTCTTACGTGTTCTTGACTTCATTCCAGTTCGATTTATTTTATACCATATTTTTATGGTAATTTTGAACCATAATTTGCCAATTAATTCTTACGAATTGACTGTAACGCGGTACGCATTATAATTTTCATATTCTGTAAATTAATGTGGTTAACTTTCTTTCCGTACGAGGTAATCACACCACGGCATAGTAATATGCAATGCTTCACTGGTTAAACTACATCCAAATCTAAACAAAAACACACACTTTAGTAGTATAGTAGTAAGTAATCACTTTATTGTAAACAAGAACAAAAAAGTTACAGTAATTGAAGTACAAAGGCGAACACTTTTTGCCCTAATAACCAATTACAAAACTTTACTTTCAATAAAGGTGTAATATTTTGCAAGCGTATATTGATTCATTGATTTGTAAATTGTATAGAATTTAATACAAATGTCGCAAGGCAAAAGTATAGGTATACAAGTAAACGAGTGCAAGTGTAAAAACACTAAAAACGCAACTCGTTCTAGTCGGCCGCCCGCGATGCTCCACTTGTGCGAGGAACTACTAAGGACCAGATAAGAAGAAGAATGTTGCATTAGAAATTTAATTAAGACCTGAAGATGCTACCACAGAATCACTTAACTGACAACATGAACCGAATAATTATAATGAACCCAAACAAGCAATAGCTCTGACTAAACCAGACGGTACTGCAGGAACTACTAAAAGCAGATAAGAGGAAAGTTTCTTTAGAAATTTAAGACCTGAAAATACTACAGCAGATAAACTTAGTTGATTACTTAACTGGAATTTTATTATCAACCCAAACAAGCAAACTTATATCTGACTAAACCAGACAGTACTGTAGAACCAGGCCCCTTAGACTGTTCATGCCAATCGCTAACGCTACGTAGCGGACGAAACGCAACTGTCACTGTACACTGTCACACTAAATATGGAAGAGTGATAGAGAGACACAAAGCGATTCGATGGCGAAGCGCAAGCGATCGTCACCTTGGCTAGGCCGCCAGACCAGATAAAATAAATAGAAATTCAATTATGACTTTTAATACCTGAAGAATGTACCAAACACAGAACAACTTACTTAACTATGTGAACCGGAGACTAAGGTAATTCATAACTAAAGCAAACAAACAATCAAATTCTATAAACGAATAAATATTTACATAGAAAGTAATTTAATTTGTTCTTAGAGCAATCAAATTCTGACTAAACCAGACGTTACATCAAGTAAATAATAAGCCAAGGAAACTACTCTTGACCATCAAGCCTATAAAAACAAGATAATAGCGCCAATTCCAAACAAACTGGATAATCTGCCGTCAAGATGTCATATTAAACGTACCACATTACAAAAAGCCGAACTCTAAATAAGAACCCGAGTGGGTTCGTGACATCTTCGAATTTAACGGCAACACCGGTTGCTACAACTCAGAAGAAAAACGTATGAAATATACGTATGTTCTAAAGACTTATTACCTTTTAGATTTCAGCATGTTACAAGACGCTTGCGCAACGGTGCTCGGAAATGCACTGCAAGACGGGAACTCGCCGTGTAAATGCTCAACCGTTTTCGTCAATACGCCGTGTCATCAGACATGCGAACTATTAACTGCTATTACAGTTTCACACGCGCAATTTATGATTTTATGTATCTGGTTCAATATTTAAGCATATCATTAACTATAAAAAAATGAGTGTATTTTTCCGTTGAGTTGCGTTTACGTAACTCAGAGGAAGATTTTTAGAACATACAGTGAAATTGCGCTTATATTGTACAGAAGAGGAAACTTTATCCAACAAAATTTATCGAAATCGGACGATAAAAAAAAATTATAATATTTTTATTAAAAATATTCGACAAAAAAATTAAAATCGGCCCAAATACTTGGAGGATATAAGATATAACCAAATGGAGACGCCTTGTCTGTAATTTTCTGTACAAAACAGTCTGCCGATTTTTGCGGGGGAGGGGCACGTCAAATGTATACGTAACGTAAAAATAGCCATGTCAGATAAACGTCAGTCCATACAATGTGTATAACCATTGGTCATAGAGTTTCGACAGAGGGAACCGCCTGTTAATGGCTACTCCGTTTGGTTATATATATTATATATCCTCCAAGCCCAAATACGATAGCAAGTATCCAATGCATTAAAATTGCAGTTTCATAAGATCGTGAAAGATACGTCTTTTGTAATATGTTGCATGTTGCATAATATCGTGCAGTAAATGATCCGGTTGGGATAACTGTTTTACAGGTAACGTTCTTTCGATTTGTAAAAAAACTCAAGCAGGTTTTACATTGATGTATGTTACATTAATAGCCTGCTCGAGCTAATATTAGCAGTCCTTATCACTGACATTGACAGAACGTGTGTTCGCTGCGACTTAAGACAATAGGTACAATGTAAGTGACCGCGTTTGTAACAAAGTATTTTAAACAATGAACTTGCAAGACATATATGATATGAAACATTTATTAATAACTCAAACTTAATAACACAAGTTATACACTTCAAGACTGAAGTTATTGTGCAAAAGAACAAAAGTAATGTGAAGTTCGCAAGAAGGAATACTTTGGTAAAAGTCCGAATATCACCCTTAAATCCTGACATTTAATGGACGGTAATTTGTCTAAGTGTGCAAAAGGACCATAAATCCTGACATGTCAGGGAAAACCCTGACGTAAGGGAACCCTAACTAAAACTGCGCTTTAAAATCGAGGGTTTGATTTCAAGCACGGAAACATAGGTATTGGATGTGATGATGATGAATTTGTAATCGCAAATTTAAAATGCAAATTAATTTATACATAACTAAAAGCTTCGGTCATTAAAATTATCAACAAACACTTAAAATAATGTCCGACTTTGAATTCTGGCATAACGCCTGCTGGTTAAACTAATCATGTGGGGTAAAGTGAGTTAATTTGTAGCACTGGCTGAATGTGGGTTAACATCAGACTGAAATAGATCGTCGTCTGCGCGAGAGTTTATTAGTGAACCAGATAGATGTTGATCGGATTTCTATTCGGTGGCAAGTTGATTTATGAAATCTTAAATTAGCACGACGAATTAGACATGATTAAGTAATGTTTGGATATAATATTGGCGAAAGATTTTGACTTAACTAGATCATAATCATAATCATTATCATTATTATGTCATCGAAGATATGCTCACTGATGCGCAAAAGCCATCCCTAAGAATCTTCACTTTCGATTTTATTCTGTCGTGACGTGACACTTGTTTTTATTCTGTCATACTAACATTACATAAATTAATTTTATAGTTTAACTCACGTATTCTTAGTCACTCGCGCGACATTTTTCGAAGAGCCGATGTCTCAATTTTTAAGCACTTAGAGTGCTGAGGATTTTATTTTCATTTCTACAATATTTATCAGATGTACTACCTTGTCTGCCTTCCAACGCCGTGTCTGCCTTCCAACGCCGTGTCTGCAATTTCCTCTTTACTGACTCAAACTATTTTATTTTTATTACCTTCAATAGTTTCTTATCTATCACCGTCATAATCACGCATTTAATTGACTTCCTTTGCTCTTGACTTAATGTCGTATGTCCTCTAGAACTCTAGATGGATCAAAGACTCGTTGTTAAACACGAGCTTGTCTCTTTCTCTTTCGGTGAGTGGGAGCTCGTTAGCACGTGCACATTTCTCGCTTGCCCAGGTGCGACTAAAGGCAACTTGTACAATTTGTCACAAGGTAAGCGCTTCAATTTTGGAACGCCTATAATATATCTTGAGTTATAATAAACCATTGGTTTATCATTTCTCGCAATTTGCAAACGAGTGATATTGGCGTACCTAGGTCAACGGTCCATTTGTAGTTGTGTCGAAACGTCCGTAGTTTGATGAACTTGCTTCCGCTGACACATATCGCGTTTAATCGTACGGTCTGCACCACAAGTGTTATTGAGGCAAAATTAACTTAAGGGGCCACAGCCACAGATTACCAGTTCACCGGACGATACGATATCAACCTGACAATTGTTCGGATCTTTTGCGTTTAACTGACAGGCTGATATCGTCCGGCGAACTGGTAATCTGTGGCCCCCTTTAGACGATCAGGCGAAGTTTGAATCTGAACCATTCAAAATTCAAAATCATTTGATAGCGTGCGCGCGCGTTTGCGTTATATTTATTTTTATATGGGATTATAAACAGCGCGCCAAGCGGGACTTTTCGGAAACTCAAAATCCCATACAAAGTGACACTTAACGTAAACGCAAAAATTTAAGGAGTACAGCTTTCATATTTGTATGTGTCAAAAGTTAGTAAGTCGATATCCTGAGTATTGTTGATTGTTGATATATATTTCTTAACATTTGACAAGAAGTCAAATACAATAAAAAATTCAGATAGATAATTTTTTTGATACTGCACTTAAAATGGAAGTTAAGGAATTACGGGAATCAGACTATTATTTATTATTAATATTAGAGATATCTTATTTCATTGTTGGTTTTTGTTGACTAGATTATTTAGTAAGCAATTATATTTTAACATGCACAATCAGAATTCAAAGTTTTTTGATACCCAGTTATTTGAACGAATCTTATTTTCTTGAAATAAGACTAATTTTCGTATAGCAATTTCTCTTACTATTATAATAGTTTCTGCAGACCGTACAACACGTGTCACTGCAGGCACTGCAGCGCTGCACTCAGCGGCCTCGGAATCAGGAAATTGACTTAATAACTCCGATACATCGGTTCTAATAGCGTCATATCAACCTATTAAGATGGTGCGACTTGCTTGCCACTTTCGTTACATTGCCGACCCAATATTATGAAGATGTCCAACGAAAGTTCATATTTTCACCAGGACATGCGTTGGCGTCGCTCATATTTTCGCACATGGCCAATAAATAAGTCTCGACTCCATTTTAGACAACTCAGCTGAATATTAGGCCTGAGAGTTAGAGTTCTCATTAAAAGGATTCTTTCGATAAACTAAAAGTTTTTAGGGACTAAAAGGTCAAGTTATTTTTAGCAAGACTGACGCCTTAATCTCTTATTAAGGCGCCAGTCTTGCTAAAAATAACTTGATCTTTATATTGTATGATATTAAAGCACCTTAATATTTAGTTTAAAATGGAAAGTACTTGTACATTCGACCTACTTATATGTCAAACATTGTAAATAATATTTTTTTCTATTCGCATCTAATGTATATTGTTTTCTTTATTTTCAGGTAAGAGCACTAATGAATGCTGTAACGTTCACTTATATGCAAGTATAGTACCTAACCTAAGTACCTAAATAATACATAACGGGTCAAAACATCGGGTAATTCCATTCTAAAGGTAAATTTGACATAAATGTATGGGGCCCAGGATTTTGTTTAGATATGTGATTTCAGAGTTGCTGCTATAGTAAAAGCTAATCATAGAAATGAGTACAACCGCGTACATTATTATATCTATTGTATCCAATCCTAAAATCGGCTAAGTCAAACATTGTTAATTAGCCAATAACTATTTTACCCTCAGTCCAAAGCGTGTCAGATGTTCTTTAGCGGCTTGTAGCGGATATTATTTCAGCGTATATTATAATGTTCCTTCACTACTACGGATGCAAAACTTGTCTCCTCAGGACACAGACAATTCTACTGCGTGATAGTCAAGTAAGGATTGACATTGTGAAAATACAAATGAGAACCAGTAAGTGAACGAAGGTTTAATTAAACATTCCTAAAAATAATCCAATTACATACAAGTAATGATAAAACAGGTATCTAATACAGAGCAGCAAAAATCGAATTCATATTCATTAATTATACAAACATACATTTCAAACACATTTCAATCATCAATAATAAACA
Organism: Cydia splendana; assembly: GCF_910591565.1. NCBI lineage: Eukaryota > Metazoa > Arthropoda > Insecta > Lepidoptera > Tortricidae > Cydia > Cydia splendana. The sequence goes on from NC_085968.1 coordinate 3,927,570, forward strand.
CTCAAACCTACATTCAAGCATTTGATACACTTAATTCAGACCATCTGATGCTACAAATGAATATGACACAGATACGAAATTTTAGGAAATGAACATTATTAAAACATTGCATAACCCCGATGTAGTGGAGTGGGCCGCATAATATTACAACCACGAACTATATCAGGTTACACAATGTAAATATTGAATAATATGAAGTGATGATAGTTTGATTAGTATTAGCATTATGGCTTAAGGTATGAACTAGATCAGTGCGAATGATTATGTTATCTTAATGCGATTTAAAAAATCATAACATCATATTGTACTGATCGACTGCATCGCTATTTAATTGATTCAAGTGTTACACAACTGTCAGTAGGTCAGTACCGACGTCCCTACCCTATTGTTTCCTTTTCCAACTGCCTCGTGTTATCTATTTAATTTTTACCACATGTTCTTTTGGGACCATTGAAAATTGTTCTAGTTTTAAGTTCGCTACCTCCCATTAGAGCAGGTGTTTTTAGAGGAGGAACGAAAATAGAGGGGACATTCTATTCCTCTACGGCCTTAATAGCCATGTCAGTTTTTAAAAGCATAAATTAACATACTCAGGATAAGAAATCATAATTAAAGGACTTGTGAAAAAAGCATGCGCTACCTTTGTACAACTAAAACTACTTAGTTCATTGACCGAGCGAAGCAAATTCCACAGGTCGCATTTTTCTTAAATGTGGTGAGCAAGTTCCATAGTTACTTACCTATATGGTTTTTTTTTTTCGATTTTTTTTTAATGGCAGCAGGGAAATAAATATACTGCAGCAGAAACATATTAATTAAGTCACTAAATAGGGATCGCCCTCATTGCGTGGCAACATGCTATAACTTATAACACAAACCCGACCCGATTTTATACAAACACAAAATCGTAACTGACAATGACGTTCATAACGCTTGTTACATTTCCTTCCAAAACGTACAAAAGTCATTAGGAAACCTCCAAAAATGCGCGCTTAATTGAATATATCATCTCCTAATGATCATGCGAGTTAAGTTAACTAGGATCGTTTACTCGAGGGTGCGGTCATTACGGGTATAGCAATTTATGTAATGACATATCAGGCGGTTAGTTACTTTAGGCTTTAGCAGTTGTACGGCTGCCTTATATTCCGATAACTTGCGGGCGTCGTTGTTGAACGTGGCTGTGTAAATTGACCTAGTGTACGACATTAAGAACACCCAGGTGATCCCATTGGACGACATGTCCAATCCCGTAGGAGATGGTATTGGGCTCATAGATCCAGCAGAATTTACCAGATATTAATTATCTTACATGACCAAAGGTGGAAAACCAACGCCCTAAAAAAGTAGCAATTGCTGATGCTGGCTGTCAACTATCTTTTACACGATCTACTTTTTTCGTGGTGAATTTTTATGCGTAATCCTACGATTCTACAGCGCTCTTGTTATTTCACAAGATGCCCCAGTACAAACGAATGATTTCTTTTGTTTATTAGTTTTTTTTCTGCGATTTATCATCCTGCTGAACATTTTATGACTCCCTCTATCATTTATTGACTATTTCATTAATACAGACTACCGTCTGTCAGTACTGGATAAATAGTCAACTACTAAAACTAGCCGTGAAGTGCTCCTATACTAGTTCCCCGTCTCGTTAAGCGATCGCAATGACACTGGTTGCGCGTGCGACCACATTTTTCTCAATGCCGTACGGTACTGGTTACTAGTTAGGGCCGGTTGCCTGCTTTGTGGAAAGTATTCGATAAGAATGCCTGTTTAAAATGCCGCTCGTATTTCTACTTCTAGTCGTAAGATCTGACTGGTTAGGTTATAGTGAAATTGTGCAAGAGCAGAGAACGGGTGTCTTGTAAGAAAATTGCCATGCCAAAAGTGACCCATTCTCAATTTTCTCGTGGCTCTTGGGTGTTATAGCCTATGACAATTTCCTGTAAATCAATCTTCTTACCCCGGCAATTCACTTCTTTATCGGGTTTCTTTATTTGCGTCTTTTATACTCTCAATTTTCCAAACGAAAGTGACGCAGCGACACAAAACAAACCAAAAATTTTTTTGATACTGATTCTAATTTGTAATCTATTTCTTAAGGGCCCACAGATTACCAGTTCGTCGGACGATATCAGACTGTCAGTTGTTCGGAACTGTCACCTTTTGCGTTTAACTGACAGGCTGTTATTGTCCGGCGAACTGGTAATCTGTGGGCCCCTTTAGCGATTACAAAATTCCATGGAATAAATGGGATTTGCCTTATACTCGTATGTATGTTTAGAGTTCCACTCATATATTCATTCCCCGCTGCAATTTCATGACGCTAATCCAAAGGGGACCACATTCAACAGATAATCAAATATTAATGGCGGTTTCGTACTTTTGACAAAATCCCCAATTCCGGCGTCAAGGGTCGCCCCCTTGCCGACGTAATAAGACCACACTGCCATCTGTCGGTGACAGTAAACAATTAAGACAGTTTGATTGGAGCAATGGGTATTTACCCTGCTGTCTGCTGTTTATTTATATCTCAGATGCGAAAATGATTGTTCGATTAACAATCATCCTGCGTTTGGACCAATTTTTTTACTACAGATCAGTTGATATGCCGTCAGAAAACTACCAAAATTGCGAATTTTTCACGTGGAAATTTTTCGCAATCTCCTCTTATTTTTTGTACGGGAATCGATTTTTTCTGAAACTGCCATTTTAGATTATATATAATATGAAAACAAACTTACTCCAACGGGCGTATGATAGGGCGAAGCTATAATTTGATAAAGAACCCGTCTCGTTTTAACACCGTGCAATTGAAAGAGATGGCTCATTATCCCGCTCATGGATACAAGTGCGATCGATTATCATACCCGTACTATTTTCTTTATTATTGATAACTTCATAGATATACAGATAAGTAACTTCAGATAATTGAAGAATTTTCTCAAGGCTCTTGCAGTTGTGGAGATCAGTATGAGTATTATCACTTAACGAGCCATTTACATAATGATAAATTACAAAAAAAAAACCGCTACTGTATAAGTACGGTGGTTTCAGAGGAATTTCCTTCCGCGGACGTTCCAACTGTGGAATGTACTTCCTGCAAAGATTATCTGAAGAACCTAAATGATGGGATGCTTTAAAAGAGGTGTGTTCAGGTTTTTAAAGTGTAGGCGACTCGCGTGTGACCTTATCAGGCGGGCTGTGCGCTTGTTCACCACCGAAGTCGTAAGAGTATAATTATTAAGGAATTAAAAGAATATAGGCTCATTTATCTACGTTGTCAACATTGCTCCCTTGTTTTTCTGCTGGCATATTATGGATGGCTTTATCCATCTTTATCCACGTGATAAAATAACTGTCACTTTTTAACACCGTGGGATAGAAAGGGACGGACACCGTTTTATCACGCTGTCACGTTGACAAGAACAACCACCATATCCGTACTGGTTTATATAATTCTTAATTATAAATCTGTCAAAAGTTGCCGAAAATCAAGCCGGAGTTTAAACCAGCCATTTTATGGACCAATTAGTTTACGTCACATGTACGATGTACGGTAAACAATTTGAATTCTGTGCCACTGCGTGCCTTGTGACAGTGACAAGAATATAAGACTCAAGCGGCTTTCGTATTGATTATTACTGACAAGGTACGAAGTGCCACAGAAATCAAATTTTTTGACCGTACCTGATGACGACGCTCTCCAATAATTTCACCAAAATTTTCTCTCGTTACTTACAAAATGTCATTAGTTATAGTCATTTGATATATTTGCTCAGTAATTTGATGTTTCCCATGGCTATTAGGACAGAACCGGCAGGTTTCACCGGTGTCGCGACAGATGGTGAGTTCGCCTACACGACGCCAGGCGTATGAGCATAGCGGTGTAGGGTTCGAGTGCGAGCGGATTGGCAAATTAAAGCCTGTTATTCGAAAAAATATACTTACAAGCCCGTCAACGTGCACACTAGCGCCACTGCTAAATAATCGTGATTATTTGAATTTAACGAAAGATATTTAAAAAAGGGTGTAAGGGGTCCAAATTCCATCCCAAGGACCCCAAGCCAACCTCCCCTGCTCGCGGTCAGCCGGTCACCCTGCTGAAAAACGAACGAGGCTCTGGCGACCCACCAACCCGCACTGGACCAGCGTGGTGGGCTTACGGTCCAAATCCCCCTTATGATGTACAGGGTCGAGTGGAGAAAACGAGGGGAGGCCTTTGCCCATCAGTGGGACACCAAAGTAGGCTAAAAAAAAAAACTGATACTGTGAGTGTTGCGTGTCGTGCCGTGGACAATAAACATTAAACTTTAACGGGTAGCTGCAATTTCTTTGTCTACCCCGAACATTTTTATAAACTAATTTCGGGTAGTTTAGTGGTGTTTTATTAATATCTCCGTTGACATTTGTTGGGACGTCAGTCTTTCCGTGACCACAGCTGGTGCAACTCAGCTGAAACGTCGGAATTAAAGGTAAAAACAATGAAATTATATCGCGGTAGACCCGTTTGTGTAATTAAATATGTGTACAAAACGCGAGAGTTTAAAGTGTTATAAAAAAAAAAAACAAAAAATTAAAAAAGGAGGCCGCTACGTACCGTATTTTGTATTTAAGTACCTTTTGAATACATCAAACTAGTTTTTATGTTGCTTGATTCGTCGATCTATGAACTCAAAACAATAACGGCCGTTTTAACTTTAGGCTCATAGATTGACGAATCCAGCAACATAAAACCTAGTTTAAATTTAAATTTAAATAATCACGATTATTTAGCAGTGGCGCTAGTGTGCACGTTGATGGGCTCTTAATGTTTCAGTGTAATTGAATCTATTTAAATTTTCTAATGCAGTATTTTTAAAACTTTTGCATGAAGGGCATCATGGCACTTGGCATGAGAAAATGTTTCCCGACCTCCCGTTGGTTTGAAAATACCTATTTTAAGTTTGTCGTCACCTCCTCACACCTCGCCTGTGTTTTATCTCCGCTATAGGATCGCGACCCATATATTAAAAAATACTGGTCTACCTACCTGGTTAGCTAGTTTACTGTCTTAATATTCTTCAGCTTTTAACATCCACATTACAACTACTCAATTTTCTCATTTGAAAATGTAGCCCTGTAAAAGTATTTTATTTTTGTTCTTGGATTTTGAATTCATCATTTTCATCAATAACAATTTTTTTTAAGATACCATTCACAGCACGATTTGCCATTCCCATTCACAAAACATGCAAATTGCTGTAAATTACAGCTTTTATTGGCAAGCCGAACGTTAAAATCTAAGGTGCCTATTAATTCGTATCCATAAAATTTTAAAATGTACGCTATTAGTTGGCCCAACGCAAATAGTACTATCGAGGTCGGCTTTTACAACGGTGTCGATTCGGCATGCGTAGGTTTATGTGCATTCTTATATGACACTTATTGGAATAAATGTTTTATGCACCTCCCCTTTAATTAATGTTCTAAAATTAAACAGGTGTCTTTTGTAAGTTGTTTGGTTGTTCATTTTGTTGGTTGTGTGTTATGTGATAGTTCGTTGTCCGCTTTCATCTTCGTAGTGTTGACAGGTTGTCACCATTGCTATTTAGTTTGCGGTATTTAAAAGAAGTCTAAGTTTGTTTTTCTACATTCTTTAGGGTTTTTCTTGGCGCGTGACGTCAATTTAATATGTCTAAAGATATGTGTTGGTTGACTCATAGGAGTCCTAGTTTCAAAATAGGTGCCTAAATTCGTTTTTGAAAGCGTCTATGGTCCGTTCGTTGGATTTGTTATACCTAACCTAAGTAGTTTTCTTGCTGCCCGCAAGCTGCCCAGGACCGGAGCCAATGGAAGAAAAAGATTCGAGCCCTTCACCCCAGCAGGGGGTAACAGGAAAGAAGAAGAAGTAGTTTTCTTAAGGTTTAAGGTACTCATGTATGATATTCTACTTAGCATATGAAATTTTCAATGAATGGACCTCTGTGAATGTCAGATAACAGCGAAAGTAGATACATGATAAGATTGATAAGCGTCTTTCCCAGCATCCAAAGGGTATGAATATTCTACTGCACATATTCATAGACGACATCTCAGATAAAAAATTTTATCTTTGATGATGATCGCATTTTCTTGACAAATGCAATATTGTTGATATGAAAAATTTTGAAAAGTAAAAAATTTCACCTACAAGAGTTTCGAAAGTTCTTTATTACGTAAGTTTAAGATAACTTGTCTTATCAGGGATTAAACTAATCACTTATCAAATGATTAAGCTAACACTATGCAGTGTGCACCACTTTCATAATTTCGTCTCGCTAAACAAACTTCGTTTTTTTTTTTCAAACTCCGAAGCATGAGGATTTTATGCGGTTCAATAGTGTTATTTCGTTGGTTAAGAGCTACTCCCGCAAAAGCACTTCCCGCACAGCAAAATCCCGTTTTAAATACATTTATTTTTAATTTTAATATCTATCACAGTAGGTACAAAATTCTCTATTTTTAAAAATTGATTAAGTACGTTTAGGTACACTAGCCAACGATTTTATAAAGTTTTTTATACATCAAATTTTTTATTTAAAGTTTTGTTGGTATTATCGCCCACACAGTTGGAAGTGTTGCTGTTTGTATGGAAAAAATTTGGAGTCTTATTTCTGCCATTATATACTTACAACTGGATGGTGTTTAGCAAAAATGAGTCATCCCACATCCATTTTGCAATAAAATGACAACTTTAAGCATCCATTTTTTGAGGTGACATCTTATTGAAAAGTTAATGTGGGTTGACACATTATTGCTTAACAGCATCCAACTTTAATATAAATTATAAAATATTACAATAACGAAATGATCTCAACTAGCACAAATTCACAAAAACCACTTCAAGTGCCTTAGAACCTCATGCTTACTTCTGCGAAACTCTTTCTTAACCTAAAAACAAAGAAACTTTAATCTTATACACACCCCCTACAATCTGGCAGCGTCTGCCACACACCATTAACCCGTCCCGCCCCGGTGGCTTTACGACTGGCATTATAAAATCCAAATACTGTAAATACTTATTACTAACGCCATGATATCATTCGCAATGCCGGCTGTACACACTCGTCGAGAGCCTCTCGCCGAGAGTCTCGGTAAAAACCCGACGCGATCGAAAAAGGGCGAGACGAAAAGGAACCAGTATGTACGCTCGTTCTTGGTCTGTCTCGGGGTCTCTACGAGTGTGTACAGCCGGCATAAGGAAATCGGAAGTCGTTATACTCGTACGGTTACGGTTATAGCACGGATCCTTGTCCTTATTCCTCGGTTAACCTTAAAGATATCTAATGACAAGATCGTTTGAGGTTACTCATTCCTATGTAGCGAGGATAAACACCATTGAAGCAATAAGAAACATCTTGATTACAGTAGAAGTAGAACCTCTATAACACGAATCTCAAGGGAAACCCCAAAAAAGGTCGTGTTATCGAGTTTTCGGCTTATAGAGGGTTTCGACGTGGAGGTTCTTATAGGTTTTTCGTTCGTTTTAAAAAGGTTTCGAGCTACAAGAGACAAAACAAATAAAAAGTTCGTATTATAGAGGTAATAATACAAGTCTGCATCCTATACGAGTAGTTCATGCCAGTTCTCATGCAATGCACGCTCCCTATAAGACCCTACCTATCATTCATTTTTTTTTTCCTAAAATCCAATGCTTGTAAATAACACAAAGATTTTTAATGGTCTAATTGGCCTCCAGCAAACATTAACCATCGTGGTCACTAAATTAATCATGGGAATGAATGCGGAATGCGAAACAATGGGCTTCAGTGCCCTGGTGACCTTAGAAACGCATCAATGGAACGGTTCGACTCGTTCCGACTTGTACCACCAATCCAAGGTCACTTTAAGAGTGACGTATCAGGCCTAATCGAACGTACACTGATATCAGGGGACCTAGCCAACATGCCAATCGCTTACGATTCGTAGCGATCATAGAAGGTAGCATCCTATAGAAGTGGTATACGCGTGCCTGTGCCTCCGTGAGGGACAAAGCATACTCAATGCGATGTGAGACTGTGACAAGGACAAACAATAATAGCGCTTTCGCTGCTACTCCTACTGAAAGATACATAAGACTATCCCGTTCTGTCAGTTATCCCCACCACTCATGCCCAATCCAGTTTAATACTAGATTCATGGTAGCGATCGAAACGCAACTGTCACTGTCGTACTAATATGGAAGAGACATAGAGACACAAAGCGTTTCGTTGTCGAAGCGATAGCATTGACACCTTGGCTAGGCCGGCAGGGCACCTAGCCAAGATGACCAACGTTTGCACCGTAGGGTAGGACCGTAACGAACGAACCGCCTCTTCCCCTCTATCGCATTAATATGGAAGAGTGATAGATACATTAGCGTTCGTTCGCTACGGCGCAAACGTTGTCATCTTGGCCCCCAGAATGATATCTAAATTATCTCATTTAGTTATCGTGCGTCTCGCCCGCGCCAATACATGTACGGACAAGTACGAGCGAAATACACGATAACTGAATGACATCAGTTAAATCTCATAGTCTCTTAGTGTACGTTCGAGTCGGCCTGTATGATGCATTACATTTAAATGGGGATTTCTTATCAATTGATAAGGATCTAAATATATACATAGTTGATAAACGGATTTAATAATGGGAATAATAAGTAGGTACCACTTTTGTGACTACACTTGTGTGTACTCCATTCTTGAAAACCCAACACTAGACTCATAAGTACCTAATGTACCTATGGATCCTACACCTACCTATGGATGATCATAAACATACCATTGGTATGCTGATTATAATTAACAATAGGTACGATACCAGCCTATACTCGTCCCACTTCTGGGCAGTATCTCAATGTACATAGTCAAGTGCTGAGTCTGCCTCCATAAAAACTGAACAATGCTTGAAGACGCACTCAAGCTGCCGCCGCTTCAAAGTCAAATCTGGACAAATATATTAAACGCTCAATAAATTCTGAGAAATAAGGGCCACCGCACACTAGCGTCTTTTAAGCGTCAGCGTCTAACCAGCGCTATGTAAAATGGAGTTGACGCGCAGTTGCGCCAAGTTGCGTCGAGCAGCAGCCATATAGTTGACTAGACGCTCGGGCGACGCGTGAGGTGGCTCTAAAACATAATTATATTTCCTCGAATTTCTACAAAACGAACGCCTTTGACCCAGTCATGCGGATTGCCGCATGAGGCTTCCTTAATCCCTTGTAATCCGATTGGAAGAGATTTACCTATATCGTTTTCATTCCATTGACTTACATAATACGGACGTACTGACACTTATTTCACTAACCTATAGTAGACTTTATGCCATTGCAATAAGTTTGACGAAAGGTCTATGAGGATGTCACGTTCTTCCGGTCACGTTTTGTTTTTCACCTTGTCCTGAGGATGATTTGGGTCTTATTTTGGCGATGCGAATTCTTCGCGGCCGTCATTTGTATTCAAATTTAATCTGAGGAAATCCTTGTGAGGCATGATATTGATAAAATCGATTTTGAATACTGATGATTCCAGTGGGTATCATATGCTAGCAGGGTATGTGCAAAATTCAACGCGTCCTTAACTAGATTTTTACCTGCTTGCGTATTTTGGGACAACTGAGCACCTTTTCCTACAAAAAACAAGATCTGGCAACTGATATATTTGTTATACCAAGTTTTCCGTAACATATGTCAACAATTCTCACTCATCACGACAGTCACGATTTATATTGCTAGGATTTATGAATACATACTTTATATCTGCAACAATGTTGAATAATTGTTACCGATTTATCTCAGGTCTCAGGCCGTAATAATCACAATACCCAGGAATCCGGTGATATTATATTGTCCTAAAAAGAAAAGCCAAATCCAACACTATCTCTAAATCATTCTTTATTAAGAAGGATTATATTACTAACGAGTACCTATATTAAGATCGGAGAAACGCAATAGCAAATAAGAAAGTAAAGTAGCTATATAGTAATAAAACTAGTTCTTATAATCCTTTTTAATCCGGTTGTAAAACATCCTAAAACCAAGCTCCAACGCAGAAGATGCACTTATCTCCTTCCTAAAAAGATTAGAGATAGATAACCATACTTTCTTTGTTTATATCAAGATAACGAGCATGACGGATGGGCGAGTCCAAAGGCGGATGATTACATAAAACGTGAAAGTATTATGTCGGGCAAATTGTAAAGATCAACTATAACTACTATGTTTCTTGTGCGCTTTTAATCTAGTCGAGTTTTATGACAAAGGAAACTTGTACGTGCATGATGGTGCATAAAATGTACAGTGGGTTGTTGTTTTCAGCTGAATCTGGTTTCGCTTTTAGGCCAAGCAATAAGAACTTAAGAAGGTATAGAGGGAAATGCTAGGAACACAATTTTTGACTCCGTAACTTTGTTTGGACTAGTTAGGAGGTGCACATATCGAAAAGTCCCCGGCCGTAGCCCCTATGCCGGGTGGAGATGGGGGTAAGAATGTCCATACAAAGTTACGAAGTCAGAAATTGTGTTCCTAGCATTTCTTCTACAATTTTTTTGAGCACTCGTTGCCTGATCTTTCTCTAAATTGGATGGCTGGGCTGTCTCTACTCAAATTTCGGCTTTCGTTAAATGTTAAAAACACCAGTTTTGTAAGTTCTGAAAATTTTCATTTCATTTCATTTCATATAGAATTACTAACAGGCTTGCATTCTGACTCTGAGACATTAAAAAAAATACAGTAGGTAGATATCCGCTAAGAAAGGATTTATGGAAATTTAACCCTAGGTGTACGTTTTCAACGACTTCTTCGCATACGAACTGCCAGAGGCTAGGAAAAAGTTCTTAGCCAGTTTTGTATAGAAACTTCTCTCTAAAAAGATCTCAGATCTGATGTTGTATCATCTAAAATAATCTAAATCATCTTGTACCTTTGTCGTTCATAGAGCTATGTGATAACTGACTATGTGAAACACCTACAGAGTATTTTATAGTGTCAGATTCAATCCCATAAGTAAGAATAAGAACAAGATTAAATAAAAGAATAAACCTCCCAGTAAATCCCAGTGTAGATGCGCCCTTATAACCCCAACCTTTGACATCGAGAGCCAGACAGCGTAACGTAGACGAGTTAAAATTAGATATGAAATTTATATAAGTCTTCAGACATTTTAGCGGAATTCAATTTGGTGTTGGAGCAAGGAAAATTATTTATTATATCGAGACTGAATGCCGAAATTACTGTGAAGTTCTTTAATGCTGAAAAATTGAAGATTATATCATAAACACGCTTCAAGCCTCAATGGGGTTGGCAACTGTCAAAGGTTTGCATAGATGGCGCCATCATAGCTTGCCCCTTTTTCTATGAGATTTGGCTTAAAGGACTGGCATCCAGGGTATTAAAGAAACAAAAATTTGACACAATTCTAGGGATTGACAGGGCAAGCTATGATGGCGCCATCTGCTAAAAACTTCCACCGGCCAACCCCATTACCTTAATTGATTGTCGTAATCTATTTTGACTTGTATTTTTAAGAAGGAGATTCCTAAAGCATAAATTAACTAATTGAGTATTGTAGTTTTATGAATATGGGGGTTTGAATGGCATTCAGATTCAAAAGTATATATTTTTTTATATAATATTTATCTCGTCTACGCACGCAGGACACATTGAGATTCATGTCTAGAGTCTGTTCGGAAAGAGAAGAGTCGTAGGGCCCAATACATTCCACGACTCTTCTCTTTCCGAAATTAGACTCTAATCAATAAGTATCATACTACGTTTAGGTCTTTGTTTTTTAAAGTTTTGTTTTCAATAAAATTTTATTATTTTGCACCAGAATTAATCTTAGAGAAAGAGATAGTAAACATTGATATAATACCTAGATATCAAATTATAGGTATATTGTATATTTACTTGGGGCGGAAAAAACAACATAATAGAATTTCTTGATGACTTTAAATAGCAGCATTATCTTTTTATCCGTGAACTAAACTATAAAAATAAATGGTTTGTTTTTAAATTATGAGTGCCATAATGTATGGAGTTAATTACAGTAGTTGTTATTGTTCTATTATTTATGAGTGTACAATAGGAAGTAATTTTTTTTTTGTTATTATAAGAAACCTAGATTTATGATAATGGATACTTACGTCAAGAAATAAGACTCGTAATTTCATTGACTGTTTCATTATGATACCATTCGCGCACGAAGGTCGGTCGCGGAGGAGCTGGATTCGGAGTTTTTAGGGCGAGCGAAGCGAGCCCTATCACTATTCGACAAACTATGCATTCTTGTGGTACACTTTACGGAAAAACTATCGCACTGATAGGTTTGAAGTTTAACATAGTAATTTAAATTCATGTCTAGATGTGTTATCATTATCAAACATAAAAATATCATATTATAAACTTAAAAAAATAAAATAAAGGAATAACACTTTGTATTACTACTAGCGCCATCTGTTAACAACGATGAATACAAAAAAGGCTTAAAATTTTGGATTCTGACCCATCTCGCTTCGCTTGGGTTGATTCCCAATTTAGCAATTAAGTTTCTGTGAATACTGAACATTCAATCTTAATGTATATTCACTGCGGAGGTCAATTCACTCGAATGTTCTGTTCTGTGACGCCGATAAACTGATTTTGTGTTAGCAAACTTAAATCGGGTATTTTGAGTTCGAGAAAGAGTTTTAGTGTTACTATTGCTTGGAACTGCCAAAATTATAAATAAAGATAACCATATTAGGCCGTCTGTATCGGCCCTAAATCACTGAAGTTTGTATTAACTACTATTAACAAACTTCAGTGATTTAGGGCCGATACAGACGGACTACAACCCGACTGCAACTTCTATGGAAACTGCACGCCGACTGCACGCCAATTGCAACGTCGGCGTGTAGTTCAACAAAATGACCCAGAACCCTGGCATTACCTAGTGGAACTCAGGTTTTGTGCAACAGGCACACGCTGTTTTAGTAATTCGACACGTCTTGATGAGCACTTGGGAGAGCAGTACGATAGAGCTGATGCTGAACCTTGGCTGTACCTAGCGGACCTCAGGTTTGGTGCAACCTAGACACACACTGGGTTGGACATCCGACTCGTCATGATGAGCACTTGGGAGAGCAGTACCCAAGATAGAGCGGATTCTGAACCCTGGCTGTACCTAGTGGAACTCAGGTTTGGTGCAACATAGGCACACGCTGTTTTAGTCATTCGACACGTCTTGATGGGCATTTGGGCGAGCAGTACTCAATATAGAGCTGATTAGCTGATGCTAAACCCTGGCTGTACAGCCGCCATCAGATATATCGGAGCGGCCAAGGTGTTCACAATATCTGAACACGCACTTTAACGCCCTGACAATAGAGGCGTGTTCAGATATTTATGAGCGCCTCGGCCGCTCCGATATATCTGATGGCGACTGTACCTAGTAGAATTCAGGTTTGGTGCAACATATATACACGCTGTTTTGGACATCCGACTCGTCAGAATGAGCACTTGGGAGAGCAGTACCCAAGATAGAGCTGATGCTGAACCCTGGCAGTACCTATTGGAACTCAGGTTTGTTGCAATATAGGCACACAATGTTTTGGTCATCTCACTCGTCTTGATAAGCACTTAAGAGAGCAAATTATACGTAAGTTTATGTGCGGAGCAGCATGATTACCGCCAGTAGGTGTCCAGACGGGATAGTTTTACGCTCAATTGTGTGGTGTGGACGCATAAATAAAATCAAGGACATTGGCTCGCTGACCCAACATTATGTAGGAAAGCCAGTTGGCTTCCTTACAAAAAGTACTGGGCGACCGTGTAGGATGTAATAATCGCTTACGAAATTGTATATTACGTGTGGATGATATTGGCAATTTGATTTTGTCGTCTGGACACGTTTTTAATGGACAAAGTAAAAGCTGTAACAGACAGGCGTACCGGACAGCGACCGGGGTCCAATTAGTAGGTATATTTCTTTCTTGCTCTCACTTATAGCTGCGTCCTTAACGGACTTATTACGCCTCGGACTGGATCAAAGTCGCGGTCCGGTACGATTAGGTAGAAAAACTCCGCGAGCCCTTACAAAGCTCTGCTTTTTGCTAGTTTATTTTATTGGGAAAACGTTAAACATTTGAGCACAATCTCTCCTGATGGTGAGTGCCGATGCGGTCTACGATGGAGCATGCCTACCTAACTGATGTCTATTCACTCTCAATTTGAAAAGATCCCAGCATTTATAGTGGGCTCCGTTCCAGTTCCACTCTTTAGCCGTTCGCAAAACAAAGCTGGAAGCAAAGCGTTTGGTAAGAATCAGTGGGGAATTGAAAGTTTCTATTCTTTATATCCTGCTACCCCAAGGTTGTCTGGAAGAGATCGCTTACAGCGATAAGACCGCCTGTTGCTACCTTTATTTACACTGTAAATCTGTTATTGTATTTTTTCTTTGTGGTGCAATAAAGTGTATTTACTTACTTACTTAAATTGAAAAAGTTGAAGGTTGCGCACTGTCATTATATTATGCTGAACTAGAGATAAATCTATGCCACAACACCTGATTGTGTCCTTTTAATGTATTATTGTGGAATTTAAACAGTTTTTCTTTAATTCTAAGCTGCATGCCTCCTTTTTATAAACTTTTCTTTTGTAAACACCTTCCTACCATACATGTTGTGAAAAATTGGAAATAAATAAAGTTTTAATCTATCTATCTATTTATGTAAGGGCTTGTGCACACCGTAGACTAGATTTTTCTCGCTTATCGGTCTGTACTACTTAATTGTCATTATCTTTTTAGATCGAAACAAACACTACCATTATCTAGATAATATCTGTCGCCTAACATAATGCGTAAAAGGCCGTGAACAATGAGTCCATGAGCCATTTTATTTTGAGTTGTACACTACACTTTTTTTATATCTTTTTTCTACTCAGAATAAGGAGCTCGTCTTCGATCCTAATAGGAATAGAAAGTGTCCCATACGACAGGACGGCAGGTCCCATACGGCGGCTTCGAGAGCAGCATATGCGGCTCTTTGGAGATACGATTGCGGCTCAAGTCACTTAAAAAATCACACCAAGGACCACTGAAAACACGATTGGCGATTCCTACTCTTTAGGTTGCCGACCCCTGCCTGACATATGGCATACTGCATCGTAACATAAGGTGCAGCAGGGCAATTTCGACAGCGGGATTATTTCAACTAATTGAAATTATCTTCCATGTTTTACATTATTAACTAGAGTCACACACAACACACACAGCACATTTTTTTTGCTTGACGCAGCATCTCACTCCGCGTATAGCGACCTCGGGGTAGCAATGTGGAACTAATTGTCACCTCGATTCTAACTAATAACATTGCGATACGGTTTTCACAAGATATTTAACATTTTTATTAAATTAAACTGTAAATATAAGTCACACAGCTGTAGCTAAGAGTTTAAAGCGTAGCTAGCCTATGTAATTATTTTAATTGTGTAAGTAATCCACAGTTTACGGGTTCCAATTCCAACTTTCTCTTTCTTTCCCCCCTGTAAAACAAATAACTGTTAGCTCTCTCATAGAAAAATCGTCATCTGATCAGCATAATGGATGAAACAGCCAACTTTTTTCGCGATTTCGGAGTTGGTCCGTACATGAAAGTTGCTCAGTACGATCTTAGGTATTCACCCCTCAAAATATGACAAAGGGTTGAAAAACCACCCTGTATACCTAAACATCTACGCTAATTGCTGAGCTAATAAATTTATTTATATTAATACTATTTTAATCTTGCCCATTGCGTTTTCATAATAACCCAATTGATTCCATGGAAAGCAGGACATTAGTAGCAATTAAATCGTGCTCCAAATCCATACTCTATATTATCTGAGTACGCGATACCATTGTAAGATTTGTCTCGACCAGAATCGTGATCGCACGAGCGTGCTGTATCTATCGGACATTTCTAACCTTGTTTATATACACTGGCCGCCTTACCCTAGGTTAGTTCCGACGTCAGTTCTAAACAGTGTTTCGGAAAATGAACCTTATTGATATTGGCTTTTAAGCCCTTACTATTAACCGTGCTTTAATATAAATGCAAAGCTTTGCGACGCAAGCGGCTACCGCAATAGGCCATACACATTTCTTCTTGACGTATATGACTTTTCTCAACTGAGCGATGTACGCTCGTTTACATTTGGAGTAAACTGGCGTGTTTCGAACGTGTCATGCGTAACGTATACATTCATTACTAGATGCAACATGTGAGCACTCACTGTGATTTACCTAATAGGCCATTATGCTGATAATTCGGATTAATATTTGTCATGATGAATCTGGTGATTGGAATCGGTGGTCCGATCGGTGCTTTCCAATTTTGCGAACTGTTATGCTTTATTTGAGATGGAATTTTATTTGTGACATTTTGACAACAAGCCGGTGGGAACTGGATGCAGCTGGCAATGGACCTACAGGCGTGACAGGCGCTTTTCAGGCTGCTATGAATGGATGCTTTATATATGAATAATAATAAAGTCATCAAGTATGATGTTGCGAAGGTTGACATGCGTGCCAATAGTGTCAGAAAAGAGGATGCCGAAGACCGTGCGAAGTGGAAGAGAAAATGTCGGAAAGCGGGCCTTTGGCTCCGAAGCAGCAGCTGAGGAGGCAACCGGGCGAAATGCTAGCTATGGAAGAGGAAGCGCCTAAAATTAGAACACCATAAATTTCTTACAGAATATTCTGAAAGGAGAAAAACTACGACTGTTATTTAAACCAGTTCTATTTCTCTATAAAATATCATAAAAATTGTATGTAAACAAACCGATATTATTTGATTGTAATCTAGTTTCTTCAAAGATAAAAGTTTCGAAATAATGTCAATGTGTGATATTATCTTCGCTCTCACTGGTATCACCATGAGTCACGTATCAAATGTAAGTAATCCAGTTATATGGAGGCGAGAAAGTAATAAACTGTCAAAAGCTTTGCGAATTCGAATGAACTCTTGCGCAATGTCGGTGCTAAGTAAATGCTTCTTTTACATGTTTTATATCAATATCATCGTTATTTGGATAGAAATGTGCGATAAGTTAAAGGTTACCTTAAATACATATGTATTAAAGCATATATATGCTTTCACGTGTTGTAAAAATTGTGGTTATGTCTTCAAACATTGAATTTGCTCGGAATTATTCTATGTTCAATATTTGAAGCACATTTTGTGTCTGTTGGTGTTTTTTGCTCTTTAATCTTTTTCGTTATATAATTAGTTACATAACGATTGACTATTATAGGTATAATACTTGCGTAGTTAAAACGAAGAATTATTTTCACCAATCATCCTTGAGTCCATATTTTACTTTACGTTTTTTAACACTAACATCCGTTGGACATTAGTAGTTTTTTCTTTTACTTACAAGCATTTACGTTATTACACTTATTACTCATACATCAAACATATCGTTTAAAAAAATATGTATGTAGAAATCATTCGGCCGATTAATTATTGCCACAAACGATTAATTAATTAACAAATTATTGAACAACGCGGATACACGCCATTTCCACCTAGCAGTATTTAAGTGGAACTGAACGCCCATCGTACCGCAGTTCCTATAAAGAAATATTTCTTAACATGCAGTAACAACAATATTTAACTGGTCATTGCTAGACTCTATGACGTTGCAAATAAGGTTTAAATATTGTCAATTATCAGTGTCGGTGGCACATTTGACATTACGCATGTCAAAATATCAATAGTCTGTCCTTTCACTCGTGTACACAAATTAGCAATGACGATAATTGATTATTAGAGTGACTTATACATTTACGCGATTATGGCATCGCTCCAACATCTAAATACTTTCGAACGTCAACCTAATACTTTCCCTGGACGATAACCACATTCCATTGTAGCGTGTCTAACAAATTGACGTGACAATTCACGCATTATCGAACTATAAAAAACATAAACAAACGTCTCGTAATGTTATTATCAAATAGCCGACCTTGAGTCAGTTTGGCCCGATACCAAGTGCCGATGACTCCTCTGGCGCTTTCTACTAGTTTTTGTGAAGTATAAATCAAGTTTTGGAGCGATACACATTGCTCGTACTTTGTTTGACCTAATGAATTGTTAGACGTGTTACGTCGTTTGTAATCAATCAACTTTAATGTTGCGAGTATCGTTTTCGTTAACGATCGTCGTTTCCCTTTCTATTCTCATTATTTTACGTAATATCTTGTTTTGAGAAGATTACTGCACCCTGCACCCAAGAACCGTCCTTGAGGTGTATTTGACTCATAATGTTGTGTTAATGTTAATTACTTACTTTAGTTTTTAATATATTAAGTAATATTCTAACCTGCATATTCTAGCTTTAACTAAATGATAATTAATGACTCTTTTCATATTCCCTAAATGACCTAAAGGTTTATGATTGTTTAAAATATTTTAATCAGATAATAATAGGTATATAAATTGCAAGACCATCAAAATTCCAAAAGTAATCCGAGTTCGCCCTAAATTCCAGGTGGAAAGCTAATTATACAAATGTCAGGTGTTAGCTAAAATTAATGGTAGCACCTGCTAATGCTCATTTGGACGGACTCAGAGCGCATACGTTTTTGCCGTGTATATCTACACGTCAACTCGTCTATTTTAAGCTTCTTATTTTGTTGTTTATTGCATATTTACAAAATAGTTACTCATTACCATTAGCATAGCATTCCCGGGTGTTTGGTGATCGATTTATTTGAGGGTATGCTAATTACGGAGATACATATAAGGTGCATTGGGGTAACTTCGAAAGCACTTCATACTTTAGTAACACTTAGGAACGCTACTACAACGCTACTGTTGCTACAGTAAAAAGTGCTTTTAGTTCAGTAGGTAGTATTCTTTCGAAGCTACCCCAGTCCCCAATGGAGACATTTTAGCAGGAATTATTTTAAAATGTCGTTTATATTATTAACTGTGACATTATGTTCTAGTTATGTTAAGAAATGTTCTTGCATTGCATGGGATTTGCCACTAAATTGTAGTGGAATATGTAAATCCGTCCGTTTACAAACGGTTGAAAGTGTTGAAACATACATATTATTGTTTGTGTTTATCGATTTTGCAAGCCGCTTTTGTAATGTCCGTTTCGTAACATTTGATTTTCATTCTTTTAAGGATATTATCGGCACAACATTGAAGTTGGAAAAGCGCTTTGTGGTTGGCATGGTGGATGGAGGACGAGGTACTGGACAATCTGGACATCCACGGACCCGCTGGGTAGATCTATAAAAGGAGGCCTGCCAGGGATCTACACTGGCGCCTATTATTAAGGGGCCCACGGATTACCAGTTAGCCGGACGATATCAGCCTCTCAGTTGTTCGGAAATGTCACCTTTTGCGATTAACTGACAGGCTGATATCGTCCGTCGAACTGGTAATCTGTGGGCCCCTTTAGAACGGCAGAAAATCGTGCAGAATGGAGAGCCTTGTTGCACTAAATATTGATCATGTGGTCGTGACTCTCAGTGATGAGGAAACGAGGAGGAAGAAGATTGAAGTTACTCTTCATTAATTCTTAATGTACTTTTTCGTCTTTAACATTGTCGACCTTTTGAAGAGACATCTGCACAACTCAAACTTGATTTAATTTAATATCCCGAAAAGATCCCTTTCTTGTTCAACCTTGAATTAAGTTTTCACCTGAATTTCCATACCTAGCCGAAATTAAAATCCTTCAGCAAATACACTTTTCTTTACATGTCTACTTTTTTATCATTTATGAAACTCGCAAAAAATGCTAACGCTCAGGTAAAATATATCTCACACTTTAAGTAAAGTCTGGGATAGCAGCCATAAACGTTATTAAAGTTTATCCCCTAGAGGGAATTCAATGCTATGATAATGGAATTTCTAAGTGAAATGTAGTCAAAGTCAATTTTATGTATAGTAACGAGATCTGCAACTTTGTTGTTTAATAGTATTTAAAATTGCGAGCCTGATGTAAGTCAGGTATCCCTATTGAATAGATTACAATTATTTATTTGCAAGAATATGTATGTACAAAGGTGTCCTTATTTATAGTTAGTAACAATATCACTAATATCAGCCATTTGGCATGCAAATGTTAGGAACAATAGTAACATAAAAAATATCATCATCATTTCAGCCTATATACGTCCCACTGCTGGGCACAGGCCTCCTCTCATGCGCGAGAGGGCTTGGGCTATAGTCCCCACGCTAGCCCAATGCGGATTGGGGTCACATACACCTTTGAACTTCTTCGCAGATGTATGCAGGTTTCCTCACGATGTTTTCCTTCACCGAAAAGCTAGTGATAAATATCAAATGATATTTCGTACATAAGTTCCGAAAAACTCATTGGTACGAGCCAGGATTTGAACCCGCGACCTCCGGATTGAAAGTCGGGCGTCATATCCACTCGGCCACCGCTCTCAAAATAACAAAATAAAATTATGTATTTGCATTTCCAGATACTCCTTAAAAGAGTAGAAACAATGTTCCTGAAGCCATTTCGTTTGGTAGTCCATCTCACCCTTTGTTGATGGATTTTAGACGATAGTAGAATACGAGAGTTCAAAAATGCTCTGTTGCGTAGTTTGTGGGTCGAAAGCAAATATTCTTCTATACTTAGATACTTACTGTTGTCATTAATGAAATCTACATTAAATAAGTCTTTATCTTTAATGTGGATTTCTCCAAAGAATTAAGTACCAAAAATATTGTTTTTCTTTTCTAATAGTTATGGACCCAATTATTATTACCTATCACTATTATCAGTCATTGATTTAAATGTTTAGTATTTTTGTGTGTAACTTGGTACAAATCCTTTCCAAAATGTACGCAAGAAAAATATTCCCAATGGATCACCTTCAAGCCATATTGATTGCTGTTCATCGCCTAGAACACACTTCTTCCTTGAAGATTAGGTACTATGCAAATTAATCTTTTTACATCAACAACACACGGAAAAGTAATTCAAGTATTTTTGTAATTGCACTAACAGCTTACTTTACTAATAGCAGCCCTTGACTGATCATCGATGAACCTTATGCCGTTTACAATAAGGATTATAATATGTCAGTTAACAGTGTAAACGATGGTACATAACATGACGTAACGCATCTTGGCTTGAATTTCATGCGTTTCATATCACTTGAACGGTTGGCTGAGCATGCTGCCTGATCACGGTCATTCTTGACTGGACGCTGACTTGGATCGTTTAACTTTCTATTTATGTTGGCGCGTGTGAAGATTGTCCCTAAGGGGAATTAAGAATTCTGAAATCAATTTATAATAACACTTATTTTACCTTACTTTAACGAAGCAATACACTAATTAAATACTTATATTCCTGTGGTTCTATATTATTAGAGTGGCACTGTTTTAAACTTTTAAAACAGAAAAAAAACGATGCAGGCTTTTATTATATTGTAGCTATCTGTTTTGCATAGTCATGATCTACTTATCAAAAGGCTACAAATGCGTTGGTATTGGGGGATTGCATTGTCTTGGAAAGAAATGAGAAATTTCATTATCAGTATCTTTGTCATCTACATATTTTTTTTACACATGATTCAACGAATTTTTAACTTGATCCGAAACCAGCAACAGCAAGTTATTTTTACATACAACTTACAAACTTACAATCCAACTCCCTAAGATTGGAAGTTGAATGCAGATACTATCGAATTTATAAATCTTTAAATAATCAACTAACCTACCTGCCTAATAGTCACCATATGTTACAACCGTGCGTATACATCATCTGTAACATCTACATAACAAACTAATTGTCATTAAACAATGTCACCTTTAAAACATTAACATCACCCATAACGATTGATAAATTTTCGACAATCTCGTGGGTGAGGGAAGTTGCATCAGCAGAACCTTAGCTTACCCACGTCCGTCCCACATCGGCTTCGTTGTGATTGGCCCTTTGTTGCCGTGAATGGACCTGATTGAACGGTGATACCATTTTTGTGTATCATCCGATTAGATGCTTGATGCAATCCATCTAGGTGCGCTTTCGTAATCTTTGATACGTTGGTATGTTCGTAATGTTGCAGAATCGCTACTACTGTCTGAAAATCAATTAAGATATTTATTAATTGACGGATGATTACGCACCATCGCAGTGATAAATTCTATAATGGTTTCTGCAAGTAGGGCTCAACGTCCTATCTTTCAAATGTCAGATTAAGAAGACCTAATGAGGAGGTTCTATTGAGGGCCGTAAGGCTGTTTTTTAAGGGTGGATATGAGACGAGACATGCGGGAATAGCATTCGTTGTCATCCAGCGGAGCGGACAAGAGAACTAATGCTAATATTGTTCAAAAACGATTCACTAATTATGAAAAAACACCCTGGATCCTGCCTCTACTTGTCCGGATTTTTCAGAGCTGAG
The DNA here is from genome assembly GCF_910591565.1 of Cydia splendana. Lineage (NCBI taxonomy): Eukaryota > Metazoa > Arthropoda > Insecta > Lepidoptera > Tortricidae > Cydia > Cydia splendana. Next base: position 3,949,982 of record NC_085968.1, read on the forward strand.
AAATGCGTTGAAGTGCCTCGGCTGCCTACTTGCCACGAATGTCGAGTATCTGTTTGATGACTTTGTTGTTCCGCCCGAATAACCCAAATCCAGCTGGCCTGAGTACAATCGATAGGTACTTGATTTTCAACGCCTTGGGACCCTTTGCGATTAAAGAGGGTATAAGACATACATATAAACACAAAACAGTACACGAATGTTACATCCAAAACAGATGTGTGTTCTGATGTGCTGGGTCATTTAGAACTTACGTTTTAATAATATGTTTGGTTTTATTCGACATGCATTAATGATGGTAATTTATCGCAAACAAACCAGCTTAAATGTGTTTTGAATAATTCAAGCAATATGTATATATAGTTGATATTGTTAAGCGTTTAAATTTCTTCTACGATTTCTTCTATAGGTGGGTACAGATGCATTAGGTAACTCAGAATGTGGGGACATTTTGAAAAATGCAAATAATTACTAAATTAAATCCTTGCACTAGCGTAAGTTTTGCCAAAGTATGAAGTGCTTTTGGATTATTAGATATTAGTTGCAAGCCAAGTCTTTAATCACTATAACAAGGAACTCACCGTTTTCACATTAATTTGAATCACGACTCTCATAATTATACATCTTTATGTCCGTCTATATTGTATAATGTCCACAGCAACTGCCGTTTACTTGTTCCTGCATTGCATTAGCCATAATTTCTTCATCATTTATCTATACTAATGAGTGTTTGTATGTTTCAGGTAAGTCACGTGGGCCCGTCACGTTTCAGTTGCATCACGCTATCTTTGAAGTGGTAAACTAACATGTTTATTCAAACGTAAGTCTGACATTTGTTTATGTTCCTGTACTAAACATATTCAGTCTACAATACAAGAATCATATAATCATATTTACATTTGCAGTTTGAGAGATATTGTTGTACTTAGTGAGTTTTGGTTGTTACTTGGCGAAATATTTGTTATACAATTAAACACCACCAACATATAAAGAGGATCACAACTTTTTTGCTAGGAGACTTACTAACAAGCAAAGCTAGATTTACTAGCAAGTTTCCCGATGTATAATAGTCTTAAAATCTTATTTTTTAACAATACATAAATATATAACACGGCGACTGATTATTCAGATGATTCCATACAAGTTGTATCTTTATTGGTACTTAGACTACTTAAGCCGACCACTGACTAACAAGGCCGCCGGACGATATCGGCCTGTCAGTTAGAACAAAAATTTGACAGTTCCGAACAACTGACCGGCCGATATCGTCCGGCGGAGTGTTAGTCAGTGGTCGGCCTTAGCCCTATTTACATCCGAGACGTCTCGTCTTCATATCACTTAACAATTCTCAAAACTTGATTTAAGGGGCCCACTGATTAACAGTCCGCCGGACGGTATCGGCCTGTCCGTTAGAACAAAATTTTGACAGTTCCGAACAACTGACAGGCCGATACCGTCTGGTGGACTGTTAATCAATGGGCCCCTTTACCCATGTTTCTTACATTTTATACCATTAAGCGAATGTCTGCATATTTAAGACGCACTGCACATTTCTCGTCCTAACAGGAATGTGTGACGAAATCTGTCTAATTATAAATCGGCCATCAACGAAGGACGAGTGGGAAAATGCAGGATGCACGCTGACTGTGACGCACGCACCAATCACATGTGTTCAATGTGCTGTAGCAGATACATAATCCGAAGTACCGTAAAAATATAAAAACTTTGCCCTTTAACATAACTTTGCCCACCGCGTCACAGTTCAGTAAACGCGAAATAACTTAAAAGTAGTTATAGATACACTTTCTTCACGTCCTTCTTCAGTTATTTCGCTTTTACTGAACTATGACGCGGTGGGCAAAGTTATGTAAGTTTTATACTTTTACAGGTCTAACAAACCTGATGTTTGACAGCGAACCATTTTGTACCAATCTAACACATGAGTCACACACTCACACATGACTGCTCTGAGCAGTTGAGCCAAGCGTAATAGCTATGGATACACGTAGGTACAGATGTGGCCATCAAATCTGTCTGAAAACGTGTCTGGGGAACAAATATGTCAATGTATGGCAGGAATTAAGCACAGATGTATCTGCAGACAGCTTATGTGGCTTGCAGTGGCGGAGCATCAAACATATCCATTGGGCAACTCGTTGGGTAAGATGCTCAACTGACTCAAAGTACGCAAGCCGGTGGGAATCATGCTGTTTCAAAAACCAACAAAATTCTATTATGACGACAGCGTTTGCAGGTGAAAAAGTGTGAGCTAAACAGTTTTACATGAAGATTCAAAAGAATAGACGAAAACATCTCGTAATGTTTTCGGTAACCGCCGAGATGAGAAGTGTGTCTAGTATTGTTTGTCACTGGCTTTTGTTTTGAGCAGGATCAGAATGTGAGAAGATAGATTATGCTTGGACATTTTTGTATCAAACATTTTGCTCGTAGCTTGCTACTGTATAATGCTTGTTCACGCGTTACAAACTATACATACAAGAAGAAATTGAAAGACATTTGTGATGTCTTCAACCCGTGTTGCCTTTCGTAAAACCCTCTCGTAAAATAAAAGGACATGTGCGGTGGAGGCTCCTTACTTAGTCAATTATGTCTTTATCAATACATGCGTTTGTAAGTCATATATATGTACAAACAAATTCATTATTTCAAGAAAAAATTAATTGTTTTAGGGTACGATGAAAGAATGTTAAAGAGGTGAAACGAATAAAATATGCAACACAATATTGGAAATTTTGAACCATATCGAAAGGAACAGAAACTCGCTTTTGTTCAGACAAATTCTGTTTTCACCCTCGATGCTTTTTAGGGCCGTTCCCTTCTGTTGAAACAACGTAAATGTATAAAGCAAACAACTCTGGTATACATACGGAACTCCCATTAAATAGCTAAGTCGATATTTTATAGCCCCCGCCATGTGCGCAAAGTATTATCGCCGTAATGTTAAAACTCCGAAAAAGCTTCACTCTTCAACAGATTTGGACGATGACAAATAGAAATCCTGCGGAGAATAGAGAAGAGGGCGGATTCTGAAATTGCTATTCATATGAAACTGAATAATATTTAATGAACGACGCATTTGAGCAAAAACATTGATTTCTTCGATTATAGCCTCGAATGTCCAATTCATCGTTAAACTGATTTAATGTCAAAGCATACTATCATTATAATGTACCTAACTGTAAATGTTTTAGTGACTTGGGAAGGGCCCTTGGAGAATACATATTTTGACTCTGAATACGCCCCCAGGTTCGTCGAGACGACGAGAGTTAATCTCGTTGATTCAACTTTTCTGCGCACGGTTTTTGCTGAGCGAGTGGAGTTTGCAGTTCGTTTGTCAAGCTCAAACGTCGTTTTACTGAAAGGAATTAGGACAAATTCTGATTTTAATACGTGAAAACGTTTTGTGACTTAATCGAATATTGTTTACGATGAAAAATGAGAAAAAAAATCCCAACCGTTTGTTGTTGTTTTACATAAGATTGCGCGCAATAATAACCTATTATTTAATCAATCAATCTTAATCAGACAATAGACCTTTGACTCGTAATAGCTAAACAAAAATAAACATTTCAACTAATGACACTAAACAATCGGAAGCTTAACAGAAGCGGCTGCAATAAGAGCAATAGCCGAGCCGGTCTGTCATTGTTTACAATATGGATGTCTGCACAAACGCTTATGACGAGCGATTATATACAATAGGAATCCCGCCAATCTAAACAACTGGCTTTGTTTATCGACCAGTTGACAAATCTGAACTGGAAACCGTAAGGGCTAAAATCCATGCAGATATTTACGCTAGTATAGCACATAAGAGTCTAGCTATTAGTCATAAAATTGCGTGCTGAAGAACATCAGGTTTCTATAGCGTTACGGTGCAGAACACTTCAAGCCATATCTATGTTTGATCTTGTACTAATTTGAGTTAAATTGGACAGATTTGATGCATTACAGATGGTTACCTATAATTAGATAAGCATCAGTCATGATTGTTATATAGATTTAAGAGCATGTAAGATGTATTATCTGTTGGTAATCCTAAATAAAGAAAATAAAAAAAAATAAAAAAATTACAGATCTTATCTCGACCAAGTTCAAATAACAAATGCATTGCAAAATACCGTTCCAAATACCAAAGAATATGCAAAGGAATGCCTGTATTATTTATTGCTTCGTGACAAATTTAGCTTTTGCGAATGTCCGAAAAACTCAACCTGCCTGTCATCTATTTGCCTTTGTTGTCCTACTTTCGACACGGCATGTTTTACCCAACCCGACAGGCATTCTTAATGATTTATAATGATGCCGCGTTTTTCGTGACTTACTGTTGCCAAAATTTTGTTTAGATCATTAAAAAGAAATAATCGTTCACTTTCTACTCTTCCGATCCCACGGCTTCGTTAAGTTTTATTTTGTGTTCATTTTGGTTTTAAAACTGAACTGCAGATATCATTTGATATTGAGTGTTTTGATGCCTTGGTACAAGTACGAGGGGCGTTCAAAATATTCTCGGTATTGATATCTTACAACCTCTTCTTAAATTTCTTTCGTTACTGGCCGCTAAGGTTTATTCATTGACATTAAAAAAAAATATAATTGGAACCGAGATGTTCTTTTGTTTTTCTGCAATTGCTGAACAAACATGAACATCATGTGCGAATTGACAATGTTAACTAAATTAGAACATCAATGCGTCATAAGATTCTCGACAAAACAGGGTAAAAATCAAAAAACCATAAAAGAGGAAATGGATTGTGTTTACCGTGAGTCTGCTCCTTCTCTATCTACCATTCAAAAGTGGTCAAGCGAATTTAAACGTGGAAGGGAGAGTATTGAAGATGACCCTAGACCTGGTCGGCCTGTAGTAGCTACTTCACAAGAAAATATTGATAAAGTGGAAAAACTTATATTGGAAGATGGTCGAGTGAAGGTAAAATCTATAGCTCAAGTAACCAATCTTTCTATTGGTATCGTACATGATATTATCCATGACCATCTTAATATGTCAAAAGTAAGTGCAAGATGGGTTCCGCGAATGCTGACTCGGCTTCAAAAAGACATGCGTGTAGCGTGTTGTTCCGATGTTATTGACCTGTGCGGTGAAAATCCTAATGAGGTGCTGCAAAGAATAGTTACTGGAGATGAAACCTGGGTTCATCATTATGACCCAGAGAGTAAACAAGAGTCCATGCAGTGGCACATTAAGGGTTCAGCTCATCCCAAAAAGTTCAAGGTCGTCCCTTCAGCTGGCAAGGTCATGGCCACGATATTTTGGGATTGTGAAGGAATATTACTAATCGATTATAAAGAAAAAGGTGTAAATATCACACGACAGTACTACGCTAACATTCTACGTCAATTAAAGGATGCAATCAAAGAAAAGAGGCGAGGAAAGTTAACCAAAGGTGTTCTGCTTCTGTGTGACAACGCCCCCGTCCATACTGCTCATATTGCCAAGGCAGCTATTGTTGAATGTGGGTTTGAAACTGTTACTCACCCACCGTATAGTCCGGACTTAGCCCCCAGCGACTTCTTTTTGTTCCCCAATCTTAAAAAGGATCTGCGTGGAATTTTTTTTTCTGACGATGAAGCATTGAAGGCTGCAGTGGAGGAGCATTTTTACACCAAAGATAAAAAATATTTTTATGAGGGATTAAAAAAAAAAAATTGATCGATCTTTTAAGGGGATTAACATAGGGGGGGAGTATATTGAAAAATAAAAATATCAAACTTTTCGTACTTGTTTGTTTTCATTCTCATACCGAGAATATTTTGAACACCCCTCGTAGGTACACCAATTCGTATTTCGTTTCACGCTTTCTCGTCATTCGATACATTCGTTACTGCTGATGGTTAAAGTATAAAGAATAAAAAACAACTGCTTACTCGTATTAACGTTTCGCAGTGTTTTCCTTTCTTTAATCCTAACGATCACATGCGGCGATTAAACCCATGTGGGTTCAGATCAGATCAGCAGATGTCCGCTCGATTGTAAAATTTGGCAATTTAACAAATTTAAACAATTGAACAGTATCGTAGCGCTTGAAATTGCCGCGATAAAGTTTGATCTCGTAAACATGTCACACGGTAACTCGGAAAGGGAAGTGACATCTCCCGTGCCGAATTAGCGTTTGTGCATGAGTTGATCGAATATCCTCGACACTGATTAGAGACGGTTCCTCATCGTGTGTTTTATGGGTTGTACGAGTCGATTTTTTGAGAGAATCGAAGTATAATTTTTACATGTAACTATGTATATGTAGCCAGAGGTAATCGTAAGTGCACTAATCATCATTTGACTGACCTTGGTACTTACCCAGTGAGTCTGTCTGTTTAGATTTGAGGAGACAGGTTTGGTGTCTTTTAAACAACATCAGGGAGTATATTAGGGAGGCCTCGGAAATCGTGCATCACTTGTTGTATAGGTATGGGGATGGCGTGACTGAATAAGTCAACAGGAGGGTAGTGTGGCGATCCAGATCAGACATTGTACCACATTATTGTTTGTTGGGTGTCCTCTCAACAAGTTTAGAGGGGAAATGACGGAATTCAGACACTTTCGACGGATACAGTTGCATTCTTAAATCTAATATTTTACAAACTTAAGTAAAGAACTGTATACTGTATACAACCGTGTAAACACAAGCTGTATTGCGTACTTGCGTTTATCATTATACGTTTCTCGATCTTTTCTTCTTTCTTTTCTTTGTCATCTAGATATGTAAACTGTATCTCAGTAAATTCCATTCTTCACCGCTTCTTCTTAACTAAATAATTGTTTAATTTTTTTTTTCAAACCTCATTATAGTATTATTTTACTTGTAAACTGCATTTTGTCCACCACAGGACAGGCTATGCCTAGTGTCTCCAAACCTCCTCCAGCATAAGTTTTACAACTGTTATTATTATATTTCCGAAATAAAATATTTGTATTTGTTATTTGTATTTAGTAACAGCATCCAGTGTCCATCCGATCTCGGCCAATGATTTGCGGATTCGCGTCAACACGTGCGGCCTTGCCACGAATTCCGGGACAGTTACTGTAACCGCTCGATCTGTAAGCCTCGATACCGTTCCTTTGAAATTGGTCGCCTCTCTCGATCACTGTGTCGGCGTTTATGTTGCTAACGGGTGTGTTTTGCCGCATTTTTTGTTTTTGCCTACAAACTGACCAACGGTTAACTTAAGGGGCCCACAGATTACCAGTTCGCCGGACGATATCAACCTGTCAGTTAAACGCAAAAGGTGACAATTCCGAACAACTGACAGGCTGATATCGTCCGGCGAACTGAATCTGTGGGCTCCTTTAAGTCTCATCTGAGACAGCCATAGTCTAACAATGCGGTTGGACGGAAGACGTATTTAAAAGATGGCGCCTCCATAGGTTTTACCCGTCAATGCAACGAGTATATACGAATACGTATTATGAATAGTGTCAAATTCGTTTTTTTAATGCTATATGGCCTTTTTTTTTTTTTTTTTTTTTTTTTTTTTTTTTTTTTTTTTTTTTTTTTTTTTTTTTTTGACGGAGTGGGAAAGCATTTACGCACAGTGTGTGGGACTCAGAGTGTGGGATAGCGTTTTAAGCCAAATCTTTTTTGAACTTTAAATCATAGAGACGTTAAAACCTTAAAATGAAATAAATGCTGAAAAACCTTTTTAGGTCATTATCTGCATCTCTTTTTAAAACAATAGCATAACAGACATATAAATTCAACTGCGGACCGATCGATTGCATGTCTCTTGTATGAATTGATAATGAGTCGAGCTGTTGAATTATGAACTAACTGAAGCATATCAGACGTGTGAATGCGATTACTGAAAAAATACTTATTAAATTATGGCATATTTGTGATTTATCGTGTAGCCAGGCGTGTTCCGCCTAGACGTAACAACGGCGTGACCATGGTCTAATAAAACATGGTCTTCCATTCCCAGAGTGACACGCGATTACGTCACAATAACATTGCCACTTTATTTCAACATAACATGTTACATGGGTACATTATACCTATGGTTAATAAGTTAAAATATTTCTTTATAATTTTATAATTTTCATTTATATGTATTTTAGCTTAAATTTTACAATAACACGTCATTTTTAATTACTCGTTAGCAATATCTTCCGATTCACGAAAGAAATTTCAGACTTTCGGGTAATTCTGTTTATACTACTGGCAACACAGGATAGCGCTGTGGACATTTGACAATTCGGATCTAGATAACTTCATGCCCTGACCGTCATCCTTGTCGAACGCGTTAATGTTAATTGTTATTTCCTTCTCGCTCAGTGTCAGCAGTCGCAGTGTTTTCCAAACTTTTCACGTCGTAAGCTTGGTAATTAATGTGTAACTGTGAATTAGTTTTTTAAACGTTTGTCTTGTATAGATAAATAAAGTTTAATTTAATACATTAGATTTGTTTTATTTTACTATGTTTCTACATGAATAACTTAAAATTAATGCCGTTAAAATAATTTTCACCGTTGGTTAAAATTCTCCCACATTTCAAAGTTTGAGAACCTGTAAACAGCATGATGACGTAGGCGCGTGTCAGTTAGGTCATACGCGAATCTCGGAATGGAGTACCAGGCGGAGTATATTATTATACCATGGGCGTGACGAATACATTGTATACGGCAAAGATATGTACAATGTACATGTATTTTCAGCCTTATTACAATGGAGTAAGGTGCAAAAGATGTGCACGCGTCGATTCCCTGTTTGTGCGGAATGCGAGATTCGCAGTACTTCGGTCATAGGTGGTATGTGGTATTGAGGATGGACAACGGGATTGTGCTCGACAATTTGTACGTGCTAAATGCTAGGGAAATACTTCCATCTTAAAGAAGACCGCAGTTATAATACTAGTTTCAGGTGTCAACCACTATATTGGCATTAACCTCTTGTCTGTGTATGGTAATGACCGACTTTTTAGTCATCTTTTGCATTTTTTTCGAGGACAAGATTTTCTGCTCTATAAAGCCCAACCGAGGTTTGAACCTGCCATTTTTCACTACCGCAGACGAAAGGTTCATCATCATCATCATCATCTCAGCCGAAAGACGTCCACTGCTGGACAAAGGCCTCCCCCAAGGATCTCCACAACGAACGGTCATTCGCTGCCTGCCTGCCTGCCTGCGCTGATAGTGAATTCTGCAATACCTAATAAATCCCTTTATGCGACAACATGATATACCACCACTCTGGAATTGCAAACATTGGCTACGGTGTGATGTGTGGCGTAATAAAACAAATGTTCAGATTTTATCCGGATAAAATCTAAACATTCATTCAGTCAGTAATTTACGGATATATTCTGAAGTAAATTACTAGTATTATGACCTTTATTGATATTATAATTATGTCTATTCATGTGTTAATGAGGCTTAGCAATCTTAGCACACACACACTTATGTGAATTCATGTATAAAATGTGTTTATGATGATTTGATGAAAGCAGGAAATATACTTCTAATCATAATAAAAACATCGATTCCGATAATCTGAGTGTATGAGCAATTAAAACATAGCTTAACGCAACAATTTAATCGCTTCGGTCATGGATTGACGGGAAATCGCTATCGATAACAACAATAAAACGACGTGAGAAAGTAATACGTGGAACCACATCTATCAATAATGTGTAACATTGATGATTATTACTTGCTTACTATACTCGTATGTATGTACCTCCAACTCGGTGCGATTGAGGATGGAAACTAGTGTCATAAGTAGGGCTTCCATTCCGGAACTCCCGAATTTCGAAATTCCGGAATCTCGAACAAATTTTCCGATATTACAATTCCGGAATTGAGACCACTGAATATCGAAAATTCCGGAATTGGATTTAAGTACTTTTATTAGATTTCAATACGTTTACTACTGAAAATTTCCAAGAAACTACATATGCTCATAAGTGTCAGACTTAACAAACATCTTTTTAATTCAGGTGATACAGACAGTTCCCTATACCGAAGTTACATGTACGAGTAGACAGAAATAGGTACAGCCTCTACAAGTACAAAACATCTCACCTTTCCGAGAGATTCCGAGGTCGAACATCAAATTTTGATAGGATTACTTGATGAGTTGGGCTGGATGGACTAGCCTTCTTCACGCGAAATAGGCGCCAATCGTCGATTTGCGGAAACCTGCCCGTGCTACAATACAATAATACATGTTGGCACTGTCGCGTTGTCTTTTACTCGTTGTCACCTTTATCGCTAAAGACAACGCCTAACCACTCGCATTCTAACGTCACCGATAGAATCTAGTCTAGAGTGATACATTATACAACGACGGCGCCGGGTTATATGTGCATTTTAAATGTATCTCCGTATTGAATGCAAGATTTTTAGGTCAGCGCCGATCGGAATCACAACGAGATTACCTCTGGCACCAGGGACACTGTATAAATTGACAATTACCTTACACAGCTTTACTGACACCAATTTGTTAATTTTTAGGGTTCCGTACCCAAAGGGTAAAAACGGGACCCTATTACTAGTGTCCGACCGAAGGTTCGGTTTCGGTTTCGGTTTCGGCCAGTTTCGGCCAAAAAATCATGTTTCGGCTGTAGTTTCGGTTTCGGCCAAAAAACGGCCGAACCTTTCGGCCGGGCCGAAACTTACGAAATGGTACTTCGTACTATGAAACTAAACTATGTGACAAAGACCAAAAGTTGGGGAATAAGTAGGACAACAATATTAATATGTACCTACATAATATACTGATTCATGTATAGGTACAGTAATTAATTGGTTTATTATCAAAACAATTCCACTAATGAGGGCGCCACTAGACGCAGTCTTAAGAGGGTGTTAATACCTATAACGCGCACACTGTCTAATTGTATCGGAGTAAATGAAATAGCACTGTCGCATGTTACTGGGCCTGGGCAAAGGAATAATAAGAAAACTCATCATCTTCCTCGCGTAATCCCGGAATTTTTGCCACGGCTCATGGGAGCCTGGGGTCCAATTGACAACTAATCCCAAGAATTGGCGTAGGCACTAGTTTTTACGAAAGCGACTGCCATCAGACTGACCTTCGAACCCAGAGAGTAAACTAGGCCTTATCGGGACTAGTAGTAGTACGTAAGAGTTTACTACTACTACTACTACTACTACTACTACTACTACTAGTACTACTACTACTACTAGTCCGGCTTCCTCACGATGTTTTTCCTTCACCGAAAAGCAAATAGTAAATATCAAATGATATTTCGTATACCTATAAGTTCCGAAAAACTCATTGGTACGAGCCGGGGTTTATACCTGCGACCTTCGGATTGAAAGTCGCACGCTCTTACCGCTAGGCCACCAGCGCTCAAGGAAATATCTCACTTTTTAATACAATGGACGTTGGTTGGAGTTTGTGCTCAACTACTTATCCTGAAGCCTGAAGCACGGCTTTGACTTCGCATGAAAGTTCGCCTCACTGGGGTACTTCGGACTTTTAGGCCCAGGTGAAGATCGGTACCCGGCCTTGCGATATTTTAACAAAAAATTTCGCGCTCGCTGCGCTCGCGTTTTTGTTTTGGTTGACCCTGTATCTACATGTTAACTTGACTGGTGAATGAATAGAGTTAGACTAAGAAAATTCTGCAATTATTTTGATAGCATACGCAGTGCAACTAGTGCAAATGTTATTTATACGTAATAATTTCATAGAAGTTTTGACGTTTATAATAACACTTGCACTGCGTGTGTTGTCAAAATCGTTGCAGAATCATCTTGGTCTAACTCTAGTAATTTTCTTAAAAAACTGCTAAAGTAACGTCAATTTCAAGGACATTGGGTGTTGACAGCTCCATAATATGTGTGTAAAAGCGGTTTTATGACATTTTTTAACGATTTTAACAAGTCTACAAAAGGTTCGGTTTCGGCCGAAACTTGAGCCAAAGCCGAACATTCGGTTTCGGTTTCGGCAAAAAAACATGTTTCGGTCGGACACTACCTATTACTAAGACTCCACTGTCCGTCTGTCCGTCTATCTGTCACCTGGCTGTATATATCTCATGAACCGTGATAGCTAAACAGTTGAAATTTTCACAGATGATGTATTTCTGTTGCCGCTATAACAACAAATACTAAAAACTACGGAACCCTCGGTGGGCGAGTCCGACTCGCACTTGCCCGGTTTACTAATATCAGCTGGCGTGTTATAGTTGCTCTTATCGCGCATGACATAGCGTTCGTATTTTATAAACGTGCAATGTCAGAAAGTGATGTTTATTATATCATCGCGATCATAATACGCGAGCTGAATTGACTTTCATATGAATCATTCTATTTTTTACGCTACAATTACTTTTGTAGTGGTATATTTCGTTACATATGTAATTAAATTAAGCATGTTTCAATCTTGTGAAAAAGATGAGCCCGATCCCGATGTACGAGTATTACTCAGTAATTACTTTGTGAAATACATGCAAATCTATCTAGGTTTATCACACCTGCACTTACTAATCACTTTCAATATATATGACAGTTGCTTTGATTCTTTTATTCGTTGTAATCATATTGATTACATTATTTTATTAATTAAATCCAACGAATTCCGATTTCGGAATAGCGAATGCGTAAAAAGGACAAGTTCGTTCGATTAGTTTTACAACCGTGGCGACCTTCCACAAAAGATTAGAATTAGAATTTAATCGATTATGATAAACATGCTTTACTTCTAGCCTTTTTGTTGATAATACATTTTCTTTTTACAATGAATTAATCAAGTTTAACGCATGTTTTAGTAACCAATTACTATTAGATTGTGAAATGTTTGTTAGTTTTCAAAGATCCTGTATAACTAATTTACAGTAGGTAGTATTTTGAAAAACATATAGATAGACACTACTTTTAAAATAATAGAACACCATTTTAGTGTAATAGAATACCTTACAAAATTGAAGTGTAAACTAAGATCGTTAACGTTACTGTAGTTCCAGCCAATGACAATAAATTTATTAGTTTAACAACATCGCGCGGGATGGTAATGAATAAAGTCACTTAAACGATTTATGTTGGTGGATGGTAAAGTAATGGTAAAGTTGAATCGCCTGTCGGGGGAATAGAGACTTCAGTCGTTGTCAATGTGCAATTAAGTTTTAATAAATGATGATACTTCTAAAGAACGTCTTATGCGGGCTGCTATCAGTAAAAATGACACTAAACAATAAAAAAGTTACCTAATCATGAATATTAATTTACCTTGGTTTCGTTGCAATTTTTAATTAAGTAATTTAATAGCCTTCCAAGTAATGTCTAAGTCTCTAACCTTTAATTTCAATGTGAACAATTCCTTATCAGGATTATCAAGTTTGACCGCTCGCGCCATACGCTAAAAACGCATAACAAATACCTTTACACATCGATATGGCTAAGGTAGCTTTAACTTGTCAAAAAAGCTGTCATATAAATACAAAAATATGTCAAAAGTTGAACGTACATAATCACGAATTAGGGTTCTCAAATTTTTAAGTCATATCTGCAAATATGTTCGTTGAAGAAATATGAAAAAAATTGCTTTCTCAGTCCCATTCTTCAACATGACAAAAGGGGGCATGTTAAGTTTTATGAATAATAAGGTAAATACCTAAATAAATTATTCAGTCGCAACGACCAAACAAGTGCATACCCAGCATTCGCGTATACGCGTTTCTCACAGAGATGCGGATCCGCATCCAATATGAAGACTACAAAAAACTGCACCGGCGCGCTGCACGCGGTATTTTTAGCCGGCCACGAATAGCCGATCTGTGTCGTTGCCGATGCACTCCTATCGGACTTTTTTGGGTCTCCGTCGGCGTGATGACTGAAGAATTTCGACCGAAACGTAGTCTGATTTATTGGAGCGATTTCCATCTATGGCTGTTTCTTGCTGTCTGGTTTTTGGAAAAAAGTCGTTGAGTTTAGCGCGTACCTACTTCTGAGATACATATTGGCGAGAAACATTTCTTATGAATTCTTTAAATTCTCAGACACAATATACCTAACATGGAGAAATCTATAAGTTCTATAACTATCCAGAATCTTCATCTACATGAATCGTTTAATAAGATTTACCTATGCCCCTAACGTCATTTGCTAGGCGCAGGTGGCAATTTTCTCCCACAAAAACCCCAAAACTCCAAAGAACCCGCGAATTTTTGATATTCCAAGTTACGAAGAGCCCTTTCCCTTTTCCCTAAAGGATTGCACCATCCGTCTTGCTCCCTCATAAACAGATTGCGGTTTTTTGTCGAAACAGACGATTTATCATCCCTGATCACGGTTTTGATAAGGCTGTGTTTGCTAACTTTTTTTAAGTTGAAATATTTCTATCGATTTTTTAACGTAATTTAAAGAAAAGCCGTTGGAATTCTTGCGTCCGGAACGGGACCTGTGATTTATTTAAGTACGATTGGAATTTTTAGCAGCAACGCGTGGTCGGACCGCACTTTGACTTTGCCGATGGTTGCCGCGACAATTATTGGTGTAGATTATTTAGTTAGTGGGTTTAGTAGCTCCGTGGGTAGTATCAGTGTTAATCTCGAGTTAAATTAACCTTTTAAAGCGCGAAAACTAGCCAGGGTACTTAAACAAGGCGCTTAAACTCTTTTATTAAGCAGGATTATTATTAATGCCTTATTCCCCAGTTTATGAAAGACATTATTGCCACTATTTGCTCTGTGCTAAAAATACATTCATTTACATGTACGATATTTTTATTGCAATAAACTCAAAGAATAAGTTCTGATATAAAAAGTAAATCTACAAAAATTTTGGAAAATGCTCACGTATCAGGACTACAAGAAACAAAATTAAAAAGGTGAAACGTGAGAAGAGGCACCTTTACAGACAATGGCAGTAACAAATTGCTTTCAATTGTTATTCATTTCAATTTGTTTGGTAGCTCTCTGCTTTTAGGTAACAATGACGACAATCATGTCAAATTTAAGAATAGAAAATAAATTTTGAATAAAATAACGTGATAAGAAGAATGGTTGGCAACCGGTTGTTATGAATTCTTATTATAACAATTTGGTTGTTGTTAGACAAAATATTTAAACTATTTTTCTGTAGAAACAACCAACTACGACTAAATGTATTTTCACATCACCTATTCGAAAAAGGGCTTTTTCTTCCCCGCCAGGAGGGATCAAAGTGGCACTTTTCGTCCCTGCTAGGAGGGATCAAAGTTGTACTTTTCTGTTCTAGGACACGATTTTTTCTTGCATACTATTTTTGTTTTGGTCAAATAATACATATTTTGGAACATTGGGACAATTTCCTCATAGTTGATGTGAAAAGCAGTATGTGTCACACGGTATCAAAATTATTTCGTCTTGGGCGTTAACACTTGAATCCCTCGTTACGCTCAGGATTCAATGTACGCCCTTGACGGAAATATATAATTTTGATCCCTTGTAACACAAACTACTATTATCCGTCTGAATAAAAAAAATGGAGGGTAATGAATATTTTCTGTGCGTTAGTGGTTTATATTATAGTGAGTGGGACACAGAGGGGAAATGCGAATGGAGAGGGGGAATGAGAAGTTACAGCGAAACTCGTCTCGTCGTCTTCGCTTTTTGTTCTGGATTGTGGTGGACCGACTTCGCGACTCTGACTATGATTGATAATTTGATATCTTTTATATCAATAGACCTGTGCAAAGTTGAATTTGACTGACTTCTAGTAACTTTAAACTTAAGACACTTGTTAAGGTGTTCTCACACGGCGATATAAGTAAAGCATTGCTTAACACTTTATAACTTTATTCAATGTTATCGCCGCCTTTGTGTAACAATGATAACTTTTATAACTGCAGTGTGGGACCACCTTAAAGTTGTAAATTTCACAAATCCGCTCGTAATGGTTACGTGCGAATTTGACATTTCGTTTTGTCGCCTTTCTACGTTGTTGACATAAAAATTAATACTGGAAATTTGGAGACTTGCAAAATCAGTTCGGTTTTTTTATTTAATTCTCAGACTTGAAATACGTTTTAGGAATATTAAAAAATCGGCCAAGTGCGAGTCGGACTCGCGTACGAAGGATTCCGTACAATAACGTAAAAAACGGCAAAAAAGCACGTTTGTTGTATGGGAGCCCCACTGAAATTTTTATTTTATTCTGTTTTTAGTATTTTTTGTTATAGCGGCAACAGAAATAGATCATCTGTGAAAATGTCAACTGTCTATCGCGGTTCATGAGATACAGCCTGATAACAGACAGACAGACGGACTTAACTTTTATTTTATGATATTTTACTGCACTTAGAATCGAGAATGCACTTACAATAAAAAGGGACGAGAAGATCACAGTACCCAATACTTCGAATCCGTTCCATACATGGCAACATCTGCATTCCTGCATGACCATTGCATAAGCAATTTCAAATAAGGGTGGCCAAAACTAACTTCATGTGTCACGTATGTTGTTGTGCGGTCAAGGGATTTAATTTTAGTACCATTACGTACCTTGTCACAGTGACAATAGTATGAGGTCCCTAGTGACTTTCATATTGATTGTCACTGTAACAAGGTACGAAATGGCGCCTATACTGAAATTAAATTCTTTGAAGGTACCTACGGCCACTGTTGACTGATTTTTCGTAAATTCACGACGCCAAGTATGGCTGGTGAAAAAAATTGTTAAATAAAATGATATTATTTTGTTACACGATGCTGAAGAATAGATATGTGGCGGAGGCGGATTACCTGCAATAATATGTTACACAAGGAAGGCCGCAAAAATTTCTGACACGATCTTATTTTAGAGCCATAAGAGCGTGTCACATTTTTCACACAAGAAGGGAATAGTTATTTGTACAACAAGAGATCAAAGTTTGATATTTCTTCGAGTGCTTATTTTGAGTCCCGTGCAAGCGAAATATTCTATAATAGATTCACGAGCGTAGCGAGTGAATCTAATTTAGAATCTTGAGCGTAGTAAGGGATTCAAAAGCGCACGAGATGTAAATAACTTTGATCTCGTGTAGTACACAAAATTTTTCACCCTAATAAGCAGTGAGAACATACCTAGAGGGACAGAGATAATAGAACCCAAGTATATCGAACTTGTATTAGACCCCGCATGTTGAAATGACATTTGACTATAAAGGTCACTTGAATGTCATTTTGTCTCACTCAGTGAGCAAAATCGCATTTTGCTCACTGTTTTTAAGAAGCAAAGTACCCTTGTTCGAGCTGCTGAGGTGAAAAGATTTTTTTCAATACTTATCAGTTAGTACTCGGTTTAATTAGGCTTGCTTTGCTTATTTTAATTCAAAGGTCGCTAAGCAAGTAAGTTCTCTGTGTCTTTTTCTGTTCAGGTGTTAAAGCAATATCGTGTTGTTAATTAAAAACAAGTGAATGCTTTTAAGATATAAAGTTACACTTGTAGAAAGTGCTTTTAAGAGTTTATTTCAAGTGTTGCTTGTTAAATGTTTTGCTCTAAGAAGTCTAAGATAAGGAGTAGGTAATATAGATAGGATAGGACAGACGGACAAACACCGAATGATTCTCGTATGTACCTACGTCAGTGTTTTCTACACCAATTTCGGCAAACGAGCCAAAAAGCAGAAACAAACCGACTTGGAAAACATATTTTTCCCCCCGTTTATAAATTCCAAACAAAGTTCCGTCAAACCTCGGACTAAGCTCATATATCGGTTTAGTACCTATTGCGAATATTGAAATTGCTACATAGAGATTTAGTTATGCTTGCGAGGGTTTATTACTGGGTTATTCCATGCAAATTCCGCCTGAACCTAGAACCCGTTACAGCGATGCAAAAATCTCATAAAAAGCCGCGAGATTCAAAACGTTCTCGAAACGGTAATCGGCGATCAGCGCCCGACCGTGCGAAAGGCACGATAGCATCGCGGCCGCCCATATTCGGCCAGGGCTTTACGAACTTCTAGCTTAGGGTCAAAGCCTACAGCAGTAGTCTTTTTAACAGTACCACAGAATAAATAATAGTACTAGGTACAGAAGACTCACTCTCTAACAAAACGCGTCTGTTACGATCAGCACAGATATGGCCGCTAGGTGGCGACAGCGCCACGCGCGGCTTATGGCTTTCCCCAAAATTTGGGGCCGAACGGATGTACTTACTTTTAGCTACCTGTAGCAAAGCGACGAAATCGCGGAGTGAGCCACGCCTGACAGTACGAAGCAGGGATGTTGCGGATGCAGATTTTTTGACACCCGCGGATGGGGATGCGGATATTTATAGGCTCACATCCGCGGATGCGGATGTCAAGATTAGGTACTTAAAAAACGTCAAATATTACATTTTAGTAATTTTTATGAAAAAAACGAAAAAAATGAGCAAGAATATAGGTGCGTTACACTCAATAAACAGCAACTTGGCCGACTCTTCTGGATCTAGACGATTTCGTTATAGGTAATGACGCTTTAATTAGCACTTACGCCGCTGCTAAGATGTTTCTGTACCGACTTGTTCGACATCCGCATACTTACGCATAAAGCTCCGCATCGATTTCATTCAGATGCGGATTTTCAAAATAATGCGGAAGTTCCGCGGTTGCGGATGCGGATGAGAATATTCGGAACATCCCTGGTACGAAGTACGAACACCACGTTTGCTGTATCCACAGTGTGACATGTTTAATAACCCTTTTAACGTAAAGCCTATCGTGCTTGACGCGTCATCGTGAACCTTGTCGGGATGGGAAGAAAGAACAGACTTCACGAAACAGTCTAACGTGCCATTGTTTCATGGTTTTCATCAGCCATTCTCTAAATTCAGCCAGAGGACTATGAACTTTGCTTAGGGTCACCGTAAGAGAATCAGCCAATAGATAGTGTCTTCCACGAATGCGCGCCCATGTCTGACGTTTCCATAATCCATTTCACACTTAAGACAAATAGAGAGGCATGCCACAAAAACCTGTTGCTGGCAGCCTTCTGTCAGCAATACCCTAAGATAGGGGGGACTTGGGGGAGGGTCGCAAATACCCCTCCCGAAGACAGTAGGGACATCAAAGTTATACCAACAGGCAAAACAGTGACTGGTCTTATTTCCTCCGTGTATCTTTTTGTCCAGGTTTGACTGTGTGACATTTTATTGCACGATTCTATTCAATCGTGACTCCAATGTTATTGTTACTAGACATCCTCAATTAGTACTTCGAATTAGTACTAACCAATATTATGTCATCTCTATTCCGTCAGTGAATGTTCAGAATACGATTTATACTCATATGAGTGCATATGAGTGGTATGATCGAGTACATATGTACACGCTTGGAGCCAAAATTAAACCAAAAATTGTTATACGCAGAAACCAAACATTGTTGAAGTTAAAACTTCTTTAGCGACGCTGTGCACTTTTTGTGATGGGGAAAAAATGTTAAACTCGCGACAGGTCACGTGCCCGTAAGATTCGTAAGACGTAAGACGGACACGTGACATGATCGAAAAACTGTTACAATGTGAGTTTTCACTTCTGCCGGCACTCCCGGAGTGCAACCCGTTGTTTTTTATAGAATTATCTCTATCTTTTACGTATGTTGTATGTAATAACGTTTACGTTTATTTGTGTTATGTCGAAACAATTCCTTCCCCATTCTTACTGTTAAATCTTTCCACTGTCACCTTATTACGTGGGACGGGCAAGCTTTGAAGACGCAATTATGGTAATTCTCACCCTTACGCGGAGGGTGTGCGGATAGGCTAACTGATTCCCGTTCGTCTGCGTTTAACTCAGTTTAACTCCTGTCACGACGGAAGCACAGAATAAGTAGTAGAGATGCCACGAGTATTCGGTATTCGGCCTATTCGGCCACTTTGCTGAATAATCAACAAATGCTCAAACAAGTGCGAGTCGGACTCGCGCACCAAGGGTTCCGTACCATAATGCAAAAAAAACGGAAAAAAAATGCAAAAAAAAACACGGTCACCCATCCAAGTACTGACCACGCCCGAAGTTGCTTAACTTTGGTCAAAAATCACGTTTGTTGTATGGGAGCCCCATTTAAATCTTTATTTTATTCTGTTTTTAGTATTTGTTGTTATAGCGGCAACAGAAATACATCATCTGTGAAAATTTCAACTGTCTAGCTATCACGGTTCGTGAGATACAGCCTGGTGACAGACAGACGGACGGACGGACAGCGAAGTCTTAGTAATAGGGTCCCGTTTTACCCTTTGGGTACGGAACCCTAAAAAGGGTCTTCGTATTTAACAACGTTCCAAGAATACATTTTTAAATATGAAATATACCAAGTTTTTGGTTATATTTATAGTGTAATATTTATTTTTAGGTAGGCAACAGATATTCGGTATTCGGTCGAATAGTAGGCAAGGTCGGCCGAATATTCGGTATTCGGCTAAAACCACTATTCGGGGCATCTCTAATAAGTAGCATTTCATATAGAATGGCCACGCTTTATACCGCCGCTTAATTTGACGTTCAGATGTCAACTGCATGGACTGCATGAGTGACGTTCGCCGCCGCATTACTGACGTGATTATAACTACAGCGCCTTACGTCTTCTGGTCACTCCATTATCAAACGTCAACTTGTGAAAACCAGAGTTACTGCATAATGTATAGAGACATACAGCGCCATCTACATCACCAACATCCAGTCAAAATCGAAGTACGAATATTGTAATCATCTTTACACACCTTACCAGGGGTGCGAAACTTCGGGCAAACTCGGCTGCGTTCGGCTCGGCATTGCTCCGAGCAATTATTAGGGTTGACACAACTTGACGTCCCTTTGCGTGCACGACCACAGATAAAAAAATGGCTTGAATTTTGACAACCCTAAATAGCTGAATTTGATAGTGCCATATATTAGAAAGGGATAGCATATGATTCGACCCTGAACCGCTGTCAAACGTCGGTTTTGTAGGACGTTTCCTTTCTATACGGTAGTACTATTATTTATTTTGTGACCTTACACAATCTTTCCGAGGGTTAACTGATAGAGAATGCCTTCTGGCAATAAGTTCGCCTTTCGTACAATTTTTACTGTGCAATAAAGTTTAAATAAAAAAATAAATCTTTGCTAAAACGATTTCCGTACTATGGCGTGTCTTATTAGTACACGATTTATTACCAATCGATAGATAACAGTAGGAAATTGAACGAGCGCCATCGTATCGGCCTTCGGTCTTCAGACGCATCACAATATCCAAGATACGATGCAGTTGCATTGGCGCCCCCGATGTCTGTTGGCGTTCGGCCAAATCAGCTGATCATTGGTTACCGATGGATGTAGCATGTTGGCTATGTGCACAGTGCCTGACGGGGTAGTAAAAGCGCGCTCGAATTGTTTGGGTTATTTGACATTTGTTAACTCTCAAATCTATATGTCCCAGTGTTGTCACTGTTATCATTAAGGCCATCATCAACATCACTCACCTTACGTGTCTCATGAACTTTTCGGAAAATGCGTATGCAGCCTATTTTTGGTCAGACACTGTTATATTAAAATTAAATTTAAGCCAAGCCATGATAGTACTAACTTTTTTGACGATTTTTATTTACTGGTTATAAATTAGTAAGCTGTTTCGGACTAGTAAAATAAAAACAATGAAAAATTCTTTTATTTCAGACACAGTCCATATCAACATAACTACATTAAAATTACAATTAAAATTACGTCAGATAAAATAGAAATTAATTTATAAATAAAATACAAATTATTACTAACTATTATTTACACTATTAGTCCCATTCTCATTAAACCACACAATGAATCCAAATACTTTAATCAATAAGTGTTTCGACTCCTCCCAAATAAGTCGAACTCGAAAGCGAATAAGAAAGTATGTACTCGTGTATGCGAAAATGAGCGCAAAAACAGAAAAATACGTCTAAAGAAACCCGACGTATGCATGATCGTAAGTGTTGAACCCAATCATGCTTGTTTGTTTGTGTGATCTACTGCCAGGTAGTCTATGACAAATGATAAGCGCTCGGTTACACCGCTCCACAATACCGTTTGCGGTAGGGTGTTAGCGCGGAACGGAAACTGATCTAATAAATATAGGTCGAATACTTATAAATAAATATTATGGTGCAATCTGACTATTGCCAAAAGGATGTTAGGGTTGTATTAACCTTAAATTGGACGAGGGGAATATATGTTTTTAGGGTTCCGTACCCAAAGGGTAGAACGGGACCCTATTACTAAGACTCCACTGTCCGTCTGTCCGTCTATCTGTCCGTCCGTCCGTCCGTCTGTCACCAGGCTGTATCTCACGAACCGTGATAGCTAGACAGTTGAAATTTTCACAGATGATGTATTTCTGTTGCCGCTATAACAACAAATACTAAAAACAGAATAAAATAAAGATTTAAACTGGGCTCCCATACAACAAACGTGATTTTTGACCAAAGTTAAGCAACGTCGGGAGTGGTCAGTATTTGGATGGGTGACCGTTTTTTTTTTGCTTTTTTTTTGTTTTTTTTTTTGCATTATGGTACGGAACCCTTCGTGCGCGAGTCCGACTCGCACTTGCCCGGTTTTTTTCCACAATATTTTGAACATCTTTGACAAACTTAAATCGACCGGGATATGGACCGTGATTACCTTTTGTATTGTTGTGTAAAGGTTAATCACGGTCCATATCCCGGACGATAAGTCTATTGAATAAACCGTGAATCATTAAAAAATGTAATCTTTGACAAAGTTTAGAAAAAAATTAGTGTTATATATAATAGGGGACATTAATGTCATTGATGGAAGTATCTCTGCCAAGACAAGCCAGAGCTTTGACTGTACCTATACCAAAATCTTTCTTGCAAAACGGTCATGTTTATATTCATTGTAATTGTTGAAGCAATAAAACCTATTGCTACTGTCTATACTTAACACATTCATTGCCGACGCATTACGATTAAATAGTTTTGTGACGCGAATTCGCGTCTTCGGCAATAAATGGGTTAATTTATTAACATTACTTTTGTAATATTTGTCTACAGAGTATAGAATATTGACTTCTACAGTGTATATCCTCATTGTGTTCGAAAACCCTGTTCCAGTCCTGTCTCGACGCCACTTACTTGATCGGATAAAGTGGCCGTATCATCAGTTCATTAGCTGGGTCGAGGGTCGCCTCGAGTGGCGTTTCTCTTGACACCACAGACCATTGAACCATGGTATAATAATATACGGAGTATATATAATAATATGCGGAGCCTGGTACTCCATTCCCGTCTTTTCTAGGTCACCTAACTGACACGGGCTTACGTCATCATGCGACAGCGCTATATGATAATATGCGACAGCGCTATATATAGCGGCCATGTTGTTGTGACGTAGCCCCGTGTCACTCTGGGAATGGAAGACCATGTTTTATTAGACTATGCATTGAACTAGATGCAGCTAATTCGTTGAGTGTCTTTTAAGCCCACATTTCTACCTTGTAAAGGTGATGCTTAAATTTCATATAAACGGAAGGATAAAGCTTCAAACACTATTAAACTGTACAACGGGACTTAATTGCGTATTTAAGTTTTAAGATTTACCTCGGACTACCCGCGCGAGTTTTTCGAACTACCCGCACTTGGTCTGTTGAACGTCTTGCGCACTAGGGATGTTACTCTGTGGAAACACACTTCCACTGTGTGTAAAAATCATGAAAGTTTAAATCAGCTTCAAACACTAGTTTTTATTGGATCGCAAATTTTTAAAATGGCGTATAGAAAAATGTACCTATACTATTATATTCTGTGACAATTATAAGTTACTTTTGCCAAGAAATATGGGTACATGTAACATCACTTAAGTTTCCACGAAAATTCTATTTCTGTTTTACGCAAGTGTTATTTGTATACATGTTGTAATAACTGATTTAACCATAAACAGATTACAGTAATGTCATTCCAACACGTAACTACAACAGAACGTGAAACAGAAGCCATACAAACATACTGTGTGCACAATTTACCCATAACGTGCCTACGATCGCAGAGCAAACATGCAGGTAATGCCGAAAGTAAACATACTGGTAACAGTACACGCCCACGGTGACGGTTTGGGCTATGAATCAACCCGCTGAGAACCGTATGCTGTGTTGCAGACTTTGCCACCTTCTAGCTTTTTTTTAATACCACGTCGGTGGCAAATAAACATTCGGCCAGCCTGATGGTAAGCAGTCACAGTAGTATGAACGCCTGCAACTACAGATGTGTTACATTTTGTTACCGACCCTTTAAAAACATGTAGGTACACTTCTTTTTTGAAGAATCCCATAGCCATACTGCAGACCCTCGGGAAAACCTCGGAAGAGAGCTAGCGCATTCCACAGCCGGAGCGTCCGCGGGAGGAAATTCCTCTTAAACTGCACAGTACGCGACCATTTAGTTTTCACATCACCTAAGCAGAAAATGGATTTTTCTTCCCTGCTAGGAGGGATCAAAGTGGCACTTTTCTGTTCAACGACATTTCATTGCCAGTAATATAATTAACTATGAACATCGTATGTACAGCCTGGCAAAAAAGAAATTAAAAAGTGGCAACACTGTAGTGTCAACACTAAAGGCCGTAACATCGCACCGCACCGCGATCTTGGTGTGTCGCACCCATAAGTGAGAGCGAGAAAGAGATATCTGTTTCTCGCTCTCACTTATGTGTGCGATAGTGTGTCAACACTTTAAGATTTTTTTATTTTCCTCATAGTTGATGTGAAAAGCAGTATGTGTCACACGGTATCAAAATTATTTCGTCTTGGGCGTTAACACTGGAATCCCTCATTACGCTCAGGATTCCATTCCATATTGTAGAATCCATCGCTTCAACGCCCTTGACGGAAATATATCATTTTGATCCCTTGTAACACAAACTACTATTCTAGAGTGTGAGGATGAACACCCTAAACCGGAAAGTTACACTTGACATTGATACTTCACGGTAATAAGTACATGCTACCCCCTATCTCACGCACGCTTCCTTGGGGCTGTCCATAAATTACGTCATCGATTTTTGACCCCCCCCCCCCCCCCCCTATAATCATCCAAAAATCATGCTTCAAATGACCCATTTCCTCCTACTTTATGCTACCGTCATCCGATGTCCAGACCCCCCCCCCCCTAATTTGAAATGACGTAATTTATGAATAGCCCCCTTGCTGCTGAAGGGCCTGCCAACTTGTGGCCTAAATCGGAAAGTTAAACATGACAATGAAACTTTGCGCCAATAAATAGGGTTTTGTGCTGCCTTCTACAGTTCACACACGCTCTTTTAAAGAGATACGTAAAAGACTAACTTATAATTATGTCTTTCACGCCTTTGCGCAAATCTCGTATGTTTCGTCCACACTGTCAACTGAAATTTCCACCAATCCAATGGCTGGCCAAGTGGTAGGTAATATCGGATTGGCGTACTAAATACTAAACGTCTATCCTAGAAGTGTAGGTATGTTTGAGACATTTTGGAGAATTGAACACTCAGACATATTATTGTGAAGTTTGAAGAGTCACTTGCTTTTATTACAAATTGCTTTCATCCGAATCAATTCGTTAACGTCTCAATGTGCTTACTACTAGAGTGTTGGTTTGACAGCCACAATATAAATGACAATTTAATGCCCCCTCCCACCACTCCAAGGGGACCCCATGCCTTGAGAACCTGACATTGGGGGAAAGTAAATTGATGATTGTCCATGGAGAACGTAAAACGGCTTAGGAAACGTCAGGGACACTTTATTTTGATGTATTACTTAGAACTTGGGTGCCAGTTACATTGGTAACTTTCTAGGGTTATAAACACAAAAAGTGTTACTCAATTCAAATATTTATCCAGCTAAAGGGATCATCCATTAATTACGTCACGAATTTCTAGGTTTTTTTACCCCTCCCCCCCTCCTTGTCACACTTGGTCACATTTTGCAAAAACCTCTATATGTAACCTCTTATTGTACCTACAAGAGGATTTGAGCAATACTTTAGGCGCTAACATAGGTACTTCATGGCCAATTGAGGACGACACCTAATAATCTTTTAGTTTCTTAACAGATTGCCTCATGATGTTTTTTTTTTCGCTGTATAGCAACATATACAGCAACATATACAACAATATAGGGACTAATCAAACATCAAACATCATCAAACATCAACATTTATTCAGCAAATAGGCCACAAGGGCACTTTTACACGTCATCATTGAATTTACATACATGCAAAAATAATAATAATAATAATATGTCACTCAGGCATATCATTTCCGGTTGTTCTCATCTTGCTAACGGCGAGTACTTGCACAGACATAATCTCGTAGCCAGGATTATTCACCAGCAACTTGCTCTTCTATACGGCCTTGTGGACCGCGAAGTACCGTACTACAAGTACTTACCTGCGCCTGTTCTCGAGAATGGTCGTGCCACGCTCTATTGGGATCGATCTATCATCACTGACAGGACTATTGTAGCCAATAAGCCTGACATCGTGATAATAGATCGATCGCAACGTCGGGCCGTGCTCGTTGACATCACCATCCCCCACGATGAGAATCTCGTGAAAGCCGAGAAGGACAAGTCCAGTAAGTACCTAGACTTGGCTCACGAGATAACAGCCATGTGGGATGTTGATTCGACGATCATTGTCCCGATAGTCGTTTCAGTAAACGGTCTAATAGCGAAGAGTCTCGACCAACACCTTGAGAGACTCTCGCTAGGTGGTTGGATCAAGGGTCAGATGCAGAAGGCGGTGATCTTGGACACGGCGCGGATAGTCCGCCGGTTCCTCTCTCTGCAGCCCTGACCACCGGTAGCTTGGGCCTTGCCCCGCTGCTGGCGGCACCCTAGGTTAGGTTTTTTATAATGTGTTTATATTAATTTTTATTGTTTTGTAAGTGTTTTTATATTTTACTTTTATATTCATATTATAAATAACCTAACTTAAGATGAGAAATGAATAAAGAGAATAATAAGTTTTAATACCTATTTCCTATATTCCTATTTCTGACATAGTTTTCTTCACTAAATGATATTTTTATGTAGTTGTACTTACTTTACGCACAGAAACTTGCGTGGACTGCAACTTTGATCAAGCAAGTAAACATTCTGCTCAAGCAAGTAAACATTTAAGTCTTATAGAAACTCAAGATTGGAAATCAACCTTGCAAATCCTCAATTTTCTCTCAATCTATTTAAATGCTAACTCGTGCAATAGACTTTGCGTTATCGCATTCTCCAGATACGACGGTAATGATACCACTTAATAATATTGACTTAGAGCATTGTGCGCGTTATCTGATAGCGCAGGTACATTTGATAACTATTGTAAATAGAACATGCAAAACGTGCAAAGAAAGCATTCATAATTTTTTCATATAAAAGGCAAGTGTCCTAAAGAATCCCATCCATGAAAATCCTTTGCACCGATTGCACGAAGTTCTAATTTCCAAAAAATAATTTGTTCGGATTGTCGGTTGAGGTCAGACCTGATTAATGAGGGAGATTTTTCCCGTCCCGTTCGGTGCTCGAGCGATTTTGTATGCTCGGCGTAAGATACTTTTTACTTGCCACTTATATTTACTACTACATACTTATCCTACAATTTTCTTAAAGCATATTACCATGCTATTGCCCCCTAACACAATTTACACAGCTCAATCCATCCGTGCAAAGTGCTCATTACTGTTTGTCATGTCTTCCACGCACCCATTAAACCCTTAGGTACGCGAACAACCCACAAATCACAGATAAAACTGCAAATCTCTGAGGTCAGATGTGGCTCGAATTTATTTACTAACGGTACGTTTAATAGTGCACTTAAATCTTCGCAGACTTCTAAAGAGCCTAACAGAACACCATCGCAGAACGGTATAGTGGAAATCTAGAAATGCAATCGGACTATTACGACCGAGTCGTAAGACGAATCGACGTAGATAGTATTGAATGACATTGGATAGTAACGTTTAATGGTTGGCTTGGTAGCGCTTAAACGCAATACGAAATGAATATCTAATAATTAACTCAAGTGAGAAAAGATCTATTGCCTAGACAAGGAGCTGTTATACGTAGTTTTAGTAACCTGAAACAGAAATGTGGTCTTTCGTTATTCAATTAAATTTATCTCATTTCGTGCGGTTTTATGTAAATTAGACATATATCCACACTTTTGTATGATGCGCAGAATCAGAATCGTGCTTAGCAGTATTCGTTACACAACGAGTTGTTACTTGTTACACAAAAATTCGAACGTACACTGAAATCAGAATGATATTTGAATCATGTTGAATTATCGTGCGGCTCGCCCGCGCCTATACATGTACGGACAAGTACGAGCGAAATGCACGATAACTGAATGACATCAGTTAGGGGTGGATTTCATCACCAAAAATTTCACCATACAAAAAAATATTTTTTTTTAATGTTTAATTTAACACGATTCTAGCTGGGTAAAGTAATAGGGGGCTGTATATTGAGGATATTTATGGTATTTATACAATCATTTGTGGCTTATATTTGAAGTTATCGCTTTCTTAAAATAAAAACGCAAGATGGTGATGACAATCATGGTATGGTAATGACTCTTTTATAGACGGTAATGACACTGCATGTACGGTAATGACGATTTGGGAACTAATTTATATATGTATTAAAAACGTATTAAAAAAACAAATACTTTTTTTAATTGTAAGGCTTTAGAACTTTAATAAACATTACAAATAACATGTTTTTGAACATAAGACTAGCTACATAAATTATTTTTAGAAAATTATAAAAAATACATTTTATTCATATAAATAAATATATAACAAGTATTTTTATTGTATAATTTTAAATAATTTATATTCCGAAATAGGCAATTTATGTATTTAATATTTTTTTTGGGTATTTCAATGTTAAATCATATTACCAATATTGTACTCTTATTATCAGTTTAAACCCGCATCTTCTTTTATCTACTGCATAACTTGGTATTTATATCATATTATAAAATTGCTGGCTTACCAGTGAGCTTAATTTTTATGATTTATTACTTTTTTTTTGATAATTTGATTCATTGCATAAGTTTGTATTTTTGTTGATTTATAAATTAACTTTAAGAATAGCTATAATGATTTAAATCCACATATATATTGTTTAATAGCTAAACATTAATATATAATCAGTGTTTTATAAGTTGCAAGACCCCTACTTGTAATGCATGTCATAAGTTACAAAATGTTAGGTATTGGGTCCGGTGACTACCCAATGTATAATTATTAATTGCTCCGCTGATGCTATAATTATCAAAAAACATAAGGCCATTACGATAGTGAGCCAGTACCGTAGCCTATGGTCGCTTAAAACTTAATATATGTTGCTTGTTTAAATACTTTGTTTTAACACGACTAACATGCAATTACAGACTCTAAGTTGCACGATTTACATTATTAGATAATAAAAAATAAACATTTGTATGTACTAAGTTCTAAGTGACCTAAATTTTGCCTACTTCAGTCAAAATGTTATTTAAAACTAACCATCCTCTAGTGTGAAAAAAATGGTCATATCTTCTTCTACATTTATTCTACATTTATAAGGTAGACATTATATAATGTTAGAAGACATAGAGAACGTTTTTCAAACATACAGCTTAATTTCATAATGAATTATAGCAAAATAACTAGAAAAGTTTCTGAGAACCGTCATCACCATACACATGAAATCATCACCGGTCGTCATTTTTTCCCGGTGATGATGGGTATGGTGTTGACGATTTGAGAGTTTCTTGTTTTTATTTCTAGAATACGATTAATAGTAGTTAATGTCTATGCTACACAATAAACCTCATGTAGTTTGCCATTCATTTCAATAATTATTTCTAATATATCATTTGTAACTTTTTTAAACCAAAGCATAACGGTGATGATGCTCTGTTGTGACAAACTACGTTTTACAAATTTGTTCGTAATATTTCTCACGATTCAATGATGTGACTTTATAGTGAAATCATTTTTGGCATTCTATATTAAAGTGAAAAATAGGGCAAGGACCTTTAGCGGTATTTCGTTGTTCATACACGGAGATAAGCTCACATTGACATTACCATGACGGTGTTGACGAATATTCGTGACAAAATTTTAAATATTTTTAAATGTACTTTCTCGGTGAAGGAATTATTGCATATTTTCCCATGTGTTAAACAACAACATGGAAAAGATATAAGTAAAAGAAAAATCGCAATCGTACGATAGGTATGCTATAATTTTCACTGCAAACAATAAGGTTCAGATTTTTCCGGTAGACGGTGATGATTTTAGACACATAAAACATTTTATATAAAAAAAACTATTAAGTTATTGGAGATGGTAATTGAAGGAACATGAAGATAATAGTTCTTAAAAACATATAAAAAAGTTGCAACTCGCACAACCTACTAGTTTTTTTTATAAAGACCGAACCATAAGTTTTCGCAGGATTTTGAAATCCACCCTTAGATGTTATTCTGATATCAGTGTGCGTTCGAATTGGCCTGAGAGTAATTAAAGCAATCTGTTTTGTGGTGGCTTGGGAGCAAGCCAGCGGTCGCAGCTTTTCTAGAACAATGAAACGTGTAATTTCGAAAACAGAGCTCAAATATAAGCTATTTAAAGACTTTGATCGTAATTATGTTCATGTCTGACCTGATTTAAAATAAGATCTAGAATATACAGACAAATGTTTTCGTCAGGAATTTGGAACCGTCTTTATTTTAAGTTAAGCAAAGAAAAATAAGTAGGTACTTGCTTTTTTATACGCATAGAAAGACAACTAAACAATTATTTATTAATATTGCCAGTTCTAGTCAACATTAATGATTGGCTTTTGAAATCAACTCCATCAGCAGGCGTATGTAATGGTCGAGCTTTACTCGATTTCTATTTTATAACACTGATTTAAACTTTCACGATTATTAAACATTATCAAACTGCACAACGGGACTTAATCGCGTATTTAAGTTTTAAGATTTACCTCCGACGTTTCGAGGACGGCGTTGTCCCCGTGGTCTCGGAGAAGACACCACGACGACGACGGGACCACGGGGACAACGCCGTCCTCGAAATGTCGGAGGTAAATCTTAAATCTTAAATACGCGATTAAGTCCCGTTGCGCAGTTGATAATGTTCTATTTTATAATTTCGATTGGATTATTAGTAGGCCAGTCAAATTAGATTTATTCCATGAATTAATTCCCAGCAAGCTGGAAATCGTCTTAATACCTTCATTTGGTTCTAAATTAGTGTAATCCGAGTTTGCTCCATTCCAGGAGTTGTGGAAAAAAAACCATAGATTTTGATATAAATTAGACGATTTCAAAGTTGCTAAACGCCAGTGTCTTGTTGCAGGTGACCCACAAAACGTCCGGCAAGGTGATGGTGCTGAAGATGAACCAGCAGCGAGCCAACCGGCCCAACATGCTGCGCGAAGTCCAGCTCATGAACAAACTGAAACATCCCAACATACTTGGGTAAGTACATAACTCATCTCTTTCTCTCTCTCTCTATCAGGTGACCCACAAAACGTCCGGCAAGGTGATGGTGCTGAAGGTGAACCAGCAGCGAGCCAACCGGCCCAACATGCTGCGCGAAGTCCAGCTCAAATAGGGAACCACATTTTATGGTTCGCGGGGAACAATATCATCATTATATCTTCCTCGCGTTTTCCCGGCGTTTTGCCACGGCTCAATGGGGCTAATCCCGAGAATTGGCGGAGAATTTGTGTTGGCGGGGGAACGATATAATACCTGTTAAACTCAGGCGTTTGATAGCGATAGCAATAATACTTATTCGTTCAATCTTGCTTGTATTTGTATTTTGCTTCATTGTCCAGTGTCCGCTTTTAGACTTTTCTTATAAGACACTTAAACAGGGAGGCAAAGTAGGTACGGCCACATCCAAATATGATCTTCCTCATATCTCAAAATACTCTAATTTCGCACTTAGGGACTCTGTTTTATGGAAGACTATATTCATAATAACACGTATTATATAGACTGTAGGATCGTATATATCTCGTGTAAAGAGTAGACGTTTGACTTGTTAATAACAGGCTCCTTAAAATACTCTTAGCCAATAAAGAAGAGAACTCGAGAAATACCGACTTTATTTAACCCGCAATATCATATAACTCAAAAATAAGATTAGATATGACACTTTCTGTTATAGAGATCTTGGAATCCTTACAAAATCATATTATAGCGAAAGCACTTTATATTACTACAGTATCCATACGAAATCTCATAAAAATCATAAAGAAAGGATAACCTACAGAGGTTATCCGTTGAAGTAAATACAGACGACGGATGAAGGTCAGAAAAGGCGTCTACGTCTAGACCTAGGTTTTATTATAATAGTACCTATCTCCGGCGAGGGCTCGTCCATAAATATTTCAGACCGACATTTAAACGTGAACAATCATTTGTCTTCAATCGTAGTATGGATATAAGGACTCATTGTAAAGTTTACTTCAATGGTGGTAAAATACTCCGCAGAAAGCTAGGTCGAATATCACCTTCCCATACAAACGGAGTTTCGTTTTCATTTTAAAGCTACGTGTTGTATTGTAATGAAACTTTGCACATACAATTACATGAGGTATATCTAGTCCTGTAATTAGTTTACATATATAACTCCAGCTTATAAAACAAACGAAATAGAGCAAAAGCAAGTTTTGTAGGAAAAACTTAAATTCGCTGTATATTTTTTTTAACTATGATATCTGAAGCTACATAAACTAATTA
Organism: Cydia splendana; assembly: GCF_910591565.1. Lineage (NCBI taxonomy): Eukaryota > Metazoa > Arthropoda > Insecta > Lepidoptera > Tortricidae > Cydia > Cydia splendana. Next base: position 3,982,679 of record NC_085968.1, read on the forward strand.
CAGGCATAGATATACCTTATCTTATTGTAAGTACAAAGTTTCAAAGCAATCTGGCTAGTCGTTTTAAAATGAGAGCATAACTACGTTTGTATGGAGAACCGAGCTTGATGCGGACTCTCAATAAAAAGCTATGAAACAATTAATCCGAGGCTCATGAGACATTTTAGAATTGCGTTGCAGAATGATGGATTGTATCGCTGATTTAGGATGAAAGTATATACAGTCAACCACGAGAAATGTGAAATTGAAACAGATCTATCAATTAAGACAAGGTAGATCCAGACGGGTCCCTAAAAAGAAATCCGGCTTGCAATTTCATCTCACGAAATCTACGCGAAATGAGTTTAGTTACCGCTTTTTATTCTATGTACTTACCTATGTAAATATTCTTCAGTTACGTTGCATGGTTTTTACGTATAATTATGCCACAATATACAGACGTAACGTGTTTCAACAGAGTTATAAAAGTAAGCTCTTTATTTGCTCGTCAGATAATTAACATTTTATTGGCCGTATCTATACTCATCAGCATTATGATGTAAATAATGTTAATAAGGGTATGTTGAAAATATTACATCTGCTAAGGTAATATTAATTTAAGTTATTATAACTGATTACTCATGGCAATCTTTTTTTTTGTGTGTATTTGAGTCAATCGGTCCTCGCTAGAGATACGGGCGGCCGTTTGCTCTTTGTTTCAGTAAGAGCTGTATTGGTAGTGGATTGCGGTGTCTGTTTAGTGGTTTTGGACAGGTTCCCACAGTGGTACGGCAATGTATCTTCGTCGCTAGACTGAGAAAAGACCTTAAGTAACATGCCCTGTCAACTTTGTGTAATAGGTACTTAAAAAAATAAGTCTAAGATGTGTAATTAAAATTAGCGCCAAGACTCGTCTCCATCGAGATAATCTTCATATTTTTAAATCAGACCACTTCTCTTAATGACCATTAAGATATTACACAACAATTAGGCTTTATGGAACAGGTTATACTCGTAAGCCCCTGTGATAGTAGGTGTAATTTTATAATTATACAGGTTAGCGATGGAATGTCGTCTATATATTTAGCCCTCATCCGTCCACTGTTGAATATAGGCCGCTTCTTTACCCAATATCCTCTGTCTGGTTCTTTTTGTCGTGGTTTCCAACCTCAGTGCTGGACTGACATCGACTGACTGACTAACCAATTGACTGACTCATTATTGGAGGATTTTTGTAGCTACCTGAAGAAGCTTGCATTGTGGATATGTTACTCATACAATTAATTATTCTTCAGGTTCTGTTCACGCGTTGATTAGTGTTTAAGTAGTTCTATTCGTTAATTTTCCACTAAACGCTAGTAGCAAATGTATGAACTCGTACTAAACTCAGTGCGTAAACGAGCCTTTAGATTTTGACGCTTTGTTAAATAGGTATTAAATTATTTTACCGACTGTCTCATTTCTGAGAGACAGTGTAATACATTCTAAATTGACAGGACAAGACTAGTTATCTGAATATTGAATGACGCGACAGATGAGGAGTGTATTTTCAAAAGGACTTATTTTAGTATAGTGGTCATAGAGAAATAAGCCCTTTTGAAAATACTCTCCTCAGATAGTCCAAGACACTACCAAATCGAAGACACTAACAAAAGACGACTAGATACGTTCTTGACCATGCCTTTCACATCTTCTTCTTCTTGGTCGCATCCATCATGACTGATGATCGTGGTTGGTGGGTTTGTGGGCCTTTCACATATTTTATCGAAAAGTTTACATTGCGCATTCAGTTTTTGAGTTCATAAACTGTAAGCAATGATTCAATTATCGACATTCTTTCTCTCATTAAATGCTTGGGTGCTTTGCACAAATATGGGTGTTCCTTGTTTACTTAGGATGCGTTCGTCTTGAAAAACAATGCTGATCAAATAAGTGTTTAAACCAACAGGTCTTGGTGCCACGAGTAACTGTATATCTGAAAGAGTATTTTAGGTATTGTGACGACATTGGATCTTACATTAATTTAGAAAATCTTAGGATACACGACTCCAAAACGACGTATATGGCGAAGTCACGCTAAATAAATCAGAAAGAAAATAAATAGAGTCACTCCACTTTTGTTATTTTTAACCCTTATCTTGGCATTGTAACACCCGTGATACATGGAACTTTAAAAAATCTAGCAGGTTCACTTTATTACCTAACACAATAATTCTTCCATCAATATGTCGAGCTACCCTCCTTTTTTATAGAAAAAAATAAAAGACACATGTGTCATTGTAAATTAATTAGTAATAATCAACATGGAGTCACGGAGACAACAGATTTTGGTTCGCACTGGAAGTTTTGCATTTATTTCTTAGATTAGTATATATTTTTCCATATTATTTACGTTTTGATGCATTTACTATCTGTTAGTGCATAAATATTTACAATGCATTTGAATTTAAAAACATTGAATACACAGAATTTTACAGAAAACTGTTATGTATTATATTTGATACATTGCCAAGAACTCAGAAATGTACATATTGAAAGGATTGTATTACATTTAATACATTGCCAAGTTGTCGTCAAAATAGTTTTACATGTTTTTTGATTTTTTTATATTTGTGGGCGTACAAAACATGTTTCAAGTATTTTATTTATATTAGTTGTCGTATTATTTAGTTATTGAACTTTGATTTTTTTAAAGTACTAGATGTTATTTAACTGTATATTCGCACGCCGTAGCATTATTGCTACGCCGTAGCCCGTAGCACGGAAAAATATGTGTATGGCAAAAATGCCCCCAAAGTAAAAAAAAAATATTTTTTATGACTTTTTATTATTTGTTTACTTTCATATTTTACTCAACTTTTTGCTGACGACTATTTTGAAAGTTTACGGGATCAAATTTTCCGCCCATGTGATCAGGTATTCGTAAATATAATTTATTTTTACAGGTGTTATAGTCATCTGATGCTTTTGATTGCGTTTAATTAGCAATAAATGATAATTTCTGTTGCATTACATGTTTTATTTTTATTAAAATCCACATTTTTCTTCTAAAAAGTAGGTAACTATTTTGTTGAGGGATTAGCATTGTATTAAATATGATACATATGATTTTCAGAAACTGGAAAATCTTGGATTTTTTCCGTTATTTTTTAACAGTCCAGTATGCTCAATAGGTGACGAAAAACTATTTTTTTTTTATATTTAACATATTTTGAGCCTTGCCAAGATAAGGGTTAAGCAAGTTTCTTAACACTTAAATTTGTTAATTTCTTTTTGTTAACTAACTAACATGACGGAAGAGCATGATCTCCTGCCACAGGTAATAATGTCTATACCTACTAGATCTTAACCTTCTAAAATTAACCTGTATTGTTTAACAGAAACAAACATTTTTCATTTTCACACCAATTCGCTGCATCGAAACTGAAATGAAATTGATATCATTTGTTACAAATCTGTATATGCGCCTACATTATTGGAAATCTAACTGGTGTGTCGAAAACATCCGAACGCAATGCAAAAGGAACCAATATTAAAACTCATCTTTCAGCGCCATATTGGCCTAACGGAAACGACTAACTTTTCAAATTTCCGTAATACAATAACTTTTTAGCTGCAACTTGCAAGTAAACTTTTCCATTTCCCTTTGCCTGTAAATGAAAGATTGAAAATGTGTCCATTCTATTATTCGATATTGAGTTAGAAAAATCACCCCCGTCTGGCCGAGAATACATTTATTGGATTATTTTTTCGCTCGTCTATATCGTAGACAGATTGCTACAATATATCACTGCTGAATCAATATTAATTCGGATAAAAGGAGTCTAAAGATACTTTATTCATTCTGTTTTGAGTCATTTTAGTATGGAACAGGTTTTATAGAACTTTGATGTTTGTATTTTAACTTAGGTGACAGAATGACTTCAAATCCTGACAAATGGTGCGAAATCTATTTGTTTCTGCCATACTTAACCCAATAATTTCAAAACATACACGCTGAGATAACCTCTCATGATCGTCGACGGTTTTTAATTACCCCACACGACGGCACTTATGCAATTTCACGGCGCAACCCGATTCCCAACCGAGCGCCACCTCCGACTCATTCTGAAAGCTTACCGAGACTCGAGTCTTACCCAGATTTCTGGCGATTCCAAGGCAGATACACCAAGTATGAGGGTCGGTTGTAAGGCAACAAACCTTCTGTTACCGTCAATACATTCGCTAAATTTTATTGTACGCGAGGTTCAATAATAAATTCGCCGATTGTGGCTGGTGGGTCATTCCATGTGATTTCAACAAATTTGAATTAAAAAGTGTGCCGCATGATTTTTGATTTGAATAAAAAAAATTGAGGATGTATTTCATGGTGGCAGAAATGCTGAACCATCACCAGTTTTTTTTTTATCTTTTATTTTCCAAGTTATGCCCATTCGAAGTTAACAGTGGGGTTAAATTCCTGCTTGTACAAAATCAGACCTAACTTTTTTTCTATAAAAGGTAACGAAATAATTATTACTTTTTTTGATTAGGTAAGAAATGTGGATATTATACTGTATGACAAAATGTATCTGAATTAACTACAAAAAAAATGGTGACCACCCGAAGTGTACACCTAATTGGTCAATTATTGCAATTTTAAATTGGTTCCTGTGCCAACCCTGGTGCATATCAAATATTACTTTTTTCTGGAATATAAAGTACTTGCCGTGTTCATCTTGTAAAATAAATATAATTGTGTTAGATCAATTACTTCTAATAGAAAAATATAAGTGAAAAATTGAGAAATTCGAAAAATGCTCGTTTTTGACTCTAAAAAAATCCATGTGGAAGAGAAAATAAAAATTTGATTGTAGTCCGAAAATATAGCTGATAATTTCGTTAATTAGATTTAGAAAAGAAAGTTTTGTTATTTTCCCTATTTTTTGAAATATGTTTTTTTTAACATGCTACTTTTTACAACTATCGATACAAAATGTTTTATGTTATAAATTAATAAAAATGGGACGGTAATTGGTCATACGGATATTATTTACGTTTTTTATGTTCAAATAATTTTTTTGACATGACAATAATTTCATTTGTAAATTTAATGAGGGTAGAAATTCGACAATGCACTGTTACCTGACAAGGATTGTGAATCACTTGCGAATGTTTCTTAATTTAGCCGTGTAGTGAATAACCGACGCCTCCTGACTTGTTAACAAGCTTTATTTGCATGTTACATGGCTAAATTACGAACATAAGTAAACGGCCCAATAATCCTTATCGAAGTTCTATAGGAAATCGTATTTATCTAGGAGATAATGAAGTGGTGCAAACTCTTTGTAGTAAGTGCTTGTGTTATTAATAGTTGACTGTTCGTTATATATCACTGACAAGAAGAAGTATTTATTTAACAATTCAATTACTTCGACAATTTCACTGGACAAATGATCAAGCAACGGTGCATCCATTCGTTATTTACATTAAAAAGGATAACATTATCCAGTGTAGAACATTTTGTATTATCAGCGATTGTTTAACTCACAACACCGTATCATTTTTCGCTTTCCAAAAGGTTTTGCTTGAATGCCTAAAACAATAATATGACAAATTGGAAATGATACATTATTTTAGTGATGGTGCAGCTGCACAATATAAGAACAAGAAGACTTTTGTAAACTTGTGTCATCTTTACGATGACTTCGGACTAAAAGCAGGGTGGAACTTTTTTGCCACCTCTCACGGCAAATCCCCCTGTGATGGTGCTGGCGGCACGATTAAGCGGTTGATTAGAAAAGCTAGTCTGCAACGCATCACAGGTAGTTATAACATTTTATCACCTGAAGCTACGAGTTTTGTGTGAATAAAATTCATGGGATCAAGTTCTTTTTCGTCTCAAAATCAGATGTCGAAGAAGCTGAGGTATATCTATCAGAGCGATTTAAAAATATAAGGACCATAAAAAATACACGTTCCTATCATAGCTTCGTTCCCATTTATTAAAATGAATTAAAAGTGCGACGTTATTCAACTTGAGAAAATTTTGAAGTAGCAAAGGTTTGCAAATGATGTTTTTTTTTGTATAAATATATAAAGTAAATTTCAATCGTCTGGATTTAATTGATATTTTTCCAATATTTATAAGTTTAAGGTCATATGTATTTTAATCAGCATAAATACAACAGCAGAGCGAAAATGTATGAGATGAGCAGTTTAAAAAAAAACACATTTCAAAAAATAGGCAAAATAACAAAACTGTTTTTCCTAAATCTAATTAACGAAGATATCAGCTATATTTGCTGACTAAAATCAATTTTTTATTTTATGTTCCACATGGATTTTTTTAGAGTCAAACATGAGCAATTTTCGAATTTCTCAATTTTCACTTATATTTTTCTTTTAGAATTTATTGCTCTTACCCAATTATATTTATTTTACAAGATGAACACGGCAAGTACTTTATATTCCAGAAAAAAGTAATATTTGATATGCACCAGGGTTGGCACAGGAACCAATTTAAAATTGCAATAATTGACCAATTAGGTGTACACTTCGGGTGGTCACCATTTTTTTTGTAGTTAATTCAGATACATTTTGTCATACAGTATAATATCCACATTTCTTACCTAATCAAAAAAAAGTAATAATTATTTCGTTACCTTTTATAGAAAAAAAGTTAGGTCTGATTTTGTACAAGCAGGAATTTAACCCCACTGTTAACTTCGAATGGGCATAACTTGGAAAATAAAAGATAAAAAAAAAAACTGGTGATGGTTCAGCACTTCTGCCACCATGAAGTATATCCTCAATTTTTTTTATTCAAATCAAAAATCATAGGGCACACTCGATTTGTTGAAATCACCTGGAATGACCCTGGTGCAATTATTTGGCCCTGATTTGTGTAGGTATCACTCCGGGTATTGCATTTGTACAGTTGTAGTGCATAATTGTTTTCCTTCGTATTTTCTCGGAAACGTTCGTATTTGTCATGCTACTTCAGTCAACATCAGTACTTTTTGTACCGAGACTGACTGAAATAGCAAGACACGTTCGTCGTTTCCGTGAAAATACTTATGCACTACATCTGATGTATGACGAGAATCGGGATTACCTGGTTCCGGTACTTACAGTACGTCTACAGATTGCTACAATATATCACTGCTGAATCAATATTAATTCGGATAAAAGGAGTCTAAAGATACTTTATTCATTCTGTTTTGAGTCATTTTTATTATGGAACAGGTTTTCTAGAACTTTGATGTTTGTATTTTAACTTAGGTGACAGAATGACTTCAAATCCTGACAAATGGTGCGAAATCCATTTGTTTCTGCCATACTTAACCCAATAATTTCAAAACATACACGCTGAGATAACCTCTCATGATCGTCGACGGTTTTTAATTACCTCACACGACGGCACTTATGCAATTTCACGGCGCAACCCGATTCCCAACCGAGCGCCACCTCCGACTCATTCTGAAAGCTTACCGAGACTCGAGTCTTACCCAGATTTCTGGCGATTCCAAGGCAGATACACCAAGTATGAGGGTCGGTTGTAAGGCAACAAACCTTCTGTTACCGTCAATATATTCTATAACTATCTATATCTAGTTGAGCAGTGTTTCTACACTTTCTAGCTCATGAAAAAAATATAGGTAAATTAGATTAGTGCTTTCCTATGAATATATTTGACGTAAAGACACTGGATGAAGCCATAAAGTCGTAATCAGGGATTGATGGCCCGGGCTCCATAAAATTGGCTGTACAATAGTTACGGATCTCAGTTAGTTAGGTTCGACTCGCCCTCACCGCAAGCAATAAGAATTATACAATACGCCTGACCTGCCCGGCTAACCGCAAAATATGAGCCCAGATGACGCAACGGCCTACAATTGATTCAGTAATCGTTACTTAATTCCCTAACCCATTTTGACAGCTTTTTATACTTCCTATGTTATGAAACTGAACAATGGAGCCTTTTAGGATGCTCCTTAGTTCCGTTTTCAATGTTTGTCGTGACTTGCGAATCATCGCTGAAATAATTTTTTAAATCAAGTTTTCGCTTGAATCTAAAGCAGTCCAACTAAAATAGGGTGTGACAGTCGCCAGTCGACAGCGGGCAGGGTGCTCGAAATTATCTGAATACGTATATGCAGTTTAGAATACCTACATATTGCACGTAGAACCGATGGCCATTGGGGCGGAAAGGTTCTCGAGTGGCGACCACCAGAGATGTGAAAAATACTTTATAAAAAGTATTTAAATACAAAATACAAATACTTCCTTGATATACTATTTCAAATGCAAAATACAAAATAGTTTTTGAATTTGTATTTCAAATACAAAATACGAAATAGGTATTTTCAAAATACTTTTTTAAAATACAAATACTTTGCGATAAAATGTACTCTGAATAGCGAATACCTAGTCTGAATTAAAAAGTATTTCTCGGAATTTCCGAGTTGAAAATACTCTCTTTATTCTTTGAAAACAGTGTGTCAATCAGTCCTCTATCTAAAGTGCAAATTTCTAGTTGTTTACTCATATTAACCGGTAGGATGGACACCGAAAAAAATAATTTTCTACAATACTACCAGAACGTATAGTAATTTAAAATATAGTTATACCTACTAAAATCCGGTAGTAATAACAAAAAATGTTGTATCGTGTAAAACTTGTTTTTTAAACATCACTGTTTAATTCTAGTTAAATGCAATTTAGTACTGCTTACAATTTCGTTGTATATGTAAAGATGCAAGTGTTGTAAATATTAAACGTTTGTCTCGTTTAATATATGCATCGTAACACTAACTATTGATATGTAAAAATAAAGATACGAGTGTACACGTTACAAGTTATTATGTTGTGGTTACTATAATGCATTGTAGTCTGAACGAATCAAACAGTTGTGCCAACACCACGGTGTATGCGCGGGTGGCGGGGGGCGGAGAAAGGAATTGCGCAATTCACAGAACGGCAGCCATTACGCCAGCGTCTTACGTTCCGGCCGGTCGATGTTTTATTTACGTAGATCCTGTCCATAATTTTATTGTAAACTAGTACAAGTGTATAGTATAAGTGCGTGTTGTTTGCGTGTTGCTGACACAGTGAAATGTGCGGGCTCCGATTAAGGAAAAGTCCTCCCGCACCGATGTGGATAAGGAGGGATTCAAACTGGTGGAAAGGAAACGCAAGGCGCGCAGGGCGCCTCGTAAAACTCTGTGTGGCACTGCGGAGCCGGTTAATTCTGGCCTACGAGTTGCGACACCGAGTAAGGCCCTCTACGTGTCTCGCCTGCATTACTCCGCCGGGGCCGACGAGGTGGTGGAGTACGTCCGCCGGAAGACTGGCTACACGCTGAGGGTGCACCAGCTACAGTCGCGTCACTATGTGCACTTCAGTTCATTTGTAGTGCGCGTGCCGCGGCCTCTGCAGGACACCATCGCAAGCGCGGACTTCTGGCCGAAGGGTGTGGTGTTTCGGCGGTTCCGGGGCAACCTGCCGAATCCTACGCCGAGTCAGACGACGCTACGGAGCCACGCTGTTACGTCGTCGCCCAAATCCAATGTTTAATTTGTATGTCATTTTTGTGTCTATTGTTTTCTTTGTAGTGACAAAATGTTTTTTTCTTTTGTAGTGTCACAGTGCCTTGGTTTTACTGTAATGCTGTGTTACTTATTTGATCAATAAAATAAAAAAAAATAAGTGTGTAAAACTTGTCTGTATTTACTAGAAGAGCAGTGTACTGGTTATATATTGTTCACGTAACCAGAACCCACTGTGCTGAAGGGACTTCTAAACGGGCCATATGTTCACTGCAATATGTGGCCGGCAACTATTAGTGTCCCTCTCTAACATGTGAGTAAGAGGACACCAATAGTTGCCGGCCACATATTGCAGTGAACATATGGCTCGCTTAGAAGCCCCATTAGCACAGTGCGTTCTGGTAACGTGAACAATATAAAACCAGTACACCGCACAAATCGTTCAGTTACATATACTGAATACCTTGTTATAACAACAGGACAGGAACGTATATGTTACTGTATTATTTAGTAACCATTAACAGACCGGCTAGTTGGGTTTACTAAAAGTCTTATACCCACTACTATACACTTCATAGAATTAACAAATTTAATTTAACAAGAATGGTCTGGTTATGTTTACAAAGTGTCCTGTCGTCACATATACAACAAGACAATATAGTACAGCTAACCAGATTCTGGTTACCAGTACCAGGATTTTTTTTCAGTGATGGATAATGTTTTTAACGGCCAATTTTTAAAGCATTAATTTAGATTTGTAATGTTTTACAGCTAGTATAATGCCTCTCGTTAGTGTGATGAAAACGTCTCGTTTTTTTCACCAGGGCAGAAAAGTTTGTTCTCCTCTCGTGCCTTGAAACCCTCGCAACACTCAAGATTCCACTTTTTTAACCACTCGCTACGCTTGTATTCATGTGCGACGTTGCAAAACAGATTCAACAATTCCGTGAGAGTTGCCAGGATTGTAACTCCTACTTACATTACCTACTATAAAGTATTTTGAAAATAGAAAATAGGTCCCAAAATCTATTTCAAATAAAATACAAAATGGTTTTCCTCAAAAGGTATTTAAATACAAAATACAAAATAGGTATTTTGCATTTAGTATTTACATTTTAAATACAAGTATTTCAAATAAGTCACATCTCTGGCGACCACGTACCGAAAGGCGCAGCGTGGGTAGACCCCCACAAGGTAGACTGATGACCTGGTAAAGGTCGTGGGAGTCCGCTGGATGCGGGTGGCGCAAGACCGGTCATTGTGGCACTCTTTGGAGGCCTATGTCTAGCAGTGGACGTCCTCTGGCTGATATGACGATGATGATGATGATATATGTAGTTTAACGTCTTGATAATAGAGACTTTGTTCAGATATTTATGAACCCGCCGCTCCGATATGTCTTAAGGCTGTACGAGTAGCTCCACCATCCAACACAACTTACACTAGTAAGGCGCCATTTATTTATTACGTAAGACGGTTTAGGGGGAGGGAGGTCGTACATATCTTATTTTTTCTTACAAAGGGGGAGGGGGGTTTTCATAGTTCTTACGTAAGATCACAAAGATGTGATTATTTTTAATTTCTATGAAATTATGACGTTTAATATAATACTTCCACACTCCATGCTATCAAACACGGTGCAGAGTTAGCTTAAACTGGCTCCAGTACCTTTGTAAGTACAAATAAAAATTAAAAATTTTTTTTATGAAAAATAATCACTGAATAAACAAAACGTGTACTCATTTTTTCCTTTAAATTCTTACGTAATATAGGGGTTGAGGGGGTCAGCCTATTCTTATTTTGTCTTACATAGGGGAGGAAGGGGGTCAAAAACTGGCAAAAATCGCCTTACGTAATAAATTAATGGCACCTAAGTAGTGTTATTTTTTACTGTAATAGTTTACATAGTAAATACTAGGTAATCATATTTTGGTGTGTTAAGCATGACCGTTTCATATTTAATAACGTTTCCCGTCGCTGGCCAGAGATGACGTGGGAGATGAATGATAAATGCAGTCACTTTATGTACGTCGTGTAATATCCTTGCACGTTTTACATAATAAGATTGCGTTGTAGTACTTAATAGGTAAAAGGTAGGGTAGGCAGAGAGATTCGCCATATACCATCTCAGCAGCTGTGGCCTTCAAGTCTTCCTTGTAGGCGGTACGCATGCCGAGTAGGACGAGTGGTAGAGCGCGCGTCCAGGAGCCAGAGTGGCACATAAGTGCGGCTTTGAGCTGGCGATGCACGCGCTCGATCATTCCGTTCGCGCAGGGATGGTACGCGGTTGTACGAATGCACTTGATGGCGCAAGTCTGCATTAAACGTCTGAAAAGATCAGACTCAAACTGGGTACCCTGGTCAGTAGTTACTGTAGTAGGGACACCAAAGCGAGATATCCATCCCTGGACGAAGGTATCGGCCACCTCATCGGCAGTAATGGAACGCATCGGCCACACCTCTGGCCACCTGGAAACCCTGTCGATGGCTGTGAGACAATAACGATAGTCATCACAAACAGGAAGGGGACCAGCGATATCGATGTGGACATGCATGAAACGTCCAGATGGTTGCTCGAAAGTACCTAGAGGTGACGAGGTATGCCTTGAAACCTTACTGCGCTGACACGCAAGGCAAGACTGGGCCCATCTACGACAATCCTTCCGTATTGAAGGCCATACATAGCGACTTACCAAAACTCGAGTGGTGGCTCTGACGCCGGGGTGACTCAAGTTGTGCAACTTGTCAAACACCGCACGACGAAAAGAAGGGGTCAGATAAGGGCGAGGCTTACCAGTGGAGACGTCGCAAAGGATGTAGACGTCTGTGCCAGGTACAGCGATGCGTGAGAGCTGAAGGCTGGAGTTACCTTGACGTAGGTCGGCAAGCTCTTGGTCCTCTAGAGTAATTAATAGGTAAATGTAACTCAAAAATCACAGAGCGACGTGTACGCCGGTGCTAGTCTAGAATTCACAAGATGGCGTGTAGGGGGTGGTGTCGCCAAGCTCAGATAAACTGTTTAAGCTAAGTATTAACACGCCACACATGTAAGTGGTTTGCCTTTATTTCTTGCATATTTAAGCAAATCTGCCAAGCGGAAGGAGAAATTGTATGAATCGTGTGACGGCTAAATAGCGTTATATCTGCTAACAAAAGCCAATATCATAAATCTTAGAGATTCCGTGTTTTTCGCATGACCAAGGATGAGTGAATATACAAAGACTGATAACCTCCAAACGACTACTCGTGCGTCAACATTGTAGATGTCGCCATCTGCTTGATTTGTTTACATTTTTGGTCTCGTCTCGATTGACCTCTGTTACAAATACAAGAATAAATTGAAAGTGCATATGTCGGTATGCGTGATGTGTATAGGTATAGATTACATTTTCATTACAGTTTTGTGCATGTACCAACACCAACAAAAAGAAAAAGCTATTTTTGCGTTTTTGTTTTAGAAATCCCAATTCTAAGAATGATATTTGTCTTGTTCAAATATTTTCAACTTGCGGTACTGATTAAAAAAAATCTTTTTAAATTGTAATGTAATTGTGTTGGACCTATGTTGTCTTTAATAAACGAATTTATTATTATTTGTATGTTTTTCCATAACCTCGGGAACATGGGGTCCCGGACCTTTGGGAGGCATGCGTGAGGCCGATGCCAACAGCGCAAAGCAAACTAAAGCAGAATCAACAATTTGGCGTTGTATAGAGATTAACAGTCTTACTTTTATTAACTTGTCCCTGTCATCATGACGTAACTTTTGACGTGAACATTTCACCTCTCGTGCTTCGTTTGACACTTCCTAGGAAGGATTTCCACTTTCGCCGCGCTTGTAATCTTTGACTAATTGCTTGTCACAAGGGAGAGTGTGCTGATATTTAATATTATATTATGATCGTCACTATTAGAAGTATTAGAACAAATTAAATTATTTTCAGAAAATATTTTAATTCGTTTTTATTTCAGTTTATTATGATCGTCTGTCCATATTCTATCTGCAATATATCGGATACGCCAAGGTGCTTACAAATATTTGATATTTATTCAGGGATAATTTTACAGCTAGCGCCAATGCCCTGTAAAATTAAATATGTTATTTACTATAAGCTATAGTAATAAAATTATATGACGAATATGACAATAATTAAGCTATACCTAGTGATGATGTCTATGTTAATTCACAAAAACGTAAAAAATCTAAGCTTATGATGTTTGTCGGCAAACAAGTCGCAGTCAGGTCACAAAATAAATAATAGTACTAAGTACAGAAGACTCACTCTCTAACAAAACGCGTCTGTTACGATCAGCACAGATATGGCCGCTAGGTGGCGACAGCGCCACGCGCGGCTTATGGCAAACCCCAAAATTGGGGCCGAACGGATGCACTTTTAGCTACCTGTAGCAAAGCGACGAAATCGCGGAGTGAGACACGCCTGATCAGGTGCAAAAACTAAAGAAGTGTCCGGGAGCGGACGATTGGAGAGTACTGGTACTGGTGGGTGTTGTGTGTGAGGCTTCATTCGCTAGGAGGCGATGGCTGAGACCACGTAAGTAGTTGTCGGGAACAAATAAGGTAGTCGTCTTTGCCATCAAGTCCAAGCAGTCCGACTCCCCTCTTAATATCAGAACACGCCTCGTCAAGGCGCTGAAGTGCGCGTTCAGATAGATATTTATGAGCACCTCCCTATATATTTGATGGAGTCCGTACAAACTAGACATGTTAATCGGCGGTTTAGTAATCAATCGTTTGCTAAGCGATGTTCTCGAATCCTCCGATTATCGATTTTCAGATTACTTTTCAGCACCTTGGTCGCTCCTACATACATATCTGATGGCAACTGTACAGTCAGCAGCAAAAGTTGCTAAGCGGGCGAAGTGTTCAAAATTCCCTTCACCCGCTCTTATTCTCTTAACAATAAAGTCGCTTCAAGATCATTTTGAACACCTGGCCCGCTTAGCAACTTCTGCTGCTGACTATACGTATGTTAGAACAGAGAAAAACAACTGCAAAAATTTAACCTGGCCATTCTTGCATGTCTCTTTAATTAGTAACTTGCAATAGCATGCACCTGACCATTCCACCTCGGGCCTTGCCGTCGCGTGATACCATCTTCATAATCGCTTCATAATGACATTAATAACGCTGTTAAATGCTTACTCAATGTGAACACTGGCTAGTTCTTTGCACAACTGTGCTACTTGAAGATTTTACAAAAGTTTTGTTCGTTTGGATTTAAGAGATAATTAATTAATTAAAAATGTCAATGAATTATTTTCTAATCGTCCGTTTCGAAAAACGTTTGTGAACATGTTTTTTGTTATGTTGTACAGTGAGCTGCGAAATTGCATGGAGAAATTATGAATGAATTCATTGATAAAATCGCCATGCACTTTTGCGGTTGGTGCTAACCTACTTGCATACGCCCAGGCCCCTATTTCACCACGGTGACAGGAGCGACAATTCGACAAATGTCACTGTTGCTGACGTCACAGTCATCCATGGGCTACGGTAACCGCTTACCATCGGGCGAGCCGTATTCCTGTTTGCCACCATCATTGTATTATTTAAAAAAACTTTATTATATCGGCAAAAAACAGGTATTTCTCTTGCGAAGTTTATGGTGATGATGATGACAATTCAGACAATTGTCACAAAATTTAAAAGATTTCTCTGTAATTCTTGACAGGAAATGAGTTCTGTGTCAGAATTTCGTGACAATTGTCGTGTTTCTTGTGACAATTGTCATTAGCTTCGCAAAATAAGTACTTATTTATTGGCGATATAATGGAGTTTTTTTTCTCAATTTAAATTTTGGTGGCAAACAAGCACACCGCCCGTCCGATGGTAAGCGGCTACCGTAGCCTATGGAGGCCTGTGACGTTAGTAACAGACAATTGTCGCACCTGTCACCGTGGCGAAATAGGGGCCAGGTGCTACAATCTTGACATTTTCTTTAATAAAAGTGAAGAAAGTAATTTCTGCATTTGTATCATAAATAACTATTATTTGACACCATTCACAGGTCGGGTTATTACCATTACTTTCCAACCCAGTCATTCTACTAACAAATCGGTATGAGTCCATAGTTGCTCGAAATAAAAAAAATCATTTTTTTTTCATTCATAGCCCACCTTTTAGATTATTTTCTGACACACATCACTACACCTTATAATTATAAAACAAAGTCGCCCGCCGCGTCTGTCTGTTTGTGTGTTTGTTCGCGATAAACTCAAAAACTACCGAACGGATTTTCATGCGGTTTTCACCTATCAATGGAGTGATTCTTGAGGAAGGTTTACGTGTATAATTTGTTAACCCGTGGAAGCCGGGCGGGTCAACAGTAACATATTAAAATGACACGGTGGTCGCGATCTCATAATCTTAAGTTTAACTAAATTGTAACTAAATACCTAATTTACATCGTAAACATTCCATTTTACATTGTAACAGCTGAGGTAGCGAAGCGGAAAAAATACTGACTGTTTAATCACACTTGTCAATTTAACTGATTGCAATTTGCTATCGAACCACGTTAATTATACTCGATCGAATCTACGCCCAATGTTGATTGAAAAAACTGTATTTTAAAATAATTTACTGAAAAAACTAGTATAGTATCGTATGTTTACAGAATATTCGTGGCTTTAAAATGTGCTTATCGAAATATTTTGTATTAAGTTTTCTCACACCATTTAATGCTTACTATTTAGAATTAATTTATTTTCTTCTTCTTCTTCTATTTAGTACACCAGATCTAACAATTTCATTTTAGTTAATTAACCCGTGGATCGCCCTAGTATCACACGTGTGATACTAACGCAATTTGGGTCGTAGCGACTCAGTATCAGACGTATGTTATTACCTACAGATCAATATGGGTCAAATTGCTTAGCTGTAATTTGTTGTACAGTGGGCGTTCGACGGGTTAAATCCTTATTAAAGTTTATGCATTTTTTACCACATAGCACATATTCAATTTGTTTTGATTAAGTAAACATCAACAATCGCGTTTCCATTCCGACGGCTGACGACGACGTAGCCATAATTTTGTTTAATACCTAAGTTCATCCTTTACCTGTTTACAAACGCGACGTGTTTGTATTAAGTAGTGGTCTTGCAATCGTATTTTATTTCAATTCAACTAATGTCACCCAGGACAATTGCAACTATGAGGCAAGTGCAACTACTATAAAAATACGAGAAGTGAGTCTAGAGCCAGCAAGTATTCATTGCACACTTTCGTCAGTCATAATAAGTTTTTGGCAAAAATTTCATTTTTGGTACAAGCTTTTATCGCTGACTGTACTTTTCTTACGACAGACAACTAATACTCATCGAGACAATTCTAAAAACCCCTAACACGATTAGGTTGCGTTGTTTCATCACAGAGTTCCTATGGCCACCTCCTGTCTCCATCATCAGATCAGCTCGATGGTACCATAATATTGCATTGTCATCCGATTTATACATGCATGCAAAATTTCAGCTCAATCGGAAACCGGGAAGTGGATCAAATTTAACTTGCAAGATTTGATTACAGACCGACAGACAGACAGACAACGGTCAGGTGAAACTAAATAAAAGCTTGTAAAAGAGAGTTCACCCGTGGTATACATAAGTGACTCTAGCTCTAGACTCACTTCGTGTATTTTTAGAATAGTTGCATTTGCCCCATAGTTGACATTGCCCTGGGTGACCTTTCGTTGTAAATTGTATATGAATTGGACTCTTCGGAAAATCCAGCGTGAGTAAAGTTTTTGTTCGCGAGTGTAGGCCTCGGTCGTAGGGTCAGGGACAATTCGTCAAACTAGAGACCTTGTGTCGGACAATGACTCTTTGTCAATGTCCGTCACTGCGTTGTCACTGTTGTCATACATCACAACGTACCTATCCCGACAAAGATGCCTTTCAAAAGTGTGCTGGTACTGTGATTGTAATTTGAGCCTCGAACTTTGAGGATATAAAATTACAAATTAGCTGAGACCTTGTGCGAGATAGGTACTATACCTACTAAAATTCAGGAGTATGTTTGCATTTTTACTAATTTTTAGTGTTCTTTTTGAGACAAAGCCTTATTGCTATTTATAACTTTAAATCAAAACAATCTGGCCGATGTAAAGAGCACAAAACTACAATAAAGCATAATGAAGACATGATTTATTAAGCATAACAATCGCCTTTTACTTTTAACCCTTTCAAAGATGTTTCTATTCTAGACAATGCCGTATTTTAAATTCACATTTTCATAACCCAAGCAACGTCGGGCGCCCGCCATTTCGTTCTCAAGAAAATACAACATTGTTACACGAAATTGAAAATGCTCTGTCCTCATACTCCCCATTCAAACTGTCCATTCCATTACCACGACGCATTTCAAACCTTTTGAATGCATCCAATACCATATTTGTACCGAGTGTTGTAACAAAATCAAAACCAGTCGAGATTCAATGGCCGCCTAGGTCCTTTGTACGTATGTGAATTATGACATCGTCTATAAATTCTACAATTGCTTCAAATGTTCGCTTTGTCAGTGCATCTTGTACTTCGTATGGTAACTACAAGAATCGATTACGTTCTTGTACTTTTTTTTAATCTGTTTCTGCAATAACACGGGTTTATTGGAAAATATATCTGTCTTGAATATTTTGCCTTATAGATGGGTTACCTCTTACCTCATACTTGGAATCGATCTGAGATTGTCAAATGAAATTTTATTATATTTTAGCTGTATATTTCTGAACATGAATGACCACTATGACCAGAGTCGGACCAAGCTATTAACTCTGCATGACATTTGCAATGACTATACTCTGTATCTTTAGGTACCTATTTAAATAAAAGTAAAGAAATAATTTGTAAATTTTCAGGTAGTTATAACATTTATTGATTAACCAAATACAAAACCGCCTGGATCTGTCACTGAACGACCTGACTTTAACCTACATTATTTGATCGTGTAATGTTTTCATCTACCCTCAACTGGCTTAAAAAGCCATTTGAGGGTAGATTTTGTTTACTCTTTTTTAAATACCTAAAGATACAGACTATAAGTGTGTCATTGTCATAATTAAAGTCAAATTTTAATGAAAATACTTTGTGCTGTTCAAGCCGGTGGAAAGTTAGCTGTGACAGGCTCTATTGCAAAAATGCAATCAATAAAGATTAAATTGGCTTCCATTTTAATTTAACCTTTTAACTTGTCATTTGCGCAAGTCCGTTCCTAAGTTTCTGAGTGAGTTCATTAGCGCACGAAGTGATTAGAATTGTACTTGTACACTATATAAGAACGTTAATGAGCTTTTTATTATGTTCATCATTCTAACAATACAGCAATAAGATCGGCCGACGCATGGGAATTGATAAATCGACAACAGAAGGTGAAACCACATTTTTTCCTCCGGTTTTCATTATTTACCTACCCATTCAATCTATGATTTATTTGACTTTCTCTGTATAAACAATGCGCTTAGATATCAGATTGTGTGATGAAAAAAGTGTGTTTACGGAAGAAAAGCCCGTTAATGTCTCGTTCGGTTCGCTGATGGCAATTATTGGTAAAATATGGACGCCTCTAAAGAGCCGCAAATTATGAGCTTGTGGTTTGACGTGATGGCAGATTTGTTCGAGCTGCTTAATGGGATTGCCTGTGTAATTTTACAACTTCATTTAAATATTTGTGAAAAAGAAAATAAAAAGTTGCACTAGATCTAGCCTTTAATTAACCAGTCGGTCTTAATTTTGCATCTAAGCTATAAATCAAAATGGGTGCATAGAGCTTCTGTAACCGATCCTGAACGACCCCTAATTTTATCAATCCCTAATAAAAGCGGTGGTGGCCGAGTGGATATGACGTCCGACTTTCAATCCGGAGGTCGCGGGTTCAAATCCTGGCTCGTACCAATGAGTTTTTCGGAACTTATGTACGAAATATCATTTGATATTTACCACTTGCTTTTCGGTGAAGGAAAACATCGTGAGGAAACCTGCATACATCCGTGAAGAAATTCTAAGGTGTATGTGAAGTCCCCAATCCGCATTGGGCCAGCGTGGGGACTATAGCCCAAGCCCTCTTGCGAGTGAGAGGAGGCCTGTGCCCAGCAGTGGGACGTATATAGGCTGAATTATTAATATTATAATAATAGCTGCTAAAAAAAACTAGACTATTATTCTCATAGTCAGCACAGCAGCGGAAGCAGCTGAGGGGGTGGGGTGTTCAAAATGGTCTGCAAACACATTTTCTATTTTTTATAAAGTAACCCTCGTTGCCCGCGAAGCTACTTCTTTCGTCATCATCATATCAGCATCGCCCCTGCTGAGCATAGGCTTCTCTTCTATTACACCACTTGTCCCGGTCCTGGGCTCCACCCAACGAGCTAACGAACGCCACGCGCTCCTTTCATCCGAAGCCAACCACCATTCCGTTAACAATTTTGGCCCATCTACCATCACTGATAACTCCATTTAGTTTGGAAAAACGTATCACATATTGCACCTTGGTGCGGCGTCGGATTTCAACATTCCTCATTCACATACACAAACATAAATAGCTGAACTACAACTGACTTACGAAAATTAACAAACTAATGCTCCATTCCCTCTTTCCAGGTTCATGGGCGTATGCGTGCATGAGGGCCAACTCCACGCCCTCACCGAGTACATGGAGGGGGGGTCCCTGGAGCAGGTGATCCTGGGCATGCCCCCCGAGCCTCTCCCGCAGGCCGCGAGGGTCTCGCTCGCCGCCGACATGGCCGCCGGGCTTGAGTACCTGCACTCTCTCGGCGTGTTCCACCGCGACCTCACCGCCAAGGTACTACCCGACCCTGGTTAGGGTTGTTATGTGATTTTTTTTTATATCCTGACAAAAGTCCGCACATGACACTACAAATCCTGACATTTCCGGGACGGTAATTTCTCCAAAAGGACACTATCTCCTTAACTCGCCACCAAATGCTGTAGCTACAGCATAAACTTCCTTTTCCTCTGCCCAACTCCAAACTCTTAGGCCTATAGGAATAACCCGGGGTTAACCGGTTATACCTGGAGTTACCATGGTTACCAGTATAATTTGACACTGGGTTAACGGTTTAACCGCGTAACCGCCAAGGAATACATGCCGCCTTAATGACCAGAACCTCATCGATACCTTTGGAGTATACCTAGATATTGAAAAGACTCGATCCATTGCATAATTTATTGCAACAATGCTATATTTTTCTTTTATTGACTAAATCTCATCTTCGTGTTTAAAAAGTATATTTAGTAATTCATATAAAACTTTTTTTACAGAATGTATTAGTAAGAAAGCACGGAGAAGGAGACTTCACCGCAGTCGTGGCCGACTTCGGTCTCGCCGCTAAAATACCTCATCCAGTGTAAGTACCTATTCCTACAATTCTATTCTTTACAACTAAGGCAGTCTTCACATTAGACGCGGATAACGTTATCATGCGAATTCCCACTGGGCCACCCTACACTAGCGTCTTTTGAGCGTCGGTGTCTAGTCAGCGCTATGGAATATAGCGTCGCTGCGCAGCTAGTTGCGCCAACGTTGTGTCGAGCAGCAGCCATAGAGTTAACTAGACGCCGACGCTCGGGAGACGCTAGTGTGAGGTGGCCATAAAGGCACATAAGGTGCGCCCAGATCTATAGAATGTGAAGTGTACAATTTTATTATAAACGACATATTATTTATATTAAAACTAGCGGCTCTATGAGATGTAGACCACCATGGCTTCGCCATTTTGAAAAAAATCCACAAACTAAATCAACAAAACAAAACCATGTCATTATCAAACATGCTCACATAATTTCACGCGCTTTATGCCAAAGCTTCGCTCTTGCTCGGTCAAAAATACAATTGTAATTAAACATTTTATTTGATTGACATTTCAAAGTTTTTCGAAATGGTCTCAACAACCGGCCGTCCTTTTCTGTTTACAAGAATCAACTTCAAACTTATAAAACAAGTCTACTATGGAGCCCTAAGAATGACGAACTGCTAAGTGCTAAGTATGCATTCTTATCCACAAAAAAATATCATTATTCATGCTGATCGTCGTACATACTATTATTACTAAATTAATTAACGCGCTAGCAATTACCCACAAGTGAGAGTCGCCCGTCATTTGATATAATAATTTACATAAGCTCTTATTCCAAGGAATTCCATGATTATATAAGCGTCCCTAATATCTATAGCATAAGAATCACATTAAAAAACCATATGCGTGCGAAATCTGCAAGTTTAAATGTTATTAGTAGATTTTGCGTGCGGTTTAAGATAACGTCAACTTGCCCGCGTAGCGGTTAAATGCATTATCATATTATATGCATCGGAATAACTGTTTTGTCATGCATGGACACTATTGGACACAGTCCATGAAATTTTAAAGAAAATCTTCGAATGATCGCGAATGTTTTTTAATGGAAATCGCCTGAACAACATCGGAAAATAACGATTTTTAAAATGTACTTAAGGCGAGATATGCCAAGGCTTGCAATATTTTCGATACGATTTTCTATCAAGTTTTATTTTAGATTATTTTAACAATCGTGTACCCATGTAAAGTCTATTTCAATAGAACTTGCTAACTATGTAAACAAACCGCCATATTGAAATTGTCTCTGAATGATGAATTTACTAGTGATGGGCAAGACTCCTACTTACTACTTTACTAATGTCAAACCATATCGAATAATAAAATGCCAAAAGTAAAAAACAAGTAGTTACTTATTTTTAATTTGTTTAATCACGATCAGAAGACAAATTAGTACTTAAGCATGATGTATTGATGTATTTTATAACCGCGGTGGTAGGTACAGAGCGTGGGTTGGGTAGTGTGTAGAGGGTTTATATCACAAACTTTAGTCACAACACTACCCATCATAGACAATTGTAGAATTTAAAAGAAACAAAACCGTCATTCCATCAGGTCCTAATAACCTAACTTATGAACCCATTTTAAACTTTTAATTAAATATCCAAGATACAGTTATATATTTATGTATTTTACGGAACGGACCGTTTCATTAGTGTATATGTGTATGGTTTCAATGGTGTTTGATGAGGTGGTGTGAAAATTCAAAGAGAAACAGTGATAAAACAAAGTTACTTTGTTTGTTTACATAGTTAGCAAGTTCTATTGAAATAGACTTTAGTAACTTCTCTAACTAATTTTACCTAAAAGTTATTGTAATAATACAAATCGAATTAAAGATATTAAAATAACCCATCATTATACAAACATACATACGCCCGAAACCACAACCTTCATAGGCAGTTGGATAAAAAACCGACCAAGTGCGAGTCGGACTCCCGCACAAAGGGTTCCGTAACATTACGCAAAAAACGGCAAAATAATCACGTTTGTTATTTGGGAGCCCCACTTAAATATTTATTTTATTTGTTTTAGTATTTGTTATAGCGGCAACAGAAATACATCATCTGTGAAGGGTCATGAGTTAGAGCCTGATGACAGACAGAAGGACGGACGGACAGACGAACAGCGGAGTCTTAGTAATAGGGTCCCGTTTTTACCTTAGGGCACGGAACCCTAAAAAGACATTCTGTCAAACAGAATTAAACAGTTGAACACGTATGAAAGCTATTTTTATAAACGCCAACCTTTACCAGTTATTTTTAGAAGCAAAACAAAAAGGAATGTGTAAAAAAACTTGGCAATACAATTATGTCTAATTTACATATTACGTAATGTTTTGTGTACTATTCGTACGCCAAGAAAACGTGGGTAGATTTCCATAGTACATACTGTTAACTCACATTTCTTAAACCTTATTTCTATTACACAAGGTTCACCTTTGAGCAGTCGACAGTATTGATATTAGTTCATTCATAACTAGTTCAATGCCACGTGGCTTTATAGCTGACAGAAATAACAGCTGATGTTACTATATTTACTAATAGCTTGCAGACCAGATACGTGTACGATGTTACTGCAACGGTTTACGTGCTATTTTGACCTAGTGCCGACTATGTAATCGTAATCAACCTTTATTTCATACCATACGATATAGGTACTTGGTAAGTAGGTACATGAATATGCTCGGGTTCAAAAAGGACTATCATTCGTGGGATTCCATAATGAACCGTTTTTTTTTTTTTTTTTTTTTCAAATAATTTTACTCGCAGATTGTAAGTCACTCTTTGAAATATACGTTGCTCCCAAAATGTCCCAAAATGACTTATTACAGAATCACCTAGAATTGCATTTTCTGTGATGTGTTATAGATCCATCATAGCGTAGCGTAGGTATTTTGGGTTGTTTTAGAATGAAATATCTAATTAGTAATTGATAGTCAAGGATTCGCTATGAAACAATGTTTTCACCATGTCAAGCAGAGACTAAGAACTCCAGTGGGTTCTCGACACTTCGTTCGCCGTATCTAATCTACCCCTATATTGCGCGTCAGAACTATTTAGTGCGCAATTAATGTGAAATGAGTCATAATCCCAAGTGATATATCTGTGTATCATGATGTACTAACTACTAGATGGTTTTACAGGAACGGCTACCGGCTGCCAAGCGTGGGCTCTCCGTGGTGGATGTCCCCCGAGTGCCTGCGCGGCCGCTGGTACGACCACCGCTCCGACATATTCTCCTACGGTATCATACTGTGCCAGCTGATCGCCAGGGTAAGGACCACTCCACAACCATCAGGTTACAGGAATGGGCTCTCGGTGGTGGATGTTGCCAGTGTGTTTGCGCGGCCGCTGGTACGACCACCGCTCCGACATATTCTCCTACGGTATCATACTGTGCCAGCTGATCGCCAGGGTAAGGACCACCCCAATTCGCTAACATGGGGTTTATAGCCCAATATCTGTACCCCACAGTAAGACGTCTGATGATGATTGAAGAATTGCCTCAAACCAGCGCCAACTACCAAGAATCATGATTCAGAGAAGACATTTTTAAACTGCGCGGCACCAAGGCATTTGTAAAAGCTGGTGCTTTTGCCGTAGTTAATTTACATTAGGGCATAACGGTGTCAGAAATTATGCAAAATTAAAACTTATCCCTTTGAAACTAAGTTCAAAATAATGTGCTTTGCCTTATAAAGGCTGAAAAAAGGTTTATGTCGATCCTGGAGGTCTACCTGCTCAATACATATAAGAATTTTGAATGACGACTAACGCTTCAAAATGTTTCAGGTGGACGCCGATCCGGACGTGCTCCCGCGCACGGACAATTTCGGCCTCAACTACATGGCGTTCGTGGAGCTGTGCGACGAACAGACTGTGCCGGACTTTCTGAGGCTCGCCTTCACCTGTTGCATCGTGAGTTATGTCCCTTATGTGATCAGATTCAGTACCTTACACATTGTGTTGTGTCTGAGTGACAACATGTTCGTAGTGCTGTGCAGCAACGAATAGATTAAGCAGGGATTCTTACGACTGGCCTTCATCTGTTGCATCGTATTCTTACACAAGTGAAAAATTTTACACGAACAGTGCGGAAATTACAGACTTCTTTTCCAATATTTTTTTTTCGTGTTTTTGCAATCGCTGTATTCTGCAATACCATTCTCGGTGAATTAATAATGAAACGTCATGGCGATAGGTCAACCGTCCCTAAGTGATTTTTGTCCAAACCGACTAATCACATATTGTTGTTTGTTTCAGTACGATCCTAAAGCGCGGCCGCTATTCCCCGAGATAGTGAGCAACCTCGCCGAGATTAAAGAAAGCTTGGACGATGCGCCGTGGGGCTACGCGCCTAACATCAGTTATGAGAGGTATACATGCCGTTTGAATTCATTTGTCCGCTTCTCAACGTGGTTAAAGCAATTTTTTCTCGGCAATTGATAATAAAGTATTGAAAAATATCAAAAGTACTGCTGCTCAAAAGACATTGACGCACCGTAAACGCAGTGGGACGTGACTCGTCCATCATGATTTTGATCGTCTATCGTTCCATAAGAACGATAAGTAATCACTTCTTGCGTTTTTGACGCAGGTCTGCGCTGTGTCAGCGTATTTTGAGCAGAGGTACGGTTGATTCTTTACATGACTAAAGTTTTGATTTGCTTCGTATGTTTTAGCGAGGAATCGGACGCGTCGGGTCCACGTTCCTGCCCCGGACTGTACGCGTGGCGCCCACAACGGCACGTGAGCCACGACCCGCTGCGGCATACTCCGCTCGATACCAGTAAGCGTACGATTAAGTAGCAACTCCTGCCAGAAATTCAGTTAGACCCCATGAATCTCGAAGTTATTCTATCCAATAAGTAGCGGGACTGACCTTTGTTATAATATAAACCTTAATAAAGTGTGTCAATATTATCCCTAATCTAATATGGTCGTATACCTTCCAGTCCAACACCGGCGCTCGCTGTCGGAGCTGGAGTGGGGCGCGCCGGGCGCGGGCCCGGGCCGCGCGCGCGCGCCGCACCGCTCGGCGTCCGCGCTGCCCGCCGCGCCCGCGCGCGCGCCGCCGCGCCTCGCGCGCCTGCTCCGCCTCGCGCACATCATGCTGCTGCGCGACCCGCCGAGGGGGCGGGGAGGCACGCCGCTGCATACCTTCCGCGGCGTTAACAAGATCCTTGAGCATCCGCATTCGCGGGCTAGCGGGTAACTAGCTTTATGATCCCGGTCCCGGCACCAAATTGTAACGAACGACCCTGCCCGACTCTATATTCTATAGCGAGTGTGGAGCTCCCGTCGCCGCACGACTTAATGACCGACGAGCCCGAGCTTAACCCCCTTATTCGTAAAATTTTACGGGCCTGGTTTACTTAAATTATGTTTTATCCCTTTCTTACAAATACTATGTCAAAATGACAGACAAAGACAAACGATTACTAGCTAATTGAGGTTTGTAATGCATTTATGAATAAGGGGGTAAGAGTGTAGTGGACGACCGCTTCTCCGTACAAAAGTAGTCACCATTTTCCTTCTATAAAATATTTTCCATAATGTTATTATCCACAGAGTAGAAAAATGAGGTACAAACGCAATCCTGATTTTAGTACTACATACTAATAGCGGTCACGTGACATCTTTCCTTAGTTTTAACTTTCTATAAAAATAAGCAATAAAGAACATTTTACAGTTTCTCGTCATGCGTGGAACTACCATCGCCGCTAGTGCGAGTGTCCGACGAGCCTGAACTGGGCGAGCCGCGGTGTGCGTCCCTCCCGTCGTCGCCGGGCCTGTCGCGGCGCGGCTCGCTGGAGCGGCCCGTGCAGCAGCAGCAGCCGCGTCCTATCAACAACACCGGTAAGTTCCCCACTCGAACGTTCGCCTAGCTGTGTAGCTGTTAAACCTTTACCAGGCTGACATTTCAAAAATGACAGTCGAATGACAGTCTTACTCATCAAAAATAGAACACATGTTTGAAGTGCCGTATGTGGGAAATATATATCCCTTAGCCTGGTAAAGGGTTAAACCGCTGAGCTACGCTTATAAATAATAAGAATTAGGTGGCACAGGTTCCATTTAAAATAAATGTATACTTACAGAAGTTCTAAATCAACCGCTGTAGTTTTAGCTCTATTAGCGCCACCTGCACCAACGCACTAACCCGGGGTTAACCGGTTAAATCATTAACCCAGTGTCAAATTGTACTCGTAACCATGGTAACTCCTGATTTAACCAGTTAACCCCGGGTTAGTGAATGGTGCAAGTGGCCCTTAATGTGTTTAACTTGACCAAATCGCGTCGTATCTCTTGATTGTAGTATCTACAGATTTCGACGAAATTTATTCACGCTTAAAATGTATTCAGTTATTTTAGCACTAACAGCCCGGCCACGATTTCGCACGGCGGCGGCAGCGGCGATAGGTGGAAGCGAGAAACAGCTATCCGACCTTTCGTTCTCACCGATGTCGTGGCCGGAAGATGAGAAGACGGGGCTTGATTTATCTCAACATAGCTTTTATCTCTCGGGCTTGAATCAATAGTCAGTCGCTAACTTATAATGGACCACAAGTTTAAACGAACATTTCGTTATTTCCAGAGCTATCGGAAGGCACATTACTCGGCGCGGCACGACGGCGCGGCTCGTGCGAGTCCGGCATCTTCTCCGTCGCCAACGAGGACCTGTGCGCCACGCACGCCGATTGCTTCTACAACGCCATGTGCCCCTGCTCGCTCATGGGCTGCCAGCGCTGCTGGTGGTGGCCGAGACACCGACCCACACCCGACACCACGGAAGAAGACTCACTGGACTATCGTGATCCACCGCTGCGGATGTGTGAGCATTGTCTGATTATTTACGATAGACTGTTCAACGCTAGAACGTACAAGCGCGGCGCCGCCGGCTCGGCTAACTCTAGCCTCTTCGTCCTCGACGATTCCGCCCTTTCGACTACGACAGTCAGCTCGCTGCGGAGTCTAGACGACTTAGAAGAAGTCCCCTCCCGCGATGAGCCGCAGCCTAGAAGGATCATCGAGCATGACGCTTCACCGTTCTTGTGCGGGAAGCTCGACTCTAACCGACCGGATTCCGACGCCTCTGAAACGCCGGAGCCTCAAAAAGAATACCATATTCTAGACAGATGTTGCTGCGTCAGTCGCGCGAAATGTATAAGCGGATGCGTCTCCCATAAACCTCTAGATGATGACGAGCTGAGCTATCTCCTTCAACGCGGTCCGCTTATCAACCATCTTCTAAACTCCTCATGTAAGAGAACCTCGAGCGTCTACACGGATAGTTCAGAAGACGTGGCATCGCTAGCCGGCTCGGACAGCCTGTACTGTGACGAAAGGATCCCGCGCCACTTCCGCTCGGCGCAGATCTCCAAGATAGTGGAGTACTTCGAGCGCAAGGGCGCGGACTTCAAGTGCGATCGGACGTTCAAAAGTTCGCGTTTCAAAGTGAGCAACTTCAGCAAAATGGAAATGTTACAGTTCGCGAAAGGTAAGGAGGGCGAGCGGAGTGAGAAGGAGTACTTCGTCGACGTCAAACATAGGGGGCTGGATGACGGCTGCGGGAGGAAGTGCGTCCAACAGAGACTCATGATCTGTGAGGGCGCCGTCAAGTCCAAGCTTCCCCTCTTCGACAAGAAGTCGTAGCGGCGTTGAGCGTTACAACTGATGTGTCAAATCGATAGTGATTCGATATTTCCATAGTAGATACGGATAAATATTTTTACTCTATAATATACACGGCGATATCGGAGTGATTCAAGGCTAGTGCCGACGTTTCCCGTCTACATATTCTATAGATACGACGTATCGTGTTGAAATTTGTTTGGCCGCCGGCCGTACTGTTTCGATTTTATTTTGACGACTGAATTAAAAGTAAGGTTTAGGAGGACGGTTGTAGATTTAGTTTTAGTGGAAATATTAGTTCGGGCGGAGCTTCTCAGTTGATCCTACGATGGCCTATTGTTACGCAATAGTCTATATTAGTCTAAATATATATGGCAGCATATAATCATTGTTTTCTAAACGAAGCGCATTCTTTATAGTTATACCGTTTATATAAATTCGAGTTTTGTAAATACGTTTAGGTTTAATATGTTTCATTTAAACTTATTTATACACAGTATTATATTAGTACTTGCCAGTTCAGATAATTATAGTGTACATAGAACCGTAACTGTTAAGATTTAGCAACTGTATTAATAATAATTTTTGTACTTCTAAAGTGGCAGCAGTTTAGATAATTGAGTAATTTAACCTTTTTAGATTTTAATATACATCCTTAATCCTTATTAAATTTAATCGACAAAGTCATAGATTGAGTTATTTAAAATTATAGTTCTTTTTTTATAAATTTGCTAAATAATTATTTTAAAGTCGGTCGGCTAAGAACCGTTTCTGTCTCTTTCACTTACGTCTGGTGTGAGTAAGACTTATACAGACTTATTGATACAACGTTATGCAAATTTAACATTGATTTTATAATGTTTTTTAAACTCGAAGGGTAGGATGACACCTGTCATTTCAATACAATAGGCTAGATGACTAATTTTCATTTATGGTATCAATAGATCAGGTTTGTTTTTAGGATCAAATGTCTATATGGGACCCATTGAATTAAAGCAATACAAAAGTCAGAAATGATAGTCAAAGTCCGACAGTCGTACTTCACATGCGAAACGCCCCGAACAAAACGATATGTGACCGTGACGTCAAGGTCACAGAGAGTCCATCTTGAAGTATGAGTGGTATGAACAAAACAAGAAAATTGCGATTTTGTCGGTGAAATATTGCATTTATGTATATAGTTTCCATACAATCTTATGTTGGATAAAATGTGAGGAATCGAATGGTATCCTTATTTTTGTCGTTTTTGGAAGTTGAAAAAAAACTAAAATTTTGAAACTTTGAGGTGCTGTACTTTTGAATTATTTCCATATATTTTTTTGTTATTTGCTCAATTGCTATCTATTTTACTAGATTTTGTTGTAAAATTCAACATGTGTCATCATCCCTATTCTGCGAGATTTGGCGTTTTTAGGTTATAAATTTTATGGATATGGCAGGTGTCATCCTACCCTTCGAGTTTAAAAAATATTATAGTCTGTCAAATAAATGACTGACTCCTATTTGTCAAACTGTCATATAATATGGTCAAGATATTAGCAACATCTTCACTATTTGTGTAGATAAGTCTAAATGTGTCGCTTAACTTCAAACTCGGGTAAATCCATTCGACCCTCTCAGCAAATATCTACCCTATTGCCTTTTCTTAATACCAAAATCGCATAATCTGACAGATGGATTTACCCGAATTTGAAGTTAAGCGACTCAAATAAGAATTAAAATCATAGTCAAAAGAATAAAAAGTAAGTGTTGAATTATTATGTATGTTCAAAGCAAGATATTTTGGCTATATTTCAGAATTTTTGACCGTAAAAATAACGTAAGGTAAACGTACTGGTGCTCGACGCGATCCAAGTACATGTCATCTTGAAACTTAAGTCATTGTCTTTAGACGTGACAGCAAGGTGTCATCTTTTGGGCATTAGCATGTCGAGCACTAGTACGTTTACTTTACTTATTTCTTCTACGGTGAGCTGTAAGCGTTGCACCAGGCGTACGAGACAATATTTCGTATACTTATCCTAAATTAACTATAAATCTATCTATATCTATACAGGCACGTAACTAGTCTTCACATACGTGTCAAATGTCCGTCGAACTATTAACGAACAAACATATTTAAGTATTAATTATATACATATATCTTTGCACTAAGCAGCTGCTATGATGGAGTGAGTCAATATCTTTATAACTGTCAGAAACTCTTGTCATTAGTGTGTTAACCCTTTACCAGGCTGACATTTCAAAAATGACAACCGAATGTCAGTCTTACTCGTCGAAAATAGAACACATGTTTGAAGTGCCGTATGTGGGGAATATATATCCCTTAGCCTGGTAAAGGGTTATAACAAAATATTACCAAAATATCACTTCTGTAAAATCTATTTTATTTGGACTTGATATTCCTCATTAGAATCATTTTGTTTATGCCAATATGTCCAACGCAGAGACAACTGTTAGTCCCTATACGATGTTGAGTTTTCCCAAAAGAACGGATTACTAATAGATCGTGGTCCTCCGTCCCATACATATGTAACATTTTTATTGTACAATACAATATTTAGTGAAGTTAACAATCGTCAAATATTTTAACGCCGACTTTCTGGCAGTTTGACTGGCAGCAACTCCCGCGGCAGCGACTCCATTATTATAAAATTAATGTACAAAATTGTGTCAAAACAGATGGAAATATTGAAAGGCGCGTTTCAGCAAAAACAGGCAAATATAGTTATGTTTATTATTAAACTAAAACTACTTAATCGAGTATACAAATAAACGTGGAAATTAAATAAAATTATGGTCATAAAAAGAAGTAAGTAGGTACTTTTTGGGAACACACGGGTACGAAGCGTCGGACGTAATTTTAAATTTATTTATATACACGATTAATTTCTCTTTTAGTTTAAAAAGGCCAAAAATAATGAAACTTGTTGCTATGATAATAATTCGTTTGGCTGTAAAAGAAGTTTTGTAATAACACAGTAGAGCCCGACCAAGCGAACTCTGCAGACTTTGCAATGACATATTACAAGCCAGAATTAGCTATGATTCGTTTGTCTTTATCTGTCATTTTGGCTTATGTATTTGTAAGAAAGGGATAAAACATAATTTAACTAATTCAGGTTCGTAAAGTTTTATGAATAAGGGGGTAAGAGTAGAAGTATAACCATAAACGTCAAGTTTCTATGAAATTCTGACAGTTATTGTGGTGAAGGGCTCATTTAGACGATGCGAGAACTCGCATGTGAGTTTCATTAGATTGCGGGTTTTGATCAGTCGGTTGAATTTATTTGTTTTATTTGTTTATTAGGATCACCAACAGAAGATACAATTTACATACTAAATATAAGTAACACACTAAGAGGGCACATTATTGCTTCCCCACTTATAGGCAATCACAGCATGCATTAAGTATTATAATGTTTAATTTACACATTTTAGTTAACACTCAAGAAAAAGACTAACTAAGTATAATTTACAATAATTAGAATAAGTCCCTATAAAATACTAATTAACAACTCAATATTAACAATAATTTTTGAATTGGACGTAACCAACAGTCCGCAATGTAACTAAAATCGCATGCGAGTTCGCGCGCCGTCTAAATCAGCCCTAAAGTGCGCAGCTTGCTCACGCAGCAGAGTTGGCTTGGAATGACTCTAGGATGATTTCCAAAATGATTTCATCTTTAATGTTTATTTCGAGTTGTCCTGAAATGCGCCTAAAATGGATTATTTTAATGAAAAACAAACGCAGAATACACAGAAATATACAAATAACAACAATAATAGCCAGTTCGTCTCTCGTTAAAATAATCCATTTATAAATAAAAAATATTTTTGTAAATACAGTATTACATATTTATTTAATCATCAACATCATATACGTTAAATCATGGTATATATGTCAGGGTATACTGAATCAATGTAAATATGAAGAGATTCCATTTTGAAGGTGTAAAGAGAAATTAGTTTATAACGGGCTCGTTTGATATGAGGATATTTCAGTGCCAAAAATAATTTGTATTTTTCTTTGATTGAATATGTTAAAAAATGCACATCTTGTTGAAACATTTCCTTGTGTTGAAATCACACCAAACCTTACTAAATATTTTAATAAATACCGACGGCGGTAAAAGAAATCTACTCATGTCTGAACCAGGTAATCCAGACCGGCTATGAGTTGTGTTCTCGCGCGCGAATCCATACTTGAATTCGCGCTAGATGTATGGAGTCGCGCGCGAGAACGCAACACATGCTAGCATGAATGGAAATACTGAATAATGCAATAAGAAATTTAATGATTAAAATAAAAGAGAAACCAGTTTTAACCCACTATTAATAGATACGAAAATAAAAACTTTAGTGTCATTTTTAGAGCTCCGCACAAAACTGTTCGCGGAGCTATTATTTGTGAATTATTTTCGCATCATATTGACTATTCGTCGTAATATACTTGGTGTGGTTTCTTAAATAGTAATGAAAAAACTCGAAAGCAATTAATTGTCCGTCCAATCGTTCCCAGTGCAACTTTGAAGCACTTCGTATTAAACCATACGGCAAACGGACGTTTTTCCCCATTAATATGAAAATCTTTCACTGATAATCTAGACAGTCTGGACATGATCCACTTTAATACTTACACCAAAGAGTTATTGATTGTAATAGAAAGATAAAGTCGACGAAAAAACGTGCCCGTTAGTTTGACAGCCGAAACATGATACTTTACTACGCCGTATGTTTTGTCATACGTCAGTTTTTGACAACCAGAATTACCGCATAATGTACTGAGCCGTAAGTACAGCACCATCTACTTAGTAGCTGTGAACTTAAAATCACGAAATTGTCTTAGACTTTACTCATCTAGTTCAATTAATGAATCTTTGCTTTACAGGTCCAGATCTGAGGGCCTACCGCGAACACCAAAGTTCGCAAATTGCGGGCATCTTTCTCTGCCACTCTAATTACGCCTGAATTGGTGTAAAAGAGAAAGATGCCCGCAATTTGCAAAGTTCGGTGTTCGCGGTAGGCGCTCAGCTAGTGTGAATACTCGCATACTAATATTAATAACGAATCCGAAGCCTACCGTTGCCGTATGTGTCCGTAGTCCTTTATTTGATACAATTATGTAGTTAGCAGGACGCAAGACTGAAAGTAGTTAAAGGTTTTCTTTTCATACATTTGTCTCTCATTCGCATAAAATAAAAATATTACGAAGCACCTTTAATAGTTAAACTTTTAGATAATAAATCTTTAGCAGTTTATTGGACGGTCCCATAAGCTTTTGTTTATTGCAAAATGACCTCTATCAGTGCGTAAAAGAATCCAAATTGGCCCGGCTCATTTGAACATTGACCTTAATAGGTTTAAGACTACTTAAATAATAAAAAAGATAACCTGTAATGTTATTGGGATGGTTCAATTTGCATAGTCAATATTGTTAGATAATATTATTTGCTATAAAACTGATTTAGTATAAATATAGTCCAGTTATTTCTGTTTAACAATAATAACCAGTTTTTATATTGGTTTTTGTACTTTCCGAGACGTTTATTGATACATTTTCAACAACATATACAGCAAAATTTAATTAAACATCCGCCATTTTGTAAAAGTGCCATGACAAAATGGCCGCCACGAGAGTGTATCGAAAACGCTCGGATTCTCGTCGAGTGTTATGAAATAATTGTAAAACTAACTACGATATTCGTCAAATGTACCTGTTACGACTACACTATGTATAACGTGCAATAGCGAGGTATATTTAGAGAAAACACCTTAGTAACTTTATGGGAAAAAAATCCTTGGCATTTTTGGCAGTAAGTTTGTAAGTAAAGTAATGTTTCGAATTATGGTCTAAAATCTAATCGTTTTCATATATTTTGTTTAATTTCTCATATATTTGTACTTGAAGGGTTATAGAGCAATTATCGACCTCAAATCTATGGGTTGACTTGACAATAGTTTCGGACCCTTGCCAAGGAATGTTTCAACGCAAACTTGCCATGTCTAGAGCAAAGTTACACCATTTGAGCATATCAGTTTCAGGATACGTAGTTAAGAAGTAGTTGTTTTTGGTAAAGGTGTTAATTATCGTCAAAAATGGTTTATTTTGAAGTTGATTCAAGTCTGAATTAGTCAAAATGAACCATGTTTGATCATTTATTGATACAAATAGAATAACCTGTTTGGGACACGCGCTTGTAAGGTATATTACTCTATAGTTGGCACTTCCAATGGTTGGCATCTTCAACCTTATTTTAGCAGCAGCAGCAGCGACTTTCCTACAAATCAGGTACCAATTACTGGTACTTTTCAGTGCCAATCATTGTATAGTTTATTTACTCTATGTAAAGTTAATAATTTTACACTGCAGTACCTATACAAATACATCAAAGTTAAAATAAAATCAGGATACTCATGTTAATGTTTTATCAATGACTATACACGCGCAAAGCTTAACGCAGATGACGCTACAATCTTTAAAAAAAATATTGGATATGTCAAATCCAAAGTAACATAAACAACAGACTTGGGTTCCACAAAGCGAGTTATATTGATTAAAAATCGTTAGATATCAAGATATTAAGGGGAATTTTAAACATGTTGCCAGCAAAATTAATCCATTGAATATTTCTGCGGGACTATAAGTGCCAAATTCGACAGTATTAACTAAGAATTCGTAAACCTTATTGCAAAATTTGAGGTCCACAAATGGTCACATTGGTCACCCCTTTGACCACTAAAGACGTCAACTGACGGGTATGGCTACAGCCAAATATCAACCTTCGTCCATTCCGACAAGGTACAGTCACCACACGGGATTCTTATGCCATTTAGGGCTCTTGATAAATTGGTAATTCTATAGCCTAAGTATTGAACAACCAATTTAGCTAGGACCCTAAATGTCGCAACAATCTCGGAGCGGGATGATGATGAAGCATTGCACACGATAGGTGTGGCGTTCAAAGGTGTACGAGTTACTCATACTAATGTTGCATTAATTATTATTTGAATAAATCGTAAAGGCGCCAGACTGTCTAATTGAATGCAAATTCACCATTGTTTTAAAAATGCTCGGTGTTACTTAGTAAACCTATTTAGTTATCTTTACCTGACGCAATCGTAATACCAATTTTGAAATTGCGATTAATGTAATATCAACTGTTTTCAACGATAAAGCGAAACTTCGATAACTTTTTAACACTGTTTGAAAATAGCGGGATCTTTGGTTCCATCGTGTTCTTGCGAGACCGTTTTGAAGGTTTTTTTTTAGTCTATACTGCACTAGTGAGGTTTGAACCCACATTTTAGTAATTTATACGCCAATGGATTAATTATAAATATTGTAATCCAACCACAGATTTTGAGGAAGCTGACGTGGATTTTTTAAGCAAATGTACAGCAGCCATCAGATCCATCAGAGCGGTCAATGTGGTCAAAATATCTGAACACACCTCTATTGTCAAGGCGTTAAGAGTGCGTGTTCAGATAATTTTGAGCACCTCGGCCGCTCCGATAGGTATATCTGATGGCGACTATTTTGTACTGTCAACATTCGCTTATAAAAGTTATAAATTCCACGTCAGCTTTCTCAAAATCTATGGTTGAATTATAATATTAAAAATTATAATGTATATACCTACACGTGCGTGTCCCTTAGTAAGTTAATATTGTTTTAAGGCACTAACGTAACTGTTATACGGTTGTGTCCAGCCCGACTAATTAGTGTAAGAGCCGAGGAGGCGCAAGCATAATTTGTAACGAAGGTGTATTAAATATATTTTGTTTCAATGAGGTATTTTATTTTCATCCATAAAACGTGAGATGTCTAATCCTACCTGTCTAATATTGCGCTTGCACGCGGCGCATGTCGCTTGCACATGTTGATGTTCACAGGTTATAAATGCATAATGTTCCATGTGAACAACACGTAGAGGTAGACCAAGAAAAGTCTGCAGCGATGTTGATAGCCCACGCAGTGCAAGTGTTTAAACGTGAAACTTCTATGAAATTGTGACGTATAAATAACACGTGCACTGCATGGGCTATCAAAATCGCTGCAAGCTTTTCTTGGTCTAACTATATAAAGAACGAATAATATAACAAGTTTACATGAGCAGTTTAAAAGCAGTATCTCGCATCTTGTCGACGCACCCAGGAACAATCGGGTAAAATCGATGGTAAAAGTTAGTAGGTACGGTAAAGTCTATAACTTCTATATACTTAGGTGGTGTTTTAATAAATCAACACGAAGTTTTTTATTAACTTTGTTATTATTCAGGTCCATCTGGCTTAAAGTTTCTTCAAGGAACAATTACAAGTTTTATATGTATAAAATAAAAAATCACAGAATTTATATTATTTTGTTATGATCAAATAGTACCTCTAAAACTTCGATTTCTTTGGTAATCCTTTTTCTACGATGTTTATCTTAACTATCAGTGGCAGGTTTTGGGTCTTCAGGCCATTTCTGTAACAAGTAGTTATAATAATAATCAAAGTTTGTCATATGTATAAATTTAATATACCATAATATATTATAGTCTGTGCGGAAAGAGAAGAGTCGTAGAATGTATGGGCTCCTTTACATTCCACGACTCTTCTCTTTCCGCACAGACCCTTGCAGACTTCACTGTGGGTACGGATTTACGTCGAGAGCCTTCAGCAAAAAACCAACCCAATCGGAGAAGGCCGAGACGAGAAGGGAATACACACTCGTTCTGTGCCTGTCTCGGGGTCTCGACCAGTATGTACAGCTGGCATAAAATAACTCGCGGTACCTACCACACCTAAGCCTTCTCACATCACAAACTTTAGTACGGGAGCGAAAATATTTCTTTCAGTTGCATCCACGTTTAACGCATTTTAATTAAATTAAAAATAAGTACATATATATTTCAATTAAATATCAAATTACCAATCGGTGCTTCAAAATCCTAGGCTGTTCAAAACACTTGCAGCTCGCACTGCAAGGCGGTGGCGGTTTCGCTTTCTTCCTCGGTGGGCATTTGCCTTCCATCCCCCATACTCGACCATCTAGATTATCTAGAGGACCGCCTCTACAGTTGGAGCCCCAGAAGTGATACTTGCCGTAGTACCCTAGTAGGAGAAGAGCTAGGGCTGCGTTCCAGGGGCCTATAGTGCCTAGATAGTTGTATACTGGAAAAATAAAGTATAGGATTAGAAGAAGGAACAGATAGTGATCAAGCCGACCTGCTTGAAAGTGAAGCCAAAGTATGATCTCAATAGCTTTGGCTATTACCACAGAAAAAATAATAGTACTAGGTACAGAAGAATCACTCTCTAACAAAACGCGTCTGTTACGATCAACACAGGTATGGCCGCTAGGTGGCGACAGCGCCACGCGCGGCTTATGGCTAGCCACCAAATTGGGGCGGAAAGGATGTACTTTTAGCTACCTGTAGCAAAGCGACGTAATCGCGGAGTGAGACACGCCTGCTTTACCATAATTGCGAGAAATAAATTGCAATGTATTACATAAGTATGTCTGAAATGTTTCAATAGCTTCGTGATTTTTAGACTACTTATATAATAAGAAATAACAGTCAGCAGCAGCCGCGCAGGGAAGGTGTTCAAAATGAACAGCTAAGCTACTTCTGCAACTGACTGTACCTAAGCAATATTTAGGTATACGTTATACAATTTGCAGAGCAAAAAAAAACTACAGTTTTCCTTCGATAATGTATAAAGTTTCACTATAAAAAGAACAGGTGTAAATAACCGTTGATTTCTGAATTAATAACTTGGCAATTACTTGCCGGTACATTAAATAGGTTTTTCTGCAAATTATACTCATTAATACCTTAATCCGTCGCAAGCTCTTACAGGTAGGTACCATTACTAACTTCTGTCAAACGTGAACCGAAGTCTCTGTACAAACCCCTCCTTATCCCACGCCCCAGCCCCTGTTCCCCCACGGCCCACGCTGATGCCGAAATCGCGTTTGCCGGCGTTAACGTTGCCGCTACCGCTTACATATGCCCCGTTGCCGCTTTCGCATCTGCTTTCAATGCCGCTTTTCCCTTCGCTTTCATTACTAAATAAATAAAATAAATAAAAATTATAGGGACATTCTTACACAGATTGACTAAGTCCCAAGCTCAAGAAGGCGTGTGTTGTGGGGTACTCGGAAAGCGATATTATATAAGTAAATATAATATACAAATCCATGACTCAGGAACAAATATCTGTTCTCATCACTTTGTAGGCAGGGTCACTACCACTACCCACTAGGCCAGACCAGTCGTCAAATCTTGACGGTTATCTTGGCGTGTGAGTGAATTTTTTAATACGCTCACTAGATGAAAGATACCTCCGAAGGGTGCCATATATAAGAATGATGACGCAAGTAAATAAATAAATAATATCTACTTCCCTACGCTAATTTTGGTAACTTTATTTATCAACCCTCACGAGGTTATTACACTCGCACATTGGAGCGACGCGCCAATTCGTATCCAATGTGAAAACAGTCTAATATTGGAGAAGCGAATAGGGATTTCCCCGTATAGTTTCTCCGTTTAGTTTAATATTCAGGGATTCCAGATTGAAGCACGAAATTCAGTAAGGCAATTCGGGGATTCCCCACCAATACACGTGTCTGGTCAATGTCCTGATGTATGCATAGCTAGAAAGATAATGTTATCAACTTATCAGTCATACTGTATAATAATTAATAACTTTAGATCGAGATCGAGGCAAAGCATGAATCATATCAATCGCCTTGTCGATTTTCTTACATATGCTTAAAAATATGTATAAGTATACATAAAAACTAAGTACGCAGGTCTTCCATTTTCCGCTCTCAACTGACACAATACTCGTAAATAATAAACTCTACCTTGGCGGGTGTTTTGGACACCTTATGTTTTAAGACAAAGTTGTGCATTAAGAGTCCCTAGCGAGCTCTGTTCCCTATACAAACGTAGTTACGCTCTCATTTTCTCTGAAACTTTGTACTTACAATAGGATACCTAGTCTTGTAATTAGGATACCTAGTCTTGTAATGTAGCTTCAGATACCATAGTTACAAAAATACAGCGAATTTAAGTTTTCCATGCAAAACTTGTGTTTACTCTATTTAGTTTGTTTTATAAACTGGAGATATATTAAACTAATTACAGGACTAGATATATACCCATGATATACCTCATGTCATTTAATATTGTATATTCAACACGTAATTTTAAAATGTCAGGGAAACTCCGTTTGTATGGTAAGGTGAAATTCGGCCGAGCTTGCTGGTCGTCAGCGGACTTGAGAAGAGTCTTATGAGGAACCCACGGAAACCCAAGAAAGATTAGAAAAACCTAGTTACCCTTTCAGCAAGCTATTTCAAAAACTCACCAGTCACTAGGCAATACTGTCCATGTCCTACATCGTAACGGCAACATTGTTTCACAACTGGGACAACTACCCGAAATTCATTGCGACTACGTTTACGATTTACGTTGTTTTTAGTAAAACACAGACTATATCTGAGGATAATTTTATTCAGTTTACATGTTTTTGCACTTGAAATTTATTTTGATGTCAAAAAGACGCTGTCATTTTTCTCCCTGCCTGGATAACTGTCAGACTGTCAAAATGTATCTTCATTTTTGCGGGCACTGAAACAAGGAGGTAGAAAATATCAAAGGACATAATTCGATTTTTTCAATGGTACCTACCATTGACGATGTTGACGATGACGATACCATTGACGATGCCATTAGCCTTTATCAATAATATGTTGGATGTATGATCATAAGCGTACCCACGGTGGGGCAAGGTGGGGCAGTTGCCCCACCGTGGTCTCTGGCCATAAGCTAAGAATTTTTAGGCACAATAATTAATCTAATGACAAATTTAATTATTAAGGGGCTACCTGAGGTTTTCATCGATTTTGGACTAGTTTTGAATCGTATCTCCTTTTTTTGCAGTACAGATATAATTATAAGACAAACGGTTATCGGTTTTTCAATCCTTTATCTCCGGTTTTGTCCACCGGATTTTGAAAAAAATGAATACTAATTTTTTTATGATTTTTTTAAACATTGTCTAAAAAAACACTTTTTTCGTATCTAGTTTGCAGTAAAGGTTCGTCTTTGACGTCTCGAAAAACGTGTCCAGGGTTTTAATTTTAAACTAATTAACACAAAAGTTATGGCCAGAAAACCAGTTTTTTAGCCTAAAATTGTTCAACTTTGATGGCAAATATCTTGAAGACAATGTACTTTGTAGTAAATATGAGATACTATATTGCTTAAAGCCGTTGCTGTTAATATAATAAGCTACAAAAACCGGCCAAGTGCGAGTCGGACTCGCGTTCCAAGGGTTCCGTATATTACACAATTTTTAACAATCAGTGCCGGATTAAGATATTTTGATGCCCTAAGCATTTCTAGGTGCCCCCTCTCCCTAGGGTCATCAAGATTACATTGATTTTTTGGTAAATTGAGAGAAGTTCATTGCCGCATTACAGCTGAGAATGGAAATCAGTCACATCATTTTATCACGAAAATTGACAGTGCCGCAGCAGTAACGTTGCAACAGAGTAATGTTGCTGCAGTCGCCACCCGAATGGCACCTTTATCATACCTTATAAAGTAATTGAAAACGCGAGCGAAGCGAGCGCGAAAATTTTTCGATATAAAAACGCAATTTTAGTTTTAGTCCCAACCAGGCGCGAATCCAGGATTTCATACAGAGAAGGGATGGGACAGTTTTCTATCAGCCTAGCTTCGCATAGGGCTCGATATTTAAGGGTCTCAGCGAGGTTGTTTTCATGCATAAAATATGCAAGAAAGCAGAGAGCTTGGAATTGAATTGGCGAAGTGTGAGAAAGGCAGTAGGCCCAGCTGCGAAAGAGGAAAGCTTGGATTTGGATCCACGCCCAAGTGTAATTAAGGCAGAAGATCAACTTTGCCGTAAGGCAGAAGGCCTCGCATAAGACCTAGCGCCGAACCGCAAAAGAGTGGGTTGAAATCGAATCTATGCATGTAATCACGACTCTTCTACTGCTACCGATTGTTTCCCAAAGAATTACGCGCCATTATTTTTGCAAATTAGCTTTTGGACAGCTAAAAAAATCGTGTGGTAAAAACGATGTGTCTGTCCCTAATTTTAAAATTTGTTCACCTTTTTCAACCTGGCATTTTGGTGCCCTCCCTGAACGTGGTGCCGTAAGCACGTGCTTGTTTTGCTTATTGGTTACAAAGTCTTTATTAATTCAACCATTAAAGTCGACGAGTACAAAAAACTTTAAGCTAGCTCTCAATTTAACATTTTTTTTAAACATTATTTTTAATTTGACCTTACAATTACTCGTAAGTAGGTAAGACCGTTAAATATTTAAAATGATTATCTTATCAGAAAATTATCACCAATTACTCTAAGAAAACTACTACTCTAAGTAATCCGGCACTGTTAACAATGTATTTTTTATGTGAAACGTGAGTGAAATCTCTTTAAAAAATCCGTAAGGGTCGGATTAAAAACTGTAATTAAGTCCGACTCACGCTTGACTGTACATTTCTAATAGGTTTTCCTGTCATCTATAGGTATAGACCTATTTTATGTATTTTTTTCAAAATTTTAGACCAAGTAGTTTCGGAGATAAGGGGGGGGGAATGGTCATTTTTTGCCTATTTTCTTGAATAACTTCTAAATTGTTGATTCGAAAATTATAAAAAAAAATTATTTGAAATTCTTACAATAAGCTCTTTCATTTGATATGTAACATGATATAGTTTGAAAAAATTTTTTTTTTCATTTTTTCATTTACCCCCCAAAAGTGGCCCTCATGTTTAAAATTCATTTGTTTACGTTACATGTCCGTATTTGGGTCACAAACTTACATATGTGTACCAAATTTCAACTTGATTGGTCCAGTAGTTCCGGAGAAAATCGGCTGTGACAGACGGACAGACAGACAGACAGACAGACAGACAGACAGACAGACGCACGAGTGATCCTATAAGGGTTCCGTTTTTTCCTTTTGAGGTACGGAACCCTAAAAACATTAGAAAACTATGGGATTCAGATCGAAGGTCATTGGCGTGGGGTAGCCCCTTAAGTAGGTTACTATAATTTTTTTACGCAAAAAAATACAATGTAGGTACCCATCTGGATTCTGGACACGTATTTACCACACTGAGAGCGCAGCATTGCCGACAATCATGTTTATGGCTAGATAGTAAGCACTGCTCCTCTTTCCCCTTGACTCCTCTCTCTCTCTCCGGATAGTTTCGTAAATATTCGAGCTGTTTCAACCGTACCCTGTTACAACGTACCCAGCCTCCTCCACTTCTGCCCCATTCCTTAAAAAATGCTGCGTACGCCCATGTGTATGATGGATTAAGCAGCTTCCACAAGAGTGCAACAATTACGCAAATGACTATAGTAAGTCCAATGCTAGAGCGACAGCCGCGACCGCATTAGCTGGCAGGTGAATCTCATGTCC
Source organism: Cydia splendana (assembly GCF_910591565.1). Lineage (NCBI taxonomy): Eukaryota > Metazoa > Arthropoda > Insecta > Lepidoptera > Tortricidae > Cydia > Cydia splendana. The sequence goes on from NC_085968.1 coordinate 4,025,676, forward strand.
GGTGACGAGGGCGGGAAAATATCGCGCGCGGCGCGGGTGTCTCAATTCTCGCCTAGTGTGAAGAAGGTTAAACCATGCTTCATCGATCTTGCTGTCCCGCACTGTAAGCCAAGACATTATGCCCACAAATGGTTAAGTGTGTTGCTGTTAGTAACTGTGTCTTGGAGTCGCACTTGCACTGGAACGGATAGCCCATCTGCTGGTTAACGTCTTTGTTGTACGAGCGGCTGCCGCCTCAGTACTTGTAGAGCAGGGCTATGAGGGCTAAGACTAGAGATGCAACGGATAGTTGTTCGGCCGGATACCGGATACCGGATATTTGACCTGACCATCGGCCGAATATCCAGTATCCGGCCGCCGAATATTCGGCCAGCGGAACTATACCTACATTTCAGTTTTTCAGGTGCGCATTCTGAAGGTTTGACCTGTTTCCTTAGAGAACGTTCGCGCGGACTCATTTCTAGGTTCGAAATAAGTGCGCGTGCAAGTCAGTAGAATGATTAAATTGTTTTAAAATAATAATCAAGTACTTACGATTATAACCGTGTCTCTTTCTTAAATCCAATTTGTTTACTCCGAAATCAAGCAATGTTACTATCCGGTATCCGGACGGATAGTAGGTCACTATCCGGAATCCGGCCGGATAGTAAAATATTGGCCGGATCGGCTGGATACCGGATAGTAACCGAATATCCGGTGCATCTCTACCTAAGACCCCAGCCCAATGACTAACGTTCGTACCTGTGGCTCGCACTTGTAAGGGCACGGAGAGCCCATCTGCTTGTTGACGCACTTGTTGACCGGGAGGGCCGGGCGTTTTTCGCCAGAGCCGCCCCAGTACTTGTAGAGCAGGGCCAACGCTCCCAAGCCGAGGACTATGCCGGCCGCCAAGGGTACCCAGTCCTTCTCGCGGTCACTCATTTGAGTAGAAGTGGAATAAAAGCGCTGAGAAAGAAAAAAACTAGCATGAATAGCTAGAGGAAGCCGGTAAATGTGTAGTGTAGGGTGCTGTTATAGATATTATTTCATTTATTCAATTAGGGTCTTAGGTTAGGGTTTTACAATGTGAGTATAAAAGTAAAATATAAAAACACTTACAAAACATTACAAAAAATATATAAACACATTATAAAAACCTAACCTATAAGGGTGCCGCCGGCAGCGGGGCAGGGCCCAAGCTGCCGGTGGTCAGGGCCGCAGAGTGAGGAACCGACGTACTATACGCGCCGTGTCCAAAATTACCGCCTTCTGCATCTGACCCTTGATCCAACCACCCAGCGAGAGTCTCTCTAGGTGTTGGTCGAGACTCTTCGCTATGAGACCGTTCACTGACACGACTATAGGAACAATGATCGTCGAGTCAACATCCCACATGGCGGTCATCTCGTGAGCTAAGTCTAGGTACTTGCTGGACTTGTCCTTCTCGGCTTTCACGAGATTCTCATCATGGGGGATGGTGACGTCGACGAGCACGGCCCGGCGCTGCGATCGATCTATCAGCACGATGTCAGGCTTATTGGCTACAATAGTCCTGTCAGTGATGATAGATCGATCCCAATAGAGCGTGGCACGACCATTTTCGAGAACTGGTGCAGGTGAGTACTTGTAGTACGGCATTTCTCAGTCCACAAGGCCGTATAGAAGGGCAAGCTGCTGGTGAATAATTCTGCTACAAGATTATGTCTGTGCAAGTACTCGCCGTTAGCAAGATGAGAACAACCGGAGATAATATGCCTGAGTGACTCTCCGGGACGGCGGCATGCCCGACAAATGTCGACCGTACCGTCCTTCAGGATATATAGATAATTAGATATTATTCTCTTTATTCAATTAGGGTCTTAGGTTAGGGTTTTACAATGTGAGTATAAAAGTAAAATATAAAAACACTTACAAAACATAACAAAAATATATGAACACATTATAAAAAACCTAACCTAGGGTGCCGCCGGCAGCGGGGCAGGGTCCAAGCTGCCGGTGGTCAGGGCCGCAGAGTGAGGAACCGACGTACTATACGCGCCGTGTCCAAAATTACCGCCTTCTGCATCTGACCCTTGATCCAACCACCCAGCGAGAGTCTCTCTAGGTGTTGGTCGAGACTCTTCGCTATGAGACCGTTCGCTGACACGACTATAGGAACAATGATCGTCGAGTCAACATCCCACATAGCGGTTATCTCGTGGGCTAAGTCTAGGTACTTGCTGGACTTGTCCTTCTCGGCCTTCACGAGATTCTCATCATGGGGGATGGTGACGTCGACGAGCACGGTCCGGCGCTGCGATCGATCTATCAGCACGATGTCAGGCTTATTGGCTACAATAGTCCTGTCAGTGATGATAGATCGATCCCAATAGAGCGTGGCACGACCATTTTCGAGAACTGGCGCAGGTGAGTACTTGTAGTACGGCACTTCGCGGTCCACAAGGCCGTATAGGAGGGCAAGCTGCTGGTGAATAATTCTGGCTACGAGGTTATGTCTGTGCAAGTACTCGCCGTTAGCAAGATGAGAACAACCGGAGATAATATGCCTGAGTGACTCTCCGGGACGGCGGCATGCCCGACAAATGTCGACCGTACCGTCCTTCAGGATATATCTCCGGTAGTTATTCGTCATGATAACTTCGTCCGCAATTGCACAGGCAAAACCCTCGGTTTCTCCGAAGAGGTCCCCGAATCGTAGCCAGTTCACCGACGCGGGTAGGTCTACATCGGGTCCCATGAGGGCCTTGTAGAACCGCCCGTGTAGCTGCTTATCCTTCCATACCGCCTTGCGGTCCTCGGTGCTTAGTACTACAGGTTTGCGCCAGTTCTCGTTCGCCAAGGAGAGCGGCGTGAGGCCCTTGTCAGCTGCCACCACATCACGATGCATCCCACACTCGTTGTTGAGGAAATAATTCCTGAGATTGTACACCTCACGGTTGTGGAGATTTTTGGCGTTTAGAAAGCCGCGACCTCCACATTTCCGTGGGATGTACAATCTCATAACAGACGAGCGTGGGTGCAACATACGGTGTGTGGTGAGCAGCTGTCGGACCCTCCGATCCAGGGCATCCAGCTCGGTCTGAGTCCACCTTAGTATGCAAAAGGAGTATACGAGTAGAGGCATTACCCAGGCGTTGAAGGCGCGCACTTTGTTGCCTCCTGACAAAAGACTGTTGAGTACTTTTGTGAGCCGACTGAAAAAGCGCTCCTTCACCGACCGTCTAATACCTTCTTCCTCAATACCCAACGACTGTGACATACCAAGGTATTTATAGGTTTCTGATTCAGAGATGGATCTGAAAGACATTGTCTCAGAAAGTTGTAAATTTGTTGAATTTACAACTTTCCCCCGCTGTACATGCATAACCGCACATTTATCGACACCAAACTCCATGTTGATGGCATTACTGAAGACTTCGGTAGTTTTCAGTAGCTCCACCAATAAGTCTTGGCTATTTGGTGCAAATAATTTGAGATCATCCATGTACAGAAGGTGAGAAATGACTTCACCCCCTCTCCGAAGCCGGCAACCTAGTTCTAAATCCTTCAGCAAGGTACTGAGAGGATTCAGAGCTAGGCAGAACCACAGAGGACTCAGACTATCACCCTGAAATATTCCTCGCTCAATCCTTATAAAATCCTGCGGGCCAGGGCTCTCATCCCCGCCTCCTGGTTGACGAAGGACTGTGGTCCATTGCCTCATACACGCGCTTAGAAAGGCTCTTAAAGCTGTATCAACTTTATACAGCTCTAAGACCCTCTCCAAAGAGCCATGAGTGAGGCACCGAATCATAGGCCTTCTTGTAGTCAATCCAGGCTGCTGAGAGGGCCCCCCTGTTCCGCCGGATTTGTTGGCAGATGGTCATGTCTATGAGGAGGAGCTCTTTAGTACCACGGGACCCAACCCTACATCCATTTTGAGCAGAGGCCAAAATATTGTTTGCGACAATGTGCGCGTTGATTTTTGCTCTCAAAATGGATGTAAGGAGCTTGTAGAGTGTAGGCAAGCATGTGATGGGTCTGTAGTTCTTCGCTTCCGTGGTACTACCGGACTTATAGAGCAGGAAGGTGACACCAGTTGTTAAGGAAGGTGGGGGAGAACCAAGCTCGAGGGCTTGTTGAAATTGTGCTGCCAAGCAGGAGTGTGAGCATCGGAACCATTTTAGCCAGAAGTTGTGCAATCCATCCGGCCCAGGACTTTTCCAGTTCTGGGCCGTGCGAATGGCACAACTTACGTCATCGGGGCTGATGGTGACTGCCCCCATAGGTTCGATGGACTCGCACTCACGCTCGACAACACTCATCCAACTCCCCTCGGTGTGTCCGACAGGCACTGACCAGATGCTACGCCAGAAGTCATTCATGACAGTAGCATCCGGTGGCTGCGAGTAGGACGCACGAGGGTTGGTTTCCTCCCACTTTCGGTACATCTTCCTTTGGTCACTCTGGAAAAGACGGTTCTGCTGGAATCGGTCCACACGCTCTCTGTAGCGGCGAATACGGTTTGCCCATGCATAGACTTTCTGCTTTAGAAAGTCGATGCGCTCCGTAATGTTGGCCATGTAGTCGCGGGGCCTAATATCCGTCCCCGCGAATGCCTGGTTTACAAAGCGCATTACTCGGGGGCGATTGTTGCCCCCCCTGAAGCAGATCAGCTTTGCGATAAGAGTCCTAAAAGAGCTGATACGTCGCTCAATCCGTATTTGCCATGCGGGGGCACCCCCGGCGGTCCTAGGTGCACGTTCAGAGTCCGGAAACTTGACTCGTGCAACACGGCACGCCGCGATGGCTCCGCAATACATGATCGCGTGCGTATCATCTAAATCTTTACTAGTCCGCAAATATGGCTCTAGTAAAGCGTTTAGGGCTCCCATTAGCGCTAGATTGTGTCTATTCATAGGCAAACGTGGTAATCGTGGCCTAGTATTGGGTGGGAAGCGATACTGCGTAATCGCCTCATCCAAAGTCCTCCTCAGTTGCTCATTGGCTGTACTACTCACACTCTGCGCGAACTCCTCCTCGTCGGCACAGAGATCTACCCGCGGCGCCTCCGGTGCCTGGTCGGGTGCCGGCGCCGGATCCGGCGATGTGGCGGGCGGGTCTCGCACCGAGGTGGAGGCTGCGCGAGCAGAGAGAGCCTCCAGGCGAAGCCGATCAAGTGTCGAGTCATCCAACCGCTTTAGCCGCTGGATGACTCGCACCTGATCCGATAGCCGTTGCGCAGTCACGTCGATGGTTGGTTCGAGGGCCTGAAACAGTGGAAGCATTCGGACACGGTACGCGCATAAGTCGGTTCCCCCCTCTGTAGCCCCATAGTAGGCGCGCATGACGTTCTCATTCATGGTTTGAGACCATCTCATGCGACGCACTACACCACCGGCAGCGGGAGCCGTGGGCGGAGCAAGATGTCCCGCAGGCCCCAAGCGTGCCGGCAGCGGTGGCCGCCCGCGTCGCGCTGGTGGTCGTGGCGGCGGCGGCGGCGGCCCGCACTCGTCGCTCGACTCGCTGGTATCGGGCGCAGTGGCGAATTCATCGCCCGATGATTGTGAGGAGACGGACGAGACGGGCGAGGGTGGTGGGCGTGCGTTGGCTGTGGTAGACGCTTGTGAACGCGCTTTACTTCGTGTAATCATTTTCCTCTCTTTGTCATTCAACCATTGTTTGTCGGCTAGTTTCGTACAGTTACATTTTTTGCGGTCACGTATCCTTTTGCGAAGTGTCGCATTATTGTGAAGGTAACTTTTCCACAAAAAAAAATCAACTAAAATGTAATAAAAGCCAGTAAAAACATATTTGATCGCATATAAAAGGAAAATTTAGTAAAAAACGCGTCTGACGTTAGATATTATTATTATTATTTTATATTATTATTCTCGAAGGTAAGATATTTTAGATTTTCAAAATGATCCGGTTCTGAAGTTACAAAAATGCGTCAAATAAAATAAATAAATCATTCGTCAATATAGGGCCAATTTCTCGAACGATATTAGACTAATAACCAGAAATGAACTCACCAGTCACTAGGCAATACTGTCCATGTCCTACATCTAAACGGCGACATTGTTTCGCAACTGGACCAACTACCCGAAATTCATCGTATCTAATTTTATGTTGTTTTTAGTAAAACACTGATATCTGACGATCATTTTATTCAGTTTATTTGCACTTGAAATTTATTTTTATGTCAAAAAGACGCTGTCATTCTTCTCTCTGCCTGGATGTGTCAGACTGTCAATCTGTGCGAGCACTGAAACAAGGAGGTAGGAAATAGCAAAGGATATAAATCGATTTTTTCAATGGTACCATCAAAGAGTAAAGTAAGTGGTACCAATCTAAGATCTATCTAATACCCTTAACCGAGCAATAGGGGATATTACTGCAATGTTTTGTCGCCAGAGTGCACTACCGACTCAGTAAATTCATAGACTAACTTATACATACTGTGCCTTAAACTGTTTTTTGACAAGTTTTCACAGACAATAAAATATGACATTGATGCATCGAGGCGGTTTGTTAGAGTCTGGCTAGCCAAATTTTGTTGACAGATATTTCCTTGTTGTATCACTAATTGTCTATGATTTAAAAAAAAAGTTAAAAGTCTGTCAATTTATGTCATTCATTCAAATTATTCGCAGTTTATAAGGCGTTTATTTTAATTAATATTAATAATCACTATCTATTATATACCGAGTGAGGTCCGCAAACAATTATTTAAGCTCGTAAATAATTACGACAATGTGCGAAGTCGACGTGAAGCGTTGTATAACGAAAAACTGCAATGTTTACAAGTCGTAAACAATTTGGTAGGTTGGTGCTCTATTAATATTTTGATACTTTATGTACTAGTTCTAACATTTGCCTATTACTATGATTATGTTCGTCAATTTATTAAGCCTGAATCTCATAAACAGGACAAGTGTGTAAAGAAACGGATAAACTAGAAGTTCTGGAAAATATCAATAAAATGTAAACATTGGAACGTAAACATATGTGTTTGTCGTTGACTGTACTTTAAATAGTGGTAGAAATTATGTGAACTGACTTTGAGTGCACGTAAACGTATATTTAACTTATTTCCTTAGGTACCTTACGTGTGCACAGAAAATCAAAAATGTTTTCTAGTATCAAAACTATAATTCCTACTACACAAAGTGTGACCAGCCCAAGATTTTTTGAATTTCCCGCCAAATATTTGTGTAATATTTCAGTAGCCAGACTCTAACAAGGGCCTACCGGTAAACGCGAAAATCGAAATTTAGTTATCTGCCTCTTTATTTGGGTCATTCCCACTAGTTACCACCAAGTTGTTACCAGTGGTAACTACTGGGAATTTTTTTCCCAACCATTTACCACTGGTAACTACTGGGAATAAAAATTCCCAGTAGTTACCACTAAACCGAGTTGGTGGTAACTACTGGGAATTATACCACCAAAATTTTGTTACTAGTAAAAACACTATAAATAGTGTAGTATAAATATATAGAGTAATTTAATAAATAATTATAAGTCGATTAGTGTTTTAGTAAACTCCCTTAAAAGTGACCAAAAATATTGAAACAGTTTAACCTGTACTAGTACAAAAACTATGATATATGTACTTAAGGATAAATTTAATAATCCATTAAGATGATTTTTCAAGTGATTTTATTAGGTAATTCATAATAACTCTATTTATACTATTTATACCTACTGTTTTTATTAGTATTTAACTCTAACGAAGTTTTGGTGGTAACTACTGGGAATAACACTAAACCGAGTTGGTGGTAACTACTGGGAATTTTTATACCCAGTAGTTACCAGTGGTAAAAGGTGGGAAAAAAATTCCCAGTAGTTACCACTGGTAAAAACTTGGTGGTAACTAGTGGGAATAACCCCTTTATTTTTGTTGTTTTTTTATTCTCTCTCTTCATGTAATTTCAAACACAATCCTGTATTGTTCATGAATAAATACTATTCATATTCATATTCATATTCATATTCAATTCTTTATTGCAGATAACAGATGATCCATATTAAATTAAAATAATTAAAATTACGTACACAATAATAAAACAATAAATAGGTACACTTAAAAATGATTAAAATAATAAAATTAAAAATTAAAGTATTCAGTCTTACACAAAAAATAAAAGGTACATTTTGGAATTACAAACACAAAATAAATAATAATAATAGTTAAAATTCAGTCAATTATTTACATGCAAACTATTCCAGTGTCTCGCTATGGGGGAGTCCAAACAGCTAGCGATCACACTCAGAATGCCGTTGTTACTCCCACGCATACGGCGCATGATGGAGGCGACCCGCTTTCGAACAATGGCATGGAAGCCGTCTACTCGCATTTCCGCAAACATGCCCGATGCGCTGCAGCACCTGGGCAGTCTCAACAGGATCCTGAGCGTGTTATTATATTGCACCCTTAAGGCACTGACTGCCCGCTGAGTATAGTTCACCCACAGGCAGCACGAATAAAAAGACTGGCAAAACGCCTTAAACAAAGTAATTTTAACTTCATTACTGCATCGCGCAAACCTGCGGGCCAACATATTCCCCCGAACAGCCAGCGCCCTACGCTCCCTCTCAATGTCCAGGTCATCCGAGAGACACTCCGTGACCCAGTGACCCAAGTACTTAAATTTAGCGGTTCTTTTTAGTGGTACTCCATTCAACATAATATTCGGGACCCTATCCACTTTAAAACCGCGCGACTGAAATACGAGTACCTCACTCTTCGTCGTGTTGTACTTAAGTCCATGAGCCACCGCGTACCTCTCACATTTGCCAAGCAGCCTACTAACTGCACACGCAGAGGGCCCCAACAGCACCATATCGTCGGCATAGCTAATATTGTTCACCATTTTACCTGCCACACAACAGCCAACCCTGGTGCTGCTGAGATCCCCTATCAAGGCGTTCGCATACAGATTGAAGAGTCGAGGAGATGATAATCCACCCTGCCTCACTCCACACTTCAAACTGTACTCCTCCGATAATGCATCTGCCCATCTTACGACATTCACCTGGTTCTTGTACCAATAATCAAAAATACCGATCACTTCATCTGGCAGGTTTGTTTCTGATCTTAGTTTATGCCACAGAAGCTCATAGGACACCATATCAAAAGCTTTAGATAAGTCCAAGAAACACGCGTATACTGGAGTTTTTCTCTCAGTATAGTACCGGACAGTATACTTGAGACTTAAAATAGCTGCATCAGTCGACAGCCCAGGCTGAAAACCAAACTGAGCATCATGCAATTTAACATATTTACTAAGCTGTCGATCAAGCAGACCGTCCAGTACCTTGGCAATGGTAGTAGCTAGTGATATGGGCCTATAGTTGGAACTATCCGAATAGTCACCGGTTTTATTTTTGATTATTGGCACCACCACCGTTTTCATACACTTGTCCGGTAAGTAAGAGTGCCGTATACACAACGTATAAAACATGGACAGTACGCGCGGCAGATGTACACCGGCATGTTTAAGGTGCTCAATACTTATGCTATCGTGACCCGGTGATCTCCCCTTCGACATACTACGTATGACAGAGGCGACCTCACCAGCTGAAAAGGTAATAAGTGGGCCCGACGTGCACCTCAAACCTGTCCGAACGGTAGGAGACGTGATATGCAGTGGTTCAACTTTAAAGCTATCTTTAAACATATTAGCTATTTCCACCGGCCCACTGATACCATTAACATTGAGCGGGGCGCGCGGCTTAGGGTTGAGGCTATTAGTCTGCTTCCAGAAATTGCGGAATATGACTATGACCGCATAGCTGGCAGAAGAATGTCATGCCCGGTGACGAAGGCGGGAAAACAGCGCGCTGGTGTCTCAACCTATAGTTCGCTTTTTTTTAGCATTAGAAATAAGGTACTTAAACAATATTGATGTCTTTTTATTGAAAAACTCGTTTTAAAAATAAGTCACGGCAAATATGTAACAATTATATATGAATCTAATACGATTATTTATATTCTTCTGTTTTCTGTAATAGTTACTGATTTTTAAAAAGCGTTTTTCAATTAAATGACATGTCAAGATTACCTTCTTTCTAATGCTAAAAAATACGAACTGTAGTGTGAAGAAGGTTAAACCATGCTTCATCGTCAGGGCCGGATTAACCCTAAGTCAAAGTAGGCAACTGCCTAGGGGCCCCGCCTCGGCTAGGGGGCCCCGGCGGCGGCTCAGCACGCACCAAATAAAATTTTGTTCCATAGGGTCAAAATTCATGAGTAATTTTTTTATTATTATAATAATGAGTGAGCTTTGTTATTGTTTTTTTTTCGATAAATTCTTTAAATTAATAAAATACTGTAATAAAATTGAAGCAATACGTTACAGTTTACGGGGCGTATTCTGCGTACCTGTTGTAAAGTTGTAATAAGGGGTTTTCAGAAAAAATGGTTTACTTTTTTTCGCACAACCAACAACTTTTGGGTTATTTCGTCTCAGAATCACGAGGACTATTGATTAAAACAAAGAAAAAGAAAGAAGACGAACGTGTCCCCAGATTTTCATAGGAATGCTCGACCTACAGCCTCACATTTTACCTAAATTTACCATTGGTTTGTGTTCCACATCTCCTCTACTTAAGCTTAAGCCTATAACCTCGCTGCGTCAAGCTCGGCATGTGGTCTCGCTTTTTAATACAGTGGACATTGGTTCGTGTCTGTGCTCAACTATTTATCCTGAAGCCTGATGAAGCACGGCTTTGACTTCGCATGAATGCTCGTCTCACTGGGGCACTTCGAAATTTTAAGCCCAGATGAAGATCCATACCCGGCCTATTAACACACTTTCACAACTTTCGATATTGTTAACAAAAAATTTCGCGCTCGCTGCGCTCGCGTTTATTTTTGGTTCTTTGGTTACTTTAGGAAAATCTGCAATGATTTTGATAGCATACGCAGTGCAAGTGTTGTTTATACGTCATAATTTCATAGAAGTTTTGATGTTTAAAATAACACTTGCACTGCGAGTGCTATCAAAATTGTTGCAGGCTTATCTTGGTCTAACTCTACTAATTTAAGTAATTTTAACATATGGAAATTCTTTATTAGTTATTAGGTTAATTCTAATCGTGTGGCTCGGCGTTTGGTCTTATAGTCGGACAATCGATGTTCAGCCTCGCAAAATATTAACTATTGAGAAAATCAACTTTGCGGCACTAGTTGAGCTTAGCCTTTCTTTAGCCTCGCTTAAAATTTTCCATTAGATAGGAAAGGGACGCTGAAGCTCACATCTTTGGAATTCCACTGGGAATTGGCCTTAAGCCTAAAGGGCTCTCACCACACTTGACGCGACGCGGAATCGGCAAAAACCGATAGAATAAAGCTTGTAGCCGAGATAAATTGAGAGCAACTTACATAAATCCAGCAGCACCTTGGCGTACCACGTGGTGGTCTATGTATGATGATTGGGAAATCCTCTGCTTTATCGACAGCTGCATATATCCATAAGGGGCACTGGGTCACTAATTAGTCTCTGGTTGATTTTCACTTAGATCGCAGCGACGGGAACCGAAATATGAATTATTTTAATCGGAGCGCGGGTCGAACGCGGCCATTAGTTTTAACGGCAGGTGAAGAGCTTTTTTCCTCGCTAGGTGGCGCGGTTGTGTCGCGCCGGAAGGGCTTTTGAGATAAATGCAGTTGCCAGTTCAAATATCTACTACACGAAAATATATTCTTTCCTAATTGTGTTGCTTTGTATGTAAGAAAAATACCTATTTAAATATGCATAGAAAGTAATTAATACTAATCTGTTCCTCTACGGAACATGCCGCTCACCTTAAAAGCACGTAGTGTCTTTTAAAAGAACATGCGAAAGTTCAACAAGATAAAGAAACTTATACCTAACTTAAATGCTAACATTAAAAGTCGTAACGATTGTAGAAATTATTCTAAGGGTAAGGGACAGACCTTAACTACGGGTCGTTTGAACAATGTGTTCCCACTTTTTAAAGTTACGACGCGAATAACGTGATCAGTGCCCGGATGGACAGCATGAACGCGCGCGAGTTTCCACTGTAACGGCGGCAAGTGGTCATCGCATACCACAACAACAGTGCCTTCACGGATGGCGGGACCGCGATCTTGAAGCCACTTTGTACTCTGCTGCAGTTGATGGAGATATTCACGACTCCATCTACGCCAGAAATGCTGGACAGCTTGTTGTACCCAGCGCCAGCGCGTAAGACGACTAGGGTTTTCGTCGATCAAAGAAACGCCCGGTAGGGCCGTTAAGGGCTCGCCGATTAAGAAATGAGCCGGCGTAAGAGGTAACGGATCGGAAGAGTCTGAACTTAACACGCAGAGAGGACGACTGTTAAGTACCGCTTCGATTTGACAGGTCAGCGTGTGCATAGAATCATATGTTTGCGTCTGTGTACCTATTACGCGATATAAATGGGTTTTGAAACTCTTAACAGCCGCTTCGAATAGTCCACCGAAATGGCTAGCATACGGTGGCTGAAAATGCCAAGTTAATCCTTGTTTTAAAGTTTGTTGGTTGAGAGCGCTCATGACCGAATCGTTACGTAAGAACGCGTATAATTCTTTAAGGTAATTATTACAACCAACAAAGTTACGTCCGCAATCGGTATATATATCTGTACAATATCCTCGGCGGGACGTGAAACGTCGCAACGCAGCTAAAAAACCTTCTGTGGAAAGTTCGGAAACTAATTCAAGATGTACAGCCTTAACGCTCATACATACGAAAACCGCAACATAACATTTTATTATTTTTGCATTACGAACTTTATTAGCGCGAACGTAAAATGGCCCGCAAAAATCGCACGAAGTTTTACTAAATACGCGCGCGGGGCGCAAGCGGACCGAGGGAAGCATGCCCATGCGAGGTTGCACGCGGGTAGGGCGTGCGCGGAAACATGGAATACAACGATGCACGCGTAGACGCACAATATCGCGACCTGAAATAATCCAATATCGCTGTAAGAGCGAGTTTTGCACGCACTGCGGACCGGCATGCAATTCGTGTATATGAGTATCGTCAATAATAAGATTTGTAAGAGGATGTCTTTTAGGTAAAATTAATTGATGTTTTGATTCATAAGGTAAAAATGATTTATGAATACGTCCGCCGACGCGTAATAATCCCTCACTATCTAGAATAGGCGCGAGACGCCGCAAACGTAAGGAAGGGGATTTATTTGACGAGATATTTTTTATGTCGTCTTCGAACACTTGTTGTTGCGTAATCAATATAAGTCGCTTTAATGCAAAGTGGTACTCTGGTACGGTGATGTACTCAGGGAGCGTTTGTTTATGTTTTCTACATTTGTGGTAAAAACGAAATATTAATGCCGTGACGCGAACTAATTTACCTAGCGACGAAAATCGCGTAATAAGAGTATCATCGTCCGGGAAAGTAGGCAATGTGGAAACACATGCGCAATTAATATTTGTTGATTCAATTTTATTACGTTTTTCTTCCGTTGTGTTTACTACCGGTTTTTGTATAGGCCAGGAGTCGTGACTTTGTTGGAGCCATGTAGGACCATGGAACCACAAGTCATTTTGTACGAGCGCGGCGGGCAGCAGACCGCGCGACGCCGGGTCAGCGCTGTTGTCAGCTGACGGGACGTGACGCCAGCATCTCGCCGGGACACGGGACAAAATCTCACTGGTGCGGTTAGAGACAAACGTTTTCCATTCGTGCGGGGGTGACTTAAGCCACGCGAGCGCGACGGAACTATCTGACCACGCGTACACTTGATCGGGGCGAATGCGATCACCGTAAATGCGCATTACTCTTTCTATCAATTTTGACAGGATCACGCATCCCATTAATTCCATTTTCGGAATAGTAAGGCAAATCCGAAGTGGAGCTACGCGGGTTCGAGCTATGACTAAATAAGTTTGAACCTTACCGGTATTGTCCGTAAGACGTATATAAACACAGGCGGCATACGCAATTTGACTTGCGTCTGCAAATCCGTGAATTTCGATTGAATCGAAGTCGTCAGTATTAAAAATATGACGAGGAAATGAAATTTGAGATAAGAGCGGGAGCTCGCTAACAAAACTCGTCCATGAGTTAACTATATCGATAGGGGCTTCGGAGTCCCAAGGAACCTTTGCTAACCATAGCAATTGAATTAAATGTTTGGCAAACAATGTCACCGGAGATAATAACTCGAGTGGGTCGTAAATTTTTGCAATTTCCGAGAGAATAGCCCGCTTCGTACAGGCCCGAGAAGTACTTTGTACTTTGAAACTAAATGAGTCTGATCCCGGATTCCATTGAAGTCCAAGGACTTTGACCCCTTTGTCATTTTCCATTTCCGCAAAATGAACATTTTCGCGCCGCTCACCATGAGAATCTGGGGATCGCGTAACAGCGAGAATAGCTGGCGAGTTACTTTGCCATTTACGTAATTCGAACCCGGCCGTGGCACAAATACCTATCAGCTCCTGCTGCAGAGCGAGAGCCTCGGCTGTGGTATCTGCACCGGTTACCACATCGTCAACAAAGACGTCATTGAGTAAGACTGGGGAGGCGCGCGGGAAACGCTCACCTTCGTCGTGAGCTAGCTGTTTAATTGTGCGCAAGGCGAGATAAGGGGAACTACTTATACCGAAGGTAACGGTACGAAGCCTATAATCGCGCAGAGGCTCCTCGGGCGATTGGCGCCAAAGGATGCGCTGAAAATCCCTATCACTTTCACGCACAAGAATATTGCGATACATCTGTTTGATGTCGGAACAAAATGCAATGTTATGCACTCTGAATTTTAGAAGAACGTCAACAATGTCTAAGTGTAACTTAGGACCTGTTAACAAAGTGTCATTTAACGCGTGTCCACTTGTCGTGCGACACCCAGCGTCGTAAACTACGCGTGTGCGTGTAGTTTCGGAAATTTTTGACACACAATGGTGGGGTAGGTAATAACTCGCGCCAGCGGGGGGGTTATCGTCCGCGAGCTCCATGTGGTTGAGATCCACGTACTCCTGGAGGCAAGCGTGATAATCCGCCTTCAACTGGGGGTTACGTTCTAGACGGTATTCCAATTTATGGAATCGTGCTAGGGCAATTTGCCGAGACTCGCCGAGCGGCGGTGCATCGGGCTTGAATGGCAGAGCGACCACGTATCGCCCTGTTTCATCACGCGTATGCGTCTTTTGAAAAAAGGATTCGCATAGCTTTTCTTCGGGAGTGTAACTCCGCAACTCTGGTACTGACTCCAGCTCCCAAAACTTCTGAAGATTGTCGTTGTCAAACGACGTAAAGCAAGTATGGCGTGGAGTCGAAACATTGGAAGTAAAGTTCACTTTACCTCCTAGCAAATAACCAAACACACTATTAATTGCGGTGGGCGTGCCAGGTTTACCTCTGACAATGCCATCGCGAACAATATCCATGAAAATGTCCTCGCCGAGTATCATGTCGACCGGCTGAGGTTTGTGAAATTCAGGGTCGGCTAAAGCGAGTCCCTGCAAATGAGGCCAATCAGCGAGAGGTGCTAGTGGTACACTAGGCATTTGACGGGTTAACTTCGCCAGAATAGACGCCTCTAACGGAATGATTGGATTTTGTTTGCCCTTAGGCGAAATTGAGCACACGAAGGTACCCCTAGGTTCCAGCGGCAAGTCGCCGACACCGACCAGCGGTTCGCTAACATGTTGTCGCGGTAAATTGAGTCGTTGCATACACGATTCTGTAATCAGAGCTGCTTGTGAACCCCCATCTACCATACATCGAATCGTCGCAACTTTGTTGCCTTCGTAATAAAGGTCAACCAACGCCGTTGATAATAAAACCGTGCTAGGTTGTTTCCCTAAACTACCTAAACTCTGTTCATTCACGCCGTGAACTGCTGACGGGCTGCTAGGGCCGGGCTGCTCCGTAAGAGCGAGCGAGACGGCAACTGATTCCGTAGCTTCATTGATAATCGGCTGCGGAATGTTTGATTCTAAATGAATTAAAGTATGATGTCGTTTATTACACTTACGACATTTAAAACTTGATTTACAATTCCTTAAGTCGTGCCCGGGGCATAAACAATTGTAACATACATTATTTGTTTTAACAAATGCAAATCTATCTTTCACCGATAGGTCTAAAAATTCTAAACATTTATTAAGGGAATGCATTCCTTTACACTTCAAGCAAGATCGAACCTTATTTGTATCGACATAAGGTCGACTTTGAGCTGACGCCGTACTTGTTGCAAAAACACGCTTGGGTGTTATTTGATTTGAATTTATATTTGTATTATTTTTACTACTTAAGGAATGGTTTCGAGTGGACTGTGTATGGGAAACTGAAATCATCTGTTCCGCTGAAAGTTCGCGTTCGAGGAAAGTAATTAGGCCCTGAACTTTAGGTATTTCGCCCGGGTTGGTTAAGGAACGTTCATATTCTTTTCGCGTATTCACGGGAATCTTACGTAATAATAAATTTAACAGAACGAAATCCCATTCCTTAACCGGAAAATCCATGACTTCGAGCGCCTTTATATTTTCGTGATAAACATTAAGTAAATTTCTCATGGCAACAGCTGATCGCGCGGAACAAATATCTATATCGAACAACTTATCTAGATGTTGTGATGCAATAATGCGTTTATTGTCATAACGGGATTTTAGAATATCGAGCGCAATTGCATAATTACTTTCCGTTATGGGAATTGACTTAATTAAATTATGTGGCTCGTTTTTGACAGAAAGGAGCAAATACCTAAACTTCTCCGCATCCGTGTAAGCATTGTTATTGTGTACCAGCGATTGAAATAAATCGAAAAAGGCAGGCCAACCAGTCGGTTCGCCGTGAAATTCGGGAAGCGATAATTTTGGTAAATTTCGACGATCGTTGCTAAGCGTTTCGTTGGGGGTAAGCGCGCGGCTCGCGCGACGCCTTTCTACGTCTACCTCCTTTAGGTTATTTAAATGTGTAACTATCGCGTAATACAAGTCATTAAAATCGTTACGAATCTTAATATTGGCTTCTTTGTTGAAGCTTTGCAATTTAATTAACGCTTTTTCGATTTTAGTTTGAATCTTAGTAAACTTTCGCTGATGCACTGTTAAATCTGTCGTTCTTGAACGAAATTGATCTGTATTTGTCGCTGCGAACTGTAACGTTCTCTTTAATTCGTCGAGAATTAGATCTCGTTCGAATATGTCTTGTGTAATACACGATGTGTCGGCTTCAGTATTGCCGTCTGTAGGGTTAGGAACCATTTTGCGAGACAAAGATGGCGACAATGACAATACTAAATTGAACTACAAACGTGTCTAAACGAAAAAACTGGGTACGAAATACCGCAAAAATCGCAAAATACAAGAGCAACACAACCAGAGAAAGAAAAATCCGGATCGAACGGATCAAAAAACTATGTAGCCGAGATAAATTGAGAGCAACTTACATAAATCCAGCAGCACCTTGGCGTACCACGTGGTGGTCTATGTATGATGATTGGGAAATCCTCTGCTTTATCGACAGCTGCATATATCCATAAGGGGCACTGGGTCACTAATTAGTCTCTGGTTGATTTTCACTTAGATCGCAGCGACGGGAACCGAAATATGAATTATTTTAATCGGAGCGCGGGTCGAACGCGGCCATTAGTTTTAACGGCAGGTGAAGAGCTTTTTTCCTCGCTAGGTGGCGCGGTTGTGTCGCGCCGGAAGGGCTTTTGAGATAAATGCAGTTGCCAGTTCAAATATCTAGCTACTACACGAAAATATATTCTTTCCTAATTGTGTTGCTTTGTATGTAAGAAAAATACCTATTTAAATATGCATAGAAAGTAATTAATACTAATCTGTTCCTCTACGGAACAAAGCTTTATGTCCACGCAATAAGAACGAAAAAGACATCGCTCGATTTGGATCGGCTCGGCCGACGCCTGAAGATTGAAATTAAAAACGCAAACTTATTTCTCTGTACTGAATATGCTGTGTGCATAATTGCTGTAGGGGGCCCCGAGCCTCGCACTGCCTAGGGGCCCCGACATGCTTAATCCGGCCCTGTTCATCGTGTGTTACTCCCTCATCCAGGGTCTTTTTCCAGTGGAAGTGGCATAATTAACATCTCGCTGTACCACACTGTAAGCACAAATGGTTAAGCGTGTTGCTGTTTAGTACCTGTGACTTGGAATCGCACTTGCACTGGAACGGATAGCCCATCTGCTGGTTGACGCCCTTGTTGAGCGAGCGGCTGCCGTCCCAGTACTTGTAAAGCAGGGCCAAAACGCCCAGGCCGATGGCTATGTTCATACCTGTGACTTGGAATCGCACTTGCACTGGAACGGATAGCCCATCTGCTGGTTAACGTCCTTGTTGTACGAGCGGCTACCGCCCCAGTACTTGTAAAGCAGGGCCAAGACGCCCAGCCCGATGACTATGATCGTACCTTTGAATTGGAGTCGCACTTGCACTGGAACGGATAGCCCTTCTGCTGGTTGACGCCCTTACACTCCTTTTTGAGCGGGGAACACGGGGCCGCGCGGGTGTCGCCAGAGCCGCCCCAGTACTTGTAGATCAGGGCCAACACCCCCAAGCCGAGGACTATGCCGGCCGCCACGGGTACCCAGTCCTTCTCGCGGTCACTCATTTGAGTAGAAGTGGAATAAAAGCGCTGAAAAGAAGAAAATTAGCTTGAATAGCTAGAGGAAGCCGGTAAAACTGTAGTGTGCTGTTATATATAGAATAGTTAATAGTGCCGTAGCAACACACATACAGTGAGGATTCTGTACGTACATACCTATGTACACCCATGAGCCCATGACCCAGCTACATAATATATACCCGCTTTATGAAAGGAATTCATTCATAAAGTAGGTAAGTATTTGGTATCATGTACTTTTGCAGCTCGCTGTAGCAAGGTATAACAGAATTCGCACTGTCTAACAAAACCGATGCTGAAAGCGAAATGTCACAAGTCACAAATCACGACTATTGTCCCTTACTAACGCAAGGCACTGATGACAGTGACACGTTTTGTTCCTTGCTCAATAAACTGTGCAAGTGTGCATTAACGACAGATCAGAGCAGTAAGTAATAACCAGGCCTAAAACGGATAATGTTGATGCCGCGGGCTGGAAGGGAAAGAGCGAGCCTAATCTCGCGGTCAGTGGCGTGGCCAACGTTCTTTACCTATAGACCCAGAGCACCAAATCTTAAAATACAACACTGGCTGGTGTCACTGCACGTTGGTTGAGGTGTCACTGTATCCCATATGTCTCCGTCTAGACCAGGGTTTCCTAAAGTGGGGTCCACGGACCCCTTAGGGGTCCGTAGCATATTTATCAGGGGGACCCCTGATACAGTAGGTCAGTTACCTACCTACTATAGGAAATCTTGTAGTAAAGTTGATTAGACGAGACCTAAGTGTAATGAAACTTTATTTTAAAATATTTTTGACCGCGGATCGTTTAAATTTTGAAAATGGTCCGTGACTGCAAAAAGTTTAAGAAACCCTGGTCTAGACTTCAAATCATTACCTTGAGGGCAAGGCCTATCCAAGTGTTTGATAATTTTCAACGGTGTCATTTGGATTTTGGATAAACCACAGAAATGCTTTTGAATATATTATGGTTTTGTTTACTGATAATATTAATGGAACTGCGTTCTTCTTAATTCTTGAAGAGACATAATTGTTTGTATTTGTCCCGAGTGAAATTGATTTAATATTTTGTCATTTTTGACATGGTCTTGTCTAGCACAGCACCTAGTTTGTACTTATGGCCAATATAGAACGTAGTAGTGATTGTATTGTCTTTGGAAAAAGGCAATAAAGGCCCAACGTCAGTTACGGCAGTTCTTTTTATAAGCAAGCATAATAGAGTCGGACCGAGTTAACTATGCGCCGGCCCAATACATTCCACGATTCTTCTATTTCTGTATAAGTTCTTGTAGTTTGTACAAAGCACTAGTCTACATTTCCTACCTATCTACCTATTTCTATCTATTTACCTATTTATTTATTTTTTATTTTATTTATCTATACATTTATAATAATTATAATCCAGTAACTTTGTCGAATTTTGTAACCTGGCTCTTTTGCGTCAAATCCGGTAGTTCTGATTTTTTGCAGACTTGTTTATGATGTTGGCCCAATGAATAATCCAAGTTTGTGACTTAAAGCGCCGAACGCAATCATGTGGCTACCGGGCCAAATCAGCTTTGATTGACCTTAGAAACAATTGTGCCAACCGGCATCGCCTGAGACAAAAGTGTATACTCACTGCACTTACTTGGCCTACGAATACAAGTTCGAAAAAATTATACATTTTGAAAGGCTTCATCTCGGAAAATATTAGATGTACAGAGACAATTCTAGTGTCTTATTGTAGCAAATTTAGTCTACTTTAAAAACGCCCTAGGAAGTTAGTATCAAAAACTAGTACTTTAGGGTTATAATCGCCCAAATCTAAAAAAAATGCGGTTTATTCGATTGACAAAGACATTATTATTGACAAAGTTGCGTTCGGCGCTCGAGGTCACAAACTTGGATTATTCATTGGGCCAACATCATAAACAAGTCTGCAAAAAATCAGAACTACCGGATTTGACGCAAACGCAAAATGTATAATTTTACTGTATTATTACTGGTTATAAGCTATATAGGACTGCTAAATAAGGCCGCTTTCCCACTGACTCTGATTCCGTTTTAGTAGGTAGTATAGGTGCTAAGTGTTAGTGTTATTTTAAACGTCAAACTTCTATGAAATTATGACGTATAAATAACAGTTGCACTGCGTGGGCTATCAAAATCGCTGCAGACTTTTCCTGGTCTAACTCTAGTAACTTTCACACGAGGATTCCGTTTGCGGGATCCTGCATGCATACTATACAGAAAACTGGATCCTGCAAAAAACCGTATCCGCAAAAAACTGGACGGCAGTGGGAAACAGCTCTAAGGAAAGGCAATGTTATGCTTTACCACATCTTTGCCACATAAAATACAGACAAATAGGTGGTTAATCGTTTATTACAATAATCAGTCATTATCATTATAATTATCATAGGAACGTATTTAGATCTTTGGACCGTTATAAAACTAAAACATTCATTAACTTTACACTGCCATATATATTTTTTTTTTTTTTTTATGAAATAGGAGGCAAACGAGCAGACGGATCACCTGATGGTAAGCGATTACCGCCGCCCATGGACACCCGCAACACCAGAAGGGTTGCAAGCGCGTTGCCGGCCTTTAAGATGGGAGTACGCTCTTTTCTTGAAGGTTTGTAGGTCGTATCGGTCCGGAAATACCACTGGCGACAGTTCATTCCACAGTTTGGCTGTGCGAGGCAGGAAGTTTCTGGAGAAACGCACAGTTGAGGACTGCCAACCATCCAAGTGATGAAGATGGTAATGTTGTCGCGTAGGGCGATGGCGAAAAGAAGCGGCAGGGATTAATCCGAACAATTCCTCGGAGCACTCCCCGTTATACATGCGATAGAAAATGCAGACCGAGGCTACATCTCTACGCAGCGCCAAGGAGTCAAGCCGTTCCGAAAGACGCTGGCAGTCAACAATTCGAGCCGCTCTTCGTTGGATGCGGTCCAGAGGGAGAAGCTGGTATTGGGGTGCCCCTGCCCACAGATGAGAGCAGTATTCCATGTGTGGGCGAACCTGCGCCTTATAAAGCTGTAGGCGCTGGGCCGGTGTGAAATACCGTCTCGATCTGTTGAGCACACCGAGCTTCTTGGAGGCTAATTTAGCCTTACCCTCTAGATGACCGCGGAACTGGACTTCACTCGAAATGTCGACACCAAGGATTCCGATACTGGCTGCGGCACTCAGGGGAGTGCTCTCAAAACGAGGTGACGCGACAAACTCTAACTTTTTTGCGGTAAACGCGCAAACCTGTGTCTTGCTAGGGTTAAAACGGACTAAGTTAAGTCGACCCCATTCAGAGACTTCCTTTAGGGAAGTCATATTTGCATAGATAATTATAGAATAA
This sequence comes from Cydia splendana, assembly GCF_910591565.1. Classification (NCBI taxonomy): domain Eukaryota; kingdom Metazoa; phylum Arthropoda; class Insecta; order Lepidoptera; family Tortricidae; genus Cydia; species Cydia splendana. The sequence continues at coordinate 4,047,599 of NC_085968.1, forward strand.
TTAGGGCATACCTATTTGGCAATAGGTTTGTACCCGGCAAACGGCAGGTACCTAATACTGTTTAAAATTAAAAATGTACCTTTTTAGGGCCAACCGTGAAAATCGAAAAACGAAATTTTATCATCTGCTTCTTTACTGCTCAAATAAGCAAGAGCGATAGAGAGGCAGATAACGAAATTTCGATTTTTAACGTTCGCGGTAGACCCACATCCCTCAATCCATCAAAAAGACGTGGCGGCCAAAATGTTAATTCAGTCAGACTCAATAGCCGTTGTATTTTCATCAGGTGAAATTTAATACACCTAATGGAGTTATAGGTAGGGTCAAGGCGGAAACAGTGGCTCAACTCGAACAGTGGCTCTGTCGCCCAAATATCGCCTCTCTCGGGTTGAAATTAGGTAGAGTGAGCCACTGTACCCGGCTTTTTTCTACCGAGCCTATCTTCCGTCCTTGAATTTCTATGCGTTTTTCTGAACACGACTGTAATAATAATGATTACATTGATTATTGATATAAAATTACGAATATTACGGATGAAACAATTAAGTAAAGATAAATGCGAAGTTACAAAAAACACTGATAAGTTTGAAAACGGGGTAATATCGAAAATCGCTAATTCGTTACGTTAGCAACACTTAAAGTATTAGACATCTACCGGGTGTGGCCTGTAATACGAGCAATAAATTAAACTGTAGGCTGTACTCCTCATACTGACCAACATTGTTCAGCAACTTTTAAAAATAACTTGTTGTTTGATTTTTAATACACTAAAGTTTATTCTAAGACGCAATGTATTGCGAATTTTGTTATGTTTAAGGCGTGACAAGCAACGTCAATCACAATGATATGGCGTGGCGATGGCGTCCATTGAAGATAATATTTATTTTGTATGAAAAATAGCGAGTCTAAATACTTCATAATTTTTAAAAGTTGTTGAACAAAAGTGTCCCCGTTTTAGGAGTACAATCTATGTTTTAATTATTTGCTCGTGTTACAGGCCACACCCGGTATAACGCTTTCACAAAATTGTCTCGGAGTTTTTAGAGAATCAAAAGGAGATATTTTCGATTTTCAAAATGACCCGGTTCTGAAGTTACAACAATGCGTCAAATAAAATAAACAAATCATTCGTCAATATGGGGCCCATTTCTCGAACGATATTAGACTAATATTTTTAGTCCACGAACTTTCAAATCGTATGGGTTACCATGGCATCACACTAATAATATTAGACTAATACCGTTCGAGAAATGGGCCTCTGGACTACCAATACAACAAACTTAATTATCACTTCTTATTAGTCACCATTTTAAAGATGTACTTTCGTATAAGATGTGCAAAGTCTATAATAAAATTGTGAGGCTTGAGTTGTCAAAACTGTCTAAACGTTGTGTTGCGTTGTGTTGGTCACGTTTGACACTGATAGTGAAAACGAAACATATGGCGCAGAATAACGCTATCTATTTCAGCTGTCAAATTAGGTGCACGATTTTTTTTAGACTTTACATTTCTTCTACTATCAATGACTATATGTAAGATATAATTATATACTATCATTTATATTGCTATACTCGAGGAATATGTAGGCACTTCATAAGCACCATACAATATTACTTATTTGTTTATTATGACTAAAATTACTTACTTATATTTCTTATATATGTGTAAGTACAAGAAAATTCAACACAACACAACACAATGTGTATAAACACTGGAGTGGTATTATGTTTTACAATCTCAACGTGATTTTTTATTAATATGATACAATCGCACGTGTCAAGGACGTATCATACAAAAAACAAATCAAGAATGTGAATACAGTACCTGAGCTGAGACTTGTATATCTGAAAAAAGTGCTATGGGCCTATGGGGAGAGCCGGTAAAAATTTTTTATCATAGATGCCGCTCTAGACGATGGTACATTTTTTTACCATAGATAATCAAATTGACAGTTACCCTATTGCCCCATAGACGCAATTAACCCGGTCACTATGGGTGCATGTATTTAAAAAGATGTGTCCTACTCCTTGTCATTTCGTACTAATTTATAAAATTAGTACGAAGTGACGAGGAGTGGGGCACACCTTTGTGAATTAATTAATAATTAATCAATTATTTTAACACATTCACTGCCAACAACACGTATGCGTGTTCATTTTACACTGGAAACGGGACGCCCGGCACCGAAAGTGTTAACTATTGATATTATCTTTAAAATTATAATCTTATCTAAATAATCTTTCGGTATTAGTAGTAGTAGTAGTAAACACAAAAACTTATTAGTACAATATTTATAATTAAAACGTTTCATATGTAACCTTGTATCCATTGTAAATATATTTGCAATTGTTTTTCAAAATAAACATTACTGAGTGGACAAAAACAACAATTCCGTTACGCATTTTTAGTATAGAGACATCGTCGGAAAAAAGAACTACCTACCCAATGATTCATAAATGCAATTTTTTATCATAAATTTTTTAAACGTAATCCTTAAAAAAAGGTTAGGTATAGTAGCAACATGCTTGGCCTTTATTTGTGTAACAAATATATTTTCTTCGAATTTGACAAATAATGTAGATGGCGTCTATATCCGTGCGGTAACTTTCAGTTGACGTTTGATAATTCAGTAAAGCTCTGCATGGTTTCCTAGGATAGCGGTGCCGTCATATAGTGGCCGTCTCCGTACAAAATACTCCATATATTTTACATTATACAAAACACTCCATCCATATATTTTGTATGGAAACGGCCACTATATGACGGCACCGCTATCCTAGGAAAACGGTTTACCACAAAGTATTGCGCCGTACAGCGCCATCTTCTTCAGCTGTCCAATTCAGGGCCACGATTTTTTAGGCTTCACACATCTTACATACAATCAATCGTGCGATTACATATTCTGACATTTCTGACAAATACCTAATAAGGCAATTCGCCAGTAACTGGCCGCCCTAAACTAAAAATAAATTATATTCACCTTTAAACAGAATTCATTTTAGTATAAGGTTTCAATAACTGGCCAGCTTTCAATAAGTGGCCACCTTATACTAAAATGAATTCTATTTATAGGCACAGAATATTATATTATACGACATTATACGACATTTATTACACAAATTGACTAAGCCCCACGGTAAGCTCAAGAAGGCTTGTGTTGTGGGTACTCAGACAACGATATATATAATATATAAATACTTAAATACATAGAAAACAACCATGACTCGGGAACAAATATCTGTATCATCATACAAATAAATGCCCTTACCAGGATTCGAACCCGGGACCATCGGCTTCATAGGCAGGGTCACTACCCACTAGGCCAGACCGGTCGTCAGAATAAATAATAGTACTACCGTACAGAAAGGAAACTTCCTACAAAACCGAAGTTTGACAGCGGTTCAGGGTCGAATCATGCTGTCCCTTTCTAATATAAGGCTCTATCCCTTTCGGCTATTTAGGGTTGTCAAAATTCAAGTGATTATCTTATCTGTGGTCGTGCACGCAAAAGGAAGTCAAGTGGTGCCAACCCTAATAATTGCTCGGAGCAATGATGAGCCGAGCGGAGCCGAGTTTGGCCGAAGTCAGGAGTTTCGCACCCATGTTATAGGTGAATAGAATTCATTTTTTGTTTGGGGTGGCCAGTTACAGCAAATTACTCTACTTACGTTTAATCGTACATATGGCCACTTCTCAAATGTGCAAGAATTTACCGTTGTACTCCTTAAACTGGCTTTCCGTCAGCAAATACCTCGCAGCCTGTTTATACTTCGACGGATCATCCAAAATCGGTACCAGTTTCTTCAGCTTATTCGCATAGCCCGTCAAAGTGGACCTCTCAATATGTCCAATGAGATTATTCTCTTTATTCCAGAAATAAGCAATTTCCCCGGACTCTAGATGCTCGATGAACCTTTTCACCATAATATTGAAGAGGTAGGACGGGCTGTTGCGCCAGAAATGGGGCTCGTATTGCCGCGCCATGGCCTCGTGGTAGAAGATTGTTTTTATGTAGTAACTCGCTATTTTGTTCAATCCTTGGGAGTCGCGGAGTTTTTTGATCTGAAAAAGAAATATTACTTACTATGCTTCTTTGGCCGTATTTTTATCCCTTATAAGGTAGAATACGATGAATATAGAGTTGAATTTAGTCTGTCGTGCCTGTACAAGCGTTTATTTCATCAAAATTTATTAAGTGTCTAGTTTAATAGTAACATACCAACTTTCGCATTTAAAATTAGTAGGTATTTACTGATATAAACATGATAACTCTGCTATTTATGTATTTCAATAACTTTGCAATGTTTCTAAATTATGACGTAACAATATTTTAAAGATAGTAAAGTACATATATCAAGTAGGTAGCTATTAGTTATCTTGAGATAGAGACAGTCTAGCAGATATATTATAAACATTAAACAAGTGATTCATTTCTCAGAAATAATTGATAAACATAATGTATTATCGCCCACACTGTTAACTGTACATCGGTAGCCCTTATGGCTTTTGTAATAAGGTATAGTTAGGAATGTTGCTGTTTGTACTACGGAGATATGAGATCAAGACAGGTTTTGACTTGATATTTGCAACATACTTTCAGTACCTTTCAGGGCTCGGAACCGGTACCTATTGAAATACTTGTTAATATCGTTGCAAAACCGTTCTTATTAAATAAATAACATTGACTAGTCATTCTAACAAGAACTAAAATTACCTACCTTAGTTAGTTTTATCGTAAAAGTGATTAAAAAAAAACATTTATTTCAGACCTTGAGTCCATACACTTACACCAAAAAAACTAACATATACATTTATAATATTTAAAAATTTCATAACTGTACTGTCTTACGTCATAATTTTATCGACATCAACTTGAGCTTCACTTGGCCTCGCACTTTTTAAACGTCAAACCAAATTGCAAAACAAAAACATACGTCATTTCAATTTAGGGGGTGGGGGGGTGGGCAAAAATCGTCAAAAATCGATGACGTAATTTATGGACAACCTCAGCCCCATACAACAATGGAATAAAATGAATATGAATTACCAGTCGTATGGCCTGACGCATGTTCTCTGAGGCGTGCATGATGTCGCGCTCCTGCAGGTGCATGGCGATTCGCCACGAGCGGTCCGTATCGTAGCGATTCAGCCCGCCCTTCATAGGCTTCGGCACCACCATGAATATATCGTGGTGGTTGCAGTTGTCTGGCACCTGCGAAAAATAAACTGTCTACATTCTTCATTTCAATTTCGCATTCGATCTCTTGTCCAAATGCCTTGAAAAAAGTGAATTAGGTAGATGATGCCGTCAGCGACAATGCCGAGATACAATGAATTCGCTCAGCTTTTTTCTTGTGAACTAAAAATAATAAGTAAGTACCTAAAGGTATGCATACCAATTCCAGAGCTTGTTTTATTTGTAACCTTCTGTTATTCAATAAAGATACAAACTGTAATTTATTGAGGAGCGTTAGCGAAGGTCTCTGTTTCAACTTGAGCAATGCTTTCGTTCTCCTCCGTTTTGTTCTCCTCTACGGGTCGCTATTCTCAACTGATTCTCGTAAAATTTTATGAGCAGGTTCGATGATTACATTGAAGTTACTTATTTGTCGATTTTTGGAAACATTTCAAAATGACGGAGCCATACAGATCTACAGCTCGCAGAGCCACTAGTATGTTATATATATTTTTTTGTATTTTGGGCCTCACGAAGACAATATAAGTCCCTACCTTTCTATACGGTCTGCAGATAGGCCAGCGTTCCTTAGGGAACTTGAGGGCCGGGACCAGATCCACGTCCAGACGGAACCCCCTCGAGTTCTCGATGATGAGCGTGATGGCGGGCCCGCTCGACGACAGCCGCAAGGTGTACGGAATACCATCCACGTTCATCACGCGGCGACCGGCTAATGATGAATGTGCGGGGAAACTGTTCATTGCCTGTGAAAAGAGAATGTTAATAGCCTAAAAAATAATAGAGAATATAAGGTAGGTAGAGAAGGCAAAAAATAACGGAAGCCTTGGTCTGTAGAAACAATATGGTACAGTCACCTGCAATAATATGTTAATCTTCGAAGGCCGCAAAAATATGTAACGCGCGCTTATATATAGCTCTACAAATAAGATCGTGTCAGATATTTTTGCGGCCTTCGTTGTGTAACATATTATTGCAGGTGACTGTAGGTAGGTATATGTCTGCAGTAGTACATAGGGGTCATCCATTAATTACGTCACACGAATTTCTAGGTTTTTTTACCCCTCCCCCCCTCCTTGTCACACTTGGTCACATTTGGCAAACCCCTCCCCCCTGGTGTGTTCTTCAACGAAATCGGCAAATATTTATTTAATATTTTATCAAAATATTTTTGACAAAAGAAATATTAGTAATTTTATAACCCAAAACTGATTAAGAAATAAAATTAAACGAATAAAAACGATTATCGTTTCAAAACCTTGTTATTTAAATGATAATTAGCGTATAAAATAATTTAAATACATTTTCGGTTACTGATGAAGATAAAGTGACGTCACAAAGTTTATGACTCCCCCCTCCCCCTTGTCACATGTCACATTTTCTTGACCCCCTCCCTCCCCCTAAACGTGTGATGTAATTTTAATGGATGACCCCATATTACATAATACTAGTACAGTGAGCTGCAAAGATAGCTGATCCCCATGCAAACAAGTTTTATGGGGAGTCAGATATCTCTGCAGCTTACTGTAGATTCATACTATACGTTTATAAGTTTACTGCTGCTTAAGTGCTTTAGGTTTAGGTCATAGAGTTCGTTAGAAAGATGCCAAAACTATTGTAACTAACAGTCATGTCAAATAAAATTAATACCTATAAAAATGTCATTATAAAACATGTCTATATACAATTTGAAAATTATATTACATTAGGCATTATATCAATGAAAGTTTAGATGAAATCACTATATAATAAAGGATACCTATAATAAGTTTGTTAATTTGCACACAGAATCAAAAAGGTACCTTGTTAACAACGCTCTTAAACCAGTCAGTGAACTTCGAGCGGAGCAAATAGTTTCTCTCATCCAGCCACTCATGCGCAGTTCTATTGATAACCCAGTCAGCGCCATCTCTCTTGGGTAAGTTCTGGAACTGTGTCCCGGCCTTCAGTTGTATGAAGCCGGGAGCCTTGGGTTCGAGGACTATGTCGCTGTTGGCCGGGTTGGGGGCCTCCTTGAGGTTGACAGGCAGACCGATGATGATGTCCATGTCGAATTCGTCGGGTTTATTTATGCGTAGGCGGTCGTAATGGCTGCCCGCGAATTGTACCTGAAATTAATAGGTACAATGTATTTGCGGTAGTGATAGTTTTTTGTTTACAAAGCTTGTTTTGATATTCATCTGATTGATGGATCTCAAAACAAGCAACGATCATTCTACTAATAGGGCTAAGAGAAGATAAGTAGTTGATAAACATTCGTGTTCTGAAACTTTTCTTGCAAAATGCCTTTTTTACGGTTTTGAACAAACCTACTATTTTTTTTGTGTTTATATATGAATTTAGAGAGTCCTCTATCTATCATATCCTTAGATTGATAGATTGATCTCTATGGAGCTCACTTTGAAAATGAAAGACTATGATTGTATTTCACCATATAAAAAAGAGACATAAGGATGGACATTATAATATGTTAGATAGATAAGTACAAAATTAACATTGCTAGGTAGGTATAAATTGTGTTGGTTGTCATGTGTAACAGTTATCTGGTACAACGCATTAAAATAAGAAGATAATTACTTTTATTTATTCAGCCATTTCCGGTTTATACAGATTGTGAGAGGGTCAATGAATTTTTTCAAAGTATTGAATGTAACCAGCCATAATGTAATAAAACTTTTATAAGTTTGTTTTTAAACATTGAGTCATCAGGCCAGTTTATTATAGCAGCTGGAAGCACATAGTACATCCTAGGCCCTTGTGCAGCAATTGATTTACATCAAAGTGAATAAGTGTATGAGTGAGTGTACATCTTAGCCAATATACCTATTCTCAAGAGCCAAAAGAAAAATAAAATAAAATGATACTCACAGTACTTGAATAGCGATTATAGTATTTATCTGCAACCTTCATCTCCTCATGCAGCCGGTAAAATATTGTCTTAAACACATTATAATGTTCCTCAAACTCTTTATCCTTCAACGCTATGTACCGGACATATATGTCATGGAGCAGCGCATTCATGTTTGTGATCACCGGATTATCTGGGACAACCACCACAGGCTCTGCGGGTGCAGCTGCAGACATCTGGGATCCCATTCTGGAAAAACAAATTAATTTTGTATAGACAGAATGACTTTGTTGTAAATTACTGAAAGAGTTAGTTACTGGGCTGGGCTACAGACTGGATCCCACAGGATATCAGGGCAGAGGAAGAACAAGACAGAGTGGCAGGACAACTAGACACATATCGGTAGGTCACACACAGAGGTGGCGGGAGTGTACAGTAAGCTGCAGTGATAACTGACCCCCCTGCATAGAAACTTGTTTGCAGGAGGGGTCGTGGGTGCATGTATTGGACCAATTAGCAGGCAAGAGGGGAGGACTTTGCCCAGAAGTGGAACACTCTTTCAGGCTAATAAAAAAAGGAACTAACATAGCGCTGCCTACAGCACAGGCCACATTGGTCAATAAATTCCATCCAGAATATCCTCCTTGGTACTCCGCTTCTTGCCTGGCCTGTTCCCTCTGTCTTGCCTCTGCCCTCTCCCTTTCTTCTTTTTTCTTCTGTTCTTCCGCTTGCGAGGATGAGGATGAAGATATGTAGTAAGCTCCGGCACCTATTGCTAGGCCGGCTAGCCCCACCAATCCTGCTACTGCCCAATTGCTTACTGACGAATCATCATCACTGTCATTGCTGTCGGTGCGATTTCGGTTTTGACTCATGATTACGGCTGAGAAAAATAAAGAATCACAATTCCAAACACCTATGTATTATAAATTAATTACTTATACATTATTTACTGAACCTCGTAGTCAGATTTTTGCGGTTATGAAGCGGCAAACCCTGACACAACAGCCTTAGTTCTAAAACAACACAGCAGCAGTTATTGGGGCTTATTTAAGATATCGGTAGCGAAAAGGAACAAGTTTAATATTAAATTCTATATCTATATTCTTATATAAATGCCTAACCAGATAATAGTTAGAAGTAAAAATTGAAAAAAGTAACGAGTCTTATTAGAATACAGTATGAACTCCGTTATCTATCATACTTATTTGAATCGAATAGCAAAGGAACATACTATGTTGAAACCAATGAAACTGATAATCAAGTGGCGTGGAAGTGGCTCAGAAGCATTTACAATCCAATGCCGCAAATACATGATTAATGTACGTAGATACAATACAATGAGAATAATTATTTTCAGGTTATGAACTAAAACTTACAATTATTACAGAACACAAACGTAACACCGGGATTCTAACACAAAATTGTGCACTTGCGATAATATCCACGCGAAAATTGTTTGCCCGTTCGACGACAGACTGCTTTTATATCGACAGCGGCACGTCAGTTGATACCAGCGACAAAAATCTATCTATTTTTATTATTCGGGGAATTCCAGCGTAGGGATGTGACAGGGTAATCAATTAGACAATTATATAACAATCGATATTATATTAGATAATCGACTTGCGTGTTTAATCAATCATTCAGATAAAATTGTGTTTTATTACTTTGATTAGTAGACTTTTTAGTATCTATCAGTAAAAAAAGCGGATTCTTAACGCAAAACTGGTTAATTCTTTAAAAAAAAATCGAAATTTAATCTTTGTAATCGATTCATGTCTTAAAATGGATGGTTAAAAAATTGTGTTTTTATTTAGTATTTTTCACAAGTATTATAAATATTTTATTAATCAATAAAAAAGAAACAATAAAAATCGATTTTTCAATGGTAAGTACTAATTGAAAAATCTAAAAACGGAGGTAGGTATAAATCAATTCACGGCTTGAGATGAATCGTTCAATACAACAAGGTTATTTTTTACTGTAGTAAAATCAGGGAATACATTTAAAAAGCGGGTTACCTACATTCTCGCGCGAGCCACGAGCCGAGCCGCGAGCCGCGCCACGAGACGCGAGTGTAAGCGGTGAGCTCGTGGCTCGTCTCATAGCCGGTTTAGACTCTCGCGCGAGCCACGAGCCGAGCCGAGCCGCGAGCCGCGCCACGAGACGTGAGTGTAAACGGTGGGCTCGTGGCTCGTCTCGCGGCTCGTAAGCTCGTCGAGCTAATATAATTTAAACACTAACGGCACGGCATAACGTTTATAACCGAATGACAAGCCGAACGCGAGTGTGTCGAGGCGAACCACGAGACGCGCCGCGAGCCGAGCCGCGAGCCGCGAGTCTAAACCGGCTATCACGGCTCGGCTCGCGCTCGCCTGGGTCGCGTGGAGGAGCGGTTTTTTGGGCACGAGCCAAAGGGGCTCGCGCGGGACGCGCGCTTGCGTTCACACTCGCGTTCGGCTTGTCATTCGGTTATAAACCTTATGCCGTGCTGTTAGTGTTTAATATATATTAGCTCGACGAGCTTACGAGCCACGAGGCGAGAATGTAATCATTAGCTCGACGTGCTTACGCGCTCGAGGCGAGCCACGAGACGCGCCACGAGCCGAGCCACGAGCCGCGAATGTTAACGGCCATAATGATAAAATTTATTGTTTAACGAAAAATCGATTAATCCTATTTATAAAACCGGCCAAGTGCGAGTCGGACTCGCGTTCCAAGGGTTCCGTACATTCCGTACAATGTATTTTTATATGTGAAACGCGAGTGAATTGCCTTTAATAAACCCGTATGGGTCGGATCAAAAACTAAGTAATTAATCCGACTCACGCTTGACTGTCATTCATAGGTTTTCCTGTCATCTATAGGTAAAGAACTATTTTGTATATTTTTATCAATATTTTAGACCCAGTAGTTTCGGAGATAAAGGGGGGGGGGGGTAGTCATTTTTATGCTATTTTCTTAAATAACTTCTAAACTATTTATTATAAAATGACAAAATAAATATATTAGAGATTCTCAAAATGAGCTCTTTCATTTGATATGTAACACGATATAGTTTAAAAATCATTTATTTTTTTAATGTTCCCATTTACCCCTCAAAAGTGGCCTCCAATGTTTAAAATTCATTTGTTTACGTAAGATGTCCATGAATTTCAACTGAATTGGTCTAGTACTTTTGGAGAAAATGGGCTGTGACAGACGGACAGACAGACAGACAGACAGACGCACGAGTGATCCTATAAGGATAAGGTTTCCGTTTTTTTCCTTTTGAGGTACGGAACCGTAAAATTAAAGTCGATTACCAAGGCTTTTCGATTATTTTTAGGGAATATTACGCTAAACTCCGCGTAGAGGGCGCTACTATCACAAACTCAGGACCAACCGCGAACAACGAAATTTCGTTATGTATATAATTCTCTATTTTTCTAGCATAATCGAGCGCTAGAGAGGCAGATAACGAAATTTTGATTTTCGCGGTAGACTGTAGGTAAACTGTAAACAAACCGTCTTGCAGTGTTGGCCGAACGTTAATTGCAATTGACCATTAACCAGTACAAATTGGACCGTAAACGGTAACGGGCTGTTACAGTTATCGGTTCAATTTATAATGGTTAATGGTCAAGAATATTCAATGGCATTAACGTTTCGGCCAACACTGCCGTCTAGATGCAAGTGAAAATATGTCAAAAAACTGTTTAAGGCATATTATGTAATTAATGGTTTACAATATGTGATAGTGCTGCACTCTGGCGGCAGAACATTGCAATAATACCCCCTATGATACTACAATCGATTTTTAATGCGAAAGAAAATAGTCATGCCTTTTTACCTGAAAGCTAGAGTATAAAACAGGTAGATTTTCATAAAATCTGGCACGTAGAAAGCTTAAACCCTGAAGATGGACATATATAGTCTACTCGTACCTACTAACCCTCTTACGGCCCAGGACGCCCTTAAGGGCTTCTCTACATTGACCTGTTCGTCGGGCAAGTGCCATCTTAGTAGCTCAGCTGTCCCCAATAAACGTATTTCATTCTTTTTAGGGTTCCGTACCCAAAGGGTAAAAACGGAACCCTATTACTAAGACTCCACTGTCCATCCGTCTGTCTGTCACCAGGCTGTATCTCATGAACTGTGATAGCTAGACAGTTGAAATTTTCACAGATGATGTATTTCTGTTGCCGCTACAACAACGAATACTTACTAAAAAGTACAGAACCCTCAGTGGGTGAGTCCGACTCGCACTTGTCCGGTTTTTTTTCTAGTTAACGGTGGAAATGAAACAATGCAGATTCTTGAAAAGTTTATTACAATAATTAATATAACAATTCTGCACTGGACCTTTGCCCAATAACACGAAATCATGTAGCTTAATTTTATAGAGATTATATATATTTATGTTCCATCAACGGTCTACCAAGGTCCCGCTTTATTGACAATATTTGTTAGAAAGAGAGGCAAACAGCGGTTACAATTACAAGTTAAGCTGTTACAGACAGGAGTACCGGACCGCGACCTTAGTCCGGCCCTGCCGGCCTAGCCAAGGTGACAATCGCTATCGCTTCGACAACGAATCGCTTTGTGTCTCTCTATCGCTCTTCCATATTAGTGTGACAGTGACAGTTGCGTTTCGATCGCTACGGAGCGATAGCGATTGGCATTTTGTCTACGGGGCCTGATCCATCAATTGGAAGGTGGTCCGCCGTACTTTCAATAAGGACGCAGCTATAAGTGAGAGCGAGAAAGAGATATGCTGACCGGGTGAAGTTGCCGGTCCGGAACGCCCGTCTGTTACAGCTTTAAAAGCCAACGGAATTCAGCCAATCGCTGTAAACTGTATACAGTCTATTATTTTATTTATCTCGGCAAAGGTTAAATCTTCAATAAATTCTTTTTATATTCCTTAAACTGACTCTCTGACATCAAGTATTTCGCGACCATTTTATACTCCGACGGATCTTCTAAAATTTTAATAAATCTCTTTAGTTTTTTCGCGTAACCGTCTAGAATTGTCTCGTCAATATTGCCTATGAGATTATAATCCACATTCCAAAAGTATGGGATGTTTTTTGTCTCCAGATATTGATGAAATCTCTTGATCATGTGTATGAAGAGTGTAGCAGGAGCATTCCTGCTCCAAAATTCTGGATCATGTTCTTGTTCGATGGACTCGTGGTAGAATATGGTCTTGATGTAGTAGCTATGTATTTTATCCATGCCTTGGGAGTCCCGCAGCTTCTTTATCTGAAAGAAATCGGTGAAGTCTTAGTTCTATATTTGTTGTCTCTTAGTTTTGGCCAGCTTGACTTCGGAAAAGGCAACGAACAGTGGTATTAACTAATCTAGGCGTAGCGGGTTTATTTACCCTTATATGTCAGGATTTTAGGTCCTTTGTCAGGCTTACGGGAAGATGTGACGAGTGTCAGGGTTTGTTTGGAGAAATGATCGTTCTGACCGATCGATTTGCGATACATTGCGGCGTGATCAATCGATTGAATTCGGTGCTCCTATATATCCGCCAATTACCTAAATTAGCATGCGATTTGTTGCAACGTTTGTAGAATCCTTTAATGTTTAGTATACCAGTCGGATGGCCTGTTTCATGTACAAGAGGTCCCACCCCTGTAGCTGCAGGGGGCGCCGCCAGGCCGCGTCCTCGTCGGGACCACCCTTCATGGGTTTAGGCACCACCAAGAAATTTCCTTTCTTGCGTCGCTTGCTCGGCATCTGTAGGAAATTACAAGATAAAATAAACCTGCCGTACTTACAAGCTCCAGATACTGAAACGACAATAGGGAATATTACGCGAAACTCTGCGTAGGGAGCGCTACTACCACAATCCATCACAATCTGGGGGTCTACTGCGAAACAAGAAAATCGAAATTTCGTTACCTATTTAACCTCTCTATCACTCTTGCATATTCGAGGGATAAAGAGGCAGATAACTGAATTTCGATTTTCGCGTTTCCCGGTAGGCCCTTGTTAACAAACCGCCTTGATGCATCAATGTCATATTTTATTGTCCGTGAAAACTTGTCAAAAAACAGTTTAAGGCACAGTATGTATAAGTTACTCTATGGTTTACTAGCTAGCTTAGTGCTGCACTCTGGCGGTAGAACATTGCAGTAATACCCGCTATTCGATTGTCAATTTTCCCCAGCCACTACTCCACCAATTTTGTATTAAAATGATATATCGGTTTGACAAGCTGGGGAACATTTTTTATGTAGACGAAGTTAGGGATTAGAGGAGAAATTAGGGCACTTGATGGTTATTATTTCTTTACGTTATTTTTTTTTGCACTTCTATTCTTAGGAAAATTATAATTAAAATAAAGCTTGACCAGTAATATATGATCATTGTCAAGGGCGCTGTTATTCTCATGTATAGGGTTACAGTTCAGTATAGTATGAAAAAATTCAGTGAAATTCCGCAACATGGCGCGTGATCATCTATTCCTGGTCAGGCTTAACTTTACTCGGCGAAGTTGGGCACCAAAATCAAAATTAGTTATGGTAAAAGTTTTGTTTACAAGTCAACAATGTGGACTAAGAAGATGCAACGAATTCAATCGAACGATCAAATTCCACCTTGTATCGATAATTGCATGCAATTTGGTGCAATGTCTATAAAGCCGTTTGTTTCAATGGATTGCTCCATTGACAACCACTAACCCTTGTACAATCCTTGTTGATAGACTCGAGAGCCGGGGCCAGCTCCACGTCCAGCCGGAACCCGCACTGCGGGCCCTCGACCATCAGCGTGTGAGAGTGGCTGCCAGTCTCAGGATGTACGGTGCCCCTAAAATGTCCTTTATGATCACTAACCCTTGTGCTATCCTTGTCAAGAAACTCGAGTGCCGGGACCAGGTCCACGTCCAGCCGGAACCCGCACAGCGGGCCCTCGACCATCAGCGTGTGAGAGTGGCTGCCATGTCTCAAGAGTGTGGGGTGCCCCTAAAATGTCCTTTATGATCACTAACCCTTGTGCTATCCTTTTCAAGGAGCTCGAGTGCCGGGACAAAGTCCAGGTCCAGCCGGAACCCGCACTGCGGGCCCTCGACCATCAGCGTGTGAGAGTGGCTGCCAGTCTCAGAGGGTACAGTGCCCCTAAAATGTCCTTTATGATCACTAACCCTTGTGCTATCCTGGTCAAGGAGCTCGAGTGCGGGGACCAGGTCCATGTCCAGCCGGAACCCGCTCTGCGGGTCCTCGACGATCAGTGTGTAGGACTGGCTGTCTGCCAATCGCAGGGTGTACGTATCTCCCTAAAAAAAACACATATCACTCCAGGTAGGTACCTACTTCACCAACTTGACAATTAACAACTGACAGTGAGTTTCCTGTACAGTACATTTCTGGGTCAGTAACGACGGTACATAGCAAAAGAATCAATGTTTACTTGTTGGACAAGCAAATTATCAATGTCAGGTGACCACTGTTAAAGCTGTTTTAGACGAGCGTACCGGACTACGACCTTGGTCCGGTAAGCATATCTCTTTCTCGCTCTGATAGCTGCGTCCTTAACGGACGAACGGCGGACCACCTTCCACTTGATCGAACAGGCTTCGGACCGGACTAAGGTCGCGGTCCGGTACGCTCGTCTGTTCCAGCTTTGTATGGAGAAGCAATTGAAGGGATGTTTACAAAAACAACATAACTGACTACACTGGTTGAGACGTGAAACGATTAACAATGTTCTTAAAAAAGTGTCAACCGCTCTAAGCAGTTATGTTGTTTTTGTAAACATCCCTTCAATTGCTCACTATCGTTTTAAATATTTAAAATTATCTCATAAATATAAATGAAATGATTACCTCAACCGTTATCACATTCATGGCGAAAGGGAGGTTATCTTCAGTCACATCGAAGAGGTCCAAGGCTTTGTCGACTACGCTCTTGTACCAGTCCATGAACAGGGAGCGGAGCAGGTAGTTGTCCTTGTCTAACCATCTGTAAAAACTAGAGAAGGCTCGTAGGCTGTTGATATGTAGGAAATTATATTACATACATCGCATCGGGAACTGCACGCTCAATATTGCGTTGTATAATAGACCGTCCTTACGGGACAATTTAAATTGTCAATTTATACAAGTAAAAAATTTCATTAGCTTGCTGATTCCACAATTGATTCGATTGTAAGATTATGACCAATCAAATCAGAAGGTGTGGATACAAAAATGCCAATTTTTGACGAAGCTAATATATGCGCGTATGGGGCCAACTTTGAAATTAAAATGCGCTCGACTGTCACCAAAAATCTAAACTTGGTCCCATCTGGACTGGCCTTAACTAACCTGTGAGCAGTTTGGATTATTCGCCATTCTCCTTCCCTATCCAGCAAGTTTTGCAACTGGCCTCCTATATTCAGCTTCACAAAGCCGGGTGCTACGTCCTCTATGACATCACCATGCGCAGGATCATGCGTGTCGACAGGCAGGCCGATGACGATTTCCATGTCCAGGTCGTCTGGCTTGTTGATGCGTAGGCGGTCTTTTCTACCCTCAAATCGGACCTGAATTCGTTAAAAATGTTATGTTCTTGTTGTGTCTGGACTTTTTTATATACCACGCCATGGAGCATATATATTATATAAAGCCGCGTACCTATCCTCTAGGGGCAGCTTGGAATCGAGCGGCTGCATGTGTCGCTCCAAGTCCGCGCAAATGGAGACGCTGCCCCAGAACCATCTGCCCAGAACTCACTGAAAATCGTCTTAGGTGGTACGGCCACGTGAACAGACGTAGTGATGATCATGTCGTCATAGTCGCTTTAACCTTTTGAACGCCACAGACGGCATTTGACGTCAACGCAAAATCTTGACAACGACGCCAAAGACGGCATTTGACGTCGATCGTTTTTTGATGAAAATCTACTGAAAAACATCCCACATTTAGGTTGGCATTATTTATTCACAAAACTAAATTTTACCCCCGTGGCGTCAGTAGCGCGGCAAATGGATTCGCCGCTTGGCGTTCAAAAGGTTAAAAATTCCGGAACTTAAGAGAGGCCCAGGCCGCCGTCCGCTGACCTGGTGGTCAAACGTAGAAGAAGACCCAAAACAGAGTAGCTTGGCGCAGAAGAGTGAGGAGGCCCGACCCCAAATAAAGGGAACAGGGAAAGAAGAAAGAGACGCTGCCCCAGGTTGACGCTGACCCGAGGCTGCCTCTAGTGGATAGGCGGAACAGGTGCTAGTTCTACGTATAAGACGCTTTCCTAGCTTACGTAATTGTAAGCAATACCTTACTTATTCCGCTAACATCTGTTATCCGAAGACCGTTGGAAATATTTGGAGATTTTTTTTGGTTTATCTACCTACTTACTTTGCAGTGGGTATTAACTATAGTCATTAAGAATGATGGGATCATGGATAACTTTTCGTATTTTATGATGATGATGATGATCGTTCCAGCTGATTTCGGCCATGGCGACCAGTTCGACTCCTAGTATGCTCGGCGCTCGTGCGCCCACTGCGCCCTAAGATGGCTGACGTAGCCGTTCGAGGTGCACCTCCGCGCACATTGAGGGCACGTGAGGACACCAGCCACGTAGTGGTAGTGAATGGGAGCAGGCTGGCATATTGGGCTGGTATTTTATAGTATACCTACTACTAGAGATGTTACCTCGAAACGAAACCTTATTGCGAAGTGCGTTAAGAGCCCATCAACGTGCAAACTAGCGCCGCAGCTAAATAATCGTGATTATTTCAATTTAACGAAAGATATTAAAAAAAGGGGGCCGTATTGTGTATTTAAGTACCTTTTGAATACCTACATCAACCGCTGATGACACCAATGCCGTTATACATGCTGATCACGTAGTAGAACTAAATGAAATAGTTAATTTTGCTTTAAACACCTTCCAGCAATGGTTTACAATTAATAATCTCTGCTTGAACACAGACAAGACCCAAATAATGTTATTTAACCAAAACTCCAAAAAAACTGACAGACTTCACATCATTATGAACGGATCCACTATAGACATAGTTGAAAATGTTAAGTTCCTTGGCATACGTCTCGACTCAAAGTTAAACTGGGTACAGGAGCTGGAAGCTATTGAAAACGTAGTTAATTCTGCCTGCTACGCCTTGAGAAGCCTCAGAGACGAAATTAGTGTAGATCAACTAAAAATAGTATATCATGCTCTAATTGAATCAAAATTGAGGTATAGCATTATGTTCTGGGGTAACAGTTTTAGATATAACGTGAACAGAGCTCTAACCGCTCAAAAAAGGGCAATAAGAACCATATTTCGTATTCCACCGTGGGTCTCTTGTAGGCAATTTTTCCTTAAGCTTGGTATACTTACCGTGCCCTGCTTATATATACATATACTGCTTACGGACCTTGTCAAACACAAGCAAAGATTTGAAACGCATGAAGAAGAGGAACTGCGATTTCTCACACGCACAAAAAATTTGAAAATTCATTTTCGCCCTACTTCACAAATTGAGGAGCACTGTGTGAGACATCAGGCTGTTAAGTTATTTAATAAACTGCCTCAGCATTTGAAAAATATTTCAAAGTATATTATCTTTAAGCAAAAACTGAAGCAATATTTGTTAAGAGGTTGTTTTTATAGCTTGGATGAGTTATTTGATACTGATTTAGTTTAGTTAGTGTATAAGCTTTGTATACTTAAGTAGTTCATAAATGCCTTATTTTTTGATCTCATTATGTATACTGTGTGAATGTCGTGTATAATGGCTAAAATATGTTACTAGTGCTTACTATTATTGTTATTATTATTTTCAAATGTTGATTATTTTATTGTAATTGTATTTTATGTGCATTTCAAACACAATCTTGTATTGTTGATGAATAAATATGATATGATATGATATGATACCTATATAGTTTTTATGTTGCTGGTTTCGTCGATCTAGGAACTCAAAACAAAAATGGCCGTTTTAACTTTGGACGCATAGATTGACGAATCCAGCAACATAAAAACTAGTTTAATGTTTAATGTAAAAGGTACTTAAATACACAATACAGTACGTAGCGGCCCCCTTTTTTCAATATCTTTCGTTTAAATTTAAATAATTACGATTACTTAGCTGTGGCGCTAGTGTGCAATGGGCTCTTAAAGACCAATGTTTGTACAGAGTCTGTACTACAGACCTACAAGTTAAAATATACTCACTAAGGAATACCGCTCATAGTATGGATCCACCTTCTTCATCAGATCATTCAACGTCAAGGACACAGCTTGGAACACTTTGAAGTGTTTCGGAAAATCCCTGTCCCTCACCGGTTTGTCTCTCACTTCGTATATGTCACGAAGTAGGCTGTTCAAATCTCTTACTGGTTTCTTCGGATTTCCTTGCGGTTTCGAAGTGTGGACTCTGGTAAACAGACAAATTCATTAATAATTTCTAGTTTAAACTGATCTTTTTAACCTTTTGAACGCCAAACGGCGCATCCATTTGCCGTGCCACAGACGCCACGGGGGTAAAATGTAGTTTTGTGAATAAATAATGCCAACCTAAAAGTGGGGTGTTTTTCAGTAGATTTCCATCAAAAAACGATCGACGTCAAATGACGTCTTTGGCGTCGTTGTCACGATTTTGCGTTGACGTCAATTGTCGTCTGTGGCGTTCAAAAGGTCAAGAGCGCTGGTGGCCTAGCGGTGAGCGTGCGACTTTCAATCCGAAGGTCGCGGATTCAAACCCCGGCAAGTGCTGCTAACCTGCTATAATATGTTACACAACAAAGGCGGCAAAAATATCTGACACGATCTTATTTGTAGAGCCATAATAAGAGCGTAGGTATCACATATTTTTGCAGCCTTCGGCGAGTAACATACTCTTGCAGGATGACTGTACTTACCAATGTGATTTTTGGAACTTATGTACGAAATATCATTTGATATTTTTACCAGTCGCTTTTCGGTGAAGGAAAACATCGTGAGGAAACCGGACTATCCCAATAAGGTCTAGTTTACCCTCTGGGTTGAGTGGGTAGGAAAGTCAGATGGCAGTTGCTTTCGTAAAACTAGTGCCTACCTACGCCAATTCTTGGGATTAGCTGCCAAGCGTACCTCAGGCTCCCATGAGCCGTGGCAAAATGCCAAGATAACGGGAGGAAGGAATTTGATCTTGTTAAGCGTGGTGGGGCTACTACTGCTATACATGCATAACGGACCCCAGGCTCCGATGGCTCCCATGAGCCGTGGCAAAATGCCGGGATGACACGAGGAAGAAAACGTATCATGTTATAAGTGTGTGGTGGGGCTACTCTAGGTACTGCGTACTGCTACACAAAGTAGGTAGGTATTAGTTATTTAATCAAACGCAGCTTGAGCTATATCTACGTTACAGAGGGCCTACCGCGAACCACGTTCGATGTGTTGCCTCCCTGTCACACTTACGTACGAATTTACAAGTGCGACAGAGAGGCAACACGTCGAACGTGCACGATGATAGCGGTAATGTTTATTAATAGTATTTATGCCTACCAGCCGGCGAGCTAAGAGCTAATAAGTATGTTTGTTTACGTCTACAATGCAAGATAGCTACAATGTAAGCCGATATGTTATAGTTATTTAGAAAGAAAGAAAGAAAGAAAGAAAGAAAGAAAAGAAAGAAAATACATTTATTTAACGCCACAACATATTACATCTAGAAAACAAAGACATACAAACATAAAAAACATTGGACGCTAAAATAGGACCCCACTCAGCATAATGCCGCGGCAATCCGTGGCGCTGGTTTTCAGTGGGGACCTGACTTAAAACTATGAGACGACAACACATACGCCAGCGACACACAAAAAACAGACATAAAAAAGAGAGAGACACTAAAATTTATACATACTGAACAACAACGAAAGAAAAGGAAAACAAAAAAAAACATACTAATAACATATAAAAAAAAAAAAAAACCACACTGAATTATAAAATATACATCAAATTTAAAAATATTAAAAATAAAAAGAAAAACTGTAACCTAAAAACTTAAAAACTTTAAACTAAACTAAACTTAAAAAATTTACCAAAATATACTTACCGAGCCCCACTGGCCCGCAGCTCTTGAAGCTCATTTGAGTAGAAAATCTTCATTGTATTTTTCCTCTTAAGAGTGAGACTGTGAGTTTTCAAGTAGGCTCACCCCAGACTACTGTAATCGGTGTAGGTAGGTACTAATTTCTGTAAAGGTAAGTCATAGGTAAGTATATAAGTAATAGACTTTGTCTCTAAAACCTATTCTAAGACTCACGCTAGGACGGTCCGGGTCCGGGCCGAGACGTCCGACACTTCGTTTTCTATGCCGGGTGATCGGTGATCACGTGATGCTTTCTATAAGTGGACTAGGACCGATCTAGTGTGCCATCGTTAAATAATAATTATAAAGACCGTAAAGTCATTATATTATTTTATTTATAATTTATAAACTTCATTAAGGGCCGGTACAAACGGACTGCAACCCGACTGCAACTTGTATGGTAACTGCACGCCGACGTTTGCAGTTGGCGTGCAGTTTATACAAATTAACATACAAATTTCAATCGGGTTGCAGTCCGTCTGTATCGGTCCTAAAAGAGATGTGCTGTTAAATAAAGATACAAAATATTGAAGGCAAAGGTACTTACTTTGGTCCCGAAAGTATATATACCCATAATATTACTTATATTAATTCTTTCTACACCTAAGTTTTTACTTTTCCGTTATATGCAGTACACGTGTAACGTCTATCGTTGCTATAATACAACTGGCATGGCATTTTGCTATCTTGTGACGAAATTGTTTCGTTGCCAGTGGAAAAAAAGTTTCATATTAGGGTAAGTCTTATTAGGGTATTTTTATAAACCTAACTTTAATGGTATAGGGTCGAATGTGTATGTTATATATCGGCACTACTTTGAAAAAATCTCGTATCTCATCACACTGCTACTCAAAGTTGAAAGGCAGTAACTCTGTATGCATCCCATACATAGATACAGTCAGCAGCAATAGTTGCTAAGCGGGCGAGGTGTTCAAAATGATCTTGACGCGACTTCATTGTTAAGAGAATAAGAGCAAGTCAAGATAATTTTGAACTCCTCGCCCGCTTAGCAACTTCTGCTACTGACTGTACCACATTTTTCTTCTGATTTTTCAAAGTAGTGCCGATAATTACCTTGGTAGGTACCTCGCTTCTTAACGTTCAGTTGCTGCCCGTTCTTTACTTTAGTTTACCTACACATTAGGTACATGCATTGTTTTTTGGTAAAGCGCTTGACGACAAGGACGCAGCTATACGTTAGACACGGTAGACATGTCTACATCTCACTTCTACGTATTGCTACTATAAATAAAATTTAACCCCTTGAACGCCTTGCGCGACGCGTCATCCTGAATCTTGTCGGAATCAGGGATGTTGTGGATGCAGATTTTTTGACATCCGCGGATGCGGATGCGGATATCAAGATTTGGTACTTAAAAAACGTCAAATATTACATTTTTAGTAATGTTTATTCAAAAAAACGAACGTTTAGTATTTGAGCAAGAATATATAATAGGTGCGTTTTATTTAATAAACAGTAACTTGGCCGACTTTTCGGGATCTAGACGATTTCGTTATATACACAATGACGAAATTACCTAGCACTTACGCCGCCGCTAAGACGTTCCTGTTACCGACTTGGTCGACATCCGCATCCGCATGAGCTCCGCATCGATTTTATGCGGATGCGGATGTTGAAAATAATGCGGATGTTCCCCGGATGCGGATGCGGATGCGAATATTCGCAACATCCCTGGTCGGAATGCACGACGGTTGATATTGGGCTGTAACCGCGCGCGTCATTTGACGTCGTTGGGGGCTGTCCATAAATTACGTCATCGATTTTTGACAATTTTGGACCCCCCCCCCCTAAAATCATCCAAAAATCATGCCTCCAAGGACCCCGTTTCCTCCTACGTCGTGCTACCGTCATCCGATGTCCAGACCCCCCCCCCCTAATTTGAAATGACGTAATTTATGAATAGCCCCTTGGCAGGTAGTCATAGAGTTAGAAAGTGAAAATAAAAGTCCTTAAATTTCAATAATCCTACATCTATTATTAGAAATTAAAAAAGTATGAGCCACAAAACATACAAAATATGTCAACCATCACCTAAAAGTTATACGAGATCCGACAAAATGTATTATGCTTTGTAATTATAACTATGCTTTGTAATTATAATTAAACTTAAGGACCTACCTATGCCTTAAATAGTGTTTTGTAGACCACCACCAGAGTGCTTATAATAAACTAAAAAAATATTTATATAATATACACGGTGGCTAAAAAACAACTGCATTTGTTAGCACCATAAACTTTTATATCTTATACCTAAAGATATTCTAATCTTAACTGTTAAACATTAAATTAAATTATTGACTTAAAAGTTGTTCCAAGGAGCAGCCACATGAAAACAAGACTGTTATTGTTAAAATCAAATATTAAATGATAATATTAAGCACGTCACACACTAGAAAAAATTAAGGGCCTAAATCTGTAATGTCACTAAATTCAGATATAGGTCTATAGCACTAATATTTTGAATGGAAAATGACAACAATCATGGAATATTTGAATTTATTCAGTGACCATAGAGAATTTATCTATGATATCCATATAACATCAGCGGCATCTACATGGTCACTTAATAAATTCAGATATTTCTATAGTACCTGTATTTTTGAATGGAAAATCTATATTATGGAGGGTAGTGGTAAGGAGAACAATCTATGTGTATATAAATTGTCCATCAAAAAACCTTAAATAGGTGGCGCCACAATACATCGCGAACAAATTTTTGTCTTTGACAATAAAAGTTCAAATCAATGACATGCACTTCACTTCGTCAATAACGTAAGTTCATGTCATATCCTTGTGCTACCCTATAGTTCGTTTTTTTAGCATTAGAAAGAAGGTAAGCGATCCTGACATGTATTTTAATTAAAAACGCTTTTTAAAAATCAGTAAGTATTACTTATGAAAGCAGAAGAATATAGTCGTATATATCGTGTTAGATTCATAATTGTTACATAATATTTGCCGTGACTTATTTTTAAAACGTGTTTTTCAATTAAAAGACACATCAAGATTGTTTACCTTATTTCTAATGCTAAAAAAACGACTATAACGCCACCGGAGAGATATAGAACTATTATTTACAGCTGCGAGCTGGACACTTTTGCAACAGATTTCCCATAAGAGATTGTTCTTTTTACCTCTACCCTCCATAATAGCTATGATCCCGGAAAATCAGCATTTCTTTAGTAACCACAGATTCAGGCTCTAAATTCCCGAAAATAAATATGGTCGTCTGTAAAGTCGGTTTACGGACGATAATTTTGCGTGATAACGTCATAAGAAAACATTGCCATTACATTACGTAACGTTACCATGGAGATTTGTCCACAACGTGACACTTTTTCGTGCATGCTACCAGTTATCATCGATTTATAAGATTTTATCACGTCAAAAACAAGACTTGCGTTGCGAAGCGTATAGCAATTATATGCGCAGTATTTTCTTCCTGTACAACTCAAATTGACTCTTCGTCAACAAAAACTTCGCAACCTTCTTATAGTTCGACGGATCATCCAAATTATCCAAAACCTTAACAAGTTGCTTCAGCTGATTAGCGTAGCTGGTTAAAGTCGAGTCATTAATGTGTTCTATCAGATTATTTTCTGGGTTCCAGAAGTATGGAATGTTCTTCATTTCCAGGTATTGTAGAAACTTCTTGACCATGTGTATGAAGAGATCAGCAGGGCTGTTTCTACTCCAGAAATCTTCATCGTGCTCTCGTTCGATGGCCTCGTGGTAGAATATGGTCTTGATGTAGTAGCTTGCGATTTTGTCCATCCCTAGGGAGTCACGGAGCTTCTTTATCTGGAATATTCAAGATTAGGAATTAGGTCTAAGTTGATTCACAGAAACCTAGCCGCCGCCATACAAACGAAGATACGTTTTTTTTAAAACGCCTGGCTTAAATGACATGAAACTTGGCAGGAACATTCAAGTAACATACATATCTGTCTCGTACCTACTAGTTTATGTTGCTAAAAATTGTATTATGTACAAAAAAAAAATTATATTTATTTAAACAACAAACTTACAATAAAAAGTAACCCAAAATTAAAACTACCTACAAAACTAAAACTAATACCTAAAAAAACTAAAAATCTATATCTAGAGATGGCCCCTGGGGCATAGTGCCAAGGATGCTGGCAACATTTCCTCGCTGAATCGGAACGGTTTGAAAAACTCGCGCGGCTAAAAGATGTTGATGTCAACTTTAGCCAGTCTTCTCCGAGACCACACGGGGACAACGCCGTCCTCGAAACGTCGGAGGTAAATCTTAAAACTTCAATACGCGATTCAGTCCCATTTTACAATTTAATAATGTGTAACAATCGTGAAGGTTTAAACCAGTGTTATGTAATATACTATCACATACCAGTCGTATGACCTGCTTCATATGACAGGTGTCGTACATGAGGTCCTTCTCCTGTATATGCATGGCCAGGCGCCAGGAGCGGTCCGAGTCGAACGGGCTGCGGCCGCCCTTCAAGGGTTTCGGCACCACCATGAAGAAATCTTTCTTGCAACGCTTGGGTATCTGCGTGGTAAAAACGTAATAGAATTGTATTGGTCGTCCACTTTAACTGAAAATATGTAGGTAAACGCTGGGTAAACGTTATTAACTTATTACAAACTGAAGTTCAAACTAAACTGTATTTTGATAAACCATGTGCCAAAATAACATGGACCAGTCATCCTACTGTTATAGGGACCGTGCGCGTTGGAGGTTCTGCCATCTTGTGGCCTGAATCGGAAACATATGTGCACATGTACATTGCCTACCGTTCTCGTCGGTACGTTTCCTTGTGCATAGTAGGATCTGCCATCTTGTGGGCTACATCGGAAGCATAAACGATACATTTACGCCTCGCGCCAAAAATCTGACGACTCCTATGTTGTCCCCTATAGTTCATGCGCGGGGCCTATATAACACTTTAAACTCTCGCGTTTTGTACACATAATTAATGTCATTACGTAAAATATTGAAATTTAAATCACGTTAGACCCGTTAATGACATTATGTCATCCTGCTGTTGTAGCAATTTTGACTAAAATATCAGATCGGGTCAAATCGGGTTGACAAATTGATGTAAATTGTAAGCTTTATTGGGGTAATTGCGAAAGGAAAAAAACACTCCGAATAGGGACCTTATTGGAAGGAATTTGACTGATTTTTGAATAATTTTCGAGATTAAGTAGGTATCTAATTTCCGAAATGACCCGAATACACTTTAATCGTCTGTTTAACTGTCACTAGTATTTTATTTGGGATCTATTATACATACTAAATTTTTACCAAGCCCAGGCGAAGACGACATTTCCAGACATTTCGCTGGCCCAATATTACAGGGTTCTATGTTACATTTTCAAGATAGTTGAAATTCGGCTTAATGTCACTATGACAATGTTCAAATTTCAGTTCGATAAAATTGAAACATAGAACCCTGTAATATTGGGCTAGCGATTTGCTAGCCATGTAACTGACTTAGTTTTTGCAGAACGTTGCCGCACATAACAATGAGGGATTCCGCGACCGAGATTTTCACTAGATGGCAGCACCGTGACGAGAGGTCTTTTTGACTGCTGCTGTCAAAATCCACCAATAAAAAAAAACATAGTTAAACATGATTGGTGGATTATGACAGCTAGACCTCTCGCCACGGTGCTGTCATCTAGTGAAAAACTCGATCGCGGAAACCCTCATTGCAATCTTATCTGCTATGTCACGCGCACAAGTTTACAAACCCTTCTATATTTCTTGGTGATAGGCCAGCGATCCTCAGGAAACTTGAGGGCCGGGACCAGGTCCACGTCCAGACGGAACCCGCTATTTTTGTCCTCGATAATGAGCGTGTAGGCCGGGCCACTGGCAGATAGGCGGAGGGTGTACTTAGTCCCCTAAAATGGTTTAAAAAAGGTTTTTTGAAGCAACTTTAGTAGTAAAAGAAACTTACTTAATTAAAATAACGCTTGACGTTGAAAAGGGCCTATTTCCACTGTCCCCAAGTGGAAATAAAAACAAAAAAAGTCCCATCTGTAACCGCTGGGGACAGCTGGGACCAAACAGATCCATAAGGCAACAAATTGAGAATGATTCATTCACAAAAAGTATTTACATATATCACAACTAATGTAATGGGTCAGTGAGAAAATAAAAATATTGTATTGATGCGTGTAGGCCGAAATGGCGCTTTACGGTCTGGCCTAGTGCGTAGTGCCTGTGAAGCCGATGGTCCTGGGTTCGAATCCCGGTAAGGGCATTTATTTGTGGGATGAACACAAATATTTGTTCCTGAGGTGTTTTTTATGTATATAAGTATGTATATCGTCGCCTAGCACCCATAGTACAAGCTTTGCTTAGTTTGGGACTAGCTAGGTTGACCTGTGTAATATGTCCCCTAATATTTATATATGTATTTATTAAAAAAAATGACATTTTGTAAAATATTTCAAATGATAATGTTTACCTCAACGTCCATATAGGGCTCACCGTACTCGTCCTGATCAAAGAGGTTCATGGCCTTGTCGACCACACTCTTGAACCAGTACATGAACTGTGAGCGCAGCAGGTAGTTGTCATCGTCTAACCATCTGTATCAGATATACATATTTGTTTTAATAAACTGTCAAAATCCTAATTTTTAACAAGTCAAATTAAATAATTAGAGGTCCCGATTGTGGTAAGGTGGTAAACATATAAGTACGATAATGGCGCCATAATCCCTTTTAATTTTTCTATAGAGTCTGTTCGGAAAGAGAAGAGTCGTGAAATGTATTGGGCTTTACATACATTCCACGACTCTTCTCTTTCCGCACAGACTCTAACTTAACTACTTACCCCCTTATTCATAAACGTTTACTAAAGTTGACATGCCGATAATAATTGTTTGTACCTTTCCATCATATCGATACGTCGGAAAGGGACAAACGATTATTATCGGCTTGTCAACTTTAGTAAACGTTTATGAATAAAGGGGATAGTAGGTACAAGTACCTACCAAAGAGACGCCTTTCAGCTTTCATTATCAGTTATTATCGTCTGATATCCTGAATAATGTATTTAGTTCGTATTTAGTTAAAATAGCATAAAATTACAATGTGCACGTATAAACAAATGCCTCTGTCTGGCTTATTGGCTACCTATACTAGACATGTGCGCCGCGCCGCCGCCGCCGACGATTTTCCACGCCGCCGCCGCCGATAAATTTGACCGGCGTATAATCGGCGTGGGAAATTGGATACCTAACGTATCTTATTGCATGTTGCGTAGTGAGTAGATAGTATCAGAGATATAATTTGAAGATCCTTATGCTTTTTCTCTAATTATTTGCCAGTGAACCAAATTAGCATCATTTTTGTCGTTGCGGTGTTAGCTGTGATAACGATTTAGCGTTAATTTAAACAAGATCTAGTTTCTGGATCACAGGTTATTATTTGATATTTTATCGCACAGCTTTTTTGTATAACGCATTTTGTTTTAGTCTCTTGATTGTCAATTTAATCACTTTAATCAGTGAACTAAAGTCAAGAAAATTGCAGGTTCATATAAAAATGACCTAGGACATAAAAATGATATTTTCTTCTTAGGATCTCCAGCCAGCTTTCACTACGATTATAATTGCGTATTTTATGATTTTTCGTGTGATGCTGGTGACACGCATAAGGGTCATCATATGATAGATATGGTTTGATTTATTTATCACATCATATACAATTTCATTTATTTTTTAAACAATCAACACACGATCAATTCTTAGTCATTTTATCGTGATTATCGGCTACTTTTCTTTTACTTAACAATATAATAATTCAATTTAAATTATAAAAGTCAGGTTAAGCAATTACACTTATAGGAACTTAAATCACCAAGGGTGAGCTACCAGTAAAGAAAACAAAGTAGACCTTAATATTCCATAAAACTCTTTTATGAAATACAATGTATTATCTCATAAAAAGTTTCTCAACCGATTTTACGTTAGAGGGCTCGTCTATCAAATCTTTGGGTAGTCGCTCGCAGTATGTAGGTCTGAAGAACCGCGGGTTTTCCCCTGCAAGTGCCATGCGACACGGGACACTTCAAAGACATTCTGTTAAGCGAATCAACCTGGCAGAGACGTTTACTTTCGAAAACGATGACATCTTTATTCTAACATATATTTCTGATAAACTTCAGTTCAGACAAATGTAAAGTAGTTCATCATTATTTCGTAACAAATCCTAGGTGAGGCGACAGCGGCTGGGAAAAGTCAATATAGATTTACGACTTAACTTATACATAATTATTTATGTGTTTTATTTGTATTCCGCTTACAAAGTCATTATACTGCCTAAAATGTAGCGTTTTAAAGTACCTATTCTTTTTATGTTAATATTTAAAGATACCGTTGGTAACCGTAAGGTTAGTAAGAAATGGTTGCCAAATGCCAAGTGACGTGATGGGATATAATTTTCGACCATAATTTATGCTTTGGATAGCCTAGTAAATACTCAGAAGGCTTTAATGTAGAGTTTCTACAGCCACGTTCTCATGCAGAATTAAAAATTATGCCACGCCGATCATGCCGCCGCCGCCAGTCAAAAAATCATCGGACGCCGCCGCCGATGATTTTGCCATCGGCGCACATCTCTAACCTATACTTAAAATCTAGATTGTCGTGTTTTATACACTTTGTCATTTATAAATAAAAATAAAATATTCAAAGAAACATCATTTTAAAATAATGTTTGTTGAGTTAAATAAGAAAATGGAAGTATTTGTCAATCCTTACTTGTAAGCCGTCTGGTTTATTTCCCAATCTTCCCTCTGATCCCTATTCGGCAGGTTCTGGAACTGTTTCCCCATCTTCAGCCTCACGAAGCCAGGCGCAATATCCTCCATGACCACGTCGCTTTTAGCCGGGTTTTGGGGGTTTTCGTCCGCGTTGACGGGCAGACCGATGACGATATCCATGTCGAATTCATCGGGTTTGTTTATGCGTAGTTTGTCGTAGTGGCTACCCGCAAATAGTACCTATATCACAGAATAAATAATAGTAGGTAACAAAACACGTCTATTACGACATATGACCGCCAGGTGGCGCAAGCGCGAGCAGGCGTCCGTTCCGTTAGCGGTGCGCGGCAACTATACTACTGCTAGACACCAAAATTGGTGTGGGCCACATGTACTGTTAGCGACGCGACGAAATCACGGAGTGAGCCACGCCTGCCTATATTTAGAAATAGGTATTAAATGAAATATTATGGAATTTAATTTAATACCTATTTATCAATACCTACATTTGTAGCCTAATGTCAGTAGAAGCGGTGGTGGCCGAGTGGACATGACGTCCGACTTCCAATCCGGAGGTTGCAGGTTCTAATCCTGGCTCATACACTCATACCAATGAGTTTTTCGGATCTTATGAACGGAATTCATTTGATATTTACCACTAGCTTTTCAGTGAAGGAAAACATTGTGAATAAATCTGCATACATATACATCTGCTAAGAAATTCATAGGCGTATGAGAAATCCCTAATCCGCATTGAGCCAGCGTGGAGACTATAACCCAAGCCCTCTCGTGCATGAGAAGAGGTCTGTCTGTATCCAGCAGTAGGACGTATATAGGCTGAATTTTTATTATTACCTATATTGTAATATCAGTAAATGTTTAGTAGCATGTTTTAAATAGCGTTCAAACAGAGTTCAGTCAGCTGTATTAGGTGACTGACTCACAGTCACAGCTATTTATGGCACAAGGATCTTAATTTTACATTGTACTATAAGAAATATAGGTAGGTACCTATTTTTATACAGATTATTCTATTGTGAATTCAATGAATATCTATTAAAATTTAAATACATATTTTACCTGGGCAAAGAAGGGCTCCAACGGTAGTTAGGGTTTCCTATAGTAGGTATATCCTTTTGACAACCCTAATTTTCAATAATTGCAAAATTAATATGGGTATGGCAATAGGGTTATTATTATTACATTATTTTTAATGTATTGATATACTCACATTGCTGGTATATTGCTTGTAATACGGATCTGCTTCTTTCATCAGTTCATGCAGTTTGAAAAATATTGTTTCAAACACATTGTAATATTTCTCAAAATCCTTATCTCTTAGTGCTATGAAACGCACATATATGTCGTGTAGGAGACTATTCAAACTTTTGATGACTGGTTTCGCTGGAACTTTCACTTCGGGCTTCAAGGGAAAGATTCTGGTAAAGAGATAAGATATATTATTTAAAAAAACCGGGCAAGTGCGAGTCGGACTCGCGCACGAAGGGTTCCGTACCATAATGCAAAAAAAAAAACGAAAAAAAAAAGCAAAAAAAAACGGTCACCCATCCAAGTACTGACCACTCCCGACGTTGCTTAACTTTGGTCAAAAATCACGTTTGTTGTATGGGAGCCCCATTTAAATCTTTATTTTATTCTGTTTTTAGTATTTGTTGTTATAGCGGCAACAGAAATACATCATCTGTGAAAATTTCAACTGTCTAGCTATCACGGTTCGTGAGATACAGCCTGGTGACAGACAGACGGACGGACGGACGGACGGACGAACGGACGGACAGCGAAGTCTTAGTAATAGGGTCCCGTTTTACCCTTTGGGTACGGAACCCTAAAAAGTGAAAAGATATGTACCTACAGCTAAAGTATACATTTTATCTTATCTTAAAATATACCTACAGAATATACAAGAGAAGAAACAGGATAAAACTGCCTTTCACTCCCACAAGTCCCATAGCATAAGACAACATAGTATAGTAAGCAATGTTTTGCATAATGAGAACCTCCTTTTTTGAAGGCAATTAAATGGGGGTAACGGTACGGAACCCTTCGTGCGCGAGTCAGTCAGATGTCATTTAAAAAAACATTTCAAAAAAACCATCCATAACCAACATAGAATAAAACAAGGATTTGAGATGCTAGAGCAGAAATAATAAGGCTGCACTTCCACCAGAGATGTGCGCGGACGGGTAGTGAGGGATGTGTTTGTTAAAAAACTAATAAAATCACTTCAATTACATATCCTCGCTCAGTGCAGCTGTAGGGGACAATATTCTACTAGTTCCTAACATGGTATAATAATATACTCCGCCTGGTACTCCATTCCGAGATTCGCGTATGACCTAACTGACACGCGCCTATCATCATGCTGTTTACAGGTTCTCAAACTTTGAAATGTGGGAGAATTTTAACCAACGGTGAAAATTATTTTAACGGCATTAATTTTAAGTTATTCATGTAGAAACATAGTAAAATAAAACAAATCTAATGTATTAAATTAAACTTTATTTATCTATACAAGACAAACGTTTAAAAAACTAATTCACAGTTACACATTAATTACCAAGCTTACGACGTGAAAAGTTTGGAAAACACTGCGACTGCTGACACTGAGCGAGAAGGAAATAACAATTAACACGCGTTCGACAAGGATGACGGTCAGGGCATGAAGTTATCTAGATCCGAATTGTCAAATGTGCACAGCGCTATCCTGTGTTGCCAGTAGTATAAACAGAATTACCCGAAAGTCTGAAATTTCTTTCGTGAATCGGAAGATATTGCTAACGAGTAATTAAAAATGACGTGTTATTGTAAAATTTAAGCTAAAATACATATAAATGAAAATTATAAAATTATAAAGAAATATTTTAACTTATTAACCATAGGTATAATGTACCCATGTAACATGTTATGTTGAAATAAAGTGGCAATGTTATTGTGACGTAGGCCCGTGTCACTCTGGGAATGGAAGACCATGTTTTATTAGACCATGGTTCCTAACAAACAAATCCCTCCTACCCTACAAATCCTTGCACATGTCTGATAGACCGCAGCCTAAATAAATTAGGTGCCTGGTCCCTTTTTTTCAACACCAAAAAACCTTGCTTATAATTAATGGGCGGACGACGGATGCAATATACATCAAAATCATTCATGACTATAAAATTACTTACTGAGCACCCTGGGCCCGCAGATGGTCTGTAAAGAAAACCACCATGGTGTGCAAAACGTCTCTTCCTTTGTAGAGTGTTTGGGCTATTCTTCTGCTATTGTACCAGGCACGATGGCACTAACTTCTGCAAAGGACACAATTTCAGGGACAACATCAACTAGGTACTATAGTAGGTATCTACATATATAAGGCTGTACGCTTTCTTGTATTATGTGTATTTAGTCTCACATTTTGCTTAATTAGAGAGTGAGATGCAATGCACATTGGACAGATGGAATACCACCCTATCTTCTGTTACTTCTGGTTGCTTCTAGTATAAAACTATTTCAACATTATTTAATTAATATAGGCACAGTAGGTATATAACTTATATAAGTTACACTTATTAGTTAAGTTTTTATTTAACAAGTAGACTCATTGAAAAAAAACTATTTGGAATTAAAATTCACGCAATGAAAATTAATAATTGTTAACCAGGGCTCGGAACCGGTATTTTTTAATAACCCCGAAATAGCACAATATTTATAATTATTTTATGCTCTTTACGTAGGACTGAATCATGTATTTAGGTAACGACTTTGTATTATTAGGTTATTCCTTTAAAAATGAAATGATATACCAAAGAACGAAAAAGAACGTAATAATACCGGTATTTTTGTATGGAGCAAATACCGGTTTCCGACCCCTGTTGTTAACAAAGAAAACCAAAAAGAATTTTTGAAAAAAGTTATTTAGATTTAATGATACCTAATTAATAGTTAAAAGAAAAATAGTAAACATACCTTAGCATGAAAAAAACAGTGTTCCACTTCGTTTATATTTGCGGGGAAATGAATCAAGTATCTTAGGTTTAAAATAGGAATCACACTAGAACTCTCTTTCTGCGCGGACGACGAAATCCTTGCGAAATAATTATATGCGAAGGATTGATTGTTACCAGCGGAAAAATATAGGAAAGCCATAGGAAATTTTCCTTATTACTTATTTTCTATAGTTTCTCACCAATAAATATAAGATAAACTAGAGTAAACTGCATATATAAAACAAACAATCTCATTTGAAACATTATCAATGTATTTCTGAATTTTGTGACTGACAGGAGCATGACAGGAGTAATTATAATTTTTTACGTAGCAACATTTTGCGGGAAATGCGGGAAAGGCCGGGATGTTATAATAGCGTTCACCCATAGACTTATAATATATAGAGACGGTGTCTCAGCGAGCTGTCACTGTTGCCACTTTTGTTTAGTGTACGATTAACAATGAGGCCCACCTTGCTGTAGCCATGTCGATAAAGTCATATCGATAAACTATCGACATTTCTTGCAATTTTAATTTTACTTCGAAGGCTTAACGATACCTAAAATGACCAAAAACGCTTTTATTCTTTATTGTGGTTATCAGATCACAATTTTATAGTCACGCCCCAGCAGGGAACCAAGGGAAAGTTCAGATATTTAATTAAAATACATAAATACCTCCTAAAATAGGTGTTCCGCAATAATTGAATTATATTATTATATATAATGGATAATGGCTAATGGATAATGACATTAGCATTTCAATTATGTTTATGTTTAACGAAGATATTGAAGCTTCAATTAATCGCTATTTCGTTCCGCTGTGTAGCGTTTATCGATATATAACATGATTAAAATCGACTTTTCACATGCCTAAAAGAGCACACATATACGCTTTTACGCAAACATACACAGCCTGGGCGCATCAAGAAAGGCAACACTTGATTTGAAGTCCACCTTGTCAACAGTATGGTTCTCCTTTTTTGACAAACGGCATTTTTAAAAGAGCGAGGAGAGAGAAATGATACTAGTTGCTGCGCCGTGAAAGAGAACAGAAAACGTTGGGCCCTTGCGTTCACCCATAATCTGCCCATAATCAAATACAATACATATTTTAAAATATATATTTTCAATAAAAGATCATTTTAGTATGAATTATTATTGTAATTGTAATTTATGAAAATAAAATAGATCAAGCATATTTCATATAAGGTTTAAGGTTTAAAGACATTTATTCTCATAAAGACAATACATGATTGACGTGAGAACATTTTTAAAATACATATTTACATCTAATATCGTCGTCGCAACATAACAAAAATAAGATAAGTACATATTTTATGTATTAGGATTAACTGAAAAACATATAACACATAGGGGAGACCGGGAACAATAGAAACAATTTTCCTTTAACCGTCTGTAACCGTTATATTTTTATGAGTAGAAAGATGTACGCCCAAAATATTTCAAGGTTAGTTATCTGGTTCCTAAATTAAATGTATTTGGATGGTCTATATAGTTTTTTGACAATAATTTAATAAAGAGAATGGGGCAGCATGGTTCAATTGACCTCACATGACTGTCAATTGAAACACTATGTAAGGTCAATTGAAACACTCGAATATCTTCGACACAATGAAAGTCCTTATATCTGTTTTAATATTTTTCATCACTACCTCTGCATACAATGAGCTCATCAAAAGTTCGCAAGCATAAAATAAATATTTCTCAATTTATGAGCATCTGAACATCTCGATAAAAACACGCGGGGAAAAAGAAAAAGTATACGACTTTCAGTTTTCTTTGTTGCTGCTACCTTATACATTTATCTTAACCAAAGTAGTTTTAATGCAATTATAAAATATAACGATATAGAATCGCAGAAAAAAGCATAATCATGTTTCATACAAAAGTGCTTGTTTCAATTATAACAATGTTTCAATCACAACCAATCCGTGTACCTACCCTGTGACAACGAGTGTTGCAAACGTCGGGATGTAAAATGAAATAATAGACGCAATAAAATAATCAGTTTAAATTGTTTTATTAAACAAAAACATGGCGATATGCCAAATCAAAAAATCCTAAACTCTCTAAAATGAATAACTATTACGTAAGGTTTGTCACCGACTTTAAAACGTGATTAAAATGTAATCTGTACCTAAATGAACGGATTATTTTTGGTTTGTCAGTTTTTATTTAAGGCCGTTATTTTTTAAATATTTTATCTAAGTTTCATTATATTTTTATTTAAAATATATTTTTTTTTTGCTTTCATCATCAGCTTATCGTCACAATCACCAAATGATTCTTTTCGAGAGCAGCTGCATGAGTTACTAAACATTTGTAATATTGTATACCTACAAACATACGGTTCAAACAGAGATCCTCCTTCCCTTCAAAACCTTCTCCAGAATGTAACAAACACTTTTCTGAAAACCGCATTAAAATCGGTTTAGCCGAACGCGAAATATCGCGAACAAACATACATACAAACATACGGGTCAAACTGAGAACTCCCTTTTTTATTAAGTCTGTTAAAAACAAATGTTCACATAAAAAAACTGCAGTTTTCTAAAAAAAACTTCGTAGATCCATAATGTATGAACTAGGTCAAAAACTACATAACTAATAGTGAACATCAATAGAACAAATATGTGCATCAAATACAGAACCTCCTTATATTTTGAAGTCGGCTACTTTTGGGGACGATTAAAACGCGAGGACGATTGAAACGTTTCAATCGTCCACAAGCAAGTTGTTTCTATCGTCCCCATGTGGCGTAGCCTATACAAATTTTACCTTACTTAACACTATACAACCTAACATCTTATAAATAATAGATTTCATAAATTAAATCTCAACATTTACATATCAACAAAATAAATCCACAATAAATAATATTTTAAACGAGCATCGGTGTTTAACGCCTCAAATTCGACATACGCATCGCGTAGTATAGGTATCCATAGCGCGCCGCCGCGCGCGCTTATGAATGAAAGCTTGACTAGTCGATACTCGCCCTTCACGACGCAACCACGCGGCTCGCCTGCGCTCGCGCGGCCATATTTCGATTTACGTGTGGACTGTAATTGTTATTATTTATACTAACGTTACTAACTATGTTTGTGCTTGCGATTGTGCTTATCAAGTACCTAATAAACTAACAAGTGTGTGCTATAAACTAATCTATAAACCGAAGACTTACTAACTAATGCGGTGGTTGTGTTTATACCTACATAGACTTATCTATCCTGTGCAGCGCCTTCTATCTTATGTTTAAATTGGGTTATTTCTACTGTAAAGAATAGTGACATTCTCTGTTCGTGTTTCTTTTTGTGCCTGCATATTTAATTAAATAAAAGACATTAATAAATAAAGCAGTGTTATCAGTTACTACGAAACATCAACCCTATACTGGTGACCACGACAGGAGCCATGGGAACACGGGATAACCAGCCGCCGTCGACCGCTCAACCACCAGTGATTCCTGGAAACGCCGCTAGTGAGGAGACAGTGCCCGCGAGCGAAACACCTAGAAATCTGCTACCCGGCACTAGTGATGGGAACGTGTCGGTGTCGGTAAATAGTCACGACGTATTTAGAGTGGGGATAAAAGTGCCTCCCTTTTGGCCAGAAGAGCCAGACATCTGGTTTGCGCAAATCGAGGGACAATTTGACCTGCAAAGGATAACGAGTGACACGACCAAATTTAATTACGTCATTAGCCACCTAGACAATCACCACTCACGGGCGGTCAAAGACATTATTATTAAACCTCCCCCAAGCGGCAAGTATGAAAAACTCAAAGGTGAGCTGATCAGAAGATTGAGCGACTCGAAAGAAAAGCGCATCAAGCAGCTGATGATGCACGAGGAGCTGGGCGAGCGGAAGCCGTCGGAGTTCCTGCGCCACCTCCAGGGCCTAGCGGGCGTCAGCGTGGACGAAGATTTTATGAAGACCATGTGGATCGGCCGCCTGCCGCACGGAATCCAAACTGTGTTGGCCGGGCAACCCAGCACAGCGACGCTAGAAGCCCTGGCTGACCTGGCGGATAGGGTCAACGACCTAGCTTCAGCGACGCCACGCGTGGCAACCGTCGGCAACGCAGTACCCGGCTCAGTGATCAGCGACCTCGCCAAAGAACTGGCGGAACTTCGGCGGGAGCTTCGGGAGTTGAAGACTGGACCTGGTCGAACCTCCAGATCCCGCACCTCATCCGCGCGAGGCAGCCGCAGCAACTCCAGGCAACGCTCCGAATCGAATTATAGAAAATACCCAACATGCTGGTATCATAGCAAATTCGGAGAGAAAGCCAGCAGGTGCACCCGCCCATGTGACTACTCTTCGGAAAACGCGAAGGGCGGTCGATAATGGCGGCTGACGATTGCCCTCCAACTTCAAGAGGCCGCCTGTTCGTGACCGATCGATCTTCGAAGACGCAGTTCCTGGTCGACACTGGTAGCGACCTCTGTGTCTACCCAAGGTCATCACTTCGCGAACGTCGTTCAAAAACGAACTATAGTTTATGCGCAGCTAATGGTTCTAGTATAAGTACATATGGGTATGTCCATTTTGATTTAGACCTTAGTTTACGTAGAACATTTCCATGGCGCTTTGTAGTGGCAGATGTGACAAAACCAATAATTGGCTTAGATTTTTTAAACTTTTATGATCTCTTGGTTGATTGTCGCCGTAAACGATTAATAGATAATCTCACGTTGCTCTCAGCTGCCGCTACCTCAGCCCATGGTTGTAATATTTCATCTGTGAAAGTAGTGACTGGCGAGTCTCGTTATCATAAAATACTTGACGATTACCCCGAAATCACTCGTCCAGCCGGTACACATCACACTGTTAAGCATAACACCGTACACCACATTAGAACAACACCAGGCCCTCCAGTCTCCTCCCCACCCCGCCGTTTAGCCCCCGACAAGCTCAAGATCGCGCGTCAGGAATTCCAGTCTATGCTGGCCAATGGTACAGCTAGACCTTCGGAAAGCCCGTGGTCATCACCACTACCTGGCGCCGAAGAAAAACAACGGGTGGCGTCCCTGCGGCGATTACCGTAAGTTAAATGCCCGCACTGTGCCTGACATGTATCCGATTAAACACATTCACGACTGTACGCACAGTGTTGCAGGTTGTAGCGTATTTAGCACAATTGACCTCGAAAAAGCGTATAATCAGATACCTGTCAGCCCCAAGGATATACCAAAGACCGCTATTACAACCCCTTTCGGTCTATATGAGTTTCCCTACATGGGGTTTGGCTTCAGAAACGCGGGGCAAACTTTTCAACGGTTTGTTGACGAGGTGACCAGAGGCCTCGATTTTGTCTATGCGTACTTGGATGATTTCCTCATTTACTCACGCAGTGAAGCTGAGCATGAGGAACATCTCCGCAAAGTTTTCCAGAAGCTGAAGGACTACGGCCTCATGGTGAACGCAGCCAAGTGCGTGTTTGGTGAAAAAGAGGTAACATTTTTAGGATACCGGATCTCAGAGAGAGGCTGCAAACCGCTTGACTCCAAGGTACAGGCAGTTAAGGAATTCCCGCCTCCTACAAACGTCCGGCAACTTAGAGGTTTTCTGGGTATGCTCAATTTTTACAGGAGATTTCTTCCGCGAGCAGCCCAGATCCAGGCTCCTCTTCACGCTTTACTGACTGGTTCGGTAAAAGGTTCCCAGCCCATCACTCTCGAAGGAGAGACTCTAGCAGCCTTCGAAGCCTGCAAAGAGAGCTTATCCAATGCTGCTCTGCTGGCTCACCCCGACTGCTCCGCTAATCTCGCTGTGGTTACAGATGCATCAGATAAAGCCCCCGGTGCGGTGCTACAGCAGTTCAGGGACGGCACATGGGAACCGCTCGCGTTCTTCTCGAGGAAGCTTACACCTTCACAAGTTAAGTACTCTCCCTATGACAGAGAGCTGCTTGCCATTTATGAAGCCATAAAATACTTTCGGCACATGCTCGAGGCCAGGCATTTTGTCGTATATACCGACCACAAACCGATCAGTTTCGCATTTCACGAACGAAAAACAAACTGTTCGCCGCGTCAGTACAGACATCTCGACTTCATCTCTCAGTTCACAACGGACATCCGGCATATATCCGGAAAGGATAATGTTGTCGCCGATACACTGTCGCGTATCGAAGAACTGGGAGCACCGGTAAGTCTCGAGGCGCTAGCCGAAGGTCAAACTTCTGATCCTGAGTTACAAGCACTTCTAAGCGAAGGTTCATCACTGCAACTGCGAAAGCTGCATGTACCTGGTAGTCGTGTCCCTCTGTACTGCGACATCAGTACCCCGACCTCCAGGCCTTATGTCAGTAAGTACTTTCGCAAGCAAGTTTTTGATAGTTTGCACTCTCTTAGCCACCCCGGATCCAACGCGTCGGCTAAGCTAGTCGCCGAAAGGTTTGTGTGGCCCGGCGTTCAGAAGGACTGCAGAGAGTGGACTCGCGCGTGTATCCAGTGCCAGCGGGCTAAGGTCAATCGACATGTGACCGCCCCGCTTGGTACCTTCAACTTACCGCGCACCCGTTTCAAACAGGTTCATATCGATTTGGTCGGTCCTCTTCCTCTCTCGCATGGATATCGGTACTGTCTGACAGCCGTAGACCGGTTCACCCGGTGGCCGGAAGCAGTACCGATCGAGGACATTACTGCGGAAACTGTTGCCAAGGCTCTACTATCAAACTGGATAGCTCGATTCGGCTCTCCAACAGACATTACAACCGACCGCGGAAGCCAGTTTGAATCCGAGTTGTTCCAATGTCTGTCAAAGTTGGCCGGATTCGAACACAAAAGGACAACAGCCTATCATCCAGCGTGCAATGGATTAGTGGAGCGATTCCACCGTCAGCTAAAAGCCGCAATAGTATGTCACGCGAACGAGAAGTGGACCGAATCATTACCCTGGGTTCTACTAGGAATAAGAACTGCCTTCAAGGAAGACTTACAGTCATCTTCAGCCGAGCTGGTGTACGGAGAACCTCTAAGGCTTCCTGGTGAGTTCTTTGACTCAACCATGACTGGTACAACAGACATGTCTGTGTTCACCGCCAGACTCAGGAACTTCGCCGAAAAGCTAAGACCTACACCTGCTTCTCGACACACAAAACCTAAGGTATTCGTTTACAAAGAGCTTCCGACCTGCGAATACGTGTTCCTCCGAGAGCACCCATCGCGAGGTCCACTGCAACCAGCATACTCTGGACCCCATAAGGTAATATCTCGTGATGACAAGGTTTTCAGGATTGTTCTGCACAACACAGAGAAGACAGTGTCCATAGACCGACTTAAGCCGGCCTTCACATTGTCTCCCGACGTGGGAAGTGATAATCACGCTACTGTTCCACCTACGATAGCAAATCATCACTCTCGTCAACAGATCACTCCTAGTGCTACACCTCAACAACCTGATCAGCCTGTAATAATTCCTGCAGCTACAACTGAACAGAACGTCACACGTTCCGGTCGTCAGGTAAGATTCCCAGATCATTACAAGGATTATTATCGCCCTGGACGGTCTCTGGGGGGGAGTGGTGTGGCGTAGCCTATACAAATTTTACCTTACTTAACACTATACAACCTAACATCTTATAAATAATAGATTTCATAAATTAAATCTCAACATTTACATATCAACAAAATAAATCCACAATAAATAATATTTTAAACGAGCATCGGTGTTTAACGCCTCAAATTCGACATACGCATCGCGTAGTATAGGTATCCATAGCGCGCCGCCGCGCGCGCTTATGAATGAAAGCTTGACTAGTCGATACTCGCCCTTCACGACGCAACCACGCGGCTCGCCTGCGCTCGCGCGGCCATATTTCGATTTACGTGTGGACTGTAATTGTTATTATTTATACTAACGTTACTAACTATGTTTGTGCTTGCGATTGTGCTTATCAAGTACCTAATAAACTAACAAGTGTGTGCTATAAACTAATCTATAAACCGAAGACTTACTAACTAATGCGGTGGTTGTGTTTATACCTACATAGACTTATCTATCCTGTGCAGCGCCTTCTATCTTATGTTTAAATTGGGTTATTTCTACTGTAAAGAATAGTGACATTCTCTGTTCGTGTTTCTTTTTGTGCCTGCATATTTAATTAAATAAAAGACATTAATAAATAAAGCAGTGTTATCAGTTACTACGAAACATCAACCCTATACCCACACCTCGTTTATCACTTCAAAGTCAAATATTATATATAAGAAAGGCTCGAACGCGCTGATCAACGGCCCTTAAAACAATCGTTTATTCCTAACTCGAATACCAAAATAATTTGATTAGTCAAAATACAAGAGTAAACGAAGTTATAAGAAAATATACGAGAGCAGAAGTTCTTACTTTTTACCGCGAAAAACTGGTTTAGCTCGTGGACACCCCTGTCTCGCACCATCACTCGAGCCCTACTGGTCAAGGATTCAAACATGGCCGACCGCGTGTACCGAGTATTGCGTCAGACGCGTAGGTATTATAGTTTTCGAGAAATTTGACTTGTTTCAATCATGACGTGTTTCTATTGTCCCCGGTCTACCCTAACCTTAATTTTTAATTTACTAAAAATAAAATCACACTGTTTATTAAATATCAGTATTTAAATTTTCAAATGATCTTTGCAAGTCAAATAGAGAACTAGAATTATTTTTACTCCATCATATTATTAGCATTAG
This sequence comes from Cydia splendana, assembly GCF_910591565.1. Lineage (NCBI taxonomy): Eukaryota > Metazoa > Arthropoda > Insecta > Lepidoptera > Tortricidae > Cydia > Cydia splendana. The sequence continues at coordinate 4,090,171 of NC_085968.1, forward strand.
CATGATATTAAATACTTAATTATGAACGCAACTGTAATAGAGGTTATGATTTTTGTAGCGCTGACAACACCACAATTGGCTGCCGGCTGGGATTGCGATCGCCGGCCGGGGAAGATTTGATGAACTTGTGAGTGAAAAGGACGTGATATTCCGGAATGTAGTGACCAATAATAGAAGGGCCACGTCTCCCGAAGCCGACTACGGCTTGCCATCATTTTCGTACTCCCAGAATAGATTTGTGCGCCGGCAAACACACAGGAAACATCGCAAAACCAAGAAACATTTTAGGTAAACATGGTGTCTTATCGTTTCTAAGTACCTACTTGTAATTAGGTAGGTATCCGTCTAATGAAATCTAATCTTTTAGTATTGATACTGCGCTTTCTGATAATCTGTGTTTGTATTGAAAATGTACATAAATTATTGATTCGTATATTACTTAACTATGTACTTACTTTATTTATAGTTCCAATAATTTTTAGAAAGTTGTTAACTTAAGTGTTTTCAGAAACTACTTCTGTTCATATACCTATTACCTACCTATGCCCAGAACTAGTTTTCAGTCTGACCCTCCTAAGATATTTTTAATGAGTTACCTAGTGAAAGTTTTTTTAGAGGGTTGAAAATACTAATAAATTCCAATAAAAGTTATGTATTTATTTTACACCTAAATAACAGTAATAAGATAAAGGCCAGAATAAAATGTTTCAATTTCTGTTGGCAATTATACTCAAGTGCTCTCTCCATTTCTTGTTGTATTGTAATATAACATGTAACCTTGATTATTCGATTATAGTACAAACAGCAACACTCCTAATCGTACATCAGTGGACAACATGTGAGCTATCATAATCGCTGCAGACTTTTCTTGGTCTAACTCTAGGGATGTCTTACTGCACGCGTTTTTTTTTTAATTCACTCCGGCTTATAAAATGTTTTTACTAATTTATTGTTACAGCATACAGATCAGCTGAAAATGGCAGTGAACAAGAAATATATGGACTTGTACCTCACTGAGGTCTACAAGAAGTTCATAGCTATAAAGGATGAGGACTACAGAAAGTCACAGGATATCTTTAAGAAGGTGTTCGACCAGGTCAAACAGAAAATGGGCGAGAATTGCAACTACTTCAGCAAGTACAGCAAAGAGGTAGGTTTGGTTTGACTGCAACTCTGAAGCCATCCCTCTCACTCACTTTAAAAACACGACTATCCCTCTTATGTCGCGCTCGCACTACACGACGCTTGTGTGCAAATGAGAGCAAGGATGCTATCAGGCGACTGACGACTTGACAGACGGGCTTTCAAATAAGTCCCACTGAATCATAGGGATCATCCATTAATTACGTCACACGAATTTATAGGTTTTTTTACCCCTCCCCCCTCCTTGTCACACTTGGTAACATTTTGCAAACCCCTCCCCCCCTGGTGTGACGTCACATTTTAGGCAATTTTGTTTTCAACGAAATCGACAATATTAACTCGGCATTATTATTTTAATAAAAAAATATTTTTGATATATAAATATTAGTAATTTTATAACACAACGAAAGTTACATCCAAAATCTCATTATTTAACTGTACAGCGAATAAAAAAATATAAATTAATTTTCGGTTACTGATGAAGTTAAAGTGACATCACAATGTTTGTGACTCCCCCCTCCCCCATGTCACAACATGTCACATTTTCTTGACCCCCTCCCTCCCCCGAAACGTGTGACGTAATTAATGGATGACCCCATACGTAAGGGCGTTATAAATCTAAGTTTCGTTAATATGTCTCTCTTTCACTTGCATAATCGAGCGATAGGGAGGCAAATTGATGAACGATGTAATTCGCAGTAGTAGCCCAGTTTGGAAAAAAAAGAAAGGTAATGATAGGTATCTATTTTATTTGTGGCGAATCAGACGTTTAATAGTAATTAACGTTATTTTTGGGTTACTAATGGATTACCGAAATATTTTTGCCAGATTTTCATATCCCAAACAATTTATCCCAAAAATATAAAATCCAACTAATCATTTCCCAACTAAACAAGTCGAAAAAAAATATTTTCCAAGAGAATGATATGCAAAAAAATATTTTGACATTTCCTTACTTTGGCAACATTTATTTTACCAAATTTTAATTACTCGAAAGTATTAGTTGGCAAAGAATACAAAAACCATAACAAAACATGACAAATGTAACAGTTATCAAAAAAAGAAATTGCCAATTTTTATTTGAACAAATTTTAATTTCTCCAAATGAGTACTTACCAAAGAATACAAAAACCAAAACTAAACGTGACAAACTATTGTATTTTGTCATTTTCTTATTTTGACAATTATTATTTCACATTTTGTTATTTATTTAATAAATACTTTAAATAATTCCAAATTTAGTAATGGCAAATATTACAGAACAAATGTCAAAAATTATTATCTGTAGGGTTACCACCCTAGTATTTTAATTTGCATTTCACTAATATTTTAATAAGTGGGTAGGCTCCGATAACAATCCCTTTTTTTAAAGTAAGTGAGACCCGGCAGCCGGTCGACGAAGCCCCGCTTCGCGGGGCTTCTATTTTCTGCTCTAAGGAACACAAGGTAACTAACGAACCTATCTAGGTGGAAATATACGTAATACTGTCGTGTTTTTTCAATGCGGGGGGCTCCGATAACAATCCCTTTTTTTAAAGTAAGTGAGACCCGGCAGCCGGTCGACGAAGCCCCGCTTCGCGGGGCTTCTATTTTCTGCTCTAAGGAACACAAGGTAACTAACGAACCTATCTAGGTGGAAATATACGTAATACTGTAGTGTTTTTTCAATGCGGGGGCTTCGCCCCCCGAGCCCCCCTTTCGGGGGGCTTCGCCCCCCCGTCCCCCCTTTTGGTAGCTTTCGCGTGGTTTAGACTAACGCAACATATTCTAAAGTATGACTTAATTAATAAAAAAACAATTGTTGCATATTACAATCCCCTTTTTTAAAGCAAGTGAGACTCGGCAGCCGGTCGACGAAGCCCCGCTTCTCGCTTCGCGGGGCTTCTATTTTCTGCTCTGAGGAACACAAGGTAACTAACGAACCTATCTAGGTAAAAATACAGGTAATACTGTAGTGTTTTTACAATGCGGGGGGCTCCGATAACAATCCCTTTTTTTAAAGTAAGTGAGACCCGGCAGCCGGTCGACGAAGCCCCGCTTCGCGGGGCTTCTATTTTCTGCTCTGAGGAACACAAGGTAACTAACGAACCTATCTAGGTGGAAATATACGTAATACTGTAGTGTTTTTTCAATGCGGGGGGCTTCGCCCCCCCGTCCCCCCTTTTGGTAGCTTTCGCGTGGTTTAGACTAACGCAACATATTCTAAAGTATGACTTAATTAATAAAAAAACAATTGTTGCATATTACAATCCCTTTTTTTAAAGCAAGTGAGACTTGGCAACCGCTCTAAGGAACACAAGGTAACTCACGAACCTACCTAGGTAATAGTGGTTTTTTGGGCAGCTTTCGGGCTGTTTAGTTTCCCAAACCAAACTAAGCACCCACTTTACCTAACCTAGCCGTAACACATTTTTAATAACCTAATGTTTTGGATAGACATAATTTGTCCAGTAGTGGTTTTGCAATACATTTGTTTGAACAAACATTTTTTAAGTAAAGATATTTTTGGAAAAAATAATTTTGTCCAGTGATTCATTTGACGAAAATAAATTTGAGCGAACATTTATAGTCTAAGTAAAACATTTGGAAAAAAAACAGTTGGTCTTATAAAAGTTGCAAAGTAATAGTTTGGGAAATGATCATTTGTCGGAATTTAAGTTTGTTAAATGTTCATATGGGAAAGATTGAGTTGACAAACGTGCAGTTGGTAAAATTTGGTTGGGAAACGAAATTTGGTCAAAAAAGTTTCGGTAAATTAAAAGGATCCCGTTATTTTTTTTTATTTTTACAAGCTTTTATGTATTTAGTTTCACCTGACCGTTGTCTGTCTGTTTGTCGGTCTGTAATAAAATCTTGCAAGTTAAATTTGATCCACTTCCCGGTTTCCGATTGAGCTGAAATTTTGCATGCATGTATAAATCGGATGACAATGTAATATTATTGTACCATATCGAGCTGATCTGATGATGGAGACAGGAGGTGGCCATAGGAACTCTGTGATGAAACAACGCAACCTAATTGTGTTAGGGGTTTTTAGAATTGTCTCGATGAGTATTAGTTGTCTGTTGTAAGAAAAGTACAGTCAACGATAAAAGCTTGTACCAAAAATGATTTTTTTGCCAATAACTTATTATTTTATTTATTCAAACAAAATTTATACAGTCTGACAGTATGAACCAAATCACTGAACAATTTAGAGTTAACTTATATGCTATGGGTACACAAAACTTTACAAAAACAGTTTTATAAAATAACACTACCATCCATCGCCTCGCAATACTTCAGACAGATACTACATACACTTGCCCATCAACTTGCAAATGCAAACAAATCACTTTCAGGAGCCCATGACAGAAGCGCGTTCAGAAATTTTAGAGCGCGAATGAGAGGAGATTTTAGGTGTGCTGCAGTACGCGTTGGTGGAACTGCAAGAAGGTTATGGTGTCTAGGCCTTAGTTCCTGCTTGGATAGGAAAGGCACAGAGAGCCTCACTATCTGTGCCACTAGGTCAGGGCAGTCGGAATCTCCGCGCAAAGTTCTACAAGCCACTACCAGAAGATTATGGTTATACCTCAGAGAGTTGAATCCCAGGGATCCTAACAAAAATATTGTAGGGTATAAACATATATCATGAGATAATGACAAGATAAAAGGCCCTACCCAATAGCTTAGCTAGGCATGGGCGAAGCTGCCCCTTGCCCACGGCCTCGCCTAAGGGGGGCCAGGAAAGCCAACCCTTTTTATTCGCTTAGGAATACACATTGAAAGAATAGGGCCTCGCAGATGCTACTTCGCTCACGGCTAAATTAGTTCACGCTACGCTACTGGCCCTAATTATCTGTTCTAATACAAAACATCTCAATATATAATTTCACGTCCCAGGTCCTATACGGCGGGAGCGTATCCGATGGCATAAAGGTGTCCAAACTGGACGAATTCGACATGGACATCGTGATCCGTCTCCCCATCAACTACGACGACGGAATCTGCCTCGAGACGGACATTCCCGGCTATGTGCGGATGAAGATCACAAATGCCTTCGACCATTTGGATAAACAGCCGGATTGGGAGAAGTGTCATAAAGTCACTAGAGAGTGGAGGTGCGTACACAATGTACACATACTACTTACTGTATCCGAAGTATAAAGGTGTCAAAACTGGATTAATTCGACATGGACATAGTGATCCGCCTACAAGATACATACATCCGATCTGCCTCAAGAGCAGCATTCCAGCTAGGCGTTTCTTCCCTTCTTGCAACTCAGTAGGCACCTATTCTTCTTTCATTCTTGAATCAAATTCACCTCTTCCATCCATTTTTCGTCGATTCACAACATTATAGATACATCATGCAATTCTTCTATCCTTTCCTAAATATTCCTCTAATCTAATACAATCACTGGGTGTAGCATCCCATTTCACCCTATGGGTAACTTGTAACGTGTGTCACGTCAAGATCGTGCAGTCTTTTGTAATGCTAAAAGAACGAGGTATATTTTTCGTAATTGGCCCTTTGAGGGGCTGGCCTTTCCCAGTTTGAAGCCAGTTACAGATTGGGGTTTTTGTCCTATTTCGACTGCCTACCTACCAAACTGTATTAATGATGGGATTGAACTTCTTTTTCTAGGGACAACGACAAATACTTCCTCCAGAACAAGTTCCGCGCCTGGATGCACGGCATCGTGCAGCGCGCCGTCAACGACATGAAAGGGGAGGTCCGTGTAAACGGGGACCTGTATCTGCTCAGCTACAAGTCAGCTGGCCCCGCGTTCACTTTGAATGTGAAGAATGGACCTGATGTCGCGCCGTTCAAGTTGGATGTGGATCTGGTGCCGGTTATACGGTTTTCGGTGCCACGGTGGCCTGATGGATACAGGTGAATATTTTATTCTACTATAGAATCTGGTTTAGCCGATTTAGGCATGATAGGACTAATATACTTTGGGTCATAGACTTGTATCTGCTCAGCTATAAATCACCTGGCCCCGCATTCACTTTGAATGTGAAGTATGATATATGTTGCGCCGTTCAAGTTGTAGGTACGTGGATCTTGTGCCGGTTATTATGTTTACTGATTGGGTCAGAGGCCTGCAAGTTTCTCAAGAGTCTAACGACTCGATTCGGAAAATGAATTAGATTTCTACTAGACTTCAACAAGTTACGATACGGATAATTTAAAGATATTTGTAAGATAGATATGTCAAATTTGACGTTTCTGTGATTCTGGAGGTCCTCTTGAACGATTTCGACAAGTTATGACTTAGATATCCAAGTCACATCTAGTCGATATCTAATGTAGATCTAGTTGATCTCTAAATCGTCTCAAGATCTTGTGATTATCTCGAAATCCGAATAGGCCTATAAGACTGTTACTTTACACAAAAGTCTTTGCATAAATAATTGGCATGATTTTCAACTTGGAATTGGTACTATTGGTAGAATATAATTATGTTGACCGTGACCATTAGGTACTGACTATATAAATAGCGATATAGGGTACAGATATGATTGTAATAGTTGAATGTTTGTCCCAACATTATGCAATGACACATCGCTAGAAAACCCAAAACGTTTTATCAAATTAAATATCCGGACCATTGCGTTCGGGACTCAATCGGGAATTCTAAGTACTACCAACAACTGACGACTCGTGAACCTTACGTCTTCTCAATAAGGTCTGGAATTGTCCGGTAACAGTGTATTGTAGATAAAGACACGACCACTTGAGTGGGTTGAGTGGGTCCCGATAACTTGTTGTGGTGACACGAAATCTCATAATGTTTCTTTGGTTTCCTGTAGATAAGTTTTTTTTTCGCTCGAGTCTTGGAGCTGTTATTTGTGACAGGACGAAAAGGTTAAAATAATTTTAGCTATTTTAACGTATTCTCTGTTCGTAATCGCTTTCCTCTACAAAGCGGGAAAACGCTGGGTTCGGCTACGATCGTAGCGCTACGAAAACGTTGGCGTTGAATGCGTTAAAATGAATTATGATGTGTCTCCAAAACTATTCGACGGGAACTGGATCTGGATTAAAACTTGTTAATTATGTTAAGATATTTTCTGCGCTTCTCCAAAGCAGTTAATCTTTTATTTATTTATTCGACCCATATTCGACCACGTCTAAAATACTGAACATAAACAATAATCTTTGACCTCTTTTAGAATTTTCTCCTACGCAGAATCATTTGAACTATTCAGTGCTGAAGGAGGTTTGAACTCTCGACCTGTGTTTTAGTTGATTTATTTTATGTTATGAGTTAAAACTTTGGGAAACAAACAGGCATAAACAATTCACATTATTACCTAATAACATTATAGCTATTCAGTCCATAAATACTTGCCATTCCGTTGTCTGTTTATTCAATCGAAAACATTATATATTAATCGAAAACATCGTAATATCTTTTGTCCAGAGGCTCTGTGTAAGGGTGGTATTCCATCTGTCCAATATCCAATGTGTATTTGCGTTTCACATTTTGCTTAGCGAGAGAGTGAGACGCAATGCACATTGGACCAAGAAATTGGAGAGGTGGAATACCAACCTAACACATCAGACTATTGTCCAGACAAATGGAGGGCAGCCAGAGTCGTGACTGGCTGGTGGTGCCGAAACCCAACAAGGGCCTCGAGGACACGCAGCAGAACCGGTGCTGGCGGCTCTCCTTCCAGGACTTCGAGCGCGACATGATGAAGGGGTGCCAACAGTTGAAGAGCACCATACGATTGGTAAGAGTTACTACAGGCTGATGGTCCTGAACTATAAGGGTCTGAGGACCAGCAGAATCGGTGCTGGCGGCTCTCCTTCCAGGACTTCGAGCGGGACATGATGAAGGGATGCCAACAGCTGAAGAGCACCACACGATTGGTAAGAGTTACTACAGGCTGATGGTCCTGAACTATAAGGGTCTGAGGACCAGCAGAACCGGTGCTGGCGGCTCTCCTTCCAGGACTTCGAGCGGGACATGATGAAGGGATGCCAACAGCTGAAGAGCACCACACGATTGATAAGAGTTACTACAGGCTGATGGTCCTGAACTATAAGGGTCTGAGGACCAGCAGAACCGGTGCTGGCGGCTCTCCTTCCAGGACTTCGAGCGGGACATGATGAAGGGGTGCCAGCAGCTGAAGAGCACCATACGATTGGTAAGAGTTAATACAGAGTGGTGGTCCTGAACAATAAGGCTCTGGGGACCAGCAGAACCGGTGCTGGCGGCTCTCCTTCCAGGACTTTGAGCGGGATATGATGAAGAGCACCATACGATTGGTAAGAGTTCCACTCTACAACAGAGGCACTCGCAGTGGTGAAGCCAAATTTTTGGTGTGGGAAGGGCTTGAGCTCAATTAGGGACCCTATTTTTTTTGGAGGGACTCGGATACTATTGAGAGGCACTTGATCCAATATACTTGTTGGCCATGCCAATGATTTTCGACATAATAGGCTTTGCTCTATCTGGCACAAAAATACATAAGGTCATAGCGTACACATTAGCAAAGCATTCACTTGTTGTAAGTACTACTTAAACGACGTCTACTGTAGACTTGTATGGAGGTATATAATCTTTTTTTTGTTACCGATAAGGAATGATAGCAACAATTGACAGGATGCGATGATTAGAATACTAATGAAGTAATTATCTTATACACGAATATAGTTAGCATTCATAATTAATTATTAACTTTTTAAAAGCTCCAGGCAAATTTCTATTATTACGGCGAAAACATGAGGGAAGGTTATGGATTTCACAGTGTAAGTATACGAGTATCTGTGGATATTCCACCGTAGCGTCGAGACTATGAATGAGGTGCCAATCGAATCGTTCTAGACAGTTGGCTAGTTGATTTGTAATTTTATGATGAGCTGAGCGTGGTAGTTTCAAAAACCCATTTTTAGTTACTTCTAAAGAAATTAAATACTTATGTATACTTGCAGGTAAAGAAGCTACGCGACGCGCTCGGCCTCAAATACATCGCTAGCTACTACATCAAAACCCTTTTCCTCTGGAAGATCACGCAAGAAAACGACCGCAAATACTGGCAGAACAAAATCGCCTTCCTCTTCCAAACCATGCTCGAAGACCTACACAACGCCATCGAGAAAAAAGAAATCAAATACTACTGGAATGATGAACTCAATCTCATTGAGGGTTTAAGACCGTCCCTGCAAAAACTCTACGCTGAAAAATTACTAGAAGTGATCAATTCTTTAAAAGCAGGCGCTATTGAAAAAGTAGTAGCCGCTTTGCTGAACGCTGAAGAACTCGCGGAATATAAGGAATCAGAATTTTACGAACAACATTTGGCCGTTCTTAATAATGCTACGTTAAAACACCAGAGTTCAGTGAAATCTGTAAGTAGTAATTGCAGCAATGGGAGTCAGGATGATGTTGACGCAAAAACTCAAATTGACGCGATCGGTTTGAAAACACTTATATCAAAGATGGATAAGTTGTCAGACAAGTTTGATAAAATGAGTGTGTGTTTGTTGGATAAAGTCGATGCGTTGTCGGATAAAGTAGATGCGCTGGCGGATAAGGTGGCGATGCAGGAGATGATATTGGAGGGTTTGGGTAAAAAGAAGGTTGAGAATGATATGGTTTTGAATCTTCTTGGCGCTGATCCGCTGCCGGGGGTTTTTGCAGATGTGGTACATTAGGCAAACTTGTGTTTGTACAGTTGAGGTACAAGTTGGAAGCCGGCGACGTGTCGCTACTGCAGACGACACGACTGGTTTCTAGGTATTTCTATGAAGACCATTCGAAGTTAGTGACGCGTCGCCGAGCGACTTGTCGCCCTACCGCAGATCAGCATTGCCTCTCTCACTCTCACTCGGAGTCAACTGCATATGCAGTTGGGGTGGAAATTTTAACACAGCGACATGACGCCGCGACTTGAACATCTGCAGTTGTCGTCTGGAGTCGCGACACGTCGCCGGGTTCCAACTTGTACCTTTAGCATGATTAGTAGCACATATGACAACACATGAAAAGTATGTGCCAACTTCTTAAAAAAAATACTTATCCCTGCAGTTCGCGTTAAGAAACTATACACTAAATTGTTTTGCATGTAGAGACAAGTCTCTCAATGTATTTCCGGACCGATACGACCTTCAAAACTTCAAAAAAGACATTGTATTACAATGGGATTAGTTATACATGTAGTACATGACCAAAAAATTGTCACCTAATGCTTCAGATGCATGCTGTACTATTTTTGTTCCGTCTAATGGTGCTTTTTAAAGAGTTGGGCGCGATTTCAAAGCACCTTCACCTTCAGGGCGTAGCCAACGTGCCAGTCGTTAACGCTCCGTACCGTATCATAGTCATCTCTCTCTCTATCACTCTTCCACCCTAGTGCGACAGTGACAGTTGCATTTCATTCGCTACGGAGCGTTAACGATTGCACGTTGGCTACGCAGTACGATCTCTTTATTTTGACTACTTTAGATAAGGTTTATAATAAGGCATAGTAAACGCAACTACTCGTAATAATAAGTATATTATGGTCGTAGTGCAATATATAAGACATCACTTTTTAAATTATGTAAGTTTTAAATACTTATTATGGACGTAGGCAGGTCAGTCCACGGTTACTCTGCACTGCCTTGACAAGCGATAGTGTTTGAAATGCCACAATAGACGTCGAATTGCTATATAACTAAGAAACAACGTTTCATAAAGATATATTCGTTTCATAAGAAATTGTATATAGGGTGACTGCTATAGTTATTGGCCACTCTTAAAAATAAGACTTCTATTGCCTTGTTTCTTTCTACCTTACTACAGAATAAATAATAGTACTAGGTCCAGAAGACTCACTCTCTAACAAAACGCGTTTGTTACGATCAGGACAGATATGGCCGCTAGGTGGCGACAGCGCCACGCGCGGCTTATGGCTAGCCATCAAAATTGGTGTGGAACGGATGTACTTTTAGCTACCTGTTGCAAAGCGACGAAATCGCGGAGTGAGCCACGCCTGACCTTACTTAGTGTCCAATAACTATAGCAGTCGCCCTACTCGAGAAAATTATTCATCTATCGCCGTGACTCGGGTGGCCGAGTGGTTGAGGCATGAGGCAGAGGACGCTGGTTTGATCCCAGCCCTGGGCACTAGATGCCTTGGTCACTTATTCTTTCATATATAACATGTGTTTCAGTCGAATTGCTATTAAAAAACAATGTTTACGGTGGCACTCAACACTTTATCCCTGCAGAGTCAACTTAGACGGATTTTAGTAATTATTTTTATACGTAGGTATTATTATTTTAGAATACAACGAATGTCCCCATCTGTAAAATAAGGGATTAAAACGATTAATTCAATTTTAAATATTACTACGTGTCTTGTAGCATTTAAATTTAGAATGATAATTATAAAATTTAAATATTATAATTATGTGACAATAATAAATACATACAATTAGGTATACATTAGTAAATAAGTGTTTCGTTGCAGGAGATGCATCCCTTCGCAATCGTGTCGCAAGCGAACAGGAGCAAGCTATGAGTAAGCATTCCTATACTAAAGATAAGATAAATATCTTTTATTCTTCAATTTAGGCATACGAGTAGGTATGTAGAAACACCCCACACTAGCATCTTTTGAGCGTCAGCGTCTAGTCAGCGTTGTGAAAAAAAAGACGCTACGTACTTGTGCTAACGTTGCCTCGAGCAGCAGCCAGAGTTGAGTAGACGCCGACGCTCGGGAGACGCTAGTATGGGTTTTATCTGACAATGTGGCTATGAATGTCAAAAAGGAAAACTGCTGTACCAAAGATTCATTATATAAGCTATGTAAAGTCTAAAGGCCTGTCTCCATATTGCGCGGCAAACTATCGAACATTGGGTCGCGAGGCAGCCGCGCACAATTGGCGGGTTCACAAGTTCCAATGTTCGATAGTTTGCCGCGCAATATGGAGACAGGCCTTAATCAAGTTTGTGCTTCGAATTTGACAGCTAATAGATAGCGCCTTAAATAATGCGGTAACTCTGGTTATCAAAGAGTTGGCGACGGGCGATATTACCAGAAAATAGAATATAGCGTCATTATTACCTGTCAAACTCAGCGCATGATTTCTTCTCTTGACTTTACACACATCAATGAATCTTTTATAAAGATCGGTTTTCCTAGGATTTTTTTAAAAGGCTTATTTGAGTTATTTGTCTATGAAAACCGTACTAAAATAAGCACTCTTAAAAATATACTCAAGTATCTTTGAGTAGTAACGTTAGCTAATAATTCTATTGGCGCCACTTGCACCATCCCATTAACCCGGGGCTAAGCGGTCAAACCGTTAACCCAGTGTCAAATTGTATACTACGATGGTAGCTCCCTTCCGAGGTTTTCCCGAGGGTCTACAGTATGGGGTTCTTCAAAAAAAGAGTGTACAGGTTTTTAAAAGATCGGCAACGCGCATGTAAGCATGTCTGGAGTTGCAGGCGTCCATAGGCTACGGTGACTGCTTACCATCAGGCGGGCCGTATGCTTGTTTGCCACCTATGTGGTATAAAAAAAAACAGGTTTAACCGGTTAGCCCAGCTTAGTGGGATAATGCAAGTGGCGCTTAGAGGTATAAAATGTACCCACCGACTTATTAATCGCTTGCATAAGTAGAGTAATTGCATATTCAATATGCATCACTTAGACAAGTCTAAGCCAATTTTAAACCGACTTAGCAGCGCCACTATCCCTAATAATATTATAATACCTCTTCAAGCTTGCACCGCTGACATTGCTATACTTTTATTTTTAATTGGTTTTAATGACACGCATATTGAGAGCCAGAGTATTGTACGCCAAATTCTGGCTGATTGTGATGTAACCAAGTAGGTACTAATACCACCATTTATAACTCGCATTCAAACAATTTGTATTAGAACTGATTTAGACAAAATTTGGTATGGCGATAGTTTGAGGACCGGGGAAGGACATGGATAGTTTTTAAGCAAACAATGTGGCGGGCACTTTTGACTTTGACTATAGATAAGTATAGATATATAGTTTAATTTTTATTCTATATTTGTGTCACTATCCCATTCAATTGACATCATTGGCCTAATTAAACATTTTTATATATGATTGTCTTAATCAATAATACATATTTTATAAGTATTTTATTTATTTAACCACTATATCGTAACCGTTAAGTTATATTTTGCATTTCTAAATCACACAGTGACAAACATTTTAGAACAATTTAATTTCAAACATAATACCTTGTGTAAATGTTCAGAATTGCTATATTTATTTAAAACAAATGGTTATTTTAACATTAATATTATTATGTAATCTTACGCAGCTTATGTACTGTAATCTAACTGTATTAACAGGTTCTCTGTCCCTTGTATCACATATGTGACGTTATCTATGAAAAGGGACCTTAATGTCGATGGCGCTTACGCAATTATCAACGATGCTGCAATATAAATACATTCCGTGCGGCGTAAGCGCCATCGACAATAAGGTCCCTTTTCATAGATAATGCCCAATATAATTCTTAAAAGTAGGTATTTGTTCAGGGAACCTATTAGAAATATACCAAGTGCCTTTAGTAGTATATATTTTTAGGAATAAAAAATTGTAAAAGGGTATTAGCAAAAAAAACCGAGATATATTTTATTTCTCTATGTTTATAAACGTTTATAATAAACGTTTTTATACTTTTAAAATGTTTTATTTGTACCAATAAATGAATAGTCCAGTAGCTCTTATATCATTTATTTTTTATTATAAACAGAGTATAAACTAGGAAGAGAAATATTAATTTACAACGCATGGAATACAATGCTCTATTGCTTTAAGCCCGTTAACATGTTAAGACAACACGAATATTCACGGGACACAGTTATACGTTAGAGGGGGAAAAAGCTTTAAAACCTAACTTCTTAAATGCTAAGACGCAGATTTTTTGGTAAAACACTGTTTCAAATCATAAAATATCAGACAAAAAATTTGCTTCCTAGTATTATTCAGAAGTAGAGGTGTCCTTTGACGTTTTATGTCATAAACACAATCGCTAAGATCCTGGGCACAAGCGAGCTAATGTAAACCCTACCCTACTCGTATTAGAGTGAAGGTTACTTTGACAGCGTCCGCCATAACACTAGTGGTCGTTGGCGCGGTGGGCACGACTAGTAACGACACCTTTAGGTGTTATTGGCGTTCATAAGGTTAAAAAGGAGGCGTTTCGTAAGCGATGCTAAAGGAACACCCCATACTTTTCTGCACACACAGGATTGACAGACAGCATTGATTGTAATCCACATCTCTCCGCTCAGCTGGATTATATACAACCAATGCATCTTCGCCTCAGTGGAAAGGCAGCCTTAGGGATGATGACTGCATGATATGCCAACGTTGTTACACTGTCGTTCTCTTCTAGCTATCTGCATCTTTTATTTTAATTTCATTTTACGTTTCTGCCTACGATAAATCAAATAAGGTATAGGCTGGACTCCTATAAATAATAAAAAAATATATTCCCTAAAAATAATACAAAAGCATGCTTTTATTGCACATATGCGAGTTATTTAAATACTTAAATAAATCTACCATTAATGATGCCTAAAAAATATAAAATAAAATAGGTATTGCATCATTGCATCTTACCACAAAATTAAGCAAGTTGTAACACAACGAATAAAATTATCAATTACTTTGTTCGCTGACTAATTTATTAATTACATATGTTATTTGTCGAGCTTCACCCAACTGTTATTGTCAGTTGACAATTGTCAAGTTAAAATCGGATTTATTGGCTTGGATAGTAAAAACACCATGACTTTTTTATATTCATGTTAAAGAAATCATTTATAATTGTGTGTGTTGATGTAACGTTTTTGTGTATAAAAAGTGTCATGTCGCCAGACTAACATAAAAATAAGATTTTTTTTATACAAGACTGCCTACGTAACGATTTCTAGACAACTAGGGAACAAATCAAATTATTTCATTAAATATTTTTTTATTTGTGTTTGCCACCGGTGGACTTGGTCACTTTTTCTTTAGTGTCTCTCATCAATTTCAATTACTAGAAACTAGTCACAAAATTCTGAGCAATTTAACTAATTTTTTTTCAATTCCCATGCCATAATTAATTGCTCAGGTAGTCAACAAAGCGTAGTATCTCATCTGGGAATTAAAAATAAGTTCTTCATGTAGGTTAAGTAAAATAAGACACCCCATTTTATGTGTTCAAAACGTCATATACAAAAGTCTAATCGCGCTTGACTACTTTTAATTTGGGCTAATTAACAAACTAACATGTGGCCAACAAGTTAGTAGTTACTAACTTGTTAGGTAGGTAGGTACCTATAGACATTTATTGACTCTATTCCGAAGTTTAACGCTTAGTTCAGCTACGATTTACAGCCCGACCAGACTTGAAAACACTGCTTTAACATTTACATTCAAACTTTTTTGTCCTTTCTTTTGACCTTTTAACGTATTTGACTTATGTTAATAAATCGACAAATTGTATAAAGAAGACTCATGGCGTATGGATGTAACTGCCAAACAATTAATACTAATCTACGTTTCCTGTGTATAACTGTATATTTGAGAAGAGTCTTTTCAAAAGGGTTTATTTCTCTACAAACACCGTACAAAAATAAGCTCTTTTGAAAAGACACTCCTCATTTTGTCTCAACAGATTTTCAAAACTAAATCGGGAGATTCTGAAACGTCCATTGGTCAACCTCTTCCAAACATCTTCAATAAATACAAATTGGCATTTTACATATCAGTTATATTCGTGAACTCTTTACTACTATTCCCATATCATATAAAAGAGATACCTACATAATTTTATTTATATATACTATATATACAGCGCTTGTCATTAAAATCAGGTGCGATCAGGTCTAACACTAGGCCCTTATTAAACCAATTGTCATGTGACAATTGACATATTTCGCTCTACATTTCTGGTCCAATTAGTAAAGTTTCGTACAATTGTTACTTATCGTTTCAGAAATGAACGCCGAATTATGAAGTGTCAGACGCCAATTTGTCATGTTGGTTAAAAAAAGACATGGGCAAACGTTGACGTTATTTGAGTAAACACTAAATTATTAACTACTTTCGCGTTATGCGGTTATATTGGCTGCAACTTGATAGTTGCAATGTCCCATTGTGAGAACAAAAATATTTTTGCGTATTATACAGTGACCCAAAATTTTACCATTTTAATGACCGCTCGTGTATAGGTAAGATATAAACTATTTATATATATCATTTGATTCGGCCCACTCCGAATTGAACGAGTAAGTAGGCACCGTAAACATACTATACATACACGTAACATAATTTTTGTGATCACATTAAAGACCGCCTAACAACAACAGGTTTACGTTATTTTTGGCATAACTTTTTTACTGGGTTCTTTTAAATGGCATGTTTACATTACCCTGTCGCCTCGAAACAGTACGAGAGAAATCAGTCGCTGGCGAGCGGACTAAAGTAACATGCCATTTATGTTACAAAACGAATTTCTTAAATATAGGCATCATTACATTACTTTGGGTGCTGAATTCATACAAAACAGTATAAATCGACCTAGGCTCTGATTCATCATAATGACAATTGTCATCTGACAATGACAATTCACCGTACATTGATGGTCCAACAAGTAAACAATGACGCTAAGACACCGTCGCTACTTACAGACACAAAAATTAACTTAAAATTGTCAATGTCATAGTCAGATGACAATTGTCAAGTTAATGAAATAGGCGCATATTATGGACGCGTTTTCATGCCTCACCGCAGTAGATGAGACATGTATCCCATTCGGACAAGTATACGAGAATGAAGAATAATGTCTCATCAAAAATGATAAGTACCTATAATAAAAATTCGACCATAATAAGCCTACATACTGTAACTATGCCTCATCTAATAACTGGTTCCTGTAACTATTGCAAATAACAACGTAATCACCTATCGGCATTCTTTCCCTCATGAATTTCACCTTAAATTATTCTACAGTGTGCATTCAAGCTGTAAACAATTACAAATCTAATGACTTCATAACTATAACATAAGAGTAATAAATAATTGTAGCGAATATCAACTCGGTGAAATACCAAAACAATAGATTTGTCAGAAGGCCCGTATAAACCGTATAAACCAATATGACAATTTACAACTGGCACTGATAATTCGCAATGCATTGGTGAATCGTCATTGTCAGGTGACAATTCTCAGTGTGGTAAAACAGGCCTGATTTAAATATTTTTTTAAATTTGTCATCAATGGATTGTCATCACGCTAATATTATTTACTATTAATATGAGTAAACTCGTTTGCGAGCCTAATTTTGCTAGATAATCTTAAAAAAAATAAAAACTTGTAAATAATAAATATTTCCTACGTATAAAGAATATTTTATGAAGCAAAATTAGTCCCTCATTAAATTTTCACCTTATCGTTACTAACAGTATGAGTTAAGTATATTTATAATATATATATATTGCGTAATGCTAGTATTAGAGGATCTAAATATTCTAACATAGTACATTAGTCGCTCAACATATAGTTACTTTAGATTTTGAGTGGGTAAGCGAACAGTAACCAAACCAACATATTGCCACCTTACAACAATCCTATCAATGTACCTACGTACCTAACACTCCATATTAAATTTCTTTGGATTTCATTTAAGTTACCTATTCTTGATTTTGATTTGACCAAATTGGAAACAAAAATCAGAACTAATAGTCTTTGATTGAATGTACGTCAGTGTGTTTGATATTTTATAAAAATCACAGATTTTCGGCATATTTGTATTTTTATTATATGTTTGTTCCACAGTAGCGTCAACTTAACCATGATTGTGATCAATAAGGTGTTAATTAATTGTCTGGTTTTAGTCAATATTATAACCGTCTTCCAAAAAAAGGAACAAGTTCTATTAAAAAATAAAAACAACGGGTTGCACTCCGGGAGTGCCGGCAGAAGTGAAAACTCAATGACATTGTAACAGTTTTATTTCGATCAGGTCACGTGTCCTTCTTACGAATTTTCAATCTGTCGAATCTGTCGGTTACGTGACCTGTCGCGAGTTTAACATTTTTTCCCCATCACAAAAAGTGCACAGCGCCGCTAAAGAAGTTTTCACTTCAAAAATTGAACTCGTTATTGGTAATTATGTACGCCCACAGGATTGTCCTCGATGAACAATAATAAATAAAAGAAAGCTAGTGATATGTGGCTAACGTATCCATTAGTAACTATACACTGGCCGAATGTACGAATGAGGCAATATTCTCATTTGGAATGAGGCAATTTTGAAAAAAGTTTGAAAATACTGCCACAGTCATGGATGAAATCTCGACGTTTGATCATAAAAAAAACTGCCTGAGCCAATAAATGTTAGAGTCGTTTCAGCTATAGTTGTACCATTTAACTGAGGCGATAAATAAGGGTGGTATTCCACCTGTAATGAGAAAGTGAGACGCAATGACATTAGACCAAGAAATTGGACAGGTGGAATACCATCCTTAGCGGTTTAATGAGAAGTGATTATGATCAGCTCCGGACTGGTTAAAACTGTTGAAAGCGGCTACATGAAGATGATTTGTATAACGTTAAGTAAAAACTTAACATACAAACTAGTTTTAGTTCCAAAGCTCAGGTACCTTCCACTAGAATATCATCGCGCAACTTCTTTACCGACCGCCTGAGATAAGGGGTAGACCTATAACTGCAGTCTCTACACAGACTTTGGGGTGACAACGTGTGGGAGTGCCACTATAAACGTCAATGTTTCACATGTCACTTCAAAGTTTGTGCAGAGTTAGCTTGGTCTGACTCTAAAGCCGTATCACATGTATCACCTTAATAGGGATTTGAAAGCAAAAACCTGGCGCGCTGAGGAATATACATACAAAGCAGACTATAAAATGGTTTCCATCTATCTCTAATCCGTCCAACATAATGTATATTATCAAAACGTGTATATTACACATAGATCAATTTTAAAACACGTTTTATAAACTTAAAGGAACATACAGACAACAATGACTAACAAATTTAATTACAAATGCCACAACAAGGCACGATAAATCAGCACGCCTTGCCTTCCAACAAGCGCCTATTTCACCAACTTGACAATTGGCACCTGACACTGACAATTCCTTGAAAATTTCTAACAATGACGTTACATAGCGTAAATATTCACTAGTTGAACCATGTACAGTGAATTGTCAATGTCAGGCGACAATTGTCAGTGTGGTGAAACAGGGTACCTGGCCAAAATGACAATCGTACATCGACAAACGCCGATCGATCGAATAGAAAAAATGTATCAGGATGACAGATGCAACTAAAACTCACGTGATCATTTTCATATATTATTTCACTTTGGATTGGCGTTTTCTATCAATGATTGTCACCCAGGGGCCTGGCTGTATAGTGTATCGTTAAATCGGTGGTCCAATTGTCACGTCTGTATAACCTATAAATATCAAGCCAGCTGGGGTATTATTAGGTACGTCGGTTATATAATTGACAAAAATCTTGACGTGTAAATTTCAAAAAGGAGGAGGTTACAGTTTTCTTGTATCAGTGACACCATCGAAGTTTACATAGACATACGCAATGGAAGCCAAGTTAATTTTAAAAGTGCGACAATAAGGCTCTGAATCTGCATAGTCTTTGCGGAAAGAGAAGAGTCGTAGAATGTTTGGGTATGGGTTCCTTTACATTCCACGACTCTTCTCTTTTCGCACAGATTCTACGCGCGTTTAGATGCAGGTACGTGGTTACACTGATGCGTATTCGTATATCGCTCCGGTGTGTAAGTTCGCACACTGAAGCGAAGCAACAATTTGAAGACGCCTTACTGGCACAGTCAGTAGGATGTGCAGATTTAACGCTAAAATAATTTTATCACACTCGTGCTATTATTAAACATTTTTTAACCTTTTGAACGCCAAACGGCGCATCCATTTGCCGTGCCACTGACGCCACGGGGGTAAAATTTAGTTATGTGAATAAATTATGCCAACCTAAAAGTGGGGTGTTTTTCAGTAGATTTTCATCAAAAAACGATCGACGTCAAATGCCATCTTTGGTGTCGTCGTCACGATTTTGCGTTGACGTCAATTGCCGTCTGTGGCGTTCAAAAGGTTAAGCACTTGTTCGCGTTTGCTAGGTTTTATACCCAGATAACATCTACTAGATACTATAGGCACAACCAAGCGTTACTCAATTTTCCAAATCTTGTGTATTTATTTGTACTTTTATGTGTCAAATAAGGTGTCAGATATTATTGCGCGATTATAAATATTATTGCAGATGTATAAGACTGGACTAAGCCGGATAGATGGAAAAAATAATAAAGTTATTTCTATAAACGGTAATACATCAACAACTTTTTGAAAAAAATGATGCATTTATACATTAGTTATTTTTAAGGTATTATTCAAAACTCGAGCGTGCTGGTTTGTTTTAAACATTAAATATTTCAAATTAATGATATATTCGATGTTTAAAACGATTAGCAGTTGAAATATGTTTAAATCGAGTGCGAACCTTTAGACCACTTATGCACCGCGCTCGATCTTTATGCTAGAAAAAGTGGCTTTCCACAAGAGAAAGGTGCCACGCTTCATATGCAATAAAGACTATTCTATCAGAATTTTTGTTGGAATTTCAGACGAAAACCTCCTTATTGCACTTGAAGCATAAGGACCCCTCTGTGCTGGAGAGCCACAAATAATTATTAATTCTAATAGAAAAAGACAACTTAAAATGTGTTAGCATAGTTTATAATAATGTCAGCACTCATCCCTAAAATGTCTTATTACAAAACTCATTAGTCATTAGTAAAATCAAAAATTTACTGATTGTTTAAATTGTGTAGTGTAAGAAAAACTTGTGCCTCTGATTTAACAGAGCTAATGCAGATGGCGCCTCTGTACAATCCCGTACATAATGCGGTAACTCTGGTCGCCTAAAACAAAAATTTACGTCTAACAATTCAGTTGCTAACTTGCTGCCTGCAGAACCATCTACTTCACAATTCTAAAATCGAAGTACAAATTTGTCTTTGACTTCGAGCAGGGAGGCGGCATTCGCACTATTTCCCCTCTGCCTAGGTACAAGATCAACTGATCTAGCGCGGGTAATAAAACTAGTTGCGCTCGGATTTTTCACTAGACCGAGTCCAGACGCGCGCGTGAACACAGCAGCAGAAAAAATGCCTAATTGCTCGGTCTTTTGTTCTAAAAAGATGTCGGGGACATCAAATTTACAAAAAGTAGGTGTTACATTTCACATGTAATATTTTGTTGAATTACATTTAAACACAATTATTATATTTTAGTCTCATGTAATTGTTGGATTTATCGATTGTGCGCGCCCAGTACAAATTGCGGATCGGTCGAGCGACAAATCCGACTTCTCATCTCTCAGAATACAATAAAATTCTTCGACGAACATGTGTTAGTGTGCGTGTTGTGACACTTGTGACTCATCCGTACACAAAATGAGATCGAGGTTTGCAAGATTTGTCTTTGACGTGTGTCATTTTCTATGTATTTGTGTCGTCATTACAGATTGGATTTTGTATGTAAGTGTGTGAGAAGTGCGACTGTGTGCACCTTTCCCCCCGCAAAAAATGACAGAAAGATTTGTACGGTAAGATATCGCTTGGGCCCCTCCCTTCCGACGTGTCGGAAGCCGGTGTTGCTCGAAGGTCTTTGACTTCACACAGATAATGTGTACAATCAGTGTGTGTATACAATCAGTGAATCTTTGCTTCTACAGATGTGCATAATTATTTTCCATCGTACTTTCACGGAAACGTACGAACGTGTCTTGCTATTTCAGCCAGTCTCGGTACAAAAAATACTGAGGTTGACTGAAGTAGCATGACAAATACGAACGTTTCCGAGAAAATACGATGGAAAACAATGATATACTACATCTGTGCTAATGTATTTAGTGATACAGCCGTCTGGTCTGGTCTCAAATTAAGATCGAGCGTTGTGCCACGGGTGCAGGTCTAGAAGCGGTACCTAGGTCTAGAGCTAGGCCTAGCGCGCGGCGCCGGACTTGCTGTGCTGGATGAGCCACTGCAGCGTGATGTCGATGTTGTCCTTCTCCTTGCAGGAGATCGAGTAGCAGCAAATCTCGCGGTCCTGGATTGCCGACAGGTTCCTGAAACAAACATGTATATTTTTTTACTAAAAGTACCCTTCGAGCGGATCTCGGGATCCCATGAGCCGTGGTTAAGAGCGAAATAGTTGCCATAATACTTAAGAAAAAGTGACCAAGCTCTTCAGTGGCCGGATCCAAACTTAGGGTCTGCCGCGAAAATGGAAAATTCCTTATCTGCCTCTCTATTGCTCAAATATACATGAATGATGCGAATATGATAATAACGTAATTTCGATTTTTGTGGTAGGCCCTCTGGTATTTCAGCTAACGCCATAACCTCTAGCTAGGCTACCGGGTCACATCGGCACCCGTCTAATTTTCAAGACTATGCAATATTTGAAAACGCAATAATTTCGTCAGTTGATCGACAATGGTGAGGTTTGTGATGAATGAATTCATTCATAATGTTTCCATGCAATTTTGCAGCTCATTTTACAAGGAAGCTGTCAGTAAAGATGATAACAACATTTAGGCCGTCATTTTGTCGACAAGTTCATTCCTCTTTGTCAGTTGATGTGTTCAGTGACAGTGATAGCAAAAATTATAAATTTAATGATTCCCTGACAGTATTTTAACTTTTATCTCGTCTCGTCGGTACATTGCTCGCGTCCACTTACATTCGCTCGATGAGTCCGTGCTCGTCGAGCGCGTGCGGCAGGTCGCGCTTGTTGCCGAGCACCAGCACGGGGATGCCGGTGAGCTGCTGCTTCTCGAGCAGGCTGTGGAGTTCGTTGCGGGACGCCTCGATCTTGTCGCTGTCGGCCGCGTCCACCATGTAACTGCAACATTCACATCATCACGAGCTAAATTTTGTATACTTGGTCAAGCAAATCTTGTCAGTAGAAAAAGGCGAAAAATCGCGGGTTAGCAACACTGTTTTCGAGTAATACCAAAATTGCGTGACATCTGTGTTTTATCTGTGGAATTTGGGTCGTAAATGACAGCCATCTTGTTTGTTTACATTCTGAATCGTTGCTATTTCAAGAGACATTTCTGCTGTCACCATTAAATACCAATATATTAAATAAGATTGTGCATGAACTTAAGCAAGTCAAGGTGCCTACAATGTACAATCATGCTCGTTGATCGTAAATATTTGTAAAATTTGAGGTTATGATAATTACATGATTTGGTTCGATGTACATTGCTGCTTTTCTTAGCGCAAAAACTGCTCATTGAGTGTTGCCCTACTTCACTTTGCTGTACATTGCTACTGACATCCTTTGCTTGACAGACTCTATTTTTGGATATAAATATTGGAGGAGGAGACAAGAATGGCCACACCCAGCCAGAAACATGCCTGCTCCGGACTAGTCCGGGACGAAATTTTGTGGGGAGTGACACGCTCTGGGATGGGGGAGGGATAGTTATAATCATGCTATGCAGCCTAAAGCCAATATAGGAAGGTATGTAGGTATAAAGAAATAGTACATTGTGCAACATGGGGCGTAAGTTGAATATTGCAAGCGAGGGTAAGTTAAATCGCGACGGCTTGCCGGAGCGATTTATAGACTCGAGTTTGCAATATTCAACTTACGCCCCAAGTTACACACAATGTTTTTCATCACACTTGCGATACAAAAAATAAGTATAAAGACAAAAAACTGTTAATTATGGCACTAGAAACTTCATAACTCCCAAGGGAGAACGCTTTTTCTATAACTCCCGCTAAACCTGCGTGCAATTCCTCATTTACTGAGCGAGTGTGATGAAATAATTATTTACGATACAAGTGCGGAAAAGAAGAAATTCGAAACGAGTCGCGATGAATTAAAACACGACCAAAGCGAGTGTTTTAAATCGACACGAGTTGCGAATTACCTTTTCGCACGTGTATCGTACAACGTTTTACAGTAGGTACATATGGCCCTTTAAACTTTTGACACACGCACGGAAAGTGCCTTTTCCCACACTAGTGCGGGAAAGTAGGACCATATGTACTGTAATAGATATTAGACATTCCTTAAGAGGCCAACAGAAAATACACGTAATTATTCCTTACAAAACGACACGAGGTCGCGGCCATGGGATGATACCGGCCGGCTGGCGATATTTTCTCGATAATCGGTTACATAAATATACAATTTCGACGAAAAACTTGTATTTCCGCATTCTCCACGCTGTTGTACAAACAGCAGCACTCTTCCATCGGTGAACCTTATGCCTTATGTAATAAGGTTTACGAACTGTCAGTTAAGTTTGGGCGATGGTAATAGCACCTTCAATAACATTATGGGCCATTGTTGTCTATCAATATGTAAATTGAATATAATTAACACATTCATTGCCACCAAGTAGTTACGAATTTTATATTAAAGGAAAAACGAAAAAAAAAATTACGCTTCCATTCCATTTCATTCATTCATTTCCATTTTTTCCTTTAATATAAAATTTGGAATATCGCTCGCAGACGTATCTGCTTGTTTTAAAAGTGGTTACGCTCGTAGCGCGTAGCCACGGATTCGCCGTATGGAGCGCGTAGTCGCTACGAACAGTGTACCCGACAGTCGGGTTCTTGGCCATGAATGTGTTAAATAGCCGCTATTCATTAATTAAGAGAAGTACATAGTAAAATTAGACTCACACTATAGCATTGACGCCTCGGCAGTACCTCTCCCACATAGAGCGGAACCTGGGCTGACCTCCAATGTCCCACACCTGCACATACAAATATACACATTCATACATATTCATAGAAAAATTTATAGCCTAGCGACAATGGTTGATAGTAGAGATGGGTCGAATATTCGGTAATTATTCGGTATAATCGGTAGTCGGCATAATTTTCAATGGTCGTATTCGGCCGAATAGTTCGGTTCGAGCTGCCGAATATTTACCGAATAAACAATGTTTTTAAGGGCGTACGCTAGCTAGCGCTAGTTAGCGCGGATGCACTTTTCCGTTTCTCTTCATAAACATTCCTGGTCGGTTGGGAGGAGAAGGGTCAAAAACACGTTATGAGTGCAGACCGCGAAGCTGAATGAACTTGTTTTCAGCGTTGTAGGCAGTTTTAGCCTTCGGTATGAGCTGAACCGAATATTCGTATTCGGCAAAGTCAATATTTGGCCCATCTCTAGTTGTCAGTCAACGACCGTGTAACTAAAGCCATGACATGATCGTGATCGGTGTCATTTAACCTTTCGTATGTATGTGGTCAAAAATCGTGGGTTCATACCTCGGTCGTGAAAAAATCGTTCTCCAGAACGCAAAAAGGTGCCTAATCTCTGGAGTTGCAGGCGTCCATAAGGCTACGGTGACTGCTTACCATCAGGCGGGCCGTATGCTTGTTTCCCGCCAATGTGGTATTAGCTTATACCAAAAATGAAATTCTTGTCAAAAACTTATTGAACTATTATTTTTCTCGAAATAAATTGGAGGTGTTACCTTGATAGTGACGTTTCCTTTAGTGATTTTGCGCATATTGAAGCCGACGGTGGGGATCATATCTTCACTGAACTGGCCAGACTGAAACAGACGATGTTCATGTAGTTAGGTCATGACTTCAACGTTAGGTAGTAACCAAAAAGAATAGATAGTATAGAGGGGTCCTGTCATTGTAAATTTTGTAGTCACTGTAAATTTACTGCCATCTATCGACACACGACTAAAACTCAAAATGAAAACGTATAAAGTTATCAAAATATGTATATATATGGATAAATGATTTTATTATTTTTATATCATTTTGATCCATGTTCATTCACTGATATCTATGTGTTAAAATTGTTAAATATGAAACGGTGTCGTCACGCCATCTAGCCGAGGATAGGCTAAAGGTGTGTGCGGCATCTATTCGAGAATGACTTTTACTTGAATTCCGAGGCACGTTTTTTCCTTAGACTTTATTCGTCTTATACGAAGTTACATATGTCTTTGGTAGTAACTAATAGTAGGTAGTAGCTTCGAGCCACTATGGTTAACGTTACAAAATGAATAGGGAGTACCTATTACTGAAATATTTTGCCGCCAGAGTGCGGCACTACGTTGTTTAGTAAACCATAGAGTAACTTATACATACTCGGCCTTAAACAGTTTTTTGACAAGATTTTACAATGACATTGATGCATCAAGGCGGTTTGTTTACAGGTGTCCTACCGCGAAACGCGAAACCCGAAATTTCGTTATCTGCCTCTCTATCGATCGAATAGGTAAGAGTGATAGAGAGGCAGAAACCGAACTTGTAATATTCGTGTTTCACGGTAGGCCTTGTGATACCGCTTTCGACGCCCTCTACGCAGAGTTTTACGCAATATTCCCTATTAAGCAGAGCATCTGCAAAAATATCATAATGCACAGAAATAAACGTGGGAAAACTCACTCCATATAAAGTCTGTGTGCATATGAAGGATATGGTAGAAATATAATATTCGCTGTCTACGGGTAGGTGTCGGTAGCTCAGTTGATAGAGCGCGGGCGGGGCTATAACCGCGAAAATCGAAGTTCGCAAATTGCGGACATTTTTCTCTGTCACTCTAATTACGCCTTCATTGGAGTAAAAGAGAAAGATCCCCGCAATTTGCGAATTTCAGTTTTCACGGTAAGCGCGCGGTGTCCCGAGTCTCGCCCGAGAGTCGAGTTTTCCACTTTTTCTTTATATTGTTACAAAATGTGCATATACATACATATTTACGAATGCGTCTGATTTACCTACTCTCCTCTAATAGGTATTAAATGTCTTTAACACATTGACCGCTAAACAGCCACAAACGGGTACGGTGACAGTTATTAACCTCCGTGAATTCCAATTAAAGTTTACGATTGAGCATTATATAATAGGCGTGGCGTTCAAAGGGTTAAGAATGGAATGTACAGGTGTTAAAGGGTCGGCTACGCTTATGTGACACCCCTGAAGTTACAAGCGTCCAGTACTTAATAGTTTAGAGCTGTTTCCCAATGACGTCCAGTTTTTTGCGGGTACGGTTTTTTGCAGGCTCCAGTTTTCTGTAGTATGCATGCAGGATCCCGCAAACAGAATCCTCGTGTGAAAGTTAGGTACTATATTAGCAAAACTGTACCCGCAAAAAACTGGACGTCAGTGGGAAACAGCTCTAACCATTTACTTTATAGATTTTGAAGTTGCAGTTGAATGCAATTCTTATTTGCTCACTAATCTATAAGTCAATAATGTTACCGATAAGAATGTCAATGAACTTGAGCCGATTGTCAGATAGGCACAACCTGAACATTGACATTATTGAGACAGTCAAGGTTGACATGTTAATCGGATTTTAATCGTTGCCATTGCAATTAGAATCTTACCGAGAGGGGCGTAAGGTCAGTTTTCGCTTTACGAGCTAGTCCAGTCCACGACTACTCTTTGAAAACCTCGTATCTCAGTACTACGCGTTAGTTTAGTAGTCAACATGTTTTTTGTGAATTGGTTCTAAATTATTTAAAATTTTTAGTATGCGCACGATATTGGATACATTCAACGATAACGCAGTTTCTACATCAATTTAAGGGGCCCACAGATTACCAGTTCGCCAGATGATATCAGCCTGTCAGTTAAACGCAAAAGGTGACAGTTCCGAACAACTTACCCATTAGCCTTGAAGTTAAATTAAAATAATGTATGCTTGCAATTTTGACTCCTGTACCTAATCGTTTTTATTTGTATTGTAATTCATTATTAACAATGTATAAAAAAATTGCATGCTGTTTATAAACAGCTGAAGAAGGTGAAACGATTGTATGTAATGTAGGACATACTACACTACATCTACAATCTTTAGATTTCAGGCTATTTTTGAAGTATTGAAATATGTACTATAATACGGTCCAGCTAACTCTGCAAATGCCTGCGGCGCATTCTGGGGATCTACTGGCCGCGAACCATCTCAAACGTCAGACTATGGCAGATGACGGAACAGAAACCCATAGGAAGGGAAATCCTCGAAAGGAAATGGCGCTGGATCGGACACGTACTCCGTAGGCCGGACAGCCATCTGGCCAAGCAGGGTCTCCGCTGGCATGCGGCCGGCAGTAGGCGGTCGGGGAGGCCGCGGCCATGGAGGCGATCAGTTGAGAAAGAGGCTGGCTCAACTGGACTCGGCTGGAAAGAGCTGGAAGAAGCCGCTCAGGATCGTGACAAATGGAGGATTCTTCTGCGAGCCCTATGTCCCTAATGAGGGATAACAGGAATGCATCATCATCATCATCAACTCTGCACCAACTTGGCAAACGACAAAGTGTGGCGCTACCACCATAAACCTCAAATTCCTATGATGGTGTTGAATGAATGATTGGCGTTCTAAAAGTATCATTTGTGTCGAAAGATGGCAGTAAATGTAGTGACTACATAATTTAATTTGACAATATTCCTCTAGTCTAAATTCTCTTTGCCCATACTCATGTAAATTAAAAAAACTGTGTTATAGTAGCCTCCCACGGCCCAAGGTCCTACCTAATAGTACTTATTCAGTTCAATGAAATTTAAATCATATTCAATTGGAACAAAGTTGCATTTCTTTTGTTACATTCAGTTTTCAAACAAAAGAATATCAACTATATTCCCTACACTACGGGTTCAAATTTCAGTGGCAAATTTAGATTTTTTCATTTATATGGCTGGGCCGCACGAGGGTAGAAAATGGTGAAGAATAATTGGTGCTTCAAACAGCATTTTCAAGTAAAATTGTACCAATATGTGGCGACTTGCACTCTTTCTAAACACTTCATAATGCGGTGTCTATGTAATTTGTGAGTATCTATAATGACCTGACATTCTACTCTGAATTAAAAAAATGGCTGACTAGAAATGCCTTTTATGACATGTCTAAATATTATAATAATGATTAAATGTAACACTTTAAACTCTCGCGTTTTGTAAATACACATATTTAATTACACAAATGGGTTGGGTCACAATGAAATTATATCGCGGTAGACCCGTAGATTTTAAATTTTATTTATTTGCATATTTGAATTGAGTTGATTATTTCAATTCTGTTTTATTTTACTTTAAGTGATGAATGTTATTTTAGTGAATTGTAATTATAATTATAAATATTAATAACCCTTTTGACATGTAAAGTTTATAATTTTATGAATAAAATGATATGATATGATAATATGATGACTCATGCACACGGAGCCAGAGGCGACCTCGAACAAGATGGGAGGATGAACTCAAACTCACAGCGGGCCCGAACTGGAGAAGAGTGGCCCACGACAGACCCCAATGGAAAGAGCTAGAAGAGGCCTTTGCAAAGTGGCACACTGAGCTTAGAGACACTCTAACTTAGAATAAAAGGGCTTAATAGATAGAATAGATAGATGACTCATTCACTTGTAGCGGAAAGAAAAATTGGCAGTCAAATTTAAATCAAGATTTAGATCAAGTTGACAATAGAAAATTGGTGAGAAACCTATTTGATTGTAGCACACCTAAAAGTAGTGTAAATACCTGAAGAGTCAAATAAGAAATAATTTCATGTAAGATTCACGATTGAGTTGCTTAACTGCAAACTCTGGTAAATCCATGTGTCAGATTATGTGATTTAGAAAAGGCAATAGGGTAGATAGTTGCTGAGGGTCTAATGGATTTACCCGAGTTTGAAGTTAAGTGACACAATTGTCATAGTTATAATAGCCCCTGTTCGGAAAAAGAAGAGTTGTGGAATGTATTGGGCTCCATTCCACAACTCTTCTCTTTCTGCACAGACTCTATCTTGTCTTGTGACTGACTTATCATTGTTACCACTAAAGAATATTAATATTTAAATTATCCTTTCACTTGCTATATGCAAATCATGGGGCTGCAAACGCTATATTAATGAATAAATCAGAAAATCTCAGATAATGAGGTCCATATACACTTTCAAACAAATTATTAATTTATTTCAAGAAGTTTTGTTGACTCGTTAAATTATTTACCGAATATAGAAGTTATTACTAACAAAGCACATTATATAAAAGCAATACGCAAGCCGAAATAACTTAGTCATTATTCACGAGCTAGACAACACACCAATATTACAATATTATTGTCTGAAATGCGATCCCTCTCAAAACTAACGGTATCAGCGTTCAACAGGCGTTATGTTTATCGCATAATCGCCAACAATGACTATGTTTAACACTTATTTATTGTTTTCCAATGATACTAACTGCTATGACGTTCACAAATGTTGTTTTCCCCGAGTACTGCAGCCCGACCAGCGTGAGCTCCATCTCTTCTTTCCAAAACAGGCTTTTGAACCAATCTAGGATACGATTAATCAAGGCTAACATTTTGAATTATAATAATCACAATAATTTAGCCTTAAAACGTAAGAATTATAACGCCTCTCGCGAAAAACTGCTGTCGACAATCGACATCGACTGTCATCAGCAGCGTTTAGTTCGCAATTCGGAAAACAGTTAGTAACTACGTGTCACTAAACATATTTGTTTAGTCACGAAATAATTACACTATAATACGTTATTTTTAATTTTTATTACTTAAGTTGATGGCGTAAAAATGAGGAATACACCTAACTATCCTAATAATATTCAATTTATTATGTCTAACTTGCAATACATTCTTTTTGCTTTATGTAAAACGAAACGTCGCTGTATTGCAATGTTGCATGGTATAAATTTAAATTTCCCTATCAAATGTCAAATACTGAATACTGAAATGTAAGAATAGGGGATATTACTGCAATGTTCTGCCGCCAGAGTGCAGCACTACCGACTCGGTAAATTCATAGACTAACTTATACATACTGTGCCTTAAACTGTTTTTTGACAAGTTTTCACAGACAATAAAATATGACATTGATGCTACAAGGCGGTTTACAAGGGCCTACCGGTAAATTCGAAAATCGAAACTTAGTTATCTGCCTCTTTATCGCTCGAATATGCAAGAGTGATAGAGAGATTAGATAACGAAATTTCGGTTTTCTTGTTTCGCGGTAGGCCATGTGATTGACGTGTGTCAATGTGGTTTTGTGGTATTACTGTATGTGCCAAAAAGGTGCCACCTACGCAGAGCTTTGCCTAATATTGCCTATAACAGGATATTAAGAATTAAAAAATATAAATAATTAATAACTAGTACAAGTATAAAACTAAAGTGAGCCAATTGGTCATTTATGTTTACGAATACAAAAGGGCAAAAGAGGTGTGAAGTGCTTTGCCGCACTTCCGTCGATATAGTGGGAATAACTAGTTATGATACTTTGAGTTTCTGGGATAATATCGACACGTTATTAGGTAAATGAAACTTTTTTTCGACACAAACAGTTTTTACTTTGAAATTAAGGTTTCCTTACACAAATCTTTTATTTTTTTAATCAATAGTGTCGAATTGAAAAGTTGGAATACTAGTAAATAATAGAAATTAAAATTTAGAAAAGTAAGTGGGATCAAGATTGTTTAGTCCAAGTAGGTACGTAAGCAATACCGGGAGTTAATTGTTTTATTGCCCTATTGTAAAAGAGCCCTGAGATAACAATTCATCGGCTCACTTCATTTTTCGCTTACTATACAAAGGAGTGTCCCGAAACATGATACGAAATAATAGGAAAATAAGTCTTCCGTGAACAAAGTTTTGTACGGAACACTAAAAAGAACATAGCAAAAACCATTCTACCAAAAGGTCGTATCTACGCAGTACTTATTGCTCAATAGGACCCGTTTAAAAGACGAAAATTGACGAAATAGAAATAGAAAAACATTTTTTTTTTTTTTTTAAACTACAAGGTACCTATGCTATAAAAAAACAGCAGTTATTAGGTACGATTAATACGTTACTTATATCGGCAGCACAACCAATTACTTAATTTCGCTCCTTTTAACATGCTTTCACTTATAGTTCGTTTTTTTAGCATTAGAAAGAACTTGAAAGAAGGTAAGCGATCTTGACATGTCTTTTAATTGAAAAACGCTTTTTATAAATCAGTAACTATTACTTATGAAAGCAGAAGAATATAAATTATCGTATTAGAGTCATAATTGTTACATATTTGCCGTAACTTATTTTTAAAATGTGTCTTTCAATTAAAAGACACATCAAGATTGTTTACCTTATTTCTAATGCTAAAAAAACGAACTATAGTAATACCAAGTAATACGTAACAGTGTTAAAGATAAGGTCCGTTAAGTGACGCTTGTAATGACGTAAGACGTGAGTGGACAGTGGACGTGAGCAATGAGCTTAAATATGTGAGGATTATTTATTTGTTGTTTCTTATAGTCTGTATCTTTAGGTTTTTAAATAAAAGTAAACAAAAAATTTGTCGATTTTTCGGGTAGTTATAACATTTATTGGTTAACCGACCAATTTCAAAACCACCTGGATCAGTCACTGAGTGAACGACCAGACTTTATTTGATCGTGTAATGTTTTCATCTACCCTCAACTGGCATTAGGAGCCATTTGAGGGAAGATTTTGATTACTTTTATTTAAATACCTAAAGATACAGAGTATAGGAACAGAACTAGATATAACTGAATAAAATATAATGGTACCCCTAATAAACTCAGTGAGTCTGTGAGAACTTAATTTTACTTAATACACCGTGTTTTTTTTTTGATTTCCGCTAATTTCAAGGGTGCATTCCTGAGCTTAAATCAAGTAACTTTCTCAAAGACACCGATGTTCTAATTAAGTCCATTTCGGAGATAATCCATAATTTATTTTTTTCCTATAAGGCCTCTACAAGCGTGTACACTTGCCTTAGGGCCGGCTTACATATTGATTAGTGTTTAGAATGAGTTCATACATTTGCTACTAAACTTAAGTACAATCTCGGTCGATTGATGTACGAAATGACATTGATATGTCACAGATTTCAATTGTTTGGTTGAGTTAAATGTAATGCCCGTGTTACAACAACGCTATATGCTACATTTAATTACTTTTTAAACAAAAAAAAAAAAAAGAAAAAAAAATTTTTTTTTGAAAATTAACTATGCCATTTAGTTCTTATAAACGTACTTAACTATACCCCACCCCGAAGTTAACGGAATTCAATAAAAACACGGTGTATATCATAAATTTTCTACGGGGCGTAAACTGCGTAAAGAGTGTATTATTTTCTTTGTGTGACGTTTAGAGGGAGGGAGGGGGTCAAGAAAATGTGACATATTGTGACAAGGGGGAGGAGGAGTCACAAACTTTGTGACGTCACTTTTAACTTCATCAGTAACCAAAATTTATTTAAATTATTTTATACGCCAATATACATTTAAATAACAAGTTTTAGAAACGATAATCGTTTTTATTCGTTTAATTTTATTTCTTAAACAGTTTTGGGTTATAAAATTACTAATATTTCTTTTG
The DNA here is from genome assembly GCF_910591565.1 of Cydia splendana. NCBI lineage: Eukaryota > Metazoa > Arthropoda > Insecta > Lepidoptera > Tortricidae > Cydia > Cydia splendana. The sequence continues at coordinate 4,123,745 of NC_085968.1, forward strand.
TCAAAAATATTTTGATAAAATATTAAATAAATATTTGCCGATTTCATTGAAGAAATGTGACGTCACACCAGGGGGGAGGGGTTTGCCAAATGTGACCAAGTGTGACAAGGAGGGGGGGAGGGGTAAAAAAACCTAGAAATTCGTGTGACGTAATTAATGGATGACCCCTTAAAAATAAGTTTGTCCATAAGCTATTTAGATAGACTCTCACAAACAATTAAAAAAACATCTTATTAACCGTCTCAGTTAAGTGACAATCTGTGCACAGCTAAATGAATAAATAATTCTTAATTCTTATGTACTTTCATATTTTAATGTTTAGGTTTATATAATCCAATTAAGGAAACTGTAAGTCTACAATATTACTAAATGCAATTGTATCCAATGTAGCAATACGAGACTGTTTGTTTCTAAATAAATAAAATAAAATAAAATAAATAAAAAAATGTTTTTATTATTAATTCTTAGGGATTTATGTTATGGTGGAGACCTAGGTTCTACAAAACATGTCGCGCAAGTGCAATGCAACGCAATTGACTAAAAAACCCTTCTTCTTCCTTGCGTTATCCCGGCATTTTGCTACTGCTCATGGGAGCCTGGGGTCCGCTTGACAATTAATCCCATGATTTGACGTAGGCACTAGTTTTTACGAAAGCGACTGCCATCTGATCTTCCAACCCAGAGTGGAAACTAGGCCTTATTGAGATTAGTCCGGTTTCCTCACGATGTCTTCCTTCACCGAAAAGCAACTGGTAAATATCAAATGATATTTCGTACATAAGTTCCGAAAAACTCATTGGTACGAGCCGAGGTTTGAACCCGCGATCTCCGGATTGAAAGTCGCACGCTCTTACCGCTAGGCCATCAGTGCTTTTTTTAAAGTGACTAAAAAACCAGAAACCGAAATAGGTAAACCCAGAGACCTATCATTATCAAGTGGGTAAACTGGAGTAATTAATAAATTTAGTCTATATATTTTCCTCATTTTAACAATTTTACCTAACTCTGGATCATCAATTATCAAGCGATAAAATTAAAAAGGCGTCTGTAATAAAATTCTGTACGCAAGCAGTAACTAGGTACCTGTAAAGCTTTCTGCTTTTACGGTAACCAATTATGAACTTTGACGAAACGTCATAGCAACTTTCACGACGTACCACATTCATACGTCAGTGGTTAAGGGCTAGTGGCTACTCATGCCAAGTTTTATTTCATAATACTTTTTTTATAAACTTAGTTGTATGTAACATAAGAAAAAAAATCATAATCCAAGGGCCCAACGTTTTCTGTTCTCTTTCACGGCGCAGCAACTAGTATCATTTCTCTCTCCTCGCTCTTTTAAAAATGCCGTTTGTCAAAAAAGGACAACCATACTGTTGACAAGATGGACTTCAAATCAAGTGTTGCCTTGTTTGATGCGCCCAGGCTGTGTATGTGTGCGTAAAAGCGTATATGTGTGCTCTTTTAGGGATGTGAAAAGTCGATTTTAATCATGTTATATATCGATAAACGCTACACAGCGGGACGAAATAGCTATTAATTGAAGCTTCAATATCTATAAACATAATTGAAATGCTAATGAATAATAAATATATTAAAATATAATAAAATAATTCAATTATTGCGGAACACATATTTTAGTAGGTATTTATGTATTTTAATTAAATATCTGAACTTTCCCTTCGTTCCCTGCTGGGGCGTGACGATAAAATTGTGATCTGATAACCACAATAAAGAATAAAAGCGTTTTTGTTCATTTTAGGTACCGTTAAACCTTTGAAGTAATATTAAAATTGCAAGAAATGTCGATAGTTAATCGATGTGACTTTATCGACATGGCTACAGCAAGGTGGGCCTCATTGTTAATCGTACACTAAACAAAAGTGGCAACAGTGACAGCTCGCTGAGACGGGATCTCTATATATTAAATCTATGTCATAATCATTTATTGTATAATATTAATATTACAGCATGTCAATTATTTACAAATAATATTGAATAAAATTAATTAATAATATAGGTAATAATCATTAATATAATTAATTATAACAATTATACTCTAAGCAAAGGTTCACTAAGCAAAAATACTCGGAAAACGAAAACTAAAGAAATATTTAATACTAAAATATAAATTAAAGACGTTGACTTTTTCCCCCCGATATTGACAAATTGCGGTCACATACATGGTGGTAACTGGTAACATTTTTGAAAACGTATTAGTATTATTTATTTAGAAAAAAAATTGACATGTGATTCGCAATAGCCAAGCAATGGCGACATTGGCAACTAACTAATTAGTAATTATGGTGTTGATTTGAATTTTAAGCCGTTATTTGCGGTTGAATATTTATTTTATTTTATTTGAATAAGTATATTAACATCAGCAGTGGGATACAACTTTGTTTGCAGCTCTGAAGAATCTGATCTGCTCTATCTCAAAGTTCTCAACTCAGGTTTTCAGATGCAGCAATGCACTTTATTTTTCTTTTTCAAACGGCGAAATCACAAGTAGAAAAAATAAAATAACAGCAGTTTGAAGCTTTTATTAATTCTGATAATTCTAATTAGGAAATCCCCTTTATGTCCTTATTGGGAACTAATAAGTCACTTATATGACCTAATATAACCAACCCATTACTGATGCCTTATCACCTGCGCGCAGGCCACGTTCACCGTTCACACGTTACGTTCCTCTCCAGGCACGTAACGTGGTACTAACAATGAAGAGTCGGGCCCGGAGGGGACAGCGGCGTGGGCGGCGAGGTCCCAGTCACGTGCAGACAAGCGTGGCCTGCCACAGGCGCCGCACATTCCGTTGCCCGTGCCCCGTGCCGTGCCATATTTTGTTGCCGCCAGTCATGTGACTCAACCGGCCGGCATTCAGTCAGTCTTGTTCAAACGTTTAGTCGGGGCGCTCGCTAGTGCCACCCGTTCGTTTCGTGCATTATATTATACATGCAGATTAACGGAAAAACCTTACTCTACTACGGCGTTTGGTTACCGAAAATGGATTGCGAAGACCTCACTTAAATATATTTGTGAAGTGTGTGTTATCAATTCAGTATTTACGTGATTGTGTCCGTGTTGACATTGTGATCTTTTCTGTTGCGAAGTAAATATGGAAACAAGGCATTATTGGGAAGAGAACGGGCATGCCGTCAAATACGAAAGGTATAGTTATATCTCATGAGAACGTAATTTCTGTAATTTCCAGGTAACCGGACTTCTGGCATATTTTTAAAATAGAAGGAAGACAAACAAGAAAATAATTATTTTGGGTATTTTCTGGAACTAATCTTATGGTAGTAACACACACACAACACTTCAACCGCAGACAGCTGCAAAATATGTCAAAATTTTTGCTGTATTCATACAATAGTAGGTGCATGTAAGTACTACTACAGGAACACTTCAGCTGCGTCTATAGGTATTTTTCGTAGGATGCACCATCATTATCATTATCATCCACATCATATAGGTATACTAACACTGTTTCAACATACAACAGTATACATTTGTAATACGTTATGTTGGGGTTAACTACTATTAGTACCTACTACTAATAGTAGTTAACCCCAACATAACTGAAAATATGTAGTTCTTGATAAAACATATTTATTTGATTTTACTTGGATGACTTGCTTTCACTGACTTCTATATCAGGCTCTCTATTCCTTTATTTGGTCAGCAGAGACAAGGCGATCAATATTTTTTGATATCCATATTTTTAGGACAATAAAGCGTATAAGGGAAAATTCAGAAGAAACCTCCGCTTTTATGCCAAACATCATATCATAAACAGAGAGCAGACATAAGCAGGAACTTGTATCATAAGCTCTAAGTCTAAGGTAAGGTGTTCAACTACATATATTGGAATTGAAATTTATAGACGTGTCGAAGCTGGAATTTTCCACCTACCACCTGCTTGTGTACATACCTGCTATCCATGAATATACAAAATCTTGTTTAGTTCAAACTAGAAACAACGTGTAAATAATGTCCTTACATTATTCATTATATACCTATACATGTCGTTGAATATTATATAACAAACACCTGTACCTACATATATGTTTCAAGAGTAGGTACCTAAGGACATATGAAGAAGGACATAAGGACAATTTAAAGAAAGCACAGACACATGCGATTGAAAAGCAAAACAACAAGACATACCCTAATTGTTATCAATAAAGTCCATTCCAGAATGCACAATTTACAGGCAATAATAATACCGATAAGAGAATTTTAACTGAAGATACTCTAAAGACAAGTAATATAAGAACAAGTGTACAACAAAACATGGAAGCAGAAGGTTCTAATTATGTTTAGAAGAACGGATTACCAAGTAAGTCTTCCATGGCATCACGTTTCCATTTTCCGATAAGAGGATCACGTGAACGGATCATATTGATAGTAGAGAAAGTGTAATATGATCTCTACGAGTATAAAAGCAATTGCGATAACCGAAATTGTAAACAAAATAATGTGTACTAATATTTTCTTCAAAGTTTCCGGGAATCTGAAGAAATGGTATCTAGTGTCTTAAAGATTAGACACGAGACACGGAAAACATTAATTTGTAATTTAATCTGAAGAGTTGGCGGAGTATAATGTAGCAAAATGCCAAGTTTTTTTATACAGAATAATTGATTTTGTTCTCTTTAGATTTGGCTAAGTTAAAAGAATAGATCGGATGCATTTTTATTAGATGCGCCAAATCCCGAAGGGTATTTTGATTCATATTCCCGATTGAAAAATACCTATTTAACAGCATGACAATAGAATTCACTAATTTATCAATAGTCCATCAGAAATACACAGTTAATTCTACTTATACATACCTATAACACTTTTCTGAGTACGAATATATATTAATAAGTTGGGCGCTTGCAGATAGCAAATTTGATAAAATATAAATAGAGTCTGTGCGGAAAGAGAAGTGTCGTGGAATGTATGGAGCCCAATACATTCCACGACTCTTCTCTTTCCGAACAGACTCTACACTTCTACAGCAATAGAGCTTTGATTGTTGTAGCTGACGGAGCTGAATACAAAACGAACTGGAAAATCGTAAATAATATATAATATACATAAATAAAATACAGTTTCTCCTCAAAGCATCGTCAGAGAATTAAGGATAGACAAAATTATTAATGGTTTGTGACCAATATAGGTAGCACTGATTTTGGACAAAGTTAACTGTTTAATATGGCAGCCATCGCAGGTCCTAAACTGTGGCTAACAAAACAAATTCTTCATCTAAAAAGGTAAAGTTAATATAAATAACTTCACATACCTAACCTAAATTTAAAACTAAACTTCCTAATCATAGAATTTGAATACAGGGATGAAAACCACCACATTAACAAGAAAGATGGCTAGAATATTCCGTAGTTAACGCTCAAAATTGTGCAAATGTACCGGAAAAGAAGAGATAGAAACATGGTGGAGTAGTTGTTTGAGCGCTGAAAATAGAGATGAGCAATAGGTAGATACATTGTCACTATTGTCAGGGATGAATGTGGATACTACGCGAGACAAACTGTCGAGGGAAGTCCCTATGCAACTACTTATCCAATGTTTCTATGCACAGTAGAGCAGAGGCGGATCGTCCATAAGACGAAAGAATTATGGATTGTATGCAGAAAGCAACAGATCGACGATAATGGAAAAATGGAGAAGTGGCTTACATCCGAAAACGGGATAATAGAGGTGGCTACGCTGCTATATGCCTATATATATATATATAATCAAACATGTAGAGGAATTATTGTGGTTCAAAACATCTAAATTCTAAACATTCAAGCACAAACTTTCATAATTAAAATACAACAAATATAGCGACAGCTATTATTAGGATATGATGACTACCTACATATATCATATGCCGTTGTGTGATACTGACACGTGAGACTAAAATAACGCACGAGTCTGAAGCACCGAGTTACATTGTGTTTGCAATTTACTTTTATCATTAACGACCGCATTATCGCTGCGTGACGCGCCTGTGTTTTAAATGCCATTAAAAACGCCAGCTAATCTTGAATGAGTTCCCAATGTATACATGGACTTAATTCATTAGAATCAGCTCAACACGATTTCTCGCGTAATATGCCATTTCTCACTGGTCCCTGCAACTTATTTTCATATATTTTACGCTTTCCCGTTTTAGATGCAGTTTAGACGTGGTCCCTTTGGAATTTTCTTAAACCACAACACAAAGGTAAAGTTAGGGACTCTTCTTAAGGTTTCTGTACCTTACTGGCTTAGTGTTCCAAAGAGGATCTGACCTCCGACAAAAAATAACGGCGCTTTGCCCCATTCTATTCTGTGTCATGTACTTTTAAGCATGTGGTTTTTGAACCCTTATTTTAAAATCAGCCCTTACAAAGTAAATGTACTTATAGTAGAGGATTCTGCAATAGGTAATCAGTGCTAGCCTTCGATAGCATGTGCGTCACGAGCCGAGAGTTCAATGCTATTGATGCAAGTACATCTGGTGCACTGTGAATAGACTGAATAGTGCAATGCTTATGAATCATGTGACGCGTACTCCCGGCTTAGTGGCCTGAGAAGATAATCCTAATGGCCTTTGAAAAGATTAATGAGATAGAAAGGCTACTGGTACAATGGCATATCGTATCAATACGCATCAGTATGGATTTTATATGACAATTATGAAGATTACTATTCTAGGTAACATGCGTGATAATGACAGTGCCTGTATCATATATTGGCGAGGAAAACGTGACGTTTCACGTTTCCTTTATCACGTGGATAATCCTGTCATCATACGCCTGCTTGATGTGACTAAGACATATCGATTGGATTAAATTTCTTCAATACAAAAACTAAAGTAAACTAAATACTTACATATGTATTTGCAAAACATATATTATAAATCATTTTCTGCACTTCGATTTTCCAAACGGCTTCTTTTCCATAATCTTGCGAATTCCCACAAAAAATATCATTATCCTGCCGAGTCCCAGAGTCAATTTTAAATTTGGAACCTTTTTTTATTCCATTGTAGTTCAAAATGGAGGCCAATTCAACAATGTAAACATTTAAAACAACCCTCGAAGTTGGACTTCTGTTTCTTAGAACACAATAATACAGAACAGTGCACCTGCACATGTTGTAAACGATTACAAAACTGTGAAACTGTCAGCGTTAGCCTTCGTGCAGCACGAGGCCCACGAGGCGCGACTCATCACTTTCCTGTTGTGTAGGTGTCCTGTATCTAAATTCAGTTTATTAGGCTAAACTGGGCTAAATTGGCCGGTGTAGATTCTGAATACCTACAAAAGTGAAATATTTGGAGGATTTTGTCATATCTGCAACAAATTTTTTTTATTAGACTACTTTGGTCACTTTGGTGTCCCACTGCTGGGCAAAGGCCTCCCCTCGTTTTCTCCACTCGACCCTGTCATCGGCATTTTCCCACCATTTGGGGTAGAATGCGTCCAAGTCGTCCCGCCATCTCCTTTTCGGTCTGCCTGAACCCCGGCGCCGCACCGTCTATTGTGTTCCAAAATTATTAATAAAAAAAAAACTACTTTAGGCAGCAGGGGGATAAAGTTTTATTGGCTATAACCTCGTAATCGTAAAATAATTTATAATTACATATTGAAAACATTGGGAATTCCTCCAAAGCGATTTACTTAACCCATTGTGAGTGTAACACATTCTTTTATTTCCTGGTTTGGCTTTTTCTTATCTTTTTTAGGGCACAAAATTTAGGGTTATCATACTATCATTTATTAATACTCTCTGAAAAAAAAAATAGGTATAATATAAAATTTTTACAATACAATTGTAGCTAATAATTTGACTTTACGAAGGAAAATCTAGGCTATTTCATCTAGGTTATTTTAGCGAGTAAGCTAATAAAAGTAAAATTTGCATGACTTATATAAGTCTAGATATATGGACCTGTATATATTAGCCTAAGATCTGTAAAATACTATATCTATTGCAAATAAAGATTTATGATTTATGAAAAATGACGTAGGAATAAGTAGCAGCTCTGTAATTATAATTGGGTATCGGAAGTCAATGGCGAAAGCGGGCGTGATCGAAAATAGTACCTAAGTACCTACTGCGCAGATTTCACAAGGTCACGTTCACATCACATCTGCCTTATACAATTTTCAGATTCTAAAATATATTTTAAAATGCAAATGATAAAATTGAGTTGAATGGAGGAAAGGCCGGAGGCCTTTGCCCAGCAGTGGGCTGGGAGTGGGACACTAAACCAGGCTATTTAAAAAATGTGAATCTAAAGTTATCATTAAGTGTAAATTATAATTAAAAAATAACTATATAAACTATATTCAGAAATAAAACTACACTAAACATTGACATAATATGTATGTATGTCATTGACACTAAAACTAAATTACTTAAATTAAAAAATAAGTAGGAACCGAACTACTTAAACAAAGTTACAAAAGAAAAACTTAGTCAAATAAGACAACGCAAAGGTGTCCATCACGCTCGCCGCATACTTCAAATATAATAACATTAATAAATAATTATATTCATACAAATATGAACACATGAATACCAGATGTCTATGTTGTTCAGATATTCAAATTTAAACAAGAAATATAAATATACATAAAACAATGGCATTATAGCTAATTAGTAATTATAGATACCTATGTACATACTACAATGATTAACTAATTATAAGGCAGATACCAAGTGAAAATGATCGTCCCTACATTTTCCGTTCGTAAAATAGATCGCGAAGTGTGGTGTGAACAAGTGTTAAGTCAACACGAGACCCGGCACGGGGGGCGGCCTTGCACGCGCGCGGCCGCGCACGCCGCGCGAAACGTGACCGCACGCACACAGCCAAGACACACACATAGACTGGCCTTATCGCTACACTATTCAGCCGCTATATTCGTTGCATTTTGTTTACTTTATAGGTTTTTGTTCTTTTAGTTTACGATTCTTGAAATGCGACCTAGGTTATCTGCGTCTCAATTAGATTTCACAACGTTGTAAAAGTGACGGTGATGGTTTATTGCATTCCATGAAGGCATTGACCCTAACATATATTATACCTATTTTTCTCTTAATTTGTCAACCAAATCACGACCTTAAAGTAATTGTACAAGGACATAAACATAAAAACTCTTAATTCTTCATGTTTTCGACGACTAAGAAAATACCAAGAAATACCCATTTACTTACGCGCCACAGAGCATCTATTTTCGGTGTTTTTTTGAACACCGATTGGGCGTTTTAGAATCTGCATCCAAAATAAATAAAATTATTATTACATTAACCAATAAAAGAACAAAACAAATAGTCTTATGCAACAAAAGTAGGTATCTATATTATATTCGATTGGATTAAACATAGATTACTTTTAAAAACATTATGACCATATTATGACCGACCCATAACGTATGATGCTGGTCATTAAATACGAACACCATACTGAAGAACGTTTTCCGTGACATTACGTTACGTTACATAATACGTTACTAATTCGATCTCCTAATATTTATCCATGTTACTGCGTGTTGACAAAATTGTATGCACATTTACATGTTTAATTACAATATGCGTTAAAGTAAAAATATATCGCTTTATTAATAAAACATTATGTTTCTATAATAAAACTTTAACGTTTTCCATGTGTGGCTTGCGTACGCTACCTGGTGTTTTCTATCTTTGTATTAAAAATATACGCTGGAAATTAAACTTGAACTTTATAAAATAAACATCTACATAAAGACAATATTTTAATGAAGACAATCAATTTCATTCATTACAAAAACCTATTAATATTATTTTCACCACACCAGCTCGGAAAGGCTTACTTTGCACTTCAAAAACTGATAGCAAAGTTGCATGTTATTCACATGTGAGGCAAAGTAATCAAATGTAAATTTTGAGTTGTTTTCTTATGTTTGCTGGTAGAATTGACTTTTAAATGATGATTTTGGATTATAAATATTTAGTGACATTCATTTGGATTTGATTTGATTTAATATTTTACATTTAATATTTGCTTCGGGTTGGTGTGGTGAAAAATTTTGTGTTTAACTCGGGGGCAAATTTTGTTTAACCCTCGTGCTTTGAAACCCTCGCAACGCTCAAGATTCCATTTTTCGAACCACTCGCTATGCTCGTGGTTCAATTTTGGAATCTTTCGCTTGCTCGGGTATCAATATTAGCACGAGCGGTTAAACAACAACATTGCCCCCTTGTAAAAAAATAACTATTCATCATGAGCTGCGTCGTATCACGTGGCACAGGTAATCTATATTTTGACAACATCAAACAGTTAGCTTTTTTGTAATTTAAATCTCTACAGAAGAAGAAATAATCTGGGTCGCTGTATTCATTTATTTATACATTGGATATTTGAATGTTAAGATATAGGTACACGATACGAGGACCTACCTATACCTACCTAATTGAATAGCGTATAACATAATATAATAAAGTACCCTAAAAATAGGGTAAACTAATTTCATACTTATGGCAACACTATTTATACAAACAAAACAACAGCGACGTACAAGACACAGACCTGTCATTTTTGCTTACGCTTATGGGAGCAATTCTCAAAAAGTTTGTACAATTCGATCACATCTTAAGGCGTATCCAGATTAGTCAATTTTTCGCCAATCTGATTCAATTGCCCAATCGAATCAGAAGGTGCGGACGCAAATACCAATTTGGCTCGCCGAATTCAACCTCCGATAATGACCGATATTACTGATAAAATGAGGTGCGGACGCAATAATACCAATTTGTGAGACCAGTATTTTCGTTCTGGGGCATTTTTTTCAATTTAGAGGGCTCTAATGTCACCATCAATCTAAAATTGGAGATTGGCGCCAGTTTCATTTCTGATCAAATCGACTGATTTGACCAGTCCCGTCTGATGGATTTGGATACCACTTTAAATTTCTATAAAAATTGGTATGCTGGTAAAGTACATGAAGCTGAACAACTTCCACCACATTTTGGGAAATATGGTGGCAGTTGTTCAGCTTCATGTACTTTACCAGCATACCAATTTTTATAGAAATCTAAGATGTGATCGAAATGTACAAACTTTTTGAGAATTGCTCATGAACGTATTTCTATGGACGAAACACGGAAACACTACGTCTAGCTAGACACAGTCTCCAATGCTGTATGGGCTACTATAGATGGTCAAGCAAATCTTGTCAGTAGAAAAAGGCGCGAAATTTAAATTTTCTATGAGACAATATCCCTTCGCGCCTACATTTTTTGCCGCCTTGCCAATATATGCTTGTACACCCACGGCCACGGTTTTAGCACGGCGCGGTGTAATATTTTTTTAATATTGTAGAGCTTCAATAAAAAATATTTTTAAATACCTAATAATAAGTATTTTATTAACCCTAAGGGGTTATAAATAAACTGAAATAGATGTTACATATATACTAAAGAACAAAAAAGTGACGAAGCCCTCCAGTTCGCAAAGTTAAACTTAAGAGGGCAAAAATAAAATTCTAAAAATAGGTTTGAACTTTGAAGTAAGTTTCTTATAACTTCGGACAAAGTCCTATTGTTATGCTTATTTGTTCAACTTTAAATAACAGCCTAAAATTAATTCCAGCTCTTTTTGTTTAGGGATATTTTAATTAATCGGCAGCGTTGGAGTCCACGTGCAAGGGCACGCGGCGCGCAACGCGGTGTAACGTAACGTGGTGATTCCCTAGGGTAGGCTATTTGTGTGTAGTATATTTAGAGGGTAGTCTGTGGGTGGATATATGATGATAATATTGATAATGATATCCAGAAATAGAAACAGTATAAACTGACTGCAATTCTTATATGATTAGTTAGATTAGCATTGCTATGTCGCGTTTTTTGGAAGGGTTTCCACGGAAGACCAGCGTCAAGGTATTCAAAAGGTGCGGTATCACAAGTGCGGCAGAGAGGCAACACCTCGAACGCGGTTCGCGGTAGGCCCTCTGAGTGGAAACCTTTTCAGTGACGTTTTAAACTGTTTTTGTGACATGTTTATGTTAATTTTTTGTTTAGGCGTACGTCTACCACCAGTTTTATGCCACTAATATGCGAGTGCGAGCGAGATGCATAGCAAGTAAGTTACGTAGACGTGAGCGTATATTGCGACAGGGGAGAACAGCTGAATAGCCGGACAGAAATACGCGAAAGCATTTTTCCCAAGCTGCAACCAACCACGACCACCAACCAAGCTGTCAATAAATCCATTACAAAGATTTTCATTTAAGTATTTAAACTAGTGGCTCTGTGAGCTGTAGACCTCGCGAGCAGAGCTTAAAACTGAGTAAATGTATGCCGCCGTTGTTTAGAAGAATTTAGAGAATCTAATTTGACAATTAAATAAAACCTTATCTATCGAACCTGCTTACAATACGCTTAGCCCGCGCTTGATAAATAATAAATATTTTTATCGAATCATAGAATTCGGTTACAAAATTTCACGAGAATCGGTTAAGAATTGCGACCTGTAGAGGAGAACATCCGGACATACAAAATTAAATATCTTAATACCTCCAAAACCAGCGAAATATATTTTCTGAATTTTTTGACATCTAATCTGTAATCTGTAAACATGTCTCAAAAAGAATACACTCTTATGATACCGATACGACTATTTGTATAAGCGCGAGCTATCACAACTTTTCCATTTTGAAAAATTTCGATAAAAATTATTTGTCGAGCCGGACAAAAATTTTTTATCGGTTCATAGAATTCGGTTACAAAATTTCACGAGAATCGGTTAAGAATTGCGACCTGTAGAGGAGAACATCCGGACATACAAAAGGAAAACGCCCGAGTCAAAACGTAGACCTTCGCTTCGCTTCGGTCAACTATATTGCACGGTAAAATTGTACAAATGGCGAACTTATATAATGCCAGAACCAGAAGGCATTCTCCACACAAAATCAAGCAGTAATAGGTTCAAGAAATATTTACAACGTACGAATAAATTAATATTAAATATAAATGTTTACCTATGAATATAAACATGATAATTTATCAACTAAATAGATGACATATCCGAAAGAAACAGGCCAAGTGCGAGTCAGACTCGCGCACGAAGGGTTATCCATTGTTTTTTGTAATTGTTGGTAACACGGTTCATGTGAGATGACGTCGTGGCGTGTGGGGTACGAAATGTACCTACTGACAACTGACTTTATATCAAGTCAATGGCGGCGAAAAGGTTAGGGCTTACCTCGGCACACACTGGCCTCTGGCCAACTAAGATAGCACAATATGATTTCATGGTTTGTACCTCCTATCCGAATCAACTCGGGCGATTCCGAGATAGCGAGAGACTTGGCGCTGCCATCAATACTATTATGGCTCCTCTAGACGATGGGCCATCATATTGGCCCACTAAGCTGGGTCAGCGTGTAGAGAGGGTAGTTTAGTCGGATGGCTTAGTGCGTGCTCTTAACCATTCGCATGGCCATCTAGCTGGTCCAGCGCGGGGCCATCGTGATAGAGGAGCCATATAACTATCGCATGGCCATCTCGCTGGTCCAGCGCTGGGCCATCGTGTAGAGGAGCCAATAGGAAATAAATCATTCATTATCTACTACAGTGGTGGGCAAACTTTCTTCATGGGGGGCCAGAAAGTTTAGGAAATTTAAGTGGAGGGCCAGAATTGTAGCCAAAATTTATTTTGATTTGTGATAAACGTGGGCCAATGCCATATATGTACTAATTATTTCATAGGACCGGCGGCGGGCCGGATAAAATCCATTCGCGGGCCGGAGATGGCCCGCGGGCCATACTTTGCCCACCACTGATCTACTACATATGTCATTCTCGAATGTTGATCGCAAATCCGAGACGATATCGGTTATCAGTGTTATCACTTATCAGGTTATTTACGTTATCAATTATTATGTTGTGATGACGCTGACAGTGATTGATTCTGAGGATCTACTGTTATGTGACGTGATCTTTCAAGGTTTTATAAATGTACCATAATAATTATAAACTAGTTACGTCTGTTATTTGATTCAAACCAAAAAGAAACACTATCTTTGCACTAGGCAGTCAGAATTCAGAATACATACATACACAGGGTGTCCAAAGTCCTAGCTATTGGACAAAGCCGAAATGTACATATGCATTAGGGTATTTAGAACCAGTATACAATGTACCTAAGTATTCTTTTTGTTGTCGATTATCGATTACTTATTGGAAATAACTTTTGTTTGAAAATATATTTTTTAACCGACTTCAATTTCATAGAAGGAGGAGGTTCTGTATTCGGTTGTGCCTATTTTTTTTTCTATGTACGTTCACCGATTACTCCGACATCCGTAGTCCGATTTGAGTAATTCTTTTTTTGTTTGAAAGGAGCTACCTCCGAGTTGGTCCCATTTTAATTTGGTTCTGTTCTGATGATGGGATCCATGAGGAATTGAGGGAACTCCTCAATTTTTAAAGGCACATGCATGGTGTTTTGGGCGTTTTCTTAAGCAACTCGAGCATTTTCTCCCGAAAACCACCAATTTGATGAAGTAGACCTGATGATGATGATTATTTTGATGATAATGATGATGATTTCTTTAAATGTAAGTATGTTCAGCGATTACTCCGGCACCTGTGATCCGATTTGAGTAATTATTTTTTTGTTTGGAAGAAGTTACCTCCAAGGTGTTTCCGTATTATTTTTGGTTCTGGTCTGATGATGGAATCCATGAGGTATTGAGGGAACTCCTCAATTTTTAAAGGCACGTGTTAAGTGATTTCGGGGTTTTCTAAAGTAACTCGAGCATTTGCTTCCGAAAACCACCAATTTGATGTACTCCAACTGTAGCCTTACCACGAGTTTGGCATTGACATATTCGCTAACGTCTTATGCATCTAAATGTAACTTTTTATGCATCTCGCTCACACTAAGGTTAGTACGAGCGAGATGCATAGGAAGTAAGTTACACACATGCTAGCGAATATATAAATGTCAAACTCGTGGTAAGCTGGTATGCCTACTCATCGGGGGTTAGGGTTAGGAGTTAAGGGGTCAGCCATTAAGGGGTCGGGGAATGGCGGTTAAAGGGTTGCTGGTTCAGGATCGAGGGGTTCCTGGATCAGGGGTTGATGTGCTGTGAGGTTGAGTGATCGGGGGGCTGAGGGATTGGGTCAGTGGCGGGGCGGGCGGATGGATTTAGTTGACAGGAATTATAATTTCCCAGACGGACTCGAGAAAATTCCTGGTTCAGGGTCGAGGGGTTCCTGGATCAGGGGTTGATGCGCTGTGAGATTGAGTGATCGGGGCGTTGAGGGATTGGATCAGTGGCGGGGCGGAGGATGGATTTAGTGTAGTAGTGACAGGAATTATAATTTCCCAGACGGACTCGAGAAAATTCCTGATTACATATTTATTAAAGTACGACGAACGAATTTAGTGTTAAACATGATCTTGTTTTTCATCCATGCGTCGCGCTCTTAACAGTGCGTTAACACTAAAAATGGAAAAATAAAAACTTTTTACAAAAAAAAGCAAACCGACTTCAAAAAGGATGAAATAAAATATTATCCTTTTTGAAGTCTATGCGTTACCAACTGATATATTTGAAGTCGGTGCCAAGCCAAGTAGTAACAATACCAGTCAAAAATAATCAGCTTTATGGCTATAAATCCCATTAGAACTGTACTAATAACTATTACAAATGTGTATGTAATTGTGTCTGCCTCTTTGACGCCATTTTCATGGCTAAACAACTAAACCGCTTTAGGTGAAATTTGGCAAGAAGGTAAATTTCTTGAATTGTTTTATATTTTGAAGTGTAGTAGTAGTAGTAGTAGGGAAATTACTCAGTCCCAATCTCACACTCACTTGCGTGCTGACTGTTCGAGCATTAGTAAGAAATGCTCTTTAAAAATACGACGGAAAAAAATGCATTGGATTTCCACTAATGTGCCGACAAACATGGTACAGACTGAGCCAAGAAGGTTTGATCGTGTGTTCTGAGGTGTGTTCTTAGATACAATCGACGTCAAAGATATGTTTACACTTTTGCACCTTACTCCTTTGTAATAAGGCGAAAAGTGTAAACATATTTTTAACGTCGACTGTACCTACAGAAAGTACGTTCATTGTCGTCGTGTAAGGCAATCCAACGTAGGTACATCCTTATCGAATCGCACCAAAATCATGGTATGCTTCAAAATTTGGCTTGGCACCGACTTCAAACATATCAGTTGGTAACGCATGGACTTCAAAAAGGATAATATTTTATTTCATCCTTTTTGAAGTCGGTTTGCTTTTTTTTGTAAAAAGTTTTTATTTTATCTTTTGTTTTAATAAAAAAAATATTACCTAAAGTTAGATCATTCCTGAGACGTAATCCTACGTGGGATTTCAGGGTTTGTCCAATGGCTAAGGATAGCCATAGCCTGTATAAGCTTCATAATTGACGTATTACTTGGCATGAAAACTTAGCGTGGTCCGAGTATATATATACTCAGTATCTTTACTAATAAAAGTAAACAAAATCTATTCTCAAACGGCTCCTTAAGCCAGTTGAGGATAGATGAACATAGGATAGATGAGATGAGGATAGGTGGTCGAATAGTGACTCAATTTTCAAAAATAATCTTAAATTATTGCTTATTGAACACGCATGCTACTCAATTGATGAGTTTATGTGTATAACCTTAACCAAAGATCATTGACCCAACACCGTGAAACGAAAATTATGATTGTTTGTTATTATTATTTTATTGAACTATAATTGTTTTATTACTTGTATAATTTGTATTTTATTCTGACTTGTAAAATGTACTTTTATTTTTACCAATAAATATCTGTATTCTGTATTCTGATGAAAACATTACATGACCAAATAATGTAGGTTAAAGTCAAGTCGTTGACCCAGGGATCGGATCGGAACCGGTTTTTTGCCAAAACTTCGAAATAACCATATTTTTCGAATTACTATATACTCGAAGTCGAAATGTAGGACTCGGTTGTGTATATTTAAGTAACGACTTCGAATTATTAGATTGCCCAATTAGAAATGAAATAATTAACGAAGAACGAAAAAACACCGTTTTCGTTCCCATACAAAAAATACCTGTATCCGATCCCTGGGTGAACCAAATACAAAACCGCCTTGATTGCACCAATAAATGTTTTAACTACCCGAAAATTTACAAATTGCTTGTTTCATCATCATCATCATCATCATCATCATCATCATCATCATCATCATCATCATCATCATCATCATCATCATCATCATCATCATCATCATCATCATCATCATCATCATCATCATCATCATCATCATCATCATCATCATCATCATCATCTCAGCCATAAGACGTCCACTGCTGAACATAGGCCTCCCCCTTGGACTTCCATACGTATCGGTTGTTTGTTTACTTTTATTTAAATACCTAAAGATATAGACTAGGTATAATAGATGGTGCGATGGTGCAATCGCTTATCTCAATTAATTCATATTGCCCACGTGCTGTCATGTCGTGTCATGGAGGCTATAGCGTTTACTTATCGGAAATAGCCCTTTTAAAGGCCACACAACCCGCAGCGCCGGAAGTTTCCGTTCACGTGATGTCTGCACGTGTCGGTGACGTCATGCCGCCCTTAGCGCGGTGTAGAGGAGACTTCGAGATCGTGACGCCACTGACGCCCTTCATTCATGCCCTTCAAGTGCCGGTCCCTTGGAGAATTCCAATTGTAATTAGGCTTCCTGGAGCGAAGTGGAAGGAGAAAAGTACGAAAGCGGACCCCGACATAGTACGGGTAATACGCTAGGAGGAGGAGGATGATGATGATGAATTCATTAACGTATATATCTATGGACTGGCTTTACGGGCACTAAAAATGGTACCAGTTCAGTGGTGTTACTCACGAATTCCAACCAATCGTGCATTCTTAACGCAACTAGTTGCGACCAATAGCGCGCGTGATGCGAACTCATCAACCAATTGCGCGCGTGATGCGAACTCATCAACCAATCGCGTTGTAGCGGTGTCACACCGCTGTACTGGCCCCTGTCAAGCCTCGTTATTATTGCCCGTAAAGCCAGTCCCTAGATATCTATGGCAATGGATGAATTAGGTTTCCGTGAGACCCGGACATAGAGTTTATTTCAATACATGTCTTTCAAAAAAGATTTTTAATAAAAATAGGCAATGTAATATAATGTAAGTATATCGACTTCGTACCTATATGTATGTATAAGTATTTTGTACAGCATTAATTAAAATCTTGAAACTTTTTGAACAACAGATTCAGATTCAGAGCGTTTAATATGGTAAAAACATACATGTCAAAAACATAAAAATAAAATCACATACACACCTAAAACTAATAAAATTAAACCTAAAACTGTACATATACACAAGTCAATTAATTAAAAAATAAAAATGAAAAGCGATTACACGATAATAATAATGACTAAATAAATTAAAAATTAATTAATATCCATAAAATTCATTAATACTATACTCGGTCAAGCAAATCTTGTCAGTAGAAAAAGACGCGAAATTTAAGTTTTCTATGGGACGATAACCCTTCGCGCCTACATTTTTTAAATTTGCCGACTTTTTCTACTGACAAAATTTGCTTGACCATCTATATAAATCAAGTAATTTTTTAGTTTATGGACAAACAACTTGTAAGAAGTTGCCTCTTTGATTTCCGGGCTCAAGCTATTGTATATTTTTACACCTACTACTACTACCCTCAATGTTAGATGATTTCGCTACTTGCGCTGGTTGAGCTTGAATTTAGTTAAATTATTTGAACGACACACCTATGCTATCTATGGGACAGCCGAAATTTCTTCATGATTTCGGGGTTCAGCCAATGACCTTTACTTACATCCATGGTATAATAATATACTCCGCCTGGTACTCCATTCCGAGATTCGCGTATGACCTAACTGACACGCGCCTACGTCATCATGCTGTTTACAGGTTCTCAAACTTTGAAATGTGGGAGAATTTTAACCAACGGTGAAAATTATTTTAACGGCATTAATTTTAAGTTATTCATGTAGAAACATAGTAAAATAAAACAAATCTAATGTATTAAATTAAACTTTATTTATCTATACAAGACAAACGTTTAAAAAACTAATTCACAGTTACACATTAATTACCAAGCTTACGACGTGAAAAGTTTGGAAAACACTGCGACTGCTGACACTGAGCGAGAAGGAAATAACAATTAACACGCGTTCGACAAGGATGACGGTCAGGGCATGAAGTTATCTAGATCCGAATTGTCAAATGTCCACAGCGCTATCCTGTGTTGCCAGTAGTATAAACAGAATTACCCGAAAGTCTGAAATTTCTTTCGTGAATCGGAAGATATTGCTAACGAGTAATTAAAAATGACGTGTTATTGTAAAATTTAAGCTAAAATACATATAAATGAAAATTATAAAATTATAAAGAAATATTTTAACTTATTAACCATAGGTATAATGTACCCATGTAACATGTTATGTTGAAATAAAGTGGCAATGTTATTGTGACGTAATCGCGTGTCACTCTGGGAATGGAAGACCATGTTTTATTAGACCATGCTTACATCCATGGGTTCAGCCCATAATGAAAGTAAAGCTAGGTGGTAGGGTTGCCATACTTGCCCTTTGCCGTACGTCAGGATTTCCCCTGACATGTCAGGATTTTTGGTCCTTTGTCAGGATTGCGGGGGAACGCAGTTGGAAATAAGTGTAATATTTAAGGGCATTTTCATTTAACTTGTACAAGTTAAGCGCGACTTAAGTCGTGTTTCAGTAACGTCTAACCGTTACATTCCTGACAAAATGTATGGGATTTGACATTGACCGTCAGTTTTGTAACGATTGCTAACCGGTCGTTAAAGGTGTTCAATTAAGTGAAAATGCCCTTAATATGTATTACTATAAAATCTTACATGACATGTTTACAATGAATACTGTTGTGGAATGACAATCAAAACAAACAGGCCTTGACATAGTCAAATGCATACAATTTTTTAGGGTTCCGTAGCCAAAGGGTAAAACGGGACCCTATTACTAAGACTCCGCTGTCCGTCCGTCCGTCCGTCCGTCTGTCCGTCCGTCCGTCCGTCTGTCACCAGGCTGTATCTCAGGAACCGTGATAGCTAGACAGTTGAAATTCTCACAGATGATGTATTTCTGTTGCCGCTATAACAACAAATACTAAAAACAGAATAAAATAAAGATATAAGTCCCATACAACAAACATGATTTTTGACCGAAGTTAAACAACGTCGGGCGGGGTCAGTACTTGGATGGGTGACCGTTTTTTTTTTCCGTTTTTTTTTGCATTATGGTACGGAACCCTTCGTGCGCGAGTCCGACTCGCACTTGCCCGGTTTTTAAATATGGCCAGCGTCACGCTTACAATACAGTCTGTGCAGAAAGAGAAGAGTCGTGGATTATATGGGAACCAAATTCATTCCACAACTCTTCTTTTTCCGCACAGACTCTAGTGACAGGGTTTTTCGAGACTCCAACTGGCAATATAATTCTAAAAGCTTGACGTTGGGCAGAGGAACGGGACACGGTCTTACAGTAATTACAGCGTATTATAGCGAGTCAAGGGTCTAATGGCCAACGAAAGGTTTTGAAATAAAATAGTAGACACCTCCTCTTTGTATATGGCTAAAAAGGCGAAAACAGAAATTTACTTACCTATAAAAGAAATAATAATACAGACTGATTACAAAAAGCAACGGCCGTATCGGCGTAGCCGGTTTGGCGTGGCGTGTTTCTTCGCAAATTCACGTGAACGCAGCACGTGCGGGCAGCTATCGCGAAAAATCTACGACCTACGTTCATTTCTATCGCTCATGTTTATTAGAGTCAAAGGAACGCAGATTAGGCAGATACTTGGACAATTTTCGAATTTCGATGATTTATTTTGTTCGATGATGTTGGACAATTTTGGAATTTGGATATCGATTTTGTGGGTTTTCTACGTTAAGTTTTATGTAGGTAGTAAAATTAGTTCAAACGGCATAGCACCAGGGCAGACCTTACGCAACCTTTAGCGTTTATCCACTATTAAGTGTCACGCGAACCTAACCGCTGCCATACAATCGGAATTACAATAAGAGATGTAAATTTATGAATGTTATTAGAATGTTGTTTTTATAATAACTTATATTTGATTACTTGTGTGTCGTATTTTAGACATGTGTTATATTGTAAACATAAAATTATTTGAACCTTGAATTACGTTTGGAGAAATCGGCGCCCAAAAAATGACAGGATTTTTGAAGTGATGTTCAAAACTCCGGATTTTATTCAAGATATTCTGTTTTTCTTGCGGCAACCCTAATCGTATTGGCGCGCAAGAAATTCTAAAACTGGATTTACAGTAGCTGTGACAACTATTTGCGCCGTGGGGCCCGTGGGCGGTTATACTGTGTGCGTCGTTATTTGCGTTATTTGACATCTGTCACTCACAACAGCAATACAACGTAAAATGTTTTGCACATCGAAATCACAAAGGAAAACAATTGCACTGCGAACGTTTACGTTCTACGTCTTTTTTTTTTAATTTTAGGGTTGGCCGGACACCACCGTTATGAATCGGTATCGGTAGTCGTCTACTTATATCGATATGAATTTTTCATTTTTCTTTTAATAAAAATAAGGAAAAGGTGGATAATTAACTGTAAATATGGATATATTTATCGTCACCTAACAGACAACAAATTTGACACAGAAATAACATAAATAAACTTTAAAATAGATCCCCAGTTAGTTTAGATTTTGACGATGGGTGCGACCTACTCGGTCGGTGTATTAAATGCATTTACCTTGCGGGAAACCCATATGATTCTAGCTTTATTTAAATCGCAAATAAAATATTCATTATATGTCACAATCACAATTCGATAGGTACCTCAGTCTACGTGCCATCCAATCGTAATCGCTTGCTGTGACAATCGATTTGGGTTAGTTACATCTCTATATACGTCAGTCATAATGTGTAAAATAACGCAAATAATAATGCATACAGTATAGTACTGCAGCTAAGCGTTTCTCACGAGGATTCTGGAGGGCGTGTGCGACGAAATTCGAAAATTGTCTATCTGCATCCCTGTCACTCGTATAGTGCGAGAGCGATATTAACGGGCGTTGACTTTCTTCGAATGTCGATAACTCCCCGATTTGCGTTCACTTGAACGACGCGTGGTGACATCACTGTGCAGGTCGCGAGTTGTCGACCTTTCCTATTTGAGACATCTTAAATAAATACGTAATTATGAACGGTTGTAATGTTTACTATATACATATGTATATTAACCTATCCTACATCATAAGTAGATACACGCATCTAGTCACGTATACACTAAATAGGTGAGTAGGTACATTTGCCGATATTGCCATGCACTAAAAGTTTCTTAAGAGTCACTCGAACTTAGCCGCCGTCATACAATCGAAGTTATGGTCTCGTTTTAAATAAAATAAATAAAATAAAAAAATAAACAACTGGATCTCGGGACGGTAGTCGGACGAGACGAAGCGAACTCATTGTCAGCACGAGCTCTGCAAGACTTGCAAGAGGTCAAATTCGTATGAAAATAGGACGTTAATAAACTGAAAATCGTAATTATAGTTCGTTTTTTTAGCATTAGAAAGAAGCACAAAGAAGGTGAGCGATCTTGAAATGTCTTTTAATTGAAAAACGCTTTTTAAAAATCAGTAACTATTACTTATGAAAGCAGAAGAATATAAATGATCGTATTAGATTCATAATTGTTACATATTTGCTGTGACTTATTTTTAAAAAGTGTTTTTCAATTAAAAGACACATCAAGATTGTTACCTTTTTTCTAATGCTAAAAAAAACGAACTATAGATTCCAAAAAAGTAAGACAATGTTGCCACTGCAATAATTTGTTTGTAAAATAGTAAATTCCTTTTTATAAATAAACACCCTAAGATAATTTATTTATTGGTAATTTTACTCCTACGATTTAAAAAAGTACTTTTATTTAGGTACTTATTTTTACATAAATACAAGACGCGCTAGTAAAAAGTGGCAACATTGTCTTACTTTTTTTGGAATCTAATTACGATTTTCAGTTTAGTGGCACTTCACCTCCACCCTTTGTCACGTTGATCTGTATGTCTGTCGGCGCTAGGGTTGCCATACGTCAGGATTTCCTCCTGACATGTCAGGATTTTAGGTCCATTGTCAGGATTGCGGGGGGACTCGGGTTTCTTAGAAACCTCAAATAACCACTAGAAGCGAGCTTAAAGTTTGGAGTTGGGCAGAGGAAAAGGAGGGTTATTCCGTATATATATACGGAATATCGCGGTGCGATTCGCAGGTCGCTCCGATATGCGAGCGGGATGTCGCTATAATACGCGCATAGCGTTGTCTCGCTCAAACATCGGCGCGTCGTGCGTATCGC
Source organism: Cydia splendana (assembly GCF_910591565.1). Classification (NCBI taxonomy): domain Eukaryota; kingdom Metazoa; phylum Arthropoda; class Insecta; order Lepidoptera; family Tortricidae; genus Cydia; species Cydia splendana. The sequence goes on from NC_085968.1 coordinate 4,147,176, forward strand.
ATCCAGTATGATAACCGCCTAAAGGATTTAATAAAATAATCTCACTACGCTTGAGTGAGCACGATTGCCACTCAGAGCGAGCGTCACGTCCTAGTCGGTGACTTTTTGATTTTTAGGTATACGTGGGGGCACTGTGCCATAGGTCAAGGGGCTTAAGCGGTTATTACTCCTTTCCTTTTTTTTCAGGGACACGTTATGCTGAACGCTGGTATAATATGTAAGCAATTAAGCATAATAAAGGATTACTCACGCTAGACCGGGCCGAGGCGTCCGACATAACATTGTCATTTTCTATGACGGCCTATCGGTGATCACGTGGTGCTTTTAATAGAAAACGAAGCGACAGAAGCTCCGGCCCGGCCCCGGCCCGTTCTAGCATAAGTCATCCTTAATAAAAGGTGTCTGGCGAAAGGATAAAATGTGATAACCCCTTTTTATCGCCTTTACCTTTTTTATCACCTACATCACGCCTATTGAGCAAAAGCTAGGTCGAAAGTTTATTTATTTATTTATTTATTTATGTATGTGTATGGTAGCTCCGGAAATACTTGACTACCAACTGTGGTTTTTTACACATAGGTAAAAAAAAACACGCTTATTCAAACACAACCCAGCAACCGTCGGAAACGTGGTTGAACACGTGAGAGATAAGTTACCAACGTTTTTTCAATAAAATATCGACTTATTGTTTATTAATAAGTTTCATATCTGACATGACGGTGTTGAATTGGCGAGATAGGGATCGGTAGAGCATTCCATAAAATTGTATACCAGTGGTGGGCAAAGTATGGCCCGCGGGCCATCTCCGGCCCGCGAATGGATTTTATCAGGCCCGCCGCCGGTCCTATGAAATAATTAGTACCTATATGGCATTGGCCCACGATTATCACAAATCAAAATAAATTTTGGCTACAATTCTGGCCCTCCACTTAAATTTCCTTAACTTTCTGCCCCCCCATGAAAAAAGTTTGCCCACCACTGTTGTATACCGTTCTCCCGTACAAACGCGATTTTTCTGAAGATTTGCGGGTATAATAAATTTCCAGGAAACGTCAGGAATTTACGAAAGACTGGCAATAGTCGGGACAGTCCATTTTTTCTTTTAACTTAAATAGATTTTGGGTTTGTTGGGTAGAACCCCGACTCCAGTTTAAAAGAAAGTCGCACCGCTATGCTATCAACGCTTCTAATTCTTCATTGTGGCCTGTGGAGATAAATATAACAATTGCAGTGTATGGAAAACAGTTTCTCGGTGTGTATCGGAAAATATACTTGGGGTCAGTGTCGAAACTCACACCACATCTAGCGTTTATTTTTACACACTTGTCTAAGCTATATTCGGCGTTTGGCGTTTGACATTTTGCGTAGGTACAGACAACAACAGAGCTATGAATACAGGCAAAGTGCCAAAAATATGTATACACGACCTTAATGTACAGGCAATAAAGTACTGTATACATATTTTTCACACTTTGCCTGTATTCATAGCTCTGTTGTTGACTGTACCTACCTACTGCCGTAAAACTTGACTACCTACCGACCTACTTGAGGTATGTAATACCGATAAAAATATAATAGTGTTCGACCGAAAACAGAGTTTTTGCCGACCGAAAACTTTGGTTGGGTTGGGCACTACCGAAAATACAGTTTTATTAGGCGCGGCCGAAAGTTTCGGAAGTTTTTTTGGCTGTGTCATTGACATGATTTTTTGCCGAAACCTGATAAAATTCGAAACATTCGAAACCCAAACTTCGGTCGGACATCGGATTCGGAAACTATAAAAATGCAATAATAAATATAACGTGGTGCCGTGGAGCTGAAATGCATATATATACCTATATATTTACATATAGAGTCAGATCAAGCTAACTCGGCAGCGATTTTGACAGCACAGACCGCATGTGCAATTTTTATTTAACGTAATAATTTCATAGAAGTTTGACGTTTAAAATAACACTTGCACACTCTGTACTGTCAAAATCGCTGCCGATTGGCTTAGTCTGAGTAGTCTGACTATAAATAATTTTCCAAATCGGCCCTCTTATTTATATTATTTGTAAACCGTTGTCAACGTTTTACGTACAAACAGCCACACTATTAACTGTCCATTGGTCACAGAACACCGCCTCTAGAAACCTAATATTGGCCATTTTGATCCCGACGCAAATCACCAAACTGTGAGGTGCGGGAGGGGCGCTCACGGCGTTGCGATTGGTCGTTTTAAACATGGCGCGCTGACACGTGTAAATGTAGGGATGGGACATGTTCATTACAGGTAGTGGGTACTGCTACCAGTGACATCGAAATTTATTGTGGTAAAATTGTTACCAATTTAGTATACTTAAGAGTAAACTTACTTAATAATTATACTTATTGATTAATTTAATATTTCATTAAGTAATTTAACAATGTACCTGAATTTTTTACTTAACATATTAGGGCATTTCTGTTTAAAGTACCCAGAACTTGAATTTTAAAGTTTAGAATTTTTATATTATTTCCACTCAGAATCGCAATCTCTTTCGATACGAGAAAAAAGTGTCGCCAAAATCTCATACAATTATTTTCTTTTGTCCGTTTTATTAAGGTCATAGAAGGTTGTATTGAAAACATATTCAAATGGACCAATAACATATGCCTATTACAAATCAACTCCGAGTTCTCTCGCACTTCTTTGAAGTTCATCATCAGGTCCATCTCGTGACATGAGACCTAACTGCTCACCTAGAGGATTCTAAAAAACCCATACAACATATGTCTATCACAAACCAACACCGAGTTCCCTCGAACTTCTTTGAAGTTCATCATCAGGTCATCTCGTGACATGAGACCTAACTGCTCACCTAGGGGCTATTCATAAATTACGTCATTTCAAATTAGGGGGGGGGGGTCTGGACATCGGATGACGGTAGCATGAAGTAGGAGGAAATGGGATCATTTGAAGCATGATTTTTGGATGATTATAGGGGGGGGGGTCAAAAATCGTCAAAAATCGATGACGTAATTTATGGACAGCCCCCTAGAGGATTCTAAAAAACCCATACAACATATGTCTATCACAAACCAACACCGAGTTCCCTCGAACTCCTTTGAAGTTCATCATCTGGTCCATCTCGTGACATGAGACCTAACTGCTCACCTAGAGGATTCTAAATAACCCATACAACATATTTGTATCACAAACCAATACCGAGTTCCCTCGCACTTCTTTGAAGTTCATCATCAGGTCCATCTCGTGACATGCGGCCTAACTGCTCCGCTGGCCTAGAGGATTCTAAAAAAACTTACACAACATGTTACCTATATATTATGTCTAAAATGGTACAATACGGTATGACGAAGCACGAAGTTTCCGCAACTGAAAAACCATCATCGTCACATCACTAGTCGAAAGGGAAAGGGGTAGCGCATTGCATTTTCAAGTTGACGAAAAGGGACGGACATACTTCGCCTCTGCTTACTGACCAGTATAAAATGAACCCCGCGGACAAGAAACATTATTCAATGAAATAATGAATTTCGCTTTCCTGTGGGATGTTATTCCATCTGTTTTGTAAGTAGAAGTCTTAGATGACTTGCCACACCATTTTACGCTGCAATATCCCATGATTTCCCAATGAATTCAATAGTTTACGATTTATTTTCTTAGACTCGTGCACACTGCTAACAGGTCGTAACCTTGGGCGCAACTGATCGGAGCGGCGCGCGAACAATCTTATATTTGACCTATACACCATACGGGCGGTGACCGCGAGTCGTCCTATAAGCTCGGTCTATAGGGGTTGGTCTGTGCCATTGGTGGACCTTATGCCTTTTGAAATAAGGTTTACCCATGGACAATTATAACTTAAGACGAAGCAGGAGCTGAGTTTTAAATATTTTAGGTAAATATACCCGTCTCGCTAACGGAAGCGGCACCTAAAAGTAGTGCGATAAGGACAAGGCGAAAAATCCTGCGTAAAAATCTCAAAAATCGAGGTTTCGTACTCCTCTGTTTCCTCCTCCAAAACTTAACCAATCGTAACCAAATTTGGAAATCTAAATGATTATGAAATTATCTGTGTCGGGCCGTTTTGCTTTTTTGGCTAATTGATATCAGTTTTGAATGCCACGCCTCCCATTGCGGCATAGTCAATTAGGCCATTTTGGCCATTTTTGAAGGGCTCTAGCGCCTTAAAAATCAAAAATATCAAAAATGCAAAACGGTCCGACACAAGATATTGACAATATTAATCTGTGTTGAAAAAATCATTGCTCTAGCTTCAAAAACCACGGAGGAAAACGAGGAGTACGTTTGTATGGAGAAATGACAACTCCCGTTGGCTCTTAACAGTGTGGGCGAATGGTACCGTAAACAGCACAAGCATTAAATTAACGCATAATTAATGTACGTATAAATATCCGAGAATATAGGATGAAGGCTACGGTGACGGTGACCGTGACGCAAGTTCACACGTGACGCGTCATTTGACGCTACCAGCACGTGTAGTACCAGCAGAGAATTAAAGCCCGTCATAGACGGAGCGATAATGTATACAGGGTGGCTAAAAAATAACTGCATTCCCGTTGCCAGGGAGGTTTTACGATTATAATGAACAACTTTAACTATGGGATCAACCCCGGAATCGTGAAAAAAAATTTACCCTTCCATAGAAAATGGACCAGCCAAAATGTATATGAAACAGCCAAATATTTTTTGTAAAGTAAAAGTTGCCCTTACATACCGTAAGGTACCGAACATACCGAAATATATTTTAAAGTATAGCTAAGCACCACACACGACAACGATACCAAAATATATATCGCCCTCTGTCTAGCACCTACATTGTGAGAGAGAAGAAATATACCAACATAATATATCGTAATATACAGAGCTATAACATCTTAAGGTATCTTAAGATGCCTTGTTGTAAAAGCATTAAGGTATCTTTTGGTATATTATTATCGCTTTGTCTGTGACGGGCTTAAGGCCTCCATAGGTACATTATAAAACTTTGGCTTCCGATTATAGTTGGCCTCGCCAACATGCCATGAATTGAGCGTTGTCGTTTCACGACGTTTTCAACCGGTATCTATGTTATTATACTTTCCGCAAAAACTAAGCGAGTCAGGTCATAATGTCATCTCTTTCACTCTTGGTTGGTCTTAACATGGGTAAAGAAGATAGCATTATTATCTCAGTCACCAGTTGGTATTGCGTTAGGTATAGTATACCTATAGTTTAAAAAATAATGTCTAGAATAAAGACTTGCCAATAAAAATAATCATTCGTCGCTGGAAAGCAACGTATACTTATAGAGTCTAACTTCTATGAAATTATGACGTATAAATAACACTTGCACTACGTGTGCTATCAAAATCGATGCAGACTTGTCTTGGTCTGACTCTATACAATTTAATTATTTCCTCTACAACGTGACATTTACACAAACAGTATAGGCACAGAATAAATAATAGTACTAGGTACAGAAGACTCACTCTCTAACAAAACGCGTAAATGGCCGCTAGGTGGCGACCTGGCGACAGCACCACGCGCGGCTTATGGCTTTCCCCAAAATTGGGGCGGAACGGATGTACTTTTAGCTACCTGTAGCAAAGCGACGAAATCGCGGAGTGAGCCACGCCATGGTATAGGTACCTACATACATATTAACTCCCCAAAATAAATATAAGCGCAGGCAAACACGAATTGCTACGTGTACATGCACGTGTACCAATATGAGTTATGACAAGTATAAATGTATATCGGCGTGTTTATTCTTCGAGTCACGCGCATCATATTTATATTTTTAGGGTTTCGTACAAAAATTATAAAAATAGAATGCTGAAAATGATTTCGGTATCAGAGAAAATTTCGTTATCTGCCCCTATATCGCTCTTAGGGTTGCCATACCTATGTCAGGATATTTGGTCCTTTGCCACAGGATTGCGAGGGACTTGGCGAGTGTGAGGGGTTTTTAAAAACCTCAACCTCACTAGAAGTTAGCTAAAAGTTTGGAGTTGGACAGAAGAAAGGGAAGGCTATGGTGTAGCTTGGTGTAACTACGTGTGTGGCTCACGAAAGGTTTTGGAATAAGGGAGTCATTTTGCGTGAAATGACCGGCCAGAAATATCAGGATTTTTAGGGTAATGTCCGGAGTTTTGTCAGTATATTCCATTTTTCCAAATGGCAACCCTAATCGCTCTTGCATATTCGAATAACAGAGAGGCAGCCAACGGAATTTAGATTTTCGCGGTATGCCCTACAGAACACTAATGTTTTTGCTCGGAACTTACTCTTGGCCGATTTTCACAAACATATTGTAGGTATACTGAATTACAATTGAATCATTTATTCATCGTTGTATTGATGAATAAATTCAAAAGCTGTCGTATGTACAATTGTACATAGGTTCTGAATTGGTAAGTGACTACAGAGTGGGTATGGGTACCTACTATTGTAAAAAATATCTATTTTGAGATATGGGTACCTAATTCTACTCTATGATGATATCTTAGCCGAAATAGGTACCATTAAGGATGACTCACGCTAGACCGGGCCGTGCCCGGGCCGAGTCGTCCGTTATGTCATTTTCTATGACGGCTGATCGGTAATCAAGTGGTACTTTCCATAGAAAACGAAGCGCCGGAAGCCTTTACCATTATACTATATCAGGAATTATATAACTATCTCAATCTATATGGCAGGGGTCATCAAATGGCGGACCGCAGAATCGGACCGCGATAGTCATTTTATTTTAAAAATAAAAATCAGACTATTGAACCCTGCTCTATGGTATCCGATAATTTTAGTTTTTTACCCCGATTCAGTCAACTACTCCTAAATAATATATGGTTTCTCACCTAATCCTAAATAATATACCTAAACCACGAGTCCACGATTGATGGCATGACGTGACGCAAAGATATGACGTCGCGAGAATGACTAACAAATAATAATAGCTCTCCAGTCAACACGTGAAGCCGTGTATGATTTCAGTCGTCATGAGATGTGGAAACGTGACTTAAATATGCATGCTTCTGTGGTGAGGTGACGGAGCCTCGGGAAATTTAAATCGGCAAAATCTTGACTACTCTACTTGCGTAAGTTATATTCTTGTACAGTATGCCTTGAAGATCAAATAAGTCGTAAAGGTCGTGTCCTAATCCTATCCCAGCGTAATTAAACATATACAGGTGAGCAAGAAAATGGTTCTGTAATACCGAAAATATAGGAGATATTACAGTTTGTCTAGGTCACTCTAGGTACCTTTTCATTCTACTATCAGGATTGGAAGTATATAACTTTTGGGGTGGCGTGGCGCAATGGTGAAGCAAAACTTCTGATGATACTATAGAATGCTGGCATTTTGTTCGTAAAGTTCAAAAGAAATTGGTTCTTTTCTTGTAAAAAAGTTTTGAAGTTTAAAATTGAATCAGTTCTTTTCTTGTTAAAAGTAACGTTAATTAACGTATTTTTTGTCTTGTTGCAGCTACAACACCACCGAAGAGTTTCGGAATGGCGAGCAGCTGGGCTTCGCGGCGCCCTCAGAGGACGAGGACTACCAGGCCGGCTTTCTGAAGAAGGGGAAGGTCGCCAGGGCAAGTTTATACATGCCCGCTTTTATACCTACTTTTGTATTTATGGTCCCTATAACAACCGGCAGCGACAAAGTGTGGCAGCGCAATTGTAAACATCATAATTAGATAGGAATTTGATGTTTATAGTTACGCTTCCATATTAGTCGTTGGCCCGGTCGCTGCAGAGTTAGCTTAGAATGGTATTCCACCTGTCCAATTTCTTGGTCCAATGTCACATTTTGCTTAATGAGATAGTGGAATATCATCCTTAGTTAGACGGACTCTACATACATGGACTGCTAAAATCATGCTGCAATAATCATAGTATTTTGCGCTAGATACTTCCACGGCACGGGTGTCAGCCGACCTTATGAGTTTGCATTTGACACTGCTATTTATAACTTCAAACGCAAAGTGAGACTGGTTTTGATACGACTTGACGATCGTCTTGGTGATCGGCGCGCATCTCACGCACGACTTTCACTTCATTTCGCATGCACCAATCAGCCTGAACGATCTTCAAGGTCGTATCAAATAAGATCAAAGCCTTAACAAATTGTTAATTCTGAATCTGGCTCCTAATCGTTCTCACAGACATAAAACTACAATGAAAGCATATTCAACGCCATTTATTTTGACCTCCTCGGAGAGCTTTACTTTAATTTCCATGCCTGAAATGTTTTGTGTCTGACAGCACAGCGTCATATAATTATAGTCTGTTCGTAAAGAGAAGAGTCGTGGAATGTATATATCAACGTGTCTACCTACCTGTGGCGGCGCGTCAAACATATCCGCCGGCAAGCCGGGGTCTAATTTGGCTTACATATTTCCTTTACAACTCTGCTCAAACGTCCAAAATCAGGCAAGCCTATAGGAATCGGCTTTTATGGACGCGCCGCCACTTCTACCTACGGTCAATGTTCGGAATTTTCCTTGCTTGGTGATCGAACTTGCTTAACTAGTAGTAGCACTAGTGACTATTCAGTTATTAGGTTGATCTTCATAGATAATTAACCTAGTTATCTCAAAGGAAAATTCTACCGAATTCTCTAGTTACTTGACCCCGGTGGTTATCTGAGCAAAACAAGGGTGCTCGACAAGTTTGGGCTATAATCAAGATTTGACTTGTCCATGGATCTCGTAGTTTACAGGGTTTGTTTGTCTATTAATACTAAGTCCTAGGCCGAAAATAGCATTACGCCTAGAACAAATCATCAAAAAATTAAATCTAGTCCGAAACGCAACAGCGACACACCAATGACATAAAAACCCGATTGCAGTGTCAAATACCTCATCCAATTAAAGTCCGAAGTCGCCGACAAAATCCATCGCATTTTAGATCTTATTTAAGGGCAATGAAGTATATTTTTCTAGTCCGTAGAGTGGAGTTACGTGACCGAGGCGCGGGCGAGTTGTGCAACGTGGACGCCGCACGTGGCCCGCCACGCTCCGGCCTAATGCCAATTTATGCTGCACTATCTCGTATTTCTGTACCTGGAGGCGAATTCGACTTGTTTAAATGACGGCTGGGGATATAGCGATTTTATAGCCAGATAAAGATGTTTTATATAACTCCCACTGGTCCCATTTTCCTTGCTACACATTGCATTGGTGTGCTGGGATCCTAGAGAAACCGAGGGAACTCTTAAAATACTAAAGTCACACCTACACTACTACGTGCCTAGTGTTATTGGTATTTTTTTTATATGTAGTAGGTATATTTTCTCTTGGAAAGCTTAAATATTTGGTAAATTCCAACTGCTACTAAATAGTAAATACCATAAAATGCCATTATATACAGTCGGTTCTTATTTCATTTAAACTTACAGTTCTAGAAATTTCTGTAAAAATATTAGTTTTTCCATGAAAATCTCGGGAGCTGCCATATTTCTGGCCAAGGCTGCATTTTAATGCGAGCAACGCACGTGCACCACGTGCCGCGTTTCTACAGAGGTTTACAGAAATCGTTTACGATATGTCAACGTTACATGTAGTTATAATAATGGATCCACTTTATTATAACATTTATTAATAATTATTATTAAAAGACATAAACGGGAATATAAAACTAAAGCTAACTACGGTTAAAATAACTAAAACTAAAAATTAAAAATATGTACCTATCAAAATTTTGGTGCCCTCGGTTACATGAAATCAGCAAAATCCTAACCACTTGATTATATCGATATCCTAGGGAACAAATCAAATGATTTTATGAAAAAAATGTTTTACTTGTTTCGTTAAGTAGTCACACTACAATTTAGTTATCAGGTTTATTAGAAAAAATTCAATATCAAAAAATAGGTATTAACATAGTAATGCAGAAATAAGTACGAGTATTAAGCATAGAGTGCTCATTTCATAGTCCTCTATACATTAGCTTTGGTACCAAAACTACTAAGTATTATTTTCGTAGTAGCGGAATTATCAGTAGGTGTAGGTACTGCTACTTGACACTAGATGTCACGTGTGTATCGACATATCGCGACAGATGAAAAGTGTATTGCTTAACAATTTACAACTATTACAAGCAGGAGTTGAAAATAGAGTTCCGGTTAATCCGGTTATAATATTAGCTGAAAATTGTTGAGCATTAGACTTTCCGTTCGTCGCGACATCTATTGTCCAGTTGGAGTCCTACTGATAATTCAGCTACTTGACGCTAGATGTCGACTACAAAAATCATAGTCGTTTTGGTAACAACACTAATGTATGGAATGAGCACTCTATGCTTACTTAGGGCTGATTTAGACGATGCGAGAACTCGCATGCGAGTTTCATACCATTGCGGGTTTTGATCGGTCGGATGAATTGGACGTAACCAACAGTCCGCAATGCAACTAAAATCGCATGCGAGTTCGCGCGCCGTCTAAATCAGCCCTATTTCTTTATGGTAGCAAAAATATCACGAATGATCACGATGGGGGAGGGGGGGTCAGAGATAATATCACGTGTAATTATTTTTCAAAGCGGGAAAGTCAAAAACAACAATAATAATCAAAAATTTTATCAGATCAAATAATCCGCTCTATTTTATATGCGTATTTACACTATTTACCCAATAAAAAACATTCATCGCACCAACTTTAAAACATTCATAATAATCATAATAAAAGCTCGCATCGGCGCCATGGCCTTGATTGCTTAGCGTCTAAACGGGCCCACTGATTAACAGTCCGCCGGACGGTATCGGCCTGTCAGTTAGAACAAAATTTTAATATTGCCGATACCGTCCGGCAGACTGTTAATCAATGGGCCCCTTAAGGGTACCCGCATCATAATTATCACGTGATTTTGTGGCAAGGGGGAGTTGCGTTAAAATCACCAAATATCACCAAGGGTGGAGGGGGGGGTCAAAAATAGGCCAAATATGATCACATGATATCTGGACGACCCCTGATAATAGTCTCGTCTCGAGTCTGAGGCCTGCAGGTGTTTGGTATTAGCCCTACCCTGACCTGCCTCAAACTACTCACCACTCGAGTCTCAAGTGCTAATGATGTCTCATCCGCCACACTCGTCCATCGCATACCCAGACGTGACGTGACGCTACTGCGTAGTTCCCTACTGTGAGAAACGTGTGCACGTGTTGGTGAATACCTACTTTGGTAATTATAGATCGCTGTTTGCGGCTAAAATGCAGCTGAGCGTATTTTAGTCAGGATTATTTTTATCCGGCTAATATCTACGGCAAAAGGATTTTAGCAGTCTATGTTTATGCTTATGTGTATGTGTATATAGTACAGTCGCCATCAGATATATCGGAGCGGCCAAGGTGTTCACAATATCTGAACACGCACTCTAACGCCCTGACAATAGAGGCGTGTTCGGATATTTGTTAGCGCCTTAGACGCTCCGATATATCTGATGGCGCTGTACTTACCTACTGTGTAATGAATGTATTGTTTCTTACATGGTAGTTTTGTAGAAACTACCTATCATGCAGTCATTCTGATAAACAAGAGTCAATCGATTTGTTTTCATGTCTCGGGTAACAATTAATCGTTTATTGTTGATTTAAAGAATATTGTTGACTGTGTGAATAATTATGTTTTGTAATAAAAATCTTCAGGGCGTTTCTCAGAGATGACCTTCGGTGCCTGACTTCGGTGCCAAATTTATTTTTAAACTTAATTGATATGCGACTTTATTTCCTAAAATCTAGCCTTAATATAAAAAATATTGGTAGTGGAGGCCTCCATTAGAACCTTATAGTTTTTAAGATATTTGAGATTTAAAAAACACCGAAATCATGTGCAGGCACTGAAATCAATTGGCGTCACCGAATTCAATAATGCATATACAAAAATCATATTTCAAATTTATATCTCAATCATATTAAATTTTAATATTTTTTTTCATTCTTATTTGATTATAAGCGATGTAACAAGGCTAATGATCTCGAAAGCTTACATAACTTGAAGATTTTAAAATAACCTAATTACGGCTTGTAAAACAACATATCTAGAAGATATCCCACACTATTTGACTGTCCTCATATAATAGGGTGATGGGCGATGTATGGTCCTGGAACGAGTTTCAGACATGTCGACCACATATTCGCACATTAGTGCCATAAAGGAGAAGATGTTTGTTTCATACAATCCGACCGCACACGCATCAAAAAGATACTTATGTTACCTACATCCGATAAACAAGAAACTTATGAGTGGTGTTCAATGCTCAAAAAATATTTAATGCACTTAGAAAACAATGTGATGCAATACGGAAAACAAGTGTTTTTGAATAACAGAGTTTTAAAGCGTGAACTCCATCAATTTAAAACTATTTGAAGTGGTCGACTAATGCTTGAAGATCTAATTACCTGTTAATTATTTCAGTTATCTTGGTCTAACTCTATTATTGTCCTACTAGGCACAACAACTCCCATCAACCTTCAGTGTCCTTGGTGTTCAAAAGGTTTAGGTCATACCTAATCTTCTTAACCGCACACCGCACCGTAACACATTGTAAGAGAAACAATGAAACAACATTATTTTAACACTTTTTGGACTGGAGATCTCCAGCACCCTCAAACACTTGAGCTAATTTGTAACTCCTATATTTAGACTTAAAGACATAAGACATTGAGGATTGTTAAAACATTTGTTATGTTCAATTTGTGTATATGGCTATCCTTTAGAAATATCGATCAGTAAGGTACGCTCAGCGTCTTTGAAGCGATCTGGACATTAGAAGGCCACTTTATTTTTAATCCCTTGTTCTGAACATCCTGTCCCTTGGGTGCACCTTGCATAGTACTTACATACACAAGTTATTGTAAACGAAGTGGGATCTAATTGACTGCATTCATTTAACATGGCTGACATGTTTAAAGGTATCGAGGTGTAGGGGCCTCAGGTGATACAGACGACAATTAACATATTTTACCTACTTCATTGGTTTGAAGAGAATATCAAGACAGAGAAAGAAACATTGGGTCTACAAGTTTCAACACACGTCTGTTTAAAAAAACTACTCATAGTAAACTAGTGATTATTTGTACCTATTATGACTTAATTTACTTACAAAGATAATTTTACGTTTATACAACGTATCTTGCGCTTCTTAGGTGTGATTAATTAGTACAACAAACTAGTTTACAAAGCAGGATTTGAATTCAGTGATCACTTTTTTGATATCGGTGGTCAAAAAATCCACCGAATCCAAGGAAATCAACACCAGCGATGTCAAAATTAATCGGTTTTTAGCAATTACAGAAATACCATGATTAATACAGAGGAGATGTAATAATGATGGATTTACGTACTTTAGAGGATTTCTTAATCACTTCCATAACGATAAATGCACTAAAACTTTCGGAGTAAAATGCACCACCGATCTCAAAAAAACATAGAACCAAACCCACCGAAGGACGGTGAAACCTTTAAAAAATCACTTTATTATACTGTGACTGTACCTCTACTCTATTTAACGGTTAAGGCACAACTAAAGCATACTATGTTTGAGACACTGAGTTCCTGGTTTACAACTTTGAAGGAGTACCGACATGTTTTGCAAATTACACCGAAATCAGGCACTAGCCCGGGACACATCGTAAATTTGGTTTTATTCAATGAGTTGAGCAAACACATTATTGTGATATAAATAATATGATAAGTTAACTAATACCTTATGCGTGAATACCTATAACAACTCCGATCTAATGCCCCATCTTGAGTAATAATTTTTTGTTTCACAAAATCTGGGTGCGGGACACTCCCACCGAACATCATTTTTGGCATTTGAAAATTTTTTTCTTGTATTAATATAAATAATAAATAAATAATTTGTTAGTGTCCCAGGCAGAATATAGGCTGAAGATCATGCCTAAATTAATTCAGATTTATTGAACAGTAAATTCAATCATTTATTGCCCTGGACACGTAAAAATGGCCCTCCTGAGAAATGCCCTTCAATATTAAAGACTTTCAAGTCTCTACGCAAAAAAGCTATTACTTACATATTTATTATTAAGATAAACGTACTGGTGCTCGACGCGGTCCCAGTACATGTCATCTTGAAACTTAAGTCATTGTCAATAGAGGTGACAGCAAGGTGTCATCTATTGGGCATTATCATGTCGAGCACTAGTACGTTTACCTTACCACAGTTATGAAACTTTCTTTCTTTATAAATAGTAGCTAAGTACATAGGTACAGTCGCCATCAGATATATCGGAGCGGCCAAGGTGCTCACAAATATCGGAACACGCCTCTATTGTCAGGGCGTTAGAGCGCGTGTTCAGATATTGTGAACACCTTGGCCGCTCCGATATATCTGATGGCGACTGTACATACTACAACTATTTTAGCTTAGCTATACTTAAACCTTATATTTTTTTTACATTTTTGGTCAGGTTTTAGGTATAGATATTAAATATAAATCACCTGTAACATACGAGTAAATACTGAATTTAAGGTCGGTTGCACCAAACCGTCTGTCAGCGTTCGCTTAATTTTATTGTACCCCTGAGGAAGTTTCATAGATCTCTGCTGCGTGATGTTGATCAGTCTGTTAACAGTGGTTGTGCACCAAATAACACGAAAAAGCTTATCACGTTCCATTTCTCCTACAGCAAGACCCGATGTCCCACCGAATCATCGAGAAGCGGCGGCGAGACCGCATGAACAACTGCCTCGCAGACCTGTCCCGCCTCATCCCGCCCGAGTACCTCAAGAAGGGCCGTGGCCGCGTCGAGAAGACCGAGATCATCGAGATGGCCATACGACACCTCAAGTTCTTACAGGAGCGAGCCAATGGTTTGTACCATGGCCTTGCCTTGGGCAGCGACTACGGTAATGTCTTTACTATGTCGGTGGAGTTGTTAGCCGCACGGGTTGCCAGTTTTGAGTTTGAGGTAACGAGGTAACTGAGGTAACGATGTAAGGGCGCCGATGGGTTATTCAGGAGGGTTGTTTCGATTGAGAATTGTTAGATGAAAGGGCGAATGCAGAGGTAACGGGTCACATCGGTGAATGTTTTGTAGATTTGGCTAGTATAGAATAGATGGTCGCTTTACGCCACCCCAAAGGCGTGTATAGGTACATAAGGGAAGGAATGGAAAGATTTGCGAGGTTCTGGTAGGCTTCCGTAGCTCAATTGTTTAGGAGCAATGCACGGATTGCAGAGGTTGCGGGTTCAAGTCCTGCCGGAAGCGTAACGTTTTCTATTTTTTCCTTTAATATAAAAATTTGTAGTAGGTATAGATTAGTTAAATAGGTAAGTACCTTAATAAATAACTTCTATGTCTTGAGTAGTAAATACAACGTACTTGTAATTAAGTCATTTTCAAATTAATCGTAAATATTATTAATACATTACTTAGAGCATACTTAGGAAGTGTCAATAACTACTAGGTCTACGACTACGAGTATGAATTCCCTGCATCCGTCCTTCCTTGTATGTATTGTAAAATCACTTTAAAAAACTAAACTACTTCCTACTCTTCTAGGGTTCTAGGGGAGTTAAATATTTTTAGGGTTAGGAGTAGCAATGAAAATTGTACAACAGTTAATTTGGCCTGGGATAAGAGAAACAGTTAGTTATCTGAATTTTCTTACAACTCTGATTAGTTTTACAAGAATCGATTGACAGTGTAAATGTTCAAATAACCCTTCTCAATAATTTACTTACTCCTACTTAGTTCGTCAGACCGCTGGTCAGATGTGGTTAGATTTGTCTGGCAATCAGGATTTACTGTTCAATGTTTTACCGCGGATGACAGCTCCTCGCCCGTTATTTTTTAAAGATAAGGGAATCCGCGGATGTGTTAATGTTGCACTTAAAAGTGCTTCAAGTGCTTACCTTAAAAATAGAGGCATTAAAATATTCCATCTCGATGAACGACATAGCAGCATATGATACGTGGCATGTATAAATTGTATACTTAAACAAAATATGCCGTGCGTATTTTATTAATATTAGGTAATTAGAAGTGCAACGCATCTGATATCTGATACTAAACTTACTTCGCATTTTGTCAACGTAGATCAGATTTTTACACGACTGCCCAAAAAAGGGTATTATTTCTGTTTGTTACTACATTTATTATAATATAATTTAGTTATTCTTGAAGTTATCTAGAACACACTGCGTGCATAAATTAAGATCGTAAAAACGTCGTGTACTTAAATCGTGAAGTGGCACAGGTGTTAATTGTGTTAATATTATAAATAAATGAAAAGGTATACCTACGAGTACGAGTATAGTAACAAGCGAAGCACGCGTCTGACCCCGTTTTATAAAGGCCGTGTGGTTCGAATAACAAACGCTTCATAGGTATTAAGATATTTCATCACGAAAGAAGAAAAGGAGGTAATCATTTGACTCAGTGTATATTCGAGGAATTTAATAGGTAGGGACAATACCATTTTGTACATTGTCACTGTGACAATTGACAATCAATATGAAAGTCGCTTAGCGCTATAGGGACCTCATACTATTTGTCACTGTGACAAGGTATACGAAATGGTACTGAAATTAAATTACTTAACCGTACAACTGGCTACTAAGCTAACTTAAAAAAAAACCGTTAAAAACAAAAGAAAATGCTGAAACTTCATTCAAATTTTTATTGAGCAGAAGATGTTTAGTTTAGGCAAGACCTCGGACTCTCTTAGGCCATAACAAAAGCCGGTCCAACGTCCTAGCGATGACAAAGACGATGTTTTGCTTAGGGTGGTATTCCATCTGTCATCTGTCGAATGTGTATTGCGTCTCACATTTTGCTTAATGAGAGAGTTAGACGCAATGACGTTGCACAGGTGGAATACCACCCTGCAGGGTATGATTGAATCCGATGCGTTGGCACCAGCGCATCGGTTCCATGTTGTCGCGGATTCTGTTCTAGCTGCCGATCGTGTGGCGGGCGAGGAGTTCCGTGCTGGCTTCCAGGAGGCTGTCAACGAGGCGGCCAGGTTCCTCGCGGAGGTGCAGGGCTACGGCCCGGCGGACGGGCTGTGTGTGCAGCTCGCCTCGCATCTGCAGAGACACGTCGAGATGATTACTAAAGGTAGACTATTTTAGATTATTTATCCTGCTGTATACCTATGTTTAGCCAGAAATAAGCAGTATATAAATACTGCAATAGCTTTACCCCAGGGCTCTGTGGGATTATAATTCTATATCTAGCAGAGTTTACCAAGTTCTGGGAGTATTTAAGTTAAATTAGCCTCATTGGGTCTGAAAGATTGAATGGTGGAGATGCTGGGATATAGGCGAATGCATTGTGTAGATAAACGTTGCCACAGAGTTCTGAAACCTATCCGTTCAACCGATCCCTAAAGTTTATTAGCATTTAAGGTAAAGTCCCTATAACTATAACTTTTATGACTCAGCTCTCGAAAAATATCTATTTTTAGCCGTCAAAAACAAACTTTCATCTTTTAATGGTCTTCATCTCTCTCCAGGCGAAGTCCCCCGCGAGAAGCGTCACCCCACCTCCTCCTCAGAGACTGCCAGTTCCTCCAGCTCCTCGCACAGCCACGTGCCGCGCGACGGCGTGGTCCCACGCCGCCTGGAACCCCCGCAGCCCGAGCCCTATGAACAGCCAGAGCAGTATCCGATGGAGTGCGATAGAGGTACGATCCGAACTATAGTTCGTTTTTTTTAGCATTAGAAATAAGGTAAACAATCTTGATGCGTCTTTTAATTGAAAAACACATTTTAAAAATAAGTTACGGCAAATATGCAACAATTATGAATCTAATACGATAATTTATATTCTTCTGCTTTCATGAGTAATAGTTATTGATTTTTAAAAAGCGTTTTTCAATTAAAAGACATGTCAAGATCGCTTACCTGCTTTCAAGTTCTTTCTAATGCTTAAAAAAACGAACCATAGTACGAGTTTTAGTCACAAGAGACAGAAGGCTTCGCCGTTGGCTACAATGGCTACACGCTTGCTTCGAAGATAGTCGGGGGTCGGGGTTATAATACCTAATAGTGATCGGTATAGATTTTTGTTTTCGAGCAGGAAGTAAGTATTCGTCAAGCTTCAACCGGCGACGTGCATTAAGTATAAGGGTCAAACAGATCACTGTGTTATGTCTTTCCTGTAGACATACACAAGAGTTAAGGGCTATAAAGGTTAATTTTCTTATTTAACCCTTATCCACGTGAAAAGGTCCTCCTTTTATTTAAAGAACTATGATAAAATCATTATAGAAATAGAAATAGAAATAGAAAATATTTATTTGGCATAAAAACATTACTTACATGCCCACAAGCTGTTAATTATTGCCCACAGGAGAGAAAAATTTAGTGTTCGCGAACACACTACTTTTCTCTCCTGTGGGCAATAGTTAACAGCTTGTGGGCATGTAAGTAATGATTTTATCATAGTTCTTTAAATAAAAGGAGGACCTTTTCATGTGGATAAGGGTTAAATAAGAAAATTAACCTTTATAGCCCTTAACTCTTGTGTATGTCTACAGGAAAGACATAACACAGTGATCTGTTTGACCCTTACCGTACTAGACTTCTAGTTTTCTCAGGAGTTACCTCATTCGACAGCTTATGGTATACGTAGATACTCATAACACTGTGTACTATTACATGTAGGTCTCAAGTCGAAAAGCGCCTTTACCTACCTACATAGTTGTATGATCATCAACTTTCGAGCATGATATAAAATCTGAGAGTAATTCCACAGAGGGTCTCATCTCTATAGCAGTACGCACACTTCGAAGTCTGGCGGTGCCACTGCCAAGGACTATGCCGGATCGCAATCGCACCGGTAAATAGCTTTAGAACCTGGCTGTATGGGGAAGGCCGGTGAAAGACAATTGTAGATGGCACTCGTCTACATTCTATACGACAAGGAAGCGAGATAGGGAGACCTTAAGGAAACCATATACAATCAGAAAGCAGTTACCTTCCCCATAGCTTTAATTTAAAGTTTAGTTCGAGATCTAACACAGTCAATAAAAAAAAACTTATTCCCGCCATACAACATTAGCTTTCTTAAAAACCATCGTTGGCAATGTCATTGTGTACCTAGCAAATTTTAGGCGGGACGATATTGGACACATGCAGCGGTCGGCAACCTTTTAGCAGCCAAGGGCCACATAGTAGTTAACGAAGTTGACGCGGGCCGCACTTTGGTAATATTTGTGACTTTGACGTTTGTCAATATTACATACAAATAGCCAGGGAGGCTCGCGGGCCGCAAGCGAGAGGCCATTTGTTGCCGACCGCTGCCCTAAAGCTTAACCCTCTTATTCATAAACATCTACTAAAGTTGACAAGCCGATAATAATCGTTTGTCCCTTTCCATCATACCAATACGTCGGCTGGCGGTCATCTTTTGTTTAGTTATATTTAATTTTTATTTAATTTATACAATAGTGAGTTTTTTGTGTGATGATGTATGAAGCGGTTATAACTCGCTCGCATTCTCGCATTGATTCCAGTGACCAACGTGGTCGCTGCACCCGACGAGGCGCCTCCGGAGGGCGAGCCCATGGCGCTGGACGGGCACCGCAAGAGGGAGCCTACGCTGCGGACCATTAGGAAGCCCGAACACGGCGAGGACTTCTTACACTCGTACAAGTTCAAGAACTCGATTGAGAGAAGATTTTCGAGGTCTCAGGATTGTGAGGTAAGCTGTTTAATATCAGTCGTTAGTCGGTGTCCTTTACTTTAATGTATCAAGATATGCCCAGTTTCGAAATAGATACCTACCTACCACCTACTTATTACATCAGATCACTAGAAGTACCTACTAGGACACTAGATTGGCGCTACTAATTACTAAATAGAATAATTAAAAACAGAATAATTACTAAATAGTAGCACACACAAGCGAAACGACACATCGGACAGCGAACGAAATCGCTGTCTATCAAAATAGATGGTCGTGCCGTGTCCATCCTATTGCATAAAACGTTCCGTAAAAGTATAAAACTTTGCCCACTGCGTCACAGTTCAGTAAAAGTGAAATACTGGTTGAAGCTTCTACTGAACTGTGACGCGGTGGGTAAAGTTATGTTAAAAGGCAAAGTTTTATGCTTTTACTGTTCTTTTCTCGCTCGCTAGGCACTAAGCTGTGCTTCATTACTGCTCGGAGCAGTCGCGAGCCGATTCCGAAAATTGAGTGATACCACCACTAACAAAAGTAATAATGTTATGGTATTTCCAGGCGACGGACATGAGTGTGCGCGGCGCGCCGCACAAGAACTACGGCCACAAGCGGCGCCGCGCCGCCAAGCCCGCGCCCTCCACCACCTCCACCTCCAACTCGGGCTCCACGGAGGACGCGAGGGACACCTCGCCACAGGTACCTACATACTTCATATGGACTACAACTCAAGTGGAACAATTATTACACTTTAAACTCTCGCGTTTTGTACACATACAATAATTACAATACGAGTAATTACACAAACGGGTCTACCGCGATATAATATAATTTCGGGTAGTTCAGTGTTATTTTATTTATATCTCCGTTGACATTTGCTGGGACGTCAGTCTTTCCGTGGTGCAACTCAGCTGAAACGTCGGAATTTAATGTAAAAACAATGAAATTATATCGCGGTAGACCCGTTTGTGTAATTAAAATATGGAACAATTATTGTCCAACTTCAGAAAACCATGACCCATCTGGCTGCAATTGGTGGCACACAACGTGAATGGGCTGAGGCGTATTAAATGAGCATTTCGTTTCGTTTATGCTTAAAAATGCTAACTTAGGGGATGTAGCTTTTCGATATCCCACCTGCGTTCCACGTGTTGCCTCTCTGTCGCACTTGTAAATTCGTACGTAACGTGTAACTGGGAGGCAACACGTCGAACGTGGTTTGCGTAAGGCCCTCAGTTTCCAGATCGCAGCTCATGTCATTCATCCGGCGCCCTATATTCTTAACCAGCAGTTACTGTTGTTATATAATAATGAATCTATTTAACAGAATTACTTACTTATCTTCAGGACACATCGAGCGAGTCCCCGCACCAACACTATGAGAAGCCGCTGGCGCCGCCCGCGCAGTACGTGCCCGTGTTCGCGCTCAACTCGCTTGGTCAGTACCCGCCTGCTACTACTAATCTGTTCGGAAAGAGAAGAGACGTGGAATGTAATGGGCCCCATACATTCCACGACTCTTCTCTTTCTGCACAATCTGAGTTATTGATAGAAGAAGAGATGTAGATAAGTTGTAGAGACTATGAAGAAAAAATATTACCCAGTACAGAAATATATTTAAAAACCATCTAATACTTACATTAATATCGTGCCCACTGCCCAGTCAACTATGATTTTGAAGTATCAGCGTTACCTGCCTGCCTATTCTATGAAAACACACGCTAAAGTAGATTGTGCTGTATGGCGTCATGTGGAACGGTAGGTAGCGCTGGACAATCTAATTATTGTATACAGTACGGACTTTTTTTTTTTTTTTTAATTACTTATATAGTATATAACATATATATACTGTAGACGTACGTCTCGGTTTAGGGAATGCGTCACGATTCGGTTTACGCAACTGCAATCTACAGCAAACATTACATTCGGTAGAAATAAACGCACCTTTCCACCTTCGACATCACAATTTTAGTAGTGTTAGTAAGTTCAGATTTAATTTTGACGATGTGACCCGACCGGATGGTACAAGTTCGATCGGTTAATCCGTGTACTTAATTCATCTCTTTTTTGTATTAGCTGTGTAAAATGTGTGTAATCTATTTTTCGGCTTATTTTATGTTTCTTTACTTATTTTTTTGTCTGTTACCTTGATTATTTCTCACTTGATGGTCTAATCGGAAGATCAGCGCTGGAAGTCGCCAGCAACATGCTGAGATGGGACCATTTCGTGACACTTTATTTTTCACTATGTTTTTTCTATGTATGTCTGTTGTCTGTGTGTTTACGAATAAAAAACTATTCTATTCTATTCTATTTTTTTCTCTCAGCTATAACATTAACATCGTATCCTCTCGCAGGCAAGTACTACGTGCCGCTGAGCGTGGACTACTCGTGCCTGGCGCGGCACCTCGGGCCGTACGACGCGCTGGACGCGCGCGCCGCGCACCTGGCCGCGCCGCTGCACCCCGTCACCATCCACGTCAACTTCCAGCCCTGCCTCAACTACCACGTCAAGCAAGAGCCGCGCGACCAGGACTGGCGGCCGGTGTGAACCGGACCCGATGCTGGATACATTGTTTGCTGTAACGTTGCATCGTCACCTAAATGACGTCTGCTGTCTCAATTTGAAAAGGGAGCGTGAGCGCAACTGGTGCGGTGTGAGCGGGCCCCAAAATATTTCTGTCACGTCGCCTGCCGCCTCGGCGGCCGGGAGCGGCGCCCGGTGGCAGCTAGGCCTTCAGCTGTCGCTAATAGATCGTCTGAACTAACAATTTCTAAAGCTAAGGCGAGATCCACTTGAGTTACGATGAGAGACGCGCACGTTGCGATTATTAAGCGCCTGACGCGGTAAAAATGACCGCGGTTTGAACGTCTTTGTAACGTGTGTGTTTTGTGCGTACAGCCTGTACGGCTTTATCGCTAAAAATGGCGATGGAATTATTTCGATCAGGAAAATACAAGCAACAACACACGCCTCGGGAAAAAAGAGAAATTACAATGTGAATAATATTATTTGACAGCTGTTAATTGGTAGAATAACTATGTTATATTCCGCTAGAGCAGCCTCGAGGCCCCATAGTCATATTGGAGTGAAAACGAAGGAACCACCAAATAAATACAACCTCAATGACACTCAATGAAACTCGCTGAACCTGCAAAGTTCAATACAAACTCCACACCTGTGTAACGCTTAGTACGATATTATTGATTACACATTACAGTATAAATGTGTAGTGTCTGGAAAATTAAATGGACGCTTATGTAGACGTTTAAGTGCCGATCAAGTGCAAAGACGATTTTAAGTTTAAACGGTAACGGTTTTAAGTTATTTAAGATTTTTTATCTATTTTTATTCAGTTAAGTGTTATGACTTTGGTATATAGTGTTAAGTATCGATGACAATAATCGATATTCGGTACGTGGAATGTTAAAGTTTAAGTTTTGATGAATAGCAGTCGCTTAAGGCCAAATTCGCACGAGCGCTTTTACAACGCGCGTTAAAAAAGCGTTTGAATGACACAAATGGATACATGTGTATTTATTCACACGAGGGCGGTGGCGCTTTTTATTAAGCGTTGTTGGATTTTCGACTTTAAGCGTTGGTCGTTAAATCTAATTTAGCGTGCGGACGGATTCAAGCGCTTTTTTAACGCGCGTTGAAAAAGCGCTCGTTAGTATGAGGCCTCACAGAACAACCTTGTTTCACAAATCTTGTACCACTTCGCAACCAGACCAGTGTACGTTTGATCTCCGAAGAGGCATCTTTCTTGCGTTCCTAATTCAAATAACTAGCCAGTGTAAATAAATAGGGCGCAAGTGATCGGAAAGGATCGAAACGTTTCTCTAAGAGTTGAAATTACAATATTTTTTTATAAATCTGCTTATTGCATTTCGTACGTGCCTACATATAAAACTCAAGGAGTCAAATTCCCAATTATGAAATAGCTTCTCTAATATTGTTATCTCCTAGTTAATTATATTTCATGCGAAACGATGTGTCTTTGCAGTCATTTGGGTTCTGACTGTCCCTGGTTATTATCCTTTAATTTCATAATAATATTTGTATTAAGAAGTGGTGAAACGGGTTTTAAAGTTAAATTCCCTATTTTAACAGATTGTAATAAATGCAAGTACTATGTACCTTTTTATATGCTAACTATAACATGGTATGTTTCAATTGGTAATTGCAATGTACTTATTAAGAAACACTGACTGTACCTACTTCCAATGTTATATGTTCGGAAAAAAATATACGTAAATATTTTAGATATCTTAATTTAGAATCGTTGTTTAAGTGTCATGTTAATATTTATTGTTAATATTAACTCATTCCAAAACAGATATGCTATTTTATTTACCTTTGGTATATTTAATTTATTTAGAAATAGATATATCACAGGCAATATGCCTCTGCCCAAGTTGTAATTTTATAAGCTTTTAGGCCTCATTTGCACGAGCGCTTTTACAACGCGCGTTTGAATGACACAGATGGATACAGTGCATTTTATTCACACGATGGCGGTGGCGCTTTTTATCAAGCGTTGTTGGATTTTGGACTTAAAGCGTTTGTCGTTAAATCGAAATTAGCGTGCAGACGGATGCAAGCGCTTTTTTAACGCGCGTTGAAAGGATGAATTTCATTAAAATTGTTAATAAGCTTGACTTTATTTGCGAATTAATTGGCTTCATTGTGTAATGATCGTCACGACACAAAGGGAATCGATTACATTGTGGACGAATTAAGATCTAAGTTAAGGCCTTAACCCTTAATTCGGCAACGTCCAAAATACTGGACACAATTTTGTATTTTGTTTATTTAACCCGCTTTATGTATTTTTTCTGAACCAGAATTTGCCAGAATCAATAAAAATATGGAATTAAGCCATAATGTGTAAATATATAGGTAGAGTCAGACCAAGACCAGTCGATTTTGATAGCACAACCAGTGCTAGTGTTATTTTAAACGTTAAACTTCTATGAAATTATGACGTATAAATAACACTGCGTGTGCTATCAAAATCGTTGCAGATTTATCTTGGTCTAACTCTAGAAGTAAAGTTAATGATTCTAGTTCTTAGTTATGGCTGTGAACCAACGGTAGTAGTCAAAGAGCGTTATTTTATTTGACAAATGATTTGTTGCAATTGGAAAGGATATTTAATTACATAAAGTACATTGACTATTCAGTCTTCAGTGATTTATAGCACCATTTTTATTACACGAGAAGACTAATTATTTTTTAAGCTAATACTCTGGTAATACACATATTTTATAATTTCGAGATCCCATTTTCACGGTATTATTAAAAGTAGAGATATATTATAATTAACCTACCTACATACATGTTAGAGTTAGACCAACAGAAGTCTGCAACGACTTTGATAGCACACGCAGTGCAAGTGTTATTTATACGTCATAATTTCATACAAATTTGACGTTTAAAATAACACTTGCACTGCGTGTGTTATCAAAATCGTTGCAGACTTCTCTTGGTTCGACTCTATCTTGTTGTATATTGCACAAACGCAACTAAGGGCTTTACCAGTATTTTCATTTTGTAGTCAGCATGAAACAGGTAGTGACGGCCAAATATATCGGAACACATCCTTATTTTTATATCAACAAAGGTTTGCTACGATTTGGCCACTTTCTATCTACATATGAGTAGCTTAACTTCAAACTCGGGTAAATCTGTCAGATTATGCGATTTTGGTATTAAGATAAGGTAATAGGGTAGATATTTGCTGAGAGGGTCGAATGGATTTACCCGAGTTTGAAGTTAAGCGACACATATTTGACGTCGACTATAATTAGTATGTACATACTTATCCTGTTTGTAGAACTACAAGCATTTCGTTTAGCCCGATTGCAACAATGAATTTGTTTTTATCTATTTTAAGAATATTTCATTATATGGATATTTTTATGTGTACTAGCTACCACAGACAACTGAACTAATATGTACATGCTAGGTTGGGCCTATTACTGTTAGCCCCCATTCGCACGGGAGCTTTTTCAACGCGCGTTAAAAAAGCGTTTGCATGACAAATGGATAACCATGTATGTATTCACACGACAGCGGTGGCGCTTTTTATCAAGCGTTGTTGGATTTTCGACTTTAAGCCTTGGTCGTTAAATCGAATTTAGAGTGCGGACAGATTTAAGCGCTTTTTTAACGCGCGTTGGAAAAGCTCTCGCGCGAATGGGGGAACGCCATGTTTTTACTCTTCCAGAGCGCTCACTAGATGGCGTGACGTTAAGTGAAGGGCAAACTGCAGCCTGAGCTTATCTGCCGAAATAGAGATGCTTTATATTATTAATGCTTTAAATATTCTGGTCTCTGGTTAAACCTTTGAACGCCAAGGCTATCGTGTGCGGCGCGCCATCGTGAATCTTGTCGAAGTGCATGAAGGTTGATATTGGGTTGCACCCGCGCGCGTCAGTTGACGTCTTTAGCAGTCAATGGGTTACGTTTGTCCTTCAACTAAACACGTTCCACGAGTGTACGCTCTAAGACTGAGTTGTTAATTATAACAGAGTAAAGATGGATGTAAAATAGTTAAGAAATTTGTGTTAAATGTATATTCGATGTTGAGTTGTATGAATACTGAATAGATATTTTTGTAAATACAGTTAAGAATTATACGTTAATATTTTACGATAAAATATGCGTTTTCTTATAACACGAGCCCTTTTCAGAATATCCGATGCTGCTTTTTTGCTTCACACTCTTTTGTTTTACATATTCGAAGCCATGCTATACCTGCCAAACATCTCCCTCAAATTGATTTTACAACGCCTGTTAAATCCACCAATGAACAGCTGCCAGGACGAGGCTGGTTAAAGTTCATCAAGCAATAAAAGTATGGTAAGTACCCAGTGCAAAGGTAGAAGGTAGTCCATCTTTATTCTTTAGTCCCTTTATTTAGACAGGCACGTTCGTTAGGTCCCTACTTATAATAGTTTGAGTTGTACCCATCGCCTTATATCTACCACATTAGTCATACCAGGCGTGGCTCACTCCGCGATTTCGTCGCTTTGCTACAGGTAGCTACAAGTACATCCGTTCCACACCAATTTTGGTGGCTAGCCATAAGCCGCCCGTGGCGCTGTCGCCACCTAGCGGCCATATCTGTCCTGATCGTAACAGACGCGTTTTGTTAGAGAGTGAGTCTTCTGTACCTAGTACTATTATTTATTCTGTGGTCATACTCGTATGGTTAGGGGTAATCTAGTGATAGTAGGAGATCCCACATATAGTCGACCTTCACCAATCTGTCTGACGGATGAAACTATGAAAATATGAAAGAAAATATGTTCCAGAACATAAATAAATAGGGTTGCCTAAAGAAATATGGTCAAGGCTATTTTTAATAAATTTTTGAAAAAAAAATTTTTTCGGCAAATTTCACCGATTTGTCTGACGAACGAAATAAGTTTCAATGGAAAGTATACAACTTGTACAACATAAATCAACTAGGTTGCCTATCTTTTTCCGGTCACTATTATGTGGTTGCCGTGTTTAAAGAGGTGATTTTATATCGATAATTGCACTCATCTGTCTGACGCTTGAATTATACATCAAAATGATGGTAATTTTATTGCAAATACAATGGTATAGGGTTGCCTGCGAAAATCCGGTCACAGATAAGGGTTGCCAGACTTTTAAATAAAATAAGAAGGGAAGACTTTTAGCGATAACTCATAAACGGCTTAACTGATCAAGTTTGTATTAATTTTATTTGAATGAGTTTTTTAAGCACTATTTTCATGTTTTTTTTTCATATTTTTTGGACCGATTGTTCAAAAGTTAGAAGGAAAAACCTTTTTGTTTCTTTCTAAACGATTATTTCCGAAATGATTCACTTTCAAAATATGTTGTTTATAGATCTCTATTTATTTTAAATGGTCTATCCAACGACATCCCACAATGTAAGGTTGAAACGATAAAAAAATTGTCACACACATTTTGTTTCTTTCAAATCGATTATTTCCGGAAAATATTCACTTTATCAAAAAATTTTCTTCTAAAACCCCTATTTATTTTGAAATACCTATCCAACAACATCCCACACCATAGGGTTGAAACGAAAAAAAAAATCGTCACATACATTTTCGTCCCTCTTTTTCTACAATCGACCACCTTCACTCCCTAAATCAAATTGTAGAGAAATCCAACGAGTTCAAACAACCATTGTATTTGGCGTTTGTTGACTACAATAAAGCCTTCGATAGTGTCACACATAGAGCCATCTTAGCGGCACTGAGTAGTCAACAAATAAACCACACGTATGTTGAACTCGTTGGACGGATATACAAAAGTAGCACGGCCAGCATCAAGCTGCACGCACCAGGTCCCAAATTTAAAATCCTTAAGGGAGTGAAGCAGGGTGACCCGCTCTCTCCTAAATTGTTCACCAGCTGCCTGGAGGAAGTTTTCAAAAAACTGGCGGTCTCTTGGGAGACAAAGGGTATCGAGGTCGGCGATAAGAGGTTGACAAACCTTCGATTCGCGGACGACATCGTACTCTTCTCAACATCGGCGACCGAACTGCAATGTATGCTACAGGAACTTAGCAACGCAAGCCTTGAGGTTGGTCTAACGATGAATAGATCCAAAACCCAGTTAATGACCAACAGCAAGAAGCACAGGGTGACGGTGGATGGTAACATTTTGCAATATGTCGACGAGTATACCTATCTGGGCCAGATAGTCTCCTTCACAGATCGCCAGGACAAGGAGATCGATAGAAGGATCGAAAACGCCTGGAGGAGCTTCTGGTCCATGAAGGAACTCATGAAGGGTAAACTCCCAATTGCACTGAAGCGCAAGCTCGTCGACATGTGCATCATGCCCATCCTCACCTATGGTGCCCAAACCTGATCACTAACTGAGGCTCAGAAATCCCGGCTCAAGGTTTGCCAAAGGGCAATGGAGTGAAGTATCCGGGGTGTCCGAAGATCTGACAGGGTGAGGAACACAGAGCTTCGCTCCAAAACCCGAGTCGTTGATGTTGGGGTGAAGACCGCCAGGCTATAGTGGGACTGGGCTGGACATGTCTGCCGGATGCATGATGACAGATGGGCCAAAATAGCCACTAGCTGGCATCCCCAGGGTAGTCGAGGCAGAGGCAGACCGAGAAAGAGATGGCGGGACGACCTGGATGCATTCCAGCGGGATTGGCGGGATCTTGCTCAGCACAGGGAGGACTGGAAAGGGAGAGGGGAGGCCTTTGCCCAGCAGTGGGACACACACATGGGCTAGTAACAAAAAAAAAACATACATTTTGTTTCTTTCGAAGCGATTATTTCCTAAAATATTCACTTTATCAAAAAATGTTTTGTAAACCGTATTTATTTCAAAAGACCTATCCAACGATATGTCACACTATGGGATTGAAGCGAAAAAATAATGGTCACATACATTTTTTTCTTTTCTATTTCGTTCGTCAGACAAATCGGTGAAATATGACGAAAAAAAATTTTTATCAAAAATTTATTAAAATTAGCCTTGACCATATTTCTTTAGGCAACCCTATTTATTTATGTTCTGGAACATATTTTCTTTCATATTTTCATAGTTTCATCCGTAAGACAGATTGGTGAAGGTCGACCATATATGTGGGATCTTAGACCATGAGAGTGAATCCCTACTGATAAAATACATGATGCGGAAAGAACACGTCTATCACTATTTTTGGAAAATGAGATTTTTATCTCTAACGGATACTTACTGATTCTCAAAAATGATTTGACTGTGAAGTTTTTTACACCACGACTGGTAGACCGCAAACAAGCGTATGATCCACTCCATAGTAAGCTGGCATCGAAGGTTGTTTTGATTATAGGTGCCCAAGGTATTATCTCGGCTGCAAAAATATTTTTAAGACTACAGATTTTGGGCGGCGTGAAGGAGTGACGTTACTGAGGTGCCGTTGGAAAGTCTCCAAAATTGCGAAATTTCCTCATAGAAAAATTTCAGAAAATTCTCGTATTTTTGTAGTACAGGTATGCTTTAGCACTGATCAGTGCAGGGCGTCCCTACATTCAACTTAACCTTTTCGACGCCGTGTCAAACACAAAAGCTGTCACTCAGACGCCACGTCACCAAAGTGTCAAAACTGAAATTGAACTTTATGCATTTGCACGAAGGTCTATGTTGCTCTGTGGTCTGTGACCGATTAATCGGTCTTTGGCGTTGGACCTGCGGTGCGGATTCATCGGTCATTGGCGTTCAAAAGGTTAAGCAAGTCAATATTAAGCTCATGTTTTTAATAGCCAAAATTTTACATTAGCTTACGAAAAGGATATGAATCAAAATCTTCCATTTACAAAATGAAAGTTTCCTTTGTTTCCTGTGAATTTTCCTGAATTTTCGAGAACTTTTCCAGCTTTATGGAAATCTGTAGGTTTATATTAAGTGTCAGTAAAAGGAAAAAGGAAAGGCGAGATTCAAACGAAGATTTTATGTAATTAATTATCATAACATCTTTTATTCTATATTATTATTTTAAATTTTACATGCTTAGTTCAAACATTAAGAAAGAAATAATAATATTTAACATCTGGATAATATACAGCTCTATTTTACGATCACTTAGTGAATAAAAAATTATATTAATATATTGCAAAATATTCCATTGTTAATCGCAACACGCTACAGAAACGGTACGGGATGGGAGCACAAAAGGATTGCGGTATGGCAAACTAGAGGGCGCATTTCGTTTTACAATAACAAAATATAGCTTTTCACTTACATATTACCCGCTACTATGTACATAAACGCTCTATAGATGTAGTGCATAATTATTTTCCATCGTATTTTCACATACAAACATGTCTTGCTATTTCTGCCAGTCTCGGTACAAAAAGTACTGAGGTTGACTGAAGTAGTATGACAAATACGAACGTTTCCGAGAAAACACGATGGAAAACAATTATGCGCTACACCTGTACAGATGATAGCTTCTGTGATTATCACAAACATACTATCTAAAATCTACGTGTTGATTATGCGACGGCCCTCGGCGGACGGCCTTTTATAATACAACCTCACCGTCTCGCACAATACTGATAAAATCACTTTACAAGTGACAGTTCACAGTTTGGACGTGTGAAGGTAGTTGAAATTAATTGCCATTAAAATTAGAAATATGTTTTTAACTAACCACAGGCCGAGATGAGAAGATGACAATCGCGAATAGAAAACGCCATTCGAAACTTAAATAATGTATGAATAAAGTCACGTGACTTTTCGTAGCATATGGTTATCCGGTTACATTTTTTCTATTCATATGACGTTTGCCGATGTGCTATTGTCATCTGGACTACGTTGGCTAACGTGGATTTGAACGTTCAGCACAAATAATTTCAACCACACTGTAAAATAACCACTTTCATTTACTTTCCACTAAAAAACTTGTGGTTATTTCACTTCAACACTTGGACACAATAAGCATTATGCTGTATCTAATAAACAACCAGATCGAAATATTTACAAGCTCATTTCATCTAAGGATTATTTACCCATTTAGATTATTGATCTAAAATTGATTGTATCACAAAACATACACCAAAAAAAGCTATAATTCGTTATACAAAACAAAATATAAAGCATTAAAATCAAATGTTATTTACGAATCCATCTTGAAAGCTGCTAAAATAATGTATATTCGTAACCTTTAGGTGAAATATTGCAACGTAACGACTTAGATATAATTATGCATTAAAACTGAATTGCAGTATTAAGTAGCTAGTGAGACACTAGGCGATTTGCGAAGGTAGCGTCTAAAATTATAACCAAGTGAGAATATAAATAATCATTAAATTGAACACAATTAATATTTCCGTTGCGCCTTAGCGTCGCCCACGAGAACTGGCAATATAACTGCATTGGGACAAATATTCAATAAATGTTTAAAAACTAGTCCTGAAATGGACTGGTGTAACGAAACAGAATAGGGGGATATAATCCATTCATTGACTCCACCAAGATTTTAACACTCCTGTCAAAAAGTAGTCTGGTTGCCAATAAATGCATTTACCCTATTTATGTAAGCTAAAATTAAATAAGTTTCTGCGTGATAGCATAGGGTTCCAGTACCGGGTGTTGCAGTGTTTTCAAAATTAATGAATAACCCTATAACACAAGTTACAGTTCTTTGTTGAACTATTGTCTATGCCCGTGCGCTTTCAGATACACGCTTGCCATAAATACCTATACATAATCATTTTGCATAAAGTAAAATATTTGTTGCTCTAATGAACTCTTATTGAGTACTTGGACATATTTAAGGTCATATCATATGTGACACAAACAAGCAAATACATAAACAAATATGGAAATATCCAGCCTATTATGACACGAAGAAAATGTGATGAATATTGTAGTGTACTAAATATACGAAACGAAATAACTAATATGCCTAAATATAACACTGGAAGCGCACAGACTAGACAGCCATCTTTAAATGCTGTATTTGTGAGAAATCATTGGCTATTCCTATTTTATCCCCAATATCCCCATTTACAGATGTAGTGCAAAGTTATTTTCCATCGTATTTTCACGGAAACTCACGAACGTGTCTTGCTATTTCAGCCAGTCTCGGTACAAAAAGTACTGAGGTTGACTGAAGTAGCATGACACATACGAACGCTTCCGAAAATACGATGGAAAACTATTAATGCACGTGTATTCATTGAAAATGTTTACCGGTATTTACCGGCAAAATGGGGACTAATAGTAACCACACTGAATAGCACTGGCCTAAAGATAAAATTCAATTCACCTTCGTAACTAGTCTGCCTATCAGGAACGCGGGTACTACTCTAACATTCAGATTAGGGGGATACGAAAATCTTAAGTTTATCGAACACGAAAAGCAGACGTTTTGTCATTGAGCAACTTTGAGGGATGGAGTCGCTTCGACTGGGCGCTTAAACGTAGCTGCTACATTATACAGGCTTAGGCGGTAAGACTAACTGCTTTATAACCATTTTCATGAAATGTATCTATCTAATACCTTTAAACGAGCAATTCTTGTATATTTATTTATATTATTTATTTATGTATTCGGGGATCTCGGAAACGGCTCTAACGACTTCGATGAAATTTGGTATATGGGGGTTTTCGGGGCCAAAAAATCGATCTAGCTAGGTCTTATCTCTGGGAAAACGCGCATTTTTGAGTCTTTATATGTTTTCCGAGCTTTGCTCGGTCTCCCAGATATTTTATTAACATTACAACGACTGAAGAGAGTTTAACTCCCAGGGACTAACACAACTCGAAATACGTAATGCATGTGGAGACACTTTTTAACTCCATGCGAAAGTAAATAGATTCAGCCGAATCCTAACAGGATCCCACGTGCCTCCTAATTATTGAAAATAAAATCCGTTAAGATTTATAACCGACCAAAAATAGTTCCTGTATGTGTAGCATATTGGTCTTACCACCTGTACCACGACGTAAACTTAACTAAATTGCAACCTCATCGCTCGTTGGTTCGTCTATTACGTTTATTAGGCCACAAATCATCTCATAAATCTAATTTCATAATACATACTATGTTACAATGAATGAAATCAATTCTGCCGGGGTTCTGCTATGATGGCGTTATCAATCTATTGATAGTGCGTTGTAGGGCGAAATACCTGACAATGGCAGCCAGTTTTTGCTAGAGTCCACAATGGGCGAGGTTACCCTACGAGATTTTTAAATGCGTTCGAGGACAGTAAATAAAGAAATAATAAAAGAATCACGCTGTTTCTGCCTATTTTTTTTACACGACTGCCCAAAAAAAGGAGTTGTTTTCAGCGTTCATACTTGTATGTATATGAGTTTCTTTATTACAGGTTTATAATTAAAGTGTTTAATTGTGTTATGTGTAAATGCAACGTTTTAGCCTATTAACGAATAAAATATTTTGCAAACGTATAAGTAAGTCACTGGGATTAGTGTCGCACAACATTTACTCGTCGTCGCGATTATTGTAGTGTATGTATGTATGTATGAATAGTGAGGATCTCGCAGCCATAGTTTAGACCAGATTAATTACATACATATTAAAACCTATACCACACAATTATTTCAGGAAGGTATGATTAAGAGTTCATCTTGTCAATAATTTCTACCCAGCTAGCTCTGAATTTTAGCATAAGTGGTGTTTCCTTAGTAAACTATACTGTCAACACTTTGCCTTTTGCTGTTCTTAAGCCTCTGTGAGAACTATGAGATTATAAGTAGATTAGATTGGACTTAGCCCGTGGAGCGCCCTATTATCACACTTGTGATACTAACCCAATTTGGGTCGTAGCCACTCAATATCAGACGTGTGTTACCACAGATCAATATGGGTCAAATTGCTTTGAATCAATTTGTTGTATGGTGGACGTTCGACGGGTTAAAAGCAAAAGCAGAAATGTCTGTCTTATAGCAGAGACATCGGGAATATGTAATCGCTGTCCAAACTGTAGCTGCGTGATTTATATGAGTTTGGGGAAGCATGAGCACAGTTTTGGTTACGCCCTTTCTTATTTAGAAATAAGGTCAATACAGATGTAGTGCTACATTATTGTCTATCGTATCACGGAAACGTACGAACGTGTCTTGATATTTCAGTCAGTCTCGGTACAAAAAGTACTGAGGTTGACTGAAGTAGCATGACAAATACGAACGTTTCCGAGAAAATACGATGGAAAACGATTATGCACTACATCTCGGGTATGTGTGGCATAAGTGGGATAAGTGTTGCTTCACATTGGGGCCTGTTTACACATTGATTACTGTTTATTGTGACCTCATACATTGGCTACTTGCGCTTAGTTGCAAATGTATGAACTCTACTATGCCCGCTTCCCAATCTTAATATACAACATGAAATTTTTACCGATTATCCTACAGACTTCATCTTAAAAAAACATTTTAAAATCACGGCTTATTCAATTAAAATTGTATCTATAGAGTCTATAATTGGCTATTATAATTATAACACTCAATTAATTATTTACATAGTTTCCCCTAATTGCACGAAGATAAAAACATCATGTTGTATAGACATGGTAAAGTTAGCAGCAATAGTTGCTAAGCGGTCGAGGTGTTCAAAATGATCTTGACGACTTTATTGTTAAGAGAATAAGAGCGCATCAAGGTAATTTCGAACACCTCGCCCGCTTAGCAACTTCTGCTGCTTGAGGGGTTGCAGTCGGATGTGACAATGTGTTGCTAAAAGTATTTTAAAATAGATTGCTGAAATGAACCCAAAAACGTGCTGTCAAAATAGTGTCCCACTAGACGGTATTTTCACGCCGATAGATTAAGAAAAGTATTGACTTCAATTCGTCTTCAATTTATTTAATTTCATTGAGTAACGAAAGTGACCCTCAAGTATGACTACTTTTCGTTACGCAAATTAATCAAATAAACTGTAAACTTAATCAAATAGATTAAAGCCTTACTTATATTAAATTTTACAAAGCTCGTTCCGCCAATTATTTTCTAATATATTGGCTAGTATTTGTAAAAATACTAGAAAAAATCCTATTTGGTCAACAAGATTTTTTTCAATTCAGCACTCTATTTCAGTGTGTCTCTTTTTTATAATTCGGCCACTATACGATCGCTTCGATGAGACGAATAACTTCTATTTACTAGCTATTGTTAAATCTTATTCACTGCGAGCATGCACCTTGTTTTGTGTACAATAAGGGCTAAAATTCACTGATCACGTGTATGCCATAATATTGTCTGAATATGGCAGTAAAGGTATAGTTGCTTATGAAGTTATAGATGCAAATCATTGCAGTACGGCTTTTTAGTCGAAACATGTGAGCCTATAGGGGCCGTGCGCGTTTGAGGATCTTGCCATCTTGTGGCCTGAATCGGAAACATAAACTCTACATTGACACTTCACGCCAAATCAAGTGCACTCTACAGCTCACGTACGTTTTCTTGTGCATTGTAGGTTCTGCCATCTTGTGGGCTACATTGGAAGCTTAAACTTGGCATTTACACTTCACGCCAATAAACAGGGGGCTCCTGTGCTGCCCTCTACAGTTCGTGCACGTTTCAAGCTTTAACAATTTACAGCTAACTTTGAACGCAATATATTTGCTAGTATCTATTATAAAGGTTCAAATATAAATCGCCTAAAAATAGCTAAATACCAATCATGGTACGTTTATATTCTACTAGCTGTGTTCGCGTCTCTGCCCTTGTGGGCTTCGCTTTGTTATTAGCCCCCCTACCTCCTACGGTACACCCACCCCGGGTTTCCCAAAATAAGTAACGCCTACGCCCATCCCCAATTTCTCACTAACGGGAGACTTGAGAATCCTAAAAATATTTTCATAGTAAATAAGTAACAGAAATACAGACGTGTGTTACTTTCGCATCCGTTTCACATCTTATAAAACAAAGTCCCCCGCCGCGTCTGTCTGTTTGTATGTATGTTCGCGATAAACTCAAAACTACTGAACGGATTTTCATGCGGTTTTCACCTAGGTATCAATAGAGTGATACGTAAAGCTTTAGGTGTACAATTTGTTAAGTTTTTAAGTTACCCGTGCGAAGCCGGGGCGGGTTGCTAGTTATATTAATAGGTATTTGCTACAAAACCGTGCTAGAGTATTATGTGCGTCTCGAGATATATTTTGCTAAATCAAATACAAACATTATATGAGGGGATGCATTCATCTCTACGAATGGCGGACTTAAAGCCATTCTCTACCAGTCAACCGTCAAACAGAAGCTTGCTACACATGTTGACTATTTTGCCGTTTGCAATAATTTCCAACGATAACGTGGGTGTGGATCGGAGCTAGCTGCCTCGACATTGTGATGCGGGATCATAGATGCATTGAATATGGGACGATGTAACTAAAATGGAACGTATAATGTCATACAACTTGTACAACTTTCCTATACGTGCTTGTACAAATAGCGTGAAATGTTCAGTTCGATTTCGAATTTTAACGTCTCATATTCATAGCTTGTATAGGCTGTCCCTGCAAGTGCTTCCGCAGCCGCCATTATCTACGCAGTAACAAAGCGCTTACTTAAATTATAACACAGATTTAACCTCTAATAATGGCTAACATGAAATCGGTATCCAAACTAACCGTTACACCGGAAACGCTACCCTAACGAGACCTACACTTAGGAGCCCGCATAGCTCTATACACGCTAAAAAGTAAAACAAATAAT
This sequence comes from Cydia splendana, assembly GCF_910591565.1. NCBI lineage: Eukaryota > Metazoa > Arthropoda > Insecta > Lepidoptera > Tortricidae > Cydia > Cydia splendana. Next base: position 4,184,021 of record NC_085968.1, read on the forward strand.
AAAAACAACTATAATTTACTTAAACATTATGCGTACAAAAATCCTAGCAATCCTTCTATAGACGGTCCTTCTATTAAATAAATATATCCGACATACATAAACGTTATACATACATAAAAAAAATATACCATTATACATATGTACCACTACATCCTATCTTAATTCATCTCCTATGTACAATATTTACAAAGGGAAATAAAAACAATTTGTACTTGCAGAAAAACCGTGAAAAAAACACTGAAGTGAAACGGAAATATACAGTTTGAGCGCTCGGGCGCTCCCGCGTTACAAAACGTACGTTAACTTAGCTATACAGCGGCGCCCTGCGCCGTGAGATTTACAAAAATATGCCTTACGGGTCTATCTGTCGCAGCGCCGCGCAGGAACAACTGCCGCACCCTCTGGAACAAGATAAAGTACATTTTAATATAAGTAGATAATACAAACAGTAATCGGGTAAGGGTCGGCTGCTCTGTTTATAAGGGCGTCGTATTGAAATCCCGGAGTCCCGAGTTGGAGTCTTTAAACGATTCCATTATTCCTTTATTTCTAAACTTGGCACTTATTCCTTCTCAGGCAGCTCTGTTTAATGCAAAATTAAAAGACTTGTGTAGAAAATAACACTAGCATCGCTTTCGGATGGAAACCGCTCGACGACGGAAGGAAAAATAGGAAGGCGTGGTGGCCCTCTGCACTTCTGAAGTGCCTTAGAACATCAACAACTATGGGGTGTTGCTAACTACCACGGGGGGCGTTAGTTACCTGTGGTGGCCTCGTGCCACTCGTCCACGGGCAGGGCGAGGCCGAACTCGCGCCGCAGCCGCGAGCTGAGGTTCTCTCGCTGCCGCTCGGACGCCGTCGGTTGTGCGTCGAACACTCCTGCATATAGAGAACTATGGGGTGTTGCTAACTACCACTGGGGGGCGTTAGTTACCTGTGGTGGCCTCGTGCCGCTCGTCCTCGGGCAGGGCGAGGCCGAACTCGCGCCGCAGCCGCGAGCTGAGGTTCTCCCGCTGCCGTTCGGACGCCGTGGGTTGTGCGGCGAACACTCCTGCATATAGAGAACTATGGGGTGTTACTAACTACCACTGGGGGGCGCTAGTTACCTGTGGTGGCCTCGTGCCGCTCGTCCTCGGGCAGGGCGAGGCCGAACTCGCGCCGCAGCCGCGAGCTGAGGTTCTCCCGCTGCCGTTCGGACGCCGTGGGTTGTGCGGCGAACACTCCTGCATATAGAGAACTATGGGGTGTTACTAACTACCACTGGGGGGCGCTAGTTACCTGTGGTGGCCTCGTGCCGCTCGTCCTCGGACAGGGCGAGGCCGAACTCGCGCCGCAGCCGCGAGCTGAGGTTCTCCCGCTGCCGTTCGGACGCCGTGGGTTGTGCGGCGAACACTCCTGCATATAGAGAACTATGGGGTGTTACTAACTACCACTGGGGGGGCGCTAGTTACCTGTGGTGGCCTCGTGCCGCTCGTCCTCGGGCAGGGCGAGGCCGAACTCGCGCCGCAGCCGCGAGCTGAGGTTCTCCCGCTGCCGTTCGGACGCCGTGGGTTGTGCGGCGAACACTCCTGCATATAGAGAACTATGGGGTGTTACTAACTACCACTGGGGGGCGCTAGTTACCTGTGGTGGCCTCGTGCCGCTCGTCCTCGGACAGGGCGAGGCCGAACTCGCGCCGCAGCCGCGAGCTGAGGTTCTCCCGCTGCCGTTCGGACGCCGTGGGTTGTGCGGCGAACACTCCTGCATATAGAGAACTATGGGGTGTTACTAACTACCACTGGGGGGCGCTAGTTACCTGTGGTGGCCTCGTGCCGCTCGTCCTCGGGCAGGGCGAGGCCGAACTCGCGCCGCAGCCGCGAGCTGAGGTTCTCCCGCTGCCGTTCGGACGCCGTCGGCTGCGCGTCAAACACTCCTGCACATAAGGAAATTTTGTTAATACAAAAATTCTGTTAAACTAATTGGTTGTAATTACTTGAGTCTTACTTGAGCTTAATTAATTAATGTAGGAAGTGGAGATGTTCTTTAACAATTTCAGATTTTATTTCTAATTTGCATATATGGTCAGTTAAAAAGTTTAACGTAAAGTAATTAAACGTAGTAAAGCTTTACGTTTAACCAGAGTATGGATATCGGTTCAACACATAGCATGTCACCCAGACCATTAAAAATGATCGATCGACGCCACATTAATAAAAAATCTGCTGCTGTTTGGTACTTGTACATGCACAAAGGCGATGTGAATTGCAAGCACATTCAATTTTGACAAACGGCGACGGCGCGCGGCGACGCTCAATATAAAAATTGACAGTTTACTGTCGTTAGTCTGTCTGAAATGTCAAGAACCTCCCCACTCCCAGTTAGAGATAATGTTCGCTACCTGTAAGCGCTCCGCTCTCCGAAGGTGCGACTAGTGAAAAGAAATTCAGAGTTTAATCAATATGAAGATGACTAACTTGCATTTATGTACAGAGTATTCTTTCGACCCTTAGCCATACTCTGCGAGCTGAATATGTGAAAGCGGGGCTACACTGGCGATTTGCGAGCGAGTTGAAAGCGAGGCGCGCTCGCGGCGAACTCTTTGCGCGCTCGTCTCGCTTTCCACTCGCACGCTAATCTCCAGTGTGGCCCCGCTCTTAGTCATACCTAATAATTTTCATTATGCGAGCAACCCCGAAATCCACATAGAAGAATATGGCTAAGGGTTAGAAAAACGCCCTGCAAGTTAGACACACACTTAAATCTAACAATCAGTGGCAGGGTATCTCGCTAAAGCGGATTATGTATACGTAGGTAGTTTTAAATATTTTGTAAAAAAGAAACAGCTAGGCCATGCACAACATCGAATGGTAGATTAGAGATAAAGAAAATCTCTGGTATTGATTTTTGTTACGATACGTAACGCATTAAAGTTTGGGCAAATATCGAAGTATTTAGGAGACATAGACAACTTCTTTAAAACATGTTTGTTTGTTAACACAGGTACACATGTATTCACAATAAAAACGCGGTGATCTCACCACTTACGTGCAAGTGTACTAACAACACTCTCGACACTCACTGAACAAAGGTAGACCTAATATCTTTACCATAAGGATTATTATGTGTCGATTTACTAAAAAGTCGATTAACTCATAAGAGTCATAAACTCTGTTCATAGGTAGACCTTATGTTGTAGCAGTAAGGTGTTTTATCGGTTAATTGTATCGATGATTGTATAAGTCGCACGTGTATCGCATACATGGATGCTCGCGTCTACGTAAATGCAAATCGTAGGCAATTAAGGTGCCCGAGGTATTACTTTATGCAGTCATGCTTTAGATTATCTTGAATAGATTCCACAATACGCAACATGAGACTCGATTCGACCTCAACATACTTAAGCACTCTTTTATTTGTATTTTGACGCATACTGCACCCTTTTAGGCTTCCGTGCCAAAATGGCAAAAACGGGACCCTTAAAGTTTCATCATGTTCGTCCGCGCTACTTATTTTAAAAGTTAAAATTAACAAAAATGAATTTTTTTGCAAAGATTACTCCGTACATGTAACTAAAAGTGAAAATATTTGTGACGTCCCACGGGTAAGCGCCAGCCGCCATAAGGTACATTTTGCCGTTGAACGTCACATTTTTATCCAGTACTAATCAACGTATGGAACGTCATTAGACAGGTCTTGAAAACGACTTAAAAGGTTACTGGAAAAGTTTATGATTATTACGTTTGAAAATAATAGCTTCGAAAGTTTAAAAAAATCGTCCCACTACGCACTTCACGCTTTAAAATGTTCATGGCAATTTACTATTATTTTAGCGGCGAGCTACGTAGTCTTAAATGTTCCGTCTAATGAGTATTCGATCTGTGATTTATGCGGTTTCGACGAACTCAACTGTCTGAGAGACTAAAGTTGTTGAAATGTAAGACTTACTGCGTTTTTGTAAAGAAGCTAACATGACTGACATTTGTAAAGCCTCGCTTGGTTTTATTATTGTAAACTTGTTTTCAATATTGAGGACTTTGAGTTAGACGAAGAAAAGTCTGCAACAATTATGATAGCATACGCAGCGCAAGAGTTATTTAATTTATACGTCATAATTTCATAGAAGTCTGACGTTTAAAATAACACTGAAGATTGAGGACATCGACTCAATTCGTGTAACATTGCACCGCAGTGTGAATTGGGTCAGACGTTCGTCAGTCGCATCTGGCAGTTCGCGGCTACACAAAATCAATACGAGACGTCGCAACACTCGATAGGTTACGTCTCCCGATTTGAAGAGAAGAATGAAAGTAATGATGAATGAATGGAATTACACGAACGGTAAAGTATGGAGATAGGAATTCTATACTGCAATAGCTCTGGTTTTAACATAAGTAGGTCCAAAATGCGAAAACAGTGAAACAACAAATATTGCCTATTTTGTTCATTAAACCATCCTATTTTATGTAATTAGGTAAGTTTCCTTTCTGGTATGTATCTTTGTTAGTTTAACTATGGTCCTAAGTACGAAATGGATTTCTTTACGGTGAAACTCGACTTTTATTATCGTTAGTTACTAAACTTACATTATTTCTAATTTAAAAACTACCGAATCCTGTTAAGGTGTTGCGAATAGATTTATTAATAATGTAATTTTTTTTATTACAATGACTAAATCTTGTTTAATCACTTGCCATATTTTTGCTTACGGTACAGTAATATTATATTGCATTATCAAATCCACATTTAATTACATATTTCTTGAAATTAGTCACACAAACCATGCAGAAATCGGTATAAATGACCCTAAAACGGCAACAGTGCCTATACAATAGACCTCGCTACTACGCAGTAGCGCCGTAATATTGAAATCGCGTGTTCAAGGTCCCAAGGGGCACGGCGCATCGTTGTGCGCATATCTTAAACCTTATTGTAGAAAATATAAGGTCCAGTTAAGAGTGTTGCTGGAGTGGTGTTAGTACCCGTACTTAGTCTGGCAGTTTTGAGTCTAATAAATATAATATGTTAGTGACTTCATGTTTGTTAAAGGTTCCGTACCATATATAAAAAAAAAAACAAAAAAAAAGCAAAAAAAAAAACGGTCACCCATCCAAGTACTGACCACTCCCGACGTTGCTTAACTTTGGTCAAAAATCACGTTTGTTGTATGGGATCCCATTTAAATCTTTATTTTATTCTGTTTTTAGTATTTGTTGTTATAGCGGCAACAGAAATACATCATCTGTGAAAATTTCAACTGTCTAGCTATCACGGTTTGTGAGATACAGCCTGGTGACAGACGGACGGACGGACGGACGGACAGCGAAGTCTTAGTAATAGGGTCCCGTTTTACCCTTTGGGTACGGAACCCTAAAAAGCGAAATAAATGGCGCTTAGTGCTACCGACTAGCAAAACCTGATATCAAATTACCGTTTTTCATTTCAGAATCCGACTGTCCGTCCGTCGATTGACTGACAGTCTAAAACCATTACTGATTTTTAGCCCTTATGATGATATTGCAATCTTATACCGGCCAAATACTCGACGAGTGGCATGGAAAGTAGCGAGAGAAGTAGGCAGAGACGTTGTCAGAGGGCCTACCGCAAACCACTTTCGACGTGTTCGTACGAATATACAAGTGCGTCAGAGAGGCAACACGTCGAACGTGGTTCGCGGGAGGCCTTCTGAGGGGCTACCGCGAAAACCGAAATTCGCAAATTGCGGGGATCTTACTCTTTTACTCCAATGAAGGCGTAATTAGAGTGACAGAGAAAAATGCCCGCAATTGACGATTTTCGGTATTGGCGGTAGCCCTACTGGTTACGTTACTCGTCGTGACGCTCATCATGCCCAACGCTCCCTATTTTGTCGGTTTTTTGGCTCGAGAAAGGGCCGGCAATATGAAGTGAAGGAGCGTCGCGATTAATCGCGCGAGTAGGGCAGTGTGTGGCCGGAGCGGGCGACATCGCGGCAGCGCGAGGAGCATAGTGTATTCTCTTCTTGGTCCTGGCTTTTATCCCATTTTACTTGGGGTCAGCCCTCATAGTATTTTTGCGCCACATCACGCGGTTGTGGGTTGTCTCCGTTACTGCATTGATAGCTTTTAGGTCGTTTTTTTGCGCGCGGAGCATAGTGTGTCCGTAGTATTAGGGTTTTTACATAAAAAGCTTACAAAAACTCTCTTGCTCCTTAGTCAGTTGACGGGTAAATCGTGAAACTGGATGGCAGTAAGTCACAATAAGTTTCCGTTGTGATAAGAGCCGCCAGCGAGCGTTGCACAATCTCAGTGTTATTGCTGCTCGCTTCCTCTGCCGTATATGTGAATAGAAAAGTGTTGGCTTGTAAAAAGTCCTCCGCCGCGTCTGTCTGTTTGTGTTTGTATGTTCGCGATAAATTCAAAAACAACTGAACGGATTTTCATGCGGTTTTCACCTACCAATAGATTTCTTGAGGAAGATTCAGGTGATAATTTGATAAGGTTTCGTGGAACCCTTGCGAAGCCGGGGTGGACACAGGCACGGCACAAAAGGACTCTTTAGAACCGAAAACAAAGGGTGAACTTAAACTTTTGAGCGGTACTGTATTTTACTATATTTCTGGCACAAGAACTCGATATTCTAAGATCTAGTTGCCAATTCAAGAATGTAGATTGTTGTATAATTACAAAACATTCTTTATAGCAATACGTCGTCATGAAATCGTTTATATAATGTTTACATAAACACAAGTGTCACAAAACGTGCACACCATATGCGTAAACGACACGTGATGTAATTACTGTAACTATGTCAACACTGACTCATTCATTTCATTCGTTTGTTCATTCACTAATTCAAACTATGTTACACTTTCTAGCTCGACAGTACATCCCTTCAAAAGTGCGTTTACGAAGGAAGCCGGTCGATAAAGCGCATAGATTTATTTACAAAACGATTTAAGTTGCGCAATCTTATAATGAACCTTAATTCTTTGGAGTAGAGATGAATTTATCTTGAAACGTAGCAATTTAACTTTTCAACGACATTACAATGAGTAAGTCTTAAATGAAAATAAACTTTATAATATGCGAATAGAGATGAAAATAGCTTGTGTTTATACATTTAAATGCGGCATGCGTTTATCTAATTGGAAGAATTAGTCGCGGAACGTGAACGCGGTCAATAGAAGCTTAATTTGTACGTTTTGTTGTTTACTGTCAACAACTGACACTTGCTCGAATGAGTGATTCGTGTAATTTCATACGCGAATAGCCGGGTCCACACAGAGGACTCAGAGGAGCATACGCACGAGGCGATTTCCTCGCGCACAAAACGGCCAGTGTAGACGTGCCTCGCGCGTATGCTCGCTGTGTGGACCCGGCTAACGATGAACGAGCGTTCCATAACTTTTAGATATTCCCTACTCTTCATAAACATACAAGTTTGTATGATATGAGCATATTTTCCGTCGCAGCTTGGGTTCCGGTTTTAGCAACTTATTTTTACGAAAGTGACTGCCATCTGACCTTCCAATCCAGTAGGAAAACTTGGCCTTAGGTTCTCTGACGATTTTTTGGTCCTCTTCACCAAATAGCAACTAATTCATTAATACCACCCAGGTTTGAATACACGACGTTTTGAAGCCGCACGCTTTTAGGCTAAACCACTAGAGCTTTTATGATAGACTATGTATAATTGTATAATCCAAGACAAATTTTAGAGGCAAAACAATTAAAATAATCGTCATTACTATACTATTAACATCAACACTCTTAACTGACCGTAGAAGGACCTGACGGACCAAAAACATAGTAATAATTTTTAATCTACACACAAAACGTAATTTTCTGAACAAAAACTGGTATTGCAACATTTGCAACATTGGTGGATCTTCCACGGATTAAAACAACTGAATAAGCTGGTTTTACGTTCAAGGTTGCGACATTGTTTTGTCTTTGTGGCGCGGACTTGCAATTTTTTATCACTGTAATATACATTTATTTATTTATATTTTGCCTGACATCCTTAAGGGACCCACAGATTACCAGTTCGCCGGACGATATCAGCCTGTCAGTTAATCGCAAAAGGTGACAGTTCCGAACAACTGACAGGTTGATATCGTGAATTAGTCTGTGGGCCCTTTAAAGTTTGTATGCGGCAACCGCATTAGAAACTAGTGCATTAATACTAATAATAATCTAGTAATCTGTGGACGATATTGTTGGTCACACACTTTATTTTCCTTTGTGCTCTATTTCTGCCTAAAGCCTGTGTGTTTCTGTTTTTTTTTTTTCAAATAAATTGAAACTGGATCTACCACACGATTCTCGTAAACGCTTCTAAATATCGCCGTAAATAAAATATGATCAAACTGACCTTTAGGCAAATGCGCATTAGCGAGCTCCCGATGCAGCCTCTGCTCCAAGTCGTCGGCGGCGGCGGCGGCGGCCGCGTCGAGCCGCTGCGGCGACAGCGAGCCGGCGCCCGAGGCCCCGGAGGACTCCGACGACCACTCGGGCCCGTGCGCCTCGCCCTCGGACGGGTGGGGCTCCTCGTTGAGGGCCCCGCGGTGCCGCTTGCGGTATTCGGTGATAGAGAGCTGGGGGAGAGGAGATATGTTAGTTTTCAGGGTTAGACAGCGGGGACACATTTCAGCGGGGTCTTCTGTCACAAGTATTCTATACTTACTAGAAGACTTCAAACTTCACACCTGTACCCTCTGTGTTAACAAATAAACATTTTTTCATTTTTTTTTCAGGGTTAGACGGAGCCAGGGCCGTCTTAAACTATGCTAGGGCCCTTGGGCACATAAGAATTTGGGGCCCTATTGGAAAGTATAGAAAGCGAATTAACCTAACATTTTTCTACTATGATCTTCTATTTATTATGGGTAATCAAATATACTGTTACTGTCTGTCCTTCAGGGCCCCCTGAGGATGAGGGCCCTGGGCCATTATGGTAAAGACGGTACTGGACGGAGCGAGAACTCGCATCGAGATACGTTATATTATGGTGTTTAGTCGATTGAATTGACTCTTTAGCGTACGTTATATATGGAGGGTGGTGAGCGAGAGAGGATATTTAAAAATGAACCAGATTTTAAGCATAGGAATTAAATGGTAAACCGAGACGACATTTTATAGTCTCGAGACCGCTGCTTGACAATGCAAAATACACACAAAAATTATCAATCGAAATTACTTAAATTAATTGCTCTTAAACTACGTCCAGTTAGAATATCTAATTAATCAAAACAATAACTTGATGCAGTTGTCAACACTTTATATTATATGTGACGTCCCACGGGAAAAGGTACCTTATGGCAGCTGGCGCTTACGTCGCATAACACCGCAATAGTATTGGAGCGGCGTTAATATCAGCGTAAGCGCCAATCGCCATAAGGTACCTTTACCGCGGGACGTCACATATTTATTTGGTGGGATTCCTTCTCATACATATTACCCGAACAAGACAGAAGATTTACATAGACAACTTAATTTTTCCAAAAAGAAACATACTTAGGTTTTTCTCTAGTTTCATACGTTACGTACTAGGCTTCGTCCGCGCAGTAAAACTGACCCCCACCAATAACTAACGTGGCTTCCGCAACGCTTGTGGAATAAACAAGCATCTGTACAGGTCAACGCACCCATTAGAGAAAGTGCTTCGCAGTACGCCACATGTTTTATGTATGTCAAGGCAATTACAGCTTTATGAATGACTATTTGTCACAAATTGTGTTAAAAATGGAATAACATTTGGTAACTGTAAGTACAGTTATGAAATAAATGATAAGTAGATACTAGTTGTTGACATGTTCTTATCTGTGACCTTGAACTGAATTGTGTTTAAAGGAGTTAGTATTAAATGTTTTAAATAATTCTCATGATAATGGGAATGCGAATGCATAAAGTTATGGAGTTGTAAAATAATTAAGTTTCTATAGATATTTGTTTGAATTCAAGGTCATTTTTATCTTGGTCGCAGATTAATTTGACGTGACGGCAAAAATAGTACAAACTGAGAAGTATGTAGTTGGGATTAGGACTGCTAGAAAAACGTACAGACTACGTCAAAAATATATTTACAATGTTGGACCTTAGTCCTTTGTAATAATGGCGAAAAATGTAAACATATCTTTGTCGTCGAACCCCAAAGCAAGTGATAATTTGACTCACTTTTGATGTGCAAATAGGGGTCATCAGGATAAATTTTTAAACGAAAATACGTAACGCGCAAATGCGAGAACAGTTCGAATTGATAAAATATTCCTAGGAAGTCGTTTTTATTACATATTTTATTTAGTAATGTAGGTGTGAGTTACCTTCCTTCTGACTGGTTTGGGCTTGTCCTGCGGCGGCGGGTTGAGGCGCGGGTCGGTGGCGCGCGCGCCGAAGGGCTTGGCGGGCCCCGGCAGCCCGTGCAGCCCCGCGGTACCCGCACCCCCCGCCTCCAGCGCGCTCGCCCCAGAGCCCGAGCCCTGCAGCACCCCCGACAGCAGCACACTGTTATTCGAGTCCATGTTGCTCACGCGAGTCAATATCTCCTGCACACTCTTCAGTTCGTCCACACCCGTAATACTATCTTTATCGAATATACTATTGTCTAAACTTGTAGTCCTATCTATTGCACTTTTTATTATAGACGGCACCGGGTCCGCGGCCGCAGGCACGTCGTAGGGTTGCGAGAAGTTGCTGAAGATCCCCGAGAACAGTCCGGTCGAGCTGAACCTCGACGAGAAGGGGAGTGGGCTCTCCAGAACTGAGGGTTTATCCTTCACCGGTAAGGATTTTTCTTCAGGTTTGCTCGCGGGGGACGCGGGCACTCGCACCGGTTCCATCGGTTCCTCCGGCAGAGGGATAGCCTCTAGTGAAGGGATGTCGTCCGGCAGAGGGATAGAATCCACTTCGGAATGCACCTCCCCGTTGAGTTCGGACGACTTGGAATCCGTATCGTTGGATAAAGCTTCCTTCTCCTCTTTTTCCATCATCTGCTTGACCCGGGCCTTGAGCGGCCGCCGCGGCTCCTCGGGCAGAGGAATCGTCTCCAGCGGCGGTATCACAGATAGCGGGGCCTGGTCTTCCGGCAGGGGGATGTTCTCCGGCGCCGGCAGAGCCATCGAGTCTCCGATCGTGTATGAGTCGTGCATAACTCCATTAATCACCAGTTTGGAGTTCTTCATGTTTCCCGTATATTGCTTCTTTATAGGCCGCATCGGCTCCTCCGGTAACGGTATCGCTTCTAGAGGAGGAATCGGGCCCGGATCGTCGGGCAAAGGTATGTTTTCGGGCGCCAGTAACGCCGAATTGCTGATATCGTCGTGAATGTCACCATTAATCTCCGGCGACTTCGAACTCTCCTTCTCTGTGCGCAATTGAATACTGATTTGGTCGTCCACCATGTTGAGATCGAAGTTCAGATTGACCTTCTTCCGCTTTTCTTTCGGAGGTTTCTTGTTCCTGCTCTTGAGGAAGAGAATGTTTTCGGTGTGGAAGGAGTGAATCTTCTTCTGTATGTCGTCCATTTCGTCGCGCTGCGGGGATGAGTTTCCGCTAGTATCTGCAGATCGGGAACTGTTCTGTTTATCATTGAGCAGGTCCAACCCTTTGATATCACAGTTGGTGGGTTCACTGCTCTCTAATTTCGGTTGGGGGGTGACGGTGGTGTCGATGTCCATGGGGACGACCTTGTCGTAGTTGGGGTCGTCGGGTTCGACGTTGTTGTTGTTGGTGGTGAAGTCGGGCTTGGCCGGCGGGGGCAGCTCGTCCTCGGGGGTGGGCACGCCGATGATGCGGCGGATGTGCTCGGTGTCGGTGGTGGCCATGTTGACGTTCAGCACGTCGTGGTCGGGGTGACACTGGTCGTCGGAGCCCTGGCCGCTGTCGGAGCGCGTGCGGTCGCGGCCGTACACGCCCTCCATGATGCCGCGCACGTTGTACTGCCGGATCAGACCGCCGTCGTCCTTCACCGGAGAATCCTCAGACGTTAAATTGGGTGACACCTCGTCGTGACACTGCAGAAAAAACCAAGAATACATATAGAAGAATATTATATGACACGACATTAGATTAGTTGATGCGATACTTACAGGCACAATATTATTAGGTTCGCAGGATAGCGATTCTCTCGCTAACCGTCGCTTCTTCAATGGCGTCACTATTTCGTTGGGCGGAGATTCTGCAACAAACGCATCTAAATTTAAACAATAAAACATCAACTGATTACTATCAAAGTACCTCAAATGAGCATGACAATACGCACCCGCATTAGGAGAGTCGCTTTCTTCACTGATGGCCTGTCTCAGCCACCGTTTCTTAGCACTATGCTGGGGTATCACAGTAGGCGTCGTTTCCACGACTTCAGTTGGAGGGGTGCTCCGAGTAATCCTTCTAGCCTTCTTTGGAGGCCTGCTTCGATCCCGGCCGGGGGTTCTGGGTGGGGATGTCGCATCTTCCTCGTGGAAGTCTGGGGCCCCACTTAAATCGCCAATCATCGTGGAGGCAACTCTCACGAGGCTCTCTAAAGATGTGGCGGACATCAAAGGCGGTCTGTACGGAGATCTGTAGGGCGACGGTGTCCGCTCGGGCGAGCGGCCTATCCATTCCGTGGCCATAGTTTTCTTAGTCTTAGGCAGTTTAAAGGCGGATTCCACAGAACCGACAGCGGCTTCTACTAGTAAACATGCTGAGCTTAGGCCGAGATCCTGCAACAAAAAAAAAATTAAAATATATTCGCTCCAAGTAGAATTTTTTTGGCAAGATCTGTACACCCACAGCCAAGTTTGTGACCTTAAGATGATAATAATATGCATACATTGTATATGCATATTATTATCATCTTAGTCTACAGAAAAACAAATAAATACAAAAGGAATATCGAATAAGCACTCGAGTGGGTTATCTTTATTGTTAAGTCAACATTTTAGCTTAACTTTTAAACGTCAATAACGGATATATTTGCAGTTTTGCACTTCCAGTTCAATGTCAACAACAGATAACCTCAGCAGGTCAAATGAGGTATTGATGTTAAACGCGCAAAAATCAACGTATATGGCGCTACAACTAAATTCATTCAGTGACAAGCAAGCTTTACTTAAATTAAGCTTATTTTTTTCCGCCCATCACTGTAGTGAGGAATTGGTAACTTCACATATCAATAGCCGAGGCAATTTCGCGCACAAAACGGCCAGTGTAGACGTGCCTTAGCCGAGGCGGCGCGCGCGAGGCACGTCTACACTGGCCGTTATGTGCGCGAGGAAATTGCCTCGCGCGTATACTCGCTTTATGTGGACCCGGCTAATCATATCATTGGGTAAATTCTGAAACCTCATATTTGTATTTGAAGGAATGAAGAATTGTGACTTGCCTCTATACCTGCCTAAGTCGCAAAACTCTCAACTGCTTAAAGATGAGTTACGCGCTTATAAGACTAATGCGAAGGGCGTGCGAGCGAGATCGCTATAAACGTATACAGCGACGCTCTCGGACAGCGGAGCGGCGTCCGGATCCACATCTGCAATGTGACCGCCTTAAGAGGTAAATTTAAAATAGTACTTGTTTAGCTTACTTCGTTGATGGGATCGTTCCTCCTGTCGGCCTCGTTGTTGTGCGGCGCGCTGTCCCTGCGCTGCGGCCGCGGCGGCGTGCGCGGCTCGTCGCCCGACGTCACCAGGTCGCTGTCGGCCGAGTTCAGGCGCCGCCGGTTGGACTGGGATGTTGTGCGGGCTCGCCCTTTGCGTCTTAGAAAGAGGTTACAATATTTATAAGAATGAAGATTGAATTCGTGACGTGATCTCTATGTTCAATATTTGCATTAAATTATATCGGAGGTGATAAACTCTGCAATCAATAAGTTTCTGTCAAAATTTTTGAAGCTGTAGCTATACTTTTCTTCCCCATTTACTCAAGATGATTCAAATGAGGAGTAAATAGTCATTGGTTAAATAGTAAAGAATTCCTTAAGGTATTAAACCCGCCACTTCTACTATAAAGAGATTAAATAAATAAATAAATGGATGTCTAAAAAAACCACTATAAGATAAAATTACGTTGTCAGTTGTTTAATTATATGGCCACTTTCAGTGTCCATCATCAGACCCACTTAATGATACCCTATTCTTGTATTTATTAACCCCTTTGGTGGTTTCAAAAGTTGTCTTACATGTTCAAGAGTTATTTATTAGACATATCAAGTTATTATAACTTACTTCTTCCTCTTTTTGGAGCTGCACTGGAAGTCATCATCATCATCCTTGTCTACCGCATTTGGGTGAGGATCTGATTCCCTCCGCTTTTGCCGTTCCTTCACCTCCTGTTTACGTTGTTCCGCTTTCTCCATGCGTTCGAACGCTTTCATGATGGCTTCCATTTTACGCTCCTCACGAGTCTAAAAGAAAAGTTGTAATCATTAGTTAGAGAGAATACAGATTATCTCTAAAACTTTTTCAATAATTTCTGTAAAGTGTATGATAATTTAAGCCAATTTCACATCACGAGTAAAGTTTAATAATAGCTAATAGACTAGACATAATTAATACAATTGTTAAGTTTTCTGATTACACATTGTAATCTGAAAACGATGCTCATAAGGATGTTTAATCAAAAAACCGGGCAAATGCGAGTCGGACTCGCGCACGAAGGGTTCCGTACCATAATGAAAAAAGAAACGGAAAAAAATGCAAAAACAAAAACGGTCACCCATCCAAGTACTGACCACGCCCGACGTTGCTTAACTTTGGTCAAAAATCACGTTTGTTGTATGGGAGCCCCATTTAAATCTTTATTTTATTGTTTTTAGTATTTGTTGTTATAGCGGCAACAGAAATACATCATCTGTGAAAATTTCAACTGTCTATCACGGTTCGTGAGATACAGCCTGGTGACAGACAGACGGGCGGACGGACGGACGGACAGCGAAGTCTTAGTAATAGGGTCCCGTTTTACCTTTTCGGTACGGAACCCTAAAAATGATGATAGCCAATTGGGAAAGTAAATATGATTTCTAGTAGTTCTTACACGTTTTTGAAAGATAACTTACCATTTTCTTCTTATCCTTGTCCTTATTGTTCGGCAGTTTGTCCTGCGAATCATCAGTTTTATCATCCAAAGAGTCCTGGTTCGTACAAGTGTTCCTACTAGACCTGGACGATCGATCGTGGCACGCCGACTTGGCTGTATATTCCCTTGTAGCCGGTCTTTCATCATCAAGTCCATCTCGTCTAGTCCTACGCTCCCTTTCTTCCACTTTAGGTGTCTCTTTCTTTGGACTCTCTTGTTTAACTTCTTTAGGCTCTTCCTTTATTTCCTCTTTAACTTCCTCTTTCGGCACTTCTTGTTTTACAGGTTCTTCATTAGATTCAGGCTCTGTCTTAGTTTCTTCTTTTTGAGGTTTCACTTCCTCTTTGATTGTTTCTGGTTCTGCCTTAATCGGTTCCGGTTCAGGTTCAGGTTGAGGCTCAGGATCTGGGACCGGTTCCTCCGGTTTCACCTCCTCAGTCTCCATTTTCACGTAATCTGGCTCATCTATCTCCGGTTTCATCTCCTCTTTGGCCGTTAAATCCATTTCTGGTTTGATATCTTCTGGGATCTCTGTTTTCATTGGCTGGTCAAAGTTGAGGGCCATGATGGCGCTTTTTACAGGAGACATTGGTGAGTATTCGTATTTTATGGGTGATTTCTTTTCTATTTTGATGGGTGTTACTGGGCAAGGGTATTCTTTAGCCGGGGAAGCTAGAACGGGTGCCAGCGGTGGCGACGCAGGGGAAGATGAGCTGGAACACCTATTCCTACTCCTCTTTTCTCTTGGAGGGTAATCGATGCTTTTCCTCCCAACTAGTGAGGAATTTAAACCGTTGACCTTGCAGTGTTTAGGGTTGCCGCAAGCGCACGGCTGCTTGCTGCCGTTAGTGTCGTGCCCAACTGTTATTTCTGTATTCGACGGGATCGTCCCAATAGTGTATAAGTAGACGTGTAGCGCGCCTTTGATGATGCAGTGTTGGAGTTCCGCGTTGGGTTTGCAAGATCTCCTAACAAACCGGGCTTCATTGCCATAAGTTCTTGTATCGATACAGATCTGCGTGTTATCCTTAGGCAGTCTATAGAAGAAGACGAAAGGCCCAGGTTTTTGGCTGCCCGCACGCGCTGAATTCTGTAGCTGTGGCCTGTGCTGGTTCGACAGCATATATTTCCCTCTAAGCTCTATAACTGGCGTGTTTTCTTTCAAGTCCTTTGTCGCAATAAGGATTTTGCCGCCGGCGTGTGGTACAGTGGTACACAAATGCGCCGTGATAGCGGATGACATGTTCGTCGTGTTTCCTAGTTTACTGCTGTATTTCATTATTTTCGCCCTCAGTTCAGGGCTGTAATGGTTAGTCATAGCCTGCTCAAATGATTCTCCCCAGTGTGATTGGCTGGATACGCTCGAGGTGTACTTGTTTCGATTCATTATCATCTCTTTCTTACGTTTGACCCTCTTTTCTGTAAGTTTTCTCTTGGTGCCTTTTCTGACAACTTCGGCCTTCTTAGGGCGTTTAGGGCCGCGTTTGGGTAGAGTGAGGGTCGGCTGCGGCATTGGGGGTAGCGGTGGTAACGTAGGCACGGCAGGGGTGGCCGAATTATACGTGGTGACACAAGACCCGCTAGTGTCAGTGTAAGTGGTGACAGTGAGGAGTCGTTTGCGACGCGCTCCGGGCATCCTGGTGCTTTCTGAAGAGTCCGTATCGGAAGCGCCAAGCGCGCTAAGTTCCTCTCGCTTTCGTAGCTGGATCGCTCGCGCATGTCTTCGGTCTACAGCTCGAGGTTGGCACAGTTCACACATGTAGGCATCGGGGATGTTGTTCCGGTCGATACCCATGCAGTCAACGTGCTGCCATTCGCCGCAGCGGTCGCAGCAGATCATGTATCCGTCGTCGTGTGTGAACTCGCAGACGCATCGAGTTTTTCCTTCCTCCTCGCCTTCCGGTGCGGTTTCGGTGTCGCTGCCGCCGGCGGCGGGGCGACGGTCGCCGTCGATCGACGAGATGACGGAGGCGGTATCGTCGTCTTGAATCGCCGGAGGCTTGTAAGTTAAAGTGCTCAGAGGCAGGGGTGGAGCGACGGGAATGGGTGCTAGTAGGGGTGCCGGCGGTTCGTAAGGCGCGGTCGACATTATAACCGGCGAGTGCCTCTTCAACGGGCTCGGAGGCGTCGGTAGCGGTGGCGGCGACACGACGGCGGGCGGCAGCGCCAGCGGCGGCGCGTAGACAGGCACGGGGGCGGGCGGCGGCGCGGGCTGCTTCTGCCCGGGCGCCGCGTACGTGTGGTCCAGCATCACGAGCGCCAGGTCGTGGAAGGTGTACCGCTGTAATTCTTCCGATAGGTTCGGGCGCTCCTCGCTGCCGATTATATCGTCCGCGGTTAAACGAGTCGACTTGTCCCCGCTGAAACAGGAAAGAAACATTAGTCTTAGGACTAAATTTACAAAACATTGTCTACAAAAGTTCGCCTATCGTTAATGTTTCTAATCTTGCAAAAAAAGCCTACGAAATAACTATTTTAAGTAAGCAACATTCAACATTATGATACTAAAAATATAGCAACCCCTTGTATGGAGATGTTAAAAAAGTGATATGAGGAGCACTTACAACACAATCCTCCTTTGATTAATCGGTTTTGGCTCCATAGGTTCCTCCACAGGTTGAGGAGGTGGTATCAGTGGAGAATTTGCACTGGGATGCAGCATCAGCTTGGGCTGCGCTAGCGATTGCAATATCTGTGCAGTCAGCTGCTGGTTCGCTGACACTTGAGACACAGTAGAGAGCTGATTGTCTGTCGGAGTATATGTCTGTACATATCTTAAGTTGGGCGTGGCACCAGACTGGACGTAGTGAGGCCCGCGCGGCATGCTTGTGCTTATAGGCGCTGTGGATATAAGCACGGGCCCACATGGCGACTGGAGAACCAACCTCTCCCCTTTAGAAGGCAACTTTTGAATCTGATGATGACTCTTATGTGTTGGACTACCCACTTTCTGTATGATCTTAGATGTGTTTGAGTCCACTACGCCATATATCGGCTGCTGGTTCTTATATGTAGCCACACTAGCGACAGGCCAGGCCTTGGACTCTGATTTATGTGCAGTGCCTGCCTGCTGTATTATCTTGATAGCTCTCGATTGATTCTTCTGTCCCGAGAGCTGTCCGGAATTTTTTGCCTGTTTTAAAGTATTTACAGATTTTCTGCCTGAGTGAACGGACATCTTGTTAGGGCCTGAGACGACCCGCGATAGTATATGGCACTGCGTGTTGCCCGAGGACGCCGCGACCACGGCGTTTAAGTTAGCACCATTGTTCACTTTGCCCAAAGATTTCAAATTCGAGCTTTTTGTAAAAGTGTGACTATAAGAAACGTTTTTGATAGGGCTGCTGATTACTTGAGGTGACAACGTAGAGCAGCCGATTAGAGACTGACTCTTTGGAGGCTTCGAGCATAGTACTGAATTATTTAAATGCTTTTGTGACATCACATTAGTGCTCAACTTGTATACATGGTTCTGTGTGCCATACACTTGTGAGGCAAGCTCTTTGCCCTGGGTTATATACTGTGATGAATAACTTGTGTTCTTTGGGATAGATATGTTGCTCAAAATTTGCACTTTTGATGATTTGGGTCGGCTTGCATAGCTAGTTTCCGTTACTATATTTGTCCGTCTTCCCAATTGATTTGTATCATTGACATAGCTTTCACTGGTTATAATGATCTGTGATAGACCAGATTGTGATCTCTCCTCTTCACTTTTGCTGTCAGTAGGAGCAGCGCTTGTGAGAATAGTAGGCAGCCATAGAGTCTGATTGCCCACATCTTGTGATACATTTTGAATAGCTGTAATGTTGCTTACAGTGGCATCTACATTTATAGTGAAGTTCTGTGGCAGTTTTGCGACATTCTGAACAATTGCAGTGTTCAGTGGAGCCTGGATGAGAGTGGCACTTGTGTTTTCATAGTTGCCATCACCAGAGTCGTCTCCATCTTGAATAATAGGGTAAGTGATGCGTCCTACATTATCAAGGCCTTCCTCAATCCTTACAAGTCCAGATAGTGCATCTACAGACATCTCTGTGTCCCGTCTCTTGTCAGTAATGTGGTACTCTACTTCTTTATCAATATTACTGCGTGCGGACTGGATAATACTTTCAGGGTGAGTAGAATCAGGTTCAGGGTCACCATCAGTGGGGGAAAGGGGCAGAGCCCTTAAAACTGGAGTTCTAATGCTTGGTACACTCATATTATCTGCTAATTTATGTTCCATAACATGTTCATACACATTTTCACTGGAGGTGGCCGGCCGGTAATCCTGTAACAAAGTTTTGGCAAATTAAACATGTTGTATATTTGAACACATGCATATTCCTCACATTATAGTTGTAACAATGTCAGCTGTAAAATAACTTAGCATATTTAATGAAGTACACAATGTATGCAATCTGCCGCAGTAATATTTCAGAAACATTTTGTAGAGCTTATATTAACAATATTAATTTGTGTCAGTGAACCCATGAATTTACAATTGTCATCATAATGTTATATAGGGTTTCAGGTTGTTCATATCAAAATTTTATTTATTATTGTAAGGTTGTGGTGATAAATTGTGAACCTGTTTGCATTATCAATAAATCCTTATTGCTACACTTACCCAATATATAAAAATATAACATGAATAATAATGATAAGACTACTAATCCTAATAGGTTATTAAAAATGCACCTCGGTTTCAAAATCTTTATTAAACACAACATTCAAAACAGTAGAAAACAGTTGCAGAAAGTAAACTGATAAAATCTTTACTGAAAATATCTTCAGTTTTATTTTAGTAAGATACCTACACACATCTTATGTAATTAAAGATTGTCTGTAAATGGTCTTCATTGCAAGAATGAAACCAGGACGATATTTTGCGCTTCTCAAGAGCAAAAAGAGTAAGGAAGATCATGCCAATAAGAATATATGGTTATGTAGTGAGTAGCATGGTTAGCAACGGCAGGACATTAGTGTCGTGAAGGGGGAGGTGTAGGGGTTCGGGACTTACTTGCCGGGCAGCAGGATCAAAGTCTGGAGAAGCTGACATGCTGTAAATATTATCATCTTGGGTCAAGCCCGAGATGACGCCGAGGAGACCACTGCGGCCTCCGACCTTATTTCATGTGACTGCAATCGAAAATTGATTCTTTACCCACAAATCTTCACAGTTCACACGACAACACGCGATGCACATCGTAATTTTCTCGCTCAAATATTTTTAGTCTACAAATAGGATAATGTGACAGTCGAGGTCATTGTCCAAAAAGTGATGAAACTCGATTTATTTCATGCCCTACGAGAATGTATAAAGAATTAATATGAAATAAAGCATATAAAACGCAAGAATGCTGGTAAAAAAGGTTAAAATAAGTAGATAGGTTAATCCACTGCCGCCATTATTGTGGCACGAAAACTGAAATGTCTCACTGATAAACATCAAAAGAAGTAAACACTAACCTAATAACATTAAATATGAGAGAAATAAAGCATTGAATTGATTGATTGGGTGGAAATAATGCATAATTGGAAGTCTCAAGTAAGTAGTAGAAACAAAGAGCCTACAAATATAAGTACATACGCAAATGAGGTTTGTATATTTATATAAATTGGATATTAATAATATTGACTCCACCAAACATAAATCCCATAATGTAAATCTTTTATAACATAAACACACAGATATTATATCATAAAAGTGAGTATCGCATTAGATAGGAACTTAGAAATCCAGATGTAAACACTTGTACAGCAAATACTTAATAAAATTAGTACTAACCTGTGCGTGAACGTAACAATAACTCCTACAGTGTAGCGAAACAATTTCCGTCAAATAACTGCATAGCACTTGTAAAATAGGCCTCAAAGTCCGAAACTACGATCAAAACATTCACGAGAGTCGAAGATGGCGGCCATTGCATTTTCTTGATGCAAAACAACGGGGTTTCACGAAACATGTCGAAGTTCTAAGAACTTCCGGTTCAAATAATATCTTTTTAGTTTTTATTATTGGAACATGTTAAAGATGTGTTAAAAAAAATATTTAAAAATATAATTAATAATAAATAACCTGGATTTTGTCAAAAAAAATTATAAAACTGTATTATAAAAGAAATATTTATATAAAAGTATTCTCCTTAAGTTCAAAATATTCTGGAATAAGACTCTAAAGTGTGTTTATGGTTGCTTGTCTCTGGTAACTAGTTGAGCATAGACAACGTAGTGAGTTTTACTTTTTTTTTCGAAAAGATATGGATGCGTTCAAAAATAAGCAGACCTAGCAATACCATAGAGTCCATTCTATTCCATACCATAGAGACACTTCAATTCTGAGGGGCTACCGCGAAAACCGAAATTCGCTAATTGCGGGGATCTTTCTCTTTTACTCCAATGAAGGCGTAATTAGAGTGACAGAGAAAAATGCCCGCAATTTGCGAACTTCGATTTTTGCGGTTATAGCCCAGATCTGGTTGAATATAGTTGGTCAAACCAATTTGTCAGTCAGTAAGAACCAGGAAAATTATACTCATCCTTTTCTTTTGGGTCCTAGTGTAAGACAAAGATAGTATGATTCTCTCTGTCTATGATTGAAATTAGACAGTCCTTTGACAAACTATAGTTGAATGTTCTGCACAATCAGTAGGGAGACACTCCAGACTTCGGGCAAACACGGCTCCGTTCGGCTCAGCATTGCTCCGAGCAAAGAATATAATACTCACTAGGAGAAGAACGGTAACTCCATACAAAAAAATGTCCCCAACCGTTTATACGTTTATACTAGTGGCGCCGTCTTTGTGTACCAATGGAACTAAAGTTGACAACCGGTTTAGCCTGGCGGGTATTGGTAGGTAGTAATTCTGTTGATAAACATATTTGTTATCTTCATATCACGAAATATATGCAAGATGCAAATATTACCCCTTGTTTGTGGTATTATCAATTGATTTAAATAAAAGGCATGTTTATGTTTATAACATTATATATATTATTTATTAAAAAATGTTTTACATATAAAAGTATACACTGAAAACTGGCAACTGGCAACTTAATAAAAAAATAGACATTAATAAAGCGCATTCACAAAGTTTTCAGTACCTTTTATACAAATAACATTAGGCATGCCTACCTATTACACTTTACACACAGATACACTACACTTTACATACGGCATTTTACACAGATTTCCAACTTGTATTCATACATTTCTTCACGGTTAATTAATACGCTTTCCAGATGCGTTATGACTCGGTTCCTTCTGAACCCACTAAAGTTGTAAATTTCACTCTGGCTGCTTCAACAGCCGTTGCTCCGCATTTAGCACATTTTCTATGTGCATTGCTGTAATCCATGTAGGTACAGACTTACAGTCTTAAGTGGTACGTAGCGGTACACGTTGTATGTATTATTTAAAGAGTTAATAAATAAAATTTTCGTTATGAACTTTAACCACAGCAGTTGGACAGAGTCATTGACAAATATATTTTTTATTATGGTGGGTAGACGTACCTACCCTCCATATATTTTATGAACATTGATAAAGACAGTTGGAAGCAAATATTCATTATAAAACTTAATCGCATGTAATTAAGTTTTAAGCGTTTTAAGTCCCGTTTTATGATTAATATTGTATAAAATTCGTGATAATTTAAATCAGAGTTGGGAGCAATGTTGCTGTAGAAAAATGTTTTTATTTTTATTACTCGCAACTTTTTCCCGGAGGCCAACGCACACATAGAAGATTAAGGCGCACACATGCGCAATTATTTGGGGACATAACTTTCTTAGGAAGTGAACAGGCCTTGGCTCCGAGCAATTATTAAGGCTGTAACACACTATCGCACCGCACCGCGACCTTGATGCGTAGTACCCATAAGTGAGAGCGAGAAACAGATATCTCTTTCTCCGCATATCGCACCGCACCACTACCTTGTAGCGTAGTACCCATAAGTGAGAGCGAGAAAACCTATAAATTTTGACAACCCTAAATAGCCGAAAGGGATAGAGGCCATAAATTAGAAAGGGATATCATGATTCGACACTGAATCGCTGTCAAACTTTTGTAGGAAGTGTCCTTTCTGTACGGTAGTACTATATATTACTTATTCTGTGGCACAATCGTACATGTGGCGAGTGCTAGCAAGACGAATGGCGCATGCTACACACTCGATCCTGCCGTCCGAGATCTCTTTATCGCTTTCATAGCGGACTGGCGGTGCTTGTTTAACCTCTCGTGCCCAACCAAGCAGGCGAAAAATTCCAAAATTGAACCTCCAGCGTAGCGAGTACGAGCACAGTACTATTGATGGTTTACGAGGATGCTCTCGAGGATGCTAGACGACCTTACGAGCTCGAGGCGAACACGAGACGAGCCGCGAGCCGAGCCACAAGCCGCGAATATAAATAAACTTTCAAAAATCGCATGCAATTTGCAAGTCAGTGGAGCCTTGGTGGAGCCGTACAAGCAATGACTCGAAGAGCTTGAATGTCAATGTCAATGTCAAAAAAACAATCCAATCAAAAACAACCAAAATTGTGAATGTAAATTTGTTGATTTTTCATTTTTAATAAAAACCCTCTTCTGTTTCTAAAATTATATAAAATAGGATTTTTCTGTTCAAACCTAATGACATTGGTTTCATAATGGCTGCACCTAAAGTAGAGGCAATGGATCAAGATTCCAAAAAACCTATTTGTTTGATAATTTTAGGTTAGGATATTGTACGATATTCATGTTATCGAATATATTGTAATGTTCTTCTTCCTTAAGATAAGTAAATTTATTGATAAAAACATAGAAAGAAATAAACAAACATAATAAAACTTAACTCTTCTTCCTTAATCATGTCTTTAGGTATGGCTGGTGCTGGAAAGACTTCGTTTACCAAACGTATTGCGGGACATGTCGTGGAAGGCGCCAGACCGTATATAATCAACTTAGATCCGGCATGCCGTGAAGTGCCGTATCCAGCTAATATTGGTAATATTTATCAAATAAAATAGGTATAACTAGTAGTGTCCGACCGAAACTGTATTTTTTGCCGAAACCGACAGCGAAGGTTCGATTTGGTCTAGTTTGAGCCGAAAGCAAACCTTGGGCCGAAACATGAGTTTTATGCCGAAACCTGTCGAAACCGAAACTTCGGACGGACACTACCGAAAAGAAATTCAGTTCTGGCATGCCCGAAAAGTTCGGCAGTTTATTCTCTAATAATAATTATGTCCATGTATGTAAATCAGATAGGTATAGACAATTTGTTTCTGTTGCAGATATAAGAGATACAGTGAATTATAAGGAAGTCATGAAGCAATATGGCCTAGGCCCGAATGGAGGCATTGTTACATCCCTAAATCTGTTCTCCACCAAGTTTGGTCAAGTAGTGGAACTCATTGAAAAGGCCGGACAGAAACACAAATATTGTGTGATTGATACTCCTGGTACTTGTAGTGCATAATTATTTTCCATCATATTTTCACAGAAACATATGAATGTGTCTTGCTATTTCAGTCAGTCTCGGTAAAAGAGTACTGAGATTGACTGAAGTAGCATGACAAATACGAACGTTTCTGAGAGAGTATGATGGAAAAGAATAATGCACTACATCTGGTGAATAGAATCAGGCGGACTTTGCGGAAATCCATTATAAATAAAACAAAATATTACTTTGCTAATCCGCGAAAAGATAGATAAGATTTTGGTGGTGGTTTGTTATATTTATTTGCGTATTTATTTTTGCGGTGGGAGGGTGGGAATATTAATTGCATGTAAAAATACGCAAGTAAGTATAACGGGTTAGCACTGATTGACTAGCACGTTATCTTTTCACGGATTAGCAAAGTAATATTTTGGTTTTAAGCACTACATCTGTACTATAAGATAAGATAAGAATAGCCTTTATTCTTAGTACTAGCCTTAATTAATTAATATATATTTATCCCTTTCTTACAAATAGGTAAATAAATAAGTCAAAATGAAAAATTGTATGGGAATGAAAATGGTATTTTTTTGTTCTTTGATAATTATTTCATTTCTAATTGGCAATCTAATAATACGAAGTTGCTACCTAAATAATACACAACAGAGTCCTACATTTTCATTTATTGATACATGGAACTTAAAATGATTTATTTGTATTTCAGGTCAAATAGAAGTATTCACATGGTCAGCATCTGGCACTATAGTCACGGAGACACTTGCAGCTTCCTGTCCTACTGTAGTTGTCTATGTCATGGACACAGTCCGCAGTGTATCACCGGTGACATTCATGTCCAACATGCTATATGCCTGCTCCATACTCTATAAAGCCAGGTTGCCGTTCATTGTTGTCATGAATAAGGTTGGTATTCATATTATACAGGGAGTTTTTTCAATGTATTATTCGTATCGCTATATAATGTCATTGAACATATTTTAGTAACTAGTGTGAGTATAGTAAATAAAACCTTGAGGCTTACTTGCGAATATTTTTTGAATTTGTAACGTTTGAAAATAAATTTTCTAGACGGACGTAGTAGACAACGCATACGCCGTCGACTGGATGCGCGACTTCGAGTCCTTCCAAGAGGCGTTAGACGCCGAAGGGGACGCCGAGGGCGGGGCCACCTACGTCGGCAATCTGGCGCGCTCCATGGCTCTCGCATTAGACACCTTCTATAAAGACCTTAAATGTTGCGGCGTTAGTGCACATACAGGCGCGGTGAGTAATGAACCATCTATTGTGTCTTTTTGTATAGCAGAGGCAGAATAGTCTAGCGATCATTTACAAACAAATATTTATATTTTCAGGGCCTTGACGAATTCTTTACACTTGTGGACAAAGCAGCTGAAGAATATGAGACGTAAGTAAATTTAATAAATTTTCATCACATTTACTCGTAAAAGGTGTTATTGTTATTATTTATTAGTGTTTAACTCGTGGGCGCTGTGGTCTTTAAATCCTAAATTTCCACTGAGGGCTGTACTGTATTTTTTTCATCACACTTGCTAGGCGATGCGGCCCGTAAATCCTAAATGTTGACCTAGGGCTGTAATGTACGTCCGAAACTAGGTAAATGTTATTTGTTCCTTTTGATTGTGATGAAAAACATTTTTTCTACTCGTCAACTGTAATTCTTGAATTAAGATTTCGTATACCAAACTGCATTTGGGTACTTTTAATGTATGGGGTTCCAACTCAACTATAATATTCATTTCGAACATCCATAGACTACGAAAACCGCTTAGCGTTACTTGTTAGTCTCCATAGGCTACGGTGGCTAAAATCGAGAAAAACTGTTTAAAAATTGAATTTAGCGCGGAGCAAGTACCAGAGCCTCATGAGTTACGAGAAGGTGTCGTTGACCAACCCGCCGGGCCGCGGCCGGGGAGCTACGAGTATGATGGTATCACGGCTGCTCGCGTATCTTAGCTTTATACTTTTGGTTTGTTGACCTATATGATTCTACTAGTTTAAAGTATTATTTCTGTTGACTCGTAGAAAAAGTATAACTCAGCAAGCTTCGTTGCCTAAACACGGTACTCGACTGAAAAGCTCTCTATTATATCACGATTGTATAAAATACTAGTGTGTGTCACGGGCGGTACAGGAATTACAACCGAGTGTGAATTGGAGCTCGATGCCGAATTCTTGTTTATGGCCCTTAATACACAATGTACTATTAATGTATATTATTATATTATATTGTTGCTACCTTGTCTGCTTTGACAAAGAATCGGACGTTTGCTCGTTTGCCCCCTATATCATGAAAAAAAAAGGATGAAATATAGTCATTGTCACATTCGCTAATGTCTTACAATAATTAAAATATCATCTCGACACGTCTGCCATCTTACCTTCCAACCTAGAAACTGGATCTTATTGGCAAGACAAGTTCCTTCACAATATTTGCCTTCGAAAAACGACTGGTAAATATCAAATGAAATTCTTATTATGCTATTAACCTGCGAAATCTTTTACAGTGAATACAAAGCCGACTGGTTAAAAATGCGAGCAGAGAAGTTAGAGGAACAGAAAAAGAATGAAGAGGACTTATTAAAAGGCCCAAGTATGTATAGTTGGTCAAGCAAATCTTGTCAGTAGAACAAGGCGGCAAATTTAAAAAATGTAGGCGCGAAGGGTTATCGTCCCATAGAAAATTTGAATTTCACGCCTTTTTCTACTGACTAGATTTGCTTGACCAAGTATATTGAATAAGTAATAAAAATGAAGTAAAATATCCATAGAGATTTTCCATAAAGAAACAGATTTTATATAGCAGGTTTTCACAAATAATATGTTTTTGCAGATTTTTTCTTCAGGTTGGTTGTTTACTGCTATCGATATTCACTAACCGGTCTTTTTGAACAATTAAATAAAAAAATATAGGTACCACGTCAATTAGGTGTACCACCCAAATTTTTGCTAAAAAGTTTAAAAATCTGTTAAAAGAAACTAATGACTACAAGCGAAACAATATAATCAGTTTTACCGATAAAATTGGCTACAATTTCACGCCCTTAAATATGTGCAGTTTATCGAAAACCACCCTATATGATGCCAGAATAGCAGCAGTCACACGCACAATGCCATACCCCAGTGATAATTAATATCTCTACCAAATTAGACTATTGTACCTGTAAAAACTTTCCTTCAATCCAACGAGCAACGTAAAAATGTTAATAGGGGATATTACTGCAATGTTCTGCCGCCAGAGTGCAGCACTACCGACTCAGTAAATTCACAGACTAACTAATACATACTGTGCCTTAAACTGTTTTTTGACAATTTTTCACAGACAATATAATATGACATTGATGCATCAAGGCGGTTTGTTAACAAGGGCCTACCGGTAAACGCGAAAATAGTAATTTAGTTATCTGCCTCTTTATCGCTCGAATATGCAAGAGTGATAGAGATATTAGATAACGAAATTTCGATTTTCTTGTTTCGCGGTAGGCCATGTGATTGACGTGACGTGTGATGTGTCAATGTGGTTTGTTTACTGTATGTGCCACAAAGGTGCCACCTACTCAGAGCTTTACCTAATATTCCCTATTATGCTGCATATAGGGTGACTGCTATATTTATTGGCCAGTATAGGTATAGTAATTGGCTACTCCTTACAAATCAGAAAGAAACAAGCCAATTGAAACCCTATTATTAAGAGTGGCCAATTACTATATACTGGCCAATAACTATAGCAGTCACCCTATTTCAGATAGTTCATCAGATGCGGTGATAGAGAAACGTAGTTTGATCGAGGAGGTGCCGATGGGGCGAGAGATGAGCGACGTTTATCTCTCGCATCCCGGCGACGAGAGCTCCAGCGATGACGAGGGTACAGAGCAACAGCCGGAGATAGGTAATACTTGTGACCTGTAATATTACAGACAGTTCATGTAGGTAGAGAAACGTAGTTTGATCGAGGAGGTGCCAATGGGGCGAGAGATGAGCGACGTGTATCTCTCGCATCCCGGCGACGAGAGCTCCAGCGATGACGAGGGCACGGAGCAACAGCCGGAGATACTTGTGACATGACATATTTCAGAAGATGGGGTTGGCTGGTAGGAGTTTTTTTTTACAGCCATTCATTCATTATAGCGCTACAATACATATGTTTTTGACATTAAAGACATTGAAATAGTGTCAAATTCTTGTTTTTTTATTGGAAGTTTATGGATGCCTTTAAGCCAAATGCAAATGATAATACAAATAGAATAGAGTATCTTTATAGGAATAACCTGTCAGAGCGTCCTTATGGAAAGCGAGAATGTACCTTTACGACACATTTATTCAATGTCGACAAATAACTGTCAATTTGCAGAGTTTTGATCTTACATTTTATAATCGTTCGTAAGTAAGAAGTCGCCATCTGAGGGGCTACCGCGAAAACCGAAATTCGCATATTGCGGGGATCTTTCTCTTTTACTCCAATGAAGGCGTAATTAGTGTGACAGAGAAAAATGCCCGCAATTTGCGAACTTCGATTTTCGCGGTTATAGCCCAGATATATCGCAGCGGCCAAGGTGTTCACAGTATCTGAACACGCACTCTAACGCCTTGACAATAGAGGCGTGCTCAGATATTTTTGAGCGCCTTGACCGCTCCGATATATCTGATGGCGACTGTACCTAAACTCCAGTCGTGCGCCGGAGCTGACACACTCACTTTTTTTTGCAGATGACAAACCAGAGGATGTGGCTATGTTCCAGGAATTCCTAAGAAAACACGTGAAACCGACCAATACTGAAAATAAATCTTAGTACATAAGCTGATTGTGATCTGTACATACCTATATGTTACATTAAGTTAGGCATTAAGATTTTGTATTAAATACAGTAGGTACTGGTAATATTATGTTTTTAGTTTTATTTATTTTATACCTTAACCAGATTTAAGAGGCTATGACTATGACAATATCGTTTACGCCGAATTTGACGACAAAAGTCAATTACATACCTACTAATTTGCTATACTTAAACGAAACGTTATTCAGAAATTTCGTAAAATGGAATTTCATTTCAGCCGTCTAATCTTGCGCGCTTGCGCAAAGGCCAGTGAAATTAGAATTTTTGCAGGAATTAATTCCCAAGCAAGCTGGAAATCGTCTTAATACCTTCATTTGGTTCTAAATTCGTGTAATCCGAGTTTTCTCCATTCCAGGAGTTGTGGAAAAAATTTTGCTCCTTTTCAGTTTTTTGCTTGTAGTTCAAAAACGGTAAGGTCACTGTGGGCAAGTCCGTCTACAAGGCAAGTCCGTCAACACGTTATAACTTTTGAATTTGAAGGCGTATGCGACTTTGGAGTCCAGTCGATTAACCAGTTTTTCGCGCTAGTTCCGTCACTGTAAAATAGATGGCGCTGTGCCAACCAACTTCAGAGCAATCCGCCTCAACAAGTCATTTCGTGTTTTGAACTCGAAGTCATAGTGCGACAGCCGTTCGATAAAAAATTGTTAAAAATAGTTTTTGAAAAGATTGTGCATCAGAAAGTAACTACGTAGGTAGCATAAGAACCAATTGTCTTTATTCTATTTTTAAAATATCAGAAATTAGCTTAGTTTTGTAATTATACGTTCTACAATTTATCATATTAAAATTTGACTAAGGGCGGGTTGCACCAAACCACCTGCTAACGTAAGCACGGTTCGTTAAATTTTAACGCTGACGTGGGGGTCTTAACGATTGCTAAATAAAATGCGTTGCACCAACTATAAAATAACAGGACGTTAAAATTACTAATCGGTAATCGTATTGCCGTATTATGAACGCATTCCTACCAAAAATTTTATGGTAGAATTTTTATTTTATATAGCAACCCAGTCATAAATGCCAAACTGAGTTGTCAAAATTCTCAAAGAGAAAAGTTTTGTAGGCGCCACTGAAATATGAAACCTATGGAAGTGAAACGTCAACGAAAAATGCGTGCCAGTGTGACGTCATCCGGCCGCTAAACATGGCGGTTTTAGTGCTGCCCAAAAGATTTTTACTGTTACTAGGTTTTATCGATACATCGATAACTTTTGAACGTTCTCGGCTCATTTTATTTAAAATATGAATGAATAATGAATATGTATGAATTATTTGAGGAATTTATATTTTAATAGTAAGTAAATATTCTTTATGAGTATATTGTTATGTGAAAAGATACTTTGATTGAGTAAGATATGTAAAATCTAAGACAATTTCGTGCTTCGAATTTAACAGGTAAACAGAGATGACGCTGTTCAACTCCATATATATTGCGATTTTTGCGGTAACTCTGATTTTCAAAAGTTGACGTTTGACAACTCAGTGACCGCAAAACACATGGCGCAGTACAGCGCCATCTGTTTTGGATGTCAGAATAAGTGTACGTGTTTTTCTTAGACTTTACCTCTCTATTAAGCCCCCTCCAGACTATGTGCGTGAATCGCGGCGCGACGTCGCGGAGCGAACATATCGCGAAGTTGACGTATGACTCCACACTCGCACGCTTCACGGCGATTTCGCAGTTTGGTTTGCGGCAATATGGCGGAAAAGCATCAGCTGATCGAGTTTAACTGTTAGTTATCTATGGCATCATACGTGATTTAGCTGTTTTTCCATTTTGTTTTATTGTAAAACCGTAAAATATAGCTGCTTAATATAATATATCATAATATAATTAATATTTATCTTGCCACAGAGGAGCCAAAATATTGTGTAATGTGGAGTCTTGCAAGTTCGCGCTTCGCGTCTCCTTTGACGCGGGCCGAAATACCGACAAAAAACGGAGAACAAGGCGCGAAGGCGTGAACAATCTGCGAAATCGACGCCACACTCGCGTTCGCGGCTTCGCCCGCGATTCACGCGCATAGTCTGGAGGGCGCTTTACAATCAATTTTGTTGTGTTGTCAACCCTAAAGTCCGTAACATACTACCGCACCGCACCTCGACCTTGGTGCGCCGTACCTATAAGTGAGAGCGATACAAATTCAAACTTATCAAACGACGGGTGAAAAAAAACCAAAACACCTTCAGAACATTTATTTAATTACAAAAATAAGGAATGACTTCCGCTCTTCAACTTCAACTTCTTCAACATTTATTTAGCAAATAGGTCAAAAGGGCACTTGTACACGTCAACATTGAATTCACATACAAGCAATAATAATAACAATACATCAACAATTTTATAAAATACAACTAACTGCAACTACCAGTTCAAATTCAAACTAACATATTACAATTACTTAGTGATGTACCTATATGGTCTCTTAATGTCGAATTACATAAAAAAAACTATAATAATTATATAAAAAAAGCCCGCAGGGCAGCTTGTGGAGTAACGACCCCACGGACACGAGGGCTCCCGAGAGTCAGTCAGGGTCTCCGTCTCCAACCACTTTTTCTTTTTATGTTCATTTCTTGGTAACCTGTAAAACATGTTTTAATTATTTAATTAAGATAATTTAGTTGGTTTTAAGCGGGGTAGCATGATAAAGTAAGAAAATATAAATAAACAATCATAATAAATCGATATCAAAGTCGATAAATAAAGTACAACCCTAGCTGAAATGTTTACATTATTTAAGCGTAAAAATATAGTTAAATAAGTCAAATCACTTCATGATCTATAACTGCACATAAGAACCTTGCTATTTATAATGTGAAACATCCTTAAAATTCCCAGGAACATTAACAATAACCAATATTTTTAATGTAAATTATAGCGTACCTGTGTAAGGTTAAAGATGGCTGATTTGGTGTTTTTCTTATGCAGCACCCTAATACACTACACACTGGTATATTCGCGACGTAATTGTTCACATTTGGCTTCAATTATTTTCAAACAGAAGCTAAATACTGAAAGATAATTAATAATTTTCATTTTCACCACGACTTTTTGACAGGACAACTACCGGCTGAACTGACTGACAATGACATTTAGGCCGCTAAACATGGCGGATTTTCGGCCGCATTAGGTATTTACGTATTTTCATGAACCACTTTATGTACGTACCGAAATACTGTCATCCTTTTTTGCTGTGGGTGACAGTGCTGAGTAAAAACGAGATAGATAGATATTTATGTTTGTGCCGTCAAAATGGGTGCTATTTCTATAAGCAATTGTACGTATAGAACAATATGTCTTGTCCCTATTATATAGGTCCATGGTAGGCGCGAATTACACTTTGTTTGCAGATTTAAAATCTAAATATTCAACAATATAAGCCATTCCCGAATATATTTATGGTTATATGTGACGTTCCACGGGAAAAGGTACCTTATGAGGGTTTCTAGTTTCGGAGATATTAAATGTTTTGTAAAGAGGTGAAAAAATGCGTAATTTTTTTTTATTGTGTGATCTGAAACCTTAATGCGTAACGTTTGTTTACCTGTTTTTATTTTTGTTATAAGTTAGTTATAAGCCTAGTAATGTCGTCTCAGAGTTTAGTAGAAAAGGTACCTTATGGAAAAAATATTGAAAATTCCCAAATAAACTAGTCAATACGGGAAAAGAAGTTTGGTAGAGAACTGTATTAGCATTCTGCAAAACTAATTTGATAATTTCAGTTCTGGTTGGGGCGCCTCGCAAATATTATAACCGTACATAGACCGACATCACAAATCCAAGTAGACTGCTATTATACCAAAGTTACTCTCGTCAAGTCTTTCTTAACTAGAATAATCTTCATTTGGTTTGGTCGCATGCAGTAAATCAGCCATTGGTTTGCTGAAAAATGCCAATACCCGACGCATTACCTTATGGAATATCTGAGGTCATTGAACCTCAATGCCGCTTATCTTCAATAGCAACCGAAATATATTATTGATAAGAAATAGACGATTTATACCATCTTAACCCCAAAATATTATTAGTTTATCCTAACTGTTCCATCATCATCATGCCTCATCATGTAACTTGACCACAAGGTACCTTTTCATTACATACAAATTATTGGTCTTTTTTAAGATTATTATGACGAAGAACTAATTAAATTGGGGGCAGTTTAATGTAAATTAATATTTTCTATTCATAAAAGATAAACTATAATATGATTGATATTTTGTAGTGATGTATTATTAGATTTATTTCCATAAGGTACCTTTTCGTAAATGTATGGAGCAAATACTGTTATTGTTATGTAAGTTTAAAGTGGCATAAGGGGTTAAATATAGTATTTAGTTGGGGTTTTAGGATTTATTTCATTTGAATGACAGAATTTCTTTCATATGTGCTCAGAAAAATTGATTGTGTGTCACATTAAAAGTAAAAATATTCAATTTTGTGATTTTATATGAAAAAGTCAGAAAATACATTTTCACTTCTAAATCGGTATTGTTTTTTGCTTAAACTGTCTGTCAGTGTCGTTTTCTAATAGATAAAATTTAAATCTTGAGAGCTCATTGCAATCAATCGTGAAAATGAAATAAAACTTTATTTTCAAGAGATTGGTTAGTATACACATAAATCAGTCGATATCAAAAGTTTCTATTTGCATTACAGAACAAGTCGCAATATTTTTTTAATCTCAGATATATAAGGCATTATTATTTGTAGTCAACTATGTAACTTACTTCAGGAACATAGTTTTTTAGGCGGCTAAACTTAAAATATCTCTATCGTAAAGTTGCTCATTTCACAACATTATTTTCAAAAAATCATATCTCTGTAACTACGCAACCTAGAAGGTTGATCTTTTGTGTTATCGATAGCTTATTTATTGTAGATTACTGGGGTATGCATAACTCCATACCCGCCATAAGGTACCTTTGACCGTGGGACGTCACATATATTAAAAACACTCTAAAGTGAAATGTCTGACTACGATTGTTGAATGGCCTAGCTAAAGTCGGAATCAAACAAGGAGCGACATTGCCCGGTAAGTTATCTTATTAGTTTAATGCTTATAGCTGCTTCCTACTTTCAGTCCTTTCAGAGCCCTAAGCACAAGCATGCACAAGTGATTACTTGCGCTAACTACAACTATGAAGCAAAGACGATAGTTAGGGAAAAAATTCCAATTATATTGTTGACAAAATAATGCATAACTGTTAGTAGCAGGCATTTGAGTTACTTTTGTACTTTAATTTAAAACTGCTTGGTCTAAGCATTAGTTGCCAAGCGGACCCCAGGCTCCCATGAGCCGTGGAAAATGCCAGGGACAAACGCGAGGAATATGATGACTTATAATAATATCATGTTGCTTTCTTTTCAGGTTAGATTGACACCATATGATATGGAATACAAGATAAAAGTTATACACAAGTGAATGAATTCAAGAAATCAACAAATTATACAATTAAATTAACCGGAAGAAACTTGTTACAAAAAATAAAGTACAATTAGAAATATTATCTGAATTTCAATTTTGACAAGAAAATATATTGCTAGTTACCTTATCTACTTTATTTTCCATTTCATACTATTATCCTTTTTAGGTACTTAAGCAGTTTAGTGACCAATGGAGGTAAAGGGTTACCCGGAGAGTAGATAAAGAACTTATTTATTTTACAATTATATTTAAGGAGGTACCTACCTATCAGTTATTATATTTTCAGTCATACAGGTAACTTGCTTATTAACTATTTTATTTTCTTCGGGTGTAGATAAATAATTAAAAAGCCAGTATGGAGGGAAAACAAATAAAATAAAATTATTCAGACCGAGGGCCTTTTCTTGTGACAAATTCAGGGCTATTTAGGTACCTATGTTAGGTTTAAATGTTATGTATATAGGGACTTGAGGTAGGTTAATCAGTAGGTACTGTACTGGAACATTATTTCCAATACATGGCTAGGGTTAAATATATTTCAATCCTTTGGTCCGTTTTCATAACTATGGTTTTCGTAACTGGCTGCCAAAGAACTGCTGGCTGGTTTCCTAGGATAGCGGTGCCGTCATATAGCGGCCGTCTCCATACAAAATACTACTACATCCATATTTAGCCGTATTATTTTGTATGGAGGCGGCCGCTATATGACGGCACCGCTATAAAACAGACCTTTAGCTGCAAGGGATAGAGGGCGTAAATGGGCCTATGGAAAAATTAATAATAACAAAAGAGCACAATAAAATAAATTCGTATATTTGAACTATGAGTATGCTACCATCACATATTATTTTGGATTTAAATTATTGTGTTAAGCTTGTTCAAAATATTAAAACAATTTAATTTAAATATTTATACAACAAAATAGTGCATTGGATCACCACAAAACTATACATTTTATATAAAATCCATCGTAAGTCAAAACCACAATTCACAATAGTCGTAGTACGAATTCAATACATACAAAGAGAATATTAGATTAGAGATTTATATTTGATACCTACATAAATAAAAATAATTAATATAAAGACCTTAAACGCCAATGACAACGCGTCTGCAGGTTTTTGACACTTTTAGTGCCAAGCGCCCCATTTTCAATACAAAGTGGAAACACCTAGCGGGTTCTTGGTAGTGAATGTGTTTTAATCGAAATAAATTTAACACAAGATTTTAAGTAGAAATTACGGCACCGCTAACTTAAAGATACCAGAGTTCTAGGGCGCAGATTTTCAATAGATATTCCTTATATTCTCTGAATTACTACTGGTCCGAGACTACGAGCTGGTAGACATTATAATATATTTTACTGTAGGTCGTGTGTAGATATTTGAGGCAAGCTTAAAATTTGTCTCATACTACTCCTATCATACCCTAACACAGAACTAGTGTCAGACCGAGAAAAGTCTGCAGCGATTTTGATCACGCAAGTGTCATTTTAAACGTCAAACTTCTATGAAATTATCTATGACGTTTATATAACACTTGCACTGCGTGGGCTATCAAAATCGCTGCAGACTTTTCTTGGTCTAACCCTACAGACCTGGCTGGAGGATAGCGGGGCTAAATCAACCCTTATATAAAAGTCGTATTCTTTTTTTCGTAAAAAAATTCTTATGGCAACCTGACATTTTTACTGTACCTAAAATGTGTAGACATAGCTCTCCTATTATACGTATAAAGTCAGTATATGAAAGGTAATGTGCGGATAAAGGTCTTTGATTTACTGCAGTCAGTATTGTTAGGTAATTAATTTAACATCTTGACAAATTTACGAGTACGAGTACCATAACTAATTTTGTTACACAAAATATCTTAAGTACGTTTAACGTACTAACGTAACGTAATAAGTACTTTAGAGATAACTTGCTGAGAAATATAAATTGGAGCTAAAATAATTAGAAATAAAACTTATCTAATGATATTTCAATAGCCTCTTACGTGACAGCTACTTGTCATAGGGACTGATTCAACGCCAGAGGTAAGTACAGTCGCCATCAGATATATCGGAGCGGCCAAGGTGTTCACAATATCTGAACACGCGCTCTAACGCCCTGACAATAGAGGCGTGTTCCGATATTTGTGAGCACCTTGGCCGCTCCGATATATCTGATGGCGACTGTACATACAGTCAAGGGCTTGTGCACAAATCACGCGGGGTCGATAGGGAGGGGTAGGGTCACGAAAAAATCACGACAGATCACATTGGGGTTTGTATAAGGAGACCTCACGTGTATTCTTCTACAGTGAACGAAAGTAAGAAAAAATACCTCCCACATGATGTAGAAACTTTTTCTCGGTTTCGTCAAACATAAATCGAGCGAGTCTTGTTTACGAAAATTTGGAGCACGTGGCCTTGGCCGGTCGGATGGAAAAATTAAAAAAGAAATACACGTGAGGTTATAGGGGTACCCAAAAACCTCACCAAATATCACCAAGGGGGGGTCAATAAGTAGTCGAAAACACCTCGCGTGATTTGTGCACAACCCCCAAGTGTAAAAATATAGGTGCACTCATACTCAAAAATATCACATAAAAAGGTAACACTATTTCAAAAGTACAGTAAAGTTACGAATAATTATATCTTCAAAATTTAACTATTACGTCTACAAATTCCACGACTACCATTCCATTAATCCGGGGTTAACCGGTTAAACTTGGTGTTACCATGGTTACCAGTACAATTTGACACTGGGTTAACGGTTTAACCGCGTAACCCCGGGTTAGTGGCATAGTGCAAGTGGGCCTAAGGGCCGGTTGCACCAAACACAGTTGATGGACTAACTTAAGTCAGCATTGAAATATGAGATTTCCCATACATTTATATTTAGCGAACTGTTTAACGGTGACAGACGGTTTGGTGCAACCAACCCTAACTTTACAAAAATACATAAAACCCAGATGCAAATGATTATATCATGAAATGCAATCCAAGTTTGTTTGTCTAATAAATAAATAGTACTAAAATATTATCTAACACTTGGTCAATAAATATAGAACTTCAAATTTTATTTAAATAAAGCTGCCTGACGTTGATACAAGACATAAAAACTACATACTGGTGATTTTAATACAAATTTAAATAGTTTATTAGCGTAGAACAATTTTAATTTGAATGGCTTTTGCATTTGTGACCCTCGTGTTCATGATTACGAAAAAAAACCGGCCAAGTGCGAGTCGGACTCGCGCACAAAGGGTTCCGTACCATTACGCAAAAACGGTAAAAAAAATCACGTTTGTTGTATTTAAATATTTCTTTTATTCTGTTTTAGTACCTATTTTTTGTTATAGCGGCAGCTGAAATACAACATCTGTGAAAATTTCAACTGTCTAGTTATCACGGTTCTGAGATACAGCCTGGTGACAGACACACGGACATCGGAGTCTTAGTAATAGGGTCCCGTTTTTACCCTTTGGGTACGGAACCCTAAAAAAGCCTCATACCGCTAAATATTAATCTGCATTTATCTACTCCTGATACGAACGGAACTACCTATGTATATTAGCTTTTCAAGATCCATTGACTCCATTCTGCGTGTCGGGTGAGGCCCGACCGGCGCGCTTTCGGGTTACGTTTACGAGTGAGGTGTGCATAGCATTATTATTACGTTTAGATATAAGGATTTATGCTTGCTTCGTGAGAACAGTTACACTTGTTTCATTTAATCGTCGCCCCACCACATGGCGACCGTGACAGGACTGGCCGGGTTGGATGTATTTACGTGTATATATGGTTTCATCTGGTCGTCGTACATACAAAACTGGCTATAGCTTTTCACATTTCCCATTGACTCCGTTCTGCGCGTCGGGTGGGACCCGGCCGGCGCGCTCTCGGGTTCCGTCGACGAGCTGCCAGGCGGGTCGGTAACCCGAGTCTACGGCTAGCGCCGGGTTCGGCCACGTGTTCAGTGTGCTGCCTATCGATGTGTACCTGTGGATTAAGGTAAAAAAGTTATACAATGCAAGCAAATTTGCTTTCAAACGCATGCTTCACAAGCAAGTTAAGTTTACTGAATTATTGAAGTGAAAACTTCTTTAGCGGCGCTGTGCACTTTTTGTGATGGGGAAAAAATGTTAAACTCGCGACAGCGTAAGACGTAAGACGCTTCGTAAGACGGACACGTGACCTGATCGATAAACTGTTACAATGTCATTGAGTTTTCACTTCTGCCGGCACTCCCGGAGTGCAACCCGTTTTTTATCTTACTACACCCACGTTCGTTACCTTATATGGTTGACTGGGTAGAGAATGTCATAAGCCATTCCGCCATTTGTACTTATTTTTATCGTGCAATAAAGTTATGAATAAACCATTTTGATACAGGTAGAACGAACGAATTTACAATTTTTTTGGTATTTATTATTCGTAACGGTAAAGGTCATTTGCTTTGGTTCTTAATTAAAATTGTACTTAAAATTAGTTTAGCTACAGTTTATCGAGTTTCGTAATTTGATTAGTTTCTAAATTATAATAAAACTATATTTTATTACGCTGTATTCGACACAAATAAAAAAATCGGTCAAGTGCGAGTCGGACTCGCGTTCCAAGTGTTCCGTTAGCCCAATTTTTTACAATATATTTTTTATGTGGAACGTGAATAAAATGTCTTTAAAAAACTCGTAGGAGTCGGATCAAAAACTGACTGCACATTTCTAATAAGTTTTCCTGTCATCTGTCAAAATGTTAGAACCAGTAGTTTCGAAGATAAAGCTAGGGGAATGGCCGGACAGACAGCCAGACGCACGAGTGATCCTATAAAGGTTCCGTTTTTTCCTTTTGAGGTACGGAACCCTAAAAATACGCTCCAATATGAGTGGGCCGTCATTCAAAGTCAAAGTTTGCGGCATAACAAAATAACTTAGCATCTAGTTTGAGTAAAGTGGAAAAAAAAAGTCCTTGGACGGAACTTACCCCTGATCGTAGAGGCTGCAGTACGGGACCTGCCGCGCCAGGATGTAGCTCCATATCTGGTGGTACGACCAGTTCAGCAGCGGAGACACGCGCATTATTTGGGGCCAGTCTGCATCAGTTTTCTGCAATATCGAGGACAAAATTGTACCATCGACCATCGTCCACA
Source organism: Cydia splendana (assembly GCF_910591565.1). Taxonomy (NCBI): domain Eukaryota; kingdom Metazoa; phylum Arthropoda; class Insecta; order Lepidoptera; family Tortricidae; genus Cydia; species Cydia splendana. The sequence continues at coordinate 4,223,874 of NC_085968.1, forward strand.
CGGTTTACTCATAATTCGTAGGTAGACCTTATTATATCGACTTAAGGTCCAGCGGTGGTCAGTTAAATACAGTAAAAAAAAGAAACAGTAAACTAAAATAGACGTAAACGTATATTTTGACAGTATACAAGTTTTGTGTGCCGTGACTTGGTGGAGGTGCTGGGATCAAAAATGTCATACGTCGATATAGTTCTAGTGAAAGCCTTATAAGGCCCGTATACAACATATAGTGAACAACATGTTATGTTATACCCTTCCAGGGACCATTATGCGCCTACCCACGCTGCGCCTTCCGGTACGTGGTCGCTACTCGAGAATCTTTCCGCCCCAATGGCCATAGCTTCTACGTACAATGTGCCCCGCCCACTGCCACTTAAGTTAGTACTAGTCTAGTAGTTAGCACAAGTAAATTTAGTAAAAGAATATTTACCTGCATAAATTGTAAATCATGACTATACGGGTCGGTCCGCCTCGTGCCCATAAGACAGGCCTTTAACCTATTGTCTCTGTCCATTATCCTTTGCAAGGTGCTTTTTAACTCGCCTTCCGTCACTTCCAGTGTGATCCCATAGTGGAGCTCCACTTGTTTCACAAACTCTTCTAGTTCTTTAAATGGACTGGAAAGGAAACGCAGATTGTTAATATATAATTAAATACTCAATAGTGACCTCACGTAAGATATTTTATATAGATGGTCAAGCAATCTTGTCAGTAGAAAAAGGCGCGAAATTCAAATTTTTCAAATTTGCCGCCTTTTTCTACTGACAAGATCTGCTTGACCAACTTTAATTATACTTTTATGAAGTCAAGAGTTAAACTTTATATAGAAATTAAATCAAGCGACAAAATAAAAATACTTTCCACGGGTGAGAAAGAGAACACATAACAAATATTGCGTTACCGAATTTGTAGTAATGTTATTAAAAATATTAAATATGTTAAAAAACATACTCTACGTCAAGATTATTCAACACGCGCAACCTTTTTTTATCTAAACCAACTTAATCGAGTGTACCTAATTCAATTGAACACAGGCACATTCTCTGCATTTACGTTTATATGTTACATATTAATAAATTACTAAAATTGTATTAAACCCTTAGAGCGTTTCGTAACTGGAGACGCCTTGTCTGTCATTTTAACGTCACGTACAAATAGCCATGTCAGATAAACGTCAGTCCATACAAAAGTTTGCATGCACAATTGTGCAAGGTTTTCTTGTGCGAGGGTAAGCTGTTAAAGGCGACTCCTGTTATTAAATGCTTTAAAATAAAAACCTTATTAGTCATTGCCACAAAATAAACAATAGTACCTACCTACTGGCCATCGGAGGATCTTTATATGTATAGGATATAAGGCGGTTTCTGAGCGGTGGTTAACTTTCGTCTTAAAGCGTGTAAGAATTCATGATAAAATTACCTTTTAGTCCTTATATACAGCACCTTAAGGTTCTTTATCACAGATTTGTCTTTGTATATATCGGTCAGTACATTGATGGCTATGTCCAGGAGCACGGTGCAGTCCTTCCCGCCGTTGAACGACAGGAATACTTCGTCGATTTTGTATTTCTTGAAGCATTTTCGTAGTACCTGAGGATATACGTACATACAGTCGCCATCAGATATATCGGAGCGGCCAAGGTGCTCACAAATATCGGAACACGCCTCTATTGTCAGGGCGTTAGAGCGCGTGTTCAGATATTGTGAACACCTTGGCCGCTCCGATATATCTGATGGCGACTGTACCGTCAAAATACTAAAAGCAATAAATAATATACTTATGGCCTTGGAGGATATAACCAAACGGAGTAGCCATTAACAGGCCCTCTGTCGAAAATCCAATGGTCATACACATTGTATGGACTGACGGTTATCTGACATGGCATTTTTACGTTACGTATACGTTTGACGTGCCCCTCCCCCGCAAAAATCGGCAGACTGAGGGGCTACCGCGAAAACCGAAATTCGCTAATTGCGGGGATCTTTCTCTTTTACTCCAATGAAGGCGTAATTAGAGTGACAGAGAAAAATGTCCGCAATTTGCGAACTTCGATTTTCGCGGTTATAGCCCTGTTTTGTGCAGAAAATTACAGACAAGGCGTCTCCATTTGGTTTTATCCTCCAAGCATATGGCGGACGAACTACCTACTCCATATTATTTATAGGTTTACGATACGTATTGGGCTTAAATATCACATTATACTTATAATCGGAGTAACGTAAACATTTTAGATAATAGATATAGTTGGTCAAGCAGATCTTGTCAGTAGAAGAAGGCGGCAAAGAAAAATGTTGGCGCGAAGGGATATCTTCTCATAGAAAATTTGAATATCGCGCCTTTTTCTACTGACAAGATTTGCTTAATTATAATAATAATAATAAATTGATAATTAATTGATCCCTATATTTATACGAATCGAAGGCCTACCGTTTACATGATGGCAGGCGTGGCTCACTCCGCGATTTCGTCGCTTTGCTACAGGTAGCTAAAAGTACATCCGTTCGGCCCCAATTTTGGGGTTTGCCATAAGCCGCGCGTGGCGCTGTCGCCACCTAGCGGCCATATCTGTGCTGATCGTAACAGACGCGTTTTGTTAGAGAGTGAGTCTTCTGTACCTAGTACTATTATTTATTCTGTGCTGATGGCCTTAAGTTTCATGTAATAAGGGTGTATTCCCATTGGTCCCCGCCGGGCGGTCGCTCGGGACGGGCACAAATGGGAATACACCAATAAGGGCAAGTCAATTCACCTACTGTCAAAAATCAATTCTCGTCTAGCACCGCCACTATCGCGCGCTCGCATCGCTGCAAAAAGGCGACTTCTGCGATTCAGTAGCGCGATACTAGCGAGGGAGGCATGTTGCTCCCTAAAGGGGCCCACAGATTACCAGTTCGGCGGACGATATCAGCCTGTCAGTTATTCGCAAAAGGTAACAGTTCCGAACAATTGACAAGCTGATGTCGTCCGCCGAACTGGTAATCTGTCGGCCCCTTTACTGTAATACCAACATTACCAACCTGTTCACACTCCTCCAAGACATCTGTAAAGTCCGGGAGCACCACACACACGGCCTCACCCTTCTGCGGCATTTCGCACACTACGCTGAAAATAATACAACATACTGCTGAATAAACCTGTGTTTATACAACTATACATCATTTTCTGCCATTTGACTTTGAACCTTAAGTAAAAAAAAAGAAAGTCTAATTTCCATTGAAGAACATTATAACTCTCAGAATGTCACTAAAATTATAGCTTGCATTACATTTAATAGAAACCATTAGTGACCTAGTGCTGACCAATAGTATAAATAAAAAAGTGAATTAAAATTTACTTAATTATCAGTACTAAGCACATATTAACTCACATTTATAGACGGGTCTAACGCGAATTTTATTCAATTACCTTTATTTACCGAGATTTCAAACAAAACTGAAAAGCAAAAAAAAGTAATACTTATGTAAAGTACTAAGCAAGTACCATGGTATAATAATATACTTCGCCTGGTACTCCATTCCCGTCTTTTCTAGGTCACCTAACTGACACGGGCTTACGTCATCATGCGACAGCGCTATATGATAATATGCGATAGCGCTATATATAGCGGCCATGTTGTTGACCATGACGTAGCCCCGTGTCACTCTGGGAATGGAAGACCATGTTTTATTAGACTATGGCAAGTACTAAGTAGGTACCTACTTAAAAGTATAAAATAACAAGGTAACCTGTATCTCCAAATCTCCATATATGCTTTGTTGGTAATGTTTAACCAGCTGATAAGTATGTTAATTACAATTAATATTCAAATGAACTTTGCAAATAAAGACTGAAGGTTCTTTGGAAGTACGCAAATTTTAGAAAATTAAGATTTGACTCAATTTTCTTAGTAACCTAATTATTTGCTCAAATAGATTTATTAAGTATGCGTTTATTACATGTAGTAATTATTACCACTCTTGAAATTTCTGAAGCTACTAACTGAAATATGTGTCATATATGAAAGAAAAGCCTCTAGATTAGGATGCTGGTTCAATTCCAGCCCTGGTCACTTTTTCTTTCATATATAAGTAGTAGATGTATACTTAAAATATTTAAGAAAAAATAATTTAAATCAATTGGTTTTCTTTAAGCTGTATAAGAGCATTAGCTAAGCTTTAAGAGGTGTGCCAATAAAGAGTAATATCTGGGAGACCGAGCTTTGCTCGGAAATTATATAAGAACTCAAAAATACGCGTTTTCCCAGAGATAAGACCTAGCTAAGCTAGATCGATTTTTCCTAGAAAACCCCCAAATAGCAGTTTTCATTGAAATCATTAGAGCCGTTTCTGAGATCCCCGAAATATACATATATACAAGAATTATTCGTTTAAAGGTATATTTAAGATTCTATGTATTTTAAATATGTCTTTACACTACTTTAAAACCCACTTTCAGTTCCACAATATTCTTTCATTATAAATTATCTCTACAAATGGTCTCAGATGCTGATAAATATTCTTATTTATCATACATTGTTATTGTAATATGTGATGATCAAATAAAACACTCATTATAATAAAACATTTATTCAAATACTCTTATGTGTTAACAGTAGGTATTATAATTCTAAAAACTGTAATCTTAGAAAACATGATAAATTCTTCACTTTAAAGTCCATGAACACAAGTGTATTTAAATGCACTATTCATTTTCTAGACAAAGTTTTTTCTTAGGTGGTTCACTGACACTGTCTCTAACACTAAATAGAACTTTCTTACAGAGTCGGAAAGTGACTCTTATCATCTCCTTCTTCGGTGATACATTCCTTACATCATAAATATCTATTATGTCATCCGATATGTCACAACCTATGTTCTCAATGACCATGGTCTTTGCTGCCATAACATCCTCACCTGGAGCAAAACAATACACATAAACTATTATTTCAAAGTCCAATTTTTCAGCAAGACTTTGATCTTCAATTAAACCATTGAAGTATTTTAAAAACTCAACAGCTATGGCTGGCAAATTCATTGTTATATGTAATTTTGCTCCCTTTTCTAACTTTTCTTTACCTAAACAATAATCTGTAATGTGTTCTTTGAAATTATTTATAATAAAATCCTTCCCATCCAGGTTATATGACTTGAAAAGACTCATATTAAGTTTATTTAACTTGGCATTATGGTTTAACCATTTAAAGGAATCAGGATTCAAATCATTAGCAAATACTTTGCATTTTTTCTTCACTGCTGGTATGGCAAATGGACCTACGCCACAGAATATGTCAAACAGCACATCTCCAGGCTTTACAAAACCTAGGATCCTCTCATGTTCTTGTCCAAGACGAGAGTTCCAGTAAACTTTGGAGAAATTAAACATAAAGTTGCACTGGTTTTCTTTAACGGTCACAATAAAATCTTCTTCCCCGGCAATGACTTCCATGCTGAAGTTACGGTAGGTGTTGTCAATGATGCTGCTCTTATTCACCACAGTGCGGCAACTCTTAATCTTGTCTACAAATACTTGACCTATAAGCGAACGGTACTCCAATAGATGATCCTTCAAATTTAGATGAATGATGTGCCCAACTTGAGTGAAACCGCTGACTATATCTTCATTTTCTGGCAACACAGCCTTGAAAATTGTCCCATAAGACCAGTTCTCATACGACAACTGAATATCTTTCAACTCAAAGTTATTTTCAGTGACTCCAACTTGTAACAGTCCCTGGCGATGACTTTCTGCGATGTCAGTATACATACCAATTTTATCAGGATTAAAGAAGATGCATTTATGCTTATTATCACTGTCATTCTGTACAGGTTTAAAGTTTTCTAATTTGAGGAAGTAATCCTTGCAATTTGGTGTGATTTTTGACAACTTTTCTGCCGGAACTTTCAACACGGGCGTTTGGATCTTGCGAAAAAATTTTTCACGTTCTAATATTTTCATACCCCGGACGCCAAGCGGCGTCAATATTGTTGACGCGGTGGACATTGTTCGATAAAATACTACTAAAAGAGTGTGAGCTAAAGTCATGCCATTCGAAATCAAAACGGAGACAACTTCATACTAACCTATATGTTTGAGGTCAGAGTGCATTTGTTCCAAACTTCAGGCAATGGCAGGTTTTACGTTTTTCTAACACTTTTCTGTTATAAAAATGATTGCTGGTAAATAAATCCACCGTGGAATTTGTAGACTAAAGAGAAAGTTTCAATTTCTATCATGCAAAATATGTCTTGTCAAATGTCAATTTGACTTTGACTTTTGTTTTTGGCACGTTGATCTTACGTTTCGTTACACGTGCACGGTATTAACATGGTATTTAATGCTGGGGTGGCTAAGGGCTAGTGGGCAACTAGTGGGCTACGGTCAAAGAATATAATACTCACTAGCTAGGTACGGTCCACCGCAGCGGCAGGTACGACTTGAGTAGGTAACTTAATTATTCTTTTTGAGTTTTAATAATAGTACATGATAGTTGACACATAAATAAATCTAAGACCTAAGTGAACCTAGAACCTAAGCTTTTAGACCTTGAATTTAGTTCAAGTAATTATCACTAGATGTCGGAGAGTACCTACTCGAATTTCAATTTTTTTTTAATGTAAATCTTCTTGCCTCCAATAAATTAATCGTTTGGTTATTAAATTTATACCTAATGCAAAATTCTATATTCCAAGGCGAGTCCCTGTTAAAGGCTACAAAATAACCAGTACAAGTGCGATCTCCGATTACGCATAGTTTCTACGGATCTTGAGGTCACATTACACTGGTCATCAATATTGAATAAGTGAAAACTTCTTTAACGGCGCTGAGCACTTTTTGTGATGGGGAAAAAATTTTAAACTCGCGAGAGCGTAAGACGTAAAGCCCCCTTCAGACTATCCGCGTGATCGCGGGCGAAGCCGCGAACGCGAGTGTGGAGTCGATTTCGCTGTCTGCGAAAATCGACTCCACATTCGCGTTCGCGGGTTCGCCCGCGATTCACGCGCATAGTCTGGAGGGGGCTTAAGACGTAACCCTCTCTTTCTACCGCGCGGCGAAAATGTATGCCTGAGCCTGCTGTTACGTTTAGGCGGCGCAGGGCTCTTGCGTGACGTCACGTGTGACGGACATTGTTACAATGTCATTGAGTTTTTCTTTTTTGATTTAAATTCCATCTAGTGAGTTTCCCTGAAACTGGTACTACCAATAACTCTAGTCCTCACAATGATGTGCTTAGGGGTTTCAAGTAATGCGACGAAATAACGCTAGATGGCGTTAACCTCAATTATACATACTGCTGCAGACATTTTGCAGTAGATGGCGCTGTTATTAATATTTAGAGTTACAATGTCATTGAGTTTTCACTTCTGCCGGCACTCCCGGAGTGCAAGTGCAACCCGTTGTTTTTTTTATTATTCTTACAACTGATAGTAAAGTAAGTGTACCTATAAATACTTACCACTTTAAAATTCGACTGATCAGAGCAGCACCACAAGTTTCACTGTGAGGCCCTTGTAGCGTAAATAATGTAGGTACCTAATGCCAGCAATTTCATCGTTGCGCTTCGATGAATACAGACAGGTACCTTCAAATTAGCTAAATTGACTGTTGCAATTGCTTACCTTCAGCGTCCTACAGTACTACAACATTAGTGTGAATAGGTGTGTGGGTATGGATGTATTTATCGAGTGTTTGGGCAATCAAAATCGCCGCTAACTTAGCTTAAGAGCCCATCAACGTGCACACAACTAGCGCCACAGCTAAATAATCGTGATTATTTAAATTTAACGAAAGATAATGAAAAAAGGGGGCCGCTACGTACTGTATTTTATATTTAAGTACCTTTTGAATACATCAGACTAGTTTTTATGTTGCTGATGGATTCGTCAATCTATGCGTCCAAAGTTAAAACGGCCGTTTTTGTTTTGAGTTCCTAGATCGACGAAACCAGCAACATAAAGACTAGTTTGATGTATTCAAAAGGTACTTAAATACACAATACAGTACGTAGCGGCCCCCTTTTTTCAATATCTTTCGTTAAATTTAAATAATCACGATTAATTATTTAGCTGTGGCGCTAGTTGTGTGCACGTTGACGGGCTCTTAATAGCTTGGTCTAACTCTAGGTATTATACTGGTATTATACAATAGTATGCCTTACTTACTAGTGCGCGACACTAATTTCATATTTTTTTGTACAGAATTATAATAATTTATAATTAAGGAGCCCGATTCAGAAATAAGAAGTTGTTACGGTTTGGATCTTATTTTAATACGGCCTCGAGTATCGCTCACGCTGATTGGTGCATGCGGAATGAAGTAAAAGTCGTGCTTGAGATGCGCGCCAAAAACGATCCTCGTATCAAAACCAGTTCAAAAACTTAACAAATTGTTAATTTTTGACATTGGAAATGTCTTTTCGTTCGCTCCAGTATAGGGTCCGATTTCACGAAAAAGTGCGATCCCCTTATATCTCGGAAAGTTGTGAAGATATGATATTAAAAAAAGGCTCAAAAGACGCATAATCACGAGAGCTGTAAGGTGCAGAAATAATTATTTGAGAAAGTCAAAAACGAAAAAAGTTATGGTCGAAATAGTGGAAATAAAATTCAATTTTTTCCGAATTTTTGATTTTGGTGCTCGATAATTTGGAAACGAAGAATGATAACAAAAATTTGAGAAAAACGACTCTGGACAATTTAGTCAGCTACAATTTGAGCCTACAACAAAGACGATCGGGTTAAGGGTTTGCCCTGTAGCCTAACCTTAAAATAGTCAAAAAGTCGGAACGACATTTTTCACATGACATTTATGACTTCATGTTTCGCAGAAATTCGTTATCGGTGTTTGTTGTGAATTATCGGGATTATGACGGCAGAATAACACTTGCACTGCGTGGGCTATCAAAATCGCTTCAGATTTTTCTTGGTCTAACTCTATCTATCCTGTTTGAGACGGGCGTAGATAACGTGTTCACTATTCGACAATCTATGCATTCTTGTGGTGGTGGAAATAGAAATAGAGATAGAGATAGAGGTAGAGGTAGAGGTAGAGGTAGAGGTAGAGGTAGAGGTAGAGGTAGAGGTAGAGGTAGAGGTAGAGGTAGAGGTAGAGGTAGAGGTAGAGGTAGAGGTAGAGGTAGAGGTAGAGGTAGAGGTAGAGGTAGAGGTAGAGGTAGAGGTAGAGGTAGAGGTAGAGGTAGAGGTAGAGGTAGAGGTAGAGGTAGAGGTAGAGGTAGAGGTAGAGGTAGAGGTAGAGGTAGAGGTAGAGGTAGAGGTAGAGGTAGAGGTAGAGGTAGAGGTAGAGGTAGAGGTAGAGGTAGAGGTAGAGGTAGAGGTAGAGGTAGAGGTAGAGGTAGAGGTAGAGGTAGAGGTAGAGGTAGAGGTAGAGGTAGAGGTAGAGGTAGAAATAGAAATAGAAATAATTATATTCGTGAGCACAAACAAAATAAAAACTTATACATAGAAACATAAAAAAGAGAAAGTGCCACCAAATGGTCTCACCTCAGCATGTTGCTGGCGGCTGCTAGCAGATAGCTGATGCTGAACCCTTGCAGTTTTGGCTGTTTTGGTCATCGGACTCGTCTCGATGAGCACTTAGGAGAGTAGTACCCAAGATAGAGCTGATGCTGAACCCTGGCTGTACCTAAAGGAACTCAGGTTTGTTGCAACATAGGCACACGCTATTTTGGTCATCCGACTTGTCTTGATGAGCACTTAGGAGAGTAGTACCCAAGATAGAGCTGATGCTGAACCCTGGTTGTACCTAGCGGAACTCAGATTTGGTGCAACATACCTAGGCACGCGCTGTTTTGGACATCCGATTCGTCATGATGATCACATGGTAGAGCATTACCCAAGATAGCTGATGCTGAACCCTGGTAGTACCTATTGGAACTCAGGTTTGATGCAACATAGACAAACGCTGTTATGGTCATCTCTCGTCGCGTCAAACTGCTGTCAAGAAAATTTCATATCTTGCAGCAAATGGGCCGCTGCCGATCAAGACTCGAGTGACGATAACGGCGATGTGGCTACCACTTCTCGAGTTGACTACGGATTTGCCGTGTAATAATTTTCTTGTACTTTGAACATTAATATATCCTGCTTATTAATCGAAAAATGAAATATGTACCTATACTTATGCGCCACGGCGACAATTATTCAAACTTCGATACGCGTGTGGAAATTTTGAAATTTGTTTGTTCACATGCGTTATGTCCAGGATACTTGTGTTAATCTAAGAATAAAATAATTATCATTCAACGTTGTAGTTTTATTTTGTAACTTTTTCCTTATCCAGACTTTCTCGTCGCTCAGCGACAATATGTTTTCGAATTCCGTAGATTCATTTCCAATGTGCTCGATAGTCGTGTGAGGCACGAAACCTGTGATTTTTTTTTAATACGTCATAAATCGTAAACCGCAATTTTATTATGTTACTTGCTGCTACGGAACCCTTCATGGGCGAGTTCGACTCGCACTTGGCCACTTTTTAGCATTAGAAAGAAGGTAAGCGAACCCATGAAGGGTTCCGTAGCAGCAAGTAACATAATAAAATTGCGGTTTACGATTTATGACGTATTAAAAAAAAAATTAACAATTTGTTAAGTTTTTGAACTGGTTTTGACACGAGGATCGTTTTTGGCGCGCATCTCAAGCACGACTTTTACTTCATTCCGCATGCACCAATCAGCGTGAGCGATACTCGAGGCCGTATTAAAATAAGATCCAAACCGTAATAACTTCTTATTTCTGAATCGGGCTCCTTAATTATAAATTATTATAATTCTGTCCAAAAAAAAAATGAAATTAGTGTCGCGCACTAGTAAGTAAGGCATTACTATTACTATTACTATCTAATAATAAAGCTGAAGAGGGTCGAAAGTCTGTACATGGAATATATTAGAAAAAAATTTGGCTGGGGATACTTAGAATCGATAACAGAACACGATCCAACAGTTTTTAGAATTTTTGTCTGTTTGTCTGTTTATCTGTTTGTCTGTTTATTTGAACGCGCATCACGTGAAAACGGCTGAACGGATTTTGATGAAAACTTTACTAATCTGTCGAGTAAATCCCCGGCCAGGTTATAGGCTATAAAAATTCAACCCCTAAAAGGGGGGGTAGCCACAACACTCGATTGACTTAAGTTTGCCCCTGAATCTTATGGCGCTACTTAGGAAAGACGGGCAAACTTTTACGCGCCTGGTTGGGACTAAAAGTAAAAATGTACAACTGTCTATCAAATTGCGTTTTTTATATCGAAAAATTTTTGCGCTCGCTTCGCTCGCGTTTTCAATTACATTCTAAGATATGATAAAGATGATATTCGGGTGGCAACTGCAGCAGCATTACGAATACTCCGTTGCAACGTTACTGCTGCAGCACTGTCAATTTTCGTGATAAAATGATGTGACTGATTTCCATACTAAAATTGAAAAAGTACAACTGTCTATCAAATTGCGTTTTTATATCGAAAAATTTTCGCGCTCGCTTCGCTCGCGTTTTCAATAACTTTCTAAGACATGATAAAGGTGATATTCGGGTGGCAACTGCAGCAGCATTACTCTGTTGCAACGTTACTGCTGCAGCACTGTCAATTTTCGTGATAACATGACGTGACTGATTTCCATACTAAAAGTAAGAGAGTGAGGGTACGTATGACATCTCCAACGTAGGCATTCGATTTGACCTTACGCGGACATATGTTACCGATTTTATAGCAAATTTTGCTCTCTTGCACGGCAGATTTGTCGGCCAAGGCGAGTTGCTCCTTAGCCGCGATCCTGAGACTTAACTGTCAAAGTGATAACACTTTGGCAGTTAGGTCTCAGGGGCCCCGTGAAAGCCGAAAACTAAAAGCATCCTATCAAGTAGCGCTTTCGAGTGAAGCCAAAGAGCGAGCAGTAGAAGAGTCGTGACTACATGCATAGATTCAATTTCAAGCCACTCTTTTGCAGTTCGGCGTGAGGTCTTATGCGAGGCCTTCTGCCTTACGGCAAAGTTGATCTTCTGCCTTAATTACACTTGGGCGTGGATCCAAATCCAAGCTTTCCTCTTTCGCAGCTGGGCCTTCTGCCTTGCTCACATTTCGCCAATTCAATTCACTTGGTCAATTCCAAGCTCTGCTTTCTTGCATCTTTTCTGTATGAAAACAACCTCGCTGAGACCCTTAAATATCGAGCCCTATGCGAAGCTAGGCTGATAGAAAACCGTCCCATCCCTTCTCTGTTTGAAATCCTGGATTCGCGCCTGGTTGGGACTATAAGTAAAAATGTACAACTGTCTATCAAATTGCGTTTATATATCGAAAAATTTTCGCGCTCGCTTCGCTCGCGTTTTCAATAACATTCTAAGTTATGATAAAGGTGATATTCGGGTGGCGACTGCAGCAGCATTACTCTGTTGCAACGTGACAACATGACTGCTGCAGGACTGTCAATTTTCGTGATAAAATGATGTGACTGATTTCCATACTCAGCTATAATGCGGCAATGAACGTCACTCAATTTACCAAAAAAATTCAATATAATCTTGATGACCCTAGGGAGAGGGGGCACCATGATCTAGAAATGCTTAGGGCATCAAAATATCTTAATCCGGCACAGGTCGTTTGCGGAGTCAAACGATTTGGGACTCGCATTTTATACGTATTACCACGCCTTCCCGAAAAAAATCGAATGATTCGCGAAAGTCTCGCAAGGCATTCAGGTTACAAGGGGCACGTGGTCTTCCTCAGGAGTCTAGGAAGAAGACCACGGTGAATGGCGCTCTAACCAGACAGGCCGCTTCGCTTTCGTTCGCGCGCGTATACCTTACTGTATCGTCCGATACACCTACTACTCTGTCGTTTAAATCACGTGTAAAATTTTAATAAGGGCCAAAAAAAAACTATTGATTTTGGAGTGTAGTTTTATTTAGTGGTACCTAATTGTAAAATATTTTATCTGGACTACAGTCCTCTAGCTGCTCTAGCATATCCATCTGTCAACTTTACTTCAAGTTCCGCCTCCAGGGGAGAGGGAGAGAAACAGAACAGACCGAATTCCACGCGGGCGGAGCCGCGGGCACGGCTAGTTGTATAATACCAGTATAATACCTAGAGTTAGACCAAGCTATTAAGAGCCCGTCAACGTGCACACAACTAGCGCCACAGCTAAATAATTAATCGTGATTATTTAAATTTAACGAAAGATAATGAAAAAAGGGGGCCGCTACGTACTGTATTGTGTATTTAAGTACCTTTTGAATACATCAGACTAGTTTTTATGTTGCTGATGGATTCGTCAATCTATGCGTCCAAAGTTAAAACGGCCGTTTTTGTTTTGAGTTCCTAGATCGACGAAACCAGCCAAATTTAAATAATCACGATTATTTAGCTGTGGCGCTAGTGTGCACGTTGATGGGCTCTTAAGCTAAGTTGGTTGGTAATATCAAGATTGTTTACCTTTTTTCTAATGCTAAAAATAGCTTAGCTCACTGCATGTACATCTGCGGGGAATAATTTAGCCATTTTAGCCAAACGCTCGAGTGTAGCGAACTCAAGCGAACTTTGACAAAGTCCCGTAAAGCACCGAACCATTATTTTCACTTTGCCGCCGAGAACTTTCAACTCTGCCCCTGAGTGCAATACAAATATTTAGGATAGTACAGGATTACAACTTTAACTACCGAGCGACCATGACTTAGGGATTTTTTATTTATAAGTTTTTAATTATATATTATAATTAAAATACTTACATTAATTATATATTAGTTTTTATTATATATTATTATACTCTTTGCTCTGTAAATTCTATTAATCTGTAATTACTATTGTTGTGATTGATCCATTATACTTTTTTTGAATTTATTGTGCACCAAATAATTGTATTTGCATGCATTTAATTATGTTTCATTGCAAATAAAGTGATTGATTGATTGATTGTTATGACTGAGGGCCTAATAGGGCCCTAGGGTCATTGCGTCAATTTACCGTCCAGTGTCTGTTTCCTTCCACTTGGCGTAGTTGCTACGGAAGTGCGTATAATTTGAAGATATGCCTATATATTCAAGAAATGCGTATAATTTGAATATATAACGGCCTCCTAGCCTAGTCGGTAGTGACCCTGCCTACGAAGCAGGAGGTCCCGGGTTCGAATCCTGGTAAGGGCATTTATTTGTGTGTTCATCACAAATATTTGTTCCTGAGTTATGGATGTTTTCTAAGTATATAAGTATTTATATATGTGTGTATATTATATATATCGTCGCCTAGTACCCACAACACAAGCCTTATTGAGCTTACTGTGGGACTAGGTAGATCTGTGTAAAATAGTCCTATAATATTTATTTATCCTATAATATTTATTTATTATACCTGTATATTCAAATGATACGCAATTCTCTGTAGCAACTATTAGGTACGCCAAGTGGGCGGAAACAGGCACTGGACGGTGAACCGACGCAATGATTTGACTCGACAAAGTGACAAGTGTATTATAGCGTGTCATGGAGCCACGTCACGCTCTATGGCCCTACTAAATGTCATACCTACTAAGTGGGGCATACCACGTCACACGTCGAATAGCCTCTCAATAAAATTAATCTTGATTGCGCTTTATTTAATACAATAGTCATAGGTACATAAATAAACTATATTATACGAAAACGCAACATCATTTACACAGCGCGTAATTTTCATGTGCATGTTGACATTAACAATCGGCTGAACATTGGATTGTTTTTAAAAATATATTTTCACGTGAGTGTAAATAATGGACTTTCAGCTCTGGATAGGGTTGCCATGTGTGTAAATGAAAAATCCTAAATAAGTTTGGAAAAAGTATTACTAATTCATTGTCTCACTGAGAGTTTTTATTATCATTTTAACTGGCTTTAAACAAGAGGAACTTCCCAATTCGTCGGGATTTTTATTTCTAATTTTCTTTTTAGGAAGACAGCTAAACCGATCTGGAAAAATATTTTTTGTTTGAAAGAATATATTAGGTACTTCAGATTTGGGTCCTCTGGTCCCCCACCAGGTCAAGATTAGCTGCCTAAGAAATGACCGTAGGGTGACTATTAACACTTCTTTTCGCTTGTTTCTTTTGGATTTGTTAGGAAAGGCCAATTATTATGTAGTGGCCAATAACTATAGCAGTCACACTTATAACATACTCTTGGTATACTTTCCATTACTTTTCATACAATTTTATTTTCCATTCTTATGCTCTGAAAGAGTTCTATGAGGTGTGCAGAAAATCCGGACATCTACCAATAAGTTGCTCATCTAAACTCCCGGCGGTAGTATGGTAGGATTTTATTCGCCTGTCACTATGCCTGTCACTTTCGCACTTGCATACTTGTTAGAATGTGACAGGCATGGTGACAGGCGAAAAAATGCGACCATGCTACAACCCAGACATGTCCGGAATAATACTGACGTATGGCAACATTAGCTCCGAATGAATTACACGAAATTGCCAAATTGGCGCCCGAATTGCGCTGTGCAAATAGAGGGGGAACAAATATTTGTTTTTATCCATAAATTAGCGGGACAAATTGATTTCTGGCGCTGAAAAACTGGATTATATTGGAAACTGGACAGTTTTCGTTTAGGATCGTTTGTTTTATTAGCTTGTCAGCTAATAAAGCAACACGATAGGGCATAGAGTTAGACCAAGACAAGTCTGCAACGATTTGGATAGCACACGCAGAGCAAGTGTTATTTATACGTCATAATTTCATAGAAGTTTGATGTTTAAAATAACACTTGCACTGCATGTGCTAACAAAATCGTTGCAGACTTCTCTTGGTCTAATTCTAGTAACGACACCAATCATGCAATGTGTAAGAGACATTTTGGAGTGTTATTGATATTTCACTGATACCCTGCTGCTACTGTCTCTTTGCTTTTATATATTTTTTCTATAACATTACAACATATCAAGTGTAGTACCTAATAGGCCCCGTGCTATTTAATCAGCTGGTACGTCGTGTGACGTCGTCATATTCAGCTAATGCTTGGCGTATGACGCAAATTGGACAGGTGTCGGGTCGGCGCGGATCCTTAGACTCGTCACGGCACTAGGGTAACGAGTTTCGGTACACGGGGTTAGGGCTGCCTCTTATTTACGTGAAGATTAAAGATCTAAAAAAAACTATTTTGTTTTTCTTTTGTTAATGTTGTAAGTATTAACCTCTTCGGGGTCTCTAAGCCAGCGTAATTAGATAAGTAAAATTGTATAACATTTCGTTTCTAAAAATGGTACTTATTTATAATTAGATCGCAAAAAACGGATTTTCTTGTTGATAGTTTACCTCCCGCCTCGGATTGTCCCTATGACGATCGACGATGATGATGACCTACGCGAGAGGTATAGAGTACCGTAAACCGGGGTGAGTAGGTTTCACGGGGAGAGGTGGGTTATGAATGGGGAGAGAAGGTTTGAGAGGGGGGTGAGAAGGGATTTTAAGGCTACTGCTACAAAAATAATGTATTCCAATTTAAAATGGAGCTATAGTAATACGCATAATAAAAAAAATCGATCCAACAATCTTCCAAAATCACCTTTGTATGAAAACCCCTCTCACCCCAAATACGAGGCACTACGGAGTGAGGTGGGTTTTCCTCTTTATCGTCAAAGTTATGAAATGGAACTACCCAAAATAAAATAAAAACTAAAATACAAACGTCCGGAACACTTATTATATACACCATTCAGTTTTCATATGTAAAAATTAAATGTTATCGAGGTTTGAATTTCAGTTTTGACCCTACTTACGTACTTACGTACCTTTTACGGTACTTAGGTATTGAAAGTTGTATATGACCATCACGCATCAGTAGTTACACTAGTTACCATCACATAATATACCTACTGTTATTTATATAACTTATATAGGTATTTAGTCTGAGATTTTTACCTGCTTTTGTCACTTCCAGTGCCCGGTGCAAAACTTTGTTCACGGAGCACTTACCTTTGGGATCACTTCGGTCTTGAAAAGAGGTTAAATTAGTATTGTTTCATCGATTGAATTGGCACTGTTGTCAACCCTAGCGCCGCTCAAGTCGACAGGATCGTCGCGATGGCTTAATAAAGGCTGCAGCGAGATTTCAATTTGGTACACGATAGCCCCCGACTCCAGTAGTAATGGGATACCTGACTGGTAGATTACACAACGGAGAGATTTGGCGCTATCGCTATCACACTTCCTCGGAATCTCGGGAAGCTATGTGCAGTCACACCAACGTGAACTACACGACAGAGCGTCGATAATCAGTAGGAAGAGGTACGGACTTAGGGCTGATCCCTGGTGCAAGCCTACCGTGACAGTGACACTGAACCTGTCGGTGGTGCCAGCAGCTGACCGGACACGTGTACAAAATCGGTTGTACATTGACTGGATTAGCTCGTCATATTCCCTTGCATACCTTTCTCTTTCAAAGCTCACCACAAAACCTCTTAAGCCCGCCATTCACACTCCTACCTTGTAGTCCGCCTCGTTGGGTAGGATTGTGTATGGGGGTTGCGGACTACGAGCCGTCCTACAAACGGCTAAACGGTAGGACTTTTTTCTAGGTCAACAAACACCTTGACAATTAAAAAAAATGTCCAATCATGTCCAGTAAAATGAAACCTTAAAAGCGCTAAAAATAGCCAAGTTTGGTTCAAGCATACTTATTGACGCTCAATTGTTCATTGATTCTGATTAGGAAAATGATGGCAAAAGATGGTCAAAGTTATGTGAATGTATACCCACAGAATAAATAATAATATTAATAGGTACAGAAGGTTCATGTTCATATAATAAAATATTCTTTAGCAAAACGCGTCTATTACGACAGATATGACCCCAAGGTGGCGCAAGCGCGAGCAGGCGTCCGTGCCGTAGCGGTTAGCGGTAACTACACCACCAAAATTGGTGTGGGCCGCATGTAATCAAATCGCGGAGTGAGCCACGCCTGGTGTAACCTATATTGCGAATTAGTAAAGTATTAAAACCGTATCTCTTATATTCTCGATTTCTCACATCTGTGGCCTTCTACCTGTCGACCGCGACACACCTGTACGGTTACCATCAGTTTGTCACTGACATAAACGCCGTCGAGAACGTAATTTACTTTCTATACATCCCGTTTGCACTAATATGCGAGTGCGAGCGAGATGTATAGAAAGTAAATTACGTTCTCGACGGCGTTTATGACAGTGACAAACTGATGGTAACCGTACTGTGAGATGGTTTTCCGATTGCGGTGTCGCTGTCGAACGTGAAGCGACTTCGAAAACAGACTTACAAGCTAGTGACGTCGACATTGACGACACTTAACTAGGCGATAATTTAGTCGTACCTACAGGTTAAAATGCACCTTTGGGCCTAGCGACTAACTTTTTGTAGCTGTAGGGATGGGATGGTAAGAAAGGACCGAAGTGATTCGTATTTCTGGTTATACCTACAACCTACAATTACTTTTAGGAGGACTACAATTTCGAAATCTCACTGGTAACAGCCGGTAAGCTACGAATCATGTTTATCCTATTCAAAAGTGTACCTTTTATTCGAAAACCATCAACTTTTGCGTTATTTCTACTCAGAATCACGAGAACTGTCGATTTAAAAAGAAAAAAAAATGGGTCCCAAAAAAATGACAGTTTTGTAACGCATTTTCACAATTTTCACATATGTTTAGTATGGACCGTTACAAAACTGACACCCAAAATTTGTATGAAAAATGAGGACACTTTTCTTTGTCTCATTTCAATAGTCTCAGTCAAAGTGCTTGATGCTAGGCTAGCTAGGCCTACATGAATAAAGTATATTTGACTTTGACTTAGTACTCGTGATTCTGAGTCAAAATAACCCAAAAGTTGATGGTTTCTGGATAAAAAAATAAATGGTACCAGTTTTTCTGAAACCCCCCTTAAACGTTAATTGAACAATTTTCAATTAGAACACTTTTTCGTCCGATTTCGAAACAAAAAAAAAATCAACCATATTTCCTTCACTATAATTGAATTTATGCACAAGACAATTTTTTTGTATGGTGGAAGGTTAAAAATCAGTATAGGTATAAGTAGATAGTGCATAATAGTTTAAATTATTTAAAGACTTCAACAGTTTCAAAACTACTAGACCTACATGCGATTGGCCTTGGCGAAAAGGGAAGCCCCCAGACGCCGCTGGGCCCTTTTTATACGGAACGTCACATTTATGTAAATAAGGGCTGAAGTAAGCGGACTCGACGTATTATTCCCCGAGGCGGTTTTTGTAAACACATTCGCATATAGATTACCTGCTCTAGATTCCGTTCTCTTGGCGCTAGTGGCCTAGTGGTAAGAGCGTGCATGCGACGTTCAATCCATACTACTATTACTAGGCAGCGAGCCGATCCATTGACTTTATGCAGTATCCTACGTTTAATTAATATTATTAACGGGTCTAACGCGATTAAATTTCATTATCTTACTTTGAAGACCCGTTAATAATGACATGAATTATGATTGTGTACAAAACGCGAGAGTTTAAAGTATTTTACGTTATTTTGCTCAACAACAATTTATATTTAGGTACTTTAGGTATACTTACGTAATACGTATGCTAGACACGCATAAGCCGTAAACGTCAACGCAAGCGATACCATTCTGGATCCCAGAGACCTTTATAAAGGACAGATGAAGAATGATTTTGAAGTTTTTCAAACAGGAGTTTTTATTTTTAAAAAGTCCTTACAACGCTAACTCCGCATTAACTGGCATTCAAATAAAATTTCAATAAAAATATGACGTTTATGATAACTCTGCCACACTTAGTTCTGTCAGTCAGTGCAAAGTTAGCTTAGAATGACTCTAAGTATTTAATTAACTTGGTAATTTTTTTAAACTTGTTAGGTACAGCGAGATGCAAAAATGCATACCCACCTTATTAAAGAATTCCATTCAGGGAGTGGGTATGCACTTTTGCAGCTGTGTACCAAGAGCGCGTCATCGTGAACCCTGTCGGAATGCACGAATGTTGTTGATATACAGTGCGACATAAAATAGTAGAAAATAAATGAGGGCGCCACTTTCTTCGTAACTGTCACATTTTTGACGTGAAATGCTTAATCATGACAACAATTTTGTATGGAAATTGTTTAGTTCCATTTTATTTTTACTCTTTCATGTCGCACTCGCACTATACATGCTCCATCTAGTGGGCCAGTTATCTGTGTTCTAAACACATACGAACGTAAATGCTCGGGATTTGTCGATTTGAAGGGGAGACGGTGTTGCAAAGTGTTGTTTTTTTGTTTTAATGCTCTGAACCGTGTTGGGAGTTGCCATAATTTAAATCGTTGACTAGAGTCTGTTTTTAGATATTTTTGAGCAGTTGTCATTGTAAGGGTTGATAAAAATAGGGTTGGTAGTACCAGTCGGTCCACCAACGCGTGTGGCTCCTGCCGGCCTAGACAAGGTGACAAATCGCTATCGCTACGACAGCGAAACTCTTTGTATCTCTCTATCACTCTTCCATATTAGTGCGACAGTGACAGTTGTGATTCCATTGCTACGGAGCGTAAGCGATTGGCATGTTGGCTACGCGGCCTGATGATTTGTAGAAGCTCGAGCAATTTTCGACTTAAAATACTTGTGATTTTTGGGCCATATTAGGTACTTTAATATTGAGATGACCGCGTTATAAAGATAAAAAAATAAATATCCATGAAAAAATCTATAATAATAATGAATCACACGAGAGATATAAGAAGAGATATGAGATATAACCTTTACAGTACATATGGTCCTATTTTCCCGCACTAGTGCGTAAAATAGCACTTTTCGTGCGTATGTCAAAAGTTTAAAGGGCCATATGTACTGTAAAACGTTGTACGATACACCTGCGAATAGGTAATTCGCAACTCGTGTCGATTTAGAACACTCCCTTCGGTCGTGTTTTAATTTATCGGCACTCGTTTCGAATTTCCTCTTTTCCGCACTTATATCGTAAATATTAACTATTCAAGTACGTACCTACATATGGTGCTACTTTACCGCACTGGTGCGATAATTAGCACATTACATAACTATGTCGAAAATTTAAAGGGCCATATGTACCTACAGTAAAACGTTGTACAATACATGTGCGAATAGGTATTTCGCAAGTCGTGTCGATTTTTATTTGTATCGCCACTCGTTGCGAATTTCCTACTTTGCACTTGTATCGTAATGTACTATTTCTTACGCCTTTGTCGTAGCCGGCTAAAAAGTGCAGCAATAGGTAATACAGCTTCCACAACTTTAATAATAACAACCCGAGCTGGAAGTTTATCGTTCAGAATTAATATGCCGAAAGTTTTTGACAGCCGTTGAGGCAACTCCGAGTTTGGGCCAAAGACAATGCATTAATGTTATACCTTCGTGATACGATGCCGCTGTGTGGTACTACGTGTTCTCGAAATGGTATTTATACTCTGTCAAGCAATTACCGTCGGTACAAAAGAGTGGCAAATTAAAAAAAACTAGTAGTAGGACAATGAGTTGAAGGAGGCTTTTAGCTTCACAATTTACCTACGCCACAACCATGTTGGTAGGTACGGTATAGAGCCAACGTTCCAAAAATATATTAAACACAACCTTGTTGTCAGTGTCTTAGGTGTGCATATACATATATGAAACGTTGAACGTTGGCTTGTTAAAATGTAAGTAATTTGTGAACTATAAAATGTAAATTGTTTTGGATAAAAGTCTCCAAAAAGTTAAGAAAGTCTCAATTTCGGTTTTGGTATACATTTTGGTCGATATCTACACATTTTGGTCGATATCCGGATTTATTCAAATTTTTCATATTGTTAGTGCGCGTTACCATAGTAACGTGTACAGGAGATGAGCTCGGGGCCCGGAACAAGGGCCGGAACAAAAGTCCGGAACTACACGCAGTTATTTTGAACTTCTTAATCAAATCTCTTCCTTCTTCCCACGAGCAAGTTGTCTTGTCTCCTATAATGCAGATAATTTAATTTTATAAACAATTCAATTTTATCGATATGTGATATGTTTTTACATTATTTTCACTGCTTCTTGTCGCGCGGAAACCTTACACCTACAATTTTTTAACCTTATATTAAATATCTGTCTGACAAGTTGAATAATATCTATATATTTTACATGTATATATATTTTATTATTATGTCTGTCTGATTACAAATTCTCGGGACCATGGGGTCGCGGACATTTGGAAGGCGTGCGTGGGGCCGAAGCCAACACGTAGAGGCCCCTTGTAATAAGACAATTAACTCTAAATGTAATGTGACACCAACCGACAATTATCCCTGTTTGCACTATAGTCCCGGTTAGTGTAGGACTATTGCAAGAAAAAGGAACAAAAAGAACTGGGCTATTATTGGGTTGAACTGCTAATGGACTGATAACTGGGACTATGGAAGAGACTACCCAACTAACATTAGGCGCCAAATTTAAGGGTTAGAAGAGATTTATATAAGCGCCTATTTACTCTTTAGGTGTTGTTAGTGCTCTAAAAATAGGAGTTATAGCCGGCTATAACCCCGTTTTAACCCCGGATTGGCCACAAATTTTATCACCATAGATTTATAACAGTGCTACAGTAGGGTTAGCGGATAAAAAAAGAGACATAAGAGCGGTATAGTGGAGCTACAATAGTGTTAATTAATTATTTAGGAGCTAGATGGGTTGCATATAGGTGACTACAAACTGTTGTAGTAGAAGAGCGCTAAAGTAGTGTTGTAATAGCGTTGATTAAGTACTTAGGATTTAAAAGGGTGCCAAATAAGCGAATACTAACTACTTGAGTAGTAGTGTAGGGCCATATAGATGATACTTTCAGCTTTAGATGGTATATTAGCATTTAAAGTCAATATTTGTAACACTCAAGAAGGTAATTGCACATTTTTTCCTTTGCCCTATCTGCTTTGGTTGCAGATGTTTCCATTTTGTATTATTATTCGTAAGCTTGCTCTATGACAGCTTCCCGGGATGCGAATTTACAAAGCCTATAATGATAAGGTCCAGATGCGAACTGAACTGGATTAGCATTTGTTTGGACAAAACTTGACCAAACCCTAATCCATTACAGTACAGAAATTTACTGAAATCGTATAGACTTTATTGGCTAAATTAATATGGATATTGTTGCTACAAATGCTAGTTTGTTGCGATCTAAAACTTGAATAATATTTTAGTAATGACTCCGATTGTATTGTATTAATTACCGTTCGTGCTAATTACTTAAAAATGCCTAATTTTTTTTTTCATTTAAGAACTATATCAGTTGGGATTTCTTATTAGGACATATTTAGTGTGAAATCGTAATATAATAATTAAAAGTCAACTGTATTTTATAATACATTGGTACATAACGAAGTAGATGATTTATTTAAGGACCAAGATTTACTACGGTGTTCTGCCTTTTCTCCGAAGTTTTATTGTCCGAATTTCACTTGCCAGACAACTTTTCGCAGATGATTTACTTTGGCAACCAACATTCGCCAAATTTTCATCATGACAACGTTTTACTTTATAGAATTATTGTTAAGTAGATTATTATTATGTGTACAACGTTTGGAGTACATTTCTTTGGTCAAATCATTCAATTTGCTAGATATTTATTAATACGATATCGTCTAGTCATTTGACAGAGTTCACTGAGTCAAGATAGGTGCGACGACGAGCGAAGCGAGTAGGAGTGTGTTAGGTGAACTGCGACCAAACAGCGAA
This sequence comes from Cydia splendana, assembly GCF_910591565.1. NCBI lineage: Eukaryota > Metazoa > Arthropoda > Insecta > Lepidoptera > Tortricidae > Cydia > Cydia splendana. The sequence continues at coordinate 4,247,563 of NC_085968.1, forward strand.
CCGACTTTTTTTTACATAGAACGACTTTTCTGGCAACAGTTCATTTTCCTGGGGGTTGCAGTTCTAACCTAACCTAAGCCACTTTTCTGGCAACAGTTCATTTTCTGGAGGGTCGCAGTTCTAACTTAACCTAACCCACATTTTTGGTAACAGTTCGTTTTCTTGGGGGTCGCAGTTCTAACCTAACCTAACCCACTTTTCCAGCAACATTTCGTTTTCTTGGAGGTTGCAGATCAAACTAACCTAAACTACTTTTTTGGCAATTTACATGAATACTAGGTGAAAGGTAATTTAGTAAAAAAATAATTGTTGAAATCAATATTCAGTGAACTTTAGTGTCGTACAAATAATACTCGATGATTAATATTGAATAATGACGGGGTGACTCCGCTCGACTAGGTATTGTGAGAGCATTAATGTTTAAATATATCGCGACAAAATCTAAACCATTTCAGTAAATGAGTATTTTTTTTTGGGAAATAGGCCGGCGTTTGCGGGAGAGAGGTGGTGATCCTCGCTCTGGGTCGTACTTAGTTCAACAGGTTTCCATAGCAGTTCAGCGGGGGAATGCTGCAGGCATTATGGGGACCTTTGAGCCAGGTACGATGCAGGGTGGGTTATTTTAAGCTTTGTGTAGGTTAAGTTTTATTTGAATTATTTTTAGGGTTTTTTTACAATAATTGTATTAATGATGTGTAATATTATGATTGTATAAAATGAATAATAAATATCTAGAATGAGTATTATTAAAATTTTGATATCACATACAAACGTGACTGAACTTACTAAACTCGACTAGGTTTTGGCGTGAATAATATTTGAAAATATGTATGCAAAAAGCTAATCCATTTCAGTGACTACTTTTTACCGAAACGGTATAGATATTGTCAAGTAATATGCATAAACAAAAGCTCACCCATTAGAATCTGAGTCGTGACTGAAATAGTATAGCTTTTGTAAATTCGCTCCCGGGATCCCGGTATTGAATATGAATAGCTTAAAAATTTATAGTTTTAATAAAAAGGGGAATTAAAAAGGGTTACGGTAACACCAGACATGTCCTAAAAGCTTTTAGAACAATAAACAATCAATGTCGCCATCTGCATTAATTTTATTTCACACTCCAGGTTGGCAATAATTCTATCCAACTCCCTTTTAGTCAAACAACCCACCAACCAACTTTTTTTCAAATTTCCGCCTAATTAGTTTGCCATTCTACTGCTACAGTTCCTCATTAATTCCTTGCTTTATTCTTTTAAATTTTTGATATTTTTTTAAGAACTAACTATATTCATGTCACTGATAAGTGATAGGATTCATCCACCACCAACCACCAAATATTTATCTGACGCACAGGCAACGATCTTATTTCAATAATAAAGTAAGGGCTAGGTTAGATGCAAGTTAGATGTGTCTGACGTGTAGTAAGTTTCTTGATACAGGCGAATAAGACCATTCTAATGGATATAAAGGGCTTATACTGCAAATTTCCCTTCTTTTTGAAAATACCGGGATCCCGGTATTGCATTTAAAAATACCGGTATTGAAAAATACGTTTAAAAAGACGGGATCCCGGTATTTCGGGATCCCGGGATCCCGGTATTGGAAGCCCTAGTGAACACGTACGCGTTCTTCGAAGCGGATCGAGCCTCGCGTTTAGCACTAGGCACACGCTGCAGCATAGCCGGCGAAATGTTGCGGATTTCATTGGTGATATTTTCTTTTAAATCAGCTATAGACCGTGGGTTGTTATTATAAACTCTGCTTTGGAGGTACCCCCATAGAAAAAAATCCATAGGGGTAAAATCGGGCGATCGTGGTTGCCACGTGATATCACCAAAACGGCATATGAATTTTCTAGGGAATTTTTCGCGAAGCACATTCATGGACACTCCGGCAGTATGGGGTGTAGCACCATCTTGCTGAAACCAGGTGTGTGACAAGTATGATGGATGTGCTAGCAAATTTGGCAAAAAGTAATCCACTATCATTTGTCTAGAGTCTTCACTATTGACAGTAACCTGCTTGGCGTCTGGAATTCTCAAAAAAATTGGATTTGTGGACATTTTTCCAAACACCGCTGCACACTCAATATGTTTTCCGGCGTCCGAGTGTACCGTCTGGGGCTTGGTCTTGGGATATTCTGGACCGAAGAAGTTTTGCGAAGCCTTTGCCCCCATGACCGAATCAAATTAATCAAATTAACACTCGGCCCATCACTTACACGACGAATATGATGACACGATGACGTGTAAAAGTGCCCTTGTGGCCTATTTGCTGAATAAATGTTGATGTTTGATGTTTGAATATTGAAATGTGAACAAAATTTTCAGTGCAAAAACTAGCGATTCGTTGGCTTTAAAATAGGCTTCAATTGCGTAAACACGCTGAGATACTGACCACTGAGACATATTGAAAAGAAAATCCGCAACATTGAATTTTCTAATGCCATCAAATAACAAAATGTATTTGTTTAGTTTTTTATTGTAAATTGACTTTGAAACTTGAAACTAGAAATCTGCCTTTGGACACCCTGTACCTAATTCTGCAAGACACGTCACCGTGTCCAACAAATCAAGTCGTATTTAACGTTCGTTGTAATAGAAAGACTGACCTATTTGGAATTATGTAGGTACAAGTAGTGATGTGCCGTTCTCGAGAAAGTGCGGGAACATGAGAATGTTGCGGGCATGTTCTCGAGAACATTCTCTCGGACGGAAATTTCCGAGAAAGTGTCCGAAATGTTTAAAATATTTGATTATATTCCATAGAGCTTTAGTTATGGTTATTATTTATGGCTTTATGTGAAACATTTAATCACGGCGGAATATTCTAGGAGGAAATTCTCAATGCTCTCGAGAATTTCCCCAGAATGTTCTCGGGAATGTTCTCCGGGGAACTTTCTTTGCAACTTCTGGGTCATGTTAAAGGAGTTTTTATGTTAATAAAAGATAGTGCGATAGGAAAAAAGTATTTTAATGATTTTTGTATTGCTGTAAAATATAAATGTTACATAGACTATTAAATATTTGCATCATTTTCAATGATTATTATTTTAAAAATCAACAATTAGAAATATAAACTAAAATTGAACTAATTCAGGTAAATAATTGTTATTGTTATCAATTATTATTAATATAAAATCTACTAAATAGTTAACTAGAAAATGTAATTAATATGCTAGTAAATAAACTCCTTAATAATTTAATCAGTTACCATGACTATTATACAACAATCAGCAACAAATTGTAACAAAAACTTAAAACATAACTAATACATAATCTAGTTCACTTATTATAATAATCACATAGTTAAGACATCAATCATCAATGGAAAAGACAAAACATATAAATAAACAATGAAATGTTAAAAATATCTATTCTAACAAGTCTGTGTCTTCATCTAGATCTGTGACAGATCGAAAATCAATGTTCTCGAACGATAAGTCCCAGGAAACTTCGTCGTCGACATTTTGACCGTAGTTCTCAGTGTTTTCAGTATTTGAATCAGATCTTGGCGATCTTGCTGGTTCCTCAGGCCTCAGCGCTTTGTTCATAAGTTTCCAATTATGGGATATGTAGCAGATTTTAGCTGCTCTTTCAGTTTTGAGTTTATTCCTTTTTTTTGTGTGGATGTGTCCATGAGTAGAAAATGATCTTTCAACTGAGGCTGAAGTAGAGGGTACCGGTAAGACTTTTTGAGCTGTTTTTGCTAACACTGTTTTGAGAAAGAAGGTTAGCCACCACGATATTGGATCGACATTTGCTGTCGTTTGCCATATCAAAGGCCTTTCCCAAAGACCTTTTCGGCACTTATAGTCCGATAATTCCTGAATAAGCGTTGCGTCACATTGTGCTATAGTCATTATTGTTGAACATCCATCTAGATATTCATCGTCGTTGAGAGTAGTACCCTGGTTTTTTGGGTCCAAAATAACTGCAGCAAGGTGAATAGGTTTCACGCAGTTTTCTTTTCTGGTTTTTAATTTAAGTTTCAAATCTCTTAAAGGAAATTCTTCAAAAATACTTTTTGAATTATCGCTTTCCAGTTCTTCTTCTATTTCTTTAAGAGCTCGATGCACCAGATGGATGAGCAGCTATCTCCTTCTAAGATTGTGATCCATTTGACAATCGGTTTCAAAAAAGTTATTTGGTTTGCGACATTTTGCCAAGTAGTCTCGCTTAATAATTTTAATTTATGTTTTTGTAGGTCTCTGTTGTCTTCATTGACAACCATCGTCTGAAGTATGCTTTTTGATTTTAGAAAGTTTTCTAAACAATGTAGATAACTACCCCATCTCTTTTTGACGGGGAACAACAGCGTGACATTCAATGATTTTTCGAGAGCTATCTTTTTAAATTCTGCGCTGTAGATATTTGATTGTAAAACTGATTTTACAATTGCGATAACTGATTTGAAGCTTTCTTGAATTGAATCGATTTTCAGCACATCGCCTATCAACAAGTTTAGAGTATGGGCCAGACATCCAACCCAAGTGGTGTGTTCATACTGGTCAGTCAACAGCTTTCCGCATTTCTTCATGTTGGCAGCATTGTCAGCGACGATACCAAGAAACTTTTCAGAACCGATTTCGTTCATGGTTTGGCTTATCTTTTCAGACAAATACTCTGCCGTGTGTCGATTATTCTGGGTATCAATCGATGAGTGAAAATATGGCTTCGGTGTGTAAATAATAATGTTGAGGATTGAATCTTTCCTTATATTCGTCCAGCCATCGGCTGCTATATGCAAAACATTGGCGTCTTCAATTTGTTCTGTGACTTTTTGTTTGACGTCTTCGTATTCTTCCTCAAGGAGTACTGTCGAAACCATCTTGCGAGAAGGCGGGTTAAAATTTGGCCTTAGAAGTTGAAGCGCTTGTTTCCACAAAGGATGTTCAAATATGGACAGCGGTTGGCCAGTCACATAAACTGCTCTAGCTAAAGCTTTGTGAACTTGTTTCTGAAACAAGATAATATTAAGATAAGATTCATTTAACCACGAACGCTGTAAAGGGTTCGAAACGTCGGGATGTATTATGAATTCAATATACGCGATATAATCCGCTTCAATAGTTATATTTCATAAGATTCATTTCATATGTAAAGCTTTAATACGCCTTTTTCGACAACCTTGCAACATACATTGATTTCTGAAATATTTTCATTACTTATTTATTATCTTTGGATTTATTTGACAGACTTAACAATGTGGATAACGATCTAGTTAAGATTGAAACAAACACAATAAAAATAATTAAAAACAGCTTACCTCATTAAAGGTATCGCCTTCCTTATCTACATAGTTTTCGTCAATGGGCTCTTCGGAAGCTGCCGAATGATTGTGGACAGTTTCTTTATGTGTTTTTGGTTCCAAATCCCGTTTTACTTCAGTGGGGCTATTTTTACAGTTCAAAACAATGTGCCGCGCGAATCTTGTTGCATTTTTGTTCATATAAATTACATCACAAAACAAACACACATATTTAACACGGTTATTGTCTGTTAACGTTCTAAAATATTCAAAAACTTTACTTTTCTTCATTTTTAGTAACAAACACGAGTACCATTTTACATAGAATTACAACCGTTCGGCGTATGAGCTTTGATGACACTAAGTAAAATGTGGCTAAACTATATCCTAAGGGAACAAATGACGCGAATAGAGTGGGGTCATCGCTGAAGTGGTAGATTATCTTTATCTATACCACAAAACCCACGTGTGGTTTAAGGATTTCTTTGTTTATAAATTACCTGAGTTACCCCGATGGCGAAGAAGTAATTCGAGAGTCTTAAGCATTGTTGAAAATATGTCATGGTAATTAAAGAACAGTAGTTCTCTTATCTCTTCTTACCTGGCGTAAAGGTTAATCCCTACTTAGACTTAAAAGCTAGAATGATAAAAACTATTTAGTTCTAAAGTAAACTCTTCTGTATGTGCTAAAATAAAGTTTTTAGTAAAAAATATTTGTACTAAAAACAAAATGATTATCCTAGCAGGTAAAAGCAAATTGATAATTGATACTTAAATAACAAAATATTAATTATACATTTATAAAAGATTGCAAGCAGCATCAATTAATAAAATTTATAATAATTTAATTATATTTATCATAATAAGTAGCTGGTTTAATTTCTTGTAAATAATACATACTGGTTCCACATATGTAAAATGAATAGTAATATTAAATATAAAACCTTTTATTTCTCGAGTATGTCCTTAAAAAGGAAATAGATACAAAAAAACATGCTTAGAAAAAAAACAATTCATTTCTAAAAGTGTACGTATGTACTGATGTCAAATAACATGCAAATTGATAATTTCAAACATTATCTCCTAACTATTTTATTCGAAAATTTCGCCAGAACGTTCCCATAAACGTAGAGAAAGTAGCCTTTGAAATCTTTTCTTGTTTAACGGTCTTGCCGACCCCTAGTAGCCACTTAAAGGAAGATTTAAATACAATAAAAACCCAAACTTTGCTTTTATTTAATACACTTTCTCAGAAATTTCCGTTTAAGAGAATGTTCTCGAGAAAGTGTGGAAATTCTCACGAGAAGGAATTTCCGAGAGCGAGAACATTCTCACCGGCACATCTCTAGGTACAAGCATCTAAGTACCTATTGGTCTTCCATATTACGTCATGATTACGTCAATAATTATTTTAATTAATAATTTTAATTTTTTAATTTGTATGTATTAAATAATATTATGTAAATATGAATGACGATCATAATATAATTATTTTAATTAATAATTTTAATTTTTTAATTTGTATGTATTAAATAATATTATGTAAATATGAATGACGCTCAAAAGGAAAAAACGGAACCCTTATAGGATCACTCGTGCGTCTGTCTGTCCGTCCGTCTGTCACAGCCTATTTGCTCCAAAACTACTGGACCAATTTGGTATACATATGGAAGTCTGTGACCCAAAGACGGAAATGTAATAAAAACAAATGAATTTTTAGCATAGGGGGCACTTTTAGGGGGAATATGAGAAATTAAAAAACAAAGTTTGGCAAACCATATCGTGTTACATATTAAATGAAAGGGCTTATTTTGAGGATCTCAAATATATATTTTTAATAACTCTGTCTGCAATAGTTTAGAAGTTATTTAAGAAAATAGGCAAAAAAATACCATCCCCCCCCCCCTTAACTCCGATACTACTGGGTCTAGAAGTTTGAAAAAAATACACATAATAGTTCTTCACCTCTAGATGACAGGAAAACCTGTTAGAAATCTACAGTCAAGCGTGAGTCGGACTTAACAAAAAAAAAAAACGCGGTTGGGCTGTTTTAGGGACACAGCCGTAATGGTTTAGGTACGTGAAACGTGGTGTGGACAGCTTTTGAGAAAGCCGAAGGCCGAGCTACGCGTAGGGCCGAAGGCCCGAAGCGTCCCCTAGAGGCTTTTTGAAACGCACGGCCGCAGGCTTAATTGCGGGAGGTTAGTGCTCAAACACAGAACAATTATAGTACAAGTGACTGAATGCGAAGGTCGAAGGCCCTGAAGGCCCGGAGCCTCCGACATGTGCATGCTTCCTGCAAAGGAGATCGTCGATTTTGTTCTATATTTTGCTAAGCGATTGGGCCCGCTCCATGAAATCAATATAATTATGAAACGAATCGTTATAATTTCTAGATTATTAAGGTGAAAACAGAGCAGAATCACTATATAACGGGAATTTTGATAATTCTTGTGATAAAAACTAGAAGATCAACCTGAGTAAAAGGTTTAGGTACATAATTAATTTTAAATAACTATAGTGTACAAGTTATTATTTAAGAAAATATTAGGCAAATATTACCAGATAAAGGAGAGGGCTTTAGCTCCGAAACTGCTGGGCGTATATTTTGGAAAACGCGATAAATAGTTCTTTTACCTATACCTACTGGAAAAACGTAATATTATAAGAAATCTGCAGTTAAGCATGAGCCGGACTTAAAAATAAAAATTGCGGATAACCTCTATCAGGGCCACAACCGCACTTGTTTACGTGAAACGTGGTGTGGACAGCTAGTGCGAAGGTCTAGGCCAAGCTCTGCGTAGGGCCGAAGGCCTGAAGCATCCGAGAGAGGTGCACCAAACACCAAAGTTCTCAAATTGAGGGGATATTTCTCTTTCACTCCAATGAAACCGTAATTAGAGTGACAGAGAGAATGCCCACAATTTGCGAACTTCGATTTTCGCGGTTATAGCCCTGTTACCTTGAAATAACAGAGATCCTAACCAATGCAAAAATTAAAAAATAAATAATAATTGCGTAACTAACTATCCTCTGTTAGCTCAGTTAAAAAACACGGAAAAGCCGGGGCGTGCCCCTAGCCACCCGTGTGTGGAACAATTGAATGAACAGTTGAATGTACCTACTTAAGAACTTCGCTTTGCTCGCTGGTTCGAAAATGTGTGCAGTACGGAACCCTTGGGATGCGAGTTCGACTCGCACTTGACCGGCTTTTTCTCAAGAGCCTTTGGCGCAGCACATCCCACACAATCTTGATTTAAACGTCTTTGGAATATCCCTGTTAGTGGTTAATAGTGTTTACTGAATAAATTCAGATGAATATAATTATTGCATATGGTGGCTATCGTCTCCAGTTTTTGTCTATAGCCTCGGATTATATGTTCAGAGATCGTACACAATATTCCCAACAACTGACTTTATTCAGATTCATACCTACATTAAGTTAGTATGGGATATGCCCATATTAGGTACGGGGTCCTTCAAAAACCGACTAAGTGCTTATTGGAGTCCGCATAATGTAGGTTTCCGAGAACCCTGAGGCCCATTTTTTATACAAAACCTATAACTATAAAACTTCCGTGACCCCGTGAGACTCAAAATAGGCCACCAAACGAAGGAAAAATGGGTAAATAATTCGTGTATAAGCGTATTTCGGCATAGTTGTAGGTAATGAATAATGATGTATTAAACAACATACTTTTCATATCTCACGCTCTGAAAGTGGGTCGTTGTTGTTCTAAAAGGTGCGCAGAAAGTGATACGTTTATGCTCTAGCGCAGAAAAGTGGTGTGCTCCTCTGCGTCCCCGTCTCACGAACAACTGGGTGGAAACAAAATGGAAAAATAGTGTCTTTATTTCCTCGCCTGGAACAATTGGTAATTGTTTAATTTTACTAATCCCACGTTGATCCTTTTTTTTATAAAAAATGATGTAAGTAAATTGTTAAAAACAAATTATTCTTGATTTCTTTCGTTGAATTCTATTTACTCGATTTCATAAGGCGGGAACCAAAAGGAATACACCAAAAATATTTTTTTAAACCTTACCCTTGCGTAAATGAGCAAAGGCAGAATCGTATACAGCCACAGTTAAACGTTTGTACGTTATTAAATGGGTTTTTAAAGTTATTTACCACTATATTCATGAAAATAAAATAAAGTACAAGATAAAAATGTCTTATATTATTATTTATTATTTAAAATACTTTTATTATGTTATTACGTGGTGCGGCGCACCAAGGTCGCGGTGCGGTCCGGTAGTCTGTTGCGGCTTTTAGAACGAAAAAGTATAAAATTAAAAAGCAAGAGGCAATCCCGCTGATTTTCATACTATAATGAACAAATAATTTTAAAATTACTGCAGTTTGTTAAAAAATGTGTTTTCGTAAATATTGCAATCTAAATGATTTTCGCTAGGGGTTATTAATCTTCACACATGTAAAGTCTCCGATTGCAAGTAAGTCCTAAGGAAAAAATCATGGCCGTAGGTCTATTAGGTACTTCAATTACTGATTTTGCGAAATTGCATTGTCTTGTTTGGTTTCCTCGCATTCGATATGAAAAGTAGAGTGTTTAACTCGGGTGAAAGGCACCATTTCCGTCTCGGACTATTGGCGCTCTCACTGCGTTCGAGCGCCAAACTACCTCGACAGAAATGGGTGCCTTTCAACCCTTGGTTAACAATCTACTAAAAACTACCGGAGGGTGGACTGAAGCTAACGGGTATTTTATAGGTTTTCGTAAATAACTCGTATACTATACTATACGGTGGCCCGTAGCAAAAAATGTTCTTTATGCTACGCTTATATTATACTATACCTACACGAATTATTTCCCCCGATTGGCAATTTTTGAGTGACCCGTTTAAAATAATTTTAAAACCTAAAACGCTGTAAATTTTAGCTAGAGAGTTTATTTTTACGGCAGTCTAATAGAGATTCGGTTTCACTCTTGATTAAACATTACACAGTTGATCATGTTGATCTATTTAATCTGTAGTGGATTATTTTGGTGATGAAATTCAAATACGAATATGAATCTATTGCATTTTCATGGAAAATTCCTAGAAGTTTCTTTATTTTGAATAGAAAAATACAATGAGACTGGGACGTTTATTATTTGTACATATTTACAGTATTTATAAAAGGTCACTTACGTCATTAAATCGAATACAGCTCGATATTTCAATCCGTTTCGAGGATCTCATTTGTGATGGTCTAAGGCTGCGGCGAAAAAATTTTTAAATAAGTTTTTCAAAATCCGGGAGCGCTGTAGCTATGCTATAAAATTACTCCTAAATTGCTGATGGATTAGAAAAAAGGTAAGTAATAAAATTACCAAGTAAACAACAGCAAGGAACGAACCTTTATTGATCAAAGTTAATTCTATCAATTCGTCGTTAATAATTTCATTACTAAATCCCTCCTTAAACATTCTGAAAGACTAAGGTCCGACCTAATTGCATAAATATGTTTTGAATTTTAAATGCCTGGTAAGACTTTTCAGAGGTAAATGTTATTATTCTTTCATTATCAACTTTGGCCATAGTTCCCTTTGGGAATGTCCGGACTGGACTGAGGGACGTTACCAAAATAGGGACTTAAGTACAGTCAGCCAAGAAAGTGGTCTACCACTTTCATGGCTGACCGTACCTCTCTTACCAAATTAGACAATTTTATTGTTATTCGATACAAGCTTTATACCGGGTGTGGCAACAACTTTTAAAAATTATGAATCCTTTTGACTTCCTATTTTACATACAAAATAAATATTTGTCTTTAATGTAGCGTACACATCATTGTAATTGACGTTACTTGTCACGCGTCAATCATAAAATTCGCAATACATTGCTTTTTTAAAGGCTCCTTCACACAGGCGCGTTTTGCGGGCGGCGCGTGAGCGGGGCGCGCCGCTTTTACATATAAAATGCTCACGCCGCGCTCACGCCCCGCCCGGAAAACGCGCCTGTGTGACGGAACCTTAAAGCGTACTAGAAATCAAAATTCATGTTATTAAAAAAAAAATTAAACAAATGTTAGTAAGTTTGGGGCTCGTTTGGGGAGTACAGTCTTCTGTTTAATTTATTGCTCCTGTTACAGGCCACACCCGGTATTTGGTTCACTTTTTGTGTTGTTCATGGTTTTGCTATTGTGTAAGAAGTGTAGGTTAGTAAGTACTGTTAATATGTGATTTGCTAGACAACTTTCTTTCTAGGTACAGCAAGCTGCAATGACATGGATACATTATGAATAGAATTCATACACAAAGTGGCCATGCCCTTTTGCAGCTTGGTGCACAGGCGGAAATCTACTAAGCCGCTACTTAACGAAATAATTATTCGAGGTGCTATATAGTTTTCTAATGGCGATCAAAGTGGTAAATAACAGTAATCACTATGTAATTTTATGTGGATGTGTAAAGCGTTGAATTAGGCTTGGGCTCCTACTTTGTTTCTTTCAGAAGAGTAAAGAAACTGTAGCTGGTTTTTAGGATCTGAAAAAAATAAATTATTACTTTACATCTAGCTTGGAACAGAAATCACAATATGATTTGCTATTAACAAATGCAAAAAAATATTTTCGTTAGCAGATAATATGTCTGGATTAATATGACTAAAGTTTTAATTGAAATTCGACGACCGGTCTGGCCTAGTGGATAGTGACCCTGTCTGCTAAGCCGTTGGTCCTGGGTTCGAATCCCAGTAAGGGCATTTATTTGTGTGATGAACACTAATATTTGTTCCTGAGTCATGGTTGTTTTCTATGTATATAAGTATGTATTTATCTATACAAGTATGTATATCGTCGCCTAGTACCCATAGTACAAGCTTTGCTTAGTTTGGGGCTAGGTTTGATCTGTGTAAGATGTCCCCTAATATTTATTTGTTTTATTTATTTATTTATAAATATATAGGTACTTCCCGGTATATGTATATTAAGGATTTACACAGGAATACAGTACGGTTACCATCAGTTTGTCACTGACATAAACGCCGTCGAGAACGTTATTTACTTTCTATACATCTCGCTCGCACTCGCATATTAGTGCAAACGGGATGTATAGAAAGTAAATTACGTTCTCGACGGCGTTTATGTCAGTGATAAACTGATGGTAACCGTACAGGATTCACTACTTACTGCAACAAAGGTGTCGAGTGACATTTCATTACATGGCCCGGCTTTGAAAAAAAGCCGTTTGGACGTGGTGAGTTGCAGCAAAGCTACTTCCTTCTGTATTTTTGCATCCATGGTTATCCATTTGCTTTCGAATACACCAGAGCTAACTGATAAACTCTGCAATGAATAATCCTTATGGATTAAATTAAAAACGGTTAACGGTTTTTTTAAAGTCTTGACCCCAGCTCTACAAACAGTCGTAGTTGGTCCTTCGTAAATGTTGGGCGATGCTTTGCATTCTTTTAATTTGCGGAGTCCCTTTTTCAACGTCGTGATTTATTTTAATCCTTTGTGAATGCCACGAGGTATCGGGAGTATTAAAACAAGTTCAATTATATTTTTTTCTACTCGTCGATTGTAATTCTTGAATTAAGATTTCGTATACCAAACTGTAATTGGGTACTTTTAATGTATGGGCTCCCAACTTAACTATAACATTCATTTCGATACGGTTTAGTCAACTATAATGAAATTGACCAATCACAGCTCGCCGCGGTCAAGAGGACGAAACAAAACCGTAGCTCAAATTAATTATTTATTTTAGGTTGTATAGTAGAAACAATTGCTTCATAAGTCAGAAACGCGCATGTGACACCCTTAACCTTTTGAATGCCACAGACGGCAATTGACTTCAACGCAAAATCGTGACAACGACGCTAAAGACGGCATTTGACGTCGATCGTTTTTTGATGAAAATCTACTGAAAAACACCCCACTTTTAGGTTGGAATTATTTATTCACAAAACTAAATTTTACCCCCGTGGCGTCAGTGGCACGGCAAATGGAGGCGCCGTTTGGCGTTCAAAAGGTTAATATAGCAACATCCATAGACTACGAAAATCACTTAGCGTTGCTTGTTAGTCTCCATAGGCTACGTTGGCCAAAATCGAGAAAAAAAACTGTCTAAAAATTTAATTTAGCGCGGAGCAAGTACCAGGGCCTCATGAGTTACGAGAAGGTGTCGAAGGACGCGTACGACTATGAAGGTATCGCGGCTGCTCGAGTATCTTAGCTGTATACTTTTGGTTACTATACTGTGAAGGCCTATATGTGGAGGTTAGTATACTGTGTGGAGGCCTATGTTCAGCAGTGGACGTCTTATGGCTGAGATGATGATGATGATGATGATACTTTTGGTTTGTTTACCTATATGATTCTACTAGTTTAAAGTATTATTTTTGTTGACTCGTAGAAAAAGTATTGTATACAATAGTGATATAATCAAGCTTGCTGTTTGACCTTAGGAACAATGTTTGACCTTAGGACCTTAGGAACAATCGTGCCAAGCGGCATCGCCTGAGTCAAAAGTGCATACTCACTGCACTCACTTAGCTTACGAGCTCAATTTCAAAAATATCTAAATTTTGAAAGCCTTTATCTCGGAAACTATTCAATCTACAGAGACCGTTCTAATCTCGTATTGTAGAAAATTTAGTCTTCTTTAAAAACGTCTAAGGAAGGTACCTACTATCAAAAACTAGTCCTTTAGGGTTAAAATCGCCCAAAACTAAATAAAAACCGAAATTTTCGCAAGTTTTTCGATTTTTGACAAAGTTGCGTTCGGCGCTCAAGGTCACAAACTTGGATTATTAATTGGGACAACATCATAAATAAGTCTGCAAAAAATCAGAACTACCAGATTTGACGCAGAAGAGCCACGTTACAAAATTCTACAATTTCACTGGATTATAATTAATAGTAGTTTGTGTTACAAGGGATCAAAATGATAGATTTCTGTCAAGGGCGTACATTGAATCCTGAGCGTAATGAGGGATTCAAGTGTTAACGCCCAAGACGAAATAATTTTGATACCGTGTGACACACTGCTTTTCACATCAACTATGAGGAAAATAAAAAAATCTTAGTGTTGACACAATTATTATGTTTCAAAATATTATTCAAACTAAAAAAAGGAATGCAAAAAATAACAGAAACAGTGTCGTAGAACAGAAAAGTGCCACTTTGATCCCCCCAAGCAGGGTGGAAAAGTGCCACATTGATCCCTCCTAGCGGGGAAGAAAAAGCCCTTTTCCGAATAGGTGATGTGAAAAATACTATTTCAACACACTTGCTCGTAACGTGGAACTTATTGAACCGTTTTAGGGTTCCGTAGTCAACTATAGTTTAGTTTTTTTCCTCGCAAGTATGTTGAAAAACGTCGTAAGAAACACGTGCATTGGTTATTTCATTACACAGATCGGCTTTCTTATTGCGCGTCACAACATCAATATCGCCTCGTGTGTAATGACCAACGTAGCAAACTTGTATCATAATGTACTATTTACTAACACCATTTATTATTTATTTATTACTAACCTCTACTGTAACTTCATTGCTGAACCAATAGAATATCAAAAGTTGAACTAAAATGCCAAATACGAATAGCATGGCCGCCATCATCGCTGGTAAATCGCCTGACGCCTGAAATTACAAATTTTAACAATTAAATTTTAACTTTAAAAATAAGCCAAGGCCTATTAAAACTAGTGTCCGACCGAAGGTTCGGTTTCGGTTTCGGTTTCGGCCAGTTTCGGCCAAAAAATCATGTTTCGGCTGTAGTTTCGGTTTCGGCCAAAAACGGCCGAACCTTTCGGCCGGGCCGAAACTTACGAAATGGTACTTCGTACTATGAAACTAAACTATGTGACAAAGACCAAAAGTTGGGGAATAAGTAAGACAACAATATTTATTAAGATGTACCTACATATACTGATTCATGTATCTATACATATAATAAAGCTGAAGACGGTCGAAAGTCTGTACATGGAAGATATTTGAAAAAAAGTTGGCTGGGGATACTTAGAATCGATAACAGAACACGTTCCAAAAGTTTTTAGAATTTTTGTCTGTTTGTCTGTTTATCTGTTTATCTGTTTGTCTGTTTATTTGAACGCGCATCACGTGAAAACGGCTGAACGGATTTTGATGAAAACTTTACTAATCTGTCGAGAAAATTCCCGGCCAGGTTATAGGCTATAAAAATTCAACCCGTAAAAGGGGGGGGTAGCCACAACACTCGATTGACTTAAGTTTGCCCCTGAATCTTATGGCGCTACTTAGGAAGGAGGGGCAAACTTTTTTCAAATATGCGCTACCACTATTGAGTACCCTGGTAAACTAACAGATGGCGCTGAATTTAATACTTTGTGACATGAATAAGCCACCGAGGACAGATTTTGCCAAATTAACTCTAAGTTTCAGAGGGGGTACGGATATCAACAAAATCTATACATATAATAAAGCTGAAGACGGTCGAAAGTCTGTACATGGAAGATATTTGAAAAAAAGTTGGCTGGGGATACTTAGAATCGATAACAGAACACGTTCCAAAAGTTTTTAGAATTTTTGTCTGTTTGTCTGTTTATCTGTTTATCGATTTGTCTGTTTATTTGAACGCGCATCACGTGAAAACGGCTGAACGGATTTTGATGAAAACTTTACTAATCTGTCGAGAAAATTCCCGGCCAGGTTATAGGCTATAAAAATTCAACCCCTAAAAGGGGGGGTAGCCACAACACTCGATTGACTTAAGTTTGCCCCTGAATCTTATGGCGCTACTTAGGAAGGAGGGGCAAACTTTTTTCAAATATGCGCTACCACTATTGAGTACCCTGGTAAACTAACAGATGGCGCTGAATTTAATACTTTGTGACATGAATAAGCCACCGAGGACAGATTTTGCCAAATTAACTCTAAGTTTCAGAGGGGGTACGGATATCAACAAAAATAGTTGAATAATTATGTAGATTTAATAAACTAATAATACAACAAAATTAAACGACAGTAAATTAATTGCCCCTCATTGCACAGTGCCTTCTTTTGGGGAACTGAGTAAAAATGAAGTAATCAAGAAAATTAAAAATGAGTTTACATAGTTACGTAGTGGTAAAATAAACACGCATATCAACACGCGTATAATTGCATAATTATTTAAAATTATAAATTTTCTCTATTATGAATTATACCTAATCGTAATTATATCGCACCCATATCAAATCCATATTCATACGTAGGTATCGCCTCATTTAAGCACTTAATAATGGCCACGAAGGTGGGTACTTTGAGAAAAAAACATTGACCTCTGTCATTCGCAGTGCCGGATTAACCCTTTTAAGCAAAGTACCGGGGCACCAAAACTGTAGGCAAAAAAAAAACGCGCAGGCTGCATCAGCATTGCAGTCGTCGTGGAGTAGGTACAGTCAACGGTAAAAATAAGGGTGTACAAATCATCTCAAAAATATGTCCCATAACTCTTATGTCAGTGAATTAAGAACTATGGGACATATTTTTGAGTAAGTTGTCTACACCCATATTTTTACCGTTGACTGTACCTACATGAAACTTTTATACGTGTACATGTACCCATCTAATAACGAAGGGTCGTAGGGATCAAGTAAGAGAGTGAGGGTACGTAAGAACATCTCCAACGTAGGCTTTCGATTTGACCTTACGCGGAGGCCCTTAAAGTCATGGAAAAAAATCTTGCTTTCGGGCTTGCGGCCAGCCGATTTTTTCGACATAGGTTACTGATTTTATAGCGAATTTTGCTCTCTTGCACGCCAGATTTGTCGGCCAAGCCGAGTTGCTCCTTAGCCGCGATCCTGAGACCTAACTGTCAAAGTGTTATAAGGGGCCCCGTGAAAGCCGAAAACTAAAAGCATCCTATCAAGTAGCGCTTCGAGTGAAGCCAAAGAGCGAGCAGTAGAAGAATCGTGATTACATGCATAGATTCTATTTCAAGCCACTCTTTTGCAGTTCGGCGTAGGGTCTTATGCGAGGTCTTCTGCCTTATGGAAAAGTTGATCTTCTGCCTTAATTACACTTGGGCGTGGATCCAAATCCAAGCTTTCCTCTTTCGCAGCTGGGCGTTCTGCCTGGCTCACACTTCATATTCACTTGGTCAATTCCAAGCTCTGCTTTCTTGCATCTTTTCTGTATGAAAACAACCTCGCTGAGACCCTTAAATATCGAGCCCTATGCGAAGCTAGGCTGATAGAAAACTGTCCCATCCCTTCTCTGTATGAAATCCTGGATTCGCACCTGGTTGGGACTAAAAGCAAAATGTACAACTGTCTATCAAATTGCGTTTTTTATATCGAAAAATTTTCGCGGTCGCTTCGCTCGCGTTTTCAATAACTTTCTAAGATATGGCGATTGCAGCAGCATTACTCTGTTGCAACATTACTGCTGCAGCACTGCCAATTTTCGTAATAAAATGATGTGACTGATTTCCATACTAAAAGTAGAAATGTACAACTGTCTATCAAATTGCGTTTTTATATCGAAACATTTTCGCGTTTGCTTCGCTCGCGTTTTCAATAACTTTCTAAGATATGGCGACTGCAGCAGCATTACTCTGTTGCAACGTTACTGCTGCAGCGCTCTCAATTTTCGTGATAAAATTATGTGATTGATTTCCATACTAAAAGAAAAAATGTACAACTGTCTATCAAATTGCGTTTTTATATCGAAAAAGTTTCGCGCTCGCTTCGCTCGCGTTTTTTAATAACTTTCTAAGATATGGCGACTGCAGCAGCATTACTCTGTTGCAACATTACTGCTGCAGCACTGTCAATTTTCTTGATAAAATTCTTCTTCTTCCTCGCGTTATCCCGGCATTTTGCCACGGCTCATGGGAGCCTGGGGTCCGCTTGACAACTAATCCCATGATTTGACATAGGCACAAGTTTTTACGAAAGCGACTGCCATCTGACCTTCCAACCCAGAGGGGAAACTAGGCCTTATTGGGATTAGTCCGGTTTCCTCACGATGTTTTCCTTCACCGAAAAGCAACTGGTAAATATCAAATGATAATTCGTACATAAATTCCGAAAAACTCATTGGTGCGAGCCGGGGTTTGAACCCGCGACCTCCAGATTGAAAGTCGCACGCTCTTACCGCTAGGCCATCAGTGCAGTGCAGTCTCTGATGGGCTCGGTACACGTACCGAGTAGAGTGTATGGAAGGAAGGAAGGTAGTATGGAAATTGTACTCGGCCGAGTAACAATTTCATACTTCGTTTTACTGTCTCGCCACTCAACTCGGTACGTGCGATCCTGGCAATAATTTTCGTGATAAAATTATGAGACTGATTTCCATACAAAACGTAAAAATGTACAACTGTCTATCAAATTGCGTTTTTATATCGAAAAATTTTCGCGCTCGCTTCGCTCGCGTTTTCAAAATCTTTCTAAGATATGGCGACTACAGCAGCATAACTCTGTTGCAACATTACTGCTGCAGCACTGTATATTTTCGTGATAAAATTATGAGACTGATTTCCATACTAAACGTAAAAATGTACAACTGTCTATCAAATTGCGTTTTTATATCGAAAAATTTTCGCGCTCGCTTCGCTCGCGTTTTCATTCACTTTCTAAGATATGGCGACTACAGCAGCATTACTCTGTTGCAACATTACTGCTGCAGCACTGTAAATTTTCGTAATAAAATTATGAGACTGATTTCCATACTAAACGTAAAAATGTACAACTGTCTATCAAATTGCGTTTTTATATTGAAAAATTTTCGCGCTCGCTTCGCTCGCGTTTTCAAAAACTTTCTAAGATATGGCGACTACAGCAGCATTACTCTGTTGCAACATTACTGCTGCAGCACTGTAAATTTTCGTGATAAAATTATGAGACTGATTTCCATACTAAACGTAAAAATGTACAACTGTCTATCAAATTGCGTTTTTATATCGAAAAATTTTCGCGCTCGCTTCGCTCGCATTTTCTAAAACTTTCTAAGATATGGCGACTACAGCAGCATTACTCTGTTGCAACATTACTGCTGCAGCACTGTAAATTTTCGTGATAAAATTATGAGACTGATTTCCATACTAAACGTAAAAATGTACAACTGTCTATCAAATTGCGTTTTTATATCGAAAAATTTTCGCGCTCGCTTCGCTCGCGTTTTCAAAAACTTTCTAAGATATGGCGACTGCAGCAGCATTACTCTGTTGCAACGTTACTGCTGCAGCACTGTCAATTATCGTGATAAAATTATGTGACTGATTTCCATACTAAAAGACAAAATTTACAACTGTCTATCAAATTGCGTTTTTATATCGAAAAATTTTCGCGCTCACTTCGCTCGCGTTTTCATTCACTTTCTAAGATATGGCGACTACAGCAGCATTACTCTGTTGCAATGGTACTGCTGCAGCACTGTCAATTTTCGTGATAAAATGATGTGACTGATTTCCATACTAAAAGTAGAAATGTACAACTGTCTATCAAATTGCGTTTTTATATCGAAACATTTTCGCGTTTGCTTCGCTCGCGTTTTCAATAACTTTCTAAGATATGGCGACTGCAGCAGCATTACTCTGTTGCAACGTTACTGCTGCAGCGCTCTCAATTTTCGTGATAAAATTATGTGATTGATTTCCATACTAAAAGAAAAAATGTACAACTGTCTATCAAATTGCGTTTTTATATCGAAAAAGTTTCGCGCTCGCTTCGCTCGCGTTTTTTAATAACTTTCTAAGATATGGCGACTGCAGCAGCATTACTCTGTTGCAACATTACTGCTGCAGCACTGTCAATTTTCTTGATAAAATTCTTCTTCTTCCTCGCGTTATCCCGGCATTTTGCCACGGCTCATGGGAGCCTGGGGTCCGCTTGACAACTAATCCCATGATTTGACATAGGCACAAGTTTTTACGAAAGCGACTGCCATCTGACCTTCCAACCCAGAGGGGAAACTAGGCCTTATTGGGATTAGTCCGGTTTCCTCACGATGTTTTCCTTCACCGAAAAGCAACTGGTAAATATCAAATGATAATTCGTACATAAATTCCGAAAAACTCATTGGTGCGAGCCGGGGTTTGAACCCGCGACCTCCAGATTGAAAGTCGCACGCTCTTACCGCTAGGCCATCAGTGCAGTGCAGTCTCTGATGGGCTCGGTACACGTACCGAGTAGAGTGTATGGAAGGAAGGAAGGTAGTATGGAAATTGTACTCGGCCGAGTAACAATTTCATACTTCGTTTTACTGTCTCGCCACTCAACTCGGTACGTGCGATCCTGGCAATAATTTTCGTGATAAAATTATGAGACTGATTTCCATACAAAACGTAAAAATGTACAACTGTCTATCAAATTGCGTTTTTATATCGAAAAATTTTCGCGCTCGCTTCGCTCGCGTTTTCAAAATCTTTCTAAGATATGGCGACTACAGCAGCATAACTCTGTTGCAACATTACTGCTGCAGCACTGTATATTTTCGTGATAAAATTATGAGACTGATTTCCATACTAAACGTAAAAATGTACAACTGTCTATCAAATTGCGTTTTTATATCGAAAAATTTTCGCGCTCGCTTCGCTCGCGTTTTCATTCACTTTCTAAGATATGGCGACTACAGCAGCATTACTCTGTTGCAACATTACTGCTGCAGCACTGTAAATTTTCGTAATAAAATTATGAGACTGATTTCCATACTAAACGTAAAAATGTACAACTGTCTATCAAATTGCGTTTTTATATTGAAAAATTTTCGCGCTCGCTTCGCTCGCGTTTTCAAAAACTTTCTAAGATATGGCGACTACAGCAGCATTACTCTGTTGCAACATTACTGCTGCAGCACTGTAAATTTTCGTGATAAAATTATGAGACTGATTTCCATACTAAACGTAAAAATGTACAACTGTCTATCAAATTGCGTTTTTATATCGAAAAATTTTCGCGCTCGCTTCGCTCGCATTTTCTAAAACTTTCTAAGATATGGCGACTACAGCAGCATTACTCTGTTGCAACATTACTGCTGCAGCACTGTAAATTTTCGTGATAAAATTATGAGACTGATTTCCATACTAAACGTAAAAATGTACAACTGTCTATCAAATTGCGTTTTTATATCGAAAAATTTTCGCGCTCGCGTCGCTCGCGTTTTCAAAAACTTTCTAAGATATGGCGACTGCAGCAGCATTACTCTGTTGCAACGTTACTGCTGCAGCACTGTCAATTATCGTGATAAAATTATGTGACTGATTTCCATACTAAAAGACAAAATTTACAACTGTCTATCAAATTGCGTTTTTATATCGAAAAATTTTCGCGCTCACTTCGCTCGCGTTTTCATTCACTTTCTAAGATATGGCGACTACAGCAGCATTACTCTGTTGCAATGGTACTGCTGCAGCACTGTCAATTTTCGTGATAAAATGATGTGACTGATTTCCATTCTCAGCTGTAATGCGGCAATGAACGTCACTCAACTTACCAAAAAAAATCAATGTAATCTCGATGACCCTAGGGAGAGGGGGCACCATGGTCTAGAAATGCTTAGGGCATCAAAATATCTTAATCCGGCACTGGTCGTTTGCGGAGTCAAACGATTTGGGACTCGCATTTTATACGCGTTACCATGCCTTCCCGAAAAAAATCGAATCATTCGCGAAAGTCTCGCAACGCATTGGCTTACAAGGGGCACGTGGTCTTCCTCAGGAGTCTGAAGAAGACCACGGTGAGTGGGTGGCGCTCTAGCCAGGCAGGCCGCTTCGCTTTCGCTCGCGCGCGTATACCTTACTGTATCGTCCGATATACAACTACTTACTACTCTGTCGTTTAAATCACGTGTAAAATTTGAATAAGGGCGAAAAAACATATAGATTTTGGAGTGTAGTTTTATTTAGTGGTACCTAATTGTAAAATATTTTATCTGGACTACAGTCCTCTAGCATATCCATCTGTCAACTTTACTTCAAGTTCCGCCTCCAGGGGAGAGGGAGAGAAATTAGGATTAGAAATTAGCCGCTTACTGACACAGACCGAATTCCACGCGGGCGGAGCCGCGGGCACAGCTAGTAGGTACATAAATTAATTGGTTTATTATAAAACATAGTTCCACTAATGAGGGCGCCACTAGACGGTTGACGCAGACTTAAGAGGCTGTTAATACCTATAACGCGCACACTGTCTAATTGTATCGGAGTAAATGAGATTAGCACTGTCGCATGTTACTGGGCCTGGGCAAAGGAATAATAAGAAAACTCATCATCTTCCTCGCGTAGTCCCGGAATTTTTGGCACGGCTCATGGGAGCCTGGGGTCCAATTGACAACTAATCCCAAGAATTGTCGTAGGCACTAGTTTTTAAGAAAGCGACCGCCATCAGACTGATCTTCGAACCCAGAGAGTAAACTAGGCCTTATCGGGACTAGTCCGGCTTCCTCACGATGTTTTTCCTTCACCGAAATGCAAATAGTAGGTAACTATCAAAATTATATTTAGTATAAAAGTTCCGAAAAACTCATTGGTACGAGTACGTCAAGAGTACGTGGCCGGGGTTTGTACCTTGCGACCTTCGGATTGAAAGTCGCACCAGCGCTCAAGGAAATATCTCGCTTTTTAATACAATGGACATTGCTTGGAGTCTGTGCTCAACTACTTATCCTGAAGCCTGAAGCACGGCTTTGACTTCGCATGAAAGTTCGCCTCACTGGGGCACTTCGGACGTTTAGGCCCAGGTGAAGATCGGTACCCGGCCTTGCGATATTGTCAACAAAAAATTTGCGCTCGCTGCGCTCGCGTTTTTGTTTCATCCTGTATCTACAATCATGTTGGCTTGACTGGTGAATGAATAGAGTTATACCAAGAAAATTCTGCAATTATTTTGATAGCATATGCAGTGCAACTAGTGCAAATGTTATTTAAACGTCATAATTTCATAGAAGTTTTGGCGTTTAAAATAACACTTGCACTGCGTGTGTTATTAAGATCGTTGCAGAATTATCTTGGTATAACTCTAGTAATTTTCTTAAAAAACTGCTTAAGTAACATCAATTTCAAGGGCATTGGGTGTTGACAGCCCCATAATATGTGTGTAAAAGCGGTTTTATGACATTTTTTCAACGATTTTAACAAGTCTACAAAAGGTTCGGTTTCGGTTTCGGTTTCGGCCGAAACTAGAGCCAAAGCCGAACATTCGGTTTCGGTTTCGGTTTCGGCAAAAAAACATGTTTCGGTCGGACACTAATTAAAACTTCTTTTTTTAATTACACAGTTGAATATTGCTTGACCAACTATATGTACGCAGTAGACGATTAAGATTATAGCCACTTACATTTGAGATTTGTATGATGCAGGATCCTAAGTTTATAGATATCACAATAAGGTATATGAACATCACGGATGATATCAATTTTTGGAATAATTTCTGGTGCCTGCAAATAGATGCGACGGAGACAAGATAAAATAATGGATTTTTCACCTCAGCAGCTCGAACAAGGGTACTTTGCTTCTTAAAAACAGTGAGCAAAATGCGATTTTGCTCACTGAGTCATTTTGTCTCACTGAGTGAGACAAAATTACATTCAAGTGACCTTTATAGTCAAATGTCATTTCAACATGCGGGGTAATACAAGTTCGATATACTTGGGGGTTCTATTATCTCTGTCCCTCTAGGTATGTTCTCACTGCTTAGGGTGAAAAATTTTGTGTACTACACGAGATCAAAGTTATTTACATCTCGTGCGCTTTTGAATCCCTTACTACGCTCAAGATTCTAAATTAGATTCATCATTATAGAATCTTTCGCTTGCACGGGACTCAAAATAAGCACTCGAAGAAATATCAAACTTTGATCTCTTGTTGTACAAATAACTATTGTAATTTTTCTAACGGTAGTTATTTACTGTAGCGGCGATAGCAATATTATCATGGCTACTTTTACTTTAATTAACCTATTGGCCATTATGATTATGACCTAGCATACTCGTATACCTATGACAGCACAGCAAGAGCAAAAAAGGCAAGCAAGTGTACAGTGGTATTTCAAAAATATCTCATACAAGACACAGCTATACTTAATAAAATGATATCTTACTCGATTAGAGACGTGTGGAAACGGTGACATTTTATAATATTCTCGTGACTTCGTTCTTTGCTCTCAGGGTCTATAACTTTGGTACAATAGACGCGAGAAATCTTGAGCTGACCGGCGAAAAATATGAACGTAGATATTACCAACGAGTCCCAAGAGATGATGTAAGAACTCATTATATTACCTAGAATTGTCTGAAGAATCATAGAATAATAGTATCCTGGTGGAACATCCTGGTTGAAAGGAACGTAAAATTGGAATAGCGGTACGTAAATATCCGTCCCGTTCTCCACAATTTGATTTTTCTGGTACGGGTCAGTGAATAAACTTATGTTGCAACAGATAGCCATAAGCCAAAATGGGTAAATTACTCTCCTACTCTTCCTAATATACTCGCCCATAACGTCGATCACTTCTTCATCTTCATCAGAGAGCTGTCGCAGCTCTGTGCGTGACATATAGTCGATCAATTTCTCCCAGAGATGATAGTCCTTTCGGAATAAGATGGTCTTAGGTGTGCCCAAGTGAAAAGGGGCGGTTTGTAGAATGAAAAGGAGAGCACTGAGATCTAAGCCGATCACACATTTTAAATACTGACTGAAGAAAAAGGTCATAGTTATGTAAAATACCATCTGTTTAAAACGGGTGGATTTTAATTCCATGTTCGGGTGCCAGTTTCCCGTGAGGTTCATAAAGCTGAGATATGGACCCGCCGAAGGGTGTTCAGGGTCTTCAAGACACTTTAGCATGTTTTGTAGTGAATAACGCGATATTTTTTTATTTCTAATTCGTTTATATCCCTCTATCGACATTTTTGGAACGTTGGATGGCTTTCAAAGATAAGTCTAATGCTGTCTGAATCTATCGAATAAATGAACTGTCCGATCAAATAAATTGAAAATTGGCGTGAGAATTATAGCAGCGAATTGCAGTAGCCATGCATGTTTGATGGTGAATATTTCAGGCATGTGATTTGTGTTACGTGTAATAACAGTGCGATACTTCGCTGATTGGATTTGTTCTTGAATAATTAATTACTATCATTATCTTACCCTTCTAGAAAGATTAGTAATCTTTAATCCAGTTACAATAGACGACATTTTAACCAAGTGTAAGAAATAGAGACATATATCCGTTTGCTTCGTTTAATAATTCTACTAATTTTTAATAAAAAAAGGGTTGAAGGAGGCTAGATTAAGTTACTTTCTAATAATCTAATTAATTATTTGAATATTTAAGTTTTGTTTCCATATTTAACGTTTAAAACTCTTAACTAACTTAAGCTACCTACCTACTTTTCGTGTTTAAAATTTAGGTGTGTCGCTGGTTTTAGCACAGAAATAAAACTGCAATTCCGACATATCCGATTAAAAAACACTTATAAATCGAGAATCGCTGTTGACGGTTTTTCCGACGAAAAATTATTTTATCATTTTTATCAAACATCAAACGTCAAACATTTATTCAGCAAACAGACCACAGGGGCACTAGTCCGATGGCCGGATGCATGAAACCTGATAAAAAAAAGAAATTACCTACTCTATGGGGGTAAAGTTTGACCAAGTGAAATTCTGCAGCGATTTTGATAGCCCACGCAGTGCAACTGTTATTTATTTTATACGTCATAATTTCATAGAAGTTTGACGTTTAAATAACACTTGCACTGCGTGGTCTATCAAAATCGCTGCAGACTTTTCTTGCTCTAACTCTAGCTGACATTTGGTAGCTTCACTGCTCTTGGTCGGCCGCGGCTAAACTTGGCAAATTATGTGCAAATGCAAGAAAGTGGTACTTACAAAAAAATCATGAAAAAAACCTCATCGAAAAATAGAATGAAACTTTATAGTAGGATATTAGCTGCCTTTGAGCACAGTAAAAAAGTGGTCAGCCAAATCCTGTGCTGGCAGGTTCCTGTGTCCGACCAAATTTATGGCCACAAAGTACTTATCTATTTAATGTAGGTATCCACCTTTTTCCAAGCAATAGGTACTCAAAACCCCAAAAAATTCTCGAAGGTTTATACGAGTCGAAACATTCCGGCAACAGTAGGTAGGTACCTAAGTAACATTAAACCTGATGTTTAAACTCAAGCTGTATCTGCAGTGACCGTTTTACCACAGCTAGAGAGGAGTAAGTCGTAAAAACTGCTATTCTTGACACAAAACAAAGCTCAGCGTCATACAAACTTTCGACTTTTGTTGTGTTTGGTGTGCATGTAAAAGAAAGCTTAAAAAACCGGCAGAAGTGAAAACTCAAAATATTAAAATAACAGCGCCATCTAGTGCAAAATGTATGCAGCACTATGTATAATTGAGGTGTAACGCCATCTAGCGTTATTTCGTCGCATTACTTGAAACCCCTAAGCACATCACTGTTAGTACTCGAGTTATATTAGTACCAGTTAGAGGGAAACTCAATAGATGGCATTTAACACAAGAGCAGCCGATGCAACGGAGCCACGCCGTTTTGTCGACTAAATAGTGTTTAGTTTTAAGTTTATAAAATACATATGTATGTTAGTCTGTAAGGTATTTGTAATATGGGCCTTGTTGCCTGAATTAAATTTCTAAATAAAATAAATAAATAAATTAAATCTATAAAGAAAAACTCAATGACATTGTGATGGACACGTCTTACGAATCTTACCTGATCGCGAGTTTAACATTTTTTCCCCATTACAAAAAGTGCTCAGCGCCGCTAAAGAAGTTTTCACATCACCTAATCAGAAAATGGATTTTTCTTCCCTGCTAGGAGGGATCAAAGTGGCACTTTTCTGTTCAAGGACATTTCATTGCCAGTATAAAATATTAATATAATTAACTATGAAAATCGTATGTACAGCCTGGCAAAAAAGAGTAGAAATTAAAAAGTGGCCACACTGTAGTGTCAACACTAAGATTTTTTTATTTTCCTCATAGTTGATGTGAAAAGCAGTATGTGTCACACGGTATCAAAATTATTTCGTCTTGGGCGTTAACACTTGAATCCCTCATTACGCTCAGGATTCAATGTACGCCCTTGACGGAAATATATCATTTTGATCCCTTGTAACACAAACTACTATTTCACTTCAAAAAATTCGTGAGTGTCGTGGAACAGTTGGAACGAAGTTAAGAAAGTGTCGTGACGGGTTTTCGTGAAGGAAAAATCTTACACTTTTTTTGCCTAGCCCCCATCCGTACCGTCCGAAAAGGAACTTCGTTCCATGAAAGTCTCTACTTTTGAAAGATTTCTTATAGAAATCTCGAGGAATTTTTAAATAATATTTTTTGTGAAAACGTCGGCCCATCAACATCAGTTTCACAGGTATATTAGCGATTGACGTTATGGTGCTTCCATGTAGGCTCGATCCGAGTGGAATTTATACTTTTGACTGCCCAGTCCATCTACTCAGCGGAGACGGATGAAACATATTATTGTAGAGATAAATGAGAGTGAGTGACCCATTAAAAAAATATTTTGATCTTACTTATTCTTTATTATTTATTCGTCTCTGCTACAATCACAGTGGCCAAGACGCAAGAATCCGGGGCAACTTTTTTTAAAAAGAAATTCTCGACCTTCGTCAGTTGTCCGGGCGACTTCCAAATTAAATTTGCTTTACACTGTGTGAGTGTTCGAATGAAGCGTAATTTAATAAAGGTGATTTAGTAACTAACTGTGTACACTGTAGGTACAGTAAGGAGAAAAAATATTTATTAGGAGCGAGTAGGAGCTTTTACATTGCTTCTTTTAGTAGAACTCGAATTTGTAATAACAGTATCTTTACTGCTCATGTTTACCCTCAAAAAGGAGTTTCAAGGCTTTCAAGAAGCTTAATCGCGTATTTAAGTTTTAAGATTTACCTCCGACGTTTCGAGGACGGCGTTGTACCCGTGGTCTCGGAGAAGACTGGCTCAAGTTGACATCAACATCTTCTAGCCGTGCGAGTTTTTCGAACTACCCGCACTTTGTCTTGTTTATCAGTTCAACAACGCCGTCCTTGAAACGTCGGAGGTAAATCTTAAAACTTAAATTCGCGATTAAGTCCCGTTGTGCAATTTAATAATGTTTAATAATCGTGAAAGTTTCAATCAGTGTTTTTCAAGAAGCTTGTTGATGGTATGCAAACGGTAGGCATTTTCCGACAGACGGCGACTCGCCCCCCAAGATGGGCCTCAAAGCGACATCTAGAATGGTTCAAGGGCAACTCCGGTGTGATGAGGGTAGAGAGGTGTCACTGGACATATTATAGCCAACTCGCCACGTACATTTCCACATCAACCCTCGACAGTGTTGCCAGATTAAATCTGAAATATTCAGTAGAAATAAAATCGGTTTAGCAGTAGATAGGGGAAAAAAGCAGTAGATTTAAAAAGTGATGTCTGCAATAGGTAAAATTGAAAAAAAAAAATTTGATTCTCTGACCTGACACCAACGTCCCATAGAAAATTTGTTTTTTTTTTCCATTTTCTGCTGACAAACTGGGTGTGATTGAGTATAGCTGGCAAATCAAATTGTCAGTAACAGTAAAATGAAGAGTATCATTCTGTCTCTTACTTCTGTTATTATAATTAATAAATGAGCAAAAGTTTTTTTTCTACTCATCATCCGCTTGCCTTTATCCCATTCATTTGGCGTCGGCGCAGCATGTTTTTTTCTTCCATACGTCTCTCTCGCCCGTCATCTCATCATTCACTTGCGTTCGTTTCATATCATCTCTCACACAGTCCATCCACCGTTTCCTCGGTTTTCCTCTCCCGTTACTTCCCTCCACATTCATTCATAATACCTTTCTCGTCACATGACTTTCATCCCTCTCCATCATATGCCCATAAGACGCTAGGCGATTCGCTCTTACTTTTTCTACTACTATGGGTGCAACTTTCAGGCTTCCTCTTATATACTCATTCCTTATCCTATCCATTCTTGTCACACCCCACATCCATCTTAACCTTCTCATTTCCGCTACATGCAATCCCATCTCATCCGTCACCTTTAGGGCCCAACACTCTGATCCATACATGACGACAGGTCTTATGATGGTTTTATAAATTTTACCCTTCAATAGAAGAGGAATACGAGCGTCACAAATGGTTCCCGTGACCTGTCGCCATTTCATCCATCCTGTGCTAATCCGGTTTTTCACGTCACGGTCAATATCGCCATCTCACTGAACCAGCTAAGCGAACCGAGGTACTTGAAGTCGGAGCAGACCGGCAACTTAACGCCATCGAGTTCCGTGGCAGCGAAACTGCCGGAGAGACCGAGACCGCCGAAATCGCAGAACATATGTTCAGTTTTAGATCTACTGATCTTCAGGCCAACATTCTCCAGTTTTCGCCGCCATTTCTCAAGTCTGCTCTGTACCTCGAGTCCGTCTTCACCCACAAGCACAATATCATTAGCGAAAAGCATACACTAGGGAGCATCCTCCTGTATGTCCGAAGTTTTTTTTTTTCTACTATTACTATACCATTCATTTGCCAGGCTATAGTGGCGACGACGCCGACCAATACTATAAAAAAATACCAATCTACCTACCTAACACAGATATAGTAAAATGAAGCCTAATCACACTATAGATAAAAAATAACCGCGGTTTCAGAAAACTTCGTAAAGGCTAGACGACACGATACGACGGTATAAAGTAACTAGATGATCCGGTCACGACGAATAATCATTCGTTTTCGAAAAATCAGTAGCTCAGCAGCAAAAAGCAGTAGATCAGTAGATATTTTTAAAATCAGATAGATCTACTGCTTAATCAGTAGATCTGGCAACACTGACCCTCGAGAACGCAGCCCTCGCGACTCCACCTAGCGGCCATATCTGTCCTATATAATCGTAACAGACGCGTTTTGTTAGAGAGTGAGTCTTCTGTACCTAGTACTATTATTTATTCCGTACTCGGGTTCGTGGGGTGCACCCACTAAGCTTCTCGGCAGAACAAGTTAGAGCCTGGTAAAAAAAAACCTATTATTCCTAAATGTCATGTTTATATTTTATATTACAAAGCTTTAAGCTTCTTGGGTAGTTCCTAATTCGGTCCAATTCTCCCTGAAAGCGTCAAATATTATGTCCAAGGTACATACTTAGATTCCCTTTCCCGACCGGAATTACCATATTGTACAGAATATTTGGTTATAACACCTTAGCCTCTCCATAAGCAATTACGAGAGTGAACTTACGTACAAATTAAAGCAAGACATGCAAATCTCACGCAAAACCGGTGTATTCGAACGAGGCTAGCACGATGAGTAGCTACATGATAAAAATAAAAAATAAACATTTTTTTTTTATCTAATCCACGATTTTACATAGAGTCAGACCAAATGAACTTTGCAGCGCAATAATTTGACAGTGAATTAAAGAACTATATATGGCAATGTTTTTTAGCAGTCAGTAAACGTCATTCTCTATGGTATGTGTTTGTTGTGACGATTACACAATAAACAGTACGACGCAACTACCCGCTAGCTTCACTCCGTGGAGAAGTGTCATGGCGAGTGGGTAGCTGGCGGAGTGCACGAGTGATAACAGTTGTTTCATTTGATCACCCAGTACACAACGGAGCCTGGACGTCACAGATGGCGACGAGGGTAAAATATTACAAAAAAATACGGAAAGGAAAGGTAACGGTGGCGGAAAAAAAAAACAAATCTAAGGTATGGAAATCCTAACCTAATAGCTACCGTATTTGTCCATTTCCTCCCGAGCTGCCGATTGTATTCAGGTAATACAAAATTTTGGGCGAGGTGATATTCTGTGTAACGATTGACGTACGGTTGTACATAATACGAAAATATTAAAACTGCAACGATTTTGTTAGGCGGTACTTACGTAAGTAGGTTATGAAATTCCAAACTCACGTAAGAGGAGTATTAAAGAAACTAATGCAGAATTTAAATATTACTGTAAAAACGTAGATCTAGTACCTATACCTAATTTTATAGTTTTGTTTACAATCAATGTTAATAAAAACAATTATGTATATGCACAGTTGATTTTGTCGACTGTTTTCATAAGAACAGTGGTTAACTTTACAACTATTATTGAGTAAATAATTGATGATACGTAGCTCGGGAGGAATGTTTACTAAGCAAAGAAGAAATATACGCGTGCTTATTACACTAACTCTTTGACAATGGCTACTGTGCGTGAGCCTGGTTACCAAATGTAAATCCAAAAGTGTAATCAATGCAAGATAGATCAATAATTGGGGTCACTACAAAAAATAATGTAAGTACTCATGTTACATTATTCCTATGATGTGGCACCGACGTATTAGCCATGAATTTTTCCATGAAATGACAGAAACGAATATGCTGATGGTTTGCGTGTTACAAATACAGATGGTTACATGGTTTATTTTCTGACTCAAAATCGTATATTAGAATTCATATGATATAAAGGGTAAATAATCAAACTACCTAGGTAGTAGGTACACCTACTCAGATGAAGATGAGTGATGTGTGTGATGTGATGACTAATTATAATTAAGTGTAATTAAACTTACAATAATTAAGGATGCCAAAACGCTTAGGTATGCGGTTGAGACAATACATACATTAGAAATTATACATAGTCTCAGCACCGATACATTAAATCAAAACAGAAACAAATAACTAAATACTGTGTGTAGGTACCTACACATTATAAAATAAAAACAATAAGTATTCGAATTAACCGTGATTTTGATCGCTCTCAATGACAGTTTGCCTGATGTTTAATTTGTTGAGGCTAACTAATTAAGTAAAACTAGTAGATCAAAGTTGTAGCTTGAACCACTTCATTGATCTACCCAAGAGTACACATTTATTGTACTAATTGAGCACTAAGACTCAAAAGACCAAAAACCTAGGTCTTATCATTTAGAAACGTTAAACGTAACGATAAAATGGTAAAGGACCTAAACATTCGAACTGTACTCTGGTGTACTCAGTATTTCATGGGATCATGGTTAGAATAATGGAATTCCATTGGTTCGTTGGAAGATGTTTGTTGAAATTAAATGACATACTTACCAATGGCAGGATATAGGAAGCAGACATACAAGGTGTATACCTATGTTTCAGGTTTATAAAATATGTTGCAAGTAATTGAAATAAACCGAAGAAAAAGTGTACAAGTACAAATAATAATATTTATGTGACAGTCTGACAGTAATTATTGTGGAAGTAATAATACAATACTTACTGGTCACAATTCAATTGACAAATCAGCTTTCAATTAGTAAAGTGTTAGGTTATTTACATAACATAAATTGTAATTATGATTCTTCGCATAAGTAAGTTGCTAGAATAATATTACATTCGATATTATATTTGCTGTGTTACTTTTTGAGCAATAAAATTAATAAAATAAATATTTGGATTAATTGATGTCAAGATTATATTATTCAAGTATTATAATTAAAGAACGATAATTAGATATGTATGCAATGCAATTAATAATAATAATGGTCAAATAGGCAGGTAAATCTTAGTAGGTACCTAACAAATTAATAATATATAAATCTATTTATATAGATTATTGTTTGCTTAACCTATTCATAAGTAAAACTAATCATACTTGACGTGGTACCTCTACAACGAATGTAACATTCCTACTTTATTTGACCTTGGATTATCTTCAACTATTTTAAATTGCATTATATATATTAACATCATACAAGACTAGTAAAACAGAGTCAATCAGTTATTGCCAATAAGTAACTAATGTCCAAGACGCTTGGCAAGCTTACAATGTTATTGTACCTAAATCATGAAATAGGTATTAATTAGGCAAATATTATATTGTATGCTAATGAAAATACCTGGAAATGTGTAAGCATCAAAAGGAAAAGTAAATCTTTGAGTTATAAGCAATTGAATAAAAAACTCAAAACTGCAAATAGGAGAAGGAGAGGGACTGACACCTAAGAAGAAATTGTAAAAGTAAAATAATAGTTTTACAGATTTAAAGGCTTGCTAGTGTTGGAAAATATTTATTATTTAACTGTTGTAAAATGAATACATCCACACCTCGCCGAGTTTCTTACGCCGGTTCTTCTCGGGTCTGAGGTTAACCTTTCCGAACCGGTGGTAGTATACCTAGATTGGAAAAATAAATTAACCTAGCGAGTATAAGATAATACGATAAACTGAACTATTGTTGCATGATAAATATATAAAGTAAAATAAATAAATCATTATAAAAAGGGAGAGATGTGACGATTACACAATAAACAGTACGACGCAACTACCCGCTAGCTTCACTCCGTGGAGAAGTGTCATGGCGAGTGGGTAGCTGGCGGAGTGCACGAGTGATAACAGTTGTTTCATTTGATCACCCAGTACACAACGGAGCCTGGACGTCACATTTGTCAAAATCGTTTAAATATTCGTTGTGTTTTGTGATGAACGGGAAATCATGGTGAAACCTTACAAAACCGGCGTGCGGGAGTTATTTTTCCGCATGACGGATAATTTTACACTAGTAAAAAATCAGCACGAGGCGATTCAAGCTCAAAATAGACAATGTTTACAAAATTTGGAGTTGATGACGGGTAAGTGGAATGAAACATCTTAATACTTGCACCATATGTAGATAATATAATATTGGTTTATTAGACTAAGGTTTCACAGCAAAATGAACACACCTAATAGGTATAGGCATACTTACCTTATGAACTTCCTCTAACATTTCGAGAAACTCATTGGTACGAGCTGGGTTTCGAGCTCGAACCCACAATTTCACAAGTATCAAGACTATTTAATCCATTTTCTGTGGTGTTGTCACATACTGATTCCTAAAAGCTACTTTTTATTTAGCGCTGCAGACTTTCTGTGGTCTGAATCTACTTAGTGCTGGTCAATTAGTGCTACCTAATCAGACATGTGGGTCATTTGCAATTTTTTTGTACCTTTGTCTAATTTTTACTTAACATTTATAACGAAAATTAACCATACAAAAATGCAAATTTTTATAGCTAACATTCGCAACGAAACTGAGAATGTTAAGAAAAAAATAGACAAAGGTACAAAAAAGTTGCAAATGTGACCCATATACATACACTAGCTGTGCCCGCGGCTCCGCCCGCGTGGAATTCGGTCTGTGTCAGTAAGCGGCTAATTTCTAATCCTAATTTCTCTCCCTCTCCCCTGGAGGCGGAACTTGAAGTAAAGTTGACAGATAGATATGCTAGAGGACTGTAGTCCAGATAAAATTTTTACAATTAGGTACCACTAAATAAAACTACACTCCAAAATCAAGAGTTTTTTTCGCCCTTATTCAAATTTTACACGTGATTTAAACGACAGAGTAGTAGTAGATGTATATCGGACGATACAGTAAGGTATAGGCGCGCGAGCGAAAGCGAAGCGGCCTGCCTGGCTAGAACGCCACCCACTCACCGTGGTCTTCTTCAGACTCCTGAAGAAGACCACGTGCCCCTTGTAACCTCAATGCGTTGCGAGACATTCGCTAATGATTCGATTTTTTTCGGGAAGGCATGGTAATGCGTATAAAATGCGAGTCCCAAATCGTTTGACTCCGCAAACGACCAGTGCCGGATTAAGATATTTTGATGCCTTAAGCATTTTCAGACCATGGTGCCCCCTCTCCCTAGGGTCATCGAGATTACATCGAATTTTTTTGGTAAGTTGAGTGACGTTCATTGCCGCATTACAGCTGAGAATGGAAATCAGTCACATAATTTTATCACGAAAATTGACAGTACTGCAGCAGTAACGTCGTAACAGACTGATGCTGCTGCAGTCGCCATATATTTAAAAGTTAGTGAAAACGCGAGCGAAGCTAGCGCGAAAATTTTTCGATATAAAAACGCAATTTGATAGACAGTTGTACATTTTTACTTTTAGTATGGAAATCAGTCACATCATTTTATCACGAAAATTGACAGTGCTGCAGCAGTAACGTTGCAATAGAGTAATGCTGCTGCAGTCGCCATATCTTAGAAAGATATTGAAAACGCGAGCGAAGCGATCGCGATAATTTTTCGATAGAAAAACGCAATTTGATAGACAGTTATACATTTCTACTTTTAGTATGGAAATCAGTCACATAATTTTATCACGAAAATCGACAGTGCTGCAGCAGTAACGTTGCAACAGAGTAATGCTGCTGCAGTCGCCATATCTTAGAAAGTTATTGAAAACGCGAGCGAAGCGAGCGCGACAATTATTCGATAGAAGAACGCAATTTGATACACAGTTGTACATTTTTACTTTTAGTATGGAAATCAGTCACATCATTTTATCACGAAAATTGACAGTGCTGCAGCAGTAACGTTACAACAGAGTAGGTAATGCTGCTGCAGTCGCCATCCGAATGTCACCTTTATCATATGTTAGCAACATGTTGGCGCGTCGGTTTGCTCACTGTTCTGACCAAGCCAAAATTACTCTGTTCAAGGCATACTGTCAGGCGTTCTACACTAGTCAGCTGTGGTACCATTTCACGAAACGATCGTTCAACAGACTCCGAGTACAGTACAACAACGCGTTTCGTGCAATGTTACATCTACCGTGGCGGTGTAGTGCGTCTGGTATGTTCGCTGAGAACAGAGTAGATGACTTTTACGCTATAATGCGTAAAAGGCACTGGTCGTTTGTCGGGAGAGTGAGCGAATCGACGAACAGCATTGTAAATGTAGTATACACAACTTGCTACGTACTGTGTGAGCGAGATTTCCGCTGCACCTATTTAATTTAATTAGTACCTACTTTTTAAGTTATAGCTTTAATTTATAAATAATATTTAGCATGTAATTATTATTGTAATGTAATGGGTTCATACCTAAATAAATAACATTTTTATTTATTATTATTTATTTATTTATAATGTAATTGTAAACGCGAGCGAAGCGAGCGCGAAAATTTTTCGATATAAAAAACGCAATCTGATAGACAGTTGTACATTTTTAACTTTTAGTTCCAACCAGGCGCGAATCCAGGATTTCATACAGATAAGGGATGGGACAGTTTTCTATCAGCCTATCTTCGCATAGGCTGATACCCATCATAGGTTGGTTATTTAAGGGTTGGTAAGGGTCTCAACCCTTAAATATCGAGCCCTATGCGAAGCTAGGCTGATAGAAAACTGTCCCATCCCTTTGCTGAGGCGAGGTTGTTTTCATACAGAAAAGATGCAAGAAAGCAGAGCTTGGAATTGACCAAGTGAATGTGAAGTGTGAGCAAGGCATAAGGCCCAGCTGCGAAAGAGGAAAGCTTGGATTTGGATCCACGCCCAAGTGTAATTAAGGCAGAAGATCAACTTTGCCATAAGGCAGAAGACCTCGCATAAGACCTTACGCCGAACTGCAAAAGAGTGGCTTGAAATCGAATCTATACATGTAATCACGACTCTTCTACTGCTCGCTCTTTGGCTTCACTCGAAAGCGATACTTGATAGGATGCTTTTAGTTTTCGGCTTTCACGGGACCCCTTTTATAACACTTTGACAGTTAGGTCTCAGGATCACGGCTAAGGAGCAACTCGGCTTGGCCGACAAATCTGGCGTGCAAGAGAGCAAAATTCGCTATAAAATCGGTAACCTATGTCGAAAAAATCGGCTGGCCGCAAGCCCGAAAGCAAGATCTTTTTCCATGACTTTAAGGGCCTCCGCGTAAGGTCAAATCGAAAGCCTACGTTGGAAATGTTCTTACGTACCCTCACTCTCTTACTTGATCCCTACGACCCTTCGTTATTAGATGGGTACTTGTACACGTATAAAAGTTTCATGTAGGTACCTACTCCACGACGACTGCAATGCTGATGCAGCCTGCGCGTTTTTTTGCCTACGGTTTTGGTGCCCCCTAGACGTGGTGCCCTAAGCAAGTGCTTATTTTGCTTAAAAGGGTTAATCCGGCACTGCAAATGACAGAGGTCAATGTTTTTTTTTTCAAAGTACCCACCTTCGTGGCCATTATTAACTGCTTAAAGGAGGCGATACCTACGTATGAATATGGATTTGATATGGGTGAGATATAATTACGATTAGGTATAATTCATGATGGAGAAAATTTATAATTTTAAATAATTATGCAATTATACGCGCGTTGATATGTGTGTTTATTTTACCACTACATTCATCTTATACGAAGTTACATATGTCTTTGCCACTACGTAACTATGTAAACTAATTTTTTTCTTGACTACTTAATGTTTACTCAGTTCCCCAAAAGATGGCACTGTGCAATGAGGGGCAATTAATTTTCTGTCGTTTAATATCGTTTTATTATTAATTTATTAAATCAACATAATTATTCAATTCTTTTTGTTGATATCTGTACCCCCTATTCTAAACTTAGAGTTAATTTGGCAAAATATTTCCTCTGTGGCTTATTCATGTTACAACGTATTAAATTCAGCGCCATCCGTTAGTTCACCAGGGTATATACTCATAGTGGTAGCACATATTTGAAAAAAGTTTGCCCCTCCTTCCTAAGTAGCGCCATAAGATTCAGGGGCAAACTTAAGTCAATCGTGTGTTGTGGCTACCCCCCCTTTTAGGGGTTGAATTTTTATGGCCTATAACCTGGCCGGGGATTTTCTCGACAGATTAGTAAAGTTTTCATCAAAATCCGTTCAGCCGTTTTCACGTGATGCGCGTTCAAATAAACAGACAAACAGATAAACAGACAAACAGACAAAAATTCTAAAAACTTTTGGAATGTATTCTGTTATCGATTCTAAGTATCCCCAGCCAACTTTTTTTTCAAATATCTTCCATGTACAGACTTTCGACCCTCTTCAGCTTTATTGTATGTATAGATACTTACGTATGTGTACAGCATATTTGTATTGCAAGTATCTCAAAAAGTCTCTTATGAAGAAGTTAAAGTGAGTATGCAGACATTTTTGAGCACTTTGGCCGCTCGTTTATATTTCCACCTCCACCGCCACCAAATGTGCGACATGTGTCTGGAGTCAGGCAACGGGATATTGATGACCTAAAAAAATACATATCAAACTGATAGACAATTACTTTAGCCAATCACTTTCAAACACAACGTAATTGTCCCGCCATCTTCAATATTTGTGAGTTCTCTTCCACCTGGCACATAGTGCAGGAATGTCCCCTCACAAAATATATGGGCAATGTGAATGACTTCAATATCCTGGCTGAAGAAGCGGCTGCTTACCTGAGTAGGGCGAAATTT
Source organism: Cydia splendana (assembly GCF_910591565.1). Lineage (NCBI taxonomy): Eukaryota > Metazoa > Arthropoda > Insecta > Lepidoptera > Tortricidae > Cydia > Cydia splendana. The sequence continues at coordinate 4,285,970 of NC_085968.1, forward strand.
TAATTATAAGTTGTTAGCATACTTACTTAATATTTTTTTGTATCCAGTGACAAGTAACGAAGCCATACGATAAATAAATAAATAAATTCCACCTGGCGGGCGTATTTGTCGTACCACCCCAAATACGCCCACATCTGACCGCGAGACTCGGGCAATGGTTGGTTGGTGGTTGGTTGGTTATTCACCTTTGGGCCACAGTATGAATAACCCCCTGCTGCCGCATACTTAATAAACCTACTGTTTCCTAATTTTTTTAAGCATGCTAGCCACGCTCCCCGTAATCTGCCTTCCAAATATCTATCTCAACCCCCAAAGATATCCACAATCAGGGATCCAACAACAAATCTTGAGTTTTAGCAATTACCATGTAAATTTGAGAAGTTGGCGAAATAATTTAAACCGGATTCAACAAACAATTTATATGTTAATTCTGGAGGTGTGGGCCGGAGTGAATTAGTCGACTTGCGAGATCGTAGGGCAGGCATTCTGTACTTTATGAGTGAAGAAATAAAATAAATAAGTTTACGTCGAGTAAGAGAAACTACGGGACAAGAAAAACACTTGTAGGGAAAATAAACAGTTCTAGAGATACTTAAAGTCCTTAAATATGTTAAAAACTAAATCCAACGATAAATCAAAGGACTTTGCTCATACGGTTTCTCTTGCCCCGAGTTTGTTTGAATATAAAGCTACATAGGGTAGGTACATTTATTATTTGTATTTATAAAAGGTCACTTACGTCTTAAAATCGAATGCAGCTCGATATTTGAATCCGTTTCGAGGATCTATAGTTATTTGTGCTCGATTTCGCTGATCTGCGATCTCGACTCCACAATCGCGTTCGCGGCTTCGCGCTGCGATTCGCGCACGAGGGTAGCGGGGGCTGTAGGTCTAAGGTAGGGATGTTGCGGATGCAGATTTTTTGACATCCGCGGAGGCGGATGTCAAGATTTGGTTAAAAAACGTCAAATATTACATTTTTAGCATTTTTTATTTAAAAAAAACGAAACGTTTAGTATTTGAGCAAGAATATAGGTGCGTTTTATTTAATAAACAGTAACTTGGCTGACTTTTCGGGATCTAGACGATTTCGTTATATATAATGACGAAATTACCTAGCACTTACGCCGCCGGCGCCGCCGCTAATACGTTCCTGTTACCGACTTGGTCCACATCCGCATCATGCGGATGCTCCGCATCGATTTTATGCGGATGCGGATGTTGAAAATCATGCGGATGTTCCGCGGATGCGGATGCGTATATCCGCAACATCCCTAGTCTAAGGCTGCGACGAATGTTTTTTATAAGTTCTTCAAAAGCCGGGAGCTCTGTAGCTAGGTCTTCTCCTTCTTTCTCTCCGTACCTCTTCCCATTTCATTTGGCGTCGGCCTTCTGAATATGCTTCCGCCATTCTGTCATAGTAGGTTGCTGGTATTTTTTTTTATAAGTTCTACAAAAGCCGGGAGCGCTGTAGCTAGGTATTCTATAAAAATTACTCCTAAATTGCTGATGGATTAGAAAAAAGGTACTAAAATTACCAAGAAAACAGCAAACAACAGCGAGGAGCGAACCTTTATTGATCAAAGTTAATTCTATCAATTCGTCGTTAATAATTTCATTACTAAATCCCTCCTTAACCATTCTGAAAGACGGCCCCTAAGGTCCGACCTAATTGCATAAATATGTTTTGAATTTTAAATGCCTGGTAAGACTTTTCAGAGGTAAATTTTATTATTCTTTCATTATCAACTTTGGCCATTAGTTCCCTCTGGGAATGCCCGGACTGGACTGAGGGACGTTACCAAAATAGGGACTTAAGTACCTCTCTTACCAAATTAGACAATTTTATTGTTATTCGATACAAGTTTTATGGGTGTGGCAACAACTTTTAAAAATTAGGGGAGATGTAAATAAATAAAAAATAAATAAAAATGATTTATTCAGTAACTTAATAGCTTAACAATGTGCAGGTTGGTGTCTCTTTTTAAGTATACAAGATACCTGTGTCAAGAGACACCGCTCTTCCTTACTGGTTTGCTAAGTAACAAAACAAAACAATCAGTTAAAAGAAACAAAAATATAACTAAAATTAAAATATTCAAATTAAAATTAAAATTAACAATACCTACATAGGTTAACCTAACAGGAACCATAAATTTAGTATATTATGAGTAACAGAAAAGTACTAAATATCTAACTATAGGCCACTTGTGTGTGTGTGTGTGTGTGTGTGTGTGTGTGTGTGTGTGTGTGTGTGTGTGTGTGTGTGTGTGTGTGTGTGTGTGTGGTTGCCTGTGTGTGTGTGTGTGTGTGTATGTGTGTGTGTGTTACATTATTGTAACTAATAAATCTTCTATTTCTGTGTAGTTTTTAGTTTCCTTTTCCTTGTGGACCTTGTTGAAGTATCCTCCCGACTATACCTAGTATTTTTATGTCTCCGCAAAGTCACATTCCACACATACAGTTTTCTCACCGATAGGAGGTCACTATCTTCATACAGCTTATCGGTTGGGAACCTGTACGGTTTACAATACATAACTTTGAGCAACTTTGAGTAAAGCTCGTTGAGCTCTTTCTAATTGAAGGAATTTGGTTTTAGTGGCTCCACCCCAGACTGGAATGCAATATGTAAGAACCGATTGTGCTAAAGAAATGTAAATTTGGTTGAGGAGTTTTTTGGTGGCAATATGTCTTAAATTTTTGAATGTCCATATGAGTTTGCGAGTACGTGACATGATCAGCTCTGTGTGCATATGCCATGTTAGTCGCTGATCTATCATAATGCCGAGGTATTTAACATAGTCAACTTTAGTGATAGTTGAACAAGAGCAGTTCGTTTGATTTAAATCGTTACAATTGTGAATCCTGATTGTATACATGTGGCCTGGTTGTGTCCTGTTGTATTTTGAGAAACATATATAGTTTGATTTATCCGTGTTTAGGGTGAGAAGGTTTGCCTGAAACCAGCGGGCAATTTTGGCTAGTCCAAGTTCCGCATACCTACGCACATCATCCCAGGTATCGCCATAGAAAACAACCGCTGTGTCATCAGCGTAAGCATTGATGGACCCTTGCTCGATAGGCAGATTGCAAAGTTGGTTCATGTATATTAGAAAGAGCGTGGGACCTAATACGCTCCCCTGGGGAACTCCATATGTTACATCACATTTATCACTTACATGTTTCTCTATTTTGAGTCTTTGCCTGCGATTTTGAAGATGATGTGAAGATGTGGGTATAATGATCCCCTTAAGGGAGAAACTTTACTGTGTTCACAGTTGGAGACAAAAACACAAGATTTAGGTCTTTATGAATAGTCCATTTACTTAACTAAGTAACTGCATACTTATTTCTCGTGTTTTTTTATATATTTCAATAATTATGTTATGTTTTCTAAAGGTTTAGTAAAGGATCATTTTCGGTATGTATAAAACGATCTCTAGGGTAGAGTTAAAATAATCACAGATGATTCCTTTGTAATATCAAGATTTCTTCGTCTTAATCATTTAAGTCAGTCGATTCCAGCGTTTCTTTATTTTCAGAAGATGAGTGCTATTTTTTTTTCTATATTGGCCTTATTTTTAACGCCGTCAGGGTCACAGATTTTGCTTGCTATTTTAAAACGCAATCCATAATTTAATCGCATTAAGAGCCCTTAGCATTTCTTCCTAAGGTAATTTTTTCGGAAGTAAGTGGCTTTGCGCACATAAATTCGCGACATGATATGTTATGGCCGTACAGGAAATGCTCATAGTAAATTACTTAGGGGGTAAAATGATACCAGGGATCATTTTACGCCTACGAATAGGGATCATTTTTATCTCAAACACCAAATTTGAAAACAACGATAAAAATATAACTATCAAAAAACTAGCGTCAGTATAAACATCGTTAAATTATAGCTAAACATCATTTAGATCCGACAGTGAAACACAATTTGAATAAAACGTAACATGCTAAAAGTAATGGAAATCGGAAAATAGGCATACCGTAGATTAGACATATATTTCTTAATTATTTCCTAATAAAATCTCGCTGCATGCTGGTACCGTCATGACACTTTAAGGCCGTTCCCTGAGCCAGAAATGTAAAAATACCCCAATAATTATCCTATTTTTCTAAGAAACGGTGATATTTGTAGACGTGGGAAAAATATATATAATTCTTGATTATATTATCTTTAATAACACAGCTTTCGATACACGATTCATAACACTTCGCTCGATACAATTTATTCCCAAAGTAACCTCCAATTCGAATTTTTACTCCAACTTTACTCGTTTCTTTACTATGTGACACTATGAAACAAAAAAAGGAGAAAAATCAATCATAACTATAACAGTAATTTGACAGCTTTAGAAAAACGATAATTAGAGGCAATATTTTTAAAATAAATAAACATCAACTAATTCTATCGTAACAAAATATCGACTCCGGCCTGCATGCTCTATCTCCGTCCGTCTTTCGAAATGAGACAGTGATGGCTGAGCGCTCGTGCCAGACGGACCTGTACTAGGTGTCCCCAAAACAAATATAAGATTTACTTATAAAAACTGTGCTGTGTTGTGTGTCCTAGTGATATACCGTGTGCACCAAAACCTTTAAGTTATAATGGGTAACAAGCAATTGAATAAAAAGAAGACATCTCGAAAAAGACAACTCGGAAGATTCCAACAAACAATGAACTAACGTAAGTAAAAATGTATATTTATTACACAGTGAAATACGTAATTATTACTTAATTTAATATATACTGATCGTACTAATTAGTAATCCATATAACTTAAAACATTCTAGAATTTAATAATCACTCCATCTACCGGTTAAACATTGTCATCAATTCATCATCTAAATAATTAGCACATTACGTAACTATGTCGAAAATTTAAAGGGCCATATTATGTACTGTAAAACGTTGTACGATACATGTGCGAATTACCTATTTTTCTCACTTGTATCGGTATGCCCTAACTTTTTAATAAATATCGATGATATACCTGCACAGTATACCTAATAAATAATGATATTATAGAAAACTTGCAGTCATTAATTTGTTTAAATATAAACTGTATTTACCCTTATAGTTAAATATTATTGAAATAAGAGTTGACTTCATTAAAATGAATATTTAATTTACACTATGTTTCATTTATTTTTCCCATTTAACTTTAACGCCATCTATGAGATGCAGCATGCTTTTTTTCAGTATTTAGTAATACGTTTTACAAATCAGTGTCCTGTTAGTTCATTTAAGTCACTACTTCTTGCGTGGCGCTGTTGTATCGTCATTGTATCTAGGGGCGGGACGGGTGGGGTGAGGAGAGGCTCGATTGTAGATTTCATTTGGGTACGGGAACGGCCTTAAGAGGCAACTGGCCGTCACGGGGCATAAGTTTATTGCATATTTAGATAGATGGCACCAATAGATGCTCAGATACGATGGGGAATCATTTTACTCCGAGGGATTATTATACCCACATCTCCTGAATCCTTTAGACTTCCTATTTTACATTATTGTCTTTAATGTAGCGTACACATCATTGTAATTGACGTTACTTGTCACGCGTCAATCATAAAATTCGCAATACATTGCCTCTTTAAAGCGTACTAGAAATCAAAACTCGTGTTATTTTTAAAATTTGCTGAACAAATGTTGGTTAGTTTGGGGAGTATAGCCTACTGTTTAATTTACTGCTCCTGTTACAAGCCACACCCGGTATTTGGTTCACTTTTTGTGTTGTTCATGGTTTTGCTATTGTGTAAGAAGTGTAGGTTATTAAGTACTATTAATATGTGATTTGCTAGACAACTTTCTTTCTAGGTACAGCAAGCTGCAATGACATGGATACATTATGAATAGAATTCATACACAAAGTGGCCATGCTCTTTTGCATCTGTGCACAGGCGGAAATCTACTAAGCTGCTACTTAACGAAATAATTATTCGACGTGCTATATAGTTTTCTAATGGCGATCAAAGTGGTAAATAACAGTAATCACTATGTAATTTTATGTGGATGGGTAAAGCGTTGAATTGGGATTGGGCTCCTACTTTGTTCCTTTCAGAAGAGTAAAGAAACTGTAGCTGGTTTTTAGGATCTGAAACAATAAATTATAAATGCTTTATAACTTTACATTTAGCTTGGAAGAGAAATTACAATATGATCAAATAATATGACTGGATTAATATGACTAAAGTTTCAATTGAAATATACAGGGTGACTTTAGCCATTGGACAAACCCTGAAATCCCACGTAGGGTTACTTCTCAGAAATGCTCTAACGGTAATATTTTTTTAGTTAGAACAAAAGGTAAAAAAATAAATTATCAAACAAAAGTTATTTCCAATAATCAACAACAACAATAAACATACTGTATTAATAATTGGCAATGCTTCTGACAATTTGTTTGAAAACGTGCGGCAATTATGACATTTGTCAAAAGTCTGAATCTTATTAATGTCATAAATATATAAGCGAGCTTATAAAAAGTTAGGGATGATTCTCAGGATCGGACAGCCCTTCAGGCGCCCTAATACTTATAAACTATTATTCTATTCCTTTGTTAGGAGTATAGAATTTGGTTGTGTTGTGTGGACACCTCAGTATCAAGTTCATATTGATCGCCTGGAAAGGATCCAAAATATTTTTCTAAAATCTCTCTGTTACAGAACGGGCAATTACTTCGAACGTACTACGTTTAGCAGCGAAGCAGTTTTGTGTTCTTTCCCTTTATAACCGAAGACACTATTTAGATGTAATGTTCTTATTTAAAATTCTTAATGGAATAATAAAATGTCCGAATCTCTTAGAATTAGTCACTTTCAGTTGTCCACACCTCCCCCTACGTTCGATCTCTATTTCATATCAGGCCCCGTAGACAACATGCCAATCGCTAACGCTCCGTAGCGAACGAAACGCAACTGTCACTGTCACTAATATGGAAGAGTGATAGAGAGACACAAAGCGATTCGATGGCGAATCGCAAGCGATTGTCACCTTGGCTAGGCCGCCTGAGGGGCTACCGCGAAAATCGAAGTTCGCAAATTGCGGGCATTTTTCTCTGTCACTCTAATTACGCCTTCATTGGAGTAAAAGAGACAGATCCTCGCAATTTGCGAATTTCGGTTTTCGCGGTAGCCCCTCAGGCGGCCTAGCCAAGGTGACAATCGCTTGCGCTTCGCCATCGAATCGCTTTGTGTCTCTCTATCACTCTTCCATATTAGTGTCAGTGACAGTTGCGTTTCGTCCTCTGCTTTGCTCGTAAGAATTACTCTCGGCACACTTTTTTCAAACGAGTCCCTAGTTATGTTAATAAGCACTCACCTGATATTGATCCTTTTCACTCTTCCTTGTCTAGTCTCAAAATTGAACTTAAACGTAAATTGTTTTAGTTTTAAGTATTAAAAATCGTTTTAAATAACAAAATGTATAAATGTAACTTTCCGACTGTCCTACCTAAATTGATGACTACTTATCCGATAATATTAAAATATATAGGTATTGATGTTAAACCTATTTACCAATCTTCTACTTACCTACCCTCTATATAATTTCAAACAATACTGATTTTGTTTGGAAGACTGGTAAATATAATTAAGTAGGTATGGCTCATAATTTCAAATTTATTTTTCTTTCTGCGGTTATTATGTATGTTAACATTATGTACCTACTCATTAATGAACCTCCAGGTCTGTTTCTTAAGTATGTTAAGTACACTACATTGTACTAAAAATCCATTTGCATTATTGTGACTGTTTGTGTTCTAAATAAATTAAAAATACAAAAAAAAAACAAAAAAAAAATCATCAAAACAGTCGAAGAAGGTTTCATACTATTATGCTACTAACACATACATGTTGCTCCAAAGTAATAAAATCGTAATTCTATTAATTTCTTCGTAACCGCTACACTGATTGTTATGATACTTTGTATACTGACTGGTTCTAAATACCCTAATGCATATGTAAATTTCGGCTTTGTCCAATGGCTAGGGACACCCCGTATACTTCCCGGTATATATTAAGGATTTACACAGGAATACAGGGATCACTACTTACTGCAACAAAGGTGTCGAGAGACATTTCATTACATGGCCCGGCTTTGAAAAAAAGCCGTTTGGAGGTGGTGAGTTGCAGCAAAGCTACTTCCTTCTGTATTTTCGCATCCATGGTTATCCATTTGCTTTCGAGTATACCGGAGCTAACTGATAAACTCTGAAATGAATAAGGATTAAAAAAAAACGATTAACGGATTTTTTAAAGTCTTGTCCCCAGCTCTGCAAACAGTCGTATTTGGTCCTTCATAAATGATGGGCGATGCTTTGCATTCTTTTCATTTGCCTGTGTCCCTTTTTCAACGTCGTGATTTACCTATTTAATCCTTTGTAAATGCCACGAGGTATCGGGAGTATTAAAACTAGTTCAATTGATATTTTTTCAACACACTTGCTCGTAACGTGGAACTTAAAATTGAACCGTTTTAGGGTTCCGTAGTCAACTATAGTTTAGATTTTTTCCTCGCAAGAATGTTGAAAAACGTCGTAAGCAACACGTGCATTGGTCATTACATACATCGGCTTTCTTATTGCGCGCGAGCTGAAAGCAAGCACAATATCAATATCGCCTCGTGTGTAATGACCAACGTAGCAAACTTGTATCATAATGTACTATTTACTAACACCATTTATTATTTATTTATTACTAACCTCTACTGTAACTTCATTGCTGAACCAATACAATATCAAAAGTTGAACTAAAATGGCAAATACGAATATCATGGCCGCCATCATTGCTGGTAAATCGCCTGACGCCTGAAATGACAAAAAAGCTATTAATAGTATTTTATTAGTGATGTACCGACTATTGATTTGGCCGAATGGCCGATTAGTCGGCCGACTAGTCGCCTAGTCGGCCAGATCATTAGTTTCGTATAAGTTCAGGTGAAAAACAATAGTTTTGCTCCTTTGGTTGCGGTATTCATCATATTACTCGTAGCTTGGCTAAAAGGTGTTCTTTACAGGTTCAAAGACTTATCACAAGAATCCTCGTTCAATTTCTGTCTTTTATTTTGCGATACTGAGCAGACCGTCAGTAGGTACAGTTTGTAGGAGTTATTTCTAAGGCTCTATTTCCCGTACGTAGTCTCCAGTTAAGAACCTATCCCATGTGGTCAGCGTCTTTACGAGCAACGTGCCCTGTCTGTCTCTAAATTTTGCAATAATATAAATAGTTCCCCATAAAAAACTGAATAGTAATAATAGTATTTTATGCAACCGTTGTTTAAGAGAGGTCAAAAAAGGCGAGTGGCGTGAGTAACAATTTGAGGCGAAGCCGAAAATTGTTAATGAAGACGCCACAAGTATTTTTTGACTCAGTTAAACAACGTTGCATACAATAGGTACTTTTTCTACGACAAATCAATTACTATGAAATAAAATTATAAATTTAACGAATATTTTTAATTCAAGAAATGGCAAAGAGTGAAGGGTACGGGCGGGAAAAGAATGAATGAAATAAAAAAAAACATGTCTATGGTTCACTCATCTGTCAAAGATGACAATTAAAATTAGGTTGGCAACAATGTATTTCATACAATATTTTTTAAGTGGTGATTACACGAAGTATTGTAACATTAATTTATAATGAAGGTAACCACCCACTAACATTTTAGTTGTAGGTAGACGGACCTAATAAGTTGACAGTTGATTATTCGATATTGAGGGTGGATTGAAGAATGAACGGGCATCGGACTTGAAACGAGTTCAGTCGTATGACGGTTTGGAATCCTAACGGTCGATTGTAAAATATACTGGATTATCAATATAGTTGTGAACTGTTCAACATCGTTTTATTTCATTCCGTGAAATACACACCAACAAGAGTGCGGCGTCGTTTCAACTTCAGAAGACGGGATAAAAACACAGGCCCACGAAAAGGTAAATTACCGTTAATTCGGTTAGATCTTTTTTTTCTTTTCCGCTTGGATGACAAATGATCATAATCAAAGGTATTTAGTGGTTTCACGACAGTAAATATTTGTTAAACTTAGAATTATGAAGAATTATTATAGAGATTTATAAAACATAGTCTATCTAGTATGTCGAGAATAGAACGTGATTACCGACAATTTTCAAATGTTGTAGTAAGATAATGATAACAATATTAAAAAGTTGTTCATTTAGTTTTAAATTTGACTTGGTGAACTGTTATTGGAATTCAAACCTACCAAATCATTTTGTATGGCTATAAATGGATTTGGAATAGAACAATGTCAATTTAATGCACAGCCAAATCATAAAAAAAAGAGACCGAATTATGCGATCGTGGTGTACCAGTAAGGGTGCATGTCACTTCCTACCTTATTCCCGTAGAGGTAGGCTTGCATTGCAAACGACGTATATCAAATTATTAAAAAAAAATACTCATTCTACTGTGGAGTACCTACATAAGACTTGACACATAGATTTATAAGACTTAGATCGAGTGTTCGTACATCCCTAGTGAAGCCATTTCAAGTGCGACGTCACGTCGCACTCGTGTCACCGTATTCGAACGGCCCTGGCAGTACTCAAGGTCACGTCGGTTTGTGTACACCTCCCGTTTAAAAATCAAAAACACAGGAAAAATGGTTGTTTATGCATTGAATGGGTGTCACAACGCATCATATCATAAAAACAAACAGACTTACATTACATTTCACGCGTAAGTATAGAGTTTAATGTGATATTTTTACGTAATCGTAACTACAAAAATTCAATGTTTCGTCAGCCGCCATTTCTTCTAAATGTTGCCAGTGTAGTGAATATTTTTTCCTCCAAATGGGACATGACGTCTACATTTTAAAATAAATACGCTCAATTGAATTTCATTGTACAATTAGAGAAAATTATAATTAAGTTAATTATTTAGGTATTTAGTTTTTTTCTTATTTTTATTATGTGTAATGTTCGTTTCAGTTTTCTGACTGATCTGCTTCTGTCTGCGAGATGGAAGAAAATAATTAGACTAAATCGGAATGACGCAATATGGAAACATTGGAAACCGACTAAACACAGTCGAATATGCTTTGTCATATTTAAATTTATTCTTATTATTTTATGCACATTTATTTTGTTGAATAAAAAAAATAGTAAAAACTTATCAGCTATTTATTTGAACCTTATTTCACAAAGTACAGAAATGCAATAAATCCCAAAAGCTAAACACACACACAGTTAGTTTAGCTGTGGGAAAACTTACTATTTAATAAACCCGGATGCATAATTGTTTGGAATTGTATCTATCTATCTATAAATCCCAAAATAAACAAAAAGCTTTTGCTACAAAATCGAATCTACACACTTCCAAATTATTAATAACCAAGGGTGGATGTTGTTAAAATTCCCCTACTTTGAGAGATGTAAATGAATACTGGCAACATATTTTGTATATATGTGTGTGTTTGCTGAGCGTAAAACACGAGCGCCGCACGCACACATCCATCGTGTTTCGGCTTCACTTTTGGCAGGTTCACCGTATGGGAACTATCTGTCTATGCGTTATTAGTTTAAGACTTGACAGTTTATTTGCCTAATCGTGATTGAAATGCAGTAGTATTAGGCTACTTACTTATTACAAAATATTGTTGTTAATAAAATGTTATATTCCTTGGTGCCACCAGCGTTCTGTTCTTACTGTAATAAAGATGAAGGCATTGAGCATGGCAGGACCTACGAAATATTTTTAAATGGTTGATCTTTATCTATATACCTACTGTGTTAAAACTAAACACAGTCATTACTTAGTTTTAGTTACATGTTTGTAGGTCACTGCTTCAACCTTACATCTATGGCACTTTAACCTACCAAAATACATTTCTTTAGTAAGTAATGGTACACAAGTGCTTTTAGCAAACATCCTACAATTGACCCTTCAGTTGACGAGACACATGTTTGCATTAAAATAATTGTCAAAATGTTATGTAGGTTATAATGTTGAATGATCCCATGTTAAGATAAAGTGAACATTTACATGTTTGACCCTCCAGTAATAGTCAATATTATGCATTATACTTTTATGAACCTATGAACACTGAGTCATTAAATTATAACTTATTTGTCTGAAGAAACTATTCTAGTTTTCTTAGTTCTAACAAGGCTATGATAACATATACAAGTGTGTTTATTGCAAGTTTCAGACAAAATTAAATAATGGAGGATGATGATGACAATGGGCAGCCAGCTCCAAGCAGCCCTGTGCTACAAGGACCAAGGACTACTATTGCTGCACACCGTGTGCCAAATGCCGGTCACCGAGAAGAGATAAGGTCAGAGAGAATCTTATCCACTCCTAGGCAGAGTCGTCACCGTAGCCGTACTGGTAGTGTTCGAACGGCTAGGAGTCGCAGTCGAACTCGAAACCCTAGTGTTGGCTCAATCGTCAGAAGGCACAGTCGGAGTCGTAGTCGTATGTTTAACGACGAACAAAATTACCTTCACAATCGGAGACATGATCAAACGCGAAGTCGTACTCGTAGTCGTAGTTCTCTGCGCAACGATAGGCTACGGGAGGAGCTGGAGCTCGAGAGACAGCGCTTACGTGTTTTAGAAAGTCAATTGAGGAACGAGCGTGATCGACAGGAACTTCAGGAACGCGCGCGTCATAGAGATTCGGAGCTACGCAGTTCTAGACGGAGCCCTGAAGAAGGTGAGAGGACCAGGAGGTTCACAGAGCTTGTTATTCGGAGACGAACACCGGACAGGGACATCAGCGTGGAGACCGGGAGGTCCATGGAGCTCCGAAATCGGAGACGGAGCCCTGCAAGGGACAATGAGAGTACCGGGAGGTACTTGGAGCTTCGTGATCGAAGACTGAGCCCTGGAAGGGACGACGAGGTCAGGTATGATTCAACATCTCGTTTCTTTGAAGAGTTTTTAAAGGTTATGAAGAAACAGAATAATGAACAAAATAACAGTTTTCCTGCCTTAAACAATGTTATTCCGGACTTTGACCCATTGAGTAGGGAGCAACCAATTACTGTTTGGCTAAGCAAAGTGGATGAATGTGCCGAAATGTATAAATGGAACGACAGACAAACTATCCACTATGCTTTGCCTAAGCTAACTGGTCATGCTAAGTTATGGTACCAAGGGTTACCATCCCTGAAACGAACTTGGCCCGAATGGAAAGTTCTTCTAGCGGAATCATTCCCTGCAACCGAGAATTATGCAGATTTATTAACAGAGATGCTAGCTAAGAGGGCTCGTTTCGGCGAATCCTTAGAATTGTACTATTTCTCGAAAATAAAATTATTAAATCGCTGCAAAATTTTCGGTAGGGAAGCTATAGATTGCATTATACATGGTGTAGACGACAGAGGGGTCAGGGTAGGCGCTCAAGCGGCACATTTTGAGAAAACAGAACAAGTTTTGCAATTCTTTAAAACCATTAAAGTTCAGAATAAAGAAAACAGCACAGACCTGAAGAAAGATAGAAAAGTTTCTAATAATAATAACACGTTTAGTAAACAAAGTTACAGAACTAGCAGTAGCGACGCAACCCCTCTTAAACCACGGCAAAGTTCAGATAGTGTGGTGTGTTTTAATTGCAAAGAGAAGGGACACCCGTGTTCTAAATGCCCAAAACCCATTGTTAAATGCTCGTATTGCCATTTTATAGGTCATGCTATTAGTGACTGTCCCAAAAAGGCAACTAAACCTGAAGTAAAGGATAAAAGCGTTATGAGAGTTATCCATGTGAACAAAGATGACAAGAATCTGCATGACTCATCAAATGACAATACCAGCAGTAAATATAAGATGGTAATTGAAATTAATGGCAAACCGATAGCTAGTCTCGTAGATTTGGGTTCTGAGACTACTCTTATCCGTAAGTCAGATGCGGAAACGTTAGGACTAGAGTGGACAACAGTTAATGGTACTGTTTTAAAGGGGCTAGGTTTAATACCATACATTCCGTTGGGGCATACCCAAGCCATAATTGATGTTCAGGGCGTCACTGAAAAGGGAGTAGAGATTTATATAGTTGACGACCATCTTATTAACTGTTCATTGCTATTAGGACACTCCTATACAGAACGACCAAATGTTTGCATTATCAAAACATCATCGGAATTGAGATTTGTGAGAGTAGATGAAGACAATGACACGAAACTGTTACTTAAAGCGGAAAAAGACGTAACAATCGCTGAAGGCTCAATGAGTGCACTTCGGGTCATTGCGGATAAACAATTCAGCGGAATTGTCTACGTTAGTGGCTCGGTTAGGGGGGGTGTTGGTAGTGAATATTATCTTTTGCCGGGTGAGTATGAAATCAATTTAGGCACTTGTTTGCTACTCGTACAGAATTTAGGTGCAAAGCCTTTAACCATTCTTAAGGGTTCACTCGTTACTCGCGCCAGATATTTGAATGCGGTGAAGCATGTGCAGAATGTGTCAGTTACAGCTGAACAGAAGGACATTTCAGATGAACCGATTAGATGTGGAGACAATCTGCCTTCCGATGTAAATCATAAGCTGAATAGATTACTGGATAAATATGAAACCTGTTTCTCAACTGGTTTACGTGATTTAGGGTTCACAACCGAAGCTGAAATGGTTATCCAGCTTAAAGACTCGGAACCTGTGGTTTATAGACCATATAGGATGTCACATTCAGAACGGCAACTTGTCCAGGGTATGGTAGATGACATGGTTGAGTGCGGGATAGTTCGGGAGTCCAAGTCACCCTATGCCAGTCCAATTGTTTTGGTACACAAGAAATCTGGTGAAAAGAGACTCTGCGTCGACTATCGCGCACTCAACAATAAAACTAAACGCGATCACTACCCCCTGCCTCGGATTGAAGATTTGCTGGACCAGTTATCTGGACAGACGGTATTCACAACGCTCGATCTCGCGTCAGGGTACCACCAAATACCCATTGCAGAAGAATCCATAGAGAAGACTGCGTTTGTCACGCCGGATGGGCAGTACGAGTATACCCGCATGCCATTCGGCCTGGCAAACGCACCAGCAGTATTTCAGAGGGTAATGCATAAGGTCCTGGCCAAGATCAAATATGTTGTTATCTACATGGACGATATTTTGATCCCAGCGGCCTCCTTTGAGGGGGGCTTGACTCGGCTGGAAGAAGTTCTTAGTGTACTGCAGCAAAGTGGTCTTACTCTTAAGAAGCAAAAATGTAACTTCTTCCAACAGAGTATTGAATTTTTGGGATTTGAAATAAGTAAAGAGGGTGTCAAGCCTGGGCTGCAAAAAGTGAAAGCCGTTTCAAAATTCTCTGTTCCGACAAACCAGCATGACGTTCGAAGGTTTCTGGGTTTGGCAAGCTTCTTTAGAAGATTCGTCAAGGATTTCGCATTAATAGCTAGGCCGTTGACGAGTCTTTTGAAGAAGGACACCCCTTGGAGATGGACTTCAATCGAGGCTAATGCATTTGAGAGCCTACAAAAACGTCTCGTCGAAAGGCCTGTACTTGCTCTGTATGATCATACTGCTGAAACGCAGCTCCATACAGACGCAAGCAAAATGGGCTTAGCTGGCATCTTGCTGCAGCGTTCAGGTTCCGACCCTTGGCGCCCCGTAGCATACTATAGTCGACAAACGACTATCGACGAACAAAAGCTACATTCCTTTGAGCTTGAAACCTTGGCTGTCGTAAGCTCACTTATGAAATTTAGGGTATACCTGCTCGGGGTCAAGTTCACAATCGTCACCGACTGTAATGCCCTACGTTCAACATTCACAAAGAGGGATCTTGTTCCTCGTATCTCAAGATGGTGGATACAGTTTTTAGAGTACGATTGTGAAGTTGAATATCGAGCAGGAGAGAAAATGGCGCACGTTGATGCGCTTAGCCGCAGTCCCATCAACGACAATGAGGAACCACCACACGTACTCGACGTCCTTTCAGTGAACCTTGAAGACTGGATCACGACTGTCCAATCTAGTGATACGGAAATGAAACATATTAAAGATATTCTACAAGACCCTTCAACTACAAAAATTGTAAATATACATAAAGAATATAAATTGAAAAACGGTCGAGTGTATCGTATCATTGATGAGAACACGATGCGTTGGGTGGTTCCTAGAGGCGTCCGTTGGCAAATATTGAAAGCCAACCACGATGACGTGGGTCATTTCGGCTTCGAAAAAACCTTGCAGCGGCTAAAATCACACTATTGGTTCCCCAAGATCAGGGACAGGAACCGGTTACCTTAACCGGGGTTTTTCATAGGGTTATTTTAGAGGTGTTTATAAAAACCCCTACCATAACGGTAACCGCTTAATAAGGTAACACTTTGATTCGGTAACCGTATCAGATCGAGTTAACCTCTGTTACCGGTAACCGAAATAAAAACCCAGTCTATCAGTTACCTCATTATGAGGTTTTTGACCAGTTCAAACGATTGTAATCTTTCCGCACACTTAAATTCAACTTATTATTGAATAACCGAGGTTGGCATGGGCGATCTATGAAGCCTCCAGCACAAACAAGTTTTTTGCCTTTCCTTTGTTTATCTTCATACCTACCTGTGTGGTGTGTTCTTATTATAAATATTATTATATTATAACTAAAATAATTAAAATAAATAAATCAAATAAATTAAATAAATTAAATAAATTAAATAAATTAAATAAATTAAATAAATTAAATAAATTAAATAAATTAAATAAATTAAATAAATTAAATAAATTAAATAAATTAAATAAATTAAATAAATTAAATAAATTAAATAAATTAAATAAATTAAATAAATTAAATAAATTAAATAAATTAAATAAATTAAATAAATTAAATAAATTAAATAAATTAAATAAATTAAATAAATTAAATAAATTAAATAAATTAAATAAATTAAATAAATTAAATAAATTAAATAAATTAAATAAATTAAATAAATTAAATAAATTAAATAAATTAAATAAATTAAATAAATTAAATAAATTAAATAAATTAAATAAATTAAATAAATTAAATAAATTAAATAAATTAAATAAATTAAATAAATTCAATAAATTCAATAAATTCAATAAATTCAATAAATTCAATAAATTCAAAAAAATAAATAAATTCAATAAATTCAATAAATTCAATAAATTCAATAAATTCAATAAATTAAATAAATTCAATAAATTCAATAAATTCAAAAAAATAAATAAATTCAATAAATTCAATAAATTAAATAAATTAAATAAATTAAATAAATTAAATAAATTAAATAAATTAAATAAATTAAATAAATTAAATAAATTAAATAAATTAAATAAATTAAATAAATTCTAAAACGTAACAAATATAAGAGCCTCGGTAGAGAGTACCATTTTGTACCATTTGGTGTTGAAACTCTAGGTCCATGGGGTCCCAGCGCGCATAAGTTGTTCGCAGAAATCGCGAAGCGTCTGGTTGACGTAACTGGTGACCGAAGAGCTGGCGGCTACCTCGCACAACGTATCAGCATTGCGATACAGCGAGGAAATGCCGCCAGCATCCTTGGTACAATGCCTCAAGGGCCTATTTTAGATTTAAGCTAGTTATTAATTTCGTTTAGTAGTACCACTGTATATATATTGTATGTAAATAAATGTTTTATAGAAAGATAAATTCAATAAATTAAATAAATTCAATAAATTAAATTAAATAAACAATTTTTTTAGTATTTTTTTTAGTTCTGACGGCACATCACTAAAACTACTTTAATGTAGCAAACCAGTAAGCAACCGATAATAAAGGTTACCATAACTGAATGAAAACCTGTTAAAAACCCTTAACAAAAACCCTATCGCGATGGGGTTTTGAGATTAACTCGGTTAAAGGTTAGGGTTACCGTTTCAATAAGGTTACCATTACAATCAGGTAACAGTATGATAGGGTTACCGAATGATAAGGTAACCGAATCGATTGGGTTACCGAATTGATAGGATTAAGCGTAAAGAGGGGTTTTCCGGTCCTTGCCCAAGATGCGTCGGTTTACCAAAAAGTATGTGTCGGCTTGTTTAGAATGCGCCCACCACAAAATTCCGGCTGGGGCTAAAGAAGGAGAACTTCACCCGATTCCAAAAGTCGAAGTGCCATTTCACACGGTACATGCAGATCATTTAGGACCGTTCGTACGAAGTAAGCGCAAAAATTCGTACCTACTTGTGATTGTGGACGCGTTCACCAAATACGTCAATCTAACTGCTGTCCGTAGCACTAAGTCGAAGGAAAATATAAAGGTCTTCAAAAATTACTTTAGCTATTTCAAACCCCCTACGCGATTAGTGACAGACCGAGGTACAAGTTTTACGAGTAAAAAGTTTAAAACGTTTACCCAAAAGTTAGGAATCAAACATATATTGAACGCAGTGGCCACGTCACGTGCCAATGGCCAGGTGGAGCGCTATAATCGCACCATCTTGTCTGCCCTTAGCACAATGTCTCACGGCCAAAGCCCTGATAAATGGGATGAATATGTCCAAGACGTTCAAATTGGAATTAATTCTACGGTGCATGAGGTAACGAAGAAGTCACCGAACGAGTTACTTTTTGGCATGAAAGCGACCAACGCTTCTCAGGGAATTTTAAGCGATGTGATAGAGGAAATAGATAGAGATGTAGTAGAACCAAACCTAGAAGAAATTAGGGAACAGGCAAGAGATTCCATAGAGAAAAACCAAGAAAAGAATAAAGATAGATTTGATAGGAGTAGAAAGAAGGGTACTCAGTATAAAGAAGGAGATCTAGTTAGGGTAGTTAGAGCTATAGTTGGAGGAACAGGTCAGTCGAAGAAACTTGAATCCAAGTGTCAAGGGCCCTATAGAATCAAAAAAGTCTTGCCCCATGACCGCTTTGTAATTGAAGACACACCCCTTACGAAGAAAGGTAGACGTTATGAAGGTATAGTCTCGCTTGATAAGATATTCCCGTGGATGAGTTATGATAATGATCCTACTAGCAAATCTTCTACTGATGACAGTTCCTCGGAAGAGTAGATTGCATACGTTAGACAAATTCAGATTTATTACCTTTAGGATGAGATGTTGAATCAATACCGGTAATCGTTTGGAGCATGATTAAGGTTATCATGACTGAACATAGCTCAAAATGAGTTATGTCTGAATGTTAAAGACGGATCTTTGACATCTTAGTTTTAAGACTGATTTATATTCAGGATGTTAAATGTTGTTTCCTTTTGTTATTTATCTTAGATTAAAATCATGTAGATTTAATGTAATATCGTAAATGAAAAAGTAACATGATCTGTGTTTGCTCAAATATTATCTCATGAAAAAAAATATATATGAAGATTCTAAATGATGTATAGTTGAGTGAAATCTGTTCAATGAGTTATCTCTTAAACGAAGGGACTCGTTTTAAAATCGGATGGCCGACTGTAACATTAATTTATAATGAAGGTAACCACCCACTAACATTTTAGTTGTAGGTAGACGGACCTAATAAGTTGACAGTTGATTATTCGATATTGAGGGTGGATTGAAGAATGAACGGGCATCGGACTTGAAACGAGTTCAGTCGTATGACGGTTTGGAATCCTAACGGTCGATTGTAAAATATACTGGATTATCAATATAGTTGTGAACTGTTCAACATCGTTTTATTTCATTCCGTGAAATACACACCAACAAGAGTGCGGCGTCGTTTCAGTATCGTAAAAGTGCCAAAAAGATACTGCGTGTGTATTATGCACAAATACTTTTTTTGGGAATAGACTAAAGACTTGTCTTGACAACTATAAGATAGGGGTTTAAACTTTAAAGGTATATGCACAACCCTTTAAATGACAAATAAAAGTACGGGAGTAGAAAAAAATATTTAACTATCGAACTTGCCCATGAAATTACACGAGAATCAGTTGAGATCGACCTGTAGAGGAAAACACCAGCCCACCAACATACGATAACGATCAAACGGTCAATTATATGAAAAAAAGTTTTCGTATGCACCCTAAATAGGTATTTTAGTAAAATAGACATAAAACATATGGTAAATATTGACTGTTGATTTCTTTTTCTTCTGTTATTCTTTCACTAATTAAGTGCCGACTAATCGGCCATTTTTGCCGACTAGTCGCCGACTAATCGCCGACTACAAATGTGGCCGGATAGTCGGCTTTCCCGACTAGTCGGTACATCCCTAATAGAGAGTTTTTCAGTCGAGTACCGTGTTTAGGCAACGAAGCTTGCTGAGTTGCCTAAGTAAGGTAGGTACGAGATTGAAAAACTTGATTATATCACTATTGTATACAATACTTTTTCTACGAGTTAACTAAAATAACTAAAATAAATAATGAATAATACCATACTTTCTACTTCTACTACCTGACTTATTTTACTCAAGTTAACAGAAATAGTAAAACAGTTAATATGAAAAACTACTACGTACATTTGTAAGGTGCATTGGGGTAATTAATTACGGGGTAATTACGGGAAAAAAAATTACCAAAATTAACCCAATGCAATACTTAACTAGTTCTACTACTGAATAATGAATAATGCAACACTCAATCTAATCACGTTTCCTGAGTAGTGGGCAACATATTTTCATCGCTGTCAGTCATTTTCATTTAGTATTTTTCACAGTTTCACTCACAAAACAAAAACTTTAACACTTTTACAAGTTTTCAAATTTCAATGCAGTGAAAATCTCGTGGGCGTCCATTGTGAAAAAAAGTTTGAGTTGGCCAACCAATCACAAAGCAGACGCGACGCAGCAGCGTGTTTAAGTAGACGGAAGTATGACAGATCCCGCGACGGTATTAGTTCCGAAACGCCATCGTTGGCTAATTTGTATTGAGTCGAGTCTCCTTAAACAAGCAATATTTTATCGAAATGTATGAAGTTCTAATTTCAAAATTTTTGTAATTGACTAAACCGTATCAATACAATTATATTAGTTGAGTCGGAAGTGCCATAGACTATACAACGTTAAAAAGAGTGAGGTTATAGAGTTGTATATGAAGTTGTAATACACAGATTATAGTCGATGAGTAGAAAAATTATATTTCTTGTGTTTGGAATAAATAAATAAGTCAGTAGATAAGTAAGGTTCGCTGTCACCACTTAAAAATAAACCAAGGCCTATAAAATTTTTCTTTTTAATTACACTTTTGAATCCTTAGTATTAACAATATAAATAGGTAATCACAACATAACTGATTTACCTACTACGCTTGTTTTGAAGAACTCGCATTTATGACAAGTAGGTTTTTACTTATTTCATTTGTGTTTGTAAAGCCCCCTCCAGACTATGCGCGTGAATCGCGGACGAAGCTGCGAACGCGAGTGTGGAGTCGGTTTCGCAGGTCTGCGTTCAGGACTCCACACTCGCGTTCGCGGCTTTGCGCCGCGATTCGCGCACGAGTGTGGAGGAGGCTTAAGAAAAGAAATAAGTTCCACCACAGAATAAATGATTGTACCTACTAGGTACAGAAGACTAACTCTCTAACAAAACGCGTCTGTTACGATCGGGACAGATATGGCCGCTAGGTGGCGACAGCGCCACGAGCGGCTTAAGGCTAACCACCAATATTGGTGTGGAACGGATATACTTTTAAGGCCCCTGTACACAATGGGCCAGCGTGGGCCAGTCTGGGGGACGCATTTATGCGTTAGAGGGAGCAAGTGCTATTGCTATCTCATTCTACCGCATGGCTGCGTCCCTTGGACTGGCCGGCGCTGGCCCATTGTGTACAATTAAGCTACCTGTAGCAAAGCGACGAAATTGCGGAGTGAGCCACGCCTGGTTCCACTGAATATTTTTTTTATTACATATTTATTTTAAAGCCAATCGCTTTCTGCTTTCTTGGACATCGAGATTGGTGTCGAATCAAAGCTATCGTAGGTATCCTTATGTATTTATTACGGCCCCGACACTATCATGAATACTGACATTACTTTGAAGGAATGAGGTTTTTAGTGATTGTAATGAAGGAATGACGGCAAGTAATGAAGTTTATTTTAATAATTTCCGTCAGTATTGGAGTTATGTCAAAGTAATGATACTAGAAATGACATTAATACTGACAGTGAATTGATTAGAATGATGGAATCAGAAATGCCAGAAAGAATGATGGACGATAATGAAGTTATTAAACATTTTTAATATTTCTGAAGTAATGTCAAAATAATGACATATATTATACTGATAGTAAGTGGAGCGCATATAGCGCAATAGAATGTGAATAGCGAGTGTACCTACTATTTTTGAAGTGAAAACTTCTTTAGCGGCGCTGTGCACTTTTTGTGATAGGGAAAAAATGTTAAGGCGAGGTATGCCCGAGGAAAATTTTCAGATTCTGTCAAATTACCCCATTTCACACACAAGCACACTTCACGCACACTACCTCACTTTACTGGGACAGGTCAGTGACCCATCCTGTTCTTTTTAAGATGCAAATGAGAGTATTTTGAGTTTCGTGTTAACCACTAGCCTCCTTTGAGGAAGAGAAACTCTAAAAAAGTTCCATTGAAAGAAGGAAGAGAAACAATATATTTTATCTTACTCTCCTTGTCTGTTCATGTCACATGTGACGTATTTAAATGTAAATTAACTAAAATCGAATTCATTAGATACGCGTACTAAATAAACCGAATAAATACAGAAGTCGTCAGATGAAAAACGTTATTTAGGTACTACTCTATTCAATAGGGCTTTCGATAAGGCGCAAAATCAATTCAATGACAATTTCATTGAAATCATATGTGTATTCCGATGATGTTATTATTGTATAACTTACTTACCTTAGCTTAGCTTCAATCTGTATATATTTAATTGTAGTACCTAGCTAATAAGAACATTTTGCATGCTTTTTCAAGTGAAATGTAGGGGAGAGCGGGGACAAACGTAACGGCGGGTGGAAAGGAAAGTAACTATTGCTCTGTAGGTGTATCTAATAGTCAAAACACCACTCCGCTGCTATTAGGTGATAGACAGTGGCGCCCCCTTCACTTGCATTCAGTCGAAACGGGCGCCACGTGCTATTAGGTTGTGTGAGAGGACCCAACGTGATTTTTCGAATCAAAAGTACGTTTTTCGACTTTTAGTTATTTGATGTTTACGTTGTATTAAAATACATACATTTTCTGAATATTTGCATATCCCCTAGAGTGGCATTGTCCGGCTCCCGGTCTCTACGGTAAGTGGCGGGGAGCCGGGAGACGGACAGACATAACAAGCCGTTGTATGGCGGCGCCTCAGATTTAACGGTGGGTTGAGGTTGAGTGGCGCGGCCATTTTGGAAAAATATACGTCAAGTGGCGGGGCCTCCAGGATGTTCATCGCGAATTTGGCGCGTGTTAGAAATATGACCGTTTCTCAAAAAATATGTATGAAGGATATATATTAACTATGTATTATTGAATTCAGCATAAAGTGGTTTATTTGATTGTATACCAATGAATTACATTCTATTTTATGTGAATTATGCTGGACTTGATCAAATCTCATATTATTACCATTTTTTTTCTACTTTCATGTATAAAAATACGTATAATTAGGAAATAAAACAATTGACTGTAGAAAAAGCAGTTTTTGTGACAAAACAATACATTTAATATGATTCACACAGTTCTAACAAACTTTATTTTACGCGGGAATTCGACCGTTAAGGAATACCATTCTTGTTTATTGACGAATGCATCTTGCAAGAGTGAACAAGCAAGGCATAGTTTTAACGGTTTTATTTTAGGCGCGAAATACGATGTCGCACAGAGGCCGGGAGACGGTCTCTGCCACTCACGGGCTTGTTATGACGGAACCGTCTCCCGGTTCGCCGCCAATTAGGGAAGTGTCCGGCTCCCGCCCTCTGCCACGCAGGGGCATATTTAAAAAAATGGCCGCGCCATTTCTCCTACCCTTCAACCGGAGGCCCTGCCACCCGAAGGGATATTGATTAGATTGATTGCAATTTATTTTCTCGACCACGTTCCGTTTCAAAGATATCTTTCATGTTTTCAGAAAAATGCGGTCGGGTACAAAAGTAACAAAGCCGTATAGGTACAAAAGTAACATTTACATCCCATACAATATATACCTATTGAATCTAATATGGTGTCACATGCTTAATGCGTCAATGATGATTTAAACCAGGGCTCGCCAAACCCCGGCCCGCGGGCCAAATCCGGCCCGCGAAGCGTTCCAATCCGGCCCGCCGACAGCGGTCCAATCCGGCCCGCGGGCGCAGGCTCCAGGTGTTCAGCCCTATCAGTATCAGTTCAGCAGCAACCAGATACACCCTCCCCCCCCCCTCGGCGCCGACGGAAAAGTTTGGAGACCCCTGATTTAAACGATGTATGCCATATTTGTGAGTGAAAAAACTCTGACCCTGAATTATCTGAGTAGAAAACATGTTTATAACAGAATAATTGACCTCATCACTTGAAATAAAAACAATTTCTAACGAGGACTTAATATTGATTTGTTTTCTTAAAATGCTAATGTTTATGTAGTTAAAATGCAAATATTAAAGTGTGTGATCAATAATAATTTACATATTTAATTAGTACTTTTTTGATTTGATATACCTATCATATTATGTTAATTACAGCCCACTGTGTCTTGTTACTTTTGACCCACACGTGTTACTTTCTGCACGCCAACGGGACATGAGTAACAAAAGATGATTTTTTAGTCACTCTGGTACTTACATACAAAATACACAATTATAAGGTTAATCAAGATGTTAATGTACAGAACATGCAATGAAGTTATATATGACTACATTAATTTCATCAAAATAATAACGGTTAGCCAGAAACTAAGTTCAAAGTACAAAGTGTTGCGTTTCTCCCCGCTCTCCCCTACGCATCCAAAATTACTGTCCACCTATGTTCATCACTACATTTTTGCAAACATATCGTTATCTTTATCAATAAATAAAGTCCTCGCAGGGTGGAAATTTAATTTTGGCGGATTGTTTTTCTCTGCATCTGACTGTACAGCTACGCCAAATTTTTGGTAAACTTACGGTTATATGTTCAGAATCTGAATCTGTGTAGTTATTTAGTACGGAAATACTTAAGATATATGGACATTCCTCTGGTCCTTGAACTACCTCCAAAAGAGAGGTATGGGCACTGTGAATTACATCTCGCTTTGTATGGTAGGACACAGCACAGCGGATGTCATTCCAGATCTAGAGCAGAGCTCAACCTTACAGAAATCTGCAGCCAAATAACACTAGATCCTACTCATAGTATTGTTCCTGCCGGTGAGTATGGTTGCCAGTTATCAACGAGGGTGCGGAGGGTTAGGCACGGCAACGCGCATGTACCTAACACCTCTGGAGTTGCAGGCGTCCATAGGCTACGGAGACTGCTTACCATCAGACGGGCCGTATGCTTGTTTGTCATCGACGAGGTATAAAAAATAAAATTAAATATGCACAGAATATAATTGAACTAGAAACTTTGTTTTATTTTATAGTAAATTTGGATAACAATCGATACATAGACAATCACAGTAAACCAGTCCGCAACGGTATTGGCCTGTAAGCCTCGTAGGCAAGTATATCCCGGCCTCACGAGCCGCAAAAACTCACTAGGACTGAGGCTAGACCATAGTCGTTTATTTATTCTTGATTTCATGAAGGTTTGCAGAACAGCACGTAACCGCATTATATATCTGGGCGGACCTCACAGCAACAAGATAGGTGTACCGCTTCAAGATTTTCAAGTAGTACACGAAATATTTACATATCGTTCCGTATTAATAGGTAATATTTGAAGATCAAAAGTTCTCTAACATAAATACAAGATCACAAAATTGTCATCACAATCAGTTCATTGACGTTGACGTACAGAAGTCACATGGGTACGTTTTTAAAATTACGCAATATTAGGTAATACCAGCATAATGAAAATTAACTCCAATCAGTAAGTATGAGTCTTCAAACTTTTTTCATTTTAAGCGGGGTTTGAAGGAGCAAATTACTTAAATGATTTTAGAACCGTATTGTTTTGAGATTGTTTACTGCGTTTTTCAATAATTATCCCCCGTAAACAACAACAAATCAAATTTAAGATGAGACCCGAGCTCTATGTGATGATAATTAATTTACCCTATTTTTTTAAATACAATTTGTCTACTGGTATACTTTTTCGTATACGTATATGATTTAATGTCAAAATAATTGCAAAACCCAACTGTCAGTTTAGTGCGCCCCGCGATAGGACCGCCTTCGTTCAAGCCCAGCGGGCATCTGATCAAAGAAGTTGCGTGCACGGGACCGCTGATATCATGTTTTTGAACTTATTTATTTAATGTTAAATTAAAAAAAAAAGTAATCGCGGAATTCGCTCAAGCATAAAATTGCGCGTTATTAGAAGCAGTTTTCATATTTTTATCTTTTGTGCACAAATTGTTACGAATGTTTAAAGTCCGTTTTAGACCTATGTTCGTGATCGTTTTCTATCGAGCAAAAGTCAAAAACTTAGGATTCGAATCGCGGAAGTCACTAGAAAAAGCCCTCAAGATTGTTAATTGAATGTATGGCAGCCGTATTGTGATCCAAAAAAGAGCTACGGCTTTTTAAAAACTTCGTTTTCTGAACCCACTGCACCTTAAACTCGCGACAGCGTAAAGCCCCCCATTCACACTCCTACCTTGTAGTCCGCCTCGTAGTCCGCCTCGTTGGGTAGGATTGTGTATGGGGGTTGCGGACTACGAGCCGTCCTACCGTTTAGCCGTTTGTAGGACGGACGGCTCGTAGTCCGCAACCCCCATACACAATCCTACCCAACGAGGCGGACTACGAGGCGGACTACAAGGTAGGTGTGTGAATGGGGGGCTTAAGACGTAAGACGCTTCGTAAGACGGACACGTGACCTGATCGAAAAACTGTTACAATGTCATTGAGTTTTCACCTCTGCCGGCACTCCCGGAGTGCAACCCGTTGTTATTTTTTTCTGCGAAGACCTTGATACTTACCTGCAGCAATAAATATGTGCGCAGTAGATGGATTATAGACACTTACATTTGAGATTTGTATGATGCAGGATCCCAAGTTTATAGATATCACAATAAGGTATATGAACATCACGGATGATATCAGTTTTTGGAATAATTTCTGGTGCCTGCAAATAGATGCGACGGAGATAAGATAAAATAATGGATTTTGTCATTTTTGTAACGGAAGTTATTTACTGTAGCGGCGATAGCAACATTATCATGGCTACTTTTACTTTAATAACCTTGTGGCCATGATGACCCAGCATATACGACAACCTCACAGTAAGAGCAAAAGGCAAGCAACTGTACACTGTAAGTACATCACAGTAATCAAAAATATCTCATACAAGACGAGAAACCGTTTTGGCTTTAACATTCACTGCTATGAATAAGCATGCTTAATAAAATGATATCTTACTCGATTATAGAAGTGTGGAAACGGTGACATTTTATAATATTCTCGTGACTTCGTTCTTCACTCTCAGGGTCTATAACTTTGGTACAATAGACGCGAGAAATCTTGAGCTGACCGGCGAAAAATATGAACGTAGACATTACCAACGAGTCCCAAGCGACGATGTAATAACTCATTATATTACCTAGAATTGTCTGAAGAACCATAGAATAATAGTATCCTGGTGGAACATCCTGGTTGAAAGGAACGTAAAATTGGAATAGCGGTACGTAAATATCCGTCCCATTCTCCACAGTTTGATTTTTCTGGTACGGCTCAGTGAATATACTTATGTTGCAACAGATAGCCATAAACCAATATAGGTAAATTGCTCTCCTACTCTTCCTAATATACTCGTCCATAACGTCGATCACTTCTTCATCTTCATCAGAGAGCTGTCGCAGCTCTGTGCGTGACATGTAGTCGATCATTTTCTCCCAGAGATGATAGTCCTTTCGGAATAAGATGGTCTTAGGTGTGCCCAAGTGAAAAGGGGCGGTTTGTAGAATGAAAAGGAGAGCACTGAGATCTAAGCCGATCACACATTTTAAATACTGACTGAAGAAAAAGGTCATAGTTATGTAATATACCATTTGTTTAAAACGGGTGGATTTTAATTCCATGTTCGGGTGCCAGTTTCCCGTGAGGTTCATAAAGCTGAGATATGGACCCGCCGAAGGGTGTTCAGGGTCTTCAAGACATTTTAGCATGTTTTGTAGTGAATAACGCGATATTTTTTTATTTCTAATTCGTTTATATTCCTCTATCGACATTTTTGAACGTTGGATGACTTCCAAAGATAAGTCTAATGCTGTCTGAACCTATCGAATAAATGAACTGTCCGATCAAATAAATTGAAAATTGGCGTGAGAATTTCAGGCACGTGATTTGTGTTACGTGTAATAACAGTGCGATACTTCGCTGATTGGATTTGTACTTGAATAATTAATTACTATCATTTTCTTATCCTTCTACAATTACAATAGACGGCGGTTTTGCTTCGTTTGAAAATTTAACTCAATAATGCAACTCTGTTCTGTTCTAATAGAAAATGATATAGATGTCATTGATTTTAATAATGACTATGAGTAGGACACTGGGTTGAAGGAGGCTAGATTAGTTAAGTTACTTTTTAATTAATTATTTTAATATTTAAGTAAAGGGTATAGCCGTGTTTGTATGGGGCACCGGCCCCAGAAGCCAAATTGATTGCCGTTTTGCCAATTTATTAGCCCAGATGTAAGATGCTATTTCACCAAATAAATCACCCTAAAATGCTGCAGATTTATGAGAAAACTAAAAAAAAAGAAAATTGGTTTACATTTTTTTTTGTATCTAACCTACTGAACTGATTTTTTTGTAACTTATACACATTATGTAAGTAATCTAGATGTATTTTTATTTAAAAAAAACCGGGCAAGTGCGAGTCGGACTCGCGCACGAAGGGTTCCGCACCATAATGCAAAAAAAAACGAAAAAAAAAAGCAAAAAAAAAACGGTCACCCATCCAAGTACTGACCACTCCCGACGTTGCTTAACTTTGGTCAAAAATCACGTTTGTTGTATGGGAGCCCCATTTAAATCTTTAATTTATTCTGTTTTTAGTATTTGTTGTTATAGCGGCAACTGAAATACATCATCTGTGAAAATTTCAACTGTCTAGCTATCACGGTTCGTGAGATACAGCCTGGTGACAGACAGACGGACGGACGGACGGACGGACGGACGGACGGACAGCAAAGTCTTAGTAATAGGGTCCCGTTTTACCCTTTGGGTACGGAACCCTAAAAAATGGAGTTTCAAATATCCTTATAATTAGTAAAATTTTCACTTTTAATTTTCAGTTTTTTTTTTATATTTCCGAGATAGGAACACCCGCCAAGTTTGGGTATTTTGTGTATAAACTAGAGTCTGGCTACTGAAATATTACACAAATGTTTGGCGGGAAATTCAAAAAATCTTGGGCTTGTCACACTTTGTGTAGTAGGAATTATAGTTTTGATACTAGAAAATATTTTTGATTTTCTGTGCACACGTAAGGTACCTAAGGATATAAGTTAAATATACGTTAACGTGCACTCAAAGTCAGCTCACATAATTTCTACCACTATGTAAAGTACAGTCAACGATAAACACATATGATAATACTTTCTCACCATATACCATTGTAACAAGGCGAAAAATGAAATGAAGTTTAAATAAGACCTAGATCGATAATACCGTAATATTAATCCATCACCAAAAAAATGCATAAGTACTATGCCAAATATGCTAAATGCTAAATATCAAAATATTTATAGAGCACCAACCTCCTAATTTGTTTAGGAGTTGTAAACAGTGCAGTTTTTAACCGACTTTAATTTCATAGAAGGAGGAGGTTCTGTATTCGGTTGTGGCTATGTTTTTTTTTTTTTTTTTTTTTTTTATGTATGTTCACCGGTTACTCCGAGACCCGTGGGTCGATTTGAGTAATTATTTTTTTGTTCGAAAGAAGGTACTTCCAAGGTGGTCCCACATTAATCTGGTGCTGTTCTGATGATGGAATTCATGAGGAATTGAGGGAACTCCTCAATTTTTCAAAACACATGTATGGTGATTTGGGTGTTTTCTTAAGCAACTCGAGCATTTTCTCTCGAAAAGCACCAATTTGATGAAGTGGACCTGATGATGATGATTGTTTTGATGATAATCATGACGATTTCTTAAAATGTAGGACGTTCAGCGATTACTCCGACACCCGTGGTCCATTTGAGCAATTCTTTTTTTGTTCGAAAGAAGGTACTTCCGAGGTGGTCCCACATTAATCTGGTGCTGTTCTGATGATGGGATCCATGAAGAATTGAGGGAACTCCTCAATTGTTAAAGGCACATGTATGGTCATTTGGGTATTGTCTAGGGCTTCCAAATACCGGACTTCTTTCAATACCGGTATTAATACTGAAACTGTTTTCATCAATACCGGGATCCCGGGATCCCGGTATTGACTATGAATCGCTTATTTTTTTTGAGTTTTATTAAAAAAAGGCTCACTGTAACACCAGATATGTATGTCCTTAGCTTAGGATATTAAACAATAATCGCCATCTGCAATAATAGGGAATATTACGCCAAACTCTGCATAGAGGGCGTCACTAACTCAATCACATGGGTTACCGTGAAACACGACAGTCGAAAGTTCGGTTTCTACCTCTCTATCACTCTTGCTTATTCGATCGATAGAGAAACAGATAACGAAATTTCGATATTCGCGTTTCGCGGTAAGCCACCTGTAAACAAACCGCCTTGAAGCATCATGTCATAGTAAAACTTGTCAAAAAACTGCTTAAGGCGTAGTATGTAAAGTTACTCTATGGTTTACTAAACAAATTAGTGCTGCACTCTGGCGGCAGAACAGTGCAGTAATACCTGCGATCATATATAACCATGGATACCGCCTTTAGGAACATTACCGTTCAAATTCTCGGGCCAAATTAGCACACATACACAATTACGCCTACATTCAAATAAGACGACGCGTTTACAGAGCCTGTAATCAAAGCTCGTAAACAAAATAAGAGTCATCTTTATTACACTAATGGTACATAGCTAAGTGTAGATGAAATGCATATAATGTCAATAACTACCAATCAGCGACATTAATCCGCCAATAACCTTCTTGCTGTACGTACTGGCCGCTGAGAGTTCGCGTTTCATATTTGATTAGAATATGACTTGGACAGGGATAGGCTTATGCCATACAATGAAGAACCAGTCAAATAATTCACGTATAATAATTTAATGCAGATTAAAAGATAACTAGTTAAAATGTTGTTATGACATGTCAGACTAACTCAACATAAGTAAATATATCATTGTTGTATAAATGTATTCCGCTATAATAAGTATTCTGTATATTTCATTATCAATCTGCATGGCAGTGCGAAGTCACGTTCAGGTATAGTCTGTCCGTTTTTCTAAGATCAAGTACGCCATAGTAAATGTATGGCGAACTTGATCTTAGAAATCGGACTGGCTATACAGTCTGCAAAATTTACATGGGTACACGAATCGGGTCAAAAATATTTGAACAGGCGGAGTCACAATAAATCCCCACTTTCAGTTCAGAATATTTTATATGTATATAGCCGGTCAAGCAAGTTTGTCAGTAGAAAAAGGTGCAAAATTAAAATTTTGTATAGGACCACAGCCGTTCGCGCGCTTACATTTTCTAAATTTGCCGCTCTTATAATATTTTAAACTTTCGCTTTTTGAACACATATTAACTCACATTATACGAAACGAAACTGATTTACGTCGGTAAATCAAGGTAATTGAATATAATTCGACCCGTCTATAATGTGAGTTAATATGTTTGCCGCTCTTTTCTACTGACGGAAATGGCTTGAGAGAGAAAGAGAACCTACATATATGTGACAGTAGAGGGTGG
This sequence comes from Cydia splendana, assembly GCF_910591565.1. Classification (NCBI taxonomy): domain Eukaryota; kingdom Metazoa; phylum Arthropoda; class Insecta; order Lepidoptera; family Tortricidae; genus Cydia; species Cydia splendana. The sequence goes on from NC_085968.1 coordinate 4,317,802, forward strand.
ATTCAAATGATCAATATTTTCAGATAATGTGTGTATTTGTTAAATTAATTCAGTGAAAGCATGATAGGAAAAATGTATCTACATATAGGAGACCGGGTATGATTATCTCACGGGTTATATCTCATGAATAGAACATATTCTAGATATCTTGCCAGGCATTCACTCAATTTCATGTCTCTCTAATTGGACAGCTTTTTTCCATAGTTCTCTGCGAATAGCATCTTGTGGGAATCTGAATGGAAAGTAATGTAAAATGACAATACCAAATTTGATTATTAATTTGAAATAACTAGGATAACTAGGATGGAGATGGAGCTATTTTTATAGCTCCATCTCATGAAATAAAAAAGGAAAATACAAATCTGTAAGAAGGAATTTATTACTACATTTATAATTATATAGAAAATGCGTCGACCTGAACAAAGGAGAACTGATAGGGACATTAAGTCTGTCTTTGTCAGGCTTGCGAAAACATCCAACTCGTTGGGGGTAGTTGGAATTAAAATCTTTAACAGCCTGAGCCGTGAGATTAAAGAGGCGGCTTCTTATGACCTGTTTGTTGAGAAGTTGAAAGCATATTTAATTGATAAGGCATTTTTTACGGTTAAGGAATTCTACAGTAAATTTAACATTAAATAATTTCGTAAATAATGACATTTGTGATGTATTTGTTATGTTTAAGCTATTTTCTTCTTCTTTCCTTGATCTGGTTATGTGTTTTTAATTTAGTGTTAGTGTTTTGTAGTTGAGTATTTAGTGTTAGTTGTATATTTCGTAGTTCTATTGTGATTTTGTTGACATGTGTTATTTTGACATTAAAGAAATTGAATTTGAATTTGAATTTGAAATACCTAAACCAAACACAAGTTAATAAAATAGTCTACTTCATTTAGCATAACACCATCCCTATTATCCTCGCAATTTAAAAAGTCGTATGTTGTTATGAAAGTCGTATGCAGTTGTTACGTTTTAGCTTAGCACGGTAGTATTGAAAACAAATCGTCATGTTTTTTCCAAATTCTACTGAAGTTATCTGTTTACTACAAGTGAAAAGTGATTCCACTGTCCTTGGTATGAACTAAAATAACTTCTGCACCACTTCACGACACATGAATATATTTTTAATTACAAAAAAACGTTGTTTTTATAAATCAATTTAGCCATTTGTCACTGACTGTCATCTCGGTGGTACTGAGATTGCCAATCGAGCAGTTTGTAAGTACCGCCTATCGCGGGGTAGTTTGCGTTGGGTCATAATTGAGCGGACAGAATACTTCCATGTATAGCATTTCGCTGAGTAATACTCCCTATTATAATTTCACCCTCCAGGTTGGCAATCATTTTATCTGCCTTGTTGACTTTACCACTTTCACTAGTCACATTTTTAGTTCAACCTAATAAACCAGCCGACTATATTCAAAATTTGCCACCAAAAATTCGTTTGCTATAATACAATTCCTTGCTCATTTCTTTCCACTCTTTGATATAATTTTAAGAACTAACTATATTAATAAACACCAAATATTTATGTATGCATATGCACCGATCTTGTTTCAATTAAATGATCTTCTTTAATTATTATGATGACCGGTCTGGCCTAGTGGATAGTGACCCTGCCTGCGAAGCCGATGGTCCTGGGTTCGAATCCCGGTAAGAGCATTATTTATTTGTGTGATAACACAGATATTTGTTTCTGAGTCATGGTTGTAATCTATGTACATAGGTATGTATTTATCTCTATAAGTATGTATATCGCCTAGCACCCATAGTACAAGCTTTGCTTAGTTTGGGGCTAGGTTGATCTGTGTAAGATGTCCCCTAATATTTATTATACTTTTAAATGGGCAAGTAATATTCTTGATACAGCCGAATTTAATCATTTTAATGGAATTTAAACGGTATAATCGGCATATTTTCCTTGTTTTTGAAAATACCGGGATCCCGGTATACTGCCCTCTTAAAGCAATTGGCGGTAACTAATTTTTAGACATTTCGAGATATTTGAGAAAACGTGAAAATTGATTTCGCGTCACCATAGAGTGAGTTAATTTTAACTGCGACAGAATTTTCATATAATCATGTGTCTTTTTTTATCATATATAGGGTTGTTATCATACAAATATTATTTTTTTGTCGTTTATTTGAGATACCGCTATTACGCTACGTATTATTAGGTTTTATTTCTTAGTTGTCGCTGTTTCCCTTAGCGTCGGTATATAAAGCTCCCTACAAAAGTAAGTGTATATATTTTGGCTGCAAATGAATAAGAATTGCATACAAAAAACATATTGGTATATTGTAATAATATATTTAATAGTCAAAGATAGAAATTGTAACTTTAATTTAAAGAAAATTAATCATTTTCTATGTTTTTGATGACATGAAACTATGCGCTGGATACAGGTAATTCGTACCAAAATTTCATTCTATTGGATGGTATTATATTTTTCATTGATTTTATTATATTGCGCTTTTTTATTTTCGAATATACCTGCAGGCTACTCCTTTTTCTTTGGAGGTGGGAGCACTTTTGATTTTAATACAATACAATACAATACTCTTTATTGCACACCTCACATACACGTAGTTTACAATAAATGAACAATAACATAAACAAAGACAATAAATAAATAAATTAATATCTCTATATCTTGCTTTAGTTTTTTGTGAAGTTTTAAACTTTCTCTGAGCAGTTTATTTTTCCTGGCCAACTCCATTAACATTTTTATTTTCCTGCTAGACATAGTAAATCTGAAATAAATTTTTTTTCAATAATTTGGCCCGAAAATCGCAACGTAAGAGTTACGTAAGGTCGTGTGCGTCTAAATAAAATATAATATACATATCTATTAAGGATGACTTAAGCTAGACCGGGCCGGGGCCGGGGCGGAGCTTCCGGCGCTTCGTTTTGTATAAATAAATTAATACTGCGTAATTAGCACAAAAAACGAAATACTTATAGGTCGATATTAAGACATCCTTTAATTTTAATTTTTAACTTTATTTCAAATATCTGTTTTTGACGAAGAGTATTTCGTACTCATACCCATAACGAATAATATTAACCTATATAAAATATACGAAACTCACTAAACACCTAACATTCCGATTGTATTTATGTATTTGTGATCCATTGAAATTCAATCAAGTGCTAATTATAAAAAATGACTCTTACCTTAAATCTGTTCAATTAAGCTGGTCACTTTAATTCTCTTTAATCTACTTTTTTAAGCATGAATGGTAATTTCAAAGAATTATGCAAATATTTCTCCTCGCTGTGTTAACAACAATTCGTAATGACAATGAGTTACTAGATAGGTAGGTACTAATTGCACGAAGGACAGTAGGTATCTTGCATACAGAATACTTAGCGATTTGGCCGTAACTAAAGATACGGTCACTCGCCTTCTAATAGTTCATCTTAAAAAATAGTTTTTTGTAGCAGTTTGGCAGTAATTGACTATATACTGCTATATACCTTAGGAATATTAGACTACTGCTAAATGGCTTCGAAAACTGTGGGAAAATTGAGATATGCAAAATATTCTTTGCGGTTTTTAGTCATGTTATAGATAAAATACGACTTTTTTGTTTCGTACACCTTATGCAGAATGTTTTAAGGTAGACGATGGTATAACTAACTCAAAAATGCTTTTTTTTTGAGATACCGCCAATTGCTTTAAGAGGGCAGGTATTTTTTAATGCAATATATTGCATTAAAAAATACCGGTATTGAAAAATGCGTTTTCACAGACGGGACCCCGGTATTTCGGGATCCCGGGATCCCGGTATTGGAAGCCCTAGTATTGTCTTAAGCAAATCAAGCATTTCCTCTTGAAAATCACTAATTTGATAGAGTGGACCTGTTGATGATGATTGTTGATGATTATGATGATGATTTTATAAATGTAGATTACTCCGAAACCCGTGGTCCGATTTGAGTAATTCTTTTTTCGTTTGAACAAAGTTACCTCTAAGGTGTTCCCATAACATTGTTGGTTCTAATCTAATGACGGAATTCATAAGGGAATGAGGCAACTACCACGAGTTTGACTCTACTACATATTCGCTAACGTCTTCGTAACTTACTTTCTATACATCTCGTTCGCACTAATAGGATGCCAGCACGACGCATAGAAAGTATGTTACGCACACGCTAGCGAATATGTCAGTGTAAGACTTATGGTAAGGCTACTGAGGAGTCGGGAAATTGTGTAGTGACAGGAATGATTTCGAATTTAGTGATACGCATTATTATGCTTTTCATTCATGCGTCACACGTCACTCATAAGCTTTTAACAATGCCTTAAAACTAAAAATTGAAAAATAAAAACTTTTACAAAAAAAAAGAAAACCGACTTCAAAAAGGATGAAATAAAATATTATCCGTTTTTAAGTATAAGCGTTACCAACTGATATGTTTGAAGTCGGTGGCAAGACAAATAGTAACAATACCGGTCAGAAATAATCAGGTTTATGTCTATAAATCACATTACAACTTTACTAATATTATAATGGTGAAAGTAATTCTGTCTGTCTCTTTGTCACCTTTTCGGCTACACAACTGCCATGTAAACTGGAGAAATTTGCCATGCAGGTAAAAAGTTAAAGCCCTGTAGATGGTCCTTGGATTGTTTTATATTTTGAAATCAAGTTCTCTGGATAAGAGGCGGGAAATAACTCAGTCCCAATCCCACACCAGAGTACTAAACCTTATAAACCGCAAACAATTTGAATGAATGACATAAATTGACAACTGACTTTTAGCTTTTTTTTAAATGAATTAGTGATACAACAACGAAATATCTGTCAACAATTTTTGGCTAGCCAGACTCTAATATTCTATAACATACAGATATTTTTTTTTCGAACATTTGATTATTTTTGCGCTACGACGTACGGTTTAGGAGATACAAGCTTATAAAGTTTTTCATGTTATATTTTATTTTTTGTGTTTTTTTTAAATATTAATTAGGGGTTTCTTACAGAGGAACGAACATTTTATTATTTTTGCGCTACGACGCACGGTTTAGGAGATACAGCCCTATAAAGATGAAAAAAAAAAGAAATCGAACCATAAAGCAAATACTGCCTATAGTTTTTTTTTATTGGTTGAATGCCACGATGCTGTGTCACAAATATCTGTGAACTGGAAATTTAAAAAAAACTTACTTCCCGGCCTAGGACTTCAATTTTGTATGAAATTCCTTTATAGCCGGTTTAGACTCTCGCGCGAGCCACGAGCCGAGCCGCGAGCCGCGCCACGAGACGTGAGTGTAAACGGTGGGCTCGTGGCTCGTCTCGCGGCTCGTAAGCTCGTCGAGCTAATATAATTAAAAACACTAACGGCACGGCATAAGGTTTATAACCGAATGACAAGCCGAACGCGAGTGTGTCGAGGCGAACCACGAGACGCGCCGCGAGCCGAGCCGCGAGCCGCGAGTCTAAACCGGCTATTACAGTTCTCTCGAGGTCGCAGTTCTAACCTAACCTAACCCACTTTTCTAGCAACAGTTGGATTTTGTAAAGGTCGCAGTTCTAACCTAACCTAACCCACTTTTCTTAGCCAACTGCTACTAGAAAAGCCTCCGTTTTACCAATCCGCAATAGCTCTTTAGGGGTAGGACCACAGCCTCTAGAAACCTAATATTGGGCATTTTTTTCCCGACGCAAATCACCAAACTGTGAGGTGCGGGAGAGGTGCTCACGGCGTTGCGATTGGTCGTTCCAAACACGGCGCGCTGACACGTGTAAGCGTAGGGATGGGACATGTTCATTACAGGTAGTGGGTACTGCTACCAGTGGTACCGAAATTTATTGTAGTAAAATTGTTACCAATTTAGTATATTTAGAGTAAACTTACTTAATAATTATATTGATTAATTTAATATTTCATTAAGTAATTTAACAATGTACCTGAAATGTTTACTTAACATATTAGGGCATTTCTGTTTAAAGTTTAAAATTTTTATATCATCTGATCAGGCTGATCATTTAATTACTTCCCATAATAAATTATGTTGGATTGCATAAAAATATGTAGGTACCTAAAGTTACAGAAAGTTTCCAAAAAGTTAAGCAAATCCTCGGAAACTAAGTTTTTGCGTGGTTTTTGCGCTCCTCATCATCTTAATTTCGGCTTCGGAACAAGTCCAGACTCCAGACATATTGATCGATATCCGGTTTTATTCAACTTTTTCATGTTAACTGTTAACTAATTTAAGGTACCTACCTACATTTCGTGTTTAAAATGTAGCTGTGACGCTTTTAGCACAAAAATAAAACTGCAAATCCGACATTTCCGATTAAAAACACTTAGGTATAAATCGAGAATCGCTGTTGACGGTTTTTCCGACGAAAAAATATTTTACCAAACGTCAAACATTTATTCAGCAAACAGACCACAGGGGCACTAGTGCGGTAGCCGGCTGTATGAAACCCGCCTGATAAAAAAAAAGAAATTACCTACTCTATGGGGGTAAAATTAGACCAAGAGAAGTCTGCAGCGATTTTGATAGCCCGTGCGTGCAACTGTCATTTATACTTACGTCATAATTCCATAGAAGTTTGACGTTTAAAATAACACTTGCACTGCGTGGGCTATCAAAATCGCTGCAGACTACTCTAGCTGACTTTTGGTAGCTTCAACTGCTCTTGGTCGGCCGCGGCTTAACTTGACAAATTTTCAAAGAGCATAACATATTTATTGCATATTAATAAAACAGAGATTAAATAACAAATTAAATAAATCATAAATCTAGCCCTAAATTAGCCTGAGGCATTGTTCCTTGGACGCTGGCCGCGTTCCCCCTCTGCACAGTGAGGCTGAGTTTTTGTGCAAAAAATGCACCAGCGCGTAGGTCGCCAGACACCCAGACTAGTTTGGTAGAAATTTCTTTTACTAGTTTTAGTTGGTGTCTGACGACCAAGGAGCGAGAGTTTCAATTGCAAGTGCCGCAAATACATAATTCGTTTTCAAGAATGCATATTTGCGACACTTGGTAATTTGGGCGTCGTCTGCTGCCGTCCCTGACCTCCTGGCAGAGCCCCGGACGTGGGATGGGGCCAGCGTATCAACACATGTTACATCCCACGCCAGGGACCGCCCCAGGAACCAAGGTACGAGCGAGCAGCCGTCGGGCCTTTTGCCATCCGCCGCAGATAGTAGACCAACTGGCTTCAGGGTTGCTGGTATGGTTTTGCCTAGCCCCCATCCGTACCGTCCGAAAAGGAACTTCTTTCCAAAAAAGTCGCTACTTTTGAAAGAGGAATCTCGAGGAATTTTTAAATAACATTTTTTGTTAAAACGTCGACCCACCAACATCAGTTTCACAGGTACCTATATTATTAGCGATTGGCGTTATGGTGCTTCCATGTAGTTGTAGGCTCGATCCGAGTGGAATTTATACTTTTGACTGTCCAGTCCATCTACTCAGCGGAGACGGATGAAACATATTATTGTAGAGATAAATCAATCAATCAATCAAATCAAAAATATACTTTATTCATGTAGGCCTAGCAACAAGCTCTTATGAATCGTAATTAATCTTAATCTAATTATCAGAGCAATTTATTGATGTTAATATTATTCCATAATAAAATTGGATTATTATACATATCAAATTGAACACTAAGAATTTCACAAAAGGATCGTCAAACATTAAAAAGATTGTATAAAAAAATACTAGTCTAGAATTTCTAGAATAAAATCTAAATGTCAAAAAAAAAGCATAAGTAGCAAAAGAAGTAGATAGTATTACATCGGAATATCCATTTCCTCATCAATAATCAAATGTACCTAATAAATAAATAATCATTTCGAATAACAATTAATCCCACGTTGTAATATCATTCATGTAGTCTTGTGTGGTATAATAAGCTTTAGAAATAAGTTTACGCTTTACATAATTCTTAAATTTATTAATAGATAATTCAGTAATATGGTTTGGAAGTTTATTATAAAATCTTACACAATTACCCATGAATGATTTTTTAATTTTATGGAGCCGAGTGAAGGGCACTGCGAGCTTATGTTTATTTCTAGTATTAATATTATGAATTTCACAATTTTTCCTAAAATTTACAATATTTTTATGTACATACAGAATATTCTCATAAATGTATTGACAGTGCACTGTCATTATGTCAATTTCCTTAAATTTATCTCTAAGTGAGTCTCTATGGTTCATTTTGTATATTGCTCGAATAGCCCTCTTCTGCAGAACAAAAATGGTATTTATCTCTGAAGCACCGCCCCACAGTAAAATACCATATGCCATAATGCTATGGAAGTAACTAAAATATACTAATCGAGCTGTTTTCACGTCAGTTAACTGACGGATTTTGCTCACTGCAAAAGCTGCAGAGCTCAGTCTATTCGAAAGAGTAGCAATATGGGGACCCCACTGGAGTTTAGAATCTAAAGTTATACCAAGAAAAACTGTACTATCAACTAATTCCAATTCCTCATCCTTCACAATGACACTTGTTTGCACATGCCTTACGTTACTACTAGTGACAAACTTAATACATTTAGTCTTTTTCTCATTGAAAATCAAATGAGAGTGAGTGACCCATTACAATATATTTTGATGTTACTTAATCTTTATTATTTGTTCGTGTCTGCTACAATCTCAGTGGCCAACACGCAAGAATCCGGGGCAACATTTTTTAAAAAGACATTCTCGACCTTCGTCAGTTATCCGGGCGACTTGCAAATTGAATTTGCTTTACACTTGTGTTGTGAGTCTTCGAATGAAGCGTAATTTAATAAAGGTGATTTAGTAACTAACTGGGTATAGTAGGAAGAAAAAATATTTATCTACGCACATATCATAAACCCTTTATGATGCGTTCAAAATCCGTAAATAATCTCGCACATTACGATAAACTGTTTTGTTACAGCAAATTTCTTATCTGTGAAAATGTTGTAAAGCCTCCTCCACACTCGTGCGCGAATCGCGGCGCAAAGCCGCGAACGCGAGTGTGGAGTCCTGAGGGCCTACCGCGAACCCCGTTCGTCGTGTTGCTTCTCTGTTCCACTTGTAAATTCATACGTAAGTGTGACAGGGAGGCAACATGTCGAACGTGCTTGGCGGTAGGCCCTCAGAACGCAGACCTGCGAAATCGACTCCACACTCGCGTTCGCGGTTACGCCCGCGATTCACGTGCATAGTCTGGAGGGGGCTTAAAATGTGCGATAAAGATATTTCGGAGACGCCACCTCATATCCGCGAGTTCCGCCAGAGAACAAAGTGCCCCTATGTCGGCTGTAATATGAGGTTAGTGAATATATATCATAGAAAGTTTATAATATGTGTGTAGATAAAGCAGTGTATGTAACTGTACATAATTAGGCATTATGTAGCAGTCACATAAACTACTACTATTAGGGGCGAGTAGGAGCTTTTATATTGCTTATTTTCGTAGAACTCGAATTTGTAACAGCAGTATCTTTACTGCTATTGTTTACGATTGAGGTGACCCTCATAAAGGAGGTTTCAACGCTTTCAAGAAGCTTGTCAATTGATGGTATGCAAACGGTAGGCAATTTTACGTTTCCACATCTACCTTCCCTCGAGAACGCAGCCCTCACGACTCCACTCCGGACAGAAATTGTGACGTAAGTATATATAACACTAAACTTGCACTGCGTGTGCTTCCAAAATCGTTGCAGACTTGTCTTGGTCTAACTCTAATAAGTAATACCCGGCAGAACAAGGTAGAGCCTAATGGTAAAACCTATTATTCCTATTAAAGGTTATGTTTATATTACAAAGCTAAGCTTCTTGGGTAGTTCCTAATTCGGTCCGACTTTCTTTGAAACGCGTCAAATATTATGTCCAATTAAGGTACTTGATTTCCTTTCCCTACCGGAATTACCATATTGTACAGAATATTTGGTTATAAACAGACACCTTAGCCTCTCCATAAGCAATTACGAGAGCGAACTTACGTAGAAATTAAAGCAAGACATGCAAATCTCACGCTAAACCGGTGTATTCGAACAAGGCTAGCATGATGAGTCCAAAAAATAAAACAATAATACATTTTTATCTAATTCACGATTATACATACTTAGTACTGGTCAATTAGTGCTACCTAATCAGTTCTACATACTTACCTATTTGAGCATCTTGGCCACTCGTAACTATATATTTATTTCCACCTCCACCAAAAGTGCGACATGTGTTTCGCCTCTCTACGAGGCACCTTTGATACTGGAGATGGAGATATTAACGGTCTGGAGGCGCCAGAGTTTGGCTATGGGTTGAAATAACATGATATTGGCCTAAAAAAACACATACCAAACTGATAGACAATTTCGCGAATTTCCATTTTTCCAATCTTCTGCCAATCACTTTCAAACACAACCTAATGGTCTCGACCTCTCCATATTTGTGCGTTCTCTTTCACCTGTACGGTTACCATCAGTTTGTCACTGACGTAAACGCCGTCGGGAACGTAATTTATTATTAATTTATTCTATACATCTCGCTCGCACTCGCATATTAGTGCAAACGGGATGTATAGAAAGTAAATTACGTTCTCGACAGCGTTTGTGTCAGTGAGAAACTGATGGTAACCGTACTGGTCAAAACTGACCGCGAGATTTAGCTTGGGCCGTCCTTCGCAGCCCTTGGCCTCGGGGAATGGTACCTTTGAGCCCCAGGGACCAGGGTGAATAACCCCCTGCTTCCGAATACTTAATAAACCTACTGCTTTCTATATTTTTTTAGGCATGCTAGCCACGCTCCGTAATCTGCCTTCCAAATATCTATCTCTACCCCCAAAGATATCCACAATCAGGGATCCAACAACAAATCTTGAGTTTTAGCAATTACCATGTAAATTTGAGAAGTTGGCGAAATAATTTAAACCGGATTCAACAAACAATTTATATGTTAATTCTGGAGGTGTGGGCCGGAGTGAATTAGTCGACTTGCGAGATTGTAGGGCAGGCCATGGTATAATAATATACTCCGCCTGGTACTCCATTCCCGTCTTTTCTAGGTCACCTAACTGACACGGGCCTACGTCATCATGCGACAGCGCTATATGATAATATGCGATAGCGCTATATATAGCGGCCATGTTGTTGTGACGTAGGCCCGTGTCACTCTGGGAATGGAAGACCATGTTTTATTAGACTATGGGGCAGGCATTCTGTACTTTATAAGTGAAGAAATAAAATATATAAGTTTACGTCGAGTAAGAGAAACTACGGGACAAGTAAAACACTTATAGGGAAAATAAACAGTTAGAGATACTTAAAGATGTTAAAAACAAAATTAAATGATAAATCAAAGAACTTTCCTCATACGGTTTCTTCTTGCACCGAGCAAAATAATGTTTCTCATACCCCACCTGACCTTAGACCTTACATCGAAAACCAATCGAAAACCTTAGTGGACAGACACATGGACTTCTACAATTTTAAATCTATGGTTTAATTTATTGTTGTTACCTGTCGTTATTGTTTCACGCCCCTATTTCACCAAGGTGACAGGTGTGACAATTCGACAAATGTCACTGTTGCTGACGTCACAGTCATCCATGGGCTACGGTTACCGCTTACCATTGGCCGAGCCGTATTCCTGTTTGCCACCATCATTGTATTATTAAAAAAATATATATTATTACGGCAAAAAACAGGTATTCCTCTTGCGAAGTTTATGATGGTGATGATGACAATTCGCTGGCCCAATATTACAGGGTTCTATGTTACATTTTCAATATACTTGAAATTCGACTTAATGTCACATAGAACCCTGTAATATTGGGGCAGCGAATTAATTGTCACAAGATTTAAAAGAACTTTCGGTAAATCTTGAGGAAATGAGTTCTGTGTCGGAATTTCGTGACAATTGTCGTGTTTCTTGTGACAATTGTCATTAGGTTCGCAAAATAAACACTTATTTATTGGCGATATAATGGAGTTTTTTTTTAAATTTAAATGTTGGTGGCAAACAAGCACACCGCCCGTCCGATGGTAAGCGGTTACCTTAGCCTATGGAGGCCTGTGACGTCAGTAACAGTGATGTCGACAATTGTCGCACCTGTCACCGTGGTGAAATAGGGGCGATGGTCTCATCAGCGCTGGAAGTTTACCAGCATCATGCTGAGATGAGACCATTTCGTGTGGCTCTTCTAATTGAATCGATCTGTAATGGAAAAATTCTAGAACTTTCTTTAGGTGGTGATAGGTCTAAGGCTGCGGCGAAATTTTATTTATAAGTTCTTCAAAAGCCGGGAGCGCTGTAGGTATTCTATAAAAAATACTCCTAAATTGCTGATGGATTAGAAAAAAGGTACTAAAATTACCAAGTAAACAAGAGAAAGGAGCGAACCTTTATTGATCAAAGTTAATTCTATCAATTCGTCGTTAATAATTTCTATACTAAATCCCTCCTCAACGATTCTGAAAGACGGCCCCTAAGGTCCGACCTAATTGCATAAATATGTTCTGAATTTTAAATGTCTGTAAGACTTTTCACAGGTAAATTTTATTATTCTTTCATTATCAACTTTGGCCATTAGTTCCCTCTGGGAATGCCCGGATTAGACTGAGGGACGGGACCAAATTAGACAATTTTATTGTTATTCGATACAGGCTTTATGTTTGGTTCAGTTTTTGTGTTTTTCATGTTTTTCCTATTGTGTCCTCCTCCTCCTTGCTTCGTTCAGTTCGTTCTCCTCAGTGCTGAGGATCGTGACCTGCTACGAGCACATGATTCTGGCGGCCAAATTTCCAGGCTCTTCGATCCCTTGCGACTTCTAAGGCATCATGGACCTTGATGGATAGTGATTTGCTAACCTGGTCGGACCATCGCGTTGGACTGCGGCTCGTTTCTCTTTCCTTCCACCGAACCAGTGACCATAAACTTTTGCAGGTTGTCTCCAGTCTTCCTGGCTATGTCCGAAGAATTCAAGTACTCCCCGGATGTGGTTGAAAGCCTGGTGGTTACTCCGAGCTCCTTGAGTATTGAGGCGTCGGTCCGGTGTTCGGTCCACGATATGACTAGCATTTTCCGCCAGCACCACATTCCAAAGGCATCAATGCGTTTCCTATGAGCCGATTTAATTGTCCAGTATGGATATGATGGTCGTTCTTGTCTACGTGACAGCGTGATAAAACGGTATCCGTCACTTTCAATCGCGCTCTGTTAAAAAGGGACGGATATTTTGTCATGTGGATAAAGCCATCCATAATAGGCCTGCAGGTCTCAGAGGCATACCGTAGAAGAGTGATGTATATCATTTCCGATTGTGTAAGTGTCTACTGTTAATAAGAGCTTTGCTAGACAACTTTCTTTCTAGGTACAGCGAGCTGCAATATTGCATGGACACATTATGAATAGAAATCATTAACAAAGTGGGCATGCCCTTTTGCATCTGGATGTACAGGCGGAAACCTACTGCTACCATTATTGTACATGCTATTTAGTTTATTGGTGGACTGTATTTAACAGTAATTTTGTGTGGATATGTAGAAAGTTGAATTGAGCTTGGGCTCCTACTGATGTGTTTCTTTTAGTAGAGTAAAGAAACTGTAACTGGTTTTTATTATCTGAAACAATATTATACACGCTTTATAATTTCATAATATTTAGCTTGGAAGAGAAAGCGCAATAATTTGCTATTAACAAATGCAAAACAATATTTTCGCCTTTCAGATGGATTTGGTAATAAGTACCTACTAAGTAAATATAAATTAATTTTGTGATAGAAATCGCGAAGCGTCTGGTTGACGTAACTGGTGACCGAAAAGCTGGCGGCTACCTCGCACAACGTATCAGCATTGCGATACAGCGAGGAAATGCCGCCAGCATCCTTGGTACAATGCCTCAAGGGCCTATTTTAGATTTAAGCTAGTTATTAATTTCGTTTAGTAGTACCACTGTATATATATTGTATGTAAATAAATGATTTATAAATTTTGTGATTGAAGCAAACACATTACGACTACATAGGTATGTCGGTTTAGTGGCATGTTTAATACCTATATAATCTTCACTCGATCACCTGTTTATAAGCCGAATATTCGTGGCACATTTAGCGGTTATGACTATCACTATCACTACACACTACACCTTATAAAATAAAGTCCCCCGCTGCGTCTGTCTGGAAGCCGGGGCGGGTAGCTAGTACTTAAATATACCTAAAGTTTCAATTGAAATAGATACCTACTTCACGGTATAATTTAAAGTTTCATTACTTACTGCAATAAAGGTGCTGAGAGACATTTCATTACATGGTCCGGCATTGAAACAAAGCCGTTTGGACGTGGTGAGTTGCAGCAAAGCTACTTCCTTTAGTGTTTTCGCATCCATGGTTATCCATTTGCTTTCGAATATACCGGAGCTAACTGATAAACTCTGTAATTAACAATGTTTCGAAAAAAACTATTAACGGATTAAAATAAATACACATTGATCAATTTAATGTCCTCTGCGCTCCCGCCCGCTGGTTTGCCCAGACTTGAGGTCACAGGATTGACAGGATGCCACGAGGTACCCTATCAAGAGTATAGAGACTAGTACAGTATTTTTTTCTAATACCATTAATTATTTATTTATTACTAACCTCTACTGTAACTTCATTGCTGAACCAATAGAATATCAAAAGTTGGACTAAAACGCCAAATACGAATAGCATGGCCGCCGTCAGTGATGGTAAATCGCTCGACGCCTGAAATGATAAAAAAGCTATGATAAATAAATTATATTTCGTTTGTGTTTGGAATAAATAAATAAGTAAGTAGGTAAGTAAGGTTCGCCGTCGCCACTCAAGTATCAGACCCTATATAGCGAAAGATAGTAGAATTGTAAATAGCGAGTGTTTTTTTTTTTGCGTAGACTAAATGATACCCGCAGCACAAAATGTGTGTGCAGGAGACGATTAAAATTGTAGGCACTTACATTTGAGATTTCTATGATGCTGGCTCCTATGTTGATAGATACCGCAATGAGGTATATGAACATCACGGATGATATCAATTTTTGGAGTAATTTCTGGTGTCTGCAAATAGATGTGACGGAGAGTTTAAATAGAAGTTACAGGACGTTGTCATTTTACTAACGAAAGCTACTGTAGCGGCAATAGCAACATTATCGTGGTTACCTAGCATATAAAACAGTAGGTACCTACAGCAATTTGTCAGCAAGAGCAAAAGGCAAGCAAGAGTAGGTACTTACAGGAGTAAGTCTCTCAAAAATATCTTATCAAATCGATAAACCGTTTTGGCTTTGAAATTCATTACTATGTAAGTGTTATGAATAAGCAAGCTTAATAAAATGATATCTTACTCAATGAGAGTCATGTGGAAACGGTGACACTTTATAATATTCTGGTGAGTTCGCTCTTTGCTCTCAGGGTCTATAACTTTGGTACAATAGACGCGAGAAATCTTGAGCTGACCAGCGAAAAATATGAACATAGGCATTACCAACGAGTCCCAAGAGATGACGTATGAACTCATTATATTACCGAGAATTGTCTGAAGAACCATAGAATAATAGTATCCTGGTGGAACCTCTTGGTTGAAAGGAAGGTAAAAATGGAAAAGCGGTTGTTTTTTCGTGTACGGCTCAGTGAACAAACTTATATTGCAACAGATAACCATTACCCAAAATAGGTAAATGACTCGTCTACCCTTCCTAATATACTCGTCCATAACGTCGATCACTTCTTCATCTTCATCAGAGAGCTGTCGCAGTTCTGTGCGTGACATGTAGTCGATCAGTTTCTGCCAGAGATGATGGTCCTTCCGGAAATAGATGCTCTTAGGTGTGCCCATGTGAAAAGGGAGGGTTTTTAGAATGAAAAGTAGGGCACTTAGACTTAAGCCGATCACACACTTTAAATACTGGGTGAAGAAAAAGGTCATAGTTATGTAAAAGACCACCTGTTTGAAACGGGTGGATTTTAATTCCATGTTCGGGTGCCAGTTTCCCGTGAGGTTTATATAGCGGAGAAACGGACCCAGTGACGGGTGTTCAGGGTCTTCAAGACACTTTAGCATGTTTTGAAGTGAATAACACGATGATTTTTTATTTCTAATTCTTATATGTCTCTCTATCGACATTTTTGAACGTTGGATGGTTTCCAAAGATAAGTCTAATGCTCTCTGAACCTATCGAATAAATGAACTGTCCGATCAAATATACTCAAAATTGGCGTGAGAATTCTAGTAGTGAATTGCAGTAGCAATGAATGTTTGATGGCGTATAAGGTACCTATGTGATTTGTGTAACTTTGTAATAACAGTGTGAGACTTCCGTGATTGGATTTGTATGTAGGTAAGGTAACTTGAATATTTAATTTCTATTATTTTCTTTCCCTTCTACAAAGTTTATTAATCCTTATATAATAATAATCCAGTTACAAACGACAATTATTAATATAACATTGAATATAATACAAACTATTAATTTTAATCAATTTTGCGTAAGCATAATTAAGAAATTATGCTTTCAACGTTGTTTAGTTATATTTTTCGTTAATAGTTTTAAATTTCTCGCGGGTATTTAACCTGTTCAAAACGAAAATGCGAGTTGTTAAGTTGTTATTATAAAAGCATGTAAGTTAATAAACGTGAAATTGTCTTGTAAAGCTCAATCAACAATTTTATAGTAAAATTATCCATTTTTTTACGGTTATTAACAATATTGTCATTAAACTCGTAGTCTTGGTAACTGATGGTAAATGAGTAGGTAGGTAACTACATAAGTACCTACTTGCCGATAATTTTATTCGTGTGGTATATGTAGGCGAAAAAAAAAAGCGCTGGTGGCCTAGCGGTAAGAGCGTGAGACTTTCAATCCGGAGGTCGCGGGTTCAAACCCCGGCTCGTACCAATGAGTATTTCGGAACTTATGTACGAAATATCATTTGATATTTACCAGTCGCTTTTCGGTGAAGGAAAACATCGTGAGGAAACCGGAGTAATCCCAATAAGGCCTAGTTTACCCTCTGGGTTGGAAGGTCAGATGGCAGTCGCTTTCGTAAAAACTAGTGCCTACGCCAAATCTTGGGATTAGTTGCCAAGCGGACCCCAGGCTCCCATGAGCCGTGGCAAAATGCCGGGACAACGCGAGGAAGAAGATATAAGTATGTAGGCGAATAGTGTTTGCTGTAGTGTGCCGCTGAAACAACGGCGCGCCCGCCCCATTACATCCCGCGGCCCGACATTGTGGATGTAGGGTCCTACATCCAATATCGGATCGGACGATGTGAAAACGCTCTTAGAATGGTCAAGAGTACGACTTTGTAACCTCTTTTCCTTTGCAGCTATATTATAAAGGCCAATAAAACCCTGCCAAACTCGGGAGGAAGTCCCGTTGAATGCGAAGACTCTCATTACACCCTGATAAGATCAGTGGCGGAAATTAAGAGGAAATTGTGTTTGTTTCTTATACAGCGACGTCCGCACAATAATGCCTTCTTGGAAACGAAATTAATTTTGATTTAGTTCGTAGTACAATGAGGTTTAACTATATTTTATTATTTCTATCGTGCACTATTCGAGCGTTTAGATAAAATACTTATAAATAATACTTAGCCTATACTAGCTTAGCTGCATAGAAAAGCGTGTTATTAGGGCATCATCTGTAGGCCGAGCACATGATTGGCGCGACAGTAGGTATCTCGCGGCATCTCGCGGCGAGATAGACTATCCGTCTTTTTTAAACTAAAGTATGTTAATAAAAGAGGGACGGTAGTCTAGTCTATCTCGCCGCGAGATACTGTCGCGCCAATCATTGCTAGCCCGGCAGTACTCGTATAAGTGCCTATATTAAATTATAATAATATTCATAATGCAATGGTTGTTTGGACAAAAAAATATTTCACTTCTCATACTTTGCTGTTAGGTACGCGACCAATTTTAATATTTTGTAAAACCTCACAGCTTACAGGTAATAAAGCCTTTTATTCAGGTAAATTCTTAGAGGCGATATGAATTTAATTTAAATTTAGGTAATACGGATAAATGATTATGATTATGGTGTTATGATTATAAAGTTGGTCAAGCAGATCTTGTCAGTAGAAAAAGGCGGCAAATTTGAAAAATGTAGGCGCGAAGGGATATCGTCTCATAGAAAATTTGAATTTCGCGCCTTTTTTTTCTGACAAGATTTGCTTGACCATCTATACCTCGGAGTAATTAACAATGGAGCCGCCATTAACAGGCGTTCCCCTCTGTCGAAAATAGGCGGCCAATGGTCAACCATATGTATGGACTGACGTTTATCTGACATGACGTACCTATACATTTGATGTGCCCCTCCCCCGCAAAAAACGGCAGACAATTTTGTACCGAAAATTTTAGACATGGCGTCTCCGTTGGTTATATCCTCTAAGATCTATACATACCAATTCGATATTTAATGTTTTTTTTGTGCTAATGCTACAGTTGGTACTCTATTCCCGTCTTTTCTAGGTCACCTAACTGACACAAGCCTACGTCATCATGCGACAGCGCTATATGATAATATGCGATAGCGCTATATATAGCGGCCATGTTATTGTGACGTAGGCCTGTGTCACTCTGGGAATAGAAGACCATGTTTTATTAGACCATGTGCTACAGTCTGTAAAAAAGAGTTGAAATTAAAAAGTGGCAATACTGTAGTGTCGTCCCTTTCAAATCAATTTATATAAGAGAACGGGACGACACTACAGTGTTGCCACTTTTTAATTTCTACTCTGTTTTATCAGAGCGAGCAAGCGGAGGCAATCAAAAAGATTTCGCTATCACAAGATTTCGCTATCACTTGTTTTATCACCTTTAAAATAAATGTAAAATGCACACTGAATGAGGTGTTTTACAAGCTGAACACTGACTAAGTAAAATGCATATTAGGGCTCTTTCCCACTGAACATCCCGTTTTTTGCGGGTACGGTTTTCTGCAGGATCCCGTTTTAGTAGCATGAAAAATGTAGGTATCCCGCAAACACAATGCTCGTGTACCTTAATTCCCCTTGTAGAACCGCAGAAGTTACCAATTGCTTTCTGTATTGTTCGACTTTTAGTTACTAAAACGGGAATCTGCAGAAAACTGTACGTACCTACAGGGCCGTCTTAAACTATACTGGGGCCCCTGGGCACACATGAATTTGGGGCCCTGTTGGAAAGTAAAGAAAGCTAATTCAACTAATATATTTTGTCTAATATGATCTTCTATTCTTTTATTATGGGTAGGTAATCAAATGTACTGTTACTGTCTGTCCTTCGGGGCCCCCTAAGGATGGGGGCCCTGGGCACGGGCCTCGTGTGCCCTTATGGTAAAGACGGTATTGGGTACCTACTCGCAAAAAACGGGATGTTCAGTGGGAAAGAGCCCCTACTGCCCCTAGGTAGGTTATTTATGAACAAAGTGTGTCAACTGTGACCGTAATAATATAGTTCAGGTGCTTTGTTTACTATCAAAATGCAGCCTTTGATGTTGACAAAAAACCAACATCGATCGTCACGCGATGCAGAAGTACATAAAGCGTCAGGGTAGTTAAATATTGCTTGTATTATTTATTATTATTTATATATGAGTCCATGCAGAGTGTCCCACTGCTGGGAAAAGGCCTCCGTCCTCCCTTTCCATGTACCTATACCTATCCCGGTCTTGACCCGTCTCCCACCAGTTCCTGTCAATGGCATCGAGGTCATCTCGCCAACGCCGTCGAGGTATAAGTATTTATTATTTAAAAATACTTGCTGGTTGTTTTTTGCTATTGTAAAATCGCAGGCGTCACTTTCAACTGGAAAAGTAACATAATATAAAAACTAATAGGGAGTTTCACATAATATAATAATGTTACTTTGTACCATGTTTGTACCAGAGTTTGTACTTACTATGTTCAGCGAACTATGTTGTACATTTGCGAGCGAAGCGTTCCTAGATTGTTTCTAGAAGAAAATAATAAATAGACGGCATTCTTTATTGATAGATGGCGCTTGCGTGACCGATGAATGATGAATATTATATTATTGATGTTGTGTTCAAAATCATGTATTTTGATTAATAAAATTTAATTTAGTGACTAAATTCCAAGCAAAATTCAATAATAACGCATGAAAGCATGAAACATAATGTTTCTATCAGAAAATATACCATGTCTGTGCTGTCGCACGTGAAACCGAGCGCATCGCGTTCCCTTCACTGTCAGTTCAAAATTTGAATCTTGACGGTTACATAGTGGACGCTGTTTAGTCGTTGACTTATTGACTGTTTACGAACTATTTTTCAATAACTTTTAATTAAAGTAATAATTCAGTTTCATTGAATGTCATATGACTGGAAACCAAGTTGAAAATATTAATCGCAGTGTTCAGAAACAGCGTAATTTCATTATATTGATGATAGATGTGTTGAGATGAAAATGGTTCGAGCTGCTCCGTTGATCGGGGCAAAGTCAAGGTCTGGTGCTTTGCCCTCAAAGTGTGGATCTACTCTGAACATGGCAGCTAATATAAAAGTGGTGGTTCGCGTCCGCCCTTTGAACGAAAGGGAAAAAGCGGCAAACAACCGTGTGGTGGTCGATGTTGTCGACGATACTATGTTAGTTTTTGATCCCAAGGAAGAAATGCGTCCGTTTTTCTACCAAGGCGTCCAGCAGCCAACAAAGAATGTGTTACGCCGAGTGAATAAGGAGTTGAAGTTTGTATTTGACAATGTTTGTGGCCAGACAGCTAGTAATAAGGATATTTTTGAGTTGACTACTAAAGATGTTTTGGCGTCACTGATGGAGGGGTACAACTGTTCAGTATTCGTGTACGGCGCGACGGGAGCGGGCAAGACCTTCACAATGATAGGCAGTAAGGAGAACCCGGGGATAACATACCTGACTATGGAGCATCTCTTCTACACTATACATTCCTTTGAGAAGGAGAGAGAATTTGACATTGGTGTTTCTTATATTGAAGTAAGTAATTTTAAAGTTTAATTAATGTTTTTTACAAGTGAAATCTAGCACTTGCCAGAAAATCAAGCACTAATCGCAAAACAGATTACAAAAATTGTATGCAAGTTCTTGCTAGTCTAAACCTCGCTTTAAAAGTGACACAAACTAGATGAACTAAACTCAATTGCTGTTTCAGCTAGTACCTAAGCTGATTCATAATCTCATCTGTGTTAAATAAATTACATAAACACCTTTAACCCTTTATGGGGCACACCTGGATGTAATACGCACAGTGTTTTATAGAAGCCAAAAAAGTGACATCCTCATTTTATTGCAAATTACTGAAGTTTAGATCATTACAAATGCGAGACTAAAACTCCCGCGTGTCCAATTTGCGTAGTTTTTGTGTAATAATTTTTTGAAAATCGTGTTTTAGGCACCCGGATATTACGAAAAACTTAAAAAAAATTGCAAATCGTGTTATGAACTTTCCGTTGTTTAGTACTATTGGATAAACCGTTCGAAGACGCAAATTTAGAGGCAATAGTGACATCTCTAGGTATATTGGTTACAAAGATATTAATGAATTTATTGTTTTTGGTTTTTATTTTTTTTCCTCCATGTTCCGCCATAGTAGGAGCCCATATTTGTATGACAGCTTCATTTATACGTCTTCTATCTACACTATTTTTTACAAGACCTAATTCCATGGAAGATTGAATTTAAAGCCAATTAAAATTTTCGGTCAGGGCTGCCACTACCAATATCCGGGTACACCCGGATATAATATTAACGCTGTATAAAGTCTATTTCAATAGAACTTGCTAACTGTGTAAACAAACCGCCATATTGAAATTGTCTCTGAATGATGAATTTACTAGTGATGGCCAAGACTCCTACTTACTACTTTACTAATGTCAAACCATATCGAATAATAAAATACCAAAAGTATAAAACAAGTAGTTACTTATTTTTAATTTGTTTAATCACAATCAAAAGACAAATTAGTACCTAAGAATGATGTATTGATGTATTTTATAACCGCGGCGGTAGGTACAGAGCGTGGGTTGGGTAGTGTGTAGCGGGTTTATATCACAAACTTTAGTCACAACACTACCCATCACAGACAATTGTAGAATTGAAAAGAAACAAAACCGTCATTCCAGCAGGTCCTAATAACCTAACTTATGAACCCATTTTAAACTTTTAATTAAATATCCAAGATACAGTTATATGTTTGTGTATTTTACGGAACGGACCGTTTCTATAGTGTATATGTGTATGGTTTCAATGGTATTTGATGAGGTGGTGTGAAAATTCAAAGAGGTACAGTGATAAAACAAAGTTAAGTTGTTTGTTTACATAGTTAGCAAGTTCTATTGAAATAGACTTTACACAGTATAGCACTTTTATGGGTGGTAAAAATAAACTTTAATATGTTAATAAAAACCTACACATATGAAAGTAGTCTAAATAATACAAGTTTCAGATCAGTTATCATCAACAGTTTAATTTAAACAAAGCAGTAATCAGTGAAATTACATGTAACTAAAAAATAGACAACAGCTCTCTTCTGTATTTAATTATAAATAAAGTTTTTAAATACAACATCACAATCATCAAAAATCAAAAATTTCTCTCAAGAATTCTTTTTTAAGCCTTGGCGATCCAAACGGCGATTCCAAATCCACAGGCATCACCGGTATTCTTTTAAAATTCAGTATATCTTCTAAGTCCATATCAGCATCTGAAACAAAAAATATATTGAAACATACTGCCCTAAATTTAAATTCCAATTATTAAATGTTTAAAAATTAAATAAAATAAAGTTAGGGTCAAGTACGAGTTGGAGTTGCACATTGAGGATCTGTGTCATCGTACACTGTATGACATGGTAAATTTTTTTTAGACCCTTCGTATGCGAACCCGACTCTCACTTGCCTGATAGGTACTTAATAAATCAGTTCTCGAAGCAGTGGGATCACATTTTCTTCCATATGAACTCGAAACCAGATATCCCCAAGAAAATGGCGTATAAATAAAAATACCGAAGTGCCAACCCTAGCGGCCGGATAACCCGGATATAAAGTGTTTCGATGATTACTTGAATGTTCCACGGAATTAGGTCTTGTAAAAAATAGGGTGGATAGAAGACATATAAATGTTGTCATACAAATATGGGCTCCTACTACGGCGGAACATGGAAGAAAAAAAATGAAAACCAAAAACAATAAATTCATTAATAATTATCTTTATAACCAATATACCTAGAGAAGTCACAATTGCCACTAAATTTGCGTCTTTGAATGGTTTATCCAATAGCACTAAACAACGGAAAGTTTACAAAATAATTTGCAAATTATTAACGTTTTTCGTAATATCCCGGGGGCCTAAAACACGATTTTCGAAAAATTATTACACATAAACTACGCAAATTGGACACGCGGGAGTTTTAGTCTCGCATTTGTAATGATCTAAACTTCAGTAATTTGCAATAAAATGAGGATGTCACTTTTTTGGCTTCTATAAAACACTGTGATACGTAAAAATTACCACCCTATAACACACCCTATATCATTTTGTATTGTTTTCTTATGCAGAATTTTTAGGACTAGAGGCAATGTGGCTTAAATTGTTTATCTTTTTAATCTGGGCTGTTAAAGGATTACAAAATAATTGTAGTGAAACACAATTTTGTTTTTCATCTCCCGCTGCATCTGTCTGTTTGTGTGTTTGTATGTTCACGATAAACTCAAAAACGACTGAACAGATTTTCATGCGGTTTTCACCTATCAATAGTTTGATTCTTGAGGAAGGTTTATATGTATAATTTGTTAACCTGTGCAAAGCCCAGGTGGGTCGCTAGTATATTATAAATGTTACAAAATAACTATTGTGATGTTAATGTAATTTACATAATGCATGAGCCAACTTACTATCTCAATCATAATTCAGAATACCTATTAAAAAAACACATGTTCTTAGGTCTACAATGAAAATGTGTTTGACCTGCTCAAACCCTCTAAAACCCCCCTCCAACTCCGAGAAGACTCAAAGTACGGAGTGATGGTGGCCGGCATGACGCTAGAGAACATCAACACTGCCCGGGAGCTGCTGAATATGCTGGAGAATGGGAACAAGAACAGAACCCAGCACCCAACTGACGCTAATGCAGAGAGCTCGAGGAGTCATGCAGTGTTTCAGGTATTTTTCTATTCTAGGGTATTCAGGGTTTCTCCAGTAGTTGTAAGGTTTTGCAACAAGACACTACTCATGACGGGCGATCGGTGGCTGGCTCACTTTTGCAACTAAAAAATAAGAGTTTGAAAAAATTTCTGATCAATAGGCGGGTCCACACAGGTCACAGAGCGAGCAACGTCACGAGGAAATTTTCTCGCGCGGCAAACGGCCAATAAAGACGTGCTTCGGCTGAGGCAGCGCGCGCACTACCCTCGACAGAGCGCGCTGCCTCGGCCGAGGCACATCTACATGCCATGAAAGTAAATATCAGATTTTTCTAATATAGTATATCTTTCAGGTGTACATAAAAATGCGGTACAAAACCACCGGCCAAGCCCGCGTCGTAAAACTGTCCATGATTGATTTGGCGGGCAGCGAGCGCGCGTCCGCCACAGGCTGCAGCGGCGAGCGGTTCAAAGAGGGCGCTAATATCAACCGGAGTTTGCTATCGCTGGGGAACTGCATCAACAAGCTTGCTGACGGGAGCAGCTACATACCTTACAGGTGACATAATATTTAAAACTTATATTGATCATTAAGCTTACAATCATCTAAGTTGTTATTGTATGGTCGCTTGCAATTCCGGCGTGTCACGTAAGTAAAAAAAAAAAAAAAAATTAACTAATTTAGTATGTTCTTACAGGGACTCGAAGCTCACGCGCCTCCTAAAGGACAGTCTCGGCGGCAACTGCAAAACTGTGATGATTGCAAACATCTCCCCCGCCGCCGCGACTTATGAAGACACCTACAACACGCTCAAGTACGCTGCGCGCGCTAATAAGATACAGGTAAATACAAAAACTGCTTATGATCCAAGAAAACGAGGCCTAACACTCCTGACCTGCTAGCGTGACTTGCGTTCTCGCGGGCGACTCCATACATCTTGCGAGACTTCAAGTATGGACTTGCGCAACGAGAACTCGCGCTAGACAGTCAGGCGTGACACAAGCTCAGGTTGTCATATTCACACATCAACATTTGTAATGATGTTGGACTGGTAGCAAGTTTGAAAATACCATTACACTGCTTCTGACCCTCCATCCATTCTTACTACTACCGAACTGACTTTCATCATTCATTGAATTAATTCTTTATTCTTGTATAAAACAATACCTCCTTTTTTTGGGCAGTCGTGTAAAAAGTGTCCTGGCCGCGTAGCCAACATGCCAATCACTTATGCTCCGTAGCGATCGAAACGCAACTGGCACTGTCACACTAATATGGAAGAGTGATAGAGAGGCACAAAGCGTTTTGTTGTCGTAGCGATAGCGATTGTCACCTTGGCTAAGCCGGCTGTCTGCCTCATTAGGTACAGATTACAAACCTCTCTGTATGCCAATTCAATTTTAAATTCGTTTTACCGTTTTGTGGGATTTATATTAGTATCATAGGATGTTAACATCACACAGAAATAAATTACAATGTGGCTCTCCATATCAAAAGGTCCCTATTGGCAACTGCATAAAGTACTTATCGATATTAAAAGTCATATAAATGTAGAGTAAAACCGAGTATACTAGTTATTTACTAAAGACTTTGTTAACAGCTAAGTATCAAGAAGAACGTAGTGGATGGCGACATGAAACTCTCGCAGTACGTGAAGACAGTGGAAGAATTGAAGAGGAAAGTTAAGGAATTGGAGGCCAAGCTCTCGTTAAGTAGTGTGGCACCTCCAGTAGTTAAGGAGCAGCCCAACTTGGCCAAGGAGAAAGGTAGGGCTTTTTAACAAGAATCAAATAAAAACTTTACATCAAAAGCATTATTGCTTGTGTTACACACAATGTTTTTCATCACATAACTTGTTATAGTTGTTATTGTTAGTCGAAATAACATAAATTGATTTTAAACAAATACATATTCGTCGTACAGGCAAAATTCATAAAAGTGTACAACATTTTTCAAAATCAAAGCAGGCCAGGTCACTAGGAACAGAACATCTCGCTAATTTGAAAATAGGCGCGAAGGGTGGCTTTCCCACAGAGTTTTGGAATTTCGCGCCTTTTTCTATTGACAAATTGGTAACAAACAAAGTGGTAAAATCAGCTGTTACTGCCGTGAAATAACACTTTTTTTCCACAGTTTTTCACCAAGTGCAAGTATGTCACTCCCAAACACTGTCACTGCCAAGTCTGTGCAAACCTAGCGTTGCCGGATTGTAGAAATAAAAATTGAAATGTTTTTACACTTTTCACAACAGCACGAGCGGAGTGGCGCCGTCGTATCCTGGAAGGAGAGAAGTTGCACGTCGCTTGCGAGATGCATCTACTAGGCCTGCGAACAAGGGGTAAGCTTTTTCTGCCACATGACACATAATATTTGGTAAAGTTTTATTTCTTGACGTCTAGTCCCGCGTTTCAGAGAGATTGACACAAATGCGTAGTGTTTTTTTTTGCTTTGTTCTTAACATAATAATTTAGCGAGCGCGAGGCGCGAGCGATGGTGCGTCTCCGTTCCAGTTTGGGCAAAAATGCTTATATTTGTGTGTTTGGTTGTTCTCCTCTACACTCGATGGATATTTTAAATATGTATTAAATTTTATGCTCTGTAAGATATGTCAATGGACCTTAGTAGCTTCATAGCTTGACATTTATTTTTTGGATAAAGCTGATCGCAATGTTATTAATGTGTGTACAGGCAAGGTGCTAGCGCTGCGACACCGCCTGCGCTCGCGTGCTTTTACGCACGTAGCCGACTTGGCGCATAGATCCTCAAACGAGGCCATTGAACTGGTGAGTCCTTATATGTACTACTTATTTACCGTTTTATCATGTCTCGTATTTGTGTACTGAAAAAAATGTTCAGTACGGCGGTCTTCACATGGGATACATACTACTACTACATGGAAACTAGCCAAGACGACAATCGTATATCCACAAACGAAAAGAAAATAAAACCGGCCAAGTGCGAGTCGGACTCGCGCACGAAGGGTTCCGTACCATTACGCATAAAACGACAAAAAAATTACGTTCGTTGTATGGGAGCCCCACTTAAATTTTTATTTAGTTTTTAGTATTTGTTGTTATAGCGGCAACAGAAATACATCATCTGTGAAAATTTCAACTGTGTAGCTATCACGGTTCTCGAGTAGCAGCCTGGTGACAGACAGACGGACGGACGGACGGACGGACAGACGGACAGACGGACAAACGGACAGACGGACAGCGGAGTCTTAGTAATAGGGTCCCGTTTTTACCCTTTGGGAACTGATCCCCAAAAATGTATGGATGACAGATGCTAAGAAAAGTCACGTGACTATTTCCGTACATTATTTAAGTTTCGATTGACGTTCTCTATCAACGATTGTCACCTTTGCTAGGCCCCCAGAATGGCTAGCACATTTTCTTAAAACTCGTGTGAGAATAACGCATCTGCTCGACATCTTTTATCAAGTCGCGCGAGCCGCGGCAAGGTGTGCTAGCCATGTGGAAGGCTTGATTTATGCTTCTAATTTCTAAGGTTTGTAGATTATAGAAGACTTACTAACTACATCAATTAATAATTACCTCGCCTTCTGTTCAGTTGGAAATTAAATAGAAACCTTACACGGCATAGCCTTAATAGGTATTGTACCTAATTGATGTATAATTATATTCAAAACGCGTTAAATAGATTTATTGATTAAAAAAATTAAGATTCCAATATAACAAATATCTACTTACTCCCTTATTTATAAAATTTTACGGGCCTGATTTAGTTAAATTATGTTTTATCCCTTTCTTACAAATACATAAGTCGAAATGACAGATAAAGACGATTATTAGCTAATTGAGTTTTGTAGCGCGTACGCGTTTATGAATAAGGAGGTTAGTAAACAACCTAATATGCTATAGCGATAGGACATCAATTAATTAATATTAACTTTATATTCTGTGCCTCTGTCGAACTATTTTTGTTATTAATACGCTCCAATTACTTTCCAACAATTTCTAACTACTTTATAAACTCCAGTTAAAAACTTACATAAAGCTCCAAATTTAATTGAGCAAATTTCTTACTGCTTAAATATTAAATTTATAATTATTCCATTTGAATCAGAATTAAGTTACATTTTGAAATTTATCGATTATTCCATTATCCAGATGGTCACAGAAGACATCCCCCGCCAAGAGCGCGCCGCCGAAAGCTACGAGAAAAAGGCCCAAAATTTAGACGAGAAAATACTCGCAGCACAAACCAAATGCGACGAGAGCTGGCAAAGGTTACAAACTACCTTAGAACAAGCTGCCACTGAATGCCCAGACCTAAGAGACTTCACAGACAAAGTCATCCTCCAAAGAGAACTAAGACTAACCAAAGCGAGTGACAACCTCAGACACAAGCTGCTTTGGATACAGAACAAGGAAATCAACATGTTCACAGAATACATGAGCGAAATGCCCAGCATGCTCAGAAAACTATATCTAACCTTAAAAGGATACGATAAAGTACCTCCAGCGTTAGCTACAGAATACATAGATCTTATGAAAAAAGCTAAATCTATGAAATCTATATCCTGGGACACGGAGAATGAGTGTAACGACCCACATTTCAAATCTATTTCTTGCCTAAATATTAACGAAGATGATGTGCAGAGTAAATTGAACTCTATAGTCGATATAGTCACGGATAGCGATGACCTAACCGATGCAGAGAACCGTGAAGTCTCGCCGAAGAAACGCAAGGGTACGCCTATAAAGCTGGCCAATAACGAGACTATAGTCATCGATGATTCCTTCGAGAATTTAGATGCGACGAGAACACTGAACTCGGCTAAAAAGGTGAAGCGAGAGGCTGATGTGGTGTCTGATATAGAAAATGCTGGAGTTATAGATCCAAACGACTTGAACTCCACTTTTGTGTTGGCCGGTAAAATGGAGGCGTTGAAAAAACCAAAATTGGAGCCTAATTTGAAACTGAATGTGAAGCATGAACCTGTGTATTTGAAGCGAGGACTGACGGACAGGACAAATGTACAGAGGACCATTAATTTTAATGACAAAGGTAAATATTTATTTTATGTCTTTAAATGTAACACACAGGTAAATAGTCTTATTTTATTTGATTTTAGATGAAATTAAAAATTATTATGTATTAAATAATTATTTATTTTAATATAAATTTAATTTAGTTTTAATCTGGACACAACCACTATTTTGAGATAGTTATTTGGGTACCTAGTTTACCGAGTAATGGAATCATCAGAATGGCTGCCGCATCGCTGAATTTTAGTAAAAAAAATTAAGAGTATACTTTACAGTTAGTTTCTTTGTTATTTGGATCCATAAGAAATTCCGGGAACTCTTTAACTTTTATTTTAGGTACATCTGCAGGCTTAGCACAAAGGCATACCGACAGTATCTTGCCCGTAAGATAGACTTCACGTCTTTTTGTAACTGTATTATGTAGACAGGGACGGCTTCTTTTCTCTCGGGAGACACTATTGTGGCGCGGAGCTGTTGTGCTAAGGCTAAGTACTGTGATTTCTAATTTACAGTAAACTCATGTATTTTGGCGACACCTTTGACATTTTAACAACTGTTAAATGGCGTTCTAAAAGTTTTAACTTTTTGAACGCCAAACGGCGCATCCATTTGCCGTGCCACTGACGCCACGGGGGTAAAATTTAGTTTTGTGAATAATGTGCATTATGCCAACCTAAAAGTGGGGTGTTTTTTAGTAGATTTTCATCAAAAAACGATCGACGTCTTTGGCGTCGTTACTGCCATCTTTCCTATGTCGAAAGATGGCAGTAAAACTGTGACTACAAATGAACGTTAACAATACGCCTCTCTACTAAATTCTGTTTGCTTATACAGTATCCATGGTGAAGCCGGTAGTGGGCAAGGCGCTGCCGCTGCGGCGCGCCGCGGCGCCGCGTGCGCCGGGCTTCGGCTCCAGCCTGGCGCGCGACGGCACGCCACTCACGAGGAACACGCAAGGTACGCCACTCTACACCTTAATGTCACTAACGAGGAACACGCAAGGTACGCCACTCTACACCTTAATGTCACTAACGAGGAACACGCAAGGTACGCCACTCTACACCTTAATGTCACTAACGAGGAACACGCAAGGTACGCCACTCTACACCTTAATGTCACTAACGAGGAACACGCAAGGTACGCCACTCTACACCTTAATGTCACTAACGAGGAACACGCAAGGTACGCCACTCTACACCTTAATGTCTAGGCAGTAAGGTCGTGTGTCATGTGTTGTTGTATGCAACTATATGTCTATGTCGTCAGGTCACTACTGAAACTCATTCATTACTACCGCAAGTTCGGAACCGTACACTATACTAGTACCAAACGAGGTTTTTTTGCTATTAATAAGTTTTGGTTGTCACCTGACGATTTGTAAGTTGACATGGTTTTTGTTTGGGTAAAGATTTGGTTTTTATACAGTACGTAAACTGACGGAAAGCGTATATTATTCAGGCTGGATTTCTTAAATGGGCCCGTGTGGGAAAAATTAATTCCTCGTATGATATCATTCTACTTATAGTGCGCGTACACGTTCACAAATCAAAAACTTACACTCAGTAACTGTACTAATTGTAATCATTTAATACTATCAAATCAGCTCCGTTTTACGCTTTGCCTTTAGTAAGTTAATATACTGTATAATTTTAATTGATTGGGTTGGATACCTATATGTTACTAACAACAACCTATTGTTCCATGTGCCGTCCTGTGCCGTGACTAACACTTAACAGCGAGCGAGAAGGTTGTCGGGTATAAATCCATGCGTGCGAGAGAGAGGGTCGCCGCTCATCCTTACTCGCGGCCGCGTCGGTGATACGAGGTATGTTATTGTATGAGCAAACGAAAAGGTTGTCGGGTATAAATCCATGCGTGTGAGGGAGAGGAACGCCTCATACTTACTCGCGGCCGCGTCGGTGATACAACGTATAGTATAGTAGTTAGTTTTCAAGCTGGCAAGGACGGCTAACTCATTTTCTATTCTAAGTAAAACCGCACGTGCTACTTACCTGCATAAAAAAGGTTCGGTCACTTTAACCAGTTATTTAATTACAACCCCTATGGAAATTGCAATAAGATTCAAAATTAAGGAAAAATATCTTGCGATTATTTTGTGTGGTCCCTCTACCGGCTACTGAGTGCCGGCGAGTCGAACGCAACAGAACCAGTCTAAAGATGCGTAACAAAGGGGTTGTGCACAAATCACGCGAGGTGTTTTGGCTAATTTTTGAGCCCCCCTCCCCCTTGGTGATATTTGGTGAGATTTTTGATTACCCCCCCTTCTCCACATAACCTCTCGTGTATTTTTTTTATCCGACCGGTCAAGGCCACGCGCTCCAAAATTTCGTAAAATAGACTCGCTATTTTGAATTGAAGTGCGAAGTGAAGATTTATGTTTAAAGAAACCCAGAAAAATCTTCTTACTCATGTGGTAGGTATTTTTTCTTAGGTTCATTCACTGTAGAAAAATACACGTGAGGTCTCCTTATACCCCCCCTCCCCCAACGTGATCTGTCGTGATATTTTCGTGATTCCACCCCCCCTATCGAACCTCGCGTGATTTGTGCACAAGCCCAAAGGCGCGTTATCGGAGAGCGCACTTAAACTGGTATTTTGAGTGTTGGACTAGCGCGCACTCAGGTGCCAATTAGAATTGTACACCAAACAACGAACATTTTTTTTGCAGGTAGTAGCTCGTGCGGATTTACTTACAATAGATAAAGAGTTAGCCGTAAGGGCCAGCTTGAAAACTAACGACTATACTACACTCGTATACTTTAGTTTTCAAGCTGAGCCAGTTGAGTTTCTATTGTCTATTGTAATTAGGGTTGCCAACCGTACTATATTATATAGTATTGTACTATATTTTGGCTCTCTGTACTATATACTTTTGGAAAAATATATAATACGCTAAAATACTATATTTCCGATTAAACGTATATTACACTCATGTTTAGTATTTTATCTAAAAGTACTATATTTTTTTGAAATGTACTATATTTTTGATGCCTTATTCTGGAAAATACTATATTCCACCAAAAAAAAGTTGGCAACCCTAATTGTAATAGAAACCGCAAACCGATGCGCCATAAAAATGGTTCAGACTAGGCTACCTGGTCTAGAAGGGCAACTATGCCTTACTGAATTTAGTCTGGTTACATCACTACATGTATCTATGTAAATATATAACAAAGAGTTGGTACCATCGCTCACACTCTTAACTGTCCATCGGTGGACCTTATTCCTTTTGCAATAAAGTCCACCGATGGACAGTTAAGTGTTGCTGTTTGTACAACATCCTAAATACCTCTTTAAGACCATAGGAGGGTAAGTCTTAACAAGAGAATATAATTATAATACTAAAGCACAAACTCATGTCTAGAGAGCTTGCATGTTGCCTGAATTCCAGTTACGTTGCCGGACGGGCTTAGAGCGCTAGGTATTCTGTATACACGTTTCTTGCCGTGGACGAGTTAACGGTAAAGACCGCGTATCTCCACACAACGCGTTCTCAGTATTTATGTGGGAAATGCCGTTTAAAGAGAATATAATTTTTGTACAAATTCATGTCTAGAGCTTGTATGTGGCCTGAATTCCAGTTAGGTTGCTGGACGGGCTTAGAGCGCTAAGTATTCTGTAGGTATAAACGTTTCTTGCCGTGGACGAGTGAATGGTTAAGACTGCGTATCTCCGCACAGTCGCGTTGTCAGTATTGATGTAAGTAATCGCCTTAAGTTGTCATCATAATAAATAGAATAAAAATAGCCTTTATTTCCCTGAAGAGTACAGGTACATCATTATTAACTTATTTAACGTATAAAACTTAAAACAAAAATAAAATACTAAAATCAGGGCGTTGAGAAAACTACTAAGCATATGCGAGGAATACGTAAGTAAACATGGCTTACTGTATAACGCTAAGAAAAGCGAATATATGGTATTTAAGGCCGTCGGAGGCAAGCTACCGGAAAGTGTACCTGCCATAAAACTTCATAATAACATTAATAACGAACTCAAGCGCGTGTATACATTTAAGTATCTTGGACACTATGTCATCGACGACCTTAAAGACCAATTAGATATAGAAAGGGAGCGCAGGGCACTGGCAGTCCGATGCAATATGCTAATAAGGAGGTTTGCACGGTGTAGCCAACAGGTAAAAATAACGTTATTTAAAGCCTATTGTCAGGTTTTCTACACGTGCAGCCTCTGGACTAGTTATACGCAGAAGACTATCAGTTCCCTGCGCGTCCAATATAATAATGGTTTCAGGATGTTGTTGGGGCTGTCCCGTTTCTGCAGCGCATCGGGCATGTTTTCACAAGCTCGCACAGACGACTACTATGCAATAATAGGCAAGAGAACTGCCTCGTTGCTCTGCAGAGTGCGGGCTAGCTCCAACCCCATCCTGGCTACTGTAGCGGGCCGATACGACTCACCTATAATGCGGCATTTTGAGCGTGTTTTAACCGCTACTAGGTGATTATTATTGTTATTGCTGTCTGTGTGTGTGTGTGTTTGTCGATTTATGATTTTGTTCCACTAACACTTAGTTTTTAATATTAATTGTTACTAACCATTATGGGCCATTGTTGTCTTTTAATAAATAAATTAAATTAAATTAAAATTAGGTGGTAAACAATTAGTAAATTACGTGGGAATCATCCATTTCTGGACGAAGGCCTCCTCCATCTCATGCCAGTCGTTCCTGTTTTGGGCTAGGCGGGTCCAGTGGTTTCCGGCAACTGACACGATGTCATCTTTCCAGCGGCGAAAAGGATGTCCGTGTTTCCGTTTGCCCTCGGCTCGTCTGGTGAACCAGTGCAGTGCACTGGTTGTCATCACACTTAAAACAAAAACGCATTTCTAGAATAAGAATTACGGTTTGAAATCGAATGATGAAAAGGAATGTCAAACGATTTAAGGGTTAATATGGTCCAGATTAAAAAAAATACACGATCAAGCCTCATCGCCCCTTTAAAGTCCTTAAAATGCTACATTTAAGGAAAAAATACAAAAGGATGATGTTACAGGCTGGTAATTTTTGCCGTATAATATCTAAGTTCTCCCTATAAACGGTCAATGTTGTTTTGTGTTGATAACCCTAAATGTAAGGTCAAACGAAATCCTTCCCGGACGATTTTAAAGCCGAAATAATAATATTAGGGTAAGGCCGGAGCGCGGCTTGTTTATATTAAACTCCTAATCCTAAAACTACTAACACGTTTTACTGACTTTTGCTTTAAAGTTAGTTTTATAAAATAAACAGTACCTGTACTATGTTTATGAGTACAATATTAAATTTTCACTTTAATCTTCATTTCAGTATTACAGATAATATAATGATATAACATAAGGTCAATTGGGTGAAGACCGTCTATGGGATAAGACCGTCTACAACCTCTTGTCGCTTCTCTAAAAAAAAGTAAATGGTAATTTTTTTTTGAAAACACCCACGAATACGAGAGTTCCTGCCCTATGACGTTATTACCAACGGAAAATATTATACGTATGCCGTCTTCACCACATTTACCATATCCAGTTTTTGTACTTCTAGATATTTCTATAGAAACTGACCCGTTTTCACTGCACTAGAGGGTATTTCAAGTAAGTGTATACATAACTTCAAGGTTTTCTTTTGTTTCAGAGCTGAAAGGGCGCGTGTTCAAAAGGAAATATGCGAGCAAAGTACTTTATAAGCTGTGACTTCCACATTCAGAGTTGTAACATAGTTTAGTTCAAATAGTAACTGCAATTAGGTTAGATCGGTCGCCGCATGCATATCAAAGGTTGCCAGGCAACCGACATACCGACCGCACTTCGTGTATCCTATCGCGGGTATTAAAATGACAGAGGGTTCAACCATTTTGTCCAACCGATTTGTCAGGAAAGCAGGATCATTGGGTAGGTTACAGATGTTGTGCATAATTGTTTTCCATCGTATTTTCTCGGAAACGTTCGTATCTGTCATGCTACTTCAGTCAACCTCAGTACTTTTTGTAACGAATCCGACTGAAATAGCAAGACACGAACGCTTTGCGTGAAAATACGATGGAAAATATGCACTACTAATTATTAGATAGCATAATTATGCACTACATATGTAGTAAATTGGCATGAAACTGGTCAAACGAATTGTCATTTTAGTATCATGAGTCACTGGCAGTGTCAAAACTGACATATACGCTAACGTCTACTCAATTTAGTTTCTATACATCTCGCTCGCACTAATATGCGAGTACGAGCGAGATGCATAGAAAGTAAGTTACATTCTCGATAGCGCTTATGTCAGTGCCAAACTGATGGTGGCACATAGGATATAAAAACAGCTTAGGGTGGTATTCCACCTGTACAATTTCTTTGTCCAATGTGTATTTGCGTCTCACATTTTGCTTAGTGAGAGAGTGAGACGCAATGCACATTGGATCAAGAAATCGGACAGATGGAATACCACCCCTATGTAAACGAAGCAGCGTTGCACCATAATTTCATATCTAGGTGTTATGATGGTTTCATAATACGGAAACGTGTAAGAACTGGCCACCGGCCAATAACTGGCCACCCTAAACTAAAAATGAATTCTATTCTATAAACAGAATTCATTTTAGTATAAGGTTTCAATAACCGGCCAGCCTTCAATAGCCACCTTTAAAATTAATTCTGTTTATAGGTGAATAGAATTCATTTTTAGTTTAGGGTGGCCAGTTACTGGGGAAAGTGGGGAATTACCCTACATCACGAAATAATTTAATTTCTCTGAATTAAAAATAATCAGGAGATTCAACTAGACTTGATTTTCATAAGCATAAGGCCGACCTTCATTTGTAACAGAATGTTACGGTAATTATTAAGAATTTTATTTGTAGTCTTATTTTAATTTGTAAGAATTTAGACTAAAGCATATTTAGATTACGTTGTTTACTGAGAAAATATTCTTAGCTTTAATATTTTTAATTTGTGTGCTTAGTAACATAGCTTGGCTGATGTATTTTATACTGAAATTGTGGAATTTCTATAACGATTGTATTTTTTTTAGTTTTCTACGAAGGTTTGATATGTACCTTATTTAATGTAGTAAATTATGTAATTATATTTGTATTTAGTATACATTGTAAGATGTTGATCTGATACAAAAAATATTACCGACAATAAGTAACTTGCCTGTTTTAAGAAGTGTGCTTAATCCTTTTTACAAGATTTTATCCTGCCTTAGGCCTCTAGTCCGCGGCACGGTTTGACCACAGCGCCGCTAAGACCGCTGACAATGCAATATAATGATGACATTGAACCGATCTGATGATGTAGATTGTAGACCTAAGGACCATAGGTAATAGGTGATACTGAACTGATAAAACAACTCAGAGTTGTTGTTGTGTTAATGTTAGAATCGTCTCGAAGAATATATTTAGTATGACTGCTGGAAGAAAAGTGCAATCGGCGATAAAAGTACTTAAAAAAAACACTATTATTACCATTTGATTCAGGTCGTCGCCTTACACAATTCCGTTTTTGCACGTGAGATAAGTTATCCGTCATTTTCTAATTAATATCGTTAGTAAGAGGCTGAACCTAGTAGGTATATCACGGCCGCGATTTGGTGTCTTGGTACCCATACACACCTTACACATGTAAGTTGCGGAAAGTTTTTAAAAAGTTGTAAGTTCTCGGAAATTTTAAGAAGAAATAAAGGAAGTCTTCAATTTGGAAATGGAAAATTTCGGCAACCAGTCATTTTTGTACCTGGTTTATAAAAAACAAAGGTTTAAGATGACATTTATTTCATAATCCTTTAGAGTTTTTAGGCGGCGCGCGAACTCGCATGCGATTTTAGTTACATTGCGGACTGTTGGTTAAGTCCAATTCAACCGACCGATCAAAAACCGCAATGTAATGAAACTGGCATGCGAGTTCTCGCATCGTCTAAATGAGGCCTAAGCTCACTCTTACCTTGCTGATGGCAAGGTATGGAAGTGTGCACATAGGTCATTTCTCTTCGCCGAGACAGACTAGCTATCGACTGTTTTCTTATTCAAGAAACGGTTGTACAGCTACTGAATGTCTACCTCGAACCATGTTCGACGTGTTGCCTCCCTGTTACACTTACGTACGAATTTACAAGTGCGACAGAGGCAACACGTCGAACGTGGTTCGAGATAGGCCCTCTGATCCCGCACGAGGAATTTTAGTTCTAATACTTCTAATTGTTCCTTTCTGTACTCAAAAGTTTTTCTTCAAAATTGGTGAAATAAATATCTACAATAATAGTACAGTCGCCATCAGATATATCGGAGCGGCCAAGGTGTTCACAATATCTGAACACGCGCTCTAACGCCCTGACAATAGAGGCGTGTTCCGATATTTGTGAGCACCTTGGCCGCTCCGATATATCTGATGGCGACTGTACAGCCCATAATTAAACAGAAACCGGTTTTAGCCGATATACAGCCTGGCAAAAAAGAGTAGAAATTTAAAGGGGCGACACTACAGTGTTGCCACTTTTAAATTTCTACTCTTTTTGCCAGGCTGTAAGCCAGTCAGTTTCGCAATTTTCTTCAGAAATATCTCTAAAACGTCTAACAATTTCCTTGGAATGGAAACTTCCTTTATTTCTTGTGATTAAAAAAAAAATCCGAGAACTTTTTCAACTTTTTTACCGTACCGGTAAAATGGTGTGACTAGGAAAAAATGGGGTTACTTAATGGTTTTAAAAGGCTACAAATATAATGACCACCAAAAAATACTTTGGTACCCTAAATAAAAAATCATGCTTACCAAAAAAAAATACTGAACACCAAAAAAATAAGGCCTAAAAATACAAAAGTACCACCACTTTAATTATGACTGCACTTCAAATTGTATTCAAATACCAAATATATTGAATGATCACCAAAAATCATTAATGATCACCAAATCTTGAAGACCAAATTAATGCGATATTTTCACCTAAATAAACCACTATGATTACCAAAAAATTTATACATATTACCAAATAAAGTAAACTGATGCCAAAATTACTAGCCCCTCCCGCTCAACCCCCCGTAGCCCGCACCGCATACCTACCTAACCTAATCTACTTTTCTAGTAGCATTTCGTTATGCTACTAGAAAAGTAAGTTAAACTGCTATTAGTTAAGTGGGTTAGGTTAGGTTAGCACTGCGACCCTTACAGAAACGAAATGGTACTAGAAAAGTAGGTTAGGTTAAGTTTCAACTGCTACCCATACAGATACGAAACGCTACTAGAAAAGTGGGTTAGGTTAGGTTTGAACTGCGACCCATACAGAAACGAAATGCTACTAGAAAAGTGGGTTAGGTTAGGTTTGAACTGCGACCCTTGCAGAAAAGAAATGCTACTAGAAAAGTGGGTTAGGTTAGGTTTGAACTGCGACCCTTACAGAAACAAAATGCTACTAGAAAAGTGGGTTAGGTTAGGTTAGAACTGCGACCCTTACAGAAACAAAATGCTACTAGAAAAGTGGGTTAGGTTAGGTTAGAACTGCGACTGTTACAGAAATAAAATGCTACTAGAAAAAGGTGACGAAGTGGATTAATTAATTTAATAGGATAACGATATATTAAATAATTGCACATTTTTAAGTAAAATGTGGTTACAATTTTGTGATCATTTACTATTTTTGCGTTTACAATGATTACTTTGGAGCCATTTGCTTTAATAGGATAGCAAGATTTAAAAATTTGGTTATCATTTTACATTAAAATGGAGTTCTAATTTTGGTGGTCATTTTACTATTTTTGGGTTTACAATGATTATTTTGGTGTCATTTTCTTTAATAGGATAGCAAGATGTAAAAATTTGGTTATCATTTCACATTAAAATGGGGATTGAAATTTGGTAATCATTGACTATTTTTGGGTTAATAATGATTATTTTGGTGTCATTTCCTTTAAAAGGATAGTAAAATGTAATAAAATTGGTAATCATTTCACATTAAAATGGTGTTATAATTTTGGTGATCATTCATGATTTTAGGGTGGTAAAATAGATTTTTTTGGTATTAAATTTTACTAAATCTGGTGATCAGTTAAATAGCAGCCGTTTTAAAACGGTCCCAAAATTCGCATACATATTCGATTACTCGAATTGTTCAAGTAACTAGAGTTAGACCAAAAAAAGTCTGCAGCGATTTTGATAGCCCACGCAGTGCAACTGTCATAATTTCATAAAAGTGTGACGTTTAAAATAACACTTGCACTTCGTGGGCTATCAAAATCGCTGCAGACTTTTCTTGGTCTAACTCTAGTTAAATTGTTAATGACTTCATATTTACCTACTACCAAAAATCCTGTGATTTTTTTTAATTATGGCCCACCTCGTTTACGGTAACACATTTGTAAGCTTCCTCATCATCATTCTTAATTTGGGAACAAGAATTCCGAAATAATACTTGTTATACAAACAGCAACACTTAACTGTCTATCGGTGGACCTTATGCCGGTATCGTCTTGGGTCGTCCCATTCGTTTTTCGTCAAGTTCTTAAATTAGTCTTATTCTGCTTTCGTCACTCATTCTACATCGAAAGCCATGCACCGACGATTGTGACGAATGTAGAATGAGTGACGAAAGCAGAATAGGACTAATTTAAGAACTTGACCAAAAACGAATGGGACGACTCAAGACGATACCCTTATGCCTTTTGTAATAAGGTTTATTTTAGACAGTTAACTGTGTGGGCGATACAAATCCATTTTGATCTGATATGAACGATTTGTATTTAGTGTTACCACATTAATTAAATTGATAGCGAACATTTAATTTGGAATCTAATTATTTATGCATAATATTACCGTTGCATCGGTTTTGGCATTAAAATGCAAATGGCGGTCGAATACCGGAGTCGATTTGTATGATTAAACATTCAACTAGATTATGCAGACTAATGTATTTTATATTAATTATTAAGTTAGCTAATTAGCGAGCAAATGTATTTTATATAAATATTGTTTGTTTTGTATTATGTGTGAACTAATAACTGATTTATTAAAGAGGATTGACTGAAAGTTGTTTGGTTTTTGTTTCTCACTCTTCCATATTAGCAGGGGTGCGAAACTCCTCCCTTCGGGCAAACTCGGCTCCGCTCGGCTCAGCATTGCTCCGAGGGTTGACACAACTTGACCTCCCTTTGCGTGCACGACCACAGATAAGATAATGACTTGAATTTTGACAACCCTAAATAGCCGAAAGGGATAGTGCCATTTATTAGAAAGGGACAGCATTGTTCGACCCTGAAACGCTGTCAAACTTCGGTTTTGTAAGTTTCCTGTCTGTACGGTAGTACTATTATTTATTCTGTGATATTAGCGCAACAGTGACAGTTGCGTTACGTTCGCTATGGAGCGTAAGCGATTGGCATGTTGGCTACGCGGCCTGGCCTGTATTACCATCTCTAATGCGCGTTCATACATTATCCATAGATTGCAGTTTGGCTGGCAATGTATGCGCAGGGGAATCGTTGATGAAGCGAGCTTTCCCAACGTGCTCTATCAGTAAGCCGAACCATGTTAATTCATACACGCTCTCACTGTTTTAGTACCTATTTAGTTAGTGCTCAATTCACGAAGGTATTCTTTTTTTTTGTCTCAAAAGAGCGTGCAGTCTTTAACGGTAAGTACTGCCGCTGAAAAAGATCGGATGGGCGATGGACTGTATTTAAATGATAAGAGGATTTTACCTTCGATATTGAGCAAGTATATTTAATTATATTTTAGTATTTACAAGGAATTTGAAAAACACAGCATTTGACACGAACACGACCAATCTGAAGATCTATAATGTCAGTTTCTTTAAGTTTAAGACAGTTGTGTAGGTGTGGTGTCGTTGTATAGGTCTTTTAAAACGAATAAGGGTCTTCAAGAACCATTTTTTGATCAACTTAATATTTTCGGAAATAATCGATCAGAAAGAAAAAAAGTTGTGTTTTACCCTTTAGTTCCCCTAACTTTTGAACTATGGGTCCAAAAAATTTGAAAAAAATCGTGAAAACATAGCTTAGTAAAGACTTTCAAGGAAAAATATAGCGAACCTAATCGGTATAAGTAGCTGTTTTTGAGTTTTTGCAAATAGTCTATTTTAACAGACGGGTAACTACGGAACCCTACACTGAGCATGGCCCGACATGCTCTTGGCCGGTTTTTTTATATTTTATCAGCAGGTCGCTTAGTTTGCTTAATCTAAACAAATTTTATTTTAAATTTTATTTTAATTTTTATATTTTATTGTTAAATTTTATTTTTAGAATGACTATGATTTATGATTATTAATGATTATGTGAATATCTTTTATGCATGAATTAGTCTTAATTTATTATTATTTATTTCTTTGACATTTAATATTTCTTGAAATTAAAATTAGGTATAAGTTAAAATCCTATATTGTACACCCTAGCAGGGTATCATGTACCTACCTACTTGCCAAATGTAAGACCAAATGTACAAATGAACATGATTACAATGGAATAAATGATATGATATGATATGATATGATATTTTTATTTATTACAAAAAAACGACGTTTTCTTAAATCGTCTATTTTTTATCTCTTATTTAACTTTAACAGCCTGTAGCTCCTAAAGTATTGATTGTAGAGTAAAAATAAACATAACCAAATTTGTAGTAAATTTTATGTTAAAACTTTTGTCCGAAGTAATTATAATGCTATTCGTACAGATATTCGAGATATGAGCAAAAATATGAAAAAAGGTACATTCAACCCCCCCCCCCCCCCTACACCCTCAGCACACCCCCTACCCTCGAGGACTTTTAGTATGTTTATCTGGACACCACAAGGTATACCTGTACCAATTTTCAAAACTACACGAATTATTTCCGCAGATTTTTCTAATTTGCTTAAGGCCTATTGACTTCCTTGAAACGATGTGACCCTTCAAAATTGTACATGTGTTGTCCGTTCCCAGACGAGATTGCCAGTAATTAACATCAAAATATTTTACTACAGCAACATTGCTAGAACCGGCTGTCTATAGATACGATTTCTAGGAACAAATCAAATTATTTTGATTTGTATTTTATGAAGTAGTCATATGTAAATTATTATTTATTTTTTGATATATGTATATTATTATCTATTATATTTCAGTTTGTCTTTGTCTATGTTCATAAAATCTACGAAGGGTAGACGTGCCTCTACCCTCCTTGATAAAATAAAAAAAATCTTTGTCAATTGGCCTCTTTGATAGGCCTTGATTTGGGTCTGGCCGGTAAGAACATAGACGAGATAAAAGTCTGTAATGTCAATGCTGTCATTTAAGTCATTTAATGCAAAAATATCAATTTTCATATAAAACGATTTATTCACTTGAAATTTATTTATTTACCTATTAATTTTAAAAATAAAATCTATTCATATGTACGAGCAACATATCTAAATGCGTCTTCGCACAGACTTAGTTAAATTTAAACCGTTGTCTCTCTTCCTTCCTTGCTGTATGTATCCGGCAATGGCGACTTTATCAACAATTCTTATCCGGATTATGGAAAGCCCTAATGTGTGTGTGGAAACCGTTGTAGTAAATCAGAAACAGCGATAATTTCAAGGTAAGATATATATTAATCTTTAAATAAAAATGAGCGTGCTAATTACCAAATTCAAATATAATAATTTAATCTTACTATCCCCGTAAGTCCCGCGGACGCTATATCGCGTCCGAAATTATAATCAAAATTCAACATAGATGTAAAACCCCACATTGTTTAAGCTGGTAACCCTAGGAATTAGCGACGTTAGTAATTAGGAAGATAGATTATATTGTTTAATTTTTTGACTATTTTGTTTTAGAAAGTGAATCAGCAGATGGCTTAAGCGTGAGATAATAATATAATCCTGGGCCGTCATATGATTTCTTGGAAAAAGCTCAGAAGGGCACGTATCTGCCGCATATCCAAACTAGTTTCCCGGTGACCAAGAACGCTGCGCGGAGCTGTGAAGCAGAAAATGTCCGATAACCGGATAGATGTAATAACAACTTGTAACCATTTGCCATATCAGTGTATGTATTCATATGTATTATGAAAATATTTATATCTTAATAATACGTAACTTTTTGTTACCTTTTATATTTCACGAATTTCTGAATATAGTACCTAATCATTATCTTTTAACGTATTTTTTTACTTATTTGTGAAATGCTAATTTAAGAGCCCAACAACGTGCACACTAGCGCCACTGCTAAATAATCGTGATTATTTAAATTTAACGACATGTATTTAAAAAAGGGGCCGCTACGGACTGTATTGTGTATTTAGGTACCTTTTGAATACATCAAACTAGATTTTATGTTGCTGGATTCGTCGATCTATGAGCTCAAAACAAAAACGGCCGTTTTAACTTTGGACGGGTAGATTGACGAATCCAATAACATAAAAACTAGTTTAATGTATTCAGCAGTGGCGCTAGTGTGCACGTTGATGGGCTCTTAAAAACCTGACCCCAACAAAAAAGAAAAAAATACAAAAATAAATTCCCTCTCTGGGATTCGAACCCAGGACCATTAGCTTCCTGAACTGGATTACTGCCAATACCCGCTAGGCTAAACGGGTTGTCAATTCTAATTACAGAGCGCTAGTAGTATAAACGAACTTTTGAAAGGGACATTTCTTTGTATGGAGTTATCGTTCTTCTCCTAGTGAGTATTATATTCTTTGGGGTAAAAGAAGAATAAAGGCTCCAAAGAGTCTGCAACAGCCGCTTATGGACATTTGCTACTCAACCGCGGTGCCTTACATATGTCGCAGTCGGATCGTATAATCCGCCGTATTACATTACGGCTAGCCGTTTTCAAAAACAGGGGCGTTTTGAAATGCGGCGGTTTAACGATTAGCCGGATTGAATGCGGCTGAATGAGAATCCGCCGGAATGTATTCGACGCCATACGTTCTTCAACACGGCTAGCCGTAATGTAATACAGCGAGTCATTAGCCGCCGCTTTGACAGTTTTTAGTTCCCATTTTTAACACTCGTGGCGCTGCCTGACAAACGCTGGGGTATCCATCAAATCTGAAGTTCGTCGGACTGTTTCTTTACAAAAAACATTTCCTTCGCAACTTAACTAGACGGAGCCCCGCTTCGCGGGGCTCCTATTTCTGAGCGGTTTGCCCTTCGGGCATCTGAAGCTACCTAACGAACCTAACCTATACCTACCTATTGATTTAGTGAGACGTCCGTGAAAACATTACACTTTGGGGAAAAAAGCGTAGGTAGGTAAGTAGGTTAGGTTCGTTAGGTAGCTTCAGATGCCCGAGGGGCAAACGGCCCAGAAATAGGAGCTCCGCTTGCGGGGCTCCGTCTATTTAAGTTGTGAAGGAAATGTTTTGGAAAAGAAACACATGTAGTGCGGTGGGACCATGGTAAAAATAAATTAAATTGCAAACATTTGTCAAACTCCGGTTACGTAGGCGACCGAAAGAACTGGTCACTCTACAATCTAAAATAGTAGTACGATGCGGCTAAACGTAGGCCGCCTTATTGAAGAACGTGTCGCAATGACAATCCGGCTAATCGTCGAACCGCCGCATTTCAAAACGCCCCTGTTTTTGAAAACGGCTAGCCGTAATGTAATACGGCGGATTATACGATCTGACTACGACACATATACTCCGCCGGCCCCAATTTCACCACGGTGACAGGTGCGACGATTGTAAAATCACTGTTGCTGACGTCACAGGCATCCATGGGCTACGGTTACCACTTACCATCGGGCGGGCCGTATTCCTGTTTGCCACCATCATTGTTTTATTTTAAAAAAACTTTATTATATCGGAAAAAAACAGATATTTCTTTTGCGAAGTTTCTGACAATTGTCAAGATTTAGGCGAATTGTAGGTAATTCTTGACAGGTAATGAGT
Organism: Cydia splendana; assembly: GCF_910591565.1. NCBI lineage: Eukaryota > Metazoa > Arthropoda > Insecta > Lepidoptera > Tortricidae > Cydia > Cydia splendana. The sequence continues at coordinate 4,362,786 of NC_085968.1, forward strand.
TATATGTCGGAATTTCGTGACAATTGTAGTGTTTTTTGTGACAATTGTCATAAACTTAGCAAGAGAAATATCTGTTTTTTTCCGATATAATAAAGTTTTTATTAATAAAACAATGATGGTGGCAAACAGGAATACGGCCCGCCCCATGGTAAGCGGTAACCGTAGCCCATGGATGCCTGTGACGTCAGCAACAGTGATGTTTTACAATTGTCGCACCTGTCACCGTGGTGAAATTGGAGCCTGGTACTCTCTTCCCGTCTTTCCTAGGTCACCTAACTGACACAAGCCTACGTCATCATGCGACAGCGCTATATGATAATATGCGATAGCGCTATATATAGCGGCCATGTTATTGTGACGTAGGCCTGTGTCACTCTGGGAAGAGAATACCATGTTTTATTAGACTATGCCGCGGTGTAACTAGCGTGATGGGACCATATTTATAGGTACGTATACCTAATCTAACTCGTCATCGGAATACAAGTCAATATTTCATAGGGAGTAAGTAGTAGAGTTATTATGACTATATTAGGTTCCGTAGGTACTTTCCTTTTCCAGCCTGGCTGCCACTAGATTCGAGCGAGGTGATATAGGAATATCCTCCTTTAATTTAAACCCTTTAGCGCATACGAAGCCATATACAGGGTGTCCCAAACTTATGGGACATGAAGGGGAAGTACCTTAAATATCGTAGATAGTGTATTTTGCTCAAAGAAGACTTTATGTTATTTTTAAAAGTTAGTAATTCTGCATTCATAGATTTTCTAAAAATTACTTGCTTCGTCTGGGAATCGACCCGACTTAAATCTCAAAAACAAAACACCTACTTTTATGATGCCAATCGAAAGAATAGCTAAAAAATAATAACTCTGCTTAAGTAACATTGTATTTTAAAAGAAAGGAACAACGTGAAATTAGTCATTTTAATCAAATTAAAAAAATACATGAAACTGCCGCAGCCAATTAAGTGGGTATTTTTTTGGAAATTAATTAATTAAATGCTCAAAATGTGATCCCTCTTGTCTTACGAAAATCGCCAATCTTTTAATGAGTCCGCTGCCTGTTGATTTTCTTATCATATTATGGTGAACACTCGATGTGATATGGCACAATTCTGTTTGCAACTCGCCCACGTTCTCGTATCGCTTTTTGTATAGCTTATCTTTCACGTATCCCCAAAAGAAGAAATAATTCACCATAAAATGATAAGAAAATCAACAGGCAGCGGACTCATTAAAAGATTGGCGATTTGCGTAAGATAAGAGGGATCACATTTTGAGCATTTAATTAATTAATTTACAAAAAAATACCCACTTAATTGACTACGGCAGTTTCATGTATGTTTTTAATTTGATTAAAATGATTAATTTCACGTTGTTCCTTTCTTTTAAAATACAACGTTACTTAAGCAGAGTTATTATTTTTTAGCTATTCTTTCGATTGGCATCATAAAAGTAGGTGTTTTTTTTTTGAGATTTAAGTCGGTTCGATTCCCAGACGAAGCAAGTAATTTTTAGAAAAACTATGAATGCAGAATTACTAACTTTTAAAAATAACATAAAGTCTTCTTTGAGCAAAATACACTATCTACGATATTTAAGGTACTTCCCCTTCATGTCCCATAAGTTTGGGACACCCTGTATATGACAGTTATATATGTAATCATCATCATAATTTAAGAGCTTTGCTCTTGTCGGTGGAGTAATCGCCACTCATTTCTTTCTTGTGCCAGTCTTTTAATTTCCTCATACGACGCATTATTTTTTATTTGGCTGAGATAAGTAATTCTAGGTCTCTCTCTCTCTCTCTCCTTCTCTTGTTTTTTTCAATCCAGCCTTCCTGGATGTTTAGGAAAAAGTTGTCATGCCGTGTAAGGTACCATCATACCTCTCCTATTTCTTATTGCATTTAATAAGCATCGCTTTTCTCCTATCATACTCAGGACCTCTTCATTCGTCTTTCTTTCAGTCCAGCTAATCCTTTCCATCCTTCGCCAGCACCACATTTCGAAAGCTTCCAACATTTTCTAACTTTTTGTCTCAGTGTCCATGCCTCACTCGCATACAACTAGGGTTGCCAGATCGAAAAGCGCTATTATCGGGAAAAAATATAAATTTTTCGGGATTTTGGGACTTAAGTCGGGAAAAAAAACACTCAAATTAAAGTCGGTACCTAATTGTATTAAAAACAACGATATTTTACATTATTGGAACTACGAACTGACAGCGGCCGGCGCCCAGTTCGGAACTTGAAATTATTGTTTTATAACGTGAAGCTGTTTTTCGGGACAATGTTCGCTTTGTCGGGAATCGGGAACACATGCTAAAAATCGGGAGAATCCCGCCCAATCCCGACCATCTGGCAACCCTTCATACAACGCAATGCTCCAGATAAACACCTTTATCAATAGTTTTTTGGCTTTTGGCTTATATGTACCCAACAAAAACTTAAATGTGAAATGAGAGAGCCAAGTTCAATATTAAGATTATTAAGATCTTTGTATCTTCCTATTATGTTCTGCTAACATTAACGTTTATTTTTATAGTTTTATTTTTATTTGTTACCTACTAATATAATCTTGTAGGTAAAAATATGGATACCTTGTGCCTGAAATAAAATATTTTCATAAGAATATAGAATATGTGTCGTTATAGGTGCCAAGTTCTGTGCTGTGTAGAAAATCCTGAAATTATAAAGGATTTGTTTTGGCTAGTTATATACAGGGTGGAACATTTCGAGAGACTGAGCTGAAAAGATAGGGTTATCTAAGTGATCTACAATCGGGTTATTATAATCGTAAAGCTGGATTTAAAAGTAAAACAAAATCATTAAAATGAAATACTTTTGCATCAGTGACAACCCTACAAAGTTATTTACATTTTAAATTGACATATGTCATGTCATTCAATAGGATCTACTTGCTAGGGTTGAAACATACAGATTTTCGCACTAATGTTTAACAAACTGATTCTCAAAAACGGTTCGAAATATTAACGTGATTAATAAGTGAAAAATAAAGTACGCGTCCTGAATAATTCCCAGTTTGCGTAAAAGTCCTTCGTTCTGTTCCACCCGATATATGGCCTATGCGTAAAAACTAAGAAAAAAAAATCCTTAATTCTTCGACTGCGCGCGCCGACTTTGAAATTGAGTTTAATTTACTATTTACCTAGAATCTGCAAAATTATGTTAATGTTACACAGAATAAATTGTAGGTAAGTTGAGTGAACTCGAAACTATTCTACATTGTGGCGCCAGACTGCATACTTTGTCAAGACTCCAAACTGAATGTTTAATGCCTCCGCAAAATCGGCTGGAAGAAAATGTAATACCGGCAATTATATAAACGACCAGTGGCCTATTTTATAAAGCTACAAGTTACAATTTACAAGCGGAAGTCTCTTTCTAACCCTATGTGTTAGAACGAGACTTCCGCTTGTAAATTGTAACTTGTAGCTTTATAAAATAGGCCACAGGCGTCCTCATTGTGAAACGACGTAACGTGTTTAGGTTGAATTCTGTTGGAGCGTTCTGCAGAAGTTCGCAAACGCGCGTATTTGACGAACCACGGCAAATGCCTCAGTGCTCGGGACAGACTCATTTCATTAGATACACGTTAAAGGTAGGGTGTCAAATATTACGCCCTTTTCTTGTTTCTACGGGTAGACCCGAGAGACGTAAATCAGCCAAAACTCGCACACAAACTGACTAAAAAGCTGAAAACTCTATCTGTTCCCGCGCTTAAAACGTTTCACCTGCGCACACAACCTAAACCTGCACCGCTAACGTTCAAGTGACTCCCCAGTGTCACTATATTACTGACGGTACAAATTGAATAAGGTTTTGTAAAGCACATCTAGCGTAGGTACGTAAGGCCCCGTGCATGAACTATTAGGGGGCAGCATAGGAGACGTCAGATTTTTGGCGCGAGTAAATGTGTCGTTTATGCTTCCGTAGATGGTAGCACTTGCTTTGGCAATGTACATGACTGTGCACATATGTTTCCGATTCAGGCCACAACGCGCACGGTCCCTATAAGACATATATGCGTGCGTCACATGTTTTTGGTCCTCCAGACTCCACATTCGCGTAAACGCGCGTTTACAAACGCCCGCGCCAAACGTTCACCTGCACACAACCTAAACCTGCACCGGTTACGACGTTCTACTACCAGTCCCGCTAACGTTCTAGCGACTCGCTAGTGTCACTAATTACTGGAACAAATTGAAGGCTTTGTAATGCAGACTCCATGTCGCAGAGCGTGCATGAGTGACAACTTACCTGCTTGTTTCATTACGGCGGAACGTGCCACGTATTTAATTTAAAGCTGCAATTCGTGCGCAGTTTGAGGTAAAACAATGAGCGCTAGGTTTTTGTACTAGGTTGTATGCAGTGGCATTCTTAGAACGGTGTGATATGTTATATAACTGCATTTTATAATGTTTAGAAGACTAATTTGGTAAGCACAGTGCTACTTATATGAGTGAATTGCAAAAAACGTAATTAAGTGCAGTTAAGAAGCTGTAATTAGTCTTAACTTAATTGATTCATTTGTGTTACGAAAATTAACTATGCTCACACACAGCACACTTTCATGCATCTAACTTTAGTTAGAAGTTAGATGCATGAAAGTGTGTTGTGTGTGAGCATAATGCTATAGATAGACTTATATGTGTACGAATTAAGTACAATAAATACACAACGTGCACATTAGCGCCACTGCTAAATAATCGTGATTATTTAAATTTACCGAAATATATTTAAAAAAGGGGGCCGCTATTACTCTATTTTGTATTTAAGTACCTTTTGAATACATCAAACTAGTTTTTATGTTGCTGGATTCGTCAATCTATGCGTCCAAAGTTAAAACGGCTGTTTTTGATTTGAGTTCATAGATCGACGAATCCAGCAACATAAAAACTAGTTTGATGTATTCAAAAGGTACCTAAATACAAAATTCAGTACGTAGGGGCCCCCTTTTTTGTTACATTTAAATAATCACGATTATTTAGCAGTGGCGCTAGTGTACAAGTTGATGGGCTCTTAAATAGAAATGGCTTAACTGTGGTAACACAATGGAATCAATTAACTTTAGACTAATTACAGGTGCTTAACTATGTACAAATTTATTGCAACTCACTCATATACCTCTCGCGTCGAATGATGGTCCCTATGACACTTCCTTCAAGTCTCTTTTTAGTAAGGCCTAATTTAAAAGTAATTGAAATAATATGTTCTCCGTAGGTATTTTATTACTGTACGTACCTAAATGTTACATTTATAAATAATTCAATGTGCTAAATTACCAAAAAAATGTGTACAACATTTTATGTGAAAAATCATTTAAAAAAATCTCCAAGTAGGCCTCAAGGGCTCTTTTACAAGTCAATACAACATTTACAGTGACAAAGTGACATGAAAAATTCAAAGCAACATTTATAAATAAAATCCAACAGCCGATACCTGGGTAAACATTACATTATAATAACCTTAAAATAAATAACTAAAATAGACAACAAAAACGAGGGACCACCGCAAATGAATTGATTTCAGTAATCAATGTAACAGAAATGTATAACAGGCCTATTCGGATTTCGAGATAATCACAAGATCTTGAGACGATTTAGAGATCAACTAGATCTACATTAGATATCGACTAGATGTGACTTGGATATCTAAGTCATAACTTGTCGAAATCGTTCAAGAGGACCTCCAGAATCGCGGAAACGTCAAATTTGACATATGTATCTTACAAATATCTTTAAATTATCCGTATCGTAACTTGTTGAAGTCTAGTAGAAATCTAATTCATTTTCCGAATCGAGCCGTAAGTCTCTATGGTAAATTCTAACCTCTTTTTAATTTAACTATTAACTTACAGTCTTACACATTTTACAAGATTTTCACAAACGGCCATTTATATTATATTCGTGTCATGATTCCGCGTTCTGGCGGACAAACATAATTTAATTCCCATTAAAACGTTTATGAAACGATATTATTTTCCTGCGCGTTTACCAATCTACGCAGCGCAGATAATTACTTTTCTATTTTAATGATTAACGAACGTCGACAGTCAATAAAAATATTGTTATTGTTATTGTTATATTAGCATGGACAATTAAACAAGAAGACTGGCAAGTGTGTATGCTAAGTTGCGTTCCTCCGGTATTCAGCGCCATCTATTGAACTAATTAAGAGTCAAACAAAATAGGATTCGCAACTGTCAAAGATTACTATGGCTGGCGACAGCATGGCGGGTTTACTTGTTTGATTATATGGGGCATTATCTACGAAAAGGGACCTTATTTTCGATGGCGCTTTTCATAGATAACGTCACATATGAGGCTTAAAAAAAACAAGAATTTGACACTTTTCGTAGAACCGATAGTCTGATAGGTTAAACCTATGCTGGCGCCATCTGTAAAATACTTCGACCGGCCGACCCCATGAACCCTGAGACCTCTTCAAAATAATTCCAACAGATGTCGCTGCGGAACACGAATCCAAAAGTATAATAGGTCTATATAAGTACTGTACTGTCATCCATAGGTGATACTGGTTCGGTTCCGGCTCGAAGGACCAAAAAATGTGGTGGATTATATAACTATATATATCGAAGTCTATTGATACGAACACATATTTTCCATTGGTTCTTTTAGAAATATAAAAAATAAAGTGCTTTTGGTACAAGATTAAATAAAAAAGTGAGGCTATTATTTACATGTCATTGTTTTAAATCTAGAAAACGAATATAGTAAAGCGCGTGAAGGTTTTTAATACCGAACAAGTACCAAACAAAATGGATGCAATAGGGTATTTGACTACTAGTCAAATCAGTTTCTTGTTTCGAAATGTCAAAACGGTTTTGCTACTATGGAATTTATATGAATCACTAGCATGTGACGTCACAATCAAATTACCTACTCTTTATAGTTTTATACGGGTTTTAAAATAGAAATTGTGTCTAAAAATAACTAATGTCTACGTTTCTCTATTAATCTTCTGGTGCTTTATTTCATGCAAGGTATAAAATAATTTATTTTAAATACAGTAGTCAAATACCCTATGCAACTGAGACTGTTAACCAGTGTTAGTGCCAGTTGCACCAAACCGCCTGTCACCGTTAAATTTTATTGTATGGAAAGTTTCATAGTTGACTGCTGAGTGACGTTGATCAGTCTGTCAAATGTGGTTGGTGCAACTGGCCCTTAGTGACGCCATCTGGCAATAAGCTGAATATATTATGGGAGTAGCACCATTTTGTATACGTCGTCACTCTTCTTGTTTTATTCGCCCATTGTATTAGGTACTAGGTTTCAGGAAAAACGACGTAGGCTAATTAAAGTCAGTGTCGAGACTCATTGGGTACGATGGATCGCTCGACAAAAAGCAGGGCATGAGGTGACAACAAAAACGAGGAACCCGCAAATGAATTGATTTCAGTAATCAATTTTTTACTTCACTTGCCGAGTTGTGGTCATGTGTTCTCAAAGCTTACCGAGCTAAAGAGAGTGTCGTCTATCTTTTTATTCGCCATCTTCAACCAGAAATGTCACATTTAACAGCTGACAGATCATATCCATAACAAATCCAGATCAAATTCATAACTTGTTATTACTAGTGGCTCTGTGAGCTGTAGACCTCGCGAGCATATCTTATTGGGCACGATGAAAATAATATATAGTAAAAAAAAATACGATAAGTGCAAATAAAATATAAAAAGTTATATCCCAGCATATAATTACTGGGGATCGAACCCAGACCTTCTGTGCAAACAAAAAAAGCGAACGTTTGCAAAATACGCCGTGATGGTTCTTACTTAAGGTGACGAAATTTAGCTACTCATTCTCAAGTAAAAACTAAATATCTTAATACCTCCAAAACCAGCGAAATAAAATTTCAGAATTTTTGGCCATTTAATCTGTAAACATGTCTCAAAAAGAATACAATCTTATGATACCGATACGACTATTTGTTTAAGCGCGAGCTATCACAACTCTTCCATTTTGAAAAAAATCCAAAAACTGGCTCGACAATTTTTTTTTATCGAATCATAGAATTCGGTTACAAAATTTCACAAGAATCGGTTAATAATTGCGACCTGTAGAGGAGAACATCCGGACATACAAACTAAAATATCTTAATACCTCCAAAACCAGCGAAATATTTTTTCGAATTTTTGGCCATTTAATCAGTAAACATGCTTAAAAAAGAATACACTCTTATGATACCGATACGACTATTTGTTTAAGAGCGAGCTGTCACAACTTTTCCATTAAAAAAAAAATCTAAAAACCGGCTCGACAATTTTTTTTTATCGAATCATATAATTCTGTTACAAAATTCACGAGAATCGGTTAAGAATTGCGACCCGTAGAGGAGAACATCCGGACATACAAAAGCAAAATGCCCGAGTCTAAGCGTAGACCTTCGCTACGCTTCGGTTAATAATCTGAATAAGCCTCTGTTTTTATCTTTTTTTTCAGATTCTGAAAAAAAGAGCTTAGCGAATTGAGCCGTTTCCGAAAATCTAGCTTCATCTTTTGGTTTTGTTACGATTTAGATGAAATTTGGTATGGAGATCATTTGAGGCCCGGGAAAGGACATTAACTACATTAACACTAACTACGTTCTACGTTCACTAACTTCTGTTAGCGACTTCGTCTGCGACCACGTACTAGCTTCTGCCAGTACCTATCGCTATAACTCCATATTGCACGTAGTACTTGGTATGAAAACCTAGCGTGTTCCGACTTTAGGTATCTACTTAGATAATTATAATTATTAAAATATTCTTCATCTTTTCAGGGCGCGTGGAAGCCTAGCTAAAGTATAAAGAAGCTATTAGCCTCATGCATGACTTTTTACACGACTGCCCAAACAAAAAGAGTGTATTGTTTTCAGCGTTCATGTTTGTATGTATGTGAGTTTCTTTATTCCACCTTAACTTCTGAATGCCTTAACCGATTTAGACGTATGATACATCATTAGAATCCTTACGTCATCCCGGGTGACATAGGCTATGTGACGTCATTATAAAAACAATATGGCGGACTTAATACGCCATATTACGCAACCTTTAGAAAAAAATATCGTGCAAACCTATCGAGTAGGGTATCAAAATGAAGGGCTGTGAAAGCTGATTATTAATGTATATGCAACATGTGAGTTAAAGTATAAGTTCGAGAAAGTAAGAATTGACAAAATATGTTAAGAAAAGCTTATCTCATAAAACCAAATATTATTATTGAATGGGATACTTATTAAAATAAAAGGAAGGGGTTTGACCGCTGATCATAAAAAAATAGAAATTTACTATATTAGGTAGGTACATACTACTCATAGTTTTTAAAATATGTTCTTAATTGCGCTAATGGAATAGAAAAGTTTAAAATATAACTTCTATTTATTAATCGACACGATGCAGAGTCCGTCTAAGCTAACTCTGCACCGACTTTGGCAGAACAAATTGTGAAAGTATCATTATAACCGTATGTTTTTATTTCATTTTAACATTTATGATGATGATATTTTCTCACTTTGTCTTAGCGAATGCTATGCATAGTCAGCTTGGTATTTTCTGGAGTAAGTGATTTCTTATAACAAAAATGGTAGATTCTTTCCTAGGACGCCCGACGAACGTGGCGCGCTGTACGCATTCCGAAACCGGGCGCCTTCGGCACCCATACTAAAGGAGTCGGGCGTAGGTAGCCCGACGTACGTGGCGCACTGCACGCGGTCTAAAGCCGAGCGCCTTCAGCGCCCTTATACTCTAAGCGTCGGGCGTAGCCCGACGTACGTGGTGCGCTGTACGCGTTCCAAAACCGAGCGCCTTCGGCGCCCTCATACTAAAAAGTGACACGTTGTACGCTTAGCAAAGCCGGGCGCCTTCATACTAAAAGAGTCGGGCGTAGCCCGACGTACGTGGCGCGCTGTACGCGTTCCAAAACCGGGCGCCTGCGGCGCCCTCATACTAAAAGAGTCGGGCGTAGCCCGACGTACGTGGCGCGCTGTACGCGTTCCAAAGCCGGGTGCCTTCTGCGCCCTCATACTAAAAGAGTCGGGCGTAGCCCGACGTACGTGGCGCGCTGTACGCGTTCCAAAACCGGGCGCCTGCGGCGCCCTCATACTAAAAGAGTCGGGCGTAGCCCGACGTACGTGGCGCGCTGTACGCGTTCCAAAGCCGGGTGCCTTCTGCGCCCTCATACTAAAAGTGTCGGGCTTAGCCCGACGTACGTGGCGCGCTGTACGCGTTCCAAAACCGAGCGCCTTCGGCGCCCTCATACTAAAAAGTGACACGTTGTACGCTTAGCAAAGCCGGGCGCCTTCGGCGTCCTCATACTCCAAGCGTCGGGCGTAGCTCGACGTACGTGGCGCGCTGTACGCGTTCCAAAACCGGGCGCCTTCGGCGCCCTCATACTAAAAGAGTCGGGTGTAGCCCGACGTACGTGGCGCGCTACTAAAAAGTGACACGTTGTACGCTTAGCAAAGCCGGGCGCCTTCGGCGCCTTCATACCCAAGTAGCACAGATAGCTCTATAACTACTCACTTTTAGTTCTGTCTAACGCTCTGTGCGTATTAAGACACTTATAAGAGCACACTCGTGGTCCTACAGCTGTATAATAGATCTCAGTGATATTTATATAGCTTAGGGCTGATTAAAAGCTGCATTACGGCTCTGAAAACTACCATTAATACGCAAAGAGTGATATAAAGGTATATTTGCTACGAGCCTATACAGCTTTAAGGGTTATCAAATGCTTTAACCGTTATAAGGTCTGTTTAGTGGATAAAATTATGCCATGTGCTGTATAAGGAGGTAATTGTGGACTTTTATTACGTTGACTTATTAAGGGAGCACAAGTGAACTATTATGAAGCTAATAGACGTATAATGGAACACATGTGGCACATAATACAGCTTGTCGCTTAACATGTTTACCACTAAGCAGCTTTTATTACACTGACTTTTAAGGGAGCACGAGTGAACTAATATGAAGCCAATAGACGTATAATGGAACACATGTGGCGCATAATACAGCTTATCGCTGAACGTGGTTACCGCTAAGCAGCTTTTATTACGCTGACTTTTTAAGGAAGCACGAATGAACTATTATGAAGCCAATAGACGTATAATGGAACACACGTGGCGCATAATACAGCTTATCGCTGAACATGTTTACCGCTAAGCAGCTTTTATTACGTTGACTTTTAAGGGAGCACGATTGAACTAATATGAAGGCAATAGACGTATAAATGGAACACATGGGGCGCATAATACAGCTTATAGCTGAACATGTTTACCGCTAAGCAGCTTTTATTTTCTGACTTTTTGAGGAAGCACGAATGAACTATTATGAAGCCAATAGACGTATAATGGAACACATGGGGCGCATAATACAGCTTATCGCTGAACATGTTTACCGCTAAAGCAGTTTTTATTTCGCTGACTTATTATAAGGGAGAACGAGTGAACTATTATGAAACCAATAGACGTATAATCGAACACATGTGGCGCATAATACGGCTTAGCGCTGAACATGTTTACCCCTAAGCAGCCTATTATACTACCATTGGGACTGTCTGCATAGCGGCTGTTAAAACGTTCATAAGATGCCTTATAACTGTTTAGAGGTTCACTAGTGTATCGAAATAACGACTTGGACTTTATAGTGGTTCACTTAAGTATCTTTATCAGATATATAACAGTCGTATGCTGCATATAAGAATTTTAACGGTTCACGTTGCTTTTTAAGATTGACCGCCATTTTATTGTATATAACCTATAAAATTGAAATTGCTTTTCCAACTTTTAAGGGTAACAATATGGTTTTGTGCCTGAGTTCTTAACCTAAATCATTAGTTTAGTACTTCCTATAACGCATTATTAACTTTTTATCTCATAATTCTGTCCAAACCACTGAAATAGTTTTTACACATAGCTTATTTATATCATTAAAATAAATAAATACTGATTATTTTCATGGCGCACTGAAATTTTCTTAGATAATGTATATATATAATGTCAATAAACTTGCATTCCCAAACATCTTTCTCGCATTAATATATAAAAGATCATGTACAAACATTTAACAAAATGACTTATGGTGTCGTTGCGTTTAACGTTTTTGCTTCAATATAAATATGTTCACCTCTGCGTTCGTCGTCACTATACTAAATATAATAGCTGAGTTTTAAGGCAGAGGTGTAAAAGTATGTTATTAAATATCTTTTATTCAGCCCAATGTCAATCTTTCCCGGTATTAGGGCGCACATGTGACATATTAGCTGAATAAAGGGTAACTGGTGGTCTCTTACCCAGCCAATATACACCTCTTATAACTCCTGTTACCCCTTATAATTCCGTTAAATTGCTGCTACAACGCTCTTAAGTAGCTATGTGAACTTAAGGCTGCCTAATTTGTGCCCATTTAAGAGTTATAAAAGCTGAAAAGACGCTTATACAGCTCTTATGCAGCTTTTATATTCCAGCTTCAAGCGTATTCGTACTTCATTATGCGGCTGCTATACAACTAATCTGTGCTACCTGGGTACTAAAAGAGTCGGGCGTAGCCCGACGTACGTGGCGCGCTGTACGCGTTCCAAAACCGGGCGCCTGCGGCGCCCTCATACTAAAAGAGTCGGGCGTAGCCCGACGTACGTGGCGCGCTGTACGCGTTCCAAAGCCGGGTGCCTTCTGCGCCCTCATACTAAAAGAGTCGGGCGTAGCCCGACGTACGTGGCGCGCTGTACGCGTTCCAAAACCGGGCGCCTGCGGCGCCCTCATACTAAAAGAGTCGGGCGTAGCCCGACGTACGTGGCGCGCTGTACGCGTTCCAAAGCCGGGTGCCTTCTGCGCCCTCATACTAAAAGTGTCGGGCTTAGCCCGACGTACGTGGCGCGCTGTACGCGTTCCAAAACCGAGCGCCTTCGGCGCCCTCATACTAAAAAGTGACACGTTGTACGCTTAGCAAAGCCGGGCGCCTTCGGCGTCCTCATACTCCAAGCGTCGGGCGTAGCTCGACGTACGTGGCGCGCTGTACGCGTTCCAAAACCGGGCGCCTTCGGCGCCCTCATACTAAAAGAGTCGGGTGTAGCCCGACGTACGTGGCGCGCTGTACGCGTTCCAAAACCGGGCGACTGCGGCGCCCTCATACTAAAAGAGTCGGGTGTAGCCCGACGTACGTGGCGCGCTGTACGCGTTCCAAAGCCGGGTGCCTTCTGCGCCCTCATACTAAAAGTGTCGGGCTTAGCCCGACGTACGTGGCGCGCTGTACGCGTTCCAATACCGGGCACCTTCGGCGCCCTCATACTTAAAGCGTCGGGCGTAGCCCAACGTACGTGGCGCGCTGTACGCGTTCCAAAACGGGCGCCTTCGGCGCCCTCATACTAAAAGAGTCAGGCGTAGCCCGACGTACGTGGCGCGCTGTACGCGTCCCAAAGCCGGGTGCCTTCGGCGCCTTCATACTAAAAGTGTCGGGCTTAGCCCGACTTACGTGACAGCGTGACACGCTGTACGCTTACCAAAGCCGGGCGCCCTTGGCGCTCTCATACTCAAAGCGTCGGGCGTAGGCCGACGTACGTGGCGCGCTGTACGCGTTCCAATACCGGGCGCCTTCGGCGCCCTCATACTCAAAGCGTCGGGCCTGGCCCGACGTACGTGACACGCTGTACGCTTACCAAAGCCGGGCGCCCTTGGCGCTCTCATACTCAAAGCGTCAGGCGTAGGCCGACGTACGTGGCGCGCTGTACGCGTTCCAAAACCGAGGCGCCCTCATACTAATGGAGTCGGGCGTAGCCCAACGTATGTGGCGCGAAGACCGCGGTCCAAAGCCAGGTCCAAATCATAAAAAATATGGTTGGTTTAAAAAATCTAAAAAGTATAAAATAAAATATATTAATTAAAAATTAAAAAACACGACTGCGAAAAAGCGAACTGAAAAGTCAAAAATAATTTTTAGTTGTGGTAGTTACTCAACTTAATGAATGTAAATTAGAATATAAGTGTTTAGTGAAGGTTATAAACAACAAACGCAAAAGTTTAATGCTCATTTAGGATCGTGACTGTACCTGTGTATTTTATTTCAATTGCAGTCGGGGACCTTTTAAATGGGAATGTCAATACATCAAGGTCCCCGACTGCAATTGAAATAAAATACACAGGTACAGTCACGATCCTAAATGAGTATTAAACTTTTGCGTTTGTTGTTTATAACCTTCACTAAACACTTATATTCTAATTTACATTCATTAAGTTGAGTAACTACCACAACTAAAAATTATTTTTGACTTTTCAGTTCGCTTTTTCGCAGTCGTGTTTTTTAATTTTTAATTAATATATTTTTTTAAATCATTATTTATATCGTTTGTAAATTTACACACCGGAAAAAATAAAAAAATACTTTTATAAACCTTCCCATAATATTATTAAAATAAATAAAAATGTTGAATAATTTTAAGCGGTTGAAACGCTCATAATTTTTGGCGCGAATTTGACAGAACTGATGACGTCAATCGATGTAAACGCAACTGACATTTGCTACTAGTGGTGAGTCAGGTCATAATGCCATCTCTTTCATTCTTGGTTGCTTTTTAAAATTTGTTGAAACGAGTGACGTCACGTGACTTTTCGACCAATGGCGTTGCGTTTCGCTCATTAGCTTTTCGCGGGAAAATTTGTGTACTTTTTATTTATTATTTTAAGCAATTAAACGATAATGTAATAACGGAAATGCATTTGTTACATGATATAACGGCAACAAACATCCGAATAAAAAATAATTCGTTCAATGTAAACTTCATGCGTGAGGCTAATTGGCTGGACTCAATGAGCAATAGCAACACGGCGTTCCCCGGTACAACCCGATCTGATTGAACCGGTCAATCATTCGTTCACCGTTCACCTAACTGGAAAATTAGTTAGCTTCAATTAGATGGAGTAAGGTGATAAACTATTTTGTCGAGTTTGGGTCAAGTTTTTATCGGGAAATCGGGATTTTTCGGTGGCTTGGTTTAGGGAAGTTCTCATCAAGCTTTGTGTCGATTGCAGAAGCATTCATTTATCAGTCTGTTTTTCTGTTTATATTTATAATACAGTAGAATCCGCTTATAATGATATCGAAGGGAAGTGACGAACACGTCATAGGTACCTACTAAGCGGATGTCATATTATAAAACATAGTGATTCTCTTCTTTTATTTTGTTAATTTCTCCAAATACATATACCTAATACCCATCCGGGTCAAAACCAATTCGAAACACGGGCGTTTTTCATGTGGACAATAAAATAGTAGGTAGGTAGGTAGGTACGAATTAGTACCTACATGATTGTGTACCATTCTACAGAGTCCGTCTGTCCGTCTGTCCGTATGTCACAGCCATTTTATACTCGAAACCAAATATCCGCTTAATACGATCTAATTAGGAATTAGTTTTATACCTTTACTAACTGCAACATGTTTTCATACATTTATTTACGGTTAACACCCTTTCGCGCTGCACGCTGGATACGTTTTTGCCGTAATTACCTTCAGAAGCTTATTATGCGGAGCTTACTGTACCTATTAGAAAGGACTAGATTTTATAAAATATTTAGCTTCTGTACGCCCCTTTCGAAGAAATCTCAATTCGAATTAAACAGGAAAAAACTCTATTTAATATCACCTTTGAACCTTTCTTGGAAGTCTGCTGTAAATTTTAATTTAGTAAGTAGATATATATGATATATTTGTAGTAGGTACTTATTTTATTAGACCTCTATCTCTTCGGCACTTTGGTTTATTGGTAAATAAGTTCATTAGAAATTAAACCTATCATTTATATCTACATTTTATTAAATCTTAATTATATATCTTTACTCACATCCTAAAATAATACACATATTTTCATTCTAAACGTTATTAAAAATTTCGCGGCGCGTGCCTTATCATTACAAAATTTTAGAATGGAACTTGAACGTAATGACGAAACAAAAGTTTTCAGGAAATTCATCATCATACTGACACCGTAATGAAGCTACAGGCACGCTTGAAGAATGTTTAAGGTAACGGGGTGTGTAACAGACCACAACCCCCGGCGGGACAGTTAACACTCCAACTTGAGGTAAAGTTGTACACCTCACTTTGGCTTTCTACTTCTCGATTGCGGTCGTACATAAGACGCTGCATTCACGTACTCGTACCGAATGGAGCATTAGAAGTAACTACCTACTTTGGATACAAGTTTTCAAGTGATTGCGTTCGGGGTTCCAATGGCAAACAGGAATTAAATTAAATTCTTCTGTCAGAAGAATTTAAATAATGTTCTTCATCTTTTATGTAGTAGTTTATCTTTGTATATCATATAAATATTAGTATTTAATAATAATTTTGTAGGTTTATCGATAACATTTGACTTCTCGGTTACATTTCTCTATATAACATTTGTCTCTGTTTGATCCAATGGTTGACTGGTAGAGAATGCCTTTAGGCATTAAGCCCGCCATTTGTAAATTTTTCCTGTGTTTGTGCAATAAAGTTTAAATAAAATAAATAATCCTTATAGTTTCTTCATGTCTGTCAGTCCGTCCTTCTGTCCGCTAGTAAAGGTGGGATGAATGTTCACTCGAGTGACTGTTTCATTTTACTTTCATTTCACGTTCACACGGCTGCTAGAAATATTGTTCATTTTTTCCTTTCTTTCACTATGGCGTCGAATGAAGGTGTGCGTCTTGGTATAAGTTAATTTGTGATAATTTAATAAAGATTTTAGCAAACAAGATGCAATAATGAAAGCGTCGTCGGTAGTGGCTGCGACCTTGGATCGCAAGAAGAAATTTATTTGGAGCCTCGAATACATTGCTGAGAGAACTAGCCGATGAAGATCCGAAATCGTATTGCAATCATTTGCGGATGACTTAAATTAATTTTGTAAAACTTCTATTATTAGTAATAGGTCCGTTAATAGCGAAAGAAAACACTTTAATAAGAGACAGTATACCTAGCCGAATAAAACTCCAAATTTTACTGCGATACCTTGCTACTGGCGATTGTTTTGGAACTCTGGGATATTTATACAGTACCTAGAAATACCATATATCCTACTTTGTTCGGTCCACTTCAACACTATTTTATTGCTTTTACGTTATCTTTGTCTAGCTAGATAGTAGGTAGTATACCCACAGGTTTCGAGAAAAATATGCAAAATCCGAATGAACGTTCATTTCTGTGTTCACACTGTTCATTTTTTGTTCATTCGGAGTGCGAGTGAAAGATGCCGAATGAAAATATCCAACATTGTTGGATTCTTTCACTAATTAATTCATTTTTCATTTTTGGTTCATTTTGTGTTCAGACGTGTCACTTTGAGTGAAAGATGAATAATGAAACTAGAAAATGAACAAAAAATGAACCGTCTGATCCCACCTTAATTCCCAATTTCTGTAATCCGTGAGAAGCAAGGCGCCAAGAAACAAAATCCCAATTCGCATTATCAACATTGCTGGCACAGAAGCCGGAAAGTTACGCATTGCCGAACACCCAACAATCCAAAGTGTATTCAAAGTATTTTCGCGAGTCAAACAACAACGAAGGTGCGCTGAAAAAAACAATATAACGATAGACAAATCGTGTACGATTTTTCGCTTGAATGTGCTTCGAATGTGTAGTTATTTGTTTCGACAGTAGGCAACTTTAAGGCTGCTATGAATCAAATTTGGTTTCTAAGGCTGCTATTAAAAAAATCTTATTATACCTACAGATGTGCAGGTTGTGCAGTTTCCAAAAAGTCGGAAAAGTTCTCGGAAATTTCAGGAATTTTTACAGGATACAAATACAAAGGAAACTTTCATTTTGGAAATGGAATATTATATACTAAAATTAAAAGTTTAGGAAACTTTTCCAAGTTGAAACTTCACAATTTTCCAAAATGTATACCTAAATAATTAAATACTTATATCTGTATGGCTTCCTATACATAAGTACACATATATACCTACTTATAGTTGAATTCGGCCTATAATTTATTCTGATAGATTTTTTTAAAAGTTATTATTTAAATTTATTTCTGACGATCACAATATAGATTCTTATAAATTGACATTAGTGTAATTTGTGTAATCATATGTTGTGAAATAAATCTAATCTAATCTAAACTAAACATAAAACTAATTAAAAACTAAACTTAAACTAAACTAAATAAGTATAAAGTAAATTGCCTACTGAAGCCCGTCCCGGGCTGCCTCCGACGTAAAGGTGCCCATCACGCTCGCTGCGTTGCCGCGTTGGATTGCGATTGCTCATTTTCTATCTTCTCAGCTAGAATTAGATATAAAATTCAATATTTGTTTTTGTGTCATTATCCCCATAGTAAGAAGCGAATCGTGCCTACTGTTCCCTTGTACAAATCTAAAATCTTTGAAGCGCACTGGTTCGTTCTTTTTACATGGCTACATACTCGTACATACCTGTTTGTATTTGCTCGTCGTCAAGTATGATCGAAAGTGGAGAATTTTCCTTTGTTTGGTGTTTATTTCTAAGCATTTACTGTATAGTACATCCAGAAAGAAGATACATGATGCTATATAACTCGTTGTCGTGTCTTACATCAGGGACCTAAAAAACCTGGCCGAGGACCGCGAAAACTGGCGCATACTCCACCGACAAGAGCCATGCTCTTAAATTTTGATGATGATATAACTCGTTCTGAAAAGTTTTTCAACTTATGTGAATTTAAAACAATTTGAGACTAATGTCTACATGTCTCACACTCTAGCTCACACTAGGTAGTTTTATTATATTTGTGTAAGTATATTTTATAGTAGTCGCGACTTGTGTCTACTCTCTACAATCCTGCACCAAACTAACTGTCAGAGACAAAAAAAAGCAAAAGTTTAATGCTCATTTAGGATCGTGACTGTACCTGTGTATTTTATTTCAATTGCAGTCGGGGACCTTGATGTATTGACATTCCCATTTAAAAGGTCCTCGACTGCAATTGAAATAAAATACACAGGTACAGTCACGATCCTAAATGAGTATTGAACTTTTGCGTTTGTTGTTTATAACCTTCACTAAACACTTATATTCTAATTTACATTCATTAAGTTGAGTAACTACCACAACTAAAAATTATTTTTGACTTTTCAGTTCGCTTTTTCGCAGTCGTGTTTTTTAATTTTTAATTAATATATTTTATTTTATACTTTTTAGATTTTTTAAACCAACCATATTTTTTATGATTTGGACCTGGCTTTGGACCGCGGTCTTCGCGCCACATACGTTGGGCTACGCCCGACTCCATTAGTATGAGGGCGCCTCGGTTTTGGAACGCGTACAGCGCGCCACGTACGTCGGCCTACGCCTGACGCTTTGAGTATGAGAGCGCCAAGGGCGCCCGGCTTTGGTAAGCGTACAGCGTGTCACGTACGTCGGGCCAGGCCCGACGCTTTGAGTATGAGGGCGCCGAAGGCGCCCGGTATTGGAACCCGTACAGCGCGCCACGTACGTCGGCCTACGCCCGACGCTTTGAGTATGAGAGCGCCAAGGGCGCCCGGCTTTGGTAAGCGTACAGCGTGTCACGCTGTCACGTAAGTCGGGCTAAGCCCGACACTTTTAGTATGAAGGCGCCGAAGGCACCCGGCTTTGGGACGCGTACAGCGCGCCACGTACGTCGGGCTACGCCTGACTCTTTTAGTATGAGGGCGCCGAAGGCGCCCGTTTTGGAACGCGTACAGCGCGCCACGTACGTTGGGCTACGCCCGACGCTTTAAGTATGAGGGCGCCGAAGGTGCCCGGTATTGGAACGCGTACAGCGCGCCACGTACGTCGGGCTAAGCCCGACACTTTTAGTATGAGGGCGCAGAAGGCACCCGGCTTTGGAACGCGTACAGCGCGCCACGTACGTCGGGCTACACCCGACTCTTTTAGTATGAGGGCGCCGCAGTCGCCCGGTTTTGGAACGCGTACAGCGCGCCACGTACGTCGGGCTACACCCGACTCTTTTAGTATGAGGGCGCCGAAGGCGCCCGGTTTTGGAACGCGTACAGCGCGCCACGTACGTCGAGCTACGCCCGACGCTTGGAGTATGAGGACGCCGAAGGCGCCCGGCTTTGCTAAGCGTACAACGTGTCACTTTTTAGTATGAGGGCGCCGAAGGCGCTCGGTTTTGGAACGCGTACAGCGCGCCACGTACGTCGGGCTAAGCCCGACACTTTTAGTATGAGGGCGCAGAAGGCACCCGGCTTTGGAACGCGTACAGCGCGCCACGTACGTCGGGCTACGCCCGACTCTTTTAGTATGAGGGCGCCGCAGGCGCCCGGTTTTGGAACGCGTACAGCGCGCCACGTACGTCGGGCTACGCCCGACTCTTTTAGTATGAGGGCGCAGAAGGCGCCCGGCTTTGGAACGCGTACAGCGCGCCACGTACGTCGGGCTACGCCCGACTCTTTTAGTATGAGGGCGCCGCAGGCGCCCGGTTTTGGAACGCGTACAGCGCGCCACGTACGTCGGGCTACGCCCGACTCTTTTAGTATGAGGGCGCAGAAGGCACCCGGCTTTGGAACGCGTACAGCGCGCCACGTACGTCGGGCTACGCCCGACTCTTTTAGTATGAGGGCGCCGCAGGCGCCCGGTTTTGGAACGCGTACAGCGCGCCACGTACGTCGGGCTACGCCCGACTCTTTTAGTATGAAGGCGCCGAAGGCGCCCGGCTTTGCTAAGCGTACAACGTGTCACTTTTTAGTATGAGGGCGCCGAAGGCGCTCGGTTTTGGAACGCGTACAGCGCACCACGTACGTCGGGCTACGCCCGACGCTTAGAGTATAAGGGCGCTGAAGGCGCTCGGCTTTAGACCGCGTGCAGTGCGCCACGTACGTCGGGCTACCTACGCCCGACTCCTTTAGTATGGGTGCCGAAGGCGCCCGGTTTCGGAATGCGTACAGCGCGCCACGTTCGTCGGGCGTCCTAGGAAAGAATCTACCATTTTTGTTATAAGAAATCACTTACTCCAGAAAATACCAAGCTGACTATGCATAGCATTCGCTAAGACAAAGTGAGAAAATATCATCATCATAAATGTTAAAATGAAATAAAAACATACGGTTATAATGATACTTTCACAATTTGTTCTGCCAAAGTCGGTGCAGAGTTAGCTTAGACGGACTCTGCATCGTGTCGATTAATAAATAGAAGTTATATTTTAAACTTTTCTATTCCATTAGCGCAATTAAGAACATATTTTAAAAACTATGAGTAGTATGTACCTACCTAATATAGTAAATTTCTATTTTTTTATGATCAGCGGTCAAACCCCTTCCTTTTATTTTAATAAGTATCCCATTCAATAATAATATTTGGTTTTATGAGATAAGCTTTTCTTAACATATTTTGTCAATTCTTACTTTCTCGAACTTATACTTTAACTCACATGTTGCATATACATTAATAATCAGCTTTCACAGCCCTTCATTTTGATACCCTACTCGATAGGTTTGCACGATATTTTTTTCTAAAGGTTGCGTAATATGGCGTATTAAGTCCGCCATATTGTTTTTATAATGACGTCACATAGCCTATGTCACCCGGGATGACGTAAGGATTCTAATGATGTATCATACGTCTAAATCGGTTAAGGCATTCAGAAGTTAAGGTGGAATAAAGAAACTCACATACATACAAACATGAACGCTGAAAACAATACACTCTTTTTGTTTGGGCAGTCGTGTAAAAAGAAATTTGAGAACTATCGTCAAATTGAAAAATAAAAAAAAACTGAATAAATAACCGAATACATGTCTAATATCTCATAATGATCGTCATACTAAAACTAAGAGCGGTAATCATAGGTAATAAGACTAATAAGTTCAGAACGAATGTCAAATAAAATCAATTTTACATAAGCTATGTATAATGTCAACAGTTATTTCAATTTTGATTCCATGTATTCGTCCACTGAATATAACGGGTTATTCAATAAAAAGTTCCTCAGTTGACGTTCAAATGCTTCGTCAGATATTTCAGTTCTTAATTCGGCGGGTAGACGTTCGTAATAAGTTGGGGCCCATTACTCGCGGATTCTTACATGAAAGTGCCATGCGACGCGGCACTGTTCGCAGTCTTCCCGTCGATCTGATTTAAGGCGTCAAGTCCGCAATTTGTGCTCTTTATTATTAAATTGTGCAATAGGTAAAGTTTAAAAAATAAAATCCTCACCTATGTAGCCATCAAAGCCACCAAACTGTATAGAGCTGGCTCGATCGGACCCTATGAAAAAATCCCTGAAAAAACCTCGTCATTAGCCGTGGCCTGCTCGTTTGAACATATGTGCATATAAAATGCGTTTACAATTCCAGAAACTCGTAATCAGAGGGCGCAAGATCGTTTTCTAACGAACGAAAGATGTCCGATTCATTACACGAGCTTTTTCTTTAATCTCCCGGTAGCACTGCTTTAACTACCAGTTAATTAGCGACCGCCGTTAGCGATTGATTTTTATTAATTTCCCTTTTCTTTTTGTCATATTTTATCACTCAACTGTTAGTTTCTACCGGTTTAGCTAATTCGTAATAACTGAGCAAGCCAAATAGGCCAACTTATATGTTTAACGTCCCGCGTTTCCTATTCCTAATCAAAATCTTTTCCTGACAGCATTTTAAAGGAGCCTGGGGCCTAGTTTTGGCAATCTTATTCCAAGAATTGGCACAAGTAATGGCTTGGAACTCATGAGGTAGATGTTGGAGGCGGCGTGGGAAAAAAGAAGGAAGTTAGTAGGTATGAAGAAAGATTCACACAGATCGAGCAAGGCTCAAGAGCTCAGTTGGTTAAAGCGCTCGGAACTAAGTTAAAAAAAAAAAATTTTTGCTTTAAGTATTTAAAACTTCCTCACCGCAAAATGTGCTTACTTTACTCCCCACTAGGTAATTTAGTTCCTACATTTTTTTAATATTATCTATTTCAGTTTACGTTAAAGCTATATCACAATCTTATTTCAATGTAACATGACAATGGCGATGGTCTACCACTCTACCGACTTTAAATCGGCATAAATGTCAACCTACCACAGTATTTCAATATTTTTTCGAAATTTGGAGAAAAGTAGGCTCATTTTACGGAAGCCCAAGTTACTCACGGTGCGATTCGGGAAATGAATTAGAGATTCACTAGATATGAAATAGTAAAGATATGTGACGTTCCACGGCAAAAGGTACCTTATGGCGGTTGGCGCTTACGCTATTTTTGACGCCGCTCCAATATTATTGCAGCTGACATAAGGTACCCTTTGCCATGGCACGTCACATATCTTTACTATTTCATATATTATCTAGTAAATCTCTAATTCATTTCCCGAAACGCGCCGTCAGTGCAACATTGCACTTTTCAACTGTAAGTTAATCAGTGCGACCGGGCCCGGCATCGGCACGCGGGGCACGTGGCGGCCGCTCTGTTGATTTAAACGTGTGCCTGATTAGCGATTTACTGGGCCCCTGCGAAAGAACCGGCTTTATTCTTGGCGGCTTTTACAGGGCGGGTGAAACCGGAGGTTTGGAACAGTTTTTACGTCACCCTAGGCCCGTAAGTGGGATTTTCTTCCCACGGGACGGGAATCGCATATTTATGGCCCCTCACCTTCGGTTCGGGCCACAAACACCTGCGATCTGGAGCATTTACGAATTTACCTCCCTAGGTATGTACCTAATGTACTAATTCTAAACCGGTCCGAGTCCAGTCTGAGGCGACACACTTCGTTTTCTGCAGAAAGCATCACGTGATCACTGATCACCCGTAATAGAAAAAAATAAGTGTCGGACGCTGGCCCAGATCGTTTCAGCGTGAGTCGTTTTTATGACAAATGACAATTTCTAATCTCGGATATATGTATAAGTATTAGTAATTGTCATAGACCTGACGTCACTGTTGGTGGCGCCATACAAGTTTAAAGGCTTTTGGGATATAATTTAACCAAGTGTTGCGGTGGACGCGCGCGGTAATTGGTTTTATGTAAATATGGCGACGCCAAGGAGCTTTGTGGCCACTAAACTGACGGGCGAGAGCGCGGGTTGAATTAGTACAAGGCTCGGAAGCCCAGTTTAAATTTTAAACACCCCACGCACTGCAAGTGTTATTTATACGTCATAATTTCATAGAAGTTTGACGTTTAAAATGACACTTGCACTGCGTGGGCTATCAAAATCGCTGCAAACTTTGCTTGGTCTAAGTCTACAAACATTTTATGTGACAGCTACTCCATATAAAAAAGAACTGTCATAGGGACCATCATTTGACGCGGGAGGTATATAATAGTTATGTTGGCAAATCGTATCACGCAATCAGTTTTCCTGGCCCGCCCCAGCCTTCAATTCCACAAGTAATATTTGAATTAAACCAACGTTGGGTCGGTGTCGCCAAAATAGGGTGGATGTCCCAGAAATGGGCCACGGCTCGGCACGGCTTGTCCCGTTAATTGATTTATATGTTCCACTCGGCCTTTAAGAGGACGGCGGACGACCGCTTCTACATACAAACGTTTTCTTCTCTGGATATTGACATTATGGAAAATATTTTACACGACTTGTGATATTGTGATATTACCCAAAGTTTCCATAGCGCCACTTGTGCCATCCAGGGTTAGCCCACTAACTTAATTAACTAGTTAAACCTGGAGTTGTCATGGTTACCAGCGCTGCGGATTACCGTAGCATTACGCTGATTGTGTTTGGGGGGGGACGGTCCTTTTTAACGTCCATCTGATCTAAGGTACAGCGGGGCAATTTAGACTGCGGGATAATTTCAACTAATCGAAATATCTTCTATGTTTTACATATTAACTAGAGTCACACAGTGGTTTGACATATATGTATTTTCTTTCTTACAATTTGACACTGGGTTAACGGTTAACTCCGGATTAGTGTCTAACCGGGGCTGGCGCAAAAGGCCCTTAGACGTTTTAGATTTTTTAATTACAAAGGTGACGTTCGGATGTGAACTGCAGTTGCATTTCGGTTGCGGCATCGTTATTGCCGTCGCTGTATGTGTGAATTCCTTTGATAAAAGAAGAAAGGAGACAAAGTGACATTCGCCGCCGGATTCACGGACGTTCATTCCGCCACTCGTTTTATCAAGGAGTTTGACAGATGACAGCGGCGGCAGCAACGACGCCGCAACAGTAATATAGGGACCGTGCGCGTTGGAGGGTCTACCATCTTGTGGTCTGAATCAGAAACATATGTGCACATGTACATTGCCAAAGCAAGTGCTACCATCTACCGTTCTCGTCGGTACGATTCCTTGTGCATAGTAGGTTCTGCCATCTTGTGGGCTACATCGGAAGCATAAACGACACATTTACGCCTCGCGCCAAAAATCTGACGGCTCCTATTCTGCCCCCTATAGTTCATGCACGGGGCCTATAGCTGCAGTTGACATACGAACATCACCTTAAGATATATAAAAAAAATTGAGGTTTTTCGCTCCTAACGCCTAATTTAAAAAAAAAAAACGAAAATAGTCAAAAGAAGCTATGCACAGCTATGGATAATACACATCAAATTATGAAAAAACATTTTCTATAATTTTAATAACCGGAGAGGAAAATGGGAACTACGTTTTTGTATGGAGAAGCGGCCGCGGTCGTCAACTTTCCTCTTAATAGCGCTGTTGCTTCAATAATCCAATTTGATTTACGTATCTGCCTAATCCGGACTTCACAACATTTGGATTGGAAAGGTAATGAAGTGATTGATTGGTGTTGGTACAATTCCGGAAAAGGTAGGTTGGAGGATAAACAAGGAAGGATCATATAGGATAGGAAGGATACCTATACGGAGCATGTATGAACTGTAGAGGGCAGCACAGGAGGCGTCAGATTCAATATCCAGAGTGGAAAAAGAGACTACGTTTGTGTTTGTTGTGTTGTATGGACAACAAATAACACATGCATTTTTGAAAGTGCCGAACGGCCCGATTCGAACTTTAAGATACGTCAATTAATAGATCTAGAAACGATATGGATTAGATATGTCAGTGTCAAATGTGACGTTTCTTCAAACACAAACGTTACTTTCGGCACTGACACATCTAATCCATATCGTTCTGAATCGGCCAGAAACTCTTAAGGACCGTATCGTTAATTATGGATACAATAAAAATTCACCACATTTATTCTGTGGATGTTCAATTGAACAATCATGAAAAATACACTTAGATTCTTTGTTTCTTTATATCGTACCAAGGAATCGGTGAAATAGTCTCAAATTAAGCTCGATCGGCTTGTCCAAATTATATTTGCTAGGCGGGATTAAAATCATCATAAAGTCCCTAAAATAAAATAAATGTAAAACCTTCTTATATCAGATTAAGAACATAGTAGGTAATACAAAATAATACACACGTCAAAAGTAAGACCAGGTTTTATCTGTATCCATAATTAACGATACGGTCCTTATAATGATAAATAAATGTATAAGTAAACGTAATTTTTGGCGCGAGGCGTAAATCTGAATTTTATGCTTCCGATGTAGCCCACTACGAGTAGATGGCAGAATCTACTAGGACAAGAAAACGCACGAGCACGGTACTAACTACGTGGGGCTCCTATTTCCGGACAGTTTGCCCTTCGGGCATCTGAATCTAACGAACCTATGCTACCTATCTACATTCTACATATTGGTTTAGGGTCTCTATTGGTTCCCACACATTTTTTGTTCCGATTTTTTCAGTCCATAACGTTTTCCATCATAATTTTTATTAGACATATTGTCAATAGTCATAAATTTTAACAATATAAATTGCAGTTCCGATTTTTGCAGGTCATTATTATTGTTAGTCTTGTTTTTGTTTTGTTACTCATTGTTGTTACTCATAATATTCAAAGTCCAGAAGGTATACCATTACATAATGTTGAAGGCAATAAACTTGCTTACAATAATCGTTGTAAGGTCTTTTATCGCAGGTTATAATGATAAGTAGGGGCTCTATTGCATTCCCTAAATTTTAAGTTCTGATTTTTTTAGACCATAACGTTTTCCATCATCATTTTTATTAGTCATATTGTCAATAGTTATAAAATTAAACAATACAAATTGCATGCTTGCCTAACCTGGGGATTCTTTTTTATTTGGCTTACTGATTTCCCCTCCATTTCTTATTTTTCGTGTAGTTTATTAAGCCATTTCGTCCCGCCAACGAGTCGACGAAGCCCCGCTTCGCGGGGCTCTTATTTCCGCTCTGAGGGACTCAAGGTAACTAACGAACCTACCTGAGGAAACAGATTTTTATTGTTTGGTTAACCGGTTTTCTTGCATTTCTTATTTTTCATGTAGCTTATTAAGCGATTTCGTCCCGCCAACGAGTCGACAAAGCTCCGCTTCGCGGGGGTTCCTATTTCCGCTCTGAGGGACACAAGGTAACTAACGAACCTACCTGAGGAAACACATTTTTTATTGTTTGGCTTACTGATTTCCCCGCCATTTCTTATTTTTCATGTACCTTATTAAGCCATTTCGTCCCGCCAACGAGTCGACGGAGCCCCGCTTCGCGGGGCTCCTATTTCCGCTCTGAGGGACACAAGGTAACTAACGAACCATTAGTCCGATAAAATATATGCTTTAAAAATATTTCTGAATAATGATTGATATACCTTTAAATGTTATGCTCATCAATTTTATAACTTTTGTGATTTTTGACTTTTGCGTTTAATATTATAGATGTTTAACATTATAACTATGAAACGTTATACTTAACAGTTATGACTATTGATGTTTATGTCCATAAATTATATGGATATCAATTTCTGACTATCGAAATTCGAAACAATAAGTTTATGGGAAACAAAGGGATCCCATTGGTTTAATATGACTACCGTCAAAACAACACACAGGCATTTTACGACCTGCCTGATTTTAAGATCAGCCGCGGTCATTAAATTATATACCTAGATATTATAATTTAAAAAACATTTTTTTTTGTAATTCGTTTTTTATGGTTCAATCCAATAACTATCAATTCAATAAATTGAATCACACTTATCGTTATGATACTAAATCAATATGTTTTGTCACAATTTGCAAAAACAAGCTCAGAACATAAAACTAATTCGTATTCGTATCACTCCCGCAAACTGTTTTATCTCAGACTTTCTTTTCTTTAGCAAAACAAAGGCGACCCCAAAAAAATGGGCACGTACCTTTTCTAACGAAGATTTAGTTAATTACATCTGTAAATTAAGTAATGAAAGAGCAAAGAACTCGTGATGGGACTGTTAAATAACTTTAATCTTAGATGAATTTAAAGTTTAGACGCGGACTGAATTAAATAGGTGCTAGCCTTTAGTGCTGAATCCATTGCGGGCATGTTCGGAATGGTCCAGTCCGTTTTAAACCGTACATTAAGTGAATTGGTGTTCAAATGAAAACAGAATGGGTTTTATAAAGATCTGTGAGATGGTCCGTTATGTATTTATTCAGCGATAATTTTACAGCATTACAGCTAGGGGCGCCAATGCGCTGTAAAATTGAATATGTTGTAGTAAAGCTATAGTAATAAAATTATATGATGAATATGACAATAATTAAGGTATAGTGATGATGACTATGTTTATTCACAAAAATGTAAAAAATCTTTATAAAGTTTATGATGTTTGTTGGGAAACAAGTTGCAGTCAGGTGCAAAATCTAAGAAATTGTTGAGAAGTGTGAAATTGGAGAGTAGGTACTGGTGTGCTATTGTGTGAGAGGTTTCATTCGCTAGGAGGCGATGGCTACGACCGTGTCAGAAGTTGTCGGGAACAAATAAGGTAGTTAAGTACTTAAATTAATTATAATATAAGAGAATTTTACTAATATTTGATTTAATTTTGTTAAAAGGCCGTATAGGGCTCGAAACGTCGGAATGTAAAGTCATAATAGTCCACCGATGGCCACTTAAGTTAGTATTTAACATATATTGTATTTCAGTTTATGTTTATCAGGGTGCGTAGCCAATGTGCCAAGGTTTACGCTCCGTAGCGAACGAAACGCAATTGTCACTGTCGCACTAATATGGAAGAGTGATAGAGAGACACAAAGCGTTTCGTTGTGTTGCGCAAGCGATTGTTACCTTGGCTAGGCTCCCAGGAGGCTGCGTAGCGTAGCCAATATGCCAATCGTTAACGCTCCGTAGCGAACGAAACCCAACTGTCACTGTCGCTCTAATATGAATGACTACGCTACGCTACGGCCACGGAGCGTTAACGATTGGCATGTTGGCTAAGCACCCAGGACTGTTCATGTTTAATTCCGTATCTATAACTCAATAATTAGGTTAATCTAAGCTTTTAATGTAAGTAGGCGGTCGTCAGTCGTCACTGACTCCTACATTTTCCGCGTATAAAACGAAAAACAAAATCAAACTAACAATATAAATTATAAACCTGAACTTGCGTAATAGGTACCTACAGATATTTAAATATTCGTAAAAAAATATTTTTTATGGAGTAGCTATCACGTAAAATCTTTGTACTAAAATAAAATGTTTTTAATTAACCATTATTTCGTAGTAATACAATGTTACAAGTAAATAAAGTATAAAGCATACTATATTGAATATTTCCTCTCAAACATGTCGCATACTCTTGTATTATATTAAAGTGAAATATTAGTTTCAAATTTATGGATAGTTTTGTTTGGAATACAATACCCGGGTTTGCAAACAACGGATAACAACCGTGTAAGTGATATTGGAAAAACAGTTTAGAAAGTTTATTCACTCGTGCAAGAATACGCTAAAATAGTTAACTGTCATTTTAATTTTAATTAATTTTACCAAGTTAATTTACTGTGTGAGAGTAACATAGTTTCCTTAGAATTACCTATTCTTACTAATACATTTTATTTTATTTTTATTGGAATGTCATTTTATATGGAATTATGTTCTTAAATAAATTAATTGAATATTGAATGAGTTTCTGACGGGGCAGGAATATGCTTGTCAATTTAACATTCCCTACAAAATACAAAAAACCAAAATACGTTTATTTATACACGAATTATTTCCCCCGATTGGCATTTTTTTATTTTCGTTTGGTGAGCTACTAAACTATAGATCTAGGTGGCATGGTGTACATAATGCATACAAGTACATATTTGTTGATGTCCGGATAATTGTCATATCCTGCTGCAAAGCTGTGCTGCATTGCTGTCGCAATTAAAATGTCTTTGCCTTTAGTATCCAATCCATTAAACATTAAGGATGCCTGATAAAAACTTTAGAATTTTCTAGGATTTAGGTTGCTTTAATGCATTTCATTTTATATAGGTAGGTTCGATAATTTAATAATTTAAAATAGAATCGAAACGCAGTGAATAAATAAAAACAGTCGTAAAGCGTTTCAAGCTCTAAGAGAATTAGATTTTAATCTAAATATTTATTCAATTTGTGATACATTTACGTCCAAAATATTTCTTTGTACGTACTTCTCTAACGATTTCCGATACTCTTTGATTCAAATAACTGTAACGTAGATACGTTACGTAACCTAGGTTACATTTATAAAATTAAATTAGATTGATAAATAACTTGTAACACTTTAATATTATTTTTACAAAACTGTTCCTTCTTATTACGACTCACTGTACTTCGTGCAACACTCTTTTGTTCGAAGTAAACCGGCTAGCGGCGTCCCCGTCCCGCGGACCCTCTCTCCGCGCGGGCCCGCGCGCGAGTCGATCATAGTCAGGACAGATCTAGCTTTCGCTTGCCTTCGCGCAGCGACGTCTGTCGTGCCCGGCGAGAATTAATTTGTTCGATTGTATTTATTCATTCCGTTCCTGCACTCATTTAGTGCAAATTGAATCATTTTTTAGTGTTTTAAATCCCCTTTGGGGAGCCTAGTTACGGCTAGAACCGTAGCTGTGAAGACAGCCCGGCTAGCTCAGTCGGTAGAGCATGAGACTCTTAATCTCAGGGTCGTGGGTTCGTGCCCCACGTTGGGCGCCAGTGCTACGGGTAGGCGGAGAGGAAATTAAACAAAGAGTTAAGAAAAGTAACTAATTTTATTCTCCGCCGCAAGCACACGAATAGGTCGTAGGGTAGGGTTCAAGGCCGGTACTGATTTTGCTCCGAGGACAGTTCCACCACGCAAGTACTCCCCTGAAGCTGCCGGAGCCACTGCGGGTTGGGAGATGGACGAGCTGAGGGACGTCAGCTGGGGCCGGCCTTGAACCCTACCCTACGACCTATTCGTGTGCTTGCGGCGGAGAATAAAATTAGTTACTTTTCTTAACTCTTTGTTTAATTTCCTCTCCGCCTACCCGTAGCATAACAATACGATATTAATTACATATTGTATATGGAAACTTCATTTAGCAAATTTAGAATAGATTCTATACTCGAATTTAAAACTACAATGAATTATGATCCAACATTACCTCATCCGAAATTGAGCTTTAATTGTGAGTAATATAGTTTGAAATGGAGTAACATGTGTGATCTAAAAGGTTACTACGTTGTGTACTACACGTGGCTCATTGTGGTTGCTTCTATTGACAACCTAGAAGGCTTTTGTATAATGTATAGGCTGAAGGATATATGCTTAATTAACAATTTACTGAAATTTATAGAGCTAATTGCGTCTTAGTTAATAGTGTAATTGTGTTTTAGTTATATTGATAGGTTCTGGCCAATTTGGGAGAGAAACAAAATGTAAATAGGTAAATTATATTTAATAAAAAGACAAATTTATTTTTCACAAATAATAAATTACAATAAAAATATGTACTATCAAACATTACAATAAAAATATATTTGATTTATTTAAATGCTCGTAATTTAGTTTTTTTTTCTTATAGCTATACCATACGTTATTTATTCAGCTCTCGCTTTCTAAAACACTACTTATTCAAATAATTATATCAAAGTATTTAGATAATTTAAGTGCGTAAAATAATGAGTAACCTTTATGAATTAATTAATTTGTGACGTTCCACGGGAAAAGGTACCTTATGAGGGTTTCTAGTTTCGGAGATATGAAATGTTTTGTAAAGAGGTGAAAAATGCTCAATTTTTTTTTATTGTGTGATCTGAAACCTTAATGCGTAACGTTTGTTTACCTGTTTTTATTTTTGTTATAAGTTAGTTATAAGCCTAGTAATGTCGTCTCAGAGTTTAGTAGAAAAGGTACCTTATGGAAAAAAGATTGAAAATTCCCAAAAAAACTAGTAAATACGGGAAAAGAAGTTTGGTATAGAACTGTATTAGCATTCTGCAAAACTAATTTGATAATTTCAGTTCTGGTTGGGGCGCCTCGCAATTATTATAACCGTACATAGACCGACATCACAAATCCAAGTTACTCTCGTCAAGTCTTTCTTAACTAGAATAATCTTCATTTGGTTTGGTCGCATGCAGTAAATCAGCCATTGGTTTGCTGAAAAATGCCAATACCCGACGCATTACCTTATGGAATATCTGAGGTCATTGAACCTCAATGCCGCTTATCTTCAATAGCAACCGAAATATATTATTGATAAGAAATAGACGATTTATACCATTACCAAAATATTATTAGTTTATCGTAACTGTTCCATCATCATCGTGCCTCATCATGTAACTTAATCACAAGGTACCTTTTCATTACATACAAATTATTGGACTTTTTAAGATTATTATGACGAAGAACTAATTAAATTTGGGGCAGTTTAATGTAAATTAATATTTTCTATTCATAAAAGATAAACTGTAATATGATTGATATTTTGTAGTGATGTATTATTAGATTTATTTCCATAAGGTACCTTTTCGTAAATGTATGGAGCAAATACTGTTATTGTTATGTAAGTTTAAAGTGGCATAAGGGGTTAAATATAGTATTTAGTTGGGGTTTTAGGATTTATTTCATTTGAATGACAGAATTTCTTTCATATGTGCTCAGAAAAATTGATTGTGTGTCACATTAAAAGTAAAAATATTCAATTTTGTGATTTTATATGAAAAAGTCAGAAAATACATTTTCACCTCTAAATCGGTATTGTTTTTTGCTTAAACTGTCTGTCAGTGTCGTTTTCTAATAGATAAAATTTAAATCTTGAGAGCTCATTGCAATCAATCGTGAAAATGAAATAAAACTTTATTTTCAAGAGATTGGTTAGTATACACATAAATCAGTCGATATCAAAAGTTTCTATTTGCATTACAGAACAAGTCGCAGTATTTTTTTAATCTCAGATATATAAGGTATTATTATTTGTAGTCAACTATGTAACTTACTTCAGGAACATAGTTTTTTAGGCGGCTAAACTTAAAACTTTTCTATCGTAAAGTTGCTCATTTCACAACATTATTTTCAAAAAATCATATCTCTGTAACTACGCAACCTAGAAGGTTGATCTTTTGTGTTATCGATAGCTTATTTATTGTAGATTACTGGGGTATGCTTAACTCCATACCCGCCATAAGGTACCTTTGACCGTGGGACGTCACATTTAATCTTTATTGCACGAAAGAAAAACCTTACAGTACAAAGCGGACCGTCAACGTTATGGCTCAATAGAGAGATTAACGTAGTAATTCCGTATTCCGTAAATCAGTAAAAAATATCTTTATTTAAGACACGTATTTAGAGACAGTGAAATGCCTAATGACACAACTTAAGGTAGTATCAAAGTAAGAAATAAAACTTCTCAAATTCTTAAAACAGAATCAGCCCCCTGGTTCCTTTGAAATCCCAAGTTGGAATCCTAATCCTTTGTAGAGGAAGCTATTACGTGTAATTGTATGAAGCAACCCCAGGGATATGGAGGGGTGGCGTTGTGTAATACTCTACCTGCTGCAACTAATCATAATTTAAATCGGAACTCATCTTGCGCGGCAAAAATCACAGAATACTTTAATTAAAATAGTGCAAACTTACACAACAAAACGCTTAAATATCTGACACAACAACCTTAGGTGCAGAGCCACTAGCGCCACTTGTACCATCCCAAAAACCCGGGGTTAACCGGTTAACCCTTAAATGCATGATTTTTTCTTTTTGCCCGAAATTAATATATGTATCACATAATTGTTTGCCGATTCTAGGAAAAATAGTAAAAAAAAATATAACCTCGATTTTCACTGCGAAATCAGTGATAGAAGTTTAATTGGGTAAATCATATTTATGTAAATATGTAATTTTCAGTAATAGATATATGAAATATTTTACTACTATTAGAAAGGTACACTATTTGTGATATACCTATGATAAAAAACGAACAACGAATGTAAATGTATTGCATAAATTTAACCCTGAAATCATCACCCTACTACTTGACGTTTGGTATAAAAGTGCGTTCAAGAATGTAAGCCTTTTTTTTTAATGCTTTGTAGACATTTGGCAACACTATGCATTTAAGGGTTAAACCGGGAGTTACCATGGTTACTAGTAAAATTTGACACTGGGTTAATGGTCTAACGGGTTAATCCCGGGCTAGTGGGATGGTGCAAGTGGCGCTTATAGGATATTTTTTATTGGCGACCTAGCCTTGTTGGCAGTGACCTTGCCTACGAAGTTTGAGGTCCTGGGTTGGAATCCCGGTAAGGACATTTAGTGTGTTTATCTCAAATATTTGTTCCTGAGTTATGGATGTTTTCTATGTACAGTCCAAAGTTTTAATTTATGACCCATTTTGTACCTTGACACAGTGACAATCAATATGAAAGTCGCTAGAGACCTCATACTATTGTCACTGTGACAAGGTACAAAATGGGTCATAAATTAAAACTTTCGACCGTACCTACTTATCCAAGTACGTATGTATTTAAGTATGTATGTACCGTAAAACCTGGATAATTGCAATCTCAAGGGACCGGCAATTTTTTGTCAATTAACCAGGTTTTTCATTTAAGCAGGCCGTGCCAATTAACGAGGTTCAAAAAATCGTTGTGTCAATTATAGAGGTTTTCATTAATAGAGGTTGCGTTCTGACAAATTTATTTTATGGAGGTGCAAATAACCATTGAAAGTACATTTACAAGCTTACGTTCTGGGTTACGTTTTAAAAATAAGTCACTGTAAATATGTAACAATTATGAATCTAATACGATCATTTATATTCTTCTGCTTTCATAAGTAATAGTTACTGATTGTTAAAAAGCGTTTTTCAATTAAAAGACATGTCAAGATCACTTACCTTCTTTCTAATGCTAAAATAAACGAACTATAGTTTGGGGCTAGGTTGATCTGTGTAAGATTGTTGCATTTTTTTAGTGAAGTGGCCCCTCTGTGTTCACCTCTGTATACATTGCAGCTAGTGATTACACGCGGGATGTATGAGCTGTCGCTGTGACGTATTGCGCCTGCAGCGTCAGGCTAGGTTCGTCCGAACAACTTCAAACTAATAAATAATGCCCCGTCTTAGGGACTGTTAATTATATTCTTTTAATAAATTCCAAAAATGGTAGCCGATTTTTGAACCAGTGTTCCATAGTTTGGTATGGATTTTTGCAGTATCATACCAAAATTCTACTTTGTGTATTCTCAGAAAAAACTGGTAGGTAGAGTCTGTGCGGAAAGAGAAGAGTCGTGAAATGTATGGGCTCCCTTACAATCTAAGACTCTTCTCTTTCCGCACAGACTCTACCAAACATAAATATATTCCACTTGAATGTTATTTCATAATGTCGTTTTAAAATGAGAGCGTAATTTTAATTGTATGGCGGTGACTCAAAAACAGTCAAATAGGGTACATCGCCTCTCTTAGAAGTCGGCAAAAATCTGTCTGTTGTCTCCGTCTCTCGTCCGTCCTGCCAATTAAAAAGTTCGGCCGCCGACGAAACGTCACCTGATATTTTCCCTTCTTATCCTGTCCCAATTGGGGTCAATTTGTCACGCGTAACTCTTCTAATCTGAGATAGAGGATAATAGATAATTGGCCGAATCAAGTTTCAGGCCCAGGAAACTAACGTCAAAATTCAA
This sequence comes from Cydia splendana, assembly GCF_910591565.1. Taxonomy (NCBI): domain Eukaryota; kingdom Metazoa; phylum Arthropoda; class Insecta; order Lepidoptera; family Tortricidae; genus Cydia; species Cydia splendana. The sequence goes on from NC_085968.1 coordinate 4,398,686, forward strand.
TAAAATTATGACGTATAAATAACACTTGCACTGAGTATATGCTATCAAAATCGTTGCCGACTTTTCTTGGTCTAACTCTATAAAAAAATAGACGGTAACTTGTGAATGCTAAACTCCATTGTCTTAACAGCGGTGAAAGTGGAGTTAATCTTGAGCCAGATATCCCGCCGTTACCCTAATGCGAGTGCTAATGGACCAAGTTCCGAGACTATCTATAAGGTTATTCAGATGGCCAATCGTACGTGATACTAACTCGGAAAACTAGGTGCTTGAGTTTAGCAACTTTTGAAGCTAGTGAACACCAAAATGTGCCATTTGGCAACTCTTTTACTATAAAATTCATCACAAAAAAAACGCAGTTATATACCGCAGCATGTGGGAGGCAAACAAGGGTACTCATGCATATTTCTAACGGCCTTAAGTTTCTGGAAATCCCTCCCACGCAAGCCCTTTCCAAAAGAATGTATAAATATGTACGACGAATGTTGCCAGATTGTGGTTTCAGAATAATATGTTTTTTATACTACCTGAGCGGTGCTGGCCTAGCGGTAAGAGCGTGCGACTTTCAATTCGGAGGTCGCGGGTTCAAACCCCGGCTCGTACCAATAATGAGTTTTTCGGAACTTATGTACGAAAAAATATCATTTGATATTTACCAGTCGCTTTTCGGTGAAGGAAAATATCGTAAGAAAACCGAAAAAGTCCCAATAAGGCCTAGTTTACCCTCTGGGTTGGAAGGTCGCTTTCGTAAAAACTGGTCCAGCCAATTCTCGGGATTAGTTGTCAAGCGGACCCCAGGCTCCCATGAGCCGTGGCAAAATGCCGGGACAACGCGAGGAAGATGATGATGTTTTTTATACTACGTCAGTGGCAAACAAGCATACGGCCCGCCTGATGGTAAGCAATGTCCGTAGCATGTACGCCTGCAACTCCAGATGAGTTACATGCGCGTTGCTGAACCTAATTCTTCGCAACCTCGTTGAGCTCTAGTCAGTTTTTATTAGGGTTCCGTACCCAAAGGCTAAAAAATTGGGCCCCAATTACTAAGACTCCACTGTCCGTCTATCCATCTGTGTGTCTGTTACCAGGCTGTATCTCATGAACCGTGATAGCTAGACAGTTGAAATTTTCACAGATGATACCTTTGCGTTGTGCAGTCGAGTAAAAAATATTAAGGTTTTATTCGTTTGTCATTCACTTTTAAAATTTGCCGCCAAATCGAAAATTGTATGGCGGTTTGGGGATGGCTAGAATAATCCTAAAACATATCCAAATCCCTGACATCAGGTAACTCTTTGAAGCTTGTGTCCCGGAGGTGTCGTGCGTTGACAAATCGCCTGCGAAGGCAGATTATTGAGGCGAGGTGCGATCCATCAATCCGCCTGATAAATGTACAGAAAAAACATGTATGTCAACCGGCGGCATCCATCTTGATTTCAAGTTCGATCGAGTAATAGTTCGGTTATTGTTCGAGTTCTGTACCGCTCCGTTGTCGTGTTAGCTTGGCCATGAATAGGGGGTATTACTGCAATGTTCTGCCGCCAGAGTGCAGCACTAAGCTAGCTAGTAAACCATAGAGTAACTTATACATTCATTCTTTTAAAAATTATGGCTTCAATCCAGTGGGGCTATTTCGCCAGTATCAAGGTCGTAGTAGCAAGGTAATACGATTGAAATTGTACGGTTAGTACAAGACAGTGTACGGTGATTTTATTCGCTCTTGTAAAGCGATAGCGGACTTTACAAGAAGCACGTGGACAACCGGCCGTTGACTCCAAAATGGTGGTTAAACGCGCTTCAAGATTAATTCTCCATTCACTGCACACTACCACATTCATCATTAGTTTACTGTATAATATTACACTTTAAACAATATTAATGAGCTAAAAACAAAGGAATTGATCACGACGCGTACTTATACATACTGTGCCTTAAACTGTTTATTGACAAGTTTTCACAGACAATAAAATATGACATTGATGCATCAAGGCGGTTTGTTAACAAGAGCCTACCGTGAAACGCGAAAATCGAAATTTATGTTATCTGCCTCTTTATCGCTCGACTAGAAGTTAGATAATGAAATTTCGATTTTCTTGTTTCGCGGTAGACCCCAGATTGTGATGGATAGTGGTAGTGGCCCTGATTCCGTATTTCAGGAAAACAATAGGGGCCGTAGTCACGTATATTTTTGAAATGAGGCAAACGACCAGACGAATCTTCTGTCGCATTTACTGTCGCCTATGGAAACCTGCAACACCAAAGAGATTACAAGTGCGTTGCTGGAATTTAAGACGGGAGTACGCTCTTTTCTTGAAAGTTTGAAAATCGTATCGGTCCGGAATACCGCGAGCGACAGTTCGTTGAATAATTTAGTTGTGCGAGATAGAAATTAAGTCAATGAAGTGTTAAAAATGTATGACCGATGCAACGACAAGTCACATCATCGTGTCCATACATTATTTAAGTTTTGATTGGCGTTTTATATAAACAATTTGTACTTAGCTTAAGCTAGGTCTCCAGGCATTCGAGGCACTCTTTCGAGATTCGAGCGCTAGAGATTAGGTAATGAAAATTCGTTTTTCGTGTTTAGCGGCACGCCCTCGGTTTGAGTTCAATATAATAGGAAGTAGGTCTAATTTAGCTTGCAAGATTTGAACCGAACATACATACATAATACACATTTTACAAATTAAATAAAAGCTTTTTCACAACACCAGCTCGGAAAGGCTTACTTTGCAATTTAAAAACTGATAGCAAAGTTGCATTTTATTCACATGTGAGGCAAAGTAATCAAATGCAAATTTTGAGCTGTTTTCTTATGTTTGCTGGTAGAATTGACTTTTAAATGATGATTTTGGATGATAAATATTTAATAGCATTCATTTGGATTTGATTTGGTTTGATATTTTACATTTAATATCTGCTTCGGGTTGGTGTGGTGAAAAATTTTGTGTTTCACTCGGGGGCAAATTTTGTTTAACCCTCGTGCTTTGAAACCCTCGCAACGCTCAAGATTTCATTTTTCGAACCACTCGCCTACGCTCGTGGGCTTTTGGAATTTTTCGCTTGCTCGGGTATCAATATTAGCACGAGCGGTTAATCAAACAACTTTGCCCCCTCGTAAAACAAATAACTATTTCATCACACTCGCTCAGTAAATGTGGAATTGCACGCAGGTTTAGCGGGAGTTATAGCAAAAGCGTTCTCCCTAGGGAGTTATGAAGTTTCTAGTGCCATAATTAACAGTTTTTTTTGTCTTTATACTTAATATTTGTATCGCAACTGTGATGAAAAACATTGTGTGTAACTTGGGGCGTAATAATATTGCAAACTCGAGTCTATAAATCGCTCCGGCAAGCCGTCGCGATTTAACTTACTCTCGTTTGCAACATTCAACTTACGCCCCATGTAGCACAATGTACTATTACAGTTGGTACATACATCTGGTGCGCCATAACGACACTCTATGATTATAATAAGCACATTACGTAACTACGTCGAAAATTTCTTCGTCATTTCGTTCGTCGAAATTATATAATAAACAAAATCAATCCCGCCCGTCCACATAAATACAATCGCAAAGGCAACTGTAAAACAAAAGGGCAAAGTTGTCAGCTGTCAATTGGCCAAATTGGGCGTGGCTCGACACGCACACTTTATTTCGGCAAAGTAGAAATAATACGCCGCCCGGGCCGTTATTAGGAACGACAGTTACAGGAAAATTCGGAACCCGGGAGCTGAAATGAAATATAAAACTTCCAAATGAAAAATGATTGGGTAAATCAACTATTTCTTGTACTGTTCTTCTCCTACACTTTCGTTCGTTGGTTCTTGTATTCTGTACCGTTAGCCAGGCGCACATAGTAGCATAGTTTAGAATAACTCATTGTAATATCACGCTCCGCGATTGTTACGCCATTTATGGTCCTATCTAAATTGGTAGTTCCATACTTAAGCTATGGAATGTCCAATTTAGGTAGAACGCTAAATGGCGTAACAATTACGGAGCGTGACTGTACTAAGTCATCTACTATGGAAATGGATTGTATGTATTGCGTATAATGAATTTATAATACATCCCAACGTTTCGAAGACGTTACAGAGTCACCCGTTGACCACGAACGCTGTAAAGGGTTCGAAATGTATGTACAGTGTGTTTGACAAGAGCGTGACCAGTGTTTATGTATATTTTAAGGATGTGGCACAGAAAAAAAGGTACTGGCTGAATAGAATGTTCTTTTGTCTAAAATGCTTCGTAAAAAATAATAAAAAACTTTTGACAGTTTCCCCACTAAAGTTCAATAAAAAAAAAGAATGCCGCATACGATTCACGTTATGAGGCAGTGTTCCTCTGTACGTACCCGAAAGGGCCCAAAATGTCACGAAAACCTGCTGATTTTATATAAATAAATTGAAAGCGTTTGTAATTAAGTGGATGAAGCATTATATGGAGAATAAAATTGTTTACGACTTACCAGAACGCGGGAAAACAAAAATGACCTCCTACACAGAGGATAAACGGGTCTTGCATATGTTTTCAAAAAATCCATTTCTATCATTGCGTTCTGGCGGTTCTGGACAAGTAAAATTGGAGAAAAAATGTTTGCAGATATCTTTAGATACAATCAAAAGCCGTTTGAATGAAAATGGTTTAAAATATCGCAGTACGGTGAAGAGGCTTCTCCCTTACTGAAAAACATATGAAAAAAAGGCTACCGTGGGCGAAAGAAAACAAAAACCGAGATTGCAATCATATTTTTTTCCCGATGCAGTTTCTTTATGGGCAGTTAATTACTTGACTTAGGCTTCTTCTACGACAAATAATAGAGTGCTCGTGCGAACCGAGAATTACCCAGTAGAGGAACATGTTTGGGGATGCTTCTCGAAGCATGGTTTCGGTCATTTGCACTTGCGCACCGATACACTGGACGCCCATAAAATGGTAAAAATGGATGAAAAGGCTTTGTCGCCTTCTGTTATCAAAAGTTTCCAAAGGATAGGGCTTCTTGGATCCCGCAAGAGAATAGTGACCCTAATTGCCGAAGTCAGCACTGTACTGCATGAAAAACTGAAAATGGCGTCGATGTTTTGGATTGGCCCTCACAATCACCCGACGCCAACCCAGTTCAAAATGTTTGGGCATGGATGAAGCTTAAATTACGAGGAAATAACACTCTTAGTATTATTGACCTAACTGGAGAACTGAAGTCTGTGCGTACGTCTTTACCTTGCATTTTAGCTGAAAATTTGGTCGAAATTATGCCCCAAAGATACCAAGGTATTATTCATGATTCAGGAGACTGGACGTCTTATTCAAAATAAAGCATGAATATGTAATTACAATACTCTCATATGACAGTATTTGACATGATACCTCTTTACTTTTTTTCTAAGTTTTACCGGTCACGCTCTTATCGTACATAGTGTACCTATTATTAATTCGTCATACCTACGCGGTATAATCTGTATAATCTTTTATAAACAAAAGCAAATTTTCCATTTCAGCTCCCAGCTACATCTTCCAGTAGTTTTAGTTAACCATAAAATCCCGTGACTAAAGGTTATCTGTATCTGGGAATATGCTTGTTTATAACATAAGGGGATCTGTGCGGCTTCCGAACTTTGTGAATTGATTTTATTCTGGTATTTATTATTTGGTAAGTTTTTCTTATTGTGTTCAAATTCAATTCTTTTTGTTTAGAAGTACTTAGTTACTTATAACTAAGTAGAACTGTTTAGCAACTTAAATAATATTGATATTATTGGACGATTTTACAGTACAAAATGGACCAAAAAAAACGTAGTTTGTTTTTACAGCTGGAGGAGAATATTTTGAAGAGTCGCTGTAACATGTCAGAGGCTCCTTCCATGTTAACATTATATGTGAACATAGTATTGTTCTATTTTTAAGTCGGTTAAATTTCCAATATTGTGTCCCACGGTAATTTAAGTATTTATATTTCTTCTCATATCTCAAGTGGGCCATTTCGTCTGAAATTCTAGAAACAAATTTTGGAGAGCCTAGTCATTTATAGTAAACCAATATATTAAGATACTTACTCATAAAATAATTTGAACTTTATTTCAATGTCATAAAGCTTTATAGTTTAAAAATCTGTTAAAAATCAGTTTGGTTTCTTATGTTTCAAGTGTGTCGACTTGTATTTCGCACGTCATCGTAAAATTGAATGAATAATGTTTGTTTTGGTTAAAATATTCTATGCAAAATTGAACCATATTATAAAGAAATAACAAAGGGCGGGGCTCTACATTATGTTTCATATAGAAAAACAAACGGTGGTTAGAATAAAAACAGTAATGTCAATCCCATAGGCGTAAAGAAATAGTTTAAACCACACCCAAAAGTAGGTCAATTTGGACCTTATTTTAATTAGGAAATAAGGTGTAATTAGTGAGAGGATTGTACGAAATTATGAAATTCAGTATTGGTTATGGGGAAACCAATGACGTACAAGAAAGTGGGAAATAGCAGGGATGACGGGATCTAAGGTAGGGATCAATAGAGTCCCTTACGGGATCACTCTTCGTTGCCTTCCGCAAACCGTCGGACGTCGGTTCTCTAGCTAGGTCTATCTAGGTTACCTATATTGTGTCCTGACCTGGACTTTGCTAGTTTCTCATGATGCTGGTAGAGTTTGGATTGGAGCATAATGTAGTGTAATTTGTTGTGGGGTTTTACTTGAATAATTTTAGAGAAGTACATTTAAATTGTGTTAATTTTAGTGGGTTTAATTCCTTTTGTGTTGTTTATTGATTTGTGGTTCAGACAAGTGCTAGTATTTAATATTGTACTAGTAAAGTTTAAATTATAAATCAATAGACTTATTAATATTGTAAAGTTAGTATTGTTCATAGTGGTTTTGTAATTTTTAGTGAATTTTAATTATTTATTGATTTGTGCTTAGACAAGCGCTAGTGTGTTATAATATACTAAGTGAAGTCTAAGTTATAAGTCAATAGAGTCTTAAAGATTGTAAAATCTTGAGTTGTTTCCAGTGAAAATTAATTAGTTTGTGTTTTAATTGTGTGTAATATGTGTAGTGTTTGGCCTGGTTTATTTTAGTGATATTAAGCACTGAAATGAATTTGGTTGGAATACTCTATATATTAATTTTAATTTAGTTTAGTGAGTTGTTTCGTTCATACTTATGGGTTAGAGAGAACTAGTTCCGATCCAACATAGTGTTGGGGGGTTAGTAAGTTGTGCAGGTAACCTAACGGTGGCAACTACAGCGCAGATTACTAACTTGCGGTGTTTTTGATAAAACCCAGGTGGGGACCTGGCAGTTCCTGCTTTTATTAAGACAGGGTCACCCATTAGGATCTGGAGGATTTGGGTTGTCATCTAGACTTCTTAAAAAAGCCAGATTCTAGTCCAATTATCCCGTATCTATATACTTATATATTCACTTTTATATTACCCCTTTCCGGCCTTACTTCTGCTGTCCCAATCCACTGTGTGGAAGTATGGCTAGCACACGAGGAATAGGGTCTAGACTAAATCGAGCTTCCTCACTCGTCTTAGTTAGCTATAGCATAGAAATTACTCATTGCACATCGAGTAATTACGCGATTAAATTAAATGTGCATCCCGGGATGCTAGTTTTCAAATATATCGGTAGAATAGTTGGATAGATTAGCTGTTAGGTTAGGGTTTTTATTTATCAGGTCTAGGGCTTTTGTAGGATTGATCTAGATTTATAATTTTAATATATCAAAGCCATTAGATATTTACAGTAGGTAGCTAGGTTCCTTTCGATACATATATGGCTATTTTTATTGCATTTGTTGTTCTTAATTATGGGTTTATTGGTTAAATTCAAAATAGCGGTAGCTAGGATGTAGTGTGGGGTTAGGGATTGTTAGGATTTTATTACATATATTTATTTAAGACTTATTGACAAACTTGACATATTGACTCATGACATGACTGTATATATTTGTTCCCTTGCAACGCTACTGGTAGAAATATATTGTGGGAAAAACTAAAGTAAATAACCACAATATAATGTAGTATTGTAGAATCAATTTGCTTACAAAGAAATATTTGTTTTGCCTGTCCCTTAGCAGTTTGTATGACGATTACATTCTGTTTTCTGCAGATTATCTGTGATTTTCACACTTGACCTTTAAAAAATATAAGGTCATATATTATCATAAAACCTTATTTCAATGAGTGATTTATCCGGGCTCAGATCAAGGCAGATGCACGATCGTAGATTATTTTGGTCCGAAAGTGTGATTCAAAATGACTACAATTAAAGTTTGGATAATATCATTTCATTGAATATTAAAATACGTATACTACAAAATTACAGTATTCTGGAGAATTTGAGTGGATCAAATACAGCTGCTCTACTACCAGTATTTTGTTATGTTAAATTGTCCCTTTGAATGTCCTCTCATTGTTGACGAAAAATGTCACAAAATAATGACATGGTCAAATGATGGAATAGGCCTGTCATTATTAAAAGATGTCCCTTCTGGACCACAATATAGTTCCTTCAGAACTGGGGCGGGGATTCTGACCTGCAACTGGATGATGATCACGGGTGTCGCGGAGGCGGAGCGATATCTATACCCCAAAAACAAAATATTGTGACATTTATTAGTATTTGTACTTTGACCAACTGACTATGACATTTGACAGACTTTACTTACTTTGATATACTTTACTGACAATTTGACTATGACATAATTTACTGACAATTTAACTATGACATTCTACAGACTTATTTGATTTTGACATACTTACTATTGACTTATTGATTACATCTTATTACAGACTTAATCTGATTAAGTCAAACATTACTACAACCTGCAATGACCTTTCTTCAAATTCTGACATATTTTACTCTGACATAATTCATGGTTTAATAATTATTTGACAATATTAGGATTTATAGGCGTATAATTCATAACTCTTTCCTATTATGCGAAAAGGATTTTGGTTACTATTAGCGGTTACGACGAAGGGTCCTACATAAACACTAAACGATCATTTGGCCAATCTACTGATCCAATTCAAGATATTAACTTATTTAATTAGAATTTATTCAGGTTATTTGCATTATTTTATAATAATTAGTCAAGGTAGATACGGTTTGCGGTATTTTAAAGGTTATTTAGAATTTTAGATTTTCTTATTGGAATTTTTAGTATTTTAGGTAGGTCTAGGTTTAGCTAAGTAGGGGTAAATTAGGGTTAGTTGAGGAGAGAGGTGGGAGATGTTACATCGCTTAGCTAAAACATTAAATTATTATAGTTTTACTTCACTATAACTATAGAATGACATTTAGAAATGAATCTGTCAAAACCAATGTTGATGACTAACAGCACAAAGAGGACAATATACGCTGGTAGAGTCAGACCAAGAATAGTCTGCAGCGGATATGATAGCCCACGCAGTGAAAGTGTTATTTTAAACGTCGAACTTCTATGAAATTATGAGTATAACATTCTTGGTCCGACTATAGTGAGTGTAGCGAGCCTCTCAAGATATGACTTTTATATTGATTTGCTTAATTACAATATATATTTACAATATTCGCAAAATAAGTAAAAAAAAAAACAACGGGTTGCACTCCGGGAGTGCCGGCAGAAGTGAAAACTCAATGACATTGTAACAGTTCTTCGATCAGGTCACGTGTCCGTCTTACGAAGCGTCTAGTGCAAAATGTCTGCAGCACTGTGTATAATTGAGGTTAACGCCATCTAGCGTTATGTCGTCGCATTACGAAGCCGGAGTGTCGGTACAAGAAGTAGAGAGTATTAGTTTTCTGGGAGTGACTATTGATACCCATTTAAGTTGGAAAGCTCACATTAAAAATATTAACAGTAGCATTTCCAGCAACTGCTACGCTTTGTCAATATTATCCGCAACATGTTCAGAAAACATAGTTAGAAATGCCTATTTCGGGAATGTGTATCCATTATTAACATATGGTATCATTTACTGGGGAAACTCAGTCGATATACAGTCTACTTTTATTTTGCAGAAGAGATGTATACGCACCATATACCGCTTACATTACCAACATTCGCTTCGAAGTATTTTTAAAGAAAAGGGTCTTCTCACTCTTACCGGTATATATATCATGGAATTATGTCTATTTGTTCAAAATTACCCAGACTATTTTATCAAGAAAAACTCGTTAAGAGAGAATATAAGGACTCAATATAAATTTAATTTAATGCGTCCAATTGCTAACAATACAATGTATTACAAGAGCACATTTTTAACAGCAATACGTGTATTTAATGAATTACCGAACGAATTAAAAATTTTGCAAGGTAATATTTTTAAGTATAGATTAAAGAAATGGCTGATTGGGAAAGTGTACTACAATCTTAAAGAATTTTTTGACGATACATGTGGCAACAAAATGTAAATAATTTAGTTTATAAGTAGTTTTAAGAATTGTATTGTATGTTCGCAAAGGGCAGCTGTTGATACTATTTATTTGTAAAGATCATCTATATGTATACCTACACAGTGGACAATAAAAACTTTCTTATTCTTATTCTTATTCTTATACTTGAAACCCCTAAGCATATCACTGTTAGTACTCGAGTTATATTAGTACCAGTTAGAGGGAAACTCACTAGATGGCATTTAAATCAATAAAGAAAACAGTTTTTTGATCAGGTCACGTGTCCGTCTTACGTCTTACGAATCTTACCTGTCGCGAGTTTAACATTTTTTCCACATCACAAAAAGTGTACAGCGCCGCTAAAGAAGTTTACACTTAAAAAATTTCCTTAAAAAATTGTTAACGTATTTTTGGCCATCCGATAAAAAACCCTGTGCAGCAAAGGAATTAGATTTCTCCAGTGCCATTTCATTAATCACATTGATAATGGATATGAAAGCCAGTTAAAGGGCCCCACTGATTAACAGTCCGCCGGACGGTATCAGCCTGTCAGTTAGTACAAAATTTTGACAGTTCCGAATAACTGATAAGCCCGGCGGACTGTTAATCAGTGGGCGGCCCCTAAATCGCATCGGTATTATTGTCACTGTGCAAATATACCTTGACCAACACTTTTCTTTGTAGAGTTCTTTCCAATGTTATAAAACAAGAACATTACAATACAAGCTAATCTTAAACCCTGCAGATTTCAAAACAAATCGACATCGAATCGCCTGTTGCAAGTTACACAAAGAGTGAAAATCGACAAACAATCCCAGTAAGTTCATGGAATTTTAAATTCTCGAAGCAATTGAAATCCAGCGAGCGGTAGTTGCAAACCACAGATCATTTTCGCATTAGGTACATTTGGTCAATTCTCTATGAACACCATACAAAATAAGCCCTTTTTGTATGGTGTTCATAGAGCCGACACTCCTCATTTAGTAATCAGGGAACCTAAAAGGCTATTTTAGGTTCCCTGATTACTAAATGAGGAGTGTCGGCACTTTTATGGGCTACTAGTTTCCGCGACTTCATCTGCTTGAAATGTTGATGATGATTGAGAAATACTATGTTAAGGTCAATGCGGAGAAGACCGTCTATCAGGTAATACCGTTTACAACCTCTTTCTCACGCATATCTCCAGGTTGCAGGAATGTAAGTGTGAGATGCTATAGGTAGGTACCTACAGTCATCACACAGGATTGTTATGCCATTTAGGGTTCTTGCTAAATTGGAAATTCTATAACGTATAAAGTATTGAACAACCAATTTAGCTAGGACCCTACATGATGCAATAATCACAGACTATGGTACGTGTGGCAACCTCGATTATTAGTTTTTTGCTATAACGCGGAGTATATATGATGTGGACCAATCCTGGGCTCTGAAGCAGTTAAGTAGCAGAAGATAAATGTCAATTTAAGAGAATGGAGTCTATTGGTGGCAGTCTATATCGAAAACTAATCTAAAGTCCCAGGGACTCGTTCACTTGCATAATCCCATATAATAACTGCTAGAGATATGGAAATAAACGGATTTGGATGAAATTTCTATTTTCACTAATAAGTTGATTTTTCGGTCTCTGCAAGTTCTGATAATGTTCTAATGATTTATTGGAAATTCTAGACATGCATTCAGCGAAAACTAATCTCGATTGAACATGAGTTGTATTCAATCTGATTATAAACATAATGTATTCAATCACATTTGGATTCAAAAAGGGATTCCCAATATATTGGCATATACCGTAAAATGGGGTGAGTAGAGACAAAACTGACATTCAAACCTCGATAACATTTTATTTTTACATTTTATGCAAACTTAATTTTATTAATAAATCTTCCGGCCGTTTGTATTTTAGTTTATTTATGATTTTAGGTAGTTCCATTTCATAACTTTAACGATAAACACAAAATCCCTCCTCACCCCGTAGTCCCTCGTAGTTGGAGTGAGATGGGATTTCATACAAAAGGTGATTTTGAAACGTTGTTGAATCGATTTTTTTTATTATGAATATTACTATAGCTCCATTTGTAATAGGAATACATTATTTAGGTAGCAGTAGCCTTTAAAAACCATCTCACCCCCCTGGCATCCCTTCTCTCCCCATTCATAACCCAACTCTCCACGCAATCCCTACTCACCCCATTTTACGGTATATTGGGATAAAATCTAATTATTATTCAATAATTTGGTAAGACATATTATTTTTCGTATTTGTTTGGCAACATATGAAATTCAGGCTTCAATTTTATTTCAATCATACGCACTCAAATATATGAATTCGAGCGAGATGTGTAATGTAGATACGTTCGCTATCAGATGCTTCGCAAGGTGCTCACAAATATCTGAACACACCTCTATTGTCAAGGCGTGAGAGTGCGTGTTCAGACATTTTTGAGCACCTTGGCCGCTACAATATATATCTGATGCCGACTGTACTGATGCCCAAATCGAATCAAATATCCAATTCAATAACATTTAACTTCTTTATTTAAGTTAGTATTTTAGGCAGGTATGTCTAAAATATACATAAAATTTATTATTAAATTGCGGCAGCGATGCGGTAACGGGCGTTACTAATTTACGGGCGTCACTCATTTTATCAAGGAAATTGACAGATTGTTTTTAATGATCCCGATTCCTTAACAACTTGTGACCTAACTATGATAGGCCCCAAATTAATTGGCCTACCAAAGCAGACGCTAATAGTTACTCATACTTACTTCGCTGGCTCAGCGACCCGAAGTGTACCTCCGACACTAGATTTCGCCATTCTGACGCCATTCAGCCGCTTGGACAGTGTTTTTCAAACTGTGGGTCGCGACCCCCAGGGGGGTCGCGGCACTTGTCCAGGGGGGTCGCGAAGCTCAGCTTTGAAAGCAGACTTATGGAAAGCAGATTTCATTTTATTTAACTTAGAAATAATCCAATCCATTAAACTGTAATGGTCGTTAACGTACATATCAATAAAACAAATCATTATTAGGTAGATAGGTAAACTGTATTTATTAAACAGTTAAATAAGTTAAGATCTGTCAGGCCAGTCAAATTAGATTTTTTCCAGGAATTAATTCCCAGCAAGCTGGAAATCATCTTAATACCTTCATTTGGTTCTGAATTAGTGTAATCCGAGTTTGCTCCATTCCAGGAGTAGTGGAAAATTTTTAGCTCTTTTTCAGTTTTTTGCTTGTAGTTCAAAAACGGTACGTCCGACGGATAATTTGCTCGAATCGTGATAAAATTTGATATCTGAGGATCCGAAAAGTACTTACCTTAATATGAATTAGTAGTCAAACATTGTAAAAAAATGGCCGCCACTTTGAATGTTTTTTTTTGGTAAATTCGTGTTAAAATCCGATTTTATTCCCAGTGTCTGATCTACAACAACCTTGCTGGTAGTGACATTAAATTTGACGGAGGGTTCCTTCTACATCGAGTGGTTTTGTCAATCCAAGGTAAAACGTATCTCCCAAGGGTTCCAAAATTTATCCACACCTCCTGAGATGGAGCAAACTTAGATTAAGTAGCAAATGGGATCAAAACTTTAAGGGCTCCTTTTGCTAGATTGGGATATTCAGCCATTCTTTGATACAAGATGGATACAAATTCCAATTTTAGCATTCTATCAGCTGCAAGTGCCAAAATGTTTCTTTCACTGGGGCGTTGAGATCGGCCAGCTCAGCCCAGGCGGCGCAGGGCGCTTGCGTGACTTTATGTTATGTGTGACGGACAATGTTATTCACCAAAGAACTTTAGTCATAACGTATCATAATCAGGTCAATTATTTAAAACTGGACTTTTATATTAAGCAATAAAGCTCAATGTTCTAATCTTGTACGGGTTGAAATACGAGGATCTCACAGTTACATTCTAACTTTATATCACTCCAATATAATTCAATAAAGCTACATCTTGATGAAATCGCTAATAAAAGTGAACTCTAGTACTGGTGAATAAAACTCAAAATATCATGACCAAATATATTTAGATGTGAGGTCTCCAAGGTAACTTTACAATTTCTATTCGAATTTTAAACAATTAACGCTACAAATTTAAGCTCACTGGCCAGCAATTTCGGAACTAAAGTGTTTCAATAGAAAGGAGGATGGGTCAATTATACATAGTGCTGCAGACATTTTGGACTAGTCATTGAGTTTTCACTTCTGTCGGCACTCCCGCAGTGCAACCCGTTGTTTTTTGTTTTTACTCTATTAATGCCATTTGTCATGCTTATTCAATTCAACCCCGTGCCGTTTTAACAATGTCTCCACTTCCATCGTTCTGTTTAATGACTATCGACACCTTTGGCAGACGCATTTGCAAAGTGCATTCATATTTTGGCTATTGAACGTCATTTCGTAGTCGAACGTCTTAAGAGCCCATCAACGTGCACACTAGAGCCACTGCTAAATATCATCATCATTCGCTTGCCCTTATCCCATTCATTTGGGGTCGGCGCAGCATGTCTTTTTCTTCCATACCTCTCTCTCGCCCGTCATCTCATCATTCACTTGCGTTCGCTTCATATCATCTCTGATCTCTCACACAGTCCATCCACCCTTTTCTCGGTCTTCCTCTCCCATTACTTCCCTCCACATTCATTCCTAATACCTTTTTCGTCACATGACTTTCATCCCTCCGCATCACATGCCCGTACCACGCTAGGCGATTCGCTCTTACTTTTTCTACTATGGGTGCAACTTTTAGGCTTCCTCTTACATACTCATTCCTTATCCTATCCATTCTTGTCACACCACACATCCATCTCAACATTCTCATCTCCGCTACATGCAACCTCTTTTCATCCGTCACCTTTAGGGCCCAACACTCTGATCCATACATGACTTATGATGGTTTTATAAATTTTACCCTTCAATCGAAGAGGCATTCGGGCGTCGCAAATGGTTCCCGTGACCTGTCGCCATTTCATCCATCCTGTACTAATCCGGTTTTTCACATCACGGTCAATATCGCCATCGCACTGTACTAGCGAACCGAGGTACTTGAAGTCGGAGCAGACCGGCAACGTAACGCCATCGAGTTCCATGGCAGCGAAACTGGAGAGACCGCCGAAATCGCAGAACATATGCTCAGTTTTAGATCTGCTGATCTTCAGGCCAACATTCTCCAGCTTATGCCGCCATTTCTCAAGTCTGCTCTGTACCTCGAGTCCGTCTTCACCCACAAGCACAATGTCATCAGCGAAAAGCATACACCAGGGTGCCTCCTCCTGTATGTCCGACGACAGAGCGTCCATAATAAGCAGGAAGAGGTAAGGACTTAAGGCCGATCCCTGGTGCAAGCCTACCGTGACACTGAACCTGGCGGTGGTGCCAGCAGCTGACCGGACGCGTGTACAACATTGGTTGTACATTGACCGAATTAGCTCCACATACTTCCCAGGCACGCTTTTCTCTTTCAATTTTTGCTAAGAATCCATTAATTTTATTTACTTAATAATATGTAAGTCCTTTATTTACCTACGGATTTTTGCTCCCGCGATAAAAATAAATACCATCCTATATAAATAAATATAGAGTGCGTTCCAAAATGCATATGTAACTGAGTGAATGATAGAAAGGTGCAATCCAAACACTGCATGGTCTGTGGTTCCAAATTTGTTAAGAGTGTGCGGAAAGAGAAGACCCGTAGAATGTATGGGATCCCATACATTTCACGATCTTCTCTTTCCGCACAGACTCTATATACATAGATAGAAAAACGTAGAGACGGGGTAGGGGGGTCGCGAAAAAAATTTTGTGGTCATAAAGGGCCGTGACCCCATAAAGTTTGAAAAACACTGCGCTTGGATGTCACACAGGACTTTCTGGACCTCATCAATCCATCGGTACCTAGGTCTTCCGACCGGACGTCTCCCAGTTGGTCGCCCCAGATAAGCTCTTTACTCATAGTTTAAAAATTTCCCAACACCCACGCACGCAACCACGACTTAAAATACTTAGGTAACTCGATAAATCCGCCGTTCCGCGCATTCCGATAAACCGTCTTGCGCCGGCGAAGAATCCGGCTAATCGAGTGGATTCCTCAATCCGGAATGCGATACGCGCGTAATTAAAACCGACTAGTCCGGGGCCGGATCCGGCACTTTTCACTATTTCCGACCGCACGGGCTTCCAGCTAATGAGATAAAAGAATCAAGTTCTTTCACCTAAAGCTGAACTATTCTAATATTTAAAGTTTAGAGATTTGGAGTAAGTATTGACTTATTAGGTAGAGATTGTATTGATTATTTTTTCATTAAATAACATCTAACGAAATAGATATATTATAATGCGAAATATAAACAAATTTTATTTTCTATACCTATTGAGAAAAATGTGTAAAAAGTCTCATACAAGTTAATCATTAATCAATTTTGCTTCACTTATTGTTCCTTTACTAGTAGGATTAGGTAGGCACTTCGCTTCACAAATTGGTGGATTATTATTTTATTTTTTAAATAGGTACTTCTTCATTTTGTTAAATTTTTAATTATTCTTTCGCAAGTGATATAACATTGAAGGTATGTAACACGGGAGATTAAATATATATTCGATTATATTTTATAGTATTAAATGTCTTAGAAATGTTTAATCCCAAGTACATCTGTTTCACTAATTCTACTTAGCTTTTATTGGGTGTTCTTTTATAATGAACAATATTCACCTTTCAAATTAATTTCGAAATTCTCAAGTTCAATTCGAATTCCCGAACACACAGGAGTATTCTCGAATTAAAATTTCTCCAATGCCTTCCTTTAGTCAGCTCCACGGCGAATAGTTCTAGCCAACTAGTTCGGATAAAATTAGGTGCGATCCGATTGACATCGCTTGTCGGGTGTGTTTAATTAGGACACGCTTTCGTAAGTCGGATGATGTATTTAGACTTCATTGTTGTTTACATAGTTTAGTTTACTATAATTATAGTAAATTTAATAATAAACTACGCCATGAGAAAATGACAGCGTTTGACTTGGAAACAACAATGAGCACAGTATTATAAGGTGTCTTTCGATTAGGTTTAGGTTAGGTATTTTTTGTCTTGTTAACCCTCCACCCTCCACCCGGTAATCACACGCCTTAGTGCAAAAACGCGTGATAGGTACCTAGGTATCTAATATATTTCCGGTCTTATCAGAATGTACTTTTAAGCGCATTAACAGCCGCGGAAGATGGGATACTGAGGAGTTTAAAACACATAGGGTGGTGGCACTAGTGTTCGACATGCTAATATATGACACCCTGCTCTCACCTCTATTGACAATGACTTAAGTTTCAAGATGACATGTACTGGGACCGCGCCGAGCACCAGTACCACCACCATATATTGTATTTATTGTATATATATTTCGGACATATCAGACATGTTTAAAAACCAAACCTACAACAGCACTTGTTCACCTGTAAAAATACTCACACATAATTACTTATACATTAATGAATAATAAGATAATGAGAAATCATTAAAAGTTTTTACAGCACGTCTCGGAAACTTTGCAAAGCTGTCAATTTGCAGTAACTTTATATCCAGTTTGGAATACTGTCACAATTCAAACGTTAATTTTAAAACAAACTGAGAGTTTGAAACAGCCTTAAGTAGGTAGACGTTAAGACAAATAGCACTTCAATTGTGCACTCGCTGACTTGGGAAAAGTTGTCTTAAATTCTGTTTATCGAAGAGTGGAATTTGCTTGTTCTTAATTAACCAATTAATGGTGTGATTTCAACGTTTATTTTTCTATAGAACGGAGTTCAATGGAATCTAAAATTAGTAGTCTCAAGCGTCCCTCCCCATTCGGTTTGGAGGTTTAGGAATTCGCAAAATTTCCAGTGTGGCTTCCCCAGCCTTTTTGGCGTCCACTCATAGCACGTCTGGTCTCATAGGAAATATCTTAAGGGCTTTGCCCACAAACTGTGAGATTGCGGGCTTTGAGGATGCCAAAAATGCTTTTAAAATTGCTTGCCCAGGCAAACAATTTCCAGACAACCCAAATTCACAAAGGAGTTGGGATAATGTTTACTGTGATTTAACTTACAATACTCTCCTAAACAACTGTACAGGTCCAGACCGCGCGAGGCTTTTGGCGGTCGGAGCCCGGGAAGCCGGTTACTGGCTACATGCCCATCCTTCGCCCAATACTGGTACTTTCTTGGATCCGGCCTCCCTTAGACTGGCGACTGGTTTGCGACTCGGGGTTTCGGTGTGTACGCCACACATATGCTCTTGTGGCACGGACGTGGACCGACTGGGACACCACGGATTATCTTGTCAAAAAAGTGCAGGCCGTTTTTCGAGATATGCGTCGCTTAATGACATAGTCCGTCGGTCTCTTGCCACCATCAATGTGCCTGCTCTTCTTGAGCCGACTGGCATTATCAGAGATGATGGCAAGAGGCCCGATGGAGTGTCCTTAGTTCCTTGGAGCTTGGGACGGATGTTGGTGTGGGATGCTACCTGCGTAGACACACTGGCACCGTCCCACCTCCAACGGACTACTGTAAAAGCGGGCGGAGCGGCGGAAAGCGCCGAAATTCTAAAACGTAACAAATATAAGAGCCTCGGTAGAGAGTACCATTTTGTACCATTTGGTGTTGAAACTCTAGGTCCATGGGGTCCCAGCGCGCATAAGTTGTTCGCAGAAATCGCGAAGCGTCTGGTTGACGTAACTGGTGACCGAAGAGCTGGCGGCTACCTCGCACAACGTATCAGCATTGCGATACAGCGAGGAAATGCCGCCAGCATCCTTGGTACAATGCCTCAAGGGCCTATTTTAGATTTAAGCTAGTTATTAATTTCGTTTAGTAGTACCACTGTATATATATTGTATGTAAATAAATGTTTTAATCAAATTAGTAATATAATATAAACTAGATTGAATCATAAAGTTATTTTCAGTTAAGTAATTATTTCGCTACTTAAATATTATTTTACTGTGTTTCTTAAATAGATGAAAACGTCTCCAACGATTTTAATGAAATTTCGGTACCCGGTAAGTTACAAGAGTTTTCACGCTCGAAGAAAAAAAAGTTTAATGTGTCTAGGCAAGATGAAAATTTTCAATAGAAAACGTCATTCGAACCTTATAGTCAAAGGACTGTCTCAGTTCAATCATAGACAGAGAGAATCATACTGTCTTTGTCTTCCACTGGTACTAGCACCCAAAAGAAAAGGATGAGTACCTATAGTTTTCCTGGTTCTTACTGACTGACAAATTAGTTTGACCAACTATATATCCCTAATGTATGGAAATTGGAAATACTTTTCGTAGCATCGTGCATCGGTCATACCGATACAGCCTTTCTTTTTGATTGGCGTTTGTCGACGTACAGTTTAAAGTTTTAATTTTATGACCCATTTTGTACCTTGTCACAGTGACAATAGTATGAGGTGTCTATCGACTTTCATATTGATCGTTACTGTGACAAGGTGCGAAATGGGTCATAATTTCATAAATTAATAATTACGACCATACGATTGTCGTTTTGCCCCGTGTATCGCGAGGTTTCTGTATGGGGACTATTCTATTACTAACCAAAAGGTATTTTATTGGAAATTGCTGCTGCGTGTTTACGTGAAAACGAAGTATCGCAGGAATTAGGTCGTTAACGTCGTCAGTGCATGATGTACTAAAGTAATGTGATTGCTTTGAACCAACATCAGGTGTGTGTTCCAAACGCTGGCGCGAGTGGGATGATCCTGTGAAGTAAAAAGACGCATTACTTATAATTGTATTTCGTCATTATGTCAGCCGAAAGACGTCCTAGACACAGGGCTCTCTCAATGAACTTTAGAAATACCGGTCTTTTTTAGGGTTCCGTACCTCAAAAGGAAAAAACTACACCCTGCAGGGTGAGCCGCCCGATGTGCGCCGCTTGCTGTGGCAGACCCGGTGCCCTCCACCGGACGTGTACGTGGAGGCTTTAGAGCAATTATTGATTTACGGAAATGAATAATATAATGTCTTTTAATTATATATTTCTAATTCCCGTTCCATTTTTACCCAATATTATATCTTTTTCAGTAATAAAATGCGTATATAATTACTGTAATAGTCTGTACCATATACGTGATGGTTTACTCTCCATCAAAATCGACGATCTCCTTTACACTAGGGGTTCTAAACTGGATTTGCCCACATTTTGTACAAAAGTATGTTGTGATTGTGACTAATGTGCTGGTGATGCCACCGTTCCGTGTCGCTCTTCCACACATCAAACGTCTGCTTTATAAACTCTCAAATGGATAAAAAAAAAGTCGAGTGGAGGACTTTTGTAATAATAAGTTGTAACCCAATAGGTACATTACACCGAAATGTTACAAGGAAGTCTCCATAGAACTTCTCTGGTTCGCGTTCTTACGCGGGCTCTTGCCCGAACTCGCGCGAATGATCAGCATACAGCCAGCTCTCAGTAAAGCCTGCGCAAGTATGCACTTAGTCTCTGAAAGGGGTTGTAATTCACTAGCTTTCTCCCGTGAGAATACCTTTCACATGAGGTTAGTCCAATGAAAGTTTAACTTATTTTATGGATATTGTACCTTGAGAGACGCACACGATGTGAACCCATGAAGGTGTCAGCGCTGTTTTAAGAGAGAGCTGTGGAGATTCTACCCGTGTCACTTCCCCTCCATTCCCCGAAGAATGAATTTTCAATCAGCAACGGATATGGAGGTATATACGAAGTTATCAATACATTTTTGACTTGGAAAAATGTGGTATTACCATGTTCGACGTTGTGAACATGCTGCGCGCAGTTCGCACGCGGCACTATTTCCGTGGGGTCATTTTTGAGCTTTAATCAGACTTCTATAGTTATTCAAGTTCGTTCTTTTCAAAATAGCAAAGATTATGTGCATTTAAGGTAAACGTACTAGTGCTCGACATGCTAATGCCCAATAGATTATACCTTGCTGTCACATCTACCGTACCGTAGTTACTGGGACCACGTCGAGCACCAGTACGTTTACCTTACAGGACTTAAATTAAAATCTGTTAAAAATTTAAATCATAATTAGACTCTTTTAAAACCTCGGTTGTGTTTTTATTTTAAATTTGTGGAATATGAGGCCACGAGAGGCTAAATTAAGAGTTTTAATAATTATCATCTTAAAATAAGCGATACTAGGTAGGTACTTCAGGTTGAATACTGCTTAAAAGTAGCTTATACCCTTTAAGAGCGGTTAAATTAAAATAGATGCGTAAAACGATGGTTAATTAAGAACATACATCAGACCCCGTCGCGCAATCTACTGAGAGTCTATAGAGGCTTTTTTACTTTACTGTGGACGGCACGTTTGACCGTCACGATAAAACAGTGGACATAAGTGTATAAGATTGAATACAGTCGCTCTTAAATTGATTTTCCGTTATCGGCCACGGTAAACCAAAAGCCGTTAAATATAATCTTATACATTTAGGTACCCTGAAAATGCATTCGATAGATACAATCAGTTCGTTCCTTATGCACAGGTTGTCCATCGCGGTTCAACGTGGCAACGCGGCGAGCGTGATGGGCTCCTTTGCATCTGGAGAGACTCGGAACGAATTTTGTGAATAGTTTTTGTTATGTTAGTTGTTAGTTTAGGTTAAGACATTAGTAATTTTTGGATTTGTATTGTATTGTAGATTGTAAGATTTGTATTGTATGTATTGTAAACTTTGACATCATAGTAAAGATAATTAATATTTATCAGTTCGTTTTATAAAATTATTAGTTAAATGTAATCAACTGATGAAATCGATAGCTTCAGTAAGTAACCCAAGTGCAAATGAAAGGATAATGCGATTAGGTACTACCCGGGATTTAGTAATAGGTAATGGGAGAGCTGGGAGGTCGATCCTAATTTTCAAAATTGTTATGCTGTTGATCAGGTTTTGATACGATCTTAACGAGCGTCTTTGTGATTGGCGCGAATCTCACACACGACGTTTTATTAACTACGCACCATGAGCGATCTTCAAGGTCGTATCAAAATAAGTTCAAAACCTTAACAAATTGTTGATTCTGAATCGGGCCTTGAGTTTTTTTTTCTATGTTGTATCATATGTGTGAGTCAATCGGTCCTCGCTAGAAATACGGGCGGCCGGTTGCTCTTTGTCGGATAGTACTCGGGCCCTGAGTAGGTGTATAAAACGAAATGACCTCCGCTTGCTGTTTAGGGGGAGACGTTAAGTTTGTTGATTTTATTTTTTACGCTAGCGGGTAAGGTAGGCAGAAACATAGTTACATAGATACATTGCAAGTTATTAAAGAGCTTGTAAAATATCTGAGTCTCACAGTAATTTTCTACTTAAAAAAAGTTTGTTTAAGTGTCCGTACCGATCCGCATTTGTTTGTAACCCGGTGCCCAATAGCGATGCTGTTTTCCTACTTCCGCAAAAGTTTAACGATTAACAGGGAGCCGCGTTAAAAACTTCCAGCACAACCGCCAATCACTGTAGAAATAAAATGATATTTATCGTAAACCAGTCACCTGGTACCCGATTCAGGTTTACAGATTTGTTATGGGTTTAAACTGGTTATGATACGACCTTGAAGATTTTAAGTTTAAGTTTAAATGCGAAATGAAGTGGAAGTCGTGCGTGAGAGAGAAGCGCGCCAATCACAGAGACGATCGTCAAGCTCATATCAAAACAGTTAAAAAAACCGGCCAAGTGCGAGTCGGACTCGCGCGAGAAGGGTTCCGTACCATTACGCAAAAAACGGGAAAAATATCACGTTTGTTTGGGAGTCCCACTTAAATATTTCTTATATTCTGTTTTTACTATTTGTTGTTATAGCGGCAACAGAAATACATCATCTGGGAAAATTTCAACTGTCTAGCTGTCACGGTTCATGAGATACAGTCTGGTGACGGACAGACGGACAGACGGACAGTGGAGTGTTAGTAAACGGGTCCCGTTTTTGCCCTTTAGGTACGGAACCCTAAAAATAACAAATTCTGAAATCCGAATTGAGCTGCTGGAGTCGAAGAAACTTTTACTTGGGCACATTTTTATACAGCGATAGTGGTGAACAAACGTAACTGCAATCCTGCCGATGTCTACAAAAGTTACGGAAACTTTCCAAAATGTTGAAAAAGTTCTCGGAAATATTCTAGTAAAATATGACAAGAAATATCTATATGAATTTTCGTGCCCGAAAATCGAAATTACGGAATCTTTCACTATGCACGCTTAATGAGTGCTTGTAATATAATGACTAAATTTACACCCACAATTTAGAGTTCTAGCACCCCACTATGACCTGTGTTGATCAGTTTCATTACAGTTCAGTCCATCGTGATAGATACTTACTGTATCCAATTTATAAAACCCTTTAAAAATCTTTGTGAAATTGAGCGATTAACATTGACTGGCGAAAGTGTAAGTATCTTACAATTTATAAGTCGCATAACCCAGTTAATGTAAGTCTAATGAAGACTGTTAAGTGTTTAATTGCGTCTGACGCTAGAACGCGAACTTCGGAGACTTAGTAAGTTGAATCTCATTATTGGAGCTTTCTTCTACAGTTAGTGTTACTTTCTTGAAGGGTTTGGAGTGTTTATATAGGGCGCTTGTAACCCTGTATACAGTACCGGAATAAATATATATAGAAGAAGCTCTAAGTACATTTTTGACTTTGAAAAACGGACCACATGCCATTATTCGTCGATCGCAACACACGTGCCATCTAGTGTAGAGTAGCAGTACTAATAATTCCGCTACTCGATGCTAGATGTCGACTATGAAAATAATAGTCGTTTTGGTAACAAAACTGATGTATGGAGTGAGCACTCTATGCTTACTTAATGGTAAAACTGAAAATCCGCAACATAGTTAATGCCAAATAAAATCTTGTCAGGATATGGCTATTCAAAATCCGTAGTTAGCAGAGCTATACTGGTTAAAGTGGTTAACCTACGCTCGGTTAGTACATATACGAGTATAGTAATATAAAATAAGGGAATGTAAACCCGTTATAAATCACCACGTTCTCATTTCAACTCATATTAGTTCCGCCACAATAACGCTTACAAAACCTGGCGCCGTTTAAAATCTCCCGAATACATTCGCGCAGAGCGACGCGCTTTATCAAAAATAATTTGAGCAAGTGCGAGTCGGGGTTGCAACGAGAGTTCCGCACCATCACAAATAGTAGGAACACAAGAAATACCTATATGAAATTTCATGCTCCATACGTAAACTCGAAAAAAATGGCCTTTTCCGCACCATCACATTTTTTTCACTTTCGTGGCGATATCCCGTTAACACGTGACACTGATTTACACTTGTTATGTAGTTTTAGATAACCTAGAGTTTTATTTTTTATTTAAAAACCAATCTGACGTAAGTATTTTGGATTGTGTTCGTGTGATCTGTCTGACATGTTTCTGGCGGACATACTGACAATTTTTGTTTCGAGTTAAGGATGGCACGCTAGAATTTCCGGGTCCAGGCCGATACTTCGTTTTCTATGTTGGATGACCGGTAATCACGTGATGCTTTCTATAGAAACCGAAGTGTTGGACACTTCGGCCCGAACCCGGTTCAATTTAGCGAGAGTCCTCGCGCAGATGTATCTGAGACGTGTATATCTGGATGGATGTTTATCCCTAGCTAATGAGGTTCCGCACCCCCGGATACGGAACCCCGATAACGCGATAAAATTCAATAAAAGCCCCGTCATAAAGCACGACGTAATGAAAAATATTAAATTCCGGAGACAAAAAATACTTATACACAATGCGCAAACGTGGCTAAATAATTTAATTTAATGCGACTGAAGACTCGCGGAAGTTCGTGTGATGTGTGTGTTTATTAAATTTTTTCTTACAAAGATCTTGAGTTATGGAATTATGTTTCTTATGAGCTCGAGCATGGGCTTTTTTTGTTTAGTATATTAGTTAACCTTGCCTACAGATGTAGTGCATAATTGTTTTCCATCATATTTTCTCGAAAACGCTCGTATTTGTCATGCTACTTCAGCCACCCTCAGTATTTTTTGTACGGATACTGACTCACTAGAAAATCTACAGCAGAAAAAAAAACTAAACATGATAAAAGTTATTTTTTTTACATGGCCTTTTTAAATCTTTCCAAAACTATATTTCTAGTCAGTTATTTTCTCTAGTTGTTACAGTAAATGTATTACTTAGTTTAACCCCGACCATAAGAACTATTGATGGTTACCCCAAAAAAAGCACGCCACACTTCATACCACCCCAAATGTCCATAATCTGTATCACTCGTCGCTTTATCGCGGCCATGATAGCGCAGAAAGATTAGCCGCATATATCTGCACATATGAAACGGTTTATTGTATATTTTGGCCGTTCTTATTGTATATTTTTTGCGGCGACATCTGGTCGGCGGTCGTCGCATTTTAAACAATTACGGGACTGAACGGATTCGGCGGTGCTGGATGTCTCTTGGTTTTGACGGGAATCAATTTTATAATACATACAAGCATTTACTTAACAATGTATGTACATATGTAAGTACGTTCTGGTCAAATCTTACAAGCTAAATTATACCCACTTCCCATTATTCTTAAGCTGGGTGACAATGCAATATTCTGATACCATCGAGCTGGTTTGATGATGGACACAGGAGGTGGCCATAAAAACTCTGTGATTAAGCAAAGCAACCTAATTGTGTTTAGATTTGTTAGAATTATCTCGACGAGTATCAGTTGCTTGTTAAGGGCTGATTTAGATGGCGCGCGAACTCGCATGCGGTTTTATTTACATTGCGGATTGTTGGTTACGTCCAAATCAACCGACCGATCAAAACCCGCAATATAACTAAAATCGCATGCGAGTTCGCGCGCCGTCTAAATCAGCCCTTAAGTAGTCAGGGGTTAGCTTGTATCAAAAATGTATTTTTTTACAAACAACTTATTTCACTCAAATTGACCGCTGTTTCGTGTGTGCTAATATTTAAGTGCTATTTTTCAAATACTTCGCTCAAACTCAAAGCATATCTTGGCTTGGATATCCGCTTGTTTACTTTTTCCTCACCACTTACCGTAATCTGATGGCAAAATAGATTCTGAAATTACATGCACAGAAACCCGCGAAAACGTGATTGCAGATACTGTCCGTCACCAAAAACACAATGGGGGCCTCGTTTTTAATAGTTCGGCTGAAAGACAAGTGAATAACAGAAACTGGGGGCTTGACTTGAGAAAGTAACAGAAGCTTCCTGCCCGCGACTTTTTCTGCGTGGATGATGATGTCCTTCGATATAGGATAGTTCTTGTGGATCACCGTTGCCCGGGGAAGGCCGGGCCTCAAACTATCTCCATACCTACCAAATTTAATCTAAAAAGGTTTAGAGGTTTAAGCGTGAAGAGGTAACACGACACGGTAAGACAGATAGAGTTACTTTTGCATTTATGAGCATTTAGTAGGGATGGTTGTTACTAGTCTTCATTTTTACTTTTCTGTGGTACCGGGCAAAAACTTTGTAGGCTAAAGAAACGCGCCACGTCTCTTCCAGCGTTGTTGCGCGACAGACAGACATGTTTTTTCAGATTTTCCTATTTCGCAGTCGGGCGGAAATTGCCCCGGCCGTTGAAACGTTCAAATTGTCCGGGGTTTATCGAGGCTCTCATAATTGTTTGTATATTACCAGCGCCGAAGGACTCAATAAAATTGTGAGTGAATTTGATCCAATAAATTCAGGGGAAATAATCATGTTTTCTGTTACGTTCGACGTTTGCTACGGGGATCGGGGGTTTATGAATTGTAGCAATTCACGTGAACTGAAAAAATGCTGTGTTTTGAAAAGATGAGTAACAATACTCATCTTTTTTTTTTTGCCACAAGGCAAACGATTTATTTTTGTTTTCCTGATTCATTTGTGGAAAAGAGGTCACGTGGAAGGTCCCGTTTGAAAAGCACCGACCAATCTATAATTTATCAAACAATTAGAATCAGCTAATGATAACTATGAAAGCCTGAGAAGAATTGCTCAGAAATTTTCCCCATATCATACACTACACCATTGATTGAAATTATAAACCAGTAGAGCTTTAAGAGCAGTAGACCCCGCGATAAGCTTAAAAAATGAAAAAAATTAAAATCATTCGCTTACAATGGTCTTAAGTGCCATAGACCCTACTGGCGCTTAGGTAGGTAAGTCTTTTAGGCCACTCTTGAACTTTTTCCAAAGAAGGAAACGACAGAAAAATTCTACTTAACTACCGAACCTGTTCACAAATTGAGAGATAATCTTATAGGAGTGTTCATTTCATTCCCCTTTCACTTACGAGCAAATGAAGGATAACTTTTTATAAAAAATACATACAAACAGCCTATTCTATTGATCTTAAGCAGGTAAACAACACCTCGACATCCACACCGAATCCCAAATGCGCGAAAGAAATATGATGCAGGAACTTATCTGTCAAATACGTATCAGATTGATGTGCGTCGGAACGTACCCCTCGGGACGTAACTTCAGAGTTTCGTTACCGCAGGAGACTGAACAACGCGAAGAACTCCAATAAGAAATGTAGGGAATGTTTACTTTTTGTTTGTAACGCATAGATGACAGGTTCGACGATTTATTTATGATAGGCCGCGATCTGGTAAGAGCGTTTTCACATTGTCCGATCGGATGTCGGAAGGAAGTAAAATGTAAGATATTATGTGTTTCTCTGTATTTATTTATGCATTTAATAAATCATTATTACTAAAAAACGATAAATAACGCAAAAAAGGCGCACTTAATGCCAATGGCACTCTCCTGCAGCTGTTTTTGTCATAGGCGCCTTCCGACATCCGATATCGGAAAGGCGCTTCCTATAAATTCCGCCATGACGGAGCCCCCCGTCAGCTGTCGGACCGATAATATTTGTTAGTGTGCGTACGAGTATGTGTAGGCATAATGTTTTTTTTTTTTTTTTTTTTATTAGGGGACATCTTACACAGATCAACCTAGCCCCAAACTAAGCAAAGCTTGTACTATGGGTGCTAAGCGACGATATACATACTTATATAGATAAATACATACTTATATACAAAGAAAACACCGCTGTTGCAGGATTTAAATATAAATGAAGATACTGAATGCACTTTATTAGGAATAACTATAGACAATCATATCAACTGGAAAAAACACATTGCTAATAAAGTTCAATCTAAACTATCAAGTTTTATTTTAGCTCTGGGCATTCTGAAGTCAAACACACATACAGAGTGCGCTTTGTCCGCTTACCACTCTTACGCCCAAGCCTGGTTACGTTATGGTATTATTCTATGGGGACATAGCAGTGACGCCCACGATCTCCTTATAGCCCAAAAAAAATGTGTCCGCATACTAACCAATATACGACAAACAGACAGTTGTAAGAAACATTTCACTAATCTCTAAATTTTAACTCTCCCCTCTCTCTACATCTTAGAAATTTCTACTTTTGTCATGAAGAACATACAGTTATTTGAGTTTTGTAAAAGTGCACGTCGTAACAATAACCTCATCCCCCCGGAACCAATTTTGGATATTTACAAAAAAGGCCCTTATTTCAGAGCAATCCAGATTTATAATAAGCTGCCAAACGATATAAGAAATATAAAAAACCTTAACCCATTCGTGTCAAAACTAAAACTACTTTTAATATCGAAGGTATACTATTCGGTCCAAGAGTTTATGGGGGATAAATTTTCATAAGTATAAGTACTACTAATAATAATTATTATTCTTAACAATATTATTAACCCTTTTTGTAAATATAAGTTAACATAGGACTTACTTAATTCAAGAAATAAGCTAGGATAAAGTTGTTATTATTTAGGATATTTATTTATCTTATGTAACAGTATTATTATCTCTTTATTCATTTCTCATCTTAAGTTAGGTTATTTATAATATGAATATAAAAGTAAAATATAAAAACACTTACAAAACAATAAAAATTAATATAAACACATTATAAAAAACCTAACCTAGGGTGCCGCCAGCAGCGGGGCAAGGCCCAAGCTACCGGTGGTCAGGGCTGCAGAGAGAGGAACCGGCGGACTATCCGCGCCGTGTCCAAGATCACCGCCTTCTGCATCTGACCCTTGATCCAACCACCTAGCGAGAGTCTCTCAAGGTGTTGGTCGAGACTCTTCGCTATTAGACCGTTTACTGAAACGACTATCGGGACAATGATCGTCGAATCAACATCCCACAAGGCTGTTATCTCGTGAGCCAAGTCTAGGTACTTACTGGACTTGTCCTTCTCGGCTTTCACGAGATTCTCATCATGGGGGATGGTGATGTCAACGAGCACGGCCCGACGTTGCGATCGATCTATTATCACGATGTCAGGCTTATTGGCTACAATAGTCCTGTCAGTGATGATAGATCGATCCCAATAGAGCGTGGCACGACCATTCTCGAGAACAGGCGCAGGTAAGTACTTGTAGTACGGTACTTCGCGGTCCACAAGGCCGTATAGAAGAGCAAGTTGCTGGTGAATAATCCTGGCTACGAGATTATGTCTGTGCAAGTACTCGCCGTTAGCAAGATGAGAACAACCGGAAATGATATGCCTGAGTGACTCTCCGGGACGGCGGCATGCCCGACAAATGTCGACCGTACCGTCCTTCAGGATATATTTCCGATAGTTGTTCGTCATCATCACTTCGTCCGCAATTGCACAGGCAAAACCCTCGGTTTCTCCGAAGAGGTCCCCGAATCGTAACCAGTTCACCGACGCGAGCAGGTCCACGTCGGGTCCCGTGAGGGCCTTGTAGAACCGCCCGTGTAGCACCTTACTCTCCCATGCCGCCTTGCGATCCGCAGTACTTAGTACCACAGGTTTGCGCCAGTTCTCGTTTGCCAAGGAGAGCGGCGTTAGGTTCCTGTCTACTGCCACCACATCACGATGCATCCCACACTCGTTGTTAAGGAAATAATTCCTGAGATTGTACACCTCGCGGTTATGGAGATCCTTGGCATTTAGGAAGCCTCGGCCTCCACACTTCCGTGGGATGTACAATCTCATAACTGACGAGCGTGGGTGTAGCATACGATGTGTGGTGAACAGTGATCGGACCCTCCGATCCAGGGCCTCCAGCTCGGTCTGAGTCCACCTTAGTATGCCAAAGGAGTATGTGAGTAGGGGCATTACCCAGGCGTTGAAGGCGCGCACTTTGTTGCCTCCTGACAAAAGACTGTTTAGGACTTATTATTATTACAGTATTATTTATTGTTACAGTTACTTAACACTATTTAGTTTAAAAAAAAATGTTCCATAAATAACTAGACATAAGATTAATTTGCAATGCCCTACCAGGGTGCCATGTGTTCTAAAATGTTTTATTGTAACAACTTTATTATGTACTATGGTTCGCAATAAAGGATTCTATTCTATTCTATTCTAAAAACACCCATGACTCAGGAACAAATATTATAGTGTTCATCACACAAATAAATGCCCTTACTGGGATTCGAACCCAGGACCATCGGCTTCGCAGGCAGGGTCACTATCCACTAGGCCAGACCGGTCGTCAAAATAATGCTTGTTGTAGTGTGCGTGCCTGCTAAAGACGGCATCCGGGCGAGCCCCCGCGGCCTGACTACGCGGATGTAGGTTCCTACATCCGATATCGGATCGGATAATGTGTAAACGCTCTAAGGGGGAGAAGTGGGAGGCGATCTGTTTGGCGGAAGCTTGTATTTTTAGGCACTTAGATATCATCCTTCTTTGATTTCCTTAACAATCGCACAATGCTTATAAGAAGTCACATCACAGCGGCACAGAATAAATAATAATACTACCGTACAGAAAGGACACTCCCTACAAAACCAAAGTTTGATAGCGATTCAGGGACCAATCATGCTGTCCCTTGCGGCTATTTAGGGTTGTCAAAATTCAAGTCATTATCTTATCTGTGGTCGTGCACACAAAGGGACGTCAAGTTGTGCCAACCCTAATTCATCGGAGCAATGCTGAGCCGAACGGAGCCGAGAATACCCGAAAGGAGGAGTGTCTCCCCACTGACAGTACGATATACCGATCTGCCAGTGTCAGAAATTATGTTTACAGTACATATGGTCCTATTTTGCCGCACTAGTGCGTATAACACTTTTCGTGCGTATGTCAAAAGTTTAAAGCGCCATATGTAATGTACTGTAAAATATTGTACGATACACGTGCGAATAGGTAATTCTCAACTCGTGTCGAATATATCGCCACTTGTATCGTAAATAACTATTTTTTGGTGAAGAAATGTCACTTTTGACACTGACAGATCGGTATCGTACCGCGGTGACTTCTCATAAGCAATGTTCGCATCGAGACGCTAATTACTTATGAGAAATACCTACCTAGGTTGAATTGACAAAAAACTACTTCTATTTCTTTAACAAGCAATATTACTTCAGAATACATACATAGTAATACAACACAATTCTTTGCACCTACTGATACTCATTTTATTTATAATACAGCGCAGAATGAAACAGCGCAAAAATAAAAAGTTGACTCGCAATTTTCAGAGCTCAAAAGTCACTATTTTACGATTTTTCCGTCAGTCATTGCCAAAGTTTTTCCACGCGAAACAACCTTAAAAACGCAACACTGGAGTGAAATGCAACACAGTTGCTCTGAGAACGTGTAGGAAATGTCAGTGAATATCTTAGTTCCTCAATTGCTGCTAGCGTAGCTTACGTATACGTGGTATTTATGTACATACTCGTATGAGACGCTACAGTGTTGCTAATGATTGGTCTATGTATACAGTTTGTACAGTGTAAGTACCTTCCAGGAACCCGAATGATTAAGATGAGATTCGGATGTCAACTACAGCTGCATTAATTGTTTTACGACATTACTGCGGAGGCGTTGATGTATGTCGCCGCCATATTTCGTTCGACGTTTGGCGTTGCATTATGCCGCGATTATGACGTTCAGACCGTCACTCATTGTAGCCGTCGTGCAGGTCAGGATCTCGACTCAAATAAAAAGGTTCGATGTACAGTGAATTGTTGTATTCTTCCATTGGTACCTCGGAGTAATTAACAATGGAGCCGCCATTAACAGGCGTTCCCCTCTGTCGAAAATAGGCGGCCAATGGTCAACAACTTGTCAACCATATGTATGGACTGACGTTTATCTGACATGACGTACCTATACATTTGATGTGCCCCTCCCCCGCAAAAAACGGCAGACTATTTTGTACCGACGATTTGAGACATGGCGTCTCCGTTGGTTATATCCTCTAAGATTGGTACTGGTTTACAAGGGTTTTCCTGATGAAACGGTTAAGTGCAGAAGTGGTGGTTATTATATCGAATGAGAAAGTGATTTTGCATAATTTGAACAGTACAAAATGGTTTTAAAGTGGTTTTTAATATAAATGCCACTGATTGGCCGCGATACAAGATATGTGGGGCGCTGCTATTGGAACTTTAGAAAAAGCCTCCGAATAGTCCGAATACTATTTTTAGCCGAGCCCGACGGCTGCGTTTAGCTACTGCATGGGAAATATTTTTAATACAATAATAAGTTGCATTCGCAACACTAATTTTATCAAGGAAATCGAAAGATACAACGGCGACATTCATGCCACAGTATAGGCAGCGGTCATGCAGCTGCAGTTGATATCCGAATGTCACCTTTATAGTCTATTCCTGATCGTATCTAGAGAATAAAATATCGCATACCCAAAGTTTCACAGCATTGGGTCAAGTTTATGAGACTTTTTCCCGAACTTGGTCTAAAGTCTTCTATTTATCTTTTAAGCTGATATTCGGATGACGACGGCATCGGCAGCAGAATTTCTGTTGCTTTGTTACGTTACTGTGGCGTTAACGGGGGTAATTGATTGACATCAATGTAATGTCCTTGATAAAATGACGGATTGAACATTCTAATAGCTATTAATAACAAAGTTTCAATTTCGAGATCATTTGATTAGTTTAGTGTAAGGTAGTGCGTAAATATGCAAGCGTTGTAACTGGCGAAACATGTTACTTGTCAATTAGTGTCCCGGCCCGGCGTTAAGGGCGCCTTCCAGAGACGGTCTTGTGGTGCGGGCCATGCAGGCAGCGGTCGGAGAATATATTGCATTTCTTGAATACATATAATAATATTATAGGTAGGTACATGTATGTATTTTATGAAACATGTAACGTGTCACTTAGGGTTCCGGTTCGGCGTTAAGGGCTTCTTCTAGAAACGGTTTTGTGGTGCGGGCCACATAGGCATCGGTCCGAGAATAATGGCGATGATGACGACACAGTACTACTAAATCAGTAGGTTGGTTATTTTGATCAAATAAGGCTACGAGATATAACGCTTGTTTCGTAGCCTCACTGGTCCCTCCGTGTACGCACTTGATTAATTCGGCATCTGTCCCAGCGATACCGTCCACGACTCCTATGACGATGACGGCCGTTCTACCCAACTACTGTACAACCAGCCAACTTCTGTCCTCTTGTACTATACAGGGTGTTTCACCCTGAACCTGAATCTTCCTATATAGGTACATTTTGGGGCACCCCGGCTCAAGTAATATCGGACGATTTTGAGAATAAAGTGGTACCCGCCTGACACTAATTTGTACTTGAAAACTTTAATTTATGAGCTCACATGTAGGTACCAACGCGAATTGTTCTAGTTTGGGCCTTGAGTCTTTGTGTGGGTCAAGATGGGTGACCTTAGGCTTCTTAGAAGAGCTATAAATTTTAGTTTGTCGGTCGTAGGCTATTTAAGGTCCTTAAGGGTCATTCAAGTTAAGGCACTTAATATAACGTGTCCTCTGTCGTTTGGTCACCTATTTTCTAGTATAGGTATCTAGAACTTTTTCTGGCAAAAATAAGATATTGTACCGAAATATCACTTCGGCATAACTGTTATCAAAACGTAGGTACCTTAACTTGATAGAAAATTAGATATTTGTTATTTTAGCAATTAAACAAACGTGGTATTCAAGTAGAAAAATCATTGTTAAAAATTCTAAAGATTTAAAGAAATAGTGTCCAAGTGGCTTGAAAGACGAATTGTTTATCGTATAAAATAACGGGGTCCCTTTGTTTCCCATAAAGTCTTAAGTCATAATGTATTGTTTGTCATATTATCGTTAGTCATAAAACTGAAACCGTTAACTTTTCAGAATTTTCGTAAGGTTATACTGTAGATAGGTTAGGTTAGGTTTGTTTTATGGCAATCCTGAAAAGTTACGCGTTTCTGAGAAAAACCAATTATGACTAACGAAAATTCGGACAAACAATACATTATTACGGTTCTTTTACCTTCCAAGCGATTCGGTTGTGGAATGCTCTGCCGTCTGAGCTAAGACATGCTAAATCGCTTCCCATTTTTAAGGCTCAACTCAAAATTCACTATCTGTCACTTCCTCAAACTCGCTAATAATTAGATTCTGTCTGTCTGTCTGATTCTGTGTTGTGTGATATATGTATGTATATATGTATTTATTTATTTATTTATTTATATATTTATTTATTTATATATCTCTTTAATGTATGTATTCATATTGTTATATATTTAGTTGTGCTGGTTTTTTTTTTCCTGATCTTGCACTTCATTTATTTTTGCTACCCTTATACTTATTTCTTCCCTTCGATAATTTCTACTACCTGAAGGTTGTCTGGAAGAGATCGCTCTTTAGCGATAAGACCGCCTGTTGTTGCTTAGTTTTTTATTTATGTTAATTTGCTGTATTTAATCATGTTTTCATTGTGCACAATAAAGAATATTATTATTATTATGTCTTTCCCATCACGGAACAATGGTGTTCCGGACCTTTGGGAGGCGTGCGCGGAGCCGAAGCCAACACGTAGAGGCCCTTTTGACACTTTAATGAAATGTAAGGGGTACACCGAGCGGAGGCTGCCCTTGCCCGTGTCATGGGACGCACGCAGAGGCAGCACCCGCCAGGGTGTAAGGACTATTGAGAGTTGATGGAATCTAAAATGAACTAGGTTATTGGGTGAAAGCGATGGACTAAGAACTGAGCTATGGGGTAAAAAACCGGACGCCTGCCTAATAAAACGGTATGCAATTTTATTTCCGGCAGACGGTGACTCGCCCTCACAAGATGGGCCCCCACAAAAAGCGACATCTAGGATGGCTCAAGGGCAACACCGGTGTGAGCGGCTCAGGGGTGTCGAGAGGTGTGCGCCGCTTTCTACCCAGTGGCTGTTAACAGCCACTGTGCCAACTCGCGTCTTATGCATATTTCACTTCCACCCGTGGAGCTTATAGCTCTAACGACTCCACTCTGGCCGGCCGGCTAAGGCAAGCCAGAGGCAGAGAATCCTGTCCCACCCACCCTCCTTGCGGGTTTATTATTATTATTATTATTATGACTTAAAACTATTTGGGAAACAACAGAGACCCATAAAATAACATTTATCACGCCATTAAAAAAAATAGAAAATTATTTATTGACTAAAAATATTTTTCACTATTTAAATACATAGCCTGAGCGGCTCAATGTACAAATTGCAGAACATTCCCAAAAAGAGGAAACGTTCTCGAGAATGTTCTCAGAACATTCTGCAACATGAAAATTTATTGTTCCGCCATCTTGGATTTTTTCCAAAAAAAATTTTTTGTCATAGGAATCTAGAGGCCTCTATCTCCCGCCATGCCAAATCTCAGCGCGCTCGGACCAACTTGAAAAAATTAAAAAAAAAAATCGGCCATTTTGATTTTTTTAATGCAGTTTGTTTTGTCTCAGGGCCCTCTATGACATTTGGTCGAGAACCCCCCACCTAGGGCTGACCGTTTGGCCGGGCCGTCATACATTTTTCTGACCGGAAGCGTTAGACCAAAAGTCGGAATTTTCTGGGGGTAAGGATACTACACCTAAACTATCGTGAATATTCATGGTATAAACTACGATAAATAAATAAATGCTCGTTCTCGAGAACATTCTCAGAAGTTACCGAGAAATTCTCATGTGGAAAGTTTCGCAACTTTGGAAAGTTCTCGTGCGTGCATTGCTACCTGAGCCTGTCCTGTCGAGTCCCTTATGTTCATACACAAGAAGCACTAAAGCAATACGCATGCGAGAAAAAAATATTCTTCTTCTTTTCCCTGCCTTTATCCCACGTTATGTGGGGTCGGCACAACATGTTTTCCTCTTCCATTCTCCTCTGTCTTTCGTCACCTCAGCACTCACTCCTTTCTTTCTCATATCCCCTTACACACAATCCATCCATCGTTTTTTGGGTCTATCATCCGCTCTCCGTCCATCAACATTCATCCCTAATATTCGATTACTTATGCATAATATAAGAAAACATATTTAGCGCGAGCGATTAATGAATAAATATTTATACACTGAAAGTTTTACTTCCGTAGGTATAGCAGCCAAAAGTACAAATCCGCAAACAAGGGTTTTGATTAATTCCAACCCTTAAACTGCCATTAATATTAGCCGTATCTGGACCTAGCCATCGCCCGTGGGAACGTCAGGACGTATCTAAATAGGCTACATTTTGTTTGAAGAAGTGATCAAAGCGCATGTAAGTATAGGTACTTGTATGGGTAGACGAAGATCGAGCGCCGCTGCTGCTTGGATATGAGGGATCGCGGTGCAAGGAGCTACGAATGATAAATAATAATTAATGGAAAAATGTTGCCAATAGAATTTAAGCTTTAGATTTAGGTTTTTAAGTAAAATCATCGGTTTTTTTATGATCTCAGCTTCGCAAGAATTACACAAAACTTTGACAAATACACCTAAACCTTACTTTAATATACTCGTATATTATTTTGTTATAAAAATAAAAAGATACGTTTTAATATATATAAATGAGATAAATGAGAAAAAGACTAAATGTATCAGTGGCGGCGCGTCCATAAAAGCTGATTCCCACCGGCTTGCCTGTTCTTGGACGTTTGAGCAGAGTTGTAAAGGAAATATGTAAGCTAAATTAGCCCCGGCTTGCCTATGGATATGTTTGACGCGCCGCCACTGAAATGTATTAAGTTTGTCACTAAAAGTAACGTAAGGCATGTGCAAACAAGTGTCATTGTGAAGGATGAGGAATTGGAATTAGTTGATAGTACAGTTTTTCTTGGTATAACTTTAGATTCTAAACTCCAGTGGGGTCCGCATATTGCTACTCTTTCGAATAGACTGAGTTCTGCAGCTTTTGCAGTGAGCAAAATCCGTCAGTTAACTGATGTGAAAACAGCTCGTTTAGTATATTTTAGTTAAATTATGGCATATGGTATTTTACTGTGGGATGGTGCTTCAGAGATAAACACCATTTTTGTTCTGCAGAAGAGGGCTATTCGAGCAATATACAAAATGAACCATAGAGACCTGCGATCATATATATAGAGACTCACTTAGAGATAAATTTAAGGAAATTGACATAATGACAGTGCACTGTCAATACATTTATGAGAATATTCTGTATGCAGGTACATAAAAATAATGTAAATTTTAGGAAAAATTGTGAAATTCATAATATTACTACTAGAAATAAACATAAGCTCGCAGTGCCCTTCACTCGGCTCCATAAAATTAAAAAATCATTCATGGGTAATTGTGTAAGATTTTATAATAAACTTCCAAACCATATTACTGAGTTATCTATTAATAAGTTTAAGAATTATGTAAAGCGTAAACTTATTTCTAAAGCTTATTATACCACACAAGACTACATGAATGATAATAAAACGTGGGATTAATTGTTATTCGAAATGATTATTTATTTATTAGGTATATTTGATTATTGACGAGGAAATGGATATTCCGATGTATGTATTTCTTTTGTTATGTTTTTTTTTGACATTTAGATTTTATTCTAGAAATTCTAGACTAATATTATTTATACATTTTTTTTTAAGTTTGAAGATCATTTTGTGAAATTCTTAGTGTTAATGATCTGTAAGAGTAATAATCCAATGTTATTATGGAATAATATTAACATTAATAAATTGCTCTGATAATTAGATTAACATAATATGTACCTAATAACTATTAGTAAGTGCTTGTTCCTAGGCCTACATGAATAAAATATATTTTGACTTTGACTTTGACTTTATCGTTGAGTTTCGGAACTCAATTGCAATAGAGTTTGACTCTACCCATCGACCGAATCGGTTTCGCTCGAATGTCAAAAATTGTTACAGTCGCGTCTATTTTTTCACGATCGAGTTTTTCACTAGATGACAGCACCGTGGCGAGAGGTCTAGCTGTCATAATCCACCAATCATGTTTAACCATGTTTTTTTTATTGGTGTATTTTGACAGCAGCTGTCAAAAAGACCTCTCGTCACGGTGCTGCCATCTAGTGAAAATCTTGATCGCGGAAACCCTCATTGTGAAGACCAGGTACGTTTACTTAAAAATAGAAATCATCACCAAATAGACTCGATTATATGGCCTTTGCATATTTAATCGAGAATCGTAAAAAAATCGTTTATTATTTGCATTGTCACAACCCTACAATTGCTTTATGAAATAAATCAGCTTACCCTTCGAGTTTGAAAAAGACTATATTGTGTAATATGTTGTATGTATATAAGCGGTGCGGCGTGCGGCGGCAATTTTCGTGTTTTTTCATCATTCTACGTCCAATCTGCAACAAAGGGCCAAATTATCAAATTCCACTATTCAAAATGCGGCCTGGTCTGTTGTTTCCAAAGGCATCGTGGCAACTTCACCTCAAAAGTAGTGTATTCGTAGCTCAGCGCTCTTGGCTATACGTTCGGTTTGATCCATCGCGTCTCCCGTAGGCTCAATCTGTCCGGCTGACGAGGATCGCCTTAACGTTACAAATTGGACAACTTATACCACCAGAAAAACTGGGCATATGGAAATTTGTTTTGAGACCGGCATTCTAATTATGTATACGAACCCTTAGGGAAGATGTATAATTGTTTAGAAATTTCAAACTGTATGTTACCCGCTGTGTATTGTAGTATTTTTTGTAAGCGGGTTTAAACAGTACCGTAAACTGGGGTTACTTTGATTCGTGGGGTAACCTTGATCGATTTATAAACTAAGTATATTAAGGGGCTACCCCACGCCAATGACCTTCGATCTGAATCCCTTAGTTTTTTTTCTAATGTTTTTTGTAGCTTATTATATTAACAGCAACGGCTTTAAGCAATATAGTGTCCCATATTTACTTCAAAGTTCATTGTATTCGAAATATTATGTAGTAAATAATATATACACAGGCTGTAGTAAATAATATTATATACTGTGTAAATAATAGTTCGAGATATTTGGCATCAAAAGTGGAACAATTATAGGCTAAAAACTGGTTTTCTGGCCATCGGCTCGATTCGGAAAATGAATAAGATTTCTACTAGACTTCAACAAGTTACGATACGGATAATTTAAAGATATTTGTAAGATAGATATGTCAAATTTGACGTTTCCGCGATTCTGGAGGTCCTCTTGAACGATTTCGACAAGTTATGACTTAGATATCCAAGTCACATCTAGTCGATATCTAATGTAGATCTAGTTGATCTCTAAATCGTCTCAAGATCTTGTGATTATCTCGAAATCCGAAAAGGCCTGCATAACTTTTGTGTTAATTAGTTTAAAATTAAAACCCTGTGCACGTTTTTCGAGACGTCAAAGACGAACCCAAATATGTAGATTTCGTACATGTAAGATCCTTCACTGCAAACTAGATACGAAAAAAGTGTTTTTTTTAGACAATGTGTAAAAAACTCATAAAAAAATAAGTATTCATTTTTTTCAAAATCCGGTGGACAAAACCGGAGATAAAAGATTGAAAAACCGATAACCGTTCGTCAAAAAAAGGAGATACGATTCAAAACTTGTCAAAAATCGATAAAAACCTCGGGTAGGCTTAAGGAGTTGGTTAAGAACACTTTTATGATGTATTTCTGTTAAGTAAGGTTGTCAACCACATCATAAAATTCTTAATCTCGCTTTCAAAAATCAACCGATGATCATTGTGGTGTTCATCAATAAATAAGCAGATGCGCTGGCAACACTAGTCCTCATCATGGCGGCGGCTGTTGCGGGCGCGCTGTGTGGACCGAATAATGAATTGTTTTATTTACCTACAAACAATAGAATTCCACTAAGAGTAAACTAGATTGATGATGGAAAGAGAACATCACAATCATTACCCCACAAATCAAAGTAGGGGAGACCGAGGTGAGTTGTGACAGAGGAGAGTTGTGACATCGTCGATTTTTTGCAATCTATTAACTAAAAACTAGGTCGCAACAGTGTGAGTTTGTTAGCTCGTAACTTGAACTAACAAACGCGCGCTATTGCGACCTAGTTTTTAGTTAATAGATTGCAAAAAATCGACGATATCACAACTCTCCTCTGTCACAACTCACCTCGGTCTCCCCTAATCTCAGTTTAAGGTAGTTAACTTTCCAAAAAACATAAAGGGGCCCACTGATTAACAGTCCGCCGGACGGTATCGGCCTGTCAGTTGTTCGGAACTGTCAAAATTTTGTTCTAACTGACAGGCTGATACCGTCCGGCGGACTGTTAATCAGTGGGCCCCTTAAGACTGCGAAGGTCGTATAATTACATATTGTATTGTAATATTGTTTGAAGCGGCTTATCAACAAAAATATAATACCTAAAATAAAATTTGACCAAATATTAGCTTAAGCTTCTACCTATAGCCTAAACCTAAAAACCAAGCTTCTTAAGAAAATATTAAAATTAGGCTAGGCTAGGTAATACCCTCCCTGCAGCAGGTATTTCATGAGCAGAATCTAGCAGTGTAAATCCCTTGGGCGAGGAACAAACTAACCTTAGGCTATAATTATAATTTTTTGTTATATATATAAACGCTAATTTTGGTACGCTGTTCGACTAGCGGCTCGATTCGGGAAACGAATTAGATATTAACTAGATACGATATAGTAAAGATATGTGACGTTCCACGGCAAAAGGTACCTTATGGCTGCTGGCGCCGCGATTCGGGAAATGAATTAGAGATTCACTAGATATGCAATAGTAAAGATTATATCATTACTATATCGTATCTAGTTAATCTCTAATTCATTTCCCGAATCGCGCCGTATGTGGGCGTCTGGGAACTAAGGCGGCGGCGTATACTTATTACTGATTGTTAGCAAATTTTGATTGTTGGTAGGTTATGAATTTTATCTGAATTCGCTGTTGTTTCAAAGTTTTAGACGAAGCTTTCAAGCGACGTGTTCAAACATTTGTAGCGTTTCGTTCGCAAGATAATATATTGTATTATTATATGTATACTAACAGCCCCTCTTAATGAATACCTGTTATAATAATGTTCCTTTCGACAAGTTTGAGCGCGACAGAATACAGACAAACGCGACTAAGTATAATTATGAGTACAGTCGACGTCAAAGTTATATTTACACTTTTTGCCGTATTACAAAGGAGTAAGGTGCAAAAGTGTAAACATATCTTCGACGTCGACTGTACACAGTTTACTATCAAATAAATTCCAGCACACATCCACACTCGAAACACAGCAATCCAACATGGACGTCACTCAGCGCAATTCACAAGCAATTTAATTAAACAACCCAAATGAAAATAAAGTGAGAATTTTAGCGCGCGAATTCACTAATGAAAGTTTTAAATGACCGACAAAAGGCAAAAAAACTCATGACCTCGTTATTTAGTATGGCAATCTCAATTCACACCTCGAAAATCGTACACTGAAAGGTTTCAACTCTGTACTTTATGGTTTAAAGGCGATTTTCGCCGCTGTTTCGTTCGCGCGCGTTTTCGAGTGTGGTCAGCGCAAGGGAACTTTTTCAAACTTTTTTTTTAAATCCGGATCAAAACAATGGTTTGCGAATTTCATAAAAGGGTCCGGGCGTCGACAACAAGTTTGACAATGGGGCGCGATCTGAACAATAAATCTTCGCGTATCGATCACCGAACTGGTGATTAAAATGTAAGCCCGAATTGTGGGGGATTACTTGGCCTTTTTAGCAACTTGTTTGTAACTTTGCTTGTGTACTATGCGAGGCAATTGTGGTGTAACAATCTTGATTACTGTGACCTTGACGATGCTTACGCTCGAATTCACAAACACCTTTACTAGCCAACGTTCCAAAAATATATTTAAACGACGTTATTGTCAGTGTCTTAGAGGCGTGTAAAATATTTTTTCACTTCTCATGCTCAAAAAGTGCACCTTTATGTCGTGCGTAGACGACATAAAATCGCATTTTATGCTCTAGAGCATAAAGTAAAATCATCTATTACGACCCTTATTGACTTAGCAATAAAGTCCAAATTCTGCCATACAAACTGCCAGCCCTGCCGGCGCGCCCCCGACCGGCGTTCTCCCGATCGGCGTGCCCCGCGCCTCCGACCGGCCCAAGAACAATTTTCTTTAGTCTTGAATAAATACGTTGAAATAACCTAAAATATTTGATTTTTTGTATATTTTCCTCGCAATCGAAGTGAAAAGCAGAGTGTACAACAAGGGCATAAATGTCCATTTTTACCCTCGTCTACTATTTTGGTCTTCGCTTCGCTCAGACCAAAAAATTGCCTCGGGTACAAATATATAGGTCACTTTATGCCCTTGTTGTACAATCTACTATTTTGCACTTGTATCGTAATGTACTATTGTGACCTCGACTGTACCTTATTGTGTCTTATGTACTATACCTATATATATATACATTTATATTGGTTGGTTCTTATGTACTAATTAGACGACCGGTCTTGCCTAGTGGGTATATAGTAACTATGCCTGCGAAGCCGATGGTCCTGGGTTCGAATCCCTGTATAAGGGCATTTATTTGTGTGATGAACACAAATATTTGTTCCCGAGTCCCATGGTGTTTTCTAAGTATATAAGTATGTATTTATCTACATATATAAGTATGTATTTATATCGTCGCATAG
Source organism: Cydia splendana (assembly GCF_910591565.1). Lineage (NCBI taxonomy): Eukaryota > Metazoa > Arthropoda > Insecta > Lepidoptera > Tortricidae > Cydia > Cydia splendana. The sequence goes on from NC_085968.1 coordinate 4,441,954, forward strand.
CACCCATAGTAGCAGCTTTGCTTAGTTGGGGGCTAGGTTGCTCTGTGTAAGATGTCCCCCTAATATTTATTTATTTCCTTATTTATATTTATTGTTTATGAATGGTGTTCGTTGCCTTACCTAATATCTTAAACCGTTAGCAAGATTATACCTATCTCCTCGGTGTAGATGTAGCTACACATACCGATACCAATTTAATTTCGTTTTCCTCGAGTTACGGAACCATGCGGCCACCTTTTCCTGCTAAAGTGAGCAACTCAACAATAAGATATAGTAAGAACTTGTAAGTGTTAGCTCCAGTGAGCACGCACGACTAGTGTTGTGCCGCGGGAATGTTCCTGTTCTTGAAATATTCTCCAAGGGAAAGAACGGTGTGTAAACGCCATAAAATTGGTGTTTACATCAAAAGTTGGTGGTACTGGTGCTCGACGCGGTCCCAGTACATGTCATCTTGAAACTTAAATCATTGTCAATAGAGGTGACAGCAGGGTGTCATCTATTGAGCATTAGCATGTCGAGCACTAGCACCACCACCACACGCTCAGCGTCTTTAATGCTTAATATTCTTGCTGTAGACTTATTCAGGTACCTATTAGGCATTTCCAAGTCTTGTATTTCTTAAAAGCTGTTTAAATAAAAATAATGACTTGGCCTCGACAAACATTGTTTTAGTTTATCTAGATACATTTTTGTTTCATATGAAAAAGAGCAAATAAACATACATTCAATTCAAAAACTCGATGACAGGTTTAGATGCCACTATTTTGAGAATCACTGTACTGTAGATTTTTTTTTTCATTTAATCAATAAAAAATACACACAATATTCATTAGACATATTTTTCCGCCAAACTGCATGACAGTTTGTTGGCGAACGGTAGCACTCAACATTCTTCCTTAATCTACTGTGTTGTAGTATTGCAGCGCGACATCACTGCCGACTAGGTACATTACTGCTGCAAAAATGAAAATCGATGTTTCTGTCCGGATTATTAACATTTACTGCAGCAATGCGGTCGGCATTAAAGTTACGCTGTTAATACTAGTATAATTTGAATCCGAACGGTTCTTTACCTTGATTATTTTAGCGTGAGCGTCAGGATGGCGGGTGGACCTCTGCGATTTTAACGAAATATTTATAAATATATCGTATCTTCTGTGTACCTCAGTGTACCTGTAATAGAAATCCATGTATACCCTAAAACGAGATATTTAACAAATAAGGTCACTGGTACGGATAAAGGTACGGATGTCAGTGACAACCGCCTTTAGTTTGGGGAACGTAAGTAGGTATATATTTCTGGGAGTTTTCCCGTCAACAGCCCATCACTACGCCCCACGGTCAGCAACTTTTGCCGCAACTCGACTAGTTGCTAAACATGCTGTTGCAGCTTCTTAGTTCGGTTGTTCCCAATTCCAGAACTGGGGGCCTACCGCGAAAACCGAAATTCGGAAATTGCGGGGATTTTTCTCTTTTACTCCAATGAAGGCGTAATTAGAGTGACAGAGAAAGATTCCCGCAATTTACGAACTTCGATTTTCACGGTTATAGCCCTGGCCATGTCATACGCCGATTGGGTTCGACCGGGTCGCAAGCACGAGGAGGAAAGATCCCTCGAACTTTACGCTTTCAAACACGCGCACAACTATGCCAGAGTTTCAAAGTACAAAGGGGGGGGGGGGGGACCAAAGTACAAGGGTGGGTAATCACTGGGCGCAATTTAAAGGTCAAAATTATTTTCGTTGTCTTGTTTCTGACCACTCTGTCACGCTTTTATTTTTGTCTTTTAACTTAACCAATAAAAAAAAAAGCGGCCAAGTGCGAGTCGGACTCGCCCATGAAGGGTTCCGTAGCAGCAAGTAACATAATAAAATTGCGGTTTACGATTTATGACGTATTAAAAAAACTACTTACTAGATCTCGTTCAAACCAATTTTCGGTGGAAGTGTACATCATATATTTTTTGTAGTTTTATCATTCTCTTATTTTAGAAGTTACAGGGGACACACACACACACACACACACACACACATTTTACCACTTTTGAAGTGTCTCTCGCGCAAACTATTCAGTTTAGAAAAAAATGATATTAGAAACCACAATATCATTTTTGAAGACCTATCCATAGCATTACCCCACACGTATGCTTAATGCGGTTCACAGAATACATCTACTTACCAAGTTTCAACAGTATAGTTCTTATAGTTTCGGAAAAAAGTGGCTGTGACATACGGACGGACAGACAGACAGACATGACGAATCCATAAGGGTTCCGTTTTTTGCCATTTGGCTACGGAACCCTTAAAATTTGAGTGCCATTGCATGCCTAGATTATAATTCTCTTGAGAAAAATTAAAAATAAATTTCACCCCATACAAAAACGCACCATTTTATTGGGACGAAAAACAAGCCAACGAAAAGAATTTTGAGTCTTAAAATATTATAATATATAAAACATTCGCGTTTTGAACACGTATTTAAACATATTTATACCAGGTTACATTTATTTCCGACTAATTCGCTTTAGACGCAGACGGTTAAAAACGCTAATATTCCAAGCTTTTATCAGAATAAAAGAGGTTCCAAAAACTTTCAGTATCCCCTCTACCAAAAGCTCGAACACTGTTAATGCGGGTCTCGGCCAAGTATCCAGGTCTACCTTTATTGTAACCGTCTTTCCGAGGTGCGCGAGATTAAACATTCCAGGGGACAATTACGTCAGAAACTTGAGTTTGATTTTAATTCGCACCGGCGAGCGTGAGGCCGCGGCCGTCCACCAATTCGAACGAACATTTTGACATCAAAAATATATCGTTTGCGCGTGTATTTCACTCGTACTTGTCCGTACATGTATTGGCGCGAGCGGGACGCACGAGAGAATCGTAACAAAATGAAAATACATCATACAGGGCCTATTTTATTTAGATTTAAGCTAGTTATTAATTTATTTTAGTAATACTCGTACCACTGTATACATCTTGTTTGTAAATAAATGATTCATCCATAAAAAAACACATCATTATGCTGTCAAAATATAAGTTTAAATAATTTGGCCTCCGCGGTTCGGTTATACCACTTTGTATTGTTGAAAACTCGCCTCTTCAACCAATGTGTCCCTGTGGTGCCGAGGCATGGACGCTCACGAAGGAGGCTGTGAATAGAATCCGCGTAGCACATAGAGCCATGGAGCGAGCCATGCTCGGTATCGAGCATATTAGAGCGAGCGAGATGCATACAAAGTAAGTTACGCAGACGTTAGCGAATATGTCGGTTAACACTGCTAAAAGTGGTAAGGCTCACGGCGTTTTAATACAAAATTAATTTAATATACCCACTATGTTTGTCTAATTTACAGATTCATCTTCCAGCTGTAACCTCTCAAGGTAATATAATAAGGCAGCACATATTTCAGTTTCCTCCCCCTGACCTTGGTTATTAGGGGTGCGGGTGTATAATGTTCAATCTTGCCGAGCGCGCCGATAGGCTCCGGCGTTACACCTGCTTTTACCTTAATCACTGAATATTTCACTGTAGCCAAAGATTATAACAGCGGGATCAAGACGATTTCTGGACTTTTAAATTATCTAGACTCCAAGAAAAGTCTGCAGAGATTTTGACAGCACACGCAGTGCCAGTGTTATTTAAACGGTATAGGGACCGTGCGTGGTGGAGGGTCTGTCATCTTGTGGCCTGAATCGGAAACATATGTGCACATGTACATTGCCAAAGCAAGTGCTACCATCTGCCGTTCTCGTCGGTACGTTTCCATGTGCATAGTAGGTTCTGCCATCTTGCTATGCTTGCTACATCGGAAGCATACTCGTAAACGACACATTTACGCCTCGCGCCAAAAATCTGACGGCTCATTATGCTGCCCCCTATAGTTTATGCACGGGGCCTATTTCATAGAAGTTTGACGTTAAAATCAAAATCTCTGCAGACTTTTCTTGGTTTAACTCTAATAACATTGCACGTAGGACCGATACGCGATGGCCGATGGGGCAGAAAGGGTTCTTGAGTGGCGACCGCGAACCGGAATACGCAGCAGGAAGACCCACAACAAGATGGTCCGACGGTCTAGTTAAGGTCGCAGGGAGCGGATGTATGAGAGCGGCGCAAGACTGGTCGTTATGGAGATCCCTGGGGGAGGCCTATGTCCAGCAGTGAACGTCTTTCGACTGATATGATGATGATTAATAAGCAAATAAATGGTCCTGGGTTCGCATCCCGGTAAGAGGTACTTAACTTAGGGCACCGATATTACAAACTTTGCCTAGTTCGAGACTAGGTCGATCTGTGTAAGATTGTCCCCAAATATTCATACAGATGTAGTGCATAATTGTTTTCCATCGTATTTTCTCGGAAACCTTCGTATTTGTCATGATACTTCAGTTAACCTCAGTAGTTTATGTACTGAGACTGACTGACATAGCAAGACACATTCGTACGATTCCCTAAAAAAAACGATACAAAATAATTATGCACTACAGTTACATATACTTTGTAGTCTTGTTACACGTTCAGATTACTTTTTAAAGTGTCGCCGCTGTATTTTCACTGCTGTGCCGCATCCTTAGTTGGAAAATCGGGTGATATTCGCATGTTATTCACAGAGGTTCATAATTAATGATCCGCAGACAGAAACTACACAAAGTCCGCTTATAATTTATCTGAGTATACCTGTACGAGATTAATTTCACGACTATGAGTCCTCGTTCAAAACTAAACTGCATTCAAGCGTTATTCGAATCGCATCTAAAATCTACTTTAATAATAGTTTTTAAGGTCTATTTTGGAGCAGACGATATGGCGGTTTTGATCATTTGAGTTTGATGACATTTTGTTGGTATTTCGAAATATGTCTCATGCGGGTAAAGCGTCGTTTTCGTTGATTTTGATTTTAATTCATTCATGAACCCGCGAAATATTTTGATATTAAATAGGTACCCAATTTAAAAATATTCGCGTTATCTTTACCATATCATTACTAAATCATCATGTGGTATTTTGAGTGGAGCTTCAGAACTTTTCTCTTTTACACTCGTAGTATTTTGTGCAACACGTATACAATAAGGGTTCTTAAAATTCAATTCAATCGAGGAATTTGAGGAGCAGCAGCAGTCCCCATTTCACCATCATCTTCATCATCTTCCTCGCGTTATCCCGGCATACTGCCACGACTCATGGGAGCCTGGGGTCCGCTTGGCAACTAATCCCGTGAATTGGCGTAGGCACTAGTTTTTACGGAAGCGACTGCCAACTGACCTTCCAACCCAGAGGGTAAACTAGACCTTATTGGGATTAGTCCGGTTTCCTCACGATGTTTTCCTTCACCGAAAAGCGACTGGTAAATATCAAATGATATTTCGTACATAAGTTCCGAAAAACTCATTGGTACGAGCCGGGGTTTGAACCCGCGACCTCCGGATTGAAAGTCGCACGCTCTTACTGCTAGGCCACCAGCGCTTCCCCATTCAGCAGTCCCCATTTCACCACGTAGGTACATGAAAGAGGTAGGTATTGCAAATAATGAAATCAATTTTAAGTGGGTATTAATGACAAATTTTAAATGTTAACTCATGATAATACCTTTTTACGACTTGTGTTTGGTGTAGGTAGGTTTGATCTCTAGCGCGCTCTAGAAACAACTGTTATTGTGTTAAAAAACTTCGCAATGTCCCTTCTGATGACCCGAATCCTGAGGGCCTAACGCAAAAATCGAAACTCGAAATTGTGTTATCTGCCTCTCGATCACTCTTGTCCATTCGAGCGATAGAGAGGCAAATTGAAGATGAACGAAAGAAACGGTTCGCGGTAGCCCCTCTGGTATCATCGTTCTGCGTGAATAACCAAGTTATCCCAACTTTTGATGTATCCTTCAACTAACACAGAAACTCTCCGCGATTTGACGTCGGTAGGGTATTCGCAGATATTATTTTGCGGCAAACTGATAGTTTTTATCAACAAAGTTTCGGGTGTCAACCCTTTTCGTACAAAGTCCCAATTTAGTATAATGTAACGGTGTCATACTTCGTTCTGTACGCAGCTTTAAGTTTTGAGCAGTTTTCCGAGTGAGCGACTTTGATAATATCTATTGAACAACATTGGTTGTTTGTAGAGCTAAAATAGAGCTTTGTTAACTTGCGGCCCGATTCGAACTTTAAGATACGTCAGTTAATATATCTAGAAACGATATGGATTAGATACATCAGTGTCAAATGTGACGCTTCTTCAAACAAAAACGTCACTTTTAACACTGACACACTTAAAGTTCGAATCGGGCAGTTGTGCTAGTGGTGGGACTGAAAGCAAGTTATTTTTCCGTGGACACTGCCGAAGTAAAGTTATTAGCGTAGCTGGCGTAAACAAGTTACGGCTAATTACTATTATGGGTTTGTTTACACTTCGTTTCTTTCCATTAGGTTATTGTCACTATCTTTATCTTAGTCCAAATAACGTCACCTAAGAAAGAATTTATGTGTTTTAAGAGAGTTAAGACGTTAGATATAGGTAATGTTATTTCTAGGTAAATATGGAGCTACTGTCTGGCTAAAAAAGTAACTAACTTTATTGAATCAATTTATTAGTTTAGTCACTATTGAAGTAAGTTATGAAATTTTTCATTTATTTGAATAAAGTACTTTAATAGTGACTACAGAATCTCTGCGATTATAATACCTACCTACTGCAGTTTAAAGTCAGAATCTCAAAATTGTTACTATATTTGTTCAGTTGTTCACTTTAATTCAATGCTTTCGTGTCATATGCAATTTATAAAATAAGAAGAATTGATTATTTAATAATATCTGAGCGACTCCACACTACTCCACAGTTGAGAACAAATGTCAGCATTGGCTGCAGGTTCGAAAAATTGACGGGCCGGTGCCCACTGGCGAGAAACTGGAAAATTAAAAAAAGAAGAAGTTAGCTTTGGCGGGTTGGAATGCAAGGAGAATTGGATGGGTTTTAACGAAAGCATGCTTTGTTAGATATTATTGACTATTATGGCTATTATTGGTAATAAAGTCTAAATTTTTATTTTAAAGGAAAAAGTTTCATTGTGTTACCAAAGATAAGAACACAATTAGGGAAAAAAATGTTTACGTATGAAGGTGCACAGCTTTATAATAAATTACCGTCTGATCTGAGAGGGACAGGCTCATTCAACTTCGTTTAAAACTAAATTATCGCAATATATTTTAAACCACTACCCACCTTAAAAAAAATAGTTGCGTGAGCGTGTACCTCTCGAGCGACTTTTGTATGCTACCGTAGATAAGATTACTTTTACTTTGTAACTCTGTTCTCGTGTAAGTGACTTGTATGTCTTTTATGAGAATAAATATCTTTAAACCTAAACCTAAATGGAAAAATTCACCGCTTCAGACTTGAACCTGCTGTAACATTTGCAACCCGTGCATCACAAACGTGCAAACTCTAGTTAACGCAGACCAAATCGCGGGCATCTGTTAGTCAATAAAACAAATGACATTTTTTATAATTTCAATAAAATGAACACATAATAAAACAAAAGTCAGATTCGTTTTGACAAGGCCAATTATTAATTTGCCAAACTAAATCGGATTTTGTTCATTAGGGAACTTCGCTTTAGGACCAGTCGGGCCCTTAATTAAAGTGCTTAGTTCAAACCCGACATTTGACATCATAATTTAATAATTTAGGTATAAATCGTGGTCTAATTAGGTAACCTTTCTCTGAACAAAATCTATAATTTCCATCATAGTTTGAAATTGTTTCTTAATGATTTCTGACATTGAAAATTTATATCGTGGTGCGCATTGTTAATTTTCTGGGCCTGGCGCTGGCCCATCGTGTAGAGGAGCCATTATAAATTTATCAGTTTGTGCTGACGTTAAAATGTGGACAAAGCGTATCGACATATACCGAAATTAGGTTTTTTATCAAATATTTTACCCCTTCGCGTAGCCTTAGCTCTAGGGATTTCAAACTTTTTATAACCATAAGCCCTCTTGGTGACAATTGGTTCCCTCTAAACTTCATTTCGGTGAAAATTTACAAAATCATCCGTTGGGAGCTTTCCGATTGTAGGTAGGTACCTAAATGAAAATGTTTATCGGCTAACAAACATGCCTTGCTGATCTTTCCTGGAATAGGCTTTTTTTTTTGTCGTAGCGGGAGGACTTATCGTCATGGAAGTTTCTGTGTAGTTACGTCATTTATTTTGCGCATCTGTTTTCAGCATAGATAACACGATGAATACAATAGAAGATGTGCCACTTTCGAGTAGAGATATAAATTCAAATTTACATCGTTTATTCTACGAACCAAACTTAGAAATGGCTTCCATCAAATTTCGATAGTAAAGTGTGCTCGTAGAGCATGCCGTTGTCGTTGCTTTTAGTAAAATGGTAGCTGGGTTTAACAAATAGCCATGATGGATTGCTGGGTGTTGACTAAATAATGGTTGAACGCGTTTCAAGTCTTAATTCTTCATTAGCTGCACACTGTCACGTTAGTTCACTGCATAATCATCATCATCACAGGCCTTTGCGTCTATTGCAGACGATTTATACATTGCTGTTTAGACAACGGGTTTGGTGACTGTGGAGGCCGATGCGTGAGCGGCACGACCTCTCACATTATTGGCAGAGAAAGCTCATGCCACCTGAGATACCAGTCCCGGTTTGCTTTCTGCGACACCTTCTGCTATCAAACCAGGCTTGGTCGCATTGCCTTCTCCCCTCCACAACATGCTTGCGCCATCCATCACGGTCTCCAGCTAAGGTTTCCCAGGCATGGTGGTCGATTTCAAACGCTGAAATGTCTCGCTTAACACAGTCTTTAAAGCGCAGCATCGGTCTTCGAACGTTCCAACTGCATAATAAGCTATCAATATTATACTACATAGCCCTGTTTTTCGGGGGAAAATGTACCAGCGCTAGTGATTAGTTAAATATCGACTTAAGTGTTATCGATATTGATAAAACAAAACTCTAAAACATAAAAATAAATTAATGTGACTCATTCTTGAAGTAAACGTTTCGTTTATTTCTAACATTGACTCAAGTTTCTGACAATAATTAAAATAACATCGAGTAATAATTAAATTAATTTTATTGTATATAAAAACAATTAACGATTATAATATGTCATATTAATAAAATACATAATGGTGCTATCTTACGTTATAATTTTATCAACATCGACTTATAGTAAGTTTCACTTGTCCTCGCACTTTCTAAACGTCATACCAAATTGTACCCATCAAACCGGGGTATGGTAGTGACATATCTACTGTATAAAGCAATCTGCACTGTCAGTATTGTGCATCGCATTTGCATGCAGCTTTGTTTGCGCCCGCCAATTCGGCCGCACGATGTTGGAAAAATGCACGTCAAATATTGCACGTGTAACGTTTGCTGCTCTTTTCGGTCAGAACCAGAATCAAGAATGCTTTATTTGTAAAAAATAGGTATACAATCGGTCTTAGGTATATACATTTGAACACTATGTTTTGCCGGTTGGCATACAACTGTCTAAGTGAACAAAAATCTAATTCAATATTGCAAAAGTTATAACTTATAAAATGAATACAAGTAAAATTAGTATTAAATTACGTTTGAAACTAACATACAACTAAAATACAGTTCAAATACAATTAAAATAGAATATCTTTAGTCATCATAAGCCATAGTCGTCTAAATATTTTTTTATAGAATACTATGCTTTATTTACTAGGAATTTGAAAAGTCCTTTTTTGAATATATGTACCTACGTCTTGTAGTTTCCGTATGTTTTCTGGTAAATTATTATAAATGCGGGGTTCCATTCCGTATATATTTTTTTAAAGCAGAGCTGCTTTATATAGTTAATTTTTTATTTTGTAAATTTTACGTGCACTGTTAAATTTTGTGTGTGTAAAATATAGGTCATATTTCGGTATTGCCGTATCTAGGTTGCGTGAGCGGGAATGCTGCCTTTTGTAATGGCATATAGTAGGCCCAATTCACTCCTCACTCATCCATATTTCCATCACTATTCAATAAAAAAAGCTCCGGTCTAACATGAGTCATCCTTTAGGCCCTTAGAGGATATAACCAAACGGAGTAGCCATTAACAGCCGTTCCCCTCTGTCGAAAATAGGCGGCCAATGGTCACACACAATGTATAGACTGACGTTTATCTGATATGGCTATTTTTACTTTACGTATACATTTGACGTGCCCCCCCCCCCCCCCCGTAAAAATCGGCAGACTATTTTATACCGAAAATTACAGACAGGGCGTCTCCGTTTGGCTATCTACCAGCCACTTTGGCCATGACACAGATCTGTTAGTGTCAAAAGTGACGTTTTTGGTTGAAGAAATAATAAAGTATCATATCAGTATCATATTGGAATGAGATCTAATAACTAAAACTAGAATTGGCCTGTATATTTCCAAGGACAGATTCTAGCCCAAAACCTGAAACGTATTTTAAATAAGTATGTAATTTACTGTACTATACTGCCCCATTGGAACTTTAAGATACGTCAATTAATATCTAGAAACGATATGGTTTTGTTTGAAGAAACGTCACATTTGACACTGACATATACATATCTAATCCGTATCGTTTCTAGATCTATTAATTGACGTATCTTAATGTTCGAATTGGGCCGTATAGGCGCAAAACTTCGTGGCAATAATTCGATGCCAACATCTTTGAAGTTAAAATTCGAGTTACTAACATTATCTGTATAATATATTGAGCTAAGTTTTACCATGAGTCTTAATACATTGATAAAATATAAAACTATTAAAGGCAGTCATAAATATTGAATACCAGCACGTACACAACTTTTTCCATGACGTGAAGGTCTGATCACTTTTAGTTGTGGTATAAACCAAGCGTCGAGTTTCTAACTTTCTTATCTTGTTTCTGTTGACACGGGACTAACTTTTTGATACAATAATCTAGTCTCAGCTGTCGGTACTGGCGTACTAACATAATAAAAGACGATTAAATAGTTTGTGACTTAACTTAGTAAAAATAGATTTCAAAGAATATCTTATCTATACGATAGGAATACGAGTACACGATTACTTTGAATAATTTTACGGTATAGACTCACTTGTTTTTAGTCACTCGCAAACAAGTGAGTCTAAGCCGTAAAATTATTCAATGTTAGTATGTCTCACAACAGTTTAAATTCCACAGTTACTTTCATCACAGTGAGATCGTTTTTAGCTACAGTTGGTATAATATTAAAATTACAATCTAAAGCAATTTCAAAGACCGTTACTATAATAAGTCGAATTTATTGCTAACGAGATAAAAGCAACTAATAGTTTCAAAGGCTCACTTACATTGAAGCTTAATTTAATTATAGTAGTGTAGTCTATGAATACATTTAAACATACAGTTTATTTCTATTTTATATAAGATATTTTCTGCTTAGTATAACGCAATTATGGTCTTAAACAGCAGGCCCTAAAGTGGTCTGCCCCTCTAAATATGGTTTCAGATATTTGACTTTTAAGGCTAACGACACAGTGGCTAACGACGGGCCATGGGCGACTGAGTGAACACCACAGGCCACGCTACGCCACGATTCCCATACGATTCCTTTGAAGTGTCAAAAAAACGACAACTTCCCGATTGCGCACCAAGATAGACAACTGATGGCCAGTCGTCCGCAATTGTATACCATTGCCGCTTTTACACAATGGCGATGGCTTGTCATGGCCCATCCTTGACCATTATGTACTGGGGCCTTTAAACTGCAGGTCCCAATGCTCTGTCGAGTTGCCTGTGAGCGGCTGCAGCCAGCCGCCTGAACAGTCTTCTCAGGCACTTAAATGCTTTACTGAGAACGCTCAATCGGACCACTTTTTTGCTTGGTGAATGTTCTATGGTCCCCTTCTTTTTCGTACGACGGTGGAGTTGGATCTCGACTGCTAGGGCTATAGCTGGAAAATGATAGGACACTAAAAATTGGCTTAGCAAATATTATTCTTAGAATAAATTTAAAGAGGAAAAATTACTGCCCTGGGTGAGACTTGAACTTACGGCCTCTGGATGGATACTCCAGCGCGTTGCCAACTGAGCCACCAAAACCTCATCCATAGCCAGCGAATCTTTCCACCATATGGGTCTAGGGGACCCTAGCGACATCTACCGTAAGAGCGTTACGCTTCTTAAACGGCCACCGGCATCGTTCGCTTAGTTAGACCTCGCTTACAAAATCTCACTTACTTCCCACGTTGCACAATGTACTAAAATTAAGTGGGTACTAATTTTGAAATTATTTTAGGTGCTCAGCTGTAATCCAGTAACTAAACCTCTTTTTTGCGTTCCTCTGAATTTGTTTATGAGTATATTATATCACATCTAAGCATAGTCTGATTCGTATGCCCTCGTTTTATATACAGGGTGGAAAAATAAGTCGGGCCCTGGAGGGAAACTACCTTAAATCCTTAAGTTGGCTCATTTTACTTAAAGGAGACATTCCTTTATTTTTAAAAAGAAATAAAACTGCATTCAAAGATTTTTCTTTTTTTCTTAAATTTTGCTTGTCTAAAAATATTCTTGAGTACTAAATATGCGATTTTATGGATATTTTGTACGACAGACGAGTGTAAGACCTAATTTTTCTCGGAGAAATGTTATCATTAACTGTATCGACTAGTGGAAAAAAATAGCGAGTGTTTATCTTTTGGAAGTTTTACTCGGTTCGATTCCCGGTCGAGACAAGCGATTTAAAAAAAAATCTTTGAATGTAGTTTTGTTTCTTTTTAAAAATAAAGGAATGTCTCCTTTAAGTAAAATGAGCCAACGTAATAAGGATTTAAGGTAGTTTCCCTCCAGGGCCCGACATATCTTTCCACACTGTATAGTATCTCCAAATGAAGGTATTTGAGCATAGGTTCACATAATTTATGAGCATAGGTTACAACACAAATATTTTTCTATTTTGCTACTTTCTTATCGCGATTGTGTACAGTACTGCTGTAGAGGAGTGTTAAACAAGAACCCAACAACAAAACAAAACAACAACAACAAAACATTTGGAACAAAAGTATTACCTGCCAGTAAATGGCCGATCCCGAGCAAGCAGAACGCACCTTGAAGCATGCTCAGCGACACGGGGGTGAGCCCCTTCGTCGACTCGACCTGTTGCGCCTACAACCAAAATTACACTTACTACGCCGCCCCTCTGCCTTACAATGTATGAAGGGCGAATCCAGAATTAAGGGTAAACTGAGAGCAGCTAGTAAAGAATCAGGGCCCGATTCGGATTTTGAAATAGACATCTATTAGACATCACCAAGATACGATAACGATATGTTTAAGATCTAATCTGTCAAATTTGACATTTGCGCGATTCTGGAGATACTGTTGAACGATTTCCACAGGATATGACTTAGAGATCCAATTCACATCTAATAGATATCTTACTCTATCTAACGTAAAAGTGACATTGGTTGCCCGAATTGCGCTGCAAAAGAGAACTAGTTGATATCTAACCTAGAATGGATCTAGTAAGTGTCGTCTCTTGTGAATATCTTGAAGTTCGAATACAGCAGTCACTTTATTCTCCGAAAAGTGATCAGAAAGTTGCATTTGCAAAATGCAAATTTTGAGTTGTTCCCATGGTTGGCTGGTAGAATGGACTTTTTTTAAGTGATGATTATGAATGATCAATATTTAGCGTTCAATCGCGAGAGTCAATGTACGAAATTTTCGTGCTTAGTGTCCTTACCCTGCATCTTACGTACCTAAGCGAACAACTCGCGAACGCGACGCTGCACGGCGCGGCGGGCCTAATGCGTTCGCGTTCGCAACGAGATCGCGCACGTCGGACACTTCTATAGGTATCAAAGGATTGATTCACCCCGCGCCGCATCGCTTCGCTTTGCATTCGCGTGTTGTTCACCTACGTAGTACGCTGCGTTACTTTAGTAGCCGATGGTAGTAAAGCACTGACAATACCTGTGACGTAGTACCAGTGGAGTCCTTGAGTTCCGAGCTGTCCTGATCAGACTCGCTGACCGGGTCGGACCTTCGAGAGTGTTCTGGCAGATTCTTGTACTCGTCCATGGTCATCTTGGCTATGATGCCGGCTTCAAATAGGGACATTAAGCTGAAAATGTCCCCTGTTATTATATTTTGTGCAGCTAAAAACGCTTGGGGTATTAACAATATCGAAATGAACATAATAATTAGTCCTAAATACCGTTGGGCAGAGAGAGTGGAGGCAGATCTCCGTGAGCTCGGCGTCGGCGAAAGCTGGCGGGATACCGCTCTGGACCGATTAAAGTGGCGTGCTCTTGTGTTGGAGGCCAAGACTCATTTTGTGTCACTGGCCCAACCAAGTAAGTAAGTAATAAATGTAATAATTGATTGTCCTAATGTAATGTTACGCATAAAAATCAGTTCGCATAATTGTTATTGTATTGAAACTATTAACATTTCTGAAAAATTATGAAATAAACCTGACCGAACCTATAGTGCGACATAAAGTAATAGAAATTAAATTAAATGGAACTAAAAAAATCCCATACTAAATTGTTGCCATGTTTAAGCATTTTACGTCAAAAGTGTGACAGTTACGTAGGAAGTGGCGCCCTCATTCATTTTCTACAATTTCTTGTCGGACTATACCCTATTCTACACAACCTATGCAAAATATTTTCGCAAAATACTTTCTGTTTCAGCTGGAGAAAAATTATGCGAAAAGAGTTTTATGCGTAACATTAGCATACAATCAACTATTATGCGACGAGATAGGCACCGAGTATTTTTCAAACTCCATGGTTATGCTGACTGGTGTGATAAGGTGCTATGGCTACCTACCGAGTGCATCATCAAATCACCTCCATTTTAGCATATTATTGCATTGTCACCAGAATTACGATAGTAGGTACTCCAATTTCCAAGTGATTCAGATATCGGAAAGTGGTACAAATGTTAGTTACAAGATTTGAAGCACTATACAAAGAAGATAGGTAAGTAGGTATATACGCAGTAAAGCTAAATAATTAATAGTGTGTAAATAAAAAGGTTATAAAGCGGGTAATAAATTATAACTAATTAATTTTCATATTCTTATTGAAGGGGTTAATTTAATTTTCTGTTGCTTTGATCGAAGGAACGAATAAAACTAGAAGAAACCATTATTAAACTTTAATTGTGCATAGTATGTACACAACTGCGACGCTTCAAAGACGCGGTACATTATATCGAATTTGTGCAAATACTCAACCATCATTTATTTTGACTATCATTTAAACAAAATTTGAAATCTGTATAATGATAATTAAGTATGTAGTGGAAACGCTTATGAACTTCAGCATCAAAGTGATATCGACAGTGAACACATCGTAAATGTGAAAGCTCAGCGGGCGCGCGTCGATCAGCTGAATAAACGCCTTGGCCTGCGTGCGCGCATTCGGCGGCAGCTCATAGTCCATCACCAGCTCATTCACCAGCACCTTCGTGTCCTCCCGCACCGCCAACAACCCGTCGCAAACAAGCGACAACGCCAGCAAGTAGAACAACTTGATACCACTCCAAAAAATGGACAATATCAAGTCGGCAAAAACCATCTCTTTTTTAAACGAATACAGGAGCACCCATATAGAAACCAGTACGTAAACGAACGTACATATTAACGCTATGAAGATTTGAAAGTTGTAGAGGTTGTTTATCAAGCGGCTTGTCTCTCCGATAACGTCGTACACCTGAGAAAGTTCATGCAGTTTTGTCTCCATTTTATCCTGGCGAATTGTCGTAGCGAATACTTTATGTTTTTTTTCATCACACTTGCTCGGAAAAGATGTATTTACACGTAGGGCTTGCGGGCGGGAAATTGAATTTTTCGCCCTAGGGCGGAAAAAATCTTTTCCGAGCAAGTGTGATGAAAAACACTTATTTACACGTAGGGCTTGCGGGCGGAAAAGATTTTTTCCGCCCTAGGGCGGAAAAGTGTTTTATACAGAAGTTTGTTTTTATTAATTCTCCTTTTTTTCCTTACAAGTGTGATGAAAAACATTGTGTGTGCCACGGGCGGTAAAGAAATTCCGAACTCGTGAACATTTTAAGCCCTCGCTTCGCGTCGGGCTTAAAATTGACACTCGTTCGTAATTTCTTATTTCCCGCCCTTAATACACAATGTACTATTTTATTTTCTCTGACAAGCCCATCGAGACATTTATTAAGTATAACCAGTCGGACTTTAAGCATGTGAACCAAGACACATACAAGCAAAATTTCAACGTCATGCAACGTGTATGTGCTGCCGACAAAACAAAAATAAATAAAATCTGTGACATTTCTACTCAAGGAGTACCGGTACCACATGAAGTATACCGAATTTATGGCGAGTGTTGCAATAATAATGGTGTAATTATAGTTCCTTGCCGTTCTGTAAAAGCTTTCCATCACGGTGAGGTTTAATCTTGAGTCTATTTCCGCAAAATTTGAGATAATACGAACGTTGACAGTGTTCCTTAATAACAAATGAATTATTACAACTGCAATATACAATATGAAACATACAACCGAGCTAGAATATTCTAAAATCGTAATTAATGAAGTTATTGTTGTAATTTTCTGTTGAAATGAAGGCTTCCAGTTGAGAAGAAATGATCCATAAATGCCAGTAAAAATCATCGCCAAAACTAATCCAATTCCTTTAATTCTCCAGTCAGTTGATATCAAATCTCTATTTTTGATCCGAAATCTAAACACTCCAAAAATATGTTCGAAGATAAACAGTGGTCTTAGAGAATAAATCACTTTATGTATTCCATTGTTATCTTTCCTTTTATTATTTATCCGGTCTTTCGTATTCACAGTGATATTAGTACTCATATTATGCTTTCTATTTGATTCCTGTTTTTTTTTTTACTATCAAGCCCGTGTGACGGTCTCAAAATATGTTTCAAGTCTAGACTTATAATCCAATAATATTTAATGGACTAAAGTGTTGTTATATAGTAATCAATTACTTAACTCCAATGAACTTCAATAACATTTGGAATACATCATTTTAATGAAAATTAGTGTTGAGTCGCTCACTCGCGAGGCACCTCATTTGTACCACTCATTTTGTTAATTTGTCGCAGTACTTCATACCGCAAAAATGTCTTACTTCACTCCTCTATTCATTTTACTCATTTACTCGCGCGCATCACAAACACCTCTTGCCACACAAATCATTCACACACTTCAAATTTCCAAAAAACTCTTATCCTTTCAAATTCACTCGCGAACCTCAAAAACTCATACACTCCTCACAACTTGCAAAAGAGTCCCTGGATGGCACGAGGTGCTCGTCTGCTCGCCGACATTCAAAACTCAAAATGTCTCAAATGAAGAAACGAGTAATGGCCCACACTGTCAACTGCCGAACTACAAACCTTATTGCAACGACAAAAGGTCCACCGAGAAATGCGTTGAGTTTGTACCACTCACTGCCTCTCTGTGACATGAACACCTCAAAAATCCTTTCAAAATGAAACAATGAATTAGAAATACCCAAAGAGGGAGTGAGACAGACACGCGCCCTACTTCAACCTCGCGTCACCACCGAAAATACGTTAAAAATTAAACACGAAAGACAACAAGCGTAAGCGCTGCAAGCTTTCATACACCTTAAGCCTTTTTGATCCTAACTTACTTGTCAAAATGGCGCGAGGAATCAGTCACCAAAAGGAAGTTCGACGTGTTGCTTCTCTGTTGCTTAGAAAATGAGGTACTCATACAAACTCATTTTAAATTGATGTCCTACCCATCACTAATGAAAATGTCTCACTTCTTTATATGTTTTAATTTATTAAGCATTAAGCATCGATCAAATTAATGTATTCTTTATTCTAATAACCAATGTTGTAGCGTACAAAGTTTTATATTAATTTTTACTATGACAGTGATACATAAAACGTATTAGAATCAGAATCATTTTTTTTATTTGTAAAAACATAGTTTAAGGTGTTAAATTATGGGCAGGTTTCTCTATGTTTTACCCACGAGTGCAGGTACAGGTATACAAAGTTTTGATCGCATGCAGCTTAACTATAGTTAAAATAAGTGATAATAGGAGCAGAAGCACATTTTAAGTAAACATTATTAGTATTATTACAAATATTAGAAGGTATATAAGGGAACTATTGTTAAAGAAATGTCAGGTTAAATTTATGGATAAAATTAAAATAACTTGGTAGCTGTTTTAATAATAATATTGAAACAGCTACCAAGTCGAAGAGCAATAATATAATACTCACACATGGTTGAACGTGTCTTGATATGGGCACCCTATCTGCAGCGCGATCGCCGAGTAGCGTGTGTAAAGTTTCTCACTCAGGTGGAAATTGTGGGAGCCTGGAACAAAGTTGCGGCCAAGTTGCTGGCAAGTTGCGGGCAAGTTGCGCGCGAGTTTGGATTGCACTTTTGATGGTTGATATTTATTATAACAACTTGCACTTCGTTGAGTATCTTAACCTATTCTATTTTGATAAGTAAATAAAAATGCATACAGAAATGAGAATAGAGATGGAAGTTCTTTCATTTCTAAAGCGGGTTTGAAGTGCTTTAAGAGTTTATCAAATGTTGATAGCAGCATTGCGCGGCTGCGGATACATAATTTTAACGCCCAATAAAGTACATTTCAAACTGATTTTCTTATGTCACTTCTAAGATTGTTATGGCAATGGAAAGAAAGACACGAAGAAATGGAAAGAAAGAGGCCAATTCAAACCTGATATCAAAACAATATGCAAATAATATCAAATAAATAATAGCAAATGCAAATAATAAAGCGCCAGTACGAGTCACACGCCGACTTCACCGCTACTCTACACGCGCTATAGATGCATGAGCCGTCCGTATACGCCCGTACCTTTCTAGCAAAATCTTAAGAGATAATAATTGCGCCCTCATCTACCGCTATCTGTAGTGTGTAGTTACCGAAGCGCTCTGTGTCGTAGTACAGCGTCTCCCGGCCGCCGAGCACGGCGACGCGGCGGCGCCCCAGTACGAGCCGCACGCCGACCTCAACGCTGCGCACGCACTTCACGCGCTGACCCATGAGTCTCACCAGCCGTCTGTATATGCCCGTACCTTTCTAACAAAATCTTAGAGAGACCCCATACTAGCATCTTTTGAGCGGCGGTGTCTAGTCGGCGCCATGGAAAACGGTGTCGCTGCGCAGTTGCGCTCACATGTTGTCGAGCAGTAGCCATAGAGTTGACTAGACGCCGACGCTCGAAAGACGCTGGTGTGGAGTCTTTCTAGAGAAAATAATTGCGCCCTCATCTACATAGTGTGTAGTTACTGAAGCGCTCTGTGTCGTAGTAGAGCGCCTTCCGGCCGCCGAGCACGGCGAAGCGCTAGTACGAGCCACAAGCCGACTTCAACGCTACTCTAGACGCGCTACAGATGCATGAGCCATCCGTATACGCCCGTATCTTTCTCGTAATATCCTAGAGATAATTACGCCCTCATCTACAGCTTTCTGTAGTGTGTAGTTACCGAAGCGCTCTGTGTCGTAGTACAGCGTCTCTCGGCCGCCGAGCACGGCGACGCGGCGACGCGCCAGTACAAGCCGCACGCCGACTTCAACGCTGCGTACGCGTTGGACGCGCTGACGACGCATCAGCCGCGCCAGCCGTCCGTATACGCCCGTACCATTCTGAAAGTTGGAATGATGTTCATTTTTCGGATTGCGCGCCTTAAAGAAATACTCGATTTTTAGGGTTCCGTAGCCTAAAGGGCAAAAACGGAACCCGTAAAGTTTCGCTGTGTCCGTATGTCACAGCCATTTTACTTGGAAACTATTTGGTGTATTTTGTGAGCCGCTACTTAGTTCAGAAGTTAAGATTTATATTATAAAAAATGTATTCCACACATCGTCGGCCTAAATCGCAAACCTCGTAACTCAATCTGACCAAATTTTACAGGAGGCACAAAAAACTTAATTACCAAAAATTTTGCATGAAGACTTGCTTAGTTTTTTTTTTACATAATGTTAAGTTAAATTTAGCCGTCAGATTGTTAAAACCAATTTTTGTTTAAAGCACCTGAACCTGGAAAATTTGGAGTTACGAGGTTTTCTTGAAAATTTTCGAAAGTTAATCGGGAGTTAAGAGTTTTGCTATAATAATCCTTGAAAATAGAGGATAATCTTTTGATCTGAACAAGGTAATTGTGGATCAAAAAATATATTATTTTATTAAACTTTAAACAGAAAAGCTTCTTTACGCAA
The DNA here is from genome assembly GCF_910591565.1 of Cydia splendana. NCBI lineage: Eukaryota > Metazoa > Arthropoda > Insecta > Lepidoptera > Tortricidae > Cydia > Cydia splendana. The sequence continues at coordinate 4,462,184 of NC_085968.1, forward strand.
AACTGACGTGCAGTCACAACGCCATCGCAGAGTGTACTGAAGTGGCGAGGGGGGGGGGGGGGGGGGGGGAGATACGAGTTAATCCTTTTACAAAATAGCGGTCGGGAGTTGCGAGGTTTTCTATTTTGCTTATTAAACGTAAACGGTTTCTTTTTGGTATTTAAGAGTTTTGCCGTTAGATGCGTTCAGGAAAGTACTATATAAAAGTGTCAAAACATGATTATCAAAAAAAAAATGGAGTTACGAGGTATGCGAATTAGGCCGACGACATGTAACTAAAAGTGTATAATTTTTTAAAGTAAATTCAACGTGTGGAACATCATTCGATAGTTATAAAATGAGGTAAGGTCGCCAGTATTTTAGGCTTGGCAGGCCTTTACGAGCCGACGTGGTGAAAAGCGATTTACCTACCTGCAAAATAGCTAAAGAGGAGCTATGCCGCTCGACCACCAGCTCGTATCCCTTGTATCTCATCGCATCTTCCAAAGCTTGCAGAGTCCCTATCGGCGCCTCTCGCGCAGGCCTGGCCAGCAGACTCGTCAGGTTGGCTGAGTACATGTCGCCGATGACGTAGGTGGCTCCTAAGGATATCAACACGGCGACGAGACGAGCCTTATGGGTGCTGGAAGGTTCTTTGCTTGATGCTGAAAGCAGTAAGTAACATTTTATTGTACGGAAGAGAGGAGGATACAGGTATATCAGATAGAACATAAATATAGTACAAGGGCGAAGTTATCCCTATGAGCTCAGCTATGAGGGATGTCCTCCAGTTTACCTCTATAGGTAGTTATTTCATCAGAAATCATTTCATTTATTTCGTGATAAACTAACATACATACAAAAGTAAGATTATAAGGAGAATTTAATTTAAAAACATATTTACATATTGTTTACCACGAAATGGGCTCACCTCAGCATAATGCCGACCTGTAGGGCTAAGATGGTCGGCTCTTTATCATTTGTCACCATGCCTGTCAAGGTGTAACAAATATGTAAGTGTGAAAGTGACGCATGGCATGACAGGTGATAAAAATGCGACCATGATACCGCTTCTGAGAGTCAGCGCTTATCTACAATTTAAAAAAAAAACACAGTCGAGACATAACTTTTTTTTCTTCATATTGCCACCAAAATGTTTAAACTACAAGTTTATAACCTCAGTTGGCAGATGGCAGCACTAGTTTATTCAAATTCTGAAATATAAAAGGCCTATGTACCTATGTAGATTTTATCTTGTATCTTACATTGCCTGAGGAACAGAGACGTGGTAAACCAGCAGCAGTTGCTGAACAGCGCCAGTTGATTCTTCCGGCCATTCCGCCACAGAGATGGCGCTGCGATCACTGCCCACAACGCCGGCCCCGTCACCAGCAGCGTTGCACACACCAAAGGCCATACCTAGACATATTATTAAAAATTATACAATAAATTATTTTCTTATCTTAGTTGAAGAAATAAAGTCATATTTAATATTTTTTTGGCATAAGATTTTATCGGTGACTGTACTTTTCTTATCACATGCCTGTCTCATCGAGACAATTCTAAGAACCCCAAACACAATTAGGTTGCGTTGTTTTATCACAAAGTTCCCATGGTCATCTCTTGTCTCCATCATCAGATCAGCTCGATAGCGTGCACCTCAATGTCGATACCTGATCGTCTCTTTCACACTTGTAAATTCGTACGTAAGTGTGACAAAGAGGCAACACGTCGAACGTAGTTTGCGGAAGGCCCTCAGTTGTTGGCAGCTCATTTTAATGGAAAGCCACCAAGAGCAAACAAAGGTCTTAATTTAGTTTATTCTCGGAGCAAGACTTAATCTTGGTTTATTTTTGGTAAATACTAGCCTCGTGGGGAAACTGACACAGTCATATTTGATATGTTATAAATTAAATTATAATACTATAAATATTTTGCCTATACGAGTAAACGTCACACTGCTGGACACAGGCCTCCTCTGAACCACGAGAGGGTTTGGGCTATACTTTGAGTTAAATTAATTATATTATAGACATAGATTTCAGCTTAGAACAACATCGTATATTTATGATACATTTGTAGCATTGGTATTTTAGATATGGGTAGGTTATTAAATGTATAGTTTAGGTAAGATTGGTTGGTAACGTTATAACTACAATTATATCGCCCTCTGCCCTCATTGTCAACTGTATTTTAACACTATAAAAAAATCAAACTGTTATCATTAACCGGCTATACGGTTGTTATGTATTTGTATACCGAAGTTCTGCGACGAGCCAAGGTCGGTGGAATAGAGGCTTACCTAATGCGTCGACAGCTTCGGTGGTGCGGTCACGTATCTCGTATGGCGGAGGAGAGAGTGGCGAAGCGCATCTTTATTTCTGAACTAGAGGAAGGTAAGCGGAAACTTGGCGGACAACTCCTCCGATACAAAGATGTTCAGAAACGACACATGAAAAGATGCGACATCGAGCCCTCTCAGTGGGAAGGTTTGGCAGCACAACGTCCTGAGTGGCGCAGGCTGGTCCATGACAAAGTGCACGGTTTCGAGGAGCAACGTAAAGTTGACCTCGACGCTAAACGCGATGACCTGAAAGCGCGCCAGCCTGCTTCCATTCACTACCACAATGTGGCCGGTGTTCTCACGTGCCCTCAATGTGCGCGGAGGTTCACCTCCAAGATCGGCTATGTCAGCCATATTCGGGCGCACGAGCGCCGAGCTAACTAGGAGTCGAAGTGGTCGCCATGGTCGAAATCGGCCGGAAGGATCATCATCATCATTTGTATCCTTATAATCCCTACTAATATTTTTAAACATGCGAAAGTAACTCTGCGTGGCTGCGTTTGTAAATTTGGACATAACTATGGTTTTGAAAACCGAAATGAAACCCCGAAAACACGATATAAGGTTTTCTTTTCTGGAAATTTGACAGATCACAAAGCGGAATTTACAAGCACAATGCCTGTATGGCTGTCTGTCACGCTTAAACCGCTGAACCGATTTGTATGTGTTTAATGTGTTATGAAGATAGATAGAGGCCCGAAGAAAAGACAGGATAATTTTTATCAATCATCATCCCACGCAAACGTAGTCGCGGGCAGGAGCTATAGTCTGTATCTTTAGGTATTTATAAAAGAGTAAACAAAATCTACCCTCATATGGCTCCTTAAGCCAGTTAAGGTTAGATGAAAACATTACATGATCAAATAATGTAGGTTAAAGTCAGGGGGGCGATTTTTGAATTTCGATCGATCGATTTCGTCACTCGAAAATGGGTGGAAAACGGAGAAATGCTAATTTTTGAAATACGCGCGATAGAAATTTGGAATCGAGTGGTATTGACCATTCGTTTTCATTTCTATTAGTAGAATTTAAATGCCTAGTAGTGGAGATATTATTGAACGAAATACACGAAATTGAGCGGTCGAAATTCAAAAATCGGCCCCCAGGTCGTTCAGTAACAGGCTGCGTAGCCAAGACGCCAATCGCTTACGCTTCGTAGCGAACGAAACGCAACTGTCACTGTCACACTCATATGGAAGAGTGATAGAGAGACATGATGCTTTTCGTTTTCGAAGCGATAGCGATTGTAACCTTGGCTAGGCCGGCTGATCCGGTTGGTTTTGTATTTGGTTGGTTAATCAATTAATGTTATAAGTACCCGAAAATGTACTAATTATATGTTTACTTTTATTTAAGTACCTAAAGATACAGATATAGTATTAAATAATATCAAATAAATAAAGGTGCGAAAATCGCCTCGAGATATTACGATTAGGTTGCAGGGCGGTGAATCATAAACCCCGAATTCGATTGGACCGTCTCCCCAGATTCGAAATGTAATAGAACATTCACCTAGCCAATTAAAGTTCGTTGTCCGTCTGTAGCCCGGGGATTACCAATTTGATAGCCAAATGAATATGAATCAACCAGTGGATCTATTCTAGAATGTACTTTTGATGAATTCAGATTGGATTAGATACCTACGTTTATGTTATTTACTGTATTGTTTAGCATAATGTGTGAAAGTGCATTACTATTAATAACATTGGAATCATTTCAATGAAAATAATTTACATATTTGGTTTCAAAATATTACTAAATTTGAATAGCAAAATTCAACCTATGTTGTATTGTATTTTATCAATATTACGTTTCCGCGTAATATGAAAGACATCTGAAATACGTTATTTAAAAAAATCGGTTTATTTAGGCTGATTTTTCAACAACAACTATCCTGATTTTTCAGTTGTGTGGCTAGTTCCCATTGGACAACAACTAGAAAAACTATAAAACTCAGAATAGACCTCAAAATGTCATGAATGATATGAGTTAGGATCAGATTAAAAATTACGAATAGTTGAACTGCCATACCTCCCATTTGAAGGGTCTGATAGTGGCCAGGGCCTTACTCAGCTTAGCAGGTGCTTGGGTAAGGAAAGCCCAGGAGTCTGCCAGCGTCAGAAATGGAAGCTTTCTTACTGGCAGACCTTCTCATGATTTAGATACCTTACCTCCCATTGGAAGGGTCTGATAATGGCCAGGGTCTCGCTGAGCTTGGCTGGTGCATGAGTCAGGAAGGCCCCAGAGTCTGCCAGGGTCAGGAATGAGAATTCCACGGCTTGCAGACCTTCCCATGTCATTGAGACGTCGCCGAGAAAGAAATCCGCTTTCTGTCAACAAAGATAAACTTTAAGGGCGCTTTCTTATGGTAACATTCCATTTCTAACCGCAGCTGCATTACTGTCAATTCTACTATGGAAATTGACAATGACAGCGACGCGTTCAGTACCGGTAGTGCAGCTGCGGTTAGAAATGGAATGTTACCATTACTTGGTTTATGTGGGTTACGATATTTTACATTTTTAGGATTCCGTACCTCAAAAGGAAAAAACGGAACCCTTATTTAGGATCACTCGTGCTTCTGTCTGTCTGTCTGTCTGTCCGTCTGTCACAGCCTATTTTCTCATAAACTACTGGACCAATTAAGTTGAAATTTAATACATGTATGTAAATTAGTGACCCAGAGACGGACATGTAACGTAAATAAATTAATTTTAAACATGGGGGCCACTTTTGGGGGGTAAATGAGAAAATTAAAAAAAAAAGTTTTTCAAACTATATCGTGTTATATGTCAAATGAAAGAGCTCATTTTCTTCTTCTTCAACTTTTGAACTTCAAATTTTTTTTTATAATTTAAAAATATACAGGTTAGAAGTTATTTAAGAAAAGAGCCAAAAAATGACCATTCTCCCCTTTATCTCCGAAACTACTGGGTTAAAAGTTTTGAAAAAAAATACACAAAATAGCTCTTTATAATACCTATAGATGACAGAAAAACCTATTAGAAATGTGCAGTCAAGCGTGAGTCGGACTTAATGTACAGAACCCTTGGAACGCGAGTCCGACTCGCACTTGGGCGGTTTTTAATTTTATAGTAGTTAAAGAAAATAATGAAATTATTAATATAAGGTAATGTGATATAGGAGGCAAACCAGCAGACGGATTGCCTGATGGTAAGCGATTAACGTTGCCCATGGACACTCACAACACCGCACAACAACACAATTTGTTAAAGTATGAAAACGACAAACTGGAGCAAAGATCATTTTATTTATAGTAATTATTTCCATAGCTTATTAAAATTTGTAGGTAAATATCTCAGAAAAATATCAAAATACCAATTGAGACAGATTTATTTAAACATAGACAAAACAATACACACAAAATTTAAACGATTCTCTTCAAAAACTAAATTACTATTTGCCAAGTAAATGGAAAGGGCACTCATTTCAATATAGGTACTACACAGAATAAATCTATCAAATGAAATGAAAACAGGGTTGAAGTACAAAAAATTAAATATTAAATTTTATGTCTTTGTTCAAGTTCGTTCGAGCGAATTTGAGTTTAAAACTGTCTCCGAAAAATGTTAATACTTTGTTCATTAAATTGCTGAAAGCGATATTGTTTAATGTCAAAGGCTTTGGCAAACTTTGATTATAAAAACCGGCATAGTGGATGTCGGGCCACGCATAGTGGAGGGTTCCGTACCTTCATACGATATGAAAAAGCCATAGAAGCAAAATATCGTACCTTCACGTACGTCTTTTAATAAAAAGATAAGTTTTGTGGAAAATACTCAACCGATTATGTTTATAACAATTTTCTTGGAAAGTATATGAAGCTATATTTTCTTTTTTTGTACGCCTGGTTCAAATTAGCGGGGTTTTTGACTTTCGATTAAACGATTCGTTACAAAATTATTCACTTAATCAAAAAACGTTTTCAGTAACCTTTAATGTGCCACAATTTTTTTTTTGCTTTTAGTTACTCGTATGGAGAGAGAATATGGAGTGCCACCCAAGATATAGCTATTTTTTAATTTTAACTTTTAAACTACAGACAGACAGAGGGACAGACGGGCTGACTAAACTCCGGCGTTACGTTTTTGCCAATTTGGCTACGGAACATTAAAAAACCGGACAAGTGCGAGTCGGACTCGCCCACCGAGGGCTCCGTACATTTATTTTTATTTTATAGAAATTAATATTTTTCAGATTTTTCCCCGTACAGTGTAAGACGATATTACTTACCTTTCATAGTTCTGCATAGGTCAACGGGAAGTACCCCATAAATGTTGATACCCTAGAGAATAACGAAATACCTATACATTTTTTGCGGCGTTTACGGCCTTAGCTTTTTTTACTTTAACCTAGAAGTTTGATTTTTTCACAGCTTCAAGGGAATGTAGACCTAAGTATATAGTTTTAATTGGATAAACACACACTAAATAATTCAAATAGAATTGCAATTCAAATTGTCCTAGTCTTTTGTGTGTATCTTTTGTACTTATGTACCTAAACCTAGGCCTGCCAGGGATCTACACAGGCGCCTATTATTAGGACGGCGGAAAATCGTGCAGAATGGAGAGCCTTGGTGCACAAAATAACGACCTTATGTGGTCGCCACCCTCAGTCATGAGGAATCGAGGAAGAAGAAGAAGAAGCTAAACCTTATCAGATGATTGAATGTAAATCAAGTAAAAATACTAGTAATTTGAATCACCCTTTGAATCTTACCCTCTTCCAGATTAGGCCGAGTGTGCCTTTAAGTGTCCCGTTCCCAGAAATCCCTGTTCCCTGGCTTCTTTCGGGCGGGTCGTAGTATTCGTACCTAAACAAGTAGAATAATATTTTAAATATTTATTTCATTTAAAAATATCCGAAATTATAACAATCATAATACACTTAAATAGAACTTAACTAATGTAAATATACAAACATGGTTTTATAAAGTAAACATCTTCTATGTAAGCAATAATTGTATCTGGCTCGAACATATTTTACATCAATACATAAACTAGTAACTTAATACCTACTTGTATCTTATTATTTTTGTTAGTAGGCCAATGTAGTGTAACTTATTGGGCAAAAAGTGTTTGACTTGAAAAAAAACCGGACAAGTGCGAGTCGGACACGCCCACCGAGGGTTCCGTAATTTTTAGTATTTTGTTGTTATAGCGGCAACAGAAATACATCATCTGTGAAAATCACGGTTCATGAGATACAGCCTGGTGACAGACAGACAGACGGACAGAGGACAGTAGAGTCTTAGTAATAGGGTCCCGTTTTGACCCTGTGGGTACGGAACCCTAACTAGTACATTTTAGCCAAGACCAAACCGATTTTTTCTTTTTGAAGGCGGGTAATGTGTCCTATGCTCCTGTTCCTTAGACCAATAAAGGAGACTAAAATTAAACTTTTATAAACCTACAGCGCTAATCATGACATTGTCTTTACGCCACTACGAAGCATTTTTGCTACAATACCGGCAAAACTGAGTACCGTAAAATGGGGTGAGTAGGTTTCGCGGGGAGAGGTGGGTTATGAATGGGGAGAGAAGGTTTGAGAGGGGGGTGAGAAGGGATTTTAAGGCTACTGCTACAAAAATAATGTATTCCAATTTAAAATGGAGCTATAGTAATACGCATAATAATAAAAAATCGATCCAACAATCTTCCAAAATCACCTTTGTATGAAAACCCCTCTCACCCCAAATACGGGGTGAGGTGGGTTTTCCTCTTTATCGTCAAAGTTATGAAATGGAACTACCCAAAATAAAATAAAAACTAAAATACAAACGTCCGGAACACTTATTATATACACCATTCAGTTTTCATATGTAAAAATAAAATGTTATCGAGGTTTGAATTTCAGTTTTGACCCTACTCACCCCATTTTACGATACCTATGTTACAGGCTACGAAGAAGCATAGCATCTAGCAGAGTATATACTTAAGTATTGTAATGATTCGGGTTCTTGAATTCGATGTTAGATAAAACAATTGGTGACAGTTAACTTTATACTATATTTATTGAATACAACTAAAACCTTAAATATTAAAATATGGTGAAATAGACACAGTGTACGATATTGCTAAAATAACTAAGAGATTCTCGTCAACGACCAGGGGTTACACAAAAGTATAAATCATAAAAACTAATATAAATGAAGATAAAACTAAAACACTAAATGTAAACAAAAACAAAAAAATAAAAGAAACAAAAATAAAAGAGTTCGTTTTCGTAGGAAGCGAACCCGGGCCACTTGCTCAGCAGCCGAGCGCTCCAGCCTCAAGTCCAAATCGTCTCGTGACAACTGTAGCGAAATTATGGATGGTATTCTCAGCAATGCTATTCCGGGAGTTTTTATAATTTCCATAAATTATTATCCCGACAGAAAGGGCGTTCCCGTATGCTGTGAACAAAGTGTCGCACAGTGAGTGTGAATAACACTTTTATATTTAAAAAACTTCTATAATCACAAAGTGACATCAATTAAGCTAAATGATCAGCCGGTACACTTACCCCGTGACTATCTCTGGCACTCACACGCACAAATATCACAACAAACTCCCACCGATACTATTATGGCGTAATATGTCCGTAAAACTGCGTGTTTTAATTAATCGCCGTCTTACTCGTATTAACGGCGTAACATTTCCTTTTCTGTGTTATTTTTCCATTTTGCCGGTCGTCCGTGTTTTTTCGCGACACCCTCAATTTCGAGATCTAAATTACCGTGTCACTTGTTTACATGTTGTCAACCCGCTGACCACTAGTCTACTGCTAGTTGCGGAAAGATGGCGTTACTATGTAATAAGTGACTTATGCCGCTACTACTTGCCGTGATGCGTACGCGTATATAGCGCATGCATCACATATCCCCTCACCTCTGAAGAATCCGACTGGATTCACCCAATGCGTTTTAAATCGCTAACGTGCCAGGTTCCCAAATTTTTCCCTTTAAGACCTTGAAGTCTATAGACATCGTTGGAAACCTTATTCGCAATGACAGCTTTTTCAAATTTAGGTGCTAACTTGCCCATAAAGCTTTTGTCCGCACATGACAGATGTTTGGTACGCTTCAACACGAGATCACCTTCTTTATAGTCACACGTCCGTCGCCGGAGGTTGTAACGCCTGGCATTGGCTTCATAAGATTTCGTCATGTTTTCGCGAACATCTTCATATATTTTGTTACGTAGGTTAAGATTTCTCTGAAACCGCTCTTGGTTAATAGTTATGTGATCGTTAGGCTCAAAGTTATACGCTTTCGACCCTTGTATCGCCGTCTCCCGACCAAAAAAAAGATAGGCCGGAGTTCTTTCCGTCACTTCATGTACAGCCGTGTTCACTGCGTGGGAAATGTGAGATATATACCTATCCCATTCTCTGTGATTATCTTCAACATAGGAGGCGATCGCCACTCCAATCACCTTATTCACACGCTCAGTTGGATTTGCTTGCGGGTGGTAATACGGTGTATACCAAAGTTTTGCTCCATAGCCGGACACTAGGTCTTTGAATTCATTCGACACGAACTGTTTCCCATTGTCACAAATTATCACATCAGGTACTCCGTACACTAAGAAAATTTTTTCTTCTAAAATTCGCGAAATCGCTGATGCCTTTCCATTTCTTAAAGGGAATAAAAAACAAAATTTGCTAAACCAGCACGTAATGACCAAAAGCATGGTATTGCCGCTCTTTGACCTTGGAAAGGGCCCCATCAGGTCCATAGAGACCATTTGAAAAGGCTCTGTTACTTTTCGCTGTCTGCCCATTAAACCAGACGGTTTCATCTGGGAATATTTGTACTTTGCGCACACTTCACATTTCCGTACATGGTCTTTAACATCTTTGATTAACGTCGGCCAGAAGTAGTGCTGCCTGACTCGATTTACAGACTTCTTAACACCCAAATGTCCTGCAGTCGGATCATCATGACATTCTCTCATAATCTGTTGTCTAAGTTTCTCTGGTATGACAAGCTTCCAATCGTAATTTTCGTCTGGGAATTGTTTTAGCTTGACACATCTCCATAGCTGTCCTTGGTTGATCTCCCACTCTGGTCCATTAGTCCCCCCGATGACTTTGGCCTCTTCCGACCTGTACCAGTCGTCTTTATCTTGTGGCGTAATTTCCAGAAGGTCGATATCCTCCGTAATAGCTCTCGACAAGGCATCAGGCACAGTGTTAAACTTTCCTTTGCGATGGACAATTTCATAATCGAATTGCTGTAAGCGCATGGCCCACCTCGCTAGTCGACCATGAGGGTCCTTATTGCGATGCAACCACTGGAGAGCGCTATGGTCCGAGATGACCTTGAAATGAGTTCCTTCAATATAAGGGCGAAACTGTTCAACCGCATGCAGGACACTTAACAGCTCTCGCTCGGATGCCGAATACCTACATTCCCTTTCCGTCAATTTCCTACTAGTGTAAGCGATGGGTGTTTCCATACCCTCAATTTCTTGAATTAACACTCCACCAGTGCCCCTATTGGAAGCATCACACTGAACCGAAAAGGATTTTGTGAAATCCGGTACTCTTAGCACTGGCGCAGAGGTGAGAGCCGTTTTCAGACTAAGGAATGCCTGTTGCGCTTCCGCGTTCCACAGAATCTGCTTTCCCTTCTTTCCTCCTTTCGTCAAGTCATGCAGTGGGGCCGCCACAATGGCAAAGTTTGGGACGAAGCGCCGATACCAGCTGGTCAAGCCAATGAAGCGCTTCAACTCTGAATAAGTAGAGGGCCTAGGATAATCCAGAATGGCTCTAACCTTGTCTGGATCTGTTCGAAGACCCTCCTTGTCGACGATATACCCTAAATACTTCAGTGATGGTCTCGCGAAAGCACACTTATCAAGATTTATGGTCAGACCTGCCTCTTTCAGCTTGTCCTTTACAAGGGCCAGCGACGATAAATGCTCTTCAAAATTACCATTACAAACCACTATATCGTCCAGATAGGTAAATATTTTACCTTCACACTCGGGTGGAAACAGCCGATCCATCAGGCGCTGTTGAGTTTGAGAAGCGTTGCAGAGGCCGAAAGGCATGACCTTAAATTGATAAAGACCCTTACCCGCGAGGCCAAAAGCAGTTTTTTCTTTACTAGAGTCTTCTAAAGGTATCTGCCAAAACGCAGAACGTAAATCGATAGTTGACAAAAACTGCGCGTTCTTTAAGCTGTCTAAAATAGTTGTCACCCTCGGCAACGGGTAAGAGTCCTTTACTGTCACTTTATTTAATTGACGGCTGTCAAGACACAACCGATTTTTACCCGATGCCTTTTTTACTAACAGAATTGGAGAACGCCAAGAGCTGAACGAAGGTTCAATTACGTCGTCATCGAGCATATCCTGAATCTCCTTCTCCAGTTCCCTCATAATAGGCGGAGCGAAAGGATACTGTCGCTGGCTGGTAGGTAAGCTATCTCCTGTGTCAATCCTATGACTAATAAGCGATGTCCTCCCTAATCCCTTTCCTATGTCCCTACCCATCTCTTCTAGTAGAATACCTAAACGCTGTTTTTGGCTGTCATTTAACTCCTCTCGCGAAACCACTGAACTTACAACTGCTATTTCCGATATTTCCGTAGCCAACTTCTGCTCCGCCACTGTCAACCCAAAAGCGTCCCAAAAACTAATACCTAACACGATTTCATGTTTTGAAGGGTCCATGACAAAAAAGGGAACCACCCTGAACTCTCCTCGAAACTGTATCGGCAGATGGACTACAGTATCAATCGTAAGAACGGATGCATCAGCCATAGATATATCCTGCACGGGCACCTTTTGTGCCGTCAAACCTAGGCTTGTCATTTTAGCGCAAAAGTCTGGAGAGATTACCGAAATTGCGGCTCCGCAGTCCAATAGAGCCAGGAATTGCTGGTTCAAAATCCTTATATCCGCATAGTACCGTCTATCCCTATCACTGCGCTGTATGTTGCAAACTTCGCCAGTCCTAAAATATCTAGAGACAGTATTTAGCCATTGCTGCCAGTCATCCGGTACAGAATGACTTACTTTTGCGGGGTCGAATCGGCAGGCATCGACTCCGACTGACCGTTTCCCTCATTCGCCTTACTGCAAGGACACTTCTGTACAGTATTTCCAAAACGGCCGCATTTATAACAGAAGAGCCGTTGCCTTGGTAAGTTGCACTCCCTAAATCTGTGACCCGGACTCCTGCAATTCCAGCACTTCGACTGCGCAGATCTACCGACAACTTTATTGTCTATAGCTGCCACCTCTTTGCGCTCCTGCTGCATGGCACTCAAGGTACCCTTGTACGCTAAATCACGCTCCAGAGACAAGTTATCCGTGGTTGGCTCCTTAAACCCTTCACAACGAATCTTGGTTCGTTCAATCACCCTTAGTACTGACGTCAATCCTGCTACCGAATCAAAAGTGTCACGGCAAATTTCTTTCTGGTAGTAAGGCTGCAGGTTCTTCCTTAGAATCACCAACTTTTGTGATTCCGTAAGCGGCATGGGTAAACGGTTAAACATATTCTGCATGATTGATAAATATATGACAACCCTCTCCTGCTTACTTTGAGTTCGCCGCTTAATTTCCTCCAAGAGCTCATCCTGATAATTTGGTGCCTGGAAAGTATCAACCAGGAGGTCCACCAGCTCCGACCAATTAGAAACCACACCCCTGTTTGCTCTAAACCATATGAGAGCTTCATCTTCAAACAGATCAACGGCATAACGAAACAAATCATCGTCGTCTGCATTACGAGCCTCTTTGAGCTCCGCAACCCTCTCCAGAAATGCATTGATGCTCACAGTGTCCCTACCGCTAAACTTGACCCCCCAATCTTTAATTGGGACTAACTTCCTCCTTTGACATTCCGGATCCCATGTCGACGATCTCTGTAATCCCTGCGAAGCCGAAGCAACCTTCGGAACTTCACCCCGACTTCCCGATTGTACTTCCTTATGAATATTGCCCTTCTCAAAGCTGGCACGACTTGCTATAGCTGCCGATGCTGAACAAGATTCAGTGCCCGGTGGAACTACTGCGTCACCCACACGGTGTTGATGGCCTCCAATTACTTTTGACCCCGATTTGCTAGAAGGCTGTCCTATACCTAAACTTCCTAATATCTTCACCGCTTCCTCCCCCAATGTCCTGTGTAACATGGCCTTGTCCTGCTCCGAGATGACGGCCTCGTCCTCTGCCTCCTCCTCCTTCAGCCCCTCTAATGACACCGCAGCTTCATCAATATCCTCAAGCAAATCCAAGTGACTTTCCGTGTCAGCTACAGCTAAGGGTACTATTAACTTTGCGCGGTTAGCCAGATGTGTCAACCGGGACTGTAACCGCCTGATCAGTGCAAGATCTGGGCTGTCTGACAACTCCGAAATAAGTGTTACCAGAGATGACAGTTTGTTCCTGCAAGATAGAATTTCCTTACCCGGATCTTCAAGACATCCAGCGGGAACTTTAATAGAGATAGAGGCTTCCCCGGATGCCTCCCGTTTTAACATTGCCCGAAGAAATTTTCGCATAGTCGCTACAGTTTCACAATCCGAGACACCCCGGCATGCCAACTCAAACTCCAGCTCATCCTTATGCAGGGCGTTGACGTCCATTATCTCTTAACTCTAATCTCTAACTTAATACTAACAAAGCAAAACCTGTTACAAAAAATAACTTTTGCTGCCAACTGTCACCACGGACTGATCTAAACCACCGAATACCTGTTAGGCGCCAATGTAATGATTCGGGTTCTTGAATTCGATGTTAGATAAAACAATTGGTGACAGTTAACTTTATACTATATTTATTGAATACAACTAAAACCTTAAATATTAAAATATGGTGAAATAGACACAGTGTACGATATTGCTAAAATAACTAAGAGATTCTCGTCAACGACCAGGGGTTACACAAAAGTATAAATCATAAAAACTAATATAAATGAAGATAAAACTAAAACACTAAATGTAAACAAAAACAAAAAAATAAAAGAAACAAAAATAAAAGAGTTCGTTTTCGTAGGAAGCGAACCCGGGCCACTTGCTCAGCAGCCGAGCGCTCCAGCCTCAAGTCCAAATCGTCTCGTGACAACTGTAGCGAAATTATGGATGGTATTCTCAGCAATGCTATTCCGGGAGTTTTTATAATTTCCATAAATTATTATCCCGACAGAAAGGGCGTTCCCGTATGCTGTGAACAAAGTGTCGCACAGTGAGTGTGAATAACACTTTTATATTTAAAAAACTTCTATAATCACAAAGTGACATCAATTAAGCTAAATGATCAGCCGGTACACTTACCCCGTGACTATCTCTGGCACTCACACGCACAAATATCACAACAAACTCCCACCGATACTATTATGGCGTAATATGTCCGTAAAACTGCGTGTTTTAATTAATCGCCGTCTTATTAACGGCGTAACATTTCCTTTTCTGTGTTATTTTTCCATTTTGCCGGTCGTCCGTGTTTTTTCGCGACACCCTCAATTTCGAGATCTAAATTACCGTGTCACTTGTTTACATGTTGTCAACCCGCTGACCACTAGTCTACTGCTAGTTGCGGAAAGATGGCGTTACTATGTAATAAGTGACTTATGCCGCTACTACTTGCCGTGATGCGTACGCGTATATAGCGCATGCATCACAGTATAAAGAAAAAAGTCTCAAAGAGGACTGTGATGGGACTGTGTTAACATTATTCACAGCAGCATCGCACGACTGAAGACACATTGAAGTGTAGGTATGTATGTAAATATCCGTAATATTTTATTTCATAATAGATATGTCCACTTCTTTTTAAACAAAGAAAATGGATGGATCGCAACTAGTAAGAAGATTACCGAAAGTTTAGTTTCTTGGCGAGCAGAGAAAGTAGCTTTTCGTCCCGTCCTCCGGTGACGTTGACGGTCGAATCGTTGTTATACTTCACGAAGTGCCAGGGTGGGGCCTGCGAATATGTGATTCCAATTTAAGACAGTTATTATGGTGTATTAAGGGCGGTATACAATAATTTACGAACGAGCGTGAATTGAAGCCCGAAGCAGAAGGTGAGGGCTTAATTAACACGAGTTTGTAATTCCTGTACCGCCCGTGGCGCACACAATGTTTTTCATCACACTTGGATAATTTATAGTAGAAAATGAACTCACGTGTAATACGGGTACTCTGAACACTCTCCCCTTGAAGTCATGGTACACCCTGTCAGCCGGCGGCAGCACTGGCGACTTGTACAATGTCCCTGACCACCAGTTGACTAGGGAGAGATGGTGAATTTGGTGGGGCGTAGCCTGGTTGTAGTAAATACGGAATCTGTGGAAAAAAAACACTATGGGTATTTGATATTAGATTTTTTTAATGTACGGAGGCAAGGTTCTCTCAGCAGTTTAGGTACCTCTAACTACTAGTACGTAAATAAGGCCCTATTCGTTTACCCTAGAGCGTGTCATATATTTTGTTTAGTTGTTCAAACTAGCCTGAAATACATGTAATTCGCAAAAAGAGCCGACATCAAAAGTCATTAAAATATAAGTACTTAATGTATTTTGTTTTTGATAAGAGCTAATAAATGTTGAAACATTTTTCTATCGGCCGAAGTTCTACCTAGCCACTCAAAAATTAAGCCTGTCTGGCCCCAAGCAATCACGAAATCCAATAACCCACGGCATCAATAGTGAAAAAAACTTCCAAACCAATAAGTCGTATTTTCCTTGGCACTCATAAAACATGTTCCGAAGTCCTAACCGGACGGCCAATCAAATTACTAAGTACGTGGCCGCTAGGCTCGTATTCTGTGCAACTTCGTGAAAGACGAAAGTATATAAAGATTGATCACTACATGAATATTGAAAGTACTTGAAGGCATCCATCAATTAAATTAATATTAGGTTTCTTTTGCAGACTAAAGTAATATATACAGTTTGATTAAGAAATGTATACTTATTTAAAAACTAATATTTCGTCTTCAGTATGCCGTTTCTTAGCTGGATAATTACTTAAAAATAACTGGAATGTTTATATGAAATTAAAAATCAAGTAAATATGAAGGGTCAAAAATCATAGAACGACATCTTTATACTATTTGACAGCTGTCAACTGTCAGATAAATTGTTCCATACCCGCCAGGGTGGCGTCACAATCATGCATGAATCACGCAGCGAATAACATCCCATTATTCACCGTTTGCTTTACATCCGAGGTTTCCCGATTATATCGTAAAGAGTGAGACATCTTCCACTGTTTCGACTCCGACTTATTGAACTCTTCTGGACAAAATGTAATTTAAAGAAATACGGCAAGAGCGGCCGACAATCGGGCGTTGTTTGGCCTCTCCCCGGAAAATGGGGAAAATCAAGAATCCCTTTGAATTATCGAGCAGTAAATATTTTATTTTGCTTCATAATTGATGAATTGAGAAAGCAACTGAAGATGAAATAATTGGATTTCGATCAAAGACTGAGGCTGTAAAAATGTTAATTCAGTTTACGCAAACCTATTAAAAAAAAACATATGTACATACATGCTGCGGCCCGTCAGCCACCTCTTATTATAATTATTATCAAAGGAAACAAGTTCTTTAAAAGCCTTTTAAAGACATTTCCATCTAAGTATGTATAAAAAATATACCGCCATCACTGAGCTTATAAAGTAAACATATAATCGTAGTCCCAAGTGATATAGTTAATATGAATCGGGAAAATTACCTATTACATACTCCATTCATTTATTATTTACTAATTAGTGGTAATTGGACGGCGTCTATTTTGTTCCCGAGGGAGATAAATGAATTATTAGCGTCCTGAATAGGGGTGATGTTTGGTTTCGGTGCGGCCACGGAAAAAATATTTAGCTGTTCTATGTTGATTTATTATTGTTCAGGTGAAGAAGATGCTGTCATGAGTAAAGTAGGTAAGTATTTTATTGTAATACATTAAAGGGGTCTCTATTGTTTCCCAAAAAGTTTTAAGTCATAATGTAACTATTGTTTGTCGGAATTTTCGTTAGTCATAATTTGATTTTCTCAGAAACTCGTAACTTTTCAGAATTGCCATAAAACAAACCTAACCTAACCTATCTATAGGATAACCTTACGAAAATCCTGAATAGTTAACCGTTTCAGTTTTAGGACTAATGATAATATGACAAACAACACATTATGACTTAAGACTTTATGGGAAACAAAGGGACCCCACATTAAAGGTACTGTTCGAATTCAGACTGCACGAGCAGCATTACTGTTGCTGGAAACTTTAAAAAGGTAATTCTTTTGGTAATTTTAATGAGATATATATTAATATTCAATTTGACGTTTGCTGCAGAATGCAGTCGGCAGCATTATTGGAGCAGTATTGCAGCGCGACATAAAGATTTTTTCACATACTACTTATACATTCGTCCCCAACGACCCCAGCACTGACAACACACCTGCAGACAGCTCGCCCTTGCTGAGACTGAATATCGACGTGTCTCCACCTACGAATCAAGAAGTAGCGAATGCCATCAAATCGCTCAAAAACGGCAAAGCCCCAGGAGTCGACCTCATCACAGCGGAGATGCTAAAATCTGACTTGCCGACCGCCGTGAATGCCCTAACACCACTCTTGAATAGCATTTGGCTTGCTGAAGAGTTACCGGATGACTGGAACAAGGGACTTCTCATCACCGTGCCAAAAAAGGGAGACCTCAGCGATTGTAGCAACTGGAGAGGCATTACTTTGCTTTCGACCCCATCTAAGGTGCTCTGCAAGATCATTTTGGATAGATTGTCGAGGGCCGTTGAACCTCTCATACGCAAAGAGCAAGCTGGATTCCGACCCCACAGATCATGCACGGATCAAGTCAACTCACTGCGTATCATTTTAGAACAGGCTACTGAATGGCAGAGGGAAATGTATGTAATGTATGTCGTTGAGCTATGGACTGGTGGCTTATGGCCGCACATTCCAAACACAGCTACATAAGATTGAAAGCTTACAACTTAGGTTAATTAAAATGCTGGTTGACAAATAAACTAAAGAAAAATGTAACAAGGACTACAATATACTATTTAAAAAAACTAAAATATTACCTGTTCAAGAAAAGTTTAGATATTTATTAGCTGTAGAACAATATATGTCACCGTTATTTAAAACTCCAAAAATATATCGTAGAAATTTAAGAAACTTAGTACGTAAGAAATATGATGAACCGAGAGCATGTAACTATTACGGACAGAGAACGCGAAAGTATCTGATACCACGAATATTCAATAGCATTCCTCCGGAAAGTGACTGCTCATCTAAACAAATATTTAAAAATAAGGTAAAAACGTCATTACTAGACAATTCTGTGAAACAGAACCCAAGTAATTAGTCTGTAGAATTAGCAAGTAGTAGAATATCGCTCGCAGACGTATCTGCATGTTTAAAATAGTTTATTTAGCAAGTAGAATTAGATTCACAATTAAGTAGATGTATAGTGTATTATTTTAAGTTATGTAATTTATGTAAGCGCACACAATAGGTTAAGAAAAGAGTGTTTTTATTCGCCAACAAACTGTTCCGCAGTTTGGCGAAATTTCAAATGTGTAAATTTGTTTATTGTGTATGTTAGAACTAAAAAAAAAAAACCTAACATTTGTAGACTTCGAAAAAGCCTTTGATACGCTAAGGTGGGCTAGTATCTGGAACAGGCTGCGTGAAATTGGTGTCCCCGAGAAAATCACTAACCTCATAAAGGCTATCTACAAGAATTACTCTTGTAGAGTGACGCACAATGGCCTCGTCTCGGAGGATATCCAAGTAAATGCTGGTGTGCGACAAGGGTGTCTTCTTTCTCCTCTCCTCTTCCTTGTTGTTCTCGATGGCATCATGCATCAAACGATTGACAATAAGCGCCGCGGCATAGAGTGGGGACTGTCCAACATCTTAGAAGATCTGGACTATGCCGATGATCTATGCCTGCTGAGCCACACACGCGCTGATATGCAAGCCAAGCTGGACGACCTTCGAAGTGAGGCAATGAAGGCGGGACTCGAAGTCAACACCCGGAAGACGCAGGAGATGAGGTGCAGGGACACAAGTACCGTGCGGAGCGGCACGGTACTTGTGTCCCTTTGTGTCACCTTTATTGGCACAGAGGCTGTGGAGCAAGTCCACAAATTTACTTACCTCGGAAGCGTCGTGTCGGAAACTGGAGGGACCGAGGAGGACATCGCTTCGAGAATAGTCAAAGCAAGAGCAACCTTCGCACAGCTCCGCCCCGTATGGCAATCAAGCAAACTGACACGGAGAGTCAAGCTCAGAATATTCCGGTCAAACGTAAAAACCGTATTGCTATATGGGTGCGAGACGTGGAAGATCACAAAAGACATCTCGCGCCAGCTTCAGGTTTGTATTAACCGCTGCCTCCGCTGCATTCTCGGTATATACTGGCCCGAGAAAATTTCTAATGCCAACCTGTGGAGATGCTGCAATGATACCCCGATCGACCAGCAGATCAAGCGCCGGAAATGGAGTTTGATTGGGCATACACTCCGAAGGGATCCTGACACAAGCCCTCGACTGGAATCCCCAAGGAAAGAGGAAACGTTGCCGCCCAAAACAGACCTGGCGCCGGACTATTGTTGCAGAGGCGAAGGCTATCTGGAAGACTTGGAGCGAACTCAAGCACGAACCTCAAAACCGATCCAGATGGCGGCGCACTGTGGACGCCCTCTGGCCCACCTAGGGGACATAGGACAATAAGTAAATCAAGACTTATACATTATATCACCGCTTTTTCTTTTTTATATAAATGCCTAAATAAACAATTATACTCACACACCAGGCCGAGGGTTGGTGACGACAGCTATTCATGGCTTCTGAGAGGGTGAGTAGGAACCGCTCGCTGACGGGCCCGTACGACCAGTAGAATAGGTACAGGATCGTGCGGTGGATCAGGTTGTTGCGTCAACAACAACATGAATGTACTCACACACCAGGCCGAGGGTTGGTCACTACAGCTACCCTTATAGCTTCCGAGAGGGTGAGTAGGAATCGCTTGCTGACGGGCCCGTACGACCAGTAGAACAGGTACAGGATCGTGCGGTGGATCAGATTGTTCCGTCAACTAACAACAACATGAATGTACTCACACACCAGGCCGGGAGTTGGTGACGACAGCTACCCTCATGGCTTCTGAGAGGGTGAGCAGGAACCGCTCGCTGACGGGCCCGTACGACCAGTAGAATAGGTACAGGATCGTGCGGTGGATCAGATTGTTCCGTCAACTAACACAACATAAATGTACTCACACACCAGGCCGGGGGTTGGTGACGACAGCTACCCTCATGGCTTCCGAGAGGGTGAGTAGGAACCGCTTGCTGACCGGCCCGTACGACCAGTAGAACAGGTACAGGATCGTGCGGTGGATCAGATTGTTTTCCGTCAACTAGACACACAACAACATAAATAGGTACCTAATTTCAGTACTAATGAAATATATTAAAACTACTCACGTATTTTTTGTAGTCGAAGATTCCTGATGTTTCGCTCCATAGAGAGGAGTTTCACAGTGTTCAGAAGAGGAGTTCCGGCAACGCGTGCTCCCGCTGAAGCCTCTCGTTATTTAGCGAAATAATTATGTCGAGCAAGCTTCGACTTAAAAATACGTGAGTGACCCGTTTTAATATATTCAATACAATTTCATGAAAAAGGTATAAGTCGGTATAATTTAGTTAAACCTTACCTGAGCCTTACCAAAAGAACTAGGTAACTATAGTTTGTTTTTTTAGCATTAGAAATAAGGTAAACAATCTTGATATGTCTTTTAATTGAAAAACACGTTTTAAAAATAAGTTACGGCAAATATGTAACAATTATGAATCTAATACGATCATTTATGTTCTTCCTTCCTTGAAGTTCTTTCTAATGCTAAAAAAACGAACTATAAGGCCCACTTGCACCATCCCACTAACCCGGGGTTAAGCGGTTTAACCGTCACCCAGTGTCAAATTGTACTGCTAACCATGATAACTCCAGGTTTAACCGGTTAACCCCGGTTAGTGGAATGGTGCAAGTGGGCCTAAGTATCTGTTTCTTGAAAACGATATTAATAATTTATGATACAGTCTACGTAGGGAGGTACTTACCTAACCTACTTTCAGATTTTATGCGAACGAATTTGTGCGTAATAGCTAATGTTATTCATAGTTTTTGGAACATTACCACTGTCTCTTTTAACCGACTTCAAAAGATGAGGTTTTCAGTTCATCAGGATCTTTATTAGTATTTTAAAGATTCAAAACTCGCTCTTACATTCATTTGAAAATATTCAATTTCGTATTAACAATAACTTTAATATTGTTATATTTTCTTTTTATAAAAAGGCGTTCATAATATACGAACATGAACACAGCTGTTACGCCCACTTATATAATTTTATTTTTATGATATTGTGTTTCGAACATTTATCTAAGGGCATGAATTTTTATTTCCTTTTCTGTTTTATTTTTGTTACTGACTTTTTGACAATTTGTCTGAATCTAAAAACTCCTACGTACAGTACGTACGTTAATTTGGTGAATTTGCAATAATGGTTAACGTATTGCACAGACGTAGATTTGACCGATTTAGGCGGCCAAAATTATTTTAGGGTTTTTATTAGTTCAAAATGGGATAAAACATTATAAAACGTGATTTTATATTAAAGACAATTATATATTATCAATAAAAAAAAAAATAAAAAAAAATCTTAAAAATATTAATAAAGAAAATTAAAAAAAGGTAAATTTTGCTCTTGTATTTACTCTAAAATATATTTTCGAGTGGGAACTTTTCTCCCCGAAGTACTAGGAATACCTACCTGTAAAAAGAAAAAGAAATCAATTTAAAAGAAAAGGAATTTTCTTTGAAAGCGTCGAAGGCCGGCGTTGGCGGCTATTTGCGGCTATTTTTGTAAACAACATAAAGAGGAATAAGCATTCTATTCAAATGTATACAACACACTACAGGGACGCACCCCGAAGTATAACAAAAAGACATTTGAAAAACTAAATCTATGAAAAAAACAACATTTTGTGAAAGGTCATATTTAACTGGCTCAAAATATATGATAAACGTCAAAAATATAATATAAAATGATTTAAATATATAAATTCTTCCCTGAATAACTGGATTCCATCAATAAAACTTTATGAAAATACCAGAAAAAAAATATACACTTTGGAAAACATGAAACTTTTAGGAGCGTCGAGAACAGAACATGCGCTCTGAGCGATAGTCAAAGTTCGACTGCCTGTTGTGCAGCTCAGGTTTGACGATAAGGAGTGGGGAGGGTACCACAATATGTACCTGGGTCTATAGGCTACCCCCACGTGATATTTTTTTTATCAATATGTTGATTTTTGCAAAATCGACTTTTGGCCGCCTAAATCCGTCAAATCTACGTCTGTGTATTGTCTGTCTCGTAATGCTACGGACGATGTACACGGAAACGACGATAGGAACATAGAATCATACGAACCAGCCGCCAAAAAGCCGCTCCCATACAATCGTAGTTATGCTCTCATTTTAAAACGACATAATTAAATTACTTGAAATTGGTATGAACAACAACATTTATATATCTATATCTGGTTGTTTTCGTTGCTAAAAAATAGGTAGGTACCTACAAAAAAGATAGAGCGGGTAGAAAATTTTCTTCTCGCTCTAACTATTACAATTTCTAACAACGAAAATTAATTCATGTTATTTCAGAACGTCGTTTTAAAATGAGAGCGTAACTTATGGACAAATTTAGTGAAACGCAAACATAAAAGTTTAATTAGGTACGAATCAAAGTCAAAGTCAAAGTAATTTTCCAATAACTTTAGCTGCTGTAATCCAGTAATTAAACCCTTTTTTGCGTTCCTCTAAATTTGTCCATGAGTATAGTGTGACATTAAATAGTAGAAATGAAATAAAATAGAACTAAAAAAATTCCATACTAAAATTGTTGCCATGTTTAAGCATTTTACGTCAATAATGTGACAGTTACTTGGGAAGTGGCGCCCTCAATAATTTTCTACAATTTCTTGTCGGACTATACACGGTGGCTAAAAAGGGAGGTTTTCGGATTATACTGAGCAACACTTACCATGGGACCAACCCCGAAATCGCGAAAAATTACCCTCCCTTATAAAATCGACCAGCCCATAACTATGTATGAAACAGCCAAATTTTTGTTCGCGATTTCGGGGTTGGTCCCATAGTAAAAGTTGCTCAGTATATATAAATCCCAAAACCTCCCTGGCAACGGGATTGCAGGCTAGTTCTTGTCACTCTTACGTGAATACAAACCTCTGATAGAATTGCTTCGCATTCATATGGCTCGCAGAGTATGAGGCTCGTTCTTTCGTCAGAGACGTCCAGAGCTTCTTTTACCAAAGCGTAATACTGTGAAGAAGTATATTATGAGCATAATACTTAGCCAGAAGCGGTGGTGGCCGAGTGGATATGACGTCCGACTTTCAATCCGGATGTCGCGGGTTCAAATCCTGGCTCGTACCAATGAGTTTTTCGGAACTTATGTACGAAATATCATTTGATATTTACCACTTGCTTTTCGGTGAAGGAAAACATCGTGAGGAAACCTGCATACATCCGCGAAGAAATTCAAAGGTGTATGTGAAGTCCCCAATCCGCATTGGGCCAGCGTGGGGACTATAGCCCAAGCCCTCTTGCGAGTGAGAGGAGTCCTGTGCCCAGCAGTGGGACGTATATAGGCTGAATGATGATGATGATGACTTAGCCATTTGTTACTTATACGAGTACAAGGGAACAAGTCGAGTCTGACGACTTGACTTGCCTATTCGGTAGTCAGTAAAACAAACGTATAGTGGAGGTCCTGGTTAAAGCCCCTAGGAAACCCTTAAAAACCGGGAATGAGCATGTCAGGATATATGCTTAATTCAAAAGTTAAAAAGAAGTTCGGAAAGAGAAGAGTCGTGGAATGTATTGGGCTCCATACATTCCACGACTGTACGCTTTCCGCACAAACTAGATTACACACATTTTTTTCAATTACGGAGCGAGTATTTCAGAAAATATTCTTTTTATCAAAAAACCCTATTAGTTTTGAAATACCTATCCAAGGACACCCCACTTTAAAGGGTTGAAGTGAAAAAAAAGTCCTTACTTTGTCGGCGTGACTAATTTATATATAATTGCCAAATTGCAGCTCACGATTACGGAGCAAAACCGCGGACGGACAGACGGACATGGCGAAACTATAAGGTTACCTAATTGAATACGGTACTCCAAAAAATAATATATTTATCTTTTAACGGTTCTTTAAATGTATTACCTTTTCTTTGTTCTCCTTTGTCTTGATGTCTAAGTTAATAACTTGGACCGAGTGCGCGCTCAGCAAGCAGAAAAGTTCGTACGTATCTTCGGCACTATAACATTAAAATAGGTACTTGTTTTACAAGGGGGCAAAGTTGTTGTTTAACCGCTTGTGCTAATATTGATACCCGAGCAAGCAAAAGATTCCAAAATTGGTACGAAAAATGGAATCTTGAGCGTTGCGAGGGTTTCAAAGCACGAGGGTTAAACAAAATTTCCCCCCGAGTGAAACACAAAATTTTTCACCACACCAACCCGAGGCAAATATTAAATGTAAAATATCAAACAAAATCAAACCAAATCAAATTCAAATGAATGTTATTAAATATTTATCATCCAAAATCATCATTTAAAAGTCAATTCTACCAGCAAACATAAGAAAACAACTCAAAATTTGCATTTGATTACTTTGCCTCACATGTGAATTACTGATAGCAAAGTGCAACTTTGCTATCCGTTTTTGAAGTGCAAAGTAAGCCTTTCCGAGCTGGTGTGGTGAAAATGTATTTATTTGGACGGGACTTGTTCTTTTAAGTCGTTGCCATTGGTTACGTCTTCTAAGTCACTTTTGGAACTAACGCTTTTATTTTAAACGAAGTGCTTTAATTACACGAATCTTGTATGAACTTTACGTAACATCTATGTCTATAACACTAGTTTTCGTTACAAAAAAAAGTTATTCATAAAATAGAGCGAATAAATCTGATGGAGATATCAATGAGCTCATTTAAAATGTGTCCATACAATTTTGCAGCTCGCTGTACATAATATTACATGTAAGTTCTCCAACTCGAATGGCCCGGGTCCGGAACGAGGCGTCTGACATTTAAGTTTTCTATAGAAAGCATCATGTGATCACCCGTCATAGAAAATAAAGTGTCAGAAGTCTCGGCTCGGACCCGAACCGGTTATCGTCAGTCATCCTTAAACACAGCAAGTTAAATACTCAAAATGATTACAACCCAATTATTTACCTTAAATTCGTCGAGTTCCCCCGGACAACGGTCATCGTTTTCGCGGGCAGACCCTCCGCGATGTCCTTAATGGCCGCCGCGAATTCCCCTGGGAGACGATTCATAGTGCCCGACATTATATCTCGTATGTCGAAGAAACAGTGCCCCAAACAGAAAGTTAGGGAGAAGACGAATGCGCGCTTCATTTTCGCTTGTTTGCGAGAATTAACGGGGAAAGTTTTAGAGCAGAATGATTGGAGTTATTTTTGGATTTAGTTTTTGTTTAACAACACTTTTGTATTAGTTTTCGCAAATGTTTTGTTACTAATTAATTGAGTAGAAGTCCTAATTTGAGGTATATAAAATGAAAATTGAGTAATTTTGTTAAGTAAAATATATGAACATAGCAAATTTTATAGGAACATCAACAATGTGATGCTGTAGCATTGTAAGCAACCATAGGATACAGGAACCGACTTACTATCTTGTTTTCCAACGGAGTGTTATAAAATTCATAATGAAAAATCATAATGAAATATCATAGAAAATAAATATTTTTATTCGTAAACACAAACCAAACATAATACCAACATATAAGAAGCGTTTCTCTTAAGAAAGAAGAAAGTTCCACGAAATGGCCTCATCTCAGCGTGTTGCTGGCGACTTCCAGCATTGATCTTCCGATGAGACCATCAAGTGAGAAGAATCACGGTAGGTAACAAGCAACGAGCCAAAACAATCAATATAAAAAATAAATCAGGTAGTTATATATTATAATATTACCTATTTGAAAGAGCAAAATTTCCAGTGAGAATTATGATAAAAACTAGAAATAATCTAACCTATGTTGCGCAAAAAATATATCGTTTGATAAAATGTTTCTCATTATCTAAAAGCTAAAGAAATAATGTTAGTTAGGAGCGAAATTGTTGAGATAAACGATGTCACGATAACGAGAGCAACTTTTTGTTGGAAACTTGCGAACGCGCGGAGTTATTATGAAGTAGTTGCGACTATCGCTTTTATACTACACTGTGTTACTGAATTATGTAAGTCGTTATGTAGATTAGATAACTCGTCAGAAAGTATATTTGAAACATGTCTTTCTGCCTAAAGGATGACCACTAGACCGGGCCGGACCGGAGCTTCCAGCGCTTCGTTTTCTATGGAAAGAACCACGTGATTTACGGTCTGCTGTCATAGAAAATTACGTGTGTGGCGACCCGGCCCGGGCACGGCCCGATCTAGTGTGAGTCATCCTTAATATGTAGGTCCCTTCTATGTATTATAACTAGCTTCTGATTGCGACTTCGTATGCATGGAATGATGATGATGAATAAAAACTATTATATAGCCTTCCCCGGGCCTCCAACTACTATGTACTTAAATTTTCCACTTGTAATTTAATCCGCGCAGAAGTTGTAAATAGTCATTTGTTTTACAAGGAGCCAAAGTGTTGTTTAACCTCTTGTGCTAATATGATAGACGAGCAAGCGAAAGATTCCAAAATTGAACCTCGAGTAGTATTGCGAGGATTTCAAGGCACGAGGCTATGACAAACTCTGCTCCCGAGTGAAACACACAAATTTACACCACACCAACGCGAGGAAAATACTAACTGCAACATTAAATATCTTATGTACAGGGTCGGTGCCCCAACTTAAGTACCCAAAATGGCATACTAATTGTATAGAAAAGTGGATTCTTATGTTAGAGAACAGACTGTTAAGTGTTTACATACATACATTTAAGCAACTGGCAAAATATTGCATTTACATACGTACTGTGAATCAAACCTACAGCCAGCTATAGGTAGGGTCTCTACTGTCCAGTCTACATACTAACCACCCTGGGTGCTATGACGTGTGACGCGGTAATGGCAGTCTAAAGGTCTCACTTGACTGACTTGAGAGCTTTGCCATGTAACACCTTGCCGAATGCCACAAGGGTCGGCTGTGGGCCCTTTTTACTATCGAATATGATCAATTTGAGCGATTTGATTTGGGGCGGCCTTTGGTTTATGTACAGTTGTATCCGGATTAGAGTAGGCTCATGTTTATCGAATGGGGTTGGCCACTGTCAAAGGTTTGTGTAAACAGTGACATCATAGGTTTTACCTGTCTCTAGTTTGGTTCTATGAGATTTGGCCTAGATCATAAATAAGTTTTTGGCAAAAATTTCATTTTTGGTACAAGCTTTTATCGCTGACTGTACTTTTCTTTACATATGCAACTAATACTCATCGAAACTATTTTTAAAAACCCCAAACACAATTAGGTTGCGTTGTTTTATCACAGAGTACCTTTGACCAACTCCTGTCTCCATTATCAGATCAGCTCGATTATTGCATTGTCACCCGACTTACATATGAATGCAAATTTTCAGCTTCATCGCAAACCGGGAAGTGGGAAGTGGGTCAAATTTAACTTACAAGATTTGACCCGTACAAACATAGTTACATACATAGGTACATTGCAAGTTAAATAACAGCTTGTAAAAACAAAACAATAAGGACACCTTTCTTAGGACTCACAGGTAATGTCGCCCCACTCCAGGTCAGTAATGTCATTGGGCCCGATTCGGATTTTGAAATAGACATCTATTAGATATCTTTTAGACATCACCAAGATACGATAACGATATGTTTAAGATCTAACCTGTCAAATTTGACATTAGCGCGATTTTGCAGATATTTGCAGTGACATTGGTTGCCCGAATTGCGCTGCAAAAGAGAACTAGTTGATATCTAAACTATAACGTATCTAGAATGGATCTAGTACGTGTCGTCTCTTGTGAATATCTTGAAGTTCGAATACGGCAGATTATCAACATTTCGATATCAATATCGTATCGTTGTTTAAATTAAGAAAATACTGAAATGGATTATGCAGTATGTTGTTGTTTGTTAGGTATTGTATACAGTATACACATCTTGACGTTTCAGATTGTTATACGCACAACAATAGGACTCCCCCATAGCGAAACACTGGAATAGCATACATGTATTGATTTGACGAAATTTTAGCAATTATTAATATTAATTTTGTAATTGTTTAATGTGGCATTTTATTTGTTTTATGACGGAATTTTTTATTTATTTTAATATTTTAATAAAATGTACGTACATCTAGGTACAAATAAATAAATAAATAGGTAGCTATTTATTGTGATTTTAACTGTGTTCGTGATTTTAATGTAACATGGATCATTTATCTGCGATAAATGAATAGCTATACTTGAATTGAATAGCTATAGAGTTAAAAAAAATAAAAAAGTTGATATAAAAATATAAGCGCTGCGCAGCCCTGAATAGCAAATGGGGTTTTGACTTGAAAGCTGTCAGTCGTTCCAATCCGCCAAGAATTATTAATATCATGTCGAAATATAACGAGAAATGAAATATAACGTGTAGGGCTGACCCTCGATCGTGTAGGATATATCCCACTTATATTATATGAAAGCTTACATTAGAGAAAGCCAATATTAAGGATGACTCACGCTAGATCGGGCCGCAGCTTCCAGCGCTTCGTTTTCTATGGAAAGCAGCACGTGATCACCGATCAGCCGTCATAGAAAATGACATGTCGGACGCCTCGGCACGGGCCCGGCCCGGTCTAGCGTAAGTCATCCTTTACGGATGTGTCATAATCAAACCCAACGGGGTTTTATTTGAGTTCAACGGGGTTTTGTAACATTGATAGTTAGCGACCAATCAATGTTGCAATTTATTGAAAATAAGAGTTCGCAAAACTTCCGCTAGGCGGACAGACGAGTCAGAGGAGACAGAGGAGTCTAAGTAATAGGGTCCTGTTTTTACCCTTTGGGTACGGTACCCTAAAAATGACTGCAAATGTCGATTACGTAACGGTCAAATGCTCCCGCTTTTGAACATTTTATTAATTGTTTGACGACTGCAGTTTCGATTTGAAAAAACCTATAACCAAATAAAGGTAGTCCCAAACCACACATAGCTCAATAAAGGCAATAAACTGTTTTACAAAGGATTCGCTTTGTACAAACAAAACGAACGGTTGCGTCGAAATGAACGGTGTTATTATTCCTAGAGCTCACTGTGCACAGTTTATTTTGACTAGTACCATGGACGAATAATACAAGACACAATCTGCCGTATTCGAACTTCAAGATATTCACAAGAGACGACACGTACTAGATCCATTCTAGATACGTTATAGTTTAGATAAAAAACTAGTTCTCTTTTGCAGCGCAATTCGGGCAACCAATGTCACTTTTACGTTAGATAGAGTAGGAGTAAGATATCTATTAGATGTGAATTGGATCTCTAAGTCATATCCTGTGGAAATCGTTCAACAGTATCTCCAGAATCGCGCAAATGTCAAATTTGACAGGTTAGATCTTAAACATAATATATCGTTATCGTATCTTGGTGATGTCTTAAAGATGTCTAATAGATGTCTATTTCAAAATCCGAATCGGGCCCAATGGCGGCAGCAATGCAGTCGGCAGTAATGTCGCGCTGCAGTTCGACGACCGATCTGGCCTAGTGGGTAGTGACCCTGCTGCGAAGCCGATGGTCCTGGGTTCGAATCCCGGTAAGGGCATTTATTTGTGTGATGAACACAAATATTTGTTCCGTTGAGTTGTTGAGTCATGGGTGTTTTCTATGTATATAACTATATAAATAAGTATCTATTTATCTATATAAGTATGTATATCGTCACCTAGCACCCATAGTACAAGCTTTGCTTAATTTGGGGCTAGGTTGATTGTGTAAGATGTCCCTCTAATATTTATTTAGTTATGCTGTAGGGCAAAGATGGTCGGCTCTTTATCATTTGTCACCATGTATGTCACGTTCTAACAAATATGTAAGTGACGCGTGGCATGACGGGTGATAAAAATGCGACCATGATACCTACTGCTGCTGGTCTGAATCCGAATGTCATTTGTCGCCTTAAAAACAAAAGTCAGTTTATAATTTTATTTTTATTTTTAATTTGGCGACGACAAACGATTATGTACTACCCAAACATCAAGGTTTAAAGTGCAGTAAATCTACGTATTAAGAGAAAATTTATCAATAAAATTGTACGAAATTCGCATAAGGAGAACCTTAAAGCCAAATAGTAGTTTCAAGTTACACGGAAGCGGTTCGGGCTCATCACGGTGTAGCATATGGTGACCCTATGCAATATGCATTCTTAATGTACCTACCTATTAAATAGAAATAGAAATAATTTTATTCGTGAGCACAAACACAAAATAAAAACTTATACTGGCGGCCTAGCCAAGGTGACGATCGCCATCGCTTCGCCATCGAATCGGTTTGTGTCTCTCTATCACTCTTCCATATTAGTGTGACAGTGACAGTTGCGTTTCGTTTGCTACGGAGCGTTAGCGATTGGCATATTGTCTACGGGGCCTGAACAGAGAAACATAAAAAAGAGAAAGTGCCACGAAATGGTCTCACCTCAGCATGTTGCTGGCGACTTCCAGCGCTGATCTTCCGATAAGACCATCCGGTGAAACAATCACGACAGGTAACATAAATAACAAGAAAATTAATTAATTAATGGTAAACGAATGGTATTAAAGCGAAGCTTTCTGCAAGCGAAACAGAAACACTTTAGTTGGCGGCATCAAATAACTGGTTACCTTCGATAGTGTTGAAAGCCACAACAGACTGGTGGATGCGAGTTGACAGTTTGAGCGTTTGCCGCAAGTCATAGGCTTCTAACATTTTAATATCCTGGACGACACATTTCCATTTGTGTTGCAGACGAAACGAAGAAATATTGATTGCTACGCGCAGTTAGACTGAGCTAAAGCCAGACTAAAGTATGGTAAAGGTAAAGGTAGGTAGGAGCTGGAGATAAGAATAACGCAAGTTTATGAAAGCTATCCACACCTGAGTGCATTTAAGACATTAAGATTTTTTTTGTTATTTTACTGAAATTTATCTGGAAGACATTGCGTTTTCACGATAAAACCGGTATTATAAGTAGGGGAAGTCTGGGTATAGTGAACACCATGGTATAATAATATACTCCGCCTGGTACTCCATTCCCGTCTTTTCTAGGTCACCTAACTGACACGCGCTTACGTCATCATGCGACAGCGCTATATGATAATATGCGATAGCGCTATATATAGCGGCCATGTTGTTGTGACGTAGCCCCGTGTCACTCTGGGAATGGAAGACCATGTTTTATTAGACTATGGTGAACACCTTAAGCTTTGACATGACTTAACAGAAAAATTTAACAAGGAAGAAGTGAAAAAAAGGGTCAATAATAAGTCTTTATTTAATAAACTTTTAATTTAAATCAACACTAGCCTCCGATGTTTAATAATTGCTGCAATTTTGAACAAAACGTAAAAAAGATATTTTATTCGCTTTGCCCAGGGTGCCGGGAAAAGTGAAACAGGCCACCGGGCAAAGCAAATATCACTCATAAAATCTTAGTGAACTTAATAACTAAGTGAAAATTAATCAACATAAGATCATTTCAATAATATTAATTAGAAAAAGCTGTCACAAGTAACTTTTGATATATTTTCACTAATTTCATAAGCATAAGTCTTCACGGCATCTCTGAAGACATTTTAACACAGCGAATCCACGTTTTGATAACAGACGTCATGGAAATGGTTCCATGACGTCTGTTAGGCAGGAGCCATGATCGATCTTTTTTTGATATTTATATTATATACCATCTGTAACAAAATATTATCATAAAAAAAATTACCTAATAAATTCAAAGTGAACACGCTATCCGCCTTGCCCGATCCACTTTGCCCATTCAGTCAGTTAATGAAATTAAGAATTAAAAAAAAAATAACCGTTGGATTATTTTAAAAGAAATGCGTTGTAAAAGGAAGATACTTTAATAAGCAATAGAAGCATCTTGAATTAAAATTCGAGATAATTACTATGACAAAATAACATACAATGTACTTACCTTTCAAAATCGAATATTTTGGACTAAAAGCATATTATGACTCGTCACCGACGACGCTCGCAGCGACCGCTCCCTGTGACGCTTGCCGCTCATAGAGCGAAGGATCCTGAACATCATATAGGCGCGTGGTGCGACAAAGTCGAATAGTTTAGGATTGGGAGCCCGAATTCGCTTTGCCTGGGGTGTTCGCTTTACCCGACCTTCCTCAGTTGATCGCCTTTTGTGCTTCCATTAGTTGTCTCAGGTCACCGACAATTATGGTTGAGACCTAATCGCTGTATCTAGTCGCTTGAGTTACCACTCCAGATATGAGCGGCCGGGTGACACCTTGGGGAGCACGATTGGATTTCCTACTACACGGGGTCTAATGGAACGCGTACTATTTGTGCATAGCTTGTAGACAAACTTTGGAATTCAGTACGGATATGATGGTCGTTCTTGTCTACGTGACAGTGCGATAAAACGGTATTCATCACTTTCAATCGCGCTCTGTTAAAAAGTGACACATATTTTGCCAGGTGAATAAAGCCATCCATAATACTTAGGCCTGCAGAACTCCTCAAGTGGTATCATGGTCGCGTTTTTATCGCCTGTTGTGTCATGCGTCACTTTCGCACTTACATACTTGTTAGAACGTGACAGGCTTGGTGACAAATAGTAAAGAGCCGGCTATCTTAGCCCTTATGGTAATTTTAACGACAATGCCAAAAGGATTGTCTAAAAATACCAAATAAAATGAGTAAAAATTCTCATTATATTAAGGTCTGGTCCATTTTTTCCTAAATTTAAATTTCTGACAACTTTTCCTGTAGATATTTGGCAACTTCGGGAATTTCTCCTTGGTACAGTGCTACGCACACATAGGGCATACTTCCTGGTGCTCGACATTCTATTGCTGAATAAATAGCACTCACAAAATAACACCTCTATGGATAATAACGCCAGTTTAATAAAAATGACTCGCAGTGGAAAAGTGACGAGCATTCGGATGTCTACCTTATTCTGATAGCTGGCTCAAGAAAATAAGCCAAATTTCCGAGTGGCTTTTCCGCCAGAAATCCAAGTTAACCCCCTTCACTCCTATTTCTAAGTATAACTACGCAATGATTTACCGAGCTACGATAAATCAGCAATGAAATATCGCTTGGAAGTATTTGTTAATTAGATTCCGGATATTTACAGGGAATTTGAGTAATTCCTTTCATTGTTAAGGTACTTTTTGGATAGGGATCATCGATTTTCGGCCCACTTGGTACCATCGCTCACACTGTTCACTGTACGTCGGTGCCTTTTGCAATAACTTAATAAGGTCCACCGATGTACACAGGGTTGGGCAGTATTTCAATTACATGTATTTGAAATACATTTTAGTATTTTGTATTTGTATTTCAAATACTACCTAGAAAAGTATTTTGTATTTGGTATTTCAAATACTGCACTCACATGTATTAAGTATTTTGTATTACAAATACTTCAAGCTTCAAAATACATTTCTGCAAAATACATTTTATTAAATTCTATAATCCTAAAATGGATCGTTTTTTTTATTGTTTCGACATTAAGGATTGAAATCAGTCCAAATTTGTGCAACAATGTAGGTTTATATTCAAATTTCGTCAAGTGGACAAAAACTAGAGCTAGACGAAAACTAGCGCAATGACCCTATAAGAAAGGATATTCGTTAAGAAAACTAAATGGTTAAACAAAAAAATTGAAAGGTATTTTGTATTTTGTATTTGAAATACATTATTTTACACACTGTAATTTGTATTTTGTATTTCAAATACCCGTCACCGAAGTAGTTTGTATTTGGTATTTCAAATACTTTTAAAAATGTATTTTGTAATTTGTATTTGAAATACGTGGAAGCCAGTATTTTGCCCAACCCTGGATGTACAGGAGTGTTGCTGTTTGTACAGTCAACAACACTCCCAGCTGTACATCGGTGGACCTTATTACAAAAGGCATAAAGTCCACCGATGTACAGCTGGGAGTGTTGTTGACTGTACTATCGCGTTTAAACATACTATTCTATTAATTAAATAGGCATTTTATTATACGAAATAGTCATAATATTGGGGATAAATTGAAACGGGAATTAGAAAAAGGCATTTTATTGTTCTTTTCCGTAATTCAACGTATTATTTCTTTTTTTGTAGTATAAAAACAAAAAGTAACTTAAAATTAGGAAAATCTAAGTACCTACAAAGGCGAAATTATCCCTTCGAGGGACATGTTTATCATAAATGATTGATTATGAACCATGACCCACAAATGACTATAATAAAGCCAACATTCAGACTCAATTAAAGTCTACTGCGGTAACATAATGACTCAATCGTTCGGTTAATGCGCGCTCATTTGACGAGATCGCTCCGCCCGGTATAATTAAAGATGAATTTATTATTGCGCGTAATTAGAAGGTTTTGTCTTTTGTTCGACTCGTAATACGCCCCTAATTCGTTAAGCACTCTTATGAATAATTATAGGGATTGTCGAGTTGTTAAAATCATCGCTTAAGCCAGAATTATTTTAAGTCGCATTAAAATAAGAAAAACATTTAGAAACTTTTTGACTTCGGTTTTTTCGAACAGAAGTATAATGAGATCTTGGGGATTTGTTAAAAATTTTAATGTCACCATTGGTCAAAAAATAATATCTTAGTGACTTTCAATCCGGAGGTCGCGGGTTCAAAACCCAGCTCAGACCAATGAGTTTTTCGGAACTTATGTACGAAAATCAAAAACACAGAATTCGAATCGCTACAGTCCCTGGCAACCGTATTGTGATCTAAAAAAGCGCTACGACTTTTCAAATATTCCGTTCTCTGAGCCTACAGGCCTTAAATTAACGTTATAGCTTACAAGTCTGAATATCCCTAACCTTAGTACCATACCGCGAGATTCTTTAGAACGCGTGATGCTTTTTGAGACGAGCGTGAGTGAGGACGTATGGTATTACGAGTCAGGCAATCCTGGTTCGGAAATCACGTATTTTTAGTACTAAGGTATTAGGTAGATAGGTACGGGATATTTCTGTTTAGGTCTGCCCTTATTACCTACATAAAAGAATCTTTCAAATAGACCCATCAAAGGTTTAGCAACTCTTATCACCTAAATGAATTACCATCAGAGAACAAAGCCTTGTGATTGTCACCGTCCATTTTAATTTGAATACATCTTAGGACCGCCGGTCTAATTACGCGCTCGAGATTTTCCCTATTAAAAACCTCATTTGAGCGTTCTTGCATTTTTTATTTTGCTAAGCTCCTTTTAGGCGGTGACCTGTTGTTTTAACCTCCTGAGACCCAGAAGCGATTGTTTTGTTTTATAAATTGGAACCATAAGTTACACAATAAAAGTTCAAAATAGATTTAGGAATATGTACAAAAAATTGTACGCAGGGACTTAGGAGTTGTCGTTGGCAAGTGTCGTCTCATAATTTTAAGTCAGGTCTCCACTGAAAACCAGCGCCACGGATTGCCGGGGCATTATGCTGAACGGGGGTTCTATTTTAGCGTCCAATGTTTTTTTATGTCTGTATGTCTTCTTTTCTATATGTACCTAATATGTTGTGGACTTAAATAAATGTATATTCTTTCTTTCTATTTGTCATGCTACTTCAGTCAACCTCAGCACTTTTTGTACCGAGACTGACTTAAACAGCAAGAGACGGAAACGTACGAAACGTTTCCGTGAAAATACGGTGGAAAATAATTATACACTACATCTGTATGTATATCGAATTTGTGCTGCAGTTTGTGTAAAAACAAACTATAAAGTAATTAGTCGAATGCTTTTATTGCCATTGTTTATTCAATTAATAATAGCGCTTTGAAAATCTATCAAATAAAATGTTTTTTTTTTTAGTTATTGGTATCCATAGGAATGATTCAATTTAGCCACTGAAACTCTGCGAACGAGTTGACATTTTAAAAACTCTGCCAAGTCGTAATTTCTTTTTCGTTTCGCTTTTTATCCTGAGGCTCAATCGTGTCTATTCCTATATATATTTAAATTTTTAATCATATAAAATTTTTATCAGTTTATTTACCGTTATGAAAAAACTATAATAAAAAATCGGGTGGAAATTTTATCGATCACACAGACAAAATTAAAATCTACCATAAAAGTTAATTCCAAAATTTCGATTTCTAATATTCTCTTTTCTTGAAGGTTTGAAGGTCGTACCGCTTTGGAAATACCGCGGGCGACAGTTTATACCACAGTTTATCTGTGTAAGGCAGGAAGTTGTCATGAGCCACAAAGTCCGTTTTTGTACTTTGGTTTTTTATTATTTGTTAATATCATAGACTATTCGTAGCGCATACAATAAGACGGGTCATACGTTTGTTAGCAGCCGTCGCGGTCAGCGCGTCATCAAAACACATTTTTCCAAATTACCTACCCACGTCACGTTTGTATAACGATGGCTACCCTAACCTAAAAGTTGACATACCCCTTCGCCGAAAGCTTTTAAGAGATAAGCCGAGTCAATTTATTGTGCCGTTACCCGGTTCGCCGGGCAAGACCGTCCGCGGGCATAAATTGTGTTGTGGATATTGACTGACCTGGATGTTGGGTCAATCTCTAATCGCCAAATGGGTTACAAAAAAGTAAAAAAAAAACAGTTAAGGCAAATACATACGTACACAATGGTCCGTTTCCTAGAAAAGCGAAATCGAAGAACATAGAAACAGTAGTTAAGTATATCTTCATGGTACTTAGCTAAGTTCTTTCACTTCTTCTTCCTCCCTTTATCCCGGAATTTTGCGACGGCTCATGGGAGTCTGGGGTCCGCTTGACAACTAATCCCATGATTTGACGTAGGCCCTAGTTTTTACGAAAGCGACTGCCATCTGACCTTCCAACCCAGGGAAACTAGGCCTTATTGCGATTAGTCTGGTTTCCTCACGATATTTTCCTTCACCGACAAGCAACTGGTACATGTCAAACCATATTTCGTACATAAGTTCCGAAAAATCATTGGTACGCCGGGGTTTAAACCCGCGACCTCCGGATTGAAAGTATCTCGCACGCTCTTACCGCTAGGCCACCAGCGCTTCTTTCACTATAGACGGCAATTTTTCGATAACTTAAAAACTCGAATACTCGTACCTTAGGGCTAGAGGTACCTACTTAGAAACAAACTAGCGGTTTTTGCATTCGCGGCCATATTTAAACAACGCCATAATAGAAATTGGTTTCATCACAGCCTAGGACAATAGAGGCCTTGTTAAATAAAAAATACACATTAAATTTTATCAGTACTTACCAGTTTATAATTATCAACTAATTAGGTTTCTTACTTAGGCATAAATTTACTTTACTATAATTCCTTGAGTGAGTTTTCTGTACAAAAGTGTTACTGTATTCTCCGACGTGACTTTATGAAAATCGTAATTATGTATGTACTTACGTGGACTTGTGTCGTTTTGGAATAAAAGTTTAGGTTTCTCCGGAGGCAGGTGCTAAAACAGAGCGAGATAGCGGATGTCGCGTATTTGAAGTACAGTTGAGAGAGCGCGCTGATTTTGAGGAGGGTTTGTTTTACAAACTCCCAGCCAAGACGGTATAGTTAACTGAAAATGTAGAGAGTAAGATAAGTAGGTTTTGTGACAAAAATGGCTCATGCTCGTCCGTCTATATAAGACTTTATCATTTTTCTTTGTAATTTTTGATACAAGCATTTATAGAGATAGACCAAGAAAAGTCTGCAACGATTTTGATGGCATACGCAGTGCAAGTGTTATTTTAAACGTCAAACTTCTATGAAATTATATATTTAATCGTATGGCGTATACCTACATAAACATTCTTAAACAATATGTAAGTAGCTAAATAAAATAATTATAAATCCACATTCATGAAATTATGACGTATAATAAATAACACCTGCACTGATGCGTGAGCTATCAAAGTATTCAAAATCGTTGCAGACTTTTCTTGGTCTAACTCTACACGACTGTACTTTTCTTTAAAAAAGTTATCTGCGAAAGTAAAGTTGTGTGTAAAGTTAGTTATCGAGGCGATTTTAATGAAGTAACGTTGTTTTATTACAAAGTATAAAAAATATAAAAATAAGGAGATAATTATTTTGTAAATAGACAGTTTTGAGTCCTTTAGACAAATAAGGTAGAAGTACTAGTGCTCGACGCTGCACTAGTATTCGACAAGGGCACTTTATGCCAAAGTAATATAGGTTAAATTTGAACGGCGAAGATTTTTCTGTATTCAAATTTAATCCTTGTTACTTTGATATAAAGTGCCCATGTCGCCATGTCGAATACTAGTGTAGCGTCGAGCACTAGTATTTCTACCTTATGAGAAGTTTTTGCTACTTTTTCATGTGGAAATTACGCAATTTTCGAAACTCCGACGGCACATCAATTCAGCGAGTAGGGTTCAGTAATACGCGGCCGGTAGTGGCGACGACGTGACGCTCACCTCACTTCCGTCTCAGCCCGGTATTCCTACACTTTAGATACCTAAACTCCGGTATTTGTACGTTAGGTACCGGTATTTGTGAGCTAGACCGGTATGTGCTTTTAGGTTCGAGCTGACCAAGATTACCTCTTGGTAGGTTATTTATTTTATGGAACGGATGGACCACTTTAAGTTTACCGTTAAGGATATCGTGTTTTTGTTTTCTTTTTTAAAGTTGAAGCGGTGGTGGCTGAGTGGATATTTATGACGTCAGACTTTCAATCCTTTCAAACACACGTGGTACAAAGCAGGACTTTTGCCTGTGCAAAGTGCTCATCTGTATAGATCTATATTTCTATTTTATTCTATTATATGTATTTATACAGTTGAGTACTTTCATAAAATATGCTAATATATTAATTGCTGTTATATTAAAAAGGCGCAATAAATAAAAAACTTTCTGTTTGAAGAGGATTTTCAGACGCAATCACAAGCAAATATGTTCTCATTGCAGCAAGTTGAATTAGTTTTCTAATTGCGTAGATTCGTTAATCGAACACTACTATGATAAATCCACAATTTGACGATAAATATACCCATCGAAAACATTAGGTACCTACATGTAAAAAGATGCAACGCAATTCTTCTACTACAAAAAAGTTTTGAAATGTAAAGCGAAGTCGCTTATTTTATTCAGTGTCAGGGGGTGTTAAAACCGTAACACCCGTTTTTTTAATACTTATAATAACTTGGCAATCGCACGGCTACATAATGGCAAAAGGATAATTCGTCAACTTATTAAAGTAATCCTAATTGGACATAGCGCTAGCCCTAATGACATGCAGTTTGAGCAATACACATACGAGTACAAGTAAAACATTGTGTGCGATTATAAAAATAATAAATAAAATAAAATGTTTATTTTCTAATGAATATTCACAAAGGTACAGTTTTTACTGACCTCCACACTAGGCAACGCCTGTCCTGTGGAGGAGCTTGACACTTTATAATACTATCTAAAAAATATATAACAGTAAAGGTAATAATTATAAAGTATTTCAGTGAGACTATTACAAAACTGAATTACACTAGTTTTATCATTTAGAATATATACAAAGCTAGTCAGCAGGTAATACTGAACACTGTGAAAGGAACGTAAAACAAACTGAGAAGGAAAAATAATGACTTAACATAATAAAAATAAATTTAAGTTACTAGTCTAATTTATGATTGTGTGTGTGTATGTGTGGGTGCTTGTGAATGTGGATGTGTTGTGTGTGTATGTGTGTGATTGAGTGCGTATGTTTATGTCCATATGAGTATGAAGGTTTGTATCAATATGGTATCCTTATGAGGTTTTCAGTCTCTGAGTAGGATAGGTGCATCAAACAGTTTAATAATAGTTTTTTTGTTTGAATTACTGAGTTTTCCTGAAATTTATAGAGCCTAATTAAGCGATTGTAAATACGGGGATACAGGAAGATTGCAAAGCGGTGAGAAAATGAAGTCTTGACTGAGGTGATAGGTATTTTGAATATTCGATATTTAAGTAATGTATTATATTGGGGCAAGTTTAAGACTGATTTGTGTACATGTAACGCGACTCTTAATAAATATAGCTTTCGGACACTGAGTACCTGAGCTTCACGGTATAAATTAACAGTGGGATATCTAATCGGCTTTCTCAGGGCTACTTTTAGAACTGCTCTTTGTGCTCTTTCAAGTTTTAAAAGGTTTGTCGATGTGGTGCCTCCCCAGGCCAGAATACAGTAGTTTATTACTGATTGTCCAAGGGCCAAATAAACTGTTTTAAGTAGGCAAAGGTTAGCAGACTCACGGAGTATTTTCATTGTATATATCAGTTTCCTTACTCTTCCTGAGACAGCAATCATATGCCCTCTGAAGTTAAGTTTATCATCTATTAAAATTCCGAGGTATTTAATTGAACTAGCTCTTGACATGAAGTCACAATTGCAGTGTTGAGCTGGAGTTACATGGGAAAGACAATTAGGACTATGGATTTTAAGATTACGCTGAAGTCTTGGAGATGATGCAGAAGTTTTATGGAAACAAAGAAACTTGGATTTTGATGTGTTCAGGGTGAGAAGATTCTGCTTCAGCCACTTGGATACTAGAGAAATTCCGTTTTCGGCAGTGTCAATGACAGTATCCCAAGAAGGGCCGTGGAAAATTATAGCCGTGTCGTCGGCGTAACACAATACGTCGGCATTTTTTACTGGGATACTCGATATGTCATTTATGTATAAGAGAAAGAGGGTGGGACCTAAAATGCTGCCCTGTGGTACACCGAACGATATTGGTTTTACATCACTTAAGTGCTCTCCGATTTTAACGCACTGGCTTCTATTAGTCAGGTAACTGAAGAACCAATGTAATGTTTTGCCGCGGATTCCATACGCTTCCAGTTTTTTCAGCAGGATGGGAACGGAAACTGTGTCGAATGCCTTTGCTAAATCCAGAAAGATTCCGACACAGGCCCGCCCCTCGTCCAAGTGCTTTGAGATTGTTTTTGTTAGCGTCGACACTGCATCTTCTGTTGATAATCCTTTACGGAAGCCGAACTGTCGATTTGATAGCAGAGAATTAGTTTCTAGATAAGCCACTAATCTTTTGCTAACAATTCGCTCTAAGAGCTTTGAAACAGATCCTAATAGAGATATTGGCCGATAGTTACTGGGTATGTCTTTTGTGCTTCCTTTATGAATCGGTACCACTGCTGCTACTTTCCAAGCAGAAGGGAAAACACCAGTCTCAATACTCAAGTTAAATATCGCAGCAAGCGGTTCCGCAATCACTGGGGCAATGGCTTTCAAAATTTTATTGTTTATGTTGTCTAGCCCCGGGGAGCTGTCAGGGTTTAATTTT
This sequence comes from Cydia splendana, assembly GCF_910591565.1. NCBI lineage: Eukaryota > Metazoa > Arthropoda > Insecta > Lepidoptera > Tortricidae > Cydia > Cydia splendana. The sequence continues at coordinate 4,504,050 of NC_085968.1, forward strand.
TGAATGAGGCAAAGGATTTCTTGTTTATCTGTTGGGGACATGAATAAAGAGTTCGATGGGGACCAATTAATTTTGAGCTTATTTGCAAGAGACTCTTCGGTTTCATTCTCCTGTACGAGTATTTTGTTTGCAAGGTTTTGCCCGACTGAGGAAAAATACTCATTGCAAATGTTTAATGAATCCCTTTCATTGTTTTCAATTTTGGTCAGATCTTGAGCCGCGGGTGCTGATGGATTGCGATGGGTAATTTTATTAATGGTTTGCCACAACTTTTTGGGAGACTTTTGGTGAGCTGTCAGTTCTTTTTTATGGTATTCAGCTTTTATCTTTCTGAGAAGGTTATTGAAAAAGTTGCGGTATCTTACGTAAATAAGTTTTTTATTATCATCCTCCGGGAATTGTTTGGAAATGAGATGGAGTTTGTCTCTCTGTTTTGAGCACCTAATGAGTCCAGGAGTCATCCACGGATGTATGCAAAACTTGGAACGGCTTATTTTGACGAGTTTAGAGTTTTTGGAGATAGCATCTAAGATTATAGTGGAAAATTCAGACACGGCGTCGTCGACCGATTTAGTGTCTCCAAGGGGAGACCATTCTACAGATTCAAGACTTTTATAAAGCCCTGCATAGTCAACTTTCAGTTTTGATCTTTTCAGAGCTGCGTTTTTCTGATGTTGTGTTTTAATGCCTATCATAATCAAACTGTGATCAGTGAGGTCAGTAGAACAAACGACCGATTCAGCTTCAGATGTGCTTTCTACGAATATGTGATCTATGCAGGTTTTACCATGTGTCGGTTTGTTTATGTACGGCAGTAGCCCATAACAAGTAAGCAGTTCCAAGTAATTGGATACATGTTCTTCGTCTGATGCGGCATCTAAAATGTTAATGTTTATATCACCGGACAATATAAGGCAGGGATTTCGACTAACAGATTTAAGGAGCTGATCTAGGGACAAAATAAAATTATCAGTATTAAGAAATGACGGAGACCGGTATAAGCCTAGAACAGTAAAAATATTTGGAACTTCTATCTTTAAACAGTTTGCTTCAATTATATCTGGTTCCGAGACGTTTGGTGACCATTTGTTATTAACATAAGCTATTACCCCGCCGGATTTATTTATGTATTTTTTCGTACAGAATGATGTATATCCTTCGATTTGTTTAATCGTAGAATTATCGTTAATCCAGCACTCACTAAAGATAATTACATCAAAAGTAATGTTTAATCTGAAAAATATCAACAAGAAGTTATCAAAGTTCCGTTGCATACTCCTAATGTTTACATGAAGAAGTTTAAATGTATATTTCGTGATAAAGGGACTACATTCTTCGGGAGTTGGAATTTCATGGCATTCAATATTAAAAGAATTGTCTATTTCAGTCATGAAATCTAGCGCAGCCATAGAGAAAAAATGAAAATTAGGAATAGTAGTGCTCTGAGCAGAAAATGCCATGATGTATTATGAGCGTCGTCCCTTAGAAGTAATAAATATTTACCCTGAATAATGTGTGTTGTAGGTCTAGATGTGTGTTTTAAGTTATGTGTTTTTGAAATATGTGTATTTGTATAATTAAGTGTTAGGATAGTGTATTGTGTATGTATATTCGATTCCAAGTAGAGTAATTTTTATATTGGATATAAATAATGTAATATCAATCTTATTAATGGGAGAAAACCAGCTACAACAAACCAACAAATATAAGGTATCTTACTTAAGTTATTCGTCTCGTTTCCCTGACAATTTCTGAAGATCTGCATCCGATCTGATCTGTATGGCTGGGCTTCCATCACTGCCTTCGTGCTTTCTAACATATATTTTCCCTCCGCGTGTCCAACAGTATTTGTATCCATGCTCTTTGACCCAAGCTCGTGCGTCTCGAAATAAATGCCTACTGTCACTAGTCAGCCGCTCATTTACATACATTTTCCTCTCGGGCTCTGCCGGAACAACATCCTTGCTATTAAGCGATGAGCGCCGGATTCTAGCATTTTTCAGAAACTCTTCTCTCTTCGCCCTCCGCACAAAGGAAACTACTAACGATCGTGGTTGAGTGTTGCTCTTATCGCCGCTGCGGCGCGGCGGTCCCGCTCGCGACGCGTAGTTCACATCCTCCATTTCGAGGGCCATTCCCAGCTTTGAGGCTGTAGTCAATACCATGTGGTACGGGTTCTCACTTTGGGTCTCAGGGAGGCCTATAATTTCCAGTTCCGAATTGAGTGTGTGTTGAACTTGCTGATTCAGTTGGTTCTGGAGGTCTGCAACTTGGGCTTTAAGTAGAACGTTCTCCTTTTCCTTTTCTTCTAGGTGGCTAATGCGCGCGTCATAGGCATGGAGTTTTTCGGTTAAAGAATCAAAGCGACTTGCAAAATCTTTTTGAAGTTCAGCCATGTCGTCACGCAGTAGGCGGATTTCTGATATCAGCGAACTCATGTCCTCCGGTTGAGTATGTTGCTCCTCTGCAGCTCTGTTATCAGGTGAACTGGTCCTGACAGGCGGCGTCTGTCCGGCGGCGGTAGGGGTGCACTTTACGCACGTCCAGTTCGTTTTTGAGTTCTTTTTAAAATAAGATGCAGTTAGGTTCACGCAAATGAAATGGTATAGTGAGCTGCATTTGCAACATACAAGCTTTTCAGCAAGTTTCACTGGTCTTCGGCATTCGTCACAGGTACTCATGGTGCCAAATTGCCAAAGGAATGTTGCACTAGCGATAAAGTTCACCAAAGTTCGCGGCGATTCCTGGAAATCCCTCGCCGTCACTATGCAGCTAGCTTGTGTATACTAAAGGGCGTAAGTGCGGGCGATTTTGAATACAGTTACACGTTTCACTGAGACGGACCGGGTTTTCTGTGCTTTGTACTTTATTGCGACTTATATTTTTTATTACACTTATTGTTATTGATCCACTAAGTTGTTAGGTATGTTTTAGTATAAGTTACGAGTCACAAATCATATTTTAAACCAGTTAAACTAATTATTTTATTATGGAGTGCTTAAAAACGCTGTTGATGCGCGGGAAGCGCGCGCGTGATTGCCAGGTCATTATATGAGTAGGTATTAAAAGCCCTACCGTGAAAAACGAAAATTAAAAATTTCTTTACGTGCCTCTCTATCGCTCGAATACGCAAGTTCGAACAACCGATAAAAAGGCAGAAACCGAAATACGATTTTCGTTTCATTTGATGTAAATTAAATAGTGACGTATCTAAAGCTTAGTTGCTTCGTTTGTCAAACTAAATTTATAAATATCCGAGTGAACGCTCGAAAACAAGCTTTATCATAGACTTTGACTTTGAAATCCTGACTTTTAGTTCGCGTTCGAAACATAATCTATTCTAGTGTTACATTATTTTAATACCACGAGGCTGTCGAACAATATTATTACGGCCCACGTGTTGTAATTATATTTCTGAGGTGTCATATTGCCAACTCTTTATTTGTAAAATATTTTTTATTGATTTATTATAATGCCAGTTGATATATGAGACTATACTCTGTATCTTTAGGTATTTAAAAAAGTAAACAAAATCTGGCTTAAGGAGCCATTTGAGGATAGATTTTGTTTTGGTTATTTTGGGGCATGTTATAACTACCCGAAAATTTACTAATTGTTTGTTTAGTTTTATTTAAATACCTAAAGATACAAAGTATAGAGGTACAAACAAGGTATTAATAACCGAAAGACTAAAGTGGCAAAAATATGAATACATTAAGGTGTGCACATTATTTTTGGATTCCGAGGGAGATTGGGACAAACAATTAAATATCAAAGATAGTATAAAGAACTGCTGAATTTGTATTATGATTATGGGAAGAGATATAATATGATCATTGATAAACTCTAAGAAGAACTGCCGGCGTATTATGGATGGCTTTATCCATCTTTATCCGCGTGATAAAATAACTGTCACTTTTTAACACCGTGGGATAGAAAGTGACGGACACTGTTTTATCACACTGTCACGTAGACAAGAACGACCATCATATCCGTGCAGGAGGCCTATGAATCCTATCCTCCTAAGGCCCAATTGAACCATACAATACAAGAAATAAAGGCCAAAATTTGTAGTGTAAGGGCCACTGGCACCATTCACTAACCCGGTTAACCGGTTAAACCTGGAGTTACCATGGTTACCATTAGCTACAATTTGGCACTGGGTTAACGATTTAACAGGTTAACTCCGGGTTAGTGGAATGGTGCAACGTGCGCTAAGAAATTTAGTTGACGTCGTTTTGTTTTCAAAATAGAACGTGATTTAAATTTCATCGAACTAAATCACAAATAAATACTTAACTATATAATAGGTAGGACTGTGAACCTTAGCGGCACTTGCACCACCCCACTAGACCGGGGTTAATCGATTAAACCATTAACCCAGTGTCAAATTGTACTAGTTACCATGGTAGCTCCAGGTTTAACCGGTTAACCCCGGGTTTGTGAATGGTGCAAGTGGCCCTTAGGAGGTTAATTGAGATCACCAGACTGAGTCTAATAGAAGTTCCAATGATGCTATTAAATTGTATGTACCAGTAATTTAAAAGTAAAATAATGAAATTGAATCGCGTTAGATCCGTTAATGACATTAATTATGTAATTTTAAAGTGTTCCTCAAAGCAAACCATCAATTTGAAACCTGTCAAATACGTTTATTTTAACAAACTTGATCATCAAATTTTTTGCGCTTATTTATTTGCTTTTGCAAATATAATTCTAGGTTGGGTTGATCAAAGGAATTCTGAAACAGGATATATTTCTGATTTTAAAGTTTTATTTCATCACCAATATTTAAGAGCTATGCTCTCGTCGGTGGAGTAATCGCCACTCTTCTCTGCTGGGCCAGCCTTTTAACTCCCTCGTACGACACGACAGAAACTCTATCTTTTATTTGGCTAAGATATGTGAGCCTGGGCCTTCCTCTGCGTCTTTTCCCCTCAATCTTGCCCTCCAGGATGTTTAGAAAGAATCTGTCGTGCCGTATCAGGTGGCCAACCATCTTGCCCCTTCTATTAACTTTTGTGTCCAACTAGCATTTCTTCTGAGAAGTGAGCTTTACTTAATACGAGTATATATTTAGTAACAACTATGAGGTAAAATAAATAACACTTAATGAACCCAGATGATTAATTAATTACCAATCAATTAATTAATCATTCCCAGGACACAATTTTCGAGATACAATAAAATCCGTCGCAAAATGTGTCCAGTTATTATACCCAAAAAATATATATATGAAGATACGTACTCATAAATATTACCCTCTTTGCCCCTCAGCTGTGGGAAAGCCCGACAGGCTATATCAAATTTGATATATATTTATGACATATATAAAATTCAAAATTGCTCGGATCCCCGGGCCCGTTTACAGTTAAGGGGGAAATAGGCCCACTTTCGAAAATCTTAACAATAACACTGTTCCTCTCAAACTCCCCGTCAGTTTCCTACTCAACATCCAAAATCACAATTTAACTGCCAGCGAGCGTCGCTTGATTTAATTAAATTAATTACAGCAGGAACACTCCCATTATCTTACTTTCAAATCGAATTGTTTTAGAATATGATAATTGCTACAAGCTACCGACGCAGAGAAGATATTAACAGACATTTCACTTTCTGTTGCTACCTTTGGTATTTCTTTGAGTTGCAATGTTAAAATGTACCTATTGTAGCTTTTAATGTGGCTCTATGGAAACGCAAGGTGCCATTACGCTCCGCGATTGTTGCGCCATATAGGGTCCTGTCTAAATTGGTAGTTCAATACTTACGCTATAGAATTTCCAATTTAGCAAGAACCCTAAGGCCCACTTGCACCATTCCACTAACCCGGGGTTAACCGGTTAAACCTGGAGTTACCATGGTTACCAGTACAATTTGACACTAGGTTAACGGTTTAACCGCTTAACCCCGGGTTAGTGGGATGGTGCAAGTGAGCCTTAATGTCATAACAATCCCGTGTGGTGACTGTACAACCCAATATTTTTGTTGTATAGCAATAAAATTTAATTAGATAAATAAAAAGTAGAAAATAATTAAAACGTAATAAAAAAAATGCATGAAAGGGTTTGCGGCACAAGAGCCGCAGTATTTTAAATGTTGTACTTGATCGATTCCTATATAACAATGTTATGGTTTATACCTGGTTTTGATATGACCTTGACCGCGCATTTCAAGCACGACTTTCATCGGGTAGCCGGTAGTCAAGGCCGCAAAGAGAGAGTGAGAGAGAGAGAGAGAGAGAGAGAGAGAGAGAGAGAGAGAGAGAGAGAGAGAGAGAGAAAGAGAGAGAACTACCCCCGCCGTATCCAAACGACCACCTTCTGCATCTTGTTCCAGCCACCTAGCGAGAGTCTCTCAAGGCGCGAGAGTGTCAAACATTATTACCTAATAGGCTACTTTCCTACTAGTCAAATCAGCTTCTTTTATAGAATTGTCAAAACGATTTGCTAATATGGAATTTATATGAAAACGTGTATAGTGACGTCACGGTCAACTCATCTATTTTTATATTTCAATCAAATTTATTACATATAAATTGTGGTTAACAATAACTGCTATCTATGTTTTTCTAATAATTATCTGGTGTTTTATTTCGTGCACAGTGCGAAATAATTCAGTTTAAGTAGAGGAAAGTACCCAATTATTAAGTTAACGCAATTTTTATAAATTAATTCCCTGATTGGTTTATAAAAATAATTTTTTAATTTTAATCGACATGTTCTACGGCCGCCGCGCGAGACAGAGTGCAATTATAAATGGCGTGTCGCTGATCCCCGACTAATTAAGGAAACACGTCGCGATCTGTTTGTTTGTCGTCTTGTGCCGACCGTTTGCCGACTTCGGAATCTAGGGGCCCACTGATTAACAGTCCGCCGGACGGTAACGGCCTGTCAGTTAGAACAAAATTTTGACAGTTCCGAACAACTGACAGGCCGATACCGTCCGGCGGACTGTTAATTAGTGGGCCCCTAGGCTTCCGTAGTTACCTATAATAGGTTTCCACTGATTAGCCATCAGGTGAAGTAAAAACTGCTTTAACACATTCACTGCCAGTGACCCGCTACTGCTAGGTGCTCATTGCTAGCGACCCGCTACGGTGTTCTCAGTTCGTAGGCGCCTTTCACTACATGCGGTATTTTCCGTGTTGTCGCTTAGGCTAGTAGCGCGTAGCTCGTGGTAGAACTAAATGTGTTAATTCACTGCTAGCGACCCGCTAGAGGGGGTTCTCAGTTCGTGGGTGATTTTCGCTACACGTGCTATTTCCTCGAGCTGGCAATGAATGTGTTAAAAAAAATAAATTTTACTTGTTGCATTTCGGTGAAGGAAAATATCGTGAAGATGGAATTTAAACCTGCGCAGTGGGCTCATGATGGTCGCGCTTTTGTCGACTGGGATGGTTGCCGTCATTTTCAAAATTATGTACCTAACTGAGAACACATAACTTAGTATCTAACGAATATGACACAATAGATGATAAAACTGACCGTGATCTCCATACACAAGTTTTAGGTAAGCATATAAATACTGACTGGCTAATTGGCTATACCTACCTATCATATATATAAAATCGAAAACCAGAACGGGATAAAAAACGAGGGAAGAAGCGAGATGGCGCCTTACAAATTACTAAAAAAGTTTTTGACACGTTTCTCAAATACGACGCACGTATGATAAGAAAAAACTGTTTCAATCTATTATCTAAATATGGGAATAGACTAGAGCATAAAAACTATCGCTTTCGATACGTATTTAATTTACAATAAGCAAAAGAAATTTCCATAACAATCTTTATTTTACGACGATCGGCCGTTTCTCGGCAACTCTCGGTTAGTTTCGTTTCGGTGGTGCTACAGACTAGACCAAATTATTCGTAAGTTAAAGTAACCTAAATTATGTTTGTTATGTTGGTATACAGTTATTTCGGCGTTTTTTTACACGAAGTAAAATAAAAAGTGCTGTCAATCTCAACCTTAGTCTATAGCAGCGGTCGGCAACCTTTTAGCAGCCAAGGGCCAGATAGTAGTTAAGGAAGTAGACGCGGGCCGCACTTTTGTTAATATGTGTGACTTTATCAGACATTGTAGTTTGACAATATTGCATACAACATAGCCAAGGGAGGTCGCGGGCCACAAGTGAGAGGTTGCCGCGAGTCGGGCCGCTTGTTGCCGACCGCTGGTCTATAGCCTAATATACGAGTGACTTATGCCATATATGACTTATCATTATCAATCAAAATAATACAAGTAACTTTCTCAAAGACTCCCGATGTTCTAATTAAGTCCATTTCGGAGATAATCCATAATTTATTTTTTTACTATAAGGCCTCTACAAGCGTGTACACTTGCCTTAGGGCCGGCTTACATATTGATTAGTGTTTAGAATGAGTTCATACATTTGCTACTAAACTTAAGTACAATCTCGGTCGATTGATGTACGAAATGACATTGATATGTCACAGATTTCAATTGTTTGGTTGAGTTAAATGTAATGCCCGTGTTACAACAACGCTATATGCTACATTTAATTACTTTTTAAACAAAAAAAAAACAAAAAAGAAAACAAAAAAAATTTTTTTTTTTGAAAATTGACTATGCCATTTAGTTCTTATAAACGTACTTAACTATACCCCGAAGTTAACGGAATTCAATAAAAACACGGTGTATAGTAAATTAAAGAAAAACAATACGAAATTTATGTGTAAAAAAATACAAAAAGTTATAATATCCCAGCATACAATTACTGGGGATCGAACCCAGACCCTCTGTGCAAACAGAAAAAGCGAACGTTTACAAACTGAGCCAAATAGTTCTTAGATGGGTTGACGAAATTTAGCTACTCCTTCTCAAATTAAAATTAGTTAAAATTAAATATCTAAATACCGCCTAAACCAGCGATAATTTTTTTCTGCATTTTTAGGGTTCCGTACCCAAAGGGTAAAACGGGACCCTATTACTAAGACTTCGCTGTCCGTCCGTCCGTCCGTCCGTCCGTCCGTCCGTCCGTCTGTCACCAGGCTGTATCTCACGAACTGTGATAGCTAGACAGTTGAAATTTTCACAGATGATGTATTTCTGTTGCCGCTATAACAACAAATACTAAAAACAGAATAAAATAAAGATTTAAATGGGGCTCCCATACAACAAACGTGATTTTTGACCAAAGTTAAGCAACGTCGGGAGTGGTCAGTATTTGGATGGGTGACCGTTTTTTTTTTTGCTTTTTTTTGTTTTTTTTTTGCATTATGGTACGGAACCCTTCGTGCGTGAGTCCGACTCGCACTTGCCCGGTTTTTTGCTATTAACTCTGTAAACATGTTTCAAAAAGAAAAAAGTCTTATGATATCGATACGACTATTTGTTTAGGCGCCAGGTATCACGACTCCGCCATTTTTAAAAAATTCCAAAAACCGGATTGACAAAAAAATTTTATTTAGTCATAAAATTCGGTCACAAAATTTCACGAGAATCGGTTAAGAATTGCGACCTGTAGAGGAGAACATCCGGACATACGAAAGCAAAATGCCCGAGTCAAAACGTAGACCTTCGCTTCGCTTCGGTCAATTATCATATTATTAATAATTTGTATTTTGTTGTTTTAAATTTCTTTTTATTTATTTTTCGTCTTACGTTAGGTTTGTTATAATATGAATATAAAAGTAAAATATAAAAACACTTACAAAACAATAAAAAATACATATAAACACATTATAAAAAACCTAACCTAGGGTGCCGCCGGCAGCGGGGCTTGGCCCAAGCTGCCGGTGGTCAGGGCCGCAGAGTGAGGAACCGACGTACTATACGCGCCGTGTCCAATATTACCGCCTTCTGCATCTGACCCTTGATCCAACCACCCAGCGAGAGTCTCTCTAGGTGATGGTCGAGACTCTTCGCTATGAGACCGTTCGCTGACACAACTATCGGAACAATGATCGTCGAGTCAACATCCCACATGGCGGTAATCTCGTGAGCTAAGTCTAGGTACTTGCTGGACTTGTCCTTCTCGGCCTTCACGAGATTCTCATCATGGGGGATGGTGACGTCGGCGAGCACGGCCCGGCGCTGCGATCGGTCTATCAGCACGATGTCAGGCTTATTGGCGACAATAGTCCTGTCGGTGATGATAGATCGATCCCAATAGAGCGTGGCACGACCATTCTCGAGAACAGGCGCAGGTAAGTACTTATTATTATTATTTTTATTATTATTATTCTCTTTATTTATTTTTCGTCTTAAGTTAGGGTTTTTATAATATGAATATAAAAGTAAAATATAAAAACACTTACTTACAAAACGATAAAAAATACATATAAACACATTATAAAAAACCTAACCTAGGGTGCCGCCAGCAGCGGGGCAAGGCCCAAGCTGCCGGTGGTCATTTATTATTTTTTTTATTATTATTTTAATACAAGGAGATAAAACAGAAGCATGCAAGTGAAGAACAATATAGATAGAATATACGTAACTAGTACAATATAGATTATGCTGTTTCCTTAAACATATCTCACCGAGAACATTTTTTTTTTAAGTTATAATGGGTCAAAAATACAAAGTTGATAGTAAGTTATAATGTAGGTAGATAAAGTGCATGTTCAGATATTTTTGAGCGACCTGGTGAAAATAAGCAAATGTACAGTCAGCAGTCAGCCAAATATCTTAATATAACTTTGTTGCCATAGAAATAAGGATGTGTTCCGATATAGTGGCGCAATATTGAGAGACCAAAGCTAGCCGCTTTAGTGGCTCGGACACTTAGAGAGAATGGGAGAGGATCGTGCCGTGAAGAGAGCGTACTTGGGACAACAAAATGGGACACGCCCGAGTGGACGTCCTAGGTGCCGCTGAAACGACGTAGTTGCTGCAAGACCTGCTCAACCTCAACCATGGCGTTGGCGACTGGCGAGAGCTATCGCAAGACCGAGAAACATGGCGTATCTGGTGTCGGAGGCCAGGACTCACTTTGGGTCGTTGCGTCACCGTAGCCGTAGTAAGTAATGTTAATATCCAGAAAGGGAAATGGGGACTACCTACGTTTGCATGAAAAGGCGATTTATGGGCGGTGGTCGTCCATATTCGTCTTAAGGCGGAAATTAATCTAATGAACGTTTTTGCAACTAGGCTTATAAAAATAAATAATATTTTATGTTGAAACAAGTTTTAAATAAATACCTACGTAGGTAGATGAAAAAATACAATCTTGCCTTTCATCAAATCACATAATTTTTTGAGAAATTTGCGAATTAAGTTATCCAAATAACGGCTACAAATAAGAAATCCCTATCACAGTTATACTTAAACCCTGGCAGGGTTGAATACATAATAATGTCGGTATTTAACTAAACATAAGACAAACTTTTTATTTCATTTACGCGAGCGGAGCTGCGAGCCCGTCTAGTATATTTATATAATTTGAAATTAGTATAACGTCATTTTAAACCATTTGCGTGTTTTACAAAAATCGAAGTCCATTAAAACAGTGCAAATAGTTGCTCTCATCGGCGCTAATGAAATCAATTAATACGACGCAAACAACTGCTCTGTTTGTACACGCTCTTACCGACGTTGGCAGAGCTTTTCTGACCAACCCGTCTACTGAGACCTCTAGGAGTCTAAGGGCCCGTTAACACATTGAGGGCCAAGAACCCGACTGTCGGGTAGGTACACTGTTCGAAACCGTGGCTACGCGCTACGAGCGTAACCCGTAGCACTTAGTAGCAATGAATGTGTTAAACCGTTAACCCAGTGTCAAATGTCAAATACTGGTAACCATGGTAACTCCAGGTTTAACCGGTTAACCCCGGGTTAGTGGGATGGTGAAAGTGGCGCTAAGCGGGACCGTAAATGCGGAGGCCCAAAGCAAACTATTTCACATACCGTCTTGGAGTGCTCACTGACAAAGTACGATGAGCCCGTGGGTGTAATAGGGTAAATCGTCAATTACTGGCCACTGGCTAATAACTGGCAACCCTAAACTAAAATGAACTGTATTCACCTATAAGCCGAATTCATTTTAGTATTAAGGTTTCAATAACTGGCCAAGTGCCCACCCTTCAATAACTAGCCGCCTTATACTAAAATGAGTTCTGTTATAGGTGAATATAATTCATTTTTAGTTTAATCGCCATACGATAAAAATATATCTTACTTTTCGATTAGCTTTTTTTGATAAACGATCATTATCTTGGCCCCTCCTTTTCCTAGATGACGAGATTAAAAGCGTGTCTTCCTAAATGGCGAGTCCAATAGTATGTCATTGGCGGGCCGCACTGTAAGCATTAGGAACAACAGATGAAATGGCCCCGCGATCGCCAGGAACCGATGGAATTACACTTTGCAAACTTCCAAGGGGTAGACTGGGAGTAAAAATAAATTCGGTCAAGTGCGATAGCCACTCTGATACTTTTGCTTTTGGGTCATTCCATGTGATTTCAACAAATTTGAATTAAAAAGTGTGCCGCATGATTTTTGATTTGCATAAAAAAAATTGAGGATATATTTCATGGTGGCAGAAGTGCTGAACCACCACCAGTTTTTTTTTTTATCTTTTAATTTCCAATATTTGCCCATTCGAAGTTAGCAGTGGGGTCAAATTCTTGCTTGTACAAAATCAGACCAGACTTTTTTTCTATAAAAGGTAACGAAATAATTATTACTTTTTTTGATTAGGTAAGAAATGTGGATATTATACTGTATGACAAAATTTATCTGAAATAACTACAAAAAAAATTGTGACCACCCGAAGTGTACACCTAATTGGTCAATTATTGCAATTTTAAAATGGTTCTTGTGCCAACCCTGGTGCATATCAAGTATTACTTTTTTCTGAAATATAATGTACTTGCCGTGTTCATCTTGTAAAATAAATATAATTGTGTTAGATCAATTACTTCTAATAGAAAAATATAAGTGAAAATTGAGAAATTCGAAAAATGCTCGTGTTTGACTCTAAAAAAATCCATGTGGAAGAGAAAATAAAAATTTGATTGTAGTCAGAAAATATAGCTGATAATTTCGTTAATTATATTTAGAAAAAAAAGTTTTGTTATTTTGCCTATTTTTTGCAATATGATTTTTTTAACATGCTACTTTTTACAACTATCGATACAAAATGTTTTATGTTATAAATTAATAAAAATGGGACGGTAATTGGTCATACGGATATTATTTACGTTTTTTATGTTCAAATATTTTTTTTGACATGGCAATAATTTCATTTGTAAATTTAATGAGGGTGGAAATTCGACAATGCACTGTTACCTGACAAGGATTGTGAATCACTTGCGAATGTTTCTTAATTTAGCCGTGTACATGGTCTAATAAAACATGGTCTTCTATTCCCTGAGTGACACAGGCCTACGTCACAATAACATGGCCGCTATGTATAGCGCTATCGCATATTATCATATAGCGCTGTCGCATGATGACGTAGGCTTGTGTCAGTTAGGTGACCTAGAAAAGACGGGAATAGAGTACCAGGCGGAGTATATTATTATACCATGGCCGTGTAGTGAATAACCGACGCCTCCTGACTTGTTAACAAGCTTTATTTGCATGTTACATGGGTAATAAGTAAACGGCCCAATAATCCTTATCGAAGTTCTATAGGAAATCGTATTTATCTAGGAGATAATGAAGTGGTGAATTAAAAGTGCGACGTTATTCAACTTCAGAAAATTTTGAAGTAGCAAAGGTTTGCAAATGATTTTTTTTTGTATAAATATATAAAGTAAATTTCAATCGTCTGGATTTTATTTATATTTTTCCATCGAATTCATTCATATTTATAAGATTAAGGTCATATGTATTTTAATCTGCATAAATACAACAAGAGCGAAAATGTATGAGATGAGCAGTTTAAAAAATCATATTTCAAAAAATAGGCAAAATAACAAAACTTTTTTTTCTAAATCTAATTAACGAAGATATCAGCTATATTTGCTGACTAAAATCAAATTTTTATTTTATCTTCCACATGGATTTTTTTAGAGTCAAACATGAGCATTTTTCGAATTTCTCAATTTTCACTTATATTTTTCTATTAGAAGTAATTGATCTAACACAATTATATTTTTTTTACAAGATGAACACGGCAAGTACTTTATATTTCAGAAAAAAGTAATATTTGATATGCACCAGGGTTGGCACAAGAACCAATTTAAAATTGCAATAATTGACCAATTAGGTATACACTTCGGGTGGTCACCATTTTTTTTGTAGTTAATTCAGATAAATTTTGTCATACAGTATAATATCCACATTTCTTACCTAATCAAAAAAAGTAATAATTATTTCGTTACCTTTTATAGAAAAAAAGTTAGGTCTGATTTTGTAAAAGCAGGAATTTAACCCCACTGCTAACTTCGAATTGGCAAAACTTGGAAATTAAAAGATAAAAAAAAAACTGGCGGTGGTTCAGCACTTCTGCCACCATGAAGTATATCCTCAATTTTTTTTATTCAAATCAAAAATCATACGGCACACTCGATTTGTTGAAATCACCTGGAATGACCCTTTTCCAACGTATTTGTTTCAATGAAAATACTACAACGTATGTAACGCTAAACTCACTATTATCATAGAGTAAAGTAAAGAAACAGTGGTAACTCCATACATCAGTTTTCTTACCAAAACGCACGTTATTTCGTAGTCAACATCGAACGTCAAGTAGTGGAACGATCAGTACCGCTACTTGACACCAGATGGCAGAAGTGTCGCTAATGACGAAAAATGTACTGCTAAAACAGTACAACTAATATTGGAAGCAGAAGGAGTCGAAAATAGAGTTTCGAGTACCTAATCAGGTTAGAATATTACCTGAAAATTGTTAAGCATTAGAGTTTTTGTTCGCCGCGACATCTATTGTCGACTAGCAGTACTAATATATTCCGCGACTTGACGCTAGATGTCGACTACGAAATAACGCGCGTTTTGGTAAGAAAACTGATGTATGTAGTTACCACTCTTTCTTTACTTACTTATATTAGTCTATGCTATTATCATGTTTCTAACCCCCACAAAATTATAATAGGGGCTACCTTGAGCCCGATTCAGATTTATTAATTTGCTATGGGTTTGATCTGGTTTTGATACGACCTTGACGATGGTCTTGGCCAGGGGTCTCCAAACCCCGGCCCGCGACGCGTTCCAATCCAGCCCGCCGACACCCAAAGCGTCCGGCCCGCGGGAGCCAGGTTCTTTCAGCCCTAACAGCAGCACCCCCTCCCCCCCCCGGGGCGCCGATGGCGCAATATGGTGGCAGGTAAAAAAGTTTGGAGACCCCAGGTCTTGGTGATTGGGGCGATTCTTTTATTTGGCGCGTCGGGGGATATTTTCCCCTAGTGTAGCCCTGGCTTTACTCTTCGTCTATAGCTAGCCCGTACAAGCCCATTGGTATAGACCTATATCCAAAGTTTTCGTCCCTTACTGTTAAACAATTCAACTTTGACCTTTCACAAGTTTGCAAGATAACAATGACCTTGATCGATACTCAGACTATACATTTACGTCAATGTCTGTCGTACGTATGTTACTGTTACGTGTACATGTATGTCTGTTTCTTTTCACACAATTTGCATCTTGAGCACACTAATAAATCACAAGATGCATAGGTATGTCTACCGTTTAACTGAGGCGGGTGGTCAGAATTATTCTGGTCAGGTCATGTCAGTTGAAAGTAAATAAAAATGCATATATGGGTGGTATTCCACCCCATGTCTAGTCCAATGTCATTGCGTCTCACTCTCTCATTAAAGCAAAATGTGAGACGCTATACACACTGGACAAAGATATTGGGCAGATGGAATACCACCCTAAACTAGCTTTAGTCCCTAAGCGCAGCTACCTTTTACTAATATAGAAAATCACCTAGCATTTTTTTACCAAACGCCTGAGAATTAAAGTCGTATTGCTATAGTTTGTTAATGCTGTAGTTAGTCAATTTGATCTAGAATTGATCTGTCAGTGTCAAAAGTGAGGTTTCTGGTTGAAGATGTGCCATTTTTCAATCTGACAATTCATATCCATAACCAGTGATCGTACATTTTCCAGCGTTTTTGGTGCACGAAGTGTTGTTAACGGAATTGGTATAAATAATTTCAACCCTAATGATTAATTAGCGTTTATTACGTTGATATTAACCTTAATTTACCATTTCAGTTGAAATTATCTATACCAATTCCGTTAACACCACGCGAATCGATTTGGTGCAGCGGAGTGGTGTTAACGGAATTGGTATTTATTTATTTATTTAATCTTTATTGCACAAAAGAAAACCTTATAGTACAAAAGGCGGACTTAATGCCATAAGGCATTCTCTACCAGTCAACCTTAAGGCTAAGCAGAGAGATTGTGAGCGGTGCTACAATTATAACAGCAAAAACAATCAATAAATTACGAATAACATATTAATTACGTATACAAATATACTATGATATATATGTACATGTATATATTATATACCTATATATAAATAACGACGAAACATTATGAAACTAATATATAATACACTAAGATTTTTTCATTCTGCTAGCAAAGAAAGCACGTACGGATTTTTTGAAAGCGAACTTATTAGGCGCATTTTTTATGTTGAAAGGAAGTCCGTTCCAAAGACGCGCCACCTGCACAGTGAACGAATTCGACATGAACCCGGTTCGGTGAGGAGGGATGGACAGAGACATATTGCCAGAAGAGCGAAGTTGGCGGACGCGAGAAACGCCGTAGTATTGAAAGAAGGATTTGAGGTATTCCGGAGAGAGTGGATCATTAAGCACAGAAAAAAGAGTGGAAAGCAAGCGAATATTGCGACGTTGTCGCATGGGAAGCCAGCCAAGCTGAGAGCGAAAAGAAGAAACGTGATCATATTTGCGGAGGCAAAAAATAAAGCGAATGCAGTTATTAAGCAGGCGGTCCAATTTATCAAGAAGCTCTTCGTTTATGTCCGGATAGCAGACATCACCATAGTCAATAATGGGTAGTATAAGGGCGTTAACTAATGCAACTTTAGTTTTGGCCGGTAAGAAGTGTTTCAGTTTGTTGAGATAATGAAGTGAGCCCATGACCTTACGACTGATTTCAGTAACCTGTGCTCTCCAACTCAAGGTGTTGTCGAAAAGAACGCCCAAGTCTTTAACGCTCCGACTAAATGTTATTGGGGAGCCGTTAAAGATTACAGGTGCAAGTGCGTCCAAGTCTAGTTTTTCAAGCTGTTTGGAACTACCTATAACAATAGCCTGGCACTTTGACGGATTTACAAAGAGGCCAAACCTCTCAGACCACTTCTGGATATGAAAAAGGTCCAGGTTAAGTTTATCAATGCAAGTTGGGAGGTCAGTCACGGAGCACTGGTCGTAGAGTTGCAAGTCGTCAGCATACAGATGGTAGGAACAGCGAAGGTCAGGTGTAATAAAATTAATAAAGGTGGAAAAAAGAAGTGGGGATAAGATACCTCCTTGAGGCACGCCAGTCGCCAGATCATACCAGTCAGACAAAGACCGGTCAACTCGGATTGCCTGCTGCGCCCCCGCAAGTAGGCACCCAACCAGTGAAGGGCTATTTCAGAGACTCTCATATGTTTGAGCAAGGCAAGGAGAATGTCATGGTCAACGGTATTAAATGCGTTAGAAAAGTCAATAAGAATAAGGACCGTGACCAATTGATTCTCCATACCCCGCCTGATGTCTTCAGTTACCTTGAGAAGCGCAGTACTGGTGCTATGACTTGGTCGGAAACCGGACTGCAAAGGGCTTAAAAGGTTGTGCGAGTAAACGAAGGCCGAAAGTTGCTTATGTACAACCGCTTCAGCGATTTTCGAAAGGAAAGGGAGAATTGAAATGGGCCTAAAGTTACTGAGAATGGTGGGATTACTAATTTTAGGCAGCGGAATCACAAAAGCTTTACGCCAAAGAGAAGGGAATTCACCACAGGCCAGTGAAGAGTTGATGATGTCAGCTATCACAGGAAGCACACAGTCGAGGACTGACACAATCATGTAACGACTGACATCATCACAACTCACGGCTTTTGACTTGATAGCCTTAATAATGACTTTTATATCAAATTCAGAGACAGGACAGAATGAGAAATAATCTGTGACAGGAGAAGGCAAAGAAGAGATGTCAGATAGGGTAGTGGCCTTAATAGCGGTGTCAATAGAAGGAGCGGAGGAAAAATGTCTGTTAAGGTCATTGAGAGAAAATAAACTGCCATTAAAACTATTGGGGGGTTTTCCCAGGCCAAGAGATCTGAGGAATTTCCAAACATCGGCCATAGATGAAGAGGAAACATTACGGTGAATAAATTGACGCTTCGCTGTACGTACCATCTGGTTGCAACGATTACGAGCTGCCTTAAAGAGTTTCCAATTGTCATCCGTGCGGTCACGTTTAAAGAGCCCGAAAGCTCTGTTCCTCCTCCTCATTGCCATTCGGACGCCCTCAGTGATTCAAGGAGCCGGCGGACGCCGAACTCTAACTGTATGAACAGGCGCATGTTTGTCGAAAAGCCCTAAAATCGCATCATTAAACAGAGAGACCTTAGCGTCAGTTGATGAGGTCGAGAGCACAGGAGACCAATCGATAGTATAAATAATTTCAACCCTAATGATTAATTAGCGTTAATTACATTAATATTAACCTTAATTTACCATTTCAGTTGAAATTATCTATACCAATTCCGTTAACACCACTCTGCTGCACCAAAAATGCTGGAAAATGTACGATCACTATCAATAACAAATCTGTATCAAATTCATAACCTGTTATTACAATAAGAATACGCCTCTGTATCATATCAATAAAAACTAAGTTAAGAATTTTATTGTATGACGCGAAAAGGCTTGGATCTTCGCGAAGCAAACCGACAATGGTCGAAGTTTTCCGAAGAAAATACAAGGGCCTTTGGATAACAAATTAGAGTTTTGGAGGTGTTTGCGTGATGTTAGCAAGCCCTTTGACTAGTTTGACTAGTGTTAACATCTTCCTTTACCGCGTTTGTAGGGTTCCGTACCTGAAACCTTACTATTAAACTTACGTCTGTAGTTTGTCTGATCATTTAACGAATGTTTATAAGAGTCGCTAGAATCACTATAGACGAAAACGTATAATTATTTAGTAGTTAGAGGAGTACTGCAAGGGTGTATAATAGGACCTAGAATTTTGCTTAAATTTTACAAGAACATAAGATATTTTAATTTGATTTATAATTAAAATATTAATTGTGGCTCTTTGTGATTATGTGGGACTTAACGCACGATTAGATTAATTGATGAAGGTTGGTGAAGGTGATTTGTCTCTTTAGAATCCACTGGTAAAATGCTCAAAATTTTAATACGGACTATAAACTACGCCACGAAAAGAAACAAGATACTGAAAAAAAGTGTTTTTTATTTACCTGCGCTGCTGTCAATTAAAATTTAAGTCCAATATATTTTAAAACCATTAATCAACTGTCTATTTTGTAAGCTGAAGCCAAAACAATTTATGTTAAATCTAATTTCGATTCCACAATACTCCTTAAAGTTATAGTTCACCATAGTCTTGCAAGTAAGTTAAACTCAAGCTCAGCCAAGCATCAGTAACCAGTTAAATTAACCAGTTAAATCATTTATCGAGTTAAGTGTCATCATTTAGTCCAATTCAGTGTATTTTGAATTACCGTTTTCGTAGCTGCGCGCGCCGTAGACCCGCGTAGCCGTGCTACGCGCTCAGTTGAACCGCGCCGGCCGCCTGAGTGCTACGACCGCTCGGCGCTACGATCGGGAACGAGAACGGTGACAGTTTTGCAGTGCGTTTAGTGTTGTGGTGTGTTTTGTGAACGGAGTGATTATTTAGGTGAGTTTTTTGAAAAAAAAAATTGGTATTATTTTTGTGTTTGTGGTGCGTAAAAAATGTGTACTTAGAAGCTTATACCTATTAATTAACTAAAATTTAATAGACAACGATTTTTTAATAAAGCTTACATTACGACTGTTCGATCACAGATGCTGAAAAATGTTTCTGTTGGGAATTGTTACTAAACAGGGTTATGCGGTTGTTTTTTTTGTATAAATAACTGTCCTCACATATTTATTATTTTTACCTCACACGAAATTATACTAACATTATAGCATGAAAAGCGTGATATTAAAAAACAAACACACATAGCTTCGTGACAAAAAATATTAATATTTATAAAAACGTAGTTAAGTTAATAAGCTAAGCTAAAACAATAAAACTTACGTAAATATGTAAATTAAGGCTAAACCGTAAAGAAAAACATGCTATTAAGGCAAATAGCAATTTAGTTAAACTGGATTTTCCCGTATTAGTGCCAACAAACACTGGTTTCCGACTGCCGGCACAATAATAAATGTTAACGTTATGGTTAATGGCCCTTCAAATTAGACATCGTTAATGTGGCTTTTAATAATTAAGTAATAAATCAAAATATTTGATAAAATAATTGAGTTTGTTTCGAAAGCTGTAAAATATTATTTTACAGCTTTGGAAACAAAGTAATTTAATTTTATCAAATATTTTGATTTGTGTTTATTAAATTTATTTTTGTATATTGTATACTAGTAGGTATGACTACTACTATACAATATACAAAAATAAATTATAAACTGAAATAGACGTCATATACTAAAAGAAAAAACTTTCTTTAGTATATGATAACTATTTCAGTTAATAGATAATAATATTTTCACCTCAGCAGCTCGAACAAGGGTACTTTGCTCCTTAAAAACAGTGAGCAAAATGCGATTTTGCTCACTGAGTGAGACAAAATGACATTCAAGTGACCTTTATAGTCAAATGTCATTTCAACATGCGGGGTCTAATACAAGTTCGATATACTTGGGTTCTATTATCTCTGTCCCTCTAGGTATGTTCTCACTGCTTAGGGTGAAAAATTTTGTGTACTACACGAGATCAAAGTTATTTACATCTCGTGCGCTTTTGAATCCCTTACTATGCTCAAGATTCTAAATTAGATTATAGAATCTTTCGCTTGCACGGGACTCAAAATAAGCACTCGAAGAAATATCAAACTTTGATCTCTTGTTGTACAAATAACTATTGTTTCAAATTTTGACTTTGTTTTACCTTCATGGGGCCTATTGCATAATAAAATACAAGCTAATACTATTAGTTATTTTGTATGTAAAATATTAGCTTTTATTTTACTATGTAATCTGGCCCTGCTGGAGCCTACGGAGCAAGAGGTCTGGTTGAAATCCTGGTAAGGGCATTTATTTGTGTGTTCACAGATTTTTGCTAATGAGATCTATGAGGAATCGGGGGAACTCCTCAAATATAATAGGCAAACATATAGATTGTATTATTAATAAAAAATTTGAATTGTTTGTATTTTTAATGACTACTACAACTAATATTGGAAGGAGAAATTGATAATAAGAGGGGAAGGGGAAGAAGGAGGGTCACCTGGCTTAACAACTTTAACACATTCAGGGCCTGGAACCCGACTGTCGGGTACACTGTGCGTAGCGACTACACGCTACATACGGCAAAACCGTGGCTACGCGCTACGAGCGTAACCCGTAGCACTTAGTGGCGATTAATGTGTTAAAAAAGCGGCCAAGTGCGAGTCGGACTCGCTCATGAAGGGTTCCGTAGCAGCAAGTAACATAATAAAATTGCGGTTTACGATTTATGACGTATTAAAAAAACTACTTACTTACTAATACAGGGGGGGGGACACACATTTTACCACTTTGGAAGTGTCTCTCGCGCTAACTATTCATTTTAGAAAAAAATTATATTAGAAACCTCAATATCATTTTTGAAGACCTATCCATAGATACCCCACAAGTATAAAATGAAAAAAAAATCTTGAGTTTCAGTTCTAAGTATGGGGAACCCCCAAAATTTATTGTTTTTTTCTATTTTTGTGTGAAAATCTTAATGCGGTTCACAGAGTATAGTTCTTATTGTTTCGGAAAAAAGTGGCTGTGACATACGGTCGGACAGACAGACACACAGACAGGCAGACATGACGAATCCATAAGGGTTCCGTTTTTTGCCATTTGGCTACGGAACCCTAAAAATGGACGAACGTGGATAACGCAGCCACGCTGGCAAGAATGGCTAAGAGCAGGAGAGAGATGGCAAAGGTGGTCGCCGACGTCCGTTAGGGCATGGAAGAAGAAGAATAAATCAAGCATTTGAATTGGAATAATGCAATTTAATTAATTTTAAAATATTTTAAACGCCATTTTATTTCTTTTTAGTTTAAGACTATTGAATAACATTTTTATCAATCGGCTAATTAACACATTCACTGCCCCCAACGCACATGTGCGTTCAGCGTCATATAAGTTTGTTCCTAGGCCACGCCCCCTGGCAGTGAATGCGTTAAACAAATTCAATAAGGTTTAAATATTGACTTCATCGAGGCCGCTCGCTAGGTACTCAAAGTATAGTATAAAATAGCACTCAGGTAGTTTAAAAGCCATCAAAATTACATTGTATTGAATTGGAATAAGATTGAATTTCCAACAACAGCTAATTTCCGTGCAGAGTGCTGCCGGCCGCATTGCTGCTACATTGTCAATCAGGCCTATTCGGATTTCGAGATAATCACAAGATCTTGAGACGATTTAGGATCAACTAGATCTACATTAGATATCGACTAGATGTGACTTGGATATCTAAGTCATAACTTGTCGAAATCGTTCAAGAGGACCTCCAGAATCGCGGAAACGTCAAATTTGACATATCTAGCTTACAAATATCTTTAAATTATCCGTATCGTAACTTGTTAAAGTCTAGTAGAAATCTAATTCATTTTCCGATTCGAGCCGTAAGTCTTTGATAAATAGAATAGAATAGAATAGAATAGAATAGAATCCCATTTATTTCAGTATAAGTACACAGTTATACAATACATACACAGAAAGAAAAAAAAAAACTCTTATAACTAACTTGTACACTGTAACCAACCAACCATAAATGACATTCACCCAGTCGCAATTGGAAATTATTCATAACTAGCGACCCGCCCCGGCTTCGCACGGGTTACACAAAACCTTAATAAATTATATACTTAAACCTTCCTCAATAATCACTCTAATGATAGGTGAAAACCGCATGAAAATCCGTTCAATAGTTTTCGAGTTTATCGAGAACAATCATATACACAAACAGACAGACTCGGCGGGTGGGCGGGTGTCTTATAAAGTGACGTGAAACACGTTCAATTACCACAAATCAGAGCCTTTTGCGAAACATTTTGATTTCTTAATAACACGATAATAATCAATGTTGCAAACTTCTTAATAAACACAATTAGGACCCAAATGGCTCTGCAAATTGGTTCGTAAATATAACTTCGGGTGTTTGTTTATTAATTAAATGTAAGTTTACGTAACTTGGTCACTTAACTGCTGAACTACGAAACGAAAATAACTCAAACGAACTTAGATAACATAATTTATTTGCTAAGTTTATTTGCTATTCAACTTGCCTTCCGAGCACTTTGGACATTCGGCATTTGCAAAAAACTGGCCAAGTGCGAGTTGAACTCGCGCACAAAGGGTTCCGTACCATTACGTAAAAAACGACAAAAAAACACGTTTGTTGTATGGGAGCCCCACTTAAATATTTATTATATTATTTTTTTAGTATTTGTTGTTATAGCGGCAACGAAAATACATCATCTGTGAAAATTTCAACTGCCTAGCTATCACGGTTCATGAGATACAGCCTGGTGACAGACAGACAGACAAAGACGGGCCGTGCAGTCTTAGTAATAGGGTCCCGTTTTTACCCTTGGGAACCCTAAAAATGATTTATGCAAGTTTGATGATGATAATTTCTGCAAGTTTGGTGTACAGTCGCCATCAGATATATCGGGGCGGATAAGGCGCTCACAAATATCTGAACACGCCTCTATTGTCAAGGCGTTAGAGTGCGTGTTCAGATATTTTTGAGCACCTCGGCCGCTCCGATATATCTGATGGCGACTGTATAATTTAGCTGGCTTCAATTAGGTGTTTAATTTGTTGTGATATTTACCATTAGTCATTGATAAAACCTGAATCCATTTACAAATATTTGGGCTTTAAACAAATACCCCGAAATGTAATAGGTACCTTTGTTGATTTATGCGTATAGGATTACTTAGAATTTAAATCGAAATAAAGCTATTTAGCTCACAATGTAATGTGATCCTGAGCTGAAATAAAATATTGTGAAAAAAGTGAGCTTCAAACAAAGGGACTCAAATAAAAAACTAAACGGGTATTCTTTGCTTCATTTAAAACACAAAAAATCTATTTTATTTTCAGTAAAAACTTTGTACAAGATATAAAAATGTCTTACAATTGGAAGTATAAACTTGTAGGCATTGGTTTAAGCAGGCATTTTATGCTTTTAAGCGCCACTTGCACCATCCCACTAACCTGGGTATAACCGGTTAAACCTGGAGTTACTATGGTTGTCAGTACAATTTGACACTGGGTTAACGGTTTAACCGGTTAATCCCGGGTTAGTGGGATGGTGCAAGTGGCGCTTTAGGCCTTTAGTTTTCTTTATATAAATCGCACTGAGTGTTTCTTATTGTAGTATTACCATCCTAAAAAAGTTAAGTAAGATAAACTTACTTATTATCAATGGTTTTAAAATAATTTATTTACATACAATATATATACAGTGGTACTACTAAACGAAATTAATAACTAGCTTAAATCTAAAACAGGCCCCTGAGGCATTGTACCAAGGATGCTGGCGGCATTTCCTCGCTGTATCGCAATGCTGATACGTTGTGCGAGGTAGCCGCCAGCTCTTCGGTCACCAGTTACGTGAACCAGACGCTTCGCGATTTCTGTGAACAACTTATGCGCGCTGGGACCCCATGGACCTAGAGTTTCAACTTATCAATTAATAATCACAGTTTCCAATAAGTACAGACGCAGAAGAAGTCGCGGGCAAAAGCTATTTGATAATAAAAGACAATAATGTCTGGGTCAAGTGGACTTCTCGTGAGAAAACAATTCTAAAAAATATCCTCAAAGGTAACCGTAGATGGGAAAAAAGGAATATCCCTCAATTTATATCTCTTTCTGGTTTATTTTAAATAAAGTCTAAACATCATCGCTTGACACATCCGCGACGAATCGTGATCGAATTACAAATTATAAAACAAAGAGGGAGAAACAACAAAACATTTGGAAAACAAAGATTAATGAGATTTGTTCTCGAAGCGAATATCCAGGGCTGCTAATCATGACCCTTACCAAGCATTCGCCTCAGAAAACTACCTAAATTGAACTTAACAGGCGTGAGATTTAGATTCAATCAAGGATCATACTTAAAATGGTTTTTCTTAAAAATGGTTGGTCAGCTATTGTATGAACCGTCCAGGTATTTTGTAGATTCAACAATTAATCATTGGTGCCGCCTAAGTAAGCAAAAAACAAAGTTTTTATATGAGACAGGACCCGCAGCTAAACGAGGGTAGGGTTGGCGTGTAGTGTTGATGTTTGTGTTATAAGTAAACAATTCTGGAAGGTCAGTAGGTAAAGTAACTTCAAAAGCGGGTAATTTGGAAAATGGCAAATATCTGAAGCACTATGAAGTACTTTAGCAACACTTACGCTACTCCAACGCTTACTAAGGCATCTTGATTACGGTTGGTAAGAACAGAAGCTAGGGTCTGAACCTGCGACCGTCGGTTTGAAAGTCGCCTTACCGATAGGCTATATTAGCGTAAAGCTCGAAAATTAGAAGGAAACATAACATATGGCGCGTCGCGCTGCGCCGGAAGATATAGATAGCATCTCAATATCTCATTTAAAATGTTGCTCGTCACATCCCTCGGCTATATTACTAGCTATTTTATACTAAACTTATACTGCTATGGTATGCAGGGTAACAATATACAACTCAAAATAAATAAATGAAAAGTAAACATATTTTGGTGATTTTTCCATCGACCCAACGTTCACTTTTTAAGGTTTTGATTGGATTCTGCCCTTGCAAACATAGTTTAGTTTCCGTCTGATATTTTCATGCCACTTGCCTTGATTAAAACGTGTAGAAATTCAATATAAAAACTACAATTTTTACGTCAGAACCACTTAAATTGAAAACAGCGCTAAATTAGTAAAATGCTTTATAATTTATGAAAAATATACATATTCATATATTAAAACGTTTGAACATTAGCAAAAGCCTCTCCTGGGAGGGGTCGTTGCTAATTAAAATATTGTTTCAGAGTTTCATAGTTGAGATAACATTTGCCAAGTCTACGTATTACACCCCAAAAATTTCTTTACGTAGAAAGGTAGCGTGAATAGACCTAGTCTGAGGCTCGGTCCCCTAAATTAATAAGTCAAAGTATTTACAATATATGAATAGGTAAATAAAAAAATCAATAAATATTAGGGGGCATCTTACACAGCTCAACTTAGCCCCAAACTAAGCAAAGCTGATACTATGGGTGCTGGGCGACGATATACATACTTATATACTTAGATAAATACATACATACTTAAATACTTACATCGAAAACACCCATGACTCAGGAACAAATATTTGTGTTCATCACACAATGCCCGTAGTAAATTGGGGTCCTGAATACATAATAGAGAACTTATAAAATGTGTGTAGATGAAACAATGTATGTAACTGTACATAATTAGGCATTAAAACACTGGTGTGATCCTATTCTGAAACTCGGTTCGCTCGTTTCATAAAATCTTCCTTATGTATCAGTCACATTTTAGGGGAACAAATCATCGCATTCTTATCCTATAGGATAAAGTTTCCTCATAGTTCCTTAGAGATAAAACACGCGTGTAGTGACCCAAATATTTAAATTTAAGTTATGAACTGTTTTTCCAAACCTACTCAGAAAATAATGCAATGCATGCATAAATAAATTAGTAATCTATGTACCTACCTGTTAAATACTTACCTACCTCAGACGTATAGTTGAGTGTGCACAGAGCATAAAAAGGTCAACCACGGCGTTGCATGAACAAGAGATTTCCTTTGGCAGGATTGGTCCTTAGGACCCAAGGATGGATTTAAGAAGTGGAGCCACCCAGATTTTTGATGCAGGTGGGGGGTGGGGGGGTTTTTAAGCGTCTGCGACGTCTGAGGTTAATAATTCTTTAAGTTGAGGTTCTAAGTCAAGTTTAGTATCATTTTCAACTAAATCAAAGATGTAGATATAGATTTCATCCAAATCGGTTCAGCGTTTATTGATTTCCCATACAATCCTACACCTTACCTTTCATTTTTAAGGATTTTTTTTTTGGAATAAAAACTATCCTATGTTCTTCCCCGGGACTCAAATTACGTCAATACCAAATTTTATCTAAATCAGTTCAGCGGTTATTGAATCTCCATACAATTTTCCACCTCCCTTTTTACACCCTTTAGGGATTATTTTTGACATTAAAAGTATCTTATGTTCTTCCCTGGGACTGAAACTATCTCTATGCCAAATTTCAACTAAATTGGTTCAGCAGTTTAAGCGTGAAGAGGAAAAATAAAAAGTATTTTTTTCATATTCTATGTGTTTTTACTTCAGAATGGTTCCGGAATGATATCATAAATGAATTCGGCATCCCCGATTTATACGAAAACGATACCAAACTTGGCCTAGTAACTAAAATGATATAGATATCAAGATAAAGTTGAGAGCCCTCCTCCTAAAAATTTAAATCAAAAATCTCGGTGGCTCCACTTCTTAAATCCATCCTTGGGTCCTAAGGATCAATCCTGCCAAAGGAAATCTTTTGTTCATTCAACGCCGTCGTTTAGGGCTTCCACCCTCGACTACTAGTGTATAAATAGTTTATGAACCTTATTTGACATGTAAAATATTATGTTTTATGAATAAATAATGAATGAATGAATGAATGAATAACATAGAAAACAAAGAATGCAGCAAAAAAATTAGTTGAACAACGCATACAAACAAAACAGACGAAGAGAGAGTAAAACTGAATAAAAGCATTTAAAAACCAAGTATTTCTGATTCATCATTTCGAACAGCTCAATCATTAAAAAAGGTAACGGAGTAAAAAGCCATATCTGTTCATTCCTGGCCACTTCTATTGTAAAGTATTGTGCGAAAAAATTGGAAGTAAAAACAGCGCGTTCACTGGAACAAAGCGTAAAAAACGCCATTCAAAACGTGAGTGACAGCTCTGCACACATTGTCCTTTGCGTCCATCCAGTGTCATTTCAATTTGCATGCAGAGTTCGGGCGAGACTAACGCTTAGACAGGCATTATATTATAAAGAGTGTAGGCTCGAGTATTAGGATTAATTTTATTTTGAACAGAAACGTCAGCAAACGATACTACGTCGATAACCCTTTTCACAGATAACGTTACATATTAAGAAGTGTAATACTCATACGGTAGATGTCGCTGGGCGCTGTTATATATGGTGGTCGCTGTGAACGGGTAAATAAGTAAACGACGATTTAATTCTCTTTGGGGTAAGTCTTAGCGCCACTTGAACAATCCCACTAACCCGGGGTTTACCGGTTAAACCGTTAACTCAGTGTCAAATTGTACTGGTAACCATGTTAATTCCAGGTTTAATCGGTTAGCCCCGGTAACCTTAGTAATTTTATACAGTTGGTAGAAGCGCGGGCTGGTACCCCGAAGTCGCAAGCTCGAGTTTCGCCCGAGACTATGAGTTTTTCCACTTTTCCATAATTTATAAACATCGAGTATTTGGAGTTCTTTACTTTAGGACTAGGTACTCATTTAGTCTAAGCTGCTTACAATAAATCAGTCGAGTCCTTAGGTTGAGGACTGTTACTGTAAAGTCAGGATTCTATTTACACTTACTATAATGCCTGTCCAAACTTTTGACTGCAGTTTTATCTTTGACTGGAGTAGAGTGGCTATAAGTCACAGACTCAAGTCATTATAGACAGAAGACCGATCCGAACTTACAAATTGATGTCAGTTACATGTAATTGACGTCAATTTACAGATAGAGCAACTCTATTCCTTATGTCAATGACAAAATGTGATGCTATTATGACATGATTTGCTAAAAAAAGTGTGGTAAGTCCTATCATAATATTTGGTAAAGCTTTATTTGACGTTCATAAGCGCATTGTAATATGCCTACTTGAATAAACTTTTTTTTATCTTATCTTTATCTTATCATAACAATACATATGTGATCGCTTTAATAATGGGGCCAAATTCGACATGTACAACTGTCAGATTTCGCATCTACGTCAAATCAATAGTTGATTTTATTGCATGTTGATTCTATCAAGTGTTGATTCGATCAACGGTGGATAAAATCATTTGGTACAGCCAAAACTATAAACTCGGGGTGGATCGGTTTGGTTCTCACCTAACTGTGGATTGCTAATGTCACATGTAAATGTTGACATTGTACGTATTCGAGAACTTATGTTTTTTCCTACATCAACGGGAGATCAACACAATACGTCAAACGTCGCTAGTCGAACAGGGATCCTGGTTTCATCAAAAATTTGGCTCGTCATCCTCACACAACTATTGAAAACACACTGCCAGGGTTTTTTGTTTCACGTCCTTTACAGCACGCTACGCACTCAAGCGGATGGTTTTATGCGAAATGCAGAATTTGACATTTTAGCTTTAGTGTGGTGTTATAGCTATGTGTCCAAGGGTTAATTGTTCACACTTATTATAATATATTTTACTGTCGGTGCATCTTTCAAATCTGATGGTCAATTCGAACGCATACTTTAAAATCAAAGGTATATCTAAATAATGTCATTTAGTTATCATCCGAGTGTCCATTTCCCTCGTACTTGGCCAAACTAGTATTGGCACAAGCAAGACGTAAGAGCGAATGAGAACAAAATTACATCATTTAGATATAAATTTAACGTCAAAACGTAAGTTTTAATTGACCTCCTGAACTTGCTTTGATCCCCTGACACATATTTATAGGAGATATAGAAAAGTAAGAGCTGTAGGTACGTATGAGATAAGTATATCCCCTACTTTACTAAATACTACCTTTGTATGCATAACGAGAGAACCATGCCGATATAATAAACTTATCTGATGAGTCGTAGTTCAAAATTTGCCAAAAATATATTTTCGTTAACAACATTTTGCATGACGCCGTCCATTATTCTCCTGTGGGACCCAGTTAGAACACGGGTACCAATCAGTTATGCTATTTGCTAGTTGATATCTAAAACTTTTAGGTACTTTAGTGGAAAATAATCCAGTTTTTATGAAAGTATATTTTTTTCAAACTAGTCCTCTATTTTCTTTTAGTGGGGATTTATTTTTCATTAAAGTATTACGTCCAATGTCTGTCAAAAACCTATTTCAATTTAAAAAAAAGTCACAAAAAGTAGAGAGTATTTTACCGCACAAAGGCATGTTAAGGTTTATTATCGCTTCGAATGCTAAGACCCTTTAAGAGGATAGTGGGCAACGGCTACTTCATATAAACGTAGTTTCAATTTCCCTCCCTGAATATTTACAATATGGAGAAAATTTTTACACAGTTCCATATATATTTACCATGAGGCCAATGCAAGTAGAAAAATGCGCGCGAATTATAAAATTGTTAACAAACTGACATCATTGAGACATGAAAATATAAATATAAATAATATCTCGAGAGAATAAAAATTCGGTAAACAATTGACTGATTTTTCCAAAGTCTGGGCAGTAGGATGAAAATGCTTACCTCCTTATTCATAAACGCGCTACAAGTACAAACCTCAATTAGCTAATAATCGTTTGTCCTTATCTGTCATTTTGACTTATGTATTTGTAAGAAGGGGACAAAACATAATTTAACTAAATCAGGCCCGTAAAGTTTTATGAATAAGGGGGTTAGTAGTTATCTTTTGACACTATACGGAAAGTAAAGCTATTCATGCATGAAAAGTTTTCATTTCAATTAAAAACCTCATCAAAGTATTTTAAAAATAACCGTTGCTGTAATTAAATAGCAAAGTTAATCCAGTCCTTTTATCTAGGTGACCTGAGGAATAAAAGTTTTTCCAGGCCAGCCTAATGAGTCTACTTAATGTGCAAAGTCCTTGTTAACTACTATTTATAAAATAAGCTGTGTTTATCTAGACAGTAAACTAGGTTTTGCCCTCTAGAGTAATTAAAGTGAATTATGTAGGCTAGAAAACTTAGTTGACATTGCGATCATAATGAAAATTGAGGGTTGAGTCAGCGAAACGAAAATAAAAATTCATCTTTCCAGAGCCATAATGAAATGTTTTTTTTTAATTCAATCCCATGGGGTGAAAATGATGTATAGAGTGTTAACATGTAGATGCAGCATTCTCGTAGGCACGTAGAGTCGCGAGAGGTTGATATTTTTATGGCAATTTTTTACATTGCCATATTTAGATATAAATTTAGTTCAGTAGTATGGTTTTGAAAAAGTTTCTACATTTAAAGATTTAGATTTTGTTCGCCCTGTTGTTCGAGGAAAAATAAAAATATTTAAGAGCAATAAATAATAATATTATTTTAAGAAGGTAGTTTAAAAACTTTTAGTTTAAATTTATCTAAATATACAAAGTAAAATAAAATGAAAATACGTCAGTCATATTTAGAAATTTTGAGGTTTAATACTTTAGTTTTGATATTGACTGTAAGATGCAACTAATGTCAAATCAACATTCAAACCTGTTGAGACTGTAAACTCTTTAAAGTTCAATGCGGCTACTATAGATTTTTTTTTAATTTTAGAAATAACTAAAGATTTTTAAGAAGCCTGGGTATATATGATAGTTATTGTTTTCCTTTTTCTAATTATAATGCTTTTCCATCTAAAGCAGCTCAGTATTGTTTTACCTTTGATACTGAAAGTACTTTTATCTTAGACCACTTGGCAGCTCCATCATAATCATTAGAAAGTTGTGTAGTCACTAAAAATAATTGACTGCTTACTCGACATGAAAATCAACTGTGTTACTACTTACTAGATATTTTAATGTTTTTGGGTTCGTACTTTGTTACTAAATGATTCGTAAAAAGTGCGGGTTGGGAATGCGGCATCCTATTTTGTAGGTTAGCGATTTTTTAAACACGGCTAGACTAATTCTGGAAATAATTTCTTCAGTAAATACGATATTTTTTGGTTTATATGTCATACATATATTTATACACATAGGTGCAATGTGCTTTTCAACTCTTATTCATACTCTGCAATTGAATAGGTAAAACGACGTACCTATTAAACAATTATTTAACTTCACGGTTGAAAAAAGATATAGATTATAGATTAGACCTGAGAAAGTTTGAGTCACTTTGAAGATTCTAAATGTAACCTTGTAAGTATTTTAATAGATATCTGCAATTTCGATATTAACCACATTTCCGACGTCATAAAATCTGATAATCTTTCGCACAGACTTCTGTCCACAGAGCATTGGGCTCAGATAAAAGCGAGCCACAAAGGTTCCTCGCAACACAAAAGGACTAGCTGTCTTTGTGACGTCTGTGCTCGATAGTGTCACTAAAATGAAGTTTTTGAACACTGCTTGCTTTCCAAACGGTCGTATACACCATTCACACTCTTAAAAGATAAGACATCTTGAAAACATTGCGGATATTTGGATTGATTTCGATTTGAGTTGCATGCTGCCAGAACTTGGTGGCTTGCAATGAAACGATCTGGGGCCTATTGCATAACAAACTACAACTAATTTTACAAGCGGAACTCCTTATTTAATAAGTGAAATTAGAAAAGGAGTTCCGCTTGTAATATTAGTTGTAGTTTGTTATGCAATAGGCCCCTGGTGGCATTTTACGAACTTGTAATGCAAGCGAGAATATCGTTGTAACAAAAGGAATTAAAAAGGAGATTCTGCTTCCTTTACAACGCACATACATACCCATATAACTAATTTTAATTTTTAACTAAATAATAACTCGTATGTATTTATTGTCTTGTTCTACGACTCAAATGACTTAACGAATTGACAAACCGACTGCGTTTTAATTTGTTTACTTACCTATAGATTTTTTTTTCAACATTATTTGTAGGTAAAAATGTTATTATCAATTTCGTTCCCTTTAAACCACAATATGTTATATTTTGTACGATGTAATGCAACTATATTTAATGCATTGTTTAATTTAATGCGAATTAACTTTTACTTCAAACTCTTTTCTTCAATAAATGAGATGTCAAAACCATTTGCAACATTTTCAACGAACGAAGTTTAGCCTTTGTGCCCGCGTTTGTCGTGATACTGAATGGTAATAGTTTCGTGTTTTTCATTGTTCAGTTTTTAATTAAACGTGTTTAGAGGTGTTGGATTGTTCGAGTTTGCAGTAAACGCGCGTATTTATTGCATACCATTTAAATTAAACACTTAGAACAAACTGCCATCACTAAATATACCTACCTACGCAACATTCAACCAATTTTTTTCGGTAAGCCTTATGCAGACATGCAATTTTTTTCTGAAATGGTAAACATACAAAAATTGCTAACAATCATGGCGGCGCAAATACTGAACAATGTTTACTACGGCCCGTGCTAAGAGTAAAACACAACTATTAACTAGTAGTTCGCCCCGAACTGAGAACTCGCGGTTAACCAAAAATTATATAGCGATTGACTTTGTTGCACCTACTTAGGTACTCGTATAGTGCGACATAAAATAATAGAAAATAAATGAGGGCGCCACTTTCTACGTAACTGTCACATTTTTGACGTAAAATGCTTACACATGGCAACAATTCAGTATGGACATTTTTGAGTTCCATTTTATTTAATTTCTACTATTTTATGTCGCTCTACAGGCGGCAATGGATCAAAGATCGCGTGGATTTATTGCAAGGTCTGTGGAGCCATTTGCTAATAGATTTTAGCAAAGAATAGTATGTATAATATAGTTGGCCAAGCAGCTCTTGTCAGTAGAAAAAATGTAGACGCGAAGGGATATGATCTCATAGAAAATTTGAGTTTCGCGCCTTTTTCTACTGACTAGATTTGCTTTTTTGCATCAATTTTGAAGTGCCATTTACAAGTTTAGCGTTAAGTAATATAGATGGCGCTATTTTTTCGAATAAAGGGCTTCGTATACGGCTGTAACTCCCCTGAATTTAAGTCACCACCATAGAGATTAAAATAAACTGTATCTGTGCTAAGCCGAAATATTTCCTGTCAAATATCAAATACATATATTATGTTTATTCTATTTTATTTTTATCTTGCTATTTATTTCAAAATGGTAAATTTAAAAACGATACTATAAAAGTGTAAGTCGAGCACTTTCATTTGATACTAAACTCGACCATGTTTCTTGCAAAAAAAATGACCAGAATCGCAAGACCTCTCACAAACAGCTTTTTGGCCTTCTAAGCTCTTCTAGCTCATTACCCCTTGATCGGGCCTGCTCATATTTTAATGACTAAAATATAATGCCCTCGACTACACGTTTACCCAATTTCATTTATATTAGAACAAATTTACTTAAGTTATTGAGTATCAAACTATCTTCTGACAGTTCAGCTTAAAAACATCGAAATGCCGGGGCGTGCCGCTAGCCAGCCGCGTGTTCAAAGTCGAATGTAAGAACTTCGCTTCGCTTCGCTCGCTCGTTCGATTACATTATTAGGGTTCCGTACCCAAAGGGTAAAACGGTCCGTCCGTCCGTCTGTCACCAGGCTGTATCTCACGAACTGTGATAGCTAGACAGTTGAAATTTTCACAGATAATATATTTCTGTTACCGCTATAACAACAAATACTAAAAACAGAATAAAATAAAGATTTAAGTGGGGCTCCCATCAGTGGCGTAGCTAGCATGGGTGGCACCCGGGGCGGAAATTGTGGGTGTCACCCCAAAATTCAATCAAAATTGTAAAATATGTTTAATATTTTACAATTATAAAATTACGTTTAATATTCCATAGCTCACAATTTACTCCATCGCTTTCATTTTAGATTCCATGAACTCTCAATAGTCCACACCCTGGCGGGTGTTGCCTCTGCGCGCGTTCTATGACACGGGCAAGGACAGCATCCGCTCGGTGTAACCCACATTTCATAAGTGTCATAAGGGTCTACATGTTGGCCTGGGCTCCGCGCACGCCTCCCAAAAGTCCGAGTCATCATTGTCCCGTGAAAGATATACGAATAATTTACGTTAAAAAAAAATTAAAAACTTTTTTTGCCAAGTGCGCGATTTCAAAGAGATTCTGTAAAATCCCATTTCACAATGAATTTCAAATAGTCCAGAGTCACCCAATTAGAAATAGTGACATAGCTTCTCAATTACAGAAATAATCACATAATTAAAAAAAACTTTCTGAATAAAAAAACCTACGAGGCACCAACATATTATTGTTACATACCAGGAACCCCGAGAGATTTTAACCATGCATTTCTGAGGCCAAAATAAGGAAAAAATACTAAAAGAGTTTACGTCAATTTCGCCAAAATAAAATTGTTTTTCGATTTTTTGTACATAAAATATAAATGCTATAATTTGTAAAACTGACACCCAAAAATAATTTTTACTTTTTTTGTCAATTACAGAAATAATCACAATTAAAAAAAAACTTTCCAAATTTGCGAAACTTTCCACATGAGGATTTCTCGTTTTTCGATTATTTGTACATAAAATGTAAATGCTATAATTTGTAAAACTGTCACCCAAAAATACTTTTAAGTTTTTTTTTGTCAATTACAGAAATAATCACATAATTTAAAAAAAAAATTCCAAAGTTGCGAAACTTTCCACATGAGAATTTCTCGGTAACTTCTGAGAATGTTCTCGAGAACGACAATTTATTTATTTATCGTAGTTTATACCATGAATATTCACGATAGTTTAGGTGTAGTATCCTTACCCCCAGAAAATTCCGACTTTTGGTCTACCGCTTCCGGTCAGAAAAATGTATGACGGCCCGGCCAAACGGTCAGACCTAGGTGGGGGGTGCTCGACCAAATGTCATATTGACGCCGCCATGTTTTTTTTTCAATATAGCCGACTTTTTTTTTAATTTTTTTCAAGTTTGCACTAGCGCGCTGAAATTTTGGCCACGGAATCTCGGGATCCCCTAAACACCTATCAAAATTGTTTTTTTGGAAAAATGCTACAATTGCGGGAAAACTGGCCACTTTTATTTTGTATGGCAACTTTTAAACGGTGCGTGATAGGTGGGGGGTGCTCGACCAAAGCGGCTACCGCGAAAATCGAAATTCGCAAATTGCGGGGATCTTTCTCTTTTACTCCAATGAAGGCGTAATTAGAGTGACAGAGAAAAATCCCCGCAATTTGCGAACTTCGATTTTCGCGGTTACAGCCCAAATGTCATAGACGGCCCCGAGACAAAACAAAATGCATTAAAAAAAAAATGGCCGACTTTTATTTTAATTTTTTTCAAGTTGGTGCGAGCGCGCTGAGATTTGGCATGGCGGGAGATAGAGGCCTCTAGATTCCTATGTCAAAAAAAAGTTTTTTTGGAAAAAATCCAAGATGGCGGAACAATAATTTCCATGTTCTGAGAACATTCTCGAGAACGTTTCCGCTTTTTGGGAATGTTCTGCAATTTGTACATTGCTATGCTGGTGCTACTGGACTATGAAACTAGGCGAATTCCAAAACAGTTTATAGGACATTTTAGTCTTTAAATATGATCAGGAATATTCTGTCAAAATCTCTCGGGTTCCTCGTGGGCATGTTGTATATTATTTCCTTAATGGCGGTTGTGCAATCTGCCACAGTTTTACGAATTTTTATAGATGGCACTACTGATGTTCACGGTCGGGTGTCACCCCCCAAATGGGTGACACCCGGGGCGGGCCGCCCCCGCCGCCCCCCCCTAGCTACGCCACTGGCTCCCATACAACAAACGTGATTTTTGACCGAAGTTAAGCAACGTCGGGCGGGGTCAGTACTTGGATGGGTGACCGTTTTTATAGATAATGATACGGAACCCTTCGTTTGCGAGTCCGACTCGCACTTGGCCGGTTTCATTTGCTACACCAATATCTAAAGCAACACAAAAAGTAAACATCACTAATATTATTAGTAACATACATAAATGGTAAAGTTGTAAAACCAAAATAATGCTAGGCATACTTGTCTATTCCTCTCATAATATCATATTTTTCTTCTCAAATGACCATCAAATTACTATCATTTATGATGTAACCTCATGACACTGCTGTAAACGATCTAACCTCAGGTCATGATCCACTGAAGACTAGTAATGTGACGTAACGATGTAGCGGCCCCTTGACTCAGTTCCGTAACGACCCGCTCGTCTCGAGAGGCAGACCTAGTCTTTTAATAGTACATTACAAGTACTGGCATAGCGCGGGAAAATACTAAAAATACGTACTTATTTACTAGAAAAAATTGTGTTTTTTCGGAGTTGCAGCCAATAAGCAATCTTAGAGAACCATAGTGCCGTAATATAAATCAGCGGCATCTGTGTTTCAATTTTGAAAAATCGAAAAACGTCATTTAAAAATGGTTCTTATTTTTATATAGTGCTATAATTAATGCCACCAAAAGCCTAAGCGAAACTCATAATTAACAAAAGAGTTAATGCCACTAAAATAACACTTGTCTAATTTTTAGCACAAATTATAAATTAAGCTCGTTCTATTAAATAGTTTGCTTTAATTTGGCAACCTTATCCCATGTTTTTTTAACATCCTTATCTTAAATCTCTTAAACTGGAACCTTAAACCTTAGCTATAAACTGAACTGCGTTCTGCACAAAAATACAGAAAACTGTAATTAATGGGATTTGACCCTTTTCCTTCACCAACACATTTTTAAAAACACATCCATCAATTCCTACAATCGTAATCAAATCTCCGCTTATCTTAAATCACATCATTGCAAAGTTTAATTAAAGTCATAAACCGAAAATCCGCTCCGCTAAAAAATCAAACCGGAAGATATTCATTAAACCTTAGCCCCGAACTGTACTGACATCACATCCATACAAAAAACTAGGTAAGGTGGTGGTACTAGTGCTCAACATGCTAAAATGCCCAATAGATCACACCCTGCTGTCACCTCTATTGACAATGACTTAAGTTTCAAGATGACATATGTACTGATGGGACCGCGTCCAGCATCAGTAGCAACACCTTAGTCATTAAGCTTTGACTCTTTTCCTTTCTATTTTTTTTTAAAACCAAATCCAATATTCCGAGCGATCTTGACTCAGATCGTCCTCGTCTTATAAAGTATGACTCGCGCTAGACCGGGCTGTACCCGGGCCAAGGCGTCCGACATGTCATTTTCTATGTCACGGTCGGTGCTCACGAGTTGCTTTCCATAGAAAACGAAGCGCTGGAAGCTCCGGCCTGGCCCGGTCTAGCGTGCGTGAGTCATCCTTAAAGGGGCCCACTGATTAACAGTCCGCCGGACGGTATCGGCCTGTCAGTTGTTCGGAACTGTCAAAATTTTGTTCTAACTGACAGGCCGATACCGTCCGGCGGACTGTTAATCAGTGGGCCCCTTAAGTCACATGCAAAGTTTAATTAATGCCCAATAAAATCCAAAATCCGCTCCGCTTCAAAATCAAACCGGAAGCGATTAATTGTCGAACCTTAGCCACGAACTGAACACCCTACCGCCGCGAACGATTACCCACATCATTACGCGGGCTCATTATTAATTACTGTCTATCTACGCCGCGCCGGAGCGATTGTTGCCAATTTTACGTGACAATGTTAGGGTTGATATTGTTTTGTTGTTTGATTTTAATGTTTTGTCAGATTTCGATAAAATTTGGGGGATAGACATAGTTTTCTATTCTTTTTCGCCGCGATAAATCGCATACAGCACAATTTTACCGTAGGTACCTAATTCGTTATATCCTAAAAATCTTTCTCTGAGTTACGAAAATGTTGGTCTTTTCTTATCTCAACAGAAAATTACGTACCTTACATATATAATAAGTAGACAGTTGAAATATATAGGTATAGAGTCCGTCTACGTTAACTTTGCACCGATTTTTAATAGAACAAAGTGAACGAGTGTCATTATAAGCGTCATATTTTCAAAAAAACTTAAATCATTTAAACCTAAAAATCAATACATGCTGATACAATTCAATAAACATAATATACAAATTAAAACTAAACTTATCTTAATATGTATGGTATAAATTTTATATATTCCGCTGGCTATTGGTAGTGTTCTCACAAGACTGGCAGCGTTTCCTCGCTGGATGGCAATGCCAATGCGCTGAGCGAGGAACGAGGTCACCAGTGGCTTAGGATATATTTTAGTTTTTGTAAAAGTTTGACTGCCTCTGGCCCCCAAGGACCTATATAACGGCTGTTGTTGTCCTGAATACCAATAAAATAAAATAAAAATAAAATTGATGCCGCCGCGGTAATATCTCAACAGTAAAACAGCTGCGGGAGACATCACAATGTCACTTTAAGAAAAAAACAGAAGGTTCAATAGAAACAGGTTCAAAGATAAACTTCAAAAGGAAATATTTCTTAAAACATAAGACATAAATTATTTTATTAACAAAGAAAATTAGTGGTAATGAATAAATAACGTTATTGCTCTGTTAATTGCGTTGTTCTAACGGGTAAAGGAATCCCAACTTCGCCGCGAAATGGAAATTACCTCTTAGTGCTCTCGGTTCTTATTTTCTGTTTCCTTTGCTTTAAACGGTCACAGATTGAAACAGCTTGACCACTTTGTGATGCTAGATTGCGTTTGCCAGTTTCAATTTATTTTTTCACGCTTTTAGTTTCACTTTATATACAGTGTTTTTCTATACACTATTGTTATGATTTGATTGAGTTGAAATTTAGCATGTGTTGATGACAATGGAATATAATTATACATGGAGCTCATTCAACCCAGATTTTATTATCTAAAGATGTTATGTACGTTACCTCGATCCATATCTTATCAATTATTGATAAATATGCGAAGGACATTCAATGGAGGAAAGTCATCCCTCTGCCTTCTCCTTGACAGCCTGATACGTCACGACGTTGAGTTTTTCTTTACTTCATCCATATACGCTCTCCTTGGTGTCCCCTTCTTCCTCTTTTCTTCAAATTCTCACTTCTATGATGTTTTTGTTAAATTTTGGTTTAAGGTGTCCAAGCATCTTTCATATTTGTACATATATCACAATGGTAGGTGAGAAAAGATCTCTATTGAAAACAGAAGAGGAAACATGTTGGGGCACCTGATACGGCACGATACTTAAGGGGCCCACCGATTACCAGTTCGCCGGACGTTATCAGCCTGTCAGTTGTTCGGAACTGTCACCTTTTGCGTTTAACTGACAGGCTGATATCGTCCGGTGAACTGTTAATCTGTAGGCCTCTTTACATTAATAATTCTAATAATAGTAATAATTGATGGAAGAATAGAAAAAAGAGAGGCATGGCAAGACCGAGATGTGCATTTTTGGACCAAGCCGAAGAGATAATCAACGTACCTAGTGACGTATCAGGAGCTCAAAATAGTGGCGGAGAGAAGAACGGTATAGCGGTTACTCCACCGACAAGAGGCAGGCTCTTAAGAATTATGTTGATGATCACAAATAATTAAAGTGAATGGGCTGTTTTAAGGCTGCTGTGGTAGTTCTCGTACCTCCTGGCATAAAAAGTTGTTTGCTTTCATAGTGAATGAACAATTGTGCGGATCTTTCTGTTTTTGATATTTTTTACCGTTTGTTGTTTTACCGTTTAAAGCGATTTATACACAATAAGCTATTCAAATGGCTAAGCATTAAAAAATTCAAGACCGAGTTAAATTAGGTATTCTCACACATGAGAGAAGATATTGTGGTTAAGTTCCTTATAACATACTCCGATTCATTATTTTTAGGGAGCGGTGTGTCCAGGTACATACTATAGTATGTATACAAATATTTACTAGGTTTGATAATATAAATCCATATTATGGCCGATAAATCGTTTTCGACCCAGTGGAAAAAACTGACTTCTACTCAATGAGCAGAAGAGAGTGTCTGGATTTCTGGAACCTCAAAGAGTTCACATAAACTATTAGTATATTCAGGCCCCATAGCCAACGTGCCAATCGTTTACGCTCCGTAGCGAACGAAATGCAACTGTCACTGTCGCACTCATATGGAAGAGTGATAGAGAGACACAAAGCGTTTCGTTGTCGTAGTGCAAGCGATTGTCACCTTGGCTAGGCATCCTGGGCGTTATATTACCCCATATAACAAAAAGGTGATATTCAGCAAGTAGGTATGAATAACATTGTAGATATTTTTAGGGTTCCGTACCCAAAGGGGGGACCCTATTACTAAGACTTCGCTGTCCGTCCGTCCGTCCGTCCGTCCGTCTGTCTGTCACCAGGCTGTATCTCACGAACCGTGATAGCTAGACAGTTGAAATTTTCACAGATGATGTATTTCTGTTGCCGCTATAACAACAAATACTAAAAACAGAATAAAATAAAGATTTAAGTGGGGCTCCCATACAGCAAACGTGATTTTTGACCAAAGTTAAGCAACGTCGGGCGTGGTCAGTACTTGGATGGGTGACCGTTTTCTTTTAGCATTTTTTTCCGTTTTTTTTTTTGCATTATGGTACGGAACCCTTCGTTCGCGAGTCCGACTCGCACTTGCCCGGTTTTTTTTTACTTAAGTTTTTTTTTACCTACTTACTTTTACTTATGGGCACCTTGCCGAGGGGCATAGGCTTAGAAGGTAGGTTTTAGG
Organism: Cydia splendana; assembly: GCF_910591565.1. Taxonomy (NCBI): domain Eukaryota; kingdom Metazoa; phylum Arthropoda; class Insecta; order Lepidoptera; family Tortricidae; genus Cydia; species Cydia splendana. Next base: position 4,545,716 of record NC_085968.1, read on the forward strand.
AATGTTATTTTTTTGTTAGGTTTAGTTTTAGTTAATTTATTTTATAAGGTAAGTACTTAAATATAAATAATTATAAATATTCAAGTCAAATTATTTACGTAGAATTTTGGATAAAACTTTAGCATCATTCTCGAGTGTTCCGTCCTTAGTTTTGAATAGGGCTGTGTAAAAACTTCCCGAGCTGTATGTTTAGCAACTGAAAACATTGCAATTAAGTAACTTTCCCCTCTATAGCCGGCATCGACCGACAGACCCATTCCCGGCCAAACAATGACTCCATCGGCATAAAGACTTAGGTTAGGAGTGGTACACACGAACGCACGCACACAGCTTTAATGCGACTTAGGATTGCGTCTCTGTTTGATGTGATTGCGACACGTTGGACACGATCTATTGAATTGTTGCTGTCCTGTGTGTGACACTGTACAGTACGTCAAAGATACGTTTACATTTTTCGCCTTATTACAAAGGGGTAAGGTGCAAAAGTGTAAACATATCTTTGACGTCGACTGTACGTAGCATACCGCGCGCGGCGTTAACTGGAGACCAATGCTACTGATGTCCTTTGACACGTTAGACTGTGTGAAAATGTGCGTTTGTGTGTGCAATGTGTACAAGTTACAACAATCTAAATCTAAAATACCGCTTAAATTGTTTGAAGGGGTATGAAAACACACGTGTATCAGGCTTTAAGTAAAGGTGATCTCTTTGTCGAATTTAGACCGATTTTACCTTTCAGCTGAACATTTAGGAATTATTATTATATTTTTTACTAGCTGTGCCCGCGGCTCCGCCCGCGTGGAATTAGGTCTGTGTCAGTAAGCGGCTAATTTCAAATCCTAATTTTTCTCCCTATCCCCTGGAGGCGGAACTTGAAGTAAAGTTGACAGATGGATATGCTAGAGGATTGTAGTCCAGATAAAATATTTTACAATTAGGTACCACTAAATAAAACTACACTCCAAAATTAATAGTTTTTTTCGCCCTTATTCAAAATTTACACGTGATCTAAACGACAGAGTAGTAGATGTATATCGGACGATACAGTAAGGTATACGCGCGCGAGCGAAAGCGAAGCGGCCTGCCTGGCTAGAGCGCCACTCACCGTGGTCTTCTTCAGACTCCTGAGGAAGACCACGTGCCCCTTCTAACCTCAATCCGTTGCGAGACTTTCACGAATGATTCGATTTTTTTCGGGAAGGCATGGTAATGCGTATAAAATGCGAGTCCTAAATCGTTTGACTCCGCAAACGACCAGTGCCGGATTAAGATATTTTGATGTCCTAAGCATTTCTAGACCATGGTGCCCCCTCTCCCTAGGGTTATCGAGATTACATTGAATTTTTTTGGTAAGTTGAGTGACGTTCATTGCCGCATTTGATAGACAGTTGTACATTTTTACTTTTAGTATGGAAATCAGTCACATAATGTTATCACGAAAATTGACAGTGCTGCAGCAGTAACGTTGCAACAGAGTAATGCTACTACAGTAGCCATATTCAAGAAAGTTATTGAAAACGCGAGCGAAGCGAGCGCGAAAAATTTTCGATATAATAACGCAATTTGATAGACAGTTGTACATTTTTACTTTTAGTATGGAAATCAGTCACATAATTTTATCACGAAAATTGACAGTACTGCAGCAGTAACGTTGCAACAGAGTAATGCTGCTGCAGTTGCAATATCTTAGACAGTTATTGAAAAGGCGAGCGAAGCGAGCGCGAAATTTTTTCGATATAATAACGCAATTTGATAGACAGTTGTAAGTACATTTTTACTTTTAGTATGGAAATTAGTTACATAATTTTATCACGAAAATTTACAGTACTGCAGCAGTAACGTTGCAACAGAGTAATGCTGCTGCAGTTGCAATATCTTAGACAGTTATTGAAAACGCGAGCGAAGCGAGCGCGAAATTTTTTCGATATAATAACGCAATTTGATAGACAGTTGTACATTTTTACTGTTAATATGGAAATCAGTCACATAATTTTATCACGAAAATTGACAGTGCTGCAGCAGTAACGTTGCAACAGAGTACTGCTGCTGCAGTCGCCATATTTTAGAAAGTTATTGAAAACGCGAGCGAAGCGAGCGCGAAATATTTTCGATATAATAACGCAATTTGATAGACAGTTGTACATTTTTACTTTTAGTAAATTTAGTATGGAAATCAGTCACATAATTTTATCACGAAAATTGACAGTGCTGCAGCAGTAACGTTGCAACAGAGTAATGCTGCTGCAGTTGCTATATCTCAGAAAGTTATTTAAAACGCGAGCGATGCGAGCGCGAAATTTTTTCGATATAAAAACCCAATTTGATAGACAGTTGTACATTTCTACTTTTAGTATGGAAATCAGTCACATCATTTTATCACGCAAATTGACAGTGCTGCAGCAGTAACGTTGCAACAGAGTAATGCTACTGCAGTCGCCACCCGAATGTCACCTTTATCATACGTAATTGTAAACGCGAGCGAAGCGAGCGCGAAAATTTTTCGATATAAATAACGCCATTTGACTTAGAAAGTTATTGAAAACGCGAGCGAAGCGAGCGCGAAAATTGTTTGATATAAAAACGCAATTTGATAGACAGTTGTACATTTTTACTTTTATTAGTATGGAAATAAGTCACATAATTTTATCACAAAAATTTACAGTGCTGCAGCAGTAACGTTACAACAGAGTAAGGCTGCTGCAGTCGCCACCCGAATGTCACCTTTATCATATCTTATAATGTTATTGTAAACGCGAGCGAAGCGAGCGCGAAAATTTTTCGATATAAAAAACGCAATTTGATAGACAGTTGTACATTTTTACTTTTAGTCCCAACCAGGCGCGAAAGGGATGGGACAGTTTTCTATCAGCCTAGCTTTGCATAGGGCTCGATATTTAAGGGTCTCAGCGAGGTTGTTTTCATACAGAAAAGATGCAAGAAAGCAGAGCTTGGAATTGGCCAATGTGAAGTGTGAGCAAGGCAGAAGGCCCAGCTGCGAAAGAGGAAACCTTGGATTTAGATCCACGCCCAAGTGTAATTAAGGCAGAAGATCAACTTTGCCATAAGGCAGAAGACCTCGCATAAGCCCTTACGCCGAACTGCAAAAGAGTGGCTTGAAATCGAATCTATGCATGTAATCACGACTCTTCTACTGCTCGCTCTTTAGCTTCACCCGAAAGCGCTACTCGATAGGATGCTTTTAGTTTTCGGCTTTCACGGGGCCCGTTATAACACTTTGACAGTTAGGTCTCAGGATCGCGGCTAAGGAGCAACTCGGCTTGGCCGACAAATCTGGCGTGCAAGAGAGCAAAATTTGCTATAAACCTATGTCGAAAAAATCGGCTGGCCGCAAGCCCGAAAGCAAGATTTTTTTCCATGACTTTAAGGGCCTCCGCGTAAGTTCAAATCGAAAGACTACGTTGGAGATGTTCTTACGTACCCTCACTCTCTTACTTGATCCCTATAACCCTTCGTTATTAGATGGGTACTTGTACACGTATAAAAGTTTCATGTAGGTACCTACTCCACGACGACTGCAATGCTGATGCAGCCTGCGCTTTTTTTTGCCTACGGTTTTGGTTTTGGTGCCCCCTAGATGTGGTGCCCTAAGCAAGTGCTTATTTTGCTTAAATGGCCGGCACTGCAAATGACAGAGGTCAATGTTTTTTTTTTCAAAGTACCCACCTTCGTGGCCATTATTAAGTGCTTAAAAAAGGAGGCGATACCTACGTATGAATATGGATTTGATATGGGTGCGATATAATTACGATTAGGTATAATTCATGATGGAGAAAATTATTAATTTTAAATAATTATGCAATTATACGCGTGTTGATATGTGTGTTTATTTTACCACTACGATAACTATGTAAACTTCTTTTTTAGTTTTCTTGATTACTTAATGTTTACTCAGTTCCCCAAAAGATGGCACTGTGCAATGAGGGGCAATTAATTTACTGTCGTTTAATTTTGTTGTATTATTAATTTATTAAATCAACATAATTATTCAATTATTTTTGTTGATATCCGTACCCTCTCTTCTAAACTTAGAGTTAATTTGGCAAAATCTTTCCTCCGTGGCTTATTCATGTCACAACGTATTAAATTCAGCGCCATCTGTTAGTTTACCAGGGTACTCAATAGTGGTAGCACATATTTGAAAAAAGTTTGCCCCTCCTTCCTAAGTAGCGCCATAAGATTCAGGGGCAAACTTAAGTCAATCGAGTGTTGTGGCTACCCCCCCTTTTAGGGGTTGAATTTTTATAGCCTATAACCTGGCCGGGGATTTTCTCGACAGATTAGTAAAGTTTTCATCAAAATCCGTTCAGCCGTTTTCACGTGATGCGCGTTCAAATAAACAGACAAACAGATAAACAGATAAACAGACAAACAGACAAAAATTCTAAAAACTTTTGGAACGTGTTCTGTTATCGATTCTAAGTATCCCCAGCCAACTTTTTTTCAAATATCTTCCATGTACAGACTTTCGACCGTCTTCAGCTTTATTATATGTATAGATGATTAATACCCCAATTTTCGTATCTGTTTATAGAAAAATAAATTGGTGAGATACCTAAATATTACGTACATATTAACTTATATGTAATATTTTATTAGAAATCATCTGACATGTTGCGAAGTACGACACAAATATAAAAATTGGCCAGGTCATACAATTATCGTCAACACAGTCGACCAACGTAACCATAATCATAATTTCCATCAATCACGTAATAAACGAGTACCTATCTAATGTGTTATCCTCTGCCTGCAATGCTAAAGGCCCTCAGCGTTCAAGAAAATCTATGTCACACAACGCGCTGGCGGTGTAGCATAAGTTGCGTTCTCGCGCGCGAGACCATACTTGAAATCGCGCTTGATGTACGGAGTCGCGCGAGAATGCAGCTCATGCTAGACCGCCTGATGTATTGTACCGCAACGTGTGTTCTGGGCCTAAAAACTCACTACCAACCAAGTCGAGAAGTGCAATTACATGAAAAATTGCCCCGGCAAGAGGACAATGGTGTAAAATATAGCCCGAACAGGACTACATTGTTTTCTTTCCCGGGAAACTTGTCAATAGGGGTACTTTAGTCTCATTTTGGTAACGATGTTTGAGAGTTTCTGTGGAATTGAGTGAATTAGAATTGTTAAAGAGAAAAAAGAGGGCGTTAATCAAATTGCGACGACAAGGGAAAAATTTTGTGTTAAATTTGTAAGACGAAATTTTGAAATAAAAGGAATAGTCGTAGCATAAAAATATGTTTATATTTTTACTGTAAATATATTTTTTAGGTTAAATAAACGTGAATCAAAACAGTTTCATTCGCGCGGGTTTTTAAAAACTTTTCTTGCAATTGATCTGAAAATATATTTTTGTTATAAAATTCAGGCTGTATCACTAGGTAGCTAATTTATACTTAAGTACTAAAAATTCCTCTCGCGCATGAGAGGAGGCCTGTGCCCAGCAGTGGGACGTATATAGGCTGAAATGATGACTAAAAATATAGGTACTGCTATGGTGATAGGGTAACGATGTACCACTGAAAATTAGACATGTTTTTGTAATTTTTTTCTAACTTCACCTTTAACAGTTTTGTTTGGAGTCTGCCCAAGGCCAAATAAAGTGTTATGTGTTATGTAGTTTCCGCGTGATTTTTACATGGTATTTGCCGTTTATTAAAATGTGTAAAAAATTTATATAACAACTACAATTTTGCGTTAGCCCTCTCTCAACTGACAATTTATAAACCTTACTGCAAAAACATCGTCAGGTGACAAGCAAACGTCACTAATTACTAAAAAATATTAAACAAAAATCAACCTTATTTAGGTATTAATATGGTTCACTATGGCTATTAACTTGTGGTAGTAATTAGTGTGTTTTGCTTGTCACATGACGACATACGGTGCACGGATGGTTTGCGATGAGAGTAGCTCTTATTTAACATTTGCGTTAAACCTCACCTATCCAAAGTTTATAGGTCGGCTAATGTAAGACGTCTAAGTAGTGGTAACAACTAACCACTAGACACAGCATATTATTTTAAGACCGCTTCACATTTATGCAATGTAACGTTATACACCGTGTTTTTTTTATTTCCGTTAATTTCAAGGGTGCATTCCTGAGCTTAAATCAAGTAACTTTCTCAAAGACACCGATGTTCTAATTAAGTCCATTTCGGAGATAATCCATAATTTATTTTTTTCCTATAAGGCCTCTACAAGCGTGTACACTTGCCTTAGGGCCGGCTTACATATTGATTAGTGTTTAGAATGAGTTCATACATTTGCTACTAAACTTAAGTACAATCTCGGTCGATTGATGTACGAAATGACATTGATATGTCACAGATTTCAATTGTTTGGTTGAGTTAAATGTAATGCCCGTGTTACAACAACGCTATATGCTACATTTAATTACTTTTTAAACAAAAAAAAAACAAAAAAAAATGTGAGATAATTCGTAAAGGGAGAACTTTTCGAACTTAAAACAATCCAACTCTTGCTCATGTGTATGTGACACTCTACCGGTGAACGATAGGGCTAAATAGCAGTGATCGTATACCGGTATTTTTTGTATGGGAACGAATACGTTCCTTGTTAATTATTTAATTTCTAATTAGGCAATCTAATAATACGAAGTCGTTACCTAAAAACACAACTGAGTCCTACATTTCGAGTATAAAGTAATGCAAAATATATGCTTATTTCGAAGTTTTTGCAAAAAACCGGTTCCGATCCCTTCTAAATGGAGACGTAAGTTTAAATGTTGTAAAGAGAAAAGTAAGAAAATATTTATAAGAACTATAAGTGTTGCATATATCTGAAGCTTAATATTTTTCAAGCTATAGCATACATACAAATTGTGGTTAATTTTATTTAATACACTACACTTTTTCTGTCTCATAATAGGAGAAAATAAGAGTCCCAAGATGTGTATTTCCATTCCGTTACCATTTTCCATAGACTTCGTATGATAGTCATGGAACGGAATGTTCGTAAACTGTATGGAACAATTTGAAAATATTTTGCTCCTACTAGGATTGCAAGAGTTCATGATTCTGAGCAGAAAAAAACATAAGGAATCCCAAATTTGTAAGATAAGTGTACAACTTTGAGTAAAACTGCTTGTAAGAATTGTGTGTTTCAATGTTGAATCTAGTAGTATCACCAGACTTAGTTATTAATATATGCAGTATATTTTATTATGTACATATCCTAACAACTAAGTCTGGTGGCGAGTAGGGTAAACTTCGCATGGCCTCCGGCTGAAGTAGCTTGCTTTGACGTTGTGATGGAAAACGGCTGATACGAGACAGGTTTGATCAAACTACTGAAACCATACCTAGCCATAAACCCTTCAGTTAATGATTCCCGAAGTAAAAAGTATTATGATGTTACGTGTTATGTATATATATATAATAAAAAAACCCTATATATATATATATATATATATATATATATATATATATATATATGTATATATATATATAGGGGTTTTTTTTATTACCTTTATCTGCATTCCGTTTTTTAGGGAAATCCAAACACTACTACTTTAACATTCATTTTATAACTAGCTTCCTGCGACTTTGTCTGCGAAGAATAATCATGATGATGATTGATATAAACTACCCAATGTCCGTCCCTGGTCCTTTCCAAATTTCGTTCAGCGGTTTAAGCATGAAGAGGTAATACATACACACTTTTGCATTTCCAATATTAGTATTTAGTAGAGATACAAAAAAGATATCTATACAAAATACTCTTTAAGAGGAAAATGTTTCAAGCCAATCAGCAAAATTATCATACTGTCTAACACACAATAAAGTTACCAGTTGAAAACAATTACTAGACATATACACGATGATTTTTAATCGGTGATCAGGAACATTTTTTTCGAACTCAGTAATTGATGTAGATCACGTTAAAGTCGTAATTACATGGAACTTGCTTTTTTTTCATAATTTTATTTTTGAGATCAATTTAATCCTAAAAACCTTGTCACTCTACTAATCGGTATCTATGAGTTAGCCTCTTTACAAACTTAATGGCAATTGATAATTTATGAGTAATAACTTGTTATTGTTATTGTCATTATCTTAGAGCAACACCGGCTTCCGACACATCGGAAGGGAGGGGCCCAAGCGATATCTCACCGTACAAATCTTTCTGCCATTTTTCGCGGGGGGAAAGGTGCACACAGTCGCACTTCTCACACACTTACATACAAAATCCAATCTGTAATGACGACACTAATACATAGAAAATGACACACGTCAAAGACAAATCTTGCAAACCTCGGTCTCTTTTTATGTACGGACGAGTGACAAGTGTCACAACACGCACACTAACACATTTTCGTTGAAGTATGTTATTGTATTCTGAGAGATGAGAAGTCGGATTTGTCGCTCGACCGATCCGCAATTTGTACTGAGCGAGCAAAATCGATAAATCCAACAATTACATGAGACTAAAATATAATAATTGTGTTTGAATGTAATTAAACGTATGATATGTAAAAAAAAATATTACATGTGAAATGTAACACCTTCTTTTTGTAAATTTGATGTCCCCGACCTCTTTTTATAACAAAAAACCGAGCAAACAGGCATTTTTGTGCAGCAGTGTTCACGCGCGCGTCTGGACTCGGTCTAGTCAAAAATCCAAGTGCAACTAGTTTTATTACCCGCGCTAGATTAGATTGACGCGCTAATCTTGTACCTCGGCAGAGGGGAAATAGTGCGAATGCCGCCTCCCTTCCGTGTTGCTCGAAGGTCATTATGCATAAACAAAGTCATAGATCCGTCAAATTTCCCGCCATATCGATGACACTTGACGTATCGTAGTTACTTCATGTAGGATAACCATGGTATTTAGTGGTTATTAGTTATAAATATGTTTAAATTTTTAAATAATTATACAATGAGATAATTGCGTGTGACCTGTGGGCGCAGCACGGTTCCATTTTTATCGTCTATCACTATGCGCGTCCCTTTCGCACTTACGTACTTGTTAGAACGTGACAGGCATGGTGACAAGGGATAAAAACGCGACCGTGCTAAGCCGCCTGGCCTAATAAGTTTAATTTGGGCTAGATATTAATATTTTTCTACTCCTGATCACCGATTAAAAATCATCATGTATAGTGAAGTTAAAATTAAAATAAATTTTCGCATGCCTTCTTATTAACACGCTGACCCAGTTTTAAAGTTAATTATACATTACGTATTAATTGCAATCGTAATTAACTTTGTCAGATCGGAATGACATCGCGAGCTTGTTTATATATCGTACACAGATCAGTTAGACTAGATAGAGCATTTAATACAGATGTGAAAGTTGTGGAAATTTGCAAAACGTTGGAAAAATTCTCGGAAATATCAGGAAAATTTACAGGAAACAAAGGATTCTTTCATTTTGGAAATGGAATATGATAAATAGAGAAGGTTCCGAAGTTTTTCCATGTGTAGATTTCGCAATCTTTTTAACTTTCTGACAGAAGTCTTAATAAGCATTTATGTTTGCTGTACAACCGTGCGCAAATATGCGCTCACATATTAAATTACATACTTAATATATAATTGCACTTATGCCTTTTTAACTTTACTGTGATACCAATGATAACATGAATTCAGTGCAACCGACGCACTTAATTAATATTAAGTTTGTATCACATATATTATATTGTTTAGGGATTAACATTATTGAAATTATTTTTACACAGTTTGATGTATATAACTACCGCTATGCCTCTTCGTTTGATTTTTTTCGAATTTTTAAAATATGGTAAGTAAGAGTTAGGGCCATTTAATTAGGGCAATTATTCTTTGGAAAAAAGTCACACGAAGGGGCATAGCTATAGTTCATATACATCAAATTGTGTTAACATATTTTCCATAATATTTAATTACACAAACGGGTCTACCGCGATATAATTTCATTGTTTTTACCTTTAATTCGTTTGTGTAATTAAATATGTGTACAAAACGCGAGAGTTTAAAGTGTTATATTTTCCATAATGTCAATATCGAGATAGGAAAAACCGGTCAAGTGCGAGTCGGACTCGCGTTCCAAAGGTTCCGTACATAAGTCCGACTCACGCTTGACTGCACATTTCTAATAGGTTTTCCTGCCATCTATAGGTAAAGTTCTATTTTGTGTATTTTTTTCAAAAGTTTAGGCCCAGTAGTTTCAGAGATAGATAAAGGGGGGGGGGGGTCGGACAGACAGATAGACCCACGAGTGATCCGTTTTTCCTTTTGAGGTACGGAACCCTAAAAAGGGGATTACGTTTGTATGGAGAAGCGATCGTCCCATTTCCTCTTAAACAACGTTTCATAATGCGGAATCTAATTGCGGTAATCTATGAGCTTGTGCTACATTGTGTAAACAAATGAAAGATAGTCGAAACAAATCACGAAAGTAATTGGCGTCGAATTGTCAGTAAAGTGTCAAATTAAACTCTTCTTGGTGAAAATGTGAGTCGTTAAATACATTATTTGCGATAAGAATACGAGTAGCCAATTTGATGGTACATTTTCAGTTTGTTATTTTGTTTATACAGACAATTATTAGGTTTGAGTGTTTGAGGCTTAAATTATATTTAAAAAAATGCAAACTATGTCACTTTAAATATCAAACGGAAGAGTCTGTTGTAAGAATGTCAAATAATTTTTCACTACACCAGCTCGGAAAGGCTTACTTTGCACTTCAAAAACTGATAGCAGAGTTGCATTTTATTCACATATGAGGCAAAGTAAACAAATGCAAATTTTGAGTTGTTTTCTTATGTTTGCTGGTATAATTGACTTTTAAATGATAAGTTTAGATGATAAATATTTAATAACATTCATTTAGATTTGATTTGGTTTGATTTTGTTTGATATTTTACATTTAATATGTGCTTCGGGTTGGTGTGGTGAAAAATTTTGTGTTTCACAAATTTTAATAGTTTTAAGATAAATAATTTAGAAGTTATTAAAAAAATGGGAAAAAAAAAAACCTTTTTGTTCGCCTTAGCTCCAAACCACTAGGCTTAAACTTTTGGAAAAAACAAAATATTGATATTTACCTATCATTATAAGAAATCTACAGTTAAGCAGGAGTCGGAACTCTTGGAACTCAGTCCGTCTCGCGCTTGGCCTGTTATTTTTTTTACGGCAAACTACCTCTGCTGAAATGAGTGCTTTTCATCCCTTGGTTAACAATCTACTATTTAAATCTCGGTCGCAGCTCTCAGATCATTGTAGGTGTCCTATACATACAGACGACCGGTCTGGCCTAGTGGATAGTGACCCTGCCTGCGAAGCCGATGGTCCCGGGTTCGAATCCCAGTAAGGGCATTTATTTGTGTGATGAACACTAATATTTGTTCCTGAGTCATGGCTGTTTTCTATGTATATAAGTATGTATTTATCTATATAAGTATGTATATCGTCGCCTAGCACCCATAGTGCAAGCTTTGCTTAGTTTGGGGCTAGGTTGATCTGTGTAAGATATCCCCTAATATTTATTATTATTATATGTAATTATCTGTTTCTATATACTATTCTATCGAAGCCTATACGATCATTTCAAGATCAGAACTCGTAAAACCCGCTTTTATTATAACCCGTCGAAACGAACCATTCAAAGGTGAAGTTTCATTAGCCATCAAGATGCTATCTTTATTCCATTTCCCTCCAAATCTTACACACTGTCAATACCGAATGTCGCTCATCCTTTAAATACAGCCCAAAATAAGGAAACAAGGGCTACCCAGATCACATCTGCGATATCGAACCTTCTCAATGAAACTACCGTAAGACTTCAACTATTTACTTCCAAGCCAAAACCGGTCTTATCAAGATTGGGATAAAGTTTTACTTCCCTTGAGGCTCCTGACTTTTACATCAGAGATAAGTTTGGATAGAGAGCTTTAGGTCAAAGGAGGACTATGTATTATCGTATATTGCGTTTCGGAAGCGCCCTGTTTTAAGACTTTAGCGAGAATTGGTTATTGAGTTATTGGGAATTCTTAATGAGGTTAAAGGAACTTGCTGATGGACTTGCTGAAAAGGTCAAAGATGCTCTGAAGTATAATGCGGATTAGTGCTTACGGTTACGGTCAAACATGAGCTGACATTAACAGGACAGGATTAAACAGGAGCCTACGGATGACGGTCCAGTTTATTAAAAAATATAAGCATCATCGAAACTTCTCGCAAAGTAGGCTTTCAGGTAACCAGAATATACTACTGGAATAAGATAAGATAAGATAACAATGAGATGAATAAGGTTTATGATGATGATGAAATTGATGAATGTGTGCTGATGCCTACACTACTTAGCGTAAGCTCTAGTAAAGCTTCTTAAATCTTCTTCTTCTTATTCTAGCTCATCGCCGCGTACAGAAAAGCTTCTATTGCTAGGTACGAGCAATAGTCGACTTTGTGACGAGCTAGAAAACTTAGATTGGCCAAAGCAAACTTGCTTCGGATGAAGGAATGTTTTAATTTTAATATGAACGCGTTTAAATTAAAAGTTTAACCATTTTGCAGAATAATTTCAAGTTATTAAAATTTCAGTTGCGCGGGTTAGTTGAGAGACTATCAATAGGTATAAGCAAGATAAGGCCACTACCACGTTTAATATAAATCATCATCTGTTTTTGGGCCATCCTGTAATATTGAAAAAAAAAACCTTTATCAACAAGGGGGCGTTCCTATTTATTCAATCTTTATTGGAAGAAAAAGGTCATGCCATGTAACGGTTCGAACTGACTGAGGTGACGTTTTGCGAATTAGATTGACAATTTTCGATAGAAATGATTTTAAAATAGCAAGAGATTTATATACTACCTAGGTACCTACTCCACGACGCATCAATCATAATATATAATGTGCCGTATTCTCGAACAGAACGATCAAAATTCATACAAATATTTTTCTATGCAACATTTTTTTTTATTCATACTGATATTTAGGTATTCATCCAGCATGGTAATGCTGCGAGCATTATGGGCACTTTTGCACCGGAAGAGACAAGAAACCGGTTTGACTAGTAAAATTATTATTGAGTTCATTAATAAATAAATAAGAAAATGACGTTTCATACCTACAGATTATCTCTAATGTCATTTACTTACCTGGTGGCAGCTTAGTATATTCGTATTCATAAATTTTTACGGGCCTGATTTAGTTAAATTACGTTTTATCCCTTTCTTACAAATACATAATTCAAAATGACAGATAAAGACAAACGATTAAATTAGCTAATCGAGGTTTGTAGCGCGTTTATGAATAAGGGGTGGGGGGGTACTCTATACTTACCATTTGTTTTCCGTCCGACGCTAACAGTATTATTCTATTTTGAACGAATAAAAAGCCTCAGACACCTTACTAATTGAAAATTTGTTGTACCTATCTTTCTTAACATTTAATTAAGTTGTCAAAAGGGTCCGTACGTATTGGCTTTGGCTCCGCGTACGTCTCCCAAATCTCCGGGACTCTGTTGTCCCGGATCAAAATAACAATAAATAGAGTTTCCAGACAAAATAAAAGCTCGTACAAACTACAAAGATTGCATTTAACACGCTCCATCGTCACAAATCCATCTCCGATTGATCAGATACATTTAAAAGCTCCAAAAATCGTTGATCAGATCTGATAAGCTTAATCAGCTTATCTGACTGGCTAATGGAGTGCGAAACGGACTGGGAAAGCAGGGCTTTAAGCTCTGGTTAATACTGTCATACTACCTGCAATACTACGGCGCCAAAATTGTAGAGGTAATATTGATATCCAGAATAGGAAAAGTAAGTAAAGTAATATTATTGGACAAATTTTACATAGATCGACTTAGTGCCCCGGTGCTCATTAAGTGTTGTGGGTACTATACTCTGTATCTTTAGGTATTTAAATAAAAGTAAACAGATAATTTGTACATTTTCGGGTAGTTATAACATTTATTGGTTAACCAACCAAATACAAAACCGCCTGGATCGGTCACTGAACAACCTGACTTCAACCTACATTATTTGATTATGTAATGTTTTCATCTACTCTCAACTGGCTTTAGGAACCATTTGAGGGTAGATTTTGTTTACTTTTATTTAAATACCTAAAGATACAGACAAAATTTGTAGACGACTATATTATTATATATATAATATTGTATAGTTATATGATGTTCTCTGTGTATATACATCTGTGCAAATACTTACCATTTAACCGAAAATACCGATATTTTTAGAATTCAACTAGCAACCTCAGCTCCTATAGTTGTTTTCGCATCCGGAATCCCAAATGTTTTCGCAGTACGGTATCCCGAATCAATTCATTAAGACTTAGAAATTTGGTAAGCGCCGTGGCAATATATAAGGCGGGCTAATTGTGCCAAGCGTGGTAATTGGAAGTTATGGCTGCGCGACTGAGGGCTTTCAGCTAATTCATTACGGTTCGGCAATTGTTTTGTTACTTTCGACGCTGGGTTTAAAGTTTTTCATTAGTTTTTTCGAAGATAAGCGTGGTAGTTTTTGGGCACTTTTGCACTGCAATGGGATAATTCAACTAATATGATTACTTACTCCAAAAGTAGAACCAATAGATTAAAAAAAAAACTGGCCTAGTGCGAGTCGGATTCGCCCACCGAGAGAAATTTCTAGTATTATGAGTGCCCAGGATTGCTCAAAGTACTGCCCTACTAACAAGTTACTATTGAGCCCTGTTTTATTGTAGGAAATTTATTAAGACATTAAGACTGTCAATTTGTTTTTTTGTAAAATAAATATTCGTCAATCAAGCTTAAATAAAATTTTCTCGGAACTTACAAAATTAACGAGTTGAAGACTTGTTTCAAGAAAGTGTTAACTTTTTGTTGCCGTAAAGTTCTTATTTTGAATAAGTTAGTTAAATTTTGAACACTTTATTGTTCAAATTAATTAAGTACTTATGTTCATAACTTTGAAAAAACTTGTACGTAGTAAAATTAATATTTCATATTAGTTTAAAAGTGAGCTACATAATGCCTAATTATGTACAGTTAGTTACATACTCGACTGATACTAGAAATTTCTTTGCTTTTCAGAGATGTTCAAAATTTGAATGTCATTAAATCGATATCGACGTTATATTTACGCAATATTTTTTTTTCACATATTAGAAATGTTTCTAACAAAACTAATTTGCAGTTTTGAACGCATCATAGAGGGTTAATGATATTATGTATGGTGGCGCTACTGCGCCAAAATCCTTTTCATAGTGGATGCTCGCAAAAAAAAAATTCCCTCCTCCCCTCCTCCTTGCGTCGTAATCCTCAGTAATGAGGGTCGTGACCTCCCTTCTGGATTTTTTTTAATTGCCTAAAATAACGTAAAAAATTAGCTTGTGTAGTATTTAAATCTACATGTACTTAAATAAAACCAAAAACCCAATTTGCGAAAGCTTGTAACCTGTTATAGGTACAAGCTCTGGGATACTTCTATTACCGCTACTTTTCATTTAGTCTAATAACCCTTCGAGTGGCATTGTCCTCCTCGAGGTCTCTACGGTAAGTGGCGGTGGCCGCGAGACGGACAGACATAACAAGCCGGTTGAGTGGCGCCGCCATTTTGGAAAAATATACGTCAAGTGGCGGGGCCTCAACGGGTGATCATCGCGAATTTGGCGCGTGTTAGAAATATGACCGTTTCCCAAAAAAAAATCTATGAATGATATATACAAACTATATATCACTGAATTCAGCATAAAATGGGTTATTTGATTGTATACCAATGAATTCTATTCTATTTATGTGAATTATGCTAGACTTGTTCTAATCTCATATTACCAATTTTTTTTCTACTTTCATGTAAAAATACGTATAGTTACGAAATAAAACAATTTATTGTAGAAAAAGCAGTCTTTATGACAAAACAATACATTTAACACGATTCACACAGTTTATTTCACTTTTTATCAGTGCGTATTCCGTTTGAATGTTCGCGGCTCGACGACGGTCGGCGCGTAATGGGCGAGGTGGGGCAGGAACATCACGTCATTTCTAACAAACTTTGTTTTACGCGGGAATTCGACCGTTAGGGAATACCATCCTTGTTTATTGACGAATTGCAAGAGCGAGCAAGCAAGGCATAGTTTTAACGGTTTTATTTTAGGCGCGAAATGCAGCGTCGCACAGAGGCCGCGAGACGGTCTCTGCCAATTACGGGCTTGTTATGACCGAACCTTCTCGCGGCCTCTGCCACGCCGAGGCATATTTAAAAAAATGGCCGCGCCATTTGTCGTACCGTTCAACCGGAGGTGCTGCCACCCGAAGGGATAAATGAAATTTCAAAGGCGACAACTACATCTTAAAGTCACCCCACTATAGATAGAGTGAATAATTTTTTTCCCATCGTAGTTATTTTCTCGGAAACTTTCGTATTTGTCATGCTACTTCAGTCAATCTTAGTACTTTTTGTACCAAGACTAACTGAAATAGCACGACACGTTCGTGCGTTTCCGTGAAAACACGATGGAAAATAATCATGCACTACATCTGTATTGATCTTATAGCTATTTTCTGTCTGTATAGTCTATCCGCCTTATTCATAAACGTCTACTAAAGTTAACAAGCCGATAATAATCGTTTGTCCCTTTCCGACGTATTGGTATGATGGAAAGGGACAAACGATTATTATCGGCTTGTCAACTTTAGTAGACGATTATGAATAAGGGGGTATATCTTTAGGTATTTAAATGAAAGTAAACAAAATCTACCCTCAAATGGCTCCTAAGTGGCTCCTAAAGCCAGTTGAGGATAGATGAAAACATTACTATGATCAAATAATGTAGGTTAAAGTCAGGTCGTTCAGTGACTTATCCAGGCGGTTTTGTATTTGTTTGGTTAACCAATAAATGTTATAACTATCCGAAAATGTACAAATTGCTTGTTTACTTTTATTTAAATTCCTAAAGATACGGACTATACAGGGTGATTCAGGAGACGTGAGCAGGACTAACACTGCGCATTTCGTAAATTATAAGCAACAGTTTCGTATCAGTATTAGTGAGGTTAACGTTAATTTTCTAGTCGTGTTGAAAAAAAAAGTTATTAATTTATTTACGACATGCATGGTCACCCTAAAATTAGAATACTAAACTACCGATATTCCGTGTCAAATTGAATGTCATCACTGTCATCACGGTCTGGTTACTTTTGAAAACTCGTATCGCACTCAAGTTTGACAGTTTATTTTATTCGTAATCAAAATGCTGTCATTACGGTTAAAGAGGTTTTATGTTTATTAATTAGGGCTTGTAGGGTGACCATGATTGTAGAGTATTAAATTTGGCCTCACAGAAAAGTAAAAAAATAGGAAAAAGTGTGGTTGGTTCACCTAAATACGACGGTGGTCGATCAATTATCAGTTACTGAGTGTGCAGGATTAGTCCTGCTCATGTCTCATGAATCACCCTGTAGTATCAGAACAAAGTTTAAAGCGACGCATTAGAAAACGACACAATGTTGGAAGATTCGCCGTCAAGGGGCCATTATTCATCTGCCGTCTCCGAACGAAGTCGGTCGGCGCCGCCTTAAGTGGCCGGCTCCTGGGATGATCTTCTTGTTGCTTATCCCGAATTAGTTGCGCTAACCAGACTAAATAGATCTAGAAATTCATAATAACTAGAAGAGAAACTAGCAAGTAGTATACCTTCTTTAAATATTTTGTTATTTTACACTAGCGACCCGCCCGGCTTAGCACGGGTTATCAAATTATACACGTAATCCTTTCTCAAGAATCACTCTATCGATAAGTAAAAACCACATGAAAATACGTTCCGTAGTTTTTGACATTATGGCGAACATACATGGTATGTTTGTCATAAAGTCAAAAACTACTGAACGAATTTTCATGTATGTATGTGTGTGTACAAACAGACAGACGCGGCGGGGGACTATGTTTCTTAAGAGCCAACGGGAGTGGTCATTTCTCCATACAAACGTACTCCTCGTTTTCCTCCGTGGTTTTTGAAGCTAGAGCAATGATTTTTTCAACACAGATTAATATTGTCAATATCTGTGTCGGACCGTTTTGCTTTTATTAATATTTTTGTTTTTTAAGGCCCTAGAGCCCTTCAAAAATGGCCAAAATGGCCTAATTGACTATGCCGCAATGAGAGGCGTGGCATTCAAAACTGATATCAATTAGCCAAAAAAGCAAAACGGTCCGACACAGATAATTTCATAATCATTTAGATTTCCAAATTTGGTTACGATTGGTTAAGTTTTGGAGGAGGAAACAGAGGAGTACGAAACCTCGATTTTGAGATTTTTACGCAGGATTTTTCGCCTTGTCCTTATCGCACTACTTTTAGGTGCCGCTTCCGTTAGCGAGACGGGTATATTTACCTAAAATATTTAAAACTTAGCTCCTATTTCGTCTTAAGGTAGTGATAATTCAAACAATACATTTTAGCATGGCTCCATAAGCAAAACCTCTTCAACTGTAGATGAGACGTCACGGTGTGTCAACGTCTGTTATGTAAAATTTTAGGACGTCTAGGATACTTATATTTAGGTTGATCTACATATTTCCATATAGAGCATCTAAGTGATACATTATCATACGCCCACAAACAAAGTGTTCACAGTTTTAAATGATTTCAAGAATATTTAAGGATAAATTACATTTATAACTTCACGACATCCATGTGGGTATAACAGAGTTCATACTTATAAATAACAGTTCGAGGCAAAAGCTCGTCTACACTCCGTAAGATGAAGTTATTCCCACTCAAGCGAGCTATCGCCTCAAACAAAACTGTACTGGTTTTGGTAACTAGTTCAATTATCTAGTATCTACAATAGTTTCAGATCGTGATTTCGAGAAACGGATAGTAGGTTAGCAGTGAAAATAACACCGTTTCCTGGCTAAGTGCCTCACTTTATAATAACTTTAATGTTCTGTTGTTTTCCTTTGTTTTTTCGCGTTCTAAGTGCCCACTGTCACTTGTTTGTCTCTACTTAAATACTTTTGGTTCTTGATTATTGTTCTGTATAAGTTCTCGAGTTGAGGTTGTTATTCATTTTATTTTATCACTAAAAAGCCATTCGTATTTTCATTAACGTATTTAAATTTAAATATTATTTTGAGTGTTAATTATTAACATGGAGTAGCAGGATGAATCGGTTAGTGTCTGATTTCATTTCAATATTATTAAAACTAATTTCACTTTCAGAGTCCTCTACAGTGTTGTTCATCAATTTAAAATATTTAAATATTATAGCGTAATTTTATTGTTAATAATTTCTGGAAGTTTGGAATATTTGTTCTGTTTGTTCAGCTTTAATTTCGAGATAGAGAGAAAATATACATTTGCTACGAACAATATTTCTTCACTTCATCTTGAGAGGAGGCGTAAAGGATGACTTACGATAGACCGGGCCGGGCCCGGGTCGAGGCGTCCGTCATGTCATTTTCTATGACGGCTGATCGGTGATCACGTGGTTCTTTCCATAGAAAACGAAGCATCGGAAGCTCAGGCCCGGCCCCGGCCCGGTCTAGCGTGAGTCATCCTTTAAGCCAGGATTTTTTTTAACGAAAAAAAAATATTCCATAATTAAGTATTATATTCCTACATACACATACAAAATTTCAACCGTAAAATAAATAATGCCGACCATATACATGTTGCGCAACCTAATCTTTCCTTTACTTCGATTCTTACTGGTCCTAAATAACCGCAAAGCAAAATAGCACGTCAACAGACCAGATAAGGCTTCACGAGATCAAATCTCGAAATAGCACGAGAGATTTATTGTCTCCTCCCAAAACCCGCGAATAAACCCTATCACATTACAATAAGACACAAATCCGTTTGCAACAGATTCGCATGCACGCAACGCCACCACGTACGCTGATACAATTTGTCAAATTCTCCGTAAGCCACTTTAGGAATTTAAGAAATGCAATATTGTTACGTCTCCTGCGTTTTGACGGGTAACAAACTGTTTTTGGGATGGGTTCGGACAGTGCTTTATTAAGTTAGCTCATGAATATGTAGCTTCGCCGGTTTTAGTTTGGGGTATATTTGTCCAGCACACGCTGGAACTGCCCAGTGCAAAGATCCATGTTTCTTTTTCCCAATGTAGTTGAATTTTGTAAATTTTAATAGGGCAAAATGTAGCCTTATTTTTCGTAAATTAAGTATTACTTAAATATCTGTAAACTGGGCCACAGATGTGTTGAAAGGCTGTTTAGTGCTAACGACTTTATATATTTTGTGATTTTTTAATGAATGTATCGTCATTTGAGGCTCTAGACCCAGCATTCAAATTTTTTTTTTATATTGAAACTTGAAACATTCATAAAACTTAGCAACCTCATACAACCTTCTGTTAATTTTGTCTCTTTCTAACCAACAGAAATGTCAAAATGGCGGTATGGGACAAACGATTACCCACGTTTTGTAACATTTAAGAAATGTTTATTGTAACGCCAGAAATAGTTAGGCGCCGAAAATCCTGGAACTTTCGTTACAAAAATATTGCAAACGGTAATCGGTTTTGGAAATCAATAAAATTAATATAGTTAGTGTTTAAATAGTGATTACGTCACATCACAGAATGAAATTATCAAACTTGTCTTGACAAAACAGAACACTTTGTTTATTCACCTGAACATTTAGATAAGGTTTATTATAAAAGGAATAAGGAATATTGTGCCAAAGATAACAACGTAGCGAGAACACTAAGAGCTATGCTCCAGCAATATTGACTCGATAATAATCATTTTATTCAGCTTCCAAGATTACACCAACTTCAGGAAGTCTGTTTGATAAAGTGTCTGCCGCAGCCATAATGGGTACTTAGTGAGGATGCCTAAGTATCTCAAAGGAGGTTATGAGGGAATTGTCGCCTGCTGTGGTACGGTGCTCGTTAAGGTAACAAATTACATAAGCTACACCTGTTTTTGTAGCCATCTCATGTAAAGCTCATGTAAAGCACTTATTAGTAAGTCATCCTTGTAGAACACAATTATTTTAATTCATAAAACGTGATTTCATGGAATGATATTGTTGAAGAGACTCTCAAATTTTTGAAATTAATTTTATGGGTTTTCTGCAGAAAAATATTTAATTACCTATTAAAAACTGTGATATTTCCTCAAGACCAGTTCAAAAAGCTTTCTAAGAAACACTTTTTACGGTGAAAAATTCGTTCATATTGAAAGTCAAACAAGAATAAATAAATTGTAATTTTAGCTTCGTGCCACCATCAAATCAAGGTAAATCGATTCATATTTTGATTGACAGACCCATTCATATTTGTTAATAAAGAACAAAGGTAAGGTGGTAAGGTTGTTGATTCATATTTGTTTGGTTATTGATTTCCAACAGTAAAGATTCTTATTTAAATTTTCACGATTTTTACACATTATTAAATTGTACAAGGTGACTTAACCGAGATCACGCGACTCACAACTTAATAAATTACTCTCGTCTGGCTTCACACTAAGAAACGCACGCTTCAAACGTGCACGTTCCACGCTGACGCCGAACGCCATTGGTTAAAACTAACGCTCTTTGTTGGTTAAAACTAATGTATGGCGGTCGGCGTCAGCGTCGAGCGTAAACGCTCGGAGCGTGCGTTTCGTGACCGAGGCATTAAGACGAAAGTGAAGGACCCGCGCGAAACCGCCTTTTCATACAAACGTAGTCCTCATTTTCCCCTCTGAATATACATCATATATCATATATTTTGTCAAAATTTGTTGTACATCAACCACAGCTATGTATGTTTTAGTATAATTTAATTATTATTATAATAGATAGAGGAGCCTTTAAACATTTGTATGAAATCTGTATTGCGCTCCTAATTTTAACCAAAATCAAAATATTTAAAAAAATCAAACGTACGGGCATAGCTCTGTTTAAAAACATCCAATTATGTAAAAATATTTTCCATAATGTTAATATCCAGAGAGGAAAATGGGGACTACGTTTGTATGGAGAAACGGCCGTCCCCTTTATTTTTTTATTTTTTTTTAATGTAAGCTTACAGTTACAGACCAAGTCACTTGCACGCTAGAAAAACAGATACATTGTCAAAATAGTAACAATTAAAAACATACAAAAATATAAAATCATGCGCATAAAAATGTCATACACATTAAAATTATATTTTTACGTAGGTACACTCTAAGAAAACAAGAAATTAAAATCAGAAATAGGGTAAAACAATAAATATAAAGTAAATTAAATGTTAAAAAAAAAGATTACAATACATATACAATGTCGTGCAGTATGGAAGTTTAAAAATTGTCTAGCAGTTTTGCACAAGTTTGCTAAACGATCGGCGAACATGTCAGCGTCAACGTGTTGAGTGAGCATAATATGTAGAAATGATAAAGCACGCGTGGTAGGTGCGTGCCTCGCGTAACATGCTTTCCGAGTTCGAAACAGAGCGAGTTCAGCAAACTTTGTCTTTATTCTTCGCCGTGTCCTAAATATTGACATCATAAAGTCCGCTCACACCCACGTCGATTTTCCATTCCGATTACCCAAATCGATACACTTCAGACCTATTTTCAGGTTGGATGCACATAACAAGTCTAGACGAGTAGGCTATTGGGTTGTGACGCGATTAGTGCTAATATAGGCTGTGTGAAGGTGACTTAACCTTTGTTTCGTATTCAGAATTTTATTTGGGGTCAATTTGAAGGCACACAGGCTAATTCGAACATACTTTGACATCAGAATGATATTTGAAATATTTGAATCATGTTATTTAGCTATCGTGCATTTCTCGTACTTATCCGTACATGTATTGACGCGGGCGTGACGCACGATAGCTAAATAACATGTTCATGACAGTAGATTTCATCGAAGAAGACAATGACTGTTCCAGACATGAAAAGAAAAAAATATGTCACAACACACAAAAGTTACACGTAGATAGAAAAAAATCCCACTAATCTGTGACTTAAACAAAGCCACCGTATCTTTTGTTATACTGCTCGAGCAGGTAATTTAAAAGCGTCGCATCCTATAACGCCTGTATTACACAATGGCTGTACTAAAAATATTTAAAATTTACAAACAGCATTTATCACGGCACAAAAGCAGAATTTACACAAAACACTTTGATAGTGTCATGCTATTCTGTAATAGTTGCGACAGAACGGAATAATTCGCTGCATTTTAACCTGCATCTGATACGTCAGTGGGAGCCTCGGGCTACGCGGAAAATTAAACAAACTCGTATGTGGCGATATGAAATAAAGCTGGAATTCCTTTGACGTGAAAAAGCGATAATATCTACTTGCACCGCGTATCTGACGATTCATTGTTTTGGGAAAGCGAACTTTACCTCTTGTTATATAAGGTTGCTTTTGAATTGTAGAACAAAATAAGATAACATTTTAATGTGTGTAAGCAGTTGATTGTGGTAAATTTAAAGTTGATGTTCTCCTTTTTTTTAAAAGGAGGACAATGTATCGATTTTTTTTACAGTAAGATTTGGTGTTTTCTTTTTTGTGTTACCTATAGTTTTTGCAAAATATCGAAGGTATAACAAGAAGGTACCTATAGGTACCAATAACCAAACGTTGGCAACAATAATGTTTTATATTTACTGAGAAGAAAAAATCCTTAAAATTCATATGGAGAACTGTTCATTTTTTTATTGTTTTTTTACAATATAACTAGGTACCTGCAAGTTTATACCCTGACTAGAATGTAGGTTAAAGTCAGGTCGTTTAGTGACTGATCCAGGCGGTTTTGTATTTTGTCGGTTAACCAATAAATGTTCTAACTACCCGAAAATTTTCAAATTGTTTGTTTACTTTTATTTAAATACAGTCTCCATTGTTCGTCTGTCTCTCTGTCACCAGGCTTGTATCTCATGAACCGTGATAGCTAGACAGCTGAAATTTTCACAGATTATGTATTTCTGTTGCCGCTATAACAATAAATACTTAAAAGTACAGAACCCTCGGTGGGCAAGTCCGACTCACACTTGTCCGGTTTTTTAAACATTAGATTTAAAAGTATCTTTTCGAATTAGAAAACTTTGAAAATTTTATTCCTATGTTCTACCATGTTCTACTTATAGATAGTTAAATGAAAAATTACATGGCCTCAGCGGGATTTGCACCCGTTACATTGGCTTGGCGCCATTACCATCGATGGAGCAAAGGCTAAGGTTATAAATAAGTCCGGTCAAAGGCCGTATTTTTCATTTTAATTAAAACCAAAATAACTAAAATCTCTCTCAAATCAACGCAATAAATGTTAGAGAATGACAATGTTATGACAAACGTTCTTCCGTCTCAATTCAATTTATCAATCATTCTTCCTAACAATAGACCAGCATCCAGACGCTTATCATTATCAACCAAGGAACTCGAAGGTTACAAACATCCAGTTTAAGTGCGCTCTACGATTACAAAGTAATTATGTGAATCGAGAGACCAGGATACGGTGGTTGGTTTAAAATCCAGATAATAGACCAGCAACCCGCAGCGATTGACCGAGAATCGTTGAATAAACGCTGGGCAATCCATTAATATACTCGTAGAAATACGAAGTGACTCGGCCCCTTTTGAAATATGACAGATAATACTTTTGCCGGGTTGTACTGAAATGAACAACTTTTATTGGACAGATGAAAAGCTTTAGAAAACGCTTGATCGACCGGGGGCTGAAGATAAGATGACAATGGTATGTCGAAAAGTATGAATGTGTCAGGATGACAGATGCAACGAAAATTGACGTGAATTTTCCACAAATTATGTATCGACAGATGTAGTGCATACTTGTTTTCCTGCGTATTTTTTCGGGAACGTTCGTATTTGTCATGCTACTTCAGTCAACGTCAGTACTTTTTGTACCGAGACTGACTGAAATAGCAAGACACGTTCGTACGTTTCCGTGAAATTACGAAGGAAAACAATTATGCACTACATCTGTAATCTGTACGCTTTGTTTGGTGTTTTCTACACACTGCTGTCACTTTATCTGCGATTTTTTTTAAGTTTTTCATTCAATATTAGATTTTGCTCTATTTCGTTTGTTTTATAAGCTGGAGGCAATTAATACATACCTTATATCATTGTATGTGCAAAGTTTCATTATAATCCAACAGGTATTTTTAAACTGAGAACGAAACTCCGTTTGTATGGGAAGGTGAATTTCGGCCGAGCTTGCTGCGGACTCTTAAATTTGACAAATTGGTTGACTTTGACTACGCTGTCGGTCCGTCTGTCTGTCTGTCACCAGGCTGTAACTCATGAATAGACAGTTGAAATTTTCACAGATGATGTATTTCTGTTGCAACTATAACAACAAATACTAAAAACAAAATAAAATAAATATTTAAGTGGGGCTCCCATACAATACAACAAACGTGATTTTTTGCCGTTTTTTGCGTAATGGTACGGAACTCTTCGTGCGAGTCCGACTCGCACTTGGCCGGTATTTTTATATTTATTAAAAATATTCTTTATTTCTGATTTACCTGAAAAGATAAGACCGATTACCACATTATTTCACTGAACTTCATAAGGCTGACATGGATTGATAAAGGCAAAAAGATCCGCTTTCGGCCCTTTTCAAGTCTCAAGTCACTTTGTCTTTGTAAGGGCTCTTGGTACAAAGCAAATATGACTTTGTTCTGTCCAACAAAGGAACGAATTAGGAAAAATAAAATTCAATTACAGAAAGGGTTATAAAAGTTCTGGTGTAAGAGCGTAACATGATGTTTGATTTTGTTTTCTTTTAAACCGATTCCCAAAATCGGTGGTCGATTTGAAGATATTTCTATTATTTTTGGTATAACTTAGTTTTTTATAAACGGATAAATAACTGTTTGGTAGCAGGCGTAAAATCAATCTGAATAGTTTTTAAGGTGATTACCATGCCATTTACACGTGCATGCAAGAATTCTTTTCCCATTGGCTACGGTATACGGTGCTGCTGCTAGCTCCCAATGGCTACGGTGGCCGCTCACCATCACACTGATCAAACACTTGTTTGCTACTATAGTGATATCGCTATCGTCGATAATATTTGGATCAAACTCAAACTAAACAACTAATATTTAAGATTCAGTGTCCATAGTTGGTCCCCGAAATGGTTATTTGCGGTCTGAAGCCAGATTAATATTATAATATCCTCGCTTTTATAGACAACACCCAATCTCCCGAATAATATCGGCTGCGTCGTGACAAAAGCTACGTTTCTCCACAATAAGTTAACCAAAATAGTTTAATACAATACCCGGTTACTTTGACCCGGGTATAAACCTTTGGCTACGGTGTCTATCTACTTATTATTGGTTAGTTATTTCTCGAACTCGGTTCCCATAGGCTTATAAAATATAATAAAATAATTTTATTTTAGAATAGTTTGTATTTAGATTAACTGTAATTTTAAGTTTTTATTATTTATCGTTTATGTCATGTTATTGTACCCGTAATAAAAATTAGCCCTTTTAAAAAATATTAAACCGGGTCTTAATAAAAATTAGCCCTTTAAAAAAAACTCACGTATATAAACTAAAAATAATATACCTATTTAATAATGTCAGTGTGATCAATGTCTCACGGAAGTTTCCCATCTATCACTCTTGCAATATTGGAGTGACAGGGACGCAGACAATTTTCAATTTTCTGTATGCTTCTCGCCACAGCTATCGTTATATAACATCGTGTAGTTACTTAACTTCAGTTAGAACTTGTTTGATATAATCCTGTGGCATATAATATTCAGTAAGCACTAGGTATTCGATCACAAATCCAGACATTATCAAATGTCTCAACTCAGATTAATATATAGGTATCCTTGCTATCCGAGTCAACTCAATCAACCGAATAATATCGACTGACTCGTGACAAAGGCTTGTTCGAACATCGACAATAAGGCAACCGATATTGACTTCACACAATACCCGGGTATTCCAACCCGGGTATAAACTGCCCGGGCATTAAACCGGTATAAACTGCCCGTGGAGGTTAATTAAAGGGGTTGCTTTACAACTGCGAGACGGACGTTTTTCAATTGATTTGTCGATGCCCGAGTGACGGCGGGGACAAAAGGCAACCTATACCCGTACCACGACTCACTCACAGTGTCAACACTGACATATAATATATGCTAACGTCTACGTAATTTACTTTCTATACATCTCGCTCGCACTAATATGTCAGTACGAGCGAGATGCATAGAAAGTAAGTTACGTAGACGTTAGGAGTTAGTATTTCATTTTTGGCCAACATCTATCAGCATTTACTCATAAGTAAACAAGGCAATTATTAATATGTAAACGTTATTTCACCTTAATGAATTGAAATAGGATGAAAGTCGTATACATATTTATGGACCTGACTGTTCATCATTATTGTCACCCGGCACGGCGACGCGGCATCCATCATTCATGGGCAATGGCTTCACACATTCACTTAGGCCCGGAAAAACGGCCCGGTTAAAAACTCAGTGTGGAAAAATGGCCCGGTCAAAAATTCTGTTCTAAGAATTTGTTATTTTTTATATTCGAAGATGCTTGAAAATAAACTGCCGCTTTTGCATGTTATGGAAAAGTAAATTAAGAAGTTATTCTATATGTTTAATGATCAACAAAATTTTAGAACAACTTAGTAACTATATTTTGTTGTTTCTGTCATGCTGTATGTCACAACTACAAATACAATGTGTAGACTGCGAAAAATTTCCAAAATTTAAAATATTATTATTTATTATTTTGTTTCTCGTACAATGTAAATTATGGCGGAAATATTGCTATTCTTAAGCAGGCCACTGACGAGCCTTCCAAATGGATGCCGTTACAATGGATTCATCCAAATGGACGGCATCCTAATATTAAACATTGTACGTTTGTTAATTAAATATTTTATGGTATAACTAACAAAAAACAATTTGAATCCAGAGTGAATCACATTCATCCATCGAATTGAATTTATCAAATGTATTAATGTAGTAATGTTTGTTTTTTTGTTACAGATAACGGCAGCCATGCGTGTGGCGATCAACAATGAACAACGCAATAAAAGTTAAAATATTGTGTAAACGTGATTAAAAAATACCAGTATGTGTATGAAAAGTGCGAAGAGCTCACGAGAATTTAAATATAAGTAAACTCGTAATAAATGTTGAAAATGGGTGTGTGTCAGCTGATGCTGGTGTTACTTCTGGGCTGGATAACGGGTAAGTGTATAAAAACATTTGAATTTTAATAATAGTTCATTAAAAATGTAAGTTTCTTTACTTTAATTACTTAACTTACAATTGTTGATAAAACTACTTTGCGATTTTTCGGTAGAAACGTGTAAGCCCACAAAGATTGTCAGTGGAAATTTCACTGTTACTTATATTATAATTTCAGTTAAATCTAACACCCGGAAGTGGTTCTAATTTAAGTTACAAGGTATTGAAACACATATAGAAATAAATATATGTACAAATATCGCAGTGAAGCTAAATAAAAGTGTGTAAAACCATTAATACATCAGGCGCAAACATTTAATGTCACTTTTACTAAGAGCAAAAACCTTAAATCACTTAGGACGGGGTTTCAGTGGATTATCATACTGAGGATTGAATCAACCGACACACAAATAAATAAACAGTAACTCTTTCAAGCCTCAGCCACAAAACAAACACATTTAAAAACATTTTCCACATTGTTTAGCCGGCATGACAACACAAAGTAAACATGGGCGAAGTGAAAAGAGAAGCGTAATGCGTCGCTGAATAAAGAACGTATAAAGCGGTCTTATACACAAAATTCGCAATTTCGGGTTTGGTTCCATAGTAAAAGTTGCTCAGTATAATCCCAAAATCTCCCTGGCAACGGGAATGCAGTTATTTTTTAGCCATCCTGTATAATAGTGTGTCTAAAACCCAGGATTTAGCCCCCTCTTCTTCCTACCTTGGCTAAAACTAAAGTACAAATCATTACGGGTTACCAAAAAGCTTACTTATCTCCATTCACAATAACAAAGCTGTACAAAAACACAAGTCTCCGAGCTAAGAGACGCTGTTTAAACATAGATTAACTCTAATTGTTTTATTCAGGATTTATGCCTTGGACCGGCTCCAGGGGGTTGAAAAATTAATCAGCTAAAAGCCTTTTTACTTCGAGGATTAAGAAACGAGTTAATTTATTGCAGATTGAAGTGCTTTAAGGTAGTTTTGATGCGGTTATAGGAATGCAACTTGCTTAATAATTAAATAAGTCTGATTAATGCGCCTTTAAAGACTAAT
Source organism: Cydia splendana (assembly GCF_910591565.1). Taxonomy (NCBI): domain Eukaryota; kingdom Metazoa; phylum Arthropoda; class Insecta; order Lepidoptera; family Tortricidae; genus Cydia; species Cydia splendana. Next base: position 4,574,962 of record NC_085968.1, read on the forward strand.
ACTTTAAAGAAAATACCTAAACGGTATATTAGAAATGGGAAATACGCCTGGGATAGCTCGAAGTCTGGAGGAATTGCCATTGCATAATATAGTAATGTATGCCTGCCTACATAATGATACTCGTGTGATCGTATTGTAAAACTCGCTTTGCTCATTTCATTAACCCACACTCGTATTTTAGGGCCTAATTATGTACAGTTACATTACGTGTATATTACACTGCTTTATCTACACATATTATGAAAAACCTCTTTATGATGTGTTCAAGAACCGTTGCGGGATTGACTACACTGTTTTCAATTGACATTTTTTTCGAATAAAACGTTATCATGACTAATACTAGGATTGAAATCAAATGAAATTCTTTTGTTTTTTAGAGATGTTGAAAGAATGCCATTATAAAATCGAATTATAAGATATACGATAAGAAATGGATTAAAACATTTATTTACATACAATATATATACAGTGGTACTACTAAACGAAATTAATAACTAGCTTAAATCTAAAATAGGCCCTTGAGGCATTGTACCAAGGATGCTGGCGGCATTTCCTCGCTGTATCGCAATGCTGAAAGAAAGAAAGAAATTCGTTCTACAAAACATGAATTGCGTACCCATGGCACATCTCTATATGCTGGCCGGAATTTGCAGTTTTTTTTACGCTTATGATATGTGTGTAATTAAAAATAATGAAACCTTAAAACACTACCTCTCACACACAAGGATATACCTTTCTATTTGATTACTATGTGCTCGGCTAGCATGTAACAATAGAGCGAGTGTAGGGTTTCACATGCGATACTCCGACCTATTTAGATACCGCGCGTGCTGACCATGTCCGATAATTCCAAGATCGAAGTAGGTAGGTTAGGAATATACATTATATATGGGCCTTATAATAGTCTTATATAATAAGAAGCCTCACTATATTGAAAGGGACGGTAATGTAATAAGATGATAGGATTTTATAGCGGGATGCCAATTATGATGGCGGTACCGTGAAATGATTTCACCTTTTTCTTACCACGACGCTTTCCAATAAAAGGTTTCAATGCTGGGTTCTATAATACGATTTATTAATTACTTGACGGATGCTTGTTTTTATTTACAATTAAAGTAACTTTGTTTGTATGGCGGCGTTGTCCCGCTGGGTAAGGTAAGCGCCAGCCCGAGCGAGCCGAGCCGAGAACGAGGGTGCGAGTGAGTGGTGGTCTCCCGAGGCGTCCACCAGCCGTGTCGACAGGGCCCTCATGAAGGCTTTCATTTATCCGCCGACCAGGGAGGGTATTGTCAGTTTACAAATGCCGCAAACTTGTAGTCTTGCAGTACAGAACGTTTGGGTAGTTTAACTTAATTTTCACCGAGGAAAATTAACGGAGTTAAAAAAAACAGAGTGTATTAATTTTATCCATAAAACATAAATAATCACGTTCGCTTCTAGATTCTAACAACAATCACGAGATATAACAAATTTCCGACCTAAATGAACCCAAATTAAGGTCTTTCATTATTATTCTAGACAAAAAGCAAACCTTTCTAAAAATATATCTCCAATATCAGATATTCTTGGCCGTCTTCAAATCTAATAATTCGTTATATTGAAGAAAGTTTGTTGCCAGAGTTCCGGAATGACTTTCCCTGACCCGACGTTATTAGTATTATCAGAAATACAGTTTTCGACAGAATTCTGTGATATTTCATCTATGTTTTTAGGGTTCCGTACATCAAAAGGAAAAAACGGAACCCTTATAGGATCACTCGTGCGTCTGTCTGTCTGTCCGTCTGGCACAGCCGATTTTCTCCGGAACTACTGGACCAATCAAGTTGAAATTTGGTACACATATGTAAGTTTGTGACCCAAATACGGACATGTAACGTAAACAAATGAATTTTAAACATGGGGGGCACTTTTGGGGGGTAAATGAAAAAATGAAAAAATTTAATTTTTCAAACTATATCATGTTACATATCAAATGAAAGAGCTTATTGTAAGGATCTCAAATATATTTTTTTTATAATTTTCGAATAAACAGTTTAGAAGTTATTCAAGAAAATAGGCAAAAAATGACCATCCCCCCCCCCTTATCTCCGAAACTACTAAGTCTTAAATTTAAAAAAAAATACATAAAATAGGTCTATACCTATAGATGACAGGAAAACCTATTAGAAATGTACAGTCAAGCGTGAGTCGGACTTAATTACAGTTTTTGATCCGACCCCTACGGATTTTTTAAAGAGATTTCACTCACGTTTCACATAAAAAATACATTGTTAACAGTGCCGGATTACTTAGAGTAGTAGTTTTCTTATAGTAATTGGTGATAATTTTCTGATAAGATAATCATTTTAAATATTTAACGGTCTTACCTACTTACGAGTAATTGTAAGGTCAAATTAAAAATAATGTTTTAAAAAAAATGTTAAATTGAGAGCTAGCTCAAAGTTTTTTGTACTTGTCGACTTTAATGGTTGAATTAATAAAGACTTTGTAACCAATAAGCAAAACAAGCACGTGCTTACGGCACCACGTTCAGGGGGGGCACCAAAATGCCAGGTTGAAAAAGGTGAACAAATTTTAAAATTAGGGACAGACACATCGTTTTTACCACACGATTTTTTTAGCTGTCCAAAAGCTAATTTGCAAAAATAATGGCGCGTAATTATTTGGGAAACAATCGGTCGCAGTAGAAGAGTCGTGATTACATGCATAGATTCGATTTCAACCCACTCTTTTGCGGTTCGGCGTTAGGTCTTATGCGAGGCCTTCTGCCTTACGGCAAAGTTGATCTTCTGCCTTAATTACACTTGGGCGTGGATCCAAATCCAAGCTTTCCTCTTTCGCAGCTGGGCCTACTGCCTTTCTCACACTTCGCCAATTCAATTCCAAGCTCTGCTTTCCTGCATATTTTATGCATGAAAACAACCTCGCTGAGACCCTTAAATATCGAGCCCTATGCGAAGCTAGGCTGATAGAAAACTGTCCCATCCCTTCCTTGTATGAAATCCTGGATTCGCGCTTGGTTGGGACTAAAACTAAAATTGCGTTTTTATATCGAAAAATTTTCGCGCTCGCTTCGCTCGCGTTTTCAATAACTTTATAAGGTATGATAAAGGTGACATTCGGGTGGCGACTGCAGCAACATTACTCTGTTGCAACGTTACTGCTGCAGTACTGTCAACTTCCGTGATAAAATGATGTGACTGATTTCCATACTAAAAGTAAAAATGTACAACTGTCTATCATATTGCGTTTTTATATCGAAAAATTTCCGCGCTCGCTTCGCTCGCGTTTCTATTACTTTCTAAGCTATGATAAAGGTGACATTCGGGTGGCGACTGCAACAGCATTAGGTACTCTGTTGCAACATTACTGCTGCGGCACTGTCAATTTTCGTGATAAAATGATGTGACTGATTTCCATTCTCAGCTGTAATGCGGCAATGAACTTCTCTCAATTTACCAAAAAATCAATGTAATCTTGATGACCCTAGGGAGAGGGGGCACCTAGAAATGCTTAGGGCATCAAAATATCTTAATCCGGCACTGATTGTTAAAAATTGTGTAATATACGGAACCCTTGGAACGCGAGTCCGACTCGCACTTGGCCGGTTTTTTTTTATAAAATCAACTGTAAGCCCTCGAATTTAAGGTTAAATTTATAACGGACGACGAGTACGGTTGACGAGTTGACGAAGAGAGCGGAATTTTAAATTTCGAGTTGACATGTCGACGATTACCTTTTTTTACGGATAAGGATTGACGTTTTAATTTATTTGGCGCTAGAAATTTGGACTGTGAAATATGTAGATTGACATTTCAAAGACCGGATGGAATGGATTAGAATCGTTTGGTCGTTTGATAAAATCGATTTATGAATAAATAAAACGAATAGCAATAATAAATCATTCTAAGCGTGGTATTTTGTCATATTAAAAAAATATTTATATTTCAATAGTTAGCAACTCTTTAGAAAACTACATTTTGATGCGTGAAAGGTAGTCTAATGTGAAGTGTAAGCAATTTTTTTTGACAAATAGTTACATTCTCAGAGTCGTCCCAACTTTGACACAAAATGAACTGCTCTATTTTAAAAGGCATTAAAATACGAGAGAAGTGAGTTTCATAATAGGATCACACAAATGTTTTAATGCCTAATTATGTACCTACCTATACAGTTACATACACTATTTTATCTACACACATATAAGCTCAAGTAAACATCATGACCTGACCTGCTTATGTATAAATATGATGATAGATAATGTAAATGTCTGCAAAGAATTTGAAGTCGACATCCCGCTTTTAAGCTAGCGTTGGGACTATTAGCTCAATCCTTCTCATGTGTGCGAGGCCTCTTTTCCTTTTCACCCCGGCCTGAGTCCATATTCAATTTCTCCTCCTTACATTTCCACCGCTCAACGTCAGCGTCGGACGACCTTCAGTGACAGGTCACTAATCTCGCTGGTTACCTAAAATTGTAAGTTACTGGCTAAGGAACATTTTGAATAATATGTACTTCTTTTACACAATATGTCAAGACAACAAACACCATTCGTTATCATCACGAATTGTTTTTATTTAGTTAAAATCCTTATTATCTTTATACTGCTCGTAATTTGCGGTTTTTGAACGCACAAGTAAGTAGTGTGTAGATAAAACAATTAATTACCAATCTCTTTATTTACTCCTACTTTTTGATGTACAGACAACGTCAATACTTAACGTATTGAAACAACGCACCAACCTGAAATTCTTTTCTGAATAAAACATTTTCTGTACAGTATGCATTCTAAAGTATCTACAGAGACTTTCAATGCTGACTGTACCTACTGTTTTAACAAATAAACTAATAGACGGGAAAAGCACAATAAACTTAAAGTTTAATAGTTTTGAAGAATTTTTGGTGTGGGTAATCAGAAAAAAATGATAACACAAAGAGAGTAAGCTAGTTAAAAATACCGCCAATTTCACAAACGATATATCAATATCACGCAAATCTAACGAACTAAGATGCCAAACTAGTCCCCGATAGGGACAGTTCGTTTCTTTGAGGTCGAGAATAAATTTTTACATCAAAGCATCCCCAATAAAGAGGCTAGGCCGATAACAGGAGCCAGATTCGAACTGAGGAATTCATGTAAACTTGATCGTATTTTGCTACCATCCGCCAGCGCTTCTTGCTGGTACTTGTATATTGGTGCGAGCGAGATGCGTTGCTAATAATGAAATATCAATAACAGATTTTTATGTTCGAACGCTGCTCTAAGGAGTATTGTTATGTAGATGGTTCGTTACCATTTTTATCTCCTTTCAGGCTTATTATTGGCCTTCTTTTGAGTAAAAAGGAGGTAAACAGAATTTGTTTTTTACGGTTGGCAGGGATACGGACATTGTCCTTAAGGTTTTATTGTTATGTAGGGGAACTATTAAAACTCAGTGCGGCATCAAAGTTCTAACTGTCGTAGAATTTGATGGCAGTTTTTTCAAGTTACCGTAATAAAGTGGAAGGTATAACACCCATCTGCTTACATGCTCGGGAGTGATGATAACACTTCAGTAACGTTTTAAAGTCGGATTATAAAATATACTTTTTTAACACATGCTCGTAAAGAGTGTTATACCAAACATACAGGGAACAATAGTCGTTACTTCCAAGGGAGGAGTCAGATTTTTTTTATCAAGCTTATATATAAGACTGGTTCAAAATGTTATTTTGTTGAACATTTAAATACGCGGCTTGGCACGAACGCGATAGAAAAAAAAAGATGTCTAATTTAAGGTAATTAATTTAATCTTTATTTCAGAAAAACAAGATATGGCACCCACACAAAATATGCGACGGAAGAAATGGCTATCGCATGGGTTTTTACCTTTTAACTGAATTGCTCTGAAAATATACTTCTGTTTAAAAATGTTCTTGTTCGATCTCTCGGATATACAGGGTGATTCATGAGACGTGAGCAGGAATAAGTCTACACAATCAGTAAATGTTAATGAATCGTTCACCACAATATTTAATAAAACAATCACGTTTTTGTTCTGTTGTTAAACTTTTTGCTAAGGACAAATTTATTTATCTACAATCATGGTGACCCTACAATATTTAATTGACAAAGATTTTAACCTTTTTAACCGTTATGACAGCACTTTTAATATGAAACAATAAAATGTGTATGTGTGCTAAGTGTAGCGAGATACGATTTTTCAAAAGTAACCTGACTGATGTCATTCGATTTGGCAGTTGTAATGGATAAAACTAAGAGGGAGACCATAAATGTCGTAAATAAATTAAAACTTTTTTTTAAACAGTATAAAATAAATTTGTGAGATTAACCACAAATACTGGTACGGAACAGTTGCTTATAACTTACTGTATGCGTAGGCTTGATCCTGCTCACGTCTCATGAATCATCCTGTAGAACTGTAAATGATTTAAAATTATACATGTTTTCGTGTTTTGAAGATTTTGGTTAAAGTCTGCCCTTGCAATTGTTTGCATGGCATTTGTCCTCGATTTAAAATGAGTAAAAATTAAATGTAGGTACTAACGAAAAGTTTGCATTAGCCAGTCTGTTACGTCATCCTTACCTGACTTCTTGTAAAGATTAGACCACCACGATTAGACGATAAAAAAGCGACCATCTTAAGCCCTCTGTTCGGTCATGCCACCTTTTTATCGACTTTTTGTTGATGTATCGGTAAGCGGTTACTTTTTTAAGGAGGTGAAATGGGGGGACGGATTACTTACGGGGGGAGAGAGTCCAGTTTAGTAATAACAAAGAGAAGTCAGTTTAACGGTTTTTATCTGGATTCTGGTATCTGGGATTTAAATGGATGCTTTTCAAATTAAGTACATCGATTGTATCGACTTACGATATCAACTAACGTAGGTACGACACTATTTTGGATCATGGCAAAGTCAAATAGTTTTAAGTGTTGTGTTGTTGCAATGTTTAAGTTATTTCAAGTGGTTCAATGGTGTATTTTTTACCGTAAAAACCAGTTTTAAGTGAAAACGCATTATCCCTAGTTACAACTAGTTTTCCGTATCGACTCAGTAAAAAACGCCTTTTCACTATTTAGTTAAAACTACTTTTCTGTAAGGCATCGGTGAAAATTAGTTTTAACTGGGATTTTTTAGCCAAAACTAGTTTTCTTAAAGTACCTACCTTGGTGAAAACTAGTATTGACTCACTGACTAGAGGATACACATAACGAAAAAAGTTTATTTTCTAAGTTAACATTATAACAATATTTTTAAAAATGACCTATAGGACATTTATTATTTTCAAAAATAACCCACGTAAAGTTTGTTTATAATAACCGTACTTGACAAATTACCTCGTCCCGCCCACAATTAAGGGCCTTCCAAACAGCCCGATATATCAGAGGGTACAAACACACTGAACGACATAGATGTAATAAATCGGAACGGAATTGCTTCCGAGTGCCGTGCCGCTGATATAGTACCAGCTGATCCTCCGACCGACGTAAGGATCGTACCTATTCGACATTTACGAATATAACTTGTAACATGCCTCAATTTATAAAAGAGATTGATAGTGACATCGCCCTCGCCAATAATGCAACAGGAAAGGTGACATTCGGATGTCAACTGCAGCTGAATCACTGTAGTGACGTTGCTGCGGCGGCATTGATGCCTTTGATGTATCTGTCAGTTTCCTTGATAAAATGAGTGACGTTTGCCGCCGCATTATTGTAGCGACTATAATGTATGAATGCAGTTTTTCTTGTTACTAAAATCGATGACATGGTTCCTGGGAAGAGATCGTCGTATGTCTTATAGTTTCGGATTATCCCATACTGACCGATCTAAGGCGGCCACCCTGTATATAATGTTAAAATATATCCCTGATCTCTTTATTATTAGTAAGTACCATGGACCTAGAATACTACGGACGTAGTTTTGCTAAGACAAAAACTGTGATTCCATCATCCACCAATTTCCTAGTATTTACGCGTGACACACACACATTGACAGTTATCTCAATGCCCTCATCCACCAATTTGCCGTCAGACGGATCGAAACGTCAGTGAAGTAAATTTATCCAAGAAAAATGTAAAATATGCCGGCATGCGTAGTTAAATCCTGCAAGAATTGTACCGATCGAAAGAAAAAAATTGACGGAATAACTTTTCATAGCTAATTTTATCAATTATCACGGTAAGTACATAAAATCTCCATATTTCATTGTTTATAAATGCGAAACAGGAGTGTGGCCAGTAAGTTGAATAGGGTAATTTCCCGAAAGTAGGGTAATTGATGCCCTTCTTATTAAATCATTATGTATATAAGAGATCATTTAGGATATTTAGGTAAATAGCTAAATTTTATATTTTGCATTTCAAACTAGGTCGGTATGGTAATTTCCCGATAATAAGGAGATTAAAGACGTTTACATGAATAATGTTTGATAGTTAACGTTTATTTGTTATGTAAGGTAAACCATACTCATGGTGCTCGACGCGGTCCCAGTCCAGTACATGTCATCTTGAAACTGAAGTCATTGTCAATACAGGTGACAGCAAGGTGTCATCTATTGGGCATTAACATGTCGAGCACTAGTACATTAACCTTATATTTATTTTTTGTTTAAAACCAGATATGTTACAAGTTAAATATCATTAGGTATTGAAAATAATATTTGCACAAAGTAATTGTGCAACAATGCGCATTTTTCAAGACCTATAAAATCAGTTAGGTACACACTTTTTTATTGTCTAACGTAAAACTGTCCTATTTTAATATTTGAAAACAAGGGTGATATTGAAAATAATTGTTTCACCATTAGGGGAGAATTTGTGTTACATGGTTATCACTCGTCTACACGCACACTTTCAAACCGTCCGCCATTGCAGTGTCACAGTTTGTCTTAAGTGACATTCCCTCTGTCAAATATATAACTCTATGGTAAGTACCTAATGTTAATGTTAAGCTTTCTTCTGTTATGTTATGTTAAATTTCCAATTTTGAATTTTAAATATGTATTTACCACGTAAGTGCTTTGGTGCTATACTGTCAACTTATATACGAGTATGTGTAAAGTTTTAATAAATAAAATAAAAATAAAATAAAATGTTTAACGCATTCACTGCCAGGGGGCGTGGCCTAGGAACAAACTTGTATGACGGTGAACGCACATGTGCGTCGGGGGCAGTGAATGTGTTAATCCGTCACTCATATTGTCAAGGAAATTAAGAGAAATACAGTGGCGGCATCAACAGCGCCGCAGTAATGTCACTCTTTGAACAATCATTCCGTCACTCATTTCATCAAGAAAATAGTCATCTGTCACCAAGCCTTTCACGTTCTAACAAATATGTAACTGCGAAAGTGACACAGGTGATAAAAATGCGACCATGATACCGCTCGTATTGATGTGATTGATGTTAATGTGTTGACATCCAAATGGCACTTTTACGCTGCTGTGCAGTCACAATCTAACGGCATGGCCACTACATTGCGCGACTGGCTTACTAAGGCGAAAACCATAGGTGGGAACGAAAGATCCGATCTCGCTCCAAGCTATGGTTGTCGCCTTAGCCGAAGCCAGTCGCGTAATATCGTGGCCAGGCCGTAAATGTCACCTTAACGCAACAATTTTATTTCGATATATCTTAGATTAAATAAGACCTATATTTTTTTACATTCTATGGTCCGTAACACAACACGTAACGATTTTAAGGGAACATTGTTGCTCACGTCAATGTCGTTAATAAAATTTGTCACACTTTTCCTTAAACGTGTCGCGCGTGTGCGAAATTTGAAATAAGCCGTGTGTTTCGGCACTCAAGCGTGTCAGTGGAGACGTAATGCGAACCAAGAACTTTTTGTATTACTATTCAAATCGGGAAATGTGGCGTAAATGTCACATTGCTTGACATAACCCCATTGTGGGCGATATTAATCAGAATTTCATAGCAATCGTGACACATAGAGTGGTTATTAGTGAAACATTAATCTATCTATCTATCTAAACTAATCTAATCTAACACCTTTAAAAGAGCAATTCTTGTTTATTTTCGGGGATCTCGGAAATGACTCTAACGATTTCGATGAAATTTGATAAATCGATCTAGCTAGGTTTTATCTCTGGGTAAACGCGCATTTTTGAGTTTTTTTATGCTTTTCGAGCAAAGCTCAGTCGCCCAGATTATTTTAAATTAAAACGGGACTTTACTGTGAACGATGTAAGTAAAAGCATGTCACGCTCCAAAAGTCGTACGTACGATTATAGATGTTTTTGACGATTTAAGCATTATCCCCATCTGCGTGTAAAATAAATGCATCCTTTAAACGGAGATAACTGAAGAGAATATTTTCATATCATAAATTACTCAAAGCGGAGATAACGGAGCGCTCTGCCAGAACGCTTTGCCAACTATTACTGTTATGCAAAGACTGCTGCTCTGAAAATTGGGAGGTTTAGAAAACAGTCCTAATCCGTGGAAATAGACAAGTAATAAATAAAAAAAATATTAAGGGATATCTTACACGGATCAACCTAGTCCCAAAACTTGTACTATGGGTGCTAAACAAAAATCTTAATTTGGACATGAATGGACATGACTAAAATGCCACGATCTTGTTCGAAAAAGTAATTCTATTCAGTGTTATTCTAAATAAGATTTCTACTCGGAAACCCGCGGTGTGGCACTGTCCGTACCGATCACTAATGATGATTGGGTAAAGAGAGGTGGAAACCGTTACGAAAGTGAACGCTGGGGCCAATTGCACAAAGTTAAAGTCAAAAATTTATTCTTCAATTCAGGCACATTACAATGCGCTTATGATTCGTCAAGGAAGAAAAACTACCACCGTTACTAGAGTTACTGGTCCTTCATCATATACAGATGTAGTGCATCATTATTTTCCATCGTATTTTCACGGAAACGTACGAACGTGTCTTGCTATTTCAGTCAGTCTCAGTACAAAAAGTACTGAGGTTGACTGAAGCAGCATGACAAATACGAACGTTTCCGAGAAAATACGTACATACCTTGAGTACCTGCTTCTATTTGTAGTTGATGAAGTTTCCTGGATCTCTTTTGAAAAGTACCTGTATCACGAGAATGTATAATAAAAGGTGTATGTACAAAACAAAGGTTACATTATATTACTTATTTGAATATACTCAGTATAAAACCTAATTTTTAAAGACTCAGGTACATTGTATTACTTTTGCAGATGAAATCCTTTGTCTACAATTTTACCAAAATTTTCAATAAAACTACGAAAGTTTAGATTGGTCCCGAATCCCAACAAACCTTTAATTTAATACATTTAGCCCCTACCAACCTAACGATTAGCACATAATTTCAACGGAATATCTAAATTAAGCCCTCTATAAGTCAACATGGCCAGTGTGGGGATGAAATAATCGTAGTGATATTGTTCGCAATATTGTTGGCGATAGCGTATAATTTTCATCGAGAGAACTAAGTGCGGATCGTTTCTGATATGTGGTGTTTATGCAAGGGAGTAAGCAAATAAACTGCTATGTCTAAGTCTGTTGTTTGGATATGACGTTTGACTTGGCGAAGTCGGTATGTTTGAACATAAAGATGGATGGCTTACATCCAATAGAAATGTACTAGGTAGTACCTACAGTTATGGATGACTCACGCTATTGGGCCGGGCTTGGTCCGAGCCGTCCGACACTTCGTTTCCTGTTATGATGGGCGATTGGTGATCACATGATGCTTTCTATAGAAAACGAAGTGGACGTCTCGGCCTGGACCCGGAACGTTTGATGTGAATCGTCCTTAATGCGAGCTAGTCCGTTGTATGAGGTTCTGTTGGCAGCCCCATCGGCGACTTTTTCCAAGTACGCTTCCGATTTTCTATTTACCTTGCGGTCTAGTGGTTAACCTAAGCTCATAATAGAAATGAATCCGCATAATCATATCTAGCAAGGAAAACTGATTTAGTATTTTTAAGTTTTATCAGATATTTACATGATGAAAAACTACGATGTAACAAGAACACAATAATATTTCTGACTCATTATATTTTTTTTGCACTCACACCTGATTCGTGCTACAGTTTTACAATGTATAGCGATGACTTTGAAGCTTGAAAGTTAAGAAAAGAACTGGTAAAATACCTAGCACTCCAACGCAATTGAGTTAAAACTTATTCGAAGAAAGTTTGGTCCTAAAAATATGTCTCAGATACGAAAGTTTTCATAAAATTTATTATGATAATTCTGAATTCTCTTGGCTAACCGATCTGGGATTAGTCCTCAACCCATGCGATGTTCTAATTAAATAAAATGTTATCCAGTCGCTCAACTTGTACTTGAGACAAAAAAATGATTTGATCTTTGCGGCCTCGAGGGACAAAACGCAAATACTATTATATTTCTAGAATCCACAACGTAATATTGAAAGATTTTATATTTTAATATTACTTAATTTTGTACGAATTAAAAAAGGTTAAGGAAGGTTATTTATCAATTATATCATTTACTTTTGATCACGACATTACTCGTTTAAAACGAAATTAATAATTCTTTTTTGTTAAATTGTTTGATTTTACTTCGTTACATTTCATTTTTTCTTACTCTAATTTTAGGTTCGCACAGTCTACCTTTGTTAGAAAGTTTGTTAGATTTAATTTTATAATATATTGTCTTCTTAACCTCTGCAAAATAAATATTGGTCATTTTATTGTTAGTAAAAACTTACTTTTTAGTCGCTTTTCAATAATTTACCTGTATTTACCTACTTATATAAAAGTTACATAACAGCCTCTAAAATACCAAAATAATTTTGCTAACCCGTATTCAGCTTATCATAATATTTATACCAATATAACAGCGAATTCTCCCGCCCCTATACGCTTGGTAGCTGACTAAAACAGAAAATGATACATGCAAATAGGCTATGGTCCCATTTGCTGGGATGTTGCGGTCCCATAAATTACGAAGGCAATTGTTTCGTACACGAACCTATTGTCCTTTGGTTGGCTATTCTTTTGATACGTTTAAACTAACGGGATGAAAGTAAACGGGATAGTCAACGCTTTATGTGGACGATTAATGATATTCGGCATTTGTTTTTAAAAGCTTTTTAAGAGGAAACGTGAGTTGTGTTTTAAGCAATACAGAACAAAAGAAAACTCATGTTAATTTTGGAACAGGAAATTGAAATTGATCTTTGAAATTGTACATTTTGGCGAAAAGCTCTCATTTCCTGTAACTTTGTTTACTTGACATGTCCATTGATTTCTAAGTGTCATTATTTATGTAGGTTCTAGGTTCCTTTCTTAAGAATTATTTTTTAGTATTTATTGCGAATAGCACATACTGTTCCGAATGAATGTTATATACCTATAATAGTTAGTATGTATATATTAACTACTACAATATATAACATTTATTCGAATATAATTCTGATGTCGGCTGTGTACGTTTAAACTGGCCTAAAAATATCGAGTAGGTACGTAGCGCTACTACGAGTGCAGCGGGAGTTTAACATTTTTTAAAGGTTTTCATATTGTTTTGATAAGACTTTGACAGGCCAATTCGAACGCACACTGACGTCAGCCGGCGTATTATGGATGGCTTTATCCATCTTTATCCACGTGATAAAATAACTGTCAGTTTTAACACCGTGGGATAGAAAGTGACGGACACCGTTTTATCACGCTGTCACGTAGACAAGAACGACCATCATATCCGTACAGTATGCTATTTGAACCATGTTATTTAGTTATCGTGCGTCTTCCCCGCGCCAACACACGTACGACCTTGACAATTAATATTAGGTACTAAGGCCCCGTGATTGTTTAGATTAGATAATTTATGTAATTGTATTGTAATTTGAATTATATCTTATGTTATTGTTATTAATTTTTCTAATGAAGTTGAATTATAGAATTGTTGACATTATCAATAGGGAGTATTACTGCAATGTTCTGCCGCCAGAGTGCAGCATTAATTTGTTTAGTAAACCATAGAGTAACTTATATACATACTAGGCCTTAAACAGTTTTTTGACAATTTTTCACTGTGACATTGATGCACCAAGGCGGTTTGTTTACAGGTGGCCTACCGCAAAACGCGAAAATTGAAATTTCTTTATCTGCCTCTCTATCGATCGAATAAGCAAGAGTGATATCTAGAGAGGCAGAAACCGAACTTTCGATTGTCGTGTTTCACGGTAGGCCATGTGATTGACTTAGTGACGCATGATGTGTCATTGGTGATGTCAATGAGGTTTGTTTACTGTATGTGCTAGTGGTGCCAACTACGCAGAGCTTTGCCTAATGTTCCCTTTTTATAGTTATGTGAATTTATAAATTATTGGCATGTGAATGTAAATTTATTATCATTCTGTAATTAATTATTGCAAAGTAAGTAACTGAATGCGTATGATTAATATCAATAAAAAACTGTCTATCCAAGACCAAGTACGAGTGAAATGTACGATACCTAACTTAATGATATAAGTTATACATATGTCATTATAATATCAGTGTAAGTTTGAACAAAATTGGCCTGTGAGTCACGACACTCACGTCATAGGGTATCTCATTCGCACCAATAAGTTCGAGCGAGATGTCTAATGGCACGACTCTGATTGCTCGCACAGATTGGTGCTCGCGCAATGCAATATTCAAATCACAAATTATTAAAACAGAATTGGCCTCCATATATAAATAATATTTGCTGGCACAAATAATGGGCTTCGCGTTTGTGATACTGCCTAAAGTTGCGAATTTACAATTTCATGAAAGATAAATGAATAATAATTTAATATTCCATTAACCGCAGAGCAAACGTTGGTAACCGACTAATTATATGTCAGCTAATTAAGCTAAACTACTAACTAACTAATTGTGGCCACCTATTCTGTGACTTCCATATTATACTGATAAAATAATTAGGTACCGAATTTTGGAGCAAATTAGTTATATTTTAGTCTAAATTGACTTTTACGTAGGGACGTTTGACTTATTACGATTTGTTGTTTATTGTAAAAATTAGGAGCAAATAACCGATTTCATACAAGTCTTAAATGCTCCTAAGGGCTCATTTACGGGACGGTGCGAGAACCGCACGCGAGTTTCATGACATTGCGTTACTTGATCGGTCGGCTGGTTTGATGTAACCTCAATGGTCCGCAATGTAATGCATGCGAGCTCGCGTGCCGTCTAAAGGTGACAGTCCATTTCCAACGACAGCAGCACTACCATTTTTACTATGGAAATTGACAATAACACCGACGCGTTCGTACTAGTATTGCAGCTGCGGTCAGAAATGGAATGTTACGCTAATGAACCCTAACTGTGGCATGGCTGTGGTTGATATACAACAAATTGTGTCAAAATATTTTCAATGATGTTAATATCCAGAGATGAAAATGAGGACTAAGTTTTTATGAAAAGGCGATTTCCCGCGGTCCTCCACTTTCGTCTCAATTTACTCATTTTCATATTATATCGAGGTGAGAGTGTTGATACGCTAAAATTAGTCAAATATAGATGGTCAAGCAAATCTTGTCAGTAGAAAAAGGCGCGAAATTCAAATTTTCTATGGGACGATGTCCTTTCGTGCCTACATTTTTCAAATTTGCCGCCTTTTTCTACTGACAAGATCTGCTTGACCCGGTATATATACTAGACTCACACACGCTTTGCAATGCATGGATAGACCTATTGTGTTCCCAGTATACGGTATACTATTTTTGTTTTCCCAGTATTATGCTATCAACAATGGATAGTCCTGTCCCTTACAAAGGAATGCCTGCTCCGCATTAGCATAGGGACTGCTAAGTCGACCAGAAAGTGAGTTGGGGGAGAAAACAAGTAGGTATCATATCCTGAAGCTGAAAAATTATAAACCTTACTACTATAATAATAAGGTCCACCAGTTAAGAGTGATTTCGTGTACGTATGGGTAGTTTGTTTGTGAGGAATGTGACATGTTTGCTTATTCAGTTTGTACTTAGACTTTATTAGGGAAAATTGATGTGTTTAGCTTTTTTATGGGGTTTTTATTAAGTTACTTACTAAATCCGGCATTAAGAGAAAACTAAAGTCAATACACTAACGGCTCGATTCGGAAAATGAATTAGATTTCTACTAGACTTCAACAAGTTACGATACGGATAATTTAAAGATATTTGTAAGCTAGATATATTATGTCAAATTTGACGTTTCCGCGATTCTGGAGATCCTCGAATCTTGAACGATTTCGACAAGTTATGACTTAGATATCCAAGTCACATCTAGTCGATATCTAATGTAGATCTAGTTGATCTCTAAATCATCTCAAGATCTTGTGATTATCTCGAAATCCGAATAGGCCTGTAAGCGTGGCTACGGGATAAGTATGGCTGGCCTTCACATTTAGCGCCTGATTAGTGTTTATTGCGAGTTCATAAATTTGCCTCTAAACGCAAGTAGCAAGTATAGAACTCGCAATAAGCACTAATCAATGCTGTAATGTGTCAAACACGCGGCGTGTGTGATCCACACTTACCCGCGGTATTGAACAGGTTTACCTCTAAAATAAGGCGGTTCGTATAGTAGTTACGCGGTGGTTTTCTAAAGAAGCTAAGTTTTTGGACATCAAAGAGTCCATTGTTTACCATAAAAACTTTTTTTACCAACAACGTCAAATAAATGACAGATCTATATACCGGGTGTGGCCTGTAACACGAGCAAATAATTAAAACATATATTGTACTCCTCAAACGGTGACACTTTTGTTCAACAACTTTTAAAAATTATGAAGTATTTAGACTCCTTATTTTTCATACAAAATAAATATTATCTTCAATGGACGCCATCGCCACGCCATATCATTGTGATTGACGTTGCTTGTCACGCCTTAAACATAACAAAATTCGCAATACATTGCGTCTTAGAATAAATTTTAAAGTGTATTAAAAATCAAACCACAAGTTATTTTTAAAAGTCGCTGAACAAATGTTGGTCAGTATGAGGAGTACAGCCTACAGTTTAATTTTTTGCTCATATTACAGGCCACACCCGGTATAAGAAATTAGCTCAAATATATTATGTTCTTAGGCCACATTTAAGGACTGCGACAGCAAGCCAGTCTGCAGCAATGTCATGCTGCAATACTGCAGCAATGCCTTTAGGCCCTTTAAACTTTAACATTACACTCGTTTCTGACCCTATACTTGGACCCACTATACTTTAGGGCAACTATAACTACACTTGCGCAGTACCCTCACGTCCCGCGGTATGTATAAGATCGAAACGTCAGTTGCAAATTGTTTCTCAAACTATCGTGACTATTACTGAATACTAAACAGATTGTGCCACAGACATTTTACACAGTAGATTACCCGACCATAGATACTAATCTGTTTACAAATAAGATTCGAACTTCAAGATATTCACAAGAGACGACACGTACTAGATCCATTCTAGATACGTTATAGTTTAGATATCAACTAGTTCTCTTTTGCAGCGCAATTCGGGCAACCAATGTCACTTTTACGTTAGATAGAGTAAGATATTTAGATGTGAATTGGATCTCTGAGTCATATCCTGTGGAAATCGTTCAAGAGTATCTCCAGAATCGCGCAAATGTCAAATTTGACAGGTTAGATCTTAAACATATCGTTATTGTATCTTGGTGATGTCTAAAAGATATCTAATAGATGTCTATTTTAAAATCCGAATCGGGCCCTCAGACTCGCGACTCCAGGATACCAGCGCATTGCTTATACCAACTGAGCTGCCGAGACTTACCCGATGCCTGCGAATATTTCCACCATATCCTTCATATGCGCCTTAGGACCTTCAGTTGGTAGCGCGATGGGCCGGTATTCCGAAGTCTCGACTGTCTTGAGTCCTACGGCTCGATTCGGAAAATGAATTAGATTTCTACTAGACTTCAACAAGTTACGATACGGATAATTTAAAGATATTTGTAAGATAGATATGTCAAATTTGACGTTTCCGCGATTCTGGAGGTCCTCTTGAACGATTTCGACAAGTTATGACTTAGATATCCAAGTCACATCTAGTCGATATCTAATGTAGATCTAGTTGATCTCTAAATCGTCTAAAGAACTTGTGATTATCTCGAAATCCGAATAGGCCTGCTAGTCTCACCCAGACAGTAAGTTTTCCACTTTTCCATTGTTTGTAAACATTCTGGTATACTTCCGTAGTGTTCCGCAGAACACGACTCACTGTCAGTTTTACTACATTCAGAACTTCCAAGCTTTGAGTATGTGTGAGTTAATTTTGAAAAAATAAAAGGATGAGGGCAAAATAAATTATTTAATAAACACTCCCTCACCTATTCTGTTTTTCATCATAATCATTTTAGTTTCTTGTCGCTCACGGCTGAGCATAGGCCTCTCATAGTGAACGCCACTTATCCCGATCCTGAACTAGTCTCATCCCGAAGTCTATTAAGATAATGTCTGTGAATTTTGCTTAGTGGAATGCTGACAAGCCTGGAATATATTTAAGTTCGTTTATAAACTGTTCTTGACCAAAATCAAAACGTAAATTTTAATTTAGTTTGTTTATCGCAACTAAAGGCTACTAATTAATTAAAAATGTATGTACAATTTAACTATCTACAGGCACTGGCAATTTGATCATTAAAAAGAATCTATTATAGTTCACAAATTTCGAGGGAATAAAAAATATTACATAGTTAAAAATACGCGTCAAAAAACAGTAGTCAAAATCTTACCTACAATTGAAAGTATTATCAAATAGGGCTGGAAACTATATATGATTTGTTAGTTATTGACTATGAAAAGTTTTAAGTAAAAGGCTAATTACCAACAGAGAGCAGATTAGAAGGCTGTCTTGCAACTTTCTATCGCAACGCATCAGTATTGCCACAAAAGGATGGAATGCTACGACCATCCTTGATACGGCACTTTAAGTAAGAGTATATTTTTATTAACAGTTAAAGTCTGTTATGTATATTTCATTTTAAGTTTTTATAGCATAGTGTACTATTTCCCTGTAGCGCTGGTGGCTTAGAGAAGTGCTGGTGGCCTAGCGGTAAGAGCAGAAGCGCTGGTGGCCTAGCGGTAAGCGCAGAAGCGCTGGTGGCCTAGCGGTAAGAGCGTGCGACTTTCAATCCGGAGGTCGCGGGTTCAAATCCCGGTTCGTACCAATGAGTTTTTCGGAACTTATGTACGAAATATCATTTGATATTTGTCAGTCACTTTTCGGTGAAGGAAAACATAGTGAGGAAACCGGACTAATCCCAATAAGGCCTAGTTTCCCCTCTGACGTGGCAAAATGAGGAAGAAGTAGTGTACTTTTTCCCTGATAAAAGTAAGTCTTAATTAACATTATCGAAATTCTTTATCACCTTGCGATTCTACCGATCGTCAAATTAATCTCCCTGTCAAGTTACTAATTCGGTTGAGTCTTGTCGACCCACTCACGGAAAGCGGATTATGCCCGCAATTCCTTCACAATTCATCAGTCATAAGACACATTGGCAAATCAGTTGGAATCTGGACTTTATTGCACAAGAATACGATACACAATTTAATGGGTTTCCAATAGCTGTTCCAGCTGATACCTACGCGTGGTGGAGCAGTTTTCCCGATCGAAAACATTCAATTACCTCATAAATGCATATTTATTATAAGATCTCGTCTCAACAGCGACACGGTGTAAGAAATGCAATACAATATCGACATCCCTATTCTAAGAGGCCCCTATATCTCTGTCTTGGTATTCAAATACGGGTACCTACTAGAGTAATTTATAAATGCCAAAAATACCAAAAATATCGAGGAGGAAATCAATCATTATCCCGTATAGTAAAAAGGTATTTTTGAATTAAAATTTTCAACAGGAAACAGTTGAAAAATTCACAGATTTCGTGCCTCACACGAGTATCGAGCACATTGGAAATGAATCTACGGAATTCGAAAAAATATTGTCGCTGAGCGACGAGAAAGTCTGGATAAGGAAAAAGTTACAAAATAAAACTACAACGTTGAATGATAATTATTTTATTCTTACTCCCTCTCCCTCTCCCTCTCCCTCTCCCTCTCCCTCTCCCTCTCCCTCTCCCTCTCCCTCTCCCTCTCCCTCTCCCTCTCCCTCTCCCTCTCCCTCTCCCTCTCCCTCTCCCTCTCCCTCTCCCTCTCCCTCTCCCTCTCCCTCTCCCTCTCCCTCTCCCTCTCCCTCTCCCTCTCCCTCTCCCTCTCCCTCTCCCTCTCCCTCTCCCTCTCCCTCTCCCTCTCCCTCTCCCTCTCCCTCTCCCTCTCCCTCTCCCTCTCCCTCTCCCTCTCCCTCTCCCTCTCCCTCTCCCTCTCCCTCTCCCTCTCCCTCTCCCTCTCCCTCTCCCTCTCCCTCTCCCTCTCCCTCTCCCTCTCCCTCTCCCTCTCCCCTCTCCCTCTCCCTCTCCCTCTCCCTCTCCCTCTCCCTCTCCCTCTCCCTCTCCCTCTCCCTCTCCCTCTCCCTCTCCCTCTCCCTCTCCCTCTCCCTCTCCCTCTCCCTCTCCCTCTCCCTCTCCCTCTCCCTCTCCCTCTCCCTCTCCCTCTCCCTCTCCCTCTCCCTCTCCCTCTCCCTCTCCCTCTCCCTCTCCCTCTCCCTCTCCCTCTCCCTCTCCCTCTCCCTCTCCCTCTCCCTCTCCCTCTCCCTCTCCCTCTCCCTCTCCCTCTCCCTCTCCCTCTCCCTCTCCCTCTCCCTCTCCCTCTCCCTCTCCCTCTCCCTCTCCCTCTCCCTCTCCCTCTCCCTCTCCCTCTCCCTCTCCCTCTCCCTCTCCCTCTCCCTCTCCCTCTCCCTCTCCCTCTCCCTCTCCCTCTCCCTCTCCCTCTCCCTCTCCCTCTCCCTCTCCCTCTCCCTCTCCCTCTCCCTCTCCCTCTCCCTCTCCCTCTCCCTCTCCCTCTCCCTCTCCCTCTCCCTCTCCCTCTCCCTCTCCCTCTCCCTCTCCCTCTCCCTCTCCCTCTCCCTCTCCCTCTACCTCTGCCTCTATCTCTATTTCTATCTCTATTTCTATTTCCACCACCACAAGAATGCATAGATTGTCGAATAGTGCGTTATCTACGCCCGTCTCAAACAGGATAGATAGAGTTAGACCAAGAAAAATCTGCAGCGATTTTGAAAGCCCACGCAGTGCAAGTGTTATTCTGCCGTCATAATCCCGATAATTCATAACAAACACCGATAACGAACTCTGCGAAACATGAAGTCATAAATGTCCTGTGAAAAATGTCGTTCTGACTTTCTGACTATTTTAAGGTTAGGCTACAGGGCAAACCCTTAACCCGATCGTCTTTGTTTTAGGCTCAAATTGTAGCTGACTAAATTGTCCAGAGCCGTTTTTCTCAAATTTTTGATATCATTCTTCGTTTCCAAATTATCGATAACCAAAATCAAAAATTCGGAAAAAATAGAATTTTATTTTCACTATTTCGACCATAACTTTTTTTGTTTTTGACTTTCTCGAATAATTATTTTTGCACCTTACAGCTCTCGTGATTATGCGTCTTTTGAGCCTGTTTTTTAATATCATATCTTCACAACTTTCCGAGATATAAGGGGATCGCACTTTTTCGTGAAATCGGACCGTATACTGGAGCGAACGAAAAGACATTTCCAATGTCAAAAGGGACCTCAAAATGGACGCGGATATCAGGCTAAACTTTCCTCTTAAAAGCGACGCAACGACTAGCTGGAAAACGGGAGGTAGCTGGAAAAACAAACAAAGTTCATAGTTCAGAGACGAAGGTCGTACAGTGCTATTCCTACTGTTAACCGAGCCGATTCGTTTATACGAACCAATATAATAGTTCTTCAATCCCTGTAACAACTAAATGTAATTAGAGGTCTTCCTTAAAATAGTCGTTGATATTCAATACCGACGCGCTTGCTAGGAGGTTTGATGCAATATAACTCGGCTAACCACGATGTAATGTATGGGAACAGCGTAGCATCTTATTTACTGGCTCACTCATAGCTTTATTTTTCATACTGAGCACAGTAGATCTGAGAATAATCATGTTACTTGTGTTTTTTGCTGTATATTTCTGTGGAAAATGGATGTTATGTGATATGATTTGTGTAATGTTTACACGGATAGTCGCAATAATAATTTTCTCCTATATTTCTCAAGAATTAACTGGAAAAGGCTCCTTAATTTGTTGTAAAATATTACGTATATAATCTTATGTCTTGTTTTATGTTAATTTTATTTTAATATTTATTTCACTTAAAAATAAAATTTGCACTCTTATCTCGCCAAAAGGGACGTTTTGAAAATTTTAAATCCCATACAAAATGACTCTTAATCTTAACGCAAACGCTTACGTCACGTCATGTTATCGAATGAAATTTACACAAGGGATAGATTATGCTCTAACGCTAACGGCTTTCTTTTCTTCTGGTTCATCCATGCAATCTTACGAGCTCTTTTAGAGTTTACGAATCAGAAAACAAAGCGCGGAAGAAAATATCTATCAAACCAAATCTTTCATATCATCGGATCGCATGCAGATTCCATACGGATCGCATCACCTAATGTACAGGGTGCTCTAAATTCCGAGCATAAAGGCGGGCATTGATCGGGCCGTTATAAATCACCCGGCACGTTTACACGTCGGGCGTGGGGCGCATATCATAAGTGTGAAGACGTGGGATGTGCCATTTTTCAGTATCATATTAGTTGGTGATATTAGGTCAGGAAGGAAATCTAGGCACTTTAAGGTTTTTTAGCAAAATGGCAAAAAAACTTTAGTAGTTATGAAATGCTGTTGTATGTCAATCGTCTATATATCAGGTACACCCATTTTACTTCAAAAATATAAGTTTATTTATTTATAAGTCATTTTTACAGAGTCGCCTAATCTGTTACAGTCGATACAATACCTATCTAAATTCATAAAATGTGGAATGTAGGGCTATTTTTTTGTAAAATGTCAAATAGCATTATTAAATATTCTTAAATGAAAAAATAGGAATTATTTTTAATGGACTCTGAGGTCCAAAAATTTACAACTTATCTTCAAAATTCTTCTAAAGATGCGTTAGAACATACAAACAAGGATACAGTGGACACATAGACGACTAAAATCAGTGTTTTTTTTTAAGTTCCATATTCCACGGGATAAATACGTACTGAATGACTTTAGGTATCGTAGGACCAATCCGGAAAACAAAAAAAAAGGTTCCATTAAAAATTACACATTTAATCGGCAATAACCTAATTACGATTCAACATATGGCTAAACGTAAAAACATCCTGTACCTATAAAAAGTCAGCTTTTCATTTGTCGCCACAAAGTGTTTTACTTTGTCGCTTATTCCTTGCGCCATTTTTTCAAATAGTTACTGACGTACTGGCGGAGATATATTGCATGCGTTCAATAATTCACATTATTGTTAGGTATAATAAATGTATCGTCAGCTATTGCAAATTCAATAAGATTAATAGGTATGTATAAGAAAATTTTACACGAATCGACCTAGTTAGTTCTACACCTCTACAGTATGCTCAATAAAGGTGACGTTTGGATGTCAACTGGATGTTAATTTCCTTAATAAAATGAGTAACATCTGAACATCATCTTAATAATAAGTGACATTATGCTTAGGTGAAGAAAAAACACATGCCCTTGTTAAAGTTAACGAAATATACCGAACCGTTGTTCAAACTTGTTCGAGAGATCGGCTCACTTTATATTTCGTGAACCTTCTGCGATAAGATTTTGAACAGCGAATTTCACAAAAATAACTAACGTAGTAATTTTCGCAGAGTCATAAAAGCCTATCACACGTTTTTGGGATTTTAATGTGTAAGCGGTTATACAATTTTTATCGAAAATAAATATCCATTTAAATTGAAGGTATTTTTAATATGTAAAACGATGAATTGACTATAACTTTTAAGCCCAAAATTAATAAAACACCATCGTAAGCCATTAATTCCAAATGTATTACAATAGCGTGTGAATAACGAGTAATTTATGTAGGTCAGACTACAAATTGCAAATATTATCCATTTATTGAACTATCTCGCTTAAATTAACACATTGGATGATTTATTTATGCTGCGGTGGAGAATTTTTGTTAGGTTATTTTATGGTTTTGAAATTTATTATTCGGGATAAATGAATGGTTTTAATACTATATTTTAACTTACACTAATTATTAATTTTAATTATTCAGCGATGTGTGGTTTTATGGCCTATTATGAAAACACTGGTGTGACGCGATGACAGTGACAAATTTATTTTATAAAGTATGTTAGAAAATATAAGTATAAAGTTGTCAAGTGATGTGTTTGTGTGTTGTGTATATAAATAGTAAATAAAACTTTGACAGAACGTGTGGAAGTGTCATTATTAACGTAATATTTTCAAAAAACATTTGACGGTTTATTAAAAACGGCGACGGAACTTCAAAATAGCGAAGTCGTATCGAGAATAGGTATAATTTTGTTTTTTATTTGCTCATTGTTGTTTAAAGTGTAAAATTTATAGTTTATTATGCAGTGAAGTAACGTGAAATAATGAAGAAGTAGTCTTGAAACGCGTTTAACCTTAGCTACTTTAGTCAACACTCAGCATTCCATTGTGGCTATTTGAAAGTCCTGTTATCACTATTCTAAAAGCAACTACCGAACAACGTTATACTCTACGGGCACACTTTTGACATTAGCGAAATCATCATAAATTTGATAGAAGCCATTTTTATAAAATAAGACATTGTCACACTTTGTTGTTTTATTGCAATGGCTCTGTAGAGTGAGCTTGGTCCGACTCTACATCATTAGGGCATGCGAGAATCTACCTCAATGCTGACTCCTATTTTTTGTAAATGAAAGCTCCAGTATTCTCCAGGCCGCTCCGTCCGAATCAATGCCCGCTTAGCATAACAAAGCCAACACTGCCAACTTGCCAAGTGCAAGCGTCGATAAAAGACATATTGTCTAAGCGACATGCGCCATGCTGGCCCCGGCCGACTTTGAATTGTGATTTGCTCTGTTGTATCCGTATCTAATCGCAATGGAGGATACTAATTCTGTACCTCTACAAATAATAAATAAGCAATATTTATAGCGAATAAAGTAATGCTAGTTATGTGTATGTACTTACGTACCTATACAGTTAATTACCAACTAAGTATAACGTTGTCGTTAAGAAGGAACCTTTTTTTTATTAGGGGACATCTTACATAGATCCACCTAGCCCCAAACTAAGCAAAGCTTGTACTATCGGTATACATACTTATATAGATAAATACATACTTACTCAGGGACAAATATTTGTGTTCACCACACAAATAAATCCCCTTACTGGGATTCGAACCCACGACCATCGGCTTCACAGGCTGGTGCACTACCCACTAGGCTAGACCGGTCGTCATTTATAAAGGAAGATGCACCAATTAATGACGCTTGTTCAAAACTGTCAACAACTTCTATAGTTCACAATAAAACTACAGCTACCACCATTCCTTTTACTAACGAACGAACTTATTTCAAATGGGGAAGCTAACTGCAGCAAAAGTCACAACTCCAATACCAAGTTGCACGCGTGACTAAAATAAAAGTACAATCCCACAAACTTATACTTGCCGTTCCATAGCACCACTCTGGGACATACCCGTTAAATTTGTACGAGAATCGACTGGCTCCTAATCTGTTCAACTGCAGCAATAAGTTGGCACAGTACGGTCAGAAAATGAAGATAATAATCGCGAGTTGTCGGAATCTAATAGAAGGGAAAATTGGACATCCAAGTTTATCATTTTGTGGGATGTTATGCCAAAAAAGAATCTGATAAGATTTGGAGGAACATACTGTATTTCGGCGGGTGAGAATTACGTTTGAGCCATATGCCACCTTGGTTTGCAAGAGAGCGAAAAGCAGAAAAAAATATTTTATTTTCGAAAAGTTGTACATTTACGAAATATTGAGCTTATTTATCATGTAGGCACATAATAATAATATGTTTACTATTTAGTCCATACAGATATTGTGAATATAGTGGTAATCATGAAATAAAAGCATTTTTCTTATTGTCGTTTTTGATGAGTTAATGATAAACGTATGTACAATGTTTGACATGACATAAATGTTTTAGATATGTCATAATTTTCTGTTAACGGAGTGTAATTATCCTATAGTAAAGTGCGGATATGACACAACATTTTTGAAAAAAATTTTTTTTTACCGATTAGTAAGTATCAATCAATTATAGCGTATTATCGTATTATAGGAATCATTAAAAACGATTTTGCTCAAAAATGGATATGACACAAACGTATTCTCAGGCGACGATTTGTCACTTAATAGTGCATATGCAGCAGGCTTTACGATAGTCTAGGCATTTACTACAACTAGGCATACGAAAAAATATAAACTTGAAATAAGAAATAACTATGAAATAAGGGAAAAAACCCTGAAGAATTGGCCTATAAGATTATCAAGGCAATTCGAACGTACACTTGACATCGAAACGATATTTGAAATATGTCAGTTAGTTGTCATTCGCGAGTGCTTCTTTCGCGCTAATAAAATAATGTACGGATAAGTCCAAGCGCGAATGATAACTTATTGATATCATTTTAGACAGGGTAAATCAAATCAAATCAAATCAAAAATATACTTTATTCATGTAGGCCTAGCAACAAGCTCTTATGAATCGTAATTAATCTTAATCTAATTATCAGAGCAATTTATTGATGTTAATATTATTCCATAATAAAATTGGATTATTATACATATCAAATTTAACACTAAGAATTTCACAAAAGAATCGTCAAACATTAAAAAGATTGTATAAAAAAATACTAGTCTAGAATTTCTAGAATAAAATCTAAATGTCAAAAAAAAGCATAAGTAACAAAAGAAGTAGATAGTATTACATCGGAATATCCATTTCCTCATCAATAATCAAATGTACCTAATAAATAAATAATCATTTCGAATAACAATTAATCCCACGTTGTAATATCATTCATGTAGTCTTGTGTGGTATAATAAGCTTTAGAAATAAGTTTACGCTTTACATAATTCTTAAATTTATTAATAGATAATTCAGTAATATGGTTTGGAAGTTTATTATAAAATCTTACACAATTACCCATGAATGATTTTTTAATTTTATGGAGCCGAGTGAAGGGCACTGCGAGCTTATGTTTATTTCTAGTATTAATATTATGAATTTCACAATTTTTCCTAAAATTTACAATATTTTTATGTACATACAGAATATTCTCATAAATGTATTGACAGTGCACTGTCATTATGTCAATTTCCTTAAATTTATCTCTAAGTGAGTCTCTATGGTTCATTTTGTATATTGCTCGAATAGCCCTCTTCTGCAGAACAAAAATGGTATTTATCTCTGAAGCACCGCCCCACAGTAAAATACCATATGCCATAATGCTATGGAAGTAACTAAAATATACTAATCGAGCTGTTTTCACGTCAGTTAACTGACGGATTTTGCTCACTGCAAAAGCTGCAGAGCTCAGTCTATTCGAAAGAGTAGCAATATGGGGACCCCACTGGAGTTTAGAATCTAAAGTTATACCAAGAAAAACTGTACTATCAACTAATTCCAATTCCTCATCCTTCACAATGACACTTGTTTGCACATGCCTTACGTTACTACTAGTGACAAACTTAATACATTTAGTCTTTTTCTCATTTAACAATAAATTATTAACATTGAACCAATTTACTACTTTTGAAATGGCATTGTTTACATCATTGTAAGCTTGTTGCTGTCGTTTGACTTTGAAAATAAGTGAGGTGTCGTCTGCAAACAATACTATATCATGGTGGGTCTTAACAAGGAATGGCAAGTCATTTATGTAGATAAGGAACAGGAAAGGCCCCAATATTGACCCCTGTGGTACACCCATAGAGACCAATGACCCAGGTGATCGCTGTCCATTCACATCGACCCTTTGTATTCTACCATTTAAGTAGGACTTAAGTAAATTCAGTGCCGATCCTCTAACTCCGTAATAATGAAGTTTCCTGATTAATGTTTCATGACAAACACAGTCGAAGGCCTTAGATAAATCACAGAAGACACCTAAAGCATCTCGTGACTCCTCCCAGGCATCGAAAATATGCTTAATTAGCTCAACACCGGCATCGGTTGTTGAGCGACCCCGTGTAAAACCAAACTGCTTATTATGCATCAAATTATTAACGTTAAAATGTCGTACTAATTGAGAAAGAACTAATTTTTCAAAAATCTTGCTAAATGTTGGTAGCACAGATATCGGTCTAAAGTTAGTGGGGTCAGAGCTGCTACCAGATTTAAATAAAGGAATTACTTTACTATGTTTCATTAGATCAGGAAACTCGCCGCAATCAACACTGTTGTTAAATATAACTACCAAGTCAGGCGCTACAATTTCAACTAAGGATTTGACAGCATGGACAGAGACTCCCCAGAGGTCATTAGTTTTTTTGACATTAATTGATTTAAACGCCTTTATTACATCTGAGGTACAAACATGTTCAAAATGAAGGTCTCCACAACACTCTGGAGCGTTATGTTTTAATAATGTAACAGCAGATGAGGGTGATGAATTTAAATCCTTAGTTGTGGATACTGGTACCTCGGTGAAAAATTTTTCAAATTCTGTAGCTACTTCTAAATTGGAATCTATAATTTTGTTATCAATGTTTAGTTTAAGCTCTTTAATTGTGTGTTTAGAGCGACCAGTCTCCACATTTATAACTTTCCAGGTTGCTTTAACAATGTCGGAACTACTTTTTATTTTCTGACTTAGATAATTTCGCTTAGCTATATGACAATCTACTTTAAACTTCTTCGAATACTCCTTCACATGTTCTTTAAATTCATCACTCTGATTAAACCGCCGTTCCTCATATAAGGCATACAGTTGACGTCTTCTTTGATGTAAGTCCGCAGTAGCCCACTCACTAAAAACTGATGCACCACTAACTACGACCGATTTTGAGGTGAATATCGCATTATAATGATCCATAAAAGTGTGAAAGAATGAATTATACATACTATTAGGACTCATATCGGAAGACAAAAAGGGTAGCGCCTGAACTAAACTTAGCTTCATTCTTTCCACGCGGTCCGAGGTTACTGGTACAAAAGTTATTTGTTTTCTCATGGTATTTTTCCTTAATGCCTCAAATACCATTAATTGACCTAAGTGGTCTGATTCTAAATTGCTGATAACTTTTTTAGCAATAGGAAAAATATCTGTGAAAATATTATCTATACAGGTTGCACTAGTAGCAGTCACTCTAGTGGGCTCCATAAACATGTGGTTGAGATTACAAGATTTAAAAAGATTCAATAATCTACAAGACATTGTTGAATTTTCCATAATATTTACATTAAAGTCGCCGCATATAAGCAATTTCTTACTAGAAGATGATATTTTAAGTAGGGCAGATTCCATTATGTTTTCAAATAATTCAAAATTACTTAATGGCGGCCTATACACACAGACAACAATAAATTGCTCTAATTCTACTGCACTTAGTTCTATAGTCCGTTCAACATTGGTATTGATGTCAAGAGTACGTTAGAATTGGTCTCTATATTTCTTCAATCAGAAACAGCACTATTGTCATTGAAAGATCATCCATAACAAATTAAGATCAAATTCATAACTTATTATTATAATTAGAACGTGACTCGATATCAATAACTAGACAGGCCAATTTGAACGTTATGGCATACACGAATGGCATTTAACTGGGTGCGTAGCCAACGTGCAATCGTTAACGTACCGTAGCGAAAGAAACGCAACTGTCACTGTCGCACTAGTGTGGAAGAGTGATAGAGAGAGATGACTACGATACGCTACAGAGCGTTAACGATGGCACGTTGGCCACGCCACACCAAACCTCCTAACTTAGTTTAACTCCCAAAAAAAGAAAACTGAAATGATATTTTTAAATCTGAAATGACTGCACAATGATAATTAAAATTTGATGATTCAAATATCATTCTGATGTCAGTGTACGTTCGAATTGGCCTGAGAGTTGAAAGCTTAACTTAACACGTCAGATAAAATTGAAAACGAAATCACCTGCCATCTACATTTCTTAGCCAATCCCACCGTCTCAGACATTAAATTAGGGAAAGTTTTTATCTGTGTTCGGTTGGATGAATCCTTTTTATAATTTTCGCTGGGGCCCGCTGAAAGGCTCGCTTTATTTCAGTCACGCGTCTGTTAATGAAAATAATAGAAGTTTCATACATGGGTAAGAGGTTACTGGATGGTATAACTTGCTAGGTTGCAAGAAAAATACGGATCACTTGTTGCCTCCTTTTACTTTTTATGTTTCTTTTCTTTTTTGGGGTATTAAAAAAATGTAATACCCTAAAAAAGTCGGATAACGATCACAACGTCATGGAAATCCTCGAAGAAGATTTATATTCGTCAAATGAGAAAATCGAAACGGTTAATTAGTGTAGGTGTTTTTTATATGTTACAACAATGATGTCTGACAAAAATTTAATTAAAAAAGAAGACTTGAAAAGCCAATCTGCCTAACAAGCATTGTTTAAAGCTGTTTATAAAAGGTAAGTTATACTAGATTATTAAAAATCGAAATGGGTATTCTAGTATGGCTATATCGATGTCTCTGTTTAGTATTCCGTCCATTCTCTTAACCCCGTCACTGCGGCATGACATATAATCGCGCTTGACTTGTACGAGTAGGTATATAAATATAGTATAGCAATGTAATAACTTATAAGGTATATTCTAATAGGTACTTAGTATTTCTTATTAAAAACTTTATGGCACATGAAAAAGCTACAAAAGGCGGACTTAGTGCCACATGGCATTCTCTGAAAAGTACCTTCAATTACAATGCATTTTTTTTCGTTAAAAATTGTATAATCGCCAGCCCTCGCAATGATACCTTTTCAGTCAATCTTCCGTGCGATTTAACTTTTTTATCATTAATCAACTGTTATGATATAAAATAGATATAAATACCTACTTGAATATAAAGAAATACGTTTATCATCGACACTAAAGTTTCGCTTTCTGGTATCCCAATAGCCCAAAATATCCCAATAGCATTACGTAGGTGGGCATAAAACGATAAATTCTAAACCGCAATTATTCAGGGAACCCCCGCGGTAAGCAGAGCTTTAATTCAAAATGTTTGCACTCGCACCCTCCTGAGGGTCCCTACATCGTTCAACGAGCACTTATGTCGATTTCAACAAAAAGGGTTATAAAAATAACGTCTGCTTATGTTTGCCCGGATCTTGGTTTATTTTTTCGATGTATTTAGACGGCGATAATAGCTGTAAGTAGGCAATAAAAATTATATTTTATTTATTCACTAGTTAGATAACGCACGTGTGTTATTAACGATACATTTTTGATTACCGTAAATGTGTCTCTTTTGTTTCGTTCGATTTTATACGAGCAACAATTGAAATTTAACCATATTTCCTTCAGTATTGATATCAAATTCAACTGCCATTTTTTATCAATATGGTGGGTCTTAGGGGGTTATGGCCGAAAAAAGTACATATATAGGTATTAATCCAATTAAGATAAAAAAAATATTATATTACAATCTTCATAAACAAACTTAACAGAACATATTTATAAATATTATTTATCTTGAACTATAGGAATTAGTAGTGATCTAATTCCTATAGCTCAACATAGATAATATTTATCCAATACAAAATCGTTTGGAAAAAAATATCGACAAATTTAATATTAAAAGAAGGTTCGCTTATTGCGACCATTACACTTATAAAACTATCGTTAATAGCGTCCTTGACCAAAACAAAACCAATTACGTTTCATATAAATCACCGAAAATACGCCATGGGCAGTTCTCTGCAAAACTATCAACTTCCCAATAAGAACCCTGAGTCCTAAACCGCTAAGTTGAAAATAGATTGCGGGCTGATTCTGCGGTCAGTTCAATTCGTTCAAATAATACATTCAATTTCCGATCGTAACCTGTGGAGCATTAGGTTCAAATTGTATCAAGCTGTGTGTGGATTTTCTTGGAACGCTTATTGTTCTTTTGGTATCGTTTAGACATCTGCTGTGTAAATACAGGCGAAATCAATTCGATTAGGGCTGAGATAAAGTATTTTGTGTGACATTCGTATCCTCGAAAATCTGGTTACTACTCCTACCGCAATTTATCTTAATGCCTTGTTAACATTTACATAATAATAAATAAGTAATATTATTATTATGTGATATTATATATTACTGTAAAATTGTTAGAATTAAGTAAATGGGTCAAACACGTCTTAGAAAAAGGTCACTTCTGTAGATAATACAATAAAAGTTAACGACTCTGGTACATATATAACCCGTTTTTTATTATTATTATTTATTACTTGAGTCTCAAGTACCTACTCGAAAAATGCAACCCGCCTGTAAGGGTGCAACATTCAAATTAACTTTACGATGTCTACAGGAAACGAGGTAACCATACTATAAAACGGGTATGACCCAAATAACTAGGTTAAGTTATTAGCATATAAAAAAGAGCGTACCTTGCCATCAAACTTCACAGTTTGGCGAGTTTTATGTGCCTAATTTATAAAATGTATTTTAGTTGATCATGAATAAAATATTTAAAAAAAAATCATGTAGGTACACATGTATAGTTTAAGTTTAGTGTCCAAATAAGTTGGGTGTAATTCTAAGATTAAGAATGCAACAGCGTTATACTCGTACTGTGTGTATCTGGTGCAGTCTAAACCCGTATGTTACCCTAATCTTTTCAGGAAAGAGGTCCACTGCTGGACATAAGCAAAGGATTTTCATAACGGAATGTACAAAATTCTCTTTAGAGTTTAGACGAGTGAAATTTGACAAAGAGGCCGGAGATCTAGTCAAGATCCGTATATTACATCTAGGATCCTTCTAGTTACCTGCGCCTTTGTACATTTCCAACACCGTCTGCCCAGATACAAACGTTGCCTTGTCAGTGTGGTAAATCGAATGTGACCTACGACACAATCAGGCATTGGAGGATCAAACAATGTGAGGTGACCAGTTCATCTTGGCCTCTCTTACTTGGTATATTTAATGATGAGAAGGGTTTATGTAAACTGGTGTTTAAACAGAGCCTTGGTTATTCAGGTGATTTTGGTAAAGTGCCTGTCTTAGTTCCGTATTACAGTCGTATCTAGAATTAGGTAGAGTAAACTGATATTTTATGTGTATTTATAGTGGGAAAAGTAAGTGCAGTGAGTATATAGCCACGAGATTACCTCTTGGCTACCCCTCAAAAAGGGAGGGAGGATAGGCGGTTCCGGTGGTCTAGTTTGAGCTCTAGCTGTTTCTCCGTATCTTTAAAACCTAAAACATTTCACCAAGTCACCAGTTATTAAATCAAAAATTGCTCGATAATCGTATTGGTCGATAATTGCGTGTTGAGTTTTGTGTGCAACCCATCATTTGAAATAATACCAAAAATGAAATAAAAAATAACGTGGGTAGTTTCTCGCATCTCGCCGATAATCGGTCGCGGAGACTCGCTTTCTGTGTCGGTCAGCCAACGCGCGCTCCAGTTGAAGCTGCTCGAGCGAGACATGTCGAGCAATTTTTGACTTAAAATATGTGAGTGATCCGCTTTAATATCTCTTATATTATGTTATATTTAGGTATCAACCTTTTAACTGCCGTAGTCTGAT
This sequence comes from Cydia splendana, assembly GCF_910591565.1. Lineage (NCBI taxonomy): Eukaryota > Metazoa > Arthropoda > Insecta > Lepidoptera > Tortricidae > Cydia > Cydia splendana. The sequence continues at coordinate 4,608,618 of NC_085968.1, forward strand.
ATATTATAAGACAAAACTTGGCGGTGACACGAGCACGCTCTATGAAAAATTCTAAGCGGTTAATCTAAGCATCAAGTACAATCTCTCAAGCTAATAAAAATAATGGGTAGGTATACCCTGTTCGTGTCTGGTGTTGCACGTTGTCCTTTGTTACACGACCTGTCTCGATTGTCACTTGTCCGGCAAATTGAAAGAAACAACGTCTTGAGGGCACACCGCAAAGCATTTGTGTGAATTAATAGGTACTCGTAACTGGACAAAAGGGTAATTTATCTTGATCGTTTTCTATGGAATACACATAGGTATTCCCTATGACCAGTATAGAGTTTATGTCACAGATATGTAAATTTAAAAACCGATTAGTTTTAAAATTTTAAGTTCGGAGCGCGACAATACTACCAAATACTACCTACCGAATGCTGTGCTGCGGCAAATGTCAAAAGCAATCTTGATTTTGACATTTATTGGCGATAGTAATTTATTGGCAGTCACTTCGCGCTACAAGACTTCTGCAGAAAATGTAGGCGACGCTACATGTAACAAAACCTTTTACGAGAAAGTGTAATGAATAATAATATAAGAATTAACGGCATTTTGATGATTAATGTTTGTAGGATTTAGAGTTAGAGAACATATATTATATCAAGGATAATCTGTCTTTGACGGTTGTTTTGTCAGTTTTCCTTACTTAAAAATCATTTTAATTCTACACACATAGCTTGTAGGTAATTTGTACAATTAAGCTTCTTTGGATTTTTGACATATTTTTTTATTTTGCTAAATATATACATTTATTTATAATTATACTAGCGACCTACCCGGCTTCGCACGGGTTAACAAATTATACAACTAATTCTCTTCAAGAATCACTCTATTGATAGGTTAAAACCGCATGAAAATCCGTTCAGTCGTTTTTGAGTTTGTTTTATAAGGTGTAGTGATTTATAATTGAATAAAAAAAATCTTATTAACGAAATAGTAGGTATTGCTAGCGGCTTCATAAAACGACGATGTAGGTAATGAAATTACTCAGTTTCCTAAGAAGATTACATCACAAAACGTTTCCAGGCAATCTATCAGAAATGCCAAGGTATTCCCGTAATACCTTGCCACTTTAATATTATTTATATTACAGTTTGTTTTGTAGTTTTCGTGCGGTTGAATGTTTTTTTACAACTTCAATGTTTGTTAAGTACCTCAAAACTCCTTCATTTCTAAACCACTGTTTTTCAAAAGAGAATCTACTGTGAGGTGGGACGTTGAATGAAACAACTTGCTTGTAGTATCGATCTATAATGTCTTGAATAACATAATGTAAGGGCTTATATAGGGCTAAACTAAGGTAGTGTGAGTATTCGCGAAGCACACCCACTACACCTCCATTCCTTGAGAAAAAAAAATAGGTTACCGTAATATAATAAACTCAATAATCTTTTTTTTTATTTAAACTGGTACATTTATAGTTCAAAAAATACATGTTTGTAATTTTATATCGAAAAAAAATTAAAATAAGACATTTAGATAATTAACAAAAACAAAAAGTTCCTAATTTTGAAATCCTCAATTTAATATATCTTTTTTTTTTATATGTAAAATCAACAAAAGAAATATCTTATATTTATGGAATAGCTATTTCCATAACGCGTAAACATGATGATTAAAATTTAAGCATGCATAAGTACTTAATTTTATAATATAATCACTTAATTACAAATTCGTGCCTTGATGACGAAACGAAACTTTTACATAATATGTTTTCTCTAATCTCTAAGATAATTAACAAAATAATTTTAAATTCACACAAAAGAAATTCCATAATATAAGAAAACATTTGTATATCAAGTAAAAGTTCAAAAATCAATAATTAAAAACCGGGCAAGTGCGAGTCGGACTCGCGCACGAAGGGTTCCGTAAAAAAAAAAACGGAAAAAAAAGCAAAAAAAAACGGTCACCCATCCAAGTACTGACCACGCCCGACGTTGCTTAACTTTGGTAAAAAATCACGTTTGTTGTATGGGAGCCCCATTTAAATCTTTATTTTATTCTGTTTTTAGTATTTGTTGTTATAGCGGCAACAGAAATACATCATCTGTGAAAATTTCAACTGTCTAGCTATCACGGTTCGTGAGATACAGCCTGGTGACAGACGGACGGACGGACGGACGGACGGACGGACAGCGAAGTCTTAGTAATAGGGTCCCGTTTTACCTTTTGGGTACGGAACCCTAAAAAAACACACACACACACACACAGAAAATACAATAAAAAGCTTTGTCCATGTTTATTATTTTTCTAAGTACGTACGTACCTACATAGTTTCTTTTTTCATTAATTTATCTTTTCATATCATGGTGCTTGCAAGCATTTATTTTTAAGTTCATTTCTTTTAGGTATACCTACTCAGTTTAACACGTCAGTACTTTCATCATTTACATATTTTTACTAAATTATTTCATAAAGTGTGCATCTAAAGCGTGCATCTCTTTACGGCAAGGGTACACAACGCATTCATTTGTGGTAGGCCTCAATAAACTTTAAATTTTCTGTCAATTAGACAGAGTTGTATTTATTCTGTTAAATTTCGAAACCCAGTCATCAACATCTAATTATACCTTAGTCGAAAACGTTCCCTATATTTCAAACCACAGACCCAACTGTCCATCGTGACAATACAAATCGGACGTACGCCAAAGTCTCTGTCCGCGTTCTACATTGCAAATGGACGCGTTTACCGACTCAAACGAGATTCGAGAGGTGATGGCGAGTTTCAACGTCAGTGAGGCCAATTCGAACTTATGTTTTGATATCATAATGATTATTAGACGCGCGTGTACTTCGCTTATACTTTATCCTATTTTAAGATAAAGAAATAATTAATTCCTGTAAAATCTAAACGTATTAAGTATATTTATTCTGACATTGAAAAGCATATATTTCTTAAGACAGTTCAAGTGACACCAAAATAATAAAATCTACTTAGCAGCCTGCTTTTGCAGGCGGCCGTAAAAATAATAATAATAATTCAGCCTATATTATTATACGTCCCACTGCTGGGCACAGGCCTCCTCTCATGCGGGAGAGGGCTTGGGCTATAGTCCCCACGCTAGCCCAATGCGGATTGGGGACTTCACATACACCTTTGAATTTCTTCGCAGATGTATGCAGGTTTCCTCACGATGTTTTCCTTCACCGAAAACCGCCGTAAGCCGACCAAAAAAGGTTCGCCACATACTTGTTTATACATGTTGTATTATTCTTTAATAAAACAATATCTGAGGTCTTCAATGGTAGTTTATTTTATAAGAATATACCACTTTATATTTCAAGTTAACATTTCAGTTACAGAGATAGATCCTATCCTCGTAGCTGTCAATAGTAGCAGAGGGCGGGGCTAGATGTCTTAGGTATCAGGTTAGTCTTGTTAAGGCAGCGTTAAGTCACTGTTAAGGTTCCCTTACACTCTTCTACACATGTATTGCCGCGAGCGAGAGGCACGGGCGAATCATAGCAAAATAACATAATTTTGTCACTATAATGTAGGTTAGGATTGGCCTCAATGACGGTCTGACTAACGACGGATGATCAGTTCTAAATGATTTAGAAAGCGTTTTTTAATTAATTCGTTTATTTATACCAGTCGCTACTACAGACTGCTAGAATTGGCGTTTTGGTTTTTCCTCTCCACATTGCACGGTCTTTTGAATCCCCATTTGTGAGATCATTAACTGGCAGGTACGTTTGTGCTTCCTAGCCGTTTTCTTCTTATACCGTCTGGTGATAAACATAAATATATATTTACTAACATGTTAACATTGTTAACATATCTGTAAAAACATTATATTCTTAGACAATATCGTAAAAGTGCAAGCTCCAACCGAATAACATCGCTTAGCCGTAGTTTCCACTGTCGCGATCAGTCAACTCGACTATCGCATTGTTCGGAAGTAGGCCGTGGCGCGATAATGCTCTTCAATATTCAAAGCTTAACTATTTGTGACGTCACGATCAGTTGCAACTTGCCAGTGAAACTGGATTGCGGCATTCTACGCATCAGATATGCCACTGTTGGAAAAATAACATTAATTTAAAAGATTTAAGGATTGAATAATTTTACGGTTTAGACTCACTTGTTTTCCGAAACATGTCGCGCGAGTGAATAAAAACAAGTGAGTCTAACTGCCGTATTCTAACTTCAAGATATTCACAAGAGACGACACGTACTAGATCCATTCTAGATACGTTATAGTTTAGATATCAACTAGTTCTCTTTTGCAGCGCAATTCGGGCAACCAATGTCACTTTTACGTTAGATAGAGTAAGATATCTATTAGATGTGAATTGGATCTCTAAGTCATATCCTGTGGAAATCGTTCAACAGTATCTCCAGAATCGCGCAAATGTGAAATTTGACAGGTTAGATCTTAAACATATCGTTATCGTATCTTGGTGATGTCTAAAATATGTCTAATAGATGTCTATTTCAAAATCCGAATCGGGCCTTAAACCGTAAAATTATTCAATGTTATCATGTTGTATGCATTCATTTAAATTAGATTTATGGAAGACTTACGGGCCGGGTCCGGGACGGAGCTTCCAGCGCTTACTTTTCTATGACATATGACCGGCGATCATGTGATGCTTTCCATAGAAAACGAAGCGCTGGAAGCTCCGGCCCGGACCCGGCCTGGTCTAACGTGAGTCATCCCTTACCATATCATGCATGGCCAGATTTTATCAAGTAGTATTAAGTATTTTATAGGAAATGTATCGATAATTGAGTATACAGAATACAGAATACAGATCTTTATTAGTAAAAGCAGATTTTACAGGTCACATTTTATACATATTTACATAAAATATATGTTAGTAGGTACATACATATGTTCTTTAATTAAATTAATTATTACATAACATTTTCTTAAACAAAAACATTAATTTACTTATTACGTTTAACATTAATACAATTTTAATTATGGTGCAGTAGTCAACGACCTCATCGAATATTTATAAATTCGTCAATGCTGTAGAATGCTTTTTAAATCGATATAGGAATATCCAACATGTCATTAAATTATGCCCCCTAAAATCCAACGTCTGATATTAACAGTCGATCATGTTATACCTCTGTATATATAAAAAAGGCATAAGTTAAGTGCACATACATATAAAATATAATTTATTCCAGAGAGTACACTTATAAAGCCCAACCGAGTCCCGATACTAAAGAGCACCCTCCATAACGAAACCGTGAAAGTAAATGTACTAAATGCTCGTAAAAACCCCCTTTGGAAAGAGCTTGTAACAAAAATATTAACACTATTTCCTAAAAAAAATGTAATAAGCCTTATCGGAGGCTAGCAGCTGTGGTAGGGTCACCCGAATAAATATGGATTAACCAGCGAAAATATGAGCTGAACACCTAACCTTGTAACTTGCGAATTTACCGAATTCTGAACTTTATTCTGGTGAGTATAAGGCGGTATTTAATTGGCAATTTCGTTGCCAAAGGTACGGTGTTCTGCCAACATGTTTGTACGTAATTATTTGATATAGATATAAATATGGTTTTCTTTTACCTAGACAGTATTGTGAGAGGGATTTGTTTGTAAATTATGGGTTGTACAAGGGTTTTTACTGTCCGATTGTATGTGACAGTGGTACACGAAGGATACTGAAAATAGTATAAAAAAAAAAATATCCCGTAATTATAATCACGATTTTTAAAGTTAAATTAACATAAAACCGTTTGGAAATTCTTTAAATTTACTTTTTTTAAACTAGATACCTATACATAAGTTTTTTGTATACAAAAAATTTACTGAAGACCAATGAAAATGGATCAAAGCCTTTGAGATTTAACTACATACATAACTGCGTACATTTGGTTTGAATTTACTACAAAATTTTATGAAAACAGCATTTGAATTGGTCTATGCTCGTTCTAAATAACAGTATCTATTAGCAGATAAAACTAAAAAAAAACACCATTGCTTCAATTGCACCGGCATTCCAAACTGTTCCGCTGTTTTAAAAACCTAAACCCAAATTGAGTTTGAAGTTTAGTTGCACACCGCCCACGCATGCCGACTTAAAAACAGGATTCAATTTACATTTTAATGTCAAAGTGTGGCGATGGAGCGGTGACAACATTGGGCCCGGCGGCCGGGAAACTGACCAAAATAACAGTGACCTATCTTCCAAATAGCACTTTTTCTTCGAACAGAGCAAAGTCAAAGAGCACACAGGTCAAGATACAATAGTCGGCAAATTGGAAGTTTTTCTGAACTATTTTCTAGAAATTTTGAATATGAATGGAAGCTCAAGTTAAGCCTTTGTTAGGCGGTCGTGTTGGTGAACAATGAAGGCTTTTTTGTTTGTGACGTGTGAGGAAGCAATTTAAAACGTATGCTTGGGTGTAAGTGTAAGATTTTTCTAAATATATTTTGTTAACAGATGTTGGGCGCCAAAATAAGTCATCTCATCGTGCTGCTGCGGATAAATATTAACGAAATTTCGAGCTGAATGTGTGATTTATGCGTAAGCGTCACTCTAGATCTGTGTGTCCACCTCATTAATAATAGGTATGCTACTTTTTTGTTTAATTACCTACAACTCATATACCTAACAACAATTTTAAGTAATATATATTCCAGATGATTTATTGAATGTACATCTCATTTACATGTCAAACAATTCCGCCACATTAAATATTTTTTGGACCATTAATGCCTTATTTATGCGTTCGAGTTTCCTCGCTTACGACGGCTTGGCTTTCTTTTAGTTTTTAGTTCAGGTACAAAGAAGTATTTTGGTAAAATGAGGAAATAACTCAAAATTGCCATAATTTTTGATGTATTAAGAGAACCTTTACTAAGTGGTGTAGTGAAACGTTATTTAATACCTTGCGACATAATCCTTATGATATTTCCCATGTCACTTCCGCATTGGAGTCGTTTTCATACTCGCGCTGGTGTCGTTTTAGCCAGGACAAGATTTAACGAAGCTAGGAGCGCGATTCACATTTAATCACGGTATAAGTTTTTAAACTTGTTACGGTTTTTAGCTGGTTTTGACATGACCTTGACGATCGTACTAATCACCACTAATCAGCCACACACACGCACACACACATACATACACACACACACACACACACACACACACACACACACGCACACAATGCTTGCACTAATCAAAATGGTGGTATCAAAATGAGATCAAAATCTTAACAAAATGTTCAATATGAATAGGGCGGGCACAACGTTTAAGGAAGCATTGCCCTTTGTAAGGCGCTTACACATCCTTATGTGAGCTGATGCCAGGAACTCGTTACCTCTCCGCTATCTTTAGCTTTTAAGGAAACGGTCACGTAGTGTAACTTATATATGTATGTAGTTCTGTTATATATTCTAGTACAAATAACTACTTGTAAGTGTAGCTATTAGTAGTGTTGGAAGGAATTTGCGTCTTTAAAAACTTGAAAAGTAAACTTAAGTCCCGCGTCGAGTCCTTTTAGTGAGTCTTTTTTAACCGCAACTAAAAAAGTCTCTAATAAATTTTATTTCTGTAATCTTCTCATTTTTTAAACCGTTTTCCGATCAATATTCTTTGTCGGCCGAAAGCCGAGTCGATTATTCAGTAACTAGTTAAATCATAATTTACCGGTCAAAATGCCCAGTTACACTGTCAATTTTCCCATTTTCATGAAAATTATCCCTCACGTGAGTTTAGCTGGAATTGATGATAATTCAATTATTTGCCCGCATCAGATTTACCCAGACACATTGAAATAAAGCGTCTATTTTAGGAACGGTTTATATAGGTAAGCTTCGTGGAACATTTTATTTCATTAATTTTATACGGAAATGCCAAAGTTAACACCTTTTATTCGACGAATACATTTTCCTGATACGTAATTATTTTGCCAGTTATATAACGAGGTTTATGTGGATTTTATACCTACAATACCGTCTATTGGAATTAACACAATTTCAATCAGTGATTTTAGATTAGATAATACGATATTACCCATACAAGCTGTAACAAAAATAGCGGGGATCCTTTTAAGGGCTTATTCGGTATAGTTTTCTGATTAGGAAAAAGTAGAAGAAATAATCTTTGACGCAGTTTTTATTTTGAATTATCGTTTAACATTGGGCAAGTCGGCCAAGTCAGTCAACCCTCCATACAAAGGCCAAGAGCCAGAATCAATGAATTTTTCATTTTTCCTTTAATATAAAAAATGGCAGTATCGTTCGCAGACCTATCTGCTTGATAAAAAATTGGTTTTATGATAGGTACCTATTTAAATTTTGATAACATTATTTATTTTTAAAACCCAAAACACAATGGTAACCACACTTACCATCTAAAATGTATTAGATATCCATATGTTTGAAAGATAATTAAAAACCTCTACATAAAATAACGGTATAACCGCTACGGGTGCACATAATACGCTCCTGCAGCTTCGGTGTGAAGCATGTTAAATAAACTAGTTAATACGCAGAATTTGCAGGTAATCTGAAGTAAGACTAATTAATCAAGCTGGCAATTAAAGCGCTGCGCAATTATTCTAAGCGGGCTCGCGTAACATTACTTTTTGATTGAGTGCCGCCAGCTCGGAGCTCGACGGAGTTACAGCGTGTTTATTCTACAGAGTGTACCTATTGCGCTAAGTAATTTACAAAATGCTTAAACCTTAAACTTACAGTTCTTGTTTATCAATTAATACGAGTAGATATGCACTCCTGACTCGTTCAAAAAGGGCGCACTTTACTATAGAAGAATTGACTATGAAAATAAACAACCAGTCATAAAAGCAAATATATTAAAAATAATCCCAACCTTATATACAATACCTAGATATAACATTTCAATAGCGCGATATAGAAATCGCCGCTCCGGGTACAGCGCCATCTCGCGTGATATTTGGTAAACAGTTTGTATGAATTCACGGAAGTACGGACGCGAACATTTGATGTACCTACTAAATAAATAAACTAGGCTCCCACATTGTGTGGTGGCGATTTGTGGCTTGCGAGCTTGGTCAAACATTAAATGTAGCTTTTGCCTACGATGACAGACTGTAATTGGTGACCAGAAAATTGGATTTGTTGGTGATTTCAGCTAATAGCACACATTTATGCTATATGGTGTTGATTAGAGCGCTGGTGGCCTAGCGGTAAGAGCATGCGACTTTCAATCCGGAGGTCGCGGGTTCAAACCAATGAGTTTTTCGGAACTTATGTACGAAATATCATTTGATATTTACCAGTTGCTTTTCGGTGAAGGAGAACATCGTGAGGAAATCGGACTAATCCCAATAAGGCCTAGTTCCCCTCTCGATTGGAAGGTCAGATGGCAGTTTTTTCGTAAAAACTAGTGCCTACGTCAAATCATGAGATTGCAGGAAAATGCCAGGATAACTCAAGGAAGAAGAGGTGTTGATTAGGGCTTGGGGCTGATTCTACTTTAGAAATTTAATTGACTATGCCGCAATGAGAGGCGTGGCATTCAAAACTGATATCAATTAGCCAAAAAGCAAAACGGTCCGACACAGATAATTTCATAATCATTTAGATTTCCAAATTTGGTTACGATTGGTTAAGTTTTGGAGGAGGAAACAGAGGAGTACGAAACCTCGATTTTTGAGATTTTTACGCAGGATTTTTCGCCTTGTCCGTATCGCACTACTTTTAGGTGCCGCTTCCGTTAGCGAGACGGGTATATTTACCTAAAATATTTAAAACTCAGCTCCTGTTTCGTCTTAACACGACGCAGTGTATTTCACGCGCACCAAAAAGCGCCAGCGAGATGTTTAATGACACGACTACCATCGCATGTCGCTTGCACTAATTAGCGGGAGAGATCGTCAAGGTCATATCAAAACAAGATCAAAATCGTAACCAATTGTTAATTCGGAATTGGCCTCCTGAGTACTCGCTTAATTCTTTAACAATAAAAAACTGATTTGTTAGTAATTCGACCAGTAGAACGTTGCTAGCTCGCGTGATGTCGATTGGGGTCTGATTAAATTACTTTTTTTAAGTAATAAAAAATAACATGTAAACGAAAACAATCACAATGTTATTTTATTTTACTTAGCACTTTTGTCTTAGCTTAATTGGTTCGTTAAGCATACCAATCCAAAATTCGCCGCAAGCCCTGTTTTTAAGAAAACGACTAAAATTTTACTTTACAACTTTAAAGAGACACTAGGCCATAAGATAAGATAAGATAACATTTATTGACAACTTTGTGTCAAAATTTATAACATGTTATACTTACATAAAAATAGGTACCTAAGATATCAACAATCTTGCCCGTTTCAAGTGTACAACATATTACTTTTTTTTAAATTACAAAACTAAGAGATAATTAAACATTGCTGGTTTAAATAAAAAAAGTACTCATTTTAAATCGTAATAATATCAGACAGTAGGTACTTTTACTACAAATTGTTGGGATTAGTCCCGTTTCCTAGTAATGTCATTCGCCGAAGTGCTACCTGATAAAATTAAATTGATATTTCGTACACCCATTTATGTTTCGGCAAATCCAATATTCCAAAATCTGGATAAACCCACCACTTTGTAAACCGCACACCATATTATTTAGCTTCGCTCACAGTGTTTCCAATGAATATACAAGCTCTGTTGCTTTATAATTTTACAGTATATTTCCCGTATGGATATACAGTGAAACCTGGTTAAGTGGGACCTGGATATGTGAGAAACCTCTATAGCTGGGACTCATGGTGCGGTCCCGACACTTTAGCACTGAATTACCTCTGTTAGTGAGATAAAACGAACCTCTATAACTGGGATTAATTGTTGTAATTTTATAGTCACATTTACCTCTATAATTGAGACAGAGAGTGTATTTTACCTCTTTTACTGAGACTATATTTATAAGATTACATTTTCCTAATTGTTTTTTTAGAATTTTATACGAATTACCTCTGTATCTGAGATAACGTCAATCTATGACCTCTCTAACTTGGACTTTATTGATCTATTTCCGTATTCTTACTAACTCTTAGTCTATCCACAAATTCCGCATGTGCTTAATTGTGTCTAAACGACTTCAAGTATCATTTAGTTACTTTATGTAATTAAAATTATCGAAACGACAGCTGAAATCTTGTGTAACAAGAATAAACATTTTTTTTTATTTAATAAATTTCTAAGACGCAATGAAGTCCGTGTTAATTGAAAAAATCTATCCTTTGGAAAATCATTCAAAATAAATTCATAGAAATATATAAACAGACTTAAAAAATATTTAGGGACAAGGATTATTTTACGTAAACATTTAAAGATAATTACAAAATACCTTATTAACCACCTCTATAACTGAGATATATCCTCTATTCTCACCTCTATTAATGGGACCCTCTGTAAATGAGACAGAAATTTATTTATACCTGGCTAACTGAGAGCCTGGGTAAGTGGAATACCTCTTTAAGTGAGACAAATCTGCTCGTCCCTTGAAGTCTCACTTATCCAGGTTTCACTGTATTATCTTATCATGGTACGTAGTCTGAATTTGACGGAATCAGGTCGTTTTTACAAAACGGCGCTTAAAGAACTTCTGAGTCTTTTAAGTCCCGAACGAGTCCTTTGTTGAGTCTTTTTTAACACGTTCACTGCGGCAAGCCAAAACCTTTACCCAAAATGTAGTGCGTTACGAGGCCTAATCCGCCTCGTAGTGGTTTACACCTTGGTGCGTTACGGGTATAAAAGTGCCCCGTACACCCAAGTATGTTAAAACTGCTATAAAGTCCTGAAATATTTTATTGTATAATTTTTTTTCTGACAAATTTAAAGAGTATGAAATTACCTACGTCATGTTCCCTTCGCACGTAGATACGATAAAAACATATGAAATTATAGAGAAATGAAAAGACGGGGTTATTTACTCCCCGTATCGCACTAAAATTGAAAAACTACGGGGCTTAGCAAACCCCGTAACGCACATACCTTATTTATGTCGATAAATTGATAGTGATGGGAAATAAAGCAAACGATATTTTAACGCTTACTATAGTAATAATTAGACATCGTTTTCCAGGTTGAAACCTAAAGTTTTAATATTAAAAACGTCACTTTCGGACACAACATGTCTGGAACTGATTGGTGTAAAAATTAATTACTGAGCAGCCGTCAACAATACATCACATTCAGTGATATGATATCTTGTGAAGTATATTACTTGTTCTAAATTATACCAATTGTTAACTACATTGTTTTTGCAATAACACCATTCTAGCATGCGTCCCAAATGCATTATTTTTAATTTATCGATAAGAAGTCTTGCAATGTTGACTGCACTAGTGACTTTGTGGTCATAACCCCGTACGGGCCAGCTGAAATCTATACGGGGTTCACTGGAACCCGTATCGCACTAGAAGGCGAAATTTGTTCCCTGGTCGGTACGGGGTTCCTGAGACCTCGTATATTTTGAATATACCACTTGGTTATACTTTTGACAAGAAACTCAAATGTATATTTGTCTTTATCATAGTCATAAAAATATCCAAGATACAGCTTCCGCACCAGCGAGTAAACACGATTTTTAGTCTCCGCACTGAATGATGACATCGTACGGGGTTCAAAAGCCCCCGTAACGCAGTGAACGTGTTAAGAGCAACTCAAAAGGACTCGAGTCCCCGAATAAAGACTCCGTCAACAATTTAAAAGGTTTTTCCTAAATAACAGTAAAGAAATTAGGCGTTATTGTATGATTTGTGTACCTAATTCACGAATTTTACATAAAGACAATGCGTTTTGTTTTTTTTAATCAAGAGTTCTCTGAAAAGGACTCAAGTCTCTACAAAAGACTCGGGTCTCCAACAAGTTGAAAAGAACTCGAGTTTAGACTTAACTATAAGAGTTTCAAAAACGAGCAAGTCTTGAAGCAGAGGACTCGACTTAATTATAAAAGTCTCAAAAACGGAGTCGAGTCTTGAAGCAGAGAAATCAAAGGACTCGAGTCTTAACCGACACTAATCATACGTACCAGTGCGTATACAGCGTGTTAATCCAATACTGGCGATAAGTTAAACCAGATATACTATTTATACTTGTAATCATTAATTGTGAAGTTTTTTGAGTATAAAATAGCTAGTGATACCTATAGCCGCGAGATCTGACGTGTAAAATTTTAAACTGAAGTATATTTTCAGCCTACCTAATTGAGAAAAAAGATTTAAAAAAAAAACACGCGACGGCCACATCTTCCATCGCAACTTTCATCCGGTGCGCCATATCTTTTGTTTCATTCTAATTTACTTGCTTTAAGCCCCTTCTTAACTGTGTATTCCCCGTAGGCCCGTATACATTATCATAACAGTGCCCACTTAGTAGGCTTAAGCGAATTTGCGTAGGAGAGCCTTCGAATTGTATGTTTATCTTAGCATCGTGCCAAATCAACTCAATTTACTAGGACCGTTAGATAAATAGCTCTGTCTATGATTATTGGTTATTGTCGATTTATATAATAAATAATAGCTTTACTATACACTTACCTATATTTTGATGTTTTTTAAGTAGGTACCTAGACACACTCTACCATATAAGTATGTATAAATAGATTATAAACTGAAATTAGAAGTCATAAATACTAAAGAAGCATTGACCAAGAATTCCAGTGCTGGAGAATTTAATTTAATTCTATTTAAATATTTATTTTGGCAGTTAATTGCTTAAAAACTTGGAAAATTAATAATATCCTATAATTAAATAAATCCGCCTGTATTTCTTAATAGTTCATAGAATAGAATAGAATAGAAATTATTTATTGTCTAGAAATAATAGGAAATAGTATAGTAAGTAAACCCCGTGTAAGTAAGTCGTGTCTATAAACTTTTTAAATTTTCATTACTCAGATAAGATAGTACAGCCACCTCGCTCACGCTTACTCTCAGTGAGAGTGAGAGAAGAACCTGAACCCACGGGGCCTAAATACAAGCACCGTGCAAAGCACCGTAACAATTGAATTAAGCCGTCCTTGATGAAATTACCCGCCATCGTTCCCGCACGTTAAATGATCGATTACTGTTCCACGTATTATAACCAGCTCTAGTAGAAGGGAGCCAAATTGATTATGGAGTACCGTAAAATGGGGTGAGTAGGGTCAAAACTGAAATTCAAACCTCGATAACATTTTATCTTTACATATGAAAACTGAATGGTGTATATATTAAGTTAGTTTTTATTTTATTTTGGGTAGTTCCATTTCATAACTTTGACGATAAAGAGGAAAACCCACCTCACCCCGTAGTGCCTCGTATTTGGGGTGAGAGGGGTTTCATACAAAGGTGATTTTGGAAGATTGTTGGATTGATTTTTTTTTATTATGCGTATAACTATAGCTCCGTTTTAAATTGGAATACATTATTTTTGTAGCAGTAGCCTTAAAATCCCTTCTCACCCCCCTCTCAAACCTTCTCTCCCCATTCATAACCCACATCTCCCCGCGAAACCTACTCACCCCGTTTTACGGTACAAAAATTACATGACAAAAATCTGATACATTAGCCAACAAACTGTTTCGCAGTTTGGCGAAGTTTTATAATACTCGTAGTTTTAATATAAGTGTTTTTTGTTTACTAAAAATTAATATATATATATACATATATTCTGAAGCTGATCAAGCTGGGCTGATGGAGGAGTTATATGTAGGATATATATGTAGTACACTTTTACAGATTTGGGAATTTTTATGATAGTCCTACTCACAGGCCTATTCGGATTTCGAGTAATCACAAGATCTTAAGACGATTTAGAGATCAACTAGATCTACATTAGATATCGACTAGATGTGACTTCGATATCTAAGTCATAACTTGTCGAAATCGTTCAAGAGGACCTCCAGAATCGCGGAAACGTCAAATTTGACATATCTATCTTACAAATATCTTTAAATTATCCGTATCGTAACTTGTTGAAGTCTAGTAGAAATCTAATTCATTTTCCGAATCGAGCCGTCAGAATCACGAGCTCTACTAACTATGATAACAAATATGATATTAAAAAGTGTCCCAATATTCCCATACGTTTTTTATTCCTTGCCTTCCGACCACCATACAATGAAAAATGGTAATCTAAATAAAAATCTAGGGAAACATTGCTTCTCTTATTAGGATCGAAACAGCTAGTGATTTCTTCTCAGGGGCAATAACATACAAAATTACAAATATGTAAAAATAGTTATTTGTACAACAAGAGATCAAAGTTTGATATTTCTTCGAGTGCTTATTTTGAGTCCCGTGCAAGCGAAAGATTCTATAATAGATTCACGAGCGTAGCGAGTGAATCTAATTTAGAATGTTGAGCGTAGTAAGGGATTCAAAAGCGCACGAGATGTAAATAACTTTGATCTCGTGTAGTTGAATCTAATTTAGAATGTTGAGCGTAGTAAGGGATTCAAAAGCGCACGAGATGTAAATAACTTTGATCCGGTGTAGTTGATGATGATGATGATTGATTAGACCCCGCATGTTGAAATGACTATAAAGGTCACTTGAATGTCATTTTGTCTCACTCAGTGAGCAAAATCGCATTTTGCTCACTGTTTTTAAGAAGCAAAGTACCCTTGTTCGAGCTGCTGAGGTGAAAAGTGAATTGTACAACTTTAAATAAACTTCAAACACGCACGAAATATTAATACGGGTAAAATCACAAAAACCCAGACTTAGCAAAGGAAAGTACACAGTGAAACTTGAAAGAAATTATAAATACGTATTGACAGAAACCAACTTAACTACAGGCGTGGTAATAGCGAGTGTTGCAACAATCACATTAAAACTCAATGCAATATATTATGATTACGCTCCGACGCCATTGCCGCATGTTAACGGGTCGGTTACTGTTACACGTGTTTAAATGACTATCAATTAGCACATTAATTCTGCCCTACTAAGCCTAATAGCGCTATCTCAAAAGAAAATTGATTGCTAACTTATAGATGATAATTCCATTTTCATTATCATTTTGTTATTGAGATAGCGCTATTTGGCGTAGGAGGGCAGAATAGCTCTTCAGTTCAGTTCAGTTCATTTATTTTGTTAAACAAAGGTTACGTGAAAGATGGTAGATACTTACCTACATATGTAAATATACATTTGATCTCTATGTTTCTTCACTGAAAGATTTGAATAACATTTGCTATGTCGAATACTAAAAACTTTGATAGATTTTTATTTCACGGCCATGAAGTAGCCGCCCTAATATAAGCTTGCAAACATGTTTTTTTTTTACTTTGTTTTTGGGTTACTTATCTAGGAATAACAGTAAGTGGTCGCACACTAACGCATTTGCGATTCGCGGATGACATTGTGTTATTCGCAAGAACATCTGGTGACCTAAACAAGATGGTTAATGATCTAGCATCGGAAAGTGAAAGAGCTGGACTGAAGTTAAACCCTGAAAAAACTAAAATTATGACTAATCTAATAAATCAAATATCTTATGTGGAAGAATACATATATCTTGGGCAATTAATGTCTCCAGAAAACAGTATAAAGAAAGAAATTCAAAGAAGAATAGCGAACAGCTGGAATAAATACTGGGGACTAAAAGAAATAATGAAGGACAAAAACTTACACATATCAACTAAAAGCAAGCTATTCGACACATGCGTCCTACCTGTACTAACATACGGAAGCGAAACATGGGCTCTAACAAAAGCCATGTCAGGTAAACTTTCCATATGCCAGCATGCGATGGAAAGAAGTATGATAGGAATCAAGAGAACGGACAAAGTAAGAAATAGCAACATCAGACACAAGACTAAAGTTCAGGATATAACTAGAAAGATAAGAAGACAAAAATAGAAATGGGCTGGTCACATAGTCAGAGGAAAAGACAAGTGGAGCAAACTAGTCACGCAATGGTACCCAAGAGATGGAAACAGAAAGAAAAGTAGACCAAAGAGAAGGTGGGACGACGACATAAGACAGGTCGCAGGAACAACTTGGGGTAGAGTGGCCACAGAAAGGCCAGAATGGAGAAGACTGGAAGAGGCATCTGGCAAACGGACACACAGAAATGGAAAAAAAGTGAAATATACGAACATGAATAATGTATTGTCCGACTAAAGGCTAAATATATAAATATATATATATATATATATTGGGTTACTTACGTAGAGTGGTGTTTTTAAATGGCAAATGTCTACTAAACTATACTCATGGACAAATTTAGAGAAACGCAAAAAAAGTTTAATGACTGGATTACGGCACCTAAAGTAAGTAATTTCAAAATTAAGTATTTCGTTTAAGAAGTGTAACACTCTTGCGGTAGATGTCGCTAAGGGTCCCCTTGACCTATAATATGGTGGAAAGGTTTGCTGGCTATGGATGAGGTCTTGGTGGCTCAGATGGCAGAGTATCGATCCAGAGGCCGTGAGTTCAAGTCTCGCCCAAGACAGTAATTTTTCCACTTTTAAATTTATTCTAAGCTTAATAGCATCGTTCGCAATTTCAAAATTAGTAATTAAACTTTCTTTTAAATTTCTCCAGAGTTACAAGCGCTTTCTATTGTAAATAGCAACAGTAACCAAGATAGCATTGTAAGCATTGCAGTACTGTAAGTGTTGCTATATTCAAAATTATCCCGCGTTCGAACTTATCCCAATGCACCTTATTGCTTTAACGTTTATTTTTATTTATTTTTAACTGTAGGGAAGAAAGTATAGCCTTGGTTTTACTAATATATGTAATTTCTTGCTAATTTACTACCTTGTTATCAAATATTATAATAATACAAAATCCAACGACCCGATTACATTAAACTGTCCTTAATTACCACAGCCGCCATTACCGCTTGTTTAAACGATCGGCTAACGTCACACGAAGGTATAATAATTACCAGCCAATTATTGTATTGTGAACACTTCAACACTTGCTGTTAATGAGTTTTCAGACGTTAGAAATTTTACTCCCCCCCCCTTATTTTTCAAAGCATTTTACAACAATCGACAGAGGCGATCTCGCTAGTAGTAGGGCGAGTAGTATAGGCGGTCTATAAACTTATAATGAATAACGGTAATTATTTAATTGATATTGACTTTTTTACGAGAGATCTTAAATATTATATTACCTAAATAATATATTACTATACTAGTACCTAATTAATATATTACTATATTAATTAGGTACTATGATTTCATTTTGATTATTAATGGGAGTGCACCGCACAAGCGCTCTTTAGGGCGAGCCGCGCCTGCAGTCGCTATCGAAATCACCTCGCCGCCCACAGAAACCGGTGGAAGACAGGTCAAGACCGGGATACTTGGAAAGGGAGCGGAGGCTTTTATCCAGGATTGGGACATTCTCATCATCATCATCATCGTCATATCAGCCAGAGGACGTCCACTGCTGGACATAGGCCTCCCCCAAAGAGTGCCACAATGACCGGTCTTGCGCCACCCGCATCCAGCGGCCTTCTGCGACCTTAACCAGGTCGTCAGTCCACCTTGTGGGGTCTACCCACGCTGCGCCTTGGGACATTCTAAGCTCATATAAATAAATAAATATATTTACAAACATACACAGTTATTGGAATGGGAAAAAAAAGAAAAAACACCTCCGTTTCAGCTTGGATAAAAATGCATTCATTATAGACCGATTTGTTTGGTTGTTATTCTCTTCTACCTACAGATCACATTTCTCACCCGATTCTCTCGTTTTTTTAAATCAGTTATTATGTTTGCGAATTGTAAAGCTCACAGAACCACTAGTTATTAGTTATTAATAGCCGGTCAAACAACGTTGTCAATAGAAAAAGGCGCCAAATTCAAACTTTCTATGGGACAATCATTTATTAATTCGTGGGGACGATTACCCTTTTGCGCCTATATTTTTGTAATCTGCCGCTTTTTTCCACTGACGGAAACGGCTTGGTAGGCTATGTTTGACATCTTCCTTCATTGCCACTGATACGTCGTCGAAGTTTAATAGGTTATCCGTCGTGAGCACGGGCGTGGCGGTAATTGCATCCAGCAGCGGTTAATGTGATTGTTGCGGTCGCCGGTTAGGGTTGTCCGCACTTATGTGTCTGGCCGACAAATTTGTCAATGTATCCCTCCTATTAAACACCAAATTTGTCAATGTAGGACGGATTTAACACCTTACAGTTGTGATCTTATTTTGATATGACCTTGAAATGCATGGTCCATGCGAAACTCGTGCGATAATCACCAAGACGATCAACAAGGTCGTATCAAACTAGTTCAAACCGTAACAAGTTCTGAATACAGCTCAAGGAATAAGGCACAGAATATATGTCTGGGAACAAATCTCCGGAAAACACATCAGTGCGTAATTACCGCCTCACACACACACACACACACACACACACACACACACACACACACAGTTTTGCCCGCAACAACAAAAACTAGTACATTTTACATATACAATACATTGCCCTGAATTTTCGGAAGCCCCTTGTTAAGGTTTTTCCAAGAATTTATGGATATGCCTGTTGTTGTTTTTAATGAAAATGGTTTTCCCTTGTTAAATATAGTTTTCCGTAAGACCTCGGTGACAACTAGATTAAACTGGGCTTTTTCAGTCAAATTAGTTTTCACGACGTGCCTTGGTGAAAACTATTTATTTAGTTTTGATTACTAGTTCAAAAAATAACTTTGAATAATTTAGTTGACACGATGACAACTTCGTTCGAAATAAAATCAAATTGGAAAAACCACAAATTGGTCAGAGCGTTAAATATAAATTAGTTTCATTAAGCAACAGTTGAATGTAATGGATGTGGTTGCCTGTTAAACCATGTTGACATAAAAGCTTGAACTATTTTCTTTTTATCTGAAAACACGCAAAGTTCATAAATAAAAGTCGTTGAAGAAAAGACGCCATCCATAGACTTACTCTTTTCATTGTTCTAAAGCAGCGGTCGGCAACCTTTTAGCAGCCAAGGGCCAAATAGTAGTTACCGAAGTTGACGCGGGCCGCACTTTGTTAATATTTATGACTTTATCAGACATTGTCGTTTGTCAATATTACATACAAAATAGCCAGGGAGGCTCGCGGGCCGCAAGTGTTGCTGACCGCTGTTCTAAAGTGTAATAGTAGAATTTTCAACTAAATATATGTATCTCCTTGTTCCAGACACAAAAGCCCTAAAAGACGTCCAACTAATAGCGCCATCTGCCGTCCGCCTCGGCGACGAGGTGCAACTTGGCTGCAAGTGGACGCTGGAGGGGAATGAGACCCTTTACAGTGTGAAGTGGTATCGGGGCAGGCAGGAGTTCTTCAGCTATCTGCCTAAGGAGTATCCTTTTACGAGGATATTCCCTCAACCAGGGATTGATGTTGACGTAAGTATTTTTATATATAAGTATATATATATATTTTTTTTATAATTTATTGATAATAAAAATTACATGTCAATACTAGATTACAGTGTGTAACTACATAAAATAAGATTTCATCCCAAAAATAAAATTTTAAACCATAGGTTTAACTTACATTATTAATTAATTAAATAGCTCCTTGTGGTCGTAAAACGTCTGCTCGAGAAGCCATTTTTTAAGTTTTGATTTAAAAAGTGAAGCACTTTGTGCTGTTATAATTTCCCGCGGTAGATGATTGTACACCTTACGGCCCATGACGTGGGTGAGTTTTTTGGACTTAGCTAGTCTATGCGGCTCGAGTCGCAGCAGTCCCGCGCGCTTAAGGCGCGGTGTGTAGTAAAATGCACTTTTTTGTCACCATATTTACAGACTTTTACAAGGATTTCATGCATTATTTTCTAGTATGTATAACTTCAGTCCTTGAACTACGTTATTGCTTGTCAGAAACACGACGGCTCATTATTTTCTCGATAGAATCTTAAGTTGAAAACATGCCTAACACTGTCTTTATTTCCTTATGTTAGAAGTACTAGGACGAAAATGTATATGAAACTTACTTCAGTCGATAGCTTTTAAGTAAATCTTCATTATTGCTTGTCCTTTTATCGATACGTTAATTTTTTCATTCATCATTTGATGAATTCAACATTTTGCCTACTAAATTACACCCTACGCGGCAATACCTTGCGCCTATTCCTCACGCCAGTACGCCCGTGACCACTGTCAGCGTCGGACCTGTGCTAGTTTAGCGGACGTTTCATAAAATGGGTAATCACAGTATAAATATGCAAATATGTTATACACACAATGTTTTTCAACATACTTACGAAGAAAAGCAAAATAATTCTTAAATACGGTGACATTTCAGACATTCGTCCGTCATATTGTCATTTTATAACAAGTTGGGCAGCAAAGGCACACACCCATCTAACCAATCCGGAATTCAGTCACGATTGATAAATTGTATAAACATATTTTAAAAGGCTATAAAATTAATCAAATTGAATAATTTAGACTGGTCACATTTTTGTAAAAATCGATTTCTACTGGCAAAACATATTACTTTTTGGCAACCGGGTTTTTTAACCTAATTAGACCCCGCTGAATCCGAATTTGCCGGTTGCTTGATCGAATTCTTGACTGGAAGTGAGATATGTGATATTAAAGGTCCCTTTTTTTAGTTTTTCGTAAATAACTCGTAAACGGTGGCCAATATAAAAAAAATGAACTAATAATCTACACAAAATTTTCAATTAAAAAGATTCTGTACATTTTTAGCAGGGATCAATATTTAAAAAGATAATAAAGAGGGAAAGTTAATTATAATAAATTCTAAGGTTCCTTGGTTTTATTTTTTCGTTAATAATTTTAAAAGTATGACTTTACACAAATAATAAACATAAAATTTCCTACAAGAAACATATAGAACACTTTTCGCTAGGATCAATATTTAAAAAGACAAAGCAGCCGGTAAGTTAATTACAATCAATTTTAAAGTCCCTTTTTAGTTTTTTGTAAATAACTCGTAAACGGTGTCCCATAGCAAAATAGGTTTTTATGAATAAATAATCTACATAAAATTTCCTGCAAAAAATATCTGAACACTTTTCTCTAGAATCAATATTTAAAACGATATTAAAGGAAGAAAGTTCATTACAATCAATTCACATGTCACTTTTTTTAGTTTTTAGGGTCCCGTACCTCAAAAGGAAAAAACGGAACCCTTATAGGATCACTCGTGCGACTGTCTGTCTGTCTGTCCGTCTGTCACAGCCCATTTTCTTCAAAAGTACTGGACCAATTAAGTTGAAATTTGGTACACACATGTAAATTCGTGACCCAAAGACGGACATCTTACTAACAAATGAATTTTAAACATGGAGGCCACTTTTTAGCCAAGGGGGGTTAATTGACATTAAGAACCTATTTTGCTATGGGCCACCGTTTACGAGTCATTTACGAAAAACTTAAAATAGGGACCTGGAAATTGATTATAATTAACTTACCCCCTTTAATACCTCATTAAATATTGATCGTAGCGAAAAAGTGTACAAAACCTTTTTTGTGGACAATTTTATGTTCAATACTTGTGTATAATATTTTTTTGCAACGGGGGTACCGTTTACGAGTTATTTACGAAAAAAAAAGCGACCTGTGAACTGATTGTGATTAACTTTCTTCCTTTAATATCGTTTTAAATATTGATCCTAGAGAAAAGTGTTCAGATGTTTTTTGCAGAAAATTTTATGGAGATTATTTATTCATAAAAACCTATTTTGCTATGGGACACCGTTTACGAGTTATTTACAAAAAACTAAAAAGGGACTTTAAAATTGATTATAATTGACTTACCGGATGCTTTGTCTTTTTAAATATTGATCCTAGCGAAAAGTGTTCTACATGTTTCTTGTAGGAAATTTTATGTTTATTATTTGTGTAAAATTTGTTTTTGCTATGAGTCATACTTTTCAAATTATTAACGAAAAAATAAAAACAAGGAACCTTAGAATTTATTATAATTAACTTTCCCTCTTTATTATCTTTTTAAATATTGATCCCTGCTAAAAATGTACTAAATCTTTTTTTATTGAAAATGTTGTGTCAACAATTTTTTTTTATATTGGCCACCGTTTACGAGTTATTTACGAAAAACTAAAAAAAGAGACCTTCAAAAAGTTAATTATTAACTTTCCCGCCTTAATATCTCTTTGAATATTGATCCTAGCGAAAAATTGTACGGAATCTTTCATGTAGGCAATTTTATGCAGATTATTTATGTTTAAGAAAATTTTTGCTATGCGCCACCGTTTAAGAGTTATTTACGAAAAACTAAAAAAAGGGACCTTTAATATCAACTATCTCACTTCCAGTCAAGAATTCGATTAAGCAACCGGCAATTTCGGATTCAGCGGGGTCTAATTAGGTTAAAAAACCCGGTTGCCAAAAAATAATATGTTTTGCCAGTCGAAATCGATTTTTACAAAAACATGATCAGTCAAGTATACACTCATATTGTATATAATTAATAACTATTTAGGTACACTCACCGACCTCACCGTCTTATATACCATTTTTAGGGTTCCCTACCCAAAGGGTAAAACGGAACCCTATTAGTAAGACTCCGCTGTCCGTCCGTTCGTCCGTCCGTCTGTCACCAGGCTGTATCTCACGAACCGTGATAGCTAGACAGTTGAAATTTTCATAGATGATGTATTTCTGTTGCCGCTATAACAACAAATACTAAAAAGTACGGAACCCTCGGTGGGCTCAGTGGGCGAGTCCGACTCGCGCTTGTCCGGTTTTTAATTTCATTAAGTACTCATCAAAATTCGAATTTACTAATAAATCTTATTCAATATGAATTGCCGAACTAAAAATCCCGGAACTGACAATTCAGAATACCGATGTCGTCAGAATAAGGACGTAGACGTGCTGCGCGGGAACGGTGCGGTGCGCCGCGCGGGGCGCCCGCCTGCCCGTTCTACCACTCGTCTGCTTCACCCTCTTGAAAACGTAAAACTCGAGTATAAAGGGGCCCACTGATTAACAGTCCGCCGGACGGTATAGGCCTGTCAGTTAGAACAAGATTTTGACAGTTCCGAACAACTGACAGGCCGATACCGTCCGGCGGACTGTTAATCAGTGGGCCCCTTAAGAGCGCCTTAATATATATACCCGATAATACAACACTTTAAAATCTCGCTTTAAATTTTTATACATCGCGGTAGACCCGTTTGTGTAAGTATTTTTTCTTTACGGTGCTAAACTAGGTCTACCGGTTCAAGAAAGAAAATTTTAATTATTTGATTTAGATGTCTTACTTGAAAGAAGAAACAACCGGATAAATCACAAACTAAAGTACTTAAATAGGTATAGAATTTAAAAAAAGTGACCATGATATGGCCAGTGTTCGAGGCTGGATTCGATCGCTTCAGCATTCGTGGCTAACGCCATCGCCGTAACTCCGGGGTCACTTTAGTAGTAGGTATATGCCATTAATTTCAGTTTATAGGTCTACCGCTTAAATGAGATGGTTTGTTTTCACTAACTTGATATTTAGGTTGGCTAAGTTTTAGTTAAAGTTTCGGCTGTTTGCGACTGAATTTTATTAAAACTCTGAAAAAACTTAGACCAGAGATAGCCCCTCAAGATTATCTTGTATTTACTAATATTAAAAACTTCAAAGAAATTTAAAAATTCAACTGTTAACATGATTATTTTGGATCTTATATCCAGCCCTCATGGCTGTGTAGGTAGGTATATGGGTACTTAATTGGACAGGTGAAGTAAATCAATTTTTTGTGCCCAAAACGTGGACAATACTCGCAACGTGTACTGACGGCGCTTTTAGTTTCACCAATTACGCTTTTTTCTCACACCCAACACAAATATATTGTTTAAGGCCGGTCAGACGAGATGATCAAATCGACCGACTTGATCAGAAAAGAAATTGGCGTCAATCTCAATTTAATCACCAATTTTAGATTTATGCCCCCAAACGCAAACATGTCACAAATTGGTATTCTTGTGTCCGCACCTCCACTTTATCGGTAATATCGGTCATAATCGGCGGTCTGAATAGGCGAGCCAAATAATTGGCGTTTGTGTCCACACCACCTGCTTTGATCACACAATATAATTAGATTAGCGAAAAATTGTTCCCGTTTTTACTGGCCTTTAATCTTTAATACCATACACGTGTACGTTCCCAAATTTGCTCGATCATCCATAAATTTACCTCAAGTATTACAAAAATGCTTATCCTTATTGGTTCCATAAAAATTACACGTGCGTTCAATTTACATTACATTTAATTTCTTACTGAGAATAGGTATCTAAAACCCTGAAGAAGTTCCCAAAATATTTCATTAAAAATATTTGTAAACTTGTAAAAGGAACTCTTGAAGATTAATCATTAGGGCAAATGACTTTAGTTTGCCTTTGTTCTTTGGGGCATAGATCTTAACAAGTTAAAACGTGTTTTGTCTTTAGAGGTATGAGAGGCTCGCGAAATAACTTCAAGGGGGGACTTCAAAGATTGAGATAACACTAGTTTAATCTAGCAAACAATGAGTTTAAGCACGATCCGAATAAAATGCCTAAAATAAGATTTCCGGCCCGGTTCGAACTTTAGAATACGTCAAATATTACGTTTCTTAGGGTGTTTCGTTTTTCCGAATTTTCGATTTTCATCTGACTTTGCTCGAATTCTTGTTCTAACTGATAAAAAAATATTATACGTTAAAAAAAAATCGGTCAACATTTAGAGGTTGCACAACATCAACAAAGATTTTTCAAATAACCAACGACTCTACATCGGAGGGTAGAAAATGGTTTAAGCGGCTACCATCACAGCGGAGAGTAGTGTGATACTGAACCTTCTACATATAGATAAATTTTAAAATTAGTAGTAAACTTGGATTTTGGTTACTCGATAAATGTTCTAATTAAGATTTTTCAGTTTTTCCGCCTGTTTCCAAAGGAAAAGTGCTTTTATCGTGTTTTAGACGCAAAATTCAGATTTCTCGTTTGATTTTAGTATCAGTTCATTATATTTTGTCATTTTAGAACATAGTTCATTTTCATGTAATGTATGGGGTTCTCACTCTACCTTTTCAACTTGTGCAACCTCTAAACGTTATTCGATTCTTTTGAAAATTGAAATAGATAGTTTTTAGTGTGGGGAGACTCCATTGGTGAGCAAAGTCAGGAAAAATATTATTAATTACCTATTAATTCTTTATTTCAGATAAATTTTATCCATAGAATTGTTACAAATTGTTGTTGTTGTTGTGTTGTTGTGTTGTGTTGAATTGTGTTGGTGTTGTTGTTTGTTTGTTTGAATATTACAACTTTTTTTTCTCCATACAAAAGTGAATCACCCTAACGTTTCTGTTTGAAAAAATTCACAGATTTCGTGCCTCACACGACTATCGAGCACATTGGAAATGAATCTACGGAATTCGAAAAAATATTGTCGCTGAGCGACGAGAAAGTCTGGATAAGGAAAAAGTTACAAAATAAAACTACAACGTTGAATGATAATTATTTTATTCTTAGACTAACACAAGTATCCTGGACATAACGCATGTGAACAAACAAATTGCAAAATTTCCACACGCGTATCCAAGTTTGAATAATTGTCGCCGTGGCGCATAAGTATAGGTACATATTTCATTTTTCGATGAATAAGCAGGATATATTAATGTTCAAAGTACAAGAAAATTATTACACGGCAAATCCGTAGTCAACTCGAGAAGTGGTGATCGGCAGCGGCCCATTTGCTGCAAGATATGAAATATTCTTGACAGCAGTTTGACGCGACGAGAGATGACCATAACAGCGTTTGTCTATGTTGCACCAAACCTGAGTTCCAATAGGTACTACCAGGGTTCAGCATCAGCTATCTTGGGTAATGCTCATCATGACGAATCGGATGTCCAAAACAGCGTGTGCCTATGTTGCACCAAACCTGAGTTCCGCTAGGTACAACCAGGGTTCAGCATCAGCTCTATCTTGGGTACTACTCTCCTAAGTGCTCATCGAGGCGAGTCCGATGACCAAAACAGCGTGTGTTTATGTTGTATTAAACCCGAGCTCCACTAGGTACTGCCAGGGTTCAGCATCAGCTATCTGCTAGCAGCCGCCAGCAACATGCTGAGGTGAGACCATTTCGTGGCATTTTTTCTTTTTTATGTTTCTCTGTATAAGTTTTTATTTTCTCCCTCTCCCTCTCCCTCTCCCTCTCCCTCTCCCTCTCCCTCTCCCTCTCCCTCTCCCTCTCCCTCTCCCTCTCCCTCTCCCTCTCCCTCTCCCTCTCCCTCTCCCTCTCCCTCTCCCTCTCCCTCTCCCTCTCCCTCTCCCTCTCCCTCTCCCTCTCCCTCTCCCTCTCCCTCTCCCTCTCCCTCTCCCTCTCCCTCTCCCTCTCCCTCTCCCTCTCCCTCTCCCTCTCCCTCTCCCTCTCCCTCTCCCTCTCCCTCTCCCTCTCCCTCTCCCTCTCCCTCTCCCTCTCCCTCTCCCTCTCCCTCTCCCTCTCCCTCTCCCTCTTTTTTCACAACAAACACCGATAACGAACTCTGCGAAACATGAAGTCATAAATGTCCTGTGAAAAATGTCGTTCTGACTTTTTGACTATTTTAAGGTTAGGCTACAGGGCAAACCCTTAACCCGATCGTCTTTGTTTTAGGCTCAAATTGTAGCTGACTAAATTGTCCAGAGCCGTTTTTCTCAAATTTTTGATATCATTCTTCGTTTCCAAATTATCGAGCACCAAAATCAAAAATTCGGAAAAAATTGAATTTTATTTTCACTATTTCGACCATAACTTTTTTTGTTTTTGACTTTCTCGAATAATTATTTTTGCACCTTACAGCTCTCGTGATTATGCGTCTTTTGAGCGTGTTTTTTAATATCATATCTTCACAACTTTCCGAGATATAAGGGGATCGCACTTTTTCGTGAAATCGGACCGACACATTTGACGCTGTCATATCTACAACAAATAGCTCTAAGTGGCTAGGGCTGACTAAGTTTGGTGAACGATGAACATTTATTCAAGCGTGAACGTCGTGTGCATTGCTCAAGAAAATACTGTGTCGTTTTAACAAAATACACGCGTCACCAAGCAAATGTATAGAATAAACTAAAGCGATAGGGTTTTAACTCTTGTTAAGCTCACTGAATACACTCTGCTCAGAATATAGTGTGCGAATCATTGTTGTATTATGTACAATACATATTTAAGCGTAAATCCATTATAATTGATGACGTCACTAACATTACAGTATCAGTTTTATTTCGATATCATTTTGCACAAATATAATCACGGTGCCGTTACGTATATTATGTCAATGTCTGGTGGAAATCAGGCACTAATTTTATCTACTGACAACTCTCCGGCACGTACAGGCACCTGCAATGCAACAATATGTTACACAACGAAGGCCGCAAAAATATCTGACACGATTTTATTTGTAACATAACATAACATATTATTGCAGGTGACTATGCGATCTGGACGTAACGTATATTTCTCTTGCTATTTGTATAGAAGGTTCATGGTATGTACAGTCGCCATCAGATATATCGGAGCGGCCAAGGTGCTCACAAATATCGGAACACGCCTCTATTGTCAGGGCGTTAGAGCGCGTGTTCAGATATTGTGAACACCTTGGCCGCTCCGATATATCTGATGGCGACTGTACCTACTCCAGTCATTTTACGGACCGGATATAATGGTGAATTTAAAACAAATAAAATAGGTCTGAGAAATAGGGAGTTTAATTTTGAACGCAAGCTTAAAGGGGCCCACTGATTAACAGTCCGCCGGACGGTATCGGCCTGTCAGTTGTTCGGAACTGTCAAAATTTTGTTCTAACTGACAGGCCGATACCGTCCGGCGGACTGTTAATCAGTGGGCCCCTTAAGAGTTTTATAATTTGTGGTAGTTGTAGGTAGGTAGGTAGGTAGGTGGTAGTTTACAAAATCGATGATCAATGTTTCCCGCGATTCAAAGTCACCCCAGTTTACCGGTGATGTAATGGTTTGACCGATATATCATGATGTTAGTATTATATTCGAACTAAAATCTAACAAAATATCGATGCTTTCCGTCACAAGTATGTATGCAATATTACAAATGTTTTTTTTTCTGTAGGATTTTAATGAAAATATCTTTTCTAAATTGTTTTATACGCATCTAAACAAAATACTACTTATAAATATTGATTCTAGCAAATTGAGCTGCATTTGTAGATTTATTAGCTTTACATGTACTATACATTTTTTTTGATGAAGCTTTTTACTGATTTCAGGCAAAAATGTCGCTATGCTAGCTATGTAGCAGTTTAAAAAAAGGGCCAAGTTTTTTCCAGCACCGATATAAGTATTATATATAATTATTATCAATCAATCAAATTTATTTCAGGCAAAAAATATACCCATATTATATTATATCTGTAAATAGTATCTTAAACCGTAGCTTTACCTAATACTTGGCTAATATGCGAAAAACTGTTTTATAAGAGTAAACTCGTTCAAACTGCATTTTAAAATCCATAAATCTAGTGTTTTATAGAAAAACAAGCCGAGTCATGCTCCTCCAACCGAGAAACTATGAATAATCGATAGCGGAGCATTCTTGCTGACCGTCCACTTTGCTAGTTATTAATGAATCCAACTTTTATAGTTCACATCGCTTTAAAGTTGTTCAGGATAAAAATTATACAAGATTTTCCGAGTTTAAATTTTATTCTTGTTTTCGTTATGATATTTACTTAGCTACTTAGTTTGTTTTTTGTTATTGCAATAACTTGAAGATTATTTTTTAATTGGTCAAATGCGATTTGGATTCATTTAATCTAGAAAAAGAATATGCCTGCAAAGATTCTGCAACAAGTAAGATAAATATTAAATAAACAATAAGCGCCATCCCACTAAACCGGGGTTAACCGCGGTTAAACCATATTAACCCAGTGTCTAATTATACTGGTAACCATGGAAACTCCAGGTTTAACCGGTTAACCCCGGGTTAGCGAATGATGCAAATGGCCCTAACCGATTTCAATCCAAGTCAGCGTTCAATTCGGTTGAGCTACGGCAATAAACTAGGTTATATAGGCCGTTAACGCACTTTTCATGTTTTATTGTTGTCGTTGTTATAATCCCTTTACGGCCTGCACTAAAAATCTCACCGGGAATACGCATAAACAGTTAACTGATATTCGGCCCGATTCGAACTTTAAGATACGTCAAATAGTACGTCTAGATACGATATAGATTAGATATGTCAGTGTCAAAAGTGACGTTTTTATTTGAAAAAAAAAAACGTAAATTTTGACACTGACATATCGAATTCATGTCGTTCGAAACGGGCCGATCGTTTTACTATTAATAGCTGCTGTTGGACGCTTTAAATGGCTAAATGTGACGTTCGGACGTTCGGAACTACAAGTGCATTACCAAAGATAATTTGAAATAGAGACTGATTGTCAAAGTATTTATGTAGCCACAGTAAATTTACTGCCATCTTTCGACAGAAGATTATAACTGTTAGAACGCCATTTGACTTTGATCCTTATTCTTATCCTTAGTAGACCAAAGGTTATGGCGCCATCGCTCGAAGAGATTGCACCATACCTTTGGCCTACTGTCGAGTAGATGGCGTTTTTCAATATTTAACAAATTAACACATATCAGTGAAAGAATAAAGATCAAAGCCAAATGGCGTTCTAACAGTTTTAATATTCTGTCAAAAGATGGCAGTAAATTTACTGTGGCTACATAATTTACCATGACAGTAACTCGCTATACACTCTATTCTCTTTGGCATTACTGTTGTGGCGTCGTCCTTGTTGCCACCGCTGTATCTTTGTCAATCCGATCCTTTTACACTTTTTGCATTTTCTATCGCATGTATAACGGGTAGTGCTCTGAAGAATTGTTCGGATTTATCCCTGCCGCTTCTTTTTGCTATCGCTCTACCCACGTCAGATGTCAACTTTAGCCAGTCTTTCTCCGAGACCACGGGGACAATGCCGTCCTCAAAGCGTCGGAGGTAAGAAAAAAAATCCCTGATCAAATCAGGGCAATCAGGCAAGATTCAAGCGTTCATAAATTAGTACACGTTTTCATACTTTTAAACTACGAGCCAGCGAAGTATCTTAATAAACTTCATCGTAGCTGAGCACAATTCAGAAACTGGCTCCGAAAATACCTCGTAATCTTTTACGAGCTGATTATTTTTCATCGCATTATTCCGACGTACGTGCGAATCACAACTTTATTATAAGAAAATACTTTATTATTCTGAGCTCGTATTTCTTTGATAATATCATTAAGCTATTCATGACGGAATTTTCCAAATAGACCTCGATGTCATTTTTGTTTAGGTCAGTTGATCTCCCTTGTGATTCAAACGGGTTTTAATCATTATGGCATCTTTAAGTAATTTTAGGTCAATGCATTTGTTATTGTGAAAGAAGAAGAAGAAGAAGGGGCCAATTTTAGTATATTGTAACGGTATTCTTATATAAAAAAAACTTTAAAAAAAATAGTTAAATTACCATTGTTCACTACCCAGCGTCCTAACACATTACTTGTTCGTGTTCTTCCTCACTCTCACTGAGCGTAAGCGTGAGCGAGATGGATGTGTGTGGCGCGGATACCATGTATTTTAATTAAAATTTTTGTAAGTTTTAAATAAATAAAAAAGAGATCGATAAGTCCCCTCAAACATTATGTTGCCGGTTTGTAGAAGCAATTTTCATATTTTTAGCTTTTGAGTAAAATTTGTTACTATTTTTTAAAGTGCATTTGAGACATAGTTTCGTATTTTTTTTCTATTGAGCGAATGTCGAAAAAATCAGGATTCAAATCCATTTAATCCCTCAAAAAAGGCTTCAAGATTGCTAGTTAAATGTATGTCAGTCGTAATGTGGAAAAAAAGCGCAACGACTTTTTAAAAAGTCCGTTTTCCAAACCTACTACACCTTAAGTATTTTAGGCCAATTCCAACTTAGGATAAATCCTTGAACCTTCATCCCTAAACCGCTACTTAGATACATCAAAGTATACCGCAAGGACTGATGATTTCGAAACCAAAACGCCTTATCTCACTATCAAAATCATATTAATTTGCCCTTTTAACTTTGTGGCTGTAGCGATAAGCGTTACGCAATTCTTAGCTCTAACAAAAACAGTCGTTTATAAATAAGGTCATTTATTTACAGAAATGAGATGAAATTATTAAATTAATAAGACAATGCGGTCTCGTTTGCGGCGTTCCTGATTATTTTTCGTATCTTGCTCCCCGGGGTACTTTTTCGAGGTCTTTTTAAAATGTCTAGTTTTTAATAAAGTGCTGGAGGCTGATTCTGATTAAACAATTTGTGTTATGTTTTGATCTTAAACTTTCTTTGAATTTATGTACGGTCAAATTCACGCGGATATGAAACGTACCTACCTAAATCGGCTACTGGTGATGCACTCAATATGGGACGTACCTACCTAAATCGGCTACTGGTGATGGACTCAATATGGGACGTACCTACCTAAATCGGCTACTGGTCATGGACTCAATATGGGACGTACCTACCTAAATCGGCTACTGGTCATGGACTCAATATGGGACGTACCTACCTAAATCGGCTACTGGTCATGGACTCAATATGGGACGTACCTACCTAAATCGGCTACTGGTGATGGACTCAATATGGGACGTACCTACCTAAATCGGCTACTGGTCATGGACTCAATATGGGACGTACCTACCTAAATCGGCTACTGGTCATGGACTCAATATGGGACGTACCTACCTAAATCGGCTACTGGTCATGGACTCAATATGGGACGTACCTACCTAAATCGGCTACTGGTGATGCACTCAATATGGGACGTACCTACCTAAATCGGCTACTGGTCATGGACTCAATATGGGACGTACCTACCTAAATCGGCTACTGGTCATGGACTCAATATGGGACGTACCTACCTAAATCGGCTACTGGTCATGGACTCAATATGGGACGTACCTACCTAAATCGGCTACTGGTGATGCACTCAATATGGGACGTACCTACCTAAATCGGCTACTGGTGATGCACTCAATATGGGACGTACCTACCTAAATCGGCTACTGGTGATGGACTCAATATGGAACGTACCTACCTAAATCGGCTACTGGTGATGGACTCAATATGGAACGTACCTACCTAAATCGGCTACTGGTGATGCACTCAATATGGGACGTACCTACCTAAATCGACTACTGGTGATGGACTCAATATGGGACGTACCTACCTAAATCGGCTACTGGTGATGGACTCAATATGGGACGTACCTACCTAAATCGGCTACTGGTGATGAACTCAATATGGGACGTACCTACCTAAATCGACTACTGGTGATGGACTCAATATGGGACGTACCTACCTAAATCGGCTACTGGTGATGGACTCAATATGGGACGTACCTACCTAAATCGGCTACTGGTGATGGACTCAATATGGGACGTACCTACCTAAATCGGCTACTGGTGATGAACTCAATATGGGACGTACCTACCTAAATCGACTACTGGTGATGGACTCAATATGGGACGTACCTACCTAAATCGGCTACTGGTGATGGACTCAATATGGAACGTACCTACCTAAATCGGCTACTGGTGATGCACTCAATATGGGACGTACCTACCTAAATCGGCTACTGGTGATGCACTCAATATGGGACGTACCTACCTAAATCGACTACTGGTGATGGACTCAATATGGGACGTACCTACCTAAATCGGCTACTGGTGATGCACTCAATATGGGACGTACCTACCTAAATCGGCTACTGGTGATGATTATAATGTTATTAACATAATAAATTAATTTAATTATAATAAATTTGACATCTCTACGGCAAACTAGCATCGGCAAACATCCCAGAGGCGCTGCAGGATCGAGGAAGCCCGAACATAATTTTGAAAATGTTATTATATTGGATACGCAGGGTATAGGTCTAAAGACCATCGAAAAATGGGAAATAAAAAAAATACCAAAATCGAATTTAAAAGCAATCCCCGTGAAGCCCATTATTGCCAGATGGTTACCGCATAATAGCTTAATTCAACGCTTGCAAACGTTTTTCCATTAAATCTATCGTATTGCAAATAACACGGCCGTTACGGCCCAAATCTAATAAACACGCAATAACGCTGAGCGCCAATGAAGGTGTTGCACGGATTACTTACTGCTATATAATATTTAAAACTTTCGCGTTTTGAACATTAAGTACGTGTAGTAGGTGGTTTGTTTGTGGTTTGGGGGGATTTAAATCTTCTCGAGGCAGAGGTGTACGGTTGGAGCCGGTATAGCTTTATTTGATGTTCATAAGCGCATTGTAATATGCCTACTTGAATAAACTATTTTTTATCTTTATCTTTTATCTTTGAAAATATGATGTCTACCCCAAACTTTTTCATACGCTTTTCGTCGGGTAGTTGCACAAATCTCTGTTTTGACATTTTGCTGGGACATCAGTTAGCCGCGACCACGACCAGTGATACCTGTGTCGAAACGTCGGCAAATAAAGGTAATAAAATAAATTCGCGATAGACCGTCTATAAATTTGAGTTAATATGTACTTCTAGATGGAGCATTTAAGACGACTCTGGAGTGTCCTTAGTTCCTTGGAGCTTGGGACGGATGTTGGTGTGGGATGCTGCCTGCGTAGACACACTGGCACCGTCCCACCTCCAACGGACTACTGTAAAAGCGGGCGGAGCGGCGGAAAGCGCCGAAATTCTAAAACGTAACAAATATAAGAGCCTCGGTAGAGAGTACCATTTTGTACCATTTGGAGTTGAAACTCTAGGTCCATGGGGTCCCAGCGCGCATAAGTTGTTCGCAGAAATCGCGAAGCGTCTGGTTGACGTAACTGGTGACCGAAGAGCTGGCGGCTACCTCGCACAACGTATCAGCATTGCGATACAGCGAGGAAATGCCGCCAGCATCCTTGGTACAATGCCTCAAGGGCCTATTTTAGATTTAAGCTAGTTATTAATTTCGTTTAGTAGTACCACTGTATATATATATTAGACGACTCTTGTTCACAAGATGTGACTCGCAACCAGAGACCGGAATTATCGAGGCACTTTTGAATTTATAGAGAAACTAATAGAACATTACTTAGCACTATAACAGACTTTGAACATGAAATTAAAAAAAAAAACACTGAAAAGTCCTCATTAAATGTGAAATAGTTGATTGTTAGGGAACACTTCATTGTTTTTATTGCATGTTCATATTTTCAACTACATACTCAAAAATTATGAAGAGATCGCTCTTTAGCGATAAGACCGCCTGTTGTTTACCACTACTTTTTATCTTCTTTAATAATGTTGTGTTGTGTTCTGTATTGTATCGATATGTGTATATCGGAAGTTGAGTAATGAGAAGTCACTATGACAATTCAAAAGTGCCACGAAAGTTTCGGTCTCTCGTCACAATAAATTTCCGCAATACTTTTCGGAAACTTTCCGCAACTTGCA
Source organism: Cydia splendana (assembly GCF_910591565.1). Taxonomy (NCBI): domain Eukaryota; kingdom Metazoa; phylum Arthropoda; class Insecta; order Lepidoptera; family Tortricidae; genus Cydia; species Cydia splendana. The sequence goes on from NC_085968.1 coordinate 4,644,037, forward strand.
CATTTGTTCTGTGGAGTCTATGAGACGTAGTCCACATGTTGCGGTAATCGTTTCAATCGTATTGGCATCGATCCTGGACCGTTGTAATATTGGATTCTCGAATAGGTTTGCGGGTTAAGAAAATATATTCTATCCAAATTCGGGTTCAAATTAGGTACCTGAAGTGACTATGATTGCCTGTTTTGCTACTGGAACTGAGACGATGTGTGCGTTTCGGGTGAGAGGCATTTTTGATTGTATATTTTGTTTATACCTACATTCAGCAACAAAAGCAACGCTACGGACAGACAGACAACAGACTATGCGTCAAAAGTAGGTATCTACTACCATTCTCTACAGCTTAACAAAAAGAGATATATGTCTAAATATATAGATAAAACAATTACACTATAACATATACTTTTGAACACGAACTGTAGTGGTTTATATCATACGGTGGCAGATAATTTTGGCGCTTTATTTCATACGATTGCATTTATTTGATTTGATGCGGACTGTACATAAATTTAGCTGCGATTTTCAGCAAAGTAATTTGTAATACACCAGCGATGACTCTAAAATTGGTTTTTAATTCAACTAATGTATTTAATTAGATAAATTTTGTCAGGCTTTACATTTTTAACTTGGAATAAAATATGTGTGTTTGGAAGAAAATTTGTCACCCTTACTATAGGAAGAATTTAAACAATACATACCTAGTATTGTCTTCGGTTACCGTGATAGTTGGTCATAATTCTATAAGCAGTTAATCTAGTTCGTTGTTCGTAGACCAACCAGCTAAGCTGTCCATATTGTCATACGACCCGTGCTTTTGAATCGCAGACACTACCTATTTGGTTGTCATTGCCCATTGGACCCACAAAAAGTCCCCATAACACTTAGGGACAGGATTACACCATAGCCGACCTTATTTGTAACGGACTGCCGTAAATGTGGGATCCTAAATTACCTTGATTGTGTCAATTTTGTAAGGCCGTGGTCCCTTGATTGATGTCATCGCTGCGTGCAGCGCTATTACATTGTATATAGCGTCGATTATTCTCGTATAAGACATCAAAAACTGAAGACAGGTAGTAAAATTTCGAAGAGAGATACTCGTAACATTGAATCTGACTTTCTAAGTAATCAAGTAAAATCCTGTCATCACTCGAGCCTTTGTAGGCTACTATAAAACTAAGCCTCTCAGGTTGTCATATGACCCGTGCACGTCGAATCGTACCCAGTATTTGGTTGTCATAGCCCATTGGACCCGCAAAACGTCCCAATAACACTTAGGGACAGGATTACACGAAACCGACCTTATTTGTGACGGACTCCCGTAACTGTGGGATAGTGGATCCTAATTTACCTAAGTTGTGACAATTTTGTAAGACATTCTTGTGCGTAATTTTATACTACGTCGGTAGCAAACAAGAATACCTACTGCCTGCCTTATAAGGACGGCAGCTTATGGGGTATGCGCACTTTACATGCGCGTTCCTGACCCTTTAAATACCTGTACAGTCCTTTCTCTCTCTCAGACTTAATCTCAGAAAACCTCGGCCGGGAGCTCATTCCATAGCCGGGAGCAAATTCCTCTTGAACCGCACAGTTTGCAACCATTTAGGTTCTAGGGTGTGGATGAACACCCTGCCGACGGCAAGCGGTGCGGTGATAGAAAGCGGCCGTTGGCATCCTGTCAAGCAATTCTTCAGCACCGCCCATTGTAAAGCGGTAGAACACTCACAAGGAGGCCAAGTTCCTCCTTAAACTTGAAGGTTCAATGTAAGTTCTGAGCTCAAATTTTAATATGGTAAACAAAAAAAATATTCTTGGGCAATGAAATAAACAGACAAATTACTTACAAACTTAATATTACCAATAAATAAAACAAAATTACCTGTAAATAACTTACCTATAAAACTTAAATACGAAATCTAAAAATAAATAAAACAAATCTTGAAATAAATAACTAAGAACTATTCCCCTGCGGCATGGTGCCGTAGATACTGTCAGCATTTCCTCGCTGTCGTAATACTTATATTGAAATATTACATTTACGAATTGTGATTTGCTTTATTAATTCTCGGGGGAAGTTCCCTCGTCTATCCACACTGTACATATTCTTGGCAGCATTATTATGCTCACATCGCTACCCTACACCACAGATTAACGTAGAATTATATTTATTTTCTTTACTCTGCACGCTAGTCAGTAGATTTGCTTTGAATGAGCCACACTAGGGTTCGTTGGTTGCCAAATCACCGCGCAGTAGTAGTTTCGAATAGTTTATATAGTTTGTCGGAGTAAAAATGGCGTCTGAGCACGTAAATCGGGATTGTAAAATAGTCCTTAGGGTTTATTTTTATTTGGAAAAGGATTTTAGTAGACGTTTGTGGCAAATAATGTGACTCATATCCAAGACGCATCAAAATAAACGAGTCTTAAGCGAGTTCAGAACCCCTAGACTAAATTTTAAACGATGGCGTGACGAGTGTTCTCGTGTCTATTTTCACAAGCTTTTATTTAGTTTCACCTGACCGTTGTCTGTCTGTCTGTCTGGGTGTAATCAAATCTTGCAAGTTAAATTTGATCCACTTCCCGGCTTCCGATTGAGCTGAAATTTTGCATGCATGTATAAATCGGATGACAATGCAATATTATGGTACCATTGAGCTGATCTGATAACGGAGACAGGAGGTGGCCATAGGAACTCTGTGATGAAACAACGCAACCTAATTGTGTTAGGGGTTTTTAGAATTGTCTCGATGAGTATTAGTTGTCTGTTGTAAGAAAAGTACAGTCAGCGATAAAAGCTTGTACCAAAAATGATTTTTTTGCCAAAAACTTATTTTAATGTATGTGATTTTTAATAGCGCGCCAAGTGGGACGTTTTGGTAACTTAAAATCCCATACACAATGACACTTAACGCAAACGCGTACGTCACGGCACGCTATCAAATGAAATTTACACTAGGTATGTACCCCTAGCCCCTGTGTGTTATCTATAGATAACAACCCAACTAACAATTTGAGACAAAATTTAGGTTTATACGACCAAATTTTATGGTCGTATAAACGTCGTATATACGTTAATACGACGCGATTTGGGCGCAGCTTATTCAACTTAAAGTCGTAAAAGTTGAGTAATGGTCGTGATAATACCTATTTAGTTGCATAGTCGTCGTACATGCGTCGCCGATTCAACACTTCGTCGTATAAATAGTAACTACTACGACGCTTATTCGACTTAAGGAAGAGTAGTGGTGATAAATACGATATAATATACGACTTTAAGTTGAGTTATCGTCGCTTAAAAGTCGTATAAATAGCTTATTTCTCAACGCAAGTTCCGCGTCGGCTTGTGTCAAAAATGACACCAATATTAACAGCAAGTGGTATGAATTTGTATCTTTGAAAGGAGGTATAAGTAGCCATTTTTATTAAGTTGGTGGTTTATGAAATAGGAGACAGTATATAATATCTGTAAACTACTGCGCAGTTAAATTTATATAAGTTTATAATTAATTGTTGATGCGCTTTTAAAATTCTTACTTATTTAATTATTTTGATTAACAAATTATTAAGCAGATGCCTTATGCGACAGTTATACAACTTGAGGTTCTATAATCTATACGTTTGAATTGGAATGGTCGCCATAGCTTTTCAAAAGTTGTATAAAAGTTTATTTTACCACATCTATTCGACTGTTGGTTAAATAGCGGTAGTATAACACATTCAGTGCCAGCCCGAGCTACGCGCTACGAGCGTAGCCGATGACACGGGAAAAACCGTATGTAGCGAAAAGCGTCTACGAACAGTGAACTCCCCTAGGAAGTCGCTGGCAATGAATGTGTTAAATACGCATAGCGGTCGCCATAGTAACAGTTAGTCGACTGTCCTATAAGTAACACTTTTACGACGTGTAAGCAACTATAAGTAGTTTAAAAGTCGCATAATGGACATTCATACCACAAAATTGTCGTGACTACGACATTATTATGACCATAATAATGAGGACCTCTAGGCGACCAACTGTCGTGTAAGAAAGTTTTATAAGAGTCGTCGTGATACCTACTACACGACTGTCGTATAAAATGGTAGAATAAACGTTTATTCGACCTTGCTATACGACGATAAGTTTACCGACTATTAGTTGTATAAAATGCTAGAATAAACGTTTATTCGACCTTTTTTTTTTATGAAATAGGAGGCAAACGAGCAGACGGATCACCTGGTGGTAAGCGATTACCACCGCCCATGGACACCCGCAACACCAGAAGAGTTGCAAGCGCGTTGCCAGCCTTTAAGATGGGAGTACGCTCTTTTCTTGAAGGTTTGAAGGTCGTATCGGTCCGGAAATGCCGCAGGCGACAGTTCATTCCACAGTTTGGCTGTGCGAGGCAGGAAGTTTCTGGAGAAACGCACAGTTGAGGACTGCCATCCATCCAAGTGATGAAGATGGTAAAGTTGTCGCGTAGGGCGATGGCGAAAAGAAGCGGCAGGGATTAATCCGAACAATTCCTCGGAGCACTACCCGTTATACATGCGATAGAAAATGCAGAGCGAGGCCACATCTCTACGCAGCGCCAAGGAGTCAAGCCGTTCCGAAAGCCGCTGGCAGTCGATAATTCGAGCCGCTCTTCGTTGGATGCGGTCCAGAGGGAGAAGCTGGTATTGGGGTGCCCCTGCCCACAGATGAGAGCAGTATTCCATGTGTGGGCGAACCTGCGCCTTATAAAGCTGTAGGCGCTGGGCAGGTGTGAAATACCGTCTCGATCTGTTGAGCACACCGAGCTTCTTGGAGGCTAATTTAGCCTTACCCTCTAGATGACCGCGGAACTGGACTTCACTCGAAATGTCGACACCAAGGATTCCGATACTGGCTGCGGCACTCAGGGGAGTGCTCTCAAAACGAGGTGACGCGACAAACTCTAACTTTTTTGCGGTAACCTTGCTATACGACTATAAGTTTTATAAATTTAGTTGTATAAAATGGTCGAATAAACATTTATTCGACCTTGCTACCCGACAATAAGTTTATCCGACTATTTAGTTGCATAATGCACCAATAGTCAAAATGACGACTGTTATGCTACCTTTATACATAGTACTTCGTGTCGTATAGCTACTTGTTATACGACTAAATTGTTTGTTGGGAATGATAGTAGGGATTTACGTACAAATGTATTGTTAGATCTTTTTTATAATATAAGAGGCAAACGAGTAAGCAATTACCGTGTTAGTTTTATTTTATAAAATTGTTGATGTTATTATTTTTGCTTGTATGTAAATTCAATGATGACGTGTAAAAGTGCCCTTGTGGCCTATTTGCTGAATAAATGATGATGTTTGATGTTTGATGTTTGATGTCGCATATATGGACACCTGCATAACAGAAGGGTTGCAAGTGCGTCGCCGGCCCTTAAGATGGAAGTACGCTCTTTATTATGTGTTTGGCAGACAAATCTGTAATGAATAGCGGGAATTAGGCACAGATGTGTCTGCGGACAGATCTCCGGCAAATACATCTGAGTCTGACATTCGCCAAATATTAGCAGGTTTGTCCGCAAGCATGACACAGACAGACAGGTCTTACGCACACATCTGGGCAATTATATACCTATAATCTATATATATATGTTACTGTAAAAGCCCGAAGTACGGCAAAACCTAGGATTTACCGGTAAAACCTAGGTTTTACCGATGCCGATCGGTAAAAGCCCGAAATGTTAAATCTTACTAGTTTACTTCGGGCTTTTACCAACACCGATATGGTAAATCCTAGGTCTTACCACGGCGACCGGTAAAGTTTGAATCATGCACTGATTCTCAACCCCTCCCGCTCAAACCCCCGTACACCGCACCGCATGCGCCGTTAAGTGGGTTAGGTTAGGTTTGAACTGCGATCCTCACAGAACCGAACAAAAGTGGGTTAGGTTAGGTTAGAACTGCGACCCTTACAGAAACGAAATGCTACTAGAAAAATGGGTGGTTTTTACCTCCTTTTCTACATCTACCATAATCTTTCACCGGGCCGATTCGGGCCCCATAGAAGTCGGTTTTTTTTTCTTAAAAATTATCATCTAATAATCTCAAGAATCAGTGCATGATTCAAACTTTACCGGTCGCCGTGGTAAGACCTAGGATTTACCATATGGGTGTTGGTAAAAGCCCGAAGTAAACTAGTAAGATTTAACATTTCGGGCTTTTACCGATTGGCATCGGTAAAAACTAGGATTTACCGGTAAAACCTAGGTTTTGCCGTACTTCGGGCTTTTACAGTAACATATATATAGCAAAATATAAAAACCATGGCTCTCAGACGAATTATGAAAGATAATAATGTATATATATTTTATAGCATGTAATAATATCAGATTAGTTTACGTATAAACTTTAAATAAGAAATAGAAATAAGTACCTAAGTTTAAAAAAAAGATGAAAGTCCAAGAATGGACAAACGACAACACTTACAAAAATATTTATACAAAATCCATTTCTACGACTGTAATGGAAATTCTACATTACAGGGAAAAAGCTGTTTCCTGTATTTTTTTCTGATCGTTTAGTTTTATAATTCTCAAACATTTTTGCAGCACGGTCAGCGATTAAAATCTCCATTAATAAAAAAAAGTGAAGCCATAGCAATAAGGAACAGAAAATTACATTTTTATTAACAACAAAGGACAATAATCGATTTTCAAAGTTTAATAAAAAGATTAATAATATTAATAAAAGAGAAAAAGTAACAGCATTTTAAAAACACTCTCATTATAGACTAGCAGTGCCATATGGTAGCATATTTTGTATGGAAAAATGAAATAAAACCGGGCAAGTGCGAGTCGGACTCGTGCACGAAGGGTTCCGTACCATTACGCAAAAAACGGCAAAAAATCACACTTGTTGTATGGGAGCCACACTTAAATATTTATTTTATTTTGTTTTTAGTATTTGTTGTTATAGCGGCAACAGAAATATGTACATCTGTGAAAATTTCAACTGTCTATCACGGTTCATGAGATACAGCCAGGTGACAGACAGACGGACGGACGGACAGTGGAGTCTTGACTTAGTAATAGGGTCCCGTTTTTACCCTTTGGGTATAGAACCCTGAAAATTATTAAGCTTTAAATGACCTTAAATATAATTACTTCAAGAACAATATAGGTACTTACCTACTAGAAAATTTTCCAATTCTGAGGCCGAAATAAATTCCGGCTGAACCGAAACCTTAGGAATCTAACGATATAATTCATATAATATTGGAAACCGTAACCTAAAATAAAAATAGCCAAGTCAGGCGAAAGACGATTATTTGATACAATAACGAAACTCTTATTCATTCTCCTTATAAAAATCAGCTTCATATAAATGGCAGTAATAACCCTTTATTACTGCTCCTTTTTGTTGTCGCAAATATAATAATATCTTCTAAGCGATCCTAAACTTAGACTCCCCTTCTTTCAAATTTGAACTTTAAAGGAACGGCTTAACAGCTAGTTTTCTACAAATTGGTGGGCCAAGATACGATGTGGTGATAGTTGCTGGTGTAGAAATTAAAATGAGACGACGGGTCAGTGTAAACAAGGGGCGATGGCGGCGTTATTTTCCAATGTTAGATCAATACGGCGAAATGGGACACAGGATATTGCTTGACGCTTCTGGGAAGAGATTTTTTTACCACTACGGCCAGACGTTAAAACGTGCCAAGTAAAAGAATCTTTATTACCTATCAAAATTGCGATTTGTAAAAATAAAGATTCAAATTAGAATGGAACGGAAGACCTTTTTGTAGGCCTCTGGGCGGCTAGAGGTAAAGTCTTCATAATTTTAACACAGGCTTTTGCCTTCTGCATAACGACAGCGTAGGATTATTGATAGAGTCCGCCTAAGTTAACTGTGCACAAATTTGAATGGAACACAGTTATATTGATATTGTAAACGTCATAGTTTCATAGAAACTTGACATTAATGATGACGTTGCCACACTGTCATTGCAATGAATGCAGAGTTAGCTTCCGTCATAACGCTAGCTCAGTTACTAAAGTTCCTTAATTCAAACACGATTTCTAAATGTTTCCAAAATCATGCAACGTAAGAACGTACCAGACATATTTATACCTCTAAACTAGCAGAAAACTAAAGTAAACTTTGGTCTGAAAGCGATTAGTGCAAGAATTCCTTCCCTCTCTAACTGAATGACATGAATACTTAAGCTCGTACTAATTGAATAGTATCTAATTCCGTTCTTTAATGAGTTCTTGGAATCAAGTCTTGCAAGTAGCTGAATGCTACTTTATGCTACTAGGTAGGTAGCAGGTTTTGAGAACTACAAATTCTTAGGGCCGGTACAGACGGACTGCAACCTGACTGCACCTTGTATGGGAACTGCACGCTGAACAATGATGATCCCTATGACAGTTCCTTCAAGTCTTCGTGGTTGAGCTTTATTAAAAAAAATATTGAAGAAATGTGTTTTACAGTATTTTGAGTACTTACTTATATGTTGCAATTCTAAATAAATTACTTTGCTAAGACTTCCAATAAATGTCTCATCATATCATCATCATATCAGCCTTTTATCGCCCAATTGCTAAGCATAGGCTTCTCTTCTGAGTACGTCACTTATCCCGGTCCTGAGCCAATCTCATCAGTAGTGACCCGCAATCTTCCGAATGTCGTCCACCCAACGAGCAAATGGACACTAGACACTTCTTTCGTCTGAAAGCGGCCACCATTCCGTTAACATTTGGGCCCACCTGCCATCACTCTGCCTGGCGACATGTCCCAAACATGTCTACAAACTGTTTACGTGACAGCTAACCCATATAAATATGAACTGTTATTAGCGACCATCATTCAATGTGAGAGGTATTCGCAAGGTGCACGATTGGTACTGTCGTCCTTTTGTAGGCTTTTTTACGATTTATGAAGTAAGTAAAGTTAGTTCTAACGGCTGCCGCTAGAATTAAAGGTTAACTCACGCTAGATCGGGCGGGGTCGGGCCGGAGCTTCCGGCGCTTCGTTTTCTATGGAAAACACCAAGTGATCACCGATCAGCTATCATAGAAAATGGCATGTTGGACGCCTCGCCTCGGTCTAGCGTGAGTCATCCTTAATGTGCCAATCAGCGCCACTTTTCCCTCCTCCAACTTCACCCCTTGACAATGCAAACGATTGCGATTTAGTTAAGCACCCTGGATAAACACTGAACAGCCATTTTGTTTCCAGGTGTCGAAGTCGACGTCGCAGAAGGTCGCGCTGCGTGAAGCGACGCGCGCGCTCGCCGGCCGGTTCCGTTGCGAAGTGTCAGCGGACGCACCTTCCTTCCACACGCAAGTGCGGTCCGCGTTCATCCACGTCGTAGGTGAGTTTAGAGTATAGACATACACGGAGCACGATTCAGATTTAAACTTTTGACCGTCAAAGACGTCAACTGACGCGCGCGGCTACAGCCCAATATCAACCTTCAACTCAACCAATCAACGATCATTCAATGAATCATTTCATTCAATGTCAACCTTCGTGCATTTCAGCAAGGTTCACGATGTCACGGCGCGCACGATACGCGCGGAGTTAAAAGGGTATAAACGTAATACGATGTTAATCTTATTTTAATACGCCCTTGGAGTCGCTCCCGCTGACTGGTCCGTGCGAAATGTAGTGAAGTCGTGCGTAAATGTGTTCGGATGTCAACTGAAATGAAATAAAATGGAAATAATATTTGACACATCTTAAGATTAACAGATATTATAAACCTATATGACATAGTTTTGTAACTTGTTGTCTCAAAGAGGATACCACTTAGCATGCAGCTAGCCTGCTACATTACTGTTGCGGCGCCGTTGTTGCCGCCATTGTACAGTAAGCTGTAGAGTTAAGTGACCTTCTCCCTACAAACAGATTCACATGCAGGGGGGTCACTTAACTTTGCAGCCTACTGTACTTGTCACTTTACAATAAAATGAGTGACAAAAGGAACGTCATAATCGCGACAGTAATGCGGCGCCAAGTGTCACCCGTTTTTTTTAAAGAAAATTGACAGATACAGCGGCGGCACCAACGACGCAGCAACAGGAATATAGCTGCAGTTAAATCACAATCGACCTCACAATGTTTATAAATACGCGTCGTTAATCGTGCTAATTTTGTCTTAGCGCAGCGTATATCACTTGTTCATATTCATAACTTAACGTATTGCACAAATCTCTGTTTTGACATTTTGCTGGGACATCAGTTAGCCGCGACCACGACCAGTGAAACCTGTGTCGAAATGTCGGTAAATAAAGGTAATTGAACGTTAGACCCGTCTATAAACGTGAGTAAAGTTAATATAACGTATAAATGTGAGTTAATATAACGTATTAACTCGTGCAAGAAGTAGCGTAGCGAATATCGCTGCATAAAGCGCTAAATCGTGGCGTCATGAGAAAGCGGTAACATTTTTTTTAAACGCTCACCGATTCCAGCGTTGGATTCAAGCAAATTTACTCGCGGCGTTATTTCCGTAGCCGAGAGGCTTTTTCTTCACTTGCGCAGTGTGGAGCCGTTAGTATGTCGGTGAGCTTTCCGGATGCTTTACCTTTTTCTTTAGCTGCTTTAGATTTTACCGCTACAAATAGTTCAATACACATTTCTATATGCATTTTATGCAGCGTGACTTAATTAACAATTAATTTCAATAAGCTTTAATGCAAAAACTTCAACCTTTTTTATTTTATTAAATTTATTGATAATAATGTTTACCTGACCTTACACTAACCAATGCGTCACAATACTTAGACTAATAATTTTCCTCAAGAACCCGTATTACATTCCGGTTTCTGTTCCACCCATGATGTTTCAATCTACGCCATCAAAATGCAGATTTCATTGAGTTTTTTCCGGTACAAAACTATCTTATATTCATTTCAGATTCACCCTCAAGAACCAAACTATGCGCATGCAAATTGTATGAATATCGTTCAAAGAGTTGAACCGTAAAAGAGCGAGTATAGTAACCCACTTATAATATTACGAAAGATTCATCTAGTTTTACTAAGGTAATACACATAAAGAAAGGCACGGCTTCCATAAATATAAACTTCTTATGTAGGTTGGTTTTACGCACTTACAAGATAGGTATAAAATATGGCCTTACATGATTGCTTTGGGAGAAAATATATGGAAACTCGAACAGAAATTGTCGGGTATAACATAACAAAATGACGTTGATTTAAAATAAGTCAACAGACGCAGGTATCAGCTTATGTTTATTAATATCGTAATACTAAAGCCGGTCAAACAAGTCTGTCAGTAGAAAAAGGCGCGTATTTTTTTTGGATGGTTTAATTCACGTATTTTTTGTCACTGGCAATAATGACATAACATTTTCGAACATCTCTATTTATAAAACAAAAACTTTTTGATCAAAATGGCGGTCTCAACATGCGGTTTCTGAACACACCATAAAGACCTTATAATATGTGTACATAAAGCAATGTATGCAATGTACCTACATATTATTATTCATAAACCCACACTCATATTTTATTGCCTATCATAATGCAGCAATCACAAAATCTGGGGCCCTACCGCGAACCACGTTCGACGTGTTGCCTCTCTGTCGCACTTGTAAATTCGTACGTAAGTGTGACAGGGAGGCAACACGTCGAAGGTGTTTCGCGGTAGGCCCTCTGATGTTACTGATACATCTTATACCTTTAAACTAACAATTCTTATATATGTATTTATTTAATTATATATATATATCGGGGATCTCGGAAACGGCTCTAACGATTTCGATGAAATTTGGTATATGAGGATTTTCGGGCGCGAAAAATCGATCTAGCTAGGTATTATCTCTGGGAAAACGCGCATTTTTGAGTCTTAATATGTTTTCCGAGCTAAGCTCGATCTCCCAGATATTGTTTACTGATATTGGATGTTTGAGACTCCTAAATTTTCATTAAGTATCCTTTAATTAAGCTGGTATAGTCATATACTATTCTGATCCCACTGAAGAGCAGCACTAGATAAGTTTGAATTCAAACCGTCGCGTCGCATTCAGTTCTTATTTAGCTTGCGGCCTTGCGCAAATACTACCATGTATTTAATTTCCGTACGCAAGCGGCACTCTCTATCCGTTATCGTCGCGACTTCAACGTTTTCACTTTTCTTTATAGTGTATTTTTGGGGTTCCGTACCCAAAGGGTAAAAACGGGACCCTGTTACTAAGACCCCGCGGTTCGTCTCTGTCCGTCTGCCTGTCTGTCACCAGGCTATATCTCATAAACATAATATAACTCTCCTATGAACAGTCATGTAAAAAAAATGCCGCATTCAGTTTTACGTTCTCATCTAAATAAACAGACTACCTAAATATATTTTATGGTCCTGTCTCAAAACAACTGAAAGTAATTCCTTTAGCCCGCCAACATGAATCCTGATTCCACACAGTAAGCAATCTACATGTCCGTCCATCGATTCCCGGATCCGCTGGCTCATCACCGAGTCCCTCATATCGGTATCCTGAGGGGCTACCCCGAAAACTGAAATTCACAAATTGCGGGGATCTTTCTCTTTTACTCCAATGAAGGCGTAATTAGAGTAACAGAGAAAAATGCCCGCAATTTGCGAATTTCGATTTTCGCGGTTATGGCCCTGCCTACGCTACGTCCGATATGTGGGGTAATTTGATGCAAGCTCCATGTAAATATGTGGGGTTGCACAGAATAAAGTGATTGGGAACAAGAATGTAGCGCTTTTAACGCTCACGAAGGGCTGCGAAGGGGGATCTTGTTTATTTTGTGGATTAAGAGAGATTTTTATTTAATAGCGATGTTGGTTGGAATGGACACACGATAACTCCGTTTTTAGGGTTCCGTGCCCAAAGGGTAAAAACGGGATCCTATTACTAAAACTCCGCTGTCCGTCTGTCCATCCGTCTGTCTGTTACAAGGCTGTAACTCATGAACTGTGATAGCTAGACAGTTGAAATTTTCACAGATGATGATGATGATGATATTTCTGTTGCCGCTATAACATCAAATACAAAAAAAAATTTTTTAAGTGTAGCTCCCATAATACAAACGTCTTTTTTTTACCGTTTTTTGCGTAATGGTACGGAACCCTTCGTGCGCGAGTCCGACTCGCACTTGGTCGGTTTTTATTAACTAAAAGCGTTTTTTTTTATGCAACTTTTTAAGCATTAACAAAAGTTGGGTCAGTAATTTATACACAAACTTGCTTATGCTTGGTATTAATGTTTTACATTTTAAGATTGGGTCACTTAATAAATGGGTATACAGCCCCTCTTGATATAAATGACGCTAAATATTAAACTCAATTACCTATTTTATTTCCCATGATTACTAACTTGACCATGATTACAAAAAAGGCGAGACAATGAGACGTAAAATTTAAATTCACAAGAATCACCCAAAATATTTCAGTATCACCCAGATTTTCTATCCATTCTTAATATACACAGCGTCAGAAATATATGCGCCTAATAAAACTCCGAGGTCCGCAAGTTACGCTTTAGATCACCCCGATGTAATGAGCAAATTTATTTCATCCGTCTGTAACCCAATTTTTCGGTCAGCCTTTTTGTGCGCCGGAATTTTTTCATGGGTCTTATTGCGGATCGCGAATTGAAACATCCCATTTCTTTGAATATACCTAATTTAGTGCCCTCGCCAACAAGCGAAACTTTTAGTGATACACTTTCGCAAGTTTTGCTAGTTCGCCGCAATCCATTTGAATTACAAAACTTTCCACTTGTTATGATAATAATTAACTATATATACCGCGAAATTTGGAAAGGAATTTTTCATTTAGAAATTTATGCGCGCTTTATAGCTCTAAATAAAAGGTATGCCGTAAATTCTGTAGTACCAAAAGTCATTAAAAGCCAGGGCACTCTAAAATTTTATATTCCGTTTTGAACGGGAAAGATTGTACCAAAATTTATTCCGTCTACGAAACCTAATGAAAATAAATTTAAAGGATTAAATTTGTTTAATTAGAGCAGGGGGGCGATTTCTGAATTTCGATCTGATTTCGATACGATTTCGGTGGAAATTGTCAAAATGATAATTTTTGAAATACGAGCGATATAAATTGAGAATCGAGTGGTATTGACCGCTCGTTTTCAATTCTATTAGTAGAATTTAAATACCTAGTACCTAGTGGAAATATTATTAAACGAAATACACGAAATCGAGCGGTTGAAATTCAAAAATCGGCCTGAACCGAAATTGATTATCTTTTCAGAGAAAGTTAGATAAGAGAATAAAAGAAAAATAACCGCTTCTGGTGACAAATGAACTCGCAGCTTTTGGATACCTACTGTCCTTACGGCCCGGCCACGGCTTTGTGCGACCGGCGACGGCGGTGGCGGCAACCATAGGCGAGAGCGAAAGGTCCGATCGCTGTGTCTCGCTTCAACCTATGGTTGCAGCCTACGCCGTCGCCAGTCGCACAATGTGGTGGCCGAGCCGTTAGTAAGGGTTTTACCTTAGACTCTCATTATGGTAAAGAAAAATTATCGACATATAGCTATAATTATCGACATATAGCTAGTATTTCAAAATAATCTTTACCCATCCCTAAGAACTGGACAGTTGTACTCCGACCTGAACCCCGTGCCTACATGCCCACCTGCGGGTGGCCATGCGCGGCCAGCTACTCCTGTCCGGAAAATATCCCGCCCATTACCGGCCACGAAGTTCATCTCGCTTTAGCGAAGATGAAGTACAGTAAAAGCCCCGGTGGGGATGGTATTACGGCGGAAGCACTTAAAATAGGGGAACCAACACTTTTACCTCGTATCACCAATTTCTTTACTTCTATTTTAAAATCCGGTAAATTCCCAATAACTTTTTGTCATTCCAACATCATCCTACTACACAAAAAAGGTGATAAATCTGATATCAATAACTACTGACCCATTAGCCTCATCTCACACCTTTATAAAACCTTTATCAAAATAATAGAACGTCGCATTGCTGGAAAATTTGACAGTCACCAACCCCCCGAACAGGCCGGGTTTCGGCCTGGTCTTTCTACCACGGACCACTTGCAAACACTTAACCAAATCATCGAAAAGAACATAGAATTCAAAATCCCCCTTTATTTAGCCTTTGTAGATTTCTCCAAAGCTTTTGATAGCATAAGTCATTCATCTATATTTACCGCACTGCAAGAACAAGATATAGAACCTACATACATACAGCTCATCCACAATATCTAGTTATGCCTCAAGTACTGCCTGCATAAAACTACAGTCTCCCGGACCATCTTTTGATATAAAGAAAGGCGTCAAGCAAGGTGACCCGCTATCGCCCAAGCTGTTCACTAGTACCGTTGAGCAAATATTCAGGAAGCTGGCGGCTGGATGGGAGAACAGAGGTATCGACGTCGGTGGACGGCGATTAACCTCCGTTTCGCTGACGACATAGTTTTGTTTTCCTCTTCAGCTACGGAGCTCGGTGCCATGCTACAATACTTAAGCACGGCAAGCCTTGAGGTAGGATTAATGATGAACATGTCAAAGACCAAGCTCATGACTAACAGCCGAAAAATAACAGTGGTAGTGGATGGAGAAGAAATGTCATATGTCCAAGAATACATTTACCTGGGCCAAATAGTCTCTTTCCAGGCACGACAGAACAAGGAGGTCGCAAGACGAACCGGAAGTGCCTGGAAGAGCTATTGATCCATGAAGGAGCAAATGAAGGGAGATTTCCCTATATCTT
Source organism: Cydia splendana (assembly GCF_910591565.1). Classification (NCBI taxonomy): domain Eukaryota; kingdom Metazoa; phylum Arthropoda; class Insecta; order Lepidoptera; family Tortricidae; genus Cydia; species Cydia splendana. The sequence goes on from NC_085968.1 coordinate 4,659,759, forward strand.
TAAAAAGAAGGCTCATGGACATGTGCATTCTTCCCATCCTGACCTACGGAGCTCAGACTTCGTCTTTGACAAAAGCTCAGAAATCCAACCTTAAGGTTTGTCAGCGCGCCATGGAGCGTAGTATTTTCGGCGTCAAGTTGACCGATCGCATCAAAAACACTGTACTACGCTCTAAAACTCAAATAGCCGACGTGGCTGAAACAGCCGCCAAGCTGAAGTGGGACTGGGCGGGACACGTTTGCCGTATGCCGGATGACTTGTGGGCTAAAACAACAACCAATTGGGTCCCACACCAAACCCGGGGTCGCGGCACTCGCGGCAAACCTCGACGGCGTTGGCAAGATGACCTTGACGCCTTTGATAGGAACTGGTGGGAGACGGGTAAAAACCGGGATACGTGGAAAGGGAGGAGGGAGGCCTTTGCCCAGCAGTGGGATACTCTATGCTCATATAAATAAAAATAAAAAAAGAACTTGACAGCTACCAATTTACACCTCCGATAGCGGGGTCTAGCCATGATAAAACACTTTGTACCTATTACGTTGTTGCATAATTTTTTTCCCACTTCAAAATTTTCTTGATATTTTCAGTAGTCTCGGGAATATTCTAGAATAAATCTAGTGTATAGTAGAATGTTCTCGAATCTTTCACGTAGGGTATAGAAGCGCGGGCTTGTTACAGGGATTTAGTTAAAATCGAAAAAATGGACCAACAACATCTTCGAGTGATTAATTATACGAACACCAATTGGGAACCAGTTCGAGGGAAACAGCAAATAAGATTAATACTGCTTTTGGCCCAAACACTACTACTGATCGCACAGTACGAAATTGGTTCCAGCGCTTTAATTAAGGAGACACAAGTCTAAAAGACATTCCTCATACTGGTCGCCCCGTCACGTTTGACGAAGTAGCATTGCGGCGCGAGCTTGAGTTGCATCCGGATTCCACCACCAGGGATTTAGAGAAAACTCTTAAATATCACTACAGTACCATAGATCGCCATCTGCAGTCGAGCTTCCTGGAGTCGATCATCACTGGAAACGAGTCCTGGGTCTAGTACGAGAGCGTTACACGAAAAGCCTTTTGGATGCCTTCCGATAAACGGCCACCAACACAGCCGAAAAGCAGTCCGCATGGCCAGAAACTTCTCCTGTCAGTTTTCTGAGATTCGCAAGGAATGTTGTTGTGGGAGTTACTGGACGACCATCAGACGATCAATGCCGAAGCCTGCGTGAATCAACTACAGAAGTTGGCGAACGCTGTTAAAGAAAAAAAGGCCAAAACGACTCGAAGTATCATTACTTCATGATAATACAAGACCACATACGGCGAAAATGACCTGTAAATTTCTAGAGGAGCTCGGTTGGACAACAATACCTCATCCACCTTATAGCCCTGATCTAGCATCTTCCGACTATCATCTATTTCGGGCTTTGAAACAGCATCTTCGTAAAAAGAAATTCGAAAATTCCGGCGACCTAAAAAATTACCTTGCCAACTTCTTTGTCTCTCCGCCACTTTCATTCTGGGCTAAGGGTATTGAAACTTTGCCTAGCAGATGGTTACATGTTCTAGATAATGATGTTTATTATATTGTCGATTAATTGTTTCAATAAATAATTATTACAAAAAAAAATATTTTATTCCAAAGTGGGAAAATAATTATGCAATATTTTATTTATTTGAACTTCGATGCCCGTTTGCAGGTAGGTAGTAGTTATTTCTGTGCACAGTTTGCGGTTTTCCTAGGTTGTTTTTATCGTATTAGATAGTTTCTTTGGTAGCCGGACTTCAGAAACGAAGTTTGTGGTCTCGGGCCCCGCGGGGGTAAATAGTTCTGATTAGCTCGCTCGAGCACGGGAAGTTGGTGCTGTATTAAAAATTATTATCTCCAAAGACCGGGCAACGTTAGAAGTTACGTAACGTTTAGGTACGCCATCATGATTCTGCTTACAAGTACCTGCCAGCCAATAACAATATTAATATTGCGGCTACGTATTAGGGTGGTTCAAAAAACATTTTTTTTTCCTACGGGGCACCCCCTTATTTTGTTACACTTATTATGCTGATAAAATACACCAAGTTTCGTAACTTTATCTCAACCACTTTGAAATGTTGTATGTTGTATGAAACCAAAAAAAAAGTATTTATGATTCAGAATTTTATTTAAGTAAGTATCTGTTTTCACACTATTTGCACATGTCATTTATAAGTTTTAAAGTAGAAAAACATTTTTATTTCTATTTTTGTATCTTCTTCTTTCTCTTCTTTCTCCTGGCTATGTTCCCATATCACTTGGGGTCAGCCCTCCTCGTACGTTTTCGCCACAACAATCTATTTTGTATTGTCCCTGCGTCTACATTATTAGCTTTAAGATCTTTTTCGATTGTGCTCTTCCAGGTGGCGGCAGGTCGGCCTCTGCCTCGCTTCATTTCCTCTATTTGCATCACTTCTATTCTATTTCATTCATTCTATTTTTTATAATTTTTCAAAAGTAAGATTTTTTGAATTTCACCTAAAAAAGTCATATAAATAGAAATAAAAATGTTTATTTACTTAATACCTTTTAAATCACACTTTTTAATAATATCAAAAGTACTACCTACTTCCATAAAAATCTAAAAAATAATATATTTTTTTTGGATTTCATACAACTTTGAAGCAGGCTTGTAGTTGAGATAAGATTATAAAACTTGGCGTATTTTGTCAATATCATCTTCTTCTTCGTCGGTATCACTCTTGACAGAGTGGTCGTGGTCATCACTTCAGGTGTTGGTGGCAAGCTTCACAACACGTCGCCACTCTTCTCTGATAGCCGCCTTCCTCGTGCATTCATGTAGTGATGATGAGCCATTTACTGCCGCTTTTATCTGGTCAGTCCACGTCATAGGCGATCTTCGTCGTGGCCTGGTACCCTCAACCTTTCCCTGGACCACAAGTCGCTCAATAGCCACCTCCCCTAGGCGGCATATCTACGTGACCAAAAAAGGTGAGGATACGAGACTGCACCAAAGATGATAAACGCTGCTTGATGCCGAGTTCTCGAAGTATAGACTCGTTGGTACGGAATTCAGTCCACGATACTCCGAGCATTCTTCTCCAGCCCCACATAGGTACATACCCGTTTCATAAGAATATTATAAAGTTAATCGCTCTCTTGAAAAATGGTTCAAACCGGATGTCGCATCCGAATTCGGCTTGTTATAACTTAGTCATCACCCTGCTTCTAAACCGATGTGTATAAATACATAAATAAAATAAAAAAATCTATCTATCAACTCTGCAGTTGTTGACTACTACTAAGTATTGTATTTAGTACAAAATAATATACGTCTGTAAGCTGTAACACATTTGAAATTAAATGTTTAAGTAGATATTCCAGGAATATTATAATTATGTCTACCAAGATTTATTAATTATTCCACTTCCTTAACATAATTCGAATATTAATTATCAAAAACATCAAGAAATATAATAAATACAAACATCAAACGCCTTTTACACGCGATTGCGAATAAGTTCGAATTTCTCTTTAAGGGAAGGTCAATAGTAATTTAGGTATTACATATTTTCCCTAGCGGTGGCGAAATAAAGAATAAACGCCGGGAGTCGGGACCGAAACATAACATTTTACTAGATCATTCGCCCGGTGGTGTTGTAAAAAATTTAACGAATTCACTTTTATGCTAGAAGTCTTCCTTTACGACTGCTGTATGGTACACAATCGGGTGAATAGTGCACTATAAACTATAAGTGAAAGCGTTATTGTGTTTAGAAGAGCAATTGATGTAAGAATTTTATGGTCCGATTTGGCGTCAGCTTCACTTCGTTACTACAATTGAAGTTTTATATTGTATTTTCTAGCGCTGGTTATTCGAAAGATATGTAGATTAGTTAACTTGTGTAGTATAAACAATATATTTAGTAATCTCAAGCAAGTACCTACGTAGCGTGCGGCTATCTTCACCGCTGCTTATGCAATATGTCGAGTGACTACAAATAGGTACGTTAGTTAAGCTGTAAAATTAGCTTAATGTTAGTATGACGAACTACAGTTTAAATTCGAATATTATACCTAATACTTATATAAAATAAACTTGTATTGTTCGTCACTTATTTTGACAATATTTGTGTCTATAGTTCGTTTTTTTAACATTAGAAAAAAGGTAAACAATCTTGACGTGTCTTTTTACTGAAAAACACTTTAAAATTAAATCACGGCAAATATGTAACAATTATGCATCATATACGATTACTTACATACTTTTTCTTTCACAAGTAATTGTAACTGCTTTTTTAAAAGCGTTTTTTAATTAAAAGACACATCTAGATCGTGGAGTCTGCAAAAATCAGTCAGTCTAGTGTGATGCAAAAAAAAAACGAACTATATAAAAATGATCGTTAAAGACACGATTTCTTGTAAATACAACTAATTTATTGGTCCATTTTGGAGTTTGTTATTGCTTAAAACGTGTAATTTTCATGAAAATGATAAATGATTCGCTTTAAAATTTGGTGTCTTGGCAAGATTGTAAATTAGAGGCTGCGGGAAAATTTATAGAGAGAACATTAGAAGGATTGATTAGTGGTCTAGATTCTGGTAAATTTGGTGATATTTTAGTAAGTCAAACTTGAGAATTAATAGTCCTGAAGAAAATCATTTATTTACATACAATATATATACAGTGGTACTACTAAACGAAATTAATAACTAGCTTAAATCAAATACAGGCCCCTGAGGCATTGTAATAAATGTTTTCATTCATTCATTCATTGTACCAAGGATGCTGGCGGCATTTCCTCGCTGTATCGCAGTAGGTACGTTGTGCGAGGAAGCCGCCAGCTCATTGGTCACCAGTTACGTCAACCAGACGCTTCACGATTTCTGCGAACAACTTATTATGCGCGCTGGGACCCCATGGACCTAGAGTTTCAACTCCAAATGGTACAAAATGGTACTCTCTACCGAGGCTCTTATATAATTATGTTACGTTTTAAAATTTCGGCGCATTCCGCCGCCCCGCCCGCTTTTACATTAGTCCGTTGGAAGTGGGACGGTGCCAGTGCGTCTACGCAGGTAGCATCCCATACTCCTTAGATTTCACGGGCCTATAAATCCCGGTCTTTTGATAGGCTTGCGTGGGGATATAGATCTAACACGTAGAGGCCCCTTGGAGAGTTTTAATGTCATGTAGAACGCCTGCTGGGACAAAAAGTGAACAGTATACAGGTCTATGGATTGATGTTTGGGTGGACAATGAGTATGTACTTATTATTAATTTGATCATTACTAAATAGGATAAACTGGACTTTATAAAAATAAACCAATTTGAATTAAACCAAAGTATTTATTTGTCAAAAACCGTTAAGAGTCACACGGAGCTTTCCACCGCCATACAGAAGAAGTGACGCTCTAATTTTAAAACGACATTCTGAAATGGCATAAAATTTGACAAAAACATTCAAGTAACATATAGCTATGTCGGGCTCATTTAGACGATGCGAGAACTCGCATGCGAGTTTCATTACATTGCGGGTTTTGATCGGTCTGTTGAAATGGGCTTTACCAACAGTCCGTAATGTGACTACAATCGCATGCGAGTTCGCGCGCCGTCTAAATCAGCCCTCTCGCGCGCGAGTCCATCCATACTTTGAAGTCGCGCTTGATGTATGGAGACGCGCGCAACTGGAGACCGTCTGGTTGTAATACAAAAAGAAATTGTAATAGGTTCAAATAAAATAAGAGCGGGTACGAGGGTTGCACTGAAAATGTCGGGAATAGAGAAAACTGTCGCATCTAGACGGTCAATCTTTATTTTAATACATACTTAAACTCAAACTGACCACGCATATAAATTTTCTTTTGAAAGTAATCATTCTGTAATGCACACGGCTCATAATCCCAAAGTCCTTTTTGTATGGCGATTTTGGGACCTTAGTGGTTTTGTATGAAATTCGTGGAGTAGCCAACGGAATTGAAGTTTTTTTACATATATATATATATATAAAAGATTTTTTTACTGTTGTCATATGAATATTTAGGAATGTCGAAATCTGCCGATATGCAACTTTTTTGGCAGTCTTTTTAATTAACAGCACAAATGCGATTTTAATTTTTGACGTCGCTTTGGAATGACATGCTTCTTTAAGATCACCCATGGGATAAAATGAAAGTGACTTTCATATTTAATTTTAACTGCAAACGAGCGTACGATGAACTCTAGTTCATAAAAAAATAACAGAAGCCCATTGTAACTTTTATTTGTTCGCTGAGGGCATATTGAAAACCGTTTAAAAATATGATCCGAAAAATCACTTGGCCAAAAATTCAAATAATGTTCGACAAACAATTTTCAAATTGCCAGTAATTCTTAAATACAAATGACAACCAAATGGAATATACCTTAAAAGTTTTATAAAGAGTTACATTTTTATAAATTATATGCCTGTTTCTATTATGTTATTTCTAAGTGTCCCATTCCCGAATCTTTCAGTGCGACCCTCGTAGAAGTTTACATACAAAAGTCCTACTAGCTCTTTTCTCTTTGCATAACATATTTTAGCAAGGAAAATTAGTAGCAGACATAGATATATGTTACGTAAATGTTATTGCCAAGTTTCAAGTAATTTTAGTTCAGATGTAATGTGTTAGTCAGTCAATCTCGGTACAAAAAGTACTGATGTTGATGATTTAAGTATAGCATGACAAATACGAACGTTTCCGAGTAAATACGATGAAAAACAATAATGCACCACATCTGTATGTGTAAAATGAGAGCGTAACTTCTTTTGTATGGGAGCGTCTTTTTGGCGGCGGGTTCATGTGACTCTTAAACCAATATCCGTCAATCTATTTATTGCTTATGGACATTAGGAAAACAAATCGACAAGGATGACTCACGCTAGACCGGGCCGGGGCCGGGCCGGAGCTCCCGGCGCTTCGGTTTCTCTGGAAAGCACCACGTGATCACCGATCAGCCGTCATAGAAAATTACATGTCGGATGCCTCGTGCGTGAGTCATCCTTAAGCAACCAACATGCGAATTCTTATACATTTTCATTTCCCTTTACTTTGACACCCCAAACTACTTACAAACTCTTACTTTTCCTTCTTAATTTAAGTTGGATTTACTACTTACTTGTTCAACGAAGAGCAGAAAAATATAAGCTAAAAACAGAAGAAACATCTTAAAGTGAGCAAAATAAGCCGAATTTGCCGAGCGAGGAAACGAGCTTTGTTTGCTAGTTGCGGACGGCTTGTGGTATACATCGGTTATTCGGCCGCCTAGAAATCTACATCAGACGTGGCTCACGCCGCAATTTCGTCGCGTCGCTACAAGTACATGCGGTCCACACCGATTTTGGTGTCTACACAGCTGGCGCGCACAGCTACGGAATTGACGCCTACTCGTGCTTGCGCTAACTAGCGGTCATATCTGCCGTAATAGACGCGTTTTGTTAGAGATCACTTTCTGTACCTATGCTATTATTTATTCTGTGTCTATACCTAAAATCAAAATATAAATTAAATAGGGAAATCCCATTATAAAACTCAGTCATTAATAATTATATCTTTATCTTCAAAATAGATCTTTCTAGAAAAGAGCTACTTACAAACTCTTACTTTTCCTTCTTAATTTAAGTTGGATTTACTACTTGTTCAACGAATAGCAGAAAAAATATAAGCTAAAAACAGAAGAAACATCTTAAAGTGAGCAAAATAAGCCGACTTTGCCGAGCGAGGAATCGAGCTTTGTTTGCTAGTTGCGGACGGCTTGTGGTATACATCGGTTATTCGGCCGCCTAGAAATCTACATCAGACGTGGCTTACTCCGCAATTTCGTCGCGTCGCTACAAGTACATGCGGTCCACACCGATTTTGGTGTCTAACCACAGTTGGCGCGCACAGCTACGGAATTGACGCCTGCTCGTGCTTACGCTACCAGTGGTCATATGTGTCGTAATAGACGCGTTTTGTTAGAGATTGAACCTTCTGTACGTAGTACTATTTTTAGTTGTGTTAGTTACTCAACTTAATGGATGTAAATTAGAATATAAGTGTTTAGTGAAGGTTATAAACAGCAAACGCTGAAGTTTAATGCTCATTTAGGATCGTGACTGGACCTGTGTATTTTATTTTTTCAATTGCAGTCGGGGACCTTGATGTTTTGAGCTGCGTGTCAAGTATGTCGGGCTACGCCCGACTCTTTTAGTATGAGGGCGCCCGGCTTTGGTAAGCGTACATAGCGCCACATATGTCGGGCTACGCCCGACACTTTGAGTATGAGAAAGTCGAAGTCGCCTGGCTTTGGACCGCGTGCAGCGTGCGTGCGTCTACATCTAAAATTAAATAGAATTTAAATAGGGAAATCCCATTACAAAACTCAGCCGTTAAGAATATCTTTATCTTCAAAAGAGATCTTTCTAGAAAGATAGATAGTCAGCAATTTGCACTTGTTCTAAACTCATCATACAAATTCCCTAGTGTAAATTTTATTCGACAGCGTGACGTGCGTTCGCGTTTGCGTTATGTCTATTTTTGTATTGGATTTTGAACAGCGTGCCAAGCGGGACGTTTTTAGAAACTCAAAATCCCATTCGAAATGACACTTAACGCAAACGCGTAAGTACATCACGTCACGCTATCGAATGAAATTTACACTAGGGATACAGAGTAGAGGGTTTGAACGTTCTTATAAGAGTCCATCAAGAAAACAACATTCAAAGATAAGGGCATTTCGTGGCACTTTATTCTTTCTACATTTTTCTTATACATATGTCTATTTTCTCGCTTTTATTTACGAATAAAAATATTTATACTTACTCCTCAATCAAGGCAAAAAAGGCTTTAATTTAAAGTATATTTATTTCATGATTTTCACTAGAAAGATAAGTCATAAAGGATGACTCACGCTAGACCGGGCCGAGGCCGGACCGGAGCTTCCGGCGCTTTGGTGTCCTTGGAAAGCACTACGTGATCACCGATCAGCCGTCATAGAAGATGACGCGTCGGACGTCTCGGCCCGTGGCCGGCCCGGTCTAGCGTGAGTCATCCTTATTACCCTTAACACTGGCGCATACTAAAATTGTTCATCATCCAAAATACTACCATAATCTTAAAGCATTTAATAATACCTATAGCACATGAACAGGAGTAGGTATAACTTTTTTATTTTACTTCTTACAGTACCTAATAAACATTTTACGAACAATCCCGACGTAAAGGAAGCCTCATTGCTATTCTATCAGCTGAAAACAAAAATGGCGTCGCATCAACACGTTTATTATGAACCTTTATGAGTCTGAGAACCCCATCCGCCACAGACATTCATGTATATAGACAATGCAAACGCCCTTTATTTGCCAGTTTACTAAAACACGTTATACGATTATATGTATGTATACATACACTAGCGACCCGCCCCGGCCAAGAATTACTCTATTGACAGGTGAAAACCGCGTGAAAATCCGTCCAGTAGTTTTTGAGTTTATCGCGAACATACAAACACAAACATACAGACAGACGCGGCGGGGGACTTCGTTTTATAAGATGTAGATTTTGTATTCGGATTTAATTTTGCTTTAAGCGATTATTTCTGCGAAATTGTTGGTCCTGGTTTCTTATCTCATTTAGGGTATTTGTTTGAGTGATAAGCTGATCTTTGTTTATTTGCTTATTAATACTGTTTTTTAATCGTTAAACGCAGATGTGTGTATTAATTAATGCTTAATGACTTTGTATGAGTATTTTCCCATTTGTGACAAAGTAAATGATCAACTAAAGTGTACCCACCCCATTACTAAATTATATCTAGTTTGTTTGAGACATTGAAGTCTAGTTTGTGTACAAATGGCGGTACAAGTAAAGTTACGAAATAAATTAGACTAACTAATAACGATGAAGTTGTAACAAATCAATTAGACTAATTGCTTTGTTCAAACAACTTTGTTCAAACTTAAAAATATGGTAAGGTTAGGTGGGGTAAGAGAAACTATGGGCATTTGCAGGGAAAATATAACAGAGACCCTGAAAAATATACAAAACCATGCTCATGCCGTAAACGCAAGCTCCTGATGACACTCCTCGGTACGGAGTGAAACATGTCGAGCGTTTTTCGACTTAAAATACTTGAGTGACCCGTTTTTAATATATTTAAAAACATGTTTTTTAGTTTTTTTAGTTTTTTGGTGGACCTTAAAATTACAGTTACAGGCCTATTCGGATTTCGAGATAATCACAAGATCTTGAGACGATTTAGAGATCAACTAGATCTACATTAGATATCGACTAGATGTGACTTGGATATCTAAATCATAACTTGTCAAAATCGTTCAAGGGGACCTCTTCTTACAAATATCTTTAAATTATCCGTATCGTAACTTGTTGAAGTCTAGTAGAAATCTAATTCATTTTCCGAATCGAGCCATTAGTCTATTTTAAAATATATGTCCGCGCCATGCGCGCTATCTGCGTCACTAAAGCCTCGTGAAGTAAAAAAGACTCATGAATTAAATATATCACGTCAGCTACTGACCACACCGCGTCCGGCGACCATCTTTTCACTCTCGCTTTATTTTATTTTGCATTCTTGCTTGGTTCCACAATCCGATTTGCGTCTTGAGAGTTTGAACCGGTGCATTTCCGTTTGGAACGAATCGAGATGCAAGTTGGGATTACGGATATTTTGTAGGCGTTCCTTTTTTAGGGTTCCGTATCTAAAGGGTAAAAACGGGACCCTATTACTAAGACTTCGCTGTCCGTCTGTCTGTCACCAGGCTGTATCTCATGAACCGTGATAGCTAGGCAGTTGAAATTTTCACAGATGATGTATTTCTGTTGCTGCAAATACTAAAAACAGAATAAAATCAATATTTAAGTGGGGCTCTCATACAACAAACGTGATTCTTCTTCTCTTCTCTGTCGTATCGCTCTTGACAGAGCGGTCGTGGTCACGTTGAAGCGTTCGCATCGGTAGTAGAGGCGGACACAGCTCTCCGCACGATCTCCCACCATCTCTCCCTGTTGGCAGACTGTCTGGCACAGTCAGATACGCGGTTTCCCACTGCGGATTTTATTTGGTCAGTCCAGCGCATAGGTGATCTGCCGCGCGATCTGGTTCCCTCCACTCTTCCTTGTACGACCATTCGCTCTATGGAGTCGTTATCTCGCCTAGAGACATAGCCAAAGTACTGCAGTATGCGCGACTGTACTACGGTCGATAAACGCTGTGTGATGCCGAGCTCCTGGAGTATGGACACGTTGGTGCGGAAATCCGTCCACGATATCCCAAGCATTTTCCTCCAGCACCACGTGATTATTTTGCCGTTTTTTGCGTAATGGTACGGAATCCTTCGTGCGCGAGAACGACTCGCACTTAGTCAGTTTTTTGTGGCCAATGCCTGGAAAAGGTGCTCGTAAAGCAAACATTACACTATTGTACCTAGTCGTGGGACTGTTTGTTCGTTCAAAGAAGGATGAAGACGGTTGTACCTACGGGGATTTATGATTCTGTTATTTATTTAGTTTAGATAAGGTCTCTAGATAGTAAAAAGCTTTTTGTATTTTCGTTTTAGATAAAAGTACCTAATAATTATTTATTATACCTACATTTTTCCACTCTAACCTTTTTCAGTATTGAATTTTTCGATCGCTATATTTGAGAAATGGATAAGTAGCTGAGTAATACCTACGCGCGGTTAAAACAAAAGCTTTGAGAATTATATTGACGTAGGTACTTACATATTTTAGGTACCTAATCTGTGTCCTATATATTATACTACTCTTTGCTAGTCAGCCACTCATTTTCTATATCAATGCAGTATACAGTGTTAGGCAAAAGGGCGGATCTTGTTCAAAAACGAAAACCTCACACAACGCCCTTCGTTGACAGGGCTTCAATCATTGCAAATGAGCTTTAGAATAACTCCTTTCCAATAATAAGTCGAATTACCAATCTTCAGTTCAATCAATCAAAGGTTTTTTTTAATAAATGCTCAGTATTTATTAAAAAAGAAAACTTTACAACTTAATACTTAGGTAGGTAGGTAGGTAGGTAGGTATAAAACCGGGGCCTAAAATCAAGCGAATATAACTCTATATCAAGTTTTGAAAATACCCATGTTATTGTGAATAGAAAAAAACGATTCCATTGGTTTTAAAAGTAAATTGCTCTGTGTCAGTCCCGTGGGGTACCTCCGTGGGCTTTTCCAATTATACTGCGTCTGTGCCTTCCGTGGTCCTTTCTAATCCTTATATTCAGAGCAAAGATGGTATTGCAATCTTTTTTGAAGCTTGCTTTGATAAACCAATGTAATTTGGTCTTATAACCCGTTTTCTGAGGGTTAGAATTTTTCTAACCTTAATAGTACTGGTAAGTAAATAATTTTTTCTTCCGAAATGCTAGGGTTCTTAATGGTATCTAATATTGCAATACAATAATAAATAAATTTAAATATTGGGGGGCATCTTACACAAATGAAGACTGAGACAAATTTAACAGAGGTTGCAAAGTATTATGAATAAGGGCGTTAGTATGAGGTTTCCACTAGTTAAGAGTTCTCCTATCCTGCTCTCTGTAATAATTAGGAATATAGGACCAGCTTAAAATGCCCCGTGGGTTCGCCTGTCCATTATTGGCGGGGTGATTGAATTTTTGGTTTGTCGGGCCCTATTTGCTACCGTTTAGTCCCCCAAAGGGTTTACAAAGGACCTTATGGGGAAATTAAGCCGTTTATGTTACCAATCATGATGCGAAAGCGATTAAAGGGTGAAGTCGGTCTGTCATAGTAAAATTACTTTTGGGTAAAATGTATCCTAAGAGCGCAAGAGCGCAATACAAGGAGCAGACACTTGTAATTATATAAGTGTTCATTAATAATTATGTAGTTTAGGTACAATGTTTTATCTCATTTTAACCTCATAGCGTCATTACAAGTGAAAATGTTAAATATCAATTGTTACGCATTTTTGGGCCAGCCTGTAGGTCCAATTATCCTTTTTAGGGTTCCGTACCAAAAGGGTAAAAACAGGACCCTATTACTAAGACTCTGCTGTCCGTCTGTCCGTCTGTCGGTCGCCAGGCTGAATCTCATAAACCCTGATAGCTAGGCAGCTGAAATTTTCACAGATGATGTATTTCTGTTGCCACTCTAACAACAAATACTGAAAACAGAATATATTAAATATTGAAGTGGGGCTCCCATACAACAAACGTGATTTTTATGCCGTTTTTTGCGTAATGGTACGGAACCCTTCGTACGCGAGTCCGACTCGCACTTGGCCGGTTTTTTTTATTTTTCGGGCAATATTCATAATTAAATTTGGTTCCGTAGCTTTTAGTAAACAGCGCCTTAAATTACGCTCTGGTAATACGAGGACCATTGAAGTTAACAGTGTACGATGTTTCATTGATTAGAATGAATTACTAGTACATTTGGAATACGCAATACCACTTAATTTAAGCGTTTGTCGCCTAATTAGAAACCGAAATTGGTTAAAGCTTTCTAGAGACTGAGCTGAAAGATTTTGTTTTCACTTAGATAACACTATACCTATCTAAGTGAAAACAAAATCATTAAAATGATTTTTTTTTATATCAGTGACAACCCTACATAGTTTTTACATTTTAAATTGACACAACATGTATTGTCATGTCATTTATCGGATCTACTTGCTAGGGTTGAAACATACCATATTTTTGCACTAACGTTTAACAAATTGTATCTCAAAAACCGGACAAGTGCGAGTCGGACTCGCCCACCGAGGGTTCCGTACTTTTTAGTATTTGTTGTTATAGCGGCAACAGAAATACATCATCTGTGAAAATTTCAACTGTCTAGCTATCACGGTTCGTGAGATACAGCCTGGTGACAGACGGACGGACGGACGGACGGACGGACAGCGGAGTCTTAGTAATAGGGGTTTTACCCTTTGGGTACGGAACCCTAAAAACGGTTAGAAATATTAACGTGTTTAATAAGTGAATAATACAGTACGTAGCCTAAACAATTTCCCGTTTGCATTAAAGTCCCTCATTCTGTTCCATCCGATAATATAATACAGTTTGTTACAAAAATAATATGTATTTGTTATATTCTGTATAGAAAACATTCCATAGTTAAAAAGACAATAGAGATACAAATTAAACTACAACAATTCTTCAAAGTTGATATACGAGGTGAAGAAATGGAGTGTTAAATCACCCGCTTTCTCACCTACATTGGATTTATTTGATTCCTTTGTGATTTATTTTTCTATCGCTACTGTGCCGATCACAATACTGCCCCTAAATCACTGAGATCGGGACTAACTCTTGGAAGTATAACGTCTTAGCACTCTTAACTATTAAAGCTATTTTCTTTAATATCTAGTATTTTATTGAAACGTTTTACGCGTGCAAAAGTAATCAAAGAAACAAAGTCCCCCGCAGCATCTGTCTGTGTGGGTGTTTGTTCGCGATAAACTCAAAAACGACTGAACGGATTTTAATGCGGTTTTCTCCTATCAATAGAGTAATTCTTGATAAATGTTTAGGTGTATAATTTGTTAACCCGTGCGAAGCCGGGTCGCTACTGTTTTGTATAAAGATGTCGCTGCCTCTTTTAAAAAGTTGTAAGCCACAGCGTAAACAAAGACGGGAACCAAATAAAACTAAGAATAAAAAAATAATGCCAATTCTACACGGATCGCAATAATTAATTTTATTACCATAAAAAAAGACCAAAATATATAAAAGAACAATAAGACGCTCGCTCCTGGAGGCCAATTCGAAGATACATTTTAATATCAAGACGATGCCATTTTGACGGGCGAATGATAACAAAAAGACATCATTTTGTCATCAAATGTACGTATTCGAATTGGCTTCCTGGCCGTAACTAAACCACATTATTCCCAATAATAAACATGTAATATTTATATCATTGATTGAATAAGAAATGAGCAATACAGTCAACAAAATGTCAACTCAGGGACAATAGCCGAAAGCCGTACTCCACATTTATTTACAAATGGGAGTATATTACCGCGTTATTACTGTGAGTTGTATTATTCTCGCACAGGATCGGATTAACCTCTGACATGATCATTTATTTTATCGCTGGATAAGAAAAGTTTCTCGAATTATTTGCTTCGTTATAATAAAAGAATACAGCTTTATGGATAGGATTTGGTTGTCTACAACGTTTCTTTTCTTCGATAGTAGCATAAAAAGAAATCATCGATTTAAATACATAGTAGGTATTACTAACTTTATGGTAAAATTACTACATATGTGATAATAACATTTTCATCACACTTGCTCAGTAAATGTGGAATTGCACGCAGGTTTAGCGGGAGTTATAGAAAAAGCGTTCTCCCTAGGGAGTTATGAAGTTTCTAGTGCCATAATTAACAGTTGTTTGTCTTTATACTTAATTTTTGTATCGCAAGTGTGATGAAAAACATTGTGTGTAACTCGGGGCGTAATAATATTGCAAACTCGAGTCTATAAATCGCTCCAGCAAGCCGTCGCGATTTAACTTCCTCTCGTTTGCAATATTCAACTTACGCCCCATGTTGCACAATGTACTATTATAATAAGTACCTGATATAATGATAATGTACATAGAGTGGCAATAAATTTGAAACGCGACCGAAGGGAGTGTTTTAAATCGACACGAGTTGCGAATTACCTTTTCGCACGTGTATTGTACAATGTATTAAGTACATATGGCTCTTTAATTTTTTTATAATTATACGCACGTATTGTCCTTAATGCCGGCCTAGGGCCGTAAAGTAGCACCATATGTACTGTAAATATCATTTTCGAGCATATGAGGAGTGACTTTTCAAAAGGACTTATTTTTAATGGTTTTCATAGATAAATAAGTCCCTTTCCTCTTAAAAGTCCACACCACAGTAGGTATGTATATAAGAAAGTAATTATAAAGACATTATTCCGGTAATCAACCCGCACAACCATATCTGTCCCCGGTTTAATATCCATTATTTAAATATCACTCGAAGCGGATCTCATCGAGACCCCTCCGGGCTTATCATTTTGACATCGACTGAGTGTTCAATCCGATTTATTGCCCGACAATACAGAATCCGCAATTTTCATGTTTAACGTCAATTTCGTCGAACCTCGGTTACGAATATAAATGTTATAATAATACATGTTACCCTAAAACCCTATTTAAACCCCATTTAAACCCCATTTTTAGTAAAAACTCGTTTTCCATAGTTAAAACTAGTCTTCCGAAACGCCTTGGTGAAAACAATTTTTCACTCGATAAAACTAGTTTTCTGTAACGCCTTTTTACAAACGAATGGTATACTTTGCTATATTTTCTTTATACGTAGGTACATATATAAATGTTATACTAAGTACGAAAACTAGTACATAGATATGTGTGAGTTTCGTGTTATTTAAGCATGTCGTTAAAAATAAGAGCGTAACTTCGATTGTACTGTCTTCGGCTGTTGTTGTCAAAACGACAGGAACTCATGACATAAAATGAATGGTTCTCTGTGCCGGTTGTATAATAGGGACCGTGCGCGTTGGAGGGTCTGCCATCTTGTAGCCTGAATCGGAAACATATGTGCACATGTACATTGCCAAAGCAAGTGCTACCATCTACCGTTCTCGTACGTACGTTTCCTTGTGCATTGTAGGTTCTGCCATCTTATGGGCTACATCGGAAGCATTAAACGTCACATTTACGCCTTGTACCAAAAATCTGACGGTTTCCTATGCTGCTCCCTATAGTTCATGCACGCCCCCTATATGTTAGTAATAATAGTTCAATGATAAATATTGAAAAAGAGCCTTCATCCACATAGAATACATAGATACATTATGTTGATTCAGCTTTTTACACAGAAATACCAGTACGTTTCTTTACTTCACAAGGAAGAAAATTAGAAGTGAAATAAATGACACGTGCTACAGGATGTTGCGCAAACAGATGTAAGCGGTTTATTGCACACAGCGAGAGCAAAACAACGTGCAATTTAGTTAATCGCACAAAAGTAACACCCGTTACGTGACATCACAGCTTGTACTTCTGTAGGTATATTTAACGTTATAAGGTCGTATCTTGGTATTGGTTGATTATGAAAATCAACTGTATGCTGTTTATAATACAGTTGGTTTTCTTGTATACAGCAAAATATTTGCTGAAGGTTTAAAATGTTCTCATTAAAAGCAGAATTATTTGCACTATTTCATAACTTAAATTAAATTTTATATAAAATATTACTTTAAATAAAAATATTTTGTTGCTTAAGTTTGTACATTAAAAAAGTACGGTTCACTACTTATGTAACATAATGTTTGTTGATGCAAGTTTTGAAAAATGTTGAAAATTTATTTTTTAGAAATACATATCCATATCCATATATCCATATATCCATATATATCCATATATCGTCGGGTGAGAATACGTTTGTGCCATACGCCACTTACATGGTATGCAGGAGAGCGAAAAGAAGCAAAAAAAAAATTATTTCTCGGAAAGTTTTACATTTAAGAAATATTTAACATTTAGGCAAATATGTTTTATAGTACCAAATAAATATTGTGAATACAGTGGTAATAATGAAATAAAAGCATTTTTATTTTTGCCATATCCGTTTTGATGAGTAAATGTTAAACGTATAATGTATGACATGACACAAAAGTTGTGGATATGTCACACTTTTGTGATAATTTTCTGTGGACAGAGTGTAATTATCCTATAGTAAATTGCGGATATGGCACAACATTTTTCAAAAATGGTTCTTCTCAAAAACCGATTAGTGTCAATTATAGCATCTTTTTTGTTATTTTAGGAATCATTAAAAAACGATTTTCTAAAAATGGATATGGCACAAACGTATTCTCAGCCGACAATATCCATATATCCATATATAATATTAATATTATAATAGGAAGTCTGTCTGTCTGTCTGTTACCTCTTCACGCTTAAACCGCTGAACCGATTTAGTTGAAATTTGGTATAGAGATTGTTTGAGTCCCGAGAAAGGACATAGCGAGTTTTTATCCCAGAATTCATCCCTTATGGGGGTGGAATTTTGAATGGGGAATGAACAACAACTGCATAACAAACTTTGTCGATAGGAACTGTCCCGCCCGCGCAGTGTAGCACCGCCCGAGCGCCGGCGCTGGTGCATGGTTTGGTTGAAATTTGTTATAGAGATAGTTTGAGCCCTGGGGAAGGACATAGGGTAGTTGTTATCCCGAAAATCATCCCTTAAGAGGGTGGAAATTATCTCACTTCCACCCCGAAAGTGAGATAATTAATGCATCGCCTGACAATCGATGTTTGTTTGAATGCTCTCGAATACTCTCGAATGGTCTAGCTAGACTGTTCTACAAATGTCTAGCCACCGAGACCCGAGACGGCTTCGAATGTTCCAGAATATTCCACAACATTCGAAAGTGTTCTGGAATATTCCACAATGATCTAGAATGTTCTCGAATATTCGACAATATTCCAGAATGCTCTGAAATGCTGTGGATTGCTCTCGAATACTCTCGAATGTTCTGGACTGTTCTAGAAGTAGAAATGTCTAGCCTCCGAGACCCGATACCTCACCAGGTACAAATTTTTGTAGGTATAATTATATTTATTTAAACATTATTGCACAAAATACAAATAAAATGTACAAATGGCGGACTTAATGCCTAAAAGTATTCTCTACCAGTCAACCATAGGGCTAAACAGAGATGTAATAAAAATGGTGCAAGAAGAAAAGTAAGTAATATATTTCACGATCTAACTTTCGTCTATTAAGTTAAGGTTCAACTTCAACTTTTCCAACTTCTTCAACTTCAACTTCTCCTACTTCTTCAACTTCAACTTCTCCTACTTCCTCAACTTCAACTTCTCCTACTTCTTCAACTTCATCGAGAAGATCTACAACCTTATCAACTTCTTCAACGTCTACTTCTCTAACTTTAACTTCTACTTCATCAACTCCAACTTCTCCAACCTTTTCATTTTCTACAACTTCAACTTCCTCAACTTCTTCAACTTCAACTACTCCTACTTCTTCAACTTCCACTTTTCTAACTTCAACTTCTCCTACTTCTTCAACTTCTACTTCTACAACCTACAACCTTTTCAACTTCTTCAAATTCTCCAACTTCTTCAACTTCGACTTCTTTAACTTCTTCAACTTCTTCTTCTCTAACTTCGAATTCTCCTACTTCTTCAACTTCAAGTTCTCCAACCTTTTCAACTTGAATTACTTCAACTTCTACTTCTCTAACTTCAACTTCTACTTCTCTAACTTCAACTTCTACTTCTCCAACTTCTTCGTCTTCTCTAACTTGAATTTCTCCTACTTTTTCAACTTTAACTTCTCCAACCTTTTCAACTTCGAATTCTCCTACTTCTTCAACTTTAACTTCTCCAACCTTTTCAACTTCTTTAACTTCTACTTCTCTAACTTCAACTTCTCCTACTTCTTCAATTTCAACTTCAACTTCTCCAACTTCTTCAAATTCAACTTCAACTTCTCCACCTTCAAGTTTTTCAACTTTTTCAACTTCTCCAACTTCTTTATCTTCCTACTTCTTCAACTTTTACTTCTTCATTTTATCCAACTTCTTCAAATTCAAATTCTCCAACTTTTTCAAGTTCTTCAACTTCTACAACTTCCCCAAATTCTTCAACTTCAACTTCTCGAACCTCCAAGTTGGAATGGAGGTGGAAGTGAAGATACAAAATTAATAAATAAATAAAAGAAAATAATATCTTAAATTAAAAAGGGCTCAAGCGACCTTTCGCAGTTCGCTACAAATAAAGAAAGTTCGCATTTTCGACTAATTAGTCATCCATTTTGGGGGTGAAAAGAAGATTGTAATAAAAAGCAGATTTGTTTAAAAATTATGGTACCCAAATTACTAATTCCACGCAGACGAAGTCGCGGGCAAAAGCTAGTATGATATACGAAGGAAAATTAACTAGAAAATGAGTAAACTATTTTAATTTTCCTAGGGCAAGGAGAGGCATTTGCCATTCACAAGGCATACATCTCTCTTTACCTACAGGTCAATTAGAACGTGCACCTGAAATCAAACCGATGTCGAATATTATTGGATCACTTAGCTTCATTCGCGCTTTCATTTCGCTCTGACTTGTCTGTACATGTCATGTATTAGTGCGAGCGAGACGCCCACGCGAATGACAGCTAACTGATATGATTCCAATATGATTCAAATATCGGTTTCATGTCAGGAGTCATGCTCATGAGTAGGTTAGCGTTCACTATTTCACTATGGCCGCGCGCCGCGAACCGCGTAAATTAAATCGTATTTAGTGTTTTTTTTTTTCAATGTTTACAATTATACCTACCTAATCTTAATTTTATTTATACTACGATCAATACAAACAAAGAATATGAATATTATTATTACGACTCACGACAGTTTAAATTGGAAACATTCCTACATTTAGAAACACCCCAAATCCTCCTAGTACATATACAGTTATTTTTCCAACCACAGAAACCTTATCGCTGTGTGTATAGCAATAAATAAGCGCGGTAAATCAAGTAAATGTTCCAGTAAATGAATTTTAATAAGCCCCTGGTAATCCGTTAACGGCCGACATAACTTAAACCCAGTGCAAAGAATTATTGGCTAACACGTACCGCGCTTAGTGACATGGTAATATTAGCGTTCCCGGTTATATTGCAAGTTTTGGGAAATTTGAAGTCGGAATATTTGAAAATACCCATGCCCTGGTCCTGGTAGTTTTTCACCAGCGATAATTTTGGGAGTTCAAAAGTGTTTAAAAGTTCCACTTTAAAAGTAGAAAATAAGATAAGATGAGAATTAACTCACAAATATTAATTTATGCTAGTTTAATTTTTACAACATATGGTAATTATGGTAAATATTCCATAAACTCCGTCTTTTTATTTACCTATTTTTTTAATATTCAAATCGATATTCGGGGTACCGATAATGTTACGAGAAAAAAAAGGTAATACTGGGAGTTATCTTTTGGAAGTGACTTCTTTAATATTATCATGCGAAAAATAATATTTCGGTTTGTTAGGATAACCTTTAAGTATAAATTGAAGTATATCTGACATTATTGAAATACTTACGCATTAACCTACTGAACACCAATATTACCCAATATTCATTTTATCAGGGAATAACACCAGATTTTTCACTTTATGTATATTTTTGGTCTAGCTAGAGAAATAAGCCGGTAACGCTAACGGCACATCACTATAGATACCCCGCTAAACATAATAATTATAACATTAAATTTTCTCGTAATAGGTATGTGTATGAAGGTAAGGTAAGTTGTATGTGAAGTCCCCAATCCGCATTGGGTCAGCGTGGGGACTATAGCCCAAACCCTCACGTGCTTGAGAGGAGGCCTGTGCCCAGCAGTGGGACGTATATAGGCTCTCTCTCTCTCTCTCTCTCTCTCTCTTTTTAGCCCTTTTCAATCTTTGAGATGTAGGCCTCCTTCAATTTTTGCCATTCTGATCTATTTTGTGCCCTTTGTACCCATTTTGATCCAGCTGTTCTTTTGATGTCGTCATACCAACGGATCTTTGGTTTTCCTACTGGGCGTGACTCTCCCCAAGGTCTCCACTCTACCAGCCTCTTACACCACGAGCCATATTTTCGGGCGACATGTCCAGCCCACTCCCACTTCAGTTTCGCCATTCGTCTGGCGTCATATATAGGCTAAATTATTATTATTTTACTATTAGGTATGTATAAGGAGAAAGCTTTTAATATCAGCAGGTACTTACATTTACTAGGTATTAGTAGAGATTTTGATTTTGGCCTCAATCAAATTTTTTGTCATTTAGCGAAAACGAAAGCTCTAAAATTAGAACGGAAGAGAGGAGATAGACATTAAACCTATTTATGACCCAACTCATCAATAAAACTTCAAAAACTCCAAAGCAATTAAATCTTAGTTGACCAAAAAAGTTTCTAACTACGTACCATCGCCCACGCTATTAACTGTACATCGGTGGACCTTATGCCTTTTGTAATAAGGTCCACCGATGTACAGTCAGGAGTGTTGCTGTTTGTACAAAACAATCCTGTTAGAGGACAAAGTGTGAATCCCGCAAACCGGCGTGGGACTGCGGCGGATGTGGGCGAACGGGCGGTTTCCGGTCCCCGTCGCGGTGGAATTAAAAACAAAATCGTGTTTCTGAGGTCTAAAGGCTTTTGGTAAGAATGGCTACAAGGGTGAATCTATTTCTTTGTCTCACTCATTGTCATGGTTACGCCTGTCTCAAAGCCCTGTTTTTATAGTGAGAGTATTAAGTTAGATAACCGATTTTGAATCTCGGCGGCGCTTAGAGCTTGATGCCAAGCGTGATAGAATAAAAGCCAGACCACCTGCGGCAATACCCTATAACTATATTAACGGTGTGCTCACATGCCCGCAATGTTCGCGAACTTTTACCAACAAGATCGGCTACATTAGCCACTTCCGAGCACATCAACAACAGCAACGGAGTTGACAGCAGCCGCCGTAGCCGAAGCCGGCCGAAGAGTTATTAAAAAAAATAGTATTTCATCTACACACATATATAGTCTAACAAAAAAGAGTAGAAATTAAAAAGTGGCAATACTGTAGGGTCGTCCCGTTTTCTTAGATTGTTTTGAAATGGACGACACTACAGTATTGCCACTTTTTAATTTCTACTCCGTTTTATCAGACTGTATGTATAATCATAAACCCTCAAAGATGCGTTCAAAAACAACAGATGAAGTTACTTGAGAAGGGTCTCAAGATTACTAATTAAATTTGACAACCGTATTGTGATCGAAAAAGCGCTACGAAATTTCAAAAACTCTGCTGGCTGAACCTACTGCATCTTAATAAAAAGAGTGTTCTGATATTATTTATACAATATGATATGATTTCTATAGAACAATATATTTAATTTAAAGATCAGAAGAATCCAATTCCTCAACTAGGATTTGCATATACAACTTTTCCACGCATTTTTATTAAAACGAGGTTTTCACACTTGCAGCTTTCTACTATTTGAAGGCAATTTGTTAAACACTCGGGTCATAAAATAACCAAAGTTCTAATAGTGAAACTTCCAATAAGTAATGACGGACGGTGGGGTAAGCGTGCCGGTTGAGAACCACTTCCAACTTGGGCGGTACAATCAGTGCGAAATAGTGCCGTAAACAATAGAACTGTGTGTTGCCAGTAACGACACACGGTACAAAGCCGTGGTCGCTCGCGATTACAAATAAAAATAACTCTAGACGAATGCGTTTAATGTTTTATATGGCTTCAAATTACCAGTATTGTAGTTTCAGCATCAGTAAAGGATTACGGTCTGATTCGAAATTTAAGAAACAAAAATTTGCTAAAGATACGATATGGATCGGATATGTCATTGTCAAAACTGACGTTTTTAGGGTTCCGTACCCAAAGGGTAAAAACTGGACCCTATTACCAAAGACATATCTAACTTCGTATAAGATGAATAAATTCTAAGGAAAAAACGTGCCTCGGAAATCAAGAAAAGGTCATTCTCGGATAGATGGCGCACACACCTTTGGCCTATGCTCGGCTAGATGGCGTGACGACACCGTTTCAAATTTAACAATTTTAACACATAGATATCAGTGAATGAACATGGGTCAAAATGATATAAAAAAAATAAAATCATTTATCCATATAATATACATTTTTTTGATCATTTTATACGTTTTCATTTTGAATTTTTTTTAGTCGTGTATCGATAGATGGCAGTAAATTTATTGTGACTACAAAATTTACTATGACAGGACCCCTCTATACTATCTATTCTCTTTGCTATTACTAAGACTCCGCTATCCGTCTGTCCGGCCGTCTGTCTGTCTGTCACCAGGCTGTAACTTGAGAACCGTGATAGCTAGACAGTTGAAATTTTCACAGATGATTTATTTCTGGTGCCGAAAATAAAACAAATATTTAAGTGGGCCTTCCATACAACAAACGTGATTTTTTTGTCGTTTGTTGCGTAATAGTACGGAACCCTTCGTGCGCGAGTCCGACTCGTACTTGGCCGGTTTTCGTTTGAAGAAACGTTATTATTCTGTTAAGCTACAACGCGAGTTGACATTCTCTAACTTGTGTTTACTTGTTTAGATTGTTTAGCGGTAAGTTCCTGTAGCAGTTAAGCGAAGTAAACGTGTACAAGCTGATAATAACGTCTTAGCACGTCATGTGAAGGGATCAGGTAGGTAGCAGGTAGGTAGCAGGTAGGTAGTCAAGCCAGAAGTTTCTGAGATAAAACGTCATGTGCATTGCGGTGGTAAGTAATTCTGCTTGCGGTTGCTTCCAAACGCAGCATCGCTTACTGACGTCGTTTTATAAAATACGTTGTTAAAATAATAAACGGTTATTGACGCTGAAGAAAAGTTTTATGGAACCATTTGCGTGCAAGCTTGATTTGCACTTATCCAGTTTTTATTCGTTAAGGAGCTGATCAAATCTAATTTCAGTGGCGTAAATATACTAAGGGGCGTGGCTAATTCATCGAATCAGGGCAATGACGGCCTGCCCTCAAGGCTTCTATAAGTTAATAAAGAAATGCCATAATAATATGTAAACCAATCTTCATAGCAATATAAATTACAAATGTAGAAACCAATTCGCCACTAACTGTAACATTCCCAACGATTGCTCAACAGCATAACAGAATTGAATCAGTGACTTAGATTACCAGGGCAAATTGGCCAATTAGTGTTTCGGTGGAGCAGTTCCGAGTCAAGTCAAACAGTATCATCCGGCCACTGGTGGGCCCTTTACTGTAAGAGGGGGCTTACGTAAAATTATTTTGTTTTATATTGACTTGTTACTCGTTTTTACAGACTCCATGCAAAATCTTACTAGGTAGGCTCAAAAAAACACAAAGCAATGTCAAATTGTCATTATATTTCAATTGTATATCGTTACCCTGCTTACCACAGTAACATAGTTTTAGTAGGTATAAAATAGCTAGTGATCTAACCGAGAGATTTGAAAAGCAAAATTTTCAACAGTAGCATACTTTCAGCGTTATCAAGATAAAACGTGAAAACTCGCGCATACGCCATATCTTTCGTCGCAAATTTTGCGCGTCGCGCCATATCTTTTGCTCCTTTCTAATTACCTGGTTATATGCCTAAAGTTGTAATGGTACGAAACAGTCTGTAAGTCAAAAAAAACCGGGCAAGTGCGAGTCGGACTCGCGCACGAAGGGTTCCGTACCATAATGCAAAAAAAAAAAAAAACGAAAAAAAAGCAAAAAAAAAAAACGGTCACCCATCCAAGTACTGACCACTCCCGACGTTGCTTAACTTTGGTCAAAAATCACGTTTGTTGTATGGGAGCCCCATTGAAATCTTTATTTTATTCTGTTTTTAGTATTTGTTGTTATAGCGGCAACAGAAATACATCATCTGTGAAAATTTCAACTGTCTAGCTATCACGGTTCGTGAGATACAGCCTGGTGACAGACGGACGGACGGACGGACGGACGGACGGACGGACGGACGGACGGACGGACGGACGGACAGCGAAGTCTTAGTAATAGGGTCCCGTTTTACCCTTTAGGTACGGAACCCTAAAAAGAAAACGTCAAGGTAAATAAGTATAAGCTTATAATACTTATTTTATTTTACAAATATAACTAGTAGAACTGGCTCTAAACGTAAATTTGCACTAACCGTAACAGTCCAAGCAATTGCGTTAGACCAAAGCGGAATGGAATCGGTGACTAAGATTACCAGGGTAAATTGGCCAATTAGTGTTTCGGTGGGGCATTTCCGAGTCAAGACAAACGGTATTGTCTGGCCACCTGCCCGCCCGTTCTTTAACCTTTACTCGTTGGAGAACTAACTATTATAATTAGACCCCTAGAAAAGCATTACGATTTAATATAATTTATGTAGTTACTGCTCCCGTCTTCGTTTGCTTGGTACAGACGAAGTGCATAATTTTTTTCCATCGTATTTTCTTGGAAACGTTTGTATTTGTCATGCTACTTAATGACACTGGGTCTACCGCGATATAATTTCATTGTTTTTACCTTTAATTCCGACGTTTCAGCTGAGTTGCACCAGCTGTGGTGTGTGGTGTGGTGTGGTGTGGTTTGTGTCATTAAGTATGTGTACAAAACGCGAGAGTTTAAAGTGTTATATTTGTCATGCTAGTTCAGTCAATGTCAGTACATTTTGTACAGAGACTGACTGAAATAGTCACAGTAGTAAACGTTCGTAAGTTTCCGTGAAAATACGATGGAAAATAATTATGCACTACATCTGTATAAGGCATTTTAACCATTAATTGTAAGGTATGGCTACTTAAGACTAACACTCGATTAAAGACTATTAATGTATGTATGCTAATAAATATTATTCACATACAGTTCTGAATTAAAAAATATTAATATATTCAATGATACATATTTCACGCTCGCCGATAACACTCTCATATAAAATTTCACTCCCAAGCTTACCTACTTTACATTATTATAATCAGTGATCGTACATTTTCCAGCATTTTTGGTGCACGAAGTGTTGTTAACGGAATTGGTATAAATAATTTCAACCCTAATGATTAATTAGCGTTTATTACGTTGATATTAACCTTAATTTACCATTTCAGTTGAAATGATCTATGCCAATTCTGTTAACACCACGCGAATTGATTTAGTGCAGCGGAGTGGTGTTAACGGAATTGGTATAAATAATTTCAACCCTAATAATTAATTAGCGTTAATTACGTTAATATTAACCTTAATTTACCATGTCAGTTGAAATTATCTATACCAATTTCGTTAACAATATTGTGCAATAAGGTTTAAATAAATACAATTTTATACAGTTAAAAGCTAGGAAACAACAGGCGGTCTTATCGCTAAGAAGCGATCTCTTCCGGACAACCTTTGAATGATTTGTTTCCGGAATTTAATTAACGCCCTTTTGGACACAATCTTGCTTCATTGAGTAACATATAAAAGACCAATACTATTTTTTGTCAAGCAGATACGTCGCCCTACAAATTTTAAAATTAGGAAAAAATTAAGACCAATAATGTATATTTGTCTTCCATTACTGTGTACTATAATATATACTAATGACTCATTAGTCATTACCACGACCAGGGGCCGATTGCATAACAAACTACAACTAATATTACAAGCGGAACTCCTTATTTAATAAGTGAAATTAGAAAAGGAGTTCCGCTTGTAATATTAGTTGTAGTTTGTTATGCAATCGGTCCCAGCACAGCACTACTCTAAGCTACGCATGTAGAGCTACGTGTATGTAGCTGATAACATTAAGTAAGCGAGTTCTACTCTACGCTGTTTAATTATTTAAGCAAACATGCTCCGTAGAGGCAAAACGACAAAATAAATGTCGTGATTAAATAGCAGAATTTGTTAATTAATAAATTAATGAGAGATATAAATATACTGTATATTGATTTTTTACTATCTGTTACAAAATATCATGTAGGTATTTCATACCGGGTATGGCCTGTAACACGAGCAAATAATTAAAATATAGATTGTACTCCTCAAACGGTGACACTTTTGTTAAACAACTTTTAAAAAATATGAAGTATTTAGACTCCCTATTTTTCATACAAAATAAATATTATCTTCAATGGACGCCATCACCACGCCATATCATTGTGATTGACGTTGCTTGTCACGCCTTAATCATAACAAAATTCGCAATACATTGCGTCATAGATTAAACTTTAAAGTGTATTAAAAATCCAACCACAAGTTACTTTTAAAAGTCGCTGAACAAATGTTGGTCAGTATGAGGAGTACAGCCTACAGTTTAATTTTTTGCTCATATTCGGCCACACCCGGTATAAATAAGCGCTCAAAACACTGGAGAATAGTGTGCAGCTGTGTACCATTTTGTGAATTACCGTTCCACTCTGTTCTCTAGTGCTGCGCCTAATTTGACTAGCTGGGCTTGCTGGCCGTAAAGTCCATGAGGTTACAGACAAAATTAGGCAGACATTCGGAATGAAAAGCTGGCTGAGGTTCTGCACAAAGCGTTTTGGACATACCAATCTTGGGTTAAACAAGTTAGGGTTTGAGGGAGAAAATGTTCAAAAATTCGTTGACAAAAAAGTCTTATGATTGGTATTGTCCGTAATTTTTGCAAACGTTTGCGTTTGTGTATCAAAGTTAAAGGAAAATATTTTGAAAATATAATACGATTTGTGTTAGTTAAATGATTGTAGTTGTATAATATTCCTAAAAAATCTATGTCAAGGTATTGGGCCAGGTAAATGTTCCAGTGCTCGTCAATGCCTATAGATGACACCCTGCTGTCACCTCTATTGACAATGATTTAAGTTTGAAGCTGACTTATACCTATACTGAGCTAGTGACGAGCACTCGAACGTCTACCTTAGTGTGTTCGGTCAAGTTCGAAGAAAAAAACCGTGAGATACCGTATTAATTACCAAGGTCCTACGCGTGCTGTAGAACATTTAGGTTTAGTTATTTATCTTTTTATTACAGTCTATAAAAAAATATTTATTTCATACCTTGGTCCATTTAGTTTTAACATAATATAATTAACGAGCAATGGATAAAATTAAGACAATGAGCACGAAAGCAATTTTCTTTGGATTTGGTCTCCGGAGTTTACCGACGAGATTGTATAACTAGGCCAATAAAGTATGAACTAAAACTTGATTAATTTCCGGCTCCGCTTTGACACCGAGTTTTAAAATACTAGAAGCAAAGTCTTTCATTCATTTCTAACATTCGACAAATAGATAAGCATAATTACATTTTCACCTCTCATTTCTCATTTCGATTGAACGTAATAGATCTTACGCTAAGATTTGTGAACGCCAATCCGATATATTTACTCACACGACGATATAGCAACTCGCGACAAAACTCAATTTTGGTAACGCATCCGATACTTTCCGCACTTTGGTAATAGTCTCACAAGACGAATTAAAAACAGTAAGACCTTTAGTTTGAGTTTAAATTTCATTCGATAGCCTGACGAGCGTTCACGTTTGCGTTATTTTATTTTATTTATTAAGTACAACCACATCGTATGTATTACATATGTTGCATTACAATAGAGCCAAAGTACTTCACCTGATACAATACGACAATTATGGAGTACATAGCGTTGTCTAAGCATAATATTGGGATCGAGATTTTAAACTATGAAACATAAAAAACATTAAATTTTAAAATAATTAACTAATATATACATTATTTACAATTTTACGACAATCCTTAAACAAATAGATACAAATACTAATAATTTAATTTAATACAGACTATACTTATTTCTTGGAACTAAATATGTTATGTTTATTTTTGTGTGGGATTTTGAACAGCGACGTTTTGGAAACTCAAAATCCCATACAAAATTATACTTAACGCAAACGCGTACATCACGTCACGCTATCGAATGAAATTTAGTACATGTAGTCTGCATCGGGTAGTAAACGCAAATGTAAACGATAGTCTCTAGCCTATTAAAAAGGGTTTTCATTACATTGTACTTGGAATTTTCATTTTGATAAATTAAAATTGCTTGTTTTGGCAAGTTTTAAGTTGCGGACGGCTAGATGGTATTTTTTAATATAATATAAGACTTCGGTCAATTGTTGACGCCGTAACTACGCTACGGAAAGTCACATAGTTTGGGAGGGCTGAAACTTTTCTATATACAAAGTGGCCCAAAAACACAGTGACAAAGATTTTAACAAACTTTTGGGATTGGCTGTGATCAAATTAAGGAGAATATTTCGAAGATAAATACTTTTTTTTATTTAAACGATTGTAGTTAAGAAAGAAAAATATTGTCAAAAAAAATGTCAACTTATTTTTTCATCCGTGGTTGTCATTGTAATTTATAACACAATGTAAGAAAAATATAACGCTAGCATTTCCAGAGACATTGCCTGAGATTTCAAAATGAATTCACTAACAACACAAAAAAAACGCAAAATTACTTAAAGTCGATATGTATGGATATGTGTGGCTGGGGGGTGAGTGCTTGCCTTTAGTGGCAAGTGTATCATATCTCAATAAATACTAATCAATCTGTAAATAGGCCCCAAATTCCACAATTACCCGTAATAACCTTACGTATTGTTTTCACTACGTGTCCTATGTAATAGCTTTCTGTAACCAACGTTTTTTCCACTCAGCCGTGCGAAGGAGACAAAAAGCAGGTCATTTAGGTTAATATCCTCCCGGAAAATGTATTGTCTAATTACAGAAAATACTTTGCTTTTTACCGTTTTCCTCACAACACTTTCTTTCGCTTCCACTATAACACCTTTTCTTTCACTTAGCATTTGTGTCAGAGAGAGGGAAAACTGTGATGGGCTGACTGCGGCCGTTTTTCGTCACTTTTTTTCTGATTAGTATTAATGTTGTCATATTTCTTTGGCTGTATACACGGAAAGTTACTCTATTATGGTACAAGGTAATAACTTCTTTGGACATAAAAAGAAAATATGAAAATAAAGTGCTATGTTTACTTTTTTCATAATTCCAAAGAATTTAAAAATAAAACCAAGTAATTTAATAGGTAAACTACTCAGACTGGAAATTGAGATATCTCGCGAGACGTCTGAAAATCAGTTATCCACCGAAATAGCGAATTAGAGCGTCCTTTCATAAGTTAAATTGACTAAGCTGGTCGTAGAATTGGCGGGTTTTAGGAGTCTCGGTCTTGGCAGGCCCTGGCTTGTTAGGCGATCGCCTGGCGTGTGGCCAAGTGACAGTTAACCTGACCGATGCCGTTATGGCGCGGTTGAGGCACGTTGCAAAGTCGGTCAAGTTTTCGAGCGTGGTAAGTTGACTTGGGTCTCTTGCCATAAAAAATATGTAATATTAAATCCTACAGATTATCGACGTCGCCGACGTCGACGCCGAAATGAGACCGGAGTGGCGTCATGACATTAAAGTCGGAACTTCAAAGCATGACGATGACTGGCTGGAGAACCTTAAGCGGAAAAGTCTTCGTCGTACTCTACCACCTCCTGCAGACTCGCGTTTTGAGTGCGATCGTTGTGGCAAGAAATGCCACGCTGTTATAGGACTTTATAGCCATCAACGGCGATGCGGGACCCCATAAACCCACAAGCGCCGCAACAAGCATCTTACAACAGATGATGTGGCCAATGATGATGATGAATTTCGAATACACATCATACTAACATAGTCCAGTCAATTGCTCGTAATAAAGTGGCATTCGACCATCATTCGACTATGACATTCACTTAATAACGACACGGCTTTATATTACCCACTGGACTCGAAACTCAAAAGAACGTTACAGTGTCATTCTGCCAGTTACTGCCACTCGATATTCGCGCAGCGCCCGCTTTGACATCTCGGAATCGGGCCAAAATTTATAGTTGGACGTTCTGAGTAATGTGCTCTGCGGAATCAAGCCATTGTCACTTTATTTTATACAGAAATGTTACGAACTGTTTGACTGTTCATGTGTGAACACGCCGAATAGTGGAGGACAGTTAGGGTGAAATTTTTAGAGGGGACAATTTGATATATCTGGTGTTAGTCACTTGATATTAGAGTTCCTATTTGACCCCTCATGCTAACTTTTCATTTGAATTGTCGCGCGCGACTCCAAATTATGTACAAGATTGCCTGACAAATATCAAAATTGCCACCAAAATCGGAATGAAATTGATGTGAAGTGTCACTGGAAGTACAACAGTCACCTGCAATAATATGTTACACAACGAAGGCCACAAAAATATCTGACACGATCTTACTTGAAGAGACATATCAGCTTTTTGTATTTTCCAGTCCGCTAACCTTACGATTGAAGTGGCCACTAGCGGCCGTTATGAAGCTCAAAGGTCGTTATGTCCACCGGTTTGAAGTTGAACGGTTAAAATATGCTTAGGTTAGAATAACAGTGAGCTGTTTGATAGAAACTCCCTTTTTAGGGTTCCGTACCTCAAAGGAAAAACGGAACCCATATAGAATCACTCGTGCGTTTGTCTGTCTGTCCGACCAGCCCCCCCCCCCCCCCCATCCTTTATCTCAACTACTCGGTCTACAATTTTGTAAAACATACAAAAATAGTTATTTACCTATAGATGACAGGAAAACGTATTAGAAATGTACAGTCAAGCGTGAGTCGGACTTAATTACTTAGTTTCTTCATTCACATTCCACATAAAAAAAAACAGCCTATAATACATATATGGCCGGAGCCCCACTGCTGCGCACGCTATGTACACCGCCCACGTTTTAATACAAACCGTGGGCAAGCCCACGAAATTTTGTATAGGAACGTGGGTCGTGTACTTAGCGTGCGCAGCAGTGGGGCTCCGGTCTATACGTCCCACTGCCGGGCACACGCAGAGGCCTCCTTTCACTCGAAAGAGGGCTTGATAAAAAATACATTTTTAAAAATTTGAACCCTCGGAACGCGAGTCCGACTCGTACTTGACCGGTTTTTTAAAGCCAGGCCTTGTTTGGCCTTTCACCTACCCTCTTCGTAAGTTTGGAACAAAATAGTCACTAATTTACCAGTTAAAACTATCCCGTCCAAGTCAGAGTGAGAATGTCCCTGTAATTATCTTTCAAGTCGGCCGTTTGAGTTGGGTTATGCGGGCAGTAAGTCCACTTTACAGATCACTGAGCTAACGACCTTCAGTGCCTTGGAACTTTTAAAATCTGATCATGATTTGATAACTAATCTAAGTTTATCTCGCTCGCTAAACTAATTAATAATATCTGGGAGACCGAGCTTTGCTCGGAAAACATATTATTATAAAAACTTAAAAATCACATTTGCCCTGAGATAAGACCCCTATATAGCAAATTTCATCGAAATCGTTAGAGCCGTTTCCGAGATCCCCGAAATATATATATATAAATAAACAAGACTTGCTCGTTTAAAGGTATTAGATTAGATAGATTTGTTTGAGTGGAACACCTTTAATTCTATAAATTGTTTATAACGTTACGAGAAAAATGTCAAATGCTACCGCACACCAGTTTTCCAAGTTAGTTAAATATAGCTTAATTAATTAATCTATGGCATCCTGGCTAATAAAACAAAATTATGACAATAATGTGGTCAATTGGATTTGACACTACCATAAAATATACTGAAAAATAATAGTACAGTGGAACCTGGATAATTGCAATCTCAAGGGACCGGCCATTTTTTGTCAATTAACCAGGTTTTTCATTTAAGCAGGTCGTGTCAATTAACGAGTTTCAAAAAATCGTTGTGTCAATTATAGAGGTTTTCATTAAGGCTGCTATTTAACTGATCATCAGATTTAGTAAAATTTAATACCAAAAAAATCTATTTTACCACCCTAAAATCATGAATGATCACCAAAATTATAACACCATTTTAATGTGAAATGATTACCAATTTTATTACATTTTACTATCCTTTTAAAGGAAATGACACCAAACTAATCATTATTAACCCAAAAACAGTCAATGATTACCAAATTTCAAACCCCATTTTAATGTGAAATGATAACCAAATTTTTACATCTTGCTATCCTATTAAAGAAAATGACACCAAAATAATCATTGTAAACCCAAAAATAGTAAATGACCACCAAAATTAGAACTCCATTTTAATGTAAAATGATAACCAAATTTTTAAATCTTGCTATCCTATTAAAGCAAATGGCTCCAAAATAATCATTGTAAACGCAAAAATAGTAAATGATCACAAAAATTGTAACCACATTTTAATTAAAAATGTGCAAACATTTAATATATCGTTATCCTATTAAATTAATTAATCCACTTCGTCACCTTTTTCTAATAGCATTTTATTTCTGTAACAGTCGCAGTTCTAACCTAACCTAACCCACTTTTCTAGTAGCATTTTGTTTCTGTAAGGGTCGCAGTTCAAACCTAACCTAACCCACTTTTCTAGTAGCATTTCTTTTCTGCAAGGGTCGCAGTTCAAACCTAACCTAACCCACTTTTCTAGTAGCATTTCGTTTCTGTATGGGTCGCAGTTCAAACCTAACCTAACCCACTTTTCTAGTAGCATTTCTTTTCTGTAAGGGTCGCAGTTCAAACCTAACCTAACCCACTTTTCTAGTAGCGTTTCGTATCTGTATGGGTAGCAGTTGAAACTTAACCTAACCTACTTTTCTAGTACCATTTCGTTTCTGTAAGGGTCGCAGTGCTAACCTAACCTAACCCACTTAACTGATAGCAGTTTAACTTACTTTTCTAGTAGCATAACGAAATGCTACTAGAAAAGTAGATTAGGTTAGGTAGGTATGCGGTGCGGGCTACGGCGGGTTGAACGGGAGGGGCTAGTAATTTTGGCATCAGTTTACTTTATTTGGTAATATGTATCAATTTTTTGGTAATCATAGTGGTTTATTTAGGTGAAAATATCGCATTAATTTGGTCTTCAAGCTTTGGTGATCATTCATGATTTTTGGTGATCATTCAATATATTTGGTATTTGAATACAATTTGAAGTGCAGTCGTCATTAAAGTGGTGGTACTTTTGTATTTTTAGGCCTTATTTATTTGGTGTTCAGTAATTTTTTTTGGTAAGCATGATTTTTTTATTTAGGGTACCAAAGTATTTTTTGGTGGTCATTATATTTGTAGCCTTTCATTAATAGAGGTTGCGTTCTGACAAATTTCTTTTATGGAGGTGCAAATAACCATTGAAAGTAGATTTACACGCTTACGTTCTGGGTTTCTGGTCTATATATAGCTTCTATACTTGCACTTTTACACTACATTAATTACTACTTTATTTTCTTATTAATCATTTGGGTTTAAAAAATTCCCTTGAATTGTAGAAGAAAGTTTTATTCGAATGTAAAAAGCATACTTTGTTTTTGATTTAATAAAAAATATTTCACCTACTACAGGCTGTGATAGATACCCAATAAATAAATTGAATTCTGGATGAAGATATAAATAAAATGATCATTGCTATTAAAATATTGTTTCTGCTGTCTACAACTACATTATTTCAATTACAGAGGTAATAAGTAAGACTCGTTTCAATAATAGAGGTAAAAAGGAGAGCAAAAATAACGGATTTTTTTAGCACAGTGTCAATTATAGAGGTCTTAGTTGCGACGTGGTCAATTACAGAGGCAAAATTACGAAAAGCCCTAAAATCTAAATTCCAATTATAGAGGTTCCAAAATTTCAATTATAGAGGCCTTTTGGTCTCAAGGGTCCGGGACCGGACTTGCAATTATTGAGGTTTTCCATTTATCCAGGTGCCAATTAACCA
This sequence comes from Cydia splendana, assembly GCF_910591565.1. Taxonomy (NCBI): domain Eukaryota; kingdom Metazoa; phylum Arthropoda; class Insecta; order Lepidoptera; family Tortricidae; genus Cydia; species Cydia splendana. Next base: position 4,695,034 of record NC_085968.1, read on the forward strand.
GGTTTCACTGTATTATAATAGATAATTTACCTATTTTTTTTCCTAGCCTAACTGACTGTCCCACTGCTGGGCAAAGGCCTCTCACCTTGATTGCCACGACTCCCAATTTGGTGTTTCCTCCGGTCAGTTGTTCAGGAACCTGTCCAGTAGATCTATTATAGATGGTTTTATCCACATGATAAAAATAACTGTCACTTTTTAACACCGCGGGATAGAAAGTGACGGACACCGTTGTATCACGCTGTCACGTAGACAAGAACGACAATCATTATGCGTACTGGTCATCCCGCCGTCTCCGTTTAGTCCTGCCCCGTCCACGATACAAAAAATTATAACTATATATTTTTGCTATGCAGTACGCCTTTGATAAAAAAAACCGTACAAGTGCGAGTCGGACTCGCTTTCTAATTAATGGTTTCGTACAGAAGTCCAACTCACGCTTGACCCTAAAAATCACACTGCTACGATTTCACCGACAAAGACCGCACTTAAATGGACATGCGCTGCCAAATGTGCACCAAAATCCTAAATCGTTCCTAATTTGGCAATTACGTGCAACGGATAATGCGCGAGGATTATTCAGATCTTTGAAATATGATATTGATTTTAATAGGTACTTCTGAATAGAAATATGACAGGTGAACACTCCACCAGACGAAGCCGAAACGTTCACCTGCAAGGCTAATGTGGTCGCCTTTTTATCATCTGTCACCATGCTTGTCACGTTCAAACAAGTATGTAAGTGCGAAATTGACGCGAAATGCGAAAATGCGACCATGATTATCCGTGCTGATGTTAGGTCTACTGTAACAGAAACTGAGATCGAATTACAAGCAGGCTGAAAAATAGCTGGACATATTAAGAATAAAATCAGAAGAATTTTTTAAGGCCTGTGCACGTAGTTTTTGATATTACCACGTAATTTCAATGATTTACCTTCAAAAACATCAAAAAAGGAAGATCTAAAGACTTTATATGAACGTTTCTCAAACATTTGCTTTAGACGTAAGACGATCCGATTTCCGTAGTCAGCAGGCATGCACAAAGACAGCGGAAACCGAAAACAAAAGACGACTTGTACAGTCTGCATCAGATATATCTAAGCGGCTGAGGTCCTCAAAAATATCTGTACATGCACTCTAGTAGCTTGACAATAGAGGCTAGTTTAGATGTATGTCAGCACATCGGCCGCTTTGATATATCTGATAATTTTACATAGTACCAGTTACGAGTGTACCTGGTAGGATAATATTACTTCTATCTCTTCTTCAGAGGTCCTGTTACGTACTCGTTGTATAGCATAATGGGGTAAAATATTTTTGGAATACATTTGGAACCATTTATTTTAAAAATATATGTCAGAAACGATGGAATTGGTTAAGAGAGCTGACCCAGGCTGAAATGGGATAAGAGGGTCAAGGGCCAGGGTCTTTTCTGAGGACAATACGAAAGTTGACGTGTTGGGTAGATTTTACTGACACAGTTTTAAATGATTCACGGTTAGTTTCACTAAACTTATATCGACCGGTCGATATAAGTCTAGATTTTAACAGCTTTTAAGAAGTTTAAGTTTCGAATATGCTTATAAGGGTCCGGCAAGAAAATTTGCCTTTAAACTCCATATATTTTATGATGTCCACAGGAAAGATGCATAACTTTCAGTCATACGTACTAAAAAAGTTTTTGCCCCAAGACGAGGACCACGGAGAGAGGATGAGCCCTTCTCCATACAAACGCAATAAGTACCCATTTTCCTTTCTAGAAACATTATGAAAAATATCTTTCACATTTGATGCATATTAAACCTGGCTAGCTGACCAAGAAAATTAAAAAATTACAAGACATGTAAGTTGCAAAGCTTTAAGAATTTATTTTTACTTTCAAAACGATTTTTTTAAAATTATTTTATGCTACGTTATATTGAATAAAATAACCTTTACACGGTTTTGGTATAAGCTATAAGACAACCATGAAGCATGCAAGCAATGCACTAACAACTTAGCTGCTCGCTTGATGCAGCCGAGTGCAAGCAAATACTTCTGTCTAGATCAAATGTATTATTCAAAGACTTCTGACAATTGTAACCGAATGTCCTACAAGTTAGTAAAACCACAGAATAAATATAGTACTAGGTACAGAAGATTCACTCCCTAACAAAACGCGACTGTTACGATTAGGACAGATATGACCGCTAGGTGGCGATACCTAGTATCGACAGCGCCACGCGCGGCTTATGGCTAGCCACCAAAATTGGTGTGGGACGGATGTACTTGCAAAGTGACGAAATCGCGGATTGAACCACGCCTGGTAAAACTTAGAGATTATAGAAAAACATTTGGTATTCTAGTACAAACCAATTTAAAGTTGGATAAAGTGACAATGATATGAGATCCCTGGCGGCTTTTGTATTTTAGGAGCAGCGGTAGGATGCGTAAAGTTTCCTTTGGCGGGTATACTTAGATAAGGGTAGGAATATGTGTCACTTCGTATATACGGAATTAATTAAAAAATATCGTATATTATTATATATATATGTATGTATTTAGTGTACTCGTAGTCATAAGGTATAACACAATTATATATAGTAGGTATTTATTTAGAATGTTGATATTTTACTTCGCTCAAAAGTTACGTTTTTTTTTCTGTTTATTTCTCACTGCACCCACATGGACTCTTTTCTGTTTCGCCCTATGGTTGACTGGTAGAGAATGCCTATAACGGCATTAAGTCCGCCTGTTGTACTTTTTGTATGTGCAATAAAGTTTAAAAATAAATAAATAAATAAATATTATTGCTATAGCTCTCTCTTAGTGCGTAGCTGCTTTTATGCGATAGACGTAGCGTTGAACGCATGGGATCACGGAATGTAGGGAAAATGACAATGCGCTTATCGCTGCGTTTACCGCGTAAAACAATATACGGTCATCAGTTTATCTGATTTAAAACGGATGTGCGGCAAACGCATCGCGTTTAACGCATAAACAACCGCGCGCTTAAATTTTTATTTAAATTGTTATCTCTAAACGCACGCCATTTTCCTCCTGTTAAATAGCTAAAGGAAACAATTCAACAAGCCTATTAACTCTATATGTAAACATTGTAACGTCACCCTTTACCGAATTGGAGTGCTTTTTACGGATTGTGAGCATAAATACAATTCTGAATTGGCGTATTATCGACCCGTGCATTGTTTTACTTTTCAAGGAAATCGGGACTTTCTTGTATAAAATAAAAATACTTTCGGTTTTCTTTTTTGTTAGGTATATCCCTTAATTTAAACTGACGGATACCATCATCAAAACATAGGTGACTATGTACCTAAACCTAAGAGTGCCAAAATATTAAGGTTTTCACTAACAACATACTATAATATTAAGCGGGGGCAGGCGTGGCTCACTCCGCGATTTCGTCGCTTTGCTACAGGTAGCTAAAAGTACATCCGTTCCACACCAATTTTGGTGGCTAGCTATACGCCGCGCGTGGCGCTGTCGCCATCTAGCGGCCATATCTGTCCTGATCGTAACATACGCGTTTTGTTAGAGAGTGAGTCTTCTGTACCTATATTAGTACTATTATTGACCGAAGCGTAGCGAAGGTCTACGTTTTGACTCGCGCATTTTGCTTTTGTATGTCCGGATGTTCTCCTCTACAGGTCGCAATTCTTAACCGATTCTCGTGAAACTTTGTAACCGAATTCTGTGACTCGGTAAAATTTTTTTGTCAAGCCGGTTTTTGGAAATTTTTCAAAATGGAAAAGTTGTGATAGCTCGCGCCTAAACAAATAGTCGTATCGGTATCATACGAGTGTTTTATTTTTGAGATATGTTTATAGATTAAATAGCCAAAAATTCAGAAAATTTATTTCGCTGGTTTCGGAAGTATTGAGATATTTAATTTTAACTAATTTTAATTTGAGAATGAGTAGCTAAATTTCGTCAGCTTATCTAAGTACTATTTGGTTCAGTTTGTGAACGTTCGCTTTTTTTGTTTGCACAGAGAGTCTGAGTTCGACCAGTATTTGAATGCTGGGATATAACTTTTTTTATTATTTTTTTTTTATTTACTATATTTAAAGCTCTTAGCACCATGTAATTTAAAGCTCTGCTCGCGAGGTCTACAGCTCACAGAGCCACTAGTTTATTCTGTGGCGGGGGCTGACGCAAAATTGTAGTTTTTATAATGAATTTTTATACGTTTTAATCTAGGGCAAATACCATGAAAAAATTCACATGGAAACTAGACTAAACCTAGAATAAATTTAAAAGTGGATAAATAACTGTCTTGGGTGAGACTTGAACTCACGGCCTCGGGATCAACACAAAATCCACAAAATCATGTTTGGTGAGTTTAAGTCTCACCCAAGAGAGTAATTTTTCCACTTTTAAATTTATTCTAAGCTTAATAGCGTCGTTCGCAGACGTTTCTGTTAAAAATTAAAATTAGACTAAACGTATTTGCTAGGGCAGACCCCCCTTCAAATTTTCTGGCTCTTAAAGTATCTGGGATATAGAAAAAAAGTAGATAAAGGCAATACAATATTCCACAAAAACCACCGTGTGTTGACATTACAAAATATATGCAAAAATACCTGTCCAAAGTTATAAAATAAGCGCTCAGCAAACGTCAACGCTCAACATTCGCACACGACATAAGTCAGTCGACGTCAAAGATTATGTTTACACTTTTTGCCTTATTACAAAGGAGTAAGGTGCAAAAGTGTAAACATATTTTTGACGTCGACTGTACGTGACATTAACACTTTAATAACCAAGATGTCACCGACAGGGCGGTCGGCATTTTCATAATCGGGCCCCGATATGCGCCGCACGCCTAAACTCACTTGAAATAAATTAAAATTCCTTTAACATACAGCTGGAATCGTGGTGAAACTGTGCTCGTGTCACTTTTGTTTTAATTATTTCGAGTAACGTTGAGGTAATGGTAATACTGCTGTTTCAATTGTTTTTGTTATGCTTCGTGTTGTTAGGTATCTTACTGTCAAGACGGGAAATATTTTAGTGATTGTACGGCTACCGCCAGTTTGACAGTGACATATTGGCTAGCGTGCGCGTAACTTACTTTTTATGGATCTCGCTAGTACTCGCATATTAGTGAGAGCCACATGTATACAAAGTAAGTTACGCAGACATTAGCGAATATGTCAGTTTGACATACAAAACAAACGCACAGCAAGACAAGCAAGACTATGTAGGGCAGACGTGGTAAGGTACTAGTAAACTCTCTTGTAAATATAACTTATTGGGTCGCCAATTATTAATTCCCTACCCAAAGTTTGCTTATTAGCCTCTTCTTGAGTTGCTGTATTCATTGTATTGTTGTCTGTATTGAGGTGTGCAATATAGAGTATTTGTATTATATTTTATCGCTACAAGCTAGCTGATTTAAATCTTGAAGCTTGCTTTGACAGTATATACGCATACAACATCACTTATAGCTTTTTTAGCGCTATAGGCACAAGCACTCAAGATGTATTTAAGTATTCAAGGCATTCAAAGGGATAAAATGCCTACAGTTAGTAACTAGATTTTGCAAAAATGTATTTTCTTTTTTATTATATTGGTAGTTGTTCACGGTTGGTGTTGAATGGTTTCCGTTTATACAGAATTTTCGAATTCTGGCGATATGCAAATAATATATTTTCAAGTGATTTTTTGATAAACAGGATGCGACGGAAGCCAATCTCGAATCTTAAAAAAATTATTAATTTAGCGCTTGCCTCTACCATCTTATTTACGTTAGCGCGATGCATAAATCACTATGCGCAAGAAATTAGGTCAAATACATACATATAATAGTCGCGCGCAGTGCCAACTATCACAAAATCAGATCAGAAGGTATGTAAATTTATAATCTCACAAACGTGCAGCAACATAATCGCGTCTCTCAGCAATACTGTGGCGAATTAAAGCTACAGGGACTCGCTCGTTCGTGGAAATTAACTTGATCATGCTAATTGACCGCATTAATCCAGTTATAAGCGGTAATAAGCGGTTCAAACCGGGCCGGTTGTCGCTTCGCGGGCGTGTTTTATTCATTAATGTTTGGTTTGAGTTTCGATGACGCCGCGCGGCGTGAATTTGAACGAGTCTGAAATATTGAATGTTTATTTTTCCGATTAGAGTGGGTTTTAGTTGTTTTTGGCAAACAACGCGTTCCATACTAGTATGGTTTCGTTTTGAAAGTATCAAATGTAAGCTTTTGCATGCGATTTGTTCAATTTACAATCGTATTCAAATATATTTAGTATTAGTAGTAGTAAAACACTTTATTGTACAAAAACCGGCCAAGTGCGAGTCGGACTCGCGTTCCAAGGGTTCCGTATATTACACAATTTTTAACAATCAGTGCCGGATTAAGATATTTTGATGCCCTAAGCATTTCTAGGTGCCCCCTCTCCCTAGGGTCATCAAGATTACATTGATTTTTTTGGTAAATTGAGAGAAGTTCATTGCCGCATTACAGCTGAGAATGGAAATCAGTCACATCATTTTATCACGAAAATTGACAGTGCCGCAGCGTAATGTTGCAACAGAGTACCTAATGCTGTTGCAGTCGCCACCCGAATGTCACCTTTATCATAGCTTAGAAAGTAATAGAAACGCGAGCGAAGCGCGGAAATTTTTCGATATAAAAACGCAATATGATAGACAGTTGTACATTTTTACTTTTAGTATGGAAATCAGTCACATCATTTTATCACGGAAGTTGACAGTACTGCAGCAGTAACGTTGCAACAGAGTAATGTTGCTGCAGTCGCCACCCGAATGTCACCTTTATCATACCTTATAAAGTTATTAAAAACGCGAGCGAAGCGAGCGCGAAAATTTTGCGATATAAAAACGCAATTTTAGTTTTAGTCCCAACCAGGCGCGAATCCAGGATTTCATACAGAGAAGGGATGGGACAGTTTTCTATCAGCCTAGCTTCGCATAGGGCTCGATATTTAAGGGTCTCAGCGAGGTTGTTTTCATGCATAAAATATGCAAGAAAGCAGAGCTTGGAATTGAATTGGCGAAGTGTGAGAAAGGCAGTAGGCCCAGCTGCGAAAGAGGAAAGCTTGGATTTGGATCCACGCCCAAGTGTAATTAAGGCAGAAGATCAACTTTGCCGTAAGGCAGAAGGCCTCGCATAAGACCTAACGCCGAACCGCAAAAGAGTGGGTTGAAATCGAATCTATGCATGTAATCACGACTCTTCTACTGCGACCGATTGTTTCCCAAAGAATTACGCGCCATTATTTTTGCAAATTAGCTTTTGGACAGCTAAAAAAATCGTGTGGTAAAAACAATGTGTCTGTCCCTAATTTTAAAATTTGTTCACCTTTTTCTAACTGGCATTTTGGTGCCCCCCCTGAACGTGGTGCCGTAAGCACGTGCTTGTTTTGCTTATTGGTTACAAAGTCTTTATTAATTCAACCATTAAAGTCGACGAGTACAAAAAACTTTGAGCTAGCTCTCAATTTAACATTTTTTTTAAACATTATTTTTAATTTGACCTTACAATTACTCGTAAGTAGGTAAGACCGTGAAATATTTAAAATGATTATCTTATCAGAAAATTATCACCAATTACTCTAAGAAAACTACTACTCTAAGTAATCCGGCACTGTTAACAATGTATTTTTTATGTGAAACGTGAGTGAAATCTCTTTAAAAAATCCGTAGGGGTCGGATCAAAAACTGTAATTAAGTCCGACTCACGCTTGACTGTACATTTCTAATAGGTTTTCCTGTCATCTATAGGTATAGACCTATTTTATGTATTTTTTTTTAAATTTAAGACTTAGTAGTTTCGGAGATAAGGGGGGGGGAATGGTCATTTTTTGCCTATTTTCTTGAATAACTTCTAAACTGTTTATTCGAAAATTATAAAAAAAATATATTTGAGATCCTTACAATAAGCTCTTTCATTTGATATGTAACATGATATAGTTTGAAAAATTAATTTTTTTAATTTTTTCATTTACCCCCCAGAAGTGGCCCCCATGTTTAAAATTCATTTGTTTACGTTACATGTCCGTATTTGGGTCACAAACTTACATATGTGTACCAAATTTCAACTTGATTGGTCCAGTAGTTCCGGAGAAAATCGGCTGTGACAGACGGACAGACAGACAGACAGACAGACAGACAGACAGACAGACAGACGCACGAGTGATCCTATAAGGGTTCCGTTTTTTCCTTTTGAGGTACGGAACCCTAAAAATCAAAACAAAACAGGAAAAATAACATTCGTCATTCGTATGTCGTTATATTTAGTAAGTACACTTGTTTTTCTTAGAATTTGATTTCCGGAATACTATTTATCACACTTACCATGGTAATATCTACTGGAGTGGCATTGTGAATTTACACTTACATCAAGATTTCTAAAATCACAATGTCGCTACTAATTATCAAATACTTAATTACCTATGTAACTTTACATAATAATAGTTGCAACTAACTGATACCCTCCTAGGACCTTTATTAACTCTATATTCTTTGCATGTTTTTAAGTCTTTGACTAAGTTTTTAACTGTTTAGTCACTTGTTTTTGAAATCTCAAATTCCTCAGTTGAAATACACCTTTAAAACCCATGTAGGTACTATGTAAAAAACACGAACGAGCTAACGTTGATTTTTACGCGCGAAGACCCCCGAAAAGGGACGGAATTGGCACCGTCACGACGCCAATAATTTACGTGCCAACGAAAAAAGGATGTTTTTGACAACACTTCTAATAGCTTTTCAGATCTACGGGCGATGTTACATACTTAAATAACGTAATTTGCGAATGAAACTTCGATTTTGTGCTGACATTTTATAGATGCAATGTAGAATTTGATAACAGTTATAACGAATAGGTACTTGTTAGTTTTATTCGTTTCAAATTTGTAAAAACAGATCGATGACAGTAATATCTGATTGTAATGAAATTTGGAATTTCTTTGAAAATTTAGTGACGATGCAAGACATATATCGTCATATTAAATCAGCTGAAAGATCCTTCTTATTTCCTGATACACCATCAAACAAACTATGTAATAATGAAGATGGAAAATTGCAACAATATCGATGTAAATATCTACAGTCATATTATCACGCTACATTTAAATAAACCATACCTATGTAGGTAGGTACTTACTGAATCCCCAATAATGACATTTATCTCCTAAAACGACGATCTGAATTTTAATAAAGAAAAGTACAACAGGGTATTTGAATTTTTCCAAACTCGTCTGACTAAGTATTACCTTCCAACAGTATTTCTTTTTACGTCTTAAAAATAACTTAGCCGGTGTTAAAGAAGATTATAATTTACAATCTGCCAAACTTATTCGCACCCGCGTGAACTTTCCTCATGAAAACTTGCGATGTTCGCGAAAGAATCGTAGTTGTAAAGTGATTTTCAGGGAAATTCCAAGCATCTTTGGAATTTTTAAGAAAAGTACGCGCTCCGTTAAAGTTTTGAGTTCTCTGTGTTCTTTTGGAGAATCGATGCATTCAATCAATGGAGTTTGGCAAATATTCTTTAAGTTTTAGCTGTACTGCATGCACGTTTTACACAAATACACATTCGAATAATAATTATGTAAGCTGGAGTAACATATTGGGATAAAATATAACCGAAAATTTTTACTGTAGTTTTTCGTGCGTGTGATCTCTACAAACTCATAGAAGGAAGCTGATAAAATAACTAACAAAACTCTTGGTGTTTCGGCTGATTACAATTGTATTTGTTTGATAATATATATGTGGCAATAAATGATTACCTACTAGTGTAATTATAATGGTGCTTAGTCAGTTTTTTTTTTCAAGATTTTGATCTTTAATGTGGTCGTATTATGTTTAATGTGGTCGATCTGTGAGGTAAAATTGAAATGCTTACTCTAAAATACCCCTACGTTTAATTCAACACTTCTGTATCTATTAGAATTTACAATGACTATCGCTCGGTGTTCAACTTTGGCATGCTTTCTGGCGGTTTACCACCATTGTGAATTCGAGCAAATCCCAAGTTAAAGACTTGCGTTTGCTAGCATAATAGGCCCCACTTATGAACTCTTTGGCGTTTTAATCCGTACGACAAAACGTTAGATCTACCTTTAAAATACTTATAATAACCGATTTTTGACACGTTTCAAAACTGGTTTAAAGTCTATACAGCGGAAAATTTGACCTCGTATTTTTGCTGTCAACTACTCAATGAAATGTGGTCAGTTTCAAAATTTGCCTCAGGTACAATTTAGCATCTGATATCGGTAAATTTTAATCCGATTCACCCAATTTAACCAGCAAGGGTTGTCAGAGGCTAGCTTTAAGTAAATTTCATTACGGTCTTCCAATCTCTAGCTAGTTTATTCTAGAATTTAGGAGCACCCTTGTTTTAATTCATTCAATTTGTCAAAGGGTCAGTCGGCCCAGTCGAGACCTATCAAACCAAATTAAGAGCGAATTCTCAAGTCCCAAATGCGACTTAACTCCCAATTTTATTTCGACTCGAATAGCTAATGGCGTCCGCTGCGAACAAAAACGCTTGATTAAAATCGTTTGTCGTAATAAAAGGAGCACTAAAAAGTTACAACCGATCGGAACCGGTAGGCGCGTAAAATCGATCAATTCGACGACAAAAATTTAACGTCGCTCGAGCTTAGGGAGGTTTAATTTAGTGTTGGAAATTAAACGCGAAATATTAAATTGGAACCAGACCTCTAGCCGGCACGGCCGTCTTCTGCCAAATGAGCCGTGAGCTGCGCCGAGTATATTTTATTAGCCCCCCCTCCTGACGTGTTCCCCCACCCTATTTACATTCACGACAGAACCAACGGCGTGTGAAATTTTATTTCTTCGACAATCTGAGATGAGATTAGCTGTAAATTGAGTTTATGATGGAATCAAATATGCATGCTCCCGGGCTGCGTTCATGGCTGATCGCATCCATAAATTCTGTATTTGCCTTTCTCACTAGTCGCGTCGGGAGCGTCCTGGATGCGAATGAAATATTATTCGAAATGCTTCATGGCCTTGATAATTTTCTAGTAAAGATTTTATTTCGCACGTGTCTTGTTTTTACAGTTGTATGTTCTCACGCATGATGCGGGTTTCAGACTGGACCGATGACGGATTTTTTTCAATAAAGCGTTTCCAATTTGTGGGCATTAAGTCATAATCCGTTGTTTGTTTGGTTTTGATATACCTACAGAAAGATTTTCCAACAATTGCAGATTTTTGACAATCCTTTAGGTACTGTGGGACTATGTCGATCTGTGTAAAATTGACCTATAATATTTATTTGCCGTTTTTTAGTGACGGCAAGAATTTTACAATAGATACGTACTTCTGTGGATGAAACCTATTTACATCCAGCCAGCTTAAATATTGGATTATATCGCACTACAAAGCTCTTCAAATATCTAACAATTGTTTGAGGAATATTTCAAATTGAATCAGTACCTATTATATGGGTGGAAGCCAAAACAACTTATTATTATTTGCATTTTACCGTAGGACATAGCGAGCGTAATCTCTCACTACCTATCACTTTTCCATATTAATGCGACAGAGAGTCATAATCGTTTCGTTCGCTACGGCGTAAACCATTGGCATCTTGGCTAGGCACCCAGATCTGCTCGACTTAACATTCACAGCTAATATTATATTTTGATATTGTGTGTCATCTCTTCAGCTCTAAATAATATTTTTTATCTTTTTCAGGTATGTACGCGTTTTACGGATATGAGTAGTATGCACACTGTTATGTATTATTGTAAGTACTTAGTTCTTTTTTAAATAAAGTATCTATATTTCCAGAGCATGTTAAAATGCCTCGCGGGAGGCCATAATCCTCCGTCGCAAGTTTCTCGTGTTGCGCCATATCTTTTATTTCCTTCTAATTTCCTAACATTATACGCTCCCTATTGAACAATTATTCCCTAACACATTTCCGTGCTCAAAGACAAATGAGAGTAATGCGTCCGCGAATCTAGTAATCCCCGGACACAGGCACACAGACTCCGCATCACGAAGCGTTTACAATAGAGCACGAGGTCATCACACACACTACAGTCGAATCACCTGATAGTAAGCTATTATCGCCGCCCATGGACACCTCGCTCAACACCAGAGGGATTGTAAGTGTTTTGCCGGCCTGCGCTCCTCTGCCTATGCGATAGACAGGCAGCTAATTTTTTTTATTCCTAGCCTATTTTGGTGTCCCACTGCTGGGCAAAGGCCTCCCCTCGTTTTCTCCACTCGACCCACCATCTGCATTATCCCACCATTTGGGGTAGAATGCGTCCAAGTAGTCCCGCCATCTCCTTTTCGGTATGCCTAAACTCCGGCCTGCACCGTCTATTGTGTTCCGTGGGTCCCACTCGGTAACCACTTTGGCCCACCTTTCTGGGTGCATGCGGCAGACATCAGCTAATATCTTATATTAATATCCGGGAGACCGAGCTATGCCCGGAAAACATATAAAAACTCAAAAATGCGCGTTTTCCCAGAGATAAGACCTAACTAAATCGATTTTTCGCCCCCGAAAACCCCCATATAGCAAATTTCATTGAAATCGTTAGAGCCGTTTCCGAGTTCCCCGAATATATATATACATATAAATTAAAAAATATACAATATACAAGAATTGCTCGTTTAAAGGTATTATATATATTATAGAAAAATAACCCCGTTACACCCCCAAATGCGAAATATTTGTTAATATATATCGTGTAAATTAAAAACACGAGTACTGGGCCGATTTTTGAATATTGAGCGCTCGATTTCGTGGAAAACGGTGAAATGCTATTATTAAAATACGAGCGATAGAAATTGGGAATCAAGTGGTATTGACCACTCGTTTTAGATATAATGAAGGGAGTAACGCGAAATAAACCGCTCGAAATTCAAATATCGCCCTTCTGGTTGTAATTATGAGCGCACCTACAATAAGCGGTCGCGCTCTCAAAATATAATGTATGGGAGCGCTTATGTATTGTTTAGTAGTCGAGGTGGTCTGTATCCCCGGTATTCACGGGATGACTATGTTGCATGCAACGTGCACATGTCTCGGCTGAGCTAGCCGGCTATCCCAACAATTTACCTGCTGCAGTGCTGCATTTGATGCCACTGCATTGCTGCTGCAATTGTCTGGAAGAGACACGTGCATAATAACATTTTGGTAATACTAAGTATAAATACCTAAGTTTTATTTTCTCCATTTTCTCTTATTTTTGACCTCTCTTCAAAGGTTATGGAATGAAAATGTATTTTTTTTTACTTTGGGAGCGAGTATCAAGATGTATTTATATAACGAATATTTAATATCAAATAAAGTCTACTCGTAAATGTCTGAATTGGGAGTTTAACTATGAAATGGCTCACAAAATACGTCCACTTTTCAAAATGTATTAATATAATCTAGATAAAATGGCTCTGATATAGGAATAAGCAAACGGAATGGACGGACATATTCGTAGGAGCCCATTTTCACTTCAAAAACCGGGAAAAGTAAATGATACCATTTCTTATGAAAACGCAGGATGAAATTAAGAATTCCGGTTTTGTAACTGTGAAACTCCAAAAGTGGCAACTCCAGTTGCCAAACTACATCCGTGTATATTATTCCGGATGGTGTAGATGTACTAATTCGAAGCCCGACTAATGGCTTCTGTGTCTGAAACTCTGATTTAGGATGAGCTTTAAAGTGTAGATATATCTACTTAGTATATTGATTGCATTTAGGTAAACTTTGAGGCATGATTGGAAATTAAGTAAAATTATATAAATGTATAAAATGTCAAAATGGCGAAAGAGGTTTTCAGCATAAATCTCTACTTGTGATTTCGTGAGTGTTAAATCGTTTAACATTAATTTTAATAGTTATTGCTCTTGGGTGTTTCAAATTAGGGCACTCGGTAGCATTTACAAGCATAACTATGTAACACAAAGTACTACTATAAAAGCACTGTCCGTATTCTTACTGCCTATTTAGGTATTTACGAGTATATTCATTTTACGTCAGATACGTAAATTGCAATCACCGCTTAAACTAAATTTGCTGGTAATGACAGCGTTGTTGTATCCCCTTTATATGAAAGCTAATTAGTTGTTCAATAGCAATATTGCCGCACTAGGGAAATAACGATCAGATTTCTGACTTATGGTTATTGTTAATTAAAATCACCGTAAAACAAAGGCAGATTTCGAAGTAAGAAACGAGGTTATGATATAAATACATAGTAACATATAACGCACATAACACACACACAACACTGACAAGCAGAAAGCCCGTACGTCACTCATTTTGCCATGGAGATTGTCAGCGGCAAAGCCCGTTGCCCGCTATTGTAATTCGGGGCAGTTATTCTTTTGAAAATGGAATGTAACCTTTTCACTACTATTTTGTAAGTTACGCATAGTTGTCTGTTGTTAAGGATGCATTGAGGATCGATGGCGAACTCATGTTCGCAAGATGTTCTAGTGGTGAGGAACTACTAATTGTTCTTTAATCTAAATAATACCATAAGACATAGTATATTTTTAATAGTTTATATACAATTCTTCATTTATTTACAAACAAGATATTTTAGATTTAAGCTTGTTATTAATTTCTTTTAGTAATACCACTGTATATCACGTAGTTGAGAACCATAGATAATACATAGAAGAAGAAAGACGTTGATCGATTGTTTTATAAAAAGTTCTTAATTTTTACTATTTTTGGACCAAGACCTTCTTAGCCTGACTTAGTTCTGCCATTATAGGTACAAACTATTACGAAAAAAGCCTGACTACTAACAACCAGCTAACAACACATTCAATTCCCTCTTCTTATTTTTTTTTTATTTTTATTTTATAGTCAGTCAGGTACTACTTTTTACTTGTAATCTGTCAATAATATTACTTGTACTTATTACTTGTAATCTGTCAATAATATCATAGACATGACTAGAGTCAGCAAGCGGGCTACTACTTATTACTTGTAATCTGTCAATAATATCATAGACATGACTAGAGTCAGCAAGCGAGCTACTACTTATTACTTGTAATCTGTCAATAATATCTTAGACATGACTAGAGTCAGCAAGCGAGCTACTACTTATTACTTGTAATCTGTCAATAATATCATAGACATGACTAGAGTCAGCAAGCGAGCTACTACTTATTAGTCTTATTACTTGTAATCTGTCAATAATATCATAGACATGACTAGAGTCAGCAAGCGAGCTACTACTTATTACTTGTAATCTGTCAATAATATCATAGACATGACTAGAGTCAGCAAGCGAGCTACTACTTATTACTTGTAATCTGTCAATAATATTATTTGTACTTATTACTTGTAATCTGTCAATAATATCATAGACATGACTAGAGTACCTACTTCTGACGTAATCTATAAACGAAATCAAAGAGCGTATTCTGTCAACTGGAAATTTGCGATATCTACGCACCCCTCCGGGATACAGACGTGGATAGATATATGTATATTTCAAAACTCATCAATGCCGTAAAGTGTAACTTTCCCTGCCCGGTTTTCCACTAGACTAACCTTTGATTGGGCACATCGCGCTGGTTATTTGCAATATCTTTATCCCCCCCTAAAAAGTAAGTTGCTCGGAGGCTTCTATCAAGATTAGGTGGGGTTAGGGAATTATTTGAAAAGCGCTCGTTAACTTTTGGAGTAGTTTGCACGTAGATTACATAGATTTATTGCTGATAGATATTATAATAAATCTATCGCCCTCCTACTAAATAACTATTTTGTGTTTTTAGGGTTCCGTACCTCAAAAAGAAAAAACGGAACCTTTATAGGATCACTCGTGCGTCTGTCTGTCCGTCTGTCACAGCCTATTTTCTCGGAAACTACTGGACCAATTAAGTTGAAATTTGGTACACATATGTTAATTAGTGACCCAAAGATGGACATGTTTTTTTTATAATTTTAAAATACATAGGTTCGAAGTTATTTAAGAAAATAGCCAAGAAATAACCCCCCCCCCCCCCCCCCTTTGACTCCGATATTACTGGGTCTTAAATTTTTGATCTTTACCTATAGATGACAGGAAAACCTATTAGAAATGTGCAGTCAAGCGTGAGTCGGACTTATGTACGGAACCCTAGAAAGGCGAGTCCGACTCGCACTTGGCCGGTTTTTTTACATTATTATAAGTAATACTAGAGTCGTATCAAGCTAACTTTGCACGGTATTCGCAATGACAAGGTGTGGGAATGTCATCACATCAAATTTTTATGAAAATATACCTAACGTTTATAATTAGTTCATTACCCACTTTCCTCCATACCCTATGTTTTGTTCAAGTAGCAGTTAGCTAAGACAGACTTCAGCAAAATGTATAATTGTGTATTTTATCACATAAGATAATTATTCAAAACCACATAAATGCCTTACTACGCATAATTATCAGCAATATTAGCTATTGAACATAAATTGTGGGGCAGAATATACAGACGTACATAACTACATGTGATAATACTTATATCTATAGGCATAACAAGTTATCTAAGCATTATTAAGAAGGCAATTTTCGTGAAACAACATCGACCAAAGATTTAGGAAATGAGCATTGTCTTTAGAATAACAAAGATACAGGCGGAAATCACGAAATTGCGAAAAGGAACGACTTTTTAACCCTCTATATGTCCCTGTCTTACATCGTCAGAACGGCATTCGCATTACGAAGCAACGATACACGAAATTTCAATAAAAGCCAATAGAAGGGGGATCCAGAATTGGCACAAGCGACTGAAGCGTATCCTGGGGTTGAATGGTGTTTAATAATGTTGGCTTGTGTAAGATAACAATTTGTTTGAATAAAGGATTTAGAGTAAATAAATCTCACAAGGCATTATAGTAGTAATTTATGTAGTAATTTTACGTCATTTCGATGAAAGTGGACAACTTCACGTCACCGCTTCTGCACACATATATAGTTGGTCTAAACTATGACACAAACGTAGTGCCCATTTTACTCTCTAATTATTAAAATTATGGAAAATATTTTATGTATAGCCAAAGCTGTGCCCCTGCGTTAGAGTTTTTTGATTTTTAATATTTTTTAGAGTTAGGAGCTTTTAAAAAAGTGTTTTTCTATTTAAATAGTTGTTTTCGCTAACTAATACTTATGATATAATAAAAATCGAAAAAAGTCAAATATATCGGATAAATACAATAAATAAAGTAATAATAATATTTTCTTTAATGTCAATGTCCAGGAAGGAATATGGGGACTACGTTATATTATTATTATTGTATCGAGAACTTGTCGAGAACCTATTTTTTGTATTATTGTCACCACTACTGCATTGAAAGAATAATTGACTACGATCGATATCACTACAACTTATAAAACAAAGTCCCCCGCCGCGTCTGTCTGTTTGTGTGTCTGTATGTTCGCGATAAACTCAAAAACTACTGAATGGATTTTCATGCGGTTTTCACCTATCAATAGAGCGATTCTTTAGGAAGGTTTAGGTGTACAATTTGTTAAGGTTTTGTGTAACCCGTGCGAAGCCGGGGCCGGTCGCTAGTAAAAAATAAGAGTAAATGAATAGACATCTACTCGGTAACTCGTGGCATTTAGGTAGCACTTAAAATATTAGTTTAATTAATTTCCGTTTTTTAGTGGTTTCTTTTTCTCGACTCGTATAGGAAGAACATTGTCACATCACTAGTCTGTGCCTGCTACCTAAACGCCACGAGTTACCGATGTGTGCTCATCACTAATCTTTTAAGTGCTACCTAAATGCCACGAGTTACCGATGTGTAATAAATAATAACTAAATAAACGTGTTAAAATCTAAAACAAAATATATTACCAATTCACTTAAAATATCATGCTACACTTTGTAATAAAATCCAAGCCTTATAACAAAACATTTTCGCTTTTAACTTACGCGAGCTATGAGCGAAAAAATATGGCCGTATATTTCAAAAGATAATTCAATACCTCTTGACCATAACTCAAAACAACACCGCTTTGCAAAAAATACCCAAATATTGCCGAATAAATATTCCTTATGCGCGATATTTAAAATTCTTTTTCACATTGCTGAAATTATTTAGCACTGGGCTTTTAATGAAATCAAATATTCCGAATATTCGTTTAAAATTTTGAGGTAATGTCACAGCTTGTTGCTTGTCAAGTATTTTTATGTAAAGGGGCCCACTGATTAACAGTCTGCTGGACGGTATCGGCCTGTCAGTTAGAACAAAATTTTGACAGTTCCGAACAATTTCCGAACAAGGAAATTTGTTTTAATTGGTTTGCACTTCAAAAACTGATAGCAAAGTTGCATTTTATTCACATGTGAGACAAAGTAATCAAATGCAAATTTTGAGTTGTTTTCTTATGTTTGCTGGTAGAATTGACTTTTAAATGATGATTTTGGATGATAAATATTTAATAACATTCATTTGGATTAGATTTTGTTTGATATTTTACATTTAATATTTGCTTCGGGTTGGTGTGGTGAAAAATGTTGTGTTTCACTCGGGGGCAAATTTTGTTTAACCCTCGTGCTTGAAACACTTGCAACGCTCAAGATTCCATTTTTTGGAATCTTTCGCTTGCTCGGGTATCAATGTTAGCACGAGCGGTTAAACAACAACTCTGCCCCCTTGTAAAACAAATAACTATTTATTCTTTTTGTCGCCAAAAATTTTCACAAGCAATTTATATATAAGTACCTACCCACAATAGCCTAAGTCTCTCCCACAACTAATACGAATCTACTGACATCTCAATAGAGTATGTGCGGAAAGAGAAGAGTCGTGAAATGTATGGGATCCAATACATTCTACGACTCTTCTATTTCCGCACAGACTCTAGTCGTACCTATACCTACATTGTAATCCGTCAAACGATGAAGACAGCCACATAAATTAGACATACATTTGATTGATAGCTACATACGCTCGAAAAAAACCGGGCAAGTGCTCGTCGGACTCGCGCACGTAGGGTTCCGTACCATAATGCAAAAAACGGCAAAAAAAAAACGGTCACCCATCCAAGTACTGACCCCGCCCGACGTTGCATAAGTAACTTCGGTCAAAAATCACGTTTGTTGTATGGGAGCCCCACATAAATCTTTATTTTATTCTGTTTTTAGTATTTGTTGTTATAGCGGCAAAAGAAATACATCATCTGTGAAAATTTCAACTGCCTAGCTATCACGGTTCATGAGATACAGCCTGGTGACAGACAGACAGACGGACGGACGGACGGACGGACGGACGGACAGCGGAGTCTTAGTAATAGTCCCGTTTTTACCCTTTAGTTACGGAACCCTAACAACCATTCTTCGAAAGTCGGGTAAATATAGACTACCAACACACTAAAAATATAAGTATTTTCCTCAAAGCAAGGATCCCCAAAAATAAATAAGAATAAGTCACATATTCTTTACACATCACCGTCCCCTGTCCGAGCCTTCATAATTCTGTCCAATGTCCAGCCTACGAAGCGTGGTTCCGGGATAAGAAAATATTTACAAAAGGACAGAAGGATTCGTTAGTTTCGTGACCATAAATCATTTCGGTCGCACGGTGCAAGAAATATGTAGCGCCTGAATGTATTTATGGTTTGGATCGCAAAAGAAAACAGAATGCCGCATTTGACAACTACGGGATTTAGTGCAACGCGAATTTTCGTTGGCTTTGCAGGTATTTTAATGATTGTTTGCTATCTCGCCTTTTTACATTATATTTCGCCTGGATCTCTTATAATTATACGTAAAATGTCAATCAATATCGGCCTCAGCCGATGTTATCTCAAATGAAATCCATTGGCATTAACACAAGTTAAGGCTGACTTAGAAGATTGCAGTTTTTAATCGGTCGGTCAAATTGGACGTAACCAACAGTCCGCAATGTAACTAAAATCGCAAGCGAGTTCGCGCGCCGTCTAAATCAGCCCTTACACAAGTGCCAAAATGTCATCGCTACAAAGGGCTATTTTTCTTTTCAAACACAGGTAATTCTATTCATAAAATACCTTTACATTTACAGCATATGATTTCACGACCTATAAAAATATAATATGATACTGCAGTAGCGTAGCGTGACTCGGTCTTTACGTCTAAGCCTCTTAAATTACGATGCAAATGTTTTTATGTGACGTCTCCGTGACACAGCGCAGTTTCGTGACTGTTTTATTACATATCGAATTATAAATCCGCAGACTCACATTGCAATCATTTTATTTTTCTAAATACAACCTTAATGTCTGTAAATAAAGGTGAATGTTTAATGCAGGAGCGTAAGCAAGTTTTGGGTTGAATATTGAGGATTTGCTGATTCTGTAAACAAAACATACGAAAACTTGCCAAAGCCGTTTTTGATGCATTGTTTATAGTAGTGTAATGTTTTATTTTCTAAAATTCGATTCTGTATATTCGTTTTTCTTGTGCCTTTTAACTTGTTTTCACATTGTTAATATTCGTTATTTGTAACGAAACGAGACAATTGCGTAAACACTCCCACCCATCCGCGGTATTTCTGGACCGAGACGATCTTCAAACCTTCAAGAAAAGAGTGTATTTACTTCCATCTCAAAGGCCGGCAATTCCTCCCAACTTTTCATCCCTCTCGTGTTACAGGTATATATGGCAATTGCTTACCATCAGCGATTCGTCTGCTCATTTGCCTTCTATATCATAAAAAAGAATATCGTAAGATTCTTGAAGGGTCGGGATAAATACGTAAAGTTCACGCAACAGATATTTGTTCTGTTTAATACATATTTATTAATATATGGGAAACCGAGCTTTGCTCGGAAAACATATAAAAACTTAAAAATACGCGTTTTCCCAGAGATAAAACCGAACTAGATCGATTTATCGCCCCCGAAAACCACCATATAGCAAATTTGAAAAAAATCGTTAGAGCCGTTTCCGAGATCCCCGAAATATACATGTATAAGATAAATATACAAGAATTGCTCGTTTAAAAGTTATTTAAATGAAAATATAGTTCATTATTTATTCGATGAAACATAAGAGAAAAGTATGGAAATCTACAGTACATTTTACCGTGCGGCGGTTGTAAATAAATGCCTCCTATAAGTTTTTGTCCACTAGATAATAGTTTTTGTCTAATTTTCTATGCAGGGTCTTTTCATGCTAATTTATTCATTCAAGAATAAATACCTAATATTGTTAACTGAATACTAGTCACTAATTTCATTAGGTATCTCTCTCATTAACTGCTATTTTATTGCACACAGCTGTACATATTCAATTGGTTACGGACTTGGTTTCCAAAAACGACATTCCATTATTCTAGGAAAGCACTTTCCCTAACTCATAACGCTAGGGCGTTAGAAATAGCAACAATAAGTGGATACTAAAACACTTAGCAGGCGAATTTTCTTTGTAATTTATTCACCGCGGGCTACGGAGATAATGGAAAAATTTCCCCATACATATTCATAAGGGGATGACTTCTTTGACTTCCCCTAGAGATGTTAATGACCTCGGTGTGTTGGTATGTTTGTTGAAACAAAAATAAAATATAATATTGACTAAGTAATGTGGGTAAATCCTGAATTTTATAATTCCTTGATGAATAATGAAACGGCTTAAAAATGGAGGAGATTCACAATTCGTTTTGTTTTTTAGGGATTCGTACCTCCCAAAAAGGTAAAAAAGAACCCTTACGGTGAGACTTTGACCGTCTATTTACTACTTACGCTATCGATTTGAAATGGAATTGTTATGACCAAGATCTCCGGAGTTTACTAAAGATTATAACATTTTAAACCCCCACTATTTTATTTATTACGAACAGCCAATTAAACCTACGCTCACTTTATGAAAAGTGACGAACAATATCCTTACCACGAGTTTGATATGACATTGCTAGCGACTGCGTAAACTACCTAGTTAGGTTAGTAATTGTGAGTTCACAATGCATCTCCCTCGTACTGACATTAGTGCAAGCAAGATGCACTGCGTTTGAGTTGACGCAGTCGCTTACGTTTAAGGCCGCGTAAAACTCAGAGTGAGGGTACTGGCTAAGAGCTCATTCACTAGTTAAGTATAAAGCCTTTTCATTCTTACTTACCGTAACTAAAGTAAGGCTTTAAATGTTATATTTTAATAACGTCAAAAAGGGCAAGTTTACCATTTCCTGCGGCTTCACGCGGATAAGGAAGTTTGCTTAGGTTTCGTGTTAAACAGTTACTTATCTGTATTTAGATGATCCCAAAAATCCTCTATTTATACAAGACAAAGGGTTCGACCACGAAGTTTGCATTAGAACACCCCAAGAAATGTTCCGCTCCAACTTGTTTAAAAATAGACCTTGTTATCGGCTAATAAGGTTTAAGTTTCAACAATAAATGAAGTTATATGCGACGCTGTTCGATTTGTTGATAGTCTTCTCCATCGCAGAACTACGCCAATTCTATATAGGTAGGTATAGGTAGTCCAATAATGTTTTTGCAAATTAATCTTTACTCCGTGCTCTTAAAGTTAAAGATCGAACAGAGCGTTCAAGTTAATACGACCTTGTGAAAGTAATATCTGATAGTTTCGAAGTTTGCCGGTTCGGTTTCCAAGGGTCCGAAGTTTGGTTGTTTTATTAATATGTTTACTGTAAGATTTAGGGCCAATTCTGTTTATGATGACGTAATGGGTTAATAAACGTATCAAACTCAATTCTCCATACTGAAGGGTTCTAATTTATCCTCTCTATTATATTAAGCAAGATAACGGATATTTTGAATATGTTGAATTATATTTTGCTGTAAAAAAAAACACTGCGACATGGAATGTGGCATATTTGACCTTAAAAAAGCATGTTAGACTGTTTGATTTGAAAGAATTGAAACATCTATTAACAGGATAGTGTAAGGTCTATAATGTACCTAACTTCAAAACGGGGTAGTTTTGAAAATCACTAATATGTACTAAACCAAAACACTTCATGCTTTGGCAAAACTTACGCTATTGTGATATTGGCTTACTGCATGTTGGTTTAGTAGAAAATGCTTCTAGTTAACAGATATTTCTTACTTTCAAAATTAGTTAACAAAAAATCTTGTTATATTTATATTTCTTTTTTAGTGTCGCACTGCTGGGCAAAGGCCTCCCTCCTCCTTTTCCACGTATACCGGTCTTGACCCGTCTCCCAACAATTACTATCCAAGGCGTAAATGTCAGAAAACCTTCAAATAAGTATTATTTTATAACTAGCTACCCGCCCCGGCTTCGCACGGGTTAACAAAATATACACCTAGACCTTTCTGAAGTATCACTCTGTTGATAGGTGAACACTCTGTTGATAGGTGAACACCGCTTGAAAATCCGTTCAGTAGTTGTTGAGTTTATCGCGAACATACAAACACTCAAACAGACTGACGCGGCGGGGGACTTTGTTTTATATGGTGTAGTGATTTAGTTAAAAATAATATCATTGTTTACACAAAACTAACATAACATCTCATTGCTAAGCAAAACAAATCACTCATTTAATCTCAAAAATAGCCACATTAGCCGACCAAAACGCTCCCCTAACGCTCGGAGAGGAAATTATTATAAATCTTCATGATATTACCATAGAGCAACTTAGGAACTTTGCTCTTTCGCGAGTCGAAAGTGGACTGTAACTCATCGGGCCTACCGGGTACGAGTAGTTTGCGAGAGCTTCTCGCTTTACGAGTGCTTGCGAGTTTGTGGAGTAGCGCAGCGTTTCTTATGCTTCGCTTGGCGTGGGATTTTTGCAGTGAAAAAAGCCAACGAAGGACTTGTGTACTAAGAAATACTGTTACGTTATTTGAAGTATTTCGATACTCTAAAAGGCATCATATCTTTAGTACAGACTCATGTAGCACCCGCGTTGCTCGGTTCAGCTATTGATTTGATGTGTGTAATAATACTTTTATATAAGCTGTATCTTTTGTCTAGACTGATACTTGAGTATTAAGTAATGATAAATTCCGCTATTTGACACTAGATGTCGACTACGAAATAACTCGCGTTTGGTAAGAAAACTAATGTATGGCGTTACCACTTTTTCTTTATTTATATTTTTATTTTTGTATGATTATATCCAAAACTGGTTTATTTTAACATAAGCACAACTCTAGTAAGGGTTTTATGAGTAACGCACGTCACCAACTATTTCCGTCGCGTGAGAAATAGCACAATCCAACCCTTATGGGGGTTCAGGTGAGGGATGACATACTGACTCGCCCGCACATGACTTGTGTGCCCGAAATTGGATGAGGTAGGAATGAGGTAGCATTAGCTGGGTCCTTTTTTATACCTACATATTTTAAATTTTTTTTGTCGCTGGAGGTGGCAGAACTCCTTGATAACTTTAAGCTAAACAAAACTCAAACACAATTAGGTGAAGTTCCTATGGCCATCTTCTAGCTGCATCATCAAAGTGCACGGCGCGCGGTTATCGTGAACGTTACTACTCGTAGTAGCAGTATAAAGGATGACTCACGTTAGACCGGGCCGTGTCCGGGCCGGAGCTTCCGGCGCATCGTTTTCTATGGCAATCATCACGTGATCACCTGTCATGTCATAGAAAGTAAGCGCCGGAAGCTCCGGCCCGGACACGGCCCGGTCTAGCGTGAGTCATCCTTAAGGTAGTAGGCTAGACTACCTCCTCAAAATACCTTCTTTAGGCGCTGCAACTATTATCTGCTAAGATGCTGTGGCCAATGATGATACTCATGCACTGTTAGTGCTTGAAACTGGAGACCTAGGCTCTCCGAAACATGCCGCGCGAGTGACTAAAAATATGAGAGCTAAACCGTAAAATTAGCAAGGTTAGTATGACTCATGCATAGGGTTTGCACGACGGATCTGAAATGCATGGGAAGTTCCGCGGATCCGGATCCAGATCCGGATAATTTCATACATTTCGCATCTGGATTGCAAACCCTACTCACGCAAGTAACATCAATGGAAACTTATGACGTATACTACAGAAGAGAACATCAATCGCTTCTGTACGAAATAAATCTCAAATACAAGGAAACTGGTCCTTAGCAAAATAAACCCAAAGCCTCCCTTAAAGCCAAAGTCGGCATTACTCTCTTTTGTCGAAACAAATCCAATACAAAACGCGGGAAACACATGACATGGACGGCAAGCGCGAATTGTGTAATAACTGTTAGTTCTGCAGCATTATTATTATTAACTCTTTATTTCAGATAAATTTTATCCATAGAAATGTTAGTTTGGTTTATGACTACGTTAGTTAAGTACGTTACGTACGTTAGTTAGTATATTGATTGTTAGTGTATTGTACATTCGGATGGCGACTGCAGCTGCATGTTGGGGCATCGTTGTTGCCGCCGCTGTATCTGTCAATTTCTTTGATAAAATGAGTGACTGAATGAACGTCACTATCGCGGCAGTAATGCGGCGGCGAAAGTCACTCATTTTATCAAGGAAATTGACAACAGTAATGCAGCTACTTGACATCAATACGTCACCTTAAGTGACAGTGACAGTTTTGCACCGTTGACTCGGACCATATCAGGGTCAAACACAAAACTGTGTTCACTTCTTTACTGTAGACATACACAAAAATTAAGGGCTATAAAGATTAATTTTCTTATTTAACCCTTATGCACATGAAAAGGTACACCTTTTATTTGGATTCGCGCGAACACACAAGAAAATTAACCTTAATAGCCTTTAACTTTTGTGTATGTCTACAGGAAAAACGCGAACACAGGTTTGTGTTTGACCCATCACTGTCAATATCCAGCGGTAATAACGGCATTCGTTTGTTATTCAGACAAACATCAAAAGCCTTGCGGAACTCAATGACGCTGACATTTGATGAAACTCTACTGACAGTCAGCGCAATAAATGAAACAAATAGGTCCGCGTCAAACGGTACCCTAAAAATAAACATTTCTCGATCAAAAAAGTGAACGAAGCGTTGACAGAACTAGGAAAATATTGTTCGTGAAACGGCGCTTTTACCCTTTGTGGGGTTTTTTTTTGTGCGAAAAGGCGTATCGGCCGTTATTTGGTGCAAAGTTAGGTTCTTTTGGAAGTGCCTAAGTTGGTTTCGGAATGGAAGCGAGGCTGGGTATCGGCAAACACGTACAAGTGGGTTATTTTATTAGTAGAGTTATTCCGATTCAATGATCAGTGAGTGAGTTGGAGATTATCATGTCTATTTTATTTTGGGTTGTAGTGTCGCTTAACGCACCTTTTCGAGTTCCATAGGTACCTACGTCCCAATACTGGGAACAGGACTCTTCTACTTATTCAATACAGGACTCTCCAAATATACATAAAGGTCGCGAATCTCTCAATATATTTTTGACTTCGAAAACGGTCGAAAAGCTGAAACTTATCTGTAAGATATCAGGGAAACTTATCCCTTCTCCATAAATATACCCCGTCCGCGACTTTGGATAAAAATTACCCAATACACAATTTATGAATTTACCACTATTAGAAAAAAGTTGTAGTTGGTTAATAAAAGTTTTGATTGGCTAAAATAAAATTCTATACTTACGAGTATGTCGAACCTCTTGCGCAGCATTATAATATTTGACGTTATCAACATGCGCGCACTACAGTCGCTCGCGGAACAATTCTCGTGGAGTAATTTTTTTAGGTCTAGTCCGACTTCTATGTACGTGATTTAAGACAGTTTGGAGAATATCCTTTATACGAGCTCAATTGCCGACACATCACATAAATATGTATAGCATTACATGTCTAAATCATGCATACAACGCATGATTTACCTCCTGGGCCAGGAGTCCAGGCCTTCAATGTTTTGATTGTATTACATAATAGTACTAAAAAATAAACATTTTGATGAGCAGAGAGCATTGCTAAGTAACAAAAAAGTTAAGATAGTTATTAAAAAACCTGAAATTCTGGGAAAAAGTCGTCAAAAAAGTTGTAGAAAGGAAAAATTTAAAGCATTTAGTGACCTTTTTATGTCCAACATCTCAAGATGCGATAAAAGTGCTGTAAATTTAATACTTCTGAAACCTTTTTGGTGCTCTTTCTTTCACGGCAACTGCACTACATTACTGTTTCCCTGCAAGCAACAGAACCTTGAAAAATAACCGTCTGTGGAGAGTACTTTATTTAAACTACCATTCCTTACCGCCAAGCGACTAAGCTACTAGAAAATTCTTCAAGTTATAACTGTTACCTTCTACCATACGCTTTTCTTTTCACTTCAACTTTAAACTGTATCGCCCTCACCGCAAGGTTGATTTTCCAAATACTTAAACAACTGAGATAATAGCTTACAAAGGTTGCCAATCTGGATCCATTCCAATGTACAACTTTTGCAAGATCTTATGTTATCGTCTAGCTGTTCAAAATGGGACTTTATTATTTTAGCTGCAAGGTTAAATTTGCTAGGACGGGTAGGTGAGGTAAGTGTCCGTGTAGGTAACCATCATGTGGTATTAAAGCGAACCGCGCGAGATAAATTCCGCCGTTCCATTAACGCCACTGTTGACAGTCCGCCATCGCTCAGCATTGCAATACACGCCAGTGTGCGCGTACCCTAATATTTTCGCTAGCTGTTTCTGGTCGTTTTGATTAAGGACTCTTCGTCTTGGCTAGCTGAGTCTTAAAACGTTCGTATAGCGTATTTTGTAGACTAGGAAAAATATTTTTGAAGGAAGTAACCCTAGGGAATATTTGAGTGAAATTATCTAAATGTATATTGTTTGTAACTTAGGAAACAAATGTAAAGTGGACGTCAATCAAACAAAGTTTTCATATTAGTCCTACTAAACTTTTAGCACGCAAGTCCGGCGTGAACAAAAGATTTCCTTTGGCAGGATTGGTCCTTAGGACCCGGAGATAGATTCGGAAGTAGACGCCCAAGATTTTTTTTTGTACATTTTTAGAGGAGGGGGGCTTTCAACTTTATCTTGATGTTTATATATTATTTAAGCTAAGGTAAGCTAAACTAAACTACCTAGGCCAAGTTTGGTATCGTTTTCGTATAAATGGGATGCCGAATTCATTTATGGTATCATATTGAAACCATTCGGAAATAAAAACATGTAAAAATCTTTTTTTTTTATTCCTTTTCACGCTTAAACCGCTGAACCAATTTAGATAAAATTTGGTATAGAGATTGTTTGAGTCCCGTGGAAGAACATGAGATGGTTTTTATCTCAAAAATCATCCCTTAAGGGTGTGAAAATGTGTACAAGTAATTTGAACAAGCAAAGGCCAATTCGAACGTTAATTAGCATCAGAATGATATTTGAGTTTATATTATTTCGTTATTGTGCGTCTCACCCGAGCCACAAATAATGATGAGATACATGATAACTAAATAACACGATTCAAATATCATTCAGATGTCAGTGTACGTTCGAATTGACCTGTATGTTGTTTTACGGTACTCATGAATTCTATTAGTTTTAGGTACAGTGATCTGTAATCTAAAAGTTTTCTATTTCAAATATTCATTGGTACCCCTAGCCAGAAACCCTCCCCGATTCGAACTTTAAGATACGTCAATTAATAGATCTAGAAACGATATGGATTAGATAATATATGTCAGTGTCGAATGTGACGTTTCTTCAAACAAAAACGTCACTTTTGACACTGACACATCTAATCCATATCGTTTCTGGATCTATTAATTGACGTATCATAAAGTTCGAATCGGGCCGTCTTAAGAGTACAACGGACTCGCTAGATTCATGAAACCCATAAAAGCATCGTCGTAGAAGTGTCGGTAAAGTGAGATCTACGACTGCCGCCATTACCGCTGACGACAACAGATGGCATTACCGTCACAATATACAGCTCTAACTTCAATTTAAATTCTCTTTGTTTTACCAAAAATAAATAAGTACGGTCAACTCAAGTAATTGTCCTAAAATATTTCCACTCTTGGTATCTTTTGACCTTCTGAATTCAATTTAGGTATTGGGATTGTAATTTTTTTACGAGCTTTAAGACGTCTTTTGGGCATTCAAGTTAAGTATTACCAGGCGTGGCTCACTCCGCGATTTCGTCGCTTTGCTACAAGTAGCTAAAAGTACATCCGTTCGGCCTCAATTTTGGGGAAAGCCATAAGCCGCGCGTGGCGCTGTCGCCACCTAGCGGCCATAGTGCTGATCGTAACAGACGCGTTTTGTTAGAGAGTGAGTCTTCTGTACCTAGTACTATTATTTAATTCTGTGGTATTACCTTAATATTGAGTAAGAGTTAGCGCGGCGCGCCAACAAACTGGTTACTCCAGTTTGGCGCATTTATTGTACATAATGTAACTTTGTAATTGTTTTACATGAATAAATGAATGAATGAATTAGACTTTAATTATAGAAACACAAGGAACTGTCCTTCCGTACGAGGGATTGACGTTCGACACTAATTGTTCATTTAGTAGGAAAACAAAATAAATCAAAACCGGTATATGTGGATGTATGCGGTATGTGTGATGAAAAAGAGCATTAAAATATGCAATATCCAAAAGGTACCTTTTGATCAAATATAGTTAAATGTATATTTCCAATAAAATTGTTCAAATTGTTGAACATTTACTAACGACCTGTATCGAGTTACAATTGCTAAAAAAACATTAAGTAAATCTAAAACTATTCGGACTCTTAGTTAGTTTTGTCCGACTACTTGGTTTGTTTCCTTGCTTGAGGCTTTTGGTGATGCCGCCCGCGACAAACCATGAGTTTGTAACCTATAATATTATTAGACATTATTTACTCAAGTTACTCTAGCATTATGTTAGTTTTCTAACTGTTAAGTCTTGGGGCAATAGCAGTGGAAACAAAGAGGTAGTATAATAGCCGCTCAGTCCACGTCCTAGAGAGCTTACGGCTGATCAGTCAACGTCAGACACGCTGCATTACTGGCGAAGGCGCTTGCAATTTTAAGATCATGATCAAATGGACTAAGAAAATAAAACCCGTTCATATAATGGTAAGCGTACTAGTGCTCGACATGCTAATGCCCAATAGATGACACCTTGATGTCACCTCTATTGACAAAGACTTAAGTTTCAATATAACATGTACTGGGACCGCGTCGAGTACCAGTACGTTTACCTATTGTAAAATCTATGAAGTATCAAGTCCCTTACTCAAAAAAGTACGCCTTCCCAATACAGCGTCGGCGACGTTTGAGGTTTACTAATTGTTTAAATTTAGGTTATAAATCAAGTTTGGTTTGGTATCAATTTCAGCAAAATAAAAGATTATTATTTAGCAGAGCGGGACTTAGTCGTAATTAAGTTTTTAAATTTACCTCCGACGTTTCAAATTGTAAATCTGTGTTTAATAAAATATGTAGCTTTCGTTTATTGATTCCCCATACAAGTCTATACCTCCCTATTCACTTTTAAGGCAAAATATTTAGGACAAAACTATCCTATGTTGTCTTCGGAGGACACAAACTATCATTATACCAATTTTTTTTAAATCGGTTCAGTGGTTATTGATTCCCGAACTCGTGTCGCCCATGTCCTTTCGGTCGTGTTTTAATTTATCGCCACTCGTTGCGAATTGCATCGCACTTGTATCCTTATGTACTGTTTTCACTTTGTTGTCTCGTCTTAAAACTAAACCGTCTTACATCCATGACGTCTTTCAAAATACATAGGTATAACACAGTTGAAAACTGAGGGGATCAAACATATTACAAAAATAACAAAATCAATCGCACTCCGGCCTACGTCATAAATTCGCATGACACAGAAAGATGAGAAATCAAATCTCCGAGCAATGGACCGCAAGAATCGACGACACCTCATTTTTCAATAATCCGTCTTAATTCCCGTTCCGCGGATAACGGCATAACTCCACAAAGGTCGGGAATTCTCATTGAGATTGCGATGTGAAAAATGTCCCTTTGCACAAAATTATGTTAAAGTGAGAGACGTAATCTGGAACACTCCCAATTCTATCATAAGAAAATTATAAGTATATGTTTTTTTTTTCATTTCATTGCATATCTATACCAAAGAGAATTTAAAATAGAGAGTTACTGTCATGGTAAATTATGTAGCTACAGTACATTTACTGCCATCTTTCGACAGACGATTAAAACTGTTAGAACGCCATTTGACTTTGATCATTATTCTTTCACTGATATTTATGTGTTAACTTGTTAAATATTAATATTAACACCATCTACTCGAGAGTAATCTGAAGGTTATGCCACTGTCTGCGCCATCGCTCGAAAAGATTGCACCATACCTTTGGCCTATAGTCGAGTAGATGGCGTTAATATTAATATTTAATAAGTTAACACAGTCATATCAGTGAAAGAATAAGGATCAAAGTCAAACAGTTCTAACAGTTTTATGTTCTTTCGAAAGATGGCAGTAAATTTACTAATTATGTAGCCACTGTAAATTTACTGCATTTAGGTCATGGCCAAAGACCTATTTTCGAATTGATGATGTGGCAATCACTCAATGATCACGCAATGATGTCGCCAACAACATCATGAACTATTAACTTAACGTAACCTAAGATCGGAAATCTGGGCATTACATAATATAGTAACTAACTGGAATCAGAACTTAAAGGAGGGGCTCCCCGGTTATTCTAAGATTAATGCAGGCAGTCATTTATCCGGGCAGCTGTCAGACTATCCAGCTCAGCAGAAAAGCTAGACCTCGCAGGAATTATTTCCATTTTCTTAAAATATTTACATAAAATTCTTACTGTCAAACCTCGAGGAAGATTTGACCTAAATCACACACTTTTTTATTTATTTCTTAAATTTCTAACAAATCAATACGGCGTAATTGACATCTGGATGCCGATAACCTATCATGTGCCATCTACAAGAAATATGTTTTAAGAGTCCGCAGCAAGCTCGGCCGAATTTCACCTTCCCATACAAACGGAGTTTCGTTCTCATTTTAAAACCACGTGTTGGATTGTAATGAAACTTTGCACATACAATGACATGAGTATACATCGGTAACTCGTGTCATTTAGGTAGCACTTAAAAGATTAGTGATGAGCACACATCGGTAACTCGTGGCATTTAGGTAGCAGGCACAGACTAGTGATGTGACAAAGTTCTTCCTAAGTATACGAGTCGAGAAAAAGAAACCACTAAAAAAAGGAAATTAATTAAACTAATCTTTTAAGTGCTACCTAAATGCCACGAGTTACCGATGTATAGACATGAGGTATATCTAGTCCTGTAATTAGTTTATATAGCTCCAGTTTATAAAACAAACAAAATAGAGCTAGCACACACAGTTTTTGTATGATAAATTTAAATTCGCTGTATTGATTTAACTATAGTATCTGAAGCTACATATTACAGGACTAGATATACCTTATCCTATTGTAAGTACAAAGTTTCAGAGCAATCTGGCTAGTCGTTTTAAAATGAGAGCTTTACTACGTATGTATGGGGAACCGAGCTTGCTGGGTACTCTTAATGCCACTTTTTAGAAAAGGGAAAAGTGTGAACTGAATGTAGATGTAGTGACAAAAATTGAGAAAGGTATGTTGAGATGGTTTGGATACGTGGAAAGAATGAGTGAAAGAAGGCTAACAAAGATAGTGTACTGTATAAGGGAGAAGTAGAAGTGGGAGTTGGAAGGGGTAGACCTCGGCGGACTTTCTCTGATCAGATCGGGGAAATCCTGAAGAGAGGCCAGGTCAAGAGTACCCTAAACCGGCGAGCGTGTATGAGGAATGTTATGAAAGTGAAGGAAGCGAAAGAGGTATGTCAGGATCGTAGCAAGTGGAAATCCGTGGTCTCTGCCTACCCCTCCGGGAAATAGGCGTGATTATAAATACATACGTATGTATGTTTAGAAAAGGGCGGGTAAAAAGAGGAGTCACCCTATACCGTCAAAGCGGAAGTTTCGATCGCGTCTAATCCTCCCGGTGATTTTATTTGATTACGAACCCGGAGCGTTTTGACGGAAATCCCCCCGGGCTGATAATTTATTTAAATTTATAAAGATTATTTTTAAAGGGAAATTTAAGGAAATGACGTTTTGGCAGCCTTTGCGTGATGAAAAAATGGATGCGAAGATATTCGGGTCAACAATCAACAAAAGTCTTTCTAAATGCTTATGTTATGTACAGTCGCCATCAGATATATCGGAGCGGCCAAGGTGTTCATAATATCTGAACACGCGCCCTAAAGCCCTGACAATAGAGGCGTGTTCAGATATTTGTGAGCGCCTTGGCCGTTCTGATATATCTGATGGCGACTGTACCTACCTATTGGTAGACGAAAAAAAAAATTAAAATATTAATATTAATATCATCTTATGCTAAAATATTAAGTTTAATTAGGGTTCCGTACCCAAAGGGTAAAAACGGGACCCTATTAGATACTAAGACTCCTCTGTCCGTCAGTCTGTCCGTCTGTCTGTCTGTCCGTCTGTCTGTCACCAGGCTGTATCTCATGAACCGTGATAGAATACCATCACATACACGTATTTCTGTTGCCGCTATAATAACAAGTACTAAAAACATAATAAAATAAATATTTAAGTGGGGCTCCCATACAACAAACTAAATTTTTTTGCCGTTTTTTGCGTAATGGTACGGAACCCGTCGTACGCGAGTCCGACTCGCACTTGGCCGTTTTTTTTTTTTTAATTCCGAGGCTTTGAAAACAACAAATGCTTAAAGATATTTTTATATGATCCCCTTCAGAGAAATAAAAATGAAATTATCGTGAAGACGTAAAAACCTTATACCATTTATATCTTAAGCTCTCGCAAATCCAGATTAAAAAAGGACTTACGTAAGTCCCAAAACCTTTAATATCAGATATCACATTTCATATTAAACTTACCAGCGCCAGAACCGTGTACCTAACATGAGAGAGAATTCTTTCTCACATGTGTCCCGGCATTTGCATTGCTAATGGCAGGGTGCCGCGGTGTTTTGCGGTGTCACATGCCTCGTGATAACTGTGTTTTATAGCTGAGAGAATATAATCAACTGTTCTACGAATATTTCCATTTCAAATAATTCTTGGGTCGCGTGCGCGGTTATTAAGTTTGTGTGTGTAACGTTGGAGGTTGTGTAATTGTGTTTATAATTGTTTGTGCCGGTACGATATATCAGGTAAATTAATCGGTTGAACTTGGAAAATAAGTAATATGTTTTTCTATATTTTGTGACCATAGAATTCAGAAGTTTAAATAAAAAAAAGCGTAAGTAAAATCTAAAAACGTCTGGCTTCTCTTTCAAAACGAAATCGTAGGTAGCTATAGAACATGCGAGTAAATTAATTGAAAAGAATTATTCCATAAAATTGAATAAATGAGAGTCATTATCAGAAACACTGGATTTCTTTGAATGGTTTTAATTTTAACTCGATACCTCCACGCGTTCCCGAGATAATGAGTCTTGACAGACAGGCGGGCGGACGGACAGGAAGACAAACGGACAGCAAAGTGATCCTATAAGGGTTCCGTTTTTCCCTTTTGAGGTACGGAACTACGGAACCCTAAAGAACCCTTTATATAAATTTCAGTGCATATTTCTCGTACTTCATTTGTGTTTGTTTTATGCTTTAGGTCGTCAAATCTTTATCAAATTATTGTTTAATTTAATCTAAATGCTACGTGTGTACGGCGTGGTTCGGCGTATAACAGGAAAGCATTTAACGACCTCCGCAATTTCTGCTGACTTTATGCACATTAAGCACTTAAACGCTACAAAAAGCTCATCTGTCACACACTGAAACAATCACTCTAAACGACGACATCACATGACATTGATTGCATATCATGCCCAAACAAAATCCAACTTTAACCCCCACTGACTAGTTCCATTTTCCAAAAGCGGTTTTTTTTTGTAACAAAACATTTGTCGGAAGCCAATCTGTCTGTCACTGCGTGCGAGACGCAAAGTCGGTGATTCTTCTTTGTAATACTGATTGACGCGTTCTGATAAGCTAAATTCGATGTTGATCCTTCGGCTTAGAGTGCAAAGTCGGGTGATTGATGTGCAGTAGTTAGCAGATTAGATACGTCAAGTAATTGAAACCGGTTTTAGTTTGCAAATCCTGCAGATTAAAATTTATCATAGAGTGGGTATATTTGAAGTAATAGTAGGGGTAGGAGAGAACCGATTTCTGAAGAGCCTCCCGACCAGACATTCAGCTGCAGACCTGCATATTGTTTGCAGAGGGGGTCAACTATATCTGCAGCTTACTGTACATTGCTTATCGTAATTTCTGGAGAGCAAACCATATACCTGTATTTATATATGATATTTATGCATCTATGTAGGATTATTCACAGTCATCCACAGTCATCCACAGACAATGTATTCTAAAGACATACATAGGATACATTATATTTATATTATATTTGAGCGTTCCGACTGAACATCTAGCCACCTTCACCAAGGAGGAGTTTTGGCCGAAGGGTGTCAAGTTCCGGCGGTTCCGCGGCCGGCTCCCTGACACTGCGGGGTTGCGAACTGCATCGCAGCCATAATTGTGTTTTTAGTTTTAAGATATATTTTGTAATAATATGTATGCTAGTTTTAAGGTATTTAAAACATTTATCTATGGGCCAATAGTTGCCTGAAAATAAATGTTTTCATTCATTATCTGCACAGTCATCTAAATACAGGGTGTCCAGCGTTAGATTTCCGATATGCAGGGAGAGGAGGGGTGCTTTAGTTTCGAGAGTATTGCGGATTGATTAGTATTTAGTTACAATGGATCGCCGGCCAGGCAGAGCATCGTGCATAATGTGCATATGATATTCTATTACCTACCTACCAAAGGATTTTCACTTAAAATTTTGTATTAATTTCGGTATATGTGGAAGGTTGAAAGGGTGCGTACGTTCCGGGAGGCGCAGCGTGGGTAGATCCCCAACAAGGTGGACTGATGACCTGGTAAAGGTCGCGGGAGTCCGCTGGATGCGGGTGGCGCATGACCGGTCATTGGGTGTGGTCGACATCCTCTGGCTGATATGATGATGATGATGAAGGAGTGCGAACGAACGTCGACATTTAGAGACAGTGATTTCCAAATAAAAATCATCTTCGTTTCATAAAAATATGCTTTATTATGACTGAGATGCTTTGCGCAAAACAATACTCAGCCTATAATCTCTTAAATGCTGAATTATATTGTTTAAACAATTTTCGATATACCAAAATATTTAGCATATTTTATCAATATAAAGTGCATCAAAATTAATTGTCTTTTAAATAATTATTTATTCTGAATGCCAACGCTCCACAAAAACCAATAAAAGTAACCACGAAATCATATTAACGCAAGCATCATTGGCTCATTAAACCGTTTAAATATTTCACACAATCGGCTCTTCACGGAACCGATAAATTCAGCGTCCATTACACAGTAAAGGCAGAATTAAAAAATATTGGAAAGAACTTGTCAGAAATTCATATCACGCAAAGTTGCATTGGGGGCAATAGTCACGGGCGCCCAGGGTTGCCGCATCCGGTTGTGGGTGACCGGATTTCGGGACGGATAACCGGGTAACCGCGGAGCGTGGAGTGATTGAAGCGTTTGGCTGGTTGTGTTTTGTTTGTGGGTGCACGTTACGTTGTTTAGTCAAAATCACTTTATCGAATTGTGGCAATGAATTCTGGTTGATTTTAGAACGCAGAATTATGTCAAGCAGGAAATATCATGTACGTTTTTCGTTTTGTCAGGTAAGCTCTCAGTATAAACGGATCTAGTAGTTCTTTGTCTTTGGAAATACTATTTAGGGATAATTATTTTGAAATAAGTGGAATGTGGTGACGTTGAAATTTGTATCACTTCCATTTTGAAATGCTGAGAAATGCTATACTATTACGTTTTCTCGTAAACATAATCCCATTACTTTTGATTATAAACTAGCTGGCAGCAGTGTCTCACGTGTGTCGTCGATTCGAGATTTAGGGATTACTCTGGACGCTAAACTCTCCTTTAATGAACATATAGATAATATTGTGACGAGAGCATAAGCATCTTGCGTTTAAGTAAACCACTCAAAAGTACGTTCACGTTAAAAGTCTTGTATTACTCTTTCGTCCGTAGTATTTTGGAGTTTGGTAGTGTTATTTGGAGCCCACACTTCGGTATTCATAAGTGTCGACTTGAAAGGATTCAGATTTTTTTTGTAAGTCCCTTGATTATAGAACCGGCCGCTATAACTGTGAACATCTTTCGTCAGCAGCTAGACATAGTCTTCCTCCTTTCGAAAAAAGAAGAGCATATCTAGATATTTTATTCTTATTTAAAATTATTAGAAATCACATAGATTCTAACCCACTATTAGAAAACATTTCCTTCAAAATTTCTCGGTTCCACTCACGTTCTAAACCTACCTTTTCTATTTCTTCCTGTGGCACACAGTATGCTAAACATTATTTCTTTAGGCGCACTTGTAATATGTATAATGATTCGCACAATGATATAGACATTTTTGTTCATAGTTTGTCCGTTTTCAAGAACAAAGTTCGGCATATTTTGTTTTCAACTAATAGAAAATTGTTTCTAGTAATATTTTGCATTGTTTTCTTACTTTATTTGCGTGTAGTATTCACAACTAAACGGGTAATTTATAATTAAGTAACCTACTTTTCATAGTAATAGTTAACCTAGTAACGTATGAAACTTTAGGCCTATTTTTGGTAATTTTTGTAAGACTTATTTGTAAAAGGCTGTTTGTTTTCTAAAAAAAAAAAAAATTATTTGCCTACCTTTAATTGACGCTAACGTAAATTAAAAAAAACGGGATTTTATTATTACTATGCTGCCTCTTAAATTATGATACTCGTTTTAATTATATATAAGAAAATCATAAAATCTCAAAAGGTATTTCGTTCTTTACTCCAGAATGAGACAAGTATAACCAAAGCAACACGTCATATTCCCCGCGGTATAGGCAAAGCCTAGTGCGGAGACCTGTATTCTTGAAAATAAATACTTTTTACTTTAAAAAAAAATGTGTAGGAGATAAAGTGTAATATGAATTTCCATTTCTACTTATTTAATATTATTGTACAACGATAGTCCACTGGAAGCGTTTAAAATAACAGTGTGGCTCAAAACAGGGACACCAATAATAGAAATATAAAATAAGTATTTGGCGTAAAACATTTTACATGAAAACAAGAATCAACAGAGTAATTAATTACAGATACACCAAATAGGGTGCCGCTCAGCATATTCCTATCTATAGACACGACACTTGGTTTTCAGAGTTAAAATGTAAGTGACACAGAGAAGGATGGTTGCTCTATTGAATATCCGGGTTCGCAGCCCTAGTCTAGAGCGGTAATAAAGGTGCAGCATGATATCGATTATCCGGCCCGGCCGGGCGAGACGATCGCATCGGTATAAATCATCCGGATCACATAAAATCGAATGACGGATGACTGAGATCTTTTAAGGAATATTTTTGAAAAACTTAAGGTCTATTTTAGATAAGTATTTTCTGTAAATGTACCTACACGGTCGTGTGAAATTCTACTGTATTTTTTATTGATTACGTACATTTTGGATGTCTGTCGGCGTATCCGTCTGTCAGTCAGCGAGCTTGTACTGTCTTGAACTGTATTGAGTAGGTACCTACATAATTTGTTAAGGTGAAGTGGATTCAGCCAACGGATTTTTCGAAAAATTGTAGCCTAGTTTTTTCGATTTGCCGTTGGTTGCCGTAAAATATGAATAGCAATCTTGACACCTTTCTCTAGTAACTTTATCGATTCGAAACCTGATTATAAAACTTTCACTCAATAGAAAAAAAATCACGCACCATTTTTTTTTTAATTATGCATTTTTTTTGAATAATTATACAGTAAAATTATTCAATGTTAGTATGTCTCACAATAGTTTAAACACGATATTTTTTTGCTTCTAAAAATGCAAAATTTTAATTTTGAAAGAACTCATCAATTACTGCTTATGTAAACGCACGGCCGTCCGCTCTGTACCCATTTAGCTGCGTTCGGAGAAGGACCTAAACTCACTGCACCTTAAGGTTGACGCCCTCATGAATGCTTGCCTTCATCAGTACGACTACCTAAAGTATTATAGAAAATACAATTTCGAGAAAATTACCTCCCTATTCAATCTTCTAAATTGACAACTCAGCTAAATCGTCACGCCGTTCTCTTGAATTTAACCGAATGTAACTCAAGAGCGTCCAATTTTTTAAATGCTAATTTAAAATCTTCAAATATTTTTTTGCAAATAAGTTTATTTACATAATGGTTTTGGCGCTGATTGGAGAAGCTAGTGAAACTAGATTTGTATTTTTAAGTTAATCAGATTTTTCAGTTTTAGGGTTCCGTACTCAAAGGGTAAAAACGGGACCCTATTACTAAGACTCCGCTGTCCGTCTGTCTGTCACCAGGCTGAACTCATGAACCGTGATAGCTGGACAGTTGAAATTTTCACAGATGATGTATTTCTGTGGCCGCTATAACAACACATATTACAACCAAAATAAAATATTTAAGTGGGGCTCCCATACAACAAACGTGATTTTTTTGCCGTTTTGTTTGCGTAATAGTACGGAACCCTTCGTGCGCGATTCCGACTCGCACTAGGCCGGTTTTTTTGTATTTGTGTGATTTCTGTGATTGAAACATTTATTTTCAGCATAAATTGGATAAAGCGCGATGTTTCTTTATACCGACCTTAATCAAAACCAATTATCACGGACCAACGATAGCGAACACGGCTTTCTGAGGGCCTTAACGTGAACACCGAAGTTCAATTTGGGCCTTACCAGTTTGTCCATATTCAGTGCCGACAAAGTTAATAAAATACTGCATGCCTTTGATCGGTGCAGTTTGTTTGAATATTACAATTTTTGAATCGTTTTACTGTTTAAAAAAACTACTTACACAATATTATTCAACGACATATTTTTTTTACTGAACATATTTCATTCCAACGAGTTATTTCTTCACAAACGGTAAAAAAGTAAACACGCGCCCAACCATCAGTAAAATGTGATATGCAATGAAAAATTCTATATTTACGCCCAAAACCTTACGTATAAGTCACAATATTAAAACCAGGGCGGAACTTACAAAGCACAGTAGGCGGTAACCACTTTAGCGTAGTAACCTCATATTTCGAATTTTGCGAGCGATAGAGGTAACGTCAAAGGTAGCGCCGCGAAAAGGCGGGTTGACTTTGTAATTCAAATCCGGACCTGCGCTACCGCGTTAAGGCGATGCGATATTTAAATTTGGAATATTAGATTGGCGAAAATATAAAACGTTAATATTCAGTTGGAACGGGAATGTAGTGCTTTCTGAGCTGGGGCGGAAAAGGCGAGATTACTGAATTGTTTTAAACATTAATTCTACTCGCGTTAGAAACTCAAATGTTTATTATATTTACTGAATTGAATAAAATAATCTAAACTCTCTCTTACCATTCATGCCGGTCACATGATAAATTACTGTTATTATAATCAGATTAGCTAAAATATCATATACCGTATTTTATTATAGGTTTATATTTGTGAGAAATTGGCAACAAATCACATATAACTCAATCCACGATAAAACTAGCTGTTAACTTCAACAATATTTGTAAACTTTGTTAGTAAATATCTAAATAGGTAACCAACTTGTAACATAAGTACCTATCTTTTAATAATGTTTGGCAACATCTACGTATACCTACATTAACGCTTATTTAGAATACTCTATTGAAAACTTATACAGTTTACGCAACCACACGCCCTCAAGTATTTTGTACGCCATTCTTGATATTTGATAGTTGAACTAAAATAGACATTCTATACAAATTGTTGCTCCAACGATCAAACTTGGAATAAGTCTTACAAAACAGAAAGCATTCAAGTTTAAGCCTAAGTCGTGCTTGACATAATCAAAGGGGATGGAGCCCTCAAGCGTTACTTAAGTTAGTTCATCCCTTGTTTACCCGAAGACCCCCCAATTAGCCCGCTCCATGCATCTTTACGATGTACAATACTCGTAAAAGCACAATCACATATTGTCCTTAGGTTTTGTATTGTATTGATTTGTATGATACATAATTTGTTTTATATTAGAAATTAAGATACCTGCGCCAAAGAAGGCGCATAGTATGTTTTTTATTTTTCTCTTGCTGGTATGTCTTTTTATATCGTATGGTTTGAACCTCCATACCCATATCATACGGAACCCTCCGTTATGCGTGGCCCGACACTCACTGGGCCAGTTTTTTAAATGTAAATAAAGGTCCTGGGTAAAGAACCTAGTGCTAGTATGACTTTGTGTGTGTGACCTTGAGAAATTTAAGAAGTTTTGGGGCTCACCGGATAACACAACATGTGTTTTGTTACTTTAAGATTGTCAATTTTTTTCCTAAATTATATAGTTACGAAACAGAATGCTGCGTAAAACAACTGATGAACAGCAGAATCAAAAGCACATCCATTTATGTAAACGAATTCTAAAACACCTTTCCGACCACAACCACCCATAACATATCACGCACGAAAACTCCACGACTCTGTATTACCTTAACTCCGGTTTTACAGCCAAACCTTTCTCCAATGTAAAATAGGTGAAATATCCGAAGTGGGTACAAGAAAAACACATTTGTGGGTGAAAGTTTCGCTAGATGGGCCGGCCGCGTGGCGTTTTACGAGTGAGTTTCATGGCGTGATTTGAGACGTTATTGAATCCGGCCCTGATTTAATTGAATTCGGAAGTTGACGGAATTTATGATGGCCGCCGGTTTGACGGTTATATTTTTATTTGTATACTTACGCAATTTGTTTAATTTATTTCACAAATTTAAGTTTTTTAACATTGCATATTGAACAAAAAAAAAACAATGTTTTTTTTGCGTTTTACATGTGAGTGTCATGTGTCATGGTATGATTAATGAATCCGGCCCTACTTTGTTTGAATTCGGAAATAAGTATTACTGCAATGTTCAGCCGCCAGAGTGCAGCACTAATTTGTTTAGTAAACCATAGAGTAACTTAAACGTAGCCTTAAACAGTTTTTTGACAAGTTTTCACTATGACATTGATGCATCAAGGCGGTTTGTTTACAGGTGACCAACCACGACACGTGAAAATCCAAATTTCTTTATCTTTTCTCTATCGATCGAATAGACAAGAGTGATAGAGAGGCAGAAACTGAACTTTGGATTGTCGTGTTTCACGGTAGTCCATATGATTGGCCTAGTGACGCCCTCTACGCGGAGTTTTGCGTAATATTCCCTATTGGCGGAAAATAATGATGGCCGTCGGTTGACCGATACTTTTTATTTTTAGGTTATTTTACAGTTTTAGTTTTTGTATAAATCAGACATAGAAGTTTTTGTGGCATAAACAAGTGTTTGAGAAAATGAAACATCGATAAATCTGTTATCGATAAGTCATACCTACATTAATATTTAAAATATAATATATATACGTATAACTTCTACTTGCTGTAGGTAAGTTACCGAGAAATTTCAATAATACAAATCAATTACAAAGCTTTATATGTATATTTAAATAGTACTTAAAAATTAAAACGTAAACTGTAGTATACAGTACTAAAATAGAAAACTACCAATATATCAAAAGAGAAGAAGATATCGAACGTGTTGTGTATTTCTTATTATAAAATGTAATAAATATCTAAGTTAATAAAGTTAAGGTAATAAAGTTAAGGTAACATCGATAATAGACATGTCGATTAGGGAGTGCTCCCGGTACTGGTTTTCTATACAAATACAGTACCGAAACCGGGAATTCCCGGTTCTCGGCATACAAATTCAGTACCGGTAGCATTTCCTAATGTCGATATTTCATTTTGTCAATCACTTTATTTTGCCACAAAAACTTCTATGTCTGGTATAAATAAACCTTTGGTTTTGTTAATTTTATAGTTTAGAGTCTTTGAAAACTCGTTTTTTATTATTTTTTTGAACACACAATACAGTCTTAATACTCAATACATACAGTTATGTACGTAAGTATACTGCTAGATAATAATATATGAAATGTAGATACGATATTGACTTACTAAGTACGTTGTTTATCATTCACGACTAATCGTATAATAAAAAATGATACCTATGTACTTTAAAAGTAAAACTTCAAAATATACTTGAAAAGTAAAGATCAAAACGTAGGTATCACCTGCTTCATAGATAAACAATGTTCCACTTTCAGAGTAGGTATCAGAAATGAAAATGTATAATATAGCAGGCACAGGTATGCAATTGTTAGGTTTTATTAAAATCTAGCATCAGCTTGAAACGTATAAAAATCTAAAATATATTATACAAAAAAATTAAAATGTTGAATT
The DNA here is from genome assembly GCF_910591565.1 of Cydia splendana. Classification (NCBI taxonomy): domain Eukaryota; kingdom Metazoa; phylum Arthropoda; class Insecta; order Lepidoptera; family Tortricidae; genus Cydia; species Cydia splendana. The sequence continues at coordinate 4,738,298 of NC_085968.1, forward strand.
GCAAGCCGAAAAAACTTTATCAACCAACTCTCATATTTATGCCAAAAAGACATAAAAACAAGCAGTCTACTACGTTAATTCGAGAGCAGCGACTCGACCACTTAGAATCGGCCGGCGTGCATATCAAAGCCAAATTGAGGACGCTCGCTGGCCGGCTGGTGCGATATTTGAATTTCAGTCCTTGTGCCTTGGGAAGTTATGAGATGATAGCGGAATACTGTCATCACATTCATCAGTCTTTTATTTATAAATATCTTTGTACGTAGAACCGATGGCCATTGGGGCAGAATGGTTCTCGAGTGGCGACCACGTACCGGAAGGCCCAGCGTGGGTAGACCCCCCACAAGGTGGATGATGACCTGGTAAATGTCGCGGGAGTCCGCTGGTTGCGGGGGGCGCAAGACCGGTCATTGTGGCACTCTTTGGGGGAGGCCTATGTCCAGCAGTGGACGTCGTCTGGCTGATATGATGATGATGATGATCTTTGTATACTGCGGTCGGCGGAGCGGACGTGGAGGGCAAGATCTTTCTTTCATTTGACATGCACGGCCTGGCCACGACATTGCGCGACTGGCTAAGGCGAAAACCATAGATGAGAACGAAAGGTCAGATCGCTGTGTCTCGCTTAACCGAAGCCAGTCGCGCAATGTCGTGGCCAGGCTGATATTGTCGTTCGGATGTCAACTACTGTACAGCTGCAATTACTGTTGCGGCATCGATGTTGCCACCGTTGTATCTTAGTATCTGCCATAGTCTAACTGTCAGACATACCTAATATGTCTAGAGTTAGACCAATAAAAGTCTGCAGCGATTCTGATAGCCCACGCAGTGCAAGTGTTATTAATACGTCATAATTCATAGAAGTTTGACGTTTCAAATAACACTTGCACTGCGTGGGCTATCAAAATCGCTGCAGACTTTTCTGGATCTAACTCTATTTGTTAAGCTATTATAGAATGGTAGATACTTTTGACGCGTTTTGCACACTGCGCGTTCCACACTGCCTTACCATGAAAAGAATTTGACCCATATACCAACCTTATACTCACCTTATATAAACCTAAAGACTGGGCCGGCCATGTCTGCCGCATGCACCCACAGAGGTGGGCCAAAATAACCACGGTATGGGTGCCGCAAGATGGGCGAAGATCTAGTAGGCCCAGACGGGGATGACCTGGACGCATATCTCAACGACTGGCCGGAGATTACCCAAAACCGAGACGAATAGGCCTTTGCCTAGCAGTGGGACATTGTATAGGCTTATTATAATAATACCGACCATACTTTCCTCTTCATCTCACAACGTGCACCATCCGTCCGTTCCTTATTCCAACACTGGCTAACCGGTTACAGATCTCCTACATATATTCATCGTAAGTCCCGTTATCCGCCTGAATTTGTTTCGGGAGACTCAGAGCCTCACGGGTTTAACATTCCCTAATACCCTGCTTTATTTCTGAATTTTCTTACAAACCGTTTCAGTTATCGTGAATTTTTGGGGCTATGTTATAAGTAAACTTAAGCCTCTGTTGCGGTAAAAACGTCTAAGAAAACCGGTGTATTTATATTGCTTATTTTTTAGGATTTCGTACCCAAAGGGTGTCAACAGGGAGCTGCCTATGTAAACTGAGCTTTTGGTGTCTGTATGTAAAGTACCTACATATTATTTCTTCGGATAAGTTTAGTACTTAAGTACCCTATCGCCAACTATAGGCCCTCAGAAAAATTGTTCATTGATAAAATTAAAAAGTAAGTAATACCTAAATACTTTATTTAACAAAACAACTTAATAATGACGTACATATGTAGTGCATAATTATTTTTCATCGTATTTTCACGGAAACGTATGAATGTGTCTTGTTATTTCAGTCAGTCTTGGTACATAAAGTACTGAGGTTGACTGAAGTAGCATGACAAATACGAACGTTTCCGAGAAAATACGATGGAAAACAATTATGCACTACATGTAGCAGAGAGTAGATACCAACATTAAAGGATTACAAAGAGAATTACATTGGTAAACAAAAGTAATTCTCGTTTAAGTTTAAATAAAGACGATTCTTCCTTTTTATCTTCCGTTTATTCTTCTTCAAGTGACCTTCGAAATTGTTACAGACCCATTTTTTGTCAAAACGAGATTATTTCGTAAAGTATAAATAGGCTTCTTGGCAACTCTATGATGTCAACGACCTTGCGGATCTCCTCATTTCTAATTAGTTCTCCCAGTGCAATCTAGGAAACCATTCACAACTACAGTTTAAATAGCTATATTCACTATATTAAAACGCGTTACTCACGTATATAAAGTCGAAAATTGCTCGACATATTTACTGACCCGTTTTATTGTCTGGGTCTCACTGAAGTTTTGTTTTTAAATAGTAGGTACTCAATATTCTTGTCCACATAATCCAGTTTCCATCCACCCGCAAATAATCACGTAGTCCCCGGCGCGCACGTTATAAAAACATCATTTGAAGAAAATTCACAACTGCTTCAGAAGCAATATAAGTATGAGCTCTGATGACCCATGTTCCTTATGAGCGCCAAGTTCAAGTTGTGCTAGACGTGATTGGCTTAATGTTTTGTGAATTAGGTTATTGCAGAGACAGGCAGATGTTATAGACAACAATGAATATAAAAAGATATATAGAGGTTAATTGGAAGCGATTATCAAGAGATCCTGTACCATATTTGTGTCTTTGTGTGTTCTGTATAATAACCCTTTACCAGGCTAAGGGATATATATTTCCCACATACGGTACTTGAAACATGTGTTCTATTTTAGATGAGTAAGACTGACATTCGATTGTCATTTTTGAAATGTCAGCCTGGTAAAGGGATAAAGAGTTAATAGAAACATACATACACACCACGAACGCTGTAAAGGGTTCGAAACGTCGGGATGTATTATTAATTCATTATACGCGATAAAATCCGTTTTCATAGTTTTATTTCATGAGTAACTATCGCGGTAACCGAAGACAATATTATTTGTCGTAACTCTACAAAAGTGACGTTAGGTTCTTAATCGCAATTTAAGTAAACTTAGCAACTTCTTACTTGTTTTAAATTTTGTCTCTTTCTAACAAAAAGAAATTACAAAATGACGGATAGGGACAAACGATTATCAACGGTTTGTTAGATTTGACAGACGTTTACGAATGACACTATTAATATGTAGATTTACAGTCTTAATTTCTTTAGTCTCTGTAGCTATTCACATTATTATTCGTTTGTGAGGGGGAACCGGGATAATGTATCTGTTTTCGTGCATATTATGACGTCATAAATAACTCAGGTTGGCGACGCACGTCACGCGGTATGAGATCTTAATTCGGTTCATGAGTTATGGTGTTCTTTGGGCTGATAAATCTTGAGGCTTTGTTAGGTATGGAGAATTAAGATTGGGTGCCATTTTGGTGTTTTTCGGAATGACAAATGTCTTGGTGTGTTGCCTTAATGCGTTCTTAGTCTAGTAAACGGCCCCCTAGCTAAGTCGGTAGCGAGCGACCTACGAAGCTGGAGGTCTTTGGTTCGAATCCCGGTAAAGACATTTATCATGAATATTTATTAGGTCTCGCCTCGACTGGCGATGGCGAGACGAGTTAGCTCCTTTTTATAGGAATGGCCAGAGTCTGCACAGGATCGAGAAGACTGCAAAAAGTGGGGGGAAGCCTTTGCCCAGGAGTGGGACATTATAGGCTCCCAATATTAAAGCTCTCCAAGAGCCCGCTACGTGTTGGATCTATCTTCTTGATCGGGACACTCTTGACAGAGCGGTCGTGGTCATCATTGGAAGTCTCCCTTTGTGACACGTTTGACGGCTCGCCTCCACTCCTCCCTGACGGCTGCGCGTTTGGCGCATTCGTGCAAGGGGCCGTCCATTGCTGCCTTTATTTGGTCCGTCCACCTCATGGGCGACCTTCCTCGCGCTCGGGTACCTTCTACTCTGCCCTGCACCACCAGTCGCTCTATGGATACATCTCCACGTCGAGAAACGTGTCCAAAGAAGGTGAGGATGCGAGCTTGAACGATGGAGGATAGACGCTGCTTGATGCCGAGCTCTTGGAGTATGGAGACGTTGGTGCGGTGTTCGGTCCACGATACCCCAAGCATTCTTCGCCAGCACCACATTTCCAGGGCATCCACCCTCTTCCTCTCACTCTCCCGCAGGGTCCACGTCTCAGCGGCGTAGAGAAATATGGGGAATACAAGTACTCCAACGAGCCGGATTTTTGTGGCTTTTGTGATGTTACGATTCCGCCATATTTTTCGTAACTTGTCCATAGCGCTTCTAGTTATTGCCATACGACGTTTGATCTCGTCTACACATCCTCCGTTGTTGGAAATCAGAGCTCCTAGATAAACATACGATTTTACAACATCACAATTCGCTATTTGTGTGACTTCGGGCGAATTGTCGTTGACACGATCGATAATCATCATCTTGGTCTTACTGCGGTTGATCTTTAAACCAAATTCCAGGCTAACCCTCTCCATCCTGCGTAGCAGATCCTCCATATAACCAGCACCAGTAGCGAATAAGGTGGTATCATCCGCGTAACGGAGGTTTGAGATCTTTAGTCCTCCGATTGCAACTCCGTCGGTCCAGTCTTCAAGGGCAATTCTCATGATGAGCTCCGTGTAGATGTTAAACAGGAGTGGAGATATGATACACCGCTGTCTGACACCTGCACTAGGGTGGAAGTGACTCGACAGGACACCGTCCGTTCTCACCGATGCTGTTCCATCTTCATAAAGCCTACGAAGAAGGTGTACAAGATGTTTTGGTGTACCCATTTCCAGAAGAGTCTTTCAATTGGATCTATATCCCCACGAAATGCTATCAAAAGACCGGGATTTATAGGCCCGTGAAATCCAAAATGGAGTTACATAAAATATTAATTTATTAGGTACTTTATACGCGTAGTTTGATACGTTAATTTTGATGCTGACTGTACACCGGACTTGATAAAATCAAATTTACTCGTAAATACTGTAAGATGCATGTTAAGTGAACCACCCAAGTATGTGCTTTTATTCCTATTTCGTTAAAACACTGCGGAAATTGTAAGCTCTCGAATCAATACATCTGTTACAATTACCTTTCATTATATTGTACGCGTTAGGGCTGGAAGAGGGAAACCCAAGTGGATTTCCCCATAATTATGTTACGCTCTCCTTATTCGCAACTAAAGCCTGGTCTACACTGGAGCGGCAAACGCGACAACAAAACGTTACACACAATACCGTAAACTCGAGTAACTTTGGCCCACAACTTACAACTATGGTCCAAATAAACTGTGGAATGAACTGTCGCCTGCGGTATTTCCGGACCGATTATGACCTTCAAACCTTCAAGAATATAGTGTACTCTGGTGTTGCGGGTGTCCATGGGCGGCGGTAATCGGTTACCATCAGAATGATCCATCTGTTGGTATGCCTCATATATCATTAAAAAAAATAAAGAACGTATAAAATGTATACATATTTTTGAAATTAAGTTGAGTTTGTTGGCGTTCGAGTGCCAAACTACTTCGATTGAAGAAATACATATTTTTTAACTTTTTCGCTGCCACGTCAACGAAGTGCCATCTTCGCCAAGCAACAACCCGTTTAACATATCAGGTCGTGGTGTGTGGGGCAAGAAATGGCAGTCAATGGCAGCGAAAAGTTTAATGGCGCCATCTAGTGTTATCACTTTTTTAACCTTCCCTAAGAGATCACTCTCACTTCTTAGTGTTTGTTCCTCTCTCATTTTCTCAAAGGTTAGCTGGAAGAGATCTCTATTAGGGATAAGTTCGCCTTTGTACATTATACTTACATCTTTTACTCTGTTATTTCTCTTTTGTGTAAACTTGTTTATGTGTAATAAAGTGACATACATACATACACTCTAGTACAGTCGCTATATCTAGTATTTCCTAAAAAACCTCTTTCTAGTATACTTAAATCGCCAATCTGAACGCTGTACAGGCTCTAACAGGGTCCCCTAAACCTTACAACATAAATTAACTTCCAAATAATCTCGGATCGAGAGGCTGTAGCTTTTATTGAGATCGACTGAGGCATTTTTTTACGTGTCTGGGGAATTAGGACCAATTTTGAGCACTGTGATTTATTTTTTTCGTAAATTTTTAATAAAACCTCAAACAAGTAATCATTTTTTACAATAACCCATGGATCAATGGTGAATTGTTTGCTTGATTTGATTTGCTGGCTTTCTGATGTTATTTATTGAACATTTTATAGTATAATTAAACTGATTTAATTTTTTTTAATAAAGATAAAAATAATTTGATTTGTCAAACATGAGTAAAGTAATATAGAGATGTTATACTGTACAAAATGGTCCTTTATGTGTCGCCTCTCGGCTTACAAAATATAGTAAGGTCAATGCGGCCAATTCCGTCATACGGGAAATTCCGTCAACAAGCGTTTTTCTCTGAAACAGTACACAATTAGTAATTTCCTCGACAAAGCAGCGCTTCCTGAAGCTAAAAGCTATCGCTGCTTTGTCGAGGAAATTACGAATTGTGTACCGTTTTAGAGAAAAACGCTTGTTGACGGAATTGGCCGCATTGACCTTATAGGACCTATCTATAAAACAGTCTTATAGCAGTGTTTAGTTTAATTCATTAAGTATTTTAAATATGTTACGATTTCCTCGTTGGACATTAAATTGTTTTTCGTACCTAATTTTACAAGGATATTTATTCCAACTGTTGTAAGGACACTTTACTTACTTTATTTTCGTGTTTGTATTCGTTTTCTAGGTGAAGAAATTGTTTAATATCCATATAGACACTGTTTCCAGCACATTCAAAACACGACACATCCCCCGAGACGTTTAATATTTGCCATGACTCTCTCTGATTGGCTCGTTACTGCAGTTGTGTGTTTGCTTTGCCGGTTCGTTGGCTCCGGGGTGTTTTTTCAGGAGCTAACGATGGATAAAGTTATTGGAAGACGTGTCGCCTTGGAAAAACACCTTTGAAATGGCAGCGGCCTATTTTGTTGGCGGTAACTTGCGATTGCGATACACGTTCCGTGTAAACAGGGATTGATTAAAAGTTTAAGATTGAAAGGGAAATTTTATGGAAATGGAAATACAGATTTATTTGCTGTACCAACATAGGTACTTTAAAAATAATCTATTTTTTAAATAACATATCCGCAGCGCAGGATTAGTCAAGTTACAACATTAAATTAGAAACAGGCCTGATATTAAGCTAACCAAATTGGGAACAAAAATTGAATTTTAAAAATACCCACAGATTACCAGTTCGCCGGACGATATCAACCTGTCAGTTGTTCGGAACTGTCACCTTTTGCGTTTAACTGACAGGCTGATATCGTCCGGCGAACTGGTAATCTGTGGGCCCCTTAAAAGGTGGATTGACCATGTGAGAGATGATATGAAACGAACGTAAGTGATCGAATGATGAGATGACGGGCTACAAAGAAGTACTTATGCAAGAAAAAGACATGCTGCGCCGACCCCAAGTAAATGGGATAAAGGCAAGGGAATTATGATTATGTTTTTTTTTCAATACTAAACCCCGCTACTGCTAATAAATAGAAAGGCTGAAGCCAGCGAAATTCTATTTCAAATTATTCGCGAATTCTCTCTCAAATTAGAAATTCAATATGGTTAAATCAGTAACGTCATGGCATAACTTATTTAATAAGCAACGGAAACAAAGCATTTACAAGCTAGCATTCAATAAACAAGTTATCATAACTCAAATTGGGAACTTCTGGAAATCTCACAAATTAAATTGGCAGTTAAAAACTGGCGCCCGAAATACAATGCTAAATAAAGTTTTGTTGCGAACAAGCTCCTCAAAGGGCGCTTTCTCTAGGCCTAGGGTTGGCAACTGGAAGTTTGAGAAAAAACATGATTTTCATTTCAATAAACTACTTTCATTAAGAAACGATTCAGTAATTAAATACTTTTATTGATACCTACCTTTTTTATTAGATTCTGGAGGAAAAACTTGAACATTTTAGGCTCCTACCTTCTCAGAATTATAGGTTTTGCTAAAAAAAAATCTAAAATGTGTATGGAAATGTTAGTTTAAAACTATAAAACACTTTTTTCATGGTTGGACTAGAAATACTCTAGGCTAATCTTAGTGAGGTAAACCCAAAAAGCTAGCCCATTTAATTTTTTCGCACTAGTAATCTGGAACAGTTCTGTTTAAGTCACTTGTATTAATTTATAATTTTCTCACCTAGAACGTGAAGAAATATTTAAAAATATCAAAATAAAATCTTCGACAACCCTATAACTATAGTATGTTCCACATAATTTTCCTCGGTTCCTTTCGGGACGTGTTCAAACATTTCCTTCGATTTACCTTTGTTTTTGATAAACACACGGGACTGTTTCTGAGATCGTTGATTACAGTTTACCGTGCGAGGACAAATAACCTTTCAGATCTATCCTCAGAGATCTACTTATTGTTAGAATCGCATGAGAGATCATAGTGGTCAATACGTTGTGGGTATGCTATAGGTTTTTCCGTATGTTGTGTGTAGCGGCACGGAGGCGGATAATGTACCTACAGTCAAGTGTAAAAATATAGGTTCACTCATCATACTCAAAAATATGTCCCATAGCTCCTATGTTGGCGAATTAAGATCTATGGGACATTATTTTTGAATAGGGGAGGTAGGGTAACATTGCCCGGGTGCCTGAGACTCCCGACTGCCCAATGTGACTGTCCCCTACGTCCTCTACCTAAGTTGTATGCACCCATATTTTTACACTTGACTGTATGTGTACAATGGGAAATACCTACTCTGAAGAATTTTTTGAATTGGTGCGAGACCGCTTTTATCACCGCCCCTCTCGAAAATGGAGCAAAGCTTATTCTTAGATACATGGCACACCAAGAATAAACGGTATGTAAAATCTCGCGAGCAAAACCACGGACACGACTTTATTACATTAATCATCATCAGCCTACTCTCGTCCACTGCTGGACATAGGCCTCTCCTGTTGCACGCATTTCAGCACGATTTGCGGCAACTCTGATCCAGCTCTTGCCAGCCGCCTTGCGAAGGTCATCGCTCCATCTAGTCTGAGTGCGTCCTACGGTACGCTACGTTTGCCGATGCGCGGTCTTCACTCGAGAACTCGTCTACCCCAAAGGTTATCGGTTCTACGGCTAATATGACCGGCCCACTGTCACTTAAGTTATTACATTAATGTTTTAACTGAAATCTATCAGTACCGCGACAAAGTGGCGCGGTACATGGATTGCAAACTCATTAACGCAAATTCATCGGCCTTTCGTCGGAGCACGTAATGGTGATGGGTGCCGCTAAGCTCCTCGCTTATTCTGATTGGTTAAGTGTTTCTTAAAACCGGTATATTGTGACCTTCAGTATTTGCCTCTTACGTATACTTAATAATTTGACGATGGAAAGCTTCCAAAATTCAGGAACTGTTTTTCACATTTTTGATACGTTTAATGTAATTTTTATATTTCTAAAATAATAACTGTTTTAAAATTTTCGAGAACTTTTTTTAAATTTTTGAAATCTTACTAAAACTTACTAAAATTATAATAAATAAATAAAACATTTCTTTATACCTAATAATATGCATGAATCTAATAAACTTTCAACTTAGAAGGTACCTACCTACGTATTTACAAGTAAAAATATTACCAAACTAATACCGACAATTTTTTTTAAACATATTTTATCTGCAATTGTTTCACCTCCGAAATAAGCAGTGATCTTAGGTTGAAGCGAACACTGCCAACACTGGCCCAAAGCCTACCAACTGCTGTCAACATTGGCCCAACGCCTTTCGACTACTGCCAACTTTGGCCCAAAGTCTTCACAAACCAAATAGAGTAATCGCGTAGGTGCTGAAATTACTGCCACGGTGTAATCCTCGAGATTATTCTAAGAACGGCCTTGGGACTCTGCATACATTAAACTATCCCACTTTATATGCATACAGTATGTAAACTAACTATCTGTCGTTGGAGGGAGCTGAGAGAATCATAATATTTATTTCTTTTCTTCGCTAGTTTGATCGCCCAAACTAAGTGCTGTGAGAACACGTGTTGCTACAAAAATAATAATAGTCTTAGGAGACCTCCCATATACAAGGTGTCCCAAGAAGTAGGGATATACTGAAGCTGGGAGGTAGAGGACCTAGAGGGCTATCTGAATCACCCCCATGTATGTTCCGCGATTTTTCGTATTTTCGGAGTTATGACTAAAAAAAAATTTAATAATTTAATTAAATTTAATTTTTTTTTTTTTAATCATATCTCTATCAATTTAACTAAACTTTTTATACGAAAGTCTACCTACCTGACAGTCCTGACACCACATAAAATGTGTTCTATATTAGATATGGCTATCAAGGTCTGAAAAACCAGTTGACTCTTCTTCGGATTTTTTACCCGCAGCCTATATTAAGCCCTATATTCACTCGAAATTTCACTTGTCCACAGAACTACCTCCAGACAAACCAACAATAAAGGCGGAAAAGGGATGGTACGCATCGGGCGATTCGCTTCGTGCACAATGTTCATCCCCGCCTGCCGACCCCCCGGCGAATCTCACGTGGCTACTAAATGGACGGGATGTAAGTAAATTGCCGCAGATATCGTTATTCATCAGAATCGTCATTTTCAATTTTATTTTAACAAGCACTAAGAACGGCGCTATTAAGCTTAGAATAAAAAACACTGTCTTGAAATGATACTGTCTTGGTTGAGAGTTGAACTCATGGCCTCTGGATAGATAATCCAGCGCTCTGCCATCTGAGCCACTAAGACCTCATCCATATTAGCCAGCCAATCCAGAGGCCGTGAATTCTCACACAAGACAGTAATTTTTCCACTTTTAAATTTATTCTAAGCATAAATATCACATTCACAAATACATTAGGTGTGCATAATATGTGCAACGACGATAGCGCAAGAGCATATCCAACCAGTTATCTCATCGCATGCCCATCGCGCTGCACGCTGCGCGGTGAGTGACATTACGCGGCGCGCAGCTATCGCGACTCGTGACTGCTGCCCTATTCATCATCCTCCTAGCGTTTGTCCCGTACTGTGCTGACGGGGTCCGCTTTCCTACTTTTCTCCTTCCACTTCGCTCTATCCTGGACATCGGTTTCCGCTAACCCACAGGCGTTTAGATCTTTGGCGATGACGTTACGCCACCGCTGCCTTGGTTTGCCCCTCCTGTTTGGGCCTGGTAAGGCGAAGCTAAGGGCTCTATTGCCTACGTATTCAGGCGGCCTTCTTTTGACATGGCCACACCATCTCAGCCGACTTTTTGGAGCTTATCGGCGACGTCTCTCACTCATATTAGTGCTTGAAAATGGAGATCTAGGCTCTCTGAAGCATGTTGCGCGATTAATTAAAAATGCGTGAGTTAAATCGTAAAATTAGCATATCAGTATCACATATGCGTAAACGTATTACTTAGCACATACCTATATTCTGCGTAACACTTTGCTTAGAAGTTCGAAATTATTATTGAAATAGTTCAAGTTGACCTAGGTACTACCTACAATATTAAAACTATTTCGCATCGTTCATAAGACTTGTCTCATCCATTAGTTTAATATAACTTTAGGTATACGGACTAAAATTTCATGTACAGAAATCGAGATTGATTCTTTGTTTGCGATTCAGAGCAATGCTATTTCGGTTGCATTTTTCTTGGTTGGTTGGTTCTTTATACTACTTTCTTTGATATTTAATTGTCCAATACTTATTCATAATGTTATATGTATACCATGCCGTCACCTTGGTTTAACAAGTGCGCCTTCAAGTGAAAAATCTACACACTTGTTAAAAATCGGCAATGCGCAAATAGCAGGAATTTCATTTTACGTAGTTGTTCACTTAACACCACACGAGCCGCGCGCTGGTTCAAAAATACAACATCCAGCTCAACAACGATCGCTATTTACTAAATTTTCTCAATTGCATTTACCAATAGGTATTTTATTCAGTACTTTTACAGAGTAAAGTGAATTTTATAAAATGGAGCGGGTTTTTCAGCATTTCCACACAATGCCTCGTTCATGTTTGAACAAATTGGATTGAACTGAACTGAACAAATGTTCACTGCGTTGAATCTTTCCCGGGCAAAAATTGTATTATACTTGTATTATCGAAAACTGGAAATAAAAGTAGGCGAAGCTCTGGTGGCCTAGCGCTAAGAGCATGCGACTTACAATCCCGAGGTCGCGGGAGCAGACCCCGACTCATACCAACGACTTTTTCGGAACTAATGTACGAAATATCATTTGATATTTACCAGTCGCTTTTTGAAGGAAAACATCATGAAGAAACCGGACTAATCCCAATAGGTAAGCCCTAGTTTCGCTTCCGTAAAAACTAGTGCCTAAGACAGTTCTTGGGATTAGTTGCCAAGCGGACGCCAGGCTCCTATGAGCCGTGGCAAAATGACGCGAGGAAGATGAAGATGATTATTTACGTACCTATTTAATTCGAACGATCTCGATATGTTTTGTTTTGGTAAAGTTTATTTTCGTAGTCGTGTGATGTTTTAAATAAATTAGTCAATTTTTTAAGCCATGTTTTTCGTTTAAACATAAATTATAGCTGTTATTTGCGAAATACGACTGCGATTTATCCTGAAACTCAATCGAGAGCTAAGCTTGTTTTCGCCCAGTAGAGTATCAAGTTTTAAGGGTTACCACATGTATTCGATTGTAAAGCAATAGCAGATGCACTGTGTTTTATTAGAACTAAATTCTCCGCTTCGGTTGAGGTGTGATCAGCTCTGTGAAACCACCCACCCTTTTATCAACTGAACTATTGTAGGCCAACACGGTCTCGGCGAATATTGCCATCAAATTTTTTGGCTTCATGAATAACACTTGATAAAAGTACCTAAATGGCATGGTTGGTTAATTTTTGTCGTACCGTATTTTTCTAATACATAGTTTATACATTTAAGCGATTTTCCTTTGTTCAATTATTTTGAAACAATTTAGACTATAATACTCTTGTCAGACTCAAAATTGTATTAAAAAGGATTAATCACCTCAAGTTCAATTAAAAATGGATATTTTTCAATCCGTTTCGAGGATCGTCAGCTGGAGCATCACCGGTGATAATCAACTACCTAAACTCACATTATTTTAAAACAATTTGCGTCGTTATCTATGAAAAGGGACCTTCTTGTCGATGGCTTTTCAGCCTTTATTAACGATGCTCCGATATAGATACAATGCAGTGCGGCATAAGCGCCATCGACAATTAGGTCCCTTTTCATACATAATGCCACAATTGTATTTTAATACAATTGTGGCATGACGTTTACGTCGACACAATTAACGAAGACAAAGAGAAAAAGAAAAAAAGAGTGGTCAATCCCACTAGATTCCCAAATTCTATCGCTCGTATCGTATTTCAAAAATTAGCATTTTGCCGTTTTCCACCATTTTCGAGTGTCGAAATCGAGCGATCGAAATTCAAAAATCACCCCCCAGATCCACTCTCGGCCACCACCGCTTCCACACTCTACTAAATAAACTTTTTTTTTCGAATATTATTGTTTGAGCAGTTTCATTATATTATTTTCAATCATATTTAATGAAACTGTACCAAAGTGATCCCCTGGTAACGCTATAAACGCGGTCACTTTACCCATTTCGAGCGTTCAGTTGAAAACTTTTAAAACTTAATACAACGCCCGGTTATTTTTAACTCTTACGAACAGCTGACTGTAATATATCTCTTAACTTTTAAGAACTTTTAAAAGCTGACCTTGCAAAAGAAAATTAAGGATAAGTACCTTAGTAGAATTCAAGTTTTAAGTGCTGCTTGTAAACTTATACCTGCGTCGTTATTATTTTATGCATTGCTTTTATATATCTTACTTACATATTACGTTAGTACCTACGTATGACATACCTTTTATAAATTATAGCTCTGCAGTGTCCTCATAGATTGCTGGGCTCGAAGTCAGTTTTTAATAAGTACTACATTAGACAGAACTACTTAGATTAGAAGCACAATTTTTTTACCACACCAACGCGAGAATAAAATATTTTGAAGAATAAAGAGAGCCTTTAAAATCTGTTGTGGTCAAAACAAAATTATAAGCAACATAAAATATTATCCATAGACATAAAAAAAACCTGCTATAATATTTTTCAAACTCGAAGGGTAGGATGACACCTGTCATTTCCATATAATTTATAACCTTAAAACGCCAAATCTCGCAAAACTGTAGGTAAGGAAGTGACAGGTCATCCTACCCTTTGAGTTTGAAAACCATCATACAAAAACGGGTTGTTTTATTACGTCTGGTAACACTATTCGATTACCTAATGAAATTCCTCCGTTTGACAATTAACGCGCACCCTGTTGCTCTAGTTGGAAACGTTCTTTTGACGGGTCGCAGTCAAATTGTAACGATAAAATTTAGACCTTTGTCTGCGATGCTCAAACGGGTTACAGCTTCGTTTATCTTATCGCTAGACACCCCTGAATCTAAAAAAAGTTTTACAAACTGCACTAGAACTGCATTGAACTAGCTCTCTTGAAAGCACAAGCAAATAAGCTGTTAGTTATCTCCATTTTGGTATCTGTCATCATTTAACATCAGGGTCAATTGTTGGTCAAACACTTATTATAAATGCCATAACTCTGTCTGCCTGATTTTGATGTGGAATGGAGACAGTTTGATGGACATATGATAGTTATTATCAATCATTTTTATTTAATTTTTTTATTATTACACACAGGCGAAGTCGCGGGCAGACGCTAGTAAAAATTAAAAACAAAATAAATGTAAAAGCAAATATGAAATAAGCTTTACCCGCAAAAAAATCGAATAATTATATACCTTTTGAAAGCACACTCCATTCATCTTTAAAATACAATTTTAGCTAAAAATCGTTATTAAAGTAAAACGATCGAACCCTCTCATGCGACAATTATTTTGGGTCGGGCTGAGAGCTCTTGTAAAAAGAGATGTGTTCCGCTAAGTGTTGGGTACACACGTTGTTTGATGTTCGAGGAGTTTGTTGAACTTCCGCAATATGTGAATTTTGTTCGATTAATGATTTTGTTATATGTGACCGTACTTTGGGTTAAAGGATGACTCACGCTATTAGACCGAGCCGGGGCCGGGCCGGAGCTTCCGTCGCTTCTTTTTCTACGGAAAGCACCACGCGATCACCGATCAGCGTTCATAGATGCTGCCTCGGCCCGGGCACGGCCCGGTCTAGCGTGAGTCATCCATAATATGCAGATCAGGGGTCACCAATTAGTTTCTTCAAAGGTCCGGTTAAAATAAAATGACCATTGCGGTCCGTTTCTACTTTATTGAATAAGCAAGAAATAAAATAGGTAAATTTGGTGACCCCTGATGTAGATCATACTGAACAACGTTTACTATGGAGCCAACCATAAAATCGCGACAAAAATGTCTGCTGTTCCATAGAAAACATTAACATTATGAATATTATGATTCGTCGAAATGTATAAGACAGCGGAATTTCTCATTGGGATTTCAGAGTTAGCCCCATAGTAAAAGTTGTTCAGTAAGATGCTTTGATAACGGACCCCCCCTAAATGTTTGGAGTAGCTTTCCTAGAACCCGATTCATATTTAACAACATACGGTTTTGAACTGGTTTTGACACCCCCTTGAGGATCGTCTTCATCTACCATATTTGGCGCGCATCTTTCACTTCTTTTCACATACACTAATCAGCATTGCAGCATGTGGGATGCCACATGTGTCAGCACGTTTGCCGCCTCGCACATAGGCCGGACGGTCCGGACGGCAGGAGCGCCCATATAACCATTCCAGTCGCAGAATCACAAAGTGGTAACTAAATGTCAGATGTGTCGTAACAGAGTCCACACAATGTGTCTAGAACTGTTTCGAAACAAAGTGTCGTCGCCGTGTCTACACTTTTCCGTAACAAGGTGTCGACACATTTGTGTGCACTTTGCGTGCGGTTTGCGACTAAATCTGACAGCAAATTTGTGACAGCAAATGTCAATATAAAATACCTCTTGAAAACCAAGGTTTGTCAAACTACTATTAGTGTCTCGTGTGCTCGTAATTCTAGTAAGTCATCATGGGCAATGCAAATGATAATAATCGACCGAAACCATATAAACACCCAACACCCGTCAACCTTTTACAGAAAAGTTTTTAAAGAAATTCAATAAGCTACTTAGGTCAGGCAACGAATGCTCCAAAAGTTGTAGAGGGAAATGCTCGGAACACAATTTTTGACTCCGTAACTCGGTTTGACAAGTTAGGAGGTGAACATATCAAAAGTCCCCGGGCGTAGCCCTTGAGCGGGGGGGAGAGAGGGGGCTTCGAAGGTCCCATTTTCCCGTTTTTCGATTATATTACGGAAACTATGCATCTGAGCGACATGGCCACTTAGACAAAATGAAAGTTAATTTAATTTGTTACAAGTTTCTTCAGTCAATTTTTTCGATATGTTGAATAGTTTTTGAGATATCCGCTCTTGAAAGTTTATTTAGGGCTCTCAATTTTATCTTGATATATCTATATCAGTGAAGGTGCTAGGCCGTGTTTGGTATCGTTTTCGTATAAATCTGGGGTGCTGAATCCATTTAAGATATCACATTGACACCATTCCACAAAATAAAAATAAATCTTTTTAGGGTTCCGTACCTCAAAAGGAAAAAACGGAACCCTTATAGGATCACTCGTGCGTCTGTATGTATGTCCGTCTGAATACACAAAATAGTTCTTTACCTATAGATGCCAGGAAAACCTATTAGAAATGTGCAGTCAAGCGCGAGTCGGACTTAATGTACGGAACCCTTAATACGCGAGTCCGACTCGCACTTGGCCGGTTTTTTTGAAACTCTTCTTGACGCTTAACCGCTGAACCGATTTCGTTGAAATTTGGTATAGAAATAGTTTGCGTCCCGGAACAGGACATAGGATAGATCTTATAACCAAAATCATCTTTTGAAGGTGTGAAAAGTGGCGTGGAAATTTGTACGGGAAATCAATAACCGCTGAACCGATTTATATGAAATTTGGGATGGTCTACATCTTTGATTTAGTTAAAAATGATGAAAAAACATGACTTCAAACCTAAACTTAAACAGTATTAACTTCAAGAAGTCAATTCTGAATTCCCCCCTACACCTCATTTCACACCTTTAAAGGATGATTTTAGAGATAACTTATTATATCCTGTCTCGGGACTCAAAATATATGTGTACCAAATTTAAATTAAAACTGTTCAGCAGTTTAAGCGTGAAGAGGAGTTTAAAAGAAAGTATTTTAATAAGTTTATATTATGTTTTTACTTCGGAATGGTGTCAATGTGATACCTTAACTAAATTTGGTACTGCGAATTTTTACGAAAACGATACCAAACATGGCCTCGTAGCTTTACTGTTGTAGAAGTCAAAATAAAATTGAGAGCCCTAAATTCTTATTACTTGGCCAAACTTGTGTAGAAGGAAAAGGTAAAATAAAAGTCTTCGGCAGGAATATAAGACACAAATATATTTTTTTTTTGCGTTACTATTTCATTCATCAAATATAAACATACCTTGATTATACTATTCTAGTGAGATCCTCATAGATAAACAAAAACATTTACTTAAAAAATTACAAGGTCGAAATGTCACGGAACTTGTGAGAGTAATATGTGAAAAATAAAAACTTTTATGACAAAAAAAATCTGGACACAATTTAAGAATCACCCAATTGCGTCGAAGAATCATCTGTATTTTTGCTTGTTTTATTACCTCCTCGCTTCTTTTTTGTCCTTTGTATTCTGTAGCAATTTGTTAGATCTGAAAATAAAGATAACTTGCGTCGTCACGGATGTCGATTTATAGGTTTTAGGGAGTGCAGAATTCGAAAACGATGATCATTTTATAATCCAAGATGGCGGCTACGTATTTTGTCATAAAAGTGGAATCCAAAATAGTCATCATTTTCGAAATCTGCGCCCCCTAAAACCTATAAAACGATATCCATGACGACTTTTATGACATAGTGCATTGCCGCCATTTTGAAATTGAAAATGTTATCATTTTCGAAATCTGCGCCCCCTAAAACCTATAAAACGACATCCATGACGACTTTTATGACATAGTGCATGGCCGCCATCTTGGAATCCAAAATAGTCATCATTTTCGAAATCTGCGCCCCCTAAAACCTATAAAACGATATCCATGACGACTTTTATGACATAGTGCATTGCCGCCATTTTTAAATTGAAAATCTTATCATTTTCGAAATCTGCGCCCCCCAAAACCTATAAAACGACACCCATGACGACTTTTATGACATAGTGCATGGCCGCCATTTTGGATTCCAAAATGGTCATCATTTTCGAAAGCGGGGCCCCCTAAAACCTATAAAACGACATACATGACGACTTTTATGACATAGTGCATGGCCGCCATCTTGGAATCCAAAATGGTCATCATTTTCGTAATCTGCGCCCCCTAAAACCTATAAAACGACACCCATGACGACTTTTATGACATAGTGCATGGCCGCCATTTTGGAATCCAAAATGGTTATCATTTTCTAAATCTGCGCCCCCCAAAACCTATAAAACGACACCCATGACGACTTTTATGACATAGTGCATGGCCGCCATTTTGGATTTCAAAATGGTCATCATTTTCTAAATCGGGGCCCCCTAAAACCTATAAAACGACATCCATGACGACTTTTATGACATAGTGCATGGCCGCCATCTTGGAATCCAAAATGGTCATCATTTTCGAAATCTGCGCCCCCTAAAACCTATAAAACGACACCCATGACGACTTTTATGGCATAGTGCATGGCCGCCATTTTGGATTCCAAAATGGTCATCATTTTCAAAATTGGGGCCCCCTAAAACGTATAAAACGACATCCATGACGTCTTTTATGACACAGTGCATGGCCGCCATTTCGGATTCCAAAATGGTCATTATTTTCGAAATCGGCACTCCCTAAAACCTATATATCGACACCCATCTCGACTTTTATGACAAAGTGTTTTGCTACCATCTGCATGCAAGACATTTCTATTATTTTTACGTACAAAAATGGCCCCCTGTCAACTTTCAATCGAGATTTAATCGATAATTTATTCGATTAATATTCAGATTAATTCAATTTCAATCTATGTTAGGTCGACTAAACTAATCGCGATTAAAATTTGAGAATTAACTTTTTTTATTCCATTAATTAGTCGAATAAACAGTTAATCGATTAATGCCCATCTCTGACCACGGCATTTTTACACTTTGAGAATATCTGAAAACAAATCAACACAAGGAGCCATTTTGCAAATCCAGTAACATACCAGTAACTTTGTTATTACTTTTGACAGCGCGTGTCATGTGTCAACACAGAGTCGACACAAAGTCGAAACATTGCAACTACTTTGTGACTGCAATATTTCTCAGCCTTAAACCATATTTATACATCATAATTAACAAGTTTCGTAGTATGTAAAGCGTTATTTCTGTTATTTAAGTATAGTATACGCATCGAAGTACTAAAAATGCTTCAAATAATATAGTTATGAACACAGGCACTGAGAAGTAAACAATTTCATTTCCGGCTAAACTAAAACAATGTGGTGGCGCGTTGATTATATTACACTTAGTTTATCACATCACTCGAGCAGTTTAATTCCCCATAATAATTTAAGTCCTATTGTAATATAAATGCAAACAATATATAATTACGTCTTGTAATCCGTTTTAGAGATGGCGTATTAATGTCACTTATTTTTATTTAAGTATTTTTCCATCTGACAGTTTCCATTTGACAGGAACAAAATGAACGAATGAACGAATGATTTTGGCATAAAGTAGTCGCAAACCCGAAACAATGTGTGCACACGGCGACCACACTTTATGTCACTTTGTGTCATGTGTCGACCCTTCCCCATTTCTGGTAACTGTGTCGACACGGCGACGACTCTGCGACTGGAATTGTGACCGAAACAGACGGTGTCGACACAAGATGTGTCAACACCGCGTCGTAACGGCGACTGGAAATGGTTGTAATATGGGCGGCAGCTGAGTTAGCGGCGCTTCGAAAGCGCGATAAGTACTCGGCGCTGCTGACAAAATATCTTTTTGTCCCTTTAGCAGTGGAGACGTCCGGGTGTTGGTGTGCCGAGGCCAAAATTTTTTTGAGCGAATTGGGGCAACGTTTGAGGGAGGGAGGTCATGACCCTCGTTCCGGGTCATTCCTGATGCAGAGGCTGTCTATCGCGGTCCAGCGTGGCAACGCGGCGAGCGTGATGGGCACCTTTGCGTCTGGAAGAGCGCGGGACGGGTTGTTTGATTGAGTTCTTGGTTGTGGCTTAATTTTGCTTAGTTTTAATTTAGTTTAGTTTAAAGTTAATTTTAATGTAATTTATTAATTTGATAATTGATCGAGTATGTTTAGATATAAGTTTTAATTTCTAATTTGTATATGGTTTATGATGTAATCATTTATATTGTAATTTAGAATTAAATAAATATACTTAATCATTATCAGCGGAAGCGATCTTCAAGATTGTATCAAAATAACATCAAACCCGTAACAAGCTGTTAAATCCTTGAATCTGTGTTAATACAGTGAAACCTGGTTAATTGGCACCTGGATAAATGGAAAACCTCAATAATTGCAACCAAAAGTCCGGTCCCGGTCCCTTGAGACCAAAAGGCCTCTATAATTGAAATTTTAGAACCTCTATAATTGCAATTTATATTTTATTGCTTTTCGTAATTTTGCCTCTGTAATTGACCACATCGCAACTAAGACCTCTATAATTGACACTGTGCTAAAAAAATTCGTTATTTTTGCTCATCTTTTTACCTCTATTATTGAAACGAGTCTTACTTATTACCTCTGTAATTGAAAAAATGTAGTTGTAGACAGCAGAAACAATATTTTAATAGCAATGATCATTTTATTTATATCTTCATCCAGAATTCAATTAATTTATTGGGTATCTATCACAGCCTGTTGTAGGTGAAATAGTTTTGATTAAATCAAAAACAAACTATGCCTTTACATTCTAATAAAACTTTCTTCTACAATTCAAGGGAATTATTTAAACCCAAATGATTAATAAGAAAATAAAGTAGTAATTAATGTAGTGTAAAAGTGCAAGTATAGACAGAAGCTATATATAGACCAGAAACCCAGAACGTAAGCGTGTAAATCTACTTTCAATGGTTATTTGCACCTCCATAAAAGAAATTTGTCAGAACGCAACCTCTATTAATGAAAACCTCTATAATTGACACAACGAATTTTTGAACCTCGTTAATTGACACGACCTGCTTAAATGAAAAACCTGGTTAATTGACAAAAAATGGCCGGTCCCTTGAGATTGCAATTATCCAGGTTCCACTGTAGTAGATTGTACAACAAGGGCATAAAGTGACCAACTTTTACCCGAGGCAATTTTTTGGTCTGAGCGAAGCGAAGACCAAAATAGTAGACGAGGGTAAAAATGGACATTTATGCCCTTGTTGTACACTCTGCTTTTCACTTCGATTGCGAGGAAAATATACAAAAAATCAAATACTTTTAGGTTATTTTAACGTATTTATTCAAGACTAAAGAACACATATTGACAATACTTTAAAATTAAAATCGATAAAAAATTAAATTAAAAATTAAAATTAATAACATAAAACTTACAAATAACAATCTAATCTATATATTATTACAACTAAAATTAAATACAAAAATACTTAATAATTAACTTAACTATATTTTATCCTGGACAAAACGCAGGACATTATCATAATTTATTTTGGCAGGATTTAAAATCAATAGGTATCTTTTATTGACGCTTGCAACAAAGAGTTTTTACACATTTTACACAACCTACCTAATGTGATAACAATTCCAATTACTGCATTTTTTTTTTTAATTCGTATAAATGGCTTTTCTGCTACCAGGGCACTTTGCCAATGTCAAGTACATAATATATATTAGAGATTATATAACCGTAAGTCGTCGATATTCAGTCATCCGTCGAGGCCTTCACGATGCACTGGAGGATAGCTGGAGCAGCAGTACAAAGCATAATGGCGGCCGAGACCACGAACCGCCGAATGATGTCCAAGGAATTAGTTATTCGTATTTCCAGAAGAATTCTTCATTAACTGCACCCATTGCGCTTGCCATTCTGGATAATATCCTATCAAAATTATACATTAAACAGCAGAATGCAAATAATAAATTATAAAACCGGCCAAGTGCGAGTCGGACTCGCAAACGAAGGGTTCCGTACCATTATCTATAAAAACGGTCACCCATCCAAGTACTGACCCCGTCCGACGTTGCTTAACTTCGGTCAAAAATCACGTTTGTTGTATGGGAGCCCCACTTAAATCTTTATTTTATTCTGTTTTTAGTATTTGTTGTTATAGCGGCAACAGAAATACATCACCTGTGAAAATATCAACTGTCTAGCTATCACGGTTCGTGACATACAGCCTGGTGACAGACAGACGGACGGACGGACGGACGGACTGCGGAGTCTTAGTAATAGGGGTCCCGTTTTACCCTTTGGGTACGGAACCCTAAAAATGTCTGGAGCACTATCCGCCATGTTCCGTGGATCATTCGAAAGTTCATTACTGCAATAATTCCTAGATCTAATTCAACACGTCAACGCGCACGTCACCGCACGTCACACGTCACCCATCACACGTCACTTCGCGCGTGCCAGTGTCACGAGCACTAGCCGCTAAAATAACAATTGTTGAGTCCGGTTGTGAAGGCTTTTTTGCTCCTTATCCGTTTAGTTGTTGGTTTAAGAAATGTGTTCCTGTTGGACACATAATTTGCGGACTGGGAAGTTTCATAAACGTATAGCTTGGCTATCCTAGCAACACTCTTAGCAAGGTGAATTTAGTAGAGAAGCGGATTGTCAAAGTGTAAAGTAAATTTATGTATGGTGCCATCTTTTCGAGCGATGGCGCCATACCTTTGGCCTATACTCGAGAAGATGGCGACACTTTTTGACATTTAACAAATTTAACACATATCAGTGAAAGAACAAGGATCAAAGTCAAATGGC
Source organism: Cydia splendana (assembly GCF_910591565.1). NCBI lineage: Eukaryota > Metazoa > Arthropoda > Insecta > Lepidoptera > Tortricidae > Cydia > Cydia splendana. The sequence goes on from NC_085968.1 coordinate 4,761,388, forward strand.
GTTCTTAAAGTATTGGCAGGCGGGCGAAACATGGCAGTTAATTTACTATGGTTACATACAAAAATTACTTTGACAATTCGCTCCTATATCAAATTATCTTTGTCCTTAGCTACCTTGTCCTTGCGATAGGGTCAACGAATCCCCACTAATATTATAAATGCGAAATAAAACTCTGTCTGTTACCTCTTCACGCTTATACCGCTAACCGATTTGGATACAATTTGGTATGGAGATATTTTGAGGCTCGGGAAAGGACGAAGTTGCGGGTACAGTCTAGTTTTCAGACACCGCTCTGGACTATGGCAGCGGTTTTAAAATTAGTTGGAGTGAAGGAAATGGTCTCGATTACCTCATAATTTCATTGAATAATTAAATTTTAATAGCACTCTTTTAAACTGATTAACTCGACGATATAGCTACAACAAAAAAAACTTTAATTTTGTAAAAGAATGTTTCAAAAATTTTCATCTCCCACAAAATTATTACTACTGAAACGAAAACTAAAATCTACTATTATCCATCGTACCAAAACTATATCTACCTACTTAATCATATCAGCGCCTCATCGTCCATCGATATCCACTCGTTTCACATCACTAGAGATCGGTTTATCGGCGAGATGGATGTCGCCGATTTATCATGTTACCTACTTCATTTTCTTTTTTATCGCGCCATGAACCAGTAAACCTATTTCTAATAAAAAGTTGCGAACGTTCCAGTGATCTCTCAATTTGTTTCCTCTGGTAACATATCTATTCGGGCTGCAACATAATATATTATATTACTAGCGACCCGCCCCGGCTTCGTACGGTTTAACAAATTATACACATAAACCTTCCTCAAGAATCACACTATTGCTAGGTGAAAACCGCATGAATATCCGTTCAGTAGTTTTTGAGTTTATCGCGAACAAACATGCAAACACACAAACAGACAAACGCGGCGGGGGACTTTGTTTTATACGGTGTAGTGATAGTGATAAACCTAGACGATACTCTCAGTATTTTTCACTTTTTTGGCTTCGAAAAACGGACCATCCGCCTACCGCGAATCACGTTCGACGTGTTGCCTCTCTGTCGCACTTGTAAATTTGTACGTAAGTGTGACAGGGACGGTAGGCCCTCTGTGTCTCCAGTTTAAAAGTGTTAAGGGTTAGGGTGCAGGGGTATGGCCGAAAAACGTTTCAAACCGGGTTTTCACTGCATTCTTTATAAAAAAAATGGTTTTTGTTTTTAGCTTAGATAGTTTAAGTGTTGAATAATAACATGTCATTTAAATTGTCCTGACTTTTGTGAAAGTAACAGAAATATTGCCTTTCAAAAAAAAACTTATATCTCTTTTATTATATTTAGGTAGAGTCTGTTCGGAAAGAGAAGAGTCGTGGAATGTCCCCCACACATCCCACGACTCTTCTCTTTCCGCACTGACTCTATGTTAAAAAAACTGCAACCACACACATAACAAAATACCGGACAAGTGCGAGTCGGACTCGCCCACCGAGGGTTCCGTACTTTTTAGTATTTGTTGTTATAGCGGCAATAGAAATACATCATCTGTGAAAATTTGAACTGTCTAGCTATCATACAGCTATCATATAGCTATGAGATACAGCCAGGTGACAGACGGACGGACGGACGGACGGACAGTGGAGTCTTAGTAATCGGGTCCCGGTTTTACCCTCTGGGTACGGAACCCTAAAAACTACGATCGCCGGTGGCGACATCTGCCCGAAGCGTTCAGTGTGTCACCTAAATTCATTGTTTATAGCTTTTATTGGCATTTAATAATTCATTTCTCTTATTGAAGTACGGTCAAAGAATTTAATTTCAGTACAGTCACCTGCAATAATATGTTACACACCGAAGGCAGTAAAAATATCTGACACGATCTTATTTGTAGAGCCATAAGAGCGTGTCACATATTTTTGCGGCCTTCGGAGAGTAACATATTATTGCAGGTGACTGTACCATTTCCTACAGTCACCCGCAATAATATATTACTCTTCGTAGGCCGCAAAAATATGTCACAGAATCTTATGACCTTACGAATAAGATTGTGTCAGATATTATTGCGGCCTTTCGTTGTATCACATATTATTGCAGGTGACTGTACATTGTCACAGAGGTAGGTAGGTAGTATAAGGTCCCAAGGGACTTTCATATTGATTGTCACTGTGACAAGGTACGAAATGGTACGTAAATTAAATTATTTGACTGTAACCACAATTTAAAACTTACCATAGTTCAAATATCAAATGTTTGCTTCAGTTTGTGATAGTGATAAGCCTCCGCTGTGGTTACATGTGCACTTAAAATGTCTATGTTCCAAAATAAGCCATGAAGTACACATACAAACGAAAGAAATTTGCTTCTTCTTGCCTAATTTCTGTCAAAAAATGTACTTCAAATTTAGGTATTACCGTTTCAAGAAATGTCGGTGACACACGCGCGGAGTCACGTTGCGAGTTGTCGTGACAGCACCTGTCAGCGAAATAGGGATGTCTCTTCCAGGGTTGTAATCGTATTTTATTATTTGTTCTTTTCGTCCTGTTGCCCATTGTAAGTAAGTAAGTAAGTAAATATTCTTTATTGCACCAATAATTATACATTTTACATACATGTAAAACTACAAAGAAATTTTAACGGAAAAATAGAACCCGGTAACAACAGGCGGTGCATTGTGGTGCAGGGCTCGAATTATATTCTTTCACTGACTCCGGTTCTAGGCGTTTGAAATATAGCCTGTCCAGACAACCGTCAAACCATTAAATAACAGTTGAATAAAAAAAACCTTAAATACTAAACCAGCTTATTTTTTAAATTAAAGTCCGTTAAAATTTTAAATACATGTACAGGATGGCCCATTTAGATCGGTCAGTATGGAAAATCTGAAACTATAAAATATACGACAATCTCTTCTTAGGAACCATGTCATCGATTTTAGTAAGGAGAAAGACTGCATTCTTATCCTTTTTCTTGTTCATATCCTTTAATTGATATTAGTTGATATTGTCTATTCATATTTTTAATGTTGCTATACCCTCTCAGGGTTCATGTTGAGACTGTACTAGCTTTAACCTATTTTAAATAAGCATCAAATGTATACATGAAACGCAATAAAATATTTGAAAAAAAATGAAATTAATTTATTTGACTAAGTTTTCGAAATGACCACCATTTTTTTCAATTTATTTTACATATTTTTTTTAATGTATGAATGCAGTTTTTCTTGTTACTAAAATCGATGACCTGGTTCCTAAGAAGAGATCGTCGTATGTCTTATAGTTTCAGTTTTTCCATATCGACCGATCTAAATGAGCCACCTGTATAATTGTATATTCATTGACTTCGCACGCCGAGTTACCACCGAATAAACTATAAACATTGTATGTAACAGGTATTATACTAGTAGGTTTCTTAGATATTATGACATTCATATTTGACAAGTATTATTAGCATTTAACACACAAAGCAAATAACATTTTCAATAATCATGTTCCCTAGTTTATTACATAATTGTACTCATACGTTAATTAGTACATACTAATAGCATTTCAGTTACAAAACGCAACTAGACAAATAAAGAGACATACATTTGTGGTAAGATAATCATGGCAATGCTACAAATTAATGTCGGATTGTGTGCAAGTGACAGCCCTAGCGGTGACCACGTGACGTCACGTCCATCGTGAACCTTTTGACTTATCTGCGATATAAATCAAGCGATATGAGCTTCTGTGACAATGTGATAGGAACTTTGGCCCATGCAAAATATTATTGTTAGGTACCTTGGCATCAACAATATATAGTGTGTAAATTCAAAACGGGCAAACCTTTAACTTTAAATGGTGGTTAGTATAGGACCTAAGAAGTGTATTGAGATAACTTTTGCTTAGTGTTCAAGCCGATATGGAGTATATTTAGTTATTTGTATAAATTCCCTACAAGATGTCGCTGTTCCATACGAAAACTGAGTAACGCTAGTTTAGCATAGAATCTTTAAAAGGAAACTGTAAATATGTGAATAAAATATTTGGTATTGGTAACTTAGCAACTTATTCAAACACTTAGAAATTTAATTAAAATATAAAGTTATGGAATAAAGGATATGGATTGTAGTCTATATTTAACAACAACAAAAAATAAATAATTAAAATATAACCATACAAAATAATTCGGCCCGCAATGTAAATCAACAAGTTACGAACTTTTTATACTATGTCATCGCTTGTTGACAGTTACTTTAAAAAGCTCGTATTTGCAATAATGCTTATAAAACTAATGAAACGAAATAAGATAAAATTAATGAAAAATTTTATAGCTCTTATTCAAAGCCTGGTTTGTTGACCGTCTGACAATTAAGATCAGCTTTGATATAAATTAACTTGATTTAGGGCCTAATATTAATAAAGGCATAAACTATTTTAAAAATGAGATGGCAGTTTAAAGGTTTATTTTGATATCATAGACGCAAGTTAAAGCAATTTAAGCACTAAAATCTTTTTTTAGAAAATTATTAGGTTTACTTCGAAAAACGGAACATTCATGTGTCATTATTTAAAAATGTAAAATTTTTCACAATGTTCAACCACTATTTGTTGGTATCCGACTAAGCCGGATATTGGAAAACTTTATGAAAAACTGGTGACAATTTATTAAGATGACACCGAGCTGACGGAGACCGGAGATGGCCATAGGATTTAGGTGATAAAATAAATAAATACATATTATAGGAAGTATAGGTAATAATGTAATGTAAGGATCTGGAAAAGTGGCGTGCTCTCGTTTCGGAGGCCAAGACCCTCTGTGGGTCGCTGAGCCATTCATCATCATCATTCATTAGTTAGTTATAGGTAATAATACAATATTTATTGACGACCGGTCTGGCCTAGTGGGTAGTGACCCTGCCTTCGAAGCCGATGGTCCTGGGTTCGAATCCCGGTAAGGGCATTTATTTGTGTGATGAACACAGATATTTGTTCCTGAGTAGGGCTTGCAATTCGAATATTCGAATATTCGAATATGTCGAATATTCGACCTGTTTTGATATTCGAATATTCGGCCGCTCAGGTTTCGAATATTCGAATATTTTTTATTACTAGGTAAAATCTATTTTCATCCGTTATAGTTACAGTTTCTGTGTATTTTGCCGGGTATTAACAGTGAATGAGGAACCGTAGGTACCCAAATGCGAAGGAAATAATGTTTTTACTGTATTCCTCTCAATAGGCTTCGTGAATACAGTTAAAACTCAATTTCAAAAGGAAACGAAATCAAAAAGTATGTTTTATTACGGTGCGGCTAATGCTTTTTCTAGGTACAAGTAATAGTTAGGGAGGCGAGGTAGCTAAATGGCGTAATTCAACGGCGCCGTCGAGACCTATCAAAATCGAAAGATAAAATAATTTCGAAAAGAAAAGCTCGTATGGCAAAAACCATTTTAGCGGTGGGTTTGGCGTGTACGGTTTTTCAAAAATGTTAAAAAAAACAGTTACTTGGGCATTCTCGAGCGCGTCAGATATTCATACTACGTATGCCCCGAGTGCCTCTGATAACAACGGTATACTAATCTGCCGGTTTGCGTGGTGGGGGTAGGCATATAAAGTAGTCAAAAATGCAAAAAAAAAAAATTTACTCGAGCGCGTCAGATTTTCGGAAGGGGTGTTAAGTAGGCCCCAAGGAAGCTTCCTTTAAAAAAACTGACGATTTCGGCGTGACGATAAGTTACGATGAATTTTTGAAAATGCAAAAAAAATAAGTTTTTTTGAAATACTCGAGCGCGTCAGATTTTCATAGGGGAGGTTTATCTCGGTATCCTGAAAGCATATTTTTTTAATCTGACAAAAATATTGGTGGGTTCTCTTAATCTGACCGAAAAAGGTTTTTTGGTTTTTTTTTTTCCTTTCTTTCTCCTTGATAAAACGGGGAATTTAAGAATGACAATAAAATTACCTTTTTTGTTTATTTAAACTTTTTTTTTGTAAAATGTATCGTTCGCGACTTATATGCCGCAACGCGTTCTTAGGAAGACGAAATGGCTCCTCCACACTTCCGGTCATGCGGAAACCGGCAGATTTTGTATTTTTAGTAAGTTTTAGATTATATTCTTCAAAATAAAAAATAAAAAAATCGCGCTCGAGAATGCCGGATTAACGTTTTTTTTTTACATGTTCGCGACCCTATAACTCGGCGGCGTCAAGGACTTATCGTCAGATTAGTTAAATTTAGTCTTTAAACACTAAAATCAACCCCCAATATATTAATCTGAGGCGCTCGAGTATTTCAGACTATCCATTTTTTTTTACTAATCTGATCGTCTATCCTAGGCGCGCGTCACTACATATAGAGCTAAATACTTTACAAGGTTGTTCTATTAGGTCTAAGGTATCTCTCATATCTTAAACTGCCACGCTCGAGTATTGCCGAAAATTCCCCTATTCGCCTCCCTAACTATAACTTTACGTAAGTTTTAAGATAAAGGATCATTTTGTTTATTGAGTAAAAGCGTACCTTAAGCGAATATTCGAAGTCTAAACCTTGCCCTTTATCGCAATTCACAAATTTGATCATACCAAACCTACCGAACTAGGTAATCTAACCATGCACCTTTAGCTAACGAATAATCCACCCCGTAGTCAGCCAACTTTTTCCCTTAAATATTCCAATACCAATTATATAACTTATTATATAACAGCCGACCATTAGGAATCAAAACTAAACTTGCCAAGACTAATAAAGTCAATAAAGATTCAAAATACAATGGAATTACAGGCCATTTTACAGGCTTCTTAACGACAAGAAGTTAATTTAAATCAGAAAATGATTAGTGATTACGTACTAAAATGTTTTCTCTCTTACATACGTGTTTGGATGGTTAAAGTTATATTAATTCACGCAACGACGCATTTATAATAAAAAGTTTTATCAAGAAATATTGAAAATGTCTAATTTTTGCGTTTTAGGTACTTACTTGCTTTTATAAACGTGGGTATTTCAGAGTAGGATGATAAAATCTAGTCAATAAGTGGATTTCTGCAAAATATCATTAATTTTAGCAATATGTGAAAAAAGCTTTTGAATAAAACGATAATAAACCGATTTTTCGTTCCTTTTCTTATTTTTTTAAAATATTCGAATAATTATTCGAATATTCGAATACCTGGAAGTTTCGAATATTTGCAAGCCCTATTCCTGAGTCATGGTTGTTTTCTATGTATATAAGTATGTATTTATCTATATAAATATGTTTATATTGTCGCCTAGTACCCAATAGTACAAGCTATGCTTAGTTTGGGGCTAGGTCGATCTGTGTAAGATGTCCCCAATATATATATAATTTACCCAAGTGTTTGATTTTGTATTTAAGAGTATATATTTTGCTATGTATTTTTCATACCTCCGAGACAAAAATATACCTACACGACAATGAAAGCTTGTAACAAAAATAATTGTTTACAAAAAACTTATGACAATCAATTTTAGTTTGCAACGTGTTTATACAGGGTGTTGCCTATAACAGAAGCAATAAATTAAGCTGTAGGCTTTACTCCTCAAACTGACCAACATTTGTTCAGCAACTTTGAAAAACAACTTATGTTTTGATTTTTATTACACTTTAAAGTTTATTCTAAGACGCAATTTATTGTTATGTTTAAAGCGTAACAAGCAATCCCAAAGACACATATTACAACGTACATTGAAAATAATATTTAATTTGTATGTAAAAGTGAAAATCTAAAGATTTCATAATTTTTTAAACTTGTTAGTCAAAAGTCATATCGTTTGAGGAATACAATAAGTATTATGGTTTAATTATTTGCCCGTGTTACAGGAATCAAGTGTATTAATAATTTTTCGTATGTTTATCCAGCTGGATTTGTTAGAGCTCATTCTACCTTATTGAATGTTTTTGTTCCTCCTCAGGCAATATATTGCGAGTTTTGTTCAACGCGCCGTGAAGCTGTTGTTTTAACAAATATTACGATATGCCGAGAAAACCCTTGCTAGAGAAGTTTCATTGAAAAATAAGACGTATTTCATTTCTAATTTCAAAGACTTTTCTTCTTGCTTTCTAAAAAGTTTGTCAAAACTGACATTGCTTCAAACAAAAACGCAGCATACCATGTTTTGCTCCATAAACAATAAAAAGTGAAGTCTACTTTAAATAAATTACAATACTTGAGTTCAAAGGTTGAGTTCTAGGGATTAACATAGAATGCAACTCAATCCTCCCTCCTCCTTGCATCGGTTTCCTCATCACTGAGGGTCGGGGCCACTTCTAGGGAACAGCTCCTCTTTGACAATTTGCCGCCACCGCTTTCTGCCTGTCACCAAATGCAACTGATTAGTGCTGATCGCGTTGTAGGTAGCATTTCGTCACCACTTTAAAAAAAATCTCGTATCTCGCACTGCTACTCAAAGTTAAAACGCAGTAACTCTGTATGCATCCCATACATAGTTACAACATTTTTCTTTTAATTGACAGAACAAGATACGAGTTTTTTTTTCAAAGTAGTCACGATTTGTGTTGCGACCTCGCGCTCTTTGCAAACGCTTCATATACCTGATTCAGGAGACGTGAGCAGGACTTACACTGCGCATTTCGTAAATTATAAGCAACTGTTTCGTATCAAGTATTAGTGACCAACGTTAATTTTCTAGTCGTGTTGAAAAAAAAAGTTATTAGGTAATTTATTTATGACATGCATGGTCACCCTACAATTAGAATACTGAACTACCGATATTCTGTGTCAAATTGAATGTCATCACTGTCATCACGGTCCGGTTACTTTTGAAAGCTCGTATCTCACTCAAGTTTGACAGTTTATTTTCTTCGTAATCAAAATGCTGTCATTACGGTTAAAGAGGTTTTATGTTTATTAATTAGGTCTTGTAGTGACCATGATTGTAGAGAAATAAATTTGCCCTCACCAAAAAGTTAAAAAATAGGAAAAAGTATGGTTGTTTCACCTAAATACGACGGTGATCGATCAATTATCAGTTACTGAGTGTGCAGGATTAGTCCTGCTCACGTCTCATGAATCACCCTGTTATTGTTACTTATTTTTATTCTATGATCTGAGACTATTTTAGTCTGTAGTTTCTGTTAAGGATGACTTACGTTAGACCGGGCCGTGTCCGGGTCGGAGTTTACGGCGCATCGTTTTCTATGGAAAGCATCACAAGATTGCCTGTCATGTCATAGAAAAGTAAGCTCCGGAACTCGGAGTAAATATCTATGGAGCGGCCATTAACAGGCGTTCCCCTCTGCAAAAAGATCGCGGCCGCCGGTCAAGGAGGTTATATAAAACTAGTTGCCACACGTCATACGCCATTCAGCAAACGTCAGTCTAAGCGGAATGATAGGAGCCGAAAATGCCGAATTGCAGCGTTTTCTCGTGCAAAATGAGATCGGAAACGTCTAGTCTACAAAAAGAACACGTTTCTTATCATATGTAAGTACTATTACATCTAAATATTATCAAATAGTGCATTAACTTTGCAAATAACTAAAAAACATTGTCAATCTGACAGTGATACCAGTGATATGATATTAGATCTAATTTAGGGTAATTCTAAAGAAGACTTTCTAAATATTAATTAGGTACGAGTAGAATTTCTAATAGGAAATATTATGCGAAACTCTGCGTAGGGGGCGCGACTACCACAATCCATCACAATCTGGGGGTCCGCCGCGGAACAAGAAAATTTAAATTTCGTTATCTAACCTCTCTATCACTATTGCATATTTGAGCGATAAAGAGAAAAGAGAAAATTTACTAGCTAGCTTAGTGCTACACTCTGGCGGCAGAACATTGCAGTAATATGCCCTATTTGCGTTGCTTTTTGTTATTTATAATTTATGTAACACATTATTTTTATATAACACCTTAGTTTCATATCAACCTAATCTATTTAATCAAATAAATAGATCTATAAGAATAAAGAAAAGGGGGACGGGGGATCAAAAAGTAGTCGAAAACATCTCGCGTGATTTGTGCACAACCCCTAAATAACGTAAAATTACCGATAGACTCTTTTTTGAAAATTAATTTTTCCTTTAGTTTCTACATATAGCTGGTCAAGCAGGCTCCAATTTCACCACGGTGACAGGTGCGACAATTGTAAAACATCACTGTTGCTGACGTCACAGGCATCCATGGGCTACGGTTACCGCTTACCATCGGGCGGGCCGTATTCCTGTTTGCCACCATCATTGTTTTATTAAAAAAAACTTTATTATATCGGAAAAAAACAGATATTTCTCTTGCTAAGTTTATGACAATTGTCACAAAAAACACTACAATTGTCACGAAATTCCGACATATAACTCATTACCTGTCAAGAATTACCTACAATTCTTCTAAATCTTGACAATTGTCAGAAACCTCGCAAAAGAAATATCAGTTTTTTTCCGATATAATAAAGATTTTTTAAATAATACAATGATGGTGGCAAACAGGAATACGGCCCGCCCGATGGTAAGTGGTAACCGTAGCCCATAGATGCCTGTGACGTCAGCAACAGTGATTTTACAATTGTCGCACCTGTCACCGTGGTGAAATCGGGGCCAGATCTTGTCAGTAGAAAAAGGCGGCAAATTTGAAAAATGTAGGCGGGAAGGGATATCGTCCCATAGAAAATTTTAATTTCGCGCCTTTTTTACTGACAAGATTTGCTTGACCAGCTATATATTTTTATTTAACATGTCAAATATTTTATTAATTTAAGGTATTTACGGCTGTCACTTTCCATAAATAGGCACTTTTAATTTATTACTCTGGTATCACCGTACCAATATTAGTGATGGGACACCATAAAAACCAATATCGGTAAAATCGATATAAACATAATGAATAATATACAGATGGTCATGATGCCTAGCGAACACCAGCCATATCGTACAAACCTCAAGGAGTGATATTCCTAGGCAGATGATGATCTGCCTAGTGACCACCAGCCATATCGTGCTAACTTCAAGGTGTATTATTCCTAAGCAGATCATGAAACGCCGGCATGTCATGATCTGACTAGTGACCACCAGCCATACCGTTCAAACCTCAACATTTAGGCATATCGAATAAGTAGGATGTCCTAATTTTAGCAAATGATAACCATTGAAATGGCTTGACAGCCTACTTATAGTACGTGTTTGGGTAGCGTATGATTTTAGTACCTACCTAGTACCTACGCATTCTGCTCCAAATGCCACATAGAATGCAGCACTAGCCGTGGCAAAAAATGCAAAAGGCAGATTATTAAATGGCGGCGTTTCATGATATGCCTAGGAATATCTCGATATGCCCGATTTTACGATCTACCGCCGATATATATACTAATTATCCCCTACTCAATATCCCTTAAATGACATCCTATGGCCGCGTTCCATCTCTGTCATCAGATCTGCATGCTCGATAGTATATTGCATTGCTTTCAGAAGTAAACCAACATGTAAAATATTAACTAATGAACTGATAATAAAAAATCATTCTATATCAGCTTGCAAGATTCGCCCTAAACAAATTGACAAACTATTAGAAATAACATCTAAACAATACAAAAATTCAAAGTTAGTAAAATGCTGGTACAAAGACTTGATATTGTATTATTATTATAATTGATAAAATCAGAAATTAAAATTCATTGTCAATTTTATCGACAATATTATCGGCGCGTCCCTCGCACTATCTAGGTTTACTTAGAACTGACGTCATCTCGTTCACGGACAGGGTTGTCTGTGTTTGTTCTTGTACTTGTGTGAATATAGTTTTTGCTAGTGTTTGATAATTTTGTCGTGTGCGTGTGTAGCGACGCATGGTAAAAATGCATTAGTGTTAACATTATTTGTGTGCGTTACCTCGTCCCCCGCGCCAAAAACGACAGAATTTTTCAGATAGAAATTAGTGCGCGTCTCTACTCCATAGATATTTACTCCGAGCTCCGGAAGCACTGGCCCGGACACGGCCCGGTCTAACGTGAGTCATCGTTAGGCTTAGGACTTTTCGTAGCATACCGTGGTTCTAAAATCCTTGGAGCCGCCATATGTGAAATTTTCGAAGTCAAAGTCAAAGTCAAAAAGTATGATGTCATATTAAATATAATGATTTATACATACTGTCACATCGTTACTGAGTTCATTTTAATTGAACGTAACTAATTTTATCATAAACCTATATAATAATACTAATTACTGATCACATGTGATGCTACAATTACTTATCTAGTTATACATCCTCTTTAATGCCCGTAGCCCCGTATTTAGTGAGTAGTGCAAATTAATTCGCAATTAAAAATATTGACATAATTAGTTGACACTTTTGATAAGAGACCTAGACTCTTTTTTGATAGAGTTGACCTAAAAATGTTTCATTAATTAATTTTATTATAGCCCCTAGAAGCTTCAGTTTAAGTTTGATTTGTTGAGTAAAGCTTAGCGAGTTAGCTTTTGTTTCGACCGATCGCGTTTCGTCTGCTGAAATTAACGTTATATTTTCTAGTTTGTTTTTTATATCACCGTTATAAAATGCATTGTAAATTAATATATTACATTACTTATACTGTTTACATTAAATGTTTTTTTTTTACTTAATTATATATTATTTTACAACAAAAAATTCCATAGAATCTAGAACCACGGTATGCTTCAAAAAGTCCTAAGCCTTTAAAATAACTTCATACTTTTTGACTTTGACTTCGAAAATTTCACATATGGCGGCTCCAAGGATTTTAGAACCACGGTATGCTACGAAAAGTCCTAAGCCTAGTCATCATTTATGGTGCAAACGTGTATCTTTGAAACACGTTTCTCCATTTCCCTATTATAATACACCTTCATTTTATCAGATTTTATCAAACATGTTTTTCGGGTTCAAGAAAAATAGCTACCTAATTTACTTGTTCGACTCGTGAAACGGACAGTTTGATTGATGGCTTCCAATTTCATTTCCAGATGCTATGACACGTGTGTCAAATAAATACCCGATACGTATGATATTTAAATACTGGGAAAAGTTGCGTTTGTATATTTTATATCTCGCTTGTTGAGGCCTGGTTGCGTATTCAGATTTATAAAATTAGATCCTTTGATGGATTATCCTGTGTTTGGAGACTGGAGTTCCTCTCACTCCGATATTGTTTTTACTATAAAAATTACTCAGATTATGACGTAGATTTTAGTTTTACTTATAAAGTATTTTTTTTTAATTATCTTTATTTTTTATTTTCTTAAATATCGCGTGAATAGCACCTTTTAAAAATAACATTCATATTTTTACACCACCGTAAGCTAGATCGAACTCATGGTTTTAATTATTAGTATAGTATTAGTATAGTTACCTGTACACTAAAAATTTAAAACTTGTAAATACGAGTAAAAGAATGCCCTAGGTCTCGTTAAGAGCTGGTCGCATTGCATTGTCCTGGTTAGCAATGCAGGACGATATACCTAGTGATTTACTCAGTTGATAAGTAACCAGAAGCAATAAAGCGCGTTGATACGACCAGAGAAGACTTGAACTAGGGTTTCAATCGCAAACTCCGCAAACGTGTAAGAAATATAAAATATGTTTCATTTTCAGATCCAAGGGAAGCCAGTAATCCAGCAGCGCATCCTGCCCAGCCCCGCCGTGTCCATAGACTCGCCGTACCGCAGCTCTCCGCCCGGAGACGAGAACAACAACATCATATTCAGCCCGTGGAAGGCTTTTGGTCCTTTTGTGGACACTGTACAGGTATGAGTTTATTACTTATGTCAGATCCAGGGGAAGCCAGTAATCCAGCAGTGCATCCTGCCCAGCCCCGCCGTGTCCATAGACTCGCCGTACCGCAGCTCTCCGCCCGGAGACGAGAACAACAACATCATATTCAGCCCGTGGAAGGCTTTTGGTCCTTTTGTGGACACTGTACAGGTATGAGTTTATTACTTATGTCAGATCCAGGGGAAGCCAGTAATCCAGCAGTGCATCCTGCCCAGCCCCGCCGTGTCCATAGACTCGCCGTACCGCAGCTCTCCGCCCGGAGACGAGAACAACAACATCATATTCAGCCCGTGGAAGGCTTTTGGTCCTTTTGTGGACACTGTACAGGTATGAGTTTATTACTTATGTCAGATCCAGGGGAAGCCAGTAATCCAGCAGTGCATCCTGCCCAGCCCCGCCGTGTCCATAGACTCGCCGTACCGCAGCTCTCCGCCCGGAGACGAGAACAACAACATCATATTCAGCCCGTGGACGGCTTCGGCCCTTTTGTGGACACTGTACAGGTACGAATTTATTATGTTATGTCAGATGCAGGGGAAACAGACCTATGGATTTTTTTGCCTTATTTGTGTTATTTCGCTTATACCCATCCTTATAACCTGGAACCTAAATGGTTCTTCTGCAAACTATTTGATTATATAATGTACTAACTAACGAGGAGAACTCAATAGAGTACAGTATTGGGTTCTTCAAAAAAAGTGTACCTACAGTGTGGCGCGTGGCGTTCGTTTAACTCTTATTGCTCGTGGCACCCTGTATTATTAAGGTACCCTGCAGTAATATGAATCAAGTTAAGCCGCATCCGTCTGTGCCAATCAACAAATCGTCAGGTGACAAGCAAAACTCACTAATTACAAAAACAAAATTAAACAAAAATCAACCTTTTTAGTGAGTTTTGCTTGTCACCTGACAAAATGTTTCCGCTATCCTTCTAACATTTCCAGATATCCCGTGTGATTGGAAAAGCAATCCTGTTACCCGTTTCCAAATTCGTTTATCTGTCACGTTTCACTGTAAAATTTACGGGCACTTAGTAGAATTAAAACCGTTAACAGCCTCCTTTTGACGACCAACTACAACAAAGTGAATGGATAGGAGTAGTTTATTTTTGGGATTGTGATATATTGCTCTGTGTAAAACAATAGTTACATATGTTACGGGTAATGTTAGAAGTTTAATTAAACTCAAGTTTACCCTGTTGTAACTAATAGTAGTCCGAAAAGTTAAACAACATTAGGTAATCTTTATTTGGCGTTTACCCCGTACACATCTAGGTTTACCCAACACTGGCTGGGTAATGTTACGTGTTGCATCATCAGTATCATCATTTCTGACATTACCCTTTCAGTGTTGTGTAGACCTAGATGTGTACGGGTAAACGCTGAATACAAATTAAAGGTGATTTAATTTCGGGCTTTACTCAAAAGGCTTGGGTAATACTAGGTGTCCAGGTAAACTTTTTAAGTTTACCTTACAACATTAATCCTGCTACTGTTTACATCACGTCAAATCATAAAATTTTCCTTTCTAAACATTACGTTTATTCATAGAGAAATATAGTAAGAATAGAGTGGTCACTCCATACATCAGTTTTGGTACCAAAAAGACTATTATTTTCGCAGTCGACATCTATCATCGAGTAGCGGAATTATCAGTACTGCTACTTGACATTAGATGTAGCGGCAACCGAAAAGTCTAATGCTCAACAATTTTCAGCTAATATTACAACCGGATTAACCGGAATTAACTCTATTTTCAACTCAATGTACTTTCTCTATGGTAAGTAAGTAAGTAAGTAAGTAAATATTGTTTATTGCACCAATAATTGTACATTTTACATACATGTAAAACTACAAAGAAATTTTAACGGAAAAATAGAACCAGGTAACAACAGGCGGTCTTATCGCTAAACAGCGATCTCTTCCAGACAACCTTTGGGTAGCAGGAAATGTAGGACTCAAACAAAAGTCGACAGGTAGTGCACGGAGCAAAATATGGAGACTATTAAACACAAACACACATATTACATACTACATAGAGGGGTCCTGTCATAGTAAATTTTGTAGTCACAGTAAATTTACTGCCATCTATCGACACACGACTAAAACTCAAAATGAAAACGTATAAAACTATCGAAAAAATTGATATATATGGATAAAGGTTTTTATTATTTTTATATCATTTTGACCCATGTTCATTCACTGATACCTATTTGTTAAAATTGTTAAATATGAAACGGTGTCGTCAACGCCATCTAGCCGACCATAGGCCAAAGGTGTGTGCGCCATCTATCCGAGAATAGCTTTTTCTTGATTTCCGAGGCACGTTTTTTTCTTAGACTTTATTCATCTTATACGGAGTTACATATGTCTTTGATACTACTATGAAGTACTACTACTTTATCTCAGAAGTAACTACTCGTTTCACTCTGCCACTAGCGCACCTGTAAAACCGACCCGGTCTAATTTGTATCTGCAAACACTCTACCTTCGGCTCGGGGTTTAGTTTGGCGAGTACATTTCCTATCGTATTTATTTAACGCTTTACGGATTCGGTCATTTATACCGTTGATTGAGATAGGATAGGTAAGTTGTTTATATCTGTGGAGTTTAAAGAAAATGAATTATTTATTTGCGGCACTTGCAATTGAAACTCTCGGTCCTTGGTCGTCAGACACCAAAAAACTAGTAAAAGAAATTTCTACCAAACTAGTCTGGGTGTCTGGCGACCTACGCGCTGGCGCATTTTTTGCACAAATCTCAGCCTCACTGTGCAGAGGGGGAACGCGGCCAGCGTCCTGGGAACAATGCCTCAGGCTAATTTAGGGCTAGATTTATGATTTATTTATTTAATATCTGTTTTATTAATATATAATTGATTAAAGTAGAGTGTTTAACTCAAGTTTAAAGAAATGGTTAAAAGGAATTGTGACAAAATAACTCCGTCAATGTTAACATAGTGCGGCGTCACGGCAGACCTCGAAGGAGATGACGGCATGATCTTGACATGTTTCGGAAAGATTGGCCTAATATTGCCATAGAACGCGACGCGTGGAAGAAAGAGAGGCAGGCCTTTGCCCAGCAGTGGGACATAACAGGCTAAAAATATATAAATAAATAATAATAATAATTGTATATTTTACTTTTATATTTATATTATAAAACCCTAACCTAAGACCTAAGATGATTAAAGAGAATAATAATAACTCCGTCAATGTGAAAAAATTACCAGTTTGTGTTTCTTGGGCAGTCTTTGGAAATCTACGTAATACAGTGAAACCTGTTTAATTGGCACCTGGATAAATGGAAAACCTCAATAATTGCAACCAAAAGTCCGGTCCCGGTCCCTTGAGACCAAAAGGCCTCTATAATTGAAAATTTGGAACCTCTATAATTGCAATTTAGATTTTAGGGCTTTTCGTAATTTTGCCTATGTAATTGACCACATCGCAACTAAGACCTCTATAATTGACACTGTGCTAAAAAAATCCGTTATTTTTGCTCTTCTTTTTACCTCTATTATTGAAACGAGTCTTACTTATTACCTCTGTAATTGAAATAATGTAGTTGTAGACAGCAGAAACAATATTTTAATAGCAATGATCATTTTATTTATATCTTCATCCAGAATTCAATTTATTTATTGGGTATCTATCACAGCCTGTAGTAGGTGAAATAGTTTTGATTAAATCAAAAACAAAGTATGCTTTTTACATTCTAATAATACTTTCTTCTAGAATTCAAGGGATTTTTTAAAACCCAAATGAGTAATAAGAAACTAAAGTAGTAATTAATGTAGTGTAAAAGTGCAAGTATAAACAGAAGCTATATATAGACCAGAAACCCAGAACGTAAGCGTGTAAATCTACTTTCAATGGTTATTTGCACCTCCATAAAAGAAATTTGTCAGAACGCAACCTCTATTAAACCTCTATAATTGACACAACGATTTTTTGAACCTCGTTAAGAGCCAACAGGAGTGGTCATTCCTCCATACAAACGTAGTCCTCGTTTTCCTCCGTGGTTTTTGAAGCTAGAGCAATGATTTTTTCAACACAGATTAATATTGTCAATATCTGTGTCGGACCGTTTTGCTTTTTTTGATATTTTTGTTTTTTAAGGCGCTAGAGCCCTTCAAAAACGGCCAAAATGGCCTAATAGACTATGCCGCAATGAGAGGCGTGGTATTCAAAACTGATATCAATTAGCCAAAAAAGCAAAACGGTCCGACACAGATAATTTCATAATCATTTAGATTTCCAAATTTGGTTACGATTGGTTAAGTTTTGGGGGAGGAAAAAGAGGACTACGAAACCTCGATTTTTGTCATTTTTACGCAGGATTTTTCGCCTCAGCTGCAGTTGTCCCTATCGCACTAATTTTAGGGGCGGAGTCAAGTTTCTAAATACGTACACAGCCAGAAAAGTGATGGGCAATAGTCGACATTTAATGTCGATAATCTAGTGATGTAAGAAGTTATCGATAAACCGTCTTGTGTGAAAATATCTAGATCCTAAGATACAAGGGGTTTTGGGTTGAGAGTAGGGAACACATTTTTGTAGTTATGATATACAATCTATTATGAACTTTTTGATTCTAATATTTCAAATTAGAAATCAAAATCAAAAATATTTTATTGCATGGTTAAAATGGGTTAACAAAATTTTTAGGTACCTACAGGCACGCTTCGTAATTGTCGAGCAATTTAGGGTCCTAGCTGAATTGGTTGTTCCATACTTACTCGTGCTCTATGGAATGTCCAATTTAGCTAGAACCCTAAATGGCTCAACAATCACGGAGCGTGACAGTACTAATGATTCATGTTCTGTATATCCTGCCCTACAATGGCGTTAATATTTGGTTGTCATGTCTATACTTCGTTTTTAAGCATTATTGAAAAAAAAAATAGTAAATACTAATATTAACCACTAAGTACATAACTATTATAAAAAAAGCTAAATAATTATACGATTGCATACTTAAAAAAGACACGTCACCTCACCTCACCTCACCGTCAGCATTAGAGTGAATGCTAAACAAACGAAGAATAAGAACTAACAGCGATAAGACCGCCTGTTGCTACCTTTATCTACATTGTAAATCGGTTTTAGGGTTCCGTACCCAAAGGGTAAAACACGGGACCCTATTACTAAGATTCCGCTGTCCGTCCGTCCGTCTGTCACCAGGCTGTATCTCACGAACCGTGATAGCTAGACAGTTGAAATTTTCACAGATGATTTATTTCTGTTGCCGCTATAACAACAAATACTAAAAACAGGATAAAATAAAAATTTTAGTGGGGCCTCCCATACAACAAACGTGATTTTTGACCGAAGTTAAGCAACGTCGGGCGGGGTCAGTACTAGACATGTGCGCCGCGCCGCCGCGCCGCCGCCGCCGACGATTTTTCCACGCCGCCGCCGCCGATAAATTTGACCGGCGTATAATCGGCGTGGAAAATTATGATACCTATCGTGTCTTATTCCATGTTGCGTAGTGAATAGATAGTATCAGAGGTACAATTTAAAGATCCTTATGCTTTTTCGCTTATTATTTGCCGGTGAACCAAATTAGCATCATTTTTGTCGTTGCGGTGTTAGCTGTGATAACGATTTAGTGTTAATTTAAACAAGATCTAGTTTCTGGGTCTCAGGTTATTATTTGATATTTTTTCACACAGCTTTTTTGTAGAACGTAAATGAAATTGTATATTGTGTGATAAATAAATATGATTTATTTATTTATCTCATAATATACAATTTAAAATATAAATAAATATGATTTATTTATTAATCACATAATATACAATTTCATTTAAAATTACACACGATCAATTCTTAGTAATTTTATGGTGATTATCAGCTTCTTGTACTTAACAATATACAGCGTGACCTTAGCCATTGGAAAAACCCTGAAATCCCACGTAGGGTTTCTTCTAAAGGGGCCCACTGATTAACAGTCCGCCAGACGGTATCGGCCTGTCAGTTGTTCGGAACTGTCAAAATTTTGTTCTAACTGCCAGGCCGATACCGTCCGGCGGACTGTTAATCAGTGGGCCCCTTAAGAAATGCTCTAACGGTAATATTTTTTTATATATAAGTTATTTCCAATAATCGACAACAAAAAGAAACATACTGTATTAATCATTGGCAGTGCTTTTGACAATTTGTTTGAAAATGTGCAGCAATGATGACATTGATGATTATCAAAAGTTCTAATACTCGGAATCTTATTAATGTCATAAATAAAAAAGATAATCAAAACGGTCGAAGGTTTCATACTATTTATTACCTCAGGAGCTACTAACACATACAGGTTGCTCCAAAGTAAAAAAAAAATGTAATTTGTTAATTTCTTCGGAACCGCTTCACCGATTGTTATGATAATTTGTATACTGGTTCTAAATACCCTAATGCATATGTACATTTCAGCTTTGTCCAATGGCTAGGGACACCCTGTATATTTCAATCAAAATTATAAAAATCAGTCTAAAGCTTCGCAATAAGCTATAACTATAAACTATAAACAATTATACCTAGGTACTTATAGGAACTTAAATCACCAACTATCATCACTAAGCTAGCAGTAAAGAAAACAAAGTAGACCTTAAATAGTATTCCATAAAACGGGACACTTCAAAGACATTCTGTTGAGCGAATTAACCTGCCAGAGATGTTTTCTTTCGAAAACGATGACATCTTTAATCTAATCTAAAATTACATTTCTGTTAAACTTCAGTTCAGACAAATGTAAAGTATGTAGTCCATCATTATTTCGTAACAAATCCTAGGTGAGGCGACAGCGGCTGGGAAAAGTCAATATACATAGATTTAAGACTTAACTTATAAAGATTTTTTTTGTGTTTTATTTGTATTCCGCTTACAAAGTAAGTAAAAATACTGCCTAAAATGTAGCGATTTAAAGTATCCTTTTTATTTTAATATTTAAACATACCGTTGGTAACCGTTAGGTTGGTATTGGTAATAAATGGTTGTCAAGTGTCATAATGGGATATAATTTTCGGCAATAATTTAGAAAACACACATAATATGTTTTGGATAGCCTAGTAAATACTCAGAAGGCTTTAATATAGAGTTTCTACAGCCACGTTCTCATGCAGTATGAAAAATTATGCCACGCCGATTTCACGCCGATCACGCCGCCGCCGCCGGTTAAAAAATCATCGGACGCCGCCGCCGGTTAAAAAATCATCGGACGCCGCCGCCGATGATTTTGCCATCGGCGCACATCTCTAGTCAGTACTTGGATGGGTGACCGTTTTTATAAATAATGGTACGGAACCCTTCGTGTGCGAGTCCGACTTGCACTTCGCCGGTTTTTTTTAAATTTGTTTTTATGTTTGTGGTGTAATAAAGAATATTTTAGAGTCAGACCAAGAAAAGTCTACAGCAATTTTGATAGCACACGCAGTGCAAGTGTTATTTATATGTCATAATTTCATAGAAGCGACGTTTGAAATAATACTTGCACTGCGTGTTCTATCAAAATCGCTATAGATTTTTCTTGACCTAACTCTACTTTAAATTACAAAGTAAGGCCTAAATTATAAAATAAGGCCCATCAATGTTTTTTTTTTGTGTTTATTAAACTTGATATTTTGTCTATAGTATTAGCGGACATGGCCTCAAAATTTAAACCCGCTTAAGAATCGGGCCTTATTTCGTGCATTATATACAATACTACCCATTTTTGTGTAGTCATTATTTATACTATAGAAGCATTGTTTGAGTAGCCAATTATTTAAACAGTATTTTTTTAAAGGGCAACGGTGGCAATATTTTAAGGTCTGGATAATAAGATACAGATCTTAATAAGGATATCAATGTAAGTGAATGTTACCATGACTACTGTAACTGGCCATATGCCTATTACGTAATATTAAGCTCATTTATCAATATAAAACTTACATTTTAGCGGTGAAGGAAAGCTTCCGGGAGCTTCCTTGCCGTTCGTGCGTTTACGTTCTTGATTTTCATTGAAATTTCTAAAAATGGTAACTCGAAGCACTTGATTTCATAGTCTAGTCTTTATCATATGTATCCACGATTAAATGAATTGCTAATTAACTTAGTAAAAACAAAATAATAACAAGAATTTGCTTAGGAAAACAAATATTGTAAGGTTGTTTACATTGACTTTGACAGGTATAGGCGCGGTGACGTCTAGGTATCGTTTTAAACCGCAAAATTCAAAAAGCGTGAGGTAGATAAAAGGTTACAATGATTAAATAATTAACTTCTATTATATGTTTAATACATTATTATAAAAATAAACATGAAATACCTCAGTACGGACGCTATATTTGGAATCATAAAGGGAAAGATGTTAACTCAAACATACTTTCGGTTGCTTTAGTGTGCGTAGGTATCTTTGAAAAATAGCTTCATCAGCATTAATAGATTATGAACGTTAAAGTGTAGGACATAAGGCTTATGTCAACAAAATAGGATTTAAATATTTGAATTTCGAATTCTGTCGCCAGTTTTATGATCGTATTGTTCGGGTATGGTTCCGTTGGGTTCGCCAGATTATGAGCCTTAATGAGTGGGACATATGACTTAGTAAACAAACAAGGATTTAAGATCTTTACTTCTAAGAGGATCATGTCGCTATTTTTATGACTGCATTGATAGCCTCCACCTTGCTAACATTAAACGATTATGAGTATTAATATGCAGGGAATAAGCACTTTCGAATAGTAAACAAACGGGGATATATGACTCTTCTTCTTGAAGCGTTGAAACGTTTGTCGCCATTTGGATATTATATAAGGCTGAGCGGGCCTTGCTTACGGACTTATTCATTCTCTAATCTTTGGCTAGCAATGTCCCTGGCTTTGAGCGTACATAACGCTGGTGGGTGAAGTTTCTCTGCTACTTTTTCTGTGTTTGGGTTTACCTGGAATTATCCTAGTAAATTTAAGCTTGGAGATTGTGTGTCTGTGCTTGATTGTACGAAGATAATATCTATCTTTGTGGAATTAAGTTAGGACTATGGCGGAGTTTCTTTGCTTTCTTGTGTGTGGGTTTCATCGTGAAGTTTTCTATACTGTGTTTCTGGGTTCAGCTTTGGGGGTACAATACCGTTACAAAGCGTGGATTCAGAATGGCAGTGTTTAAGGGAATTTCATGGTTTTGTTTTATTTTGCGTGCGGTTCTTTTTGTAAAAGTAAACTTCGATATTCTCATACCTTTCTAAGGTACCTATTTGCTACTTTTAAAGCCAGATCATTGCTTGGACTGACAGTTTGTCCGACTAAGCGCTTCCCACCTTGCGGTGTTAAAGGGGAACGGTTAGGAGTCTTTTGCTCCAAGTGTGAGAGAGCTTGGCATTCCCTTTTATACTTGCACAAGGGATGAGCATCTCACTGGTCTCAAAGTCCAGCTGTTGAGATGGATGTGGGGACGTCACGTGTGCGTCATCCGGAGTAATCTGGGCCCACTGAAGTCGGCAGTAATTGAGGCTAGGTCCCCGCTTAAATATATTTATCTATTTCGGTGCATTGGTACGTGCTTGTGCTGGTTGCAGGGCGTGACTCTGTCGTGATTGATATCATATCTCACAGTTTAGGTCGTGGCAGAGTTTCTCTTGTGATTGGTGCGGGTGTGTGCTAAGGGTATCGAGCGATTATATACACGGAATAGGGCGGCCTACTTCCTACCTCTTAGCCCGCGGGCGTAGGAAGGGGGGTCAAAAACACCGGCCTGTAGGTTGCCTTATCGGTTTCGCCTGCCGAACGATTACAGCTTCTCGTAGGGACAACACTTGTGTATATTACAAAGCATTAGGTCGATGGTAAGAACGAACTATGCTTTGAATATACTAGATTAGGGCCTACGTTTACGTTTAGGAATAGGGTAGAATCACACACTAAATATGGGGCTTCTGTTAGGTTGGTATATATTTCTCCTTTTAAGGACTTCATATATGGTATCATTATTTTAAGTCATGCGGTAAGGTGGTTAATCGTCTAAATCTCCTAATATTTTAATTTATCTGGGTAAAAAGGTAATATTTCAATTTTATCTATCACAATTCTGGTCTTCTGGGGTAGAAATGAAGTACTGGGTATTGTAATCAGGTTTCTAAGGTATTTACAAAACAAATTCTTTAATATCAAGCTGGGTTTAGGAACACAGACTTTTCTGAGATAGAAAATCGAAGAAAGGATTGTTTTAGGGACCCTTTGGCAGGCAGAAGTAATCCAGAGGATGTTTCGAGCTAAATATATCTACTCGTCTTGATATTCTTAGTCTTATAAAGTTTAATTTTTAACAAATAAACTTAGTACTTCGTTTATACCTCTAAAAATCAGATTTACTGTTTATACTCTTAGTTCTGGGAAATGGGATGAAAGGATTCGTATCCTTAGCTTTTGAATGTAAAAAAGATTAGTAATTTTGATGACTGATGGATACTTTGACACTTCTTTTCATCATCATCTAGGTGCGCTTATCTTACGAAGTGTTGGTCATAGCCCTTCCGGCTAAAATGGTAGGCTAGGTGTTTCGATTGATTTTGTAATCGGACTAAGAGTTCCCAGACTTGCATCGGACATACGGAGTAGCACGTGTGAATAAGTCACACATCGCTTAGAAGTTGATAGTTAACTGTAATTATCCTTAAAATCCTAGGGAGTAAATGAGCTTACCTCAGGAGTGCTACTTCTATGTTATCCCGGGGACTTAATAGGCGTAGCAGGATTTTATTAACAAATATTTTTATATTTATATTATCAATTATCATATATACGCTGCATATCTTCAATATCATTCTAGTTTTGGTTCTCTTAACATTATTTACATTACGCCATAAAACTCGTAGTATTTCTTATAATTAAATAAAAGGGTTTCATTCTATTTCTTAGCTACGTAATAAATTATCTTAGTATTTTAGATATTCCTTCATTAAAATCTAGGTAGGTAAAAATAATATCTAAAAACAGAGTCCAAAATTTAGCTAGTACTCATTAAAGAATCTAGGTTTCCGCGGTTCACTTCGATGGGGTCCTAACTGCTAGCTAGACGACCACGACAAGGCCAAATTATAGGGGTAATTATTAAGGGGGGGTTTATTATATGTATTTATAAAGTGGGGTTTATATATTTATTTGGGGAGGGTACACTACCAAACAAACAAATGTGATAGAATTTGCCAGCTGGCATTGTAACATTCAGACAGTTACCTATGTACCTAATCTGAAATATGAATAAATTAGTAATATTTTAAACAGGAAAGTAAACCGAATTTTGGCCTTTTGCTGGACACAATCACAATAGTAATTTGTTTTACAAGAGGGCAAAGTTTATCGCCACCGGTTGATGCATTTGCAGCACCAATGGTAGAAAATGCAAGCTCATCATCAACTGCATAATCGACGTTTGATATGACTATTGAATCCGAGCTTTTTGATCATGAATCATGATAAAACAAAATTTTAGAAGGTCGCAGAATAGTGGATTTAAAATATTTATTTTCTGTGATCTCAAATATCAGGCACGATCATACAAATTGTACATTTGCTGATCTTGCCTTTGTCATTGAAAGACGTAAGGGTTTACACAGAGAATATATATTTAAGTGTAATATGTGCAAAAAAAAGGAAACGATACACTCTGAAGACCCAAAAAGAAAATGTTAGTAAATACTGCTCCTCCCCATGGTTACTTGGTTCCTTATTCAACCTACCTGAAATTAAACGAGTAGGTTAGTAAATTATATCATTTTACATTATAAAGTTAAATGTTTAGGTATCTCAATCACTTACTCACTGGTGGACATGGACGCAAAATTTTTGCCCATCTACTTATACTATCTTATAAAAAATGAAATTTTGAAAGTTAGCACGCTTAAAGTTCGTTTTTTTTGCATTAAGGTAACAGATTTTGACATGTCTTATTAAAAATTACCATTGAAAAATAAGTCATAGCAAATATGTTAGAATTATAAATCATATTAATCATATTAACCTTTAACTGCCGACCTGGTTTTTACGTAGCACTTACACCGATGTGGTGTCTGAGAAACGTACATTTATTTATACTATTTATTATAATACAATTTAGATGCTTCCTTTTTTTTAGGTTTCTTATTGCGTGAACACTTATTAAACGTAACTAATTAAGGAATAATAAAAATAATACCAGCTTTATTTTGAGAATTAACAGCCTTTATTAAAGAGATCATAAAATCTTAGCACTAAATTTTAGGAACATTGTTCAGTCTCCATGTTTCATATAATATAACAAAAAAACATTATATTCTCTCACTTCTTGAACTAATTAACATATTGAAAACATAAAATCACTTCTAAACAAAAACATAAAAAAAATGACAACAGTCAGACTTGGCACATTTAATGGCCCAATTTGCAGTCATTGCATATCTGAAGGCAGCACGTAAGGCACATAGGTTTGTTGCATTTGCAACAAGAGTACTTCGTACGTCTTTTTAGGCGGCTTGGACATATGACACAAGTTTTGCGAACCTCTGGAGCCATATTTATGGCGTCTTTAGCTGGGGGCTCGGGCATATCAGCGGGTCCAATGACTCGCTCTATAGTGAGTCAAAAAAATCTTGGCTCTGATTCTGACGCTGACTTTGATCGACACTGTTCTGTGTTCTCTCAGCTACAGAATCACTTACGGGCTCTCCAATATCGAGGTGTGAGCTGCAAGAAAAAAAATGATGATGTAATTTATGACTCGTTTTTTTTTATTCAAAGAACCTTGAAAAAAAAAACAATACATACCTGCTAGGTTCTTGAAGAGCCCCCTCTGTTTGAGCATTCACAGTTCCCAACGTGTTCTGATCTTCCTCGTTATCAGATTGCTCTGAATTCGTATCGCAATCACTTTGTATGAAAAAATCTGGATCGGCATCACTGTCATCAAAGTTACTGCAGTCATCATCACTCTCAGCCACTAAATTTTCAATTATCTCTTGATCTTTTAAAGGCCTTACTCGTTTTGGATACCTAGGAGGTGCTGGAGCTGCTTTTCGTTTCCTAGAAATGCTTTGCTTTCTTCTAGGCATTCTGAAATAAAAAATATATACCATCAAAACCGACGTCACGTCAATAAGACACTATGAGTTTGTGCACTAAAACACCGAGGTGACGACTAACTGATGTGCGTATTATTTATACATTAACACCGTACTTACGTCTCTCAGACGGCGATAGCTCCGCTAGGGTCACGTACGCACTCGCCGGGCTCGTGGCGTCGACTGCCGGCTAGCAACGCGGAACGGGGAAGGTAGCGGGAGGGGGAGCACCGCGAGTCACGTAGTTTTAAAGTTAAGTTCAAAATAAAAGTAATGACGTCTGTGAGACGTATAGGTCGTCAGTTAAAGGTTAATGAGCAAGAGCACCCTAAACCGGCGAGCGTGTATGAGGAATGTTATGAATGTGAAGGAAGCGAAAGTGGTATGTCAGGATCGTAGCAAGTGGAAATCCGTGGTCTCTGCCTACCCCTCCGGGAAATAGGCGTGATTGTATGTATGTATGTATTAATCATATACTTTTTTATATTCTTTTGCTTTCATAAGTAATATAAACTAATTTTTGAAAGCGTTTTTCAATAATTATTAATAAAAAGACACGTCATGATTGTTTACCTTCTTTCTAATGCTAAAAAATAACGAACTATAATAACCGGGCCTTATTTGGTACAGAACCTTGATTTGATAGGTACATCGGATATTCTGGGCCCCTGAGTTTGTTACGTAAAGGACAAAATGGTGACATGTGGTTAGAGCTGATACTGTTAAACTAGTGGTTCTGTGCGCTAAGTATAAAAAATAAGCTTCAGCGAACTCATTAAGCCTAGAAAAAACCCTACACCCTACTGCCACTTAAGTCAGTCTCGAGTCTTTGAATCAATTTCCGTAGTAGTACTACTACTACTAAGGTACTAGGAGGTAATAAGGCCTATAGTAGGTATAATAAGGCCTACCTGAAAAATAATGTTCTTACAACAGTGTAACCGTGTTAGTTATTTGAGTAACATATATGTAAAAAAAACAGCAAACCAGTACATAAATTATATCTTATGTAAGTACTTCTTATGAATTACACTCTTATAAAGGTTTCGGCTAATTACGCTTAATTACTTGAATAAAGGTAGATGAATTGCGTGCGGTCCAATAGGTAACCACAACTCACGGAGTCCAAAACAATAAGCTGATCAGCAAAGTCAAGTAAACAAAGCCAAGTCACAGTAGTAGAAAGATTATCGAGTTCCGTAAACGTAAGCCGGGTCAAAAAATTCAATCGCAACACAGTAAGTAATAAGTGAACGCCTCGTGGCAGTAACGCACGAAAAATAACATTGCAAATTGTCGGCAATGAGGCGCGCGCGGGTGCAAGCGTACGCATCTGTGTGCGTGCATTACACACACAAATACAGTCTCTCACGCCCCGTCAGAGCGACGGGTATATTCAGCTTGAAATCTCAAAATTGACTTTTAGCTCAGCTCCCGTTTCGTCTTAATTGACACGACCTGCTTAAATGAAAAACCTGGTTAATTGACAAAAAATGGCCGGTCCCTTGAGATTGCAATTATCCAGGTTCCACTGTATTTATGATTTGGAGCAGTAAAAGGCCCGGTTAAGTTTGGCTACTTTCAAAATGTCATACTTTTATAAAGCCTGAAAAGCCTGACCAGGAATACAAGATCACGCGCCATGTTGGGGAATTTCACTGGAACAAATTTTTTCATACTATACTGAGCTATCACCTTGAGAATAACAGCGCTCTCTTGATGATGATCAATTGATCATATATTATATTACTGGTCAGGCTTTAAGTGTGCATGGATTCAAATTTCGCGTTCATGTTCGCTAGTACCATAAACATAACTGCAGGTTTATATTAAATACTAGCTTTTGCCCGCGACTTCGTCTGCGTGGAATTAGTGACAGCAGCTAAAGTAGGTATAGCGCCTGGATAATGCTAATAGCAATCATCCAATTCGCGCAATGCTTATTTCAATTATTAGGCAATTCATTAACTCTTTCAATTCCACCCCCCTTTGACCTCTCTTTCCGACATAAAAATTATCCTTTGTCTTTTCCCGGGACTCAAACTATCTCTATACCAAATTTCAACTAAATCGGTTCAGCGGCTTAAGCGTGAAGAGGTAACAGACAGACAGACATACAGACACACTTTCGCCTTTATAATATTAGTATGGATAAAAATAAGAAATATAATAATTGCAATGGGCTTTCTTTGGCGCAGGTATCAAGGTATTTTAATTGAACAATTGAATAAATTTGTTTGTCCGCAGGAAGGTGAATTGCTCCCAAGCCAAGACACAGTGGTATTGCCGACGCCGAGACAGCCTGATCTGTCCTTAGACGAGGAAGCCACGGATCCGATACCCACGAGAATCACGTCCAACAAGGTGATATATGTTCGCCACAGAATAATTTTATTTAAATGCCGCGCCGCCCTTAGTCGTCCTACCCCGTCGCCCCCGTACCGCGCAGGCGAGGACTCATTTAAGCGGTCGGTCTATAGTACCTAAAGACTCCCAAGCCTGACACAGTGGTATTGCCGACGCCGAGACAGCCTGATCTATCCCTAGACGAGGACGCCACGGATCCGATACCCACGAGAATCACGTCCAACAAGGTGATATATGTTTGCCACAGAATTAGCAGGAAATATTTATACTATCCTCAATTACTGTATCTTTAGGTGTTTTTAAAAAGCGTAAACATAATCTACGCTCAAATGGCTTACGAAGCCATTTGAGGTTAGATGAAAACATTACATGATCAAATAGTGTAGGTTTTAAGTCAGGTCGTTCAGTGACAGATCCAGGTGGTTTTGTATTTGGTTGGTTAATCAATAACCTACCCGAAAATGTACAAATTATTTGTTTACTTTTATTTAAGTACCTAAAGATACAGAGTATAAATGCAAACATGCATGATCTTATTTATGTTATTAGTAATTTTATGCATGTTAATAACACGCTGGTGGCCTGGCGGTAAGAGCGTGCGACTTTCAATCCGGAGGTCACGTGATTATTTCCAGATTATTTCAAATTGCAAAATAATTGGCGTTTTCTTTCAACTATCGTCATCTTGGCTAGGCCCCCAGATACTCTCGCCAGTTTCTGAAGTACGTGTCATACATAGCTGTTGGGCAAGCCCGAACCAAGTTGTCTTACTCTGTCTTTAAAACTTTTAAGATAAGATACACCACTACTGTCCCTTGCTATGTTATAGGTTTTGAAATTCCCTCATTATATATACACTGAGGACGCATTAAATAATTATAGAACTTTGATACCTAAATATTTTGACACAATAAAGCCTTTGCCGTACTCAGAAGAGTCATACCTAGTTATGTCTTGATGAACCTTAGAGGCTTAGATAGAGAGTAAAATTAAGTGAAAAAAAGCGGCCAAGTGCGAGTCGGACTCGCCCATGAAGGGTTCCGTAGCAGCAAGTAACAAAATAAAATTGCGGTTTACGATTTATGACGTATTAAAAAAAAAACTACTTACTAGATCTCGTTTAAACCAATTTTCGGAAGTTTGCATGGTAATGTACATCATATATTTTTTTTAGTTTTATCATTCTCTTTTTTTCGAAGTTACAGGGGGGGGGGACGACGACGACACATTTTACCACTTTGGAAGTGTCTCTCGCGCAAACTATTCAGTTTAGAAAAAAATGATATTAGAAACCTCAATATAATTTTTGAAGACCTATCCATAGTATATACCCCACACTAACACGTATGGGTTTGTAGAAAAACAATTTGAGTTTCAGTTCTAAGTATGGGGAACCCCCAAAATTTATTGTTTTTTTTCTATCTTTGTGTGAAAATCTTAATGCAGTTCACAGAATACATCTACTTACCAAGTTTCAACAGTATAGTTCTTATAGTTTCGGAAAAAAGTGGCTGTGACATACGGACAGACAGACAGACATGACGAATCCATAAGGGTTCCGTTTTTTGCCATTTGGCTACGGAACCCTAATTACCTATTTTGTCGTTCTGAAAACATTTTTTATCCACCAATTTTTCTCCAGGTGGCATCAGTAAGCCAGCTGTCCTTCATGGTGCGTCCAGACAGCTTCGAGCGCGGCCAGCTGCGTCTGACTTGCATCTCTTCTGTGCACTCAGTGTACAGCGAGCGAGCAGAACTAGTGATCAATGAGGAGCGACCCCAGATCGCGTCGGTGCTGGGCACTAGAGACCGAGCAGGTGAGTGTAGTATACTGTGGCTACTAGTAGCATTGGTCGGTTTGTACAGTCACGCTCCGTCATTGTTGAGCCATTTAGGGTTCTAGCTAAATTGGACATTCTATAGCGAAAGTATTAAATAACCAATTTAGCTAGGACCCTAAATGGCTCAACAATCACGGAGCGTGACTGTACATACTAGGGTTCTAAGGCTGCTTTTTGACTAGAGATGTGCGATATGTTTGTTAAGAACGAATAGAATCACATCATTTGTTTTCCTCGCTCAGCGATTCTATTGGTTCTTAAAAACACATCCCTCGCGCATCCTCGCTAATCTCTGGTCGAAACGCAGCCTTAAAATAGCGAACAGGACTAAATTAAATTAGATGTCTACTTGTAGAAATAAAGAGAATAAAAGATAAATAATGATACATAAACAGTAGGTACCCGGGTCAATTTCAACAGTACTAGTTTTTTGTGTCATTCCGGTGTAATTCTTTATTTACGTTTCTTCGATGTTTCTTTTAATGTCAATCGACACCTCAGACTGTTCTTTGATAAGCCTCTTACAGAGCACTTGATATCTTAAGCCTTTTGAGAATTATCGGAGATTAAAAAAATTTACTCGCACGTGAATGATAAGTATACACAGGAATGATATAACACTCCACCTGAATGACATTTTTCCACCGGAATGAAAAGAATGACTCGCACGTGAATGATAAGTATGCAAAGGAATGATATAACACTCCACCTGAATGACATTTTTCCCAACGGAATGAAAAAAATAAACACAGGAATGATATCTATACACTAAAATGAGAAAAATGCCTAAATCAGCCAAGTTCAATAATTAACCGAAAATTTATTTCGAATGCCCATGTTCTATCTAGCATATCGAGTATTTCTTTAAAAAGTGCCACTTTTACTAAATTATGGGCACAATTACAATTTATCGTACTTCTACTCGAGATAACAAGCTCTTTCAATTTAAAAACGAAAAAATTGTCCCACAAATTTAATAGGTACAATTTTAGAATTTCCATTTGAGTTACCGCAATACAAAGCCTATAGAAATAAGCAATACAGTAGAAAGTACAGTACGACGATGAAGCTCACGAATTTCCTGAAACTGCGCCAGTACCGTAGACCGGGGTGACTTTGGAAAATTTGGGGTTACTTTGATAGATTTAAAACGGCCATAGAATTACCATTATTCATTATTTCCTGAAAATGTTCCTGTAACTAGTTAGATTACTATATATTCATATTCACCTATTGTAAAAAATCTCGCATAAATATATATTATGGCTTAAAAACTAGAATTTTAAAGTCGCCCCTGCATTTGAAAGTCACCCCGGTCAATGGTAATAAAGAAGTCGTTTTACATGGATGATCTAATGGTAGGAAATGAAAACATAGAAGAAACGAAGAAAATGTGCCAAGAAATCAAAGAAATAATGAGAAGAGGAGGATTTCAAATGCAAAAATGGTCTAGTAATTCCGATGAAGTTTTAGAACATTTGAAAGAAGACAATAGTACAAGAGACACGCTAGAAATCAAAATGGACAAAATAATAAAGATTCTTGGTTTCACCTGGAATAGACAAGACGATACGTTTGAAATTACAGTAAACTTACCTGAGATGAGAAGTCCTATAACAAAGAGGTCTGTACTTTCTGATGTTGCTCGTCTGTTCGACCCTTTTGGGTGGCTAGCACCTGTAATAATAACTGCTAAAGTTTTAATTCAGAAGTTATGGTTGAGTCATCTGGGTTGGGATGATGAGTTACCATCGGACTTGACAGACGAGTGGATTTGCTATAGGGAACAACTGATACATTTACAAAACGTCAAGGTTCAGCGTTGGTTAAACATGACACGAGAAGATGATCACATTGAGCTGCACGAATTTTCAGATGCATCCACTCAAGCTTATACAGCCGTGACGTACTTGAAGGTTGTTAGAGGTAGTGTAGTACACGTCTCTATGATCGCGTCTAGAACTAAAGTCGCACCATTGAAGCAACTTTCTGTTCCAAAATTAGAGCTTTCTGTGCAGCCTTATTAGCAGAATTGATCAGTGATGTCGCAGAAATTCTGAAGATTCATAAAAATAAAATATTTGTTTGGACGGACTCAATGGTCGTACTAGCTTGGCTGCAATCTCAAACTAGTCGCTGGAAAACATTTGTAGCAAATAGGACAGCAGATATTACACGATTGATAGATAATGATCGTTGGAGACATGTGCAATCTGCTGACAATCCTGCGGACATCGCGACAAGAGGAGTCAAAGCTCAAGAATTAGCTACACAAGATCTGTGGTGGAGTGGGCCAGAATGGCTTAAGAGAGATCAAGTTGAATATGAAAAAAGAGAAATTGCACAAACAGAATTAGAATCAAAAACGACATGTCATGTACTTGTAGATGAAAAGCCTATATGGGAGAGATTTTCAACAATGTCACGAATGAAGAGAGTGCTAGCTTATTGTAGAAGAATGTTGACCGAAAGAAAAAGAGAACTAGAAGAGACTTAACAGTTAAAGAAATGGAAAAAGTGGAAGAACAATGTATAAGGTTCTATCAAAATTTAGTATATGGAAAAGATATAAACGATTTGAAGAAAGATGGAAGAGTTAAGAAAAGAAGTACCCTAATCACACTTGCACCATTCTTAGACGAGAAAGGTTTGCTAAGAGTGGGAGGACGTCTTCAAAATGCCTCAATGTCTGAAGAGACAAAGCATCCAATTATTATTCCACGCAACCAACATATTACAAAATTAATTGTTAATGAGGCCCACACTAGAACACTTCATGGTTGGAACCAGTTAATGATGACTTACGTGAAAACCAAATATTGGGTTATCGGCTTAAAGTCATCCATTCGAAAGTGCATTTACAATTGCAAGACCTGTGTTGTAGACAAAGCTAAAGTCAAGAATCAGTTCATGGGCCAGCTGCCAACAGTCAGAGTTAACCAAAATCGTCCCTTTTTAGGGTTCCGTACCCAAAGGGTAAAACGGGACCCTATTACTAAGACTTCGCTGTCCGTCCGTCCGTCCGTCCGTCCGTCTGTCACCAGGCTGTATCTCACGAACCGTGATGGCTAGACAGTTGAAATTTTCACAGATGATGTATTTCTGTTGCCGCTATAACAACAAATACTAAAAACAGAATAAAATAAAGATTTAAATGGGGCTCCCATACAACAAACGTGATTTTTGACCAAAGTTAAGCAACGTCGGGAGTGGTCAGTATTTGGATGGGTGACCGTTTTTTTTTTGCTTTTTTTTTTTGCATTATGGTACGGAACCCTTCGTGCGCGAGTCCGACTCGCACTTGCCCGGTTTTTTTAAATAGTGGCGTTGACTATGCTGGACCTATTTTAATGAGAACATCTAAAGGCCGAGGACATCATGCGACCAAGGGATACATTTGTTTGTTCGTATGCATGGCTACGAAAGCTATTCATCTTGAGGCTGTATCGGATCTAACTTCACAAGCTTTCATAGCTGCTTTTAGAAGATTTGTTGCGCGCAGAGGCCATTGTAAAGATATTTGGAGCGATAATGGTACCAATTTTATTGGTTCTGCTAAAGAGTTGAAATACATGTTCGAACCTGGGAAAAACAATTTAGCCAGCGAGGTGGCAGAACTGCTAGCGACTGAAGGGACAACGTGGCACTTCATACCCTCAAGAATGCCTTCATACGGAGGCCTGTGGGAAGCGGGAGTTCAGTCTGCCAAACGACATTTAGCCAGAGTAAATAAGGATACTAAACTGACTTATGAAGAATTAGCGACTCTGTTGACCCAGGTCGAGGCCTGTCTAAATAGTCGTCCTCTTTGTGAAATAGACAGTACCACAAGAGTCCCACTGACGCCAGGACATTTTTTAGTGGGTGAGCCCTTGGTCAGTGTTCCAGACTTAAATTACGAACACAAAAAAGTCAATATACTTACCAGATGGCAGTTAGTACAGAAGATGACACAGAACTTTTGGCGCCAAGGTACAGCCGGAATCTTATTTAGTCGGACTTGGCGGGGGCATGGCAGTGCCCCCAAATAATACTTAAACACAAAAGTGAAGCTACTTTTGATATCATTCCGGTGTTATTTTCATTCTGGTGGGTATTAAAGCCATTTTACTACACCGAAATCACCGGAATGAAATTGGTGGAATGATAAACCGAGGTGAAATAAAATTATAAAAAAATAACTAAATCCCACATTCTTTAACTATCGCGACATTTAAACTCACAAGTACAAAATACACGATCTGTAAATATTTGAAAAATAACAAATATGAAACAAAAAACATATAGCAAACTCCGGAATGATATTTTTTTTGTCCCCGTAACATCGAAATGACATGACTCACGTGTGTAGCGGATCTATTCGGCATCACGTCGACGTCTTCTTGCGGTGAGAGCCGCGGCACAACTGACTCTCAAAGTGCGCAGGAGGCGGGGGGGCGTACGAAATCAAACTTAGCCAATAACCGTCGACGAAATTTGTCCGCGGTAATAAGGATTATTTTGCCGGACAAATTTCTTTACGCATAATAAGGGGGTTTATTAAAGAGTTAGTAAGCAAGTAATATTTAAAAGGGTTCTTTATTGATATGGTATTATAATGAACTAAAAACTAATTTGATATCTTGTATAGTTTTAGAGTTATGCGGCATTAAACAAGAATAACTGGGTTCCGGACAACCCACCTGAATGAAAAATTGGGCCTTTATCTTTTTTTTTCAATGATTAAATTATTACATATTTTAATATTAGTTATTGCCCGAGGTCGATAGCTAAGAGATGTTTCCAAAAAAAAATAGTATATGACTATTTTGACTTTCTGCACCAGCGTTTTCAGTCTTGCCATCAAATTTTATTGCTTGGGATATTCACCCACCCATGATTTTTTCTCAGAAAAATAGGAACCCGTAATAACCCGTAATTTCAAAACGGGGAATAAATTAAAGCCAGCATAACATATCCGCAAATCTTCGAACGCCTAAATGGAACGCACAAATCCTAGCTACAAAATCACGTTCGGAAACCTTACTGAAACGGTGTAAACTCGGAATGCTGCGCCAGCCTCTAAATCCCGAACGGGCAGTCAATGTAGGGATTTCTGCCGAAGTGGCCGGGCATTTGCTATAAAACATCGATGTTGCACAACCCATGGCGTGGCTAAAGGTGAATGTTCACGTATGCACTGGACAACGTTCGTAATTTGTATATATGGAACTGTGTATATTTCACACTATTTTGTCGTTACTTAACTTATAACTTGTACTACCTACACATAGCTATCACACGCGTTTGTGTAATAGCTAGTATGTTACTTCGATTTATTCGATATTTGTTTCTGAATCGCTCATTTCATTTTTTCACGCATAAGTAACAACTTTACGCATAAGTAAGCGCGTCGTCGTTAGTCGTCGGCGATAGTTTCAGGCAACTAGAGTTAGACCAAGAAAAGTTTGCAGCGATTTTGATAGCCCACGCAGTGCAAGTGTTATTTATACGTCATAATTTCATAGAAGTTTGACGTTTAAAATAACACTTGCACTGCGTGGGCTATCAAAATCGCTGCAGACTTTTCTTGGTCTAACTCTATTTATCCTTATAGACCGACCTTAAAAGGTCGCCCGCGCGCGAAATTTAAAACATAATGAAACGTTATGAGCCTAAATATTTCCAAGAACAAGTGAAATGTTATAAACGCGTGTCACTTGTTTTGCTTTGTACTCGTAACCCCAATCGCACATGTTATTTCTCTCCGACCACATGGTCCGATAGCATAGTCCGACATGTCGGAGTGCAAGGATTAATAATTCCTCGTTCGACCACTCGGACAATAAGGAATTTTATATTCTACTTAGTTTGACCACCGAACCACAAAGAATTCTAAAGTTCCACTTAGTTCGAACATCGAACTAGGTTGAATTCTAAAATTGCACTTAGTTCACACATCAAACAACTGAGAGATAGCCTTAAATTGCTATTGCACCGCAGCTACACAAATAGACCTGCTTGAATGCTCTGCGCAGCTATTATCAGTCAAATATTTGCCGCCGGCCGCTGTTTCGCTGTTTGTTCTGTATATCCCAGCAGCGGAGGTAATATTTAGTGTATGGCGATATTGACGATGCGTCGTGTTGACTTGGCGATTCTATCGAACATGCGACTGTGGAATTGACATTTTGTGAACCGACACGAAAATATTTTCAATTTTTATATATTTAAAATAGGTAACTTTATGTTTTTTTTTTTTTTTTTTTTTTTTTTAATTTATAGTAACAGGAAAGAATTAAGTAACTTAAAATTAAATAAATTAGTACCTATAAATACAGTAAAAAAATATTTTTTTTTAAATTATATTTTTTTTTACTTTTGTCGATTTTATGAGTTGTAATTTGGAGGTCCGAGCGATGCGAGTACCAGCCTTACCAAGTGTTGAGAATATAAAAAATAGGTATTTTTGGTGATTTGACGAACTCGGCTTCGCTTCGCTTACTTCAATACTTTACGATATGTCTGGCCTAATGACTCTAAATGAAGTCGATATTCCTGACTTCGAATCCTGGAAAAGACATTTTTTGTGTGATTAGCTGGATGGAATATTAATTATTCCTGGGTCACATGTGTTAATTTGTCACTATCAAAAATCTTTACTTCCGTAACTTCCGATAACTTCAGTCCACATCAACAACTATGGTCCAAATTCAAGTTCGTGTAAAATATGCATACATTAAATAATAATAATACTTTCCACGGCCGATACGGCCACGGCGACTGCTATCAACTCCGTTGCTGTCGTTGGTGTACTCGCAAATGGCTGACGTAACCAATCTTGTTTGTAAAAGTTCGCCGCAGGTGGTCTGGCATTTATACATAAAGAGCGAACGTATCAAATCAATATCAAAACCAATTAAAACCTTATCACATATCAAACATAGAATCAGCTTCCTGATTACAAGTCAACACGTCCGACATGTCTCGACATGAGCCGCCGGGACGTGTCTACACGCGTGTAATCAACCGCATATTGTCTCATTTCACGGTTTACCCGCATAATTATGGCACGACCAGTCGGCGGATGAAACACCGCACCAAAAGTATCCGCACCATAGAATATTTTTCCAAATAGATTCTATAATTTTTCGGGTTTAATAACTGATATACTAGTAGTCGCTGCTCTCGTTAATTTTTTAGGGTTCCGTGCCTCAAAAGGAAAAAACGGAACCCTTATAGGATCACTCGTGCGTCTTTCTATCCGTCTGTCACAGTCCAAAAGTACTGGACCAATTAAGATGAAATTTGGTACACATGTAAATTCGTGACCCAAAGACGGACATCTTACGTAAAGAAATGAATTTTAAACATGGAGTCCACTTTTGGGGGGTAAATGAGAAAATTAAAAAATAATGTTTTAAAACTATATCGTGTATATCAAATGAAAGAGCTCATTTTGAGAATCTCAAATATATGTTTATTTGTAATTTTAAAATAAATAGTTTAGAAGTTATTTAAGAAAATAGCCTTTATCTCCGAAACTAATGGGTCTAAAATTAAAAAAAATATATTATAAATATTTCTTTACCTATAGATGACAGGAAAACCTATTAGAAATACGCAGTCAAGCGTGAGACGGACTAATTACTTAGTTTTTGATCCGACCCCTACGGGTTTTTTTAAAGGAAATTCACTCGCGTTTCACACATAAAATACATTGTTAAAAATTGGGTAATGTACGGAACCCTTGGAACGCGAGTCCGTCTCGCACTTGGTCGGTTTTTCTACATATACCTTAATGGATAACCTTCTAACCACCGACAGGGCACCTTAGGCTGGTAAAGAAAGTCTAGTAAAAGTTTCGTGGTTTTCGAGACAATCGAACCTTAATGTCTTTTACGTGTCACGCACGCGTCAATACATATTTTGACTGGCCGCTAATCATTGCTATGATATACATATTCACCGAAAACTTCAATATTATTTGCTTGGTTACCGAGATGCAGTCCCATTTCAACTGAAAGTTCCGAGGCAAATTGCAGTGCAAGTCGTTTGCGGCAAATATTTGAATTGTAGAGTGGAATTGGTTCGCTTTCTGCGTGTTCTGTGAGTGTTTACAACGAGAAATAAAAATTCCCCGCTGTGGTTTCTAAACACCCCATTGAGTCGGTACACGAGTACATACTAGGTACGAGACACCTACATATACAGGATGACCTTAGCCATTGGACAAACTATGAAATCCCACGTAGGGTTACTTCTCAGAAATGCTCTAATGGTAATATCTTTTTGATTAGAACAAAAGATAAAAAAATAAATTATGAAACAAAAGTTATTTCCAATAATCGAGAACAAAAACAAACATACTGTATTAATCGGTTACATATCAGAATACCGAAAGTTGATTTACCTAATGTCGAATCACCTATGCTCGATTCACCTATTTTTTTAAACACCTAATGGTTTATTAACCTAAGCTCATAACACCTAATGAACGAATTACCTAATGCACGTTTCACCTATATTTTTTTTACCTAAGCTCAGAATACCTATGGTCGATCTACCTAAACTTGATACACCTAATGCTTGAAATACCTAAAACCGATTTACCTAATACATGAAACACCTAAAGCTGACATACCTAATGGACGATCCACCTAAAGCTGATATACTTAATGAACGATATACTTAAAGTTGATTTACCTAATGGATAAAATACCTAAAACTGTTATACCTAACGAACGAAATACCTAAAGTCGATATCCCTAAAGGACGGAATACCTAAAGTCGATATACCTAATCCACGTAATACCGAAAGTCGATATACGTAATGTACGATATCCCTAAAGTTGATTTACCTATTGAACGAAATACCTAAAGTTAATATACCTAAAGCACGTAACACATAAAGTTGATATACCTATTAGGTACTGTTAACTGTAAAAATATGGGTGCACAAATCATCTCAAAAATATGTCCCATAGCTCTTATGTCAGCGAATCAAGAACTATGGGACATATTTTTGAATAAGTTGGCTACACCCATTCTTATCGTAGAATATCTAAGGACGGGCTTTACGGGCACTAAAAATGGTACTAGTTCAGCGGTGTTACTCACGAATTCCAGCCAATCATGCAGTCTAACGCAACTAGTTGCGACCAATAGCGCGCGTAATGTGAACTCATCAACCAATCGCGCGCATGATGCGAACTCATCAACCAATCGCGCACATGATGCGAACTCATCAACCAATCGCGTTGTAGCGGTTTCACACCGCTATACTGGCCCCTGTCATGCCTCATTATTATTGCCCGTAAAGCCAGTCAGTCCCTAGATATCTATGTCAATGGCTTCACCGATATTTTTACTGTTGACTGTATGTAATGAACGAAATACCTAAAGTCGTTATAAAAAATCATTTACTGCAGATAATGTAAGTAAATATAGCATTAATAATAAAAATAAAAATAATATTATATCTAATTAATAGATACCTATAATAAAATTATTAAATGATAAAATTCATACATTTATTGATTAAATTCAGATTAAAATTAAAAACTCTAAAAGAAAAAGCAAAATATAGTTTAAATCATATAATGTTTATGCGCAGTCAAAAGTAAATTAGAATGTGAAACTTAAAACAGGCAGTAAGAAAAAACGCCTCTTCTTTGACAGGCGTTTCGACAGCTATTCCGTTCCATTCAGACAACTTATTAAGAACGGTTTTTCAATATTCAATATTAAAAAAATAAACGTGTTATAATGATGAAGAGGTAAGTAATAAAATATGAAATATGTATATTTTCTTACATTAACAGTAGGTTTTTATGTTGATTA
The DNA here is from genome assembly GCF_910591565.1 of Cydia splendana. Classification (NCBI taxonomy): domain Eukaryota; kingdom Metazoa; phylum Arthropoda; class Insecta; order Lepidoptera; family Tortricidae; genus Cydia; species Cydia splendana. Next base: position 4,802,238 of record NC_085968.1, read on the forward strand.
CGACGTTTAAAGGAAACTAATATTAACACTCATCAATAAGTAGTCATGAATTGGACAAGTATAAATTAAAAAAAAATTTAAAAGCTCTAGTTCGCGAAAACCAACTTTCTGCACGCTAAACAGCTACGTAAAGTAGCACTTTTTGAGCTGTATATAACTGTATAATTGTATATAACTGTGTTTATTTTAATTACATGTAAACTTATTTTTTTATCGCGTTCTAAAAAAACTATGGCCTTCTACCCTGGAATTACCCTAACTACAACATTTATGGCCACAAGTTCAAACCCTTGATTAAGCAATAAACTATTAATACCAATTTTCTTTTTGCTGATGTTGTCTGAAATTTTTTCATCACTTTATGAAAACATTTTCCTTAAAACTCCGGCATTCAATAATAGTCACACCTGATTGAAGATATTCGAGTTTATTATGGCCCAAATTTTGGAATGTAGGTACCTAAATTTATGGTACCTACAATAATGTAGGTACCCTACCTGTTTGAAGGTATTAGCTATAGGTATTTCGTTCGTTAAAACATATACCAGCCTTAGGTATTTCGTGCATTAGGTATATCGACTTTATGTGTTACGTGCGTTAGGTATATTAGCTCTAGGTATTTCGTTCAATAGGTAAATCAACTTTAGGCATATCGTCCATTAGGTATATCGACTTTCGGTATAACATGCATTAGGTATATTGATTTTAGGTATTCCGTCGTTTAGGAATATCGATTTTAGGTATTTCGTTAGTTAGGTATAACAGTTTTAGGTATTTTATTCATTAGGTAAAACAACTTTAAGTATATCGTTCATTAGGTATATCAGCTTTAGGTGGATCGTCCATTAGGTATGTCAGCTTTAGGTGTTTCATGCATTAGGTATAATAGCTATAGGTAAAACGTGCGTTAGGTAAAATGTGCATTAGGTAAAACGTTAATTAGGTGTTTCATGCATTAGGTTAATTGAGTTTCGGTATTATAAACTTAGGTCATTCAATGTTTAGGTAAAATGATCGTTAGGTAATTAAAAAATAGGTGAATGGAGCATAGGTGATTCGACATTAGGTAAATGAATTTTCGGTATTCTGATATGTAACCGTATTAATCATTGGCAGTGCTTTTGACAATTTGTTTGAAAATGTGCGGCAATGATGGCATTTGTCAAAACTCAGAATCTTATTAATGTCATAAATAAAAAAGATAATCAAAACGGTCGAAGAAGGTTTCATACTATTTATACCTCAGGAGCTACTGGTTACATATCAGAATACCGAAAATCGATTTACCTAATGTTGAATCACCTATGCTCGTTTCACCTATTTTTTTAAATACCTAATGACCAATTAACCTAAGCTCATAACACCTAATGAACGAATTACCTATTGCACGTTTCACCTACAATTGGTTTACCTAAGCTCAGAATACCAATGCTCGATTTACCTAAAGTTGAAACACCTAATACTCGAAATACCTAAAGCTAATATACCTAATACATGAAACACCTAATGTTGATATACCTAATGCACGAAATACCTAAACTCGGTATTCCTAATGATCGAATTGCCTAAAGTTAACATATCTACTGCACGAATTACCTAAAGTCGGTATACCTAATGACCAAATTACCTAAAGTTAACATACCTAATGAACGAAATACCTAAATTCGATACACCTAATGCATGAAATACCTGAACTCGATGCACTTAGTGAACAAAATATGTACCTAAAATCAAAAATATAATTATTGTTTAGTAGAATATTATTAGGACATAAGTACTTACAACATTTGGTATAAATTTTTTAGCCAAATCATTCAATTGACTTACTATTTTTTATTATAATATAAGGTCTAGTCATTATAGCGTGTTAGGTTAACTGCGACCAAACAGTGCCAAAACCGACTTTTATTTCATCGTCATGATGTTAACTTACAAAAATTAAGTTGTTGATAAGATAAGATAACTAATTTTGTATTAGACTTCAGAAATCATTCTACTACCTACCTAAAAAGCGTTTCAAAAAGTGTATTTTTAAGTTGTTATCCAAACAAACAGTTTCTACTGTAAGGTTGGGAAATCATACGATTTATTGGGTGGAGTTGCCACTTGATCATTCGGCAAAATGATATGAATTTTGTACTAGGTATATAGACTTTAGGTATTCCGTGCATTAGGCATATCGACATTAGGTAATGCGTGCAGGAAGTATATCAACTTTAGGTATTTCGTGCGATAGGTTTAACAGTTTTAGGTATTTCGTCCATTAGATAAATCAAATTTAGGTACATCGTTAATTAGGTATATCAGCTTTAGGTGTATCGTCCATTAGGTATATCAGCTATAGGTGATTCGTGCATTAGGTACAATAGCTTTAGGTGAAACGTGCAGTAGGTAAAACGTGCATTAGGTATATCGTGCATTAGGTATTTCGTCCATTAGGTTATTTAAGCTTAGGTATTATAAACTTAGGTCAGTCAATGTTTAGGTAAAATGATTGATAGGTAATTTAAAAATAGGTGAATCAAGCATAGGTGATTCAACATTAGGTAAATCATTTTTCGGTATTCTGATATGTAACCGGAGCTACTAACACATACAGGTTGCTCCAAAGTAAAAAAGTCGTAATTTGTTAATTTCTTCGTAACCGCTACACCGATTGTTATTGATACTTTGTATACTGGTTCTAAATACCCTAATGCATATGTACATTTCGGCTTTGTCCAATGGCTAGGGACACCCTGTATAGTGCTTGACTTACTTGTGTTTTTAAATGGATATAAGTAGGTACACTTAAATAAATAAAAAATACTCGAATAGAATACTAAAATCGGCCCAAACACACCACGCCTTAAGCTCAATTCGTTTATATAATGTTTGTGCCATTTAAAAGGAAAAGCAATATTTAACGAAGTTAAGGTGCAAACAAAGTGCAAAACGGCAAAGTTTCGAAGTTGGACCTCGGATTTGCGATTTAAATGGTTACATATCAGAATACCGAAATTTATTTTACCTAATGTCGAATCACCTATGCTCGATTCACCTATTTTTAAATTACCTAACGATCATTTTACCTAAACATTGAATGACCTAAGTTTATAATACCTAATCTCAATTAACCTAATGGATGAAACACCTAATGAACGTTTTACCTAATGCACATTTTACCCAACGCACGTTTTACCTAAAGCTATTATACCTAATGCATGAAACTCCTAAAGCTGACATACCTAATGGACGTTCCACCTAAAGCTGATATACCTAATGAATGATATACCTAAAGTTGATTTACCTAATGGATAAAATACCTAAAATTGTTATACCTAACAAACGAAATACCTAAAGTCGATATACCTAAGGGACGGAATACCTAAAAATCGATATACCTAATGCATGTTATACCGAAAGTCGATATACCTAATGGACGATATGCCTAAAGTTGATTTACCTATTGAACGAAATACCTAGAGCTAATATACCTAACGCACGTAACACCTAAAGTCGATATACCTAATGCACGAAATATCTAAGGCTGGTATATGTTTTAACGAACGAAATACCTATAGCTAATTTTTACCCGACTACGGCAACGCAAAAGGAGGGTTATGATTTTGACCGGTATGTATGTGGGTATGTATGTATGTATGTATGTATGTATGTATGTATGTTCATCTGTTTCCTCATAACTTCTAAAGTACTCATTATATCTATTAAGATTATGCCTAACTACCTTCAAACAGGTAGGGTACCTACATTATTGTAGGTACCAAAAATCTAGGTACCTACATTCCAAATTTGGGCCATAATAAACTCGAATATCTTTAATCAGGTGTGACTATTATTGAATGCCGGAGTTTTAAGGAAAATGTTTTCATAAAGTGATGACACTGGGTTAACGGTTTAACCGCTTAACCTCGGGTTAGTGGGATGATGCAAGTGGCCCTTAATGGTAAAGTGTGCAGATAAATGAAAATAGGTAGGTAATACTTACTTCTGTATGAAGAAGATTTAAAGCTTTGAATACAAAATAATACAGTTGTCTATTACACAATTATTGAATTACTTGTATTAAACGGTTTTATACAAATAATTCAATATTTGTGGAAAATTCTTACTCAATAATTTTCCACGATTCATATTTTATTGACAGATACGGCGATTCATATGTTATGAAAGACGTGACAGATAGACGGACGGACAGAGTCATAAGGGTTTTTTGTACGGAACCACCTTTTTGGTACGAAACCCTAAAAAGCATAATATGTATTAGGAATAGCGCTAAAATATATGCATGTAGTGACTGTTTACCGTTATTGCCATTATCTACTAGAGCCTATGCGAGCTGTCTTGCGAGCCCAATGGTCACGCTATTACGAAAAAAAAGTGCATGGACTTGTAGTATGAAGCCATATGACATATGAGTATAATTATTAATTTGTTGTGCTAACGGTACTTTCCAATCGTAGTCTGATTGTGGTCGACTAAAACTACGATACTATATCGTGTCGTGAATCAATCAATGCACATCGTAGATTTCGACGTTACGGCGCCGCAACGTGACACGACGTCGTAAAATGTCCAGACACGACGTCGTACTGTGCCGCGACACGACGTCGTATCGCGACACGATACGACGTCGTAACGTTACACGACGTCGCAACGTGAGACGATGTCGCGTCGTCTCACGATACGGCGTCGTATCGTGGGTATGTGTGCCGGCCCTAAGTAGATAACTTATTCAAAAATATGTCCCATAGTTCTTAATTCGCTGACATAAGAGCTATGGGACATATTTTTGAGATGATTTGTGCACCCATATCTTTACAGTTGACTGTACCTAATAGGTATATCAACTTTATGTGTTATGTGCATTAGGTATATTAACTTTAGGTATTTCGTTCAATAGGTAAATCAACTTTAGGGATATCGTACATTAGGTATATCGACTTTCGGTATTACGTGGATTAGGTATATCGACTTTAGGTATTCCGTGCATTAGGTATATCGACTTTAGGTGTTTGGTTCGTTAGGTGTAACAGCTTTAGGTAATTCATGCAGTCGGTATGTCAGCTTTAGGTAATTCGTGCATTAGGTATATCAAAATTAGGTGTTTCGTGTATTAGGTATATTAACTTTAGGTATTTCATGTATTAGGCAAATCGGTTTTAGGTACTTCAAGCATTAGGTGTATCAAATTTAGGTAGATCGACCATAGGTATTCTGAGCTTAGGTAAAACAATTATAGGTGAAACGTGCATTAGGTAATTCGTTCATTAGGTGTTATGAGCTTAGGTTAATAAACCATTAGGTGTTTAAAAAAATAGGTGAATCGAGCATAGGTGATTCGACATTAGGTTAATCAACTTTCGGTATTCTGATATGTAACCATTTAAATGTAGTTGAGCACCTTTACTCAAGTTTATGGTACGAGATCCGATTTATGAAAAGACTATCTGTGTCATTATATAGGTATTTATGTCATACAAGCAATGTTTGGATAAGAAAAGGTTATTAAAATAGCAGTCTGTTTTATGAACAAAATTTAAAAAACGACCAAAAATTTCGGTAGATGTGATATATTGTACTAAATTTAATAAACACGATTTAATATTACCATGCATATGTATTCCAATGTTAATTGAGTTCTTTAGAAAATACCTTGGTAATAAGTAACCTTCCAAGAACTCATTAATTTAGAAAAATGTTTTCATTGAGCGGAAACGTCTGAGTTTATAACAATCATCGAGTTCCAGAAAACAGAAATTCGTAGAAATCTCATAAAATATTCAATTATACAATAAATATTACCAAGCAGAAAATATAAGTCAATTTTATGATATTCAGAAAATTGCGTATTCCCGTATTACGAGCCCCGATGCAAATTATTTCGTCTAGTTCCACGCAACAATTTTGTTTATTCTAATAAATTTTACACATGAACATAAAATGACCCAGTAATGGGAACCATAATAGTAATGTTTAATGTAGTTTATTTTGATCGTATAATAAAATTGCATGAGACTTTTATTGCAGAAAAAACGTACTTTTCAAAAGCGTTGTCCAAATCGTATTGTCCTCTCCTACAGCACTGCTGCATGCATGGGCTCGAAACAAAATTGTCAGTACATTGGCAGAGCCCTGTTGCTTTCCCTAGTAATAGCCATTTTCACATATGTTGCAATCCTACCCGTCAATAAAAAAAAATCGTTATCTTTTTTCTTTCAGTACAAGCGGTATTTTCTTGTATTTGGATTTAGTTATTGCAGAGTATTACCATAAAAAATTAAATTACATTAGTATAAGCATTAAATATTAGTAATTTTAAAACTAAAACATTATTTTTGAACAAACGCGAGAACCTCAAAAAATGGTCTCACTAGACGAAAACATGTGCATCGGGGCTCGTAAATGATTGTAACAAACAATCTTAGCTATAGGTGTCAGATCTCGGAGCATAGCCTTAAGTAGGGCCCAGCTAAGTAAGTACCTATTGATTAAACTCGTGAGTGATTCCGTATTGAGAAACTCTGTAATTAAAACAAACTAAAATGTTACCTATGTTTAATAGTGAAAACTTTTGAAATTCGAATTATTAGTTTTTCATCGTTTGAAAAAAAAAGCAAATTTACGTGTCAACTGAGTTCCTGCTTCAGAATTGGTATTTAGTCTTACAATATTATAGTAATACACAATATTTATACACGTATTTTTATATTAGGAAAGGGCCAATGCTTTGGCGAACATATCCTTTCCTTTCAAAGAATCTCTTTCCCTTAATTCTTAAAAAAGAAAACATAAATCGGGAGTATAAAATAAACTAACTTATGATGACACCACTTGTAGTGAAGTGTAGAAAATCTATATGAAGGCCATGCAGTCATGCTTAGGTAAAGATGTGCCGTAGCGAAAGGGCGAAATTTCCATATGGGAAAAATCGAAAACTTTCATACCTATTTTTGTAGAGGAATTGATAATTTCCATTTCCCTAATGAAAGTTCCCTTTGTTTAATGTGTTTGTTTCTGAATTTTCGTAGAACTATCCCAACTTTTTTTTGAATTTCCGTAACGTGAACATTTGTATTTAGTAATGCCACAAATTCAAATCAACTTTTTTACGCTCGACGATTCCAGCATCAGCGTAGAGCGAATCGCCAGAAACGTTTTTTCTTAAATAATATGTCATATTTTGGAGTAATAGATCTGGTCCAAGACAACGGGTCAGGGGTGCAAAGGCCTTTGATGATTTATTAAACTACTGTTGACAGTGGTATGGCCGCATTGTCTCAATACATCTTAAATGTAATAAACCTGTCAGCAACATTGTCAGCTATAGGTATTGAATAGACGTATATAAGCTTATAGCTTGAAGGCAAATGTTAGCTTGATATTTGGGGACTGTCTGACGGCAATCGATATTAGTCTCTGTATTAACGAAGCTTGTAGGATCTATGAGTACTTGTTGCCAATGATATCAGGTACAATGATACTCTTATACAGGGTGGAACATTTCTAGAGACTGAGCTGAAAGGATTGTGTTATCTAAGTGATCTACAATCGAGTTATTATAATCGTAAAGCTGAAGTAAAAAGTAAAACAAAATCACTAAAATGAAATATTTTTATATCAGTGACAACCCTACAAAGTTATTTACATTTTAAATTGACACATGTCATGTCATACAATAGTATCTACTTGCTAGGGTTGAAACATACAGATTTTTGCACCAATGTTCAACAAACTGTATCTCTAAAACGGTTAGAAATATTAACGTGATTAATAAGTGAAAAATAAAGTACGTAGCCTAAACGATTCCCCGTTTCCGTAAAAGTCCTTCGTTCTGTTCCACCCGATATAAATAGGCATTACTGCAGCATAGGCAGTAATGCAGGTGTACCTACTCTGAATCCGAAAGGTACCTGTATTGCCGAATATATACTTAGGTACTTACAAAGTTTCCAAACGGCTAATTTAAGTAAGTACGTTGAATTCACCTCGCAAGACTTCATTACAATTGTTTGTTTGAGACAAGTATAATGGTCCGGTTATATAGCAGAAATCTTGAATAGCATCTAAGTTAGTAGCCGCATGGATGCAGTAACTTCACATCAAACTATTGCGAACTGTTGAAAACAATTTAATTAATCTCACCCCCTTTACTACCCCTATAGAACTTGACTTGCATTCGGCGGAGTCTGTAGACTACCCCCTCTAGACATTATTAATTTTAAATAGAAAATTGAGACTTCGCAATATTGAACATATTAAATTTATTAAAGGGGCATTTACCTACGTACTAAAGTCAAAAAGGCATTCATAGGTCAAAATACATTTTGGCAAATGAACATTTATTCTTTGAAGAAGCTTCTTTAAATTTTTTCACCGTCGCGTCTGGGCTCTTCGATTGGATTTACGAAACGTCTTAATACAAATAAAATTCGAAAATAAGCCAATTGGATAAACATCTATACTTTATACCAGCGGTCGGCAACCTTTTAGCAGCCAAGGCCATAGTAGTTAACGGAGGTGACGCGGGCCGTACTTTGTTAATATTTATGACTTTATGAGACATTGTCGTTTGTCACTAATACATACAAAATAGCCAAGGCGCCTCTCGGGCCGCAAGTGACAGATTCGCGAGCCGCAGGTTGCCGACCGCTGCTTTATACTATAATACCTACTAATATTATAAATGCCAATGTAACTCTGTCTGGCTGTCAAAGTTTTAGATTCCGTCCATGCTAATTATGCATAGACGTGACAATACAACGAGAGCGGTATACTTACTTCGCGTCCCAATTTTAAGCAATATTTTTTTTTACGTTCTACAAATAACCGCTCTTCGTGGATATTTTTTAAAAGCACTCGTCACGGCCTTATGCATGCTCCCGCCAGTCGCCACAGAATGAGTTCAGGTCGTTTCACCATCTCATTTTTGGTCTGCCTCTGCCTTTTAAAACTACCTAGAAGCAACCCATAACATTCACATACATTCTACGCTATTTTATGCTTTAACGATTTATTTCACATCAGAACTCAACTTGTGGATGGTCAATAATTTTGTCCACATATTTGAGGATATCCAACGCGTGGTGAAATGACAGCGAGCTCTCTTCTATGCTTAATCATATGGACAAGTGATCTGAGCCGTGGCTATTAAGTTTGATACGTATACGGAACTCTGAACATAATTAGAGTGTGAGCAACCCACATAAGATCAAATCGGAAACTATATATAGGGGTCATCCATTAATTACGTCACACGTTTAGGGGGAGGGAGGGGGTCAAGAAAATGTGACATATTGTGACATGGGGGAGGGGGGAGACACAAACTTTGTGACGTCACTTTAACTTCATCAGTAACGGATTTTTTTTTTTTAATTATTTTATTCGCTGTACATTTAAATAACAAGTTTTTAAAACGATAATCGTTTTTATTCTTTTAATTTTCTTTCCTAAGCAGTTTTGGGTTATAAAATTACTAATATTTATATCGTCAAAAATATTTTGATAAAATATTAATAATACTTAGGTACTTACTTAATTCGATTTGGCGATTTCGTAGAAAAAATGTGACGTCACACTAGGGGGGAGGGGTTTGCCAAATGTGACCAAATGTGACAAGGGGGGGGGGACGGGTCAAAAAACCTAGAAATTCGTGTGACGTAATTAATGGATGACCCCATATCTCAATTTAAGCCCGAGGGAAATCGGCAAAATTTAACAGTGTATCCTCGTGGTGTTGCTATTGATAGAATCCAAGGTCTGCTTGGCAACCTACACACAAGAATAGGTACACTTTTAGTTAAGTACAGTCAGCACCAGAAATTGCTAAGCGGGCGAGGTGTCCAAAATTACCTAGACACGCTCTTATTCTCTTAACAATAAAGTCGCGTCAAGATCATTTTGAACACCTGGCCCGCTTAGCAACTTCTGCTGCTGACTGTACCTAAATGACTAAGCGTGCGTGCTATGGTTATTTTTTTCCAAAATAATCTCAATTTTACTACATAAGTATTTAATGACAGTATATAGTAGAACCCGTTTAATACTATCACTTTTATTACGATTTCTCGCGTAATACACCATTTTATACCGCTCCCTATAGGTTTTGTACACACATTAATAAATAATAACATTAATAAATACTCGAGATCTTCTATTGGAAGAAATTTGAACTTAAAATAAAATTGCATAAGGTTCGAATTCCTTCAATTTTTTCCCGCCAGTTATCATCTTCCCGCCGTGTACGGTTATAATGGCTACCTAATAAGCTTTCCCGCTTAAGATGCATCGTTGACGTGATCCCTTCAGAATCTTTTTAAGCATTTACACTAAATATTAGATAGTTTTTGCTTTCTATATTGTATACAACTTATTTATGTCTATGACTTAATCTGTAACTATTATCTATTATAAAAGCAGATTCATGTTAGAGTGTAGAACATTTAAACATTTGTATCATACGCATTGAGCACATCCGAGCCACCACACCTAGCCTCTCTGCCCGATTCGAACTTTAAGATACGTCTTAATAGATCTAGAAACGATATGGATTAGATATATCAGTGTCAAAAGGTACGTTTTTGTTTGAAGAAACGTCACATATCGTTACTAGATCTATTAATTGACGTATCTTAAAGTTCGAATCGGGCCGTATCTACCGGTATTTGCACGGACGTGCAGTTTTAGCGTTTGATAATTGAACGTGAAAGTCCGAAATTTTCATAGATTGACTATGTGCAACGATATTTTACTGGACCAAGCTCCGCTCAACACAAAAGCCCTTTCTAAATTGTTTTCCGATCTAACACAGCTCAGCATTATGCCCTGCTATTGAAAACAAAACCGCATATTTACGATGTACGCTCGCAGCTCGCAGGTCGCGTTTTAACTTTAAAAAATTCAACTTGATTTGATATTGACTCACACAAAAAAAAGCTAGAATCAAGGAATATTATTTGTTTCAAGATCTTTTCGAATTTCGGTGTAATTAGACTCGAAAATGTCTTCGTAAAAGTAATAATATGTCTTGTATTATAGATTTTGGGCCAAGAACTACTATCTTGTATCAAATAACAAAGGCACGTATTTAACCGGTCAACTAATTAATCAAATTTGGGTAGTTTAAAATAATAGAAATGGGTACTAAAATTAATAGTTTGGCAACTAAAACGGAGCCTTAAAATATATCAATATGAGTTGTATTTTAATGCCGTTAGCTTTTGTTTATTTTTAGGCAGGTACCAAATATTTATTTGGCAACTAAATTATTATATTGAAGACTATTTATGAAGCATATTTTAAAAACAAAACGGCTATCTATTAATTTAAAAAATGAAGTTCTTATAAAATATTTTGTTTGGTCACTACACGGTCAACCTAACACGCTCCTCCTCGCTTCGCTCGTCGTCGCACCTATCTTTTGACTCTGGCAGAACACAGTGGTAACTATTGAAATTAGTAATTAAAAATTTAAAGACCTAATGGTATAATGGCTATTAGGTGTTTCATGATTAGGAATTTCGACTATAAGTATAGTAGGGTACATACGTAAATTTGTGGCGTTTTGTGGATTAGGAAATTAGTCAATTTAAAGTAGGTATGCATATGTTTAAATTTAAATTATTTAAAAATGGAGTATTTAAAGCTTATGTATATAGGTATCTTAGGTATTCTGTTTATGTACAAAATATATAAACAACCAGTTTTTATGATCGCTTTACAATATTAGTTGCCAACTTATTATTTTAGACGCCAACCTATCAATTCAAGTTCCCTATAATTTTTCTGGGTGGCTTGATTTTGCTGCCTGTTTTTTAGGGTTCCGTACCCAAAAGGTAAAACGGGACCCTATTACTAAGACTCCGCTGTCCGTCCGTCCGTCCATCTGTCACCAGGCTGTATCTCGTGATCTGTGATAGCTAGACAGCTGAAATTTTGACAGATGATATATTTCTGTTGCTGCTATAACAACAAATACTAAAAACAGAATAAAATAAAGATTTAAGTGGGGCTCCTATACAACAGACGTGATTTTTGACCGAAGTTAAGCAAAGTCTGGCGGGGTCAGTTCTTGGATGGGTGACCGTTTTTATAGATAATGGTACGGAACCCTTCGTGTGCGAGTCCGACTCGCACTTGGCCTATTATTTTTTTAATAATATGATGCTTAAATTTGAGGCTAATATAAATTTATTGGTGCTAAAACATTAATGCACATCCAAATTATATTATTAATTATTATATTCCCAGTGAAAGTTCCTGTTTAATATTTTAGTTGCCCGGTTAATAATCATTATCAAACAAAAAAGGTTAGTTTTGAATCAATATGAAGATATACCTACATAGACCCAAGTAGTAAAAACTTTTAATCTAAATTTTGAAAATTTAACTTTTTTACCCTTTAGGGTCACTTGCACCATCCCACTAACCCGGGGTTAAGCGGTTAAACCCTTAACCCAGTGTCAATTTGTACTGGTAACCATGGTAACTCCAGGTTTAACCGGTTAACCCCGGGTTAGCGAATGGTGCAAGTGGCCCTTAGTGAGATTATCTTACTCCTAGGTTATCTTGTATTAAGACCAAGAGGAGTTTTGTACACATATTTAAGGAATTTAAGGTAAAAACAATGAAAGTATATCGCGGTAGACCCGTTTGTATAATTAAATATGTGGTTCTTGTTTCAAAAAAATGTTTTTCTGTGTACGTCACCTGCAATAATTTGTTACACAACACACGATCTTATTTGTAAGGCCATTAAAGGTTGTCACATATTTTTGCGGCCTTCGAAGAGTAACATATTATTGCACGCACCGATTCGTGAATACAAACGAGAGGGTCTTCGTCCAATGATGTGCGGCTTTTTACCGATATTGTCGGTTCAAATAAAACGGATAGGATACAAAGGATTCAGGAGCAAAAGTGATCCTGGCGTAGTATTTTACAAGTGAAAGAGCTTTGTGCTAAGGCATAATAGCTCTATATAGGGGTCCTTTTGTTTGACATAGTTTTAAGTTATAATTTATTGTTTGTGACATTATCAGAGCATTTCTCAAAAAGTTTGTACATTTCGATCACATCTTAGATTTCTATTAAAATTGGTATGCTGGTAAAGTACATGAAGCTGAACAACTTCCACCATATTTCCCAAAATGTCCCAGAAAGTTTATATGAAACATTCCTTTTTTGTTACCAGATTTCCTTACACATTTGGTAACAAAAAAGGAATGTTACATAGAAACTTTCTGGGACATTTTGGGAAATATGGTGAAAGTTGTTCAGCTTCATGTACTTTACCAGCATACCAATTTTTATAGAAATCTAAGATGTGATCGAAATGTACAAACTTTTTGAGAAATGCTCATCATCAGTTCTAAAACTGAAACCGTTAACTTTTCAGGATTTTCTTAAGGTTATCCTATAGATAGGTTAGGATAGGTTTGTTTTAAGGCAATCCTGAAAAGTTACGCGTTTCTGAACGAGACAAATTATGACTAACGAGAATGCGAACACACAATACATTATGACTTAAAACTTTATGGAAAACAATAAGTAGAGACCCAGCTCTATATAATTCTTCCTCGCAGTAAATCGCTCAGCAAGAATATCTGACCCTACCAATAAAGGGTCTAAAATAAAGCTCTTATCAATATTGCTTTAAAAAGGGGCTTTTTTCTTCATTAACGCTATTAGGCTAATGATTCCCCCGAAACGATTTTAATCACGAAACAAAACGTCATAATAAAGATTTTTTTCCCTCCTATTTTCCTGTGCGTGCAATTTCATTGGGGACGCGAGTGCGGGTGAGTCGGCTTCTTGAAATAACCATTGTACGTAAGAGTTAAGCCCAGAAAAGCCTGTAGCCTACGCAGTGCAAGGTACAGGTCTACATTTTTTAGACCTCCCGATATGACACTTTGATAGGGGATAGGAGAAAAGCAACAATATAGCGTGACAACCGAAATAAAAATTAAACTCAAGGTGGTTTACGGGTAAATCACCTATTTCTTGTAATTATATATTATGAGTATGTATGAAATATATGTAGCAGTTTATGAAATATATAATACTAGTATTTTTATTTGTGTATTCTATATGTAGTTTATCAGAATTATTAGTTCTAGTATTATAATAAATTCCTCTGTTCTCCTTGCACCATTTTTACCCGACGGTTGAGTCTGGTAAGTCCTCCATTTGTACATTATTTTTATATTTTGTGCAATAAAGTTTAAATAAATAAATAAATATTTATTTTAAAATGCAAAAAAACTAGGGTTTAAAGAGTGACCTAGGGGACCGTAACCATGACAACGAGTCGCAAGAAAAAGTTTATTCATCTTTTTGAGTAAAAATATTTAATATGGCGTCATTCATAAACGTGTTACTGGCCTGAATTAGCTATGAATCGTTTGTCTTTATCTGTCATTTTGACTTGTATTTGTAAGAAAGGGATAAAAACATAATTTAACTAAATCAGGCCCGTAAAATTGTATGAATATGGGGGTTATTCTGGTTCTGACTCCTCTGCTCGCCTATGTTTGATAACCAATTCGAATGCGACCTCCGTTTTTTACCTTCCAATTGTTTTTGCCGTCGTGATTGGCTGATTTAAACGGCTACAACGATTTCGGATTGTTTTTTGCGTGGGCGGTTTTCACAGGGTTATAATTAGTCCCAGGAAGTAGACACAATGAAAGGGAATTCACTGCGAAGATTAATTTTATTCGCAAATATTTTGATCACAGTAAATAGAAAGCCTGTTTGAATAGAGGTTTACCTGGGTATAGTGTTACCCAAGCCTTTGGGGTAAAGCCCGAAAATTAAATCAACTTTTACACCATTACCCAGCCAGTGTTGGGTAGACCTAGGTGTGTTCGGGTAAACCCCGAATACAGATTAATGTTGTTTAAATTTTCGGACTTAACCCAAAAGGCTTGGGTAATACTAGTTATACCCGGCTAAACATAAGTTTAATCACCCTTCTAACATTACTCGTAACATCTATAGTAAATGACTATGTTAGCTTCAAATGGGAAATTATAATATATTTCAATGTGTTTATTTAATTGTGTTACGTTACTAGAAACTAAAAATCGTAATTCATAATTCAGAGAATCAAACTTTGCAAGCAATAAAAGTAGAAAAAAATGTCAGAGGGGCTACCGCGAAAACCGAAATTCGCAAATTGCGGGGATCTTTCTCTTTTACTCCAATGAAGGCGTAATTAGAGTGTCAGAGAAAAATGCCCGCAATTTGCGAACTTCGATTTTCGCGGTTATAGCCCAGAAATCTTGTGTAAATTTCTTTAGATAGCGTGATGGACGTACGCGTTTGCATTCAATCTCATTTTCTCTCACGCCAAGGGACGTTTTGGAATTTTAAAATCCTATACAAAATTAGACAACGCAAACGCGTACGTCACGTCATGCTACCGAATGAAATAGGGGTACAGACTTAGAGCATTTAGTAATTGGAGTCGCCTTTAAGAGCTTACCCCTCTGCCGAAAAACTTGCACAATTGTGCAAACTTTTGTATGGACTGACATGGCTATTTGTACAGTCACCTGCAATAATATGTTACTCTCCGAAGGCCGCAAAAATATGTGCTCTTATGGCTCTACAAATACGATCGTGTCAGATATTTTTGCGGCCTTCGTTGTGTAACATATTATTGCAGGTGACTGTACGTTACGTACAAATCATGTAGAAATAGCAATACATTTGACGTCACCTCCCCCGCAATAATCGGCAGAATGTTTCGTAAAGAAAATGACAGCCATGACGTCTCCAGTTACTAAATGCTCTAAGGGCACAGATCAACGGAAAGTCGATTTTTGAAAGTTGATTTATTTATCAAACGTCGAATTCGTGAGTGACGTGGGTAATGTGATCAGAGAGAGCAAAATGATTTTCTTTTTCGACAGAAAACAATTTTCATTTCGCCATTGCGGAATTCATTTGTTTCAGGTAGATATCCAAATATACCTGTAGCGTATCTTGTTGTGTCGTAGATTTGAGAACTTTATTTAAGATAAGAGTGAACTGAAGTGTATTACTTAGGTCATTAAAGTTATGTTGACATTATTTAACTATAGGTACTTGGAAAAAACATTTTACTTTTGTCTAGAATCTTAGGGACAATAAATATATAATTTAACTTAGACATTTCTGAAAGTCTAACTCTGCCTAAGTTAGGTAATTAAGTTACCTAAATTTTATATACGGTGCCTATGTAGTTTAGGTAAACATTGTTTTACATAAGACATTGTATAGATATAATTAGCACAAGTAGTTTTTATTTGTACCAACAAAGTAATACATTTTTCAAAGAAAAACAATGAAAAGAAAGGGTGTCAATAACAAAACAAAAATAACAATAAGGGTGATAGTCGACAGTCCAGGTGTAGCAATTGGGCAAATACAGTCACGTGCAATAGTATGTTACTCTTCGAAGGCCGCAAAAATATATGACACGCTCTTAGGGCTCTACAAATAAGTGTCAGATATTTTTGCGACCTTTCTTGAGTAACATATTATTGCAGGTGACTATACAAGTGAATAAAGAAAACTTTTTTCAAAAAAAATGCTTGCACCCTCGCGATTTTAATTTTTTTACAGACAGATTTGAACAAACTAGAACAATAAAAGGTAGCAATGCTAATATTTGAACGAAACTTTAATGATGACTCACGCTAGACCGGGCCGGGCCCGGGCAGAGGCGTCCGACATATCATTTTTTATGACGGCTGATCGGTGAACACGTTGTGACCATAGAAAATGAAGCGTCGGAAGCTCCGGCCCGGCCCCGGCCTGGTCTAGCGTGAGTCATCCTTTAAAATCACATTTAACCATTCCGATTGCCGCCTGCCATTGATTTTGTTTATTTCCCTTTGTCAGTCACGGCAGAAATATTTGTTTCATCTGAACCAAAAATATAAATTAACATTGTTTCCAAGCATTCCTGAGCTGCAGAAATGAACGATCCTTAATAAAAATAAAATCATTTGTATCCTTCTTCGTTATTACTTATTATTGAGTTTCTTTATGACAGTTTCAAAATAACTGTTTTAAAATTTGATAACTGTACCTTTGGTATGTTCGTAATTTAGGGACAATAAGGGAAACTGGGGTAATACCATGGTAATACCAAGTAATAATATCGTTATCAACACCGAAAGCAGTAGGGGAAGGCGGGGTGTCATAGTATTTGTAGGTTAAGTATAATGCAAACAACAATTACTTTATTTTTATTTTATCAATTTTTATAACTAACACAGAACATCTAGTGTTCGCTTTAACAGTGACGTAGCTGTAGTCTCCATACGTCTGTCATTTTAAAATAATAACCGTAACCGATTAAACGCCGCATTATCACTCGTATTCACATTCCCAAATTGAAAATTGAAAATCGATCGTTCAAACGATTCGCATAAACAGTTTATTAGTCTAATAAAAGTTACACATGCACATTTAAATGATACGTTAGCAAAGCGGCACTTGTGGATGACTTACTTCGTATAGGTCGTATGTGTTGCTGAAATATTTGTAGAGTTACTATGTTTTAAAATGGCATGAATGGGGAATAATCGGGCAAATTATTCGAGCAGTGCATTGCGTCAACAAGTACAATAAAATTAAATACAGTAGGGTAATAGTATTTTTATATGCGAGGGCGCATTTCGCGGTATGTAACTAGTCGAAGGATAGATGAAAAAAATTGATTCGGCCCAGCAGAAGAATTAGGGGAAATTATTTACATTAAGTAAGTTTTTGAAGTTGGTTTTAAAAGACACATTGAGTACCCACATATCAATCAATCAATTTATTTAATTCAGACCATGTCCATAGTGTTAGTATACATTCCCTTAATATTATGTTAATTACTTAAACCTATACTAAAATTAACAAATTATACTAAATCATAACAACTTATATACTAAGCCTCTGGATTCAATTCAATTCAAAATCTTTCAAGTCAAAAACCACATGTAAATTTTATAATAAAAGTAAAATTATATCAAATACAAATATTTAATTAAAAAGCGAGTATACAGTACAATCACATACTTATTAAAATTATAACTACCTACCTACTCCATGTCAAAGTACAAATGTCAAAACTCTAATGGAAAAAAAATGAAAAATACAAAACTAAAAATGTAAATTTTTGATATGGATTGTGTGCCATAGATAGCAAGATAAATTTTCCCGTCATCGCATGAGTCGGAAAATAACAAGTAAAAACAAAAACATTTTTTCCGTGATCGCATCTGTCAGAAAATTCAAAGTTAGACAGTTAGTGGTACCAGCATTGACGATTAAAATATGTTACATTTATGAACCGACCTTTAAAAAACTTATGGAAATTCAAATGCAAAAGTACGTTATGACACAAAGACAAGTAAGGCCATACATTGAACCCCCAATTACGTATTTAATGACAGAAATGTCACCCGATGCGTAGGACAAATTTGCACGCCGCCGCTCGTCCGTACGGGGAATATCGACGCAAATGATCTGCAGAGGCGGTGCATTACGTCAACAGTGTCGCAATATCGATGCATACAGAAGACGCACGCAGCACACCTATTAAAAAATGTTTTTTTTTTATACTACATCGGTGGCAAACAAGCATTATATAGGCATATATTTGGTAGGCATACAAGACCCAGTACCCGTACCATGAGTCACTGACAGTGTCAAAACTGACATAATATATAGTTACGCTAACGTCTACGTAATTTACTTTGTATACATCTCGCTTGGACTAATATGCGAGTACGAGCAAGATGAAAGTAACGTTCTGGATAGCGTTTATGTCAGTGCCAAACTGGAGGTAGCCACACAGATTGGGCCCTCTAGATAGACTGAATAAGTAAAGGTACAAGTACATGTATACTAGCATAATTAAATAATAGTACCTACTAATGAAATCACTAAAGGTTTTATACTTTTATACTTGTAGTTTTCTATATGTATAAATACTATACATATCTATATATAAATACTTACATTAAAAACTAATAAGTAATAACTCTTAGATTTTAGATTAGTTTCCCCGATATCGAGGCCTCATATACCATTGAATAGGTCTCATCTCATGTTGACAAATTGCTTCGTAGAGACGTAGGTAACAATGTGGCGTTTGAATGATTTATTGAACTAGCTTCGATAGTAACTGATAAAACAACGCGCCAAAAGTCTCCGCCGTCCTAGAATAGTTAATGTTGATTTAAAACACGATTTTAACTCATAATTTTAATTGGAATACTTTTCCAAAAATACATATTCACCTTCCTTTCACAGTCTAATTTTTCTACATATAGCTGCTTTGTTACTGCACACCGTTGTATGGGGACCTTGCACTTTGAGACTATGCGCTGAAACTTGGCACAGTTGATTCTTAGCTGGTCTTGAGCAGATACAGATCGGGAGCCGTCGAGAGCCACCTCTCATTTAGTGAGGGGGGAGGGGGAAAGTTCGATGCTGCCGCGCTTCACTTGGAGCAACATTTCTCTAAAACTATACCTATTAAGGAATGTAATATATCATTTTCGGATAAATTAAGGATGAGGAATCTAGTTTCGGAACAAAAACAATGCACTTTCTAACAAAAAAAAAGCATAAAGTAGAAAAGACTAAAAAACTATTTTTGATTTTTTCATAATTACCAATTTTTTTTTAAAGTGTAGCAGGAATCTGAAAACAAAAAATACAGTCGTAAAGCTACACTTATTACGTTTAAGAAAATATATAGTTTAATATACAAAACTGTTGATAAATGGGAGATAAAAAATAATATTAAGCGTGGGTCAGAGTGATCTCAATACAAAATATTATGAATGTGGGAAAGTTACTTATAATTTGTTCTACAATCGTTTATTTTTCTTGTTTTTTCGTAAATAACTCGTAAACGGTAGCCCACAGCAAAAAAATATCTTTTACGTAAATAATCTGTTTCAGATTTCTTATAAAATAAGTACTACTGTTTTTCGGTACCATCAATATTAAAAAAAATATTGAAGGGAGAAAATAAATACTTAGGTCCCCTTTTTTAGTCATTCGTAAATAACTCGTAAACGAAGGCCAATAGCAAAAAAATTTTTAGTACATGAATAATTTACATAAAATTTCCTACAAAAAAGGTCATTCGAACTTTTTCGCTAGGATCAATATTAAAAACGATATTAAAGAGAGAAAATAAATTCTAAGGTCCCCTTTTTAAATATTGATCCTAGCGAAAAAGTTTGAATAACCTTTTTTGTAGGAAATTTTATGCTAATTATTCTTGTGTTAAAATATTTTTTGCTATTGGACATCCTTTACGAGTTATTTACGAATGACTAAAAAAGAGGACCTTAGTATTTATTTTCTCCCTTCAATATTTTTTTTAATATTGACCTTAGCGAAAAAAAAGGAGCACTTATTTTATAAGAAATCTGAAACAGATTATTTACGTACAAGATATTTTTTTGCTGTGGGCTACCGTTTACGAGTTATTTACGAAAACCTAAAAAATAAACGATTGTAGAACAAATTATAAGTAACTTTCCCACATTCATAATATTTTGTATTGAGATCACTCTGGCCCACGCTTAATATTATTTTTTATCTCCCATTTATCAACAGTTTTGTATAATAAACTATATATTTTTTTAAACGTAATAAGTGTAGATTTACAACTATATTTTTTGTTTTCAGATTCCTACTACACTTTAAAAAAAAATTGGTAATTATGAAAAAATCCAAGATACGTTTTTTTGTCTTTTCTACTTTATGTTTTTTTTTTTGTTAGAAAGTGCATTGTTTTGGTTCCAAAAAAAAATTCGTCATCCTTAATTTAACCGAAAATGATATATCACATGCCCTAATAGGTACAGTTTTAGAGAAATGTTGCTCCAAGTGAAGCGCGGCGGCGTCGAACTTCCCCCCCTCCCCCCCCACTAAATGAGACGTGGCTCTCGAGGTCTCCCGGTCTGTATCTGCTCATGACCAGCTAAGAATCAACTGTGCCAAGTTTCAGCGCATAGTCACAAAGTGCAAGGTGTCGTGCACTAACAAACTAGCTAATAAGACATAATATCTCTTTTTGTTAAATTATTAGAGAATGGTAGATACTCTTGACGCTTTGAGCCGCTATTTTTGATGCTGCCTGTGCCGCATTTTTTGAAACTGTACATTCGTTTTAAATTAATTCTTGCTCCAATTTATACATAACTTAAACGCTGTGAGCTGAAAAAAAGTCTCACCCATTTACTGATTTAATTGGTTTCCAATACCTACTGTCTTCACTATACTGTGTCATCGGAAATTAATTCTCGCGGGATGTGGCACCACCGGGTTATTGCGCGCGGCGAACGTTGCGTTATTGCCGTTTGAGTGGCCTCGCTGTTACGTTTGTCTGTGCCGGTTTACATACACATCGAGATGTTTGAGTGGCCCCGCTGTTGCGTTTGTTTGTGTACGTTTTATCAACCATTGCTAACAAACTAGGGAGTGGTTAGGTCAGTGACTTTTGAACCAAAATTTGTTATGTGTTGGTATCATTATTTTTGGTTGGTATTATGTTCATAAAAATAATAAAACTGAATAAAATGTTACTGCAAAAGCACTTCGGTGGAGTCAAAAATCAATTAATCAATATTTTACGCAATGCAATTGCAATTTAAATGCGGCAATATAGGGTGATTTTCTCATGCATGATCTTAATCTGAGGAGAGGAAATAACTTTTTTTGTGGGGTAAACTCAAAAAAATCTGCAATTCATAGAAAACTTCAACATAAATATTTATGAGACACTTTAGACAGCTAATAATTATTTTTCGCCTTTAGCGGCTAATACCGTATTAAAATATGTTCGGTACAACTCGCATACTATGTTCATATCTGAGCATGGCTGGATATAACAAAATCAACCTACTTACCTATATAAATTTTAAAACTTAATTGTAAATTTTCAATAAAGCCTCCAAAATACAATTACTAAAAATCTATAACATTTCAGTACAAAGATAAGATTATAAGTTATAAGAATTCTTCTTCTTTGTTCTTTTCAAATCTCGCGTGGAGACCAATTCAAACCTACGTTTTAACTTCATAATGATATCTAAATAATGTTTGTTTTAGATATCATTCGACCGTGTGTCTTGCTCACGCCAATACAGTACCTACGAGCAAAATGCTCGCGCGACTGACATCATATAAATATCATTATGATGTCACAATGTCAGTTAGAATTGGCCTCGTATTTCAATTGCTGAATCGTTCTAAACGATACGGCATCTAACAGTCCAAATCCGCAAAACAAGCCCAATAACCCCCGAATCTCACGCGCGATACCGCCAGAATTAACGGGCGAAAATACATTTTATATTTTTTATTTTCGCCCATGTAAACACTTGGGCATTATTGCCGCGCCGCCATGAAAAACGCGCCGCGAACGCGTCCGCCAGTTAGGTTATTACTTCCGTTTTTGCTCGCGAGAAATAAAAATGTATAGTCTACGCTTGTTAATAATGCTCATATATTTCCTGTAACTATTGTTCGTGTTTTAAATGTGAGGAATTTTGATTGCGTGTTTTAGTAAAAGATTGTTTTTAAGTGTTAAATTGATATCGTAGTTATTTTAATTAAAGTTGGAGTCATTTTGTGACTTGAACTATTTTTATATACTCGTAGTTTTCTGTTGGTAATTTGTACGAAGTGTTTATTATTGCATTTCTAAGGCTGGTTTCCTTTCTAAATTAAATGCGTGATACTTATATTATGTCACCGTAAAATTGTAAACACTCGTCAGTTTATGATATCGCTAGTTAAATTATAAACTGACGGTAGGGAGATTACAATCTAACCTAACCTAACCTACGTTAGATTATAAACTAACGGGTTCACAATCTTACGGTGTCATATACCTACAATACTCTTTAAGGCACACCTGACACAATTTACAAAGCAAGTACCTACAGAAACAAATAAAGGTAGAGGTAACAACAGGCGGTCTTAAGAGCGATCTCTTCCAGATAACCTCTTTAATCTATACATAAGCACTTAAAGCTCTATTAATAACTGTTAGGTAATATTTCTAAATAAGTATAAGTACTTATCATTTTAAATAACCATCATCATCATGACATTCATGACAGCGGTTTGTGCCTTTGAAAAACCAGTTTGAACTGCTGTTTTATTGTCCAAGAATTTCTTGATAAAAATTGAATAATATAACATACGGCTATTACGCCTGATTGGTAGTACAAATCGGTACTGTATATAAATTATCTCCGTGTTAGTCCAGTAAACTAAGATTTTTTTCCCACTATTTTATTTTTGAAGCAGCAGTTTTTTCGTACTATTTAAACTTAAGCTTTTCTGGTCCCTTTTTTTTACATTTAGATGGAGAATTTGTGTTTTTCTGATTCGCACCTATTCGGTATCAAAGTCGAGTTGTGAAGTGTTGGACCAGAATAGTAAAAAGGTTACCTGAGCCCTGTGATTTCGTTTGATTGGGAAATGAAAGTAGAATGTTCGTTTTTGGTTGTGCAATTTGGATTTTTTTACCTGGCGGCCTAGCTGTATTCTGTAGAAGGCAAGCGTCCTATAGATATATAAATTAAGATTCACTATAAGATGTACATACCTAACTTTAAGGATAGTGAACAATTATTTAAAAAGCCTCCATAAATAATATTTTTCATACCTACAATAATGATAGGTACGTTTTTTTTTATTAAACTTACGTCGACGATAATTTTAACTCAAGTCCGACGAAAATCATACTTTTTCTCTTAAGTATTTTTAGCTTTATGCCATTTCTGGTCTGATTATTGGGCATAATACCACTTACGAGTAAACTAGATAGCAGATGGGAAATCAACACCTTGGTACGATTTAACCGGCGGTACAATATAGCCGACTCTCCTCTACATCTCGCAAATAATAAATTGAATTGTCTTACCTTTAGTTGTATCTATTTCTTCTAAAAAATTAGGTCTATAATTTGATCCTCATTTTCAACCAAACCAAACCCCTCCAATCCGCAAATTACTTAAAATTATTCTTCATTAAATTCAATTCCGCTTCAAACTTCAACTAATTAGAGGTACAAAGTTGGAGTAAAAAGTTGGCAAAAACCTGCATCGCAGAAACGGGGAACGAATAAAAATGGCTACTTTTGACTAGTGACGTGCTAATTTTATTTTTGGTAGAAGCGTCCGCCTCATTCCGGGCGCTGTCTCGGCATTTTGCCACAGTTTCAGCAACTTAAGCCAATGAATTAGCAAAGACACTAGTTAAAAACTAGTGTCTTTGTTTATTCATGACACTAGTTAAAACATGACTGCCACACTGATCCACAGGAGAAACTGGGCCGTTGTATGTATTTAAAGTTCTACACTACACTTTTATACAGATTTTAATTTTTATGTTACTTTAACTCAGAATTTACGAGCTTTTCGTTTCTAATAGGAGAAAAAAGTGTGTTGCAAAACTGTTCAAAAATAAAAATAAATGTATTTTTTTATGGCAAGAGCATTAATGGTACGTCGAAAATCAAGCAGAGATTGAATTAACAATCAATGTCATGCTTATAAGAAATACATGACTAGTAAGTATACACTGTATCTATGATTTTAGCTTTAAAATTTTTACAAGATCGGTAGGTAGTTTTACGTTCCGTTACAAAAGTTCCTCTTGATGGCACATCAGTACATTTGACGTATAGCATAAGAATTGGAATTAGACAAATTCCGCCTTTAAATTAAGGCGATTTCGGTCCCGGAATTCGATTTGGGGTAAATCTCCCGAGGCAGCGTTCCCGTAACCGCGCTTCCAAACTTAAACGTCTTGCAAGTGATTGGTAAAAATAGAAAGTGTATTTACTTCTAATTTGGTTTTAAATTGGATACAAATGGATGGTGATTTTTTAACGTAATCCTACCAAGTGCGGCTGGGTAAATTATTCAGCTTAGGCCGGGGCGAAAATTGAATCAATTGATTGAAACAATATTAAAATTTCAGAAGGTTGTCGGGTTACGGGCTAACTGTGCTTTTAGTCGGATTATTGGTAATTTTGCTTAACGCTTGTTTCTGACTTCCATTTACAATATTGGCCGACCTCTCGAAATTTTCACTTTGTTTGTTGCGAGTTAGTTTAAAGTTGTTTTGTGTCACGTGACCCTAAATTGAGGGTTCTCTCCTGTATGTATATGAAAAGGTGTCATGAGTATGTGACATGTGTGAAAAGGGTATTTCGTTAATAATTCTAAGGTATCGCTCCGTCTCTAAATTATAATTCCGGTAAAAATCAGTTTTTTAATCTTTTCGACGCCGTGTCAAACACAAAAGCTGTCACTCGGACGCCACGTCACCGAAGTATCAAAACTTTATGCATATGCACGTAAGTCTATGTTGCTCTGTGGTCTGTGACCGATTAATCCGTCTTTGGCGTTGGACCTGCGGTGCGGATATATCGGTTATTGGCGTCCAAAAGGTTAAAGAAACCTAATATAAATAATAGTTAGGACGATTCGTATTAAGGTAACGTTTGGATGACAACTGCAGGTGCATTACCAGACATAATTATGTAGAAGTTTTTGTGGCAAAAACGAGTGTTTGAGAAAACGAAACATCGATAAATCTGTTATTGATAAGTCATAGGTAGAATGTAGATTAACATTCAAAATATGTAACTTCTACTTGCTGTGGGTAAGTTACCGAGAAATTTCAATAATGCAAATCAATCACAAAGCGGTACATAATTTCTTTATTACATTTATATTTAGTACCGTAGTTTCGTATCTT
Source organism: Cydia splendana (assembly GCF_910591565.1). NCBI lineage: Eukaryota > Metazoa > Arthropoda > Insecta > Lepidoptera > Tortricidae > Cydia > Cydia splendana. The sequence goes on from NC_085968.1 coordinate 4,828,029, forward strand.
CACCTGGATTTTGACACTTTACCCAAAAAATCTCTCAAATTTGAAAGCATTTTAATCCGTTAAGACGAAAAAATGTTTTTTAGTACTCCCGACTATCAGTATACACCACTAAAACTTAGAATTTCATTGGTTAAGTTGATAATAAATGGCCCCAAAGGCAATAGGCGATGTTTGGGTATTTTTCCCAATCTTCGCCTATGGCATGCCTTGCCGCTAATACTTACTTTTCTGTGACTTACACATGTTAAGTCGTATCTCCTTGGAATGTGCTAATATACTATGAACCTTAACTACACCAGACTAGGCATATTTTTAAAAAACGGGGTAGTAGGCGAAGTTTGGTAACAGTCTGAAGTTGTTTTCATACATTTTCTATAATGAAGCTAGGGCTGTCAAAAATTAACCAACATGCCAAATAAAGGGGAGTAATGGTTTATAAGTTAAAAAAATATTATTATTAACAAAACTGTATAATTGTTGCAAAATTGTTGTTATTATCGTAATTGACAGCAAATCAACCTTATTTACACAAAGTGAGACATAAAAATACCTATTTGGTACCTACTCAACATCAGTAAGAGTAGAAATAAACATTTGCATATAGCGTAAACTAAAATAACCAAACATAAGATAATATTTAAATTTGGAAACAAGTAATGTCATCCACCAATGAATGTGGTACAATAAATTTGTCAACCCTAGGGGTAGGCGAAATTTGGCAACAAGATGGACGCAAAGTACCCTCACCAATGTTTTATCCAATTGTGACATCTAAACGTAAGCTAGCCATTAAATAATAGTTTCATATGAAAAAGAGATAGTTATAGGATATAATCATGTAAAGAGTTTATCATTACCGGGTCCAAATCACCGTTTAAAACTGAAGTTAAAACACTGGTTCAAAAAAACGTGTCGTCGGTGTCACGAAAAAACCTCAATAAAGGTCAACTGTGTGAAGTTAGCCGCAGATTGTTCGAAGAATGTTGACACCCGTAAAAAATACTTTGTATTTAGCAGTTTTATGTAAGGCTTAGATTAGAAACATTTTGTTAATGGCAACTTATGTCAAACTAGGCGAAAATAGGTAGCGCAGGCAAAGATACGAAACTCTACGGTACTTAAAAAATGAACCATAAACTGTAGTATACACTACAGTGCCAAAAGAATAGAAAACTACCAATATATCAAAAGAGAAGAAGATAGCTATCTTCTTATACAATGTAATAATTTATTACTAATTACTTAGATATTTATTACTAATCAATATCTAAGTATACTAATAAATATATAAGTATAACGTTTAAGGTAACATCGATAACAGACATGTCGATATTTCATTTTGTCAATCAATTTATTTTGCCACAAAAACTTCTATGTCTGTGCTTTACTGTTGCGACATTACAGCTGCGGCCTTGACGCTGTCACTGTCAATTTCATAGACAAAATGAGTGACACATTGCACGTAACGTTCTAACTTGTTTTCCGATCTATCTACCTACCACTAAAAACAAAATCTTAATACTGCGCTCGTACCTAGTGAGTCTAGTATAGAAAGTCTTGGATAGACTCCAACGCAACACAGTTTCATCCGACGGCTATGAATTAAACGCGTTCGTAAACATGCCCCGGGCCGTAGTTGAGAAACTTTTATAATATTGCGAATTTGCTGTAATTTAATATGATGTTAGTTATGTCCTTATGTTCAGCAGGCATATTTCATTATCGTCGTGTTTGTCACGCATGGCATGATATAAATATAAATATTACATATAAATTAATATTATAGGACATTATAACACAAATGACTAAGTCCCACAGTAAGCTCAATAAGGCTTGTGTTGTGGGTACTTAGACAACGATATAATATATAATATATACATATTTATAAATACTTAAATGCATAGAAAACACCGGAACAAATATCTGTGTTAATCACACAAGTAAATGCCCTTACCGGGATTCGAACCCAGAACCATCGGCTTCACAGGCAGGGTCTCTACCCACTAGGCCAGACCGATCGTCGTATAGAATATATGTTACTTTCTGGCATATAAATTCGACCATACTACGCCTGCTGAGTTCATGGTGCGTGATGCCATAATTTCATTCACGAATGAATTAAAATAAAAAGTATATAAAAGTATATTACTTCCCAACCATTAAATGAGTTTTTTTTTAATTATTTCATAGCTAAAAACTCCATAAATTTTGTTTATGGCTGCTATCAATGCTATCAAACACCTTTAACAACTTTACCTACCTATGTACAGTCACCTGCAATAATATGTTACTCTTCTAAGGCCGCAAAAATATGTGACACGCTCTTATATAGCTCTCTCTCTCTCTTATTATAGCTCTATAAATAAGATCGTGTCAGATATTTTTGCGGCCTTCGTTTTGTAACATATTATTGCAGGTGACTGTATAACGCCGATAGGAGCCTCATGACGCCCTAAAACCGCTACGTTAATGCAGTACATTTTTATATAGAACACAAGAAATAAATTACCCTTTTTACATATTAATAGTACATGCAAAAAAAACCCCTGTCCACCATTTTGAGATATATTGCCGAAATCGTAGAACAAACGTGACGCGATGAAAGGCCACTAATGCCGTATAAAATATCGTAGCTAGGAATAAATCGCTATCAGGCCGTAGTCCGTCAATCTTATTGTCATTCAATTTGAATTCTCGCGCTGGGTCGGTTTTTGCGATGCCTTGGTGTGCGGCTATAAAAAAATCCGTGAAATGGTTTTTTCCTTAATATGAAACTGAAGTTTACGAATACTGCAAGTCAGCTGGCAAAGCGAGTTCATACCTATAATTTCAAATGGAGGATGTAATTTTTTTACCCCTTGTTGCCTTGGTTCCGTTCTCCTGGGTCATTATTAACACAGTATTTTTTATCATTTGAATTAGCATAACAAGAAGACTCCAGTTGGAGCAAAACGCTATGAAAACATATAACAGGGTTTACTGGCCATTACGGGGTCAAAGGAGTTTTGGTCAAGATTTGCTCTCTGACAACACCGATTGTCGAATGTGTGGCGAAGAGGAAGAGACAGTAAAACACCTAATGTTTTATGAATGTCATGTAATATTTAATGAATGTCACGCCCTCGGCAGACAAAGCATGAAGAACTTTGGAGCAGGCTACTGGAACCAAAGGAATTAGAATATGTTTAGGGTCCTGATGGACTCCTTAGATCCTGCAGCGCGTCTGTCATGTTCCCCGACGCCACCGTAGAGTACTTCCACATCATAATGCGCAAAAAATCGTTTCCATCAGAAGCAGAATCCAGGGTAGGTAGTCCCAACCAGCATATTAAATCTGTTAGCGAACAGGCCAGTACGGCTACCACCAGTTTTGATATTGACACATTCGCTCACGTCTACGTAACTTACTTTCTATGTATCTCGCTCGTACTGGCATATTAGTGCAAGCGAGATGCACCGAAAGTAAATTACGTAGACGTGAGCGTTATGTCAACGTCAAAACTGGTGGTAGAGGTACAGATAGTTTTTTGCAAAGACCGCACTACCGTCCAACATATAAAGTCATTACGCAAAGTACCTATAGCTGGTGGTTAAAATTTCACCCTGTATAAGAATAAACTTCTTGACTCCCGCTCGTTCTGTGACCCAGCACGCCGCCACCGTCGGTCGAGAGAAACGTTACATTTGTCACTGCAACGGAATCTGTTGAATTAGACGCTCGAAGGGTTCCCAGAGCTGGGAAATCGAACGATTTTTGTTTTCTCTTCTCTCTAAACGTGCCTCGATTCCTTGGAGGAAATGTAATTTAGGATTCGAATTGTTAATTAACTGATTTCAACGCATTACCGTTTCTTTTTTATTTTTAATAAAGAAACAATGTTTTCGGTACTATCTACTGTATTCTTATTTAGATATTTCTATTTTTTTCCTTTCATTAATTTTATAAATTACAAATTTTGTTTAAAGTTCGCCGTGTTATGATTTTGAGAAGATTTGTGTAGTGGTTTTAAGATGCAATACGTTTAGCCATTGATGGAACTCATGGATGTTCGCGATAATCTCAAAAACTACTGAACGGATTTTCTTACAATTTTCACCTACCAATAGAGTGATTCTTGAGGAAGGTTTAAGTGTATAATTTGTTAACCCGTGCGAAGTCGGGGCGGGTCGCCAGTAATAAAAAAAAATATATATAAGGAAGTCTTATAAATTAATTAGTTCTTAATTATAAGACAATAAATAAATAAATAGAGTCAACAACTCAACAGCCTACCACTCAACCTCAACAGTTACAAATTGAAACACGATTATATAACATATTTGCTTTCTTTCAATGATGTAGGTAATAAATAACAAAATGAACGCAATTTCCCCCAAACAAATACTCAAGCTGCTTATAAATTAATGGAATATGTTACCAGTGCTTGCACTCAATTCCATTTGAGCATTAATCATATTAAACATTAACGGGAGCGGAAACAGGGTTTTCCTCAATAATTTGATTGCATTACTTTTATGCTTACACGGAAATTTATGATACACTCCATCAATCTTGCCTAATTACGGTAACGAAACTTCAAGTCAGCGTAAACGTGATCACAAATACGAAGTTTGGTGAAATATTCGCATGGAGCGGGCTCGGCATAATTAGCATTCAGCTATCAAAAGTTCAGCCGGGACTGAATCGCTATGGAAATTTGGATGAGCAAGTTTGAATACGGCTGTGCTTGTGACTCTGGTAGTTATCTAGTGTTTCTGGGTTGGCCTGGGATTATTGCCTTAGAATCGTCTTTTAATTAGAGCTGATTTCTGTTTTCCTGACAAATAAACACTTATTCATAAAGCTTTACGGGCCTAATTTACTTCAATTATGTTTTATCTCTTTCTTACAAATACATAAGTCAAAATGGCAGATAAAAACAAATGATTATTAGCTAATGAGGTTTGCAGCGCGTTTATGAATAAGGGGGTATACCTCTCGCGTCGAATGATTGTCCCTATCGGTCTGATTTGAACTTTAATATACGTAAAATATTAGGAGTAGATACGATATGGATCGGATATACCAGTGTCAAAAGTGACGTTTTTGTTTGAAGAAACGTCACTTTTGATACTAACGTATCCGATCCATATCGTATCTAGACCAAATATTTGACGTATACCTATTAAAGTTCGAATTAGACCGCATGATTTTTCTATGCAGTAGCTGTTACGTAAAATGTTTGTAGATATTTTTGATAAGTTTAGCACACTTAGTTATTTATAAATGAAACATTTAAGTTAAAATATTTTTTTTAATAAATCAACCAAACGAGACTTGAAGGAAATGTCATATGGACCATAATTCGACGCGAATGGTAACCTCTGTTTTCCTGACTAATACTCTCTAGGTATCTGCGGTTATAGCTGTAGCAGTGAGTTACATTTTCAACATTTCGGGTGCCTATTTTTCCATGCAATTCAATTACGGATTTTCGTACAAAAAACTTGTCCCTGTTTCCATGTCGGTTAAAAATGTAGTCTAAATCACCGGCATCATAAAAAAAATCGGGCAAGTGCGAGTCGGGCTCGCGCACGAAGGGTTCCGTACCATATAAAAAAAAAAAACAAAAAAAAAGCAAAAAAAAACGGTCACCCATCCAAGTACTGACCACTCCCGACGTTGCTTAACTTTGGTCAAAAATCACGTTTGTTGTATGGGAGCCCCATTTAAATCTTTATTTTATTCTGTTTTTAGTATTTGTTGTTATAGCGGCAACAGAAATACATCATCTGTGAAAATTTCAACTGTCTAGCTAACACGGTTCGTGAGATACAGCCTGGTGACAGACGGACGGACGGACGGACGGACGGACGGACGGACGGACGGACGGACGGACGGACGGACGGACGGACGGACGGACGGACAGACAGCGAAGTCTTAGTAATAGGGTCCCGTTTTACCCTTTGAGCCCTAACGAGTCAATTGCCAACTCACTCACCAAGGCTCAGTAGTTTTAACACTACACACACGCAGAGACATACCTACCCAGCCAGTCCCATATACTGCGGCCACACATATCGGGACTCGGCGAATATTCGTGATGGAGTCTCTCGCTATCCAAGGGAAATGAATGAAGATTTTTCTACGTATCCCAATATGTGTGGCCGCGCCCTATGCAAATACACCTAATAGATAAAATTATAATCCTTCCCGTAGTTTGGTAAAACTAAAAAGCAACCATCCGATGATAAAGTTAAAGGTTAATTTGAGATTAACCTTAAACCTTTACCAACATTTAGGACTTGGCTTTGCTCAAACTTTGTTAACATTTAGAGGATTTGCTTAGTAGGTACAGTCAGCACCAAAGGTGGTTTACTAATGTGTTGCAGAAAGTTTTTTGACATATTTTTGTATACCATAATGTTACTTGGCAGAAATGTCGTTTGGCAGAATTACCTTTCGCATATATCATTTAGCATACAATCATTTCGCAGAGTTTTAAAATCCAGAACCATGTTTTGGCATACTGTTGATGTTCATAATAGTCTTTTAAAGGTTCTCTTATTTATCGCCGAAAATGGTATGGCCGATTATCACTTCCCAACTCACGTTTGGCGGATTTTTATTTCGCCGAATTTTCATTTCCCAACTTTTCAAATCTTTTTTTTTCATTTGCCAACCGCACACTTACCAACTAAACGTTTGGTCTGTGTTTTATAATGCCAATTTTCAAAATGCCAACTTTCATATCGTAGATTGTTTTAGTTGGCATAATATACACTTAGTTGTTTATTGTTTACCAATTGTTTCATTTGGTCAGACTGTACTGTACCAAAGGGGGGCCGTTTCTGGGACTTTTTTTTTTTTGAGAAAATGAGAAAAACATAGGGGTTTCAAAACACTTTTTACATGATTTTGTTGAAATAATCACTTTTTTCTTAATAAACTTTCCTCTAAAATCAAAAATGGCCGAGATATTTGACTCGAAAGTTGCTGTGTACTTACGTTTTTTGGGTTGTTGAAAAAAAAATAACCTCGAAGACTAAGGCGGGAGCAAAGTCCAAGTCGGCTCTGCCCAGGAAGGTCTTGCTCGCTCGCTTCGCTCGCTCGCTGCCACTGGCTTCAAATATTAAAATATACATTATAAAAAGTACAACAACTCGGCCATTTTTGATTGCTTGGTATGTTTTTTTTTTCTTATTGGTAACTTGCCTAATGTATGAAAAGCGAACTGTAGCTCCAACGAAACGTTATTCGTCCAAGAGTTGTTCGACCAAGTGAAAGATTTGACAAATGATAAGTCTCCCAAAAGTATAGATGCGTTATAATAATCTGCTTTACAATAATTCTACCAATTGAAACGTTGCCATACAAAAATTTGCTAATCGTTAGTTGTCAAAGTGAAACGTCGGCGAAATGTTGGTTGGCAAATGAAATTCCGCCAAAAATAATTCTGCGAAAAGGCAGAACACCAAAATAATCACTAACTATAAAGTCCGTCGGGTAAAAAGATTATGAAATAAATTTCATAATCTAACTAATGATATTTTTCATAATCTAACCTATCTTAATGTTATGCTCTAACCTAATCTATTTTCTGGCATGTGATCGTTTTTGTTGAGTTCGCAGTTCTAACCTGACCTACTTTGCTCGCAGCCGTTCGTTTTTGTATGAGATCGCAGTTCTAACCTAACCTAACCAACTTTTCTGGCAGCTGTTCGTTTTTGTAGGGGGTCGCAGTTCTAACCTAACCTAACCTACTTTTCCGGCAGCCATTCGTTTTTATAGGAGGCCGCAATTACAACCTAATATAACTTTCTTTTCTGGCACAGGTTCAATTTTGTTGGGGTCGCGGTTCTTACTTAACCCATGCACTTTTCTGCTAATAGCAGAAAATATCACTATGCCATAATAAGAGTATGCTGCAGGATGATTATGGTACATAAAATTATGCTAAACTAAAGTCGGCGAAAGTAATCTTCTGCTAAATAATATCCTGCAAAATGTATTGTATGCGCAGTAATAGTAATGCCAAGTAATAGTTATGCAAAATTATCATTCGACTAAAAGTGTTTCTGCGATACATGTTATGCGAAGTGTATTTCTGACAAACAATATTATGCCAGAAGAGGGGAACCCACCAAAGGTAACGTCGTCAAACTATACGTCAAAAGAATCTACCATTATCTAATAGCTTAACTAAAAGAGATATATTAGGTCTCTAATATCTGGGAGACCGAGCTTTGCTAGGAAAACATTTACATATAAAAACTCAAAAAAGCGCGTTTCCCAGAGATAACACCTAGCTAGATCGAATTTCCGCCCCCGAAAACCCCCATATAGCAAATTTCATCGAAATCGTTAGAGCCGTTTCCGAGATTCCCGAAATATATATATAAATAAATAAATATATATACATACAAAAATTGCTGGTTTAAAGGTATAAGATGTATAATTATGTAGAGCAATTAGGCTGTGTCAGATACACTCGAACGCAAATTGTAACGATATATAACTATTTGGAAAGTATGTCAGGATGGCAGATACTTTTGGCGCGTTGTTTTATTTGCTACTTTTGACGCTGACTGTACCTACGTAACAACAGGCAAAGTTTTTATTTAATTGTAATTTATTTTACTAGTCAAATTTTAGGGTTATTCGCAGACGGTCTAGAACGCAAAATGACTGGTGTAATATTTTGCCTATATCACTTTTAGTCTACATCGCGAACGGCCCAGAACGCAAAATGCCTACATTATTTTCGTCGTTTTATCTTTACGTTAGCGATGTCAACGGAGCCCCGATGTCGCGGGGCTCTTATTCTGTGCCTGTTTGGCCTTCGGGCATTTAAAGATAACTACCGAACCTAACCTACCCTAGTGATATAAAAAAGTGGTCATTTTGCGTTCTAGACCGTTCGCGATGTAGACTAAAAGGGATATAGGCAAAATATTACACTAGTCATTTTGCGTTCTAGACCGTCCACGACTTTACCAAATTTTATATAAAATACCTATATAAGTAATTGTTACTGTATTTTGAATGTACATACTTGTTTTCGTATTTAATTAATGTATACAGGAAAATTAAATTATGATATTTCTCTTCTTTGCCCAAAGGCAACTTTATTATTGATGCTTTATTGTACAAGAACACACAAAGAGAGAAAATTAATAAATTCAAAGCCGCAGGCTAAAAGACTTATTGGAAAAAAAGGATAAAAGATTTAAATGACACAGATATTCTTTGCCGCTAGCATATCTCTAAAAACTAGTTTAATATCAAAATACTAAAGAATATAATATCCTCCATATATGAAGGATATATGTATATGTATAATTATGTCAACTTGGTAGGATTGGAACGCGAACAATATTACAATATTAAGGAAACCCGGATTGGATTACAAAATATCCTTATCCGGGTCTTATTAACGGAATCGGAATCTTTGGGGTCATGGGAATGAAGATGTTGCAGGAAAATATTGCAAAATATATTGTGCGTACTTTGGTTTGTTGTTATTTATGAAAACCCTCCAAATATTATAAACGCGAAGGTTAACCCTGTGTGTCTGTCTATCAGTCTATGTAGTACAGAGTTGTTTTTTTATTTATTTTATTAGCCATAAAAATTATGTAGATTGCACTAACCTTCGAGCAACAACGGGAAGGGAGACGGCATTCGTACTTCCCCTCTGCCGGAGAATCGCCATAGGTACAGTTGTACCTATGGCGATGCGTGTAGTGACTCATCCGTAAACAAAAAAAGATCGAGGTTTGCAAGATTTGTCTTTGACGAGTGTCATTTTCAATGCATTATACATGCGGTTTTCACCTATCAAAGAGTGATTCTCGAGGAAGGTTTAGGTGTATTAATTTGTTAACCCGTGCGAAGCCCGTGGGTAGCAAGTCATATTTAATTTTAACGTTTCTAATTTTAGATTCGCGAAACCGACCGACGTCCGACAAGGTCTCGCAATCACCCAGTTTGTCGTAACTCAACGAAACTCGGAGACGTCAGCTAATAAAGTAAAAAGTAAATTTGACCATTAGCAAGTTGGCGAGTAAATCAGGGAGGCAGTTGCCGGCACCTGACCCCACCGCCCGTTGAATTATTACATTCCGCCATTTTTTGGTTAGAACTAGAGTATGTTAGGGTGCAATGCAGATTGTCCGATGCGGTATGCTCGCGTGCATGGCAATTTTTAGATTGTGCGTTTACCAGAAAGCCACGAAACGCCCGCTCCGCACGTGCACGCTTGGCTAAGCGTACGCTGAGATGCAGACGACGCAGTTCCACGCAGCGCAGGGCACAGCAGATTTTGTAAAGTATGGAACGTCCCGCGTCCTTGCGATGCAGCGTGCGTAGCTAAAGGATGTTCTATATATGCTCTGTGCTGCGTTGCGTTAACTGCGTCGCTTGCGTCTCAGCATACGCTTAGCCTAACGCTCACTCCTGCTTCGTAGGCAGGGTCACCGCTTAGGAAAGGAGGCCTTTAATTATCAATATCTTGTTACTCCGAGATAATAAGTAAATATTTCGCGTGCACTGTAAGCAATATGGCCACATAATCCGACGTGGGCTTTATTTGCTTCCAATGCCACGGTCAAATAACTGCTTCACACAATTTATTTTAACTGTCCAAGTAGTACGAGTGGCAACAATTCCGGTGCAGATGAATTGTTATTTTGACGCGGTAATCTCTCAGTTTTAAGTTTCGCTCCGAGCTCCGTTGCATTTTATAGCGGCAATCTGTTTGCAGTAATGGCGGTGGTATACAATTTTATCAGTGAAATTGGAATAAGAGTTTTCCCCTCTTTATTTAACCTAGTTTTAGAAACAGAAGTAGCGGTAGTGAAACCTGAGCACGCTTTATATTTAGCACTTTTTGTGTGTGTTACAGCTACAGATTTTTCGCGCAGAAATTTTAATTTTTGTAAGCCGGTGAACTATATACTCGTACAACCTACGCCTTATTTTGTAAAGCCAATATACTTATTCTACGCCATGGTGTAACATGCCGAGTATACGAATACAAGCATACATAGACTTTAAATAAACAACTTTTATGAATATATTAAAAACGGGTCACTCGCGTATTTTAAGTCGAAAAACGCTCGACATGTTTCACTCCGTACCGAGGAAACATGAAACATGTTGTGAGGGGTGAAACATGTCGAGCATTTTTCGACTTAAAATACGTGAGTGACCCGTTTTTAATATATTTAATATGTCTGAGTCTCACGGAAGTTTTGTTATTAAAACTTTTATGAAATCACAAATAAATAATAATTTAAGAGTCACATGAACCCGCGCCGTAAAGCCGCTACCATACAATAGAAGTTACATTCTCATTTTAAAACGGCATACTTGGTACATGAAATATGACATGAACATTTACGTTGCTAAAAATAGTTATACATACAAAAAAAAAAAGAGCGAAGCAAAGAAGTTTTGTATGTAAAATTTCTACTCGCTCTAATTTCTTTATATTGAATTTTTTAGCAATGAAAACTAGTACCAGACATTGATATACTCGTATGTTACTTGTGAATGTTTATGTCAAATTTATGTTATTTTATAATGTCGTTTTAAACTGAGAGCGTAATTTCGATTGTATGGCAGCGGCGAGGTTCACATAAATCTTAATTTCACAGTCAGGCAGCAAAAAAGTTTTCTGAAGCACCATCCCCATTCATTATTTATTATATTACTCTTGTATTGGAAAACCGTCTCGTTACAAAACAAATACCGTAAGGACAGTAACCTCATTTTCTTCTAATACTCAGACGTTTCTATTGTGAAGTCATCTTCAAAGATATATACAATTTTCGCCTTTAACACTACTGGATAAGTGTTGCTATATATTTTTTTTATCTTTAGTTACGCTCTTTTTGGATGCTATAGAAAATTGAGGAAAATCCGTGACCGGAATGTATTGGTAACGTTCTGGTAATTCTAATTATTGTTATATGCTTCCTGTACGTGACAATTGTAGTGGTTGTATGGCAATTATCCTTGAGCACTCATGGTTAAACACTTGAATACAAGTACATAGCTTCACTTTAGCAGAAGCCGAGTATAAAGACAAGGTAAAGACATGAGATGTGAAATGATGGTTTAATTTTTACCTTTATCTATTGGTGTAACCATTTACTGTCAAAATCAGCTGTTTTGTGACCGCCATCTTGTAAATTAGCGTTAATAAACAGATAAAGAAGGGTCCGTGGCTCCATAACTTTCCGAGCTTTTGCTAAATAAATGATAAACAGTTTAGCGCTAATAATCGTTTATGAATCATGTTTTTGGACATCCGGTTAACAGCAACTGTTGATCTATGTTCTAACTTTTTATGAATAAGGCAGTTAGAATGTTTTTTACATAAAACTGCAACTTACATAGTGAAATGTTGAATTTACGAGAAAGACAACTTTGGAAGGATTGTACAAACATTTTGTAAGGGCACCAAACTGAAAGTTGTGGACTATTTTTTTTTAACTAAAATAAAGCTAGCCCCTTCCATTCGTGAACTTGCTTTGCGTAGACAGTAAACAGCAAAACTCCTAACTGTACATCGGTGGACCTTATTACAAAAGGCGTAAGGTCCACCGATGTACAGTTAAAAGTGAGGGCGATATTTTAATATTTTATAACACAATGCTTATTGCATAAAGACGCTCTAGAAAACTGAAGAATTATAACTACTTAACCACGAGACTCAGCAAACACAGCAAGGTTTAAGTAAATAATGTTTCTTAAAACAATTACCAAGTCTTTGTGTTGAATCTACGACTCATATTAAATTTCTAGAGTACTAGAAATTGTTCTTGTAAGACGATGCCAAAACCGCCTGGTATTATTTATTAAAATTGCTCAGTACGTAAGTGCTCACTAAAATGAGACATTTTAATATATGGCTTAACGCTGGCTTACCAGCTAAAAGGTTTTTATTTTTACTAACAGGGTTTTTTTATTGAAAAATATGCGAAGTTTAATGTCGCATAAAATGAAATCTTGGCTATACGAGGAATTTAATTACAGTCATAATATTATTATTCATTTGATTTTATTTCGGCTTCACCGTTATTTTTGTCTGCTTTGCTCGGCACTGAGTAATTGTGGTCCAACCGTTTATATACCTACTTGTAGGAAAATTATACCATAGTTAATAAACTAGTGCCTGCGTCATATCTTGGGATTAGTTGTCAAGCGGACCCCAGGCTCCCATGAGCCGTGGCAAAATGCCGGGATAACGCGAAGAAGAAGATCAGGAAAATTATTCCACAATGTGTTACAAAACTTAAATTAAATTTCGAAGTTTGGAGCCAATTTTGGAGCAAAGCAGGTAGATTTCCGTTTTGCGTCACGGCAAATTGACGACCATTACAAATGTAACTTTTAAGTATTAGAACTTTTGTTCGTTTTCCTAGTCCTTTTTTGCATTTTCACAGTTACGGCTACAATTTGCCTCAACCCGTCAGATCACATGAACTCGTAAAAAAACATTTAGCGTCCAAACGAGTCCAAAAAAAGGGGCCAAGACAAAAAGGAAACAAGCAAGCCTAATGGGCCAAGTTCGAGAAACACTTTGGCTAAACATTCCCTAATGGAAATGGAAGGCAGCCAGTAACCGTGCTCCGCGTATTCGGATCCCAAACCTAGTAAAAGTTAGGTAAATGAAGCAAACCAGCGTATCTTTGAGCTCCACTTTAACAACGTTGAGTAACTAATAGTAATCCTTACCACGTGTCAAACTGACATATTTGTAACTTACATTCGCACTAATGTGCGAGAACGAGCGAGATGCATAGAAATTAAGCTACATATGTAGTGCGTACTGCGTAATTGTTTTGTGTCGTATTTTCTCGGAAACGTTCGTATTTGTCATGCTACTTCAGTCAACCTCTCTACTTTTTGTACTTAGACTGACTGAAATAGCAAGACACGTTCGCACGTTTCCGTAAAAATGTGAAAGAAAATAATTATGCACTATATCTACGCACACGCTAGCGAATATGTCATGTCAGTTTCACAATGGTGGTAGCCGTATAGCTCTGTAAGCGTCTAGTGAGATGCGTTAGGAATATCGCCGCAGTGGTTGTTTTTTATACACGTTTCCCAGTTGCCAAAATGTGGCTGTGCTTTTTGTTGCTTGGAGCTAACGTATGAGTAAGTTATGCTGTTTTTGTTCGCGAAGTGAGAGCAGAGCGGTACGGGAGCGATATTATTGCAGTGATCTACTTTCAATTGTTTAATGTTTTCTGTCTGTTACGATTATATACGACTGCAGACTAGAGGGCCTACCGCGAGCCACGTTCGACGTGTTGCCTCTCTGTCGCACTTGTAAATTCGTACGTAAGTGTGATAGGGAGGCAACACGTCGAAAGTGGTTCGCAATCGGCCCTCAGTTGATCGAGAATAAAATAGATCGCAATTTTGTTTTAACTGATTTCAACCGAAAGATAAATTAAGCAACACAATACACGCCAAATAGATGGTGTCACGTAAGAACGTAGCGTTTAGTTAGACACATCTGTAATTTTATAAGAAAGAACACTTTAATATATAAGCTACGCCATTGAAATATTTATGGTAAAAGAAATGTTTTGGTAATATTTATGGTAAGCTTTATAGTTACGATGTAATCTTACCTAACCTATCTAATGATACCTACAACGCGATTTCGATAATTCAAACCAACGTTCATCGCAGAGGCATTCTGTCGATCAACATTATATGATAAAATATTTATCGCATTAACTATTCGTCGCACAATCGTTCATCGCACGTTTGTAATTCGTAGTTCAAAGATGCTCTTTTTACGGCGTTTGTAGCTCTGGAACCTAGGAAAGGAATGTTTTTTTCTGGCTGTCCGGAATGTCTTCTATCCGTGGTACTCACAATGGATAATTTTGGGCATTATGAGGATGTTCTAACACAGTTTCTCGTCCGGACAACAAAATCAATTTATAGGACTACAATTTTATTGCCTCCTGCTGTTTTCTACCACTGCATAATGATATTCTATGAGACTATAGTTCGTTTTTTTTAGCATTAGAAATAAGGTAAACAATCTTGATGTGTCTATTAATTAAAATACACATTTTAAAAATAAGTTACGGCAAATATGTAACAATTATGAATCGAATACGATCATTTATATTCTTCTGCTTTCATAAGTGATAGTTATTGATTTTAAAAAAGCGTTTTTAATTAAAAGACCTGTCAAGATCGCTTACCTTCTTTCAAGTTCTTTCTAATGCTAAAAAAACGAACTATACGATATGATAAAAGGAGTTTTTAAAATATCGTAAATGTACATTGTAATACCCTTAGCAAGAGTACATAATCGTTACCCATTTAGGCGTGTTAAATGTCTGATTGTAACCGACGCGATCAAAAACATCAGTCGAACGGATTTTTCGAATGGATTAGCTTCTCCTCAGTAAGTTGCGGCCAAGGAAGCAATAACAGTGGCATGCCGCAGTTGCCGCCGGGTTGTTATTGCACTGAATTATTTATGTGCAGGTCATTGACCTCTCATGAGATACGTGATAACGATGTAGGGTAACGCAATGTCGTATTCAGGTGCAGTGTTATATTCGAGTGATAAATTAGTTTGAAGTTTTAAGATAATTTGAATGTATAGGGTGTTCGCAAGCTAAATATGTAAGGTCTTTGTTAGGTATGACCAGTCATTACCAACTCTTAATTTATGAATTAATTCCCTATAGAATTGCAAAAAAAAGTCGAGGATTGATATATGTATTATTAAATTAAAGTATAATTAATTAGGTATTGCTTACCCCTCGTGCTAAAATCTAGACCCGAGCGAACGAATGATTCCAAAATTTAACATTTTACAGCGTTGCAAATGTTTAAGGGCACGGGAGGTGAACAAACTTTGCAGCAGAGTGAAACACAATTGCAGCCGAAGAAATCACTTTGTCTGTTACATTATAAAAAACAACTTAGCACACTGTTTTCAAACAATAAAAAGAGCCTTTCTGCGCGAGTGTGGTGAAAAAACGTATATTGTGTGCACTTATGTGGCCCATACGCTCCATTACCAACAAACCATTTGAATACAAAAATATCGGATCAAGACCGAATTCAATCTCATATTATTTATAATTTAGGTAGACTTTTATACAAATGTAAATTATCTTCTTTGTATAATATAAAATAGCGTAGGTATCAAAGAAAGTTAACCTGCCTCAAAACGGAGTAGAGGAAAAATACACTTTGCAATTTAAAAGTTTTCACTTGTTTTCGTAGAAGGATAATTTGGTTCATTTCATAAAGAACCTTAATACCTTCGCTGGTAGCTTGGAAACCCGGTGTTTATTTAGCACAGCATATTTCGCTTAAGCCCTGTGTAAACAGTAGAGTTGGGTGAAATCGAGTCCTATGAGTCTAAATTAGAACTCGACTCAGTTTTACGGGACTGTATATGTGTAGTCAGCAATACTATCTGACGACCGGTCTGGCCTAGTGGGTATAGTGACCCTGCCTGTGAAGCCGATGGTCCTGGTTCAAATCCCGGTAAGGGCATTTATTTGTGGGATGAGCGCAGACATTTGTTCCTGAGTCATGGATGTTTTCTATGTATTTAAGTATTTGTATATTACATATATCGTTGTCTGGGTACCCACAACACAAGCCTTCTTAAGCCGTGAGACTTAGTCAATTTGTGTAAGATTGTCCCTATAATATTTATTTATCTATTTCGCTTAGCAACTTTACATACAAACTTCTATGCAGTGGGGTACCTTTTCTCTGCAGCTGACTGTACTAAAATAATTTGTTAATTGTGAGCCGTGAGTTTTTGGAACATGAGACATAACTAAAAGACTCGAATCCTATAATAAAGACACTGTGATCTTCAAAGTTATAATATTTTAGACTCATGAAATAGTCGCAATAAGTCAAAAAATTATTAACACGACTCTATTATGTAAAGCCCTTCTCACTATGGAGCGATCAGCCGAACATGTTTAGCAAATTTCGACGTAAAAACGTGATTGACTCGTTTTCTTGCATCTGAGACTTCAAATCTGAGTCGAGTCCTATGAGAGCTCCAAATAACTTGGCAACACTAGTGAACAGTTCATATCTCTATTACGAGTCAAACATTAAGCCTACCAAAATAACCATAACATCAAGATCTTAAAGAGCTATACGTGGTCACAGACCAAGTTATGCTGGTCGTATAAAGCTTGTTCGCTTAGCACTTTAGAAATGATCGCACGATTATTTTCAAAGAGAAAATAAGCGGTGGTTGGAAAAAAATATGTTGCTTTATTTAACCATGCTTTTGTAATTTTAGCTTCATAACATTTTCGTTGGATTTGTACTTTCAGTTTAAAGTCGTATTTGTTTGGAGTAAACGTTTGCGAGAGCATATTTTTATTACTACTGCGACGTGAATTAAGTGCATACCGTGATTGGCGGGATTTATAAAGCATTAACAGATATACAAATATGTAAGTAAATATGTAAAAAATGCAATTCAATGTGGGATGTAACTAGGTGGGTAAAATCGTTACTTCCAGTGCTTATATGGATCAGCCGGCGTATTATGAATGGTTTTATCCACGGGATAAAATAACTGTCACTTTTTAACACCGCGGGATAGACAAAGTGACGGACACCGTTTTATCACGCTGTCACGTAGACAAGAACGATCATCATATCCGCACAGCATACAAAATCCATAAGGATAATTTATAGGTACATGCCTAGTAAACAATACGCCTGTTTTCCACACTCTTGTATCTAACTTTGTATGACCATTCTTAAAACATTCAGCAACGCGCATGTGACACCAAAGTGTTGCCAGCCTTCATAGACTAGGTACACTAGTCTTATTTGCCAACTAAGTTTGAAAATCACAGCCAAAACCGATGTCAAACGTCTCAAAGCAACAACGAAAAATACATTTGTAAACTGAAATAAATGTCATACTAAGAAAAAGTGACCGAGGCCTCCCAGTGCCCCAGGCTGGAATCGAACCAGCGTCGTCTGCTATCGCGGCAGGTGCCTGTGGCGATAGCAGCAAATTGAAATATTTTCTGAAAATAATTCAATTTGTTCTAATACTTCTAATAGTAATGAAAAATACATTTGTACAAGCAAGATTTGTCGAGTAAGAAACCTTAATAAGAAAATAAGGAGTTGTCGAATTCCTTGCGGGCCAGCCCTCAGATATAATTAATATGTCGGAGCCGACCCTTTGTCGCAGGTCTTGAAAAAACAGCGATGTCAGTAAAAACTCGTTGACATGAATCGACGTTCGTGGAAGATTTCTGAAAACCATAATTTTATTATTCTCTTATTAAATTATTAAAATAATGTATACATATACACATAATAATGTATATTGTTCAACTTGAAACGTTTTTTAAATAGTAATGCCCATTGCCTACTAAATATACCTATAGATAATTTTTCTTTTCCAAAACATTGACAGACGATTAGGAATAACGCCACAAAAAAATGTGGTGTGGCCATCTTTTCTGATCTGAACTGATCAGCTCAATACACTGATGAATAAACCAATAATTCATAAATGAATAAATATTATACGCCAATTTTACACAGATCGACCCAGTCCCACAGTAACCTCAATAAAAGTCAAACCAAAATCGACGGCTATATATATTAAATACATATATAAAACATCTATAACTCAGAAACACTAAATATTTGCCCTTACCAGGATTGCAACCCGGAACCTCCTGATTCGTAGGCAGTCACTAGCGACTAGGCTAGGAGGTCTTCAATGAATCAATTAACTTTACTAACGATGCATGAGCGTGTAAAAGCAAAATCACCGTGCTATTCTAAGTTACATGTACTATTTATTATACTGTGGTTACACCGATCCCAGAGGGGCTATGAGGGGCCTCTATGTCGCACTTGTAAATTTGTACGTAAGTGTGACAGGGAGGCAACACGTCGAACGTGGTTCGCGGTAGGCCCTCAGACCTCCCGCCCTCCAATTCCGCCATTATCTTACACGGTCTACACGCAATTTTATAGTAATTACATTTTTATCACCGTATCTTTATTCTATTAAAGCAAAGAGCTATGAATTGTCAGTTCCGGACTTATTAAATTCGTTAAAAAGAGGCGAAAAATTATGATTGCAATTTTGTCAGCAGATTACCGGGAAATGTGCTCTAATAATGTGACTGACCGTGTATTCTTAAAGCTTTGCGAGCGTTGGCTTCCCCTACCAGTATGTAAGATTTGTGATTACTATCATTATTATACAAATACAAACTAAAATACCATTTTGAAAGGTTTAGCTGCATAATAAAACCGCGAAAAAATTGCGCCCTGTCAAAACAAGGTCGGTCATATCAACCTATAGTCGAATTCGAAATGTGTGGAAGTATACGTACCTACCTACTTTAATCATTCGCACATTCGATTTTTTTTTTGAAATGTGATTACTTTTGTTAAGAATATGTATAATAAATTGGAAAAAATCTCAACAAAGTAATTTTTTTACAAATCACGGAACAATGGTCCGGACATTTGGGGGGGCGTGCGCGGAGCCAAAGCCACAACGTAGATGCCCTTTTGAGACATTATGAGATGTAGGTATATCAAATGATATTCCGCACATAGTTCCGAAAAACTATTTACGTACGAGCCAGGATTGGAGATTTTATACAGTGTCCATTTAGACTGTCCACTCACTAAAGTGCTTATCGCCCTACATGTCAGGCCCCGGATTGCATAACATAGTTTAGTTTAATTTAAGATGTTATAGCACTTTTATACTATGTATTTAATTTTCAAAATTTCAAAATTATCTATCTGGACATGCTTATATTATATTAACCTTGACATACAGACTTTAAATTTATATTTGTTTTTATTTTTATTTTATTTTTATTTTATTTGTAATGTCTAAATATGAATTTTGAATTTTTGAATTTTAATAATTTAATTTAAATTTAATTTTATTATATTATGACTTAAGTGTTAATTTCATTTAATGAATTTGTGATTTATTATTTATTATTTATTTTTAATTCTTTTTGTAATTTTTAATGTATGGACTGTTTGTCTGAAATAAACGTTACATTACATTTATAATGGTTTGCTTCAGTTAAAAGCTCAACTCAGCTATGAAAGCGATGGGATTAGCAACCCCAGAGGGGCACGATGGTAAAAATTGATGGGTTTTTTAATGACTTAACAAGTGAGCGGAGCGTTATGAGTTTCATTAAAGCGGTAATGGTCGCAGGTATCAAGTTTTAGGTCAGGTGGCGCAATTCTGGACGGTTATTCGATAACTCGTGACATCAAAACTTTATCTGGCTCACTTTTGCTTCCGACTTTCATAACGGCCTTCTATCTGACCCTTTCCAGTACAGCACCTGCCTACGAAGCTGGAGTCTTGGGTTCGAAACTTAATGTGCTAATGCTAGGTTGATTGGTGTAATATTGTTCCATTATATTTGTTCATTTAGAGTTTAAATTTTAGACTATGTTTAGACTGTCTTCACATACTAGTAGCCTGCTTTCTGCCTAGAGAATTCCAAAACACTTTAAATGTTCAGTGACTTTTTTCATTTTTTACACAGTGGCCACGCCAATTACCTAAGAGAAGTGAAATTTTCTCAGGACCCTTACTATGAGTCTCTGACAGTGTCAACACTGACATATACTTCGTTATTTACTTTCTATACATCTCGCTCGCACTATATAATATGTCAGTACGAGCGAGATGCATAGAAAGTAAGTTACGTTCACGCTAGCGTTTATGTCAGTGCCAAACTGGTGGCAGCCACACTGGATACATATATTATTTTTATGGATTTTCACCATGAAAATATGTAAAATATGTGTTTTAGATACATAACATACCCAACTCATTTGGATATGTATCTCTTTTTAAAAAATATCACACACGTGCGTATATTCATAATTTCACTTCGGTCAATCTAACCCTTTTCCTTATGGAATGCCCTCCATAAACCAACCTTTTTAAATTTAACATAGACCTCACCCTGTCAACTCATAAATATTGAAATTTCCATATTCATCAACCTAGGTACGAACAATTCAAAGCAAAAAGTCCCAAAACTCAACAGCCTTTCGGTGGATAATCTCTTAAAAGTCTGTATTTAAATCTCGGATTTATATTTGGAAGACACGGTTGGCACACGCACATTTGATTAGCCTAATTAACGCCTCATTATGCGCTTGCACACGATCTAATTACGCAGCCCTACGCGTTCCACTTGGGGCCTACTTACTGCGACCTTGTTCCAGCAAATTTTAATATTTTTATGTATCTGGGACACCAAAGTTACGTAAGATCTATCAGTAAAACAAATCACATAATTATACAAAGGGGTCATCCGTTAATTACATCACACGTTTAGGGGGGGGGGGGGGGGGGCAGGGGGTCAACAAAATGTGACATGTTGTGACGGGAGGAGTTTGACACAAACTTTGTGACGTCACTCTGAGTTATTCAGATTATTTAATTCGCTGTACAGTTAAATAACAAGTTTTTGTAACGATAATAATTTTTATTCGTTTAATTTTCTTTCCTAATCAGTTTTGGGTTATAAATTACAATTTTTTTTTATATTTTAATAAAATATTAAAAATATGTACCTGCCTACAACATACTTAATTCGATTTTCCGATTTCGTTGAGAAAATATGACGTCACACCAAGGGGAGTGGTTTGCCAAATGTGACCAAGAGTGACAATCGGGGGAGAAGGTGAAAAATAATAAAAAAACCCATCGCTTAAAAGAGCAGGTATAGTCCCAAGAGGAGCGCGCCAGTCTTAAACCGCGATTAACCGTCGTTTAGCGCGACACGTGTCCCGCCATCTTAATCGCGAGTCTCGGGTTTATGAGCTCTCGCGATTATGACTGATTTACGTACAGTTCAACCCGCCCCGTGACTGAGTCGGAGTCTTAGCTAATCCAGTAAACGTGTCGCTTTTAGGTTAAATTTAGAATCTAAAATGAGTTACTGAGGTACCTACTAGCTTAAAATAACAAAGTAATTCATATATGTTCGGTTGCGTTTTCAACCAGGCGGCCGATTTTTAGGGTTCCGTACAAAAACGGGACCCTATTAATAAGACTCCGCTGTCCGTCTGTCCGTCCGTCCGTCTGTCTGTCACCAGGCTGTATCTCATTAACCGTGATTGAATTTTTCACAGATAATGTATTTCTGTTGCCGCTATAACAACAAATACTAAAAACAAAATAAAATAAATATTTAAGTGCGGCTCCCATGCAAGAAACGTGATTTTTTTGCCGTTTTTTGCGTAATGATACGAAACCCTTTGTGCGCGAGTCCGACTCGCACTTGGCCGGTTTTTTGAATTTCGAGCGCTTGATTTCGCATGGTTCCCTTCAATATACTCGTATCTCCACTACTAGGCGTTTAAATTCTACTAACAGTAGGTATTTAAAAATGTTAAAGCGAGTGATCAATACCATAAGATTCCCAATTTCTATTGCTCGTATTTCATAAATATCAATTCACCGTTATCTACAGATTTTTGGAAAAATTGGCCTCCAGGGATGTGCGGGGACGCGTTGCGAGGGATGTGTTTGTTAAGAACTAATAGAATCACTTCATTTGTTTTCCTTGCTCAGAGTGCAATGATTCTATTGGTTCTTAAAAACACATCCCTTGCAACGCATGCTCGCTCATCTCTGGTCGAAACGCAGCCTAAAGGTCCGATATCAGGCAATATATGTTATATGTGGTTATGTAAAAACCTCTTAAAAGTGTACATTGGACCACAGCACTATATAAATAATCCCCAACGTCAGAATCAATCGCCGTCTAATACCCACAAGCCTTATTTATATTTATTTATTTATATATTATTACAAAATAATAGGGAACAGAACTTGAGCAATATTTGCAATGGTTACTGTATTGACAATGCTATATGTAACGTTTGCTCAAAGATACTGTTGACAGTGGAAAGTATCTCAATCATGGAGGGCACTAAGGATAATACAGTGGCGGACAAAGTAAGGGTATCATTTGTTTATTTTATTAATCCAACTAGAACTTATTTTCTTCCTTTTTTTTGCTTGTGAAGGAACTTGAGAGACGTCTAAATTTAATGCGAAAATTACTTGTGAATTCGTGCGCGTTTTGAAAATAAAACCATAGAGACACAGACATTCTGAAAGTATTTTTTTTATTTAACGACAAATTTCGTTTACAAAAATACCTACTATATTTTATTTCGAAAAGATGTCATTGGCACTAAAATTTTGAGCCCAGAGCGCCTACCGCGAACCACGTTCGACGTGTTGCCTCTTTGTAGCACTTGTAAATTCGTACGTAAGTGTGACAGGAAGGCAACACGTTGATCGTGGTTCGCGGTAGGCCCTATGGCCTAGTACTGTGAACACCGAAATCTCTGTAACTCAAATTACGCCTTAATAGGAGTAATAGAGAAAGATGCCCGCAATTTGTGAATTTCGGTGTTCGCGTTCGCTCTAGTCTTGAGTGATGTGAGCTTAAATGAGACTGTCTGAATTGCCAATTTTCATGGCCAACATCACACGCTACTTGTACCCGCTATTGTTTGTTTATCTGCTCTTGTCTAGTGGATAAGAGAGAGATAAAGAGTATTTATTGCGTGTTCAAAACGTAGAAATAAAATGACGTGATGTGTACTTGAGTCGATGGCGCATAGGTCTTTTTTGGAAAGAAGATCCACTCTCTTGTTTGCGTTTATTATAAAGTAGGTAGAAGTTTGTTCATTCAATCCTTGGCTGTCATTCCCATTGCTTAAGGCGAGTATTCCTTGGCAGATTTTGTATTTTTGGTCCGATTTTCTTTCGAACGTTATTTATATCCTTGTATCAACTGGATACATTACTAATAACGCGGGTGACGCGGGTCTAAAGAAGCCTATTTTATTTATGTATGTACAAATTATAAATTGTAGATACAATTTATTATTTGTATTACAATACAATACAATACAATACAAATACTCTTTATTGTACACCTCAATAAAAAAAGACAATACAAAAGAAAACAGAAATACGAGCAGAGGTAAATAACAACAATATTGTTGGTTTAATAGAGGAATTTTGAATTAGAAAAATAAATTATACGGCACTTTAACTAAGGCCGTTTATAATTTATCTTATCTGTTTTAGTGGTTTATATATTAATACATTAAATACATTTATTAAGGTCTTTTGGATTCTGCTTATTCAGATAAATAGTGCTTGCAAATACATATTTATTTGTCAACCGTATACAAATAAAGTACAGAAAAACGTCACGAAATCAGAGACACTTATTTGAACGAATGGACCGAAACTGATGAAAATTCTAAAAATGACTAACTAGTAAAAAGTCAAGTTCTGTAAAAAGTCTAAAACAGGTGTTAAGTTTTTGTAGGAAACAAGCATCTAATTTAAAATATGAGGCCATTTCGAACGTACACTTTGACACCAAAATGATGTGATCATTCGTACATTACATTTCCCTCGTACTTGTCCGTACATGTATTAACATCGTTAAGATATCATTCTGATATCAAAATGTAAGCTTGAATTGACCTACATACATATAAATCTTCAACAACCTCATCCGGTGAAGAAATGGACTGAAATGCACAATGATAGGAAGCAGACCAATTTAAATTCCAAGTCTGACTTTGGAGAAATATGTGGGGCTCTCCATCTAACTCTTGCCAAATCGTGCTATTAAGTAGGCATTGCATTGGCTTTTAGGATTTAATGTTAGTCTGTAGGTACCGAGAGGGCGGAAATGTGAAATGTGATAGCTTTTTGATTTCAATTGTAGTGGGTGCATTAAGGGGCCCACTGATTAACAGTCCGCCGGACGGTATCGGCCTGTCAGTTAGAACAAATTTTTGACAGTTCCGAACAACTGACAGGCCGATACCGTCCGGCGGACTGTTAATCAGTGGGCCCCTTTAAGCTCGGACATTATAGTGCAGGCCATAGACTAATATATAAAGACGGACCTCACGGGAGCTAAGAATGGTGCTAGTTCAGCGGACTCACGAATTTGTTAGTTATTAAATGATATAACAACACTTAATATATTTTCATATGATATATATTATCATTTTATATAATGATTAATTGATCTAATAACATTTAGCATAACATTCTTGAAGTATAATGCATATTTCCTATACCGAATTTATGATATAAAGTTATTTCATCTAAAGTACCTAGAATTGTTATAACCTTTGTTGATATTATGTATTAGATATATAATTCCACATTTACTATTACACACTACAAAAAACGATACTCTTTCTACGTATAACGAACTGCTATTTATAACTAGGTTAGGTTAGGTTAAGAACTGCGACCCCTACACAAAACGAACCGCTACCAGAAAAGTAGGTTAGGTTAGGTTAACACATTCACTGCCCCCGTCGCACATGTGCGTCCACCGTCATACAAGTTTGTTCCTAAGCCACGCCCCCTGGCAGTGAATGCGTTAAGAACTGCGACCCCTACACAAAACCAACCGCTACCAGAATACTAGGTTAGGTTAGGTTAAGAACTGCGACCCCTACACAAAACGAACCGCTACCAGAAAAGTAGGTTAGGTTAGGTTAAGAACTGCGACCCCTACACAAAAATACTATGTTAGGTTAGGTTGGAATTGTGACCCCTATATAAAATGAAAGGAAAAAAGTTTAGATTAGGTAAAGAAAATCCAATTTGCAAAGAAAAATTGATATATATATATATATATACATATATCAATTTTTAATATATATATATTTTTTTTTAATTAAACATTGGATGTTTTTTTAAGATTCAAATTGGAAGCCTCACGATACTTGTTAGTATGTACGTGTTTGCTGTAAAAAAAGTATCAGGCGTTAAACATTTACATATGTCGTCATAAAAATACTTATATTATACCGAATAATGCTTATATAATAATACTTGTATAATATATGAGCATTATATCACATGATCGTTATAATAAATGAGTGTTATATCAAAAGATAATTATATAAAATGGATTTAAACATTTTAAAAATATACCAAATGTATATTATACAAAATGAGTTATTAGATTTTCTGAAATTATATTAAATGTTGTTATATCTACAGAAAATATATTAATTATTTTTATATCGATCATTACACACCCGTTCGTGATTACCTAGCCTTCCCCTACTTAAAATATTCCTCAGATACAATATCTAAAGGACGTATCCAGTCTTCGATTTCGGCAAGATTTCATCATCAGATCCCGATGACACCTGTACTGGGAAGTAGACTCATTCAAAAACAAGTAGATTTTTCTAAACACGGCTTCAGAGATACATCAAAAGGATTCTAATGAATTATTCCTTTATCAACTCTGGTGCCATTTAAAAACGTGTTGCATTTTTATAAAGCGATTCTAGGAAGCCAGTTCTGTCGTCCTAACTGTTAGTCATTTCGGAAAGAGAAGAGTGAGAGAATGTATTGGGCCCCATACATTCCACGACTCTTCTCTTTCCGGACAAACTCTAGTACGAATATGAATCCAATAACATAAGGATCCCTCATTTCCTTGGAACAAATGGAAACACTATATTTCGGTACAGCAATATCGTACAGTCTAATATCTTTCTTGCTCTGACCGAATGTATTGTTCATTTGATCAACTTTATTAAATAAGGATCCTCGTGGCAACATTTGGTCCGGTCTCGTGTAAGCTAGCATACCGGGTGTTTTTGACGAGGCGATGAGATTTTCTTTCAGGATTTTTTTTTATATTTCTCCTTTTTATATTTGTATGATGGACGTTTTCATTCAATACAAGGAAACAAAAATTATAGTTTGTTTACAAATATTTGCGCATTTATTTTTCGGATTTCGTCAGATTTCAATAAAATTTGATAGAGTTCTCTATCCTGTACAATGTTTGCGCAATTTCACCGTAAGTACGAAAACGTATGGTATTTTCGTAACGCGACGGAAAATTACATACATTTTTTTCGAGCTCCTAGCCACCAAATTTTGCTCCAAATGTAACGAAAAAAAAGAGAGCTAAATAAAAATCGGACCAGATATATGTCATACGTTGTCGTCTTTTGACACATACAGTATGAAAAGGATATACAAGTCATTGTAGTGTGACCAGATGTGACATATTTTTTTTGTTCATAATTTAAGAAATATTGTTTATATATTGGTTTTGTGTCTGTAAGAGCTAAAAAGTATAATTTCAGTACGGATTTACGACTTTAGAACTCAATATTTTACCGGTATGAGGGATCTCAAGGCACAATTGAAATTAAAGACACCTACATAATAAAAAGCTGTTTTTGCCTATAGAGACCGCTCACCATGTATAACATATACAAAAATAATACACGATCCATGCTGTAACCTTTCTTGTGTAAGAAACAGAATGAACTATATTTTTTCTACGTATTTTTCCAGCGGTTAGTTTTCGTTTCATTACTGTATGCCGCGGGTTTGTGGGTTATTTCTGACGTCATACATGTAGTGATGTAATGTTTCTACTAATACATATACCTACCCCAGAATTATCCGAGGACTTTTAAGAAATTATTATTCTGTCACCATAAAACCAAGACCTAGACCTACCTATGCAAAGTTAACAATAAACAAAGACTAGACCAAAAATACTTTAACAAAAAATACTTAAGAAGGAATATTTTCTGAAAAATAATGTCCCCGAATTTTTTGGGCCGTTTGGTTACGTTTCCAATACAACCATCTATAACCGTAACAAAACGGACAAAAATTATGAAATTATGTGGACACTTTTCCTCCTACATATCGTAGTATACTTCTAAAACATGATAACTATCTGAAACATAGTTTCGAGAAAACGCGAGTTGAAAGTTTGATCCTCAAATAAGGGAATTTAGAAACGCGTTTTGACAAATTTACTTTCACACTTAAAATTTTTGGATATTAAAAATGTCTATAAATTGATAAAAGTGATATTTTTAAACCGAAAAATATATAATATTGGCTGACAAAAACATGGCATGTGTTAGTTATCATGTTTTACCTGTATAAAAAATGGACTGATTTTTGTGTATTTGTTTATAATCATATAAAAAATAATTACATATAATAAAAAAAATTACAGTGATAAAAAATACTAGTTCAAACGGCATTATAAGCAAATTTTAAAAACTAACGTAGAAATAAAAAGTAATAAATTACATGCAACGTGTTATTATTTACAGGTAAACAGTTATAAGTGATTCTAATATTATTATTTTTTATTTTTCCCTCCTTTATTGAAGAGACATATGACAATACACTCCTTATTAACTAAATTACTTCAAAAAATTATGATACTGGTTTTGTTAGCGTTTACCGAGTATATTTAAATCTGTTTTAAGTGAATTTAATATTATCTAGTTGTATAATAGATCGCGTATTGAAAGAAATGTCTACAGGTAAATAGTAATGAATAATGTTATAATGTTTTACCAGTTGCTATAACTAGGTTCTTAATTATAGGTACATTCAGGCAAAACATGTTAACGTTACTTTATATATTTTGCGTGACCAGTTTTATGAGACAATGTTATTTTAATTACCTTTATTATTTTTTACGTGTACACTATATTTAATTTCCTGTCTGTTAGTACTTTTTTACACTCTCTAACTTTGTAAATAATAAACATAAATAAAAAAATGTCACATATATATTTAAAACAATAAAATGTGAACAAAACTGTATAAACAACTCATTTTTGACCATTTTGTCAGTTATCATGTTTTGGAAGTATACCGACGATATTAGGATCGACAGAGCTTGTGATTCTGCGTGGAAATAATATAAAAATCCGATAAGTAATCTAAAATGCAAATTGGGGGTACAACTTTAAATAGAAATATAATATATTATCTTCAAAATATTCTCCTTTACCAGGCAAAATTCATAGATATACAGCCTGTGGCCTGTACTACGAGCAAAAAATAAAACTGTAGGCTGTACTCCTCATACTGTCCAACATTTGTTCAGCAACTTTAAAAAATAACTTGTGGTCTGATTTTTAATACACTTTAAAGTTTATTCTAAGACGCAATGTATTGCGAATTTTGTTATGTTTAAAGCGTGACAAGCAACGTCAATCACAATGATATGGCGTGGCGATGGCGTCCATTGAAGATAATATTTATTTTTTATGAAAAATAGGGACTCTAAATATGTACTTCATAATTTTTAAAAGTTGTTTAACAAAAGTGTCCCCGTTTGAGGAGTACAATCTATGTTTTAATTATTTGCTCGTGTTACAGGCCACACCCGGTATAACATTGATAATTAATTAGGCGTCAATATTATGTAGGCAATCTAAACTAACGCAACTAAGAGACTCCAAATTTTTTATACATTTGTTACAATTTCACACAATGCATTCCGTTACCACCAAACATAATGGGGTTAGATACTAGTAATCTAAAGATGGTAAAAATACCACATTAAAAACAAATCAGCTGCGATAACTAAGCACATTCATAAGCATATTACAATAACATCAAATTGGTCGTCAATAATATGTAATCTAAACTAACGCAGCCTAAATGCTGATTGGTTTGATACGCTCTATAAAGGCTGAATAGGGGCGAAGCGCCACAATCGCTATCGCAACACCTGTAGCTATTATGCGTTTCAATTACAAATATATTATCTCAAAATACCTGATAGTTTACTACCGAAATTACTAATTATTAATTATATTGAAGGTTTTCTGATAAATGGGGTGCGTTTCACATGATATAACGATGTAGGTAACATAATTATGTGTGTGTGTTTGTCAAAAATCGTGGGTTCAAACCTTGATTGTGTTGAATAGAGCAGAAAAACTAGTAGTGGAGAAAAATGGCTAAAAATTCGGTCAGGATTCGATCCGACAGACAAAAAGTTAGGGCTGATTTAGACGGTGGGCGAACTCGCATGCGATTTTAGTTACATTGCGGACTGTTGGTTACGTCCAATTCAACCGAACGATCAAAAACCGCAATGTAATGAAACTCGCATGCGAGTTCTCGCATCGTCTAAATGAGCCCTTAATGACATTTTCTTGGCAGTTTCGACCAAGAGGACTAAAGTTTTTTTTTTGCAAACTAGTTATATTTTTTTTTTTTCAAACGATGCATTGAAATATGTCTAAATTGAAATTATATGTATTACGTACCGTAAAACGGGGTGAGTAGGTTTCGCGGGGAGAGGTGGGTTATGAATGGGAAGAGAAGGTTTGAGAGGGGGGTGAGAAGGGATTTTAAGGCTACTGCTACAAAATAATGTATTCCAATTTAAAATGGAGCTGTAGTAATACGCATAATAAAAAAAAACGATCCAATAATCTTCCAAAATCACCTTTGTATGTACCCCTCTCACTCCAAATACGAGGCACTACGGGGTGAGGTGGGTTTTCCTCTTTATCGTCAAAGTTATGAAATGGAACTACCCAAAATAAAATAAAAACTAAAATACAAACGTCCGGAACACTTATTATATACACCATTCAGTTTTCATATGTAAAAATAAAATGTTATCGAGGTTTGAATTTCAGTTTTGACCCTACTCACCCCATTTTACGGTATTTATTGGCGTGTTGGCTATTTTTCTTACTATTCAATAAAATATTATGTTCATTAACATACAAGCTGTTTGATATATATTTATCTGCATGACGTTTTTGGAAATGAAATCGACTTTTTCTAACAGTAAATATTTTACTTGTACACAGGTGCGGTCGGGTCATCGTTGGCGCTTACGCTGTTTTGTACATCGCTAACTATTTACGAGATAATAATCAGGTGAGTTCAGGAAACATCATTATCATACAAAATTAACAAATTAAAGTACTCGTTATTGACCTCAATGAAAATGAAAAAAAAAACTGTAAAAACAATAGTTTAAATACATATTATTATGTAGACGCAGATAATGGGCACCGTGGCTACAAATCAATTTATTTCAGAGAAACTCTAGAAGTTAATCTCAAAGATGTAAAAATAATTTATTAAAGCCACTTCAACTTGCAGTTTCGTCTATGGTAGTAACGAATATGGACGCAAAATTTGAACCCATTCAGAATAAAAAAGTATAAAATTTTGAAAGTAGGCAAGCTTCAGAAACGGGCCCGTCTTTGGCGCATGAATCTCAACAAAACATCATAATTTATTATTTAAACTTTATTAATCAACTAAATTAATGAAATATTTTATTAACTAATATTACCGTACACAAAATATAGGAACTGCATAATAATTCATATAGGTCTGCGATTAAGTACATCTATATTGTATTCTGTAATTTTTCTGCTACTATACGTGTAAGAAAAATAATGTACTTAATCGTGACTACTTAGATCCAAGCAATCTAAAAGTGAATAAAAACGATGTTCTTTCTCCACTAAACCCGCAAAATAAAGGAGAGTGTTGGAGCTCGACATTCCCTCGTTCCATTTTCCTAGTGTTTCCGGATTTCTCATCTTTTATTTTAATATTTCAGAGTCCTCCGATGATGTCAGGCCCCAGGCGGCTGGACCTTCGCAGTTTGTACATAAAAGAATTTTAATAAGAACTACCATTATAAGAATCGGTTGTACTATAACTACTCTGCTTTAAGTTTAACATAGCCAGATGTTTGGACTTTTGGGGAAAAAATTAAATGACAGGTATGGATTTCCTATATCCATCAATTTAAACTTCTTCATTTTAAAAGGTTTTTTGAAACTTCACTTACCTAATTTTTCTTCAAGTGTGTCTTTCGGATTAACTATCCCATTATGGTGTTCCTTTTTTGGTACGCTTTTTATTTTCAATTGATATATTAATAACTATTTCATAATGCAATGGTACTCAGTCTGGCGTAAATTTAAAACTATGCTTTGTGTAACCTATGTACTTTATCATGATCTCCGAAATATGTAATACAAAAAACACTTCCAAACAAAGCTGGGAGCGATTATCGTGCTAGATTATGGGAGTCGCATGGGTAATTGAGTTTATCGATAAAGGAACTTTCTACTTCTCGTTTAATTTTGCCCCCAAAAATCCGATGTCTGAACGTAGCATATAGCCAAGCGATCTTCCTTTGTCCTTTAAAGTATTATGAACCAGAGCCTCTACCATCAGTTTTGACATTGACATAACGCTCACGTCTACGTAATTTACTTTCTGTACATCTCGCTTGCACTAATACGCGAGTACGAGCGAGATGCATAGAAAGTAAGTTACGTAGACGTGAGCGTTATGTCAATGTAAAAACTGATGGTAGACTACTGGTATTATAATTGGTATCGCTACGTAGAAAGCGGCCGAGTATAGACTTCACATTGTTCAGTTTAAATTGAAAATTCTCATCTGCATTATTTTATAGTTGTGTGCATAATTCTTCTGCTGCTTGCTGAATGACGATTTACATACACTGATTAATAATTACGGACTTGTCATTTCTTTTCCATACAATATATTATACTTTGTAAAATTAGAAAATAATTCTTGTGTTGTCCATTCCTGAGGTTTCACCATGGTTTCACTGTTCTAAAGAATAAATTACAATGTATCTTTGGAGTACCTAATTCGCCTAGTTGAAATAAAATTAGTTTTATTGTTCCATGGCACAGAAGCGTCGCTTATTAACATAATTTTTATTTTAATAATATGATTCCGAATTTGTGTGTACATTTTGAGTAATTTAGCTACATATCTGTTTAATAGAAATTTAATATAAGACTTAATTATTGGTTTAAATAGTACCGACCCTTCCTTTCGGCCTAAAACGAGTGTATAAATTAATATATTTTATAAGTAAAAATGTGCATCGACTTTATGTATAATTCTGTTTTTTCATCAACATTTGTATTTACATTCATTGAAATTGAATAGTCTTCCATTATGTTCTAACTATCTGACAGAGAAACTATACGAGTACATAGGTAGGTACTATAAATATATTTTGGGATATTTTTATTTATCATGTTTTTTCCTAATTTCCACGTGCCTAAATTGATATTTTACAATTTTTTTTTTTTTGTGCAGATGGAAAAACAATCACTCTATTCATTTGAGATGCTTCAAGATTCTTACCATTCAAAGGGTTCGCTTTCGTGTACTTATGTAGGGTCTATTTGACCCTAGTACTATTTAATGACCCTTTTCAGATTTACGGATAAATAACAACGAAATAAAATTTAACGAAGGTTTTGTTTTTA
Source organism: Cydia splendana (assembly GCF_910591565.1). Classification (NCBI taxonomy): domain Eukaryota; kingdom Metazoa; phylum Arthropoda; class Insecta; order Lepidoptera; family Tortricidae; genus Cydia; species Cydia splendana. The sequence goes on from NC_085968.1 coordinate 4,861,246, forward strand.
ATTCTAGGTACCTTTATATTTACTGTTCTTGTCCATTTGTATAAATATGTACTAATCGCAATTTGTATATGTACTAAGTATTGTATATAATAATTATCCTTATTATTAACTTTAAACGTTAAAATTAACTATATAAGTAAATTAAATAGGACCATGGTGGTCATGATTGTTATGATTAAATATTAGATGAATATTATTAATTATATAATAAATATGTAAAATATTATAAATGTTCTCGTAAGTAATGTGTGATCTGTAGGTTTTATTTAGTAGATGAACAAGTAGAGTAATACAATTTAATAATTGTAATAAAACAATGAAAACAACATTACTATTGTGCCATTACTTCACATCAACTTCGTAAGGCTCAATATTTTTTAACATGATGAAATTGAGTAACCTAGAGTCCTGAAAATAGGACAACTGATAATAAATAATTGGGCTATAAAAAGGACTGTTTTTTTTTTTTAGGTTTGATCGTTGGCCGTTATTTTCATTTTGTCGTCCTCATAAAAGAACAATGATGGGCCTTAAGAGTGTAACTAATTTTACTTTTAGAATTTATAATGAATAACTTACTCCCAAAATAGTGAAATACTCTGTCACCAAATTGGAATATACTCGTAATGCCTATAGTGTTTTTATTAAAAAGTTCCACAGGATCTGTCCCCAAATTGCTAAAACCATATTACTAAAATATATTTACAACTGCGTTGTATTAGGCCATTTCAGAATTGGGAATTTGTATATTATTTCTACTCAGAATCACGAGCTTTTTCCATTTTTACTGAGAAAAAAGTGTTCCCATAATTTTTGGTCCGTATGGTTACGGTTTTCAATACAACCTTCTATGACCGTAACAAAACGTTTCCTTGTTTCGGATTAGGATCGAAAGAGCTCGTGATTCTGAGTCGAAAAAATATGAAAATTCCAAAATCTAAAGGGGCCCACTGATTAACAGTCCGCCGGACGGTATCGGCCTGTCAGTTAGAACAAAATTTTGACAGTTCCGAACAACTGACAGGCCGATACCGTCCGGCGGACTGTTAATCAGTGGGCCCCTTAAAATGCAAGTTGGGGGTACAACTTTAAATAAAAATGCCCATTAGCGCCCTAGTTGGAAAACCTACCTACTGTTGAATACGTTAAATCTATTCACCAAGCACTGGGGACTAATATTAAATACTTATCTCAGCTCATTCAGATTCCTTGTTTATTGTAAATTATACGCAGAAATTCATAGAATTGAAATACAGAAGCTCAGCTTTGCGCGTACGTGTCTTATCTTATTGTTTTCGGGGGCCCTTGCGGATACACTTCGACCCATAGGGATCTTTTGTGCAGTTACCCCCTAGAAGAGATACGCGTACGTGTTATAGAGATTTCTAGAATCTCCAGGAACTCTGTAGTTATATCCATTTCGGCTTTCCTGAAAGCTTCCAGTAACATTAATATCGAGTGTTCTCGAAGATAAACTAAAGAGACATCTGAGACTCTGAATAACGACGAATAAACTGACATAAGAGGATGTGTTTTTATATTTTACAATTGTAAAATATAAGAAAGATACTTATTTTTATTTTCATGGATCTCTGTTTTAAATTTTTACGCAAATAGGCTATTTGTATTAGTTTATTCTACGGAATTATAAATATACATATTAGCGTTTTATGCGTTTATAAGCTTGTTTTATCATAAGCGCTTATATTCCATGAACAGATAAATTGACATAAGTTCAACCTCTGCTCAAACCCCTGCCTGCGTTGAACGGAAGTCACTGGAATGCCATCTCAGAGTATTTCAATGTAGTTAAAGGTTACATTCGGATGGCAACTGCTGCTGCTTTACTGTTGCGGCATTACTGCCAATTTCCTTAAAATGAGTGACTCAATTTATCAAAGGAATTGACAGTAACAGCGTAGGCGCTCACACCGCAACAGTATAGGACCCATCGCACGAGTGCTTTTTCAGCCGCGTTATAAAAGCGCTTGAATTCGTCCGCATGCGACAACCAAGGCTTATAAGTCGAAAATCCAACAACGCTGGATAAAAACCGCCACCGCCGTCATGTGAATAAATTCATTTGTGTCATTCAAACGCTTTTTTAACGCGCGTTGTAAAAGCGCTCGTGCGAATGAGGCCTAATGCCGCAACAGTCATGCCTGCAGTTGTCATCCAAATGTCACGGATGTTTCTGCATTCCCGTTCCCGCGGAGATTCCTCAGGATTTCAAGAGTTTGACCAAATGGCTTCAACTCTGCATAGACATAAAGCCCATGTCAGGTCTAATATACCCTTATACCTACAGTACCTTTTGCGTCCATATAATTTCGACATAACAGGCACTCTTAAAATAGTTACAGAGGACCTACCGCGAAAAACTAAATTCGATATTCTTTATCTGCCTCTTTATCACTCGAATATGCAAGAGCGATAGAGAGGCAGATAACGTTTTTAGATTTTTCGATGTTGGCAGCAGGCCGCCATACTCGTGGCCCTAGTATGAGTTACGTATCGACACACGTCTGTCGTCTATACGCCGGCGCCGTCGTCGTGTCGTCTGTACGCTCTTATAAGCGCTTACAAAAACAAGCATATACGCGTTGATTAAACGCTTGTCTGTACTAAGGTTAGGTTACTTTAGAATGAATGAATAACAAAGATTATAAAATCAATTTACTTGACTGTGTGTACTTGTATAAAAACCTCATATTAATAATAAAATATATTATAACTATGAAAAAAACTTGACTTGTAGATAATAACTGTATGTAATTAGTTAAATGAAGTAGACAATATTTCTATAAGAATCTATTGGGATTAACGAAAACTGTTGTTAGAATTCTATTATTAAATATTGATTTTGTGAATCGTTTTATTATTAAATACTATTAGAATAGTTTTTTTGTTGTTGATTATATGAATACATTTTATACGACATTTCATGTTCTGCAATGATTTGCTCAAACATGGCAACTTTTTTTAAAAAGTCTGTTGAATAAATTATTTAAATTAATGGCTGTGTTATTTTATTAAACAGGAAAATTCTCCTTTTCCTTATGAAACAATTTTCTTTTTAAGTCAAATATACAATTGCATTTTAAAAGTGAGTGGAGACTTTCCGTTTGTTGTAGCTTTGAAATATATACATAATAGGGGAAACATACGATTGATTCAGTCTTGTTCAGTGAGCATCAAAAGTAGCGGATCTATTTCGAAAGATACGCCAAAAATTTGCTATAGATAGGACATGGATCGGGTATGTCAGTGTCAAAAGTGACGTTTCTTAAAGCGTCACTTGACACTGACGGCTCGATTCGGAAAATGAATTAGATTTCTACTAGACTTCAACAAGTTACGATACGGATAATTTAAAGATATTTGTAAGATAGATATGTCAAATTTGACGTTTCCGCGATTCTGGAGGTCCTCTTGAACGATTTCGACAAGTTATGACTTAGATATCCAAGTCACATCTAGTCGATATCTAATGTAGATCTAGTTGATCTCTAAATCGTCTCAAGATCTTGTGATTATCTCGAAATCCGAATAGGCCTGTGATTCCTTCCTCTCCAGACGTATTTTCAACACAGTAACCTTATTCAGAGTTCCGGTTCGAGCGCCAACTTGATAGTCGCGCCTAGGGTTTGCACGACGGATCCGAAATGTATGGGAAGATCCGCGGATCCGGATCCAGATCCGGATAATTTCATACATTTCGGATCCGGATTGCAAACCCTAGTCGCGCCTCGTTATTAATTAATTTGTGTTTTGCTCATTAATATTGTTTAAAGTAAGTGTATATCGATAGCTTATTATACAACACACTAATATGTTAGTGTGCAGTGAATGGAGAATTAATCTTGAAATGCGTTTGACCACCATTTTAGTGCCAACGGCCGGTAGTCCACGTGCTACTTGTAAAGTCCAGCTATCGCTTTACAAGAGCTAATAAAATCACCGTACACTGTCTTGTATTAACCGTACAATTTAAGCCGTCGTATTTAGCTCCTAATACCTTGATACTGGCGAAATAGTCCCACTGGACTGAAGCCATAATTTTAAAAAGAAGAACCTTATGCAGCAACCACCATTTTAAATTCTCACACCGGCTTGCCAGTGTATCAGTACCCGGTATATACGCAACACCCAGTTTTCCGCCGTAATACTTGTAATTACGCCGTAATTCCTGTAATTCGGCGTAATACCTGCAATTTTGCCTCGCAATATTTGTGAGCGGGTGACTAAGAGCGCGTAAGATTTTAAAGGCCCGCTATCTGCTGCGTAAAACTGGCCCGATATTCACAAAGCTTATTGAGGGTAAACGAGCGTTTGCCTCACTGTACACTCGAGATCACAAACATCTTTACAAACAAATGTTCCGTTGCCGGGCGTCAGACCGTCAACAACTCCTGAGGATGCCTCGTAGAGAGGCGAAACACGTGTCGAGGATTATTCTTTTGGTGGTGGTTTGTTAATTATGTTTATTTGCGTATTTATTTTTGCGGTGGGAGGGTGGGAATATTAATTGCATGTAAAAATACGCAAGTAAGTATAACGGGTTAGCACTGATTGACTAGCACGTTATCTTTTCGCGGATTAGCAAAGTAACATTTTCGTTTTAATTAAACAAATGTTCCAAAAACATATTTACATACATGTCTCTAAGACACTAACAATAAATATATTTTTCCGATGGCTCGGGCACGTAATGCGGATGGGGGAAGATCGTGCAGTCTGGAGGGCGTACTCTGGAGTACCAAATGGCCGAAGACCGTCTGGACGCCGTAGGTGGGTTGTTTTCAGAAAAAAAAAACCTTTAAATTTTTTTTTGTAATTGAAGAATTTTAAGTCCATTATAGTGGGAAACATTATACAACGAAGGTATAAAAATTAGGACATTTAGGACACTTTTTTTCTCCTATCACAATCGATAACGCTCATGTTTCTGATTATTATGAACTTAAAATTCTTCAATTACAAAAAAAAATTAAAAGGTACATTTTTTCTGAAAACAACCCAGGTACCGCTGGAGAGACGAAGTGCAGAAAGACCTTTTCACATCACCTAATCAGAAAATGGATTTTTCTTCCCTGCTAGGAGGGATCAAAGTGGCACTTTTCTGTTCAACGACATTTCATTGCCAGTATAACATATTAATATAATTAACTATGAACATCGTATGTACCTACAGCCTTGCAAAAAAGAATAGAAATTAAAAAGTGGCAACACTGTAGTGTCAACACTAAGATTTTTAGATTTTCCTCATAGTTGATGTGAAAAGCAGTATGTGTCACACGGTATCAAAATTATTTCGTCTTGGGCGTTAACACTTGAATCCCTTATTACGCTCAGGATTCAATATACGCCCTTGACGGAAATATATCATTTTGATCCCTTGTAACACAAACTACTATAGCAAACTCGGCGTCGTCGACTGGACAGAAACGTTGGCTTGTACTAAGGTGGCCAAAACCGGGGCAGGCATCTGCTCTATAGTGATTTTTTTGGCGAAATTTTGTCTGCCAACTAAGCATCGCCCAATGGTTACTCGAGGGTATCACAAACTGGCCGTCCACCTTATTTTATAAGCCAATACTCGCCTACGCCTGATAATAAATGTGAAGCAACTGTGGAAAGATAATCTCTTTAGGCCTCTCCCTAAACTCATTTAACTCTAAAAGGTAGTATAGACATGTAAGTACCTCTTATACTGTGTTTTTTTTTAATTGCTAGCTGGACCCTGGTATATAAGATATATCAGTAGGTATGTACCTATTACTTAGAGAATAAACATAATGTTGCCAATTTATTAAACAATATCATGAATATCTGTAAACAGCATGTGTACTGGCAACTCAATTTTACTATATTGTTCATAATTTTATTATAGTTTGTCAAAGGACTGTCTCATTTCAAACATAGACAGAGAGAATCATATTATCTTTGTCTTACACTAGTACTAGCACCCAAAAAAAAAAAGGATGAGTATAGTTCTTTTGTTCTTATTTACTGACAAATTTGGTTTGACCAACTACATAAACGCATTGCATATGAGCAATATACAATACCGACAATAAAAACAAAGGAAGTGAAGTAAAACTAAATCGAACACAGCATTCACAAAGGTAAAAATCACAAAATATCTACATTCAATGAAATGGATTTATAAAATAGAAGTCAGCCGTGCTTGCCCAACTACTCTATTTATTATTCGTTCACCATATCCTCAACCTTATAAGTTAGTCAATAAAGGTTTAGTCAAATGCAAAACTGTTTTGGTAGACCCGTAATAAGCTCCTTTGAGTGGATTTAGTCACGTAACAAATGACAGAATAAGGAAATATGCACGTATTTCTCGCGTTCCATGTTGCCGGGTGACACCAAAGGTAAGAGGAGAAGTGAAGAGTTCATACTTACTCGTGATTATTGATTTTTAGGGTTCCGTACCCAAAGGGTAAAACGGGACCCTATTACTAAGACTTCGCTGTCCGTCCGTCCGTCCGCCCGTCTGTCTGTCACCAGGCTGTATCTCACGAACCGTGATAGCAAGACAGTTGAAATTTTCACAGATGATGTATTTCTGTTACTGCTATAACAACAAATACTAAAAACAGATTAAAATAAAGATTTAAATGGGGCTCCCATACAACAAACGTGATTTTTGACCAAAGTTAAGCAACGTCGGGCGTGGTCAGTACTTGGATGGGTGACCGTTTTTTTTTTGCTTTTTTCCGTTTTTTTTTTGCATTATGGTACGGAACCCTTCGTGCGCGAGTCCGACTCGCACTTGCCCGGTGTTTAATATCAGTAGTTACTTAAACTCAAAGTTGTCTTCAGGTACAAGGGAGCCTTTTCACGAAAAAGTAACTGACATAGAATCGAAATTAAGTTCTAATTTTAAAACATTTTGAAATAAAACATACATTTTGACATAAACATTCAAAGTAACATAATATATCCACATCTATGTCTGGTACAAATTTTTATTCGTTTCGTGTAGTCAGCATCAAAAGGTACCATTATCTCATATCTTAATAACAAAAAAGGATACCCACCTAAATAAAATTATCTAATAACTGAACAAATGCAGACTCTATATATAGAACAATTAAACTGTCGCAGATACAGAACAACAAAACAATAAAGATACCTTTGAATTTGAACGCAAACTTTCGAGATATATATCATATATCTAATCGAAAAAGTAATCTAGGGTGGTAGATAGGTAGTTACCTACTTTTGGTGCGTTGCGTTGTTTCATACGCTTCTATTGATGCTAACTGTATTTACGTATTTATCATTAGCTTCCGAAGTGGAGGCATACAGTGAGGGCAAAAGTGGAAGCCTTGGAGCAGAGGCGAGTGGAATTTGGCATGAAGCATGACGGGTTAAAGGCCCGACCACATAGCTGCGGTCATCAAATACAATTTTGTTGGTGAGGTGCTGATTTACAGTGTATATGGCCGTATTTTTGCTGCCAAATTCGGTTATGTCAGCCACCTGAGAGCTCACGAACGTCGATCAGTACAACAGTCGCCGTGGTCGAAACCAGCCAGGACAGTATGATGATGACTAACTTCTGTCCGCGACTTTGTCTGATGTATGATAAAATCTATCCTATGTCGTGTCTCGGTACTCATATTAAAGCATTTATATCGGTTCAGCGGTTTAAGCGTGACGAGGTAACAGACAGACAAGAGTTACATTCGCATTTATAGTATTAGCAAGTATTAGTGAGGATGTCAGTAGCATTATTTGCGTTTGCCTATCAAATGCATAGTTTGATAACACAACCTTTATTTGTCCTTTGTCGACAGGAGGCTCACAGGCAAGCATGTTTCTAATACATTCTTCTATTAGTTTTGTTTTGTCTATGGGCATTTTCACTTAAAAGTGTACCATTTACTTTTTTTTTTTTAATACATCTACTTTTGGGTTATTTCTACTCAGAATCACGCGGACTATCGATTTAAAAAGAAAAAAATGTGTCCCAAAAAAAATTCAGGTTTGTAACGCACATACATTTTGTATGGACCGTTACAAAACTGACATCCAAAATTTTGTATGAAAAACTGGGGACACTTTTTTTCTTTGTCTCATTTAATAGTACTCGTCATTATGAGTCTAAATAATCCAAAAGTTAATGGTTTTTGAAAAAAAAGTAAATGGTACCATTTTTTCTGGAAACCCCCATAAATAATTTGAACTCCTTTTTGAGAGACTGGCTAGATGTAGCTCAAAACCGGGACGAGTTTTAGAAAAGAGGGAGGCCTTTGTTTTGCGTTGGAGTTAGGGCACAATAAAAAAATTAATAAAAATATAAAATCACATTAAAAATAATTTATACTAGTGGCACTGTGAGAGTAGACTTCGCAAATATTAAAAAAATCGCCAGCTCACAAAATTTCACAAATATCGATTAAAAATGCGGCTTGTGTAGGCGAGACATGCGAAAGAATTTTTGCCCAAGCCAAAACGGAGACCTTCGCTTTCGCTCGGTAAACACTATATCGTAAAGCACTGGTTTATTGACGTTAGTATGTAATTCAGTTATTTGAGTAGGGAGACCCCTAACAATGGTTTGGGTAAAAATGTTTTTAAACCATAGTGACTAAACCGTACTAAAGGCTACTGAACGAATGAGACAGTGACAGAGACAGACACACATGAGAGAATCATGTGTTGACTTGATGTGGACTCAATATAATGTCTATTAAAAACATGTCTAAAGGCCAAGGTACAATTGCTGGTATATACCTACCGCGTTAATTTTTCAATGAACCTCACAAGGAATAAAAGTGATTCTCTTATTTATAAAGTGTATTTAAAAATTATTTCGCGGTGCATTTTATAATTTCAACGGTAATTTCAAACCTATTACCAGAAAGCCCGCGGCAATCAGCAAGTCTTTTGTGCAGCAAAATCTTATTCGCATTTAAATTTAATTTAAATATAAAAATTGTATTAACATATACCTACATTAACATATATTTACTGCCTCTCTATATATGTGGTTGAAGTACATATATCAAAGTTAAAATGAATTACACAATAATTATACTAGATGCTCTAATGACACAAAACATTACACGTTTTTTCTTATCACTAACAGAACACCCTCTATTCCTGATAAACAGTATTACTCTGTTTAGTGAAATAAGACGCTCTAGAATGATAGGTACAGTACAACTTATCATACAACGCGTACCAATATTTGATCGCGTTGCACGTGTCTTGAAAGTTTCCACTAGTTTTAGAACACAATTGCTTATTCTTAAACCTACAGTTACTATGGATTCTCCCGAAGAAGCACCTTTGAAAGCAAACTACAATGCAAACCAGAAGGAAAGGAAAACTTTGAAAGAGAAAATAAAATATGTAAAAGATAATATTACTGTGGAACCTGTAGTCGCTTGTTTTGTAGTTCCTGGAGTTTTAGCCCGACTTGCAACGCAAAATCTCAATTTAGATAAAGCATGTCGGGTCAACTTGGGGTACGGCGATACTGTGTGTGACTCCTTGCTGGCTAGAGAAAGCAACAAGTATCTCAAAGAAGAGTTGGCCGTACAAGAACTTGTGGCGTCAATGGAAGTTTGGAAGAACTTGATCGTGACAGCTATACCAAGCTTTTTAATATTATTCTTAGGCGCATGGAGTGACAGAACGAGAAAAAGAAAAATATGCATTCTATTGCCAGTTATCGGAGATCTTCTCATGTGCCTAAGTAATATTTTGAGTGTGTATTTCTTTTATGAAATACCAGTGCAGTTAACAATGTTTCTAGAGGCAATTTTTCCAGCGATAACTGGAGGATGGATCACATCTTACATGGGTATATTTAGTTACATAAGTGATATATCAAGTGTTGAAACGAGGACTTTTAGGATTGGCGTGACAAATCTGTGTACAACCGCGGGAGGACCAATAGCCTCCGCTTTAAGTGGTATTCTGCTGCATAATATAGGTTATTACGGTGTTTTTACAGTAAGCGGTTTACTGTTTTTATTCAGTATTTGTTATGGCTTCATCTTTATCCAAGACCCTGAACGACCGGTCTCTGAAAAGGAAATTGAGGTAAATACATTTTATGGTAATCCAAATCGGTTTAACGTTTTTAAAGTAATAAAGAATTCGTAGACGTATATTTTTATAAATGGTTTAACAAGGTTATGGTTTTATACGATTTTCGGTATATAAGTATATTTTTTTTAAAGACTTTATTACGAGTAAGTTCACTTATTCGAGTAAGTTTGTAGATTTGGCCGACAGAAGGTACAATACTCGTAAAAGCCAGGCTAAACTTGACTAAAATAATACTATTTGAAAAGGCCTCAGGCCTTATATACTCAGCTGTCAATAATATTTGTACCTAATTCTAGTATTCGCCTTTTCAAGGAAAACAATTTCCACGTACATTCTCATAAAACCCATTTTCCTTAAAGGATTTTTACGTGGCCTCCTTTTAGCACCACCACAATTAATCTGAGATACAATTACAGGATAAGTCAGCCAACGTATGGGGCTCCCTCAAATCCTTTTTCGACACGAAACACGTGAAAGATACGTTGGCTGTGGCATTCAAAAAGGGACCTAATCACAGGCAGACTAAGTCCATTTTAATACTGACCTGCATCGTTCTTATACATGGACCGTGGTATGGTATGATACTTTATTTCGTTGCTTAATATGGGGTATGTTGCAAAATACATTTCGTACATATTTCATTGTGAAATGCATGCGGATTTATAAATAGGTTTTGTCAAAATAAACATTTAAACACAAGCTTAGAGTAATTTTATTGCATGTGCTGACTCTGGACAGAAAACATTGACATTTCGGCGATTCCGTGTTATATCTGCTGGATTAGATGACTCAACAGAAAACTGCTGTGACGCCAAAATGATTTTTCAGTGTTTAAGATTTGTTGTATGTAGGTTGTACTTATATGTTAGTCTGTAAGATGTCTAAATGCCACTATTGTCTGAATAAAATTAATTCTGTATATTTTCAGGGGAATACTCAGTACGTTATCTTTTCACAAGATATCGGTTTAATTGGGATGCGCTGAAGTACAGTTTCTATAACACATTCTACATCGTGGTGCATGCTTTAGGTAAGTTTCTGATAAATTAAGTATCTTGTCCGAAGCAGTGACTTATTTCCATATTTTCTTTAACTTAAATTAAGAAAGTAGGTATAATTTGTTAAGGTTTTCTATTACCCGTGGGTCGCTTGTTTATGAATTTTATGATATTTAATTGTAAGATTTTTAACCAACTTCAAAAAAAGGTGGAGGTTATCAATAACCTTTTTTTAATATGTATGTTACTTCATAACTCTGTATATTGGTGAACCGATTTAGAAAATTATTTTTTTGTTTGAAAGTATATAGTTCCAAGTTGTTATTACTATATTGCAGGTGCGTTGATCTCAATAAGCCTGTTCAGTCGCTACCTAAAGTGGCACGATTCAATTCTAGGCATCATTTCGACTTGCAGCAAGTTTGTGGGCGGCATAGCCGTTGCCCGGGCCACGACCTCATTGGATATGTATATTGGTATGTATTAATATATTGCATATGTAGGTAAGTACTGCCATAGACAAAACATACATTATCTTTGGTATTGCTAATAAAGTAAAAATAAAAAAACTAAACAAAACTAAACAGAAACTACCTAATAAGTAAATGGCTACAAATCTGTACAAATAAATAAAATTCCCGAGATCTGTGCCGTCCAGTAGGGTGCCTAGAAGGCAGGCGGTGCGCTGGACGGCAACGCCGAATTGGTATGATTATCAGAAATCGTAAATGTTATAGCATTTTTGGGGCAGCGGAGTGGTGTTAACGGAATTGGTAAATTCCAACTGAAATGGCAAATCAAAGTTAATATTAACGTAATGAACGCTAATTAATCATTAGGGTTGAAATTGTTTATACCAATTCCGTTAACACCACTCCGCTGCACCTGCACATGATTATTTATAAAAACCAAAGTCAAACGTTTCAAAACTAATCTATTTAAATACTGTTTTTTACGACTGTGACTATTGGTGAATTAAGTATGTATGTACCCGCTCTTAGCATTTTTAAGTACCTAATAATTTATTTTTATTTACAGCGGTGCTCCTAGAAACATTCAACGCAACATCGTTCACAGCAATGAGATCCATCTCATCTAAACTAGTTGCTAGTGATGAATTAGGTAACTCGGTATTTTTTTTATCTTCAAAAATTTACAACCGTGTGAGAGCGAGACGCACTGATACTCAAAACAAAATCGCATCATAATTTTACTGTCGAGTTCTTCTAGGTTTTATTTCTACTGATTTTTTTTTGTTAATTATTACATTTTTGTATAAATGCATATATTTTATTACTCTGAAATTGCTTCATATTAAAATCTTGCTTTCATTAATAATATATTTTATACATAGATATAAATACATTAAAATGAAAAATAATAAAGAGCCAACGTAAAACAAGTTAAAATACAAACATATTTATAAAATATATTCTAACATAACCTTTTAAAATAATTTTTTGCCTAAAGGTTACCTAAAGTTGATACCTGTAACTCTATGTATTATTTTATATAAGCATTGTATAATTTGATACAATATTATACATATATTATGAAACAGAATTGCTTTCTTGTTCGAATCTAAGAAAATATTGTTTTTTGCTAATCAAACGTAAGTTAGCGAAAAAAATCCAAAATATTGCCATTGTCTTATTTTGATAGAAAGTTCAAATTTTACTTACAGACTTTTGTATGTCGGATCGTTTTTCTAAACTTCGTCCTATTTTGTTTTTTTTTTCTGTGGGCTATATAATTAGCAGACTTCGTAAATTTTATAGCATTTTCGGTGCAGCGGAGTGGTGTTAACAGAATTGGTATAAACAATTTCAACCCTAATGATTAATTAACGTTAATTACGTTAATATTAACCTTAATTTACCATTTCAGTTGGAATTATCTAAACCATTTCCGTTAAAACCACTCCGCTGCACCAAAATGCTATAAAATTTACGATGTCGATAATTAGTTGTAAAATTACAGGTAAAATGACATCAGTATTCAACCTGACCGAGATACTGGCGAACATGTTGTTCGGACCTGCATACTCCTGGCTCTATCGGGAGACCCTTTCGGTGGACCCTGGGATCATCTACTACGTCAGTGCTGGTTTCACTGTACCTCCAATTATAATATTTTTGTAAGAATTTATTTATTAACATTTTTGTAACATAATAAAAACACTAAAAACTTATAAATAAAAAATTTGACCTAAGTCGTAGTCGCCCGGTAAGGTGCAGAAGGCTGGCCGCATTGCCCCCCTGGATGGCAATGCTGCTCCGTTGGGCAAAATATTGGCCAGCCCTCTGGTCCCTAGAAGCCTTCTATGAGGCGCTTTAACAGCTCCTCATAGAGGCGACGCGCGCTAGGTCCCCACGGCCCCAATGTCTCCACACCAAACGCCGCAAATATGTAGCTATTACCTAGTGTGACTAAGTAGGTATCAAAGAGCTAAATCAAAGTGAATTATTCTTGTATAAATTCCGACTCTTCTCGTCTGTCTTTGTTCGTGTCAAAACAAAACCTAATTATCAAGGTTTACACATCAAATGCGATGCGAATTCGCACGTTGCTCAGGTGTGCGAGCGGGATATCGCTTTATTATGTACAGCGCTGTCACGCTCATGCACCGGGGCGACGTGCGAATTCGCATCAGTGTGATAACCGCGATAACCTGATGATTTTTCAATAAATATGTCGATGTTTTTGTATAATTATCTATCCGTATTGAATCACTCGTAGGTCGATTTATGTAATAGTGTTTTAAGAGTATTATTTTATTTATTTAAGTACTTACTTTTGATATACCTACGATGTTTATTTTATTTTTTACAGATGGGTTTTCATTCAGCACAAAAAGGATATCCGTAAAGAAATAAAAAAGAAAAATGCAACTACAAATGTAGATCCCGCCTTAGAAATACAAAACTAGAAAATAAAATAAAATGTATTTGTTTTATTTTATACATATTATATATATTACTTAATTGTTTTTTATATGTATTTTTTTTTAACTGAAATACACATTTGAAAATTCAGAAAATATACATTTATAAAATAATAATATACCTACCTGACTAATACTTCACGTAATAAAATAATGTAAAGATAATATCGATAATTATAATATAAATATAGGTTTTATTTTTACAAGATTGTATTAATATAATATTTAATAAAACATTCCTTTTTACAGGAAATAAACATATGTACATAATACCCGATCAGGGAACAATGGAGTTAGAAGTTAGACCAAGAAAAGTCTGCAGCGATTTTGATAGCCCGCGCAGTGTACGTGTTATTTATAAACGTCAAACTTCTATGAAATTATGACGTATAAATAACACTTGCACTTGCACTATCAAAATCGCTGCAGACTTTTTTTGGTTTAACTTTACGAACATTTGAAATTACGATAATTAACCAATCTTTCTTTTACCTGGCTCCTTCCCATTCACGAGGGGTCGGCCCCTCTAATCGTGCGGCCGACGTGTTGCCTCCCTGTCGCACTTACGTACGAATTTACAAGTGCGGCAGAGAGGCAACACGTCGAACGTGGTTCGCGGTAGGCCCTCTGGCCCCGTAGACAACATGCCAATCGCTCGCTCCGATAGCGAACGAAACGCAACTGTCACTGTCATACTAATACGGAAGAGTGATAGAGAGACACAAAGCGATTCGATGACGAAGAGCAAGCGATTGTCCCCTTGGCTAGGTCGCCTGGGTCGTCTCTGGTTTTAGGTTTCCATTTTTCATGTTTTTTCTTAAAACTGCCATCCAGGTTGTCAGGCGACTATCTGATTCCTGATATGCAACAGCCATATCCAGGACTTTTTGGTCATGTGTTCTGGTGGTCCTCGCATCACATGGCCATACCACCTCCGGTATTATGATAAATAACCAATGAGAATAATAAAATATGGTTAATAAACATCATTACTAATATGGTTAATAAACATGGAGACACTCCTCCATGGGCTTTCTCGGCTCCGTTCGGCTCAGCATTGCTCCGAGCAATTATTAGGGTTGACACAACTTGACGTCCCTTTGCACGCACGACCGCAGATTATAATTACTTGAATTTTAACAACCCTAAATAGCCGAAAGGGATAGTACCATACAGCACAAAAGAAAGTAAGTATAAGTTAAAGGGACAGCATGATTCGTCCCTGAACCGCTGTCAAACTTCGGTTTTGTAGGAATTGTCCTTTCTGTACGGTAGTACTATTATTTATTCTGTGGTACAGCAAGCAAGAAACATGCAAAATAGTTCATTGGTATAAATATAATTTTGATAGTGCGATGTAAACAACACGTCGGATAAATCGTACCGATGACAGTCCCTTCGAAAAATTACATTTTAACTCAGTAAGTAAATTTAACCAATAATAATGTAGCCAAGATACTGAAATCTTATATGCACATTCAAACACATATTTATCTGCTTTATAATCAATATTCCGACGTTTAAGTAAAACTGGCGGTCTAGCATGAGTTGCCTTCTCGCGCTTGAAGTTGCGCTAATAGATGTATGATGTCACGCGCGAGAACGCAACTCATGCTAGACCGGCTGGTACGATATAACCGATTGTCCCCTAAAAAGAAATACAAGTAGCAAATCCCGCGTAATATACGATGTTTGAATAATCTGGTTCCATATTGAGTGTATTAACTTGTACAGTCAACAACAGAGCTATGAATACAGGCAAAGTGTCAAAAATATGTATACAGTACTTTATTGCCTGTACATTAAGGTCGTGTATACATATTTTTGGCACTTTGCCTGTATTCATAGCTCTGTTGTTGACTGTACGACAAGGAGTCGTACAAACACTTCTAGTAAACATCATTATTTAACTATCATATAAATTGATAACGCCTCACTTATACAGTGTGCATCAATTACCTATGTGACGAGCATAATGAATAACTGTGTATGAACGATAGAGACACTTAAATAAAAAAGACTGACGGCGCGATTCGGGAAATGAATTAGAGATTAACTAGATACGATATAGTACAGTATCTAGTGAATCTCTAATTCATTTCCGGAATCGCGGCGCCAGCCGCCATAAGGTACCTTTTGCCGTGGAACGTCACATATCTTTACTATTTCATATCTAGTGAGTCTCTAATTCATTTCCCGAATCCAGCCGTGACTCTTCGTTACTTCGACTCTGCTGGCTTGGCTTCCCAGCCAAGATGACATCGTACATGCAAAGAGAATTTAGACTAGAGGAATATTGTCAAAGTCATTTACTGCCATTTTTCGACACAAATGATTAAAAATTTTAGAACGCCATTTGATTTTAATCCTTACTCTTTCACTGATATGTGTTAAATTTGTTATGTCAAAAAGTATCGCCGTCTACTCGAGAGTAGGCCAAAGGTATGGCACTATCGCTCGAAAAGATGGCACCATACCTTTGGCCTATCTGGCCTATCCTAATTAGTACATCTTTTTCTACTTTTCAAGCGGCTTTTCGATTAACTCTGAACTCTTTTTGAAATACATTTGTGGCAAAGGGAAATCACAAAAAAAAGTATTAAAAACCAAATTTAAAAAGAGCTGCTTTAACATTGACAGCCTATTCTGTACTTGTTTGTAGCGGACACTAATAACACACATTGGGTCTGTTTGTAAACGTCTGCATTCAACGACAGAGTCATGTGGCATTAACAAAGCCATAGTCTGTGACATTCAAGTAGTGAATAGCAACGAAACATTTCGTTACTAAAACGAATAAACGCGAAATAAACATGAAAACTCCACCCAACCATTTTCGAAGATTATTTTGCACTGATTACTTTGAGGTTGCTCAGTAAAATATATAATGGAACATGCTATATACTAAAGCAAATTAGGAGCTATCTATGTACAAATAAACTTTTAAAACGTCAGTTAAGCGAAAGTGTTTCATCAACAGACAACATCGACAGTAAAATGAGTGATCAGAAAACAAATGTGGAAGAAAAACCTTTAAAAGATAATAAAAATGAATTCAAAACCAAAACGCTGTATGAGAAAATATGTCACATCAAATGTAACGTGACTGTTGAACCAATATTTGCTGGGCTAGTTATAGGATCTATGCTTTCTAGAATAGCAATACAAAATCTTAATTTGGACAAAACGTGCAGAGTGAAAAAAGATTATGGGGATGTTATTTGCGATGCGCTTATTGAAAGAAAAGGTAACCATACTGAAGAAGAAGGAGAAATACAGAAGATTATATCCCAAATTGAAACGTGGAGGAGCATAATACAGACTGCAGTGCCTACCCTGCTTGTGATTTTCATGGGTGCTTGGAGTGATAGGACAGGAAATAGGAAGATTTGCATTCTCTTACCAGTGGTAGGAGAGATCTTGGTTTGCGCAAGCAATATCCTGAGCACTTATTTTTTCGATGAGATTCCTGTGGAAGTGACGATGTTCCTAGAATCTATATTCCCTGCCGTTACTGGTGGATGGGTCATGATGTATCTTGGAGTCTTCAGCTACATAAGTGATATTACCACGGCAGAATGCAGGACTTTCAGGGTTGGCTTAGTTAATCTTTGCATGACGTGTGGTATTCTCGTTGGCACTTCCTTAAGTGGATTCCTCTTGAGGTTTGGAGGATATTACGGAGTATTTTCCACAACAGGAATCATACAATTAGCTATTGTTGCATATGGATGCATATATTTGAAGAACAATACTAAACCGGATCAAGATTCAAATGAGAAGGTATTTATATATTGTTTTAAGAAATACTGATATATTTAATATATTTACTTATTTACATAGATCCCTGAAAGGGATAAGTTCACCTTTGTACAAATTATGTATGTTTTTTTCCTGTTTGCTGTGTCTTTTTGTACATAAAAGTGTTTTACTACTACTACTGCTACTAGTATTTTGCGTTCTGCAGAAAGAGAATAATTTTTCGTCCAACTGTTAATTCCTTTGTTTTTATTTTGCAGAAGGACCCTATAACAGCCAAATACCTTATAACAGTGCAGAAGGAGACAGCTTCAGTTGTAACCAGAAAACGAGAGGGCAATATCAGAATGAAGATCATATTAACGCTCATAGTTGTAGCGATGGCTTATGGCCCAAATCATGGTAAGATTAAGGTTACTTTTATATTACAGCGTTAACTAACAACTGATTATATACACACCCTTTACCACAACGATTTTGATCATATCAATCAATTAGGATTGTTCATTTTTTTTTTAATGTTCTATTTCGAAAACCATTTCGAGATATGAGGTTTTCAAACAGTTTCCGACATTTGCTGCGATATAATAATTGAGGATTGAAGATATTTCAACAAATATCCTTATGACCTTAGTTTGACCTTTCTCGTTGGCTGAATGTTAAGTCATCGCATAATAAAAGTTATCGGACCATAGTAAATCAATCCGTCACTCACGTAATTGTCAAAGTCATCATTGTCATAATGAAATTTTTCAGTTAAACCGCTGCGCTGGTTTGTTATGATTTGATTTATAATTGATACCTAAACAGTAGTTTTCGTTGCTTAATATATCAAAGACCTTGTTCCTACGTGTGGGAATGATTCACAAAAATAATTGTTCGAATCCGCGAAGACCTACGACGTGAAACATGGTGCCGTGAATTGAACTTGGAATACCTACCTACTTACACACAGTATTGCTGTGAGGATCACGTCGATGTAAGTATAAAATTAATATTATTTTACTACAATTATTTAAAAGCTCACTTTGTAGGTAGGGTCGCGGGGACCTATGTGTTTTCTGTGGTAATGTAGCCAGAGTATATAAAGGCAAACCGTTAAACAGAGATGGTGCCTACTAGAAAGAAACACTATACAAGAATACATAGTCATACTCAAAATTCAGCCTAAAACTGCTTTAAAAAGATATAATTTCTAATTTCCAGGTACATGTTGCAGTTCAAGCTGCTGATATCATGGTGGACAAGACTTAAGTTAATAGTTGTGAATAAATAAACATGTTTTTGTTTACCTACTTTTTTATTAATTTAGGAAATATATGTATATATGTTTCCCAAAAAAAAGTAACTATACATATATGTATGTTCATCATGTTCTGCACGAGCAGCTGACAATGATGGCTTCTTGTTGACGAACCAGAAGAGAAGTGTATGGTTTGTTATTTACTCTGTTACCAGGCATTATTTACTGTCGTAAAGTATTATGACGATTAATATGACGTTCGTTTCGATACAAAATGCTCAACTTTGTTCAGGGCCCAAGTGCCTTAACAAAATCAATCTCCTTCGTACATTACGTATCCCACAGCCGTATCTAAATAGGAATCACATGATGACCTGAAATTATAGGATATAATTAGCAAAATTGGCATGTACCTAATATAGTACAATATCCAAACAATGGTGACAAGCCGGTAGAACCCACTGGGTGCTAAGCTACCTTAGCAATGGACGCTTATAACGATTTTATGAATCCAATCATCTTACGAATCGAATCAGTTAAAAAATATATGATGTAACTTACATTTGTATTTTTGCTCCCCTGATTTCAGCCAAGTTATGGTTGGAGTTGGATGCTATATGGATACATACTCCAATAAAACTAAGTTATATTATATAACTTGGGCAGATTTCTGGAATCAGCTTTCACAAATTTATAGCGTAGGTATTTTGAAATTATTGATTTAGGGATTCAAAATAAACGAGTTTTCCAGACGATATTATTTATAGAAACGCGTGACACTGACATTGTAGACAGGTGACATTACAATCAATTGACAATTACAACTATTTTTTTAATGTTTGTTATTGCTTGTGCTTTATCAAATCAGCCACTACATGTAATTTACGAGAAGTCGTATCTCATATTTTCAATAAATTATAAATATTCAACCGAGCCGTGAATTAATAAATCATTCAAATTGGTATCTTAAATTAACCTATATTTTCAGAAAATAAAATAAAAATGGGGGTCTAAAAAAAATGAACAATCCTAATTAGTCTTTTACCTAAAACTTTTAAAATACTATTTAGAATACCTAGTATCAGACTTTACTTTCAGTGTATTCTATAAGTAGATCGCAGCCTAATCTTTTGCGTTAACTACTTACAGGAGAATCTAAGGTGTTATATTTGTTTCTTCGCTACCGTCTCAATTGGGATGCAGTGAAGTACAGCATTTATTCTACGTGCAACATAATCACGCATTCCATAGGTAAGCAGAATTCATTTACTACTTAAGTAGATGATACTGCTGATGAAGATGTGTAATAGATGCCTTGCCGGAAACAGGTGGACTGGCGAACGCTGGTAACATTATTTCAGCCCAGTTCCCTTGAGAGCTTGGCTTAGCTTGTCCACTGGCCTTTTTACTCTGCTCGTAGTCCTGCGAAATAAAAATGCATCATTAGTGTTGCAACTGAGATTAATGTCATCTAACATAGGTACTCGTATCCATAAAGAAGAAAGCAGATCGCTGAGCAGAAAGAAGAATGAAAGAATGGAAACTGATTTGCGTCCAAACATATAATAAACTCATAACTTCTACATGACATTAAAGCTCTCCAAGGGGCCTCTACCTGTTGGATCTATATCCCCACGCAAGCTAACCAAAAGACCGGGATTTATAGGCCCGTGAAATCCAAGGAAACTCGTAATAATTATACCTACAGCTTGGTTGCTACACTTGCTACACCGCTGGTTTCCAGCATACGCCTAACCAGTGACAACCGACCAAATACATAATATACAAATACAAAATTCAAATAAAATTTAAAGGGACTATATAATCACTAGGCAAATATAAAATAACAAAAAAGAGGGATTGAAGATGATGTAAAGTAGTTTGATGCTTCAAATAATGTTATTGACATAATTAAATTCCTTTTTCCAGGAGCTCTGTTCTCCATCAGCGTGTTCAGTAAGCGGTGGAGCTGGGACGACTCCGTGCTCTGTCTCATATCCATCGTCAGCAAGATGGTCGGCTCTGTCTTCATTGCATTTGTCGCCACTGATTTCCAAATGTTTATGGGTAAGTTTTTTATCACTCCTTAATACAAATTATTTATTTTTGTTATTTGAAATAGACTTTTATGATTGAGGTAGATCATCAGGCAATCGCTGGATTAAGAAGCCAGCATTTGCTAAAACAGTCGAGTCAACTAGAACTTATTATTCAAAACGGCACAATGGTGTTTTATGTATAATCTATTTATTTATTTTTATTAGAAGGCGTATTCTGATTGTAATAACAGGTTATGAATTTGATTTGGATTCGATAATTTCTTCAACCAACGCCACTTCTGACACTCACAGCTCATGTCCATAAAAAACCCATATCAGACTCATAACCTGTTATTATGAAAGCGCCTGTAGTTCGATGTTACGTATAATATATACGTGTGTTATATATAGTAGTAGTTTATTTGATGAGCTTTAAATTGTACTAAATATAACCTCAGAACGTATCCTTTCCCTATCTTAAAAATAAATTGTACACTAGGTACATAATGGTGCTACTTTACCGCCCTAAGGCGGGATCAAGGACAATACGTGGCCACATGTACTGTAAAACGTTGTACAATACACACTCACACTCGTGTCGATTTAAAACACTCCCTTCGGTCGGTTTCAATTTATCGCCACTCGTTGCGAATTTTTCTACTTTTGACACTTGTATCGTAATGTACTATAATGAAATATTAGGGATCCCTTTGTTTCCCATAAACTTATTGTTTCGAATTTCGATAGTCAGAAATTGATATCCATATAATTTATGGACATAAACATCAATAGTCATAATTTTTGTTAAGTATAACGTTTCATAGTTCTATTGTTAAACATCTATAATAGTAAACGCTATAATCACAAAAGTTATAAAATTGTTGAGTATAACATTCAAAGGTATATCAATAATTATTCAGAAATATTTTAAGGCATATATTTTATCGGACTAATGGTCGTTAATCATATCGTTTTAATGTCGTCTCTTTGTTTCCCATAAACTTACTGTTTCGAATTTCGATAGTCATAAAATGATATCCTCTAATATTCTAATATTTAGGATATTAGAGGATATAATATTAAACATTATGACTTTCAATAATTATGTCAAACAAAGGGCCATTTTTAATGACATCCTTCATATAAAGAAAAATGAAATCTGTTTCCTCAGGTAGGTTCGTTAGTTACCTTGTGTCCCTCAGAGCGGAAATAGGCGGGATCGTTGGCGGGATGAAATGGCTTAATAAACTACATGAAAAATAAGAAATGGCGGGAAATCAGTAAACCAAACAATAAAACATCTGATTCCTCAGGTAGGTTCGTTAGTTACCTTGTGTCCCTCAGAGCGGAAATAGGAGCCCCGCGAAGCGGGGCTCCGTCGACTCGTTGGCGGGATGAAATGGCTTAATAAACTACATGAAAAATAAGAAATGGAGGGGAAATCAGTAAGCCAAATAAAAAAATTCCCCAGGTAGGTAGACAAGCATGCAATTTGTTTTGTTTAATTTTATAACTATTGACAATATGACTAATAAAAATTGTGATGGAAAACGATATGGTCTAAAAAAATCGGAACTTAAAATTTAGAGAATGCAATAGATCCCCTACTTATCATTATAACCTGCAATAAAAGACCTTACAACGATTATTGTAAGCAAGTTTATTGCCTTCAATATTATGTAATGGTATACCTTCTGGACTTTGAATATTATGAGTAACAAATTTTATGACTAACAATAATAGTGACCTGCAAAAATCGGAACTGCAATTTATATTGTTAAAATTTATGACTATTGACAATATGACTAATAAAAATTATGATGGAAAACGTTATGGACTGAATAAATCGGAACAAAAAAATTATGGGAACCAATAGAGACCCGAAATATTACTATGCTATACAATTTTTATAATTTTTTTTATTGAAATGAGAAAACTGGTGATTTTTTTTTGTTTCTTAGTGTCTAATCTTATTAGTTATTAACTTATTATACTTATACTTTTGTGTTACAGTTCCTCTGGTTGAAATACTAAATGCCACTACGTTTACATCATTAAGATCAATGGCTTCAAAATTAGTACCCAGTCAAGAAATGGGTAAGGATTTCTGAAAATATTTTATTTAAATATAAAATTTAATATTAATGAAAGGAAAAATAATTCATCATATATGGGGTCATACACGGACCGAAAACAAATGTTTGTTTTCCTGCTAAATTACAAGTCGAGCTCTGATTACTTCTTCTCGTCTGTTTCACTAGACTTATATCGACCGGGATATGGACCGTGATTACCTTTTGTTTTCGAGCTCCCGATATTTCAACGGATTACATCTCGGATAAATCTAGGAGCACTATCTGGAATACCTTCATGACACTTGTTAAAGCCCCACGTTTAATTTCCAGGAAAAATGAATTCTCTCTTCAGCCTCGTGGAAACGCTGGCGGCGCTAGTGTTCGACCCCACCTACACGACGTTGTACGGGGCTACCATGAAGACATTCACAGGCGCCGTGTTCCTTTACAGCGCGTGCAACACCTTACCGGCTATATCCATATTAATGTGAGTATCGGACTGCCAAGAGGGCGTACCTGGGAAGACCGACTAGTGGCCGCCCGGTAGGTCGGCCCAGATACCGCTGGGGAGACAGTGTGGAAGCGTGGTGGAAGCGGATCTGCGTCAGCTTCAAGCCGATAATTGGCAGGAAACGGCGCAGGATCGGGAAAAGTGGCGTGCTCTCGTTTCGGAGGCCAAGGTCCTCTTTGGATCGGTGAGCCATATTAGTTAGTTAGTTAGTTAGTTTGAAAATGCTTGAGACCAATTCTAATAAAATAAACAGATTCACATTGTCACATCAAAATTATATCTAAACGATGTCAGTAGCTCGTGCATATCGCTCGTACTTGTCCGTACATGTATTGAAGAGAGCGAGACACAGGGCTGACTGATATCATTTAGATATACTCGTAATATTGATGTCACAATGTGAGTTTGAATGGGCCTCCTAGTAAGTTACTCTTAATAAGACTCCATGATTATTGGCTGCAGTTTTATTTGGATTAGATTCAATTGATTTTAAACTCATAGGTACTTAGTAGTTTTAAGGATGACTCACGTTAGATCGGGCCGTGTCCGGGCCGGAGCGTCCGGCGCATCGTTTTGCTATGGAAAGCGTCACGTGATCGCCTGTCATATAGAAAAGTAAGCGCTGGAAGCTCCGGCCCGGGCACGGCCCGGTCTAACGTGTCATCCTTTAGATGGACGGTCACTGGTAAGGATAGGGATACATTTTAATTTAATGTTTGAAAAGCAGGAGCCAGAGAATTGTGGTTTATGAACACTGGTTACTTGGTCATTGGTACATTGGCGTTGACATTTATCGCACCGTAACTGTGATATCATCTGCATTTCCAATAGGTACATACCGGGTATCAGCTAATAATTATTGTACTGGATTATATTAGTTGCAGAGAAAACTGCACACTGAGGCATTAAAAACCAAAAATAGGCTTTCTCAGAAAATCCTGTACGTGGGAAGCCTGTCAATGAGACTGGCGTGGCAAACCCTATCAAAAGCCTTTGAAAGGTCATTTCACAGGTTTTATGAGTAGGTAAAACTAATTTTAAATTAGAATAAGATTTTTTTCTAACGTTACATGATTTATTTATTCAGCAAAAATAATACAGTAGGTATAATAAGATTAAAAACTAAAATTAAAAACTAAAACGTTATTTTTTTTTATATTTACAGATGGTTCTTCAGGCAACATCGCCAAGAAGTAAAGGAGAAAAAATCTGAAATCATAATCCAGAAACTTGAGGTCATTTGTGCTCCTGCTCCCGAGAAATCAGTCTGAAATAAGTAGTTGTTCTAGAGTTAGACCAAGAAAAGTCTGCAGCGAAGTTGATGGCCCACGCAGTGCAAGTGTTATTTTAAACGTCAAACTTCTATGAATTTATGACGTATAAATAATACTTGCTCTGCGTGGGCTATCAAAATCGCTGCAGAGTTTTCTTGGTCTAACTCTATCAGTGAGGCGAAGCCATACCATCGATAATGAAATACGAATGAACATTTTTCGTCAATATCACGAAACTTCTCGCTCCATATCACAATGATTAAAGCATTAGTTCTGGGATGTGTTATATTTTATTAATCCAGTTCCAGGGAATTTCCTAATCTTCTTTCGATTGTAAGCTCACTTCGACTCAGTAAATCAAATATCTTTTTAGGTCCTTCATAACCCTCACAGATTTGCTTGCAGTCCTGTTAAAGCAAGATTCAGCTTTCTTTCCAGAAAAAGCTAGAGTGAGGCAGTAATATAACAAGGTATTACTATCTCATTCTAGCAGACAGCAGCTTCTCACTCAGAAGACTAATAAGTACTAGCCCCAAGGATTCTCAATAAAAGCCGTGCGGGCTAAGCCATCTTATGACAGTGCAGTTTTTGTTACGAGTAAGAAATAATGTTCTTCTCTCTCTCTAGAATATTCCACAACATCAAATTTAAAAATAGGATAGATGATAATTCTTGTCTTGGATTGATATCAATATTTTGGCCCGCAAAGTTGTCTATGGGGATTATGAGGAAGTCATTCAAAATTTTACGTGCCATACCCATTGATATAGAAATAGCGACACGGAAATGGACAATTGGACATGGATAGGACAAACTGTTTGAAGAGGGACAACGAATAAAGGATGACTCACGTTAGACCGGGCCGTGTCCGGGCCGGATGAGCTTCCGGCGCTTACTTTTCTATGACATGACAGGCGATCACGTTACGCTTTCCATAGAAAACGATGCGCCAGACGCTCCGGCTCGGTCTAACGTGAGTCATCCTTAACGCAACCATTGATTTCGGTTGGAAACCGCTGGAAGAAAGCCGTTGCTCTGGGTGTTAAGTAATGGCGTTGGTCCGTCGATAGTGAGCTATATGAGCGGTCGGACTGAATTGGAGTGTGGCCAGAGTGTGGCGCGAGCTTGTGAAGGCCCTCTGTGCCTCTGGGGTGCCTGATAACAACAACAATCGTGTCATACAGTCAGCAGCAGAACTTGCTAAGAGGGCGAGGTGTTCAAAATTACCTACGCTCTTATTCTCTTAATATGTAATAAAGTTGCGTCAAGATCATTTTGAACACCTCGCCCGCTTAGCAACTTCTGCTGCTGACTGTACATGCCCATACCCAGGGTTAGAAGTTGATGTTATTGAAACACTTCATTGTCGACGATAGTTTCAAGAGTACGTACTAAAAAAGTGATACTGATAATATTGTGATACAATAAGTAATAATAGTATAATAATAACACTACCAAAGCCTATTAAGTAATTTTATTACCATTAGGTAAAACATTCACGATTAAAAATTGTAATAGGTAGTACAGTAATGGAATTTCAAACCTTTCTAGCAATTGCCTATAATAAGTGACATACAGGGCAAAAAACAGAATCTCCGAGAGATCTCCTGAGGTACTAATCAACATCAAAGGTTTGATAGGATACTTGAGGAGTCAGGTTGCAGAACTAGCTTAACCCCACCACCCAATTGCCCGGGATACAATACAATACAACATTACTCGTAAGTGGCAAACGAATGAAATGCACAGTGTGAAAGAAATATTTTTTAAGATATAAAAAAAAATGTTTACGTCCTGTGCCACCTGCCTTAGTGTACTCGTAGTGCCAAGTTTACAGTGGAAATGCTGTGCAAATTATAAACGATCATGTTATTTCAAAAACATCCATTGATGTCGCTTCAAATCATAATGACTGCAATTTCAGTTATACACAGGACGTTTAGTTTGCCGGCAATTTCTAAAAACGACTCGTATTTTCCCGATATGATGTACGAATAAAAAACGCTCATGAATTTATAAGCTTTGTGCTAAAAACCGAATTTGCATCCAAAAGCCATCAACGAATTATTTTCGAATAACGAATTCTAACAAAATTGGACGGGCAGTGCATGCCATCTCTGGGGATATAACGAATATACATTTTAATAAACATTATGTGCTGTCAAAAGATTACGGAAAAATAGATAAAAAAAACAAAATTAAAATGCTAATCTAAGTAAAAACTACAACTACGGAACAAATCAAATTATTATGAATTAATATTTTGATTAGTAATAAATTCTACTCCAAAAGAGGATCAGTAATTGGAGAAAGTGGCTAACTTCTTTAGCTATGCTGCTGCTACTTTTGCGACGAATGTTATTTAATGTAGGTTTACATGTGAATCACATGTAAACCTAAGAATTAAATCAGCAGCACTCGAAACCGGTATTGAAATACCTGTTAATATGGTTCCAAAACCGTTACCGGTATATTATTTCGTTAATTGATGGAACGCGAACTAAAACATACCTACTCACTCGTTCCGATATTTTCAATTTATCCGGTTAAATTCCTTCCACAAAAACGGAAGGCGAAATGGGCATAAATCCGTATACAGAACAGTTCTTTAACCGGTAACCGCAAACGGAAACTAAATCCTTTTCGTACCCGGGTGAATGAACGAAACCGGTTTAAAAAATAAAACGCATGCATCTGATAATACATGATGAGAAGAATGCTACAATGACATCCATTCCAGTACCGTTTTAGGACAAGTAAACTATTATAGGTAAGTATATATATTATGCATATCAATCAGGACAAGGTTGTGGTAGGACAAGGAAAACCAGAATACGTGAAGATCGCGCATAATGGAGAGTTCTTTATCTAATATGGTTGAAAAAAAAGGAAAAACACAAACCTACTTACCTTTACTATAAAATTAAGTTAGTTAATTAATTAATTCATATGCAGTGAAACGAATGTTGAAGTTAGCATCTATTGCAAAATAAAATACAGTGAAGATATTATAGGTAAAGCAGTTTTGTTTATTTTTAAAAATTATATAGTGTTTTCTTTAAGTAAAATAAACTTTACTAACTTAAGGTTTTAAGGCACTTTTCCTACAGGGCCCATTATTTTTTTCCACACTGTATGTATATTGTATTACTTATTCAGAATATTTTCTAATAGCTACTTTTACATATGCCTCTCACGGATCTGCATTTGGCGACATCAGGTATAAATTATAATACAAATGAACAGTTAGCCTGACCACAGTAAAAACAGAACAGTAGGTAGTTATTCTCCAAGCAACATTTTATGTATATGGGAGCTTTATGCTAAAATGGTTAATTAATTTGACTAATTAGAATATACAATAGAAATATGTAATAGAATAATTTCATATTGAAAGAAAAGTGTATTTTTTTTATTTGTTATTTGATAGGTAAATTTATTTTATATTTTACTTTGATTATTTTTATTTTATTTTTGTTAACCCAAATGCCTTGGGGGCTGTCCATAAATTACGTCATCGATTTTTGACGAGTTTTGACCCCCCCCCCCCCCCTATAATCATCCAAATGACGTAATTTATGAATAGCCCCTTGCGAGAGTTGCGAGCATCAAAATGTGCGCCAAAAACGGAGCATAGGTAAATGGCCTTATCTTGAGTTTGCGTTGACTTGAAGTTTGATTTTTTTCACTACTCCAAGGGGTAGAAGACCCGAGTATTCATTATAATTTCAGCTTGATACCTCCACGAGTCCACTCGTTCCTGAGAAAAAGGGTCTTGACATACGGATAGACGAGCAAAGTGATCCTACAAGGTTTCCATTTTTTCGTTTCACGGAACCCTAAAAATTAACCATTCAGTCGCTTGTATTTTTAATTTGAAAATCTACTTTTCTATTTCCATTGTGTCCGCGTCAAACCTGTTTGAAACATCAAACGTTACACAATCACCAGTCGCCGTCGATACGGCTTAGTGCAACGTACGCCATTTTAGTGTCAACAGAAATCAGTATTCGAAATGTAAAAATGTAAGTAATTATTCTACTTTTTCAGCGCACGTGGGGAGAAATAAACTAGCTGTACGATGGGCTTTTCAGTACTTAAACATAATTTTTACTGCATGAAAGTAGTTAGTAGCCCAGTAAAGATACGCTTTTGCAAAACATTAAATTATAATTACCTGTTTTTTATTTATTTCATTCTTATTCGATATTTTTAGATTTTTTAGATGATTATTGCAAGAATCCTACAAACTTTTCAACCGGAAGTCAGTCTATAGGGCATTTTTGCACAATGTTTATGGTGTGTGCTGTGTGGTGGTTTTAGGTGGGTTGTTTTAGGACATTCATCAAGATGTCCCAAGTTGCTAGAAACGAATAGTAATAAGTAGCTATTCGATAAGATGATCATTCAAATACCAAACAGAGACATTTTCTTAAAAAGCCTACTGAAAAAACGTTTGTAATATGCTCTATCACTCTTCCATATAAGTGCGACAGAGAGATACTAGCGGTTACCCCCCTCTACACCCTCTGCCCTCTCTCTGGCTCTCCTCTCCTCTGGGTTGGAAAGTCAGATGGCAGTCGCTTTCGTAAAAACTAGCGCCTACGCTATTCTTGGGATTAGTTGCAAAGCGGACCCCAGGCTCCCATGGCCATGAGCCTACTTAGTTCGTTTTTATAGCATGAGAAAAAAGGTAAACAATCTTGACGTGACTTTTTATTGAAAAAGTCACGGCAAATATGTAACAATTATGAATCATATACGATTATTTACATTCTTTTGCTTTCATAAATAATAGTTACTGATTTTTACAAAGCGTTTTTCAATTAAATTACACGTCAAGATCGCGTAGTCTTTTTGAATGCTAAAAAAACGAACTATAGCGGTTCGTTCGCATTTTGGCTAGGCCCCCAGCATAAGAGTCGAATCGCATTCCAAAATAGTTATTTACGATACAATTGCAGAAAAGAGAAAATTCGAAACGAGTGGCGATAAATTAAAACACGACCGAAGGGAGTGTTTTAAATCAACACGAGTTGCGAATTAGGTAATTCGCAACTCGTATACGCACGTGTATCGTACAACGTTTTACAGTACATATGGCCCTTTAAACTTTTGACATACGCACGAAAAGTGCTATTTTACGCACTAGTGCGGGAAAATAGGACCATATCTACTGTACAAATATTTTGTTGATAATCATATTTTGAAAAGTGTTAATGGACTTTATTCAATAATCATGCGAACCGTCGTAAGCTTGTTTATAACCGAAAAAGTTTTTAGACTTACTCAGCCCGAATCAATGAATTACTTTTTCCTTATTACTAGAATATTAAATTTTATCTATGGCGATAGTACATCCTTATCGGTCGGTGACAAAATTAGTAAACACCTAAATATTGTCAGTGGGTAATTATTAGTTGAGCCTATCTATATATTGACTTACCTACTGTAATTATAAAAACCAGACAAGTGCTAGTCGGACTCGCACACGAAGGGCTCCGTACCATTATCTATAAAAACGGTCACCCATCCAAGTACTGACCCCGCCCGACGTTGCTTAACTTCGGTCAAAAATTACGTTTGTTGTATGGGAGCCCCACTTAAATCTTTATTTTATTCTGTTTTTAGTATTTGTTGTTATAGCGGCAACAGAAAAACATCATCTGTGAAAATTTCAACTCAACGGTTCGTGAGATACAGCCTGGTGACATACGGACGGACAGTGGAGTCTTAGTAATAGGGTCCCGTTTTTACCCTTTGGGTACGGAACCCTAAAAAATTAGTGACGGATTGAACGTCATAATCGCGGCAGTCATGCGGCGGCGCACGTCACTTGTTTAATCGAGGAAATTAATAGATATAGAGGCGGCATCAACGCCTGCTTTACCAGATCCTATACGCCAAATCATCTTAGATTTTATATGCCGGTCTTCCCCACATTGCTCTTTATCCGCTTAGTATTTAGTATGGGTCTTAATTTAATCTTTCATAATGTGTGTGCGGTGGTCGAAAACCTCGGTTTTGCTGTGTAGAGCAGAAAAATCGGTCTCGAAAAAAAATATGGTTGTCTGTAAAGTCGGTTTACGGACGATAATTTTGCGTGATACGTCACAAGAAAACATTGATGAAAAATTGCATACTTTGGCCGTAACGTTGCCATGGAGATCTGTCCACAACGTGACACTTTTTCGTGCATGCTACCGGTGTTCATCGATTTATAAGACGTTATCACGTCAAAAAATGCAGGAAGATGACCAAAAATTCGGTCGGGATCCGTATCAGACACAGGCAAGAGTTTAAAGAATGAAGCTTGCGAACGATGCCTTCAGAGGCTCTCGGCGTCTTTTGTTTTTTTTTGTATTTATAATTTTAGCGGCAATTGTAAAACACACTGAAAAATATTGTTTATTGTTCTTGAGATAGATTTGACAGACAGGTGGACGGAGGGATCCTACAGTTTCAGATATAAAAATAATTTATGTAAAATTAAATAGAGAACGCATTAATTCGCTAGTCAAGGTACACCCAGCCGCAGAATTTCGTGGCCACTTTATGAATGAAATCATCCATTATGTATTCATGCAATTTTGCAGCTCGCTGTACAAAGACTTTACTGAACAGTCGCCATCAGATATCTCGGAGCGGCCAAGGTGTTCACAATATATGAACACGCACTCTAACGCCCTGACAATAGAGGCGTGTTCAGATATTTGTGAGCGCCTTAGACGCTCCGATATATCTGATATATATGACAAGCATATCCGTCGCCTACAAGATACTGCCAAGATAGGAAATTGCCCAACGCACGGTCAAGTAGTTAATCGATTGAATGTGTATTCAGACATTGTGTAGACACTCTACATAACAGGCACCTGCACTGTGAGTGATAACGGCCAGACAAGTGGTTGTGAGTGCGGTAATAAGGACGATAAACCCCTTGAAAGAAGTGCATTATGTGAGGAGAAGGTAATGTGTTTAATAATAAATAATAGGTACCTAAGTTTTCATCCAATAATAATAATATTTATAAACGTGTTAAAACATTGTTATGGCAGGTGTCCGGACCTCTCAGCAATAGCCCAATCTTTTGACCAGCCAAACTTCAACACCATAACTGGCACTCTTCTCCACTGTATTTACAATAGCCTCTATCCTTGAATGGGTTCTAGCTGGTGTATTACATAACATCAAATTAGTCTTAAAGGGCCTCTGCGCTGTTGGCTTCGGCCCCACGCACGCCTCCCAAAGGTCCGGGACCCCATGGTCCGGAGATATGGTAAGACATACACTTAATAATATTTGTAATATTTATTATAAATAAATCCAATCACTTTCAACTGTACTAAACTGTTGGTTGAAAGTGATGGACTAAGTGATGCTGACTGCAGCATGAACAGTAGTGGATGGAACAACGTGCCAAAACTACCTATCTGCCACCCTGGAGTACTCTTCCAAATGAGGCATATTACTACTTACAGAAAGTTCACGTTCAAAAGTATTTGTCACTATGTATTTTTGTATATAGGGTAAACCCTCCAGTGAATGAACACCCCCCAGGGAATGAACAAAATCACGTTTTTTGTCTAAAATAAGAAATATAGCCATTTCTACCACTTGTCGTATTTTTTTCTTATTACCAACTCTATTTCCTATGCAATTGCAACACGTGATAAATTTATTTTCAACCAGTTGGAATATGACTGGCATTTGAAGTTTACATGTTTCTGGTTTTGAGGTTTTGTATGGAAGAATTAGATCCCAAGTAAGAACAGTGTAAGTTTGGAGCAACATATGAAGTGCTTATTTAATGTTTACCTTTGGAAAGTTTCGTTATCTAGTTAGATTAAGAGTTAAACTTTCTATAAATGTACATTTTGTTGGCTTATTCTGTGATTAAGTCTTTATGTTTTATAGTTCCATTACTGGCTTATCAAATGCTCTAAAACCAGTAAATGAACGGTGTGTTCATTTACTGGAGTCGTCAAGATTATTTTTTTCCCAAAATTAAATGTATAAACGTATTGGTATTAAGCTTGTTTTTTGTGATTCTGCATAGAAAACGATTCTGATTCTTTCAGCCAGTATTGGAACAAACCAATTTTCTATAGTCCATTCACTAGATTTTTCATGCCTATATATGAACAATACAGTACACTATAAAAATTTGGCTTGTTCATTTATTAGATTTCTACTAATTCTATGTATGAACAATGTAACGACGAACAATGTTTATTATTTTAAGCATTATTTGCTGAGCCAGACCCTTTTTCTTCAAAATTTGCACGTTGTTTCTTGTTTCAAACATTTATTTTCTTTATCTTATTCATTATTTAACATATCCCGTCTTATTGGTGAATAAAATTCATTTGATTACATTCTAATCTATTTGAAAATTAGTCGCCTAAATCATGGACGGGTAAAAAAGATATGAACGCTTTCGCTTTATCTACTAAAAACAACTGTAAACGCTTTTTTTGTATAAAAAAATATTTTTAGTGCTGATTAAATACATGAAAATAATGTTCATTCACTGGGTTTTGCGGTGTTCATTCATTAGTTTTTATGTTCATTCATTAGGTTTTTAGGTATGTTTTGACAAATTCTTCTATAACTTTAAAACTACGACAGTAATAAAAAATCGCAGAAATTACATTCTTGCTTATTAAATAAGGATTAATTAAACAGCAAATAATTATTCCAATGATTAATAATCGCTGAATGATGATTTTTCATAATTGGAAAATTGCTTAAGTGTTCATTCACTGGAGGTCTTACCCTATCTCTTTTTGTTCAGTTATTAGAGAATGGTAGTTAGATACTTTTGCCGCGTAGTCTGATGACATCTGATGCGGACTGTACCTATATTTTAAATTCCACTCAGCCTCAATAGTCTTTACGTCCTCGCGGGTACGATTACTCTCAAACGTCAGAAACACAATTGTCCCGTATACGGGAAAGACGCCTAATACATCCAATCATTCACATACGCCAATCATTTCTTTCTTGTGCCAGTCTTTTAATTTCCTCATACGACGCATTATTTTTTTATTTGGCTGAGATAAGTAATTCTAGGTCTCCCTTCGTCTCTTGTCTTTTCAATCCTGCCGTCCAGGATGTTTAGGAAAAAGTTACTCGTACATAATAACGGTATAATATTCCCCACTGCTGAGGCTCAGACCTGGTCCAAAACGGATTGCAAAAATCACTGCACGTTTTAGTTTTTTATTAGTAGGTACTTGCCATGATTCGACCCCCGAATGAACTTAAACACCAGTGGGCGCAGCACGGTTCCATTTTTATCGTCTATCACTATGCGCGTCCCTTTCGCACATACATACTTGTTAGAATGTGACAGGCATGGTGACAAGGGATAAAAACGCGACCGTGCTAAGCCGCCTGAACTCATAAACACCTTTGAAAGTTTAATACATACATCACATATTTCATAATTAATTACGAACTGTACTATTGTATACCTACTTGTATATATAGACAAGAATGCAAACAAAGAATTATACACTTCAAAACATCCCGTATAAATGACGCTGGCACTCTGTAATTAGCAATATACCAGTTGCTAGGAATTTATATACATTGGTTACATACGCCATACATTGGTTAAAACAAATGTATGGCGGTCGGCATGAGCGTCGAGCGTGCACGGTACACGCTCGCGCTCGTAGCGTGCGTGCGTTCTGTGGCCCCACGGTGCACGGGTTAAGTTGTCAGTACGGTTACCATCAGTTTGTCACTGACATAAACGCCGTCGAGAACGTAATTTACTTTCTATACATCTCGCTCGCACTCTCATATTAGTGCAAACGGGATGTATAGAAAGTAAATTACGTTCTCGACGGCGTTTATGTCAGTGACAAACTGATGGTAACCGTACAGCTCACTAGCGGTTAAAATAGTAGATTATGCGTAAACTTTCTGGGGCAGCACAGAAACCTTTTTCATGCGAAGTGCAGGCTCCAACTAGCGTGCGTGACCCGTAGGGGGCAGCGCCTTCTTTGTTACCGTAAAATTGGTTTACGATTGGCATCTTGTCTACGCACCCAAGCCAAAAGGTGGTAGATACTCAATCGCGCGCGGTTCCTAAGCGAATATTTTATATTTAGACACAATTATATTTTTATAGGAGCTTTATCGTGTAGGTATCTTTTAGAGATGCAACATGTAACACTTTTTACTAAGTTTTATTTTATTGTAAATGAGATCGTTTTTAGCACATATTAGTTGAATAAAAGCATTTACTGCACTCTTACACATTTAAAATGCCGAGTAAAAGCAATCCGGCTACCTTTACGAAACATTTTTGCTGAGAAAAAGCAGTGCGGCTGCTTTTATATAACACTTTTACTGAGTAATAGTAAATTGCTAATGTTTATAGAACAAATAGTCGAGTAAAAGCACTATCGTTGCTATTAAAACACTAGAAGTGCTTTTTTCCACTTTTACTCAACTCTTACAGCATCGATTTGCTTCTTATACAGATCTTACTCGATTTTTATAACACTTTTAGTCTGTATAAGTGCGCCTTTTCGCGTTGAGTAAACGCTTACAGGACTTTTACTCGACTGTTTTTACACCGTTTATAGCACCAAAAAGCGAAAATAAAAACGTGCTCTCAACTTTTATAGCACATAGATTTGCTAGTTGGGTAGGTACCTAATTAAAAAAAATATTTATTAACTTCAAATTATTGGTTCAGTAATACAAGTGAAAAAATAATCCTTTATTTCTCATTAACATGTCCATGCATTTTAGCAGCTCGCTGTAGGTAAGTACATAACGGCTCGATTCGGAAAATGAATTAGATTTCTACTAGACTTCAACAAGTTACGATACCTACGGATAATTTAAAAATACCTATTTGTAAGATAGATATGTCAAATTTGACGTTAATTTCTGTGTTTCTGGAGGTCCTCTTGAACGATTTCGACAAGTTATGACTTAGATATCCAAGTCACATCTAGTTGATATCTAATGTAGATCTAGTTGATCTCTAAATCGTCTCAAGATTTTGTGATTATCTCGAAATCCGAATAGGCCTGTAATTGTATAGTTGAATGAAATACATTTTGGAATTCACGGGCCTATAAATCCCGGTCTTTTGATAGGCTTGCGTGGGGATATAGATCCAACACGTAGAGGCCCCTTGGAGAGCTTTAATGTCATGTAGAACGCCTGCTGGAACCCGTTCACAGGTGCAACAATAGACACCCATGAACCGGTCTCAGCAGGCATTGGGACTATTGTAGAAAAAGTGAATAGTATACAGGTCTATGGATTGAAGTTTGGGTTGACAATGAGACTGGGCTATTATAGAGAAGTCCGGACACCTGCCATAACAATGCTAAAACACGTTATCGAGGCAGGTGGTGACTTGCCGCTGACTAGATGGGCCCCTGAAACTGCCGTCGTGAAGACGACCAGGAGCAACATCGGTGTGAGTGGCTCAGGGGTGTCGAGAGGTGTGCGCCGCTTTCTACCCAGTGGCTGTTACCAGCCACTGTGCCAACTCGCGTCTTATGCATGTTTCACTTCCACCCCTGGAGCATATAGCTCTAGCGACTCCTCTCTGGACGGCCAATGAAGGCAAGCCAGAGCTGAGAGTCCTGCGGGTCCCAAATACATTTTATTTTTATTTATGATCAGTTATATAGATCGGTATTTAAATGAACAATTTGAATTAATATACTTAATAGACTTGCTGTCATTCACAAAGTAAATGTAATAAGGCCTATATATAATTATGCCGTAAAACATTGTTTTCAGTTTCCAATATTTACAGAAAAGATGCAATAGGTACTATCATTTTATGGTTAATAATTCCGTAATAGTAAAATCGTATCATTTGTAAACCTTCAATAGTGTCCATCCACACATTTGAATTTCGAATTTATTATCCAAAAATACAGTTTAAAATTGAACGAATTTTCCAATGGCAGTTACAACTGTTACATAAAACACATATAGAATAGAATACCTACAGTTAATGTTAAGCACTATTAACACGAAATTTTGCGCACCTTCATATTAAATATGGCGCATTTAGTTTGAAAGTGGACAAAATTACACTGATAATGAAGCAATGACAATGGGTCATTTTCAACGCCTGCTAAATCATTTCTCTAAAGTATATAATAATTTCTAAAACATGTAAATTCTGCACAAACCGGATATGAAACGGCAAAAAAAACAAAATTACATATTTTAGAAGTTCTTTTTATGTTACAGACGGAAGTATGCGGTTTTCGCTATTATTAGTGATAAATACCATCTAAATGGCAGTTCAAAGTGTGTTATTTTTGCAATCAGTGCGCATCTATAATTTAAGCGCGTGCGAGCTGCATATGCATAAGGATGTCAAATCATGAACAAATATAACGCTCGAATGCTGCATCATATTATAATAGATAGGTATTCTTATAAATATGTTCTACTTCATTATTTCAGTCACTTTGAAATTTTCAATGTTTCAAGCAACGGATTTAATAGTTTTTGTTCTTAATTTAAAATTAGCTACATGCATGATTTTATTGGAACACATCAATCAATTTTAATTCCCTTGATATTCAAGTGATTCTAATAAACTTGCTTTACATATATTGTAGGTACCCCAGAAATTTCGTAAATTATGAGTATTATGACATATATAGCTGAAATGAACATTTTCTGAGCGCCTAAAGAGGCACATCATGAGATTAATGAGTACCTATAGTTGCCAAACATCAATTATATTTTGGTAGACAGTGCCACTTCTGTATGAAGGTACTTTTATATATTTTATAGCCTTGGCCAATAATAGATAGACGGAAACACGTAATAAACGCATTCAGACGTGCAGACAGCGAAAGATTACAGGTATCAAGTAATCATACATTGTTATTTACTGCTGTAATTTACACAATAATACATTTTACAGTCATAAAATAATTATGGTTTCTACAGATCCCTATCAATTCAGATGCACACTCTTGTAAATACAATTAAGTATATTATTTACAGTACAGAGGCGGTTTTCATATATTTCGTATTTCTTCCTTGCTGTAACAACACACGAGTCAGTGGCATACCTATTATAAATATTAAGGTAGAAAATTATTAATATTACCTTATGTTTTTTTCAGCAGCAAAAATAACTGCGGTCTACGTTTTTGTAATAATTTTTGATGCTTTATTTCGTACACGGTGGTACATTTATTTATTTAAATATACCTACCTAGTCAACATCGCTAATTTCTCTTTTATGAAACAAAAAATAATCAAACGAATAAAATGTATTCCAAACAGCAAACGAGAAAAGACATAAAGGTTACATCCAGATGGCAACTGCAGCTGCATTACTGTTGCGATGGTAGCTACTGAGGGCCTACCGCGAACCACGTTCGACGTGTTGCCTCCCCTGTCACACTTACGTACGAATTTACAAGAGCGACAGAGAGGCAATATACGGCTTGGTGGTTCGCGGTAGGCCTTCTGTTGCGGCTTGGTAAAATGCCGAGTTCATCGCCGCTTTACTGCCGCGATTAAAACGTTCAATACCGCACTCATTTTATCAACTAAATTGACAGTGATAGTGCCCACGACAATGCTGCAGCAATCAAGGATCAAGGATGACTCACGCTAGACCGGGCCGTGCCCGGGCCGAGTCGTCCGACATGTTATTTTCTATGGCGGCTGATCGGTTATCACGTGGTGCTTTCCATAGAAAATGAAGCCCGGTCTGGCGTGACTCATCTTTAATGCTCTAAAAGTAATGCACACTAACCATACTCATACTCATAAGATACCTACATATTATACATGTTTATTTCTAGAATAGCTGCCACGAGACACGCTTTATTGACCGAGACCTATAATAGTACAACGAGTTGATTTCGCATACAAAAGATCCCACACAAAGGAATAGATTATTTGACTGCTTTACGACAATTGGACCAACCATCGCATATTACAGACCACACAATCAGTGAGAATGACATTGCCATTGACAGTGTAGGGATTTTCAAATTACATATTGAGTGGAGCAGTACGGATATGATGGTCGTTTTTGTCTACGTGATAAAACGGTGTCCGTCTCTTTCTACCCCGCGGAGTTAAAAAGTGACAGTTATTTTATCACGTGGATAATACGCCTGCTGGGACAGAATAGACAAAGCTCTTAGTACGAATTTGCCTTCAAAAAACGGTCCACATGACAAACATTATTCTGACTATCACTGACAGTTATCCCTTCTCCATAAATATATCTACCCCGCCCGCAGCTTTCGATATTACCCAACATACAATTTTATTTCCCATTGTTAAAAAAAGTTACATTGCGCACTAAAAGTTTTGACTGGCTCTAATAAAATTCTATACCTATGTCAAACATCTTGCGCGGTATAACAATATTTGACCTATTCAAGCTGCACGCAGTACGTGGCACGTGGAGTCATTTTTGAGCTCATATTCTATAGTTATTCTAATTACCTAATTAGAGTGGAGGAAACGAGAGGAGTCCTTTGCCCAGCAACAGGATACTAAAATAGGGCTAGTAAAAAAAACGATTGACAAGAAGTAACAGGTAAAATATGATGTGTCGTATATCATGTCGACATCTATTCCATTAACTATTTTCTATTTTTTTAAATATGTATTAAACTAAACTAAACTAATGGTGTCAAATCAATATAATATTGCAAATGTTCTAATGCTGTTCCTGCCTGTTCGGCTGGCTTGCGCTTTGTTACCAGTTGCAACTACAATACAGGCCATGATACGAACGTTTTAGTTGGATGCACAGTTTAATGATATGCAATGAGACAGCAACGGTCAGGAATGCAGTCGCAACTGGCATGCGCAGTTACACGGTTGAGAAACTTGTCATTATAGTGAGTAACGTAGAAATGTAACAAAAAATATGTCGCAAAACAGTCTAACTAACCATCATTTTATTTTCTTCCTAAATAGTTAGGGAGTAAAGAGGAGGCAGCATCGAATTTTAACTCTTCTTTTTTTGTGATAGAACCTAAATAAACACCCCTATAACGAGTAACGAGTTGGCACCAATAATGAGACGTAAACATCAAATCCTATAATAAGTATTTAACACCCGTTCGTCCGTCCACCCACAAGATGGACAGACGACCTTGTTAAGGTCGCCGGAAGACGCTGGATGCGGGTCGCTTCCAACCGGTACGTATGGAGGTCCAAGGGGGAGGCCTATGTTCAGCAGTGGACGTCTTATGGCTGAGATGATGATGATGATGATGACCCGTTCATAAACACTGGCAACATTTTACCATCATCTAGAGTCAGAGAAAACATAAAATCCGAATAGGACTTGACAAGAGACGAGGAGTACAAGGAATTGGTGGTGCCGTTACCATAAGTCTGACGAAGTCTCAGAAACAACATACCTTGTTTTCTTATATGGACCATCTCATTAACTAATTGGATCGCAGTTTACAGTTCTTAATAACAAAAATACCTTTAATCGCTTATTTTTGGCCTAATTATAGAAAATGCTAAATTAAGAACAACGTGAATTTTGTAAACAACATACTACATACAAACAGCAACACTCTTTACTGTCAATCGGTGGACCTTATACCTTATGTAATAAGGTCCATCACTGGATGTGACAGTTGACAGTGTGGGCGATGGTACTCGTATAGAATTTGTGTGCGATTAGATTAGCGGTACTAATTTGACTTTTTTTTTGTTTCAGATAATATATAATATTAACATGTAGTTCATTCTACAAGGAAAGCTAATATTATAATAACAAAACAAACAACACTCCACTACTTGGCAAATACTAATAAACACGTGTTTCCATTATCTAATGAAAGAAAATGCTGCAATTTGTTGTTAAATACAAAGGGTAACATTATCAACAGAAAGGTACTCGCACATCGCAATAAAGCGTTCATAATTATCATTAGTAAGTAGCGTACGAGTATTTGTAAAACAAATCTTGCTATCAAAGGGAGAACTATAATTATCACCGACTTGAGTACCTAATTGATATCGAACTAGCTAATCAGTCAATAATGTGCCGGCACACAATACAACACTCGAAAGAGTAGTGATAGATAAGCAGTTCATAACATACCACAACACGATGGCAGAAGAAAAGAATAAATCTACAGAAAAATTAGAAGATGATCCATTACGACAGCCAAAAAATGAACAGTTCAAAGAAAAAACATTTCAAGAAAAGCTTGCATATATTAAAGACAACATAACAGTTGAACCTATGTTAGCAGGACTTATTATACCAAGCGTGATCTCCAGGTTTGCAATGGGAAATTTTAATTTAGACAAAGCTTGCAGAGTCAACAAAGGGTTCGGTGACGAAATCTGTGACGCGCTGATAAAGAAAACCAGCAATAACTACACATTTTACGAACAAGAGGTACAGAAACTGATCTCGTCTATCGACATTTGGAGAGGACTGGTGCAAACAGCGATTCCGTGTATGATCATAATATTTTTAGGAGCCTGGAGTGACAGAACAGGAAAACGGAAAATATGTATATTGCTCCCCATTCTCGGAGAAATACTGACGTCTATCAGCAACCTGATCAATGTATACTTCTTCTACGAAATCCCGGTTGAAATTACTGTGTTGATGGAAACTATATTCCCCGCATTTACCGGGAGTTGGGTGACTATGTTTCTTGGCGTATTCAGTTATATCAGTGACATCACTTCAGTGGAAACGAGGACTTTTCGAGTGGGTCTTGTTAACTTCTGTATGACAGCTGGTCTCCCTCTTGGGATCGGTATAAGTGGATACCTATTGAAGAACATGGGATACTACGGTATTTTCAGTGTGACTTTGGTGGCGTTCATTGTAATTCTTGCATACGGATGTATTTGCTTGAAAGAGCCCGAACAGTGGTTACGAGACAAAGGCCTTCCTGTGGTAAGTGATGTTGCATATACCTTACCTACATTCATTATCTACATAATGACCCAAAATACGTTGACAAAGATTTTATAAAAGATAGGAAGGACTTTCCTGGTGGGAACCCACATAATTGTTTACACTCCCTAAAAATCAATTTATGCTTAAAGTACTTTATGTTCTCAAAAGAAATTGTAGGTACATTTCACTTCATGAGAATACAGCATCGCAAGTTATACAAAACAAACAAAAACCAAAAACAATAACAAATTAAATTAAATTAAGACTTTTTGTCACAATAACAAGTAGCAGGTAGCATTATAAAACTCCAGAAACTTACACGTAAAATGCAGAACAAGTTCATTTTAAAGAATAATTAATACAATACATGTTAAAAACAGAACGATCTTAATCAATTTCGGTAATTTATTGTAAAATTGTGCCCCTTCAAAACAGATATTTTTGACGTA
The DNA here is from genome assembly GCF_910591565.1 of Cydia splendana. Classification (NCBI taxonomy): domain Eukaryota; kingdom Metazoa; phylum Arthropoda; class Insecta; order Lepidoptera; family Tortricidae; genus Cydia; species Cydia splendana. Next base: position 4,903,554 of record NC_085968.1, read on the forward strand.
ATAACGTCTTATAAATCGATGAACACCGGTAGCATCAAAGAGCATATAATCACTACGTGGTAGCATGTACGAAAAAGTGTCACGTTGTGGACAGATCTCCATGGTAACGTTACGGCCACGTTTTCTTATGACGTTGTCACGTTTTAAAGTTTAATTGAGAGTGGATTTTTTTATTTACAGTTTTGTTAATTAATATGCATGTATGATTAAAGTACATACAGTTGACTTAGATTCATAATTTTAGTTTCAGAGTAGATCAATTTAATATTGATCCTAGGCAGTTTTTTACCCACTAGTACCTTAAACTACTGTTATTTAAGTACCTAAACACAATACAGGCGCATAATGCGATTATGGCCGAATTTAATGAGGGTTTAGTAGGGATATCTTTAACAATTGGAGGTATTAACGGTAATTAAATTAAATTACTTACTATCAATAATCTATACCTACGATAATGACGTCTAGAGGACACTATAAGCATAAGTGACTGATTTTTATTGTTTTCTTAAAACAACAATAGAAATAATTTTATAAGGTGACAGTGTTTTTTTTGTTGGGAATTGGGATATGTTTTGGAGATTTCTTCTTCACATGGACTTATTTCTGCCGTCCTAGTCTAAAAGGCAGTTTTTCGACAAAAGCTAGTTTCGAGATAATCGCAAAAAACCAACCCAAACATCTTTCTTGAATTTCTACGAAACGGAAAAACTTTTTCCATTTTTTCTTTTTGTATGTGGTAGGTATATATATGTACTTATTTTAGGTATTTATGGTATGTTTCTAAACAGCTCAGTTTTTTTTAATTTTATAAAAAACACTTTAGATTAGTATTAAGCTTAAAAATGTGTAGGTCGTACTAGTCAAGAAGGCGGTAAACATGCGTTATGCGGCGTTCTAACTTAGTTACGAAGTAGAAACTAGGTAAAAACGCCGTATATGTCACATGCTGCCTTTTTGCTTAGTAACAATGAATAATTCCCAATTGAAATCCTAAGTTAAAAGAACTTATAGCAGCTATTCGGCCTTTTTGGTTAGTATACTAGGAAAAATTAAGATTTTGTCCAGATTTTCGACTAGCGTGCTAGTGTAAAAAAACGTATACCACCAAAAACACCGAATATACGGTTTTATAGATTAGTATTTATGGAAAAAATGGGAATAAAAAATAGACACGTAGTTTAAATGTTTATTTATATACGAACAAAAAACGCCATACTACTAGGCTATTATTAAAAAAACGAGATCCAGCGATTACTTTTTGGATTATAATCTTAATTACCATACAAAATTAACACATAAATTGGGTTATTCCCACTAGTTACCATCAAGTTGTTACCAGTGGTAACTAATGGGATTTGTTTCCCAGTAGTTACCACTGGTAAAAGGTGGGATTTTTTCCCCAGTAGTTACTACAATTTTGTTAGGGTTCAATAAAGCCTCTATTTTTATAGTATTCTACTTATACTGTTTTTATTACTATTTAACTATAACAACTTGATGGTAACTAGTGGGAATAACCCGATTTATATGTTAATTTTGTATGGTAATTAAGATTATAATCCAAAAAGTAATCGCTGGACCTCGTTTTTTTAATAAAAGCTTAGTAGTATAGTGTTTTTTGTTCATATAATAAAAGACATTTAAATTGTACTGTAAAAAAATGTTGGTGGTAACTACTAGGGAAAAAATCCCACCATTTACCAGTGGTAACTACTGGAAAAAAACTTCCCAGTAATTACCACAAAACTGAGTTGGTGGTAGCTACTGGGAAGAAAGGTGGGAAATAAATTCCCAGTAGTTACCACTGGTAACAACTTGGTGGTAGATACCTAACTGGTGGGAATAACCCCATAATATGTACATATTTTTAATGTGTACAGTCTTTCTGATTTTATTTGTATCACAGGCTAGATTTACTCGACTCTACTAATGGCATTACATGTACTTCTAATGAGCATGAGCAAAGAAACTTAAAAGAGTCCGCAATAAGCTCAGCTGAATTATTACTTCCCATAAAAACGGAGATTCGTACTCATTTTAAAACAACGTGTTGGATTGTAATAAATTGCACATACAATAACATAAGGTATATCTATACCAGTTCCTAATTAGTTTATATTCCAACAAAACTAATGAAATAGAGGAAAAATAAGTTTTGTATGAAAAACTTATTATATTCGCTGTATTTTTTTATTATGGTATCTGAAGCTACACATTAATTACAGGCATAGATATACCTTATCCTTTAGTGAGTACAAAGTTTTAGAGCAATCTACCTAATCGTTTTAAAATGAGAGCGTAACTACGTTTGTATGGAGATCCCAGCTTGCTGCTGACTTAAATCTTAGCAACCATCTATCTTTGTAGGTGACCAGTTTTCGCATACACGTAACTCACAATAATACATAATGTTTTACCGAATTCGTGGCATCTCTAATAGTTATTTTACTTTGTTATCAATAGGCATCCAATCATCGAGAGTTTCATCGCACGGTAAGACGTTAGCGAGTTGTGTAGTCTACATTAGCAATAAAATTAAACTCGTATTAATTCCTGCACATACTCTGTCATTTATTTAATTCTAAAACGCATTTTAGCGGTTGTACCTAATTAAAAATCAGATTCAAATTTTAATAAAATTATTTTTCTTATAGATTACAAACTCATAGCTTTTACTATTTTAACATACAACTATTACCTAATACACAAACATACCAACTTATTTTAAGATACATATTGTTTTTTTATAAAACCCACTTAGGTATTTAATGGCCTAATGTACATATAACTCTCAGTTGGTTTTTGGATGGACCCAGGTTCCATACAAAGATGCCCATGGTCCTTTGTCCTGGTTATCTAAATACTTAGGCGGAATATGTTATTTTGTCCATAAGAATTCTCATTAAATTTCCCTTTAAAACATTTTTCAATAAGATTTAAACTCTTCGTAATGTCAAATACCTACTTGGCTTATAGGGAATTTTACCCGATACAATTAGCTCTAATATAAATTTGATTTTATTTAAATAAAAGCAGTCAAACCGTCGAATGAAAAAATAAAACATAAACAACGTTTGTTGTAGAAAAGTACGTATGAACAATTTCATCATCACAAACTACGCTAGAAAGACGTATTTGCTGTCGAGCGTAAGTATTTGCGAGGCAATTTTAAAGTATATACCTTGATAAAAATGATAATACTCGAAAGTACTGATTGTAAACTCTACATATTATTGATAACATATGATGGTAATGCAATAATAAAGTATTTTTCTTACTTTGGCGTTCGGTCAATATTTCGCGCGCAAAATGCCACCTCCGCTCGCATACCGGCAGCCACAAGCCTGCGCTTGCGGCTGACGGCTTTTACTTAGCATAAGGGTGTCTTTCGGCGCGCGGGGAGCATGACGAAGGTTGGAGCATATACTGCGTTATAGACTAGTTAGACGCACTTTCAACCATTATAAAAGTTTGTTTGCGTTTAATACGACGTCCATACAAAATAAGAAGAACGTATAACATTTATACGTTTCTAAAGACTATTATGGTGACGTAAAAAAGTTAAGTGATACTAGGCTTAAAAGACGTATGAGACATTGAAACAAAAAAAAATACTATACGATTTTTTAGACTAGTATCAGATCTAAAATTTTGCTAAAGATCCTAATCTTAAAGCGCGTATAGCGTCTTTTACGTATTTTTAGCCTAGTTTTTGGCTTATACGTTATTTTAGGCTAGACATGGTGGATAAGATTTTACGCAAACCAGAGCGTAAAAAAACGTATAGCTGCATATACGTTGTTTTAGCCTGGCTTTGTCAAATAGTCGCTTTTTAGACTAGGAACGCTTAGACAATTAGTGCAAATATGGTCTTTTTACGATATTTTTCTCGAAAACTAAGCCACTTATCGGAAAACGGGCCAAAGTGGTTGATGCATCTCGATCTCTACATTACGAATATCACAAAAAGTCCATTTTGGCAAAATGTCGAAAAACTGCCTTTTAGCTTAGGAGGGCAGATTTGTCCTATGTTTGAATTACACGGTTATTCGGCCAATGGAACAAGATTTTATAACTTTGGAATTGGAACTATTTAATTGCCTGAACGTCTTAATCGCGTTGTTTTATCCGACTTCTAAAAAAAGGAGGAGGTTATCGATTCGACCATATTCAGACTGATTGGGAAAAGTATTTTTTTGTTTAAATGTATATAGTTCCAGATTGTTGCTAGCTAATATTAAAGGGATGTTACCCATGTTATTTTTTTTTTATCATTTATTTACATACAAAATATATACAGTGGTACTACTAAACGAAATTAATAACTAGCTTAAATCTAAAATAGGCCCTTGAGACATTATACCCATGTTATTTTATATTTTTGTTCAAGTTTTTTAAGCACAATATGGGCTATATGTTAGGAATAAACGTAACAGTTTCCAATCAAATTTGAGGAAATAAACAATTGTCATAAACGATTATTTACTTTAGATAGCTACATTTGTCTGTTACGCCAGTGACTTGCACGTGTGTTGTCTAATGACGTAATGACATTAGATTGATAATTTTGTTTATTATTTCCTAATATATTTAATATAATTTCATATTATTGGCGCCTTTTGATTCATAACGTATTCGAAAAAAAAAACAAATAATTAGTCGGATTTTAGTCAAAATTAGAAAAATACGAGACAGATGTGGTCCTATGCTAAATCACACAATATTTTAATCGTTATATTGACACCAGTAGGGGAGTTATGGGACTATTGGGCAGTCAGAAGGCCCTGATTTACTGATTTTGATTGAATCGTACTGATTTACAAGGGGGTGCCCGAGCCTCCCGACTGCCCAATGGTCCTGCTTGGTAAAAGTTAGTTGAGTAAAAATGTACACATAGGTAACTCGTTTTAAACTCCATTTTTCTTATTTCCAACAGATTGAACGAGAAAAGCAAGGACACGTGTCTTTCTTCGATGTAACGCATGTTTCTGACACAGTGGTTGTGGCCTATCGGCAACGCGAAAGCAACGGAAGAACGAAAGTTCTACTCACTCTGTTCTGCGTATTCATACTTTACGGACCTAGCATGTGTAAGTAAAATCATTAAAATAATAATTTTGTGAGTTCATAAGTTGAGTGAATGAGCGACAAACAAGTAGTTTATTTATATAGGTAACACTTATTTATTTTAAATCAGGGAAGGCCTATATTACAAATACCTTACAGACTAATATATATATGCATTATACATGTTTACGTGCATGCTACTATATTCTTAGTTACTACTCTCAATTAATTTATTCTTATTCTTATTATTCGTATGTAAATTCGGGAATATTCTTAATTTTCAAGCCGCACAATATACGGAGCCCTCATAGCTGAATTGATACGGTAACACCTCCAGAACCAAGAGCCTGGTTTTGATTTAATACTTCTTTTGATCTTGTTTTGATACGATCGATACCTAGAAGATCGCTTACGCTGCACGCTGATTGGTGCAAGCAAAATGGAGTGAATGCCGTGCGTGAGAAGCGCACCAACCACCATGCAGATCGTCAAGGTCGTATCAAAACAAGGTCATATTTTAATTTTTAATACAGTTGCTCAAAAAGTGCTACTTTACGTAGCTGTTTAGCGTTCGCAAAGCTGGTTTTTGCGAACTAGTGCTTTTTACTTTTCCAGCTTTTTTAAATTTATGAAATGAAATGAAATTAAAGAAAGAATGAAATGAAAAGAATTTATTTGACACAACAATCTTAAGTATAACAGATATTAAATACCTATAAGACATGGTTTTGTAACTTGTTGTCTCAAAGAGGATACCACTCAGCATGTGTCGGAGCACATAGTGCAACGACGCTGATTTTCAGTGGTTCCTTAAACTTAAAACTTAATCCTTAAATTTAGAAATTTAATTCTGACCGTAATCGATACGTCCACACCAAAGAGTTTTTGGATGTTCTAAAACTTTATATAATTTTTAGGGTTCCGTACCCAAAAGGTAAAACGGGACCCTATTACTAAGACTTCGCTGTCCGTCCGTCCGTCCGTCCGTCCGTCCGTCTGTCTGTCACCAGGCTGTATCTCACGAACCGCGATAGCTAGACAGTTATAATTTTCACAGATGATGTATTTCTGTTGCCGCTATAACAACAAATACTAAAAACAGAATAAAATAAAGATTTTAATGGGGCTCCCATACAACAAACGTGAGATTTTTGATCAAAGTTAAGCAACGTCGGGCGTGGTCAGTACTTGGATGGGTGACCGTTATTTTTTTGCATTTTTTTTTTCATTATGGTACGGAACCCTTCGTGCGCGAGTCCGACTCGCACTTGCCCGGTTTTTATTTTGCCATTAAACATTTATTACGCACAAAAATTATTGTTACAAGATATAAAGTAACTATTTATTAGTTATTATATAAATAAAAAGTTTCACTAAAACACTTTTTTACTATTTGGCTGAATGGAACTACCATTGCCACGTTGGCTGTCGTTAACAGAAAAAATGAAAAAATAAAAAGTAAAACTGGCGCCCGCCATTTTCACTTATAATTTAGCTGTATCAAAATAATTAACTTAAATTGGAACTGTAAGAGTGTTTTTGTATGAAATGAGTTAATGTAATTAATTTTTGCATAGTACCTAAATCAACGCTGAACGTAGTTTATAGTGCTGTATAATATACAATATCATTAAAGTTCAAGGGAAAATTCGTAACTGTAGGTAAGTGTAATACTCATGTAACCAATATTTGTTTTATTTTGATTTTTTCGCAAATGTATTAAAAAACTTCGTTCACTGTAAGTACGTGTGGAAGTGTTATTATTTACTTGTCCCATATTTTTTATTCGCCTACGGCTCATAAAAGACATCTCGGGACTCGTAAATAATAACACACTTTCCACACTTGCATTGAAATCTTGCGTTGCTAATTCCCTGTTTTTCGCACTTGTATCGTAATGTACTATAATATTGTAGCACGTTGGCCCATAGAACGTATATGTGTACAACTATATTTTTATTGAAACTAATGATGATACATTTCTTGTTTTCAGCGGAACACTCGGTATTTTACCTGTACTTGAGAAACCAACTCAACTGGGACATGGTGAAATACGGGGTCTTCACCAGCTACTCCATCGTGTTGCATTCTATTGGTTAGTATAATCTCACTCACTTCAATACTTGAATTAAGGAGCATACCATAATTTGATAACATATGTGGCTTTCCATCAGGGAAGGATCCTTATGCTCCATGTACACCATTATCTAATGGAAAGGTTTCTTAAGGTGGTATTCCACCTGTCCAATTTCTTTGTCCAATGTCAGTGCGTCTCACTCTCTCATTAAAGCAAAATGTGAGATGCAATTGCACACATTGGACAAAGAAATTGGATAGGTGGAATATCACCCTTATACACATAAAGCTTAGGGACCCTTCTCTGATGGAAAGCCACATATAAAATTACTAATGAAATTACCGATGACTCAGGAACAAATATCTCATTGCACAAATAAATGCCCTTACCAGGATTTGAACCTGGTACCATCGGCTTCATAGGATGGTCACTACATCACTACTCACAGGTCACCCACTAGGCCAGCCAGACACAAACGGGTCTACCGCAATATAATTTCATTGCTTTTACCTTAAATTCCGACGTTTCAGCTGAGTTGCATCAGCTGTGGTCACGGAAAGACTGACGTCCCAGCAAATATCAACGGAGATATAAATAAAACAACATTAATCTACCCGAAATTAGTTTATAAAAATGTTCAGGGTAGACAAATAAATTGCCGATACCCGTTAAAGTTTAAGCTGAAACGTCGGAATTTAAGGTAAAAACAATGAAATTATATTGCGGTAGACCCGTTTGTGTAATTAAATATGAGTACAAAACGCGAGAGTTTAAAGTGTTATATAGAAAGGAAGTAGACCGACTCCAAAGGTCGATTTGAATAATAAGTATATGTGAATCGTATAGGTATAAACAGTACCTGTTTATTGTTCCCAGGTGCAATGTTCACAATAACAGTACTCAGCAAGAAGCTTCAGGTCGAAGACTCGTTGCTCTGCAACATCTCCATCATGAGCAAGTTCGTCGGCTCCATTTGGGTTGCTTTCGTAACTACTGATATCGAGATGTATCTGGGTAAATAAAATAATAGTACATTACTATTATATAGAGGCCGGGAAACGAAGGGTTGCAGGTCAATTAGACATAGACGGCCGAGCGTAGAAGGTCGGATAGGCATACGCGGCCGGAAACCCCGTTTCTCCTCCGAGATTTAGTGCTTTTCTCAAACATGCAATGAAATATCCAGAAAAACTATCTAAAAATTGAATTTAGCGCAGAGCAAGTACCAGGGCCTTACAAATTAAAGATATCTTATTGATACGGTTTTAACACCCCCTGGCACTGATTAAAATAACCGACTTGGTTTCACATTACATCTCAACACTTTTTTGTAGTAAAAGCGTTGCGAGACTTGCACCTTTTTACATGTAATATTTTTGATGGGTTGATTTTTCCCCTTTTACTAAGTTTTTCTCTCTTTTCTACATATTGGAAAAAACCGTTCTATAGTTTTGAAACCTTGTCTGGTCTTTCATTTTTTTTTGCTATCATGATAATCGGCTTTATATGTCTAGACATAATGTGCTTTAAGCATTTTTTTATAAAATCTTAAATTAAGTGCTTAATTCTGTTACAGTTCCTGTCGTCGAGTTTTTCAACGCGACTACCTTCACATCGCTGCGGTCCATTATTTCGAAATTGGTGGAAAAAGATGAGACAGGTATACATACAATACAAATGTTCATATCATATTCCTATTGCGGGAGCAGCGACCTCGTTCTTTCGATAAACTGAGCTTATTCTATACCCCTAGTTTATGAAGCCTGCTCTTTTCCCAGGTTACAAGTTTCCTTTCATTTTGAGGGCAAAGTAATGGTTTTAGTCGCGAAATATCTTTTGTTTTCGTTTTCATACTACACTCGGTCTGGGATATCTTAAGGTTGGCACAAGGATCCATAGTGCAAAGTGGCGTCGCCTGATACAAAATTACAAGATACCTACCAGTGGGTATACCAATTATTTTCAAAGTAATAGTTAACAAATAATTAATAGAATCAGGCGTTACTTTGCGGAAATCCCCCAAGTAATGCCTTGTTGTACCTAAAATACGTACTTTTATAGTTTTATGTTCTTTGTAGGTAGATGCCTGGAGGCCTATACGAATTTGAAAAACCCAACTTGTTTGTTAACCTTACACAACTCGCAAGGCATCTCGAACCAACCAACAAGCGCAACCGATTTCGTATTTATTTACAAAATGCTGAGCTTCCTTACTGTTTAGACTTTGCTATAGTCGTAAAAACTTATTTTATCTTCCAGCGAAAGTAAACTCGCTGTTCTCCCTCACGGAAACAGTAGCCGCGCTGGTGTTCCACCCGCTCTACACGTGGATCTACATGCGGACTCTGAACGTGTTCCCTGGAACCGTCTTTATCATGAGTGCTGCGTTCATCATACCAGCCGTTATCGTGCTGCTGTAAGTATTTTGTTCTATTTTCTAATGGAGCCTTCTGTATTCCACGTCGATGTTCTTGCGGACTCTGAACGTGTTTCCTGGAACAGTCTTCATCATGTGTGAGGCGTTCATCATACCAGCCGTTATCGTGCTGCTGTAAGCGTTTTGTTACATTTTCTAACGGAGTCTTCTGTATCCACGTGGATCTACATGCGCACCCTCAACATATTCCTAGGAACAGTCTTCACCGTGAGTGTGACGTTCATCATACCAGCCGTTATCGTGCTGCTGTAAGTGTTTTGTTACATTTTCTAACGAAGTCTTTTGTAAGAGTATTCCACGTGGATCTACATGCGCACCCTCAACATGTTCCTAGGAACAGTCTTCACCATGAGTGTGACGTTCATCATACCAGCCGTTATCGTGCTGCTGTAAGTGTTATGTTCCATATTCTAATATAGTCGTCTGTAAGAGTATTCCACGTGGATCTACATGCGGACTCTGAACGTGTTCCCTGGAACCGTCTTTATCATGAGTGCTGCGTTCATCATACCAGCCGTTATCGTGCTGCTGTAAGTGTTATGTTCATATTCTAATATAATCGTCTGTAAGAGTCTTCCACGTGGATCTACATGCGGACTCTGAACGTGTTCCCTGGAACCGTCTTTATCATGAGTGCTGCGTTCATCATACCAGCCGTTATCGTGGTGCTGTAAGTGTTCTGTTCCATTTTCTAATATAGTCGTCTGTAAGAACACGTGGATGTTCTTGCGAACCTCAACATGCTCCTAGGAACCGTCTTCATCATGAGTAGGTACACCGTTTATCATACCAGTCGTGTTGCTGTATGTTTAATTTTTATTTCATTTTCTAAAGTAATATTTTTGCGGTTCCTGCAGGAAAATGTAGGCAATTATTTGCTTTTAAAAATGTTTTTTGAATAAACCAAATAATAAAAACAAATAATAAAAAACATTTTTAAAAGCAAATAATTGCCTACATTTTCCTGCAGGAACCGCAAAAATATTACTTTAGAAAATGAAATAAAAATTAAACATACAGCAGCCACTTTTATGACAAGTATAAAAATATTAATATCGTGCGCGACGTGCGGGCTAAATTATAAGTAATCATTCAGGTTATCAAGGTAGTGACAGGCCTTGATCTAATCATTATCTATGGGTAATTTAAATTCATTATCAGTACGTCACTCTATAATTATCAATTTTACGTTAGACAAATAAAAACACACTATTAACGGCTACGTTTGGATGCCAATTGGGTTATTTCACACTGTGCACGAAATAAAACACCAGATAATTATTAAAAAAACATAGATAGCAGATATTTTTGACCACAATTTCTATATAATAAATCGGATTGAAATATAAAAATTTGGTGAGTTGACCGTGACGTCACTATACACGTTTTCATATTATATTCACATAAATTCCATATTAACAAATCGTTTTGACAGTTCTAAAAAAGAAGCTGATTTGACTAGTAGAAAAGTAGCCAATTGCATTACTGTTGCGGCGTCGTTGTTACCGCCGCTGTACCAATCTGTCAATTTCTTTGATAAAATGAGTGACGGAATGAACGTCATAATTCATAATCGCGGCAGTAATGCGGCGGCGAATGTCACTCAATTTATCAAGGAAATTGACAAGTACAGCGGCCGCAACAACGACCCTGAGTATTATGGATGGCTTTATCCACGTGATAAAATAACTGTCACTTTTTAACACCGTGGGATAGAAAGTAACGGACACCGTTTTATCACGCTGTCACATAGACAAGAACGACCATCATAATTATCCGTACTACCGCCTTAATTATGTCAAAAAAGTACCGCAAATTATCTTTAAAAATATAACAAAATATACTTTGTATCTAATTCAACTGGTAACAAATTGTATCCAAAATTAGGGAGTCAAGTGACGCGAACATAAGCGTACTTAAAAATGTCTTAAATAAAAATTATCGTGTAACGTTGTAAAAATATTTATAAATTGAAATCAGTTGTTTTTTTCCTTGTACTATCTAGTCCTCAGTTTTAGTTTATTCTAGATATCACGTGTGAGATATAAGACAATTTAATCGTCAACACTTAAACTTCGCCACTTTTAGCAAAAGTGGCTAGTAGGAGCAGTATCTTGAACGAGAAGGTCAGCTTAAAGTAGCTCCAGCGGAAAAGGTAATAATGACTAAATTGGCTTACTAATGATGAAATTGGTTGGAGGACTACTTGACTCCTTTACCGTAGTAGCGCGTAATAGCTTGCTAATAAAATATCAATATGATTGATCGGCATGTCTATTTAAAGTTGTTCCCCCAACTTGCATTTTAGATTTTGGATTTTTTTATTATTTCCACTCAGAATCACGCGCTCTTTCGATCCTAATACGAGAAAAAAAGTGTCCCCAAAATTTCATATAATTGTTTTGTCCGTTTTGTTACGGTCATAGAAGATTGTATTGAAAACCGTAACCAAACGGACCAAAATTTTGAGGACACTTTTTTTCTCATTGTCAGTAAAAATAGAAAATGTTCGTGCTTCTGAGTAGAAATAATATACAAATCCTACTAAATGTTTGGGTAAGATCGGGTCAGGCCAAAATTGGGTAGTTCATATAAATATCCTACTAGACGTTATTTTGATTGATAACGACAAACTTTTCGATGCAATCTTCTAAACTAAAAGCAAATTTTAAAAACAAATGAGCAGGTGAAATTATTTAATAACACGAAGCCGATACATGTACCTATACGAACAATTACATGCCAAATGAACTGAATGACATTATTTAGATGTCATGGTGATATCAATGTATGTTCGAATTGGCCTGATAGTTGATTTCGTAGTATCTAATTGCATGTATAACGAACGCAACCGTTTAGAAAAAACGTTACAAGAACAAATAAAAAAAAACGTATTTTTTTCAAAACTCAACCTATTAATATCAATTGCAACTCATACTTAGAAAAAGTTTCGCTTTATTGTGTTATATTAAGCCGAAATGCAAGACAGGGTCTTTATTCTTGTTAATCCTTTAGTCCGTAGCGGCAACACACTTGCCATCGTACTTGAAACAAGAACGCATCTCTACTAAAAGAATTACGGTTCGAAATCGGATGACTAGAAAGGTATGTCAAATGATAGAATCCATTATGAGGTCCTATTTATATTTAGACCGAAACAGACTTCAACGCATGAGAACAAAGTAAAATCACGTTTTGACGTGATAACGTCTTATAAATCGATTAACACCGGTAGCATGCACGAAAAAGTGTCACGTTGTGGACAGATCTCCATGGTAACGTTGCAGACAGATATCCATGGTAACCTTACGTAATGTAAATGCTTTCTTATGACTTTACAGACAACCATATTTTTTTATGAAATGTAATGTGTTAAATATTCATAGGAAACTCTTACAGTGATATTTTGTTTTTATTTTCAGAATTTTCTATGTCAAGATCAAAACGGAATCTAAGAGTGCAAGAAAAATCGCTTTCGAAGCACAAGAGAAAAGAGATGCTGAAGTGAAAAAAACAGAGCCTCTGGACTTTTTGAGGCCCAATATAGAACCAATTGAAAATGCAGAAGTTATAAAGTAACTCTGGGTTTAACTCACACTCGAAAGAAGTGATTGAGCATAATAATGGACAGTTATGTTTGAATAGCTCTTACCTAAGTATTGATTCTAAACATGTACGCAGATGCAAATGTTAAACTGTCAAGAACATTTTAAATTTGAACATGACGAACGTTTAGGACGTCATATCCTGGAAAATGTGTTCAACCCCAAACAAGTCAAGGGTTAGGTACTCAAAATTTACCTAAGTACACACTGCATAAAAATATGGCATATAGGTATGTTCAGTTTAGGGCTTGATCAACTTTTTTTTCTATAAGACATTTATTTCAGTTTAATTTAAATCAGTATTATATAAGAATTTGTACAAAATAATTCATTAGCTGTAGTACCATTGTTAACCAGAGCATCTGCTGGTCTGCTGTCAAATTTATTTACCAATATTTGAAATATTTAGGGACCTATGGACGAATTGAAACAAGAAGTATGTAATTACCACATAAGAACCTTTATCATTTACCCAATTATTCATTCATTCATCCATTTATTCATACTTACCTGTAACCATGGTGATTTTAAACAACAATAGGTAACTTAATCCTATGGCTTTATTAGTGAAGGAAGCTTCAAGTAACGTAAAACATCTTTGTTACCTTAGAAATAAGGATGTGTGCCGATATATATGGCCCTTTTGGTCGTCATAAGTATGTATTTGATGTTGACTGCAACATGAAAAGTGAAAATAAAATGTATATGTAGGTAGGAATAAAAATGTGAGAATATTATTATTTAAGAATATTTTTTTAATTATTCATTTTTAATCTCGACCTGAATATAAAGTAGAAGAGTTGGCTTCAATTACTTCGAAGACTGATATTGAAAGTATTCAAAAGTATTCTTTGTAGTTTTTTATTGGTTGATTAGAGCATTAGAATATGGATTTCACCCGTCTCACTTTTGTGGTCGAAATAGGTAGCTAATTAGATAATTTTATTGGGTTTTAGGGCCCTGTACTTCTGGCAGAAAACCAGAGATGCCAGCAAAATTAATGTGTTTTTAATAATAATTACAAAATGGTTTCCACAAAAGTGAGGTGGTTAAAAAAAAAAAAAAAAAAAAATTTTGTCACAAAAATGTATGTTATTATGTTATTGTCGTGAGTTAGAAATTAAATGTTTGAGAAACCTTTTTGAAGTTGTCATTCCAATGACCGAAAATACTTTAGTGTCATGAATTTCGTTTTATTTTGCCATACTATCCCAGAAACACAAAGTATCATAACTAGTTATTCGTACTATCCCACTATCTTACTATAATACATTATATTACTTTGCTGCACTTTTGTCCTTTTGTATTCGTAAAAATAAAGTTTAATGTTTCTGACCAGTCGATGCTAATTATATTTCGTCAACTACTTATACATTCCACATCAATATTTTTAATGTCCTCGGTAAGTTTTGTAAGTAATTTATTTTACCTACACATAGAAAAACAATCGATAATTTACGCCATCTAGTAGTAAGTAGGCGCCATAATTTCACATGTAGGACATCCGTTTTCAATACTCGTGTCTATTATTGCTGATACGTACATTTAACGACGGTCATGTCAATGAAAAGATAGTCACCGATTACACTTAATCTCATGATAATTCCATTTCATAATTCAAAATACGATGCTAGGTACTTACTTAGTGATAAATAGGACGCGTAGATCGAAACACTGATTAATGTAATCGTTAACCAATAATCAATGTCTGATATAAAAAAATAAGAAATAAAATTATCATGGCCGATTCCAGTGCCCAGGAATCTGAACCTTTAAAGACTGGAACGCAAGTAAAAACGCGTGATAGTGGTTACAAACGTATCAGTAATTTCTTCAAAGTATTCAAACACATTACGGTTGAACCTACAGGTGCCATCTTTCTTTGTGCCTGTATCTTTGTGGCGACAAGCTCTCAAACACTTCAGTTGGAGAAAACCTGTCGAGTAAATCTGAAACTTGGAGATGAAATATGTACTTCACTCAGAAATCAAGACTCCGCTAACAACAGTGTGTATGAGAAGCAAGTACAGCAATACGTAGCTCGGAGACTGGCGTGGAAGAGTATTCTCCAGTCTGTGTTACCATGTATTACGCTTGTGTTCATCGGAGCTTGGAGTGACAAAACTGGAAAAAGAATCATTATAATAGCAGTTCCTATGATTGGAGAGGTTTTACACTGCATAAGTAATATTGTAAACGTTTTCTTTTTCTACGAACTACCTGTGGAAGTCCAAATTTTTTCAGACGTAATTTTAGTAGGCTTGGCCGGAGGCTGGGCCACCTTATTTCTAGGCCTATTCAGTTACATAGGAGATATCACTACGGAAGAGAACAGAACCCATCGCTTGGGATTTGTGCAGTTTTTCACGTTTATCGGCATGCCCATAGGCCTGGGATTATCCGGAGTTGTTTTGAAGAGATTCGGTTACTATGCAGTGTATATCATTGCATTGATTATGCATAGTTGCAATATGGTCTATGTTACTTTCAAACTCAAGGATCCAGAACGAACAGATAAACAAAAAAAGGTAAGTGAATAAAAGTGAGTACTTACAAGTAGGTACTGTATAATTATCTAATATAATACGAAGATATTGAAATTAAAATAAATGGTATTAAATAAAACTACTACTTACTTCGGAACGTTATAAACCGTGGTTGTAGCTATAATTACTTGAATAAGAAACTCAACGAGACTACAATAAACTTCATTTTTGTATGATTCAATAAAAAATACAAATATAATGATAGAGAAAACATCAACTACCTTTACCTATACACGCTACCAGAAAACAGGGAATAGAAATAAATTTGTAAATGAAAGACATTGTCGATACTAGAAACAATTCTACGATTCTACTGCGATACTGTCTGATATTGAATGTTATATCCACAATCGCCATTAGATATATCGCAGCGGCCAAGGTGTTCATAAATAACTGAACAAAGCCTCTACTATCAAGGACTTTAAAGTGCATGCTCAGATTGCTCAGATATTTTTTACCACCCTGGTCACTCTGATATATCTGATGGCGACTGTACTGTCAAACTAGGTAGGTAGGTAGGTACTGACGCATTATAAATATTTAGAACTGAGGAATTCTAGTATGTTTTTACGATTAGGAACCCCACCAAGTAAAAACCAGTTCGAATGTTTGACAAACTTATAAAGGTGATATTCGAATGGGGACTGCAACTGCGTTACTGCTGCAACGTTGCAGTAGAAAGAAATGGGATATATCAGATTTATCAAGTAATAAATTGCGACAGCATTTCTTCAACGGCAATTAATTAATTAAATATATGGTGCTACCTTATTAGTTGCAGATATTTATACAGCTCATAGTACTCGGTTCCTGGAGTATATTGAAGTATTTTTACGATGTTTTTTTTTGAGAAAACTGAAAAACAAATTTGCTACGTACAACACCCTGTTAATGTGATTATTAAATGTGAACTCATTGAACAGATTCTAGTACCTCTTTTACCTAACACCTAACTGTCTGGTCACAGTTTTCCCGCCGAACCATAGTGAAATTTAATTTTTTCTTCGGTAAATTAAAACAAAAAAATAATAATTAAATATTCTTAATTTCTATTTAAAGTTAATTATTTTAAAGTAAAGTATCGTGTGTTAAAATATCTACAACTAATAAAATAGCACCTTGTAGATAGTGACATATCCTATTTCTAGCTGCAGCAACGTCGCATCAGCAATGCTGCGGCAGTATCACTGCTAAAGTAGCAATCTAATAGTGACCTTTATTTTGCATACCTACATGCTTTCCCTCGCTTGTTGTTTAACATTGATAACTAGTTACAATGTAATGTACTTCATTCCATTACATGTGACGCCTCTGGCGTTGTTCTGAGTGTTGTATAACATGCCGCATACCGACATAGGAACCTTTTACCTATATTAGGTTGGTAGTTATATTACTTAATATATTGTATTAACTATATTTTATTTGCTGCTGCTATATTTTGATACCTAGAATGACTCGTATTTATTATTAACTTTTCATGACTTTTGTATGAAATGTTTAGCTGATACCGTTGATATA
This sequence comes from Cydia splendana, assembly GCF_910591565.1. Classification (NCBI taxonomy): domain Eukaryota; kingdom Metazoa; phylum Arthropoda; class Insecta; order Lepidoptera; family Tortricidae; genus Cydia; species Cydia splendana. The sequence continues at coordinate 4,920,807 of NC_085968.1, forward strand.
AATTTATTATTAACTTTCTGAATAATGTGGTATTGAACAACGTGTATATTTGTATAATGTTCGAATTATCTGGTTTAAAGATTTTTAGATAGTCCATATTTATAATCTAGATGAATAGCATCAAAATGAATGAATAGAAATGATTACGGTCCCTATCTGTAATGATGATTCTAATCTACCTCTAGAGTCTAGATACGTTGATTAAATTGTATCTCTTATAATTATGTACCTACCTATTATTTACAATACAAATAAAGCAAACCGTCAGTAGTATGTAGGCCACGTAGACTAGAACACTCATTAGTATAGTAAAAATTTGCAAATTAATGTCGCGATGGCCGAAACGAGTGCTACTGAAATAGAACCTTTAAAAGCTAAAGCTCAAGAAAAAAAATCAAACAATGGTTTCAAAAATACACTCAAAAACATAACAGTTGAACCAACTGGTATCATTTATATCACCGCAGCCATACTTGCGATGATCACCAACCAAACACTCCAGTTAGAAAAAGCTTGCCGTGTTAATCTTAATCTTGGAGACGAAATTTGCACTTCGCTCAGAAACCAAGACTCGAACAGCAGCCGCGTGTATGAGAAACAAGTACAACAGTATGTGGCCCAGAGGCTGGCGTGGAAATACATTCTGTACTCTTTACTACCGTGTACGATTCTTCTATTTGTTGGAGCATGGAGCGACAAAACGGGAAGTAGGGTCATTTTGATGAGAGTACCCATGTTTGCAGATATATTGGCAACCATAAGCACCATACTGAATGTCGTATTCTTCTACGCATTACCTGTAGAAGTTCAAATCTTTGCGGACTGTCTTATAATTGGTCTCGGTGGTGGTTGGGCTTCGTTCTTTCTCGGCATGTTCAGTTTCATCGGAGACATCACCTCAGAAGAAAACAGGACGCATCGCTTGGGTTTTGTGCAGTATTCCGCATTCGTCGGAATACCCATAGGCTTGAGTCTCGCTGGAGTGATTTTAAAGAGATACGGTTATTATGCTGTATACTTCACTTCACTAACCATGCATATTTTGAATACAATATATTTTATTTACAAAATTAAAGATCCAGAACGAACGGAGCAACAGAAAAAGGTAAACTAAGATGCTTATAACAGACACCGAAAAGTCGTTTTACTAGGGTACGAAAAGAGTAACAAAATTGAATAAAGTGATTTCATAAATACCTAACATTGATTTACTACTAGGGGTTACTTGATAAGTTTTAAAATGTCAATGATAATACCTTGCCAAGGTTTTTGCCAGATTATCTTAGAGACAGTATTCATATAAGAATATTTAAATACACATTATTCTTATATGTCACAATCATAAATAATTAATGAATTCGTGAATTGGAAACTACTCCCCATAAAACCCCCTCTTTAAAAAAATAGATATTAACTGTTCAACAGAATCACTACTTTTAGATTTCTAATTCTTACCATTTATTGATATCCCTACTACCAGTACTCATTATATTATGTAGATCTGTATCTACATATGATCCTGTGATCATGACCTTGTCACAGACCAAAAGCTGCATCTATTCCTTATCAACACTAGTTAAACTTAAAACTGGTTCCAGCACGATGGACGAGGTTTCTTCTACTTCCTTCGCCTCTTCTTCGACTTCACGAACATCAAGGAGACGATGCGCGTCGTGTTCAAGAACGGGCCGAATAATCGGCGTATGCGCATCTGCATCCTGCTGGGCACTGTGAGCATCCTGTTTGGACCTATGTATGGTGAGTCTAGGACATAGACTAGGAATCCTCTAGACCGAGTTTAGAGCAATTATTTCATGCAACCGATGATGCCAAAAATGCGGGGGTGCGCGGGACGAGGTGAGCGAAGTCCCGTGCCGTGATTGGTCCGTTCAAAGACACGGACGTCACACAAAGACACTTTCGACTCGAACATGGAGTAAAATTACCGTATGCGTGGCAGAGGGGGTAGCGCGACTTTGCTCAGTCTGGAGGATGTTTTGTCTGTGGTCTAGGATATTTTGATTAGAGATGCCACGAATATTCGGCAACTATTCGGTATTCGGCCTATTCAGCCACTTTGCCGAATATTCGGTATTCGGCCGAATGTTGCCTACTATTCGGCCGAATACCGAATATCTATTGCACTACCTAATAAGAAAAATTACACAATAAATAACCAAAAACTAGGTATATACGAAGACACGTTTTTGAGCATTTGTTGATTACAAAATATTTTATTTTTTCATGGATCTGATTTGATTGACTCTAACTACATTAATTCATTCTGTTCAACATAAAAATATATCTTAGCAAACGTTGTGCTTAGTTGGCGAACAGTTTTCATAGCCAAGCGAGGGGCCGAATATTCGGTATTCGGTATTCGACCAAATTCACTATTCGGGGCATCTCTAATTTTGATTGGCGATACTATTCCTTAATCTGTTAAAAGTTTCAATGACCAAGCAAGCCCAAAGCGTCTCCGTTCCAACTTTGACAACAATTATTTCGTTGGAGGGCCTGCCACCTGCACCTGCTCATTAAGTATTAGGTGCTGCTTCCTACATTTCACAAAAAAAATACAAAATCGTTTATTTGTCCAACACAGGAATGAATAGTACATAAGTACAGATCTTATAGTATTACTGTTGTATCACTATGTTGTGCCGTAAGGCGTACAATTTTTTGTCATTAATGGACTGCGCACACTTTATTGCGCGTTGTTGTAGGGTTGGCCGTCTATTAGTGTTAGTGGATTATTAAGTGGAAAAGTTAAAAATGACATTAGCTTCGTGCCTATAAACAGGGGGCTCCTATGCTGTCCTACAGTTCACGCATGCTCCATATGTTCTGTTGTTCTCTTCTAGCTACAGTTCGCATATCTCATCTGATTTTCGTGAACTAAACGGTTTTTTTGTCGAATCAAGTTGGAATGTTTTCAAACTTGCAGAGCCATGGGGATTCACGAGGTCTTCCGCTTAAAGAGCCACTAGTTTTAATGTGTACTTATTTGTGGCTAAGCTACGACCGCTATCAAAAACCTCTTTACAAGTTATCGTTTACTAAAGTACTTGATTTGCATTTGGGCAATTCAAATTTTAAATTATGCTTATATCGTTCGCGTCTTTCCTGTAGACATTGCAAAGTTAAGGGAATGTAATGCTAATAATTAATTTGCACCCTTATAGGTGAGATACATTTTTTAATTGGCCCATTCTAGCGATCGTGGATACAAAATACAAATATGCGAAACCAATACAAATTTAAAAACATGTTTTGTTTCCGTGGTACCATTTTATTTTAAACGGCCCTTGTGGTAATTCCAGGTGAAATAGCCGTAATGTACATGTCAACGAGGTACCGGTTCGGTTGGGATGAGCTGCAGTTCAGCATATACCAGACATACAACTTTGTCACTCACACCATTGGTAAGTACTCACTGTTGCATACACAGCTTTGTCATATATATATATATATATACTTATATAGGTCGATTCACGAAACTTAGATAAATACAAATCTCGCGCCGGCTCTTATGACTTTACTTATACACTCCATTGTTGCTGGATATACAACTTTCTTCCATTGTTCACCAACAATATCTATTACCTACTATCCACCCTGACAGCCCGTCCAGACTGTACGTACTTACCTGACAGTCCGTGGTCTTTTCTAAGGGTTAAATTTCATCAACATCATTATTCGTCCTGACAGTCTTCAGTACCAGTCAGTCTTCTTTCTAAAACCATATAAATATAAGGATATAAATGTGTTTGATCATACCGTCTCCCCATTTAAAAAACGCCAGATGCTAAAAAGGGCTTACACGTACATTAAATAAAAAAGCATAATATTTAATTAGGTATGAAGTCCAAACTCCTTTAGGCGATAATTTGTCTAGTCATCAAATATTGCAAAATGACAATGCGAAATGATAATCTACTCTACGAATAATAATCATTCACACGTTTTAATAGATACCACGTTATCAGTACAAGGACGCTTTTTATTTCCACTTTATAATGAAATGAACTTTCAGGCAAGGAATGGCCCATACATAAAAATACCTTAAAACTAGCATACATATTATATAAAAATATATTTTAAAACTAAACTTTAAAAAACTAAACACTACATATCACATTATGGCTTCGATGCATTACGCAACCCCGCAGTGTCAGGCAGCCGGCCGCGGAACCGCCGTAACTTGACACCCTTCGGCCAAAACTCCTCCTTGGTGAATTATAATAATGATTTTGCTTTGCAATTTGCCATTAATTACAAGCTTTTCCCAATCCGCATTGGGCTAGCGTGGGGACTATAGCCCAAGCCCTCTCGCGCATGAGAGGAGGCCTGTGCCCAGCAGTGGGACGTATATAGGCTGAAATGATGATGATGATGATGACAAGCTTTTATTTAGTTTCACCTGTCTCATTGTCTGTGCGTCTGTATTTACTCAAATCTAGCAAGTTAAATAACGTCCGTCTGGGCGTCCCTGATACCGCTGGGAATGACAAGGCCCTAATAAACCTGTCCACCCTCGGAATACCCAACTGGCGTGAAGTGGCGCAGAATAGGGCAGAGTGGCGCTCTCTTGTGTCAGAGGCCAAAATCCTTTTTGGGTCACTGAGCCAGTGAAGTAAGTAAGAATGTAAGTCGGGCGACAATGTAATATTATGGTACCATCGAGCTGATCTGATGATGGAGACAGGAGGTGGATATAGAAACTATGTGAAAAAACAACGCAACCTAATTGTGTTAGGGATTTTTAGAATTGTCTCGATGAGTATTAGTTGCCTGTGTAAAGAAAAGTACGGTCAACGATAAAAGCTTGTGCCGAAAATGAAAATTTTCCCAAAAACATAGTAACTTATGCTAATGTTTAGGGTGAGGGTATAATAAACATGTGTCAGCAATCCAACAATAATTACAGGTACGGTGTTCTCTCTCATCGTATTCAGCAAGATATTGAAATGGCATGATTCTATGCTGGGCATCATTTCCACAATCAGCAAGATCTTTGGCTCCTTTATCTACTGCTTTGCGGCCACGGCGACGATATTCTACATCGGTTCGTAAATTATTATTCATTATAAGGTAAACGTACTAGTGTTCGACATGCTAATGTCCAATAGATGACACCTTGCTGTCACTTCTATTGACAAATGACTTAAGTTTCAAGATGACATGTACTGGGGCCGCGTCGAGCACCAGTACGTTTACCTTATCATATTTTAATTCACAAGGTCTCTGTGACATGACGCAAAACAGCCGTAACAGCAATGGAAAGGAAAACTTATACAATATGTAAGTTTAAGCGTGGTAGGGCAGGCTCTTCGAATTGCTTGTCAAATGGAACGATTAATAATTATAATGTTCTGTGATGTTCTGGTGATTAAACACTTGAGGAACCCACTGAACTCTTTAATTTCTTAGTAGGAATGTATCTAGAACTACGTTTACTTATTTACATGTACTTAGACTTCAAGCGGAAACGCATGAACAAGAAATTATACAAATACCTTTAATCTCCATACTTATGATTGTTGTACCTAGATGTCTATATTTATTTTGTTTGCATTTTAGTTATTTAGTATGAAAACGCAGTGTTGTATAGAAATAAAAAGCCTATAATATATTTGTAATTCATGCACCTTGTAACAAGTATGTTAATTGAAGAAGTATTGTCAGACATTTTTTTACCAGTGGCGGATCGTCCATAGAACTCGATTCCCACCAGCTTGCCTAGTTTTCAGACAGAGCATTTTTCTTACATCTCAACAAGAATAAAGCCAAATTATCTCCGGCTTGCCTTCGTTTATTTTTGACGCACCACCACTGATATTTGCATAAGAATTAGGTATTCAATTCAAGTGTCTGCTTCCACTATCTCACCAACCACAGATTCATCTGTATTTACTTTTTTCACACGTGCCAAGTCACATTATATTTATTTATAATCATTTTAGTTTATTTTATGTAATGTGGTGTAATGTCTCCTTAGTGTCCTTACCTACTTATACCTTTATTTTTGTGGAGGAGGGTGAATGCATACATAGAAATGACCCATCGCACGTTCACCCTTCGGATAATAGTAAATGGCCAAATATCCAAAAATGATCCTGTTTTCTGCCAAATATTAATTTCATTTATTAAAATTATTAGACTACGTGCTCCGAATGTGACAGTATGTAGATGGCGCTATAAAACTCCGTAAGTACATTATGCGGTAACTCTGATTCAATTGAGCTACCTATGGCGACATCATCCTCTTCAGCTATCAAACTTGACTTCAGAATGAATCTTTGATTTAACTTTTATACTATTAGAAGAAGCTGTCATGTCATCAAACTAAAGAGTTACTTACAGGCCTTTAGTTATCTTTGACTTTATCCAAAATTTTGAAATGAGAATATATGAAGTATTTTTTTATAATATTTATTTGTATTTTTTTGAAAGTGAGTTTCGATAATCTTCTGTGTGGCAGAGTATTATATTAACCACGTCGCTGAGACGTTTATTTATTAAAGTAAATATTATAGCTGTTATTTGAACAGATGTTACGACTAAATTTTAACAGAAGGACCTTTTCTATTATTTACTCTACTGCACATTAACTCTGTAGTAGGCATGTTTAACTTTTGATGGTGGTCTAAAGTTGTGGGTACCTCAATCGTGCCGTATAAAGCAGAAAAATCGCCATCAAAAAAATTAAGAAAGATTACTACTTATTCAGCCAGGATCTTTATCATAGGCAAACAAAATTCTGAACTAAATTTTATGAAGTTAGCAGAGAAGCTTTCACGGAAGCCCTGTATTCATAAATAAGTGTCAATGTTTTAATAAAAATGATTTTATTTCACAGCTCCTTTGGTGGAAATATTAAACGGAACGTCTCTTCTAGCGATGAGATCCATCATGTCAAAACTAGTGGCTCCTGATGAATTGGGTGAGTGAGTAGTAACCAGAGATCGGACAGATTGGCGTCATTGCTCGCAATAATGTGGACATGGCTCCAAATTTGATTAAATAATTAATCATTTAATTATTTTTTTTACCTGAGATTTAATTTTGTTTCCTAGTCAATAAATAGCACTTAAATAATTTAAATATATTTTTGATATAAAAAATGAGTACCTACAGAAAAATTTTAAAACATGCTGATTATTTTCTTTAATAAATTTACATTATAAGAAATCTTTGTGTTATTTATTGATTAGGAATCAAAATTAAACCTCAGGTCAGAAATTAATTGAATGCTTAATTATTTAATCAATTTTGGAGTCATGTCTACATTCTTGCGAGCAATGACGCAAATTTGTCCGATCTCTGGTGGTAATAACTAAAAATTTTAGTAGTTATAGGGTTATTAGCTTTTAATTTGTTGTTACCTGTCCTGTCCGCGGTTTTATTAAGCTTCAAACTTATCACGGATGAAGCTTATGTACAAAACCATAAGGTGGAAATATTCACAAGTATCAAGACCATTTAATCCATGGTCTGTGGTGTTGTCACATACTGAACCACTTTTATCTAGCGCTGCAGACTTATCTTGGTCTTACTCTAATCGCGTTGCTAATAGAGCTGAGATTCTGTCAATCTGTCGAAATAATTCCAATAGACATTCTATAACAATTATTTTATTTATTCTGAAATGTAGACCTCAACTAAACCACAAGACTGAGTAAGGAAAGTCGAGATCCGACGCCACACTAGTCGTGGATGACGTCATTATCAAGATCAAAATGTAATTATGTTTCACTCGGTAGCAAAGTTTGTTTAACCCTCAGGCCTTGAACGCTTGAACCTCGCAACGCTCAAGATTCCCTTTTCGGATAATCAACAGGCACGAGGAGTTAAGGATTACTCACGCTAGAACGGTCCGGGCCACGGCCAACAACGTTGCCCCCTTATAAAAGAAATATCTATTTAGTATTTTTTCGATATAAGGGTCAATAAACTTTTAGAACATGATTTCGTGTCCCTAGACTAGCAAAGAAATTTTTTTTGGATATAAGGGTCAATCAACTTTTAGAACATGGTTTCGTGTCCCTAGACTAGCAAAGAAAAGTCGATTTCCCAAAAACCATGTTGATTTTATTACTTTTTTGTTTACAAGGGCATTATTAGATCCATAAGTATTGAATTAAGACATTCAAATTAACAACTTGATCAGATAAAAATTACATTTTGTACGGTAACGCAGCAGAATCAACATGGTTTTTGAAAATTTTTAAACATGATTTTTCTTTGCAAGGGAGTCCTAGGGACACGAAATCCATAAGAGTGTTCGATAAAACAGCCTGGTTTTTGAACAACCGATCTTTTTCTACAGGTAAAGTGAACTCCATATTTGGGCTGACAGAGAACCTGATGCCTTTGATCTACGTGCCGCTATACACCACCGTGTATACCCGCACCATGGAGGTACTGCCAGGCGCTGTGTTCCTCATGGGTGCTTGCATGTCCATACCGGCGATCGCTGTCTTCTCGTAAGTATCGTTCCAAAAATATATTTACGACCTTATTGTCCGTGTATTAGAGGCGTGTAAATATATATGTTTGTGAACTCGATTTTCATAAAAATATATTAATTTTTTCAGCTGGCTATTATATGAACACAGAAAAGGAGTGCGTCGGATAAAAAATGGAGAAAATGGGGTTACTGAGCCTCTTAATGGGACCGTGGAAATCCCTTTAAATAAAGTTAATAATGGAGCTAGTTAGCTAAGTGCCATAAAGAATAATATTGTTGGATTATTATTTGAATGAAAGACGTAGGTGCATAAGTTTTAATACGAATAAATATTTATGTAAAAATAGTTGTTTATGAGTTGGCTATTGTGCGCGATGAAAAACCTGCCCTGATAAATAACCAGTGGAAACACCTAACATAACATGACAATAATAGGTTTTATGTAAATAAATTTACAAGTTCAGATGTAACTATTTACGTTAATTTAAACGTACGTAGGGGCGAAAGTAGGGACAAGATTCGCTACGTGGTGATTTAGTTGGTTATGGCCACTCGTTGCGAATTACCGTAAAATGGGGTGAGTAGGGTCAAAACTGAAATTCATACCTCGATAACATTTTATTTTTACATATGAAAACTGAATGGTGTATATAATAAGTGTTCCGGACGTTTGTATTTTAGTTTTTATTTTATTTTGGGTAGTTCCATTTCATAACTTTGACGATAAAGAGGAAACCCCACCTCACCCCGTAGTGCCTCGTATTTGGGGTGAGAGGGGTTTTCATACAAAGGTGATTTTGGAAGATTGTTGGATCGTTTTTTTATTATGCATATTACTATAGCTCCATTTTAAATTGGAATACATTATTTTTGTAGATTTGAAATCCCTTCTCACCCCCCTCTCAATCCTTCTCTCCCCATTCATAACCCACCTCTCCCCGCGAAACCTACTCACCCCGTTTTACGGTACCTATTTGCACATATATCGTACAACGTTTTACAGTACATATGGCCCTTTAATTGTTATACTATACTCTCTACTATAGTTCGTTTTTTTTAGCATTAGAAAGAACTTGCAAGAAGGTGAGCGATCTTGACATGTCTTTTAATCGAAAAACGCATTTTAAAAATCAGTAACTATTACTTATGATAGCAGAAGAATATAAATAATCGTATTAGATTCATAATTGTTACATATTTGCCATAACTTATTTTTAAAATGTGTTTTTCAATTAAAAGACACATCAAGATTGTTTACCTTATTTCTAATGCTAAAAAAAACGAACTATAAGTACTTATATTTATGCACGTACAGTGTTAGGTACCGCGCTAAGGCTGTAAAAAAGCGGTTCAATAACTACCACGGCACGAGCAAGTGTGTTGAAAAATATTTTATTGCCAGTACTGTTTGTGCAAGTGTAAAGTGAACAGACATGGCGGAAAATCTTGTAAAACCACACCATAATGAGCCAGATAATTCAGAAAATTGTCGACTTAAAAAGAAGAGAATTTATGAATTCAAAAAATTTCGATGGAATTTGAAGACAGCCACATACGAACCTGTGGTTTTTATATATCAAGTGTGTTACATGATAATAATAGCAACTTCCCAAAATGTGATGTTAGAGAAAGCATGCAGAGTGAACTTGAACCTTGGTGACGATATTTGTACCTCTCTCAGACTTCAAAACCAAAGTGAAAACCTCAAACATCACGAAGAAATTCTTCAGAAATACGTAGCACCCAGTGTAACTCTGCGAACGTATACGATCCTAAGTGTACCATGTATTCTGCTGCTTTTGACAGGTTTCTTCAGTGATAACACTGGATATAGAAAGATTATACCAATGATCCAAATAGTAGCACAGATGGTCATATGCGTAAATAATTTGGTGCAAGTATATTTTATGAAGGAAACCGGCCTGTATCTCTTCGTGGCGGCTGAAGCTTTGTTGGAAGGCTTGGGGGGAGGATACGCGTCTGTGCTGATGACAGCATTTTCTTACATCGCAAAAGTGACGAGCGTAGAAGACAGAACGTTTAGGATCGGTCTGTTATACTTTTCTCATTCAGTAGCTATTCCAGTGGGTCTGGCGATCGGTGGCCCCTTGCTGAAACATTGCGGTTATTACTGGTGCTACAGTTTGTCTGGATGTTTGAGTCTCATCAATTTTATGTACAACTTGTATTGGATCAAAGAAGCGAAAAGAAGTATTGAACAAAAACAGGTAACATTTTAAATGAGTTAGTAGTTTACCACGGGTCATCATCATCATGATCATGTCCTGGCAGGTTTCGGCCACGGCAACTGGGTTTGTACTAGCTATTAAGAGCGACGATCGTGAGCTCTCAGGTGGCTGACGTTTCTTTTTGGATTCAATGTATGACTGCACTCACCGCAGGTCCTCTCCGACAAAATTGTAATTGATGACCGCAAATCTGAGTAAAAGATGCGCTTAGCAACTCTGTCATTCAACAAACGGGAGACCCGACCACACCACTGCAGTATTTCCACGTGTATAGTTCATTCCACCCATCATGTAATAAATTCGATAGGTACACATTAATTGTGCAAACGTGACACAAGTACCAGCTGAGACTACGGCTCAAAAATATAAAGACAATAAGAATACTTTTACATGAAATGGTATCGGTTTCTATCAATAACGTAACCAAACTGGTTTTAGCACGACGGGCGAGGGTTCCTCTACTTCCTCCGCCTCTTCTTTGACTTCACAAACATCAGGGAGACGGTGCGCGTCGTGTTTAAGAAGGGGCCGAGTAATCGGCGCATACGCATCTGCATTATGCTGGCCATAGTCGGCGTTCTGTTTGGACCTGCGTATGGTGAGCCTATGTTCTTTACACTCAATTGTCTCAGAAACTATAGATTCCTTATCTGCTTTGCCTAAAGGTTGACTGGTAGAAAATGCCTTATGGCATTAAGTTCGCCTTTTGTACAATGTGTTTTCCTGTGTGCAATAATTACAAAATGTAAAGGGATTTGATAGATAGATAGATAGATAGATAAAAAATTTATTGCAAAACATTATCGTGACAAAAAAATTGAACTTATGATAAGAAAAAAATTAAAACTTATGTCTAAGTACTATACTAAACTAATTACTAACTACATACTAGGATTTTTTTTTGTCACGACTGTGTAGTCGCGAAAAGGCACCGACTCAGCATGTGCTGCAGCATTGCTGCCACAGCGCTGGTATTCTGCCGGAACCTAGCAGTGCGCGCACAGACTCACGGTATGATCAACCACCAGTGAGAAAAATGACTAAAAAATAATAATACAGAAACGTTATACTAAACAAAAAACCGGTCAAGTGCGAGTCGAACTCGCGTCCCAAGGGCTCCGTACTAGGGAATGCTCCCGGTACTGAGTTTGTATGGCGCGAACCGGGAATTCCCGGTTTCGGTACTGTGTTTGTATAGAAAACCGGTACCGGGAGCACTCCCTATTCCGTACTGCACACATTTTCGAACGAGCGAGCAAAGCGAAGTTCATAAGTACATTCAACTGTTCATTCAATTTTTCCACACACGGCTGGCTATCTTTAATTTTGTTCGAAGTTCGCAAATTGCTGGCATCTCACTCTGTCACTCTAAATATGGTTTCATTGGAGTAAAAGAGAAATCCCCGCAATTTGCGAACTTCGGTGTTCGCGGTAGACCCTCTGATATACGGCAGTTCAGCCTTCTCATTTAGCTACTCGTACTTAAACCAATTATTTGTTCTGTTTGAGCACTAACCTCCTAACGCTCATCCTTCGACCTTGCGTGGAGGCGCACCTCTCTTGGATGCTTCAAGCCTTCGGCCCAACGCAGAGCTCGGCCTTCGACCTTCGCACTAGCTGTCCACACCACGTTTCACGTAAATCAATTGCGGTTGTGGCCCTGATAGAACTTATCCGCAATTCTTATTCTTAAGTCCGGCTCACGCTTAATTGCAGACTTCTTATACGTTTTTCCAGTAATCTATAGGTATCGGGCCTAGCAATGCACTCACGAGAACTTTCCAAAGTTGCGAAACTTTCCACATGAGAATTTCTCGGTAACTTCTGAGAATGTTCTCGAGAACGAGAATTTATTTATTTATTGTAGTTTATACCATGAATATTCACGTAGTAGTTTAGGTGTAGTATCTTTACCCCCAGAAAATTCCGACTTTTGGTCTACCGCTTCCGGTCAGAAAAATGTATGACGGTCCGGCCAAACGGTCAGACCTAGGTGGGGGGTGCTCGACCAAATGTCATAGAGGGACCCTGGCAGTTTTTGACGCCGCCATGTTTTTTTCAATATGGCCGACTTTTTTTTTTCAATTTTTTCAAGTTTGTCCTTGCGCGCTGAAATTTTGGTAACGGAATCTAGGAGTCCCCTAGATACCTATGAATTTTTTTTTTTTGGAAAAATGCTACAATTGCGGGATAACTGGCCACTTTTATTTTGTATGGCAACTTTTAAACGGTGCGTGATAGGTGGGGGGTGCTCGACCAAATGTCATAGAGAGCCCCGAGACAAAACAAACTGCATTAAAATTTTTTTTTTTTTTTTCAAGTTGGTCCGAGCGCGCTGATATTTGGCATGGCGGGAGATAGAGGCCTCTAGATTCCTATGACAAAAAAATTTTTTTTGGAAAAAATCCAAGATGGCGGAACAATAATTTCCATGTTGCAGGAATGTTCTGAGAACAGTTTCGAGAACGTTTCCGCTTTTTGGGAATGTTCTGCAATTTGTACATTGCTAATCGGGCCCAATCGCTTAACAAAAGATAGAACAAAATCGACGATCTCCTTTGCAGGAAGCATGCACATGTCGGAGGCTCCGGGCCTTCGACCTTCGCATTCAGACACTTGTACTATAATTGTTCTGTGTTTGAACACTAACCTCCCGCAACTCGGCCTTTGGCCGTGCGTTTCAAAAAGCTACTGGGGGATGCTTCGGGCCTTCGGCCCTACGCGTAGCTCAGCCTTCGGCCTTCGCAAAAGCTGTCCACACGTGGTCCACACCGAGTTTCACGCAAACGGCACGGCTGTATCCCTAAAACAGCCCAACCGCGTTTTTTTTCTTAAGTCTGACTCACGCTTGACTCTAGATTTCTTATAGTTTTTCCTGTCTTCTAGAGGTAAAGAACTATTATGTGTATTTTTTTCAAAATTTTTGACCCAGTAGTATCGGAGTTAAGGGAGGGGGTGGTCATTTTTTGCCTATTTTCTTAAATTACTTCTAAACTATTTCATATAAAATTATAAAAAAAATATGTTTGAGATCCTCAAAATAAGCCCTTTCATTTAATATGTAAAACGATATGGTTTGCAAAACTTTGTTTTTTAATTTTCTCATATTCCCCCTAAAAAACCCCCTATGCTTAAAATTCATTTGTTTTTATTACATGTCCGTCTTTGGGTCACAGACTTCCTTACGTGTACCAAATTTCAACTTAATTGGTCCAATAGTTTTGGAACATATAGGCTGTGACAGACGGACAGACAGATGCACGAGTGATCCTATAAGGGTTCCGTTTTTAGGGTTTCGTACCTCAAAAGGAAAAAACGGAACCCTTATAGGATCACTCGTGCGTCTGTCTGTCCGTCCGTCTGTCACAGCCCATTTGCTCCAAAACTACTGGACCAATTAAGTTGAAATTTGGTACACATATGAAAGTCTGTGACCCAAAGACGGACATATAATGAAAACAAAAGAATTTTGAGCATGGGGGCACTTTTGGGGGGGGGGGGGAAATTAGAAAATTAAAATATAAAGTTTTGCAAACTATATCGTGTTACACATGAAATATAAGGGCCTATTTTGAGGATCTCAAATATATTTTTTTTATAATTTTATATTAAATAGTTTAGAAATTATTTAAGAAAACAGGCAAAAAATGACCATTCCCCTCCCCCCCTTAACTCCGATACTACTGGGTCTAAAATTTTGAAAAAAATACACAAACTAGTTCTTTACCTCTAGATGACAGGAAAACCTATTAGAAATCTACAGTCAAGCGTGAGTCGGACTTAAGATAAAAAACGCGGCTGGTCTGATTTAGGGACACAGTCGTAATGGTTTACGTCAAACGTGGTGTGGACAGCTATTGCGAAGACCGAAGGCCGAGCTACGCGTATGGCCGAAGGCCCGAAGCGTCCCGTAGAGGCTTTTTGCACCGCCCGCGGCCGAAGGTCGGGTTGCGGGAGGTTAGTGCTCAAACAAAGAACAAAATTAGTACCTACTTCAAGTGTCTGAAACTCATCATCATTAACTTAAGAGATATTCTCTTGTCGGTGGAGTATCTTCCAGCTTTCCGTATCTTGCACCATCTCTTTGACTTTTTGATACGACACGACTCCTACGTTTTCTTTCACTTGTTCTAAAAAGCTGCGTCTGTGTTTTCCTCTACCCCGCTTGCATCCTATGCGCCCCTCCGGGATAGTTTTAAAGAAGTAGTCGTGTCGTATTAAGTGTCCGATCATCTGAAACTACAGGCCTAAACTTGGAAAAAAAAACACGAATAAAATAAGTTCTAACCTATAAATTACTGGAAAATCTATAAAAAGTCTGCAGTGAAGCGTGAGTCGGACTTGAGATTAAAAATTGCGGGTAGGCTGTATCAGGGCCACGACAGCAATTGTTAACGTGAAACTTGGTGTGGACAGCTACGAGTAGTGCGAAGGTCGAAGGCTAAGCGTGGGGCCTCCCTCAGATGCTTTCAGGTCCAACATAGAACAAATAATTGGTTTAAGTAGCTAAATGAGAAGGCCGAACTGCCGTGTCAGATGTATATATGTTATCTTGAAATAACAGAGCGATACACTAAACCAACGCAAAAAGAATATAGGCACTATGCTTAACATAATACTTGAGCAAAAATTTGGTTAAGTTAGAACAAATTTACTAAAGTTATTGAGTAACTAACTATCTTCTGACAGCTCAGTTAAAAAACATGGAAATGCCTGGTCGTGTCCCTAGCCAGCCGCGTGTTGTAAGTAAGTTGAATGTAAGAAACTTCGCTATGCTCACCCGTTCGAAAAGAGTGCAGTATGGAACCCTTGGGACGCGAGTTCGACTCGCACTTGGCCGGTTTTTCCTTTTCACCCTTATCTTGGCAAGGCTCAAAATATCTTGAATATAAACATTTTTTTAGTTTTTCGTCACCTATTGAACATACAAGACTATTAAAAAATAAGGAAAAAAATCCAGGATTTTCCAGTTTCGGAAAATCATATGTATCATATTTGATACAATGCCAATCCCTCGACAAAATAGTTACCTACATTTTAGAAGAAAAATGTGGATTTTAATAAAAATAAAGCATGTAATGCAACAGAAATTATCATTTATTGCTAATTAAACGCAATCTAAAGCATCAGATGACTATTACACCTGTAAAAATAAATTATATCTACGAATACCTGAACACATGGGAGAAAAATTTGACCCCGTAAAGTTTTAAAAAAGTCGTCAGCAAAAAGTCGAGTACACTAGGAAAAGTAAACAAATAATTAAAAGTTAAAAAATAATATTTTTTTTACTTTGGAGGCATTTTTTGCCATACACATATTTTTCAGCGCTACAGGCTACGGCGTAGCAACAATGCTACAGCTTACGAATATACAGTAAAAATAAAATCTAGTTCTTTAATAAAATCAAAGTTCAATAACTAAATAATACGACAACTAATATTAAATATTTGAAACATGTTTTGTAACCTCACAAATATAAAAAAAATGAAAAAAACATGTAAACCTATTTTGACGACAACTTGGCAATGTAATACAATCCTTTCGATATGTACATTTCTGAGTTCTTGGCAATGTATCAAATATAATACATAACAGTTTCATGTAAAGATTCTGTGTATTAAATGTTTTTAAATTCGAACGCATTGTAAATATTTATGCACTAACAGATAGTAAATGCATCAAAATGAAGATTATGGAAAAATATATACTAATCTAAGACATAAATGCAAAACTTCCAGTACGAACCGAAATATGTTCTTTCCGCGGCGCCATGTTGAATATTACTAATTAATTTACAATGACACTTGTGTCCATTATTTTTTTCTATAAGAAAGGAGGGTAAGTATATGCTCAATAGGTGACGAAAAACTAAAAAAATGTTTATATTTAAGATATTTTGAGCCTTGCCAAGATAAGGGTGAAAAGGAAAAAACCGGCCAAGTGCGAGTCGAACTCGTGTCCCAAGGGTTCCATACTGCACTCTTTTCGAACGGGTGAGCATAGCGACGTTTCTTACATTCAACTTACTTACAACACGCGGCTGGCTAGGGACACGACAGGACACGTCCATGTTTTTTAACTGAGCTGTCAGAAGATAGCTAGTTACTCAATAACTTTAGTAAATTTGTTCTAACTTAACCAAATTTTTGCTCAAGTATTATGTTAAGCATAGTGCCTATATTCTTTTTGCGTTGGTTTAGTGTATCGCTCTGTTATTTCAAGATAACAGATATACATCTGACACGGCAGTTCGGCCTTCTCATTTAGCTACTTAAACCAATTATTTGTTCTATGTTGGACCTGAAAGCATCCAAGGGAGGCCCCACGCTTGGCCTTCGACCTTCGCACTACTCGTAGCTGTCCACACCAAGTTTCACGTTAACAATTGCTGTCGTGGCCCTGATACAGCCTACCCGCAATTTTTAATCTCAAGTCCGACTCACGCTTCACTGCAGACTTTTTATAGATTTTCCAGTAATTTATAGGTTAGAACTATTATTCGTGTTTTTTTTTCCAAGTTTAGGCCTGTAGTTTCAGATGATCGGACATATTGATGGCAGAATTATTTTGCTAGGTAATATAGTGAACCTGCTAGATTTTTTAAAGTTACATGTATCACGGGTGTTACAATGCCAAGATAAGGGTTAAGTTACGGAACCCTAAAAATGGTGAAAACATTTGTGACTTAATTTATATACTTAACATAATTTTTTTATCTAAGTTTGCGTACAAATTAAATCTATTTTTTTTCTTTTTCGATTCATTTTCGATTTCTATACTCCTATTATTTTTCATTTTATGTGCAATAATTACGCAATCTAGACTTATATCGACTGGGATATGAACCGTGATTACCTTTTGTATTGTTTTCGAGCTTCCGATATTTCGACGCAGTTACATGCATCTTACTGAATACAAAAGGTAATCACGGTTCATATCCCAGTCGATATAAGTCTATAGTTCGTTTTTTCTAGCATTAGAAAGAAGGTAAGCTATCTTGACATGTCTTTTAAATGAAAAACGCTTTTTAAAAATCAGTAAGTATTACTTATGAAAGCAGAAGAATATAAATGATCGTATTAGATTCATTCATTTCTAATGCTAAAAAAAACGAACTATATAATAGTGAAACTATCCGTGAATCATTCAAAACTGTAATTACACAATCGTTGAAAACGTTAATCGGAACTTAACCCTTAAATGCATAGTGTTGCCAAATGTCTACAAAGCATTAGACAGCTCACAGATTTAAAAAAAAGGCTTACGTTCTTGAACGCACCTTTATACCAAAGTGATGATTTAAGGGTTAAAACGCAATATTTTTAATTTATAAAAATTACCGTCGTTTTAAGACGAAAAGTCGGAAAGCTTGGAAAAATCCAGAAGTTGATAATTTTTAGTATGTGATTTTGAACGGTGTTTTCGGGGTTTGTAATTATTTTATATTTAAAAACTTTATCATAGGTATATCACAAATAGTGTACCTTTCTAATGGTAGTAAAAAAATATATATATCTATTACTGAAAATGACATATTTACATAAATATGATTTAACCAATTCAACTTTTAACACTGATTTCGCAGTGAAAATCGAAGTTATATTTTTTTTACGATTTTTCCTAGAATCGGCAAACAATTATGTGATACATATATTAATTTCGAACAAAAAGAAAAAATCATGTATTTAAGGGTTAAATAACGTATGGAAATATTCATGTGACATTTCGTAGCATCTGTCATCGTCATCCCGATATTTTTTTTTGTTTGTTGATACCTATACAATTGCCATCTTGACTAATAGGCCCCCCGGCTAACAATAGAAATAACTCAATTAACATTGTGTATTAATTACAGGGGAACTAGCCGTAATATACATGTCAACAAGGTACCGGTTCGGTTGGGATGAGCTGCAGTTCAGCATCTACCAGACATACAATTTCGTCACTCATACCCTTGGTAAGTAAAGCCTGACAAGAAAAATAAGATCACGCGCCATGTTGCGGAATTTCACTGAAACTAATTTTTTCATATTCTTAAAATATATGTCAACATCAGAAAATAAAATATTATCATCACATAATTGAGAATAATGAAAAATGTATGTCTATAATTAAAATTACAATAATCATTATATACTGGAAGTATTTGAACGAATTAAATTATTTTTCAGAAAAATATTCGCGTTTATATATAAATTATAAACTGAAATAAATGTCATATACTAAGAAAAAGTGACCAAGGCCTCCAGTGCCCCAGGCTGGAATCGAACCAGCGTCCTCTGCTATCGCGGCAGGTGCCTGAACCACTCGGCCACCGGGCCACAGCGGCATAGGTCGAATTTTTCCAAGTATATGCACTTCTAGGTATCATGTCATGTTAATAGCAAGGACAAGGGGTGTTAGGGTTCAAGGGGGAGGCCTATGTTCAGCAGTGGACGTCTTATGGCTGAAATGATGGATGATGATGAATAATTAATTAGTAATTGCATTTGTCAATGTCAAATAATTGCATTACAGTATAAAAAGTTCTACCAATAAGCCATTTTTTAAGTTTATGAATAAACATATTAGTACTATTTAACAATTTGATGTCATTGGGCAGTGCATTATAAATCTTTGGACCTAAGACATGCATGGTCTTTGAGGACTTGGTTAGTCTGTGGGGTATAACTAGTATAGTCTGTCGATTTAGTAGCAGGCCCCGACGGGTAATTTGCTAGGCTGTGTGTGGTCCCTTCGACTCGCCGGCACTCAGTACTACGGTTACTGTCTGTGTGCCGGCGAGTCGAACGCTACATAACCAGTCAGTTTTATTAAGTTGTTATTAAATGCATGTAATCGGTTACCGTCAGGCAATTTGTCTGCTCGTTTGCCTTCTACGTATACCATTAAGAAAAAGGATTGACGTTCGGATATCCAAGAGGTCCCAGTAGAAATGGTAAATTAAAAAAATGTTGGCTTGACGTCACTAAAATTAAACTTATAATAGAAATGCCAAAAATATGCAGAATTGTGGTTAAAGAATTTTATTGATCTCAAAAGAAATTACTAAACGAAATTAATAACTAGCTTAAATCTAAAATAGGCCCTTGAGGCATTGTGACAAGGATGCTGGCGGCATTTCCTCGCTAATTTACATTTATTTCACTTAATGAGATACATGCACTAATTAATTCTATTTTATGTTAGAATTTATACATTTATGTAAAATTAAAAGAGTAAAATTAATTATGAGGTCTAATGGTAGTTTATCACAATAACTCCACGGCCACGGCGACTGCTATCAGCTGTGTATTGGCGTGAGCGAGATGCACGAACGAATGATACTCAAAAAGACAAAATGTAAGTTTGAATTGTACTGCAACTCAATAACTGTTCCAGGTACGGTGTTCTCTCTCATCGTATTCAGCAAGATATTGAAATGGCACGATTCCTTGCTTGGCATCATTTCCACGATCAGCAAGATCGTTGGCTCCTTCGTATACTGCTTTGCGGCCACGGCGACGATATTCTACATGGGTGTGTAATAGTAATATGTAGTAGATTGTGTCACAAGGGAGCAAAATGACATCATGAATTCTGAACGGTAGCGAAGGATACTATAATAGAATCTTATAATGTTCATAATCCCAAAGTGTCGATCCAACAATTTTAAAAACTCACCTTAGTAAGAAATCCCTCCTCACCCCTACTATGGGGTGAGCTGGGATTTCCTACTATTTCGTATTTATCTTTAAAGTTATGAAATGGAACTACACAAAATCATAAAAAAACTAAAATTCAAACGACTGGAACATTTATTATGTATAATAATCAGTTTGCCACATGTAAAAACGAAAGTTTTAAAATCGAGGTTTGAATGTTAGTTTTGTCCCTATCACCCCATTTTACGGTATCTATGTTGTAAGCTTAGCTTTGTTAATGAGAAAAACGAGCCCTCGCATAATGAAGGATTCCATATAGTTTTATATAATACAAAAAGCCATGTACCTACATCTACAAGCAAAAAGGCGTATCTTCGGGGCACTTGCGTCCGTCGTTTTAATAATAAGATAAGTTTTTTTGGCAAAAACCCATTTTTGTTTCGATGACCAAACCGTTCTTGCCAACCTAAAAGTTATTTTTAAAGACCTATCCAATCATCCAATGATTTCACTTGTTTTTTTTTTTACTTTTAGTAATGGCTGTGTAATATAGACATACAAAAGTGATCTTCTTGTTAAAACGATATCATTTGATATTATTTACCAATAGCTTTGCGATGAAGGAAAACATCATGAGGAAATCTGCATACAGATGTATGCAGATTTCCTCACGATTTCCTCACGCGAAGAAATTCAAAGGTGTATGTGTATTTAGTTCCTGGGTCGGTATTGGGCCCGCGTGGGGACTATAGTCCCCAGTGGAGGCTATAATAGCACAAGCCCTCTCGCTCATCAGACCAGCAGTAGGACGTATGTAGGTTGAATTATTATAATTTTTTTTTAATAAAAAAAAATATTTCACAGCTCCTTTGGTGGAAATATTGAATGGAACGTCTCTTCTAGCGATGAGATCCATCATGTCAAAAGTAGTGGCTCCTGATGAATTGGGTGAGTAGTAATTTTAATAGAATGGGGTTCCTAGCTTTTATGTCTGTGGTTTTACCAATTTGGCACGATTCTCATGCGATATATAAAAAATAAGGTGTAAACAAGCAATTTAATTTCTTTTCATTCTCTCGATATTGTGCCCCTAATGGAATAAGATAGGAACAAATCGTTTGACGACTTGTTTTGACTTTTATTCATTCATTCAAATATACTTTATTCATGTAGTAACGAATATACTTTAATTAGGTTACTTCAATTTTACATATTTATTTAAACTTTATTGTACAAATTTACACAAAAAGAGTACAAATGGCGGGCTTAACGCCTTGAGGCTTTCTCTACCAGTCAACCATTACCATACCAATTTTGCTTAGAGTTAATATGATTGTTTCAACGCAAATCAACGTTCAAGTAATAAAAAGTATAATAGTAAATAAATAAATGAATCCGAAACAAAAAACTAGCTACTGAAACAGCCTCATTCTTTATATCTAGACTGAGAATAAATATTATACATTAATAACAAAAGATAATAAAAGATAACCTGAAATAGCATCACAATGGCAATCCCCATCATTACATGTTCGCTGTTTATCTTAATCCAGCAATAAATTATGTAGCTCCTAGATGGTGACGTCATTGTAGAAGCAAAACAACTGAATGTCATAACTCAGCACTCGTTATCTGTATCATGCTTACCTATTTAAGAACATTTCTTTTATTATACCTACCTGCACGAGTGCACGTGAGCTCCGTAAATATAAAAAGAAAAAAATGTATCTTTGATATACCTAAATACTTATTCTATGAGTATTGTTAGAGTAAAAGCACCATACAACATTTGAAAACGATATTAATTTATTAGAAACAAAATAACAAAATATGTGTAGAAATCCTCTTAGACTTATTAGTCGACGGCGACATACCTACAGACAAATTAAACAAATTAAAACCGGGCAAGTGCGAGTCGGACTCGCGCACGAAGGGTTCCGTACCATAATGCAAAAAAAAACGAAAAAAAAAAAGAAAAAAAAACGGTCACCCATCCAAGTACTGACCACTCCCGACGTTGCTTAACTTTGGTCAAAAATCACGTTTGTTGTATGGGAGCCCCATTTAAATCTTTATTTTATTCTGTTTTTAGTATTTGTTGTTATAGCGGCAACAGAAACACATCATCTGTGAAAATTTCAACTGTCTAGCTATCACGGTTCGTGAGATACAGCCTGGTGACAGTGGTGACAGACAGACGGACGGACGGACGGACGGACGGACGGACGGAAGGACGGAAGGACGGAAGGACGGACGGACGGACGGACGGACGGACAGCGAAGTCTTAGTAATAGGGTCCCGTTTTACCCTTTGGGTACGGAACCCTAATAAAAAAGATGATCCAGTTAGAACCATACTCCGTCCGAACCATACTGTTCTACCTTAGGGATGGCCAGGGAACGGAATTGGAAACGGGGAATTTGAAAGACCGGCAACATGAAACACAGCAGAGCTGCACAATTGCCTTGTATGTATTTGTAATGGCAGGACGGCTTGGGCCGAGTTTTTCGGAGGTGACTTCCTAACCTAACCTTGTAATGACATTACACGCTTGAATCGGTGAAAGATAATGCCGTCCTTTAATATTATTTAATTTCTACAGGTAAAGTGAACTCCATATTTGGGCTGACGGAGAACCTAATGCCTTTGATCTACGTGCCTCTATACACCACCGTGTATACCCACACCATGGAGGTACTGCCAGGCGCTGTGTTCCTCGTGGGAGCTAGCCTGTCTGTACCAGCAGTCGCTGTTTTCTTGTAAGTGAATAGAAGCAAGTCGAGCGCAATCAAAAATCTAGTTATTGTCTTAAAATAAATAATACCGTGGTATGTAAATTCAATTTTTTGTCGAAAGTGGGTCACTTGGAAAGACCTGTTTATATTATTTATTCCATAACATTTTTCGCGTACAAAACATTAAACGTAGGTACAGTCAGCAGCAGAAGTTGCTAAGCGGGCCAAGTGTTCAAAATTACCTTGACGCGACTTTGTTGTTAAGAGAATAAGAGCGTGTCAAGGTAATTTTGAACACCTCGCCCGCATAGTAACTTCTGCTGCTGACTGTACCAATTTCCACACTATTCACCCCGTTTGGGACCAATTTGAGACAAAAACTATAATAGGTACCCACCTGTCTTTTATTAATCTATTCATTTTATTATTCACTTGAAATTCGTCAAATTTATTTTAAATTTGTCTAGCTTATTGACACAAATGTAATTCCACTGTAAGAAGCATAAATAATTATATCATGCATATGTAATGTGTATAAATAAATTATTTTTCATACATAATTAACATAATAATGAATATCTTACATAGTGATAGTTATTAACATAAAAACTAACCTAATCTAACTAACACACAATAAAAACTAAAAATCACACACATAACTAAGTAATATCAGAGACCCTACCGCGAAGCACGTTCGATTGCCTCCCTGTCGCACTTGTAAATTCGTTCGTAAGTGTGACAGGGAGGCAACACGTCGAACTCGGTTCGCGGTAGGCCCTCTGATCCGTGAGTAAGTATTACAAAATTTTAACTTTAATCCTCTATTTTCAGCTGGCTATTTTATGAACACAGAAATGAAATAAGTCGGTTTAAAAAAGAAGAAATTGGGGATACAGAGCCTCTGAATGGTGCCGTAGCAATACCTTTAAATAAAGATAATCATGAAGCTATTTGACAAGTTAAGTACCATATAGAATAAATGCTATAAGCATATTATTGTAGAAATTTTATTTGTGAGTCAGTCAAATTTTCATTATGTAAATAATCACATTAATCACACAAATGAACACAAAATAATAACTGAAAACTTATAAAATATTTTATTAATATATTTTTTTTTGGTGATGTTGTTATTAACTATGACTCAAAAATCTACAACCCATTTTTGTTGACCTAAGAATGAAAAATACCTAACCGATCGAGTAAATCAAAAAGTTTTAGCTGAAGAGCACAGTTTAAATCCCGTCAGAAACTGTCCGACTTCTGCTCAACCCAGGGAGATTAGCGCTGTTAGTTATGCGACATTTAGGACCACAGTCCACTACGCCATTATAGCACAAGGCGGACACAATAGTACAACAAGTAACTGTAATTTTATTTTGTGACACACTTATATTGCTAACTGTACTTTTTCTCATTTGAATGTCTATCGAGTACTTCTTGACACCTTTCTAATGAGTCTAAGCTCGATGTGTTTGTGTTTTTCCATCGAGGAGTTCCTTTGGCTACGAACCGACTGCATCATCAGATCACCTACATGCTAGCATATTTATTGCATTGTCACCGGAATTATGATACTATGGAATCCAAATTTCAACTGAATCAAATACCGGGAAGTGGTTCATATTTTAGTTACAAGATTTGAAGCACTATATATCCAAAGGTCAGTGAAGCTAAATAAATGTGTGTAAAAGCTGTAAGTATAATTAACTTTTAGTGGCCCACAGTATTTATATTAGAATATAGAATTGAATTTGTATAAAAATTGAATGAAACAAAACTAAAGCAACTTTATTGTATTAAATAGTGATTTATATTTCATTGGAGGTAGGACGCTAGACTATACCTAGGTATGCATGTGCGCACTGTAGCGCCACTTACCGTGTTTTGTGTGTAAAAAAATTTATTTAGTTCCTGAAAACACTTATTTTAATTTAAATGGAGACATAATTATAAAGTCCATATAATTTAATGTTTCTTATTTCAAAACATAATAAATACACATCCCTATAAAATTAGTCACCCAAACTTTAGCGTTTAAAGGGATTTTGAAGCTATAAATGTCAGTATATAATGGATAGCGGACCTTATACCTAAGCTAAGCTCACTTGCCGAAAACATTAAGTCCAAACTCGGAACTTTAGCGCAGTTGCACTTAAGTTATGGATATCTTATGGTTTAATTTTGAACATGAATTAGAGTTAAATCTGGATAAAGTTAAGTGTTTATTAGTCTAGAATTTGAAGCAACCTGAAACGGAGAAGTTTTGTAGATGTACATGTTTTCAATTAATCAATCTTTGAGTACTATGACTATTTATGAGTCCATCGACACTGTTGATGATTTTGCCAATGTCAAAGTGGGAGTTGGATCCACTTCGTGGGATCGAAGCAAATATATAGTTTTAATAATAAATAGGTTAAGAAATCAATGCTAGCCAGTGTAATTGTTAACAAAGTCACATATCTGTTATGTAGCAAAACAACTGAAAAACATAGGAAATACCGGTGCAGTATTCAGATTTAAGTAATCGTTATGATACAGCCTTCACACGACTCTCACTCATCAGTAAGTGCGCGAGATATGCCTAAATACGACTCGGACTGATATTGCGCGCACCAATCAGCGTGAGCGATCGTATTGTCCAATATCAAAACTTAACAGATTTTTAAATCAGTCATATCTCACTTAAATGAGCCACAGCAATATGTCCTTTAATACATCAGAATTTTAAAAAATTGTGAGAATGGTTGTTAACTAAGTTTAAAACATTATAGATCCTAAATGATCACATAAAATATAAAATGACCAAAGAAACCTAATCTTGATTTTCAGATCCCTACTTAAAAAGATCCCACTCCATAGAAATACTTAGTTATTTTTCACAGATTTTTAAATAGGTACCTATATGATTTTATTTCTTAACATTTTATATTTTTGAATAATTTATATCAATAATCAAAAATGAATAAAATACTTACATTTTATCATAAAAACATATCAAAGACGATATCAATATTTATTTGCTCACCTTGATATTTATTTACAAGGGAATTGCATACTACTAGACAAAGAGGCAGTTATCTAAGACAAGGGACTTGAACAATTAAATAATACCGCCCTATAACTGTTCGTATACACAAATACTAAGAAATCTCTCTTATCTCGCCATACACGACGATATTATGTCAATATTGAACTAGACTGACATTAATAAGTATTACGGATTAATATTATACAAACAAAGATAATTGAGGAAAATTTAATTATTTCATTTAGTCGAGATTGTTCGCAATAGTGACAAACACATAGTACATAACAAAGTTCAAAATGGATAAAAAAATAAAAGAAATAGAGGAACATAATAACGAAATTGGCAATAAAAATGAAGCTAACGAAACATCACCACTTAAAATTGATTTAGAAGATAAAAGTAAAAATGAATCAAAAGCAAAGGAAAAACTGACGTTTCGAGAAAGGTTAAAATTAATAAAAGATAACACAACAGTTGAACCAGTGATGGCCTGCTATGTAATGCCAAGTGTATTAGCTTCATTAGCAACACAGAATTTAAATTTAGAGAAAGCATGTCGTGTAAATTTGAATTTCAGTGATGAAATTTGTGACGCCCTGTATTTAAGACAAACAGAAAATTACACATACTACGAAGAAGAAGTCCAGAAATTAACAGCAAGCGTGCAAGCTTGGAAGAACGTGATACAGACAGCTTTGCCAGTATTACTAATTTTATTTGTTGGTGCTTGGAGCGATAAAACTGGTAAAAGGAAGCCATGTATACTCTTGCCTATAGTAGGCGAGTTTCTAACTTGTATAGGATTCATGGTAAATACATACTACTTTTATGAATTACCTGTGGAAGCGGCGGCATTGACGGAGGCAATTTTTCCTGCTATCACTGGAGGATGGTTTACTAATTTCATAGGTGTCTTCAGCTACATAGGTGATATAACTTCGGTAGAAAACAGAACATACAGAGTAGGAATTGTGAATCTTTGTATGTCACTGGGCTATCCTATCGCTAGTGCGCTAAGCGGCGTATTGTTAACTTGGGTAGGCTACTATGGGGTGTTTTCAATATCAGCCGCGCTCTATTTGTTTAGCCTTATTTATGGATACTACTATTTGGAAGATGTGAAAAGGGATAATCAAGAGAAAAAGGTAAGGATTTCCACTTGAACACATTCTTACACTTGTAATTCCTATTAATTCCCTCCCTACTATATAATACCTAATTATAAATGCCAAGGTTTCTGTCTGTCAGTTTGTTACCTTGTCGTTTTTAAACCGCTGAACCGATTTGAGTGAGATTTGGTATGGAGATAGTTTAAGGACAAAAGGACATAAATGGTAGTCAATCATCATCATTATTCCACGCAGACGAAGTCGCGGGCAGAAGCTTGTATACATATAGATTAACTAAACTTGATTATCCTTCAATAAGAAGTTGAAAGCTTACCCCGAAAATGTAATAGAAAAATTAACACAAAATATTTCAACAAGTTAAAAAAAAAGGAATTTTCAGAATGCTAACTTAAATTTCCAGAAACCGAAAAGTTGTAAGGAACATGTGACCGAATTCTTCGACGTGAGACTTGTGTCCGAAACGTTTAGAGTTGTCTTTAAACAAGGAGCTGGCAACAGACGGCTTCGAGTCTGTCTACTGCTTATCGTTGTCTGCGTCATATTTGGTCCAATGCACGGTAAGTTGTGTAAAGATTACTGAACATGTATCTATTTTATTTGTATAAAGCTTACCGAAGGTTTATGTGGCATCTCCTCTATCACTATCAGCGTCGTGCTACAAGTTTTTAACTAATGGCGTTAGCATTTCCTACATTACGCTTACGGAGTTCAAAACGTCAGTTGCAATACTACTCCTAAGACATATACCTCTACAACTCCTAACTCTTATTGGACTTTGGTCTTCCGGCACAACACCCGCCGGAAGAGAGTGATCTCAATTGGCCCTCTCTAGGTACATCCTACAATTTACATCTTAATTGCATTCAGGGTATATTAAAATAGTTACGTAGGAAAAGGTGTCACATTAGGTAAACATCACAAACAAATAAATTCGTTTGGTCTTGTATTTTTTTACGCCTAATTTTGCTTTTTATAATGATTAATAACTGGAAGACCGAGCTTTGCTCGGAAAACATGCGCTCAAAAATGCGCGTTTTCCTAGAGATAAGACCTAGCTACATCGATTTTTCGCCCCCAAAAACCCCCATATAACAGATTACCTATCTTTATCCACAAATAAACAGATTATCTATCTATCTACATATAGCATCATCGAAATCTTAAGAGCCATTTCCGAGATCCCCGAAATATATAAATATACAAGAATTGATAATTTAAAGGTCAAATATGTATTAACGACCGACATATGACGTAACAAAATATGAATATGCAGCCAGACAGACTTAATGACGGATTGTGTGCTTAAATTAGTTTTGTTTTTTCAGGTGAATATACCATAATGTACCTTTTTACGAGGTACAGATTCAATTGGGATGAAATGCAATTCAGTATTTGGTCCACATACAGTATTGTAACTAATTTGATAGGTAGGTGGAAAATTAAAATATCTTATATTTTATTTTATGTCATTTTATGTTAGGGCAAGTAAAAAGGAACTTCAATAACATTTTGTTAATGTTCAAGATGATGATGATGATGATATTTTATGTTAGGGCAAGTAAAAAGGAACTTCAATAACATTTTGTTAATGTACCTACTAAAAACTGCTAATTATTCATAGCAGAGGGAGATATGGGATTTTTTTTTTTGTGGTAAGTATTTCTACATAAAATGGTTCCACATAGATAGGTACTCAAGTCAAGTAAAATATATATTGTATAATAAGTAGATACTTATATTCTTACCTACTGTATTCCATAGTCTAATAAAACATGGTCTTCCATTCCCAGAGTGACACGGGCCTACGTCACAACAACATGGCCGCTATATATAGCGCTATCGCATATTATCATATAGCGCTGTCGCATGATGACGTAGGCCCGTGTCAGTTAGGTGACCTAGAAAAGACGGGAATGGAGTACCAGGCGGAGTATATTATTATACCATGCTGTATTCTACGATTAAAGAAAAAAACGATTGAGTTGTGAGATGTGAGCCGAATTTAAATAAAATTATTACTCGACTCCGACTCGCACTTGACCGTTTTCTTATCTTTGCAGCATAAATAATTAAAAGTAATCTTTTGGTCTAGTTTCATTTTTTATTGTTTGTTTATGATTAATGAAGTCGTAGTTTAGTCGTTTTATTTGTTAACTCCGGTTTTCAGGTACAATATTCTCAATCAGCCTGTTCAGCAAATACATGAAGCTGGATGACACGATCCTGGGCATCATTTCTAATGTCAGCAAAATTGTAGCTGCCTTTGCTTATGCGTTTGCTAGGAACGACATGGAAATATATTTAGGTAAGAGGATTACTAGTAAAGTAAGGACTAGCGTCCGAAGAATTTCGTACATTTTATTATTATTTATTTAATAAAATACAAGATATTCTTAAAGATAGGCATAGCCCCGCAAAACTCATCAGTGAGTTTGACTGCGGGGTCATCAGTCTCTAGTTATTAACTTAATTTGTATGTACTTAATGTTTAAATTATTACAATATATTATTATGGTAGTGTTTTTTTAACATAGTTTTAAATTTAGGCTTATTATTTTCACGTCTTATGGCTTCAGGCAAACTATTAAGTAAGTATGGAATTCTTTTCCTAAGGGTTCTATCCCCGTAGTAATTATTAATTCTAGGAACGGATAGTTTACCTGAAGTCACAGCCTTTGTGATGTATGTATGTTTAACTGGTGTTAAGGAATCAGCTGAGTTAGGCTCTTGGTAACTATGGTTATTGACCGCAAGTAAGTATTTATGTTTTAAACTGACCGGTAAAATATTGCAAATTTTGAAATTTTTATAGCACAAGTGCGTGCATCTTTAAGTAATTAAAATATTTAATTGAATTGATACTTGTGTATTCTGTTGATAATAGTTGACGAGTAAAAGTGCCCTTGTGGCCTATTAGCTCAATAAATATGTCTGAGTTTGGGTTTTGACATTATTTGCCACGAAAACGGGACTTAATCGCGTGTAATTAAGTTTTAAAATTATCACCGACCTTTAGAAGAGTCTTCTCCAAGACCACGGGGACAATGTCGTCCTCGAAACGTCAGAGGTCATTTTAAAACTTTACTATGAGCGATCAAGTCCCATTTTCATAATTATAATGTGTAAAAATCGTGAAAGTTTAAATCAGTGTTTTGAGTTTGTGAAGTAATAATGCATTGAATTGGTTTCCATTACAGCACCGCTGCTAGAGATCCTGAACGGAACTTCGTTTATTGCCATGCGCTCGATCGCCACGAAACTCGTGAGCGGGGAGGAATTCGGTAAGTGACCGGAGAACTTGACTCAGACCAAGAATGTACAGTTTTACCCCCTTATTTATAAAACTTAGCAACCTTTTATAAATCTCTGTTAAGTTTTGTCTCTTTCTAACAAACAGAAATGTCAAAATGACGGATAGCGATAAACGATTATCGACAGTTTATCAGATTTAACAAATGAAGTTATTTTATTTTTTTTATTTTCTTTATTGTTTGTGAATAACGCCTTTAATCTCCGAGCCTTTAATCATTCTAAATGTAGTATATGACCAATATGGGCAGCCAATATTATTTTGTTACTGATTCAAAAATTCGTCACCCATTTAGTTCTAAAATATAACCATGGGTTCGTTCGGTGAGTTAGTTCTCAATATAACCACGGGGTTTAAAAAATCAGGTCAAAAAATTGGTTACCTCTAGTAACTAGAGGTAACCAATTTACTAGAGTCTAGTTCATTCGTGTTTAAAACCACAACCCACACCACTGTCTTTTTTATTATACCTATGGTACTTACCGAAAATGGACGCAAAATTTGAACCCATTCACACTTAAAAAAGTATGCAATTTTGAAAGAAGGCAAGCTTAAGAACCTGGCCATCTTAGTCTATACTTTTTATTACTTACATTAGGTACTTATACATTTGCAGGCAAAATGAACTCCCTCTTCGGGCTAGCAGAAGCCACAATGCCGCTAGTGTATGGACCGCTCTACTCCCGCGTCTACATGGCCACGCTAAACGTTCTACCAGGCGCTGTGTTCCTGCTCGGCGCTGTCCTCACACTACCTTCCATCGCCATATTTGGGTAAGCATGTAAACATAGACACATCATTGGCTACACATTATTGAGACATTTATATTAAATTTCATGTTTCCTGCAGTAATGCAGACGGCAGCAGTAATGCAGACGGCAGCATTACTGCAGCAGTATTGGAGCGCAACATTACTGCCTGCCTGCGCTGTTGTTGACCATTTTTAGGGTTCCGTACCCAAAGGGTATAAACGGGACCCTATTATTAAGACTCCACCGTCCATCTGTCCGTCTGTCTGTCACCAGGTTATATCTCGTGAACCGTGATAGCTAGAAGTTGAAATTTTCATAGATGATGTATTTCTGTTGCCGCTACAAATACTAAAAAACGACTGAACCCTCGGTGCGCGAGGCTGACTCGCACTTGGCCGGTTTTTACATTTAAATCGGCAATGCAGTCAGCAGCAATGTCGCGCAGCATTACTGCGGCCGTAAATATGATGTGTAAAAAACAATAAAAAAATTACAAGTGAAATTAGGTATTAATTATTTACAAATTAATATTACTATCCTACTCATGTTGGTATACAAAAGTTCTGTATTTTTAGGTGGCTCTACTTCGAACACAAGAAAGACCAGATGCAAAAATCGACCGACGTAGAAAATGTTGATTAAAGGATGTTATTTGTACAATAAAATATTTTTCTAATAAACCGTTGCTCAATTACCATATCTCTGCTTTTATTTTAATTATTTAAAATACATCGTAAATCATACATAAGCCGCTCCCCACAAAACTCTACAATGATTCTGTCTGTGGGATAATCTTAAAATCTATCTCTAGTAAATTATTAAAATTGTACACAGTAAAAAATATTTTATAGCAGTATTTAATTTGTAAAATTTATGGAAATACCTCGAATCTGGTCTTTTTATTTTCACACCTGATAAGTGATACTTTCAGGCAAACTATTAACTAAATAGTTACCTATGGAAAACGTTTCCTTACGGTTATGTATAAAACTTTTTTCAAAAACTTTTGCTGGTGGTTCAGAATCTGAAAATTTTAATAAGGTTTAAACACATTCACTGCCAGAAACCCGCTGCATGGGTTCATTTTGTATTGGAAATGAGGCGTTTGGAAAGGGTAAAAAATTCAATCATTTACCATCAAATTTAGATCGCTTTAAGGCCACAAATATGTATTAGATAATGTTAGTGTCCGACCGAAGGTTCGGTTTCGGTTTCGGTTTCGGGCAGTTTCGGCCAAAAAATCATGTTTCGGCTGTAGTTTCGGTTTCGGCCAAATAACAGTCGAACCTTTCGGCCGGGCCGAAACTTACGAAATGGTACTTCGGACAAAGACCAAAAGTTGGGGAATAAGTAGGACAACAATATTAATACCTACATATACTCATTCATGTATTAGGTACAGAAATTAATTGGTTTATTATAAAACACAATTCCACTAATGAGGGCGCCACTGGACGGTCGACGCAGTCTTAGGCTGTCAATACCTATAACGCGCACATTGTCTAATTGTATTGGAGTGAATGAGATAGCACTGTCGCATGTTAATAACCTGGGCAAGAGAATAATAAGAAATCTCATCATCTTCCTCGCGTACTCCCGGAATTTTTGCCGAGCCGTGGCAATGGGAATGGGAGCCTGGGGTCCAATAGACAATTAATCCCAAGAATTGGTGTAGGCACTAATTTTTACGAAAGCGACTGCCATCAGACTGACCTTCTAACCCAGAGAGTAAACTAGGCCTTATCGGGACTAGTCCGGCTTCCTCACGATGTTTTTCCTTCACCGAAAAGCAAATAGTAAATATCAAATTATATTTCGTATATAAGGTCCGAAAAACTCATTGGTACGAGCCGGGGTTTGTACCTGCGACCTTCGGATTGAAAGTCGCACGCTCTTACCGCTAGGCCACCAGCACTAAAGGAAATAATAAGAAAACTATTAATAAAACTAAATGTGGATTATTTGTGTAATATTACTCGTTAGCGGTTTAGGTATAAATGTCTACACATTGTGATTTAAATTACAGATACATAAGTCAATAAAATAAAGGCATTAATGGTGAGAACCGTTTAATGGTGATTTTAAGCAGGGCCGGATTAAGCATGTCGGGCCCCGGTAGTGCAAGGTTCGGGGCCCCCTACAGTTAATTCTGCTTACAGCATCTTCTGTTGTTCAGTACAGGGAAATAAGTTTGCGTTTTTAATTTCAATCTTCAGGCGTTGGCCGAGTGTCACCTCGGCCCGAGTAGAACGATGTCTTTTTGGCTCTTATTCAGTCATTTTCCTATCTACCTTTAATGTCAAATTTTAAGCGATGCTAAAGGCTACGCCCAACTAGTGCTGCAAAGTTGATTTTCTCAATAGTTCATATTTTGCGAGGCTGAACAGCTGACTATTGATTAAAACGGAGAAAAAATCCTTAAAAGTGTCCCCAGTACAGTTTTTCATACGAATGCTCTACCTTAGCCTCACTTTTTACCTCAATTTACCATTGGTTTGTGTTCCACATGTCCTCTATTTCAGCTTAGCCTTTGGCCTCGCTGCGCCATGCTCGGCCTACGGTCTCGCTTTTTAATACAATGGACATTGGTTGGAGTCTGTGCTCAACTACTTATCCTGAAGCCTGAAGCACGGCTTTGACTTCGCATGAAAGTTCGTCTCACTGGGGCACTTCGGACTTTTAGGCCCAGGTGAAGATCAGTACCCGGCCTTACGATATTGTTAACAAAAAATTTCGCGCTCGCTGCGCTCGCGTTTTTGCTTGATTTTTGGTTGACCCTGTATCTACATGTTAGCTTGACTGGTGAATGAATAGAGTTAGACCAAGAAAATTTTGCAATGATTTTGATAGCATACGCAGTGCAACTAGTGCAATTCAATCAATTCGTTTAATACGGTGTAAACGTACATACATGTCAATAACATACAAAAATAAAAACACACACACACACATCTAAACACAAATGTTATTTATACGTCATAATTTCATAGAAGTTTTGACGTTTATAATAACACTTGCACTGCGTGGGTTATCAAAATTGTTGCAGAATTATCTTGGTCTAACTCTAGTAATTTTCTTAAAAAACTGCTTAAGTAACATCAATTTCAAGGACATTGGGTGTTGACACCTCATAATATGTGTGTAAAAGCGGTTTTATGACATTTTTTAAACGATTTTAACAAGTTTACAAAAGTTTCGGTTTCGGTTTCAGTTTCGGCCGAAACTAGAGCCAAAGCCGAACATTCGGTTTCGGTTTCGGTTTCGGCAAAAAAACATGTTTCGGTCGGACACTAGATAGTTACTTAGCAGTAGAAGACGGCCGCGGTTGTGATGCGGTCGGGAGGTGGACGATGTGTAGGGTAGGTACAGGTACAGAAAGCGAGGCCACCAATCACCAACGAGAGCGAGATGTTTAATGACACGACTAGGTACCAATCAGTGTGAGATCGTCAAAAGAAGGTGAAATCCGTAACAAATTGTTACTTAAGACTGCCTTTCCAAATCACGACTATCACGTCAATAACGGCTACCATCACATCATATGTAAACTGGAACCGTGCTATATTCTGATGTGGTTAGGCCTTAAGAGGGAAGTATAACTACTGACAAAAGTAACATTTTTCATACAATTTCCATTTCGGGAGAAAACATTTTCCACTAACTAAATCTTAGCATATCACTTTGATTTTGATGTCGATCGCTTCAGCATATTATATTCTAAGGTTTATAGATGTCGCTTTTTTGAAAAAAAAAATTAAAAACCTATAAACCATTTTTTTTTTCATTGTGTCAATAACATACAAAAAAATCATGGAGAATGGAAAATATTTAGAAGTGGAAAAACGCTTTCTCTTTTTGTATGGGCGATCACGTGCTATACCAACCTACTTCCCTCTTAAAACTTGAAAACAGTATAAGTTAGAATTTACACATTGTGACCTCAGATAACGGAATGTAATCTAAGAGAAATTGCATTCCACAGTGACGTCTGAAACTAAAAGTAAATTTCGAGGGTAGACACATTCACTATTTAATTGGACCTACAATTCTTTAGCGGAATGCAAGCCGAGTGTCAAATTAAAGCTCGTGTTTGGTAAGGGCCCTTAATGTAGGGTTCCCACATATCACTCGTAATTAAGACTGCCTTTCCAAATCACGACTATCACGTCAATAACGGCTACCATCACATCATATGTAAACTGGAACCGTGCTATATTCTGATGTGGTTAGGCCTTAAGAGGGAAGTATAACTACTGACAAAAGTAACATTTTTCATACAATTTCCATTTCGGGAGAAAACATTTTCCACTAACTAAATCTTAGCATATCACTTTGATTTTGATGTCGATCGCTTCAGCATATTATATTCTAAGGTTTATAGATGTCGCTTTTTTGGAAAAAAAAATTAAAAACCTATAAACCATTTTTTTTTCATTGTGTCAATAACATACAAAAAAATCATGGAGAATGGAAAATATTTAGAAGTGGAAAAACGCTTTCTCTTTTTGTATGGGCGATCACGTGCTATACCAACCTACTTCCCTCTTAAAACTTGAAAACAGTATAAGTTAGAATTTACACATTGTGACCTCAGATAACGGAATGTAATCTAAGAGAAATTGCATTCCACAGTGACGTCTGAAACTAAAAGTAAATTTCGAGGGTAGACACATTCACTATTTAATTGGACCTACAATTCTTTAGCGGAATGCAAGCCGAGTGTCAAATTAAAGCTCGTGTTTGGTAAGGGCCCTTAATGTAGGGTTCCCACATATCACTCGTAAGTCGAAAACTCTTTCAAAACCACGATGGGAAATAA
The DNA here is from genome assembly GCF_910591565.1 of Cydia splendana. Taxonomy (NCBI): domain Eukaryota; kingdom Metazoa; phylum Arthropoda; class Insecta; order Lepidoptera; family Tortricidae; genus Cydia; species Cydia splendana. The sequence continues at coordinate 4,956,956 of NC_085968.1, forward strand.
AGGGATGAATAAAATGCAAACGGCAGACCATTAACACAAGATTTTAACGCGATTAAATTTCATTATTTTGCCTTTTTACCGACGTTTCAGCCAGGTTGCCGGTTGCCATCGACACAAGTTTTAAATAATAATTATTGACATTTAAAAATGCAAACACAGGTGGTTACGATGTGCATATATTAAACAAATACGAAAGAAACAGAGCTGATGGACTTAGTCAATTTTTCAATGTAGAATTAATTTGTGTCTTGTTGCTACTCAGGTGTAATCCAATAATTCGGGAAAAAAGTATACCAAGCAAGGGGGGAATTTATTGCCTTAATCTGTCTGTTTCGTTTACTTCCAAGACATTAAGAGATAAACAACAGGCGGTATTATTGCTATTTGTTTGCAGGTTGGGATCTGTATTTTGATACTTATTTACTTTACGTTAATACATCACCCAATATAGTCCAATACTACACCTATGGCCTACAAGTTTATGTAAGTATCAAAACTAATGCTCTTTTTCGTATTTTCCGAGTTATTTATTTCATTTATGAAAATTAGCCTCAGAATTGCGTTATTCAATTAATAGATCTTAGAGAATATAACCAAACGGAGTGGTCATTAACAGGCGTTCCCCTCTGTCAAAAATAGGCGGCCAATGGTCAACGACATGTCAACCACATGTATGGACTGACGTTTATCTGACATGGCTATGTTTACGTTACGAATACATTTGACGTGCCCCTCCCCCGCGAAAAACGGCAGACTATTTTGTACCGAAAATTATAGACATGGCGTCTCCGTTGGTTATATCCTCTAAGATTAATAGTCACACCCAGATTGAGATATTTGAGTTTAATTATGGACCAGAGATTTGGACTATAGTTTGGTGGTTTACGGTAAGTAATTGATGTTGCAAAATTTAATAAACAAACCTATTATTTCTCAAAGTATACAAAACCGCCACGACGAAACCATGTTTACATTATCCCGTATTTTTTTAAATTGTGGCTACACAACTTTAAACCAGCAGACAAGTTAATGAGGAGTCGGCATTCACAGACTACACTTAAGACCTAGCCAGTCTGCGCTAGTCCTTGTAACTTCTACTATGTGAACCTTATTTCTTCGTGATACGGTTGAAATTGGCATGAAACTTGCATTGGTTTTGTGCATATTTTGTAACGCTAAAAGGAACGTCTCTCGTTATCGTAGTGCCATAAGTTTTTTAGTGGCTATTAAAAACTACCTTTATGATAAATAAAAGGTTGTTTCTGTTCAGAAGTTGTACTTATTCGTATATTAAGCGATGTTATATTTTTTATCATTGCGTTGTACCAACGGTTGAAACAATGGTAGCTGTGAAGGTCGACTTGAAGAATATCATGGAGGTAAGTACATAACTATTTGCTGTTATCGGGTAAGCCTCAGTAGCTCAATTGCTGGAGTCATAGACCGGGTGTTCCAGAGCCGAGAGTTCGAATTTAGCCCAAAGCGGTGATATTTTCCAACTGATGCAATTGAGACTTTCGGAGCATGATCATTTATTACTCATGCGATTTCATTACGTAGAGAACAAACAAGTAGTGATGAAATTCAAAGATACCTATAGTTTTTAGGGTTCCGTACCCAAAGGGTAAAAACGGAACCCTCTATTACTAAGACTCCACTGTCCGTCCGTCTGTCTGTCACCAGGCTGTATCTCATGAACCGTGATAGCTAGACAGTTGACATTTTCACAGATGACGTATTTCTGTTACCGCTATAACAACAAATACTAAAAAGTACGCAACCCTCGGTGGGCGAGTCCGCCTCGCACTTGTCCGTTTTTTTTAATGTATAGAGATCTTCATTCATAGAGTCAGACCAAGAAAAGTCTGCAGTGGATTTGATAGCCCACGCAGTGCAAATGTTATTTTAAACGTCAAACTTCTATGAAATTATGACGTATAAATAACACTTGCACTGCGTAGGCTATCAAATCCGCTGCAGACTTTTCTTGGTCCGACTCTATATATTCTGTCACTGTTTTGCGCGCATCGTTGTGCTAGACATTACTGTACCTACGATGTGCTTACAATAAATAGAAAAAGGTAAAGAATTTCTAAGCTACATTTATTTGGCAATATTTACTCGTTGGGGAGGCTATTACTCTTCATACACTCAATCTTTGTTTGTGCCGTGACACTTCGACGATATTTTCTTTTGAAAATACTAGAGAAATTAAGTTTACGTTCGTATTTTGGCCGACTAAGATTACATCAAGAAGAAAGGTTATATTTTAGGCAATATAGTTTTTTTTTGTTTTTGTGTTAAGTATGTGTTCCACTGTTGCGTCCAGTACGGTTACCATCAGTTTGTCACTGACATAAACGCCGTCGAGAACGTATTTTACTTTGTATACATCCCGTTTGCACTAATATGCGCGTGCGAGCGAAATGTATAGAAAGTAAATTACGTTCTCGACGGCGTTTATGTCAGTGACAAACTGATGGTAACCGTACAGATTAAGTAATCGAGACTTAGTAGTCGATTTCAATTAATAATAATGTGTCAATTGATTCGTTTGCCACCTGTCTAGATACAATACACGGTGGCCAAAAAATAACTGCATTCCCGTTGCCAAAGAGATTTTGGGACTGTACTAAGCAACTTTTACTTTTACCCTCCCATAGAAAATGGACCAGCCAAAATGTATGAAACACCCATTTTTTTATGTCGCGATTTCGGGCACTATAGGACCAATCCTATAGTAAAAGTTGCTCAGTATAATCCCAAAGCCTCCCTGGCAACGGGAATGCAGTTATTTTTTGGCCACCCTGTATATTTATTTGTTAGCCTGTTGTGTCCCACTGCTGGGCAAAGGCCTCCCTCTCTTTCTTCCACGCGTCTCGTTCTATGGCAATATTAGGCCAATCTTTCCGAAAGACGTCGAGATCGTGCCGCCACCTCCTTCTAGGTCTGCCGTGCCGCCGCACTATGTTTGGTGTCCACTCGGTAGTTTTCTTGGCCCACAAGTCGTTTGGCATACGGCAGATGTGTCCGGCCCAGTCCCATTTAAGCTTGGCGGCTGTCATGGCTACGTCGGCTACCCTGTATATCTAGTGATATATGTGCAGGTCATCTGTGGGTCGAATTTGTGTAGCAGATGTGTCTGACGGACAAATCTTTCATTGTACGGCGAAAGTTGAGCACGAGACATGCCAGACCAATGAACTTTAAATTATTTAATTAACTATACTTAGGCCCACTTGCATCATTCCACTAGCCCGGGGTTAACCGGTTAAACCTGGAGTTACCATGGTTACCAGTACAATTTGATACTGAGTTAACGGTTTACCCGCATAACCCCGGGTTAGTGGGATGGTGCAAGTGGGCCGAAGTCAGCACGGATATGATGGTCGTTCTTGTCTACGTGACAGCGTGTTAAAACGGCATCCGTCACTTTCAATCCCGCGGTGTCAAAAAGTGACAGTTATTTTATCACGTGGATAAAACCATCTATAAAAGATCTACTGGACAGCTTCCTGAACAATTAGCCGGAGGAAACACCAAATCGGTAGTCGTGGCAATGAAGGTGAGAGGCCTTTGCCCAGTGTGTGTTAAAAAGTGACAGTTATTTCATCACGTGGATAAAGACATCCATAATAGGCTTGCAGGACACAGCTTATTTTGTATGGCAATGTCTATACCTTTATATATATAGTGTATGACTGAAACCACAATAAGCTCAGGCTACGCGAAAAAATCGTAAAACATTTGATCACCGAAAGTTTTCTATTAATTTCGCGGAGCTTTCATCATTACCGTTCCCCCCTTTTAATTACGTTAATGAATAAGCGAAAATTACCTTTTGTATTATTCCAAAACCCTTTATGTGGCGCGGCTCGTGCGTATCTTAATGAGGTTTTCAAATTTCAAAGGGTGTTTTGAAAATAATTAACGATCTAGGCTGAATGAAAACGGTGGTGTCAGTTTGTGGCGTTGATCCAGGGTTATTCCTTATTCCTGGAGATTACTCAACGAATCGCCGCGGGAAAGCATGGTTACTTGCTAAAAACATCTTTGTAGGGAGTCCATGAACTGATACAGAAATAAAGTCCGTCCGTGACAAAGTGAGGTGTTTCGCTATAAATGTCATATTTTCATAATAATTTGGCGTTTGTCGTGGCACTTTCACACGCTTTCGCTTACCAATTCGGTGCAGAGTTAGGTTGGTCCAGCTACCTATATAGAAATTATTTGGTGTGAATACAATACATGACAAAAGTAAACCAAAATACAACAAATAAATACCAAATTGTTTTCCACGTCAGCATTTCACATGGTTATGGTACTACGACGCAAATTTTCAGGGCAATAAGATATACCAAAACCAGACCACTACCAAGTATAAAAGAAACTAAAATTAAACTAATAATAACCATATTTTTAGTAGATTGACATTATCCTTTATTTAACTTAGGTCTTAGGTTAGGGTTTTACAATGTGAGTATAAAAGTACAATATAAAAAAAACACTTACAAAAAATATATAAACACATTATAAAAAAACCTAACCTAGTGTGCCGCCGGCAGCGGGGCAGGGCCCAGGCTAAAAGGTCTCTGCCCACGACACCGTATCATACCATGACCGTGCTGTAAACGTATCAGGCACGGAATGTAACGCGATACGGACTACTATGCCCACTGCACCGTGTACACATTGTTTCATATCCGTACATAATATGGCAACGCGTTTATAACGGGCTTAGAACGGTCACCATAAGCGGTTATAACCCGTATGCTCACCGTTTCGCCGCCTGCAAGCACCGTTTTTGCAACGTTGCGTGCCGTGCATGGAGCGTTTCGGCACTGGCAAAATATCCTCGCCGACAATTTTTGACGGTCCGTGCATGGCACGCGACGGGTATGGTCGGTGACGGAACGGGCTAGTGGGCATAGTCTCATACTTTTTAATACAAAGAATATTTTTTTGCCTGACACGTTCCTACTACGGTCATGGTACGATACGGTGTAGTGGGCAGAGACCTTAAACATTATTATTTTACTAGCGTCCATCCTAGCTAACTACCAACTCGGCAGCATACAAGTGTGGAAGTGCATATTCACACAGTATAATTACAATAATTTGACATTTATGATGGCGTCCACACTCTGTCGCTTGCCAAGTATCCAAAAGTTAGTTAACAATAAGACTGACTCTTATATATTTTAGATATTAGAAGTTAGACCAAGTGAAGTCTGCAACGATTTTGATGCTGCGCGTGTGCGCAGTGCAAGTGTTATTTTAAACGTCAAACTTATATGAAATTATTATAGTATTCTCTCTGTGTTATGTACTTGTTTTGTGCAATAAAGTGTTTACTAGATACTACTACTAAATTATGACGTATAAATAACACTTGCACTGCGTGTGCTATCAAAATCGTTGCAGTCTTCACTTGGTCTAACTCTATCAACTTATCATGGAAACGCTATTCTCAAAAACTATGTAAAGTAACAACGCTAAGCTAGCTAGCTACTGACACGCCATTTTCTATCTTTGTCGCACCCATACATACCTAATTATTGCTATCCCGCCAATGATGCTAGCGGTCAATGCCACAGTGCTAGTGGACACCAATATACTTATGTGCTAAACAAATTGTGACTGTTCGGTGGGAACGGGAATAACCCCGGCTTCAATTCACACCTCGTAGCCATTCTTCCATCCCTTTTCCTATTTATAATGACTAAAAAGGACGGAGTAATTCAATGACGCTACAAATTGACTCAGCAATGATTGCCATGAATGGGAAACCATTTTAATATTATGGTCCAGTTAAACGTATTGAGATTGCGTCATTTGAATAGGGGATATTACTGCAATGTTCTGCCGCCAGAGTGCAACACTACCGACTCAGTAAATTCATAGACTAACTATGCATACTGTGCCTTAAACTGTTTTTTGACAAGTTTTCACAGACAATAAAATATAACATTGATGCATCAAGGCGGTTTGTTAACAAGTGCCTACCGGTAAACGCGAAAATCGAAATTTAGTTATCTGCCTCTTTATCGCTCGAATATGCAAGAGTGATAGAGAGATTAGATAACGAAATTTCGATTTTCTTGTTTCGTGGTAGGCCATCTGATTGACGTGACGTGTGATGTGTCAATGTGGTTTGTTTACTGTATGTGCCACAAAGGTGCCACCTACGCAGAGCTTTGCCTAATATTCCCTATTGAAGCTGTATTTAAAATGTTTAAGACTTTTCTCTTCTTTCTTTTTTTTGCTTCGTGACAGATTAATTTATCATTGTTCGAACGGGAATCATGGGCATATAGATAACTATTGGCACAGAATATTTAAGGATTTTTGTGAGTAATCAAATCAGTAAAAAGTATCTTTAGCCACTATTTAATTACCAACCGCGCAACTTCTTTACTCACATCCTGAGATAAGTGGTACAGGTATTTCAGATTCACTTTTTCAGATAACGGCTTACGCTTTACGATAACGGATATCAGGTTACGGCTGTTATTTATACGTGGGCGGTTGTCGTCAGAAAATATACTTGGTCAAGCAAATCTTGTCAGTAGCAAAAGGAGGCAAATATGAAAAATCACGGGCTAGCAACACTGTTTTCGAATAATTCCAAAATCGCATGTCATCTGTGTTTTATCTGTGGAATGTGGATCGTGAATGACAGTCATCTTGTTTGTTTACATTCTGAATCGTTGCTATTTCAAGAGAAATTTCTGCTGTCACCATTAAATACTAATGTATTCACTAGGATTGTGCATGAACTTAAGCAAAGTCAAGATGCCTACAATGTATAATACAATCATGTTCGTTGATCGTAAATATTTGTAAAATTTGAGGTTATTGGTTCGATGTACATTACTGCTTTTCTTAGCGCAATACTGCTCTTTGAGTGTTGCCCTACTTCAGTTTGCTGTACATTGCCACTGACATACTTTGCTTGACAGACTATAGCTACATATTTGTATGTCAGTCCCAGTAGGGCTGATGGTCGGTTTTTTATCATCTGTCATCATGCCTGTCACGTTCTAACAAGTATATAAGCGCAAAAGTGTCGCATGACATGACAAGTGATAAAATGCGACCATGACACCGCCTTAGCCGCCTCAGGACAGGTAAAATGAAATAAAGTAAAAATACATTCCTCACCGACGTCTAAGGAGATAATTTAATACCGTCTATTCCGTAACAAAAATAGGCGGATACATAAGCTTTTCCTGTGGGACCTTTTTCCATCATTTGTTATAATAATAATGCTGTCAGAGACGGGAAATACGTAAATCATGTTCTTCATAATTAGAGAGATCGTTTCCTCATAGTGTGTCTATTTGTGTCTGCGGTGTTCGACATGTTTTAGACACGGTACTGGAAGCCCTGCTTACTTTGTTTTGTATATGACATATATTTTAGTTTATGATTTAACCCTCTTATTCATAAAACTTTACGGGTCCGATTTAGTCAAATTATGTTTTATTCAAATACAAATACAAATAGTTTATTTCCAAAAAAACATAAGAACATTTACAGTTTATACTGACCCCCACACTAGGCATAGGCCTGTCCCGTGAGGGAAAACATACGATTAACTTAAAGGTAGGTATTACATAAGCGGCTATTGCACTATGTTGAACAGAAAAATAAAAGTAGAATAAGGAAATTAATTTAAAAGAAACATATATAAAGCCTGAAGTAATAATTATTATTCTAATTGAGTGTCGACACGTTGTGTGTGTGTGTGTGTTAGTGTGTGTGTGTGGTGTGAATGTGTGTGTTATATTAGGATATTATCCTAATAATGTTTTCTGTGTCTAAAAAGGATAAGTTTATCATATTAACTGTTAAGAGCTTTTTTGTTTCGAATACCGAGTAATCTTTAAAATTGTATAAATTAACTAAACGGTTGTAGACTCGGGGGTGGAGAAAGACTGAAAAACGATGTGCAAATGTGGTTTTGACAGCAATCGTAGGAATTTTAAATATTCGATTTTTGAGTAACCTATTGTAGTTTGATGAGTTTAGAACCATTTTGTGTACCGACAGAGCCACCCTCAGAAGATAGAGCTTCCGAACACTGAGTACTTGAGCGTCATTGTATAAGACCTTCGTAGGATACCTAATTGATTTCTTCAAGGCTACCTTTAGCACCGCTCTTTGCGCTCTTTCTAATTTCAGAAGGATAGTCGAGGTTGTACCTCCCCAGGCAAGGATGCAGTAATTGATTATGGATTGTCCAAGAGCGGTATAAATAGTTCTTAATAGGGATAAGTCAGCTGATTCCCTTAGCATCTTCATGGTGTATATCAGCTTTCTGACCCTACCTGCCACTGCCTCCACATGCAGCTTGAAGTTTAGTTTCTCGTCTATCACAATTCCGAGGTACTTTATTTTGTTAGATCTTGTCATACGGTCACACATACAAGTTTGGGCTGAAGAAACAGTGCAACTACGATTGTGGACTTTAAGTTTTATCTGAAGTCCTGGTGAAGAAGCCGCTGTGTTATGGAAACAAAGGAATGTCGTTTTGGTAGTATTTAAAGTTAAAAGATTCTGCTTTAACCAACCTGACAGTAGAGACATACCATGCTCGACATGGCTATAGACGTTTTCCCAAGAGCAACCGTGAAAGACGATAGCGGTGTCATCGGCATAGCACAGTAGCTCAGCATTCTGTAGCGGAGTAAGTGTAATGTCATTGATATACAATAGAAAAAGAGTAGGACCTAAAATGCTGCCCTGTGGTACGCCAAAAGAAACCGCCCTCAGGTCACTAAAGTGTTCCCCAATTTGTACACACTGCTTTCTTTCAGTCAAGTAACTAGTAAACCAATTTAGTGTATTCCCACGAAACCCGTACGCCTCTAGTTTTTTTTAAAGGATGGGGACAGAAACCGTGTCGAAGGCTTTTGCTAAGTCTAGAAAGACTCCGACACAGGCTCGGCCCTCGTCCAAGTGTGAAGAGACAATTTTTGTGAGAAGAGTAACGGCATCTTCGGTCGATTTTCCCTTTCTGAAACCAAACTGACGATCCGATAGAAGGTCATTGGATTCAAGGTAAGTAACTATCCTTTTATTCACAATTCGCTCTAGAAGTTTTGAGTAACATCCCAGTAGTGATATAGGCCGATAGTTGCAGGGTTCATTTTTGGCATTCCCTTTGTGAATCGGAACTATTGCCGACATTTTCCAAGCCGTGGGAAATATACCACTTTCTATGCTTTGGTTAAAAATCACTGCAAGGGGTTTAGCAATAGCCGAACCAATGGCTTTCAAAATTTTATTGTTAATATTGTCAAGGCCTGGAGAACTATCTGGGTCCAATTTTTGGATCAGGCTGAGAACCTCACTTTTGTCTGTAGGGGAGATGAAAATTGAATTAAATCTTGATGTTTTTACATTAACTTTGGCTGCCAAAGACTCTTGTGTTTCATTTTCCTCTGTTAAGATTATGTTGGCAAGGTTCTGACCGACAGAAGCAAAGTATTCGTTACATACGTTCAGGGACTCTCTTTCAGTATTTTTAATCTTTGTCAGATTTTGCGTAGTAGATTTTGTAGGGTTCCGATGTGTAATTTTATTTATGGTTTTCCACAATTTTTTTGGCGACTTTTTGTGGGCAGTAAGTTCTTTTCTCTCATGTTCTGCTTTAAGATTTCTTAGAAGATTAGTAAAAAAGTTGCGATATCTTCTGTATACAAGTTTTTTAGTTTCGTCGTTCGGAAATTGCCGCGAAATCCAGTGTAGTTTGTCTCTGTGTTTTGAACACCTAATTAGCCCCGGAGTCATCCAAGGTTGGATGCAGAATTTAGAGCGGCTTACTTGAAACTTTTCGGAGTTTCTGGAGATCGCTTCTGAGACTATGGTTGAGAAAACCGACACGGCATCATTCACAGAGCTTGCTCGCACAACAGGGGACCAGTCAGCAAATTCAAGTTCTCTACTGAGTCCGTCGTAGTTGACCTTTAGTCTTGATCTTTTTTGAGTAGTATTCCTATTACGTTCCGTTACGATGCCGATCATAATTAAATCATGATCAGTTAGGTCGGACTGGCATACAATCGATTCAGCGGAAAGACTGCTTGATATGAAGATATGGTCTATGCAGGTTTTATTATGTGTTGGTTTGTTGATCGAGGAGAGTAATCCATGCGATGCAAGCACATCCAGGTATCTTGATGCATGCTCGTCATCTGCTGCTGATTCCAAAATGTTAATGTTCATATCACCTGATACTATCAGACATGACTTTCGGCAGACGGTTCCAAGAAACTGGTCCAGGGATAAGCAAAAATTGTCAACATTAGAAAAAGACGGGGACCGATAGATAGCTAAAACTGTAGAAACGCTAGGAATATCTATCTCTAAACAGTTTGCATCAGCTATATCTGGCTCTGACACACACACATTTGGTGACCATTTGTTGTTCACATAAGCGATAACTCCTCCTGATTTGTTTATATACTTTTTTGTACTAAATGATGTGTATCCGTTTATTTGTTTAATCGTAGAGTTATCATTGATCCAGCATTCGCTGAAAATAATAATGTCAAAATTTATATTTAAACGAGCAAAAATCAATAAGAAGTTGTCAAAGTTCCGTTGTATACTTCTTATATTTATTTGAAGAAGTTTCAATGAATACTTAGAGATAATGGGACTACACTCTTCAGGGGTGGATTTTGCATGGCATTCAACATTATAGGAGTTGTCGATTTCAAACATTAGTTGTAACGCTTCCATTCACAGTACAAAAATAAATAAAAGAGAATATTGTAGTCTAAAGTGGTAATGCCTCTACGGGTTGCTAGCGTCCCATCTACTGTATAAGTAATGACACACTGTATAAAGTAAAGTATGCTTATTACGATTTTTTTCCTATATGTATGTGTGTGTGTATGTAAGTGTGTGTGAAGTGAAGAGTTGGTGTGGGTGTAAGTAACACATGTCAACATTCCATCTAAAAAGCAATGTAAGGCCATGATGGTTAGACACTGCTGTCTCATTATTAGTGAAAAACGTAAGACAAAATAAAACCAGGTAAACAAACACATTCCTAGAAAGTTATTCGTTTCATTGTCCTGAAAACTTTTGGAGATCTTCGTGAGATCGAATCTATAGGGCTGGGCTTCCATCTTTACCTTCATGCTTCCTGATGTAGATGTTACCTCTGCGAGTCCAGCAGTATTTAAAACCGTGTTCCTTAACCCATGTCCGTGTGTCACGAAATAAGCGCCTGCTGTCACTGGTCAAGCGCTCATTCACGTATACCCTTGTCGTAGGACTTGTTGGTACGATGTCCTTGCTACTGAGCGTTGACCGCCGAGTTTTTGCCTGTTTTAGGAACTCTTCACGTTTCGCCCTCCTCACAAAGGAAACCACTAAGGGCCTAGATTGGTTGATTTTGTCACCCTGGCGTCGCGGGCCCACGCGGGTCACAAAGTTTACATCAACCTCTTCGAGATTCATCCCTAGCGTCAAGGCTGTAGTCAGGACTATGTGGTAGGGGTTTTCATTTGGCGTTTCAGGAAGGCCCATTATCTCCAGTTCTGAACTTAGCGACTGCTGAGCTTGCTGGTTTAATTGATTTTGGAGGTCTACAACCTGGGTCTTGAGTAAGACGTTCTCCCTTTCCTTCTCTTCCAGTTTTAAAATACGCGCATTATAGTCTGCTACCTGTTGAGATAAGGAATCGAGGCGGCTGGCGAAATCGGATTGTAATTTAGCCACGTCTGCACGAAGCAAACGAATTTCTGAAAACAGCGATTCTATATTCGCCGGCGGGTTCTGTGACACATCTGGCGATGGATTATGCTGCAGATTCGTTTTTCGGAAGGTAACATTACCAGCTGACCGTACTGGGGTGTGCGTATTGTCCCCACCTACTCTGGAGCTCGCCTGACAGTCCGGACATACCCACGTCTTCGCTTGCTCTGAGTCTATGTGTAGAGCATTTCCACATATCAAATGGCACGCCTTTCCACAATTTTGTGCTGTACAGGCAATACATTGCCCGTCCGCTATCGGCAGAACGCAGCCGGAGCAAATCATTCTGGCCCTCGTACCAAGCAATCCTAAGCGATACCTTAGCGATACGACGCACAGCGTCGTTTTTCGTCTTTCTAACAAATACATAAGTCGAAATGACAGATATATACATATAAGGACAAACGATTATTAGCTAATTGAGATTTGTAGCGCGTTTATGAATAAGGGGGTTTGTATATTAATAGTAGTGTGTCTACTTAAAAAAAACACATCCCTATCAAAAATATTTTATAAAAATAATTTGATTTGTTACCTAGATATATAACGCGGATTTATTACAAACACACACACAAATATTTTATTTACGTTCACGAGTATATGACAATGTAAGAACGTCATACGGTGCGTCATTCGGACAGATTAATGTAATGAACACCTCGGCGGCACTCCTCGCACGTGCTCTGTGATCTAGAAAATGTCATTACTCTGTACCGTTGGCAAGAAAGTCGATTTCTAAATTGAAATCGCTACATTTTACAAGGGGTTTTGACTTTTGTACAAAAAAGTTCTTTTTCACACCACCTATTCGGAAAAGACCTTTTTTTTCCCCGCTAGGAGGGATAAAAGTGGCACTTTTCCTCCCTGCTAGGAGGGACCAAAGTAACACTTTTCTGTTCTAGCACACTATTTTTAAATTTTTCTGCACATTATTTTTTTAGCTTAAATAATCTGTTTAAGCATCAGATTGTGTCAATACTAAGATTTTTTTTTTATTTTCCTCATAGTTGATGTGAAAAGCAGTATGTGTCACACGGTATCAAAATTATTTCGTCTTGGGCGTTAAACACTTGAATCCTTCATTACGCTCAGGATTCTACTTTAGAATCCATCGCTTCATTCAGTATTCAATGTACGCCCTTGACGGAAATATATCATTTTGATCCCTTGTAACACAAACTACAATTTTTTTTTGATGCCGTCTTAATACCTATTAACAAGTTCCTGTAAGGTTTTTTTATAAGCAACCTCAAACTGAGCGTTAAAAAGCTAGACATACTTAACTTTAGATAATAGGAATTTAGTAAAAGCCGTAGCGGGATAAGGGAGGGAAATAAAGCCCTTTAACATTATGTCTTGTTTTTTTTTCAACAGTTACTGAAAGCCGGTGAAAACCTTACTTAACATTCATTAGTTTGATGGATAAAAACGAAAAACAACTGTGTCAAAATTAAATAAATAATTGGGTTCGATTTTATTACCTTTTATTTGTAGGATATCATAGACTAGGAATCCTCTAGACGGAGTTTAGAGCAATTATTTCATGAAACCGATGCTGCCAAAAATACGGGGGTGCGGGGGATGAGGTGAGCGAGTTCCCGTGCCGTGATTGGTCCGTTCAAAGACACGAAAGTCACACAAAGACACTTTCTACTCGAAAATGGAGTAAGACTACCGTATTTGTGGCAGAGGGGGTAGAGCTACTATGCTCAGTCCGAAAGGATGTCTTGTCTGTGTAGGATATTAAAGGCTCATGTCACTGTAAAACTGTCAAAACGTACTCGACATGCTAATGCCCAATAGATGACACCTTGCTGTCACCTCTATTGACAATGACTTAAGTTACAAGATGACATGTACTGGGACCGCGTCGAGCACCGTACGTTTACATTATATGCTTTAGGTCTTTTGCCGTTTTACGGTGCATATCATTTTGTGCATTTTAGTTTTCTCTGCGACTAGTACCCGTTGTAATGTCAGAGTCGTAAAGACGACACTGAGCAGCAATGCCTAATCAACACTCAAGAAACTATACTTCTTCGGATATATCACTTTTTATGAGGAGCTTTATTTATTACATTGTGACAGCGTTCAGTGACTACTAATACAATAGGCAGTATTACTGTAATGTTTTGCCACCAGAGTGCAGCATTACCGCCTATCGTAAACCATAGAGTAAATACATACTGTGCCTTAAAGAGTTTTTTGACAAGTTTTCATAGACAATAAAATATGACATTGATGTATCAAGGCGGTTTATTTACAAAGGGCTTACCGGGAATCGTGAAAATCGAAATTTAGTTATCGGCCTCTTTACCGCTTCGCTCGAATAAGCAAGAGTGATAGAGAGGTTAGATAACGAAATTTCGATTTTCTTGTTTCGCAGTAGACCCTCAGATTGTGATGGATTGTCGTAGTGGCGCCCTCTACGCAGACTTTCGAGATTCCCTATTTAGGGCGAATATTGTTGCTCGTTATCAAGACTTGTGTAGTTACGATTGTCGCTCTCTCCACGTGACAGTATGATAATGACAGTGCCTGTCTCTTTCTGAAAAGTTAAAAAGTGTTTCGAAGTACCAAGTCTACAAATATTTAGGTATCTTGCCTCAATGTTTCTCTTACCTTATAACCTTAGACATTTTTAATATCTAATCTCCGGGGCTTATATCTTTGATAGGTAATCTGTTCTTTAAAATTGTTTTATAAAACAAAATTTCTTTGTTAATAAATTCTATCAAAGCTTTTATTAGGCTTAATCCCCTTAGGCTTAATCTTGAAGCGATATTTTCTCAGCCCCTGTGAGAAAATATTGGTAATTAATATATCTTCAATGTGTAGGTACGTTAAAATTTTTGAAAACTTTAACTCGAAATGTTTAATGTCGACGTTTAAGTGCGAGGGCAACGACCTCGATGTATTCTCAAGGTCGTTGAAGAGCAGTCGCCTTAAGAGGAAACGAGAACTGTGCCAATCATACGAAAACTTCTAGACTCAAATCATAGGATTGGTTCTATACAACTCTCATGTAGGTACATAGGTATAAAATTATAGAATTTTAGCCACTTTCCAACGATACACTAATATAAAGTACAGATTAAGATATTGTAATTGCAATAGTCTTATACACACGTCCACAAATGTCAAATCACTCTTTCTCATTAAGATGGTTCGGTTTTCATACAAAATTCAATCGGCTTTCATTAAGTAACTACACATTATTACTACATAATTTTTTTCGCATTTATCTAGTTTCGAATATTCGTTTGCGCTAAATTAATAGAAAAACTTTGTTTCATACAGAAATCATGCAAAAATCATAGTTAACTTTTCATCAATTTTACGTATGTGTGTGTCACAAATGTCGTGTACAGATACATTGCGACGTAACCTAGTCGAACCACCTTCAAATCATTAGGATAAACGCGCAAAAACAAATCTCAGGTGGCGCTGCAAACGTTAATAAAATTAAGACCAATTTCTTGTTTATGGAGTTAAAACTAGTAACTAGTAAACGTAGCCTAAGGATATAAAATTCCCTCAATATTTTTACATTTCTTAATTATGTTGCAAATTTGTGTAATATTTTGCGAATTTATCTATAAAAATAATTTAAAGAAGACAGATACGCTGTAACCATCATGATCTGTGGGTTTTTAACCTCATTCTTAATATCAGTTGCAGTACTTACATATATATTGACCTCCGCGTCTTGGCACGGTCGGCGCCGTTTCCTCCTTACCGAGGTAATGCACGTATTAACGCGCTAAAAACAGACTAGGATATCCTGTCGCTTCAAACGGCGGGGTAAATTGCCAATTACCGGCCGGCCGTTTAGGCTGCAGGCGGGTAAAATATACAAGCTTTCAGGTTTCATTTGAAAAATACAATTGTTTCAGCGGTCAATTAATCTTTAAATAACTTCATATAAATTAACAATTTAAAAAACTTTCAACGCAATAAAATGGATGAACCGATTTTGATGTAACATGCATAGCAACCAGCATTATCATAAAATTGACACTCATTTAAGTTTGACTCACGCTAGACCGGGCCGGGGCCGACCCGGAGCTACCGGCGCGTCATTTTCTATGGCAAGCACCACGTGATCACCGATCGACCGTCATAGAAAATGACATGTCGGACGCCTTGGCCCGGTCTAGCGAGAGTCATCCTTTAAGGAGTTGGATTTATTATGGCGCCAAAGAATTCCCTATCAAACTAGCTTCATGATAACTAATCGTTTTGAGGTACCTCTCGCACGATTGCCAGGTTTATTTACATATTTGATAGATTTTTTGTGGATGATTATGAATTTTTCCTTTTCCCTAAATGAACCTGTGGCAAACTCGCGTCGTAACACAGACCCGCGGTTGCACTCATTCACGGACTACGGTAATATTGGTAATTTATTATACGCGTGACCTTAGCCATTGGACAAACCCTGAAATCCCACGTAGGGTTACTTCTAAGAAATGCTCTAACGGTAATATTTTTTTAATTAGAACAAACGATAAAAAAATAAATTTTCAAACAAAAGTTATTTCCAATAATCGACAACAAAAAGAAACATACTGTATTAATCATTGGCAGTGCTTTTGACAATTTGTTTGAAAATGTGCGGCAATGATGACATTTGTCAAAAGTCAGAATCTTATTAATGTCATAAATAAAAAAGATAATCAAAACGGTCGAAGAAGGTTTCATACTATTTATTACCTCAGGAGCTACTAACACATACAGGTTGCTCCAAAGTAAAAAAATCGTAATTTGTTAATTTCTTCATAACCGCTACACCGATTGTTATGATACTTTGTATACTGGTTCTAAATACCCTAATGCATATGGACATCCTGTATTTGGACGTATGGTATGGAGGGGGTCCCTTTGTTTCCCATAAAGTTTTAAGTCATAATGTATTGTTTGTCATATTATCGTTAGTCATAAAACTGAAACCGTTAACTTTTCAGGATTTTCGTAAGGTTAGGCTATAGATAGGTTGGGTTAGATTAGGTTAGCTTTGTTTTATGGCAATCCTGAAAAGTTACGCGTTTCTGAGAAAAGCCAATTAAGTATGACTAACGAAAATTCGGACAAACAATACATTATGACTTAAAACTATTTGGGAAACAATAGAGACCCGGTATGGAGTCGTATTGAGGCTGATTTTACTGGTTAGTATAAGGTAGTCCTTATTAAGTGATATAGAAGTATGTCGGTATACTTGATGATGATGATGATACTTAAACTGTTTATAAGACGGAGGGAATATTTTTCCCACATGATTTTGAACATTGATAGGGTTCTTTTACGAAAATTTTCTGACACCCTTATGCCTCATAAAGGGTTAAGAGCCCATCAACGTGCACACTAGCGCCACTGCTAAATAATCGTGATTATTTAAATTTAACGATAGGTTTAAAAAAAGGGGGCCGCTACCTACTGTATTGTGTATTTAAGTACCTTTTGAATACATTAAACTAGTTTTTATGTTGCTGGATTCGTCAAGATCAATGCAGTACGTAGCGGCCCCATTTTTTAAATACCTGTCGTTAAATTTAAATAATCACGATTATAATAGCAGTGGCGCTAGTGTGCACGTTGATGGGCTCTTAATTCTAAATCAGATTATCTGCAATTCAATTTTCTAAAACAAAACACTGCCCATTGCCTTCCCAAACACCTGTTAAGCGAAGCGTTTTTGAAGAAAAACTCCTGAATGTACAGAAATTAACGAGTTCCTATAAAACAATACCCTTTTGATATCGTCGGCACCCTGAAGTAATTATGGTGGAGACTTGGACTACCTCTTTCAGACAACGCATTCTATGCGTACACGAAAATATTAGTATTCACTACGTACTTCATAAGGTCACAATTTTTTCTGGAAGAGATCATTCCTTAGTGATAAAACCGCCTGATGTAATTTCTCTGTATTAGCTCTAGTTTTTTGTTTCGATTGTTATTTTGCATGTGAAAATAATACATACACTTGTATTATATTGTACTGTTACCTAATAATACTAAGACTCGTACTATTATAAATAAATATTTCCGAGTTGCATCTTATAGGTACTGATTTATACTACAATAAGCCATAACTCGTGGCTCTCTAGAAGTCGATTTTAGGCACATACCTACTTGTAAGTTGCGTTAGTACACTACAGGCAATAACATTACATATATACATATAATAAAGCTGAAGACGGTCGAAAGTCTGTACATGGAAGATATTTGAAAAAAAGTTGGCTGGGGATACTTAGAATCGATAACAGAACACGTTCCAAAAGTTTTTAGAATTTTTGTCTGTTTGTCTGTTTATCTGTTTGTCTGTTTATTTGAACGCGCATCACGTGAAAACGGCTGAACGGATTTTGATGAAAACTTTACTAATCTGTCGAGAAAATCCCCGGCCAGGTTATAGGCTATAAAAATTCAACCCCTAAAAGGGGGGGTAGCCACAACACTCGATTGACTTAAGTTTGCCCCTGAATCTTATGGCGCTACTTAGGAAGGAGGGGCAAACTTTTTTCAAATATGTGCTACCACTATTGAGTACCCTGGTAAACTAACAGATGGCGCTGAATTTAATACGTTGTGACATGAATAAGCCACCGAGGAAAGATTTTGCCAAATTAACTCTAAGTTTAGAGCAGGGTGTACGGATATCAACAAAAATAATTGAATAATTATGTTGATTTAATAAATTAATAATACAACAAAATTAAACGACAGTAAATTAACTGCCCTTTATTGCACAGTATTTTGGGGAACTGAGTAAACATTAATTACTTAATAAAGAAAACTAAAAATGAGTTTACATAGTTACATAGTGGTAAAATAAACACACATAATTATCAAACACGCGTATAATTGCATAATTATTTAAAATTATAAATTTTCTCCATCATGAATTATACCTAATCGTAATTATATCGCACCCATATCAAATCCATATTCATACAAGGTGGGTACTTTGAAAAAAAAACATTGACCTTTGTCATTTGCAGTGCCGGATTAACCGTTTTAGGCAAAATAAGCACTTGCTTAGGGCACCACGTCTAGGGGGCACCAAAACCGTAGGCAAAAAAAAGCGCAGGCTGCATCAGCATTGCAGTCCTCGTGGAGTAGGTACCTACATGAAACTTTTATACGTGTACAAGTACCCATCTAATAACGTCCCATCCCTTCTCTGTATGAAATCCTGGATTCGCGGCTGGTTGGGACTAAAAGTAAAAATGTACAACTGTCTATCAAACTGCGTTTTTTATATCGAAAAATTTACATTTATATTATATTGTAAGATATGATAAAAGTGACATTCGGGTGACGACGGCAGCAGAATTACTCTGTTGTAACGTTACTGCTGCAGCACTGTTAATTTTCGTGATAAAATGATGTGACTGATTTCCATACTAAAAGTAGAAATGTACAACTGTCTATCAAATTGCGTTTTTATATCGAAAAATTTTCGCGCTCGCTTCGCTCGCTTTTTCAATAACTTTTTAAGATATGGCGACTGCCGCAGCATTACTCTGTTGCAACGTTACTGCTGCAACACTGTCAATTTTCGTGATAAAATGATGTGACTGATTTCCATACTAAAAGTAAAAATGTACAACTGTCTATCAAATTGCGTTTTTATATCGATAAATTTTCGCGCTCGCTTCGCTGGCGTTTTCAATGACTTTCTAAGGTATGGGCTACTGTAGCAGCATTACTCTATTGCAACGTTACTGCTGCAGCACTGTCAATTTTCGTGATAAAATGATGTGACTGATTTCCATACTAAAAGTAAAAATGTACAACTGTCTATCAAATTGCGTTTTTATATCGAAAAATTTTCGCGCTCGCTTCGCTCGCGTTATCTATAACTTTCTAAGGTTTGGCGACTGCAGCAGCATTACTCTGTTGCAAGTGTTGCAACGTTACTGCTGCATCACTGTCCATTTTCGTGATAAAATGATGTGACTGATTTCCATACTAAAGGTACAAATGTACAACTGTCTTTCAAATTGCGTTTTTATATCGAAAAATTTTCGCGATCGCTTCGCTCGCGTTTTCAATATCTTTCTAAGATATGGCGACTGCAGCAGCATTCCTCTGTTGCAACGTTACTGCTGCAGTAATGTACATTTTCGTGATAAAATGATGTGACTGATTTCCATACTAAAAGTAAAAATGTACAACTGTCTATCAAATTGCGTTTTTATATCGAAAAATTTACGCGCTCGCTACGCTCGCGCTTTCAATAACTTTCGAAAGGTTTGGCGACTGCAGCAGCATTACTCTGTTGCAACGTTACTGCCGCAGCACTGTCAATTTTCGTGATAAAATGATGTGACTGATTTCCATACTAAAAGTAAAACTGTACAACTGTCTATCAAATTGCGTTTTTATATCGAATAATTTTCGCGCTGGCTTCGCTCGCGTTTTCAATAACTTCCTAAGGTGTGGCGACTGCAGCAGCATTACTCTGTTGCAACGTTACTGCTGCAGCACTGTCAATTTTCGTGATAAAATGATGTGACTAATTTCCATTCTCAGCTGTAATGCGGCAATGAACGTCACTCAACTAACCAAAAAAATTCAATGTAATCTCGATGACCCTAGGGAGAGGGGGCACCATGGTCTAGAAATGCTTAGGGCATCAAAACGGCACTGGTCGTTTGCGGAGTCAAACGATTTGGGACTCGCATTTAATACGCATTACCATGCCTTCCAGAAAAAAAATCCAATCATTCGCGAAAATCTCGCAACGCATTGAGGTAACAAAGGGCACGTGGTCTTCCTCATGAGTCTGAAGAGGACCACAGTGAGTGGCGCTCTAGCCAGGCAGGCCGCTTCGCTTTCGCTCGCGCGCGTATACCTTACTGTATCGTCCGATATACATCTACTACTCTGTCGTTTAAATCACGTGTAAAATTTGAATAAGAGCGAAAAAAAAATATTGATTTTGGAGTGTAGTTTTATTGAGTGGTACCTAATTGTAAAATATTTTATCTGGACTGCAGTCCTCTAGCATATCCATCTGTCAACTTTACTTCAAGTTCCGCCTCCAGGGGAGAGGGAGAGAAATTAGGATTAGTAATTAGCCGCTTACTGACACAGACCGAATTCCACGCGGGCGGAGCCGCGGGCACAGCTAGTACTAAAATAAACACTAATCATATGGTAGTGCCAGTAGTGAATTCGGTGAGACTGTGACTTTCAACGGCGACTTCTTGGATAGTTTACATTCCTTGCAGCAAGGAAATCTGCAATTGCAATACTGACGCAATTATAACTTTACCATTATGCTCCGTCTAATTGGTAAATGATCTGTGAGTGGAGCAAAAAAGCGACAAAATCCAACCGCACTTTATTTAATTAACAACCGGAAATGCCTTATAACTTCCATCTTGTACAGGAAGTTAAGAGGAAAGGGGACGATCTATTCTCCATACAAACGTAGTCCTCATTTTCCTCAGTATCCTCTCTGTATATTGACATTATGGAAAATATTTTTACAGAATTTTATGTATTTTAGTAATAGGTAAGGTAAACGTCCTAGTGCTCGATATGCTATTACCCAATAGATGACACCTTCTGTCACCTCTATTGACAATGACTTAAGTTTCAAGATGACATGTACTGGGACCGCGTCAAGCACCAGTACGTTTACCTTACCTATGCCCAACCGTTTGATTTTTTCCTTTTTTTTAATTATTATAAAAGTTAGGAGAGGAAAACAGGTTTCGTACAAATGTTTCCAGTCCCCTTTGTAACACGCTTTCCCCGCACAGTCCGACCGCAGCAGTCAGTATCTGAAAGCCTGCAATTACCAGTGCATGCATACTGTCACTACCGGCAATCAAATTTCAAAAGGCACGGTGAGGCGTCATTTGCGGGCCACGAACCGAATAAACACGCTGGTTTTGGACTGAGTTCCTACGTGATGCTTTCATTTTAAGAGCCTATCGACGTGCACACTAGCGCCACAGCTAAATAATCGTAATTATTTAAATTTAACGAAAGATATTGAGAAAAGGGGGCCGCTACGTACTGTATTGTGTATTTAAGTACCTTTTGAATACATCATACTAGTTTTTATGTTGCTGGATTCGTCAATCTATGCGTCCAAAGTTAAAACGGCCGTTTTGTTTTGAGTTCCTAGATCGACGAAACCAGCAACATAAAAACTAGTATGATGTATTCAAAAGGTACTTAAATACACAATACAGTACGTAGCGGCCCCCTTTTTTCAATATCTTTCGTTAAATTTAAATAATCACGATTATTTAGCTGTGGCGCTAGTGTGCACGTTGATGCGCTCTTAATCCTGTTTGGTCTTTACTGTTTTAGGAGCGTTGCAGAAAATTAGGTTTGTAAGACACGTTGATTACCTACTATAAATGAATCTATAGGTAGACAAAACAAGCTACATAGTTAAATGCACATAAAATGAGCTACCTATTACTCAATACAAAGTCCGTGACATACAATGCATGTTCTTTGTAAACCGTGCTATCCTAACTTTTGTTACAAGTACTTAATAATAAGGCGTAGGGATGTGATGACCCCATCACCCGCTGGTTTTACCAGTGCAATCAGTCAACGCAGGGCAGCTTGTGGCGAGCTGTTGGGGATTAGCGAACTCACGTACCAGAGTGCTCCTGGAGCGTTCTGTTACCCGCAAGGAGGGTGGGTGGCACAGGATTTTCTGCCTCTTGCTTGGCTTGGCTTGCCTTAGCCGGCCGGCCAGAGTGGAGTCGTTAGAGCTATAAGCTCCAGAGGTGGAAGTGAAATATGCATAAGACGCGAGTTGGCACAGTGGCTGTTAACAGCCACTGGGTAGAAAGCGGCGCACACCTCTCGACACCCCTGAGCCGCTCACACCGGTGTTGCCCTTGAGCCATCCTAGATGTCGCTTTTTGTGGGGGCCCATCTTGTGAGGGCGAGTCACCGTCTGCCGGAAATAAAATTGCATACCGTTTTATTAGGCAGGCGTCCGGTTTTTTTTTCCCATAGCTCAGTACTTAGTCCATCGCTTTCACCCAATAACCTAGTTCATTTTAGATACCATCAACTCTCAATAGCCTTTACACCCTGGCGGGTGCTGCCTCTGCGTGCGTCCCATGACACGGGTAAGGGCAGCATCCGCTCGGTGTACCCTTACATTTCATTAAAGTGTCAAAAGGGCATCTACGTGTTGGCTTCGGCTCCGCGCACGCCTCCCAAAGGTCCGGAACACCATTGTTCCGTGATGGGAAAGACATACAATAATATGAATATAATTCGAAAATGTCTTACAAAATGAGTTAGGAGATTAAGCAGGTTTAACTAAAAACTGTTCTGCGATGGTTACCAATTTATGGAGCCGAACTTATCAGGAAGTATTTAATCAGAAACTACTAACGGTACAAATACTTATTCACATATTGAAAACGTGAAGTTTGTGTATATTGCTGTTACAGAGTTAAATATTTTTTTTAGTAAAATCAAAGTAATATGAAATTACTAAAAGGTATAGTATATACCTATGCAATATTTTCAGAAACAAAATTGTAATATTTAATAAATGTATCAGTAATACGGTTGGGTACAAGGTACAAGATAAATTGTACGATTTCCTAGAGAGCCCACAAGGCCAAAAAGATCTTTACAGAATAGCAAGAGAGAGAGAGAGGAATGCAAGAGATATAAATCATATGAAATGTATGAGAGACGAAGCAGGAAAGATTTTGACGGATGACAAGAGCATAAAAGAACGCTGGAAGAACTACTTCAATAAACTTATGAACGAAGAGAACGACTGGAGTGGAGTGCTAGAAAATGTTAGAAGCAACATTGGTATGGTGAAGGAGATCACTGTAGAAGAGGTAAAGATGGCTGTGCAAGGTATGAAGAATGGGAAAGCGGTCGGGCCAGATGGTTTACCTGTGGAAGTATGGAAGTTTCTGAAAGCGGATGGATGGAAGTGGCTGACTTTATTCTTTAATAAGTTGTTGCAAGAAGAGGCGATCCCTGATGAATGGTGCAACAGTTCACTGGTGCCCATTTTTAAGAATAAGGGTGATGTACAGGATTGCAACAACTATCGGGGAATAAAGCTCATGTCACATAGTATGAAGATATGGGAAAAAGTGGTAGCGAGACGAATGAGAGAAGAAAGTGAGGTAACACAGAACCAATTTGGGTTTATGCCGGGCCGGGGAACTACGGACGCCATATTTGCACTTCGCCAGCTGTGCGAAAAATACAGACTTGCGCAAAAGAACTTGCACATGGTGTTCGTGGACTTGGAAAAGGCATACGATAGAGTCCCCCGTAAGGTTCTGTGGTGGTCTATGAAAGAGAAAGGAATGCCAGAGAAGTATGTACGGCTTGTTCAGGCGATGTATGACAGAGCCAGTACTCACGTCAGGTCGGAAGCAGGAGTAACCGACAAGTTCAATGTGGCGGTAGGTTTACACCAGGGGTCGGCCTTAAGCCCGTATTTGTTCCTCCTGGTTATGGATGCTCTGACATCGAACATACAGGAGGAGGCACCTTGGTGTATGCTGTTTGCCGACGACATTGTTCTTGTCGGAGAAAATGCACTTGAGGTCCAGAGCAGGCTGGGAAAATGGCAAGAAAAGCTGGAAAGTGTGGGACTCAAAATAAGCAGAACCAAAACGGAGCACATGTTCTGCGATTTCGGTGGTCTATCCAGTTTTTCCCATATTGCCTTAGATGGTGTATCCCTACCAGTCTGCTCTGACTTCCGGTACCTTGGGTCATTGATCCAAAGTGACGGAAACATCGACCGAGACGTGACAAATAGAATAAATGTGGGATGGATGAAATGGCGACAGGTCTCTGGAACAACTTGCGATCCACGAATGCCCCTTAAACTTAAGGGGAAAATATACAGAACGATCGTGAGACCTGTTGTAATGTATGGATCAGAATGCTGGGCGTCGAAAGTAGCGGATGAAAGAAGAGTGCACGCAGCGGAAATGAGAATGCTGAGATGGATGTGTGGAGTGACGAGAAAGGATCGTATTAAGAATGAGTATATAAGAGGAAGTTTGAAAGTAGCTCCAGTAACGGAGAAAATGAGGAGTACTAGGTTAGCGTGGTATGAGCATGTAATGAGGAGGGATGAATGCCATATAGGCAAAAGAATGTTAGGGATGAATGTTGATGGACGGAGAGCGTATGGTAGACCCAAAAAACGATGGATGGATTGTGTGAAAGAGGATATGAGAAAGAAAGGAGTGAGTGCTGAGGAGACGAAAGACAGAGGAGAATGGAAGAGAAAAACATGTTGTGCCGACCCCACATAACGTGGGATAAGGGCAGGGGAAAGAAGAAGATCAGTAATACGGTTGGGTGTTTATGTTGTATGAATTATTTGTTATTTAATTTATATTAATCAAGCAAGAAATTATTTTGTTCCTCACAATAAAAGGTTTTTATAAAAGATTATAACACGCAACAAGTAGGTAACTAACTTATCTACCTCTCTATCTTAACTTATCTAGGTATGTAGTACCTAAAATTAAAACTCCCTAAAAAACTAAAACTAAACCTAAAATAGAAAAACAACCTAAAAATCTATATCTAAAGAGGGCCCCTGGGGCATGTGCCAAGGATGCTGGCAGCATTTCCTCGCTGAATCGCAACGCTTATTCGTTGAGCGAGGAAGCTGCCAGCTCTTTTGTCCCCAGTGACCTCAACCAGCCGTTTGGGCAAATTTATGAACAGAACATAACTATATATAAAATCTAAATATTTTGACTTTGTCGTAGTCGAGTAAAGTGGCTGTTGTAGGTAGGTACACTAAACTTCAAACACTTATCAAATAACGACAAATTCTACTACAATCCCCACCCGTTCTTGCAGCCGCACCTGAGGTCTGAAATGTTTATTATTACCGGCAGTTTATCGCTGGAAGCCGTCCGTTTTCCCTCCAATATCGCATCAATATCTATGGTGCCGCTAATATACGGCGGGGAGAATTGAGAAGCGTGGATAGGAACCATTGGTAGCACTCGCGCAACGAAAGTTTAGGGAAGATCAGAACGCTTTATTTTTCAGGGTTCATCATTATCATCAGCCGAAAGACGCCCACTGCTGGACATAGGCCTTCCTCAAAGATCTCCAGAACGACCGGTTGTGCGCCCGCTCTCATCCATCGGCTGCTTGCGACCTTAACCAGATCGTCGGACCATCTTGTTGTGGGTCTTTTCCTGCTACGTTTTCAGGGTTGAACCAAGCTAACTCTACACAGACTTTGCAGTTACAGTATTAAGTACTACCATAGAAGTCAAATTTCTATGAAAAAAGCCTTTAACGCTTTATTTCCTTTAGTAATATAAACTCTACGGGCTCTAAACATAGGTACATATATGTATATATACACTACAAAATTGATACTAAAAGCAATCTAATCATCCGGATGGGTAGTAAAGTGGCCAATGGAATTGTTATTTTATTATCTAGCTAGGACATAAAAACTCAGCCTAAACTTCTCCTTAAATTATTCTTTAAAGCTCAATGACAAAAATATAATATATACTTACTCGTAATTAGGTAAATACGTACAGTCGCCATCAGATATATAGGAGCGGCCAAGGTGTTCACAATATCTGAACACGCGCTCTAACGCCCTGACAATAGAGGCGTGTTCCGATATTTGTGAGCACCTTGGCCGCTCCGATATATCTGATGGCGACTGTACTCCAATATGTCAATGAGGGGCCTTATTCGACATGCCACTTTTGACGTCGCATGTTGAACTTCCGTTGAATTGAATGATTAGTTTTCAAAATTAGCAATCTATAGTTAGGTGACAACCAAACCAAACCATTATAAACCTTAAAGTAATAATAAAACAAAGTTGTTTTTTGTTAAATTATTGGTTGTACCAAATGAACTTCCGCACTTGATGAATTTCAAATGAACTTCAACAGTTGAATTTCAATTGACGCGAAATCCGACAGTTGTACATGTCGAATTTGGCCCGAGTGTGTGAGGCTGAAGTTCTATAGTTTGGTAATCGGAAACCTACATAATATTTTCCAAGGAACTATTAAAGCACAAACATCCCTCGACCCGTGTGAGTTAATTGTGATACCACGGATGAGTATAATATTAGTAATCTTATTAATTTAAGGTAGCAGTTTCATATACTGTGTACTGTCATGTGGGGTTTCTCTCGTGAAGGACGTTAAAATTGGTCCGAGTAAAACTTTCCCTTCAGAGAGCTCCAGAGGATAGATTTAAATAAAGTCCCTTATAGCCATCCTCAGAGTACCTACCGTGAACCACGTTCGATGTGTTGCCTCCCTGTCACACTTACGTACGAATTTACAAGTGCGACAGACAGACAACACGTCGAACGTGGTTTGCGGTAGGCCCTCAGGGCTTAAGGTTTTTTTACCCTCATCTGGTAACTATAGATGGTCAAGCAAATCTTGTCAGTAGAAAAAGGCGCGAAATTCAAATTTTCTATGAGACGATATCCCTTCGCCCCTACATTTTTCAAATTTGCCGCCTTTTTCTACTGACAAGATCTGCTTGACCAAGTATACAACGGAACATATTTGTGTAAAATATTGATTTGTCTTTAACCAGGGGCCTATTTCTCGAACGCTATTAGTCTAATATTATTAGTGTGTTGTCATGGCAACCCATACGATTTGACAGTTCGTGGACTAATAATATTAGTCTAACATCATTTCTCAAACGCTTTTAGATTAATATTATTAGTCCACGAACTGTCAAGTCGTATGGGTTACCATGGCAACACACTAATTATATTAGACTAATACCGTTCGAGAAATGAGCCCATCGTTCGAGAAATAGACCCCAGAGTGATTTATAGGTACTAAACAGTGTAAAACTACCTCAAACAGACAAAACGATAAGGCCATGTCCACACTGGGTGTCGTCTGCCCTACATTATTTACCCGACGCCGGCACCCTAACGTGACATATTTTAAAGTCGCCATTTTAATAAGCCGCCTTGGAACCCACCGGCCACGGTAGTACATTGTCTAGAAGGAACATATTAGCTCAGATTTAGAGTGAAATTTTACATTCAGATTTTACAATTGGTTAAGATTTGGATCTTGTTATGATATGACTTTGACAATCATTCACAAGTAAATCAAAATTTTAAGAAATTGTAAAATCAGAAAATTATTATTAGTATTCGTTTCAAATACTTTATTGCTGAAAGTCAATAAATTAAATTAAAAGTCTAATAATATACCAGTAGTAAATAAATAGTACATTATTTTACATGTCAACATACAGTTCATGATTATTATTTTAATCACCAAACAAAACCCGTTATAAAATCATTGATTATTCATTTTGGTACATTATTAATAGTATATTCGTTATTAATAAGCCCTCTATTAAATAGATAGATATGGGATTCATCCCATGCCCGCTTTCGAGATTAATGATGGTATATTATTCAGATAGATGTTTTTCGTTTAAAAATTATAATGAAATTTCTGCATTTCATGCAGAATGCATCATGCATTTCTGGCTTCACTTTGGACTCGCCTCCCTCGAAGCATTGCATTAGCTCCCTTGCCAAACACAATCTACTATATTAAGAAATTTTGTATTAAATAAAGAAAATAATCTTCCAGCATCGGTATATCATACGGTCAACGTGGGTCGTGTGCGGATTCTGCAGAGATATCCAACGCTTACCGAACAAGCGCGTAGGGGCTTTATAGTGTAGTAAATGAAGCAAGTTGTTGTATGGAGACCCATGCATTAATTTCTCAGTCGATGAAATTTAGCTTGGTTATTGTATAGTATGAGCCGAGACTAACATTATAAATATCCAAAAAAAAAACACTCCTAAGTTAGGTAAAAACACAAATCTGATTATATATTGAACCGAGTAATTCCTCAGTCCAAAATTATTTTACAAAATAAGTTATTTAATTAAAATTAAAAATTAAAAAAATTAAAAATATTTTATTTCGGACAAGATATCCATATTCTATACAACATAAATAAATTACAAAAACACACCCAATAGATTTCCGGAATTTCACAAAATAAATTAAATAAATTAAATAATATAATTAAAAATAGTTTTTACTTTGTATACATTCTTCCTCAGTCACTCACATTATATTACATTAAACAATTAAAAATTAAAAACGACTACATAATACACATTCCTAAATAAATTAAATTAAATTACAAATTCTTTTTACTTATAAGTTCTTACTGGTCATACTGGGCAAGTGGCGCGTGAGATTTCGCCCAGTGCCCAAATATCGGGCTGTCATGGGCCCCTGCGACCGCGCTCAAGAGCCCGTTGGTGCTGCCGCGCACACGGCGCATCAGGGACGCGACGCGTTTGCGCATAATAGCACGGAAATCGTCCGTGTGGGCCTCCGCGAACATCCCCGAGGCACTGCAGTACCGCGGCAGCCCCATCAGCATCCTAAATGCGTTATTGTAGAGGACGCGCAGAGCACTATAAGCTTTATTCGTGTAGTTGATCCACAGGCTGCAAGTGTAAAAAGTTTGGCAATACGATCTGAACAAGGTTAATTTAACACTTGTTGTGCATTTTGCAAACCTGCGGATCAACATGTTGCTTCTCACTGATAGTGCCCTGCGCTCCCTCTCTACATCCACGTCATCATTTTGAGACGCAGTGACCCAATGCCCTAGGTACTTAAACTGAGTCACCAATTTCAACTGAACACCCCCTAACATGACTGGTGGTACTATGTTGTATGTTTTTGTGCCAGCTTTGAAAATTAGTAACTCAGTCTTATTAGAATTGTACCTGAGGCCATGTGCCTCTGCGTATCTTTCACATATGGCCAGTAGCTTATTAAGTGCGCAAACCGAGGGGCTAAGTAACACCATATCGTCAGCGTAGCTGATGTTATTGAAGCACTGTCCTCCGACTGAACAACCCGCTCGAGTACCGCTAAGCTCATCAATCAGGTGGTCCATATATAGGCAGAATAGCCTTGGCGAAGTTATACCTCCCTGTCTCACCCCGCACTGCAATTTGTAGGAGTCAGACAGCGAAGCCGCATGTATCAGTATGTGATACTAGAAAAAAATCTAAAAGTTTTGTCAAACATGACAATATTTTTTTATGATACTTCCTTTTTTTGACGCTCATTTTCATCGGAAAATTGCTCTGTCATTTTTTTCTTCTTATATGGTCTTAGAATATAATTTGGCGCAGTGGGTAAAAAAATCCAAAAAAAATGCGTATCGAAATGTATGTATTATAGAACTATTAAAAACTGAGAGTGGAAAATTTTTAGATTTTCATTTTGTAGGTATAAAACGGCAATAAAATGGCATTCCAGTGAAAAAATTAGACTGAGCAATTTTCCGGTCCAAGACACGCCAAAAAATTTTATTTTATTAATACTGGTATTTCTGCTGGGATATTTTTTTGATATTTCATATATTGTTGCAATACGTTACATGAATATGTCTGGTGAAGAAAGTTTGAACGGAGCATTTTTCCGTAAAAAGATAATAACGATATAAGACTTTAGGTATTTACTTTAATTCTATTATTATTATTCTTTGGAAATTTATACAATACTCTTTATTTATTGATACTTTATCATACTGTAAGTTTTTTCTGGCTGAGGAATTACTGCGGGGTCCACTACCTTTATTTACTACACTATTAATCAAACCAGTATAAGCGCGCATGCGTTAGTTAAACATTTCTACATTTTTTTGTTGTAAACATGGCGTTGTAATGTACATAGGTACATATAATGTAGAATGTATTGTTGCGGCTCACGGCTTGGTTATTTGTATATAAAATATATTGCGCCTATAAGTGATTGTTTTTACTCTGCTTCCTACAAACTGACAAGGTTTTAAAACAATATATGACACGTTACCTGGGGCATAGTCCCCAGGACACTGGCCGCATTGTAAGGGGCCTACCTATAAGTTGTAGGATGCCGAAATATAACATCTGATAGCCGAGCCGAATATACCTAATATGTGAGTCCAAAGCGCATCGTCGCTGGCTTGGCCACCTCGAAAGAATGGGTGAAGATCGGGCAGCCAAAAGGGCCTACTTGGTTTGACCTACTGGACGCCGTCCTGTTGGTCATCCTAAATACCTACCGTTGGGCAGATAGAATGGAGGCAGATCTCCGTGAGCTCGGCGTCAAAAGCTGGCGGGATACCGCTCTGGACCGATCAAAGTGGCGTGCTCTTGTGTTGGAGGCCAAGACTCATTTTGAGTCATCGCGCCAAGTAAGTAAGGAGATTGAAAAACATTTATTTAAAAACAAGATAAGTAAGAAAGTAGTAAGTATAAGTTGCAATAAGCATGGTTACATATCCCTCTGTATTTTTTCAGCATCTGAGTCTTAGTTTACTTAAATGGCACAGTCAGTAGAACTAGGCTAATCACACTTGTCGCACATTAAAGCCTAATATATTGAACTAAACTTCACGTTAGGTATTGTTCGATATAAGTATACGAAATTGATATGCTTGGTAGTCATAATTTATGTCTCTCAGAAGCGGTAGGTACATGATAGGTAGGTAAGTTATTAATACACTGCGAGTTGTGTCATACCGTATCTTGCTTGCACTCGCACTCTCTTATTGGTGCGCAAGATGCAATTCGAGTCTGTCGTAGTCGCATTGCTATAACAATAAGAAATCAATTTAAGATTTCAAACTTAGAATCGGTCTCCAAGTGCTTGCTACATTTGTTTCAATCTCTTTTCCTGATCTATCTTCCTGATTCCCAGAAGTTTTTGTTTTATTTTTGTATTTGAAACCTTGCCTCATTTAATAAAATTTAGAAATAAATGTTGGCGTTTGTCTATAATAAAGCCCTCTGGGATCCAGGAGTATATGGATCCCGAAGCCTTGACTCGCCTTTTCTCCCACAGCAATAGGAATGCGCAGGAGAGAGCTAGCACATGCTACTAATTGATGTCGCCCGGGGAATAAAAACTGCCCAATTACAACGTACGCCTTAAACTTTGCGAAACATGGCCTCAGTGGGGAATATTTTGTTTATGTTATCACTGGAAGGGTTGGGTTTATAACTTATGCGTGGGTGCGTAAGGTACCTGTCTACCTAATTTTAGCTGTTCTGATTAATCGCTTTGTAACTTTTTATTTAACTTATTGGGGCATTAAAAAGTATATATTTATTTACTTAGTTCCAGTTAGTATTTATTTAGTTAGTTAGTCTTAGTTTATCCACTAACGTTCTCTCTCTCATACTTAGCACTTTGACGTTGCATTCTGACATAACAATCTAAAAGGTATACTATTTAAAACACATTAGAATTAGATCATCTCCAGGCAAGAATACGGTAGCCATTCCTGTATACACTCTCAAGAGTATCCGATACTGGCCCCGTAGAAAACATACCAATCGCTAACGCTCGGGATTATCGGGATAATCGGGAATGATATGCAACTGTCACTGTCACACTAATAGGGAATAGTGATAGAGAGACACAAAGCAATTCGATGGCAAAGCGCAAACGATTGTCACCTTGGCTAGGCCGCCTACTCCGATAGGCAAGCGAGCCAGCGTTGGCCTCACAGTTACAAATGGTGTGTAACGCCCAACTTTGATTTAATTGCCAGCGAACTTTTCACGTTTTAAAAAACTTTCACACTAAATCTGCCCCGCGGACCATTCCATTGATATACAGGCCAATACTGTTTTTAATTTCAGCCAACATTTCATGATCGGGCTCAGGCCGCTAAGCGGAAATTGGGCTCTGGCTTTGTGTGAGTAAACGTGTCGTAATGTCACAATGGTCACAGTGGAATGGTGATGGCCAGTTGTTTGATCCGTATTTCATACTAACATTTATAAATGCGTAAGTTAGTTTTTCTCTTTGTCAACTTTATAAAGTAAGCTAATAAAGTAAGGACGCTGAGCACAAATAATTTCGTACATTGATCCGCCATATCCTATCTCTATCTGCCACATTAAGTATAATGTGGCAGATAGAGACAGGAAATGGCTGCAGTAGCAGCAGTAATGCTTGGGTAGACTAGCGTGAATGCGAACGATATTATAGTCGGAAGTACACAATTTATTATTGACTAGCTGTGCCCGCGGCTCCGCCCCAGTGGAATTCGGTCTGTGTCAGTAAGCGGCTAATTTCTAATCCTAATTTCTCTCCCTCTCCCCTGGAGGCGGAACTTGAAGTAAAGTTGACAGATGGATATGCTAGAGCAGCGGTCGGCAACCTTTTTTTGCGTAGTTTTAGTAGCGTAGTTAACGATGAGTAAGTTGACGCGGGCCGCACTTTGTTAATATTTATGACTTTATCAGACATTGTCGTTTCTCAATATTACATAGCCAGAGAGGCTCGCAGGCCGCAAGTGACAGTTTCACGAGCCGCATGCGGCCCGCGGGTCGCAGGTTGCCGACCGCCGTGCTAGAGGCCTGTATCCACTGTGTCCAGATAAAATATTTTACAATTACCTTATTAAGCCCCAAGAGTCTAGGCGCCCTAAAAAAAGAGCTAAAAGGCTCGAGTCCTTTGGATCACTACCTTTATCATATGTTAGAAAGTCATTGAAAACGCGAGCGAAGCGAGCTCGACAATTTTTCGATGTAAAAAAACGCAATTCGATAGACAGTTGTACATGTTTACTTTTAATATG
This sequence comes from Cydia splendana, assembly GCF_910591565.1. Classification (NCBI taxonomy): domain Eukaryota; kingdom Metazoa; phylum Arthropoda; class Insecta; order Lepidoptera; family Tortricidae; genus Cydia; species Cydia splendana. The sequence goes on from NC_085968.1 coordinate 4,990,385, forward strand.
GAAATCAGTCACATCATTATATCACGAAAATTGAATGTCACCTTTATCATATCTTAGAAAGTTATTGAAACCGCGAGCGAGCGCCAAAATTTTTCGATATAAAAAAACGCAATTTGATAGACAGTTGTACATTTTTACTTTTAGTACGGAAATCAGTCACATCATTTTATCACGAAAATGTACAGTGCCGCAACAGTAACGTTGCAACAGAGTACCTAATGCTGCTGCAGTCGCCACCCGAATGTCACCTTTATCATATCTTAGAAAGTTATTGAAAACGCGAGCGAAGCGAGCACGACAATTTTTCGATTTAAAAAAACGCAATTAGATAGACAGTTGTACATGTTTACTTTTAGTATGGAAATCAGTCACATCATTATGTCACGAAAATTGAATGTCACCTTTATCATATGTTAGGAAGTCATTGAAAACGCGAGCGAAGCGAGCGCGACAATTTTTCGATTTAAAAAAACGCAATTAGATAGACAGTTGTACATGTTTACTTTTAGTATGGAAATCAGTCACATCATTATGTCACGAAAATTGAATGTCACCTTTATCATATGTTAGGAAGTCATTGAAAACGCGAGCGAAGCGAGCGCGAAAATTTTTTGATATAAAAACCGCATTTTGATAGACAGTTGTACATTTTTACTTTTAGTATGGAAATCAGTCACATCATTTTATCACGAAAATTGACAGTGCCGCACCAGTAACGTTGCAACAGAGTACCTAATGCTGCTGCAGTCGCCACCCGAATGTTACCTTTATCATATCTTAGAAAGTTTTTGAAAACGCGAGCGAAGCGAGCGCGAAAATTTTTCGATATAAAAAACGCATTTTGATAGACACTTGTACATTTTTACTTTTAGTATGGAAATCAATCACATCATTTTATCACGAAAATTGACAGTGCCGCACCAGTAACGTTGCAACAGATTACCTAATGGTGCTGCAGTCGCCACCCGAATGTCACCTTTATCATATCTTAGAAAGTTATTGAAAACGCGAGCGAAGCGAGCGCGACAATTTTTCGATTTAAAAAAACGCAATTAGATAGACAGTTGTACATGTTTACTTTTAGTATGGAAATCAGTCACATCATTATGTCACGAAAATTGACTGTCACCTTTATCATATGTTAGGAAGTCATTGAAAACGCGAGCGAAACGAGCGCGACAATTTTTCGATTTAAAAAAACGCAATTAGATAGACAGTTGTACATGTTTACTTTTAGTATGGAAATCAGTCACATCATTATGTCACGAAAATTGAATGTCACCTTTATCATATGTTAGGAAGTCATTGAAAACGCGAGCGAAGCGAGCGCGAAAATTTTTTGATATAAAAACCGCATTTTGATAGACAGTTGTACATTTGTACTTTTAGTATGGAAATCAATCACATCATTTTATCACGAAAATTGACAGTGCCGCACCAGTAACGTTGCAACAGATTACCTAATGGTGCTGCAGTCGCCACCCGAATGTCACCTTTGGGTCATAAACAAAACTGTGTTCGCGTCTTTCCTGTAGACATACACAAGAGTTAAGGGCTATAAAGGTTAATTTTCTTATTTAACCCTTATCCACGTGAAAAGGTCCTCCTTTTATTCAGAGAACTGTGATAAAATCATTACTTACATGCCCACAAGCTGTTAACTATTGCCCACAGGAGAGAAAAATGTAAAGTTCGCGCGAACACGCTAGTTTTCTCTCCTGTGGGCAATAGTTAACAGCTTGTGGGCATGTAAGTAATGATTTTATCATAGTTCTCTAAATAAAAGGAGGACCTTTTCACGTGGATAAGGGTTAAATAAGAAAATTAACCTTAATAGTCCTTAACTCTTGTGTATGTCTACAGGAAAGACGCGAACACAGTTTTGTTTTTGACCCCTTTATCATATGTTAGGAAGTCATTGAAAACGCGAGCGAAGCGAGCGCGAAAATGTTTTGATATATAAAACGCATTTTGATAGAGAGTTGTACATTTTTACTTTTAGTATGGAAATCAGTCACATCATTTTATCACTAAAATTGACAGTGCCGCACCAGTAACGTTGCAACAGATTACCTAATGGTGCTGCTGTCGCCACCCGAATGTCACCTTTATCATGTGTTAGGAAGTCATTGAAAACGCGAGCGAAGCGAGCGCGAAAATGTTTTGATATAAAAAACGCATTTTGATAGACAGTTGTACATTTTTACTTTTAGTATGGAAATCAGTCACATCATTTTATCACTAAAATTGACAGTGCCGCACCAGTAACGTTGCAACAGATTACCTAATGGTCCTGCATTCGCCACCCGAATGTCACCTTTATCATACCTTAGAAAGTTACTGAAAACGCGAGCGAAGCGAGCGCGAAAATGTTTTGATATAAAAAACGCATTTTGATAGACAGGTGTACATTTTTACTTTTAGTGTGGACACATTATTTTATCACGAAAATTGACAGTCCTGCAGCAGTAACATTGCAGCAGAGTAATGCTGCAGTCGCCAACCGAATGTCACATTTATCATATCTTAGAAAGTTATTGAAAACGCGAGCGAAGCGAACGCGTAAATTTTTCGATAATTTTTGGTGCCCCTAGACAATGGTGCCCTGAGCAAGTGCTTATTTTGCTTAAAAGAAAATCCGGCACTGCAAATGACAGAGGTCAATGATTTTTTTTTCAAAGTACCCACCTTCGTGGCCATTATTAAGTGCTTAAGGAGGCGATACGTATGAATATGGATTTGATATGGATGCGATATAATTACAATTAGGTATAATTCATGACGGAGAAAATAAATAATTTGTTTATTTTACCACTACGCAACTATGTAAACTCATTTTTAGTTTTCTTGGTTACTTAGTGTTTACTCAGCTCCCCAAAAGATGGCACTGTGCAATATGAGGGGCAATTAATTTACTGTCGTAAAATTTTGTTGTATTATTAAATCAACACAATTATTCAATTAAATTTGTTGATATCCGTACGATTAATTGAAATTTTAGAAGAGGGGTCTTCTAAACTTAGAGTTAATTTGGCAAAATCCTTCCTCGGTGGCTTATTTATGTGACATCGAATTAAATTCAGCGTCATCTGTTAGTTTACCAGGGTACTCTAGGTATAGTGTTAACACATATTTGAAAAAGTTTGCCCCTCCTTCCTAAGTAGCGCCATACGATTCAGGGGCAAACTTAAGTCAATCGAGTGTTGTGGCTACCCCCCCATTTAGGGGTTGAATTTTTATAACCTATAAAGTGGCCGGGGATTTTCTCGACAGATTAGTTAAGTTTTCATCAAAATCCGTTCAGCCGTTTTCACGTGATGCGCGTTCAAATAAACAGACAAACAGATAAACAGACAAACAGACAAAAATTCTAAAAACTGTTGGAACGTGTTCTGTTGTCAATTCTAAGTATCCCCAGCCAACTTTTTTTCAAATATCTTCCATGTACAGACTTTCGACCCTCTTCAGCTTTATTATATGTATAGATTTGTTGATATCCGTACGATTAATTGAAATTTTAGAAGAGGGGTCTTCTAAACTTAGAGTTAATTTGGCAAAATCCTTCCTCGGTGGCTTATTTATGTGACATCGAATTAAATTCAGCGTCATCTGTTAGTTTACCAGGGTACTCTAGGTATAGTGTTAACACATATTTGAAAAAGTTTGCCCCTCCTTCCTAAGTAGCGCCATACGATTCAGGGGCAAACTTAAATCAATCGAGTGTTGTGGCTACCCCCCCAGTTAGGGGTTGAATTTTTATAACCTATAACCTGGCCGAGGATTTTCTCGACAGATTAGTAAAGTTTTCATCAAAATCCGTTCAGCCGTTTTCACGTGATGCGCGTTCAAATAAACAGACAAACAGATAAACAGATAAACAGACAAACAGACAAAAATTCTAAAAACTGTTGGAACGTGTTCTGTTGTCAATTCTAAGTATCCCCAGCCAACTTTTTTTCAAATATCTTCCATGTACAGACTTTCGACCCTCTTCAGCTTTATTATATGTATAGATTGAAACTAAAGCCTGTCCAGTAGGTATTATATGATCATTGTCAAGAAGGCGCTGTTATTCTCATGTATAGGGTGACAGTTAAATAAATAAATAAATATTAGGGGACATCTTACACAGATCAAACCTAGCCCCAAACTAAGCAAAGCTTGTACTATGGGTACTAGGCGACGATATACATACTTGTATAGATAAATACATACTTATATACATAGAAAACAACCATGACTCAGGAACAAATATTAGTGTTCATCACACAAATAAATGCCCTTACTGGGATTCGAACCCAGGACCATCGGCTTAGCAGACAGGGTCACTATCCACTAGACCAGACCGGTCGTCAAGTTCAGAATAGTATGAAAAAATTTGTTGCGGTGAAATTCCGCAACATGGCGCGTGATCATATATTCCTGGTCAGGCTTTATAATGTTCATAACAGGTTACTGTTATGGGTGTAGAAACTGTAGAGGCGACACTTGAGGTAAACACAGGAATGACCTTGAAGACTACTGGCGTTATTCATAAACGCGTTACTGGCCTGAATTAGCTATGAATCGTTTGTCTCTATCTGTCATTTCGACTTAAGTATTTGTAAGAAAGGGATAAAACACAATTTAACTAAATCAAGCCCGTTAAGTTTTATGGGGGGTAATTTATTTAATTGAACAACACAAGCCCTATGGCCAAAACCTCTAGGGCAACTGACACAAGAAAACGTTATACTTATTGATTATATTGACTGAATCATAATACATTTTGGTACAAATGAACAGCTATTTAAAGGATTGTCATACCATTTCCGCAGTAAGTATATTCCGACATAAAATAGTAGAAATAAAATAAAATGGAATTAAAAAACCCATACTAAATTGTTGCCATGTTTAAGCATTTTACGTCAAAAATGTGACAGTTACGTAGGAAGTGGCGCCCTCAATAATTGTCTACAATTTCTTGTCGGACTATACCTGACATAAATAAATAAATAAAAAATAAATATTATAGGACATTCTTACACAGATTGACCAAGTCCCACCGTAAGCCCAAGAAGGCTTGTAAATAATATATAAATACTTAAATACATAGAAAACAACCATGACTCAGGAACAAATATTTGTGTCATCACACAAATAAATGCCCTTACTGGGATTTGAACCCAAAACCATCGGCTTCACAGGCAGGGTCACTACCCACTAGGCCAGACCGGTCGTCGGTGACATGAACAGAAATATTTTAACTGTGCCTCACCCTGCTTCGGCCATCTTTCACAGGGCTGAAGCTCAATTTTCATGGCCTGTAGTTTTTAATAACCGTTAAGGTTCGAAGCAATTTCTTGATGGAATTGAAAAAGTTCGGCGATTCCTTACTGAGGTAACTTTGAAAATAGGTGTACTAGATTAATGTAAAAGCGACTTTAATATAAGGAAAGAAAGTATAATTTTGATTGAATCGATTGGAAAATCACCTTGGTATAAAGGTAACACTTCAATTCTTTAAAGGTGATAGATTTTTGAAGGTCAAATGCTATTTCGATGATCAGGTGCCTAAATCTATTCAAATCTACCCACTTTAACCACGTTTTCCTAATGATAATAATTTATGATAAAATTGTGTCATAATTGATTTAGTTATTTTCCTGGTACAAAAAATCCAGGTAGAGTCAAACCGAGAAAAGTCTGCAGCAATTTTGATAGTCCACGCAGTGCAAGCGTCATTTTAAACGTCAAACTTCTATGAAATTATGACGTGTAAATAACACTTGCACTGCGTGGGCTATCAAATCCGCTGCAGACTATTCTCGGTCCGACTCTAGCTTTCTACCGCTCGCAGTCCATAAAATCTAAAGGATCTGATTAACAGTCCGCCGGACGGTATCGGCCGTCAGTTGTTCAGACTGTCAAAATTTTGTTCTAACTGACAGGCCGATACCGCCCGGCGGACTGTTAATCAGTGGGCCCCTTAATACCTTTAAACGAGTAATTCTTGTTTATTTATATATTTTGGGGATCTCAGAAACGGCTCTAACGATTTCGATGAAATTTGCTATATGGGAGTTTTCGGGGGCGAAAAAATAATCTAGCTAGGTCTTATCTCTGGGAAAAAGCGCATTGTTGAGTTTTTATATGTTTCCCGAGCAAAGCTCGGTCTCCCAGATATTATATCATTAAATTGGTATAACAAAACGTAATATTCTGATGTTTCCATAAATAGCGCCTCCGGACGGGCAACGGTAATAACAATTGAAATCTGACAGCGACTGACGTCTGACATTGTATTAATTAAAATGAGTTTTCCGACAGATTTTATACAAAGTTAATTTCGGAAAATAGAAAATATCTCGTTTCGCCTATAAATTCGTTACTAATATTGCTTTTACTCGAAGTTTTCGTCGGATTCATGGTACCTAATATTCGTGCTATTGAATTTCATTGTGTAACGTCACACTGCTGAAAGAGATTCCCTCCAAATAAGAAAAAAGTCTCTCATGTTACTTTACCCCCCGGTGGCTGGAGGCACAGTTCCGTTTACCTATATTTTTAGGGCATTTCTAAACTTGTAGTTTGGCCAGGGACTGTCTCATTTCACCCTGTAGTCAGACTGGATAAAAACCATCACCGGCTTACCAATACCTGAAGGCCCTGAAGCTATTAAGACCGCCGAGGACAGTAACAATTGGAAAAGCATGGTACATCGTGCAGGAGACTCTTCACACTACCTTCAGCAATGAAGACGCCGACTAAGAAGAAGAAGAAGAAGTCTCATATCAAACACTGACAGAGCAAATCATACTGTCTTGACTTACGTTAGCATCCTAAAGAAAGGGTCGATTTTTTATGTTCTTATTTTAAATTGGGGTTTTCAGACTATATATTTAATGATTTGTAAAGACATTAATAGTTTAATCCACTCGATATAATACATACATCAGAAAAGCATTTAAGCTAGAAAAATAAACACTAGAAATTGGCATAGGTATAAATACAACACGGCAGTGTTTATCTGAAATCACAACATTTTCAAAAAATATCCCATCTCGTCTCCAAATTGAATCAACGTCGAACACTAGAGACGAAGATATTTATCCAATCAGAACGGCTGAAGTGACTTATCCCAAAATAAAACGTAGGGTAGTAACATGTGGCAGTTAAGATCCTGCCGCGAGTAGGGATTATTAGGCACTGTTACACTGCAAGCGTATCTCGACTATTATAAAAACTACTTGGAGCTATATTGGCACTTTAAAAAATACGTAGCGATATACGAATGCGAGCAAGTCCTACTGTAAATAAAGAGGAGATTTTCGAAATACGAATACAATTGTTTAAAAAACCGACCAAGTGCGAGTCGGACTCGCGCACGAAGGGTTCAACAGATACAGAATCCCGGTTCATGAGATACAGCCTGGTGACAGACAGAAGGACGGACGGACGGACAGACGGACAGCGGAGTCTTAGTAATAGGGCCCCATTTTTACCCTTTGGGTACGGAACCCTAAAAAGGAGAACGTTGTACAATGTTTTACAGTTCATCCGTCGTGAAATATTGAAATACATACATTCTCTCAATTGAGTAGTATTAGTACATTTATTTAGAATCGCTATTATGTGACATTTTGTCTCACGTTGTACCTAAATCAAAAACCTCTCCTCAAAACAATCATACACACAGGTTTAATCCAGCCCTCTGTTAAAGTGCAATAAAAAAATTCTGACATCTAGCCTTTGACTTTCATATCGCATATTCCGGCAGTGTACAAAGGCTCTGGCGTTCAAGCTGCGTCGTAGTGAAGAAAATGCAACAAGTTATCGCCCGGAGCCAGAAGTTTTCCTCGTCGTTTCACTGGAAGACAAAAAAGCCCTTAAACCTATTCACTAGGTTTTGTTTTCTCTAAACCTGACAGATGCATAGCGGATTTTAATATAAATACAAAGACATGATGGTATATTTTTCAGCAGCCTGTTTTCCGAATTCCTCGAATAATCAATCCAGTTTTTCGCCCTGTTATTGGCACATCTGCCAGAAAACTGCAATATACCTTATTATCATGCTTTCTTGGCATGCATATTGTCATAACAGCTTTTTAGCGACAAAGTTTTGAAAATTATACTGACCAGAACTGAACTGCGAATGCTTCACACAAAAATAGCAACCAAAAGCGCAATTCGAACTTACATTTTGATGATGTTATTTTGTTATCATTCGCGCAAGCATTTGGCTACATTGAAATCAAAATGTGGCAAATGATGCGGTCTAAGAGTACGCTCCTGTGAAAATACTACATTTAATTTAATAACTGTTTACGAGTATGACCTATAGGCAACTTCCTTGGTTGAAACTTTCATATTTGTTTTATTTCAAAATTAAAGTCCGTACTTCTAAATACTCGACGCGCTATTACAAAAACCTGTTCCGAAAACTATCCCAGTAAAACACCTCACCTCTAGCATGGACCTGAATACATAGTTCAATTGGAGATATAAATCCCACCTGTCAGTTGAACTATGAACATGTAGGTGAGTCTGGAGATCAATGGGATGTCCATTACTTGGAGGATTAAGACATGTCAGTTTTCTCTTGTCAAATAAGGCCCATGATAGGCAATGTGCAGTGGTGGTACAAGTAAAAGTGAGTATTTTAACCTCAAGCAACGTTATTCTTATCAGGTCCAGGGGATTAAAAATGGATGCCCACTTACACGGCAGCCCAGACTTGAATTTAAATCAATAAGCGGGAATATGCGGGAATTATTTACGGTCAAGCCGGGCGTAAGAGGCGGGACGAGCGGCGCATACGTTATGAGCCTTCTAGGCTATTCCTGTTTCTAGAGTCCACGAGCAAATCGACGATATTCCATTTGATATTTAGACAAGGGACTCTTTAAATTGTGCGATAAGGCGGGATTCCACCAATGTGCGCAAGTTTATTTAGTACAAAAATGCCTGTACCGCACACTGGTGGAATCTCGCCTTTACAAGTACCTAACATAATATTTACCTATCAATTTTTAAACAAATTGAGAAAGGGTAAAAAATAATCATTCTCAATATTTAGAAAAAAATACTCATATATTTTTCCCATGGACTTCTAGCTTACCCGCACCTGTCTGCCTGTTCAGAACAATAATTTTGTTTGCTATTGTTTTTCAACAAAATACAAACATTACAAAACCCGTATATAATTTCGTGAATTTCTATATTATTATGTTTACTCATTCTAGAACCTAAACATTCTCAACTTAAATTCTGAAAAGTCTATCCAAGCACTAAAAACCGTTTTCAAAGATATAAACAGGAAATTTCCAAACTTTAACGTCTTGTATTTAATGTTTTTATAACTTCAATACATTTAATTTTTTTATTGAGGGCTAATTTATTATCCATTTTACCCAATTTAACTAGAGTTAGACCAAGAAAAGTCTGCAGAGATTTTGATAGCCCACGCAATGCAAGTTTTATTTTAAAAGTCAAACTTACATAATAATACTATCACTGCGTAGGCTATCAAAATCGCTGCAGACTTTTCGTAATTAAGTTAACTTTATTATCATAAAATTACACCAAAAACCAAATTATGACTAACAAAAATAAATTAAACTAAGAACTAAACAGACTAAACTAAAACTACCTAAAAAGTAAAAACCTACAAATAGAAAATTGGCCCCAGGTCTGTGCCGTCCGGTAGGGTGCCCAGAAGGCTGACGGCGTTACCGCGCTGAACGGCAACGCCAATGCATTGGGCGAGGTATGTAAGCTCCAGACTTTTCTTGGTCTAACACTAGCTAATACTTTAAACTAAACGAACATGTATTTTCATTTTTTGGAGTGAAAATAGGAACAGCCCTATTGAGCCTGGCTCCTATTGCCTTATACATTATACGAGGATGGCCTTCAGCGGGCAGACTAAAATATTGTCTACTGGACACACCTGGGGCATTGTTCTCGAGACAAATAGGTTCAGAGTGTCGTAAAGTGATAAGGATGGCGGGTGTGTGTCAACAAAGGTGACGTTACAGGAGATTGTTAACCAAGGGATGAAAGTGATCCATTTCACATGAGATATACGGCTCGATTCGGGAAATGAATTAGAGATTCACTAGATATGAAATAGTAAAGATATGTGACGTTCCACGGCAAAAGGTACCTTATGATGGTTGGCGTGTACGCTATTATTAACGCCGCTCCAATATTATTGCGGCCGCCCTAAGGTACCTTTTGCCGTGGAACGTCACATATCTTTACTATTTCATATCTAGTGAATCTCTAATACATTTCCCGAATCGCGCCGATAGTTTAGCGGGCAAAGAGATAATCAATAGTTTGAGAGTAAAATAGGTGCTTTCACCCGGGTTAAACTCTCATTCCAACTAAGCGTCATTTGCATTATCCACTAACCCGGGGTTAACCGGTTAAACCGTTAACCCAGTGTCAAATTGTACTGGTAACCATGGTAACTCCAGGTTCAACCGGTTAACCCCGGGTTAGTGGGATGTTGCAAGTGGCCCTAAGAGGAAGGTAATGAAATGCAGACCTTACAAACATGCCATATACGTATACGATCATGTCGATAATTTATAACAGCATTTTTGTTGCTACGCACGGCACATTGGGAAAACTAGTTTTGACTGAAAAATCCCAGTTAAAACTACTTTTCACCGAGGCCTTAGTTTTAACTAGTGAAAACGAGTTTTCACTAAGGCGATACTATTAACTAGTTTAAACTAGGGAATACGCATTTTCACTAAAAACGGGTTTTTGTGGTAACATTATTATGATAACATAATCCAAAGGACACTTCATTATAAGGTACTGTCAGTGGCTGTATTAAGTATCAGCATTGACCTTTTCAACCCGCATTACAAATTTAGTAAAACAGTCGGTAATGTTGATAAATGGTGATGTTAATCCCTGTCCGCCCAAAGGTATAAAATACAAATTGTATTCAATTCGAATAGAACTCCATGCATTTTGTTCTGTTAGAGGTTTAAAGTTTTTGCAAGCAATGTGCCGAATGTGCACAAAATTTTAATCAACTTGCCTTTCATTGGGGTTATTTCAAATAGCAGTGAACCTGATATCAAAATGGCGGGTGTATTTACAGTTCTGGCTAATACTCAAGTATGACAATTTGGTCAAAGTAAAGTAAGATGCCTGCAATGTACGTTTTAGCTTAGTTAAGTTTGCTTGGTAAAGCAGAGACGATTTCCACATAGATTTCCGTACACTGACCCGCCTGTTGCTATCTCTATTGCACGCAGATAATTATGTTGCTGTTATTGTGTAGTGTTGTGTGTGTATTATATTGATGTAATTATATTGTTGTTGGTGTGTACCTATTGTGTGTGTTTTTAAATAATTATGATGCCGGTTGTCAATGTCATTGAGCGAGCTTGACAGCAATATAATAATGCGAGTGCATAAAGATGTCAACAGGCAGGTCAATGTACGAAAATGTATGTGAAAAGTGTCTCTTCTTTACCTAATAATCTTTAATCAAAGGAATTATGTACCAAACAGATTTTTTTATATGAGCCTAAAGTGCCTAAAGTCCCACTGCTGGGCAAAGGCCCCTCTCCTCCCTTTTCACGTATCCCGGTCTTGACCCGACTCCCACCAGTTCCTGTCAAAGGTGTCGAGGTCATCTCGCTAACGCCGTCGTGGTTTTTAGTTTATGATCGTTTTTAGGGTTCCGTAGCCAAATGGCAAAAATGGCAAAAAACGAAACCCTTATGGATTCGTCATGTCTGTCTGTCTGTCCGTCCGTATGTCACAGGCACTTTTTTCCGAAACTATAAGAACTATACTGTTGAAACTTGGTAAGTAGATGTATTCTGTGAATCGCATTAAGATTTTCACACAATAATAGAAAAAAACAAAAAAATTTGGGGGTTCCCCATACGTAGAACTGAAACTCAAACTCAAACCCTGTAACTTCTAAAATAAGAGAATGATAAAACTAAAAAAAATATATGATGTACATTACCATGCAAACTTCCACCGAAAATTGGTTTGAACGAGATCTAGTAAGTAGTTTTTTTTTAATAAGTCATAAATCATAAACCGCAATTTTATTATGTTACTTGCTGCTATACGGAACCCTTCATGGGCGAGTCCGACTCGCACTTGGCCGCTTTTTTCATTTGTAGGGTGGGCCATAGGAGATAAAATCGCCAGTATTCCTGGATAATCCGCAAATCAGATTTGGATTGGAACTGTCCAGCCAGAGAGGCTTTCATTTATTGATCTCTATTAAGTAGGTAGATACTTACCTACTTAACATCATTTGGATGCTTCAGGACAGAGCAAGTTTTTCTATAAGGGTAAATTTCTAGTAATACCTACTTCTTATCCTTTTTCCGGCTTACACGTGTTTCTATACCTCCTTTACTAACGAAATGTTAACAAAAAACTTATATCGACAGTTGTACCTATGTTCGGATAATCCAGAAATCTGATTTGTCACTCGAATTGTCGGACCTGTCTGTAAAAATTGTCTTCGAATTTTATTTATCGCCAAAAGCGTGATATTTGTTGGTTTTTTGTATGTTCGAATATCAGGTGTACAACTCTAGATCCTATCAGAGTTGGACCCAGTTATTAGATACGAGTACACAAAACATGAAAATATCTTTAACTTTGCTTTTTTGATACCTAAATTTTTATTAATATAATGAAACATATAGCAAACGACAACACAAACACGGGCTGTGGTATATATAGCGATTATATTCCCATGTAAAATTTCAATATAATAATTATAATTATGCGTTAGAAAAACGTGCTGCTAGTGTGATATCATAATATTTACAATTCAAATTAGATAGGACTCCTCATGACAACAACAGATAATCAATGTTATGATTGTGATGGTAACGCCCCGAAAACATGAAATATATAACTCATAATAATGCCGCAAACCCCATTAAGGAAAGAACATCCACTCTCCAAAGCCCTCGAAAAGGATGGAAATATGCTAACCCCATTGAGGAGGTCGTACAAAGTTTTTGATATAATTTTTCGTGGCCCGGGCGGGCGCTGCAAGTCCGCAAACTTTGCAGATACACCCTGTAATAATAAATAAAGCTATTATGCTGTACAGGGTGCTTGGAATATTAAAATAATAATGGTTAGGGGCTCTCGTTTGTCGATGGTTAAGCATTTCTTTATAAAATAAATGTCAACAAACATGATAAACATTGATTCAATATCTTTACAAATGGGTTTTTGAAGTTCAGAATGATTGTATAATTATTATGATGACATACTTACTGTAGGTAACATAATTATAGATTTAAACGAGCATAAAATAATACGCTATACAGCTATTATTTTTTTATGCTTAACCATAAAAGTGGATTAATATAACGTGACTTATTTTTAGAATAAGATGTGTCTAATAGCTGTATCTACAAAAAAATATAGGTACCTAGTATAGCCGTGGTTCGCTTTCCTATCAGTCCAATACCGTTAAAAAAATCATATTTTACTTTATTTTATATTATTACCTCTTCCGGGACTATCCATTAAACTATAGTTTAAAGGTAGACATCCAACACACGTGAGACACAGACATATATTTAATGTGTCTGTGTCTCACGGAAGTTTTGTTATTAGAATTTGTTTTTGTTGATAATTATCACATACCAATCTTTGTTACGCTCGCTACTATAGCACGTACACATTTCTACCTTGCCTAGACGCGATTTTTACAATTTAAGGTGACAGTCCATTTCCAACGACAGCAGCACTACCATTCATTTTACTATGGAAATTGACAATAACAACGACGCGTTCAGTACTAGTAGTGCAGTAGCGGTCAGAAATGGAATGTTACCCTTAAAGCGCTTCAAGTTTGGAACGCCTATAACCTATCTGGAATTAAGCATTCATTTATTCATAAATATTATTGGTAGGTACATTCTAAGTCAATCTTAAAATCTACTTAACAATTTATATACACACTAAAATAAATATCCTAACTACAATACAATACAATACATACTATCGCGAGTGACATTAAAAAGTTGATTCACCCAAGCTCCGTTCATCTTTTCACAGCTCCCCTTTCAGAGCAACCTGTATCCACCGCAAGTCAACTAAGTTCCGAAGAAAGTTCATGAGTCAATTTCAATCTAAGGCCAGTTTCGAGTTTTCAATATCGGGATTGAACCTGGGACTGCACGGAGCACTCCGCTTAATAGTTTACGTGATACGCTGTTTACGTGTTTGCACATTTAACCCATCATGATATTGAAATTTCGGCCATTTTGCGAGTTTATTTGGATATGGAATATTGGTATCGATATTTAAAGCGAAGTTGATGCGTGGCGCGTGTTGTCGAAATGTTTTTAAACTTACTATATTTATTAGCATCTACCCGCGACATTGCCCACGTAGGTATAAGCTACTTTAAAAGTCCTTATGTTACTTAAGACGAAAGTGGAGAACCCGCGCGAAATCGCCTTTTCATACAAACGTAGTCCTAATTTTGCTCTCTGGATATGAACATTCGGTTTAAAGATTCTTTATTCTCATAAGAATTTGTACAATTCACTTAAAATGAGAACATTATTAAAAAAAATGTTGACACTATTCGTTGTAGGTATATCAAATTATGTAAAAATATTTTCCATAATGTCAATATCCAGAGAGGAAAATAGGGACTACGTTTGTGTGGAGAAGCGGTCCCCTTTCCTCTTAAAATGCTTTTGTAGCCCTAAAGATTTTTATTTATTTGCTAGATAGATCCCGAGGCCAATTCGAGTACATGTTGATGTCTAAATTATGTCATTTTGTTATCATTTCACGCATGCATTTTGCACATTCCTCGTACGTGTATATTACATAATACAGTGCTAATGCACGAGCGAGACACACGGGTGAATTATAACAAAATGACATCATGTAGGTAATTATTGCCAACTGTTTACTAACAACTAACTGCAGACGGGGCTATTATTTAATTTATGACTTACGACGCATAGTAAATAAAAATAAAAAGATATTTATTTACAAACACAAAAAACAATGAATTGCGTGTACAATCAAAAATCAGGTAGAATTTAGAAATATTTGTGTAGTCAAATGTATGGGACTCAACGAGACCGCTGATTTTCAGTCCCCAACCAAAATACCTAAAGCTAATTCTTAACTAAGTTATTTAATAACTAAACTAACTAACTTACTAACTAACCAGGCGAATAAATAGTTCGCTGCCAAGGCGATGTTGTTAGACAGGTTATCTTTCGAAGGCTTTGAGTTAATAGTAGGTAATAGTAATAAATAATAGTAGTAAAGGTATCTTGATGGATATGACGTCTGACTTTCAATCCGGAGGTCGCGGGTTCAAATCCTGGCTCGTACCAATGAGTTTTTCGAAACTTATGTACGAAATATCAATTGATATTTACCACTAGCTTTTCGGTGAAGGAAAACATCGTGAGGAAACCTGCATACATCTGCGAAGAAATTCAAAGGTGTATGTGAAGTCCCCAATCCGCATTGGGCTAGCGTGGGGGCTATAGCCCAAGCCCTCTCGCGCATGAGAGGAGGCCTGTGCCCAGCAGTGGGACGTATATAGGCTGAAATGATGATGAAAGGTATCTTGAAACCGTCAAAACTTTTATTTACTTTTCGTAAATACATAGATTTGGTCATCTGTTTGTAACAACTTTACTGCAGACGTAGCTATAGAAAAATGCATAGATATAATAGAGTCCCCGGGCGAGGCCCAAGAGCGTGTTTACGAGGCAACTTGGGCGATTCCCGCCTAATGCCCGCCCGGAGGGAAGTGTTTAAACTCGCCCTAATAATTATTACTCCCCGATCGCCGTACATTGCGCCGTACTTGTTCTTTTTCTTATAGCCGTATTCGAACAATGAGATACGTCAAATAGTAGATATTGAAACGATATGGATTGGATATATCAGTGTCAAACAAGTGTCAAAATTGACGTTTCTTCATACAAAAACAGTATTTGACGTATCTCATTGTTCGAATACGACTGTTAGTCCGATCGGATACTCTTGTCAAGCAGTCGTGGTCACTCCTTAATCTCGTCTGTGGAAAAAAGCGGCAAATTTAAAAATTGTAGCCGCGAAGTGAAAACGTCCCGTAAAAACATGTAATTTCGCATCTTTTTCTACTGACAAAGTTGTTTGACCGGCTAGACCGGATAGATACCACATAGAACGCATTTTCTGTTAATTAACAGTGTCATCTACTTCAGCTGTCATATTTATGGCTGTCAATTTTATTTAACTTGTCTTTATTGAGTTTCCCGTACCACGTTGCGTCACTTGTCACTATTGTTATTTTTAGAGCCTATAATTCAAAGAAAATCTCAAATATGTACCCTTGTTACAGGCACAATTAGTCCGGGGCCTGTAATCCTGAAATGTGTTATGTTCGCGCGCACTATATCTTGATTTTCAGAACTTGTCCCATTATCCTGGACCTGGCTGGAATTGCTG
The DNA here is from genome assembly GCF_910591565.1 of Cydia splendana. Classification (NCBI taxonomy): domain Eukaryota; kingdom Metazoa; phylum Arthropoda; class Insecta; order Lepidoptera; family Tortricidae; genus Cydia; species Cydia splendana. The sequence goes on from NC_085968.1 coordinate 5,006,864, forward strand.
ACGGAATTTATGTGCTGAAATTCGTTTTGATATCGAAGCTTTGAGTGGCCACTTGAAGTTGAATTTCGTAAGCGGAATAATTAAATTACTTCGAGTAATCTTGTATATGGTCTCGGGGCTTTAAATTTAATAAGGAGTTGTTTCTCCATAAAGAGATTGGTTTTTCTTGCTTTAAAATAGCTTCAGCTTTAAAAAAAGTCTCTGGCAGAAATTTATTCCTTTAAATCACACTTTTTAATTATAGCCGTATGTATGTACTTGGTATGTTAGGTAGGCAGCCCTAAGGCATTTCGATCGCGAGCGATGCAGCGATAGTGCGATCGAAATGCCTTCCTGCCTGAGAAGCCGATGGTCCTGGGTTCGAATCCCGGTAAGGGCATTTATTTGTGTGATGAATACAGATATTTGTTCCTGAGTCATGGTTGTTTTCTATGTATATAAGTATGTATTTATCTATATAAGTATGTCTATATCGTCACCTATGGGTACTCCCATAGCACAAGTTATGCTTAGTTTGGGGCTAGGACGATCTGTGTAAGATGTCCCAAATATTTATTTATTTATTTATTATTATTCGCACTTATTGATGCATGATAATATGAAGATAGTCGTATCAAAACGAGATGAACGCCGCATCAAACTCTTATAACAGAATCAGCCTCCGGTTTTGATTAGGCACTCCCAACAAAAACAAACGTAAAATTCAATGATCAAATTAAATACAAAGCAGGGTTGACAAAAATGAATTTTCGGAAGCAGTAAATTATTGTAATGAATTGCCCTCGCCCCCGGGCCCACAGATTAAATACGGAACGCAATCAAAATGGCATATGTCAAGGGCTGGGAGTAGGACATTGGATACTTTTATCTGAATGATTTATTACACCATAAAATTCGTATGAAAATAATAGATTTGCGTTTTTGTGCGGTGTTATTGTTATTTGGAGATGTATGAGTGTAATGGACGTCGACTTTTGAATTTTTTTACGTTTTTTTGAATGGGTTAATGAATGGTTGGGATTACTGTGTGTAACTGGTTTGAATGGATTGTGACCTCCTTTGAGATTTTTTATGGTATTAAAAAACATTGTGTTTAAGGGCAGGGCAGCCGAACCGAATTTGAAGTTTTCTTTTCTAACTGCATATTCAAATCAAAATGGCGCTGTTCATTGGTTTTATCGAGCGATCGAGCCTTGTTTCAGAATATTTTTTCACCTTACACCTGAATCTGAAATATAAAAAAAAATAAGTTTGCAATAGCGCATTGATATAAACCTTTGCAACAATAGTCTAACCATACACGCGTTTTCAATACTTTTAATTTTTATAAGTGCATTCGCTTAAAGGTGGCTAGTGCTCAATAAAAACTTTTAGAAAAATGCAATTTAGACTCCTATTCCTCTGATAATTAAAATATTTTTATTTCATAACATTTTTTTTATAAAATAAGAAAGGTTTCCAGTCTCCATTTTCGAGGTCATTAACAAACGTTTATTTTTTAGAACCATAATTTGATATACAAGGAAACTCGTATCTATACGTATTCAACTTTCCTTGTAATACCTACAGTAAAGGCACCTACAATTGATTTGGGGCGGGAGGTGTAATCCTGAAATGTGTTATGTTCGCGCGCACTATATCTAGATTTTCGGAAGTTGGCACATTATCCTGGATCTGTATGTTATGTTGAAACGAATTTAAGAGCTGGTTTGATATCAAAACTTTAAATTCTTAATAATGACATAATTACGAAGTTAACTACAGGTATACAGTACACACAGGGTCTCTTACTCTGTGTCGTAACGCTCTTGACAGCGATCGTGGTCACTTTGAGGCGTCCGCATCGGTAGTAGAGGCGGACACAGCTCTTCGCACGATCTCCCGCCATCTCTCCCTGTTGGCAGACTGTCTGGCACAGTCAGATACTTACGCGGTTTCCCACTGCGGATTTTATTTGGTCAGTCCAGCACATAGGTGATCTGCCGCGCGGTCTGGTTCCCTTTACTCTTCCTTGTACGTCCAGTCGCTATATGGAGTCGTTATCTCGCCCACACTCGGCGTACACACAGAGTACGGTAACTTAAAATGAAACTTGTCTATGTGTTGATGTCTGCGATTGTTGCATAATCTTTAAATGCATTAAGTATAAAGACTATTTTTACATGCGTGAATTTACCTACTCATAACAGACAAATGATTAGGTAGGTATTTACGTAATCACGCACATCAAGGTTGAGAATTTGTTTTAACAGCAATCTTGTACAGAATAATTAATATTTATCACCTGCTTTTATCGTTCGACAGTGCTAATTAATATTGCCAGGCGCTAAAATTAGATATTGTATTTAATAAATAAAAATATTGATAATTTATTATTAGGCAACAAATCATACTGATGGTCACCTTTGGACGCGCTAGGTATAGAAACTGAAATCCTTACATGTAACCACTAGCAAACCGGCAGTGTTTCAAAGGTACATTATTGCTCTCTGCCTGAAATATTACGCCATAACGTTCTCCTAATGACCGCCTCATTTGGTCTCAAAATTCGGCACGGGAAAATGGCTAGACCAATAGACGGCTGGTGAGTGGAAACTATTAATATTGAGTAATGGCTACCGTTATTACGCACCTCTGGAAGACGTGTGAAGGCGGCATTCCTAAAACGGAGAAGGCGTTTGTAGCTTTTTGTTCTTAAAACAAAGCAAAGGATTAATCTATTATGTATTACGTGTTATGTGTCTCTCTGTAAATGTGTTTATCTACACACATATCATAAACTGTCTATGATGCCTTCAAAATCCGTAAATAATGGCTAACATTACGATAAACTGTTTTGTTACAGCAAATTTCTTATCTGTGAAAATGTGGTAATAGCTTCATTACTATACCAAAATCGATTTGGTAATGCATTCAAATTTCGAACATCTCTGAAAAAAAAAAGCAATTTGATTTGACCCCTATTCTAATATCAGTCGAGATGACGTTTTATTCGAAATCAAATGACAATTGCATACAATATGGCATATCTCGCATGTAAGTTGGTATCGGACGATATGGTAATCGACCCCGACTCTAGTTTGTCTCTGAATTAAAAAAAAACTACGGATGCGGGACGTGCATGAAAAAAGTTTTCATTTGCCGCCATTTCACGTACAGTTTATCTTTTAATTAGTTTGTAAGTAAAAAAATATTTGTTTTGTTGTTTTTAAAGTAACTATAACAAAAGTTTCGTGTAAAATGTGCGATAAAGATATTTCGGAGACGCCATCTCATATCCGCGAGTTCCGCCAGAGAGCAAAGTCGGCTGTAATATGAGGTTAGTGAATATATCATAGAAAGTTTATAATATGTGTGTAGATAAAGCAGTGTATGTAACTGTACATAATTAGGCATTAAAACACTCGTGTGATACTATTATGAAAATCATTTCATTCGTTTCATAAACCCACACTCGTATTGTAATGCCTTTCATTATGTAGCAGTCACATAAACTACTATTACAGCACTGTATATGCCTACTTTACCGGCCTAGTGCGTGCGTATGTAGAAAATTTAAAGGGTCATATGTACTGTAAACCGTTGTACAATACACATGCGAAAAGGTAATTTGCTTATTTTCGCACTTGTGTATTACGATACACTATTTGAGGTTGTGCAATAAAGAGGATTTGTAAGTATTGTATTGTATTATCCTTCCAGAGCGCAAAAAGTAACACGACGCTGCCGCTCGGATCTCCAAATTAATCTTCATATTTTCAAGTCTCTGACATTTTTCAAACATGTTAATACACACTCTGTGAAGATTTCAACTATTTGTTTACATTGTATTTACACGGCTCAGCCGCTGTCAAAAAATGGAAAGGTTTTTATTTGTTGCAAACAAACATATCAGTTAGCACTCATATAAAAGGGATATTTTATTTTCAGCTTTTTGAAGTTGTTTTTTTTAAGGTTCATTTTATTTATAAAGGTATTTTTAGTTTTAAGTTTTTGTTATGGATGACGCAGCATTCTGCAGGGTTAGTTCCTGTCAGGCCAACAGTTATGAACTGGATTTGGCAAAAAGGGACCAACGTGGAACTAACTATATACTTTACAACAAAAAAAGATTTTTCCAAATCGGTTCACAAATGACGGAGTTCTGAGGTAACAAACATACAAAAAAAAACATTTTTTGAAGTCAGTTAAAAAATGGATGTGGATGGATAGTTACTCGTAAATATGCACTTAAATAAATTGTTATTGCGACCATTTTCCTTGTAAAAATGCGTGACACCGTGTGAGTGATAAAGGTAAATCGGTTTGTTTAAATACATATTCGCCATTTCTATAGAACTTAAGAGTCACACTAACCTATTTGCCGCCATACAATCGGGTATACGCTCTCATTTTAAAACGGCATTCTGAAATAACATAAAATGTGACGGCGGCGGCGCGGCGTGTCTGTATCTTTAGGTATTTAAAAAAAGTAAACAAACTATTTGTACATTTTCGGGTAGTTATAACATTTATTACGGCAGTAGGCGGTCGGGGAGGCCTTGTACTACATGGAGGCGATTGAGGAGGCTGGCTCAACTGGACTCGGCTGGAAAGAGCTGGAAGAAGCCGCTCAAGATCGTGACAAATGGAGGATTCTTCTGCGAGCCCTATGTCCCTAATGAGGGATAACAGGAATGCACCAATCAATCAATCATCAACACATTTATTGGTTAGCCAACCAAATACAAAAGCGCCTGGATCAGTCACTGAACGACCTGACTTTAACCTACATTATTTGATCATGTAATGTTTTCAAATGGCTCCAGCCAGTTGAGGGTAGATTTTGTTTACTTTTATTTAAATAGGTACCTAAAGATATAGACTATATATACAGCATATACATCGTCTGCTAAGCTTAAACAACAGGAGCAGCATGAGGAATCCGCCATTCTGCAATTCCACAAACAAGTCCACAATCACTTATGTATTCTATTCAAAAGCTGTATTTCTTTGCCATAATTATGGTGAGCTGTCTTTTTTAGGGTTCCGTACCCAAAGGGTAAAAAACGAGACCCTATTACTAAGACTCCACTGTCCGTTTGTCTGCCTGTCTGTCTGTCCGTCTGTCTGTCACCAGGCTGTATCTCATGCTAGACAGTTGAAATTTTCACTTTCTTATTATTTCTCTATATTCTTTCTTATTATATATTTAAGACTCCCATACAACAAACGTGACTTTTTGCGTAAATGGTACGGAACCCTTCGTGCGAAAGTCCGACTCGTACTTGGCCAGCTTTTGAAACAATTGCAGCCCAGCGTGGCCTTAAGCCTTGGCGAACTACTCAACAGAAGAATGCCGTATGTCTCAACACGCTTCATGTAAAGTTACATCTTTTTTCGTGACAAGGGAACATCGCATATTCTCATTTACTGCGCGAGTGCAGGGTTTCAAGTTCTTACCCGAACTAGTACATACAGTGGTCTGTCGTGTTAAAAAAAGTATTAGCTTAGCACGTTAATTTATTTAGATATGTGTACGCGCATGTAACACCTCTGGAGTTGCAGGCATCCATAGGATACGGTGACTGCTTACTATCAGGCGGGCCGTATGCTTGTTTGCCACCGATGTGGTATAAAAAAAACGTTTAAGTAATAAAAATACGGTAAAACAGACTCCCTCACTTTTCAGCAAAAAGAGACTTGGCAGAACTGGCATAAGGACCATCATTCGACGCGAGAGGTAATATGTATATGTCGCAGTCAAAAGTGTGAACTGGTCAAAAGAACTTTTAACCGACAAAAACAGGCAAAACTGCTTTGGACTGAGCATGTTGGTCAAAAGTAGTAAGTACCTATTGTAGTGCTCACATGCTTCAATAAATCCGATCGAAGATGTTACTAAACGGCACGTGTACGAACAATATAAAGGGAAATGCCAAGGGGGTGGTGGCTGGCTACATCAGAAGCCAAACAACTTGTTATATGAAAGCGCCTTTGTACTGCTTCAATCGGAGATGAAGTCACCTGCTATTGACATGAGACAATAACTTGTAAGTGTTTGTAACAAGCTTGAAAACAGTTCATACGTTACTAAATAGTTTTAAACTAACGCTACAGATGTAGTGGATAATTGTTTTCTATCGTACTTTCTCGGAAACGTTCGTATTTATCATGCTACTTCAGTCAACCTTAGTACTTTTTGTTTGTACCAAGACTGACTGAAATACCAAGACACGTTCGTACATTTCCGTGAAAATACGATGGAAAAAAATTATGCACCAGGTACATCTGTACTAATGGTTACAATTCGGCACCAGCATGAACCTTGCGACGGAAGATATGGGTTTTTACCTTGTATTCCAATTGAGTAGGTACTCTGAAAATATTAGCTATTTTATACTAAAATTTTATTGCTAAGATATGCAGATTAATGATAAATACAACTGAAAATAAATGAAAATTTGACATTTTTCCGTGATATTATCTTCCGTCACAAGTTACGCGCGGCGCCCTATATTTTTTGGTCCCTTCTCTTTCCTGGCTTAACACCCCTTCTTAAATTAAAATCACCTTCTCAGGGGCCCGATTCAGATTTACCAATTACGGTTTTGATTTCATTTTGATACGAGCTTGAAGATGCTGATTGGTGCGTACGGAGTGAAGTGAAAGTCGTTTCAATCACCAAGACGATCGTCAAAACCAGTTCAAAACTATAACAAATTGTTAAATTAGAATTGACCTCTAATTTGAGACATTATAAAATCTACGGGCATTTTCACTTAACGCATTCACTGCCAGGGAGCGTGGCCTAGGAACAAACTTGTATGACGGTGGACACATGTGCGTCGGGGGCAGTGAATGTGTTAAAAATGTACCTACCCTTTCCTTTTTTTCGAAAATCCGTCAACTTTTGGGTTATTTCTACTCAGAATTACGAAGACTATCGATTTAAAAAAGAAAAAAATGTGTCCCAAAAAAAACGTTTACTTTTGTAATGCATTTTCACATACATCGTTACAAAATTGACACACGAAATTTGTATGAAAAACTGGGGATACTTTTTTTCTTTGTCGCATTACTCGTGCTTCTGAGTCTAAATAACCCAAAAGTTGATGGTTTTTCGAAAAAAGTAAAAGGTACCATTTTTTCTGAAAACCACTTACGCAGCTATCAATCGCGCCTAACCTCGGCAAGCGAATTGGAACATGCACCCAGCAAAACGAATTATCCCAACACCCGCTAGTTTTTATTGTAACTTCGACGGAATATTTTAAATCCCAAGTCGGTGAAGAGTCTGAGAAGATTTTATTACAATCCGATTGTTTCATATCGATTGCTCAGTGCTTTGCGTCGAGAAAATTGCAATTTGCCATTGCATTGTTCATAGAATAAAATGATCTGGTAGCTTCTGGCAATATTAAGTTAAATGAAAATACAATCAGGAAATAGAAAACTAGCATTTTATATAAACTTCATATACATTGAGCTTGAGTTTACTATTTATATTACGGAATAAAAATATTTTGAAATAGAAAAGTTTTAATTATGTTTCACATATTTATTAAGTACATACTTAAATGATACATTTCTAAATAAATAGCACACATATATTCACATTATTACAAAATATCACATCAATATTAAATTAAACAAAATACATAATGATATATATTTGTTATATTATTACTTCAAATTTTTATCTTATCCAATTAAACACAAAACCATTATAGCCATTTTTCGACCACTTCCACAAAAACGATTGATGATTGGCAAAAATAATGTATACTTACACACTTCATACACCTAACGAGTAAGCAAATCTGACGCGCCAAGTATATGTCGGGAATTGTGGGCGTATCATACTATCGGCAGCACATCAGAACCTTCAATCGTGGATGACGAGGGCCTTCAATGAAATACGATGTTCAACTCACAATCTTTACTGCACAAGACTCATTGCAAATCACAGCACGCGTTACGTTTCTTATCTTAAGCAAACCAGTGGATTAGACCCAGGAGCCGCCACAGACGTCATCTTCTCCCGTTCGTTCTCATCGTGCTCCTTCTGAAGATTGATTGACAGCATAACTTCAATTGTTCTGGACTTCAATTGTTTTAAGAGCGCACTCTATGACGTCTTGGCGGAACTGCGTCGAACGCCACTCAAGTGTACGTAACACCCTAGTTTGCTCTATTTGTCAAGGTTTGCATGACAAAACGCCTCTTGAAGGCGATAGATGGCACATTTCAGCCATTCTCCGACACGGCCAACCTGACATTGTACGGGTCCCTCCGTACGTTATCCATCCCCCTTTATGATTTTCACTGGTAGACTAGAGCGAAGATGAGATCTTCTTCTCCCAAAAGAGACTATAGAGCGCAGATCATCTGCACCACCACGGCATCCTGACATTGTATGCATCACTGCATACATCTGCGGACAGAATACAACAATCTGAGGTATCTAAGCTCATTGCTCGGCCTACCTGACCAAAGTAAGTTCCTCCATAACTTTTGGATACTGACAGGCAACTCAACTCAACTCTTTCAATAACACGGACATAGATCATTGTTGTGAATGAACAAGTTCAGCATCAGTAGCATCACGATATTCAATCAGGCCATATTTCAACGGAAATGGGGTAGAGATACATTTCGAACAATTCATTAAGAGACTTAAAATGCAACAGCGTGAAAATAATATCACCATAATCCAAACAGCGTGAAAATAATATCACCATAAAGATACAATACAAACTAGCTTTTAAATGAACCTCACCACAGAGATTCCCCTCAGTTGAAACACATCTTGTATTGAGTTCTCGAAAATAAATGGTTTTCCATATTTAACTGATTTTATGAACATTATCTGCGCACCTATTCTTTACTTAAACGTTAAGTATTCCCTAAAAGTTTAGTGTTCCCACTAATAGATTTTCTTATTTGATTTCATTGATACCTTGATCCAGATCTATTTGCCATTTTAATCATTACCTCAAAATGTTAGCTAGGATCACAGAAAACAGCGATGAAATTAGTTTATCCGTTTGAAAGATACTTGGCCGCACGCACACAATGGCCTCTCACCCAAGACGCGTGTATCATCTCCGTTATCTCATGGTTAAAATGTTTAGTAAGTTTGATTTAAACTAGTAGTTCGCCCCGAACTGAGAACTCGCGGTTCGCCAAAAAGTTAGATCAATTTAATGAACCTATTACTACTTAGTCGGCAAAGGATCGAAAACCGCATGTGATTTATTGCAAGGTCTGCGGAGCCCATCACAACACCATAGAGATTAAAATAAACTGTATCTGTGGTAAGCCGTTATCTTTCTTGTCAAATGTCAAATACCTATATTATGTTTATTTTTATCTTGTTAATTATTTAAAAATGGTAAACTTAAAAACAATATTATAAAAGCCGAGCACTTTCATTTGATACCAAACTCGACCATACTTTCTTGCAAATAAGATGACCAGAAAAGCAAGACCCCTCACAAATAGCTTTCTAGCCTTTTAAGCTCTTCTAACTCAATAACACCTTGATCGAGCCTGCTCATAATTTAATGACTAAAATACAATGCCCTCAACTACACGTTTACCCAATTTCATTTAAATTAGAACAAATTTACTTAAGTTATTGTGTATCAAACTATCCTCTGATAGCTCAGCTTAAAAACATCGAAATGCCGGGACGTGCCCCTAGCCAGCCGTGTGTTCCAAGTTGAATGTAAGAACTTCACTTCGCTTCGCTCGCTCGTTCGATCACCCGCCTAAGTATAAAAAGATTGAGCCAGGTCAATTGATTTCAAACCAGCTTTCTACCATACCCTGAATATTTTGATTAAATTTTGGCACCATTAATTATTTGTGTATTCCTAAACACAATCATTAATTCCATAAACAAAAAGAAGCATATTGTAATTAATCGACACGTAATTTTAAGTTTCGGAATAGGACTACGACAGTTTACTTATTCGATTCTCATATTAAATAGTTTAAACACGTACCAAAATTGCGTTCAGTTCAGTTTAAACCGACTTCTCTATTTTATTCCTTCTGTACGGACAACACATTTACAAGACAGCTTGAGAAATTTTCAAAACTTGATATATTATCAGGTAAGTCCAGTATTATACTTTCTACGAAAACCAAATTGTATTTTTTTTTATCGCTTTCATAATTTTTATTAAGAAAAAGGCAAGAAAACTTGATCATTATGTGATATTTACACACTGACACGACTTGTCTTTAGCTGACTGACACAATACTTCAAAAACCAAATAGCTCTCAAAGAGGTTCAAAAAGGTTGAACATGCATGAAATTAATAAAGAGGTTCACAACTCATTTTACAACGAACGATCTAGCGTAACAGGTATTAGTGGCAGAATTTCTATTCTAAATCAAACCGCTGTAGGTACTCAAATTTTGCTAACTTCTTTATCGATCAAACAGAAAATAAATGCGTTCGACTCTATTCGCTAAACATCGACAACTAGTTTCGTAAAAGATCATAAGGAACATTATAATTACTGTAAGGAGTACGAACAACTTTTTGTACTAGTTCCATAACGTGCGTAATAGCGTACGTAGTAACATACTTTAATAATTTTGGATAATAAGTGTAATAGACAAAGCGTTATTTTCCCTTTTTTTTCAAGTCTAATTTTTGCTGCCTTCTACCGAAAAATACTAAAATAGCATGCCAAAACCGTTCTGTCATTTGCCTTCACATTTAAGGGGAACAATAATTTTAACCATAATATGAGGAATTTTAAAATTTGTTTTAAATCACGTTGCGTGTTTTGTCCCTAATGGACGCACGCGCGCACAGCTTTGAGCGTCGAGCGAAAAACTAAAAATGTGTCTATCTGCACATAATCATTGACACGTTTTTTTTTCTTTGGCATACACACATAATTAATCATTAATACTTTCTTTTCACATACATCAACCAATGCCTACAAGTCAACACCAACTTCCAAATAACAGTGCCAACACCTTGGCTTTACAACAGCTTGGTTCCAACACACAGCTAGCCTCATCGCCCGGTCCGAAACCCCCATGAATTGCAGTTACGAATAGGACTGTGCCCTCCAGCACCCAGCCCTCAAACGCTTCTGATGTCGGGAATTGTGGGCGTATCATACTATCGGCAGCACATCAGAACCTTCAATCGTGGATGACGAGGGCCTTCAATGAAATACGATGTTCAACTCACAATCTTTACTGCACAAGACTCATTGCAAATCACAGCACGCGTTACGTTTCTTATCTTAAGCAAACCAGTGGATTAGACCCAGGAGCCGCCACAGACGTCATCTTCTCCCGTTCGTTCTCATCGTGCTCCTTCTGAAGATTGATTGACAGCATAACTTCAATTGTTCTGGACTTCAATTGTTTTAAGAGCGCACTCTATGACGTCTTGGCGGAACTGCGTCGAACGCCACTCAAGTGTACGTAACACCCTAGTTTGCTCTATTTGTCAAGGTTTGCATGACAAAACGCCTCTTGAAGGCGATAGATGGCACATTTCAGCCATTCTCCGACATATATATGTATAGGCGGTTATCACACTGATGTGGATCCGCACGACGCTTCGTTGTGCGAGAGGGACATTACTATCTATGTATAATTATTGGTGCAATAAAGAATATTTACTTACTTACTATATTATACATAGCGCTGACGCGCTCACACACCGGAGAGGCGTAGATCCGCATCAACACTATAACCATGTTAGCCAGAGAGATCAAAAGAGACGAATGCCTTGTACCGGACGTAGACCCGACGTAGGCACTGCCGGTGCACGGTGTAGATGGCCTTTAAGTACTGATGATGACCTTTACCTGTACTTATACGTAGTCATATTTATTTCGTTTATTGTTACAATCTAATACAGTGGGTTGTGTCCCACATCCCACAGGACAGATGCCATTATTTAAAAAACTGAACTAAACACCCGTTGACCACAAACGCTGTAAAGGGTTGAAAACGTCGGGATGAATTTTAAATTCTCTATACGCAGAGTGAGATTTTGCGTTTTCATTTTTTTCCATTCTAATATGATTAGGTATACCTAGCTCCACGCAACTACCAAAAATTAGTTTTTGCTCCTCACCAGTACCACAAGTAGCAAGGTGATAATATACCTTGACCGTGCTAATCGCCTCGCGCCCGCTGTTTCACATACGGCAGACATTGGCCTAATGGGATAATCGGGCCCTCACAGCAAGGCTGCGCCCGCACACTCGCGGGGACCGCCGCACCGCGCGCTAGCCCAATTGCCTCTAATGTACCACTCGAACCCGTATCCGTGCAATCATCTTAGACAAGAGTCCTTTAGTCTCTCCTCGTCTATCTGACGGGACGAAACCACAGAACAACAGTGCGCAGGACGCAAGCTGGTATGGACTAACCTCAAATAACCGACTTGGTCAAGCCACCATGGCCAAGAAAAAGGATGAACGCCTCCCGAACAATTCCATTCACAGTATATATCTAGATTGATTGAAGTACATCTGATCACGGACAATTGTCAGCATGAATGGAATAAACACCGCCGCGAAGCTAGCGGTGGAAGAGGAAACTCCAAATGAACCTAAAGTGACAAAGTCAGGTGTGCGGCAAAAGTTAATGCAAATCAGAGCGAATATTACAGTGGAACCTATAATCGCGTGTTATATTATGTCAAATGTGTTCTCCGGACTGGCTGTACAGAATTTAAATTTAGAGAAGGCGTGTCGAGTAAATTTAGGGTATAGTGATGAAGTGTGTTCAGCTCTGAACAAGAGACAAACCGTGAACTATACGCTGGAAGAGGCGGAAGTGCAGAAATTGACGGCGTCAGTGCAAGCGTGGAAGAATATCGTACAAACAGCATTTCCCTGCATACTAGTGCTGTTCGTCGGCTCGTGGAGTGACAAAACAGGGAAGAGGAAGGCGTGCATCCTACTCCCGATAGTGGGGGAAGTCCTGTGCTGCACAAGCTTCATTCTAAACACGTATTTCTTCTACGAGCTGCCTCTGGAGATCACAGCACTCTCTGACCTCTTCCCGTCCCTCACCGGAGGATGGATCACGGTGTGTGTCGGCGTCTTCAGTTACATCGGCGATGTGACCACCAAAGAGATGAGGACATTCAGAGTGGGGGTGGCCAACCTGTGTATGTCGCTAGGAATACCTATAGGCATGTCCCTAAGCGGTATTCTTCTGCAGCAGATAGGTTACTACGGTATATTCTTCATATCAAACTGCTTATATTTCACCAGTTTGATCTATGGATATATCAGGCTAAAGGATCCAGTGATATCGGACGAGAGACAAAAAGTAAGTGTCACTTTAATGTTTAATTTACGGAATTGTTTGGTATGAAAGCAATCCTGCATTGTCCTTTTATAATATTACTCGCTCAAAAGCCTTTTGAAGATGCTTTTTACCTTTGCTTTTAAATGCTCTCCTTGAGAAGAAATTGCACGTATTCAGTGTTTACAAAAGGTTAGTAAATCAGGTCGGAAATAAAGCGAAACGTAGAGATGCTTTATTCTTCTAGGCTATTGACCTTTTTGTGAGAGAGATTGTAGAATACATTTGTAAGTCTTCTTTATTATGTCGGCCCATTTTTACACCGAATGAGTTTCCTTAATATATAGGTATATATTTGAGGATAAAGTTTTCTTTTTATGATAATTTTGACTCGAAATAGAGGTCGAAGGAGTACCTACCTATTGAAGTATAATTACGCACGAATGCGTGCTCCACGTGGTTATATTTAGTCCTCTCATGGGTAAACCCACGTGGGTAGCTTGTAGCGCTTCAGAAACACGTTTAGATAGATATAACCTCGTATCATAATAATAATATATTACGTCACATACAGTCCTTTTTCCAATAAGAATCATACCCCTTCGTACAAAATACGTTCATATACCTATAATTTAACATATGAAACCGCAATGTGTTGATTGATGACATTGCAATAAAATATTAAAATGAAGCTCGAAGCTGTTCTAATGATGCAGTCGGAAGGTAGCCAAAAGAACTCCTCAATGGAAAAACTCTGAGTTAAGACTCATTAGAAAAGGTATTAGATAGTCCTGCAAAAGATGGTGATGGAAGCCCAGTAAGCAATAAAAGTGTATGTATTTTATTTACTTTACTGGATATTAGGTAGGTCTTGTTTCTCATATATATTATCAAGTTTTTCCTAACTTTTAACACAATGACTGGATTACCACTCTAATTTTTCGTTTCTTATTCTTGACAACTTTTCTGCTTTTCAGCTCACGTAACCTAATAGATTTATTTCGGTCACTATACGATAAAGCGTGTGTTAAGCCTGTCCGTCAGTTAGTCCTACGGCTAAGTGGTAAATTGCGCGCGTACAAAGGGGAACTCACACTTTCGCGACGCACACTATGTGGAAGTGGTAAATATGGATTTTTCCACATCAAACCAGTTTCCAATCCATCGTACAAAATATCATATTTCATCAAAATTACATTCGTTGAGAGCAATGAAGCCAGATATATTATAAATGAAGTCACATATTTTTATATAGGTAATTACCTAAGTAAGTAGGTACATACTTAGTGAAAAAACTAGGCTAATAAGTAAGGAGCGGTGGTAATTCTCTGAATTCAGGAATTGTTTTTTATTAGTAATAGAATAATAATATCCTTTGAAATATCTAATGTCATACGGTAACCTTAATATTATAATATAATCGCGTTTCAAAATATATTTTTCCGACCGTTCTAATACATTTAATTTACACCATTACAATAACTTTTGATCCGACAGCGTAATTTAAGTTTAAGTCATTCCTACAGCAAAAAATTCACAGATTTCGTGCCTCACACGACTATCGAGCACATTGGAAATGAATCTACGGAATTCGAAAAAATATTGTCGCTGAGCGACGAGAAAGTCTGGATAAGGAAAAAGTTACAAACTAAAACTACAACGTTGAATGATAATTATTTTATTCTTAGACTAACACAAGTATCCTGGACATAACGCATGTGAACAAACAAATTGCAAAATTTCCGCACGCGTATCCAAGTTTGAATAATTGTCGCCGTGGCGCATAAGTATAGGTACATATTTCATTTTTCGATTAATAAGCAGGATATATTAATGTTCAAAGTACAAGAAAATTATTACATGGCAAATCCGTAGTCAACTCGAGAAGTGCTGATCGGCAGCGGCCCATTTGCTGCAAGATATGAAATTTTCTTGACAGCAGTTTGACGCGACGAGAGATGACCATAACAGCGTTTGTCTATGTTGCACCAAACCTGAGTTCCAATAGGTACTACCAGGTATCAGCATCAGCTATCTTGGGTAATGCTCTACCATGTGCTCATCATGACGAATCGGGTGTCCAAAACAGCGTGTGCCTATGTTGCACCAAACCTGAGTTCCGCTAGGTACAACCAGGGTTCAGCATCAGCTCTATCTTGGGTACTACTGTCCTAAGTGCTCATCAAGACGAGTCGGATGACCAAAACAGCGTGTGCCTATGTTGCAACAAACCTGAGTTCCTTTAGGTACAGCCAGGGTTCAGCATCAGCTCTATCTTGGGTACTACTCTCCTAAGTGCTCATCGAGACGAGTCCGATGACCAAAACAGCGTGTGCTTATGTTGTATTAAACCCGAGCTCCACTGGGTACTGCCAGGGTTCAGCATCAGCTATCTGCTAGCAGCCGCCAGCAACATGCTGAGGTGAGACCATTTCGTGGCACTTTTTCTTTTTTATGTTTCTCTGTATAAGTTTTTATTTTCTCCCTCTCCCTCTCCCTCTCCCTCTCCCTCTCCCTCTCCCTCTCCCTCTCCCTCTCCCTCTCCCTCTCCCTCTCCCTCTCCCTCTCCCTCTCCCTCTCCCTCTCCCTCTCCCTCTCCCTCTCCCTCTCCCTCTCCCTCTCCCTCTCCCTCTCCCTCTCCCTCTCCCTCTCCCTCTCCCTCTCCCTCTCCCTCTCCCTCTCCCTCTCCCTCTCCCTCTCCCTCTCCCTCTCCCTCTCCCTCTCCCTCTCCCTCTCCCTCTCCCTCTCCCTCTCCCTCTCCCTCTCCCTCTCCCTCTCCCTCTCCCTCTCCCTCTCCCTCTCCCTCTCCCTCTCCCTCTCCCTCTCCCTCTCCCTCTCCCTCTCCCTCTCCCTCTCCCTCTCCCTCTCCCTCTCCCTCTCCCTCTCCCTCTCCCTCTCCCTCTCCCTCTCCCTCTCCCTCTCCCTCTCCCTCTCCCTCTCCCTCTCCCTCTCCCTCTCCCTCTCCCTCTCCCTCTCCCTCTCCCTCTCCCTCTCCCTCTCCCTCTCCCTCTCCCTCTCCCTCTCCCTCTCCCTCTCCCTCTCCCTCTCCCTCTCCCTCTCCCTCTCCCTCTCCCTCTCCCTCTCCCTCTCCCTCTCCCTCTCCCTCTCCCTCTCCCTCTCCCTCTCCCTCTCCCTCTCCCTCTCCCTCTCCCTCTCCCTCTCCCTCTCCCTCTCCCTCTCCCTCTCCCTCTCCCTCTCCCTCTCCCTCTCCCTCTCCCTCTCCCTCTCCCTCTCCCTTTCTATTTCCACCACCACAAGAATGCATAGATTGTCGAATAGTGCGTTATCTACGCCCGTCTCAAACAGGATAGATAGAGTTAGACCAAGAAAAATCTGCAGCGATTTTAAAAGCCCACGCAGTGCAAGTGTTATTCTGCCGTCATAATCCCGATAATTCACAACAAACACCGATAACGAACTCTGCGAAACATGAAGTCATAAATGTCCTGTGAAAAATGTCGTTCTGACTTTTTGACTATTTTAAGGTTAGGCTACAGGGCAAACCCTTAACCCGATCGTCTTTGTTTTAGGCTCAAATTGTAGCTGACTAAATTGTCCAGAGCCGTTTTTCTCAAATTTTTGATATCATTCTTCGTTTCCAAATTATCGAGCACCAAAATCAAAAATTCGGAAAAAAAATAATTTTATTTTCACTATTTCGACCATAACTTTTTTTGTTTTTGACTTTCTCGAATAATTATTTTTGCACCTTACAGCTCTTGTGATTATGCGTCTTTTGAGCCTATTTTTTAATATCATATCTTCACAACTTTCCGAGATATAAGGGGATCGCACTTTTTCGTGAAATCGGACCGTATACTGGAGCGAACGAAAAGACATTTCCAATGTCAAAAGTCTAGTGTATTTTCGGCAATTCCGCCCGCAATGAAAGTGCGTAATACATCCTTCTTACCTACGTTACGACCTACGCGTGTAAATTACAATGTCCGAGCCTCTCCTTTTGCGATTGCCGCATTGTGTTGGCGACATAAATTGTGGATCATTGTCGGATTGCGCGCCAGACGCGATCTGCCACTTTGCGACTTCGCAGATGTGCATCGAAATAGACGGTGCATGTCATGTGGTCAGTCAGCACTACAGATGTCTATGTTGGGAAAAAATTTCAAAGACTTATACAGCTAACCAGAAATTCATACCTTTTTTTATTTTTTGTAAAATTTTACAAAATTTCCGAGAACTTTTTAAGTTTTCCGACTTTCCACAAAGTGCACATCTGAATACGCATCCATAGTTACATAATGAAACCACTCGCCATTAGAGAAATTTAATAGAAGTAACATATCTCTCCAATTTGTTTTGAAAAGTATAGCTGCCACACTGTTTTACATATAAAGACGGATTTTTAAAAGCTATTGAAAAATGGTAGTAGTTTTGACGCCTCCGCTATGAATAATGCGGACTGTACCATCGGTAAATTGATGTACCATTCATATTCAAATGGATTTCAATCATACACAAATACGATTTAAAATTAACGTAATTTAAGTTTTAATGCTCTTTAAAATACTTACTTATTAGCTGGTTTGTACAGCAGTTTGTCAATTTACTAATTTACTTTCGCGATCGTAAAATAATATAAAAATGTAGACCCAAGAATGTTCACATTTACACCACAACATTCGGTATCATCGCTTTTCCGCAACCACGCATAAACCAAAAATTCTCGAATGCCATTCAGATTATAAAAATCTGTTATTGATTTATTGATGTGACATTATTACTCTTTATGGATCACGCTCGCGCTTGTACCAGTGTACATATAAGTGTATATGAGGGATTTGTTTAGGTACATAGTTAATATATGTCTGTGATAAGAACCACACACAGTATCTAGTAGGTAGAGGGTTTAGAAGGATGGACCTACAATTTCTATAAACATTAATTTTCTAAGTCTGAATTGTGTATAGTGTAGCAAACAATAGAAATTTGATACAAGATTTTGCTTTATATCAAGATGTTCTTACCTACGTGGAATAAAACGTATTGTTTATCACTACTAATCCCTACTTACATTATAAATGCGAATCTAGCTCTGTCTGTCTGTTACCTCTTCACGCGTAAACCGCTAAACAGATTTAGATGAAATTTGGTATGGAGATAGTTTGCTGCCCGGGGAAAGATACGAGTAAGATAATTTTTGTCAGTCATCATCATCATTAAATAAACGTAAACGTAAAGCCCGAAAAGACCCAAAGGGATATTAACTCAAATACATTTTGGCTCTAAGAAACCTTATCATACCTAGTATGGATTTTTTGGTGCAATGGGCAATATCTGCATGAGTTTGGAGTCAGTATTCCAAAATAAATCTTGACAGCGCAAACCAGGATTTTTACTACACGAAACAGCGCCATCAGATTTAAAATGCAATAATTCCAGAAGGCGACGGAGGTTCTGCACTTTTAACCATTTTTTTCAAACCTCATGTGAATCGGGCCTGACATATTGTTTTTAATACGATCAATCGACCCAATTTGTACAAGACCTCTCAATATAAATGTATCGTTACATGAAAAGAGCAAATTTTTCCATATGAATTAAACATATTGGTCTATTTTTCAGGAAACGCCAGTCGGATGCCGCGGCTGGGTGTGTTCTTTCTTTGACGCACGTCATGTGCGAGAGACACTCACCGTGGCGTTTAGGAGCGGGTCGCGGCGGCGGCGTCTGCGGGTATCACTGCTTATTGTGGTCGTGTGCGTCATATTTGGGCCACTTCACGGTAAGTATGATTGTTAACACTATGGTTACAAATAGTAAATTCTAAGATAACGAATTACATAGACCCTTACCGTAGCATGCAGGACTATCTCGCGGTAGCGCTTATGGTGGTGGAGTGCGTCATATTCGGGCCGCTTCACGGTAAGTATAGAAAACAACAAATGTAGACTCTAACTGTGGCGTCCAGACCGCGAGGGTTTGTGGATGTCACTTCTTGCTTACAATTTATGATCAAAATACCCTTTGCGTATAAGATCGGCATACGGCGGGGGCGTCTGTGACTGTAACTGTTTATAGTAGTCCAGTGCGTCACATTCGGACCACTTCATGGTAAGAATGGTTACTGTTGACACTCACCGTGGTGTTAGGGTCGGCTCGTGGCGGCGCCATCTGCGAGGGCCACTGCTTGAATGTAATGGTCGTGTGCGTCATATTAGGGCCACAGGCGTCATAGTTGTAGATTAGATTTAGGCTCTCATGGTGGCGTTCTACTTACTGTAAGAACCTTCAGACTGTTAAAGTTAGTCAGCACCAGCAGCCAGTGATATACTTATTCGCAAACAAAGCCAATATTTGTATTTCGGTACCTGTCATTTACAAACATCGAAAAAAGGACCCTCATTTTGGTTATTGATTGGTGTCTATTTGAGTTGAGATGTTCTTTCTGCAGGTGAAATGAACGTGCTGTACCTGTTCATGAGGTATCGGTTCAACTGGGACGAGGTGCAGTTCAGCATGTTCTGCACGTATAGCATCATCACCAACTTAGTAGGTAAGTTGGACGATTTACTCCCAAATCACCAATTTAAAATTTCGTACCGTAAAGTAAGCGGAGTTGAAGAAATTTTAAACTCTCTTAGATTATAATGATCATAATGTGTCATTTATTTTGCCGTTGCATATTTTCTGTCGATTTTTAAACTGACAATAGTATACCGTGGCTTTTAAATTTTAAGTGATGTTTTAATAAGGCAGGCGCTCTCCATAAAGATTTTCGTACATTGATCCGCCTGTTGCTATCTCTATTGCACGCGCTGAATTATATTGCTGTCGCGCCAATGATGCCAGTTGTCAGCAATGTCACTGCGAGTCTGCGAGCTTGACACTATAATTATACGCGTGCAATAGAGATAGCAACAGGCGGGTCATGCACATGTACAGTCGACGTCAAAGATATGTTTACACTTTTGCATCTTACTGCTTTGTAATCATCATTCGCTTGCCCTTATCCCATTCATTAGGGGTCGGTGCAGCATGTCTTTTTCTTCCATACTGCTTTGTAATAAGGCGAAAAATGTAAACAACTTTGACGTCGACTGTACGAAAATCTACGTGGAAATCGTAGGTATTCTCAAGTCTTTACTCCTCCGATCTTCCTGTCCCTTTGTCGCTGCCAGTCGGATGGCCTACTTTAACCTCATCTCATGAGACATAACCCGATGACATTAGCAATGTATGTACACGTATAAAGCCCAAACTCTATGTAATATATTTATGACTTTGTTCCTCGCGGAATTAAATGAGATTTTTTTGCAATGAGTGCTATTATTGCACCTAAGTACTTATGTATGGCGCGTGTGCTTCAGGTACGCTGTTCTCGATCAGCATATTCAGCGACTTCCTGAAGCTGGACGACACGTTGGTGGGCATCATCTCCTGCGCCAGCAAGATCCTCGCCTCCTTCATCTTCGCCTTCGCCACCACCACCACGGAGATATATCTGGGTAAGTTGCGAATATTCAGCGACTTCCTAAAGCTGGACGACACGGTGGTGGGCATCATCTCCTGCGCCAGCAAGATCCTCGCCTCCTTCATCTTCGCCTTCGCCACCTCCACCACGGAGATATATCTGGGTAAGTTGCGAATATTCAGCAACTTCCTAAAGCTGGACGACACGGTGGTGGGCATCATCTCCTGCGCCAGCAAGATCCTCGCCTCCTTCATCTTCGCCTTCGCCACCACCACCACGGAGATATATCTGGGTAAGTTGCGAATATTCAGCAACTTCCTAAAGCTGGACGACACGGTGGTGGGCATCATCTCCTGCGCCAGCAAGATCCTCGCCTCCTTCATCTTCGCCTTCGCCACCACCACCACGGAGATATATCTGGGTAAGTTGCGAATATTCAGCGACTTTCTGAAGCTGGACGACACGGTGGTGGGCATCATCTCCTGCGCCAGCAAGATCCTCGCCTCCTTCATCTTCGCCTTCGCCACTACCACCACGGAGATATATCTGGGTAAGTTGCGTAACATTATGCCATTGCAAAGTTGGTGCGACTTTCATAACGTAGGTCGTGGTTTCTGTTGGATAGTCTACGGACTTGAGAGATGTTCATAACACATGTTATGATAAACTTTATCTTTTAAGACTGTAGCAGCATTTTCAATTACACTCTATTAATCTTATAACTTTAAACGAGCAATTCTTGTATATCTAATCTAATACCTTTAAACGAGCAATTCTTGTTTATTTATTTATTTATTTATATGTATATATATTTTGGGGATCTCGGAAACGGCTCCAACGATTTCGATGAAATTTGCTATATGGGGGTTTTTGGGGGCGATAAATCGATCTAGCTAGGTCTTATCTCTGGGAAAACGCGCATTTTTACGTTATTATATGTTTTCCGAGCAAAGCTCGGTCCCCCAGATATTAATATTTATTTATATTTATATACCTACATAATTATATATTTCGGGGATCTCGGAAACGGCTCTTACGATTTCGATGAAATTTGCTATATTAGGGTTTTCGAGTGCGATAAATCGATCTAGCTAGGTCTTATATCTGGGAAAGCGCGCATTTTTGAGTATTTATATATTTTCCGAGCATCGCTCGGTCTCGATAGCATAAAGACAATTCTAATTTATCGATTTGCTATGGTTTAGAACAGGTTTTGATACGACCACATAGCACATTAATATACCTACCGGATGGGGTCAAGCCAAATAAAATTACACAATCGTAATTTCCAATCGTTCCGCATGATGAATTATATTTAGGCAAATTTTCAAACAATTCTAAATATTACTAAAATTCCTTTGAGAATAAACCATATTTAACTACGAAATATCACTCGTGTAATAATTTATTGTTTAGACAGGCCTATCAGTAGGTAATTCAGAATATCATTACATTTATATTTCGCAGAAATATGAACTCTATTCAATATTAAATAAGTTCTCGTTTCCCTTTTAAATAATGTGTTACATATACGAAGTTGGCGGATCAGAAGCTTATATAGGATTGGAATCTCTTGAAATCAGCGGAGAGGTTTAGACATTCTTGATTTGATTTAGTTAAAAGCCGTATTATATTTAAATTCTGACAGTTGTTCGTCGTAGCCTTTCTAATATGGTTCCAAATAACAAAATAATAAACGTTAAATTGTTAGGTTATATAAAATAGCTCGTGTCATAACCCAAGCCTCTTGTATTCTGGTAGGAGAAAAAAGAGTCCTGATATTTTCATACACTTTTCGTTCCGCCGTCCGTTCCGTTGCGTTTAGTCATAGCAAAGACATATGTAGCTTCGTATAAGATGAATAAAGTCTAAGGAAAAAACGTGCCTCGGAAATCAAGAAAAAGTCATTCTCGGATAGATGGCGCACACACCTTTAGCCTATTCTCGGCTAGATGGCGTGACGCACCGTTTCATATTTAACAATTTTAACACATATGTAGATATCAGTGAATGAACATGGGTCAAAATTATATAAAAATAATAAAATCATTTATCCATATATATAATTTTTTTCGATAGTTTTATACGTTTTCATTTTGAGTTTTAGTCGTGTGTCGATAGATGGCAGTAAATTTACTGTGACTACAAAATGTACTATGACAGGACCCCTCTATACTATCTATTCTCATAAGTACTTAAAAATACAATTACCGCTTACTTTGACTTGTACGGTTGTTTTATACCTTCGGTTTATTTGTTATAAGATTATAAGCACGTATTATAACAAATATTTATTTACCAATTTATATCATTTATTGGTTTGTTCACGTCTTCAACAATATCTATCAACATCGAACGTTGACACGATACGAGTTGAAGTGTTTACAATCGGCTTTGTCTCGACAATACACGTGTTACACATTCCATTGTTGAGTTAAACAATATGGGATGATCCGCTTAATAATGCTTGTAATGTTCACTCATATAAATAAAGGATGACTCACGCTAGACCGGGCTGAGCCCGGGCCGAGGCGTCTAACATGTCATTTTCTATGACGGCTTATCGGTGATCACGTGGTACTGTAAAGGTTTGCAACCTACAGCCTTTTTTATCAGTGACTGTCTAGTCCTAGTCACTCTAGGTATTTGAATTTAGAATCTGTCAGACGGAACGGGGGGGGATCGGCATTCCTAAAGAGGCAGCCATCAGGAGTAGTCGATGCCTGTTGATTAGCTAACCTGTAAGAAAATAAAAGATAACTAAAGTATTATCTATCTGTATTTAATGGTTTCCACATCCACCCTGCTAGCTCGTATCCCTTTACACTCTTTACAGTACTTTCCATAGAAAACGAAGCGATGCGCTAGAAGTTCCGGCCCGGCCGCGGTCCGCGGTCTAGCATGAGTTATCCTTAATGCTTGTAATGTTCACTGACATAAATAAGGCATATGCTTCACGGGATAACAATGAATTTACTCGATACTGGGTATACTGTGTAACTCGCATGAAGTGCACAGAATCGTAATGCACTTCTGCCTAACACACCCTCGCGAAATTCCTCAGAATGTGTGCGCGAGACGTGAATGAAAGTGAGTTAGACCTCGTCTTTAAGACTCGACGAAATTTGCTTTCTTAATACAACAGACCTCCTTTACCTTGAGTCCTCCTTTACATGACTCGTGAAACCGGCAGCCGCTATGCCAAAAAGGATCTTGCAAATCGCCGAGTGGGATATTTACACTCTGATAAACAACAAACAAACAAACTCTGATAAAAAACTGTTTCTAAAATGTTTTACACTGCAGACGTTCTTGTTTTTTACATGTAGAAAAATTTCAGTTATTTTCAAGGTGAGAGACTGTTGTTGGTGCACACGAAATATTGTTACAGCATCGATCGCTTTAGTCGCTTTTTAGCCAATTTTCTGTGAAGAATTTGTGATCACACCAGTAATAGTTTTTGGTAACATTGCTATAATTTTGTCTACTCTTACGTTACTACGTTAGGATGTACCTAGTCTCTTCAATTAATTGTATTCCATCAGACATATACATTTGAATACGTATTTGTTACAGCTCCACTGGTTGAGATCTTCAACGGAACATCCTTCATCGCCATGCGGTCCATAGCCTCCAAACTAGTTACCAGTGAAGAATTAGGTAAAAATAAGAATATTGATTATTTAACTCGTAGCCTGAACCAAACTATGTACTCTCATTTATATTATTATCGACAAGCGAATCTAACTAGCCTAACCGTCATACAAGTTTGTTCCTAGGCCACGCCCCCTGGCAGTGAATGCGTTAAAAGATTGCGTTGTTTTATCACAGAGTTCGTATAGCCCATTACTAACTATGCCAAATTTCAACCCAATCAAACATCAGAAACTGATTTAAATCTTTTTTCCATGATTTGCTTGTAAAAAAAACGACAAAAGGCTATATTCACATAATTTACAAATGAAAGCTTGAGCTCGGAGCCCGCGTGCCCGGAAGGCTGGCAGGGTTGCCGCGCTGGATGGCAACCCCTATGCGCTTGGCAAGGAATTAGCCAACCCTCTGGTCACTGATAGCATCTACAAGACGTTTGCTCAGTTTTTTTTTTAATAATGGGAGCTCCAGGTCGCCAGGGCTTGAGTTTTTCCACCCAAAACTGCTCAATGACGCAATACTTTGCACCGCTTGAGGTGTTCGGCCGTTTCGGCAGCAGCTCTAGCCCTACTTCTTCTTCTTTCTAGCATTTGACTCGGCTTACTACCACGGCTTGTAGGAGCCTGGGGTCCGGTGGGCAAGTAATTAAGAAGTATTATATTTTTAAGATGTAGTTACCTAGATCAAGTGTAATTTGCAGGTAAAGTGAACTCCCTATTCGGCCTGGCGGAAGCCATGATGCCCCTAGTGTACGGGCCTCTGTACTCCAGGGTGTACATGGCAACGCTCAGTTTCCTGCCGGGGGCGGTCTTCCTGCTCGGAGCGGCTATGACGGTTCCTGCTGTAGCTATATTTGGGCAAGTTATTTATGTTAACGGTATGATTCAGCCATGATGCCCCTAGTGTACGGGCCTCTGTACTCCAGGGTGTACATGACCACACTCAGTTTCCTGCCGGGGGCGGTCTTTCTGCTCGGAGCGGCTTTGACGGTTCCTGCTGTGGCTATATTTGGGCAAGTTATTTATGTTAAGGGTATGATTCAGCCATGATGCCCCTAGTGTACGGGCCTCTGTACTCCAGGGTGTACATGGCCACACTCAGTTTCCTGCCGGGGGCGGTCTTTCTGCTCGGAGCGGCTTTGACGGTTCCTGCTGTGGCTATATTTGGGCAAGTTATTTATGTTAACGGTATGATTCAGCCATGATGCCCCTAGTGTACGGGCCTCTGTACTCCAGGGTGTACATGGCCACACTCAGTTTCCTGCCGGGGGCGGTCTTTCTGCTCGGAGCGGCTTTGACGGTTCCTGCTGTGGCTATATTTGGGCAAGTTATTTATGTTAAGGGTGTGATTCAGCCATGATGCCCCTAGTGTACGGGCCTCTGTACTCCAGGGTGTACATGGCAACGCTCAGTTTCCTGCCGGGAGCGGTCTTCCTGCTCGGAGCGGCTATGACGGTTCCTGCTGTGGCTATATTTGGGCAAGTTATTTAAATTTATAAAGCTAGATACATTTTGATCCCTCCTCTGATAACTCCTTGACCTCCAGACTCATTTTTTCATGTTCCAACTAAAAAATTGTGAACGTGTGTGTTTCAATCGTTCCAGGAAATTCTCATTAGCAAAACCATTAATATGAGCGCTCAAAGACACCTATATATCTCATGCAATTGCTTTTAGTGTAGTAAACGAACCAAGTTGTTGTATAGAGACCCATGCATTAATTCCTCAGTCGATGAAATTTTGCTTGGTTATTGTATAGTATGAGCCGAAACTAACATATAAATATCAAAAAAAAAACCGGCCAAGTGCGAGTCTGACTCGCGTTTCTAGGGTTCCGTACATAATTCCGACTCACACTTGACTGCACATTCCTAATAGGTTTTCCTGTCATCTATAGGTAAAGAACTATTTTGTGAATTTTTTTCAAAATGTTAGACCCAGTAGTTTGGGAGATACAGGGGGGAATGGTCATTTTTTGGCTATTTGTATTTTCTTAAATAACTTCGAACCTATGTATTTTAAAATTATAAAAAATATGTCCATCTTTGGGTTACTAATTTACATATGTGTACCAAATTTCAGCTTAATTGGTCCAGTAGTTTCCGAGAAAATAGGCTGTGACAAACAGATAGACAGACGCACGAGTGATCCTATAAGGGTTCTGTTTTTTCGTTTTGAGGTACGGAAGCCTAAAAACACTCCTAAGTTAGGTATTTATACGTAAAAATACAAATCTGTTTATATATTTAACCGAGTAATTCCTACGTCCAAATTTTTTTTCCCAAATAAGTTATTGGTATTTCTGCTGGGATATTTTTTTTATATTTCATATATTGTTGCAATATGTTACATGAATATTTCCGGTGAAGACAAAAGTTTGAACGGAGCATTTTTCCGTAAAAATATTAACGATTTAAGACTTTAGGTATTTACTTAAATACTATTATTATTATTCTTTGGATATTTATACAATACTTTTTATTAATTGATACTTTATCATATTGTAAAGTTTTTTCTGGCAGAGGAATTACTGCGGGGTCCACTACCTTTATTTACTACACTATTTAGCCTGCAGTGCTCTGTAAGGGCTAATTAGTAGGGTAACGTCGACTATGTACGTACGTATCGTGAAACTGTCTATTTTTGCCCTCGATGGTGAATTTGCACATTGAAAAGAACATATTTACTTTTTTTTAGTATGTATGACGAAATTTTGGACTACAAAGTCCTGTTTTGTTTAAAGTTCATTCACTGTCCTCGGAGTTCGGTCGGAGTCGGTCCTTAACTCATTTTTTTTTGTTCCAGCTGGATGTATTTTGAGCAGAAAGAGGACAATCGTCTCGCGGCCGCTGAAAATGCCAATAAAGAAGTCTAGATTCTAGACTTGAATAAATTGTACAACAAAAATTTGTCCATTGTCCAAACAGTGCAATTTAATCGAAAAAAATCTGACATGCTGCTTTTTGAAATAATGCAGTATTAGCACATCTTGCTAGACATCATACCTACAAATTTAAAGAAGGGTATAGTAATTTTATATTTTTGGTTTTGTGCGCCTTTAAGACCAGTGTTTGTTTATATGTTTAAGTGAGAGATATTTAATAAAAAATACTTGGTTAACGATTCCTTCTGATTTTAATTAAATTTACCATCTGCATTATTTTCGTATCCATACTCAAGTCAACTCTTTAATTGTTAAATTAATTTAATAAAGTCGGGCCCACGGCTTTTTTTTAGAATATCCTTCTTTTGGGAAATCGGGTAGTAATGTTAATAATTACAATAATTAGAGCCTGTCGTGTCCCACTCCTGGGCAAAGGCCTCCCCCCAATTACTGACAGGCTCCAAATAATAATAATAAATAAATTTATGTCACAGAACGAATCGATTGACACCTCATTTATCAAAATCGTCATCACAAACGTCTTACTGTAAGTCGAGAAAAACATAAAATTATATGAAGTAATGTTTTTCCTCTCTAGATGTGAATTACCTATCAATCTTTTAACAATAGCTGCACTCATACCTATTGTATAACTCGGCGCCATCGAATATTAACCATCAATATTATCATTATCACATGCTTGAATTCAATACGAGTAAGTTTATTCTCGATCCCAGTCGCTCTAATGTTTGTGAACGCATTACTGTGATATGGCTACATACTGCAGCACAGTTTAAATATTTACACATACTTAACTTCGTCTTAGGTATTGAAATCCAAATAATAATGAAACGTATGACCAGAGGAGGATGAGGAGGGCAAAAGAGGCCGGGGACGGTCTCCAACTAGATGGAGCAATCAATTAAAAGACGCCCATCCTCTACCGACTTTTGCTTGGTCGTCAGAGACGCGATGAACAGGCACCGTTGGAGGCAGATCATAAAAACCAGGTGTGGAGCATCCACATCCACCGATGACCACGATCCTCAGTCATGAAGGAGCGACCACAGAGAGAGAGTATGACCAGAACGGGATTCAACCCGCAACTTTGGTTTCGCCAATACGCTTATTCTCAATCGACTTCGATTCAAATGCTCTTATCTATTGAGCGTCCGCCATTTTCATCCTTTGATAACAAAATGAAAGGAACATTCTATGAAGTCGGATAGTGTTAAAAATAGGTACTAAAACAATTTATTTACCAAACTAACTTTAATAACAATAAACTTATAAAATATTTACAACAGTTTCACACAGGTGTATTACTGTGTCGAGAAAACTGTGGAGCATTAAACATAACTAAGATAAAATGTATGCCAACAAGATGCGCAGGATACAGATTTGATACAAAGAAGCAAATTTTAATTTAGGTAAATTGTTATCTTTTTATTTGTTCACCTTCTGTTATTACTTTTTACGTATGAAAAATTAAACACAATAAAAGTCCCGTTGTTACAGAAAAAAAATTGAAATTATAGGTACCTACTTTACTTAGTTGAAGTCCGATAAACAGTCGTGCTTAGAAATACCAGTATACTGACATACTTAAGCTGTGACTGTTTGCTTACTAAGAGTCAAACAATAGTGCATACAGCGACGGACCGGCCACATAACATTCAACATCAGTCTCTGTCTATTGAGTGGTGCGGGTGTGTATACTAGGATGTGAATTATCGTTAGACAAATCGGCAAACAGTGCAAGAATAATCTATTATTTAATCATTTTAAGCTATCGAATTGGATTAGCACTATGGAGACTAAAACGCAAGATGACACGACCGAAGAATCGCCTTTAAAAAAGGATGTCAAACAAATAGAACAAATGACTGTGATAGAAAAATTGAAATACATCAAATCGAACATTACTGTCGAACCTGTGTTAGCTATGTTTGTTATGCCTAGCGTTCTTGCCATATTGGCCACGCAGAATCTGAACTTGGACAAGGCTTGCCGAGTGAACCTGGGTTTTGGGGATGAAGTGTGTACCGCGCTGAGATTAAGAAAGCGAGCGAACCATACGTACGAAGAAGACGAAGTACAGAAGTTAATAGCATCTGTCCAAGGATGGAAGTCCGTTATCCAGACAGCTGTCCCGACGGTCCTGATGCTTTTCGTCGGGGCGTGGAGTGACAAGACTGGTAGAAGGAAGATCTGCATGCTCATGCCTATCATTGGAGAATTCCTGACCTGCGTCCTTAACATGATAAACACGTACTTTTTCTACGAAGTCAGCGTAGAATGGACGGTAGCTATGGAAGTTCTATTCCCGGCCCTCACAGGTGGCTGGTATACAATGTTCCTGGCCACTTTCAGCTATCTAGGTGATATAACTTCGAAAGAAACTAGAACTTTCCGAATGGGCATTTTGAGTTTGTGTATGACCGTTGGTTTCCCTATTGGGATGGGTTTGAGTGGAGTCTTATTGAGGCGTTTGGGGTATTACGGAGTGTTCAGTATATCGGCGAGCCTGCAGTGCGTCAACTTCTTCTACGTTTATTTCTTTTTACAAGATCACACATGGCTTGAGACCAGGGAAAAGGTGAGTACCTACTGCTCTGCTACTTCACTAAGACGGTTCATGAAATAGTTAGTTTGTAGGTAGCTCTTGTTATAGACCACTTTTAGTTTAAGTCTATTTATTTAAAATTCGTCTGAAATCGTCTGATATAGACGAAAAGGCCTATGATTTATTTAAATATTAACTACTCAACATAACAATCGCAGTCTTACACTGTCAGTAAACAACCGTCATAAACATGTCATAAACGACAGTTTTCATTTTCATTATTATGAATCATTTGTTAGAAAAATAACAGGTATATTTAGTAGGTAAGCCTTAAACGACTGTTATTTTATTTTTTATTTTATTTTATTTTATTTTTATTTCAAATACATGACACGGCATTTATAAGTTTGAGGATAGGTACTAGTTAGGTAATTAGATTAAAGATTTACGTAGCATATTGGTTAGATCTGATAAATTGCTAATTATTAACTAACAGAAGAAACATTATCAGTACAAATGTCCTGAGCAAGTGAGACCTATATTTTTTTTCTATAACCTTTGAAACCTTGATCTCCAGTTGCTACCATACGCAAATTATATTATGAGTAATTGCATTTACCGTGAGATAAGGTACACACTAATACACTATGTTGAAGATGTAAAACAAATTAGTTGTATTTTGCCTAATCCCATTATTAGGAGCTGTAAAACTGCATACCTCCTATGATGGGACAATTTACATAATGATGCTTGCCATGCCGTAATTTCATGTTTAAACAATATAGCAGTAAAATTTAGTAATTTCCTCCTCAAGTGGACGTCGTCGGTCGCTGGCAGCTGGCAGTCGCCCGCAGCAGACGGCAAAGCAGACCTAAATACATGTATTGTATATCCCCCAGTATCATCTACAGCTCCCATTTCATTTTATGTCAAGGTCCAATCTACGGGTTGCACCGCCTTGTTGCTGGATTTTTTCGATTTCGCCAGTCTAAAAGAAACACTTGGCATAGTGTTTAAAAAAGGAGAAAACAACAGGAGACTGCGGATCTGTCTCATTCTTACTGTCGTCTGTCTTACATTTGGACCTATGTGGGGTAAGTTTTTGTGAGATGGGAATAGATTACATTGGTAAAACAAAATGTATTTCTGAACATTTAACAAAAAGATAATATATATAGCTATACTTAAGATTGAATAAATGCTCATAATTTATAAATTTAATTCTCATTTGTAGTATTAAGAAACAATTTCGGTTTTAAAAAGAATCCCAAGATTAACACACACTTAAGACACTTATTAAGTTTGCATCTTCTACCGACTTTTTCTACCTTATATCGTTTGCCCCTAACATAACTTACGTGACTCGTATGTTTGACCACTTAATAGGTATGTTACTTATAAGGAAAATTCTCTTAACTAAACTTCACAACTTCGCGTGAAAAACGGGTAATGACAGCTAGGTAACTGGATATGATTCAAATATCGGTTTGATGTCAGGTGCACGTTCCAATTGGCCTGCTAGCTGGTGGTGACCGTACTGATTGACAGAGTCACGTGTTTTGTTGTTTGTTTACATTACTTTAATATCAGAACGGACTATTATTTAGTCGCATATCACTAAACTTAATGACTGTCAAATATGTATTTTATTGTGGTCGCTTATCTTCGACGTTCTAAAGTATTTGCTATGAAATACTTAGTTTCTTTCGTGCAATCCAAGCATGAATAGTTTCTTACCTCAATTTACATGCTGATGCCAAACGCATAAATATATTAATTCCAA
Source organism: Cydia splendana (assembly GCF_910591565.1). NCBI lineage: Eukaryota > Metazoa > Arthropoda > Insecta > Lepidoptera > Tortricidae > Cydia > Cydia splendana. The sequence goes on from NC_085968.1 coordinate 5,038,467, forward strand.
CTACCTACTTCAAAACGTCGGCTAATTCCGAAAATCACCCGTAATCTCAACATATTAGAGTCCATATTTCGACGTAACTACCCGACATTCTTAACTTTTCGGATTGATCTTTACATTGGACGCGAATTCGCACACCGCTCTGATGTGCGAGCGGAACATCGCTATTATACGTGCATACCGCTCTCTCGCTTACACACCGAAGCGGCGCGCGGATCCGCCTAAGGCTTCATCACACAGGCGCGTTTACCGGGCGGGGCGTGAGCGGGTAGCGCAGCTTTTACATATATAAAACGCTCACGCCCCGCCCGGAAAACGCGGATGGAACCTTTAGTAGGTATGATAACCACGCATGTCTCATAAACGCTCGTTATATCGTACGTCAACAATTAAGTACCTTAGCACTTAGATAATAGAAAGCAAACATTGCGTAATTTTCTCACAGTTTTCCTCAATAATATCTTAGTATTTGTATGTTTACCGATGACCGATGGTAACACTATATCTATCTACCTAGCCTAGCGATACCACATTCACTAGAATACTACCTCTAATTATGTGCTAACATAATGGGCTACGTTGAAACACAATTTTCACCTCAGCAGCTCGGACAAGGGTACTTTGCTTCTTAAAAACAGTGAGCAAAATGCGATTTTGCTCACTAAGTCATTTTGTCTCACTTAGTGAGCAAAATCGCATTTTGCTCACTGAGTGAGCCAAAATGAGTGAGCAAAATCGCATTTTGCTCACTGAGTGAGACAAAATGTCATTCAATTGACCTTTATAGTCAAATGTCATTTCAACATGCGGGGTCTAATACAAGTTCGATATACTTCCTGGGTTCTATTATCTCTGTCCCTCTAGGTATGTTCTCACTGCTTAGGGTGAAAAATTTTGTGTACTACACGAGATTAAAGTTATTTACATCTCGTGCGCTTTTGAATCCCTTACTACGCTCAAGATTCTAAATTAGATTCACTCGCTGCGCTCGTGAATCTATTATAGAATCTTTCGCTTGCACGGGACTCAAAATAAGCACTCGAAGAAATATCAAACTTTGATCTCTTGTTGTACAAATAACTATTAAAATGATTCTTCATTAAACACGTTTAACAACACAGAGTTAATCCAAAAAATGAAACCCGCAATTTATGTGACATTTTTGTAAAGATGGTCGAGTTTAAAAATGTAAAATTAAAAAATATTTATCACCTTTATTAGTTTCCTCATCTTATAAGAAGAAGAAAAATGTATGTTAACCATATACAATACAGCCGTGAGCTTGCTACGTCACAGGGCGCGCGCTTTCTGTATGGGGTGCAAAGAATATAATACTCACTAGGAGAAGAACGATAACTCCATACAAAAAAATGTCCCTTTCAAAAGTTCGTTTATACTACTAGCGCTCTGGTAGGATACCATTGTAATTAGAATTGACAACTCGTTTAGCCTAGCGGGTATTGGCAGTAATCCAGTTCAGGAAGCTAATGGTCCTGGGTTCGAATCCCGGAGAGGGAATTTCTTTTTGTATTTTTTTCTTTTTTGTTGGGGTCAGGTTTTTAAGAGCCCATCAACATGCACACTAGCGCCACTACTGAATACATTAAACTAGTTTTTATGTTACTGGATTCGTCAATCTACCCGTCCAAAGTTAAAACGGCCGTTTTTGTTTTGAGCACATAGATCGACAAATCCAGCAACTTAAATACTAGTTTGATGTATTCAAAAGGTACTTAAATACACAATACAGTCCGTAGCGGCCCCTTTTTTAAATTTAAATAATCACGATTATTTAGCAGTGGCGCTAGTGTGCACGTTGTTGGGCTCTTAAATTAGCATATCACAAATAAATAAAAAAAATACGTTAAAAGATAATGATTAGGTACTATATTTAGAAATTCGTCAAATATAAAAGGTAACAAAAAGTTACGTATTAAGATATAAATATTTTCATTCCTATTAGCATTACTGTATATATGTTAGGAGTATTACATATGAATACATACATTGATATGGCAAATGGTTACAAGTTGTTATTACATCTATCCGGTTATCGGACATTTTCTGCTTCACAGCTCCGCGCGGCGTTCTTGATCACCGGGAAACTAGTCTGGATATGCGGCAGATACGTGCCCTTTGAGCTTTTTCCAAGAAATCATATGACGGCCCATGATTATAATATATTATTATCTCACGCTCAAGCCATCAATTTGATTGATTCAATTTCTAAAACAAAATAGTCACAAATTAAACAATATAATCTAACTTCCTAATTACTAACGTCGCTAATTCCTAGGGTCTAAATTTACCAGCTCAAACAATGTGAAGTTTTACATCTATGATGAATTTTGATTATAATTTCGGACGCGATATAACGTCCGCGGGTTTACGGGGATAGTAAGATTAAATTATTATATTTGAATTTGGTAATTTAGTACGCTCATTTTTATTTAAATATTAATATATTTCTTACCTTGAAATTATCGCTGTTTCTGGTTTACTACAACGGTTTCCACACACATTAGGGCTTTTCATAATCCGGATAAGAATTGTTGATAAAGTCGCCATTGCCGGATACAGCAAGGAAGGAAGAGAGACAACGGTTTAATTTTAACTAAGCCTGTCTGTGCGAAGACGCATTTAGATATGTTGCTCGTACATATGAATAGTTTTTATTTTAAAAATTAATAGGAACCTAAATAAATATATTTCAAGTGAATAAATCGTTTTATATGAAAACTGATATGATATTTTTGCGTTAAATTACTTTACTGACAGCATTGACATTACAGACTTTTGTAATGACCTATGTTCTTACCGGCCAGACCCAAATCAAGGCCTATCAAAGAGGCCTATTGACAAAGTTTTTTTTTTTAATTTTATTAAGGAGGGTAGAGGCACGTCTACCCTTCGTAGATTTTATGAACATAGACAAAGACAAACTGAAATATAATAGATAACAATTTACATATATCAAAATATAAATAATAATTTACATATGACTACTTCATAAAATACAAATCAAAATATATTTGATAAAATAATTTCATTTGTTCCTAGAAATCGTATATACAAAGCCAGTTCTAGCAATGTTGCTGTAGTAAAATATTTTTATGTTAATTACTGGCAATCTCGTCTGGGAACGGACAACACATATACAATTTTGAAGGGTCACATCGTTTCAAGGAAGTCAATAGGCCTTGATGGGGTGTTATTCGGTGCGGTCACAGAATAAATAATAGTACTAGGTACAGAAGACTCACTCTCTAACAAAACGCGTCTGTTACGATCAGCACAGATATGGCCGCTAGGTGGCGACAGCGCCACGCGCGGCTTATGGCTTTCCCCAAAATTGGTGTGGAACGGATGTACTTTTAGCTACCTGTAGCAAAGCGACGAAATCGCGGAGTGAGCCACGCCTGGTGCGGTGCGCGCGGCGCATTTCGCGCAATAGATAGTCTGCTAAATAAATAGTGGTCGGCTTAAGAAATCTGTTTCTTAAGCCGACCACTGACTAACAGGCCGCCGGACGATATCGGCCTGTCAGTTAGAACAAAAAATTTACAGTTCCGAACAACTGACCGGCCGATATCGTCCGGCGGACTGTTAGTCAGTGGTCGGCTTAAAGACACATTTGAATCTCACGGGAAGTAGAATCGATTCACATCTTCCAAAAAATCATGCATGCAACTTTGCTTACTATGTGATGTTAATGTGTACTAAATATAGTTCCTAGAAACCAGGAATACCTACTGGTGTATTAATATGTCAAGCTGAACTTTACAAACAAAACGTATCGCTCGTTTAATAGTATCAGGATTATATTCAATAATGGACAAGTCCTGACACAAACACGTAATTAAGGCCGGATGCTGCGCACACGTCAATTTTGATTCATCAAAATTCACATCCATATAGACAGTGAACATTGCTTGCACCAATGTACCGAGTATGTTCTTGGCGAACCAGCATATACTCGTACATATGTATTATATTATATCCTTGAGATCTGTAACTGGTTTATGTCATTAGTTTGTAATAATTGGTAATTTCGAATTCAATCCGAGTATTTCCTTACGTTTATAAATTTAATGAGCAACTTATAACTTCGTGTGTACATTATTAAGTACCTAACTAGGACCAAGGAGTATATTTATCGTCACCCAGTGCCAACAAAAGTATTGTATTTTTTCAATATGGGTTGCAAAGTGCGTGAGCCAAATCGTCGGGTGACAAGCAAAAGTCACTAAATAACATCATTGAAATTATTGGACAATAAACCGTGTTACAAGTGTAATAAAGTGCATTGTTACTTAAATTTTTTGATTGTACTTAGTGAGTTTTGCTTGTCACCCGACGAAATGTAAACTTTTATGGCATGATATTTTCATATTATTTGACAGCTATTACCTAACTGTCAGATTAGTAACAGCTCCCATATCCACTAGGGTGGCGCCATAGTTATGCACGTAGCGAATACCTAAATGCGTTGTAGTTACTATACTGATGATAACTGTATTTATAATTGTTCCGCCTTTTTCAGGAGAGCTTAGTGTGATGTACATATTTATGCGCTACCGTTTCAACTGGGATGAAGTCAGATTCAGCATCTATTCTACCTATAACTTCGTCGCTCATTCTGCGGGTAAGAGAGAAGTATTTTTCTCCAAAACTATATAAAGCTCATATAAAAATACCCATTGACGCATCATCATTTTCCATTTTTAGTGTTCCGTGCAAAACTTTGACCACGGAACACTTATTTTTATAAAATATCTGTTTTCATCACACAAATAAATGCCTTTACCGGGATTCGTCCATCGCCAAGGCCTAGGACCATCGGTTTCATATATAGGTAGGAGCACTACCAACCGAGAGCCCTAACTACAATTACGCTAATCAGGTTTATTTGTAAAGGCAATCAGCCTCGACAACAGTATGTAGACATATTTTCTGTCAAAGTATTAATTGATTATTAGTAAATGATACCAAATTAGGTTTCTGCTACTTTAACATTCGTCGAAAACCGATTATACCAAGTCTGTTATGCGAAAAGCGTTTCGGACTAAGGTATGCCAAATAGAGGGAACCCCCCACCGCCCACGACCATACCATCCTGTCTGTATTTGCACAGACGATAGTACAATAATTTGGTAGGTATCATCGAGTTGACTTTGATGGAGCTTCGGTACCTATGTAGGTAGGTACGTAAAACTAAAGATGGCTGTTTTCAGGAACGCTGTTCTCCATCAGCGTGTTCAGCCGGAGGCTTCACGCCGACGACGCCATGCTGGGGATCATATCCACCTCCAGCAAGATCCTCGGAGCCCTGGTCATGGCGTTCGCTAGGAACGATTATGAAGTGTATCTATGTAAGTGTTCAGGAACGCTGTTCTCCATCATCGTGTTCAGCCGGAGGCTTCACGCCGACGACGCCATGCTGGGTATCGTATCCACCTCCAGCAAGATCCTCGGAGCCCTGCTCATGGCGTTCGCTAGGAATGATTACAAAGTGTATTATCTATGTAGGTTATTATTTCAGAGAATGTTACGCCTAATTTATTTTTCCAAACTTAAATTATCTATCACAGAATATTTAGCTCGCAAACCAACGTTTACCAAATTCCACTGTGTATCTCATCATCATTATTCAGCGTACGTTCCTAAGTCGTTCGACATTCGACGTTCAATTATACTATACCTACTATACTACTGCTACTATACTTAAAATACTATACTATCACGTTTAACGCCCAGCTCAAGAAAATGTATTTTTTAGTTCTAAAGATCATGTATGTTTCCAGGTCCCCTCGTTGAGATCTTGAATGGAACATCAGCCATTGCTTTGAAGTCCATAGCCTCCAAGCTGGTTTCGTATAAAGAATTAGGCAAGTTTACATCTGAAAATCCCCTTCTAACTGACTACGCGACGCAAAGGCGTAATGTGTTTAACTTATTAAGTGATTATTGTTACTAGCACTTTGCTCATAAAAAAGGTTTGGTTGGCAGTTTTGGAGAGGTTTGGCGGGAAGATTTGGAAGAAGAGCCAATTTCTAACCGAAAAGTAGCAGTAAACTCCAATCCAAGCACAACTCTTGAACAAGGTCTTGGTCTGTTTTCAAGCCATACGCATACACTACATTTGGAGAAGGAGTACCTACAGTTACAGGAGTTGTTCCTCATTGTGACAGAGATGCCTTGTTCAAAGAGCAAAAGAGGGAGCTATGCTTGGAGTTTTTTCCAGTTTTGGATGACTCAAGGTGACAGTCCATTTCCAACGACAGCAGCACTACCATTCATTTTACTATGGAAATTGACAATAACACCGACGCGTTCGTAAGTACTAGTAGTGCAGTTGCGGTCAGAAATGGAATGTTACCCTCACGGAGAACGGTCCGGGTCCGGGTACGACCTCGGATTCCGACACTTCGTATTCTGTAGAAAACATCACGTGATTACCGATCACCGTTCATAGAAAAAGAAGTGTGTCATCCTTTAATCTAACCGTGGCTCTTGTGTTACAGGCAAGGTGTTCTCACTCTTTGGTGTGGCCGAGACGCTGATGCCTCTTATCTTCGCGCCGCTGTATACCCGAGTATACATCCTCACGCTGCACGCGCTGCCGGGCGCCTTCATGCTACTCAGTGTTGCAGCCACGATTCCTGCGTTGGGAATATTCGGGTGAGACGTTCGCCGGTGTGCCAAAATTTAATTTAAAAGTAATGAAGCAACGGGCATTTAAGTAAAACAATTTAACCATTCAGCTAAGTTATAATTTTAGGTCATTGGGTAAATTGACATTTATTCAGGGATAATTCTCAGCATTACAGCTAGCGCCAATGCGCTGTAAAATTAAATATGTAAAGCTATAGTAATACAATTATATGACAATAATTAAGCTATAGTGATATAACTTTACGCTCCCAAATTAATAGATTCATGAAAATAATTTTTTTGATCATTTGTGATCGTCTTTTGTGGGGATCATTAGATCAGCTCGATAATTCCTAACAAATTATTGTACTGCCAGGTCACGACCATAACAAGAGAGGATGTTATGGTCGTGGCCTGGCCGTGATCATGATAACATGGTACCTCCTCGCAATCTAAAACCATTATTAATAAAATGTAATAAGAAGTAAATACTGGACTTCTGAATTTGTAACGGCAACAAACGGCAATGTCGATAATTTGCTTTTTAATTTCAGATGGTTCTACAATCGGCACAAAAAAGACTTGAAGAACAAAAGATCAGATTGCCCCATGACTCCGCCTGCACCTGGTGACGTTGCTATAGTTCCCGCCTAAACTCTGACGTAGGATTCCTCCGGAAATATCCCCGTTCATATCCATGTTATTATTCCCATAATTGGGAGAAGTCGAATACATTTTATTCCAAATTAATGTTTGAAATGCTTGGCTTTATATTCTCTGATAGTTTCTTGGTTCAAAAATTGTCTCAGTACTCTCAGTAATACATCTCGCCGGTCTTGCTATTTGATCTACTATAACCAACGTTTTCCAATTAATGTTTCATAAACTTCGTATTTGTATCGGAGACAGGTCGATACGTGAAACTCACTAATTAATATTTACAAAACTTGGCTACGAGCTCGGACTATCGGGTCATTTTTTTATAGAATATAACTGTGACTTTAAGAATCAAGTTACCAAAATTACTGCCTATTTTATATGCCGACATTTTTGTAAGATAAATAATTTGATATTTTAATACTTACTTTGTTTTATTTTTTCATCAAGAACATCGCGTTGAATCATCGCGATGAATTTTTGACAAAGTTGATATTCATGAACGCTATGCAATGTTACGAATTGAAATTGAAGTTAGTCAAATTTGCCTCCATTGCAATTTTAGCTTTATTGCTGAAGGTTTTATCTGGAAACCCTCGATTAGTTTAAAGCATACATTGATTGCGGTTGGTAAAGTCATCCAGCCATCACATGTCGGAGTGGCCATGGTGCTCATCATTGCGACTGTATTGTCCAGATGTTAAAGTGCATTTTGCGATCCTTTTGTAGGGTCCAAATAACGCTACTTTACCTACTTTACATCAATTAACCTTGAGGCCAATTCAAACTTACATTTTGACTTAAATAATTTTGAAATATTATCTAAATGATGTCATTTTGTTTTCATTTGCCCGCGTGTTTCGGTCGCGCCAACACATGTACGGGACAAGTTCAAGAGAAATACATGCGCGAATGTATTTCGCTTGAATCACTTTGATGTCAAAATGTACGTTCAAATTGGCTTCCTCTGTACGAGTATAATCAGACAAAAAAGAGTAGAAATTAAAAAGTGGCAATACTGTAGTGTCGTCCCTTTCAAATCAATCTATAACGGGTGTGGCCTGTAACACGAGCAAGTAATTAAAACATAGATTGTACTCCTCAAACGGTGACACTTTTGTTCAACAACTTTTAAAAATTATGAAGTATTTAAACTCCCTATTTTTCATACAAAATAAATATTATCTTCAATGGACGCCATTGCCACACCATATCATTGTGATTGACGTTGCTTGTCACGCCTTAAACATAACATACATTGCGTCTAAAAGGCGGGATTCCACCAGTGTGCAGCACTGTGCGGCACAAGCATTTTTGTACTGAATATGCTTGTGCCGCACAGTGCCGCACACCGGTGGAATCCCGCCTTTAGAATAAACTTTAAAATGTCTTAAAAATCAAACCACAAGTTATTTTTAAAAGTCGCTGAACAAATGTTGGTCAGTATGAGGAGTACCGCCTACAGTTTAATTTTTTGCTCATATTACAGGCCACACCCGGTATAAAAAAAACGGGACGATACTACAGTACTGCCACTTTTTAATTTCTATTCTTTTATTGTCAGACTATAGTTACCTACATAAGTTTCTAACCACATGTATACAAACCAACGGATGAATAAATAAATAGACAACCCGTAAATGAATAAGGCAACGGAGCGTAATAACAACTTGAGGTAATTATATTTCCTATGACACTTAGTGCATACTAAACCTAATAATATCCATGACATTTAGTCCTTAATCGAATCAAGTAACTGGCATACAGGTAATCGCATGACATCCAGACACTGAATATAATTAACATTATAGCTGGATTGCGCATTCCCGGCATTCTGATAAACTCGTAAATCGTCGCAGTTAATAACCTTTTTTTATAGATTTTAAAAAAGAAATGGGCAAAACCACTTTGTCAGCAGAAAAAGGCGCGAAATTCAAATTTTCTATAGGAGGAAAACCCTTGGCGGGTTTTTTAAATTTATAATATTATATATTATATACAGTGATCGTACATTTTCCAGCGTTTTTGGTGCAGCAGAGTGGTGTAAACGGAATTGGTATAGATAATTTCAACTGAAATGGTAAATTAAGGTTAATATTAACGTAATTAACGCTAATTAATCATTAGGGTTGAAATTATTTATACCATTTCCGTTAACAACACTTCGTGCACCAAAAATGCTGGAACATGTACGATCCCTGATTATATATGTAGGTATATTAGTGCCCAAAAAGGAAGTACACAGGAGATCCTCTGGACTTACTTAAGCTAAGCGAAAACGCAGCCCATTGGGTGAAGAATTTAGATATTCATTTGTAAAGCGACCATGAATTGTAATAAGTATGCCATACGACTAAATAAATAATAAATACATATTAGTAGCTGCATAACACAGCACATTATTGTAGCCAATAAATTATCATTAAAATCCTTGACTTCCTAACACTCGGTAAGAGTAATAAGAGGGCTGTAATTTAAAACAGATTAGCGACAAATATGGCGGAGATGGCCGGATGAGGAATGTGCGTTAATTAACTCTAAGACAATCGCGTACGGAGTAAATTGCTTGTTACTCTGTACCCTTGCTACAACAAAAGCTATTCCAGTAGGGAGACACTCCTGACTTCGGGCAAACTCGGCTCCGTTCGGCTCAGCATTGCTCCGAACAATTATTAGGTTTGACACAACTTGACGTCCCTTTGCGTGCACGACCACAGATAAGATAATTACTTGAAGTTTGACAGCCCTAAATAGCCGAAAGGGATAGTGCCATAAGTTAGAAAGGGATATCATGATTCGACCCTGAATCTCTGTCAAACTTCGGTTTTGTAGGCAGTGTCCTTTCTGTACGTATAAATCGGGCTGCTTGGAGGAGGAAGGAAAGGCGTTTGCCCAACAGTGGGCGCATACTCGCTGAGGAAGAAGGAGGAGAAGTAAATGAGACATTCAAAACTTGCTAGCTTCCACTGGCCTACAGACATCCCGAACCCAAATGAGTAACTCTTCCAAAAACTGTAAGACAAACGGCACGCGTGCAAGTGAGAGTAACGCCCTGATTTGCCTAAATCTAAATAACGAGCGAGTTGTGCCATTAGGGATTCCGTGTTTTGTCGACTCGGAATTAATGCCCCAAGTTTTTGAACTGCAGAACTGTACAGCCGAACGGCATAGAAACGAGATTTACTTACTTATATATTTTGTTGAGGGGGGACAACTGGAGGTGGGGGGGGGAGTGCAACTGTCAAAACGCTATTCACAATTACATAGCTTTAACCAGCATTTCATAATAGCAAGAAAATAATTTAACAAGAACATTTATATTTATATCGATGTTAAATCGCGTATCCGAATAACTCACAAGTATCTTACTTACGTGACGTGCTTATTCTTTGGTTTGTGGCATCACACACTGTACAAGCCTGAGCCAGAAGTTCTTAAGCTTTTTGTGACTTATTTACGTTTTGTAATCCTCTGCGAGTGGAAAGTCGTAGGTTCGAATCCTGGTTCTTATTCTGGTTTCTCGACATGTATTGTACGAAATATTATTTCAAAACTTACCGCGATATTTTGTAAACCACGATCATGTTTTACACACTTTAATCACAGTAAACTGTTCTTTCATTCCATTTATAAATGTATTGACTGTTATGCCACAAAAGAAAATAAATACATCTTACAAAAATCCTATTGAAAATCCGTCTTCCTTTTTGTTATAGAGATATTTTTATATTCATATTTAAGTTTAATAGAGTCCATCTAAACTGACTTTACAGGCATTTTCAAGTGAAAAATTGAAGGAACTGCCTTTATAAACGTAATATTTTAATTTCATGGGAAGAAATTATAGGAATTAAACATTTATACTGGTGCTTTCACATTTTATCACTGTTAAAGTCTGTGCAGGATTATCCTCATTGTATTTACTTAAAAACTAGCGTATTTATTTATTCGGAAACTGATCGTTTTGCTCTGCACAAGCTAAACTGACGGTTTTATCTAGTTTCATTGCGGGCAAAAAACCGTAAACGTCGCTAACTAGGGGATTAATTACCGGCAGTTTACGATTCGCACTAACGTGCACTCGGATACGTTTACAGCCTGTTTACTGCCCTATTAGGCGGTTATTCCGAATTTACCGAACGAGTCAAACGCTTAAGAATAGCGACTTTAACCACAGACTGCCTTGGTTTAACACGTTCACTGCGGTAGGGGGTCGAAAAACCCCATTCTCCTATAGACATCTGATCAGCCAAAAATGTATGAAACAGCCATTTTTTTGTGATGTCAGGGTTAGTCCCATAGTAAATGTTGGTCAGTATGACATATAAATAAATTATATTCTCCTCACAAAATACCTACGGTTAATGGTTGAAATAATAAACTGGCATTTCAACTTCGCCAAATCGTCCCGAGAAAATCGCTCGGGACCATTTAATTAAGGTTTATTGATAACTAGCTGTGCCCGCGGCTCCGCCCGCGTGGAATTCGGTCTGTTCTGTTTCTCTCCCTCTCCCCTGGAGGCGGGACTTGAAGTAAAGTTGACAGATGGATATGCTAGAGGACTGTAGTCCAGATAAAATATTTTACAATTAGGTACCACTAAATAAAACTACACTCCAAAATCAATAGTTTTTTTCGCCGTTATTCAAATTTTACACGTGATTTAAACGACAGACACCTACTACGTGTATATCGGACGATACAGTAAGGTATACGCGCGCGAGCGAAAGCGAAGCGGCCTGCCTGGCTAGAGCGCCACTCACCGTGGTCTTCTTTAGACTCCTGAGGAAGACCACGTGCCCCTTGTAACCTCAATGCGTTGCGAGACTTTCGCGAATGATTCGATTTTTTTTGGGAAGGCATGGTAATGCGTATAAAATGCGAGTCCCAAATCGTTTGACTCCGCAAACGACCAGTGCCGGATTAAGATATTTGATGCCCTAAGCATTTCTAGACCATGGTGCCCCCTCTCCCTAGGGTCATCAAGATTATATTGATTTTTTTTGGTAAATTGAGTGACGTTCATTGCCGCATTAAAGCTGAGTATGGAAATCAGTCACATCATTTTATCACGAAAATTGACAGTTCTGCAGCAGTAACGTTGCAACAGAGTAATGCTGCTGCAGTTGCCACCCGAAAATCACCTTTATCATATCTCAGAATGTTATTGAAAACGCGAGCGAAACGAGCGCGAAAATTTTTCGATATAAAAAACGCAATTTGATAGACAGTTGTACATGTTTAATTTTAGTCCCAACCAGGCGCGAAAAAGTTTGCCCCTCCTTCCTAAGTAGCGCCATAAGATTCAGGGGCAAACTTAAGTCAATCGAGTGTTGTGGCTACCCCCCCTTTTAGGGGTTGAATTTTTATAGCCTATAACCTGGCCGGGGATTTTCTCGACAGATTAGTAAAGTTTTCATCAAAATCCGTTCAGCCGTTTTCACGTGATGCGCGTTCAAATAAACAGACAAACAGACAAAAATTCTAAAAACTGTTGGAACGTGTTCTGTTATCGATTCTAAGTATCCCCAGCCAATTTTTTTTCGAATATCTTCCATGTACAGACTTTCGACCCTCTTCAGCTTTATTATATGTATAGATAGATATAGATAGATAGATTAAACAGGAGTAATACGTAATTAAATTAAAAGGGTATTTAAACATCCATCAACATGTGTCCATAACCTGTCCATGTTTCGAAATATATGTAATATATTCTCTGATGTTCAATTTTCCAAAGATTTTTTTGCCTGAAAGGATTTTTTCTAAAACCGTACATTTTTCAAAGCTTCTGAAAATCGGTATCAAGTAGAGGTCTGAACCACGTAGGTATAGTAAGATTCGACAATTGAATAATGTATTAACGAATACTATCCTTGGTAGAGCAACACCTATTAAGTTAGGTTAGATTCGAACCCTTGTAAAAATACATATTTTCGACAATTTTTAGAGCTCCGCACAAAACTATTCGCGGAGCTCTTATGGGATCACTTCGGTCTTGCAAATCGTTTAAATGCGTTTTTCTTTAAGGCCGTTTGATTGAAATAATGTTCTAGAACCAAAACTAAGAAATGGTAAATGTTGTATTGGAGGTAATTCTTCGGAAGTATGATAAAGCTGTCAACAGTGACATTTCTGGCCCAGAAATGAATCAAGAATGAGCTCACGGTCTCATTGACACTGGTTTTGTCTGAAATATCGACTCGTTTGAAAGCGTTATATTCCCAGAACATAGGCAGTTGTAGGCCTTATAAAAATAACGGCCGGTTTACTAGTAAGTATACTGCTGGCAGTTAATGAAACTGATGAATGGTTTGTGGGTAAACTTGGGAACGTTTTCTAACTTAAGGCTGGGAATTATGACCGTTTACCCCTGAGGGCCTACCGCGAACCACTGTCGACGTGTTGCCTCTCTGTCGCACATGTAAATTCGTACGTAAGTGTGACAGGAAGGCAACACGTCGAACGTGGATCGCGGTAGGCCCTCTGACCCTCGCGGGGTAGGCGCTCCAGCAACGTAAGTAAATAGGAGCTATGAGCAATTTATTTAGTACTGACCGGACGTAAGTATACCTATGTGTAATTTGTAATTTTTTATTTCGTATAATAAAATTAATAAATAAGTGGATAAACATAACTTATACAGCCTCTGTGGGGTGTAAGTAAGGCTCGAATCATTATTTCCATTTGTTTAAATGAATTCTGGGCAGTTAAGTTGCAATAGGTACACAAACTAACAACCGTGCACTATTATATGCTGTCATGTTTGATTTCTTAAAAACATGGAAACCGTGGTCAGTGGTCAGGTTAGCAAAAACGAATACTTGACAAAATTAAACATCGGCAAACCTGTTATGTAACCAGTTGTGATGTACCTACTGTTTGTCCATAATGTTCATACGTACCTACATACTGATGTAATTCCGCCGCCGTTCTCCAAACGAAGAGACCTAAGTATACCCGACACATTAAAAAAATACGAGTTAACCTAACCCATCAGCAACACCAACACCCAAACCTCATATCAACGGACAATACGGACCGTAGCCCTTGGCGCGAAGCCAAATAAACTTTTTGACACAAAATACATTGTAGCGGCCAAACTGGGAGCAACTTAGATTACATGGCGGCGCGGGAACTTGGATTCTGGATTCACTTGTTGGAGTAACTTGACTCCACGTCGTTGTGTGAATTTGGTATGGTCTTTCAGGGTCTGCTATCGAAATAATATGTAACTACGCCATAAAACTGAACGTCGTGACGACGTTGACTGCCCAAAGGTCAAAGAGTAATAGAAATCACCAACAACCAACCACACATTTTAGTTTTTAAAAAGTGCTGACGGGTTATATTTCAATTTATTTTTTTTGTTGGCGTTGACGGTCTGGGTTTTGTTATTTCGTTTATATCTATATTTACAGAGATGCTAAAGAATCCAAAATACTTAACTTCCATGAAAAGACAATTCTAACAAATCCAAACACAATTGCGTTGTTTTTAGACCGGGCCGGGCCCGGGCCGAGGCATCCGACATGCCATTTTCTGTGTCTGATCGCTGATCACGTGGTGCATTCCATAGAAAACGAAGCGCCGGAAGCTCCGGGCCGGCCCCGGCCCGGTCTAGCGTGAGTCAGCCTTTAAAGTAACTGGAAAATCCAATCCCAGCACGTAGTACACACTTTGCGTCTAAAACCTAGCGAAAATAGCCACTTAGTAAAACATTCCGGCTCGCATTACAGCAGCGAGCGCATTAGCTGCAAGTGGTTAACGGGTGAAACACGGTTACCATAAGGCACCTAAGTATTTTAACTCCTTTTCGAATATCTTAAATTATCCTATTTAAATTTTCCCTCGATTAGCAACAACGTATTTGCCATATTTTTTTTTTAATCATTTATTTACATATAATATATATACAGTGGTTATATATGTATTTGCCATATTATTATGTTGAACTCTATAACATACTGGCTTCTGTCCGCGACTTCTTCTGCGTAGAATTAGTATGTACATACCTATATCCATAAACCATACCCATAATAAATTCCACTCCCTTTTCACTCCCTTAAGGGATGATTTCCGGGATCCAAAATATCTTCAACGGTTCGCATTTATAATATTACTGTTGATTATAGTTTAATTTAACACCGAGTTGGGCCAGCGTGGGGACTATAGCCCAAGCCCTCTTGCGAGTGAGAGGAGGCCTGTGCCCAGCAGTGGGACGTATATAGGCTGAATGATGATGATTAACACCGAGTTATCTAAACTTTTTGACCCTAGAGCCACTTTTCTTCTAAGATAATTTGCGCTGTCGTTGTCGCGTACCCGAATTTTGACTCTTTCGCTTTCTTTTTATAGGACCGAATTAGGTATAAAGGCTCGCGGACCAGACGTGGTCTGCGGGCTGTATCATAAAGATTCCTAATAAATTAATAGGCAATCTGTCAATAAAATGGCTGTAGTAGCTGATGAAGCGTGCAGCGTCACCCAGGCCTACATGGCGCCGTTTCCTTAATTATTACAAAATGGCAAAAACAAAAAAAATAACATAGTTTCCTCGTGGCTGTTCGCCTCTGTACGTCACAATTTAAACGTTAACATCACGTTAAACAAGAAGGGAACCCCATTAGGACGTCCGCTAGCTGGCGCCGATGCACGCAGCGGGCGCACGTACCGCAGGTGCATCGCACGTGTCCGCGCCAGTTAGCGTTGCTCATACTACTTTTCGTTAACCCGCTCACCCACTCCATGCAACCGTGCCAGCTAGCGGACGTCAATAATTGGGATGCCTCAAAAAAAAATCTCTAGGCTATCTGAGTGTCCCACTGCTGGACAACGGCCTATCCCCTTGATTTCCACGACTCCCGATTTGGTGTTTCCTCCGGCCAGTTGTTCAGGAAGCTGTCCTGGTCAAATTTATATTAATCAAGTTAAAATACTGTAGGTAATACTTTAACTGCAACTTTTACGAACTAAGTAGGTATGGTATTAACTATTAAGTAAATAAGAATGCATTAGCTACCCCCATGAAAGCGTTTGGAAATTGAAAGTGTTTACTAAAAGCGCGATAAAATTATATGATATGAGGTCATAACTTCGCTTGAGGGCAAAACAATATTGCAAAGGCATTTTAGCAGTAAGTTAATTATATTACATTTCATATCAGTGTTTCATTTTCGCAATAAGTTAATTACATTTTTTAATACCTATCAGTGTTTTTCGAATGAAACCGACCTGTTGAACTGGCTGTTGTGAAATTACTTGTACGGCATCAGCGCCGCTGACATAATATCTGTCAATTTTCTTGATACAATGAGGGACGTTCGCCGCCACATTAAGGTGACAGTCCATTTCCAACGACAGCAGCACTACCATTCATTTTACCAAAGACATATATTAATTCGTATAAGATGAATAAAGTCTAAGGAAAAAACGTGCCTCGGAAATCAAGAAAAAGTCATTCTCGGATAGACGGCGCACACACCTTTGGCCTATGCTCGGCTAGATGGCGTGACGACACCGTTTCATGTTTAACAATTTTAGCACATAGATATCAGTGAATGAACATGGGTCAAAATGATATAAAAATAAAATCATTTATCCATATATATACACTTTTTTGATAATTTATACGTTTTCATTTATAGTTTTAGTCGTGTGTCGATAGATGGCAGTAAATTTACTGTGACTACAAAATTTACTATGACAGGACCCCTCTATACTATCTATTCTCTTTGGTATCGTCGTGCAGCTGCGGTCAAAAATGGAATGTTACCCTTGCTGTTACGATTACGACGTTCAATCCATCACTAATTTTATCAAGAAAATTGACAGAAACAGCGCAGCGGCGGCATCTACGCCGCCGCATAATGTCGCAACAGTAATGCAGCTGCAGTTAATATCCGAAAGTTATCGTAGAAATACGAGTAAGAGTGGTTGATAAAGTCTAATAAAAATTCGTTCCCCGAATTTGACAGCTGAAATAGGCCGCTTCACAGGTCCATACATTACCTATACGGTAACTCTGGATGTCAAAAGTCAATAGGTACTTTACAATATATGTAGTTACAAAAACACATCTAGCGCCGTATTAGCGCCATCTAGTTTGGCTGTCGAATTCAGGGGCACGATTTTTTTCCTCAACTTTATACCTGTTCTATTGGTGTTTAAATTTTTAGGTACATATTTAGGAAATATTCGATTAAATATTTTTTTCTTCAAAATTCCAAAGTAAAAAACACAATCGAATAATTGTCATAAGAGTCATAAAGTTCAAAACAATATCGATATTTTGTAAAATAATAAGTAATTGACGCCGCAACGTCGTCAAAATATCTAACAAGACAGTAAATAGGCAATAAAATATTTCCTCCATCGCGATAATGTGATTTTTATACTTTTTACGGCCAATGCCGTCTGGCGAGGCTATATTAAACCGCCCGGAGCAATAAACGCCTTTTTTTAAGGAAAACACAAATAAGCTCTCCGAGATGCCTCCATTTAATTTGTGAATTTATAACGTACTTCATAAACTTGTTGATTGTCTGGTATTAAGTAATTTGAGCCATTTTTTTGTATTTGTTTTGTTTTAATAGATTCGTATTAGTAGTTTATGTGACGTTAGATAATGAAAGGAATTAAAATTCGAGTGTGGATTTATGAATCGAACTAAGTGAGTTTCATAAAAGGATCAGACGGGTGTTTAAATGCCTAATTATGTACAGTTACATAGGTACAATGTTTTATCTACACACATAATATATTATAAGTCATCCTAAATAACTGGTATAAATCGGAGGCAGTGCTGAAATTCGTAGCCGATAGATTTTTCTCAAATCAAATAAAAATGTATAAACCTTAAAACGCGATTGGGCCATGCCATTTATGGCTGTTCGATTTAATTTTCTATCGAGCGAACTTTATGTAATCGTATAGCATTTATTAATATCAAACATTTTTAAACTCCTTTGTGTCTTCCTTTATCGGAAATTAAACTAGTAAGGTAAGGTAAGGTAAGACAAGACAAGGGCAAGACGCAAGACAAACAGTATGAGGATTCCATACAAATGTTTGAATGAAAGGAAAGAAGTCAAAGTCACCCCCCTTACCTTAACAGATGTATAGAAAATATCACAAATGGGCCTAAGCAAATCTCGTCATAAGATTGTACATAATTGCAATAAGCAATTTCATTTACCGCGGGCACCACGGCTATAAATTGAATTGCATAGATCGCATTCTGGATATTCGTGATTTGAACAATTTGCTACATCGCCAAACCAATGATTTCTTTCTTACTTAAATCTTACACTTCACTGAATTTTAGCGTACCTAATACATTTCCAATTTCGCCTCGCCTACTTAAAACGTCCTACGTTGATAGAAGATGTAGTGAAGCTACGACATTTAGAGCTTAAAGCCGAGATTTCTCGGCAGATGCAATCTGCACCAAACCACTTCTTCGCTCGCTGCTTCGTTTCCCAAAAAGCCTAGTTCAATTACAGCTAGTCCCACATCTAGATTTGATTCGTTCGACATCACAATCCGTTCACCGCGACTATTGAAAAACGTTCTACAGTGGTTGCCAGGTGCGGTGGAGTTTTATTTTGCGATCATTCAACATCTCCTGAGGATGCCTCGTAGAGAGGCGAAACACGTGTCGAGTATTGTACTTTTGATGGTGGTTTGTTATATTTATTTGCGTATTTATATTTGCGGTGGGAGGGTGGGAACATAAATTGCATGTAAAAATACGCAAGTAAGTATAACGGGTTAGCACTGATTTATCTTTTCGAGGATTAGCAAAGTAATATTTTGGTTTTAATTAGAATGGATTTGCGCAAAGTAACGCCTGATTCTATTCGCTATCATTTTATTCGTAATTACACCATCGATCCAATACACTATATATGTGTATATGTGTAGGTAGGTGTCTATTACGATACACAAAAAAAATGTAAGACATACAAAGTGCTGCAAAATATAGGTGTTGTGGCCGCTGTTTGGACAGCGGGCTTTCATATGTAACGGTTTGTCAACAAGGGCCTACCGGGAAACGCGAAAATCGAAATTTAGTTATCTGCCTCTTTATCGCTCGAATATGCAATAGCGATAGAGAGGTTAGATAACAAAATTTCGATTTTCTTGTTTCGCGGTAGACCCTCAGATTGTGATGGATTGTGGTAGTGGCGCCCCCTACGCAGAGTTTTGCGTAATATTCCCTATTCGTGTCCACTGTAGCTGCGCCGCCCGGGATCGAGTTAATTTGGCAGCTATCACCGCCTGCGCGATCGCACGTAAAATTGGCCCCTTCCCCAATCCATTAAGACCCATTATGCCGTGCAAAGATTAAAATCTAAGATGGCTCATGGGAACAGCGGTGTGATGACTGAGTAAATAAAAAAACTCAGAAAAATCTTTTCTTTTTCTTCCTCGCGTTATCCCGGCATTTTGCCATAGCTTATGGGAGCCCGGGGTCCGCTTGACAACTAATCCCGAGAATTGGCGTAGGCACTAGTTTTTACGAAAGTGACTGCCATCTGACCTTCCAACCGAGAGGGTAAACTAGACCTTGTTAATTTCAGAAAAATCTAATAGTTAATAAATAAAATAGCTTTAAAACCTAATGAGACCCATGCACACGACGCTGAAAGAACATAAAGCCAGAGTAATACATATAAATAACAGGTCTTGGGTTCAAAATTACTTTCAGGCAATTTGTCAGGAAAAAAGTGTCCCGTTCGGAAACAAATGGGTCAACCTTTTTGGGAGGAGCGGTAATTCCATTGTTTTCGTATACATCTAAGTGGGGCTGTCGATTTTGGCTGCGGCGGTTGATAAATCGATGTATTGTCTCAAGTTCCTGTAGTTGAAGTTTCTGAAGGATGCTGTAAATAACAGATGACCAAAATGAAAAGCGGCCACTTAGGGCCACTTGCGCCATTCCTCTAACTCGGTGTTAACCGGTTAAACCTGGAGTTATATGGTTACCAGTACAATTTTTGACATTGGGTTAACTGTTTAACCGCTTAACCCCGGGTCCCATCCCACTAGGGATGGTGGCGGGCAAGTGGCCCTTAAAATATAATGCTGTCAAACCTCTGAGGCATAACAATATTTGATGTTGTCAACAGGCGCGCACTTTGCGCGCAGTACTTAAGTAAGTCGCTCGAGGCACAATTGCGTAGGGTCATTTTTAAGTGCTAGTTAGACTTCTATAGTTATTTATAGTTCGTTGGATAAAACCAGAAAACTACCTAATTAAAAATACCAAACAATGCTTCTTGCCACTAAGCTATAAAGGAACGTCATTTCGATGGTGCTCACATACAGGGGCGTATTTACCCTAGGGCCATCCGGGCCATGGCCCGTGGTGCCACCCGGATTGCATTTTCTTCCTTGACTTCTGGGGCGGCAACACGTATTGGCGTGGAGCGCCAAATTTCAAAATACGCCCCGGCTTACATAGGTAGGTAACTCATAAAAAACACCTATCAAGGCGCTCCATACTCACGTTTGTTGTATGGGAGCCCCACTTAAATATTCATTTATTTTATATTTAGTAATTTTGTTGTTATAGCGGCAATAAAAATACATCATCTGTGAAAATTTCAACTGCCTAGCTATGACGGTTCTTGAGTTACAGTCTGGTGACAGACAGACAGACAAACGGACAGACGGAAGGACAGCGGAGTCTTAGTAATAGGGTCCCGTTTTTACCCTTGAATACGGAACTCTAAAAATTAAAGATCACAACATATAACTCCACTACAATACGCCATTTTTGCCCGGACGCACTAAGCGAGACTGAGAAGTCGATTCTAATCTAGCACGTTGTTATGGTTTTGATACGACCTTGGCGATCGCCTTGGTGCTCAACTTTAACTTTTCACAAGCTCGTATCAATATAAGCTCAAAACCGTAACAGGTTTTTAAATCTGAATTGGACTCTGACAATTCCGAAATGTTCGCAATAAAACGCATGCTGCATTTTAAAAACTAGCTCTCGATAACATGATACGAGTATGAATAATATTGTTCTTAAGGAAAACAATTTACAATTGAAACCTGGAGGTTTATTAAGGGATAAACACAAAAACAACTTTATAATATATATCACTTGACTTTATTCTAAGTTCGAATAATACGATTTATTCTAACTTCAACTTCACTTTAAGTGTTTACAGTTTCAATCGATGGCGACGACTGACTACTCCGGGCAGGAGGGCCGTGTTTTATACCTGATTCTGGCAATGTTGCCGTACCCGCAAAATTAAAAAAAAAATGAAATCAATCAGAAATAGGGTTTTATACTGTATTTAAAATAAATTATTTTACACCATGCATGAAATAAAGCACCAGATAATTATTAGAAAAACGCAGATAGAAGTTATTTTTAAACACAAGTTCTATTTAATAAATCGGATAGAAATATAAACAGTAGGTGAGTTGACCGAGACGTCACGATGTAATGTTTCATATAAATTCCATATTTAGCAAATCGTTTTGACAGTTCTAAAAAAGTAACTGATTTGACTAGTAGGAAAATACCCTATTATTACTTAAGAAATGGGTAGTCTGCCGTGGTTGTTACACAATGGAGCAACACCTCGCCCACCTCATACTTACTCGTATTTATCTTACGCGCTACGGTTAATCTGAACCCAATTACTTTAAAACGCGGCGTACTCGTAGTAGACCCCAATATTTTTATGCCGGAGAAGGGCTCGATATTTCAATTGTTCAGTGGACCGACAGAGTTTATAGACGCGGCACTGTGGGTTGAAAACGAGGTGCCGCGGACAAAGGCAAACTTATGATATTTGGGATTTTATCTTATTGAAATAGCTTTGAATAACATTTACAAATATTTTGAATATACAATCGGAGATAGTATAGAATTACATCATTAATTCCGTGTTCTTATTTCTTTCTGTAATAACTACTGTACTGTACTAGAGTTTTTCGGTCACATAGCCAGGAAAGAAGGTCATAATCTTGAACAACTCATAGTTACTGGCAAGGTTGATGGCAAACGACCTACAGACCGTAGCCCAACAAGGTGGGCAGATTAAGTCCGATTTTTATTCTTTTTGTGATTTATTTATTACTTATTTTATTATTGTCAGATTTTGATAAAATTTGGTAGGTTTGAAGAGCACCTCATTTTGTTTTGGGACGTATAAACGTGTAATTTCAATTTGGGTCTAAACAATGTTCCTAATATTTATTTATTATTTATTTATTTAACCTTTATTGCACAATACAAGAAAGTACAAATGGCGGACTTAATGCCATAAGGCATTCTCTATCAGTCAACCATTGGGCCAAACAGAAACTTACAATTTACAAATTTAAAATTTTACCTATGTAATTTTCCATTGAGTTATGAAAATTCCATACGTTTTCATCATTCAGAGGAAGACTTTTTAGGGCATACTCAGAAATTGCTCTTATATTGTAAGACTAGGGAACTCTATCTGTCTCCCCATTTTATCGAAATCTGACGAAAAAATACGGCAACAAAATAAAAATCGACTCACACATGAAAATGTATGGTACTTACTTTTACTTACTATACTTTTTGTCCATAACAGGCAGCTATCGACTCACAGTGTGCCATCGAGTGACGTCGTAATAGGGACACAAACATTACCCCTTTTAAATTGAATTTGGAGCAATTTATCAGTGCCCTGATAAAATACGGCGCCCTTTCAAGCTGTTTATATGGAGCTGTATTTGGTTTATTAAATGTTTTGCTTCGTTCATTAAGAACCGTTGATTTTTTGATTTGATTAGTCCAGCTGGACGGTGAAGGTGAAGAATTTGTAAAAGGTGCTATGTGAGGATAGACAAATTCAATTATGTCACTATTTAATTATTTTCAACTATTTAACCATCGCAAACAATAAATTTAAAATAATCTTACAAATAGTAATATATTGTTATAAAATAAAAACATAAAAATAATTAAAAACTAAAAATCTAAAGCTAAAGATGGCCCCTGAGGCATAGTGCCGATTATGCTGGCAGCATTTCCTCGCTGAATCGCAATGCTTATTCGTTGCGTTGCGTAGCGGATTAGACAACGCGTCAAAAGTGTAATGGCTCTTCTACACGATGGGCCATCGTATTGGCCCACTAAGCTGGGCCACCGTGTAGAGAGGTTAGTGGTGTCGGATGGCTTATGGCGCGGCGGGATGGCGTTGGGATGGCCGCGGTGTCGGTTTTTCGTCCGCTCATCAAAGGTTGGGCCAGCGATGGCGCGTTCGCATTTACACGTGGCCCATTCCATAGTGCGTGTTCTCAACCATCGCATGGCCATCTAGCTGGTCGTGCGCTGGGCCATCGTGTAGAGGAGCCATAACCATCTCGCTGGCCCAGCGCTGGGCCATCGTGTAGAGGAGCCATAAGTATCAGAAAGTGCTACATGGGCTATTCTAACAATATTTAGTATTTCCAGCTCTCCGCAATAAAGTAAGTATAATAAATAAATATGAAACAACCTCAACTCAATAAGAACGTTCGCAATAAAACGCATACTGCATTTTAAAAACGTTGACGTGGATTGGATATTGCGGGAGCCCACGTGACCGCCCCAAGATCTAAAATCATAAACAATTTACAAAACATAGGAGCCGAGCTCATGGCTGACTCAAACTACAGTCCGTAAAATCGGGGGGCCAATCTTGGGCCAATCACACATCGACAAATGCCACAGAAAAAGAAAAAAACGGCCAAGTGCGAGTCGGAAACACTCCGTTTCCGTACCATTACGCAAAAAACGGCAAAAAAATCACATTTGTTGTATGGGAGCTTGGGAGCCCCACTTAAATTATTTATATTACTATGTTTTTAATATTTGCGTGTTGTTATAGCGGCAACAGAAATACATCATCTGTGAAAATTTTGAACTGTCTAGCTAGACATCACGCTTCATGAGTTACAGCCTGGTGACAGACAGACGGACGGACGGACAGACGGACATCGGAATCTTAGTAATACCTTTGGGTACGGAACCCTAAAAATATATCGGGATGACAGATGCTACGAAAAGACGCGTGAGTATTTCCATACATTAATTAAGTTTCGATTGGCGCTTTCTATCAATCTTGTCATCTTGGCTAGACCCCCTCTGTGCGTATATGGATTTACCGCGACCGGTGATGTCGAATATTACCCTAAGGTCACATTCAAGCCGAATACTTAGTGCTGTCGAAAATTATTTCTAGGTGACGCTTAGCTTTTATTTTGAGTTCAGTACCTTTGTTGAAATTTATTACTTCCTAAAAGCTATGTGATGACTGATGATAACCGTAGTAAAATGCTTTCCACATTTATCTAAGGGGCTAAGTTTATTTTAGGTCACGTTTAGTATAGTATAGTAAGGTAAACGTACTAGTGCTCGACATGCTAATGCTAGATGACACCTTGCTGTCACCTCTATTGACAATGACTTAGTTTCAAGATGACATGTACTGGGACCGCGTCGAGCACCAGTATGTTTACCTTATAGTACCTATAGTATCGTTTATTGCAAACCATGGTATAATACAATAGATGTTACAATGGAAAAGGGTCGCATGGCACCCTGGTAGGGTATGGCAATTATCCTTAAAACTAAATACATTAACTAAATATAATGTTTAACCGAATTCAGTGGGGGAGCCAATGTTTAGAAGCTTACTTCTTACTACAAGAGATCAAATTATATTAGGTACGAGAGTACAAAACGTTTTGCGAATAGTAAGGTAGCTGGACGTGATGCCCCGCGGCCTCTTCGCGTAACTTTAGTTATTGGGTTTAGTCCGTTTAGCCATAGAGAAATAAATAAGCATAGAGTGCTCACGCCAGACCTACATAAGTTTCCTTACTTTATAATAATAAGTTTTATGGGACGTATTGTAAAACGTATTATAAATCATTTTTAAACTCGCTTAAAATATATTAAGCTTAAATATTATTACCTAAGGTCAATGTGGCTAATTCCGTCATAGGGGCTATTCCGTCAAAATAACCTTACAAATAAGTTTTCGCAAAGCTCGCTTTAAACTTTTCATAAGGTCATTGCGGCCAAATCCGTCATAGAGCCAGTTCCGTACCTACACGAGCGTATATTTCTATTTTTAACCGACTTCCAAATCTCAAAAGGAGGTTTATCAATTCGGGACTGGGGCTGGGACCCGGACCCGGACCTAGACTCGGGCCCGGACTCGGTCCCGGACTTGGACTCGGACCCGGACCTAGACTTAAACCCGGAGTCGGACCTGGATCTGAATCTGAACCCGGACCTGGTCCTGGACCTGGACTTGGACCAGGACCTAGACCTGGACCTCGACCTGGTCCTGGATCTGGTTCTGGACCCGGACCCGGACTCGGACCCGGACTTGAACCCGGACCCGGACCTTGACCCGGTTCGGTTGAGAAGTCGGTTTTTTTTCTATTAAAGATTAT
Source organism: Cydia splendana (assembly GCF_910591565.1). Lineage (NCBI taxonomy): Eukaryota > Metazoa > Arthropoda > Insecta > Lepidoptera > Tortricidae > Cydia > Cydia splendana. Next base: position 5,064,228 of record NC_085968.1, read on the forward strand.
TTTTTAGCCGTAGGAAGAAAGGTCATCTGCTTTTGATTGCTAGAACTAAAAGCAATCGCTGCTTTGTCGATGAACGGTACGGAATTGTCCCTATGACGGATTTGTCCGGATTGACCTAAATGGGTTTTTATCTCTGTATGGAGTGAGCACTCTTAATCTTAACCTACGTATTTCGTATTTCTCTATGGTTTAGCTAATATCGTGGAAAGCTACGTTCCTGGGATTCGGCTCAATTTCGTTAGATACAGTCTTCGTAATTGATTCTTGGAAATACGACGACTATACCAAGAATAACCTTGTATATTTTGAGGTTAATCTGTTTAATCCGTATACTAGGGTCAATGCGCTAGTTTCGTCCGGCTCCAGTTTTCGTCCACTTGACGAAATTTGAATATAAACCTTCAGTGCTGCACAAATTTAGACTTATTGCAATCCTTAATATCTAAATAATTTATCTATCTACATAAAAAATATATTTCACAAGTAGCAAATTAATAATGAAATATATTATTTGCTAATCCGTCAAGTGGACGGAAACTGGCACCGGACGGTAATCTGACGCAATTACCCTATTTGTAGATACTTTAGAAACGAAGCCTAAAAATATGGGTGTAGGCAACTTACTCAAAAATATGTCCCATAGCTTAATTCGCTGTCATAAGAGCTATGGGACATATTTTTGAGATGATTTGTGCACACATATTTTTACACTTGACGGTACGACTTCTACGATAGAAAATGGAATCGAAAAATGTCGAAAATACCAAATTCTTCTTCTTCTTCCTCGCGTTATCCCGGCATTTTTGCCGCGGCTCATGGGAGCCTGGGGTCCGCTTGACAACTAAGTAATTCCAGGAATTGACGTAGGCACTAGTTTTTACGAAAGCGACTGCCATCTGACCTTCCAACCCAGAGGGGAATCTAGGCCTTATTGCGATTAGTCCGGTTTCCTCACGATGTTTTCCTTCACCGAAAAGCGACTGGTAAATATCAAATGATATTTCGTACATAATTTCCGAAAAACTCATAGGTACGAGCCGGGGTTTGAACCCGCGACCTCCGGATTGCAAGTCGCTCTTACGCTGAGATACGCTCTTACCGCTAGGCCACCAGCGCATCCATCGTCGAAGAAGCATCGCCGAATCGAAAATACGAAATTGGCCTGAGAATAGTAGGTACCTATTGCCTAAAAAAATAAAACAAACAAAGTTTACTGTGGGTTGTGGGCGACGTAATCTATGTTCGAGACGGCTTAAAAACTTCCTCCCTGACGTATATGAACTTCAGGAATTAACTTCAAACTATAGTTGAAATTGTTGCTGTTTCTTGGAAATATTCTTTGACTTTTTTTATAAAAACTTTTTTGACAAAATAAAACAGTAGAAGCGAAATAAGCCAGGATTTAGTTCGTTCAAGTTTGTGAACTCGATTATAGGTACTTGTAAATTAAGTAAAAAGTTGCAACATTAATTAGATAATTAGAAACATTTCAGCTAATAATGCCATTTACACAGTTGAAATATTTTACAATAACGTAAGGAAACATGATAATATATATTTTGCTACTTAGTCAAACGTATCAGCAACTAAAAGATGCTTTTACCTAACTTCAAAGCTTCACCTTTGCTTCATAGCGCGAAATCTACTGCGATATAAACGATATAATCAATGTACCCATCGTTCCATGAACGGTACAAAATGGCAAACTCGTGTCCAACTCACGACACCGCTTCCTCGCAAAAATACAATATTTCGCCGTTGAAACTTCCGCCGGCCAAGTTTGATGAGTTCGACACACAGCCCGACACAAACTGACAACTTTCACAATAGCCGCCTTTCAAAACTCGACTACAATTTACTTTTGTGTTTTTATTTCTGCCTACGTTAACCGGGTGTTTTGGACTTGGGTGGGGGATTGGATGCCGGAAATTTTATTGACAGGCAACATGAATAGGTATAGTCTGTTCTATAAAGTACTACGCCATACATTTTATCTATCTATCTATCTATACATATAATAAAGCTGAAGACGGTCGAAAGTCTGTACATGGAAGATATTTGAAAAAAAGTTGGCTGGGGCTACTTAGAATCGATAACACAACACGTTCCAAAAGTTTTTAGAATTTTTGTCTGTTTGTCTGTTTATCTGTTTATCTGTTTGTCTGTTTATTTGAACGCGCATCACGTGAAAACGGCTGAACGGATTTTGATGAAAACTTTACTAATCTGTCGAGAAAATCCCCGGCCAGGTTATAGGCTATATAAATTCAACCCCTAAAAGGGGGGGTAGCCACAAAACACGATTGACTTAAGTTTGCCCCTGAATCTTATGGCGCTACTTAGGAAGGAGGGGCAAACTTTTTTCAAATATGTTCTACCACTATTGAGTACCCTGGTAAACTAACAGATGGAGCTGAATTGGATACGTTGTGACATGAATAAGCCACCGAGGAAAGATTTTGCCAAATTACCTCTAAGTTTAGAAGACACGGATATCAACAAAAATAATTGAATAATTATGTTGATTTAATAAATTAATAATATATCGAAAAATGTTCGCGCTCGCTTCGCTCGCGTTTTCAATAACTTTCTAAGATATGGCGACTGCAGCAGCATTACGAGTACTCTGTTGCAACGTTGCTGCTGCAGCACTGTCAATTTTCGTGATAAAATGATGTGACTGACTTCCATACTAAAAGTAAAAATGCACAACTGTCTAACTGTCTATCAAATTGGGTTTTTATATCGAAAAATGTTCGCGCTCGCTTCGCTCGCGTTTTCAATAACTTTCTAAGATATGGCGACTGCAGCAGCATTACTCTGTTGCAACGTTGCTGCTGCAGCACTGTCAATTTTCGTGATAAAATGATGTGACTGACTTCCATACTAAAAGTAAAAATGCACAACTGTCTAACTGTCTATCAAATTGGGTTTTTATATCGAAAAATGTTCGCGCTCGCTTCGCTCGCGTTTTCTATTAATTTCTAAGATATGGCGACTGCAGCAGCATTACTCTGTTGCAACGTTATTTCTGCAGCACTGTCAATTTTCGTGATAAAATGATGTGACTGATTTCCATACTAAAAGTAAAAATGTACAACTGTCTATAAAATTGCGTTTTTATATCGAAAAATTTTCGCGCTCGCTTCGCTCGCGTTTTCAATTACATTCTAAGATGTGATAAAGGTGACATTCGGGTGGCGACTGCAGCAGCATTAAGTACTCTGTTGCAACGTTACTGCTGCGGCACTGTCAATTGTCGTGATAAAATGATGTGATTAATTTCCATTCTTAGCTGTAATGCGGCAATGAACGTCACTCAATTTACCAAAAAAATTCAATGTAATCTTGATGACCCTAGGGAGAGGGGGCACCATGGTCTAGAAATGCTTAGGGTATCAAAATATCTTAATCCGGCACTGGTCGTTTGCGGAGTCAAATGATTTGGGACTCGCATTTTATACACATTACCATGCATTCCCGAAAACAATCGAATCATTCCCGAAAGTCTCGCAACGCATTGAGGTTACAAGGGGCACGTGTCTTCCTCAAGAGTCTGAAGAAGACCACGGTGAGTGGCGGTCTAGCCACAGGCAGGCCGCTTCGCTTTCGCTCGCGCGCGTATACCTTACGGCTTACTGTATCGTCCGATATACACCTACTACCTACTCTGTCGTTTAAATCACGTGTAAAATTTGAATAAGGGCGAAAAAATTATTGACTTTGGAGTGTAGTTTTATTTAGTGGTACCTAATTGTAAAATATTTTATCTGGACTTCAGTCCTCTAGCATATCCATCTGTCAACTTTACCTACTTCAAGTTCCGCCTCCAGGGGAGAGGGAGAGAAATTAGGATTAGAAATTAGCCGCTTACTGACACAGACCGAATTCCACGCGGGCAGAGCCGCGGGCACAGCTAGTATTTAATATACAGGGTGATCAATCCAAATGGGTCAGTATGGAGAAGTCGGAAACTATGAGAGATAGCGAAATCTGTTCTTAGGAACCATGGCTTCGATTTTAGATTTAATAATAATGGCATTAAATTTTTTTTTAAATCTATCATACATAACCGGGATTCGAACCTGGTCAATATTCTTGTTGTTTGTTTGTATGGCAACTTTTAAACGATGCGTGATAGGTGGGGGATGCTCGACCAAATATCATAGAGGGCCCCGAGACAAAACAAACTACATTAAAAAAATTCAAAATGGCCGATTTTTTTTTAATTTTTTCAAGTTGGTCCGAGCGCGATGAGATTTAGCATGTGGCGAGCCTGGGGGCCCAAGATTACCATGTCAAAAAAAATTTTTGGAAAAATCCAAAATGGTGGCGGACACGGGCAAAGTCAAATTTCCAAGTAGGTTAAGCGAGCCCGAAGGGCGAACTTCAGGCCGGGAGGCCGAAGGCCGACCCCGGCGGAGGGCCGAAGGCCCGGAGCCTCCACCCCGACTCCCAAAACGCGAGGCCGAAGCCGAGTAAACGAAGGCCGAGCTCCGCGTAGGGCCGAAGGCCCGAAGCGTCACACGAAAGGGGGAAGTTGGAGCTTAAACACGACCCAACACTTTTCCTATTGGGAGTCGCGTTTTGGGAGTCGGGGTGGAGGCTCCGGGCCTTCGGCCCTCCGCCGGGGTCGGTCTTCGGCCTCCCGGCCTGAAACTCGCCCTTCGGGTTCGCTTAACCTACTTGGAAATTTGACTTTGCCCGTGTCCGCCGCCATTTTGGATTTTTCCAAAAAAAATTTTTGACATGGTAATTTTGGGCCCCCAGACTCGCCGCATGCCAAATCTCAGCGCGCTCGGACCAACTTGAAAAAATTTAAAAAAAGACGGCCATTTTGAATTTTTTTTAATGTACTTTGTTTTGTCTCGGGGCCCTCTATGATATTTGGTCGAGCACCCCCCACCTATCACGCATCGTTTAAAAGTTGCCATACAAACAAACAACAAGAATATTGACCAGGTTCGAATCCCGGTTATGTATGATAGATTAAAAAAAAAATTGAATGCCATTATTATGCACACCGATAGTTTCGACGCAATAATTAGAAAACGGTGTGCGTCATTAGTCGACCGTCTTCGCCACAGCCCAAACAATATTCTAAACGTGCTGGCGCAGCGCTGGGACTCGCCTATGTTCGCGCGCTGGGTGCGACTGCACGCGCCGCCGGTCGCCGCACCACGCCGATTTTAGTTGTACATAATTATTTTTGTTTGTTTTTATGTTCTTTTTATCACTAACATAGATTTATAAGGGTTGTTGAGCCTTGTACTAACAATAATATGGATTTTTTTATTCGAAATAAAAATATTGAATTGAATTGAATTGAATTATTAAATCTAAAATCGAAGCCATGGTTCCTAAGAACAGATTTCGCTATCTCTTATAGTTTCTGACTTCTCCATACTGACCCATTTGGATTGATCACCCTGTATATACGGAAAATGACGAAGCCTGTTGCGGATATCATCATTGGTATGTTTGGGACGAAGTATGTTGCTGATTTGCATTTGTAGCCACCGGACGAAGCCTGCGTTGCGGATTTCTTACTTACATATAATAGGTACATATAACTGGAGTATTTTTTATCGGTATATTAAATAAAAGAAACAATTGAGCGTTCCATACTATTTTGTATGGGCAGTACCTACTTCATAGTTAAGAAAACAGACTAAGGGCTGATTTAGACGGCGCGCGAACTCGCAAGCGATTTTAGTTAGGTACTTACATTGCGGACTGTTGGTTACGTCCAATTCAACCGACCGATCAAAACCCGCAATGGTATGAAACTCGCATGCGAGTTCTCGCATCGTCTAAATCAGCCCTAAAGGTACCTACTTACAATAGGTAGTTTATTTTACTGTCGAGTCAAATCAATTACTTTTCATAAAACGATTGTTATTATGGAGTTACTAAAAGAGATGTACATATTAGGTATGTGATTAGGTATGAAACCTCCGTAAAACTGTAAATTATCCTCCTCCGATATACCTACCCACTTATTCATAAAACTTTACGGGCCTGATTTAGTTAAATTATGTTTTATCTCTTTCTTATGAATACATAAGTCAAAATATAGGATGATTCATGAGATGTGAGCAGGACTAATCCTGCACAATCAGTAACTGATAATTGATCGATCACCGTCGTATTTAGGAGAAACAACAACACTTTTTCCTATTTTTTAACTTTTTGGTGAGTGCAAATTTAATTCTCAACAATCATGGTCACCCTACAGGACCTAATTAATAAACATAAAACCTCTTTAACCGTAATGGCATTTTGATTACGAAGAAAATAAACTGTCAAACTTGAGTGAGATACGAGTTTTCAAAAGTAACCAGACCGTGATGACAGTAATGACATTCAATTTGACACAGAATATCGGTAGTTTAGTATTCTAATTTTAGGGTGACCATGCATGTCGTAAAAAAAATAAAAACTTTTTTTTCAACACGACAATAAATTAACGTTAACCTCACTAATACTGATACGAAACAGTTGCTTATAATTAACGACATGCGCAGTGTTAGTCCTGCTCACGTCTCCTGAATCACCCTGCATAGGTAAGGGTGTCAATATGTTTTGTAGTTAATTTTGCCAATGCGTAGGGAGCATTTAGTTGTCATTATTCCCAAGGGCAAAATACATTTTAAAGTAGATTAAATAAAGCTAATAATAAGTTTACTTTATTGTATGAAGACAGTTCTTGTTGTAAAATATTTTCGGACATTTTACGATTTCCTGACTGGCGGTTTTGTGCGTGAAGAAATTGCCTTGCGCGTATGCTCGCTCTGAGGGGCTACTGCGAAAACCGAAATTCGCAAATTGCGACGATCTTTCTGTTTTACTCCAATGAAGGCGTAAGTAATAAGACTGACAGAGAAAAATGCCCACCATTTGCGAACTTCGATTTTGGCGGTTATAGCCCTGTGTGGACCCGGCTACTGAGTGGAGGATTCACATTAGAACGTAAATAAATAAACCAGTAAACTTTGTAAATATGTAGTTTATTTCAAATTAAAAGTTTCATAACATAGTCTTACAATTATTAATGATACATATAGCTATAATTATATCAGCGTATATTTTCTCATGGGAATAATTAATTTAATGTAAATATTAAGTCTTTTAAAATTTAATATGTATAATCATAATATTCATATATGAATCGAAGCGGTATAAGTATAACCCTTTGTAACCCTAATTTTACTCTCCAGCCACAGAATATATACCTACTAGGTACAGAAGATTCACTTTCTAACAAAACGCGTCTATTTCGACAGATATGACCACAAGGTGGCGCAAGCGCGAGCAGGCGTCCGTTCCGTAGCGGTGCGCGGCAACTACTACTGCTAGACACCAAAACTGGTGTGGCCGCATGTACTTGTAGCGACGCGACGAAATCGCGGAGTAAGCCACGCCTTGCAGGGCAGTATTAGAGCCTTAAACAGTGACCCCAACATGACCTAAGGCACTAGCTAGAGCTTTAAGGTGGGGTTTCATGTCGGCCTGTGATAGCCCGCGACGCGCCGCGATCACTTTGAAGGCGTTCAGATACTCCAATTCGGTGAACTGTGCGCCTTTCTCACGGATTGAAGCTATGATTTCCTGTTGACAAATGATTAGAGAACATAATTCAATAGATATATGTATATTTTTTCAAATATATAATTTAAGATTTTGTTTTGTTAAAGTAAAATGCTGTAAATTGTAACTTTTTTAAATTATTATCTAGTGATTTGATCTTGTATGTACGTGAAATAAACTTAATAATATTAATAAAAAAAATAGTAATTAATATTAGGGGACGATTAAACACATGTATGCAGAATGAAAAAATCCAAAATTGCTAAATTTCCCGCTTTCTTTTGTCTCAAATGTAAATTTAATATATATACATACAACATACAATAACATAACTGAATGTAAATTGTAGTCAAAACTCGAGCGCCGGCATTCAAAGATAAGTGAAACCAACTTTGCATTCAGTGCACATCTAAGGTGGTATTCCACCTGTCCAATTTGTATTTATTCTCACATTTTGCTTAATGAGAGAGTGAGATGCAATACACATCCTTAGACTGATATGATGATGATTACAGCTAAACGGTACAGGGTTATGACTGATAATGATTACCTCCGGCTCCGGCATAGCGAGCAATAGACGCGAATATTCGTGCGCTCGCTGCAGCCCGGCGTGCGGCAGCGAGAGCGCCGCTAAGCAGTGCCTGAGCGTAGCGAGGGTTCCGCCCGCCAACTCCGCCTCCATGCACTGCCAGCGCCACACTACGCCCGCGGACATCATCTCACCGATGCCGTTGAAGATGTACTATGAGAGAAATCATTCGTAAATTAGGCAATCAATGGCAATTATTTATCACTACAGTAATAATAAAAAAAACAAAATAGATGTTACACTAAAATGGGTCCACATGCCGTCTGCTGGCTTTACAACATGATTAGGTATTACTTGGTATTACATTCATATACGTTCAGACATTGTCAGGCAAAGTCGGATACTGTCAGACCATCAGATAATTTCACAGAGACAGTAATGTGAGATAATACTGCCAGTCTGCCACACAATGTCAGGCACTTTCAGGCAATGTCAGATAGTGTTAGTACTCACCACCCTCCGTTAGCAAGTGGCATTAGACAGTGTCAAACAATGTCAGACAGTGTCAAACAATGTCAGACAGTGTCAAACAATGTCAGACAGTGTCAAACAATGTCAGACAGTGTCAAACAATGTCAGACAGTGTCAAACAATGTCAGTGTCAAACAATGTCAGACAGTTTCAAACAATGTCAGACAGTGTCGAACAATGTCAGACGGTGTCAGACAATGTCAGACAGCGTCAGTACTCACCGACCTCCGGCCGGCCGCCATGACATTGTGCGCGTGTTCGTGGAAGGCGAGGAGCGCGTGTGCGAGGCGGCCCGCGCCGCCCGCCTCGTCATCGTCGCCTCCCGCCGGCTGACCGAGGTAGTGGAAGCATTGGATTCGCATCTGACGAAAAAAAAACATGAAATTATGGTCTCATCGGAAGATCAGCGCGGGAAGCCACCAGCAACATGCTGAGATGGGGCCATTTCGTGGGACTTTAATCTTATTTTGTGTTTTCTTTTATATTATGTATTGTCTCGTTTGTTTGTGCTTACGAATAAATTCTATTCTATTCTAAAATAGGATGGTGGGCACATACGCTGGTCGATATGCTAGGTCCACATGCTCAATCTCGAACGAAGCCCGGATAGCTCGGACAGAATCGGAGAAAATTCTAATTGGAAAAATGACGACCAAAGTTGAAGACCTGAGACCCGGGGCCCTCCCACAGCTAGATAATGCGCCCCTGGGCCCAAATTACAGCACATTAAAACTACACGAAGCCCTACGCTTGGCGAGGGAGACAAGCCTATGGAGGAAGGTTTTCTTCAACAGAAGGACATGAACTATCCTCAATATTAAGGAAACGTCTGGTAATGTTGTAATGTTGATAGGCTAGGTGCGTAATTTTTAACAAGACGTCGAACAATGCTGTTTTTGTATCAAAATTCTATATCTCTTTGATCGTTTTATTTCGCTTATTGCTCGGTTTCCTTTCGTCAGTATTTATGTAAAATTCAAACAGATGACAGATTTAATCAAGAAAATAGTATCTTATAGGGCTTATAGGTAACTAATCAATTTATTTTATAAAATATTAGTATATATTTAAAATGTTATCGTATTTACATATCAGGGCCAATTTTTCCATTCGGCTTATAACATTACCTCCAAATGTAGAAACAACAGACATTTATGAGAGATCTCGTCAAAGATGGCCGCCGCGGCAGATATGTCTTCGCGCAGCTTATCGGTCAATCGGACGCCACCACTGCCACCAGACGGCGCTGTGAGCAGTCCCGGCAAAGACCGGATGTTGGTGGCCAGCCAGTCCTAAAACACATGTCAAATTGTTTAGTAGTTACACATATATACAAGTGGTCTTATTATGCATATGATACGTGTATATTTGAATATGGCATTCAATTCTGGGGTAAGAGCCAGGGGCCTAAAATAACGTAATAATTTATAACAACTACGAATATCAACAGAAAACTTCTTTCGAGTATTTTTTACTCGAAGGACTTCTGTTTGTGTTCCATGTGCGTTGTGACATAAATGTCAGTAACGCATCTTTTTACACGACTGCCCAAACAAAAAGAGTGTATTGTTCTTGCTACTTTTCAGCGGTGTACTTATTAGTAACATCAGAGACCCATTGCACGTTAAAACGTCGTCAGAACACCGCTAAGATCATAGCTAGCGATCTCGTCGACGCGAGATCGTCGAAAGTATGGATGTCTTCGACGATTGCTGAGTTTTTAGACTTTGACTTACGCCTTCGCCGATTTTCTGCATCTGTCTTACCATGGACTCGCAGAGTAACGCCAGGTCGCCTAAAGCGTTGATGTCCCCGACGATTTCGCGACGAGACACGGCGCCGTCGCCGAGACTCGAGCCAAGGATTTCGGCCTCGCGTTCGTACGCCTGTTTCAGATCCTGTCGTAAAATGAAAAACATGGTTTTAATTTAAGTGAGAAACGAGCGTTGATGTCGCTAGCACGTCTAATATGTCGATAAAACGCGGGAGTGTTACGTTTCGGGGACTACTTTTTCACATACCTGCTCATTTTTACTGGCAGAATTAGGGTCCACAACGGCCTGCCAATTAGGCAGCGTCTGCAGGAACCGGACGATGTCATCATCGGCCAGCCATTTGGCGGCACGGGACGGCGCGGCGGGTTGCAGGCGCTGGTGCGCGGCCCGCGCGTGCGCGGCTAGAGCGGCGAGCGCGGCGGGCAGCGCGCGCAGGGCGTGCGCGGCGCCGCACGCGCCGCAGCGCCGCGCCGCGTGCGCGCAGTGCGCCACCGCCGCCCAGCCCGCCGTGCAGCACGAGAACACCAGCCGGTGGCTGCATAATAGTAGTTATTTTGATGTAGATCATTTTTAAATATCTCCTGGGCCTTCCGAGGAAATATATCACGAGCTTTTAGGCGAGTGAAAATTAAACGTCTTTTTTTAATGAAAACTCAACAGTTTAAGACATTTGCCAGGAAGTGTGAATAAAATAAAATTTAGTTAGAGTCTGTGCGGAAAGAGAAGAGTCGTGAAATGTATGGGATCCAATACATTCTACAATTTTATACTAGGGCCAAAAACTAGTCTATGAAACCTACAGAAACCTATGAAGCCACAAAAAATATTAAAAATATATTCTCTTTATGTATGTTTTAATGGGAAATGGTCTTAAGCTCTGGTTTCCGCGGAAAGCGGTGCCGTCATATAGCGGCCGTAATACAGTGGTGGATGACGTCACTAGAACGTTGCCTGATGTAAACCAAATGGCGCGGTTTCCTAGAGAGCGGTGATTGACACCGTAACGTCAAAAATCGGTGCCGCTATTAGCATGACGGCCGTCTTGACGGTGTCGATAATTTCGTGAACGTTTTATTTGATAGCGGTGAAGCCATTTCTACTAATATCTCAAATGCACCTTCTGTACCACGAGATTTGAATAAATGATCTTCCGCACTACGATTACTTTCCTCTTCTGATGATAGTTCATCCTCCAAGTAAATTCTATTAAAGCGGACGGTGTGTTATGACGCCGTGGAACTTTCCACATATCGTCACCGTAAAACGGCCGTCTTTTAGCGTCCGCTACATGGCGGCCGCTATATGACGGCACCGCTTTCCTAGGAATCCAAAGATTTATTTAGGAGATCTCCCCTAACATTTTAATTAACAACCTTAGGAAAAATTTTGTTTACAATATTTTTTTAATAATTCCATACCTATTTCTGTACATGTTCAAAACTTCTTAGTTAAAAGCCACAAAATAAGATATAAAAAAAAAAGTTTATTTTTTTTCATAAAAAAAAACCGGTCAAGTGCGAGTCGGACTCGCGTTCCAAGGGTTCCGTACATAAGTCACGCTTGACTGCACATTTCTAATAGGTTTTCCTGTCATCTATAGGTAAAGTACTATTTTGTGTAATTTTTTTCAAAATTTTAGGCCCAGTAGTTTCAGAGATAAAGGGGGGGGAATGGTCGGACAGACACACAGACGCACGAGTGATCCTATAAGGGTTCCGTTTTTCCTTTTGAGGTACGGAACCCTAAAAGTAAAAAAATTCACATGCTCTGTTGTTACGTAAATCCGTCACGACACGCTTAGTTTTGACTATGTTCGTAGTGGAAGCATTATATTTTCTTTAAGATCCCATGATTCGCATGATTATGCAATGAAAATGATACAAATCGATCACTATTACTCACTTCTTCAATAACCGTAGAAGTCTGACATCGTTCGTGGCAAGAAAGGACAAGTGCATAAATTATGTACAAAATTATTTTCCGATATATCCAACACAATGACATAATAGAATGTGAAGAATGTTTTAAAGTTAAACATTCCCAATATTTGTTGCGGCATTTATTTTAAGAGTCTGAGGAATCAATACTTTACTTCAGATTGAACCGTAAAGACGTAACAGACAGACAAACATACTAATACTTATTCAATTATAATTAATAAATATCTGGGAGACCGAGCTGTGCTCGGAAAACATATAAAAACTCAAAAATGTGCGTTTCCCCGGAGATAAGACCTAGCTAGATCGATTTTTCGCCCCCGTAAACCCCCACATAGCAACTTTCGTCGAAATCGTTAGAGCCGTTTCCGAGATCTCCGAAATATATATATAAATAAATAAATATACAAGAATTCCTCGTTTAAAGGTATAAGATATAAGATAAACTTACTTAGCGCTCGGTGGTTCCGGCGGCGCTCGCTCCCGCCACGCGGCAGCCTTCATAGCGACCTCGATAGAAGCCCTCGCCTCGCTCGCGAGCCGCTCGCTCTCCCCGGATCGGACATAGTCAGTGATGAATGCCCGCAGCGAACATTCGCCGCCACTGTTATTAAAAATTTCGTGTTGACATAGAATCGTAAAATTTGGTAGGGATGGAAAGATTCCTAATACCTACCTAATACTAAATTTCATGGATTTTTGTTATGACAATTAAAATTTAAAAAAATAAAATTCTTATGGCCAACCTCGTGTATGGCGTCGTTCCACAGTTCGCTGAATACGCCGCTGGAGGCCCGCCACTAAGGGTGTACACTTACGGGTGGACACAATGTATATTGTTATATTGAATACTAACTACCCGGCCCGGCTTCGCACGGGTTAACAAATTATACACCTAAACCTTCCTCTAGAATCACTTTATTGATAGGTGAAAAACGCATGAAAATCCGTTAAGTATTTTTTGAATTTATCGCGAACATACAAACACCCAAACAGTCAGACGTAGTAAAATTAAAATTAAACTTAACGTTGATATTTCGCGCCATATAACAGGGGGCACACAAGCTCCATATTTGAATGCTGTCAATGAATAACAGCAAGTATAGATAGTTCCGTCAGCATACTCACACGACGGGCTCGATGTCGTGTGTGAGCTTGTGCAGGGTGGGCAGCAGCACGTGTAGTAACCCGGGGTCCGGGCGGCACACCAGCGGGTACCGGCGCGTATAGTTCCGTCAGTATACTCACACGACGGGCTCGATGTCGTGTGTGAGCTTGTGCAGGGTGGGCAGCAGCACGTGTAGTAACCCGGGGTCCGGGCGGCACACCAGCTGGTACCGGCGCGTATAGTTCCGTCAGTATACTCACACGACGGGCTCGATGTCGTGTGTGAGCTTGTGCAGGGTGGGCAGCAGCACGTGTAGTAACCCGGGGTCCGGGCGGCACACCAGCGGGTACCGGCGCGTATAGTTCCGCCAGTATACTCACACGACGGGCTCGATGTCGTGTGTGAGCTTGTGCAGGGTGGGCAGCAGCACGTGTAGTAACCCGGGGTCCGGGCGGCACACCAGCGGGTACCGGCGCGTATAGTTCCGTCAGTATACTCACACGACGGGCTCGATGTCGTGTGTGAGCTTGTGCAGGGTGGGCAGCAGCACGTGTAGTAACCCGGGGTCCGGGCGGCACACCAGCGGGTACCGGCGCGTATAGTTCCGTCAGTATACTCACACGACGGGCTCGATGTCGTGTGTGAGCTTGTGCAGGGTGGGCAGCAGCACGTGTAGTAACCCGGGGTCCGGGCGGCACACCAGCGGGTACCGGCGCGTATAGTTCCGTCAGTATACTCACACGACGGGCTCGATGTCGTGTGTGAGCTTGTGCAGGGTGGGCAGCAGCACGTGTAGTAACCCGGGGTCCGGGCGACACACCAGCGGGTACCGGCGCGTATAGTTCCGTCAGTATACTCACACGACGGGCTCGATGTCGTGTGTGAGCTTGTGCAGGGTGGGCAGCAGCACGTGTAGTAACCCGGGGTCCGGGCGACACACCAGCGGGTACCGGCGCGTATAGTTCCGTCAGTATACTCACACGACGGGCTCGATGTCGTGTGTGAGCTTGTGCAGGGTGGGCAGCAGCACGTGTAGTAACCCGGGGTCCGGGCGGCACACCAGCGGGTACCGGCGCGTATAGTTCCGTCAGTATACTCACACGACGGGCTCGATGTCGTGTGTGAGCTTGTGCAGGGTGGGCAGCAGCACGTGTAGTAACCCGGGGTCCGGGCGACACACCAGCGGGTACCGGCGCGTATAGTTCCGTCAGTATACTCACACGACGGGCTCGATGTCGTGTGTGAGCTTGTGCAGGGTGGGCAGCAGCACGTGTAGTAACCCGGGGTCCGGGCGACACACCAGCGGGTACCGGCGCGTATAGTTCCGTCAGTATACTCACACGACGGGCTCGATGTCGTGTGTGAGCTTGTGCAGGGTGGGCAGCAGCACGTGTAGTAACCCGGGGTCCGGGCGGCACACCAGCGGGTACCGGCGCGTATAGTTCCGTCAGTATACTCACACGACGGGCTCGATGTCGTGTGTGAGCTTGTGCAGGGTGGGCAGCAGCACGTGTAGTAACCCGGGGTCCGGGCGACACACCAGCGGGTACCGGCGCGTATAGTTCCGTCAGTATACTCACACGACGGGCTCGATGTCGTGTGTGAGCTTGTGCAGGGTGGGCAGCAGCACGTGTAGTAACCCGGGGTCCGGGCGACACACCAGCGGGTACCGGCGCGTATAGTTCCGTCAGTATACTCACACGACGGGCTCGATGTCGTGTGTGAGCTTGTGCAGGGTGGGCAGCAGCACGTGTAGTAACCCGGGGTCCGGGCGGCACACCAGCGGGTACCGGCGCGTATAGTTCCGTCAGTATACTCACACGACGGGCTCGATGTCGTGTGTGAGCTTGTGCAGGGTGGGCAGCAGCACGTGTAGTAACCCGGGGTCCGGGCGACACACCAGCGGGTACCGGCGCGTATAGTTCCGTCAGTATACTCACACGACGGGCTCGATGTCGTGTGTGAGCTTGTGCAGGGTGGGCAGCAGCACGTGTAGTAACCCGGGGTCCGGGCGACACACCAGCGGGTACCGGCGCGTATAGTTCCGTCAGTATACTCACACGACGGGCTCGATGTCGTGTGTGAGCTTGTGCAGGGTGGGCAGCAGCACGTGTAGTAACCCGGGGTCCGGGCGGCACACCAGCGGGTACCGGCGCGTATAGTTCCGTCAGTATACTCACACGACGGGCTCGATGTCGTGTGTGAGCTTGTGCAGGGTGGGCAGCAGCACGTGTAGTAACCCGGGGTCCGGGCGACACACCAGCGGGTACCGGCGCGTATAGTTCCGTCAGTATACTCACACGACGGGCTCGATGTCGTGTGTGAGCTTGTGCAGGGTGGGCAGCAGCACGTGTAGTAACCCGGGGTCCGGGCGGCACACCAGCGGGTACCGGCGCGTATAGTTCCGTCAGTATACTCACACGACGGGCTCGATGTCGTGTGTGAGCTTGTGCAGGGTGGGCAGCAGCACGTGTAGTAACCCGGGGTCCGGGCGACACACCAGCGGGTACCGGCGCGTATAGTTCCGTCAGTATACTTACACGACGGGCTCGATGTCGTGTGTGAGCTTGTGCAGGGTGGGCAGCAGCACGTGTAGTAACCCGGGGTCCGGGCGACACACCAGCGGGTACCGGCGCGTATAGTTCCGTCAGTATACTCACACGACGGGCTCGATGTCGTGTGTGAGCTTGTGCAGGGTGGGCAGCAGCACGTGTAGTAACCCGGGGTCCGGGCGGCACACCAGCGGGTACCGGCGCGTATAGTTCCGTCAGTATACTCACACGACGGGCTCGATGTCGTGTGTGAGCTTGTGCAGGGTGGGCAGCAGCACGTGTAGTAACCCGGGGTCCGGGCGACACACCAGCGGGTACCGGCGCGTATAGTTCCGTCAGTATACTCACACGACGGGCTCGATGTCGTGTGTGAGCTTGTGCAGGGTGGGCAGCAGCACGTGTAGTAACCCGGGGTCCGGGCGGCACACCAGCGGGTACCGGCGCGTATAGTTCCGTCAGTATACTCACACGACGGGCTCGATGTCGTGTGTGAGCTTGTGCAGGGTGGGCAGCAGCACGTGTAGTAACCCGGGGTCCGGGCGACACACCAGCGGGTACCGGCGCGTATAGTTCCGTCAGTATACTCACACGACGGGCTCGATGTCGTGTGTGAGCTTGTGCAGGGTGGGCAGCAGCACGTGTAGTAACCCGGGGTCCGGGCGACACACCAGCGGGTACCGGCGCGTATAGTTCCGTCAGTATACTCACACGACGGGCTCGATGTCGTGTGTGAGCTTGTGCAGGGTGGGCAGCAGCACGTGTAGTAACCCGGGGTCCGGGCGGCACACCAGCGGGTACCGGCGCGTATAGTTCCGTCAGTATACTCACACGACGGGCTCGATGTCGTGTGTGAGCTTGTGCAGGGTGGGCAGCAGCACGTGTAGTAACCCGGGGTCCGGGCGACACACCAGCGGGTACCGGCGCGTATAGTTCCGTCAGTATACTCACACGACGGGCTCGATGTCGTGTGTGAGCTTGTGCAGGGTGGGCAGCAGCACGTGTAGTAACCCGGGGTCCGGGCGACACACCAGCGGGTACCGGCGCGTATAGTTCCGTCAGTATACTCACACGACGGGCTCGATGTCGTGTGTGAGCTTGTGCAGGGTGGGCAGCAGCACGTGTAGTAACCCGGGGTCCGGGCGGCACACCAGCGGGTACCGGCGCGTATAGTTCCGTCAGTATACTCACACGACGGGCTCGATGTCGTGTGTGAGCTTGTGCAGGGTGGGCAGCAGCACGTGTAGTAACCCGGGGTCCGGGCGACACACCAGCGGGTACCGGCGCGTATAGTTCCGTCAGTATACTCACACGACGGGCTCGATGTCGTGTGTGAGCTTGTGCAGGGTGGGCAGCAGCACGTGTAGTAACCCGGGGTCCGGGCGACACACCAGCGGGTACCGGCGCGTATAGTTCCGTCAGTATACTCACACGACGGGCTCGATGTCGTGTGTGAGCTTGTGCAGGGTGGGCAGCAGCACGTGTAGTAACCCGGGGTCCGGGCGGCACACCAGCGGGTACCGGCGCGTATAGTTCCGTCAGTATACTCACACGACGGGCTCGATGTCGTGTGTGAGCTTGTGCAGGGTGGGCAGCAGCACGTGTAGTAACCCGGGGTCCGGGCGACACACCAGCGGGTACCGGCGCGTATAGTTCCGTCAGTATACTCACACGACGGGCTCGATGTCGTGTGTGAGCTTGTGCAGGGTGGGCAGCAGCACGTGAAGAAACCCGGGGTCCGGGCGGCACACCAGCGGGTACCGGCGCGAATAGTTCCGTCAGTATACTCACACGACGGGCTCGATGTCGTGTGTGAGCTTGTGCAGGGTGGGCAGCAGCACGTGTAGTAACCCGGGGTCCGGGCGACACACCAGCGGGTACCGGCGCGTATAGTTCCGTCAGTATACTTACACGACGGGCTCGATGTCGTGTGTGAGCTTGTGCAGGGTGGGCAGCAGCACGTGTAGTAACCCGGGGTCCGGGCGACACACCAGCGGGTACCGGCGCGGATCGGTCCGTCAGTATACACACACGACGGGCTCGAGGTCGGGTGTGAGCTTGTGCAGGGTGGGCAGCAGCACGTGTAGTAACCCGGGGTCCGGGCGGCACACCAGCGGGTACCGGCGCGTATAGTTCCGTCAGTATACTCACACGACGGGCTCGATGTCGTGTGTGAGCTTGTGCAGGGTGGGCAGCAGCACGTGTAGTAACCCGGGGTCCGGGCGACACACCAGCGGGTACCGGCGCGTATAGTTCCGTCAGTATACTCACACGACGGGCTCGATGTCGTGTGTGAGCTTGTGCAGGGTGGGCAGCAGGACGTGCAGCAGGCCGGGGTCCGGGCGGCACACCAGCGGGTACCGGCGCGCCGCCGCGCTTACGACAGGCACCACGCCCACTGCAACAAAACAGGTGAAGCTTGAAATATCACAAGCGAATGCGTCATTCGCGAAGCTATTGCGAAAGGTTCGCTAACTACAGCTTGGCAAAATAATAATGAAAAAAAAAACGGGACGATACTACAGTGTCGCCACTTTTTAATTTCTACTCTTTTTTGCCAAGCTGTACTTGCGTGAATTTGACAAATGGGCCTTTAATGTCAATACCAGTGGTGCGAAACTCCTCCCTTCGGTCAAACTCGGCTCCGTTCGGCTCAGCATAGCTCCGAGCATAGAAGGTAGGATCCTCTAGAAGTGGTATACGCGTGCCTCCGTGAGGGACAAAATATAGGCAATACCGGCCTCGCATTGATTGCTCGAATTTAATTGTTGCCCACCATAACCCATACTAATTTATGGTGGGGAATAATAAAAAATGTGAGACTGTGACAAGGACAAACAATAATAGCACTTTCGCTGCTACTCCTACTGAAAGATACATAAGACTATCCTGTTCGCTCAATTCCCCCACCCATCATGCCTTATCCAGATAAAATATTAGATTCATGGCTCCGAGCAATTATTAGGGTTGACACCATTTGACGTCCCTTTGCGTGCACGACCACAGATAAGATAATGACTTGAATTTTGACAACCCTAAATAACCAAAAGGGATAGTGCCATACATTAGAAAGGGACACCATGTTTCGACCCTGAACCGCTGTCAAACTTCGGTTTTGTAGGAAGTTTCCTTTATGTACGGTAGTACTATTATTTATCCTGTGCCAATACATTAAAGGCCTATAATTCTCTGTGTAGGGGTCTCGAAGTGACTCCTATTGTCGTAGTTAATCCTACTTTCGTCTATAATTCGAGAATGAATAAGTTTGTTTACTAGTGATAAGTTGTCTAAAGAGAATTTGCACTTTAAAGGTTAAAATATAAACAATTGGCGAAAGCATCTTATGCATTTTAGTACTATTAGCTATTTTTTGCTGCCTATGTGTTACCATTGAGCTTGAAAAGTTTCTCGCGCCGCTGCGGCCGCTTCTTAGCGAAGTAATCTGCGATGCGAAGTTCGCTGTGCGTGTCCGAAGCGCTGGTGGAACGGGCGGCGGCGAGAGTCACGCTCTCTATTTGGAGGTAGTCTGTCAGTAGCAGTTGGAGCTGACAACAAATCAAACAAACAGATAGTCACTTACAATAATTATCCATGAATCTAGGATATAACTGGATCTGGCATGAGGAGTGGGGGGAAATGACCGAACGGGATAGTCTTATGTATCTTTCAGTAGGAGTAGCAGCGAAAGCGCTATTACTGTTTGTCCTTGTCACAGTCTCACATATGTTTTGTTCCCCACCGTAAATTTAGTATGGATTATGGTGGGCAAGAAATAAATCATAGTGTCGCATTGGGTATGTTTTGGCCCTCACGGAGGCACGCGTATACCACTTCTATAGGATCCTACCTTCTATGTAATTATCGTATTTTCCCGCACAGGAACGCAGAACTGCGCTCCAACGCATAGTATTAGAAGATACACATCTAGATGTGTAGGGTGTCAAGACCGCTATGCTTAAGTGGACTGTCTCACCCGGAAAGGTGAACCCCCGACCCCGCCAAAATGGCGACTGAGTGGGATCCACGGAACACCACAGATGGCTGCCGGGATAAAAATAATTAGGAATGGTGGGAAAATACAAACAATAGTCGCCAATGGGACGAAAAGAGGGGAGGAATTTGCCTAGAATGGGACACTAAATTAGGCTGATAAGTGATAATAAAGGTTATGGCTAGTATAAACAATACTCACGACTTGTTGAACGGCGCTCCAGTAGTGTATCTCGGTGTGGAGACACGAGTCTGAGATCTTATGCTTCTGTAACGCGGCCCGCCACAGTTGGAGGAGTCTGTAACAAAACAAATGGAATTTTACTATTTCAGTCACTGTTTTTTTTTTAATTGTATAACGTCCGGTCGGTCCCTGGTACTTGCACGACTTTTACTAATATCAAAAGATATTGATCGGGCATTCTGTGCTAAATAGATAGCTTTGTTCTGATACTACAGGGTGATTCATGAGACATGAGCAGGACTAATCCTGCACACTCAGTAACTGATAATTGATCGACCACCGTCGTATTTAGGTGAACCAACCACACTTTTTCCTATTTTTTTACTTTTCGGTGAGGGCAAATTTAATACTCTACAATCATGGTCACCCTACAAGCCCTAATTAATAAACATAAAACCTCTTTAACCGTAATGACAGCATTTTGATTACGAAGAAAATAAACTGTCAAACTTGAGTGCGATACGAGTTTTCAAAAGTAACCAGACCGTGATGACAGTGATGACATTCAATTTGACACGGAATATCGGTAGTTTAGTATTCTAATTTTAGGGTGACCATGCATGTCGTAAATAAATTAATAACTTTTTTTTTCAACACGACTAGAAAATTAACGTTAACCTCACTAATACTGATACGAAACTGTTGCTTATAATTTACGAAATGTGCAGTGTTAGTCCTGCTCACGTCTCCTGAATCACCCTGTATAGTCCGTATCTTTAGGTATTTAAATAAAAGTAAACAAGCAATTTGTACATTTTCGGATAGTTATAACATTTATTGGTTAACCAAACAAATACAAAACCGCCTGGATAAGTCACTGAACGACCTGACTTTAACCTACATTATTTGATCATGTAATGTTTTCATCTATCCTCAACTGGCTTTAGGAGCCACTTAGGAGCCATTTGAGGGTAGATTTTGTTTACTTTCATTTAAATACCTAAAGATATACCCCCTTATTCATAATCGTCTACTAAAGTTGACAAGCCGATAATAATCGTTTGTCCCTTTCCATCATACCAATACGTCGGAAAGGGAGAAACGATTATAAGGTCGTAAAATGTTACCTATTACATTACAGGTACCTTTTATTCCTCGCAGCACACGCTCTAAACTGCTCCACCAGCGCGTTGACGAGCCGCAACGGTTTCGAGTTCTCGACCACCTCGTCCGGGACGTCCGGCGCGTCCGGCACGTCCGGCACGTCCGTTACGTCCGGCTCCACGTCTCCGTCTTCGATTATCCGGCGGGACACGGACTCTATCACGGTTAGGAGCTCATCTTGTATCTGGACTTTGAATTTCTGTAAAGATAAACCGGCGTACGTATAGTCGCTATAGTCAGTTAGAATTTTTTTTTTCAGTTTAATCCAGTTAAATAAGGTGTTTCATGTTTCATACAACGCCTCGTGGCTCATCATGTCATAGATGGCGCTATTTAGCTTAGTGCGTAGAAAAACCGTTCTTTTCCTGTTCTTTTTTTTTTTTTTTTTTTTTTTAATAAATAAATATTAAGGACATTTTTTTTACATAAATTGACTAAGCCCCACGGTAAGCTCAAGAAGGCTTGTGTTGTGGGTACTCAGACATCGATATATATAATATATAAATACTTAAATACATAGAAAACAACCATGACTCAGGAACAAATATCTGTATCATCATACAAATAAATGCCCTTACCAGGATTCGAACCCGGGACCATCGGCTTCATAGGCAGGGTCACTACCCACTAGGCCAGACCGGTCGTCTTTATACCTAACTTTGAAACCTAAAATTGTTCTTACATGGCAACAGTCACAGACACAAATATAAAGTAGTAAAAAATGGGTCACGTAGTATGAGTATGTTCCCTAAGGTTCAAAATCTAACCTCATTGGCTTCTTTAAGCTGATTCAAGACTCCTAGAGCTTCTAGCGGTATCATAACAGTGGTCACAAACGTTGTGTCTTCCTCTCTAAGCAAATACTGACTTAGTACTGAAGAGATAAGGTTCCAAATCGTACCTCAGTGGTTTCCTTCAGTTGGTTCAAGCCTCCTAGAGCTTCTAGCGGTATCATAACAGTTGTCACAAACGTTGTGTCTTCCTCTCTAAGCGCTGGTGGCTTAGCGGTACGAGCGAGCGACTTTCAATCCGGAGGTCGCGGGTTCAAACCCCGGCTCGTACCAATGAGTTTTTCGGAACTTATGTACGAAATATCATTTGATATTTACCAGTTCCTTTTCGGTGAAGGAAAACATCGTGAGGAAACCGGACTAATCCTAATAAGGCCTAGTTTCCCCTCTGGGTTGGAAGGTCAGATGACAGTCCCTTTCGTAAAAACTAGTGCCTACGTCAATTCTTGAGATTATAATTGTCAAGCGTACCCCAGGCTCCCCATGAGCCGTGGCAAAATGCCGGGATAACGCGAGGAAGAAGAGTTGTGTCTTCCTCTCTAAGCAAATACTGACTTAATACTATGAAAGAAATAAGGTTCCATATCGTACCTCGGTGGCTTCTTTAAGTTGATTCAAGACTCCCAGAGCTTCAAGCGATATCATGACGGTAGTCTCAAATGTTTTATCTTCCTCGGTGAGTGACGCCTCGAATTCAGGCGTTATGTCTTGTAGGTACGCGTCGGTGACTTCTTCGCTCTTTGTCAGCTCTGGCAACAAACATGTTTAATGTAAGTATATAATCTTTAGCAATAAAATCGACTTCATAAAAGAGTTTAATAGGGAAGGCTGGTGTAAGCCAGTAGAAGAAAAAAAAATGTAGTAGGCATAGTAGCTTTAAGCTTTATTCATCAACAATACAAGGTTACCTGCCTGCCTGTTGTATTACCTGCCAAAAGGAGCGCTGTTCGGCGTCGCGACGACATCCGGCGTGTGAGCGGCGCTGCTTCGCCGTACAATGCCGATGACAATCGCCTTAGAATGACCGTCACCAACTCGTGCTTCTTTTCCTGCGTAAACAATATACATTTTTTTTTAACTACCTGAGCACTGAGTTGGGAGTTGGGACAGTGCGGCGCGATGATGAAAATTCATTTGCTTTGTATAATGCTGAGGACGGAGGCGGTTATGAAAGTACTATAACTAAAAGTCGTTTTACTTCAGGATTCTATATCGACACATCGTTAGCTCGACGCAGGAATCGTCGCGGCCATTACAGCACCACCTAGTGGCCATCGGTGAAACTACCTCGAGTTGCGCCCGGTGGTGTTTAACGCGCTGACATACGAGAATGTGGTGGCGGCCGTGTCAAGCGCAGACAGTCAAACCTCTAACACATACCTAATAACTTTTTTTTTACATGGAAATCAGAGTTGGCAGGACAAATCCGGCCCTATTAGTCTTTACCCTAATAGGTAACACACACATAACAACAAAACCGTTCCGACTGCTTAAGGAGGCCAACACTTTGTTAGCGCGATGCAGGAATCGCCGCGGCCGGTACAGCGCCACCTAGAGGACGTTAGTGTGACTACCTCGAGATGCGTCCTCGTGGTGTTGAGCGCACTGACGTGCGACAGCGTGGTTGCAGCCGTGTCAAGCGCGGAGCGAAGAGACTGCGCGCATGCGAGCACGAGCCCGCGCGAGAGGTGATCGCGGATGTCGCGCTCGGACACTACTACACGTTCACTGCAAAAAAAGGTGAAAATTTGGCTCATTTACCTGATGCAAGCATACAAATTATCGTAACAAAAAAAATCCTCCAGCCGCCCACAAAACAAAAACTGGCGAAAACAAATGCAATTTTGATTAGTAAAATAAAAGATTCTAAATAGAAATTAATGATAAGTAGGGATTGCAATCCGGTCCGGCGGATCCGGTAATCCGGCCGGATCCGGCACTTTTTAGGAGCTACCGGATCCGGACCGGATCCGGGAAAATAGAAAAAAAGACCGCACGCAGCACCCACTGCGCGTTTTAGGTGAGAAAAAGGCGACGGATAAAAGAAGGAAGTTAAACAGAATAAAGAACGAATGAAAAAATCCATATTTAGTAAAATAAGAAGATATTAAATATGATTGAGAACAGAAGAGGATTTCCTCTTCTTTCATGTTGGTGGCACGAATCGGCACGATACGATGATTACTTAAATAATTAGAAGTAAAATTTAAAGGATGGAGATGCCATGGAAGGCATTTGTAACGACCGGTCTGGCCTAGTGAGTAGTGACCATTCAGTGACCCTGCCTATGAAGCCGATGGTCCTGGGTTTGAATACCGGTAAGGGCATTTATTTGTGTGAGGAACACAGATATTTGTTCCTGAGTTATGGGTGTTTTCTACGTATACCGGGTGTGGCTTGTAATATGAGCAAAAAATTGAACAGTATGCTGTACTCCTCATACTGACCAACATTTGATCAGCGACTTTTAAAATAACTTGGGGTTTGATTTTTAATACACTTTAAAGTTTATTCTTAGACGCAATGTATTGCGAATTTTGTTATGTTTAAGGCGTGACAAGCAACGTCAATCACAATGATATGGCGTGGCGATGGCGTCCATTGAAGATAATATTTATTTTGTATGAAAAATAGGGAGTCTAAATACTTCATAATTTTTAAAAGTTGTTGAACAAAAGTGTCACCGTTTGAGGAGTGCAATCTATGTTTTAATTATTTGCTCATGTTACAGGCCACACCCGGTATAAGCATGTATTTATCAATATACTATACGTATATATATCGTCGCCTAGTAATACTACCTAGAGCTAGCTAGTACCCATATTACAAGCTTTGCTTGGTTTGGGGCTACGATCTGTATAAAATTGTCCCCAAATATTTATTCATGAATTATTTATTTATTTGTGATTTAGGCTATAAAACTATTTTCACCGATAAAAAATGAAAGCAAGATAATAATGGAGCGCATTTCATACAATTTTGGTTAAAAGTAAAATATCTTGTTACTAGAATGGATGTCAGCGTTACAAATAATTCCATCAAATAACAGTTACGAAAACTTGTCCTTTCAAGGAGTTCCATTTCCCATCCCATAATTATTCCATTAACAGGCTTTGGAATCTAATCAAATTTATATTTTTATTGTAAACGTATAAATTTGAGCAGAATGTGAATGATTAAATATAATAAAATAAATAAATGACTTAGATTTCAAATTTTATTTTTAAATTGAGATGGACTTCGACTATGTGACACTTTTTAATACTTTGTTTTATTTTATTGTTAAAAAGTTATTTCTTATTAACTTCAAAATGTTGTTTTATGAATACATTTGTAAAAATACCCTTTGTTTCTCATATAACGCATAAAACTTGAAAAATATGTCATTTAATTAATTTTAATATCCTTATACCTAACCGGATCCGGTCCGGCCGGATCCGGCCGGTTTGAGGCCAAAATCCGGCCGGATCCGGCCGGATTGAAAATCAATCCGGTTTGCAATCCCTAATGATAAGCCTTTTTACAGGGATGAGCTGCTAGAGCGTTTTTTTTTTGTTTTTTTTTATATATTTATTGGTTCACCAACAATTGTTTACACTTTGTAAAGTATAACTACAAACGTTTTAACTATTATCGCTTAGCGTAACAATTACTTAAAGGTAAACACCACATGCATTGAATAAAGTAAGATAATTGCATTTACGTTACATACCTAATACCGTTTACAATAATAATGCAGGCATTAACTATTTACTATTGATTATTAATAAATTTGCGTTATTTATAAACACTTTACAGGCCTGAATCAGCTATGAATCATGTTTATCTGTCGTTTTGACTTGTGTATTTGTAAGCAAGTGACAAAACACAATTTAACTAAATCAGGTCCGCAAAATTTCTTGTTTAGGGGGAACGGACTTTAAGATGCATATTATCTATATGTAAAGTAAGAATTAGTATGGTTGTATTTCATACTAATGGTCCAGTAGGACAAGCAATTTATTAATGGGCTTCCTGAGCTTTGTCACTTTATTTACCTCCTAAGGCCCAGCCATACAAATGAAAAATCCAGAATTTGTCACTGAAATTTGAACCTATAGTGCAGAGAATAGAGTTGATTTTTGTTTTGTTTGAAAATTTAACGAAACAAAACAAATGCGACTCTGTTCCAATTGAATATGATTTAAATTTCATCAAACTGAATAAATACTATAGGTAGGACCCTGGGCCTTAGGAGGTTAAAGCAATTTTATTTTTCTTTGTGCTTAGATCTACACAATCTACACATCATAACAAGCAAATTAAAGTATATTGCTTGCTAACAATTTGCCCATACCTGTTCTGAAGGATCCTTATGCTTCTTCTACACAGTAACTTACATGATAGTGAGCATGTGCAGTGCGTGGTGGTGTGTCCTGGCGTCCTGCCACAGCCGCCTCAGCTCGTCGCGCCGCACGCGCAGCAAGCTGCGGCATGCGGTCAGCCGAGCTGTGGCTGCGTCAGTGTGCTGACCCCAGCTCGCTAGGGCTGCTTGGACGCTGCTGAATTTCTGAGGATATTAAAGTATGACATACAGTATATTAAAGTATGACATAGTAGAGCAGGATGCTTGTTTTTGTATCAATTAATCTTAATTGTAAATAGTCGTTATGTTGTATCTTCTTGCTGTGTAACTTTTTTCTTCTTCTTCTTCTTCTTTATTAGGGGCTAAATAAGGCTCCAAAGCCTATGTATCACTGCGACCATTCCTGATCTATTGTGATCGCCACCCACTACAACTCTCGATCCAACCCTGCAACTTCGAATAGCTGCAGGATCCTTTTGGTCTCGAGAGACTTTACCTCCTCCGGGCGTAATATGTGTCCGCCCAAGATTAGGTCACGAGTACGCATTAGGCAAGGGCACTCTGTGAGGATGTGCAAGGGCGTCTCCTCCGCCTCCATGCAGAGTCTGCACCGCCCTATGTCACGTTTCCCCATGGTGCGCATGTGCTTATTTAGGCCGCAATGCCCGGTAAGCACCCTTACCAAGTTGCGTAGTTGGTTCCTAGACAGCGCTAAGGCGTTCGAGGACGCCTTTTTGCTGAAGGCCTTGATAAGCGCTTTGGAATGGTTCAAACCTGTTGTTTCTCTCCAGAGTTGAATGGTTTTGTAGTGACAGTAGGTCTTTAGGGTGAGCCGCGTTAGGCTTTTGGGGATACCACAAAAGGGCTCAGGACTGTAGTTCTTCCCCTTAGCCCCTGCTCGCGCGAGTTCGTCGGCCTTCTCGTTTCCTACGATACCCGCATGCCCCGGGACCCAACGTAGAACAACCTTGTTCCTGGCTCCAAGGTTGTTCAATAGTTGCCTGCAGTTCTCAACCAGCCTCGATGTGGTGACATCGGAGGTTAGAGCTAAGAGTGCCGCCTGGCTATCCGAATGGATATAGATAGTATGGTTGCCGTAGTTGCTTTGCAGATTGATTGACGCACATTCTAGAATGGCGTATACCTCTGCCTGGAATATAGAGCAAAAACGTCCTAGGTTTAAGCTGATGCTTTTCCTAGGCGCTTCACCGTATACTCCGCAACCTACTTCAGATCCGGATTTGGAGCCATCAGTGTACCACCTCAGGCTTCCTTCTTTCCACTTAATTTGACTGTTTGACCAGTCCTCCCGTTTGGGGATTTCCACTGAGTAAAGTTTGAGTGGACAAAATTTGGGTGACATAGTGTCGGTTGGCATCCCAAGAACAGGAATATCGTACACTGATTCATTAAACAGTCTCAGAGTTTGCGATAACCAATTACCTCTCCTCACGCCCGCTATTCTAAGCATACTAGATCTCGCCTCCAATTCTAGATGCAAGTGGAGGGGTGGTAGATTTAGTATGGCTTCTAGGGCTGCCGTCGGGGAGGATGACATGGCCCCAGTGACGATGACACAGGCAGTTCTTTGAAGGCTGCCAAGCTTCATCACTGTTACCTTCTGCGTCGTTTTCCTGTACCATGCTACAGAGGCGTAAGACACTATCGGCCTCACTATGGATGTGTACAGCCATAAGGCAATTTTGGGTTTTAGACCCCATCTGTTGCCTGCCAAACGACAGCATATTGCCAAGGCTGATTTAGCCTTTTGTATGGTTCCGTCCACATGCTTGTTCCAGGTCAGTTTCTGGTCCAGTGTTACCCCCAGATATTTGACCTCTGTTGAGAACGGAATAGTTTTACCATTCATGACAAGTGGTTTAAGTTTGTCCAGTTTCCTCTTGTTCGTGAATGGTACTATAATTGTCTTATCTGCATTGATAGACAATTCATTCTCTCCGCACCATGTATTTATGGTGTTGAGAGCCCTCTGCATAAGGTCTGATAAAGTACTTTGGCAGTTGCCCCTCACCGTCACAACAAGGTCGTCTGCGTACCCCTGAGTGTCGATTCGGAGTTCCGCCATCTTGTGCAGAAGTCCATCCACCGCGAGAGTCCAGAGCAAGGGAGATAGGACACCTCCCTGCGGGCAGCCTCTCACAGTGGCCACTTCGAGAGTAGTGTTAAGCAAGTCTAGCCTAACCACTCTGCTTGAGAGCATGCTTTGCACCCAGCGGATAGTGGTGGAATCCACCTCCTTGGCCCTAAGCCCTTCCACCAGTGTCCGAATGGGTGTATTATCAAAAGCGCCCTCAATATCTAGGAAGGCCGACATGGCTATGTCCTTGTCTTCCAAGGCCCTTTCCACTCTGTCAACTAGCTCCAGCAAGGCAGTCTCTGTAGATCTGCCCCTGCGGTAAGCATGTTGACTGTCGTGTATGGGTTTTCTCAGAAGACAGCTCTCCCTGATATACTTATCGATTACCTTTTCCAAGGTTCTAAGGAGGAACGAGGAGAGACTGATCGGTCTGAAGGACTTGGCTAAAGCATAATCCTTCCTCCCAGCCTTCGGTATAAATAATACCTTGACCTTGTTCCACTGTTCTGGTAAGTGTCCCCAGGCATAACTAGCTCTGAAAATTCTAACCAAACTTTTTTCTTATTTAACTAACTGTTTACTGTATGTTATTTCTGTCTTTTTTCTTCTTGTCTGTTACCTTCCGTGATTCTTCTCACTTGATGGTCTCATCGGAAGATCAGCGCTGGAAGCCACCAGCAACATGCTGAGATGGGGCCATTTCGTGGCACTTTAATCTTATTTTGTGTTTTCTTTTATACTATGTACTGTTCCGATTGTTTGTGCTTACGAATAAATCTATTCTATTCTATTCTATTCTATTCTACACCGTGTTTTTTTTTATTTCCGTTAATTTCAAGGGTGCATTCCTGAGCTTAAATCAAGTAACTTTCTCAAAGACACCGATGTTCTAATTAAGTCCATTTCGGAGATAATCCATAATTATTTTTTTTCCTATAAGGCCTCTACAAGCGTGTACACTTGCCTTAGGGCCGGCTTACATATTGATTAGTGTTTAGAATGAGTTCATACATTTGCTACTAAACTTAAGTACAATCTCGGTCGATTGATGTACGAAATGACATTGATATGTCACAGATTTCAATTGTTTGGTTGAGTTAAATGTAATGCCCGTGTTACAACAACGCTATATGCTACATTTAATTACTTTTTAAACAAAAAAAAAAGAAAAAAAAACAAAAAAAAATTTTTTTTTTTGAAAATTAACTATGCCATTTAGTTCTTATAAACGTACTTAACTATACCCCGAAGTTAACGGAATTCAATAAAAACACGGTGTATACATAGAAACTGTGACTTTGCATTTTAAAATGTATTATTACTGTTGAATGACGAAGCAAGTAGATAACTGCTTGCATAAGCAATAATACTGCCTGTATCCAGCAATCTTCAAGACAATTTAAGTTAGTAGAAGACCTGGGCATTTTCGCAAGAAGAGATTCAATAAACTTTTTTCTAAAATACGTTTTTTTTTTGTCCTTTTTATCTGCAATCGGCTGTTTTAGTCATAATCAGATGTTCTGTCTTTTTGAGGGTTTTGAGAGGTATTCCATTAAATACTCTATCTTGACTTTGATAGAATTTATCTTCTAGTGCCTTTGGTCTAGCCGCAGTATTAGCCACCTTTTCAGCCTACTCGGATTGTCGTTGGTGTTTACCAAGTCCCTTGCAAGTTCATTTGTATGCTTTTTTAGTCGTTATTTGTATTTAACACAATATCTGTTAACTTCCTCTTTGATTGTTGGAATCTTTATGTATTCATGTATCTCTGTATTTTTTGCATAGTGCACATGTTACAGCCCTTAGGACATTATTCTGAAACCTTTGTAGAATTTCGAGGTTTGAGTTACTGGCCGTTCCCCAAAGTTCAATCCCATATGTCCATATATGGGTTTTATAATGCATTTATACACTAGCATTTTATTAGTTAGTGTCAGAGGTGATTGTCGGCCGATCAGCCACTACAGGCCCTTGTAATGAAGGTCTGCTTCTTTTCTCTTTGTTTTGATGTGGTTGGCCCATGTTAGTCTTAGTAGGAAAAATATTAAATTTACCTACCTTAGAAAAAAAGTTGATTGGATCTCTTCTCGCGAAAATGCCCACCTCCTGATTATCTGACACTGAACCCTAAAACTTGCACCCTGCCGTTAGGTTAATTTTAAGGCCCTGACAAGATGGCCAATTGGAGTATTATTAAGTGTGTTCAATTACTTAATTTAGCCATCATAAACATATCTGAATTCAGAGTATGAAAGTCTGCAGTGGAGTGACCCTAAAACTATAACTTGTACTAGTTTACTTTACTTTGTTTTAGTAAATCATAATAAAAACTAGTAATGTTTACCAGGGATGTGAAACTCCTCCCTTCAGGCAAACTCGGCTCCATTCGGCTCAGCTTTGCTCCGAGCAATTATTAGGGTTGACACAACTTGACGTCCTTCTGCGTGCACGACCACAGATAAGAGAATGGCTTGAATTTTAACAACCCTAAATAGCCGAAAGGGATAGTGCCATATAATAGAAAGGGTCAGCATGATTCTACTCTGAACCACTGTCAAAGTTGTCAAACTTCGGTTTTGTAGGAAGTTTCCTTTCTGTACTGTAGTACTATCATTTATTCTGTGCTTTTACCTGCATAACTTCCATGATTTCCTGTGCATGTTCGGCGACCAGCTCGTCCAATCTCGCATCGCTCTTTTTATACTCCTTCTCTAGTTTAGCACGTTCTTTTTCTCGCTGCTCGTTGGTCTCACTCGCCGATAAAGTACGGATAACAGACATTAAAAGTCCACTCTGTAAGCAAAGTGATTGTTATACAGTAGGTACTCATTTTTCGCAAAAAGAATGAAAGATATTCCTTGTATTACCGTTTCTCTTCCTTGTTTCACCCCTCTAGGGGGTTTTGTAGGTGGCGGTGACGACATTTTCTCCTTAGCAAAATAACTTATGAAGAAAAATCTAAATATTTTCACTACGCCCCGTTGAAAGATGCAATGACATTGATGACGTTGACGTTTAGCGAGTCAATTTTCCTATTCGGTTTGATTACTGTTAAATTTTTTACCAATAATAAAACCACGGAGGGCCTACCGCGTCAAACGAAAATATCTGCATATTCATGCGAGAATAAAGAAGCAAGTAAAGAAATTTTAATTTTCGTATTTCACGATCTCAATAATATGTGGTCCTTCAAAAGTGTATTTTTCTTTTAAGATCCGAAAAGACTTTCATCCATATCTCAAACAGCTGGATATGTAAAAAAAAATGTTGTCAACGTTGACGTCTAGTCATAGTCAACCAATTCAATGCAATTCAACCATCATATGTGACGTTCCACGGGAAAAGGTACCTTATGAGGGTTTCTAGTTTCGGAGATATGAAATGTTTTGTAAAGAGGTGAAAAAATGCTCAATTTTTTTTTATTGTGTGATCTGAAACCTTAATGCGTAACGTTTGTTTACCTGTTTTTATTTTTGTTATAAGTTAGTTATAAGCCTAGTAATGTCGTCTCAGAGTTTAGTAGAAAAGGTACCTTATGGAAAAAAGATTGAAAATTCCCAAAAAAACTAGTCAATACGGGAAAAGAAGTTTGGTAGAGAACTGTATTAGCATTCTGCAAAACTAATTTGATAATTTCAGTTCTGGTTGGGGCGCCTCGCAAATATTATAACCGTACATAGACCGACATCACAAATCCAAGTAGCCTGCTATTATACCAAAGTTACTCTCGTCAAGTCTTTCTTAACTAGAATAATCTTCATTTGGTTTGGTCGCATGCAGTAAATCAGCCATTGGTTTGCTGAAAAATGCCAATACCCGACGCATTACCTTATGGAATATCTGAGGTCATTGAACCTCAATGCCGCTTATCTTCAATAGCAACCGAAATATATTATTGATAAGAAATAGACGATTTATACCATCTTAACCCCAAAATATTATTAGTTTATCCTAACTGTTCCATCATCATCATGCCTCATCATGTAACTTAATCACAAGGTACCTTTTCATTACATACAAATTATTGGTCTTTTTTAAGATTATTATGACGAAGAACTAATTAAATTTGGGGCAGTTTAATGTAAATTAATATTTTCTATTCATAAAAGATAAACTGTAATATGATTGATATTTTGTAGTGATGTATTATTAGATTTATTTCCATAAGGTACCTTTTCGTAAATGTATGGAGCAAATACTGTTATTGTTATGTAAGTTTAAAGTGGCATAAGGGGTTAAATATAGTATTTAGTTGGGGTTTTAGGATTTATTTCATTTGAATGACAGAATTTCTTTCATATGTGCTCAGAAAAATTGATTGTGTGTCACATTAAAAGTAAAAATATTCAATTTTGTGATTTTATATGAAAAAGTCAGAAAATACATTTTCACCTCTAAATCGGTATTGTTTTTTGCTTAAACTGTCTGTCAGTGTCGTTTTCTAATAGATAGAATTTAAATCTTGAGAGCTCATTGCAATCAATCGTGAAAATGAAATAAAACTTTATTTTCAAGAGATTGGCTAGTATACACATAAATCAGTCGATATCAAAAGTTTCTATTTGCATTACAGAACAAGTCGCAATATTTTTTTAATCTCACATATATAAGGTATTATTATTTGTAGTCAACTATGTAACTTACTTCAGGAACATAGTTTTTTAGGCGGCTAAACTTAAAACTTCTCTATCGTAAAGTTGCTAATTTCACAACATTATTTTCAAAAAATCATATCTCTGTAACTACGCAACCTAGAAGGTTGATCTTTTGTGTTATCGATAGCTTATTTATTGTAGATTACTGGGGTATGCATAACTCTATACCCGCCATAAGGTACCTTTGACCGTGGGACGTCACATATTATTAATCTGTGATTTCCATTTCAGTTGTAAACAAAACTAAATATTGCGTAAAGTAGGCGAATTAATTCATATTAATATTGATTTAGATGACTTTTGCATTCCACATTCTTAGCTAATGCCTAACGCCACGCAATATCGACTAGTAAAGTGAATAAACATGTGGAGGAGAAACATAATTAATCTGAAGACATTTAGTGCTTCTGCATGCAAACAGGCAGTAATCAACACGAGAAGTCTTACTATACATCCTTTAGCAGCGCAATGCATAGTCAAAACTCAACCGTTGCTAAACATTGGGGCCTCAAGCGTTCGTCACAACAGTCAGAGAAGTGCACCACTTACAGAACAATTTAGCGTTGAAGACAGTTCCACGGAAAACGTTAACTCGTTTACTTATAGGACTCATACTTGTGGGGAACTAAGAGCTTGTAATACAGGCGAAAAAGTTTCTTTGTGTGGCTGGGTACAGTATTTACGTCTCTCAAAGTTTCTTCTGCTACGAGACGCCTATGGAATCGTACAATGTACTGTTGGCCCTGTGAATATAGACTTTCATAACATACCACTCGAGTCTGTAGTTAAAATACATGGTGAAGTAACTGGAAGACCACAAAATGCAGTCAATTCTGAAATGTCAACTGGTGAAATTGAGGTTATAATTGATAGGTTAGAAGTTTTAAATATGGCTGAGAACCTTCCATTCAATTTAAGAGAATATCAGAAGCCTAAGGAGCAGATAAGGATGCAACACCGCTACATTGACTTACGATTTCCAGAAATGCAAAGAATTCTAAGATTGAGATCGCAAATGCTGCACAATATGAGAAGATTTCTTGTTGAACAGCACGGATTTGTTGAAGTGGAGACACCTACACTGTTTTGTCAGACTCCTGGAGGAGCAAGGGAGTTTGTAGTTCCAACACATCATGCAGGATTGTTTTATTCTTTAGTACAAAGTCCGCAGCAGTTTAAACAAATGTTGATGTCTGGAGGCGTTGACCGGTACTTCCAAATAGCCAGGTGCTACAGAGATGAAACTACACGGCCAGACAGACAACCTGAGTTCACTCAGTTAGATATAGAAATGTCCTTTACTAATCTAGATGGAGTTTTATCCATGATTGAGTCATTGCTTGTCGACACGTTTCCAAAACTTTTACAAAAGCCACCTTTTAGAAGAATGACATACAAGTATGCATTGGAAAATTATGGTACTGACAAACCTAACGTTCAATATGACTTGAAATTTAAAAATATAAAAGAATTATTTCCAGAAAAAGCTAATGATTCAGATTTTTCTGCCTACGCTTTACCTTACCCTGCAGCATTAGGAAAAGTAACAACAAAAACTAAAGAGCTAATAAAGCAAATAGCTAAGAGATATAATGTCAAAGTGGTATTGGATCATGATATTCATAAAGCATTTAATAAAGAATTTGACGGAAAACTGAAAAGTATTATTGGTAATGAAAATGCATCCATCATTTCAATAGGGGACTTAGAAAATGCCTGCAACTGCTTAGGAGAAATTCGACTAATAATTGCTTCTTTACTACAGTCTAAAAATTTACTAAAACTCAAGAATAGTACTGAAATATTTTGGTTAGTGGATTTCCCATTATTTACTGAAGGCAAGAATGGTTTGGAAACATGTCACCACCCCTTTACCTCGCCACACCCCGAGGACATACATCTACTGGAGTCTGATCCATTGAGTGTCAGATCATTAGCATACGATTTAGTCATGAATGGAAATGAAATTGGAGGAGGTTCAGTGAGAGTCCACAATGTTAGATTACAAGAGAAATTGTTGAAGATGTTGGGAATGGATGCAGGGAAATTGAGACACTTCCTGAATGCCTTGCAAAGTGGGTGTCCACCACATGCCGGGATAGCTCTAGGCATAGACAGGCTGGTGTCTATTGTGTTCAACACAGAGTCCATTCGTGACGTTATAGCCTTTCCTAAGACTCATGAAGGAAAAGATCCATTGTCAGGTGCACCTAATGCCATTTCAGATGAGGACAAAGAATACTATCATATAGTTAGTAAATAAACAAATATTTATTCACCTATATTAGATCAAACATTACAAAATAATATATATATGTCGTAGTCAGATCGTATAATCCGCCGTATTACATTACGGCTAGCCGTTATCAAAAACAGGGGCGTTTTGAAATGCGGCGGTTCGACGATTAGCCGGATTGTCATTGCGATACGTTCTTCAATAAGGCGGCCTACGTTTAGCCGCATCGTACTACTATTTTAGATTGTAGAGTGACCAGTTCTTTCGGTCGCCTACGTAACCGGAGTTTGACAATGTTTGCAATTTAATTTATTTTTACCATGGTCCCACCGCACTACATGTGTTTATTTTCCAAAACATTTCCTTCGCAACTTAAATAGACGGAGCCCCGCAAGCGGGGCTCCTATTTCTGGGCGGTTTGCCCTTCGGGCATCTGAAGCTACCTAACGAACCTAACCTACTTACCGACCTACGCTTTTTTCCCCAAAGTGTAATGTTTTCACGGACGTCTCACTAAATCAATAGGTAGGTAGGTTAGGTTCGTTAGGTAGCTTCAGATGCCCGAAGGGCAAACCGCTCAGAAATAGGAGCCCCGCGAAGCGGGGCTCCGTCTAGTTAAGTTGCGAAAGAAATGTTTTTTGAAAAGAAACAGTCCGACGAACTCCAGATTTGATGGACACCCCAGCGTTTGTCAGGCAGCGCCACGGGTGTTAAAAATGGGAACTAAAAACTGTCAAAGCGGCGGGTAATGACTCGCTGTATTACATTACGGCTAGCCGTGTTGAAGAACGTATGGCGCCGAATACATTCCGGCGGATTCTCATTCAGCCGCATTCAATCCGGCTAATCGTTAAACCGCCGCATTTCAAAACGCCCCTGTTTTTGAAAACGGCTAGCCGTAATGTAATACGGCGGATTATACGATCCGACTGCGACATATATATATAAATATTAAAACATGACCTAATAAGTTTTTTTTAATCCAATTGATTCATTTCATTTGTTTATCTGAGAAATCGTAATAGATAAATAGCACTATCATTAATGACTGGACGACAAGCTCTTCTCTAGAGAAAACAAGTATCACCTGTACACCTATATGTATAGAATTATGTAGGCTAGATATTATCTATTTACCTATATATGATGCACTACATATTATACTACTCTTTGCGCTACATTTTGATAATTTACTACATAGATTACTTTGTTCAATTGGTATTTCTATATAAAATTTAACTACATTAGTATTATTAGTCGAAACCATTATTATTTTTTCAATAAAACTTTTTTATAGAAAGGTGAGAATGGGGTTGGCAAACTGTCAAAGGTTTTCATAGATGGCGCCATCATAGCTTGCCCCTTTATCTATGAGATTTGGCTTAAAGGGCTGGCATCCAGGGTATTAAAAAAACAAACATTTGACACAATTCCAAGGCCCCAACGTTTTCTGTTCTCTTTGACGGCGCAGCAACTAGTATAATTTCTCTCTCCTCGCTCTTTTAAAAATGCCGTTTGTCAAACACTGTGGCAACAGTGACAGCTCGCTGAGACGGTATCTCTATATATTATAAATCTATGCACAATTCTAGGGATTGACAGGGCAAGATATGATGGCGCCATCTGCTAAAAACTTTGACCGGCCAACCCCATTGCAGAAAATGCTCTGACTAGACGCGAAAATATGTATGGGAGCTCGTATATGTAACGTCACGCTATAACAATGCGCTATAATATGCTATAATGAACATACGGCCCATATGTATTTTATATAGCCATAAATATTTTGTGTAACACACAGGCTTCCTAGAAACTTCTATATAGAGCGTTTGATATGCGTTGGGTTGGGATTGGGAACTCCCCAGAAAACCACTAGCGTTGATAATAGAGTCTGTGCGGAAAGGAAAGAGTCGTGGAATGTATGGGGCCCAATACATTCTACGACTCTTTTCTTTCCGCACAGACTCTATTAGAGCTGACGTCATTCAGAATTACTTAATTTCAAGGTTAACCCCAAACAAACACGCAAATTAAAGTAATTAACACCTAGTACCTATGCGAGTTTGTTGACAGGATAAATTATCAAGGAAAAAAAACCGGCTGCCGGCTGCAGTAGGTATCATCGTCCTTAGGTCCTTACAGTTAAGTGACAATTTTACTCGTAAACCTTATTGCAAAGCCATAAGGTATACCATTGGTCAGTTAATTTAAGAGCCCATCAACGTGCACACTAGCGCCACTGCTAAATAATCGTGATTATTTAAATTTAATATAATAAAATTTTGTAAAAACTTACGTTAAATTTAAATAATCACGATGGTTTAGCAGTGGCGCTAGTGTGCACGTTGATGGGCTCATAAGTCTTTTTTTCAAGCACCACGGTTGAAAATTCAACTGCCTTATAGTAACGTTACTTGGCTTACTCATGGTTAAGTCGAATAATTAACGTTTATCATGAATTCATGACTGTCGAATGACCTCTGGAACTTTCGCACGCCCTAGGCCCCGGGGCATTCCCTAGAAAAACTGTGCAAAAAAGCTGATGACATTAAAAACAACTCTATTCCAAGGTCATACGGCCTTGTGAGCACGCAATTTATATTCATTTATTTTGTAACACTCAGTTTAAGTTTGTTTTTCTATATGTAGGATAATTGGGCAAGGAAATAACATCAGCAGTCGAATATTGGTCGTCGTGCATTATGGACGGTTACATTTTGTTTTTAGTTGTTGCTGGATTAAGTTTTTGTGGGGCTAATCCTTGTGGGGACAATAGTGAAGCAGGTAAGAGCTTTTTAAAATATAGTAAATATAAATATACACAGATCCGATCGTTCTAGCCCCAAACTAATCAAAGTTTAGGCGACGGTATTAATAAAGTTCTAGTAACCCTGCCTACGAAACAGGAGGTCAGGACTTCCCCCACTTTACCGGGGGCTTAAATCTCGGAGATACCATGTACATATTTACCCTTACGCTCGACATACTTAGATTTATAAATACATATTTAGATACATACATCGATAACATCCATAACTCAGGAATATTCACGATAATCATGATGAACACACAAATAAAACTAACTACCGGCTAGACTAGGAAAAGGAGGATTACGGTCAGAGCTAAGTGTACTTTAAAACAAACACCTAATAGGTAAACGTTAAAGGTAGGTATACCTACCATCACCTATGATTAATACTTTGTTCTTCTGGGGAAAAGAGTTAACTCGATACTAGTCGATAGGTAGGTACCTACTTCCGCAATTCTTACCTATAACTTTCTTTCAGCAATACATTGCAGTGGGAATGAAGTGTTCTCATCATGCACCAACGGAGGTTGTGACGCCCGCAACTGCAGTCAGCTTGGGAAGCCGGTGCCGTGTGTCAAGCTGCGTGCTGACAGCTGCATCAAAGGATGCGTGTGTAAACCGGGATATCTACGGGCGGCGAGCGGAAAGTGTGTCGAGGAGACAGAATGTCATAAAGGTAACAAATTCTTTATATTTGTAGTCAGCTTGGCAGAGCGATACCTTGCCTTAACCCTTTTCCAGGCCGCACCAAACTACAAGGTTTTCAAGGTCCAAAAAATGCAAATATATTAAAATGTATGCAGCTTTGATGATTCATTTAATGATAAGTACCTTTTCCCGAAAGTCCAATAGAATATGAACCTTAAATCGGACTTCTAAGGTTGAAATTCTATTGGCGCTTATGTGGTCGCTAGGTTCACTGTGCCTGGAAGAGGGTTAAAGGCCATTTAAGGGTCAATTGCCCCAAGTTGATGACTCGAATTACCTACTATATTTACCTATTAGGTATACTATTATTTAGGATTAGGTTGTGGGTTAGGCTGTTAACTCCATCAAGTGATGGTGTACCAGGCGGCTTACTTGCAGATTGGGAATACGTCCTATTATAATCTCTAAATAAATTACGCCAAGACGCAATGAAAAACGAATTATTTAAGCTAATTTTCATTTGTCTCCCAGAACGCTGTACAGGCCCTCACGAGTACCACTCCTGCGGCGGCGCGTGCGACAACGTCTGCGCAACTTTGCACGAACAGAGCCAGAGGAACTGTCCAATAAGGAACATTAAATGTAACGATATGTGTTACTGTGATGAGGGGTATGCGAGAGATGCGAAAGGCATATGTGTTCTCATCGAAAACTGTTAACAATAAATATAAATGGCTATCTACTTACACAACGTCGCACGAGGGAAGTCAGAAGAAATGCCTAATAAGGAACATTAATAGTGTAACTACGTACATATATGTGTTTGAAGACGTCATGACGTGTGCTATTGCTATCGAAACTTATCAACAATAAATATAAATATATGTCTACTCAACGTTCCAAAGGCAGAGAACTCGATCACTACGGAACCCTCCAAAATAGTGCTCGTTTTTCAAGTTTCAGGTTAGGTAAATAAATATTTATATTTACTCTTCTACTTCATCCTTTGTTTCACCCATTTCACCATGTAGGTAAGTAAAAGTACCTAAAATACCTATCCCCCTTATTCATAAAACACAAACAAATACATAAGTTATAAGTAAAATGATAGACTAAAGACAAACGATAACGAATAATAGCTACCTTACCTATATGAATAATGCCATACCTAGCTAACATCAACATTAAAATCCATAAGTTTTTTTTTATTCATTGCGTGAAAAACGGTAAACAATTGAATGAATTTTCCAATACCTAATTAGAGGGGAGGTACCTACTCGCATTGTTTGCGTTAAGTATGTCTTAACTTAATCGGGAGCTGTTTCCTTGCGGCTGCTCGGCACCGACAAATATTTTAAGAAATAAACTGTTGCCAAGCACGAAACTAAGTGAGTCATCCTTTGCTCTTATTGTCACAACTACAAATAATGGTAATACATTTATAATTAACACGGAAAACAGCCAGTTTGTTCAGACCATATATAGTCTAAAAAAAAGTATATTATTATACCATGGTTCAGACGTGGCGCAGCCGGCAAGCAAGATGGTGAAATCATTAGCGTTGTTAGCGTTTGCCGTTATCATATCAGTGGGAATCTTAGCAGTGCCTGCTCAGAGCACAGGTAAATAAATACGTATCATAAAAGTAACTATAATATTTTACTTAAGTAAGTGCATTTGGAACATTACTATAGTTCGTTTTTTAGGGTTCCGTACCCAAAGGGTAAAACGGGACCCTACTACTAAGACTTCGCTGTCCGTCCGTCCGTCCGTCCGTCCGTCCGTCTGTCACCAGGCTGTATCTCACGAACCGTGATAGCTAGACAGTTGAAATTTTCACAGATGATGTATTTCTGTTGCCGCTATAACAACAAATACTAAAAACAGAATAAAATAAAGATTTAAATGGGGCTCCCATACAACAAACGTGATTTTTGACCAAAGTTAAGCAACGTCGGGAGTGGTCAGTACTTGGATGGGTGACCGTTTTTTTTTTGCTTTTTTTTTGTTTTTTTTTTATATGGTACGGAACCCTTCGTGCGCGAGTCCGACTCGCACTTGCCCGATTTTTTTAGCATTAGAAAGAACTTGAAAGAAGGTAAGCGATCTTGACATGTCTTTTAATTGAAAAACGTTTTTTTTTAAATCAGTAACTATTACTTATGAAAGCAGAAGAATATAAATGATCGTATTAGATTCATAATTGTTACATATTTGCCGTAACTTATTTATAAAATGTGTTTTTCAATAAAGAGACACATCAAGATTGTTTACCTTATTTCTAATGCTAAAAAAACGAACTATTAAGTTAGTGTGTAATTTTGGGTCAGAGGCCATTCAAGTTGTCATAATTATCGACGTAAAAGGAGGTTGTAAGTTTAACTTAGTGTGTATTGTATTTGTGTGTCTGTCTGTCTGTGGCGTCATATATCTACAGGTGTGTGCAGTTTCCAAAAATCGAAAGTGATGCCTGTCGAGATGGTTCTTAGATAGGTTTCAACTCACTAGATGGCGCTGTTTTAATTTGGTCTGAGTTTTTTACCTATTGATTATGATAATTGACACTTTGTAACTTAAAGCCACTTAAATTTAATGAGTGATACCTAAAAAACCTATTGATAAGGGTATTACCAGCAAACGGAAATCAAACACGTTTACATTATTACGTTACCCTGCCTAAAAAGAGTAAGTAGAGGTGTTATTAAAAAGTACAAATTATTTATCATAATTTGGGATATAAGTAGTATATTTTGGTGATGCATCTCTATTGACCATATATAACTACGTAGGTACATAGGTACAATACCTACGTCTCATAACAGAAAATAATTGCAGTTTTAGCAGTCAGTGTCAACCACTGTCTTTACCGGTACATTTACCTTACTTCTATTATAAGGTAAGGTAGGTTGTAGTTGAAAAAAATACAGGTATATATATTCTTTATTCTTTAAATAAATACAAGTATAAGTTTACAGCTCTAGATATGCCAAAACACTTATACTCTTAATACATAGTCATAACTATCTCTAGGATCTTTATTTATCTTTACATATGTAGAGATTAAAAAAAAGGCCTGAAACTATACTAATTTACATAGGTACTCGTAGAGCTAAAAAAAACTACTTTGTAAATCCTGATACTATACTAATTTACATAGGTTGAGTTTAAAAACATCCTGATATTATGTTGTAAGGACGGCCACTTGTCTGCGAATATGTCTGCGTTTTGGACTGTAGCTAAGAAGTTATTTAGTAATTCTATTGCTCGGTACGTGGGTGCGTTCGAACCGTGATAGGTGCGAACATTTGGATATGCGAAAAGGTTTCTGTCTCTACGTGCGCTACGCCCTACTGCTATGTAGTTGTCAAGCCCCCTCCAGACTATGCGCGTGAATCGCGGGCGAAGCCGCGAATGCGAGTGTGGAGTCGATTTCGCGGTCTGCGAAAACCACACTCGCGTTCGCGGCTTCGCGCCGTGATTCGCGCACGAGTGTGGAGGAGGCTTCAGGTGTAAAAATACGCATACGCTCCAGAACGGATGGGTTGTCAATACGATTTCTTAAAAGCAGACAATAGTGTAAGGCAAGCGTTTGCTCACGCCTTAGCTCGAGTGAGTCTAACCCTACCATTCCCAATATATATACCTACTGTATACAATACCGTCAAACTATACAGATATTTTAGATGTAGGTACATATTTAGATTTAGATATGTATGTATAAGAAGAAAAAGCCTCCCCTATAGATAGAGGTACCTTTAAGCGAACAACGGCAACAACCGTTTCATTTTCTGATTATTAAGAAAACGGCGAATCGCCTAATTGCAGCAATTTTACCTGTCTTGGAGGATAGCAGAATATCATGGACAATGTCATATTAAAAGTGATAGAATCTGAACACTTTAACTTTGTACAAACTTTCCAGCAAGAACATGGGTTCTTATAGCACATATCCCTATAAGTTCCATAAGTAGGTACCTGTCGTAGGACTTGACATGAGAACTTAACTTTAAAATTTAGCGCCCAATCGTTACATTTTTTTATTTGTTGGCAAAAACAGAATGCAACAAACCGAACGAGGAGAAGCGCTGCGTGATGGTCTGTCCACCGCACAAAATCTGCCGAAACATGGACATACAAGTATCTTGCCTGTACAACCCCTCAGAAGTTTGCAAGGATACGTGCGTCTGCAAAGAGGGTTACTTCAGGAATGCTGGAGGGGAATGCGTGACGACAGATGATTGCAGTAAGTGTTTTCAGTCAATTTTATTGCTTAATCATTTTCGAGGACATAGGTATTAGGTGCTTTTATACTTTACTGTGGATGTCCACGTCAACGGCACAATGTGTCCTGTCTGCTCAAGCCCTGAGAGGTCTGCAAGGATACGTGTGTCTGTAAAGAAGGGGTACCTACTTTAGGAATGCTGGAGGGGATTGTGTGACTATAGCATATCGTATCCAATTATCCGGTACCTGTGAAAGTAGATTTAATTTCCAGTTACCAGCATAGATATGATGGTTGCGATTATATCTCTATCTAGGTACATCCTTGTGTGCTCAGTTGTCAGAGATTCAATTGTGACTATATCTTAATAGAAAAGCTGACGATAGACAGCTCTATAAAAACCAGCCGCTGGAACAGCCATCATCTACTTCTAAATAGTCAAAACGGTTACAAAAGGAGTAAAGAACTTCAAATATTTAATTTCATAACTGTCGATAAAATGTCTTGTTCTTTCTCTTCAAGCAAAATGCGGCGGCCAAAACGAGTACTTCTCGTGCCGACTTCAACCAGACCAGACGTGTGCGTCGCTCACCGACAAGTCTGCAGACCAGGACAGTGAGCAGTGTAAGGAGCAGTGCTACTGCAGCCCTGGAACTGCGAGAGATGAGAACGATGTGTGCGTGCCCACCGACCAATGCAACAAACGTAAGAACTCGTCAGCATGTAATATGACACTGCGTCAACTAGAATTAGTAGAATTGCTGAGCTAACAGCTTGGTCACGATATTCCTCCATGGGTGGGGGTGAGACGCCGCAATGTGATATCTCGCTTTCTCGTGGCGTCGCGCAATGTCGTTGAGTCGTTACCAAGCCGCTATATGTTGCTTGACGACCTGCAGCGAACCTGACGTCCCGCGTCGTCCTTACGTAGAGTCTGTGCGGAAAGAGAAGTGTCATGGAATATAACTAATTGGGTACTTTCCTCTACTTAAATTAAATTATTTCACACCGTGCACGAAATAAAGCACCAGATCATTATTAGAAAAACATAGATAGCATTTATTTTTAAACACAATTTCTATTTAATAAATAGGATGGAAGTATAAAAAGTAGGTGAGTTGACTGTGACGTCACTACACACGTTTTCATATAAATTCCATATTAGCAAATCGTTTTGACAGTTCTAAAAAAGAAGCTGATTTGACTAATAGGAAAGTAGCCAATATAAGGGAACCAATACATTCTATGAGTCTTCTCTTTCCGCACAGACTCTACCACGGTACCTAAGGACCACCACGAACCACGTTCGACGT
Organism: Cydia splendana; assembly: GCF_910591565.1. NCBI lineage: Eukaryota > Metazoa > Arthropoda > Insecta > Lepidoptera > Tortricidae > Cydia > Cydia splendana. The sequence continues at coordinate 5,108,702 of NC_085968.1, forward strand.
GTTGCCTCTCTGTCGCACTTGTAATTCGTACGTAAGTGTGACAGGGAGGCAACACGTCGAACGTGTTTCGTGGTAAACCCCCAGGTTCGCTTACGGTAGAATTTGGCTAAATCGTGGCTTCCGCTCTAATCGTGGTAAAGAAGTTGAACTTAGATACATCCAACCAAACTTTCTACTACTGAGTAGCTAGCAGACTATTAATCCATGTATTCCAACAGCATGCGGTGATGGAGAAACAAAAGACTACTGCCCAGCAAACTGCGCCAGTGACTACTGCCCTAAAAACGCGAAGACCGTGTCTTGCGCTCGCCCGACGGTCTGTCCTCCGCCACAGTGCAAGTGTAGATTCAACTACCGTCGCACTGTTAATGGGACATGTATACCTACACGCGATTGCCGTGAGTATCTTTGTTGTGCCACTATTTTGCTTTAAAATTAAACCCTTACACATCCCTTACAGGATCATCACATCATTCGTCCGTATGGTTCTCACAGCTAGTTTGCTCCGGGCAACTACTGAGCCAGAAAATTTGAAAAAATAATAATAAATAGGTACAGAGAATAATTCTTCAAATAGATTTCAGATACCTAAGAGTCAATTGATGAGTAAACTAGGAAAAAAAACTTTGTAATAATAGAGAACCCTTGAAGAAATGTCGTGAATGTTTTGAGCAGAAAAAGAAATGCGAAGATATAGAATTTCCATTTATAGTCAAGCCTATCCGTTGCATAAATCACGAATTTACCTTAGGGTGGTATTCCTATTCCACCCATCCAATTTCTTTGTCCAATGTGTATTGCGTCTCACATTTTGCTTGAGAGAGTGAGACGCACTGACGTCATAATTTCATAGACGTTTGACGTTTAAAATAACGCTTGCACTGCGTGGGCTATCAAAATCGCTACAGACTTTTCTTGGTCTAACTCTATAAGTGCGTCAGGGGCAAAACTTCGTTCGTGGTTCACGATAGGCTTTCAGAGCGGCGCCCGCCCGCAGGATCCGCAAACGTGAAGATCGTCTTTACTCCCTAAATACTGACATTACTGTTTTCACAGCCCCATTTGCGTGCAAGAAGCCCTTCGAAAAATACAACCCTTGCCCGCCGCTCTGTCCAAACGGGTCCTGCGGCCAGGCCACGCCAACGGGAGCCTGTCCTGCAATTTTCGGAAGAATAGGCATTGTACTGGAATGCAGCCCGAGCTGTCGGTGCAAGGAGGGCTACTTTTGGAATGAGGATAAGGTCTGCGTGCCTTACAATCAATGCCGTAAGTTTAATGTTTATATTTTTTCTATTGTTATATGTATTTGTAAATAATTAAGTAAAACCGGCCAAGTGCGAGTCGGACTTGCGCACGAAGGGTTCCGTGCCATTACGCAAAAGACGGCAATAAAATCACGTTTGTTGTATGGGAGCCCCACTTAAATATTTATTATATTCTGTTTTTTAGTATTTTTTGTTATAGCGGCAACAGAAATACATCTGTTAAAATTTCAACTGCCTATTAGCTATCACGGTTCATGAGATACAGCCTGGTGACAGACAGACAGACGGACGGACGGACGGACGGACAGACGGACAGCGGAGTCTTAGTAATAGGGTCCCATTTATACCCTTTGGGTACGGAACCCTAAAAATAATGTAAAAATAGTAATTATTAGAATTGCAAACCCAAATCAATAAAAAAAGCGGCCAAGAGCATGCGGGCCTTGCTCAGTGTAGGCTTCCGTAGTTACCCTTCCGTCACAAATAAGTATAGAAGATTATTGTTAACAAAGGGATGAAAACGATGCTTGATGCCTTTTACCCGCCGAGTGAAACAATCTACTTTTCATATCACATACGAGGAAACCAAAAAGACAATTAGCATAATCAGTACTTAAAGTATAGACGTACCTAAAGGCCATGATTTTGTCCTTATGGTGCTCCCATGTGCTGTTATAAAATATTATATAGAGTTAGACCAAGATTAGTCTGCAACGATTTTAATAGCACACACGCAGTGCACAAGTGTTACTGTCATACTTTCATAAATCAAAATCGTTGCAGACTTGTCTTGGTCTAACTCTAACATTGTGTGACATAATAAAACACTATCAATATGGTAGGCCCAAGAAACGACAGAAGTTCTTTGTCTGCAGTTATCTAATTTATCTAATACCTTTAAACGAGCAATTCTTGTTTATTTATATATATATATGGGTATATATTTCAGGGATCTCGGAAACGGCTCTAACGATTTCGATGAAATTTGCTATATGGGTGCTTTCGGGGGCGATCGATCTAGCTAGTTCATATCTCTGGGAAAACGCGAATTTTTGAGTTTTTATGTTTTCCGAGCAAAGCTCGGTCTCCCAGATATTTCTTTTTAAAACCGTGAAAACACTAACGAAACCTTTTTTGTTTTCAGCGGGCAAAGGCAATACGACTTCGGAATAGAGAAAAGGAAATATGTAGGTGCAGGGTACTGCCAGCAACGCTTCGTTTAGGTATTATCGAAATAAATGCCTACCTGTACAACATTTTATGCTAGAGTTTGCCTGAAGGCCTGAACTGAAATGGTTCTGAAAATAAATCAAAAGCTCTATAGGTATTACTTTCTTCATGTTTTATTTATTACCTGAAACGCGTACTTATGAAAGAGCTTTAACAAGCTCTTTCATCCTGAATTCAGTAAGCTGACGAGAGGGACGCTGTAATATGTGGGACATGATGGAGATATCTCTATCTCCCTTCTACGTACTGCTGCGTGGGTCTTCAGTAACTTAAGCCAAAGAGCTTTTAAAGGTGTAAAAAGCTCTTTGGCGACCTGCGCGCTGTCTCTGCGCTGAGCTGAATCTTGGTGACTACAATCAATTTAGGTAACATACGGGTATTTACTACACTTCTGCTCCCGCACAGTCTGAAACCATCGACATGATTAGAGTGCGCAATAGGGTATTATACTGTATTTAAAATAAATTATTTTACACCATGCATGAAATAAAGCACCAGATAATTATTAGAAAAACAGATAGGGGTAATTCTTATTCTTATGCATTTTTTGTGTAACACGTAATAATAGCATGTATTTTTGTGAAAATAAGTAAACTCGATATCAATATACTTAGCAATTTAGCTCTAGTTTTAGGTCAACCTAAATGTATTGTTCTAAGAGTATTAGAAACATATAAAAAAAAATATTACAAGTGCGAAATGTCACGGACCGTGTAGTGTGACTTCCCCAGATTTTGTGATATTTGATTTTTTTTTTTTAAATATGAAGTGATTTTGCAATAATTTATATCAAATATAAAACACTAATCCTTGTTCTACAACACTGTTTAAAAATTGTATGGATTTATAACGATTTTATATAATTTTAAACAACATACATTTTGTGATTAATTTTCGCGTCACCACCGCGCGTGGTAATATAAACATGCGGTACTCGGTAGAAAATTATCTTTACTACTGGCAGCCTTATTAAAGTTTTTTTTAGAACAGCAACACTGTTTTGTTGTCAGGTTTACAAATGGCTGAAGGGAGAAGTTTTGTCGAAAATTATTTATTTGTGTTCATTTGAAAAAACGGTCAACCTTAACGCGTCACCGCCTTGTTAGAGTTTTAAAAGTAAGTTGCAGTTTCACGTTATTGTTTGTAACATAAGATATACCTCATACATTGGGGATTAAGCTAATTATTTAACATTTGCAAAATCAAAGGAAATGTTTATGTAATATCGAACATGTTCCAAATTATCACGACCGTGGCCTCAAAAATCTGTCACCGCCACGGACTTTTGAGTCCACGTTCGTGACATATAGACACGTGGTCGTGTCATTCTTAATTCGTTTGATTAATTTAGAGGCATATGCACTTTTCAGAAATGCATTTTTATTAGCTACAGATCATTTGCTATTATTGCCCTACTGCCAAAGCAAAAAAATGTTTTTCGCTTGTATGTATGTATGATGTGTATCGAATTCATTGTCACGCTCTACAGCCTTTATAGTTTGTCGGATTTCAACATCTGAGCTGTCATTAGGTTTGTCGTAGTCATAGGAGTGACTTAGGCTATGTTAAAATAACTATATAAATCAAAATAGCCGAGTTGGCCACCAAAATGCCGAAATGTCACGACTGAGGGACACTTTGTCACAACCGTGTTTATGTACTCATTTTATTTACCGTCCCTGAGGGTATTAAGCTTGACCATATGAATCAAAAAATTGCTTTTTGTATGTACTTTTGATATATGTAATAATATGTGAAAAATAAAAACGTTCACAATTTAAGAATCATCGATAGGAGTTATTTTTAAACACAAGTTCTATTTAATAAATCGGATAGAAATATAAAAAGTAGGTGAGTTGACCGTGACGTCACGATGTAATGTTACATATAAATTCCATATTAGCAAATCGTTTTGATTGTTCTAAAAAAGTAACTGATTTGACTAGTAGGAAAATACCCTAGTATAGCGATCGGCGCCGTCGGTAGCACACTAAGTATATAGTTATCATTATTCTTGTCAGGGGATCCTTGCATTGCGTACGCACATGTACACATTCCATAATAGAATATAGAGCAGAGACTGCACCAAAACTGCATGCATAGGTAATTAAAACGGTATGACATCATATGCGACATAAAATAGTAACTCTGGAAACAAGAATGGATGAGGCTATAGTCTGCATCTTTAGGTATTTAAAAAAGAGTAAACAAAATCTACCCTCAAGTGGCTTCTTAAGCCAGTTGAGGGTATCTACCCATATCTTTCCATCTGGAAACATGATCAAATAATGTAGGTAAACCTTTTCGACGCCGTGTCAAACACAAAAGCTGTCACGCGGACGCCACGTCACCGAAGTGTCAAAACTGAATTGAACTTTATGCATATGCACGTAGGTCTATGTTGCTCTGCGATCTGTGACCGATTAATTAGTCTTTGGCGTTGAACCTGCGGTGCGGATATGTCGGTCATTGGCGTCCATAAGGTTAAAACGGTATGATATCATATGCGACATAAAATAGTAGCTCTGGAAACAAGAATGGATGAGGCAAGCTGGCCTAAATATTTACAAAGTTGACGGTTGTTCCTTAAGACGAAACAGGAGCTGAGTTTTAAACATTTTAGGTAAATATACCTGTCTCGCTAACGGAAGCGGCACCTAAAAGTAGTGCGATAAGGACAAGGCGAAAAATCTTGTGTAAATATCTCAAAAATCGAGGTTTCGTACTCCTCTGTTTCCTCCTCCAAAACTTAACCAATCGTAACCAAATTTGGAAATCTAAATGATTATGAAATTATCTGTGTCGGACCGTTTTGCTTTTTTGGGTAATTGATATCAGTTTTGAATGCCACGCCTCTCATTGCGGCATAGTCAATTAGGCCATTTTGGCCATTTTTGAAGGGCTCTAGCGCCTTAAAAAACAAAAATATCAAAGAAAGCAAAACGGTCCGAGACAGATATTGACAATATTAATCTGTGTTGAAAAAATCATTGCTCTAGCTTCAAAAACCACGGAGGAAAACGAGGAGTACGTTTGTATGGAGAAATGACCACTCCTGTTGGGTCTTAAGGCCCCGTAGATTCAGGTTCTCCTCTTACTCTTACTGAGCGTATAACGTGAGCATTATGGCTGTGCGTGCCCGGGATCGTAGATCTTAGAATATCATGTTTATGAATTTGAATGTTTTGTAAGTATTAAGTACCTAACAAAAAACGTAATCGATGAGCTCTATAAAAAATAAAATTGCGCATTTTAGAAACAATTTTTATCATCATCTTCCTCGCGTTGTCCCGGCATTTAGCCACGGCTCATGGGAGCCTTGGGTCCGCTTGACAACTAATCCCAAGAATAGGCGTAGGCACTAGTTTTTACGAAAGCGACTGCCATCTGACCTTCCAACCCACAGTGTAAACTAGGCCTTATTGGGATTAATCCGGTTTCCTCACGATGTTTTCCTTCACCGAAAAGCTACTGGTAAATATTAAATGATATTTCGTACATAAGTTCCGAAAAACTCATTGGTACGAGCCGAGGTTTGAACTCGCGACCTCCAGATTGAAAGTCGCACGCTCTTACCGCTAATTGTTGAACATAAAACCGATTGCTGCGCACCGAAAGGGATCAAGAAGTGCCAAATATGCCACATATACCACGTGTCCCAAAATTCAACGATAAGCTGGCACCAGAAGATGGACCTGCTCATGACTACTCGAGGAAAAAAAAATAAAAAAATATATCTCAATTAATATGGAATTACAAGAAAAAATTAAAATCGACACCCCTACAATTCTTTCCAATTCCCTATGTCTACAATTTTTTAATTATTTTTTTTTCAATTTTTTTTATTATGTTTCCTCGAGTAGTCGTGGTCCATCTTCTGGTGCCAGCTTATCGTTGAATTTTGGGACACGTTGTATGCTATTAAAAGAAATCATTAACTATCTCCAAAATTGAATTAATTACAATACCGGTTTCTTTGAGAAATTACTTAGGTAATTTAAGCTCAGGAATGGACCCTTGATCGCGATCCTCCTCCTTTTTCGGAAATCGGTAAATTCGCGCGAATTGTTTGTCAAATCTTTCATTGAATACGATTCCGTTAATTCTCAGAAAAAGTTACGCCCCCCTACCCCCCCCCCCCCCCCTGGAGGATCATTAAATTTATTTATATCAAAATGTATGCCCCCCCCCCCCCTTCGCCATCAGCCGTAGCAACTGCCCCCCCTCCTCTACAGACCCCGTAAAAAACAAGCACAAAAACGTACTTGTGTTTTTGTGTCTACTATCTTGTTCTGTCTATAGACCAATAGTGGGACCGGATTTTTGCACTAAAAGTTTTGATAATTCTAAAGATGAAAAAGTGATACTTATCTGACATGGGACATATTTTTAAGCATATTTGTAAAATATGACGAAAAGTTAGAACGAGCGTTAGATATAAATTAGGTATTTATATATTTTTAGTAATGATTTTTTAATATTGAATTAAAGTGCAATGTTTAAGTTCCATCGTTTATAATATGTATGACGCTTTATAATGTAAAATTATTAGAATTTTTTTTAACGTGCTTCTTAGTCAAACTACAAATTAGCTTATTATTTTGTCGATATTGAATTAAAGTTTAATAAATCCACAACAACATATCTAAATTCTTAAGTTAATAGGCAAGCTAAAAATTTAGAAGAATAAGATATATGCTTTAGAATTAATATGCGTTTTTTGTCCTATAATATCTAATATTGAATTAGAGTCTGTAAAAATAAGTCTAAGTAAGGAAAATAAGAAATTTCGGCGTGTAGCTTGCATTGTAATAGTAAAATATATTTAAAAAGGCGCGAAATTCATACATACGCCGCGCTGGTCCGTCAGTGTCGCCGGCGCGGCGCCCGAGACCCTCATAGCCTACCTATACCTCGCCCCTCGCCTCGCCCCACCTGCCGCTCACAGCACTGTCTGTCTTTTCTTATCATTCATTTGTCTGTTTACTGTAGACATATATAAATTAGATGCGGACATTACGTGAAATTAAAGGGGTCCCTTTGTTTCCCATAAAGTTTTAAGTCATAATGTATTGTTTGTCATATAAGAACCTTCGGGCTCTCGAATTAAGGTTTATTTTTGAATGGCCTTAGTAGCAGTTTGATAGCGTTGACTCGGCTCGGAGAGTTGGCGAATTGGCGATTCATTCGCCGAGTTAGCGGATCGGATACCAAGTTATCAGTTAGTTTAGTGGCCGAGTTGATTAGGAAGAACATTTGAATTTCGAAATTGTAATAAAAATGTACATGATATTCACAACTATTTTTTACCATAGTTTGTCAAAGGCCTGTCTGTTTTCAAACATAGAGAGAATCATCATACTATCTTTGACTTACACTAGTACTAGCACCTAGGGCATGCAGTACCGGTTCCGGTACCAAGAATTTCATTTCCCGGTTCTGGGCATGGCTGGAACCGGGATTCCCGGTTCTTCCCGGTTCTCAAGGCATATTAAGATTATACTTAAGAAATTGTTTGTGTTAGTGTACAATCTTTATGAATGACTTATTTTCATATAAATTATTACATGCGTATTGATAAATGACTTATTTTATCAAAAAATCTAGCGTTCCAACCTATTTTACGAAACCAACCTGCACACGGCCCTCTACAGTTTGAGACTTTGCCTATGCTCGCTCACATTTTTGTAAATCTTCCGCTACGCCCCTTTGGAAATTCCCAACACCTAATCACTACAAGTCAATATTATTGCACGCGCTTTCATCGCAAAACCTTGGCTATAGGCTAGAGCCACCAGCCCTGCGAATCGCTGGTTTACCTCCGCCTGATGGGCATGGCATTACGAGTTACACGGGAGGCCCCGTAGTCGATGCACTCAGCACTATGACCCGACCACGGATTTTTTTCATATAAAACCAACTTCCTAGAAAGAAAGATGAATATTCGAATATAAGTACCTAATATCCTACTTACTCGAGCCAAAACGTAATATCGATTGGAATACCTACTTTACCAGGTTAATTTGTCGGGTTATTTGGGTCCCCCGTTTCATAGCAACATTATTAAATGTGATTTAATGTCCCGAGCTAAAGTACTAGTATTAAAATGGGAATAAATACGCATATTGATGAGAACCGGGAAGTACCGGTACCGGGTCTTCAGTACCGGTTCTTTCGACACAATGAAATTCCCGGGAATTCCCGGGAATTTGAGAACCGGGAATTCCCGGGAGCATGCCCTACTAGCACCCAAAAGAAAAGGATGAATATAGTTTTTTGTTTTTATTTACTGACAAATTGGTTTGACCGACTATACCTATTGCTGGTTCCTAATGTTCCTATTGTCATGTCCTGTCCTATTCAACGTCAATATCATATTATGTATATTATAAACCAACTGCTCAATATTACACGTATACATATTGAATATGCAATAAGGTAAGTGACCTCACCTTATTGTATATTCCGTGTCGGCCGTATATGCCTATATACGGCCCACCTTAAATTAAAATGTTTTTTTTTTTAATAAACAGGATATTAAGTATGAAAAACTCACTCAAATAGGTATCTTATTTATTGAAGTTTCTTCATTAAACCAAAATAGTTATAAAAATATTACGATACTCTTGGAAAATATACCTTTTATAAAAGTCCTATTGTGGGCCTTATTGAACACTAGCAGGGTATTACTTAATCCCGCAAAAAATAATAATTTTGACAGTAGACAATAACAGATTTTATTGTTTTTAACTTAAGAGTTATATATATACAAATAACAATATTTGGTACTTCACAACAAGAGGATATTTATAATAAGTTAAAAATAATTCTTTTGGGCCTTATTAACTAAAGATATAAAAATTGTCTAGTTTACGCGAAAATAGTAGGTAACTAAAGTCACTAAACATAAAGCTTTATTATTATTATGTTTTAACATCTGGGGGCACGGCAGTGCCCCCGCCAAGACGAGCAAAGCGCAAGGGCACTATCTACCTTTTCTCGAAACGCTTCGTCGTTTTTTGGAACCCTCCTAACTTGGGGTTGGATTATACTAGATAAACAAAGTTCTCGGACTTATTAAGCATATCAATTGCATAGCTCTTATACTTTAGATTTTATTCATATGTAAAAACTTCGACTTCGTCACTGACTCACTCACTTGATGATTATCAATACCTTTAGGGTACTTCCTGAAGTCCTCTAAGAAGCTGAAATTTGATAAGTAAGATAGTTTTAGTACACAAACAACAAATAAATTCAAAAACTTGAATTTTTTAATCCTTAAGGGGATGATGAGGGGGTTTAATCTTGTATGGGGAATCAATAATCGCTGAACCGATTTAGTTGAAATTTGGTATGTAGATAGGTATTGTTATGGGGAAGGATATAGAATAGATTTCAATCTCAAAGTTTACCCTTACGGGCTGAAGGCAGATTTCAACCCCAAAGTTTACCCTTTCGGGGTGAAGGGTTTATATGGGGAATCAGTAAGAAGTACATTGTGTAACAGATGCCCCCAGATACTTATTTCAGGATTTTTAATAGTAAATCACCCCCAACCCTTTAAATTAGGGGATGGAAGATTGTCATAAGCAACTTACAAAAAGAAGTAAAATCCCACCAAAAACATTTTGATGTAAAATGTTGCCCAGACGAAACCATAAGGCTCGCACTGTCAAAAAGTTATCAGATCTCTTGCCAAGCTTCTAACTCTACAAGCCCTAACTTCACTAGCTCTACACCTTAGTCAAAGTATGTAGCTCGGCCGTTTCGTTTCTACAAGAACTATTGTATGTATAATAAAAAAACCGCCCAAGTGCAAGTCGGACTCGCGTTCCAAGGGTTCCGTACATTACACAATTTTTAACAATATGTTTTTTTAGTGAAAAGTGAGTAAAATGTCTTTTAAAAACCCGTAGGGATCGGATCAAAAACTAAGTACTTAAGTCCGACTCACGCCACAGATTATACAATAGTTCTTACGAACAGATACTTATCTCTCAAACAAAACGCAAGTACCTACCGTTTTGATACCTACACAAAAATACAATGGAGTGACCTTCAACGCGCCGCTCCCCGCACCGCGCGCACCGGCACAACGCTAGGGTTGCTGACGCTTAGAAATGATAAATAAATACCCACTTAAACAGAGGAGTGAAATAAAAGGAAAGCTAAATCTTAAATTATACCTAATATTCCGATTATGCTTTAGTGTTTGCGAAATAGTCATTTGAAAAGGTCATATGTCCCTGAAGTAACCGCAGTGTTTACGCCGTTTTATAAACCGCGCAATAATCCCAGCAAGAATTAGTTTTAAAACTTCGTGTAATTTAAAACCAGATAGAGATTAATGTTACATAGTAAAGAAAAATAATAGAAACCCCATGAATAAAGGTAATTCATTATAAGTTAACCAGAGCAAAAATGAGTTAGGCACTTTCCGGTGTAAACTTACTGTCGTTAAAATAAACATTTACCAAAATAAATTAAAAATTTACTACCTATTTCAAATAGATAGATATCTAAATCTATACATTTGTCACACATATTAAACATTACATGTTTAATTAAAGAAATTCAATAGTAGGTAGGTACCTACTACCCGCGCGATTCGAACTTTAAGATATCGCGCCGTTAGACTTCACTAGATATGAAATAGTAAAGATATGTGACGTTCCACGGCAAAAGGTACCTTATGGCGGCTGGCGCTTACGCTTATTATTATCGCCACTCCAATATTCAGTCGGGGCAATGGTACCTTTTGCCGTGGAACGTCACATATCTTTACTATTTCTTATCTAGTGCATCTCTAATTCATTTCCCGAATCCCGCCGTCCGTGTAACTATCGTAAAAATTGACAGTGCGGCGCGCGGTGACGTGCGTACGTGAGCGCGTGTGGCAACCAACTGGCTTGCTTTTCTACCGTGAACGGGAGCAGATTCGTAGGTATTAATCCGAGCTCGCGCAGAGAGTTCCATAGGCCTGCTCACGCTTAGCTCCACATTTCTAATAGGTTTTCCTGTCATCTATAGGTAAAGAGCTAATATGTGCATTTTTTTCATAATAAAAAGACCCAGTAGTTTCGGAGATAAGGGTAATGTTAATTTTTTGCCTGTTTTCTTAAATAACTTCTAAACTATTTATTTTAAAATTATGAAAAAAATATATTTGAGATTCTAATTCTAAAATGAGCCCCTTCATTTGATATATAACAAAGATATAGTTTTTTTTCTTCTATTTATCATTCATCTCAAAAGTGACCCCTTTATTTAAATTTATATTACATATTTACTTTACATGTATGTCTTTGGGTTATAGACAAGTTTCAACTTATTAGTCCAGTAGTTTCGGAGCAAATAGGCTGTGACAGACGGACAGCCAGACACACGAGTAATCCTATAAGGGTTCAGTTTTATTCCTTTTGAGGTACGGAACCCTAAAAATAATGATTATAATAAGTTTTTCACCTTATGCCCATGTGGCGGTAGCAAAACAGCTAAGCCACATATTTTGACTAAGGTGTAGAGTTAGTGAAGGGGCTTGTAGAGTTTGAAGCTTGGCTCGACAAGAGATCTGATAACTTTTTAACAGTGCGAGTCTTAGGCTTATGGTTTCGTCTTAGCAACATTTTACATGACAATGTTTTTAGTGGGATAATTTTTTACAGTATAAATATTTCTTCGTAACAGTTAGTATTATCTTTTAACATGATTTTTACTGTACATCTGGGCCCTATTTCACCAACGCGACAGGTGCGACATTTGTCGACATCACTGTTACTGACGTCACTGGCCTTTATAGGCTACGGTAACCGCTTACCATCAGACGAGCGGTGTGGTTGTTTGCCACCAACCAGTGTTGGGCGTAATTAATTACTCGTGTAATTTAATTACATGTAATTAAAATGTTTGTAATTTAATTACATAAAATTTAATTACATGTAATTAATTTTTCTGTGTAATTTGCAATTGTGATTAGGGGTCATCCATTAATTACGTCACACGTTTAGGGGGAGGGAGGGGGTCAAGAAAATGTGACATGTTGTGACATGGGGGAGGGGGGAGACACAAACATTGTGATGTCACTTTAACTTCATCAGTAACCGAAAATTAATTTATATTTTTTTATTCGCTGTACAGTTAAATAATGAGATTTTGGATATAACTTTCGTTGTGTTATAAAATTACTAATATTTATATTACAAAAATATTTTTTTTATTAAAAAAAGAATGCCGAGTCGATTTCGTTGAAAACAAAATTGCCTAAAATGTGACGTCACACCAGGGGGGGAGGGGTTTGCAAAATGTGACCAAGTGTGACAAGGAGGGGGGAGGGGTTAAAAAGCCTAGAAATTCGTGTGACGTAATTAATGGATGATCCCTTACATTAATTAGTAATTAAATTACTCAATTACTTATCATTTACCTTTTTAATAATATGCAAATATGAACAAATTTACTTGTAGTAATTATAAAGAAAAACTTTTATGAATTCCATTATACGCTGGATAACGTTATAACATATTTTTTATCCCTGGAATCATACCTTTACAGACAAACCACGTTGAATATGGCGGTCGGCGCTTACGTCGCGTAGCACCGCATTAGTTTGCACGATGCACATCCCTGGTGCGCCGGGTGCGGGCCAGCCCCAACCCTATCCTGTGTGTGATAGCGGACAGACTTGACTGCCCGTATATGAGACACTGCTGCGAAATGCATGTTTCCAGCAGTGTATATATATTGTAATAGTTAATTAGGTACTAACATTAGGAACGTAAGTCTACTAACAAATCTGTATGAGTCCATAGTTGCTCGAAATAAATATTTTTCATTTCATTTTCATTTCATTAGTTAATAGGGCGCCGGTAATAATGACGTAAGCGCCGACCTAAGGTGCCTTTCGGGTTGGACTGTAGCAAAGGGGGGGCTGGGACTTGGACAATTGTCACAAGAAATACGACAGTTGTCACGAAATTCCGACACAGAACTCATTTACTGTCATGAATTACCGAAAGTTCTTTGAAATCTTGTGTCAATTGTCATCATTATCATCATAAACATCACAAGAAAGATACCTGTTTTTTGCCGATATAATAAAGTTTTTTTTAATAATACAATGATAGTGACAAACAGGAATAAGGCCCGTCCGATGGTAAGCTATAACCGTAGCCCATGGATGCCTGTGACGTCAGCAACAATGTCACGTTGGTGAAATAGGGCCCTGGTGCTACATTACGACACCGGTGCTATAATAAGCACATTAAAACACTCCCTTTGGCCGTGTTTTAAAATTCGTCATTCGTTGCAAAATTTCAATTTTTCGCACTTCTATCGTAAATAACTACCTATGTATTAATAAAAAAAGTTACCTATATAAGTAAGTAGTTACTGCCTTTAAAAAGTATAAGTGTCTAAATGTTATTAGACTTTTTGATTCTTTAAAACGTCTTTAGGTCAATAAAGCAAGTGAAAAATTATTAGAGTTAGACCAAGAAAAGTCTGCAGCGATTTGGACAGCCCACGCAGTGAAGGTGTTATTTATAAGTCATAATTTCATAGAAGTTTCTTCAAATCGGCCTTATTAATGAGAGATTAAAAATATTCAAAATTATCTAAAAATATTTTAATCTATTATTTCATCTCATACGTTCAATAAGGCCCGGGACTGGACCTTTTTACCTGCACTGACAGTGGATCTTCTTAGCAACAAGTACAAATTCAGAATAATAGGGAGCAACTGCTATTTTTGAATGCTGGGCCTTGTTACCCGCCGGGCCTCATATGCCTGCACCTCACCTACCTTATTTATTTGTTTTACAAGGGGAAAATTTGTTGATTAATCATGCTAATATTGATACCCAAACAAGCGAAACATTCTAAAATTGAACCACAAGCGTAGCGAGTGGTTCGTAAAGTTGAACCTCGAGCGTAGTGAAGGTTTCAAGGGACGAGGGTTAAATAAAATTTTCACTACATCAGCTCGTAAAGGCCCTCTTGATTGTTCGAAACGGATAAGAAGAGTGGCATTTAATTTGATGCAAATTTTGAGTTGTTTCCGTAGGTATACTCGTAATGTCGCGGAGCTAATAGATTTAATATCAAATGTATTATTCATATACATATTTATAGCGACATAAGAACACACAATAATTATAGTATGATAGTAACCCGAGAAAGCAAGTTTACCAATTATTTATTATCTTACTAGAGTCTCTACTATAACCATTGCATCATTTCTCTCTCTCTTACTGATAACCAGATACACACTCTGGTGACGGAGGACATGTACTCTCTCAGTCCTCCTCAGGTAACCTCTCTTGGTCTTGCCTGACACTCTGCCTCGGCCTGGCAAGACCCATACATAGTATGAGCATGGTGGCGGGAACCTCTTGTTCCCTGACGGGCCTCCAACCATCCCCAAATAGCTCGCCTCTTCCTCCATATACACACCATGCTCCTCTATAGGTTGCCCTCTCATTACTCTCAGTCTTGGCTTCGGGCCTTACGCTAAGCTTGACGCCAGCTGCCTGATAGCCCTATACATGATGCCTCTGGCCAGATACTTTAGGCCAGGAACTAAACTGTACATAAGTCTTATGAAAGCTTGCTATCTCAACATTACCGTCACACCATCGATAATGAGTATTAAAGGGGGAACTCACCAAGAGTAGCTCTGTACACTGCTTATACCATAAGCAGTCTGCACCTGTTTCCATCAGGTCTCCTTGCCTCTCCTATAAGTGTTACCTTTTCTTTTCCTCACTTATTCTTCTCGCGCCGCCGTTACGACTCGATATTCAACTATTGCTTATCTCAGCTCAGTGTTACCAGGATGTAAAAAGCGAATGACAGTTACCTGTATTATTGGTCCGTATCGCGCATCATCGCGACACGTAAAGCTCAGTTGGTTGGTAAAATTGACTTTAAAATGATAAATATTGAATAACGTTAGTTTGAAATTGATTTAAATGATGAAGTAAATATTATCGGAGATATATATATATATCGGATATCGCTCTTAAACAAAAAATATATGTCGCTAGTCATTTATAACCTAAAAGCGCCAAATTACGCAAAATTATATTGAAATGACACCTGTCTATTGAATTTGAAGAATACTTTAACAAGGGTGGTTATCTGTATGACAATGCACCTAAAATAATTTTCAAATGTATCTATTATTTCTATACTTAACACGATAACGAATTCTACGTAAACCAAACCGCGGGCAATCCCTAGTACATATAGAAATAAATAAGTGTAGGTAAGTTTCCATGAGTGTACCTACTATTAACAATATAACTATTTACCATTGATAATAATTTTATAAACGTTTTGCGTATTTTTTACGGGCACCGCGCTAATCGCTAGCCCGCCACCGTCGATCGCTGCCTCCTGCCACGGCGCACAGCGCGGCGCGCGAAAACGCCGCGCGTTTGAAATGTAACTCAATATAAGCGCGGAATGCATACTTACGTATCAGTATTTAGTGTCGCCGTGATTTTATATTTCTAATATTTTGTGTGGGAACTAAGATCTTTATTATGACCGTGTAATATTAACTCTACAAACTTTAATTCAATATTGGCTATACTGCTTAACCAGAAATCAATATCTAGACAAGCACATTGTCTACATTTCTAATTTTTTACAAGTATACTAAGTTGATAGATAATATCGTAATTTTACAATATCAGCTACTTTAATTCTTTATTGACAAAGTAATTCGTGTTTTTACGTTCACCAGAAAGCAGCTGTTCCAGATTTCTAAAAACCGAATATTGTGAATAAATTAAAGTGTTATTGAACATGTTACAGTTTTTTGTAACTTTAATTTTATATTTACATAGTTATTTAGCAAAATTGAAATATTTAAATATGGCCGAACGCTCCACCTATAATTTTCTAATATTTTACATAAATGTTATTTAACATGCATGCAATAACATATCAAAAAAGAAAAAACTTTAATGTTATCAAAACCCATTTTTGTTCCACCGCTGGTCTATTGGCCGGTCTACTAGTCTAGACTGCTAAAATGTTTACCCTTCCAATTTTTCTTCCAAAATGTGCGTAATTTGGATGAATTCGCCGTCTTTACAATTTGTGTAAACTTTGTTCATCTCCAAATAACAAAGGCACAGACGTCATTGTTATTCATGCATATTTCATTGAAAAATGACATAAAGAGATCATTTATAAGTCGATGTATGTAAACAGAAATTATACCTACGGGTACCTACTTATATTATAAGTAGGTACTTACTTATAGTGGGGTATGAGTGGGGTAAACGTAGTGATTATATTCTCTTTGGTGGGGTACACCAAGCGGCTGTCCATGTCCGTGTACCTGGAACGCACGGACAGACAGGACCCGTCAGGGTCTAAGGATATTCGTTTTATTATTAACTCTGATTTATGAGCTTATTATAATTTACATAATAAGCTTATTATAGCTGTGTTTCTCGTGTTTTTATTTCTGTTTAGATACAATGAAGTATATGCATACATACATACATATATACATATTATATGACATACGAATATCATACTAGTGCAGGTTTTTATAATTATTTTTTTATTATGAAACCAGGATTCTGATCAAAAATAATTTTATTCACATGGATTGGATTATTCAAGAATTTCAAGATTATGGTGTCAAATCAACTAGATTTGTCACTTTGGTTCAAAAGTGACAAACCCCCAAATTCCTCGACTAGTAACGCAATAAGTGACTATTAATATATATTACGATCGTACCAAATATTTGAAATGATAAGTTTATACAGCTTTTCCATTGTTTACGTTAACTTACGTCTGAGCTGAGCACTCTGAGCAGAAATAATACAGAGCTATTCCGAATACTCAGGTATTTTGGTCAGCCATTTTTCGAGTCTATCATTAAGAAACCAGTATAACGGTATCTCCGATTACAAGTAAGTAGATATTATGGAGCTACAGCTCAAATTAATACTGGTTTTGTCAAGCGTTGGTCTCAGGAATAGGAATACAAAACAAGGTATTATCAGAGGAGTCTTCGAAGCTGCGCGCAGTATAGATGCAGCTGACAATGAGGGCAGAAGAAATAGCTGTAAGCGTGATCGTTTGCGCCTGTTTAGTCGGTGAGTAATTGTAATTACTTATCTTTCGAATTCCTTTGAACAAAAATTTTGATATAGCATTTAAATTATGTCACATACATTCTGGTATCTACATATTAGTCCTGTGCATAAGTAACTTTTGTGCAACTTTAAGATCGCTAATGGGTCTCACCATCTGAAGTCAGTCAGTTCACTTGCTTCTAACTTAATGCCCACTCCGGTTTATTTTTCAGATTCCAAGCTTAAACTCATTTTATAGTGCATTGAGTTGAAACATAATAAGTATTTTTATTTCAGAGTCGGCTCCGTTCCCAGAGCAGGCTGGATACGTGGACCAGGATTACCAGGATTTTGATTCCTCAGGGCAAAGCACTAGCACAACAAACAACAACTACAAATCCAACAACGGCTACAAATATGCACAACCAAGTTATCAAAACGAGGCCCAGCCCCGTGTTAATACTTGGCCAGCACAATTGCAGCAACTTCCACAGCCTCCACAACTGCCGCAGCTGCGACAACTGCCACCGACAGGGTCATTCTACCAGCAAAGTTACCAGCAACCTCAGCAGAGATATGCACCAGCTCCAAACAGCTACGGTTCTAGTTCTAGCTCCAGCAACTCTCAAGCTTACGTTAACTCTGGTTCTCAGAAGACGTACCAAGCTCCAACGCAAGCCTATATAGCACCAGCTCAAAATTATCAATCCCAGAGCCAGTCTTACCAAGCGCCTGCTCAAAGCTACCAATCATACCAAGCACCACCAACAACAACATACCAAACAAATCAGCCACAATGGTACTCGAAACCAGTGTTGCCGCTGCCTACGCATCCCGAAGGTATGTTTATTCTGCCCACAATTCCAAATAACTAAACAAAAAGGCAGGGATGTTTTTAATGATTTTAATCCAAGACCTAATGATTCGTACTTTTCATACCTAACTAACAATTTTGGTAGGCAGTAGATTTTAATGAAGGTTTTAGTTTTCTGGTAGAAGTACAAGACTTACATCTACATCCACAGTAAATAATTTTGCATTATTAACAGTGACTTGCCATTTGATAAGGATGACGTTACACGATAACTCTTATTTTTTAGGGTATAACGTGCAACAAGTCGTTTCTCATCCGCAAATAAAAAAGATCCTGCAAACCTCCGGCCACAAGGGGAGATACCTTGTAGTCCTGCCGAACGGAACCATCCAGCACGTAGACAACCTCGACACTGTGACAGCCAACCATCCGAACTACGTAATCGTGAACAAGAACGGCCAACGAGTGGGCAGTGCCCAGGCTCAAGCCCACGCTCACGCTGTGGCCATAGAGACTGGACACGCGACTGCCAACGCTGTAGCTAACGCCAAATCGAGATCCCAAGTAGGACCGGCTGTACCGATTACTCCAATTATTCAACCAGCACTGCCATTAGCTTCAGTGATCCCATCACGAACCCCGTCTGCTGGTGCTAGCGCGGCAATAGCATCGGCTGGGGGCCCACCGTCGGTAGGCCCAATTATTCCTACACCACCTACCCCACCAACTCCTGTTACTGTTGCTACAGTAACTCCACCGCCTAAAGTAACTGTTGCCACTGTAACCCCACCACCTACAGTTACTGTTGCTACAGTGACCCCGCCACCTACAGTAACTGTAGCTAAAGTTACCCCAAAAACCCCAGTCACTCCACCGACACCTCCAACGCCATCAACATCACCTACGCCTCCTACACTACCTACAATCACCCCTCCAACAACTCCACCAACACCACCTACAGTAACCCCTCCACCACAACCATCTACTTCTCCAACCCCACATACACCACCAACCCCACCCACGCCACCAACTCCACCTACGCATCCTACACTACCTACGAAAACCCCACCACCAACCCAATCTACTCCACAAACACCACCTACAGTAACTCCTTCACCACCCCCGTCTACTCCAACCCCAAAAACTTCAGCAACTCCACCCACGCCACCAACCCCACCAACACCATCAACACCGCCTACAGTGACCCCACGTACTCCACAAACAACACCAACCCCACCCACTCCACCAACTCCACCTACGCCACCAACACCACCTACAGTAACCCTCCCTCCACCACTAAGTACTCAACCAACCCCACCCACTTCGACAACCCCACCTACACCACCAACGCCATCAGCTCCGGTAACCCAACCAACTACAGCCACACCTCAAACACCACAAACCACAGTGACCCCACCAACCCCAATTACACTACCCACTCAAGCAACTGAACCACCGCGGATACCAACTGTAAAAACTTTTTCAAATGGAATTGAAATAAGTTTTATATAGAAATGACTTCGAGTGTATTTTGTATTGTTTTTTAATTATTAACTAATCAATAAAGATGTAAAACATTATACTATTTATATTAAGCTATTTTTCTTTCAAATATCTATTTCTTTCCTTATAAAATAAAACGACATAAACTTACTGCTAAAGACCCCATGTGGACCCATTACAGTATTACTTGTATGTAGTTGTATAAGTAGCTAGTTAGCTTTAGCTTCTTATATCGCCAGCGAGCCTCATAGCAGTATACTTACATTACTAGCTCTTTGATAGCAGCAGTGTTGACCATTAATGCGCGTAGTCCTGTTAATCGTATATTTAATTAATACCTATAAATTAAGGTAGTTTTAATAGGAAGTATAGCTTAATAAATAAGTAATTTAACATAGAAATAAACGGCTTAGTTAAAGCCCGATGTTTAGGCGAATTTCATTAATAAAGGAACCCAATTTCACCCAGATAGAGTCAGTACTGTCAGTACATAATGGATGTGATGGTTGCGCTTTTATCGTTTATCGTGCCGTGCTCCACTCTATCTCATACATACTGGTTAGAAAGTGACGAGGATGTTGACGTCGATGATAAACGATAGTTAAAAGTGCGACCAGTGGCCTATTTTATAAAGCTACAAGTTACAATTTACAAGCGGAAGTCTCGTTCTAACACATAGGGTTAGAAAGAGACTTCCGTTTGTAAATTGTAACTTGTAGCTTTATAAAATAGGCCACAGTACGGATATAATGGTCGTTCTTGTCTACGTGACAGCGTGATAAAACGGTGTCCGTCACTTTCTATCCCATGGTGTTAAAAAGTGACAGTTATTTTATCACGTGGATAAAGATGGATAAAGCCGTCCATAATACGCCGGCTGGACTAAAGTTACGCCTCTCTCGCATTAGTTATTCTGTGCTCTCGCGCTCATATTGGTAAAACATCACAACTATAATAGGTAGTGTTTACAGTCTGCCGCACGTTTGATCGAGTTTAAAGTAGCTAACACACTATCGCACCGCACCAAGGTCATTGTGGGACGCACCCATAAGTAAGAGGGAGACAGCGATATCTCTTTCTCCCTCTTACTTATGGCCGCGTCCCACAATGACCTTGGTGCGGTGCGATAGTGTGTTAGCTACTTAAGGTGGTCCGCCTAGGGTTGCCAGATGGTCGGGATTTGGCGGGATTCTCCCGATTTTTAGCAGGTGTTCCCGATTCCCGACAAAGTGTAAACTGTCCCGAAAAACAGCTTCACGTTATAAAACAATAATTTCAAGTTCCGAACTGTCGTCGAGCGAGCGAGCTGACGTAGTGCCAATAAAGTAAAATATCGTTGTTTTTAATACAATTACTTTAATTTGAATGTATTTTTTTTAGAGATGCCCCGAATAGTGAATTTGGCCGAATACCGAATACCGAATATTCGGCCCCTCACTCGGCCGAATACCGAATATTCGGCGACCGAATATTCGGCATGACATGCGAACATTTTGAGTCACAATTATTATGCAAACTGTTCGCCATCAAATAAAGCACTACCTAATACGTTTGCTAAGATATATTTTTATATTGAACAGAATTAATGAATGTATACGAGTATTAGAGTCAATCAAATCCTTCGAGCAACACCGGCTTCCGACACATCGGAAGGGAGGGGCCCAAGCGATATCTCACCGTACAAATCTTTCTGCCATTTTTCGCGGGGGGAAAGGTGCACACAGTCGCACTTCTCACACACTTACATACAAAATCCAATCTGTAATGACGACACAAATACATAGAAAATGACACACGTCAAAGACAAATCTTGCAAACCTCGATCTCTTTTTGTGTACGGACGAGTGACAAGTGTCACAACACGCAAACTAACACCACAGAATAAATAATAGTACTGCCGTACAGAAAGGAAACTTCCTACAAAACCGAAGTTTGACAGCGGTTCAGGGTCGAATCATGCTATCCCTTTCTAATATATGGCACTATCCCTTTCGTCTATTTAGGGTTGTCAAAATTCAAGCGATTATCTTATCTGTGGTCGTGCACGCAAAAGGAAGTCAAGTGGTGCCAACCCTAATAATTGCTCGGAGCAATGCTGAGCCGAGCTTAGCCGAGTTTGGCCGAAGTCAGGAGTTTCGCACCCCTGCTAACACATTTTTGTTGAAGTATGTTATTGTATTCTGAGAGATGAGAAGTCGGATTTGTCGCTCGACCGATCCGCAATTTGTACTGAGCGAGCAAAATCGATAAATCCAACAATTACATGAGACTAAAATATAATAATTGTGTTTGAATGTAATTAAACGTATGATATGTAAAAATAGTACATTTCGATGCTAGTGCGGAAGGTATGTCATTACTTCACGAGTACCGAGATATCTTGGCACGAGCCGCAGGCGAGTGGCAAGACTCGGGACGAGTGAAGAATGACATTTCCGCACGTGTATCGAACGACATTTTTTAATACAGTTGCGAAAAAATAAGTAAAATATTGTTAATCGTACACTAAACCAAAGTGGTAACAGTGACAGCTCGCTTAGACGTCGTCTTTAAGTATATTATATCTATGGGCGTTTGGCAGCTATTCCGTTCCATTCAGACAACTTATTAAGAACGGAATTTTCAATATTCAATATTAAAAAATAAACGTGTTATAATGATGAAGAGGTAAGTATTAAAATATGAAATATGTATATTTTTCACATTCTTACATTAACAGTAGGTTTTTCTGCTGATTACGACGTTTAAAGGAAACTAATATTAACACTCATCAATAAGTAGTCGTGAATTGGAACAAGTATAAATTTAAAAAAATTGGAAAAGTAAAAAGCACTAGTTCGAGATAACCAACTTTCCGCACGCTAAACAGCTACGTAAAGTAGCACTTTTTGAGCAACTGTATTAAAAAAAATATTACATGTGAAATGTAAATTTCTTTTTGTAAATTTGATGTTCCCGACCTCTTTTTATAACAAAAAACCGAGCAAACAGGCATTTTTGTGCAGCAGTGTTCACGCGCGCGTCTGGACTCGGTCTAGTGAAAAATCCAAGTGCAACTAGTTTTATTACCCGCGCTAGATTAGATTGACGCGCTAATCTTGTACCTCGGCAGAGGGGAAATAGGGCGAATGCCGCCTCCCTTCCGTGTTGCTCGAAGATCAAATCAGACCCATGATAAAAATAAAATATTTTGTAATCGATAAATGCTCAAAAACGTGCCTTCGTATTTAACTACTTTCCAAGAATACATTTTAAATATTAAATATACCTAGTTTTTGGTAATTTTTTTGTAATTTTTCTTTTTAGGTAGATGCAACAGTTATTCGGTATTCGGCCGAATAGTAGGCAACATTCGGCCGAATACCGAATATTGGGCAAAGTGTCCGAATAGGCCGAATACCGAATAGTTGCCGAATCATGGCATAATGGCAATCGTGGCATCTCTAATTTTTTTTTCCCGACTTAAGTCCCAAAATCCCGAAAAAATGATATTGTTTCCCGATAATAGCGCCTTTCGATCTGGCAACCCTAGGTCCGCCATACGTTCGTTAAGGATGCAGAAATAATTGAGAGCGAAAAAGAGATATAGCTGGTCAAGCAAATCTTGTCAGTAAAAAAAGGCGCGAAATTCTAATTTTCTATGGGACAATATCCCTTCGCACCTACATTTTTCAAATTTGCCGCCTTTTTCTACTGACAAGATCTGCTTGACCAAGTATATTTTGACCGCTCCAAGGTCGCGGTCCGGTACGGGCGTCTGTTACGGCTTCAACAGGTACCCTTTTTAACCGCCTTAAAAAAAAAAGGAGGTTCTCAGTTTGACCCGTATGTATTTATGTATGTATGTATGTATGTATGTATAATATGTATGTATGTTATGTATGTATGTATGTATGTATAAATTCGCGATTATCTCGCGTTTGGCTGAACCGATTTTGATGCGGTTTTCAAAAAATAGATCTGAGCTGATGCTGAATCCTGGCTGTACCTAGTGGAACTCAGGTTTGGTGCAACATAGGCACACGCTGTTTTGGTCATCTGTCACATCTTGATGAGCACTTGGGAGAGCAGTACCCAAGATAGAGCTGATGCTGAACCCTGGCTGTACCTAGTGGAACTCAGGTTTGGGGTGACATAGGCCCACGCTATTTTGGTCATCCGTCACATCTTGATGAGCACTTGGGAGAGCAGTACCCAAGATAGAGCTGATGCTGAACCCTGGCTATACCTAGTGGAACTCAGGTTTGGTGCAACATAGGCCCACGCTATTTTGGTCATCCGTCACATCTTGATGAGCACTTGGGAGAGCAGTACCCAAGATAGAGCTGATGCTGAACCCTGGCTGTACCTAGTGGAACTCAGGTTTGGTGCAACATAGGCACACGCTGTTTTGGTCATATGTCACATCTTGATGAGCACTTGGGAGAGCAGTACCCAAGATAGAGCTGATGCTGAACCCTGGCTGTACCTAGTGGAACTCAGGTTTGGTGCAACATAGGCACACTTTGTTTTGGTTAACCGACTTGTCGTCGTGTGCCTATGTTGCAGAGCTTCACTAGGTGGGTCAATCTGGGGGCACGGCAGTGCCCCCGCCAAGTCGAGCAAAACAAAGAGGCACAGCCGTACCATCCTTTTCTCGAAGCGATTCAGGCCATATGCGACGTCCTGTAATTTTGTGCTGGCTAAAGCTAGAACTCTGAATTTTCAGTGACATATAGAGCTCAACATACTTTAGATATATTCTCAAAATTATTAAATTTGAACTTGTAGTTTAAGAATTATTGTACGTCAAAGTTCCTTAGTTTTGACACTGACACACTCACCGATCATCACAATTCTAAGGTACTTCTAGCATACCCAGGTTCACATTTTAATAAACATACTTAAGTAGTTTTTAGCTTATCAAGCCATAGAAAACCTAAAAATATTGCAATATCAGACACGTTTTAGAGATTTAAGAACTGCATAATAAAGTTTGTAATCCCATATAAATATTTGCGACAGCAAAGTTATTTTTGCAGTTCCGACAAATAGTAGGTAAAGTAAAGGTCTAATATGTATGATGTGAGGTGTGTGAGTATGAAGATGTGTATAGTTATAATATGTGTATAGTATGAGTATGGTATGACTATGAGTATTGTAAGGATATGAATGAGTGCGGGTATGTTGTGGGTGGGTACTTGGGTATGAGTAGGTATTGTATGAGTAAGTACAAGAAGTATAGTATGGTATGGCCATAAGTATTGTATAGGTATGAGTACGAGTATAGTGTGGGATGGGTATGAGATGAGTATGAGCTTTGAGAAAAGTGGTAGCTGACGTACAAGAAGTAGTACCCGAAAAGAAGGACTACCTACAAAAAGAGATGATCCGAGATCCCAAAAACATTACATGTAATAAAAAAGAATAAAAATAAACAAAAAGAAAACCAAATTAAAAAAAACTTAATATAATTTCTTTTTTTTTTACAGGGAACCGCCTTTAAAAAAATCAACCCACTGAAAAGCACAAAATAATTTTTATATGGCACCCCTATACGTGTCCAGTCCCTATCCCGTCGTAAAGCAAATTTCTGCCAAAAAGTAATTAATACCTAATAATAAGAAAATTAATAATCATCCGGGTAATTACTTAGTTTTTGAAGTTGGTGCCAAACCAAAATTTTAGTGAACCGATATTTTAGACAACAAAGAACGCTGCACTTACTTGCATTATAAAGACATACTTAGTTTACTCATTAATTTAGTTCTTTTAGGTATATACTACATACTCGTTTTTTTTCTGATTGGTAGCAAATAATGTTTTTGTTGGTTTGGCACCGCCTTCAAAAACTAAATAACTACCCGGATGATTATTAATTTTCTTATTGGTATTAATTACTTTTTGGCAGAAATTTGCTTTACGACGGGATAGGGACTGGACACGTATAGGGGTGCCATATAAAAATTATTTTGTGCTTTTCAGTGGGTTGATTTTTTGAAAGCGGTTCCCTTTAAAAAAAAAAGAAATTATATTAAGTTATTTTATTTTGGTTTTCTTTTTGTTTATTTTTATTTTTTTATTCTTTTTTATTTATTTAATTATTTTGTACTTACAACTACACTCGTAGGTGCGTTATTAGATCTTTACGGTCGCCGGACACTTTCTACTGAGAGAGACAAAAAAGTTGTATGTTATTTCCTTGTCGCTTTAAGCAGCAAAACAACAGAAAGTGTCGAACCGCAATGTATTCATAATCAATGAGGTATGTAGAGGCCCTAAATGGGTCCTTACAGTGAACGCGGATTATCTAGTTGTGCATTAATTGGCTGAGCATTAATTTGAAACGCCAAACGTCAATGTCAAAAGTTTCAAATGGCCGGATGTTTGGATTGAATCCGTTACTTGTATTTATTCCTCGAATTTTTTTTTCTAAGTTTATGAAATCATTAAACATTCCGAAATGACGATGTCGAAAGTGAATAAAAAACAATTAAAAATAACGAAGCTGTTTCGTAAAGGAAATAAACGTGAGTGTTTAGTAAAACATTATTACTTCATGGCACGACGGTTTTCCAGCAGTGTATTTTAGCAACTTGAACTGCCTTAATACCAGCGTATCTCTAATATTCGGATGTTGTAGGTCCCAGAATCCTTAAGGAAAACGATGAAAATAGTGAGTTACAGCAGGAGGTGGCGGAATTAGAACGAAAGCTTCAAGAGAAACAAGATTACCTGTTCCAAATCCAGAGGGCAAGCTACCGGCACCCTGTTGTAGTACCGATTAAAACTGAAGATAATGATGTTGCTAATACTAAAGTAAGTTTTTTTATACTAAAGTATGTTCTAATTATTTTATCTTATATTTTGCAGTACTTGTTGGATTTCATTTGAGAAGTTGTAAATAAGAAAATAGGGTCATTGCGTCAGTTCACCGTCCAGTGCCTGTTTCCGTCCACTTGGTGTAGTTGCCACAAATAATTGTGTATAATTTGAATATATAGGTATATTTAGGTAATTTTGAATATATAGGTAACTCTTGAATATATAGGCATATTGCATCAGTTCATCGTCCAGTGCCTGTTTCCGTCCACTTAGTGTAGTTGCCACCAAACTGGACGGTGGACTGATGCAATTACCCAATTAGGGAATGCAAATCGGTTATTTTTTGTATGGAAATAATCAGTTTTTAACCGAAACCGCAGTTATTTCCATACAAAAAATAACCGATTTGCATTCCCTATACCCAATATGATGATTGTACTAAGCATTCCTAATTCCTATATATTCTAAATAGTCTAATCATCTACCGTTTATAAAATGATGTAATAAATTGTCCTTAACACTTTCGCAACCAGGCAAAATTTCAAACAATACCCCAGAAACCGACAGTACTCGCTAGTCGGGCAACGACGTGCAACTCAATGCCGCACGCCGCGAACCCGCTAGTCGGGCAAGCAGCGGACGCTCAGGGCTGTGAAAATGAAAATTAACACAACACAACAACGTCCGAAGCACATCACAAACCATTACGGAATGGCTCCGATTGCAATTTTACACCGAGACCGGGTTGAAAAAAAACCCGGGTCGCAAACTTCAAATAGATAAGGGATGGTAAACAACATCTCCAGGGTTAAGTGTATGATCACAGTAACTAGATTCTTTTGTCAAAGAAGTTGCGACTTTATTGTATGTATGTGTACGAACGTACTAATTATCGTAACTATTCAAAGCTACTTCTTACGTTTTGCTTCCACGCAGTTGCAGTGCAGTGCTGTTTTATGATGACTGACCTATTGTCTTTTTCTGAGAACTGCCGCTTAGAAGTTAGAATGTTGTTAGGTACTTAGTTGAATTTCTAGGTTTATTTTTCTCCGAATTTTGTTTCACAAAAATCATCCTATGAGTACTCATGAAATAGATGTATACCTATACTTACTAAATATTCGTAAACACAAATTAGGTTGTACGATTTACGAAAAAACTCCTATTGATACATACCCGTGTATGCAATTTCACGTAACCAACTAATAAGAATTTTTATTTTGTAATCGCATTAGGTAACTTTGTATTTTTATTTATATACTAATAAAAATACAAAGTGAAGTAATAAAATATAATAATCAACTGTACCAACTTTTCGACCACATAATAATCAGAAGACTTACAATTTTTTCTGTTAGTGGCAGTGGCAGCCCTGAGGTAGTGAAGATGCAATGCTTGCCCGCCTGTCGGGCACTTCGGCGTCGCGTGTAGGTTTATAGCTCTTGCCCGACTAGCGGGTATGCCGGCATCTGAGTAAAGTTTACGAGTGCCCGAGAGTCGGGTACGCGGTGTCGAATGTGTTAATATTAGTATTAGAATTGGAGATGGTGTAATGACAAAGTAGTTGCAGTAGGTAATGTGGTAGTCACAGTAAGTACATTTAAACACCTTAACTTAGTTCGTAGTGGCCCTATGTAAAAGCTGAAGGTCCCGGGTTCAAATCCTGATAATGGCATTTGATTATAATCAGAATGATTCAGGGAAATATATTGCCCCACCTTCCCCTAAATATCCAACTCATCAGCTCTTTTAAGTCGCCTTTTATTTCTATAATTCATTTAAATCTTTAATGTTTTCCAGTCAATAATCGTGAGAAACCGCATAGACGGATGGCAGAAGACCCTGGACCTGACAACAATGTTGACGGGCATGGCGGTGGAGTCCTATGGCCGGGACCACTGCAGTGTCATATTCCACATGCAGCTTGACAGGGATGTGGATGTTAAACATGGAGTCACCATATCCAAAGTAGACGGTGAGTCTATTTTGAGGTCTTTTTAGGGTTTCATACCCAAAGGGTAAAAACGGGACCCTATTAGTAATAGTATTACTAAGACTCCGCTGTCTGTCTGTCTGTCCGTCCGTCCGTCCGTCCGTCCGTCCATCCATCCGTCTGTCTGTCACCAGGCTGTAACTCAACAACCGCGATGGTTATGTGGTATGGATAAAGGACTTTAAGGATTACGTATGACATGCTATTATTAGTTCCACAATACCCACATACTTTGGATACCTCCATATTATTGAGAGAACAATTGATAATGATGATGACTTAAAAGTTGTTTTTACATGGTTGAGCAACAAACATCGATACAGCAAAATATCTATGAATTTATTGCACAAAACACACAAAGCCGATGTGTACAGTCAAGTGTAAAAATATGAGTGCATATAACTTCAAAAATAGGTCCCATAGTTCTTAATTCGCTTACATAAAAGCTATAGTGTGTACCGATATTTTTACACTTGAGGGTACAAAGCCGAGCTTATACTCCGAGCATGCCAACTTTGCACTGACTTGGCAGTAACAATACATACATATTATTACATATCCCATAGAAGTGCCATAGTTGACGTAACATTTAAAAACTTAGCATGGTTCGACAGCATATCTAAGATTTTAAATGCAAACTCATCAAATTCATAACAATGCCTTTCAGGTGAACACAAGATCACGGGCTGCTCTCTGCCCCTCGGCTTCAATCTAAAGTCAATGTTAGACGGCTGCAACAACGAGGTTTCACTCAAAACCTTTGACGTCATCAGGAAAGCACTCACCGCCTACTATGCCAGACTTGAACAGTACGAAGACCTCAAGGTAAACATTAAAGTTAAACCAAAAAATATGGCGTTTAAGGTGAAGTAAACAGCATGATCTGCAAGCAACATAAGTAGTTAAATTTGTACGGAGCCAATGGTGAGCGATTCCGACTCGCACTTGGCCGGTTTTGTTTTTTTAAGCGGAAAAACCAACAGGAGTTATCTTTTTTCAAACGCTTTGCCTGTGTATTCAGGTAATTACTTTTCCAAATTATTTTTTAAGGTATTTCTAAGCGTGGACGCGTCGCTGTTCAAACTGATGGACGGCACGCAGATGGAGATCACATTCGTCGTCAGAAACGAACTGGAGGAAGACAGCGAAGCCACAGAGAGCATAACATTCATACTGCACTACACTATGTATGACATTCGTCCTAGGGACTATTCCTTCAAAGGTATGTATGAATTTAGAATCATAAATGATTGCAATATAATGTCATTTTAGGGGCACTTGCATCATTTCACTAACGCAGGGTTAACCGGTTTAACCTGGAGTTACCATGGTTACTACTACAATTTGACACTCGGTTAACGGTTTAACCAGTTAACCTCGGGTTAGTGGGATGGTGCAAGTGGCGCTTAAGAGACCGGACTTTTTGTGGCAAGACATACAGATGGGTGTAACGGCTTAAGACTGCCCTTATTTGCATTCTAGAATTTTTATTCGGATAGGGACCATGAACGCTGGAGGGTCTGGCGAGCAGTGGCGTAGCTAGGGGGGGCGGCGGGGGCGGCCCGCCCCGGGTGTCACCCATTTGGGGGGTGACACCCGACCGTGAACATCAGTAGTGCCATCTATAAAAATTCGTAAAACTGTGGCAGATTGCACAACCGCCATTAAGGAAATAATATACAACATGCCCACGAGGAACCCGAGAGATTTTGACAGAATATTCCTGATCATATTTAAAGACTAAAATGTCCTATAAACTGTTTTGGAATTCACCTAGTTTCATAGTCCAGTACCACCAGCAGGCTAAAAAAAGCATCTCTTTATTGTTACTTAGTGCAAAATGTTTTTTTGATGGCGATGTTGCTACTATGGGACCTAGTCCAAATATCCTTATTGATATAATGTAAAAAAGTGACAAGTACACTTTGCAAAAACTAGGTTTTACACAAAAAGTTAAAATTCTTTTTGAGTGATAGTTTTACAAATAGCATTTATATTTATATTTGCATTTGCATTTATATTTTATGTAGGTACCGTCAGCCAAGAAAGTGGTCTACCACTTTTCGACTCTATCAATCAGATGATAGAGTCGAAAAGTGGTAGACCACTTTCTTGGCTGACTGTACATTACGTACAAAAAAATAAAAAAAAAAAATTATTTTTCGTGAAATTGACGTACCTAATACTCTAACTCTTTTAATATTTTTTCCTTCTTTGGCCTCAGAAATGCGTGGTTAAAATCTCTCGGGTTCCTCGTTGGCACCTGGTATGTAGCAATAATATTTTGGCGCCTCGTAGGTTTTTTAATTCAGGACCATTATAAAGGTTTTTTTTTTTTTTAAATTATGTGATTATTTCTGTAATTGCCAAAAAAAAGTTAAAATTATTTTTGTGTGACAGTTTTACAAATGTGTAATAGCATTTACATTTTATGTACAAAAAATCGAAAAACAATTTTATTTTTGCAAAATTGACGTAAACTCTTTTAGTATTTTTTCCTTATTTTGGCCTCAGAAATGCATGGTTAAAATCTCTCGGGGTTCCTGGTATGTAACAATAATATGTTGGCGCCTCGTAGGTTTTTTTATTCAGAAAGGTTTTTTTTTATTATGTGATTATTTCTGTAATTGAGAAGCTATAGATGGTCAAGCAAATCTTGTCAGTAGAAAAAGGCGCGAAATTCAAATTTTCTATGAGACGAAATCCCTTCGCGCCTACATTTTTCAAATTTGCCGCCTTTTTCTACTGACAAGATCTGCTTGACCTACTATATGTCACTGTTTCTAATTGGGTGACTCTGGACTATTTGAAATTCATTGTGAAATGGGATTTTACAGAATCTCTTTCAAATCGCGCACTTGGCAAAAAATGTTTTGAATTTTTTTTAACGTAAATTATTTGTATATCTTTCACGGGACAATGATGACTCGGACCTTTGGGAGGCGTGCGCGGAGCCCAAGCCAACATGTAGATGCCCTTACGACACTTATGAAATGTGGGTTACACCGAGCGGATGCTGTCCTTGCCCGTGTTATAGAACGCGAGCAGAGGCAACACCCTCCAGGGTGTGGACTATTGAGAGTTCATGGAATCTAAAATGAAAGCGACGGAATAAATTGTGAGCTATGGAATATTAAACGTAATTTTATAATTGTAAAATATTAAACATATTTTACAATTTTGATTGAATTTTGGGGTGACACCCACAATTTCCGCCCCGGGTGCCACCCATGCTAGCTACGCCACTGCTGGCGAGTCACCTTGTGGCTTTAATCGCAAACTAAAACTATTGACTCACCCACGCGCTTATTTTTTGTAAATCTTTGTCTTTCAGGTTTATCAGATAAACCCCAAGAGACGCTGTGGGAGCAGTTCCTGTTATTCAAGAAATACCCTCTGACAAAAGCCTTCAAACTGGCCTTCGTCGACGGCGAGGGCTCCTACAAACTGGTCAGACATGTAAGTAACTAGCCACCCGCCCCGGCTTCGCACGGGTTATACAAAACTGTAACAAATTACACACCTAAACCTTCCTCAGGAATCACTCTATAGAAAGGTGAAAACCGCATGAAAATCCGTTCAGTAGTTTTCGAGTTTATCGCGAACATACACACAAACAGACAGACGCGGCGGGGGACTTTGTTTTATAAGGTGTAGTGATGTAACGCGATATCGCACGTCGCTCTGGTGTATGAGCGGCACATCGCTATACACGTATATAGCGACGTCCCGCTTGCACTCCGGACCGACTTGCGAATTCGCATCCAAAGCGAAAACTAAGTAAACAGTTTTATTTTGAAACCTATTTCGGCATGTCGTTTCATAATGGGAGTGTTTCTTATTTATTAATTAAATGGATTAAAAGCACTAACTTATCAATATTACCAAATTGGTTTTAATATTGGTAGTACTGATGCAGTTGTAGTGCAATTATTTTCCATCGTATTTTCACAGAAACGTACGAACGTGTCTTGCTATTTCAGTCAGTCTCGGTAAATAGTACATTGTAGGAGAGGACGGAAAGCCGCTAAAAGATGGACGAGTGCGTTTGAGGGCCGACACGTTAGTGGAGGCCCTCAAATAATACGAGTCCATCTTTAGCGTTTCCGGCCGAGGCATTACATAGTGCTTTTCACGACTACTGCGAGGAAATAAGAAAACATTTGCATAACTATAAGTACTAGCCCGCGATTTCTCTGGTAGCAAATTACTAGCCACTGCCTGTGCTGTCTCTTGAATTTCGGTAGGCGTCAGCGTAAGAATATCATTTTCTTCACTAGAAGAACTCATTTTTATATTAGCGAGCGTAGATACGTGTTTCTTGTATTTTTTAGTCAAACACAATTTACACTCCAATTCAGTAAGAATTTTTAGATCCCGCCTTTTTACTTTTTTTATCACTTTGAAGAGACGTTTTTCTGTTATTTGCTTCAAACCGACTCTAAACTTAGAAGCGTTTTTGCTAAAAAAACACAAACATCTACAAAAGTAAAAAACGCCTTAAGCGTGAACTGAATGGATAATTGTTAAAAAAAATTAACTGAATGGTTTTGACATTTCTTTTTTTTTAAACAAGAAATTGGTCCTATAAATAACCTAATTTTATTTTAGAAGGAAAAAGTGGCGCCAAAAAAGACCTTTTATTGATTTTTATGTTTTAAATGATACTCATTGCTGTAGCGAACCGTCACCAATGACAGATGATGATAACAATTAAACATTGTAGTAGTGGTGGTTCAGGTGCTACAGCTATTGCCTACTTTCCAGCTTGGTTTTAGACCATCTATTGCCACATTTCCGAACAGAAGCGTGAAAAGTACTGAGGTTGACTGAAGTAGCATGACAAATACGAACGTTTCCGAGAAAATACGATGGAAATCAATAATGCTCTACATCTGTACCTATGCCATAGAGAAATATAACAAGAATAGAGTGCTCACTCCCTACATCTAGCATCGAGTAGACTACGAAAATAATAGTCGTTTTGGTACCAAAACTGATGTATGGAGTGAGCACTATACGTACCTACTTTTTTCTCTATGCCTAACTATGCATACTATTATTGCGTAAACAATTGTAACTAGCGTCTATTATTGCGTATGTTATTCTTATTATTGTATTACAATGCGTACAATACACGCGTCACGCTTCCAGAAATGTTCACATCTGTTCAAATTGCTGATGAACCAACTTATTAATAAATCTATTTGATCGAATTATTGAGTCAGAATGTTGAAATACATACCTTGTCTGTTTGCAACAAGGTACATTTTTGTTTGCCTTTTTAATCCAGGTGACCTATTGTGTAATATCAGTTTACTCTTTCTACTTTAAGGCGGCATTTCTTTCTGAATTCATTTCTATTACAAAAAAATTCCAGTAGGTGAACCTTTTGGGTATTCAATTCAATTCAATTCATAAAAATATTCTAGGACACCGAAGGGTAAAAACGGGACCCTATTACTAAAACTCCTTCAGTCCGTCTGTCTACTTATATACAGAGCTGTCGGTTACGGTAACAAAAATATTCTAAGACAAGCTTTTTAGGGTTACGTACCCGAAGCGTAAAAACGGGACCCTATTACTAAGACTCCTTCTGGCCGTCTGTCTACTTACATACAGAGGTTACGGTAACGGTAACAGTGTCACGAATTCAATGTTTTTTTCCCATCACAAAAAATGCCCAACGTGCCTAATGAAATTTTCACTTCAAAAATCTATTTAGATTTATAACTTTCAGCTCGACAACCCGCTGAAAGAGTCGCGTCGCAAGCGTCATCGGCCCGCCAACGCGAACCACGGCAATGACGATACCTTCCATGTCGAGGACTGCTCCGAGTCCAGTGGAGATGAGGCTGATGATAATTGAATTGTGAATCGGTTAAGTTAGTTTATGTGTAAAGTACCACCGATAATAAATTAGGATAATATATAAATTCAGTTTTATTCATAAAAACCTTTGTAAAAAACAATACAAACCAAAATTAGAGCGTATTCACATTGTCCGATCCGATATCGGATGTCGGAAGGAAGTAAAATACGAAAAATAAGTAAGAAATACGTGATTCTCTGTATTAATTTATATTTTATACATTTAATAAATCATTATTACTGAAAAACTATAGACAACACAAAAAAGGCGGACTTAATGCCAATGGCACTCTCCTGCAGCTGTTTTTGTCATAGGCGCCTTCCGACATCCGATATCGGAAAGGCACTTCCGATAAATTCAGCCATGTCGGAGCCCCCCATCAGCTGTCGGACCGATAATATTTGTTTGTGTGCGTATGTGTAGGCATAATGTTTGTTGTAGTGTGCGTGACCGCTAAAGACGGCGCCCGGGCGCGCCCCCGCGGCCTGACTACGGGGATGTAGGATCCTACATCCGATATCGGATCGGACAATGTGAAAACGCTCTTAAGGTCAACGTGGTAAAACCGTCTATCAGGTAAAGACCGTCTACAAGCTCTTTCGTCGCTTCTTCTCTTGTGTGTGTACAAAAAAAATATATGCCGGTCTACTCCACATTGTCCTGTATAAACAAATGTGAATAATAAGTTTGTATAAGATACAAATATGTGTAACAATAAATCAAGAATTGACGTCAATAGGTTACTACAAGCGCCATTGTTTAAAAGGTAAGTAAAATAACAAATAACCAATATAACTGAGACCCCTGTGGGTACGTGTAGTGTACTAGTCTCAGGCACAACCACCAGATCACCACTCATGAACGCTCTTTTAATGCATTTACTTGTTAAATGCTCCACGAGTCATTTATGCTCTGATAACTTAAAAATTTAACAGTCAAACTTAAACTCAGCATTTTCGTTTTCAAGTGATTTATTCCGAGTCCTCAAGAAACAAGAAATTTCCGTGACCAGATATACTCGTATTTTTTTCTTTTTAGGGTTCCGTACCCAAAGGGTAAAACGGGACCCTATTACTAAGACTCCGCTGTCCGTCCGCCCGTCCGTCCGTCCGTCCGTCCGTCCGTCCGTCCGAATTTGTATTTGTTTCTTTATTTTATATCGAATTAATTTGTTTCTTTATTTTATATACCACAACGGTGGCAAACAAGCGTGTCCCTCCTGATGTTAAGCGGCTACTGCAGCATAGGAGCGCTTGAAACTAGTGAAGTTACACTCGGGTTGCCGACCCTTTAAGATTACAAAGGATCATCTAAGT
Organism: Cydia splendana; assembly: GCF_910591565.1. NCBI lineage: Eukaryota > Metazoa > Arthropoda > Insecta > Lepidoptera > Tortricidae > Cydia > Cydia splendana. Next base: position 5,144,603 of record NC_085968.1, read on the forward strand.
TCAGTCAATATTATTTGAACTATTTACCTTCCGTCAGCCAGATTTATTGCCAAAAACCCAATATTTGCATAGGGACTTATTATTTCGGTATTTGCGCAACTAACATTATGAGGCTCTGAATTTTCTTTGTGCGGCATAAACATGTATTCAGTAACCGGAGCAGGCTAAAGACAATGGCGGACTATTTGAACAGCTTTTTTCTTGTGTTTGTTCGAAAACGTTCTTATAAGAGAGGGGGGCTCACAACGGTTAGAGTCGTGTTAGTATACATGGAGCGACAATGAAGACAATAGTCGTGTGCGCTATATTTGTTTTGGAGCTAGTCTGTGAGTATTTCCCTATTAATCTATACATATAATAAAGCTGAAGAGGGTCGAAATTCTGTACATGGAAGATATTTGAAAAAAAGTTGGCTGGGGATACTTAGAATTGATAACAGAACACGTTCCAACAGTTTTTAAAATTTTTGTCTGTTTGTCTGTTTGTCTGTTTATCTGTTTGTCTGTTTATTTGAACGCGCATCACGTGAAAATGGCTGAACGGATTTTGATGAAAACTTTACTAATCTGTCGAGAATATCCCCGGCCAGGTTATAAAAATTCAACCCCTAAAAGGGGGGGTAGCCACAACACTCGATTGACTTAAGTTTGCCCCTGAATCGTATGGCGCTACTTAGGAAGGAGGGGCAAACTTTTTTCAAATATGTGCTAACACTATAGAGTACCCTGGGAAACTAACAGATGGCGCTGAATTTAATACGATGTGCCAAAAATAAGCCACAGAGGAAGGATTTTGCCAAATTAACTCCAAGTTTAGAAGACCCCTCTTCTAAAATTTCAATCAATCGTACGGATATCAACAAATTTAATTGAATAATTGTGTTGATTTAATAATACAACAAAATTAAACGACAGTAAATTAATTGCCCCTCATTGCACAGTGCCATCTTTTGGGGAGCTGAGTAAACATTAAGTAACCAAGAAAACTAAAAATGAGTTTACATAGTTACGTAGTGGTAAAATAACACACATATCAACACGCGTATAATTGCATAAAATTATTATTTAAAATTATTTATTTTCTCCGTCATGAATGATACCTAATCGTAATTATATCGCATCCATATCAAATCCATATTCATACGTATCGCCTCCTTAAGCACTTAATAATGGCCACGAAGGTGGGTACTTTGAAAAAAAAAACATTGACCTCTGTCATTTGCAGTGCCGGATTAACCCTTTTAAGCAAAATAAGCACTTGTGCTTAGGGCACCATGTCTAGGGGGCACCAAAAATTATCGAAAAATTTACGCGTTGGCTTCGCTCGCGTTTTCAATAACTTTCTAAGATAGGTATGATATATGTGACATTCGGTTGGCGACTGCAGCAGCATTACTCTGCTGCAACGTTACTGCTGCAGCACTGTCAATTTTCGTGATAAAATGATGTGACTGATTTCCACACTAAAAGTAAAAATGTACAACTGTCTATCAAATTGCGTTTTTTTATATCGAAAAATTGTCGCGCTCGCTTCGCTCGCGTTTTCAATAACTTTCTAAGATATGATAAAGGTGACATTCGGGTGGCGACTGCAGCAGCATTAGGTACTCTGTTGCAACATTACTGCTGCGGCACTGTCAATTTTCGTGATAAAATGATGTGACTGATTTCCATACTAAAACTAAAAATGTACAACTGCCTATCAAAATGCGTTTTTTATATCGAAAAATTTTCGCGCTCGCTTCGCTCGCGTTTTCAATAACTTTCTATCATATGATAAAGGTGACATTCAATTTTCGTGATATAATGATGTGACTGATTTCCATACTAAAAGTAAAAATGTACAACTGTCTATCGAATTGCGTTTTTTTATATCGAAAAATTGTCGCGCTCGCTTCGCTCGCGGTTTCAATAACTTTCTAAGATATGAAAAAGGTGACATTCGGGTGGCGACTGCAGCAGCATTAGGTACTCTGTTGCAACGTTACTGCTGCGGCACTGTCAATTTTCGTGATAAAATGATGTGACTGATTTCCGTACTAAAAGTAAAAATGTACAACTGTCTATCAAATTGCGTTTTTTTATATCGAAAAATTTTCGCGCTCACTTCGCTCGCGTTTTCAATAACTTTCTAAGATGTGATAAAGGTGACATTCGGGTGGGGACGGCAACAGCATTACTCTGTTGCAACGTTACTGCTGCAGCACTGTCAATTTTCGTGATAAAATGATGTGACTGATTTCCATACTTAAAGTAAAAATGTACAACTGTCTATCAAATTGCGTTTTTATATCGAAAAATTTTCGCGCTCGCTTCGCTCGCGTTTTCAATAACATTCTAAGATGTTTATGATAAAGATGACATTTGGGTAGCGACTGCAGCAGCATTAGGTACTCTGTTGCAAGGTTACTGCTGCGGCACTGTCAATTTTCGTGATAAAATGATGTGACTGATTTCCATTCTCAGCTGAAATGCAGCAATGAACGTCACTCAATTTACCAAAAAAATTCAATGTAATCTTGATGACCCTAGAGAGGAGAGGGGGCACCATGGTCTAGAAATACTTAGGGCATCAAAATATCTTAATCCGGCACTGGTCGTTTGCGGAGTCAAACGATTTGGGACTCGCATTTTATACGCATTCCCATGCCTTCCCGAAAAAAATCGAATCATTCGCGAAAGTTTCGCAACGCATTGAGGTTACAAGGGGCACGTGGTCTTCCTCAGGAGTCTGAAGAAGACCACGGTAAGTGGCGCTCTAGCCAGCCAGGCCGCTTCGCTTTCGCTCGCGCGCGTATACCTTACTGTGTCGTCCGATATACACCTACTACTCTGTCGTTTAAATCCTTAGAGAATATAACCAACGGAAACGCCATGTCTATAATTTCCGGTACAAAATAGTCTGGCGTTTTTTGCGGGGGAGGGGCACATCAAATGTGTACCTACGTAACGTAGACTAGTCCGTGGTAACGTAAACATAGCCATGTCAGATAAACATCGGTTGACCATTGGCCGCCTATTTTCGACAGAGGGGGACGCCTGTTAATGACCACTCCGTTTGGTTATATTCTCTAAGTTAAAATCACGTGTAAAATTTGAATAAGGGCGAATGAAACTATTGATTTTGGAGTGTAGTTTTATTTAGTGGTACCTAATTGTAAAATATTTTATCTGGACTTCAGTCCTCTAGCATATCCATATGTCAACTTTACTTCAAGTTCCGCCTCCAGGGTAGAGGGAGAGAAATTAGGATTAGAAATTAGCCGCTTACTGACACAGACCGAATTACACGCGGGCGGAGCCGCGGGCACAGCTAGTTATTTAATATAGTTCAATTAACTGTCGACTAGTTTTAATGAAAATATAAAGTCAGTAGGCATTAGATTGGTATTTGATAAATTACGGGACTATAAGAGCTTATTGTCTTCAGAAGAAATCATATGCCTGCAAGCAATAGGACTTAGTGATATGAACTTCCTCGATTTTCGCATATTATTTTAATGAAACAAGAATTAACGTGACGTCACAACAAAACATTAGGACAAACAAAAACAAAAGTGCGCGACTGAGTCTGGTTCATAAGTTAAGTCGCAATGGTAAAATAGTAACCCGATTGTTTACCTATTACTTAATCTTACTTTATGCACTTTTTTTCTAGCCTCTTTCCCATTCCCGGAGTCCACGTACTATGATACGTACGAGCCCACAGAAATCCAAATACCAACTCTAGCACACTCTCCCGACCTCTACGAGCAACAACAACTTTACATCAAACAGCAGAATGATAACATCCGCAGGCAGAACTATGAGAACATGTTGAGGAATCAGGTAAAAATATGGTTTGGTACCATTGACGTATAAGGACTGGCCTTACGGGAGTTACGGGCAATAAGAATGGGGTATGATCGGGGCCAGTACAGCGGTGTGATACCGCTACAACGCGATTGGTCGTAACTAGTTGCGTTAGACTGCACAATTGGCTCGAATTCGTGAGTGACACCGCTGAACTAGTACCATTTTTAGTGCCCGTAAGGTCCGTCCTTGATATTATACGTCAATGTTTTGTACAAGCTTTTATCGCTGACTGTACTTTTCTTTCCACAGGCAACTAATACTCATCGAGACAATTGTAACAACCCGAAATAAAATTAATTTGCGTTGTCTTATCACAGAGTTCCCGTGGCCACCTCCTGTCTCCATTATCAGAACAGCTCCATGTCGTCATAATATTGCATTGTCATCAGATTTGCATATGTACGCAAAAATTCAGCTCAATTGGAAATCGGGAAGCGGGTCAAACTTAGCGTCCAAAATTTGACACACTGAATTCAATCATTCTTTGTTTACAGTCAAAATTTGTTCTGCAAGTAGGCCTCGAGTTCAGCTTCAGCGCTTCAGAAGTCAATATCAAAGGCACTTTCACAACAACATCTTCACAAAGTCGGTGTTAATATTTTCTTAAAATCATTGAAAACTGAAAAAATACTGTTTTGGGGAGATTCGAACTTTGGGCCTTGGAAAATCAGACCACCACCAGGGGGGTGTCACTACGCAGTTTAGGTACATTTGGCCGGCGCACCTCCCGGGCAGGGCAGGCGTATGGCAGTGCAGGCCGCTCGGCTCGCACGATAGTCGTGTCACGTGGCGCTCGCGCAAAGAAGATTCACCGTTCGTGCGCGGTTATAAGTTTCAATTTTGTTGCAGGCGGCGAGTATAGGTATAATTTTATACCTAAATCTGACTTGTGAAGGAGTGAATTTTCTGTACGGTAGGAATATTAGTTATTCTGTGCCACCACCACAAGAATTTCTTCGACTGCAGAGCTTATTTCCACCTTCATTGATGTAAACGCCTTAGAAGCGCGGCTAGCGACATCTACCTACCATAAAAGTACCTATTACATTAACTTAACACCACTTAAATCCATATATATGTCCAGATCCTGACGCGGCCGAGCTACAATATTCAACCTGTGTTGAACACCGTACGTGACCCGTATATCCCACTGCAGCGGCCGATTCAGCGCGCTCAGTATGAGGCGCCCTTAACACCGCAATACTATCCTGTTCCACGCCAGCAGCCTATTCGGTAGGTATATTGATATTATATTTTTATCATACAGATTGTTTTTCCAACCGTATGTTGTATGACTCTGTGAAGTTAAATCGTCGTTACTGAACAGCTTTCACTATGGTATCAATTTTGTAAAGCCTGACAACAGTTTATTTGACCCTCGCCATTTTGCGGATTTTCAATGGTACTATTTTCTTTTACTGGCAACAAGTACTCTTTGACAACGAACGTTGGATGTCATCGAATGTCACCGATGTAAACAAACGGAAAATATCTACGAATATATTCAAATATAAACGGTTTTATTACAAAAATGCCAAAAAATATTACCAAAGATGCGAAAAAAATTGTAGTGAATGCAATCAAATACTTACAGCTTAAAAAATACGAAGGATTACATAGCATTCCAATAAACAATGTTTTAAAGTTGGTTGTTGACATGACCGGTATTGACATTTTATAGTGCGGTTTTATTGAACTGGTTAGTTGTTAGGTTTAAACTTTAATATTTTATTTAAGGTTTATGTAGATCGACGATAAAAATCCTATAATCGAATTGGAGACTGAACGTTTTATAATCGAGGTTGGTGGTCCTGAAAGCGACACAACATCTGATATAAATCAGACTTCGTCAGAGTAAGAAAACGAAGAATATAATAATATTGAATATTTAGAATCAGATTTTGACGAATAGGTAAATTGAAAGAACCGAACTCTCTGTAAGTAATGTTTTGACATTATACGAGTATCAACCACGTATCAACATGAAGCCAATGCCCACTACCCCGACTATACATGACGTACGCACATTATTGCCATACGTAAGCTGTTTGCAGCGACACTATCTCAGGGTTAAATAAACTGTTGTCAGGCTTTAAGTACTTTAACTTTGGAATAATAAATCCTTTTCCGAAAAAGTGCAATTTATTGATATTTGATAATTTTGATGTTATTTATTAATGTCTCAACTAGGCAATACCAGCCAGTGCAAAGCCAGGACTTCCAAGTAGCAACAGAGGCCCACGCCGCAGCCGGGAACTCTCAGGGCGCGAGCCAGCAGACACATAACCCGTACCATTATGCGCGTAAGTCACCTAATAATTCCAATATCTAGTTAGAAAGTTCAAGTCTCACCCAAGACAGTAATTTTTAGGGTTCCGTACCCAAAGGGTAAAACGGGACCCTATTACTAAGACTCCGCTGTCCGTCCGTCCGTCCGTCCGTCCGTCTGTCACCAGGCTGTATCTCACGAACCGTGATAGCTAGACAGTTGAAATTTTCACAGATGATGTATTTCTGTTGCCGCTATAACAACAAATACTAAAAAGTACGGAACCCTCGGTGGGCGAGTCCGACTCGCACTTGTCCGGTTTTATTCCACTTTTAAATTTATTCTAAGCTTAATAATAGCATCGTTCGCGGATGTTTCTGCTTGTTAAAAATTAAAATAAACTCAGTTATAATAAAACCGTTTAAAAACCAAATCTAGTGATTATTCACGCGGTCTTAATTCTGCTCTTCTATTTTAATTTGTAATTATTGTTTTTAGAATTCAGCGCACAAAATCTGGCGGCCCACCCACGAATCCAGCAAGTCCTAGCTTCCACACCGCTCAAGAAACGCTATTTAGTGCTCCACCCCAACGGAACCATCGAGCATATCGACAAGATTGAACACATCGTCGAACAACACCCTAATTACATCTTATTGAACGCTGGAAGCGTTACACCACAGAATGCAAAACCAGGTTCAGCGCAAAATCCGGTGGCCCCACAGGCCCCCGTAGCACCTAATTCCCCAGTGACACCAGCGGCACCAAATGCCCCAGTGGCACCAAATGCACCAGTAGCACCAACGGCACCAATTGTCCCTGCAGCCCCTGTATCACCAAATGCCCCAGTACCTGCGGTTCCAGTAGCCCCATCGCCACCAACGGCCCCAGTATCTTCAGCTGCACCAAATGCCCCAGTCGCCCCAGCTACGGCTGCGCAAATAAACACTGTCCCTACGCCACCAGTAGCCCCAGCACCAATTAACCCAGCCCGGGCCCCAATAAAGCCAGCCCCTGCACCAGTTAATTCACTAGTACCAGTTAGTCCAATCGCTGGACCTTCACCAGTTAACTCCAAGCCCACACCACCGCGAGGATCTACCTCTATTCAAACTGGCATCGTGCCTGGCCCAAAACCGACAGTCCCCCCACCAACCGGCCCAACTACCGAGCTACCACCGGTTGCACCTACAGCACAACCACCGATATGGGAAACTACTGCAACTGCCATTTACCCTCCACCAACTACTCCTTCACCACCAGTAACTGAGACTCTGCCTCCGGTGACAACTACACCACCAGTGACAGCAATCACTCCTGTACCACCAGGAACTGAGACTGACACAGACACTGATACAGAAGTGACAACCCCCGTACCCCCGACCACTGAAGATCCAAATCAACCGGACAGCCCGACCACAGTGGATCCATGTATCAAACCAAAGGATACGAAAAACGATATCGGTAAGTGTCTATAAGACTAGTAGGTATTTATAACCAACCAGTAAATTCTATTGGAAAATATTCAAACGCACGCGACTAACGTCCTTATGTAAAAAAAGCCGTTTGATTACCTAAGCCTTTGTTTAAGAGCCCATCAACGTGCACACTAGCGCCACTGCTAAATAATCGTGTTTATTTAAATTTAACGACAGGTATTTAAAAAAGGGGGCCGCTACGTACTGTATTGTGTATTTCAGTACCTTTTGAATACATCAAACTAGTTTTTATGTTGCTGGATTCGTCGAACTAGGACCTCAAAACAAAAACGGCCGTTTTAACTTTGGACGCATAGATTGACGAATCCAGCAACATAAAAACTAGTTTGATGTATACAAAAGCTACTGAAATACACAATACAGTACGTAGCGGCCCCCTTTTTAAAATACCTGTCGTTAAATTTAAATAATCACGTTTAATTAGCAGTGGCGCTAGTGTGCACGTTGAAGGGCTCTTAATAGTGGTCGAATTTATTTTTATACAATTGTGCTACTTAATTCAGCGACATAATTTGTACTAAAAAAAGTTGTATTTTTTTTTTCAATCATAAACATTTATAAAATTTCTTGTACATACCTATCATCTGTGCCGATAACTTCCGGAGGGATGAATCCAGTGTAGGTGCCAATTTCACACTGCACAAAATGCCGGGTGCATCAGACGCCCTAAAAAAGACGAAGAAACTTAATAGTCCTCGTTTTGAATTAGGTTTTAGTTTGATTCCTGCCGGCCTAGCCAAGGTGACAATCGCTTGCGCTTCGCCATAGAATCGCTTAGTGTCTCTCTATCACACTTCCATATTAGTGTGACAATGACAATTGCGCTTCGATGTTTCAGACTTACTTCAAGAAAATGGCGCGAAACCAGTGGTATGGTTCAGGACGAAGGATCTTGCCTTCTGGGAGAACCTGACGACCGGAGACGAAGCGTGCGACGTCGTGTACATCTTCAACGTGCCGCGGGCGCCGAGGGTGACGAAGGAAACTAATACCACTATACATGCTGACGGTACTGTGGTGGAAGAAGTGACGCAGACCATTTATGAGGACGAGGGTGAGTATTTTAAGAAGCTGGAGAGAACATATGAATGAATGAATGAAAATATTTTCAGGCAACTATTGGCCCATAGATAAATACCTTAAAACTAGCATACATATTATTATAAAAGATATCTTAAGAGCGCTATTACATTTCGGCGTTGAGCGAGTTTAGGTATTTTACGCGCTGCGGCAGGCCGTGCGAGCTCAGTATGCCGATCCCTTCTACCACACTCGCACTACAATGATGGATTAAACATTCTTGATCCTTCGCGAAGCATATTGAAATCAACCATAACAACACTAACTGTACTTAACTTTTAAAGTTCTAAAACTGTTATTTGGTAAGTACGAAAATACTAAATGCAGTGCAAATGTACATAGGGGCTGTTCATAAATTACGTCATCTATTTTTGACGATTTTTGACCCCCCCCCCCCACCCCTCAAATCATCCAAAAATCAAGCTTCGGATGAATCTGTTTCCTCCTACGTCATGTTACCATCATCCGATGTCCAGACCCCCCCCCCCCCCCCCCCACTCCTCCCATTTGAAACGACGTAATTTATGAATAGCCCCATACTCGTACTTATGAAGGTATATTACTCGAAAGAAATTATAGGTACCTACTCGCTTATTTACATGTTTCGTCATTGCATTTGGTACCTATAGGTTGTAAAGTTTGTATCAACGAGGGTTTAAAAACGAACTGGTACTGAGGATCTGATGATGATTAAGGTGGTCACGGATACCAATCAACCATGTAGTAACATGATTAGGCTCGTTTGATTCGTCTCAACAAGATATTTGACACTGAAGATACACAGGGTCTGATGATGGAGCTGGAAGGTGGCCACGGGTACCAGTCTATCATGTAACTAAACAACTTCGTGTTTGGGCTCGTTTGATTCGTCTCAACAAGATCTTTGGCACAAGATAATACTCAGGGTCTGATGATGGAGCCGGAAGGTGGTCACCGGTACCAATCAACCATGCAACTAAACCACTTCGTGTTTAGGCTCGTTTGATTCGTCTCAACAAGATCTTTGACACAAGATAGTACTCAGGGTTTGATGATGGAGCCGGCAGGTGGTCACCGGTACCAATCAACCATGCCACTAAACCACTTCGTGTTTAGGCTCGTTTTATTCGTTTCTATAAGATCTTTGACACAAGATAGTACTCAGGGTCTGATGTTGGAGCCGGAAGGTGGTCACCGGTACCAATCAACCATGCAACTAAACCACTTCGTGTTTAGGCACGTTTTATTCATCTCAACAAGATCTTTGACACAAGGTAGTACTCAAGGTCTGATGATGGAGCGCGAAGGTGGCGACGGGTACCTGTCTATCATCATCAGCTCCATCATCAGACCCTGAGTAGTATCTTGTGTCAAACATCTTATTGCGACGAATCAAACGAGCCCAAACACGAAGTGGTTCAGTTACATGGTAGACTGGTACCCGTGGCCACAGTCCAGCTCCATCATCAGACCCTGAGTACTAACTTGTGTCAAAGATCTTGTTGCGTGGAATCGAACGAAGCCAAACACGAAGTGGTGTAGTTGCATGGTTGATTGGTACCGGTGACCACCTTCCGGATCCATCATCATACCCTCAGTACTACCTTGTGTCAAAGATCTTGTTGCGACAAATCAAACGAGCCCAAACACGAAGTGGTTCAGTTACATGGTAGACTGGTACCCGTGGCCACAGTCCAGCTCCATCATCAGACCCTGAGTACTAACTTGTGTCAAAGATCTTGTTGCGACGAATCGAACGAAGCCAAACACGAAGTGGTTTAGTTGCATGGTTGATTGGTACCGGTCACCACCTTCCGGATCCATCATCAGACCCTCAGTACTACCTTGTGTCAAAGATCTTGTTGCGACAAATCAAACGAGCCCAAACACGAAGTGGTTCAGTTACATGGTTGATTGGTACCGGTGACCACCTGCCGGCTCCATCATCAGACCCTGAGTACTATCTTGTGTCAAAGATCTTGTTGAGACGAATCAAACGAGCCTAAACACGAAGTGGTTTAGTTGCATGGTTGATTGGTACCGGTGACCACCTTCCGGCTCCATCATCAGACCCAGAGTATTATCTTGTGCCAAAGATCTTGTTGAGACGAATCAAACGAGCCCAAACACGAAGTGGTTTAGTTGCATGGTTGATTGGTACCGGTGACCACCTTCCGGCTCCATCATCAGACCCTGAGTACTATCTTAAGTCAAAGATCTTGTTGAGACGAATAAAACGAGCCTAAACACGAAGTGGTTTAGTTGCATTGTTGATTGGTACTGGTGACCACCTTCCGGCTCCATCATCAGACCCTGAGTACTATCTTAAGTCAAAGATGTTGTTGAGCCGAATCAAACGAGCCCAAACACGAAGTGGTTTAGTTGCATGGTTGATTGGTACCGGTGACCACCTTCCGGCTCCATCATCAGACCCTGAGTACTATCTTGTGTCAAAGATCTTGTTGAGATGAATAAAACGAGCCTAAACACGAAGTGGTTTAGTTGCATGGTTGATTGGTACCGGTGACCACCTTCCGGCTCCATCATCAGACCCTGAGTACTATCTTGAGTCAAATAAATACATATAGAATGTCAGGTCCTTTCAAATATTTTTAATCCTGTCCGGTAGTTTATTAAACTGTACCATTATAAATTATAATACTATAAAAACAGTGCTAGGATCAAAGTCTCTCGTTGCGGTTTACACGCACACAGTATAGCGTTTTACACGGCGCCCGCCGCACACAATGATAAAAAACCTCGTCGTCGCCGTTGAAAATGTGCGGAGCCGACCGACACACGTCCTGCCTCTACAAGCTCTGCCGCGGCACTGAGCTGGCGCAGCGCGCGTCATCGGTAATATAGAGTAGTTTTCAAAAAATTGCCAAAAAATTATAGTAGAATTTCATAAACACTAATGTATACCAACAGCATAAGCAAACGTTGCAGATTGCTTGAGTATGAAAATGACTTCGATATTAAGTAGATTTTCGTAGGAATTGACACTTGTTTCGGAGAGAAAATCGAGTTCGTTTTACTTTGATTTTCTCTTTCTCAAAGGTATGTAGGAAAAATATAGTTTGATATGCCTAAAGTACAGGGTATTAGTAACACAAAATAGCCAGGTTTAGCAGAGTAAAATTCTCAACATTTCCAAATAAGAGCTCGCCATTCAGTGCTTCACGGGGTTTTTCGGAAACGACCATCAGAAAAAAAATCATTACTAATTTAATAAGTCCTTTTTCTAATATTTACAACGATATTTATAAAGATAAGAAGACGCTTTTACTGGAACAAGTACTCATTGTTTCTAATAATGAGCGCAAAGTCCTGAATTTCGTCGACTAGTATCATCAATTTTGCATTATTTCGACTTTTCTTGTAAGAGCGCTCTTAAAACTAAAAACACACAATTATGGCTGCGATGCAGTTCGCAACCCCGCAGTGTCAGGGAGCCGGCCGCGGAACCGCCGGAACTTGACACTCTTCGGCCAAAGCTCCTCCTTGGTGAAGGTCGCTAGGTGTTCAGTCGGAACGCTCATATTGAGTGCGTTAACTGTAGAGGCAGCCCAGGAGCTCCCCGTTTATAGGCGGGAAGTGATAATCACTACACCTTATATAAGAAATCCACCGCCGCGTCTGTTTGTTTGTGTGTATGTGTGTCCGCAATAAACTCGTATACTACTTAACGGATTTTCATGCGGTTTTCACCTAGGTAATAGAATGATTCCTAAGGTTTAGGTGTATAATTTGTTAAGGTTTTGTGTAACCCGTGGCGGGTCGCTAGTATCAAGTTAAATAGACGGTACTGACCTGCTTAATTTATACCGAAACGTAGCAGACCCTTTAATGCGCGCGGTTCCTATTGTCAGACGGTTGTTCTCTAATTCAAATTAGATTTGATTTTTGTGGGGTCATGTTGATGAGCAAATAAGCATATGGCAAGTGAAAGCGTAGTCCTACGTTTACAATTACAACGGTGTACAGTCGCCATCAGATATATCGCAGCGGCTAAGGTGCTCACAAATATCTGAACACGCCTCTTGTCAGGGCGTTAGAGTGCGTGCTCAGATATTGTGAACACCTTGGCCGCTCCGATATAAGTATCTGATGGCGAACCGAACGTATTGAGAAAAATCCCCGTACTTTATCTTGGGATTCACTTCTCTTCTTTTTTTAATGACGAAACTTAATGAAATAAAACTTACTTAGACTTAGTGGGAGTGAATGAAATAAAACGTAAGTAAGAATACTCAATGGTTACTCGTTTTTTTTTCAGATTTACCACCAAAAGTTATCAAAACGACTACGGTTACCAAACCTGATGGCACCCAGTCAAAGACGTGAGAAGATCTATATTGGATTCAAATAAGTTTTAAGTCTCTTCTTAAGGCTCTTGGTGTACTTTTGTATTTGTAACTTTTGTTTCCAGGATGTAAATAAAGTGGTTAAGAAATGTATTCGTCTTATTTAATTTCTATTTCCTTATACCGCGAGTTGCGATTGGTCAAACTTAATATTGAGCAGAAAAAGCTTACAAAACAAAATATGTGAGAAAAAAGGAAGTTTTGACGGTAGTCCCTTCGAAAAAATGAATTTTGTCCCTTTAAGTTTACCTGAGAACCACTGAGGTAAATGCTACGGCGATTTCCTTACAAACTGAAAGTTTTACTCTTTGAAAATGGTTCTTTGTTTTCAATTCACATAAAAATACGCCGACTGCAATTGCCAAATGATGATGAAGAGGCGAGGTCTATGTTTTTTAACCGTGTGTAACCGTGTATAACGAAAAAACGGCTATTTTCAATAATTTTAATTCGAATTCACTTACAACGAATATTTACATGTTAAAAAAATACGATTGCAATGAAACTTGCAATGCAACACTTCAAACTTTTTTTAATAAATCGCAGCCGATGTTTGTGCTGTAGGTTCCGACGGCACATCCATGGGTTCCGACGCATCCAGATCTATCGTCAACTCGGCCGTCCCTTCGGTGTCGCCCTCTGGTTTGCCCTCGGTGGGTGTTTTAAGATCCATGAACATGAGCGGGTAGAGGCGGCCGTGCGTTTTAATGCCGTTTTGGAGGATGGCGCGAAGAGTGTCCGTGTAGGCGGGCGCGGGTTGGCACGTGGCTGGGTCTCGCCAGTGTAGACCTGGTAGAAGGAAGGATTAGTTTAAAGCATAAACGCGCGATGACAAAAATAGGAGCGAAAGATCGAACTGAATTTCAAGCCTTTTTCTACTGAAAAAGTTGGATTGCCAGAGTATATAAGCCAAATCCAATGCAACAAACCATAGATAATTTTTTTGGGGTTACTGGCAGTTAGAGCATTTTATAATCTGTGAGGATTTTCTTTCACGATAGTTGTCATTTTTTTATTTCGTCATCTTCGATTTACAAAACTGATTTTTCCTGCATTTAAGTACCCAGCCAAAAATATTATAAAGACAGAGAGAAATAGATCTGAAGATCTGAACATAAACCGCCCCCGGGTTCGGAAGCTGATGAGATGAATATTTCGATGAAGGTATAAGGTTTACCTGTGACGTCACCAATGAAGAGAGCTGGAGAAGGCACGTTGTCTCGCGTGTAGCTCCATAGACAATCCCGTAAAACTTGCACGATCTGCAACGAAATGGGATTTTAGGAAAATGACGAGAATGGATTCTAGGATTTGAGAACTGGTTAAAAAAATTACGTACCTATGTATTGACAGGCGTGGCTCGCTCCGCGATTTCGTCGCTTTGCAACAGGTAGCTACAACTACATCCGTCTCATACCAATTTTGGTGGCTAGCCATAAGCCGCGCGTGGCGCCTTCGCCACCTAGCGGTCATATCTGTCCTAATCGTAACAGACGCGTTTTGTTAGAGAGTGAATCTTCTGTACCTAGTACTATTATTATTATGATTTATTCTGTGGTATTGATGACAAACCTCGATAGCGGAGAGATTGTGCACCATTTCAATCATGTGGCTGAGTGGGTGCGGCAGCAACTGTCCCAGCGTCATAGTTTCCAGCAGTTCTTTAAGAGCGGTCTTCTCGCGGATTATCTCGGGTGATTGGGAGTCTGCTAAAAAATAAACAAATAAAGTGTATTGGGATCATAGACTAGGAATCCTCTAGACGGAGCTTAGAGCAATTATTTCATGAAATCGATGCTGCCAAAAATACAGGGGTGCGGGGGACGAGGTGAGCGAGTCCCGTGCCGTGATTGGTCCGTTCAAAGACACGGGCGTCACACGTCTTCAGCCGTGAAGTAAGGGATTGCGGTAGACGGCCGAGTCGTAGACGAGACCAGATAAAGCGAGTCTTGCAATCACTGATCCGGCCAAGGATTGTATAGTGCTTTTCTCAAACATTGTAAGAAAAAATGTTTAAATTGCCGCCTTTTTTTTCTTTTTTTTATATATTAAGAGCGCTCTTACAAGAAAAGTCGAAATAATGCAAAATTGATGATACTAGTCGACGAAATTCAGGACTTTGCGCTCATTATTAGAAACAATGAGTACTTGTTCCAGTAAAAGTGTCTTCTTATCTTTATAAATATCGTTGTAAATATTAGAAAAAGGACTTATTAAATTAGTAATGATTTTTTTTCTGATGGTCGTTTCCGAAAAACCCCGTGAAGCACTGAATGGCGAGCTCTTATTTGGAAATGTTGAGAATTTTACTCTGCTAAACCTGGCTATTTTGTATTACTAATACCCTGTACTTTAGGCATATCAAACTATATTTTTCCTACATACCTTTGAGAAAGAGAAAATCAAAGTAAAACGAACTCGATTTTCTCTCCGAAACAAGTGTCAATTCCTACGAAAATCTACTTAATATCGAAGTCATTTTCATACTCAAGCAATCTGCAACGTTTGCTTATACTGTTGGTATACATTAGTGTTTATGAAATTCTACTATAATTTTTTGGCAATTTTTTGAAAACTACTCTATATTACCGATGACGCGCGCTGCGCCAGCTCAGTGCCGCGGCAGAGCTTGTAGAGGCAGGACGTGTGTCGGTCGGCTCCGCACATTTTCAACGGCGACGACGAGGTTTTTTATCATTGTGTGCGGCGGGCGCCGTGTAAAACGCTATACTGTGTGCGTGTAAACCGCAACGAGAGACTTTGATCCTAGCACTGTTTTTATAGTATTATAATTTATAATGGTACAGTTTAATAAACTACCGGACAGGATTAAAAATATTTGAAACGACCTGACATTCTATATGTATTTATTTGACTCAAGATAGTACTCAGGGTCTGATGATGGAGCCGGAAGGTGGTCACCGGTACCAATCAACCATGCAACTAAACCACTTCGTGTTTAGGCTCGTTTTATTCATCTCAACAAGATCTTTGACACAAGATAGTACTCAGGGTCTGATGATGGAGCCGGAAGGTGGTCACCGGTACCAATCAACCATGCAACTAAACCACTTCGTGTTTGGGTTCGTTTGATTCGGCTCAACAAGATCTTTGACTTAAGATAGTACTCAGGGTCTGATGATGGAGCCGGAAGGTGGTCACCAATACCAATCAACAATGCAACTAAACCACTTCGTGTTTAGGCTCGTTTTATTCGTCTCAACAAGATCTTTGACTTAAGATAGTACTCAGGGTCTGATGATGGAGCCGGAAGGTGGTCACCGGTACCAATCAACCATGCAACTAAACCACTTCGTGTTTGGGCTCGTTTGATTCGTCTCAACAAGATCTTTGGCACAAGATAATACTCAGGGTCTGATGATGGAGCCGGAAGGTGGTCACCGGTACCAATCAACCATGCAACTAAACCACTTCGTGTTTAGGCTCGTTTGATTCGTCTCAACAAGATCTTTGACACAAGATAGTACTCAGGGTCTGATGATGGAGCCGGCAGGTGGTCACCGGTACCAATCAACCATGCCACTAAACCACTTCGTGTTTAGGCTCGTTTTATTCGTTTCTATAAGATCTTTGACACAAGATAGTACTCAGGGTCTGATGTTGGAGCCGGAAGGTGGTCACCGGTACCAATCAACCATGCAACTAAACCACTTCGTGTTTAGGCTCGTTTGATTCGTCTCAACAAGACCTTAGACACAAGATAGTACTCAGGATCTGATGATGGAGCTGGAAGGTGGCCACGGGTACCAGTCTACCATGTAACTGAACCACTTCGTGTTTGGGCTCGTTTGATTTGTCGCAACAAGATCTTTGACACAAGGTAGTACTGAGGGTCTGATGATGGATCCGGAAGGTGGTGACCGGTACCAATCAACCATGCAACTAAACCACTTCGTGTTTGGCTTCGTTCGATTCGTCGCAACAAAATCCTTGACACAGGTTATTACTCAGGGTCTGATGATGGAGCTGGACTGTGGCCACGGGTACCAGTCTACCATGTAACTGAACCACTTCGTGTTTGGGCTCGTTTGATTTGTCGCAACAAGATCTTTGACACAAGGTAGTACTGAGGGTCTGATGATGGATCCGGAAGGTGGTCACCGGTACCAATCAACCATGCAACTAAACCACTTCGTGTTTGGCTTCGTTCGATTCGTCGCAACAAGATCTTTGACACAAGTTAGTACTCAGGGTCTGATGATGGAGCTGGACTGTGGCCACGGGTACCAGTCTACCATGTAACTGAACCACTTCGTGTTTGGGCTCGTTTGATGTCTGGAAATCGGATGATGGTAACATGACGTAGGAGGAAACAGATTCATCCGAAGCTTGATTTTTGGATGATTTGAGGGGTAGGGGGGGTCAAAAATCGTCAAAAATAGATGACGTAATTTATGAACAGCCCCTATGTACATTTGCACTGCATTTAGTATTTTCGTACTTACCAAATAACAGTTTTAGAACTTTAAAAGTTAAGTACAGTTAGTTTTGTTATGGTTGATTTCAATATGCTTCGCGAAGGATCAAGAATGTTTAATCCATCATTGTAGTGCGAGTGTGGTAGAAGGGATCGGCGTACTGAGCTCGCACGGCCTGCCGCAGCGCGTAAAATACCTAAACTCGCTCAACGCCGAAATGTAATAGCGCTCTTAATTAGGGGTTTCTTACAGAGGAACGAACATTTTATTATTTTTGCGCTACGACGCACGGTTTTGGAGAACAGCCCTATAAATATTTATCTTGCTTTTTTTTTCTTTTTTTGTGTCTTTTAAATATTACTTAGGGGTTTCTTAAAGGGGAACGAAAATTTGATTATTTTTGCGCTACGGCGTACGGTTTAGGAGATACATACAGCATTATAAAGTTTTTTTTGTTATTTTTTATTTTTTAGGGTTCCGTACCTCAAAAGGAAAAAAACGGAACCCTTATAGGATCACTCGTGCGTCTGTCTGTCTGTCTGTCTGTCTGTCTGTCTGTCTGTCCGTCTGTCACAGCAGATTTTCTCCGGAACTACTGGACCAATCAAGTTGAAATTTGGTACACATATGTAAGTTTGTGACCCGAATACGGACATGTAACGTAAACAAATGAATTTTAAACATGGGGGCCACTTTTGGGGGGTAAATGAAAAAATGAAAAAAAAAATTTTTCGAACTATATCATGTTACATATCAAATGAAAGAGCTTATTGTAAGGATTTCAAATAATTTTTTTTTATAATTTTCGAATCAACAGTTTAGAAGTTATTCAAGAAAATAGGCAAAAAATGACCATTCCCCCCCCCCCTTATCTCCGAAACTACTAGGTCTAAAATTTTGAAAAAAATACATAAAATAGGTCTATACCTATAGATGACAGGAAAACCTATTAGAAATGTACAGTCAAGCGTGAGTCGGACTTAATTACAGTTTTTAATCCGACCCCTACGGATTTTTTAAAGAGATTTCACTCACGTTTCACATAGAAAATACATTGTTAACAGTGCCGGATTACTTAGAGTAGTAGTTTTCTTAGAGTAATTGGTGATAATTTTCTGATAAGATAATCATTTTAAATATTTAACGGTCTTACCTACTTACGAGTAATTGTAAGGTCAAATTAAAAATAATGTTTAAAAAAAATGTTAAATTGAGAGCTAGCTTAAAGTTTTTTGTACTCGTGGACTTTAATGGTTGAATTAATAAAGACTTTGTAACCAATAAGCAAAACAAGCACGTGCTTACGGCACCACGTTCAGGAGGGGCACCAAAATGCCAGGTTGAAAAAGATGAACAAATTTTAAAATTAGGGACAGACACATCGTTTTTACCACACGATTTTTTTTAGCTGTCCAAAAGCTAATTTGCAAAAATAATGGCGCGTAATTCTTTGGGAAACAATCGGTAGCAGAAGAAGAGTCGTGATTACATGCATAGATTCGATTTCAACCCACTCATTTGCGGTTCGGCGTTAGGTCTTATGCGAGGCCTTCTGCCTTAATTACACTTGGGCGTGGATCCAAATCCAAGCTTTCCTCTTTCGCAGCTAGGCCTACTGCCTTTCTCACACTTCGCCAATTCAATTCCAAGCTCTGCTTTCTTGCATATTTTATGCATGAAAACAACCTGGAATATCGAAGCCTAAGAAATATCGAGCCCTATGCGAAGCTAGGCTGATAGAAAACTGTCCCATCCCTTCTCTGTATGAAATCCTGGATTCGCGCCTGGTTGGGACTAAAAGTAAAATTGCGTTTGTATATCGAAAAATGTTCGCGCTCGCTTCGCTCGCGTTTTTAATAACTTTATAAGGTATGATAAAGGTGACATTCGGGTGGCGACTGCAGCAACATTACTCTGTTGCAACGTTACTGCTGCAGTACTGTCAACTTCCGTGATAAAATGATGTGACTGATTTCCATACTAAAAGTAAACATTTACAACTGTCTATCATATTGCGTTTTTATATCGAAAAATTTCCGCGCTCGCTTCGCTCGCGTTTCTATTACTTTCTAACCTATGATAAAGGTGACATTCGGGTGGCGACTGCAACAGCATTAGGTACTCTGTTGCAACATTACTGCTGCGGCACTGTCAATTTTCGTGATAAAATGATGTGACTGATTTCCATTCTCAGCTGTAACGCAGCAATGAACTTCTCTCAATTTACCAAAAAATCAATGTAATCTTGATGACCCGAGGGAGAGGGGGCACCTAGAAATCCTTAGGGCATCAACATATCTTAATCCGGCACTGATTGTTAAAAATTGTGTAATATACGGAACCCTTGGAACGCGAGTCCGACTCGCACTTGGCCGGTTTTTTTTAATATTAATTAGGGGTTTCCTACAGAGGAACGAACATTTTATTATTTTTGCGCTATGACGCACGGTTTAGGAGATACAACCCTATAAACATTTTTTTTCTTTTTTTTTTTTCTTTTTTGTGTTTTAAGTATTACTTAAGGGTTTCATAAAGGGGAACGAAAATTTGATTATTTTTGGGCTACGACGCACGGTTTAGGAGATACAACCCTATAAATTTTTTTTTTCTTTTTTTTTTTTAGATATTACTTAGGGGTTTCATAAAGGTGAACGAAAATTTTACGGTTTAGGAGATACAGCCCTATAAAGATTAAAAAAAAAAAGAAATCGTACCATAAACCATAAAGCAAATACTGCCTTAACTATAGTTTTTTTTTAAAGTGGTAACACACTATCGCACCGCACCGTCGCACCCATAAGTGAGAGCGAGAAAGAGATATCTGTTTTTCGCTATCTCTTTCTCGCTCTCACTTATGGGCGCGACGCTCCAAGGTCCATAGATTTTGTTTTTTTTTTACTTTTAATGTCGCAAGTATGCTTACAGTGAGAGTGGTCGTTGGCTGTATGTAATATTTCCTTTGTCAGTCTAATCTTAGTGAGCAAATTTAAAAAGTTAGAGCAGCGGACAATAATGTACGTTTCATACTAACTCCCTACATTACTTCTTGGCCTAGGTAAAGAAGTAATGTAAGGAGCCATAAATGAGCAACTTCATGTCTTCATTTCGCGACATTAACGCATACATTTCGGAGTATGTTTGAGAAAAGACACTGACTCGAAAATGGAGTAAAACTACCGTATATTTGTGGCAGAGGGGGTAGCGCTACTATATGCTCAGTCTGGAGGATGTCTTGTCTGTGATTGGGGTGAACAACTTTTTCTTGTCAGTCGCATACGGTCTCCTGGGTCACTCTTTATAAACATTTGGCATTTGCACTAACGAACTAGTTATTCTTAACTGTATGCGCGAAACGTCGACATATTTCATGATGGCAATGATATATTATAGTAGATGAAATATTATAATCAGGATTAGATGACTTATCGCCGGGTACTGTACCTATATGCTGAAGGAGTAACCAACCTTGTTGCGTGGCGAGGCGGTGCAGCGGCGCGGCGGTGGCGGCGGCGGCGCGCAGCAGCGCGGAGGCGAGGCACAGCGCGGGCCGCGCGCCGGCGCAGCGCCGCAGCGCCGCGCGAGCTACGGCGCTGCTTTCTAAGGCCGAGCGCATGTACAGTTCACGCTCTATGCTCACTTGCTGTAATCATAATCGACGAAACACGAACATTATTAATTAGTTTTTTATTAAACTCTGCCTTAATCCGTTTTTTTTTTGTAACTAGCCTCCGCCCGTGACTTTGTCCACTAAGATTTTTTTAAACTACTTAACTGCCGTCACCTTCCCACTTAATACTCTCGTACAATACAAATACTCTTTATTGCACACCTCAATAGTGTAGTAAATAAAGGTAGTGGACCCCGCAGTAATTCCTCAGCCTGAAAAAACTTTACAGTATGATAAAGTATCAATAAATAAAAAGTATTGTATAAATTTCCAAAGAATAATAATAATAGAATTAAAGTAAATACCTAAAGTCTTAAATCGTTAATATCTTTTTACGGAAAAATGCTCCGTTCAAACTTTCTTCGCCAGACATATTCATGTAACTTATTGCAACAATATATGAAATATCAAAAAAATATCCCAGCAGAAATACCAGTATTAATAAAATAAAATTTTTTGGCGTGTCTTGGACCGGAAAATTGCTCAGTCTAATTTTTTCACTGGAATGCCATTTTATTGCCGTTTTATACCTACAAAATGAAAATCTAAAAATTTTCCACTCTCAGTTTTTAATAGTTCTATACATACATACATTTCTATACGCATTTTTTTTGGATTTTTTTACCCACTACGCCAAATTATATTCTAAGATCATATAAGAAGAAAAAAATGACAGAGCAATTTTCCCATGAAAAAGAGCGTCAAAAAAAGGAAGTATCATAAAAAAATATTCTCATGTTTGACAAAACTTTTAAATTTTTTTCTAGTATCACATACTGATACAAATAACTTATTTTGTAAAATAATTTTGGACTGAGGAATTACTCGGTTCAATATATAATCAGATTTGTGTTTTTACCTAACTTAGGAGTTTTTTTTTTTGGATATTTATAATGTTAGTCTCGGCTCATACTATACAATAACCAAGCTAAATTTCATCGACTGAGAAATTAATGCATGGGTCTCCATACAACAACTTGCTTCATTTACTACCCTACAACTCAACTTGTACTTTCAATCCCTTAGGATTAGGACTTAGGAAGTAAAATAATCGCTTATTCCCAGTGATATCTGTTCATAAATATCCCCTAAATTTTGACCATCAGACAATATAAATTCTACTTTTTCAAACGGTTTGGGACTAATTTTCCTGTTCATCTATATAAAAAAAAACCTAAAAGCATAATAGGCATTTATACTAACCTTAGTAAAATCTTCGTCTGGCCAAGGTAGACCGTTATACATGACATCAGGTGATACCAGCTCCACCAAAAGTAAAGCCACTGAGGTACAACCTTCGACCACACCGTTGTTGCCGTCCTGTTAAAAAATGACCGCAAATTAAAAAGTTGCGGCGTGACGTCACGCTTAAATAGCAGCCGTAGTAATGTATGGATAACAATTTGGGCTATATGATATGTCTCACCGAAAAAGCCGTCGACGCGACAGCAGGCGCCGGCCGATGCAAGCCGAGTCGAAGGACGACTTTTTCGCTCTTATTGCGCTGACATAAAGCTTTTTCCTATCGGATTTTGCCGATTTCGCGTCGACATATGCGGGGGAACCCTTATCATACAATTAATTTTTAAATATAATTTCCTTCTTGGACTCATAGAGGTTCTGCTTTCGGATGCCTGAGCCGATGATGCCCGCGTGGAAGACTGATGCCCGTGTGGTTCTGAGTCAGTTGGGTTATTGGGCCCTAGAGAAATAAACTCACCATACAGGACATAAGGGCGCCCATAAGCAGCTCATTGTTTGTGGTGAGGATGGGCGGAATGTCTTTCTTGGACTCGTACAGGTTCTGCTTTCGGATGCCTGAGCCGATGATGCCCGCGTGGAATACTGAAGTGTGGCTTTGAGTCAGCTGGGTTATTGGGCCCTGAAGGAATCGAACATTTTAGGGTTTAATGAAAGCGGAAGCCGTTAAACTACCCCCGTCTCCTCCCGTTTAGTTATCTCGTAATTTATTTACCTACTTATTTATTTCCAATATATGCAAGTTTAATAAATAGGGATGATGACATTGATGACACATGTTGAATTTTATAACAAAATCTATTAAAATAGATAGCAAATGAGCAATTTATCACAATATTGTGGACATTAAAAAAATATATGGAAATAATACAAAAATACAGCACCTGAAATTTTCAAAATTTTAGTTTGATTTACTATCAAAAACGAAATAAGTAAGGATACCATTCGATTCTTCACATTTTATCCAAAAAAAGATTGTATGGCAACTATATACATAAACGCAATATTTCACCGACAAAAATGCAATTTTCTTGTTTTGTTCAAACTTCAAGATGCGATCTCAGTAACCTTGACGTCACATAGCGATTTGTTAGGGGCGTTTCGTGAGTGAAGTACGACTGTCGGAGTTGGACTATCATTTCTGACTTTTGTATTGCTTTAACAAACCTGATTGATTGATACCATAAATGAAAATTTGTCATCTAGCCTATTGTAATCCCCCTAAAGAATTGTTATGAATTGTGGCAGGTCCTCCAGCGCTCGTGAAGCGTGCGGCGGGCGTCCCAATCTCTAACGGCCGACAGTAACCTGTTGGAGGAGACGGTGGTCGCCTTTCTAGCGTTGGTGCTACTGACATAAGTCTCTAGTTGGCACGACGGTGTTGTTCACGAAGCTCTTCTAAACATGGCGGTATTTGTCCCACAAAGTTACCCGACCTAGTATCCTATCTTGTACTCGTTTTATACTAATGACGGATGCAAGTGAAAACACAAGGTAATATTAAATGGGTACATTGTGTATACGTATCTGTAAGTTATGGGTATGTATCCGTCCTCAAACCAATGATATTTATTATGTAACTATAGATAGGTTATACTCATACATAAGGAGCACAAAAATAGTTCCATGTTTATTTCTATTACCTACGAAGCAATCTGTTATTTTTTATTAATTTCACATTCCATTTACCTTTGTCATACTCGTTGCTTAACATGTCTCTTTCGCTTGTCTCTTGGCTTGTCTCTTTCGGTGAGTGGGAGCTCATTATAGCACGTGTACATTTCTCGCTTGCCCAGGTGCGACTAAAGGCAACTTGTACAATTTGTCACAAGGTAAGCGCTTCAATTTTGGAACGCCTGATAACGTAACTTGGGTTATAATAAATGATAAACTCACATGCTTCTGATTCATTTGCAGTAGTAACTCCTCCGGCTGCCAATCCCTAGCCGGCACGACGGTGTTATTCACAAAACTCTTGCTACCAAACGCCGCCTCTTCCCTAAACATGGCCGTCTCAAGCAGGTCCCTGAGTGCGGCAGCGCGAGCGAGCTTGCTGTGGAGACAAAGTTTGCGGAGCAGGCGACTCGCGATTTGTACGCCGCGGAGTTTTGCTAGGATATCTGCGAAACAAAACATGTTTCTATAACTTGCAAATACAGATATCAATCACAATGAAAAAATAAACGATGAGCAACTCTGGCCAACGTGGGACTCGAACCCACATCCTTGGATTACCGGTCCAATGCGTTACCAATTCCGCAATAAAAAAGTGTAGTATTTAAGTTTTAATTAATTTTTTTGCGTAATGGCACGGAACCCTTCGTGCGTGAGTCTGACTCGCACTTGGCCGGTTTTTTTTATTGATAAGTTTCAAATGCAAGTACCTATGTATGTGGCCCGGGACCGCGCGCCACGCAAAGCACAACACAGTAGGTAAATTACATTATTTTTTAACACAACTCTTTCAATTTTACATTTCAGCCAGTTGATTGGTAATCAAAATATTTACATACCACATATTTGGCGAACTTATTTAGAATTATGTAGATTTTTTCTTAAACACTGCCGTGAATTTAATAGTTTTGGTACATAAGTAGCAGAAAACGAATCGGAGTTGGTTTTGGCATAAACACAATCCCATCAAGAGTATTAATTATTAAACAGCAACCATATTTTGCATCTCCGTTTGTAAGTAAGTCATTGAACTCCGTAAATAGACTGCCTGTGAGAACAGAATAGATAGAGAAAGAACATAACTGAACTTACCCTTGACCCCCACAGTTCATTTTGATAACAAAATAAACTAAACTAATAACTCTGTACAGTGAACATTTTAGTATCAAATGCGAAAGCTGACAACATCGCAAATATTAAATCACTACACCTTATAAAACAAAGTCCCCCGCCGCGTCTGTCTGTTTGTGTGTTTGTTCGCGATAAACTCAAAAACTACTGAACGGATTTTCATGCGGTTTTCACCTACCAATAGAGTGATTCTTGAGGAAAGTGTAGGTGTATAATTTGTTAACCCGTGCGAAGCCGGGCCGGGTCGCTAGAATGTTCCTAAAATTAACAGTATTTATTACGACATTCTTTGTGGGTAATGGCTACGAGTTAAAACAAGTGATCGTGCTATCGAGACATAATATAAGGGCCCCATTCCACTACGACATTAGCACGGATTTGCTCAGCCCAAAACCCTGGCCTACATGGAATATGGAACCAGGAGCTTTAACTCCAAAGGGGCGGCTCCTCGAACATCACATGGGCAAATACTTTTCTGATTGGATGATTAAGGAAAAGTTACTCGACAATAACTGCCCGGGAGACGAAGTATTTGTATATGCAAATACTAGATCAAGGACAAAAGAAACTGCAAAAGCATTCGCTGAGGGCGCTTTTGGAGACTGTGTGAGGGTTCTCTTTAAAAACATTACAGACCATGATCCAATCTTTAGATTTAAAGTCAGAAACGATTCGGCGGAATTCAAAACAGCTGTTCTAAATGAAGCGATGAAGAATTTGAACAGTACGGACTTGAGAAATGCATTTCTGGAATTGAACAGAATAGCGGATTTTGGACATTCGTCGTACTGCAAAACAGAAAAGGTTTGCGATTTGAGTGAAGCGAAAACGGAAATTGTGTTTGATACTAATATGGATATACCGAGGGTTTCAGGTGGTGTGAACATTGGTTGGAGCTTTGTTGATTCGTGTTTGATGGCATATTACGATGGTATGGCGCCTGAAAATGTGGCGTGGGGTCAAATACAAACGAAGAGGCAGTGGGAAACTATAATGGCGATGCTGAGAACTTATCTCGAATTGCGATTCGAAACTAAGATTTTGGATAGGGATATAGCTCTGCCCCTGCTTAAATATTTATCTGATATATTTCAGAATGGTAGAAGGAAATTTTATCTACTCGTCGCACAAGACGCCAACATCAGTGTGCTAACCACTTCTTTAGGTTTTAAACGCTACATTCTAGATTATCAACTTGAAAGAACGCCTATAGGCGGAAAGGTTGTGTTTCAAAAGTGGTACAACGAGGAAAAGGATCAAGATTTGCTGAGAGTGAACTATGTGTACCAGTCCACTGAACAAATAAGAGATGGCGTTGAAGTTAGTTTACAGGATCCGCCGCAGTGGCAGCTCCTTGAGATGAAAAAGTGTGCTGTCGATGAAAATGGCTTCTGCCCTTGGAATGATTTTATAAACATTTTAAATACTGTATAAATGTTTCATTTGAAGTAAAGTTGCGGCCGTTGCGGGCTTGTGCCAAGTAGGTATCTGAAAGCATTTTCTATCCAAAAAGCGTTGACTTTTCTGCAGATAGCCAATTAGAAGCAACTCATTGGAGAATATAGAATGTGTTTTGTACCTTCTTCATGTAGACACCGGAAGAAATACATGACTGTGGCTTTAACGACCTTCAAGATGGCCTCCACGCTCGGCGGCAACCCCTTCGTCCCGGTCAAGTCTATTCTGTCCAACACCTGCCAAGAGAACAATACAAATATGACGATAAAAATAAGTTATTTATTAAACATTCAACCGCCGAAAGTATAACGATTTATTTTCAGCTGTATCACAAAATTTTCACTATGTCACACAATGTTAAAAATTTAAGCAAAGAATTACAAAATTTCCATATTTAAGTACTGTTGGTGCTTTTAGTTTAGTTTAGACAAAGAGAATAGATAGTATAGAGGGGTCCTGTCATAGTAAATTTTGTAGTCACAGTAAATTTACTGCCATCTATCGACACCCGACTAAAACTCAAAATGAAAACGTATAAAATTATCAATAAAATGTATATATATGGAAAAATGATTTTATTATTTTTATATCATTTTGACCCATGTTCATTCACTGATATCTATGTGTTAAAATTGTTAAATATGAAACGGTGTCGTCACGCCATCTAGCCGATCATAGGCCAAAGGTGTGTGCGCCATCTATCCGAGAATGACTTTTTCTTGATTTCCGAGGCACGTTTTTTCCTTAGACTTTATTCATCTTATACGAAGTTTTTTGGTTTAGATAAGAAAATGACAACCATCATGTGAAGACAACGAAGCATTTTTACCCCACATAGTGATGCCGTACCATAGCCATCAGTGTACATACACGTTGTAATCCACTCCGGATTTAGAGCATTTAAACGACAAGAAAGATCTACGTTCAGTAGTGTTTCACTACAGATTGCTGCATATAAACAAAGAACATAGAAAACTGGTTATTTTGTATAGAAATTTCTAGTAAAGCAATCCGTTTTTATTGCTCTTGTGTGTAGTTACCTCAGCCAAGGCGTGACAGGCAGGCCTTTCCGGGAGCGAAGACATAGTGCAGTCAAATGATGATCCGCAGAAGAGATGCAATTTCTTGTAGCACAGTAGGTACCAAGATACTTACTGCTGTGGCGCAACGACCCGAAGTGGATCTTGGCCTCCGACACCAAAAACCGCCATGCTACTCTGTCCAGTCGACGGCGCCGAGTTCGCTAAGGTCTTTCTGCACAACACACATACATAAAATATACTAATCAACACATTTTTATTAATCTTGAGTATGGTTACCTCGACTAATGCGTGGCATGCAGGCATCTCAGGTAACGAAGACATAGTGCAGTCAACTGTGATCCGTAACAGAGATGCAGTCTCTTGCAACGCAGTACCGAAGCGGCAAAGGTTAGCCTCGACCGCCCGAGCTATTGGGCGGGTGCGGAGGTGCGGTACCCGGTTGGAGTTCTCCCATCTATGAATATATATATCAGTTTCTAAGTAATTTTCGCAAGAAGCTATCTTAGGTTACAAGTACAATTAGGTAAGTATAATACTAGGTATACAAGTTTTTTTTTCATTTGATAATATCGCAGTTTTTAAAAGTGGCGGTCGTACAATTTGCTTCCTCATTAAAACAATAGGTATCACTTCATATAATTTAGCAGTCCTCAAACCTCAAATCTAACTTTGAATCAAGTAAATACATGTTTTGTTATGTTTACCAAGTTATAGTGTAGTATGTTTACTCCAGTTTCAGTTTCATATTTGAAAAACAATAGTTAACTACCTCAACAACTTGACGATATTCAGACAATAATGATGCAAATACGTCTTCTGATCGGCCGGCACCTTCCCCTGCACAAAACTCTTCTTTATCTGCGTATCTGACTGCATAGAATTCCTCAAAGCGTTTCCGACGGCCGTCTGAATATGCTCCTGGTATCGTTCGGTCGAGCCTAGCGCGCGTTCTGAGGTGTCGTTAGGGATGTGCATAGTCATGGTGCCGGACATGATGCGTACGAAGAGAGCTAGGGTTGTGTCGTTGCGGGAGTATTGGAGGAGGTAGCTTAGTGTGTTGATGTATTCTGTGGGGAGGCGGCAACCTGGAAATAATGGGTTAGGTGAGGACGTTATCTCAAAAATAACAAAAACAAAAGTGATCATTATATACCTTTAAATGAGCAATTCTTGTTTTTTTTTTTTATTTATTACTTTACAAAAAAGTCATAATAGCTTCTGCGGGTAATACTTACTGACAAGTATGAGCAGTCGGGCAATAGTATATTGTTCCAACTGGTCTCCGACCAGGAGTCTCTCCCTAAGCACTGGCGCCTCTTCGGCAGCACTGGTTAGAAGTGGAAAGTCGGCGTCTGGGAGTAGACCTGACAGTTCTAGCTTCTGTAGGAGGTACTCTATAATAAAAACATTAAGATAAAGTCGCCATTGTTATAGTCACAATTTAGTCGAGAAAGATAGATCGAAAATTTACAAGCCAACATTGGATTTTTTCGTGTAGCCGTTTTGAAATGTGGACTATCTCATCCCGGCAGGTCATAAAATAAATACATCGACAACTCTTTTATCAAAATCGACATTGTAGCTGTGGCGCTACGGTACGTAATAATAATACCGCATATCGCAAAACATTCACCGTCGAGAGCTCTATCATTCAGTTGTATAAAAATGCCTAAAAACTGTGCTGGTGGGACCACTTACCAAGCAGCTGCCGGCACACAGGATGGTGTAGAAGAAGTAGAGTGCACTGCACGGACGCGCGCACAAGCAGTGCCACCAGCGACTCGGGCCCGACTCCCTCCCAGGCCGCCGTGTTGCGCTGGTGCGACCACACCACCCATAAGCGTTGGACCACCTCGTCTGTCACTGGCAAACAAAACACAGACTTTTAGTCGGACATAATATGTGTTTAAGTCCGTCTAAGTTAACTCTGCACTTAGCAACTTAGCTTAGCCTGGACATTAGGGCTCCCCAAAAATGTAAAATTCTTATGAAGTTAAACTAGACGGATTCTAATCAGAAAATCGCAACATTACTAGCTAGGATTCTGATCAGTAAAATAGCAACACAAACTATTTATTGCAAGCCCTGTTTCATCGTACACTTAGTTTGCATTGCACACTTATTTATACTTACGCGTCTGTTTAATGTCTTGCGTGATATCTTTGAGCACGGTGTCGGACTTGGCAGCCAAGTTCAACAGGTAAGGGATCACGTCTCGCTATTTCTCAGAGTCACTGTTCAATGACACCAGTCAAGTGAAATTAGATCTTCAATAACAATAAACATATACGTATACTATAATATATATGTATATATACTATAATATATATATTATAGTATATGTGTATAATATATTTGTATAGGTAATTAATATGTTATTCGTAATTTATTGATTGTTTTTGCTGTTGTAATTGTAGCACCGCTCACAATCTCTCTGCTTAGCCTTAAGGTTGACTGGTAGAGAATGCCTTATGGCATTAAGTCCGCCTTTTGTACTATAAGGTTTTTCTTTTGTGCAATAAAGATTAAATAAAAATAAAATAAAAACATTATATACTTACGCGTCTGTTTAATGTCTTGCGTGATAGCTTTGAGCACAATATCGGACTTGGCAGCCAAGTTCAACAGGTAGGGGATCACGTCCCGCTGCTTCTCGGAGTCGCCTTTCAATGAGATGGCTTCCTGCAATCAAGTCAAAGATTATAATACCTGCTTACAGTTAGATGGAGCAAATTATACTGTGCATTGATAAACCTCATATTGACATATTTTGGACTATTTATGGACTTATATTTTGCTCTAACCCAGCGGTCGGCAACAGGCGGCCCGCGAGCCTCTCTAGCTATTTTGTATGTAATATTGACAAAGGAAAATGTCTGCTAAAGTCACAAATATTACCAATGTGCGGCCCGCGTCAACTTCGTTACCTACTATATGGCCCTTGGTTGCTAAAAGGTTGCCGACCGCTGCTCTAACCTAACCTGCATAACGTTATCGATTGTCTCCCGAAAATAACCTCATAGAACTTCTTCTAGCCTAGTCTTCTTCTAGGCTTCCCTCAGAGGCATTCTACAAGTACCATTCAATGAGAGAGAGTCGATTATGGCTTTACTTCAAACTTTAACAGTGTCAAACTATACTCGGCTTTCGAGCATTTCAAAAGGCTCACTTTCTGGCGCTGCGCGCGATCCAGCCTACCGCCCACAGCAGCCTATATGTCGACCTTACAAACCTGGAACAAGTCGAGTAGCGCGCGTCGAACATGCAACAAAGCCGGCGGGTGGTTCGCCAGGTGCGCCAGCACGGCGTCGGCGCCCAGCGCCAGCGCCCGCGGCGCCACCAGCGCCGGCTCCGCGCGCCCGATCCAGCCCACCGCCCAGGAGCACGCACGGCAGCCTGGCAACATAATCATTTCCAAAAATGTGTTTAACATAAAATGTAATTGATTTAATGTTAAAAATTAAGTCGAGATTTGACAACAAATTAAGTATATGTGATATAAATAAAATATAACAATTTCTTACCCAGCATCATATCTATGCATTTAGCTCTCCTATCTGTGTCTAGTAATGTCAGGTTTTGTGCTGTGATGTCCAACAGAATCCTTATTGGTTCAGTTGTTTGGAGGGTTCCACCTAGAAGGTAAAAAAACATCAATTTAAAACTTGAACAGACCACACTGTTAAAAATTTGCTTGGAATGCTCATGTAATCAGTATTTGGCAAGCGTGTTAGGTCCATCGGGCCATCTTCATGGCTGTAGTCCTTTAAATCAAGAATCAAGTTGAAAATCACCAGTGAAAATGGCAAGTTGTAGCACAGAACAAATAATAGTACTACCGTACAGAAAGGACACTTCCTACAAAACTGAAGTTTGACAGTGATTCAGGGACAAATCATGATATCCCTTTCTAATTAAGAGCGCTCTTACAAGAAAAGTCGAAATAATGCAAAATTGATGATACTAGTCGACGAAATTAAGGACTTTGCGCTCATTATTAGAAACAATGAGTACTTGTTCCAGTAAAAGCGTCTTCTTATCTTTATAAATATCGTTGTAAATATTAGAAAAAGGACTTATTAAATTAGTAATGATTTTTTTTCTGATGGTCGTTTCCGAAAAACCCCGTGAAGCACTGAATGGCGAGCTCTTATTTGGAAATGTTGAGAATTTTACTCTGCTAAACCTGGCTATTTTGTATTACTAATACCCTGTACTTTAGGCATATCAAACTATATTTTTCCTACATACCTTTGAGAAAGAGAAAATCAAAGTAAAACGAACTCGATTTTCTCTCCGAAACAAGTGTCAATTCCTACGAAAATCTACTCAATATCGAAGTCATTTTCATACTCAAGCAATCTGCAACGTTTGCTTATACTGTTGGTATACATAAGTGTTTATGAAATTCTATTATAATTTTTTGGCAATTTTTTGAAAACTACTCTATATTACCGATGACGCGCGCTGCGCCAGCTCAGTGCCGCGGCAGAGCTTGTAGAGGCAGGACGTGTGTCGGTCGGCTCCGCACATTTTCAACGGCGACGACGAGGTTTTTTATCATTGTGTGCGGTGGGCGCCGTGTAAAACGCTATACTGTGTGCGTGTAAACCGCAACGAGAGACTTTGATCCTAGCACTGTTTTTATAGTATTATAATTTATAATGGTACAGTTTAATAAACTACCGGACAAGATTAAAAATATTTGAAACGACCTGACATTCTATATGTATTTATTTGACTCAAGATAGTACTCAGGGTCTGATGATGGAGCCGGAAGGTGGTCACCGGTACCAATCAACCATGCAACTAAACCACTTCGTGTTTGGGCTCGTTTGATTCGGCTTAACAAGATCTTTGACTTAAGATAGTACTCAGGGTCTGATGATGGAGCCGGAAGGTGGTCACCAGTACCAATCAACAATGCAACTAAACCACTTCGTGTTTAGGCTCGTTTTATTCGTCTCAACAAGATCTTTGACTTAAGATAGTACTCAGGGTCTGATGATGGAGCCGGAAGGTAGTCACCGGTACCAATCAGCCATGCAACTAAACCACTTCGTGTTTGGGCTCGTTTGATTCGTCTCAACAAGATCTTTGGCACAAGATAATACTCAGGGTCTGATGATGGAGCCGGCAGGTGGTCACCGGTACCAATCAACCATGCCACTAAACCACTTCGTGTTTAGGCTCGTTTTATTCGTTTCTATAAGATCTTTGACACAAGATAGTACTCAGGGTCTGATGTTGGAGCCGGAAGGTGGTCACCGGTACCAATCAACCATGCCACTAAACCACTTCGTGTTTAGGCTCGTTTTATTCGTTTCTATAAGATCTTTGACACAAGATAGTACTCAGGGTCTGATGTTGGAGCCGGAAGGTGGTCACCGGTACCAATCAACCATGCAACTAAACCACTTCGTGTTTAGGCTCGTTTGATTCGTCTCAACAAGACCTTGGACACAAGATAGTACTCAGGATCTGATGATGGAGCTGGAAGGTGGCCACGGGTACCAGTCTACCATGTAACTGAACCACTTCGTGTTTGGGCTCGTTTGATTTGTCGCAACAAGATCTTTGACACAAGGTAGTACTGAGGGTATGATGATGGACCCGGAAGGTGGTCACCGGTACCAATCAACCATGCAACTACACCACTTCGTGTTTGGCTTCGTTCGATTCGTCGCAACAAGATCTTTGACACAAGTTAGTACTCAGGGTCTGATGATGGAGCTGGACTGTGGCCACGGGTACCAGTCTACCATGTAACTGAACCACTTCGTGTTTGGGCTCGTTTGATTCGTCGCAATAAGATGTTTGACACAAGATACTACTCAGGGTCTGATGATGGAGCTGATGATGATATACCCGTCGCCACCTTCGCGCTCCATCATCAGACCCTGAGTACTACCTTGTGTCAAAGATCTTGTTGAGATGAATAAAACGTGCCTAAACACGAAGTGGCTTAGTTGCATGGTTGATTGGTACCGGTGACCACCTTCCGGCTCCAACATCAGACCCTGAGTACTATCTTGAGTCAAAGATCTTGTTGAAACGAATAAAACGAGCCTAAACACGAAGTGGTTTAGTTGCATGGTTCATTGATACCGGTGACCACCTTGCAGCTCCATCATCAGACTCTGAGTATCACCTAGTGTCAAAGATCTTGTTGAGACGAATCAAACGATCCTAAACACGATGTGGTTTAGTTGCATGGTTGATTGGTAATGGTACCTTCCAGCTCCATCATCAGACCCTGAGTACTGTCTTGTGTCAAAGATCTTGTTGAGACGAATCAAACGAGCCCAAACACGAAGTTGTTTAGTTACATGATAGACTGGTACCCGTGGCCACCTTCCAGCTCCATCATCAGACCCTGTGTATCTTCAGTGTCAAAGATCTTGTTGAGACGAATCAAACGAGCCTAATCATGTTACTACATGGTTGATTGGTATACGTGACCACCTTAATCATCATCAGATCCTCAGTACCAGTTCGTTTTTAAACCCTCGTTGATACAAACTTTACAACCTATAGGTACCAAATGCAATGACGAAACATGTAAATAAGCGAGTAGGTACCTATAATTTCTTTCGAGTAATATACCTTCATAAGTACGAGTATGGGGCTATTCATAAATTACGTCGTTTCAAATGGGAGGAGTGGGGGGGGGGTCTGGACATCGGATGATGGTAACATGACGTAGGAGGAAACAGATTCATCCGAAGCTTGATTTTTGGATGATTTGAGGGGCGGGGGGGGTCAAAAATCGTCAAAAATAGATGACGTAATTTATGAACAGCCCCTATGTACATTTGCACTGCATTTAGTATTTTCGTACTTACCAAATAACAGTTTTAGAACTTTAAAAGTTAAGTACAGTTAGTGTTGTTATGGTTGATTTCAATATGCTTCGCGAAGGATTAAGAATGTTTAATCCATCATTGTAGTGCGAGTGTGGTAGAAGGGATCGGCATACTGAGCTCGCACGGCCTGCCGCAGCGCGTAAAATACCTAAACTCGCTCAACGCCGAAATGTAATAGCGCTCTTAATGTATGGCACTATTCCTTTTGGCTATTTAGGGTTGTCAAAATTCAAGTCATTATCGTATCTGTGGTCGTGCACGCAAAGGAAGTCATGTGTTGCCAACCCTAATAATTGGTCAGAGCAATGCTGAGCCGGACAGAGCCGAGTTTGCCCAAAGTGAGGAGTAGCTCCCGACTGGTTGTAGCTTAGTGCCGAGCTTCAAGCTTTTTGCTGACACACTATTTTTAACTTATTCATACTATTCATTATTTTTCTTGTATTCATTAAGTGAGTTTCTATTTGACCAAACGAAGCTTTAACCTTACTCATCAAAGATAGTCACCAACATTTTCTTGGCAAGCTTTCTCTGGATTCATAAGGCTACATAATGAAATACTGTTATGTCTAATATTGCAACTGTGTACTTACTTGGCACATTTTCCTTTTGTGTAGCAATATCCATAATCAGATTGATGCACCATGGCGCAATGAAGGGAGCCCAGGCTTCTCCGAGACTGCAGAGCTCTGGGCCAATCATGTTTACACTCTCCAGCGCTCCGTTTGTATTAGGGTCGTTCTGAGGAACAAACCGTGAGTTATTTAAACCTATATGGCTAAGTACTTTAAGAAATATAGGCTAGTCTAAATACCGGGTCTTTAAAACGCAAAATTCACAAATGCATACCTCGTAGTCAGTTGGGTTGATAGAAACATTGACCGCACTATGAAAAACCATCGCGAAATACTCGAGAACGGCATCTCTGGCGGCTGGAAACGTCTTCAAGAGGCTGATACCGATTTTTGTTAGCTCGGAGGCATTCTGGAAGTTCCTTCGTGATACACCATAAATAAAGTTGTTAAGGTCTGCAGACAATGCAGTGGAATTGCCAGAGGGGTTCATTTTGTTTATTAAGTTACTTAGTTGTCCAATAACGATACATTAGTGATGAAAAGATGCGTGCATTACGCACGCAAAACAAACCGCAAATGTGACATCAGTGACACTGACATATGCCAGCCTGACAGATGTTGACTTTTTAAAATGTTACCAGTGCAGATTTTTATCAATACAAATTAACAAACAAATACAATTTATTCTTAATTTATTTCATACGGATAATATTTATAAATAAACAAAGAAATAAAAACGTATAATATATTAGACATTTTTTGATGTACATTTAATTTAAAATGCCAAATATTATACAATCAATTTAAAAAAATCGATTTCCATACGTTGTAAGTCACAGTTAATTATAGTCGAAGAGCCTACAAGGAAAATCTTACATTGTTAAAATAATTATTGACTACACCTGTGGGGGTGTTGTAGTTATGGTGTTCTAAAACATTAGTACTTATGATGTATAGAAATAGGTAAAATCAATTTAGTAACCAATGATATCGGTTTAATAATTGATTTATTATTATTAGGCAGGTGCTTACCGGATCTCGAATATCAAAGGGCGTAACGAGTTAGTAAAGTTACTGTACTTACGCCCGTTCATTAAAAACTAGCAGCATCTATCTATCTATTGTTATCGATAATATTGTTAATATTTCATAATTCGTCTCGTTAAAACAAACCAAATAAAATATGTACCTAAATAATGGATCCATTGCAAAATCGATCTTTGTATTCCCACAGTAAACTCAATAAGGTTTATAAACTTAATTATAATTTATTATCAAACATTGAAAGCTTAAGTGATTTGAAGAATATGAAGTTATTCAATTACTTATTTCATCTTGAAAAAAAATCAAGAGATACTTAAGGGGGACACTAGAGGAGCCTAGGTGCATGCAGAATATACTTGATTTTCAAACGGCCCAGTTAAATCGTCGTAGACGGTCGGTACAGGGCTATAAACGCGAAAATCGAAGTTTGCAAATTGCGGGCATTTTTCTCTGTCACTCTAATTACGCCTTCATTGGAGTAAAAGAGAAAGATCCCCGCAATTTGCGAATTTCGGTTTTGGCGGTAGCCCCTCAGGTGAAGACAGTGACCACTCCTGCATATTCGAGCGATAGCGAGGCAGATAAAGGAATTTCGATTATCAATTTTTGCAGTAGACCCTCAAAGATGACGATTTCCTTGACCAGTGTAACAAAAATCGTAAGAGGCCAACATCTAATATATAGAGTTAGACCAAGATTAGTCTGCAACGACTTCGATAGCACACGCAGTGCAAGTGTTATTTAAACGTCATAATTTTCTCCAGCTGTTCTCGAACTTTCACGGTGACGGAACCCTTTTGAAAAGCCAAATATTTGACGTCAAACGTCGTTTCAAAGACGTATATGATGTAATTGAACGTTTTCCAAAAAAAATTTACATTTCATTCATTGTCTTCAAAATATTTACTTCTTGGGCTCATTTTACTCAGAATCATTTGTACATTCACGCCTCATACATGAAAAAATGTGTCCCAAGATTTCCTTTCCAGATCGTCACATTTTTGTATGAATTTTTTTTTATTTGTATGAACGTGACGCACTGGAAAAATATTTTTTCATACAAAATTTTGGGACACATTTTTTCACGTATGAATGAAATGAAGATACTGAATACACATTTATAAGATACTGAATATTTGAGATAGAATTTTTTGGAAAACGCTCAATTCGACCCATCTGCATTAAATCTGCATCTGCAAAAAAATTAATGAAATTCAGAATATCTTCTATAGTTTTGAATAATTTTACGGTTTAGACTCACTTGTTATTAGTCACTCGCGCGACATGTTTCGGGCACAAGTGAACAAGTGAGTCTAAACCGTAAAATTATTCAATGTTAGTATGTCTCACAACAGTTTAAATTCGATTATCTTGTATAGTTTTATTTCTATCAATGTTTTAAAAGTGCAAAGTGTTTTTCGACCACTATAAAATGCTTGGTTCTAACTATAAAATGATTGAAGTGCTTAGGATGTAGCGTATTACTACAACCTACATTACAATAAACGTCAGAGTTATATATTATACATACGTAATCAAAAATTGTACATATTGTCAGAAAAAGTTAAGAAAATCAAGGATCATGAAACAAAATGTTGAATATCTACAACAGTTTTTTAGAGTTAATGAACTTTTCGTAAATGTTTTTCGAGTGTACCTATATAGATAACTCTCTATTTTTTTCAAATGTACAAAGCTAAACGCGACGCACCTGCCTGTTACCAATTTACAAATCGTTTTCTTTTCGTCCGTGAACTTGCTGCTACGCTAGTATAGTGTGACCCGCATCATCGTAATAACAATGTGTAATCAAAGCTCATTCTTACATCGGTTTTTCGGTAGCAAAGTGGTGGCTAACTTTGTTTACCGCATGTCCTACAAGTTATCGGCTTTGTGTTCTGGGCCCCGTGCTCATATTAATTTTTATTCTAAAGTAAAGGTACATAATTATATTGGAATGCAAATATTATGATAACGATTTATGCAATCACTACATGATGTTTTGTTTGAAAATGATTAGAATAACTATTTTACAAGGACTATTTTAAAGTAGGTACTATTTTGGTCTATACATCTACGTACATATCTCTATGGCGTCCATGACGACATGAGTCTACCCGAAACGCGTGCGCAGTCCGTAGCTCGTATTGATCGGGGCCACCCTACGCGTAACAACCCTCTATATACCTATACATTTCTATTATTAATACCTACCTACGTTCTATTTGATCGATCGAGCTATGCAACTAATTTAATGCGTTCCAACCATGCTCTTATCATGAGAGCTACTAAAAGACTGGATTTATTGAATATATAAATACAATGTAACCGAAACTAAATGGTACCGTATATTTTATTCTAAAAGTAACAAGTTATATCGAATTCTCAATTAAAGAAACTAACTTGAGACGATGGTGGAGAACCCGCGCGAAATGGCCTTTTCATACAAACGCAGTCCCCCATTGTCCTCTCTGGATATTAACATTATAGAAAATATATTGACATAATTTATTGTAGGTATATCAACCACTTCTATGCCGCTACGTTTGTTTTTTCTTTCGAATTTTTAATTGTTATAAGAGTTGGGAGCATTTAAAAATTTGTATGAAATCTGATTTCCGCACCTAATTTTTTCAATAATCAAAAAATCGAAAAAGGTAAACGCCCCTACGTTTGACTTTAGCTATGGTCTATGGTTAATATACATCAAATTATGTAAAAATATTTTCCATAATCTCAATATCTAAAGAGGAAAATAGGACTACGTTTGTATGGAGAAGCGGCCGTCTCCTTGTTTTCTGCCACCTGAGAGCCGGAGCGCGCGCTGAGAAGGCGTAATTAGAGTGACAGAGAAAAATGCCCGCAATTTGCGAACTTCGATTTTCGCGGTTATAGCCCTGACTCTAGCTTTATTACCGAGCACACTAAAATTTGCATAACAAACAGTACGTTCATATTTGTAGTTGTAACGTACCTACTTCAACGTTTCCGGGGTATAATAACAAATGCCTGTCATATTTTATAATAAAAAAATTTGCTGTAAAGCCATTGCTACCAATGAATAACGGAAACATACCTGTTCCTAATTAAGTACATACCTAATTAACTACTTGATGCAACTTCACTTACTTATGACGTGTTACATTACATTGATAAAATTTTGTTAAAAAAACATAAATATCTTATTAAGATATTAATGGGTAAGCATGCACGGAACCCTGAAACTAAAGCCCTTGCTACACGGTCGCCGACAAGCCTTCTAACCGTCTGACCTTGGTCAGTTTTGCTCTAATTTTGTTGGAAGCAACTGTCTATAGTCAGACCGTAAAAAGTCTGCAGCGATTTTGATAGCCCACGCAGTGAAAGTGTCATTTTAAACGTCAAACTTCTATGACATTATGACGTATACATAACACGTACACTGCGTGGGCTATCAAATCCGCTGCAGACTTTGTGTGGTGCGACTATACACGGTCCGGGACGGACCAAGGCCACGCGGTCTGAAGGCTTGTCGGCGACCGTGTAGCAAGGGCTTAAACGGAGTAAAGGCGCTGAGGGGATGTTTAGAGTTTTATCCGGAAAACAAATGATGTTTACGATCGGATACAGGGCTTAGTTTAAAATTGTTTAAATGTAATAATATGATAGAATAAACCTAAGAACCGTAGCTCGCAACAGTTTGCTAATTTTATACTTGCAATATTTATAACTAAAAATAATAAAGTAGGTACCTATTGATATTGGAGATTGGAGACTAGGAACTTTAATAATAGTTTTGAATTATACACGGCTAGTTTCACTAGACTTATATGCAGTACCTACCGTCTTTACCATAAGGGCACACGGGGCCCGTGCCCAGGGCCCCCAACCTCAGGGGGGCCCCGAAGGACAGACCTATAAAAAATAGAAGATCATAGTAGAAAAATGTTAGTTTAGTTCGCTTTCTTTACTTTACAAAAGGGCCCCAAATGCTTATGTGCCCAAGGGCCCCAGCATAGTTTAAGACGGCCCTGCTTATATGGACCGGGATATTGACCGTGATTACTGATTACCTTTTGTATTATTTTCGAGTTCCCGATATTTCGATGCAGTGCAGTTACAGTTACATGAACAAGATGTTCACGGGTACCTACCTAAGTTACCTGTTACCCTGTTACACCCGGTTACACAATACCAGTGAACAACATGCATGTAACTGCATTAAAATATCGGGAGCTCGAAGATAATACAAAAACTGGCCAAGAGCGAGTCGGATTTCGGAAGGGTTCCGTACCATTACGCAGAAAACGGCAAAAAAATCACGTTTGTTGTATGGGAGCCCCACAAAAAAAAATTTTTAGTAGGTGTTTGTTATAGCGGCAACAGAAATACATAATCTGTGAAAATATCAACTGTCTAGCTATCACGGTTCACAGCCTGGTGACAGACAGACGAACGGACAATGGAGTCTTATTAGTAATATTAGGGTCCTGTTTTTACCTTTTGGGTACGGAACATTAAAAAGTTATCACGGTCAATATCCTGGCGATATAAGTCTAGGAATTAAAATTACATATACTCAAAACACAATTAAAGGTAAGATAAACTTATTATTTCGCTACAGGAAAACCGGTGTTTACCTGAATTGATTACGTACATTTTTATGAATATCTGGATCAAGTTACATTGTACATATTGTATTAAGGGCAGTCGGCACAAGTGCGCTAATGGGAACATGAGTATGACGTAAGGGTTAGAGGCCGCTTTTTCCAGTATGGAAAGGATAAAGTGCGTGCATTGATGCTGAAACGCTGGAATAGCCTGTAACGCAGCCTGTAGCCTGTGAATGTATTATTTGAATTATTTCGCCGTATTTGCCTTCAACATTGTTCCTTTCTTCTTCTTTTTCTAAATAATAAACGCTACACAAATACACATAAAGGGAAAATCAAGGGAAGTGCAAATGAAATGAGCCATAAAAAACTAGATAACATTTGAATTCCTGCATTCGTATCCTGGACTATTTACCTTAGGTAATTCAATTTTGTAATCAGAAAAATACATAAAATAATAGTTTAGAATTTGAAATACATTTGTAAGTAATGCGAAGGTTATACTATCGCTATCGACCTGGGTTTAGGTATCTATATATGATATAAAACTACAGTCACACTAAAGTACTGTACTGTTTCTTGAGGCAAATAAATTAAATACCTACCTCTTTACCGGTTAGCTGTAATAATAGGTACATTCGTAGGCCGGTTGATATACTTCTCGCATTTTGCGCGTGAACAGGGTGGCTGCGCAAGCTGGCGGCGGACGCGCGGGCCGGCCGCGGCCGACGCACCCCTCGCACACGGCGCAGGCGCGCGGCGCAGACCGACGCTCACCGGCATGGATCGATGAGATAAACGCGCAACCCCGCTCCAAAAATCAATACCCTTTCCATCGATTTTTACAGCCGCAGCCGCCGCACACTAGATTTGAGGGTCGCACGCGGTGGTTGCGCGCATTGTTTTCGTATTTCTTTAGTTTTCGTAAACGCGACCTAATAAGAATTATAATATTGTGTAACAAAAAAAATTAACCGATAGTAAAGTTAGTCGTTATCGTAACCGTTTTAAAATATCGATTTTCCTAATATCCGGTTTATTCAAGGTATTTTTTTATTCTAAATTTGAAGTCGTTGCGTAACTTCTTAAATTAAAAATAAATTAATTTTATAAAAATAATTTATTCAAATACATAAAAGTATTTAATAAATCTTTTTTGAAATTAAAAACCTCGGGTTTAAATGCATAATACCAAACTTTACTATTAAATTATATATTACAAAGTTTGATTTGTTCCTCGTTACATTTCCGGTAAAACAAGACAAGTAGCCCGCTTCTCGATGGCGGCGTTTTCGCATTTGTAAACAAAAACAAACCGCGTAACGTAAAATAACAATTTTGCCGCAGATGGAGTGGACGTGATATAACGACAATGACGTCGACGGACACATATCAGTTGAAATGGCATTCGCACAGTTCACATTTGAACGGGTCCGTTGCGGCTTTGCTGCGCTCGGAGCGGTTCACGGATGTGGTGCTGTGCACGATGGACGGGTCTCAAATCCCGGCTCACAAATTCATCCTGAGTTCGTGCAGTGTTTACTTGAGCGGCTTGTTCGAGGGCCAGCGGCATGTCACGCGGATGGGCGGTATGCTTTACGTTGTTCTGCCTTCGGAGATATCAACGAAGGCGCTCAAGATTTTAGTGGAGTATATGTATAAAGGTACGTTTTTTGAAGTATTTACACATATGACATATGTAGTGTAGTATACACTAGTAGTAATTTTTAGCCCCTGAAGCGGAGCACTTCGAAATGCCAAGAAACTTCTAGGAGTCCCAAATGTTTCTGATTATTTATATATTTTGTATGAACTTGCGTGTGCGACACAGTAGTATGGAGTTAGTATCACACGTTGTGATCCTAGGGCGCTCCACGGGTCAATCAATCACGCCTATTTCCCGGAGGGGTAAAGGAAATGTTTACGTCGAAATCATATTCCTCTCACCCAGTTCTAATCAGTTAAATTGATAGTCTACAGATGTGAGGAACTGAGGATCTCATAGCAACAAAAAAAATAAGAAACCCCTATATTTCCAGGTGAAACAACAGTTTCAAATGAAGTTCTAGATACAGTATTAAAAGCCGGGGAGGTCCTAAAGATCCGAGGCTTATGGCGGCAGACGGATGAAGCTGGAGACCCTCCGGCGGAGAAGACAACCACTCAAGTAGCTAGCGTTAACAAACAGCCGGTGAAGAAACCGGAGGAATTACAGCCTAAGATTGCAGTCAAGAAAGATGATAAACTACTTAAGACTTTTACACCAATGCAGCAGCAAGGGGTCACGAGGTAAGAATTGAAGACATTTATCTTAATTTTACTTTAGGCATTTAAACATCATTAGCGGGGTCCACACAGAGCGAGGCAATTTCCTCGCGCGTATGGTCGCTCTGTGTCGACCTGGCTATTAAGTAATTTTATTTTTGTTGACCTAGGTTCAAAATCCACCCAGATAAAATGTCTAAGGTAAACTTACAAAAAAATGACTACATTCTCTCTTTTTAATTTTCAACAAACAGAAATGTCTGCAAACAATGCTATTAAGCTGAGAATAAATTTAAAAGTGGAAATATACTGTCTTGGGTGAGACTTGAACTCACGGCCTCTGGATCGATACTCCAGCACTTTGCCATCTGAGCCACCAAGGTGTCATCCATAGCCAGCCAATCTTTCCACCATAAAAAAAATAACTCTCTTCTGCCGCTTCTGCAGCCTGGCCTCTGCCTTTTGGCATTAAGTCCATCTTTTCTTCTTCTTAGTCGGATACTCTTGTCAGAGCAGTGTTGGTCATTGAGGTCGTTGTACGGCCTTTTTTGTTGTTTCCTGCCATGCTTCTCTATTTATTGCATTCCGCACGCACAGATTTAAAGGTGACCCGGTGAGAGTTTTAATTT
Organism: Cydia splendana; assembly: GCF_910591565.1. Taxonomy (NCBI): domain Eukaryota; kingdom Metazoa; phylum Arthropoda; class Insecta; order Lepidoptera; family Tortricidae; genus Cydia; species Cydia splendana. Next base: position 5,188,291 of record NC_085968.1, read on the forward strand.
GGTCGGTCCATCGCATTGAAGGCCGCAATCTGGGTCTTGTGCCATCCATCTTTTGTACAATAGAACAAATGAATAAATCTGACACTCTGGAAACTCAGAAAAGACCTTTGGGTTCTAGGGGGTTCTTGTTATGCCATTTAGGATCCTAGCTAAATTGGTTGTTCAATACTTGCGCTATGGAAGGTCCAATTTAGCTAGATCGCTAAATGGCATAACAATCAAGGAGCATGACTGTACTTTGAAAATGGGTGGTTTTAATGTGTAATTAGGCCTCAAAAAATCTTATTTACATAAGTTTTAGTTCTGCAATATTTTTTTAATACATGTAAAAATCACATGAAGTTCATAATGCTTGTAAAATATAATTATTTTGCCCTTGGCTCTGCATGTTCCAGCATTATTATGCCTTACCAGGGTCAGTTACTTAACCATATTTATATTGTATGTGAAGTTTCATAGTTTTCTGTTATTGAGGTTTGTTCAACCATTTCAAATATAATTGAAGATGTATGATAATTGTAATTTATATTCCAGACCCATGTTCATTGGACCACCCAAACTGGTGTTCATCAAGACCACTGAGGGCGGCACGCAGGCGGCGTTACGATCGGCCGGGCCTAAGGGCCAAACTATACTGGTTGCACCCGCGCCCTCTCTGGACACCTCTACCACCTCTGCTACTACTACGACCACCTCCACCTCAATAGCTATAGGTAATTATTTAGTTCAAGTTCAAATATACTTTATTCATGAAGGCCTAGCATAGGGTTGCCATACGTCCCGGTACGCCGGGACATGTCCCGGTTTGAAGCACGGCGTCCCGGCCGATAAGAAAATTGTCCCGGTTTAAAAATCATAGTTATTTAGTAGGGGGCTGGACTTGGTAAATAATAATATACCTACATTTCTACGTTTCATATGGCCAAAATTTTAAAAAAATGTTTTATGGTACCTACTTTTACCTAATGTCCAATATCAGTTTCTCAGACACACAATAATTAGATGATTATGTAAATTATGTTATTTTATACCTTTTAAAGTCTGTAATGTAGAGCTTGTATTTCAGGCTCCCAAGGGCCTAAAACCTCATCAATGGAACTTCGGCCCTCCGAGTAACTCTTGTACATATGTCACATATTATTGTTGAGTAACACTAGCGCTGCTTTCTTACAGATCGACCTTCGGCGTCGCTTAATTTTTAACAAATATAAAAATTTGATTTGAGAAGCTTGGCCTTTTGCCTCGCATGAAAGCTCACCGCGCTGGTTATAAGTACGCTTCGGGCTTATTAAGTAATGTGGAGATTTCTGAGCTCGACCTTCAGCCTCACATTTTACCTAAATTTTTGGTTTGTCTTCCAAATCTCCTCTTCTTCAGCTTAGCCTTTGACCTCGCTGCGCCAAGCTCGGCCTGCGGTTTCGCTTTTTAATACAATGGACATTGGTTGGCGTCTATGCTCTAGCTGAGCTTATCCTGAAGCACGACTTCGACCTCGCATGAAAGCTAGCCTCACTGGGGAACTTCGGATTTTTAGGCCCGGCCCGGCCTTTTTAACACGCTTTCACAATTTTGTCAAAATATTTCGCGCTCGCTGCGCTCGCGTTTTTTGCTGGTTGACCCTGAATCCCCTGAATCTACATGGTAGCTTGACTGGTCAATGAATAATCATTTAAACACATGGAAAATTTATCTCCGAAACTACTGTGCTAAAATTTTGAAAAAAAAAACACAAAATAGTTCTTTACCTATCTATAGGAAAACCTATTAGAAAGGTGCAGTCAAGCTTGAGTCGGACTTAATTATAGACATTTCACTCACGTTTCATATGAAAAAATACATTGTTACAAATTGTGTAACCCTTTAAACGCGGCGCAAGTCCGACTCGCACTTGGCCGGTTTTCTTTAAATGTCCCGGTCTGAGTCCCCACACTTATGGCAACCCTAGCCTAGCAACAAGCACTTATGAATGGTTAGTTGTTATTACTAGATTCATGCTACGGCCAGGCGGATACAAGCCTACAAGGCCCAAACTATACAGTCGCATCCGTGTCCGGTGTCCGCCCCCTCCCTTGAAATCTTTCGCTTGCTCGGGTATCAATATTAGTACGAGCAGTTAATCAACAATTCTGCCTTGTGAATCAAATAACTATTGTATCTTTTTCTTGCTGTTAGCGTTAAAATAACGAAATATCGCTGGACCTTTTTGGAGAAGAGCAGCTATGGACAGGATTCACTGGAGAGATTTCGAGGAGGCCTTTGCCAGGAGGCAAACTGAGTTGCGAGATATAATCTAATATTAAATATAACTGCACCCTATCTCAGTAATAAAGGCTATTTTAATTATGTTTTTTGTAGCTTCGACGACGATAGCGGACGACTCACCGGACGAGGCGCCGGCGCCGCGCATCCTGCGGAGGCACGCGGCCGAGCGCAAGTACGGCAAGCGGCAGAAACCCGACGACACCGAGGACAAGGATGCCGAGGATACTGCCTCCAGTACGTACAAGTACAATGTATCATCCAGCTATCGGTACAAAAAGGCGGTAAAATTTAATAACCGGCCAAGTGCGAGTCGGATTCGCGCACGAAGGGTTCCGTACCATTACGCAAACAACGGCGAAAAAAATCACGATTGTTGTATGAGGGGGCTTCCCATACATACTTGAATATTTATTATATTCTGTTTTTAGTATTTGTTGTTATAGCGGCAACAGAAATACATCATCTGTGAAAATGTCAACTGCCTAGCTATCACGGTTCATGAGATACAGCGGAGTCTTAGTTATAGGGTATGGAACCCGACCGAAAATGTAGGCGCGACGAATCGATGTCTCATACTATTGTTGAATTTCGCGCTTTTTGAGTTCTATCTCCATTTGACCGGTTCCAAATGTACGTACATATCGGTTACGAGTACAACGCAAAATTTGGTGATATAGGTATATAAAAGTTTTAGGAATCATTGAGTTTGAATAAAATAACTCCTTCAACATATTACCTGCATGTTCTTGTTTATTTTATTTAGTTATAATTATCCGGCCACTAACCACTTCTCTCTTTCATTAGAAAAATCAACAGCAAGCAACAACGACCCAGACGTGTCTATCAAAGAAGAGCCGGAATGGGACGCTTCCAGCATCGAAGAGGAGGAGCGATCGATCGCCGAAATGTTCCAGCAAGAGATGAGCGTCAAACAAGAGCCGGAAGATCTGGATATTGACGAGGAGGGACTGGTATGTATAGCTATAGTTTTAGAGGGGGCGTAGCCAGGGAACTAGAGAATAAAATCAACAGCCAGCAACAACCCACACGTGTCTATAAAGGAGGAGCCGGAATGGGACGCTTCCAGCATTGAAGAGGAAGAGAGATCGATTGCCGAAATGTTCCAGCAAGAGATGAGCGTCAAACAGGAGCCGGAGGATCTGGATATCGACGAGGAGGGACTGGTATGTATAGCTATAGTTTTATATTTTTACAAAATTACTTAGTACATATCAGCATTAGTCAGCATATTGACAGTAATTCAAAAGTATATTGCCATGTATAGTATTCTTCAGATCAAACATTCATAGTTAAAGAAAATTAATAGGCATAGAACACATAGAACGACGGGTCTTGCTAGGGATTGCCTCTGACGTGGAACGTCTACAGTTCTACAGTCTACACATATCAAGCTTACTTTAACACATGGCGCCAAGTTCTGTATGGACTTGCTTAAAGGCTGACTAAAACGGTGCGCGAAATCGCATGCAATTTTACCGTACCGATCAAATACCGCAATGTAATGGAAGTCGCATGCGAGTTCTTGCATCGTCTATATGAGTCTCAACAAGCAATCGAGGCAAGTATGCGCGCTACGGCGCTACGATTCACGCAATAATGTAGATGAGTATAGGGTGTGTTTTGTTGGTGCAGGTGTACAGCCCGCTGGCGTGCGAGCTGTGCGCGGAGGTGTTCACGCTGCCGGCCGCCTGGGTGCGCCACGTGGAGGGCCACGCGCGCGCCGACCACACGCACGCGCGCAAGCGCAAGCATCGCTCCGCGGTACGTACACTACACCTACACACCATACACCATGCTGGCGTGCGAGCTGTGCGCGGAGGTGTTCACGCTGCCGGCCGCCTGGGTGCGCCACGTGGAGGGCCACGCGCGCGCCGACCACACGCACGCGCGCAAGCGCAAGCATCGCTCCGCGGTACGTACACTACACCTACACACCATACACCATGCTGGCGTGCGAGCTGTGCGCGGAGGTGTTCACGCTGCCGGCCGCCTGGGTGCGCCACGTGGAGGGCCACGCGCGCGCCGACCACACGCACGCGCGCAAGCGCAAGCATCGCTCCGCGGTACGTACACTACACCTACACACCATACACCATGCTGGCGTGCGAGCTGTGCGCGGAGGTGTTCACGCTGCCGGCCGCCTGGGTGCGCCACGTGGAGGGCCACGCGCGCGCCGACCACACGCACGCGCGCAAGCGCAAGCATCGCTCCGCGGTACGTACACTACACCTACACACCATACACCATGCTGGCGTGCGAGCTGTGCGCGGAGGTGTTCACGCTGCCGGCCGCCTGGGTGCGCCACGTGGAGGGCCACGCGCGCGCCGACCACACGCACGCGCGCAAGCGCAAGCATCGCTCCGCGGTACGTACACTACACCTACACACCATACACCATGCTGGCGTGCGAGCTGTGCGCGGAGGTGTTCACGCTGCCGGCCGCCTGGGTGCGCCACGTGGAGGGCCACGCGCGCGCCGACCACACGCACGCGCGCAAGCGCAAGCATCGCTCCGCGGTACGTACACTACACCTACACACCATACACCATGCTGGCGTGCGAGCTGTGCGCGGAGGTGTTCACGCTGCCGGCCGCCTGGGTGCGCCACGTGGAGGGCCACGCGCGCGCCGACCACACGCACGCGCGCAAGCGCAAGCATCGCTCCGCGGTACGTACACTACACCTACACACCATACACCATGCTGGCGTGCGAGCTGTGCGCGGAGGTGTTCACGCTGCCGGCCGCCTGGGTGCGCCACGTGGAGGGCCACGCGCGCGCCGACCACACGCACGCGCGCAAGCGCAAGCATCGCTCCGCGGTACGTACACTACACCTACACACCATACACCATGCTGGCGTGCGAGCTGTGCGCGGAGGTGTTCACGCTGCCGGCCGCCTGGGTGCGCCACGTGGAGGGCCACGCGCGCGCCGACCACACGCACGCGCGCAAGCGCAAGCATCGCTCCGCGGTACGTACACTACACCTACACACCATACACCATGCTGGCGTGCGAGCTGTGCGCGGAGGTGTTCACGCTGCCGGCCGCCTGGGTGCGCCACGTGGAGGGCCACGCGCGCGCCGACCACACGCACGCGCGCAAGCGCAAGCATCGCTCCGCGGTACGTACACTACACCTACACACCATACACCATGCTGGCGTGCGAGCTGTGCGCGGAGGTGTTCACGCTGCCGGCCGCCTGGGTGCGCCACGTGGAGGGCCACGCGCGCGCCGACCACACGCACGCGCGCAAGCGCAAGCATCGCTCCGCGGTACGTACACTACACCTACACACCATACACCATGCTGGCGTGCGAGCTGTGCGCGGAGGTGTTCACGCTGCCGGCCGCCTGGGTGCGCCACGTGGAGGGCCACGCGCGCGCCGACCACACGCACGCGCGCAAGCGCAAGCATCGCTCCGCGGTACGTACACTACACCTACACACCATACACCATGCTGGCGTGCGAGCTGTGCGCGGAGGTGTTCACGCTGCCGGCCGCCTGGGTGCGCCACGTGGAGGGCCACGCGCGCGCCGACCACACGCACGCGCGCAAGCGCAAGCATCGCTCCGCGGTACGTACACTACACCTACACACCATACACCATGCTGGCGTGCGAGCTGTGCGCGGAGGTGTTCACGCTGCCGGCCACCTGGGTGCGCCACGTGGAGGGCCACGCGCGCGCCGACCACACGCACGCGCGCAAGCGCAAGCATCGCTCCGCGGTACGTACACTACACCTACACACCATACACCATGCTGGCGTACGAGCTGTGCGCGGAGGTGTTCACGCTGCCGGCCGCCTGGGTGCGCCACGTGGAGGGCCACGCGCGCGCCGACCACACGCACGCGCGCAAGCGCAAGCATCGCTCCGCGGTACGTACACTACACCTACACACCATACACCATGCTGGCGTGCGAGCTGTGCGCGGAGGTGTTCACGCTGCCGGCCGCCTGGGTGCGCCACGTGGAGGGCCACGCGCGCGCCGACCACACGCACGCGCGCAAGCGCAAGCATCGCTCCGCGGTACGTACACTACACCTACACACCATACACCATGCTGGCGTGCGAGCTGTGCGCGGAGGTGTTCACGCTGCCGGCCGCCTGGGTGCGCCACGTGGAGGGCCACGCGCGCGCCGACCACACGCACGCGCGCAAGCGCAAGCATCGCTCCGCGGTACGTACACTACACCTACACACCATACACCATGCTGGCGTGCGAGCTGTGCGCGGAGGTGTTCACGCTGCCGGCCGCCTGGGTGCGCCACGTGGAGGGCCACGCGCGCGCCGACCACACGCACGCGCGCAAGCGCAAGCATCGCTCCGCGGTACGTACACTACACCTACACACCATTACACCATGCTGGCGTGCGAGCTGTGCGCGGAGGTGTTCACGCTGCCGGCCGCCTGGGTGCGCCACGTGGAGGGCCACGCGCGCGCCGACCACACGCACGCGCGCAAGCGCAAGCATCGCTCCGCGGTACGTACACTACACCTACACACCATACACCATGCTGGCGTGCGAGCTGTGCGCGGAGGTGTTCACGCTGCCGGCCGCCTGGGTGCGCCACGTGGAGGGCCACGCGCGCGCCGACCACACGCACGCGCGCAAGCGCAAGCATCGCTCCGCGGTACGTACACTACACCTACACACCATACACCATGCTAGCGTGCGAGCTGTGCGCGGAGGTGTTCACGCTGCCGGCCGCCTGGGTGCGCCACGTGGAGGGCCACGCGCGCGCCGACCACACGCACGCGCGCAAGCGCAAGCATCGCTCCGCGGTACGTACACTACACCTACACACCATACACCATGCTGGCGTGCGAGCTGTGCGCGGAGGTGTTCACGCTGCCGGCCGCCTGGGTGCGCCACGTGGAGGGCCACGCGCGCGCCGACCACACGCACGCGCGCAAGCGCAAGCATCGCTCCGCGGTACGTACACTACACCTACACACCATACACCATGCTGGCGTGCGAGCTGTGCGCGGAGGTGTTCACGCTGCCGGCCGCCTGGGTGCGCCACGTGGAGGGCCACGCGCGCGCCGACCACACGCACGCGCGCAAGCGCAAGCATCGCTCCGCGGTACGTACACTACACCTACACACCATACACCATGCTGGCGTGCGAGCTGTGCGCGGAGGTGTTCACGCTGCCGGCCGCCTGGGTGCGCCACGTGGAGGGCCACGCGCGCGCCGACCACACGCACGCGCGCAAGCGCAAGCATCGCTCCGCGGTACGTACACTACACCTACACACCATACACCATGCTGGCGTGCGAGCTGTGCGCGGAGGTGTTCACGCTGCCGGCCGCCTGGGTGCGCCACGTGGAGGGCCACGCGCGCGCCGACCACACGCACGCGCGCAAGCGCAAGCATCGCTCCGCGGTACGTACTACCATCTCTCCCCTCCCATGTTGAGCGGGACAGCGCACACCACCTATACAGGGTCATTTTTGGACCGTTAGCCATATTGTGCGAGGTGATTAGGTAGGTAATACCATGGTCATACTGAACAACTTTTTCTATGGGACCAATCCCGAAATCCCAAAAAAAATTGACCTTCACATAGAGAACGATGTGTCGCTCACACATCGGAAACCGGCTCGCAAACCGGCTCCGGCAAATGAGCTCCGATATATTATTATGGGCAAATAAATTCTCATTCGGCTAGTGAGTTACAAAGGGGCTTATTTATGTATGGTTTTCATAGAGATATCATCATCATCATCATCATCTCAGCCATAAGACGTCCACTGCTGAACATAGGCCTCCCCCTTGGACCTCCATACGTGCCGGTTGGAAGCGACCCGCATCCAGCGTCTTCCGGCGACCTTAACAAGATCGTCTGTCCATCTTGTGGGTGGACGTCCTACGCTGCGCTTGCTAGTCCGTGGTCTCCACTCGAGCACTTTTCGACCCCATCGGCCATCTTCTCTGCGTGCAATGTGGCCTGCCCATTGCCACTTCAGCTTGCTAATCCGGTGGGCTATGTCGGTGACTTTAGTTCGTCTACGGATCTCCTCATTTCTGATTCGATCACGTAGAGAAACTCCGAGCATAGCCCTCTCCATAGCTCGTTGAGCGACTTTGAGTTTTGAGATGAGGCCGATAGTGAAAGACCACGTTTCGGAGCCGTAAGTCATCACTGGTAACACACATTGATTAAAGACTTTCGTCTTGAGGCACTGAGGTATGTCGGACGAAAAGACATTACGTAGTTTCCCGAACGCTGCCCAACCGAGTTGGATTCGGCGGTTGACCTCTTTCTCGAAGTTGGACCTACCTAATTGGACTACTTGTCCTAGGTAGATGTACGAGTCAACAACTTCGAGTACCGAGTTCCCAACAGAGACTGGGATGGGCACAACATTGGCATTTGACATAAGTTTCGTCTTGTCCATGTTCATTTTCAAGCCCACCCGTTGTGAAACTCGGTTGAGGTCATCGAGCATCATGCTGAGTTCCTCCATCGACTTTGCCATGACTACGATATCGTCGGCAAACCGAAGGTGAGTGATGTATTCGCCGTTGATGTTGATGCCAAGTCCTTCCCATTCCAGGAGCTTGAAGGCGTCTTCCATTACGGCAGTAAACAGTTTCGGAGAGATAACGTCTCCCTGCCTTACGCCTCTTTGCAATGGAATCGCCCTCGTGCTCTGCTCCTGTACTCGGACCGACATGGTGGCCTTACTATACAAACACTTCAACACTTCGATGTACCGATAGTCAATATGGCATCGCTGAAGAGACTCAAGCACCGCCCATGTTTCCACCGAATCGAAGGCTTTCTCATAGTCCACAAACGCTAAGCATAATGGCAAGTTATACTCTTCGGTCTTCTGTATAACTTGCCGCAGCGTATGGATGTGGTCTATGGTACTATAGCCTTTTCGGAAACCGGCTTGTTCGGGAGGCTGGAAGTCATCAAGTTTTTTAACATAGAACATAGAGATATAAGCCCTTTTTAAAAGACACTTTTATACTGCTTAGAATTAGGGCTTGCAAATATTCGAAACTTTCAGGTATTCGAATATTCGACTTTTTCTGACGACATATTCGAATAATTATTCGAATATTATAAAAAATAAGAAAAAGAACGAGAAATCGGTTTATTATCGTTTTATTCAAAAGCTTATTTCACATATTGCTAAAACTAATGATATTTTGCAGAAATCCACTTAATTGACTAGATTTTATCATCCTACTATGAGATGTCCACATTTATAAAAACAAGTAAAACGCCAAAATAAGACGTATTCAATATTTCTAGATAAAACTTTTATTATAAATGCGCCGTTGAGTGAAATAATATAACTTTAATCATCTAAACCAAACCTAGGTATGTAAGATATTTTTTTTAGTAGGTAATTATTTTCTGATTTAAATTAACTTTGTAGTCACTCAGAGGCCTTAATTAATGGTCGGCTTAATTATATAATATTGGAATATTTAAGGGAAAAAGTTAGTTGACTACTGGATTATTCGTCAGCTAAAGGTGCATAGTTAGATTACCTAGTTGGGCAGGTTTGGTATGATCAAATTTGAGAATTGCGATAAGTGCGGGCAAGGTTTAGTCTTAATAAACAGAATGACCCTTTAACTTAAAACTTCGTAAAAGTCTATCGAGAGGAATACAGTAAAAATATTATTTCCTTCGTATTTGGGTACCTACCATTACTCATTCACTGTAAATACCCGGAAAACACACAGAAACTGTAACTGCAGCGGATTAAATATATTTTTATAGTAATTAAAAATATTCGAATATTCGAAACCTGAGCGGCCGAATATTCGAATATCAAAACAGGCCGAATATTCGACAAATTCGAATATTCGAATTGCAAGCCCTACTTAGAATACGGTACTCAGTTAATTAAATCGGTGGGAATCAAGATATATGGACACTCTGCTGCTGTGTGTGTATTTACACTATAAGATCGTAACTGTACGTTGGAGGAGTTGGCCGCCTTGTGACCTAATTTGAAAAATGTAACTTGACATTGTCACTTCACGTTAATATACAGTACTGCCGTCCAAAAACGTCGCCCGCTGACGGGCTAGAGGGGACAGTTGATATGGCCGAGGGGGGGGGGGGGGGGGGGGGGGTGTTTATTCAGGCAGGCATATTGTTTTTTACAAGCTTTTATTACAAACTTTTATTTACTTTCACCTGACCGTTGTCTGTCTGTCTGTCTGTAATCAAATCTTGTAAGTTAAATTTGATCCACTTCCCGGTTTCCGATTGAGCTGAAATTTTGCATGCATGTATAAATCGGATGACAATGCAATATTATGGTACCATCGAGCTGATCTGATGATGGAGACAGGAGGTGGCCATAGGAACTATGTGATGAAACAACGCAACCTAATTGTGTTAGGGGTTTTTAGAATTGTCTCAATGAGTATTAGTTGTCTGTCGTAAGAAAAGTACAGTCAGCGATAAAAGCTTGTACCAAAAATGAAATTTTTGTCTGTTCTACATTGATTGTTATAAATTATTAAATAAAAACTTTTTAACAAAAAAAATTACCGCCGAAAAAAAATAAAAGGAAATAAAAAAACCGGCACTAACACGAAACGAATCGACCAACAAAAACAATAGCGCACTGAAAAGAAAAAAAATATTATTTTGTCTTCAATAACGCAAGTGAATACCTATGAACTATGTACATATATACATACTTCTGAAATCAATCACACAAGAGTCGGTGCCAGCCTCAAACAAACTTGAGCACCTTAGTGAAGCACCTGCACCGACTCCAAAAATAACAGATTGTAAATATATAAATACGCAGATTTGTGTGATTTTCCTACCCTTAAGGTTGCATTTTTTTTCCAAATTTATATGGGACCAACTTCGGGGTATACCCTTTCCAATAAAAAAATAATTATCAAAATCGAACATCTCTGTAAAAAGTTATGCGTGGTCATACATAAAAAAAAATATATACGCGTCGACTTGAGAACCCCCTCCGTTTTTTTCGTCGGTTGAAAAAAAAAAAGTGACTTCGAAAAGAATAAAATAATATATTAACCCTTTTTTAAGCGCTAGCAACTGATATGTTTGAATGTATGAACTGAAGTCAGTGCCAAGCCAAATCTTAAGTGTCAACACACTATCGAACCGAATGCCGACCCTGGTGCAGTTCGCGATAAGGACGAAAGAAAGCTGTCCTTATTCGTTGTTTGGGGGCATTATTGACCAGTATTGTAACTATTTTGCCTGGCACCGACTTCAAACATATCAATTGCTACCGCATATAAAGGCAATCCCATCATCTGATCCGGATGGATAAAAATGGGACTATTAAGAATAAGAATCAAAAAATAAGAAACAAAAAAACTATTAATAACCTCCTCCTTTGTTTGAAGTCGGTTAAAAATAAATTACCATGTTAGCTTAAAATTTCATATGGTTACAGTCAGCTGCAAATATTAGATAGGAACAGCCAAAATAACCAAATATATCGCAACACATACTTATTCCTATGGTAACAAAAGTGCTCTTGGTTTATAGAGTCTGGCTACTGAAATATTACACAAATGTTTGGCGGGAAATTCAAAACATCTTGGGCTGGTCACACTTTGTGTAGTAAGAATTCTAGTTTTGATACTAGAAAATATTTTTGATTTTCTGTGCACATGTAAGGTACCTACCTAAGGATATAAGTTAAATATACGTTGACGTGCATTCAAAGTCAGCTCACATAATTTCTACCACTATGTAAAGTACAGTCAACGATAAACACATATATGTTAACACTTTCTCACCATATACCATTGTAACAAGGCGAAAAATGAAATGTAGTGTAAATAAGACCTAGCTCGATAATACCGTAATATTAATCAATCACCAAATAAAATACATAAGTACTATGCCAAATATGCTAAATGAAAACATTTATTTTCAGGCAACTATTGGCCCATAGATAAATACCTTAAAACTAGCATACTTACATATTATTACAAAATATATCTTAAAACTAAAAACACAATTATGGCTGCTAAATGCTAAGTATCAAAATATTTATAGAGCACCAACCTCCTAATTTGTTTACATTTGTTTAGGAGTTGTAAACATTGCAGTTTTTCGTTATACAACGCTACACGTCGACTTCGCACATTGTCATAATTATTTACGAGCTTAAATAATAGTTTGCGAACCCCACTCAATATAGACATTATTAATATTATTTAAAATAAACTCCTTATAAACCGCAAATAATTTGAATGAATGACATAAATTGACAACTGACTTTAAGCTTTTTTTTAATCATAGACAATTGGTGATACAACAACGAAATATCTGTCAACAATTTTTGGCTAGTCAGACTCTAATATATTTACAAATATTTATAAATAATGTAAATAATACAAACTTGATACTTATAAGTACCTTTTTAAAAAGAAAACTAAAACTAACCCATAGGGCTTGCGCTTTCTTTGCTCAGAGGCTAAGCCTGGCGGTGCAGAGGGGCAAGCGTTTTAGCGACCATGCCGGAAGGGAGTGATTTGGGGAAAGTCTTTTATATTTAGTTTTAAGTTGTGTTTTGTGTTAGTATAAGTTAATTTAAGGCAAACATGTTAATAAATAAACCTTTCCGAGTGGAAACTAACCCTAACTAATAAATAAAAATCCCTAAAACCTACCTTTAAAGCCTAGGCCTCTCGGCAAGGTGCCCATCACGCAGGCAGCATTCCCGCGCCATATAGCAATTCTTTGCGCGAGAAAGCTGCCTGCGCGGGAGTCCCCTGTTGCCTCCCTTAACCGCTTACCAAGCTCCTTAAGGAGCCCACGCGCTCCTCTACCCTACGGCCCGAGTGTCTCGACGCCAAAAGCTACAAACTCGTAGTTGGCGCCGAGACAGCTGTAGCCCTTAGTAACAAAAGTGTTTTGTCAATTGCCATGTATTTGACTACTTCTTCATAATAGCTTCTAGGAATAAATTGTGTGGGGATTCCCTGAAGTGTCGTAACACTTTGACGGTGACGTAAGTATTTGCTTACGTCACCATCAAAGTGTTTATGACAAAATCGAAGGATCTTACCGCGTAAATCGATATTTCGTTATCTGCTTCTATCGCTCGAATATGCAAGAGTGATAGAGACGCAGATAACTTAAATAAATTTCGATATTCGCGGTAGACCCTCAGATTGGAACCACCCACCCTTGCGTTGCTTGCTTGCTTTGCAGGCCTTGGTCACTTTTTCTTAGTATACGACATTTATTTCAGTTCACGAGTACATATTTTTTGTGTCAATTTGGCGGTTTTTTGTAAAGTTTACCTTCATCTGCCATTTACGGTATCTTGATCATTCGTCACAATCGTCGGTGGCTTTCAATGTATAATGAGTGACGAAAGCAGAATAGGACTAATTTAAGAACTTGACGAAAAACGAATGGGACGAACCAAGACGATACCCCATTTACAATCCTCTGTCCGTTCAGTCGTCTACCTTTATTTAGTTTTGGTATGGAAAATTTCTCGTGCTCTCTATACGACCTGTTTGACTTTGTGAAGAATCATTCTTGTGTATTGCAATTGTAATTCATAAATCCAGTAACATCACTAAAGTTTCCTTTTTAGTTTAGACTATTTATTACCGACGGTAATCCCACAAGGGCTTGGAATGGAAAAGGTTTACATATGTAGAAATTGTAGAATGATCATAAATCATAAAATAATTCTATGTGGTCGAAGCTTTTTAGTACAATCAGTGGGGAGACACTCCTGACCTCGGGCAAACTCGGCTCCGTTCGGCTCAGCATTGCTCCGAGCAATTATTAGGGTTGACACAACTTGACGTCGCTATGCGTGCACAACCACAGATAAGATAATGACTTGAATTTTGACAACCCTAAATAGCTGAAAGGGATAGTGCCATAAGTTAGAAAGGGATATCCCTTCGGGGATTCGACCCTGAATCGCTGTCAAACTTCGGTTTTGTAGAAAGTGTTCTTTTGTATACGGTAGTACCTACATACTATTACTTATATTCTGTGGAACAATTACTAAAATTATACTTGGTACCTATGTAATAATTAGTGATCGTTATCAACGTGCAACCCCCCCTCCCCAAAATCATCCAAAAATCATGCTTCGAATGACCCCGTTTCCTCCTACGTATGCTACCATCATCCGATGTCCAGACCCCCCCCCCCCCTCCTAATTTGAAATGACGTAATTTTTGAATATTCGCTTTTGTTCTTAATTATAAAATAAATACTTGTCTTAGGATTACACCTCTACATATAACTCTTTACGGTACAAAACCTTTTCCGCCTTAATATATTTTTAAAACAATGTACGTCAAATGACATTTAATGTCATAAAAATACAGCTATAGTTGCGTGCAATATTTTAGAGACTTAAATTAACCTTCCTGTGACTTCTGTTAACGTAGAAAGGTCATTTAGCTATTTAAAATGGATTTTTTCCAATCGACGTGAACGACTGACAGCCAAATCTGTTGAACAAATTTTAGTCGTTAATTGAGTATAATTTGGATAAGTAATTATAAATATGTATATACGAGTAAATGTCATAATCTGTGAAATATATAATGTTTAAAATACTTGCGTATTTGTTTTTTTGTCAACCATACTTTGCGACCAATACAGCACGTTGATAACGATCACTAGTAATAATAAAGTCATAATAACTATAGAGTAGTGACTTTAATCGCGTTAGTGTTTTTTGCAGTAAAGTTAAATAGGTTAAAAATACTTGCACTACCTACATATTAAAAATACTTGAGCTGCAGTGTTCGTCATTATTACTTTGTTATTTTTTTATTTTATTTTTTTGAAAGTTTTGAACTTTTATTAATATAAAATAACACATAATTTAAACATAAAACTAATTAAAAACGAAATATGTATAACATGTTGTTACTTGTTAATTACTTATTCTACTTTTATGCTAATAATAACAACTTAAATAAAACGCTCACGTCGCAGGTAGAATAACAGGTTTTAACATTTACTGTTGTACTTCGGGGTTCGGTCATTTTTATGCTTAACTATTATTATTTATACCTACGTATTGGAAGTGGTCATAAACTGGTTCTTTAATGACAATGCTCTCGATTGAGATTTGAGAATAACCGCGATTGCTCCGTTATTTATCCAAAGTTCTCAGCTTCACATTTCATTCGCGTTCGACTCGCGTTCACGATGGTGTTCACGCTTGCCCTCGCGGCTCTCGCGATCTTCGCAACTCTGTACCTTCTCCGGATGTACTACACGGCAACAAATCGAGAATGCAGGTCCCTGAAAACTCTGAAAGGAAAAACGGCCATCGTCACTGGAGGCACGACCGGCATGGGGCTAGAAATAGCGACAGACTTCGCTCGGAGAGGTGCCAGAGTTATCATCGCTTGCCCTTTCCCGCAAGAAGGGATCGACGCTCAGAGAATAATCGAAGAAAAAACCCGCAAAAAAGTTGTCTTTAAACTCCTCGACCTGGGCTCTTTGGAATCAGTCCGATCATTCGCCGCCGATATCCTGAAGAATGAAGATAGATTGGATCTATTAATAAACAATGCTGGCGTCGGAATACCCAAGAATTTTGAAACCAAGGACCGTTTGAATTTTATCATGCAGGTCAATTATTACGGGCATTTTTTACTGACGATACTGCTGCTCCCGCTTTTGAAGAAGACTGGAACGGCCGCGGAACCGGCCAGGGTGGTCAACACGTCATCTATACTGCATTATTTTGGAAGGGTCGATCTGAGCGATTCTGACATCAATTGGCTGAGCTTCTTCAGTTACTGCAACAGCAAATTCAGCCTAATACTATTCTCCAGAGAGCTGACTAGGAGAATCAAAGGATCTCATGTTGTGGTTCATAGCGTAGATCCTGGTACTGTCGGGACGGGAATCTACAATTGCACTGGCAAAATCTTAGGCGCCATCTGTCGATACTTGCTAATTTTCTGCAGCAAGACACCTAAAGTGGGAGCCCAGACGGCATTGCATGTAGCTTTAGATGATGAAATTGGTCAAACGAACGGGGGATATTTCGTGAACTGCAGGCCAGCTCGTGCCATACCCTGGGCCTACAAGGACAAGAATGCCCGGATACTATGGGAAGAATCTATCACGCTTGTCAAACTTACTGATGACGAGGTGGAACAAAGTTTTAAATAATAAAAGTGCTTAAGAACAATGGAGTAGGTACTGCGGCATACTGTGTGTTTTATAATATTTATCTTCAATCAATCAATACTTTATGTAAATATTGCCTCACTGCTTACGGTCCATGTCTTCTTGCTCGCTCAAAGCGTCTTATTCAAAGAGTGCAAAATGCGTGCACTAGGTATTGCTTTAAAGTTCCTCCCCGGGCTCACGTTACACCATACTTAAATAACTCAGGTCTTTTAAAAATGACCGCCCGCCTGGATCTTATGTTCGCGTGCTTACTTTTTGACACCATACAGACTAAATTGCCCACCTATTTATTTAAAAAACTTGTATGGCTCACTAACAACCACCACCAACCTAGAGCGTCACGAGCAGCCGTGCTACAAGTCCCTAAACACAGGTCCGCTGCTTTTAAAGGGAGTTTCCGCTACCGTGCAACAAAATGTTGGAACAACATTCCCCCGCCAATACGACATTTAAAAAATAAATCCAATTTTAAATTTAAATATCGATTACACCTTTTAAACCTTCAAAAACTTCAAGGCTGAATCTCCTTTCTAGATGATGTAGTCTCTTTTATATTTATGTTCAATTTCAAATTTTAGTAAAATCTTAGGGTAACATCTAAATTTAATTTCAATAATAATATAAAACAAGACCGGGAACGGATATTACCACATCTCATACACAGAAGCACGTGACAGTAGACACACAACACACAACATGAGCATCATTACCTTAGTTAAGTTAGATTTATAAGAATTAAGCGTTGTACAGTCTTTTCATTATTGTAAAAGGTCCTGGCAGAATATCAGCGATGTGGCTTGCTGCATCACCATGCTGAGCCAGCGCCTTTTCTCTGCCACGACACATGGTTTTGAATTTGTTTTATTTTTCTTCTACTTTAAGATTTGTAAATTAATTTTTATGATAATTTTAAGCTGCATGTCTTCTTTCATCTATGTACCATGTATGTTGTGGAAACGAATAAAGTTTTTATCTATCTATCTATCTATCTATCTAAATATAGGTTAAAGGTGCGATCACATTAACACCAGCTACCGATAAATAAAATGCTTTTGTTATTTGAGCTCATGGACATGTTATTATACTTATTATTATTAACTTGAAAGTCAAATTCAATTTAATCATTATTTATGTGTCTGTTCTGCTTAAACTACAGTCAGCATTAAAAGTATCTACCATTTTCTAATACATAGATTAACAAAAAGATATATATTTACATATTATAAAAAACTATACTGTGACAGAGTCAATACCTTTAAACGCGAATTGTAGAGATAAATCCCTATTTCGTCAGGTGACAACCAAAACTCACTAATTATTAAAAAATAATTAAACAAAAAGCGTTATTCCCACTAGTTACCACCATCTCGGCTTGGTGGTAACTACTGGGAATTTTTATTACCACTGGTAAAAGGTGGGAATTTTATTCCCAGTAGTTACCACCAAAATATTGTTAGAATTCAATACTAATAAAACCAGTATAAATAGTATAGTATAAATGTAGCGTGCTGTAATAAATAATTATGTGTCAGTTAGTGATTCAGTAAACTGCTTTAAAAGTGATCAAAAATATTAAAACACTTTTACCGGTATAAGTGTAAAAACTAAAATAGAAGTCTCATTCTAGTTAAGTAGAAATTAACTTATTATCCGGACTAAATTTATCTTATTAACTGTAAATTGAATTACATATTTATACAAACGACCAAACATATCAGTCAAAACCCAACAGAACTGATTTTTTTTTTATTATTTACCGCTACTTCATTTCGTTCTATTATAACACGACGCAAACCTGGAATATATAGGTATTCATAATTTGTACTCAGGCTAAATAACTAAAGGGCATGGTTGTTATTAAAACCGCTTAGGGCGCGCTTCGGATGGGCTAATTGCTCGGACTAACCAGCATAGGCTCGCATTCCAATTACGCTCGGGTAGTACATCGCTCGGTCATGTTACGCTGGTTGGTTCGATTGCTTAAACACCCACGCTAGCGGGATGGTAATAACACTCCACCAGAGGGGCATCAGGTGGGTACTATTCGTACACTTCTTTTTTTGTATTTAACTTTTACTCTTTTGGAAAATATGTTTATTGGAAGAACGTGTAAATAATTAAAATCACATAAAATAACTTTAAATTGAGTACGACGAAGGGGCAAGAGGGCGTCATCGTCAGGCTAAGAGCAAAA
This sequence comes from Cydia splendana, assembly GCF_910591565.1. Classification (NCBI taxonomy): domain Eukaryota; kingdom Metazoa; phylum Arthropoda; class Insecta; order Lepidoptera; family Tortricidae; genus Cydia; species Cydia splendana. The sequence goes on from NC_085968.1 coordinate 5,206,945, forward strand.
ATCTGAAAACGAGTAAAATAATAATTATGTACCAATTGCGTGCGAATGCGAACGTCTATAAATCCTGGTAGAGTTGGGAATGTGAACGTGATCTTGCAATAAAATTTGGTATAGATGTTTTTAAGTTTTCTTCATAATTATCAAGGTAAAGTAAGAAACAATGTAGGACCATCAAAATGTATGTAATAAGAGTTATGGTTATACCTTATGCATATTTGATAGGTTACAACCTTGGTTTATCGCAATATAAGTATGAATAATATCGGTACCTATGCCTTGTAATTTCTAAACAATCGTTTAGTTCCTAAATATCCTTTGTTTTGTTCTTATTAAATAACACGAGTGCAAAAAGGCCGAACCGAATGTGGCGCGCACCGCGCACCCTTTTGTTCTTAACCGTCGCCGTGTCGCCAGTGTCTGACCCTTGCGAAATATTCTTTGTTCGGCATAACTGCCAGCCCTTATGGCCGATAAGAATGGTATTGGTTGACATAGTTTGATAATCATACTGGAACAAATTTAGGATAAGATAAAAATAAACACGTGAAATATATTTGGTTATATACTTTCATCCCTTTTTACCTGACCCAAAGAATGAATACGACAATCTAATCAGTCCACTTTTAAGTATGTCGGAAACAACTGTGGGCACGGGCGCGTTGCATTTATATTAAACGTGGGCGAGGGACAGTTTTACTTCATACAGGATTTGAATATTATGCGAAACGCCCTCTTGCGCCTTCGACGTACTCAATTTAAAGTTGTTTTATGTGATTTTAATTATTTACAGACTTACACGTTCTTCCAATAAACATATTTTCCAAAAGAATAAAAGTTAAATACAAAAAAAGAAGTGTACGAATAGCACCTGATGCCGCTCTGATAGTGTTATTACAATCCCGCTAGCGTGGGTGTTTAAGCAATCGAGCCAACCAGCGTAACATGACCGAGCGATGTACTACCCGAGCGTAATTGGAATGCGAGCCTATGCTGGTTAGTCCGAGCAATTAGCCCATCCGAAGCGCGCCCTAAGCGCTTTTAATAACAACCATGCCCTTTAGTTATTTAGCCTGAGTACAAATTATGAATACCTACATATTCCAGGTTTGCGTCGTGTTATAGTAGAACGAAATGAAGTAGCGGTTAATAATAAAACGAAATCAGTTCTGTCGGTATTTGACTGATTTGTTTGTTCGTTTGTATAAATATGTAATTCAATTTACAGTTAAAAAGATACATTTAGTCAGGATAATAAGTTAATTTCTACTTAACTAGAATGAGACTCTTCTATTTTAGTTTTTACACTAATACCGGTAAAACTGATTTAATATTTTTGATCACTTTTAAAGCAGTTTACTGAATCACTAATATAACTGACACATAATTATTTATTACAGCACGCTACATTTATACTATACTATTTATACTGTTTTTATTAGTATTGAATTCTAACAATATTTTGGTGGTAACTACTGGGAATAAAAATTCCCACCTTTTACCAGTGGTATTCCCAGTAGTTACCACCAAGCCGAGATGGTGGTAACTAGTGGGATTTTTTTTTCCCAGTAGTTACCAGTGGTAAAAGGTGGGAAAAAATTCCCAGTAGTTACCACTGGTAAGAACTTGGTGGTAACTAGAGGGAATAACCCAACAAAAATCAACCTTATCCTGGTACTAATACGGTTCACTATAGCTATGAATTTGTAGCACTTAGTAATTAGTGAGTTTTGGTTGTCACCTGACGATTTGGAAAAGTACTTCAGAGTATTTCATCCGCTACTATTGATGCTGTTTTGGGTTAATTTTAGTACGACACGGATATCAAATAACGCCTCCCTCTTTGCATCCCAGACGCCGCGGCAGCAGAGATCCCCGCGAAGTCCACCGTCGCCTTCGGTGATGATGGGTTCTTTGACCACTTTTTAGACTATTTATTGTCGTCGGTAATCAGTACCGTCTTGGCACACGGGGCCCGTGCCCAGAGCCCCCATCCTCAGGGGGGCCCGAAGGACCGACAGTAGCGTTATATTTAATTACCTATAAAAAAAACTTTTACAAAAAAAAAGTAAACCGACTTCAAAAAGGATAAAATAAAATATTATCCGTTTTTAAGTATATGCGTTACCAACTGATATGTTTGAAGTCGGTGCCAAGACAAATTTGAAGGATAACAATGATTTTCTAGGGCGATTTGATAAGAATGTGGCTATATGTATGTACGTTGGATTGCCTTACACGACAGCAATGATCATACTTTCTGTAGATACCTAAGAACACACTGTCAATTCACCTTGGCGGAGTTCGTACCATGTTTGTCCGTACTAGTATAAAACTAATGCGATTGCCGACATGTTTTTTAAAGAGCAATTTTTACTAATTTTCTAACTAGCCATAGTAAGTACTCAGGTGTGGGATTGGGAGTATTGGGACTGAGTTATTTCCCGTCTCGTATCCAGAGAACTGATTTCAAAATATAAACAATTCAAGGACCATCTACAGGGCTTTAACTTTTTACCTGCATCGCAAATTTCACCAGTTAACATGGCAGTTGTTTAGCCGAAAAGGTGACAAAGAGACAGACAAAATTACTTTCACCATTATAATATTAGTACAGTTGTAATATGATTTATAGACATAAAGCTGATTATTTTTGACCGGTATTATTAATATTTCTCTTGGCACCGACTTCAAACATATCAGTTGGTAACGCATATACTTAAAAAACGGATAATATTTTATTTTATCCTTTTTGAAGTCGGTTTACTTTATTTTGTAAAAAAAATTATTTTTCCATTTTTAGTTTTAAGGCATTGTTAAATGCTTATGAGTGACGCGTGACGCATGAATGAAAAGCATAATAATGCGTATCACTAAATTCGAAATCATTCCTGTCACTGCACAAACACAAAATCCACCCTCCGCCCCGTGAGTCTCCGTCACTGACTCAATCCCTCAACCCCCCGATCACTCAACCTCACAGCACATCAATCCCTGATCACGGAACCCCTCGACCCTGAAGCCTGAACCACCAACCAACTGACATATTCGCTAGCGTGTGCATAACTTTCTATGCGTCTCGCTCGTACTAGCATCCTATTAGTGCGAGCGAGATTATAGAAAGTAAGTTACGAAGACGTTAGCGAATATGTAGTGTCAAACTCGTGGTAAGGCTACAGTTGAACTTCATCAAATTGGTGATTTTCGGGAGGAAATGCTTGAGTTATTATAGAAAACAATGATGTCGCCATACTCGTGCCTTTAAAAATTGAGGAGTTCCCTCATTTCCTTATGAATTCCGTCATCAGTTTAGAACCAACAACATTATGGGAACACCTTGGAGGTAACTTCGTTCAAACAAAAAAAGAATTACTAAAATCGGACCAGGGGTTCTGGAGTAATCTACATTTATAAAATCATCATGATTATCATCAACAATCATCATCATCAGGTCCACCCCATCAAATTAGTGGTTTTCAAGAGGAAATGCTTGATTTGCTTAAGACAATACCCAAATCACCATACATGTGCCTTTAAAAATTGAGGAGTTCCCTCAATTCTTCATGGATCCCATCATCAGGTCCACCCCATCAAATTAGTGGTTTTCAAGAGGAAATGCTTGATTTGCTTAAGACAATACCCAAATCACCATACATGTGCCTCTAAAAATTGAGGAGTTCCCTCAATTCTTCATAGATCCCATCATCAGATCAGCACCAGATTAATGTGGGACGTCCTTGGAGGCAGTTCCCTTCAAACAAAAAAAAAATTGCTCAAATGGGACCACGGGTCTTGAAGTAATCGCTGAACGTCCTACATTTTAAGATATCGCCCTGATTAACATCAAAACAATCATCATCATCAGGTCAACTTCATCAAATTGGTGGTATTCGAGAGAAAATGCTCGAGTTGCTTAAGAAAACACCCAAATTACCATACATGTGCATTTAAAAATTGAGGAGTTCCCTCAATTCCTCATGGATCCCATCATCAGAACAGCACCAGATTTATGTGGGACCACCTTGGAAGTACCTTCTAATGAACAAAAAAAAATAGTCAAATCGGCCCACGGGTCTCGGAGTAATCGGTGAACATACATAAAAAAAAAAAAAACATAGCCACAACCGAATACAGAACTTCCTCCTTCTATGAAATTGAAGTCGGTTAAAAATAGAAGATCATAGTAGAAAAATATCAGTTTAATTCGCTTTCTTTACTTACTTTCCAAAAGGGCCCCAAATTCTTATGTGCCCGAGGGCCCCAACATAGTTTAAGACTGCCCTGTCGGTAATACCATACGGGGTTGGAATGGGAAAGGTTTACATATGTATACATTCTAGAATGTTCATAATATAATTCTATGTGGTCGAAGCTTTTTAGTACAATTACAAAAATCTAATACCTTTAAACGAGCAATTCTTGTTTATTTATATAGAGGTATATTTCGGGGATCTCGGAAACGGCTCTAACGATTTTGATGAAATTTGCTACATAGGGATTTTCGGGGGCGATAAATCGATCTAGCTAGGTCTTATCTCTGGGAAAACGCGCATTTTTTAGTTTTTTATAAGTTTTCCGAGCAAAGCTCGATCGGTCTCCCAGATATTTATACTTGTTGTGTAAATGTAATAAAGTCATAATCATTAATCATTATACAGTATAGGTAGGTACTTTTATCGCGTTAGTGTTTTTAGCGTTAAAGTTAATAGATTAAAAATACTTACACTACTATAACACTAACGTAACATTAGTAACTATACACTTAGTTTTAGATATTTTGACAATGTGATGTTTTTGTATCTATAGTTAATTTGATTTTTAGACATTTTGGGAAATGGTATAATTGAAAATTCATCAAAATATGATCAAGCAAGTTTTTGACATTTTGGGAAATGGTAGAATTGAAAATTTATCAAAACGTGATAGAGTCTAAATGAATTATAGTCATATTAAGAATACGGTAATTTAAGAAGTAGGCGTAAGTCATTTCGAGCTTCAGACATTATGAGAATAATCTGTTTTGATCTTCTGATATTCTAGGAACACGTTATTATAATAATATTTGGCTGCAACGAACCGGAATCGACATAAACTGGTTCTTTAATGACAATGCTCTCGATTAAGATTTGAGAATATCCGCGATTAATTGCTCCTTTATTTATCCAAAGTCGCCAGCTTCACATTTCATTAGCGTTCACGATGGTGTTCACGCTTGCCCTCGCGGCTCTCGCGATCTTCGCAACTCTGTACCTCCTCCGACTGTACCACACGGCGACTAATCGAGAATGCAGATCCCCGAAAACTCTGAAAGGAAAAACGGCCATCGTCACTGGAGGCACGACCGGCATGGGGCTAGAAATAGCCACAGACTTCGCTCGAAGAGGTGCCAGAGTTATCATCGCTTGCCCGTTCCCGCTAGAAGGGATGGATGCTCAAAGAATAATCGAAGAAAAAACCTGCAAAAAAGTTGTCTTTAAACTCCTCGACCTGGGCTCTTTGGAATCAGTCCGATCATTCGCCGCCGATATCCTGAAGAATGAAGATAGATTGGATCTATTAATGAACAATGCTGGCATCGGAATGCCTAAGAACTTTGAAACAAAGGACCGTTTGAATTTTATAATGCAGGTCAATTATTACGGGCATTTTTTACTGACGATACTGCTGCTCCCGCTTTTGAAGAAGACTGGAACGGCCGCGGAACCGGCCAGAGTGGTCAACACGTCGTCAAAACTGCATTATTTTGGGAGGGTCGATCTAAGCAATTCTGACATCAATTGGCTGAGCTTCTTCAGTTACTGCAACAGCAAATTCAGCCTGATACTCTTCTCCAGAGAGCTGACTAGGAGAATCAAAGGATCTCGTGTTGTGGTTCATAGCGTAGACCCTGGTACTGTCGGGACGGGTATCTACAATTGCGCTGGCATAATCTTAGGCGCCATCTGTCGATACTTGCTAATTTTCTGCAGCAAGACACCTAAAGTGGGAGCCCAGACGGCATTGCATGTAGCTTTAGATGATGAAATTGGTCAAACGAGCGGGGGATATTTCGTTAATTGCAGGCCAGCTCGTGCCATACCCTGGGCCTACAAGGACAAGAACGCCCGGAAACTGTGGGAAGAATCTATCACGCTCGTCAAACTTACTGATGACGAGGTGGAACAAAGTTTTAAATAATAAAAGTGCTTAAGAACAATGGAGTAGGTACTGCGGCATACAGTGTATTTTATAATATTTATCTTCAATCAATCAATACTTTATGTAAATATGGGTTAAAGGTGCGATCACATTAACACCAGCTACCGATAAATAAAATGGCTTTGTTATTTGAGCTCATGGATTTGTTATTATTATTAATAACATGAAAGTCAATTAATTTAATCATGATTTATGTTTCTGTTCTGCTTAAAATACAGTCAGTATCAAAAGTATCTACCATTTTCTAATACATAGCTTAACAAAAAGAGATATATGTATTTACCTACATATGATAAAAAACAACGAGTTGCAGTCCGGGAGTGCCGGCAGAAGTGAAAACTCAATGACATTGCAACTCAAAATATTAATAACAGCGCCATCTAGTGCAAAATGTCTGCAGAATTATGTATAATTGAGGTTAACGTCATCTAGCGTTATTTCGTCGCATTACTTGAAACCCCTAAGCACATCACTGTACTAGACTACACAGTACTAGAGTTATATTAGTACCAGTTTGAGGGAAACTCACTAGATGGCATTTAAATCAAAAAAGAAAAACTCAATGACTTCGTAACAGTGTCCGTCACACGTGACGTCACGTCTTACGTCTTAGGGGTTGTGCACAAATCACGCGAGGTGTTTTCGGCCCCCCCTCCCCCTTGGTGATATTTGGTGAGGTTTTTGGCTACCCCTCCTGCCCCACAAAACCTCACGTGTATTTTTTTGTTTTTTTTTCATTCGACCTAATTTTAAGATAAATAGTATTGTATATAGAAAATCTTGTTTATTTCTCTATTTTCGTTAAATAGACTCGCTACTTTGAAGTGCAGAGTGAAGATTTATATTTAACGAAACCGAGAAAAAGCTTAGTAGATATACTAATGTGGTAGGTTTTGTTTCTTAGTTTCGTTCACTGTAGAAAAATACACGTGAGGTCTCCTTATACCCCTCCTAACGTGATCTATCGTGCTTTTTTCGTGATCCCCCCACCCCCTATCGAACCTCGCGTGATTTGTACACAAGCCCTTACGCTCTCGCGAGTTTAACATTTTTTCCCCATCACAAATAGTGCTCAGCGCCGCTAAAGAAGTATTCACTTCAAAAACTAGACTGTGACAGACATATCTTTAAACGCGAATTGTAGAGATAAATCCCTATTTCGTCAGGTGACCAAAACTCACTAATTATGAAAAAATAATTAAAAAATCAACCTTATCTTGGTACTAATACGGTCCACTATAACTATGAACTTGTAGTACCTACTTAGTAATTAATGTAATTATGTAGTGAGTTTTGGTTGTCACCTAATGATTTGGAAAAGTACTTCAGAGTGTTTTATCCGCTACTATTGATGTTGACTGTATCATAAGCTATAAATAAAATAGGGTTATATTTAGTAACCGGCTATGACCTGACCGTCGCAAAAAAAAAGTAGTATGCGCCCTCTTATTTCTTGTATTATGTATACCTTAGTGATGTACCGACTATTGATTTGGCCGACTAATCGGCGCTCGGATGGCCGATTAGTCGATTCAGATTCGAAGTTCGGTTCAGATCACTTAAGAAACAATCGTTTTTCCCCCTGCGTCGCGCTATTCATTATAGTAACACAAAAAAATAAAATAAATAAAAAAATCTTAAGGCTATTCATACGGACATAAGAAAGCGACCACACGGTCAATAATTCGAACAAAAGTTGTCGTAAGCACCCTAAATAGGAATTTGGGTAAAATAGGTGAAAAGTTTATGATAAATATTTACTCTTTTATTTCTTTTTGCCCTGATTATCTATCACTTATAAAGTGCCGACTAATCGGCCATTTTTGCCGACTAATCGCCGACTACAAATGAGGCCGGATAGTCGGCTTTCCCGACTAGTCGGCGACTAGTTGGTACATCCCTAGTATACCTTCGTCCATTCAGTTTAGTGATCATTTGATCATTCTTTAACCTTATTGCAAATACATAAGATCTACCAATGGGCAAGTTGCGTGTTTCTGTTATGCACGAACCCGAACTGGGGGCCTGGCCAAGATAACATTCGTACAACGCCAAACGAAAAGAAAAAAATGTATCGGGGTGGGAGATACTACGAAAAGTCACGCGACTGTTTCCATACATTATTTAAGAATGACGCTTTCCATCAACGGTTGATTGTTATCTTGGCTAATTTCTACTGGTCATGTCATATTCAATTGCTGGATTGGCTGCATTTGCATTATTTTTGTTATTTTATGTTCTGAGATATTAGATGAGCAATTGGGACGTTTGTATATCGAAGGGCGGTATTCCACCTGTCCGATTTCTTTGTCCAATGTCATTGCGTCCCGCTCTATCATTAAAGCAAAATGTGAGAGGCAATTCCATTGCCACCTGCCCATTGCCATTTTAGATGAAGAGTTTGTTGAAGATCGTCTGTAAGTTTGGTCTTTTGACGTATTATTTCACTTTTAATTTCCTGTATTTTCCTTATATTTAATATACTTCTCTCTCTATCTCCATAGATCGTTGACAGATCGTTATAGCTTTACGTACTTTATTTGTGTATGTCCAAGTTTGGCTTCCGCTCCTGTGTAGGTATATAAAATCTATATTTATAATATACCAATCCCAGGTACCTAAAACCTTATTTTATTTGTTTTTATTTCGTAACCTTGAACGCTCATTGACGTAGGTAGGTAAGGTGAAATAGAAATATAAATTTTAGAAATAATTTATTTGCAGAAAAAGGGTACAATAATTATCTTAGGTTAAATGTACATTACATACAATCGTTTCACCTTTTTCAGCTGTTGATAAACAGCATGCAAATTTTTTATACATTGTTAATAATGAAATTACAATACAAATAATAACTATAAGGTACTTACAGGAGTCAAAACTGCAAGCATACATTATTTTAATTTTAATTTAATTTCAAGGCTAATACATTAGGCTAAAAATATAAAGAGCAAACAATAGTAAATTAAACATTATGTACTTAAAATAAATAACATTTTTTTTTTTTACTCATTATGAGCAATATAATCATTAATGGTGTAAAAGCAGTGATCAAGAAGCCATTTCCTTAGAGTTTTATTAAATTTATGGCCTTCGAGTGATTTTATTTGAATAGGCAAGTTATTGTAAATTTTTATACTCATGTTATAAGCATTTTTTCTGTATATGTCTGTCATACATCGTGGCTGGTGTAAGTTATCTTTGTATTGTGTTCTTGGGTTGAGTGAACACATATCTGTACGCTTTTGGAAATATTTTGGGTATTTCTTGGAAAAAATACAGATTTTCAGTATATACATACAAGCTAGAGGTAATATGTTCATCTGTTTAAATAGTGGTTTACAACTAGTTCCTATATGAGCATTTGCTATAGCACGCATGCATTTCTTTTGGAGTTTGAATACTCTTTCTACAACAACAGAGTTGCCCCATAGAATAAGCCCGTAATTGAGTTGCTTATGGCATATTCTAGATTAAGTAAGAATAACGAACGAATCAATATTACCTAACCTTTTAAACAATATATTTCCTGCCATGGTCTAATAAAACATGGTCTTCTATTCCCAGAGTGACACGGGCCTACGTCACAATAACATTGCCACTTTATTTCAACATAACATGTTACATGGGTACATTATACCTATGGTTAATAAGTTAAAATATTTCTTTATAATTTTATAATTTTCATTTATATGTATTTTATCTTAAATTTTACAATAACACGTCATTTTTAATTATTCGTTAGCAATATCTTCCGATTCACGAAAGAAATTTCAGACGTTCGGGTAATTCTGTTTACATTACTGGCAACACAGGATAGCGCTGTCACATTTGACAATTCGGATCTAGATAACTTCATGCCCTGACCGTCATCCTTGTCGAACGCGTGTTAATTGTTATTTCCTTCTCGCTCAGTGTCAGCAGTCGCAGTGTTTTCCAAACTTTTCACGTCGTAAGCTTGGTAATTAATGTGTAACTGTGAATTAGTTTTTCAAACGTTTGTCTTGTATAGATAAATAAAGTTTAATTTAATACATTAGATTTGTTTTATTTTACTTTGTTTCTACATGAATAACTTAAAATTAATGCCGTTAAAATAATTTTCACCGTTGGTTAAAATTCTCCCACATTTTAAAGTTTGAGAACCTGTAAACAGCATGATGACGTAGGCCCGTGTCAGTTAGGTCATACGCGAATCTCGGAATGGAGTACCAGGCGGAGTATATTATTATACCATGATTTCCTGCTTTCAAACTTAGGCAAAATAACATAGCAAGCTATATATACCTAGCCTTGACCTATAGTTCGTTTTTTTAGCATTCGAAAAAGACTACGCGATCTTGTCCTGTCTTTTAATTGAAAAACGCTTTTTAAAAATCAGTAACTACTTACGAAAACAAAAGAATTGAGTCCTTTTCAGAAAACTCATTTTATTACGAAAAAAAAATCAAAATGCGTCGCCTTCACGTGAAATTCATGGGTTAGTGGGTACACTAGGTACACCATTATACATAACAATACCGTTTATTTTCATTACTGCTACTAGTATGTAGACAAAATTGTTGACGGAGTCTTTATTCGAAGGCTCGAGTCCTTTTGAGCTGCGCTTAAAAACACTCAATAAAGGTCTCGACTCGTGACTTAACAGACTCAGAAGTTTTTTTAGCGCATGCAGTCTCGTAAAAACGAGTAGAGCTCTTCAAATTTAGACTCATTAGACTCGAGTTCCTACCAACACTATTAGGGCCTTTACACACACTTAATGCAAGGTCTGTGGAGGCCTTTAACGTTTAGTTTGTGCATATTTGTATTAATTAACCCTAATTTAGTATTATTTGTGCACAGAGCGATGACACCGAAGAGACGATGGCACTACTTCGCTGCGATTTGTGCCAAAAGCACTTCCCCAACCCCGCCGAGTGGGTACGCCACGTGCAGAGCACCCACACTGAAACAGGTGTGTACCTTTTTATCTCACACCACACCTTCACATTGTAGACTTAAGATTACTATTATCTTTCGGGCATGAAATGCGTCAGCATCGGAGGGCCTATCGTGATCACCGAAGTTCACAGATTGCAGGAATCTTTCTTTCTTACTCAAATTGAGGTGTAATTAAAGTGACAGAGAAAAATGCCCGCAATTTTGTTTGCGGTGGGCCCTGGGTTTTATTAGGTCAGAGGTCGGCAAACTTTTGACCAGAGTGAACCGCAGTGGAAATAATTCATTTCAGGAATCTCAAAGAGCTGCAAATGTTGTTTTACTTAGTCTATGTAGCTCCAAGTGTAAATATTTTGAGTGCCTTGAAGAGCCACAATTGTACCTTTTCAACGTCGGGGCCGCGGTTTGCCGAATTTAAATCAATACATTTTTGATTTGATCCTATTGAAAATAAGTTTATATTTTTAGGCCCTGAATAAACTCCAAATAATTAATACTATACAAATTCTCGTTCTCAAAATACCATTGCTGATCATGTTTAAAGCGGAAAATTTCTCTGTGAATGAAAATGTACCTATTGTATAACTAGTATAAATACTTAAGATTCCCCTTTTGTTATATTATGATTATTTCGGAAGGTGGTAATTTGAACACGATCTAACTGAAATGAGCAACATAGCTGAAATCTGATTGTTATGTACGTGGCTGATTCTCGACAAGCGAATAGTGAAAAGTTTACGTAAGTTACTTAATTACCTATTAACCACCGAGTACCCGCATCGCTCTCACCCCGCTACACATGATGATCACTTCAGTTATGTTTAATATTGGCTTTGCTTGTCGCTTAACAGCACTTTGCGACCCGAGGTGATGGCATGGAGGTCTCCCTGAATACTTGGAAGACTAAGGATGGATACTGAAAGAAATATTGCATGTAAAATGTTACTTGTCTTCAGAGTGGCTGGAAAACTCCTAACAAATTAAGGCCCAGTCCGCCCAGTTTTGATATATGACGAAGATCTGATGGCAACGACTTAAAAAAGTGGTTTCTCCAATACCTTGGGACCATAGCTAACCTACTAAACCTACCCCTACTAAAGACATGATCAAATTAGAATGTCACTGTTTCTACGTAATAAGGTGTTCTTTTATATATCATTATCATTAAACTGCTCATAAACTAAAACGCTCCTTGAGTTGAGTTTTAAAATAATAGTTACCGCGACAGTTCTATTTTAGTGTGCTTTTTGCTGACATTTTAAATTTTCTTTCAATATTAATCCGTAAAAAATATAACTGAAATCCTACTTCTGATATCATATGTAAATGTGACAACACCAGCATGCCATCATCTCTTCAAACATGATGTCCTAATAACCCTTTCTAAATGTATCGATGTCGGTTGTCTAGAATTGGCCATGTCAAACAACAGTGCCCCACCAAAACGTCACAATCGTTTCACAGAGGGCGCGCAAAACAAGACTTGCTCGCACTGCAAGAAAACCTTCCCGTCTCATGCCTCCATGCTCATACACATGAGGACGCATACAGGTTTGTATTACTTTATATTACTATGATAATATAGTCTGTCAAACAACTTTGTCAGTAGAAAAAGGCGCGAAATTCATATTTTCTATGGGACGATAACCCTTCGCGCCTACATTTTTTTAAAGTTGCCGCTTTTTACTACTGACAGAAATGGATTATAGGCATCTATAGTAGTCATTCAAATTAGCTATTTGTAATCGACGGAGGTAGGTATATACCTAACGTTTTATATTAAAAATAACAATGAGATAGAGTCTGTAGAACATTGACATTTTATTTAAATCAACCGTAGGTAGTATTGTTTTTGGGTGTTTTAGAGTTACACCATAAATCGTCTGCGATAGACGAAAATGCCAATGATGATGATGAGAGTTATATATACCATACCATACCCGTTATTTTAGTACATACCTATCTACCGTACTTTGCATATAAAAACATACTTACTTCTTATATGTAGTCGGTACTTTGTTGCTGTGTCGTCATGTAAAGCTATAAATCAGATGTCTCTACAAGAAATATAGGCAGTCTAAAATATAGGTAGTCTAAAGCTGTAAAAGTGGGTACATTTTAACCTCTTGACCACCACCGTCCGCTACAAACTACAAATAACGTATTCAGTTTAATGTTCTATTATTAAAAGTCACATAAAGTGGCGGGCGGCAAATGGTTGATAAGGAATTTCATTACAAACTGTACACATTTTCAATATTTTCTTTTATGTGAACAATGCTTATTTTCAAAACCTTTCAGGTGAGCGTCCGTTCGTATGCGGGCTGTGCAACAAAGGTTTCAACGTGAAGTCCAACTTGCTGCGGCATCTCCGCACGCTACACGACCAGATCATCAGCCCCGCGCTCGTCGAGGGCGAGGCCGACGACGAGACCGAGGGCCCGAGCGAGGTACCGTATTTCCCTATTTAACTATCCTAAATAGAGTAAAAACTGTCAATTGCTTGTTATATTAGGGGATCCTGAATATGATGATATGCTTTAAATTGACGTCGAGAAAGTTGTTCTAGAGAGCCGAAATATTAAAAATGCACAGTAGTCAAGAGTTCTGGCTAAAGCACCGTAACGCAACAGTTATCGCCAACGAGTTGTTTTGCTAATCTTACTTAGTATGTATATCAATTGGTTCGGTTTCTCGAGCGGTTAATAGTAGTTAACCGTATACCGTTGTGTATAGTTAACCGTTGGAAGCAGACCACTCAAAGGGACCAATTGCCGCGAATTACGAGTAATTTGGGACGGGTCAAAATGAAGCTCGTGTATGCGTATCGATAACTGTGTTATCTATTCTGTGGTCAAACCTGTGGCTCGAGGAGCCACGGGGTAGTGATAGGCGATCCATTTCAATCTTGTAGTACAGTATCCTAATGTATGGTAATGTTTGTTGCAGGTGAAGCGCGAGTCCTGAGGCCGCGGGGGGGCGGGGCGGCGAGGCCGGCGCGCGGTGCTGCCGCGCAAGCAGAGCTACTCGCTGTTCCTCAAGCAGCGCGCCGTGCTCTTCTCCGCCAAGAAGTGGAAGCAGTAGCCGGGACCCGAGCCACGACACGAGTGCCGCCGGACCGGTGTGGGGGTAACGATTGCTTGACTTTTTGTGAATTGACGCCGTTATGATAAATTAAAGACTACTTGCTAATAGAAAAACCTCAATTTTATTGAGGATGAAAATCCAATTACAATAGTTTAAACTCCATCGCTGAATTATCGGTCCTACTCGCACGATGATTCAGGCCAGCTTTAAGGAATCGATCAATATCAAATGAGGAGTGTCTTTTCACAAGGGCTTATTTCTCTATGGAAACCATACAAAAATAAGCCCTTTTGAAAAGATACTCCTCAAATAGTTACAAATCGTGTCCAATCTACAGTTATTGCGATTCCGCTGATGTGAAAGTAAACATGAAAATTTTCCTGCAGCTAAGTATGATATTCATCTTGATTAAGATTGAGCATTTACTATTGCTTACTTTAAATGTTCAAACAAAAATCGGCGTCACATTTGAAGCAAGTTGTCTTGTCAAGTTACCCAATACCGGCCCGGACGAGACTTCATTTTGATTTCTATCTCTCTGAGTTTGTTATCAAAATTCGTAGCGTCGCGGTCATCTGAACTACGCTCCGTTCCGCCCTCCTTGTGTTTACCATTATTTATATAAGAGTGTATCGTTTCTTTAATCCTAGTCTTATGTATTATGTACCATACACAGATTTAGGTTGAAAGTTAAGGAGTTAGAATATTATATTATTAAAAGTCGAAATTTGCCTCCAACTGCTTTCTTTCGGGAACAGGATATATATTTTATTTTTCAATCTGTGTTATGCTTATTGTACGACTTTGTAAGTTTAATATGGTCTAGTCACGTTGCCATTTAAGAGCTATTTTGTGATTCAATAATTCCGCCTTCGCTAGTAACATTCCCGTAAAATAGATTACTATACTTATAATGTATTTGATATATGGAAATGAAAGAAATACACAGTGAATGTTATTGTCTAATAAGGCGGGTCCACACAGAACGAGTCGCCTCGCGTGGAAATTGCCGCGCGAAGCAGCTCGGTCGGTGGAGACGTGCCTCGCCAAGGCAATGCGCCGTTCTGTGTAGATCCGCCTATTAAAACATAGGTTTATAAAATTATCATTGTGATTAAATTTATTTAATCTGATGATGATTATATACGTTTGAAGAACATCTCATTATTGCATGAAATTGTACATTTTCCCTAAGAATTCACAGATTTTACCGCGTTGGCTAGTACATAAAGACCAAAGGCATTTGTAGATGTAATATTATTTAAAACTTAAGGTTTAGAACCTGCTAAATTATTGAATAGACGTAAGTTTTACATTCCATTTGTGTTAGAATGATTTTATGTTGTGAGCTTTCTGTAATAATAAGTATGGATTTCTTAGTCATATTTCAGATTAAATACTCATGTGAAACATGGACATGATTTGAGATACTGTGTAGTATTTGATATATGATGGAATGTCAATATAAATTTTCCTAAAAATAATCTTGTGTTTTATTTAAATTTGATCGTCACATAACATTTGCTTAAGCTGAGGGCCAAGGCCAGACCTTTGACTCTTCTGTTTCCTTTCTGACGGATTGTTTAACCTTTTGAACGCCAAACGGCGCATCCATTTGCCGTGCCACTGACGCCACGGGGGTAAAATTTACTTTGTGAATAAATAATGCCAACCTAAAGTGGGGTGTTTTTCAATAGATTTTCATCAAAAAACGATCGACGTCAAATGCCGTCTTTGGCGTCGTTGTCACGATTTTGCATTGACGTCAATTGCCGTCTGTGGCGTTCAAAAGGTTAATGTAACGTTACGTTTTCATGTTCCGGACAGTTTGTAAATGCCTGGCTTATATATCATGGTTATAATTATGTAATATTGTTCTTGGAAGTATGATTGGACGTAGCAAATTATACTCAAAAATGGTTTATGGAATTACGTATATTGTGCAACATAGTACAAAAACAGCATAATTTATATCAGTCGTGACAATACTTGCGCGAGTCCCGCTCATTTTAGCAGTCTAGCTAACAAATCTGGAAAGTTAGGTCATACCCACAATTATATTTAACTTTAACTCGCTAAATGAAGAAATGGGCCAGCTACTTTCAAACTTCTATAGCCAGAAAATGTAATTAACTAAATTTATTCTCGAAATTGACAATCACAAAGACATGATAACAGTAACTGATGCTGTATAAAACCTAAATTAATAGTGTGGATTAACATTAGCATTATACTTAACAGGCGGGTCTACACAGAACGAGCCGCCTCGCGAGGAAATTGCCGCGCGAAGCACCTCGGTCTGTGTAGACGTGCCTCGGCCGTAATGCCTCGGACGAGGCTTCGCGCGGCAAATTCCTCGCGAGGCGACTCGTTCTGTGTGGACCCGCCTAATGGCGATTAGTCTAGCTGTCTTCCTCCTCGATCTTGGGCGCGAGATAGTAGCGGATGTGGCCGATGTCTTGGATGCGGTATTCCACCACCAACGGGACGTCAGCAGACATGGACAGTTGGACCTGTGCAAAATTGAGTACTGTAAATCACTACACCTTATAAAACAAAGTCCCCCGCCGCGTCTGTCTGTTTGTATGTTTGTTCGCGATAAACTCAACTACTGAACGGATTTTCATGCGCACACATCAATAGAGTGATTCTTGAGGAGGGTTTAGGTGTATAATTTGTTAACCCCTGCGAAGCCGCGGCGGGTCGCTTGTGATTGGATAAGAATAGTGTCATGGTCGCTCAGAATAGGTCTCATAAGATCATAAGTTACTTAGAGGCGACTGCGAACGGCAGAACGCAGCCAGAGATGCTCACTAAGGTAGAACAACAATTTGGTTTAGATCGCAGGGGACCGTTGGCCGTTATGTTAACTTTTTATAAACTTGGGCGCGTGAAAGACATCATAAAATTGAGCGCGCTTATGGTAGTGTAAAACGTAAGTGCTAAGGCTGTTACGTTTGGCAGTCTATTATGCCATGACTAGACTGTAAAGCACACGTCGGACGCGCCACCATTGCATCATTTTGTTGTGAAATAGATAAATCACACCAGTCTGTCCAAAAGAGGTAAATACCTGCGGGCTCAGCGACGTGGCCTTGGTGAAGTAGTTGAGGTACTGGCACGCGAACGTGAGGGTGACGGGCTCGTCCATCTCGATAACCACAGCTTCCTCCTCCTTGTCGACGGATGCGGTCTGCGCCAGCTTGATGTTGGCGGAGCCGATGTCACCCGTCGATGAGAACTTCACACCTGAGGTTGGAAAAGTTTATATAAAGATGGAGGTACAAAGTAAGTGTGTTGTAAATATCATGATTTAGAGATTTCAGAGTTTACAGCAAAAGGGATGGAATTAAACAGGTACAGAGACAAGAATCGGACATAAAGAACCATTGCCGGGAAGATTTTTCTCTGTATTAGTGTGTTAAAAATAATTCGATAATTACCTGTTTTGTTTCCTATTATTCTCATAGTATGTATGTAAATTAACAAAAAAGATATTTCAGAATAGTTATAATAATATTTAAAAACTTTGCATTACATATAAAATATAGTAAATTGTGTTTTGTTTAAGATACTGCTTACAATGAATATTTGCCTTCATATGTGCTCTCTCTCTTTCTCCTGAAGGCTGATTTTCAATATATAACACAAAAAGAAGTCTCTTACAATCATATTTTTACGACAGGGTTTTATCTGTATTACATTACAGGCTTTTAAAAGGGCCCACTGGACTCGCAACCTGTTAATATTAGTTAAATATAGAAATTCTTACCCTCCTTGGTGCAAGATATGACCATGGACTCGCCGAACTGGGAGAGGTCCCGGCAGATCCGCGCGAACTCCCCACTGGGCAGGCGGATTGTGCAGCTGTACTCAGTCTCGGGAATACCTGTATCATATTACATTTTATTAAACTGGGAAATTATGAATTGGGAAGTCGGTAGTTTAGGTGAAATTACCCAAATTGGTATTTAATATTATATTTACTTTTAATTCTAGGAAAAGCATACATTTTGATATCAGCCGTTCGTATAAAAATATAACTGTAGTACACACAGTAACACTCCTGACTATACATCAGTGGACCTTATTACAAAAGGCATAAGGTCCACCGATGTACAGTTAACAGTGTGGGCGACTGTACAATGAAAGCAAAAAATGAAATGAAAGTGTAATGCCGGGGCCACACCGGCCACACTAACGGGAAACTCCGTTAATTATCGCGATAATCCCAGTGTGGCAGTATGAAGTGTCAATTATCGCGATAATCAACGGCGTTTCCGGTTAGTGTGGCCCCGGCATAAGTTACGTTAATACGTTAATTAGACGCGCAATTTGAAACAAACACGAGTCTGCATCAATAAATGAAAATCTTAACTCTAATAAAGTGAAAACAGGAGGGCACACATTTTAAATCTTTCTCTTTTATCTTCATACAACTTACCTAAATGTTCAAGGTCCAAATTCATAAGTTTCATTTCATAATCTGAGACTTTTTCCTGGTTGGGGCTCTCAAAGACAAATGTGACTGTGTCCGCATTGTCTTGCGCCTTCATGGTCACTGTGTCTTTGTCGCCTGCACATTTGAGGATCTTGGACATGCTGTGGAAAATAAAGTATAATATTTATTTAATTATAATTAGTATTTGATGCTGCTATTCTTTTTCTTCCTTGAAACTGGTTCAAATTATGTACATTAAAAAAAAATCTAGTTTGGATCTAAAAGTAAAATCTGAAATTTAAATTGAATGCTTATTACTCTACTGACAATATACTCATAAATCTGTAATCATGGGATAAGATCTAATTGAAATTGAATTAATAGTCAGTTATAATTCTAAGCGCCACTTGCACCATCCCACTAACCCGGGGTTAACCGGTTAAACCTACAGTTACACTGGGTTAAACTGTTAACAGCTAACCCCGGTTTAGCACAGAATAAATAATACTACTAGGTACAGAAGACTCACCTCTAACAAAACGAGTCTGTTACGATCAGGACAGATATGGCCGCTAGGTGGCGACAGCGCCACGCGCGGCTTATGGCTAGCCACCAAAATTGGTGTGGAACGGATGTACTTTTAGCTACCTGTTGCAAAGCGACGAAATCGCAGAGTGAGCCACGCCTGGGTTTAGTGGGATGGTGCAAGTGGCACTAAGATCTCTAAAATGATGTATGCCAGTTGAAGGGTTAAGAACAATTTGATGATTAAATTTTTTAATGTTATATACTTACCTCCCCAGATTCATGCCCATGGAAATGTTTCTGTCGCATCTGTATTTGTCGAAGCCATCGGCACGGAGAGTGAGGGACACCAGAGACACATGGGAGTTGTCCATGGCCTAATAGAATACAAAATTTATAAACCAGCTGTTACTTTTCAAAATCCTAATGTGGTGCAGTCAGCATCAAAATAGACAGTGATGAGGTGATGACCAAAAGCATTAAAACACACCTTTGTAAAGTAACCATAGAAATAAAAGATGTGTTCTAATATTTAGCCATTCTAGGCTACAATTTCTAGCTGTCATATCTATTTCATTCTGACTGTAATTTCATAATTTTCAGTCATTATAATAATGGTGTAACAGGTGTTAACATGGAAGTTAACAGCTATGGTTTGCAACCGCTGATCTAAATTGTCTAGGTGCAGTTAACTATAAGACTTTGAGACCAAATGTGGTTATTTATTGGGATCATGCAAAAGATTATCAAAGAGATACTGAATACAGTTTCATTTAGGTCATGAAAGAAATAGTTCTTTAAAAGTATATGAGAACTTAGGCTATGTTAATCCATAAACAGACAAAGGAATTTACCTGTAACTGAATTCCATTGTCATCGCAGTCAAACGTGGCTTGTGTTAGCAGATCTTTGATGGCTTCCAGCACCTTCTTGAGGATTGAGCTTCGGAGTAAACGTGCCTCGAACATTGTTACCTAGTAATGAGATAACACAATTAATTTACACTATACTTTCGAATGTAGCATTTCTTTAAGTTAATCGCGTAAGTTTGAAACTAGTGGTTCAACTACAAGCGTCGGTAACAAAGAAAACATGGCACGTAGCGAGCAACGCAAGTAACGGAATTTGTAAGTTAGTTCACTGTTTCCAATGCACCAAAGCATGTACACATATGTTGAGGATTATATTGCACAAGAATACTCACGTTTTACAGAAAATTTGCGGGATTGCGACAAGAACAAATGCCTTGAAACTAAATAAATGACGCTGGGTGCTGACCTCACGAGCTTTGTGACAGCCGGTGGAGGGAAAAAATGGCGCGAAATGAAAGTGACAGTTATAAACGTCAATCATGTAGCTATTGGCGCGTGGTCTAGCTTCCGCGTTTTAAAAAGTGACTCGAATAGTACTAGTTTTTTAGGGTTCCGTACCCAAAGGGTAAAACAGGACCCTATTACTAAGACTTCGCTGTCCGTCCGTCCGTCTGTCACCAGGCTGTATCTCACGAACCGTGATAGCTAGACAGTTGAAATTTTCACAGATGATGTATTTCTGTTGCCGCTATAACAACAAATACTAAAAACAGAATAAAATAAAGATTTAAATGGGGCTCCCATACAACAAACGTGATTTTTGACCAAAGTTAAGCAACGTCGGGAGTGGTCAGTATTTGGATGGGTGACCGTTTTTTTTTTTTGCTTTTTTTTTGGTTTTTTTTTTGCATCATGGTACGGAACCCTTCGTGCGCGAGTCCGGCTCGCACTTGCCCGGTTTTTATATTTAAATGTTTAGTTAGTAATGTTGGCAAACCTGTCTGTTGAACAAGAGCGGCGAAATTTGAAATTATTGAGTGCACTGAATGACTGAAATACTTGAACGCAATAATTTATTAGAAATGGGCTCCTTTTTACATCAAAATTATTTGGACAACGAGCACAGGGTTAAGCCCTTGCTACACAGTCGCCGACAAGCCTTCTAACCGCCTGACCTTGGTCAGTTTTGGTCAAATTTTGTTGGAAACAACTGTCTACACGGTCCGGGACGGACCAAGGCCACGTGGTCTGAAGGCTTGTCGGCGACCGTGTAGCAAGGGCTGTATCCAGACGAGACTGATCAAATCGGTCAATTTGATCAGAAATTAAATTGGCGTCAATCTCCAATTTTACATTTATGATGAAATTAGAGGCCTCTAAATTGAAAAAAATGCTCCAGTACAAAAATACTGGCCTCACAAACTGGTATTCTTGCTTCCGCACCTCATTTTATCGGTAATATCGGTCATTATCGGAGGGCAATTTAATCAGATTGGCGAACAATTTACTAATATGGATACGCCTTTAGCAGCAAAAAAGTACATTATAATTAAAAATAAATGCTATTAACATTTTCAAATTTCATAAGAAATATAAGAATCATAAGCAATGATTGCAATGAAACACAAGATTTGGAAGTATAATAACATTTTATTTTCCCTTTAAATTACACCAACAACTTAACCTAGACCAAGGACTATAACCTTAGGTTAGCATAAAAAAGGTTTAGGCTTGCCTAAGCTTAGAATAAAAAAAGTGGAAAAATTACTGTGTTGGGTGTTGGTGTGGGTTGGGTGTCTTGGGTAATTTTTCCACTTTTAAATTTATTCTAAGCTTAATAGCATCGTACGCAGACATCTCTGCTTGTTAAAAATAAATAAAACTTAACCTAATTTAACAGCCTATTGCTACATGATAGAAATGTTAGCAAGACAACTGAACCACTTGTTCCTGAGCTGGATAAGGTGGCAAAGTCAAATTATATTTTGAAACAATTCCTGGTGGCAGAAATCTGCCCCCAAGATAATGTTTTGCATCCTGCAGAAATTCTGGTTTTGCACAAAGCTTTGGAGCTGATAAAGAGATCAGAAGAGATGGTTTTAATGCTGGTTCATTGCCTGGTCCAGTTTCAACATCCCATCCGCTTGGAATATCTACACTGTAAAATAAAATACCATGTTAGTAAAAAAGAATAGTAAAAAAGAAAAATTACTAGTCTATTTTTTGATCAAATCTGCTTGTACATATTGTATTTTATGAAATATAATGTTCACCAATTCAATTCACCAATTGAGATCAGTGCAAATTATATTTATTCAACTGTAGAAGAACAAAAAGTTGGTCAATAGGAATAAAAAAGATAAATACCTGCAAACTGGTAGTCCTGCATTAATCAAAGCATCCAGTGCAGGTTTCAACTGCTCTCTGACTGGCGGTTTAAAACTAAATCCAAACAGTGCATCTACAAGTACTTTGTAACTTTGTTTTAACTCTGTTACTGGTGGTAAATTATCAACAATTTGCACATTAAATTGCTTGCACTGTTCTAGTAAGTTCTCATAGAGGGGCTTGGGTGTGCGTTTAGGGTAGTGGACTGCCACTGAGTATCCAAACAGAGCCATGTGGCGGGCTGCCACCAAGCCATCACCTCCGTTGTTGCCTGGGCCACAGATTATTAGGGCAGATTGATGACTGAAAAAAGTAAGTACACAAATTTTTACATTTGTTCTTGAATAATAAATAAATAAGTAAGACTTTCTTCTTCTCAAAGAGAAAAAAAACTTGTATTTATTATAATCCTACCTGCATTCCAAAATAAACTTAATAAAATTATGATTCTTCAACAGTGGTATAAATAATTGTAACTAGCTAGGTAAAATACAAAATAAAATAGTAGACTTTATAAGAAAGGACAAAAAAACAAGGTTTACGTTTGAGGCGGATAGACTTTTGCCACTGCTGTCGCCACGCTCAATCCAGCCAGCTCCATCAACTGGTCAACGCTGAATTTGTACTCATTGAATAAGTCCTGGTCCAGCGCCGCTGCGTTAGACTGCGTGAGGTAGCTCACCCGGCCGCTACTGCATTGTTTCACACCCGTCATCCCGTTACCCCACACGCTGGCTGCCCGCAACTAAAATTATCAGATTATTAACAAATGTACTTGTAATGATATCGAATTGTATTGGTTATTTACTTATTTCTTCGAGCAACACCGGCTTCCGACACATCGGAAGGGAGGGGCCCAAGCGATATCTTTCATTTCATTTTTCGCGCGGGGGGGGGGCGTGCACAGTCGCACTTGTCACACCTACACATACAAACACAAAATATACAACATACAAAATCCAATCTGTAATGACGACACAAATACATAGCAATAACACACTACACATCTTTCACACCTCGATCTGTTTTTGTGTACCAAAGAGAATATAATCACTACGTTTTAAGAGACGGGACTTCCATACTAGCGATTTGATTAGTCTGTGTGTATGTTTGGTTATCCAATCATTACCAACATGTACGACAAAGAACTGTCAAAGAACAATAGTACCAACATAACAGACTTACATAGTGTAGTATCCTACACGCTTGCGTATTTTATCGATATCGATAAAATGGGTATGGTTGAAACATAGGCTCCTCGTCAACAAATTTCGTACTCAGGTTAGGATCGAGTCCACATTTAAGTCGTACGTTATTTAAAGTGTTCTTTGAGTGGACTAATAGGTACATGGTTGGACTTAAATGTGGACCAGAAATATTTTGGAGGATGGAGCAAAATGACATATTATTTACGGCGAGGGCGTACATAGAATTCTGAACGAAGCGATGAATTCGAAAGTATGATTTAAGCTAAAAATATATGCAGAAAAATAAACGTCCTATAGAACTAAAGTGTTTCTTTGATCCCTCCTAACAGGGAAGAAAAGTAACACTTTGATCCCTCCTAGCAGAGAAGAAAAACCCCTTTTTTCGAATAGTTGATGTGAAAAGGGCTTGTTTTTCTCGCTAGGAGGGATCAAAGTGGCACTATTCTTCCCTGCTAGGAGCAGGAGCATATTTTTTAAGGTTAAATAATATTTTAGAATATAATAATTTCCTCATTGGTGATGTTAAAAGTTGTATGTGCCATAGGTAGCAACATTATTTCCATCTTGGGCATAAACACTTGAATCCCTTACTACGCTCAAGATTCTATTTTAGAATCCTGTTTCGTTCAGGATTCAATGTACGAACGCGTTGTAAATATGCCATTTTGAATTTGAATTATGAAATAAAAATATGTAATCGAATTTTATTGCGTATAATTATTAAAAAATGATTCTTATGTACAATAAAAACTTTGAAAATAAATCCCTCCGACTAGTCAACGGGTAAATTAGACCGGGAGATAGTGACACATTTTACTGGGTCATTTGTACCAGTATGGCGGTTCGTCAGGGGTCTAAGCATGTAATGAAGGAAAGAAAAATGATGGTCATAGCGCTGGTACCGGCGGCCCAATCGCGTGGGCGTTAGTCGAACGTGTCGGATAAAATACGAGTGTCGAACGATTTGTTCCACAAAAATCCTCGTATTTTCCGATAGTCCATAAAAAAGAAGTAGGCGGTAGCGTAATGCCATACTTCTCCGGTGTGACTTACAGCCCGCCATACTGAGGCGAACACATTAATTAAAAAAAAACAATTCAACCATTTGTGCCAAGCTAATTTTTGCACAGGTGATCATCGTCGAACAGCCATTCATGGACATCACCATGCCATACTCTTCGGACGGTTCCAAATGGCCGCCATACCGCCGCAAGGGAGTTAATTTTTTTTTTGTTAAACGATTTGTACCAGTATTGCATTTAAATTTTTGGAAAGTATTTGATAAAATGTGACCGTTATTATAATTGCCATACTTATAGTAGGGGGATAAAGTGCTGCCATACTTGAAAAACTTATTTAATCGCCACGTTTCAAAAATACGACTATGTATACGTAAAATATTTTTTTACAGCATGGCATCATCATATTCTGTTTGTTTGGATACAATTGTACCTAAAAAAATATATTTCAGATTATAACTACGGGGCGGACGACTGTGAGACTTAAAACAAAAAACAGTTTTTTGACGATTTGTACCAGTATGGCATTTGGATTTTTGGAAATTATATGATGCAATGTGACCATTATTATATTTGCCATACTTCTAATAGGGGGAAAAAGGGGCACCATACTTGAAAAAAAAAAAAAATATTGTATACATTTGCCACCTCCTACAGGTATGGCATTATGAGATTTCCATTTATGATCACACAGAAAGTCTTGAAAAAAAAATTACAAGATGGTACAAATCGTTTAGCAATAAAAAAAATTAACTCCTTTGCGGCGGTATGGCGGCCATTTGGAACCATCCGAAAAGTATGGCATGGTGATGTCCATGAATGGCTGCTCGACGATGATCACCTGTGCAAAAATTAGCTTGGCACAAATGATTTAATTGTTTTTTTTTTTAATTAATGTGTTCGCCTCAGTATGGCGGGCTGTAAGTCACACCGGAGAAGTATGGCATTACGCTACCGTCTACTTCTTTTTTATGGACTATCGAATAATACGAGGATTTTTGTGGAACAAATCGTTCGACACTCGTATTTTATCCGACACGTTCGACTAACGCCCACGCGATTGGGCCGCCGGTACCAGCGCTATGACCATCATTTTTATTTCGTTCTTTACGTACCTAGACGCCTGACGAACCGCCATACTGGTACAAATGACCCAGTAAAATGTGTCACTATCTCCCGGTCTAAATGGGTAATTAATAAACTAGTCTAGTGGATATAGA
Source organism: Cydia splendana (assembly GCF_910591565.1). NCBI lineage: Eukaryota > Metazoa > Arthropoda > Insecta > Lepidoptera > Tortricidae > Cydia > Cydia splendana. The sequence continues at coordinate 5,232,781 of NC_085968.1, forward strand.
ATGTCCTATTTTAATAATTTGGCACGGGACTGTCAAATTTCAAACATAGACAGAGAGAATCATACTGTCTTTGTCTTACGCTAGTTCTAGTAACCAAAGGTAGGGAGGGTTAAGTACCTATAATTTTCTTAGTTCTTACGAAAAAAAAATCTACTTAATTACCAAACCGGCTCACAAAATTTCACGAAAATCGATTAAAAATACGACCTGCAGAGGAGAACATCCGGAAAATCTGACTGGAGACCTTCGCTAACGCTCTGTCATAATCATAAAACGAAATTTGTGCGAATTATGCAAACCTGCGGAAGCAAATTCATCTTCCTCGCATTATCCCAGCACATTGCCACGGCTCATATGAGCCTTGGGTCCAAGAATTGGCGTAGGCACTAGTTTTTACGAAAGCGACTGCCATCTGACCTTCCAACCCAGAGGGGAAACTAGGCCTTATGGGAAATAGTCCGGTGTCCTCACGATGTTTTCCTTCACCGCGACTGGTAAATATCAAATGATATTTCGTACATAAGTTCCTAAAAACTCATTGGAACGAGCTGGGGTTTGAACCCGCGACGTCTGGATTGAAAGTCGCACGCTTTTACCACTAGGCCACCAGCGCGCTCCAAAACTGCGAAAGAAAATTACGTTAATAGTACAATACAATCGTGATATAATAGAGAATTGTCTAAGCGAGGTACGAGATTGAAAAGATTGATTATACTCGTATCACTATTGTATATTTCTACGATTCAACAAAAATAACACTTTAAACTAGTAGAATCATATAGTTAAACAAACCAAAAGTATACAGCTAAGTTACCCTCCGAGCAGCTGCGATACCTTCATACACGTACGCGTCTCGGCGGGTTGGCCAACGACACCTTCTTGTAACTCATGAGGCCCTGGTACTTGCTCCTTGTTAAATTCAATTTTTAGACAGTTTTTGTTCTCGATTTTGCCACCGTAACCTATGGAAACTAACAAGAAACGCTAAGCGGTTTTCGTAGTCTATGGATGTTGCTATATTAATGGTGTATCATGCGCGTTTCTAATGCGTTGTTTCTACTATACAACCTAAAATAAATAATGAATTTGAGGTATGGTTTTTTTCGAAATGAATATTATAGTTGAGTTGGGAACCCGTACATTAAAAGTACCCAATTGCAGTTTGGTATACGAAACCTTAATTAAAGAATTACAGTCGACGAGTAGAAAAAATATATAGGAATGAATTCACCTTTAATAAATTTTTCAATTATACGTATATGTACGAATAATAAGGAATCTGTAGGTACCTACGAGTATAACCTTTTTATCAGTAAAAACCTTTTTGACAGAACTTATGGACTAACTCTAAGTGATTGGCTTTATCCATGACAAGCTGTTTTTATTGTTTTATTATTTTGATGTACCTTGTTGCTGTGACCTTTTGAATGTCAGCAGTTGGTTCTTCAGATTTAACGAAAGCTAGATTTGCTCTATGGCATTCGTTTCGGATTAAAAGATGACTGACGAACTAACAGTACACGGAGAAGACGAGCTTTGTGATCATTACATATCCATAGCATATTATCACATTTCGTCAGCATGACCATGACAGCTTTCTCAGTAATATGTCTCTCATGAATCGGTTTGATTTCAGCTTCAAAATATGAGGTAAATGTATCTACTAATACGCAAAGATTTAATTTGTCAATAAGGCGGCTGTGAAATGATGGCACGTTGGGTTTCGACTTGTGGGACAATGTTGCCTAATCATTCCGAAAAGATTTTCTAAGCTATCTTGATTTAGCTGCCGAAGATTTAAGTACTTGAATCCTTTTGATTCAATATACTTCCAAATGTCTTCCAATGATGATAAGGAGGTAATGTATCCCTGTACGCATCGGATGTTCTTCAGTCTTAAAAAACTATCAGTCTTTAGGAAATACATAGTACTCATGACTTGTTTATAATGTCTCCACAATTCGACCTGGCGGCTTAGCACGGTCGCGTTTTTATCCCTTGTCACCATGCCTGTCACGTTCTAACAAGTATGTAAGTGCGAAAGGGACGCGCATAGTGATAGTCGATAAAAATGGAACCGTGCTGAGCCCGCTGGTTAGTTTTCTTGGAAACATTCTCTCGTCGGCCCTTGATAATGTCTTTTCTGGACGAGGGACCATTATTGCAATCAAAAAGCCTATCAAGATCTTCTATGATATGGGCAGTATCCGAGATTTCCTGAGCTTTCTCAACATCATCATCACCGTGCTTCTCAGCCATCTGTTTTAAAATAGCAGCGACGGTATTACTGAGCACGTGAGCAGCTAGTTTTACTTTCATTTTCGACCGAAATGTAGGATTCACGTGTAGGGCTGTTAGTTTTTTGAAATATAAGGTACTTTTATTTTTTTCCGCCACTTCTCGCAGGTGAGACCACTTTCCTTTTTTCCCGTTTATTACAATTTCTCCTCCATTATGAAAATTGTTTCTTACCGATTTCAGTAAATGCGGAATATCAAACATTATATAAACTCTCTTATCATCCAATATGAAATAATTGGTAGTAGTTGGGATGCCACACCACCTTTTGAGTAAATTCAAACTGCCAATATTAGTGGGTCCTTGGTCACATACTGTGGTAACCACCGTGTAACCAATATCAACAAGTGCCTTTATTATGTCTTTAATAATACCAGCAAGGTTTTGCGCCCCCTTAACAAAATAGTAGGCTATCGGTTGCTTCAGTTTTTTATGTTAGCCTTGTACCATGAAAACAGGCGTGATCTGCCACTTCTGCACTTCTGTATCGAGTTTCTCCTAAATCCGTAAATCCTTCAACTTTATCTGATCTGGTGTTTAAAATCGGACGCTTTTTCAAAGCAATCTCGTCAAAAAGTAAAGCGACCAGCCTATCTTTTTCAGTTATTGCTGTCGCCTTCTTTTTTAAATGATTCATTATAGTCGGGCTGATGCCCGGCTCTAATTCCATGTTTTGAAGTTGACTTTGTAATGTCCTAATGCTGGGCAAGGCCACCAGTTGTAACAAATGACGATATGTCCTGGGAGATTTCTTGTAAATCGCTATTGCCAATGCTTTTTCTATTGGGGTCCATCTTTTTCCTCGCGCATTTATACGGTTATTGCGTAAATACGCAGTTATTAAGGTCTTCAGAGCTAATGATTTTATGCGGGGCATTACATTTCCTTCACGCAATGTTGATATTTTCTGCTTGTAGAAATCATTTTTTTTTAATAATTTTCTTTTTCGAGGTGACACTTGTAAATCTGTAAAATAAAATTTATACCTTATTTAACCGAGTTATTTCAACGAAAAACATAAACATAAAGATCATATAGTTCCTTTCCATAATATAATAATACCACAATACTTCTTTATTTCTGATAAAATATAAATTGAAATCAATAATTTTAAATGCCATTTAAATTATTTTCAACCATAGTGCATCAAGACTTTCAAAAATATTTTGCCTTAGAGGAGTTTCATTCATTCTAGTTTTCATGAGCAGTTCAATTTCAACAAATAGCCCAATTATTTGCAGATAAAAAGTTAAAGAAAATCGCTGTTGAGGCTGTATCTCATGATAGCTAGACAGTTGAAGTTTTCACAGTGTATTTCAGCTATAACAACAAGTACTAAAATCAGAATAAAATAAATATATAAGTGTCGCTCCCATACAACAAATGTGATTTTTTTACCGTAATGGTACGGAACCTGTCGTGCGCGCGTCCGACTCGCACTTTACCGTATGGAGTAACAAATAGACAAGTGCGAGTCGGACTCGCCCACCAAGGGTTCTGTACTTTTTACCCGACTACGGCAACGCAAAAGGAGGGTTATGATTTTGACCCTCCGAGTTTTGACCGGTATGTATGTGGGTATGTACTCGTATGTATGTATGTTCATCTGTTCCCTCATAACTTCTAAAGTACTCATTATAATTTGACAAACGATATGTCGATATGTCATTCGAATCGTCTGTCGTCCGCTGGTTATAGGCTATATGACGTCACAACAATTTGAACACGGCGCCCTCTAGAGGTTATAAAGTCACGAACGTTAATATATATTATGTACTATGAGCGTCATATACTAAAAGCGTCGGGCGTAGCCCAACGTACGTGGCGCGGTGTACGCGTTCCAAAGCCAAAGGAGTCGGGCGTAGCCCGATATATGCGGCGCTCTGCGTGCATTTCTGTATTGACGATGCCTTCGCAAAAGTAATATAAAGTGGCTTCAAATAGTCATTAGTACGAAATCATGACCCCAAAATTAATTCAAAAACTAAAACCCGACTAGCCGACTACTACTGCAAATCGCGCTCTAAAAAGTATGAAACAAGATAGAATTTGCATCTGAGAATATCATACAGGAAATATTATTAATGTTATCATTTTTTTAATTAAGAAATATAATGTAAGATAATTTACTATTTTTTTTATAAATTTACAGAGATTCAGAGGATAGCCGTGGTCGTATGTCACGTTACCTTAAAGTTAATAATCGCGTGGCATACGACCACGGCGATCCTTTGAATCTCTGTAAATATATAAAGAAAACAGTAAATTATATTACGTTGTATTTTTTTAATTTAAAAAATTATAATAATATAATAATAATTTCAGCCTATAAGCGTCCCAATGCTGGGCACAGGCCTCCTCTCATCGAGAGGGCTTGGGCTATAGTCCCCACGCTAGCCCAATGCGGATTGGGGACTATATTTCCTGTATTATATTTTTAGTTAAGAATATCTATATTGTTTCATACCATTTGCAGTAGTAGTCGGGTTTTAGTTTTTGAACTTATTTTTTATTAGTATTTGTTGTTATAGCGGCAACAGAAATACATCATCTGTGAAAATTTCAACTGTCTAGCTATCACGGTTCATGAGATATAGTCTGGTGCCAGACGGACAGAGGAGTCTTAGTAATAGGGTTCCGTTTTTACCCTTTGGGTGCGGAACCCTGAAGAACAACGGAAGGATCCTTCTAATTTTGAAATCTTTATGTAAATACACAGTCCTGTTTACCTTTAGCAGATAACTTTTTTCTTTTAGGTGATTGGAGGATGCTCTTCTTTTTTTTAGAATAATCATGGTCTAGTAAATGTGACTGTCTCGATGTAGATGGCTCTGTAAATATGAATAAAATATTTTATTACATTTGGTAATAAGGAGTTACCATCTCTAAGATGTTTGCTAAAAAGTAAAAACCTAACGTGAACTAGGCGTCGTTGAAGAATTTCAATCTGATCATCATCAGCAGTTCCACTTCATCAAATGCCACGTTTTTAGGGTTCCGTACCTCAAAAGGAAAAAACGGAACCCTTATAGGATCACTGGTGCGTCTGTCTGTCTGTCCGTCTGTCACAGCCTATTTTCTCGGAAACTACTGGACCAATTAAGTTGAAATTTGATACACATATGTAAATTAGTGACCCAAAGAGGGACATGTTTTTTTAATAATTTTAAAATACATAGGTTCGAAGTTATTTACGAAAATAGCCAAAAACTGACCATTCCCCTCCCCTTTATCTCCGAAACTACTGGGTCTAAAATTTTGAAAAAAATACATAATAGTTCTTTACCTATAGATGGCAGGAAAACCTATTAGAAATGTGCAGTCAAGCGTGAGTCGGACTTATGTACGGAACCCTAGAAATGCGAGTCCGACTCGCACTTGGCCGGTTTTTTTAAACATATATATATATGCTTGATTTATTGAAGTGATACTAAAGTCACAATACCTATTTATTTATTTACTTATTTATTATTTATTATTAATATCACAAGAACGGTTACAGTTTTTATACCAATTACACTTACTACTACTTATACAATTATTAAGGAGTCCATTCGATTCCTGATGGATCTCATCATCAGGACTCAAACTTGACAATACAATACAAATACTATTACACACCTCAATAAAAGGAAACAACGCAAAAGAAAACAGAAACACAAGCAGAGTTTACCTGAAAAGATATCTTTTTTCTTTTAGGTTTTAGGTGATTGGAAGCTGCTCTTGTTTTTTTTATAATAATCATGACCCAGTAAATGCGACTGTCTTGATGCAGGTGGGGGTGGGTCTGTAAATATAAATATATAAATTAAAAAATTAATAGTGCAGTAATTGGCACAACACGTGCATACTTATGTCGAAAGTTTAAAGGGCCATAATGTATTGTACAATGTTGATAATTATTAAGAAGTACTGTATCCGTAAAAGTGTATGGCGACTTAATCAATGAATTCATTCATTATTTCTCCATGCATTTTCGCAGCTCACTGTACTGGTATGTAACTTTACATTTTTCTAATATTTCTAGTGCCAGGCCCTGGGCCAATAAGGGTCTACCTATATCATTTTAATATTTTTACTCGACTACGGCAGGTCTTGCTGTCTACTTGTATTGCTTACACGAAAATACCAATTTAACATTTTGTTGATATTTTGTATGGGAGCGTCAATTATATTTCGCTATTTCGGGGTTGGTCCCATATTAAATGTTGCTGAGTAGGACCTATTATATTCATCCCGTAAATTATTGCAGGTGACTGGTGCATCATATAATAGATGGTCAAGCAAATCTTGTCAGTAGAAAAGGGCGGCAAATTTAAAAATGTAGGCGCGAAGGGTTATCGGCCCATAGAAAATTTGTGTTTCCCGCCTTTTTCTACTGACAAGATTTGCTTGACCAAGTATATTAACATTATTAACTCTATTTACCTGAACTGTGTGACCGGTTCCTTTTACGTGATTGGGATATTTCTTTGTGACTTAATCTTTGACCTGACAGCTGTTGCTCGAGCATATATGATTCTGTAAATATTCAAAGCATATAATTATAATCTAAATAGAGTCTTGCCAGCCAAATATTGTTGACAGATATTTCTTTGTTGTATCACCAATTGTCTATGATTTAAAAAAAAGCTAAAAGTCAGTTGTCAATTTATGTCATTCATTCAAATTGTTTGCGGTTTATAAGGGGTTTATTTTAAATAATATTAATAATTACTATACCGAGTGAGGTCCGCAAACTACTATTTAAGCTCGTAAACAATTACGATGATGTGCGAAGTCGACGTGAAGCGTTGTATAACGAAAAACTGCAATGTTTACAAGCGTAAAAAATTTAGTAGGTTGGTGCTCTAGATATTTTGATACTTTAAGTGCTAGTTCTAACATTTGCCTATAACTTTGATTAAAGTATGTGAATTTATTAATACCATAATCTCATAAACAGGATAAGTGTGTAAAGAAACAGATAAACTAGTAGTTCTGGAAAATATCAATATAATCAAAACATTGGATCGTAAACATGTGTGTTTGTCGTTGACTGTACTTTACATAGTGGTAGAAATTATGTGCGCTGACTTTGAGTGCTCGTCAACGTATATTTAATTTATTTCCTTAGGTACCTTATGTGTGCACAGAAAATCAAAAATATTTTCTAGTATCAAAACTAATTCTTACTACACAAAGTGTGACCAGCCCAAGATCTTTTGAATTGTTAAATCTGGGCGTAAAGGAAACTATGATAAGTCCATATGAAGATGTATATTGTCGAGGAAATAGGCACTGATTACAAATTGAGGCTGTTCAGCAGAAAGGTCGAAACGAATGTGACGGCATCACGTACGCGAACAAAAGCTGTATATTTATTCAAACATTTAACACTTTCGCAACCAGGCAAAATTTCAAACAATACCCCAGAAACCGACAGTACTCGCTAGTCGGGCAACGACGTGACCTCAATGCCGCACGCCGCGAACCCGCTAGTCGGGCAAGCGGCGGACGCTCAGGGCTGTGCCAAGTAACTTTCGTATAAGTACGTGGATAAAATTAAATCTGCTGTCTCATCTGTTTAGGCTCCCCGTTTTATCAATTATCACAATGCATTCAGTGGGGCAGTAGGAAATGAATAAAATCACACAAAGCCAAATCATCAACAGGCAAAACCACAAAGTCCAGTAAGAAAGCAGAAATCACAGTTGTCCAAAAAACAAGTAGAGTCGTCAAAATGAAAATTAACACAACACAACAACGTCCGAAGCACATCACAAACCATTACGGAATGGCTCCGATTGCAATTTTACACCGAGACCGGGTTGAAAAAAAACCCGGGTCGCAAACTTCAAATAGATAAGGGATGGTAAACAACATCTCCAGGGTTAAGTGTATGATCACAGTAACTACATTCTTTTGTCAAAGAAGTTGCGACTTTATTGTATGTGTACGAACGTACTAATTATCGTAACTATTCAAAGCTACTTGTTACGTTTTGCTTCCACGCAGTTGCAGTGCAGTGCTGTTTTATGATGACTGACCTATTGTCTTTTTCTGAGAACTGCCGCTTAGAAGTTAGAATGTTGTTAGGTACTTAGTTGAATTTCTTGGTTTATTTTTCTCCGAATGTTGTTTCACAAAAATCATCCTATGAGTACTCATGAAATAGATGTATACCTATATATACTTACTAAATATTCGTAAACACAAATTAGGTTGTACGATTTACGAAAATTCTAACTTCTATTGATACATACCCGTGTATGCAATTTCACGTAACCAACTAATAAGAATTTTTATTTTGTAATCGCATTAGGTAAAGTAAATAAAAATACAAAGTGAAGTAATAAAATATAATAATCAACTGTACCAACTTTTCGACCACATAATAATCAGAAGACTTAAGTACATTTTTTTCTGTTAGTGGCAGTGGCAGCCCTGAGGTAGTGAAGATGCAATGCTTGCCCGCCTGTCGGGCACTTCGGCGTCGCGTGTAGGTTTATAGCTCTTGCCCGACTAGCGGGTATGCCGGCATCTGAGTAAAGTTTACGAGTGCCCGAGAGTCGGGTACGCGGTGTCGAATGTGTTACTTGTTCAGACGTGGCTCACTCCGCGATTTCGTCGCTTTGCTACAGGTAGCTAAAAGTACATCCGTTCCGCCCCAATTTTGGGGAAAGCCATAAGCCGCGCGTGGCGCTGTCGCCACCTAGCGGCCATATCTGTGCTGATCGTAACAGACGCGTTTTGTTAGAGAGTGAGTCTTCTGTACCTAGTACTATTATTTACTCTGTGACTTGTTCCACGTGCGTTTATGCAGTTACCTATAAAACAAGATTCTTTTAGTTTACGAAGACACTTTCCAACACTGGCCCTTAAACAAAAGCACTCTTGTTTAAACACACAAACACAAAAATAAAGTAGTGACCTACACTTCATTATAACATTAAGTAAATTAACAAAAACATATGCACTGAACTTTCGCTACACCGTATCAACAAAGTTCAGTTATCCACATTATGAATAGTAATTCAATAAATGTTTATAAAATAAACGAGTCTTTTAATTTCATGTAATCACTATCATGTTTGACTAAACCAACAAAACCCTGATGGTAATTACATTAAGAACACAATTATTACATAGAATACATAGTTATATGCATTTACCTATGACAGTAATGTGAGTTGTCTCACAAACTTACTGTGTTTAACTTTACACAACGCTTTTGTCAGTATATCTGCCAACATATCATTAGTATTCAGATACTCAATAGTAATCTTATTACTATTTACAAGTTCTCTAATAAAATGATGCCGTATATCGATATGTTTGGTCCTAGCATGATGTAAAGAGCTTCTACACAATTTTAGCGCTGACTGATTGTCATTGAAAATTGTCGGTACAATTTCTTTATTTATAATTTCTTTCAGAAATGTACTAATAAACAAACCCTCTTTACAAGAATTTGACAAAGAGTAGTATTCGGCTTCGGTAGAGCTAAGGCTAACTGTTTTTTGCTTGCGACTTTCCCAAGTAACTACTGACTCACCTATTTTAAAGACGTAGCCCGTGTACGACCGGCGGTCCACGTCGTCACTGCCCCAGTCTGCATCCGCATATCCAGTGATATCCAGCTGCTGCTTGCTTTTCTTAAAAGTCAAACGGAGATCCAAGGTACCTTTCAAGTAGCGCAAGACTCTTTTGGCTGCTTTCCAGTGGGTCTCTGTAAGTAAATGATTCATTAAATTGACTCAAGTAGCTAACTGCGTATGCGATGTCTGTCGGGTACAGATAGCAATATACATAAGAGAACCTACAAGACCTCTATAATCATAGGTATCATCTCTTTGATTGCCCCTAGGTAAATTAAGTCCTGTTTCCATGGGAGTATTCGACATCCTGTAATTTTGTGCTGGCTAAAGCTAGAACCCTAAATTTTCAGTGACATATAGGGCTTAACATGCTTTACATATAATCTCAAAAACATTCAATTTGAACTTGTAGTTTAAGAATTATTGTACGTCAAAGTTCCTTAATTTCGACACTGACACACTCACTCACTCACTCACTCGCTCGCTCACCGATCATCATAATTCTAAGATACTTCTAGCATACCCACAAGCTTCAAAGGGTCTAGCAGGCTAAGCGAACAAGAAGTGCCCCCAACGACGGATTTGGTCATTCTTTCAGGTGGTGTACTGGCAGGTCCTAAGAACACTCTATGCTTAACACATTCAACACCAAGAACCCGACTGTCGGGTACACTGTTCGTAGCGACTACGCGCTACATACGGCGAAACCGTGGCTACGCGCTACGAGCGTAACCCGTAGCACTTAGTGGTATTGAATGTGTTAATATCAGTCCTCGATCTTCTTTTGTTTTCGAGTTATTCAAGATAATGTAAAATAATCAGTGTATCATTGAAAGTGTCATATTTTGTAAACTGTTCAAGTTAGATAAACCAAACAAAATTATATTTGACAACAATAAAATAGACTACAAAATGGATATGTTTAACCTGCATCATGTCCTTATACTTCATTATAAAAAAAAAACCATTTTATTTTACTTCTCGTTTTTTTTTTATACTTTTCGCGGAGGTTATTTTTTGACATGACGCACGAAGATTTATGCAAATATTTTTATATGTGTATGTAGTGGGTATTAGTGGCTACTCATGCATATTTTTTTTGTAGGTGTACCACCGCGAAAAGTATTTAAAAAATGAGAAGAAAAATAAAATGTTTTTTTATAATGAGTTGTACTCACAAGACATTGCTTCCCTCCAATTGTCAGCGTCTGGACCACTCAGTGCTTCTTGTATAGTCCGTGGAGCATCTGGATCGGACGTGCCCGCTAGGAATCCAAAATGTGGAGAACCCGTTGAACTGTCCGAAGTATCCGTACTCTCCTCCTCTGGAATATAAGTTGCATCGGCCGGATCATCACATTCACCTGAGCTAGACGAATCATGTATTATGACCGTACTCGTTCGATCGCTCGTACTCTGAGAATTTTATGTCAAATTGGCATCATCAGACGTACCACAGCTGTGATCGTGGCCCACAAAAATGGACTCGCCGGAAGACCAGCGCCGACTCTCGGGTCGGCATTATGCTGAGGCGAGCCCATTTCATGGTAAACCATATGTAATTATGTACCTATGTCTAACCTTATCATTGTTACTTTTGTATGTAAAATAAGTTTATCACGAAAAATAAATGATTTATGATTTACCACTCACTACTAGTGTTAGCGGTACAGCCTGAAATTCGGGAATTAGCTGCAAATGGTGTTAAAGGTATGAAAATCGGTACGATTTATCTTTAGACCATTTGAATCAATTTGACCCGTAGCACCAAAAGAAAAAAAGTAGAAGAGTTATGACGTCATCTTTTTTTGTATGGAAAAAAAAACTTTTTTGTTCAGAAACCAATCGTGTGTGGTATTAAATGAAAGGGCATTCAGAGCCGGTTCTAAAAATATATCACATTATTATATTTCCGTCACTATTATAATAACCCTTTGTATGCTGACAATACCCAACAAAAATGTACTTTTTGCCTTTCGGATCTAATTTTGAACGCATCAAAGTCATCGCATAAGCCACAGAACCAGGCCTCCGTCACACGCTCAAGGCCACGCGCTAATATGCCTACCGCTCGGCGTATCGTCGACGATACAACCGACAGAGGGCCGCCGAACGCCCGCCTCAGCGCTCGCACCGCATTGCACCGCGCGTTTCCCGCGCTTATGCTTCGAAATGCCGAAACCACGTAATTATTGTGCAGTAGATGGGTGAAAAAGTCAAAAAAACAAAGGAAAAAGCCTATAATAAAAAATCATCTTTTTATGGCGGGCTAAAGGTCCCACCTGAAAGTTTAATAATTATATTAAAGGGTTATAAAAAGTATTTTTAAATAACTTTGACGACGTAATAATTAATCGGCCTGGTAGCACCGTATTACAACTTTTAAAAACCGTTGATTGTCTGTTGTTTTGCTCCTGAATATTTATTAAAATTATTTACGCGATTTACGATATTTTCAACTACTTATTAAATTTTAATAACAGAGAATTCCGAGAAGTGAAAAAATTATAAATCATTATATTAAAACTAAAACATATTTGATTCGCAACATTCGTTTTATTACAATAATCATCATAGGTAGGGTAGCTACAACCCTAGCGCATTCTTACGATGACGCGTTGGCACGTGACTCGAACGGCGGGCAACACAGTCTCGACTCTTTGTGCGCGTAATTATGGTACATTTCTTCTTGTCCTGAGCAGCAGGTATTATTATTAAGGTTCTGTAGGCTATTATAGCGTAGGTATTTTTGCTTTTGTTTGGGAATGAAGTATCTGTTACGTAGTAACTATTTATTAATCTGTGACAGAACCAAAGATACGTAAATGACTTAGAGATACCTTTTTCCCACTCCACTTTTCTTCGGGAGTGCTCCCCAGTACAGCTTTCGTAGGACAGCGGTTTTTGACGTGTGTTAACGGCCTCCGCCCAGAATTCGTTGCTTAGGCCCGCATCTTGCAGCCTGCATCTCCGGTCCTGTTCGCGCGTTCTGCGACCCCGTTCTGAGCAGCGGAGCCAGGAACAGTGGTTTGATGCACGATGCCATTGCTCTTGAGATACGCCTGAAAAGCAGAACTTGTGAATTCTCCTCCATTGTCGCTACGTAGCGATTTTATCTTTTTACCTGTCTGGTTCTCCACTAAAGCTTTGAACCTATCAAATACTTCACCTTTTTTAGTTAAAAAGTACACAAACTTCTTTCTAGAATAGTCATCTATGAAAAGCAAGAAATACCTCGCACCGCTGAATGAGGGAGATGGTAGCGGCCCACAGACGTCTGCATGTACTTAAACCCAGGACCTCTTTAGCCCTGTTGAGAGATTTCTTAGGAAAGGGGACCCTACTTGCCTTACCCTGTACACACGCTACACACGTTTTAAAATCTCTACTATCATATGATATACCAGAAACCGTGACGGCATCACGCACGCGAACAAAAGCTGTATATTTATTCAAACATTTAAACTTGTTCCACGTGCGCTTATGCAGTTACCTATAAAACAAGATTCTTTTAGTTTACGAAGACACAATTAATTAATTAGAAATTATTAACAAGAACATGAATTTCCCGCCAAAACTTTGTGTAATATTTCAGTAGCCAGACTCTACTGAAAACGTAGGATAGGCCTTACGGGTAATAAGAATGTGCCACCAGTACAGCTATGTCACGGACACGAATTCGAGCCAATCGTGCAGTCAACAATCAACCAACTGCGATTGGTTGATGAGTTCGCATCAAGCGCGCGCGATTGGTTGCAACTAGTTGCGTTAGACTGCACTATTGGCTATAATTCGTGAGGCACACCGCTGAACTAGCACTAGCATCATTCATAGTGCCCTAAGGCCCGTCCTTAGATATATGTTAATGGAAAACGTTTCAAGAGATTTAGCTGTCAAATACAAGCTAAAACTTACCCGAGTTACTAGGCCCAGCGATAGCTTCTACTTGAGGTAGTGAAACTTCATTGTCATTCCTTTTATCAACAATGTTTGAATAAGCATTATTGGAAAAATTCAGCTGAGTTTCATCAGTGATTGGAATAGCTTCAAGCTTTTGTAATGGCATGGCTTGAGATGGCAGCTGCTGTCCAGGCATGAATGAATCTGTAAATATTAAAAGTGTAAAAATATAATAAAAATCCTTTACTCATCCAAAAGAGGTATAAGTTATAACTGTCAAATAAAGGTTTAAAAATTACCCGAGTTACTAGGCCCAGCGATAGCTTCTACTTGAGGTAGTGAAACTTCATTGTCATTCCTTTTATCAACAATGTTGAATAAGCATTATTGGAAAAATTCAGCAGAGTTTCATCAGCGATTGGAATAGCTTCAAGCTTTTTTAATGGTATGGCTTGAGATGGCAGCTGCTGTCCAGACATGAATGATTCTGTAAAAATTAGTGTAAAAATATGATTAAAATCACTCATCTCATCTAAAAGAGGTAGGTATAACTGTCAAATAAAGGTTTAAAACTTACCCGAGTTACTAGGCCCAGCGATGGCTTCTACTTGGGGTAGTGAATAAACTTCATTGTCACCGATCGCCAGAGGGTCGAGATTCGTAGGAATGTTCCTTTTCGAATAAACATGACAAGGAAAATTAAGCAGCATTTCATCAGGAAGTGGATCAGCTTTTAAATTTTTTGAAGGTATGGCAGATGGCAGACGTTTTAAGTTGATTGTTTTTTTTATTAAAAGCTTTTTTTCGAAATGGTCTGCGCATACAAATTTTAATTCATGTAACTTTTCTATGGGAAGATATACCAGGTCTTCGTTCCCAATTAATTTGACCCACTGCTTGCACCTGAAAACATTTAAATGTGTTATATAATTACAGTTTGCAAGCAAAATGTAGCGTGAAAGGAAGATTCTAAATAAGTTTTTGGCAAAAATTTCATTTTTGGTACAAGCTTTTATCGCTGACTGTACTTTTCTTACGACAGACAACTAATACTCATCGAGACAATTCTAAAAACCCCTAACACAATTAGGTTGCGTTGTTTCATCACAGAGTTCCTATGGCCACCTCCTGTCTCCATCATCAGATCAGCTCGAAGATTTGACAGACTACGGGACAGGTGAAGGCAAATAAAAGCTTGTAAAATGGGAAGTTATGTGACTGTTTCTGTTTCTGTAAGGTAGATATAGATCTGGGAAAATTTTCGGAGAATTAATTATAGTCATATCGCATGCAAGATAGAGCTAGACCATGAAAAGTCTGCAGCGATTTTGATACCTTGCCCACGCAGTGCATGTGTTTATTTTAAACGTCAAACGTCTTTGAAATTATGACGTAGAAATAACACTTGCACCGCGTGGGCTATCAAAATCGCTGCAGACTTTTCTTGGTCAAATTCTAACAGGAAATTACACTCATCTTACTATATTATTTACATTGATAAACAAACAAAGCTGAAGTTATCGATACTTGTAGTACATCCCTAGTTGACAATGAAAAGGATATGAAATATCAAATTTTCGATGTGTTTTGGTGTGTTTACACCAAAATAAAGCTAAAAGTATCTAAAGCAATACTTACCGGTCTTCATCCAACGGGAATTTCGCCATGAATTTCCTTTTTTCGGGAACATCGCGAGTGTAGAGATTGCCACATATTTCGCATTTAAAGGCTCTGATTTTCGGTGGCATTTACACAAAATCTATGAAGTCACTATATGTTTTTATCACATTTGATTGTATTTAAAAATGGTAAAGGATTTTGAAAATTAAACTCCAAGAAATACGCGAGTAATACATGCAAGGCGCCATGACAAGCAAAGCAATATGGCTGACAGTTGACTAAGTTGACTTGACAGCTAAATAGCACTGACGTTTTGTTTTGCTTTATTGGCTATGGTTAGGTCACTATTTTCCATACAAAACTTTTTTTTGTTCCTAGTTGCGTCAGCCTGTTGTGTACGGACGAGTCACAAGTGTCATAACCTGTCACAACCATGCATGAATCTAGGATATACCTGGATCTGGCATGAGTGGTGGGGGAAACTGACAGAACGGGATAGTCTTATCTTATGTATATTTCAGTAGGAGTAGCAGCGAAAGAGCTATTATTGTTTGTCCTTGTCACAGTCTCACATTTTATTTGTTCCCCACCATTTTTTTAGTATGGATAATGGTGGGCAACAAATGAATTCGACCAATCACAGTGTCGCATTTGCGTATGTTTTGTCCCTCACGGAGGCACGCGTATACCACTTCTACGTAGGCAACTCTGAAAGTTCTTAGAAAAGGCTACTTAGAGATCAGAGTTGGGCAAAAATTAACTTGAATAAGAATAAGAATAAAAACGGAAATCTTATTCTTATTCAACTCGATTTGAATTAGAATAATTCTTGCACTAGTTATTTTAGAATAAAATTAAGGTGAATAAATCATGTGACTTTTATTTTAAATGCGGAATAAAAAACAGAATAATTATTCTAGAAGTGGGACTATTCTAAATAAGGTTTTATTCAATTAAAATGTTATTTAGAATTAAGTTAATTTTTGTAGTACAATCGGTTATATTTTGTAAGTTGATTTTCACCCTTCTATTTAAAAGTCGGATTGATTTGATATTTGTTACTTTAGTTTAGGTACAGTACCCATTGAACAGTTCCGCTATACACTATCCAGTTCTATCATCCGATCAGGGTGCTTAGCCAACATGCCAAACGTTAACACTCCGTAGAGTTGCGTATAGTCTCTCTCTATCACTCTTACATATTAGTGCGATAGAGAGACAGATGGCATTTCGTTGTCATAGCACTCGTAGTGCAAACGATTGGGTGCCGAGCTAAGATGCCAATTTTTGTTTTTAATTTAATAACCAAATCATTAGGTACAATTTAGCTGTTTTTAGCGCTTTCTGTCTCTATCACTCTTACATATTAGTGCGATAGAGAGACAGAGATAGCGTTTCGTTGTCGTAGCGCAAACGATTGGCATGTTGGCTACACACACAAGGTGCCTAGCCAAGATGACAATTTTTGTTTTTTTATTTAATAACAAAGTCTTTGGGTACAATTTAGCTGTTCTGGGGGCCTAGCCAATATGCTAATCGCTTGCGCTCCGACAACGAAGCGCTTTCTGTCTCTACCACTCTTACATATTAGTGCAATAGAGAGACAGAGATAGCGTTTCGTTGTCGTAGCGCATACGATTGGCATGTTGGCTACACACACAAGGTGCCTAGCCAAGATGACAATTTTTGTTTTTTTTATGTAATAACAAAGTCTTTGGGTACAATTTAGCTGTTCTGGGGGCCTAGCCAATATGTCAATCGCTTGCGCTCCGACAACGAAGCGCTTTCTGTCTCTATCACTCTTACATATTAGTGCGATAAAGAGACCGAAATAGCGTTTCGTTGTCGTGGCGCAAACGTTTGGCATGTTGGCTACGCTCCCAATGTGCCTAGCCAAGGCTAGGCCCCCAGAACAGTTAAATTTACCTAATGATTTGGTTATTAAATTAAAAACAAAAATTGGGATCTTGGCTAGGCACCTTGGGAGCGTAGCCAACATGCCAAACGTTTGCGCTATGACAGCGAAACGCTATCTCTATCTCTCTATCGCACTAATATGTAAGAGTAATAGAGACAGAAAGCGCTTCGTTGTTGGAGCGCAAGCGATTGGCATGTTGGCTAGGCCCCCAGAACAGTTAATTTAGCTAATGATTTGGTTATTAAATTAAAAACAAAAATTGGCATCTTGGCTAGGCACCTTGAGTGCGTAGCCAATATGCCAATGGCTTGCGCTACGATAACGAAACTCTATCTCTGTCTCTCTATCGCACTAATATGTAAGAGTGATAGAGACAGAAAGCGCTTCGTTGTCGGAGCGCAAGCGATTGGCATCTTGGCTAGGCCCCTAGACCAGCTAAATTGAACCTAATGATTTGGTTAGTAAATTAAAAATGATACAGTTACTGAAACTATGCGATATGCGACAGACAATTTGTAAGATTGTATTCCATAAAATAGGTATAAATTAGACAAGAGACTAACTAATACTATTACATCTACCTAACTATACGTAATTAGTACCTATACGGTACCCAGACTACATTTTTATTCCTGGAATATTATTTCGAATAAAAATCATGATTATATTTATTTGATTAAGAATTATGTTATTCTCATTCAATTTTTTCTCATACGAATTATTCCCGACCATAATTATTTGAATATTTTTGACGGGAATAAAATCGAGATGATTTTATTCCTACGAATTCGTATTCAAATAATGATTTTATTCTTGAATGCCCAACACTGTTAGAGATCATATAACAAAAAGAGGCATATTATTTATGAAAATATAACTCTTTATACTTTTTTGAGGTATATGCAATTTGGTCGTTATCTGCGTTTCAGGATTGATGGCAATTTGGAAATTGTACGTCGAGCGTTATTCCAATTTCGACCTAAGAATTTTTTCGTATTACTATTTATAACGATTTTCATTGTGGGCTCAGCCCTTCGAGCAACACGGAAGGGAGGCGGCATTCGCACTATTTCCCCTCTGCCGAGGTACAAGATTAGCGCGTCAATCTAATCTAGCGCGGGTAATAAAACTAGTTGCACTTGGATTTTTCACTAGACCGAGTCCAGACGCGCGCGTGAACACTGCTGCACAAAAATGCCTGTTTGCTCGGTTTTTTGTTATAAAAAGAGGTCGGGGACATCAAATTTACAAAAAGAAAGTGTTACATTTCACATGTAATATTTTTTTTTAGATATCATACGTTTAATTACATTCAAACACAATTATTATATTTTAGTCTCATGTTTAGGCTCAGCCAACAACAGAGTTACAGTAGGCTTCAGTTATAGTTTCATAATGAAGCCTAGTTCTTGTACGTCTGTTTATTTTTTAAATTACACATTTAATCGCTTTTGTAGTTATTCAACTGATGATCATAGAGAAGCATGTCATTCAAGAGTGACGTCAAAAGTTTACATCGCACAGTTGTGCGGTTAATAAAAAATACTGGCAAAAAATTGTATATCAGTAGTTTTTGATATCCCTCAGTATTCATATGACACTGTTAAAAAATCTTGCTTAAATTATTTTGTGTCAAAAAAGCTTGAATCCCGATGGGTACCTCATGAATTTCATACAAAACCTCCGAGGACCTAAAATCGCCATACAAAAAAGGCATTGGAAGAATGAGCTGTGTGCGCTTCAGGGTAATCCTATCCTAAAGAGAATTTGTACGCGTGGTCAGAAAGAGATAAAGCACGCATTAAAATAAAGAGTAACGTCCTAATTACTTCAGCTTTTTCTATTCTAAACACTTTCAGTTTGCCCCTCGTATACGATCCTACCTTCTATGCAACCATGTCACAACACGCACGCTAACACATACGAACACATTTGAATTTTATTGCTTTTTGAGAGATGTGCTTGTGTCGACATAGTAATATCGAAATATTATCGATAAGTTAGGGCATTTATCGTATTAAGGAGGTAGGAATAAAGGTAACTAATTGAAACATTTTCAACCTAAAATACAGTATTTATTACTTTTTACAGGCCTATAGCACATTACATAATAGTTCTTACGAAGAGATACTTATTTCTCAAAGAAAACGCAAATAGCTACCGGTTTGATACCTACACAAAAATACAATGGAGTGACCTTCAACGCGCAGCTCCCCGCACCGCGCGCAGCGGCACAACGCTAGGGTTGCCGACGCTTAGAAATTATTTTACAAATAAGTACCTACTTAAACAAGAGAAGACATAGACTACTACTACTTAGGTAGGTACAAATATAAGTTTTAATTGTCAAGGCTGGCCTTGAGATCGACTGATCAAACTAGCATTAAAATTAAAACTTGCCATTAGGTAGGCATATAAAAGCAAAACGTAAAATAACTATGAGCAAGATAAGTTGCAATAAGTAACTGCGATAACCTCAGTGTTCACGCCATTTTATAAACAATGCAAATGAACCCAGTAAAAATGAATTGTAAAACTCCGAGTATAAATTACACCTAAACCAGATAGAGAAATTAGAGATTTATGTTACACAATAAAGAAACTATCTGAGAAAACATAAATAGACAGAATTATAGGTCCCAGAACCAGGGCAAAAGTAATACAATTAAATAACAGTAAGTACTTAAGTACTTACTTACATAAGTGTCATAGTGGGACTAACTGCATTGCATTAGAAAAAATATCTATAGGTACTGAATTGCGCATCCGCAATTCATAAAATCAATGCGTTATCTATACGCGAATACAGTTTGACGACACTGCGACACTGATGAAGTTAATTTCCTAAATGTCGTTGATGACCTCGGAGTAATTAACAATGGAGCCGCCATTAACAGGCGTTCCCCTCTGTCGAAAATAGGCGGCCAATGGTCAACAACTTGTCAACCATATGTATGGACTGACGTTTATCTGACATGACGTACCTATACATTTGATGTGCCCCTCCCCCGCAAAAAACGGCAGACTATTTTGTACCGAAAATTTTAGACATGGCGTCTCCGTTAGTTATATCCTCTAAGTTGATGACCGGTCTGGCCTAGTGGTTAGTGACCCTGCCTATGAAGCCTATGAAGGTAAGGGCATTAATTTGTATGATGAACACAAATATTTGCTGAGTCATGGATGTTTTCTATGTATTTAAGTATTTGTATATTATATATATCGTTGTCTGAGTACCCACAACACAAGCTTTCTTGAGCTTATCGTGGGACTTAGTAAATTTGTGTAAGAATGTCTCTATAATATTTATTTATTTATGATTTAATGGATGAAATTGAGACGCAAACTTATCACCTTTTGGCAAAAAGTTGTATGGCACTCTTTACAGCAACCGACTAGCTTTTACACCGTGAACGAGACGAGATTCATATGCAAAAATCCGAGCTCGCGCGGAGAGTTCCATAGGCCTGTCTCACATCCGAAACAGCATTAGTATCCAATTGGATCCTTGAATAATACCCGATACAATATACAAACAAGACTTTCATTGGTTTTTAAAATGTATTAATTTTGTGTATATTTGACGTACACATTTTTTTGGGTTCAATTTTTTTATCAGGAATGAAATTCTGGTGTCGGAGTATTTTTCTAAGATTAATCTAGCAAGCTCCATATTATGGTCCATAAAATATTTTCATAGGAGTGATAAGAAATGAACGGAAATAAATCTTTGCCAATAAATTTCTTCAATACTTTCAGCACAATTTGGTTTGTGATACATGATCGGGTAGGTTTATTATCTTCTCCTAATCGCTGTCTTATCTCCTTTTCGCAAACTCGACATAAGTTGATTACCTCTTTTGAAGCATGTTGTAAGTTGCCTCTGCTTTTTTGATGTATTAAGCTATTTTTGTCAACTGGACCGAGTAAACCTTTGATGCAAGTGTTGCATTTGATTTTTTTTGATATAGAATAAACAACAAAACCTGCTATGTACTCCACAACTTTTTCGCCAAAAGGAGATAAAAAAGTTTGAGTAATTTCATCCATTAAATCATCAACGACATTTTGGAAATTGACTTCATCAGTGTCGTCATTGCTGAATTCGCGTATAGATGACGCATTAATCTTTTGAATTGCGGATGTGCAATTCAGTATTGATATTTTTTCTAATGGGATGCAGTTAGTCCCACTACCAGTTTGCATTAATTGTGTATTGATTAGTAGTTTTTTATATATGGCTTCAAACTGGCGGGGAGTGGGATTATCGCAGTGACCACCATGACTTCTTACATTTGAAAAAAAAAGGTTAAATATGGTCCTGGCTTACTCTATGGAGAGGCATATACTGAAGGCCGTTCTCAGTATCTTGAACGAATTCTTGAAATATAGATTTGGCACTCTCTATACAGATCAAAAATCCAAGAAAACCAGTGCACCGAGGAGAATTTACTAAATTCATTTTACTTATCTCACCATTACGCTTTTTAACGTAAGCCGACAGATTCAATCAATCAATCAATCAATCAAAATATACTTTATTCATGTAGGCCTAGCAACAAGCTCTTATGAATCGTAATTAATCTTAATCTAATTATCAGAGCAATTTATTGATGTTATTTATATGATTCATCAAAACCTTTTGAGCTTCGGCCATTCTTTGATAAGCCTTTCCAATGTTTTCTTTATTTAATGCTCTTTTGACGCGATGCTGACAAGATCGCGAATCTAGTATATCAAAAACATCATTGATAAGCAAAATAAAATTTGCAGTTGCAGTACAACCGTGGAAGTCTGGTAAATTTAATTTTGTCTCACAAAATATAAGTGCGTCAGCAACACTTGCACTAAATAATTGAGCTGCAAGACGAACATTCATAATTTTTGATTTAAAATAAATGTGGTTTGTCCTCAACTTATTTGCCATATAAAACAACTCTTCTTCCTGTATTTTATTCAATGTTTCTATATTTCAAAGAAACATTTATAGTCGCTAAAGGTATTACGGATCAACTTCAGCATGTGACTGGGATCCAAAAAACAATAAACGCACAGCCCGGTAGTAGGATCTAACATGGTTGTTTGTAATTTGCTTGCATCTAAACAGCAACCTAACTCGGCTGCCATAGCTAGGTTCGGTCTTGTGCCGTCACATGTTAACGCTTTAATCTGAATTCCAGTTTCATGAATCAGTTCAAATGCTTTAGTTACTAATTGTGCCTTTAATTTTGCACTTGTGCCTTTGACTAAAAAAAAGGCAATTGGAACCTTCCATGATGTGTTTATGCCCACTAGTAGAAAAACTAGGACATCTGTAGCTTCTACTGAATTGTCAGTTACTAAATCGAACCCATAATCAACACGGCCGAATTGTCTGTTACTATTAGGAGGGCTTTCTGGATTACACATAATTTTCATCTCGTCAAAAACCAGAGAACAGTAATTTTTTTTATCTGGATTGGCCTCTGCTTTATACTTCAACGCTGTTAATGCTTCCTTGGTAAAACCCGGTCGACCTTCAATATTACTGTACCATTAAGTCAGCGTCCTCGGATGCGGCAAACATGTTCCGAAAGTTTTACGCACGAATTTATAGGCTTTTGGCGAGTAAAAGTTAAGGGTTAGAGCGAAACATCTTAGTTCTGGTGAATATTTGTCCCTTGACAGCTTACCACTTTCACTTTTCTTCTGTTGTCGCTATATAAGCTCTTTTTCTTCAACACCGATTGTTTCAAGAATCATTTTTTTCTTCTTTATCGATAAATGCTTTCTCATCCAGAGTCTGAAGAATTTCTTCCAGAGTAGCCACTTTTTTCTTTAAATATCGATTTTTAGCTTGAAGTCGCTTTATTTTTTTCTTTTGGTGGTCTATTTGATTTTGCATTTTTCTTTTTCTTGGCGAAAGACTATCGCTTTGAGTTAGAAACATTGGAGCACTTTTTTCAGAAGAAACTGTCATCTGAATCTGAAAACATAAATATATTTATATGGACTAATAAGTTTTTTACTTTACTAACGTCATTGTTCATGCCCATTATAAGCTAACCATAGTACCATTTCATGCACGTGGGTAAAAAGCCTATGCAACTCACTAGTTGCATGCACGTGGGTAAAAAGCCTATGCAACTCACTAGTTGCATAGGCTTTTTACCCACGTGCATGAAATGGTATTATGGTTAGCTTATAATGGGCATGAACAATGACGTTAGTAAAGTAAAAAACTTATTAGTACCCACCACACTTAAGTCACTACTTACTTCCTGTTTTTGAGGTTGTTGATGAGATGATTCACTAAGAGAAGTCAAAAAGTTTGGCGTAGCTGAAGTGTTAGCCCCAACAGTATTGCACGATGGTTCAATGGGTAATGGATGGCTCTGGAAAAAAAATATAATTAAAGAAGTATTTATTAATTACTTAAATTATATCGTATGTACTAAACATACTTACGATTAGCAGTTAGTTTCCAAAGTTGCGAAATTTTCTATACGGAATGTTCTCAGAACTTAAATTTTACGAACCATAAAAATAATTCAGGAAGTCGCTGGACACCGCCGTTATCAATTATTTTAACTGACTGTTTTATTTACGCGTTTATTAAAATAATACTAATATAATAGTACATTTTTTGATAATTCTCATAGGGAATGTTCTCATTGGAAATTTAATTTAAATTCTCATGAAAGTTTCCGGAAAATGTAACTGAATTTTTGAGAATGTTCTGCAACTTGTACATTGCTACTTACGTTGCAAATGCAATTTGGTATTAATTTTGGAATTGCATTCTCCACTAATTTTCTCCTCCTGTTCGCAAGATTTTGAAAATCCGATGTTTGGAAGTGCACTGAGCAAAGTGTGCTAGTCCTTTTGGGATCCCAGATTAGCTTATTATTGCAAAATTCTTTCCATAGATTCCTTAATTTCGGATTTTTGGGGAAGCTGTAAACACAAAAAGTGGGATAAGTCACGACATCATGAAAATAACAATGTTTTCATCAGTCTGAAAGATAATCATTCGAAAAGTCATAAATAGCAGACCAAAAACACATTGGGAGGCTCCCAATGGGAACTCATAGCTCCTTGGCTCAGTGGAGGGTTTCGAAGCCGCTAATATAACGAAAAATATGAAAACGGATTATATCGCGTATAGTGAATTTATAATACATCCCGACGTTTTTAACCCTTTACAGCGTTTGTGGTCAACGGGTGACAGGGGGTAGTTTTATTTCAAGAGTAGGAACTATGTCTATAGCGGTAACCGAGGACTATATTTTATACTATATATAGTTAAATACGCACATGGGTACCCTTCTCGACATTGTGAGAAGGGCACTTTTGTCTGCAAATGTGCCATGCATGTTGGAACCTCCAGGCTTAAGCCGGTCCGATGGCAAAAGACCTGATGGGCTGACACTTATTCCGTGGGAAAAGGGTAAGTGTCTACTTTGGTATGCCACGTGTGTCAGCACTTTTGCCGCCTCGCACATTGGCAGAACGGTCCGGACTGCAGGAGCGGCGGCTGAATTAGCGGCATTTCGGAAGCGCGATAAGTACACGGCGCTACTGACCAAGTATATTTTTGTCCCATTAGCCGTGGAGACGTCTGGGTATTGGTGTGCCGAGGCCAAAATATTCTTGAGCGTATTGGGGCAGCGGTTGAGAGAGAGAGGTCACGACCCTCATTCCGGGTCATTCCTGATGCAGAGGCCTATGGTCTATCGCGCGGCAAGGTGTTTGACGAAGTTGTGGCTTTGTTTAGTTTTAATTTAGTATATAGTTAATTTTAATGTAATTTTTGAATGTACCTACCCATTGTTTGTAACCTTTCAATACATAGGTATTAATAAAATTCAATTCATTTATTTATCAAAAAAAGTTAAATACATAATAATAATATACAGGTTTATTCATCTTCATCGCCTGTAACTGAAGAACTAGTAAAAAAAATCATCTATTTAATGTTTGGCTACAAATATAATGACCACCAAAAAATACTTTGGTACCCTAAATAAAAAAGTCATGCTTACCAAAAAAAAAATTACTGAACACCAAAAAAATAAGGCCTAAAATTACAAAAGTACCACCGTTTTAATTACGACTGCACTTCAAATTGTATTCGAATACCAAATATATTGAATGATCACCAAAAATCATTAATGATCACCAAATCTTGAAGACCAAATTAATGCGATATTTTCACCTAAATAAACCACTATGATTACCAAAAAATTTATATATATATATATATTACCAAATAAAGTAAAATGATGCCAAAATTACTAGCCCCTCCCGCTCAACCCCCCGTACCCTGCACCGCATACCTACCTAACCTAACCTACTTTTCTAGTAGCATACTGAAATGCTACTAGAAAAGTGGGTTAGGTTAAGTTTGAACTGCGACCCTTACAGAAAAGAAATGCTACTAGAAAAGTAGGTTAGGTTAGGTTTAAACTGCGACCCTTACAGAAAAGAAATGCTACTAGAAAAGTGGGTTAGGTTAGGTTTGAATTGCGACCCTTACAGAAAAGAAATGCTACTAGAAAAGTGGGTTAGGTCAGGTTTAAACTGCGACCCTTACAGAAACGAAATGCTACTAGAAGAGTGGGTTAGGTTAGGTTTGAACTGCGACCCATACAGAAACGAAATGCTACTAGAAAAGTGGGTTAGGTTAGGTTTGAACTGCAACCCATACAGAAACGAAATGCTACTAGAAAAATGGGTTAGGTCAGGTTTGAACTGCAACCCATACAGAAACGAAATGCTACTAGAAAAGTGGGTTAGGTTAGGTTTGAACTGCGACCCATACAGAAACGAAATGCTACTAGAAAAGTGGGTTAGGTTAGGTTAGAAAAAGGTGACGAAGTAGATTAATTAATTTAATAGGATAATGATATATTAAATATTTGCACATTTTTAATTAAAATGTGGTTACAATTTTGGTGGTCATTTACTATTTTTGGGTTTACAATGATTATTTTGGAGTCATTTGCTTTAATAGGATAGCAAGATTTAAAAATTTGGTTATAATTTAACATTAAAATGGAGTTCTAATTTTGGTGGTCATTTACTATTTTTGGGTTTACAATTATTATTTTGGTGTCATTTTATTTAATAGGATAGCAAGATGTAAAAATTTGGTTATCATTTCACATTAAAATGGGGTTTGTAATTTGGTAATCATTTACAATTTTTGGGTTAATAATGATTAGTTTGGTGTCATTTCCTTTAATAGGATAGTAAAATGTAATAAAATTGGTAATCATTTCACATTAAAATGGTGTTATAATTTTGGTGATCGTTTATTATTTTAGGGTGGTAAAGTAGATTTTTTTGGTATTAAATTTTACTAAATCTGCTGATCAGTTAAATAGCAGCCTTAATGTTTTACTAATAAAGTATATGTACACTTCACATAAAAACCATAATAAGAATATGTCTAATCCGAACTATTTTACAAGTAGACGACCTCACTCAAATTTATCGACACAAGTTATTTTGTATAGAGGTAACGTAACTAGCCCGATAAGAAGTCGGATTTGTCGCTCGACCGTTCCGACATTTGTACTGGGCCTACTGCGAACCACGTTCGACGTGTTGCCTCCCTGTCACATTTACGTATGAATTTACAAGTGCGACAGAGAGGCAACACGTCGCACGTATTTCGCGGTAGGCCCTCTGGACCGCGAAAAATCGATAAATCCAGCAATGACATGAGACTAAAATATCATTATTTGGTGTTTAAATGTAATTAAACGTAATAATATGTAAAAAAAATACTTACATGTGAAATGTAACACCATCTTTTTGTAAATTTGACGTATTCGACTTGTTTGTGCAACAAACAACTGAGCAAACAGGCATTTTTGTGCAGCAGTGTTCACGCGCGCGTTGGACTCGGTCTAGTGAAAAATCCAAGTGAAACTAGTTTTATTACCCGCGCCAGATTAGATTGACGCGCTAATCTTGTACCTCGGCAGAGGGGAAATAGTGCGAATGCCGCCTCCCTTCCGTGTTGCTCGAAGGGTTATTTACTACAGGTTACCGCAATCATACCAACAAAGCGCTGCCGATGTACCGGAGGAATAACATTTACCCATTAACAACTCCTCAATGGGTAGAAGCAATCGTAGTTTGCCGTATGGTCAATCAAATTCTATAAAATATTTATTATTTCACTATGAAAAATGTATGAAATGAAATGAAATCACAAGGTCGATGACATTGTAAATGACACTGTTGACATTTTCATATCGGACTCTTTGAGGCAACATTTTATCTTTGGTTTTTAACATAGATGGTAGGATCCTATAGACGTGCTATACGCGTGCGTCCGAGAGGGACAAAACATACGCAATGCGACACTATGATTCATAGATTTAATATATAGAGATCCCGTCTCAGCGAGCTGTCACTGTTGCCACTTTTGTTTAGTGTACGATTAACAATGAGGCCCACCTTGCTGTAGCCATGTCGATAAAGTCATATCGATAAACTATCGACATTTCTTGCAATTTTAATTTTACTTCAAAGGTTTAACGATACCTAAAATGAACAAAAATGCTTTTATTCTTTATTGTGGTTATCAGATCACAATTTTATAGTCACGCCCCAGCAGAGAACCAAGGGAAAGTTCAGATATTTATAGCTGGTCAAACCAATTTGTCAGTAAATAGGAACAAACAAAACTATACACATCTGTGGCAAATCGCCACGCACCCAAATTTAATTGTAATATTGTATGGTTCAGAAATTAACACATGATATGGTATGTTATATTTTTGTTTGTCTGTTATAAAAATTTATGTGGTTTAAGTGTCTCCGTGGGGGGGTGGTGTGGCGAATCGTCACGCATCTGAAGAGACCTCACGTCGAGGAAAAAGAATGGAGTGTTGTTGGCAACACTAGACAGAGAGAGATGTAAACAGTAGGGCTACCGCCAATACCGAAAATCGTCAATTGCGGGCATTTTTCTCTGTCACTCTAATTACGCCTTCATTGGAGTAAAAGAGTAAGATCCCCGCAATTTGCGAATTTCGGTTTTCGCGGTAGCCCCTCTGACTCGACACGGTCATGTAGAAAATAAAGTAATCTTAAATTAAACCAATATAATGTAGTTATTATTATAAAGTTACTGTGCCACCGACACCCCAAACATCCTTTTCTTTTGGGTGCTAGTACTAGTGTAAGACAAAGATAGTATGATTCTCTCTATCTATGTTTGAAATTAGACAGTCCTTTGACACACTATAACTAAAATACATACCTACTAAAATAGGTGTTTCGCAATAATTGAATTATTTTATTATATTATAATATATTCATTATCCATTAGCATTTCAATTATGTTTATGTTTAACGAAGATATTGAAGCTTCAATTAATCGCTATTGCGTTCCGCTGTGTAGCGTTTATCGATATATAACATGATTAAAATCGACTTTTTACATCCCTAAAAGAGCACACATCTACGCTTTTACGCACACATACACAGCCTGGGCGTATCAAAAAAGGCAACACTTGATTTGAAGTCCATCTTGTCAACAGTATGGTTGTCCTTTTTTGACAAACGGCATTTTTAAAAGAGCGAGGAGAGAGAAATGATACTAGTTGCTGCGACATTTTTTGAAATTTAAATTTTACTTCAAAAGCCCCCTCCAGACTATGCGCGTGAATCGCGGGCGAAGCCGCGAACGCGAGTGTGGAGTCGATTTTCGCAGACAGCGAAATCGACTCCACACTCGCGTTCGCGGCTTCGCCCGCGATTCACGCGCATAGTCTGGAGGGGGCTAAAGGTTTAACGATACCTAAAATGAACAAAAACGCTTTTAGGCTGCTATTTAACTGATCACCAGATTTAGTAAAATTTAATGCCAAAAAAATATATTTTACCACCCTAAAATAATGAATGATCACCAAAATTATAACACCATTTTAATGTGAAATGATTACCAATTTTATTACACTTTACTATCCTTTTAAAGGAAATGACACCAAACTAATCATTATTAACCCAAAAATACTAAATGATTACCAAATTTCAAACCCCATTTTAATGTGAAATGATAACCAAATTTTTACATCTTGCTATCCTGTTAAAGAAAATGACACCAAAATAATGATTGTAAACCCAAAAATAGTAAATGACCACCAAAATTAGAACTCCATTTTAATGTAAAATTATAACCAAATTTTTTAATCTTGATATCATATTAAAGCAAATGACTCCAAAATAATCATTGTAAACCAAAAAATAGTAAATTACCACCAAAATTGTAACCACATTTTAATTAAAAATGTGCAAATATTTAATATATCGTTATCCTATTAAATTAATTAATCCACTTCGTCATCTTTTTCTAACCTAACCTAACCTAACCCACTTTTCTAGTAGCATTTTGTTTCTGCAAGGGTCGCAGTTCAAACCTAACCTAACCCACTTTTCTAGTAGCATTTTTTTTCTGTAAGGGTCGCAGTTCAAACCTAACCTAACCCACTTTCCTAGTAGCATTTCTTTTCTGTAAGGGTCGCAGTTCAAACCTAACCTAACCCACTTTTCTGATAGCAGTTTGGTTCTGTATGGGGCGTAGTTCAAACCTAACCTAACCCACTTTTCTAGAAGAATGATTATTTTGGAGTCATTTGCTTTAATAGGATAACAAACCTAACCCACTTTTCTAGTAGCATTTCGTTTCTGTATGGGTCGCAGTTCAAACCTAACCCAACCCACTTTTCTAGTAGCATTTCGTATCTGTATGGGTAGCAGTTGAAACTTAACCTAGCCCACTTTTTTAGTAGCATTTCGGTTCTGTGAGGATCGCAGTTCTAACCTAACCTAACCCACTTTTATAGTAGCATTTCGTTTCTGTAAGGGCCGCAGTGCTAACCTAACCCACAAAACTGATAGCAGTTTGACTTACTTTTCTAGTAGCATAACGAAATGCTATTAGAAAAGTAGATTAGGTAAGGTAGGTATGCGGTGCGGGGTACGGGGGGTTGAGCGGGAGGGGCTAATAATTTTGGCATCAGTTTACTTTATTTGGTAATATGTATACATTTTTTGGTAATCATAGTGGTTTATTTAGGTGAAAATATCGCATTAATTTGGTCTTCAAGATTTGGTGATCATTAATGATTTTTGGTGATCATTCAATATAATTGGTATTTGAATACAATTTGAAGTGCAGTCGTAATTAAAATGGTGGTATTTTTGTATTTTTAGGCCTTATTTTTTTGGTGTTCAGTAATTTTTTTTGGTAAGCATGATTTTTTTATTTAGGGTACCAAAGTATTTTTTGGTGGTCATTATATTTGTAGCCTTTATTCTTTATTGTGGTTATCAGATCACAATTTTATAGTCACGCCCCAGCAGGGAAGCAAGGGAAAGTTCAGATACTTAATTAAAATACATACATACCTACTAAAATAGGTGTTCCGCAATAATTGAATTATTTTATTATATTATAATATATTCATTATTCATTAGCATTTCAATTATGTTTAACGAAGATATTGAAGCTTCAATTAATCGCTATTTCGTTCCGCTGTGTAGCGTTTATCGATATATAACATGATTAAAATCGACTTTTCACATCCCTAAAAGAGCACGCATATACGTCAAGGGCCCAACGTTTTCTGTTCTCTTTCACGGCGCAGCAACTAGTATCATTTCTCTCTCCTCGCTCTTTTAAAAATGCCGTTTGTCAAAAAAGGACAACCATACTGTTGACAAGATGAACTTCAAATCAAGTGTTGCCTTTCTTGATGCGCCCATGCTGTATATGTTTGCGTAAAAGCGTATATGTGTGCTCTTTTAGGGATGTGAAAAGTCGATTTTAATCATGTTATATATCGATAAACGCTACACAGCGGAACGAAATAGCGATTAATTGAAGCTTCAATATCTTCGTTAAACATAAACATAATTGAAATGCTAATGGATAATGAATATATTATAATATAATAATATAATTCAATTATTGCGGAACACCTATTTTAGGAGGTATTTATGTATTTTAATTAAATATCCGAACTTTCCCTTGGTTCCCTGCTGGGGCGTGACTATAAAATTGTGATCTGATAACCACAATAAAGAATAAAAGCGTTTTTGTTCATTTTAGGTATCGTTAAGCCTTTGAAGTAAAATTAAAATTGCAAGAAATGTCGATAGTTTATCGATATGACTTTATCGACATGGCTAAGCAAGGTGGGCCACATTGTTAATCGTACACTAAACAAAAGTGGCAACAGTGACAGCTCGCTGAGACACCGTCTCTATATATTATAAGTCTATGATATACGTTTTCACGCACACATACACAACCTTGGTCTACCTAAAAAGGGGACACCTGGATTTGAAGTCCATCTTGTCAACAGTATGGTTGTCCTTTTTTGACAAACGGCATTTTTAAAAGAGCAAGGAGAGCGAAATGATACTAGTTGCTGCGCCGTCAAAGAGAACAGACAGCGTTGGGGCCTTGCAGAAAACGTTGGGCTCTTGCTATGATTGGTCGACTTTATTCTTCGAGCAACATCGGCTTCCGACACATCGGAAGGGAGGGGCCCAAGCGATATCTCACCGTACAAATCTTTCTGCCATTTTTCGCGGGGGGAAAGGTGCACACAGTCGCACTTCTCACACACTTACATACAAAATCCAATCTGTAATGACGACACAAATACATACAAAATGACACACGTCAAAGACAAATCTTGCAAACCTCGATCTCTTTTTGTGTACGGACGAGTGACAAGTAGGGCTTCCAAATACCGGACTTCTTTCAATACCGGTATTAATACCGAAACTGTCTTCATCAATACCGGGATCCCGGTATTGACTATGAATCGCTTAATTTTTTTTTGTTTTATTAAAAAAAGGCTCATTGTAACACCAGATATGTATGTCCTTGGCTTAGGATATTAAACAATAATCGCCATCTGTAATAATAGGGAATATTACGCAAAACTCTGCATAGAGGGCGTCACTAACTAACTCAATCACATGACCTACCGTGAAACACGACAATCGAAAGTTCGGTTTCTACCTCTCTATCACTCTTGCTTATTCGATCGATAGAGAAACAGATAACGAAATTTAGATTTTCGCGTTTCGCGGTAAGCCACCTGTAAACAAACCGCCTTGATGCATCAATGTCATAGTAAAACATGTCAAAAAACTGGTTAAGGCGTAGTATGTATAAGTTACTCTATGGTTTACTAAACAAATTAGTGCTGCACTCTGGCGGCAGAACATTGCAGTAATACTCCCTATTATCATTTCACCCTCCAGGTTAACAACAATTTTATCCGCCTTGTTGACTTCACCACTTTCACCAGTCACATTTTTAGTTCAACCTAATAAACCAGCCAACTATAGGTATTCAAATATGCCACCAAAAATTAGTTTGCCATACTACAATTCCTTGCTCATTTCTTTCCACTCTGATATAATTTAAAGAACTAACTATATTAATATCATATCCTGAACATCAGAATTCATCACCAAATATTTATCTATGCATATGCACCGATCTTGATTCAATTAAATGATCTTCTTTAATTAAATGGGCAAGTAATATTCTTGATACAACCGAATTTAATCAATTTAATGGATTTTAAACGGTATAATCGGCACAGTTTCCTTGTTTTTGAAAATACCGGGATTCCGGTATTGCATAAAAAAATACCGGTATTGAAAAATGCGTTTTTACAGACGGGATCCCGGTATTTCGGGATCCCGGTATTGGAAGCCCTAGTGACAAGTGTCACAACACGCACACTAAGGCCAAGCGCGCACCACGATTTTAATTTTTGCGACACGATTTTAGAATCGCGTTGTAATATATCGCAGAAAATTCACTGCGCGCACTGCGATGAAAAAGTCGACGATTTGTTCATTCTCAACATGGATTTCGTACCAGTCGTTTGTCATGAAACGTGTCTTTAATATGCGATCGCCGTATAACTTTGAGTATTTATACCACAAAGGTGATCTCCTACTATTTCCATAATTAAATGGTCAACATCTAGCGTCTCATCTTGAGACTCCATCGGAGAAGCAGGTTCCGACATGTTGAGGCTTGGAGAGCGAAGTGCCGACTGAGGTCCGGGGTGCGATTTTATTATCGCAGTGCGCGCAAGGCCATACAACTCCGTATGCTGCAATTCACTTTGCGACAATCGCGTCGCGAGCAGTCGCGGAAAAATGTGACAAATCACAATTTTAAAATAGCTGCGATTTTTTTGTCGCATTTGCGCGCACTGCCATATAAACACATACGTTAAGCCCCCTCCAGACTATGCGCGTGAATCGTGGGCGAAGCCGCGAACGCGAGTGTGGAGTCGATTTTCGCAGACAGCGAAATCGACTCCACACTCGCGTTCGCGGCTTCGCCTGCGATTCACGCGCATAGTCTGGAGGGGGCTTTACATTTCTGCGACTAAATTATCGCGCGACAAAAAGTCGTGGTGCGCGCTTGGCCTAAGGCCCCGTTCACTTGTGAGTCGTACTGTCACGTACGCATCTCAGCAAAGCCATACTTTATTTGCTATTACGACGTATTATTTGAATATAGCTTGAATATTTCAGGAATTTGTAAGCATAAGTTGACATTTTTAAGGTGAAACTAATAATAATCTTGACGATTGACACCAAAAATTGACACTTGACAGCCAACTGACAGCAGCGCCGGCGCTTTTTTAACGCTTGTGAGAACAGATACACGGAGATCCGTATGCTCTATTCAATTTGACGCCAACGCTCAACGCCGAAAATCGAACAGTGCTCGATAAAAAAGCGCCGCGCTTAAAAACCGCCTTCGTGTGAATACATACATGGTTATCCATTTGCGTCATTCAAACGCTTTTTTAACGCGCGTTGAAAAAGCTGCCGTGCGAACGGGGCCTAACACATTTTCGTTGAAGTATGTTATTGTATTCTGAGAGATGAGAAGTCGGATTTGTCGCTCGACCGATCCGCAATTTGTACTGAGCGAGCAAAATCGATAAATCCAGCAATTACATGAGACTAAAATATAATAATTGTGTTCGATGTAATTAAACGTATGATATGTAAAAAAAAATATTACATGTGAAATGTAACACTTTCTTTTTGTAAATTTGATGTCCTCGACCTCTTTTTATAACAAAAAACCGTGCAAAAAACCGAGCAAACTTTGTTGCCCACCTTTTTTTTTTCTTTTTCGTCCTTTAGGACAGGCTAAAGCTCTAAGCCATACTGCCTAGTCATAAGTAGATTTTTTGTCTTTTCAGTAAGTTCAATCCGGTAAACGTCTTCAGTAAATACTATTCATATCAAGTCAATTCCGATATTAATGTCTTCAGTAGTCTTCATTTTCAAAATACTTTAAATAAAAGCGTCTCTTCCAGTTATTAGGTCATATCCATTAAACATCCATTCTCATTCTGTTAGTTTTGAGGGTCTTGTATAGCCCCCTCCAGACTATGCGCGTGAATCGCGGGCGTAGCCGCGAACGCGAGTGTGGAGTCGATTTCGCTGTCTGCGAAAATCGACGCCACACTCGCGTTCGCGGCTTCGCGCCGCGATTCACGCACGAGTGAGGAGGGGGCTTAAGGCGATAGCTGCGACCTATTTTATAAAGCTACAAGTTACAATTTACAAGCGGAACTCTCGTTCTAACACATAGGGTTAGAAAGAGACTTCCACTTGTAAATTGTAACTTGTAGCTTTATAAAATAGGCCACTGGACGTTACAAGGGCCTGCATGAGCTACCAGCGTTGACGCCAGAATGGTGGTTAAACGCGTTTCATGATCAATTTTTCGTTATCTGCACACTTCCACATTAATTTACTGCATAATACGCTATCAATATTACACTTTAAACAACATTAATGAGCAAAAACAAAGAAATGAATCACAAAGCAATACAACCAATATGGCGGTCGATGAATAAGGCCCCATTCGCACGACAGCTTAAAAAGCGTTGCGTTAAAACCCGACGTTGGCGCTTTTTTACCGTTTCCAATATTTGTGTTCATACGAACGCTTAAAAATCACTTGTGAGTCGTACTGTCACGTACGCATCTCAGCAAAGCCATACTTTATTTGCTATTACGACGTATTATTTATTATTTGAATATAGCTTGAATATTTCAGGAATTTGTAAGCATAAGTTGACATTTTTAAGGTGAAACTAATAATAATCTTGACGATTGACACCAAAAATGGACACTTGACAGCCAACTGACAGCAGCGCCGGCGCTTTTTTAACGCTTGTGAGAACAGATACACGGAGATCCGTATGCTCTATTCAATTTGACGCCATCGCTCAACGCCGAAAATCGAACAGTGCTCGATAAAAAAGCGCCGCGCTTAAAAACCGCCTTCGTGTGAATACATACATCCATTTGCGTCATTCAAATGCTTTTTTAACGCGCGTTGAAAAAGCTGCCGTGCGTACGGGGCCTAACTCTTGTTGCCCACCATAATCCATACTAAATTTACGGTGGGGAATAGAAAAAATGTGAGACTGTGACAACGGTGAATTCCAAAATCTAAACTAAACAATTAGTAGTACCACTGTATATATATATTGTATGTATATAAATGATGTTTTAACAATTACGTAAATTAAATTAGATTTTAAAAGCAGAGGGATCCGTTCTGCTATGGAACCCACAAACATAAAGTGGGTTAATTCGAATAAAAATAATACATTAAATAAGCGAAACGTTTCTGAACGGAAAACAATTGACAGATTTCTAATGTCTATTTTTCCCAATCAACCGTCACAAAAATGGCTGCGCTTAGAGTATTTAGCCGTAATTTACCATATTTTCGACAACAATTTTCAGCATTACTAGGAAACACATCGCCTTCAGTGAAATTTATTTGCGTTGTCGTAGTAATAGGATACGTGTTATCGTTCTCTGAAGATGTCGTGAACGTTCTAAGTGTAACACCAGGATATTTATTGCCTCCTTCGTTTCAATTGTGGTCTACTTTTACGTTCTGGTTTCTCGAGATACACTTATGGGAAGTAGTTATCGACATAGTAACTGTGGGATTGTGTGGGAAGTTAATAGAGCCGCTATGGGGCCAAATGGAAATGATGAAGTTCTTCTTTCTGACGAACTTTGGCGTGGCATTTCTGACGACGTTTTACTACTTGGTGATATTTGCGTGCACGGGGCAGACATCGTATTTGTTTGATATACATGTGCACGGCCTGGCGGGATACCTGGCCGCGGTGTGTGTGGCAGTAAAGCAGATATTACCTGACCATCTCCTTGTAAAAACACCCTTAGGTATTGTTTTGTTTCCTGTATGTAGTTTGTTTCCTATATGTGTTATATCATTTATTATAGATGCAATTAAGGTGATTACATTCATGACAAGTCAAGTGTAAAGAAAACCATAAGAATGTAATGTAACACATAAAATAAAATGAGAGAAATCTCCACTTATTAATCCCCATTTTTATGTATTCCAGGCAAACTTACAAACAGATCTCTACCACTCCTCCTGCTTATAGCGGCTATAATCCTATGGGCAATTGGAGCCCTGGAGGGCACCTATCCATGCATGTGGGGCAGTGGTACCATCCTGTCATGGATGTACCTAAGGTTCTGGCAGAGACATAGCAGCGGGACCCGAGGGGATATGGCCGATAACTTCAGCTTTGACAAGTGAGTTTCATGTGTAGTCAGTAAAATTTAATGCTGTGTAATGTAACAGTGATGTCACTGATAAGGTGGTAATTTTAAACTGAGTTATTGAAGTATGTGTGTCAAATTGTGTACACAAGTACACTTATGATTTTAAATTTTATGGAAGGTTTGGTATCAGTAGATACCTTTTATCTGAAGTTAAAATAAAGAAAATGCTGTAATTCTTTATATTTAAATCCTCCTTTAGACAATGGCAGCGCACCTAAATGGGCCCTCCTAGCTTCACTGGGACGCACTGCATGGGGTGCTTTTTATTTTATTAAATGGATTAAGGTGCTTTTCAAAAACATCATGCATCAAAAGTTACTGCCTTAACATCATGAATAATTAGCATATAAATTATTCATTATAACATGAAATTCCTACAAGTGCTTGATGGTGATGAGGAAAAACTTGCTTATAATTCTTTTGTATGACACTACAAATATCTTAAATCAACCATAGGCAATACAATGTTTTATTTTAAGTGGCAGAGTATTGAATGATGCAATATTTGACAACTATAAACTCTGACCCCCAACTAGAATACCATGTTAAAACAAACTTTTTTATATATAAAAAGCGGACAAGTGCGGACAAGGACTCGCCCACCGAGGGTTCCGTACTTTATAGTATTTGTTGTTATAGCGGTAACAGAAATACATCATCTGTAAAAATTTCAACTGTCTAGCATGTGTCTAGCTATCACGGTTCATGAGATATAGCCTGCAACAGTGGAGTCTTAGTAATAGGGTCCCGTTTTTACCCTTTGGGTATGGAACCCTAAAAATGGATATAATAATACTAAATGTGTAAAAACAACTATATTTATACATCATTCACCACAGTACAACCCATCATTACAACTTACAACAGTTCCAAAATATGAGTATAAAACCTCATATATCAAACAGTCGAACCTTTTGCAAAAATCTTAACATCTATCTGCTATAACAAACAGTACAAACAGTTATTTGCTCATCTCAGTGGAGTGAGTAACTGTTTATTTAACAGTTAGTGTAAACTGTATCATAACAAAGCACTAGTGAATATTGAATATCATACATAGTTTATTTGTTTACAAACCTCTTTCTTTGTTTTCCCACTTTTGATGTGATTAGTTAGACATGGGAACGTTTTCAGAAACAAGGACATAGGTGTTGCAAATGCAAATTGTATTGGATCCAGTTAGTCATTATGTTCAGTACTTCTTTCACAATGGTATGATTTTTTTTAGTTTAGGCGTTATAACGGGGAAACCGTTCTACTTTCTAGATTTCAAAAGTTTGAAGGAGCATGTTATCATTTTTTTATTTATAAACATATATTCTCTGTCTTTCGTGGAGATACTTCCTGTTTGAACATCTCTTTTTTTTGCATTTACTCTCGGAAATCACCACTTTGTGAAAGGGAATTGCATAAAATAATGATAATGGCACTTTAAAACCAGAGGTCTCCAAAGTTTTTCACCTTCTAGCTATGACACTCCCACTTTCTTATCACACAGGCCAATGCCTGTATAATGAATGAATGAATTCAAAAATTCATTTAGCATGTTTGAGTTTTTTCCTTTAATAGCCGGGTCCACACAGAGTGAGCATACGCGCGAGATAATTGCCTCGCGCGTACGCGTATACTGGCTCTGTGTGGAGTTGACCCGGCTAATCAGTTAAAAAAACACTTATTCTACCCAAGATCATTAACCACTTAAAACTCATTCATAAAAACTTGTTCCAGCTTCTTCCCAACAGTCCTACAGCCTATAGTGCGGGGTATCCTGGGCCCGCCGCACCGCTGCTTGGTGCGCATAGGGCTCTGCTCGCCCAGCCAGCGCCGGGTGCACCTGGCCATGAGTCCTCGCGGCGTCACCATCTCCATGCCGGGCGTGGAGCCCCAAGACATGGAGAGGAGAAGGTAAGTTTATATGTTTCATGAATTTTGTTTACTTATTTGGCTACACATCTGGTAGGCTGCCGTGGCTCAGTTGGTAGAAGCGATTGGACCGGTGTTCAAATGCTTGCACTCGTGGACCTTATATGCCTCACTTATATTTAGAATGGATAGCTGCGTGTCAAAATTACATATATTTTACTCTTCCAGACAAATCGCGCTCAAAGCTCTAAGCGAGCGCCTCTCCAAAACGTCCGAACAGACGCGACAGAAGAACCTCTCGACCAAAGTGAACATGGATGCCGTCCGCAAAGCGCAGGCCTCCAACGTCA
This sequence comes from Cydia splendana, assembly GCF_910591565.1. Classification (NCBI taxonomy): domain Eukaryota; kingdom Metazoa; phylum Arthropoda; class Insecta; order Lepidoptera; family Tortricidae; genus Cydia; species Cydia splendana. Next base: position 5,272,002 of record NC_085968.1, read on the forward strand.
TTCCCCCCTTCCCCGCCGAGCCCGCGCCGCCCCCGGAGGCCACGCTAGTGGACCTGGAGACGCCCACGACGAAGCAGTCATGATCTAAGAACAATTTGTAGTAGGAATGGTCACTGGGATGGTTGTAATTAGGTGATATAGTGTGTTTGGGTCTGGCGAATGTGCCGCTAGCGCGCTATTCACTAATCGCTCGCCGTATACGTCGAACCAACGATCCATTGATTGTATAAGATGTGTGGAGTTTAAGATAAATTCATGCTTAGAATTTGACAGCCGGCTTAGCCCGCGAGATAGACTACCCGTCTTTCTCTAACTGTATTAGTGAGCTCGCACAATGGCATTGACCGCCGGCATCATGTGCTGGATAGCAATATAATTACGTGCGATAGAGATACGAACAGGCGCGTCAATGTACGAAATTATTTGCGCTTAGCGTCCTTTACCAAAACATGAGTCGATAATGTACGCCGGCAGTCAAGCGCACCTTTCACTCTCAGACGCAAACGCTCGTTCGCGCCGTTTTTGCCAGATCCGGACGCACTAATAGAAAAGAGTGTGAATAGCGGTAGCACTAATGGATCTAAATTATCAAGAAACCTATTTGTATTTTAGGTCGGAGCTTCGGAAAACACAAAACGTAAGTCCTGTATGGTTACTTATGTTTTTGTGTATTCTACAATAAATACAATTTTATAATATGATAATTTAAATCACTTGTTGCTACTGTAAAGGAAGATGAGTGCTAAAGTGGAAAAGAACATGCTTTCATGAACTTTAGCACTCTATCATATTATAAATCTACATCCGCATGATTGCGGCGTTTATACTATAAAGCCAGCCACACAAAAAAATCTGTCACTTTCTGACTGACTGACAAATTCTGTCAGTCGCGATGGCCCGAAACGCCAAGTGCCTTTTAAGCCGATTTGCGAGAATATAATCGGGTCATAGACTACAATCTTTGTTTTTGTTAAACATTTCTATATAACCTAATAGCAACCCGAACCGGCCTGGCAACATCGGGTTTCTAGAAGCCTAGACACACCGCTACAAGGATCAGAATTCAAACCGCGGTCTAATAATTATGCATACGACACAGTTATGGAGATCCTGGTCTACCAGAGGGCCTAGCCAAGATGCCAATAATTTGCGCTGTAGCGAACGAAACATTGACGTATATCTAGGATGGCCTTACGGGCAATAAGAATGGAGCATGAATGGGGCCAGTACAGCGGTGTGCCATTGCTACAACGCGATTGGTTGATGAGTTCGAATCACGCGCGAGATTGGTCGCAACTAGTTGCGTTTGACTGCACGATTGGCTCGAATTCGTGAGGCACACCGCTGAACTAGCACCATTCTTAGTGCCCGTAAGGGCCCCATCCTTAGATATAAGTCAATTGAACGAAACGGTAATCTCTCTATCACTCTTCTATATTTATTGGCATCTTGGCTAGGCACCCAGGTATTGCAGTAAATTGCGTTGTATGGTCAGTCATGTCATGAACAAATGTTGCCTATAAATCAGCTAATTTATTAGCCCTTGTAAGCGCTCCTTATGTTTTAACCTTTTGAACGCCACAGACGGCAATTGACGTCAACGCAAAATCGTGACAACGACGCCAAAGACGGCATTTGACGTCGATAGTTTTTTGATGAAAATTTACTGAAAAACACCCCACTTTTCGGTTGGCATTATTTATTCACAAAACTATATTTTACCCCCGTGGCGTCAGTGGCACGGCAAATGGATTATGGAATGGATGCGCCGTTTGGCGTTCAAAAGGTTAAACAAAAAGTTGAGAGGTTTATAGAAACTTGCTTATAAAATGAAATGAGACGAATTTCGGTTTTTCTTTTAAAACCAGTATTTTCTGTTACTGTATGCGATTTTAGTTAGGTGATGTAAATCTTTAAAACCATCTATCTGTCAATTCTAGAGGTAATCACGGCGAACGATAAACAAAATTAAGATATTTTCTACATGCGTGGCGCATTAAAGGTTATAAAAATGTAGGAGATCCATTTTTCGCAGTTTGTGAGTTATAAAATATAAAGTCGCCATCGGATATATCGGTGCGGGCAAGGTGTTCACAAATATCTGAATAAAGCCTCTATTGTTAAGCCGTTAAAGTGCATGTTCGCATATATTAGACCACCCTGGCCGCTCCGATATATCTGATGGCGACTGTATTAATAACAACCCTCTTAACTTGTCCCCTGATGGAACTTGTCTATGTATTTACGAATGGTCATGGACGATGGTATTTCGGACGGAACAGCTAAACCTCGTAAGCTGTTTGCTATAAATAGTAATTTCTGTAGCTCATCAGATTCGCCACAAATAGCGATATCACTGTGGTTAAGGCCGGTTCCTAGTTTGGCTTGTGATACAAGCCTATCAAGAATTATAAATAAATTGAAGTGAAGCATTTCTAAAAAAGATTAAAATGATGAAACATAATCAACGATAGTATTCTTAATCAGTAACAAAATAGATTAAATTAGACTTTTTTATGCAAAAGTACCGCCCGATCCCGCAAAGCTAAATGAGGAAGCGACTAAAAGTTAAATAATAAATTATAATATTCTAGCAGCGGATGCTCAGTAATAAGCATTTAACAATGAATTTATTTTCCAAATTGGAATTTCTGCAAATGCGCAATAAATTCTTACAATTCAAGTATTTATGTTATTTCTCTTGAGCCCATACTTGTTTCAGTATGGGAACAGCGAGTATGGTATATAAAGAAAGATATTTTTTGCAGATTTTAATGCATTTGTTAAAATTGATATCAAGATATTGGGAGGTGTGAATGAGACTTGTAAATATAATTAATATTGACTAGTGTTACATTAATAAATAATATCCAATAAATGAGGTGTATAATTTTATTTATATTATATTCCAGTCTCTTATATACCTATTTGTTGTTTCATGTAGTATGAAAGGGTTTCATAATTTATTATTTTCTTAGTACAAATTTTTGAGTTTTGAGTAACGGATTGGAACAATAATGTATACAGAAGAAAATAAAATGCAATAGTCGCATTATTATTATGCACTGGACGTTCACGACTACATATAACGTCTAATAATATTTAACTCGTCAAAGCCGCATATCACTCTAGTCTCAAGTCCACTACGTCTTTCACAATTTTATCGTGAAATTCGTTCACCCGGGTAACAGTGTCTTTTCCTTCCCTTTCTAAGTGTACAAACTGAGGACACGCCCAATTGGCGTGTGGCGAGGCGTCCATGTTAATCCATTGAACGCCAAAAACATGAACTGAAGCCAGGCTACCGGTAGTAGTGCGGCGGCCAGGCGGGCGCGTAGCCGTCGGGCCAGCGCTCGGCCGCCGCCGCGGGCGTCGCCGCCGGGGCCAGGCTGCCGCCTGCAACATTCACAACTGCTTACTATACGTTCCTAATTAACTGGCTATCGCCACGCAACGCGACATGCTCATCCTCAGCTCATCTCTCTGTGTTGAAATCCAAATCCGAAACGAGGAGATCCAGCGACAGACTAAAGTACCAGGCGACGATCGATGGATTGTTACCCTGAAATGGGCCGTGCATGATGGAGGATTTGCCATCTTGTGGCCTAAATCGGAAACTTAAACTTGACATTGACACTTCAAGCGAAAGCAGGTGCTGTTCCTTACAGTGCACGCCCGCTCCCTTTGCGTTGTAAGTTCGACCATCTTGTGGTCTAAATCGGAGTAAACTTGATATACACTGCGCCAATAAACGACAGTTCATGCACACTCCCATACGGATAGAGATCTAAATATCTGTCAAATCCAACAAACATTTAAAAAGTAAGATAATCTTTTGTCCCTATTCGACGTCTTGACATTTGAATTTTTTTAACCTTTTCGCCGCCATTAACTTGATATAAAGTCAGTACATTTCGTGCCCCACACGCCACGACTTGATATCAAGTCGTGGTTTAGGTCAGGTTTGTTTACATGAAATTTTTGACATGGCGTTGATAAAGTGGCGGCGAAAAGGTTAACAGAGGTTTGATAAGTTAGGATTCATTTGTCAGGGTCGACTGCGACTTCGAACGAATTTAAACTGAGCCAAAAGGTAGGTAAGTAATCAATCAGATTTCACTTTTTTCAATTAGTGACGGTATTATGTGAAAGTTATACCTGGCTGCGGTTGCGTGTAGGAGGGCGGGTAGGCACCGGGTGCGTAGTACTGCGGCGGCGGCACGCTCATGCTGTGCGCCAGCACGCCGCCCGCCGCCGCCACGCCGCTCGTACCCACGCTCGCCACTACCGGGGCCACCGGTTGCTAAAAAATTGGAAAAAAACATTTACATACAAGCTTTTATTGCTATCTTTAGAGTCATCTGCTCTCAAAGGCGATTCTAACGAGTTCTAGCTCAAGATTATGGTATTTTATAATGATAAATTTTAAAAATGTGTGATACTAACCTGATAATAATTGTAATAATTAGGGTCCGGATCCTGAATTGGCACCGTGATGAGATTCCGCCGCGTCGACACCGCGTGCCGGGGGTCGTTAGACACCCCAACCCCGCTTCCGACCTAGTTACAATACATTCTGTTAGTAGTAAAACACTATTGGATATACATGACAGATAAAATATATCATTGGCGAACTATTAATGTTATATTTGACTATAGTTCGTTTTTTTTAGCATTAGAAAGAACTTGCAAGAAGGTAAGCGATCTTGACATGTCTTTTAATTGAAAAACGCTCTTTAAAAATCAGTAACTATTAGTGTCCGACCGAAACATGTTTTTTTGCCGAAACCGAAACCGAATGTTCGGCTTTGGCTCTAGTTTCGGCCGAAACCGAAACCGAAACTTTTGTAGACTTGTTAAAATCGTTGAAAAATGTCATAAAACCGCTTTTACACACATATTGTGGGGCTGTCAACACCCAATGTCCTTGAAATTGATGTTACTTAAGCAGTTTTTTTAGTTTGACCAAGATAATTCTGCAACGATTTTGATAACACACGCAGTGCAAGTGTTATTTTAAACATCAAAACTTCTATGGAATTATGACGTATAAATAACATTTGCACTAGTTGCACTGCATATGCTATCAAAATCATTGCAGAATTTTCTTGGTCTAACTCTATTAATTCACCAGTCAAGTTAATATGTAGATACAGGGACAACCAAAAAAGCAGCCAAAAACGCGAGCGCAGCGAGCGCGAAATTTTTTGTTAACAATATCGCAAGGCCGGGTACCGATCTTCACCTGGGCCTAAAAGTCCGAAGTTCCCCAGTAAGGCGAACTTTTATGCGAAGTCAAAGCCGTGCTTCAAGCTTCATGATAAGTAGTTGAGCACAGACTCCAACCAATGTCCATTGTATTATAAAGCGAGACCGCAGGCCGAGCATGGCGCAGCGAGGCCAAAGGCTAAGCTGAAGTAGAGGACATGAGGAACACAAACCAATGGGATTTAAATCTTCTCGAGGCAGAGGTGTACGGTTGGAGCCGGTATAGCTTTATTTGACGTTCATAAGCGCATTGTAATATGCCTACTTGAATAAACTATTTTTTATCTTTATCTTTATCTAATGGTAAATTGAGGTAAAAAGTGAGGCTAAGGTCGAGTATTCGTATAAAAAAACTGTACTGGGGACAATTTTAAAGGTTTTTTCTTCGTTATAATCAATAGTCAGCTGTTCAGCCTCGCAAAATATTAACTATTGAGAAAATCAACTTTGCGGTACTAGTTGAGCGTAGCCTTTAGCCTCGCTTAAAATTTGCCATTAGAGGTAGATAGGAAAATTACTGAATAAGTGAGTGAATAAGAGCGAAAAAGACATCGTTCGACTCAGGCCGAGCTGATACTCAGCCAACGCCTGAAGATTGAAATTAAAAACGCAAACTTATTTCCCTGTACTGAACAACAGAACATGCTGTATGCAGAATTAACTGTAGGAGCCCCCGAACCTTGCACTGTCTGGGGGCCCCGACATGCTTAATGCATGCTTTACTCTCTGGGTTAGAAAATCAGTCTGATGGCAGTCGCTTTCGTAAAAACTAGTGCCTACGCCAATTCTTGGGATTAGTTGTCAATTGGACCCCAGGCTCCCATTCCCATTGCCACGGCTCGGCAAAAATTCCGGGATTACGCGAGGAAGATGATGAGTTTTCCAATTATTCTCTTGCCCAGGGCCCAGTAACATGCGTCAGTGCTATCTCATTCACTCCGATACAATTAGACAGTGTGCGCGTTATAGGTATTGACAGCCTCTTAAGACTGCGTCGACCGTCCAGTATAATAAACCAATTAATTTCTGTACCTATACATGAATCAGTATATGTTCGACTTTTGGTCTTTGTCCCAAGTACCATTTCGTAAGTTTCGGCCCGGCCGAAAGGTTCGGCCGTGTTTTGGCCGAAACCGAAACTACAGCCGAAACATGATTTTTTGGCCGAAACTGGCCGAAACCGAAACCGAACCTTCGGTCGGACACTAGTAACTATTACTTATGAAAGCAGAAGAATATAAATGATTGTATTAGATTCATAATTGTTACATATTTGCCGTAACTTATTTTTAAAATGTGTTTTTCAATTAAAAGACACAAAGATTGTTTACCTTATTTCTAATGCTAAAAAAAACGAACTATAGATAGTGGAACGGAACCTATTTGGAAACGATTTTTTTAAGTAAGTGAACGCAAAAGTGTGTTGTTGATAGTGATTTGGCATAATAGGCGGGTCTACACTGAACGAGCCACCTCACATCGAAATGGGGTTTGCTGGTCGAAGTAATTTACAGATGGCTCCAGCATAGGCCTGTTAATTCTACGAATAGGGTAAAATTCTTGTAATTTTTTTTATGGCCTGGATGCTCTTTAAGCCAAATCTCATAGTTAAATTCGGTTGAATGATAACCACTTACCGAGATGGGTTTGACGATGGCGACGGCGGCGGGCTCGGCGGCGGCGGCGTGCGGCTCGGCGCCAGACACGTGCCGGTGGTTGATGTGCGCCTGCAGGTCCCTCTGCATACATAACATACTGTTAATGCTCTGCGCTCAGAGCATGAAGTACTCTTAGATCAAGCAATGCAATTTGGAATGTTTTATAACTGACTTTCTTTATTTTTTTCGCCGCCACGTCATTGAAGTAATAAAGTATCATCAAGGCCAAGCCACAAGTTGCACGTAAACAACCCGTATAACATATCAAGTCGTGGCGTGTGGGTCACTAAATATTCTGACTTTATATCAAGTCAATGGCGGCAAAAAGGTTAACCAGTCCAGCTCAATAGTCATAATATTAGTTCCATATTTAGACCACACCAGACTATAATATTACCTGTAAATGTGTATCCTTATTGAATTACTAAGGAGCTAAAATATTATCGTACACTATTTCATACAGGAACTTAAAGTAATTCTTTTTGTTTCTAATTGGTAGCGAGTTTTAAGCTTAACTACATCAGGAACTGAGATAAATAACACTTTAATTCAAGTCTGTAAAAAAGCATCAATATCATATATAAATAAAAGTCATTAGTTGGTCAGCCTAAAGAAGTCCAATACTACACATACTAGACATAGGCCTTCTCAAGAAATCCCACTGCTCTCATCCAATGGTTCTTGAAGGAACATCATTAGTCCATTGCAGCCTTAATTCTTTGAACGCCACGCCTATTGTGCGCGTCATCATGAACCTTATTGGAAAGCACGAAGGTTGATATTTGGCTGTCATCATTATCATCATCATATCAGCCAGAGGACGTCCACTGCTGGACATAGGCCTCCCCCAAAGAGTGCTACAATGACCGATCTTGCGCCACCCGTATCCAGCGGACTCCCGCGACCTTTACTAGGTCATCAGTCCACCTTGTGGGGGTCTACCCACGCTGCGCCTTTCTGTACGTGGTCGCCATTCGAGAACCTTTAGCCCTAATGGCCACCGGCTACGGGCAATGTGCCCGGCCCACTACCACGATATTTGGCTGTAGCTTGGGTAGATTAGAGATGGACACCTATATCAACCGTACCTGAGAGAGGTATGTCCGCCGGCAGCCCGTGTTCCCGTACCGGGTGCCCGAGTGCGTGCACATGAACACCGTGCCGAGGCCTGTCTGCTCCACGCGCAGAACCTGCCAATACAGGAAAAGAAGTGTTGGAGTCCGTCTAGTCTAAGCTAACTCTGCACCAACTTAAAGGTGAAATTTGGGCTTAACCATGTACAATGTAGATAGGTAAAAGTTATATGTATTTAAATTTTGCTTCTCAATAATGCCTTAGAAAGCCATAATGTGGAGGTAGAAACAGTCAAGAATGCTATTTATATACAAGGTGTCCCAAGAAGTAGTGATATACTGAAGCTGGGAGGTAGAGGACCTAGAGGGCTATCTTAATCACCCCCATGTATGTTCCGCGATTTTTCGTTTTTTTTTTTTTTTTTTTTTTAATTTCATTCAAAGATCTAACGATAGTAAATGTTACCATACTGAATTGGCCTATCTATCAGCTTAGCACACAAAAAAAATCAAGCATCTACCGCAATAATTCACGTCACCATAAATAAAAATCTCACCGTACTCGGCGCGGCGATAGGTGAAAAATTAAAAAACTCATAACTCCGAAAATACGAAAAATCGAGGAACATACATGGGGGTGATTCAGATAGCCCTCTAGGTCCTCTACCTCCCAGCTTCAGTATATCACTACTTCTTGGGACACCTTGTATAGATGGTCAAGCGAATCTTGTCAGTAGAAAACGGCGCGAAATTCAAATTTTCTATGAGACGATATCCTTTCGCGCCTACATTTTTCATAATTTGCCGCCTTGTTCTACTGACAGGATCTGCTTGACCATTTATAGTTATTTACATTTTTTTTTCTTTTTTTTTAAGCTGCATGCCAAATAAATCTCTCTTTGTAATTACCATGTATGTTGGAAATGAATAAATTGTTTATCTATCTATTAAGTAGGCTCTAATAAAACAGCCTTATGTGTTTTGTCCAATAAAATACATGGACTTAACAAACATACCTTTTCCCTACACCGTGGACAGTGTGTGTGGTCTGCTCGCGCGCAAGAAAGGCAAAACACGTGTTTGCATGGTATCTGAAAAATTTAATAAAACATTTAAACACTAAGAAAACGGTTCCAAAGTTTTCAAACCAGTGTTTAACTCTGACGGCTAAAATAAAAAGTTATAATTGCAAATAAATTTAATTTTAAGTAGATACCACTACCACCTTTGGGCAGGATCATGAATCATGATGAGTGAGGCGAAGAATATCATGTCTATGTTAAGAAATTCAGAAGACAGTACACATGCAGTCATAAAGGAACATTTGTTAAATATATCATTGAGATGTTACGAATTACTTAGGATGGTATTCCACCTGTCCAATTTGTTTGTCCAATGTGTATTGCGTCTCACATTTTGCTTCATGAGAGAGTGAGATGCAATAACATTGGACAAGTGGAATACCACCCCTTACTTACCATTCTACCATAAATAAGTATAGGCTTTGAGCAGATATCACAACAGTATATCATGGGGTTCAGGACTTTTTCCCCAATGAGTGCTGCACGGTGGTCCCAGTCCAAACGTAGCATGGGCTCCGGCGGGCCACGCTGCAGCGTTGTGAATACTGGGGCTTCTAGTTGTGATATGTCAGAAGGGACTTCCACTAGAAAGGTTGACAAAAGTTTAAAAAATGTAATGTAAAAGTGGCTAAAACTTTGTAAACAGCCTACCAATTTCTTTAGCAATACTTTTGCATATAAATTCATAATTCTGATATCTAACATTAGCCTATAAAAGCAGTAAAGGACTGTTTTTTTTCTTTTTATAAGACACACCAACAGTACATAAACAAAGCAAGTAAAGTTACATAAGTACAGTAGACACGTATAATATTTATGCACCAATAACAGGTGTGCAACAGCATTCAAACAGTTGAGGCTTTTACACTACTTTACAAACTATAACTATACATTAATAGGTTAAGTAATTAAGACATGCATGAAAGACTATAACTACTATAAACATTACTTGTTAAAAGTTTGTTTGAGCATTCTGCGCTTTAAATTTTGTATAGAATCACTAAATATGTCTATTTCAAAGTTTTGTTCAAGAGACAGATTGTTCCATGTTACTTGCATTCTATGGACCGGAAGTGACTTGCCCATTTTAGTCCTGGTAGAACTGGGGCGAAAAATAGTGCGACGACAAGACCGTATGCTAGCTTTTGGTACTGTAAAGTTTAAACCGCCCAGCAGGTAAGGTTCCGCGATTTTACCGTTTAACAACTTGTGTAACAAAGCCATTTAATTGCAATGATTTAACAAATAGTCTAATTAGATGTTCTGGTATCTCAAAAACGTTACCAGGGGATTTATTTATGACCAAGCTAGCCACTAATCTTGTGAATACAGAAAACCGGACAAGTGCGAGTCGGACTCGCCCACCGAGGATTCCGTACTTTTTAGTATTTGTTGTTATAGCGGCAACAGAAATACATCATCTGTGAAAATTTCAACTATCACGGTTTGTGAAATACAGCCTGGTGACAGACGGACGGAGAGTGGAGTCTTAGTAATAGGGTCCCGTTTTACCCTTTGGGTACGGAACCCTAAAAACTACTTAAGCCAGTGGGTTTCACTATGCTTTTGGGATTAAATTTCCTAATACTACAAATTACCTCCAATCGAATATAAATCTTAATAAAATGGAACAGAGTTGCTTATATTTTGTTTTGTTCAATTTTAAACAAAACTGGGCTATCATATTCTGATCATTCTGACTATTCTGAGGAAAGCTCACAATCACCAATGACAAGATTGATAAGGCGCCCAGTTACTCACGTTTGGGGGGTTCGGCTAGTTCAACCTCTTCTTTTGCCTCTTCAGTAGTTAAAGACTCCTCCTGGTCTTGTGAACTTTCTTCAACAGAACACTCTTCTTCATCAGAAGACATCACCTTCGGCACTTTCTTGCCGCGACCACGGCCTCTTCCGCGACCCCGGCCGCGGCCTCTACCTCGGCCACGGCCCCGGGCATTTCTCTTTTCACTATTCATTTAGAAATATGATGCCAAAACTGAAAAACGTAAGTGTTTTGCCGTCTAAACGGCGCCGTTTTGTTGACACTTAACCTCTCTTTAACAGTTTCTATAAAACTATTAATTGAAACATGATCCAATTTGAGAACACGAATGAATTACTTGTTAGCTTTCGTACATAAAAGGAATAATTGTTGAATTCTAGATTTTGTTACATTTAACAACCGACAACGCAAACTAGATTTTTTTTGGCATTTCTCCCAAGGCGTTTATCCCATTTTTTAACTATATTTGTGAATCTGTGTGTGAAGCGTGTAGACAACTTTTGACTTTCTTTTGTAAACGTAGGGTTCCGTATGGAAATATGGACCCTTAAATCAAGATTCATCGTGGGGGACGTCACTATTTTTTACTTTGTCATAGAAGGTAGGATCCTATAGAAGTGGTATACGCGTGCCTCCGTGAGGGACAAAACATATGCAATGCGACACTATGATTGATAGAATTTATTTGTTGCCCACCATAATCCATACTAAATTTAAGGTAATTATTGTTTTTATACGAAATGTAAATGATTAATTAATATAAATTAAATCTGTACTATATGAAATGATATACTGCGACATTGAAATTGTACCTATTTAGACATTTTGACCTGTAACTTTGGTGTTATTAATAAATATTTGTATTTGTATTTGTAAGGTGGGGAACAAATATAATGTGAGACTGTGACAAGGACAAACGGTAATAGCTCTTTCGCTGCTACTCCTACTGAAAGATACATAAGACTATCCTCTTCGGTCGCTTCCACCACCATTCATGCCAAATCCAGTTATATACTAGATTCATGTACTTTGTCTATGGAACTGTCAACTGTCAAATGAAATTTGAATTCACCGCTCCACGGCAACACGCCATTGAATAAAATTTTCATCGGAAGAGAATCTTAGATTTTCTTCCAACTAATCTACGCTCAATGAAGGATTATGGGTGAAATAAGAAAACCAGCAATCTCGGTGAGTAAGATATAAATTATATTATTAATTACATACAATTCGAGCCAAATAAACGAATTGTTTGATTTGAACAACGGTTCTTGTAGGCATTGTTTTTTACCGTGACCAACTTTGTTTTTTAGCAAGACAATTACACGTAAGTACATTGTATTTATAAAGATCTCCGGAATACAATATCTGACAATTTTGCTCTACTTAAATTCTTTAAATATGCCAAAAAACCTTCAACTGGTAACAGTACTAAACTTCGTATTTTACCGTCCTAAGTACATATTTTACCGTGACAAAGTTTGTTTTTTAGCAAAACAATTACACGTTCACCGTATTTATAAAGATCTCCGTTCGGAATACAATATAAGACAATCCTACTCACTTTGAATTCTTTAAATAAGTACATGTCAAAAAACTTCGTATCCTACTTACATGTTTGTCGCTTAACTTCAAACTCGGGTAAATCCATTCGACCCTTTCAGCAAATATCTACCCTATTACCTTTTCTTAATCCAAAATCGTATAATCTGACAGATGGATTTACCCGAGTTTGAAGTTAAGCGACTCATGTTTTGTTTATATTACATTAATTTCGATATTATTGAATCTAGTGTCTGCATTATAGTTATCGTGTAGATTTTAGTTACTATTCTTATTAAGTACAAAACTTTTTTTTTACAATTATATGACAAATTTTTTAACCTATGAGAATTTTTAACTTAATGGCAGTAATTGCTTTGTTGCAGCTATTTTCCTTAACATGGTAAACAAACGTAATGTCAGCCAGTGCAGTCACTCAATTGGATAATAAAATAAACCACAAAGTAAATTCAGGTGTAAGATATGGAAATTTGTAAATTTTTGTGCTATACACCCCAAAGCTTGCATATTTTATCAACAATTTCTTGTTGTTATTCTGTCCCATCAGCCAGGAGACAATAGTAGCATAGTTTCTTAGAAGAGCTGCTGTACCATGTTCTACAAACATGCTTAGTAGATGTCCCATTATGGAAAGGCCTTATAACTACCAAAAAATTCAAGTTTGGTTCATTTAAATACGAAATAACTAGTATTTTAAGAGTGACACAGGAGACCGTAACCATGGCAACTAGTGACAAAAAAAAGTTGATTCACCCTTATAGATTAAGTAGGTACTAAATTTTTTAATGATTGATAAAAACTGTCCTCTGTGTCTCTTCCAAGGCCTCCAACTATAAAAAATGGGCCTCAAACTATATCCACAACATATTTTATATAAATTGGTTCAGCGGATTAAGTGTGAACTTGTGAAGAGGTAATAGACAGACATCCAGAGTTACTTTTGTATTTATAATAATAGTAGGGATTTTAAGTGTCAATGTTGTTAGTTTCATCTCAGTAGAGAAGTATAGATGGTCATAAAATGTCATAATTTTAGTGTTTATGAATTTCACAGTATCATTAGTACCAATACCAACCACTAGAGGGCTGTTTAACAGACACCTCTTTCTAAGAAATGATGTTGAAAAGCAACAAGTGTAGGTTTTAAGTTCTCTACTTAAAAATTAACAACAATAGAAACAAATTTTAAAATATACCTGTATTATTATTGTGGCTTTCGAATTAAAAACCAAACTGTAACATTTATGAGCATTTAAAAGTAAATCACTCACTAACAAAACATTTAAATCTGTAGGTATTATTATCAATCATTAATTTTCTTTGATAAGTTAATACAAAACATATTATACATATCAGTATATCACTTTTTAATTCAATTAAACAAGATAACTCTCATTAATTCGTTATTAAAGATAGTATTTACTGTACTGTAAACAATAAAATAAACATTCAGTTTTGTACATTTTCTAAAATAAAATAATCGTGCATGGTACAGGCCGAGTTGCAAAAGTGCATACTAACCTTATGAATGAATTCCATTTATGAAGAATTTCGCACATTGACGCGCCTGTTCCTATCTCTATCGTACGCCCGTAATTATATTGCGGTCCCACTCTTGATGCCGGCGGTCAATGCCACTGTGCGAGCAGGACAGCAAATGAATTATCCTCGTGCGATAGAGATAGGAACAGGCGGATCAAAGGTACCGAATTCTTTGTACTTAGTGTTCTTATTGTAATAATATAACAATTATATTAGTACTAGTATTATAAATAGCTAGTGTTTTCTTTTGCCACCTTAGAGCATTTAATAACTGGAGTCGCCTTTAAGAGCTTATCCCTCTGCCGAATAACTTGCACAATTGTGTAAACTTTTGTATGAACTGACATGGCTATTTGTACGTTGCGTACAAATCCTGTTTCGTATAGAAAATGACAGCCATGACGTCTCCAGTTACTCTAAGATTGCCATCTACAATTCATTATTTTACTGAAACTGTTTTCCTCAAAGATGTTCGAGTGAAATATTTCTGAGGGGTGTTGAATTCAGGGAAACAAACAAATATTTATATATTCGTATGATATTGTATAATTTGATTATTTACCCGGAGGTCTTCCACAATTCATGAGGTCAATGTCAATGCCTCCTAAAAGTCCTGAACCAGTGAATTAGAATAAATGAAACTTGTTTTTCTGAAACACAGGCGAATGAATTTATATTAACGCGAATTACCAATTCCCTAGATTGCGTAATGAATATGTTTCGGAAAGCAATTTAATGGCGAATGTTGTTTTCTATTGACATACTATTTAGTGAGTTGAATAATAGCGGAACAGCGATATACAGGGTTATTTTTGGACCGTTAGGCCCACTTGCACCATCCCACTAACCCGGGGTTAAGCGGTTAAGCCGTTAACCCAGTGTCAAATTGTACTGGCAACCATGGTAACTCCAGGTTTAACCGGTTAACCTCGGGTTAGTGAATGGCGCTAGTGGCCCTTAGCCATATTGTGCGAGGTGATTAGGTAGGCCATACTGAACAACCTTTTCTATGGGACCAACTCCAAAATCACAAAAATTTTTTTGGCTGTTTCATACATTTTGGTCGAGTGGATGTCGACGACGATGGGAAGGCCAAATTTTTTTTGGCTATTCGGGATTGGTCCCATAGAAAAAGTTGTTCAGTATTACCTACCTAATCACCTCGCACAATATGGCTAACGGTCCAAAAATTACCCTGTATAAGTGCGATCGAGATAGGAATAAGAACAGGCGGGTTTTCAGGAGGGAAATTCTTCGTGCTGATGGTCCTTACTTTAACAAAGAAATTACACACAAAATTATAATTAGTTAACAACGGGCGGTCGTATTTACATAATGTTTATTTTGGAAGAAGCTATGCGGACGTAATTAAAAAAAGTGCAAATCATTATTAAGCAAACATTTCAATATCTTAACTATTAACTACAACAGTTTTAGTTTTTATTCACAATGGTGTTTATTGAGCCGTAAATTATAGGTATTGGCACTAGAGTTGCAGTCACACAACAACAAAATCATGTAAGTAGTGACAGCGAGGTTTTGAAATTAAATTTTGCAACTGCAAAATAGACCAAAAAGTTTTTAAAGGTTTTTTTTTTAGTTTAATATCGTGCGCTTAAGCCACATTCGTTCATTCAATATTGTTTTTACGTTAGTACTCTGTGCGTAATCATTCATTCACCTCAACTCTCCTGCCGATGCTGATACATGCGATCGGTAAGAGTCGGCGCTCGAGCTTAAATTCGAACATTCTGGCATGCACATATCTCGGTGTTGGGTCGCTACCTGTAGTAAGTTGATCCTGTCAGCCGATTAAAAGGAGGCGGTTACGAATAGTTACGTACCTATAGAGAAGAAATCAAAATCCTTGCTTTGTCAATCGTCGCGAATAAAATCTTAGTAGTGTAGTCTGATCAGGCGGCTTAGCACGGTCGCGTTTTTATCCCTTGTCACCATGCCTGTCACGTTCTAACAAGTACGTAAGTGCGAAAGGGACGCGCATAGTGATAGACGATAAAAATGGAACCGTGCTGCGCCCACAGATCATAAAGCTTAGTAGATATATATCGTTTCAGGTACACATATGTACTAGCTAACGCTTCGCCGTCTCGTTTCAGAGGGCCTACCGCGAATACGTTCGACGTCCCTCCCTGTCACACTTATGTACGAATTTAGAAGTGCGAGAGAGAGACAACACGTCGAACGTGGTTCGCGGTAGGCCCTCAGCTTGGGCGAAAATGCTTTTTTTGTATGTTGTATGTCCGGAATCCGGATGTTCTCATCTACAGGTCGCAATTCTCAACCGATTCTCGTGAAATTTTGTGAGCAGGATCGATGATTTTTTTTGTCGATTTAGTTTTTGGAAATTTTTGAAAAGAGCGTTTTATTTTAATCGTTTTAAGTAATGCTTGCGGGGTCTACCTATAGCTCTCAGAGCCACTGGTTCCTCTAACTAAATTAACTCTAATTTGATTGCTTGTTTCGTTTTCCGCATGTTTGATACCCAATACATAAAAAGTTGCTTACATTACGCTATGTCATCAATGAAAAGAGGTGTCAACTCCAGTTTACTGTTTTTATTACGATGCGCTTGCTGATGTTTAAATCTAATTGTAACATTTTTCACCCGTATAAGCAATTTCTCCATTTTTAAAAGGCCTCTTTATTTTTACTTAAACTTCCGTATGCGGGTAACCGGGCCAACGTATCTGCCAGAATTCCAAAACCACAAGGGATCAACCGTTTTTATAACTGATAAAGAATCCCTTTTTTGTGTGAAACAGAGACAGTATGATTCTCTCTGCCTATGCTTCTTGCACAAACGACACTTGCCTAACTATTACTTATACACGTATATCTTGCAAAAATCGGTATATTCATATTACATACACCTTCAAACGATTTTTCCTTTGGCTTTATTATAGCGTAAAATGGAACGTTTTAATTTTGGAATAAGGGAATTCCCCTAATCTACGTCATGTATTATCATAATCTCGTATTGATGGAGCGGCCAGTCAGTATAGATCACATTTGTGCCACGAAAGGTTTTTGTTTAGTTGTTCTTTGTGCTGAAAAAAGGTTGAAATGGCCTTCCTTAAGCGTGACAAAAAAGGTATCAGTGACATTTGGTTTGGAGCCACTTCCGTAGGAGAACTTGTAAGTTTTGTTCCATGAAAAAATTATAAGTTCACTTTCTGGGCACAATTCTAAAATGCGCCTTCCAAATATGTGTTCATTCGTTTATCTACACAATTGTACGTTATAGTCTTCGTCTTAGGACATCATAGTATAATTAATTTGCACGCTCTACAGGCAGTGTAAACAGATTGATAGATTTTGACATATGGATAAATGATACGTATCAGCAGTGTTAGTCGTACGAAGCTTCCCATGATTTATGTTTCGAATGCTTGTCATGTTGTTGACATATTATTGTGATACGCGGTTGAGCTCGCTGCTTAGTTTAATTTAACGATTCTGTAGGTGTTTGAAAGTTTGGAACGTGAGTTTAGTTATAATCAATGAATTTTGCATTTTAATAAGGATTTTACATCTATTGTTTATATTTGTTCAAAGAACTATAGGACTAATCCAACAGGAATTAGGATGATCTTTGTGTTGTGGATAGGTATAGGGAGGTGGTTGGTGGATATGAATACCGAATACTTAGGTAATTATTTTACTTTTGTATAAGAGTTATCGTTCCCTATAGATATTCTCGTATGTCCTTTTTAGTTTTTAATTTATTTTCTCTCTTCAGATGATGTTAGTAGTGTACAGCGCCATCTACTTCAACTGAGACTAAGTATATTCGCACTTCTTCGCTTTGGCGTCTTAATAATCCCTTGTATTCCACTATTGTGTCCGTTATGACTGTCAGGAGTGACTTTACCATCGACCATCTTTTTATATTTATTTTGAACCAAATTCGTTGAGCCAGCTTAGTCCTGCGAAGCATAAACTATAGACATTACAATTTTGCCAACATAAGGCACAAGTGCGTGTTTCAACTACTCTTTACTAGTTCTCTGCCTCGCCCCATCCCTGATAACTGCCAATTAAATTTCCCGTCCAGCCAGCAAGGAGTAGTAATTTTCCATCAATTTCCATCGCATGCCAGGGCTGCGGAGCGACGGCCGGCCGTGACCGCTTTAGTCCTCAGTCCGCTCAACTGAAGACTTGCGTAATGCCAGATTACGCAGATAACGCGGAGACAAAAGGGAACGGCCTCCAATATATTGACATTAACAGCACCATGATAATATTTATAATACATCATAAGAGGTGCTTATGGCGTCCACAAAGAGTTGGTATTGGTGTGGCTTATGCGTAGGGAGTCGTTGTTAAATTATTGAATTGTTCAGTTAGAGAAATAACTGTATCAGTAAAGTATTTGCTGTATGTAATTGTAAACGCCATCGTTGAAAATATTTTATGGTGAATTTTTTTTGTTGTATTTATATTTTATCCTTTACAAAGTACAAATTATATTGTCTATTAATGCCATATTTGGAAACATGTACAAATTACAAATATGGCTGATTTAGCTAGTACTTTACACGTGACCTAATATTTTAAAACTGTTCGTTTTTACTAAATAGATAAAGTATATAATAATAAGGTATGGTAAGTTATACGCAAGAAAATTATATAAAAAAAGTAAACAAATTACCTTCTAAGAGTTCATTAACGTTCTTTTCGCATTGCTTAACATTTGCAATTGACTATTACTGCTATTAAGTGCTTATTAGGCATTCAGTTTTGTAATAAGGACTGATTACTCATCGCTTTTTATTGATTACAGTTTTGTAAGCATTTTCTTCTTCGAGTTGACTCTAGTGTATTATATCCGGAGTTCATGGCCGGTTATTATTTATTTTTCTTTCTGAAACAGATTTCCTTTTCTTCGTTACCGTGATCATACAAGCCTAAAGATAGTTCCATTATTGATCAAATACCTCCATCTTCTCTGTACCTGTCTGTGATCTGGGCCAAAGCGTATAACCGCCATGTTGGTGGCCTTCAAATCAAGGAAAACCAAGATCGACGACGTAGCTCACACAGTACGCAGCTTAGGTGGCACTGGTGGCAGTGGACTGACCACACTTAACAAGAACATATGACTGGTAAAAGAAAACGGTTCTAGATTATCGTCCACGCGGAAAAGGCTGCCTGGGAACCTGGGATTGCCATTTATACAATATAACCGATAAAGGGCCTTCTGACCAACTGACTGATCCTTTTTTCTAAAGACTTATTGTCAGCTGTAAAAATGCCTGTAATCTTATAACATATTGTGGTTTTGTGGAGCGTCGTCTTTTTTATAACTGAAACCAATCAAGTTAAAAATTGTTTCTTATTTTTGGGGCGTCCGTTTATTTAGAAATTAAACCAATTGACTTACACATTTAGAACCTACGTCACTCGCTCTAAACTTAGCCCTTTTATTTAAGGGTCGTCTAAATTTTACTTGGTCAAAAAGTAATTTCTGATACAATAGGGTTTACAATTAAAAGTATGTTAGGTACGACGGTAAGCCAATTCTTCAGCTAAGCTACAATCGTACAGCAGTAACCTTTTATTTCGTTTTGTTCGAGGTACGTAGCAAGCTTGCTAAGCTAATAGTTTTGCTGACTGTGTAACTGTGGATACAGATCTGTTGATACGATCAGTAATTTATTGCTTTCATAGGTACAATAGGAGGACGATGGCACAGGCATGATGTATACCGTCAAGAGTGCCAAGACATACTAACTCTCCCGCGGTCACGGTTCGGCTCTCAAAGGCCCGCGTCGAAACTTGATATTTAAAACAAACGAATAACTAGTATGAATATATAGAAAATTGACCCAAAAATTATACAAAACCATACACGACTTTCTCGTTATAGACCAACATATCGGCTGGCGTTCGAAGTATGTATTACGCGATAAGATACTTGACGTCTACGAGACCTTAAAACGATTGCTTGCGTTACGAGTTGATCGATTATGGCTAAGTAATTGGTATTTGTATATTAATCATAAGGGGAATGACTGATTGTGATTAAACAACATGATCCTCTTTTGTTGATCACGGGAATTTTAATCCTATCTATATGTATTGTTTTTGTTTCTACTGTCACATGAATGAACATACTTATACAAATGTCACATCATGTATGTGTGTTGTGTATGTCATAGATTTAATAGTAGAGAATTAAATGTTAAATTGGCAAATCACTATCAAAGTACGTAATAACGTGGTGGTAACGTTTTCATTGCACCCACAAACAATCCAGTTATGTTAATCACTAAATGGCTACATACAATTTAGATACTTAATTTGAAACCAGTGCCGCTCCTATAGAAAATTCCTCCGAAATATCTAGTCACTCAATGTAGTCAATATACAAATTTTACAGCGACATGTTCTAGTTTATGGTAACGTTGTTTAGGTCTAAATCTAGTGTAAGATTTCGACCACACCCGTTGTCAACCGTATTAGGTTAGGTTAGGTTAGGTTACAGTAATATCCAGAATTAGAATAAGTAATTTCATAATTTGATGTTTGTGGGCATGTATTCATTAGATTAATATTACCGCGTTATGGTATACTAGCTTCTGCCCGCGATTTCGTCTGCGTGAAATGATGATGATTGATAAAAACTATTCCATGTCCTTCCTCGGGCCTCAAAGTCCTCAAACTATCTTCTTACTAAATTTAATCTTAATCGTTTCAGCGGTTTAAGCGTGAAGACTGAAGAGGTAACAGACAGACATGATAAATGCGAATGTTTAGCTGAGTTGATCAACGTCACTCAGCAATCTTACATATAACTTCCTATAGGCAATAAAATTTAGCGAACTGTTAACAGTGACAGACGGTTTGGTACAATCGACTCATAATGAGTTAAAGTTCCTGTTATTTTCATGGTTGTACTCATTCTCATTAGCATTTCGCGATATTATATACAAATTGTTTACATCGCATACCTAATATTTTTTCAAACTCCTGCCATTTTACTGTTTCTAATTCTGAATATTACCTCAATTCTCACTAACCACCTGAGTTGAATGGCAGATCTATAACTTTGCGTTAATTGCACTTCGCATGTAGAAAGCTCTAGGAATATTACAGACGGTGACCAGATATTGGCAGAGCAGTTGTAAAATGTATTTTTGGCAACCATTTTCGTGTTTCCCAGAATCATAGCAATTTTCTTTCTGACGTCCGCAGGGGCTCCCATGGCCATTACCACGAACAGGAATAGACGGACTTTTCTATTTAATGGAAAATTTTGCTTAACAATGCCAAATTTTGTAATTGAAAAATGACGTAAGAATTGCTTATTTTGACAAGGAATGGAGTTAACTTTATGCAATTTTGCCGTTAAATTACCTTGTCTTTGTCTTTATTTTCAGTTCCTCTCTTAAAACATAAACGGAGTTTATACTTCTACTACTTATCTGAGTTTAAATGCATAATATTTTTAGAGTTACTAATACGATTGTTATGACTTACTTGCTACGAACGGTTTTAAAATAACCGTTTAAAAATATACGACTAAGTTCTTCGGTGTCGCAATGCCGCAAGTTTCACAATCGAGTGGTACGTAAAGTGTTGTTTTAAACGCGTCAAATGATAAATCGGCCTGCGGTCACTGAACGCTCAGCCTTCGTAAGTCCCTTGCACATTACCGACATTATACCTTACTAGTCCCTTTGACGTATTCAATATACATATTTAAACTGTCGTGATGGTGTTACGTGGCCACTACAGAATACCGTATTGTGGTAGGTATTTTGTACCTTAAGGTGTATTTAACGTTTTACGTATGGTACACATAATATATTTAATCCTAATCAGAACAGCCTTACACCGTTTTGAAGCATTTGCTTAAAGTATTGCGTTAATAACATAACGACATAATGGGACTCTGATTTACTTACTCTTACCTTAAGAAGCTATATTCTTATAACTGGGTAAATTTTTGAAGAGGGTGTTTTTTCGACATTTGTATGGCAATTTTTTATTTTTGGAAAATCAGATTTATAATCATCGTTTTAGAAAGGGTATTTAACAACAAAAAATATACTGTACGAGGCACCACACTACTTTTTATAGTTAGCTAGATATGGACGGTTAAATATCGACATTTGTATGGCACTATTTAGCCATTTGTAAGACGCTTTTGACATGTATATGGCATTTTTTCGAAATTGTATGGCAGTATCAACATTTTTGTGGCATTTGTAAGACCCTGACAACATTTGTATGGCACCTTTTCGACATTTGTATACCGCAATCGACATTTATACGGTCAAAATAGCCGTACAAATGTCGCCATACAAGTGTTGCCAATAATATTTTTTTGCGAAATTTCCTACACAATATAACCGATTCACTTATTTATTTTACGATATATTTTAACACTGTACTTGTAACTATTATTGTAAAATACACATTTTTATTTCGACTGTACACCAACATATTAAGCGTCCATACAAATGTCGTTGTAGTTGTACCAAAATATATCGAAAGAGATTCTTGCCTGTTTTTATATAAATAAAACTGCTTCCACGTCCACATTCGATGTTGATCGACGCCCAACTAACCGCACTATTGCGTCGTAAATTTAATTTAACCGTTATTCAATAGACATAGAAAATTTTGGGGGGTATTTTTAAGTAATAACAAAACAAGTGCCGCGCGGGACAACGATAAAAAGGCTTCCCTTGTTTTATTAAATATTGTATTAAATTATAGAAAATTCTCTAGAAATGTATTAAATTAAATCGATTCTCTAGAAAATGCTCTTTATAAAAATATAAAGTTATTCATAATACGTTGCCTACATCCAAAGTTATGATTTTTTTATTGGGTGTGTGCCGCCACTGGGACACGCAAAAAACGGAAAATTTAGCCGTTTTTGGAACTTAAATGCGATTTTGTCAGAAACAAATAATATTTAAGGTACAGTTGTACATTATATTTAAAGTTTACAATACATTGAATGGAAATATATACATACCCAGTCTTTTAGTCCCATGGACTTCGAGTTATAGCCGTGGCATTTTTTGGTGACAGCAAATAATGCCTATTTGAAAATTGACCCAACTATAATTCAATTTAGGTAGTCCTAGGCTGTCAAAATAGTCCCTGGCAACAATATTAAAATCCCTAGCAACACGATGTGTTCCATTAGGTACCGTCATTAGAGTTAATACCCGTATCCACTTCAATATCTTCTAGTTCAGTTGAGTGTTGATTTATGGCATTGGTTGTCTAAGCTAGGCTCGGCGGGCAGTGCCCTCCTTTCACCTTCAGCGCAGATGGCTCCACGGAAACCCTGAACTCAATCGCGACCTGAGCCTTGATTGTTTGCAGAGATCTCTCATCAAATAAACATGCATTGCTGCCATTTTGCTTGAAATAAACTGAACAGGCGACAGCAGACATTTTGCTGATGAAACCATTTATTCGTTCTGCATCACCACTGAAGTAGTTACTCGTAATAACTTAATAAGGCGGCGTGACACTTTTATCTATAGTACCAAAAAAACATGCATTAAAATTTCCATTCTGTGATTATCTCCAATCTTTCACGAACTGGGTTAAACGAGATATGAACGCATAGGTCGTCGATGTCATGACACAACAAAAATATCTTCATTGGAATAAGTTTATTACCACCTTTGTAACATATGCAAAATATTTTTCTAATTACTTCACTGACCAACTTCTTATTTTAACAAACATAACTTTAACGAACATTAAGGGGCCCACAGATTACCAGTTCGCCGGACTCGTATATTGTTCTCCTCTCTCCTCTCTTTAGCTTTAGAACAACCGGCCCATAGATTTATGAGAAGTTGCACCAACATCTGTCAACGGCTCAACGTCATCGTAATTGGCTAAAATTTGTTTGTATTACAAGTTTGTCTTTTCTCTATGGAATGACAGCTACCGCCGCCATATTTGACAGTGTTCAGTTTGGATATTGTGCGTAGTGCAACCCGCCCTTATTCTATTTTAACCAGTATTTGAATCAATTCTATTTAAGTACACTCTGTATGTATGAACCCTTCAGTGTTGTAGTCATTAATTTAATTAGCATTTCTCAGTGTCTCGACGTGAAACCTTATTGAATAGCTTGAACTACTGCGCATTTATTTATGATGTTGCTTAATATTCTCGTTTGTTTAAATTGTTTACGTTGAACGCAAGCTTTTAGTTTATCTTTGCTTAATATTGCTATTCGAAACAATTTATGTTTTTAGAGCTTTATCAGTATCACTTTACTAATTAGCTAAAACTTGCTGAAACTAAAATTAAGAGCCTCGTAATATCTTATTTGTTTGATTCCATTCAAAAGGCATTATCTTAGGGCATTGCAATCAAGTGCTCTAATACTTAATGTACTTAATACTTTTGCTTTAATTTAAATATAACTCCCAGGTCAGGACTTCAGACGTATGTACGCTATAGTAGAAGAGCCGGCCGCAAAATTTCTAACCGACTTGATACCACGATGAAATGCGCAATGGTTTCCCAGAAAAGTTATGCTAAGTCCGAATTCGATAGTCTGCCACGGCGGAACTTGCCGAAAGTACGAAAAAGAAGGCCACTTCCGGTGCGAAAAAAGGGGCTGATTTAACCCATCTGATACCGAGATAGTAGTTATGGCAGCAGTTAGAAATTTACATGTAGACACAGAAAAGCGAAGTCTGCCACTATTTTTTTTGCCGGAAGTGCTTGGCAGACGCTCTCAAAGGTGACCATCGGGACCCCTAAATTAACCCATCTGATACCACCATGAAACCAATGCCAGTCGGTAGGTATGAACTCTCATGTCAGGAATATATAAGTCTGCCAAGGCTTTTCCTGCCGAAACACCATGGCAGACGAGATTATGTAAGCAAGGTCGCCATCGGTTACCCTACACTAACCCATCTGATACCACTATGAAACCAATTCCATTCGGTAGGTATGAACCCCCATTTTAGGAATATATAAGTCTGCCAAGGTTTTTCCTGCCGAAACACCTTGGCAGACGAGATTATAAGCAAGATGACCATCGGTTACCGTACACTAACCCATCTGATACCGCCATGAAACCAATTCCAGTCGGTAGGTATGAACCCTCATTTCATGAATATATAAGTCTGCCAAGGCCTTTCCTGCCGAAACTCCTTGACAGACGAGATTATGTAAGCAACATCCGCATCCGCGGGACCGGTATACGTGATTACTGTAGGCTTATTTATTACTTTATGCTTTTACATATTTGTATATTATTATGTTATTAATGAAATATATTTATAATTTATTAAACCTATACCTAATACATTGGGAATTCATTACCTGCTTACGGCAGTAGTAGGGAGTAGTGGGTGAGTTCTGGCTCATTTAGCCAGGCCAACAGTCCCTCCCCCTTTTTTTCCCTTGTTGAGGCCCTGCAACCTTACCTTGAACCCAACCTAATGTTATTGTAGCTCGAATCTAACCTAATCTATTTTTATTGCTTTTAGAAAATATTCTAATAACAATTATCTACTTTTGCAAAGTTAAATGTTGAATTCTTTATTTCGCAAAATGGAATTTTCATGTGACTATAATGTATGTGCAATCTACTTAGAAACTGGGTTTAGAAATATAAAAACACACATTTTATATAGGATAATAAGTTTATTCAAGTAATATTCTGAACATATGAGATATAGTAACATCATTACTTATTCTGTGTACAGTGGAGAAAACATGCAAGTTGACATTTTTCGTTTTAAAATAAAGATAAACTAAACAGTATTTGCCACAAACCGATGTTAAAAAACTTTGCAGTTGTTGGTTGGCATAATACCATCTCTTACAATTTCTCTTCATTAACATTTTATGATACCTTCCTGTTTTTATTTACTTAATTTAATTTTTTACTTTTTATGTGATCGGTACTTCATTTATTTTAGATTTTGGGCTAATATTAGTTTGTTAACCGACTTCCAAATCTCAAAGAAGGAGGTTATCAATTCGGTTGTATGTTTTTTTTATTTTTTATTTTTTTTATGTTTGTTACTCTATATCTCCGTCATTCCTGGACCGATTTTGAAAATTAGTTTTTTGATTGTATGTATATGCATACAGATTGGTTCCGTTTTTGTCAAAACCCAGTTCTGATGATGGGATCCATGAGGAATCGAGGGAACTCCTCAAATTTTAAACGCATACATATAGTGATTTTTGGGTTTTTATCATCAAATTAAGCATACACATTCAAAAAAGTGACATTTGATGAAGTGCAACTGCTGATGATGATCAGAACGGAACTCTTCAACGACGCATAGTTCACGTTTGGCGATTTGTCGTCTTCGTTATGTTTGTTAAGCAAGTCAAGTTTTTAAGCCACATTTTTGTCAAGCTCGAGTTCTGATGATGGGATCCATGAGGAATCGAGGGAACTCCTCAAATCTTAAAGGCATGCGTATAGACATTTTTGTATTTTCATCAGAAAATCAAGGATTTTCATTAAAAACTGGCACATTTGATGAAGTGGAACTGCTGATGATGACCAGAATAGAACTCTTCAACCACGCATAGTTCACGTTTGGCGATTTTTCCTCTTCGTTATGTTTGTTAAGCAAGTCAAGTTTTAAAGCCACATTTTTGTCAAGCTCGAGTTCTAATGATGGGATCCATAAGGAATCGAGGGAACTCCTCAAATATTAAAGGCATAAGTATAGATTTGTTTTCAGCGTTTTAATAACAACACCGAATCTTACATCAAGCGCTCTCCTAAATTCTTTTGGAAATATGTCAAATCTAAACGGGGAGGCTCTAATTACCCTAATTGTTTCAATTTAGGTAGTAATCACTACAACAGTGGCATGGATATCTGTAATGCGTTTAATACATTTTTTGAGAGTGTTTTTGATACCTCAAACTCCTCTTATAACCTTAACAATAGTTCTATGAGCAGCAATCAGTGCGATGCAATGTCCGGAATCGATGTAACTTGCGAGATCGTGTTAAGTTTCTTAAAGCGACTAGATAAAACTAAGGGACCTGGTTGTGACGGCGTTCCACCTATCTTTTTATCTTCTTGTGCTGAGAGCCTTGCATGCCCACTAACCATTCTATTTCAACGATCTTTAAAGGACTGTATTTTCCCCTCCATCTGGAAAAGGGCCCACATTATTCCTATATATAAAAAAGGTTCAAAGTCCAATATCGAGAATTATCGACCTATCTCTATCCTCAATACCATAGGAAAGCTTTTTGAATCCATAATTTTTAAACAAATTTACCCCCTTGTCTCTTGTGGGATCTCGGATAAACAGCACGGTTTTCTAAAGGGACGTTCTACAGTTTCCAACCTAGCTTGCTTCACGAATCATGTTTTAACAGAAATGGAAGGAGGCGGTCAAGTCGACGTGATATACACAGACTTTGAAAAAGCGTTCGATCGTGTCAACCATGCTATACTTCTCATGAAGCTTGAAGCACTCGGAATTCATGGCGACTTGCTCAGATGGGTCAAATCATACCTCACTAATCGTTCCCAAGCTGTAGTTCTTGGCGGCTATAGGTCTGATTACATTAATATTCCCTCCGGCGTGCCCCAAGGCTCCCATCTCGGTCCTCTCTTTTATAATGCTTATATATACGATATTAATACATGTTTTGTAACCGCACGCCATTTATTATATGCAGATGATAAAAAAGTATTCATGCGTGTTAAATCTTTAGCAGACTGCGAACTCCTGCAAAATGATCTTAATAACCTAGTCGAGTATTACTTCCGTAATAAGATAACAATAAGTGTTAATAAGTGTCAGTGTATAAGTTTTACTCGAAGTCTTAAGCCATTTAATTACTCATACCACTTTAATGGCGTAGCGGTGAACAGAGTCGATGTTGTGCGTGACCTGGGTGTAATTCTAGATTCTAAAATGACAATGAGAAATCACGTTGACTCCATTATTAACTGATCATATCGCAGTTTAGGCTTCGTCATGAGGACCTGTAAACCTTTTCATAGCTTGTCATGTCTAAAAGTCGTATATTACGCATATGTGAGATCCATCCTTGAATATGCATCACCTATCTGGTCAGTTTGTTACGCTGTTCATAAAGACCGCATCGAAAAAATTCAAAAAAAATTTGTAGCTCATTTAAATTTTAAATTTAAGAAACCATCTGCTGGGTACAAAGGTAATTGCCGGGAATATAACCTACTTTCACTTGAAGCTAGGCGCAAATTAGCTGATATGAGTCTACTTTTCGATATAACTAGAAATCGTTTAGACTGCCCTGAATTATTATCTGGTCTAACGTTTCGAGTTCCAAGACGTCGAACTCGACATACAACTCTATTTCATGTTCCCTTCCACTCCACTAACTATGGTTCTAACGCCGTGTTATCGCGGATCCCTCACTTGTATAACACTGAATTCTGCACTGCCGATCCTTTTGTAGGTTCTAAAAATAAATTCAAAAAATATATATATTCCATTTTGTTCAAAGAAAATTAACATAAAATCAGTTTCTGTTTTTATTACTATTGTGTTTCTACATTTAACTTCAGTACTGGTACTAATTGCTCCTTAAATAAATACATACATTTTATTACAACATCTCTTTATATCATAAGATCATAATTTTTTCAAGCTATGTGTTCCTGGTTGCCAGGGAAATGCAGTTAGTTGTACGTTCAGGTAGGTGTACTTTTTAGATTCTAACTCCTATAATAATTCTATGAACAATAAACTTTCAGTTTGAATAACTACTACATTATGATGTTTATCTTGATATTTTTGTGAACGTCTGCTGGTGTCTGATTTTCAACTAATGCAATGTCATGGTTTTGTTTTGTATTAGAAGTAGGTATTTTTAACTAGATTACTTATACATTTTACAACCGGTTTATACATTTTACAACCGGTTTATAGTATTTCTAGCGTATCGAGCATTTGTGTGTATTGTACATTCTCATTGTTTTCTTATCTTTGTTATTTTTAATCGTTATATAATGTAACTCAATGGATGACTGTTACTGGCCTTATTTTTATGTAAGCATTAATATGTCTTAGTTATATTTACGGCTGTTGTTATCCTGAATACCAATAAATAAAAAATAAAATAATTTTTTTTTGTATTTTCATCATAAAATCAAGCATTTACATTAAAAACTGTCGCATTTGATGAAGTAGAACTGCTGATGATGACCAGAACAAAACTCTTCAACGACGCATAGTACACGTTTGGTGATTTCTAATTTCGATTTTGACTTGGACTGCGACCCGGACTCGGACCCAGAACCGGACTCATACCCGGATCCGGTTCGGACCCGGACTTGGACCCGGACTTGGACCCGGACTCGGACTCGGACACGGACTAGGACCCGGACTCGGACTCGGACCCGGACTCGGAACCGGACTCGGAACCGGACTCGGAACCGGACTCGGACTCGGACCCGGACACGGACTCGGACACGGATTCGGACCCGGACTCGGACTCAGACTCGGACCCGGACTCGGAACCGGACCTTGACCCGGAAAACCACTATAATATATATTATATTATAATTATTATTATTACACGTAAATTTGTTCACGAAGAAACCGTGTACCGACTCTTCATGCCATTATATTTTTAATTTGCTGTTATTCTCTACAAATCGACACTAAAATCAAAATATCAAAATATGGAGTTCCGTTTGAGAAAGAAGCAAAACAATTTTGTCTTTGACAGTAATTGAATTATTGTGTGATTTTGAAAGCTAGACAATTCAAGATTTATATTTTTACTCACAAAGACAACACAGAAATTCAATCTCAAATGTAAACCTTCGAACAATTTCCATACATTGACGACATCACTCAAAATTCTTCTTCAAGTCAGATGCCCGCTGGGGCTGCACCGGAGCACACGTATAATTCTTCAAATAAAAATGACAGCTTGATTTGACATTAAATCATATACGCACACGAGAAAGTATACCAGTAGATAAATTGTATTTCAAAAAATAGGGTACATAAATATCAGCTCGCGTCTCCTTTAAATTTGATTTGCTGTTATTTACGGGTCATAATGGTTGAAAACCTCAGTAAACTATCTTAAAACAATACGATTACAGTCGAATTTAAGTATTATGTTCCTTCAAATCAAAACTCGCTTAAAATGAAAAAAGTTTAAAGACTCATCCTTTACTGATTGGGATTAATTTTCATTTTGCGTCATTTTAAAAACGTATTTGACTTCTGTACGTCAATTAATTTTGATGACAATTGTAATCTTGTAATATATTATAGAACTTTTATCTTAAAATGAGCGTTAGCGAAAGCGTTATGTAATTCGTATAAGTAATACCTGAAAGTCTTGTACCTAGATCTGTAATACCATGGATTGCGACGAATAAATGATTATGATTATGCCGTTCGTTCCGTCTATATGTATAATGCGTGTACGTGCTGTTCTCTGAAAATCTTCAAGAAAAAATAACGGCTAGACCAGCACGAAGTACTAGCGAGTTTTTGCGGCTTTGGAGACCGAGATAAAGCTTACAGGCCAATACCGCTGTGGCCTGGTTATTGTTATGTATACCTATGTATCGAATGTTTTAAAAAAAAATTTACTATAAAAAGCAATGTTTTATTTCGATTAGGTCTACATTTTGTGCATATTGTATATCTGAAGTATTTTCGTACTAAACTTGAAACTTTCGTTGAAACTAAATAAAATAATTATTCCTAATATACAGTCACCTGCAATTTATGTTACACAACACACAACGAAGGCCGCAAAAATATCTGACACGAACTTATTTGTAGAACCATAAGAGCATGTCATATATTTTTGCGGCCTTCGAAGAGTAGGTACCGGTCATTATCACCAACTTTGCCCGCATTTAAAAAAAAACACGAATTTCTCAAAAAAAAAACAAATCGTAATTACTTTTTTTGCTCAGCACGTCCATTGTGATCAAACGCATCAGTTTATTTGAAGAAAAAATATTTTTATCGTGTTTTTACCCATTTTTTTGCGTTTTAGAGGGTGGGCAAAGATATCCGGAGTTTTCGCCAACATTGCCCACGTCAATTTGGTATTCAAATACAGCTCGTATGATGATGATGTCTAAGGATCACTGGTTTTGGGCAATCCTACCATTCCCTGTTAATAACTTAGCGATAAGTGTAAAAACTTTTAAATAAATTTGCTGGGCAATGTTGCCTACCCGTTTTTGCTCATTTCCATATAAGGCTCGCCTAAGCATTTTACAAAGGCTAGGGTTGTCACTTTTGAGAAAATCTGTTACAATAGTTTAATGGCCAAAAATATGATTTTTGCTGTGTTTTTCATTAGTTAACGGGATAAAACATCTAAGTAAAGGATAATAAGACAAATTAAGTACAGTATATATTTATAAACTTACTTTAGTGTACAAACATAACCTTATTTTACATGCGAAGTTGGGTAAATTAGATGAAAGTGACAACCCTAATCCGTTTTTGGTGGTGGGCAATGTTGGTATGGATGCCAAATCACCGGATTACTTTGCCCACCGCTAAAACTCGCTAAAAATTACAAATTAAATATATCTTATTGATACTGTTTTAACACCCCCTGGCACTGATTAAAATAACCGACTTGGTTTCACATTACATCTCAAAACTTTTTGAAGTGAAAATTTCTTTAGCGGCGTGTAATAGTGCCCTTGCGGCCTATTTGCTGAATAAATGTTGAAGTTTGAAGTTTGCATGCCAAGTTTCGTGCTTTCTGCCGGATGGGACAGGATTTAGGATGGGTCAGACCAGGACCGCATTTTTGCAGGTTCATCTTTTATTAGCCAGACTCTACCTCCATACTAAATCGAGCTAAGGAGTCGCACTATAAAGAAATATTGAACATTTTCTTTCAAGTTGATATACAGGGTGTCCATGCATTAGGGTATTTATATTCAATATTCAATAATTTATTCATAAAATCAATACAATTTTACACGTCAATGGTATTTAGAACCAGTATACAAAGTATCATAACAAATTACGATTTTTTTACTTTGGAGCAACCTGTATGTGTTAGTAGCTCCTGAGGTAATAAATAGTATGACTAGATTTTGCCCTGTGCGCGGGGCCCGAGGGCCCCGCGGTCTTCTTGTAGTTTGTTGTTGGTGCTGTTGTTTTTGTTGTAGTAGTAGTAGTAGTAGTTTGTTTTCCAAAGGGAAAAAGAAATAAAGTTGTACTTTTGCTAGGACGAAAAGATCCGCGTGAAAGCACTACATTCCCGCAGCTCGGCCTGGCCTCGCGTGCTTGGGAACTCGTAAGGGACGCTCCGGGCCTTCGGCCCTACGCAGAGCTCGGCCTTCGTCCTTCGCTGGGTTTCGAAGCTCAGCGTCGGGCCTTCGGCCCGCCGCTTCGCTTATTAAAACAGTTGGGAGGGTTGGTTTTGCTTCGGGGCTTAAGCGGGAAGTTGGAGCTTAAACACGACCCAATAGGAAAAGTGTCTTAGACAAGCGAAACGGCGGGCCGAAGGCCGAAGGCCGTAGGCCAACTTCCCCCTCTCGTGTGACGCTTCGGGCCTTCGGCCCTACGCGGAGCTCGGCCTTCGGCCTTCGCGAGCCTCGACGCTTCGCCGTCGGGCCTTCGGCCCGCCGGCTTCGCTTATCAAGACAGTTGACTTTGTAGAACGCTTGGGGGAACTGCATTCACGCAGCTCGGCCTTCGGCCTCGCGTTTTGGGAGTCGGGGTGGAGGCTCCGGGCCTTCGGCCCTCCGCCGGGGTCGGCCTTCGGCCTCCCGGCCTGAAGCTCGCCCTTCGGGCTCGCTTAACACACTTTTTGTATAGGGTTTTGCTTTGTTCGTCATTCCCGCAGCTCGGCCTTCGGCCTCGCCCAAAATTACTGGGGGTGGGGCACGCTTGGATATTCGGGGTGAAGCTCCGGGCCTGACGGCCCTACGCGGGGTCGGCCTTCGGCCTCCCGGCCTGAAGCTCGCCCTTCGGGCTCGCTTAACCTACTTGGAAATTTGAATTTTGCCCTTGTCGCCCGCCATTTTGGATTTTTCCAAAAATTTTTTTTGTAATGCTGGGCCCCCTAGCTCGCCGCATGCCAAATCTCAGCGCACTCGGACCAACTTGAAAAATTAAAAAAAAAAAGTCGGCCATTTTGAATTTTTTTTAATGCAGTTTGCTTTGTTTCGGGGCCCTCTATGACATTTGGTCGAGCACCCCCCACCTACCTCGCACCGTTTGAAAGTTGCCATACAAAATTAAAATGACCATTATATCCGCCATCTTGGATTTTTTCCAAAAATTTTTTTTTTCATAGGAATCTAGAGGCTAATTTTAAGCAGAAATCCTTTGACTCTCTGAGGGTCCAGTATAACAACATTTTCAGGGCCCTGGTGAGGCTCCCACGATACTGTAGTGCTTCTGGCATGTTTGCGGACGCGCATGTAGATGATTTTTATGCCATTATGCGCAAAAATATTGCATCAGTAGTACACCGTATACGTGGGAGCACCAACGGGATCCTGAAAATGATAGCCGAGCGGTTTGATTCTGGTATTTTGGGACGATATATCGCATTACATGTTCACAAACATGCAAGCCGGTAGATCGGCCACAATAATCAGCCATTTATTAAGTACCTACCTATGTAAGCTATATAACTTCATTTATGTAACTTAGTGTATTGTAATGTAACGTAACATAGCCTGTAAGTTAATACTAACAACTATGGACTGTAATTGTCTGAAAATAAATAATTTTTATTTATTATTTTTATTTATTTCTATCTCTCGCCATGCCAAATCTCAGCGCGCTCGGACCAACTTGAAATAATAAAATAAAAAAAGTCGGCCCGTTTGAAAATTTTTAAATGCAGTTTATTTTGTCTCGGGGCCCTCTATGACATTTGGTCGAGCACCCCCCACCTATCTCGCACCGTTTAAAAGTTGCCATACAAAATAAAAAGGGCCATTTTTTCCGCCATCTTGGATTTTTTCGAAAAAATTTTTTCCCATACGAATCTAGAGGACCCCGAGATTCCGTGACCAAAATTTCAGCGCGCTAGGACAAACTTGAAAAAATTAAAAAAAAAAGTCAGCCATTTTGAAAAAAAATGGCGGCGTCAAAAACTGCCAGGGTCCTCTATGACATTTGGTCGAGCACCCCCCACCTACCTCCCACCGTTTGGCCGGGCCGTCGAACATTTTTCTGACCGGAAGCGGTAGGCCAAAAGTCGGAATTTTCTGAAGTCACGAGACCGCCCTCTATACGACCGTACCAAAGTCTAACACCCCACGAACCTCCTTCTGGGAGAACAATCATGTCAATTAATCAGTCGTGTTGCAGCTTTAAATAAGATTAATTATTAATTATTAAATTATTACATTAAATTAAATTAATTAAAACTTTCTTCGACCGTTTTGATTATCTTTTTTATTTATGACATTAATAAGATTCTGACTTTTGACAAATGTCATCATTGCCGCACATTTTCAAACAAATTGTCAAAAGCACTGCCAATGATTAATACAGTATGTTTCTTTTTGTTGTCGATTATTGGAATTAACTTTTGTTTGATAATTTAATGTTTTATCTTTTGTTCTAATTAAAAAGAAATTACCGTTAGAGCATTTCTGAGAAGTAACCCTATGTGGGATTTCAGGGTTTGTCCAATGGCTAAGGTCACCCTGTATTTAAAAACGTAAACGTTAAAGTTTTTGGGATATATGTATAGTAGACTATTTATACTCCACATTGATACCATAAGAAGTTAATAAAACTGCCTGAAAGTTAGAGAGGACTATGGAGAAGATTACTGTTTACTAGCTTTTGACTTAACTCCTGGCCCCTGT
Source organism: Cydia splendana (assembly GCF_910591565.1). Lineage (NCBI taxonomy): Eukaryota > Metazoa > Arthropoda > Insecta > Lepidoptera > Tortricidae > Cydia > Cydia splendana. Next base: position 5,306,806 of record NC_085968.1, read on the forward strand.
TTCACCAACGTGACAGGTGCGACGAATTGTAAAATCACTGTTGCTGACGTCACAGGCATCCATGAACTACGGTTACCGCTTACCATCGGGCGGGCCGTATTCCTGTTTGCCACCATCATTGTATTATTAAAAAAAAACTTTATGATATCGGAAAAAAAAACAGATATTTCTCTTGCTAAGTTTATGACAATTGTCACAGAAACACTGCAATTGTCACGAAATTCCGACATAACTCATTACCTGTCAAGAATTACCTACAATTCTTCTAGATCTTTGACAATTGTCAGAAACTTCACAGGAGAAATATCTGTTTTTTCCGATATAATAAAGTTTTTTTTAAATAATACAATGATGGTGGCAAACAGGAATACGGCCCGCCCGATGGTAAGTGGTAATCGTAGCCCATGGATGCCTGTGACGTCAGCGATAGTGATTTTACAATTCGTCGCACCTGTCACCGATGTGACATTGGGGCCTGGCCTCTATTTCACTACGGTGGCAGGTGCGACACTTGTCGACATCACAGTTGGTACTGACGTTACAGGCCTCCATAGGCTACGGTAACCGCTTACCATCAGACGGGCGGTGTGCTTGTTTGCCACCAACATGTTAATAAAATAAAAACCCCATTATATCGCCAAATACTAAGTACTTATTTTGCGAAGCTAATGACAATTGTCACAAGAAACACGACAATTGTCGGTAATTCTTGACAGCAAATGAGTTCTGTGCAACACTATATGAGTAAAATGAATATAGGCGTGGAATCGAATGTATTTGCAGCCAACAAAATGCCAATGTTTGTTCAGCTACCTGTTCACCTGTTTAAATTGCTTATTATCAATTTAGATCCGGATTTTAAACCTGGCTGACATCGGATAGCCATTTATATTGATGTCAATGGTGTTGGTGAATATTTTAATTCATTCGGGCGAAAACCGGAAGGTTGGTTGGGTATCATAAAATGTTCATGGAGAGAAATTGTAAAGGCCCCAGTACACAATGGGCCATTGCCGGCCACTCCAAGGGACGCAGCCATGCGGTAGAATGAGATAGCAATATCATTTGCTCCCTCTAACGCATAAATGCGTCCCTTGGAATGGCCGGCGATGGCCCATTGTGTACTGGGGCCTTAAGATATGGTATTGTAATCAACAACTGCAAAGTTTTTTTACATCGGTTTGTGGCAAATACTGTTTAGTTTATCTTTATTTTAAAACGAAAAATGTCAACTTGCATGTTTTCTCCACTGTACACAGAATAAGTAATGACGTTACTATATCTCATATGTTCAGAATATTACTTGAATAAACTTATTATCCTATATAAAATGTGTGTTTTTATATTTCTAAACCCAGTTTCTAAGTAGATAGCACATACATTATAGTCACATTAATATTCCATTTTGCGAAATAAAGAATTCAACATTTAACTTTGCAAAAGTAGATAATTGTTATTAGAATATTTTCTAAAAGCAATAAAAATAGATTAGGTTAGATTCGAGCTACAATGACATTAGGTTGGGTTCAAGGTAAGGTTGCAGGGCCTCAACAAGGGAAAAAAAGGGGGAGGGACTGTTGGCCTGGCTAAGTGAGCCAGAACTCACCCACTACTCCCTACTACTGCCGTAAGCAGGTAATGAATTCCCAATGTATTAGGTATAGGTTTAATAAATTATAAATATATTTCATTAATAACATAATAATATACAAATATGTAAAAGCATAAAGTAATAAATAAGCCTATAGTAATCACGTATACCGGTCCCACGGATGCGGATGTTGCTTACATAATCTCGTCTGTCAAGGAGTTTCGGCAGGAAAGGCCTTGGCAGACTTAAAAATTTCCGAAATGAGGGTTCATACCTACCGACTGGAATTGGTTTCATGGAGGTATCAGATGGGTTAATGTAGGGTAACTGATGTACACCTTGCTAACATAATCTCGTCTGCCAAGGTGTTTCGGCAGGAAAAGCCTTGGCAGACTTATATATTCATGAAATGAGGGTTCATACCTACCGACTGGAATTGGTTTCATGGCGGTATCAGATGGGTTAGTGTACGGTAACCGATGGTCATCTTGCTTATAATCTCGTCTGCCAAGGTGTTTCGGCAGGAAAAACCTTGGCAGACTTATATATTCCTAAAATGGGGGTTCATACTAGTGTCCGACCGAAGGTTCGGTTTCGGTTTCGGCCAGGTTCGGCCAAAAAATCATGTTTCGGCTGTAGTTTCGGTTTCGGCCAAAAAACGGCCGAACCTTTCGGCCGGGCCGAAACTTACGAAATGGTACTTCGTACTATGAAACTAAACTATGTGACAAAGACCAAAAGTTGGGGAATAAGTAGGACAACAATATTAATATGTACCTACATATACTGATTCATGTATAGGTACAGAAATGAATTGGTTTATTATAAAACACAATTCCACTAATGAGGGCGCCACTATATAGACGGTCGATGCAGTCTTAAGAGGCTGTTAATACCTATAACGCGCACACTGTCTAATTAGACACTCATCTACTCAGATACAATTGTATCAGAGTAAATGAGATAGCACTGTCGTATGTTACTGGGTCTGGGGAAAAGAATGATAAGAAAACTCATCATCTTCCTCGCGTAATCCCGGAATTTGACATTGGTTGGAGTCTGTGCTCAACTACTTATCCTGCAGCCTGAAGCACGGCTTTGACTTCGCATGAAAGTTCGCCTCACTGGGGCACTTCGGACTTTTAGGCCCAGGTGAAGATCGGTACCCGGCCTTGCGATATTATCAACAAAAAATTCGCGCTCGCTGCGCTCGCGTTTTTGGTTGACCCTGTATCTACATGTTGGCTTGACTGGTGAATGAATAGAGTTAGACCAAGAAAGTTCTACAATTATTTTGATAGCATATGCAGTGCAACTAGTGCAAATGTTATCTATACGTCACAATTTCACAGAAGTTTTGACGTTTAAAATAACAATTGCACTGCGTGTGTTATCAAAATCGTTGCAGAATTATCTTGGTCTAACTCAAGTAATTTTCTTAAAAAACTGCTTAAGTAACATCAATTTTAAGGACATTGGGTGTTGACAGCCCCATAATATGTGTGTAAAAGCGGTTTTATGACATTTTTTCAACGATTTTAACAAGTCTACAAAAGGTTCGGTTTCGGTTTCGGTTTCGGCCGAAATTAGAGCCAAGCCGAACATTCGGTTTCGGTTTCGGCAAAAAGACATGTTTCGGTCGGACACTAGTTCATACCTACCGAATGGAATTGGTTTCATGGTGGTATCAGATGGGTTAGTGTAGGGTAACCGATGGCGACCTTGCTTACATAATCTCGTCTGCCATGGTGTTTCGGCAGGAAAAGCCTTGGCAGACTTATATATTCCTGACATGAGAGTTCATACCTACCGACTGGCATTGGTTTCATGGTGGTATCAGATGGGTTAATTTAGGGGTCCCGATGGTCACCTTTGAGAGCGTCTGCCAAGCACTTCCGGCAAAAAAAATAGTGGCAGACTTCGCTTTTCTGTGTCTACATGTAAATTTCTAACTGCTGCCATAACTACTATCTCGGTATCAGATGGGTTAAATCAGCCCCTTTTTTCGCACCGGAAGTGGCCTTCTTTTTCGTACTTTCGGCAAGTTCCGCCGTGGCAGACTATCGAATTCGGACTTAGCATAACTTTTCTGGGAAACCATTGTGCATTTCATCGTGGTATCAAGTCGGTTAGAAATTTTGCGGCCGGCTCTTCTACCACTACGCACTAATCGCCCTAAGATTCCTTTTTCTGAATTTAGTTTTATTATTTTTATTATAATTCTCTCCAGTATTGCCGTTATGATTTCAGATTTATCTATTCGCGAATTGTCTCCAATAAGCTGGTTAGAGAATACGAATACGACTCGTCTAAAAGGTTACAACATGAGTAGGTATTGTATACGATGTACTTAGTATTTTGCCTCTACTTAGTTTATAATATAAATAAACATAATATGAAGCACTATTGACATCTACGGTTAAACTCTCATCACAATAGGTAGGAAAGGAATAGGTAATAAGGAATGAAAAATGAAACATATACGTCAAGTGCGTATCAGATTTGAGATGTCTTTAAAGTTTGAATGACTCTCTTGGTGCGAATTTATTTTATTTTTTGACTTCACTTGGCTTGATTGCACTTATTGTTTTCTCGGCCATATACAAATATGATGGTGTAAAGCCAATATTCTTGTCCTGTCAGCGCCCTATGCTCGTACGTCCTGAACCTCATGGTAAACAAACATCTCGTAAACGTGCTTAAACATGAACGGTCAACAGTGATGTCATTTCAGTAAACACCGCTGGCAATTAAAAACGGTTTATTATTGCAAAGACCGAACATTTCGTCTCCGCTACTGAATGAACCTTTTATTTAGTAAAAAAATGCTAACTGTTTAATTAAAGTGCTATTCCAGTCGTCGCCATTCATCAGAAATGTGCCAGAAGCACGATTAGTTAGGATTATGTAGATTGTAGGAACACCTACAAAAGGTACACTTGTACAAACTAAATAGCGTGGAACAATATATTGTCCTAACAAAACCAGTTTTCATCGGTGTTTACAAGGACATTATGAGTATTCAATTCATGAATATTATTCATAAACGCCTAAAGAAAATAGAGATTGCACCGTAGGAAAGGATTTGCTTATCGATGATTTCTTTAATTATACAACCAGCCACGAGTGTAAATTCATCACTACTTTGAAAAATAATAATCGTATATTGTTCAGACAATGAAAAGAAAAATTTAGTAACTAAGTATGTTTGGGGTGCATATAGATTAAAGGGGCCCACTGATTAACAGTCCGCCGGACGGTATCGGCCTGTCAGTTGTTCGGAACTGTTAAGGGGCCCACTGATTAACAGTCCGCCGGACGGTATCGGCCTGTCAGTTGTTCGGAACTGTCAAAATTTTGTTCTAACTGACAGGCCGATACCGTCCGGCAGACTATTAATCAGTGGGCCCCTTTAAATTTTTGTTCTTACTGACAGGCCGATACCGTCCGGCGGACTGTTAATCAGTGGGCCCCTTAAGATTATAGAGTCATTGCGTTTCATCTTTGAGTAGCAGTGTGAATTAGGGCTTGCAATATCGGATGGTTTCCAATTCCGGAACTGATTTTCGATATTGGATTCCAATTCCGGAATTCCGGAACTGGTTCCGGAATTAGGGTTTATCATATTTTTAATTTTTATTCGATTATTTAGTAAAAAACAACAAAAGATATCAAATTCTGATACTTGACGTTTATTAAAGTTAGTATTGTTTGTTTGTTGTTGTAAAAAAAAAAGTATTGTTTAAGAGAAATTTAATTTGAAGTAGTTTTTTTTTTCACCACCTTATTAAAATGTTTACTTTTTTTTCACTTCTATGATACGGGGTATTTATTTGGCGGAACTATATAACTAGTTAAATATAATAGCTACCTACTTTTCCTAACCTAGAATTCTCTCTGAATCGAAGATAAAAAGTCCAAATATTTTTAAATTTCAATTCTTAAAATTCGCTTATGTAGAATTCAGACTATTCTGACTATTCTAAGCAAGTAAATCGCTTTGCTTTTTTTATGAGCCCATATCGTCCCACTGCTTTAGCAAACGGAAAAGTAAAATATACCTATACTATAGTATAGTTCACTAAATGACTAAGAAGCATTTAATAACAACAAAAAACACGAGTATAGTGTAGTTGCTTAACAATTTTCGATAATAAACGTATTAAAACCTAAAAAAAGTACTTATTTAAATCCAATCCCGGAATTTTCGATATCCAGTTGTACCAATTCCGGAATTGTAATATCGGAAAATTTGTCCGAGATTCCGGAATTTCGAAATTCCGGAATTCCGAAATGCAAGCCCTAGTGTGAATTACGAGATTTTTTCAAAGTAGTGACGATTTCTTCAGCCCATTAAATATATAGGCATTGGTCTTCTATTTAGAGTCGCTGTGTTAAGCAAACATGTGCATGTTTTAAGAAGAAAACAGTACCTAGTGTAACTTAATTGAAACTCGTGGACATTTTGAAATTTATGTCATGACTTTCAATGGACGAGAAAAAAACTTACCTACAGATAAACCGCAATCAGACAGACTAGGTCTTGCGTTTTATTATGTATATTGGCTGTAAGAAAATACTCCTGATAATGGCGATAGTGGTCACGAGGCAGATAATGGTTAAGTTAAAGGAGGATCAGCTGAGTGCAAATCTGTGACCCAAACTGACTCTCTCGTGTGATTTCTGACGAAATTCGTGACAAATTTACAACACGCATTTTAACTGATACCAATTTCACTTTATTTACCTACAGTATCGACACCGTTACTGATTCTGATTTTTATTAAGTACCTACAATTAATTAAATAACGCAAGTATCTGTCATTAAATTCAGCTTGGTAAAGGATTAATGCAATTGACAACCTTCTCCTTGTTTCATTGGATTGAGAAAATAACTTCATAAGGCTAGTAGTTATGTGAGTCTCTTGCCAAGGTGTTAAGGGGCCTACTGATTAACAGTCCGCCGGACAGTATTGGCCTGTCAGTTGTTCGGAACTGTCAAAATTTTGTTCTAACTGACAGGCCGATACCGTCCGGCGGACTGTTAATCAGTGGGCCCCTTTAGAGTGCATGTTCTGATTTTTTTTGAAACTTGCTAGCTCTGACGCGTGTACGAGTCCGATAATGACTGTTGCTCTGTTTCTAGTTTGAAATATCAATTAACGGTTCGTAAAATTGAAGCATATCGTTTGTTTTTAATAAAACCATTTCAGATAATTAATTTTACTCCACTGCCCTTCTATTCTGCTTTTTGGGTTTTTTGTGACCTCTATTATCTAAAGCAGCTTATTCGTCGACATTATCATAAGAATTTATGAGGTGGTATTATAAAAAACCGACTGACATTATATATGTTATCAAAAGAATACTTTATGTAGTACAAGTGTATTCAGCATTTACAGTCACCTTCCAAAATCGATAGCCAATGCGGCATTGACCTACTACTTCGATTCGATTTAAATAGTATTTGCTTGTCTGCAAAATATCAGTGAGCGTTAATATGTATTTTCGTTTCTATCCTCATTGAACCTTATGTCTCAATTTTGCAGAAACACCTTTTGAATATTATTTTTCATATTTGCGTTAATCTGTAAAACTGTTTGGAAACTGTATGTTCGTTTGTGGCATCATAGAATCATAGCTTGAAACAGATTACTGTAGATTTATTTTAAGAATTAGTAATTTATAGTTTTCATTTTAAAGAACGCTATCGAAAGTTTTCTTAAATGTTTGAAGCACATCTTTCAGCCATTTCTCTTCTTTTCTTCTCCATTTTAGATCGAAGGATTAGAATCGATAGATCGAAAGAAAACTTAATACGATTTAGTAATTTGAAAAAGAAATTGGTTGTTGCACGTTTATAAAATTAAGTAGATTATTCAGTTGAATGAATTTTCCTTCTGCTTTATACATTTTAATAAGACATTTCTTTAAGCATTCAGTGATGCAGGGTTAATATTGTTTCGTCGCCGGTTTACGGACCGCTTACATTTGGATTTCATGTTCTAAGTTCAACAAACCAGAGATTATTTATTGACCCCCGTGTCAATAGTCTATTTAAATGATCGTGACTCTTGCCAACTAAAAGACACTGAACATTGTTATAAACGTTAAAATAAAAGAAATGCACTACAAGTATTTTCAAATGAAATTTTAGTCCTCATCTAAGGACTTCTGTAGAGGAATAAATTGTTTTCCCGCTCATCTAGATACACAGCTGCGAGTGATGTCAAAATGACATCAAATCGGAAGCAATTTGTGTATGTCGAATGCTGTTTCTATACTGTACCTATATATGTGTCGCGCCATTAGAGTATATGGGTAATTGTTACCGCCTTAAAATATGATTGCAAGCTTTAAATACTCTAACTATAGCCAGCCAACCATCTAAGCTAGTTAATGGCTAGTCTAGAAAGAATATCCCAGATATAGATGTGTCACAAAAATTATATTTTTAATTTTATCCCGTTTCCTCCATAACCCAGTATCCTCATTCGACACTTGATAATAAATAATCCATCTACATACCCTCTTTTAAACCATCGTTAGAGGACGTCGTTAATTCCCTCTAAATCCACTATGATCCTTGACCGAATAACAGTCGATGGCCGTCCACCCGCCCGCCCGTGTTTATTGGCACGTTTACTCCAACACGAATTTAAGTCTCATAGCATACTGCCCTAGTTACAAAACGTAGGAACCAGATCAGCTGTGGATTGGGCAGGTTTGAAATTGATATTGGCAAAGGCTCGTTTTGACCAATTGCGATCAGTGAATTTGAGAATCAACGTCATAATTTTAGGGACTAATCATGGAATAAATATTAGTTTTATCTGCTCGAAATTGACACCAAAAAATCTACGGTTATGGAAGAAAAGAAAGATATAGATTTTCATTTGGCTTCATTGCGTGTTAAAATTCCACGCTCGTGGTGGTGGTTCGTGTTAAATTTACACTGGTACTAGACGGAAAAATTGAACCAAACAATGAAACATCACCTCATATTACGCACTTAAACCGGTCCATAGTATGTATAATGTAGAGCGTAGTTTACGTATAAAATAAAAATAAACAGAATTGGCGTATGCGAATTAAAGTAGTTAAATTAATTCGGCCGTCTAGCCAAAGTTTCCGGCACGCCTCGCCTCGCCTCGCGATATTTCACATCTAACATGCGTGATTTCGCTCTTTAAAGTATACTAAAATATCTTCACTTTTCTAGAATTGAGAATATGGGAATTGCGTGGAACGCGGAAGCGGCACTTTCTCACTACATTTGTGAAGTTTCCTGTTCAAAGTACTTGAAATTTGCTAAATTTATTGTTAACGTCCCATTATACCGTCTGGATTAACAGAAGGTCAAGTCGATATAGCAATCGTTAACGTTGTCGCGAATATTGCCGTCTTCGAGGTCATATGCGAAAATAAATTGAAGCAGATCAAGTGGCTGTTGATAAATATACCAGTAACCATATGCGGAGTCAGAGCTACGACTTTTAGTAACTAGCCTTGAATTGATCATGGTATGATGACTGTTCTTTATGACTTAGGTATATTTACGAGCTATTTGAAGTATTTTTTTACATATACGGTCATATTATTAGGAGGAACCCTTCATATTGCTATAAAAATTGCTATCTATAAAAACAGAGATAGTATTAGTAGTTGTTAAAACTGATTTAGCGTAGTAAGAAACTTACAATGCTGACATTGAAACTAGAATTGTACACGCCGCGGTGGTCTGCTGGGTGATCACGTGAACTTCGCAAGCAGCATTTGACTCACTTAAAACGAAATAGACACCCACTTACTGTATTAACGGATGGCAATTCGACTATCGGGCACATCCTTTTTAGGTCCTGACGTCAAATGTCTTTTAGAAATATATTTTAGGCACGTTTATATTGTTTGATAGATGCCCAACATAACACGGTAGCGCAACCTATCAACTGCTGTTAATTTGCACGGTTTAGTTGTCAACTTACATAGATTTTACCTTGCACCTTCGGTATCGTTTAATAACATCTTAAAAACTGTAGCCTCGTTTTAATGCGGCTGTGAAATAAGGGAGCCTGGATAAAAGTATAGGTACTTTCGTATAAGAAATATGTTGAATATTCTCCAACTTCCCGATTGACAGACGAGACAAGTCACGAATTAAGGATACAATGCAAAAACTAAAAAATATGTTCATTGAAGATTAAATAACATATTTCTGTAGGTGACAAATTAAAAACATATTGTCCTGTCCATGACCTCTCGATGTTGTTGTACAGTGCGGAAAATAAAATAATCATCATACTAAATGTCTCTCTAATGTCTCTCCTTCTGAATCCCTAACAACGTTTGTCCTAAAGTCACTTGCCCTAACTAGTTTGTCCTAATGGGCATGTGCCCTAACGATCAATTGTCATAACGATTATTTTCCATAATGTAATGGTTAGCCTAAGACTCATTTGTCCTAAGCATTTGTACCATAACTATCAAGATCCCTAATGTTTTTTATCATATTCTTCAAAATCCCTAACAATGTTTGGCGTAAAATAACATGCTCTAACTGTTTTGACCTAATGGCTATTGCCCTAATGATCAATTGTCATAACAGTTACTTTTCCTATTGATCAATTATTATAACAATTACTTTCCATAATGAATGGTAACGAACTGTTGCCACAAAAGTGGGTTAGGTTAGGTTAGAACTGTGATCCTCGCAAAAACGAACTGCTGCCACAAAATTGGGTTAGGTTAGGTTGAACTGCGATCCTTGCAAAAACGAACTGTTGCCACAAAAGTGGGTTAGGTTAGAACTGTGATCCTCGCAAAAATGAACTGCTGCCACAAAAGTGGGTTAGGTTACGTTATAACTGCGATCCTCGCAAACACGAACTGCTGCTACAAAAGTGGGTTAGGTTAGGTTAGAACTGCGACCATTGTAAAAACGAAACGAAATAGGGAAATCAAAATTAGGGCATACGAGTGTTAGGTCAAGCAACGATAGGCTAAGTAAAATTTGGTAACATGATGGTTAGGATATATAATTTTTAGGCCTAACAATAATTAGGCAAAAAAAGAATTATGCTACATTACATTAGGATAAATACTCAATATGGAAAGTGCCATTAGGGAAAAACATATTAGGACAAAAAAAATCGGCCATTCGATAATAGGGAAACCAAAATTAGGGTATACGAGTGTTAGGACAACTGATCATTATGACAAACAATATTAGGGAATGCAAAGATAGGAGAAAAGACTTTAGGCATTCAGATATAAATCCGTCTGTAACATTTACCTTGCGCCAATGAAACTAATAAAAGTAATAAACTACTGAAAGCGTTAATTAACTAATTTCTTCCGTTAAACTGTTGCACGAAGCGCTTAGTACTGTAAACAAGGAAATGAAATTGTCCCACAAGGGCAACCGTTTTCTGACTGTATACAGAGATAATTTCCGCGATCGCTTGTAAAAAATAAATTGTGTCCACTCCAATGAATTAAGAATTATGTGAAAGTAGAGTAAACCTTCATAGGTATTTAAAGTCACACAGGGGTGTGTAATGGTCGGTATAACAATGAATTATCTATTTTCATTCGATATAACAACATATGATATAATTTTTAACGATATATCACTAAGGTAATATAATCAACAATGTGTATACCAACAGAGGAATAATTTTATATGGTATAGTTAAGGGTAGATATAAAATAAATTTAATATAACGAGTACCCAATTTAAGTTAAAAATAAGTTTTTGGCAAAAATTTCATTTTGGTACAAGCTTTTATCGCTGACTGTACTTTTCTTACGACAGACAACTAATACTCATCGAGACGTTACGTTGTAATACGAAATTATATCCCTTGATCGTTATATCGACCAATAATATATTCATAGTTGTTATACAGGGTGATTCCTGTAACAGGAGCATTAAATTAAACTGTAGATTCTAATACATCTTTAGCAATCATAATTAAAATATCTCAAAGTTCCAAAATCATGAAATTTTAAGAAATCAAAAATATACTTTATTCATGTAGGCCTAGCAACAAGCTCTTATGACCATTATGCTCTTAAGCCATTTAAAGTAAATTTAGCAGGCAATGTATGTTGACCATCGCGAAATTATCGCTCGTCGGTTGTTTAGTGTCATGGTACTGGGGATGCTACTCCAGACATATTCTTAAAACGATCGAAATTAGGTCTTAAAACGATCGGATGAGGGAGGCGTCATCGCAGTCGTGGTCGTGAAAAAGAAACACCTTACAAAAGTTACAATTTATTTAAAGTGCAAGGTCTCAAGAGGTTACACGGTAAAATGTGCATGATTATTATCAGTGGTTTTATCATAGTGCAATATTTATTTGTTGTTGTAACTGCTAAATAAACAGTTAAAAAATTGCTGTATGTAGCTTTATTCTTATTTGTTCCTTGATAACAAAACTGTTACGTAATATCGAAAGAAGGGACTATTTTACAATGAACTGCACACGTTTATGCAATGTTATTGTAATATTAGGTCTTATAAAGCTAGTTGATAACGGTCGGAAATGTCATGGAATGTCAAGAATTTCGACTGAACAAATACGTTGTGTAGTACATTACTGGCTCGATTTATTTTGTTAGAAAAAAGTAGTTTTTTTTAATTTAATTAACTAAAACCATTTGGATTTAATTATACATTGGTTAAGGAGTCTATACTTTAATTTATTGCTCGTGTGGTTGAAAGCACCCTGTATACAGTGAAACGCACCCGTCACGCAGATCAATTCGAACGTACACTGATACCAGAATTACATCTAAATCTTTCTGATGTCATTTAATTATCGGGCATTTCGCTCGTACTTGTCCATGTATCATTGGTGCTGGCAAGACGCACGATAACTAAATAATATGATTCAAATACCATTCTAATGCCAGTGTACGTTCGAATTGGCCTGACAGTCATGTTATCATATAATTCCCACAATATTTAGTCTTCACGACAAATTATTGCTGTGCTAAACGATAAACCTACTAATGCGGAGGTTATAAATATGTCAACTATGTAGTCAGTCTAGTGCTAGTGCTACTAAATAATTTTCTAATTAATTTCGGCAAGCATGCATACGGATACCATTAAGAAATAATGCTAAACCCCATGCAAAATAAAACAACCCTAAAAATACGAGCTTAGCTGAATAATTTGTTTTCATCCATAAACATTCAGATAAGCGCCTAGGAATTCTTTAGCCGCGCTAAACAAATTCACGAGACGGAATCACATTTCAGTATCTCAAATAATTGAGGGTTGTTAAAGTCAGCGGCGACATTTGTAGCGGATTATTCGCATTTTTGACTGACTGTAAACTAAACAGATTGTCGACCTACTTTCCAGCATTGTTCAGCTCGCTGCGTATTCGCTCGCGGCGCCTAGCCAAATCTATTTCGATTTTTATCTACGCGAACAACGTGGTCGCTCGCAGTCTACCCCTTTCAATTTTTGCAATGTTTACAGTTCAGCTGCCCTGTTTTACATCGTGGATACGCCGCGTGAACTAAAAATATATCGCGCACTGATAACAAATAATTGAAAACAAGGTTCAGTGCTTACGTGCTGATAGCGCCGCGCGCAGCGCCGGCCAGCGAGCATCATTAATACCTATATTGGGAGATAATAATCGCGCCACTATGAACCTTCCATGTTTTATTTATTAGATAAGAGGCAGTTTATTATATTTTATGCATTTATCTATTTCGGGCATGTGGGTATTGTGTGTGGCAAATTCTTAATCTATTTAAGACTCCAGCCTCCTCCTATTCGTTAAATATTTAATTGTTAATAATAGACTCTGACACGATTTTTCATATACTTTGTGTATGATAATCACTGATAAACACATGGTTTCCGGTGGCTTGGATCAGTGCCCAATTCGCTTTCAAATTGCGTCGAATCCATTTCTGTATGCGGGACTTTGTTTAATGATAAAGCTCGAATCGCAGCATGGCTAAAGCTCTTCCAACGAGACTTAATAATTATTAGGTATGAAAATCTCGAAATTTTCCTGCATTCTACAAATTAAGTACAACACTATCACCGTGACAGTGGCTTGACTTTATTAAAGGTTCCTAAACTAAAGCCTGACTAGTAAGTAATAAGTGATCACGCGCCATGTTGCGGAATTTCATTGAAACTAATATTTTCATATTATACTGAACTGTCACTATATGAATGAGAATGACAGCACCCTCTTGACAACGATCATATATTACTTATCAGTATTTACTTATAATGGTTTACAATTAAATTCTACACGGCATGCAGTTTAAGCTGTAAAATAAAATCAGTGGACAGCTTTGTTTCGTTACAGGCGACTGCAATAACATTTTTATTTTAGGTAACATTTAAATGATAGGTACGTAGGAAAATTATAACGATACCAAGGAACTACATATGTATGTAGATGTGCAAATACATACAAGCATCAATGTAAAGTAGTATTTTATTGATTGTCAGATATTGGTAAACACTGAACTGTACGAGTTAGGATGCTTGTATCGTATCGCCAAATATTATCAGATAGTTTATATAAAGATATTATATAACACTCATTGTTTTCAGTCTTATTTTACAATGTTTCCAACGAACAAGATTAAGTTTACCTACCATTGGAGCTTCCTTTGTTTTAGATAATCAACGTGGCCCCTGCTCGATTTCCATTCAGTATCTTCATCGTGTAACCTCGTGCCTGCTGCACGTCCATTTTGCGAGGTAAGTACATTTTATGCAAATTCTTAAAGTATTCGTTTAGCCATGTAACATTTAAATGTTAACATCCACTATTGACTAACTTGAGTGGGTTGATTTAAGGAATCATTTCATTCCACCATAGTGAATATTATGAATATACATAATGACGTTTTACAATTTGAATAATGACAGTTATCTCACTCATTGGGAAGTCAGGTAATGATAATGATGTATGATTGTATGTTATAGACCAAGTTGTTAGTAGGTATTTTACGATTTCTTCGACCAACCCGACTAATCGGCTTCAATATAATCCAATTAGTGTTGTTTTGAACAGTATGAATTTATCTTAGAATAACTAATCTTATCTTCAAATAACAAAAGAGTTGTAGGTATAGGTATACACCTATTGGCGCGTGCTTATTATCATTGTTTACTTGTTCACGACTGACACGCCTAAGGGTTTTACATTTCCTTTTTAACCTTTAAAACTACCTACATATTCCTTTGAGTAACGACACTCCATCAGTCTTCGTTCCCTTATCTGAATGATCACGCGCTCATGTTGTTTCAAAATTTCTCCAAAATCCAACGTGTTTTAGATTTAGGCGCGTGTCTCCCGCTGCGGTATACGGTGCCAAAGTTTCCTAGGCAGTTTATTTCCGTGCAAACCGAAAATCGCTGACGCACGCGGCCGGTCAAAGCTCCGTACATGACGTGCGCTTGTCAAGTTTCTATTATTGCCTAGATGTTCCCCATACTTGAAATTTGTGTTTCCCGTCGTTATTAGTTTTGATTGCTTTTCGTGCAACAGGTTAATAAGGACTCTGTGTGTCTTGAGCGAGAGAAGTACCTAATTACAAGTTTTCAAACAGCTTCTCGTCTCGTTATTGTTGAGGTTTATGTTTAAAGGCGTAATGTATGGTTAGGCTTCGTTCACACGGCATTGTCCTGCACGTTTTTTTGCAGTATACGTCTTAACGGATAAATAGTGGTACATACTTTGCGCATAGAACCATTCACACTGCGTTTGTACTGCAAAAAAACGTACATTGTTTATACGTTTAAACGTATACTCACCGGACTTGTCAAACAAATCGAATGAACTTTAACGTATTCGGTTTGCAGTGGCGAGTAGTATAGTTCTGTTTGATTCACACGGCACGATTTTATACGTTTTTTTATCGAACAAGCATCTATAGTACTCGAGCGTTTTTTGGAGGGATCGCACGTATTTTGTTTGTAATTTCGTGGTTATTTCAAAATTGTTGACGAATCTTCTATACATAACGAAGTATTAATTGATTTAGTGGAACAAAACTTTGAATAGACGGACGTCTATTGAAAGAAATTGAAAAACTTTGTTTAGCGTACCTACCTATAAATTTTGAAATGTTTTATTACACACTGATTTTTTATTATTTATAGGATGTACCCAAAACTTTCTATTTTGTCGGCGGCGAAAGCGTTATCGCCATCGATACCAAAATAAAAGTACGATGAAGCGTGGATCCATCTCAGACGTCTGCCCATTTCGACAACTGCGTGAAAACTGTCGCTATTCGGCGTGAAAACGGTTATTAAACGCATGAAAATCTACCGTGTGAACACCCGACTGGTTGTACGTTTAAAATCGAATACGTGGAAAAACGTACAGGACGTTTCCGTGTGAACCTAGCCTTACTGGTATGGTTTTTTGTGTATAGATCGTAAAACCAAGTCGTAGATTTAAGGTTCATTTTGTTTTAACAAATACAAATTACAAAATGACGGACAAAGGATTATCAACGACCTGATGGATTTGACAGGCGTTTATGGAAAACGTCATTAGACTTCTAAGCTAATTCGAGATATAAGGCTATGTCATATAAGTAAGTAAGCGTTTTAATTTGCAATTTATTCCTACATTATCCGGGCAGAATTCATGCGTAAAGTGACCATGCAATCAATTTTCTGTATTTTAATGACTTACCTACATTATTCCCTATTTATTTTCCCGAGATTCTTAAAAAAACCATGTAAAGAAAGCTAAGCGAATTTCATCTTTTAAGTTTTTAATATCTTTTTATTTTTCAATTGATACATAGTTGTACGAGTAATAAAAATAAAAACAACAAAATCAACAAATGAAAAATAAATTCCTTCGTTAAATTAAAATCATGTTAATAAAATTACCAGAGCGCGTAATGGTATCGTTCTTGGGCAAAGTAAATCGAGGGTTGAATGAAGTTGATTATACACCATGGTCACGAGCGTAACCGACCAATTGCCCTTTTCATTATGCACCCTAACATTCCCTACCTTAGTAGTTGTCTGACCTGGCACAATAACGTACGCACTCAGTGAAAATGTAGGGCACTGTTAGGAAAGGAGAGGCCAACGATGTCTTATTTATCCTTGATATAATACCTTATAGAATGAACGAATGGACATAATATGCGAAATAGTAGAAATCCATAAGTTCGTCACCTGGGTTGAATTTAGGTACTGCTAATGTGTTCAAGTATTCAGCATGACCTGCATGACTGACATTCATTTAAACAGTTTTAGAAGATGAGCTGGGATTGGCTTTAGTAGATTGTTTTTGTAATTGGTCTCGCGTAAGCTCTGTAAGATCCTGCGTGTCTGGATAGAGTTCAGGAAGTTAGGATGGCTAGACCACTGGCTGGCATACTTAATACATGACACTCGCACAATGGCCTACTATTTATGAGCTAAGTGCGAAAATCTGCGCCCATAACCGTAACCATAACTCTTGGCTCTAACGAGCTAGACCTTTAACTATTGAAATACGGCCTATAGATACATACTTATGTGTGTATCAGATAAAAAATCTAACTTTTAGGCAGTATGAGTAAATTCTTTTGGTATCAAATGTATCAATGTAGAGAATAAAATAGTCTACTATATACGCATTCCAAAAAATCAAATTATAGAGATGTACGTTTTTAAATATAACAACTTGAAAGAAAAAGTTCAAAATTTCTCTATTCACCCCGTGATTTCTGTTGACCCCGTTTTACGGTAGTACAAATTACTACGGAAATAGGCTCATCTAGTCGGTATCTTTGTAAACACAAAACATTGTCTAGTCTATTTTTTGTAAACACAGCATTATCCTGTGTGGGTATCGGGCGATCGCGATAGTAATGAAGCCAAGGGGCTTAAATTTACATAGAATGTTCCGTAGGATTTCGACGTCCCCGCACAGAACCAGTTGGGACAGGTGTGCCTCCCACTGCCCTCAGGTTATGTTGCCACGGACAGCGGTTGTTATAGTCGATCTACTTTACGTAGGACTCGACCCTGTTTTGCAGGAGACAATAGAATGAAATGGCTTAGTAGACATATCTTGTAAATATACAGTTAATCGTGCCACGCGCTTAAGGGATAGACAATTTAAAATGTAGAGCATACCACGCCGAGTCTGTGGATGGTATAATATTATAATAACACGCAGCAATAAAAACGGGTACGGTACAAAAACGGGTACGGGTACGGGTACGGTGCCTGGGGCACTGGAGGCCTTGGTCACTTTTTCTTAGTATATGACATTTATTTCAGGGTACGGTACACTTTTAAATATCGGCCTTCAGAGAATTGCAATGAATTGTCATACTTGTCGCTGCCGCCATAATTAAAATCATCCAACATGGAGACTTCGACCGCTTTGCAAAGACGATTAAATATTGTTTTCTTGACTTTAACTAAGTACAGAATGCCATCGTCAGAGTTTTTGAGCAACATGATTTAGGTAGGTAGTTTGTAGCTACAAACTACCTTTGATGAAGTAAAAGGTGATTAGCAATAAGGGGGGTTGTGAGCAGGAAATTCGTCGACGCATCGGTATTGCCAAGTCCGCCATGACTCAGCTTAATAAGATTTAGAAAGACCACAACATCCAGAGAAACACAAAAGTATACATAATCAGAACACTGGTCTTTCCCATCTTTCTGTACGGCTGTGAGGGATGGACCCTGAAAGCGGCGGATAGGAAAAGAGTCGACGCGTTCGAGATGTGGTGCTGGCAAAGAATGCTTCGGATTCCCTGGACGGCACGCCGCACTAACGTTTCGATATTGAAGGAAATTAAGCTAGACACACAACAGCGCCTCTCTACAATATGTCTTCACCGGATACTTCAGTACTTCGGCCACATAGCACGTCGGAGTACTGATAATCTGGAAAAACTCATTATAACCGGCAAGGTTGATGGTAGGCGACCAAGAGGACCCAGTCCCACGCGATGGTCAGACCAGGTCTCCAAAGAACTGCAGATGCCGATGTCACAGGCTCTCCATCAAGCTGAAGACCGCAATAAATGGAGAAGCCTATTGCAACGTTTTCGTCGAAGCCACGATCCTCAGCAGTGAGGGAACGACTTAAGGAGGAGGTGGAAGTAAAAGGAGGGAAGAGAATAAAATAAAAGGTAATTGGTAACTACATACATCTTATGTTGTTGACGTAAGTATTATGATTTCCCCTATATCGTGCTTGAGAGTTACGAGTATTACGGTACGTAGGTGATATGTGATATTCTATTGTAAAGCAATTGCTGAGCTCCATGTATTTGATGTGCGTATTTTGATACGTTTCAATAACAAGTTCGCTGTCTTGCCATTGGCCGACCAATGTAAGCCAAAATGTAGTTGCTTAGGTGTTAGGTGCGAAATTGGATTTGTTTACAATTTCTTGCCAATCGTGGAAATCTCTAGTTGATGACGTTTGTGATTCGTAGGTCCGTAGGATCAATGTCGAAAGTATATACTTAAACAACACTTTTTTAGTATCAAGATTCATGTATGTTCCTATTTTTAGTCCGCCAAATCGGTTACAATTAAGACAACATCGAGTTGGATAATGTGGCCATAAGAGAAATGCATTCGTTTAAATGTACCGTGTAATACCACTATAGGCAAGAATTCAAATGATCCAATTAAACCGATTTAAATAGCCGAGGGGGAGTTAACGAGGAATTACTACCGGTTTAAGTTGGTAAACAATCTAATTGACGCAGACTGTGAACTTCAATTGCTATTGACGGCCGCAGGGACAGAGTAGGCGGTAATAAGTAGTATATCTGACCCTTCAAGAGTGAATGTTGTATTGGCTACGAACAGGTTAATAATTCTGAGTTGGCGCGAGATACGTACTGTCAATTATAATCTGTAGAGTAACGTAGCTCAGTTCGGAATGACGGCAATCATTATTGCATTGCAGATACATTATTATTCATTTAGACGGCAGAACCCGACGGGAATCTCGAATTTAGCGGATATTCAAAGCTGTGATTCATCTACTATAAAATCCAAAGTTGTCTATGGCGTCCCCGACCCCTGGGTCAGTATAACAACTACAGCCCATTACCTCCCGTCAATCGATGAATTAGTTTTATGACTGGTGGACTGGACGTTTATTTAATGATCTACTACTTTTTCTACTCTGGCGTAGACTAGCTGTATAATAAATACCTATTTGCCGCCCTGGAACCGCTTTTCAACATGCTGTGTTGTCTATTCATACACCGAAATGGCTGTGCTTTAGCGTTGTTGTCGTGACTCCACGGCACGCTGCTCTGATTCCATAGATTAGGCGTTAGTGTTTGTAGTTTCTGGCCAGTTATCTCTTGACTTATTACGTTCGTGTTCATTTACTAACGTCAGAGCTAAGTTATTTTGTGAAAACTCGGTCGTTTATCACTGTCATAGCCATTGTAGTTTTAATGGTTAAACATACTTAGTACTTGAGTGATAGTAGCCGTTCGATTACATTTAGCGATGTGACGTCGCAGAAAGTTTCTCTTAGGTTGGAAAAGTTCTCGGAATCTTCTGGAAGATTCACATGGATTCAAACAGAATTATATTCAAGATTGTTTAAATTATTTTGGACTCCTGTTTTACGCATTCGCGTGCAGAAGTCTCACAAGTTTTATTTAATAAGGGCACACATTTGTCAAAACTCAAAAGTAGCAGCATAATTTTCGGAGAGATTTATCTTCTTGCACACTATTAACCACTAAAGAGTAAAGACGTCAACTGACACACGTAGCTATAGCCCAATGTCAACCTTCGTGCATTGGAGCAAGGTTCACGATTTACGGTTACGATAGGCGTGATGTTCAAAGGGTTAAGATTTTCTCTAATACAAGCATACCGGCTTTCGTCGTACGGTTTTAAATACTTTGACCTAACCTTTTGTTATAATACAGAAACAATTATTCAGTGAAAGGAATAGAAAATTAATTATTAATTAATTACGTACATTTTAGCGTGCCAATGCTTTGTTGATATTACGTAATTCATTAGCATACTATTAATATTCTGTTGTGATTTTCACCGGGTGACCATAAATTCAAATAATGAGCGGAAGGCGGCTCGTTTTTCTGTCCTTTTTGCACCGGAACTTCACTTTATTATTGTATATTTCTTATGTCGAAGGGTCTTGCATATTTTTACTGATGGGTCTATGTCAATAAAAGTAACTTTCAAGGACGCAAAAGGTAAATGAGTAGAAATGCTGTGTATGACTCGTGTCTGAGTTTTCTAACCAATTGTTATCTTATTTGGAATGTAATGGAGAGAGCGTGGTTGGGCTGTTATTATTTTTTATATATTTTTATATTAAATTCCTTCGACACACTCCCTTCCCACGGAATTATTGTACAGAATGATTAAACGTGATCGATCAAACCATCTAAGTACTGAAATTCAATTCATTTATCAATTCTTTTTTGTTAGGCTTCTTATGTAAATCTAGAGCTGGCCGAAGGCTGTGGATTATGCAAATGTATCTACATTATACTCGGTAAACCTGTGGGGACAAACGCAGAACAAATTGCAGGCATGATCCATTTGAAGTCGCCCGCGGCGGTAGTGCAGGTTGAACCAGTATAGATAAATATCTAATGGCGGAGTTTACCGACGCTACAAATTATAATAGTTGAACGCTGCTATTAAATCCAATTAGAAAAACAGTAGGTTTACACTACACACTACACAGCGCTTGTTGGCTTGCTGCCATGGATGATGAAAGTATGTCGCAATGCTGCAACCCTTCTTTTCCCCCTAGCGCTTAATGTAAATGACGCAATAGCGATTCGCGGATGACTGATTTCTGTAGTCGAATTATGCAATATACATTCTAAAGGGTGACATTGCCATTTATTGTCTGGATCGTGAGTGCTATCGGTTGTTAATAAGATAAAAGTTCTACCCTATTTTTGTACATATATAATAAAATTGCTCGCGTATACACCAAAATTGCACTTTATTGGTTCGCTAATAGCGAATCGGTCGGTCGGTAACACAACAACTAGGTAAAATACACGTGAATGAACCTAAGGCAAATGAACCCACTGGCGGCGCTCCAAAATCTCTAGCGATAGTATCCTGGTGGGAAAAACTTTTCTTTGTTCACTTGCATTTTTTTTGTCAGTTTCATCAGTCATCATAGGCCAGACACGCAATTTAGTCTGGCTTCTGACATGTGGATTTAGAAGTCAAATAAATGCCAAAGTGTTCTTGGCCAGAGTCTAGAGTAGAACGAGTTAAACTAACGTTTTATTGTTTTCGCTGGTATGTTACAATCATTAGGACGATAAAGTTAAACAAAACAACATCGAGTTTAATAGAAGTGCAAAGAACAGGAGTTAGTACGGTATAACGGTACGTCGAATAATATATGGGCTGTAAAATAAAACCGGCCAAGTGCGAGTCGGACTCGCGCACGATGGGTTCCGTACCATTACGCAAAAAACGGCAAAAAAATCACGTTTGTTGTATTCCCATACAACCCCCCTGCCCCACTTAAATATTTATTATGTTTTTAGTATTTGTTGTTATAGCGGCAACAGATATACATAATCTGTGAAAATGTCAACTGTCTAGCTATCACGGTTCATGAGATACAGCCTGGTGACAGACAGACGGACAGTGGAGTCTAAGTAATAGGATCCCGTTTTTACCCTTTGGGTACGGAACCCTAAAAATTACAATAATTTCTATACAAGTAGAAACAGAAAAGCTCTTTAATACAATATTCTATTATGTACATGTACATCATAAGTACCTTTTATTACTATACGATACGATTCATACTCTATTAATGATTTCGATCGCCGTTGATTGTTCAACCGTATAAAGGTTTGATGACTCAGCTTTGGGTTGAGTAAATAGTTCGCGCTTATAATTATTACACCGTAGCAGTTTCTAGAATTTTCGTTGGCTGATACTGAAATGGTATCGGTTTTTAATTCGAGATACGCAGAATCAAAGCTAACTTTTGCAATTTTTCCTTTAAATGGACATTAATCAATTCGTGTTTAACTCATAGAATTAGATAGAAAATTATACAGCAATTTCGTTATTATTTTTTCTTTGTCCGTTATAGTGTCCCACTGCTGGGCAAAACCTCTCCCCTTGTTCACAACTCCCGTTGTTGTGCTTTTTCCGGCTAGTTACTGATGAAGGTGTCTATTCTAAGTTGTACCGCCGTCTCCGTCTGGCCCTAGGCCTACCACGTCCGCACTTATTTTACGGCATTCATTTGGTAAATAGCTATCCACCTGTCCGGATGCATGCGTCAGTCTGGCTGTCTTCTTCCCCCCCGGTTTCGGATGCGATCCCGATCCGTCCTTATGACTGACCTGACCTATGCAGCGCTCCATTGCTTGCTGGACTTCTGACTCTCGGTAAGCGACTATGTTTGGGCACCGTAGGTTAAGGCAGGCATAATGCACATATTGCACATGTCAACGAGTTTACGCTTTAGTGACATTGGAAGGTGGCCCTTCATTAGCTCTTTCATGCACCAGTAGCTCTTGACCAGAGATGGGCAAAATGTAATCGACTAACGATTAACGATTAAGACTAAAAGAATTAATTGCGACTGACGATTGAAAACGACGACTGATCAATCGTAGTTGTATAGAGTGCAACTAATTTAGTTGCAACTAAATTAGTTGTCGATTGATTACGGACAACTAATTTTTGTAATCGACTAATTAGTTAGACTATTTTTTCCGCGACTAATGTTAGAAGCAAATTAAATGGAAAACCTCGGTATGGCTATGTTGACAGCCAGCAGATTAGGACATCTTAACGCATGTATAAAAATGAAATAGTACATGTGTTACTTGCTATATTTTGACCATTTTTATGAAGTGTAAAATGTCTCTTATCTAAGGGTAAATAAAAATTGGGTACTTTATGTATTGACACTTAAAACACAATTTTATAAATAAAACTTTGTATTTTGTTGTTAATCAATGTCAATCGTAAATATAATACTTAAAATTGCCCATAATATTACATTGTCATTCAAGCATTTCAAATTAAACGTGTATACATAATTTTAGCTCAATCGGTTGAAGGTATCCGCTTCGAAAAAAGCTGCAAGATTCTACCCAAACCAACACAGGTACAACATACGAGTACCTCCAATGTACATACATACCAACTTTTAGTTACATATTGCAAGTTAAATAAAAAATGCAAAAACCAGCGATGACATTGTTTTAATAGATTTAACCGTGAAATTTAGTCGATTGAAACTAAAACTAATATAGTTGTTAGTTGTACATTCTCACAACTAATTTAATCGCAACTAAATTAATTGCGATTAAAAAATGACGATTGATATTTTTAATCGATTGATTAGTTAACTAAAAAATTAATCGATTAATGCCCATCTCTGAGCTCTTCTAGACATTTTGAACTAACTAGCCAAAGTATTTCTTTAAATGAAGAAGTAAATTCCAAGCCCCATTTATCCTTTTGTGGGTCTCTTTTGAACCTGTTTTGCAATAACTATCAGCCATTCCATGTTATCCGATCAATACCGTACATATTGTCGTGTTATAAAGCAATTTTACTACTCGAATAGTTCGTGATTACAATCTATGTTAGTGATTCATACTTTTGAATTATACAAATACAACGTGGAACAATAACGTTATGAATCATATAAACTAACTTGCTTTAGTGAGCAATTAAATAAGTTCGCCATAAGCTATATCAATGACCATTGGTAGATCTTATTTCGTTGCAATAAAGCTTACAGTCAAGTAATTGTGACGATGTGTAGCGCATGTTTTTGCGGTGCCGTAATTGTCTAACGCGTTTTTGTTCCGCTAGGTAACTTTATTTAATTTCTTCTAATAATATTTTCGCTACTTCTTACTTACGGCCCAATTCGACCCAAACGTCACTTTTGACACCGACACATCTAATCCATATCGTTTCTTGATCTATTAATTGACGTATCTTAAAGTTCGAATCGGGCAGTTAGTCTTATGCTCATTGTAAAAACTCTTGTAACCGAAGCGATTCAATGCAATGCATGTCGCAAAGTTACCACAATATTAGGGTGTCGTGTTTTGGAGGTTCCGGAGCAAACTGCCGAATCCGTCACAAGACCAGACGATTCAACGGAGCCACGCCGTTTTGTCGCCTAAATAGTGTTTAGTTTTTTAAGTTTATATAACATGCATATATATGTTAGTCTGTAAGGTATTTGTAATATGGCCTTGTTGCCTGATTTATAATTAAATAAATTAAATATTGACTGAGCGCAGCGAAGTCCTTCGTTTCAGCTTAGGCTGATATGATTTCGTATGTCCGGATGTTCTCTACAGGTCGCATTTCCCAACCGATAGTCGTGAAATTTTATGAGCACCTTATCATTAAGTACATACATTATTTGGTCGATTCAGTTATTGGATTTTTTTCGAAATACCGGAGCCATGGCCAGGGTTGGGCAGTATTTCAATTACATGTATTTGAAATACATTTTTGTATTTTGTATTTGTATTTCAAATACTACCTGGAAAAGTATTTTGTATTTGGTATTTCAAATACTGCACTCACATGTATTTTGTATTTTGTATTTCAAATACTTCAAGCATCAAAATACATTTCTACAAAATACATTTTATTAAATTCTATAATCCTAAAATGGAACGTTTATTTAAATATAATGTACGACTTGTACGAGGGCAAATACAATGCGCGAGCTATTCTGCGCGGAAGTTTTCGTCAACAGCCAGGGTATAGGGTCATTGCAGTAGTTTCCGTGCATGCTCTAGTTTTAGACTACTTGACGGATTAGCAAATAATATATTTCATTTTTAATTTACTACTTGCGAAATATAATTTTGATATCATCATCATCAGCCTACTCTCGTCCACTGCTGGACATAGGCCTCTCCTATTGCACGCCATTGAGCACGATTTGCGGCAACTCTGATCCAGCTCTTGCCAGCCGCCTTGCGAAGGTCATCGCTCCATCTAGTCTGAGGGCGTCCTACGCTACGTTTGCCGATGCGCGGTCTCCACTCGAGAACTCGTCTACCCCAACGGTTATTGGTTCTACGGCTAATATGACCGGCCCACTGCCACTTCAGCTTGCTAATCCGGTGGGCTATGTCGACGACTTTAGTTCTCTGACCGATGACTTCATTTCGAATACGATCCCTCAGAGAGACTCCGAGCATAGCCCATTCCATAGCTCGCTGAGCGACTTTGAATTTATGGACCAGTCCTGGACTGGTCCATAATTTTGATATGTAGACAGATATACAGGGTGTCCCCTAAGTGACACGTCACAGTGACACTGGAGGTAGACCAGGCCAAGAGTACCCAAACCAACTTAACATGATCCCAGTAAAAGTGGCACGGTTTTCGAGTTATAGTCAAATTAAGGTTTTTCATGAATTTTGACCGTTTTTAACATTGTTAGTGCCAGTGTGCACTCCGAAAGGTCTCGAAGTTAGTTATGTATACAGTACCATGAATAGTTAATTAAGATAACAGAATAGGTATTTTGTCGATAAACAATTTAAAATGCAAAAAAGTGCTGGTTTAATCTTGAATTAAATTCACAGCCAAACATTAATTTCGACTTTGACCACCTATCGTGAAAACAAATTACTAGTAAAGTAATGTGCAAATAACGTCAAACTATTGATCATGTTATGCAGATTCAAAAATGGTATGACACATGTACCTTCCTGCAATAAAATAGGAATTATTATCATCTTTCGAAAGCCTCATAAAAAATAAGTTAAAACTAGGAAATCTGCAATCCGTTGCTACTTAGTAAAAATAACGATTTATGTTAAGATTTATGTAACTCTGGATACGGAAATAAAAAAACGCCTATTAAGTATTTGCCGAATGCCTAAAAGAAAAAGATGGAAAATGGTTATCTCCCTTTTTAAGGATATCATTGAGTTGATAAAGGTTCAACGAAAATAAAATACTGCAGGTTGAAGTTTAATCAATTTATTAAAATAATTTTATTTTATAATAGGAGCTCGAATTGTTTTTCCCCGGCTCGTATGTACGCTTGGCACCGTCTTGTAAAACTTCAAGTTAATTTTCTTAAATAAATTTCGGATATGTTTCGTGCTACCTCGAACATGCCGCCGTAGTTCCTCTTGGTACGCTATTGGCTTGGAGTAAAATTTATCTTTTAAGTATCCCCAATAAAAAATCGAATGGGTTTAGGTCCGGGGAACGTTAGGCCGTGCCACTGGTTCCAGTCGGCCGATCCATTGGAGCTGGAACCACAGCAAGATGGCTGCCCAGAACACTACGCTCGCGATGTCCGCGACCACCTAACACAGAAATTTCCAGATGGATCAGCCGATTAGGACCAGTGGCATGGCTACCGCGTTCCCCGGACCTAAACCTATTAATTTTTTTTCATTGGGGATGCTTAAAAGTGCTTAAAAGAAAAAGTTTACTCCAAGCCAATAAGGTCCCAAGAGGAACTACAGCGGCGTATGTTCGAGGCAGCACGAAACATATCCGAAATTAATTTAAGGAAATTAACTTGAAGTTTTACAAGACGGTGCCAAGCGTGCATACGAGCCGGGGAAAAACAATTCGAGCTCCTATTGTAAAATAAAATTATTTTAATAAATTGATTAAACTTCAACCTGCAGTATTTTATTTTTTTGAACCTTTATCAACTCAATGATATCCTTAAAAAGGGAGATAACCATTTTCCATCTCTTTCTTTTAGGCATTCGGCAAATACTGAATAGGCGTTTTTTTATTTCTGTATCCAGAGTTACATAAATCTTAACATAAATCGTTATTTTTACTAAGTAGCAACGGATTGCAGATTTCCTAGTTTTAACTTATTTTTATGAGGCTTTCGAAAGATGATAATAATTCCTATTTTATTGCAGGAAGGTACATGTGTCATACCATTTTTGAATCTGCATAACATACTCAATAGCTTGACGTTATTTGCTCATTACTTTACTAGTAATTTTTTTTCACGACAGGTGGTCAAAGTCGAAATTAATGTTTCGCTGTGAATTTAATTCAAGATTAAACCAGTACTTTTTTGCATTTTACATTGTTTATCGATAAAATACCTATTCTGTTATCTCAGTTAACTATTCATGATGCCGTACACATAAAAAAAACTAACTTCGAGACCTTTCCGAGTGCACACTGGCACTAACAATGTTAAAAACCGTCAAAATTCATGAAAAACCTTAATTTGGCAATAACTCGAAAACCGTGCCACTTTTACTGGGGTCATGTTAAGTTGGTTTGGGTCCTCTTGGCCTGGTCTACCTCCAGTGTCACTGTGACACCCTGTATATATTGTTTCGACATTAAGGATTGAAATCAGTCCAAATTTGTGCAGCAATGTAGGTTTATATTCAAATTTCGTCAAGTGGACGAAAACTAGCGCAATGACCCTATACGTTTTTAGGAAAGGATATTCGTTAAAAAAACTAAATGATTAAACAAAAAAATTGATAGGTATTTTGTATTTTGTATTTGAAATACATTATTTTAAACACTGTAATTTGTATTTTGTATTTCAAATACCCGTCACCAAAGTAATTTGTATTTGGTATTTCAAATACTTTTAAAAATGTATTTTGTAATTTGTATTTGAAATACGTGGAAGCCAGTATTTTGCCCAACCCTGGCCATGGCCATATATAGGGGTGGCCCGAGGTCTACAGCTTTATTTATGATAGACACATATTGCTGACTGCTACTACTTTTTGTTGTACGGTCCGTGCCTCAACTTAAGTAGGTACCCACTTCGTCATACTAATTGTATAGAAAAGTGGATAAGTACATATGTTAGGGAACCGACTGAACATACGTCTGACAGCTTCTCGAGACCTTAAATTTAGTTTGTATTCAGCCCAAACTCGATGTGTTTGCACTTTTTATAGCCATCTTCCGACTGTCATTCATCAATGTCATCAGGTCAGCATATTATTGCAATGTCTTAAAAAAGTTACAGAACAATTCCAGTCACCGGGAAGTGGATTATTAGTTATATTACTCAGTGAAGCTAAGTAAAAAAGATGAATTTGAAATATAATAGGCATAAAAAGTGTTTCCCGCCATGTGGAACGATGTTAGCTGCCACATATGTCAGCTGTTCCGACCAAAATAACGCGCTGCGCAGTTCTCTCGTCGCCATGCCCGCGATATCTCCACTACACACTCATGTATACTACTTATGTACCTACTCTATCAAAGGGGTACCTATTTTCGGTACCTAGTCAATAAACCGTTAGTGCCATAAGATTCAATTTCAATCGAATCGGACGCATAGTAAAGCGAAGGCCGATCGGTCACCCTAGAGGCCCTATCGCGAAAAATGAAACCGCTCAAATAGGATAGAGCGATAGAGAGGCAGACAACGAAATTTCGATTTTCGTTTTTCGCGATATGCCCTCAGGACCCTCTGGTATCGTTGGAAGAACGCTGTTGAATCATCAGTATTACGCGATCTTCGTGCCGGTAACTTGCATAAAATTGTGCAGGATCAAGGCATGGTGTAAACTCGAATGGGAATAAAAAATATACTTATAAAATATTGCAATTACATGGTATTGTTAGATCCATCCTTTTTTTTAATGATGGAAAAAGAACGAGCCGTTGAATAATACGGTAAGTAATTTTAGATTAATTTTGCTATGACATTTTGTTCATCGCATCAGAATCGCATGTTTTAATTTATGTATATTAAAATATGAGATTAAGTAAAACAGGCACTTAAAGATTTACGTAAAATTATGTTTGGTTATTACACTATTAATACCAGGGCTTCAAGGGTGACCCAGGAGACCGTAACCATGGCAACGAGTGATAAGAAAAAGGTGATTCACCCATTACACGTGCCGTTACACGAAACTTACATATCTAATAGCATTGTTTATTTCGCAAATATTCCACTGCTCCACTTTGCGTGATAATCATGCCAATTGTTATCATTCTTC
The DNA here is from genome assembly GCF_910591565.1 of Cydia splendana. Classification (NCBI taxonomy): domain Eukaryota; kingdom Metazoa; phylum Arthropoda; class Insecta; order Lepidoptera; family Tortricidae; genus Cydia; species Cydia splendana. The sequence continues at coordinate 5,336,395 of NC_085968.1, forward strand.
TATCTATAAAAATAGCATTAAAACGATTTGAACTTGATTGATTGTTTAGTCTTTGGGCATTCCTAACATATGCCTGATAGACCTATCTTTTCCTTCGAGATTACGTAATATATCTACTAGTTAGGTATGTTGTACGTAGGGTTGCCAACCGTACTATATTATATAGTATTGTACTATATTTTGGCTCTCTGTACTATATACTTTTGGAAAAATATATAGTAAGCTAAAATACTATATTTCCGATTAAACGTATATTACACTCATGTTTAGTATTTTATCTAAAAGTACTATATTTTTTTGAAATGTACTATATTTTTGATGCCTTATTCTGGAAAATACTATATTCCACCAAAAAAAAGTTGGCAACCCTAGTTGTACGTGAAATAATACCGAATTTCTTCGCCTACCTTAGCTATATTTCATTTCACATTTCACTACACGGCCTCTATGTTTAACGATTAAATTTATTATGAACTGCATTGTCAACAAAGTCCCATGTAATTAATGTCTGTAATATGACGATAATCAATCCAGCATGTTTAACACATTGCGTAATATGTGACTTTTTCAGGATATACATATGGACAGAATCAGCTAGGTCAGGATACCAAACTCTATGTCAGTTGTCAATAGCGAGTGATTACTAAGTGTATCTTTTAGCAAAATAGCCCTCACTTTTTCTTGTTCTTTAATTGTTTCTCTTTTTTATTTATAAAACGGAATTATCGCGTATGGAATTATCCCCTGTGCTGGCAGTGCTTGGCGAGACCGTAACCAGAACTGGTCAAACTTGTTGTCCGCTTATAATTTGAACATTTGAATACTTACACAATACAGAATTATAATTTATTCTATCAAGTTTATTATTCGTTTCATAAACGTTGGCTGTGAATATAGCCGTAAAATGCCGTATTCGTCGATGGGAACTTTATTATAGTTGTCTGAAAAGCAATGAGTGCATTCTTCTATTTTACTGGTTGCACAAACAAATTTTAATATTGCCAATTATCGGTAAATACTTGGAAGTAGACGTGCGCGCCGCCGCGGCGCGCCGCCGCCATAAGGAGACAGCGCGCCGCCGCCGCCGCCGGTAGTCTAAAATTCGCGCCGAGACATAACCCGCAAGAGGGTACAAATTTAAAATCAATGGATATAAAGCACGTGCAACGTCTAAGCACTTTAGCGTTCCGACTGTTCCGTTTTTTTTTAATTCATTGCTTGATTTATTTTAACCCTTAAATCGATAACGTCACCTATACTGGACATCCCAAGAAATTATTCTGCACCAACTATTAAAGCATAGCGTTACTTACACTACCAGGAAACTACGACTACTACTACTTGAATGATATGTTATTTTTAAGTAAGTAAGAAAATATTGGGAACCAGTGTGAACATAATCTTTTTGTCAAAGTCCTACAGAACGCAGAACTTGCAAGGAAGCATCCGACAGACTGACATTTTCCCCTTATTTCATTTTTTTTATATGACAGTATTAAGCAGCGTTAAAACGTGTAATAGGTTACTAACTGGTCTGTTTTTTACGTGGCAATATGATTTACATAAAAATGTTTTGTGTTTATGGGTAAAAACAAGTGTAAAAGGTGTAATGTCCATTATTTTGCCCGTTGTCGATTAAACGGCACTTTTGCTAAGTCCAATATGTTGGACGTTGCCAAGTATGCGAAGAGTAAAATTATTAAATTTTCTGGTAGTTTTGTGGTAAATAAATTAAATAGAGGGATGTTAGGTGTTTCAAAACGTTCTAAAAAGTCATTACTTGCGGTAATACAACGTAATGAACCAAATAGATTAAAAAAATATATTTTTATGGTTTTTTTTTCCCTGTGGATGTGGTGTATGTGTGTGTGTGGATTTGTTTTCATCAAGAGACAGACCCGATTTCATTTGAGAAATTTATTACGAAAATTTAGATAAAAGTGCATGCATTATTGTAAAAACCATTGCTCAGATGTGACTGCTTTCTAGGATACCCCGCTAAGTTAGATTTAATGTGAAATAAATTACGTCAATGACTGGTAAAATTTTACCACCTACGAGATATAAAGTTATTGCAAAAATATAAAAATAATAGGTTTCACTTACTTAAATTCATTACATAAGTAGACATTATCAGTAAGTGTATTTCTAATTAAAAAATGCAATTATTCTATATTTATTTAAAAAACATGAACTGGACTAAAAAACCCTTATACACATACAGTAGGTAGGTACTCTATACTCGGCGTGTCCAAAATACTGGACGTCTTTTCATTACGCGGCGTATCTTTTTATTTACACCGATCATAGCAACGTCCAACATACTTGACATATGTTTTTTTCAACATTATAATTAGATTTTTTTTTCATGATTTTTCTACAATAAACCAAAAAAAACGATGTAACACAGCTTTTTTTAGATTTTTTCTTTTGTTGATTTAGAGTTAACCTTGGTTTTTCATTATACGTACTTATATTGAAAAGTTGAAAATCCCACGCCGCCGGCGTTACGCCGCCGCCGTGGATTTTTTCGTGGCGCGCCGCCGCCCGATTTTTTTCTACCGGCGCGCACGTCTACTTGGAAGTACCTACTTACTATGTTGGTCACGCCCACGCCACAAACCCACAAGGCATAAAGCATTTTCTACTATCTTTTCAGTCCTCAACTCAAAGCCGCATAGAGGTACAACAGAGCTGTTGGCACTGTTGCGTGAATTGGTCTAATATGCAATTAATTATTTTCGTATCATGGCGCCACAGTAAATCTGTATTTTATGTAAATGTATGGTACATCGAGCTTTAAATTTAATTTCCGTTGCAAACCAGTTAACGTAGGTATAGTTGATGAAATGGAAAGATTACAAGTCAAATGCTAGCGAACGGATGTAGAACCTGATTTAAAGGTGGTACAGAACTACCGGCCGTTCCGTTTGCTGCGGTCATTGTGCCGGCCATGCCAAATATATCTAAACATTTATCCCCTTATCACAATGGGATAAGGTACAAATGTGTAAACATGTCTCTGATGTTGACTGAACAAGATTATTAGATATTGTTAAGAGTGGTTATCTTATCGTTTTGTTTGATTACTTGTATCCGCAAATGAACGTGTTAATTTCAGTTCGTGAGATTTAAAAGCGTTCTACGGGTTTTGATAAGATATGTCATGATAAATAAGGAGTCAAAGGATAATCTATGAAAGTCTGAAAGGATAATCTATGAGGTAAGTACTTTCAAACTCCTTGTTTTATTAGGTAAGTATTTAAAATTTATGGTTATGCTCCAATACCTATCTACGAGTATCTCGTAGACATGGTATTTAAAAATGCAAAAAGTCAATGATTACGTAATTTAGTAGGTAACATGGAAGTCAGAGAGAGTTTTTCGAATCGAACTTTTGGCAATTTAAACCGATACTGACGGAAATATTTAATGATGATGATTTGTTTACAATTTACAGATCTTTTGTTTTCTTTGCCACTGGAACAAAACAGGTGTGAATAAAAAGCATTCTGCTGTCACAGTATGCAAGCACTTTGTCAGAAGTTCGAAACAATCAGGTTTTCTCTGCGCGATTATTCATGATTCATGACTGAAATTCGTGTCCAATGGATTAGCACACAGAATATAACAATACTTTAGTACTTAAGATACATTCTTGAGGTACATATTCTACATAATGTTACATTGTTCACTTAATGCGCAGTAGCCAACTGGCTAACATAGTTGATGGTATTATTATTTAATGAACGACGATTAATAACGTGCTTAATCTACCTTCGGAACGGATTCATTTCATTATCATAATTAATAACTAAAAGTCAACTACCTACTGCTGTGCCGAAATTTTCCACGTGGAAATAATTCAGAAATTTATTCATTTTGTATCTAGACATTTTCGAGAATTTTCCCAACTCTTTTGAACAACAGATTAGTCTTTCCTTTATAATGTAGCTGTTAAAAGTAGTAGTTGCTAAGTACTTAAATAAAAATCAGACCACCTCCCGCTTAGGTACATCGCATTACAACTTGCCAAATTAATAATGAGTTGCTGCTAGATAAAAAATCAATTATAGAAAAGTTATTTTCATACGCAGGGCGGAAATATTGTCACTCAATTAGGAACTAGCTTTAACGTTAAATAGGTTAATGCCTCAGACAGTAGTCCGTTTGTTTATGATAATCAAGGAACTCACAGACGGAACGTATAACCTTGTGCTCTAAAAATCTACTACTCAGTTGTAGATTTCGCACATTACATTATATTATTGGCTTTAGTCACTGCATGCGACGAGTTTGTAAAATACTCACTCAAGAGTTAAGAGATGATTTTTATTTTTACATTTTCTGTCACACCACTGGCTCCGGTTCAAGTTTAGAGATTCTGGGTATCAGCAGTCATGCTGTTGGTCAGCAGACGGTTTGAGTCAGTTCTTCCAGATTGATAAAGGCTGACTACTGAGTCAAGATATATAATGAGATAATTTTTATTTTTACATCTCCACTCAGATCAAGTTGAGCGGTTCTGGGTATCGGCCACGCGGTCGATTACATACTAGATCAGACAGAAGTTATTCCAGATTTCTTGCGAGAATGACCTGGCGAAAGGTATTGGCATTTATCCAAGGCGTGGCTAGCGGTTAATTCGTATCTCTTCGGGCAGGTTGCAGTTATCTGTATGTCTAATTGAGATTGTAACCAGCAATTATAGTTCTCTGCTTGAGACATTTGGACTTGATCCACAAGTCCACGGCTAATCGGAGGTAATCTTGCGATATAGGATTTAGGATATATATTATTAAATACTTGCCTAAATCCAATCACAACGTACAGTAAAAGAATTTAATTTTACTACTATTTTGTACCTTGTCGCAGTGACAATCAATATGAAAGTCACTAATGATAATGACCTCATAAATAGTATTGTTACTGTGACAAGGTACGAAAAGGTACTTACTAAAATTAAATTCCTTGACTATATGTCGTGGCCTAGAAAGGTATACAATTAAAACTTTTTCGTGCATCTATGTTTTTATACTAATCGACGGATGCCAAGTGTCAAAGTAGTTAATATGCCCGCCCCACAGCAGCCAGGCCGGAGCCATACTCATGTATATAGATTGGTAGTAGTATGAGTTTTAATGTTATTACTAGAAATTTATCTACAGAAAGACGTCTTAAATCTATCTTTGAACGAAAACTTTCTCTGGACTGCAGAAAGTGCAGCTTCTCTTCAATTTTAATGCCAAACTATGCAAACATAAAGATCTTGCACTACAATAAAACTGTCCAACTCGCGTAAACTTTCAAAATAATTATTCACCCGCTTTATGTGATACCGACTAAATCTATTTCAGTAAATGAATACTCGGTCACTAGCGTTCTTCCTGGCCGATTTCCTCTTCTCCCATTGACGTCTTTCGTGAAACTCCGGCGTGACATTATTTCATACCTTATTTACAAATGCCTAGCGTAGGCGTTGAGGAATAGCATAGCTGAGATCGTTAACACTATCAAAATATTATTGTTTTATGCAATCAACAAGAGGAGCTGCTCTAGCCACATTTGCCTTATTATTGCCTTATCATAGAACTTATTGCCTAAGTAATACGATTGGTAACTACAGTTGCCAAAAGCACGTGAGCACTGTCTACGTCAACGTAAGCACTTAACATGTTCTGTTTTTTAAATAAAGGTACCTATCTTCTTGGCACCTTAATGAAAGGTACCTTTCAATTCAATACGCTCGAACATTACAATATTTAGTCTTCAATGTTGGTCTCGGATTATTCCTTTTTTTAAATCTTAACCTTGACCAATTAAATGATCCTTGACTCTGTGAATATAGAAGAAAGCGTATACAATATTGTTGTCTAAAAATAAACCAATGTAAACAAGCTCACTGAAACCACAGATTAATAAAATCAAGATGCGATCAACTTCAATAAAATACCGGATGGGAGGATGTTATGATGTGCAACATCTCTACTGGTTTGAAAATTTGATGGTTCTCTCAGCACCTTCAAATTGTTCTAAATTTCAAAATCTTGTGGTCCCGTTTTCTGTATATGGTTATCAAAATTCTTATCTTACTTACACTTTGTCTTAGTTACAATTCATTTTGTGCACATGGCGGCCCGCATTATGAGTTTTTGTCGAGAGCGACGAATGCCAAGAAATAATTTCGGGACTCTCCCAAGTTACAAGTAAGTATAAGCGAATTTATCTCTATTGAAATATGTTGCTGATAAAAAATAAAATAATTGCAAGTCCACAGTTTTGAAATAAATAAACTATCATGTATCCAAGAATTTCTTTTCGTTATCAAGAATTTGACTTTAACGATTTTAATCCAACAATATAGGTTTCTCCAGTATAACCGAAACTGATCCAGGAATTAACGGAAAAAAAAGAACCAGGTGGTCCTTCGAACCGGACAATTTTTGGCGCCAGAGCTACCGCACCGGATTGCATATAAATTAAGTGACATCTCCTATAATTTGCATCATCTTTGAAATATACGGCCGACGCATACGACAGTCGTACGATACCGAACCACGTGCGTCAGTTGCCCGTATAAACAATTAAACATCGAGTAGGTACATATGTAACGTACGATGTGGGCGTAGGCAACAAGCACAAAAATGCTATCAATGGCTTGTTGACGAGATGATCCCGAATGAACTTCGATAATGTGAGCAATGAGATGATTCTGATTAGCCATGATCTCTATTGACGGACCCTATTGTGATTTATTTGTACGAAGCTCACGGACACGGACATCTTTAGGGCTTGTGCACAAATCACGCGAGGTTTTTTCGGCTACTTTTTGACCCCGCCCTTCCTCTGGTGATACATATTTGGTGAGGTTCTTGGCTAATAACTGAATATTTGTTAACGTGTTGATACATTTTGTTGAGAACATGTTAATAGATTGATGAATCTTGTTGAAAATGTGTTAATAGGTATGTCGGTGAATTCTAAGCTGCCTCTCACCGAAATACACGCAGGTGTATGTGTCGCACGATACCTACTCTGATATTGATTAATGGTCCTTCAGAAAATAACAAAAACTGTTTTCGTCTAAGATGTATCTGTTAGGGGTGAGGGTTTTCTATAGTTTCGTTTCCTTGTGATAGAATCTCTTTTGCTTCCTTTCTTTGATCTTCGGCTTCGACGTTTCTTTACAGATTTTTGCATCTCTAGCTCCTGAAGAATGCGTGACGAGCGTCTTGTGTTTGATCAATACAATACAATCTTGTTGTTGACTATCGATGCCAAAACACCCGAGAAAGTAAAACTTATATTTAGAAATTCGCACATACAAACAAGGACGGTTGATTTATAAGGATTACACCTAAAGAGTACGAAAAAGGGCAGAACTTGTACATGTTTCTGTACAAAGCGGACCCGTTTTCAACGCTCTTGACTGTACGTTCAGACATTCGGTTTATTTTGGTCGCTCTTTTGTATAGATTGTTATTTAACGTGAAGCATTCGAAAGTACTGTCTAAAAAGAAATGTTATTGAACAAAGTTGAGAAGACTTGCTACACAATAAACAGGAAGTAACACATTTTCGGTGGGAACTTCGATGCATTTTTAAATTTCATTAAGTACTTAAAAACATTTAATATAATGATACATATGCAAATATGTATCATTATATTAAAATTATATTAAAATATACATTGAAAAATTTAGGGTAGAAAAGGGGTTTCAATCGACGTGTGGAAGGGCGGCACCGTCGTCGAACTTCATTAAGTATGTTCCTTTGTCTTGAGAACTCTATTCGATTCTCTTATTGGTTCCCCGCCGCCGGTAAAAAATACAGTATTGTGCCACGATCAAATGGGAATGAAATAAATGCAATATATAACACATGCCACACACATGTAGCTATATATGTATAAACCTCCAAAAAACCGTTTACTGTTTCCTTTCTGATTGCGGAATTATTGCCGGCTTGATGCTAAATGACAATTATTAGAAAACACCGGCCAAGTGCGAGTCGGACTCGCGTTTCAAGGGTTCCGTACATTAAGTCCGACTCACGCTTGACTGCACATTTCTAATAAGTTTTCCTGTCATCTATAGGTAAAGAACTATTTTGTGTAGTTTTTTCAAGATTATAGACCCAGTAGTTTCGGATGGAGATTAAGGAGGGAATGGTAATTTTTTGGCTGTTTTCTTAAATAACTTGTAACCTATGTATTTTACAAATAAAAAAAAATATATTTAAAATTTTCAAAATGAGCTCTTTCATTTGATATATAGCGCGATATAGTTTGAAAAACTTAATTTTTTTACTTTCTCATTTACCCCCTACAAGTGTCCCCCATGTTTAAAATTCATTTGTTTACGTTACATCCCATAGGGCATAGAAAATGGACCAGCCAAAATGTATGAAACAGCCAAATTTTTTTTTCGCGATATCGGGTTTGCTCCCATAGTAAAAGTTGCTCAGTATAACCCCAAACCCTCACTGGCAACGGAAATGCACTTATTTGTTGGTCACCCTGTATACTTACGAGAAAGAGGGTCCTATAAAGTAAATTGTAGGCATGCAAACAGTCAAACACCTTTTGTTTCATAATCGGCACAGTAGGTACAGGTGCACCCTGCATACATAATTTCGATATAATCATTTAAATTACTTTCATTTATAGTGTCCTTAATATAACGTTTAAATGTAAGCTTAATTAAGATATAATGAATTGAGGATAAATTTGTGTAAGCAAAATAAATGTGTTTTATTTTAGGTCACCTAGTCACATTTTAACATTGTAACATTTTTGGACAAAATTGAAATTGACAGTATTCGTAAATTTATCAGAATGGACAGTCAACTGCAGAGAAAAGGTACCTCCTTTGCATAGAAGTTTGTATGCAAAGGTGCTAAGCTAATTATTGCTGACATTACATATATTTTTTGCCGAATAAATCCCTAAATTCGGACGAACGGATGAACACTCAGATACTGTTCAGAGCCTCTACCATCAGTTTCAACATTGACATAACGCTCACGTCTACGTAATTTACTTTCTGTACATCTCGCTTGCACTATTGCTCGCATATGCGAGTACGAGCGAGATTCATAGAAAGTAAGTTACGTAAACGTGAGCGTTATGTCAATGTCAAAACTGGTGGTAGCCGTACTGGTACCTAATCTGATATGCTAAACAAAAGCTGTAGTACATATTTTTTTACGAGGAAAATTACTCGTGTTAGACTACTACTACTGGTAATTGATATGGTGATATAAATATTTATATTGCGCCTATAGTATTTGTTTGTATCCTTGTGAAGATCACGATATTGCCCTAATTCGTCCTTTAAATCAATATTAGCTGTCTAATGTTCCTAATAACTCGAGGTATCATGGTCGCGGGCTTATCGTACTAACGTAGACTTTATTTAGTTGCAATAAGGTTTAGGTACAGGTGGTCAGCTATCTGTGTTTTCGGTAGAACCGTCCATTTGTGCCATCACTCCATCAGTCAATATTGACCGGCAGCCAATAAACATCATTCGATCCGTCGGAAAATATTCTGTTTGTCACCTGGCTGCCCATTACGCACTTAGCGTATACATTTCTATTTGTCAAATATATTTGAATGTGCAGAGTTTAATGTTAGATTTTGAAGGCATTTGTAGTATTCATAGTCAAGTATGGAGTTTTTCTCAAATGCTTTGGGAAGGAAAAGGAATACAATTATTTACAATTTTTGTTTGAGGTTTACCTCAAAATCACAAAATGGAATTAATGGGAACTTAGATCTGAAAATTAAAGCAGATAACTATAAAGGGGCCCACTGATTAACAGGCCCCCGGACGGTATCGGCCTGTCAGTTAGAACAAAATTTTGACAGTTCCGAACAACTGACAGGCCGATACCGTCCGGCGGACTGTTAATCAGTGGGCCCCTTAAGAGCCAACGGGAGTGGTCATTTCTCCATACAAACGTACTCCTCGTTTTCCTCCGTAGTTTTTGAAGCTAGAGCAATGATTTTTTCAACACAGATTAATATTGTCAATATCTGTGTCGGACCGTTTTGCTTTTTTTGATATTTTTGTTTTTTAAGGCGCTAGAGCCCTTCAAAAATGGCCAAAATGGCCTAATTGACTATGCCGCAATGAGAGGCGTGGCATTCAAAACTGATATCAATTAGCCAAAAAAGCAAAACGGTCCGACACAGATAATTTCATAATAATTTAGATTTCTAAATTTGGTTACGATTGGTTAAGTTTTGGAGGAGGAAACAGAGGAGTACGAAACCTCGATTTTTGAGATTTTTACGCAGGATTTTTCGCCTTGTCCTTATCGCACTACTTTTAGGTGCCGCTTCCGTTAGCGAGACGGGTATATTTACCTAAAATATTTAAAACTCAGCTCCTGTTTCGTCTTAACCGATAAACAAATACTAATACATGTATGATACTTATCAAAAACTTCAAAGCATAGAGTTATTGATTGTAGAAGAGGTGTAATCCAAGAACAAACACGTACAGTCAGCAGCAGAAGTTGCTTAGCGGGCGAGGTGTTCAAAATTACCTTGACACGCTCATATTCTCTTAACAATAAAGTCGCGTCGCGTCAAGATCATTTTGAACACCTGGCCCGCTTAGCAACTTCTGCTGCTGACTGTACTCCGGAGTTTGCCGGCCGAACTCTATGGCGCTATACGGGGACATGTTTTAACGGAACTGTCAATTGTCAACTTTTGACAACTAGTTAACGCATTTTACTTAAGCTGTTCATACTCTCGGCACGAGATTTTTTTAGACTAAATGTCTTCTGTTTAGCTGCTTCTTCTAACGATACTTCGGTACTTTCTTATTGCTTACAAACTTTGCTAATTAGTTTCGATGTTTTTTAAAGTCTTTTATTTCTCATGCTCTGAAAGAGGGTTCTAAAAGGTGTGCAGAGCATTGATACGTTTCTGCACTAGGTTCCAATTACGATTTTATTAATTTTTTTACGATAAGCAATTGAAATTTGGGTATAAATGGATTTGTTATACAATTTCCATTCTGATATTTGACTGCCCATTCCGTAAATAACGATACTTTTGCCTAAATTGTTAATTGAAAGCAGTGTTGCCAGATGGTCACAAAAGTCACATTTTTCGTGACTTTTCGCCTTCTCGTGTGACATGTGCGTGACTTTCGATCATTAGGCAATTTTTGTGACTTTTTAAGCTAGTCGAATTTTGGACAAGTTTAGTTCTGTAATTCGTATTACTAAGGAACGCAGTGAACGCACCCAAGTTGACACTTGCACTGGCACTTTGACGTTACATCCACCATCATGTTTATTATAATAGTCTAGGCAAAATGAGACCTGAGCTATAACCGCGAAAATCGAAGTTCGCAAATTGCGGGCATTTTTCTCTGTCACTCTAATTACGCCTTCGTTGGAGTAAAAGAGAAAGATCCCCGCAATTTGCGAATTTCGGTTTTTGCGGTAGCCCCTTTGATACCTTGACATGACGGTGTCATTTAGATAGTTTGATAGTATACCTAGTAGTTATTTTTTTTTAGTGTAATGAATGTAATGATTCATTTCCTTTTGTCTGTACCTATTATCTATCTATACTACTCATAGCACTGCATCAGTTAAAAGTGGTAACAGACTTGGTGACAGAAGTTGGCTCGCCGAATTCAACCGCCGATAATGACCGATAAAATGAGGTACGGACGCAAGAATAACAATTTTTGACGCCAGTATTTTCGTTCTGGGGCATTTGTTCAATTTAGAGGGCTGTAATATCACCATAAATCTAAAATTGGTGAATGAAGTGGTATCCAGATAAGCCGGATCGACCGATTTGATCAGGAAAATAATTGGCGCCAATCTCATCTAGCGTCCACACGTACACAATTTAATCACCAATTTTAGAACCATAAACAAACGCACGTACAGTTCCTAGCATTCCATAGATACTAGCTTCGAAGATTGGCATTTTTGTGTCCGCACCTCCTGATTTGATCGGGCAATCGAATCAGCGAGCCAAATTGCCGTTTGCGCCGCACCTCCTGATTCGATCGGGCAATTTAATCAGATTGGCGAAAAATTTACTAATCTGAATACGCCTTAAATCGGAGATTGACGCCAATTTCAGTTCTGATCCAATCAGTCGATTTGGTCATCCCGTCTGGATACCGCTTAAAGGCTCTCGTGATTGTTCAAATACTGATAAGAAAGTTGCATTTTATCCACATATGTGAGGCAAAGTAAACAATACCAAATTTTGCTGGTAGAATTGATTATTTTCAGGAAGAAAAAAATCAAGAAATAATAAAAGGAACTTACAGGAGTGTCCAGACCAATTTAATCACCAATTTTAGATTTATGGTGATATTAGAGCCCCCTAAATTGAAAAAATGCCCCAAAACTAAAATACTGGCGTCACAAATTGGTATTCTTGCGTCCGCACTCCATTTTATCGGTAATATCGGTCATAATCGGCAGTTTAATTCGCCGAGCCAAATTGGCGTTTGCGTCCGCACGTCCTGATTCGATCGGGCAATTTAATCAGATTGGCGAAAAATTGACTAGTCTGGATACGCCTTAAAATTCATGAAATCGATCACAAGTACGAAAATCGATAGCATTAAGTATGAAAATGTGTGTGTTTCAAAAAGAAAATCATATAAAGTTAGTAGATTTTTTGTGAAATATATTATTTTCTGAATTTCTTCTAGCAAAATCGATTTAAAGTTGGTCAAGCAAATCTTGTCAGTAGAAAAAGGCGGCAAATTTGAAAAATGTAGGCGCAAACGGATATCGTCTCATAGAAAATTTGAATTTCGCGCCTTTTTCTACTGACAAGATTTGCTTGACCAGCTTTAAATCGATTTTGCTAGAAGAAATTCAGAAAATAATATATTTCACAAAAAATCTACTAACTTTATATGATTTTCTTTTTGAAACACACATTTTCATACTTAATGCTATCGATTTTCGTACTTGTGATCGATTTCATGAATTTTAAGGCGTATCCAGACTAGTCAATTTTTCGCCAATCTGATTAAATTGCCCGATCGAATCAGGACGTGCGGACGCAAATATACTATACCTACACATACAATACAATAATATAAAAATGTGACTTAAGCAGCAAAAACGTGACTTTTACGGAAACGAAACGTAACCTAGGCTTCCAGAGCCCTGGCAACACTGATTGAAAGTACCCTAAAAAAAATACTATAAAAATTTATATTTAGTCATGTGTAAAAAAAACACATGCATTTTACTTTCCTCGTATTCGAAATGAAAAGTAGAGTGTTTAACTCGGGTGAAAGGCATCATTTCAGCCTCGGATTCCCTTGGTTAACAATCTACTATTGTTTTCCTTTTAGCAATCTCTCTTTAAAAATATAATACGCTCGCACTGCGTACGTGCTCTAACGAACGCAGGCGTGTTTACCGGCTGCGATATCTGCGCCGACGCATTAGAAGGCCAATTTAGAGTTGCTCGACCCCTCGACACTTTATCTAGTCTTCTATCCTCTTCTACTTCAACAGAAACGAGCGAGAGCCGACGCCCTACACCTACATGATAAGTCCCAAACAGTTCTAGAGGCTCTAATCGGTTTAGTTATTTGTGTGGGCGGTATTAATAGTTTGATAAAATCGTATTCCATTCCACTGTACGGCTTCAAAGTGACTGCTATTTATAGGCTTAGGTTCTGCAGTTCTGAAATTAAACTTTCTGTTGGTTAAAACTTCGGTAAACCTAACACTTTATTGTCATAGTCCTCAGTTTTGGGCTGTGCTGAAAACTGTTTTATAACCCTGACTTGTTGACATTTGTGACTGTGTCATTGTCACGTTAGTTGTCAGGTGTTTTGACAGAGTTTATCACGTCATCTTATGAGCCTAGGTATAGTGTCTCTATTATCTATACGTTTTTTCTATGGCAATCTGTTGTTGTCAAATGAGAGTTGTCGCACTTGTCACCTGTCACTATCCTCCCTCGATCAATAACTGAATCAGGGTTACTAAGGTTACTATATTCGTAGATTGAACGATGTTCATCAGTAAAGTTGAGTAAACAGAAGACGAAAAACGAAGATTACAAAATCATGCTTCAATTCAATCTGTAACTGTATTAAGGCTTAGGGTAAATGCTTAGTTCATAAATCATAATTCATAATAAATAAAACCATATTAATAGCGATAGAAATAATTATAGGTTACATTTTCAAACAAATCAGAACAACATAGTATGCAACAGCACGAAGTGTTTTATCACTTTTTATCATAGATCAAACGATAATTGATAAAAGTGACGATAACCTATTAGTATAAAGACATTTCAAAGGCAAATGAAGATCATAAATACTTAACAGGGACATGTCATCTATGATGAATTTTGCAAACATTTTATTGTCATATTTAATATACCACCAGTAATGTATAGCTACACACAAGGAGTTGTTACCACGCAAGATATCAAAACATTTTATTTTGAACTGGAATTAATTGTATTTAGATCAGCCTTCGTATATGCCTACGTTGCTAAAGCGTTGAACTAATTAGTCACTTAGCAACGCTTCTGTGCGCATTTAACATATAAACAACCCGCGATTCACCTTGCCAATTAGGGGATGGGATGTAAGGGGGTCGTCGTCCTCGTTGCTGGAGGGCAACGACCTCCGGCGGCCGTCAGCTGATGCACACAACCACACAACGCCTCGCACTGACCCAGTTTGCACACATTGACAACGGTTGTTTATATCAGTCTTGTCAACAACTAAATTACATAAGGGCTAATAACTTCCACTCATTAGTGTTTATCTACGCTTTTATTTATTTTGGTATTAGCGTTGACAATAATGCGCGCAAGACGATTGCTGAATCATGGGTGAGGTGAGTAGAGGAGCTCCTAGGCTGTTTTGCGGTAAAGCGGTAACCTTCGTGTATTTACCCAACTGGGTAATAGCTATAGCCAACAAGCTATGTTACTAGTTTAAGATCTTGAGCGGTGACTATTGCATTGCTAAATGGGTGCATGATAAACGAACAATGTTAAATTCGCGCGATATTATAATTCTAATCGAATATTTAACAATTTGGCCTATGCTCAGTTGCTCACCTCACCTTAAACCTAAATATAGTTCGTGTTTATTCACGATGACGCGCAGATTTGTCAAATCTAACTTTTAATAACATTACAATACGAGTCAAGGCACGCGTCTTCGTGAATGACACGGTCTATAGCATTATGTTGTTTTGTGTAGTTTATTAATTAATGGTAAACACGTTTAGATTTATTTAGATTTTCGCACTCTCTCATTGCCATTTTCATCTTCTGACCATTTTCGCTTATCGTGATTATCTTGATTATCGTGAACTTTGAGTAGCAGTGTGATTAATAAGAGATTTTTTTTAAGTAGCGACGATATCCAATCGACGGATCGATCACATCGACTAAACAAATTATGAGAAGCATTTCAAATATACCTAAGATTGTTAAATTCAGGTAAAGTTTGCATGCTCTCTATTTCAACGTACATAAATACATATCATGAAACATAAAATTCGGGTTAAGTAAATTTGATGACACATGATAGTACCTATGCGTTTAGTAGTTTTAGCACCCATTCGTTTTATTTTGACAGATTCTGTGGAAGCATTTTATCTGGTGGTTAACTAGTATGATTAATTTCTAATGTTACACGTGTTCTCTTTGCGTATCTTTCTTTACTCTATCTCCTACGTATCTTTACTTTTGGGAATAATCTTTCGCGAACATGTGAGTCAGATGCCAATAAAGCCTATAGTTTTCCATCTGGTTTGGAAGGTCAGATGGAAGTCGCTTTCGCAAAAAAAATGTGTTGCATGGGATTACGTAACTTAGGACTTTGGTGACCCCAAGCTTCCCAAGTGAGTCGTGGCACTCGTGGCGTGGCAAAATACTAGGTTGCTGCTATGCTGCTGTAAGTGTGAGTCAGGTGCTGTAAGTGTGAGTCAGGAAAAGTGTTAATTACTTAATTCATACCTTTCTCATTTTATGATGGGTAATGAGGAATCATTATACGCAAAGTAAGCGGCTGATGAGATAGGATTGGACCGTAGTAGGCACGGTTATAAAAACGTGACTATAATAATTATAGGAACATATATTACATTACTATTTTTAACAGGAACATTAATGTAAATTATTCTGTATTGATAACTTCGGAACCGCGAGTACTGCGCAATAAGTAAAATTTAATTAATAACTTTGTTGAATTAGTCTTTGTTAACAATTTGCATACCTTCTCGCTTACCGATTGTTATTTCGTACGTTTTAGTTTAGAATAATAGTCAAGTGGGAATAAGGCAAAATAATATGTTAATATTTGTCTAAAATTTCTAGAAATTTAGCTGAGGCTTTTGGATTTGCCAGATATCCTCTTGGTACTTCCCACAGAAAAGCTCGTGGTAAATATTTGTACAAACTTACCTACATAATCTCATACGATATTAAAGGGGCCCACTGATTAACAGTCCGCCGGACGGTATCGGCCTGTCAGTTAGAACAAAATTTTGACAATTCCGAACAATTGACAGGCCGATACCGTCCGGCGGACTGTTAATCAGTGGGCCCCTTAACAAGCAATACCATGACTCAGGATTCGAAGCCTCGACCAACCGTGTTATTGTGTTTCTCGTTAACTAGTTTTTAGGGTTCCGTACCTCAAAAGGAAAACGGAGCCCTTATAGGATCACCCGTGCGTCTGTCTGTCTGGCCGTCTGTCACAGGCTATTTTCTCGGAAACTACTGGACCAATTAAGATGAAATTTGGTACACATATGTAAATTAGTGACCCAAAGTTGGACATTTAACGTAAACTATATCATGTTACATATTAAATGAAAGAGCTCATCTTGAGAATTTCAATTTTTTTTTTATAATTTTAAAATACATAGGTTAGAAAATAGCCAAAAAATGAGCATCCCCCCTTATCTCCGAAACTACTGGGTTTAATACACAAAGTAGGTCTTTACCTATAGATGAGAGGAAAACCTATTAGAAATGTACAGTCAAGCGTGAGTCGGCCTTCATGTACGGATCCCTTGACACGCGAGTCCGACTCGCACTTAGCCGGTTTTTTTCTATTGACAATTAACTGCACGGTTTGCCGATGTGTACCTCCGGAGCGTCCTGATTTATAGACCGACCGCTTAAATGAGTCCTCACCTGCGCGGTACGGGGGCGACGGGGTAGGACGACTAAGGACAGGCGAGGACTCATTTAAGCGGTCGGTCTATACAAGGGGGTGAACGAGCCTCCCGACTGCCCAATGGTCCCCTACCTCCCCTGCAAGAGCCACATGAGAGATGTAGCTAGCCACATTTAAACTGTCTCGTTAAAAACATTATTTTTATAGAATAATGTTTGAAAATATACAGATTCCGAGCAATGCCACTGTCGAGACCGCATCAAAACAAGAAATATTTTTAAATGTAGGTCAGAGTAGGTGGACATCGAAGGTACTATTGGGTCGTCGAGCAACGCGGAATGCCCTCAAGGCTAGTTCACACTTCACAGTTACTACAAGCCCGAATTGTTCGTTATCTACTGTTCACATTTCATGTGGAAATAGAATTGCTGCGCAAAAGGCTCCCTATCTTATCACAAACTGAATGTTTTAATTCTTTTTTCATACTCCGCTACTTTTATTTGCATTAGTTACGTAAGGATACACATTTAACGCTCGTGTCTTTTGCGAATCGAGGTTTTCAAGGTCAGTCGTGTTTTTGCAAACATGTTTTCTTTAATCTTAACTTCATGGGGAACGTGACTGGGTTCACTGAGTAAACATTTACCTATACCCGGTATCATATCAGCTAGACTTTTCGAGAGTTGTCTAGTTATCTAGTTGTTGAAGAGGCACGTTATGTAAGTGCTATCAATTAGCTTTTATTCAGTCACCTGATTGGTCACAATTACGTAATCTGTAAACAATAATGTGGCACATATTACTTATCAATACTTGAATAATGAATCGGACGTTTTGCTTTGTTTGTTTATATCTTTTAAACTACATTTTGTTTACCGGATACTTGAAACAACAAACACTCTTGAAATAGGTACATTGTTTTGAACGTATCAATCACTTTTTCTACTCTTTACTCCGACTTGCAAAAATGATATACATAGTACTTACTTGAAAAATGTGGCGTAATAGCATACACATTAACGCGAACAGGAATCTAAATATAAGTCGACCTTGACTGTTAAAATATTGGGGCCCATCAGAAACCTCTGGTGTGTTTTCTATCAGCGTATGCCATAAACTGTATCTGGTTTTTAATGGCTTCATGTCCAAAAATAAAACTCCACGTGGATGTGTCTGTCGCTATCGACGCATATGATGGTTTGATTGAAAATACATTAGTTTGATCCTTGCTTCTAATCAAGCTTTCATACTTCTAAATCAAGCTTAATTGCGTAAATCGATTTGAACCCTAGTCTGAGCCACCATACATATGTACATATGTAATTTTTAATTTTATTGACTAACAGAATTACATTCTTACGCGCTACGGCTACGCTATATGCATTTCCTCCACTTTAACATGATTCTAATACGTTACGCTTGCCTAGAGATGAAATTGATTGTGTGTAGGGATGAGCTTCTTATTGGTAAATATACAATACAAAATACACCTATGCAAGCTATAAGAGATGTTTTCGTCTGATTGTGTTGGATTGCATTTATCACACCTACCCTAATGTATACTTATGCCTTAAAACTTGGTTCTTTATTTTATTTAGGTATCTACTGATTTTGATAACTAGTTTTTGTTTATTTAATTACACAAACGGGTCTACCGCGATATAATTTCACTGTTTTTACCTTTAATTCCGACGTTTCAGCTGAGTTGCACCAGCTGTGGTCACGGAAAGACTGACGTCCCAACAAATGTCAACGGAGATATTAATAAAACACCACTAAACTACCCGAAATTAGTTTATAAAAATGTTCGGGGTAGACAAAGAAATTGCAGCTACCCGTTAAAGTTTAATGTTTATTGTCCACGGCACGACACGCAACACTCACAGTATCCGTACACTGGTCCGAAGATATATCCGCTGGTTTCAACATTTGAATCACTGGTCCCCGTGATTGTACCCGTCCTCACGATTGAAATTTTTAGGGTGTACAAATTATCGTCTACTTGGGGACCAGTGATTCAAATGTTGAAACCAGCGGATATATCTTCGGACCAGTGTACGGATACTGTGAGTGTTGCGTGTCGTGCCGTGGACAATAAACATTAAACTTTAACGGGTAGCTGCAATTTCTTTGTCTACCCCGAACATTTTTATAAACTAATTTCGGGTAGTTTAGTGGTGTTTTATTAATATCTCCGTTGACATTTGTTGGGACGTCAGTCTTTCCGTGACCACAGCTGGTGCAACTCAGCTGAAACGTCGGAATTAAAGGTAAAAACAGTGAAATTATATCGCGGTAGACCCGTTTGTGTAATTAAATATGTGTACAAAACGCGAGAGTTTATAGTTTTTGTTTATTTGGACGCTCGAATCACCAAAAAGAGATCTGATTATACTTAACTCAAGACTCTCATCATCATCATGATGGAATTGATAGATCATGTTGATTTGATCGAAGTTGATTCAGGGTTGCAATACAATTTTGCTCTCGAATCTCGATATCCAACTGATGTCAATGGTGATATATGATTGTACCTGACAATGGTCAGTCTTGTTTTAAAATAATCGAATTCAACACACATTCTTTTAATATACTTACATAGTTAAATAGTTCCTGTATTTACTATAATGTATATCAGTTATCATTTCCTTATTTTAAAGAGACATATATGCGCTGACTGCGGTGTTTACTCAAGAGCTTATACGTACATAAATAGAACTTGAGTATAAGTACATTAACGTCCTTACCCATCACGACACGCTTTGCAATAATTGCAGTGTTCAACTTGTGATCAATGACATCAATGTGATCATGCATAACAGAATTATCATCAGAGTGGTTTGAGTAGGTACACTTCAGTCGGGAATGCCAGACGCTATTAGGATTGACCGAACATCCGATGGATTTTATTACACTTCTGTGAGTGTTAAGAACCGATTTAGAAGTAAACACGTAAAAGTATATGATTTTTGGTGTTTAGCCGAGTTTATTTTATATGGATGTTTGTGCTTTATAAGAAACATTGAAAAGTACCTATCAGGTATTTGTTCGGGACTTTCCAAATAAATACATGGTAATTTAATCCAGCGGCAATAATAGCGTTAATATCATTCGGATAAGCAGGTCATGGATGATAAACGGGTAAATGATTACAAGTAACATAGAACATGTTGCGTATTTAATGATTATTACATAGTTGCATCGGTAAATAACTGCAAAACTTCGCATATAGTGCATAGCGTGTATGGAAGGCTTGGCTAATGTATTGACACATTTAAATCCATTAATATGCATTGATTGCGAACTCGTCCATTTAAGTCTGCAATCTCAAGTGCAGAACGGTTACTGAATGATTTAGAAATCGAAATATAATAATGAAGAAATTAAAATAGAAGAATTGTTTTATATAGGGGTTGATGTTCACTATTGCTTTCTATTTTGTGTATCACTCTCTGTCGGTACGGTAGATAGGAAGTTCACGTTCATTCTTATTCGTTTAAGTCTAAATTATATGGTTACAGGAGGAATTTCCATCCGTCAAATATACACCCCAGACCAAAAGTATGGAAACAAACTTATATGACAATAAAAAAACTGTAATTTTCACATAAATAATGTATTTAATAAAAAGAAATATAATATAGTAAAATGATGATAGAACATTTTAAAAGTAAATTACTTATAATTTTCTTTAATAAGGGCCAGTTGTACCAACCACATTTGACAGACTGATCAACGTCTTTACTATGAAACTTTCCATACATAAAAATTTTGCGAACTCTTTAACGATACGAACAGTTTGGTGCAACCGACCCTAAAACTGTAAATTCAACCTTTCGTAGAAAGACAATTAAGAAGGTTGATTTGTATGTTCTCTCAAATTTATATTTTTTTCACATATATTTAGGATGTTTTAATACTTTGGGTGTTGTTTTAATCTTATAAAACTGCCTAAAGTAATTTTTGTGTTACCAATACACAATATAATAATAATGGAAATTAATTCGGGGACCTCTTCGGAGAAACCGAGGGTTTTGCCTGTGCAATTGCGGACGAAGTTATCATGACGAATAACTACCGGAGATATATCCTGAAGGACGGTACGGTCGACATTTGTCGGGCATGCCGCCGTCCCGGAGAGTGACTCAGGCATATATTATCTCCGGTTGTTCTCATCTTGCTAACGGCGAGTACTTGCACAGACATAATCTCGTAGCCAGAATTATTCACCAGCAGCTTGCCCTCCTATACGGCCTTGTGGACCGTGAAGTGCCGTACTACAAGTATTCACCTGCACCAGTTCTCGAAAATGGTCGTGCCACGCTCTATTGGGATCGATCTATCATCACTGACAGGACTGTTGTTGCCAATAAGCCTGACATCGTGCTGATAGACCGATCGCAGCGCCGAGCCGTGCTCGTCGACGTCACCATTCCCCATGATGATAATCTCGTGAAGGCCAAGAAGGACAAGTCCAGCAAGAACCTAGACTTAGCTCACGAGATAACCGCCATGTGGGATGTTGACTCGATGATCATTGTTCCTATAGTCGTGTCAGCGAACGGTCTCATAGCGAAGAGTCTCGACCAACACCTAGAGAGACTCTCGCTGGGTGGTTGGATCAAGGGTCAGATGCAGAAGGCGGCAATTTTGGACACGGCGCGTATAGTACGTCGATTCCTCACTCTGCGGCCCTGACCACCGGCAGCTCGGGCCCTGCCCCGCTGCCGGCGGCACCCTAGGTTAGGTTTTTTATAATGTGTTTATATGTATTTTTTATTGTTTTTTATGTGCTTTTGTATTTTACTTTTATATTCATGTTATAAACAACCTAACTTAAGAAGAAAAATAAATAGAGAGAATAATGGAAATATTAAAAATTAAGAGAAATAACTTTGTTTCCATACTTTTGGCCTGGGGTGTATGCTCTCGTTGCAAATAGCTCTCTGTCAAGAGGGACTGTATCCTTCTAGAGAAAGAAATGTGTCTGGTAGGGTGGTCTAAGTAAGACCGTGCGTCAATGAAACTGCTCAGATGACGTAACTCGGAACTCTCGGAAATAAAGTTGAGCTGTATGTTGATGTTTAATTAGACCACCATATGATACTCCCTTGCAGGTTGCAGGGTCCGCAATCCGCAATGCAAAAATCCTCGAATTGCAAACATCCATTCCATAACCAACGCTAACATTATCATGAGACGTACCACTAGGTACGTTTGTTTGCAACCAATGTGGTATCACTACACCTTAAACAAAGTCCCCTGCCGCATCTGTCTGTTTCTGTGTTTGTATGTTCGCGATAAACTCATAAACTACTGAACGGATTTTCATGCGGTTTTCACTTACGAGGGCTGAGTGATAAGTCTGGTAAAAATTAAACAATTTTTGTTTTTATGACCAGAGTAAATATTTATTTTTCGACGTAGTCTCCATCTAACTCAGAGCACTTATTCCATCGTTTTCTAGCTTTTCGATTCCCCCCGTATAGTATAATTTCTCCAACCCTTCGAAATACGCATTAGTTTCTTCGATGACTTCCTCGTTGGAACTAAACCTTTTTCCGCCAAGCCATTTCTTCAAGTTTGGGAAAAGAAAATAGTGCACCCGTGCGTTGTCTTGGTGAAAAAGGATTTTCTTCTTCGCCAAATGCGGTCGTTTTTCCAATAAAACTTCATGCTAAAAATCGCTGCAGTAAATTATGCATAATATTCGCCGTTGATTGTTTTGCCTTTTTGAAGGTAATCAATATATATATTACACCACGGGCATCCCAGAAGACAGTAGCCATAACTTTGTTTGCCGATAAAACTGCTTTGGCCTTCTTCGGTGCGGGTTCACCTGAAGCAATCCATTGTTTGGACTGTTCCTTGGTTTCTGGTGTATGATGATGGATCCAGGTTTCGTCGACAGTTATAAAACGACGCAATAAATCATTCTTATTACGCCTAAACTTCGCCAGACATTCCTCTGAAATGGTTACTCTAGTCCGTTTTTGATCAACCGTGAGTAAACGCGCCACCCAACGGGCGGATAGCTTTACCATATCCAAATAATTGTGTAGGACATTACGAACCCGTTCATCTGAGATGCTTACGATATCAGCTATTTCACGGACTTTTACTCTGCGGTCATTCAATACGATATCGTGGATTTTGGTGATCATCTCTCGTGTAGTGACTTCAACTGGGCGTCCGGGTCGGTCGGCGTCAATAGTGCTTGTACGACCACAACGAAAATCTGTAAACCACTTGTGAATCATCTTAATCGATGGAGCGGAGTCCCCATAATATTTGTCTAGTTTTTTTTTGTATCCGTAATAGTTTTTTTCGCAAAAATGAATGCTTAATCAGAACACGAAACTCACTTTTCTCCATGTTTGCAAACCGCATAGCAATTGTTTTTTTTTCACAGTTGTCAAAAAAAAAAAGCATGCGAACTGGCTGAAAATATACAATTTACCTCCAAAAAGGTTCTATTACAAATTGTCATTATTAAATTTGTAAAAATAATAGCTTGAATATTTTATTTTTACCAGACTTATCAATCACTCAACCCTCGTATCAATAGAGTGATTTTTGAGGAAGGTTTAGGTGTATTTGTTAACCCATGCGAAGGCGGGGCGGGTCGCGAGTATAAAATAAAACTCCCAAGTAATTATTACCATGTTCTCCGCAACCGCGAAAGTTGTATGGTTTCGGTTATACCTATTGCCTGAAATTGCGAGTTTGTTGACACACCTAAATACAGCTTGACGACACGACATAATCAATAAGTGGCCTAGTTTTCGAACAAGTGTGGGAGTTGATAATTAACTTTGGACGAACGGAAGGTCAGGCTTCTGGACTTATTAAGTAATTGGTCTTCAGAAGAATTTGCTTACTCACGCGGAAGTCCTTTGGGTTTAATTTTAACCCCCGACAGTAAATTAGGGTTGGTATAAGTTTAAATAATGTGTTCATCTGAGTACGTGTCTGTGTGTACGTCTGTGGCATCGTAGCTCCTCAACGAATGAAAAGTGCAGTTTTTTAATCGAAATTGTTGTCTATCTGGTTTTTAGACAGGATTCAACTCCCTGGATGGCGCTGTTTTAATTTTAAAATAACTTCAAAGTTTGAAGCAGACACCGTCACATAGAGAGACATAGACTTCGATTACAAGTATTACAACTATTTAAAATTTGTCATTTGATAGTAAAAAGTGTAGTTTATTTGTTCTTCGAGAAAATACAAATACTTATTAAACATATTAAATAGTTATTTGTTAACCCTTCGGGTGGCAGCACCTCCGGTTGAACGGTAGGACAAATGGCGCGGCCATTTTTTTAAATATGCCTCTGCGTGGCAGAGGCCGCGAGAAGGTTCGGTCATAACAAGCCCGTAATTGGCAGAGACCGTCTCGAGGCATCTGTGCGACGCTGCATTTCGCGCCTAAAATAAAACCGTTAAAACTATGCCTTGCTTGCTCACTCTTGCAAGATGCATTCGTCAATAAACAAGGATGGTATTCCCTAACGGTCGAATTCCCGCGTAAAACAAAGTTTGTTAGAAATGACGTGATGTTCCTGCCCCACCTCGCCCATTACGCGCCGACCGTCGTCGAGCCGCGAACATTCAAACGGAATACGCACTGATAAAAAGTGAAATAAACTGTGTGAATCGTGTTAAATGTATTGTTTTGTCATAAAGACTGCAATAAATTGTTTTATTTCGTAATTATACGTATTTTTACATGAAAGTAGAAAAAAATTGGTAATATGAGATTAGAACAAGTCTAACATAATTCACATAAATAGAATAGAATTCATTGGTATACAATCAAATAACCCATTTTATGCCGAATTCAGTGATATATAGTTTATATATATCATTCATAAATTTTTTTTGGAAAACGGTCATATTTCTAACACGCGCCAAATTCGCGATGATCACCCGTTGAGGCGCCGCCACTTGACGTATATTTTTCCAAAATGGCTGCGCCACTCAACCGGCTTGTTATGTCTGTCCGTCTCGCGGCCACCGCCACTTACCGTAGAGACCTCGAGGAGGACAATGCCACTCGAAGGGTTATACAAGGGTGCAGAGTTGTATTACCTATACCTGTGCGCGTGGAATTGAAACATGACATGAGGAAGCGAAAGGATTCTATGGTTGAACCCACTCGCTTCGCTCGTGGTTCTAAAATAGAATCCTGAGCGTAGCGAGTGTTTCAACACACAAGAAGTAAAATACATTTGCACCCGTTTGTAACACGTTATTTGTACACATTATAACCATCATCAGGTTAATTATAATCATCATCAAAGAAAAGCTTGAAACTAAAATTTTTGTTGACAATGTTGACATTTCTGAATTTTCTGACGATGCGTTTTGAAATTGCATCGACTCAACTTGTGCGTTCAGAGTTATAATTCAACATCATTATAAAAAAAAAAAACAAATGTTTCTTATGGAATTTTAAGGTTTATGACTTAAAATCATTAAAAAAAGCTAAATTTGGTATTTTTTATCAAACGACGAATAAAAAAAACGGAGGAGGTTCTCAAGTCGACGCGTATATTATTATTTTTTTTTTTTTTTATGTATGACCACGCATAACTTTTTACAGAGATGTTCGATTTTGATAATTATTTTTTTATTGGAAAGGGTATACCCCGAAGTTGGTCCCATATAAATTTGGAAAAAAAAATCCAACCTTAAGGGTAGGAAAATAGGGGATGATTGATTTTTTCACTCACCGATTGTAACGTATGACCACGCATAACCTTTTACAGAGTAGTCGTAATAATAATAAAAATTTGGAAAAAATCCTACCCTAAGGGTAATATGAACTATGAACTATGTATATACATACTTCTGAAATCAATCACACAAATCTGCGTATTTATATATTTACAATCTGTTATTTTTGGAGTCGGTGCCAGCCTCAAACAAACTTGAGCACCTTAGTGAAGCACCTGCACCGACTCCAAAAATAACAGATTGTAAATATATAAATACGCAGATTTGTGTGATTGATTTCAGAAGTATGTATATACATAGTTCATAGGTATTCACTTGCGTTATTGAAGACAAATTAATTATTTTTTTCTTTTCAGTGTGCTATTGTTTTTGTTGGTCGACTCGTTTCGTGTTAGCTAGTGCCGGTTTTTTTATTTCCTTTTAGTTTTTTTTCGGCGGTTATTTTTTAAATTCTAAAACTATTTATTTAATGATAATTAATATCGAACGTACAGTTACTATGAGCGTTTTACGTTTTGTTATCTGTCAAAAGCTACTTAAACACGCTCCAAGGTCAAATTACTTTCCCCACTAGTGGATAAAATGCGTTTTTACACGCTTGTTTTAAAGGATAAAAGACGGCTTTCCGAGCTAGTGAGGGGAAAAATATATTACTCAAGTTGCAGTTGACCTACTTCCAGAACTACCTCTTTTGAATCATCTATGCAGTCGTTGTTAGAGATAAATGTTTAGTTAAGATTTTTCCTGAAAAAATTTCAATAAGTATATAGGGACATTCCCTACCGCGTGGTTTAACATTTAAATTTTTCTTTTTCATAAAATTGTAATCTAAAAATTAGTATCATAATTATTTCAGATCATGCAGATACTCAACTAACGTTGTAATAAAAGCAATAGTATTCTTTCAACCAGTTGGCGAATGTGGGAAAGACGGATGCTTTTTCTAGGCCGATAAATGCTAGCGAGTATGGCCTATTGGTATGGTTTTGTTTGTTTTTGTGCTGCAATATATACTTCAACACTCAACACACACATTTCTATTCGACTGACAAATAAAGGAGGGCAATGTTTTCAAGGAATTACAAAAATTTGCAGTTTCATTTAAATGCGAAGGCAAACCGGAGCTTTATTTTATTTGTATGATTTTATTGCTCAAAAAGCATGGATAATGTGCCCGAAAATAAAAATAATAGTCCAGTCACATAATGTAGCGTCCCTGGACTTGTCGTTTTAATCGAACTCAAATCAAAGTCCCAAAATACCCGAAATCTGTGTGCGGGGGTTTTTGACTTCTAAGAATCAGGTCGTCTACAATTATATCTAACAGAATATTAGACATATGGCTGTTCACTAGTCAGTCTGAGGAGTTGAATGTGGTAATTTGATTGTTATGGCAGCAATATTGTGCAGATCATTTTGAACAGGTTCGCTTAGCTTGGTCTTCCGTTCAGTTGGATCAATAGTTCGAGTTAACATAGCCTGTCCTGTACTGTATGAAGCCATTGGCAGACTGCTAAGCTTCTTAGTTATCTAATGCATTAGCGGACGATAACTTATTTGTGTTGTTACGCAACGCAATAGCTTTGTTTTCGTCTGGCCGTAATGTTTACATGCTCGCTATCACATGCTATCAACTATGCTGTGCGTAAGCTCCAGGTTATCATAAACTCATCCATCTTATTTATTATTGTACCAGATAGTGGGCCCCCTGATAAAAAAAAGGTATTTTATTTAAATGGTTATCGTTATTGTATTTTACGTCTTAAAGTATTTTAAACCTACCTATGTGTCGCCAAAAACACTCCTGCAGGTGTATTATGCCTATATACATTCCATTATATCCTACGGCGTTATCCTTTGGGGTAACTCATCGGATAGTAAAAGAGTGCTAATTTTACAAAAAAAAGCTCTTCGTATCGTAGCGGGTGTTCCCAGAAATACGTCTTGCCGAGATTTGTTTAAATCAAAAAGAATATTAACTGTATGCTCGATGTATATACACGATACAGTGATGAATGTGAAGCGAAACTTGAAAACATTCAAACGAGCCGATGAAGTCCACAATTATAACACACGAAACGCTCATCGCCTCACGAATATTCGTAAAAGGCTGGCCCTATGTACAAAAGATCCAAGGGTGATGGGACCATCCCTTTATGAAAAGTTACCTAAACGTGTGAAAGACATAGCCAGTGTGTCGGAATTTCAGTCCCAACTAAAGCAAATACTGCTAGGAAATACAATATATTGTATGGACGAATTCATGAGACCTTAAACTATGTATTGTTTGTTAGAATATCCTATAATAGAATATCATAATATTAATTCATATATATTAACATAATAATTTATAATGCAATGTAATATTATGAAATAAATAAATATCATATCATATCATATCATATCATATCATATCATATGAGCAAAAACATGTCGATTTGTATAAATGACATTACAGTTATCACAAGTTCATACAATATAAAGGATTTTTTATTATAAATAAACTTAGGTACCTCAACTATCCATCAATAGTAGCATTGGTAGCATATCTAGCATACACTCCGGAATTTCATCTTTTATTTATACCCTAATGTGCGTGTATATATTTACCTTTACAGTATCTACAGGTACTTGGTACACCTTGACCGAAAATAATACGAAAGGTGTTCATTTTCTGGTTGAATTCTAAAAGGAACTTTGTTTACAACTTTGCCTTATTTTATACGTAACTGGATTTACTCTTGAATCTTGATACGCTAGATTTCCTTTTATAATACATACAGCTAAGGATTCTAAATCAAGGCTACACTTATAAATTTTAAATTGAGGCAATTCTAGATTCATTTTATGTTAGCATTGGTTGAATATGGGTCTATGGATGGAACTTTCCACATCACACTAAAAGTGTTGCATGTACCTACTTACTCACATACCTGCTGTATCGTCGAGTCGTGTACATGGATGACATCATGATCTGTAAGTATAAGCCACCAAATGTATTCAAACTCGTTATTTGACTCGCACAGCATTATACTATATACATACTACTGACTTCATGTTTGCCTCTCCTTGTAAATTTTAATCATCAACATTTGAGCTATATCAACGATTCATAAGGTAGTATTTTGTTTCAACTTCTTAATATTAATTCGGTATAAGTCGTTTTGGAAGCATTTTAAATTGTCTGTCGGAAACTATCGGCCCACGCGAGAACAAGAGACACGTTTAAGATACCAAATATGCAAGACAGGTAAAAAACGAAATATGTAATGAACCCACTATTCGCTTTGTTACTTAAGAAAGTTTAAATAAAGACTGGAATCTTGTTGCTAGTTGTTCTGAGGTTGTTCTACAGCACTTTCGTTGTCGTTGCACATGAATTTCGTCCAAATATCTGTGGTCTGACCTTTACACTATAGTATAATTATATTAATTGGTAGGACTCGTTAGTATATGTCCATCTATCGCATTGATAAACGTCCTCGCGGTCGATATTTACGTAGCACCCTTTTTTTTTCTACGTGGAAAACTACGACGGATATGTCGGACTCGTGGCCAAGGGGCCAAATACCGACTAAACCCTCCACGGTATGCCCGTCTCGCAGCAATGGTGACGGTGAACACGGGATCGCAGAGCATTCTACCGCGAACACCGCCTGCTACCGACAGCCGAGGCGGCTGTCCCCTCCTTGGACCCGAAGGCCTTAGAGCCGAAGCTCCCCCTCTCGAAGGTAGTATGCAGGGCGATACCACACACTGATCCCTCATGACAACCTCCACGCCGGGAGGAGATGGAAAAAACCCCGGGTTCCACCCCCTCAGGTTGTCTTAGCGATTTTTTATAGAGGCGGTAGATATGAGCGCCGATAGGCATTTAGCCGGCGGCGGCGCGCCGGTCAAAATCGGTCGGCGGCGGCGGCGAATCGGCGGCGTGGCCTTGAAACACCTTTGATTAATGAAAAAATAATTAAAACCAAAATTTTACCGAATTTACACGTTTTTACTGTAAGAAAGTTATAAAATAAGTGCATTTTTGAATTGCAAGCAAAATTTATTGAATAAAGGTACGAAAAAAGTTTTATATAGTATAAACGGTATCGAGCGGCATCAGAGGCGGTCTTAATCTTGGCGAGGCCCTGGCCGGAAGATCTTTGCGAGGCCCTTATCTATTGTGCTAAGGGGTCATCCATTAATTACGTCACACGAATTTCTAGGTTTTTTTACCCCTCCCCCCTCCTTGTCACACTTGGTCACATTTGGCAAGCCCCTCCCCCCTGGTGTGACGTCACATTTCTTCAACGAAATCGGCAAATATTTATTTAATATTTTATCAAAATATTTTTGACAGAAGAAATATTAGTAATTTTATAACCCAAACTGATTAAGAAATAAAATTAAACGAATAAAAACGATTCTCGTTTCAAAAACTTGTTATTTAAATGTATATTAGCGTATAAAATAATTTAAATAAATTTTCGATTACTGATGAAGTTAAAGTGACGTCACAAAGTTTGTGACTCCTCCTCCCCCTTGTCACACATGTCACATTTTCTTGACCCCCTCCCTCCCCCTAAACGTGTGATGTAATAAATGGATGACCCCTAAGTAAAAAGTAGCGGATTGACTGTATCAGGAAACATCTGGTCGACTGTCCAAAGAGCCGAAGTGAGGAAAATCAAGCTCCGTTATTAACCAATATCGACCCAACAAACCGGTTTATGTCAAAAAGTGAGGCCCAAGGCCGAGCTCCACCTAACACCGAAGACCAGATTCGGACGCCTTCCCATCCGAGGCCAGAGGCTGAGCTGCAGGTAAGCATACAGCTTAGAATCGAACGCCAAGTGTGAGCTTGGCTGACGGCCGAATGCGCGGAGTGCCGATTACGGCGCGCTTCTGTGCGAGGACGAAGGCCAAGCTGCAAGAGGGTAGAGCTTGGAATTGGTCCAGTGTAAGCAAGACCGAAGGCCGATAAAGACCGTGGCCACAGTGTTAAAGACCTCTGGGGCTCTCCTATAGCTGCATTCGTGGGAGGCCAAAGGCCGTGCTGCAGTGGAGCTAAGATTGGAGAAGAACCAAGCATTTTAAAGGCGAGGCCAAAAGTTACGCTCCAAACAGGGCCGAAAACTTGGAGGTTCAGATAGCGGCTTACTTCTATGCGAGCGATGCGAGGCCAAAGATTGGTCTGCGAGAGAGCAAAGCTTGAAATTTGAACAATGGCCAAGCTTAAAATGAGACCTGATTCCGTTTCCGATGCCTTCCGTGCAAAGCCAACGGCCGGACCTTTGGGCGTGAAAACGCTTAATATCTGAAATTAACCCCCTTTTACACCTTTTTAAGACATTTAAACCATGCTTGCAATAATTGAATTCGCGGTGAATGACGGATGAGCTAGCCAGCTGGCAAAATTAGTCATTTTGTTGCTCTAACACTAGTAGCGCGGTTACCAAACAGAAAAGTTTGAATTTACCATCGATATTTTAGAATTATATGGTCCTAAAATACCTTTTGAATGTCTATAAGCTATTCAGACTGGCGCCGTTAAAGATCTAAACTAGATAAAATATATATTATATGATTCTGAAAGTAGTAGTATCTAACAAGGTCACGCCGATGCCACGCCGATAGCGCAGCGTCGGCGGCGGCGGCGCGTAAATTTTGTCGGCGGCGGCGGCGCGCGGGCGCGGCGCTCATATCTAAGAGGCGGTCATCCTCGTGGCCACCACGCCGGCGCCGCGCCGGCCAGCAGTGGCAACCCCCCGGCCGTCATCATAGGCCCTCTGCCTAGACAGTTACGGGGACCGCAGTTTTATACAGGTCAGCGGCATTCCTGTGCCCTCACGCGCCCGAAGGTGCCCGGCCCGAAGGCCCCATCCGCGACCGCAGCCGCCCGGCCCGAAGGCCCCCCTCCAGCACACACTCAGATGAACTCTCCCTCATTGAGAGGACACCCGGTGCGGAACCCCCTCAACCCCCCCACGACAGGACATTGGCAGCACCGGTAAGGAATTACTTGAAAATCAAGAGATTACTTACCGTTGGCCACGGGGCGCACCGTCCAAGAACCCTTACCTTTCCCCCGGATCAACTGATCAAGAGGAATGACAAGAGACTCGGCACTCTAGGAGGTTTCCTGTCTGTAGCACCCCTTACGTAGCACCCTGACCCTTCTCTAAAAGTACTTAAATACCTCGCCAAGAAACATGGTCTGCTGTTTGACTAAAGAGAAGAGATTAGCTTTAATATTCCAGATAAATTTGACGCCACAACATTGTGGAGTAGATTACTTTGAATAATGTATGGATTGCGTCTGTCGCAGTGATGGATGGTTACCCAAAGCCGTAAACTACGACTATCGACTATTTTTACATGTCCGGGCGCAATGAACCCGGTGTTATTGCCATGCAGCAGATACAAATGGTGATGTTTTTGGCAATCTGAATTGCCAATGCCAGGCCTTGACCAGAGGAACGTGGAAATCGACATCAGGTGTAATATACAACTGTCAATTGATGTTTAGCATCGTTTGTTCTAATTGAATAAGAATATCGCGTTTTTAAATGGGGATTTATAATCTTTTAATCTTGTGTATTTATTATATCAAAGAAGAAGAAAATAGGCACACTTCTAGACGAATGATACCCAATTGTAAGTAGTAGCCAAGGGTCACAGTGTCAGAGAAAAACAGGTACTTAAGTATCTAAAGTGTCACTCTATGGAACTTGCTAACTATGTAAACAAAAGTCACTAGTAAATTCATCATTCTTTGACAATTTCAATATGGCGGTTTGTTTACATAGTTAGCAAGTTCCATAGAATGACATTATAGTTGGTTATTTGAGAAGACCAATGTAATTATGCCTCAAATATCAGCGCATGGCAATTGGCACACAGTACCAGCCAATAGCACACTATAGGCCGGTACTGTTCGTTCTCAAGAGCAGTGAATAATTCTGTATGGAAATCTCCATACAATTGACACGGGTCAATTGTTCTTAAGTGTATCTAGTTTATGCTTATAAACGAAATTTCTTGTTTAAATTACATCAGTGGGTGGTACCAAAACAAACCGCTAAATATATACCTATCAGTAGGTATTTGATCTTCCGTGTCTTCGAGACAACCGTCATACAAATATTTTGGTAATACAGATATCAACCGGCGGTAACCAGTATTATCACAAATACCTACAGTTCTTTGAGTTGAGATATCTTCAAAATTCTCGTGCGGTCAATTCGCAACTATGATTAATGATTATTATCGGTCAAACGTCAAAGCTTTCATCATTTTAATACAAATAACATTGTTTTATTTCTGATATTGCTATCTAATTGTACATTTTGTCCGTTTTGTCCTCTATGTTTAATACTTTAATATACATGTTCAAATGCTCGAAGAAAATAACCACAGAGCCATGTCAAATTGACAAATAGGAAGCTA
Organism: Cydia splendana; assembly: GCF_910591565.1. Lineage (NCBI taxonomy): Eukaryota > Metazoa > Arthropoda > Insecta > Lepidoptera > Tortricidae > Cydia > Cydia splendana. The sequence goes on from NC_085968.1 coordinate 5,369,748, forward strand.
ATAGAAGAAATTCCTTACCGACCGTAACTACGTATTTTATCAACTTAATGCGAATCAGACAGACTTACATTCGACAGCGTAGTGATTGGATTGGAATTGGAATGAATAAAATAATATTAAAAATTGAATGGAACGAAATTATAATAAATAAATAGTATAAATGTATCTAGTTCAGGGTTCAAGTTGCCATTGTTTTTGACTTGGAACTCTCACATTTCTTCGTTAAAACGTATTACGGGTTAACTAGCTCTGCATGCGGCATGTTTGCTTGCATTAAATGGTTAAATCGTGTTAACCGCATTCTGCACCAGCGGCGGAGTTATCTCACGTTTTGAGCGGGACAGTATTTTGTCTCAGTTGAAATCATACTGACGACAATATGAAGATATTGAAGATGACTCTCTAAATTTTTTAACCCTCTTCACCTTTGATAAATTCATTAATTTCTTTTATGGCTGCTGTGGCTATACCTGACATAGGCTCGCGAGCTGGACCGTAGTTTGGAGATCACTAATATAAACAAATCAATAAGCCTGCCTAAGGGGGCCTTATTTGGCTGAGCAAACAATTCTCCCACTGCCACCTAAATGGTCTGATGGATCAGCGCTGGGAGTGTCACTATCAATGTCATGTTGAGATGAAACCATTTCGTGGAACAGAACATTACGTCTGTTTTTTCTCCATTGGGTCATGTTCATGTGTTTACGAATAAAACACTTCTTACCCTTAAATATTGGACCGTACTGAGTCGGTCGTCGGTCGAGTCACATGGTGGCAACTGTACCTTCATGGTGCCCATTTGCCTGATAGTGTAAATTAAAATGAAGGTTATTTACAATATTTACACTGTGATTGCATATGCATGACAGGGCATGACCCATTTAAGTAATTAATTTATGGAGCCTGTCTCATTGTTATTAAAGGTCACTGTTTCAAAACTTCAAATATTTAATAGAATGATATATGTATGTAGTTAATTTTATCCTTAAGTAAATAAATAAATTTTAACGATTGGGAACAATAACTTCATGACTGTATTGTTTACATGCATTAAAATAATTTCAATTTATTTGGTCAAAGGTCAAGGATCTTAAATATTCTCAGATGTCAGTATTGATTTCGTACTAAACGGGTTTGATTCCGGTCAGAATAGGAGTGGCATTGGAAGTATGGAATTCTGAAATAATATTTGCATTTGTAACAGTATATTCCAACATATCACCCACCGTATCTACTGTATACAGTTTTTCATATTTTCGAGTCCGATAACGGCGATAACCTTACGTTTAAGTTCATTCAAGCGGCCTCTATGAAGCTCAAAAGTGGTCACGTTTTTTCATTTGCAGTCTGCCTCTTTCGCACTCATGGAATGTTGATATACATCAGCGGTCGGCAACCTTTTAGCAGCCAAGGGCCAAATAGTAGTTACCGAAGTTGACGCGGGCCGCACTTTGTTAATATTTATGACTTTATCAGACATTCTCGTTTGTCAATATTACATACAAAATAGCCAGGGAGGTTCGCGGGCCGCAAGTGAGAGGTTCGCGGGCCGCATGCGGCCCGCGGGCCGCTTGTTGCCGACCGCTGATATACATGATGGCTTCCCCTTTGCACATTTCAATTATCTTTACTTTAGAGTGTAGACCATAGACAGAGTGGTCAGAAATGAATTTCACTAGGCTTAAAAAAAGATACTGTGCTTTTTGTACGAGGTTGTCGACATAACTCTACCGCCCGCGGGCCTCATATGTTTAAAACATCTTAGATTAGCGCAAACTACATCGGCAAGGCAAATGTTACCCGCAACCTTGTGTTGGGCGACCGTATAATGTATGGTGATCAGGGGAAAAATAGTGCCATGTCTATTGCTATTATATCGGGCTCATGAAAAGCTGATGAGAACATATTTGTCATGCTGCGTTTCTATGCTATTGCGTCGTTTTAGAATATACGAGACCATGCAATGTACCGTATGACAATATTGTATGTAGTTTCAAATACATGTACCGTAAAACGTGCCTACGTTCCAAAATCCAAATAATAATCTATATAAATAAAAATGAAAAACCATAACGGGATAAAAACCGGACAAAAGCGAGTCAGACTCGCCCACCGAGGGTTCCGTACTTTTTAGTATTTGTTGTTATAGCGGCAACAGAAATACATCATCTGTGAAAATTTAAGAATAGAACTAGAGCATGAAAACTATCGCTTTCGCTTGGTATTTAATTTACAATAAGCAAAAGAAATTTTCATAACAATCTTCATTTTACGACGATCGGCCATTTCTCGGCAACTCACGGTTGGTTTCGTTTCGGTGGTGCTTCAGACTAGACCAAATTATTCGTAAGTTAAAGTAACTTAAATTATGTTTGGCATGTTGGTATACACTTATTTCGGCGTTTTTTTACACGAAGTAAAATAAAAAGTGGTGTCAACCTCAACCTTTTAGTCTATGCCCATACGAGTGACTTATGCCATATATGAGTTATCAATCAAATTAATATTATCATATTATTAATAATTTTTATTGTGTTGTTTAAAATTTCTTTTTGAGTTATATTATTCAGATGACTTTCACGGCTTCGGCAAACATTGCCATTCGTCCGGGGAACGGGCTGCCGAGATGGAGGGAAAAATACAAAGTTAATACTACCTATGAAGCCCATCAGTTCAAGGGATTATACTTTAATGAATGACTTTAGAGATATAATCAATTTGGGAACTGTTTTCTCGCGTAATACGATACGACTCGATCAGGTAGGATTTTTTTTTCTTGCTCAACAGTCACCACTAGATTAATCAGATATATAGATCGGAGCGGCCGAGGTATTCTCAAATATCTGAACAATATGAATTATAATGTAGGTAGATAAAGTGCATGTTCAGATATTTTTGAGCGACTTGATGAAAATAAGCAAATGTACAGTCAGCAATCAGCCAAATATCGTAATATAACTGTGTTGCCATAGAAATAAGGATGTGTTCCGATATAGTGGCGAAATATTGAGAGACCAAAGCGGCTAAGCTTCAGTGGCTCGGACACTTAGAGAGAATGGGAGAGGATCGTGCCGTGAAGACAGCGTACTTGGAACAACGAAATGTGAGACGCCCGATTGGACGTCCTAGGTGCCGCTGAAACGACATAGTTGCTCAATACCTGCTCAACCTCGGCCATGGCGACTGGCGAGAGCTATCGCAAGACCGAGAAACATGGCGTGATCTGGTGTCGGGGGCCAGGACTCACTTTGGGTCGTTGCGTCACCGTAGCCGTAGTATAGTAAGTAAGTAATGCTAATATCCAGAAAGTGAAATGGGGACTACCTACGTTTGTATGAAAAGGCGATTTATGGGCGGTGGTCGTCCATATTCGTCTTAAGGCGGAAATTAATCTAATGTACGTTTTTGCAACTAGGCTTATAAAATAAATAATAATTTTATATTGGAACAAGTTTTAAATAAATACCTACGTAGATGAAAAAATACAATCTTGCCTTTTATCAAATCACATAATTTTTTGAGAAATTTGCGAATAAAGTTATCCAAAGAACGGTTACCATTAAGAAATCCCTATCACAGTTATAAACCCTGGCAGAGTTGAATACATAACAATGTCGGTATTTAACTAAACATAAGACAAACTCTTTATTTCATTTACGCGAGCGGAGCTGCGGTCCCGTCTAGTTATAATTAAAAATTTAAGCTCTAAGTAAACTTTTGTTACTAACAACTATGGACATGTTTCCGAAATAAATTATTAAAATTATTTGAATTGAATTGAATAAATTTTAACATTATCTGCTAATTACCAGGGGCGTATTTACCCTAGGGCCATCCGGGCCATGGCCCGGGGCGCCAACCTCCAGGGGCGGCATATGCCAACTCCCAGGGGCGACATATGCCGCCCCTGGCGGAATGCATTTTGTGTTTCTTCCTTGACTTCTGGGGCGACGAAACGTATTGGCCCGGAGCGCCAAATTTCAAAATACGCCCCTGCTAATTACGAAGTAGTATTCTATTCTATATTCATCAGCTGACTAAGTTGTGTATGTTATGTATAATTGCTCTGATTTTAATCCATTCAACTGGAAGCTAAGTCAGCGTTATAAATATAAATAGTGGCGGCAATGAACTGCCTTCCTAGAGGAATTCATAATTTACAGTACCTATTTGATCTTACCAATAGATTTTTTTCAATCACAATAAAATAAGTAGGTACTTACTATCTATACATTTGCATGTTACATAATATAATTATTTACATTTAGTATGGTGTCGCAGTTTCGTCGACATATATAAGAATGAAACTACATATTATTAAACCAATCCAAATTTAGATAAAATCTCATCGATATGGGTATATGCAGTTCTTTAATGAAGAAAAAAATCTTTATCTACTATTAAATTATCAGGAAACTTTTTCATTTCACTTCCTTATTACACGACCCAATGTTTTCTCTCACACAAACGTAAAACTTGTTTATCATCTGATTCTGGCACCTTATCTGTTGCACTTAGTTCATCTCTTTTTATCACACTTCTAGCTTCATTGACGTAGACGTACAAACAAATAGTGCCACGATCTTATGTTTGCTTGAGGATTTTAGAGTTGTATTACAAAATTAACATGCTGTTACGTAACGTGTTCATCTTCATCTGTCATCGTTACCTGCTAATTGCTACTTATGTAGTTTTATTTTGTGACCTAAATTTAATGATTATAGAATTTATTGTAACTTAAATTACACCACAATAAATAAATTCTTATAAAAGTCTTATTATAACATGCCTTACTTAAATTCGCATTCAATTGTGATTTTTTGACTCCCGAATTCCCAAATCCCCAGTTCTTTTGTTTGGCGTACGTGACGCGGAGCAGAGCGGCTTCGAGCTACACAAAAGGGCTCGAATTTTAGATCCACGGGAATACCCCGGTGCACCGCCCTCCCAAAGTAAGCTATTCAGTATTCATTTATAGGTACGAGTATACCGATACGATTTGATTTTGAAAAGAGAAACTTTATTCGAAAATCTTTTAAGCACAATTTTATTGATATCTAACAAAAGTTTGTAACACCCTATTCAGGGTCCATGTGATACCATAAGAAATATATGTAAATACTACCCAAAAGTGTACCATGGAAGCAAGAAATAAATGAATACTGAAAGGCCTACTGTTAAATTTTCAACTCACGGTTTAGTTTATAGCAGATCGTAAATGCATGTTCTCAAGAGATGCGTGGATGGATTGCATTACTTGGTTTTTGTATTTCGATTTAATGATATGTATGATGATCCAAAGTAGTCACGATTCAAAGGCGTTGTATGTATTGTTTCAGATCAGTTTCATAATGGATGACGATGAAGATATCCTTAAAGCCATACAGAAGTTTTTGATTAAAGGTAAGCACGTCAAGATTAATACAATTCTTGATATTAAAGGTTACGCTCCACCCGCATAAGGTCTTTATTTTTAGGGTTGACGTCAATATTCCGAAGTGTTTTCAAAGGCCTATAATGAGGCAGTACAAAGCTTGAGTATCGCTTTTGTTCCCGCATTTCGGGACAAAGAAAGTCCTCCCGGACCCCGATTTGTATTGCGCAAGCTACCTGCTCACCCCAACCGCCATAACTTACGGGGATGCCCATGCGTAACGTAACGATGTTCCACACCCCTTTCCGACTCCAACCGTCGATTCCTGGAAAAGGGAAAGTGACCATGGAATTAACATTAACCGTTGCAAATGTTGCAATTAACGGGTTATGCAGATATTGGGCTTCGATGAAGCCTTAGGCGCGTACCAGTGACCAATTTCCCAAAATTTAGAGTGGGTTCTCAGAAATTTTATGAAGCTACCCATTCAACCCAATGATGTGATTAAATTGCTAAGTAATGAATAATAGTAATCCATCAAATTAGTTCAAGCGTACCTACTCAATCGCGAAAGTTACTTTGGATATCTAGATACTTGACATGTTTTTTAAAAGATAACTCTAACAATACCTTTCTCTAATCTTTACAGTTATCAGGTGATGTTTACCAACAGAGTCATCGTTGTCATGAATGTTTGCCAACTGCTCACAAAATGTTTTAAAGCTATTGGTGTAGTTAGGTATGTTAATATTCGGAATTAAAATGCAGCTATGTTGTGGCGCTTGATTGCTATGATGCCAACAAGAAAGAACACCTAGACGCGTTCAATTTATATATATTGGTCGGGCCGCCGTAATTGCTGGGGTTATGTTTTGTTATTGTCAGTCACGTAGGCTAGCAAAAGAGAAGGGGAATAGCATTGCTGTTGGATGGAGGGAGATGTAATATAAAACGGGTTAGAAGAGTACAGACTGTGTTTGAGAGAGGGACGGGTGGGTGGCGTGACAACAAACATGGCGGTGTGGCTGCCGGGTGCCGGTCGGACCGGTCGGGTACCACGTGCGCTGGCCAAGTACTCGGATTGCTCGCTGTGTTCAGACGAGACAACTGCTCTGCTAATATCAATGTAACGGAGACCTCGAGATCCGTAACAACTTGGCTTTACCGGAGAGCGTAATAGACTGGCTCATCTAAGCATTCTACACCCTTCTGCGCGGAAAGCGAATGGAATAAGACCCTTGTGCGCGGTCGCTCCCGCAGCTTGTTTGTCAACAAACGTCCTGCGAAGGTCACGTAAGGGAAGACAAAGGATCCCTATTGCGTAACACCATAACCCCTTAACATTAACAAAACATAACATACAATTGGGAGATGAAGTGATCCTTGAAGGACTGCAACTTATTCAGAAAAGAAGTTAGTTTCAATGGGTGACTTTTACTATTATTCGATAACCCGTTACTCTACTGGGCATGTCTTGTAAGTATTTATTTTTTTACGATTACATTGCCTGATGCTAGCACTAGCACATGTAATTCGTTGCTTTACTTAATCATGGCTGGCTAGGTGTTTATTATTCTTCGTTAGATAATATATGTAAGTTCATTTTTACAATCGTACCTAATGTAGATTCTCGACGATTAGTTACGTTTACGTGTCCTTTAAAGTCCGAATGATGCAATAAGTATGTTTGCGGATGTTGTTTTCCTGGTTAAAAATAATTATCTATAAATAATAATCTGAATTATTTTGTCGTACTACTTTTAACATGACAGTTGTCTTGTCTATATTTTATATTTGATGTTATACTTGTAATAGGCAAAGCGATATTGTAATAAGTGAAGTAAAATCATCTGTTAACTGACCATTCGTAAACCTTCGTTGAGATTATATCTTCCAATGCTCATCTAAGTGATTTGCTCTCAGAACATCTATAACATTCAAATTTACCGTCTAGATTCTTTAGTAATCTCAATCTCTCACGAATCTTATGATTAATTATGTGACGTTCAGTTGAGTCACGAAATAGGTAACGTAGCAACTGATGCAATATGATACAATAGATATCTACAATATTTACAAATGAACACGAGGTATCCACACTATCCACATGGTTTCAGCACAAAATATAGGTGCGATATGATTGTAATAACTATAGTTCGTTTTTTTAGCATTAGAAATAAGGTAAACAATCTTGATGTGTCTTTTAAATGAAAAACACATTTTAAAAATAAGTTACGGCAAATATGTAACAATTATGAATCTAATACGATCATTTATATTCTTCTGCTTTCATAAGTAATAGTTACTGATTTAAAAAAAGTGTTTTTCAATTAAAAGACATGTCAAGATCGCTTACCTTCTTTCAAGTTCTTTCTAATGCTAAAAAAAATGAACTATAGATTCGAGCATTATTCCAAATAGAAGTCCTCAGACTTGTACTGCACGGCTTGGTACCTATAATATGACCTATGGGTAACGCTAGTTGCCTTTGATTACCGAATAACATCTGGTTTGTAATAATAATCTCAAACAGGAAGACGAAACTATCACAACATATTCTCTTGAAGATGGTGAGCATCTTGGTGAAAAAATAAACGATAAAAAATATAAACACGTCAGCGCAGTGCGAGCGAGAACGCAAGCGCGGATGAAGAGAGTACGCGAACGACGCAACGATCGGGGGGAAACGCGGGGCGCGCGGGGTACAACTGCGCGTCGAGCCGGCTCCGCGGCCCCTACCCACTCAATCTGAATCAGTTGGATTTCAGAACATCGGACGGGCGGGCGTGTATAGAATGGATCGCTAACCACATCAGCAGTTTTTTTTTAATTCCGCCTTCTAGCAGTGTTTGTTTATACCTTTCGGCACACTATCCGCAAATCCTTCTCGATTGTGGTGCTTTAAATTTATTTACCTTCGCATTTAATTTACTGTCGTCCCGATTTCACATCGAGAAGGCGGCCGCACCAAGTTTGAAAGCGGCTTTTCAAGTACACCTACTCGTAATTTTTCAATATTGCTGTGTCAACGCATCGGGCAGCCATCAGGATGGTGAAGAAAATTTCAGAAGAGAGTGTAGATAGCGGTGAGTGAATAATTCAATATTCCATTGTTTGTTTTCTCATTGAGCGGTGTCGTGTACTTGGTAGTCATGTGTGTGTGATGTGTGTGTATGTATACAGTACAATCATCTGATTTGCCCGACCGGCTTTTGTGTTCAACTGAGTAATTGGGCCTCTTGCTGTTGCCATAGCATCATCTTACGTTTAGATTAATTGAGCTTGATGATTACAAAACACGCACATTTAACGTTCATATTACGAGAGTTTTGGAAACTACCCTCCATTTAGGTTGGATATTTTAAAGCCAGTGGACGTTACATATCATAATGGATTTCGTTGGCTTTACAGAAGGTTTAGAGTCTGTGCGGAAAGAGGAGTCGTAGAATGTATGGGCTCCCTTACATTCCACGACTCATCTCTTTCCGCACAGACTCTATCTAATTTAGGTACTTCCAGTCGGCGTTATCTTTATTTCATACCTGTGTGTTGCTTGGTTGGTTATTACCCATCTTCTAACTTCTTAGCATTTACATACATACTATCATAGCATTTACATCCATACCTTGTCTATCAGTCAATCTATTATTATTATTATTGTGTTGTAGTGGGCCTTTGAGTGTCGCATCGACCAGCATTGATCTATTGTGACGGCCCTTTAAAGTTCATTACTAATGCCCGTTGCATCCAGAAAGTTCCAGATTCTTTGGGCCGTAATGTTCTGTACCTCATAGGGTTGCACTACGTGTCGCCCTAGGTAGGTCAATCTAACTTTGTCCACTTTTTTTACAACCTTCCATGTATACAGAATACGTTTCATATTTGTTACAATTCCGAAGTTCAAAGCATTAACCAGTGTTAATAAAGTTTGTGCATATATCAAGTTAATGTAACCTTTTACTTCGCTATGTTACTTCTTTTATTCGATCATCAATTTCTAATTCTTTCCATTGCATAGCTTACTCTTCTAAAATCTTCTCAACTACCCAATTATTCTAATTTTTATCCATTTCTGAAAAAACGTTGGTATCGTCAATCTGATATCTGATTAAACTGTGTTTTATCTTAGTTAACCTCTATCAACATTATATCAATTTTTCATTACATTTTATCTTTGAAATTTGATATCGGCGGCTTTTAGCACATTTTCTTGTAGGTACGGTATGTACTTCATTTTCATTATTGTTTCTAGAACTCTTATAATTTACGATGACACTAATCTCAGTCCTGACCCTAGACAAAGCTTGAAGTCACGTAGCCAACAAATCGCAATTGTCCATCATTCAACGTAACTTTATTACCTATGAGGTGTGACCGTGTGCCTATGTTCACTTGTATTGGTTTTATGGCTATTTCTATTGTTGTCTAAGGTTAGTTCTATTAACTGACGAGGGTTATTATTCAATAGCTTTGCGAAGGTAGGAAGGAATAATAGACTGTCTTCCCTGAAGATTTGTAGTTGGAGAGATTTTATAGTCCTACCTAGACCAAATTTGTGGTCTGCTATCCGGGTATAGTCTTCGGAGCCAGTTGTGGATGATCTCCTCAGTAATAGGTATTCCTCCTTCTAACCGCCAACTCACTACACTTGTTTGTTCGTATTTGTCCAAATATTCATGTAGCACCAGCTAAACTTTCCCTAGTAAATAACTAAAGAATATGACATTTTTTTTTTATTATGTATTGTGTCGATCGTTTGTGCTTACGAATAAATACTATTCTATTCTACAAGAGAGAGAAAAAACAAAAGGGATTCAGATTCGTGTTTATGTTGTTTCACGTTTCATGTTGATCTGTGACTGTTCTGATGGTGGCTTGAGACCCAGCAATACTCCTGTTATCCTTACCAACCTAACCATTAAATTTTAAGACGTTATATCGAAGGTACCCAGAAAATACTCGTCGGTACCTTTAACGTTCAGTGCACGCTAGTTGTGCAATTTAACCGTTGCAAATGTCAAGGTTCGCCGTTCTTCTAGCGGACGTTGACCGATCAGATATACGTACAACAAGATACAAACCTAATACAAGTATGTAATTACGAATACATTATTTTGCTGAATCATTTTTTTGCATACCTACCTAATTGTTAATTTGTTACCAGTTAGCAACTGCCGCTACAACTTTTGACTGACGTTACAGCCTTTTTAAACGGAGAACCACGTGTAAAATGTTACTTATAAATATAATAAACACGCGATTGTATTGTAGGGCATGGATAAAAAAGGGCAAAAGAATTCATTCAAAAGTTGACTAAGTTTGCGAAATAACACGAGAGTTTTCTGAAAAGTTTATTGTTGCCCAATCGTATCTTTGTTGCTAAAAATTGTAATACAAATACAATACAGCGCGTAGAAGTTTTGTATGTTAAACCTTTCGCTCTATTTTCTTTGTATCACATTTTTTAGCAACAAAAACTAGTACCGAACAAAGATATATTAACAAGCTTTTATTAGGTCGACCTGTATGTAAGTGTAACTATGTAATAGAATCTAAGGTAACTAATTTAACCATCTTCCAAGGATCGTAGCGTCATGAAAATTGGCAGCTGTATGTAGTTCTGATGACAATACAATAATATGGTACTGTCGAACTGATCTGATGATGGAGACAGGAGATGGCCAGAGGAACTCTGTGATGAAAAGACGCAACCTAATTGTGTTAGGGGTTTTTAGAATTGTCTCGATGAGTATTAGTTTGTCTATCGTAAGAAAAGTACAGTCAGCGATAAAAGCTTGTACCAAAAATGATTTTTTTGCCAAAAACATATGTTACTTGAATTTCCATGCCAAGTGACATGTTATTTCAGCAAGTCGTTTTAAAATGAGAGCGTAACTTTGATGGTATGGCGGCAGCTTGGGTCGTGAGACTATTAATAAAACTGCTCTTAATTTTTATAGTTCCTTTTGAACTAAACTTAACATCAATCAATATTCAAGCTAGAATACAAACGTGTTTCTAAACGCATGCATCGGAAGATCGGAACTAAATATTCGAAACATGCAACTCTGCCATTTTTCCGCAAAAAAATAACGTGCCAGCTTCCTGTCCCCGCCCTAAATTAGATTTCATAGTATTTCTATTGTTATAACTTTCTTAGCAGATGTTTTTTAGGAAACCGTGTTATCTGAATCTACGGAACGTGATATCTTACACAAAGGAAAATTGTTTCTTTTTAATTTAACATTCATTATACAGCACAATACTGAAATCAAATTGCTTTCTGAATGAGAAATTAAAATTATAGAATTTTTTCCATAGGTACTAATGTCCAAATGAAGTTGTTCAATTATTAACGGTGTTTCCATCTCAGATAAGATTTCATTGTTTTCGCGTGAATCGAATTGTGAAAAATGCGTTGAAAATTTAACACAATTCCATTAGTGTTCCCCCTTACTGTGGTACCTAGAGTTTCCACAACAACAGTGGCTCCAAAGCGTGACGACGTAGCGTTCATTGTCAAGGTCAGCGAATAAAACAAAACATAACTGCGTTTTAGCTTGTGTAATAGGGACCTACCTAGCCTACCTATGTGAAATAAGCTCAACTCACCGAGAGTGAATTTCCAGAGGTGACCTCGACGGTTATTTTGCGCATGTCTAGTCTATACGCTTTAATTAGGGTTTGCACGACGGATCCGAAATGTATGGGAATATCCGCGGATCCGGATCCAGATCCGGATAATTTCATACATTTCGGATCCGGATTGCAAACCCTAGCTTTAATACATACTAGGTTTATTATAGATTTAGAATTTTCACTGTGTGTAATTGACGGAAGATGCTTATAGGTAATTGGCGCCCAGAATGGGGGGAGGTTTAAAATATCTCAGTAGCTGTTTTCAAGAATTATGAATTAACTCAAGAGCAGAAAACGAGTCTATTTCAATGGAAACTTGAACGAAGTGATTCATTTTCTTTTGCTCTTGACGATACATATACATAGCAACACAGCTATTTGATTTTATGGTAATTAAACGTGTGTTGCATTTCGCGACACGTGAATTTTTATCAAAATATTTTCTCGTGGTTACAATGCCATGTGCCACCAGTCACACATTAATGATTTTCCATTTCAGTAATGGTGATTGGAAAGCAGTCATTCGTGTCTATCAGCTGAGTTAAATCGAGTAACCTTGACCGTGACTCCTTCGTGTTCCGGCGTAATACCCCTCCCTCCCCACCCCTATTGCGCGTTGCTGCTGCAAATCGATTTTCGTCCCGAATGTAGTTGCATAGGGTTTTGGCTATTTTTAGACAACCCTCGCACCACCATATTTACGTTTCCAAGTTTAAATTTCTTGTACCTATATTTAAAACCAGACCTTTCATAACTGGTTTTTATCTGACAAGTTACCTATAATTTAAGCAGCCATTTTTGTTGTATCCTTATCACGTTTGATCCACTTACTAAGGTGGAACTACAATTTAGTTTTCATGAATGTGGTGTCAATCACATGCCTCACATGTTTCACTTTGTATTTAACTAAATTTATTGTTTTGGTTCAAGCTTCCACAAATATCGTGGCTGGAGTGAATATTTTATTAAAGACCTACCTACCTACGCCGCAGTTTGGTGTTGCGTGTCGACAATCGACATCGACACCGGTCCTGGCTATATAAGGGATCTCGTAATGGGTACCTTGATGTAAAGGAGTATTTTATGCGTTATCTTTATTAGCTGCCTACATGGGGGCCAAATCTGTTAGCAGTGAAAGTAGTTTAGTATGCAGGCTATACTTGCTAGTTCGAAACGGCATCATTGAAGTTTCACTGAGATACTATCTGGCTGTGCGGTAGCCGTTCCAGGAGGCAATTTATTTTCTAGTTCTATTTCTCTAATCTACTCTCTAAAACCTCAGCAACAGCTTAAATTGCATTTCACAGAGCATAAGTTCTTAATCAGACTTTACGTTACAAATGTTTTCGAATCCTTGATTAGTATCCTGCGAATAGTCCATACCGAAAAATTGTAGGACACATTTTGGGAAAATTGTTTTTTGCGAACCTCCCAGTAATGTACTTACCCTAGTCTCACGTAGTCTCAACTCAACTGATGACAGGAACAAAAGAGTCTCTCATCGGCTCTGTGCGACGACCCCATGCCTATTCTAACTCTTGTCTCGCCGTCATTCTGGAGCACAAATAGAAATTACCGCATACGTGACTATGATACAGCGAAATAAACTCTTTTGTTTCAATTGTCTGTTGTAAACTTCATTGCATCCAATTAGAAAGTGATTGTTTCTATCTGCTTAAGGGTACAATAAAAGTATAATGGGCTTGCGTTCGGCAACTGAGAGTCGTGCCCAAGCGTAAATGCCAGCAACCAGATTAGAAAGTATAGAAATCCGTAGGCTTAGGGCACGACTATTGGCGACATTATTAGTTTACTTTGTATCGAACACGTTTCCAGGACCAGAGTGGGCAGAGTGCAAGCTAAGGGATTTCAAACGTACTTAAAGTTAACGGCCTCCTTAGCCTAGTCGGTAGTGACCCTGCCTACAAAGCAGGAGGTCCCGGGTTCGAATCCTGCTAAGGGCATTTATTAGTGTGTTCATCACAAATGTAAATTATGTATAACGGCGTCTAGTACCCACAACACGAGCCTTACTGAGCTTACTGTGGGACTAGGCCGTACTGTGTAAAATTCTCCTATAATATTTTATAATGTTTTATTTATTTATAAAAACATTAAGTTACTGCCACTCATTATTTGGATAAATCGTGTGTATAATCTTGACTAACCTAATTTTTATATTACAAAGTCGCATGACGCATTTCATTAATTCCTCTAGTCGCTTTGTATTGTAATTATTGTTTGTATTGAAATTTGTAAATTCTGAGGCCTCAACCGCATGAATTGAATAGGCAGGATGACCGGCGCTTCTAATGACATAACGCATATTAATTTGAATAAGACTGGGTCAGTTTACATAATCAACTTCGTGGACCTTTTTGGACGATTTGATAAGAACGGAAACGCGAAATGCAGCGATACTTTCAATATCATTAATCTCGATTAATTTAATCAAAAAAGATAAACTTTGGCGACTTACCAGGCCAACTCTGTAAAATAAATTATTTCATTCACGCACGGCCTTTAAAAACTGTACTGACTTGTATTATCAATTTAACAGCGTTTTATAGTATTGTTCGCTGACTATTGCACATAAATTTAAACGAATGAATGCGAATCGTTCGCCTTTCCGCCCTTTCCATTCCGTTAGTTCTGACGGATTCGGTTCGCCGGCTAACAATGGCCCGGCCGATTTGCGATACGTTTGGACAATTATCCCGCATATGGTGTATTTCGGTGTTGATATAGGTACTTATATCAGGTATACCATACCAAGCCTATAGGAGAGCTGTTTATCGCCAATGTTGTCAGCTGTTAAGCATCATGTCATGATCGTCCGTACTCCTGGTAGGGATAGATCTAGTCGGTAGTGACCCCGTCAACAAAGCTGAAAAAATATCTTTGCATTTTTTTTTAATTTGTTGGCAACACTGTTTGCTAAAGATTTACATAACAATCGGCCACGTTGCCCGGTGTGCTGGCACGGCCACGTGGTGTCGCGTGTCACGTGATCTCCACGCGACACTTCTAAAAAAACAATCTAGAAACAAGTAGCAGTGTCATTCTGATAACACAGTATTAACTAAATAACTGTCCATCCCTTCTAAAGCTTCGTGCTCTGATAAAACATGTTACTTGATTCGTTTTCATCCGTTTCATGATTGTACATTTTGTTTTAAATGCGTATTTTGTCTGATCAATCTCATGTTTAGATTGATGTTAGTAAACGTTTGGATTAATGACGAAATGGACATAAATATATCAAACATGTCAAGAAAAGAGCTCACTCCGAGATCAAAATTACACGTGACGCAATCGAACCATAAGAATGTTCCGCTTTTTGCTCTTGTATAAGTTTTGATTGCGTCTCGGCTCCGGGGGATATGGAAATTAAATAGAACCGTTTATTATTTATAAACAATCACAAATGGCAATATTATTTAATGTTGTTATTCAGACAGGAAGCTCTGTTGAATCGGGCGATTGTGTGTGCGTGGGCGTGTCTTATTGTTACAATCGCTCGCTATTGCGCACTGTTCTATCTGATATTGCCATAGCCTACCATATTATTTCACTTCACGCAAACCAATTACTAGTGTGATCTTGATATCCTTAACAACTATATATAATTGGAAGTCACACAATACTGGTTTCTGGAAAACCGTTGAAATAGCCCGCTCTGCCTAGCTCTGAGTAGTTAAGTACGTCCTACAATGACCTCATTGCTTGTAATTAGTTGCTAAGTTTCGCTTTTATCACTAAACTGCACGAACAGCATGTAATTACATATTCTAACACAATCGATTTGCAGTTCTGTTTTGCCATTTTATATATTTTTTCTGTTCACACGACTAGTAATATTCCATTTCCGTGTTATTTTTTTTCTGTTCGAGGGCCCTATTGCCCATATCGGAGATAACTCCTTAAATATTGGAGCTCTAACACCAAACAAACAACTGCTACAAACCATCAGATTACTAAGTTCCATTCCAATAGCATAATCTCGATCAAGAATAGTATCTTATATCGTTTTAAGACTAGATAGACTAGTTTTATTCATAAAACATTGGTCTACATAATTCGACTAGGGATTATAGCATCTCGTATTGTGTCATTAAATAACATTGGTAAACGTGACTTGTATTTAATCAGCTGTTAATCCAATGTTACCAATGGCTCCAGCTATAACTATCAGATGACGGCATCAGGAACCTCCGTCGCCATTCCCACCACGACCTCGCTACGTAACGCGGGCGGGGCGTACGCGCAGCGCGGGTGCGGCGGTCGTTGAACCGCGACTGTTTGCCAACTCAGCTTGCACGACAGATTATTGATATCGATGACTGCCATGCCACGTGGATGAAAGGACCGCTTGTGAGACTGCCAACTGGGATATGGGTGACGGTGGACACCCACGTAGTTTTTTTTTTAACGGAAGTGTTATAGATTTTTAATAGCAGATCGTTTTCGTAACTAGAGCATTGGACTTGGCGAAATTATCAACTTCTAGTTCATCTAGAGCTACAAATATACCTACCTAAGATATATGAATGAACTCTTGAAAGGGTGAATATTTTTTTATCATTTTACTTCAACAATCTAGGAACTGAAAAGTTCAGGGCGGCGACGAAAGAGAGCTCGAATTTCAGAACCATATTCTTATTTGAAGCCTGACGTTTTCGAAAGTTCATCCATTCAAAACAATGTTAAGACTGTCAGTATTACAAAAGCAAGTAAGTAAGCACTGTGAAAACATTGCAACAATAGCTGGCACAACGTACGCGTTGAGTGAGAGCTGTCGATCGTCGCCATTGTACCGATGCAGCATGCATGATGCCTCGTTATTCATGCACTGCAGAAAAACAATTCTTAATTCAGTCGAATTTGCGGGTCACCGTCCTTTGGAGATGGAGACAGTTCCCCTACAAAAGTATTTTACATGATTGTGGCGTATTTGCAAAGTATTTATATATAGCTTAACTAATTTATTCTATTATTTTGTCAACCGCGTTAGTTTAAGTACCTTTGCAAAAGCAAAATCATTTGCATGTTTTCTATTTGCGAATATTAATTATCGTGACTGGTATAGGTAAAACAGTTAGTCATCATCATTATTCTTAAGAGCCTAAGCTCTTGTCGGTGGAGTAATCGCCATTCCGTTCTTCTCTCTGCTACTGTTTTGAGCTCCTGATACGTTACTACGTTAATTTTCTCTTTGGCCTGGTCAATATATGCACGTCTCGGTCTTCCTCTGCCTGAGTCAAAACAGTTAGTAGCTACTCGTATATTTATACATTATACAGAAATAAGCAAAACTTTCGTATGGAAATTTAACTGTGAGTATCCTCCCTAATGTAATAAGTAAGTATATACTTATATTACTTCTGGTTTAAAAAATCTTTGGGCATCGGATTTTAAATGTTCAGCGTCTCACCTCGAACCCGCGATAATTAATCTTCCGTTGTTTTTACATCCTCGTTTCTCCTTGATGTTCAATTCTTATCTTCGCCCATTACGCAAATACGCACGCTTCGTGCAGTAGAGAATGAAGTAGGCACATACGAATTCCGACCCGCGTTCTCATTTTGCATGCATTTGTTGGCTTAAATGCTCATAAGGCCGCCTCATGACCTAATATTTACACCTGCGCACTGTCTGACTATTGTGACTATACAATATCATTTCGTTATTGTCAATGTGGATTCTTTTGAATACAATACTTTTATTAAAATATCACTTTCAATAAGTGAGTCACTTAATTTACATAAAAGTACCTTTTAGGCTCCATCAAAGTCTCTATTTTCTAAAGTACGTTCTCTTTTGGCTGCAGGCGTAGGCCGTTGCAGCAGTCAGTCGTCGAGCGAGCGCGAGTCCGACGAGAGTCCGCGAGGCTCGGAGCCGTCGGCCCCCGTTCCCATACCTGACAGCGAGGATCTGCAACGGCGCAAGGAGGAGGCGCGAAGGAAGCGCCGGAGGAAGAAGCGCTCTGGAAGCTCGGTGGTCACATCGTGTTTTCAAGGTACAGTCACACGTTCCCAAAATTCTTAAGGTGCATCTAAATCTATCAATTGTGCCACGAGAGTGCAAGCATTTTGCTTCAGATTGCAACTCGTTCAAGGCTCGCAAAAAGTACGCGATCTACAGCAAACTAAATGTGCGCATTCGCTAGATTTGGACGCACCTTTAAGTAATTGATCTAGGTTCTTTCAACAGAAGAGGGCAACTCTATTAGCAAAATTTTCGTAGGTAGTATTACAGAATTGCTCCGGAAGCCTAAATGTCGTATCATTTTCAAGGTGAACCGAGAAAAATCAACCTGAACTTTTCTGTCGTAGGATTATGGCTCAAATTCGTCTGGCTTTTTATAGACGTTATATAGTTAATATTCAAATGGTAGCAGCTTGAGTCATGATGCGGTAGTCAAAATAAGGTAGATACCTACTCGTAGTGTTATATCATTACCGCACTCGACAGACAGGATAACCATGACTCAAGCACTAAATCATAAGTAGGAAATTATCAACAGGTATCGATATCACGCTTCGAATTCTGTCAACAATTTGATTAGGTATTCTATTAAATCGTGTCAAGGTGAGCGTGAATAATGACCAAATTGTTAACAGTTTCCGTATTTAGTTAGACAAAAAGGGTATTCAACGTGATGTTTGTAAATTACGGTATTAAGCTCAACGTTCAAGGCGTTTTAAAAATCCCTTCAAATGGCCTTAGTTAGGTTATTGAACCAGAGTTTCTATTACATTCGATGTGCTATACACAACATACAACCATCGCTTTCTGTTTCTATGTCCGTTTGTATGTTTCGGCCAGTCCAATATTATTGTACGTATGTAGTAATCAACTTTTCTGTTACGTAGAAGTTGTAGTTAGAAACTAGGAATCTAAGACTAAGAAATAGGAAGGAAGAACAAGACGTTTTTATTTATAATTATTTTAGCTTAGTTCAGCTTAGCGCCAAAGGAAACAGGTTTTGTAACTTAGCTTTTGACCTATGCCATCTTTTAGCTATTTACCGGACACGGGCGTCTCTGATGCAGAATGAAGACAATTTTTACCCGTATCAATTTGGAACGACGTGGCACTTTTAGGATCGATATTTAACAGAATGTAACTTGTTCCAGACCTGTACAAGCTCACGGGCGAGGTATTGGGCGAGGGTGCATACGCCTCGGTGCAGACATGCGTGAACATCTACACTGGGCAGGAGTTCGCTGTGAAGATCATCGACAAAGTGCCGGGGCACGCCCGCGCCCGGGTGTTCCGCGAGGTGGAGACCTTCCACTACTGCCAGGGACACCCAAACATAATCCAGCTCATTGAATTCTTTGAGGACACCGACAAGTTTTACCTTGTCTTTGAGAAGGTAAGTTTAGTGTCTTAAAACACCCTTAACTTTTCTTTTTTTTTTGTTCTTAAAATGGTGTCTTTGGGTTGGGCCACTATTGGTCTATTCCTAAAAGTCGGCTACCTTCTACTAATAGGTACCGTAAGACACGTTGTAAGAGAGGATTTGGACATTTATCATTTTGTGGAAAACCTGTCACGATTTTATCATTTTGACCGATGATGAGTCCACAACAAAATGTCTGTTACTTATGACATAGAACTTACTTAGTTTGTATAGATATCATGTTTCTATCTGATTGCCAGAATACAAATGCATCGTAAAGCAAAAGTCTTTTTATGCAGGTGAAAATATCAGATAACTGTGACCCGACACGCTTCCCATTGTCTGTTTACTTTGGTACTGTTACATGTAAAACACACTGCGTGTAAAATTGTAAATACATTTTAAATTAGTCTATCCATCGTATAAAAAATCGGTAAAAATCTTAATTGAATAACGTCGCATCTTGTCTCTCAGTTTTCAGCTTACCCAACTGTTTGCGAGTCCTTAGTACCCATACAGACCATACAAATTTGTTTTATTTCGAAATAGCTGTAGGTAAATAAACCTATAGCAAGTTATTATAGACGGTCATTGGTCCTTGTTTGCCGTATGTGCAAGCCTTAAGCTTTCTCTCGCAGTTACATCACGAAATCATGTACTTATACCACCATTATAGGCAGGTATAGTTGGTTAGTAACATGAATGAAATAAATTTCCTAAAAGGTCGGTACATTGTCAACGTCTAGGTTTGAAACAGTTTTTCTGACACATCTGTTCGGCATTTATCATTTTCCACTATATTAGTCACGCATAAGTACTCGTAAAGCCATAGCTTCGAGCACGCTATTTTCAGGTTAAAATATTTAGTTACTGATGTAATGATAGGTATTCTTATTGTTTCCTATTTATTGTAACGCTTCACGGATTCATGAATATGTAAAGATTCGTTGTTTTTGTCTATTTGTATTGATGTCATATAATAAGATGTAAGATATGCGGCGATAATATATTTGCCGCTTTTAGCAATGACTCAACGATACAGTCGCGCCATATGGATAAACATGCATATCCCATATAATATAACATATAACAATGAAATTTCATCTGTTTTGTATTGTTCAGATATCGGTATTCGCAATATTGACATTCACAATTCTGTTAATTCAACTTATTGTTATAGTTTAGAGGTAAACTAAAGACAAACTGTAGGTATTATACTAGTGCCTATGTAAACAATTACTCACTTTGTTATGGTGCGTGTTATCTTCAAGCATTGAGGAAACAGATATGTCGTTGACCACTAACCCGGCTACCGCAATACTAATTAAATTATAACATTAATTTATTATTGTCGTGCTCCAGATAGGTATATCTCGCAGAGTTAATATTATTGTTATAGGATATAAATATATAGTATAATAAATGTATGTCTGCATGCGATATATTTTCTGCTCATATTAAATTTAACTTTGACAAGAAATTTTATCAAAACCGCTGACAACGTTTCGTTTTAAACTTTCGACTCTTTCGAGGGTTTTGTACCTCCCAATAGTTACCTATTTCACGTTGCAATTTATATAATCTATGATAGGTTCTATTTCTTGCAGTTTAAATGCGACTAGCGAGCTATCTTGTTACCGACTGCAAACTGCAACGACTGCAAATAAATCCGTTCTCGATACAATGTTTAAATCCGGTTAGTGGCAGAATTATGCAGTATCCAATGGTTTCCATTTGCGATCTGTCTTTACTATGTCTGCGATAACCTTAAACATCTCGTAAAGCCATGACTTTTTAGATAAAACTACCTGTTTCGGCGTAATCTGCCTTTGTTTGCCACCTTATCTTAACTCCTTATGTGTTCCTGTTGTACACGATAAACCCGTGGACCGCGTTGTAAATAATCATGGCTTACCACGTGAGGTGTTTCTTAATCTACTCAGTTACAGCAATTAAGCGGGTAGGTGGCGTGGCGCTGCCGGCACAAAAAACGCAATTATACTGGAACGCAAAAATGTAGTATGTCATGCCGCTTCGTTTCATGATGGCCACTGTTTCTTTTCTAAATTAACATGATAGTCGTTACTTCGCAGAAGTGTTATTTAACGTTCTTTTTAAGCCGTAATTGTCCTTATCCCTATCACATCAGTAGGTAGAAATAATAACTCCCCTTTGCTGAGAATACACTTGTAGTCACGCGGTCGCAGATCACGTTTTCATATTTGAATCAGTTGACCACATAGATCACAACATTGCATAGATTTAATGTTAATGTATCAACTGAATGATAACAATGTTATGACATGTGTTCGGGGAGTTCCAATCTGAATTCAATCGTACCGCACATAAGGTCCAATAGGAACGTTAGACTAACATCGAAGCGTATAATGTGTTTTATTTGGAGCGCTCTCGGTGCTTAACTCGCTACCTTATTGTTTTAATCGGGTGTTTAAATTTTAAAATAGGGCAGTACTTACTCGACAATTGCGACATTTTTCTACATAAACGAAAAAAAAAACTGTTGGGTAATGGTGATGTACGTCAAGCTTAACATATCGAACGTAAACAACCAGAAGTCTTGTGTCAGCGAGTGCGGCTCAACTGAATTGTTTAAAAATAAAGTTAGGTAGAATATGGAAATTAGAGATTATTTGGTTTTTACAATAATACCTACTTTAATGTGTTGTGTTGAAGAGTCTTATATCTACTTGTCTTCCTTTACAACACATTTAAAATACGTAGATTTCAGATAAAAGGAAAATAAATTATATTTTCTTTTTATGTCATTTGTCATACCGTAAATGTTATATGACTAGAAAAATAGACTTGCGTTGCATTGACGCAAGCACCTTCGGACTATACCTAATAACTACCATTTTACGAGTAAATTATCTACCTTTTCAAAGTTATTACTTTAAAACATGATTTTATATCCTATGTCGGAAATAAATGTCTTCAGCTTACAGAAAGTACTAGATAGTCAAGTTTCTGACAGTAAGCGTGCGTTTCGACCAGAAATGTGCGAAGATACGTTGCGAGGGATGTTTTTAAGAACCAATAGAATCACGGCACTCTGAGCGAGGAAACGCACCCTAAAATTGCTTGCGCCTCTGAGGATGCACTGTGTTGACGGCATTTGTTCCTTTTATCTAATTAGGCCACAAACTATTATCCATCATCTCACCTACCCTTTCGATTGTCGCAGATCAACGGTGGTCAGCTCCTATCCCGCATCCAAGAGCACCACTACT
Source organism: Cydia splendana (assembly GCF_910591565.1). NCBI lineage: Eukaryota > Metazoa > Arthropoda > Insecta > Lepidoptera > Tortricidae > Cydia > Cydia splendana. The sequence continues at coordinate 5,392,420 of NC_085968.1, forward strand.
TCTCGGAGCCGCAGGCGGCCGAGATCGTCCGCGAGATCGCGAACGCCCTGCACTTCCTGCACGGCAAGGGCGTGGCGCACCGCGACCTCAAACCGGAGAACATCCTGTGCGTGCACACGGACCGGCTGTGTCCAGTGAAGGTCTGCGACTTTGATCTCGGCAGCGGCATCAGCTTCACGTCCAGCCTCGCGGGGCCGCTCGCCACGCCGCAGCTCATGACACCGGTGAGTGCTATGCCATCGACAGCTATCTGATCATTCTTCACTCTTATTAGAACGAGTTAGAGTCTACCAATGGTCAGTAAGAAATGATATTTCTCATTTCAGTAAATTACCTGCAAATGGGGTCTCGCTACTCTGGCTTGTATAAAAAGCATTTTTTTATACATTAATCTGGCTTTGGGATCTTTACTATTATACACCTTAAGAGTGTTTTCATCCGGACACAACTTTGTGTTCCATTAGGTACGCCTACAAACAAGATTTGTTACACAAAAACATCAAATACCAGGATTTGTGTTAAATTACGCTAACTAAATGTAAATACTTCATTAAGTTATTCGTTTTATCGCAATTTGATTTCATGTGTAGTGTAGGTACAGGTAACTAATTTAAAATGTTAACGAAGTGGATTTAGTGTGACTTGTAAAATAATGATTGCCTTAATTTAATAGTTCATTTAAAATTCTCATGAACACTATATTATTAAATATAGTGTTCAGCGAACCTTGATCGTGCAGAATGCAGTCAAGTTGTCTCTTACAGAAATTACACTAAAGATTATTAAATAACTTTTATTCAATAAAAGTCAATACAACAATAAAAACACAAAAGACCATAACAACTTAAGACTAGCTCAAGCCTAGTCAAGAAGTCCCCCGCGAGTTGTCCCCGGCGCAAAGGTACCCTTCATCATCATCATCATTAAATTACCCCCCTTGGTTCAATAAATAAGCAATTCGCTTACAAATTGTTGTTTTCAGTAAATTATTAGGTATTATTATCCGATAAAGTGGCCTATTGTTTATTAGAATATGAAAAACCCCGTATCTACATTGTGTGCTGTAAATCTATCTTTATCCTTATGATATTATTGGTGAAATAACTTAATATTCCGCGATGAATAAGTAAACGGTTTCAATTTCTTAACAAGGCTCGAAACGGCATTCAAACATTACATAAACTGTTAAAATCAAACCTTTCTGTTTGTCGCATAGATGCCAATGTGAAGTCCCGATATTGTTTTTATCGCGCGATAATAATGACTTAATGAGTATAATGACAATAATACGCCTTTTGCAACGATTGTATTGAAATTCTCACACTTTGCTATGATTACTAAAGTATTGAAATGGTAATATAAATACATGTGACTAAGTGCGTATCGAACGTTTTGTATATCGCGACGAACTTGTCATTTTGCATAAATAAATATGTATCGACCAATAAAATACCCACATACATACTAATAAAATGTATTAAAGCCACTTAACAATGAAGTCTTTGAAACAAGTTATTTTTCTGGCGCAATTATGGACGTGATAAATGATAAAAATAAAGTCATATGTGAATGACCAGTGATTAGGAAGTACATTTTAGTTTGCTTGGTCTTTATTATAATACAATATTCATAATATTTTTTGTCGTCAGGTGGGCAGCGCGGAATTCATGGCCCCCGAGGTGGTGTCGCTGTTCGCGGGCTCGGCGGCGACGCACTACGACAAGCGCTGCGACCTGTGGTCGCTGGGCGTCATCGCCTACATCCTGCTGTGCGGCTACCCGCCCTTCCGCGCGGACTGCGGCGCCGACTGCGGCTGGGAGCGCGGCGAGAACTGCCGCGCGTGCCAGGACCTCCTGTTCACTTCCATACAGGTTGGTTTATCAGTTATCACATATATATGCTACTGTGCTGCTGTCATTAGTGATTTAGGTTAGGACCAACCACAATAGGGTATTATACTGTATCTAAAATAAATTATTTGACACCATGCATGAAATTAAAGCACCAGATAATTATTAGAAAAACACAGATAGGAGTAATTTTAAAACTCAAGTTCTATTTAATAAATCGGAATGAAATATAAAAAGACTTTTATTAAAAAGTAGGTGAGTTGACCTACGTAGTAGTAGTAGTAGTTGACGTCACGATGTAATGTTTCATATAGATTCCATATTAGCAAATCGTTATGACAGTTCTAAAAAAGTAACTGATTTGACTAGTAGGAAAATACCCTATTAGCGCACTGATAAATGTCACACAGCAGTTTATGACACTTTCCTTTCACATAAAATTTTGTGAGCGCTTTAACGGTAACAGACTGTTTGGTGCAACCCGTGCAACCGACCCTTAGAGCCCCTTAGAACTCGTGCATGAAACATTATTTGATGTTTACAAGTCTCTTTTCGGTGAAGGAAAACTCCGTGAGGAAACCGGACTGGATAATTTCTTTTCTGGATCAGAAGGTCAGATGATAGGTATTCGTAAAATTAGTACTTCCGCCCTCTAAGTTTACTGTTGCAAAATACTAGGACAACCATACTATTAACGTATTTCTATCAGGGGCCCATTTCTCAAAAGCTTGTAACTTGTAATACAAGTGGAAGTCCCTTTCTAACAAAAGCTGTCAAAAAGTGACATCAGCCTGTATTACAAGTGGTCAGCTGCAAAATTGAAATGACTAACGGCGTCGTTCTTTTCCAGGAGGGCCGCTACACGTTCCCCGAGGAGGAGTGGGCGCACATCAGCTCGGAGGCCAAGGACCTGATCCGGCAGCTGCTGGTGCGCGAGGCGCGGCGGCGGCTCAGCGCCGAGCGCGTGCTGCAGCACCCCTGGCTGCGCCGCGCCGGCGACGACCTCCGAGCCGACCACTACCCGCCGCTGCAGACGCCGATCAACATTAAACGGTGAGTTCTGGTCGAATGTTCAAATTCAAGTCAAATATACTTTATTCATGTAGGCCTAACAACAAGCATTTATGAACGTTTTACATAATATAATATCTTAAACTAATTATCAGAGCAATTTATTGATGTTAATATTATTCCATAGTAATATTGGATTATTACACAGATCAAATTTAATTCTAAAAATTTCACAAAAAGATCGTCAAACATAAAAAGATTGTATAACAAATACTAGTCTAGAATAAAATCTAAATGTCAATATAACATAACAAAAAAGTACATACATTAAAATATCCATTTCGAATCACCATTAATCCCACGTTGTTTTATCAGTCATGTAGTCTTGTGTGGTATAATATGCTTTAGAAATAAGTTTACGCTTTATGTAATTCTTAAATTTATTCATTGATAATTCAGTAATAAGTAGTTTTGTAATATGTGTGTTTGTGTTTAATAGTCTCCATATTTTGCTCCGTGCACTACCTGTTGACTTTTGTTTGAGTTCTACATTTCCTGCTACCCAAAGGTTGTCTGGAAGAGATCGCTCTTTAGCGATAAGACCGCCTGTTGTTACCTGGTTCTATTTTTCCGTTAAGAGCGCTATTACATTTCGGCGTTGAGCGAGTTTAGGTATTTTACGCGCTGCGGCAGGCCGTGCGAGCTCAGTACGCCGATCCCTTCTACCACACTCGCACTACAATGATGGATTAAACATTCTTGATCCTTCGGGAAGCATATTGAAATCAACCATAACAACACTAACTGTACTTAACTTTTAAAGTTCTAAAACTGTTATTTGGTAAGTACGAAAATACTAAATGCAGTGCAAATGTACATAGGGGCTGTTCATAAATGACGTCATCTATTTTTGACGATTTTTGACCCCCCCCCCCCCCCTCAAATCATCCAAAAATCAAGCTTCGGATGAATCTGTTTCCTCCTACGTCATGTTACCATCATCCTATGTCCAGACCCCCCCCCCACTCCTCCCATTTGAAACGACGTAATTTATGAATAGCCCCATACTTGTACTTATGAAGGTATATTACTCGAAAGAAATTATAGGTACCTACTCGCTCATTTACATGTTTCGTCATTGCATTTGGTACCTATAGGTTGTAAAGTTTGTATCAACGAGGGTTTAAAAACGAACTGGTACTGAGGATCTGATGATGATTAAGGTGGTCACGGATACCAATCAACCATGTAGTAACATGATTAGGCTCGTTTGATTCGTCTCAACAAGATCTTTGACACTGAAGATACACAGGGTCTGATGATGGAGCTGGAAGGTGGCCACGGGTACCAGTCTATCATGTAACTAAACAACTTCGTGTTTGGGCTCGTTTGATTCGTCTCAACAAGATCTTTGACACAAGACAGTACTCAGGGTCTGATGATGGAGCTGGAAGGTACCATTACCAATCAACCATGCAACTAAACCACATCGTGTTTAGGATCGTTTGATTCGTCTCAACAAGATCTTTGACACTAGGTGATACTCAGAGTCTGATGATGGAGCTGGAAGGTGGTCACCGGTACCAATCAACCATGCAACTAAACCACTTCGTGTTTAGGCTCGTTTTATTCGTTTCAACAAGATCTTTGACACAAGATAGTACTCAGGGTCTGATGTTGGAGCCGGAAGGTGGTCACCGGTACCAATCAACCATGCAACTAAACCATTTCGTGTTTAGGCACGTTTTATTCATCTCAACAAGATCTTTGACACAAGGTAGTACTCAGGGTCTGATGATGGAGCGCGAAGGTGGCGACGGGTACCTGTCTATCATCATCAGCTCCATCATCAGACCCTGAGTAGTATCTTGTGTCAAACATCTTATTGCGACGAATCAAATGAGCCCAAACACGAAGTGGTTCAGTTACATGGTAGACTGGTACCCGTGGCCACAGTCCAGCTCCATCATCAGACCCTGAGTACTAACTTGTGTCAAAGATCTTGTTGCGACAAATCAAACGAGCCCAAACACGAAGTGGTTCAGTTACATGGTAGACTGGTACCCGTGGCCACCTTCCAGCTCCATCATCAGATCCTGAGTACTATCTTGTGTCCAAGGTCTTGTTGAGACGAATCAAACGAGCCTAAACACGAAGTGGTTTAGTTGCATGGTTGATTGGTACCGGTGACCACCTTCCGGCTCCAACATCAGACCCTGAGTACTATCTTGTGTCAAAGATCTTATAGAAACGAATAAAACGTGCCTAAACACGAAGTGGTTTAGTGGCATGGTTGATTGGTACCGGTGACCACCTGCCGGCTCCATCATCAGACCCTGAGTACTATCTTGTGTCAAAGATCTTGTTGAGACGAATCAAACGAGCCTAAACACGAAGTGGTTTAGTTGCATGGTTGATTGGTACCGGTGACCACCTTCCGGCTCCATCATCAGACCCTGAGTATTATCTTATGCCAAAGATCTTGTTGAGACGAATCAAACGAGCCCAAACACGAAGTGGTTTAGTTGCATGGTTGATTGGTACCGGTGACCACCTTCCGGCTCCATCATCAGACCCTGAGTACTATCTTAAGTCAAAGATCTTGTTGAGACGAATAAAACGAGCCTAAACACGAAGTGGTTTAGTTGCATTGTTGATTGGTACTGGTGACCACCTTCCGGCTCCATCATCAGACCCTGAGTACTATCTTAAGTCAAAGATCTTGTTGAGCCGAATCAAACGAGCCCAAACACGAAGTGGTTTAGTTGCATGGTTGATTGGTACCGGTGACCACCTTCCGGCTCCATCATCAGACCCTGAGTACTATCTTGTGTCAAAGATCTTGTTGAGATGAATAAAACGAGCCTAAACACAAAGTGGTTTAGTGGCATGGTTGATTGGTACCGGTGCCCACCTTCCGGCTCCATCATCAGACCCTGAGTACTATCTTGTGTCAAAGATCTTGTTGAGATGAATAAAACGAGCCTAAACACAAAGTGGTTTAGTGGCATGGTTGATTGGTACCGGTGCCCACCTTCCGGCTCCATCATCAGACCCTGAGTACTATCTTGAGTCAAATAAATACATATAGAATGTCAGGTCGTTTCAAATATTTTTAATCCTGTCCGGTAGTTTATTAAACTGTACCATTATAAATTATAATACTATAAAAACGGTGCTAGGATCAAAGTCTCTCGTTGCGGTTTACACGCACACAGTATAGCGTCTTACACGGCGCCCGCCGCACACAATGATAAAAAACCTCGTCGTCGCCGTTGAAAATGTGCGGAGCCGACCGACACACGTCCTGCCTCTACAAGCTCTGCCGCGGCACTGAGCTGGCGCAGCGCGCGTCATCGGTAATATAGAGTAGTTTTCAAAAAATTGCCAAAAAATTATAGTAGAATTTCATAAACACTAATGTATACCAACAGTATAAGCAAACGTTGCAGATTGCTTGAGTATGAAAATGACTTCGATATTAAGTAGATTTTCGTAGGAATTGACACTTGTTTCGGAGAGAAAATCGAGTTCGTTTTACTTTGATTTTCTCTTTCTCAAAGGTATGTAGGAAAAATATAGTTTGATATGCCTAAAGTACAGGGTATTAGTAATACAAAATAGCCAGGTTTAGCAGAGTAAAATTCTCAACATTTCCAAATAAGAGCTCGCCATTCAGTGCTTCACGGGGTTTTTCGGAAACGACCATCAGAAAAAAAATCATTACTAATTTAATAAGTCCTTTTTCTAATATTTACAACGACATTTATAAAGATAAGAAGACGCTTTTACTGGAACAAGTACTCATTGTTTCTAATAATGAGCGCAAAGTCCTGAATTTCGTCGACTAGTATCATCAATTTTGCATTATTTCGACTTTTCTTGTAAGAGCGCTCTTAAAATTTCTTTGTAGTTTTACATGTATGTAAAATGTATAATTATTGGTGCAATAAAGAATATTTACTTACTTACTAATGTGGTTTGGTTGTAATATGGTTCTTTTCAACTACGTTGTGAATTCGCGTTTTTAGTCGCGGTCCATTCAGAATCGACTTAACGACATTTTTAATGTGTGGGTCTCGCATCGGTCTATTTAGCCACCAAAAACGATTCTCTCCGGTGTTACACCATAAATCGTCTGCAATAGACGCAAAGGCCAATGATGGGTAACCACCGTTGCGTTGCGAATGGCACTACCAGTGTAAACTTTAGTGCCATTCGCAAATTTGCATTACATTCTTTCAATTCTTTGTCATTTTGTGTTTATTTGAGCAATTGGTATAGATGTTTTGCATTTTCTCGTAAATGGTGTTATTTATAGCTTTCATCGCTACTGAAGCAGAATATTTTATTTAATATCAAATTATGCAAGCAATATTGAATATTTCATTATTAAAAACTTTATCCCCCTTACTTATAGATACATTAGCAAATTTGTTAAATTGTGTCAATGACGAATAGGAACAAACGATTAATATGGCATTTTAGATCCGTAGTAGATCGTATATTTATAGCATGTTTCGCTTTGTCCACAGCAACATGTCGGCGCGCAACCTGTCCAACTTTGCGGAGTCAGCGATGGCGGTGAACCGCGTGATCCAGCAGCACTTCTCGATGAACTACTCGTACCTGGAGCCTAGCACTCCGCTGCGGTCCAGCAAGTCGTGCCAGCCCGTCGCGGCGACGCGCTGCCGCGCGCATGCGCCGGCCGCGGCCGCGCCGCTCGGCCTGTCGCCGCCCGCCGACAGCCTGCTGCTGCGCCGCCGCCTGCAGGGCACGCTGGCTCACTAGACTATACTGTTCGAGTATCGTGCCGTGCCCGACCTATTCTTCCGTAGGAATCCTTAACGCGTTCCCTGCCGGCACGAGCTTAAGCGATACGAGCGAAACACCGCTACGTAGCGATAAGCGCCTGCGAACGGAGAACCCGCCCGGGTCGCTAAGACGGTGGACAATTAAAACTCGTCGAACCTCTAAAAGCTCCGTGTAAGACCCTGAGATATCTTTCTTGTTTAAAGTTGATTTTGTAAGGCTGATCCTGATGCAGATTTCAAAATTGGATATCCGAAACCTTGATATTTCGAATTCTTGGCCTCCATCCTGCACTGTAAAAGGGATTACACGAGTTTCGATTGTCACCCAGCGAACAATCTGACCGCCGATCTGTTTTTCTGTGAACCACAAAATTGTATTTGCATAATAAGCATCGGTCATAATAACAGATTGACAGGTGGACTTCTCCCGATTTCGCTGGATAGTCTTGTAATTTGTCTTTTCGTGAACAGGCGACAAGACGTTAATATAATTCGTATTAAAGCTGTTACTTCTAGGCCACATATTTCTTGAAATCTTTTCAGTTTCTATGTAGGCGAGTTTGTTTAAATCAAATTGATTAACGTTTCGTCGTCCTTATTAGACGCACAGTTAAGATTACGTAGCATTTTATGAGGACGAAAGTTAGAATTCCCTCTCTCTCTCTCTGAAGAATCTAATTTTGAGTATGAAAAAATGTACGTAAATTGAATACCCGGCGTCTAGTTCTCGATGAATGTACATATTACCGTACCTGGCACGGCGCGACCCCTAGAGTAGATGTTCCTAGAACACGCAGGCGTCACTCGGGGCGCCAGAGAGTCCAGAGACACACTGTGCCAACGGATATTCTCCAGTGATACGTCCGATCGCAACCATGTGAACGGTACTTATAGAGCTGTAAACAGTTTTATTTGAGCCTTTTAAAGATATATTTTTATGAATAAATAAAAACGACTGAATAGTTTTTATCGATAGAGTATTGTGAGTTTATTTTGGCGGTGCGGAGGCCCGCTCGGACCCCGCGCGGTCTTTAAACGACGTATTAATATTGAGATAGTTATCCCGTTCTACTAAATATCAACGCAGATTTAATATTATTATGTTTTGGATTTATAAAATCCGTCAATTGAAATTTGAGCTTACTTGTGTAATTACTTTCGAGGCCTATCCTTTGCAATATTGTAAAATATTCTATTTTCGAAGGAGTTATTCGGAAACTAGTCTGTTATGTGATTGTTTTTTTGCATTTTACCAACGATGGAAAACCCACATCTCATTAATTAAGAGTGAATCGACCCTTTTGTATAAGATGAATTTGAAGGCAATATGTGACATTTAGCTACGAGACGCAAGAATGCTGCCGCTCGATTGTTGTAAGAATGAGAATGAATCAAAATCGCTTTTTAATTAAATAGTGTTTATAAATTGTAATAGCACTTGTGAGCTGATTGTTTGAAATGTCATATATTTCTGATTCTGATGCTGTGGTACGTTAAGTGCATGGAGTTCCATGGGACTGCCATATGAACATGTGATCAGTTTGAATACTTTTATATTGCTGAGCGAGAGAAATGTTGTAGTAGTGTTAAGTGTAGACCTGCTAGACTGTGTCCTGCGTCCTTGATTGGAGAAAGAAACAAACATACAAACATAATACCATCCTCACCTACATTTGGATTATTTTTATAATTTATTTAAATACAATTTAATTTTCAGTTTAAACATATTATTTTATTTTACTATAATGTGGCTTTATCCAATCAAACCTGAACTTACGCAGATTCTTGTTAATATTTTGTTTTCGACTAAATCATTGATTTGAAATGTCATTGAAAATACAGTTTGAATTTTGAAAAAAGTCTTTGTTTCATTCTATCTACCCTCGACCCTGCAGGTATTTAAACATGCATCTCATCAGTCAGGTGGTCAGATATCTGCTGAAACGTCAGATATTAGTACAAACAACATTACTGACCCCACCAGACCCTACCTGTTTGTACCAAACAAACAGGTAGGGTCTGGTGGGGTGAATATAAAATACGGGTAAAAATAAGACTTAAGTTTTTAACACTCAAAAATTTATTCTATTTGATTCCTATTCTAACAGAATAAGATTTTGTGTGTTAAAAATATTTAACGCGAGCCCCTTGACTCGTGTCCAAAAACCGCTCCTCCACGCGAGCCAGGCGAGCGTAAGCCGAGCCGCGAGACGAGCCACTGGATGTCGTAGTATTTGTATGGAGACGGCCGCTATATGACGGCACCGCTATCCTAGGAACCAGAGCATTACTATATACTCTTTGCCGCTTACACTCGTGGCACGGCTCGCGGCTCGGCTCGTGGCTCGCACGCGAATGTAAATAGCTATAAAACTTTCAGTCTCTTTCTATATTATACACATCGAGGAAAATATAAATATAAGTAGCTCGACAACTAAAAATTGCGTCAATAATTTAAAACGTGTGAAAGTGTAGCGCTTAGTTAAAATTGCCCCCATATTTCATGTCTTCCACAGACTCCCAACCACTCCCAATCATAGAAGGTAGGATTGTATAGAAGTGGTATACGCGTGCCTCCGTGAGGGACAAAACATACGCAAATGCGACACTGTGATTGGTCGAATTCATTTGCTGCCCACCATAATCCATACTAAGAAAATGGGGAACAAATAAAATGTGAGACTGTGACAAGGACAAACAATAATAGCTCTTTCGCTGCTACTCCTACTGAAAGATACATAAGACTATCCTGTTCGGTCACTTCTCCCCACCCTCATGCCAGATCCATTTTAAATACTAGATTCATGCTCCCAACCCATAGAAGGTAGGATCGTATAGAAGTGGTATACGCGTGCCTCCGTGAGGAACAAAACATACGCAAATGCGACACTGTGATTGGTCGAATTTATTTGTTGCCCACCATTATCCATACTAAAAAAATGGTGGGGAACAAAAAATATGTGAGACTGTGATAAGGACAAACAATAATAGCGCTTTCTCTGCTACTCCTACTGAAAGATACGTAAAGCCCCCTCCAGACTATGTGCGTGAATCGCGGCGCGACGTCGCGGAGCGAACATATCGCGAAGTTGACGTTTGACTCCACACTCGCACACTTCACGGCGATTTCGCAGTTTGGTTTGCGGTAAGATGGCGGAAAAGCATCAGCTGATCGAGTTTAACTGTTAGTTATCTATGGCATCATACGTGATTTAGCTGTTTATCCATTTTGTTTTCTTGTGAAACCGTAAAATATAGCTGCTTAATATAATATAATCACAATAGAATTAATATTTATCTTTCCACAGAAGAGCCAAAATAGTGTGTAATGTGGAGTCTTGCAAGTTCGCGCTTCGCGTCTCCTTTGACGCGGGCCGAAATACCGACAAAAAACGGAGAACAAGGCGCGAAGGCGTGAACAATCTGCGAAATCGACGCCACACTCGCGTTCGCGGCTTCGCCCGCGATTCACGCGCATAGTCTGGAGGGGGCTTAAGACTATCCCGTTCTGTCAGTTAGGCCAAGCGCGCACCACGACTTTTTGTCGCGCGATAATTTAGTCGCAGAAATGTAACGTATGTGTTTATATGGCAGTGCGCGCATATGCGACAAAAAAATCGCAGCGATTTTAAAATTGTGATTTGTCACATTTTTCCGCGACTGCTCGCGACGCGATTGTCGCAAAGTGAATTGCGGCATACGGAGTTGTATGGCCCCGCGCGCACTGCGATAATAAAATCGCACCCGGACCTCAGTCGGCATATCGCTCTCCAAGCGTCAACATGTCGGAATCTGCTGCTGAAGACGCTAGATGTTGACCATTTAATTATGGAAATAGAAGGAGATCACCTTTGTGGTATAAATACTCAGTCATACAGCGATCACATATTAAAGACAACGTTTCATGACAAACGACTGGTACGAAATCCATGTTGAGAATGAACAAACCGCGACTTTTTCATCGCAGTGCGCGCAGTGAATTTTCTGCGATATATTACAGCGCGATTCTAAAATCGTGTCGCAAAAACAAAAATCGTGGTGCGCGCTTAGGCTTATCCCCACTAGATTCATGTCCCAACCCCTATCCCAAATTTTGTCTATGTCTTACTAGAGCACCCAAGAGAGAGACTACCAAAGAGTAAAGTAAGTAATATAGGTAAAGAGAGCCCTCTTGAAGCATTTTATGGAAACTCATTTGAAAGCGCCATCTCTGATTCTCCCCCGAAACTAAGTATGTATGTGTGCGTGTACAACTACATATGCATCCATATGTGTACTTTCGTCCTACATAATATTAGGTCTACTTGGTCGGTTAACAAGTCCATTTTTTGATTGGTTTCTTGTAACAAATAACTGTAATTGTTTACAAGAAGTCAAACAAAAAATGTACTTGTAAACCGCCCAAGTAGACCTAATATTGTATCCCTATGGGTGGAAGTGTATCCGCAAGGGCCCCCGAAAACAATAAGATAAGATAAGACGTAACATTATGTGGAAAACGTTAATGTTATCAATAATGGAATAGAAAAAAAAAACAGAATATTAAAGTAAATATGTTTATTGCTTTCATTTTGTTGATAGCCTAAGTAATACAATAAGTGTAGGGAAAATAGTAACAGAGACAATAGAATAAGTGTACTCGTAAAGAAGCAAACTTGTTGTTTACCTCTCGTGCTTATATCGAGGTCAAAACATGCGAAATATTCCAAAATTACTAGTGTATAGAGAGATTTAAAAAGTGGAATCTTGAGCGTTGCAGAGTCACGAGAAGCGAGCAAACTTTGCTGCCGAGAGTAATACATGTTTTACACCACATTATCGCTAGGAAAGTACAATTTTTGGTAAATAATAGAAAAGAAAGCGTGTGGTGAAAAAGCATTCACACACAAGAAAATACATGTTAATAAGAAAATTTACTACGAATATCTAATAGAGCCTAAAAATATGCGTTATACCAGTGCCAACTCAATTTATTTATTTATTTTTGTAATGTTTATGTTTGTTGTAATATGATTGTGCTGCACGTTTAGTTTCGTCTTCGTCATCATTATAATTTATTTTACCACATAATATGCGATTAACTGATCTGCACCAACTGTATAGTTGTATTTATTGTAGTGTTTGTGAAATACTGGGTCAGTTTATCTTTATGTATAAAACATTTAAAAGGATAATCAATTCGCATTTTTGGAATGGAGCGAGTTATAATTGTTTAATAAAAGCGCTTTAAAGGCGGCTTCAAACGCCGTAGTATTAGGTGCGTCGTTTCTTGCCCCATAGCTGCGAATGTTCCCGAAAAAAATTTCTAAGGGATCCTGATTTAAGTGTCGGGTTAATAAAATGTCAAAACCGAACTTTTCCGACAATACTGTCCTTATTCTTTCTACACCTTCTATAGTTTTAATAAAATTAATAACAGATGGGACGGTCTGTTCAAATTTTCGCATTTTATTCCCACTTATTTCTTGTTTTTTTTATAAATGTTTCTGTCTTTAAAATTGTTTTACAGCCTTGCCATAGTTTATGATGTGGCGAATTCCGCTTCACGCATCCTTTGTATTATTTTCCGTTAGGAATGCTTATGGTATTTCCATTCAAGCTGTCGAATAGGTCGTCGAGCATCAAAGTAATGTCAATTAACTGACGACACTCCTGAAGCAGATCGCCACTGGCCGATAGGTGTTCAGCGGCTACATGCAGCTACGCTATGGCTAAATAATTGGGTTGCTAATATGACTCGCATTTTTTTGTAGATTAACATGCTCTTCGGTCAACTTGTCCACTAGCCGTAGTTCTCTATATGTTCGGTCGGCGGCATATAACATTTCATAATATTGCCACATCACTATTTTCTCTTGCCCGTTTGTGACGTAGCGCATGTCCTTGGAAAGTAAATTATTCCTGAGTCCCTTCATTAAATGGGGAGTGTCATAAATATGTATAATGTTTTTGCCATTTATTTTAAAATGTTCATATGGTGAATCCTTCTGTACCTAGCTGTTTATTTTCTTTTTTTTTGTCATTTACTAGTTCCCTGATGGCTCCAACATCTACTTGGCTCTGATCACAAACAGTGTTCACGATTATGAGACCGGATTTTTGTGCGTGTTTGATAACATCCACAATATACTTTTTTTAATTCCGTTTTCTTCAAACCTGTCGTAAAATAGTAGGTTGCTTAAAATTATGTTTGATTACTTTTACCATAAATACTAAGGCGTGGTCCGCAAACGCCTTGTCACGGTTGCAAGCAAAGACTTCCATTCTATCCTTTTGCGCATTATAAGAAACCTCCGGTTTTAATGACATCTCGTCGAACATGAGGCTGCATAATCTGTCAGATAGGTTTTGCTTCGCAACAGTTTCCTTAATTTTTTTTGAAAATTATAGGGTTTATCCCCGGTCTAAGTTTTATCTGGCCCAGTAAGCGCTTCATAGCTTTTGTAGATGGCAACGTAAAACATTTATGAAGTAATGCGTAGCATTTCGGCCTCTTTTTGTATACGGATAATGATAGCACCTTTTCTTCAACAGTTAAGCGTCGTCCTTTTGGTGTTTTTTTTCGCTTGCTGCTGCATCTGCATAAATAGTCGCGCTGGTTTTGTCATGTTATTTACAATATCCTGGAATGCAGGATTGGTTGTGAGGTCTTCGGCATTTGCCAGCCTCGCTGCAAATGACTTAGATTTTTTCTGTAACCTTAATATCTCCGTACGTAGCCGCTTGATTTTTATACGCAGTGAGATTGATTCTTCTAAGCTGGTGCGGGATGATTTTGTTTTCAGCCCATCTGAAAAACAAAACTGAATGTGTGAATTTGGAATCATGGTTAAAATAACAAACCGCACTGTTACAATAGAGAGTATTACTGCCATGTTCTGCCGTCAAAGAGCAGCATTAATTTGTTTAGTAAACCATAGAACAGTGGTTCCTAACCTTTTCAGTCCGGTCACCCCTATGACTAACTAGGGAACCTGATTTTACCCCTCCTCCCAATGGTAATAAAAAATAAATCGTGTACGTTCGTTGTATTGTTATATTAGGTTAGCTTGTTACCCCCGCAAAATACCAGGTTTACCCCCAGGGGGGTAAATACCCCCTGGTTAGGAACCACTGCCATAGAGTAAATTATACATACTAGGCCTTAAACAGTTTTTTGACAAGTTTTCACTCTGACATTGATGCACCAAGGTGGTTTGCTTACAGGTGGCCTACCGCGAAACGTGAAAATCGGGATTTCTTTATCTGCCTCTCCATCGATCGAATTAGCAAGAGTGATAGAGAGGCAAAACCCGAACTTTCGATTGTCGTGTTTCGCGGTACTTAGGCCATGTGATTGACGTAGTTTGTTTACTGTATGTGCTAGTGGTGCCACCTACGCAGAGCTTTGCCTAATATTCCCTATTGTACTATTTATATGTATATTGTATGTTTATTGTGTTTATTAAAAATCAGTTTAAGATTGAAGAGGTAATGAGGGTATGGTCTCGGGTCGTCCCATTCGTTTTTCATCAAGTTATTAAATTAGTCCTATTCTGCTTTCGTCACCCAATCTACATTCGTCACTATCGTCGGTGGCTTTCAATGTAGAATGAGTGACCAAAGCAGAATAGGGCTAATTTAAGAACTTGACGAAAAACGAATGGGACGACCCAAGACGATACCCTCATTACCTCTTCTATCTTAAACTGATTTTTATGAAATTTGGTACCAATAAAGATAGTTTTCTGAGTAGGTACCGAGGAAGGACAAAGGATAGCTTTTATTTCAGATAAAAATATGGAATAAAATTAATTAATTAAAAATTAAAAAACACGACTGCGAAAACGCGAACTGAAAAGACAAAAATAATGTTTAGTTGTGTTAGTTACTCAACTTAATGAATGTAAAAAATTATTAGATTATGAGTGTTTAGTGAAGGTTATAAACAACAAACGCAAAAGTTTTATGCTCATTTAGGATCGTGACTGTGCCTGTGTATTTTATTTCAATTGCAGTCGGGGACCTTTTAAATGGGAAAATGTCAATACATCAAGGTCCCCGACTGCAATTGAAATAAAATACACAGGCACAGTCACGATCCTAAATGAGCATAAAACTTTTGCGTTTGTTGTTTATAACCTTCACTAAACACTCATATTCTAATAATTTTTTACATTCATTAAGTTGAGTGACTAACACAACTAAAAATTATTTTTGTCTTTTCAGTTCGCGTTTTCGCAGTCGTGTTTTTTAATTTTTAATTAATTAATTTTATTTTATACTTTTTAGAATTTTTTTATTATATACTTTTTAGAATTTTTACATTCATTAAGTTGAGTAACTAACACAACTAAAAATTATTTTTATCTTTTCAGTTCGCTTTTTCGCAGTCGTGTTTTTTAATTTTTAATTTATTTAATTAATTTTGGGGTCATGATTTCTTTACTAACCATTTGAAGTCACTTTATATTACTTTTGCGAGGGCGTCCTCAGTACAGAAAGGCACGCAGAGCGCCGCATATATCGGGCTACGCCCGACTCCTTTGGAACGCGCACAGTGCGTCACGAACGTCGGGCTACGCCCGACGCTTTCAGTAAGAGGGCACTGAAGGCGTCTTGGTAAGCGTACAGCGTGTCACGTACGTGGGCCTACGCCCGACACTTAGTATGAGAGAGTCGAAGGCGCCTGGCTTTGGACCGAGTGCAGCGCGCCACGTACGTCGGGCTACATCCGACTCTTTTACTATTAGGGCGCCGAAGGCGCCCGGCTTTAGAACGCGTACAACGCGCCTCGTACACGCCCGACGCTTTGAGTAAGAGGGCGCCGAAGGCGCCCGGCTTTGGTAAGCGTACAGCGTGTCACGTACGTCGGGCTATGCCCGACATTTAGTATGAGAGAGTCGAAGGTGCCTGGCTTTGGGCCGAGTGCAGCGCGTCACGTACGTCGGGCTACATCCGACTCTTTTACTAGTAGGGCGCCGAAGGCGCCCGGCTTTAGAACGCGTACAACGTGCCTCGTACACGCCCGACGCTTTGAGTAAGAGGGCGCCGAAGGCGCCCGGCTTTGGTAAGTGTACACCGTGTCACGTAAGTCGGGCAAGCCCGACACTTTTAGTATGAGAATGTTGAAGGCGACTGGCTTTGGACCGCGTGCAGCGCGCCACGTACGTCGGGCTACGCCCGACGCTTTGAGTATGAGGCCGGCTTTGGTAATCATACAGCGTGTCACGCTACGCTCGATACTTTTAATATGAGAGAGTCGAAGGCGCCTGGCCTACGCCCGACACTTTTAGTATGAGAAAGTAGAAGTCGCCTGGCTTTGGACCGCGCACAGCGCGCCACGTACGTCGGGCTACGCCCGACTCTTTTAGTATGAGGGCGCCGAAGGCGCCCGGCTTTGGAACGCGTACAACGCGCCACGTACGTCGGGCTACGGTCGACGCTTTGAGTATGAGGGCACCGAAGGCGCCCGGCTTTGGTAAGTGGTGTCACGTACGCGTGTGACCCTTTTAGTGTGGGGGCGCCTTTGGCGCCTGGCTTTGGACCAAGTACATATACTTGGACAAGTTGCAGGAAGCGCACATCTTTCTTAAGCTCTTAGCCGTAGGCCCTACGTGGAGCTCACCCTTCGGCTTTAAAAAAATGTCATCATCATAAATGTTAAAATTAAATCAAACCTCCTTCTTTCTTTCCCCTGCCCTTATCCCACGTTATGTGGGGTCGGCACAACATGTTTTTCTCTTCCATTCTCCTGTGTCTTTCGTCTCCTCAGCACTCACTCCTTTCTTTCTCATATCCTCTTTCACACAATCCATCTATCGTTTTTTGGGTCTACCATACGCTCTCCGTCCATCAACATTCATCCCTAACATTATTTTGCCTATATGGCATTCATCCCTCCTCATTACATGCCCATACCACGCTAACCTAGTACTCCTCATTTTCTCCGTTACTGGAGCTACTTTCAAACTTCCTCTTATATAGGTACTCATGAAATTTTGAAATTGAACAACATTTGAAAATTAAATCAAACCATACGGTTATAATGATACTTTCACGATTTGTTCTGCCAAAGTCGATGCAGAGTTAGCTTAGACGGACTCTGCATCGTATCGATTAATAAATAGAAGTTATATTTTAAACTTTTCGATTCCATAAGCGCAATTACGAACATGTTTTAAAAACTGTGAGTAGTATGTACCTAATATACATAATATAATTATATTTTTTTATGATCAGCTGTCAAACCCTTTCCTTTTATTTTAATAAGTACCTATCCCATTCAATAATAATATTTGGTTTTATGAGATTAGCTTCTCTTAACATATTTTGTCAATTCTTACTTTCTCAAAATGAAACTTAAACCCACATGTTGCATATATATTATCAATCGGCTTTCAAAGCCCTTCATTTTGATACCCTACTCAATAGGTTTGCACGATATTTTTTTCTAAAGGTTGCGTAATATGACGTATTAAGTCCGCCATATTGTTTTTATAATGACGTCACATAGCCTATGTTACCCGGGATGACGTAAGGATTCTAATGATGTATCATACGTCTAAATCGGTTAAGGCATTCAGAAGTTAAGGTGGAATAAAGAAACTCACATACATACAAACATGAACGCTGAAAACAATACACTCTTTTTGTTTGGGCAGTCGTGTAAAAAAGGAAGCTCCGTGGAAGTATGTGTGGGTAATCTATGTATAATAATAACTTTGGATATTTTTTGTGTGCATTACACGCTTCCAATACATTTTTCTAGGCATCATGACGAATGAGATATCACACGTATTTTTAGGAGTAGTATCTCTATTTTTCACTGTTTTCAAGATCTCGAACAGACTAAAAAGGTGAACAAAAAGTAAGCTACTCATTTATCATGATAATGTTATGTATAAATGTAAATATACCTTGACCGCCCAAAGCACCGGAGCCCATTTAGTTTTGCTTATCACGCTGTAATTATGCTCCATGATTACACCGGCGCGAGCTTGAGCAGCACTCGTATCTTGAGTTTAGCTGAAAAAGTATTAAGATTGTTTTCATCTATCCATTATCTATACCTACTAAATAAGTTTTTGGCAAAAATCTCTTTTTTGGTACAAGCTTTTATCGCTGACTGTACTTTTCTTACGACAGACAACTAATACTCATCGAGACAATTCTAAAAACCCCTAACACAGTTCCTACAGTTCCACAATTAGGTTACGTTGTTTCATCACAGAGTTCCTATGGCCACCTCCTGTCTCCATCATCAGATCAGCTCGATGGTACCATATATATTGCATTGTCATCCGATTTATACATGCATGCAAAATTTCAGCTCAATCGGAAACCGGGAAGTGGATCAAATTTAACTTGCAAGATTTTATTACACACAGACAGACAGACAGACAGACAGACAACGGTCAGGTGAAACTAAATAAAAGCTTGTAATAGTTATTCTGTGGTACAGTGTTGAGTAAGGTACGGCTAAACCGGAAATAACTGAATCGAATTTGATGAAATCTGCTCGTACTCTGAGGCTATGGCTGTGGATAATGTCTCTGCCCGCATAGAGCTGGGTGCGCCTCATGCTGCCCTCCAGTCGCTATTATGTGTTTGGGATGAGGTAGTCTGTCACTCATGAAACCATGACATTAAGTAAAATTTCTATGAGAATGAAATAGAAGGCAACTGCTAGAATACTCTCCTTCACATTCCATATTTTAATTGCTTAATTTTACAAAAAAAACATGTACCTTTACAAGCAATTAAACAAATTTTAGGTAAGTACGTATTATCATAGACAAATATAGTAAGACAAGAGTGCTCACTCCATACATCAGTTTTGGTACCAAAAATATTAGTATTTTCATAGTCGACATCTAGCATCGAGTAGCGGAATTATCAGTACTGCTACTTGACGATAGATGTAGCGGCGACCGTAAAGTCTAATGCTCAACAATTTTCAGCTAATATTATAAACTGATTAACCGGAACTCTATTTTCAACCCCTTCCGCTTCTAATATTAGTTGTAAATTGTTGTTCAATAAAAATTTCGTTGGTCGGCACTTGAGAGACATTTAGTATCGAGTAGCGGTACTGATAATTCCGCTACTCGATGCTAGATGCCGACTATGAAAATACTAATATTTTGGTACCGAAACTGATGTATGGAGTGACCACTCTTTGTCTTACTATATTTCTCTATGGTATTATTTAAGCAAAAACCTACCTGCGGAATCGCTTTCTGTTGGTGTACTGACACTCTGAAACTGCAGAAAGAAGGCGGCTTGAGGCATTTCAAAAACATCTGAAATTTTTTTATATAAATAACGTTAGAAAAAGAGAAACTGTGGCTATTAACAAAAAGACGGTGGTAGCCTGTTCGGTAAGGGAAATTATCGCTTACAAACAACAAATACAAACAAACAAACTTTCAACCCCTTTTTTCATCACCTTTAGGGGATGAATTTCCCAAAATGCCGAAATTAATTTTCTTGTATTTTAATAATATATCTTTTTACGAAGTTTGAAATTGCTAGCATAAAATAAAACTTGAACCCCATACAAACTTTCATCCCTTTTTAACCCCCTTAGGGGTTGAATTTCCAAAATCGCTTCTTATCTCTTGTACAGTTTATAAATCTAACCTGGTGTGCAAATTTCAAAAGTGGCTGTGACATACGGACGGACGGACGGACGGACGGACGGACGGACGGACGGACGGACAGACGGACAGACGGACAGACGGACAGACGGACAGACGGACAGACGGACAGACGGACAGACGGACAGACGGACAGACGGACAGACGGACAGACGGACAGACGGACAGACAGACAGGACGAACCTATAAGGGTTCCGTTTTTTGCCATTTGGATACGGAACCCTAAAAATATAATATAAAATATATAGATTACCCGTATTGGTTGGTAATGCAGCCTGCTGTGGTGCTTCATTAGAAACTTGTTGTAAGTTTGAGGTAGAGGCTTGTTCATTAATGTTTGGCTGAGTAGCAGCGAAATTTCCAAGTTGTCAACATGCCTTTGTTCTGTAAAAAGGTAGAGAGGTTGGCTGGTGCGTTAATGGACGGAATAGTTCATATGACAGAATTAGCTACGTTGACCTTATTTCTGTCAGCAGTACATTGCAAGTAATGGCTTCTTTTCTCTAAATATCCCTATAAAAATTATGCATACTATTAGTACTATGCCTTATGGGACGGTCGAAGAGATAGTTCAGATCCGGAAACCGCTATAGAAGACGGATAGGCCTGAGGCCGACAATCCCTTTTCACGCCGAGGTATGTATACTTAGTGCTTTTCTCAAACATGCAATGAAATAAATAAAATAAAAAATCCACGAAACCCAAGTTTTATTTATAGAAAAAACTAAAAGTAAACTACACCTAAAATATAACTAACACGTACCTATATCTTTATCACGGGTATGTTTTACACGAGTCGTGTATTTTTACTACCCGTATATTTTCATGTATCTTTGATTTGTTCGCCTTGTATCCGTCTGACTGTCGTTTTTGTCACATAAGTTTACATATAGCTAGTTTGTTAGTGCACGACACCTTGCACTTTGTGACTATGCGCTGAAACTTGGCACAGTTGATTCTTAGCTGGTCATGAGCAGATACAGACCGGGAGACCTCGAGAGCCACGTCTCATTTAGTGGGGGGGAGGGGGGAAGTTCGACGCCGCCGCGCTTCCGTTGGAGCAACATTTCTCTAAAACTGTACCTATTAGGGCATGTGATATATCATTTTCGGTTAAATTAAGGATGAGGAATTTTTTTTTGGAACCAAAACAATGCACTTTCTAACAAAAAAAAAGCATAAAGTAGAAAAGACTAAAAAACGTATTTTTGATTTTTTCATAATTACAACATTTTTTTTTAAGTGGAGCAGGAATCTGAAAACAAAAAATACAGTCGTAAAGCTACACTTATTACGTTTAAGAAAATATATAGTTTATTATACAAAACTCTTGATAAATGGGAGATAAAAAATAATATTAAGCGTGGGCCAGAGTGATCTCAATACATGTTCAGAAACGTTCAAAATGGATAAAATTTTGATCCTTTTTCTTAAGCTCAATTTTAATGTCGGCAATAAAAATCAACTTCACAATTTTTAAGATAATCTAATTTTATGTATCAGTATAATATGTATAATATGTTCTTATAATTAACTTAATTCAAATTGCATATTTTTAAATTAAAATATTCAATTAAATGTATAAATTCAATCATCATTCAAATCTCTATGTTTCAAATTTAACTATGGCAATTTTTTATTCAAAGCTTTGACAGTTATAGAGCTTTCAAAAACTTACTTTGTCATCTTGAATCCCAACGACAATCCACTTTGCCACTTTTTGTATTTCTCGTAATTTTGGAAGTAAACCAGCGTTAAACTACAGTCCACTTATTTTTTGACCACCTTAACAACACCTGAGACCAGCGAAGATTTTACATGGTCCTTACGAAGCCTCTGAATTACGTGAAGGCAAGATTGTGGCATCGAGTCGAGCTCCACCTATTCAACGGACCTTCTCCAGTGAAGCCGTGGGTCATCCAGGTTGGCGCAGGGCACATCCAGCTACGTGCAAGTCCAGAGCTGGTATTCATCGCGTCCCATCAGTCAGGACAAAGCAGCGACGGACACACGGAGCATCCCATTTCAGAGGGAATCCAGCCGTAACCAGGAGTCAGTTACGGGATCCAGCCCATCCAGCACCAACTAGACCAGTCCA
Organism: Cydia splendana; assembly: GCF_910591565.1. Lineage (NCBI taxonomy): Eukaryota > Metazoa > Arthropoda > Insecta > Lepidoptera > Tortricidae > Cydia > Cydia splendana. The sequence goes on from NC_085968.1 coordinate 5,414,834, forward strand.
GGAGCAAACACGGGGATCAGAATCAAGCAACATTCCGATTGATTGAGACAGCAGTTCTCTTTTAAGTCAAGAAGCAGTCAGCACAGAAGGAGGAAGCACGAAAAAGTGAGATTGTTCCAATTCCATTCCATTCACTTTTCCTTTGTTCTTTTGTAGCTGCACCACCCGTACTTTTCTTATCCATATTCACTACTTTTCCATTTAGTGCAGAAAGTACATTCATTGTTTTCATTGCCATCGAATTGATTCAGTAGAAGTAGATATTCAATAGTATTCATAATTGTAGGCAGATATAACCTCATAACACAGTTTATAGCAATACATAAGACTTAATTTCACAATTTCACTTCAAACTTGATACCTAACTGTACATTAATCAAAATAGTAATTAATTAAACATTTCACTAGCTTAATTTCAATTTAAAACAAAAATAACCGCACGTGAACACGTTAGTCAATCGATTTTTATAGCCAACTGCATTGTGCCGGGAGGAAGTAAACAAGGTAATTAAGTGATTACATAATTTTATTGCACCTCCGATCCATATTGCATTAAAATTAAACGCCTGGCAATTTCGCAGAGCAAATTTTGTTTAAATTCATATTATTGCTATTTTATTTGAGTAGGGTTGTTACTTTATACCTTTATTCACAATGTCTACGGAACAGGATTTAAAGAAACTCAATTACAAGCGTGGGGCTATCAAAGGCAAACTTACTACATTTCAAAAGTTCGTTTCGAATCTAGCAGCCGAACCGCAATTAAGTGATTTGCAGCTTGCCGAGTTACAATTAAGATTCGACAATACAGTGCCTATATACGATGAATTCGATGCATTACAGACGGATATCGAGATGTTGTCTGCGTCTACAAGCGAAGGGGATATCGGAGAGGAGTGGTCTCTCTTCGAAGATACCTACTTCGCGAGCATGTCGTCTGCGCAAGTGCTGATCCAAAAACATTCGCGGCGTAGTTCTGTCGTCAATGAGTCGGAGGTAAGCGCTGCTAATACCGTTGTCAAGGCGCACAATTCAGATTCAATCAATTTACCAAAAATAAGTTCACACGAAATACCGTCAGATTCAAAATATTCCAAGATTGACTTCCCGAGTTCGTGGGAGTCTGATGCAATTCATTCAGAACGAAACGTTTGTGAAGAGCAGTCTTTAAAGACTCATTCTGGTGATCAATTCAAAGTATTCATTCAGCTGAAGGAGTCGCCTGCAGTCCCGGGGCACTCATGTCAGCATGCTTCAGCCACGTCTCTTTCAGTGGAGCGTCGCTCAGAAGCCGAACAAAAAGGCTATATTACATACAAAGAGCGCGAGCGTTCTGATAATTTATTACTGATGCGTAGGGCTCATGGAGACTCTTTTTCTACACGTTCTCCTCCATTTCACAGTGATAGCGAACTCATTTGTGTGGGGGGAAGACTGAGCAACTCCAGCTACGACCTCAGACATCCAGTGTTGCTCAGTTCAACATTCAGGTTTCATCACGGCACATTCAAAAAATGTACTGATTCACAATATCCATTTCTTGAGGCTGGTGGCGATTTTGCTGGTCCAGTCTTGATATTCAACCAAACAGGTAACCTTTGTACATGTGTGTGCCTTGCAAAGGGAGCAGTGCCCCTCGAACTATATCCAGATTCGAATAGACACGCGTTCGGTGCAGCCTTCATTGCGCGCCAGGGTAAAAAGCAGACAATATTATCTAATAATGCATCGACGTCATCGGAGGTAACCGAAGGCATCCAGTCTTCTTTCACACCGGTTTCACAGCGCATAACATACGAAGGGATGTCTGCACTACTGATTCAAATTAGGGCAATTTATATCTCAAGGCCGCTGATTTCAATGTCAGACGACACAAATAACTTCAGTCCCTTAATTCCTTCCCACTTCCTTATAGGGCGATCCACAAATTTCATGCCACACCCACAGACTACTGCCTCCAGGACTTCGTCAATTCAACGTTCGTGGCACTCATCAACAGGAGAACTCCAGGAAGGCGTTCTGATTGGCGTGAAGGACAAAACTGCCTCCTCTTCTCTTCTGGCAACTCGGTCGAGTCGTCCGAAGCATTCGTGGCAGCGACGGCGTCGCAAGCGGAACAAGAATATACAGACAAAGAGAAGGGCCATCCGACGAGCCTACAACAAACATCTGCTCTCTCCCTGTCGACAAATAATTGAAGATCCAGACTTCAAGGCCGGGAGCATGTTCAGAAACGTTCAAAATGGATAAAATTTTGATCCTTTTTCTTAAGCTCAATTTTAATGTCGGCAATAAAAATCAACTTCACAATTTTTAAGATAATCTAATTTTATGTATCAGTATAATATGTATAATATGTTCTTATAATTAACTTAATTCAAATTGCATATTTTTAAATTAAAATATTCAATTAAATGTATAAATTCAATCATCATTCAAATCTCTATGTTTCAAATTTAACTATGGCAATTTTTTATTCAAAGCTTTGACAGTTATAGAGCTTTCAAAAACTTACTTTGTCATCTTGAATCCCAACGACAATCCACTTTGCCACTTTTTGTATTTCTCGTAATTTTGGAAGTAAACCAGCGTTAAACTACAGTCCACTTATTTTTTGACCACCTTAACAACACCTGAGACCAGCGAAGATTTTACAATACAAAATATTATGAATGTGGGAAAGTTACTTAAGTATAATTTGTTCTACAATCGTTTATTTTTTAGTTTTTTGTAAATAACTCGTAAACGGTAGCCCACAGCAAAAAAATATCTTTTACGTAAATAATCTGTTTCAGATTTCTTATAAAATAAGAGCTCCTTTTTTTCGCTAAGGTCAATATTAAAAAAAATATTGAAGGGAGAAAATAAATACTAAGGTCCTCTTTTTTAGTCATTCGTAAATAACTCGTAAAGGATGTCCAATAGCAAAAAATATTTTAACACAAGAATAATTAGAATAAAATTTTCTACAAAAAAGTTTATTCAAACTTTTTCGCTAGGATCAATATTTAAAAAGGGGACCTTAGAATTTATTTTCTCTCTTTAATATCGTTTTTAATATTGATCCTAGCGAAAAAGTTCGAATGACCTTTTTTGTAGGAAATTTTATGTAAATTATTCATGTACTAAAAATTTTTTTGCTATTGGCCTTCGTTTACGAGTTATTTACGAATGACTAAAAAAGGGGACCTAAGTATTTATTTTCTCCCTTCAATATTTTTTTTAATATTGATGGTACCGAAAAACAGTAGTACTTATTTTATAAGAAATCTGAAACAGATTATTTACGTAAAAGATATTTTTTTGCTGTGGGCTACCGTTTACGAGTTATTTACGAAAAACAAGAAAAATAAACGATTGTAGAACAAATTATAAGTAACTTTCCCACATTCATAATATTTTGTATTGAGATCACTCTGACCCACGCTTAATATTATTTTTTATCTCCCATTTATCAACAGTTTTGTATATTAAACTATATATTTTCTTAAACGTAATAAGTGTAGCTTTACGACTGTATATTTTGTTTTCAGATTCCTGCTACACTTTAAAAAAAAATTGGTAATTATGAAAAAATCAAAAATACGTTTTTTAGTCTTTTCTACTTTATGCTTTTTTTTGTTAGAAAGTGAATTGTTTTTGTTCCAAAACTAGATTCCTCATCCTTAATTTATCCGAAAATGATATATTACATTCCCTAATAGGTATAGTTTTAGAAAAATGTTGCTCCAAGTGAAGCGCGGCAGCGTCGAACTTTCCCCCTCCCCCCTCACTAAATGAGAGATGGCTCTCGACGGCTCCCGGTCTGTATCTGCTCAAGACCAGCTAAGAATCAACTGTGCCAAGTTTCAGCGCATAGTCTCAAAGTGGAAGGTCCCCATACAACGGTGTGCAGTAACAAAGCAGCTAATAGTCTTTCATGTTCATATCATGTTTCACATACATAGTTGCTTTATGCATGGAGTAAATAAGTATAATTTCCAGTGTTGACGATTTTGTAGTTACTTTCATTTCTTTAAAATATGCCACAAAACTTTCTAAGAAACTGTAAGCCACTTTCCTTAGTTTCTCAAATAATAAAATTGCCATAAGCAACCATATACATACTTCGTCTTTGACTTGGCGGCAGAGCTAGGTAGCAAGTTATTTAAAATCAATTCTGCTTACGCTCCCAATTCCAACTCCTACGATTACAATTAATATTAATTTCATTATTTCGTCGGAAATCATATTAAAGTAAAAAAATCAACAACGCACCATAAATCCAATAAAACAGAAATACAGAATGAATGAAAACTTTCCAACTTTGCCTCCATAACAATAAAAAAAAAATAACTACGCGTGTTTGAGTAGACCTTCTTACCGCTAACGTTTAGATGAAATATTTTATATGTTTTTATTTGTGTAGTTAAATTTATAATTTAAAATTATAGAATTTGGTTAATAATGTATTATTTATTATGTTCATGTTGATTTTACACAAATAAAACTGCAAATTATAGCAAACATTGTTTTTTTTTTATAGGCGTAGTGGCAGAGTGTCACTGTGTCATTACGAACCATAAAGTGGTAACAGACTATCGCACCACACCAAGGTCATTGTGCGACGCACCGATAAGTAAGAGCGAGAAAGAGATATCGCTTTCTGTGTGTTACGGCCAATAAAGCAAATACTGCCTCTAGTTTTTTTTTTATGGATGAATGCCACGATGCTGAGCGGCTACCGCGAAAACCGAAATTGTCAAATTGCGGGGAACTTTCTCTTTTACTCCAATGAAGGCGTAATTAGAGTGACAGAGAAAAATCTCCGCAATTTGCGAACTTCAATTTTTGCGGTTATCCTGTATGACAAATATTTGTGAAATGGAAATTAAAAAAAGCGGCCAAGTGCGAGTAGGACTCGCCCATGAAGGGTTCCGTAACAGCAAGTAACATAATAAAATTGTGGTTTACAATTTATCACGTAGTAATAAAAAACTACTTACTAGATCTCGTTCAAACCACATACATTTTACCACTTTGGAAGTGTCTCTCGCGCTAACTATTTAGTTTAGAACAAAATTATATCAGAAACCTCAATATCATTTTTGAAGACCTATCCATAGATACCCCACACGTATGGGTTTGATGAGAAAACAATTTTTGAGTTTCAGTTCTAAGTATGGGGAACCCCCAAAACTTAAATAATAATAATAATTATTGTTTTTTTTTCTATTTGTGTGTGAAAATCTTAATGCAGTTCACAGAATACATCTACTTACCAAGTTTCAACAGTATAGTTCTTATAGTTTCGGAAAAAAGTGACTGTGACATACGGACGGACAGACAGACAGACAGACATGACGAATCCATAACGGTTCCGTTTTTTGCCATTTGGCTACGGAACCCTAAAAAGAGGACTTTGCCGGCCTTAGCCTAGCTGCACCTGAAGGCCTACCGCGAACCACGTTCGATGAGTTGCCTCTCTGTCGCATTTGTGAATTCGTACGTAAGTGTGACAGGGAGGCAACACCTCAAACGTGGTTCGCGGTAGGCCTCCTGAAACGTTATACTTCGCAGCCTCGCTTAGGGAACATAACATCAATATTTCATTGCATGTTTGAGAAAAGAACTATTACGTGTGTACAAGGTATTTTTTGGCAATTTTCTTAAATAACTTCTATTATAAAATAAATACATTTAATATATGTACTTAAAATGCGCTCTTTCATTGGGTGTATATAAATATAGTTTGAAAAACTTTATTTTTTAACTTTCTCATTTACCGCCCAAAAGTGGCCCCCCAATGCCCCCATGTTTAAAATTCATTTCTTTACGTTACACGTCCGTCCGTCTTTGGGTCACTAATTTACATATGTGTACCAAATTTCAACTTAATTGGTCCAGTAGTTTCCGAGAAAATAGTCTGTGACAGACGGACAGACAGACAGACGCACGAGTGATCCTATAAGTGTTTCGTTTTTTCCTTTTGAGGTACGGAACCCTAAAAACATCGTTATAAAGAGTTAGACTGGTTTTTCCTACATACGTATAACTAATTCTGAAAGATAATCTTATAGATTCATACCAGGTAAATGTAGTGAAGTGAGTGATGCATTCTTGAAATGTTTATCACAAATGATCCTCTTCTTATGGTACTCATAATCCGAAGACTATTCCAACTTGCCACCAACAAGTGTGACCCAAGATTTGAATTCTTCTGGATACTTGTCAGGATTTGGAAAGCGATGGGTTATTGTTCCTGAAAAAATAAATTCACTCTCCTTGTATTATGTTTGCCTGATACATGTAAGATAATGTTAAAATAAGTAGGTATGACACATATTTTTATACCATGTCTGGAGTATCTAGATATGGGATTTTAAACTATACATATGCATAGATATGAGAAGATTCTTATAGTTTATTTTATAGTTAATTAATAATATTTAAATGATAAGTTTTAAGATGTATTCTAATAAGTAATTGTTCATTTTTATTTGTATTAGGTATAGGTTAGATTCAGTAATTGCTATGCCCTTGTAGGGCTCATGTTTGAAACAACTCATTTGTTATTTAATACCTATATGTACAACATGAATGCAAATAAAGAACTTGAACTTGTATGTATTAGGTACCATAATTCGTGAAAATGAACTTACCAGTGTTTTTACAGCAGCACATAGTCTAAGCATTGTAGCAGATTTATCGATAGTGGCCTGCCTTATCAAAAGTTACTAGTACTTAGGTACCTACCACAAAATAAATTTACTGTAAAATAGCGTCCATATCGCACAAAATAACACAGCACACAGCGAATGCTCAACGACGAGGCGGACCAACACAGAGGTACAACTCAACGCACTTTCGAGGTTTTCATAACAGGGCATGTGTTTTAATTCGGGCTATAATCTAATTTCTTTCAGAACCGTAATGAAGGAAATGGCTGAACCATCACTAAAATATTTCAAATTTACCCTCTTCCAGTGACAGCAAAAAAATTGCATGTCTTGGCGGATATGCAAGTGTTGCCAGCATAAAAAAACAGCATAATTAAATCAATTTATAACAAAATTCTTATTTTTTTTCAAAATTTATAGAAAATTATAATAATTACAAATATGAATTCGTACTTATTTTAATTTAAATATTAATGCCACTAAAATTATATACATTTTATAGTGACATCTGGTGAAGTAGTTTGTGTAATCGGAAGTCAGCTAATTTTGTCAGAAGCAAGATATAGAAGTCGCCTGCATCTTTACTGACGTTAACTACATTTGAAGTGTCCCCCCCCTGGTTATAGCTATAAAATGCATTTAATCCTTTGTACGCTTTACTAACGCGAACGCGAGCTAATGTACCTAAACAAACCTTACTTAAAATTGTGAAGGTTACTTTGAGAGCTTAAGCCATAACATAACACTCATGTGGGCACGCCTGGTTATGACGCTTTTTGGTGCTCTTGGCGTTCAAATGGTTAATATAGAAATGCCACAGAACCTTATCAATTATATTTGTAAAGGTGCAGGCTCATTCTGCTTATATTCATGTTTAGCTATCATCAAGTGACCTTAATTGTAGTCATTAATTTCTATATATGCAGTAAGAGTAATTTACCTTATCTGGTGCCTACTAGTAGGCATAAGCTTGATTGGTTCTGAACGCTAAAGTGGTTTAATTTATGTAAACCATTCATAGCATTGCTTAATTCTGAATATTCAGTTTCCTCTTTCCAGTGTGTAATTTATTAAGAATAAGGTACTTAATTCGAAACCTTAGCTCATCGCATGTGTTTTTAACCAAAGCGCAAATTTGTGTGTTAGTGATCATACATTATTTGCAATAACTGTGCGGACCATGGGGTCCCCGACCTTTTGCCGGCCACCCGTGGGCCCAAAGCCAACAGCGCAGAGGCCCTTTAAGAGAGACCCATTTCATCCAATGCTAGAGTCAACACTTTGTCGAATCTATTTGATATTTATAAGTATACATAATGAACTAAGGATAATTGTAACTTTTTGATATCAAATATACGCCGAATTGTCAATTATTTTATATTTTGAAATACATATAATATTACTGGATTTGGATCAGTGTGCTTTTGAATACTATATCTCTGGCCTACTATATAAGCTAGTCTATTAGCATCCCGCCTCCTGGAAGGCAGTCTACAGACTTTTTAGATATATATTCACAGTGGGGCTAAGTGTGTGGACCTAGTTTTCCGACACTTGACTGCATGAGATTATAGTGAACATTTTTTCAGGTCTCGGGCAAGAAGGGTACCTAGATAGGTTGAGGTCCTTAACTTGTGGATTTGGTAAGAGCAAGACACAGGCGGGGTGTAAATTAATTAATCCACCATGTTTCAAGAGATTCATGTGCATTGATGCCTTCAGGTTACGCTGTACAGACAGACTAACACTTTGGCAGAGTTTTGCCAACATATAATAAATGACTGCATTTGTTTGGGTGTACATGTTCAACACCAAAGACATATTTATATATTTCAATCTATTTTTGAAAGTTTGGCGTTTCAAAATAGCTTCGCCTTTTCGCAAGGCGTGCTCCTGTTTCTCTATTTTATTGTGCAAGCGAACAGTATCACAATGCTATAATTTTGTATAAATTGAGAACTAGAGGGTCATGCCCTAGGCGTGACCGCCCAGAAGTTGTGCTAGAACCTTTCGTACAAGCCATTCAGTCACTGTTTTTAAAAACCTTTTGTAGTGGGTACATTCCACGTTCTTAAATTTGTTAAACGTGTAGTATCAAACTATGACAAGTCATGATAAGTGAATTAAGTGGTAACAGTATCTGGTCCGTGCATAGAAGCACTTGCCCTTGAGGTTAGGGCATGGGTAGTTTATAATAAACTTAATCCGTGCATGGGAGCACTTACGATACAGGTGGTTTAAAACTTCCAGGGTCACAATACAGACATAAGGGTGTAAAATACATAATTCATAAACGCCCGTTAGGCCAGTTTTGTATATTTTATTTCAAACATGCTTGTGCAGCACCGCCAGCACATAATAATTTCCCATACCATGGCAGTCAGGGATATAATAATTAAATAGGTAGGTAACCTTGGTCATATCGTGTACATAGGTAGGTACCACAGACTACAAAGAGATCAGACCGCCAACTCGGGAACAAAGACTATGTACGTTAGACAAGTATATTTTATCTGTACTCCTAGTCATGTATGACGTTTCTTTTTTTTAAATTTTGAATTGATGCGTAGCAAAGGACGTAACGTATACAGCCAACCTTGCGTGACCAGCCCCCCCCCCCGCCCCTCCTCCTTAGGAAATTAATACTTATAATTGATATAGTTCCCGGCATTTAAATTGAACACCGACTTATACAGTAAAATTGAGTCAGTGTTCAATTTAAATGCCGGGAACTACACTTGTCGCAATAATTTAAATAAAACACAATTTTATTTATTAAACGATTTATTCCTCAGTCTTTTCTTATATTTTAAAAAAGCTTTCTGCTGCATCGCAGGCAAAGTGCGGTTTTTTATCCGCACAATATCCGTTCCTTTTAATATTTTATTAATGTTATTGCACCAATTTGTAATCGAGAACTTTACTGTCACGGAAATAAAATATGACAAAATTTCACGGTGTGTGGTACATTTAAAGAAACTAAATGGATTGTTGAACAAAATTTTTTCCATAATTTTGGCCGTCAGATTTAATTCATGGGCTCGGTGTTCCAAGAATCCGTTTGTTTCTTTAATAATTGTACCGAAACACCGAACAGCACCTCTGGATGGGTAAGTAAGGCGTTTCGTGGCGGCATCATACTCTCTTTGATGAATCCATTTGTGGATTGCGCCTTCTTTAGTAGTAAGGCTTTTTCTGCAACTGTCACATTGATTATTATATTTCTGCATTGTTTTTGTTACCACCCATCCAGCAGTGTACGCTCGCGAATGGAGAACATTTAGTTGCTCCCGTTGGGCCTCTTCTACAGTATCTTCTACATCTCCTACTTTGGGATGACCCGGCTCGACCCTAGCAGTTTCACTATCTTCAAATAATGATTTTAAATTAATTATTTGGTCTGCCGAGTCATCCTCACAATTATAAGCGTCACCATGAAACTTTATCATTCTAGTAATCAATAATGATTTAAAGGTGTTCTTGAAACTGTGGCAGTTGGGGTCGTTGTTCCTATAATTATAGGCCCTGACTTGGCCAAAGAAGTTTTCAATTGGATCTGAATTGAAGAACCTTGGGCGCATTATTGTCATATTTTTGCTCTTAAAAAACTGCCACAGCTTCATGAATGTTTTTACCGTGGCAATAAAGTTTTTTAAGGAAGGCACGGATTTCGGATTTCCCTTGGAATCTACATATTTAATTTTTTCCAGTTTCTCGATGCTCTCCGGCCAAAATTCATGGTGCTTAGATTTTTCTGTCACTGCACAGCGTAGCTCTTTTCCTTTCTTTTGTGAATAGGTTGCTGATCCGTTGATGCTATCAAACAATTTATCAAAGAACAAAACTGTTTCAGCAGTGTTTCTTAATGTTTCACTCACAGGTCTGCCGTCCGCATAGTGAGCTAAAAACAAGAAAATGACCATATTTGTTTATTTTATGCATAATAGATTTGTGAAGTTCAAGTAGGTACTTTATCATCAATAGTATTCACTATCTATACCTATTGTTCTATCTTCATAAATTTCATTTCATTCCCTGCAGCACTTTATAGCAACAGACAGACAAATATTTTCGCATATAATATAAGTAGGGATTCGTGTTCTGAGTCTTCTCGGTCTACCGGATATTAATCTAGATATGTACCTATATACCGGGTGTGGCCTGTAATATGAGCAAAAAATTAAACTGTAGGCTGTACTCCTCATACTGACCAACATTTGTTCAGCGACTTTAAAAAATAACTTGTGGTTTGATTTCTAATACACTTTAAAGTTTATTCTAAGACGCAATGTATTGCGAATTTTGTTATGTTTAAGGCGTGACAAGCAACGTCTATCACAATGATATGGCGCGGCGATGGCGTCCATTGAAGATAATATTTATTTTGTATGAAAAATAGGGAGTCAAAATACTTCATAATTTTTAAAAGTTGTTGAACAAAAGTGTCACCGTTTAAGGAGTAGAGTCTATGTTTTAATTATTTGCTCATGTTACAGGCCACACCCAGTATAACTATATTTTTACTCTTGCATTCTACAAATGGGTACCTAACTATTTATGTTAGTGAAAAGGAGAAAAATTAATTACTTACAGAAGTTGGCTGTGTAAGATAGAGCCGAAGACAGTGTGTAACTAAATACTTTTACACAGTTCTTGACCTGAAAAGAAATATATATTTCAGTACTCAATATGTAATATATCGTTAATATATTAAAATACCAATAACCAAACTATATTTTAGCGGATAAAATGCAGCAATGTGAATGTAGTATAAATTACTTGAGTATTAGGATATAAAATCATTAAAATATTCCAACTGGTCATAACATTCTCAATGCATCTATAGGCTGATTATAAGGACGGAACCATTTACTACAGTACATAGGTAAAGCATATGCTAGTTGATTGTATAAGAAAATCTTTAGTTATACTAGATTTCACACATTGAGAGGGTATCGACTGTCAAGTGAGTCAGTGACGCCCTCATTATTGTGTTTTCTAATAAACCAATCCATTTGTCTATAATCCAGTAAGTGTAAGTATATATATTAAAATTGTAGCCCTATTGATTTCACCAACTTTTGTTCATTATAATCATTATTGTCTCATAGCTTTATTTTGCTACATCATCTAAATGGCAAATGGTGGCCACTTTTTTCCGTTCAAGTGATGAAGTCAAAAGTAAGTAACATATAAAACTATATCACAGATTAATTATTGTGGGATAAGTAGGACAACACTAATATATACTTATTTATACAGAAATTAATTGGTTTATTAGAAAACACAAACCCCCTAATGAGGGCGTCACTTGACGCTCTGCGCAGTCTTAGTAAAAATCGGCACCAACCTTCATCTTTTTAATTTTTTCAGGTATCACATGCTGGTCATTTAACTTATGCAGCATTCTTGTTTCCATATTATTGCAGTCCGTTTCGTATACATCCACGATGTCTCTCCATGTGGATAATTTTCCTTCAAAGGAAATGTCTTTATTCAAAAAATTATTTCTCAATCCTTTAATAAGATGAGGAGGGTCGAATATAACCATCAGTTTGACTTCGTTTATTGTTACTGTGCCATCTAAAAAAAACACAGAAAATTAAAAAAACACTTCAAATATCACACCTTTGAAATATCTTATTCTATTTTCGAGTTACAACTGTTTTACGATGGCTTTGCAATGATCTGCCCCGCGCTATGGTAAAAAAAATTAAGCCTTGAAGAATTATTTAACATACATCAATTCAAAGTGTTATTAAACCTATAAGTACTACTAACCTGGTTCCTGATTTGTCAGTAATTGGTCACGCGCTGTGTCAGCCTTCAGGCAATTTAGAGCCGCTTGGAAAGCTGACCCTTGGTCGCAAATAAGGGATATCGGCTTTAACCCGCATCCTACAACCGCTGTGATAATATCCACGAGTATACTTTTTAATTCTGTGCCTTTAGTAGCGCCTTGGCAAAAATAAAAGGCTATTGGCTGCTGCCACTTGTGGACAGCTCCTCTCAACATAAACACGAGGGCATGATCAGCGAAATCATTTTTTCTCTCGCCAAGCTCTACTAACCCATTAATTTTATCTTTGTTTTTGTCATAAGACAAGCCAGCCTCTAAAGACATTTCGTCAAATATGACTGAACACAGTTTTTTTTTGTAGCTCCATTTTTCGGTCTGAAATTTAAATACATAGATAAGCGTTAAAAACATTTAACTAAATGTATATATATAAATAAAACTAAATTATATCTAAGATCCCTTAATAAATCTAAAATTCAACACAATATGAAACTACTAAATAAACCGCCAGTGAAAAGGTACCTATCACACTTGCTGCGTTCAATTTCGATGGACAGCCAAGAATGACTCACAGCGCGGGTCAAGGTCCCTTTTAAATTACAATTATTACTAGTGGCTCTGTGAGCTGTAGACCTCGCGAGCAGAGCTTGAAATAACATGGTGCTAAGAGCTTTAAATACACCGTGTTTTTTTTTATTTCCGTTAATTTCAAGGGTGCATTCCTGAGCTTAAATCAAGTAACTTTCTCAAAGACACCGATGTTCTAATTAAGTCCATTTCGGAGATAATCCATAATTTATTTTTTTACTATAAGGCCTCTACAAGCGTGTACACTTGCCTTAGGGCCGGCTTACATATTGATTAGTGTTTAGAATGAGTTCATACATTTGCTACTAAACTTAAGTACAATCTCGGTCGATTGAGGTACGAAATGACATTGATATGTCACAGATTTCAATTGTTTGGTTGAGTTAAATGTAATGCCCGTGTTACAACAACGCTATATGCTACATTTAATTACTTTTTAAACAAAAAAAAAAACAAAAAAGAAAACAAAAAAAAAATTTTTTTTTTGAAAATTAACTATGCCATTTAGTTCTTATAAACGTACTTAACTATACCCCGAAGTTAACGGAATTCAATAAAAACACGGTGTATAGTAAATTAAAGAAAAACAATACGAAATTTATGTGTAAAAAAATACAAAAAGTTATAATATCCCAGCATACAATTACTGGGGATCGAACCCAGACCCTCTGTACAAACAGAAAAAGCGAACGTTTACAAACTGAGCCAAATAGTTCTTAGATGGGTTGACGAAATTTAGCTACTCCTTCTCAAATTAAAATTAGTTAAAATTAAATATCTAAATACCGACTAAACCAGCGATAATTTTTTTCTGCATTTTTTGCTATTAACTCTGTAAACATGTTTCAAAAAGAAAAAAGTCTTATGATATCGATACGACTATTTGTTTAGGCGCCAGGTATCACGACTCCGCCATTTTTAAAAATTTCTAAAAACCGGATTGACAAAAAAAATGTATTTAGTCATAAAATTCGGTCACAAAATTTCACGAGAATCGGTTAAGAATTGCGACCTGTAGAGGAGAACATCCGGACATACGAAAGCAAAATGCCCGAGTCAAAACGTAGACCTTCGCTTCGCTTCGGTCAACAATGAAACTCTATAATTTTCAACAAAATGAAAACAATATTCCTTTTATTAAAATATATTTAAAACCGGGTCCAACGCGATTTTTTTTTACTAGGACATCAGTTAGCTGCGACCACGACCACTGAAACCTGTGTCGAAACGTCGGAAATTAAGGTTACACAATAAATTCGCGTAAGACCAGGTCTTAACTGTTTTAATATGTGATCAAAATACGAAAGTTCAAATTTAATATGCCTTTTTTGCTTTAGTTTTTTTTTTACAATCTTCGCAATGTATTTTTTATTAAAAATTATGATTTCATGATATTGTTTAACTCAGTTATCAATTACTTAATGTAGATCCTAAGATTTTATGACGTAGATACATACCTCTCTTCTTATTACTTCAAATACTTGAGGACAAATCCCAGACTCGATCTTAAGTCCTGCAACCATTTTATTTAGAGTCGATCGCGACGGCAGGATAAAAATTTTGTGCAGGAACCTATAGCACTTAGGGCTTTGTTTCATTATCGACAGTGCTATTAGTTTTTCTTCCAATGAAAATCGACGCCCTTTCTTATTTTTATTGCAAAGGTTGATTTGCATTTTCAAAATAGTTTTCGCATACGGATTCATGTCTTTTGTCAATTCTTGAAAGGATTTCTCTTTGTTGAATTTCAAGGCCCTCTTAGCCCTGTGGTAAAAATCTGCCTGACGTTTAGATTTTTTATATTCGTCGTATATCATTCGGCCCGTTGGTGTCAGGTTCATTAATTTCCCAATCAATCGTTTCCTCTGCTTCTGTGGCCTTTTCGCACTTTGAACTTTAACTTCAACAACACCTGAAAAATATAAGCATTTAATTTAATTTAGGAAATTTTTATGTGGACACTTACTAGTGTCCGACCGAAGGTTCGGTTTCGGTTTCGGTTTCGGCCAGTTTCGGCCAAAAAATCATGTTTCGGCTGTAGTTTCGGTTTCGGCCAAAAAACGGCCGAACCTTTCGGCCGGGCCGAAACTTACGAAATGGTACTTCGTACTATGAAACTAAACTATGTGACAAAGACCAAAAGTTGGGGAATAAGTAGGACAACAATATTAATATGTACCTACATAATATACTGATTCATGTATAGGTACAGTAATTAATTGGTTTATTATCAAAACAATTCTACTAATGAGGGCGCCACTAGACGCAGTCTTAAGAGGCTGTTAATACCTATAGCACGCACACTGTCTAATTGTATCGGAGTAAATGAAATAGCACTGTCGCATGTTACTGGGCCTGGGCAAAGGAATAATAAGAAAACTCATCATCTTCCTCGCGTAATCCCGGAATTTTTGCCACGGCTCATGGGAGCCTGGGGTCCAATTGACAACTAATCCCAAGAATTGGCGTAGGCACTAGTTTTTACGAAAGCGACTGCCATCAGACTGACCTTCGAACCCAGAGAGTAAACTAGGCCTTATCGGGACTAGTAGTAGTACGTAAGAGTTTACTACTACTACTAGTACTACTACTACTACTAGTCCGGCTTCCTCACGATGTTTTTCCTTCACCGAAAAGCAAATAGTAAATATCAAATGATATTTCGTATACCTATAAGTTCCGAAAAACTCATTGGTACGAGCCGGGGTTTATACCTGCGACCTTCGGATTGAAAGTCGCACGCTCTTACCGCTAGGCCACCAGCGCTCAAGGAAATATCTCGCTTTTTAATACAATGGACGTTGGTTGGAGTTTGTGCTCAACTACTTATCCTGAACCCTGAAGCACGGCTTTGACTTCGCATGAAAGTTCGCCTCACTGGGGTACTTCGGACTTTTAGGCCCAGGTGAAGATCGGTACCCGGCCTTGCGATATTTTAACAAAAAATTTCGCGCTCGCTGCGCTCGCGTTTTTGTTTTGGTTGACCCTGTATCTACATGTTTACTTGACTGGTGAATGAATAGAGTTAGACTAAGAAAATTCTGCAATTATTTTGATAGCATACGCAGTGCAACTAGTGCAAATGTTATTTATACGTAATAATTTCATAGAAGTTTTGACGTTTATAATAACACTTGCACTGCGTGTGTTGTCAAAATCGTTGCAGAATCATCTTGGTCTAACTCTAGTAATTTTCTTAAAAAACTGCTAAAGTAACGTCAATTTCAAGGACATTGGGTGTTGACAGCTCCATAATATGTGTGTAAAAGCGGTTTTATGACATTTTTTTAACGATTTTAACAAGTCTACAAAAGGTTCGGTTTCGGTTTCGGTTTCGGTTTCGGCCGAAACTAGAGCCAAAGCCGAACATTCGGTTTCGGTTTCGGTTTCGGCAAAAAAACATGTTTCGGTCGGACACTAACACTTACTTAATCCAAAATCCTTCCTAAATCGTAAAGAACCGTATTCCGGATAGTATGGGTTCTGGGCCATGTCGCGTCCCGAAGTAACTTATATATCATTAGATATAGTGCATAGCCTATATCGAAATGCTAGGAACACAATTTTTGGCTCCGTAACTTTGTTTAGACTAGTTGGGAGGTGAACATATCAAAAGTCCCCGGCTGTAGCCCCGGTGCTGGGGGGTAGAGGGGGGTAAGCAGGTCTAATTTTTCGGTTTTTCACTGATATCTTGGAAACTTTGCGTCTTAGCGACATCCCCCCCCAAACAAATGATACCAAACACGGCCTATCAGCTTCACTAATGTAGATATCAAGATAAAATTGAAAGCCCTAAAATAAACTTTCAAGAGCGGATATCTCAAAAACTATTTAAGATATCGAAAAACTTGACTTAATAAAACTTGTAAAAAGAATTATCAGCTTTTAGTTTGTCTTAGTAGTCATGTCGCTAAGACGCAAAGTTTCCAAGATATAAGTGAAAAACCGAAAAATGAGACCTTCTTTTCCCCCTCTACCCCCAGCACCGGGGCTACGGCCGGGGACTTTTGATATGTTCACCTCCTAACTAGTCCAAACAAAGTTACGGAGTCAAAAATTGTGTTCCTAGCATTTCCCTCTATACCTTCTTATTGCTTGGCCTATGTAATTTATCTGTAAAATATTGAAACATTGTATTCATACTTTTCAAATGACAGATTCAGTTTTTTTTTAACATTTTAAAATGTTTGACTTTGGCCATAATTCAATTTAAATGGAAATCGTTACCGCCGCGCGCTACAAATTATTATTCACAAAAAATATATGAGTGCCTATTATAAAGTGATACTTTTTAGAATGAGGAATAAATGAGCTAAATTGTCCAATATTTTATTTAGTATAAATCACTACACTGTGATTGTAAAGGCCAAAATTGTCCTAAAAATACATATAATATTCATTTTTTGTGCAAAATTCAGTTTATTTGTATGAAAAGGTATAACGATTATTTCAAAAATGAATTCCTCGTCTCTAAATTATACAAAAATGATATATAACTTGCCCTTATTGCTAATAAAATGAAGAAATATAGCATAGATTAGACCTGGGGAGCCGACTATTTCCCCTCTCCCCTTCTTTTGGGTATACGGTATGATTTCGTTGCTACCGGGCCAAATTAGCGCATTCTCCTTCTTCCTCGCGTTATCCCGGCATTTTGCCACGGCTCATGGGAGCCTGGGGTCCGCTTGACAACTAATCCCATGATTTGACGTAGGCACTAGTTTTTACGAAAGCGACTGCCATCTGACCTTCCAACCCAGAGGGGAAACTAGGCCTTATTGGGATTAGTCCGGTTTCCTCACGATGTTTTTCCTTCACCGAAAAGCGACTGGCAAATATCAAATGATATTTCGTACATAAGTTCCGAAATACTCATTAAAAAAAATTAACCAAATTAGCCCATTATTTGGTAATAAGAGTATGCAAGGCATCTAACACAATAATAAAACGTCTATGAACAGAAATGGGAGACATATTTTATAAGATTTGACAATATCCTTGAAGAATCTTCAGACATAAACGGCAATTAAGCCACCAGTGTTGGGTTGCCTATAATCATATGCCCACTTTGATTAACAATGAAACTATATTTCCGTGAATGTACTCGTAAACCCCTATCCGTTAGTATGCGATTCATTAATGGACGCACCATGGCCCAAATCGGGACACGGTTCTTTGTAACTGCGTTTAGTAAGACTCTGACTGCACTAACTAGAACCATTTGTTTAGTTAGGATGCCAGTTAGGACGATTGAATTAGTGTGTAAAGCGTTTTTATATGTTTTCCGAGCAAAACTCAATCTCCCAGGTACTTTATACTTAATTGTACTACAATGTACAAATTGCGGCTAAAATATCAAATATAAATATTGTCAAGGTAAATACTAACTTTGAACTTGAGACTGTTCCCTTGGTGAATTGGTAGAGGTAACCTCCTCAACCGCAACACATTCTGGAATATTTGCTTCTGGCAAAATCTGCTGCTCTTCAGCATTTGATTGTTTGATTGCAGCTTCAGCAGTTGTTACAAAGACTGCTGAAACAGAAATAACAATTATGAAACAATCAGTCTCACACATATGGATCATGCCTCAGTTCTAGCAGGCTCGCACGGGGCATACTCTAGTTAGACTTACACATGATGATCGTTATTCAAGAATTTCGAGACCTGAACAGGTAAAACTTAGTTTCATTAAAATTACTAGTTACACAAATTGACTTCTGAAATTATTAAATTTCCATTCACTTAGTATGGAAAATGGTAACGAAATAGGAATATAAACCTTGGGGCTTTTTTTCTCCTATTAGAACAGAGAGACTTCGTGATTCTGAGCACTTAAAATAGAATGACACATTTATTTGATTTGATTTTTCATTACTCAGTGACTATCATCATATTCATAACGCGAAAGACAGAGTGAGATAACCCTATAATGGGCATAAGAGTGTTAGAAATTGTGTAAAATTGAACTCTATCACATTGTAATAAAGTTTCAAATGATAGTGGGGAATAGGTATATTGCCTTTGCTTTAAAAATGATTAAGTTTAAGTACTATTTTATGTAAACACTGTCATTGCCATACAATAACATAAAATATTGCCATTGCTTTAAAAATGATTAAGTACTATTATATGTACTGTCACTGCCATACAATAACACAAAATAAGTTTTTGGCCAAAATTTCATTTTTGGTACAAGCTTTTATCGCCGACTGTACTTTTTTTTCCACAAGCAACGAATACTCATCGAGACAATTCTAAGAACCCCAAACACAATTAGGTTTCGTTGTTTTATCACGGAGTTCCTATGGCCACCTCCGGTCTCCATCATCAGATCACCTCGATGACACCATAATATTGCATTGTCACCCGACTTACATATGTATGTAAAATTTCAGCTCAATCGGAAACCGGTAAGTGGATCAAATTTAACTTGCAAGATTTGATTACACACAGACAACGGTCAGGTGAAAGTAAATAAAAGCTTGTAAAAATGATAAGAATTCACTAACCTTCATTGTGTGACTGTACACTAGGTGAAATACAAGCTGTAACCTTCTCAGCTACAACAAGTTCTGTAATAAAGCTGCTGCATAGTTCGGGCATGGTCTCCTTTTCAATGTCTGAAGTTGTCGGGACAGGTTCTGTGGCTATAGAAACGGCTGTAACATAAAATAGCACTTTAATTTTTTTTTATAAGATTTACTAATAACTTGTGATAATATTAAAATACATAGGAAATAGTGTCATATTCATTTATTTAGCTTACCCATAGTCTGTTTTGGTGTATGGCCCACTGCGGTTGATTTAACCCCCGATGTGGATGGAATGGCAGGAGACGCTAAAACAGAAATACATAATAAACACATTAAAACCGTTGAAAATTATTGTTAATAAGGGCTTATAATTATTATAAAATATCTTCCAAAGGACCTACACAGTGCACATTGCTACAAATTTGTTATGGGTAGTTACGGAAATACTTCTATGGGATAACTTTGGCTTTTCTTATATACATGCGTAATTAAAATGTACGTATATTGGTAAGGCATGTAGGTCCTTCCTCTGACAGTTTTGTTTCCTTATTGGAAATATTACTGTGGTAGGGTAGAGTGGTAAAATAAATTCATTGCCTTCCAAAACGGAGTTATTTAGAAAAAGTATATTTGAAATGGCGCCAAATTTTTTAATAAAATTCCTATTGAACTAAGAAATACAGATGACATGATTAGTTTCAAAAGTAAGTTATTTAAATTTTTAGATAACAAAGCATATTATGTATAAATAGATTTTAATTAACTTTTAAATGATAATTTTGGATGATAAATATTTAATAACATATAATTATAGTGTATGTGAATTTTTGTTAGATGATTTTGATAATTAATGGTAACTGCGCACAGCATGCAGTCACAGTCCATAAATGAAAAATTGTATGCCTTACGGCACAACATAGTGATACAGTGATGTATATGGGACCTGTACTTATGTTTGACAAATAAATACTTTTGACTTTTTTTTACTTTTGTGGTGATATTTTATAAAAAAAAATATTGCCCATGGAAACACTAGCCATGCCTGACCTTAATACAAGAAATTGATTCTTTACATTGCTTGCAGATCTAAGTACCATTAATGAAATATATATGTGCATAATAATATTAATAATGTCTTTGATAAGAAGGCATTAATTTGCACCTAAAATGTAATTGAGTATCTATCATGGCTATCATGCATTTCAGAAAAATTAAACAAACCTTTTTGAGGCACTTGTTGACAGTATGTGTGGTCGTCATGTGATTTACGAACATATGCATGTTCTTTCAGCGGATCCATGTTTTCTAAAATTGATAACAAAATATTATTTTTAAATAACTAAAGTGAAATGTGGTATTATTTATCTACAAATTCTGCATGGTGTTTTTTTAGGATTGGGAAATTTCTATATAAATAAAATAATTAATAAAAGACTGCAACACTTGCCAATGATATCTTTACCCAAAGAAGTACAAAAATGCTAAGCTAAAATTAACACACAAGTGTTAAGATATTAATATCGATCGCATGAAATAATTATCTTACTAGAAACATATGCTCTTATTACAGGAATAAACAAACACTTTGTATTACCTACACATAATAAAATCACCATGCCGTGATTCATGAGTCATCAATTGCATAGAAGTTTATGACATTATCTTTTATGGTCGTAAATGATACGAATTAGATTAGACTGATTTATTATATCACTTCTTATCATTTTCTACACTTACCGGCATTTTCATGAGATGGGATCCCACTGTTAATCTCATCTTGACTGAATAACGAAGGATAAGCCTTCGCGTTGAGACGCCGTGTCGATGCCGAAACAAACCGCTGTTCGAAGTGTTTCTCACAAATAAAAGCTTTTCGAACTTGCTCCGGCGACATATTTCCAAAACCATTTGTTTCCAAACACTTCAACCACATAATGAGTCTTTTCTCAGTACTAGGAAAACGGTACAAAGTAAAAGCGTCCTTTCGCAGAGTTTTACACACACAGCACTGATAATACATTTTGCACAATGCATAAATGCTTGCAGAACTGGGTGATGGATGAATCACAAATAAAGCGGAGAGGATAAGTACAAGAACTTCACTCGATCAACACTTTATTGCAATTGAAAATAATTTAAACTGTTCAAAGTTTTCAACAAACATGGGCGACAACCACTGACAACTGACGTTTAGGCGACGATCGGCCAATCAGAGCGCGGCAAGTTGTCAGTATCATCTAAAAGCAACATGGCGCTATCGTACACATTCCGTTGTACGTAGATTAACAGCCGTGTGGCCTACTCGCTCGCTTGTGTTATAACCATATCATTTATATTTCTGTGAATATGTGTGACATGCCTTGCGCAGGCTTACATAGGTTATAATATCATCATCAATAACTTGACGTCAGTTTGTGAACGAATCAAAGATTCTTTGGCACACCTTACGCAGGTGGAAACATGGCAGCCTTGCGCAGGCTTAGATAGGTACATAATATATTGGTTTTATCACAAATAACATGACGTTAGTTTGTGAACGAATAAAAGATTCTCTTAGGCACACTTCACGCAGGTGGAACCATAACAGACGTAGGTTTAAGAATATCATTCAAATCAAATACCCTGTGGGTAATATTCCCTTAGTTGCGGGTTCCTTGCTCGACAAGGTGAAAGGCTTTAAGAAGTCTTTAACAGGCACTTTTAGAGAGTGTCATTCACGGTGACGCGCAGATTTGCCAAAACTAAACTTTAACTCTACAGTTAACTAATATAATTTGACAATATGAACCAAACCATGCGTCTTCGTCAATGAATCAATCTAAAGATTCCCGTATCGTTAATGCCTTCCAAATCACAGGCTTCCGATTTTATTTGAAACGTTTACAAGTGTACTAATTATGTAGGTAGGTAGGTAGGCTTAAGAATTGACCCTCTCGTATGTAGTTACGTATAGAATTAATAATCACATTATTCAAATCCAAAATAACACAAGCACATATAGCAACTACATGCAAGAGTTCTTTCCTTAACCTTTTTAGGCTGTAAGTACCTGCTAAGTTATTTATTTAAGTAGGTACCTACCTACATTTTAACCTTTTTTTTTTTTTTTTTTAATCAAAGATCTAGTTGGAGAGATATAAGTTGGTAGATAAAGAGTGAAATACTTCACGATTTCGCATGTCATTCTTGCGCAGAGCCATGCTAATCTCTCTCTATGTCTAGTCAGATTTAAGTTTATGTACTGCCGAAGTACTCACTTTCCACAAAAATAAATGCAATGTTTGCGATGTAGGTTTGTTCGTTACCTTGTGTCCCTCAGAGCGGAAATAGAAGCCCCGCGAAGCGGGGCTTCGTCGACTCCTAAGCGGGTACACATTATTTATCAGCAAGTTTATTACCAAAAAATAAATTTTGCAATAAATATTATATTAACCCGGAACGGGATAAAAAGACAAATTGCTGATAGATACTTGGACAGATAAAACCTACACGTCTATAAGCTTCTACCTTCATACGTAGGTTCTACGTAACACGTATTAACTATCCGATCCTTTCGTATTCGAAAACACAAATCACTTGAAAACTGAAGGGTATGCCTCCACAGATCACCATTTAAGTATTATAATTTCAACCGTTATTATACACACACACACAAAGATTTAAACTAACAAGACTCTGAAGAGACTTAATGTAGGTATAAAATTAAATTATAATGGTGACACGTGCACGCTTTACCAGCTCGATGTGTTTTCTAACATGTGTTTTAGTATTTTCATTGGCATAGCCACGGTGCGCGCAAGCAGCCTTTGAAAACACTTGCACATCACTATTCCGGATCGTTTTTATTTGCTAGATAGTTTAACGGACAACTAAATTTAAATATTTATTTCGAACGGCAAAAGCCGTTAGAAACTGTTTTTCAATATAGTCAGCTAAACTGGGGTACAAATTCAAAAACTCACCAGCAGTTTAGCTTCACGACCTTCCAGATGGAAAAACAGCAAGCCAATGACTTGGAAATTTGTTTTGGCGGTAACTGTCAAACACCTGTCAAAACCAACTGCTCTGTGGTGGGAATGTGAGAGAGAGAGAGGGACGTATATGCTAGAAAAGGACAATACGACCGACAACACAATGTTGCCATTCTCAATATTATTCTTAGGTTTCGAATATCGGTACAGTTGTTTAATTGTCAGTAAAAAAAGGCGCGAAATTCAAATTTTCTATGGGACGATATCCCTTCGCGCCTGCATTTTTCAAATTTGCCGCCTTTTTCTACTGACAAGATCTGCTTGACCAAGTATAGATTCATGTCCCAACCCCTATCCCAAATTTTGTCTATGTCTTACTAGAGCACTCAAGAGAGAGACTACCGTGTGGGGTACCGTCAGGTGGGTACGGAACCCTGGGTCGTTTTAAAAACGCGTAAGTAATGTATAGTCTGTCAAGTAGTAGTATTTCCGTCAGTAGGAAAAAGCGGCAAATTCAAAAAATGTAGACGCGAAGGGATATCATCTCATAAAATTTGAACTTCGCGCCTTTCTCTACTGACAAAGTTGTTTAACCGGCTATACTTACTGTTCCTTGGTTTGTTATTATCAGTTATCTTGCGGTATGGCCAAGTAGTAGTATTTATTGCGTTGTGCGTTACATTCGTTTGTCATATTAAGGAAAGAGATGAAACTAATAAACATAAGACATAAGCAAACACTTCACAGGAAGAGTATAAAATCGTGTAAAAGCCGCTTTAAATTTAACAGACTTTGTAAACGCAACGTCGTTGACGTGACATGTCAAAAATCAATTTGCAGAGGGCGCTGTAAATTGCTCGGCCACGTAAGTCAGGGTCGTATTTTTCTTGACTTTATTGCTTTAATTACGTTATTTTACGCTCCCTTTTAATATGTGAAAACAGTGCAATAGTGTAAAAGTGCGTGTACAGTTTTCTGTCTCAATATTCCGTTCCGATCGCGGTAAGTGTTGATTTCCGTCTGGCAAACGTCTTCGCCCATCCGTCAGTCCAGCAGTGAATTAGCATGTTTAATGCAATATTGTCACTTATATCTCAATTTTAATATAACATGGACATGAAATGATTCCATACAAAGCATCTGTGAACGTGTGAGCAGTTAAGTTCGATGACTATGTCATAATATTGCCTTAACTTTTCTAGATTGAGGAACGATGTCCAATTTACCACCAAACCCGTATAGCAACTTGCCCGGGGCTCCGCCGTCGAACGCCAACATGGGGCTACAGCCACAGCTGTTCAATCAGATCCCTCCTCTCAGCCAGCTGCCTCCCGGCTATGGACAAAAACAGGACACAAACTCAAACACTCCACAACACCTGCCAACGATGCCCCAGAATAACTTCGCCCGACAAGCTCCAAATGTGAATCATTTCAATCAAAGTGGAAGCAATTCACCAGCATTCAACAGTTCAGGAATGATGCCACCTGTGCAAACTAGTTTAGGCTCGTCTCCAATAAGACCACCATTAAAACCGATGACTCCAACTGGATACCAGAATTCTCAGCATGTTCCTCTCTCGTCAGCCAGCCCACAAACAGTGTCTAATGCAAATCCTTCTCCTAATCCATATCCTCCTAACATTCCACCTCAACAAAGACAGATTAATGACAATGCACCTCCACTCATTGCCTCTAGTCAGTTCCAACCTGTCATGAATGGTCCAGGTCCACAAAGCCAGTACCCAGTGTTTTCGAGTGCACCACAAACAGTGTTACCACCTAATGTGAACAGTGCCTACAGACCTATACTTGGACCACAAATTCCAAAAGGAACGGGCTCTCCACTACCACCTGGCCCTCAAGCACCAGCCAGTCAAGCTAACATACCATTTTCTGGGCCTCTGCAACCAGGGCAGATGAGAAGCAGCCCATTAATATCTAGTCCTCCCTTGAGTAGTCCATCAACAAGTGCTCCAATCACAAATGCACCTACAGCGGCTCCATCAAATGTGCCTTTAGGAGTGAATGGACCATCAAGCCAACCAGCGAGACAACCACAAGGTCCACCTATATCTGTGTCTAGTGTGGGGCCACCAATGGCTCGTCCACCAAGTGGCCCACCATCTACAGGTGGGTCAGTTCATCCACCTGTTAGTGGTTCTCTTGGACCAGGCATGCCACCAAAACAGATGTTCCCAGGTCCTAATTTAAATGGACCTTCAGGACCAACACAACCTGCAAGACCACCTGGTTCTTTCCCTCCAGGTTCATTCCCAGCTCCTAATCAACCACCATTGCAAGGTCCTCCTTCTGGACCACAGAGCTTACCACCTATCAGTCTCCAAAGTTTACCACCTACAAGTCTACATCAGTCTGGTGTGCCTAAAATGCCACCTGGACCACCAGGACCTTTAAACATGCAGTCTGGACCAACTAGCATGCCCCCTGGTCCTTACAATATGCAACCAGGGCCCCCTAACATGCCTCCCGGGCCTTCAAACATGCAATCTAGGCCTCTGGGACCTCCAAATGTTCAACCTGGACTTCATAACATACCTCCAGGACCAAACATGCAAGCAAGACCTGGCATGCCCTCTGGGCCAATACAATCAGGAACCAATGTGCCACCGGGAATGCCGCCTATGCCTGTACCTCAAAGCACGCCTGGAGTCCCAGCAGGGCCACCTAAGAGCAACATGCAGAACAGATATCCACAAATGCCTCAGAGCAACTTAAACAACCAGCCAATGATGCCTCCGCAACCTAGTATGGCTCAACCTGGTATGAACAGACAGTATGCCCAACCACAATACAATGCTCAGCAGTATAATACCCAGGGTATAACGCAGCAGATGGGTCAGTTGAGCGTCACGAAACAAGGCTTTGACCAGCTCTGGGGTCACCAGATGATAGACTTGCTGCAGTGTACAAATATCTTGCCGGAGTACGCAGAGGAACCACCGGAGATACGGCTCGGCCACCAGTTTGCAGAGTCATCTAACTGCAGTCCAGAGTGAGTTTAGTTTCATAATTATTTTTGACCTTTCAGCGTGTGTTTCATAAAAAAATAAAAATAAAAGCCAGCCCAATTGATACGAAAAAAATGTAAGTATATTAATTTCAGTGTTGAAAATTTAATCCAGTTTCAATCCTTTTTTGATTATTTTATGCTAGCTTTGAAGAATCAACTTTCACCTACTGTTTAAACCCAACAAATTGCATGAACTGTAGTTTCGAAAAAAAAGAAACATACAATCTGTCTTTATTATCAATCACTCAGCTGGGTAAAAATGCGTTTAAAACTTTGCAAATAACTTTTCATGTGTTGACAATTTTACTTGCGTCTAAATCTAAATTAATAATAGGGTCTAAATATAAATTAGTGTTTCTTACACAAAATTTTTCTTTTTTTGGCCAATAAGGGCGGTTTGTTGATTAGCGTTTTTTTCGGCGCGTTTACGGTCCTTTCGGCGTTACCCGCGCTATATTTCGCTACATTTGGTATATAAATTATAAAATACGAACTTATAGGCGAGTATAAAACGCTACCTGAAACAGCACTAACTGAAATGTATCAATTTTCTTCTCTATTCATCTTACACGAGTCTAATGCTACTGATAACACGTTACCGAACGTAGTCACGTACAGATTAAAATTTTACATAAAACAGGAGATAACTCGGCCACATCTGCAACTGACATGCCCTCGTTTTAAGTGGCTACTAATTGTTTGGTCAATTTTCAAATCATCGTTATGGCGGTCGTTAAATGACCGTGATCTGCTTCCGAAATGTTGATTTAAAAAATAACTGACTTTAAATGGCTTCGTATCATTTCTGTAGAACTGTACTTACGCATTAAATGTTTTTACAGCTCTTTAAAATAAGTGACCTTGGGCTGTAGAGCATGCCTAAGAAATGGACAGACAGACTTACAAACAATGGAAAATTATAGTCTTTTAATTGTGTAACATGTTCGATGCAATGTGATAATGATTTATTCCAACTTCTTATTTTATTGTCTATCTGTGTGACAGTGGCGCCCGTTGAGCGGCTATTGGCCACATCAGAATTTGGTACCAGGTATACACTAAACATTGTAGCCAATCGGACCCCAGGCTCCCATGAGCCGTGCCAATAAGCTGGGACAAACGCGAGGAAAATGATGATGATGTTGGCTTCACTAATAGCCAGAGCAGATGATGTATGATTACCTAATCATCTATCATAAATTGCCCCCTAATTAATTTTTATGACTGAAGGTACAGTCCACATCAAAGATATGTTTATATTTTTCGCCTTATTACAGACGAGTAAGGCACAAAAGTGTAGACATGTCTGACGTCAATTGTACTTATAAAAAACAGGTATGAAATTGAAATATATAAAGTGTAGATATTAAGTTAAAGATGTTTGAATGAAGGAGTTTCAAACATTGTTAAAATTTACATCATGCTCATAATATCCAAAACACATGGTGTTTAATTTACCCAGGTGTTTAAAAATCCATACATCGTTAGTGTCCCGTCGTAAAGACAATAGTAGCGTGTTATCATATGAGAGTAGTAAAGATAAACTATGTGTGCTTTGTAATCTTTGATAACGATAAATCAGACAAGGTTAAAGGTTCTTCGAGTTAATATTTATTTTTTTTGCAGTTAAATAAGTGTCATTTTAACTTAAAGATTGGAAAACGTTAGAAAATCAATTACATATCGACTACCGTAGGCTCAAAGGGCTTAACGGACAAAACGCGATTTTTCAGGAGAGCCAAAAAACAGTTTAGTTTTGAGAAAAATAATAATAACCATTTTGTTTGTTTGAATAAACTGATGCCTGTATATGTCTTATTCTTAACTTTTTGAGCTCTTTTAAATCGATTGCTTGAACTTATAATACAATGCTTATTTACGAAAAAAGCATGTCCGTTACGCCAAAAACACGACTGTTTTTAAGAAAGGCGTCTCTTACGCCTCTTTTTGGTTTATCTTATTAGAAAAAGGGCGTAATGTACAAAAAACTTAAGAGCGCTCTTACAAGAAAAGTCGAAATAATGCAAAATTGATGATACTAGTCGACGAAATTCAGGACTTTGCGCTCATTATTAGAAACAATGAGTACGTGTTCCAGTAAAAGCGTCTTCTTATCTTTATAAATATCGTTGTAAATATTAGAAAAAGGACTTATTAAATTAGTAATGATTTTTTTTCTGATGGTCGTTTCCGAAAAACCCCGTGAAGCACTGAATGGCGAGCTCTTATTTGGAAATGTTGAGAATTTTACTCTGCTAAACCTGGCTATTTTGTATTACTAATACCCTGTACTTTAGGCATATCAAACCATATTTTTCCTACATATCTTTGAGAAAGAGAAAATCAAAGTAAAACGAACTCGATTTTCTCTCCGAAACAAGTGTCAATTCCTACGAAAATCTACTTAATATCGAAGTCATTTTCATACTCAAGCAATCTGCAACGTTTGCTTATACTGTTGGTATACATTAGTGTTTATGAAATTCTACTATAATTTTTTGGCAATTTTTTGAAAACTACTCTATATTACCGATGACGCGCGCTGCGCCAGCTCAGTGCCGCGGCAGAGCTTGTAGAGGCAGGACGTGTGTCGGTCGGCTCCGCACATTTTCAACGGCGACGACGAGGTTTTTTATCATTGTGTGCGGCGGGCGCCGTGTAAAACGCTATACTGTGTGCGTGTAAACCGCAACGAGAGACTTTGATCCTAGCACCGTTTTTATAGTATTATAATTTATAATGGTACAGTTTAATAAACTACCGGACAGGATTAAAAATATTTGAAACGACCTGACATTCTATATGTATTTATTTGACTCAAGATAGTTTGACTCAGGGTCTGATGATGGAGCCGGAAGGTGGTCACCGGTATCAATCAACCATGCAACTAAACCACTTCGTGTTTGGGCTCGTTTGATTCGGCTCAACAAGATCTTTGACACAAGATAGTACTCAGGGTCTGATGATGGAGCCGGAAGGTGGTCACCGGTACCAATCAACCATGCAACTAAACCACTTCGTGTTTGGGCTCGTTTGATTCGGCTCAACAAGATCTTTGACTTAAGATAGTACTCAGGGTCTGATCATGGAGCCGGAAGGTGGTCACCGGTACCAATCAACAATGCAACTAAACCACTTCGTGTTTAGGCTCGTTTTATTCATCTCAACAAGATCTTTGACACAAGATAGTACTCAGGGTCTGATGATGGAGCCGGAAGGTGGTCACCGGTACCAATCAACCATGCAACTAAACCACTTCGTGTTTGGGCTCGTTTGATTCGGCTCAACAAGATCTTTGACTTAAGATAGTACTCAGGGTCTGATCATGGAGCCGGAAGGTGGTCACCAGTACCAATCAACAATGCAACTAAACCACTTCGTGTTTAGGCTCGTTTTATTCGTCTCAACAAGATCTTTGACTTAAGATAGTACTCAGGGTCTGATGATGGAGCCGGAAGGTGGTCACCGGTACCAATCAACCATGCAACTAAACCACTTCGTGTTTGGGCTCGTTTGATTCGTCTCAACAAGACCTTTGGCACAAGATAATACTCAGGGTCTGATGATGGAGCCGGAAGGTGGTCACCGGTACCAATCAACCATGCAACTAAACCACTTCGTGTTTAGGCTCGTTTGATTCGTCTCAACAAGATCTTTGACACAAGATAGTACTCAGGGTCTGATGATGGAGCCGGAAGGTGGTCACCGGTACCAATCAACCATGCAACTAAACCACTTCGTGTTTGGGCTCGTTTGATTCGGCTCAACAAGATCTTTGACTTAAGATAGTACTCAGGGTCTGATCATGGAGCCGGAAGGTGGTCACCAGTACCAATCAACAATGCAACTAAACCACTTCGTGTTTAGGCTCGTTTTATTCGTCTCAACAAGATCTTTGACTTAAGATAGTACTCAGGGTC
The DNA here is from genome assembly GCF_910591565.1 of Cydia splendana. NCBI lineage: Eukaryota > Metazoa > Arthropoda > Insecta > Lepidoptera > Tortricidae > Cydia > Cydia splendana. Next base: position 5,445,341 of record NC_085968.1, read on the forward strand.
TGATGATGGAGCCGGAAGGTGGTCACCGGTACCAATCAACCATGCAACTAAACCACTTCGTGTTTGGGCTCGTTTGATTCGACTCAACAAGATCTTTGGCACAAGATAATACTCAGGGTCTGATGATGGAGCCGGAAGGTGGTCACCGGTACCAATCAACCATGCAACTAAACCACTTCGTGTTTAGGCTCGTTTGATTCGTCTCAACAAGATCTTTGACACAAGATAGTACTCAGGGTCTGATGATGGAGCCGGCAGGTGGTCACCGGTACCAATCAACCATGCCACTAAACCACTTCGTGTTTAGGCTCGTTTTATTCGTTTCTATAAGATCTTTGACACAAGATAGTACTCAGGGTCTGATGTTGGAGCCGGAAGGTGGTCACCGGTACCAATCAACCATGCAACTAAACCACTTCGTGTTTAGGCTCGTTTGATTCGTCTCAACAAGATCTTTGACACAAGTTAGTACTCAGGGTCTGATGATGGAGCTGGACTGTGGCCACGGGTACCAGTCTACCATGTAACTGAACCACTTCGTGTTTGGGCTCGTTTGATTTGTCGCAACAAGATCTTTGACACAAGGTAGTACTGAGGGTCTGATGATGGATCCGGAAGGTGGTCACCGGTACCAATCTACCATGCAACTAAACCACTTCGTGTTTGGCTTCGTTCGATTCGTCGCAACAAGATCTTTGACACAAGTTAGTACTCAGGGTCTGATGATGGAGCTGGACTGTGGCCACGGGTACCAGTCTACCATGTAACTGAACCACTTCGTGTTTGGGCTCGTTTGATTCGTCGCAATAAGATGTTTGACACAAGATACTACTCAGGGTCTGATGATGGAGCTGATGATGATAGACAGGTACCCGTCGCCACCTTCGCGCTCCATCATCAGACCCTGAGTACTACCTTGTGTCAAAGATCTTGTTGAGATGAATAAAACGTGCCTAAACACGAAATGGTTTAGTTGCATGGTTGATTGGTACCGGTGACCACCTTCCGGCTCCAACATCAGACCTTGAGTACTATCTTGTGTCAAAGATCTTGTTGAAACGAATAAAACGAGCCTAAACACGAAGTGGTTTAGTTGCATGGTTGATTGGTACCGGTGACCACCTTCCAGCTCCATCATCAGACTCTGAGTATCACCTAGTGTCAAAGATCTTGTTGAGATGAATCAAACGATCCTAAACACGATGTGGTTTAGTTGCATGGTTGATTGGTAATGGTACCTTCCAGCTCCATCATCAGACCCTGAGTACTGTCTTGTGTCAAAGATCTTGTTGAGACGAATCAAACGAGCCCAAACACGAAGTTGTTTAGTTACATGATAGACTGGTACCCGTGGCCACCTTCCAGCTCCATCATCAGACCCTGTGTATCTTCAGTGTCAAAGATCTTGTTGAGACGAATCAAACGAGCCTAATCATGTTACTACATGGTTGATTGGTATCCGTGACCACCTTAATCATCATCAGATCCTCAGTACCAGTTCGTTTTTAAACCCTCGTTGATACAAACTTTACAACCTATAGGTACCAAATGCAATGACGAAACATGTAAATAAGCGAGTAGGTACCTATAATTTCTTTCGAGTAATATACCTTCATAAGTACAAGTATGGGGCTATTCATAAATTACGTCGTTTCAAATGGGAGGAGTGGGGGGGGGGGGTCTGGACATCGGATGATGGTAACATGACGTAGGAGGAAACAGATTCATCCGAAGCTTGATTTTTGGATGATTTGAGGGGAGGGGGGGGTCAAAAATCGTCAAAAATAGATGACGTAATTTATGAACAGCCCCTATGTACATTTGCACTGCATTTAGTATTTTCGTACTTACCAAATAACAGTTTTAGAACTTTAAAAGTTAAGTACAGTTAGTGTTGTTATGGTTGATTTCAATATGCTTCGCGAAGGATCAAGAATGTTTAATCCATCATTGTAGTGCGAGTGTGGTAGAAGGGATCGGCGTACTGAGCTCGCACGGCCTGCCGCAGCGCGTAAAATACCTAAACTCGCTCAACGCCGAAATGTAATAGCGCTCTTAACTGTTAATCCAACAATTTGGCGTAAATCCAACAATTTCGTTACAATATTAGCAACTTGCATTTAAGGAACACTATACTTCTAAGTACTACAATTTACATTTTTTTTAAACTTATAGTTCGTTTTTTTTAGCATTAGAAATAAGGTAAACAATCTTGATGTGTCTTTTAATTGAAAAACACGTTTTAAAAATAAGTTACGGCAAATATGAGACAATTATGAATCTAATACGATAATTTATGTTCTTCTGCTTTCATAAGTAATAGTTATTGATTTTAAAAAAGCGTTTTTCAATTAAAAGACATGGCAAGATCGCTTACCTTCTTTCAAGTTCTTTCTAATGCTAAAAAAACGAACTATATAGAGATGCATTCACTGTTAAGTTTTTTCCCCATTTTTGTTATTTTGGATACACAAACGTGGAAAAGGTCGTTTTTTTAGCAAAAAAACTTTTTTATTTGTTTATATTACTTCAACAGAATCACTGCTGTCCTACCATCTATATCTATTTATGTATGTCAAAACAATTTATAACAATCACTTTTACTGTAGAAAGTATGTAAGTATGCGTTATTTCTGTTTGTAATCTTAATTTGATCATAAATTTTACTTTTACACACTATAATACAATACAACACAACACAACAATACAATAGTAGTTTTGACATTTCGTATGTCTGTTCAGTAAAACTTAATGAATATGCGATTATTTATGACATAACATCAGAGTAGGTAGCAAAAAAGGCATATGGCCAGGCATACGTACTTCTATGGATTGAAATGCAAACGTTATAGACAGTAACTTTCATAAAGTTAAGCCTATAAATTAGGGTTTAAACAAAAAAGTATATATATTAGGTACGTCTAATCAAAATCGCAAATGGCCCAGTCACATACAAAACTAAGTAAAAGTTATCAGTCTAACCTTAATTAATCGCCATAATTACCATTTGAATATAGTCGTTTTATTATTCTCATAAAAGTGATAAAAATGTACCCACTAGTTCAGTTTAAATTGTAAAATTTTAGTAACCCTATGAATAAAGCATTAATGAGCACATGAGCAGGTAATGCAAGTACCTACGTAATAAAAAAATGACAAGGAAAGTACTAGGTTATACCACTTAAACACAAAAAAAAAACAACAATTATAAACTCGAAATTCTACATAGTATGTTGGCGAATCTCTGACATTGAATTCTCTAACACAGAACTACTTGTGGGCGTAACGTACATTTAGCACTCAAAAATCTACTGCAAATAGGCGTAACTGACAATAAATTACCACAGATTTAATAATATTTCCGACGCAAAAGGGCGTATCGTACAAAAAATGTGGAGTTACGCCAAAATGTCTCACAAAATTTATTTGAATTGGCAGATACGGCAAAATGCGTTGGAAAATTGTGTTCAAACATTGATTTTTCATAGGGCTTAACGGACATTTTTTTCAAGTTATCGAGACGTTAAATATACCATTCGATAGAGAAAAAAATACTGAGTATAACTGCATTCATAACTCATTTTCGCCATTTTGTCCCTTACGCCCTTTGAGCCTACGGTAGTCGATATATTTAGATTAATTTATAAGGAACTAGTGGATGCCAGTAAAAAATTGAATAAACCAGGCTTACTTTTCAAACTTTCAAACTTGGGGTCACATACGGATTTAGTGTTGAAAGTCTTTTCAACTTATACTCTAAAATTAATATCATAGGGTACATTATTACAATACAAAATACTTTTTATTTCACACCTCAATACAGCAAACAATATAATGAATACAGCGTCTCAAATAGAGGTAAACTACAGGCGGTCTTATAGCTAAAGATATCTCATCTCGACAATCTTTAAACAGCGAAAATGAATAAATTAATGTCAGGTCTGTAGGAGTGTAGGTATGTCAATAAATGTTATTCCCACAAGTTTGACTGATACTCCCGAAAATTACGCCAGTACCGTTTTCGGCCGTTGTAAGGTTGTAACTCACAACCAGAATTTCGTCTCTGGAATCCTTAACTTTCGGGTACCTACAGGAGAAATATTTTTTTGTTGTGTCTGTGTATGACCCTCATTGATAAGAACCGACGTTCCGCAGTTAACTTGTAATGACTGTGTACAAACGCTAAGAGGTGTCTGGTTGTTTGATTACGAGGAAAACGCACGAGTAGAGAAACACGGCATTATGTACTGTATTGTTTGTCTTTCGATCGTATTCTTGAATTGGTAGGGCCTACACTACAGATGTGCAAGTTGCCGAAAGTTTCGAAAAGGTACGAAAAATTCTCGGAAATTTTAGGAAATGTTCAGAGGAAACAAGGGAAATTTTCATTATGGAAACAGGAAATTTTAATTCTTATACAAAAATATGACAGGTTTTCGAAATTTTCCCATGTGGAAAAAAAAAAATATTTAGTAGTAGTCGTTTATGAAGAGTGTGAAATTATCGAGTTGTTAGAATCCTACATTGAATTTGCATTAGGCAGAAACGTCTACAAACCACAATATAAAGCTTAGATATATAAAGGAAAAGTGAAATAATCACTGCTTTTCCACTTTTCCTTCTTTTTCTAAGTATTGTTAGAATCCTTACGTCCTACTTACAATGACACATTGATATCTCAATTATAAACAGAGACGCTAACACGGTTATTCGCGGCCTCTCGCAGGATTTCATTCGCCCTATCAAGAATAAAATACACAACGCATTTAACGATAATAATGTACTTAATGCCATTTGTGTGTTTGTTTTCAATATGCAACACGGGACTGGCATTTTAATAACAAAACTTCCGTGAGACACAGACATATTAAATATATTAAAAACGGGTCACTAACGCAAGCTCCTGATGACACTACTCGGTACGGAGTGAAACATGTCGAGCGTTTTCCGACGAAAACGTGAGTGACCCGTTTTTAATATATTTAATACGGGACTGTCATGTTATAAATGTTGTAAATACGGGCCATATTTGGACTTTGAGTCTTTGATGCATGCGTCATCGGACAATGACTTAAATTGATTATGGTTAGTGGTTACGCTTATGGCTGGACACAAAGACGTTTTGTGAAGCTTCCATTTGTTTATAAACATATTCGAGATAAGTTTTTTTTTTATTTCAATTTGATATTCAGTAAATACTCAGGGTTCGCATTTTTTTTAATAAAGATTAATACAAAATAGCAGGCACCAGAAGCGGATGTAGTACATTGAAGTATGAATGAAAATGAAATAAATTGTAAGAATGAATGATAAAAGAAACTAACCCTAGTAGATCGCATTTTTTTAATAGGAAGTTTTTTTTATTTATTTTTCAGAAAAGTATGGTACATTTAAAACTTATATTAGGTTCGCCAAATTTAACGTTTAACGGCGACATGATGCACTCATTTTCAACGTTAGTACCTTAATCTAACTTACATTACATAATGATAACATATGAACACAGTATAAGCTGTCTTTATATAAGGTAAGGCTACTTTATTAGTTGCAGATATTTACACAGTTGATAGTACTCGGTCCCTGGAGTATATTTAAGTATGAAACATTATAGCTTTTACGATGTTTTTTTGGAGAAAACTGAAAAACAAATTTACGTTAAAACAACCCGTTAATGTGATTATTAAATGTGAACTCATTGAACAGATTCTTGTACCTCTTTTACCTAACACCTAACTGTCTGGCCACTTCATCCTAACAACCTTTTGGGCATTTCCATTTCAAGTTGTACCCTCACTCTCTCCCCTCACCCTCCCTTTTTTGCAATTTACTCTTAAGACGAATTTTTTAACTGGGCAAATGATGTTTTTTATTGAAATATATTATATAGACACATCGTTTATGAAGTTTAATGCACAATAAATCACTTTTTTCTTACTTAAAATCAGGTTTTTAGATATGATAAAATGACCCCGTAGTACTGTCCCCTTCACCGACTTCAATTTTTGATGGACTTTTACACATATTTTTTCTATGAAGGCAACACCAAGTAATGCATTCCTGGCATAGCTTAAATGTTGAAAAACGTGTTATTGATGAAAAAGAGCTTTAAAAACATCAATAATAGGGTTTAGTTTCGATAAAAACGTTGTCCCCGCGAAATCGTGAAACGGACATGTCCGGGTTGGTTACGCAGTTTTCGCTACTTAGCGAAATACTTTTTACCAATATTTTAGGTTTTTTTACATCCTGGAAACCCTGTGACCATTGATAAAGCTTGTTTAAACGTCAAATTTGATTTAAAACAGTCAATTCGCAACCTCCAAGGCGTGCTGGCGTGCGACCTGTAAGTTTACTCAATGTTTTGTCCGTTTTGTTCAACTGTTTATGCAGCTTGAACGTTAAGTAACTAAAACACTGTTTATATTAAATAAAACTATGTTTCATATAGTTATTTGTCAAGTCAATAAGTTGAACATTGCGGTTAGTTTTGTTTTATTTTGAATAGATTTAATTCTGGATCAGACAAATCGTTACGTCCGTTTGGTTACAATTTGAAGCGTAACATATAGGCGGACTAGAAAAATGTAACCGAACGGACACGGTAAAGTCGGCGCACATTGAGTATGTATAGTTTTTACCGTGACTTTGTCTATACTTATTTAATTCATGTGCAATTAATAAGTCATATTTTATTAAGTAAAATTGAGTTCCTTATGTTTAAAACTCTATCTACTGATTTTAGTACATATGTAGGCCTCCTTTTTTTATTCGCTGAGTATTTGTGTAAATTTTTGATTATTGTGATTTCGTCTTTACTTTGTCCATTAAGTTACATGGGTGTCCATTTGGAAATGTCCCCTTGATTTCAAAAGTATTTTTATTGTTTATTCAAAGTTTATAAGCTAAAACATTTAATTTTTTTGACAATAATCACATGTTTTGTTAATTCTAATGATTGTTATTCGTCACATGGCAGTAATGCCAATAAACCTAAAAATAAAGTACGATTTGGGGCCATCTCGTAACCAAACCGCCTAAAATTCCCTTTTATGAAAAATGTTTGCTCTAAATTGGTCAATAATAATTGTTTTTAGGTTGTTTATTAACATTATTATGCTTTAAACATAAAAACATTTGCTTCAAGTATGTATTTTATTCACTATATCAAAAACGATTTGTAACCAAACGGACCGCAAAAAACCTCCCTCATCCTATTAAATATTAATTTTAACTGGTTTATGCTAAAAATATGACGATTCTCTTTTGTGTTTCATAAACTAGAATATATTTACTCATAGAATTACATAAAAAACCGGGCAAGTGCGAGTCGGACTCGCGCACGAAGGGTTCCGTACCATAATGCAAAAAAAAAAAACAAAAAAAAAACAAAAAAAAAAAACGGTCACCCATCCAAATACTGACCACTCCCGACGTTGCTTAACTTTGGTCAAAAATCACGTTTGTTGTATGGGAGCCCCATTTAAATCTTTATTTTATTCTGTTTTTAGTATTTGTTGTTATAGCGGCAACAGAAATACATCATCTGTGAAAATTTCAACTGTCTAGCTATCACGGTTCGTGAGATACAGCCTGGTGACAGACGGACGGACGGACGGACGGACGGACGGACGGACGGACAGCGAAGTCTTAGTAATAGGGTCCCGTATTACCCTTTGGGTACGGAACCCTAAAAAGTACCAAATAATCCAAGTTATATTTTCAACTCGTCAAGTGAGTCATGGTACAACTTTAAATGGAAATGCCCTTTTGCAGTTTTCCCGCCGAACCATAATGAAATTTAATTTTTTGTTCGGTAAATTAAAATAAAAAAAAAATTAAATATTATTAATTTCTATTTAAAGTTAATTGTTTTAAAGTAAAGTATCATCTGTTAAAATATCTGCAACTAATAAAGTAGCACCTTATATAATATTTACCTATCCTATTTATTTAATCATGCGTATACTCGCGGACTTTTAAATTCGGGATTATTAAATTGATCGGTTGCTATAAAGTTAAACAAGACAATAGACAAGAAGTATATATGTACATAGTTAAGTTTGATGATCATTACATATTTAGTTTTGGCATATAGGTACTTATTTGGAATTTTCTATATGCACAAATTCTATTTATAAGTGTTATTCCGTTTTGAATTACTTAAGTAACGCTTAGGTACTTACATTGTGTTGAATAGTAAAATCGATAAGGTGACGTTTTATCACAATTGTGCCTTTAATTATATGATTGTTTACGAGCATGCACTATTGCACGTGCGCTTTGTGTGGTATAATAATAAATAGGACAAGCAAGTACCTAGACTTGGCTCACGAGATAACCGCCATGTGGGATGTTGACTCGACGATCATTGTTCCTATAGTCGTGTCAGCGAACGGTCTCATAGCGGAGAGTCTCGACCAACACCTAGAGAGACTCTCGCTGGGTGGTTGGATCAAGGGTCAGATGCAGAAGGCGGTAATTTTGGACACGGCGCGCATAGTACGTCGATTCCTCACTCTGCGGCCCTGACCACCGGCAGCTTGGGCCCTGCCCCGCTGCCGGCTCCCTAGGTTAGGTTTTTTATAATGTGTTTATATGTAATTTTTATTGTTTTTTATGTGCTTTTGTATTTTACTTTTATATTCATGTTATAAACAACCTAACTTAAGAAGAAAAATAAATAGAGAGAATAGGACAAAATAATATTTCAGGAACAACCTTACATTAAATATATATATATGCTTAAGTTTTGGGAAGTTTAATCCCTGGAGTCCCGCGGATGCGATATCGTGTTGGCAGAAAAGTTACCTACCACGGACGCAATATCACACACGTGACTTCAAACAGAATTTTTGAAAAGAAAAGTCTAAAACCCCAGGATTTTGAGGTTTTTGACAGTTTATTCCTGGAAATCGAGGGTTTAAGTTGTCTCTTCATAATTGTTGATTGCAAAAGGTGTTATTATCTTATTATACACAAAAAAAACCATCACAATCTGCCGAGATCCAGCACACAATATATCTTACTTTATTGTGTAATTACTCGTATATAGATAGTGTCATTCACGAAGACGCGTGCCTTGACTCGTATATTGTCATGTTATTAAAGGTTAGATTTGACAAATTTGCTCATCATCGTGAATGACACGAACTATCTACATAAAACTTTAACTAAATTAATTAATCTATAAACTCTTGTTCTCCTCTTACCCAACTAAGTAGAGAGGATATTGTTTAACATTTCGTATTGTCGGTTTCAGAATCTTCCGGTGTACGATAAACCGTATACCCGAGACGAACAGTCTGCTGCAGAAGTCGCGCTTGCCCCTAGGAATACTAATCCATCCATTCAAGGATCTCAATGTAAGTTACATGTACTTCTGACAAAACTAACTTCTGCCCGGAGGGATGATGATGATGATGATTGATAAATCGATATTCTATGGCTTCCTCGGGCCTCAAACTATCAGCATACCAAATTTTATCTATATCAGTTTAGCGGTTTAAGCGTGAAGAGGTAACAGACAGATAGACAGACAAACACACACAGATAGACAGTTTCTTTCGCAGTAGAGATATATCGCTGTAATACGTTTTTTAAGCATTACAAAAATGCATAAAAAATGTAAGTAGTAAGCATGACTAATTATATCGAACACTTTATGCTGTGTATAACAATTAAATGCGGTATTTAATAAAAAAATATCTCACTTACGTGGATAAGAGACTGCCATTGTCATTTCGCGTATTTGCTTAGTTTGAAAGTCATCGCTGCTTGTGTATATATTCATATTATCGATAATGGAATGATGAATGGATGGATAAAGTTTTATAAAAAATTGTACCTAGTTGTCTCTTCGCGCTTAACTTCGACGGATTTTCATAGACCTCTTAGCCTTTTTTTAGTAAAAAATAATACATAATCTGATATGCGGGTATATCAATCGATGAAAAAGGGGCCTAACCGAACCACTGTCGCATTTTCTTCTGCTGTGCAGTGCTTTCAAATTGTCTAATATTTATTTAAAGTTGTCACGCAAATACTTGCAATATACATTCACTAAATTTCGCGAAGTTATTACGCGCACTGCGTGCAAGTGCCTCGTCACACTTTCACTATTAGGTATTGTAGGTATTCCGTTCACGCTCGCTGTGACCCCAATGCCTACTTTAGATTCGACACTCGCCTTGACTCTAACCTTCACTTGTGTGTCGGTATTGGCTGTGTGCACGGCGGTGGCGCCGCCTAACGCATGAACGTCATCTGTGGTGGTGGTTCATCAATGAATAGTGAAGCTTAGACTCGAGAAGCTACACTTCGCGCGCCCGCTATGATTGGTTGAAAAATCTATTACAAAGTTTTACTACTTGTGTTATCAATTGCGAGGTACTACGTAGTGTTTCCGTTATGGATTATAAGTTTGGTATATGTAGCAAGAAATTTTAGGCAAGCCTGGGTGGGACTCGGGCTGTATGGAGTCGCCGCCGCTGAACGTCATAAATACGTCATACAAACGTATGACTGTAGGGACATCCGAAAATGTTTTTGACAGTTGGCTGCTGGAATAAGTTCTCATTTTAGTCACAGTGCGCGCTGCGATCGTTTTGACTTCGCACATTGACATGAAATTATCGCAGAAATTGTATTACTACAATTTCAGTTCATGATGTGCTAATCCGTTTAGGTATTAAAGCGTAAAAGTAAATCTGTTTTTATCAGATTTTTATATTTAAGAATGTTAAGATTGGCTACATACTAACTTTACAATGCTACACCATCAGTCTTCAAATGACTTTCTATGTAATGGTATTAAAGAGTTATTGATTGTAAAAGAGTATACTTTTCTTATATAAAAAAAAACTTTCTCAAGTTTTAACAAATATTGTATATATTCCAGCACCTCCCGGTAATACAATGCTCCACGATAGTGCGGTGCCGCGCGTGCCGGACGTACATCAACCCGTTCGTGTACTTCGTGGACGCGAAGCGATGGAAGTGCAACCTGTGCTACCGGGTGAACGACTGTAAGTACAACTAAAGATGGTCTACCATGCATTAGTAGAATCTAAGTTGCGTTACAGCATAAAACTCTGGGGGAACAGCTACAAATACAATGTGGAAGCCATGTTTATAATGCAGAAAAGGGGTATTAGAACAATAGTTCGCATTCCCCAGTATGAGTATGAGTCGTCGTCATATTCCTGCTCCTTTCGTTATACAGTGGCAGCACGAAATAACAGCATAACTCCTAAATACTCGAAGCGTTCACTTAAAGACATATTGAACCTTGTGATTTTTATCTTTCAGTACCCGAAGAATTCCAATACGACCCCGTGAGCAAGTCGTACGGCGACCCGACGCGGCGGCCCGAGATCAAGTCCGCCACCATCGAGTTCATCGCGCCCGGCGAGTACATGCTGCGCCCGCCGCAGCCCGCCGTCTATCTCTTCCTGTTCGATATCTCGCAGATCGCCATGGACTCGGGGTACTTGCAAGTGAGTATCGTTTTAGCGGATTCTATTGTCGAAGAAGCCTATAATAGCTGTATTAGAACACACAGTCCTCGCGTGAACACGCCCGCTACTGCGGCCGCTCCACTCAGAATGCTACTTCAAAAGTCTTGTCACATACTTTAACCACCCACGTATATGACCGATGTTGACAGATTGATATCGGACCGGACTGTGTTTGCTTTTATATAGGCAAATGGCTATTATCAAATCTGGTATAAATATGATTATACCATCGTCATTCTTTACTAGAGTAAATCTCTAAAATATTTCACGAGACAATGATAAAAAACCTGTAGAAAATTATCCTCATCCCAAATTCTAATATTGATCTTACCATTACAGGTAGTATGTGAGACCCTGAAGAACAACCTAGACCAGTTACCCGGCGACGCTCGCACGCAGGTGGGCTTCATCTGCTACGACTCGCACGTGCACTACTACCTCATGAGCGAGGGGCTCACGAGGCCTAAGGAGATGACTGTGCTGGATATTGACGGTGAGTGTTTGTTACAACAATACAGAAGGTTCTATAGAACAATCTAGACCAGTTACCCGGCGACGCTCCCACGCAGGTGGGCTTCATCTGCTACGACTTGCACGTGCACTACTACCTCATGAGCGAGAAGCTCACGAGGCCTAATGAGATGACTGTGCTGGATATTGACGGTGAGTGTTTGTTACAACAATACAGCAGGCACTAAAAACAATCTACTCGTAGACAAGTTACCCGGCGACGCTCGCACGCAGGTGGGCTTCATCTGCTACGACTCGCGACGCGCTCATGAAGTAGTAACGTGTTACTACCTTATGAGCGAGGGGTTCACGAGGCCTAAGGAGATGACTGTGCTGGATATTACATAGTTCTTCAGAATATGGTTTTGTTCTCATCTTACAACATAACTTCGTAAGGCTCCATTGCTCATTTTCAGGATTAGTAATAACTGTAATAAGCCTCGAAGCGAGGTCAATCTTAAACTTTTGGAGTTTGTGGATTATAGGAAAAATTTAAATAGAATTTGCCATGCCCGATATTTGTGCAAAGCAAGTATCGTAGAAACATTCGTTATTATCTTCTAGATTCACTGCCAATATAAAAATTGCCCCTGACCAAATCAATTTAATTTCCAGACATATTTTTGCCGTCCCCCGAGTCGCTACTAGTGAACCTGGGCGAGCGGAAGGAGCTCGTGAAGGAGCTGCTGGCCGTGCTGGGTGCGAGACACAGCGCCGGCGCCGCCGGGCCCTCCGCGCTGGGCGCCGCGCTGCAGGCCGGGTACAAGCTCATGGTAAATACTACACCATAGCACAGAATAAATAATACTAGTAGGTACCTACAGAGGATTCACTCTTTAACAAAACGCGCCTGTTACGATTAGGACAGTCATGACCGCTAAGTGGCGACAGCGCCACGCTTATGGCCCAAAATTGGTGTGGGACGGATATACTTGTTGCAAAGCGACGAAATCGCGGAGTGAGCCACGCCTGACCATAGTTGGACCTTACGCCGTTGCTATAAGATTCACATTTGGTCAGTTAACTGTATACATATAGTTTGTCAAAGGACTGTCCCATTTCAATCATAGACAGAGAATCATACTATCTTTGTCTTACACTAGTACAGTCAACTGTAAATATATGGGTGTACAAATCATCTCAAAAATATGTCCCATAACTCTTATGTCAGTGAATTAAGAACTATGGGACATATTTTTGAGTAAGTTGTCTACACCCATAATTTTACAGTTGACTGTACTAGCACCCAAAAGAAAAGGATAAGTATCCAATTTTCTATTTTTATAATCCTAAAAATTGGCAAGCATTCGTTTTTTACAAGCTTTTATTTACTTTCACCTGATCGTTGTCTGTTTGTCGGTCTGTAATCAAAAATCTTGCAAGTTAAATTTGATCCACTTCCCGGTTTCCGATTGAGCTGAAATTTTGCATACATACGTAAGTCGGGTGACAATGCAATATTATGGTGTCATCGAGCTGATCTGATGATGGAGACCAGAGGTGGCCATAGGAACTCTGTGATACAACAACGAAATCTAATTGTGTTTGGGGTTTTTAGAATTGTCTCGATGAGTATTAGTTGCCTGTGGAAAGAAAAGTACAGTCAGCGATAAAAGCTTGTACCAAAAATGAAATTTTTGCCAAAAACTTATTATGAAAACGACTGCCATCTGATCTCTCAACTCGAAAAGAGAATTAGGTCTCATTGGGATAAATCCGGATTTCCTTCACCGAGAAGCGACTTATAAACAGTATCAAATCGTCAGGTGATAAATCAATCTTGTTTTGTTACTAGTAGGGTTCACTATGGCTCTAAATTTGTGGTAATTAATTAGCTAAGTTATTACTAAGCTTTGGTTGTCGCCTGACCAGAACCACCACAACCAGAACCAGAACAATTTTGTGCAATTTTCTATTAGCACTGTATAACTCTTTAAAATACTGCTTATACCGTTTTTAAACCAAAAGGCAGTTTTAAAGTCTAGTAAACCTAATTACTTTATGAACCATATTTTTTTCTAGAACTTTCCCTAGCCAGCCAAATAATAAAATATTGTAGCAAATATATAATTTACTAAATAATGTGTTATGTTACAGGCGCCGACAGGAGGTCGCATCACAGTGTTCCAGACATGTTTACCGACCATCGGACCCGGGCGGTTAGAATCAAGGTATGCTGCACATAAGCATTGTTTGTTTTATTTATTAAATAACATAACAAGTGCGAATGAGACTCGCGCACGAAGGGTTCCGTACCATTACGCAAAAAACGGCATTAAAATCACGTTTGTTGTATGGGAGCCCCACTTAAATATTTATTTTATTTTGTTTTTAGTATTTGTTGTTATAGCGGCAATAGAAATACATCAGCTGTGAAAAATTCAACTGTCCAGCTATCACGGTTCATGAGTTACAGCCTTGTGACAGACAGACGCACGGACAGATGGACAGCGGAGTCTTAGTAATAGGGTCCTGTTTTTAACTTTTGGGTACGGAACCCATAACATAATACATGCCTTTGCTCATGCTCATTGCTTCTTTCGGGACGGATAAATTGCCTTGTTGTTGACGGATAAATTGTTGCGGTTCAAGTAAATTTGGTTGTACAAATGTATGTACATACATATGCTAAGAGCTGTCCAATGTAAAGTGAACCGTAAACTGGTTAATAATCAATTTGCTCGACAGTACAATCTACTATTTTGAACGTTCTTCTTATATTTTTCAGGGAAGACCCCAACGCGCGGTCATCGAAAGATGTGGCGCACTTAAAACCGGCCACGGACTTTTACAAACGCATCGCGTTGGACTGCAGCGGAGCCCAAGTGGCCGTCGATCTGTTCTTGCTCAGTTCGCAATACAGCGATTTGGCGACATTAAGTGAGTATCAAAGCACTTGGTAGCCATTTTCAATGGTAAGCCCCCTCGGTAAAACCCAGTTGGGGTCTGGGTGGCTGAGGAGATTAGGCACATGCCGCGATAGCAGTGGGCGCTGGTTCGATTCCAGCCTTGGGCACTGGAGGCGTATATATGACATTTACATATTTCGGTTTATAATTTATATAGTAGTGTTTATACTTGAAATAAAAAAATCCTCCAATTGAGGGGGGATTTAAATCTTCTCGAGGCAGAAGTGTAGGGTTGGAGCCGGTGTAGTTTTATTTTACGTTCATAAGCGCATTGTAATATGCCTACTTGAATAAAATATTTTCATTGGTTCTTTTAGTATTTCCAATGGTTTGGAAGGTGTATACATATTATAAAAATACATTCTGCAATGCCCATATTCCAATGGGACATAAATACTGTAAAAAAAAAAAAATCTTTTGACTTTATTAAAACGTGCTTTAGCTGATTAACGGCTATCCTACTTTGCAAACAGCAACACTCCTAACTGTACATCGGTGGATCTTATTACAAAAGGCATATGATCCACCGATGTACAGTTAACAGTGTGGGCGATGGTACAGTGGCGTTCAAAAGTCCTTGGATAGATGTCGACCGTAATGCCTTAATATTACGGTTGAAACATCTCCATGCACTTTTGAACGCCAGTGTATATGACTCAGTTTTTTTGGTTCTCAGGCGGCATGAGCAAGTTCAGCGGCGGCACGGTGTACCACATCCCGCTGTTCAAGGCGAGCCGCTCGTGGCAGGCCGCCACGCTGGAGCGGATGCTCACACGGTACCTCACGAGGAAGATCGGCTTCGAGGCCGTCATGCGGGTCCGCGCCACGAGGTACTGTTACACCCAAGCTCTTTTACATCCCGGATACTAAAATGACAGTTTGATTGCCTAATGATCTACTGTCCAATCTGTCTGATTATACTACTACTATATAACAGTTGTATTGGGCAGATGACAGAGTTTAATCAAAGCAACCGCCATGGTAAAATTCTATAGCAAATCTTGTTTGTTGTTGCGCAATTATATTATAAGTTTTTGGGTGAATAGAAAATTATGCTGAATTAGGATACTGGAAGCCTTTATAGTATCTAAAAATAAAAATGTGCGAAATTTTTCGTATTCGACTATACAAATGAAATTGCGATGTTCCTTAGGTTATATTTTTTACGGTGGTTTTTAAAAGTAAATTTTCTAATTATGAAACACCTGATTTATACCTTGGTTGTTGGTTGTTTACAGAGGTATCTCCATCCACACGTTCCACGGCAACTTCTTCGTTCGCTCCACGGACCTGCTGTCGCTGCCCAACGTGTCGCCGGACGCAGGCTTCGGCATGCAGCTCGCGATAGAAGAGTCGCTGTCCGATCTACAGCAAGTCTGCTTCCAGGCCGCGCTCCTGTATACTAGTAGTAAAGGTTAGTTGTATCCTACTGATGTTATATGCAGAGGTATCTCTATACGCTCCACGGACCTGCTGTCGCTGCCCAACGTGTCGCCGGACGCAGGCTTCGGCATGCAGCTCGCGATAGAAGAGTCGCTGTCCGATCTACAGCAAGTCTGCTTCCAGGCCGCGCTCCTGTATACTAGTAGTAAAGGTTAGTTGTATCCTACTGATATTATATGCAGAGGTATCTCTATACGCTCCACGGACCTGCTGTCGCTGCCCAACGTGTCGCCGGACGCAGGCTTCGGCATGCAGCTCGCGATAGAAGAGTCGCTGTCCGATCTACAGCAAGTCTGCTTCCAGGCCGCGCTGCTTTATACTAGTAGTAAAGGTTAGTTGTATCCTACTGATATTATATGCAGAGGTATCTCTATACGCTCCACGGACCTGCTGTCGCTGCCCAACGTGTCGCCGGACGCAGGCTTCGGCATGCAGCTCGCGATAGAAGAGTCGCTGTCCGATCTACAGCAAGTCTGCTTCCAGGCCGCGCTCCTGTATACTAGTAGTAAAGGTTAGTTGTATCCTACTGATATTATATGCAGAGGTATCTCTATACGCTCCACGGACCTGCTGTCGCTGCCCAACGTGTCGCCGGACGCAGGCTTCGGCATGCAGCTCGCGATAGAAGAGTCGCTGTCCGATCTACAGCAAGTCTGCTTCCAGGCCGCGCTGCTTTATACTAGTAGTAAAGGTTAGTTGTATCCTACTGATATTATATGCAGAGGTATCTCTATACGCTCCACGGACCTGCTGTCGCTGCCCAACGTGTCGCCGGACGCAGGCTTCGGCATGCAGCTCGCGATAGAAGAGTCGCTGTCCGATCTACAGCAAGTCTGCTTCCAGGCCGCGCTGCTGTATACTAGTAGTAAAGGTTAGTTGTATCCTACTGATATTATATGCAGAGGTATCTCTATACGCTCCACGGACCTGCTGTCGCTGCCCAACGTGTCGCCGGACGCAGGCTTCGGCATGCAGCTCGCGATAGAAGAGTCGCTGTCCGATCTACAGCAAGTCTGCTTCCAGGCCGCGCTGCTTTATACTAGTAGTAAAGGTTAGTTGTATCCTACTGATATTATATGCAGAGGTATCTCTATACGCTCCACGGACCTGCTGTCGCTGCCCAACGTGTCGCCGGACGCAGGCTTCGGCATGCAGCTCGCGATAGAAGAGTCGCTGTCCGATCTACAGCAAGTCTGCTTCCAGGCCGCGCTGCTTTATACTAGTAGTAAAGGTTAGTTGTATCCTACTGATATTATATGCAGAGGTATCTCTATACGCTCCACGGACCTGCTGTCGCTGCCCAACGTGTCGCCGGACGCAGGCTTCGGCATGCAGCTCGCGATAGAAGAGTCGCTGTCCGATCTACAGCAAGTCTGCTTCCAGGCCGCGCTGCTTTATACTAGTAGTAAAGGTTAGTTGTATCCTACTGATATTATATGCAGAGGTATCTCTATACGCTCCACGGACCTGCTGTCGCTGCCCAACGTGTCGCCGGACGCAGGCTTCGGCATGCAGCTCGCGATAGAAGAGTCGCTGTCCGATCTACAGCAAGTCTGCTTCCAGGCCGCGCTGCTGTATACTAGTAGTAAAGGTTAGTTGTATCCTACTGATATTATATGCAGAGGTATCTCTATACGCTCCACGGACCTGCTGTCGCTGCCCAACGTGTCGCCGGACGCAGGCTTCGGCATGCAGCTCGCGATAGAAGAGTCGCTGTCCGATCTACAGCAAGTCTGCTTCCAGGCCGCGCTCCTGTATACTAGTAGTAAAGGTTAGTTGTATCCTACTGATATTATATGCAGAGGTATCTCTATACGCTCCACGGACCTGCTGTCGCTGCCCAACGTGTCGCCGGACGCAGGCTTCGGCATGCAGCTCGCGATAGAAGATTCGCTGTCCGATCTACAGCAAGTCTGCTTCCAGGCCGCGCTCCTGTATACTAGTAGTAAAGGTTAGTTGTATCCTACTGATGTTATATGCAGAGGTATCTCTATACGCTCCACGGACCTGCTGTCGCTGCCCAACGTGTCGCCGGACGCAGGCTTCGGCATGCAGCTCGCGATAGAAGAGTCGCTGTCCGATCTACAGCAAGTCTGCTTCCAGGCCGCGCTGCTGTATACTAGTAGTAAAGGTTAGTTTTATCCTACTAATATCATAAATTAAAAAGTTGCATGTTTCTTATTTGGCTCACTATAAAAACTAAACACAGTATTAACGGGAAGAGATAGGAGATAGGTTTGTAATAATAATGAATAAACAATATAGAATCATTTTATGTAACAGGTGAAAGAAGGATACGAGTGCACACACTGGCGCTGCCCATAGCCAACACACTCACGGACGTACTACACTCGGCGGACCAGATGTGTATTATAGGACTACTTAGTAAAATGGGTGAGTACCACCGTCCATATTGTTAATCCTTTCAAGCTCTGTTCTCCTATAGTTAGGGAGGCGAATAGGGGAATTTTCGGCAATACTCGAGCGTGGCAGTTTAAGATATGAGAGATACCTTAGACCTAATAGAACAACCTTGTAAAGTATTTAGCTCTATATGTAGTGACGCGCGCCTAGGATAGACGATCAGATTAGTAAAAAAAAATGGATAGTCTGAAATACTCGAGCGCCTCAGATTAAGATATTGGGGGTTGATTTTAGTGTTTAAAGACTAAATTTAACTAATCTGATGATAAGTCCTTGACGCCGCCGAGTTACAGGGTCGCGAACTTGTAAAAAAAAAACGTTAATCCGGCATTCTCGAGCGCGATTTTTTTATTTTTTATTTTGAAGAATATAATCTAAAACTTACTAAAAATACAAAATCTGCCGGTTTCCGCATGACCGGAAGTGTGGAGGAGCCATTTCGTCTTCCTAAGAACGCTTTGCGGCATATAAGTCGCGAACGATACATTTTACAAAAAAAAAGTTTAAATAAACAAAAAAGGTAATTTTATTGTCATTCTTAAATTCCCCGTTTTATCAAGGAGAAAGAAAGGAAAAAAAAGAAACCAAAAAACCTTTTTCGGTCAGATTAAGAGAACCCACCAACATTTTTGTCAGATTAAAAAAATATGCTTTCAGGATACCGAGATAAACCTCCCCTATGAAAATCTGACGCGCTCGAGTATTTCAAAAAAACTTTTTTTTTTTGCATATTCAAAAATTCATCGTAACTTATCGTCACGCCGAAATCGTCAGTTTTTTTAAAGGAAGCTTCCTTGGGGCCTACTTAACACCCCTTCCGAAAATCTGACGCGCTCGAGTAAATTTTTTTTTTTTGCATTTTTGACTACTTTATATGCCTACCCCCACCACGCAAACCGGCAGATTAGTATACCGTTGTTATCAGAGGCACTCGGGGCATACGTAGTATGAATATCTGACGCGCTCGAGAATGCCCAAGTAACTGTTTTTTTTAACATTTTTGAAAAACCGTACACGCCAAACCCACCGCTAAAATGGTTTTTGCCATACGAGCTTTTCTTTTCGAAATTATTTTATCTTTCGATTTTGATAGGTCTCGACGGCGCCGTTGAATTACGCCATTTAGCTACCTCGCCTCCCTAACTACTAGGATAGCGGTGCCGTCATATAGCGGACGTCTTCATACGAAATGATACGGCTAAATATGGATGGAGTAGTATTTTGTTTCCCGACAAGAGTCTAACTCTTAAATAAATGATGATGAGTATTTTGTTGTATTTAATGTTTGGAGTGTTTTGCTGCTGGACCACCCCAGGCGGCGTAGCACGGTCGCGTTTTTATCCCTTGTCACCATGCCTGTCACGTTCTAACAAGTATGTAAGTGCGAAAGGGACGCGCATAGTGATAGTCGATAAAAATGGAACCGTGCTGCGCCCGCAGGAGTCAAGACACATCTGTGATCGATGCGGCAAGAAGTGCCGATCGGCCATTGCTCTATACAGTCATCGCAGTCGATGTAGGTTGTAGACCAGCGGTCGGCAACCAGCGGCCCGCGGGCCGCATGCGGCCCGCGAGCCTCCCTGGCTATTTTGTATGTAATATTGACAAGTGACAATGTCTTTATCAGCTATAGGCCCATTTCAATTCTCCCTTTCCTTTCGAAAATCGCTGAAGCGGTTGTACATAAGCAACTTTCGGCCTTCGTTTACTCGCACAACCTTTTAACCCCTTTGCAGTCCGGTTTCCGACCTAGTCATAGCACCAGTACTGCGCTTCTCAAGGTAACTGAAGACATCAGGCGGGGCATGGAGAATCAATTGGTCACGGTCCTTATTCTTATTTACTTTTCCAACGCATTTAATACCGTTGACCATGACATTCTCCTTGCCTTGCTCAAACATATGAGAGTCTCTGAAATAGCCCTTCACTGGTTGGGTGCCTACTTGCGGGGGCGCCAGCAGGCAGTCCGAGTTGACCGGTCTTTGTCTGACTGGTATGATCTGGCGACTGGCGTGCCTCAAGGAGGTATCTTATCCCCACTTCTTTTTTCCACCTTTATTAATTTTATTACACCTGACCTTCGCTGTTCCTACCATCTGTATGCTGACGACTTGCAACTCTACGACCAGTGCTCCGTGACTGACCTCCCAACTTGCATTGGTAAACTTAACCTGGACCTTTTTCATATCCAGAAGTGGTCTGAGAGGTTTGGCCTCTTTGTAAATCCGTCAAAGTACCAGGCTATTGTTATAGGTAGTTCCAAACAGCTTGAAAAACTAGACTTGGACGCACTTGCACCTGTAAGCTTTAACGGCTCCCCAATAACATTTAGTCAGAGCGTTAAAGACTTGGGCGTTCTTTTCGACAACACCTTGAGTTGGAGAGCACAGGTTACTGAAATCAGTCGTAAGGTCATGGGCTCACTTCATTATCTGAACAAACTGAAACACTTCTTACCGGTCAAAACTAAAGTTGCATTAGTTAACGCCCTTATACTACCCATTATTGACTATGGTGATGTCTGTTATCCGGACATAAAGGAAGAGCTTCTTGATAAATTGGATCGCCTGCTTAATAACTGCATTCGCTTTATTTTTTGCCTCCGCAAATATGATCACGTTTCTTCTTTTCGCTCTCAGCTTGGCTGGCTTCCCATTCGACAACGTCGCAATATTCGCTTGCTTTCCACTCTTTTTTCTGTGCTTAATGATCCACTCTCTCCGGAATACCTCAAATCCTTCTTTCAATACTACGGCGTTTCTCGCGTCCGCCAACTTCGCTCTTCTGGCAATATGTCTCTGTCCATCCCTCCTCACCGAACCGGGTTCATGTCGAATTCGTTCACTGTGCAGGTGGCGTGTCTTTGGAACGGACTTCCTTTTAACATAAAAAATGCGCCTAATAAGTTCGCTTTCAAAAAATCCGTACGTGCTTTCTTTGCTAGCAGAATGAAAAAATCTTAGTGTATTATTAGTTTCATAATATGTTTCGTCGTTATTTATATATATATATAGGTATATGATATATATATGTACATATATATTATAGTATACAGGGTGGAAAGGCACAACGATCCTTCCCGGAAGTATTAGGTCGTTTAAGTGATACAGAGACTATTGGTAATGGTAAGAATCGTTAATTGAGTAAAAATTAAAAATTGCAAAAATACTACTTTTTAACTGTGGTGATAACCCTATAGCATGTGCACATGACGGCTAGATTAAGGATCTCCGTCGGGAAAGCTCGGGACTTTACACTTTTTTCCGATCGTTGACAGTATCGCAATGATGTATGAATGACGCATAAATGTCAAATAAATCAAATGCATGCAAAAATATTACAAACAATTTTATTACTTTCTTAGATAATTACTTTTTTCCAATATTTAATACTATCTTCTTTTCACATACGGTGTTCAAATGTACCTCCGTGTATTACAACGCCGCCGCAGCCCGTACCCGAGTATGTCGATGCACATGCGATATAGTGTATGCTCTTCGTCATTTATCCTCCGCAGAAAGCACCAATTAGCCTTTGTCTCATTTCGTCCGCAGTTTCACATTCCGTTTGGTTTGGTACACCATATCTTTTACACAGCCCCACAAATTTAAATAGCCACGAGCATCTAACATTTTTATTTGAAGAATATGACATTCAATAAGTATAGTTCAATGAAAATTTAATTTCAAACATCAGACGTCTTGTCTATTTCCTACCACGCAAGAAGGTTTGTTAGTTTGGTATTGAAGAAGTATTTATTCTTGATTTATTCTTAGTATTTCATTTTTGCAAGTTCATTTGGTGCAACTAACACAACCTACTTGTTATTTTTAATTATTTTAGATAGTTTCCAATTATTCGAAAATAATTTTGTGAAACGTGTTAAGAAACTAAAACCTTTTTATCAGTCAAGGAAACCAGAGATATTTATTATGAAAGAGGTTGTTGTTGTTGTTATTATCATAACTACTTTATTTACAACTGAATAAATTCACATTCTATGTTCAAAGTGGCCTCCGTGCATAATAATGCAGGCTGCAGCCCGTGCGCGAGTATGTCGGTGTACCTTTGCTAATATTCGCTCTCGAACGTTTCTACGGCGCAGGCTGGCGAAAGCAATGGTTAACCTTTGCCTCATTTCTTCGGCGTTGTCACACTCCGTTTTGTACACTATATCCTTGATAGTCCCCCAAAGAAAAAAGTCTAGAGGCGTCAGATCCGGAGATCGTGGTGGCCAACGATGCGGTCCGAACCGGCCGATCCATCTATCTCCGAATTCGTCGTTCAGGGCTAGCCGCACTTCGTTAACAGAATGGGCCGGTGCACCATCTTGCTGGAACCATACTTCTCTACGCTCGGCCACTGGTAAATCGTCAAGGTAATTCTGCAACTCCGTATTCAACAGTTCCAAGTATCCAGCTCTGTTCAAAGTTGGAGGCAAAAAAACAGGTCCAATCAGTGTATCCCCGTGTATTGCAGCCCAGACGTTAACGGACCACCGATATTGGTGACCCGAATGTCGGTATTCGAACGGATTTTCTACTGCATACATATGTTCATTTCGCCTATTCCACATGCCGTTACGGGAAAACAAACTTTCATCGCTCCAAATAATGCGGCGGATGAACAGGCGATCTTCCTCCAGTTTATTTAAAAGCCAACGGCAGTATGCTGCTCGTACAGGGCAGTCCCTGGGCAGCAGAGCTTGAACTCGCTGAATGCTGTAAGGGTGAAGACGTGCACGTTTCAAGATTTTGAGTACTGCGGTATGAGTTAGGCGGAAATGTCGGGCTGCCTGCCTCGAACTAGCCCTTGGATTTTGCTCGAAATACCGCAGCACTCGCTCTTCAAGTCTTGGTGCAATGTGAACTACACCTCCTCCCCGTTGGTCGTTTTGGCCCGTTCGTGGTACTATGGGCTCATTATTTGCCACGCGATCAATGGTCCGTAAAATTGACATACGGCTAGTTGGGTGTGGTGGAGGATATCTTTGTCTGTAGCGTCGTAACGTCTCGGCGGCATTATAATTACACTCCCCGTATAACATAAGCAAATTTAGGTAATCGCGGGCTCCCAAGGGCATTTTGGAACTAGGTTTTATCGCGTAATTTGCAATTTGTGGCACATTTAATTTCAAACATCATGCAAACATCAGACGGTATGTCTATTTCCTACCACGCAAGAAGGTTTGTTAGTTAGGTATTTAAGAAGTATTTATTCTTGATTTATTCTTAGTATTTAATTTTTGCAAGTTCATTTGGTGCAACTAACACAACCTACTTGTTATTTTTAATTATTTTAGATAGTTTCCAATTATTCGAAAATAATTTTGTGAAACGTGTTAAGAAACTAAAACCTTTTTATCAGTCAAGGAAACCAGAGATATTTATAAGACGATTGCGTACTTTTGAGTGGTTGTCAATGTCACCATTTGAACTGTCGTTGTAAACAATGTTGTGGTTAGTATTATTAATATTAAGGAATAACATAACTATTTCATTCAAGTATTGAACAAGTGGAACCACTAAGAAAGCGAAAATCCTGCAATGATTCTTACCGTGCTGTAAGCAGACCTAAAAATGGTTAGATGGCAACAAATTAGCATAATTTCCTGTCGAATACTGATTGTTTACAAGTAAGTTCATTGACCCTGTCACCTGTTAGGGTTAGAACAAAGTAGTTTTTTGCGTGGATGTTTAAAAGGTCATAATTTAGAAACGGTTGCCCATATTAACATAGTTTCTATGGAGAAAATATAGAGCTTAGGCTAAACTATCTCCCATTTCCGGAAAGGATCGTCGTGCCTTTCCACCCTGTATGTGTATAGTATATTTGTATAGGTAATTAATATGTTATTCGTAATTTATTGATTGTTTTTGCTGTTGTAATTGTAGCACCGCTCACAATCTCTCTGCTTAGCCTTAAGGTTGACTGGTAGAGAATGCCTTATGGCATTTAGTCCGCCTTTTGTACTATAAGGTTTTCTTTTGTGCAATAAAGATTAAATAAATAAATAAATAAATATAAATATTAACAAAGTGCGGCCCGCGTCCACTTCGTTAACTGCTATGTGGCCCTTGGCTGCTAAAAGGTTGCCGACCGCTGCTTTAGTCGCTGCAACTATCATCTGCAAACATGCTGTGGCCAATGATGATGAGTATTTTGTATGGAGACGGCCGTTATATAATGGCTCCGCTTTCCTAGGAAACCAGAGCTTAAGCGGAACGGTCCGACACTAACGATAATACATCTGCTGGAATATAAACTGACTTAACAGAGTTATTATTTTTCATTTCTCATGTTCTGAAAGAGGGTCATTGTTGTTCTAAAAGGTGTGCAGAAAATGATACGTTTCTGCACTAGAGCATTTTAGGTTCCGAGTACGATTTTTTTTACGATAAGCAATTGAAATTTGGGTATAAATGGATTTGTTATACAATTTTCATTCTGATATTTGACTCGCCATCCCATAAATAACGAAACTTTGCCTAAATTGTTAATTGAAAGTACCCTAAAAAAATACTATAAAAAAATATTCTTAGTCATGTACCTATAAAAAAAAACATGCATTTTACTTTCCTCGTATTCGAAATAGACGTGCGCGCCGCCGCGGCGCGCCGCCGCCATAAGGAGTCAGCGCGCCGCCGCCGCCGCCGGTAGTTTAAAATTCGCGCCGAATATTTTTTTATAAGACAGTATTATGCAGCGTTAAAATATGTAATAGGTTATAGTCCGATAAAAAATAGTTGAAAATGATTGCGAGCGCCACTTCCTACGTAACTCACACATTTTTGACGTAAAATACTTCTTACTTAAACATGGCAATAATTTAGTACGGAAATTTTTTGGTTATATAATTTAATTTCTACTACTATTTTATGTCGCACCAACACCATACTAACTATTTCTTATGTGGCAGTAGTTTATGTAAATCATACATAAAAATGTGTTGTATGTATGGGTAAAACACATTTACAAAGTATAATGTCCAGTGTTTTGACCGTTGTCAATTACACGGCACTTTTGCTAAGTCCAGTATGTTGGACATTGCCAAGTATGCGAAGAGTAAAATTATCAAATATTCTAGTAATTTTTATGGTAAATAAATTAAACAGATGGATGTTAGGTGTTACAAAACGTTTTAAAAAGTCATTACTTGTCGTATTACAACGTAATGAACCAAATAGATAAAAATATTTTTACGGATTTTTTTTCCTGTGCGTTCATCAAGACATCAAGAGACAGACCCGATTTAATTTGACAATTTTCTTACGAAAATATTTATATAATTGCATGCATTATTGTAAAAACCATTGCTCAGATGTTGCTGCAACCTACGATACCCCGCTAAGTTTAATAAATGACGTCAATGACTGGTAAAATTTTACCACGATTTTACGAGCTATATAGTTTTTGGAAAAAAAATGAGTTTTGCTTAAATTCATATTAACATAAGTTGACTTGACATTATCAGTAAGTGTATTTGTAATTAAAAAATGCAATTATTCTATATTTATTTAAAAAAACATGAATTTGACAAAAAAAAACCTTATACACATAAAGTATAGGTTACATACCTATACTTTATGTGTATAAGGTTTTTTTACGTTACGTTTTTTACCTTATACACATAAAGTATAGGTTACATACCTATACTTTATGTGTATAAGGTTTTTTTTTGTGTACTCGGCAACGTCCAAAATACTGGACTTCTTACATTATGCGGCGTATCTTTTTATTTACACTGAACCTGGCAACATCCAACATATTTGACATAGGTACCTATGTTTTTTCGAAACTATTATAAATAGATGATTTTTATGATTTTTCTACAATAAACAACCACATAATAAGATTTTATTATTATTTAAGCTTCGTTTGTTCTACAGTCAGGTGGTTATTTTATTTTTTTCTTTTTCTTTAACTGTTTTGGGGCTGACTGCAGATCCCATCTGCTGGGTGAAAGCACATAATAAGATAATAACACAAAAAAATTATACTAACACAGTTTTTTGAGATTTTTTTCCCTTGTCGATTTAAGGGTTAAGCGTGGCTTTCATTATATACGTTTTAATATTGAAAAGTTGAAAAATCCCACGCCGCCGCCGTGGATTTTTTCGTGGCGCGCCGCCGCCCGATTTTTTTCGACCGGCGCGCACGTCTAATTCGAAATGAAAAGTAGAGTGTTTAACACATTCAACACCAAGAACCCGACTGTCGGGTACACTGTTCGTAGCGACTACGCGCTACATACGACGAAACCGTGGCTACGCGCTACGAGCGTAACCCGTAGCACTTAGTGGTATTGAATGTGTTAACTCGGGTGAAAGGCATTTGGTTAACAATCTACTATTTCCAGCCGTGGACCGATGCGTGGACGCGTCCATGTCGGAGGCGCGGGAAGCGCTGATTAACGTGGCCATCGACGCGCTGTCCGCGCACCGCCTGGCGCAGAACCTGCCCGCCGGCAGCGCCAGCTCCGCGCTGCACGCGCCGGCCTCGCTGCGCCTGCTGCCGCTGCTGCTGCTGGCCTTGCTCAAAAGGGTTAGTTCCTATGTTTGATTTTACAGGACTTTTATTTTCGTGAAGTGGACGCCAGTGACTAACAAGGCGACAAGCGGCATTTCGAGCCTGATATAACTTTGAAATCGATAAAAATGTATAAAATGAATCTCCGATCTATTTGGCCAAAATGTAAACAAGAAATATTGCCAATGGTTACCAAAAATAACATTATTATTTAATGACTTCATCTGAATTTAAATACTTAACTTAATGATTGACAATGACATGTGAGTCATTCTCTTTCTCAGGTCACAGATTCTCAGGCCACAGAATCAAGTCCACTTTCTTTCACTTTATTGACTGTGCATAAGTTATAATGTCATGTGTTGTTACAGAAAGCGTTCCGAACAGGCACGTCGACGCGATTAGACGATCGCGTGGCCGACATGTGCGACATTAAGTCCCTACCACTACCACAACTAATACGAGCCGCGTATCCGCCTCTCTATCCGATACACGAGCTGTGTAATATGAGGGAAGAGGACCCCATGCTGCCGCAGCTCATGCTCAGTGCGCAGAGGTGAGAATATACACTCAACCCACAAATCAATGCCCTTACCGGGATTCGAACCCAGGACCATCGGCTTCATAAGCAGGGTCACTCACTAGGCCAGACGGGCCGTCACATTATCTAGTAAATAAATATTTCTTAGTTGAGTTTCAAGTTTTGGTTTGCTATAATGGATTTTACTTTATTTTCAACAATCAACAATGTCACCAATTCACAATGGAACTACGTTCAAGATTTATTTCAATTTCATTTTAAATGTTACACTGTGATTCAAGAGTTTCAAGTTGCGGTTATGAAGTTCCTATTACAAATGATATTATCAGTTTGGTAAAGTCTATTGTTTTTTTTTTAACTAGGATAAACGCAAACGGCTGCTACCTTCTAGACGACCTAGACACGATGATCATCTACGTGTGCCACGGCGTCTCCCCCGCCTACCTGTCAGAGACCTTCGGCGTGGCCGCCTTCAGCCAATTACCTGACGAAGCCAGAAGTCTACCTGCTATAGAGACGGACGCGAATGAAACGCTGCACGCGTTCATTGAGAAGCTTAATGAAGACCGGCCCTATGAGTCCGGGATACTTGTTTTAAGGTCAGTATCTGATACTAAGTTAGAGTGAGACCTTCGCAGTGTCGACTTTAGCCAGTTACCTGACGAAGCCTGGAGTCTACCTGCTATAGAGTATCTGTCTACTGCGTTAAAGTGAGACCGACACCTGTTACCTGACGAAGCCAGAAGTCTACCTGCTATAGCGACGGACGCGAATGAAGCGCGAAACGGTTTGGTGCAACTGATAGCTGATTAATAGATAATTGAGTCTTGTAGCGCGTTTATATATTTAACCCTTTGCATGGTGATGGACATTTCCATCATAACATTGCCCTGTGAAATAAAGGTGCTTTCGGGGGTGAATGATATTTATTTTTAAGACTGTCAACTTCCAACACTAATTCATTTTCTGATTTTTTAAGACGAAATGTCGGAAAACTTGGAAAAACCCAGAAGTTGATGATTTTTAGTATGTGACTTAGGGCCTTTTTTTCGGGGTTTGTAATTGTTTTATATTTAAAAACTTTATCATGGGTACA
Organism: Cydia splendana; assembly: GCF_910591565.1. Lineage (NCBI taxonomy): Eukaryota > Metazoa > Arthropoda > Insecta > Lepidoptera > Tortricidae > Cydia > Cydia splendana. The sequence continues at coordinate 5,474,309 of NC_085968.1, forward strand.
TATCACAAATAGTGTACCTTTCTGATGGTAATTTTTTTTTAATTTATCTCTTAATGAAAATTAAAAATTTACATAAATATAAATTAGCCTATTCAATTTCTAACACTGATTTCGCAGTAAAAATTGATATTATAATTTTTTAATTATTTTTCCCAGAATCAGTAAAGAATTACGTGACAATATTCATTTCGGGCAAAAATAAAAAATCATGCAAAGAAGGGTGAATAGCACCATATATCTTTATTTACAAAATCCTTTTTCCACAGAGACAACTCACCCTCGCGGCACCTGTTCATCGAGCGGCTCGTCGACGACCGCATGGAGTCCTCCTTCTCCTACTACGAGTTCTTACAACACGTCAAGCAGCAGGTCAAATGATAACGTCAACGATTGACTAGACGCACACAACTGAAAGTGAATCTTATTGCTAAGACGTAAGGTCTACTAACGAGCGACGAGTTTGCGCGGCGGCGGCATCGGCGAGCGGCGGCCATAACCTCCTGAGTCCCTGAGGCCATTATAAAGGACTTAATCCAAATGGAATTTTAAATTAAAATGGTATATAAGAAGGTTCCAAATTCAAAACTGCAATAATGACAAGGGGGACTCAGGAGGATAGGTTGAAGAGAGAAACGGCGATCCGATCTTTCGTTCTCAACTGCTGCGGCGGCCGTAGGTTGAAATGAGACACAGCGATCTGACCTTTCGTTCTCTATGGCTGCCGCTCGTCGCTGTCGCTGCCGCGTGTAGTCGTGTCTAGGTCGTAATGATCAGTTGAGCGTAGTGTTGGTTAAGCCTCGGGTCCTTCGAGTCCTCTGTTTAATACTCGACTCTGTTTTTCAGACTTATAATTATGGCACCCAAGATATTTTCAACTTGTTAAAGACTTGAGTCTTCTGTAGAGACTTGAGTCCTTCTCAGAGAACACTCATTATTTTACAAAAAATATAATCATAATGCACATGGGTTATTAGGTAAACAAATCATACAATAACGCGTAGTTTCTTTACTATATTTTAGATAGAACCTATTAAATTGTTGATGGAGTCTTTAACCCTTATGAGTTGCGCTTAAAAAATATTCAATATATTTAGGACTGGGCGGATTTCCGTAAAAACGAGTCGTGTAGTCTCCATCAAATAGATCGGAGCAGCCAAGGTGGTCACAGATATCTCGACGCTCTTTTGCCAAGGCGTTAAAGTGCGTGTTCAGATATTTTTGAGCACCTCGGCCGCTCCGATGTATCTGATAGCGACTGCACCAACACTATAGTTAATCGTGCGTCACACATCGCTACGTGGCGTTGAGGTATCGACATTTCTGAAGATTGTAGCTATACAAAAGTTATGTAGTGCTAGTTATCTGTGCTTTGAAACACGGGTGTATTTTGTCGGATAATTCATTCGTTTGAACAATACTTTTATGAAAGCGATTCTATGTTGTTATTTTAAGAAATCTTACCTATTCTTCGTATTTATTTTGCTTATTATATTGACAGTTAAGATTTCTTTCAGAAATCGATTAAAAAAATGTTACTAGGACGGATGTATTTTCAATGAAAAATGTCTATTAAACCTCGTTTAAATTGCTATTAAATGATACATTGAATCTTATTATCTTAGCTTAACTTAAAAAACAATGCCTTATAAGGACCACCCCACACTAGCGTCTTTTGAGCTAGTGTGGGGTGGCTCTAAAGCATATCGCGTGAAAGGGGGTTTTTAGAAAAGATTGTACCGTTTACTTTTTTTTGATAAACCATCAACTTTTGGGTTATTAGACTCAGAATCACGAGTACTATTGAATGAGAAAAAAGAAAAAAGTGTCCCCAGTTTTTCATACAAATTTTGGGTGTCAGTTTTGTAATGGTCCATATAAAATCTATGTAAAAATGCGTTACTAAACTGCCATTTTTTTTCTTTTTAAATCGATACTCCTCGTGATTCTGAATAGAAATAACCCAACAGTTGAATGATTTTCGAAAAAAAGTAAATAGTACAGTTTTAAGTGAAAATGCCCGAAAACGTTACGTCAACGCTATGTTATCGATGTGTACACGACTACAATACCTACTAGCTGAACAATAGCTATCGGCCTTGACTGTGTTGAATAATTGTTCAAATCTAAAAACGTGACACCTTCATTGTAACATTTATCTAAGTTATACGAATTATACTATGGTTTAAAAGCTTGGCGACTTGTTACTTCTAGTTTCTGAATAGCCGTTATAGATGCCCTTAAGTACACTTGTATAGTCCCCACCAAATTTTTCGGAACAAAATAGGTCCTCACAAATCGTCAGGTGACAACCAAAACTCACTAATTACTACCACAAGTTAATAGCAATAGTGAACCATATTAATAGCTGAATAAGGTTGATTTTTGTTTAATCTTTTTTACTAATGAGTGAGTTTTACTTGTCACCTGACGAAATATCTGTGCACGATTATTGTCAAGAACAACTTAGATAGCAAGTACAGACATTTTGTGGTATTGTTGGTTACTTTTGTGCAACTGTGTGAACATATTTCGTTATGCCTTTAATGTTTGGTAAGGCGGAATAAAACATTCGGTTATTAGAACTCCAGTTAACTTTTGACTCGGCCTGTAAATAGCAGCGGTGCAAGATTTGATTTGAAAGTTATTATGTCCGTCAAAAGAAAATGTAGTCTTCACAATAAATGTGTACAGATGTTTGTGCGCACTTGGACGTTTAGATATATTTGAAATCGATTACACAATCTACCCTAGACCATCTAATACGCTGAAAATGTATAGATATAGATATATTAAAGTTGATGAGTAGTGTAACGAACGAAATATTTAATTAAATTACTATAACTGTAAATATGTTTAACTTGTCAAATAGAGTGCAATCGCACATTTAAAAATATTGACACAAATGCAGTTTTTTTTATGGTCGACCATATTAATAGGAGGGTATGGTCGAATATTGAACGCAGCATTATTGAGTCTATATTATTAAGTGTGCGTTTTTTTATGTAGATCTATAGATAACTAAGATTACTCGATTACAAAGAGTTATTCCCATTTGTTGTTTTGTGGTATGGATTAGGTATAATTTTACAAATAAAAAAACCAACTATGTCAACAGCATTTAGGTAATTCTCGTTCCGTAGAAAGTAATGTTACAAATACTTTGTTTTAAAATCGAACGAAATAAAAGAAAAGCAATACGGCTTTTGGAAAAGACTGAAGAAGAAAAATATATATCGAGTAATGTCTAAATTCCCCTTTTCAACACATGTATCTAATGTCTTGATATGCTAACAATTGTTGGGACTAGGCTAAGATTGGTTTACTCATTATTTTTACAGAAAAAATACAGCTTGTTCCATGGAATAGAACAAATGGAAAGCACTTACTACGACAAGAAGATACTAGCCTAAAAGAGACACTGCCAGACAGGAAAAGTTAAGCATGATTCAGCTTAGAGATAGTAGGAGTTAGGGATCAAATTGTCAAGAGCTTAAAGGATATAGTTCCACAGCTTATTGTTACTTATTCTACAAACAGTTCACGGCGGCTTTTGCAGCTACGTATTCCATCTGTCCAATGTATATTGTGTCTCACATTTTGCATGAGTGAGTGAGACATTGGACAGGTGGAATACCACCCTAAGGCAAGCGTTTCAGGATAAATACAGTAGTGATGCAGTGACTAACAAAAAAGGTGTCCGGTTTTTGTTTCACCGTTTCCGGCTTGTCAATGCGGCAGGCCTGGAAGAACCCGAAAACATTGACGCAAAGATTTTGCATCAATCTACTTCAACCATTCAGTTATTTAGCTATAGAGATTAGAAGCCATACTAAACAATGAAATTGTCGTAATCGCAACCTGTACCACGCGACCAAAACGTAAGCTCCGTAAATTTCATGGCGCTTCCGCGTTTAGGTCGCGAGATTTACGACGACATCAACTCATCGCCCAAAACACTAGTTCTCTATGCCGATTCTATACTTAGTAATAATAGTTCAAAGACTTCAACAGGCTTGGCTTTGCGTAGCTTGACAAGAGTGATTGTTTCACCAAAGAGTACGCTGAACAAGTCGCCATGCTCGAAGACGCTAAATGTCTCTTATAAGTCAGTATTGTTGTTTTCCCAAGCCATAACCACAGAGAATTTAGTAAATATGTTGTAGCTCGAAGGGCCTAGGACCTCTGGGAGTACTTATTGGTACTTCGGGGTTTGCATTCATGCAACGTTTAAGCAAAGAGAAAGAGTTACTGTCATGGTAAATTATGTAGCCACAGTACTTACATTTACTGCCATCTTTCGACAGAAGATTAAAACTGTTAGAACGCCATTTGACTTTGATCCTTATTCTTTCACTGATATGTGTTAATTTGTTAAATATTGAAATTAACGCCATCTACTCGACAGTAGGGCAACAGTTTTAATCTTCTGTCGACAGATGGCAGTAAATTTACTGTGGCTATATAATTTACTTTGACAATCCGCCTCTATTTCAAATTATCTTTGGTTTAAGTAATATTGCATAAAAAGGATGAAATTTTCACATTGTGTTGATTTACTTCATTTTATAAAGAAAACACCGAGGCCTCTATAGTTCGTTTTTTTAGAAAGAACTTGAAAGAAGGTAAGCGATCTTGGCATGTCTTTTAATTGAAAAACGCTTTTTAAAAATCAATAACTATTACTTATGAAAGCAGAAGAATATAAAAGATCGTATTAGATTCATAATTGTTACTTATTTGCCGTAACTTATTTTTAAAATGTGTTTTTCAATTAAAAGACACATCAAGATTGTTTACCTAATTTCTAATGCTAAAAAAAACGAACTATAGCTTACAGGCACATTTTGAATCTGCTTTTCCAAATGGTATACAATTTTCAAAAGGAAAACGATACTTGCGATATGATATCTTGATGACATTACGTTTTAAAAGCCGAGTAGCTGTCTGCTCGGATGTTTTTCGATCATGGGCACTGTTTTTCTATTTGCCATTGTGACAGTGATTTAGAAATAAAGTTATTTATATCAAAACATTTAGTAATTCGAACGTTGTTCAAAGGATAATCTTTTTTATAAACTTCGATTTAAATTATGTTGTGGTTTCTATTATGAAATTTATGAACTGAATCATATATGAATTTAGTCGCGTTATTTTTTATTTACACGGAAAGTTTTATCACTACAAAAATGCTAAAACTATATCTACTTTTCAATCAACAGATATTTTAACAGCACGCGTTTGACTGATTTCAACATTTATGTTTGTTGATAAGATGTTTGTTCCTTTCTCTAAGCTTAATGATTATATTATTCCTAATGTCTTAGAGTCAATGGTAAAAAGTCATAGAATGACGGCTGTAATCCTTATGAGAAGGATTAAAGGGAAAACAGAGTCGATAAGACTAGGCAGTCGACTTGGTATATCCACGTATAATCTACTATTATGAACATAAAACAAAAATGATAAGACAACTAAGAATTTGTTATATGGGAACGCTTTATACAGTCAGCAGCGCAGCTGTAGCAAATGCGCTCATATTCACTTAACAAACAAGTTGGGTATTTTTGAAAACCTTACCTGCTCAGCTACTTTGCTACTGGCTGTACGTTTAGCGTTATTATGAGGTAAAAAGGTGTGAGGTAAATTGTGTAACATTTTGTGAGTTGTACGTTATGGAACAATAAGTGTATTAAATATTTTGTGGCAGGGTCACTTTATAGACCAACGCCTAAAACTCACACGGACGAATATAATGGCGCAAATATGATTCCGCATTTTTTATTTGCAAACTAGAAGAGATATAGGTAGTGCATTATTATTTTCCATCGTATTTTCACGGAAACGTACGAACGTGTCTTGCTATTTCAGCCACTCACGGTACAAAAAGTTCTGAGGTTGCCTGAAGTAGCATGACAAATACAAACGTTTCCGAGGAAATACGATTAAAAACAATTATGCACTACATCTGTACCACATGAATATTTGGGCATTAATTGTAAGTGAGATGTTAACCTAAATCTTGGCGGAATCTTAAATGATTATGATTGCGTATAGAGTAGGGCTATGATTGTTTACTAAAGCGGAGGCAAGGAGCAAATTAACACATTAGTCCACGAGCGAAACGAAGGCTTTTTAGTCAACTAGGCGCATAGAATTTTTAACTTGCTCCTTGCTGCTTTTTACTGAGGTGACTCGGTTATGTTTTGATGTTGTGTATAGAAAATGTTTTTTTATTTGTATGTCGCAACCTCAACGGTTTAATCAAGCTGGCCCTATGTAATTTAAGCCATTTTCCATCCTCACAGTGAAATGCATATCAAAAAACTAGTTAAATATACATTACACTTTGGGGAAGGCGGGGTCTACACGGCATCAACTTTAAAATGGGTTATTTTCCATTTGGAATGCCAGATGTGTATTTTTATTATATTTCGGTAGTAGGTGTATCTATAATTAATTAGTTTTAATCCATGTATTTACTTGATATTACTTCTATTGTAAATTTAATAGAATTATTTATGAAATTTTAGGTAGACGGTTTTATACTGAAATGAGGTCGGGTGAAACATTACGGAAATAGAAATGTCCAGAAATACAAATACATGTCGAAGTATAGGAATAGTTGTTATATTGCCAGATATATATTGTTCATAGATGCAGATATGTCTTAACGCATAAAGGGGCCCACTGATTAACAGTCCGCCGGACGGTATCGGCCTGTCAGTTGTTCGGAACTATCAAAATTTTGTTCTAACTGACAGGCCGATACGTCCGGCCGAGTGATAATCAGTGGGCCCCTTAAGAAGCAAGTTGACGCTGTACTGTTTCACCGCTCTTATACTTTACCGTGGACATCCAACAGACATTAACGGTATTTCGTGGACATCAAAGACCACGGTAATTTAAAAGTGACTGCATATCTCATACATGTACACCTGCTTTAAGCCCTATTTTGACAAAAACATGCATGCGATTTTATTTATGCGGTATTTGGTCGATCAATCGAATTCATTGTACTCTGTAGTGAGCAATGTATCGAATATTGCATGCAAGTTGAACCGTCTAAATGAGGCTTTATAGTGACGGTAAATATGTAGTTGACGTCTACGGTAAAGTGCAGAAGCGCTCTTTGGCTGAGCACCGCTTAAGCCGCGTCGCTCCCAGTAGTTGACTGAATGAACATTTTATTGCCACTGTTAAACTAGCCGACTGAACTCGAAAGCCTTGTAACTTGTTTCATTATAACGAATCCAAAATATACGTGTTTCAATTCATTTGTCATATGTGAAATTGTTTTATATAAGGTACCTACTTTTCACTTTATCACATAACCGGAAAAATGTTTAGTCAGGGGACGAAACTATTTTTTTCGGGCAATCTCGTTTCCGAACAATTATCAGGATTGGCACAACTTGGCGTCCTTTTGCATGTATGACCGCAGATAAGATAATGACTTGACTTTTGACAACCCTAAATAGCCGAAAGGGATAGTACCATACATAAGAACAGGACAGCATGATTCGTCCCTGAATCGCTGTCAAACTTCGGTTTTGTAGGAAGTTTTTTCTGTACGGTAGTACGTATATACTATTACTTATTCTGTGGTTTAGTTTGCAAGCAAAAAATAAGCAAATTAAAACAAAATGTGACAAAGATAAAACGTTGGGGAACCAGTAGGACTACAATATTAATACTGATTTAAACTTTCACGATTATTAAACATTATCAAACTCAAAAATGTTGATGTCAACTTGAGCCAGTCTTCTCCGAGACCACGGGGACAACGCCGTCCTCGAAACGTCGGAGGTAAATCTTAAAACTTAAATACGCGATTAAGTCCCGTTGTGCAGTTTGATAATGTACAATATTAATATACTGAATTATACTGAAATGGATTGGTTTATTAGAAAACACAATTCCACTAATGAGGGCGCCACTGGACGGTCGACAGCGTCTTAACAACATAGGTAACATAATCTGATAGTTTACTAACGGGATTAATTTATCACTATGTTTAAAATTGGATTAAGAGGCATATGTTTATCTTAACATTAAGATAGGTTGGGTACAGATAAAACGGTTGGGACGGTATTTTATTTTATCTATGAAATCAGCATTACATAAACTATATGATAAGCAAACAATACCTACCTATAATCGACATAATATAACTAATAAATATACATACATATGTTAAAGCCTACGCAAATTCTCAAATAAAAAACCGGGCAAGTGCGAGTCGGACTCACGCACGATGGGTTCCGTACCATAATGCAAAAAACGGCAAATAAAAACGGTCACCCATAATATCCAAGTACTGACCCCGCCCGACGTTGCTTAACTTCGGTCAAAAATCACGTTTGTTGTATGGGAGCTCCACTTAAATCTTTATTTTATTCTGTTTTTAGTATTTGTTGTCATAGCGGCAACAGAAATACCTCATCTGTGAAAATTTCAACTGTCTAGCTATCACGGTTCGTGAGATACAGCCTGGTGACAGACGGACGGACGGACGGACGGGCGGACGGACAGCGGAGTCTTAGTAATAGGGTCCCGTTTTACCCTTTGGGTACGGAACCCTAAAAATTAAAAAACAAAAATTAGAATACGCATGATTTAATCCAGTGAAATTGTAGAATTTTGTAACGTGGCTCTTCTGCGTCAAATTCGGTAGTTCTGATTTATTGCAGACTTATTTATGATGTTGGCCCAATTAATAATCCAAGTTTGTGACTTTGAGCGCCGAACGCAACTTTGTCAAAAATAGAAAAACATGCGAAAATTTCGGTTTTTGTTTAGTTTTGGTGATTCTAACCCTAAAGCACTAGCTTTTGATAGTACCTTCCTTAGACATTTTTAAAGAAGACTAAATTTGCTACAATACGAGATTAGAACTATCTCTGTAGATTGAATAGTTTCCGAGATGAAGGCTTTCAAAATTTAGATTTTTTTGAAATTGAGCTCGTAAGCTAAGTAAGTGCAGTGAGTATGCACTTTTGACTCAGGCGATGCCGCTTGGCACGATTGTTCCTAAGGTCAAACAAAGCTGATTTGGCCCAGTAGCTACGAGATCGTACCGTGCAAAAAGGGAGGGGAAAGGTCGGATTCCCAGGTCCAATCTTTGCTATATTTCTTCCTACTCTTAGGAGCTAGGGCACGTTATATATAATTTTCATATAATTTAGGTTTGAAAACATTATATTCATACTTTTAAAACGCCAAGTTAAGTGTTTTTTTTAAAGATTTTTAACTTTTGACTTTGGCCATAATTACATTTCTATGGAAATCGTCACTCAATACGCTTCATATTTTTACAAAAAAATGTATGAATGCCTGCTTTGAAGTGATACTTTATAGAATAAGGAAGCCCTAAATTTTATGAAAATCATATATAACTTGCCCTAGTTGCTAAGAGCAGGAAGAAATATAGCTTAGATTGGACCTGGGGATCCGACTCTTTCCCCTCCCTTTTTGGGGGGTAGGCATAGGCACGGTACGATATCGTGGCTACCGCGCCAAATCAGCTTTGTTTGACCTTAGGAACAATCGTGCCAAGCGGCATCGCCTGAGTCAAAAGTGCATACTCACTGCACTCACTTAGCTTACGAGCTCAATTTCAAAATAATCTAAATTTTGAAAGCCTTTATCTCGGAAACTGAATAGATTTGCTATAATACGAGAGTCGAACTGCCTCTGTAGATTGAATAATCTACAGAGGCAGTTCGACTCTCGTATTATAGCAAAGTTAGTCTTCTTTAAAAACGTCTAAGGAAGGTACTATCAGAAACTAGTTCTTTAGGGTTAGAAGCGCCCAAAACTAAACAAAAACCGAAATTTTCGCAGGTTGTTCGATTTTTGAAAAAGTTGCGTTCGGCGCTCGAGGTCACCAACTTGGATTATTCATTGGACCAACATCGTAAATAAGTCTGCAAAAAATCAGAACTACCGGATTTGACGCAAACGCTAAATGTATAATTTTACTGTATTCATTCGGCCTGATTGACATTGTTTTGCCTACTGATTTGCCAACAGAAAGTTAGCAAAATAGCGACATTTCCAGATGGAAAAATTTCGGAAACATATTTTCGTATGGGAATCGAAATTTTCCACTTCCAAAATTCCTTTGTTTCCTGCGCAATATTCCTGAAATTTCCGAGAATATTTCTAACGTTTTCGAAACTAATCAGCAACTTGCGCATCTGTAGTTAAGATTCAGAAGCCGATCATTGCCTGACTGTGAGCTGGACCGGCAGCCCGCCTCTCACGGTCTGCACGACATTAGACGTCGGGTCCACAGGCGGCACCCGTCTTGTGGTCGGCGCTGGTGCTACGCTGCATACTTGCAAGACCGCTGCTAGGCCAACCAGCGACTGCATCTCTCCGAGACGCAACCCTGTGTAAACAGAAAGAAAGAGATAAATCTAAATAATCTATGGAAATAATAGCGTATCGTATCGTTTCTCCAAAGGATTGCTATCTTGGCAAGGCCCCCCTGTTTGTTAAAATTTATGCAAAAATACCTAGGTACGTAGGTATGCAAAATCGACATGTTTCCGATTGAAATCAAAACGCATGTCAATCTATGTAAGCACTTACGTAAAATTTGACACATACCTATTTACGTTACGTACCTATACACGCCCTGGGTCCATCGCCGAAGGGTAAATATACGTATTTGTGTCGCTTCTTCACTTCCTCAGGAGTGAACCGCTCAGGTTGGAAATCCCGCGGGTTGTCGAAGTATTTCTCGTCGTTCTGTAGGGCCTCCACCGGCACCACGATCTTCACTCCGGGGTCCACGGTCAGCCCCAGCTCAGGGAACGTGTAAGGTCGAGCGCACTTGCGGTTCAGCACGCCTAGCGACGGAAACATTCTTAGTGCCTCTTTGAAAGCCATGCTCAGTAGCGTCATTTCCGCCACGGCGTCGTAGCACAATTTATTATCATATTTCTTTAGAACTTCGTCGATCTCCAATTGTATTTTTAATTGTAATTCAGGTTTAAACGCGAGTTGGTGCAAAGTATAACTTGTGGCCGACGAGGACGTCTCAAAACCCGCGCCGAAGAATATAAACACTTGGGCTACCATCATTTTCAAATCCATTTCCATGTCCACAGTCACAGGCGTTCCGTCCGGGTTCCGGTGCTCAATTGATTCTCCTACGATCTTTCCCTTGACTTCTAATTCCAGGAGCAGGTCTATGAAATCATGGCGTCCGGAGGGCTTGCATTGCCTAACATCTCTTATATTATTTACGAAATCAAAAAGAGATGCATCGAGTTTTCGATCAAATACATGAATGAAGGATCTTAGCGGAGGGAAAAGTTCCCACATCATAAGCTTTAGTACGACCGGGATCGGTCTGAAAAACATGAGCCTGCCGATCTTTCTGAAATGGGAGTCTTCGTTGACAAGGGAGTCGGTCTCGACACCGAAGCCGCAGGCGCCGATGAACTCGGTGGTGAAGCGCGCCATGAGCTCGCGCACGTCGCAGGCGCCGGGGCGGGCCGCGGCCTCGCGCGCCACGCCCTGCAGCCGCTCCGCGCACCGCACCACCAGCGGGAACATCGCCTTCAGCCGCGCGGTGGTGAACGCCGGCGTCAGCCGCTGCCGCATCAGCTTCCACAGGTCGCCGTCTGCGTGGAACAGATTCGCCAGCAACGGCTCCACCTCCGGTTTCCTGCCGAGGCCCCGTGGATAGAAATATGCGAAGTCATTGCTTAATATATTCCTCACTATATCTGGGTCTCTTATGTACAGCTCGGGAGTGGATCCCCTGTAGTAACCGACAACTCTCTCGTTAGGGAACCGGTTGTATAAGTCGTTGGCTATCTCTGTAAAGCTTTTTCGTCCGAAGAAGCCCTTGAAGTTGTTTCCGAATAGGAACACGGGCGGGTCGTGCTTGACGTTCCTCTTGGCCCAGTAGTCGTGGTTCCGAGTACCGAAATAGTATACAAGGATTACCAATAACGCTACTAGTACAAGAATCATGTTTACTGCTTGTAACACAAAGTAGAACTGAGTTAGAATCAATAAAAGTACAAAATAAGGAAGAAGGCATACAAGGCAATCAAGTTTTTATTTATTTGATAGCCTTGTCTAATCGTACAACATGTAACAAAAAATTAGATTACCTAATAGTATGTTTGCCGCGCGATAGTGAATACCTATCACACACATATCTGCACAGATGTATCTCTATTTTTTTTATATTAACCAATCGTATACCCCTTTGTTCATAAGAGTTGGAAGCGAAAACAGGCGTCGCGATTTAGTCGCTTTGCTACAGGTAGCTAAAAGTACATCCGTTCCACAACAATTTTGGGGAAAACCATAAGCCGCGCGTGGCGCTGTCGCCACCTAGCGGCCATATCTGTGCTGATCGTAACAGATGCGTTTTGTTTGAGAGTGAGTCTTCTGTACCTAGTACTATTATTTATTCTGTGGCGAAAAACATATTATATACAAATTTTTAAAAGCGCCTATCTGAAATAATAGGCAAAACCTAGTCTGTAGGTTTTAATTAGCAAAACATGACGTATGTGAATGACAATATGAATTAGGCATGTAGGATGGAAAAATAATAAATGTTATGAGTAAAGAGGTTCACCACATTCACCCGGGCCAGATATAATCGGATAAATACTTCGGCGAATTCCGGATTCTGCCGGACCTCCGGGGTTGCTCTGCACCTGCGGGTTCATTGTTATCAGGGCTCGGTGGCTCTGGAACTTCTTGCAGAGTTTCGGATGGCGACTGCGAAAGGAATTCGGAATTCGCCGAAGTATTTATCCGATTATATCTGGCCCGGGTGAATGTGGTGAACCTCTTTACTCATAACATTTATTATTTTGAATCCGGAATTCGCCGAAGTATTTATCCGATTATATCTGGCCCGGGTGAATGTGGTGAACCTCTTTACTCATAACATTTATTATTTTTCGATCCTACATGCCTAATTCATATTGTCATTCACATACGTCATGTTCCTTATTTCTTCAATCGAATATGCCAAGTTTTTGGAACGAACCCAATGAGCCATTCTTGTCACTCCGGGGTGACAGAGAGCTTCATGGAGAGATTGCAGCTTCGCAGGTGTATCGACGATGGCGCAGACACGGGAGAGGGCATCCGCTACATGGTTCTGCGTGCCGGGTCTGTACACTATGTCATATTTGTATGGAGACAGCTCCAGGCGCCAGCGCTGAATTTTCTCATTTTTGATTTTACTGGTATGCTTCTTGTCGAACATAAAGGAAACAGAACGTTGATCAGTGATGAGCAGAAATAGCTTGCCGATGAGAAAATGCCGCCATTTCTTTAAGGATTCAACGATCGCGTAAGCTTCTTTCTCAATCGCCGAATGGTTCTGTTCGCTTTGATTGAGTGTTCTCGAATAGAATGCTACAGGCCTGCCAGCCTGTGAAAGCGTCGCTGCAATTGAGTGCTCCGATGCATCTGTCTCAACCGTAAATGGAACGTTGTCGTCAATGGCGTGAACGCACGATTTTACTATGTAGTTCTTAAGATCTCCGAAATCTTTCATCATAGTATTGGTTAGTGGAAATGTCTTTGTTTTTGCTAGCTCGTGTACTTTTTCGCAGAAGTTTGGTATCCACTTTGAGTAGTGAGCGAACATGCCCAGGGCTCTGCGCATACTGGGCAAATCATGCGGAGGAGGTAAGTTTAAAAGAGGCTCTAATCTGGCGCTGTCAGGTTTGATAACATTACCAGCGATCGTATAGCCAAGTATATTAATGGAAGATTGTTTAAAAATAGATTTGGTTTCATTGAGAGTCAGACCGTACTTTTTAGCAGCTGTCAGAAAGTTTTGCAAATTCGTATCTTGCTATTCAGGTGACTTGCCACATATTGTTATGTCGTCGAGATAGGCAAATGTGCCTGCCAGATTTTCTGTCCGAATAAGCCAATCTATGGTTCTCTGGAAGCTAGAAACTCCATTGGTAACACCAAAAGGGATGCGGCGGAATTGGTAAAGATTTCCAGCAGCTTCGAACGCAGTAAAATGTCTCTCCTCTGGCAAAATTGGCACCTGGTGGTATGCACTCTTCAGATCTATAGCGCTGAAGACGGGGTATTTAGCCACTTTTGAAATCAATTCTTCAATGCTAGGAAGTGGGTAAGCATCTAGTTCAGTGTATTGATTAATAGTTCTTGAGTAGTCGATTACAAGACGTTTCTTATGGGTAGCAGATTTCGTAATTAGTACCTGCGCTCGCCATGGTGACCTACTTTCTTCGATGATACCATCCTTTAAAAGGTTCTTTATCTCCTCCTCGATTAGGGTTTGCACGACGGATCCGAAATGTATGGGAAGATCCGCGGATCCGGATCCAGATCCGGATAATTTCATACATTTCGGATCCGGATTGCAAACCCTATCCTCGATAAAGCGTCGATCGTCGTCACTGTACCGCCGTGACTTGATGGCAATCGGTTTGTATCCAGGCGTTAGATTTGCAAATAAAGGTACTGCAGGCACGGACGCTACAGCCACATTGCAGACAACTAAAGGTTCTCTCGGACCGCCAAAATCGAATTCGATAGAAGAATGTTGAGCCAATACGTCGAGGCCAATAATGACGTCGGAACATAGATCTTCTACTAGTAGTAGCCGTAAGTTCTCATATGAATGCTTACCCAATGTAAGATCGATAGTTATTTCTCCTGCAACTGGTTCACTATGACTTAGAGAGGCCATGGATATTCTCTGCTGGCTGGGCTTACTTGTCAAGGAACATGACTTAGCAAATTTGGAATCCATGAAGCTCTTGGCACTGCCAGTATCTAGCAATACTTCAGCTTTGATACCGTTGATGTACGTAGGCATCGTTGTTCTGCGTAACGATGACGGTGATGCAGCGACGATGCTGGAACTGACATTATTCGTATCAGATATTGCAGCACTGGTTTGATTCTTGCTATGACATACGTTAGCGAAATGTCCCTTCTTATTGCAAACCTGACAAGAAGCGTCGAAGGCGGGACAGGTCTTGCGTGGATGTACACGACCTCCGCAGAAGAAACATTTTCGATTGGAGCGCAAGGCTGGCGCGGCAGCGGAAGTGTTTTCGCTTGGACCAGCTGTATTGCGTATGTTTTCGATAGTAGCATTCACAGGGGTCGTGCTGCTGTAATGTAATGTGTTGACTTCTGCCATCTCTAGGGAGCGAGCTTGGTTATGTGCTTCATCTAATGTTAGGCTCAGGTTCTCAAGAAGTCTTTCTCTTATTTTTGTTGAAGAGATTCCTGCTATGAAGGCATCACGGATATTGTCGTCCCGGTTTGTATTGCCATCGACGGCAGTGAAGTCACAGTCTTTAGATAATTGTTTCAGAGCTTGAATATATGTGTCGATTGTCTCTTCACTGTTTTGCTTTCGTGTAGCGAGAGCATGGCGCGCATAAAGGATGTTCTTAGGTTTTACGTAAATCCCGTCTAGTACGCGTATTGCCTGTTCGTAAGTTTGACACTCGCTTATGTAGTTATAGACATTCGGAGACAGGTGATTGATTAAAATATTTAGCTTGACCTGATCGGAAGAGAGAACTTGCACCGCAAGGAAGTTGTTGAAGGTCTTCTTCCAATGTTCCCATTCTGCGGCCGCGGTGCTTTGCGATGGGTCTCCTTCAAACCGCTCAGGGCGTAAATACTTATCCATTCGTAATTAGTCGTTTTGTTTGCTAATTAAATTGAAATAATAGGCAAAACCTAGTCTGTAGGTTTTAATTAGCAAAACATGACGTATGTGAATGACAATATGAATTAGGCTTGAATCCGGAATTCGCCGAAGTATTGGGTCCTGACCTATGAAATTGGCGTTTTTGTTCATAGATATAAGTCTGATCCTAGTTTTTTTTTTTTTACAAAAGTACATACACAATTACAATAAAACTACAATATGATTTCGCCAAACTGCTTGACAGCAATTAATTGTTATTTTTTATTGTTAAGTGTTCAGAATTAAGCCTTGAAAATAGGTCTTTTCATGTGCTGTCGGTTCGAGTATTAAAATTACTTATATTTTTCTAATGGTACCAATTTTCAAGAAATGGAGATATTGAAAACATACCTTAAAGGTGTCAAAAATTACTGGAAAAATTTTGTTTGGTTTGAATTAGCCATCAAAAAAATATCCGCAAAATTAATTGTATGGAAATTCGTGTTTCGTTGAAATTCTCCGAACAAAACGCCAATTTCATAGGTAATGACCTAATATTTATCCGATTATATCTGGCCCGGGTGAATGTGGTGAACCTCTTTACTCATAACATTTATTATTTTTCCATCCTACATGCCTAATTCATATTGTCATTCACATACGTCAGCATCTTTTCAAGCTCAGTCCCTATTTTCCTCTCTAAGTAACCACAACCACACCACAGAGCTGTGGTTAATAGTGATAATACACATAAAATTCGTATTTTTTTTATAATATCGTATCTAGAGAGGGAAATGAGGACTACGTTTGTATGGAGAAGCGGTCGTCCCCTTTCGTTTAAACCTCAACTTCTCAGAATAATGAAAACTCAACTTTAAATAACCAGAGTTAAGTTATGTCAGGTGTGGCTCACTCTGCGATTTCGTCGCTTTGCTACGTAGCTGAAAGTACATCCGTTCGGCCCCAATTTTGGGGTTTGCCATAAGCCGCACGTGTGGCTGTCGCCAGAGAGTGAGTCTTCTGTACCTAGTACTATTATTTATTCTGTGGTAATGTATGAACCCGTCCAGCGCCATCTATATAGAAGCACGATTTTTTCTTACAGGCCAATTGTAACGTACAGTCAAGTGTAAAAATATGGGTTTAGACAACCTAATCAAAAATATGTCCCACAGTTCTTAATTCGCTGACATAAGAGCTACGGGACATATTTTTGAGACAATTTGTGCACCCATATTTTTACACTTGACTGTACACTGATATCAGAATGACATCTAACTGAAAAACATGCCTTTAATTAACAAACAGAAAATTTCAGGACTGTTCTAGAGATTTCGAGGCTAGTCCTAATCCGATTGTGCTAATACTAAAAACCCTTGAAAAAATACTAGAAAAAAAGTCACATTGGTGAATTTCATCACATTTTATCGACCACCCTTTTATTGCTCAAATCATATAGCAAATTCTGCTTAATCTCATTATAATATAACAGCTTTTTCTTTTCGGCGTCTTCTTCCTCCCTACTCAAAATGCCGCAGCACCCCACGCAATCCAAGAAAACGAATCATCCAAGAAAGCGTTTACCATAGAAGTCAACTACATATTTACCGTGACTATAGAGCCCCATTTAGACGGTTCAAGAACTTGCATGCAATATTCGATACATTGCTCACTACAGACACAGACAAAGAAAATAAAATATATAGAGGCGGATTGTCAAAGTAAATTATGTAGCCACTGTAAATTTACTGCCATGTTTCGACAGAAGATTAAAACTGTTAGAACGCCATTTGACTTTGACCCCTAATTATTTCACTGATACGTGTTAATTTGTAAAATATTGAAATTAACGCTATCTACTCGACTGTAGGCCGAAGGTATAGCACCATACCTTTGGCCTACTCTCGAATAGATGGCGTTCACATATCAGTGAAAGAATAATGATCAAAGTCAAATGGCGTCCTAACAATTTTAATCTTCTGTCGAAATATGGCAGTAAATGTACTGTAGCTACATAATTTACCATGACAATAACTCTCTATTTCAAATTATCTTTGAGAGTACAATGAATTCAGTCGATCGACCAAATACCGCATGCAAGTTTTTGTCAAAATGGGGCTTAAAGCTACATAATTTACCATGACAATAACTCTCTATTTCAAATTATCTTTGAGAGTACAATGAATTCAATCGATCGACCAAATACCGCATGCAAGTTTTTGTCAAAATGGGGCTTAAAGCAGGGGATGTAAATAGGTGAGATATGCAGTCACTTTTAAATTACCGTGGACTTAGTTGTCCACGAAATATCGTTTTCGTCCGTAGTGGATGTCCATGGCAAAGTATAAGGGTCGGTTGCACCAAACCGTCTGTCACCGTTTTAGCGTTCGCAAAATTTGATTGTATGGAAAGTTTCATAATTCTCTGTGCTTGACGTTGATCAGTTAGTTAATTCACATAAGATCAGTGTTAATTGTGGTTGGTGCAACTGACCCTAAAGCCGACCACTGACTAACATGCCGCCGGACGATATCGGCCTGTCAGCAGGGGTGCGAAACTCCTGACTTCGGCCAAACTCGGCTCCGCTCGGCTCAGCATTGCTCCGAGCAATTATTAGGGTTGGCACCACTTGGCTTCCTTTTGCGTGCACGACCACAGATAAGATAATCACTTGAATTTTGACAACCCTAAATAGCCGAAAGGGATAGTGCCATATATTAGAAAGGGATATCATGATTCGACCCTGAATCGCTGTCAATCTTCGGTTTTGTAGGAAGTTTCCTTTCTGTACGGCAGTACTATTATTTATTCTGTGCTGTCAGTTAGAACAAAAATTTGACAGGTCCGAACAACTGACAGACCGATATCGTCCGGCGGACTGGTAAACTGGTAATCAGTGGGCCCCTTAAGAGCGGCGAAACAGTACAGTGTCAACTCGCTTCTTATGCGTAAGACATATCTGTATTTATGAACAATATGTATCTGGCAATATAACAACTATTCCTATACTTCGACATGTATTTGTATTTCTGGACATTTCAATTTCCGTAATGTTTCACCCGACCTCATTTCAGTATAAAACCGAACCTAATATTTCATAAATCATTCTATTAAATTTACAATAGTAGTAATATCAAGTAAATACATGGATTAAAACTAATTAATTACAGATATATATACACCTACTACCGAAATATAATAAAAATACACATCTGGCATTCCAAATGGAAAATAAACCATTTAAAGTAGATGCCGATTAGACCCCGCCTTCCCCAAAGTGTAATGTATATTTCACTAGTTTTTGATAAGTATGCATTTCACTGTGAGGATGGAAAATGGATCAAATTACATAGGGCCATCGCTTGATTAAACTGACATACAAATAAAAAACATTTTCTATACACAACATCAAAACATAACTGAGTCACCTCAGTCACTCAGTACAAAGCAGCAAGGAACAAGTTAAAAATTCTATGCGCCTAGTTGACTAAAAAGCCTTCGCTTCGCTCTGTGGACTAATGTGTTAATTGTGACGTCCCACGGTCAAAGGTACCTTATGGCGGGTATGGAGTTATGCATACCCCAGTAATCTACAATAAATAAGCTATCGATAACACAAAAGATCAAACTTCTAGGTTGCGTAGTTACAGAGATATTATTTTTTGAAAATAATGTTGTGAAATGAGCAACTTTACGATAGAGAAGTTTTAAGTTTAGCCGCCTAAAAAACTATGTTCCTGAAGTAAGTTACATAGTTGACTACAAATAATAATACCTTATATATCTGAGATTAAAAAAATATTGCGACTTGTTCTGTAATGCAAATAGAAACTTTTGATATCGACTGATTTATGTGTATACTAACCAATCTCTTGAAAATAAAGTTTTATTTCATTTTTACGATTGATTGCAATGAGCTCTCAAGATTTAAATTTTATCTATTAGAAAACGACACTGACAGACAGTTTAAGCAAAAAACAATACCGATTTAGAGGTGAAAATGTATTTTCTGACTTTTTCATATAAAATCACAAAATTGAATATTTTTACTTTTAATGTGACACACAATCAATTTTTCTGAGCACATATGAAAGAAATTCTGTCATTCAAATGAAATAAATCCTAAAACCCCAACTAAATACTATATTTAACCCCTTATGCCACTTTAAACTTACATAACAATAACAGTATTTGCTCCATACATTTACGAAAAGGTACCTTATGGAAATAAATCTAATAATACATCACTACAAAATATCAATCATATTACAGTTTATCTTTTATGAATAGAAGATATTAATTTACATTAAACTGCCCCAAATTTAATTAGTTCTTCGTCATAATAATCTTAAAAAAGACCAATAATTTGTATGTAATGAAAAGGTACCTTGTGGTCAAGTTACATGATGAGGCATGATGATGATGGAACAGTTAGGATAAACTAATAATATTTTGGGGTTAAGATGGTATAAATCGTCTATTTCTTATCAATAATATATTTCGGTTGCTATTGAAGATAAGCGGCATTGAGGTTCAATGACCTCAGATATTCCATAAGGTAATGCGTCGGGTATTGGCATTATTCAGCAAACCAATGGCTGATTTACTGCATGCGACCAAACCAAATGAAGATTATTCTAGTTAAGAAAGACTTGACGAGAGTAACTTTGGTATTAATAGCAATCTACTTGGATTTGTGATGTCGGTCTATGTACGGTTATAATATTTGCGAGGCGCCCCAACCAGAACTGAAATTATCAAATTAGTTTTGCAGAATGCTAATACAGTTACCAATCTACCAAACTTCTTTTCCCGTATTGACTAGTTTTTTTGGGAATTTTCAATCTTTTTTCCATAAGGTACCTTTTCTACTAAACTCTGAGACGACATTACTAGGCTTATAACTAACTTATAACAAAAATAAAAACAGGTAAACAAACGTTACGCATTAAGGTTTCAGATCACACAATAAAAAAAAATTGAGCATTTTTTCACCTCTTTACAAAACATTTCATATCTCCGAAACTAGAAACCCTCATAAGGTACCTTTTCCCGTGGAACGTCACAATTTGCTCCTTGCCTCCGCTTTAGTAAACAATCATAGCCCTACTCTATACGCAATCATAATCATTTAAGATTCCGCCAAGATTTAGGTTAACGTCTCACTTACAATTAATGCCCAAATATTCATGTGGTACAGATGTAGTGCATAATTGTTTTTAATCGTATTTCCTCGGAAACGTTTGTATTTGTCATGCTACTTCAGGCAACCTCAGAACTTTTGTACCGTGAGTGGCTGAAATAGCAAGACACGTTCGTACGTTTCCGTGAAAATACGATGGAAAATAGTAATGCACTACCTATATCTCTTCTAGTTTGCAAATTAAAAATGCGGAATCATATTTGCGCCATTATATTCGTCTGTGTGAGTTTTAGGCGTTGGTCTATAAAGTTACCTTGCAACAAAATCTTCTATACATATAATAAAGCTGAAGACGGTCGAAAGTCTGTACATGGAAGATATTTGAAAAAAAGTTGGCTGGGGATACTTAGAATCGATAACAGAACACGTTCCAAAAGTTTTTAGAATTTTTGTCTGTTTGTCTGTTTATCTGTTTATCTGTTTGTCTGTTTATTTGAACGCGCATCACGTGAAAACGGCTGAACGGATTTTGATGAAAACTTTACTAATCTGTCGAGAAAATTCCCGGCCAGGTTATAGGCTATAAAAATTCAACCCCTAAAAGGGGGGGTAGCCACAACACTCGATTGACTTAAGTTTGCCCCTGAATCTTATGGCGCTACTTAGGAAGGAGGGGCAAACTTTTTTCAAATATGTGCTACCACTATTGAGTACCCTGGTAAACTAACAGATGGCGCTGAATTTAATACTTTGTGACATGAATAAGCCACCGAGGACAGATTTTGCCAAATTAACTCTAAGTTTCAGAGGGGGTACGGATATCAACAAAAATAATTGAATAATTATGTAGATTTAATAAACTAATAATACAACAAAATTAAACGACAGTAAATTAATTGCCCCTCATTGCACAGTGCCTTCTTTTGGGGAACTGAGTAAAAATGAAGTAATCAAGAAAATTAAAAATGAGTTTACATAGTTACGTAGTGGTAAAATAAACACACATAATATATCAACACGCGTATAATTGCATAATTATTTAAAATTATAAATTTTCTCTATTATGAATTATACCTAATCGTAATTATATCGCACCCATATCAAATCCATATTCATACGTAGGTATCGCCTCATTTAAGCACTTAATAATGGCCACGAAGGTGGGTACTTTGAGAAAAAAACATTGACCTCTGTCATTCGCAGTGCCGGATTAACCCTTTTAAGCAAAGTACCGGGGCACCAAAACTGTAGGCAATAAAAAAACGCGCAGGCTGCATCAGCATTGCAGTCGTCGTGGAGTAGGTACAGTCAACGGTAAAAATAAGGGTGTACAAATCATCTCAAAAATATGTCCCATAACTCTTATGTCAGTGAATTAAGAACTATGGGACATATTTTTGAGTAAGTTGTCTACACCCATATTTTTACCGTTGACTGTACCTACATGAAACTTTTATACGTGTACATGTACCCATCCAATAACGAAGGGTCGTAGGGATCAAGTAAGAGAGTGAGGGTACGTAAGAACATCTCCAACGTAGGCTTTCGATTTGACCTTACGCGGAGGCCCTTAAAGTCATGGAAAAAAATCTTGCTTTCGGGCTTGCGGCCAGCCGATTTTTTCGACATAGGTTACTGATTTTATAGCGAATTTTGCTCTCTTGCACGCCAGGTTTGTCGGCCAAGCCGAGTTGCTCCTTAGCCGCGATACTGAGACCTAACTGTCAAAGTGTTATAAGGGGCCCCGTGAAAGCCGAAAACTAAAAGCATCCTATCAAGTAGCGCTTTCGAGTGAAGCCAAAGAGCGAGCAGTAGAAGAATCGTGATTACATGCATAGATTCTATTTCAAGCCACTCTTTAGCAGTTCGGCGTAGGGTCTTATGCGAGGTCTTCTGCCTTATGGAAAAGTTGATCTTCTGCCTTAATTACACTTGGGCGTGGATCCAAATCCAAGCTTTCCTCTTTCGCAGCTGGGCGTTCTGCCTTGCTCACACTTCATATTCACTTGGTCAATTCCAAGCTCTGCTTTCTTGCATCTTTTCTGTATGAAAACAACCTCGCTGAGACCCTTAAATATCGAGCCCTATGCGAAGCTAGGCTGATAGAAAACTGTCCCATCCCTTCTCTGTATGAAATCCTGGATTCGCACCTGGTTGGGACTAAAAGCAAAATGTACAACTGTCTATCAAATTGCGTTTTTTATATCGAAAAATTTTCGCGCTCGCTTCGCTCGCGTTTTCAATAACTTTCTAAGATATGGCGACTGCAGCAGCATTACTCTGTTGCAACATTACTGCTGCAGCACTGCCAATTTTCGTAATAAAATGATGTGACTGATTTCCATACTAAAAGTAGAAATGTACAACTGTCTATCAAATTGCGTTTTTATATCGAAACATTTTCGCGTTTGCTTCGCTCGCGTTTTCAATAACTTTCTAAGATATGGCGACTGCAGCAGCATTACTCTGTTGCAACGTTACTGCTGCAGCGCTCTCAATTTTCGTGATAAAATTATGTGATTGATTTCCATACTAAAAGAAAAAATGTACAACTGTCTATCAAATTGCGTTTTTATATCGAAAAAGTTTCGCGCTCGCTTCGCTCGCGTTTTTTAATAACTTTCTAAGATATGGCGACTGCAGCAGCATTACTCTGTTGCAACATTACTGCTGCAGCACTGTCAATTTTCTTGATAAAATTCTTCTTCTTCCTCGCGTTATCCCGGCATTTTGCCACGGCTCATGGGAGCCTGGGGTCCGCTTGACAACTAATCCCATGATTTGACATAGGCACAAGTTTTTACGAAAGCGACTGCCATCTGACCTTCCAACCCAGAGGGGAAACTAGGCCTTATTGGGATTAGTCCGGTTTCCTCACGATGTTTTCCTTCACCGAAAAGCAACTGGTAAATATCAAATGATAATTCGTACATAAATTCCGAAAAACTCATTGGTGCGAGCCGGGGTTTGAACCCGCGACCTCCAGATTGAAAGTCGCACGCTCTTACCGCTAGGCCATCAGTGCAGTGCAGTCTCTGATGGGCTCGGTACACGTACCGAGTAGAGTGGCGAGACAGTAAAACGAAGTATGAAATTGTTACTCGGCCGAGTACAAATTCCATACTTCGTTTTACTGTCTCGCCACTCAACTCGGTACGTGCGATCCTGGCAATAATTTTCGTGATAAAATTATGAGACTGATTTCCATAATAAACGTAAAAATGTACAACTGTCTATCAAATTGCGTTTTTATATCGAAAAATTTTCGCGCTCGCTTCGCTCGCGTTTTCAAAAACTTTCTAAGATATGGCGACTACAGTAGCATTACTCTGTTACAACATTACTGCTGCAGCA
Source organism: Cydia splendana (assembly GCF_910591565.1). Lineage (NCBI taxonomy): Eukaryota > Metazoa > Arthropoda > Insecta > Lepidoptera > Tortricidae > Cydia > Cydia splendana. The sequence continues at coordinate 5,498,488 of NC_085968.1, forward strand.
CTGTAAATTTTCGTGATAAAATTATGAGACTGATTTCCATACTAAACGTAAAAATGTACAACTGTCTATCAAATTGCGTTTTTTATATTGAAAAATTTTCGCGCTCGCTTCGCTCGCGTTTTCAAAAACTTTCTAAGATATGGCGACTACAGCAGCATTACTCTGTTGCAACATTACTGCTGCAGCACTGTAAATTTTCGTGATAAAATTATGAGACTGATTTCCATACTAAACGTAAAAATGTACAACTGTCTATCAAATTGCGTTTTTATATCGAAAAATTTTCGCGCTCGCTTTGCTCGCATTTTCAAAAACTTTCTAAGATATGGCGACTACAGCAGCATTACTCTGTTGCAACATTACTGCTGCAGCATTGTAAATTTTCGTGATAAAATTATGAGACTGATTTCCATACTAAACGTAAAAATGTACAACTGTCTATCAAATTGCGTTTTTATATCCAAAAATTTTCGCGCTCGCTTCGCTCGCGTTTTCAAAAACTTTCTAAGATATGGCGACTGCAGCAGCATTACTCTGTTGCAACGTTACTGCTGCAGCACTGTCAATTATCGTGATAAAATTATGTGACTGATTTCCATACTAAAAGACAAAATGTACAACTGTCTATCAAATTGCGTTTTTATATCGAAAAATTTTCGCGCTCGCTTCGCTCGCGTTTTCAATTACTTTCTAAGATATGGCGACTGCAGCAGCATTACTCTGTTGCAACATTACTGCTGCAGCACTGCCAATCTCCGTGATAAAATTATGTGACTGATTTAGATACTAAAAGTAAAAATGTACAACTGTCTATCAAATTGCGTTTTTATATCGAAAAATTTTCGCGCTCACTTCGCTCGCGTTTTCATTCACTTTCTAAGATATGGCGAGTACAGCAGCATTACTCTGTTGCAATGGTACTGCTGCAGCACTGTCAATTTTCGTGATAAAATGATGACTGATTTCCATTCTCAGCTGTAATGCGGCAAGAACGTCACTCAACTTACCAAAAAAAATCAATGTAATCTCGATGACCCTAGGGAGAGGGGGCACCATGGTCTAGAAATGCTTAGGGCATCAAAATATCTTAATCCGGCACTGGTCGTTTGCGGAGTCAAACGATTTGGGACTCGCATTTTATACGCGTTACCATGCCTTCCCGAAAAAAATCGAATCATTCGCGAAAGTCTCGCAACGCATTGTCTTACAAGGGGCACGTGGTCTTCCTCAGGAGTCTGAAGAAGACCACGGTGAGTGGGTGGCGCTCTAGCCAGGCAGGCCGCTTCGCTTTCGCTCGCGCGCGTATACCTTACTGTATCGTCCGATATACAACTACTTACTACTCTGTCGTTTAAATCACGTGTAAAATTTGAATAAGGGCGAAAAAACATATAGATTTTGGAGTGTAGTTTTATTTAGTGGTACCTAATTGTAAAATATTTTATCTGGACTACAGTCCTCTAGCATATCCATCTGTCAACTTTACTTCAAGTTCCGCCTCCAGGGGAGAGGGAGAGAAATTAGGATTAGAAATTAGCCGCTTACTGACACAGACCGAATTCCACGCGGGCGGAGCCGCGGGCACAGCTAGTATTTAATACACTTATTGTTCCATAACGTACAACTCACAAAATGTTGCACAATTTTATATAAGTAGTATACCTGATACTCCACGCATTAAAACGCTAAACGTACAGTCAGTAGCAAAGTTGCTGAGCTGGTAAGATGTTCAAAAATACACAACTTTAATGTTAAGTAAATATGAGCGCGTGTGCTTTAGCTGCTGACTGTACAAAGCGTTTCCATGTAACAAATTCTTAATTGTGTTATCATTTTTGTTTTATGTTCATAATAGTAGATTATACCTGGATTATATCAAGTCGACTGCCTAGTCTTATCGACTCTGTTTTCCTTTTTAACTCTTTTAATCCAACTCATAAGGATTGCAGTCGTCATTTTATGACATTTTACCATTGACTCTTAAGGCGACGGTAGCGGTGGGTAAAATTTCAGATTCTGTCAATTTACCCCATTTCACACATAAGCGCACTTCACGCACACTACCTCACTTTACTGGGACAGGTCAGTGACCCATCATGTTTTTTTAAGATTGGACTTTTAGTTTAGTATTGACCACTAGCCTTCTTTGAGGGTAAAAGCGTTCCATTGAAAGATGAAAGAGAAACAATGCATTTAATCTTGCTTTCCTTGTCTGTTCATGTCACACGTGACGTACCTATTTAATTCATTTGATTGTTGACTGTTTTACTACCTAATATTGCTTTGTCGAGATACGCGTTTTGTACAATTAAAGCGAATAAAACAAGATGTCATTAAGTCAGATGTAAAATGTTATTTACTACACTACTCTATACGGTTTTTCATAAGGTGCAAAATCCATTCAATGGGAATTTAAATAAATAAAGTTTCGGCAGGGTGGCAATTCCATTTTGGCGGATAAAGCGAAACAGAATAGTTCTATCGAACCTGCTTACAAATTTTCACGGGAATCAGTTGAGAAATGTGATCTGCAAAGGAGAACATACAAAAGCATTTTTGACCAAGCTGAAACGGAGACCTTTGCTAACGCTCGGCCAATGATGGTTTAGGTACACCTGTAAAAAATGGTTGTCCCTGCTGTAATTTTAATATCTTTATATTTCAACCGGTATAGTTTTACCTTTAAAAATAATCGGTATCGCTAAACAATAGCGGTACCTTACTACTTATACGTTCACGAAATCGGTATCTGCATAACTTGATTGTTAGTAAACTAACCTGGAAAATAATCTCAAAATCACCGAAACATTTATGTACAGTCACCTGCAATAATATGTTACGTCATTAGCGCCAACTTTGCCTCCAGGGAAACTTTGCCCAAAACGACAATTTTAAACAAATTCGTTAATGTAGAAAAAATTATAATAGTTATGGCCACCCTGCTGTTTTTAGTAGAAAATAGGTTATAGAGTCGGACCAACAAAAGTCTGCAGCGGATTTGATAGCCCACGCAGTGCAAGTGTCACTTATGCGTCACAATTTCATAGAAGTTTGACGTTTAAAACAACACGTGCACTGCGTGGGCTATCAAATCCGCTGCAGACTTTTCATGGACTGACTTTATTTCTGACAAAACTATATACCAAACTTGTGCATAACTTGACTTGGGAATTTTGAGCGAGTTGTCTAATATAGGGTATATTTCGGCGGGCAAAAAATTGATAAATAATGAATGCAAGTAGAAAAAATTGAGAACCCTTTGACAAATATTTCCGGGTTTCAGTTATAACACATGAAGCATAGACTATGTCTATTGAGATTTAAACTAAAAAGGCCTAAATATACAAAAGTTTTAGCGGTGGGCAAAGTAATCCGGTAATTTGGCATCCATACCAACATTGCCCACCACCAAAAACGGATTAGGGTTGTCACTTTCATCTAATTTACCCAATTTCGCAAGTAAAAAAAGGTTATGTTTGTACACTAAAATAAGTTTATAAATATATTCTGTATTTAATTTGTCTTATTATCCTTTATTTAGATGTTTTATCCCGTTAACAAATGAAAAACACAGCAAAAATCATATTTTTGGCCATTAAACTATTGTAACAGATTTTCTCAAAAGTGACAACCCTAGCCTTTGTAAAATGCTTAGGCGAGCCTTATTTGGAAATGGGCAAAAACGGGTAGGCAACATTGCCCAGCAAATTTATTTAAAAGTTTTTACACTTATCGCTAAGTTATTATAACAGGGAATGGTAGGATTGTCCAAAACCTTTAAGTGATCCTTAATTAGACATCATCATCATACTAGCTGTATTTGAATACCAAATTGACGTGGGCAATGTTGGCGAAAACCCCGAATATCTTTGCCCGCCCTCTAAAACGCAAAAAAATGGGTAAATACACGATAAAAAAATTTTTTTTCTTCAACTAAACTGATGCGTTTGACCACAGTGGACGTGCTGAGCAAAAAAAAGTCATATGATGTGATTTTTTTTGAGAAATTCGTATTTAAAAAAAAAGCGGGCAAAGTTGGTGATAATGACGGTACCTACTCTTCGAAGGCCGCAAAAATATGTGACATGCTCTTATGGTTCTACAAATAAGATCGTGTCAGATATTTTTGCGGCCTTCGTTGTGTAACATAAATTGCAGGTGACTGTACATTTGGAATAATTATTTTATTTAGTTTCAACGAAAGTTTCAAGTTTAGTACGAAAATACATCAGATATGCAATATGCACAAAATGTAGACCTAATCGAAATAAAACATAGCTTATTATAGTAAATTTATAAAACATTCGATACATAGGTATACATAACAATAATCAGGCCACAGCGCTATTTGCCTGTAAGCTTCATCTCGGTCTCCAAAGCCGCAAAAACTCGCTAGTACTTAGTGCTGGTGCCGTTATTTTTCGTGAAGATTTTCAGAGAACAGCACGTACACACGCATTATACATATAGACGGAACGAACGGCATAATCATTATCATTTATTCGTCGCAATCCATGGTATTACAAGACTTTCAGTTATTACTTATACGAATTACATAACGCTTCCTGTTAATAGGCAATATTATAAAAGTTCTATAATATAATACAAGATTACAAATGTCATCAAAATTCATTGACGCACAGAAGTCAAATACGTTTTTAAAATGACGCAAATGAATACCATCAGCATAATGAAAATTAATCCCAATCGGTAAAGATGAGTCTTTAAACTTTTTTCATTTTAAGCGAGTTTTGAAGGAACATAATACTTAAATTCGACTGTAATCGTATTGTTTTAAGATAGTTTACTGCGGTTTTCAACAATTATGACGCGTAAATAACAGCAAATCACATTTAAATGAGACGCGAGCTGATATTTATGTACCCTATTTTTTGAAATACAATTTATCTACTGGTATGCTTTCTCGTGTGCGTATATGATTTAATGTCAATATAATTGTCAAAATCAAGCAAATCAAGCTGTCATTTTCATTTGAAGAAGTATACGTGTGCTTCGGTGCAGCCCCAGCGGGCATCTGACTTGAAGAGGAATTTTGAGTGATGTCGTCAATGTATGGAAATTGTTCGAAAGTTTACATTTGAGATTGAATTTCTGTGTTGTCTTTGTGAGTAAAAATCGATAATAAATTGGTAGTTGAATTATCTAGCTTTCAAAATCACACAATAATTCAATTACTGTCAAAGACAAAATTGTTTTGCTTCTGTCTCAAACGGAACTCCATATTTTGATTTTTTGATACTTTTAGTGTCGATTTGTAGAGAATAACAGCAAATTAAAAATATAATGGCATGAAGAGTCGGTACACGGTTTCTTCGTGAACAAATTTACGTGTAATTTAATGCATTTATTAAACATTTATTGAACAAATTATGGTCACAAAATCGAAAACGTCATATACCGGCCCCTTAAGTCATTAAGAGTAATATAATCATAAGCTTAGAGAAAGCAACAAACATAAATGTTGATATCATCAAACGCGTGATGTTATTATATCTGTTGATTGAAATGTAGATTTAGCATTTTTGTAAAAAACATTCCGTGTAAGTAAAAAATAACACGGAAAAATTCATGTATGATTCAGTTCATAAATTTCATAATACTTACAAACCACAACATAATTTAAATCGAAGTTTATAAATAAAATTATCCTTTGAACAGCGTTCGAATTAAATCACAAGATGTTTTGATATATATATAACTTTATTTCTAAATCACTGTCACAATGGCGAATAGAAAAACAGTGCCTATGATCGAAAAACATCCGAGCAGACAGCTACTCAGCCTTTAAAACGTTATGTATAGTTGAATTATCGAGAAGATGGAATTGCATTTGTAGTGGTTGTATGCTGATAGTACAAGAAAATAGAAAATTCAAATATAGAATGCCTGTAAACAAACAATACTACTACATATGCAATTCCACGCTCTCGATGATTCAACTATAAACAAGATATCATGTCGCGAGTATGATTTTCCTTTTGAAAATTGTATACCTAGGAAAAGCAGCGTTAAACTGTGCCTGTAAGCTAGGGACCTCTATGTTTTCTTTATAGAGTCGGTGCGGAAAGAGAAGAGTCGTGGAATGTATTGGGCCTCATACATTCCACGACTCTTCTCTTTCCGAACAGACTCTAATATGAAGTAAATCAACACAATGTGAAAATTTCGCCCTTTTTATGCAACATTACTTAAACCAAAGAGAATTTGAAATTGTCAGAGGCGGATTGTCAAAGTAAATAGCCACAGTAAATTTACTGCCATCTGTCGACAGAAGATTAAAACTGTTAGAATGCCATTTGACCTTGGCCCTTATTCTTTCACTGATAAGATATGGTGCAATCTTTTCGAGCGATGGCGCCATAACCTTTGGCCTACTGTCGAGTAGATGGCGTTAATTTCAATATTTAACAAATTAACATATATCAGTGAAAGAATAAGGATCAAAGTCAAATGACGTTCTAACAGTTTTCATCTTCTGTCGAAAGATGGCAGTAAATGTAAGTACTGTGGCTACATAATTTACCATGACAGTAACTCTTTATACACTCTATTCTCTTTGCTTAAACGTTGCATGAATGCAAACCCCGAAGTACCAATAAGTACTCCTAGAAGTCTAGGCCCTTCGAGCTACAACATATTTACTAAATGCTCTGTGGTTATGGCTTGGGAAAACAACAATACTGACTTATAAGAGAGCATGGCGACTTTTTTAGCGTACTCTTTGGTGAAACAATCACTCTTGTCAAGCTACGCAAAGCCAAGCCTGTTGAAGTCATTGAACTATTATTACTAATGGTCTAAGAGCTGGCCACGGCAATAGGTATGCAATTTATAGAGCAACGAAATCCCTCTAGTTAGTATGCCATACTATCTTTATTAATTAATCCGGGCGCCTGGCAGCTGTCTAGCGGTGGGTGTGGGAGTGGATGGGCAACAAAGTGGTTGTAAAATCAATTGAAGGTGTGCAATTTATAGAGCTCTGTGTTTGGTGTGATATAATAGCTAATTATGTATTTAATTCAAATATAGCAATGCCAGGCGTTTTATTTGGGGGAAAAGTAGTGCCAGGCGATGAAAATACACAATCACTTGTGCGCCTGCAGGAAGTACTCACAATTGCTTTACGCATAGATTGTGAGTCAAGTGCAATTTGCTCGTGATCTTCCTGCAGGCGCACAAGTGATTGTGTATTTTCATCGCCTGGCACTCATGAAGTTATAAGATGGAGTGAACTGTCACTTTTTTTGCCATACTAAATTTAACTTTATCACCGAGCCAGAAAGACGTTCTTACCAGACTAGAGAAAACGGTCCACTTGAGATAGCAAAGGTGGGTCGCGGTGTCTCACTCGCACATGTTGCCAATGTTAAAAATATACCATTGTGGTAGTATTTATATCAATATACTACTGAAATTAAATACCTTCTTATATTATTTAAGTGCTATATTTAGAGTAAGGTTCTGATACCTTTTAAGAAATTTGTAAATAATTATGATGTCAATATTATTAACTGATTTAACCAAGCATGTGCACAACAAAAAAAACATTAATTTTGATATGGTAGACATTGTAGTAACTTTGAATATTAATTGGTATCCCTAACGTGTGATGACATGTTATCAAAACACGTGGATGAAAAATTTCTTAAAAATGGTGAATAAATGTTGCGTTAAAGGTTGTAGGAGTGAAATAATTTCTAATTGTGGAATATTGTTTCACAAGGAAGCCACAATTATTACATTTTGCGATAAAAATACAAGTCAACATTGTCAAACTCATTAGGGTGACCATGATGTCGGCACGATGAGAATCAGTGTTACACAATTCTTATTAGCTACTTAAAAGTAAGTTTATATGAATAGGTATGTATTTATTTCGGCATGTTTAAATTGGTGAAATGAGAGCCAATACAGAATAAATAATTGCCAAAATTGAAATCCAAAGTCCTTAAACATTACATACACATTTATACATTGTATACATAATAAAAAACACATTGATAATAAAAGAAAAATAGAACTTTATGGTAATTTACTGACTTTTGGGACGATACCAGAAACGTTACTGGGAATTTACCCTCTTTGGAAAATTTACTGGGAACGGCAATTCACTAGTTTCTTTACATTTCACGACTCTTCTCTTTTCGCACAGATGGCCTACCACCGTGAACACCGAGGTTCGCAAATTGCGGGCATCTTTCTCTTTTACTCCTATAAAGGAGTAATTACAGAGACAGAGAAAGATGCTCGTCAAACGATGCAAACTTCGGTGTCTATGCTCCAGTGACAAGCGTCCTAGTTAAAAACTATAGCAAACGGGCGTAGCGGTCCCACGCGACCCTGTGGCAGTGGCGGATTTGCCCTAAGGCCGAGTAGGCCCGGGCCTAGGGCGGCCTGATATTTTAAGTGGCAGTCTTTATGATGGGTGCTGAGAAAGGGGCGGCTCGTGCTTGCTATGAAAGGCCTGAGACTTAACGCGGCAAAGACTGTAAAAAGCTCTCAGGACAGTGGGGGTGTCCTGAGACCCTACCCCGAGCCGCTTTCGACGTGTTGCCTCTTTGTAGCACTTTCGTACGTAAGTGTGACAGAGGGGCGACACGTCGAACGCGGTTCGCGGTAGACCCTCTGGTTCTGTCAGCATATCTGTCTCTCTATCTCTCTCTCACTCATACCTGTATTCTTGAAAGACGTTACGGCGGACCACCTTTCTGAGGATCGACCTTGTTCGTGGTCCAGCATCTACGCCTATTAATAACAGTTTTTAGAACAATTAATTAAGTACCTAAGGTTGTGTGAAGCGTTGTACAGAAGAGAAAAAAAAAACTATATCCATCCCTTTTTAGGCCATAATACTAGTACAGCGAAAAGACAGTATGATTCTTTATAACTAATATAACTATGCACGAATAAGAAAAGATCCTGGCAAAACTATATATTCAATGTTATCCTAATATCCCACATACTTATGACTTATGGTCACCCTAATTAGAAAGAGATGCAACGGCCCACCTTGTCTTCTCATGTGGACACACTTTTTGGCTAATGTACACTATCCGGTTTACTCTCTAGGTCCGTGCTGGCACTACTTTTCCCCCAAATAAAACGCCTGGCATTGTTATATTTAAGCATAGATTTATAAGGCATAGATTCCTAGTTCGTACACCCCCAGTGAAGCCATTTCAAGTGCGACGTCACGTCACACTCGCATCATCGTATTCGAACGGCCCTCGCAGTACTCAAAGTCAAATCGGTGTGTGTACACCTCCCGTTTAAAAATCAAAAACTACAGGAAAGATGGTTGTTTGTACAGTGAATGGGTGTCACAACACATCATATAATAAATACAAACCGCTTAATATTACATTTCACGCGTAAGTATCGAGTTTAATGTGATATTTTTACATAATCGTAAATACAAAAATCCAAATTTTCGTCAGCCGCCATTTCTTCTAAATGTTGCCAGTGTAGTGAATATTTTTTCCTCCAAATGGGACATGACGTCTACATTCTAAAATAAATACGCTCCATTAAATTTCATTGTATAATTATAGAAAATTATAATTAAGTTAATTATTTAGGTAAGTATTTACTTTTTTCTTATTTTTATTTTGTGTCATGTTCGTTTCAGTTTTCTGACTGATCTACTTCTGTCTGCGAGATGGAAGGAAAAAAATAGACTAAATCGGAATGACGCAATATGGAAACATTGGAAACGGACTAAACACAGTCGAATATGCTCTGTCCTATTTAAATTTATTCTTATTATTTTATGCACATTTGTTAAATAAATAAAAATAGTAAAAACTTATCAGCTATTTATTTAATCCTTATTTCACAAAGTACAGAAATGCAACAAATCCCAAAATAAACAAAAAGCTTTTGCTACAAAATCGAATCTACACACTTCCAAATTATTAATAACCAAGTGTGATGTTGTTAAAATTCCCCTACTTTGAGAGAAGTAAATGAATACTGGCAACATATTTTGTATGTATGTGTGTGTTTGCTGAGCGTAAAACACGAGCGTTCCACGCACACATCGATCGTGTTTCGGCTTCACTTTTGGCAGGTTAGCCGTATGGAGACTATCCGTCTATGCGTTATTAGTTTAAGTATTTAAGTATTTATATATTATATATATCGTTGTCTGAGTACCCACAACACAAGCTTTCTTGAGCTTACCATGGGGCTTAGTCAATTTGCGTAAAAATGTCCTATAATATTTATTTATTTATTTAACATAAATATAGGTTGGGTACAGATAAAACGGTTGGGACGGTACTTTATTTTATCTATGAAATCAGCTCAGCATTACATAAACTATATGATAACAGCTATCAATACCTACCTATAATCGACATAATATAACTAATATACATATACATGTGTTAAAGCCAGTGCTACGCAAATTCTCAAATAAAAATAAAAATAATGTCTATTATTGAAATAGGCATGTACTTACCTATACATATTTATTATAGATAAATAAAAATAAAAATAATTGAATTCGCCTACTGATTTCCCATAAGAAAGTTTGCAACATTTGAATTGCAACATTTCCACATGGAAAAATTTCGGAAACATATTTTCGTATGGGAATCGAAATTCTCCACTTCCAAAATTCCTTTGTTTCCTGTGCAATATGCCTGAAATTTCCGAGAATAGTTCTAACGTTCTCGAAACTAATCATCAACTTGCGCATCTGTAGTTTCGCCTCAGCAGCCGATCATTGCCTGACTGTGAGCTGGAGCGGCAGCCCGCCTCTCACGGCCTGCACGACATTAGACGTCGAGTCCACAGGCGGCACCCGTCTTGTGGTCGGCGCTGGTGCTATCCTGCATACTTGCAAGACCGCTGCTAGGCCAACCAGCGACTGCATCTCTCCGAGACGCGAACCTGTGAAAACAGAAAGAAAGAGATAAAAAAACCTAAATAATCTATGGAAATAATAGCGTATCGTTTCGTTTCTCCAAGTGATTGCTATCTTGGCAAGGCCCCCATGTTTGTTAAAATCATCATGTAAAAATCGACATGTTTCCGTTTGAAATCAAAACGCATGTCCATCTATGTAAGCACTTACGTAAAATTTGACACATAGGTACCTATTATTTACGTTATGTACCTATACACGCCCTGGGTCCATCGCCGAAGGGTAAATATACGTATTTGTGTCGCTTCTTCACTTCCTCAGGAGTGAACCGCTCAGGTTGGAAATCCCGCGGGTTGTCGAAGTATTTCTCGTCGTTCTGCAGGGCCTCCACCGGCACCACGATCTTCACTCCGGGGTCCACGGTCAGCCCCAGCTCAGGGAACGTGTAAGGTCGAGCGCACTTGCGGTTCAGCACGCCCAGCGACGGAAACATCCTTAGTGCCTCTTTGAAAGCCATGCTCAGTAGCGTCATCTCCGCCACGGCGTCGTAGCACAATTTATTATCATATTTCTTTAGAACTTCGTCGATCTCCAATTGTATTTTTAATTGTAATTCAGGTTCAAACGCGAGCTGGTGCAAAGTATAACTTGTGGCCGATGAGGACGTCTCAAAACCCGCGGCAAAGAATATGAACACTTGGGCTACCATCATTTTCAAATCCATTTCCATGTCCACAGTCACAGGCGTCCCGTCCGGGTTCCGGTGCTCAATTGATTCTCCTACGATCTTTCCCTTGACTTCTAATTCCAGGAGCAGGTCTATGAAATCATGGCGGCCGGAGGGCTTGCATTGCCTAACATCTCTTATATTCTTTACGAAATCAAAAAGAGATTCATCGAGTTTCCGATCCGATACATGAATGTAGGATCTTAGCGGAGGGAAAAGTTCCCACATCATGTGCTTTATTACGATCGGGACCGGTCTGATAAATATGAGCCCGCCGATCTTTCTGAAATGGGAGTCTTCGTTGCGAAGTGAGTCGGTCTCGACGCCGAAGCCGCAGGCGCCAATAAAGTCGGTGGTGAAGCGCGCCATGAGTTCGCGCACGTCGCAGGCGCCGGGGCGGACCGCAGCCGCGCGTGCCACGCCCTGCAGCCGCTCCGCACACCGTACCACCAGCGGGAACATCGCCTTCAGTCGCGCGGTGGTGAACGCCGGCGTCAGCCGCTGCCGCATCAGCTTCCACAGGTCGCCGTCTGCGTGGAACAGATTCGCTAGCAACGGCTCCACCTCCGTATTCCTGCCGAGGCCCCGTGGATAGAAATATGCGAAGTCATTGCTTAATATATTCCTCACTATATCTGGGTCTCTTATGTACAGCTCGGGAGTGGATCCTCTGTAGTAACCGACAACTTTCTCGTTAGGGAACCGGTTGTATAAGTCATTGGCTACCTCTGAAAAGCTTTTCCGTCCGAAGAAGCCCTTGAAGTTGTTTCCGAATAGGAACACGGGCGGGTCGTGCTTGACGTTCCTCTTGGCCCAGTAGTCGTGGTTCCGGGTACCGAAATAGTATACAAGAATTACCAATAACGCTACTAGTACAAGAATCATGTTTACTGCTTGTAACACAAAGTAGAACTGAGTAGAATCAACAAAAGTACAAAATAAGGAAGTAGGGATACAAGGCAATCACGTTTTTATTTATTTGATAACCTTGTGTAATCGTAAACACAATCAACGTGCAACAAAATATAGATAAACTAGCTGTGCCCGCGGCTCCGCCCGCGTGTAATTCGGTCTGTGTCAGTAAGCGGCTAATTTCTAATCCTAATTTCTCTCCCTCTTCCCTGGAGGCGGAACTTGAAGTAAAGTTGACATATGGATATGCTAGAGGACTGAAGTCCAGATAAAATATTTTACAATTAGGTACCACTAAATAAAACTACACTCCAAAATCAATAGTTTTATTCGCCCTTATTCAAATTTTACACGTGATTTAAACTTAGAGAATATAACCAAACGGAGTGGTCATTAACAGGCGTTCCCCTCTGTCGAAAATAGGCGGCCAATGGTCAACCGACGTTTATCTGACATGGCTATGTTTAGGTTACGTAGGTACACATTTGATGTGCCCCTCCCCCGCAAAAAACGCCAGACTATTTTGTACCGAAAATTATAGACATGGCGTCTCCGTTGGTTATATTCTCTAAGGATTTAAACGACAGAGTAGTAGGTGTATATCGGACGATACAGTAAGGTATACGCGCGCGAGCGAAAGCGAAGCGGCCTGCCTGGCTAGAGCTTCAGACTCCTGAGGAAGACCACGTGCCCCTTGTAACCTCAAAACATTGCGAAACTTTCGCGAATGATTCGATTTTTTTCGGGAAGGCATGGTAAATGCGTATAAAATGCGAGTCCCAAATCGTTTGACTCCGCAAACGACCAGTGCCGGATTAAGATATTTTGATGCCCTAAGTATTTCTAGACCATGGTGTCCGCTCTCCCTAGGGTCATCAAGATTACATTGATTTTTTGTGGTAAATTGAGTGACATTCATTGCTGCATTTCAGCTGAGAATGGAAATCAGTCACATCATTTTATCACGAAAATTGACAGTGCCGCAGCAGTAACGTTGCAACAGTACCTGATGCTGCTGCAGTCGCCACCCGAATGTCACCTTTATCATAAACATCTTAGAACGCTATTGAAAACGCGAGCGAAGCGAGCGCGAAAAATTTTCGATATAAAAACGCAATTTGATAGACAGTTGTACATTTTTACTTTTAGTATGGAAATCAGTCACATCATTTTATCACGAAAATTTACTGTGCTGCAGCAGTAAAGCTGCAACAGAGCAATGCTGCTGCATTCCGCACCCGAATGTCACCTTTATCATATCTTAGAAAGTGATTTAAAACGCGAGCGAAGCGAGCGCGAAAATTTTTCGATAAAAAAAAACGCAATTTGATAGACAGTTGTACATTTTTACTTTTAGTACGGAAATCAGTCACATCATTTTATCACGAAAATTGACAGTGACGTAGCAGTAACGTTGCAACAGAGTACCTAATGCTGCTGCAGTCGCCACCCGAATGTCACCTTTATCATATCTCAGAAAGTGATTGAAAACGCGAGCGAAGCGAGCGCGAAAATTTTTCGATATAAAAAAAACGAAATTTGATAGACAGTTGTAAATTTTTACTTTTAGTATGGAAATCAGTCACATAATTATATCACGAAAATTGAATGTCACCTTTATCGTATGTTAGAAAGTTATTGAAAACGCGAGCGAAGCGAGCGCGAAAATTTTTCGATATAAAAAACGCATTTTGATAGACAGTTGTACATTTTTACTTTTAGTATGGAAATCAGTCACATCATTTTATCACGAAAATTGACAGTGCCGCAGCAGTAACGTTGCAACAGAGTACCTAATGCTGCTGCAATCGCCACCCGAATGTCACTTTTATCATACCTTAGAAAGTTATTGAAAACGCGAGCGAAGCGAGCGCGACAATTATTCGATAATTTTTGGTGCCCCCTAGACATGGTGCCCTTAAGCAAGTGCTTATTTTGCTTAAAAGGGTTAATCCGGCACTGCAAATGACAGAGGTCAATGTTTTTTTTTTTCAAAGTACCCACCTTCGTGGCCATTATTAAGTGCTTAAGGAGGCGATAGGTATGAATATGGATTTGATATGGATGCGATATAATTGGGATTAGGTATAATTCATGACGGAGAAAATAAATAATTTTAAATAATTTTATGCAATTATACGCGTGTTGATATGTGTGTTTATTTAACCACTACGTAACTATGTAAACCCATTTTTAGTTTTCTTGGTTACTTAATGTTTACTCAGCTCCCCAAAAGATGGCACTGTGCAATGAGGGGCAATTAATTTACTGTCGTTTAATTTTGTTGTATTATTAAATCAACACAATTATTCAATTAAATTTGTTGATATCTGTACGACTGATTGAAATTTTAGAAGATCTTTCAATTCAATCAATTTAGGGTCTTCTAAACTTAGAGTTAATTTGGCAAAATCCTTCCTCGGTGGCTTATTTATGTCACATCGTATTAAATTCAGCGCCATCTGTTAGTTTACCAGGGTACTCTATAGTGTTAGCACATATTTGAAAAAAGTTTGCCCGTCCTTCCGAAGTAGCACCATACGATTCAGGGGCAAACTTAAGTCAATCGAGTGTTGTGGCTACCCCCCCTTTTAGGGGTTGAATTTTTATAGCCTATAACCTAGCCGGGGATTTTCTGGACAGATTAGTAAAGTTTTCATCAAAATCCGTTCAGCTGTTTTCACGTGATGCGCGTTCAAATAAACAGACAAACAGACAAACAGATAAACAGACAAACAGACAAAAATTCTAAAAACTGTTGGAACGTGTTCTGTTATCAATTCTAAGTATCCCCAGCCAACTTTTTTTCAAATATCTTCCATGTACAGACTTTCGACCCTCTTCAGCTTTATTATATGTATAGATTACCTAATATGTTGTATGTTTGACGCGTATCACACAGATATCTGCACAGATGTATCTCTATTTTTACAAGCTTTTATTTAGTTTCACCTGACCGTTGTCTGTCGGTCTGTAATCAAATCTTGCAAGTTAAATTTGATCCACTTCCCGGTTCCGATTGAGCTGAAATTTTGCATGCATGTATAAATCGGATGACAATGCAATATTATGGTACCATCGAGCTGATCTGATGATGGAGACAGGAGGTGGCCATAAGAACTCTGTGATGAAACAATGCAACCTAATTGTGTTAGGGGTTTTTAGAATTGTCTCGATGAGTATTAGTTGTCTGTCGTAAGAAAAGTACAGTCAGCGATAAAAGCTTGTACCAAAAATGAAATTTTTGCCAAAAACTTATTTATAAAGTTGTTCATAAGAGTTGGAAGCGAAAAACATACTCCATACAAAATTTTAATAGCGCCTGTATATCTTCTAGCTCAGTCCTATTTTCCTCTAAGGAACCACAATCACACCACAGTACTGTGGTGGCACATCAAAATTCGTATTTTTTTTATAGTGTGGTATCTAGTAGAGAGGGAAATGAGGACTAAGTTTGTATAGAGAAGCGATCGTCCCCTTTAGTTACTTCTGAGAATAATGTAAACTCAACTCTTAAAAACCAGACTAAATTTAATGTATGAACCCGTCCAGCGCCATCTACAGGGTGTCCCATAAGTGACACTGGAGGTAGACCAAGCCAAGAGGACCCAAACCAACTTAACATGACCCCAGTAAAAGTGGCACGGTTTTCGAATTATTGCCAAATTAAGGTTTTTCATGAATTTTGACCGTTTTTAACATTGTTAGTGCCAGTGTGCACTCGGAAAGGTCTCGAAGTTAGTTTTTTTATGTGTACGGCATCATGAACAAAGTTAAACAGATTAGTAAAGTTTGCATCAAAATCCGTTCAGCCGTTTTCACGTGATGCGCGTTCAAATAAACAGACAAACAGATAAACAGATAACAGACAAACAGACAAAAATTCTAAAAACTGTTGGAACGTGTTCTGTTATCGATTCTAAGTATCCCCAGCCAACTTTTTTCGAATATCTTCCATGTACAGACTTTCGACCCTCTTCAGCTTTATTATATGTATAGAAGATAGAAGATAACAGAGTAGGTATTTTATCGATAAACAATGTAAAAAGCAAACAAGTACTGGTTTAATCTTGAATTAACTTCACAGCGAAACATTAATTTCGACTTTGACCACCTGTCGTGAAAAAAAAATTACTAGAAAAGTAATGAGCAAATAACGTCAAAATATTGAGCATGTTATGCAGATTCAAAAATGGTATAACAGTAGCTTCCTGCAATAAAATATGAATTATTATCATCTTTCCAAAGCCTCATAAAAAATAAGTAAAAACTTGGAAATTTGCAATCCGTTGCTACTTAGTAAAAATAACGATTTATGTTAAGATATTTCATTCTGGATACAGAAATAAAAAAACGCCTATTCAGCCTATTGCCTATTGCCGAATGCCCAAAAGAAAAACATGGAAAA
Source organism: Cydia splendana (assembly GCF_910591565.1). NCBI lineage: Eukaryota > Metazoa > Arthropoda > Insecta > Lepidoptera > Tortricidae > Cydia > Cydia splendana. Next base: position 5,515,426 of record NC_085968.1, read on the forward strand.
TGCTTATCTCCCTTTTTAAGGATATCATTGAGTTGATAGCTGAGATAGAGGTTGAAGTTTGAAAGGGTAGGTTGAAATAATTTTACAATAGGTGCTCGAATTGCTTTTCTCCGGCTCGTATGCATGCTTGACACCAACTTGTAAAACTTCAGGTTAATTTTCTTAAATTAATTTCGGATATGTTTCGTGCTGCCTCGAACATGCCGTCGTAGTTTCTCTTGGGACCTTATTGGGTTGGAGTAAAATTTATCTTTTAAGTATCCCCAATAAAAATATCTAATGGATTTAGGTCCGGGGAACGTAGGCCATGCCACTGGTACCAGTCGGCCGATCCATCTTCTGGAGCTGGAACCACAGCAAGATGGCTGTCCAGAACACTATGCTCGAGATGTCCGCGACCACCTCACACAGAAATTCCGAGATGGATCAGCCGATTGGGACCAGTGGCATGGCCGCCGCGTTCCCCGGACCTAAACCCATTAGATATTTTTCATTGGGGATGCTTAAAATGCTTAAAAGATAAAGTTTACTCCGTGCCAATAAGGCCCCAAGAGGAACTACGGCGGCGCATGTTCGACGCAGCACGAAACATGTCCGAAATTAATTTAAGGAAATTAACTTGACGTTTTACAAGACGGTGCCATGACTGCCAAGCGTGCATACGAGCCGGGGAAAAACAATTCGAGCACCTATTCTAAAATAAAATTACTTTAAAAAATTGATTAAATTTCAACCTGCAGTATTTAATTTTCTTTGAACCTTTATCAACTCAATGATATCCTTAAAAAAGGACAAAACCATTTTCCATCTCTTTCCTTTAAGCATTCGGCAAATACTGAATAGGCGTTTTTTTTAAATTTCTGAATCCAGAATTAGATATCGCAACATAAATCGTTATTTTTACTAAAAGTAGCAACGGATTGCAGAGTTCCTAGTTTTCACTTATTTTTTATGAGGCTTTCGAAAGATGATAATAATTCCTATTTTATTGCAGGAAGGTACATGTGTTATACTATTTTTAAATCTGCATAACATGCTCAATATTTTGACGTTATTTGCTCATTACTTTTCTAGTAATTTTTTTTCACGACAGGTGGTCAAAATCGGAATTAATGTTTCGCTGTGAATTTAAATCAAGATTAAACCAGTACTTTTTTTGCATTTTACATTGTTTATCGATAAAATACCTACTCTGTTATCTTCTATCTTCTATACATATAATAAAGCTGAAGAGGGTCGAAAGTCTGTACATGGAAGATATTCGAAAAAAGTTGGCTGGGGATACTTAGAATCGATAACAGAACACGTTCCAACAGTTTTTAGAATTTTTGTCTGTTTGTCTGTTATCTGTTTATCTGTTTGTCTGTTTATTTGAACGCGCATCACGTGAAAACGGCTGAACGGATTTTGATGCAAACTTTACTAATCTGTCGAGAACATCCCCGGCCAGGTTATAGGCTATAAAAATTCAACCCCTAAAAGGGGGGGGGTAGCCACAACACTCGATTGACTTAAGTTTGCCCCTGAATCTTATGGCGCTACTTAGGAAGGAGGGGCAAACTTTTTTCAAATTTATGCTACCACTATAGAGTCCCCTGGTAAACTAACAGATGGCGCTGAATTTAATACGTGTTGACATGAATAAGCGACCGAGGAAGGATTTTGCCAAATTAACTCTAAGTTTAGAAGAGAGGGTACGGATATCAACAAATTTAATTGAATAATTATGTTGATTTAATAATACAACAAAATTAAACGACAGTAAATTAATTGCCCCTCATTGCACAGTGCCATGTTTTGTGGAACTGAGTAAACATTAAGTAATCAAGAAAACTAAACATGAGTTTACATAGTTACATAGTGGTAATAAAATAAACACACATATCAACACGCGTATAATTGCATAATTATTTTAATTATTAATTTTCTCCGTCATGAATTATACCTAATCGTAATTATATCGCATCCATATCAAATCCATATTCAAACGTATACAGCATTTAATAATGGCCACGAAGGTGGGTACTTTGAAAAAAAAACATTGACCTCTGTCATTTGCAGTGCCGGATTAACCCTTTTAAGCAAAATAAGCATTTGCTCAGGGCACCACGTCTAGGGGGCACCAAATCCGTAGGCAAAAAAATGCGCAGGCTGCATCAGCATTGCAGTCGTCGTGGAGTACTGTAGGTAGGTACCTACATGAAACTTTTATACGTGTACAAGTACCTACCCATCTAATAACGAAGGGTCGTAGGGATCAAGTAAGAGAGTGAGGGTACGTAAGAACATCTCCAACGTAGGCTTTCGATTTGACCTTATCTTGCTTTCGGGCTTGCGGCCAGCTGATTTTTTTCGACATAGGTTACCGATTTTATAGCGAATTTTGCTCTCTTGCACGCCAGATTTGTCGGCCAAGCCGAGTTGCTCCTTAGCCGCGATCCTGAGACCTAACTGTCAAAGTGTTATAAGGGGCCCCATGAAAGCCGAAAACTAAAAGCATCCTATCAAGTAGCGCTTTCGAGTGAAGCCAAAGAGCGAGCAGTAGAAGAGACGTGATTACATGCATAGATTCGATTTCAAGCCACTCTTTTGCAGTTCGGCGTTAGGTCTTATGCGAGGCCTTCTGCCTTACGGCAAAGTTGATCTTCTGCTTTGCTCACATTTCGCCAATTCAATTCACTTGGTCAATTCCAAGCTCTGCTTTCTTGCATCTTTTCACCTCTCTTGCATCAAACAACCTCGCTGAGACCCTTAACTATCGAGCCCTATGCGAAGCTAGGCTGATAAAAAACTGTCTCATCCCTTCTCTGTATGAAATCCTGGATTCGCGCCTGGTTGGGACTAAAAGTAAAAAATGTACAACTGTCTATCAAATTGTGTTTTTTATATCGAAACATTTTCGCGCTCGCTTCGCTCGCGTTTTAATAACTTTCTAAGATGTGATAAAGGTGACATTCGGGTGGCGACTACAGCAGCATTACTCTGTTGCAACGTTACTGCTGCAGCACTGTCGATTTTCGTGATAAAATGATGTAACTGATTTCCATACTAAAAGTAAAAATGTACAACTGTCTATCAAATTGCGTTTTTTATATCGAAAAATTTTCGCGCTCTCTTCGCTCGCGTTTTCAATCACTTTCTAAGATATGATAAAGGTGACATTCAGGTGGCGACTGCAGCAGCATTACTCTGTTGCAACGTTACTGCTGCAGCACTGTCAATTTTCGTGATAAAATGACGTAATTGATTTCCATACTAAAAGTGAACATGTACAACCGTCTATCAAATTGCGTTTTTTATATCGAAAAATTCATAACGATTTTTTCTTACAGGCCAATTCCAACGTACACTGATATCAGAATGACATATAACTGATGTAAGATGTACGATAACTAAAATAATATGATTCAAATATTATTATGATGTTTCTGACGAGGTACGTTCGAACTGGCCTGTTAGTTATCACAGTATACACATCTAGTGGCTCTTTGTAACAATGACTTTGGCGACACTAAAAACCCTTGAATTGAAATAATACCAGAAAGAAACCCAAATTGGTGAATTTCATCACATTTTATCGACCACCCTTTTATTGCTCAAATCATATAGCAAATTCTGCTTAATCTCATTATAATCTAACAGCTTTTTCTTTTCGGCGTCTTCTTTCTCCCTAGTCAAAATACCGCAGCACCCCACGCAATCCAAGCAGGTTGCATAAGGTTTGATGTTTAGCTCGAATGGCCACTGGTCTTGGCAGTGTGTTCGCTTGAAGATGTCTTCGTTGATGAGGCGGGACAGCCAGAAGTAGTTGCGGGCTCGTTGGAGCTCGTCGGAGGCCACGAGGCAGGCCTGAACGGCGCGCGACGCGACCGGGTCCGAGTCGCATTCCGTGTTGAATAGCAGATTGCGGATGTTACAGCGGAACACCTGGAAGACAATAATATTGTATAAGTTGTTTAAGAGGGGGGCGTAAAGCCAGGAAATTAGAAAGAAACAAAAGATTAGGCGCGCCGCGCGAAACTTGCGACGGAAGATTTCGCGATCGCGCTGGTTTTGAAGTTTTTCCTCAATATCCCTAAAAGTATAATTCCGTTTCAAAGTTTGCTTGTTAAATACCTTTGGCTATGTCATTAGCTATTTTATACTAAAATTATACTGCTATGGTATGCAGGATAACGATATACGAATTGAAAATAAATGAAAATTAGACATGATTTCGTGATTTTCAGGGTTCCGTACCTGAAAAGGAAAAAACAGAAACCGATCGAGCAAACTTTAGCATCTTAAGGTTTTTTTAGAGTCTGCCCTTGCAAATATAGTCCAGTTTCAAAGTGATTTTTTTCATGGCATTTGGCCATGGTTAAAACGTGTAAAAAACCAATATAAAAACTACAACTTTTTGGGTGAGCTCGCTCTTAAAAGTGATCCGACAACAGTTTTTTTCGTATTAAGTATACCCAGCACTAAACCCAGCTCAGACAGCTCAGTAGATTCGACGTGACGTTGCCACACGACATAAAAAGCTGATAAAATGAGAAAAAATCTCGTGCTCTTCTACCCAGAGTGCCACGCCACGAGAGATCAGGTAAGTAAAAAATGTTCGTGGCGTAGATACACAAAGGGATGTTGAATGATGCTGAGAAGTAGAATCTAATCTCGCTCTGTAAAAGTAGCTATCTCTTTATTATCAAATGTTTATCATGATAACAGTTAGCACATAAAGTGTATTTATATTGTCTATATCGCAACAAAGGCACGTGGTAGGTAGTGAGCAGGTACCTATGTAAGTATATTCCGCTTAATCCAAAGATAATAGAGTGTATAGAGATATGTGTATATCAGTGAAAGAATAATGATCAAAGTCAAATGGCGTTCTAACAGGTTTAATCTTCTGTCGAAAGATGGCAGTAAATGTACTGTAGCTCTCTACATAATTTACTATGACAGTAACTCTCTATTTCAAATTCTCTTTGGCTTAATCTTAAAGGTGCGTCTAGGGCTAGCGAAAGTAGCGAATACGTTGCGAGTGCGCACGCATATTAGCGTTGGCTAGATCTGGGCTATAACCGCGAAAATCGAAGTTCGCAAATTGCGGGCATCTTTCTCTGTCACTCTTATTACGCCTTCATTGGCCATCGGGTCGCCACTTTCCCGAATGAAGGTTGAGGAAGGCGATGGGTGAGATACAGTGAGACGCCTCATTCTGCTCTCGTATGTTTCTTTTCTCTTAATGAATGTATTAATTATACAGGATATTGACTCTTGGAGACCCTATACATCTCTAAGGATAACTTGATAAACTATATAATCTTATAGTTCTGACACCTAGAGACATTTACATATAAATATTATAGATTTTTTTTTCTGTTTTGTATCTGTATTTTGTATGTAATTCGACATTAAGAGACCATAATATATACATCTATTAGTAATTGTAATACGTTAGATTGAATTGTTAGTTTTATTTTATAAAATTGTTGATGTTATTATTTTTGCTTGTATTTTGTATGTAAATTCAATGTTGACGTGTAAAAATGCCCTTGTGGCCTATTTGCTGAATAAATGTTGATGATGTTTGATGTTGATTGGAGTAAAAGAGAAAGGTCCCCGCAATTTTCGAATTTCGGTTTTCGCGGTAGCCCCTCTGAGGGCCTACCACGTTCGACGTGTTGCCTCCCTGTTCCACTTACGTACGAATTTACAAGTTCGACAGAGAGGCAACACGTCGAACGTGGTTCGCGGTAGGCCGTCTGGATGCACATTAACGAAATTAGGCCGTACAGTACCTTAGGTAGGTACTGTACCTATGGCCAGGAGTGGCTCACGCCTCACGCCGCGATTTCGTCGCGTCGCAACAAGTAGCTACAAGTACATCCGTTCCACACCAATTTTGGTGGCTAGCCATAAGCCGCGCGTGACGCTGTCGCCACCCAGCGGTCATATCTGTCCTAATCGTAACAGACGCGTTTTGTTAGAGAGTGAGTCTTCTGTACCTAGTACTATTATTTATTCTGTGCTATGGCGTACAATACATACCTCGTAACCCATGATCTCGAAAACGCAGTAGTTGATGTACTCTACCGGGTTCAGGTCCACTCGATAACCTAGCCGCCGGAGTTTATCTATAATTTAATAGTCGAACATTATTTATTCGTACATCAATTATTTCAAGGTACCTACTATCTAAACCATGGTGGGCAAAGTACGGCCCGCGGGCCGGAGCCCGCGAATGGATTTTATCCGGCCCGCCGCCGGTCCTATGAAATAATTAATATATACTCCTTATGGCATTGGCCCACGATTATCACAAATTAAAATAAATTTTGGCTAGAATTCTGGGCTCCACTTAAATTTCCTAAACTTTCTGGCCCCCCATGAAGAAAGTTTGCCCACCACTGATCTAAACTTTTGACCGAGCGACTGCGAATATAAATGTAAAAAGCGCTACAATTTCTCAAAAACTCTGCTGGCTGAAGCCACTCACTCAAGTCTTGTCATGTCATCATGTCAAGTCATGTGCTAGAAGAGAGGCGAATTTAAGGTGCGTGGTTTTGCCAACCCTTGTTTTCAATGAATTGCACCATTGGGTATGAGGTATGAGGACAAGACAACAGCCCCCTCCATACTCGTGCGATTCGCACACGAGTGTGGAGCCGGCTAATCGTATGAACTCACCCCTAACACCTTTTAATTTAGCAGGTTTATGCGAGGTAGTGTGAAACGCCTCGCAAGGCCCGTAATGAATTTTCACGTACTGCGTCATTGGTACGCCAATAAACGTTGCCCGAATACAAGAGACATTGATTTTAGTTACACTATACGATTTTAAACATATTAACAGTTTCTACACGAAAGTATTAAATGTATGTATTACGTTGACAGCGGGCCATTGATAATGTCGTAATGACAGTGACTTTAATGGAATGAAACCTACTCGTTTCGATTCTATAGCCGTAAGGCCCCGTTCGCACGGCAGCTTTTTCAACGCGCGTTAAAAAAGCGTTTGAATGACACAAATGGATAACCATGTATGTATTCACACGAAGGCGGTTTTTAAGCGCGGCGCTTTTTTATCGAGCACTGTTCGATTTTCGGCGTTGAGCGTTGGCGTCAAATTGAATAGACCATACGGAAATCCGTGTATATGTTCTCACAAGCGTTGAAAAAGCGCCGGCGCTGCTGTCAGTTGGCTGTCAAGTGTCAATTTTTGGTGTCAATCGTCAAGATTATTATTAGTTTCACCTTAAAAATGTCAACGTATGCTTACAAATTCCTGAAATATTCAAGCTATATTCAAATAATACGTCGTAATAGCAAATAAAGTATGGCTTTGCTGAGATGCGTACGTGGCAGTACGACTCACAAGTGATTTTTAAGCGTTCATATGAACACAAATATTGGAAACGGTAAAAAAGCGCCAACGTCGGGTTTTAACGCAACAACGCTTTTTAAGCTGTCGTGCGAATGGGGCCTAATGGGGTTGGCCGGTGGAAGTTTTTAGCAGATGGCGCCATCATAGCTTGCCCCGTCAATCCCTAGAATTGTGTCAAATTTTTGTTTTTTTAATACCCTGGATGCCAGCTCTTTAAGCCAAATCTCATAGAAAAAGGGGCAAGCTATGATGGCGCCATCTAGGCAAACCTTTGACAGTTGCCAACCCCATTCCGATAGGTTTTTAGGCGAATTGGAGAGCTGACATTGGTGCCCGCCGACCCGGGGCACCATTCTTAATGGTGCCCCGGGTTAAGGTAATTTCCCTTAATAGGGAGTATTACTGCAATGTTTTGCCGTCTGAGTGCAGGACTAAGTCTAGTAAACCATAGAGTAACTTAAACATACTAGGCCTTAAACAGTTTTTTGACAAGTTTTCACTATGACATCGATGCATCAAGGCGATTTGTTTCAAGTTTGTTTACAGGTGGCCTACTGGGAAAGGTGAAAATCTAATATTTTTTCAAACGCAGAGTGCGTTGTTGATGTCACGACCATAGGTTATTTTATCTGAACCAATTGTTATACATTCTCCTTATACTCGCGTGGCCACTCGTGGGTAAAAGGTGAAAATCATTAAGTATGACTCTTTTATCGTCTTTGTCATATATTCGCTTTACTTCATTAACAAGCTTTTATTAGGTCGACCTGATCATCTTCCAAGGATCGTAGCGTCATGAAAGTTGGCAGCTGTATGTAGTTCTGATGACAATACAATAATATGGTACTGTCGAACTGATCTGATGATGGAGACAGGAGGTGGCCATAGGAACTCTCGACCTAACTATGTAATGGAATCTAAGGTAACTAATTTAACCATCTTCCAAGGATCGTAGCGTCATGAAAATTGGCAGCAGGGGACCATTGAGCCCCCTGACTGTCCAATGGTCCCATTCCTGCCCTAATCCGGTCTAGGCGGCCACACATATCGGGATTCGTCGAATATTAGCGATTCGGCGTCTCTCGCTACCCAAGGAAAATGAAAGAGATGACCCATGTTCACATTTTTTGACGTAGATTTTGACATTTCCATAACGAAGACATCCACATAATTATATTGTAGTGTCAAGCTTACATATTTATGTGCAATTATTCCGTTTAATTGAACAGCAAAAAAACTACGCTTCGCTTATTTTTTAAATCTTGATTCCGACTTATTGGTCCCTAACAGTAAGCTGGAGCGGTAGGCCTCCCTTCACAGCCTGTATGACGTTAGACCGCGAGTTCAGCGGCGGCACCTGCTTGGTGGTCGACGCTGGTGCCACGCTACACGCCTGCAGGACCGCCGCCAGCCCGGCTAGCGACTGCATCTCGCCCAATCTCGATCCTGCACACAGAACATTATAAACTTTAAAAAAGCGGCCAAGTGCGAGTCGGACTCGCCCATGAAGGGATCCGTAGCAGCAAGTAACAGAATAAAATTGCAGTTCACGATTTATGACGTATTAAAAAAAACTACTTACAAGATCTCTTTCAAACCAATTTTCGGTGGAAGTTTGCATGGTAATGTACATCATATATTGTTTTAGTTTTATCATTCTCTTATTAAATATTATTAAAAACCTAAATGTTATTAAAAACCTCAATATCATTTTTGAAGACCTATCCATAGATACCCCACACGTATGGGTCTGATGAAAAAAAAAAATAGTTTCTGTTCTAAGTATGGGGAACCCCCAAAATTTATTGTTTTTTTTTTTCTATTTTTGTGTGAAAATCTTAGTGCGGTTCACAGTACATCTACTTACCAAGTTTCAACAGTATAGGTCTTATAGTTTCGGAAAAAAGTGGCTGTTACATGCGGACAAACAGACAGACAGACAGACATCACGAATCCATTAGGGTTCAGTTTTTTGCCATTTGGCTACGGAACCCTAAAAAGTAGGTACCGACTCACAAAAGAGTACATACGTAATTGACCGAGGGCTTGCACCTTCGCTATTCGCTAACGCTCCGTTTCAACTCGGGCAAATTATTGCTGCTGATAACTCAGACGAGCGACATACACGCACGTATGTCACGAAGTCAGGGCGTCATTTCCGCCTACATCATGCCGACGCCTTAAAGCCAACGAGTCCACGACATGGGTATTTGGGTTTAGATACTTTACAACACGATTGTTAAGGAATGTTATCAGTCAGTCATCATCAGTCGTAGGACTCGTAGATAGGTACCAATATCACTAACTATCTACACAAGTTCCAGTGCCTTACCTATACATGCTCGGGGTCCATCACCGAAGGGCAAATAAACAAATTTATGTCGCTTCTTTACTTCTTTGGGACTAAATCGCTCTGGCCGAAATTCTCGCGGGATGTCGAAGTATTTCTCATCATTCTGCAGCGCTTCCAACGGGATTACGATCCTCACTCCGGGGTCCACGGTCAGCCCCAGCTCAGGGAACGTGTAAGGCCGAGCACACACGCGGTTCAGCACGCCCAGCGACGGAAACATCCTCATCGCCTCCTTGAAAGCCATGCTTAGCAGCGTCATCTCCGCCACGGCGTCGTAGCACAACTTATCATCATATTTTCGAAGCACTTCATCGATCTCCAATTGAATTTTTAATTGTAATTCAGGATTAAACGCGAGCTGGTGCAAAGTATAACTTGTGGCCGACGAGGACGTCTCAAAACCCGCGGCAAAGAATATGAACGCTTGGGCCGCCATCATTTTCAAATCCATTTCCATCTCCACCGTCACAGACGTACCGTCCGGGTTTCGGCGCTCAATTGATTCCCCTACTATCTTTCCCTTACCTTCTAACTCCAGGAGCAGGTCTATAAAATCATGGCGGCCGGAGGGCTTGCATTGTCTAACTTTTCTTACATTCTTTACGAAACTGAAAAAAGCTTCATTGATTTTCCGATCAAATACACGTATATAACATCTTAGCGGAGGGATAAGTTCCCTCATAATGTGCCTTATTAAGGCTGAGAGCGGTCTGGAAAAAATGAGCTTGCCGATCTTTCTGAAGTGGGAGTCGTCGTTGTCGAGGGAGTCGGTCTCGACGCCGAAGCCGCAAGCGCCGATGAACTCGGTGGTGAAGCGCGCCATGAGCTCGCGCACGTCGCAGGCGCCGGGGCGGGCCGCGGCCTCGCGCGCCACGCCCTGCAGCCGCTCCGCGCACCGCACCACCAGCGGGAACATCGCCTTCAGCCGCGCGGTGGTGAACGCCGGCGTCAGCCGCTGCCGCATCAGCTTCCACAGGTCGCCGTCTGCGTGGAACAGATTCGCGAGCAACGGATCCAACTCCGGATTCCTTCCGAGCCCTCGTCGATAGAAATATGCAAAATCATTGCTTAATATGTTTCTCACTATATCTGGGTCTCTTATGTAAAGCTCGGGAGTAGATCCTCTGTAATATCCTACAACTTTCTCATCAGGATACCGGTTGTACAAGTCATTGGCTACCTCTGTAAAGCTTTGCCACCCGCAGAAGCCCTTGAAGTTGTTTCCGAACAGGAACACGGGCGGGTCGTGCTTGACGTTCTTCTTGGCCCAGTAGTCGTGGTTCCGAATACCGAAATAGTACACAAGAACTGCCAGCAACGCGAGCAAGACAAGAATCATGTTTACTGCTTGCAAAACAAAAGATAACTGAGTCAGGTAATTTCAACGGAAAGCAACAGTATAATATTAAAAGATAATGTTATTTACATTTATTTACAACCGTATGCTTTAATTAAACATTAGATCCTCTTATGATGCGCTTGACGTTTTGTTATAGAAAGTTGAACGTACGAGTATAGTGGAAGATCCCGCTTTGAATCGGCTACCAGTCGTTAAGACATCGAACGACTTTAAACATGAAAACAGATTATCCCATTGAATCAATAAACTATGTAACGTGCCTTTCTTCTCTATATAGAAGAAAACTTAACTTAAAACTTTCTGAGAAACTTAAAAAACAATCCGTTTACAACATGATTTCCATCACACCAATAAAGGCTCTCTTTATCCTTCAAAAACTGATGAAAAAATTGCATTTTATCAATAAGAGTAAAAATAAGCTTACAGGCACTGGCTGCCTTCATGAATTGTGGTGTCCTGGAGGTTGGCAGCGTTACCTGTGACCTAGGGGCACCTAGGGGCCTAGTCAAATTGACAATCGTACATAAATAGACAAATGTCAAACGAAAAGTAAAAATCGTACTAAAATATCGGGATGACAGATGCTACGAAAAATCACGTGATCATTTACATACATTATTTAAGTTTCTCCGTTTCTCCCAACGATTAAATTGCCAAACTTATTCTACAGCCAAGGCGCTGGGAAATCTCGTGTAACAAAAATTTCGCACTGGGCCCCCACGGTCCCAGAGTTCCGACAGCATTACCTAGGTAAATTCCAAAGCTATTCCAGTCACACAAAGAATGTGAAGGGTAAGATGAGAGTCGCCCCTGTGACTGGCCTGAGGAAATATAAATCACTCAGCGGAAGCCCCGACGTCTGTGATTTAATGAAGCTTACGAATTATTTTGTTCATCTTGATAATATAAATTGAAGTTAAAAAAAATGGCGGTATTTGCAGATGGGACTGGGCGAGCCACTCTCTTGTTCGACTTTTGATACCTACCGAATTTTAATAACAAAAGGTATGTGAGACTCAGTTATAAATAATTAATATGTTAAAACGGGTCACTCACGTTTATTATGTTGAAAATTGCTCGAATTATTTTGCTCCAGAACGAGCAGCTTTAACAGGAGCAAGCGTTGATGGATATGTGACTGCTGTTGCGTTGTCAGCACAGATCATGTTGTCATAGTGCTCTTGTTGAAAAAAAATCCTATTTTGATGACGGAACAGATTTTTTTATCATACAGAGAGGTAGGTAGAGCTATACATACTTAGGTGAACATACGGTACATACAAAAAATAATCTCATTCAAATGACACTAATACATGCATAGATAAAGGAATCCCGTACTGACTAACCAAAATAAGTATGCAGTCGGATTGTAAACAAAATAATCGTCACTCCCGTACGAAAATAACCGTGGAATGCCGGATATTGCGCCGCAGGACGCTCAGGTGCCTGCGCGGGCGCCGGTGCTTTTATTATCTGTGGCGCGCGCAAACATTTCAGTTCAGCTTCAGACTCCGCGAGAGACGCACGTCTTTAACGTTAGATCAAATCTAAAACTTTATCGATATCGAACACGATACCGAACTTTGACTTTGAATTTTTGTTGGAAGTGAATTTGAATTGTTATTGGTGAATAAGATGAAGGTTCTTGTTGACGACAAAGTGTCGTGTGTGGGAGAGGAACCGCGGGTGGAGGAGGAAACACAGAAATTGACCAAGGAAGAATTAAACAGGTAATTACAGGAAATTGAAAAAAGTCTAGTAATAATTGTTTTAACTAGTTTAAGACACATAGAAATATTCTAGTGAAACACACCCAACTTGTTTGAAGAAAAAGGCGCGATATTCCAGTTTTCCATGGACAGTAAACTTTTCGCGCCTAAATTTTTTAAATTTGCCGCCTCTTTCTACTGACAAGGTCGCTGTGCCAGATATAAAATGTGCACCCTCAGAAATTAAAAGTTAAATTATGATTAGGAAGTAAACAAAAAGTTATTTTATCTAGTGTTAATTTATATAGGTAGGTACTGGAATATATTTATTTTAGACTAATTAAAAATAGGATTATTTTATTTGTGACAACATTAAATAGAATAGGGTGTTTAATATTTTTTACAACCCCTCGGGCGGAATGAAAACTTTGTATCAATCAATAATTATAAAATATTGATTCCTAACTCAAAGGACGTGAAAACAAAGAATAATTTCATTAATATACAATTCCAATTTAGGCCAAATTTTTTACCTATAGATTAAGTATTTATTTGTAAGATTTATTATGTCTGTGTTTGTTTATTTCATTTAGTTTTATTAAATTCCTTTCATTCCAATTAAATAACTAATAAGAATTTAAATGTCAAGTGGTCCAGATTCATTTTCAATATTATCACAGCTGATGATTACCGATAAGTGGATTTTAAACATAAAAACATTAGCATAAAGAAACTTAACTATAATACAACTTTTAACAGCGCAGCGTCTTTCGGCGGACAATTTGTAGCGAGTTAATGTTAGCCTGCATACGGTGCATAACCTATTATAGGCTACCTACCATACTTAGTAGAAAATATTTGATTTCCAGGACACATTTCAAAGGAGTAACTTTTCAGTGGTAAAAGTTTCTGGAATGCAGCTTGATTAAGAATATAAAAAATTTGTAACTGTTGACGGTCCACACCTGTAAAATTGCACTTTAAATATTTATAAAATAGGGTTAAGCTCGGACGCCTTATCCCGTACATATTACGCGTGCTTGTAATACTCGTCATTCGTACGCGTCGCGCCAACGCCCGCAGATTTGATACACAATCGATAGTTGACAAAAACGTTGTCATGTGTTCACGGGCGAAGCTTCCCTTGCGCTGGCCGCGTGCCAGCTGACACGGCAGTCTGGAATGTGCCGTGTTTACGTTCCTCTGTTTGGAATGCGGGCTTCGGCAACACGGGATGCTGGAGAGACTAATTTGAGAGCGCTGAAGGACTGTAATGTTTCTATCATGTCATTCATGTGGCAATTGTGGCGCCGGAACGAAATGAATTGCCGCGTGAGAAATTTGTAATCAATGTAATTATATTTTGAAAAAGAAAATAGGTTATTGTAGTGAGTGTGTAGGTAGTTGTGGTATACAAAATCTTAGAAAACGACGATGAAGATATATTACGAAACATTAATTACGGAATACGGATTCTGTAAATGTTATAATAGGCGCTTATACAAAATATTAGAAAACGACGATGAAGATATATTACGAAACATTAATTAAGTACGGATTCAAAATATTAATTAGAAAACGACAATGTAAATTAATTTTAAAGGTTATAATTAATAAGGGTTCAAAATTATATTAGTAACTTCTTGGACCTAGCAAAGCTAACGCTTATATTCAGACATCGTAAGTTTATAGCATTTTTGGTGCAGCGGAGTGGTGTTAACGGAATTGGTAGAGATAATTCCAACTGAAGTGGTAAATTAAGGATAATATTAACGTAATTAACGCTAATCTATCATTAGGGTTGAAATTGTTTATATCAATTCCGTTAACACCACTCCGCTGCACCGAAAATGCTATAAAATTTACGACGTCTGCTTATATTACAAGGATCATGAAAACAAAACATTCTCATTCACCTCCTTTTCGCTTCGGTCATCGACTTATCTCTTAAGAGCGGCAAATTATTGTTAATTGTGATTACATTTTTATACCTTATTTATAATTCTTTTAAAATTATATAGCTGCTGCGTTTACTAATGCTCAGAAAAAGTATTATTTCGTCTTTTATTTCTTAATAGTGTCCCCTATCCCTTTTATTATCCCTTACAATATCATCAACGTAAAAGTTAGAAAAGACCTTAGTTTATGACTTAGTTTTAGCACCTAGAATGATTGCTTCGCTCAAGATACGTATACCCAGTGATCTGTTTAGTATCCGATCTATTAGCTTAACTTTTCTCGTAGTCTTCTGGTTACTAACCACCAAATTTTTCCAGAGGCTGTCCCCTGGGCGTGTCCCGCGTCACATCATCCGTGTTCGTGTGCGGCGCGCACGCGCTGCCCGGCGCGGTGGCGGCGCTGCGGCCCGGGCTCGTGGTGAGCGCGGCGCCGGAGCTCCCGCCCTTCGACGGCGCGCCGCTGCACTGCGTGCCGCTGCTCGACACCCCGCATTCTGACATGCACCCGTATATGGAGAGGGTTGCTGATCTGATTAATGAGGTAATTGAGTTCAGGAGTTCACGATACATCCTAATATTTTAGGAGCATTTCACGTGTGTCGTCCAAAAACAATACCTACATTTTCAATTTGATGTGTTCCTCCCGGGTTTGCCAAATGTGACAATGAGGCGGCCACAATACGTGTAGTAAATAAAGGTAGTGGACCCCGCAGTAATTCCTCAGCCAGAAAAAACTTTACAGTATGATAGAGTATCAATAAATAAAAAGTATTCTATAAATTTCCAAAGAATAATAATAATAGAATTAAAGTAAATACCTAAAGTCTTAGATCGTTAATAACTTTTTACGGAAAAATGCTCCGTTCAAACTTTCTTTACCGGACATATTCATGTAACGTATTGCAACAATATATGAAATATCAAAAAAATAACCCAGCAGAAATCCCAGTAAATAAAATATAATTTTTTGGCGTGTCTTGGACCGGAAAATTGCTCAGTCTAATTTTTTCACTGAAATGCCATTTTATTGCCGTTTTATACCTACAAAATGAAAATCTAAAAAATTTCCACTCTCAGTTTTTAATAGTTCTATAATACATACATTTGGGTACGCATTTTTTTTGGATTTTCTTACCCACTGCGCCAAATTATATTCTAAGATCATATAAGAAGAAAAAAATGACAGAGCAATTTTCCGTAGAAAATGAGCGGCAAAAAAAGGAATTATCATAAAAAATATTCTCATGTTTGACAAAACTTTTAGATTTTTTTCTAGTATCACATACTGATACAAATAACTTATTTTGTAAAATAATTTTGGACTGAGCAATTACTCGGTTCAATATATAATCAGATTTGTGTTTTTACCTAACTTAGGAGTGTTTTTTTTTTGGATATTTATATGTTAGTCTCGGCTCATGCTATACAATAACCTAGCTAAATTTCATCGACTGAGAAATTAATGCATGGGTCTCCATACAACCACTTGCTTCATTTACTACACTAATATACGACCCCTAGTATTTAAAGAAAGTCAAACCTGCCATTTGCCATTGCCATCCTAAATAAAGAAAGAGTACCTACTTACAAATTTATAACATGAGTGCATGCATTAAGTTATGTTTGTTTGCCGTAGGTCGTATCACGAGGAGAAGTCGTATTAGTGCACTGCGTTGCTGGCGTGTCACGATCTGTCACGCTGTGTCTAGCTTACCTGATCAAGTGGGAGAAGATGACACTGCGGGACGCCTACCACCATATGAAAATTAGACGGTAAGCCACCAAACATATTTGCACCGTTTCTGAGATTGCCGTAAGGGGTGTTAATCATATGGCTGATAAAGTGGTGGTCTTTAGTGTACTAGTGCTCGACAGGCTTATGCCTAATAGATGACACCCTGCTGTCACCTCTATTGACAATGACGTAAGTTTCAAGATGACATGTACTGGGACCGCGTCGAGCACCAGTACCACCACCTTAGTTCTCAAAAAGATTTATTATGACACTGTCTGATAAATCCCAATAAGTCCTAGTTTCCGAAGGTCCGTTTGACAAAAAACATTGAAAAAGCTGAGAGTGATGATAAACTAACTTCGATTGAGAACCATATTTTTATTTCTTTATGATTTTGGAAAGAATATTCTATAAAAACCCATGCCAAGCACATAACACGGTTGTCTTCGGAAGATTTTAAATTGTTAGTTTTCTATATTCGCCATTCCTTTTATGAGAAGATGACTGCACCAAGCCGTTGGATTAGGGCTTCCAAATACCGGACTTTTTTCAATACCGGTATTAATACCGAAACTGTCTTTATCCCGGTATTGACTATAAAAAAAATGTAATGGCTTAAAAAATTTGAGTTTCTTTTTAAAGGCTCACTTTTACACCAGATATGTATGTCCTTAGCTTAGTATATTAAACAATAATCGCCACCTGTAATAATTATGTGAACCCTCCAGGTTGGCGATCATTTATTTTATCCGCCTTGTTGACTTCACAAGCCACATTTTTAGTTCAACCTAATAATCAGCCAATAAATATTCTTTGGCACCAATAATTCGTATGCCATTACAATTAATTTCTGTCTACTTTTTGATAAAATTTTAAGAACTAATTATATTAAGGGGCTACCCGACATTTTTGACAAGTTTTGAATCGAATCTCCTATTTTTTCTAAAAAAAAAACACTTTTTTCGTATCTAGTTTGCAGTGAAGAATCTTACAATTACATGTACGAAATCTAAATATTTGGGTTCGTATTTGACACCAACCGTGTCCAGTGGACACGTTTCTCGAGACGTCAAATACGAACCCACGTTGGATGTAGAACGGACCACCTTTGGCTAATAAGTCCTTACCTGTTCCAGACCGCAAATTCGGCCGAACACCGGATTCTTCAAACAGCTCATCAAGTACGAAGAGAGGTTGTTCGGTGTGCCATCAGTGAAGATGGTGTACTGCGAGGCCATCGACAAGGAGATACCGGACGTGTACGAACCGGACTACAGAGGCATGATGTGGTTCCGGAAGAGATATGGTCCGATCGAGAAGTGCTAGTGACTGGACAGGCATGACTGCGTATTTAGCAAGATAATAGTGGTTTTTCTGCATCAAAAACTTAATTTTCGAGATACCTTTCTTCAAAATTTCTTGTTATAGTTGCTTCAAAAAAATTTTTTTTAGCTCTGAATCATTTCAGTATAGTCTTACTCTGGCGGATTACTAACTAGTATCTTGTTATTAAAGTGACTGTGTAGATCTGAATAGGGACTCTGAAAGAGATCGTATGAAGTGATATAAGACTGAAGGAATGAATGTTTACGGATGTGCTAGGAGAGGTTTGAAAGACTGGAGGAATAATTTCTTAAGATTTTTTGTCGATATAATGTTAAGTACCTAGGTAATTCAGTTAAAATATATCGTATAACAAGGATCTGTAATTTGGAATATACTTATAATATTAATCATTTTGTACTTTACCGTCTTTATTTATTTTAAGTCATTTGAGGTAAAACAAAAACATTGTTTTGGTGTGCGAAATTTAGTCAACATATTAAAAACTATTTTCGAGTATTACCCACCACTATACTTACAGCTACATAATCTAAAATGGTGAATAATGACCATTATGACCGATGATGTAATCGTAAAAGACGACAATTATAAGGAACTTAATGTTTGCGTCTAAAATACGTTTAAATCTTAATTGTTTTTAGACTGTTAAGATCCGATTAATGAGTAAACTAATATTTATAATTATTTATGCGAATAACTTGAGCTTTTCGAAGTAGGAAGATAGCATTCAAAGCAATGTGATATGTAATTGTTATGTTATCTTAGTCAAGTAAGTTATTTATTTGTGTTTAATTTATTGGGACCAAAATAAATAAGTCATGAATTTTCGTTTTTACTTTTATTGTTAACCCAGCTCATTTCTACCAGAGATGTAACGGATGTGGTTTTATCGGAACCGAAAACGGAAACAGATGTTTTCAATTTAGTTTAACGGAACCGAAAACGGAAACGGAACCGAAAACGGAAACGGAACCGAAAACGGAACCGGAACCAGAATCGGAGCCTGAGTGATAGGTGGACGAGATGTTAAGGGTAGATCTATTAAAAACAAAACCTCCAAATATTAATCAGCCTTTATTATGCCAGGCCTTTATTTTGGATTGGAATTGCACCACTTTTGATTTTTTAGCAAAGTCTCTTTAAGGGTCATTTGTATTTTCGCCTCTTGAAGCGGCGTGTCTTTGGATGTCGAAGGCTGTGTATTTAACTATTTATCTTTTCAACTTCTGACTGGTTAAATTAATCATATTCTGCAACATGCATACACTTCAAATGACTTTTTAACGATGTAGCCGTTTTCTCCTTTCTAGAATAAACCTTCAGACAAAGTTTATACTTAGCCGTGTCCCCACTAACTTCATCAAAATAGTTCCAAATCGAACTTTATTTCGGCTTCATTGTGCGTTTTTTTACACACTAACATTCACCACACACACTACACACAGTCAGTAGTCACTACACAACAGAGCACATACGATTTTAATTTTAATAACACGAATAAAACAAAGTATACAAACAAACAACAAATTAGCGTAGCACGTGGCACGTGGCAAGTGGGGCGATTAGCGAATGACAGGTATAAACCTGTTTGTTTTTGATGTACGCCGCCGCCGCGCGAAGCATTGACATCCGTTATAACTTCCGTTTCAAACATAACGGAACCGGAACAGAAACGGATGTGTAATACCAAACGGAAGTTCCGCCTTAACGGAAACGGAAACGGAGCTCCGTAACATCCCTGATTTCTACTATAAAACACAGATCGACAGAAACTAAAAAGACACACTTGTATTGTAAACAGACAGAAGTCCAGTTTTGCTATTCAAAGTGAGCAGACGGAATGACGGAATACAGAATTGTAGGTCATATTAATTGAGTCTAATTTACTGTAAGTAAAATGTTTACGTCATGGAAGCAAATGCTATAATTGTAACAGTTCATTCATTAACACATATTTTGAGAAGCAATAGTTCATATGTGTATACGCAACAATATGTAATGAATGATCTACCTACTTTGAATTTGCCAGTAGGTACCATGGGATACAAACAAATGAAAACGAGTGTCAAAAGTTTGCAAAGTACGACGTACGATGACGCACGACAGAGAGAAAATAATTAGCACGATAGTATCGTTCAAAAAATATCTCATTCGCGTCAGACAAAACCGCAAATTACTCTAATTCATCCATTAACACTTTTATATCGTGTATTACCTAATTGGCATAGTCGGGGGCTGAGTCACGAGTTGTTGGCCCCGTGGCATTGAGCAGGAGCAGAAATAGCCCGCCCAAAGGAGCGGGTGCTGCGCGTGCGCGGGTGTTCTGCGCTCTGCCGAATGGATTCGGTTTGTGGCGGATGGAGGAGTCCTTGCTGGAAAAGTAGCTAAACTGCATTAATTTTGGTTTTATTTAGTTTTTTATCCTTAAACAATCTTCTTCTTCTTTTTTGTCGTTTTACTCTTGCCAGAGTGGCCGTGGCCATAGTTTTAGATATTGATGACAAGCTTCGCAACACACTGTTTCTGTGATGGCTGTTTTCCTGACACAGTCGTGATTCCTCCACACACATCAAGTGTACTAAAATTTTAATTTTTTTTTCTAATAGAGCGTCTTGCTGGCATTATTTATGACGTTTCACGACATTGCACGTGCAAAAAAGAGCTAATATTCCAACTCAATTTCTATGTGCTATCACATAGAAATTGAGTACACATATATTGTCATTTTTTATATGTCGGAAGAAACCTAAAGGGATTTTATAAGCACGATTATTGTTTCAGGCAGTCAACTTGTCCTTGAGATGTATTCCCCCTACAAGTGTTTCTCTTGTCCCAATATTCCTCTTACCCCACCTAACCTCACTTACTATACCGGAGATTACACTTAATCTGTACTCTTACCATGAGGCCATGAGTTAACAGTGTCCGTAATCTCAAACGACTGCGCGCTAATTGTTTTACCAGTAAAAATCAGTTTAAATTTAAGAACATTGTATTTTTAATATCAACTTTTACTGGTGGCGTTTTACTGACAGAATAACTTCCTTTCATCTGCGGTTTGGTAAAAATAACAATGTTCAAGTAGGTATTAATTATTTTTACGAGATATATGAAGGCATTGAACTGCAGCGCTTTCATCAGTGACTCATACAGTGTTCCGGGTGTATTGAAATATCATGGAACGTAAAAATATGGGTAGGTATAGGAAAAGTTCGTTGATTGATGACCATGTTGACACGGAAATCGTTTTATAAATAGGTACCATATGTTATTAGTATAAGTTAATAGTATAAGTTTATATGTTCTATTTTTTTAATAACCAATATATCAATGGACAGATTTATGAGAGCTAAAAAATAAAATAAAATAAATAAAGTTTTATTTCAGGCAACACGTACAGTTGTACACCCATATCAAATTTTAAAGTTACAAAGCCAAAGAAATACTTAAATAGCAACAAAAAAAATAAAAGTTAAACAATTCAAATAGAATTACACTATTATTTGTTCCCGTTTTGGTGCACGGAAAGCCAGTGCCTAAACATATTACAACTAATGTTGCGATACACCCACACGAGATTGGTGTTTTGCGAGCGGCGCATTCCCTCCCAAAAGGAAGCTATACGCGCGCGTGCCACTGCGAAGAAGTCAGGGATTCTGGCTTCCGCGAGCATGGTGGAGGCACTGCAGGAACGCGGCAGCCCCATCAGTGTCCGGAATATGTTATTATACTGCACACGGATGGCGCTGTACGATTTCCTGCTGTACCTAACCCACAGTTGACAAGTGTAGAAGGAGCTAAGCATATTTTTAGCTAAGCTAAACATATTTTTGGAATGACACTATCGCTTGTAGTACTTAGTAGTCTTAGTACACACGAAGTCATATATGGCAGTTATGAAATTCAACTCTATTGACAGCTATGAAAGTTCAAATTTAAACAAATACTTTATATGACTTACAGTAAATGGTTAAAGCAAATGATCCGTGTCAGGAAGTTTTAAAACTTTCTGTCTACAACCGCTTACGCAACTTAGCTGCTAGGGGATACGACTTCCTTGCCTGGCTTTTGGATAGGGTTACAGTATAAGTATTGGCAATAGATAATAGTCAGGGATCGTACATTTTCCAGCATTTTTGGTGCACAAAGTGTTGTTAACGGAATTGGTATAAATAATTACAACCCTAATGATTAATTAGCGTTTATTACGTTGATATTAACCTTAATTTACCATTTCAGTTGAAATTATCTATACCAATTCCGTTAACACCACGCGAATCGATTTGGTGCAGCGGAGTGGTGTTAACGGAATTGGTATAAATAATTTCAACCCTAATGATTAATTAGCGCTAATTACGTTAATATTAACCTTAATTTACCATTTCAGTTGAAATTATCTATACCAATTCCGTTAACACCACGTGCTGCACCAAAAATGCTGGAAAATGTACGATCACTGGTAATAGTAGACCACAGACAAAACATCCTCCAGACTGAGCATAGTCGTGCTACCCCCTCTGCCACGCATACGGTAAATTTACTCCATGTTCGAGTCAAAAGTGTCTTTGTGTGACGTCCGTGAACTCGTTCGTCGTTTGAACGGACCAATCACGGCACGGGATCTCGCTCACCTCGTCCCGCGCACCCCCGTATTTTTGGCATCATCGGTTGCATGAAATAATTGCTCTAAACTCGGTCTAGAGGATTCCTAGTCTATGTAGTAGACTTTGAGGTAATCTGAAAATGGTAAAAACATAAAATTTTACTAGGTAGTACCATCGCCCACACTGTTAACTGTACATCGATGGACCATATGCCTTTTGTAATAAGGTCCACCGATGTACAGTTAGGAGTGTTGCTGTTTGTACTAATGAGTTTACAGTAGTAGCTGTAATTGCTGGCGACTGCATATACTTGCAATGCATCCGTTGGTGCTGATAGGTACTGGCGCAGTCGTTAGCGTTCTTTTAGTTTAGCGCTCAAATTCCAAGATAACTAGAATGAATTTGACCCGTCAAATTAAAGGTTAAAGCTAAAACTATTCCTAGCTGTCGTCCAGCATCGATCGCCTTTTACAACTAAATACCTCCCTTTTGACGGCTTGTTTGCGAAAACAAAAATAAAAATTTGGCAAACTTTTGCTTTCAACAAAGCACACTTATGTGTTCAGATATAGGGATTAAGTTCGCGTGACAACGGAATTGGCGAGTGCGAATATTTTTTTTGACGGACAGGTCTAGGTTAGCTAAGCGAGAATTGGCAATGTTACAGGATTCAAGTTCAATGTTTCTGTTGATTGCCACGGCAGAAATATAATTAGCCATACGTAGTATTTTTGAACGTGACGTTAATGACGGCGCTAATGGGAATGTAAGAGGATCATGTATCCAATGGGCTTCCAACTGTCAAAATAACCAACGATGGCGCCTGAGGGTCTACCGCGAATACCGAAGTTCGCAAATTGCGGGCATCTTTCTCTTTTATTCTAATTAAAGCGTAATTAGAGTGACAGAGATTGATGCCCGTAATTTGGAAACTTCGGTGTTCGCGGTAGGCCCTCTGGAACAAGCAAAATTTGTATAATAGAAAGAAGCTTTAATTAATGTTTGCCAAATTTACTCAAATGATTCGTAGCGGATTGCTGAATGGGTGTCCATCGTTTTATGAAAGACTTCGTAAGTCTATTTTTAAAAACAAGCATTGCATTTTAAAATATTTTCATTCTCAATTTGTATACCTCATTGTAGTTTACACATTCAAAGTTCGTTCAGTTCAAGGACTGGGCATTGGGTAACAGTACCCCAGTTGCTCTATCGTCCGCCCACGGAAAATATTATCTTTGTTAATGTGTTTCTTTAATGTATAAGAAACCTGGGTTATTTCAATGTATGAAGTCATTAAGCAAAAATTTAGATGTTTTGTTTATTGTCAGATTTTAATACTCAAGCCCACATACAATATATGATTGTTTAATCTAAATGAACCGGAGGATCGGGGTCAGTGGAAGAAAAAGATTCGAGCCCTATACCCCAGCAAGGGGAATCTTTTTCAGGGTGGAAAGAAGAAGAATAATCTAAATGAAATAATTTATAATAAATAATAATGCAAATGGTAAAATAATTAAACTGATACAGTTCGGCATGAATACTATTACTTTCAGACCGTAAGTTATAATTAAGTAGGTATCTAACTTTAGATTATTCTTTGATTTTTTGTAAATACTGCAATAAGCTTTTTAAAATTCTACTTATTTTCAAGTCTTCTTTTCCAACAGCCGAAAGATATTTCGAACTTTTGGCAATGTGTCATCTTAGATGGCGATTTGGCTTGACATCTCAAATGTACGGTTTCCTCACCTTGCTGTTTTGTGGACTGCTGCCACATCGCCAAATATAACGCCGCGTCTTAATTAGGCTTTGGCAGCGAATTGTAATTATTTTTGGTCGTCAATACCGACAACATTCTAGAAACGCGGCTGATAATGATATTGTCAACTTTGGCACTGCTTGCTTCTCGTTGTTTTGTTCGCAGTTCTTAGTTTGGCTTTATAATTTCACCAAATTAATTTGAAAATAAGGCTTATAAGACACACGGTGTCATAGATTTTTGTTCTGTTTTATTAAAAATAAAAAGTTTTGTATTCATACACATACACTGCAGTAATGTGGTAAGTACATACATTATCTGCGTGTTTAGTTTTACTGTTATTTTCTACAAAAATGTTGGTCAGAAGAAAATTCAAAGTGTCCGCTGCAAACGCCTATGTATTTTTGTACCGAGTGCGGGAATGACAATATTTAATATCGTCTGTATCTGATCTACATTTGTTTGTACATGGCTCACAAAAACTATGATGAATAGTTTTGTCCGGCCTTGTGCGCGTAGACGAGACTCGGCTCAGGGCTGTTATTCCAACCGCTTTGACGGCTCAATAAAATCAGTATAAGTGTACCTTTCGATCAAGTATGGTTTTTAAGAATTTCGAGGCCAGTTTTTAAACTGGCGGCTGAAAACTGGACTTCCCGGCGCTCGCGCATGCATTAAGAATACGCGGGCATACCTTGCACATTCCGGGCTATTTTCGCCGGCAAGCATTCCCACTTCGACCTTTCTGTCCGACTCATCATTTAATTTTGAATACACACTCATTGAGTTTATAAACAGCCAGTGTTTGAGGATTTTTGGCGATAAAATCCGACGGCGTAAAAAATAATACTTACCTTGCAAACTCGTATTTATGATCAAACTAGCTGTGCCCGCGGCTCCGCCCGCGTGGAATTCGGTCTGTGTCAGTAAGCGGCTAATTTCTAATCCTAATTTATCTCCCTCTCCCCTGGAGGCGGAACTTGAAGTAAAGTTGACAAATGGATATGCTAGAGGACTGGAGTTTAGATAAAATATTTTACAATTAGGTACCACTAAATACAATTACACTCCAAAATAAATAGTTTTTTTCGCCCTTATTCAAATTATACACGTGATTTAAACGACAGAGTAGTAGATGTACCTATATCGGACGATACAGTAAGGTATATGCGCGCGAGCGAAAGCGAAGCGGCCTGCCTGGCTAGAGCGCCACTCACCGTGGTCTTCTTCAGACTCCTGAGGAAGACCACGTGCCCCTTGTAACCTCAATTCGTTGCGAGACTTTCGCGAATGATTGGATTTTTTTCTGGAAGGCATGGTAATGCGTATTAAATGCTAGTCCCAAATCGTTTGACTTCGCAAACTACCAGTGCCGGATTAAGATATTTTGATGCCCTAAGCATTTCTACACCATGGTGCCCCCTCTCCCTAGGGTCATCGAGATTACATTGAATTTTTTTGGTAAGTTGAGTGACGTTAATTGCCGCATTAGTTACAGCTGAGAATGGAAATTAGTCACATCATTTTATCACGAAAATTGACAGTGCTGCAGCAGTAACGTTGCAACAGAGTAATGCTGCTGCAGTCGCCACCCGAATGTCACCTTTATCATATCCTAGAATGTAATTGTAAACGCGAGCGAAGCGAGCGCGAAATTTTTTCGATACAAAAACGCAATTTGATAGACAGTTGTACATTTTTACTTTTAGTATGGAAATCAGTCACATCATTTTATCACGAAAATTGACAGTGCTGCAGCAGTAACGTTGTAACAGAGTAATGCTACTGCAATCGCCACCCGAATGTCACTTTTATCATATCTTATAATGTTATTGTAAACGCGAGCGAAACGATCGCGAAAATTTTTCGATATAAAAAACGCAATTTGATAGACAGTTGTACATTTTTACTTTTAGTCCCAACCAGGCGCGAATCCAGGATTTCATACAGAGAAGGGATGGGACAGTTTTCTATCAGCCTAGCCTAGCTTCGCATAGGGCTCGACGTTTAAGGGTCTCAGCGAGGTTGTTTTCATACAGAAAAGATGCAAGAAAGCAGAGCTTGGACCAAGTGAATTGAATTGGCGAAGTGTGAGCAAGGCAGAAGGCCCAGCTGCGAAAGAGGAAAGCTTGGATTTGGATCCACGCCCAAGTGTTATTAAGGCAGAAGATCAACTTTGCCATAAGGCAGAAGACCTCGCATAAGACCTTACGCCGAACTGCAAAAGAGTGACTTGAAATCGAATCTACGCATGTAATCACGACTCTTCTATTGCTCGCTCTTTGGCTTCACTCGAAAGCCCTACTTGATAGGATGCTTTTAGTTTTCGGCTTTCACGGGGCCCCTTATAACACTTTGACAGTTAGGTCTCAGGATCGCGGCTAAGGAGCAACTGGGCTTGGCCGACAAATCTGGCGTGCAAGAGAGCAAAATTCGCTATAAAATCGGTAACCTATGTCGAAAAAATCGGCTGGCCGCAAGCCCGAAAGCAAGTTTTTTTCCATGACTTTAAGGGCCTCCGCGTAAGGTCAAATCGAAAGCCTACGTTGGAGATGTTCTTACGTACCCTCACTCTCTTACTTGATCCCTACGACCCTTCGTTATTAGATGGGTACTTGTACACGTATAAAAGTTTCATGTAGGTACCTACTTCACGACAACTGCAATGCTGATGCAGCCTGCGCTTTTTTGCGTACGGTTTTGGTGCCCCCTAGACGTGGTGCCCTAAGCTAGTGCTTATTTTGCCTAAAAGGGTTAATCCGGCACTGCAAATGACAGAGGTCAATTTTTTTTTCAAAGTACCCACCTTCGTGGCCATTATTAAGGAGGCGATACGTATGAATATGGATTAGGGTGCGATATAATTACGATTAGGTATAATTCATGATGGAGAAAATTAATAATTTTAAATAATTATGCAATTATACGCGTGTTGATATGTGTGTTTATTTTACCACTATGTAACTATGTAAACTCATTTTAAGTTTTCTTGATTACTTAATGTTTACTCAGTTCCCCAAAAGATGGCACTGTGCAATGAGGGGCAATTAATTTACTGTCGTTTAATTTTGTTGTATTATTAATTTATTAAATCAACATAATTATTCAATTATTTTTGTTGATAACCGTACCCCCTCTTCTAAACTTAGAGTTAATTTGGCAAAATCTTTCCTCGGTGGCTTATTCATGTCACAACGTATTAAATTCAGCGCCATCTGTTAGTTTACCAGGGTTCTCAATAGTGGTAGCACATATTTGAAAAATGTTTCCTCCTTCCTAAGTAGCGCCATAAGATTCAGGGGCAAACTTAAGTCAATCGAGTGTTGTGGCTACCCCTCCCTTTTAGGGGTTGAATTTTTATAGCCTATAACCTAGCCGGGGATTTTCTCGACAGATTATAATAATAATAATATTCTTTATTGTGCACAATGAAAACATGATTAAATACAGCAAATTAACATAAATAAAAAACTAAGCAACAACAGGCGGTCTTATCGCTAAAGAGCGATCTCTTCCAGACAACCTTCAGGTAGTAGAAATTATCGAAGGGAAGAAATAAGTATAAGGGTAGCAAAAATAAATGAAGTGCAAGATCAGGAAAAAAAAAACAGCACAACTAAATATATAACAATATGAATACATACATTAAAGAGATATATAAATAAATAAATATATAAATAAATAAATACATATATACATACATATATCACACAACACAGAATCAGACAGACAGACAGAATCTAATTATTAGCGAGTTTGAGGAAGTGACAGATAGTGAATTTTGAGTTGAGCCTTAAAAATGGGAAGCGATTTAGCATGTCTTAGCTCAGACGGCAGAGCATTCCACAACCGAATCGCTTGGAAGGTAAAATAACCGTTATAGAATTTAGAAGAAGAAGAAATTTGGGCAAGCAGATAGTTCTGGGAGCATCTTAAAGAAGAGAGGTATTTGAAACGCTCCTTCAGGTAGATAGGGGTAGAGGGGTTGAAGAGAATACCGTACAGGTGAGCAAGAATGTGAGAATTGCGTCGCAAACCTATGGGGAGCCACTTGAGCTCCGAACGGTAATACGAGACGTGGTCATATTTTCGCAAGCCATAAATGAACCGGATGCATAGATTTTGAAGACGTTCGAGTTTATTTAGTTGCTCTACAGAAAGATCGGGATGGCTGATATCCGCATAATCTAAAATGGGGAGAAGCAGAGCATGAGCAAGCGCAATTTTGGTAGCGAGCGGTAGAAAGTTACGAAGCCGCCGTAGGGATCCTACAGCAGCAAACATTTTCCTACTAACCTCATTGATCTGGGGAATCCAAGATAGAGTACGGTCCATAATTATGCCTAAATTTTTAACTTGAAACGAATAAGGAATCTGTGTGCCGTTAAATAAAATCGTAGGTAAATTAGAAAAATCTATTCGGGAGATTAATTTTGAACTACCTATAATTATTGCTTGCGTTTTAGATGGATTGACAATGAGACCATAGCGATGACTCCAGTCTAAAATGTTTTCTAAATCAATATTTGTAGTATTAATAACGGATGGAAGATCGTCAAGCACACCCTGAGAATAAATTTGTAAATCATCAGCATACAAGTGATAAGAAGAGACGATGTTACTGGTGATGGAATTAATAAATATCGAGAAGAGTAGTGGGGATAGAACGCCACCCTGCGGAACGCCGGCCAGAGTGTTGGACCAAGAGGAATGAGAACCTTCTACTTTAATTCTCTGCCGACGAC
Source organism: Cydia splendana (assembly GCF_910591565.1). Lineage (NCBI taxonomy): Eukaryota > Metazoa > Arthropoda > Insecta > Lepidoptera > Tortricidae > Cydia > Cydia splendana. Next base: position 5,544,368 of record NC_085968.1, read on the forward strand.
CGACAAGGTAACTTCTAAACCATTGAATAACTGGAGGTGATATATTAAGGGAACGTAATACTGAAATGAGAATGTCAAAATCGACGGTATTAAACGCGTTACTAAAATCCAACAACGTTAATACCGTAAATAATAATAATAATATTATTAAAGATTTCATCAAAATCCGTTCAGCCGTTTTCACGTGATGCGCGTTCAAATAAACAGACAAACAGATGAACAGATAAACAGACAAACAGACAAAAATTATAAAAACTTTTGGAACGTGTTCTGTTATCGAATTCTAAGTATCCCCAGCCAACTTTTTTTCAAATATCTTCCATTCTGACTTTCACAGACAGACAGACTTTCGACCATATGTATATATATATATGTGTGATTATATGTATAGATAAATAGATAGATTGTAGCCATTGGCGGTCATAAATTAGCAAACTAAACAAGCAAATTTGCAAACTAAACAAACCAAGCAAGTATATTTTGCAAGGAAGTTTGGTTTCAGCATTACTTTCCACAGGCTTTCAATTCTACATCTAGTTTCCTAACTTTTCGGATGCAACTATCTGAATCGGGCACAATTGTGTCATAAGGAGTCCTATGGCGAGTTGTAGGAAGTGTATGTATAAAGGCTGGTAATAAGATTTATCAGATGAAACATGAATTATATATGGATCGCGGGTGAACTATAGGGAGCACCATAGACGCATATTTACGCGAAGTCAAGCTTAAGTTATGGTGACAGACCCAATGACCTTTTATTTATGTAGACGTGTGACGTTCATAGTTGACAAAACTAAAATTTGATCCAACGATTTTGACAACTTGACAGGTTGGCGTCACCCATACGACTAACTCAATATAGGTTCCGGAACCTATATTTGATTGCTCACGATCGTGCGCCTGGTACCATATCTACCTCTTTTTACTTACATCCATGGACAGACCCTCCAACGCACACAGTCGTTGTGAGTCTGTCTCCTTGCAAGGCTGTGGCCCCGCCCTAGTTGGTGTGGGACATAATAATATTGTTTATTTGACAGTTGGCAGCTGCCAAATGGTATGAAGATGTTGTTCCACGAAAGTTCATATTTTCACCACGCAGTGCGTTGGCGTCGCTTGTATTTAGTTCCCCCACCATCAACTTCGCACATAACCATACTCTTTAGACTCACAGGACGTTTTGGCACGAGATGAGTTTTCACCTAAACCCCTAAATCGGCGAGCGTGTATGAGGAATGTGAAAGTGAAGGAAGCGAAAGAGGTAGGTACGTCAGGATGGTAGCAAGTGGAAATCCGTGGTCTCTGCCTACCTCTCCGGGAAATAGGAGTGATTATATGTAAGTATGTATACTGTATGTACGTATGAGTTTTCAGATTTAGAGGAAGTTTATAAACGCCACATTCCTGAGCACTGCTTTGTGTTCGGTTCATGATGTGTTTTGCCGATGATTGGTTCCACGTGGCGTAGTTAACGTTCCCGAAATAATGTGTACGTGACCAAAGCCACGAATGTTTACTCTAATAGTTGTTTATGATCTTATACATAAATTTGGAAAAATAATATAAAAGTTTTGCGACTGCTACAACCTGGGGTAAAATACGTTAACCACAAAAACAAAAACACGTACCTACGTGAGTAAAAAAGTAACTTAGATATGTGTGTTTACAACTACCCCTCTATTTAAAAGTATTAATTAATAATAGGCATTATGATCAAAAAAAAGTATTTTTGTTGGTAATTACTAAAATTAATGATAAAACAATTTATCAGTGGAAAAAATCATTTATTTACATACAATATATATACAGTGGTACTACTAAACGAAATTAATAACTAGCTTAAATCTAAAATAGGCCCTTGAGGCATTGTACCAAGGATGCTGGCGGCATTTCCTCGCTGTATCGCAATGCTGATACGTTGTGCGAGGTAGCCGCCAGCTCTTCGGTCACCAGTTACGTCAACCAGACGCTTCGCGATTTCTGCGATTTATCAGTTGTGTTTTAACGTTGAGTGATAGATAATGAATCAGACCATTAGTTAGTTATAAGAACGATTTTAATGATGTCTTTTATTTCCTACGCAAAATTGTAGTCTTTAAATAAAAAAAAAAACAAATTTTAATCAAGGGCAAATGCTATAAAAAACACAAAGAAACTACACTATATTTGCAAGGACAGACTCCAACCAAAACCTGAAAAGGTTTGGCAGTTGGCAATATAGAAAAAAAATCACGAAAACGATGTATAATTTCATTTATTTCCATGCTGTACCTCATCATTACCCTGCATGCCATAGCAGTATAATTTTAGTACAAATTAGTCTAGACATAAGTATAGACGTGGGATCTGCCGAGTAAAATTTTAAACAGAAATACTTTGAGAGTACTTAATTGAGATAAAAGTAATCCATACGATTGCCATATCTTTCGTGGCAAGTTTCGCGCGGCGCGCCTTATCTTTCGTTTCCTGGCTTCACGCCTCATTTAAATATTAAATATGAAATAAAATTTACTGATTCACAATAATAGTAAAGTAAAATTTACAATGAGTTTTCACGAAAGCCAGCAGTCGTCGCGAGACTCGTGGTGCTCAAAGGGTCGTCGCTTCGCATTCCTGCCGCATGCTTGGCTATTTATACGGCGCTGGACGCTCTCATCCTCGGCTTCATGCTCGCATTCCACCGCTCCACGGCACATGGACATTTTCCGGATTATCTAGAAAAAAGAAACTGGTCGAAAACATTAATGAGAAATAAACAAGCATAGGTACCTACCCATCTAGGTACCTACTTTCTCCGCGGCACTAATTATTAGTCTGCCAGTGCCACTTAAGGCTCGTTTAATTAAAAATAACAATAAACCCCAACGCATTGAAACAGACCAACCGATTTTGATAAAACATATCATAGAATAACCGCTAGTAAACCAACTTTCGTCCGTTTAAGAGCTATGGCGCCATAGACAGACACACACACACATAGCGGTCAACTTTATAGTGGGATAAAAATCTTACATTTGCTATTAAACACAAATCTTACATATAATAAAGCTGAAGACGGTCGAAAGTCTGTACATGGAAGATATTTGAAAAAAAGTTGGCTGGGGATACTTAGAATCGATAACAGAACACGTTCCAAAAGTTTTTAGAATTTTTGTCTGTTTGTCTGTTTATCTGTTTATCTGTTTGTCTGTTTATTTGAACGCGCATCACGTGAAAACGGCTGAACGGATTTTGATGAAAACTTTACTAATCTGTCGAGAAAATTCCCGGCCAGGTTATAGGCTATAAAAATTCAACCCCTAAAAGGGGGGGTAGCCACAACACTCGATTGACTTAAGTTTGCCCCTGAATCTTATGGCGCTACTTAGGAAGGAGGGGCAAACTTTTTTCAAATATGTGCTACCACTATTGAGTACCCTGGTAAACTAACAGATGGCGCTGAATTTAATACTTTGTGACATGAATAAGCCACCGAGGACAGATTTTGCCAAATTAACTCTAAGTTTCAGAGGGGGTACGGATATCAACAAAAATAATTGAATAATTATGTAGATTTAATAAACTAATAATACAACAAAATTAAACGACAGTAAATTAATTGCCCCTCATTGCACAGTGCCTTCTTTTGGGGAACTGAGTAAAAATGAAGTAATCAAGAAAATTAAAAATGAGTTTACATAGTTACGTAGTGGTAAAATAAACACACATAATATATCAACACGCGTATAATTGCATAATTATTTAAAATTATAAATTTTCTCTATTATGAATTATACCTAATCGTAATTATATCGCACCCATATCAAATCCATATTCATACGTAGGTATCGCCTCATTTAAGCACTTAATAATGGCCACGAAGGTGGGTACTTTGAGAAAAAAACATTGACCTCTGTCATTCGCAGTGCCGGATTAACCCTTTTAAGCAAAGTACCGGGGCACCAAAACTGTAGGCAATAAAAAAACGCGCAGGCTGCATCAGCATTGCAGTCGTCGTGGAGTAGGTACAGTCAACGGTAAAAATAAGGGTGTACAAATCATCTCAAAAATATGTCCCATAACTCTTATGTCAGTGAATTAAGAACTATGGGACATATTTTTGAGTAAGTTGTCTACACCCATATTTTTACCGTTGACTGTACCTACATGAAACTTTTATACGTGTACATGTACCCATCCAATAACGAAGGGTCGTAGGGATCAAGTAAGAGAGTGAGGGTACGTAAGAACATCTCCAACGTAGGCTTTCGATTTGACCTTACGCGGAGGCCCTTAAAGTCATGGAAAAAAATCTTGCTTTCGGGCTTGCGGCCAGCCGATTTTTTCGACATAGGTTACTGATTTTATAGCGAATTTTGCTCTCTTGCACGCCAGGTTTGTCGGCCAAGCCGAGTTGCTCCTTAGCCGCGATACTGAGACCTAACTGTCAAAGTGTTATAAGGGGCCCCGTGAAAGCCGAAAACTAAAAGCATCCTATCAAGTAGCGCTTTCGAGTGAAGCCAAAGAGCGAGCAGTAGAAGAATCGTGATTACATGCATAGATTCTATTTCAAGCCACTCTTTAGCAGTTCGGCGTAGGGTCTTATGCGAGGTCTTCTGCCTTATGGAAAAGTTGATCTTCTGCCTTAATTACACTTGGGCGTGGATCCAAATCCAAGCTTTCCTCTTTCGCAGCTGGGCGTTCTGCCTTGCTCACACTTCATATTCACTTGGTCAATTCCAAGCTCTGCTTTCTTGCATCTTTTCTGTATGAAAACAACCTCGCTGAGACCCTTAAATATCGAGCCCTATGCGAAGCTAGGCTGATAGAAAACTGTCCCATCCCTTCTCTGTATGAAATCCTGGATTCGCACCTGGTTGGGACTAAAAGCAAAATGTACAACTGTCTATCAAATTGCGTTTTTTATATCGAAAAATTTTCGCGCTCGCTTCGCTCGCGTTTTCAATAACTTTCTAAGATATGGCGACTGCAGCAGCATTACTCTGTTGCAACATTACTGCTGCAGCACTGCCAATTTTCGTAATAAAATGATGTGACTGATTTCCATACTAAAAGTAGAAATGTACAACTGTCTATCAAATTGCGTTTTTATATCGAAACATTTTCGCGTTTGCTTCGCTCGCGTTTTCAATAACTTTCTAAGATATGGCGACTGCAGCAGCATTACTCTGTTGCAACGTTACTGCTGCAGCGCTCTCAATTTTCGTGATAAAATTATGTGATTGATTTCCATACTAAAAGAAAAAATGTACAACTGTCTATCAAATTGCGTTTTTATATCGAAAAAGTTTCGCGCTCGCTTCGCTCGCGTTTTTTAATAACTTTCTAAGATATGGCGACTGCAGCAGCATTACTCTGTTGCAACATTACTGCTGCAGCACTGTCAATTTTCTTGATAAAATTCTTCTTCTTCCTCGCGTTATCCCGGCATTTTGCCACGGCTCATGGGAGCCTGGGGTCCGCTTGACAACTAATCCCATGATTTGACATAGGCACAAGTTTTTACGAAAGCGACTGCCATCTGACCTTCCAACCCAGAGGGGAAACTAGGCCTTATTGGGATTAGTCCGGTTTCCTCACGATGTTTTCCTTCACCGAAAAGCAACTGGTAAATATCAAATGATAATTCGTACATAAATTCCGAAAAACTCATTGGTGCGAGCCGGGGTTTGAACCCGCGACCTCCAGATTGAAAGTCGCACGCTCTTACCGCTAGGCCATCAGTGCAGTGCAGTCTCTGATGGGCTCGGTACACGTACCGAGTAGAGTGGCGAGACAGTAAAACGAAGTATGGAATTTGTACTCGGCCGAGTAACAATTTCATACTTCGTTTTACTGTCTCGCCACTCAACTCGGTACGTGCGATCCTGGCAATAATTTTCGTGATAAAATTATGAGACTGATTTCCATAATAAACGTAAAAATGTACAACTGTCTATCAAATTGCGTTTTTATATCGAAAAATTTTCGCGCTCGCTTCGCTCGCGTTTTCAAAAACTTTCTAAGATATGGCGACTACAGTAGCATTACTCTGTTACAACATTACTGCTGCAGCACTGTAAATTTTCGTGATAAAATTATGAGACTGATTTCCATACTAAACGTAAAAATGTACAACTGTCTATCAAATTGCGTTTTTTATATTGAAAAATTTTCGCGCTCGCTTCGCTCGCGTTTTCAAAAACTTTCTAAGATATGGCGACTACAGCAGCATTACTCTGTTGCAACATTACTGCTGCAGCACTGTAAATTTTCGTGATAAAATTATGAGACTGATTTCCATACTAAACGTAAAAATGTACAACTGTCTATCAAATTGCGTTTTTATATCGAAAAATTTTCGCGCTCGCTTTGCTCGCATTTTCAAAAACTTTCTAAGATATGGCGACTACAGCAGCATTACTCTGTTGCAACATTACTGCTGCAGCATTGTAAATTTTCGTGATAAAATTATGAGACTGATTTCCATACTAAACGTAAAAATGTACAACTGTCTATCAAATTGCGTTTTTATATCCAAAAATTTTCGCGCTCGCTTCGCTCGCGTTTTCAAAAACTTTCTAAGATATGGCGACTGCAGCAGCATTACTCTGTTGCAACGTTACTGCTGCAGCACTGTCAATTATCGTGATAAAATTATGTGACTGATTTCCATACTAAAAGACAAAATGTACAACTGTCTATCAAATTGCGTTTTTATATCGAAAAATTTTCGCGCTCGCTTCGCTCGCGTTTTCAATTACTTTCTAAGATATGGCGACTGCAGCAGCATTACTCTGTTGCAACATTACTGCTGCAGCACTGCCAATCTCCGTGATAAAATTATGTGACTGATTTAGATACTAAAAGTAAAAATGTACAACTGTCTATCAAATTGCGTTTTTATATCGAAAAATTTTCGCGCTCACTTCGCTCGCGTTTTCATTCACTTTCTAAGATATGGCGAGTACAGCAGCATTACTCTGTTGCAATGGTACTGCTGCAGCACTGTCAATTTTCGTGATAAAATGATGACTGATTTCCATTCTCAGCTGTAATGCGGCAAGAACGTCACTCAACTTACCAAAAAAAATCAATGTAATCTCGATGACCCTAGGGAGAGGGGGCACCATGGTCTAGAAATGCTTAGGGCATCAAAATATCTTAATCCGGCACTGGTCGTTTGCGGAGTCAAACGATTTGGGACTCGCATTTTATACGCGTTACCATGCCTTCCCGAAAAAAATCGAATCATTCGCGAAAGTCTCGCAACGCATTGTCTTACAAGGGGCACGTGGTCTTCCTCAGGAGTCTGAAGAAGACCACGGTGAGTGGGTGGCGCTCTAGCCAGGCAGGCCGCTTCGCTTTCGCTCGCGCGCGTATACCTTACTGTATCGTCCGATATACAACTACTTACTACTCTGTCGTTTAAATCACGTGTAAAATTTGAATAAGGGCGAAAAAACATATAGATTTTGGAGTGTAGTTTTATTTAGTGGTACCTAATTGTAAAATATTTTATCTGGACTACAGTCCTCTAGCATATCCATCTGTCAACTTTACTTCAAGTTCCGCCTCCAGGGGAGAGGGAGAGAAATTAGGATTAGAAATTAGCCGCTTACTGACACAGACCGAATTCCACGCGGGCGGAGCCGCGGGCACAGCTAGTATGTACATATGTACGTTCAATGCGTTCAGCAAATGTATGATCTCGCACTTAACACTAATCAATGGATTTGTCTAAATAGGCCTAACGTAATTATAAAATAAGAACTTACGTATTGTAAAAAAACAGGTGAAAATTGCACTACACGCATTTAAAAACATACAGCCAAATTAAGCCTTAGTCGAAAGCGAGCCAAAAGACAAATCCTTTGTTAACTCTTTGACTTCTTTAGCTCTGATTTTGAGACTGCCTTCCAGACTAGTGTGTCTTTTTTAAGAAGTGTAAGGTACTAAAATAAACCTGTAGCTGTAGGGTCAGGTGGGGTAAATACAAGACACGAGTAAAAATAAGACCAAGTTTTTAACACTCAAAAACTTATTCTACTTCATTCATATTTCATTTAAAAAGAAGCCTTCTATGTAGACTTATTTTAAAAGGAATAGGAATGAAATAGAATATACTTACCGTATGTGACCACACACAGGTAAATCATCCTCGATCGCTATGCGATCTCCTCCGCCCACAAATAGATTGAAATCCGCAGTTCAAATATATCTTTACACCTGCATTTCTCAGACTATCCCAGTCGGGTCTACACCGACCATACGCCACGAAAAACCATCACGGTAAATCCGATACGGTTTTGGCTATCTAGATTGCATCGCCATGAAAGTGCCGGATGTTTGAGCGGCCCCAGTGGTCGGTGCGGACCACGGGAGCGAAGCCCTACCAGGCTGGCTGTCGCCCAAAATGACATCGCCGGAGGAATGTGCTGTTTATATCGACTTCGCCCAGTTATTCTGATATTGCACGTTGAAATGTTAATGTGATGTCGAAATGAGAATATATTGTTCGCACATTGTTTTGCCTGAACTCTGCGTAGAGGTTAGAAATGTTAGAATGTCATGAAATTGAGCTGAAGGGTATACTGTTCTCAAAATAGCCTTCATTAAAACGTCACGCACATTATGTTTATAACAATGTTGTACATAGAATATGCTTTTCCCAGTGGGAAAATAGGATATCACAGAACATCCTCCTGAAGTTCTGACTCACCTCTTATTAAATTAATATACAGTATAATAATTCACCTTTCAAAAAAGTTATTAATAAAAATAGTAAACTATTTAATCTGAGTTTATATCTCAATTTCTTTTTGTCCTGTTTCTTATGTTTCTTTATTTGAAGTTATAATTCTCATTATACATTACCAAAATGACCTTAAATTGCCTTTTTATTCAATGACTTACATGCGCTTAGAAAGTTTATTTTTTATTAAATTCCTCTATTATAATTGTGGATTTCTAGGCTTCGATCCCAGATGTATACAGTTTAATGCCGTAACTAAGCATTTGTAGATCATGTGTGCCTTTCTATCCCAAAAGTTTAGTCAGTTTCGGATTCCTGAGGTTTTGATGTCCCTCTAGGTCGTCTAGGTGTTACTTCGCTAGTGGTGAAACCGGCCAAGCTGAACGCCTTCATTAAAATCTTCCCACAACTTTTCATGAATGAAGGCTTTGGCTTTTGGTTTTAGCTTCTGCAAGATGGACTAAATTAAACATGAAAATAACACGACACTCTGATGGAATGGCCTGCAATGATAACCAGTTCAATCTAAATTGGAGCGACATAAGCATTTCTTTAAAGTCACGATCCGGGTAAACACTGGCACACTGGACGTGAGTGGCCCACTTCAGCGATGTCACAACCGTCAGCTATGCCCCAAATGCCAAGCATTCCCCACGGCTGCGTCGCCACGGGGGCCTCGAGGGACCAGGAGACTAATTGCGAGGCTGACAACGATGTCGGTTAGGCATTGGCGAAAGTGGGTTGTCTTTAAAAAACCGGCCAAGTGTGAGTCGGCCTCGCGCACGAAGGGTTCCGTACCATTCTATTCTATTCTATTCATTACGCAAAAAACGGCAAAAAATCACGTTTGTTGTTATGGGAGCCCCACATAAACATTTATTATATTCTGTTTTTAGTATTTGTTGTTATAGCGGCAACAGAAATACATCATCTATGAAAATTTAATTTGCCTAGCTATCACGGTTCATGAGATACAGCCTGGGTACAGACAGACAGACGGACGGACGGATGGACAGACGGACAGCGGAGTATTAGTAATAGGGTCCCGTTTATACCCTATGGGTACGGAACCCTAAAATCGCATAGAAATGTAAGTAGCGGCTGTAATTATTTTGGCAATTACGAGAACAAGACCTTATTGACTGTATGTACATTAACGTAGTGTGTACATATTTTTGTCATATTGTCCGTTTCGACATTTCATACCTTGACTCAGGGCTCGGAACCGGTTTTTTTTAAAGCCCCAAAATAGTCCAATATTTTCAATTATTTTATGCTCTTCCCGTCATGTATTTAGGTAAAGACTTCGTATTATTAGATTGACCCATCAAATATGAAATAATAAACCAAAGAACGAAAAAGAACGTAATAATACCGGTATTTTTTGTATGAAGAAAAAACCGGTTCCGAGCCTTGCCTTGACTGTACTCGCCATCAGATCCTATCGGAGCGGCCAAGGTGCACAAAAATATCTGAACATGCACTTTAACGTCTTGATAATAAAGTTCATATATTTGTGAACACCTTGGCCGCTCCTATATATCTAATGGCGGCTGTACTAGTTGTATTTATTTAGAGTGGCATTCACGGAATGTGAGCGTGTACAATAGTCGGTCGTTGCAGGGCGCAGTGGTTTTACAAGGTCTTTCATGATACTGAGAACATGCACATGTAAACTGTATACCCGCCACCAAGATTCATCATCATTATCACCAGTCTATATTTGTTCAACTACTTATACATCCTCCAGGCCTCCTCTTAAAGAGGTTTGACCTATATAAAACAGTTCCACCACGAATTGGAGACTTCACACATACGCACACATACACACACACGACACTTTAGAATTTCTTCACAGATGTGCCTAGCCTATGCAGGTTGCCTCATGAAATTTTCCTTTAGGTACCAAAGATTAACTTTATTCTTTATTACCTATATTGCTAAGACTCGCGTTTCTAGCCACGACCTACGGTCTGGACTCTGGAAGCCGCCTGCGTTACGGATGACTCACGTTAGACCGGGTCGTCTCCGGGCCGGAGCTTCCGAGGCTTAATTTTCGATGATATGACAGGTGATCACGTGATGCTTTCCATAGAAAACGATGCGCCGGAAGCTCCGGGCCGGACACGGCCCGGTCTAACGCGAGCCATCCTTTACCGTTCGGCTACCAGATTTACGAGTACCAAATGACCCTGGTTTTCCAAGTTATCGTGATAAGATATAATTTTTTCTTACTTTCAGTTTCATTATGTTACGCTGATGAAATGAGATCCACGGCGGGCTGTTGAAACCGTTTAGCAATTCGCATCTTGAATTTTTTTTTTGACTCGACTAACTTTGAAAGGATCACCTTGGCAACAGCGAGTGCACTAATCTAAAGATAAAAACAACAACAATTGCGTAAAATCAAATGTAGATGTTGACTCACCAAAACATACTCACGAAATAACCCGGCTAGGAATGCAAAAACAAACATTCACGACATTTAGACAACAGAACGATATTTTCCAGTCGTATATATAAACTGTTTACAAAATGTGGCGCCAAAACTGAGGAATTTGCCCTTTGATTCGCGAAACGAGAAACTGGTTGCACAGTGGTGGCAGAAAAGTAATCCATTCGCAGTGCATCATACGCGGTAGGTACGAAAGATCTAATGTTATTGCCGTGCTCACAAGCTTTGAAGTCGAATATTAATTGAGTCCTTTGTGTGTCCTACATATTAGTACTTTCCACTCCTGTACCTATCCTCTAGCCGCACATAAAAAATTGCATATGTCTGGGCCTGATTTGATTTTTGCGCAGCTAGATGTTAAGTAGATTTTGTTTTTATCATTAAAGTCTACATTTTGCTATTGTCTCCAGATTGCACCTTTTTCCAACCACGTCACGAAGTGTCAGTTCCGGGCTCGGAGTAAATATCTATGGAGTAGAGACGCGCACTAATTTCTATCTGAAAAATTCTGTCGTTTTTGGCGCGGGGGACGAGGTAACGCACACTAATAATGTTAACACTAATGCATTTTTAGCATGCGTCGCTACACACGCACACGACAAAATTATCAAACACTAGCAAAAACTATATTCACACAAGTACAAGAACAAACACAGACAACCCTGTTCGTGAACGAGATGACGTCAGTTTTAAGTAAACCTAGATAGTGCGAGGGACGCCGATAATATTGTCGATATTTTATTGACAATGAATTTTAATTTCTGCTTTTATCAATTATAATAATATTACAATATCAAGTCTTTCTACCAGCATTTTACTAACTTTCAATTTTTGTATTGTTTTTAGATGTTGTTCTAATAGTTAGTCAATTTGTTTAGGGCGAATCTTGCAAGCTGATATAGAATGATTTTTTATTATCAGTTGATTAGTTAATATTTTACATGTTGGTTTACTTCTGAAAGCAATGCAATATACTCCTCGTGATCTTTAATGAGCTTCCTCAAACGAGTGGTGACCCTAGCGGTAGGGATGCAATATACTATTGAGCATGTAGATCTGATGACAGAGATGGAACGCGGCCATAGGATGTCATTTAAGGGATATTGAGTAGGGGATAATTAGTATATATATCGGCGGTAGATCGTAAAATCGGGCATATCGAGATATTCCTAGGCATATCATGAAACTCCGCCATTTAATAATCTGCCTTTTGCATTTTTTGCCACTGCTAGTGCTGCATTCTATGTGGCATTTGGAGCAGAATGCGTAGGTGCTAGGTAGGTACTAAAATCATACGCTACCCAAACACGTACTATAAGTAGGCTGTCAAGCCATTTCAATGGTTATCATTTGCTAAAATGTAGGACATCCTACTTATTCGATATGCCTAAATGTTGAGGTTTGCACGGTATGGCTGGTGATCACTAGTCAGAACATGACATGCCGGCGTTTCACGATCTGCTTAGGAATATCACACCTTGAAGTTAGCACGATATGGCTGGTGGTCACTAGGCAGATCATAATCTGCCTAGGAATATCACTCCTTGAGGTTTGTACGATATGGCTGGTGTTCGCTAGGCATCATGACCATCTGTATATTATTCATTATGTTTATATCGATATTACCGATATTGGTTTTTATAGTGTCCCATCACTAATATTGGTACGGTGATACCAGAGTAATAAATTAAAAGTGCCTATTTATGGAAAGTGACAGCCGTAAATACCTTAAATTAATAAAATATTTGACATGTTAAATAAAAATATATAGCTGGTCAAGCAAATCTTGTCAGTAAAAAAGGCGCGAAATTCAAAATTTCTATGGGACGATATCCCTTCCCGCCTACATTTTTCAAATTTGCCGCCTTTTTCTACTGACAAGATCTGCTTGACCAGCTATATGTAGACACTAAAGGAAAAAATAATTTTCAAAAAATAGTCTATAGGTAATTTTACGTTATTTAGGGGTTGTGCACAAATCACGCGAGATGTTTTCGACTACTTTTTGATCCCCCGTCCCCCTTTTCTTTATTCTTATAGATCTATTTATTTGATTAAATAGATTAGGTTGATATGAAACTAAGGTGTTATATAAAAATAATGTGTTAAATAAATTATATAACAAAAAGCAACGCAAATAGGGCATATTACTGCAATGTTCTGCCGCCAGAGTGTATACTCCTTCCGTTCCGCGGCGGACCCCCAGATTGTGATGGATTATGGTAGTCGCGCCCCCTACGCAGAGTTTCGCATAATATTTCCTATTAGAAATTCTACTCGTACCTAAATAATATTTAGAAAGTCTTCTTTAGAATTACCCTAAATTAGATCTAATACCATATCACTGGTATCACTGTCAGATTGACAATGTTTTTTAGTTATTTGCAAAATGAATGCACTATTTGATAATATTTAGATGTAATAGTACCTACCAGTGTTGGCCGAAAGTTAATGCGAATTGAAAATGTTGGCCATTAACCATTATAAATTGAACCTTAAACCGTAACGGACTATTACGGTTTAAGGTTCAATTTATAATGGTTAATGGCCAACATTTTCAATTCGCATTAACTTTCGGCCAACACTGGTACCTACATATGATAAGAAACGTGTTCTTTTTGTAGACTAGACGTTTTCGATCTCATTTTGAACGAGAAAACGCTGTAATTCCTCATTTTCGGCTCCTATCATTCCGCTTAGACTGACGTTTGCTGAATGGCGTATGACGTGTGGCAACTAGTTTTATATAACCTCCTTGACCGGCGGCCGCGGACTTTTTGCAGAGGGGAACGCCTGTTAATGGCCGCTCCATAGATATTTACTCCGAGGTTCCGGGCAAACTACTAGTTATCATAGACGAAAGTCACGAAAGACGTCCATTGCTGTAAATTTTCCCCGATCACCTTTCCCGTTCATGCGCCTTCTTCATCACCTTGATCAGATGCTCGCTCCATCAAACTAGGGTTCTTCCTATATTGTGGCCTTTTCAGTAGACAGGCACGCGAAATTCCTACTCTCTGATATATTGTGTGTCGGCGTCCAATGACCGTAAAGCTCGCGCAACGAGATTTTTATGATTCATGTGGCGTAACTGTAAAAACATCAGTTGCAGATTATAAAGCAATAGCAATAATCCATGGTAAACAAGGTGTTGAGAGATTGTATGTTACATAATGTTGGGGTTTTTCCCGCCTTAGCCCCGCCGCTTAAAGGACAACTCACGTTAGACCGGGCCGACTCCGGGCCGGAGCTTCCGGAGCTTACTTTTCTATGACATGACAGTCGATCACGTGATGGTTTCCATAGAAAACGATGCGCCGGAAGCTCCGGTCTGGAAACAGCCCGGTCTAACGTGAGTCATCCTTTAAAGTCAATCTTAAAGTCTGCCAGTTCAATAGATTTTTGTGTCAGAAAGCGAAGTTTTCGAGACCCGAGTAATTATCAAAAGCAGATGTAGTAATAATTCAAATAAACTTACCTTTGCGATTAATAATTCAGGATGCTGACTCTGATTTAACAAATTGTTAAGGTTTTGATCTTGTTACGTTACTTGGCGATCGCTCACGTTTTTTGGTGCGCGCGAAATGCATAGGGAGACGTGTCATTACTTATGTCACTCACACTTATTGGTGCGCGTGAGATGTACTGCGAACTGCGAATCGTATCAAGGTCGTATCATAACAAGTTAAAAACGTTGACCGATTATTAAATTACAATCGGCCTTTATGTATCTCCACCAGGCGCGCGACTCCATACATCTTGCGCGACTCCATAGTATGGAGTCTATACTATGGAGTCGCGCACAAGAACGCAACTCATGCTAGACCGCCAGGACTGCTCGGGGCATTCGTAAGCGGGTGGATTTCAAAATCCAGCGAAAACTTATGGTTCGGTCTTTATAAAAAAAACTAGTAGGTTGTGCGAGTTGCAACTTTTTTATATGTTGTTAAGAACTATTATCTTCATGTTCCTTCAATTACCATCTCCAATAACTTAATAGTTTTTTTTATATAAAATGTTTTATGTGTCTAAAATCATCACCGTCGACCGGAAAAATCAGAACCTTTTTGTTTGCAGTGAAAATTATAGCATACCTATCGTACGATTGCGATTTTTCTTTTACTTATATCTTTTCCATGTTGTTGTTTAACACATGAAAAAATATGCAATAATTCCTTCACCGAGAAAGTACATTTAAAAATATTTAAAATTTTGTCACGAATATTCGTCAACACCGTCATGGTAATGTCAATGTGAGCTTATCTCGGTGTATGAACAACGAAATACCGCTAAAGGTCCTTGACCTATTTTTCACTTTAGTATAGAATGCCAAAAATGATTTCACTATAAAGTCACATCACTGAATCGTGAGAAATATTACGAACAAATTTGTAAAACGTAGTTTGTCACAACAGAGCATCATCACCGTTATGCTTTGGTTTAAAAAAGTTACAAATGATATATTAGAAATAATTACTGAAATGAATGGCAAACTACATGAAGTTTATTGTGTAGCATAGACATTAACTACTATTATTCGTATTCTAGAAATAAAAACAAGAAACTCTCAAATCGTCAACACCATACCCGTCATCACCGGGAAAAAATTACGACCGGTGATGATTTCATGTGTATGGTGATGACGGTTCTCAGAAACTTTTCTAGTTATTTTGCTATAATTCATTATGAAATTAAGCTGTATGTTTGAAATACGTTCTCTATGTCTTCTAACACTATATAATGTCTACCTTATAAATGTAGAATAAATGTAGAAGAAGATATAACTATTTTTTTCACACTAGAGGATGCTTAGTTTTTATTTAACATTTTGACTGAAGTAGGCAAAATTTAGGTCATTTAGAACTTAGAACATACACATGTTTTTTTTTTATAATCTAATAATGTAAATCGTGCAACTTAGAGTCTGTAATTGCATGTTAGTCGTGTTAAAACAAAGTATTTAAACAAGCAACATATATTAAGTTTTAAGCGACCATAGGCTACGGTACTGGCTCACTATCGTGATGGCTTTATGTTTTTTGGTAATATTATATTAATTGATGTATATAATTACAGCAATTAATAATTATACCATTGGGTAGTCACCGGACCCAATACCTAACATTTTGTAACTTATGACATGCATTACAAGTAGGGCCTTGCAACTTATAAAACACTGATTATATATTAATGTTTAGCTATTAAACAACATATATATGGATTTAAATCATTATAGCTATTTTTAAAGTTAATTAATAAAACAACAAAAATACAAACTTGTGCAATGAATCAAACTATAAAAAAAAGTAATATATCATAAAAATTAAGCTCATTGGTAAGCCAGTAATTTTATAATATGACATAAATACCAAGTTATGCAGTAGATAAAAGAAGATGCGGGTTTAAACTGATAATAAGAGTACAATATTGTTAATATGATTTAACATTGAAAAGATCCAAAAAAATAAATGAATACATAAATTGCCTATTTCAGAACATAAATTATTTAAAATTATACAAAAAAAATACTTGTTATATATTTATTTATATGAATAAAATGTATTTTTTATAATTTTCTAAAAATAATTTATGTAGCTAGTCTTATGTTCAAAAACATGTTATTTGTAATGTTTATTAAAGGTCTAAAGTCTTACAATTAAAAAAAGTTTTTGTTTTTTTAATACGTTTTTAATACATATGTAAATTAGTTCCCAAATCGTCATTACCGTACATGCAGTGTCATTACCGTCTATAAAAGAGTCATTACCATACCATGGTTGTCATCACCATCTTGCGTTTTTATTTTCCGAAAGCGATAACTTCAAATATAAGCCACAAATGATTGTATAAATACCATACATATCCTCAATATACAGCCCCCCATTACTTTACCCAGCTAGAATCGTGTTAAATTAAACATTTAAAAAAATTATTTTTTTGTATGGTGAAATTTTTTGTGCTGAAATCCACCCAAGCAGCGCGCACCAGATCAATTGAGTAAAATACCTAGTTACTCGTGTCGGGTTAGTTACGCCGTGCACGTGCTATTCAATATTTCATTAGATAACGCAGCTGACTTGTGTACCTAGATACCTACGCATAACGGACATAAAACTTTTATGCGCATTCCACCTCAACTATCAGCAGTAACGATAGTAATTGGCGGACTCGCGCACTATAAATCCAGTCGAAAAATTAAAGCATTGCCTGTCTAAACTTTTAAAATTTTTGTCTGTCAAAATGTGTGATTTGGATGCAATAATGAAATTAATGAAATTCAAGGACATTGGCTCGCCGACACACTATGAAAATGTGTACGTGTGGACGCTAGATGAGATTGGCAATCAAGTTGCCCACTTACACTGGTTTTCCGAGTGTTCAACTGACCACTCGCTAGGTGATTTTAACAGTAGTTTGTTTACACTCTAATGTCGAATTAAGGCCGATACCGAGACTAGCCAGGGCCCAGGAATGTAACTTCTGGCCGTGACATGGTATTTATATTTCTTCTTAATTCTGTCACGACTGTTTAGCTTTTATGTCGATATGAAGCAGATGCTTCAATCGATTACAACAATATTTTGAATCGTATTTTTTTGTTTTGTTTTGAGCATTGCTTGGACTTCAAAGTAGCAATACAATTGTCATTAGTTCATTTCTTGCCTATTCAAAAGAGACAACGTGCAAACTAAACTGGAATTTGATAATTTACGTCTAAATTACCTACTCCTAGTCTAGTAATTTTGCGCGATTTGATGTAGAATTGTCTCAATGGAAACGTTTTTCTAATAGACTACATTGTACAATACAATCGTCAGAAAGCTTTGATAAATTTTGTTTCAGTCATATTAGGTACTAGCTGTGCCCGCGGCTCCGCCCGCGTGGAATTCGGTCTGTTCTGTTTCTCTCCCTCTCCCCTGGAGGCGGGACTTGAAGTAAAGTTGACAGATGGATATGCTAGAGGACTGTAGTCCAGATAAAATATTTTACAATTAGGTACCACTAAATAAAACAACACTCCAAAATCAATAGTGTTTTTCGCCGTTATTCAAATTTTACACGTGATTAAACAACAGAGTAGTAGGTGTATATCGGACGATACAGTAAGGTTTACGCGCGCGAGCGAAAGCGAAGCGGCCTGCCTGGCTAGAGCGCCACTCACCGTGGTCTTCTTTAGACTCCTGAGGAAGACCACGTGCCCCTTGTAACCTCAATGCGTTGCGAGACTTTCGCGAATGATTCGATTTTTTATGGGAAGGCATGGTAATGCGTATAAAATGCGAGTCCCAAATCGTTTGACTCCGCAAACGACCAGTGCCGGATTAAGATATTTGATGCCCTAAGCATTTCTAGACCATGGTGCCCCCTCTCCCTAGGGTCATCGAGATTACATTGATTTTTTTTGGTAAGTTGAGTGACGTTCATTGCCGCATTACAGCTGAGAATGGAAATCAGTCACATCATTTTATCACGAAAATTGACAGTGCTGCAGCAGTAACATTGCAACACAGTAATGCTGCTGTAGTCGCCATATCTTAGAAAGTGAATGAAAACGCGAGCGAAGTGAGCGCGAAAATTTTTCGAGATAAAAACGCAATTTGATAGACAGTTGTACATTTTTACTTTTAGTATCTAAATCAGTCACATAATTTATCACGAAGATTGGCAGTGCTGCAGCAGTAATGTTGCAACAGAGTAATGCTGCTGCAGTCGCCATATCTTAGAAAGTAATTGAAAACGCGAGCGAAGCGAGCGCGAACATTTTTGGATATAAAAACGCAATTTGATACAGAGTTGTAAATTTTGTCTTTTAGTATGGAAATCAGTCACATAATTGTATCACGAAAATTGACAGTGCTGCAGCAGTAACGTTGCAACAGAGTAATGCTGCTGCAGTCGCCATAACTTAGAAAGTAATTGAAAACGCGAGCGAAGCGAGCGCGAAATTTATTCGATATAAAAACGCAATTTGATAGACAGTTGTACATTTTTACGTTTAGTATGGAAATCAGTGTCATAATTTTATCACGATAATGTACAGTACTGCAGCAGTAATGTAGCAACAGAGTAATGCTGCTGTAGTCGCCATATCTTAGAAAGTTTTTGAAAACGCGAGCGAAGCGAGCGCGAAAATTTTTCGATATAAAAACGCAATTTGATAGACAGTTGTACATTTTTACGTTTAGTATGGAAATCAGTCTCATAATTTTATCACGAAAATTTACAGTGCTGCAGCAGTAATGTTGCAACAGAGTAATGCTGCTGTAGTCGCCATATCTTAGAAAGTTTTTGAAAACGCGAGCGAAGCGAGCGCGAAAATTTTTCGATATAAAAACGCAATTTGATAGACAGTTGTACATTTTTACGTTTAGTATGGAAATCAGTCTCATAATTTTATCACGAAAATTGACAGTGCTGCAGCAGTAATGTTGCAACAGAGTAATGCTGCTGTAGTCGCCATATCTTAGAAAGTATTTGAAAACGCGAGCGAAGCGAGCGCGAAAATTTTTCGATATTAAACGCAATTTGATAGACAGTTGTACATTTTTACGTTTTGTATGGAAATCAGTCTCATAATTTTATCACGATAATTATTGCCAGGATCGCACATTTGTACTCGGCCGAGTAACAATTTCATACTTCGTTTTACTGTCTCGCCACTCTACTCGGTACGTGTACCGAGCCCATCAGAGACTGCACTGCACTGATGGCCTAGCGGTAAGAGCGTGCGACTTTCAATCTGGAGGTCGCGGGTTCAAACCCCGGCTCGTACCAATGAGTTTTTCGGAATTTATGTACGAATTATCATTTGATATTTACCAGTTGCTTTGCGGTGAAGGAAAACATCGTGAGGAAACCGGACTAATCCCAATAAGGCCTAGTTTCCCCTCTGGGTTGGAAGGTCAGATGGCAGTCGCTTTCGTAAAAACTTGTGCCTATGTCAAATCATGGGATTAGTTGTCAAGCGGACCCCAGGCTCCCATGAGCCGTGGCAAAATGCCGGGATAACGCGAGGAAGAAGAAGAATTTTATCACGAAAATTGACAGTGCTGTAGCAGTAATGTTGCAACAGAGTAATGCTGCTGCAGTCGCCATATCTCAGAAAGTTATTAAAAAACGCGAGCGAAGCGAGCGCGAAAATTTTTCGATATTCAAACGCAATTTGATAGACAGTTGTACATTGTTTCTTTTAGTATGGAAATCAATCACATAATTTTATCACGAAAATTGAGAGTGCTGCAGCAGTAACGTTGCAACAGAGTAATGCTGCTGCAGTCGCCTTATCTTAGAAAGTTATTGAAAACGCGAGCGAAGCAAACGCGAAAATGTTTCGATATAAAAACGCAATTTGATAGACAGTTGTACGTTTCTACTTTTAGTATGGAAATCAGTCACATCATTTTATTACGAAAAGTGGCAGTGCTGCAGCAGTAATGTTGCAACAGAGTAATGCTGCTGCAGTCGCCATATCTTAGAAAGTTATTGAAAACGCGAGCAAAGCGAGCGCGAAAATTTTTCGATATAAAAACACAATTTGATAGACAGTTGTACATTTTTACGTTTAGTATGGAAATCAGTCTCATAATTTTATCACGAAAATTTACAGTGCTGCAGCAGTAATGTTGCAACAGAGTAATGCTGCTGTAGTCGCCATATCTTAGAAAGTTTTTGAAAACGCGAGCGAAGCGAGCGCGAAAATTTTTCGATATAAAAAACGCAATTTGATAGACTGTTGTATTTTTTGCTTTTAGTCCCAACCAGGCGCGAATCCAGGATTTCATACAGAGAAGGGATGGGACAGTTTTCTATCAGCCTAGATTCGCATAGGGCTCGATATTTAAGGGTCTCACCGAGGTTGTTTTCATACAGAAAAGATGCTAGAAAGCAGAGCTTGGAATTGACCAAGTGAATGTGAAGTGTGAGCAAGGCAGAAGGCCCAGCCGCGAAAGAGGAAAGCTTGGATTTGGATCCACGCCCAAGTGTAATTAAGGCAGAAGATCAACTTTACCATAAGGCAGAAGACCTCGCATAAGACCTTACGCCGAACTGCAAAAGAGTGGCTTGAAATAGAATCTATGCATGTAATCACGATTCTTCTACTGCTCGCTCTTTGGCTTCACTCGAAAGCACTACTTGATAGGATGCTTTTAGTTTTCGGCTTTCACGGGGCCCCATATAACACTTTGACAGTTAGGTCTCAGGATCGCGGCTAAGGAGCAACTTGGCTTGGCCGACAAATCTGGCGTGCAAGAGAGCAAAATTCGCTATAAAGTCGGTAACCTATGTCGAAAAAATCGGCTGGCCGCAAGCCAGAAAGCAAGATTTTTTTCCATGACTTTAAGGGCCTCCGCGTAAGGTCAAATCGAAAGCCTACGTTGGAGATGTTCTTACGTACCCTCACTCTCTTACTTGATCCCTACGACCCTTCGGTCGTACATGTACACGTATAAAAGTTTCATGTAGGTACAGTCAACGGTAAAAATATGGGTGTAGACAACTTACTCAAAAATATGTCCCATAGTTCTTAATTCACTGACATAAGAGTTATGGGACATATATTTGAGATGATTTGTACACCCATATTTTTACCGTTGACTGTACCTATTCCACGACGACTGCAATGCTGATGCAGCCTGCGCGTTTTTTTTTTGCCTACGGTTTTGGTGCCCCGGTACTTTGCTTAAAAGGGTTAATCCGGCACTGCGAATGACAGAGGTCAATGTTTTTTTCTCAAAGTACCCACCTTTGTGGCCATTATTAAGTGCTTAAATGAGGCGATACCTACGTATGAATATGGATTTGATATGGGTGCGATATAATTACGATTAGGTATAATTCATAATAGAGAAAATTTATAATTTTAAATAATTATGCAATTATACGCGTGTTGATATGTGTGTTTATTTTACCACTACGTAACTATCAAAAAGAATAGATGGTATAGAGGGGTCCTGTCATTGTAAATTTTGTAGTCACTGTAAATTTACTGCCATCTATCGACACACGACTAAAACTCAAAATGAAAACGTATAAAGTTATCAAAAAATGTATATATATGGATAAATGATTTTATTATTTTTATATCATTTTGATCCATGTTCATTCACTGATATCTATGTGTTAAAATTGTTAAATATGAAACGGTGTCGTCACGCCATCTAGCCGAGGATAGGCTAAAGGTGTGTGCGGCATCTATTCGAGAATGACTTTTACTTGAATTCCGAGGCACGTTTTTTCCTTAGACTTTATTCGTCTTATACGAAGTTACATATGTCTTTGGTAACTATGTAAACTCATTTTTAATTTTCTTGATTACTTCATGTTTACTCAGTTCCCCAAAAGATGGCACTGTGCAATGAGGGGCAATTAATTTACTGTCATTTAACTTTGTTGTATTATTTGTTTATTAAATCTACATAATTATTCAATTATTTTTGTTGATATCCGTACCCCCTCTGAAACTTAGAGTTAATTTGGCAAAATCTTTCCTCGGTGGCTTATTCATGTCACAAAGTATTAAATTCAGCGCCATCTGTTAGTTTACCAGGGTACTCAATACTGGTAGCACATATTTGAAAAAAGTTTGCCCCTCCTTCCTAAGTAGCGCCATAAGATTCAGGGGCAAACTTAAGTCAATCGAGTGTTGTGGCTGCCCCCCCTTTTAGGGGTTGAATTTTTATAGCCTATAACCTGGCCGGGAATTTTCTCGACAGATTAGTAAAGTTTTCATCAAAATCCGTTTAGCCGTTTTCACGTGATGCGCGTTCAAATAAACAGACAAACAGATAAACAGATAAACAGACAAACAGACAAAAATTCTAAAAACTTTTGGAACGTGTTCTGTTATTGATTCTAAGTATCCTCGGCCAACTTTTTTTCAAATATCTTCCATGTACAGACTTTCGACCGTCTTCAGCTTTATTATATGTATAGATTGGGTAGAGTTGGAATATAAGTAGGTAGGTACATTTTTCTCAACATTTCCGAAACTTAAAATAAAACATTATAACAATGAAAAAGTCCCCTCTTGAGCATGGATAAAAATAGCCCTATGACTATTATTTAGCGTTTTGGAAAACACAGCAATATCTCATTAACTCATTATCCGTTACACAACCGCCGGGCGTGCGTACGCGCAGATGACAGACAACAAATGTTTCCTATGCCCCGCGCGCTGTTTCATAACTTCTCTGAGTGCGGGTTGCGTAATATGTAATGCAAAAACAATATATCGGCACTCATCAACAATATTTAAGAGCAATGCTCTTGTTGGTGGAGTAATCGCCACTCTTCTCTTTGCTGGGCCAGCCTTTTAACTCCCTCGTACGACACGACAGAAACTCTATCTTTTATTTGGTTGAGATACGAGTATGTAAGTCTGGGGCTTCCTCTGTGTCTTTTCCCCCCAAACTTGCCCTCCAGGATGTTTAAAAAGAATCTGTCGTGCCGTATCAGGTGGCCAAACAACTTGCCCCTTCTGTTAGCTATTGTGTCTAGCAGGCATCTCTTCTCTCCCGTCATGCTCAGTACCTCTTCGTTCGTCTTCCTTTCTGCCCAGCTAATCCTAAGCAACACTCCGCCAATACCACATTTCAAAGGCCTTTAATCGCCCTCTGTCCCTACTTATATCGGCACTACTTTGAAATAATCTCGTATCTGACACTACGTAAGTTGAGAGGCTACTAACTGTATGCATCCCATACATAGATAGTACCACATTTTTCCACATCGACTGCCGGGGGTTGACTAAATAATAGTTAAACGCGTTTTAAGTTTAATTCTTCATTATCACATAATGTTGTGTTATGTTTGCCTACTGCATAATAAACTATCAATAAACTATATTAATGAGCAAAAAACAAAACTTAAAATTCACGAGATACCATCACCTATATGAAGCTCTATCTTTTTCGTTTTCAATTGTAAGAAGTTGGAATACCAACTATTACAATTGAAAACGAAAAAGATACCGTGGGTTGGCTATGTCAATATACTACATTGGATAAGTTGATCGAGCAACCTAGATACTGTTTTCAAAGAGGAAAATATTACGACCCGATTTGACATCAGTACCTAATAAATATTATCTCACAAAGCACATTCGTCCAAATAATCTAGTTCATGTTATTTACAAAGTCTTTCTTTAGCAATGCATATAGTGATGGGCTTAACTATTCGAGTGACTTTGGTCTATCATTCAGTTGGATAAGATTTTGTTACGCTTTAGGAATATTAAGATACTTATTAATATCAAATGCGCCTTTAAGTTTGGTTCAAAAATGATGAGCCTTAGAAATAGTGTCTTGTATATGATTAAGGGATGGACTTGCCTTCAGCCTTCGGCCCGCTGTGTCGCTTGTCTAGGACACTTTTACTATTGGGTCGTGTTTAAGCTCCAACTTCCCCCTCTCGTGTGACGCTTCGGGCCTTCGGCCCTACGCGGAGTTCGGCCTTCGGCCTTCGCAAGCCTCGACGCTTCGCCGTCGGGCCTTCGGCCCGCCGGCTTCGCTTACCAGGACAGTTGACTTGGTAGAACGCTTGGATCGTTTGTGCAATTGTTTTGCCATTGCTTGGTCATGTCCCATCCCTAGAAATGCAGTTATTAATACGTGAAGGATAACCGGCGCTAGTTATTAACCTATTTCGAGTCTGTACTGTTTTATTATGGTTTTTGTCATCGCTAAGCAGAAGCCGCCTGCGAATTTCTAGGTAATTTATTAACCAAATGTCGACCTAGATTCTGTAATATATGTCTTGCAAGTAGTTTTAACTTTTTATATCCACGTCACGAGTCGATCGACCCCATTCTGTTGTCATCAAGTGAAAAATTACACATATTTGAGATAAATTTTTTTAGCGAGTGTATTTTTAAAAGATCTTATTTTGAGTATGATACTGCGTAGTTCTGTTACAAACTTAAGGGGCCCACTAATTAACAGTCCACCGGAAGGTATCGGCCTGTCAGTTGTTCAGAACTGTCAACATTTTGTTCTAACTGACAGGCCGATACCGTCCGGCGGACTGTTAATCAGTGAGCCCCTTTAATAAAGAGTACTAAAGGAAACTAAAATGTCGGAATGGCAATTTAGAACCATAAAATTGTAAAGAGTATTCGAGATTCTAGTAAGAACAGCTATATCTCGCAAAAAGAATAGTCCTCTCAAGCTAGTGTTCTTTGATAGACATTGAAATGGACCCTTTGATTAATAAACAATTTGTACTCGTGATTTTGGTTAAAGCTGTTTACGTCACCGTATATTTTTCGATTCTATAGCACTTTCTCGTAGGTAGGCATCTATTATCTCAGTTATCGGCAAGGTTACAGGCGTCGGACTCCAGACAATAAAATCGGTTTAGCCCATGGTTGACATCCCCATGGTAGCCCATCAAATTATGGTTGTCATGACCCTCACACTCAGACATGAGGATTCAACACAGAAGAAGAGATCTGTTCTTTAGTAGGTAAGTTATTGTTATTGGTACCTAATCAGAAGTTGACTGATCTGCATTATAGGAGCAGGTAATGACATCAGGGGATCGCCATGCAGCGTTAATCATTGTTGCACCTCGCTGGCGGGACGCCAAATGAGAGCGGTTCCGGACGCATGCCATTCCGAATGCAGGTATTTATAGGGTTCGGGAGGGTTCCATTATACGTACTTGAGATCTCCCGTGAAATAGCATAATCCTCGCGAATAGTGTCTTTGTTACGACTGTAGAAATTTTAATTATGTAGGCCGCATTCAGTTCTAAAAAGCTAAACTTTAAAATACCTACAATAAATGCTATATGTGAGATATCTAAGTGCCATTTAAGGTGCTGGGTGTAACTTAATTTACCTAGAGTGTATTTGGTACTCTACTTCTACTCATCATCTTCCTCGCGTTATCCCGGCATATTGCCACGGCTGTTTCGTGACAACCAAACCAAAACGAACTACCCCGAGTTTAGAGTTGAGTTTTGGTAGGTAGGTACACGGTACACCAAATGATGATCCACAGTGAATCGAATCAACACTTTATAGAATCAACTATTGATTTGACGTGGATGCGAAATCTGACAGTTGTATATGTCGAATTTGGCCCCTGAAGTGACCCTTGATATGTTCTCTCATACCGGGGTTTACTCGTAGTTCCGTAAACAAAGCCGTTAACATGTGAATTTATTTCGCAAGGTTTTGTGGCTTGGCGCACAATATTTAGACAATGACAGTTATGAAGTGTGAAGGGCAAAAATATTGTAAATATTTCTGCTGAGTATAATTAAATTCAAACTTATAGTAGAATTATCGAGAGTATTTTAAAATAACGAATAAACGGACCTAACTTCAACTAACTTTATATTCATCTAATTTGTAGTAGGTACCTATACCTATACTCTGTATATTTAGGTACTTAAATACATTTTCGGGTAGTTATAACATTATTTGATTAACCAATCAAATACAAAACCACCAGGATCTGTTACTGAACGACCTGACCTTACCTACATTATTTGATTATGTAATGTTTTCATCTACCCTCAACTGGCTTAAGAAGCCATTTGAGGGTAGATTTTGTTTACTCTTTTTTAAATACCTAAAGATTAACCCCCTTATTCATAAAAGTCTACTAAAGTTGACAAGTCGATAATAATCGTTGGTCCCTTTCCGACGTATTGGTATGATGGAAAGGGACAAACGATTATTATCGGTTTGTCAACTTTAGTAGACGTTTATGAAAAAGGGGGACAGCTTATAAGTGTGTAGATATATATTCGATTAAAAAAGCATCTCTTCAAAATGTATCTCTCGAGTTTAAAAGACTATGATTTCGTAATCCTCAAGAGTTTAATAATTAATTACATACAAGAGTACTTTTAATGTACAACTAACTACATCCAATTTAAACCTTTATGCTAATTTAACATGGTTTTAAATTGCCCGAGTGACAAGCTGGCCTATTCAGATTTAAAAAAATATGATTCTAATTAGATAGCAATTCCATAGGTTCATTGCCCCACTTCTTCTTCGGAATGCTCCCATTCTGAATTTGTATGGTGAGTACAGGGATTTCCCGGTTTGTTTTTGTTTAGAAAACTAGTACCTATCGGGAGTACACCCCGTGACTCCGCTCACCACGATACAGCTGTAACAGTCATAAACAAGCGATTGTTTACTGTTTTTTTGCGCCATAAATATAAAATTCTATGTGTACTTTTACTTTTATTGTATGGTGGTGAAAAGTCCAAAAAGTTAGTTTTTTTTTGAAATCTCACAGGAATTCAATGAGAACTTTCATTTCGGAAACTTTCCCACGGCACATCAGTAAATAAATATTAGGTAGTCCAAACGAGACATCTCAGAAATAATATCATGTTAGTATCATATTTTCCAAATCTGCATACGCCTCAAGACGTGTAGAATGCATTTCAGGGCTCTTCTTCAAAAAGCTTATTAGTCATGTTTGCCGCACTGATGAAGCGATGCACCTTTGCGTAAATTTAGAAGAGTTATTGAGAGTAGTCCAACTCGCACCTAGGTAAGTCTGTGCTCTGTGTGTGACCTAGTCTGTATCTCTAGGTAATGAATGATGAAACATCGGTTTCGAAGAATGATATTGAAATTAACAGGGATTACATAATTATTAGTTACCTGCGCTAGGGCGTTTTTTGTGTTCTGAGGATTCCTAGAAGTTTAAGTTATTCCTACACACTCACATACCAAAGTTTTCGGGAACTTAGATGAATAAAATGGAACGCTTTTTAAATAGATCAAATAAGCGTTCCCAAAGTTATAATAGCCCCATGGATTCCATGGATGGCATCGAGTTTTACAGAATTGTTGTCAGTGGTCACTCAAATATTTTTTCGAAACTCTGTGGACCGCCACTCCCGTCAGATGCGGCTGGTTAATTTTATTTTCATACTCAATTTATTCCCGAAATAAAAAAACTATTTGTTTTCTTCATTGAATAATATGAAGTGTTTTTCTATAAGACTCGGGGACAGCACATCGCTATGGAATTTGGCAGGGAAGCAAGGACAAACAGTTTATGTGTTGCTACCGCAGATATCACGCGATTAGCGCTATTTCATTATTAACAATATTAAAAAATATAATGGTAAATAGTTGGCTCCATTTCGGTAACATGTGTTTAATGGCCGAGACGAATGATAGTGACATAATAGTTCACCTCTGCGGTCATTTGTTTGTTATAAGCTTGATAAAACAGTTTTTAAGTAGGTATTTAATATACATTATACCTATGCTTTTCGTTGAACTACAGATCGACTTTGCCCCAAACTAAGCAAAGTTATGGGTACTAGGCGACGATATACATACGATGGTAAATACATACTTAGACACCTAGGAATAAATATTCGTAATAAACACACAAATGGGATTCGAACCCGGGACCTCCTGCTTCGTAGGCAGGGTCACTACCGACTAGAGCCTGTTTGCCATTTTCCTACTTTAATGCAATATTTAACTAAATAAGCATTTAAAAATATGCAAATTAAAAATACGAAATAAACAATAAACGAAAAAATACACTTTACACCACAGCACAATAGTAGATTGTTAACCAAGGGTTGAAAGGCACTCATTTCTGTCGAGGTAGTTTGGCACTCGAACGCAGTGAGAGCGCCAATAGTCCGAGACGGAAATGGTGCCTTTCACCCGAGTTAAACACTCTACTTTTCATATCGAATGCGAGGAAATCAAACAAGACAAGGCAATTTCGCAAAATCAGTCATTGAAGTACCCAATAGACCTACGGCCATGATTTTTTTCCTTAGGACTTACTTGCAATCGGAGACTTTACATGTGTGAAGATTAATAACCCGTAGCGAAAATCATTTAGATTGCAATATTTACGAAAACACACATTTTTTAACAAACTGCAGTAATTTAAAATGAAAAAAAATTTAAAATTTAAAATGATTTGTTCATTATAGCAAAAAGAATAGATAGTATAGAGGGGTCCTGTCATTGTAAATTTTGTAGTCACTGTAAATTTACTGCCATCTATCGACACACGACTAAAACTCAAAATGAAAACGTATAAAGTTATCAAAAAATGTATATATATGGATAAATGATTTTATTATTTTTATATCATTTTGATCCATGTTCATTCACTGATATCTATGTGTTAAAATTGTTAAATATGAAACGGTATCGTCACGCCATCTAGCCGAGGATAGGCTAAAGGTGTGTGCGGCATCTATTCGAGAATGACTTTTACTTGAATTCCGAGGCACGTTTTTTGCTTAGACTTTATTCGTCTTATACGAAGTTACATATGTCTTTGATTATAGTATGAAAATCAGCGGGATTGCCTCTTACTTTTTATTTTTGAACTTTTTCGTTCTAAAAGCCGCAACAGACTACCGGACCGCACCGCGACCTTGGTGCGACGCACCACGTAATAACATAATAAAAGTATTTTAAATATTAAATAACAATTTAATTAATAATATAAGAAATTTTTAATTTGTATTTTATTTTATTTTCATGAATATAGTGCTAAATAACTTTAAAAACCAATTTAATATCGTACAAACGTTTAACTGTGGCTGTATAAGATTCTGCCTTTGCTCATTTACGCAAGTGTAAGGTTTAAAAAAATATTTTTGGTGTATTCCTTTTGGTTCCCGCCTTATGAAATCGAGTAAATAGAATTCAACGAAAGAAATCAAGAATAATTTGTTTTTAACAATTTACTTAAATCATTTTTAGGGTTCCGTACCCAAAGGGTAAAACGGGACCCTATTACTAAGACTCCGCTGTCCGTCCGTCCGTCCGTCCGTCCGTCTGTCACCAGGCTGTATCTCGTGATCTGTGATAGCTAGACAGCGTAAATTTTCACAGATGATGTATTTCTGTTGCCGCTATAACAACAAACAATACAATACTAAAAACAGAATAAAATAAAGATTTAAGTGGGGCTCCCATACAACAAACGTGATTTTTGACCGAAGTTAAGCAACGTCGGGCGGGGTCAGTACTTGGATGGGTGACCGTTTTTATAGATAATGGTACGGAACCCTTCGTGTGCGAGTCCGACTCGCACTTGCCCGGTTTTTTATAAAAAACCGGGCAAGTGCGAGTCGGACTCGCGCACGAAGGGTTCCGTACCATAATGCAAAAAAACAAAACAAAAAAAAAGCAAAAAAAAACGGTCACCCATCCAAGTACTGACCACTCCCGACGTTGCTTAACTTTGGTCAAAAATCACGTTTGTTGTATGGGAGCCCCATTTAAATCTTTATTTTATTCTGTTTTTAGTATTTGTTGTTATAGCGGCAACAGAAATACATCATCTGTGAAAATTTCAACTGTCTAGCTATCACGGTTCGTGAGATACAACCTGGTGACAGACGGACGGACGGACGGACGGACGGACGGACAGCGAAGTTTTAGTAATAGGGTCCCGTTTTACCCTTTGGGTACGGAACCCTAAAAAAGGATCAACGTGGGATTAGTAAAATTAAACAATTACCAATTGTTCCAGGCGAGGCAATAAATACACTATTTTGTTTCCACCCAGTTGGTCGTGGGACGGGGACGCAGAGGAGTACACCACTTTTCTGCGCTAGAGCATAAACGTATCACTTTCTGCGCACCTTTTAGAACAACAACGACCCACTTTCAGAGCATGAGATATGAAAATAAATAATACTTATTCGTTTTTCGTCTGCTGAATGCGGGACGACTGAGTGGGAGCCCCACGAGTCTAACCGGGGAGCCGGCAGGCCTCGTCGGCGATGGCGTGGACTCCTTCTTGAGAGGCTGGCCAGATATTGCACTAAACAGAGACGAGTGGAAGAAGAGGGGGGAGGCCTTTGCCCAGCAGTGGGACACAGTGGGCTCTGAATAATAAATAATAATATTCGTTTTTAAGCTAACATAATTTGTCCTTCAGAAATAAGCAAACAGGAAAAAGTGTTTAGAGTCGAGAACTTTTTATCTTATACATTTGAAAAATGCTTGAACTAGAACGATCGCCGTGTACCACTCAGCTTCCAAAGGATTACACATGCCACATTTAAATCCACACTCATTTATTTGATACACACAGTTTGACGCCGCACCATAAAACAATAGGCAGCTGTTGTTTACGCGTGGCCTTGAGCTATATTTTCACTCTTCCGCATCTGTCATATCGTGTCCGGGCCAGAGGGGGGATTCACGTGGTTGCCATTCATCTTGTAAGGCATGGTCTACACGGCCGGATTCTAAAGGAACGCCTGATGGTTTTTTTATTAGCGATTACAAAGATTTCATATAATATAGATATTATTAAGCCTTGCGGACCACCCCGCCACCCCTCAAGGCACCGTCATTATGAAAAAAATCTAAAAACTATAAAGTTCCATATAGAGGAGATCAGGAGGACATACAAAAGCATTCTTGCTCTGAAAGACGCTCGCTCCGCTCACACTTCGCGCTCGTTTGGACAAGAAGTAGAATAAGTAACCAAGTATGTATATAGTAGTAGTAATAGTGACATGTTCAAGTGAACCGTGATAAAATGCCAGGACAACGTGCAAGGCTAGAAAAAGGATGATGATGAAATACTACAAGTTATTAAATCAAAAAGTCATTAAGGATCAGAGTCGGTGTGTATGTAATTAGAATGTAAGGAATTTAAACTGCACACAGAAGTAATAATTGAAATGTAACTTATATATATATTATTATATATATATTACTTTACTATACATTTAATACCTAATAACAACTTCGTGGAACACAAAGAAGACACATTCATCTTTTTCCTCGCGTTATCCCGGCATTTTGCCACGGCTCATAGAAACCTGGGGTCCGCTTGGCAACTAATCCCGAGAATTGGCGTAAACTAGATCTTATTGGGATTAGACACTGCGGGGTTGCGAACTGCATCGCAGTCATAATTGTGTGTTTTTAGTTTTAAGATATATTTATTAATAATATGTAGGTACCCATGCTAGTTTTAAGGTATCTATCTATGGGCCAATAGTTGCCTGAAAATAAATATTTTCATATTCATATTCATATTAGTCCGGTTTCCTCACGATGTTTTCCTTCACCGAAAAGCAACTGGTAAATATCATTGATATTTCGTACAGTTTAAATAAGTTCCGAAAAACTCATTGGTACGAGCTGGGGTTTGACCACTAGGTCACCAATGATTCAAACTACTAAGTACAAAGCTACAAAGTAGGCACATACCGTTATTAAAGTTCTAGGCTTTAGAATACAGTCGAGACTGAGCCCAACTTCCAAAAAACACACGTATTAATGATCTTTGGCCCTCGCTCAAACTGCCGAGCTAGCCGAGAGGCTGGGCTCGACCTAATAAAAAGGCCTAAGTCTTTTTTATTCTTCTATGACATCTCACATTTTATTATTTAATTTATTGCGAATTTCTGCGTTGTATTCGTCTCATAGCAGATTTATGCGAGGCTAAATAACTTCTTACACGTGGCAAAGATTTTACTAGGAATAAAATTACTGCGTCAAAAATAAACTATATAATGTACATATACACATCATTAGGGTTGTAAAATAGTACTTTCCTGGGCCTAAGTTACAAGATATTACCTACTAGAGTCTGTGCGGAAAGAGAAGAGTCGTGGAATGTATGGGGCCCAAAACATTCCACGCCTCTTCTCTTTCCGAACACCTCTACTTGATACGTAAATAAAGTGCAGGCAATACTTGGAAGTTCTAGCTTTGTCATGCTTTCTGGTCACGAGTTACGATAAAATTACCTACAATTTAACGGCTTTTGGCGAGCAACGAAAGGGCTGTTTCGCTGTTTCGCCAGCATTTATCGCGCATTTATCACGGATTCTTGTGCACAATTAAAATATTTTTGGGGTCATTAAAACGTTAATGCATCTTTGTTTGCTGCGTGATTTTAATGTTTTGTCTTTTTCAGTTGCCGGCACAGTGATGACTACGAAATCGAATTGTCGATATCGCGCGACGTGAAGTGACGACGCCAGTCATTATGTTGTATGAAGTAGTTGTTACGAATACCATAAGTATAAGGCCTCGGGCGTTACCGACAAAGCGACGGTTTGTTTATCACGAGAGAAACACTATAAACTTATTTTTGCGAATAGCTGCGTCATAAATAAAATTTTTACGGCGCCTACATTCGTAGGCGTTGATCGCTAAATAAGTCGTGGACAACAAAGTCCACTGTAACGTTGAATCTATTCCAGGGATGTTATTCTCCAGCTTTATGAGCCTAAACAAACAAATAGAGTCTGGCTACTGAAATATTACACAAATGTTTGGCGGGAAATTCATAAAATCTTGGGCTGGTCACACTTTGTGTAGTAGGAATTATAGTTTTAATACTAGAAAATATTTTTGATTTTCTGTGCACACGTAAGGTACCTAAGGATTTAAGTTAAATATACGTTGACGTGCACTCAAAGTCAGCTCATATAATTTCTACCACTATGTAAAGTACAGTCAACGATAAACACATATGTTAACACTTTCTCACCATATACCATTGTAACAAGGCGAAAAATGAAATGTAGTGTAAATAAGACCTAGCTCGATATTACCGTAATATTAATCAATCACGAAAAAAATACATAAGTATTTCCAAATATGCTAAATGCCAAGTATCAAAATATTTATAGAGCACCAACCTCCTAATTTGTTTACATTTGCTTAGGAGTTGTAAACATTGCAGTTTTTCGTTATACAACGCTACACGTCGACTTCGCACATTGTCGTAATTATTTACGAACTTAAATAATAGTTTGCGAACCTCACTCAGTATAGACATTATTCATATTATTTAAAATAAACCCCTTCTAAACCGCAAACAATTTGAATGAATGACATAAATTGACAACTGACTTTTAGCTTTTTTTTTAAATCATAGACAATTGGTGATACAACAACGAAATATCTGTCAACAATTTTTGGCTAGTCAGACTCTAAGTGGTGTCATCAATCTTATTTGCTTTTTGGCACAAACCTTACCAAAAAGTTTGGTAGCCTGCTGGGCAGTCGACATAATACGATGTCATATGACTGTCGTGTCAAATTTTCGAAAAAATTTGGAAAAAAACGTAAAATATAAATTATTTGAATTAGCACTGAAGTACCGAACCGGGTTTACATTTAAAACATGATCACGATTTGAAAATTATACTCGTATCAGTGCCTTGCTTGCCTCGATAAGGTGATTCATGACGCTTGAACAAC
Source organism: Cydia splendana (assembly GCF_910591565.1). Lineage (NCBI taxonomy): Eukaryota > Metazoa > Arthropoda > Insecta > Lepidoptera > Tortricidae > Cydia > Cydia splendana. The sequence continues at coordinate 5,578,763 of NC_085968.1, forward strand.
AAACTACGCTGTTAAGTCGTTAAATCTAGTCCAGCCAATTAGGCGGCGTCATGTTGTTGTTTCACGTCATGTCCGCGCGTAGGCTATGTTTTTTACACCATACGGCTCCCACATCGTCACATGACTGTGCCGTTCTTAAGAAGTGTGTACATTCGTTTAACGAACCGGAGGCCTATTCCGTATGTCATTTCTGGTTGAAGAAACGTCACTGTTGACAGCTGACAGATCATATTCATAAAGAGATATAAAGTTTGAACCGACCTCCCGGGATGTGAAGAGACGTCTTCCTCCTGTGTTCCTTAGGTATTCTTTAGAATCTATTTTATTCGTTTATGTCAATTAGCGCCACTTGTACCATCCCACTAACCCGGGGTTAACCGGTTAAACCGTTGACCCAGTATCAAATTGTATTGGTAACAATGGTAACTCCAAGTTTAACCGGTTAACCCCGGGTTAGTGAATGGTGCAAGTTTCCCTTAGCATTTACAACACTACGTATGCTATGCCGTAGCAAAAATTTCCCACTTATGATGATAAACAAATAAGTTCTTTAATGGTTACAGCTGTTATGCGTGGCGTACGATGTTGCCTGTTGTAGTCATTATCCCATAAATTGTAGTGTGTAACCTCACTTAAACTCGTTACGCACAGAATGCCCGGACGCGCCTACGGTAGAAAAGAATTGGCAAAACATTCATCAACACCACGAAAATAGCTGTTCGCCGCGAAAACAGGTGCTTGCGTGCCGGCCCGTGATGCGTAGAAGGCGCGTCTCCATTGTTTTCAGAAACCTTTTATTGTTTGGCATTCTGGTTTTCTTAAATTATACCCCTACCCCCTTATTCATAAAACTTTACAGGCCTGCTGGCGTATTCTTCTTCTTCTCTGCGTATCGCTCTTGACAGAGCCGTCGTGGTCACGTTGAGGCGTCCACATCGGTAGTAGAGGCGGACACAGGTTTTCGCACGATCTCCCGCCATCTCTCCCTGTTGGCAGACTGTTTGGCACAGTCAGATACGCGGTTTCCCACTGCGGACTTTATTTGGTCAGTCCAGCGCATAGGTGATCTGCCGCACGATCTGATTCTCTCCACTCTTCCTTGTACGACCAGTCGCTCTATGGAGTCGTTATCTCGCCTAGAGAGATGGCCAAAGTACTGCAGTATGCGCGACTGTACTACGGTCGATAAACGCTGTGTGATGCCGAGCTCCTGGAGTTATGGGTTGGTGCGGAAATCCGCCCACGATATCCCAAGAATTTTCCTCCAGCACCACATCTCCAGGGCATCTATCTTCCCCTTTTCCAACTCGCGCACTGTCCACACCTCTGCGGCGCAAAGAAAAATGGGAAATACGAGTGTTCGCACGAGCCTGACCTTAGTGGTTTTGGTAATGTTGCGATTCCTCCATACTTTCTTTAACTTCTCCATCGCAGTTCTGGTAATAGCCATGCGCCGTTTCACTTCATCTACGCAGCCGCTGTTGTTTGAGATTAAAACCCCGAGGTAAACGTAGGTCTGAACCACGTCACAGTTCGCAATCTGTGTCACTTCGGGCGAATTGTCGTTGACGCGATCCACGATCATAATCTTGGTCTTTGATCGGTTTATTTTTAGCCCAAACGTAAGGCTTACGCGCTCCATTTTGAGAAGTAATTCCTCTATAAGGTCAGCGTTACTGGCAAATAAGGTGGTATCATCTGCGTATCTCAAGTTTGCGATTTTGTATCCACCAATCGCAACACCATCAGTCCAGTCTTCGAGAGTGATTCGCATTACAAGCTCGGTGTAGGCGTTAAATAGTAAAGGCGAGATTATACATCCTTCTCGCATGCCCGCACTTGGATGGAAACTATCTGAGAGGAGGTCATCTGTCCGCACTGAAGCTGTTCCCCCTTCGTAGAGTTCCCTGAGCAGGTGTACGAGGTGTTGAGGTGCACCCATTGGTGTTGGCCATTTCACAGAGTCGAATGCTTTGGAGAAATCATGCAGCTGGCGAATTATGGATGGCTTTATCCATCTTTATCCACACGTGATAAAATAACTGTCACTTTTTAACACCGTGGGATAGAAAGTGACGAACACCGTTTTGTCACGTTGTCACGTAGACAAGAACGACTATAATATCAGTACTGATTTAGTTAAATTATGTTTTATCCCTTTCTTTCAAATACATAAGTCAAAATGACAGATAAGGACAAACGATTATTAGCTAAATGAGGCTTGTAGTGTGTTTATGAGTAAGGCGGCTAATATTTAAATATACAGCTAGTGGTAACACGAGGCTTCTACATATGTATATAGATATCATGTGTACAAGTAAATTGCACATGCATCATATTGTTCATTTGCCCCATCAGCATTTAGTTTTATATAAAAGTTTCGTAATTAGTCAATAAGTACCTATTCATTCAAAACATATTCACGTTCGCTATTCTATAAGTGTGCACACCTATCAAGTTATAATAAATCAAGTTTATCTCAAGAAATCGTCTTTCGTGTTCCAAATTACTATCAAGATATTCATCAAGTAAATGTTAGAGTTAGCAAGTACTCTAACATTATTGGTCCTTCGAAATCCATCTTCTGTGCTCCTTTCGTTTGAGGTCAGTTCGACTCAGTTGGCTTCCCACAAGCGGGTTCCACCGACTGGGTTGAGAAGGCAGAACTAGCGGAGCGCGAAGAATATTGAACCAGCAAGTGAGCAAGCAGTCATCAAGGTATCAAGTAAGACAACAAGGTCAACTAAGCAACAAGGCAGTTATACATACGCGAACAATCAAGAAAGCAAGAAAAGTGAACACGACTTATCAAGTGAGGTGATCAAGCAAGTCTACCACCATTCATTATCAAGTTCTTTTTTTATTCATATTACCAATTATCAAGAAATTGTAATATGGAGGATCTGTATCAAAATCAGGTTCAACTGCAAGCTGCAATCAAGCAAGTGAAAATCAACTTTAAAAAAGATAGTCAAGATCGTAAGACAGAAGATTACATTAAGAGGAAGCTATATTCTCTCGACTTACACTGGGAGGAGTTCAACAGCAATGACGAAAAGCTACGTGAGTTTGACAATCCTAATCACATCTACTTCTGCAACAAGCTTTATGATGATACATATGATAACTACATACAAACAAGAGAATTAATTCAAAAGTCAATCCCTTCAACGTCCACGCCCACGGAAATAGCCAAGCCCAACCCTCTCAACATTAAACCGACCCCAAGACAGCAATCTGGAGCAACCAACCCGACATTGCAAGCACCCGGAAGCGAGACAATTCAGCCCGAACCCACATTTACCTCGCAAGGGAATAACAGCAAGCTAGATGAAATGTTACGCAAGCAAAGTAGCAATTTCAAGGCGTTAGCTCGAACGCTGGCTAATATCAAGCTAGACAGCGTCGCAGAGAAATGGGAGCTTGAAGATATCATAAAATCTCTGGACTCTCGCTGGGCTGCCATCGATTCGCTGCACTGGGAAATAGATAGTGAACTCGGGGGAACGGATGAAGACTACGAAAATACCTTTACCAAATACGAAAACGAGCATGCAGCAATGAAGAAGCAAATTAACAGCAAGTTGTGGTCAACATCGCACAGAGAAAAGTCTACCCCACGCCTAGACATCCCCGTATTTCACGGTCACTATCAACAATGGGTTTCGTTTAAAGATTTATTCACCGAAGCTATCCACAGTAACCCATGTTTATCTAACGCTCAAAAGATGCAATTTCTGAAGAGCAAAATCAAGGGCGAACCAGAAAGACTCATACAGCACTTACCCATCAGTTCAGAAAATTATACTACATGTTGGGAAATACTAAACCATCGATATAACAACAAGAAACTAATATTTACGACTCACATAAACAACGTCATAAGCCTTCCAGTGATGCAACAAGCTACGTCAAGCCACGTTAAACGACTCCATGACGTCACAATAGAAAGTTTAAACGGTATAAAAAACTTAGGAGTCAACATTGACACCTGGGATCCAATTTTAGTCCATTTATTACAACAGAAATTGGACACCGAAACTCACAACGAATATATGACGGCTCTAAAACAGCCCAGGGAGTTACCATCATTAAAGGAATTTATGTCATTTTTGGAGGGCAAATTTACAGCTATGGAGTCGTCACGGCGCAAGCAAGAAGCCGCTGTAAATCGAACAAGTTTGAATTCACCATCTACATCAAGTAATCAATACAAATCAAGCCGTTTCAATCAGTATTTTACAAGCAACAAGACTCCCGCCAGTAAGGCAGGCCTCGAATGCCGCCGCAAGTGCCCAGTTTGCCAGCAAGATCATGGAATATATTTTTGTACTGAGTTTAAAAACATGGCTCCAGGACTTAAACGAAAAACAATTACAAAACTTAATCTATGTAGTAATTGTTTATACAATCATAACGGCAAACCGTGCCATTCTACTAAACGGTGTCAAGAATGCAACGGGTATCATAATACACTTTTGCACGAGACATTTCACAATCAAAATGCAGCGTCGCTAAATACGGTCGGAAATCAAAGTCGACAACAAGGATTTGGGACTCACGTGGCACAACAACGTGAAGATGACTATGAAGACCCAAATATCCTTTTAGCCACAGCTATGATCAAGATCCTGGGAAATGATGGAGTACCCCGTACGATGCGCGCCTTAATAGATCCGGGGGCCCAGATGTGTTTGATTTCTGAAAACACCGCTCAACAACTAGGGTTGCCACGACAGCAAGGAAAGGGAGTGATCACAGGAGTGGGCCTTACGGATAGCACATGTAAAGGCATGCTGTATGTGACCTGTTTATCATCAGATGAAAAATATTCCTTCAACACCGAGGCCTTTATTATGAAGGATGTAACAAGAAAATTACTCAATTTCACCTTTCCCAAACCAAGATGGGATATTTTGGATACTTTACCTCTGGCGGACTCCAAGTATAATATCAACAACACAATCGATATATTATTGGGTGCTGAAATTTATACAACTATTTTAAAGCATGGAATGTACAAGCATGAAAATTCATCCCTTGTCGTACAAGAGACTCACTTAGGATGGATTGTTTGCGGGAGAGTACCGCAAAGATTCCAATGCAATTTGGTGTTAAATAACATCGAAGACATCCAGAAATTCTGGGAAATCGAAGATATACCAACACAAACACTCGACACCGACGAAGAAGATGAGTGTGTCAAATACTACAAGGAAACAACGACAAGGTTGGCAGACGGAAGATATCAAGTACGGATTCCTCTGAAAAAAGATGGTCTACAAAAACTAGGCCACTCAAAAAGTAAAGCTGTGGCGCAATTCCGGCAATTGGAATATAAATTCAACAACAATAAACATATTGCGCAACAGTACAAGTCATTTATACACGAATACCTATCTATGGGTCATATGACAATATCGCCGACTAAACAATGGAATAAGGCACGTGAGGCACGTGAGACGAGTGAGTGCTTCTTACCACATCATTGCGTTTTAAGAGAATCAAGCACTTCAGCTCTTCGTGTCGTATTCAATGGATCAGCGAAGACATCTACAGGAGTCAGCCTCAATGATATCATGCACAAAGGGCCTAACCTCCAAAAGGACCTTTTATCGCTAATCTTGAAGTGGAGACAGCACCGTGTAGCTTACATCGCCGACGTCGAGAAAATGTTTCGGCAGATATGGGTACATCAAGAAGATCAAAGTCTGCAGAAGATTATCTGGAGAGATTCGCCACAGGAAAGGTTACAAGAATACCAACTAACAACAGTTTCCTACGGTCAAAAAGCTGCACCATTCCTCGCAATGATGACCTTAAAGCAGTTAGCCCATGACGAAAGGTCAAACTACCCTGAAGCAGCTCAAGCACTCGAAGAATGTTTCTACATGGATGACCTTCTCCACGGTTCCCACTCCGTTTCAGCAGCCAAGCAATTACAGCAAGAATTGCAAAAGCTACTACAGTCCGGAGGCTTTTATTTAAGAAAATGGATGTCAAATCAACAAGAACTGGCCAGAACTGACAATCAAGATACTTCTGATGAAAATAACTACAACTTTAAAGAAATGGAATCAAGAAAAACATTGGGACTCCAATGGGACCCTTCTCAAGATATATTTCATTTTGAATCAAAAATGGAAATAGTTTCGGACGTCCCGCAACACACTACCAAACGTCAACTATTGTCCGAAATCTCCAAATTGTTCGACCCCTTGGGTTGGCTCACCCCCATATCCACTAACTTGAAGCTGCTTTTTCAACTTTTGTGGAAAACCCCTCTGAAATGGGATGACAAGATACCAGCTGATATGCATACGGAATGGTCAATTATGAAACAAGATATAAACAATAATATAGACACATTTAAAATACAACGATGGATCGGCACCGGCGTTGTCAGCGATATCGAGTTACATGCATTCAGCGACGCGACGCCGCGAGCTTACGCGTGCGTTATCTATTGCAAAATAAATATAGAAGGCCAACCGAAAATCGTATTACTAGCCGGAAAATCAAGATTGGTGCCGAATAGTAAAACTATCTCGCTACCAAGAGCAGAATTGTGTGGAGCCCATCTTCTTGCAAAACTGACGATCAAGGTAAAACAATGTTTAAACAACCATAATATCAAGATCTATGGTTGGGTGGATTCGACAGCCGTCTTAGGGTGGCTGCAAGGTGATCCTAACCGCTGGAATACATTCGTCGCCAACAGGGTGCGACAAATCACAGAAGTCATCCCTCCCGAGTGCTGGCGCTACGTTAAATCGGCAGAGAATCCATCAGATTGTGCAAGCAGAGGCCTTACCGCGTCACAATTGAAACAACATACTTTATGGTGGCAAGGCCCCACCTGGCTAACGACGTTTCAAGCGGGAAGTGAAGATAAAACCATTCATTACACTACGAACGAAGACAAAAAAAATATACAAGCTAACGTCGCCGTAAATCCTGAACCAGAAGACAACATCATCGACCAGTTAATCGGCAAATATAGTTCGTTATCAAAATTAGTGCACGTGCTAGCCTGGGTCCGAAGATTCATCACGAAGAAACAAGACAGAAAAACTGACAATTATCTTCATTTATCGGAAATAAGAGAATCGAAGGCCTTAATTATCAAGCGGGTCCAAAAAACAGAATTTCAAGAAGAATATCAAGATTTGAAGAAGGGTCGACCTATTTCGACTAAAAGCAACATATTAGATTTGTGCCCATTCGTAGATGAAGAGGGCATCCTACGAGTCAAGGGGAGATTGAGAAACGCGTACATTGCGTATGACATGAAACACCCAATCATTTTACCACACAAGCATAGCTTGACTAGCCTTATCATTGATAACGCACATAAAATGGCTCTTCATGGCGGTACGCGACTAACCCTAAATTTCATAAGAAACAAATATTGGATCGTCGGAGGCAACAGCGTCACTAAGCAATTTATTCGGCGCTGCGTGACCTGCAAAAAACAAAAAGAAAATATGAAAAATCAAATCATGGGCGACTTACCTGCATCAAGAAGCAATCCATCTCGTCCTTTTGAACACACTGGCGTAGACTTCACAGGCCACGTATTCCTCAAGGCCAACAAGGGCCGTGGTATCAAGACTACTAAAGGATACGTTTGCGTGTTTGTCTGCATGGCCACTAAAGCCGTGCATCTCGAACTGGTATCGGACATGACAGCATCAGCTTTCTTAGCGGCGTTGCGCAGAATGGCGGCTCGAAGAGGTACTCCCTTACATATTTACAGCGATAATGGAAGAAACTTCCTTAAAGCAAGCAAGACACTCCAGGAAGAATACCTCGAAATCCAGAACATCGTGAATCCAGAGTGTCTAGGTGCGATATCCGACATGGGAATCTCCTGGCACTTCAATGCACCGGCATGGCCAACAGCCGGAGGCTTGTGGGAAAGCTGCGTCAAAGCATTCAAATACCATCTAAAACGGGTCATCGGAGATCAAAAACTTACTTATGAAGAATTCAGCAGTTTATTAGCACAGATCGAAGGCTGTATGAACTCGAGACCACTGTGCGCTATATCAGAAGATCCTGATGACATCAACTATTTGACTCCTTCTCACTTTCTAAGCAGCGGACCAACTCTAACATTGATAGAGACAGAAAGAGACTTGCGTACAAGATGGCAACTCACTCAGAAAATATTTCAAGACTTATGGAAAAGATGGCGTTCTGAGTACCTAGCACTATTAAACTCTAGAAGTAAATGGAAAAAGCCTCTAGCCAACATCAGCCTTAATGACGTCGTGCTCATTCATGATGATAACCTGCCGCCGGGAAAATGGGCAATGGGCAGAGTTATAGAGCTACATCCGGGACAAGACGGATATGTAAGGGTTGTGACCCTTAAAACGAAAAACGGCACATTAAAGCGTCCAGTCCTCAAGCTCTCTATTTTATTGGAACACCCCGAAGAAGAACTACCTAAGATGCATCAAGAACTCGATAAGCAAAACTCAACAAGGAGTCCTCAAAAACCAAAGGCAAACAAGGCCAGGTTTTCACTGTCATCAATGTTCGCAGCACTGTTATTATTTTTATCATGCCTCTCAACCGGTCAGTGCGATGTCAACATAATACCATTCCGCGAAACACAAGGGCTATACTTCGATAAATTAGCAGACATGATGCTAATTCGAGATGAATGGAAGCTAGTCGTATATTATAACATGGAGCCTTATTGGGACGCAACGAACGCATTACAAAAATACACCCGATTCTTAAAAGATACCTGCGAAACTATCAAGACACAAGTCCATTGTGACATAATATCGTTACAACTACGTCATGGATTCTCCGAACTCGAGTACTATAATCAGATATTACTCAGTCAGCATTCGAGCACGCGACAAACCTCACTACGAGTACTACGAACCCGACGCGGCCTTGTCGACGGTGTCGGTTACGTCGCTAATAGTCTATTCGGCGTATTGGACGAAAGGTTCGCCGAACAATACAAAAGAGATATTACACTTATACGAGACAACGCAAAACATATGGCCTCCCTTTGGAAAAATCAAACATCCATAGTTGAAGCGGAATATAATTTATTGAAACGTACCGAAGACACTATGAATCAGCAACATAAAATGATACATCAACATATGAACTATTTGGATGAAGCTTTCAAGAAGTTGCAACAAAAAGCAGAAACTAACAACATTATAAACGACTTCAACTTAGGAGCCACTATAGCAAGTAATATGCTCCACAACCTAAAAGGAATGCAAGACATGTTATTAGACACCATCACCGATATTTATCAAGGACGTTTTAACTTACACATGCTAACTCCAGAACAACTTATTAATGAGTTAAGCACCATAGCAAGCACCCTACCAAGAGATGTTTCCCTGCCAATCGACAACTTACACACCGATCTCCGCAAGATATACAACTTACTGAAAGTAAAGACAAGGATGATGGAAGACGTCCTTATTTTCGAAATAAGGCTGCCTCTCGTCAGCAGAGATGTTTATGAACTTCTAAAGGTCATTCCGATACCCAAAAAAGCTGGAAACAGGACAACCGCTGTAATACCTGTATCAGATTATGTCTCCATAAACATGAAAAAAGATATGTATATTCCTATCTCAGAAAATGATATTAGAGCATGTACAATATCATCAGACTCTTATTTTTGCTACATCAAGAAACCAGTCTATCAACTGAAAGGCGACAACAGTTTTTGTGAATCAGACAAATCGGGATGTAAGATTGTCACAACAACATGCGTAAATGACTGGATAGAGAGCAATGCACTAAATACCTATATCTACTTTTGTTGTGAGCAGTGTCAAGTTCGAACACTGTGCGCGGATCAAGTAACCGCGCACCAGCTGACGAATGCCGGGCTTATAAATGTAGGTCATGGCTGCATTATTAAGACCGATAATTTCTCGGTATTCCCGCATAAACCACACTGGTCCGAAATCAAAATGAAACCAGATTTATACAACCCAGTTATGGCACCGATAAATCACGTCATCAACATCACCATACCTCACCTACAGCGCAAGAACGAATCTGAAGATCTACAAAGAGAAGCTAACAATCTCGGAGAAAAGATCAAGCAGTTGAAGAACACCGAAGTTAACTCCGAGAGCATATCATATCACGATATTCATCACTACGCTATGATATACGTGATCCTCGGATTAATCGGAACTACGGCATTGATTATCATAATACGACGAGTTCAATGGAGAGTGCCGTCAACGCCGCCCCGAGCCAGCGTCGAGGAGCCACCCGCCGTCACGCCGACCTCGCCCCGGGCGTCTCCGCGCTCCGCCGTAGTCAGCGAGACTCGCCAACACAGCGACAGCGAGACGACAAAGCTTTCGCGCGTAGATAAAGCGACATCCCCTTCGTTTAAAGTAGTTACTTTTAATTAGATTTAATGTATGATCAAGTTTTCACACAGCATCTTTCTCTCATCTCAACCGCCCCCCGGAATATGTACAAGTAAATTGCACATGCATCATATTGTTCATTTGCCCCATCAGCATTTAGTTTTATATAAAAGTTTCGTAATTAGTCAATAAGTACCTATTCATTCAAAACATATTCACGTTCGCTATTCTATAAGTGTGCACACCTATCAAGTTATAATAAATCAAGTTTATCTCAAGAAATCGTCTTTCGTGTTCCAAATTACTATCAAGATATTCATCAAGTAAATGTTAGAGTTAGCAAGTACTCTAACATCATGTGTAGATACACGGAAATAATATGTATGGAAAAGTAACTAACGCTACAACATAATAAAGAGGTTTACCAGTAGCTATTCATCTAAAACTGTAGTCTTTGCGGGGCTGAAACGGCAGATTTATTTTAAGGTCCACGTTAACTTTTTGGCTTTATAACTTTTTCCTTCCTTCAAAAAGCTGGACTCGCGTCATATTTATAGATTTTGACCATTTGCAGCTCATCAAAGTTTGAAACATTTCTGAATAGCGACGTTTAAGAGTGTAGGTAATTTAACTTTAGCCCAGTTAATTTATGATTTTAAGATGACTGGCGTCAATTCTCGTGCCAGATTGCACCGTGGAAACAAATTAACAACCACATCCATTGATGCTGTTGTGTTTAGTTTTCCCGCGTAAATAGATCGTTTTCAGCCGCGTAACTAATCAGATGTTACATCTTACGTTACACAACTGACTTTCGTTACGCAAATAATTAATCACCGAATTAATCATAACGCTCACATTAATTTCAAAGACAGCTGGTTCCTTTATCTTAAGCGGAAACGATTAAATACGTTTTCACCTCAGCAGCTCGAACAAGGGTACTTTGCTTCTTAAAAACAGTGAGCAAAATGCGATTTTGCTCACTGAGTCATTTTGTCTCATTCAGTGAGCAAAATCGCATTTTGCTCACTGATTGTGTCTCACTCAGTGAGCAAAATCGCATTTTGCTCACTGAGTGAGACAAAATGACATTCAAGTGACCTTTATAGTCATTTCAACATGCGGGGTCTAATACAAGTTCGATATACTTGGGTTCTATTATCTCTGTCCCTCTAGGTATGTTCTCACTGCTTAGGGTGAAAATTTTTGTGTACTACACGAGATCAAAGTTATTTACATCTCGTGCGCTTTTGAATCCCTTACTACGCTCAAGATTCTAAATTAGATTATAGAATATTTCGCTTGCACGGGACTCAAAATAAGCACTCGAAGAAATATCAAACTTTGATCTCTTGTTGTACAAATAACTATTAAATGGCTGTAGAAATATGCGTTATAACTTTTATTGCGATTTCATATTTATATTATTGGATGTAACAGCTTGTTTTATAGAATTATCTGTGACCCAAATTTCTTATGTAAGTGTAAAATTAACAAGTGTGCTAATTTATGTTTTTATACTCTAGCAAACCAACTTATTTATCAGAAGAAAAAGCCCGAGATTAAAAATTTATATTTTCATGTTTCCGCCTTTTTTGCTAAATAACTATGTTGGCTTGCCAGAGTATGGTAAATCTTTGGGCGAGGTTTATATTATCTCATTTTGTGTCCCAATATCATTGCTGATGAAGACCAGAACGGAACACCTCAAGAACAGGTACTTATTTCACGTTTGACGATTTATCTTATTGGCCAATTTTGTTCAACAAGTTATAGTTCGTTTTTTTTAGCATTAGAAAGAACTTGAAAGAAGGTAAGCGATCTTGACATGTCTTTTAATTGAAAAACGCTTTTTAAAAATCAATAACTATTAGTTATGAAAGCAGAAGAATATAAATATCGTATTAGATTCATAATTGTTACATATTTGCCGTAACTTATTTTTAAAATGTGTTTTTCAATTAAAAGACACATCAAGATTGTTACCTTATTTCTAATGCTAAAAAACGAACTATAGGTTTTAAGCAGCATTTTTGTCAAGGACCAGTTCCGATGGTGCGTTTGATGAGGGATGGAGGGACTCCTCAAATTTTATAAGCATACGATTTCCATATTTCCATCTAAAAACCAATCATTTATGTTATCGTAGAAATAAAGTCACTTAAGGTGGTTCGCCTAGGTTACTCAAAACTTAACTCTCGCTAGATGGCACCACTTTTGCAAAATTTCAGGTTTTATTTTTTTGTGAAATGGTCATGGTATTTGTATACTTAAAAGTATGTTTCGCGCACTCTTTAAATAAATATTGAACTATTAAAATAAACATTGAATACTTCATTGTGCAAAAACCACCTTTTTAATTCGACGGAGTGTTGCTGTCACGCTTTTTCCTACTATTACTCACACATGCAAACAGTGTTTCCGTGATCCTTGTAGTAGACAATTTCACACAACGTAAGTATGTTGCAATAGCGTAACGGTATGTTCGTGGAAATACGTGCAAGAGGATTGGGGTTCAAGACTGGTGCGAGTAGGTAATTTCTTTTTGTTTATTTTAGTCTTTTTGTGTTATCTTACCTTTAAACGAGCAATTATTATATATATATTTTTATTTATATATTTGGATGATATCAGAAACGGCTCTAACGATTTCAATGAAATTTGCTATAAGGGGTTGGATCTCTTAGCTAGGTCTGATCTGTGAGAAAACGCGCATTTTTGAGTTTTTATATGTTTTCTAAGCTTTGGTCGGTCTCCCAGATATTCAATCTCTTCTTCCTCGCGTGGGGTCCGCTTGGCATCTAATCCCAGAATTGGCATGGGCACTAGTTTTTACGAAAGCGACTGCCCTGACCTTCCAACCCAGAGAGTTAACTTATTGGGATTAGTCCAGTTTCCTCACATTGTTTTCTTTCACCGAAAAATAGGTATCGGTATATAAATAGGTTTCGGTAAATAGGTATCAAATGATATTTCGTACCAAATATCATTGGTACGAGCTGGGGTTAGAACCCGCGACCTCCGGATTGCAAGTCGCACGCGCTTTCCGCTAGGCCACCACCGCTCCCCCAGATATTCAGTATTAGTTGGTATTAGGGTATGTGCGGAAAGAGAAGAGTCGTAGAATGTATGGGCTCCCCTACATTTCAAGACTCTTCTCTTTCCGCACAGACTCTATCAATAAATTACTTTATCAACGTTTTCAAAAAAAATATTCAATACCTGATTTTCACAGCTTTTAGGGTTCCGTACCCAAAGGGTAAAACGGGACCCTATTACTAAGACTCCGCTGTCCGTCCGTCCGTCCGTCTGTATGTCACCAGGCTGTATCTCACGAACCGTGATAGCTAGACAGTTGAAATTTTCACAGATGATGTATTTCTGTTGCCGCTATAACAACAAATACTAAAAACAGAATAAAATAAAGATTTAAGTGGGGCTCCCATACAACAAACGTGATTTTTGACCGAAGTTAAGCAACGTCGGGCGGGGTCAGTACTTGGATGGGTGACCCTTTTTTATAGATAATGGTACGGAACCCTTCGTTTGCGAGTCCGACTCGCACTTGGCCGGTTTTACCTAAAATAAAATGAAAACATTTATTTAAGTATTTTTTTTATTTTGAATTCAAGTACAAGTACATTTTTTTCATATTTGTTATCCGTAGTAGTCCCTGTACCTGAAAGAAATATAATATCATGAATCATGATAGGAAAAAATCTCTGATGTAATAGGAAGAAAGATGATGCAACAATATGGATTCTAATAATGTTATAATCGAGTTATAATTTACTTACCTGGTAGTAACTGTAATTGTGTTCTTCATTCATGGACAAAAAATCCATTATTTTCAACCACAGGAAATATTATACATTTCTTTTTTATTGCAGTGAGGATGTCCTGATTGTAAAAATCAAAGAGATTAGGTAGAGTACAATTTCTAATTATCTTTGTAAAAAATAAACAAATACGCGTAGTCATTCGCTTTTTGAAAATAAGAAAAATTAAATAAACATATAAAAAAAAACAATACGAAATTTAGGTGTAAAAAAATTACAAAAAGTTATATCCCAGCATACAATGCTGGGGATCGAACCGGGAACTTTCCGATTGAAAGCAAAAAAGCGACTGTTTGCAAAACACGCCATGATAGTTCTTAGCTAAGCTGACGAATTTCGGGTACTTATTCTCGCTTCAGTCAATTAAGTACCTGTCAACAAAATTGCACTAAACATGACGGCACTCCAAATTCGCGCCGTGGTCAGCCCGGCAACGTCGGAAATAGTATGGCAACGTCGCAAATGTATCTGTACACGACATTTGTGACACACACATACGTAAAATTGATGAAAATTTAACTATGATTATTGCATGATTTCTGTATGAAACATTGTTTTCCTATTAATTTCGCGCAAACGAATATTCGAAAGTAGATAAATGCGGAAATATTTATGTACTAATAGTGTGTAGTGACTTAATGCAATGCGATTGAATTTTGTATGAAAATCGAACCACCTTAAGTAAAGTCACAAATAGAAACTAATTGATGCCGACTATCACGCCATCTGTCTCTCGCTTCTAACACTTTTACAATAGGGAATACGCTTGCATCTCAGCAGGGAATAAGCACGGGAATACTGTCAAGTTTAGCATAGGAAGATGTCTAGTAGCAACGGTAGATGGCAGTAAAATACCGATTGTGTACCATTTTGATGTTGATGATGTAGAAATTTGTTATGGTTATGGTTGATCTTGTTATGATATGACTTTGACACGACTCATAGTGCGTCTCACGAACACCAACAAGCGCGAGCGGGATGTGTAATGTTAAAATTTTCGCTGGCACCAATCAGCCTGAGCTATCGTCAAGATTTGATCAAATTATGATCAAAACCGTAACAATTTGTTGATTCGGAATTGGTCTCCTCGTCTCGGAGAAGCGCCTTAAGCCTTAAATCGACCGTAACGCTAATGTGTACACCCCGTAAAGAAGAAACTTGATACATAATTGATGTTTTAAAAGCATTCACTATAACGCAACCTATCTGTGACGTCCCACGAGAATGCATTAAATTCAGTTTTGTGTAAAACCTCTACAGGCATGTACCAACTTATTAATTATTATATACGCGTTTCTATGAGCATTATTAAAGAGTAGTTCTTAACACGCCAATTGGCACACATATTCGTGAACTTGAAGCTATTGTGACCTCCACGCATACGTATATATAGGTAGTTGCATTACGAATTACGAATCTTTTTCCTGACTCAATCCTTCTGATTTTCGAGTTATTGGTCCTTACAATCAATTTGTGTCTTTGGTTTATGTTACGGTCGCCATGTTGCAAAACATGGTACATCAGCCGTAAAAGTGCATGGCGACTAACATAGAATTCATTCATAATTTCTTCATGCATTTTCGTACTCACGTCTCTGTACATTAAATATCCGATTTTTCATTAGCAACGGCATCATTTTACAAATGAAAATGTAAATGCAGCAAAAACAGTGACATCGCTTTTAGCGATTTGCAAAGTTGACCTGTGTTCGTCATGTCACGATCTGTCAATGCAGCAAGTCAGATTTACCTGCAACCGCTACCTATTTACCTTGGAGGATATTATAACGTAACGGAGTAGCCATTAACAGGCGTTTCCCTCTGTCGAGACTATGACCAATGGTCTTACACATTGTATGGAGTGACGTTTATCTGACAAGGCAATTTTTACGTTTCGTATACATTTGACGTGCCCCTCCCCAGCAAAAATCGGCAGACTGTTTTGTACAGAAAATTACAGACGAGGCGTCTCCACTTGTTTATGTTTATATTCTACAAGCTATTTACCGTAATTTTAGCGACATTTACTGTAAACGTGACTACCTGTTTGAATTTATTTAACCAGCATACAATGCACAATTTATTATTTAGATTTCTTCCGTAGCCATTTTTTATGCAAATTTTCTTCCCGTTCCTGCTATTGTGCTGCAGTGATTAATCCACCGAGGTTATACCAAGTTCTAGTAAAAAAAGATTTAAAAATTAACTAGGTATATATGCAATTTTAGTTTTATGTTATTTATTGTGCTAATAAGTAATACTTATTCTTATTCTTATTCAATTTCACGTGGTTATTATTGTGGTTGTGGTTGGTGGCCTTCTAAAATATTGTATATAATATTGTACTGAAGAAAGACAGGATAATTTGAAACGGGTGTGTAAAGGGTTATCTTATTAATGGTTGTCAGTAGGTTAAATATAGTATTTCGGTTTATCTCGTAAAAGTTGTAATAAGCTTTTAAGTAAGCAGGGGCGATTTTTGAATTTCTATCGCTCGATTTCGTCACTCGAAAATCGGTGGAAAACAGCGAAATGCTAATTTTTGAAATACGAGAGATAGAAATTGGTATCTATAGTGGTATTGGCCCTTCGTATTCAATTCTATTAGTAGAATTTAAATGCCTCGTAGTGGAGATATTATTAAACGAAATACATGAAATCGAGCGGTAGAAATTAAAAAATCGCCCCCCAGGCCGCGTAGCCATCGCGTCAATCGTTAACGCTCCATAGAGTATCGTAGTCATCTCTCTCTATCACTCTTCCATACTAGTGCGACAGTGACAGTTGCGTTTCGTTCGCTACGGAGCGTTAACGATTGCAGGTTGGCTACGCACCCTGATGTCTAAAGTTTCGATTTACGTTTTCAGTAAACGATTGTCACTTGGACAACAACAATCAGAGAGTAAAAGCGCCATCCCCTGCCAAGAAACAAAAGAAGTAAATTTAATTAAAAGCAAGTCGTTAACAGTTTTATTGGACCGGCTGAGCCAACGAGCCGTTGATTGGCAACTATTCGTTTCCATTATGGCCGGTTTACTCTAATTGGATTTGAACAGATGAATACAAATTACACGGATTCAGACTCAATTTAGGAGTTGGGAGGCTGTGAAGGAAATTTTCGGTTCTCTGAGCTTCAATCGCGTAGATAATCTTTAGAATTTTAAACGAGTTAATCTAAAAATTCCGATTACAAAGTTCATTTTCTTCTCCGGACATATTGGATACAAACTTCTGCCCGCAACTTTGTCTACGTGTGATGAAGAAAATTATTGATAAACTATACCATGTAGTTCCTGGGGTCTCAAACTATTTCCGTACCAAATTTCATATAAATCGGTTCAGCGGTTTAAGCGTGAAGAGAGTAACAGACGGACAGAGATATTTTTTAGTTAAGGATTAGGTAAATAGTAGGGATTGGTGATAATGGTGACGCGCTAGTGTAAGTAAGATCGCGTTAGCAAAGTTTTTCTATTCAAATTCAAGCGGTAGGTTAGGTACTCGTATAGGTTATAGGTTCTCGCGGGCTTGGTTTCCGCAACTCGACGTCATATTATTGCGCCTATTTTGCGTGGTGGGTTGGCGGCACTATTCTTGCCAACCCAACTCTACCAAGACGCCTAGCAGACCCTTGACGTTGCCGACGACTTCTGGGAGAGACCCCGGTGAGCCGAGGTGTTGTGCCCGGTATTCTGCCACCCCTAATTTCAATTCAAGCGGTATTTAGTCAAGCGAAAATAAACCTACAACAGACACAACAGAAAGAAATATACCTAATATTTATAATTTATTATGAAAAGCGTATAAGTCCAGCGTAAACAGTGGAGTAGCGTGAACTACGAGTAATCTAGCCGTGGGCAAAGTCGCAACTGCGAGGCCCTTTTCTTTCACTGTGCCCGAAGATCTCACGAGGCCGTGGGCGACGACGGCCCACGCCTAGCTATGCCACTGAGCATAAATGTATTTAATTTATTACCTTACAGCTTTTTCCTGAGCTGATGTGTGAGTAACTATATTTTCCAAGTAGGTTAAGAAAGTATAGTTCGACATGTTTAACCGTCGACGTCCATAACTAGGCAGGTATGAATGAGTGCAGGTGAATGAATAGCATGTGAAGCATGCACTGGTTTGCCGTTTAAAAAGGTAGCTCTGCAGCGAGTGGTCCATTCAATTCATAGGTCCAATTAACCGCGGCTCGGCTCTAGTTTGGTCAACATTCGGGAGACTGCGAAATAATAATCCTCTTACAGTTTATAAATAATTATCCAATTTGTGTATATGGTAAAATGCTGGTAGCCTAGCGATAAGAGCTTGCGACTGTCAATCCGGAGGTGGCGGTTTCAAATCCCTGTTCGTACCGATGAGATTTTTGGAACTTATGTCGAATGGTTTGATATTTGCCAGTCGCTTTTCGGTGAAGGAAAACATCGTAAGGAAACCAGACTAATCTCAATAAGGCCTAGTTTCCCTTCTGCCTCGGAAAGTCAGATATGGTACTCGCTTTCGTAAAAATTAGTGTCTATCCCAATTCTTGGGGATTAGTTGCCAGGCAGACCCCAGGCTCTCATGAGCAGTGGCGAAAACCCGGGACAAACGCGAGGAAGATGATGACGATGCATACATGCCACACTCTTGATATGTAGTTCTGTATACGTACAAGAGCTTCCTGCAAGGGTGATTGATGCTGATTTGCCCAGATAATGTATAATACACATCGCGACGTAATGCACTCATACACGTGACATCCCTTGAAATGCCGTGAGTAGCATATATGTGCATATTCATATGTGCCATTTTCAGGCAAAAATATAGTCCCTATGGTGCGTGCGTATAAAGATTTTCATTCATTATTACATACATATATGTGTCAATAAACATGCTGTATTATTTTAACTTAACAAGTAATTAAGCATGCAAACTTAATGAATTCTAATTTATTCTATTTGTGACTCTCCACGGGAAAAGGTGCCTCATGACGGCTGGCGTTAATAATAGCGTAAGCGCCAACCGCTATAAGGTACCTTTACCCGTGGGACGTCACATTTAGCCTTCACGGTCAGCAAAGACGTTTGACGTAGCACTTGGCATGAGAACGTAGCGTGGTCTGACTCCAGTCGTAAAGCCATTGGAAAACTCATTCTGTTTGACGCATTCTCGGCCAAAGTCAAACTTTGCTATCTATCGATAGCTAATATGTAGGTATGTACCCATCATGGCGGCGTTAGCGAGTATCTACTAAAAATATATATTTCGTCAATTAAGTAGGTACACAAAAAAAAAAAAAAAAAAAACTGTCTTATTTTTCCATTTCTCCCTCATGAGTTTTGCAAACGGCAAGTGGCTCACATGTTTTAGTAAGCTATTAAGGAGAAGTTGCGTCGGTGAGTGAAGGTTGTTTATGTTGGCGCAGGTGGGCACGGGAACATTTATACTAATCCACCCGGAGACAAATAGCGCCCTACACGGATTGTAGATTTAGGAGCGGGACGACAGGGCTCACAATCAGACGTCCAGTTGTTCCCGTTTGGCTGTATCTTCTTCTTCCTCGGTCCCTCATTGCTGAGGATCGCGACCATGTATGCTACGTCTCCACAGTGTGCGATCATAGGCCATATGGGTCACGCACTGCATGTTGCCGCCAACCACCCTCTTCACAACATCAGACCATCTCGTGGGTGCTTTTCCTCGCGCTCGCTTGCCCTCTATTTGGCCCAAGATAATCTGCCTTTCTAGGTCGTGCTTTTTAGACCGCATGATATGACCAAAGAAGCTGAGCGCGCGTTCTTGACATTTTGTAGAGAGCCGTGTGGTGATCTTCAGCTCCTCTAGGATAGACTTATTGGTTCTCATAGCCGTCCAGGGTATGCGTAGGAGCTTTCGCCAACACCACATCTCAAAAGCGTCGATTTTTGCCCTGTCGCGACTTTTCAAGCTCCATGTCTTTTGGCTGTATAGTCAGCATTATAATGAGGCCCCACTGGTGCGTTGCGTCGCGTTATGGTATTAGAGAATGAAAGATACTTTTGATGCTGACTGTACATACTTACTTATAATAAAGTAAACAAGAACTGCGAAACGAACTTTTAAAATCTCATCTTGAATTGATACAAAATTTTCATGAAATTCGTTCAAACCTAATTCGCTCCTTAAAGCCTACTGACCAGCAATATATGATCACGCGCCATGTTGCGGAATTTCACAGGAACTATTTTTTTCATACTATACTGAACTGTCACTGTGTGTGTTGTGTACATGAGAGTAACAGCACCTTCTTGACAATGATCATAATATTACTAATCAGGTTTTACATTATATTGTGCATGGGATGCCCTTCCAATGGCATAATCCATGGTTACAAAATGTTGTCAAAACCTCTATGTTCGAAAGACGGTGTTGCGCGTTTTTTTATAATTTTCATTATTTGACAGTCCATAAATAATAAAACAAAAGTTTAAACACCATGTCCCTTCTACACATTCGTACAGCTCCCCGTTTATCCGAGCGGGCCCTTCAGTTAACGAGTTGCTGGGAACCGACCGCGTGCACCTGTGAGATGTCTTACGAGTAGGTATGTGCTCGTACCCGAGGAGCTTCGAGTACTTTACAGCAGACACGCTCGTGTTGCCTTGGTATAATCATTTCGAGTTTTTATTATGAACACATTTATAATTACTTGTTATTAACAAATAATCTAAAAATCGATTTTAACCTATCTAATACCTTTAAATTTGCAATTTTTGTAAGTATATTTATGTATTCGAAACAGCTCTAACGATTTCCATGTAACTTGGTATAGGTATAGGGGTTTTCGGGGCCGAAAAATTGATCTAGCTAGGTCTTATCTCTGGGAAAACACGCATTTTTGAGTTTTTATATGTTATCCGAGCCAAGGTCGGTCACCCACATATTGTAATTTTAATAGCCGTATCGATTTAAAACATTAGGTAAGTACAAGGATATATAACATAGGTAGATGACAATACAATAATTTGATGCCATCGAGTTGATGTGATGATGGAATCAGAAGACGGATAGTGGAACTCTTCGGTAGCTTCTAGTAGACCCTTTGAGATTGAGGAGGTTTTAACAAGTCCAATTTTTAAAACGTAAAATTTTGACAGAAACTTGTTTCCCGACTGTACCATTAATTTGCCTGACTTTCAAGGTTTTCTCAGTAGCGTTAAACTAGACAATAGAAATAAACTAACCTAACCTCTATCGTTTGTGGTTGTTGGGAACCGGCAACGCGCACCTGTGATGCTTTTACTGCGTGGTCGGCTATCGCGTTGTCTGGCTGCGATACTTTTGTTTGCCATATTAAGGAGAGTAAAGCACCAGGAACATTTGGAGTACAGGGTCATTTGTGTTGCTAACATGAGCCGTCTATGGTTAAGGTTATGTGTGTGTGCTCTTTTAGTGCAAACCCAGGGGAGGTTAGCGTACTTTACAGAGAGCTTCCATGCCTTCATTTGTTTTTAAACGCTACTAACCAGGATTACACTAATTTTGGCTAAAACTGAGCTGCTGTAACGAACTGTGTTAATTTTAATCCGGATAGGTGGGCTAGTATAGCCACCAGTTGGATGACGTAAGATAAACGCGGGCGTGACGCAGACGGAGATGGCGGGACGTATTAACACCATAACACCTTCATCAGTAACTGGCCGGAACGGAACAAGCACATAGCACAAATCACACAGCAGTGGGGTCCCACTGTGGGACACTATAACAGGTTAAGAGAGTGGACATTTGGTAGTACTTTGGTTTATTTTTTTAATTAACTGGTTAACTAAAAGCGACATAGGCCAAGGGTTTCCAATCATGATTGTAGAAATGTAGATATTATTTACCAATTCATTTCGAGTGTGTTCCTCTTGTCAACAGAAGAACCTTACTTTTTCTAAACTTCTATCTCACCATCCGTCAGATTAAATAATAAAACAGACCAAGCGATGACTTAAAGTAATAAATTTAAACTCAAATAAAAACGCTTAAGGTCCACAATAGCCAACCGTGATTTCAGTGTTTAAAGTCCTTATTGCATTGAACGACGTACATAATTAACAGGGACATTAATTAGACAATTAACGCTTGTACATACAAAGCAAGGTTACAAAGGACGAGGCATGTCTTTGAGGAAGGAATGTATATGCCGCAGTAATTAGTGTGTTGACGTGACGGTGAAGTTTCCTCTGGGTCAGAGGGTTTGCGACAGATTTAAGACGAAACAGGAGCTGAGTTTTAAATATTTTAGGTAAATATACCCGTCTCGCTAACGGAAGCGGCACCAAAAAGTAGTGCGATAAGGACAAGGTAAAAAATCCTGCGCAAAAATCTCAAAAATCGAGGTTTCGTACTCCTCTGTTTCCTCCTCCAAAACTTAACCAATCGTAACCAAATTTGGAAATCTAAATGATTATGAAATTATCTGTGTCGGACCATTTTGCTTTTTTGGCTAATTGATATCAGTGTTGAATGCCACGCCTCTCATTGCGGCATAGTCAATTAGGCCATTTTGGCCATTTTTGAAGGGCTCTAGCGCCTTAAAAAACAAAAATATCAAAAAAAGCAAAACGGTCCGACACAGATATTGACAATATTAATCTGTGTTGAAAAAATCATTGCTCTAGCTTCAAAAACCACGGAGGAAAACGAGGAGTACGTTTGTATGGAGAAATGACCACTCCTGTTGGCTCTTAAGAGTCATAAGGAACCCTATCCAGATTTTAATTTATCTCCTAGCGGCCAACCGTACAAGAAAAATTTACAGTTGAATGATCAATGGTATTAAAAAATATAGGTAATTGAATGTGTAATAACTGTAAAAATAGTAAGGACGTAGCTAGTAGTCAATAAATGCCCGGTCCCTCGTAGCAAAACGTTCAATCGCTTAGATTTACAACCAGTGCGGAGCTAAACACCCGCGTACCGGTAATACACTGCACGACCACAGCGGACCGCGTACAATGCCTACTAACTTTCTGCATAACAGAGGCGGAAAGTCAGAAATATCCCTAAACCAGCAGCTGATGCTGGGACGACCCGCCACTGGTAGATATAGTTGGTCAAACCAATTTGACAGTCAGTAAGAACCAGGAAAACTATACTCATCCTTTTCTTTTGGGTGCTAGTACTAGTGTAAGACAAAGATAGTATGACTATAACTACTTTAACTATATAATAGCTGACATTTTGACAAAAATCATTTTTCATACAACTTTTAATCGCTGACTCTACTTTTCTTAACGACTTCAGCTTCGATTCAGGTTTTTAAATCAAAGAGGTTGCGTTATTTTATTACAGGCAGTGCCTATCAGAATGCCTATGACCAATGGAGGTACCCAAACTGACCAAGATCGGAGTTAGTGGAAGAATATGATTGGAGCCCTACACTGCAACAGACTAGGACACCAGCATAAAAAGAAGAAGAAAATGACCACTTTTCGGTCTCTGAAATTGACATCGACAATCCGATTAAAGGACGAAAATAACACATTTAAATATGATGTGGGTACAGTTTCTGCACTGTGCACGCACCTCTGTTATCTGTGCAAAGATCGAAAGCATGCATTAAATAAGGCAGGCGATAGACCACGTATAATTACCCGCTTCGGGCGCGAAGCGAAGAATTCATTACTTAAAGGCCATTGCGAAGTTTCACGTTAATATCGAACTGTGAAACAGAGGAAGAGCAGAGGGGCTACCGCGAACCACGCTAACCTCTCTGTCGCACTTGTAAATTCGTACGTAAGTGTGACATAGGCAACACGTCAAACGTGGTTCGCGGTAGACCCCCAGTACAGTTGGTGAGGAACAATATCAGAATTACTTTCGCATTTGTAATATTAACTAGTGGCTCTGTGAGCTGTAGACCTCGCGAGCAGAGTTTAACACATTCAACACCAAGAACCCGACTGTCGGGTACACTGTTCGTAGCGACTACGCGCTACATACGACGAAACCGTGGCTACGCGCTACGAGCGTAACCCGTAGCACTTAGTGGTATTGAATGTGTTAAAACTGAATAAATGTATGGTTCCGTTGTTTTGAAGAATTTAGAGAATCTAATTTGACCATAAAAACTTAACTATCAATTGCTTACAAAATTCGGGAATTGGTTTAGATATGCGACCTGTAGAGTAGAACATATGGACATACGAAACAATTTTTGGCTAACAGACCAATTCAAACTTACACAGATATCAGAAAGACATCTAACTGATGTCATTTAGTTATCGTGCATTTCACTCGTTCTTGTCCGTACATGTATTGGCGCAAGCGAGACGCACGATGACTACTAAATAACATGATAAAAATATCATCCCGATGTCAGTGTACGGTCGATGCCCCTTAAGTATACACGTCGCCATACTAATTGTATAGAAAAGTGGATAGAGTTAGACCAAGAAAAGTCTGCAGAGATTTTGACAGCACACGCAGTGCCAATGTTATTTGTGCCAGTGTCAAAATCTCTGCAGACTTTTCTTGGTCTAACTCTACTTACGTTAGGAAACCAACATTACCTTTGAATTAACCTGTAAACTGCAAGTAAGAAGCTCCGTGCGCGAGTGTGGCCCATAATTTCCGAAAATCATTTTTTCTTCGAGGCAATTACTCCGTTCTCATATTTTGCGTTGCCCATAATTTCCCGAAATCATTCATTCTCGGTAGCAATTACTCCGTTCCTATATTTACCCAATGGTTTTCTTCCGCAATCGCCTATTTTTAATATTTTTAAATTAATCTTTTCCTTATAGTTTTCGTTCTTTTAAATATCTAGGATAATATTTTCTTGTTACTGTATGTTAATAGTGTAGTAATTATATTTGTTACTTGTAGGTATTTCACATACAACAAATATCAAAAACACTAAAATTAAAGCATAATCTAAAAAACTACAAGTAAAAAACCAAACGCTGTCAGCCAATAACTCTAACCTACCTATCTCTGGGAGCAGATTCGTTTTTAGGGTCATCAAAAAAAAATAACCCTAACCTACCTATCTCTGGGAGCAGTTTCGTTTTTAGGGTCATAAAAAAAATTACCCTAATCTACCTATCTCTGGGAGCAGTTTCGTTTTTAGGGTCATCAAAAAAATAACCCTAACCTACCTATTTGAAAAAAACCTGGTTATTTTTACCACTAGCATTAAAAAAAAGAGAAAATATGGAGATAGAGAATATTTAGTTAGTGAAAAAAAAACCTACTGGTTATTTTAACTACTAGGATTAAAAAGAAAAGGGAATAAATTGAGAAAAGGAAAATTTTGTTTATGAAAAAATGTACACGAAAAATTAAATAAAGCGAAGAAATTCCACTGGGAAAAAATGAGAACGGAGTAATTACCTCGAAGAAAAAATGATTTGCGGAAATTATGGGCCATTTTAGCGAGGCGATCCAAATTAAAAAGCTCAAAGTCTAACTAACATTATTGTTAGTTAGACTTTGAGCCCGGGAAAGCGCAACGTACGAGCAACCTACAGCTAGTTCCCTGAGCCCAAGGTCGACCACTACCCTAGGCAACGTTAACCCCTGCGATTTATGGATGGTGACCGCCCATGCTATAAACGTAAGTGGAAATTGACTCCTGGAACAGCCATGCCCTTGAACTAAAACCGCTAAAAAATGTTCAAACAAAAACTCAAACGAATACGCTTACCTCGCGCTTCGCGCTCGCTTGATCAATCGGCAGTACGATGTTTAAGTGCAAAAAATATATAAAAAAAATTGCATTTACTGGGGATCGAACCGGGTACCTATCCCATATCCTTGCTTGTAAGCGTCTTTCCAACTGCGCTATGATAGCATTTAGATGAGCTGACGAAATTTGGTTACTTATTCTCGAGTAAGAATTTAAATATCTTATCTAAAGAGAATAAAGTGTATGCACTATAGGGGGCAGCACAGGAGCCGTCAGATCTTTGGCGCGAAGCGTAGATGAGTAGTTTATGATTCCGATGTAGCCCACGAGATGGCAGAACCTACTATGCACAAGGAAACGTACTTACGAGAACGGTAGATGGTAGCACTTGCTTTGGCAATGTACATGTGCACATATGTTTCCGATTCAGGCCACAAGATGGCAGGCCCTCCAACGCGCACGGTCCCTATATATAGTGGGCGTGCGTGAACTATAGGGGGTAGCATAGGAGCCGTCAGATTTTTGGCGTGAGGCGTAAATGTGACGTTTATGCTTCCGATGTAGCCCACAAGATGACAGAACCTACTATGCATAAGGAAACGTACCTACAAGAACGGTAGATGGTAGAACTTGTTTTGGCAATGTACATGTTTCCGATTCAGGCCACAAGATGGCAGACCCTCCAACGCGCACGGTCCCTATATGTAGTAGAGGGTTATTGTCATACTAAATTTTGTAGTCACAGTAAATTTACTGCCATCTTTCGATACAGGATTAAAATGAAAATGAAAAAAAAATATCAATAAATGTATATATGTATGGATAAATGATTTTTTTTTATTTTTAGAACGCCATATGATTTTGACTCATGTTCTTTTACTGATATGAGTAAAAATTGTTAAATATAAAATGGTGTCGCCATCTAGACGAGCATAGGCCAAAGATATGGCGCCGTATATTAAAGAATCAAATTTTCTTTAAAGCGCAAAAAGCCGTCATCTCTTGCAAAAAATAAACGAATGCGCTTAGCCCGCGCTTGATAAATAAAAAATACGATTTTTTTCATTTTTTCAAAATAAAATAAAAAACAACAATTGATACGAAATTTAAGTATAAAAAAATACAAAAAGTTATGTAGCAGCATACAATTACTGGGGATGGAACCAGGGACCTCCCTATGCAAACAAAAAAGCGAACGTTTGCAAAATGCGCCATGATAGTTCTTACTAAAGCTGACGAAATTTAGCTACTCATTCTCAGGTAAAAACTAAATATCTAAATACCGCCGAAACCAGCGATACAAATTTTCTGAATTTTTGGCCATTTAATCTATAAACATATATTAAAAAGAAAAAAACTCTTATGATATCGATACGACTATTTGTTTAGGCGACAGGTGTCACGACTCCGCCATTTTTAAAAATGTCCAAAAACCGGATTGACAAAAAAATTTTATTTAGTCATAGAATCTGGTCACAAAATTTCATGAGAATCGGTTAAGAATTGCGACCTGTAGAGGAGAACATCCGGACATACGAAAGCAAAATGCCCGAGTCAAAACGTAGACCTTCGCTTCGCTTCGGTCAATAAAGTACCTTAAGTACCTAGGGATTAGTGTTAGTATTATAAAACTAATAGGTTACGTCATCGGCAATCGTGCGACCCAAATGAAGACCCCAATAATTTATAGGTAAGCTTATTAAGTATAATCTGAAGAAAGAAATGCAGAAACATGGAAAGCGACTCCTTTACGGTGCGTCGTTGCTATGTCATATAAGCAGCTTACCAGAAAAATCAATTTCATTTGTCGGGTAGACAAACCTTGTTATATCTTATTATAAAACCCTTCCGACTGTCCTCGTATAATGACGTTTCATGGCAATTTAGGAAAATGGACAGAAAAAAAATCGTTTTCACTTCTCCCTCTCGTCTTCAACAGGCGGGAAGAAATGAGACGTAGTTGTTGTATAATAATATTATAGACGGCGAGATAGCTACGGCAATAGGTTTGCAATTTATAGAGCAACGAAATCCCTCTAGTAAGTATGCCATACTATCATTATTATTTAATTCGGGCGCCTGGCAGCTGTTCAGCGGTGGGTGTAATTAGAGTGACAGATAGAGATGCCCGCAATGTGCGAACTTCGGTGTTTGTGGTAATGCCTCAGTACTGTACTGTCCTTAGGATATACAGTGGAATCTGTTTATTACATCCGCATATACTGACCAACCGCTTACTATGACGTAATTACTGTGCGAAGTTTGGTTTTAAAATTCTTTGTGACAAATTCGGATAAGTTGACTTCGCTTATAGTGACAAACCGCTTACTATGACCTATAAATCCTATTTTGTATGAAATTATGTCCGGTTATACTGACACGTTTGCTGGTTTTCGTGGCCGTCCCCACGTCTTTCCCTGGGAGGACGTTTGGTGCGTGCGTGGCGTTTAAGTTATTTTAGTTTAGACGGTTAGACTCTCGGTGACAAGTTAATAATTGGTACAAGGTTAATAAAACTCATCTTTCACAAAGGAATTTGAGATTAATTTGGAAAAATTAACAAAAATAAGAAGTTAATCAACTATGCTTTACTTTATATGACATCCGATTAGTATGACGTATTTGTCATTTTCCTTCGATGTCATTATAAGCGGATTCTACTGTACCGCCAAATACTCGGCCATAATTATATTAATAATCAACATCAGTACTTACTTTAGAATTTTATCAAAATATGATAAACAATAACCGTACTACGAGTAGACGATGCAGAATTACATCCGTGACACATAAATGCATAATAATTGTACACGACTGTCAAATATAAACAAGACAACAATATCATTACATTCATTATAAAATAATCTTATGCTTAAAGCAGAGCTTAAAGTAATTAAAATACTAAAATATAACACAGAAATGTTACTGCTTATTTAAAACATCTTCGTAACCAAATATACAAGTAATATAAATAAGGTTACCTGAATCTCAGCCCCTCCTGCCACATAACCCTACTTGTGTCGACCGAATTAATTTCCTGGTCTATAACTCTCTTATATTGGCCCCGGCGACGGCTCACGATTTACGGCGTAGCAGTCGCAGGTTAAGGGTTGCGGATCCACATATTGGTTATAACTAATATTGGTTATAGCCCGATATTGTTAATGGCCTGTGATAGTTATTAAGTGTTAATAGATGTGAAATAAAGCGATGTTTTCAGGATAGGAATGTATCCTCATACATTCCTATGTGACGACATCATAATTTATGTGAGTTATTTAGTTTATCAAACAGTTCCTATTCTAGAAATAAAAGCAAATCTACTCCTGAAAAGTCAATTTGAATTAACTTTTACTACAGCATACCTGGCTATAACGTATGTTTTATTAAGGTTTATTATGATTCATCTAGCGGAGTATGACCATACGTTGAATAATTATCGCAGAGATCCAAAATTATCTGAATATAAGGTACTAGTTATAATTACGAGTAGTAATGCCTGTGATATTCTTTTTCAAGCGAAACGGCTACATCAGCTTTTATTTACAGACGGGAAAACTAAAAACGCGCATCTTTGAAGATCGTTAATAAAGAATAGCGGACAATTATTATGAGCCCCGTAACCCAATTAGGCTTTGTTCGCGGTTTCTTCGTTTACTCTTGCTAATTGGAGACATTGGAGTATATAGTCTTCGACTACCCGTTTTTTAAAAGGTTAAGGTACTTTTTTACTTTTAAATTAGTTTTTTGTTCATCTAGCCGCTTTTTCCGGCTGTGGAAAGAATCCTAGGACCCTGCGATCAGTTTTGGTAACCTAATCCCGAGCAAGTGCGTTGCGGGCACTGAAAATCGAAACAACAGAAATGAAACACGTATGACAAATACGTACGTAATTTTAAGGCATAATTATGACTTGGGCTGTAACGCACTGTAGGTATAATTATATCTCGTTAATGAGAAGGTAGGTGAAAGCTAATTATAGATGGCGCTCTTCTCCATATAATAAGAGAAACAGGAGATGGATAGTCCTACTCGGTGGATAGTCCTTAACAATTACATAAACCCTACCGTCAGAATGCTTTGCTTAGGCAAAAACCTTCCCCATAGCTAAATCCATAAATTCATCCACAACATTATAGTTCGTTTTTTTAGCATTAGAAAAAAAAAGTCACGGCAAATATGTAACAATTGTGAATCGTATACGATTATTTACATTCTTTTGCTTTCAAAAGTAATAGTTACTGATTTATAAACGCGTTTTTCAATTAAAAAACACGTCAAGATCGCGTAGTCTTTTTCTAATGCTAAAAAAACGAACTATAGAATTAATGGGTTTTTGGGAAAACGGTAGAGCGATTTGGGCTTATGTGTAGGTTAACTAAAGGTTGACATTGGAGTTTAAATGATGTACCAAGAATTCAAACAGACGCAAACCACGACTCTACAAGAAGTCTTAAGACAGGTAGAGTGTGTCCCTAATGACCGCTCTTGGCACGAGTGCTCCAGGCTCGACGCTGTCTCTACAACTCTTTGTGTGGTGTTTGCCGTCTGCTCCGCTGTTTAGCTTTGCGGTGAAAGAGTCCGGTTTGCGAGGATAAAATAGCAAAAATGGAATAGGTACTTACCATTACCCCCTTATTCATAAAACTTTACGGGCCTGATTTAGTTAAATTATGTTTTATCCCTTTCCTATAAATACAATACATACCGTACCTTCTCCGTGTGGAAGTTCACTTACAGGTAAGTCAAAATGACAGATAAAGACAAACGATTCATAGCTAATTTTATGGCCAGTAACGCGTTTATGAATAACGTCATACAGTTTAATCAGTTGAATCCGCCTGTTCACGGGCATTCTAATATGTAGGTAACTTTTTAATTAAAGTAATATAGGTTAGAGTCTGGCTAGCCAAATTTTGTTGACGGATATTTCCTTGTTGTATCACCAATTGTCTATGCTTTTAAAAAAAGTTAATAGTCTGTTGTCAATTTATGTTATTCATTCTATTGTTCGCGGTTTATAAGGCGTTTATTTTAAATAATATTTAAATAATATTAATAATGACTATACCGAGTGAGGTCCGCAAACTATTATTTAAGCCAAGATTTATTGAATTTCCCGCCAAAAATTTGTGTAATATTCCAATATTTCTCTAATTCTGTGAATTGCTACTTAAACGACATTATATTCAAGGAGGACTATTTTTGTAAACTTTTGCTTTTTCGTGTTTCTATTTAATCATACGAGTTCCACAGAATTGCAACACTAGTGTGGCAACTTATACACAATAGTAATAACATAGGTATCTAACTACATTAAGTAATACAATACTGTGACTAAGTTTAGTTTTAAACCTACCTAGTTGGAAACAAACTAACATGCCGCACGCGGTATTGTTGCCAGGAACTTTCAGAAACATTAGACGCATAACTATTCTGAATATGCCTTTTACACAAATAAGTAGGAGTATCCATTGAAAACGGTAACTATTCATAGAATTATCCAACACTAGCGACCTACCTCGGCTTCGCACGGGTTAACAAATTATATACCTAAACCTTCCTCAAGAATAACCTTATTGATAGGTGAAAACCGCATGAAAATCCGTTCAGTAGTTTTTGAGTTTATCGCGAACATACAAACAAACACACATACAGACGCGGCGGGGGACTTTGTTTTATAAGGAGTAGTGATATTTAGCCAACATAAGGTATTAAGTCTGAGATAAATAAAAGGCTATAAGGCTCGAGTGTTCTACAATTATATTACTACTCCCTATTTCTTAATTCTTTAATTCTCACAAATATACAAGAAGCATATTTTTATCTCTTCATGGTTAAAGACACAAACTTCAAACTGGGTGACGGGATACAATGATAATATTGAAAAATATGTATGTACATATGTCGGCGGCTAACTACCTTCGTGTATAATAATACATTGTGTAATGATACGGAATGCTTGTAGCGACTCGCATTAGTCAACTTTTTTATTTTTCTTAATTCAATTTTCAGTGAAAAATTAAGTGTGAAGGGTATGTGGAGCTGACATTTCCATTTCGAGGAAATCGAAACGTAAAGGGTTAACAGTCGTTGCCAATAAATGATTTACGTAAAAGCTACGAAATTTCAATGATTTACTCGTAATATATTTCAGGCAAAAGTCATAGGCGAATATATTCCATTATAACTAACAGTACTAGCATATTACGTATTCAAATGTGTCAATGTGTAGAGTAGACGTGTGCGCCGATTAAAAAACGATCGGCGGCGGCGTTTGCCGAAAAATCGGCGGCGGCGGTGTGTTTTCGGCGTGAAATCGGCGTGACCTTGACTTTCAAGTTTCTAAAGAAATATCATGAATTTGTCGTTTTTCTTGAAAATTTTGATTAATCCAGGTTGCTGGTAAGTGAACTACGTAATCTACATATAGTTATGAATAGGTTTTGAGTAAAATAGGGTTTGTAAATTAATATAGGATGGGTATAATAACTTGATTTTCCTAGTAACTGGCTTGTGTTAAGGGGTTACCTAGTCCCAATGGCTTTAGA
This sequence comes from Cydia splendana, assembly GCF_910591565.1. Lineage (NCBI taxonomy): Eukaryota > Metazoa > Arthropoda > Insecta > Lepidoptera > Tortricidae > Cydia > Cydia splendana. The sequence goes on from NC_085968.1 coordinate 5,611,172, forward strand.
TCCGATCTGTATATCTCTGTAACTCCGTTTTGTCATGCTGTCCATGGCTTATTTTTCAAATATCCTAGACATAGTGGATTGCTATGGGTTCCCTTTAATGGTTTTCTTGTCGTACAAGCATCAGGCTCACTGAGAAGTATTCAGTATTCATTTATTTCTTGCTTCCATGGTACATTTTTGAGTGGTATTTACATTTCTTATGGTTTCCCATGGACCCTGAATAGGGTGTAGCAAACACAAGTAATTCAATTAAGTTACAGGTACTTAACACATCTCTAACATAATTCTAGTAACTTTTACAAACTTATAACTAACGTATCATTTTATAGGTATCTTCAGTGAGTATCTTCACACATGCTCCACTCCGGGCACGTTTGCCATTCATAGAGCCTAAATTCATATTATGTTTCGCCACATCAAGCGTTGGAAACCGCATAACATGTCCGAAGACAGATGTTGTGGAAACCCGAGTGGCGATATTGAGCTATTAAGGGATTTGTTCTTCTAGCTGTCCTAGGTATAACCAGCAGTCTTCGCCAACACTACATCTCTAAAGCGCCAACCTTTGCACGTTACCCTTTTTAAGGCTCAGCCTTTCGGCACCATACTGGAATATAGGAAAGACGAGAACTGCTACCGCCAAAATATATAAACTTGCTCGCTTTTTCGTAATCGCCGAGTGCGTCGGTAACTCGGAGAATGTTTGCCCTGTCTACAACCATTACTTTGGTCTCGGAATGGTTGATCTTAAGACCACTCTAGAACAAACTTCAATTTTCTTCAGAAGAGCCGCCATTTTGATGTATTTCTTGTTGTTATTCCCGTAAGCCAGTCGACAATAGTACAAGCAAGAATGATGATCGCAACGCAACATTAGCTAGTTAGTTTTCCTTTTCTGTTGCTACTTGAGGTTCCATGGTATCATACATGAGCCCTGTGTCTTCGTTGCCTAGTTAATTGCAATGTAAGCATTTTCATGACATATAATTCTGACTTCGTATGTGAAGTGAAGGCATACATTTTTTATTTAATAGTTTAATGTGAATAAACAATTTACAGGAAAACTCCTAGTGCATATAATGCTCCCTCATCTTTCTTGACGCTGAACACTAAGGATTACTCAGTTACTTTAATCAGTGTGTCGAATAGTTTGTGCATCTGGCACTATATTCTGTTTATTAAATAAATAATAAATAATTGATGTATATTTGACAATTGTAACATATATAATACAAAAAAATCCAAATTGAAATCAAAATTTCAAGTTAAAATAGCTGATTAACAACACTCAAGGTCACGCCGATTTCACGCCGATCATTTAACGGCGGCGGCGGCGTGTTCAAAAAGCCCGGCGGCGGCGGCGCGCCGGCGCGGCTAGTGTAGAGTACAATCAGCAGCAGAAATTACAGCGGACAAGGTGTTCATAACGTTATGAACGACATTTCGTTGTTAGGGGAATATGTACCTATGTAGTCTTGAGACATCTGACTACCCGTGTGCAGGATCAAAATACTCGTCAAACGTATGATCCCTTTTACGCCACGACATAAAAAGGGGAAACTCTTCAATACCCATGGCTTTGACTGCGTATGACGGAAGCAGGGGCCCAGTGCCTGTATTTAGCGACAACCCATTTAGTTGGAATTCAACCCTTTGCAATGACAATTGCTGTATCCAAAAATAATATAGGCCCCGTGCATGAACTATAGGGGGCAGCATAGAAGCCGTCAGATTTTTGGCGCGAGGCGTAAATGTGACGTTTATGCTTCCGATGTAGCCCACAAGATGGCAGGACCTACTATGCACAAGGAAACGTACCGACGAGAACAATAGATGGTAGCACTTCTTTTTGCATTGTACATGTGCACATATGTTTCCGACCCAGACCACAAGATGGCAGATCCCCCAACGCGCACGGTCCCTATTAGTACTAACAAGTACACGTAGTTCTGTGCACACGTTAGTGTCATCCGGACAAGCTAGCAAGTAGACAGATTATGGCTACACATGTCACTCATTTTTCCAAGGAAATTGACAGTTAAAGCGCCCGTGACGTCGCAACAATAATGCAGCTGCAGTTGCCATCCCAAAGTCCCCTTAAAGGTAACATTCCATTTCTGACCGCAGCTACACTACTGCTCCGACAAGTCGATGTTATTGTCAATTTCCATAGTAAATGAATGACAAGACAATGAATGACAGTAACGTCGCAACAGTAGTGCAGCTGTCGTTGGAAACGGACTGTCACCTTTAGATGAAAATCATTACCTACTCTTATTTTAACAGTGTATAAGTGTTATCAACACTCATACTTGTATTTTTTCTACATAGTATATTTTTGGTACATATTTCCTATTCACTAATTCTATTGTGTACATATTGAATTTTAATGACCTACCTAAGTAGTTCGTTTTCTATGTGCTGACAACCGGGGATAAAAATTGTCGCTAGTTCGGTAAATTGCATTTTTATGAGCTAGTAACTAAATGCTGAGTGAAAAAAAAAAACTTTTTACAAAAAAAAGAAAACCGACTTCAAAAAGGATGAAATAAAATATTATACTTTTTTAAGTCTATGCATTACCAACTGATATGTTTGAAGTCGGTGCCAAGCCAAGTAGTAACAATACCAGTCAAAAATAATCAGCTTTATGGCTATAAATCCCATTAGAACTATACTAATAACTATTATAAATGTGTAAGTAATTCTGTCTGACTCTTAGTCGCCTTTTCATGGCTAAACAACTGAACCGCTTTAGGTGAAATTTGGCAGCATGATGAAGTTAATTGATGGTATTTGAAGAAGTTAATTAAAATATCAGCATTTACACACGTTTATCCTCGGTAAAATGCAAGCGAAACCATTTTACATTCTCGATGCAATCTCAATACATCATATGCTCATTTGAAAATAGGCCCCTAGGATAACGGAAGTCAGTGGTTTTGTCTCACAACGCAGGGTATGTAGTATGTAGCCGGTATCGACGCATGCCAAGATCCGATTCCGCAGTACAATGCTATGGAATCAATTCAGCGTTACGCACTGTTTCGTAGCCCAGGGTTGTCAGTTCTCCAGATAAGTTTACATAACTTCAATAATGCCATAACTCCGGTATTTTTGGTTTGTTATCTGGAATCGTTCTTAGCAAAACTTTTGTTAATCATTCTAATCATCATCGAATTTAAGTTCAATATGGGTCGCTTGAGTTTTCTGTGGGTGAAGTAACCCCTGAGTAAGTCACTTACTTACACGAATATTACAAGAGCGATATAGGTGTACGTAAACTTTCTTCGAATTTCGATTTTCGTGTTAGCTATTCTATCATGAAGACACGTTACCAACGACACGGCCTGGATGGGACGTGACCGTACATGGGTATGTGAATGGTTCATCAATTTCTACCTAGTTCTTCTGTTCATCTAGTTTTCCGTCGCATCCAAGTTTTCCGATACGACTGGCACAATTGAAAACTAAAATGGCCTTCTAATAAAGTATGTTTTACACTGGTAGGACTAATAACCTGTTAAAGGTATAATTTGAAATGAAAATTTCCTTGAATACTGTGGCTGGCAACCCTAAAGATACGTGAATAAAGTACCTGTGACACGTCCTGGGCGGGACCGAACATGGGTCTGCCAATGGTTTGTCAATACGTCGGGTATGGGGTAAAGTAAAGGGCTATTAGCACGGCGTGTGTTAGATTAGACTATTTGATTAGGTATACTTGGTTTACCTGTTTTATTTAGCATTGAGGATTAATACTATGTACTAAGAATTCGCCCTGAACTGTGAACTCACGATACGCCAAAATCGTCCAATTGGGAAAGCTAGTCTTTTGAACTCAGAAATATACATATAGAGTGGATTAAGTTGAGTACTAAGTTAGTAAGAACTTCGATTTGCTTGGATTAGCTCGCCCTTAGGATTAATTGTTTTGATTGGTTTCTAATAAAATTAAAAATGTATAAATTCACTGCGCTCTGTTGTCACTATGTACGTATACGTCTCCCATAACCGACCGCCTTCCTAGGAAACCAACTGTGTAATGGATGACTCACGTTCGACCGGGCCGTGTCCGGGCCGGAGCTTCCGGCCCGAACATGGCCCGGTCTAACGTGAGTCATCCTTTAAGCGGCACGCCGTAAAAAGAGACACACCTCGTTAGGCTTCCTCCTAATCTTTTAAAAGATAAATAAGTTCCTTTAAAATCTCTTTGCATTGATTTCAAAGTAATTGACAGGGGCCGAGTCTAGACGTTGTACTTAGGAGATTAGATTGGGAGCGCTCGGAAGGCATGCTACAATTCAGGCTTATTCGTTCAGGCTTTTTTACCATTTATTGTTTTTTTATGGCAATTAATGGTAAGAGATCGTACTTCTTTCTGCCTTCCTGATGGAAAACCATAGTCCATATAAGACGCTGAGCAACACGGTCTCTCAAGGAAGGTGATCTGATATTAGGTTCGTTACCACTACCTTTGCATTGCCAACAGGTTCGTTCTTCGTTACCATCAATGCATTGTGTCCTCGGAAATTCTGGTAACATGCTCGCCGTCGGCTAGGTACTTTATACAAAGTTGGTAGTGTTATTATTACCGTGGCCTTCTGTGAGATAGAGATACGTTTTCAGTTGGGCTGCTTCGCCTCGAGTGAGATGACATCCCACTTTATCCTACAACTTTTGTGCTCTTAAATTATAGACTCAAGAATTAGGAAAGAGTAGTGTTCGAAAAAATGTAGATGTAGAATTTAAGATAAATATCAGAAGTACCTACCCCTAGGGCCCACATCTTATTTACACAAAAATAAGGCTAGCATCAAGCGGCAATAGTATTAAAGGGTCGATCTCAGTAGTGGTAGTTTAACAGGAGCTTTTACATTTACTTTTAATCAAAGTACAAGATTAACCCTCTTCGAGTACAGGAAGTTCAAGATTAAATCTCTTAATTACTAATTAAATCTAAATACAAGGACCACCTAACTCCATATAACCCTATCTCTGAGTACCTTTCCCTTAGTAGGTATTACGTAGTAAGTACCATTCAATGTTTCTAAAATGGGTCTTATACTCGTAGTATATCTAAATGATCATTAAATTTAATGATATGTAATATTGTTACGAGACACTATTATCACGTATCATGTATGAAAATAAACCTTAATTGTCTCAATAAGAGGTTAGGCTAGTCATTATTTTGGAAGTGAATGTTGACAAAATATTGACAAAAACCAATTTGTTCATAACCTATTTATAGGATGACTCCTTTTTACCTACAACGTTTAAAATTTGGAACATTAGATTTATGTTTGGTCAATACATTATGTCACCACCTGTTATCGTTAGTTTGAATTTGCCTCCTGTCAATATGCAAATAAATGCAACAAGCAAATTGACAATTGAAAATTGAAATTGATAACATTATGTTATGTTTGCAACTTTGCGATATCACCGTCAAAATCAATATTGCATTGTGGCCTTAGAGCATTTAATAACTGGAGTCGCCTTTGAGAGCTTACCTCTCTGCCGAAACACAAACTTTTACTGGACTGACATGGTTATTTGTACGTTACGTAGTAATCATGTAGAAATAGCAATGGGTACATTTGACGTCCCCTCCCCTGCAAAAATCAAGGCAGACTGTTTTGTACAGAAAATGACATGACAGCCATGACCTCTCCAGTTATGAAATGCTCTTAGAATGTAGCCTATGTTCTAGGGGACATTTGTGAAAATGGCGGCAGGCGGAATTTCCCGAAAGTTTCCCGAAGTTTGTCGAGCCGTGGCGGGGAATGAATGGAAATATCAATCGTGCGGATCGTCCCCGCAGGGGACCTTGAATGCCAAACTCTCGCCTAATGATGCATTACGCTGATTCGGCGGGGCGGAGGGCACAGACGTGTTACTCAAGCCAGAGGCTCTGCGAACATCACATGAACTATTCGTATTGTGTCGAAGTCGAAGGTAAAATCTAGAACTAGGTAGGTAGGACCTTTTGAGGGTTCCGTACCCAAAGGGTAAAAACGGGACCCTATTAGGTACTAAGACTTGTCCTCCTGTCCGTCTGTCTGTCACCAGGCTGTATCTCATGAACCATGATAGACTAACCAATTTTTAAACAAGCAAATCAATTCAATTGAATTCAATTCAATTTTCAATTGGTTAAGAGCAACGCACGGATTGCGGAGGTTGCGGGTTGAAGTCCTGCCGGAAGAGTAAATTTTTCAATTTTTTCCTTTAATATAAAATCCCTGATAGACTGTTGAAATTTTCACAGATGTATTGTTGTTGCCACTATTACAACAAATACTAAAAAGTACGGAACCCATGGTGGGCGAGTCCGACGTGCACTTGTCCGTTTTTTTTATTTCATTGATGTAATATAATTAACTAAAGTACCAACGAGCTAAAAAAATTATTCGATATACAATTGGTATTCGGTTAAATCCCACGTATTAAATAAGTAGTTTCTCGTTTATATATATCCAAAATAGAGATGCATTAGCTCCAAAATTTCTAAGTAGCAGGATTTTGCAAATACTTAGGGTATAAACCTTTTAAACATTACAAAACGCATGACCCACACTAACTGCCGTATTCGAACTTCAAGATATTCACAAGAGACGACACGTACTAGATCCATTCTATAGATACGTTATAGTTTAGATATCAACTAGTTCTCTTTTGCAGCGCAATTCGGGCAACCAAAGTCACTTTTACGTTAGATAAAGTAAGATATCTATTAGATGTGAATTGGATCTCTAAGTCATATCCTGTGGAAATCGGTCAACAGTATCTCCAGAATCGCGCAAATGTCAAATTTGACAGGTTAGATCTTAAACATATCGTTATCGTATCTTGGTAATGTCTAAAAGATGTCTAATAGATGTCTATTTCAAAATCAGGATCGGGCCCTACGCTACAACTGCTACTCGTACAAGCGCGCCATACCTACGATTCTTTAGTTACAATGTATGGGCTACTGCTAAAATAGGAGAAGCAACTACACTTGAACTACTGGCAATATATTATCTGTAACTACTAACCTTACTTTGGTAATGTCTTCACTAAATAGCTTACACAACCAAATATGAATCTTATGTGAAAGTTATAGATCTCAATATAGTTCAACAGTCATATACTTTTCTGATTTTCGACTTAGGGAAAATTGTCAAAAGCAGGTGGATTCGTCAGACATTTCGTAATCTATGAGTTGTTACCGAAATGTCAAATCCACTTGCGATGTCAAGTATTTGTTTGGATTAATTAATGATTCATGTAATAAATTAAATCTTAAGGAATACGAATACCTATGGTGTTAAATTGAAGCAGGCATAGAACATAAGATGAGAATACAATAAGTGGTTTTTATGGAAATGTGACATTAACAACTTTAAAAAATTGGATTTTATTTATTAGCTGCGGTATTCTTACTAGAATTTGACTTTGCAAAAAATGGGAACATCCAATTCTAAAAATACCTATTTTTGTATGAATTAGAATCAGATTTTTTTATTTTTATTTTTTTCGTGAACGTATAAGTTTTTACTTTAATAATGAACCATTAAACAAATAAATATAAATATTGTATAAAAACTTATAAACTAAAAGTATCTAACTATTCTAAATTAATAAAATAAAATACCTTAGTGTTAGCATACCCCTTATGCATTTGGCTACATAAACGAATTTGATTAAAAATTACTTTTCGGGGAAAGATACCCCTGGAGGCAAAGTTGGCTAGTATGACGGTATATTTCGTTTTAATACAATATAGAAGAAATTCCGTCGTTCAGATGAATGTCGAATGTCATTGCTTACGGATAACCCGGGACGTAAACATCATCAAAGGGCTGTCTCGTGATTGGGCACGATCCGGGGACACACCTGGGCCCCCTCACTAAGTGAGGGCCCCAAACAATGGAGGCGGTTGCTCTAAGTTACATGATTATAGCGGGGCTTATTATAACTGATATTAAGGCCGTTCCCTGAGCCAGAAATGTAAAAATACCCCAATAATTATCCTATTTTTCTAAGAAACGGTGATATTTGTAGACGTGGGAAAAATAAATATAATTCTTGATTATATTATCTTTAATAACACAGCTTTCGATACACGATTCATAACACTTCGCTCGATACAATTTATTCCCAAAGTAACCTCCAATTCGAATTTTTACTCCAACTTTACTCGTTTCTTTACTATGTGACACTATGAAACAAAAAAAGGAGAAAAATCAATCATAACTATAACAGTAATTTGACAGCTTTAGAAAAACGATAATTAGAGGCAATATTTTTAAAATAAATAAACATCAACTAATTCTATCGTAACAAAATATCGACTCCGGCCTGCATGCTCTATCTCCGTCCGTCTTTCGAAATGAGACAGTGATGGCTGAGCGCTCGTGCCAGACGGACCTGTACTAGGTGTCCCCAAAACAAATATAAGATTTACTTATAAAAACTGTGCTGTGTTGTGTGTCCTAGTGATATACCGTGTGCACCAAAACCTTTAAGTTATAATGGGTAACAAGCAATTGAATAAAAAGAAGACATCTCGAAAAAGACAACTCGGAAGATTCCAACAAACAATGGAACTAACGTAAGTAAAAATGTATATTTATTACACAGTGAAATACGTAATTATTACTTAATTTAATATATACTTGATCGTACTAATTAGTAATCCATATAACTTAAAACATTCTAGAATTTAATAATCGCTCCATCTACCGGTTAAACATTGTCATCAATTCATCATCTAAATAGCTTAAAAGGATATTGCGATTCGCGACGTTTACACCACGCGGCACTAGCGCCGCTGCCTAATGCACGGCAAAGACAGAAAACATTGCCGTCTATGTGTGCGTCTCTCGTAGTTACGCGGTTGCGGTGTAGTCAGGCCTCCGTCACATGCTCAAGGCCACGCGCTATATGCCTACCGCTCGGCGTATCGTCGACGATACAACCGACAGAGGGCCGCCGAACGCCCGCCTCAGCGCTCGCACCGCATTGCACCGCGCGTTTCCCGCGCTTATGCTTCGAAATGCCGAAACCGCGTAATTATTGTGCAGTAGATGGGTGAAAAAGTCAAAAAAACAAAGGAAAAAGCCTATAATAAAGATTCATCTTTTTATGGCGGGCTAAAGGTCCCACCTGAAACGTTTAATAATTATATTGAAGGGTTAGAAAAAGTATTTTGAAATAATTTTGACGACGTAATAATTAATCGGCCTGGTAGCACCGTATTACAACTTTTAAAAACCGTTGATTGTCCGTTGCTTTGCTCCTGAATATTTATTAAAATTATTTACGCGATTTAGGATATTTTCAACAATAAAAATTTAATAACAGAGAATTCCGAGAAGGGAAAAAATTATAAATCTTTATATTAGAACTAAAACATATTTGATTCGCAACATTCGTTTTATTACAATAATCATCATAGGTAGGGTAGCTACAACCCTAGCGCATTCTTACGATGACGCGTTGGCACGTGACTCGCACGGCGGGCAACACAGTCTCAACTCTTTGTGCGCGTACTTATGGTACATTTCTTCTTGTCCTGAGCAGCAGGTATTATTATTAAGGTTTTGTAGGCTATAATAGCGTAGGTATTTTTGCTTTTGTTTGGGAATGAAGTATCTGTTACGTAGTAACTATTTATTAATCTGTGGTGTAGTGGGCCTTCCTATAAATACGAGCACACAGTGATACATGTAACGCACACAATTAGACGCATAAAGCGTTCTTTTAGCAATCCATCCACCTATCGAGGGTTCGAACCTCAGCTCGTGATTTGTCATGCGTCTAAACTTTTTACTTTTTTGTCTTTCTAGGAAAAGAAGAAAATTGGATAAGTTCACAGCCGAACATGATACTATATCTTTAGACTACATCGACATTAGACTACACTTTTGCTCGTATTTAGTATACAACTAACTAATTATTCGTATAAAATTATTTATCGTAGAAACACTCGTATAGTTTCAAAATAAGCTATTTTATTTTGTTGGCATTGTCAAACCCATTGACTATTTTTGTTTTGCTTTAATATATGGTCAGTCGTAAAAGTATTAGCGTCAGCAATGGATTTATATAATGTATTTCTTTAAAAAACATGATATTTCATGCTAAGTAACAGAAAACAGTCAAATATTGTACCGGAAATATTAGTCCCGAAAATCCCGAAAGTACCGGGAATTTAATTCTGAAATCCCGGTTCTTTGCTTGGCTCTAAATCCCGGGAATTCCCGGTACTTTCGGTACCGGTATTTCCCGGGAGCAAACCCTAGTATGTAAGGACTGTATGTACTGTAAAACGTTGTACGATACATGTGCCAATAGGTAATTCGCAACTCGTGTCGATTCAAAACACTCCCTTCGGTCGTGTTCGAATTTATCGCCACTCGTTTCGAATTTCCTATTTGCCGCACTTGTAAACGTAATGTAGGTAAGTACTATTACAATATGGTGCTACTTTACCGCATTAGTGCGATAATTAGCACATTACGTAACTATGTCGAAAATTTAAAGGGCCATATTATGTACTGTAAAACGTTGTATGATACATGTGCGAATTACCTATTTTTCGCACTTGTATCGGTATGCCCTAATTTTTTAATAAATATCGATGATATACCTGCACAGTATACCTAATAAATAATGATATTATAGAAAACTTGCATTCATTAATTTGTTTAAATATAAACTGTATTTACCCTTATAATTAAATATTATTGAAATAAGAGTTGACTTCATTAAAATGAATATTTAATTTGCACTATGTTTCATTTATTTTTCCAATTTAACTTTAACGCCATCTATGAGATGCAGCATGCTTTTTTTCAGTATTTAGTAATACGTTTTACAAATCAGTGTCCTGTTAGTTCATTTAAGTCGCTACTTCTTGCGTGGCGCTGTTGTATCGTCATTGTATCTAGGGGCGGGATGGGTGGCGTGAGGGGAGGCTCGATTGTAGATTTCATTTGGGTACGGGAACGGCCTTAAGTAAACGCTATGCTTCTTCAGTTTTATTATTATTATTATACTTAAAAACATTAGAAGCATCCAAAAATGCAAGGATTGCAATTATAACGTAAAGATCCAACTCACAGGAATTCAGTCTGTCGCATAATATAAAATGTAGACGGCTGATAGAAGAGCTCATAAGCTATCAAAGTCACTTCCAGTCATCCACGTGTGTTGCAATGTTGCAATATTTATTATTTCTGGACGTAGACTTCAAAATTTCCCAATTTATCTAATGAGATTACATTGAGATGAATTAGGCGTCAAGCGATCTAAATTTTAACCAAATTTATCTTACAAATCTTTAGTAGAGTTAGTTCTTAACATTTTGCTTTATATATGACGTAAAACTTGTTAAGAAAATTATCCCTAAACTATTATATTGTGTCGCTTTGTTATTGATGCCACTAAATTCGTCATAATATGATGGTTACATGTAGAAATTATAAAACTTCTGTTAAAAAAACGACGACACGCTATCGCTTTTACCCTGAACCACGCTCCCAAGTGGCAGGTGCGTACTATTGTCTACGGTGGCACTTGAATCCTTGATGTAGGATTGAGTTTTGAGCTTTTAGCTGTCCCTCCCTTGTCTGAGCTGGCTAAGGGAACCAGGCCCGCAATTGAGCTGTTTCAACGTAGTTAGGGTGAGCATGGGATACCTTTGTATCGCCGCTAGAACTTGATGGATGGAAATAGAATTGTCGAGTGAAACTTGTTCGGACAGTAGTTACAGTGTTACAGTCATATCGTGATACCTATGTACATACTGTTAGTTAGGATACATATATGAGTATCCTAAATAAACGGAAATTACCCAATGATAGATACATTGTGAATCTCATGAAAGGACCTACGACTACAACACAAATATTTTAAAATGAAATGTTCCGTTTCAAGCACGTAATTCACATTCGATTTGTAGTTTACACAACACTTTACAAAAAACAACTTTCAACCTTGTAAGAGTTCATTTATGTGTTATTTGCCCCGATTTATTTGTTATTTACTTAGTCTAAAAGTCAAAATATTTATATTTACGTAAAGTATTCTACAGGCTAGTAGAGTCAAACCGTGAAAAGTCTGCAGCGATTTTGATAGCCCACGCAGTGCAAGTGTCATTTTAAACGTCAAACTTCTATGAAATTATGACGTATAAATAACACTTACACAGCGTGGGCTATCAAATCCGCTGCAGACTTTTCTTGGTGCGACTCTATACCTAAAGTACAGAGCGAATGTCAACAAAAAGATTATGCTTTGGTCTCCGGTTGACGCAAAACGCTTCATGCAGTATCACGTCCTATTTAGGTATTAAAGCCTACTCGTATCTTCGCATGCAATGTGACGCTGTACAAAACGAACGGTGTCGACCGGGCACAAATGCCTTGTTTAAATCCCTATGTACATCGAACGAGAGCGTTTAATTAATTACTTCCATACCATTTATTATTCAGGTTACATCTCGCTCTTATAAATCTCAGTTATTAGATCCCATTCACGAGAAAAATGCTGAATGCGAGCAAACAAAACTAATTGGGTGATAATCTCCTTTGTGTCTGCCACTGAAGTCCGTGAATAGCTGGGAAATGCGGATAAGACTTTATTCTCTCTTCTTTTCTTAGAATATGAGTTATCTAGTCATTGCGAATGAAATGGGAGAATATATTTTTATACTCATTCTTTTATAAACTTAATTCAGGATTTTAACTTTGTTGTGAGTAGAGGGGTTGTTACTCTCTCGGGATGTTGACTCACGTACAACTTTAACTTTGTTTAGTTAAATTCAATAATATCATGGAATGTTTTAATGATCATAAATAGAAATTCAATTGTTTTCCATGCATTTCGCATGCTAGCTACTACCTACAAATCCTAGCTACAATGTAGGTAATATTCTGATTTAAGAAGATTTTGATTAGTAAATGTTTTCTTTGAAGCCGTTTTGGATTGGATCGACTGACATTCAAAAGTTATTGCTCTTTTAAAATATTATTGCTCTCCCCACAATCGTTGGATGGGATCTATATCTGAATCCCTAAAGTTTGTCATAATGATCAGTTGTCCTAACACTAAAAACCCTAATTTTGGTTTCCCTAATTATTGATTACTTATCCTAATATTATTAAGCATATTTTCTTTTTTGCGAGGGTCGCAGTTCTAACCCTAACCTAACCCAATTTTGTGGCAGCAAGTTCTAAAACCTAACCATTTTTCAGAACCTCACATTATGGAAAATAATCGTTATGTCAATTGATTGTCAGGGCATGTGCCCATTAGGACAAACCAGTTAAGGCAAGTGACTTTAGGACAAACGTTGTTAAGGATTCAGAATGACACCCGTTGGATGTGGGGTTTCTTTTAAGGAACTTAAACTATAATATTTTTTTTTATAACAATAGTCCCATTTACCATAACTATTTAAGGCATCTTGGATTTCACAGCCAACTGAATTCTTTCACTCTTTATATTGCCCCATTATTTACTTACTTCTGTAAGTTTTAAGTTTTTTTTATTTATTTTTTTATTTACTCAATAAAAAATTACACAGTAATCCATTACACATATTTTTTCGCCAAACTGCATGACAGTTTGTTGGCGAACGGTAGCACTCAACAATCTTCCTTAATCTACTGCGTAAGGTATAAGTAGGTACTATCAGCAATACACTTAGGTAGGTACATACTCGTACCTACTTAAGGTTTTTTACTTAAAATTTAAACGTTCTTTAGCTTCTACCTTGTTTCTCTGGAATATCAAATAAAGTATAATAGGTAATTACTTAAAGTAATTTTCGGTAAGCGACGTTAAGTTAAATACGTTACCTGCGGATATTTAGGAGGGTGTTTAACAGTAAAATTGCCTCTTAAACGGATTAAACTTGACGTATTATGACGGAGAACGGAAGCTTTACGGGGATTAAGCTCCTTTCAAGTGTTACGTGGGCCAAAAACTGGCTGTTACTATTTAATACAGGCAAAACACGTTTGAATCTACATACCTATGTGTAGTAGATAAGACTAAATATCATACATAAGACTTCGGGCATCACATGCAGGAACTATCAAAAGATTCGCGTTTCACCTGCGATCTTTGTGGCAGAAAATGTCGTGCTGCGATTGGACTTTACAGCCATAGAAAAAGGTGTGACGCACCTCCAATCTCTGACGGCGCACATACCTCTTCTTCTTAATAAACTATCGCTGCAACAATCATCTGCCAAGATGCTGTGGCCAATGATGTGTACCTATGTGATCGCAGTTTGCCTGTTTAAGAGGTAAGTATTCTGATTTTAAAATCTGTTACGGTAATATCATCGATAGGTATGATAATAATGATTGATGTGATGTGCGCGAAACACACCGCGGTTGGTGTCATTAGGAATCTCACTCCAGCTTAGTGGTACGCCCGATATGAGTACCTACATCTCACAGTAGTGAATGATCCTGCCCATAAAGTTACAATCCTATTGTGTCCTATTAGTTTTTCTCCAGTCTTTTATACCTTTCTTTTTAGGGTTCCGTACCCAAAGGGAAAAATGGGACCCTATTACCAGCTATTACTAAGACTCCACTGTCCGTCTGTCTGTTGAAAATTTCACAGATGATGTATTTCTGTTGCCGCTATAACAACAAATACTAAAAAGTACGGCACCCTCGGTGTGCGAGTCCGACTCGCACTTGTTCAGTTTTTTTTTTAAATATATATCAAACCAGGAAGGTGCTTAATTCGTCGAGATAGTTTCCATTGTTTGAGAAATTTACCGCAACCCGCACATCACTAAATACAATGTACCTAGTAGGAAAGCAAATCTTTCATACATATTAAGGTACCAATTGCATTTTCCTTGCACAATATTTAATTACACCATCCAAGCGGCTTACAAAATCCAATACCGCAACACCTGATCCCCACCGTCTTACCGCAACTCAACACTGGCAGCTATCCATTAATACAAGGTCTTAAGTACAAGGCTAGGTAATATTTTGCTCGAGAAAGTGATAAATGATGTACAATATAAAAACTTCGCGTTTTGAACACATATTAACTCACATTTATAGACGGGTCTATCGCGATCACCACGACCACGACCAGTGAAACCTGTGTCGAAACGTCGATAAATAAAGGTAATAATAAAATAAATGCGCGATAGACCCCGTCTATAAATTTGAGTTAATAAATGATGTACAATCGAACAAACTGATATTTGTGATCCACTATAGAATGTATTCACAGTAAGTGTGTTGATAATGTTACTTTTTAAATCAATGTAATATTAATGATGTAAATGTGAGGTTTCACAGTGGGTCATGTGTTAAGATGTTAGATAGTAGACTCGTATTGGTAGTTCTGTTATGGACGGCGATGTCATGGTAAGGTGTCAAAGTTTCAGACGATTATCACCCTACAAGCTTCTTCACAATCACCTAAGAATCGTAACCGATAGGAATTCACGACACATACGCTATTCTCAAACTGTAGCTCTGCGGTCTCAGATTTACTCCGTCTGCGGATTACGAGTGCCTTCTAATTCTTCCCCTCACCTATAAGACTTCCCTCGAACTATGAATGCCATCATCAGCCGCGATTATCATATTTCACTACCCACCAACTACATCTTACACTCAAAGAACTCAAAATTAGTCAAAATCCAACCTTGAAACCAGGTAACAAGGAACATTGTGGATTTGATAGGCTATAAGTTCGTCACCTTAGCCCTCGTCTAATCCACCCTCGGAGGTTTGTCTCATACACGTCAGTATTTGCTGAAAGTATTACGACGGTGAAGTGCTTCTGTTTCCATTGCCAGGGTAAATGAAGCTTTTATATTAATATTTCGGATTTTCTTAAGGACATGGAAAATTTCATTAGGGTTTTTTGAGTAAAGTTGCGTTCACGACCTAACATTGGTTAAAAGTGATGCGAAAAATGGCTAGTTGTATTGTAGCCCTAATGGTTTTCGAGAAACTTTCATGCTAAAGCTAGAATTTGAGTAGGATTAAAGTAAAAGTTCAATTTACAAGGAAAATGAAAATGTTTATTCTTTTAAGTTAAAAATGCACTATTAATGTCAAAAACAACCACCGGTTCTAACACTTCTAACCTACAGTATATTCGACAGCAAGTATATACCTAAGCATACGATCTGACTGACTAAAGTGGTATACCTACTTAAACAACTAGGTTGCACGTTTACTACATCGATGTTGATTACCTAAAACTGCTGTTTTGAAGAATATCATCCTTCTAAAAAAGTGCGAGATCGTGCATCGAAGTTTAATGCGAAACCAAACCGGTATAATGGAAACGCAGGTATTGCAAGTGACTTCCGATGTTTTCAACGGCACGGCGCATTGTTGGCGCGTTGAGAGCCAGATTTAATGTTCGACGTACTGATTTATGCGTCTACTATTGAGGCATTTACCCTACGCCTGCTTTGGCAACCGCTTAGGAATGGCGAATGATGAAGTATGTGGATGGTAAAGATAGGCATCAGACTGCTTACTAAATATTGTTGTCACTCTCTTCTTCTTCTTCTTTTATCTTCTCAGTTCTACGGTTCACTTCTATTTTCTCAGTTCTACGGTTCAAACGACAAAATGGGTAATTATATTATAATTACATTTTCCCCGCAAAACCAGACAAGTATTCTACCATATAATCTTCTTTCAAGTTAATAATACTCCCATATCCATTTCGTGTAATCCGTTATTACATTACACGCTTATAATAGATGTCGAAGGTGTAAAGAACCTTCTTCGAGGGGCGGTTATCTGATCTTACCGCCTTAATGAAATAGGGGCAGTTTTAAGCAGAATGTTGAGACACCGATATTGTGTTTTGCGGCAAAACTTTGTACAAAAGATACGTGGGGTGTCTATTTAATCAGACTTTGCTAACAATCACTCAACGGGGTGAATAGAGGGTTACATTAATTAATTCTTACCTTGCTCTTCCCGGTATTTTTTATATAATTTTAAAATTTATTAACGTTCGAAAATATAGAGCAGAGAGATAGTTACATTATCAGGTGTTAAAATATTCCAACAAAAATCAGTCAAATATGAATTGCACTTTGTTGTATTTCCTGAAAAAATGTGCCAATAAAGCATTTTCAAGTCGGTTAAACTGCCTACACAATTGCTGTAATACAAAGAATCTGGGCCATTACAGCGCCTGATGAAATTGTCACCGCAACATGAACTGAACGCCCGGGAACGGAATGCAGGTAATGCTGCCTCCGGGTCTAGCTCGTTGAGCCACATCTCTGTATTACGCATGTCTGAGATCGCTACTGACATATTCTCGCTGCCTACCTTGCATTGCATTGAATATTCTCCACATGAAATTTTGCAATTCAGAAGATTATACCTTATAGAAAAAAATGTGCTCTCGAGTTTGACAGATGAAGAAGCTGGCGTGTACGGTGCCACGTTTTGTGGCAACTAAACTGTTAAACGTCGACTTTTGACAGTCGCATAATGACATCACAACAAAATAGTAGCGGATGAAACACACTAAGGACCACTTGCACTATTCACTAACCCGGGGTTAACCGGTTAAACATGGAGTTACCATGGTTACCAGTATAATTTGACACTGTGTTAACAGTTTAATCGCTTAACGCATTCACTGCCTAGGAACAAACTTGTATGACGGTGAACGCACATGTGCGTTGGGGGCAGTGAATGTGTTAACCCCGGGTTAGTGGGATGGTGCAAGTGGCGCTAAAAGTATCTGACACCCTGCAATACTTTTTCTAAATTGAGATATATCTATAATTATATCTATCGTTCGCTTGCAAAAGTCACAATCGAATTGTTCAATATACAGGGATACGTATCTTTTTGTTAAGCTATTACATAATGATCCGCTACTTTTGAATCTTTTGACGCTGTTTGTAAAAAATTCAAAGTACGAATCATGTCTTAGAAGTTATACCTACATCTCAAAAAATCGAGGAATCTTTCTTTGATTAAAGTATACCATAGCTGTAAAGAGAAATGAAACCAGCCACAATCCAGTGCAAAGAAGTTTAAATAATTCCTGGTTATTCAGTTACTGGCCTGGTTCGAGCAAGCCGGTAATTCAATTACAACTTCTTGCTACAGTCGCGTGCAAAAGTTTTACTAGAATGATTAGGTATTCATTTAAAATATGTGACTAACCCCATAAATTTTAATTAAATTGTACAACTTGGTGAGGTAATGTGTAAATGCAGAAATAACAATGAATTAGTTATTCGTCTAGCCATTCATTCGCTCGAGCGAGTTAGATTTCGATGCTTGACAATCCTAAAACTGTAACCAATTTGAACGTACACTGACATCAAAATTATATCTGAATGTCATTTGTTATCGTGGATCTCGCTCGGGCCAATACATGTACGGATAAGTACGAGCGAAATGCACGATGTGTGAATAACATCATTTAAATTCATCATTGGCCTGTTTGTTTTAACCACTTTATAGCAGTCGTTTCCAGCATGTACATGTGCGTTTTCTTAGTTAATTTTTTCTACTTCTCTTTGCGATTGTAGGCTTCTTGCTCCAAGAAAAAGAGCACAAAAAGCGAACTATACGGGCTTCATAAGTTATCGACACCGACTACACGAGTTATACCGCTGTAATATACATTAAGCCGCGCACACACGACGCACTTGCGAATAGTTCAAAAATTGAAATTATATTATGCGTATTCAGGGTTAATAAATCAGTGAAATACTATTTAATGCGTAGGTTAACATTGTTATAGTCGTTGTATTGGTCTGTTGGACCTTACGTTATAAAATAAATTGGGATCCATGGTTTTACCCCCTTGTTCATAAAACTTTATGAACCTTAATAAGTTAATTTCTATTTTATCTCTTTCTTACAAATACAGAAGTCAAAATTACAGATGAAGACAAACGATTAATAGCTAATTAAGGCTTGTAGCGCGTTTATGAATAACGCAATTAAAGTTTAGGTATCAAGTCAAGTAAATAAATTGACTTCAGTCTAGAGACTCCCCTGCTGTCCTAGCCAATCGAAAACTTATAGAAAATGCAAACTGAAACTTAAATATTGTATAGAAATGACCTCGTGACTTCCTTGAAGCTGTCATCCCGGTGCATTTTGAATATTCGATTGGCGTTTGCCTCTAAACGATTGTCATGTAAACACATAATTTGTACATTTTCGGGTATTAACCAACCAAATACAAAACCACCTGGATCCGTCACTGAACGACCTGACTTTAATCTACATTATTTGATCATGTAATGTTTTCATCTATCTATAGCCATTAGAGGGTGGATTTTGTTTACTCTTTTTTAGATATTTAAAGATACAGAGTATAGGCCCCCAGGCGTGTATGTACGCGGCTTTATACCGCTAAGCCGCTGGCCGCCATCGCAGCTTTCAGCTGTATTACACCCGTTTATAGCCCTTCACAACGCTTTTATGACTCCGAGGAATCGGCGTTTAATTCATTTCCAATACGCTCCTTTATGAGACTTTCAATTTTGAAACCGGTCTTAACTATATTGAGTTCTGTATGGGTTGATTAAGGAATAAAGATTTATAATGTTCCATTCGTAGTTGTGTGTGTATCTGAAGTATACATTCAAGAGCAATGAATATTCCTTTAAAAAAATCGTATTATTTCCTTAGTAATTTCATGCGATAATATCTTCTAGTGACTATTAGAACTGACTATTAGTCTAAAAAAATATTACCGCGACCTTGTCGAAGTTAACACTTTGAAATAAAATTCAAGAATTACGTTTTTGTTATTTTTAAGTTTATTTTTATTTTAAGGTATTGATTTTTTTTTGTTAGCATCATGGAAAGTTGCCTTTTGTAATCAAATACATGTATAAGTACTTATCTATACCCGCACACAATCTTTTGGAAATACATATAAAAAAATCCTCACTTTTTTTCCAGAAATTACCTACTTAAGGCTTGGCCACATACAGAGCGCGACGCAGCGCCGCGTCCACGCCGCGCGACCGCGGCACATGCTAACAGGTTACCGACGTCAAACAGACTGCGTCCCGCCGGTATCACGCCCCGCTTCTGTCGCGCCCCGCGCCGCGCGGCCCATTGCGTCCGCGCGGCGCGTGCGCAGCGCTGCGCCGAGCGAACGCGGCGGCCCGCCGCGTCGCGCAAGGTCACGTCAGTAGGATCGGACGTAGGCAGCGAGCGGTGCGCCACGTTCCCGCGCGGCCGCGCCGCGTTCACGCGCGCCTTGAGGGCGTGTTGAGAGCGTGAGGCCGGCGCGATCGGCGCGCGCCCTGTTTGACCAGGCTTCGCGTCGGCATCACGCGGCGCGGACGCGGCGCTGCGTCGCGCTCTGTGTGTGGCCAAGCCTTTACTTTTCTATTAAAACTCATTCGTATCAACTTAGTCATCGATAGCACACATTGCCCTCGTTAACGAGCCATGTTACCCGTTCGCTTAAACCATTAAGAAATTTTTCAAATAACTTAATAAGCTATTCGTTTGTTCCACCACGGACCAAGGGTTCCATAAATAATATGTCAGGGGTTCCATAAAGCTACCTGTTGTTCGTGCTTGCGTGACGGAAACTGGCTCTGGTTTATTCTGGATTTGCCGTTAATCTTGTTGCTTGGAAGTTCCTGAAATTAGTCGAGAAACTTGTGTTAACTTGTGATGAGAAACGTGTTTACACGTTATTAAAGAGTTACACCGTGTATTAATTATGAGGATGCCCTGAGGAATCTGAGGATCGGATTGACATGATGATCTTATTTTGTTCTTGCAAAATAAATTACACATCTCCAAGAAAAGTAGGTACACCTGATAGGTACACCTGGTATCTTATAAAACTGGATAAGTATTATTCGAAATCTAAAACGTAATTAAGTGATCATAATCATATTATCAGTGTAAAGATAAGTTCATATCACCTTATGAATATTGCTAAAACAGATGTTTTTAATAAGGTAGCCGTCTAATAAAAATATGCTTTGTCATAAAAACGATGGGTCATGAGATTGTGACACACAATAGCTTCAACAAACCCTTTGTTAAGCAACCATCGGACCCAAAAGGAACAAAGCCTTTTCCTGTGTCACGCCACTACATTTTTCATTGAAATTTACAGTTTTACAGCATAGGGGTCATTCGGTTACCGTTATAAAAGAGGAACGATGCACTCAAGAAGTAATAGGGCGTGTTTACGCTGAAACTAATGAATCTTAAGACCATTTAAAATTGAGTTACAGAAGTAAACACAATTAAGACGCGCTACAATGTTATAGCGAAGTTTGATTTACTTACAATGAGATCATTTACAGAATAAACTGAATTTTGCTTACATATAAACAGATACACAGAGAACATTTTAACTTTATCAGCGTTTGAGTGAAGTATTTACGAGTAGGTTAAGGTTCATTCTAAATATTTGGATTATACGCAGCTTGGTTAAATGTAAACTAAGAACCTAAGTAAGTATTTAATTTAATTTGGTAAGTAAATAATGAATAATTATAGTGGGATTTGTTTGTGGGAAATGTGCTTAACTCAACATGCATTAACAATGATTAAATTATTTCCAGTCGCAGACCTAATTCCAAATGAAAGTCGCAGATGCTATGGTTTTTTCCCCGTGATTATGAGGGTTGGTTCAAAGGATATGGCGGCCATGATGACATAATCTGCGGAACAATTTCACGCCGTCTATCGTATCGTGCTGGGCCGTGGGCGTGTTTTAATTGTTTTTGAACATCTGGCTATGAATATGCAGTATAAAGGAGGTTGAGATGAGCTATCAAAACTATAGTAATTAATAGTTATCCTTCTTTTAAGACAATTTTGAGTTCTTTATTTTGCTGAATTTAATCTGATTACTATTTTAGCTTGGTTTAAATGATTACTTTTTTATTTCTTGCTGCTTACTGTTTTTTTCTGATAAAGTACCTATTGTATAAACTTGTTTTGTAATTTATAATATTAGAAGTAAAAACTTGAACAATTAATTTTAATTCCGAGTCTTCCAGAAAAGAAGGACCCGAGGAGATTTATTGAAAGAAAAATAAAGTGCACATGTTTATGGACTACTTGTCTGATTGTTGTGTCATGTGTCTGCTGACAAACTTATTGCTCAAGAAGAGATTGCATGATTTAACATAAAAATACCTATACAATTATAGCTTTACACCAAAAATACTGTATTCGCACAAGACCCTTTGAAGTATCGTAAAAGACTTCTAAACGCTCTAACGACTCATCGAAAAACTCGAACAAAACGCAATCGACGCCCTCACAGCGGCGGAATTTATTCCGCAACTTCGAAACTCAATTTCATGCGATAATCACTTCTAATTGTGCTCCGCCGAAGGGCGAAATTTGCATAATTCGCGCGCCTGACCCGCGGGAACGTTTTATGACATCTGCATAAATAAATATAAATGCCGGCAAACGAGACGCCTTTGATATAGAATCACTATTGGGTTTGGAAGTTACCTCATACTTTGAGGTAGATTCTGTGGCAGACTTCCGATATGGAAAAGTTTCGCTGTCAGTTTATGATCTAGTTTACGTTCGGAGGATAGTTCGCTACTTCCTCAGAGTTACGATATGTGAGGACTGTAACAATAACAAGTTTTAAAATACCTAGGTGTCGGATTTTTATGTTTTGGCAGTAAATGATAAATGTTTAATACATGTGGGTGCACGAATATAAAGGTATACTATCTGTAACTTAGACCAGACCCCAGGACGCATCTTCGGACGTGGTCGTACCTCAAGATCCTTTCTACAACATTCGCCGATGGTTCTCCGAGAATTGTGCCTGCTACGCCTGCTACTACCAAAGTTTAAAACTCCGTGAGGCGTGTTGATGACCTTGGATCTCATGCAAATTTCCCCTTTACAACCGCGTAGGCGTAACATCTGAAATAATTAAAAAAACTTTGAAACAATATGTTTTGAGACTCCCTTTGAGACATATTAAATATATTAAAAACGGGTCACTCACGTATTTTAAGTCGAAAAACGCTCGACATGTTTCACTCCGTATCGAGTGTCCCTTTGAGAACAGTTCAAAGTAGACAGCCGTAATTATTCATGTCTACATATTCATTCCAAGCGACACCCATATTGCTTGCATAACAGAAACATGCCTCACAATGTACGTTTCCCGCCCTAGTTCCACATTAACACGCTGCAGAATAATTTTCTTTTAAATATAAATGGGCGCCCGCGGCATCTGGCGACAAAGTAAACAGACTATTGTGCGAGTATTAAGATGCACAAAAAAGCGGGAGAAAAGGCTGTATTGCAAATCGCGGGGTTTGAACAAAGGAGCCCTCTTATTTGCGGTGTGCGCTATCGCTCCATCGGCCTTCTGTTAGAACTTTTAATAGGGACATCGGTTTTGACCTATTTTATACTATTGTTTTTAAATATATTATTAATTCGTCAGTGACTGTCTAAAGAACTAACTCAGGTAATCTCAAGTAGCGCCCACACTCTTAGCTAGCTTTAAGTACCTTTTAAAATTATGGGGACTACCAAATTAGAATTGGTTTTAAAATAAATGTGAGTTTACATAATATCAACGGACAATTTTCCAGAAAATGCATTCACAGAGCACAAGTAAGAAAAACTCTCCAGAACTGTAATTACCTTCTACATCTAAATCAGCTCACATCCAAAAGCAAACGTTTTCTTTGCTATATTTACCTACTTCTTTTTGTTTTATCGCGTTGGTATATTATGATATATGCATTTTTGCTACGTTTTTGTTTGCCGATGG
The DNA here is from genome assembly GCF_910591565.1 of Cydia splendana. Lineage (NCBI taxonomy): Eukaryota > Metazoa > Arthropoda > Insecta > Lepidoptera > Tortricidae > Cydia > Cydia splendana. The sequence goes on from NC_085968.1 coordinate 5,634,971, forward strand.
AAAACGGCCTTATCAGTTAAACTGATTCTCTATTGCAAGTGTCTAATGCCTTGTCAAGTTCGGGAGTTGAGCCAAATCGGCGTCTGTTTGACGTCGGCATTAAAACAGCGAAATGTCAATATTTGCCGCTCTGGCCCTCTCGGCAAACTCTGACATTGTTGCACGACTGATTTGCGACGTTTAGATCACCTGCTTAGGCCGTGACGAGAGGGAGACCTCCCTTTTATATTTTGTCTATGGATGTCTTTGTTTTAAGACGTCTTGCCTTAATACCATAAACATGCCGCGCTGTAAGTTTATTCTCTACTTTGAGTTGTCGAAAAACAGAAAGTAATCGGGAAAAGTGTCGTATTGAAATTATATTTTACAATTAAAGAGAGAGTACTCTGCTCATGTACGCATTTCCTTAAATTTGCAAGCAAAATGAGTTGCAGTTATAAATGAGCTTCTTACGGTATTTATTCTCGACACTGTGATTTCTTCTGTAGAAACTGTTTGGTTAGATTACTTTGTAAAAAACCCGACGTTGTTATTTTCGTTTAAGTTTAATTCGATATTAAATCAAAGAGACGGATTATAAATACCTACAAAATACGATCCCACGTTTACCCAAAAACTATAATACACCAAAAACATGAACATTTACTCAATGTTACAGTAAAATATACTTTATTTATTATACCACCTTATGTAATAAATCTAAACTATTCGTATTATGTTCCCGCAACACACTGATTTGTATAAAAGGGCCCTATTTCACGTTGCCCATCACGGCTACACAGCGGGGCCGTATCAGCGACAAAAACACTTGTAAACAGAAAAATATGCAAATCCCTATCCACCATCTATCACAACCCTCTCTCGCGGGCCGAACACATTGGTTTTCTGTGGCTTTGTATAAATTTTTACTCAACTAACGTAGAAGGGAGGTTAGTATTTTTAATGTGAGTAGATATATTTATTCATCTTCCATTTTCTTTTCTCTTGATATTAAAAGTTCGGATCATTACTAGTCATTTTGGATCGTTAAAAGTATTCAACACAGTTAATTAAATCCGCGGTACAGTTTAATTGAATATAATTTCATTATAATGACCTGTTTTATTGCTCTTCTACGAGTAATTATCGGTAATTAAAAAAAAACCGTTTATTCTGCGGATATTTCAAGCCTTAGGAGCAATATCTCAACTTGTTATGTGACTTAGGTAACAATTCTGTAGCTATACAAGGCTCAGCACCAATTTCACCAAGTGACAGACAGACCCATCGTATTAGTAGGGAATATTCGTGCCATTAGTCACACTTCAGAAACAGGCCCTGAACAAAGCGACGCGGGACAAAGGTGCGATATTTTATTACCGAGATCTGACCACGGGGAGAAATGGGGCAATTTGTCTGCTTTTTGAGGATTGGCCTTTTCAATTGTTTGGTAAATAAGGCTTAAAAATACGTGTATCCAAATATTCATATTTATTAAAAACAAAACAAATTCTGTATGTTTGTTTTGGAGGTATAAGTGGCTCAAAAACTTTTTTAGTACGATTTAAGTTTAAACAATATAAAACCCTGCCCCAGCTACACTTAGTGACTTGAAACATGCGATAGTAAAAGAATGAACTATAAGAAAGTTAATAAACAGCATGTCCAATCGTCTGGAAGCTGTAAGAAGGCCCCCCCTGGAGGCAATACGAAGTATTAATTTGGGTTTAAAGTTCGTTTTTGTGTGGTATGTGAAGTAGAGTTAAACCAAGATGTCTGCGACGATTATGATAGCACACGCAGTGCAAGTGTTATTTATAGCACCTAGTAGTATGAAGTAGGTGTTTTAGCGCCGTCTACTACATTATTATTAAATATTGCACATCTAATCGCCTGACATATCCATGGTCCACTGATTTCAGACTCAGAGTTCGGTTTTCAGACAAAGAGGCGCCGAAGCAGTGATGCGGAAGGCCGTGAAATATTACAGGGCATTTAGACAGATAAGTCCGTGAGAACGTTTCGGGACGGGATTTGATGCCAGGTCAAGTTAGCGGTCAGTGAGTTTAAAGTTAGAGTGAGTTTCAGCAGATTAAACAATGCCTTAAAATTGTAGCGTAATGTGTCTTGATTTCTAATAAAAGCAAACTGAAAAATCGATCATACTTTTAGGAACAAAAACTTGACTTTCAGGTGTGTAAAAACCCCTAGGGGATGTAGGTAGCTGGTATCATCCGGTTTGTAAATAAATAAATACACAAAAAAAAACAAATAAATAAATAAATAGGACATTATTGCACAAATTGACTGTCCCACAGTAAGCTCGATAAGGCTTTTGTTGTGGGTACTAAAACAACGATATATAAATATTTATATACATAGAAAACACCCATGACTCAGGAACAAATCACACGAATTAATGCCCTTACCAGCATTTGAACCAATTACTTTGATATTACACATACACAAATTGCTTCAATAACATATTCTATTATCTAACCCCGTCTATTAACTCCTTTTTAAAACGGTAGGTACCTACATCGCTATCAAACACCCTATCTTGTTACATTTGCGATTCTCTATAATAATTGGCGGTTGGCACGCCACCGTTTGTTGCCGCTGTCTTTTGCTTGAAACAATTAGACATTGCGGATCTATTTTTGCTCCGGCTAATTGGACTTCGTTTGATGTCTGAATACAGAGAAAGGGGAGCTTTTTGACAATTTTATAAGCGGTTTTATGGAGTGAGGTCGACGTAATGTTTCTCAACCATCAAGAAACTGAGTATTTATGTTTATAAATATAAGTAACATTGTTAACGAGTATTTTGTATTACTTTCTCTTAAACTAGTATTATAGTAATCAATTACTCATTTGTAATTTTCATTTAATTCGTAGTGTCTACCTTATTGGATTTACGCACATAATAATGACAATACAATGTATATTGGTGCGAGCATTACACGCTGAGAGTAATATCAATAATTTTACAGTTCGATTGCCACTTCTGATTGCCTGTGTAATTTCTAAGGTTTTGTAGGACACCTCCACACCTGCGGCACCTGCCGCGATAGCAGAGGACGCTGGTTCGATTCCAGCCTGGGGCACTGGAGGCCTTGGTCACTTTTTCTTAGTATATGACATTTATTTCAGTTTTGTAGGAGGCCTACGCAAAATCCGTAGCGTGCTACGATATCGTAATCTAAGGTCTACGCCTAGTTTAGCCTTTTTTCCTTGAGGTTTAATAACAGGTTATGAATTTGATCTAGATTTGTTATGGATATGCTGTCAGCAGTGGCATTCCTTCAACCAGAAATCCTACTTTCTTCTATTCATTCATTAGCTGCCACCGATCTAACAAAAAAAAAACTTTTCTACAATGTCGCAAGTCCCGGAACGCTTTAACGCAAGCTTGAAATTTATACTTTATAGTTACAGGCTTTTTTTAAATAAAAAGACTAATTCAAAAGAATTGTTACTGTTACTAACAAATGTAGGTACAACTCTGAAAGATTACGAAATTAAATCTATAGTTGTCTCTGACTACTATCTACACCACATGACAAACAAATACCCGTTATCAACACAATAATGTTACTTACACGACTGAAATCCTTTTACCAACACTATTCTTCAATCAAAGATAATAGCACTTTCAACGATAAAATACACCTTACCCGTTACTGAACCTTGTAATTTAATTTCTGATAGGTAATAATTTCATAAGACAATTCTTGAAATAGACGGTGATACTGCCGCCGAAGCTAGAAGGCCGTTTATCAATCGAAATCGAACTTGTAAAATTTTATAACATCATGTATCGAGAGCGTTCGTCTCACACGTACATATTTATTATTCACATAAATAAATAAATAATATTCGTATGGTTTTGAGTTAGTTGTTAGTAGTGTTATTCTTGATAAATATCTTCCTTAACTTTTAGACAACTAGAACCTAAGTATTAGTATAACTCATTTATTGATAAAACATAAATTTGAATAATATAATAAAACCATTACCTATTTATTTCTAATATAAAGACAAAAAAAAAAGTGAAACGTGAGTATTTGAAGTTAAGGGTAGATTTTTGTTGATTGGTTTTCTTTTAACTAGCGAATGCTCGTTTGTGCTCGTGATACGAATAGGATTAGCCCTGAAGGGGATTTGCCGTGTGGTTAGTGTCAATACCACGAGTGCAAATGCCTTTATTACGGCTATTTACAAAACTGAAGGCTGTATTATGAGAACTGCAAAAAACAAAAGGTACTAACGCAAAACGTTGCTATTCGATTTCGAACTTAAGCATAGTCTGTGGTAAGAAGCGACTCGGAGCAAAGGCACTTATTGTGCTTTTTAAGTATTTCTTGCAAAGAAAAGCAGAAAATGATGTGTGGTTAATGTCAAATTGTGTGTTACGTTTAAAGCGTGGATATAAATTGTGCGAATTTATTTCGTTCTGGAAATTAATGTTTTGTTGCCTATTCTTTCAAGACGGGTAAGTAAGGGAGGCGAATATTAAATTTACTGTAGGTATTTATGGCTTATGTTATGTGAGGTGCCTTTAGGTCTTTACAAAGAACAAGTGACCAGAGGATAGAAGACATAGCTTTCCTTAATATCTATCTATCTATCTTCTATACATACATATAATAAAGCTGAAGAGGGTCGAAAGTCTGTACATGGAAGATAATTGAAAAAAAGTTGGCTGGGGATACTTAGAATTGATAACAGAACACGTTCCAACAGTTTTTAGAATTTTTGTCTGTTTGTCTGTTTATCTGTTTATCTGTTTGTCTGTTTATTTGAACGCGCATCACGTGAAAACGGCTGAACCGATTTTGATGAAAACTGTACTAATCTGTCGAGTAAATCCCCGGCCAGGTTATAGGCTATAAAAATTCAACCCCTAAAAGGGGGGGTAGCCACAACACTCGATTGACTTAAGTTTGCCCCTGAATCGTATGGTGCTACTTAGGAAGGACGGGCAAACTTTTTTCAAATTTGTGCTAACACTATAGAGTACCCTGGTAAACTAACAGTTGGCGCTGAATTTAATACGATGTGACATAAATAAGCCACCGAGGAAGACCCCTCTTCTAAAATTTCAATCAGTCGTACGGATATCAACAAATTTAATTGAATAATTGTGTTGATTTAATAATACAACAAAATTAAACGACAATAAATTAATTGCCCCTCATTGCACAGTGCCGTCTTTTGGGGAGCTGAGTAAACATTAAGTAACCAAGAAAAATAAAAATGGGTTTACATAGTTACGTAGTGGTAAAATTAACACACATATCAACACGCGTATAATTGCATAAAATTATTTAAAATTATTTATTTTCTCCGTCATGAATTATACCTAATCGTAATTATATCGCATCCATATCAAATCCATATTCATACGTATCGCCTCCTTAAGCACTTAATAATGGCCACGAAGGTGGGTACTTTGAAAAAAAAAAACATTGACCTCTGTCATTTGCAGTGCCGGATTAACCCTTTTAAGCAAAATAAGCACTTGCTTAGGGCACCATGTCTAGGGGGCACCAAAAATTGTCGAAAAATTGTCGCGCTCGCTTCGCTCGCGTTTTCAATAACTTTCTAAGGTATGATAAAAGTGACATTCGGGTGGCGATTGCAGCAGCATTAGGTACTCTGTTGCAACGTTAATGCTACGGCACTGTAAATTTTCGTGATAAAATTATGTGACTGATTTCCATACTAAAAGTAAAAATGTACAACTGTCTATCAAAATGCGTTTTTTTATATCGAAAAATTTTCGCGCTCGCTTCGCTCGCGGTTTCAATAACTTTCTAACGCTACGTCTTACGTAGGCGAACAACGCGCGAACGCGGCGCGGCGCGGCGCGGCGCGGCTAAATCAATCCTTTGATGCCCATAGAAGTGTCCTACGTAAGCGATCTCGTTGCGAACGCGGCGCGGCGCGATTTGCACGCGAATGTCGGGCGGCGAGGCGCGGCGCGGCGCGGCGCGGCGCGGCGGCGGCGCGGCGAGACGCGGCACGGAAAAAACAAACCGTTGTTGCATATGGAAGTGTCCTAGGTGAGCGATTTTGACGCGATGGCGAAGCGGCGCGGCGGCGGCGCGGCGCGGCGCGGAACGGGCGCGATCAATCCATTTGATTTTTAGACGCGAATATGACGCGGCTAGAGGCGTTGCGTATATAGAATTACCGGCTATGATTTGATTAGTCGACTCCCGTTTGATTTCTTTATAGGTTTTCCTGTAATCTATAGGCACAAAACTAAAAAATATTCAAATTCGCGGAAATTGGCATAAAAGACTTAACTCCAGTAGCGTCTATGGCACTTACGACTATTCTGAGTTCGCTGTAATAAAGATTCGGCAAAGTAATTTATGTCATTATTTTAATTTTTTTAAGCTAATTGCGAAGTTACAGCTCACAGAAAAGAGCAACTACTTTGGTTTTTAACCGCCTTAAAAAAAGGAGGTTCTCAGTTTGACCGGTATGTATTTATGTATAAATAAATAATAAATAAATAAATATTATAGGGACATTCTTACACAAATTGACTAAGTCCCACGGTAAGCTCAAGAAAGCTTGTGTTGTGGGTACTCAGACAACGATATATATAATATATAAATACTTAAATACATAGAAACAACCATGACTCAGGAACAAATATCTGTATCAATGTATCATCATACAAATAAATGCCCTTACCAGGATTCGAACCCGGGACCATCGGCTTCATAGGCAGGGTCACTACCCACTAGGCCAGACCGGTCGTCTAGATGTATGTATGTTTGTCCGTGATTTTGATGCGGTTTTCAGTGGGATTGAGAGTGCGAGTGCGAGTGCGAGTGGGAGAGGGAGTGGGTCCCTGTATTACGTGCGCGCAGCAAGATCAATCGATCGTCATAATGAGACAAAAATAAATAAAACGAAATAAAAAAGTAAAAATATAAATAAATCAATTAAAAAAAACAAACATAAAAGCAAAATAACTTAATATAATTTCTTTAAAAAAACCGGCCAATTGCGAGTCAGACTCGCGTTTCTAGGGTTCCGTACATAATTCCGACTCCCGCTTGACTTCACATTTCTAATAGGTTTTCCTGTCATCTATAGGTAAAGAACTATTTTGTATATTTTTTTTCAAAATTTTAGACCCAGTAGTTTTGGAGATAAATGGTCATTTTTTGGCTATTTTCTTAAATAACTTCGAACCTATGCATTTTAAAATTATAAAAAAAACATGTCCATCTTTAAGTTACTAATGTACATATGTGTACCAAATTTCAACTTAATTGGTCCAGTAGTTTCCGAGAAAATAGGCTGTGACAGACGGACAGACAGACAGACGCACGAGTGATCCTATAAGGAGTATAAGGGTTCCGTTGTTTCCTTTTGAGGTCCTTCCAACCCACTGAAAAGCACAAAATATTTTTTTATATACCAGACCCCACCCCTATCCTTGTCCAGTCCCTATCCCGTCGTAAAGCCAATTTCTGCCAAAACGTAATTAATCCATACTATCCATACTATATTAATACTAATATTATAAATATATATAATACTGATTTAAACTTTCACGATTATTAAACATTATCAAACTGCACAACGGGACTTAATTGCGTATTTAAGTTTTAAGATTTACCTCCGACGTTTCGAGGACGGCGTTGTCCCCGTGGTCTCGGAGAAGACTGGCTCAAGTTGACATCAACATCTTCTAGCCGCGCGAGTTTTTCGAACTACCCGCACTTGGTCTTGTTTATCAGTTTGAACGTTTTGCGCACTAGGGATGTCACTCTGTCGACACACAACACTAACGATATTCGATTTATCGACTGTCGATAAACTACGCGATTACGCTACTTAAATACGCGATTAAGTCCCGTTGTGCAGTTTGATAATATACAGGGTGAAATTTAATTCACTGGCCAAATTGAAACAACCGAAAGAACTCGAAAAAATATTAAACACGTGTTTTTTCTTTTAATACCGCTCAGTACATTTTTTTCGAAATAACTCATCATCAAGTTGTCCTAAAAACCTCGTACGTTATGGTGAACCGACAACTACCCACTACACCCGCTTCTCTCTTATCAGTTAAGGTCATTGACACCCCGCCCCTCCCGCTGTTTGCAATCGCGTCACCAATTATGAACCCTATTGCAGCGAGATTACCTACATAAGTTGCTAATTTTTCCTTTCATACTTTAACGGGCTTAGAACCGTCAAAATGCAAAGGCAACCCATTTTTAATCTAAAATGTTATTTCTGACTAATGATTATTAACAAAACGTCCGTGGCTTAAAAACAATGAGTAAAAACTAGGTCAGGAATCTTTACATTCAGGCGTATTTAAAAAATTTAGTCAACTTACGTACATTTGATTAAAAATCGACGCAATTAACGAAAGTCCCACGAGATGGTACTCTTGGATTCAATCCTTGTCTGCGAAGGCGTGGAACGGATTCCATTTCGTATAATCTTTGTGCACCACATATTACACTCACCACTTAATAAATAACGCCGTACCACTTCGTAATATTCCCGGTTCTAAAACATTTTTTTTAACCTTAGTACTCGCGCGATTATTATTTTAAGGCCAACCTTAAAATGACGAGTGACTAATCATTTATGCTTACTGTTATGTTTACCGCTAGCGCGGAATGGTTTAGTTTAGACTACCCTCGAAATTGATAAACTTGCCTACCATCGCCAACACTAACTGGGTGGACCCTATTGCAACGATTATAAGGTTTAGTGAAGGTCAGATAAGGGTTTTGCTGATGTTGTTGTTAAAACCTACTATTAGGTTTGTTTACATTTGTGGTAATAGGGTGACCACGACTCGTGGAAAATATTTAAAAATTGAAAAATGAAAAAAAAAAAAATGTACTCTTTTTTTCGCTAAATAGATTCCTTAAGTGTAACCTAGTGCCGGGAATGAATATGGCCAGTGATTTAAATTTCACCCTGTATATAATATTATAAAGGCGAAAGTGTGTCTGTCTGTCTGTTACCTCTTCACGCTTAAGCCGCTGAACCGATTTAGTTGAAATTTGGTATAGGGATAGTTTGAGTCCCGGGGAAGGACATAGGATAGTTTTTATGTCGGTAATCATCCCTGAAGAGAGTGCAAGGGGGGGTGGAATTGAAAGAGTTAATGAATTGCCTAATAATTGAAGCAAGCAATGCGCGAATTGAATCATTGCTATTAGAATTATCCAGGCGCCATACCTACTTTAGCTGCTGTCACTAATTCCACGCAGACGAAGTCGCGGGCAAAAGCTAGTAATATTATAAATGCGAAAGTGTGTCCGTCTGTCTGTCTGTCTGTCTGTCTGTTACCTCTTCACGCTTAAACCGCTGAACCGATTTTCATGAAATTTGGTATAGAGATAGTTTGAGTCCCGGGGAAGGACATAGGGTAGTTTTTATCCCAGAAATCCCTCTTTAAGGGGGTGAAAAAGGGGGTGGAAGTTTGTATGGGGAATCAACAACCTTTTCTTCAACAATTCTTCAACTTCTACTTCTCTAACTTCAACTTCTCCAACTCGAACTTTTCCAACCTTTTCAACGTCGTCAACTTCAACTTCTTCAACTTCTTCAACCTTTTCAACTTCAACTTTAACTTCTCCTACTTTAACTTCTCTAACTTCAACTTCTCCTACTTCTTTAACTTCTTCAACTTCATCAACTTCTCTAACTTCAACTTCTCCTACTTCTTCACGTCTTCAACTTTAACTTCTCCTACTTATTCAACTACTTCAACCTTTTTAACTTCAACTTCAACTTCTCCTACTTCTTCAACTATTTCAACCTTTTCAACTTCTTCAACTTCAACTTCTCCTACTTCAACTTCAACTTCTCCAACCTTTTCAACTTCTACTTCTCTAACTTCAACTTCTTCAACTTCAACTCCTACTTCTTCAACTCCTACTTCTTCAACTCGTCCTTCAACTTCTCTAACTTCATCTTCTCCAACTCGAACTTCTTCAACTTCTCCAACTTCTTCATTTTCTACTTCTATAACTTCAACATCTCCTACTTCTTGAACTTCAACTTCTCCAACCTTTTCAACTTCTTCAAGTTCTCCAACCTATTCAACTTCTTCAAGTTCTCCAACCTTTTCAACTTCTTCAAGTTCTCCAACCTTTTCAACTTCTTCAAGTTCTCCAACCTTTTCAACTTCTTCAAGTTCTCCAACCTTTTCAACTTCTTCAACTTCAACTTCTTCAAATTCGACTACTCCAACCTTTTCAACTTCAACTTCTCCAACTTCCTCAAATTCAACTCAACTTCTCCAACTCTAACTCTTCCACTTTTGCACCTTCTTCAACTTCTCCAACTTTTATTAACTTCTCCAACTTTTTCAACTTCCTCAATTTCTCCAACTTATTTATCTTCCTACTTCTTCAATTTATCCAACTCCTTCAAATTCTCCAACATCTCCTACTTCTTCAACTTCAACTTCTCCAACCTTTTCAACTTCTTCAAATTCAACTTTAACTTTTCTAACTCTAAACTTAGTCAACTTTTTCAACTTCTCAAACTTCTTCAACTTCTCCAACTTTAAATTGTCCAACTTCAACTTCTCAAACTTCAACTTCAACTTCTCCAACCTTTTCAATTTCTTCAACTTCTCTAACTTCAACTTCTATTTCTTCAACTTCAACTTCTTCAACTTCGACTTCTCCAACTTCTTTAACTTCAACTTCTTCAACTTCTTCCACTTCTTCAACTTCAACATCTCCTACTTCAACTTCAACTTCTCCAACCTTTCAACTTCTTCAAATTCTCCAACCTTTTCAACTTCTTCAACTTCAACTTCTTCAAATTCAACTTCAACTTCTCCAACTTCTTCAACTTCTCCAACTTCAACTTCTCCAACCTTTTTAATTTCTTCAACTTCTCTAACTTCAACTTCTCCTACTTCAGCTTCAACTTCGACTTCTCCAACTTCTTCTACTTCTACTTCTCCAACCTTTTCAATTTCTTCAACTTCTCTATCTTCAACTTCTACTTCTTCAACATCAACTTCTTCAACTTCGACTTCTCCAACTTCTTTAACTTCGACTTCTTCAACTTCAACTTCTCCCACTTCTTCAACTTCAACATCTACTTCTTCAAGTTATCCAACCTTTTCAACTTCTTCAACTTCAAATTCAACTTCAACTTCTCCGACTTCTTCAACTTCTCCAACTCCAACTTCAACTTCTCCAACCTTTTCAATTTCTTCAACTTCTCTAACTTCAACTTTTTTTACTTCTTCAACTTCAACTTCGACTTCTCCAACTTCTTCTACTTCAACTTCTCCAACCTTTTCAATTTCTTTCAGCTTCTACTTCTTCAACATCAACTTCTTCAACTTCGACTTCGCCAACTTCCTTAACTTCAACTTCTTCAACTTCAACTTCTCCCACTTCTTCAATTTCAACATCTACTTCTTCTAGTTATCCAATCTTTTCAACTTCAACTTCTCCAAAATGTTCAAATTCAACTTCAACTTCTCCAACTCGAACTGTTTCAACTTTTTCAACTCCTCCAACTTATCCTACTTCTTCATCTTCAACTTCTTCAACTTCGACTTCTCCAACTTCTTTAACTTCAACTTCTTCAACTTCAACTTCTCCCACTTCTTCAACTTCAACATCTTCTACTTCTTCAACTTCAACTTCTCCAACCTTTTCAATTTCTTCAACTTCTCTAACTTCAACTTCTCCTACTTCTTCAACTTCAACTTCTTCAACTTCGACTTCTCCCACTTCTTCAACTTCAACATCTTCTACTTCTTCAACTTCAACTTCTCCAACCTTTTCAATTTCTTCTACTTCTCTAACTTCAACTTCTCCTACTTCTTCAACTTCAACTTCTTCAACTTCGACTTCTCCAATTTCTTTAACTTCAACTTCTTCAACTACAACTTCTCCAACTTCTTCAAATTCAACTTCAACTTCTCCAACTCTAACTGCTTCAACTTTTTCAACTTCTCCAACTTCTCCAACCTTTTCAATTTCTTCAACTTCTCTAACTTCAACTTCTACTTCTTCAACTTCAACTTCGACTTCTCCAATTTCTTCTACTTCAACTTCTCCAACCTTTTAAATTTCTTCAACTTCTCTAACTTCAACTTCTACTTCTTCAACTTCAACTTCTTCAACTTCGACTTCTCCAATTTCTTTAACTTCAACTTCTTCAACTTCAACTTCTCCCACTTCTTCAACTTCAACATTTACTTCTTAGACTTCAACTTTTTTTTTTTTTTTTTTACATTCCTTTAAATACTATATCTTTATTAAAAATATGTCAAGAAAACACATTACAATAAATACCTATAAACTAACTTATATACTAAAACTACAAATAAACACAGCACAATACATACATTATTAAATAATCTAAAATAAACCACCCTGAATCGTACCCGGCTCAAAGGTCCCCATTATTCCCGCTGCGTTCCCCCGCTGAACTGCAATGGAAACCTGCTGGACCAGATACGACCCAGAGCGAGGATCGCAGCCCCTCTCGCGCAAACGACGCCCCAATTCCCTAAAAAAGACTTCAACTTCTCCAACCTTTCAACTTCTTCAAGTTCTCCAACCTTTTCAATTTCTTCAACTTCAACTTCTCCAGCTCGAAATTCTTCAACTTCTTCAACTTCGACATCTCCAACTTCTTTAACTTCAACTTCTCGTACTTCTTGAACTTATACTACTCCAACCTTTTCAACTTCTTCAACTTCAACTTTTCCAACTTCTTCAAATTCGACTACTCCAACCTTTTCAACTTCTTCAACTACAACTTCAACTTCTCCAACTTCTTCAAATTCAACTTCAACTTATCCAACTCGAATTTCTTCAACTTTTTCAAATTGTCCAACTTCTCCAACTTTAAATTGTCCAACTTCAACTTCTCCAACTTATTCAACTTTATCAACTTCTCCAACTTCTACAGCTTCTCCAACTTCTTCAACTTCTCGAACCTCCAAGTTGGAGTGGAGGTGGAAGTGATGTTAAGATAGAAAAATATGGTTGTCTGTAAAGTCGGTTTACGGACGATAATTTTGCGTGATAACGTCATAAGAAAACATTACCATTACATTACGTAACGTTACCATGGAGATCTGTCCACAACGTTACCATGGAGATTTGTCCACAACGTGACACTTTTTCGTGCATGCTACCGGTGTTCATCGATTTATAAGACGTTATTACGTCAAAATTAATAAATAAATAAAAGAAAATAATATCTTAATTTCGTTACAAATAAAGAAAGTTCGCATTTTTGACTAATTGTAATTAGTCATCCATTTTGGGGGCGAAAAGAAGGATGTAATAAAAAGCAGATTTGTTTAAAAATTATGGTACCCAAATTACTAATTCCACGCAGTCGAAGTCGCGGGCAAAAGCTAGTACCTAATAAGCAAATTAATAACCACCCGGGTAATTGTGTACTTAGTTTTTGATGGCGGTGCCAATTCAAAATCCCAGTAAACCAAAATTTTAGACAACGAAGAACGCTGCACTTACTTGCATAACCACATAAAGACATAGTTTACTCATAATTTAAATACGAATTTACTAAAAACCGTGTCTGCGTGCGACCATGGCGATCGTGGAGTGTCTCCCTAGTCGGACAAGGCCGCCGCGCCGCGCCGCGCCTTCGCCGCGTTCATGTGTGAGTAGGATACACCTATACGTATCGACGTTTTGTTTCACCTCGCCGCGCCGCGCCGCGCCGCGCCGCGCCGCGCCGCGCCGCGCCGCGTGTTCGCCGCGCGTTCGCCGCGCCGCGCCGCGCCGCGTCGCTTCGCGTCTAAATCGCTCATGTGTGAGTAGGACACACCTATACGTATCAACGTTTTGTTTCTTCCTCGCCGCGCCGCGCCGCGCCGCGCCGCGCCGCGCCGCCGTCGCGAGTTGTTCGCTTACGTAAGACGTAGCGTAACATATCATAAAGGTAACATTCAATTTTCGTGATATATTAATGTGACTGATTTCCATACTAAAAGTAAAAATGTACAACTGTCTATCGAATTGCATTTTTTTTATATCGAAAAATTGTCGCGCTCGCTTCGCTCGCGTTTTCAATAACTTTCTAAGATATGATAAAGGTGACATTCGGGTGGCGACTGCAGCAGCATTAGGTACTCTGTTGCAACGTTACTGCTGCGGCACTATCAATTTTCGTGATTAAATGATGTGACTGATTTCCGTACTAAAAGTAAAAATGTACAACTGTCTATCAAATTGCGTTTTTTTTATATCAAAAAATTTTTGCGCTCGCTTCGCTCGCGTTTTCTATAACTTTCTAAGATATGATAAAGGTGACATTCGGGTGGGGACTGCAGCAGCATTACTCTGTTGCAACGTTACTGCTCCAGTACTGTCAATTTTCGTGATATATTAATGTGACTGATTTCCATACTAAAAGTAAAAATGTACAACTGTCTATCGAATTGCGTTTTTTTATATCGAAAAATTGTCGCGCTCGCTTCGCTCGCGTTTTCAATCACTTTCTGAGATATGATAAAGGTGACATTCTGGTGGCGACTGCAGCAGCATTAGGTACTCTGTTGCAACGTTACTGCTGCGGCACTGTCAATTTTCGTGATAAAATGATGTGACTGATTTCCGTACTAAAAGTAAAAATGTACAACTGTCTATAAAATTGCGTTTTTATATCGAAAAATTTTCGCGCTCGCTTCGCTCGCGTTTTCAATTACATTCTAAGTAGGGCTCGCGGTCGTGTCCGGGTTTCGTGTACACGTGTTCGGTACCCGTTTCCGAACTACACGTACACGGTTTTCTGACCCGTTCTACACGTGTAGTCGTGCACACGTGTGATTAAGATCCGTGTATCCGGGTACCCGTGTACCCGTGTACACGGTGAAACGGACCTTAAATACACGCGGGCCTAACCCGTCCTTGGCGTGTAGCGGAGATTGTAGTAATGTATATATGGATGTTCAATGTGATTGATATGTGTTGTACCAATTTAATTTATTTTTCACCTCAGCAGCTCGAACAAGGGTACTTTGCTAACAGTGAGCAAAATGCGATTTTGTTAAAGGAAAATATATATTCCGTTCGTGGTAGTTTCAGTCAGAGATGGGCAAAATTCATTTGAATGACGAATTACGAATGAGAATTACCAAATCATTCGCGAATGACGAATAATTTTTTCGAATGATCATTCGTGTTCAATTCATTCGCGAATAATTTATTCGGCGAATAAAATAGCCAACGAATAAATTATTTGCGAATAATATTGTCGAATAGTTAGCTTACAAAATAACTATTTAGCTGTTTTATATCCCAATAGTAAAAACAAAATGTTTTCTATCGGTTTATCTGGTTGGTTGATTTGAGGTGTGGAAACTGGGAATACGCCTCATGTATTGGCGGTCACGTGGGGCGAGAACAACTGGAAATACACCAATAATGGGGGTATTCCCGTTTGTCCCCTTCGGGAACATGTGGGAAAAGACAAACAATCTTTCCCATTTGTTCCCACCTTATTTTTGTAAGGACAAAAGGGAACACACTATTTTCGGATGTATTCCCATTTGTCCCCGCCGGGTACAGAAGTGATAGGATTTGCATATAAATATTTCCCATCTGTACCCTCCTTATTGGTGTGGGGACAAATGGGAACACACCATTTTCGGAAGAATTCCTATTTGTCCACGCCGCGAGAGACATTTGGGAAAAGACGCTGCATAGAAATCTTTTGTATCGGCACCAAATGGGAACACCAATATCGGGGACAAATGGGAACACCAAAACTCATATAAAACATTCCCATTTGTCCCCGCCTCATGTATGGCGTAGGTCACGTGAATCGGGGACAAATGGGAATACACCAATAATGCACCCATCATTACCAATAATGGGTGAATTCCCATTTGTCTCCGCGGGGAACATATGTGAAGACCCTGCATAAAAATATTTTCCATTTTTCCCCACCTTATTGGGGTGGGGATAATTGGGAACACAATTTTTGGATGTATTCCCATTTGTCTACGTCGGAAACTGATGGAATAGGTGCTGCATATAAATCGTACCCATTTGTCTCCGCCTCGGGGACAAATGGGAACACCAATATCGGGGACAAATGGGAACACCAAAACTCATATACAACATGCCCATTTGTCCCCGCCTCATGTATGGTGTAGGTCACGTGAATCGGGGACAAATGGGAATACACAAATAATGCACCCATCATTACCAATAATGGTCGAATTCCCATTTGTCTCCGCGGGGAACATATGTGAAGACCCTGCATAAAAATATTTTCCATTTTTCCCCACCTTATTGGGGTGGGGATAATTGGGAACACAATTTTCGGATGTATTCCCATTTGTCTACATCGGGAACTGATGGAATAGGTGCTGCATATAAATCGTACCCATTTGTCTCCGCCTCACGTATGGCGGCGGTCACGTAGGGCAGGAACAAATAGGAATACACCAATAAAGAGTCTATTCCCATTTGTTCCCGCGAGAAACTTATGGGGAAAGACGCTGCATAGAAATCTTTTGAGGTGGGGACAAATGGCAACGCCAATATCGGGGACAAATGGGAACACCAAAATTCATATAAACATTCCCATTTGTCCCCGCCTCGTGCATGGCGTAGGTCACGTGAATCGGGGACAAATGGGAATACACCAATAATGCACCCATCATTACCAATAATGGGTGTATGCCCATTTGTCCCCGCGGGGAACATATAGGAAAAGAAGCCGCATATAAATATTTCCCATTTGTTCCCACCTTATTTTTGTAAGGACAAAAAGGAAAACACACCATTTTCGGATGTATTCCCATTTGTCCCCGCCGGGTACAGAAGTGATAGGATTTGCATATAAATATTTCCCATCTGTACCCTCCTTATTGGTGTGGGGACAAATGGGAACACACCATTTTCGGAAGAATTCCTATTTGTCCACACCGCGAGAGACATTTGGGAAAAGACGCTGCATAGAAATCTTTTGTATCGGCACCAAATGGGAACACCAATATCGGGGACAAATGGGAACACCAAAACTCATATAAAACATTCCCATTTGTCCCCGCCTCATGTATGGCGTAGGTCACGTGAATCGGGGACAAATGGGAATACACCAATAATGCACCCATCATTACCAATAATGGGTGAATTCCCATTTGTCTCCGCGGGGAACATATGTGAAGACCCTGCATAAAAATATTTTCCATTTTTCCCCACCTTATTGGGGTGGAGACAATTGGGAACACAATTTTCGGATGTATTCCGTTTGTCTACGTCGGGAACTGATGGAATAGGTGCTGCATATAAATCGTACCCATTTGTCTCCGCCTCGGGGACAAATGGGAACACCAATATCGGGGACAAATGGGAACACCAAAACTCATATACAACATGCCCATTTGTCCCCGCCTCATGTATGGTGTAGGTCACGTGAATCGGGGACAAATGGGAATACACAAATAATGCACCCATCATTACCAATAATGGTCGAATTCCCATTTGTCTACGCGGGGAACATATGTGAAGACCCTGCATAAAAATATTTTCCATTTTTCCCCACCTTACTGGGGTGGGGATAATTGGGAACACAATTTTCGGATGTATTCCCATTTGTCTACGTCGGGAACTGATGGAATAGGTGCTGCATATAAATCGTACCCATTTGTCTCCGCCTCACGTATGGCGGCGGTCACGTATGGCAGGAACAAATAGGAATACACCAATAAAGAGTGTATTCCCATTTGTTCCCGCGAGAAACTTATGGGGAAAGACGCTGCATAGAAATCTTTTGAGGTGGAGACAAATGGCAACGCCAATATCGGGGACAAATGGGAAAACCAAAATTCATATAAACATTCCCATTTGTCCCTGCCTCGTGCATGGCGTAGGTCACGTGAATTGGAGACAAATGGGAATACACCAATAATGCACCCATTATTGGTGTATTCCCATATTACTAATAATTACCAATAATGGGTGAATTCCCATTTATCTCCGCGGGGAACATATGGGTAGACCCTACATAATAATATTTTACACAAATATCGGATGTATTCTCACTTGTCCCGGCCGGGAACAAATGGGAATAGGCGCTGCATATAAACAATTCCCATTTGTCCCCACCATGGATGGCGACGGTCAGTTGGGGCCTTTCCCAAAATTTTCCTTGGCTCTAAAATACGCTGCAGTTGCATACCTATTCAGATTTGCCATCTGTGTATGTATTTGCCATAGTGTGTATTACAAAAATCCTTCGTGTAATTTATTCGAATAATTCATTTCTTATTCGAAATTCTAAACGAATGGTTTATTCGCGAATAATTTATTCGCGAATATTAATCTCACCATAATTATTTAGATTAAAAATGATTCGAATAATGCCCAACTCTGGTTTCAGTAAGCATAACTATCTACTTTTGTATTAAATAATCATTTAGGTTTATATAACACTGTAAACTCTCGCGTTTTGTACACATAATTACACAAACGGGTCTACCGCGATATAATTTCATTGTTTTTACCTTTAATTCCGACGTTTCAGCTGAGTTGCACCAGCTGTGGTCACGGAAAGACTGACGTCCCAACAAATGGTAACATGGTGGTGGTGGTATTTAGGTTTACTTTAATTATCAAAAAACTACATCAATGAAGAAACTGAAATACCAACAATGAAGTCAACGGTTACTGAGATATTGTTAATTTTAATCTTATGATTATTGAAACAAATTGTACTTACCTACCTATTATTGACATTACAAATCAATCCAGTAAAACTGCAAAGTAGGTAATCGAATCTTCCTAACCTTCCACATATTCAATCGTATGTCTTCATAGCACGAATCTCCGCTACACGAGAGTGAAGGGTCGAACCGGCGGGTAAATAAGATCCGTTATTTCGTGTATCCGTGTACCCGTGTACACGGGTACCCGTGTAAACGTTTCCGAATCCGGGCGGGTTCGTGTAGTTCGGGTTCTTAAGCCCGGCGGGCTTAAGAACACGGGTACCCGTGTCAGCGTGTAACACGTGTATCGGGAGCTCTAATTCTAAGATGTTTCTGATAAAGGTGACATTCGAGTGGCGACTGCAGCAGCATTAGGTACTCTGTTGCAACGTTACTGCTGCGGCAATGTCAATTTTCGTGATGTCACTGATTTCCGTACTAAAAGTAAAAATGTACAACTGTCTATCAAATTGCGTTTTTTTATATCGAAAAATTTTCGCGCTCGCTTTGCTCGCGTTTTAAATCACTTTCTAGGATATGATAAAGGTGACATTCGGGTACGGAATGCAGCAGCATTACTCTGTTGCAACTTTACTGCTGCAGCACAGTAAATTTACGTGATAAAATGATGTGACTGATTTCCATACTAAAAGTAAAAATGTACAACTGTCTATCAAATTGCGTTTTTATATCGAAAAAATTTCGCGCTCGCTTCGCTCGCGTATTCAATAGCGTTCTAAGATATGATAAAGGTCGTGATAAAATGATGTGACTCAATTCCATTCTCAGCTGAAATGCAGCAATGAATGTCACTCAATTTACCACAAAAAATCAATGTAATCTTGATGACCCTAGGGAGAGCGGACACCATAGTCTAGAAATACTTAGGGCATCAAAATATCTTAATCCGGCACTAGTCATTTGCGGAGTCAAACGATTTGGGATTTGGGATTTGGGAGGGATTTGGGATTTTATACGCATTTACCTTCCAGAAAATCGAATCATTCGCGAAAGTTTCGCAACGCATTGAGGTTACAAGGGGCACGTGGTCTTCCTCAGGAGTCTGAAGAAGACCACGGTGAGTGGCGCTCAAGCCAAGCAGGCCGCTTCGCTTTCGCTCGCGCGCGTATACCTTACTGTATCGTCCGATATACACCTACTACTCTGTCGTTTAAATCCTTAGAGAATATAACCAACGGAGACGCCATGTGTATAATTTTCGGTACAAAATAGTCTGGCGTTTTTTGCGGGGGAGGGGCACATCAAATGTGTACCTACGTAACGTAAACATAGCCATGTCAGATAAACGTCGGTTGACCATTGGCCGCCTATTTTCAACAGAGGGGAACGCCTGTTAATGACCACTCCGTTGGTTATATTCTCTAAGTTTAAATCACGTGTAAAATTTTAATAAGGGCGAATAAAACTATTGATTTTGGAGTGTAGTTTTATTTAGTGGTACCTAATTGTAAAATATTTTATCTGGACTTCAGTCCTCTAGCATATCCATATGTCAACTTTACTTCAAGTTCCGCCTCCAGGGGAGAGGGAGAGAAATTAGGATTAAAAATTAGCCGCTTACTGACACAGACCGAATTACACGCGGGCGGAGCCGCGGGCACAGCTAGTGAATAAATAAGGTAAGAAAAACAGATCGTAAACTAAACCAGTCTGTAGTGAAATCAGTAGTTCAAAAAAACCGAAAAATACATTACAAGGTTTTTTGTAAGTTTCCTGTTATGAATAAATTTAATTATGTAACGATTATATTTATATAAAACACTTCATATTAAAATATTTTACAACCGCCACCGATGATGCGGAAATTGTGATGTTCGCCGATGACTGTTGTGTAATCGTAGCAGCTGAAAATCAAATTCTACTCATAACTAAATTGGCCAAAGTAATGGATGAAGTAGCAAGGTGGTTCTCGGCCAACGGAATGATAACGTTGAAAAAACTAACATACTCCGCTTCTGCTTGCGAGGTAACAGAGTGCACGATTTAAATATAAGTTGCAACGGCCAATACGTCCCTCAGGTTGACCAAGTGCGATACCTAGGCCTGATAATCGACTCCGGACTAACGTGGAGTCCGCATATTGACCAGCTATGTGACCGCCTGTCATCCGCTTGCTTCGCCCTGGGCAGACTCCGCCCCAGTCTAAACATTAATAATATTAAGAAAGCTTATTACGGCTACTTTCATTCAATACTAGCATACGGAGTCGATCTATGGGGCGATGCTGCAGAGCGACTAAGGCCATTCAAACTCCAAAAACGAGCAATTCGGTGCATAACTGGCGTCCCATGAGACCACCCAGCCCAGGAACTATCCAAACAAACAGGAATTCTTACCCTGCCGTGTCTATACATTTTCGAAGTGGCAAAATACGTAAGACGCAACATAACACTGTTTCCGACTCGTGGCAACGCCCGAGGTGCGAGTTTCAGGAGGCCTATTGAACTTAATCCACCTAAGACGCGACTTGCTAAGTCCAGAAAGTATATACATACGGTAGGACCTAATGTATATAATAAAATCTAGCTGGAGTTGAAACAAACCACCAGCGACCTATGTTTCAATAAAAAACTTAAATCTAAACTGGCGTCTGACGCATACTACTCAATCGATGCCTTTTTCGAGACCTAACAAGTAGATAAAACTATAATATAGGTACTTACACATTAATTTATCAAATAAACAACTACTGGTTCGCTGGCTCAGCCTTGCCTGTCCAACTATGTAAATAAATCTAATAATTAATTAATTATAAGACTTAGCATTAAGCAAATATGTACCTGACATGTAAAATTATATTTTTATCAATAAAGAATTGAATTGATGTTTTTCATCACACTTGCTCGGAAAAGATGTATTTACACGTAGGGCTTGCGGGCGGGAAATTGAATTTTTCGCCCTAGGGCGGAAAAAATCTTTTCCGAGCAAGTGTGATGAAAAACACTTATTTACACGTAGGGCTTGCGGGCGGGAAATTGAAATTTCCGCCCTAGGGCGGAAAAGTGTTTTATACAGAAGTTTGTTTTTATTAATTCTCCTTTTTTTCCTTACAAGTGTGATGAAAAACATTGTGTGTGCCACGGGCGGTAAAGAAATTCCGAACTCGTGAACATTTTAAGCCCTCGCTTCGCGTCGGGCTTAAAATTGACACTCGTTCGTAATTTCTTATTTCCCGCCCTTAATACACAATGTACTATTGTTAAATTATTGCTTCTTGCTTTCCAGAAACCGACAATTTACCTACTCATAAAAAGTAGGTAACCCCGAGTATTCCAATATTTAAAAATACCTACTCTGTAATTATAACCCCTATTCGTTATCGTACATAAAATGTTTTAAGCTCATTTAAGATTTATATTTCCACATGGCCTGCCAATAACTGAACATAAGTCACATTTTAGGTAAACTTAAGCCTGAAACTGAAGTTACGCGTCGGAGGGGAGAATAATCCCTTAAAGTGCTCAAAGTGCGAAAATAAGGGGTAAGTTTTAAAAGCACTTCCGCACGCCGTGGCGCAAGTGGCGGGAGTAATATGCATGCTAGTAATACCGGCGAAAACATTATCAGTCATCGGTCCTGCCCGCAACTGGGTACAGGCCTCCTATCATTGTACAATGCCGGGGCCACACTAGCGGGAAACGCCGGAAACGCCGTTGATTATCGCGATAATCCCAGTGTGGCCGTCTGAAAAGTGTCAACTATCGCTATAAGTAATCAACGGCGTTTCCCGTTAGTGTGGCCGCGGCATAAGAGAGATTGGGTACAATCGAGAGACCTGGTTTCAGTCGTGGGACGCATATAAGCTGGTGATGGTATATTTCAAGGAACATTTTCCATTCACATTACTTATCGCTATTAATAAACTTGCCCGCACTCTCTTCGCATTGCTTTAAGGTTGAGTGGCTACGAATACGAGTACATAGCAACGCTCGAAATAGGTTCCTTAAGAAAATAAGTAGGTGCCTATAAGTGGCGATTTCTACACGGCGAGAGCATAAGTTGTCATGACAAATCTCTTTATTTATTTTTCTTCTTAAGTTAGGTTGTTTATAACATGAATATAAAAGTAAAAGACAAAAGCACATAAAAAACAATAAAAAATATAAACACATTATAAAAAAAAACCTAACCTAGGGTGTCGCCAGCAGCGGGGCAAGGCCCAATGGTCAGGGCTGCACAGAGAGAGGAACCGGCGGACTATCCGCGCCGTGTTCAAGATCACCGCCTTCTGCATCTGACCCTTGGGCCTTGATCCAACCACCTAGCGAGAGTTTCTCAAGATGTTAGTCGAGACTCTTCGCTATTAGACCGTTCGCTGAAACAACTTTCGGGACAATGATCGTCAAATCAACATCCCACATGGCGGTTATCTCGTGAGCCAAGTCTAGGTACTTAATGGATTTGTCCTTCTCGGCTTTCACGAGATTCTCATGATAAATTATTATTATCTGAACACAATGTTAGCACTTTGACATTTCACGGCTTTGAATTATTGAGGGCTCAATATCACTGTAACTTGTACCACGCGACGTACGACACGACACGACAATCCGATCGAGTCTAAATAAATAATGAGGGAACGGACGCAGCCGGTCGTCGCGTCCTTTTAATAACACCCTGAGACGCCCATCTCATTCCTGAACATATTTCGTCAATATTACAGTGAATTGACGTCCTGTAATCAACGGGACTTTGTGTCGATATTCTACTGTTTGTCAAAGGTGTCGTTTCAATCAATTTTTGAACGACACTCGGGAATTCACAGGGTGTCGCTAAGGTTTAGTTAAGCTGAATGGAATTTATAGTCTGTAATTCAAATGTCGCATTAATATGAAGGTAGGCGTAACGTATTCCCAGAATATGTGAGTGAGCTAGTACGGCTATTTGATCCATGGTTATGAAATAATGGTACGAATAATAAAAATATTATTAATTTACATTGGATGTTTCCAGTGATTCCATTATGTATTTGGATTGGTTTTAGGACGCTAGAGGTCAGTAGTCTCCAATATAGCCTAATATTACCGATTGCCTTATATTGTCAATAGATAAAATGTATCATTTTATAAATAGGTGATACCTCGTCATTCGTGGGTAGTGTAAGCGTACAGTTTTTTTAAGATCACTAAATCAACACTTATTTTCATTATTTTCCCTTTTGGTCGGATTTATTTATAGTAGATTTATTTTAGTAGATTTATTTATGTAAGTTATTGCTTCTTGTAACGCTGCGAATTTATATTGTTAACAGTCAATATTTTCGATTAATTATGTTGTATTTTTTATGTATTAAACGTACTTCTAGTTAAATAAAACTCTTTTTATTTACTTATCCTAGGAGTAAGCCTACCCACACTCGTATCCAGAAAGTACTCGTATCGTATCGTAATAACAATAGGGCATGTCTTTCATGAGATTGCAATAACTGTGTAGGACGTGCATGCCAATATTTATAATATAACCTCGAACGACGCATAAGGGTGGTATTCCACCTGTCCAATTCATTTACATGATGTTCAGAGTAAAACGTAGATGTTAATAGGGGATATTACTGCAATGTTCTGCCGCCAGAGTGCAGCACCACCGACTCAGTAAATTCATAAACTAACTTATACATACTGTGCCTACTGTGCCTTAAACTGTTTTTAGGGTTCCGTACCCAAAGGGGACCCTATTACTAAGACTCCGCTGTCCGTCCGACCGTCCGTCCGTCCGTCCGTCTGTCACCAGGCTGTATCTCACGAACCGTGATAGCTAGACAGTTGTAAGTCTCTAAATGTAAGGTGTCGAAATAAGTATATTGGTGCGTCGAAATACAAAATGTCCTCTATTAAAATATTAAAAAAAAATTTTTTTAGTAGGTAAGTATACAAACTTTCAAAGAGAATTATGTATCCAAGTATTTTGACTGACTGTGCATAATGTTAAATTATAATGATCGCCAGTTAATTCAAAGATTCAGCCATAGTATAACTAGTTGATTTGTTATTTAGAGCCACAGACAACATAAAATCAGATATGTCTGCTGTGACTCTTGCATATATGCTGTCAAAAATTGGGTTTATTTAACAATGCACTGGATTGAACGTAAGTTTCACCCATTCATTCTGAACGTCCGCATAAAAATGGGCCCATTAATTTCACACCCTCAATAGGATTAACAATTAAACTAACGACAAGCCGCAAAAGAGGGCACTGAAACAAAAGCTTCCACTGCAGGCCGGCGTCGCGGTAGAATGTAGTACATTACTGAAAAAGCCACCACAAAGGGAAAGTTGTGCCGCGCATTGTTTATCGCGGACACGGATGTCTAAGCGAGAACTGGGGCGCTGCAACATGGTTGCCGGGTCGACTGTGGTAGACTTGCGTAGCACTGATAGCCGTTGCTGACTACATATGTAGGTATAGTCAGGAAATCTTGACTATATAACACTTTTAAACTCTCGCGTTTTGCACACATAATTAATGTCATTAACGGGTGTAACGCGATTAAATTTCATTATTTTAACGTACCTGGCTGAAACGTCAGAAAAAAGGTAAAATTAGTTTTGATTATGGTTTTGTAAAGGTAACGTTTTCTGCCTTAGGCGAAATAGTGGGACGAGTTGGACGCGTTCGAAAGCGATTGGCAAGTTAATGTTAAAGGCAGGAATAAGTGGTAACTCAAGTCCTTTACTCCAGCAATAAAATCTATACCTACTTATATCTTGCAAAACATAATTATTGATTAAAGGATGACTCACGCTAGACCGGGCCGTGCCCGGGCCGAGGCGTCCGACATGTCATTTTCTATTACGGCTGAGTGGTGATCACGTGGTGCTTTCCATAGAAAACGAAGCGCCGGAAGCTCCGGCCCGGCGCCGGCCCGGTCTAGCGTGAGTCATCCTTAAAGAGGGTATTTTGTACAACATTTTCACATACCGTATCGTAAGCCCAGGTGGTACCCATATCCCCACAACATAAAAAGATTATCTTTTATCTTCTCGGCTGAAACAGAGATTGTTTTTCTCGTAAATATAATAATTATACATATTATTAATTGAACATTATAATAGAGTCTTATCCAGATTTCGACACAACTTTATATCCTTTACGGCGTGTTTTGGGCACAGAGGTGGACGATAAATTGTGTGCTTTGTCCTTCCAGTCTGCTCGTGGTTTTTTGCCAAAATATCCAGGTGTTGGAATTAATGCATTCAGTTGCATACGCAAGTTAGATAAAAAACGTTCAGGTATGACATATGACTGCAAGTTTTTGTTGTTTGTGTTTAAACTTTCTGAGTTAGAAACTTGTTGTATTGTAAAGGTAATATTTATGATAGCTTTATTTCCAGCTGTGTGTAAGAGATCCGGTCCAAGTTTCAGTAGTTTTAAACCACTCTATTTCTTAGTCTTCATAGCGCCATCTAGCTAAACTTTAAAATGTATGGTATCATTAACGTTAAGCGGCGGCTGTCTTACGGAAACTCTCAAAGCATTGTTGTTAAGGGGTTTCATAGCTAGTTCGTTCATGAAAAGCATAAACCACACCACCTGGTGGTGGAGTACGTACACCAGAAGACCGGTTACTCGCTGAGGGTGTTCCAGCTTCGATCGCGCCACTACGTGCACTTCAACTCTTTTGTGGTGCGCGTGCCGCGACCGCTGCAAGAGACCATAGCGAAAGGTGTCGTGTTTCGGAGGTTCCGGGGCAAACTGCCGAATCCGACACAAGAACAGCCGATTCAACGGAGCCACGCCGTTTTGTCGCATAAATAGTGTTTAGTTTTTAAGTTTATAATATATATATATATGTATGTTAGTCTGTAAGGTATTTGTAATATGGGCCTTGTTGCCTGATTTAAATTTTAAATAAAAATAAATAAATAAAATAATAATAAATAGTGTAGTACAGTCAGCAGCAGAAGTGGCTAAGCGGGCCAGGTGTTCACAATGATCTTGACGCGACTTTATTGTTAACAGAATAAGAGTGCGTCAAGGTAATTATGAACACCTCGCCCGCTTAGCATCTTCTGACTGTACTAAAGTATATATTTGAAATTCAATTGGTAATTATTAATATTGATCTTTCTCAAAATGTGATTTGGGACTGAAAAATCTCGAAGTGAAAAGCTTAGCGTTTACTATGAAACTTTCCATACAATAAAATTTAGAGAACTTTTTAACGAAGACAAACAGTTTGGTATAACCGACCCTAACAGGCTTCAACAGGTATCTAAAATCTAAGTGACGACACGGCGGCGGTCCCAAGCGTTTCTCCCGTCAATTTACTCCTAAGGTAAACGTACTAGTGCTCGACATGCTAATGCCCAATAGATGACACCTTGCTGTCATCTCTAATGACAATGACTTAAGTTTCAAGATGACATGTACTGGGACCGCGTCGAGCACTAGTACGTTTACCTTATATGTTGCTATAAGAATTTAATTGAATAAAACTTACTTTTAAAACCGTGGCTCTCACTTTCCTGCTACCGATACTCCTGACTGGAAATTACTAGACGCGCTCGATATCCTCTTAAGGAAACAAAATTCTTAAATAAGGAAGTAGGCAAGAAACTTCAAGGCAAGGAAACCGTAATATTTTCCCACACAGCAGCACCCATAAATACAACCGTGGCTTTTCAAATTTTAAAAACACTCCGGAGCATACAAACGAGATTTTTATGCCTCGTAAACCTTTGAGTATATTTTACAATAAAACTCAAGGTACGAGTATGTACTGGTTTTACGTTGTGTTTTTATTTTGCCTTGTATTTTATCACTCGGTTTAATGGTATTCTTAACGCTGTAATAGAATTGTTTTTAAATATTGAACTGTAGTTTTATCATACAAGATTTTGACTACATTTTTATCTACTTAGGTACTGAGTTTATGGCAATCATAAATGCTAATTAGGGTCCCGTTTTTACTCTTTTGCATACGGAACCCTAAAAATAATTATTTTTCGCTGCAAGTACGCAACCCGAGATTTAAA
The DNA here is from genome assembly GCF_910591565.1 of Cydia splendana. Taxonomy (NCBI): domain Eukaryota; kingdom Metazoa; phylum Arthropoda; class Insecta; order Lepidoptera; family Tortricidae; genus Cydia; species Cydia splendana. The sequence continues at coordinate 5,662,685 of NC_085968.1, forward strand.
CTACTTATCTAAACTTTTTTGGCTAACTCTTGGGGTTAACTCGAATAAGAATATGAAGATGTTTAAGTAAATAATCAATTTCTTATATTATATTATTATTGAGAGGTATGAAGCAGGCAGGCAGTTGAAACAACTGATAATGCCTGTATCCAGAGTCATCAGCCGAGTTTTCAGTGTTGAGTAGAATTTTCATTGTGCTTTAAATCTAGTTCTTAAGAACTAGATTTAAAGCACAATGAAAATTCTACTCAACACTGAAAACTCTGCTTTAAATCTAGTTCTTAAGAACTAGATTTAAAGCACAATGAAAATTCTACTCAATCAATGTGTCAATGAGTTTAAACTCATTGACACTTTGGGCCAATACCACGTCCTCTGGGAGTTTGTTCCATGCTTTGACTACTCTGTTCTGTCTATGAGGATTATTAGAACTGCGAGGATTTTTAGAGATGGATATCATTAGGTGCAGCTTTTAATTACTTTTTCATTTAAATTTTCCGGGTAGCTGTTTGGCATTTTCTCTACTTTATCGTTCGGTGTGTGGCTTATACTGCACACCGAGCTCTCACCCATGTGCTATGTATCGCCAAATAAATAGAGAGAAGTCACCACCACCTTAATTTTATTTAGTGGCCACAGTTTTTAAAACCGTAGGCATAAAGAAAAGACAAGCATGTGAAGTGTAAAATTGTGTGTTCCTTTTTATGTTGTCGAGTTTCCAAGTCTCTTACATAACACTCATGTCTCCAAATTAATTGACACGACCAGCACACCGAGCCCATTCGTTATCTAAGCCATAGTTTTGACGGCGCACAGCACAGTAGCCGTATCTTGATCGTAATTACCGTGTAGATGCAGATTTGCATTTAGATTAGCAGCATTAGCATGCACTAGCAATAATTCAGGGCAGCATAATGCAGAACCGTTAGATGGCTGATTAGCAAAAACCATCGTTTGCATACAACCCTGCACCGCGGAATAGATAATGGTGCAAGTAGAAGGTTCACTCTTTTGATGTGCTGTTTGCCTTTTGACTTGATGAACGGATGCCTTCAACTAGTAAAAATTATACACTGTTAAAAATTATGTAATTTTAAATTAAATTATGTAATTTTACATGCAAAAAAATTTACGAGAATTACGTAAAATGTCATATTTTTCCGTAAATTTCCCAGATTTTTCGGGAATTTTACAGGATTATGTAATTTTTTTGCATGTAAAATTACATAATTTTTAACAGTGTAGCTTTATACCTACAAGTTACAGTTTTAAGGATGGGAACCAATTAAGTTCGCATCTAGGTTAGTAATTCGATCACATGTTGCTATCACGCTACCCAAGTTTATGAACAATGCGCAGCTGATTCGGATTTTAGATTTTATCAACAGAATACTGTCAATTCGTTTTTTTTTTTCATATTTCATAATTTATCCAATAATAATAATATTGATGTAAAAGTCCAGTTTACGTCCTTTAATTGTAATTTAATTATTATTTAATAATATATAATTGTAATTATTATACAAATATATAAATGAGAGTATACAATCTTATCATATATCCCTCTTGTATTATAGATAATTTTCTTCCAGATAGGAATTTAATATAATATGTTCCGCCAATACGTGTGGCATATCGCGTCACTTCGTCACGCAATACCACTATCACTATGAATATTTACTTTAGGAGTCTAGCTAGAGAGGAAATTTATACGAGTAGGCGACCCCGTTTCTATAAAGAAAATATCACCGAGTTGCACTTGAATAGAATATCCTCTACAGTGAAGACCTCTACTTCAAGACCTATGTGTTACTATATTAACTAAAGTTGCTGTCCTTGCTATAGAATATGTACCTATCTTATAGGGCTTTATATTTGGAGACATTGTGGATAGCCACCATAAACGACTATAGTTCGTTCGCGTTAAGAATGCAGTAAAATCATCATTGTCCAGCCTAATAGGGATAATCAAATCGTTCCTAATTAGAAAGTATGTCTTCATCTAAACACCGTGAATTCTAACATTCTAATTAGGAACGATTTGATTGGTTACGGGCGTGGCTAGGCCGGCAGACAATAACGATTTTACTGCATTTTTAAAGCGAACGAACTATAAATTGTGTGGCCAGTGGTACCAGTGGAACACAGACAACATAGTGATCTGTGCAGTGGAACAAACCATCTCTACACTTTCCACTCTCGATGTAATCCACAAACATTTGCCCGAAGAGGAAACAATCCATTCTCTAATTGCGATCTGTCTGTCTGTTTGTTCGTTAGATCGTCGATTGACTCGATGCGGGCTTGTTCAAACACTACCTTCCTGGCAACTGTAACGTTGAGTGGTTATCTACAGCGCATTTTGGGGACAAATGGTTATGCGGGGCTGCTGGCATGTAAACTGTACACACACCGTCCTTATAACTATAATGTAATCACGTTGCATTACCATAAAATAAAACAAATGTTAACTACTAAATAGCATAAACATTGTAAATAAATCACATCATAAATATAGTTGTAGTAGTAGTAAAATACTTTATTGTACAAAAAGAAACAGAAAACATGAAAGAACACACATCATTAGTAAGTACAAAGGCGAACTTATCTGTTTTAGGGATCTCTTCCAGTTAACCTTTGAGCAATTGAGGGAGAATTGGAGAACGGTAGACATAAAAGCTGTACTAAACGGCATAAAGATAAAATATACATACACATTACATGTAGATATAGGTATCTACATGTAAAATTTTACGGCGGTCACTGCATAATCCAGAATTTTCAGTTGCTTCATACTTTTATCACGAAAAATTTTATGTGTTCCCATACCAGATAACAAGTTCACTTAGTTTTCTAATAAATTCACAAAAAATATATTCCAGCTCCTAATATTTCCTACGCGGTCTTCAATAAATTTTAGGAAACTCGTTTACGCCGCTCCCAATATACCATTTAGGAAAAATTTCCTTTTTCACTAACAAGACCCGTTTTAAAGAATTACGAACTTTTTATTACCTTAAACGTCTTCAGAGCGACGGAGATCAAAGCCGTTGTTAATCCAATAAGGTGCGTTAGTGCCCCTACAGGCCATAGATTAAATACAGAGAAGGATACGGTAATAAATAACGCGTTCAAAAGTTGATATTATAGTTAACTACTAAGGTACAGGTTTTTTCAATGCTGAATACTTAATAATACACCGTGAAATTTTAGTGGTTGTTTTCCCGCAGCGAGATGATTTTGAACATGATACTGAACAACTTGTACTCTTGTTGTTGGGAAAGTTGTACAGTATCATGTTCAAAATCATCTCGCTGCGGGAAAACAACCACTTAAATTTCACGGTTTACTTAAACCACTACTACTTGAATAAGTGTTGAACAACAGAAAGAAACAAGTTTCGTTGGTCTTTTTTAACATTTTTAGCGCGGGTTGTAAAGGGCAATTAAAATAATATCAATAGTAAAATATGTCCTTTATGACCATCTTGACCATACGATATGAAAAATCATCAAGAGAAATGAAATGCTTCAAGGACGACAAAGGACATGTAAGTCATTTACAATAATACATATTTATATTTAGCGGTAACCTTTACGATAACATCTTTGAACTTGTAATTTATAACTGGTCATTTACGCCCCTTGAGCTAAGCTGTTTTTGCAAGCTCATAGTGAAAAAATTGGGTCTTAAAGGCAACTTTTTAAGAGAAATCAATCGAAATTTTAACTATACAGAACGAAAGCGCTTGGAATTCTGAACAAAACTGTCCTTTACGCCAATTGAACCCAAAGGTATCTATATATCGGAGCGGTTAAAGGTACCTACTCAAAAATATCTGAAAATGCACTTAACGTCTTGATAATAGAGGCTTTGTACAGATATTTGTGAACACCCCGGTCGATATATCTGATGGTGAATGTACCTGCAATACTCGTGCCATCAAAAGGAATCAGTCTATGTGTGTCCGCATCTACCATTTTTGAAATCTACGGCATAGGCAGATAATTTCAGTCGGTAATCAAAGGAGGAATAAAGGACCTTTTACACGCGCCAACTAATCTAAAAATGTGACGGATGAATTGGACGAATCGGAACTTCCGGGGCAGATAAAAGGACGATGAAGCATTCAAAGTTAATTAAATAGGTTGCCAATGGATTTCTGAAATGTTTAGAGAGTCTGAAATTTAAGAGCGATACGAGTTTAATTACCTACTACTTTTATAAATTGAAAAGGTTGGAGTTTGGTGGTGAAAACCTAAATATAGGGATACGTGGAGAAATTACTTATGGAGGAGGGAGGCCTTTGCCCAGCAGTGGGACAATATGGGCTCATAATAAATAATAATTTATTAGGTATGTCGGGGCGTGACTCCAGAAGGACGTATTGCAGCGTAACAGTTCATAGTTTTAGACGCCTGTATACAATGATTAGCAATGTTTGGCTACTAGCAATGTTTGCTGTTTGGAAGTTGTAACGAAATTCATAACGTAGAGAGTAACGCCGTCTATTGGCGTATTGTTGAACTAAGATGACAGGTAGAAGGCTTTGAAACGTCAAGAGGTTTCTCTTGGGTGAAGGTAGGCACGAGTTGGTATTTTTGTCGTTATGTTGGTGGACTGGTCAAGCAGGTTGACCAACTTGACGTTGAGGCGGGAGGACTGGAGCAGCGAGGCTCCGCCGCTGGTGGGCAGTCTTGATCGGACCGCGCTAGAAGTCGGACGTACTCGTTAGCCAACCTCGTGCCTAACTCGCCACGTTCCTGAAGGCTTATACCTGAAGGATTATTCTGATAGCTTATAGAATCCAACGTTCTTTAACCATTTAGCTAAGTGTTTTATTCCAAGTGTTATTTTGATTTCTTACGTGTGATTAGAACCTTACCTTTGTAAAATAAAGAGAAGAAGTGTTGTTTTGAAAAGACGTGTCCCGCCGAGTTTGTTGCCGGTCCCAAATAGGGCTAAATCTTCTCGGGTCAGAGGTGTACGGTTGGAGCCGGCCTAGCTTGACTTGAATAAAGACTTGAACGATTTTATGCGATCCTTTTATTTGAGTGCAATCCAAATACATCCCAATAACGCCTAGATATTTTAGTAGGCACTAGTATGGTTAACGAGTTCGAATGTTTATTTCATGCACTGGTAGCAAAGGTAGCATACTGATTTAGCTGTGAAGTAATACATTGAGGTACTATGCCCACTGCCGTCGCCCGTGCCTCCGTCATCAGAAGTTGGGATCCCGTGTCTCATGTATTGCTTACACAGCCACGCGCTGGGAGTGCGGTGTATTTCCGGTTTGTTTTGGGGACCTACATGCTATAATCTGGACACGTGGTAATGGTAAGCTCACGTGTCTAACCTTCATTGAAAGGTGAGTGCAATTCATTATGTTATTTGGTGAGAATTATTGTGAAATTGTGAATTATGATTGAGGCAGTCTAGCATAACGGTTGTTACGTGACGTCATCTCTGGGATCGTTATGTTTCTTTGTAATTATTTTTTGTAATCCATTTAAATCGAAGCGATCTTGAGTTATTTTGATTTGAAATCCATACTGTTAATTAAAACCAAGTATTAACCATCACGACGTGATATTATTTCATCGCTCACTTGTGAATCTACCCTCAATAATTGATTTTTCATGAAAATACAATTAATTTTTAAAATCCATTTAAATCTAAGTGATCTTAAGTTATTTTGATGTGAAATCCATATTGTTAATTAAAACCAGATATTGGCTGTCGCGACGTGATATTATTTCATCGCTCACTTGTGCATCTACCCTCAAAAAAATTTTTTTTCATGAAAATACAATGCACTGTTAGAAATTGATCCTGCTGATTTGCCAATGCATAGGATTATGTAATCTTTACGTTTAGTAAATAATAAAATTGCGACAAATTATTGCCCCTAATGCCGCGATAGATCACAAATCGTGTATACTATGGAAACATGAGCTACGCATATGAAAATTGATGTTACAGTGTCCTGCAGCCAGAGCCGAGCGAACTTGCAGACACCATTACGCCCGTGACATAGAAGCAGCTGTGCAGTATCTTCTGTGCTGGAGATTTGGAAATAAAAGGACAGGTTTCGTTCTAATTGTTTATTAGTGATTTTTATTTTGAGTGTAATTGCTAAACAACAGTCTAGCTTAACTAATTAGCTGTCACTTTTCGTGTTATTTTTTTTAAAGAGTTTTATTAACTTTTGGAACACGTGTTTATACATAGAGTAAAACAAAACACACTCAATAAAGTTTAACTTTTAATTTGAAATAATAGAATTAAGTCCTGTATCCATTGATAACATGTTTTAGTATCCTCTTCTAGAGCACGCTCGTAATCCTTGAATTTTAATCTACTTACACGATGGAACTGATACCGTGCAAATGATGATTTCAGTATCAGCCAGCTACGATAAACCACATCGTGCATCTCGCCATCTGCTGCAGCAACGCCAACTGCAAGGCGGAAAGCATCAGCCGTCGTGCTTGGGTTGGACTTCACCACCACCACCTTTGTCTTGGACGCGTGCATCATACTTTATTGATCTGGTGAGCAGTTCACATTTCGTTGGGATTATTTTGAGATATTTTGCTTCTGTTTGGAACTATTGAGCGAGTTTCTGTGGTTGTTGTTGTGCTCAGGGGCTGACCGGGAGGTTCGGTCGTCCTTGAGGATTGTTCATGTGTGTTGGTCTTTCTTAGGGGCTGTCCATGGATTTCGGTCGCCCTTGAGAAAAGATCCGGAATATCGGTCATCCTCAGGAACTGTCCATGGATTTCGGTCGTTCTTGAGGATTGTCCAGGAAAGTCGGTCGTCCTGGGGTTATCCTCGGAGTTACCTGGTTAAGGCAAGGTGGCTGTCGGTTACCCCAGGATTGTCCAGTAATGTCGGTCGTCTTCCGGGGTTGTCCATGGAGTTCGGTCACCCTTGGAGATTGTCCAGGAATGTCGGTCATCCTCAGGAACTGTCCATGGATTTCGGTCGTTCTTGAGGATTGTCCAGGAAAGTCGGTCGTCCTGGGGTTATCCTCGGAGTTACCTGGTTAAGGCAAGGTGGCTGTCGGTTACCCCAGGATTGTCCAGGAGTATCGGTCGTCCTCGGGAACTGTCCATGGATTTCGGTCGTTCCTGAGGATTGTCCAGGAAAGTCGGTCGTCCTGGGGTTGTCCTCGGAATTACCTGGTTAAGGCAAGGTGGCTGTCGGTTACCCCAGGATTGTCCAGTAATGTCGGTCGTCTTCCGGGGTTGTCCATGGAGTTCGGTCACCCCTGGAGGATTGTCCAGGAATATCGGTCAGTAAAGCAAAGAGTTTGAGAGAAAATAGACTTGAAATTGTGTATCATGTTTAAGGTTAATGAACTATCTGTTGTCGGTTATCTTAATGCGAATACTTTTGGTACATTACCGTCATAAAATAAAGCCAATACCTTGTGACATGGTCAACTCTTTATTATTATTCACATAGTCAGGTTGACCGAGCTTTAGAGCAATTACTGTTGCAAATTTATTTTCCTTTTCAGATACGGCTCGCTCACACGGGGACGTGTGAACCGCAAGACGGCCGTGTCGGGGCGTGACTCCAGAAGGACGTATTGCAGCGTTACAGTTCATAGTTTTAGACGCCTGTATACAATGATTAGCAATGTTTGGCTACTAGCAATGTTTGCTGTTTGGAAGTTGTAACGAAATTCATAACGTAGAGAGTAACGCCGTCTATTGGCGTATTGTTGAACTAAGATGACAGGTAGAAGGCTTTGAAACGTCAAGAGGTTTCTCTTGGGTGAAGGTAGGCACGAGTTGGTATTTTTGTCGTTATGTTGGTGGACTGGTCAAGCAGGTTGACCAACTTGACGTTGAGGCGGGAGGACTGGAGCAGCGAGGCTCCGCCGCTGGCGGGCAGTCTTGATCGGACCGCGCTAGAAGTCGGACGTACTCGTTAGACAACCTCGTGCCTAACTCGCCACGTTCCTGAAGGCTTATACCTGAAGGATTATTCTGATAGCTTATAAAATCCAACGTTCTTTAACCATTTAGCTAAGTGTTTTATTCCAAGTGTTATTTTGATTTCTTACGTGTGATTAGAACCTTACCTTTGTAAAATAAAGAGAAGAAGTGTTGTTTTGAAAAGACGTGTCCCGCCGAGTTTGTTGCCGGTCCCAAATAGGGCTAAATCTTCTCGGGTCAGAGGGGTACGGTTGGAGCCGGCCTAGCTTGACTTGAATAAAGACTTGAACGATTTTATGCGATCCTTTTATTTGAGTGCAATCCAAATACATCCCAATAACGCCTAGATATTTTAGTAGGCACTAGTATGGTTCGAATGTTTATTTCATGCACTGGTAGCAAAGGTAGCATACTGATTTAGCTGTGAAGAGTGTGAAGTAATACATTGAGGTACTATGCCCACTGCCGTCGCCCGTGCCTCCGTCAGGTATATATTTTGTGCAATAAATTAATTCCAGTTCAGTCTATAACCTGTTGTTAAGTTTGCTTAAGTAAAATATTCTTCTTCTTCTTCTTAGAAGAAGAAGTATAATATTGAAAAATAATCACATCTAGATACGTATTCTGAATCCCATCTCATATTTACTTATATTTCAGTAGGTAGTTAATTCTATGTAGTTAAAATTGGTTGTCGCATCTGCATTAGGTAGCCCTGGGTAGCAATATCCTATTTTGTAATAGATAAATACCTTCCTTCCCGTCAATGTCTTTGAATAAAATCGACTTGCTAAGTATTTCCGTGCTAAGTATGCCATCAACTCTATCACAAAGCGTTACTACAACCTAAGGTACTACAATTTTATTCTAAGAATTCGCAGCCAATCTTAATGGCAAAAAGTCCCGTCAGACAAGACTTCAACAGCTAATAAAAAGTGTTTGAGTGATAAATAACCGCTTCATACTGTCAGTAAAGATTGACGCTGCTCATAACAAATTCTTACTAAAATGAAGAATTCGATTTTTTCGCATCGATATGTAATTAGCGGTTTATTTGTTATTTAGGTTAGTTTATTTTTTAAGTTAGTTTTTTAAGTTTTACAAATATAAAATGTGTATTTTAAGCAAATACATCACGTCAAAGTTAGATATTTTTTTTGATGAACTATCGTAACCATTCATTGATAGTAAAAAACACTTACAATTTCGTCGTTGTTATTTAAAACCATTAGTTTACTAAAACACTACGGCTAATCCACGGTCTGACCGCCATTGATGATTAAATGTACAATAGATGTAGACCTTGTGTAAAGTAAAATAAATTCACATATTAATAATAAAATTGCACTTACGACACTCTCACTAAAATTATCTCTCTCTTAAATCATCCCTTCTTGATCCTGCAGTAATTGGCACGAGTTAGAAATTAATTATTGAGCGTTGGTCATTCGTCGAAGCACATAATTAACACAGGAAATAGAAGAAAACCCATCAGTTTTATTGACAGTATGCATCGTGAATAAGTGCTGATGTTAAAGCCAGTCTGTCCGGCGCCGACAGGTCCTTGCCTCGTCTTTCTTTTGCGATGTTATCTGAAACAGTATTGGATTCTAGATTAATGAGATTATGCTAAGAGACCGACTGCCTTTCGTAATTTATTTCCCCCTGAAACAGTGAAAATGCCAATTAAATATACAGTGCATACTGTCAATGAATCAATAATTTATATTCCTTTATCCTTCGTGTTTCAAATAGTTTCCAAGATGTTTATGGTCTTGAAAATAAATTTTATAATCAAGAAATAAAAGTAGAGTTTTATTTTACTTCGAAATCGTACACGCTAGAGGTAGGTATATCCATTTTGCTTCAACGGTTTTTTTTTTGTAACCAAGCTAGTGTAATAAATGGTTGGTCTGTTTGTTGGTGAGACTGGTTTCTAAAAGCTTTTGAAAACAGTATTTGCTGCAATATATTTATACATTCAGTACCTGCACTATAGGTACTCAAGTTCCGGCTACACACTCATTCTTATTTTCTCTCATTGGGTATAAGGTCGACATTCAGATTAAAGCTTTTTTTAAATTGAGTTTAAACAAACAGGCAGTACACACCGTTAGTTGTGGAGAACCTTGGGTGAGGCTTATGTCCTTCAGTTGTTACTTTACTTACAGTCCGAAGATTTCTGTCTACTATAATAACAGTTTAAAACGTATCATGACATCCCAACAACATCTTGGTAAGGTCAATAAATTGCAGAGTCTTTTTATATTGTGTATTTACGGGAATGCTTGGCAACGCTTTGGACCAAAACGGTTTCCTTAATACTGTTGAAAATGTTAAAATAGCATTTAAATCCTTTACGCTAAGTTCGTGGCTGACCACAAACATAGCTACTGTTGACCGCAAAAATATGAAGGTAGTCCCAAAAAGAGATAATAAGACTTAGATGGCTGATATAGAAACTCATAAACTATCAGAATATCTACAGAACTAGAACTTCAAAAGTACGCAACATATCATTTTTAAATGTATTCTAAAGCAAGACAGTATCGTGCGTGAGTGTTCACAACAACAGCAAATTAAACAAGAAACTCTGTTACTACTTAAATTCTTCAAAACTAGGCCACAGCCAACTCGATTATAAACTTATCTAACTTTTTAATCGCCACTTCATTTAAGTTAGGCGCCGGAATGCTCAAACAGCCGCACTCTATTGATTTAATTCGACTTTTTGTTTTTTCGCGGGAAACGGCATCTGTCACGTCGCTTCACAAATTGATGCTTTGTTTTCATTTTATTCAGCGCCCTCCATTCTGTTTGGAACGTTTCATTTGGAGAGAAAAGTTAAAAAATGTTGGGTATTAGTTTTATGGGCGATTCTTTGTAATCGAAAATAGAAAAAAATCGGCTAACGGTTCAAACAAAAAATCTTGCTATTCAAAAGATTTCTTGTGCCGATGAAACGTTTCAAACAGAGCAGAGGCTTCAATTCAGTTGACTTTATGCTTATGCAAATGAAGTGACTATACAAATACAATGTCATAATTTGATCGATAAAACTTATTAGTATCATAGGTATCTATGGCGTTGATGAAGACGGAAAGTGACTGGTCCATAGACGGAGTGCTCGCCACGGAATAAGCTTATAGGGATTTTTTCTTGTAGGATAGGTATGTAGTACCTACACAATTTGCAACACAAAAAACAACGGGTTGCACTCCGGGAGTGCCGACAGAAGTGAAAACTCAATGACTAGTCCAAAATGTCTGCAGCACTATGTATAATTGACCCATCCTCCTTTCTATTGAAAAGCTTTAGTTCCGAAATTGCTGGTCAGTGAGCTTGTTTAAAATTCGAAATTCAAATTTGTAGCGTTAATTGCTTAAAATTCAAATAGTAATTGTAAAGTTACCTTGCAGACCTCGCATCTAAATATATTTGGTCATGATTTTTTGAGTTTTATTCACCAGTACTAGAGTTCCCTTTTATTACCGATTTCATCAAGATGTAGCTTTATTGAATTATATTTGAGTGCTATAAAGTTAGAATGTAACTGTGAGATCCTCGTATTTCAGCCCGTACAAGATTAGAACATTGAGCTTTACTGCTTAATATAAAAGTCCAGTTTTAAATAATTGACCTGGGGCCGATTGCATAACAAACTACAACTAATATTACAAGCGGAACTCCTTTTCTAATTTCACTTATTAAATAAGGAGTTCCGCTTGTAATATTAGTTGTAGTTTGTTATGCAATCGGCCTCTGATTATGATACGTTATGACTAAAGTTCTTTGGTGAATAAAAACGAAACAGCAGGCATTTTCGCCGCGCGGTAGAAAGAGAGGGTTACGCGTTACGCCTTACGCTGTCTCGAATTTATAATTTTTTCCCCACCTCAAAAAGTGCTCAGCGCCGCTAAAGAAGTTTTCACCTCAAAAATTCCCTCTAGTTTGTATGCCTTACTATCGTTAAATACTACATAGTTTATCCAGACACGAATGCTATGAAAGATGAAGTACCTGTGTACGTTCTAAAATGTATTTTTTGGCATAAGTAAACTTTGTAACAAAAGACACCAGACCGTAACCTTAATTAAGACATCTCTCAAAACAATCCCATGGACAAACAGACCAAATTGGCATTGTTAAAGCACAAAGGCAAATAAAAAAGTCAACAAATGGAGGCATTTGCGAACAAAGCCGGAGTAATTGATTTAATTTGTCGCGAGTCAAAACTCAGAGGTGTTGCTGGCGGATCTATACTCGGGAGCTGGGAAACGGTTTGAGCGGAAATTTCCGAGTAACCGGTTTTGATTGGTATTGAGTTCACTTTCCTTAAGGCTGTGTCCAGTAATTAAAGAAGACTTCCCGCATACCCGATTTATACCGTAGATATATAGACAACGTTAAATATGTATTTTTTTAACTTTTTAGTTATTTGCGTATGAAAATTCCACCCACCCTACTGGTATGTAATTTTAAAACTTGGAATTGGACTTACCTGACTGCAATTTCCTATAGTCACTAAAGTAGATTTAAAGTATAAATAAAGGATGACTCACGCTAGACCGGGCCGTTATTAGTTACTCATGAAAGAAAATGATGTAGGTACGTACATAATTTAACGGTTTATACTGCTCGCGGTTACTAAACTACAACTTGATGTAGCCATAAATATTTCAATAGGGCATACATAATTGATACATTTCCGCGAGCGTATCATTTAGCATTTAGCACGAAAGGTGCAAAGGTACGTCGTTTTTCGCATGGTATTCCCTTGCACAATGATTCTTTATGTGCATATTGTGCATGCTACTCGAATGCCGCTTATCGTCGCCCCTGCGATCCTCGCGGTATTGTGCTGGGGCTCAATTCTATATGGCATTCGGCAAGCATGTGACATTACTAGTTTAATAAATTTAAAAATGTGGAAAAATTACTGTCTTGGCTGTCTTGGTAATAGCATCGTTCGCAGACGTTTCTGCTTGTTAAAAATTAAAATTACTAGTTTAATATCACATAGCTCGAACACTTACTAGGGTGTGTAATTTTCTTAGAATTTTAAAATTTCAAAGCTCTCGAAGTTCCCTAAATACTTCCTCTGCGTGGAATGGTGACGATGCTTATTAAAAACTACCCTATATTCTTCCCTGGGCCTCAAACTGTCTCCATATCAAATTTAATCTCAATCGGTTCAGCGTTTTAAGCGGGAAGAGCTAACAGACAGACAGACCGTACTTTTGACATATTTACCTCAGATTTACACAACAACGTAACTTTTGGTAACTGTTAGAAGTTGAGAAAAATAAGTTTTTATACAAAAGTGACACACCGTAATACCTACCTATATCTACTCTACCTATAGCAATATTATTAACTATATTATCTAGCCATCGTTCACGTACATGTCGTTTAACGGGGCCATCGGTATTTGTACAAGAGCAGCGATATCGTGAGCTGTTATAAAAACACGTAGAATTTATCTTCTATATGGCGTACGACTATAGTGCACCTCGCGTGCCCTAGCATGACTGCAATACTAAGATTTTAGATAAAACTTAACTTGTTAACGACAAAATTCAATATTGGTAACACTTGTCAGTTATTTAAAGATAAAAATTAAAATAGATAAAAGTAAAGCTTGAGGTTCCGGGTTCGAATGGCATTTATTTGTGTTGAATTGTTGATTCATTAATATTTTTGTTTCTGAATTATGGATGATTTATATTATGTACTTATTGGTTGACATATGACATGTAGAGTTAGACCAAGAAAAGTCTGCAGCGATTTTGATAGCCCACGCAGTGCAAGTGTTATTTTAAACGTCAAACTTCTATGAAAAAATGACGTATAAATATCACTTGCACTGCGTGGGTTATCAAAAATCGCTGCAGACTTTTCTTGGTCTAAATCTGTCTCTTTAAGTACCCATATTCATAATAAAAATATTAATGAATCAATTCAAAAATATTAATGAATCTTTATATAAATATATTCCCACCCACACTCCAAAATTTGCTTAAAAATATAGGTATTAAAGAAAAATGCGCCTCCCTAAGGCGTGTAAGCAAGGAAGAAATGGAAAAATTAGGCTTCTAGTAAAGGAAGACTCACGCTAGACCGCACCGGGCCGGGCCGGCGCTTCCGGCGCTTCGTTTTCTAGAGAAAGCACCACGTGATCACCGATCAGCCGTCATAGAAAATGACATGTCGGACGCTTCGGAACGGGCAGGGCCCGGTCTACCGTGAGTCATACTTAAGTCTCCATTTTTCCTTTATTTAAAAAAATAGTATCGCTTGCAGACATTTCTGCTTGATCAAAATTAAGTTTTGCTTAGTTTGGCAAGAACCATGCTAGTCACGCGATGCATTTATTGAAGCGGCTGGAGAAAAGCTCTTTGTGACGTAAAAGATTGATGCGCGTTTCTTTGCCTCGCTCGAGCATTTGGTGTCTATTGCCTTTGTCATCGTGCCATCGAATACGGTCTTAAGGTGACGTTCGGAAGGCAAGTGCGGTACTCTTGAGAGATAACTGCTGCAGCCTTGACGCGGCCGCGGTCACTGTATAATGTGTGACGGTTAGAACGGTCTAGTCGCGGCAGTAATGCGGCTACGAATGTCACTCATTTTTAGAGAGAATGGCAACTGCAGCAGCAATGTCGCAACAGTAACGCTGCAGTTGCCATTCGAATGTACCCTTTCACAGGTAACAGTAATGCAGTTGCAGTCAGCATCCGAACGTAATCTTTGTACTCGTTTTAACTATTTTATGCATTATATTGTTGGAACTAATATGTAAATATATACGAATAGTTCCACCATCCCTCTTCTACCTTCATCATCAGCAGCGGTATCATGGTCGCATTTTTATCACCTGTCATACCATGCGTCACTTTCGCACTTACATATTAGTTAGAACGTGACAGACATGATGACAAAATAATAAAGAGCCGACCATCTTAGCCCTACAGATCAGCTCAATGATCGATGATCATTTGAAATGATTGTATTGTCATCTATAGGTACTATATATGTACTTACCTACCAACCTATAGGTACATGAGGGGTTTCAGATTCAGATTCAGATACGGCTAATAGATTTTTTTTATAACATTGCATAGATAGTTACTTACAAGTAAAAAAAAAAAAAGTCAAGTTACTAAATATAAGTGTGTTGAAAAATTTTTAACGGATTTCATATAATCGGAACAGTCGGAACAGTATAAAATATATGAATATTTGATACTCGTAGTTTCAATTCAACCCAGTATTTTTTTGTAGTCAATATAGTAAGTAAAGCCTGTTTAAATACTGAATCCTGAGCCTTATTTTCTTTCGCATTATGCTTAAAATGGCATAGCAATATCACGCATCGTTTCACACGTCTAATTCGAGTAATTTTCGAGCCCACCGGCCGGGAAAATATGGCGCCGTCGAGGCCTGTATTATTAGTATCGGCATCCTGTGATCAGCAATGCTGTAAGCTGATTAGATATCGTATTGAAGACATAATAACCCTTTTATGCGGCAAAGCTAACAGCAAGGGTGACAATTTTAGCAGTTTCTTGGTTTCGTTTCTGTTGCCGGCTGTACTTTTCATTGCATTTGTGTATTATGTGCATTCTTCGACAAATTTGGTTCCAAAAACACTCCGTATTTGGAATGTACTCCCAGCCTAGACAGCATATAGGAGCTTTCAAGGAACAGATACAGTAGCACACTCGCTCAGCATATTTTTAAAATGCTGGTAACCTGCACGCATATTTAGAGTTGCATGCGCTCTTATGTGAAAATTAACTGTTATCAGGCCAGCCAGCACTAGGCTTGTTTGCAACGAAATGTATCAAGTTCCCATTCACAAAACATAGCAACAAGGTTCTTACTTATACAACTAGACTACCCGGGGAAATATTATCTCCATCAAAGAACTTTGTAGGTACTAACTCCCTAATCAATCATTCATCGTCAGATTTCTTTTGTTATCGATTTCACCATTCTATTAATAATCAACACAATACAATTTTAGCACTTACTGATTTACTCTAATTACTTTAGGTACGTGCACAAAACAACGAAAATTCTAAAATGACAATGGTGAACTGACGTCCCATGGCGCTTTTTGTAATACCAACAAGCTTAAAATGCAATAACATACTTATGGTTCCTAGCAACATACGTCTTTATGGTATTCGTGTAAACGCGTGTCTCTAGAATATACTCATCAGATTTAAAGAGATGTATGTTCCATTACGGTTCACGAGACATACGCCATTTTGGAATAAATACAATAGGAATACGCGTGGCTCGCACGAGTCAGTGAGTGAGTCAGTGAGTCGCGAATAACGAGGCAGTGACGTCACGTGACGTCATCACGCTTGACTCCAATTTGAAAGCGCATCGGGCTGTTAAGACCCTTTCTGACTTGATATTGTTGGATACTTAATATTGTTTTGGTTATTTTGAGACGAGATAATTAAACTTCCCGTGCCTGATTACTTGAAACGGTTTAAATAGTTATTTGTTTTACAAGGGGGTAAAGTTGTTGTTTAACCGCTGGTGCTAATATTGATACCCGAGCAAGCGAAAGATTTCAAAATTGAACCACGAGCGTAGCGAGTGGTTCGAGAAGTGGAATCTTTGCGTTGCGAGTTGCGAGGGTTTCAAGGCACGAGGGTTAAACAAATTTTGCCACCGAGTGAAACACAAAATTTTTCACCACACCAACCCGAAGCAAATACTAGTGATAGTACCAAATAGTACAATATAAATCATTTATGAAATTAATAACTAGCTTAAATCTAAAATAGGCCCCTGAGGCATTGTAACAAGGATGCTGGCGGCATTTCCTCGCTGTATCGCAATGCTGATACGTAGTGCGAGGTAGCCGCCAGCAAATACTAAATGTAAAATATCAAACAAAATCAAGCCAAATCAAATCAAATCCAAATGAATGTTATTAAATATTTATCATCCAAAATCATCATTTAAAATTCAATTCTACCAGCAAACATAAGAAAACAACTCAAAATTTGCATTTGACTACTTTGCCTCACATGTGAATAAAATGCAACATTGCTATCAGGTTTTGAAGTGCAAAGTAAGCCTTTTCGAGTTGGTGTGGTGAAAAATCCTTTGTCGTTGTGTAGCTCCGCATTTAAAATATAGTCGATACAATTTCATGTGTTCTACGGTATGCACAAGCTACAAATGCTTACGTGATGTCCAGTCGCCATCAGATATATCGGAGCGGCCAAGGTGCTCACAAATATCGGAACACGCCTCTTTTGTCAGGGCGTTAGAGCGCGTGTTCAGATATTGTGAACACCTTGGCCGCTCCGATATATCTGATGGCGACTGTCCATGTTTGAAAGACCCAAAACAATCACACCTACACAGTAGTTACACATACATTCGTCTTTGTATTTACATTATTTGCGTTTCTTTTGGACAATACCAGTCGTTTATGCAATACATATTTTGACATTTATATACAGAAAGATACCTATAGTTGTGTTACTCATAGAGTCTGGCTACTGAAATATTACACTAAGATTTGGCGGAAAATTCAAAAAATCTTGGGCTGGTCACACTTGGTGTAGTAGGAATTATAGTTTTGATACTAGAAAATATTTTTGATTTTGTATGCACACGTAAGGTACCTAAGGAAATAAGTTAAATATACGTTGACGTGCACTCAAAGTAAGTATTACGCTTCCTTAATTTCAACCACTATGTAAAGTACAGTCAACGACAAACACATATGTTTACGTTCCAACGTTTTGATTTTGTTTTAATATTTTCCAGAACTTCTAGTTTATTCATTTCTTTACACACTTGTCCTGTTTATGAGATTCAGGAATTAATAAATTCACGTACTTAATCAAAGTGATAGAGCAAATGTTAGAACTAGTACTTAAAGTATCAAAATAATAATAGAGCACCAACCTACTAAATTGTTTACGACTTGTAAACAATGTAAACATTGCAGTTTTTCGTTATACAACGCTTCACGTTGACTCCGCACATTGTCATAATTATTTACGAGCTTAAATAATAGTTTGCGGACCTCACTCGATATAGTAATTATTAATATTATTTAAAATAAACCCCTTATAAACCGCGAACTATTTGAGTGAATGACATAAATTGACAACAGACTTTTAGATTTTTTTTAAATCATAGACAATTAGTGATACGACAAGAAAATATCAGTCAACAATTTTTGGCTAGACTAAATAAAATTATTCCGAATGTAAACGCACCCTTATATGTGTTGAACGGTGTCGCGATCAAGGGCTGTCCAAATTATAATGGTGCAGTCGAGTGCCGTGCGACCTGGACAACATTGGCTTGTAGATTGATTGAGTGCTAACCTTGCACATGTCTGGAAATGAAACCTACCAATGTTTGTTTCTACTATCTCAAACACATAAATGAATATAAATGAAGGCGCAGTCAAAATGTCTACGACGACGTATTTTGGGCTGATACAGAACTAAATAATCTGATAAAGAATGCTACCCGTAGCGCCCGGATTTCGGATGAAAACACGTACCGTACAATCAGGTAACTTTAATCCACAACTTACAACAGCTATGGTCCAAATTCAAAATCCAGTAAAATATATAGTATAAGTATTTTTCAAATTATGTTGAGTATATATAGAAAGAGCATTAGTGTATCTAAACTCCAAAATAAATGTAACGAGTACAAATCATAAAGGTTCGTTAAGAATCAACATTAAAAGCTGGACCATAGTAGTTGTACTTAAGGACTATTAGTTACCTGATTTTACGGTAGCTGTATAGTATTTGTGCGTACATGTACAGAAATACGGAACAATATTAAACAAACACACCTATCTACACAACCAATACTAATGATCATATTGCACATATAGTTTCTACTGCGTAAATAAGTATAGGAGCTAACAACGCATTAAGAATTCTTGTGATCGTGTATCACGGCGTCAAATCTCGATTACCATCAGGCAATTAGCCTGAAAATCCATGTTTCCTATCATACCTACCGATAGGTAGGTATAGTTATCGACATTTTGTAAGGAGATTTTTATGCAACATGATTCGTTTTATTGCTCTTGAGTGTAAGCTTATAAATAGTAAAATTACAACCACTTATTCGAAAACGCATTTCACTGACAAACGTAGGGTATTCAATTTGATTAATAAGTTTGTACTGAATATATTAATGTTGGTTTCAGATTACAGCTTAGTTTTACGCACTAAACCAAAATGCTACAATCAAATTCTAAAAAACTTTGCTTCGCACCGCCGGGGCCAAAAGCGGCGCTAGTCTCTTGACGCGACACGAACACGCATCGCATATCACGATCATAATTACAGACTTATGATCACAGACTTATGATCACGATCACAGGCTTGCTACGACGCACGTGACTGCCGCGTGCTTCATCACTGAGTGTTCTAATTGATAATTTAGCCCTCATTTTATCCCCTTTTTTGTTCAAGGGGTGAAAGAATTACACTAATTGCTGATGTGTCGTGTGGGAGTACCTATTTGGATTTGTTTTTTAATAATATCTTGAAATTTAATACCGTTGACTTTGTCTCAAATATTGTGAAAGACTAACATATTTAAATGAATAAATATTATAAACAATAGTTAAATAAATATTACGGGACAATCTTACACAAATCGACTAGTCCCACAGTCAGTTCAATAAGGCTTGTCTTATGGGCACTGAATTACAGTTTATAAATATTTAAATAATAGAAACTATCCAACTTAGAAGTATAGGATTCAAACCCGAGTAACTACTAACTACCGACTTGGTTAGGAGGCCGCTAAATATATAATATGTTCAAAGTAAGAGACCGTTTTTCTTTACTTACTTACTTACTTCGCTGGCTCAGCGACCCGAAGTGGATCTTGGCCTCCGACACTATATTTCGCCATTCGTTCCTGTCCTGTGCGATCTGACGCCATTCAGCCGCTTGTATGCCACACAGTTCTTTCTGGACCTCGTCGATCCATCGGTACCTAGGCCTTCCGACCGGACGTTTTTTCTTTAATAAATCATAACTTTAATTACTTACACTTATTAATACTAATGTCAAAATCTAATTCATGTGGCCAAGCACTAAGTGTCACGACTCCGGCGATAAGTGATCCGTACCACCGTACCGAACTGCAGGTAGCCGTCCACAAATCAAAACTTGCAAAGACAAATGCAATAAGTACTTAACTTTAGTCCACAACTTACAACTATGGTCCAAATTCAAGTTCCAGCAAAATATGTACATGTAAGTATTTTTCAAATTATGTTGAGTATACAGGTTGTAATCGTTAAGTGTAGCCAGGCGATAATTCCATAAATATAACAGATATCAGAAAACTTTAAATTGATATCGCAAGTGCGTTACTCAATGAGTAAAATTACATTAATAACTTTTTTTTAAATAAAAGCAGAAATATCCCAAACATTAACTTCAAACCCTCCCATACATTTAGTACGAGACGACTCACCCCTCAAAGAACGTCGGTGTCGTAAGAGATAAAACTGCTTGAGATTCATTATTTGCGATATTAAACTGTAATAAAATAATAAAACTACAGTTTATGAAATAATAAATATCATTTATTTTAAGAAAAGTTCATTTAGAAACATTTAAGAGGGCCCGTCAATGTATCGCACAAGAAGGGCGTCACTTCGAGCAACTACTGTAAACAAAAAATGTACTTCTTTAAAAAAATGTTAGATTTATAATTTCATAAACGGTAGTTTTATTATTTTATTATCGCAAATAATGAATCTCAAGCAGTTTTATCTCTTATGACACCGACGTTCTTTGAGGGGTAATTCGTCGTAGGTACTAAATGTATGGGAGGGTTTGAAGTTAATGTTCGGGATATTTCTCCTTTTTTTTTAAAGTTATTAATGTAATTTTACTCATTGGGTAACGCACTTTCGATATCAATTTGAAGTTTTCTGATATCTGTTATATTTACGGAATTATCGCCTGGCTACACTTAACGATTACACCCTGTATACAGTAGTTATCCCGTGTTGCTTGGGACTTTTAGCGCAAGAAAATACATGATCTACAAAAATACCGCTCGATTATTATCGAAATGATTATTGATAAATAAAGATGATAAAGTCGTTACCTATATTATTCGTTGCAAGTTCAAACGATCACTGGTTTTATCTGAAAACATATCTCGGCCTTGCAATATCAAATAGGAAACCTTGTACCTTGTGCCTTTGGAAATGTACGAGTAAATAGTGATGAAATGGAATCCTTTTTGAAATCTAATCTGATGTTCAAAGTTTTTGCTCATTTAATAATGTTTGAATGACAATATTCGGTATAGACAGTTCTGGTAGCATCCGCTAGCTCTTTTAGTATATTTTGGATATGGTAGAAGATCGGGACTAAAAGTGGGGTAAGTTGTTCCGATGAGAATAGGAACGCAAGTAAACAACGGAGCGTGTTGTATGATATTTGTCGCAAAAGCGAAAGGAAACTCGAGCGTAAAACTTTAAGACCGTCATCCTTTGTATTGGGAATGGTAGGGTTAGAGTCTCTCGAGCTAAGGCGTAAGCAAACGCTTGCCTTACACTATTGTCTGCTTTTAAGAAATCGTATTGACAACCCATCCGTTCTGGAGCGTATGCGTATTTTTACCCCAGACAACTACATAGCTGCAGTAGGGCGTAGCGCACGTAGAGCCAGAAACCTTTTCGCATATCCAAATGTTCGCACCTATCACGGTTCAAACGCACCCACGTACCGAGCAATAGAATTACTAAATAATTTCATAGCTACAGTCCAAAACGCAGACATATTCGCACACAAGTGGCCGTCCCTACAACGTACGAGTAGTATCAGGATTTTTTTAAACTCACCCTATGTTATTTAATATCAGATTTTTTTTTATCTCTATGTAATTTAGTAATACATAATATGTATGTTCAATTATAAAGATAAGTGTGTAATACAATAAGTGTACTTACTAATTTTATGATACTGACTGATACTGACAACATATGTACCTATTAACAGTATAAGTGCCTTGGCTGGAGCTGTAAACTTATACATAGTGTTTACCTGAATAAAGAATACAGAATAAAGACACATATACTTATAGAAAATTTTTATTGGATACAAGGGTCGAAAAACTTGTTGAAAATAATAATTTTGAAGAAAGTATTGACTGTGGATGAGATCTAAAATCCACGCGAAAATTCTCCCATGACTTTGACAGCCGAATGGCACTACTCTTAATTGTATATATTTTGTAGTAACGAGGTAACTGAATTATTACACGTCAATCTTTGACTGTTAGAGTTACCGCACAATGTATAGGGGTATACAGCAGCATCTATATTACCTCAGCTTTTAAATTCGAGATATGAATTCTTATTAGACTTTGCCACCTCTTCTACTATTAATAACTTTTGAATAATAAAGTGTAGTTAGAGATACCCCACGTTTCCGCACCACACAAGGTTGTTACTAGCTGTCACACCTACACACTTTCAAATAATTGGGTAATTTGGATATCGCTGATAACAATAACACGCGGCTTAGCACGGTCGCGTTTTTATCCCTTGTCACCATGCCTTGACGTTGCTTATATTAAGACTTGCAGATGTCGAATGTGATTACAATCACGTAGTGTGGGAATGTGATAATATGTTAATTTTTCAAATAAGAACTTATTCACATTAAAGTTTGACTATAATTAATTATTTCAGTGTTGTTGAAATAAACAAGCAAACATGCTTAAAAAGTTGCATTTATATGGAAAACATCCGATTCTCCTCAGTCTACCCTATTTGCTTTAGAAGATATAGGAATTGGCTGCCTTGTGCTTGATAGGATAGGAATAGGTGATACCAACAGTCAAAAATATTAGACGATATCTTGACATGACGTCATATCTAAAGATGGATAAAAGATGGAATAGTACATTACTACAGAGGCCGGGACGAAAGGGGTTGCCGGCCGAAGACATATAGACGGCTGAGCGAAGCGAGGCCGGATAGGTCTGAGCGCGGGCAACCCCATTTCCCGCCGAGGTATGTATAGTGCTTTTCTTAAACATGCAATGAAATAAATAAAATAAAAAATCCACGAAACCCAAGTTTTATTTATAGAAAAAACTAAAAGTAAACTACACCCAAAATATAATCAACACGTACCTATATCATTATCACGCGTATGTTTTACACGAGTCGTGTATTTTTACTACCCGTATATTTTCATGTATCTTTGATTTTTTCGCCTTGTATCCGTCTGACTGTCGTTTTCGTCACATAAGTTTACATAGTCTTTCATGTTGATATCATGTTTCACATACATCGTTGCTTTATGCATGGAGTAAATAAGTATAATTTCCACAGTGTTGACGAGTTTGTAGTTACATTCATTTAAAATATGCCACAAAACTGTTTCTAATAAACTGTAAGCCATTTTTCTTAGTTTCTCAAATAATAAAATTGCCATAAGCAACCATATACATACTTCGTCTTTGACTTGGCGGCAGAGGCAGCAAGTTATTAAAATCAATTCTGCTTACGCTGCCAATTCCAACACCTACGATTACAATTAATATTAATTTCATTATTTCGTCGGAACTCATATTAAAGTCAAAAAATCAACAACGCACCATAAATCCAATAAAACAGAATGAATATTTTTCAACTTTACCTCCATAACAATTTAAAAAATATAACTACGCGTGTTTGAGTAGACCTTTTTACCGCTAACGTTTAGATGAAATATTTTAAATGTTTTTATTTGTGTAGTTAAATTTATAATTTAAAATTATAAAATTATTGAATGTATTATTTATTAAGTTCATGTTGATTTTATACAAATAAAACTGCAAATTATAGCAAACATTGTTTTTTGTTTTTTCCACCATAAAGCAAATACTGCCTCTAGTTTTTTTTTATGGATGAATGCCACGATGCTGTGTCACAAATATCTGTGAAATGAAAATTAAAAAAGAGGACTTTGCCGGCCTAGGCCTGCAAGATGTGTATGAAATTCCATTAACGACCTTTTGTCCTAGCCGCACCTGAAACGTCATACTTCGCAGCCTATTATAAGGAACATAACATCAATATTTCATTGCATGTTTGAGAAAAATCCTATTAAATGTTTATAGGTAGGTACCAAATAATGTATGAATAAATCTTTATACGTCTTAGCGCCACTTGCACCATCCCACTAACCCGGGGTTAAGCGGTTAAACCGTTAACCCAGTGTCAAATTGTACTGGTAACCATGGTAACTCCAGGTTTAACCGGTTAACCCTGGGTTAGTGAATGGTGCAGGTGGCCCTTAGCACATTACGACGTAGTTATCATAAGTAGCCTGGTTGGGGTTACAATTAGGTACCTACTACCCTGTAATTGGGGTTAGGTCAGATTATGTCACGACTTGAGGTAGGATTTGTTTATTTGATAGATAAAAGAGAATCCTCCTTTGCGTTTTGCCACAAGTCCACCATTTGTTAATTTTTAGGGTTCCATACCCAAAGGGTAAAACGGGACCCTATTACTAAGACTCCGCTGTCCGTCCGTCCGTCCGTCTGTCACCAGGCTGTATCTCACGAACCGTGATAGCTAGACAGTTGAAATTTTCACAGATGATGTATTTCTGTTGCCGCTATAATAACAAATACTACAAACAGAATAAAATAAGGATTTAAGTGGGGCTCCCATACAACAAACGTGATTTTTGACCGAAGTTAAGCAACGTCGGGCGGGGTCAGTACATGGATGGGTGACCGTTTTTTTTGCCGTTTTTTGCATTATGGTACGGAACCCTTCGTGCGCGAGTCCGACTCGCACTTGCCCGGTTTTTCCTTATCCCCTTATTAATAAATGATACCGTTTTATTACTTAAATTACTTGTCTAGGGATTTTTTTAAAGATTAGTTGCATCTGGCGTGTGGAAAGCTTCTCGGACGCTCTCTCCTAGATAATACAATGTATAACATTCCGAGGAGGGAGCTCAAGCCCAATTTTTAAGCAAAATTGACGATCTCTTTAAAAATTATGTCTCAAACAAGTGCAACTAAATAATTACACTTGTTTAATAACTAACTAAACTAACTAAATTATTTAGTTATTGTTAATAACGAAATTATTTAGTTTGTTGTTGGCTTAGAGCATTTAATAACTGGAGTGGCCATTAAGAGCTTACCCCTCTGCCGAAAAACTTATTGTGCAAACTTTTGTATGGACTGACATGGCTATTTGTACGCTACGTACAATTCATGTAGAAATAGCAATACATTTGACGTCTCCTCCCCCGAAAAAATCGGCAGACTGTTGCGTAAAGAAAATGACAGCGATGATATCTCCAGTTACTAAATGCTGTAAGGTTGTTGGAATATAAAAGTTACTGCTCAATAATCTGTATTTATTTAAACAGACAGCAAAACACTCCGCCTTCCCTATTTGCTTCTACAGATAAAGAAATTGACTGACATGAAGAGCGGGGTAAGTATTGTTCTCGACATAAGTATTGTTATACTTAATGGGAGATTCCAGCCTTTTATGTTTTATGTATCTTCTATACATATAATAAAGCTGAAGACGGTCGAAAGTCTGTACATGGAAGATATTCGAAAAAAATTTGGCTGGGGATACTTAGAATCGATAACAGAACACGTTCCAACAGTTTTTAGAATTTTTGTCTGTTTGTCTGTTTATCTGTTTATCTGTTTGTCTGTTTATTTGAACGCGCATCACGTGAAAACGGCTGAACGGATTTTGATGAAAACTTTACTAATCTGTCGAGAAAATCTCCGGCCAGGTATAACCTGGCTATAAAAATTCTACCCCTAAAAGGGGGGGTAGCCACAACACTCGATTGACTTAAGTTTGCCCCTGAATCTTATGGCATTACTTAGGAAAGAGGGGCAAACTTTTTCGCGCCTGTTTGGGACTAAAAGTAAAAATGTACAACTGTCTATCAAATTGCTTTTTTTATGTCGAAAAATTTTCGCGCTCGCTTCGCTCGCGTTTTCAATAACATTCTAAGATATGATAAAGGTGATATTCGGGTGGCAACTGCAGCAGCATTACGAGTACTCTGTTGCAACGTTACTGCTGCAGCACTGTCAATTTTCGTGATAAAATGATGTGACTGATTTCCATACTAAAAGTAAAAAAGTACAACTGTCTATCAAATTGCGTTTTTATATCGAAAAATTTTCGCGCTCGCTTCGCTCGCGTTTTCAATAACTTTCTAAGACATGATAAAGGTGATATTCGGGTGGCAACTGCAGCAGCATTACTCTGTTGCAACGTTACTGCTGCAGCACTGTCAATTTTCGTGATAACATGACGTGACTGATTTCCATAATAAAAGTAAGAGAGTGAGGGTACGTATGAACATCTCCAACGTAGGCATTCGATTTGACCTAACGCGGGGGCCCTTAAAGTCATGGAAAAAATCTTGCTTTCGGGCTTGCGGCCAGCCGATTTTATCGACATATGTTACCGATTTTATAGCAAATTTTGCTCTCTTGCACGGCAGATTTGTCGGCCAAGCCGAGTTGCTCCTTAGCCGCGATCCTGAGACCTAACTCTCAAAGTGTTATAAGGGCCCCCGTGAAAGACGAAAGCTAAAAGCATCCTATCAAGTAGCGCTTTCGAGTGAAGCCAAAGAGCGAGCAGTAGAAGAGTCGTGATTACATGCATAGATTCAATTTCAAGCCACTCTTTTGCAGTTCGGCGTGAGGTCTTATGCGAGGCCTTCTGCCTTACGGCAAAGTTGATGTTCTGCCTTAATTACACTCGGGCGTGGATCCAAATCCAAGCTTTCCTCTTTCGCAGCTGGGCCTTCTGCCTTGCTCACATTTCGCCAATTCAATTCACTTAGTCAATTCCAAGCTCTGCTTTCTTGCATCTTTTCTGTACGAAAACAACCTCGCTGAAACCCTTAAATATCGAGCCCTATGCGAAGCTAGGCCGATAGAAAACTGTCCCATCCCTTCTCTGTTTGAAATCCTGGATTCGCGCCTGGTTGGGACTAAAAGTAAAAATGTACAACTGTCTATCAAATTGCGTTTTTTATATCGAAAATTTTTCGCGCTCGCTTTGCTCGCGTTTTCAATTACATTCTAAGATATGATAAAGGTGATATTCAGGTGGCAACTGCAGCAACATTATGAGTACTCTGTTGAAACGTTACTGCTGCAGCACTGTCCATTTTCGTGATAACATGACGTGACTGATTTCCATACTAGAAGTAAAAATGTACAACTGTCTATCAAATTGCGTTTTTATATCGAAAAATTTTCGCGCTCGCTTCGCTCGCGTTTTCAATAACATTCTAAGTTATGTTAAAGGTGATATTCGGGTGGCGACTGCTGCAGCATTACTCTGTTGCAACGTGACAACGTGACTGCTGCAGGACTGTCAATTTTCGTGATAAAATGATGTGACTGATTTCCATACTCAGCTGTAATGCGGCAATGAACGTCACTCAATTTACCAAAAAATTCAATATAATCTTGATGACCCTAGGGAGACTTAGGGCATCAAAATATCTTAATCCGGCACTGGTCGTTTGCGGAGTCAAACGATTTGGGACTCGCATTTTATACGTATTACCATGCCTTCCCGAAAATAATCGAATGATTCGCGAAAGTCTCGCAACGCATTAAGGTTACAAGGGGCACGTGGTCTTCCTCGGGAGTCAAGGAAGAAGACCACGGTGGGTGGCGCTCTAACCAGACAGGCCGCTTCGCTTTCGCTCGCGCGCGTATACCTTACTGTATCGTTCGATATACACCTACTACTCTGTCGTTTAAATCACGTGTAAAATTTGAATAAGGGCGAAAAAAACTATTGATTTTGGAGTGTAGTTTTATTTAGTAAGGTAAGTACCCCTATTAACGCGCCCATTAAAATCGGCAGTGATTACCGCGGTATGTACAAAAAGGCGTTTTATAAGAAAGCCAATTGACTTTTTTTTAATTTAAGTACACACAAATAAAGCCTTCTCTTTTGACTGCCGAATAAGTACAGCACTAGTAAAAAAACACAAAGTAAATAATTCGAAAACCGTAAACTAACTCATCGGGGGCGCATGATTTGAATGCTCCATACTAACGCGCAACACCTCAAGTAAGCAAACGCGTATTTTATTTAGTGATTTTCATAGTAATGGTGAATATTATAGAAAGGCTAAGACTTTATATCAATTCTGAATTATGATATTTATGGTTCCCAAATACTCAATTTGTAAATATTTGCTTGCCAATAGTAAAAAATAGGAATTTCAAAACCTCGGTGTTGGGTTCCATTTTTTGGTGTGGTTCCTAATTTCGAGGTATACCTCGGTAATAGCGGAAACGGTATTTTAAGTTCGAAGGGTTGTATGTTTATATGTAAATACTCATTTCCATAACTCTTGATGTTATTGAAATATTTAACCATCTATAAAGCTACAGAGCTATTAACGTGGTATGAAATCTATTCAAGAACTCTTAATTTTGACTACAGTTTTAAGGTCTTAATTGGAGGTTTTCTTAGAAACCATTATATGAGAATCTTGTTTAAATATTGATATAAAAACAAAAGAATGGCTGTCAAGTCTGTTTTATTCAATGTTTTGTAATATTTAGAATCTTCCATTTTGATTGTATTCAAAATATACACGATCTTTATTTATTTTGATTACTCGTAAATGAGTTTTGCAATAATGTGAATTAAACCGTTTAGCGATGGTTACAAAAGACATCACTCGGTAATAAGATGTATGGGAACCTAATACCGACCCACCTACATCTTTGGTAGGAAATAAATAGGTTCATAATATAATTATCATAAAACCTATTGTATTATTTATTTAATAGTGTTGTAATAAATCTTTCTCCATTATAACATATAATACACAAACATACAATATTAATTTATTTTAACGTGGTAACGCGGCAAGTGAAATGAAATGAAATTTATTATTCATAACACACAGTTATAGCGTCAATACATAATGGGATTATTTTACATTTTGTAAATTTGATACATACTTAATTACATTAGTTTCTATTATTATATTGCAAGAGAAATTGATTGAAAAAATCTTGATAATTATAGAAATTCTTTTCCTCGAGCCATGTCTTCAGCCTAATTTTAAAGCTTTGGACGGATGCTGCATTTCTTACCTTGACCGGCAACTGATTATACACGGAAGGGCCCAGGTAGTATACGGATTTTTCCGTTTTGGCAGTGTGATGGGCACCTTTGCACCCGGTACAACTCGCGGAGGTCTTTTAGATTAAAATATTTGAATATTTAGATATATTTAAGTTATTTTTGTATGATTTGATATACCATTAACCTTATGTATAAATAAATTATTTTTATTTATTTTAATATTTGATTTCCCATATCTTGTATCATTGGATGTTGATATTGTTGATGGGCATTTATTTGTGTGTTGAACACAGATATAATTTTTCTAAGTCATGGGTGTTTTCTATGTATGTAAGTACGTATTTATCGATATAAGTATGTATATCGTCGCCTAGTATCCATAGTACAAGCTTTGCATAGTTTGGGGCTATGTCGGTCTGTGTAAGATGTCCCCTTACATACACCGACTTTTTAAGTTCTACAATTTCTTGTCGGTCTATAATTTATTAATTTTATGTAGATACTCGTATACAGCATGTATTTTTGATACGACCACATATCTATTATCTATGTGTAGTTAGTAGGTGTAGGCAAAGGAATTAATTTTCATAATTATGTTTTACTAAAAATCCTCGTATGTTTCTTTAAAGAAAAAATAATTGAATCTAATGATTGGAAATCAGATTAAATAAAATCCCTACTATTTATGTAACTATGTCAAATAAATATAAGTAGGTATATAAATAAGGAACTAAAAATGCGATGGGTTTATCTACCCTCGTAAAAAGGAACCCTTATCCGCGGTATTTGGGTAACAATGATCAATTACCACGGTAATAGGCGATTTCGACGTTTTGGTTTTAATAATTATTTTTTTCTATATAATTGGCCAAAACAAGTCCGAAAACGAATGAAATATAAATTTCGATATACAAACTATCATAAAAAAATATGTCTTTGTTCATACAGAGCCAGCTTATGTTTCATTTTTGGCTGTTTTTGTAAAAGTTGCTTAACCCCCTCGTTAATAGGGATACTTACCTTAGTACCTAATTGTAAAATATTTTATCTCGACTACAGTCCTCTAGCATATCCATCTGTCAACTTTACTTCAAGTTCCGCCTCCAAAGGAGAGGGAGAGAAACAGAACAGACCGAATTCCACGCGGGCGGAGCCGCGGGCACAGCTAGTTGTACATAAGGTAAACCAAATAAACTATTTTTTTTACTTGGCTCTTGCTTGTTTTTGAAACCGTAACAAAAGCCAAAAATATTGTACGATATCTTGACGTCACATCTGAATAAGATTAGATTACATTGATAAAAAGTAGACAATCAAGTTAATGATTTAATTCCTTTCATTATTTATCTTTTTCGTTCAATCAAGATTAAACATTGTATAAATACTGAAGTATGTTGCTCTAAGTCGGAAAGTTTGCAGGTGAGTGTTGTCTAAATATGAATAAATTAATTTTGTATTTTTATTGACACTAACGATCCCGTAGTCAGCGGTCGGCAACCTTTTTTTGCGTAGTTTTAGTAGCGTAGTTAACGATGAGTAAGTTGACGCGGGCCGCACTTTGTTAATATTTATGAATTTATCAGACATTGTCGTTTCTCAATATTACATAGCCAGAGAGGCTCGCAGGCCGCAAGTGACAGTTTCACGAGCCGCATGCGGCTCGCGGGCCGCAGGTTGCCGACCGCCGCCGTAGATTACAAATAATAAATATACACTAACCAAACAAATATTAAATCCAGTTATTATTATTTTCGGATTTTTAAGGTACAGTCAGTAGTTTAACGAAAAAAGATACCTAATAGTAAATAATTTACAGTGGTGATTAATTTAATTACTTAGTTCTATGCGATTATAAAAGCTAAGTATGTAATTTAATTGCTGTAGTTGCAACCGTTTTATTAATGCACATTTTAATACAATTTTGACAGATTGTTTGAATCTCTTATCAGGAAAGTCTCTCGGCTTCCCCTTGTTACGTTAATATAATATGGATTGGAGTAATATCTGGCTGAAATACCTAAAATATATTACTTTCAATAATATGTACGAAATCTAATACCTTTAAACTACACTGAGACAAAAAACTAACAAAAACACACTTAGAATTACAAAAATAAAACTTAATCCGGGGACAAGGAGAGTCAACTAATAGGAACAAATTGACTTTTGCAATTTCCATTTAGTAGGAAATACAACTTCTATATTTGTAATTTGAAGTATGCTAGAGTAATTTCAGAAATTTGGTTTTGTTATTCCGAGAGGTGCTTTAGCAATATCGGAGGTGATGACGTCATGGGTGAAAACTAACCGTTTTGTAATTCAAAGCGTGCTTTAGCAATATCGGAGACGATGACGTTATAGGTTTTACTAAACTGTACTGCGATTCCAAGCTAGCTGTTGTTATTCTAGAGATAATGACGTCACAGGCAAAAACTAAACTGATTGCAATTCCTCCGCCCCTAGCAAACGGGCGCCGCGAGAGCATGTCGCGCGCGTGGTAGCTACCCGTCTCTATTTCTGTCTGTATGAATAAAAAAGCATTTGGTAGTATATCTCTGTACTAAAGAGGCACTATAAAAGCCTGTCGAGATATTCTATCCATTCCTTTCTTATTCATACAGTCAGAAAGAGACTAGTAATAGTTATTACGCGCGCAACATGCTCTCGCGGCGCACCTGTGCTAGGGAGGTTGGAATTGCAAACAGTTTAGATTTACCTATGATGTCATTATCACTAGAATAACAACAGCTAGCTCGAAGTTGCAGAACAATATATTCCTGTAGACCCCAACTACACAGTAGGTCGCGGGTTAATATGTCCATGGCCCACAATATATCCTAAATTTATTATTTAACTTAAGTATGTTTTAAACAAAGATGACACGAGACACGCCCGCCCGACATCCGACACAATACTAACTCTAACCAAATGAACGTAGCAAGTAGTAAATTTTACTAAAATCACTAACATTCGTTTCGCTGTGTTGGTATTACAAAACTCGTTTAGTGATTGGTACAACAATGAACATAAACACAACAAGTCTATCTACTAAATACCAGTAAACTTTGTAATGTCGCTATAGTAACAACTGAATTGTTATTTTAAATGGGGTAATGTTATTCCCGCGAACTCGTTTTTTAGATATAACAAAACTATGTAAGTGAGACATTTACTAAAATCATAACTTGAAATCACAGATTCTTTTTTCCAAAAATCACAAACTTTACTAGTAAAAATCGGAGAATTTTAGTAGTAATAAAAATGGATTGTAACAAATACTGAACTTTGTTTAATGCTCCATTTACTAAAGTCTGTTTGCTGAAATTAGATTTAGTATTACTGAGCTGTTTGTAGAAATAAATAAATTTTACAGAAATAGTGAAACTTCCATGATTACTACTAAAACTTCATTTTTTCCCCCAGTACAGAACTGTTTATTAATTCCTGGTGATGATTTTTCTCGCAGTGTAGCAATTCTTGTCTCTAACGATTTTGATGAAATTTACTATAAGTGGGGGGGGGGGGGGGGGGCAATAATCGATCTCCCAGATATTAGTAATTTAAATTGTTCGTTAGTTTCTATATCTATATTTAATTAAACCCATTATTATGTGAATTGTTTCAGCACACACAAAAAATACCACCACCATGAAAATCATCGTTATAGCTCTCGCTTGCCTGCTGGCAACCGTCAGTGCACTGCCCAACCAGAAGGGCAGGGAACTCGAAACAGCCATCAGTAAATATTTTAATAAGAATACCTTTCTTGATAATGACATAATGAAAATTATTTCATATTAAAAATTTGCACTTTGTTTAATAATTTTGAGGTATATTTATATAGAATGCGCGTCCAAAATTTGCGAGACTTTTACTAGTCGTTTCACCGATTGGCAAAAGCTCTTGAAAACATGTAACTATTTCACGTAAATCCGTTGTTAAATTTTTTAATAATAATATTTGACCTTTCTTTCTCCCGTTTTATTGTCAATCTAAATCCATGATGCTGTAAAATAATTTATCTTCGTAACTAGCCAATGACTTAGGTGTTCTAATTAAAGTCGGTTTCTAGGGTCTGGAGACACAAGGCTGGTGACTGGTAGCATTGTTGCTGCCATCGACGACATGGCGCAGTCCATACGCGATGCCGGTTTGGACCCACTTGCCATTGATTCAGAAATCGACTATGCCCTGCCGGTGCCTTCGTAAGTTTTCTTAACGTCTATAATAGTATATTTATCTATAAAAATCTATTTATTGTTTATCAGCAGTGATCGTACATTTTTCAAAATTTTTGGTGCAGCGAGTGGTGTTAACGGAATTGGTATAGATAATTTCAACTGAAATGGTAAATTAAGGTTAATATTAACGTAATTAACGCTAATTAATCATTAGGGTTGAAATTATTTATACCAATTCCGTTAACACCTTTTTCAGCATTTTTGGTGCAGCACCACTCGTGTTAACGGAATTGGTATAGATAATTTCAACTGAAATGGAAAATTAAGGTTAATATTAACGTAATTAACGCTAATTAATCATTATGCTTGAAATTATTTATACTAATTCCGTTAACACCACTCCGCTGCACCAAAAATGCTGGAAAATGTACGATCACTGTTTATCAGTGTAACTCCAGCTCTACAAGAGCAAAGTTACTTTTTAGACACGTTGGATACCTACGAAAACAAGTGCGATATATTTACCCTCTTTTGTTTCTAGAACTTGTAAGTTTTGGAATATCTCATCATATTTAGTAGATAGAAGCAAGAACGCTGTTAAGGTTACTTTTTGGGAAAACCACCCAGTTACGTGGGTAATATTCTACATCTACCTGGACCCGGTAACAGGGAAAAGCCAAGAGGTTGTGGGAGATCACAATCCGTGGTCTTACAAAACGTCTATGACGTAGACCGTTCAAACTTTCAAAGTGGAGGGGAAAAAATTGGAAAGTGAATCCTCCAAATCAGTTGAGGATATAATTAGGAGAAATTTTACAATGAGCGAAAGAAAGACAATAACTTTTTAATATGAGCGGACGTACAAAAAAGATTAAGTTTATCTATCTATACATATAATAAAGCTGAAGACGGTCGAAAGTCTGTACATGGAAGATATTTGAAAGAAAGTTGGCTGGGGCTACTTAGAATCGATAACAGAACACGTTCCAAAAGTTTTTAGAATTTTTGTCTGTTTGTCTGTTTATCTGTTTATCTGTTTG
Source organism: Cydia splendana (assembly GCF_910591565.1). Lineage (NCBI taxonomy): Eukaryota > Metazoa > Arthropoda > Insecta > Lepidoptera > Tortricidae > Cydia > Cydia splendana. Next base: position 5,697,027 of record NC_085968.1, read on the forward strand.
TCTGTTTATTTGAACGCGCATCACGTGAAAACGGCTGAACAGATTTTGATGAAAACTTTACTAATCTGTCGAGAAAATCCCCGGCCAGGTTATAGGCTATATAAATTCAACCCCTAAAAGGGGGGGTAGCCACAAAACACGATTGACTTAAGTTTGCCCCTGAATCTTATGGCGCTACTTAGGAAGGAGGGGCAAACTTTTTTCAAATATGTTCTACCACTATTGAGTACCCTGGTAAACTAACAGATGGAGCTGAATTTAATACGTTGTGACATGAATAAGCCACCGAGGAAAGATTTTGCCAAATTAACTCTAAGTTTAGAAGACACGGATATCAACAAAAATAATTGAATAATTATGTTGATTTAATAAATTAATAATATATCGAAAAATGTTCGCGCTCGCTTCGCTCGCGTTTTCAATAACTTTCTAAGATATGGCGACTGCAGCAGCATTACTCTGTTGCAACGTTGGTGCTGCAGCACTGTCAATTTTCGTGATAAAATGATGTGACTGACTTCCATACTAAAAGTAAAAATGCACAACTGTCTAACTGTCTATCAAATTGGGTTTTTATATCGAAAAATGTTCGCGCTCGCTTCGCTCGCGTTTTCAATAACTTTCTAAGATATGGCGACTGCAGCAGCATTACTCTGTTGCAACGTTGCTGCTGCAGCACTGTCAATTTTCGTGATAAAATGATGTGACTGACTTCCATACTAAAAGTAAAAATGCACAACTGTCTAACTGTCTATCAAATTGGGTTTTTATATCGAAAAATGTTCGCGCTCGCTTCGCTCGCGTTTTCTATTACTTTCTAAGATATGGCGACTGCAGCAGCATTACTCTGTTGCAACGTTACTGCTGTAGCACTGTCAATTTTCGTGATAAAATGATGTGACTGATTTCCATACTAAAAGTAAAAATGTACAACTGTCTATCAAATTGCGTTTTTATATCGAAAAATTTTCGCGCTCGCTTCGCTCGCGTTTTTAATCACTTTCTAAGATGTGGCGACTGAGGCAGCATTACTCTGTTACAACGTTGCTGCTGCAGCACTGTCAATTTTTGTGATAAAATGATGTGACTGATTTCCATGCTAAAAGTAAAAATGTACAAATCTGTCTATCAAATTGCGTTTTTATATCGAAACATTTTCGCGCTCGCTTCGCTCGCGTTTTCAATCACTTTCTAAGCTATGGCGACTGCAGCAGTGTTACTCTGTTGCAACGTTATTGCTGCAGCACTGTCAATTTTCGTGATAAAATGATGTGACTGATTTCCATACTAAAAGTAAAAATGTACAACTGTCTATAAAATTGCGTTTTTATATCGAAAAATTTTCGCGCTCACTTCGCTCGCGTTTTCAATTACATTCTAAGATGTGATAAAGGTGACATTCGGGTGGCGACTGCAGCAGCATTAAGTACTCTATTGCAACGTTACTGCTGCGGCACTGTCAATTGTCGTGATAAAATGATGTGACTGATTTCCATACTAAAAGTAAAAATGTACAAATCTGTCTATCAAATTGCGTTTTTATATCGAAACATTTTCGCGCTCGCTTCGCTCGCGTTTTCAATCACTTTCTAAGCTATGGCGACTGCAGCAGTATTACTCTGTTGCAACGTTATTTCTGCAGCACTGTCAATTTTCGTGATAAAATGATGTGACTGATTTCCATACTAAAAGTAAAAATGTACAACTGTCTATAAAATTGCGTTTTTATATCGAAAAATTTTCGCGCTCGCTTCGCTCGCGTTTTCAATTACATTCTAAGATGTGATAAAGGTGACATTCGGGTGGCGACTGCAGCAGCATTAAGTACTCTGTTGCAACGTTACGGCTGCGGCACTGTCAATTGTCGTGATAAAATGATGTGATTAATTTCCATTCTTAGCTGTAATGCGGCAATGAACGTCACTCAATTTACCAAAAAAATTCAATGTAATCTTGATGACCCTAGGGAGAGGGGGCACCATGGTCTAGAAATGCTTAGGGTATCAAAATATCTTAATCCGGCACTGGTCGTTTGCGGAGTCAAATGATTTGGGACTCGCATTTTATACACATTACCATGCATTCCCGAAAACAATCGAATCATTCCCGAAAGTCTCGCAACGAATTGAGGTTACAAGGGGCACGTGTCTTCCTCAAGAGTCTGAAGAAGACCACGGTGAGTGGCGGTCTAGCCACAGGCAGGCCGCTTCGCTTTCGCTCGCGCGCGTATACCTTACGGCTTACTGTATCGTCCGATATACACCTACTACCTACTCTGTCGTTTAAATCACGTGTAAAATATGAATAAGGGCGAAAAAACTATTGACTTTGGAGTGTAGTTTTATTTAGTGGTACCTAATTGTAAAATATTTTATCTGGACTACAGTCCTCTAGCATATCCATCTGTCAACTTTACCTACTTCAAGTTCCGCCTCCAGGGGAGAGGGAGAGAAATTAGGATTAGAAATTAGCCGCTTACTGACACAGACCGAATTCCACGCGGGCAGAGCCGCGGGCACAGCTAGTACGTAATATAGGTAGACTTAAAGTGTCATTCTATGGAACTTGCTAACTATGTAAACAAAAGTCACTAGTAAATTCATCGTTCAGAGACAATTTCAATATGGCGGTTTGTTTACATAACTAGTTAGCAAGTTCTACAAATACTAATATTTCAAGTACAAATAGTTATTTCAAATACCTAAAAATTCATTTTTCAAAATATCAGCATTGTGATACAGCGAGGAAATGCCGCCAGCATCCTTGGTACAATGCCTCAATGGCCTATTTTAGATTTAAGCTAGTTATATATGTATTTCTTTTAGCAATACCACATAAATAAATGATCTAATTCAAATTTTAAAACATTATTTCCAGCATCTTTAACGCAAAGACTGCACTGAGGGGCTTCCTCTTCAGTGGTATCAGCAACATCGTCATCAACAGAATGAACTACGCCGTGTTGACCTCTAGGCTGACTTTCAACATTGAACTTCCCGAAATCTCTACAAGCGTCGGTATGTTTCCAGATTGTTTATATAAAGGCCTTCACATCTCAGGAACTACTTTATTTAATTTTGAAATTATGTATTTCTTTATTTCAATCAGCACTAAATACCCCAAATTTATGTGGTTTTTCTTAAATGTGAATAAAATCGAAAATGTGACCAATACCAATTGTTTATTCTATTCTCACGCAACAAATTCAAACTGATTTTTCAATGGTTGCTACGGATCGTTGTGGGTTAGTGGGATAGTGGGGTTGTGCTACATAATTCAATTTTTTACTGGAATCGTATATCTTTTTAGCATTAACATTTGACGGTGTGCTTACGTTTTAGGTCTTGCTGAGTGGGATGTTAACATTTTTGAGAGGAACTTCAACGGTGTCGTCAGTGGACGGTAAGCAAAGTTAAAATAAAACTTAACTTTTTTTAAAGTTGTGCTAGGTAGTCCTTTTCTTAGCTATTTCCATTTCTTAACTAAAGGATTCAATATATTCACATGAACGAACTGGGGCCCGTTTCTTAAAAGCTTGTAACTTGTAATACAAGCGGATGTCACTTTTTGACAGCTTTTGTTAGAATTCATCGCATTGTCAAACGTTTTGTTTGTTGATTTGGTTATGTGTTAATATACTGATTGTTTCTTATCTGCCCTAGTGTTGCTATTAAGAACGTTGTCGTCACCGGCGATATTCGCGTGAGCATTGGCATCATTACTGGCATCAGCATCAGGGATATGGAAATAACAATGGCCTTGGGAAGCATTGACGTAAGATTATTTTTAACTGCACTATTTTAATGTATTAAATTAGCTCGCTAATGACAAACTGACCACTATTGTAAAAGTGCTTCGAGTCGAATTAGAACCAGATAAACCTAGTGATGTAGGTATATACGACATGTCTGGCCTAGTTGTTAGTGACCCTGCCTGTGAAGCCGATGGTCCTGGGTTCGAATCCTAGTAAGGGCATTTTTTTGTTCCTGAGTCTTGGGTGTTTTCTATGTATTTAAGTATGTATTTATCTGTATAAGTATGTATATCGTCGCCTAGCACCCATAGTACAAGCTATGCTTAGTTTGGGGCTAGGTTGAACTCTGTAAGATGTCCCCTCATATTTATTTATATAGGTAAATCCAGTCCATCTGAATCCTTTAAACGCGATACAAAACCTAACTTTTCAATACTTTTTACAGTCTAGCCTGAACGTGTTGCTGCAAGGAGTAAACATTTCCCGTGGTATCAACACTTACTTGGGCGACATTATTCCTGGAATCCTCAAGGCTTATGAAGTGAGTAACGAATTTTCTGTACAGCAGTTTGATTGTACAATCTGTAATACTTTAATTCTACATTTCTAAGACCATTTTTAGGGTTCCGACTTTCATGCGCGTTCCATGTTGCGACTGTCCGTCTGTCTGTCACATTGCTAAATATCTCGAGAACTACTGAAGCTTTTGAAATTTGGAATAGTTATGAACAACACTAACCCACACACACACACCACACATAACACACCAATGTGTTGTAACACATTGGAAGTGTAATTTTATTATTTAAAATAGCAAGTTAGCCGACTGATTTACTGATTCTGTTTATTTAAATACTGAAAAGCTTATTTTTAGGTCCAAAATCGGTATCACATCAAGTTAGAAGTAGTTTTCGATTATCTTTTAGATTTGATTTAGTTATGTATTGTACAGTGTTTAGGTAGGCTTGCTCGGTAGAAAGCGTAGGATATAACCATAAATTTTTTTATTCACAGAGTGACATCAACCAACTGATAACTATCGTCGCCAGGGAAGTCGTCGAACAAAATTTGTAAATAAATAACACATGATTGGACTGAATATTTAGAATAGTTACGAAAAATGGAATGTTTTATATCAAGAAACCTTATTTTAATAAAAATATAAATTTGCTATTTAGTAACTATGTCATTACAAACCAGTATTTCCCAGTGTTTAAGCCAAGGTAATTTTAATACTAAGTACTAGGAAGTAATTAATAAGCTGCATATCAATATCCCTATTCAAGGGTACCCAACTATACCTACCTCCAGCTGTCTTCGATAATTCGAGAAGCGTAAAAGTATACATAAGTTCCATTGAGCTCATGAGTTTGTAAGCGACCAACCTGTGAAATTCTGTGAATCATTATAGGTGTAGGTACTTAGGGTCGGCAACGTAACGCGCTTGTGACGTCACATGAGTTACAAGCGTCCATAGCGGGGTCTCTATTATTTCCCATAAAGTTTTAAGTCATAAGTCATAATGTATTGTTTGTCCGTATTTTCGTTAGTCATAATTTGGTTTTTCTCAGAAACGCGTAACTTTTCAGGATTGCCATAAAACAAACCTTTTTTTGTTGACGGAGTGGTAATTTCCCCTCATTCCCTCGGCCTGGGGAGCCATGGGGGATATGTAGGACTCCTTCCTGCAACCGTCCTCTCCTATTGAGAGGGGGAGAGGAGGTATACCCACTAAAAGGCACTCCAGCGTCACCCTTCTTACCGTTTTGAAGGAGCCATGGGATGCCTGGGATTCTACCATGACTCCTTCCGGTGGCCCTACTTATCTTACGCCTAGTACCCACACCGATGGAAACGAGAATCAGAGACGCTTGACTCTGACGCTGACCCTCCGCCAATCGTGTAGCGCCGTGTAGTGCGGGCCCCCACAGCCCGCTGGCCCTGCTAATAGGGGTTTAAGCGGGCGGCAAATTGTGCCCGTCTTCTTCCCCGCCGTCTGCTAAAACAAACGTAACCTATCTATAGGATAACCTTATGAAAAGCCTGAAAAGTTAATGGTTTCAGAATTATGAGTCACATCTAACATAATCTGACAAACATCACATTTATTATGACTTTCAATAATTATATCAAACAAAGGGATTCGTCCATAGCATTTCATCCTGTCATCGGCCAGACCCTATCAACGCTTTTTTGCTAGTATTGTGATTGTGACATAAAAATCTGACAAAAGATTTCACAGAATTGAAAACCTTATTTTTGACTTCAGATAAAAACATAGTATAAAATTCCACGTACCTAACCAATGTCGCAGCAACAAAAATGTCTTGATTTTGGTTGAAGTGATTGACAAATTAAAATGATAACAACGTTATAGATTATACTGATAATGATAAGTTGTGATAAGTACTAACTACACATAATTAAGACCTGATTAATTCATTGTTGTTTGGTTTCTAAAATACGCGTAATTATTATTTATTTTGTTATCATACTAGCAGTGTCACACACAGACCGTACTTATCTACCAATATTCATAGATTGCATGGATTGATTTTGCACACCTACCATCCGGTGAGAGCGTTTGAAACTGTTCCGTAAAAGATCTTCTAAAACAAATCATGGACCTGAAGACTGCAACTTATGAAAAACCGGACAAGTGCGAGTCGGACTCGCCCACCGAAGGTTCCGTACTTTTTTAGTATTTGTTGTTATAGCGGCAACAGAAATACATCACCTGTGAAAATATCAACTGCCTAGCTATCACGGTTCATGAGATACAGCCTGGTGACAGACGGACGGACGGACAGCGGAGTCTTAGTAATAGGGTCCCGTTTTTACCCTTTGGATACGGAACCCTAAAAATGGCTACCCTATTTCACGATTGCGAAGCTCTAATAAACTCGCAACCTTTAGCGTGTGTGTGAATGATGCACGATACCTCTACTACTAAGCGCCACTTGCACCATCCAACTAACCCAGGGTTAACCGGTTAAGCCGTTTACCCAGTGTCAAATTGTACTGGTAACCATGGTAACTCCAGGTTTAACTGGTTAACCCCGGGTTAGTGAATGGTGCAAGTGTCGCTAAGACTACGATAAGTTAATAGTTATTTGTTTTACAAGGGGGCAAAGTTGTTGTTTAACCGCTCGAGTTGTTGTTTAACTTTAATACCCGAGCAAGCGAAAGATCCACGTTGAACCACGAGCGTAGCGAGTGGTTCGAAAATTGAATCTTGAGCCTTGCGAGGGTTTCAAAGCACGAGGGTTAAACAAAATTTGCCTCCGAGTGAAACACAACATTTTTCACCACACCAACCCGAAGCAAATATTAAATGTAAAATATCAAACAAAATCAAACCAAAACAAATCCAAATATTTTTTTTTAAATATTTTTCATCCAAAATCATCATTTAAAAGTCAATTCTACCAGCAAACATAAGAAAACAACTCAAAATTTGCATTTGATTACTTTGCCTCACATGTGAATAAAATGCAACTTTGCTATCAGTTATTGAAGTGCAAAGTAAGCCTTTCCGAGCTGGTGTGGTGAAAAGTATATTACGCGGGCCTGCTTTACGCAAGAGCTTTCTTTAAGGATCACAGGATCACCTCATCACCTGCTGCCAAAAGCCGCTCCCAAACAATCGGAGCCACGCACCGTATCTTATGTTGAACTACGAGTATATACGCACTCGCGTATATACTCGTAGTTCAACATAAGATTTTTTCACCTCAGCAGCTCGAACAAGGGTACTTTGCTTCTTAAAAACAGTGAGCAAAATGCGATTTTGCTCACTGAGTTGTCTCATTCAGTGAGCAAAATGCAATTTTGCTCACTGAGTGAGACAAAATGACATTCAAGTGACCTTTATAGTCAAATGTCATTTCAACATGCGGGGTCTAATACAAGTTCGATACTTGGGTTCTATTATCTCTGTCCCTCTAGGTATGTTCTCACTGCTTAGGGTGAAAAATTTTGTGTACTACACGAGATCAAAGTTATTTACATCTCGTGCGCTTTTGAATCCCTTACTACGCTCAAGATTCTAAATTAGATTCACTCGCTACGCTCGTGAATCTATTATAGAATCTTTCGCTTGCACGGGACTCAAAATAAGCACTCGAAGAAATATCAAACTTTGATCTCTTGTTGTACAAATAACTATATCAGTGGCATCAGCATCAGGAGTATGGAAGTGACATTCAGCTTGGGCAGCATTAGCGTAAGATGTTATTTTAACATTTACAATTGCACGTCTGGGCAATCGACCGAAAATCAAACAATAAAAATATATCGAGATGACAGATACGATTAAAAATCACGTCATCGTTTCTACTTATCGGCGTTTTCTATTAAAAAATAATATATTAGTACTGTTGTTATCACGTAGGTGTTTATCGGCGCTAACAATTATATTATCACACGAGTGTAAGAAGAGAGAGTGTCCGCAGAGGTTGAATTGTAAATACTTACCTGAAATCAAGCTAAATATAAAATCTACCTAACTACTTACTACCTAAGGTCCAATTGAATTTCCTAAAGCCTATAAAGTGGTCCATATAAATTATTTATCAACAGTAAGTCCGTTTCACATTTCGCAGACCGCAGCGCTTCTTTCTTCTTTCCAATAGGATTTTAGAGGATCAAATCTGGCCAGCCATCTGTGGCCGAATCTTTGGTTTGGACATACGGACGCGGCGATTGATAAATTAATCAAAAATACGGGACAGTGGGAATCCATAATTGTGATGGAGGTAAAATAAAAAATCTGTGTATAGGTACGATGACTAAGATAATTATACAGGGTGGCCATAAAATAGTGCATTCCCGTTGCCAGTGAGGTTTGGGATTATACTGAGCAACGTTTACTATGGGACCAACCCCAAAATCGCGAAAAAATTGTTTGCATTTTAATACATTTTGGCTGGTCCATTTTCTATGGGAGGGTAAATTTTTTTCGCGATTTCGGGGTTGGTCCCATAGTAAAAGTTGCTCAGTATAATCTAAGAACCTCCCTGGCAATGGGAATGCACTTATTTTTTGGCCACCGTGTATAACGAACACGTATAGTTCGACATAAAATAGTAGAAATTAAATAAAATGGAACAAAAAAAATTCCATAATAAATTGTTGTCACATTTTACGTCAAAAATGGGACAGTTACGTAGGAAGTGGTGCCCTCAATAGTTTTCTACAATTTCTTGTCGGACTATAATATAGAATATTTTGGATATTACCTAAACAAAATAAAAAGGTTTGTGTAAAAGAACCTGAATATTCATATTCATATTCGTTTATTAATAATAATTCATATTACATGTCATTTTACAATGTTACATTAAAGTAGGTAGGTATAGTACAAAATAAATTAAAATTAAAATTAAATTAAAATTAGAACAATAAATAAAATGTCAAATAAAGATATAGGTACCTACGGTAACATAGGTAATAACTTAATTCATAAAATCTGCAAAACTGTAGAAAGTGTGCTCTACAAGCCATCGTTTAAGCCTAAATTTAAAGCTGGTCAGTGACGGCGCATCTGTGACGTGTGGTGGCAGACGGTTGTAAACGGCCGGTCCCATTAAGTACATGGGTGATTTTTGCGGATTTTGCCAATCTACGCTTCACGCCCACGAGTTTTCGGACGTTTCGCAGGTTTCGTCCATGAATATCGGATCCACTTGAGTACTCGTCAAGGTGACAGTGCACGTATGTAGCTACTTAGAAAATCACAATGGAGGGCAGAGTGAGTCCTTAAAGTGAGGTCTCGCAGAGTTACTCTGACTCACTTGCACAATCGCTCGGACGGCTCTCTTTTGCATGCGAAAGACACGCTCCCATTCGGCAGCGCGGCCCCACAGCTCTGCGCCGTATTGTAGGAGCGAGTGTACAGTGGCAAAGTAACAAGATTAATTTAGATACCTAAGCGAGATTAATTTAGATACCTAATTACCTACTAAAGCTGGCTTCAATGAAATGAAACCAAATGCACGATATACACATTGTGATAATGGCATAACGTCATATTTAACGTAGGAACCATATCCATACACCCTAAGCATTTGTTCATAAATTACTGTCTGATCATTTATTTTATTTAATCTACCCGAGTAAGTAGACCAAAAGTCCTTTTTAGGATTCCGTAGGTACCCAAAGGGTATAAACGGGACTCTATTACTAAGACTCCACTGTCCCTCTGTCCGTCTGCCCGTCTGCCCGCCTCTCGGTCTGTCTGTCACCAGGCTGTATCTCATGAACCGTGATACCTAGACAATTGAAATTTTCACAGATTATGTATTCCTGTTGCCGCTATAACAACAAATAATAAAAAGTACGGAACCCTCGGTGTGCGAGTCCGACTCCACTTGTACAGTTTTTACAAGCTTTTATTTAGTTTCACCTGACCGTTGTCTGTCTGTCTGTCGGTCTGTAATCAAATCGTGCAAGTAAAATTTGATCCACTTCCCGGTTTCCGATTGAGCTGAAATTTTGCATGCATGTATAAATCGGATGACAATGCAATATTATGGTACCATCGAGCTGATCTGATGATGGAGACAGGAGGTGGCCATAGGAACTCTGTGATGAAACAACGCAACCCAATTGTGTTAGAGGTTTTTAGAATTGTCTCGAAAGAAAAGTACCGTCAGCGGTAAAAGCTTGTACCAAAAATGAAATTTTTGCCAAAAACTTATTTAATGATATTTTTATATGATTACTCAAAGAGAAAGTGATTTTATCGCAACAAATAAAAAGTTTATCAACGTTCGCATCTCTAAGTCTCCCGTATTAGAGGTCGTTAAAATTCAATTGTTGCGGTCTCCGCGGGGTCCATCTCACCCCCCTATTGATGTAATAAGTCCATTGAGGACGCATAATTGCAAATCATTTGTGGGTTTTGTAGGGGAAGAATGTGAAATTCAAATCATGTTGTAATAAACTTGTGCTTTGAGGACTCTATTTGCCCCATGTCGGGAAAATTTCAATTGTTAGGGACTCTTCACAGCTGGTGCGGAAAAAATGAAGTACGTAACGATTTAATATAGCTCCTATAAGGGGGCTGTAAATAACCCGACTTCTTATGTAGCAGCTAACCAGGCCCAGCAATACTTGCATTAGGACTCAGACTGAACCTTTTATAAAATAATGTTCTATTGAAGACGTCGAGGCTGATTGGAACATACAAATTTGCGTTAATTTAATTATATTTTGACATCAGTTGGTGCCTGCGTGTAATACTAATGAGTGACATGTTCAATAACAGATCCCTTAAGACGAAACAGGAGCTGAGTTTTAAATATTTTAGGTAAATATACCCGTCTCGCTAACGGAAGAGGCACCTAAAAGTAGTGCGATAAGGACAAGGCGAGAAATCCTGCGTAAAAATCTCTAAAATCGATTCTCCTCTGTTTCCTCCTCCAAAACTTAACCAATCGTAACGAAATTTGGAAATCTAAATGATTATGAAATTATCTGTGTCGGACCGTTTTGCTTTTTTGGCTAATTGATATCAGTTTTGAATGCCACGCCTCTCATTGCGGCATAGTCAATTAGGCCATTTTGGCCATTTTTGAAGGGCTCTAGCGCCTTAAAAAACAAAAATATCAAAAAAAGCAAAACGGTCCGACACAGATATTGACAATATTAATCTGTGTTGAAAAAATCATTGCTCTAGCTTCGAAAACCACGGAGTAAAACGAGGAGTACGTTTGTATGGAGAAATGACCACTCTCGTTGGTTCTTAAGGTGACGTTCACATTCCGACCGCAGCTGCACTTCTGCGGCAGTATTGCAGCGCAACAATCGTGCCGACTGCATTACTGCCGCAAATGTCAACGATGATATCGCTGCCCGGATGTGTACTTATAATTGTTATATTATAACTGTATTGTAACATATACATTTACTCTCCCATAGAAAATGGACCAGCCAAAATGTATGAAACAGCCAAATTTTTTTTTCGCGAGTTAGGGGGTTGATCCCATAGTAAAAGTTGCTCAGTATAATACCAAAACAACGGGAATGCAGTTATTTTTTAGCCACCCATTATTGTGGACAATCGTACTTAAAATGTTTAGAGGTACCTTTAAGTAATACCTACTACAGATGTGTAAACTTCGTATAGGTACCTACCCTTTCTACCCTGTGCCTTCTCATAATAAAACAAGACATAACAAGCTCTTCAAGACGGAAGACGTTACAACATTTTATAGGCACCATTAAATGACTGGGCGTAACGACTCATGCAGATTCTGCGATATTGGGGATCGGAATATGGGTGGAAAGTAAAATTTGATTGATACTTCACTTTAGTGTTGGGAGACAGATTTTGGTAATGACAATGGAAACCATTAGTCTTATTGAGTTTTTATTGTGTAGGTATTTACGTTTTAATTATAAGATTTATAAGTCAATACTCTCACTGCCGTATTCGAACTTCAAGATATTCACAAGAAACGACACGTACTAGATGCTTTCTAGATACGTTATAGTTGACCGAAGCGAAGCGAAGGTCTACGTTTTGACTCGGGCATTTTGCTTTCGTATGTCCGGATGTTCTCCTCTACAGGTCGCAATTCTTAACCGATTCTCGTGAAATTTTGTGACCGAATTTTATGACTAAATAAAATTTTTTTGTCAACCCGGTTTTTGGAAATTTTTAAAAATGGCGGAGTCGTGATACCTGGCGCCTAAACAAATAGTCGTATCGATATCATAAGAGTTTTTTCTTTTTAAGACATGTTTACAGAGTTAATAGCAAAAAATGCAGAAAAAAATTATCGGTGGTTTAGGCGGTATTTAGATATTTAGATTTGTATTTCCGGATGTTCTCCTCTACAGGTCGCAATTCTTAACCGATTCTCATGAAATTTTGTGACCACATTCTATGACTAAATAATTTTTTTTTGTCAATCCGGTTTTTGGAAATTTTTAAAAATGGCGGAGTCGTGATACCTGTCGCCTAAACAAATAGTCGTATCGATATCATAAGAGTTTTTTCTTTTTGATATATGTTTATAGATTAAATGACCAAAAATTCAGAAAATTTGTATCACTGGTTTCGGCGGTATTTAGATATTTAGTTTTTACTTGAGAATGAGTAGCTAAATTTTGTCAGCTTTAGTAAGAACTATCATGGCGCATTTTGCAAACGTTCGCTTTTTTGTTTGCATAGGGAGGTCCCTGGTTGCATCCCCAGTAATTGTATGCTGCTACATAACTTTTTGTATACTTAAATTTCGTATCAATTGTTGTTTTTTATTTTATTTTTTTATTTTGAAAAATTAAAAAAAATCGTATTTTTTATTTATCAAGCGCGGGCTAAGCGTATTCGTTTATTTTTTGCAACAGACGATGGCTTTTTGCGCTTTAAAGAAAATTTGATTCTTGAATATACGGCGCCATACCTTTGGCCTATGCTCGTCTAGATGGCGACACCATTTTATATTTAACAATTTTTACTCATATCAGTAAAAGAACATGGGTCAAAATCATATGGCGTTCTAAAAATAAAAAAAATCATTTATCCATACATATATACATTTATTGATATTTTTTTTTCATTTTCATTTTAATCCTGTATCGAAAGATGGCAGTAAATTTACTGTGACTACAAAAATTAGTATGACAATAACCCTCTACTACATATAGGGACCGTGCGCGTTGGAGGGTCTGCCGTCTTGTGGCCTGAATCGGAAACATGTACATTGCCAAAACAAGTTCTACCATCTACCGTTCTTGTAGGTACGTTTCCTTATGCATAGTAGGTTCTGTCATCTTGTGGGCTACATCGGAAGCATAAACGTCACATTTACGCCTCACGCCAAAAATCTGACGGCTCCTATGCTACCCCCTATAGTTCACGCACGTCCCCTATACACTTTATTCTCTTTAGATTAGATATTTAAATTCTTACTCGAGAAAGGGTAACCAAATTTCGTCAGCTCATCTAAATGCTATCATAGCGCAGTTGGAAAGACGCTTACAAGCAAGGATATGGGAATTGGTACCCGGTTCGATCCCCAATAAATGCAATTTTTTTTATTTATTTTTTGCACTTAAACATCGTATTGCTGATTGATCAAGCGAGCGCGAAGCGCGAGGTAAGCGTATTCGTTTGATTTTTTGTTTGAATATTTAGTGAATAGAATCAGGCGTTACTTTGCGGAAATCCATACTAATTAAAACCAAAATATTATTTTGCTAATCCGCGAAAAGATAACGTGCTAGTCAATCAGTGCTAACCCGTTATACTTACTTGCGTATTTTTACATGCAATTAATATTCCCACCCTCCCACCGCAAAAATAAATACGCAAATAAATATAACAAACCACCACCAAAAGAATAAACCTCGACACGTGTTTCGCCTCTCTACGAGGCATCCTCAGGAGTTGTTGACGGTCTGACGCCCGGCAACGGAATGACCTGTCTAGAATGGTCGGCCATATTTATACCTTGACCACTCCCCCTACCGTGCAAGTGTGAGTGAGATGGAAAAATTCGTAATAACGGCGATGACGCAACATTCAATTGTTCGTTAAGAATCATGCCCCTATTGTTGTACCTAATTATTTCCAGTTGTTCCAGAACACCCAAACGCAATCCCTTTTCGCAAACATGTAAAATATCAAAAGAATGATTCTCAGATAAAGTGTGACCTGTATCTAATAAGTGCTTTGCAAAATTGGACTTCTCTGGATGGTTATGTCTATATGACGCAACATGCTCTTTATACCTAGTAGTGAAACTACGGCCCGTTTGCCCCACATACACTTTATTGCAATCGTCACAGGTAAGCTTATAAACTCCAGACTTTTTCCCATTCTCGATCTTATCTTTGCCATTGCAAAGCTTTGAGTGCAAAGTATTATTTGTCTTAAAGGCCACAGGAATGTCGTTAGACTTCAAAATTTTGTAAATTGCATCAGACAACTTGCCAACATAAGTTATGCTCGCTTTATATTTTTTTATCGGTTCAGAGGATCGTGCCGCATACAACATAGTGTTGACCATACTATTCCGCTTTTTCCTGATGATACCATCCACAACAGACTTATCGTAACCATTCGAAACTGCTAAGTGATAAATATTATTTAATTCAATCTGATAGTGTTCATCAGAAAGAGGCACAGTCAACATTCTATGCACATAACAATGAAAAGCAGCCAACTTATGCTGCCACGGATGCGTGGAAGAAGCCGGGATAACTGTATCGGTAAATTTACCGTAAGCCTACACATACCGATACAGTTATCCCGGCTTCTTCCACGCATCCGTGGCAGCATAAGTTGGCTGCTTTTCATTGTTATGTGCATAGAATGTTGACTGTGCCTCTTTCTGATGAACACTATCAGATTGAATTAAATAATATTTATCACTTAGCAGTTTCGAATGGTTACGATAAGTCTGTTGTGGATGGTATCATCAGGAAAAAGCGGAATAGTATGGTCAACACTATGTTGTATGCGGCACGATCCTCTGAACCGATAAAAAAATATAAAGCGAGCATAACTTATGTTGGCAAGTTGTCTGATGCAATTTACAAAATTTTGAAGTCTAACGACATTCCTGTGGCCTTTAAGACAAATAATACTTTGCACTCAAAGCTTTGCAATGGCAAAGATAAGATCGAGAATGGGAAAAAGTCTGGAGTTTATAAGCTTACCTGTGACGATTGCAATAAAGTGTATGTGGGGCAAACGGGCCGTAGTTTCACTACTAGGTATAAAGAGCATGTTGCGTCATATAGACATAACCATCCAGAGAAGTCCAATTTTGCAAAGCACTTATTAGATACAGGTCACACTTTATCTGAGAATCATTCTTTTGATATTTTACATGTTTGCGAAAAGGGATTGCGTTTGGGTGTTCTGGAACAACTGGAAATAATTAGGTACAACAATAGGGGCATGATTCTTAACGAACAATTGAATGTTGCGTCATCGCCGTTATTACGAATTTTTCCATCTCACTCACACTTGCACGGTAGGGGGAGTGGTCAAGGTATAAATATGGCCGACCATTCTAGACAGGTCATTCCGTTGCCGGGCGTCAGACCGTCAACAACTCCTGAGGATGCCTCGTAGAGAGGCGAAACACGTGTCGAGGTTTATTCTTTTGGTGGTGGTTTGTTATATTTATTTGCGTATTTATTTTTGCGGTGGGAGGGTGGGAATATTAATTGCATGTAAAAATACGCAAGTAAGTATAACGGGTTAGCACTGATTGACTAGCACGTTATCTTTTCGCGGATTAGCAAAATAATATTTTGGTTTTAATTTGTTTGAATATTTTTTTAGCGGTTTTAGTTCAAGGGCATGGCTGTTCCAGGAGTCAATTTCCACTTACGTTTATAGCATGGGCGGTCACCATCCATAAATCGCAGGGGTTAACATTGCCTAGGGTAGTGGTCGACCTTGGGCTCAGGGAACTAGCTGTAGGTTGCTCGTACGTTGCGCTTTCCCGGGCTCAAAGTCTAACTAACAATAATGTTAGTTACACTTTGAGCCTTTTAATTTGGATCGCCTCGCTAAAATGGCCCATAATTTCCGCAAATCATTTTTTCTTCGAGGCAATTACTCCGTTCTCATTTTTTCCCAGTGGAATTTCTTCGCTTTATTTAATTTTTCGTGTACATTTTTTCATAAACTAAATTTTCCTTTTCTCAATTTATTCCCTTTTCTTTTTAATCCCAGTAGTTAAAATAACCAGTAGGTATTTTTTTTCACTAACTAAATATTCTCTATCTCCACATTTTCTCTTTTTTTTAATGCTAGTGGTAAAAATAACCAGGTTTTTTTCAAATAGGTAGGTTAGGGTTATTTTTTTTGATGACCCTATAAACGAAACTGCTCCCAGAGATAGGTAGGTTAGGCTTATTTTTTTTTTTGATGACCCTAAAAACGAAACTGCTCCCAGAGATAGGTAGGTTAGGGTTATTTTTTTTTTGATGACCCTAAAAACGAATCTGCTCCCAGAGATAGGTATGGTTAGAGTTATTGGCTGACAGCGTTTGGTTTTTTACTTGTAGTTTTTTAGATTATGTTTTAATTTTAGTGTTTTTGATATTTGTTGTATGTGAAATACCTACAAGTAACAAATATAATTACTACACTATTAACATACAGTAACAAGAAAATATTATACTAGATATTTAAAAGAACGAAAACTATAAGGAAAAGATTAATTTAAAAATATTAAAAATAGGCGATTGCGGAAGAAAACCATTGGGAAAATATGGGAACGGAGTAATTGCTACCGAGAATGAATGATTTCGGGAAATTATGGGCAACGCAAAATATGAGAACGGAGTAATTGCCTCGAAGAAAAAATGATTTTCGGAAATTATGGGCCACACTCGCGCACGAAGCTTCTTAGTTGCAGTTTACAGGTTAATTCAAAGGTAATGTTGGTTTCCTAACATAGGTAGAGTTAGACCAAGAAAAGTCTGCAGAGATTTTAACACTGGCACAAATAACATTGGCACTGCGTGTGCTGTCAAAATCTCTGCAGACTTTTCTTGGTCTAACTCTATCCACTTTTCTATACAATTAGTATGGCGACGTGTATACTTAAGGGGCATCGACCGTACACTGACATCGGGATGATATTTTTATCATGTTATTTAGTAGTCATCGTGCGTCTCGCTTGCGCCAATACATGTACGGACAAGAACGAGTGAAATGCACGATAACTAAATGACATCCGTCAGTGTAAGTTTGAATTGGCCTGTTAGCCAAAAATTGTTTCGTATGTCCATATGTTCTACTCTACAGGTCGCATATCTAAACCAATTCCCGAATTTTGTAAGCAATTGATAGTTAAGTTTTTATGGTCAAATTAGATTCTCTAAATTCTTCAAAACAACGGAACCATACATTTATTCAGTTTTAAACTCTGCTCGCGAGGTCTACAGCTCACAGAGCCACTAGTTTAGATATCAACTAGTTCTCTTTTGCAGCGCAATTCGGGCAACCAATGTCACTTTTACGTTAGATAGAGTAAGATATCTATTAGATGTGAATTGGATCTCTAAGTCATATCCTGTGGAAATCGTTCAACAGTATCTCCAGAATCGCGCAAATGTCAAATTTGACAGGTTAGATCTTAAACATATCGTTATCGTATCTTGGTGATGTCTAATAGATGTCTATTTCAAAATCCGAATCGGGCCCTCAGTAAAGAAATACTTTAGGTATAAGTACTTCATCATCATCATCATCATCATCAAAAGTAAGGTGAATAATCACCTCCGATGTTTTAAGCGATATTATCTTTTTCCGGGGCCGTTATTATCAATCTTAATTACACTCTTATAATCTTATTTAAATAGATTTTCTTTTCATAGTGAAAATTAAAATCAGCTCGCCACAATTTTTTTTCCCAGTACATTTTACTACTTACTCGTACCTACACCCAAAGGCGCGGTTACAGTAAGTAGCTGTAAACGCGGCAGTTCAATAGTAAACGCGCCCTCTGCGCTAAATCCGTAAAGCACACTCATTCGCACTCAATGACGCTAAGCAAAGCGTCACACATCCCAATCCACCCCTAATTCTGTTCATTCGTCCCCTTATAGGTATCCTTACCGACAGCTAATACAAGAACAATCATTCTCCCAATACACAAAAACTCATCGCAAATTCAACCGTAACACCATCGTTCTAAAACTCACTGCGTATTTTTCTACATGCATGTTAACTTTGTTTTACTATTTGCTATATAAAATCAATCCAGTAATTGTAGAACTCGTATAAGATAAAATGTGTTTCTGGATAGAGTTCAAGCTATGCTGGTTTTATGTGTATAGGTATCGCATGACATTGACCTAACCAGAGGGCGATGAGTCATCGGTAAAGGAAAATGTCAGAGAAGTGGATCATGCATTGCTAAACAGTAGAGACGACGAATGTTTGTATATCAGTAAATAGGTACTGTCCATACAAACAGGAATGATGATTTTGCGGTCTAAAAACAAAATAAAAGAAAATGTGTACCTATACAAGTTTAATATAATATTTTTTGATTCGATTCTATTTAGAGATAGACCAAGAAAAGCCTGCAACTATTTTGATAGCAGTGCAATTTATTTTAAAAGTCAAACTTCTATGAAATTATGACGTATAAATAACATTTGCACTACGCGTGCTATCAAAATCGTTGCAGACGTTTCTTGGTCTAAATCTAAAAAGCTTTCTAAAAAAAACGTCTTGTCAAATAAACTACAATATTAGTATAATGTTAAAAAGTGTGTGTAAAACTCAACGAAGAACATCATCACCATTATTAAGTAATCACGATTTTCTTATATTTAAAATTTAAAATTTCACGTACATTATGAATCATTCATGTCGCTAAGTAAAGTGTCAAAGTGACAAAATTGGAAACCTGATACATCGTCACCCTCAAAAACGTCAGGGATGGGGTGGTACAATTATCCAGGGATTATAATAATTCCCCTGCTTAACCTCATTTGTAGGGCTTACGTTTGTTTAACTTTTAGCTTTTTCCTGTTGGAACGACATTCGTCACGGGGTTAGGTGATGTGGAAATATGATACCTATTATGTCCTTGTACAATACTTCAAGGCTATAAAACAGAGGGCCTACCGCGAAGTCCGTTCGTTACAGATACAAAATTTCGATCTTCGAATTTCCCGGTAGGCCCTCTCATTTATAAGACCATTTATAGAACGACTAGGTTTTTTAAGATGAAACTTAATGATCAAGCGAAGGCAAAGGTCTCCATTTCAGCTTCGGCTAAAATTTAGTTTTATTTTATCAACAAGCTTAGGAATTGTACTTATATTACATTTAAAGGGTTGATGTAGAAACGGTCAGATATATTATTATATTTTCCTCTATTTGGTAGCGTAAGTCTTCTTCTCTTCTTCTTTTAGTCCTGTTACCCCCAGCTGGGGTGTGGGGCTCGAACCATTTTCTTCCACTGGCTCCGGTCCTGGGCAGCTTGGGTAACCTCCTCCCACCCCACCCCTAATAACTTCGCACTTATAGGTATTTATATTATTATATAAGTAATAATAGTAAATAATTCCAAATACTACACTACAAAAAGTTGAAATCATTGGTAGGATTATTAACTATACGTAATAAGATAATTAAAAACTCAAACAAATTTGGAGCATCCTGTACTTAGGCGAGTGCAGGCCGGTCGGCAGAACAATAGGATAAGGAAAAAATGTTATTTATTTAGCGCTCAGTGCAGTGATGTCGGTTGTTGTAATTTAAATGATAGATTAAATTGAGCATGTTATGAATATGAATATGTAAGTAGTTTCTTAAGTTGTTGTTAAAAGTTATTCTATTGTTGTATAAAATCTACCGCCGACGGAGTATCGAGACAAACCTTACTGGTTTAACGATACTTTTGTAATTAAGCTTAGATATTGTGTTGTAATTACCTGAATAAATAAAAAAAAAAAAATACACCCAACTCTTGGTCCACGGATCGGCGCCAAGTAAATTTAGGGCGACCGTGTTTCCGTTTTCCGTGCATTTTCCAGGTCAGGGTGACCATATAGGTGGGTGTCAGGCTTCCTGCTTTCCCAAAACAATACCATTTGCGCGTTTGGATCTCCTTGTAACAACAAACCTGGTACGTACGAACTTGGCACGTAACTATTTATACATATTTATGGCAGCGGCTGTACGAAAGCATGAACTACGTTCCAATTAGTATAAATAAATCGGGCGTGACATTCGGAACACTCCGCTATCGCGGGCTGTTATCTTCCATCCCCCTATTGGGTAATTCACTAATTTGTTATAGCTGCCACATAGTCTACCCCACTACCACTATTCCTTGACCCCTGTCGGCGTATGATGGATGTCATAACGATAAGATAGACACGATATACATAATATGTTGTGGTCAACCAAAGAGAACATAACCACTACGTAACGACATGAATTACCAAATCTGTACATCTACATATCTACGATTTATATCCGCTGGACCTAAATAATAAAACTGCAGGAAGAAACCAAAGAATAACAACAAGATAAACAAGTTTAAATTTACTTTAATAATTTTATTGTAATGTGATAAATGTGAGTACCTAATGTGTTTTTGAGAAACATATAATAGATGAGATTAACAAATTCTGATGGACCAATGGACAGGATCATTTACATGTCAAGCTCCGCCAATGGGGAAAACACTTGGCATAATTTTTGTATAATCTATAGTCACTACTTGATCAACTTGTAAGTAATTTATCAGAATAGCAAAGAAATAATTATATTTTTAGTAGTTCATTGAACTAGGACTAGAACTAACCTAGTGAGGTTAGGTTAGTATTAGTAGGACATTAATCATTAGATATAGGTAGGTATGATGGAAAACTCAGTTTTGCCAAAAGACCAACTAAAAATTGTACGTTAGTGTGGACAGATTTGAGAATAACCCTGCGTGTCGGGACATTAATTAAAATCCTCTGCATATGCATGCCCGTGTTATGTCGGACTGCTCTGACCAATTCTGAATGAAAATACATATATGTAGAGGATTTCAGATTTTAATGTCTATGTTATCTGACGAGTGCAGGCTTAATACTGGGTGCTTTCTGGTGTAAGCATAGGTGCCTACGGCAAATGTAAAATTAATATGGTAATTATGGGTTTATGGTTTAATTGGGGTGGTTGTTAAGAAGATACAGTCAGCAGCAATAGTTACTAAGCGCCGGGCGAGGTGTTCAAAATGACCTTTACGCGACTTTATTGTTCAGAGAATAAGAGCGCGTCAAGGTACTTCTGAACACCTCGCCCGCTTAGCAATTTCTGCTGCTGACTGTACCTCTGGTGTTGCGGGGAATGGGGGACGGTAATCGCCTCCTATATCATAAAAAATATTAGGTCACATATCGACTGGATAGAAGATTTGGCTGTGTGAAACTGATTTGTGTTTAGTTAAGTAAGTCGAAATATAAATTAGTTTTATTCCCAAAACTAAGCTATCTTCTAATCACCGCGCAACATCCTTACCAACTACCTCAGATAAGTTATTAAATAAACAGTTTTGAAGTGGACATAATTATATTATTTGTAAGTACATATTTAAACGTCATTTATCGGTTAAAAAGGATATTAGGTTCCCAAAACTACAAAAAAATACATAATAAATATTAAATAAATTTGTGATTCCTACCCATTATAAGCTAAATTATTTCAACAAATCATACAACTAGGCAGAGCTAACATTGAAGTCCTTTAATTATTTCAGTTTTTATTGTTTGGAAGCGCAATTGAAAACAAACTGTAACCGAAGCTGTTATTCCGTTTCAATCCTATGTTTTTTGTTTCAGGATTAAGCAGGTAAAACCAGGATAATCGTGAATTCTTATTACGAATTGTTGCTACGAATCAAGAGGTCACATAATCTTGGTTCATTCCAAGCGAGTCCTGGTTTGCTTTGCGAACTTTATGAAATCGTTTCATTTTGACAGCACTCGTAGTGAATCTTGCTCTCACCAATAAGTGTACGAGCGATGCAAGTACAAGTGGTGTCACAAATAAATCAATTTTTGAAGTTCGAATAGACCTTTAACTGTTGGCAATTTAGTTTTTATTAATTGGCTAGATTTGTAAACAACACAAACTGTTAGTTTGTTCCACAAATAAATTCAACCACCTGTTATTTTATTTCACTGAGGCTTGTTTCACTTGCAAACTCTCGGTAGGTTCGTTACGTCTGCATTGGCAAAGATTTCGTTGTATACTCGTACCAGTCGTACCTACGTAATTAGAATACCCTCCACTCCACTGGAGGGATTCGTCACTTTTCTTTAGTATATGACATCTATTTTAGTTTAAAATTTATATGACCATACTAAATTGTTGACATGCTTAAGCATTTTACGTCAAAAATGTGACAGTTACGTAGGAAGTGAGCCTTCAATAATTTTCTACAATTTCTTGTCGGACTATACTGAGATCTGTCTGTTGCACTTGACATAAGCATTAGCCACACGCCTGCCCTAAGTACTATTCGTAAACATAAACTCTCATATTAACTAACCCGTCAAACTACGTCATATATCAGCTCTACTGATTATCCCGAAGGTTCTCACGTTCGAAACAATTTTGCTTACCATTAATGACGTCACGATGACACGGTGTTGCCAGTCCCTGTAATTACCCGGAATCAGGGTAATCGGGACGTTGAGTACGGCTTTTTGCTCGTTAGTTGTGAGGTTGAGTCCCAGCTAGAGCGATTAGTTTTCAAAGTTGTCGTTCATTGTGACACACAAAGTAGTGGAATATTTTTCTGTTGGATTTGAGCAGTTTTTTTTCAAGATCAATCACACAAGAACTTGATGTAGCTTTCTGGATTTGTGTGATAGCACGTGCAGATGAACTGAAAGCGATGATTGCGCTCGACGTGGCAAAAATGTAAACTTTAATATTATTTGACAGATATCAACTGTCACTAATAGCAAAGGTGCTTTAGAATTTTTGTTTTAAGCTTTAGTGCGTCAAACCTATAACCATTGTTTTTTTATTGTATTCTTCTCTACACTAAAAAAAATAGTTCTGAGCAGGCACGACATTTACGATGTCACGACTTGGTAAAAAGGATAACATAATAAATTTATGGCATGCCATCTACCCGCTAGCAAAGAGGCCTGATCTCGGTCCATTGGCTGAAACGCAGCGTCATCGCTGCTCGGTGATGCCTGAAAGGGATTTATTCCCGTCAAACTTTAACAAAACCGCGACGCCAAATTTATATGTCATGGACTAGTTCAGACAAAAACTTTGCGGAGTTGGCAATGTGGTGATTACCTAGTGATTACGGTAGGATTTATGGCTGCAAACGGATATAAACTCTTTATTGCACACCTCAATTACCTATAAAATAAAACAATTGATTTAGAGAACAATTTTGATAGAGGCCCCATATGGAGTACTGCTGTCACCTTTGGGCAGGAGCACCTGGATGCCAGCTTTGACCCTTCGACTCAGTCCAAAGGCGCGCTGTACGAATCGTCGATGATCCCAAACTCACAAGCGGTGTACAGGTTTTTAAAAGGTCGGCAACGCGCATGTAACACCTCTGGAGTTCCAGGCGTCCATAGGCTACGGTGACTGCTTACCATCAAGCGGGCCGTATGCTTGTTTGCCACCGATGTGGTATTAAAAAAAGGCAGAAAACAGTGGTCTTGTCACTAAAAAGTAATCTCTTCTACTTTTATATTCTTGACAACGTTTGAAATTAGGAAACGTATTTTTCCCTGTCCCTATTCTGAGCAAAGGCCTTGTCCCTTGATTTATACGCCGTCAATGTAAATTATAAAAAAAATGCATCAAAAATTTCCTTTTGAGCGTTTTCACATTGTCCGATCCGATATCGGATGTAGGATCCTACATCCCCGTAGTCAGGCCGCGGGGGCGCAGACCGCCTTTAGTGGTCAAGCACACTACAATAAACATTATGCCTACACATACGCACACAAATAAATATTATCGATCCGACAGCTGACGGGGGCTCCGACATGATAGAATTTATCGGAAGCGCCTTTCCGATATCGGATGTCGAAAGGCGCCTATGACAAAAACAGCTGCAGGAGAGTGCCATTGGCATTAAGTCCGCCTTTTTGTTTTGTCTATCCGTTTTCAGTAATAATGATTTATTAAATGTATAAATCAATACAGAGAAACACGTAATTTTTACATTTTACTTCCTTCCGACATCCGATATCGGATTAGGGGCCCACTGATTAACAGTCCGCCAGACGGTATCGGCCTGTCAGTTAGAACAAAATTTTGACAGTTCCGAACAACTGACAGGCCGATACCGTCCGGCGGACTGTTAATCAGTGGGCCCCTTTAGGGTGACCCTACCTTTGCCACTGTCTATGTAAGTATTTGTAATAAGTCACCTAATAAATGCTATCGTCATCACAATCGTATTTAAAGAAAGTCCCTACAATACTCGATCGCTATTATAGTCCAGGCCCCGTAGACAACATGCCAATCGCTATCGCTCCGTAGCGATCGAAACGCAACTGTCACTGTCACACTAATATGGAAGAGCGATAGAGAGACACAAAGTGATTCGATGGCGAAGCGCAAGCGATTGTCACCTTGGCTAGGCCGCCTGAAGACAACAGACTAGGGCAGTCACGACTGCCTGTTTCTATTTCTCCCATGAAAATGTCATATCTCTATAGAGTTTCACGTCGGTTACGCCCTCCTGATTACAGAATGTTTCTGGTATCCGTCACGAGCTAATGCCCGCCATTATGCAGGCTTTTATACCGACAGACGCACTTCCGGTGCTGTCGAACGAGCCGGAAGTTGCGTCAATAAGACGACGTGATTGAGCTGAGGGAGGACTGCTAGTGTTTATACCGATGCAAAGTGCGTGGGGGATAGTATACAAGATGTAATAAAAACCTTAGTATTGGTATTCTTAGTTAAGTTTCTCCGCAATGTCAAAAGAACCCGGTATACTATGCTCTTTCAGTGTGGAAAAAATAATCAAAGTTTTCCTACAGTTTAGACTGGACAATATTTCCACTAAATTACCAAAGTATTTAGCAGTCGTCAGCCAGGTTTCGAGCATAGGAATCTCCGCTACAAACTCATCGATAGGCTAAGATACCGACATTTCCAAATGAGCAGTTCAATCCACATTTCATAGCTTGCGTTATTCCCTCGCAGAACGGGTTGTTTCGGGCCATTGAATGTTATTAATGTTGCGTCCTCGGTGTGTATTCTTATTGCTTTTACTAGTTGAGTTTTCGGACGAACCAGGTAACGTGATCCAGAGTTACAGAAAACTAAACGTAACCAGAAAACGTCGTTAAACTGGTTATCTCAAGCGATGAACTTGCTCGCTCTCGGGAAGGTATTGGAACGACAGCGCTCCTCAGACGCATAAATACGATTCTATGACTTGGTTGTACCGAGAATTGATAGCGTACTGGCCCAACGATTCGAGCCACATAGTGCTTCGAATGCGATAATTATGAGAAAGCATTTAAAACGGGAATTGTTTTAGCTACGTACATCAATCAATTCCAAAGTATCATTTGTCAAGATGTTTCTCGTATTGTTCCTTTTTTGCGAAATAAATCTATTATAATTTTTAAAATACTTAACTATGATTTGGACGAAAAGTTTTCTGAGTTTTAGTTATGTTATATTAATTCTACTTGTGATCATTTTATAAATCATATTTAATGTTACAGAACAAATTTATAGAAAAACAATCGTATAATATTGTGTAGTAATCGAAGTGCCGTCGAGGGACACGGAAATTAATAAAATACGGCATTTTGTGATCCATTTTACGACTTATCGTAACGTTTAATTTCGTTTTAAAGATACTTAATTGAATTTAAATTATTTATTGCGGTTTTATCACCATTGCATTGTTATTGTCAATTTTACTTTATTGCCTTAAGGGTAAGGTGGGCTGAGACCAATAGGTATTCCGATTTTTTCATTAGATTTTTTATTCAGTGGATTAGATAATCTTACAACACTTGGAAACTTTCACCAATGAGATTTGTTTGTGATAATTTAGGTTTGGCAGAAAATTGCATCGACTGTTTGTCATTTTATCGCCCTTGGCCCACCTCACTAATAGTCACTAAGTTGCAGCTTTTTCTTTTGTTTTTAAGTGTACATTAAACACAGAGTTCTTCAGCTATGTGATTTTTGATAAAAACTGTTGCAAACCTAATGCCATGAAGTTTGTGAAATTGGCGCCCAACGTGGGGCCTGAACTTACTACCTAAAGATTAAGTATATCATAGCCTAGATAGACTGTTACATAAACATCAGAAGTAAAAGTCCATGTAAGAAAAATATTTTCTCAACCGTTTTCTTACAAGGAAGCAAGCGATAAATCGAGAGCTTAACGCTGCACTTTTACAAAACCTTGGTCCTATAGAAACTCTTATCAGTATTTAGGTACAGACAGCCGTTCATCTGGTGATTGAAATTAATGGTGGGCTGGGGTGCTATTGCAATCTTTTAAACAGCTAAAGGGGGTTGAAAGCTCAAGGAAACCAGTAAAAATGTGATGTGTAATATTGGGAAGTTGCTTATATTCGGAGGTACCAGTTACAGTGGTTCTTCTACGTTAAGCTCGCCTGTGCTTAGTTAACAGGAGGAATACACGGGTTGGCCTTATCGCGGCTTTGTCGACGGCCTTCGGCTTTTCAAAAACTCCCTAATAGTTTGTTAGTTCGCGAGGGTCCGGTAGATTAAACTGACATCTTGGAAAAGTGGAACAAGTTTTGGGATCGGCCTTTGACGCGGTAAATATGTATGCAGGGACGCTATTGTAGTGTTCTTTGGAAAATATTCACAAAGTAGGCGACATGTTGGTTTGGCATTGTTGTGCAGTTTTTTGAGGGTATTACCTACCTTACTTTACATACTTTTTTTCATAATAAGGAAAAAATATTCCCTGATAAAAGAAAACTGTACCAGGAAACATAGTCCCGATGTAAGATTAAAAAAAAAGGTTGCTATTATGAAACGTAGTAAACATTTTTTAATGGCATATCTGTAACTCTGCACTACAGAGGAGGCTAAAACCCATACTAAGTAATAAGTAATATTATCATATGGCTCATTCTTAAATAGAATGTGCTCATCCAACACATCCGCCAGGCCTGCAGGCGTTTTTCGGTACGCAATCTTAACTTTACTTTGGTCATTGGTCCTATCATAAAAATATATTAATAATTGGAGGTAATATAACTTTTCCTCGCGAACTGAGGTATCTGGTCTAAAATAAATTAGATGTTTAGTCAGATTTACTGCCCTACTACACGACTCTAACATCGATTCTTCAGACATTAAGGTTTCCTCCGTATTCCTCCGTAGCAGTAATATATGGACGCAGCAGACCAAGAAGGCGGTTCCGGGACATAACAGTAAATAACGCATCCGTACCTCCCTCCCGATGCATCTACGAGAATGACGTCATTACATGCTTTTGGCAATGGATATTAAGAATAGAGAATAAAACAGGCCGTAATATTAATATTATTTATTTATTATTTATTTATTATTTATTTATTTATTTATTAATAATATTTATTTATCATTTGTATTAGATGTTTAAGCAATAACTACGCTGGAGTGTCATCCGAAGTTTATAAGTGCTATTAATTTTATATTGATAACTCTATATTTGTTGCTCAAATTGCTTATTCGCTGCAATATTTAATATAATCTAGCATATAAAGTAAAATTAAATATTTTTTAACCTTCCGATGCAGCTTTGACGTTAAATCTTTCGCCTCCAGTCACTACCGGCCCATTCCGTTCCCAGCCTAAGGGTCGGTTTTTCGGGCGAGAAACTCGACCACCACGAGTAATTAGAGGCTGCAAACTTCCGAGTCATTAGTTTCCGTCGTTACACCGCTAATTGCGGTCCTACACCCTTGCTTTTGCACCCAATTAGTTTATTATACGAATTAGAAATAATAGTTTTGTTGGAGGGGATTACGGAAATGGAATGTAATGTTTTGTTCATTAAGTTTTCTGGGTGAATGGTAATTGTAGGTTTTGACTATTTTTTATTTCGTAGTTGGTTATGTTTGTTGTTGGTTGGCCCATAGAAATGTAACTGTATTATTTATTTATTATTAGCCTATTATGTCCCACTGTTGGACAAAAGCCTCTCCCTCTTTTTCCACTAGTCTAGTCTATCTTTATCTTTTTAGTAAGTATCAACAATTATTTAATGTGTTAACACAAATTAAGTTGTAAAATGTTTTAAGTAAACACCGAATCGTATTATAAATAATACTCATATATTAGGTACTTATATTAAGTTATATCGCCAACGCATAGATTATTTACAAAATCGAGATAATTTTAAGGAGACATCTCGTCGAACTATTAGGCCTGAAATGCATGCCAACAAAAATTTACACGTAAACACTCATAATATAACAACTCGTATCTTCCTTCCATCGCCATTCAGTTAAAAGTACCTAGTAACTAAAACTGGAATGAGCATCCGTATCACGTTTTTATACAGCCAACTATAAATTCAGCGCCTGCCTCAGACGTCTGCCGCCCTCCATTCGCTGTCCATTCATCTGTCAGCGTCTTTGTTTACGAGATTTGTTGCACATGTGTACTTACAATAGAACCTGGATTTGTGTTCTCATTGGTTAAGCGAGTAGAGTTTTTAGGAGTACTAGTGTAAATAGGCCCTCAAGATCCGTAACTATTTTGTGTATCATAGTCATAGATGAGCACTTGGGCAGGGAAAAACTTAATTTTTAGAGCCCGATATGAGTCTAAGGCTCTGGGCTCGGGCCACCCGTGCTCTTATGGTAAAGACGCACAGCCTATAATCAGCAGTGATGGGAAAAATAGGATAGTTTTGAAGTCCTTGAACGAAGTGCGTGCGCGCACGTAATAATTATGTACTATTGAGAAATGGACTTAAATGTTTAAAATCATCTTTCCAAATTAATATCTACTTATAGGCGTTTTTATTTGTTTCGGAAATTAAGTATGTACTAGACAATTTTAGTTATTGTTCGCTGAAAACCATTTTTTCTCCATATTATCATACTACATGCAATATGCACCCAATAATAACATAATATCAAATACATATTATAATTACGTCCACCCATAAGTCTATTTCAGTCACTATTCGTACCCCAGCATCCCCTGACGCTGCATTATCGCACCAAAGTTGCTTAATTCCGCAATCCAATTCTTCCGCCCCCGAATGTTCTATTTCAATTAGATCGACTGTTATCTTGTGGCCGGCCCCTCGGAGACGCGTCGGCGATCCTGCGATAAGGCCTGGTTATGTTATGGTTTGTTTTACCAGTAAGACAAGTAAAATCTTAGTAATAATTGGTACCAGTAGTTTATCTTTAATTTACTGTAGGTATTAGTTGTTGTACCTCGTGGTAAAAGAAACGAGTTACAAGTGAAACTGTAAACAATGTTCGTCTTTCGAGAAAAAGATATTTTTTTGCTTATTGGATTGGATTGGTTGCTTAAGTTGTAAAATATTTAGATCACAACGTTTACACTCACTTGTATTTGTATTGTGTTTTGCACTCGAGCCTGAGGAAGGACCCCTCGACGGGCCCGAAACATGTCGCCTATACCGACTAAAAATACATGTGAGTGTAACCGTTATAATATTTTAAAATATGTCTCACGAAAGTGTAATTTCGATTTGATATTATTATTATCGTCGCATCGCTCTAGAAGATTGCTCTGCCTCTGGCATTAAAAGGACTGTTTTACACAGCAGTATACAAAGTAAAGGGAGCTTTTTAGTTTTTTGTGTGTTGGCCAAGTTGGATATGCAACTGTAGTACTTCTTTTCATACACTTTGTCTCGTTTTACCACAAGTTTATGCTCTAATGGCTCGCTTGTGGTCAGCTTAATGTAAGGGCAGTAATGGTACTACGTGGGTTATAGCGGAGCTAGTTATGGGACTTGTTCATGTGGAATTTTGGTTGTATGTGGAACTTGTATCTTTATCGTAATTTTGTGGTAGGGTAAAATGATTAGGGCAAGTTATAGTAGTAGTTCTGCGTTGACTTTGGACCCTGGACAGTTCGTACAAATATTAGAATATGACCATATTATCCTACTTAATATTACAAAATTTGTATTCCAATGCTCCTTATTTAATAAGGAGCATTGGAATGCCAAGTAATTTTGAAAATTGGATAAATAAATTATAAACTAAAAGCACTTTATAGCAACAACTAAATAGTTCATCTATAGGATTTATTTACATAAAATACATATACCTACAGTGGTACTACTACTAACTAAATTAATAACTAGCTTAAATCTAAAATAGGCCCTTGAGGCATTGTACCAAGGATGCTGATGACATTTCCTCGTTGTATCGCAATGCTGATACGTTGTGCGAGGCAGCCGCCAGCTCGTTGGTCACCAGTTACATTAACCAGACGCTTCGCGATTTCTGCAAACAACTTGTGCGCGCTCAGACCCCATGGACATAGAGTTTCAATATTACGGGACCTTCTGCTTCGTAACCAGGATTATTACCGACTAAGCTAAGAGACTGCTATGGGGGTTGCTATTTAGTGAAGAATGGTATGCAGTTATACGACAAGTGAACGAAAGACGTGGGCAGATGTTAGGCTTTCCATGTAGGTATTTATTTTACTTTAGCTGCCAGAGTATATTTCAGATAAACTATCCCCATTGACATTCTTCAATTTATAAAATAGAAATGTTCCATAAGTTTTCTGCTCCCGTAGAGCATATAAAGTGAATTCCTCCTTTGCGACGGACGTGTTTCATTACTTGAAGCTCGCTCCCGTTTCTTGGCTTTAAATCTTTGATTATTCAACCTTTCCTTTTGCCATTTCTTTTATAGTCAGCAGAAGGATCTATGCAAACGAAGTATACTAAATGAAGTTAGGAAAATCAAATGATTCACTAAGTACCTAAATAGACACGAAAAGTAAATAATGGCGTAGATATCTTCATTGCGTCTTTAAGTAATAATATATAATGCGAGTAAAATAATAGTCGTGAAAACCTACAGGGTGCAAACTAAAATACCCGTGAAAAATAGTATTAAACACAAGACTGCTTATTACAAATTAAAATGCCTCGATCGGTTGTAAGGTACAGTAATTACTCACATGGAAATGTTAGCTGGAATGGTGACCCAAAATACTAAAACTCATTTTTAGTTGCAAACATTTCAACCATTGAAAAGGTTTTAACTGACGGCGTGCTTTTACGCGCCTGCTTTGTGGAAACAATGTAGGTCACATCACAAAGCGATGCGAATATGCGTGAAGTATGCGAAT
Source organism: Cydia splendana (assembly GCF_910591565.1). Lineage (NCBI taxonomy): Eukaryota > Metazoa > Arthropoda > Insecta > Lepidoptera > Tortricidae > Cydia > Cydia splendana. The sequence continues at coordinate 5,728,616 of NC_085968.1, forward strand.
ATGCGCTAACTATGCAGCGTGGCATAATTTGGACAGCTCCACAAGCAGTGTATTCACATTGAACGAATGAGTCCACGTGCAAAGAGTCTCTACTCTCCAGAGTAAAGGATGACTCACGTTAGACCGGGCCGTGTCCGGGCCGGAGCTTCCGGGGCTTACTTTTCTATGACATGACAGGTGATCACGTGATGCTTTCCATAGAAAACGATGCGCCGGAAGCTCCGGCCCGGACACGGCCCGGTCTAACGTGAGTCGTCCTTAATACAATCTCAAAATCCGAGACAACCATGCCCCTTTACTAGGTACACAATATAATACCGGTCAGGAACCAATAACTTGTGACTGTCTTGCATTTTAATATACATACATACACATACATAATTGTTCATTATAAGTTGATGCTTTTAGTTATGAATTCTTTATGAATTAACGCCATTGACAATACAGCATAAAACATATTCAACACGATTTTTTTCTTGCACTAACTTTTGGTTAATATTATCGTCCTAGGTACTTGAGCAAAATATTTAACATTATGTAAATGTTTACGCTGTTCTCGGCTGTATGCTTATAGTAATAAATAGGGTAGTCGCGTGTAGAACAAAATCTACTTTGATTCTTTAGCTCTTACATGTATGAGTATATTCCATGCACATAGGCTCTGCTTTGTGCAGGATCCCAACCAGCAACTTTCAAAAGCTCTCATTCATTATTATACGTTATTCAATTTTCAGTTTTAGGCTGTAAAATTTTAAGTCTGTTTTAAATTGTTACAAATATATGATATATGTGGCATTTCGGTACTGCTGGAGCCCTCCCACTCGCTAATTACTTGGCCAAATATTTACTTTGCACGGATTCTCCTTTCTGCAGCAACTCAGATTAAAGCGTGACCTTAGTGCTATAACTACAGCGGATTTCATTGAAATACAATAAACAATATCATTGATGAATAACATACGGCTTTATCGCCAGAAAGCTTTCCAGATTTTCTACTCTTCTGAGACTGGTCTAGGAACCTAATTCACTTTTTCCTACTTTTATGTCGTGTTGTTTCTAATGTTAAAATACATACCAAATTATGTATTAAAAATCGTTTGATTCATATATTCTAAGACGGAAAAGTACACACATTTAGATGATGACCAAGCCATTCAAATATTACTTAAAATTGGGAAGAGTGCTACCGTTATTGAGTGGCCTAGGAGGTCATAAATACAGCCATGAAATCTAGAAACACTTCCGCTTCAATTCAAGCCTAGATCCACTTCTTCTTTTATAGAACTAGATTCTAAAACTAGAGCCAACGCTTCGCGTCTGCCATAAAAACCGCACCTTTACTAGTAGATGAAGCGTCTTCGCTCATAGTCGGAAAGTTGGAAGCCCTGTCCTCCCCGGCGAGATTAAAGCATGATAACATCAATGTCACTGAGATACCTACTGCAAATTTATGCTTTCGACTTGCACTCTATGGAATAAGTTTGGAGTAAGGAAATTGGTGATTTTGGCTATTTGCATAGGTTTCGCACTTTAAGAAGAGTTTTCGAGGAAGGCTATGCTTTGCGGAGGCGTACTGAAATAAAATTATTAAGAAAAAAATATGAGATAACAATTTAAGCGGCTTAATAAATTAAATCACGGCGTGTGGCTCGTAGACTTTTGATTAAACACAACACATTTTGATTATACAAATTACAAATTTCTGAGTCAGTTTCCTTGTATAAGAATATCTTTATTTAAAACTTTAACGAAATAAAGATATCAGAAAACGTATTGCAACTTTTCCGTGAACCAATTGCTTCTTACATAGACCAAAGACCTACATAATGTTAAGGGTAAGATCTTTTGGAAGACGGTGGCTCAGTTCAGTATAATCCATTTTAGTAGGTACCAAGAAAGATGTGTACTTATTCAAAAAATTCACAGATTTCGTGCCTCACACGACTATCGAGCACATTGGAAATGAATCTACGGAATTCGAAAAAATATTGTAGCTGAGCGACGAGAAAGTCTGGATAAGGAAAAAGTTACAAAATAAAACTACAACGTTGAATGATAATTATTTTATTCTTAGACTAACACAAGTATCCTGGACATAACGCATGTGAACAAACAAATTGCAAAATTTCCACACGCGTATCCAAGTTTGAATAATTTTCGCCGTGGCGCATAAGTATAGGTACATATTTCATTTTTCGATTAATAAGCAGGATATATTAATGTTCAAAGTACAAGAAAATTATTACACGGAAAATCCGTAGTCAACTCGAGAAGTGGTGATCGGCAGCGGCCCATTTGCTACAAGATATGAATTTTTCTTGACAGCAGTTTGACGCGACGAGAGATGACCATAACAGCGTTTGTCTATGTTGCACCAAACCTGAGTTCCAATAGGTACTACCAGGGTTCAGCATCAGCTCTATCTTGGGTACTACTCTCCTAAGTGCTCATCGAGACGAGTCCGATGACCAAAACAGCGTGTTTATGTTGTATTAAACCCGAGCTCCACTAGGTACTGCCAGGGTTCAGCATCAGCTATCTGCTAGCAACCGCCAGCAACATGCTGAGGTGAGACCATTTCGTGGCACTTTTTCTTTTTTATGTTTCTCTGTATAAGTTTTTATTTTGTGTTTCTCCCTCTCCCTCTCCCTCTCCCTCTCCCTCTCCCTCTCCCTCTCCCTCTCCCTCTCCCTCTCCCTCTCCCTCTCCCTCTCCCTCTCCCTCTCCCTCTCCCTCTCCCTCTCCCTCTCCCTCTCCCTCTCCCTCTCCCTCTCCCTCTCCCTCTCCCTCTCCCTCTCCCTCTCCCTCTCCCTCTCCCTCTCCCTCTCCCTCTCCCTCTCCCTCTCCCCTCTCCCTCTCCCTCTCCCTCTCCCTCTCCCTCTCCCTCTCCCTCTCCCTCTCCCTCTCCCTCTCCCTCTCCCTCTCCCTCTCCCTCTCCCTCTCCCTCTCCCTCTCCCTCTCCCTCTCCCTCTCCCTCTCCCTCTCCCTCTCCCTCTCCCTCTCCCTCTCCCTCTCCCTCTCCCCTCTCCCTCTCCCTCTCCCTCTCCCTCTCCCTCTCCCTCTCCCTCTCCCTCTCCCTCTCCCTCTCCCTCTCCCTCTCCCTCTCCCTCTCCCTCTCCCTCTCCCTCTCCCTCTCCCTCTCCCTCTCCCTCTCCCTCTCCCTCTCCCTCTCCCTCTCCCTCTCCCTCTCCCTCTCCCTCTCCCTCTCCCTCTCCCTCTCCCTCTCCCTCTCCCTCTCCCTCTCCCTCTCCCTCTCCCTCTCCCTCTCCCTCTCCCTCTCCCTCTCCCTCTCCCTCTCCCTCTCCCTCTCCCTCTCCCTCTCCCTCTCCCTCTCCCTCTCCCTCTCCCTCTCCCTCTCCCTCTCCCTCTCCCTCTCCCTCTCCCTCTGCCTCTGCCTCTCCCTCTGCCTCTGTCTCTGCCTCTGCCTCTGCCTCTGCCTCTGCCTCTGCCTCTGCCTCTATCTCTATTTCTATTTCCACCACCACAATAATGCATAGATTGTCAAATAGTGCGTTATCTACGCCCGTCTCAAACAGGATAGATAGAGTTAGATCAAGAAAAATCTGCAGCGATTTTGAAAGCCCACGCAGTGCAAGTGTTATTCTGCCGTCATAATCCCGATAATTCACAACAAACACCGATAACGAACTCTGCGAAACATGAAGTCATAAATGTCCTGTGAAAAATCGTCGTTCTGACTTTTTGACTATTTTAAGGTTAGGCTACAGGGCAAACCCTTAACCCGATCGTCTTTGTTTTAGGCTCAAATTGTAGCTGACTAAATTGTCCAGAGCCGTTTTTCTCAAATTTTTGATATCATTCTTCGTTTCCAAATTATCGAGCACCAAAATCAAAAATTCGGAAAAAATTGAATTTTATTTTCACTATTTCGACCATAACTTTTTTTGTTTTTGACTTTCTCGAATAATTATTTTTGCACCTTACAGCTCTCGTGATTATGCGTCTTTTGAGCCTATTTTTTAATATCATATCTTCACAACTTTCCGAGATATAAGGGGATCGCACTTTTTCGTGAAATCGGACCGTATACTGGAGCGAACGAAAAGACATTTCCAATGTCAAAAGTAAAAAGGATATTAAAACAGTTCCCTATCACATTCCTGCTTCGTCAGCGGCCCACTCCAAATTATGCTCCCAAATTAAAGTGTTTGAGTCCCTTGACGTTTTTCCCGAGTCTTCAAAGTGCAAGTTACCAGTTTAAACGAGTCGGTAATTCGTTTAACTGCGATAAGTCTCTGATCCTCAGTAATCAGGTCGGGAAAGGCCTTAAGGAATTAAATAATTTTGAGAGAAAAAGTTATAGCGACTTGGTCTATAAGGCCGACAGAATTTTTGCTGCCCTTTCATCCAGTTTAAAAGTAAATTAAAGATATAGGTAGGTTATTTATATACAAAAACTATGAAAATTAGTCAAAAATTCTGTGAACACTGCATCAAATTTTATAGTTCGTAAAGGGTTTAAAATATCGCTTTTAATTTCATCGAATTTGTATGCAAATCATTATGACACCATTTCCTGAACTCAGTAGCATATAAAAAGAGTTTTGTGTAGTTTGTACAAATACTATTCAAAAATCACCCATAGGAAATAAATCTAACTGAAAATCACGCATTAAGTACATTTGTCAAGTTTAATCAAGAGACGTCTTATATTAAATATTTATATAATTTACTATGCTTAGCTAAGCTAAGCGCTGGTAGCCTAGCGGTAAGAGCGTGCAACTTTCAATCTGGAGGTCGCGGGTTCAAACCCGGGCTCGTACCAATGAGTTTTTCGGAACTTATGTACGAAACACTTACCATCAGGTGAGATTGTGGTCAAATGTTTACCTTTTTCCAATAAAAAAAAAAAAATAATCAATTGATATTTACCGTAAAACGGGGTGAAAAGACACGATTTTCAACTTCAAGGACGCTTTTCGCCAATAATCCAAATGATAAAAGTAATCATTTTGATATCATTTTTTGAGTCTTGGTTAGTTCTTTCATTTTTGCATTTGTGAAATAAATTTTTACCTACCTAATTCAGAGAAAATCAAAGAAAACTACCTGTTTTCTCCATATCCTTAAAACGGGGTCGATAGACACAAGAAAGGGGTGAATAGAAATATTAAGTTTTAGCTATCATAGGCATCGAATTTGGTCATTATTATGTGGATACTCTATTGGCAAATGGTATATATATCTGTTAAACAGCTATTTGACACAAAATTATTTTTTCGTGTCTTTTAACCCCCAAGGCGTGTCTTTACACCCCTTTGTTGTATCTAATCACGCCCTATGGCGTAACTGTTCACCCCATATGCGTGTCCACTGACCCCTTTATCACGTAAATTTGCTTGTTATTGGTTTTTTGCAAAAAAATGCTTTATTATAGAGAAAATTAGTGATATTATTTATTACTAGCTGTGCCCGCGGCTCCGCCCGCGTGTAATTCGGTCTGTGTCAGTAAGCGGCTAATTTCTAATCCTAATTTCTCTCCCTCTCCCCTGGAGGCGGAACTTGAAGTAAAGTTGACATATAAGTTGAATAAAGTGGATATGCTAGAGGACTGAAGTCCAGATAAAATATTTTACACTTAGGTACCACTGAATAAAACTACACTCCAACATCAATAGTTTTTTTCGCCCTTATTCAAATTTTACACGTGATTTAAACTTAGAGAATATAACCAAACGGAGTGCTCATTAACAGGCGTTCCCCTCTGTCGAAAATAGGCGGCCGATGGTCAACCGACGTTTATCTGACATGGCTTTGTTTACGTTACGTAGGTACACATTTGATGTGCCCCTTGATGTGGTCATGAAGATTATATTGAATTTTTTTGGTAAATTGAGTGACGTTCATTGCTGCATTTCAGCTGAGAATGGAAATCAGTCACATCATTTTATCACGAAAATTGACAGTGCCGCAACAGTAACGTTGCAACAGAGTACCTAATGCTGCTGCAGTCGCCACCCGAATGTCACCTTTATCATATCTTAGAAAGTTATTGAAAACGCGAGCGAAGCGAGCGCGACAATTTTTCGATATAAAAAACGCAATTTGATAGACAGTTGTACATTTTTACTTTTAGTGTGGAAATCAGTCACATAATTTTATCACGAAAATTGACAGTGCTGCAGCAGTAATGTTGCAACAGAGTACCTAATGCTGCTGCAGACGCCACCTGAATGTCACCTTTATCATAAGCAACTCAGAATGTTATTGAAAACGCGAGCGAAGCGAGCGCGAAAATTTTTCGATAATTTTTGGTGCCCCCTAGACATGGTGCCCTAAGCAAGTGCTTATTTTGCTTAAAAGGGTTAATCCGGCACTGCAAATGACAGAGATCAATGTTTTTTTTTTCACAGTACCCACCTTCGTGGCCATTATTAAGTGCTTAAGGAGGCGATACGTATGAATATGGATTTGATATAATTACGATTAGGTATAATTCATGACGGACAAAATAAATAATTTTATGCAATTATACGCGTGTTGATATGTGTGTTTATTTTACCACTATGTAACTATGTAAACCCATTTTTAGTTTTCTTGGTTACTTAATGTTTACTCAGCTCCCCAAAAGATGGCACTGTGCAATGAGGGGCAATTAATTTACTGTCGTTTAATTTTGTTGTATTATTAAATCAACACAATTATTCAATTAAATTTGTTGATATCCGTACGATTGATTGAAATTTTAGAAGAGGAGTCTTTTAAACTTAGAGTTAATTTGGCAAAATCCTTCCTTGGTGGCTTATTTATGTCACATCGTATAAAATTCAGCGCCATCATGTTAGTTTACCAGGGTACTCTATAGTGTTAGCACATATTTGAAAAAAGTTTGCCCCGCCTTCCTAAGTAGCGCCATACGATTCAGGGGCAAACTTGAGTCAATCGAGTGTTGTGGCTACCCCCCCTTTTAGGGGTTGAATTTTTATAGCCTATAACCTGGCCGGGGATTTTCTCGACAGATTAGTAAAGTTTTCATCAAAATCCGTTCAGCCGTTTTCACGTGATGCGCGTTCAAATAAACAGACAAACAGATAAACAGATAAACAGACAAACAGACAAAAATTCTAAAAACTGTTGGAACGTGTTCTGTTATCAATTTCCTGTTACCTGTTTTCTGAAATAAATGTTTTTTTTTTTTTTTTTTTTTAATTCTAAGTATCCCCGGCCAACTTTTTTTCAAATATCTTCCTTGTACAGACTTTCGACCGTCTTCAGCTTTATTATATGTATAGATAGATGTATACGTAGGGTAAAGGGTCTCCAAAATGTATATTGGTTGGGGAAGGAAATGCGTTCACCACATTCACTTTTCACATCATATCCATTTTGGGCGCCAATTCCTGGTCCACACCTCCTCGTGGTCCCTCCGGTAACTGGAATGAGTAGTAAACAAAACTTTTGTTGGTATACTACTCGTTTCAGGCAAACGTGGCAGGAAGCAAAACTCGCCAAGACGCATTGGCCAGCGTGGCGTTTTAAGGCTATTACCTCTTCGAAAAATGAAAAGTACGCATAGGACCCGGCCCTCAGTCCCCAGCGGCCCCACTATCCCAGGCTCCGGCAGCAGTCCTGGTAACGGTGGGGCAGAGGGTGCTAAGAATCTCTGGAAGAGATCCGGCTGCCACTCGAACTCTAACACGACGACCCTGACCCTGGCGTGTTACAACGCCAGGACGATGCGAACGGACGACCGATTGCTTCAAGTGCAGTTGGCACTGGACAATATCAAGTGGGACGTAGTAGGATTGTCGGAGGTGAAAAGAAAGGGTGAGAACCTCATTAAGCTCAGTTCTGGCGACCTATTCTACTACCGAGGTCCCGAGGATCGTTGCTATGGGGGCGTTGGATTTCTTCTGCATAAAAACATCGCTTCAGCAGTGAAAAACATAAAGAGTATCTCTACTCGAGTTTGTTTCGTAGTACTACAACTCAACAAACGTTACTCCATCAAGATTATCCAAGTATACGCCCCTACCTCAAGTCATCCGGATGAGGAAGTAGAAAACTTTTATGACGATATAGAAACAGCTATTGAGGATTGTCCGTGCCAGTATTTCACTATAATCGGTGATTTTAATGCCAAGATTGGTCAACAACTAGATAGTGAAAAATCTGTTGGAATCTTTGGTGTTGGGCTCCGTAACAACCGTGGACAAACCCTAGTCAACTTTCTTGAGCGAAGAAACATTTACGCAATGAACACTTTTTTCCAAAAGCGTGCTTCAAGGAAGTGGACGTGGGCGAGTCCCGACGGCAAAACTAAGAACGAAGTTGACTACATCTTAAGTTCTCGCAAGGATGTAGTCACCGATGTAACCGTTCTGAAAAACTTCAGAGCCGGGAGTGACCACAGATTGGTTAGGGCAACGTTGAGGTTTAACCTAAAGAGAGAGCGAGCAAAGATGATTGTCACTCCTCCAAGATATTACAAGAAGGATATCGCTTTTCTTCAGGAATCTTTTCGGCTAGACCTCCAAAACCAATTTGAGGGACTGGAAGAACAGAACCTTGACGTTGACCATGTTAATAGTTTGTTAAGTAAGTCATTAATCGAAACAGCAAGCAAACACCTTGGCAAACAGAAGAAAAAGGAGAGGAAGCTATCACCCGAGACGCTAGCCTTGTTGGAAGAGAGAAGGCGAATGAGGCATGATACGGTAGTAGATCAAAAACAAATAGAACGAATGAGTAAAATAATTAGCAAAAGTATTAGGAAAGATTTAAGAAAATATAAAACTAAAATCATACTCGACACAATAGAAGACTGCAGAGGGCCAAAGGTATTTAGAAGAAAATTAAGAACAGGAGTGAATCAAATAGTAAAATTGAAAGACAACGATAACAATTTGGTAACGGACCGTGACCAAATTGTTAAAATTGTTGAGGAGTTTTATGGCTCACTTTATGCATCACAATCAGTCGCACCACATATATCTACATCTGACCCTAGAGCACCCCCATCCCCCTGTAATGATAAAGAAAACATACCACCTATAATAGCCAGTGAAATCAAAAAAGCATTGTATCAGATGAAAGCGGATAAATCTCCTGGCGAGGATGGCATTACATCAGATCTTCTTCGCGCAGGTGGTGACCCTGTTATCAGTATCCTAGTAAAACTGTTTAATCAGGTTTTACGAGGTTCTCGCACCCCAGAATCCTGGAAAACCGCTATAGTCACCATCTTACATAAAAAAGGAGACATTTCAAAGTTAAGTAATTATCGCCCCATAAGCCTTCTTTCCCACACGTACAAGCTATTTGCAAAAGTGCTGTGCAATCGTCTAACTCGTATACTCGACGAATGCCAACCTCCCGAGCAGGCTGGTTTCCGGAGTGGATTTTCTACTACTGACCATATCCATGCAGTCAAGCAGCTGATGGAGAAAAGTTCCGAATACAACCGGCCCCTGTGCATGGCCTTCGTAGATTACGAAAAGGCCTTCGACAGTGTCGAACATTGGGCCGTGTTTGACTCTCTCCATCGCTGCTCGGTTGACACTCGCTATGTGGATGTGCTCCGGGAGCTATATAGCTCGGCAACAATGCAAGTTCGGCTTCACAAACTCAGTAACCCAATATCCATCCAAAGGGGAGTGCGTCAAGGGGATACCATTTCACCCAAGCTTTTTACGGCGGTACTGGAAGACGTCATAAAAACGCTTGCATGGGACAAAACTGGTATCAATATCCATGGTGTCTTCTTGTCGCACCTGAGATTTGCCGACGACATTGTTTTGTTTGCCGAGACCCTGGAAGATCTCCAAAGCATGATTGAAAGCCTATACCATGCTTCTTTGAAAATAGGTCTTAAGATGAAAATGTCCAAGACTAAGGTTATGACGAACATCTCTAGTAAATCGATTCCAACCATTATGGTAGGGAACGAAAGACTGGAGGTGGTCGAGCAATACTTGTATCTTGGACATATTCTATCATTTGACAAAACACACCAGCAGAAGGAGATCTCCAGGAGAATCCAGCTCGGTTGGGCGGCATTCAATAAATTAGCGGACATCCTGAAACCTGCTAACATCCCACAATGCCTGAAGACTCGCCTCTTTAACCAATGTGTCCTGCCTACCATGACCTATGGTGCCGAGACATGGACGCTCACTAAGGGGGCTGTGCATAAAATCCGCGTAGCACAGAGAGCCATGGAGCGCGCCATGCTCGGTATCAAGCTTCAAGATCGAGTAAGGAATGTCGAGATCCGTCGCCGCACCAAGGTGCACGACGTGGGTTTCGTCATTACCAATCTAAAATGGAATTGGGCGGGACATGTTGCTAGGCAGAGTGATGGCAGGTGGACTAAAATGTTAACAGAATGGTGGCCGCTTTCAAATGAAAGAAGCGCCTGGCGTCCGTTGGCTCGTTGGGTGGACGACATCCGGAAAATTGCGGGTCACTTCTGGATGAGATTAGCTCAGGACCGGGACAAGTGGCGTACTAGAAGAGAGGCCTATGCTCAGCAGTGGGCGATAAAGGGCTGATATGATGATGATGATGATAGATGTATAGATTTAGGTACTACAGATACTATATTACCATGTTAGCTAACTTTTACTTAGTTAAAGTCAAAACATTTACCGCTAGAACAAAGTTCAGACAGGCTTCATTTCTTACCTCGGCGAGACCTTACTTTAGAGTCAAAAAAATCTAACTTTTTGGCAGTTTGATTAAGTGCTTTTGGTATCAATATAGAAAATAAATAGTCTACTTTATACGCATTCCAAAAAAAATAATTTTAGAGGTGTACGTTTTTAAATATAACAACTTGAAAGAAAAAGTTCAAAATTTCTCTATTCACCCCGCGATTTCTGTTCACCCCGTTTTACGGTACCAGTCGCTTTTCGGTGAAGGAAAACATCGTGAGGAAACCGGGCTAATCCCAATAAGGTCTAGTTTCCCCTCTGGGTTGGAAGGTCAGATGGCAGTCGCTTCCGTAAAAACTAGTGCCACGTCAATTTTTGGGATTAGTTGTTAAGTGGACCCCAGGCTCTCATGAGCCGTGGCCAAATGCCGGGATAACGCGAGGAAGAAGACTATGCTTATGCGTTTTTTGCAAACTGTACACACACACACGCAATAAGGGCTTTAGTAAAGTTTTTTACAGTCGTGTACTTTTTTATTGACGCTACATTGTATATGTCACCGTAAAATTGTAAACACTCGTCATATTATAATCTCGCTAGTTACATTATAAACTGACGGTAGGGAGATTATAATCTAACCTAACCTAACCTACGTTAGATTATAAACTAACGGGTTCACAATCTTACGGTGTCATATACAAACATAAAATATCATAGTTCAGTCTTTAATTCAATTAAGTAAGTAAGTTTGTCGCATTCCTTGTTATTTCTGGGTTACAGTAATTGAATTATGAGGTTTAACGGTTTATGTCCCCGGGGTTGAAACTGTGATGTTGCAGCCACAGTATGGCTAAAGCAGTAACACAACATTCTTTACGCAAACAAGTAGTCGCGCTTTTTTAAAATTTCCTACTAAATGTGTGTGTGGATTAGATGCAATTTTAACAAGGATGTATTTATTTTAATTTTATTAAGGTTCATCAATAATTGTTGTACACCAACAATGTACATATGTAAGGTGGGCAACAACTTATTGAAGAAGTTCACCTCAGGTACACTGCCTGCCTTTACACTTATACGATATTATTATTGTTGTAATTCTAAAGAAGGCGTATTTAGTCTGACCAAAGGTAACGTCGATTGACCTCAAGCGTTATAACGGTTCATCATTTTTATCTGAAAAAACATTTTTTTTTCTAACTATGCATAGTTACAAGTCAAGGTTATTAATACGTATTAAAAACTTGTATTATGTATGTTTGGCTCTCCAACTCCCACAATAATCGGTAGGTACTTCAAGTACTGCTTTTAACTATTAAATATTCTATGCCTTTAAAAGTATAGTAGTTGAATCATTAAACTTTTGAGCCGTTGCGGTCGTAAGACTTTGAAGTCACAAGAATGTAAGCGAAATTGAATCTGTTTTTATGAATCATACAAACAATATAAAATAAAAGTCCATGTTTGGGGAGCTGAACTACAATGATCGTTTGAAAAAGGACAGAAACTACCTATGTAGGTATTTAGGAACATAAACATTAAATAAAACACGATTTAATATAGTTTTAGAGGTAGTAAATAAGTCTTCATATTGTCGTAGTTATTTATTTATTAAAAATATCTAAAGATGTTAATAGTAGGTGGTAGTTTAAACGCCAGTTGATAGATTATAATAGACCTGATATTACACTCCATGACAAAGCTGCAAAAACCGTATATCTGATCGACGTAGCCATACCTAATACCCACAATCTTGCGTCTACACACACTGAAAAAATAAGTAAATACACCGATTTATCCATTGAGATTAAAACCCAATGGCGAGTAAATACCGTAAAAACCATCCCAATCATAATTTCATCTACAGGTGTTATCCCTCGTACTCTTCATACCAGCCTCAAAACACTTGATATTCACCCACTTACATATATCCTCCTACAAAAAGCTGTTATTATGAACACCTGCAGAATAGTGCGCAAATTCCTAGCTCTCGAACAGTAGGAACTACGATATCCTTCCATACTCGTTTGGCCAAAAGCCCGCGAATATGGAAGTAAAACTTCCTCCACCAGGAGAGATAAATAAAGAAATAAAACATAAATAATAATAATAATAATTTTCTAGTTATGACTACGTTGCATGAAGGTTTATAATTCTGGCAACCCAACTTTGTTGGTGGAAAAATCTAGCCAGAGTATAGTTGATATTTTAGTTACCTACTTAGGTTCCTAGATTCCTTCGTATATTGCTCTTAACACGCCAATGATATCGTTATTAGATTTCAAGTGGCCATAAAACCACACGAATGCTAATAACACTAAAACAAGTTATTCGATATGCGGACGTAGACAATAAAATGTCTGGAATCCATGAAATTTTTATTAGTGCCGTAATAACGACTCCTATATTTTTGACAAATATGACAATTGTATGTACTCGTATACAGGGTGATTCATGAGACGTGAGCAGGACTAATCCTGCACACTCAGTAACTGATAATTGATCGATCACCGTCGTATTTAGGTGAAACAGCCAGATTTTTTCCTATTTTTTAACTTTTTGGTGAGGGCAAATTTAATCCTCTACAATCATGGTCACCCTACAAGACCTAATTAATAAGCATAAAACCTCTTTAATTTTTGATTACGAAGAAAATAAACTGTCAAACTTGAGTGAGATACGAGTTTTCAAAAGTAACCAGACCGCGATGACAGTGGTGACATTCAATTTGACACAGAATATCGGTAGTTTAGTATTCTAATTTTAGGGTGACCACGCATGTCGTAAATAAATTAATAACTTTTTTTTTCAACAGGACTAGAAAATTAACGTTAACCTCACTAATACTGATACGAAAGTGTTGCTTATAATCTACGAAATGCGCAGTATTAGTCCTGCTCACGTCTCCTGAATCAACCTGTATATACCATCAGGAAATTTGGCTATTGTACAAATCGTCGGTGCGAATAAAAAAATCGCTATGTGTTTTTTTAGGGTTTTTTGATTTTGGCATATTTTAATTCCGTTTTCAATTTCCCGTCGACCTATATTAATATTTTTTTAATATCTTTATTAATTTTGAAATTAACTAACAAAATTTGTACAAAAAAATAGCTATGTGATTTTTTTAGCACATAACGAAATTAAATGCCTTGTTTTCCGTCGAGGGTGATGGCGATTATGTTGCACATGGCGATTTATTGACCCTAAAATCCGCTATGTATCATTTCTCGTACTACGTTACTTTGGCAACAAATCGCTATGTGTAAGCTTAACACATAGCGAACCAAATTTAAGTCGCTATGTAGCAAAATTCTGGTTAAATATTTAATATTGTCAAAATTTACGAAAAAAACTGTTTATTTTCTTCATAAGTATCAGGTCCATTGATCTACCAGAAAAAAAAATACAGGTGCAACAAATATATTACATATATTAAAATAAACATTTTTTTTTGTCTCCTGAAAAGTAGCTAAAAAATACATAGCCATTTTTAGGATTCCGTACCCAAAGGGTAAAACGGGACCCTATTACTAAGACTCCGCTGTCCGTCCGTCCGTCCGTCCGTCCGTCCGTCTGTCACCAGGCTGTATCTCACGAACCGTGATAGCTAGACAGTTGAAATTTTCACAGATGATGTATTTCCGTTGCCGCTATAACAACAAATACTAAAAACAGAATAAAATAAAGATTTAAGTGGGGCTCCCATACAACAAACGTGATATTTGACCGAAGTTAAGCAACGTCGGGCGGGGTCACTACTTGGATGGGTGACCGTTTTTTTTTTGCCGGTTTTTTGCATTATGGTACGGCCGGAACCCTTCGTGCGCGAGTCCGACTCGCACTTGCCCGGTGTTTATTTTATTCGCACCGACGAAATATGCATTGTACAATCAACAGCAGGGGTAGCTACGCAGATTATATTGTTGCCCAATGGTGTTTTGCAAACCAAATCAAGAATTACTTGTATAAGTACATGTCCATAAGCTTGACATTGACATTTTTATTTACCGCCAGCCACACCCCAGTTTAGCTACGCCATTTTAAAAGCGAACAAAGACTTTTCCAGTCATAATAAAATAATTATGTACAACAATTCTATCTGGAGGCGACGCGCGTGTTTCTCCCAAATTGGGGCAATATTCCACCTTTCCCCATGATCCAATATTTGTACCTTTAGATAAATTCTAGCTGACAATTTAAACTTTCCTTCGTTTTCTCTCTTTCATTCAACAACTGCTACTGCATCGAGAGAAAGAGAAGCAGTGAACGATTTTCAGTCCGGTCTTTCAAGCACACCTAGCAGCCGGTGACAACTGTAACTATCAAACTTTTTGCCAGCAAACTTCATCCGTTTCTATCGTGTGTGCAAACAAGAGAGATCTCGTAACTTTTGCGGCGTTAACTTTTGCTTCGCGTCTCGTGCGACACAATTAGTTTTCAACATTTTAGTTTTAATTACTGACTTCACCGAGATATACGCTTTAGGTATTGCTCTAAATTAAGAGGCCGGTCGATAGTTTTTCAAAGCGCTTTTAGGCTCAGTGCACTCACGTCTATAATATTATGGTACATACCAACATGTCGTACAACGTACGATGTCCCCTGATCCATCACAAGGCTAATTGAGTAATGGCCGATGGCAGACTGATTGATCGCAGCTAAATATGATGCATCGGAAAAGTTGGTACAGATTGTTGCGGGCACTGATTTTGCGCGTGACTTCGTAGAGGGGATTTTACTTTTTGTGACTGGGAGAGTATAGGTAGTTACTATTTACTTCAAACGAAACTGGTGAAATGGCCATTCAAATGTGGCTGCCGTTGAGTTTGATTTCAACTATAGTAGGTATTAACTGTGGAGTCGTGGAAGTTTGAAAATTACAGTAATATTATCTGAGATTGGCGTTATAGTTTTGCTCGGCATCGTCTTTGTTGAAGGTATGAATGGATTTAAAAATTGTAGGATATAAAATTGTATGACTATTTTCATCACATTTAAAGTTCAATATATATTTTTTTATTGACACAAAATAAAATATTAAATATTTATTTTGTTTTAGTATTTTTTTTGTTTATCTGCAAGATAACCCGAATCACAAAATATGTTTGTGCCTTTGTCAGTTTATCTATTTTTGAATGCGTTAAGATTTGTTACTTTGTGACTGTTAAGTATAGGTGTAGGTATTATCTACTCGTATGTCCTATACTTAATCTCACAAATACAAAAGAGAGTATCAAGAACAATTTGCTTTTAAACCAACCACCGCGGTGAAAATAAGCGATACATCCTCCTGTATTACCGGTGGAAATTGCTTGCAAATTGATACGAGCACAATTAGAGTTCGCATAGAACAATAATGATGCGCACCCCGGTAACGGAATATGTACGGAACCTCTGTTCCTTTGGGGTACCGCACAAAGATGATCAAAGCATCAAATAATGGCACACATTAACTTTTAAATGAAGTGATTAGGGAAATATTCAATTTTTTTATGAAAATGGGTGGAAATGAATGGATATTTAGGCAACTTGGTATTCTGAAACTTAAAATATCGAATAATTGTAAAAGTAACCAACAGGCCTATTATGGATGGCTTTATGCACGTGAAAACATCCGTCACTTTTTAACAGAGCGCGATTGAAAGTGACGGATACCGTTTTATCACGCTGTCACTTAGACAAGAACGGCCATCATATCCGTACAGATTCGGATTAACAACTTAATACTGTTTTAATCTTATTTTGGTAGCCTTGGAGGCCGCTCCCGCTGATTGGTGCTTGCAAAATGAAGTGAAAGACCTGCGTGAAATCCCCAAGATGATCGTCAAGGTCGTATTAAAACCATAAAGTCCATAACAAATTTATTAAAGCATAACCATTAATATATGATCATTGTTAAGAGGACGCTGTTAATATCATGTATAGGGTTTTCATAGATAATGCCCCATATATTTATTAAATAAAAGTATGTATGTGATTCATTCAAATAAATTACTGAGAAAATATAAAAAATATATGAGTTAGCGAATGTTCTTGCGTATCTTTTACGTTTGCTAAAAATATCCTGCAGTAATATATACCTAAGTTTTTTATAGAAGTAAGATAAATATTAAACAGATATAATAATTTTTAATTGACAAGTCCAGTTGCCAGTGACATTGGCATTTTTCCGGCAACGTTGATGAACGTCACTAAGCCCGCTAAGGGGTTGGTACCTCTAGCTCCGTCAATATTGAAACTGGGCAGATTTATTTACGTTGCCTGGATGTAATTTCAATGAATTAGAAGTTAAAATATACTTAGTCTTAATAGACGGTAGACTGCAGACAACGTGGTTAAATCTGAGATACACACTTGCAGATATTTTCGCAAAGAACGGCGAAAGTTTGATTGCTATCATCCATAATGCTTTGAATCAATATATATTTTTTATGTTAACTACAATTAGGCTGATTATGAATTAACATTTGATTACGGGTTTGACTTTGTTTTGATACTACTTTGAAAATCGACCACGCCGATAGGTAGATGCGAAAAAAAAGTCGTGCGTGAGATAAGCACAAATCTCCAAGATAATCGTCAGGGAAGTATCAAAACGAGATTAAAATCATAACAAATAGTTCAGTCAGGATCGGCATCACTGAAAATACCTTTTGGTACCAACGTTCATATTTTACTTATAAAACCTACATGCCCTGTGATAATATTTTTCTTTAATTCATATGAAATATGTTGTTAGGTACCGGTTTGAGGTTTTTGAATATCATCAGTCATATTTTATTATATAGTCTTTATGTACACATACATACATAAGTAGACTTTTCAAATGAAATCCTACTACTAATTCTACTGTAGTGGGGTACTCACTCTTTTTTTTTCCACGTAAAGTGACAAAACATATATGATCAATCCCAGCTAGTAAGCTTGAAGCTGATGCTCGTAAGCTTTAATCACCTTTACGAAAAAGAGTGTAAGCTTTTAGATTTTACACCAACATAATTATATTATATGTATAAATTCACTTATCAACCGATTAGTCACGCAACATTTTAGTTAGAAAGTATTACCTAAGTAAATACGTATTGTAGAGGGAATGTTTTCAAGTGTACTTATTAAAATTTCTCCGTATCACGATCAAAGAGCGATATAAGTAAACCAAATATGATAAATTTGGCTGTTAACAAAAGTGATTAAGTACCTACAGTCAGAAGCTTGGTGACGCCGTAAATATGAATTCCATGCTTACTAAATACCAATTCAGTTTATATATGTGTCTAAGTAGTTTCATAAAATACCCATATTCTAATGACATTTTAGATTTGCAACTTAATTTTGCAAATAACTACCAGGAAATTTACCTAACACAATTTGGAAAACTATGTATGTTCACCCAGAGCGAATATCGCAAGGTTTTCCAACTCAACCCTAATAGGGTCGCATTAAATTTTAAGACATTTATATTTACTTATTACTAGTTATTACGTTTAATATTTTTGGTACTTAGGTACAATTACGTTAAATTTTAATCTTTTATGATGTTATTATTAAGACAGAAAAATAATAAAGGCATACCTACTGATTCATATAATCGACGTAGGGACCGCCGGTTGCACCAACCATCGATAATCGTATAGTTGAATTATCGAGAAGATGGAATTGCATTTGTAGTGGTTGTATGCTGATAGTACAAGAAAATAGAAAATTCAAATATAGAATGCCTGTAAACAAACAATACTACTACATATGCAATTCCAGCACGCTCTCGATGATTCAACTATAATTATGATCGCTCATTATATTAGACATGGAAAGTATAACTCAACCCTAAATAGGGTCGCATTAAATTTAACGACATTTATGTTTATTACGTTAAATGTTTTTAAAATTCTTAATTATGTAATTAATTTGTAATTTTAACGTTTAATCGTAATTATGATCGCTCTAGTCATTATGTTGCGTATGGAAAGTATACTGAATGACAGAAATTAACTGGTTCATTAGATACAACCGATGAAACATAACGGCCCATCCGTTAGGTATTTTAGGTAACCTAACGTAACCTGCGTAGGTGGCGTGATTAAATCAGAGTCACAACTAATTTTAACATACATTCTACATTTTGCTCAATTGTTAGCAATTTCTGTAGATTTCATTGCAACTGAATATAGACTTCACCGAAATCTCTACGACTATATCGGGTGGAATAGAACTAAGCACTTTTATGTAAACGGGGAAATTGTTTAGGCTACGTTCTTTATTTTTCACTTAAAAATCATGTATCTCAGAAATAGTTAAAAATATTAATTTAACTATTTCTGAGATACAGTTTGTTAGACATTAGTGCAAAAATCTGCATGTTTCAACCCTAGCAATTCGGTCCGAGCATTGAATGTAAAGTCAAGTTAACGACATGTGTCAATTTAAATTGTAAATAACTTTGTAGTGATACACTGAGAGAAAAAAGTAACAAAAACACACTTAGAATTACAAAAATAAAACTTAATCCGGGGACAAGGAGAGTCAACTAATAGGAACAAATTGACTTTTGCAATTTCCATTTAGTAGGAAATACAACTTCTATATTTGTAATTTGAAGTATGCTAGAGTAATTTCAGAAATTTGGTTTTGTTATTCCGAGAGGTGCTTTAGCAATATCGGAGGTGATGACGTCATGGGTGAAAACTAACCGTTTTGTAATTCTAAGCGTGCTTTAGCAATATCGGAGACGATGACGTCATAGGTTTTACTAAACTGTACTGCGATTCCAAGCTAGCTGTTGTTATTCTAGAGATAATGACGTCACAGGCAAAAACTAAACTGTTTGCAATTCCTCCGCCCCTAGCAAACGGGCGCCGCGAGAGCATGTCGCGCGCGTGGTAGCTACCCGTCTCTATTTCTGTCTGTATGAATAAAAAAGCATTTGGTAGTATATCTCTGTACTAAAGAGGCACTATAAAAGCCTGTCGAGATATTCTACCCATTCCTTTCTTATTCATACAGTCAGAAAGAGACTAGTAGTTATTACGCGCGCAACATGCTCTCGCGGCGCACCTGTGCTAGGGAGGTTGGAATTGCAAACAGTTTAGATTTACCTTTGATGTCATTATCACTAGAATAACAACAGCTAGCTCGAAGTTGCAGAACAATATATTCCTGTAGACCCCAACTACACAGTAGGTCGCGGGTTAATAATTATGTCCATGGCCCACAATATATCCTAAATTTATTATTTAACTTAAGTATGTTTTAAACAAAGAAGACACGAGACACGCCCGCCCGACATCCGACACAATACTAACTCTAATCAAATGAACGTAGCAAGTAGCTGTGTTGGTATTACAAAACTCGTTTAGTGATTGGTACAACAATGAACATAAACACAACAAGTCTATCTACTAAATACCAGTAAACTTTGTAATGTCGCTATAGTAACAACTGAATTGTTATTTTAAATGGGGTAATGTTATTCCCGCGAACTCGTTTTTTAGATATTACAAAACTATGTAAGTGAGACATTTACTAAAATCATAACTTGAAATCACAGATGCTTTTTTCCAAAAATCACAAACTTTACTAGTAAAAATCGGAGAATTTTAGTAGTAATAAAAATGGATTGTAACAAATACTGAACTTTGTTTAATGCTCCATTTACTAAAGTCTGTTTGCTGAAATTAGATTTAGTATTACTGAGCTGTTTGTAGAAATAAATAAATTTTACAGAAATAGTGAAACTTCCATGATTACTACTAAAACTTCATTTTTTCCCCCAGTACAGAACTGTTTATTAATTCCTGGTGGTGATTTTTCTCTCAGTGTAGGGTTGTCACTGATATAAAAATATTTCATTTTAATGATTGTGTTTCACTTTCTAATCCAGCTTTATGATTATAATAACTCGATTGTAGATCACTTAAATAACACTATCCTTTCTGCTCAGTCTCTAAAAATGTACCATCCTGTATACATATCACAGTCGTAATTACTGGAAACAACCAAAAATAGGCGTACCTATACCACTTAAAGCATCCGACAGGAATATACTTGTCAACGGAACTCCAAGAATTAAGGCGATTATTTAAATTATTTTGAATGTGAATCAGGCGGCGGTGAAATTTCTGGGAACAAATTATTTTGATTTATGGAGCTGCCACCCATAGGGTGACACTTCAGTATAGTATGAAAAAACTAGTTCCAGTGAAATTCCGCAACATGGCGCGTGATCATATATGCCGTATATTACCTAGAATCGACCTCCAGAAGTTTATCAAAGAAGAAGAAAGGGAAAGAGTTCATAAAATAACGTTATCTAAAACTCAAAGATAACTGGCTACCTGTCAGAGGTGAAAAGTAAAAACGTGGTGACATCCGTCATAGAATCGCCAGCTGCCAGTGTGATTTAAAAACATGTCAGTTTTCTCCTAAATATTCACCGTAGGACTCGCTGTTGTAAATAATTTCGTATTATTATTTTGTGTTGTGTATTTGTGTCAAATTTTACTTCTTCTTATTTACGAACACTATTATGTTTGTGATTAAAAGATTAACAGTTTTTTATCATCGAGAAAGCCGGCGATATGTTTACTTTTCTCGAGGCCAGGATCATTCCAAGGAGACGCAGTCAGTCATTAGGTAAGTCCCTTAAATTACGGTTAAGTCAAAGTATTTCGATCGGGGAATGTTTTCTAACCCGACTTAGTTTGAAACTATGATCGCCATTAATTTTACAAGTCGGTGGCTACATCACAATAAGTTTTAACGTTAAAGACAGAATTTAAAATTTAACAAAATTTAAAACTAAGATGATTAAAATTTAACAAATAATTGTTAATCGGTAGCAATAGGTGATGTATAAGAGCAAGCTAGATATCAATATCGTGTGTGAGGTGAAATAGTTTTTGAGCGAGTAGCAAGTAAGTGAAAAATGGAAACATCAGGAGCACTCCACTCCCCGCGGCGACGTGTGACACTACCCGGAGAGAGGGAAATGACGATGCTAAGATGGGGAACTTAGACTCGACACTACACAACAGAAGTTATTATCAAATAAAATCACTAAAACGCTCTTGATGAAATATGTGTATTGTGGTTTATCTAGTGTGTCAAGGATTGCACTAAGGAGCAAAAGTATATTTAAATTCTGATATACCTACCTACTTAAAGCGTTTATACAGAGGATATGGAAAATAGGAGCAAACGTTTTTTTAGAATATTCATAACGATGGGTAGTTCCACAATGATAATTATGAGTTTGTTCCATGATAAGTCAAGCGAGATGCTTCTCCTGTTTATGTTAGTTTATCAATAGACATATATTTCAGGCTGCGCCATTGCTTCATGTGATTCCTGGTTGACTATCGATTGGTATCAGTACATTACACGTAATAAAAATTTATAAACTTTATTTTGGCTGACATCGAATTTAAAATTATAACAAAACTTCAAGGGACATATTTTATTAGAAGACGAAATTAAACAAAAATTTAAGAAATAGTTGAATAACCTAGATATTCCGTAGATCATAGCAGATGTGATATTTTAAATGCAATTCGAAATAACAAACTTCATTTCACAACGTAAAACTTTTGTCACTTCGAAAGTATTGGCCTTTTGCGTCCTTTTGATATTTCCTGCATTTTGAATATCGACGTCGTCGCTACCACTTTTAAATTTAAATGCAATTTACTTAAAGGAAGGAAAACTTCTCAAGTATGTGTATAAGTTCTTCCATGAATCGCTATTTTTTTAATTCTTCTTCTTCTTGTTGTGCCATGTCCTCATCGGACGTCGGCGACCATCTCTCGGAACTTATTCCTATCCTGTGCCATTCTGCTCAGATTGGCAGCGTCATTAATATGAGTCCAGCTTTTAATATTATCCATCCAGGCTAGCTTCCTTCTTCCTCTACCTCTTTTGCCCTCTAATTTGCCTTCTATTATTTTCCTTAAAATTTGATATTTATTGTTACGGTATATATGTCCAAAATATGCGATTTTTCTTTTCTTTACTGTTTCCAAAAGTTCTAATTTTTTCTTCATTCTTTGCAAAACTTCTACATTGGTTATTCGATCTCTCCATGATATTTTCAGCATTCTTCGGTAGAGCCACATTTCAAAAGCGTTTATTTTTGCCTCTATGGTTCGGTTTATGGTCCAGCCTTCGACGCCATACATAAATACAGATAACACGTAACATTTAACCATTCTCCATCTGAGTTTCAGGTTTATGTCTTTGTTGGTGAATAGCTTGTTCATTTTCATGAATGTGCTTCTTGCTATCTCTATTCTTGTACGTATCTCTTTCCGTGGGTCCCATTCTTCGTTAAGAGAGCTTCCTAAATACTTATAATGTTTGACTCTTTCAAGTGGCTCGCCGTTGATAGACAGCGTGGTCGATTCCACCGCGTTCTTGCTCATTATCATATACTTGGTCTTTGCTATGTTCATTTTAAGACCGTAATCTTCCACGACAGTATTTAAGCGGTTTAAGAGTTGTTGGAGGTCTTGTAGGGAGTGAGCTAAGATAACGGTATCATCGGCGTATCGGAGGTTGTTTATCACTGTACCGTTTACTCTGATACCAGTTTCAACGCCATCAAAAGCTTCTTGAAATATAGTTTCGGAGTAAAGATTAAACAATAATGGTGATAGGATACATCCTTGTCTCACTCCTTTACGTATTTTGATATCATCAGTGCCAGATGTTCCTACTTTAATGTGTGCTGACTGGTTCCAGTACAGGTTTCTGATAATTCTTTGATCTTTGCTGTCCACTTCGGTCTTGTTGAGTATATGCATTAATTTGTCATGTTTTACGTTATCGAATGCTTTCTCAAAATCAATGAAACATGCATATACTTCATTATTATATTCCAAACTGTTCTGCACTAGTACTTGAACTCCAACCAGGGCTTCTCGTGTTCCTAAACCATTTCTGAATCCAAATTGGTTATCTGATATAACTTTATCGATTTTGTTATAAATTCTCATGTGAATCACTTTAAGAAATACTTTCAGGGCGTGACTCATCAGGCTGATGAGCCTGTGGTCACCGCATGTCTTAGCATTTGCCTTTTTAGGGAGCGGGAGGAATGTGGATTTTAACCAGTCTTCTGGTAATATTCCTTTATCATAAATTTTATTGTACATTTTAACAAAAACCTTCAAATTGTCGTCATCTAATAGTTTTAACAGTTCTACATATATCCCGTCTGGGCCCACAGCTTTTCCGTCTTTCATAGATCTTATTGCTTTTTCAATTTCTATTTGGAGTATTGGTGGTCCCTCCACGTTGCTTTGGGTTTCCATCACGCTTGTATCCAAATCCGCTCTATCGTCTTCGAACAGTTGCTCAATATACAGTTCCCATGTTTTACATTGTTTTTCGTTATCAATTACTAGTTTGTTATGTGAGTCTGTTAATTTACCTATTATTTGTTTCCTATGTGTTTTAGTAAATTCTTTTATTTTCTTGTGTAGATTGAAGCTGTCTCTTTTCTCTTGAAGCTTTTCAATTTGTTCACAATCTTCATTTAAGCACCTATCCCTAGCTTCTCTGATTTTAGTTCGGATAACATTGTCTATTTCTTTGTATTTATTTTTATCAATTCCTTTAAATTGTCTTCTCTTTTCCATAAGGTCAAGGATTTCAGCCGTAATCCATTCTAGTTTTTTCTCCCTTTTTTTGAAACCCAAAAATTTTTCTGAAGTCGTTACAATTGCTTTTTTTATTTTATTCCAGTTACTCTCAATATTGTCTTCGTACTCATTATCTGTGGTATCTCGTATCTCTTTATTTAATGCTTCTATTGTTTCCCTTCTGACATCAACATTTTTAAGTTTTCCAATATCAATTTTCTTGTGAGTATTTGGTTTCCTCAGTATTTTTAATTTTAGATTTAGTTTTGCAACTAGAGGATTATGGTCCGAACCAATGTCAGCGCCAGGGTACGTTTTCACGTTCACTATTGAGTTTCTATAGCGTGCTTCTATCATTATATAATCAATTTGATTTCTAACAATATGTTCGGCTGTATCTTGGGGGGATGTCCACGTGTATAGCCGTCTAGGTGGGTGTTGATACCAGGTGTTAGTTATTATTAAGTCCTTTTCGACGCAGAACTGTAGTAATCTGTCGCCCCTTGCGTTTCTGTC
The DNA here is from genome assembly GCF_910591565.1 of Cydia splendana. Taxonomy (NCBI): domain Eukaryota; kingdom Metazoa; phylum Arthropoda; class Insecta; order Lepidoptera; family Tortricidae; genus Cydia; species Cydia splendana. Next base: position 5,753,385 of record NC_085968.1, read on the forward strand.
GCCAAGACCATAGTTACCTACTGTTTTTCCTACGGTTCCTCTACCAATCTTGGCATTCATATCGCCTAGTACAATGACCATGTCTTGTGATTTGATGCTCTCCATTAATTCTTCTAATTCTTTATAAAATGATTCTATTTCTTCATCTGTGCTTTGAGCTGTAGGCGCATAGACCTGAAGAATACTTAAGTTAAAAGGTTTAGCATTGAATTGTAAAAGCATACATCTATCCGAGTACGGAACAAAGTTGGTTACGAACTTTGACATTTCCTTCTTTATCATCATACCGACACCGTAATGGTGGTTTTTTTCTGCTGCTGGCTTTCCAGAATAGTATAAAGTTACGTCCTCCTTATCTACTATACCATTGTCAGACCATTTGATCTCACTGAGTCCCAGAATACTCAACTGGAGTCTTTTCATTTCTTGAATGGTATTCTCTAATTTCCCTGTCTTGATAAGGCTTCTTACATTCCAAGTGGCTATCAATAGTTGTTCATTCTTCTTTCTTCTTGACAATGGCATGGCTTCTGTGATCGCATATTCTTCTCCGGTTACACATTTCACATCGGGAGACCCGGTACTCTCCCGACGCCAGGCGCTAGCCGGATTGCTAGGCATAATCTTTCTGCTGGGTGATCATGTTTTTTTATAAAGTTGTAAGTCCGAGATGGTGTTCTTAGGGCATTTTGGTGTGCAGTAGCGCCCCACGTCTTTCTGCACTGCTCCTTTTTGAGGGTATTTAATCCTCAAGGCTTGCTAGGCCTCCTCCGACCGGTTGCCCGGCCAGGGTAGAGGTTATACCGCCCCTTACTCGGTCGCCAGAGCCCCGTTCGTTGTCCAGCAGGGAGCACCACGGCAACCAATTGGTCGCCGCCGCCATCCGGCGCGTGCAGGTGGGGTTGACATTTGGGTCGGATAAGATGTTATTACCGTTCTCCCCTTACTCCCCATTTTTTTAATGGGTACCTCCAAATATTTACCACCAACACAAACCAATTCTAGTACGGATTAGTATTTTCTTTAAAAACGTATAATTTTTTTGATGAATAGAAACTTCAAGACAACATAAAACTTAAATAATGAAAAAGAAAACTACTTATATGATATATACATAAGTATACTTACCTACCCATAACGCATACCTCCCCATCGAACGGTTCCGTTACGTAAACTAAAACCGTACCGTACTATGTAGTTTCAAATAAAAAACTTAACAAAATATGGAAATAGAAAAATCGCATTGAGTTCATCAAACGAACTTATCTCTCCATGCGAATTATTCTACAAATTCAACAATAATACATGTATTTCTCCGTATTCTTTGACTCACAAAGGCAGGATATGGCGGAAATTTTTCAAAAGTTGTCTGCTTCCGTAGCTGATTGTATGCAGCGAAGGAGCTCGGCTGTTGTGTCCTGTCGACTGACAAATGTACGGAGCGGACAAAAAATTACTTGAAAGGAACGCGTTCAAATATTGCGAGTGCGGGACATGCATGGAAATTCTTATAGAAATAGTTTCTTATATTCTGATACAAATCTAAGGGATAATATAGAAAATATAGAAATGAAGGGAAGTAGCAATATGTACAAATTCTAAATTTGTCAAAATCCGAAGAAAGTGTGGAAGGTGGTTGTACTTTCTGTAGAACAATGTAATGTGCCACCTATCAGTTTTTATCATAATTTTTTAACGTTATCGAAAGCCAATCAAGGCTAATTTTAAGACTCAATAAACTCACGAAATAAGTATTTAAACACCTAGGTATATCCGAAGCGCGGAAGAAAGGCGAAATTTTGGAAGTTAGTCTCTGTTTAACCGTTTATTAAATGTAATTCATACTTATACCGAGAAACTAAGAGTGAGCTTTAAATCTGGACGTGGTTTCAAGCACAAATATTATAAATTTGCATTTCCAGGCACTGTGCTATTTCCATCATAGTAAAATGGGTCATTTTACATAGCAATGCCTGTGACGTTACGACTACTTGGTTTGAAAATAGGTCTTCCAGCACTCCACTACGGACTTTGATTAAAACCAGAGTAGGATATTATTTTATATATCTGACAGACATAAATATATAAGAAGTTACCTATGAGCAAAGACATATGTAACTTCGTATAAGACGAATAAAGTCTACGGAAAAAACGTGCCTCGGAATTCAAGCAAAAGTCATTCTCGAATAGATGGCGCACACACCTTTAGCCTATACTCGGCTAGATGGCGTGACGACACCGTTTCATATTTAACAATTTTAACACATAGATATCAGTGAATGAACAGGGATCAAAATGATATAAAAATAATAAAATCATTTATCCATATATATACATTTTTTGATAACTTTATACGTTTTCATTTTGAGTTTTAGTCGTGTGTCGATAGATGGCAGTAAATTCACAGTGACTACAAAATTTACAATGACAGGACCCCTCTATACTATCTATTCTTTTTGCTATGAGTCACTATATGACCTTATCGGTATGCGTAAAAGGCACCATCTACATCTTGCGGTCACCATTTTTGCATCTTTCACTCTCCTGAACCATATTTTACCTTTAAAAAAATCCAAGCTAAGTTCTGAACGTAGCGGTAAACACACATTAATCATTATATATATTACGCATGTCGACCGCTACGTTGAGAACTTATCTATATTGAAAACGGACAAGTTTTTGAAACTAGCCTTTCTTCGTATGAAAATTGAAAAATTGCTAGTCAACAGCCGTTAGTCATAACACTCATAACAGAAAACCTAGTGCTGAAGTGTAAATCGGAACTTTTGGTTCGGTGTGTGTCACAACATACATATTTGAAGACAAATGCAGTCGGTTTTTTCTCAATATAGATTAGCTACCGTTTACTTACAGAATGATGCGCTCCGTATAATATTAGGAAATCCAGTATTAAGGGTACTTATACTCCATGCATTCTTATTTGCGTTATTTGACACATTATGACTGACGTAGAGATGTAACTTACCCAAATCGATTGTCACAGTAAGCGATTACGATTGCATGGCACGTAGACTGAGGTATCGAATTGTGACGTGTGATGATTTTTTATTTGAGATTTAAATAAAGCTAGAATTATATGGTTTTCCCGCAAGGTAAATGCATTTAATACACCGACCGAGTAGGTCGCACCCATCGTCAAAATCGAAACTAACTGGGGATCTATTTTAAAGTTTATTTATGTTATTTCTGTGTCAAATTTGTTGTCTGTTAGGTGACAATTAAATATATCCATATTTACAGTTAATTATACACCTTTTCCTTATTTTTATTAAAAGAAAAATGAGAAATTCATATCGATTTACTTAGACGACAACCGATTCATAACGGAGGTGTCCGGCCAACCCTAAATTTAAAAAAAAGACGTAGAACGTAAACGTTCGCAGTGCAATTGTCTTCCTTTGTGATTTCGATGTGCAAGACATTTTACGTTGTATTGCTGTTGTGAGTGACATGTGTCAAATAACGCAAATAAGAATGCACGGAGTATAACGAAAATTATCGGATTGCATTTTAACATTGAAGATATAATTACTATACGACGTATTTTTTTTTAATAGTTACCTTAACCCTTTAATTCGCAGTGCCAAGAATACTTTACACCCGAATAAAAAAAAATTGCAACGTAATTTTCACTTAAACGCAGTACTTTTTTTTTTATAAAATGATAGTTTAAAACCTAACGCATCTTCGACCTTATTGCCCAGGCGCACGTATTTTGACAGTTAGTGGCAAAATGGTGCCACGACAACAATTGACCTTAGGATGCAAGTTAATTAAAAAATATTTATACCTATAATGTCGTTTGAAATACTATTACAATGTGTTCTTGAGGGTATGTGCTTTGTATTTTTATGTTTTTATAACAAAATGGAAGCCTAACTTTCTCAAGACTGGGTTACAATTATGCGTGTTATGAATGCTTAACTTTGCGAGATTCTTAGAAATTTACTTAGTGTAACGCATGTTAAGCATTCTTAGCACTGCGCCGCTATGAATAAAGAACATTCTTGTTAGGCTAATATGAGAGAAGATGCAACATACACGACTTGATGAATTCAAAGGTGGTAAGGCCGCCAAGATGACCGTTTCGCAGCGAGCTCCTCCCATCCCAACGTGCAGGATCGAAATCACACGCGTTTAGTTTAGGTGACGCTTGAGCATGGTCACCGTGCTTCCGCTTACCCCTAGAATATAGCTTTAGGCAAGCGGCGATCGTCCATCCGAATAACATGCCCACATCACCTGAGCTGATGCTGCATCAATAGTGCCTCCATGCCGTACATCCCGGAACGACGCAGAACCTCAGAGTTTGGAATACGGTCCTGCCATTTAATCCTGAGTACATTAGACATCTTCGGTGGTGCGTGTCTAGTCTTTTGATATCTGGCTCCAATTTCACCACGGTGACAGGTGCGACAATTGTAAAACATCACTGTTGCTGACGTCACAGGCATCCATGGGCTACGGTTACCGCTTACCATCGGGCGGGCCGTATTCCTGTTTGCCACCATCATTGTTTTATTAAAAAAAACTTTATTATATCGGAAAAAACAGATATTTCTCTTGCTAAGTTTATGACAATTGTCACAAGAAACACTACAATTGTCACGAAATTCCGACATATAACTCATTACCTGTCAAGAATTACCTACAATTCTTCTAAATCTTGACAATTGTCAGAAACTTCGCAAAATAAATATCTGTTTTTTTCCGATATAATAAAGTTTTTTTTAAATAATACAATGATGGTGGCAAACAGGAATACGGCCCGCCCGATGGTAAGCGGTAACCGTAGCCCATGGATGCCTGTGACGTCAGCAACTGTGATTTTACAATTGTCGCACCTGTCACCGTGGTGAAATTGGGGCCTGGTTTGTACAGGTACCGTGTCTCTGCGCCATACAGGACTGGGATTATTACGGCCTTATAGATGCTTACCTATAAATCATTTATTTACATACAATATATATACAGTGGTACTACTAAACGAAATTAATAACTAGCTTAAATCTTAATGCTTATCTTAGTCTCAAACTTGATATCATGGGACCTTCACACTCGATCAGTAAGTCGCCCGAAATTGGCAGCGGCTTTGGCGATGCGATATGGTATTTCTGAAGCCAGGGTGTTGTCATGTCGTATAGTGATCCCAAGATATTTAAAATAACAGACTTCATCTAACAGTTTCCCATCGAGATTCAGCGGTTTTGAATAAGATTCAACTCCCCGGGGTGGTTGTTGAGGATTTGCGTCTTGGAAACACTTATTACCAGCCCGAATTGTTGGCAAGAGCGGTTTAATGCATCAACGTAGCTTTGGAGATGCGCCATACTGTCAGACATAAGGCATATGTCGTCAGCGTAGAGTATCTCTAATATGGAGACTCGTCGCACTTTAGACTTCGCCGTGTCAGAGACACCTTTCTCAGTCCCCTCACATTTAGTTGTCTCCGCTGAGAAGTACTTATATGGTAAAGCGTGTGTATATGACACATCCCTGCTTCACTCCGCTTGTAAAATGGATCTCCTCGAAAGAGTTCGTTTTACAGTTGAACCTGTGCTTTCATACCATCGTGGAATTGGCGAATGAGGTTTATGAACTTCTTTGGATATCCATATTTTATAGATATACATATGTAAATAATGTCTGGTTGTTGTATCGGCGACGAGCAGGAGCTACTGACAAGACTATGCTACTAAATAAATGTAGACTACAACACAACTAGCAATGGAGCTGCTAAAAAAAACTAGAAAAGTGCGAGTCGGACTCGTCCACTGAGGGTTCCGTACTTTTTAGTATTTGTTGTTATAGCGGCAACAGAAATACATCTTCTGCGAGATTTTCAACTGTGTAGCTATCACGGTTCATGAGATACAGGCTCGTGACAGACTGTGGTGGAGTCTTAGTAAAAGAGTTCCGTTTTTATTACCCTTTGGGTATGGAACCCTAAAAATAGGGCTGGGCCCTGTTTTTTTAGAAGCTTCAAGTTCCAAGAACTCCACCTTGTAGTTCAGTATATAATATCAGTGTACACCTTGAACGTATTGCAAAAAAGGATACACGAACATACTCAAAATTGATATTATGTCTCTCCTAGTAGCAAAATCAAATTGTTTCTACTCTTTTCATGACGCTCAATATAAACTTTTTATAAAAAAAAACTATAAATTTGTTATTTATTCATTATCTCTAAATCATGTGCAATGTCAATAATACTGGACATTGGTTGCCAATGGTCATATGGTGAAAGTTGGGCAATGTCAAATATTCCTAGCATATGTTTTCTAGAAGATCATATACAAAACATATTTTTTATAATTTTTCTGTACTTTATATTACCTCTAAGAACTCATTTAAGTGCTTAAAAGCAGAAAAAAATTAAACAATTTTTTGAGCATTTAAGGGTTAAAAAATAATGTAAAAATCGACAACGCACAAAAGTGATTCATACCTACCATCGCCCACACTCTTATGCCTTTTGTAATAAGGTCCATCGATGGTAATTACTTAATACACTCAGTAAACACACTAAGCAATTATTCATAACGGCTATTATTCTATAAAAATGTTTGGGCGTAATAGTGTCGTGTTTCACATCTGGCTGTTAATTCAATTAAGACGAGGTAAACTACATAGTTGTGAAAAAAAAAACAGAAGATGTTATCTGGCGTGAAGTGTGACTTAGCACATGGTTAGCCTTGGTGATTTTAATATTCTATGGAACTTGCTAACTATGTAAACAAAAGTCACTAGTAAATTCATAATTCTTTGACAATTTCAATATGGCGGTTTGTTTACATAGTTAGCAAGTTCCATAGAATGACACTTTATAAGTGCATATTATTATTTACAAAGAGAAACAGTTTAGGTACTTAGATATCTTTGACTACGCGCGGCGCGGGCAATAAAAATACCTAACTACTTTGTTTTTGAAAACTTTTGCTACATTGATTTGTGACCCCTCCTTAGTTAGATATGCACCCACGTAATGCTATCTCGTTTTATCAATCTTCCTTGACAACTTAATGGATTATAGAAATCGTCTTTAGGGGAGGCAGTGTCTTGAGAAAAAACTTTCCGAAGGCAGCTTCAATGGCATGCATTATCAAGAGGAATTTATTTTATCTACGGAAAAAAAACATTTATTGCGTCTTTTAGCAGCATTTTAAGGGTCAGTCATTGAGCATTTCCAATACCTTATTCAACATCAACAGTATTTTGGGATCACTTCGGTCTTGCAAATCGGTTGAATGCGTTTTTTATTTACTGATGAATATATTCATTGTAAAATAAGAAAACTCGGTATAGGGTGTGCTCGTGAATTATACAGAGTGGATTGTTGTCACTTTACTGCTGCGATTGGAACCTTCAACTTCGTTACTCATTTTATCAAGGATTACGGTGACATCGATGGTTTCCCGCTGCTGCAACGGTCAGTCGCAATTGGAATGTAACCTTAACCCCTTCAATCACACTCCTGTTGGTCAGTCAAATTATAATGATCTTACAATTTGAAATAGCACAAAAAACTTTGAATTGGTCAGAAAATAATGACACAAACATGTCGACAAATTAGTGACTTATTGTCTTCTTCGGCTATTGAATTCTCGTTTGGCGCACGGCCCGTTCAGAGCCGCCCACGCTTTTACGGGATTCGAAATAAATCCCGGGGCGGGAATATCCCGTTTTCCGTCCTAGTTGCGGTTGCGACGACGTGGCGCCAACGCCGATTTATGTGAAGGTTTCCGTTGTACGTTATTTTTTTAACACTTTGAAAATGTTCATAGATTCTAACGTAACGATTGTTTTTAAAATATATTATTTAGGTAGGTACATCATAATCATAATCAATTTAGTGGTAATATAAAATGACATGTCAATTTACAATATGTAACTAGCTAACTTTAACTTATACTTTATACACTTAAAAACATTAGTGTACCTATGTAATATATTACATAGGTACACATTTTTTTACACACACAAGTTAATTATTTTAAACCAGATAAGATTTGTAAAGAATAGGTGTAGGTAACTTAAATAATTGTATTATAAATATAGGGAGCTCCGTGTGGTCGTAAATAGTCTGCTCGGGAAGTCATTTATTAAATTCCCGACCGGTCTGGCCTAGTGGGTAGTGACCCTGCCTGTGAAGCCGATGGTCCTGGGTTCGAATCCCAGTAAGGGCATTTATTTGTGTGATGACACAGATATTTGTTCCTGAGTCATGGTTGTTTTCTATGTATTTAATATTTATAAATTATATATATCGTTGTCTGAGTACCCACAACACATTCAAGCCTTCTTGAGCTTACTGTGGGACTTGGTCAATCTGTGTAAGAATGTCCTATAATATTTATTTATTTACTTATATTTATTTTATAAATTAAGATTGAAAAATGAAGCACCTTGTGTTGTTAAAAATTCACCATAGGTATCGACTGACCTGTGCTGCTGTGCTAGAAAAATGAGATGAGCTTTTGAAAATTTGTCATTCATTATTTATTGCCCGGATGTTGCCCGGGAGTGGGTACTGGGTAAAACTAGATTGATCAAATTGGGAGTATTACTGCAATGTTCTGCCATCAGAGTGCAGCACTAATTTGTTTAGTAAACCATACTTATACATACTAGGCCTTAAACAGTTTTTTGACAGGTTTTAACTACCTATGACATTGATGCATCAAGGCGGTTTGTTTGCAGGTGGCCTACCGCGAAACGCGAAAATCGAAATATCGTTATCTGCCTCTCTGTCGATCGAATAAGCAAGAGTGATAGACAGGAAGAAACCGAACTTTCTATTGTCCTGTTTCACGGTTGGCCATGCATGTCATTGAGTTAGTGACGCCCTCTACGCAGAGTTTTACGTAATATTCCCTATTTTCGCAATTAACAGTCTACTTTTTATTTGGATCACTGACAGGTGACTGATAGTCACATACAATACAATCAATGAAAGCACAAAGTATCACCATTTGCCGCTACCTAAGAAATGTTATAATATTCCTCAATATCAATAAACAAAATATACCTATTCTTAAAAGTATAGAATAATGCCGTGTTTACCTTTCATCAAAAGCCTTGAATAAATACGCCCAGAGAAGTTTACATATTACCCGTTTTGGGGTACGACATCAAACGCATAAAAAATATTTTGGCTCATTTGAATTTCATCACATGACAGGGCTCATACATAATAAACAGTTATTTAGTTTTTCGAGGTATGTAGAAATGTGCTTTTGGCGAGGTTGTGTCCCAAACCCGCTCTGAACCAGCATGTACCTACTGAATAAATCAATCATAATAACTCGTCCCATAGCCGGAACTTAGGAAGTATCCCGCATCTCGCATCTATTGATGATAAATGATAATGTCTGAATTATTAAAAACGCTGAAATTACTTTCATAATATCATCATCATTCTCTTGCCCTTATCCCATTCACTTGGGGTCGGCGCAGCATGTCTTTCTCTTCCACACCTCTCTGTCGCCCGTCATTTCATCATTCACTTGCGTTCGTTTCATATCATCTCTCACACAGACCATCCACCTTTTCCTCGGTTTTCCTTTCCTCGTACTTCCCTCCACATTCATTCGTAATTACTTTCATAATATATTATAATAAAATGCATTTTGACGAAATTTCAAGTCGCCCACTATAACAGATCTCGTTACAAACTTTCAACACCTTTTTAACCTCTTCAGAAAGAAAGAAAGAAAATACATTTATTGACGTCATCATAGTTACAAAACCAGTTAAATTAAAACAAGATATAGGTCAGATGGACGTTAAATGGACCCCCACTCAGCTTAACCCTACAGCAAGCCGCAGCGCTGATTTTCAGTGGGACCTACCTTATAATTAATTTAAAGCTAGTAGGGTATACAGACAATAATAAAATTAAAAACAGACAACACATAGAGAGAAAAAGTAAAACATAGCAGTAACTAAGAAAATAACAAATTATGAGGCCTACCGCAATAAGACAAAACATAAAGTAAGTAAGTTAAACATAAGAAAGTTAAATATTAAAATTTTGCCCAATGTAAACATTTTGCCCAATGTAAAAACAGTAAGAAAGAAAAACGAGGATAATTTAAGAAAGAAAAGGAGGGAACTTTAAGATATTGATGCTGCCGCTAAATGTTTTGAGAGTTTGAAACTGTTAATGGTTTTTAACGTGCGAATAGGTGGAGGTATGTCATTCCAGCATTTGGTAGCGGCATATCGAAAACTACCGCGAAAAGCGGTTGAATGATGCATAGGGCAGACAAGCAGTAGAATCTTCAGAGGATGAAATTTCAAAAAAGCTAAAACTACTTTTCTTGTTCCGAATGTTGTGTTTATTTACGAAGTTTCAAGTTCATCTAAAAGAAAAACGATTTCGATACAAACTTTAAATCTCTTTTTACCACCTTAGAGAATGTAAGTATTTTAATAAAACACGGAAATGACTAAGATTTTGCACAAATAGTACATTACGATACAAGTGCGAGAAGTAGGAAATTCGCAACGAGGGGCGACAAATAAAGTTGCGAATTACCTTTTCGCACGTGTATTGTACAACGTTCAACAATACATATGGCTTTATCAAACTGCACTCGGGACTTAATCGCGTATTTGGGTCAAACAGATCACTGTGTTATGTCTTTCCTGTAGACATACACAAGAGTTAAGGGCTATAAAGGTTAATTTTCTTATTTAACCCTTATCCACGTAAAAAGGTCCTCCTTTTATTTAGAGAACTATGATAAAATCATTGCTTATATGCCCACAAGCTGTTAACTATTGCCCACAGGAGAGAAAAATGTACTGTTCGCGATAACACACTACTTTTCTCTCCTGTGGGCAATAGTTAACAGCTTGTGGGCATGTAAGTAATGATTTTATCATAGTTCTCTAAATAAAAGGAGGACCTTTTCACGTGGATAAGGGTTAAATAAGAAAATTAACCTTTATAGCCCTTAACTCTTGTGTATGTCTACAGGAAAGACATAACACAGTGATCTGTTTGACCCTTTAAGTTTTAAAACTTTTAAAATTTACCTTCGACGTTTCGAGGACGGCGTCGAGGACCGTGGTCTCGGAGAAGACTGGCTCAAGTTGACATCAACATCTTCTAGCCGCGCGAGTTTTCGAACTACCCGCACTTGGTCTTGTTTATCAGTTTGAACGTTTTGCGCACTAGGGATGTTACTCTGTCGACACAACACAACACTAACGATATTCGATTTATCGACTGTCGATATTCGTTTCCGCTTACATTTACTAATGACTGGATTCCATGTGGATGAGATCTTAAAACCCTCGTCCCGAAAGTCCCGAGTGCAGTTTGATAATGTTTAATAATCGTGAAAGTTTAAATCAGTGTAATACATATGGCTGTTTACAATTTCGTCAATTTTCGACATACGCACGTATAGTGCTAGTTACCGCTCCATATTATTATGCACCTACTGTAAAACCCATTATGTACTATAAAAGAGTTCGCCGTCTTGATTCCTATCCTAGATACTGCGACAAGAAACTTTGAAACACTTTGAGCTCTTTAACTTTCCTAATAGAACTGGAACAAAGTTAAATAAAGCTGTAGGTGCCAACAAGAAGTTTTATTACTAGGTAATGGTGAAACTAAATAACAATCTGTTGCTTTAGTTTCATCCATTAGACAATAAATACCTAGCTAACATTTTAAAACCAATAGATATCCAAATGGAGAAAGCTTTTTTTTGTAGTGGCAAGTGGGCGGCGGTCGAAGGATCTTGAGGGAGTTGGAAACAAACAAGCATGTGCTTCGTATCACGTATATTGGGAAAGTAAGACTAGTATATCTGAATTCACTAGCCTAAATCTATTACTATTGATTACAGCGCCACCTATGGACTGTATAGGGAACTATGTACCCTTATTGGATGCGTATCGATTATATATAAGCCATCTAGGGTTCGATAAAGTGTATAAAGGTCTAGATTCGTCATCCTACGATGCTGTTTTGTTAATAAGCTAATCTTATAAGATCTTTATTAACTTAGATTTCATGAACGCTCGATATTGGTTCGGTATGTCATTGCTTTTTTAGTTAGTGTAGCCACCGTAGGCGCTAGCTGTATATGCAGCTGTAATGCTCAGCCAAGGTATGTTTGGACCGGATCGATACAGCGATTGCGAGCACGATGCTTGTTTTATCAACCGACGAAAAAAAAAACGGAGGAGGTTCTCAAGTCGACGCGTATATATATATATATATATATATTTTATGTATGACCACGCATAATGTATTAAATAATCCTAATTGTAAAATAGTCGATGTTGTATCTTCTTGCTGTGTAACTTTTTTCTTATTTAACTATTTGTTTACGGTATGTTATCTCTATGTCTTTTTCTTTTTGTCTGTTACCTTCCGTGATTCTTCTCACTTGAAGGTCTCATCGGAAGATCAGCGCTGGAAGCCACCAGCAACATGCTGAGATGGGGCCATTTCGTGGCACTTTAATCTTATTTTGTGTTTTCTTTTATATTATGTATTGTATCGATTGTTTGTGCTTACGAATAAATCAATTATATTCTATTCTTTTCTATTCTAGATAAAGTGTATAAATCATATCCAGATTCAAACGTCTTATTATTCTTCAAATTAGGCATGATGCAGACTTACACCCGTTTACAGAGATGCAGAAAAACCTCATCCAAAGAAAACCCAACGGTTCGTAAGAATACACATTACCGTAAAATATGGCCTACTTTGCTCCACATCGGGTAATTGTGCTCCAACAGTTATATCACAACCTCATTTAAAATTACTACAATATGATATAAGTGATGATCTAGTCATAGTGCAATGGTTGAAAAGAGTTAATATTCCTAAAAAGGATTATTTGGATTCGGATAATTTTAAAGAGCAAACTTCGGGGGCAAATGCACCGATTCAATGACTATCGGGCAAAGTTACAGTCGATATTAACATAAAACATCAAAACTCGCATTAAAGTGTCCAAATTCGCGGTCCCCTTTAATACCGATTCCCCTCGGCCGTGGCCGGTGAGGCGAGCGAGCATTCGGCTGCCAACTTTGCAACTTCGCGATCGCGTCCAAGTCATGAACGAAGAGATTAGTCAAGAAGCACTGTTTAAAAACGAACCTCTGGAATCCGATTCGGATTTAACTATTTGTTATGCTTTGGACTGGTTTTGATACGACCTAAACGATTTTGTTGTTGATTGGCGCACATACCTTCACTTAATTCCGTATACACCTAGATATGTACTTTCGCGGTATATTTTTACTACCATAATTTTATGGTGGTAGTGTATGATCGAGTATATATAATTGTTTTGTTAATTATGAAATTAAAGGTACAATGGTTAAATTATAGCTTATAAAGGGCATTTGTGCACATACATTTATAGGAATGCTCTAGTTGTAGCCGACTGTATTGTATCCTTAAATTGGCTTTGACAACGAAACCCTTTTAATTAAATGTAGCTTCTATAACTGAATTTTGGTTGACATTTGTAATTAACGTACAAAATTACACGTTGCAAACAGAAACGCAACTGAAGGGAGCGGCTGCGGTCTCATACAATAATACGTCTACATTATCCGCCGTACGCCTATCACTTTAACCAAACTCATTTTATTCAACTACATCGAAATACTTGAACAATAAAATAATTATCATTTATCGCAATAGAAGTTATGTAGTGGAAGCGATGGGGGAAAAGCGACGAAATTAAGATATACGGGCTCTAAATACGATATAATGGTTGTGGTTAATAGCTGTTTATCGCTAGGGATAACTTTATCACTTGTCATAACATGGAATTGCTCACTATGATTTAATTTAATTCATTTTATGTAGTGCAATGCAATAATAATTTTATATAGTAACAAGCATTTTTTACGGAATACAGTCTTTTTGTTAAGACCGCTTGCAACGTAGTACTTATAAAGAGTTATATACCTATATTAGACAATTACGATTTTTGCTCACGCCACAGATCCACATTATGTACCTATGTATGTACAGGACCTACTGTATGTAGTGCTCAAGTAAGGGTGAACAAATCAGAATGCAACAGTAATATCTCTCCGGCTCCCAAAGTCACTCATTCGTTAAGTTCCAAAAGATTCGCTTCGCTAGCGGGATGAATAACGAGCGTGTTCCTCACGCCAAAAATATATTCACAGTTTTCAACCTTTTTCCACTGAAATAAGGAACAACGTGTATATATATTTTTGATGTTACTGCATTATGTACAAATCCGGTACATTTGTGTCTTTGTCCTTTGTCTGTACGATTTGTTCTCGTGAATCAAAAGCTTCTAATATATTGAATCTTATAAATAAGTCACTCTTTTGACACTTTTTACTTACATATAATAAACAAATCCTTATTAAGTTCACAATGGAACCTAAAAATATATGATATATTTACTTATATTCAAGGCCCAAATTCTATTGAATGTTTAAGTACTTTACACACTTTTTAACGCATTAAACGATAAATAAAATATTATTAATTTTGTCGAAAAACTTCAAAGCTGACTTAACCCTGCCTTACCAACAATAATCGACCGTAACGCAATATTCTATTTCACTTTATTTTAGTCATAAATAAGTACTCGTACGTTCTGGAAGCATCCCCCTACGATATCACAGCCCCTGACTGGTTTCCATCAATTGACAGTCGTTTCTACCGTAACACTTGACTGAGGGAATGAAGTGACGAGTCGTGTTGGGACTAACTTGGCTGTATTCCCAAAGCAGAATTTACAATCTGCTGAATCAATACAAGCAGGGCCGGATTAAGCATGTCGGGGCCCCTAGGCAGTGCGAGGCTCGGGGCCCCCTACAGTCAATTCTCCACACAGCATATTCAGTACAGGGAAATAAGTTTGTGTTTTTAATTTCAATCTTCAGGCGTCGGCCGAGCCGATCCGAATCGAACGATGCCTTTTCCGCTCTTATCGCGTTGTCATAAAGCTTTATTCTATCGGTTTTTGCCGATTCCGCGTCTCGTCAAGTATGGGGAGAGCCCTTAGGCTTAAGGCCAATTCCCAGTGGCATATCAAAGATGTGAGCTTCAGCGTCACTTTCCTATCTACCTCTAATGGCAAATTTTAAGCGAGGTTAAAGGCTAAGCTCAACTAGTGCCATAAACTTGATTTTATCAATAGTTAATATTTTTCGAGACTGAACAGCGATTGTCCGACTATAAGACCAAACGCCGAGCCACATGATTAGAATCAACCTAATAATAAAGAATTTCCATATGTTAAAATTACTTAAATAGGGAATATTAGGCAAAGCTCTGCGTAGGTGGCACCTTTGTGGCACATACAGTAAACAAACCACATTGACACATCACACGTCACGTCAATCACATGGCCTACCGCGAAACAAGAAAATCGAAATTTCGTTATCTAATCTCTCTATCACTCTTACATATTCAAGCGATAAAGAGGCAGATAACTAAATTTCGATTTTCGCGTATACCGGTAGGCCCTTGTTAACAAACCGCCTTAATACATCAATGTCATATTTTATTGTCTGTGAAAACTTGTCAAAATCAGTCTAAGGCACAGTATGTATAAGTTAGTCTATGAATTTACTGAGTCGGTAGTGCTGCACTCTGGCGGCAGAACATTGCAGTAATATCCCCTATTATTAAGTACTAGAGTTAGACCAAAATAAACCTGCAACAGTTTTGATAGCACTCGCAAAACGTCAAAACGTCTATGAAATTATGACGTATAACTAACATTTGCACTGCGTATGCTATCAAGATAATTGCAGACTTTTCTTGGTCTAACTCTATTCATTCACCAGTCAAGCTAAATACGAAAATAAACGCAAGCGCAGCGAGCGCGAAATTTTTTGTTAACAAAAGCGTGTTAAAAGGCCGGGTACCGATCTTCATCTGGACCTAAAAGTCCGATGTGCCCCAGTAAGGCGAGCTTTCATGCGAAGTCAAAGCCGTGCTTCATCAGGCTTCAGGATAAATAGTTGAGCACAGACACGAACCAATGTCCATTGTATTAAAAAGCGAGACCGCAGGCCGAGCTTTGCGCAGCGAGGTCAAAGGCTAAGCTGAAGTTGAGATGTGGAACACAAACCAATGGTAAATTGAGGTAAAAAGTGAGGCTGAAGGTCGAGCATTCCTATTAAAAAACTGGGGACACTTTCACAACTTTATATGACAGGAGAACTTTATACAACGCAGAATACGCGCCGTATACTGTAACGTACCTATTGCTTCAATTTTATTACAGTATTTCATTAATTTAATGTTAAAGATTGGATCGAAAAAAAAAACAATAACAAAGCTCAATAATACAGGCAATAATACTCATTATTAGGTATAAGAATAAAAAATATACTCATGAATTTTGACCCTAATGGAACCCTAACAAAATTTTATTTGGTGTGCGCTGAGCCGCCGGGGCCCCCTAGCCGAGGCGGGGCCCCTAGGCAGTTGCCTACTTTGACTTAGGGTTAATCCGGCCCTGAATACAAGTGTTAGAAAATTGATATATCGCCATGTGACTATGCACCAGCAACGCTGTAGTAGCAACGATGTTGCAGTCGCAAATGTTGCAATCCGATTCTATCTAACCGTTCATCATCATTAACTTAAGAATTATTATATTGTCGGTGGAGTATCTTTCAGCTTTCCTTATCTTTTGCCAGCTCTTTGATTTTTTGACGACACGACCCCTACTTTTTCACTAAACTTGTTCTAAAAATCTGCGTCTGGGTTTTCCTCTACCCCGCTTGCGGTCTATCCGCCCCTCCAGGATAGTTTTAAAGAAGTGGTCGTGTCGTATTAAGTGTCCAATCATTATTTCGCATCGATTTGCAACAATGTTCACTGTTCAGTATAGCTATCCTTTCATTCACACTTATTGACACCTCTTCATTAACTTAACCGTTACCGGAGGGTAAAACGGTGGTGAGCCACGGTTGGTAAAATAGGCAGGGTCTACATGGAACGTCGTCTTAATCTTAAACATATGTAGTACGGGTTTTATCGATTACTAGCCTTTTGGATATTCGTTCGTTTCGGGTCTTATCATAATGAGATTCCTAGCGTAGGCCTTTTCATAGCCAGCCACGCGGAATGGTTGTTTAGATATGGCTAGGCGTCTATATTTCTAATATTTCCTACCTCAAGTAAAGAGCTGTGGTACTAGACATAACCGCAGAAATATCTGAGAAGCCATCGTTATTAATTTGTGAAAAAATCCATTGATTACTCTTTCTTTTTTTGGTCGGTCGGTCGACCCTAAGATCGTAGTCATCACCGGTTGAGTTACATTTCGCATCTAACAACAAAATAAAATATGGAGGATGATGAGTCCTTTAATTAATAATTGATGAGTCCATAGTAGGTGGTGGTAGCAGACTTACCTTGATACCTTCAGTATTCCTAACAACATTCACTATACCTACAGCCTTGTATTCTTATCACGAGTTTGACACTGACATACCTATTCTCTAAAGGGGCCCACTGATTACCAGTCCGCCTGCAGTCTCTGGCCTTATCGGGCGGCCTGCCGTCCTAGACCAATAACGTCCACAAACATAAGCGATTATTGCCGGCCGGCAATGGTCTGCTGCCACCTCTGCGACTACAGACGAGTCGTCAGTTTCCCACCGTACGGCCGTCCGCCGGCAATAGTCTGATATAATTTTGACAGGTCCCTACATATTGACAGTTCGCCGGACGATATCAGCCTGTCAGTTGATCGCAAAAGGCCACACATTAACAGTTCTACTTCAGATTTTGGACTGACGGCTATTCGAACTACGGCTCGTCGATTCCGGTCAGCGTCGACAGATATCTGCCGGACAGTCCGTGGCCTGCAGGCCAATTTACACACACATTATCAGATAGCCGGCCGGTGGCCTGTTGGCCGTCATCTGCTGTCAGTCGAGAGCCTTCAGTTTCATGTTTTTCAACTAGTTTAATTTTTTCATCAAAATGGACAGTCGACGTCAAAGATAATGTTTACACTTTTGGACCTTATTCCTTTGTAATAAGGCAAAAAATGTAAACATATTTTTGACTACTATAGTGAAACCTGGTTAAAAGGGGATATTACTGCAATGTTCTGCCGCCAGAGTGCAGCACTACCGACTCAGTAAATTCATAGACTAACTTATACATACTGTGCCTTAAACTGTTTTTGACAAGTTTTCACAGACAATAAAATATGACATTGATGCATCAAGGCGGTTTGTTAACAAGGGCCTACCGGTAAACGCGAAAATCGAAATTTAGTTATCTGCCTCTTTATCGCTCGAATATGCAAGAGTGATAGAGAGATTAGATAACGAAATTTCGATTTTCTTGTTTCGCGGTAGGCCATGTGATTGACGTGACGTGTGATGTGTCAATGTGGTTTGTTTACTGTATGTGCCACAAAGGTGCCACCTACGCACTAGGTTGTTGTCGAATACAATGGCTTGCTTTTCGTATATACTTGCAAATGATTACATCGAGGATGAATGTGTCACTGAGTTTCATAGGATACTTTCCCAAAACACAAATTACCGTCCCCGCGACGTACTTTTGATGCAGGCTATGCATCTAATCGAGTCCGTTCCCGCCGAAGAAGAATTAATGATATATTAAATATATAGTAAAAACTAGAAGGGTTGTGAAACTATAAGGGTTCCTATAGGGTAGTTGAATACGGAATCCTAAAAACAGGCAAACAACCTCTGTAAAATATAACGATGCGAGCGGAACACTAAATGCCTCGAGCTATCTCGGGCTTGGCCAAATTATTTATTACAAGGTATCAAACAAAAAAATCACTCGGGTAACGGCCAAGTAGACCTAATATTATGTAGAAAAGGTTTAAAAGAGTAGAATGAATATAACAAAAACATAACAGTAAAGTATTTTCATTTTTTTCAATTTGGTATACATAGATAGTACCTAAATAAGAGCCGGTGTAAGTAAAAGTATGTTGAATCCACCGCTTGCAGCTTGTGACTCCATATCCTTTTTTTGTAATAATTGTCACATATTACGAGAATTTCGGGTAGGTAATATCGCCACGCCACGCTCTGTAACTCCGAACACAGTTTGCTCCAGATATTCTCTTAACTTAAAACGGAATGAATTAATGATGTCATAATTCGGATCCCACTTGTAGCTGAAGAATTTCAAGCGTAGGTCTTATCTCTTGTCTAAGCAGGTACCTCCATACTTGCGCTAGTGTTTCTACCACGTGTCTTTATAGCGGAATCAAAACGCACAATAGCTAGTCTTTTCATTGCTAGCTGCCGTGAACGCCATCGAAGGTATACCTCCCGGCGTTGTCTTGAGAACTATTAAAATTTTAACCAGTGTTGGTATATTGGGACGCTAATTTCCCTATTTGAATCTTTCAATGTTTGCTCCTTTTTTACTCGGTTACTTACTCTTCCAGCAATCAATAATCAAGTCTGTATTTTCAAATATATAAGCCATGCAAATACAATAATAACATGTCACATTTAAAATTAATAGAGAAAAAAATAAGGTTTATGTTATAATTCTCTCTATGACATTTATTTTTGACTGACAGTAAACAACAGTTGCGAGGTAACAACATGATAAATAAAGAAAAGTCTTGACAAACTAGATACTATGCAACCTTCGCATTGTTGTATTCATGCCTTAAAATTAAAATGATGCCTATGAACCAACTGTGAACTCTAACTATACTAGAATTAAAGTTGAATTTTACTAACGTACATATCTGTTTTTTTTTTACTGATTCTATTTCAATTTGACAGAAGCCCTACCGTATTTAAGGTTAATAAGGTCTACTGGCCTTAAAATTGTGTATGAAATTACAAGCAAATATCAGCGTCATAAATTAAGTATTGGATCCGTGATGTTCGAAGACAAAAAGTCGTATGCTTATTTTAGGGACTATGAACTCTTAAGTACTAGGAATAAAGTAGAATTTACTAATGCTGTAACGTGTGTCGATCGCCGGCCGGCTACCTCATGATGTGTGTTTGACTGGACTCGAGGCCACGGACTGTCCGGCGGATATCTGTCGGCGCTGACTGGAATCGTCAGGCGGCCACACACTATCGGTTCGTGTAAGTCGTCAGGCCGAAAACCAAAGAATATAATACTCACTAGGAGAAGAACGATAACTTCATACAGAAAAATGTCCCTTTCAAAAGTTCGTTTATACTACTAGCGCTCTGGTAGGATACCATTGTAATTAGAATTGACAACTCGTTTAGCCTAGCGGGTATTGGCAGTAATCCAGTTCAGGAAGCTAATGGTCCTGGGTTCGAATCCCGTAGAGGGAGTTTCTTTTTGTATTTTTTTCTTTTTTGTTGGGGTCAGGTTTTTAAGAGCCCATCAACATGCACACTAGCGCCACTACTGAATACATTAAACTAGTTTTTATGTTACTGGATTCGTCAATCTACCCGTCCAAAGTTAAAACGGCCGTTTTTGTTTTGAGCTCATAGATCGACAAATCCAGCAACTTAAATACTAGTTTGATGTATTCAAAAGGTACTTAAATACACAATACAGTCCGTAGCGGCCCTTTTTTTAAACACCTGTCGTTAAATTTATATAATCACGATTATTTAGCAGTGGCGCTAGTGTGCACGTTGTTGGGCTCTTAAATTAGCATATCACAAATAAATAAAAAAATACGTTAAAAGATAATGATTTTAACCATTTAATTTTATTATAACCAACTATATTTAGAAATTCGTCAAATATGAAAGGTAACAAAAAGTTACGTATTAAGATATAAATATTTTCATTCCTATTAGCATTACTGTATATATGTTAGGAGTAATACATATGAATACATACATTGATATGGCAAATGGTTACAAGTTGTTATTACATCTATCCGGTTATCGGACATTTTCTGCTTCACAGCTCCACGCAGCGTTCTTGATCACCGGGAAACTAGTCTGGATATGCGGCAGATACGTGCCCTTTGAGCTTTTTCCAAGAAACCATATGACGGCCCAGGATTATATTATTATCTCACGCTCAAGCCATCAATTTGATTGATTCAATTTCTAAAACAAAATAGTCACAAATTAAACAATATAATCAAACTTCCTAATTACTAACATCGTTAATTCCTAGGGTCAAAATTTACCAGCTCAAACAATGTGAAGTTTTACATCTATGATGAATTTTGATTATAATTTCGGACGCGATATAACGTCCGCAGGTTTACGGGGATAGTAAGATTAAATTATTATATTTGAATTTGGTCATTAGTACGCTCATTTTTATTTAAAGATTAATATATTTCTTACCTTGAAATTATCGCTGTTTCTGGTTTACTACAACGGTTTCCACACACACATTAGGGCTTTTCATAATCCGGATAAGAATCGTTGAAAAGTCGCCATTGCCGGATACAGCAAGGAAGGAAGAGAGACAACGGTTTAATTTTAACTAAGCCTGTGCGAAGACGCATTTAGATATGTTGCTCGTACATATGAATAGTTTTTATTTTAAAAATTAATAGGAACCTAAATAAATATATTTCAAGTGAATAAATCGTTTTATATGAAAACTGATATGATATTTTTGCGTTAAATTACATTACTGACAGCATTGACATTACAGACTTTTGTAATGACCTATGTTCTTACCGGCCAGACCCAAATCAAGGTCTATCAAAGAGGCCTATTCATGGTATAATAATATACTCCGCCTGGTACTCCATTCCCGTCTTTTCTAGGTCACCTAACTGACACGGGCTTACGTCATCATGCGACAGCGCTATATGATAATATGCGATAGCGCTATATATAGCGGCCATGTTGTTGTGACGTAGCCCCGTGTCACTCTGGGAATGGAAGACCATGTTTTATTAGACTATGGGCCTATTGACAAAGTTTTTTTTTTTAATTTATTAAGGAGGGTAGAGGCACGTCTACCCTTCGTAGATTTTATGAACATAGACAAAGACAAACTGAAATATAATAGATAACAATTTACATATATCAAAAAATAAATAATAATTTACATATGACTACTTCATAAAATACAAATCAAAATATATTTGATAAAATAATTTCATTTATTCCTAGAAATCGTATCTATAGACAAAGCCAGTTCTAGCAATGTTGCTGTAGTAAAATATTGTTATGTTAATTACTGGCAATTTCGTCTGGGAACGGACAACACATATACAATTTTGAAGGGTCACATCGTTTCAAGGAAGTCAATAGGCCTTGCCGAAAACTGACAGAGAACTGTTTAGTTAGTGTGTGGCCTTTTGCGGTCAACTGACAGGCTGATATCGTCCGGCGGAATGGTAATCGGTGGGCCCCTTAACGTCTGCGTACTTTCTATACATCACGCTCACACTAATATGCCAGTACGAGCGAGATGCATAGAAAGTAAGTTACGGATACTCTAGCGAATATATCAGTGTCAAACTCGTAAGTAAGGTGATTGTTTATGTTTGTAAAAACGCTCATTGAAAACTAACAAATCCAAATACAAATACAAATATTTTATTAATAACAAGAAGTTACAGGTCGTGTTGGGATAGTGGGTACATTCTGTACATTATGTCGTCTAAATTACGATTATAAAACACTAATCGAAACCCCGTTGTTAAGAATAACCCAATTGTTTAAAAATCCTCTACCTACTTTTTAAAAATTGCTTTTAACTGCTTCAATATTAAATGCAAAAACTTCCTTTTTTTTTCAAACTTGTGCATTATTAATAAATCGATAAAAGAGTGGAAAGTAAAACAAAAATATTTAAAGGTTCGCGTCTTGTTTAATCACATTCTACGATAACCAACCTTAAATTAAAAAACATAAAGGATAAAATATAACTTAACGCTTAAAACAAGTTGAGAGCTAGTCAAAATAATCCATCGAAAATGTATTACCAGTTCTTAACTTCTTATAAACACAAAATTTTCGGCACCTAGCCGTTAAGAGGTTTTTAAATTTATTCACCCTTCGATTTGGGGAAATTCTCAAAGTTTGTGGAAATTCAGGCGATTAAACCGGAGTCCATTTGCATAACGGCGTTGTATCGTCTAGTGAATGGTTAGAAGAAAATAGTTTAGGTTTAAAACAGCTTAACATCATAGAGGTTTTAGTTGTATGAAGTCTTTTAGTTTTAATACAAGTCGGGCCTAAACGCTGTAAGCGTTTGGCTATATCGCTATTTTGGGAGTGTGGCTACCTGCATGATCATTTTAAGAACATTGGGATAAGACATAAAGGATAATAGTTTTCTGAACAGTAGGGAGCTGCTATTGACAGGGTACTTTATTACCTAACCATCTGACAGAGAGGCAAGGACATTATTTAAATTTCTTGGGCAGTAAACAACAATATTTTGAGATTTTATTTAGAGAAATAACTACACATTGTTTATTTCTAATTTTCAAAACGTCTTACAGATTTCTGCGCTGTTTCTTATAAAATAAAATAACTAAAACTAAAAAATAATTATCCCTAAAACCTACCCTTCAAAGCCTAGGCCCCTCTGCAAGGTGCCCATTGCACAGGCAGCATTCCCTAACTGTATTGCGATGGCAATTCTTTAACTAGTTAACTACACACTGGTCACATTTTATGATTTTTACAAGGTGATCATTGTTATTTTGAGTGTATGATAGCCATTGATAGGAGACTCATGGGAGACTTAATGTTTGCACTGTATGCAATGCAGGTTTTTTCGCTGATAAATCAGTTGGCTGGCGAGTGTCAACCAAGGTATTTCATCACGTTGCACCACTGCCTTACCCACAACAGGAAATTGCAACCACACAAAATGCATTGTTCTTTATTAGATTCCATAAACAAACTTAAATATATCTAGTAACGTTGCAGCTATCAAAATCAAATTATTAAATTTGATATTTCCCAAAGTGATATTTCCCAGGAAATATAAAAACCTTTTAACAAAAGCACGTCAAGTTTAAACAAGGGGACGACACAATACTAAACACCAACATTCTTTATAGCTTCCCGTATTAGTGGAAGAGTTGTAGGGCCGTCTAATTGGAGGGGGCTCGGCTCGCGAGCTCTCTAATACGTCTTTTGGAGAGCGCTCGTCCCGCTGCGAAAAACTCGACCTGTCTGTTCACAAGAAAACTTTATTGGTCTGTTTACTTTATTCGCAAATTAGCGACCTGCCCCGTTTTCGCACGGGTTACACAAAACCTTAACAAATTATAAACCCAAACCTTCCTCAAGCATCACTCTGTTGATAGGTGAAAATCAGTAGTTTTCGAGCTTATCGCGAACATACATACACACAAACAGACAGACGCAGCGGGAGACATTGTTTTATAAGGTGTAGTGATATTTTTTGACCTTTAGATTCTAAAAGAGAAAAAGAATCAAAGAACTACACTTGAAGATGTTAATTAGTTTAGAATCAGCAAATTAACTTTAAAGCAGGCGCTTTGATGTTCCAATGTTACATTTGTATTCATCAAGCACATCTAGGTCGTCTAGAAATGTTAAATAACCATGATGTAGACGAAATAGAAGAAAAAAGAATAGAAAAAAAAATATAGTTCATCACACACCTTATTTCGAACTATCTAAGCTACCCAACTCCGCTCTACCCAATCCAAAAGTAGTGAGTTATTGAACGAACCAATCAATCACAAATAGGGGTAAACAACTAAGGTGTACTATTTAGTCAGAACGCGGCAGCGATCTCGTAATAAATAATGAAAACGCAATCAAAATAGACCCGCACGCACCGTTTACAGCGTACTTTCGTGAATAGCCGTGTATTTTAGGGCTCCGTGTTAGACCGGCCATCCGTGATGACAGCTGCGAAATGGTTAATTGGAATCAGTGTTCTGCTATTAAAAAATAGATTAGAACTTTGTGGTGCACCACTGTGAATACAGGTGTAAAATTGGTATGTCGCGACAACTTTTGAGTTTGACATGTCCAGTTCTATTCCAGAGTTTCTGACATTTATTATAATTATATATCTATTTAATAGTCAAATATTTATTATAATTATTTATCTATCTAAATGTAAACGTCAAACTTCTATGAAATTATGACGTATAAATAACACTTGCACTGCGTGGGCTATCAAAATCGCTGCAGACTTTTCTTGGTCTAACTCTACTTAATAATAATAACGAAATTAAAAGGCATTTTAGTTTTACTGTAATTATTATACTAAATACCATCTTGTTTTAGTTTTAATGATGGGAAATATTCATAAAATAATATTATTAGGTAGGTATCTATCGCCCAGTCAGAGTTATTTTTTTTTAAATAGGTAGGTAGTCGTGTTATCTGAGGGCTTGACCATGTCCCCGCCAAGACAAGATTGTAGGTATTGTCCGAGAGAGAGATGATCCAAGGACTGTATGTGCATTAACACTGGCGTTTTTTTGTAAACTGTTATTTCTAGCGTTCTGCCGCAGCTACTAATATGACTTTACCATGCTTATTCCCTCACTACGAACTAAAACTTTTATGAGGTGCCAATATTGTTCTACTTTGCGGCTACGAAGTTTCAAATGTTTTACAATTAAAACTTCCAAGCAACTCTCATCTTTACTGGTAAAGAGATTGTTATTTCGACAATATTAGCACTGCACTACAGAACACAAAATCAACCGCTTGCCTCAAAACTTTACCGTCACAGTTCACATCTCATTTAGCGCCGCTGCCACACCGTCACCTCTTCTTACTCTCGGCTCACCGATTTGACGACCAGAATAAATCAGAAACAATGCACATTTACCCAAACGTACGAGTACATGTTAAAAGCGCAATTTGTTACGTCTTTTGTTCGTGAACGAGGTCCGTTTGTCTTGAGGGTAGTGCTTTATGTAAGTATCTCGAATGCTTGCGTAATAAATATACAAGAGGAAAATATTTCGATTTTACGGTTGTCATTTGTTTCTGGAGGTCTAAATGTACCTACTCATATAGGATTATCACGATGTAAATAAATTTAGTGTAGGATTCAACAGGCTTGGGTTCTTAGGTTCCCATTTTTGAGTTTAAATATAGCATCATTTAGGAGCTCAGTTTTCACTTGACTGTCTAATCCTAAGACAATTTGGCGTAGGTATATACAGTATTGTTATAAAAAACCGGCCAAGTGCGAGTCGGACTCGCGTTCCAAGGGTTCCGTACATTAAGTCCGACTCACACTTGATTGCACATTAAAGTAAAGTAAAGAACTATTTTGGGATATTTTTCTAAATTTTAGACCCAGTAGTTTCGGAGATAAAGGGCGGATAAGGGGGCGGGGTCATGGTCAATTTTTCTCGCTACTTTCTTAAAGAACTTCTAACCTATTTATTTTAAAATTAAATAATATAATACAGGGTGTCCCATAAGTGACACGTCACAGTGACACTGGAGGTAGACCAGGCCAAGAGGACCCAAACCAACTTAACATGACCCCAGTAAAAGTGGCACGGTTTTCGAGCTATTGCCAAATTAAGGTTTTTCATGAATTTTTACCGTTTTTAACATTGTTAGTGCCAGTGTGCACTCGGAAAGGTCACAAAGTTCATTTTTTTTATGTGTACGGGAACATGAATAGTTAATTCAGATAACAGAATAGGTATTTTATCGATAAACAATGTAAAATGCAAGAAAATACTGGTTTAACCTTGAATTAAATTCACAGCGAAACATTAATTTCGACTTTGACCACCTACCGTGAAAAAAAATTACTAGAAAAGTAATGAACAAATAACGTCAAATATTGAGCATGTTATGCAGATTCAAAACTGGTATGACACATGTACCTTCCTGCAATAAAATAGGATTTATTATCATCCTTCGAAAGCCTCATAAAAAATAAGTTAAAACTAGGAAATCTGCAATCCGTTGCTACTTTGTAAAAATAACTTTTACAAAGTTTTATGTTAAGATATCTAATTCTGGATACAGAAATAAAAAAGCGTCTATTCAGTATTTGCTGAATGCCTAAAAGAAAGAGATGGAAAATGATTATCTCCCTTTTTAAGGATATCATTGATTTGATAAAGGTTCAAAGAAAATAAAATACTGCAGGTTGAAGTTTAACCAATTTATTAAAATAATTTTATTTTACAATAGGTGCTCGAATTGTTTTACCCCGGCTTGTATGCACGCTTGGCACCGTCTTGTAAAATTTTAAGTAAATTTCCTTAAATAAATGTCGGATATGTTTCGTGCTGCCTCGAACATGCCGCCGTAGTTCCTCTTGGGACGTTATTGGCTTGGAGTAAAATTTATCTTTTAAGTATCCCCAATAAAAAAATCTAATGGGTTTAGGTCCGGGGAACGTTAGGCCATACCACTGGTCGGCCGATCCATCTTCTTGGAGCTGGAACCACAGCAAGATGGCTGCCCAGAACACTACGTTCGCGATGTCCGTGATCACCTCACACAGAAATTCCCAGATGGATCAGCCGATTGGGACCAGTGGCATGGCCGCCGCGTTCCCCGGACCAACGCATTAGATTTTTTTCATTGGGGATGCTTAAAATGCTTAAAAGATAAAGTTTACTCTAAGCCAATAAGGTCCCAAGAGGAACTACGGCGGCGTATGTTCGAGGCAGAAGGAAACATATCCGAAATTTATTTAAGGAAATTAACTTGACAAGGAAATTAACTTGAAGTTTTACAAGACGGTGCCAAGCGGGTAAAACAATTCGAGCACCTATTGTAAAATAAAATTATTTTAATAAATTTATAAAATTTCAACCTGCAGTATTTTATTTTCTTTGAATCTTTATCAACTCAATGATATCCTTAAAAAGGGAGATAACCATTTTCCATCTCTTTATTTTAGGCATTCGGCAAATACTGAATAGGCGTGTTTTTTATTTCTGTATCCAGAATTAGATATCTTAACATAAATCGTTATTTTTACCAAGTAGGAACGAATTGCAGGTTTCCTAGTTTTAACTTATTTTTTATGAGGCTTTCGAAAGATGATAATAAATCCTATTTTATTGCATGAAGGTACATGTGTCATACCAATTTTGAATCTGCATAACATGCTCAATAGCTTGACGTTATTTGCTCATTACTTTTCTAGTAATTTTTTTTCACGACAGGTGGTCAAAGTCGAAATTAATGATTCGCTGTAAATTTAATTCAAGATTAAACCAGTACTTTTTTGCAGTTTACATTGTTTATCGATAAAATACCTATTCTGTTATCTTAGTTAACTATTCATGATGCCGTACACATAAAAAAAATTAACTTCGAGACCTTTCCGAGTGCACACAGGCACTAACAATGTTAAAAACGGTCAAAATTCATGAAAAACCTTAATTTGGCAATAACTCGAAAACCGTGCCACTTTTACTGGGGTCATGTTAAGTTGGTTTGGATCTTCTTGGCCTGGTCTACTTTCAGTGTCACTGTGACGTGTCACTTATGGGACACCCTGTATATATATATATATATTTGAATATTTAACTATAGATACTTAGAATTACAAATCAATAAAGATATTTAAATTTTTTCAGAGTTGGAAACACGAAGTAAATTTATCTAATAATCAAACTCGGCACAATTTCCTCGAGTAAAGTACGTTTGATGAGTCGCGACAGGAAATCCTGGGACAAATTGACTAATTTTATTGACGAGTTCCAATTCTACCTCATTTGATACTACCGCACAAACAAGTATTACTAATAAGTACGCATCTAATCAAAATGTAATTTTGGTATTGTACATTATTCGCTGAAAACGGAAGATTTCTGCAAACATGAAAATTCATGACAAGTATGTACGATTAGCGACAATTATAAATATACAAATGTCAACGTATTTTTGAGCCCCTCTGTATATTAATCACATACGTAGTAGTGTCTCAAGAAATAACTGGGAAGGTGTCATTTAATTCAAAGGCTCATGAACAAAGACCTCTTTGCCATAATCAGGTGAAAATGTGACATCATTAAACCTTCCGGGACATCCTCAGCGTTAATAATGCAAATTTTCAATTGTGCCTTTCAACTCAGCGCCGTGGGAGGCGATTTAGGCTCGCATAACACCTTCATCTTTATTAAAGGTTTTCTTTAATAGAGCTGTGGTGCAAGTGAAGAGCTCCTCTTCTTTTTGTTACCAGTAAATATTAAAATGAGGTTATAGACCACTGGACACCTTCGTATACATGGTGGCTAAAAATAACTGCATTCCAGTTGCCAGGTAGGTTTTGGGATTATACTGAGCAACTTTTACTATGGGACCAACTCCGTAATTGCGAAAAAAATATTTACCCTCCCATAGAAAATGGACCAGCCAAAATGTATGAAACAGCCAAATTTTTTTTCGCGATTTCGGGGTTGGTTTCATATTAAAAGTTGCTCAGTATAATCCCAAAACCTCACTGGCAACAAGAATGCAGTTATTTTTTACCCATCCTGTGTAGCGATTAATTTATTTTTCACCACACCAGCTCGGAAAGGCTTACTTTGCACTTCAAAAACGGATGGCAAAGTTGCACTTTGCTATTAGTAATATCCATGTGAGGCAAAGTAATCAAATGCAAATGTGAGTTGTTTTCTTATGTTTGCTGGTAGAATTGACATTTAAATGATAATTTTGGATGATAAATATTAAATAACATTCATTTGAATTTGATTTTGTTTGATATTTGACATTTAATATTTGCTTCGGGTTGGTGTGGTGAAAAATTTTGTGTTTCACTCGGGGGCAAATTTTGTTTAACCCTCGTGCTTTGAAACCCTCGCAAAGCTCAAGATTCCATTTTTCGAACCACTCGCTACGCTCGTGGTTCAATTTTGGAATCTTTCGCTTGCTCGGGTATCAATATTAGCACGAGCGGTTAAAAAACAACTTTGCCCCCTTGTAAAACAAATAACTATTTCTAACTCCTTGCCGTTAACAGCAATTAACTTTCATTTATATACCTGATTGAATCTATAAATAGGTAATTTATTTTTCACCACACCAGCTCGGAAAGGCTTACTTTGCACTTCAAAAACGGATGGCAAAGTTGCACTTTGCTATTAGTAATATCCATGTGAGGCAAAGTAATCAAATGCAAATGTGAGTTGTTTTCTTATGTTTGCTGGTAGAATTGACATTTAAATGATAATTTTGGATGATAAATAAATGATTACGATTATTTTGGATTACGAAAATCTGACATGGACTGTCAAGTCGCAATTTTTTAGGAAAATTTTATTTTATTATTTAAATCATGGGAAATATCACCAGTTTTGCAACGATTTGTGCTGAAGCCCCCATATCTACCTCGATATAATATAAAGAAAGCTCCTCCTATTCGAGCCTCTGAAGTTATAAATATTTTCTTCGCAATCGGAATAAAATCCAAACGAATCCTTGGCAACGCATTATAGATACCTAAGAAGATACTTTAGGTATCTACCTTCCACCTTCTAAATTGTACCTTCGTTGAATGTGCAAACAACGCAGCGTCCGCCGTGCTGAAATCTCAAGAAAGAAGGTTGAAACGCGCACCGGGGCTGCGCCCCCCTGACAACGTCTACTATTGTGTCATGTTTTGACTTTTGAAGTGATTTCTATTACTAATTTATTATTATTTTATATTTAAGAAGTGATCTAAAGTTAACGTTAGTTATTGTTTTTAGAGTAAGTATTTTAAGTATTTTTATGTAGCTTTTAATCATCTGTGAACTAACAGCAGCCCAACACTAACCAATGGAATGCTGCGTATGTAAAAAGACTTTCTCAACAACAAAAGGCCTACACATACATCAGTCTCGCATTCACCATGTTCGCGTGTACCCCGTCCCACCCGCTCTGAGTCCACAAAACACCCACTGCTCATCTACATCACCACCTCAGCCAGAAATCCCACTCCAAACTCTTCTCGGCAAACTTAAACTGTCAACGCCCTTAATAAAGCGCATACCGCGTGGTGCTAGGCCCGCAGTGGCTGAAGCACTAACCGCCACAATAAACAACTGTTTGAAAGACAATAACTTAGATTCCTGGCGTGACCTTTTAACCTTTTCGTTTAAAATTTTATATGTTTCTGACAATAACGACAAAATTAGCCTCACTCAGAAAATTAAAAATAATATTCTTGCGCCTAACCTGCCTCCAACCACTCGATCACCCCGGGATCGAAGTAACAATAATTATGATTTATGCAAAAAAGTGGAAGACAAAGTTCATGACGGCGACCTAAAAGGAGCGGCGCGGCTCCTTTTCTCAAATGACACACTCGCACCAGACACCCCAGAATCAGTGGCTGCATTGCAGGCTAAGCACCCTGTAGGCCCTTCCACCCCTATCTTTGCCGACACTCCCTCAGATCCTTCAGCTTGTCTGCACGCCTCACCGGAAGATGTAATGTCGGCTCTTGCATCCTTCACAAAAGGGTCGGCTTCAGGCTTAGATGGTATATCCGCCCAACATCTACTAGACCTCACTAGTCACTGCACTGGAATATCTGGCGAGTTGCTAACTGATAGTATTACCAGACTGATAAATCTTATGCTTCTAGGGGATGTCTGCCAAGACGTGACTGCCGTTATTTATGGAGCCAACCTCATAGCCCTTTCAAAGAAGGACGGTGGCGTGCGCCCAATTGCTGTTGGTTCCACATTCCGGCGGTTAGCAGCCAAAGTGTGCGTGCGACATACTCGAGCTAAACTACAAAAACTCTTCGAGCCTGTGCAGGTTGGTTTCGGCACTCGCGGGGGCTGTGAGGCCGCAGTCCATGCCGTACGCACATTTGTCCAAACAGACTCATGTGAGGTTCTCTTAAAAATAGATGTCAAAAACGCCTTCAACTCTGTCAACAGAGATACCCTACTTAGTGTAATCAAAATTCATGTACCTGAAATTTATAACCTTTTACTCCAATGTTATCATAGTCCGTCCAAATTAGTTCACAAGGGTAACGAAATTCTCTCTGCCGTGGGTTGCCAGCAGGGCGATCCTCTGGGCCCCGCCATATTCAGTCTGGCCATCAATTCAGCTATCCATAGTCTCACGTCCAAACTGAATGTTTGGTACCTGGACGACGGCACCATCGGCGGAGACTCACAATCGGTCCTGGCAGACTTATCCCTAGTTATACAGAAATTTAGCGAGATCGGCCTGAAACTTAACTTCGACAAATGTGAATTGTACATTTCCGAAAACTTAGAACCTTCTTTAGCACCCCAGGTACTTCAAAGTTTTTCAAGTTTAGCCCCAAACATTAAAATCTTATCAAAAGATAATCTCCACCTTCTCGGTTCCCCCATTTTCGATGAAGCTATTCCGTCTGTTTTGGCCAAATCTATTTCTAAATTTCGTGTTAATTCAGACCGCTTAATCAAAATTAGTAGCCATTCAGCCTTATTTATTTTAAAGTTTTGTTTGTTGGTTCCCAAATTTACGTACTTGCTCCGTTGCTGCCCTATCTGGAAAGTCGCTAATTTAGTCCAACCTATCGATAGTCTCCTAAAGTCACAACTGGAATCGATTTTGAATGTCCGTTTTAACGAACCAGCTTGGACCCAGGCTTCTTTGCCCATTAGGTTTGGCGGTTTAGGAACACGCAAAATATCGAGTGTTGCTCTGCCGGCATTCTTGTCCTCAATCCATAGCACGTCTGATCTCGCAGGTAAAATCCTTAAAACAACAAACTGCGAGATCGCGTGCTTGGATGAGGCCAGGAATGCCTGGCTAGCCAAACTGCGAGATGTGCCACCTAGACCCGAGAGGCAAAGGGCCTGGGACAACTTGGCCTGCACCGCCGTCATGAAATCCCTAGTTGACAGTTCGTCGGGAAGGGACCGCGCAAGGCTCTTAGCTGTGTCCAGACCAGAGTCTGGACAATGGCTACACGCCTACCCATCACCCCACACCGGCACATTCATAGAGCCAAACACACTAAGAATTGCCATCGGACTCCGGGTCGGGGCCGATGTATGTGTAGACCATAGCTGCGCCTCTTGTGGGGCCCCTGTTAATCGCCTTGGCCACCACGGACTCGCCTGCTCCTCGGGCGCCGGCCGCCTATCCCGTCATGCCGCGCTTAACGACATCCTGAGGAGAGCGCTCGTCAGCGCCGACGTCCCTGCGGCTCTGGAGCCCCAGATCGCAAGGGATGACGGCAAGCGCCCCGACGGGATGTCGTTGATCCCCTGGCGGTTGGGCCGCGCGCTGGTGTGGGACGCCACCTGCGCAGACACGCTGGCGGCGTCCTACATTTCAGCCACCAGTAAACAGGCCGGGGCGGCGGCTGACGTCCGAGAACGTTCCAAGGTTAATAAATATAGTTGTCTCGGCGCACACTACGAATTTGTAGCCTTCGGCGTCGAGACTCTAGGTCCGTGGGGTAGGGGGGCTCGGGGGCTCCACAAGGAGCTCAGCAAACGCCTAAGGCAGGCCACAGGTGACCCTCGCGTGGGCAGCTTTCTCGCGCAAAGATTGGCCATAGCAATCCAGCGCGGGAACGCTGCCTGCGTGATGGGCACCTTACCAAGGGCGCAAAGTTTTGATAAATATTTTTAGTTTTTAGCTTTAGTTTTTAGTTGTACTTAATTTTAGTTTTGTATTCATTTTATAACACTTATTTTACAATAAATGAGTTTTCCCCAGATAAATATTAAATAACATTCATTTGAATTTGATTTTGTTTGATATTTGACATTTAATATTTGCTTCGGGTTGGTGTGGTGAAAAATTTTGTGTTTCACTCGGGGGCAAATTTTGTTTAACCCTCGTGCTTTGAAACCCTCGCAAAGCTCAAGATTCCATTTTTCGAACCACTCGCTACGCTCGTGGTTCAATTTTGGAATCTTTCGCTTGCTCGGGTATCAATATTAGCACGAGCGGTTAAAAAACAACTTTGCCCCCTTGTAAAACAAATAACTAATACGTGTAGGTACTTATGTTATAATATAAACTAGTTTATTTAATCCAGGCATATTGCTCTGCGTGTGAAACTGTAAATGTACCCCTGAATACGATTAGGTACCATTCTGCCGCCTTAAGAAAAAACACCATATCTGACAAAAAGTAAGTTTCGAGAAAAAGCCAAAAAAACTTTGCACTCCTGTTCAAATATGTTAAATTCAAAGTACAAAGTTGAAACGTTTGTTAATGAACAAAGTAATAGTAAAGATTTTTTATGCGTTGTAAATTATTCGATTATCTATTTATTTAAATAAGTTATATATAAATAGTTACTGCCTCTTGATATACTTAAATAAAATAAAATTATCTTTACTAACATTAAATGGCATAAGTGTGTACTTATGGTTTTTGTGTTAGTTTTGCACTACGATATTGAAATAAAAACACAAGTACACAGTTGTGCTTATATTACTGACCGATCTCGAAGCCGAAAAAGCACAATTGGGTACTTTATGTTTTTTTTGGTTAGTTAACGTAATCAAATTATGAATTATCTCGTTAAAGGAATTCATAAAAATACGAAGAATCAGAATTATTTATTAAAAGAAAACAAACGAGATACTTTTAAAGATCTATGTAATACAAAAACTAGAAACTTGCACAATTAGATTGCACTACCTAAGTACAATTGCTATTAGAGACCTTTAAATTAAAATGTCATACAAAAACTAAAAAAATTGCACAATTAGATTCCACTACCTAAGTACAATTGCTATTAGAGACCATTAAAATGTCATAATGTAATACAAAACTGAAATGAGGTACAAGTAGATTGTACTAAGCACTAGTCCTTAATTTATTGAGATGCTGCTGATGATTGTGGCTAGTCATTATTTTCTTGAATTTCACCTTTGGCTATAAGAAGCAACCGTCTGCTCCTGGACGACTGCCGCATCATTACTAATCTGATAACCAAAACAAAAAAAAAACGTACTCCCACAGCCAAGAAGCAAGCACAAACATCCTTTGAGTTTTAGAATAAAATATGGTTAGAATATTAGATATATGCAGCTTAAACACTCAGAAAATTATCAATTATATTTTATTATAACAAAACTTGCAATCATAAAAATAACAACAAAGCGATACTCATGAAACAAACATAATGAAAAATAAGCTTAGTAGTTGGGAAAAGCCTATTTCATGAACAAGCATGACTTTGGGCGGTGTATCCCGTACTTTAAAACAAAGCCATGTGCCAATGTAAAACTGTGCGTGTTATTTTGCAACATACATAAAGCTCGGTGGTGCCGGAGTGATCATACATAGGACCGAAACTTAAAGCCACGTTATTTTAAGCCATTGTACCTACCTTAAATTCGTGGTTAGGTTATGTACAAAATAGGTAGGTATTCAACAGCAGTCCTGATAGACAAGTTACTTAACACCAATATAAATAAATAGGTAGATAATATTAATTCCAGATGCGCATATACATTTTAATACGCGCGCCAAGCCTTAACGTAGGTACTATAATGACCGCGATAAATAGATTCCGGGAGTGGGCAGTCAACGTGAAAAAATGTTCAATCGCTGGAAAGTGCAGGGGACAAAATGTCCATACGGAACCGGCTGTCTATGTAACTAGACGTAACTAGACGGGCCTAGCCTATTTCTGGGCGGTTTGCCCTTCGGGCATCTGAAGCTACCTAACGAACCTAACCTACCTAATACTTTTTGCCACATAGAAAGCCGGTTCCGTATGGACATTTTGACCCCTGCACTTTCCAGTGATTGAACATTTTTTCACGTTGACTGCCCACTCCCGGAACGGATAAATATACCTAAAGTCGTTTAAAAATATAGGCAAAATCTGGAATATGCGACAGGGTGAGAAACGTAACATGGATATAAGTATACTTACGAATAATTTTAGACACAATCACGTATACACATTAACACTTCTAATATTTTTCGAAGTAGGCACAGGAGTAATTAATACGTGCGTCGTACGCGCAACCTCTTCCGAAGGAAAGTAACTAGGAGTGAACCGGCTGTAATCTGTCCTTTAGGGGACCGGAGGGGGACTACCTACTAGCCTGATAAAGCATAACTGACCACAACGTTTAATAAATAAAGCACAAGTTTACTTTTTTGAAACCGACACTAAGCAGAAAAAGCATAAGGAAGAGTCATACGAGATAGAAAAAACATAACGTGCAACTTATGTTTTTTCAGATTCCGAGAGTTATGACTAATAATTATTTTATACTAACAAGAATAAACATTTCTGTCAACTTATGGGTTTTTTACATAGCAATTTTATATAATACCAATATATGGTTTTTCTTCTTGTGAAATAATTGTTGGGCTCAAATTCAAGACAAAGGAGTCGTCAATTTAGTACTTTTCTGTCTATAAATATATACGTATGCTTTTTCTTTCTCAAAAAGGCAGTAACTTTACCAAAATGGCCTGTAGTTATGCTTGTCTAAATCGTGACCTGTTAGAGATAAAGAAATAACTGCTACATAGAAAAATCACATTTTTCTTCATGATTTCGAGGGTGTCATAACTCAATTTCGCAAAAATTGACACTTATGGTTTTTTTCCTTAAGGCGGCAGCATTGTTTTACTTGTTTGTAAGGTAAGATGAATGAATTCGATTAATTTAATATCGAATAAATTATATCTAAATAATTATGTAGTCTAGTGCATCCTCAGAAATTAATGTATAAAGCATACTCAAATATATTCGAGAAGAGATAGAGGAAAGAGGAATAGAGACAGAGATATACGACTTTCGGAGTCCGACGTTCGCGGGTGTCCCACAGCCTGAAGTAAATTTTAATCTAGAAACTTTAATATATGACTACCTAAAGTTCGTTCTATAGAAAATAAACAGTCCAAGCATAAGTTTTAAGAAAGACACTCGCTATCCGTCTCTATTTCAGACCACGATCCAATATAGTGAAAGGTCGGAACGTGGACTCAATTATTAAACAATGAAGGCTGCCCGCAACCCTAGCTTTAATACTTGAACGCAGTATGTGGGTCAGGAGACTAGGGAATGCCCTGTTCAGATAATGGAACTAATGATTTAATTGGTTATTAGCTCAGGTGATTGCTTAGATATGAGATGGTTTAGGTGAATATATCAATAATTATAATGGTCATATTTTTCAGGGTCGGGCTATTGTCGGCGGAGTAATTTCTATGTATATAGGTACATACATGTGTTCCGTCTTTTCATTGAGTCTGATTCAGCACGATTTACTTGTTACTTTTACTATATCAATGATCTCGCTTTACTTGCATTTCTCTCTCTTTCCTTATAGCTCTCCATATTAGCTCTCCCTTCTGCTATTCATTCTCTTTAAACTTTAGCAGGCATTTATCATCGAGTTCTTAATGATTCACAAAAAACTTCTCTTTTTTATTTAATCATACCATGTGTTCGTTTGGTGCCATACGCGGCTGTTTCCCGATTATTTAGTTGGGGATTGTAATACGAAAGTAAATAAATAAGTATGTTAGTATATGTATGTATAAAACGTTTTACTTTGGAAGATTACTCGATACCCCGCGTAAAATTGGAAGTATCTACGAAAATTTATAAAACAAAATGTCTAGTAGCCGCAAAATTCCTATGAGATTCAGTCTTCATACCCAGAGATGATTACTTTGATAGCCTGGTAACTGACTTTGAGATGCATTTCCTAGAATTTTATCTCATTGAAATTCTGCGGGGATCCCATAGAGAGCACACATGGAATTGAGGACGTGCTTCTCTTCTGTGCAGTAAAAGTTTAATGACACTTTATAATTTAGTAGTTCTCGCTATTGCGTTGTTACCTAACGTTGGCATTTTCGTATTTGTTTGAGTGGAACACAGTAAACTATGTATGTAGGTACCCACTGATCTGGTCAAAATCGTAGAGAACATTAGATTAGGGCAGCATACAATCGGTCATTGTGGAGATCCTTGGAGGAGGCCTATGTCCAGCGATGGTCATGTCCGGGTAGTATGATGATCATAAGTAGGCCAATTCGAGGGAAGCCAGTGCTGTCAAACTGGTTTAACTTGACAGACAATCAGACGTACTCTATGAGTAGCCACTGATGAAACTCACCGTACACAATTAAACATGCTTTAAACATAAGGTCAATGGGACATGACATGACTGACATGAGTTTCAACGTTTCACATACATGTCACATCGTAACATTATTCTAATTTAAAATTTGGAAACCCTGACATACTGCTGCTACTGCTATATAATAGCAGTAGCAGCCATCATTTGATTACTTATCTAGGAACCATCGTTGGTGTATCACAAATACATATATTCCATCTTAACTAATCAGTCGATGGAAAGTTTCATTTGTATACCCACACGCCACACACGTACATAAAGGCACATTCTCTTATCTTAAATGTATTATACCGTTTCTGTTCCGTCAAGGGTACAAAAACATGGTCACCATTTCGTGCGCTGTTATTAAAGAATGTTGAATAGTACCGTAATATGGTGCTACTTTGTTCCCCTGAGCGTATTTACTATTTATGCTCCAATTCAGTAAAATGATTTATTTTAACGGCTAATATGTTCAAATATTATATTTTTATGTTAATATGCACATTTTTGGGTAAACGAAAATGACTATATATTTTGAATTGCTTTCTGAATTTTGAACAACAGTCTATACCCAATCTCCCTTTTGCTCCTTAATGGTTTAGATATTATGTATAATAAATTATTTCATAATGTTGATTTACCGATAAAATATGATAGGATGCTCTTCTTGAAGATCTCTTCAATTCATCTGAATATAATTTAATAACGAATTGTTTGTATAATCATTTTCTATTCCAACATTCTACATATTGTCTTTTTTTATGATATACAAGAAACGTGCAGACAAATCGCCTGATGGTAAGCGATTAACACCGCCCATGGACCAGAGGGGTATATAGTGGGTGCGGTCCCGGCTTTTAAGATGGGAATACGCTCTTCTCTTTTCTAGGCTAAGATCTACAAACCAAATTGATTTACTTTGATTTTGTTTCTCAGTTTAGGTGTTTGCTTCTGTCTTAGAAAAAATATTGTGTGCAACGGTAAATAATTAGGTGTTAAATTCTCGGGCCTGTCATTACAAAACTCGACTTCGTCTCTTTTTGTACCTTCGGCCCTTGAATTTCAAGAACCCTTGTTATGTACCTGTTGCACGAAATACGATTTATAATTCCTTTAATTTGGAGCAAATATTGGAATTGGAGCAAAGTAGGGCCAACAGCCTCTCATGGTGTTATACTGGTTGATGTACCTATATACTTGTATACAACCATTCTTCAAAGAATATTGTTGCTAGATACCAGCTGCTTGTAATGGGGCAGTTGAAGATGATTTATACAATGATTGAGCGAATAAAACACAGATTTGCTTAAACTTTTATTTTAATAAAAAAGGAACCCTACATTATTAGGGCAACAAATTTTGTCTGGCACTTTTTATAAAACGGTGTACGTACTCTGTTTTGTCATACGAGCTTAGTCCATAAAATATTGGCATTTCATCCTAGAATAATTTAAGTAATTCTTCTTTTTTACCAAAACGGCTTCCTTTTTATGTGAAGTTATTTAAATCTTAAGCAATGAGTAATTATCATAGTATTTCAATGTCTATGGTGAAACAACCTCAAATTATTATTTAGTAAGTGCCTAGTTGTTGCAGTTTTTAAGAGTTACTTAAGAAATCAGGACATGAGTCTTCTCAGTTATTTATATTAACATAGTTTATATTTAGGTACAGTATATCTGTAGGTGATAAGGTGCAGACACAACTAATGTTTCATATTTGGTTCTAAAATATTGAAGCCTTTTAAGTGAAATAATACTGAACTCTATGACTATTAATTATGTACAAAAGTTGAAACTAGTAATGTTTTGAATCTACATTATATAAACAAATATACCTAGTTACTACAATCAACACCATAATATTCAATTTTTTAAGACAACTGTATTTTTAAATTAGCGATTTATAATGGAAATTAATATCAACTAATAATTAGTCATCATTATCATCTAATATAGTATGATATATTTTATTTGCTTAAGCATTCCAATTTCTTTCGTATAAAAGTAGCCTAGGGTGTCTTCTGATCTAATTCTAAGTCTACAGCTAACTTATTGTGTCGAAGTTTCAATTACTAATTGGGGAAACATCGTCTTTCAACAACAGTGGCGCAGTCAATCCGGCCCATTTCTCTAAATACTTTCGACAGATTCACCAACATGTGAGCGTCATTATTCCTACACATCCACAAATTCAGAATGTTCTCCGTCGGAGAACATGTGTTTGAAAAGTAATAGTAGTATGAAACTATCCTTAGTTTTTCTGCCAAAAGTCTCCAATCGTTGCCTTTTGGAGTTTGAGAGTCTAGTAATTTACACAAAATAATTCGGTCCGATTTAGTAAGAATATTCATACGGTAGTTATTGTCCACGCTTAAGTTACTTCTATAATGGTTACCTCTGTACACAAAATCGTATCTGCCTTCTTTCTTAGATAAAGAAGAATAATTAAACGGGTTCTCTACAATATGCATGTTGTAATCGACACTGGAGGAGCTAAACCGCTTGTTGCAAGTCAAATTAGAGTTGAAATCGTTTGTTTTCAAAGTGAAGTTAACCGAATTCGATTGCTTTTGTTTTTGGTAAGCGGATAAGTTTAACTCAAAACAACTGATAGCGTCAGTTTGTTGTAAGATAAAATTACACTGTAAAGATCTAACTCCAAGATTCCATACATGCGCGTAGGATAACTCCTGATATTTGCCTCCCGAAATTACCTTCCAGCCCACGCCTAAATCTCTAAGATTGATACATAAATCTGAACAACTTTCTTGAAAATAAATAGTTTTTGGCTCAGTTAGCAAAGAACTACCCATTCGCTTTTCATTTTCAACACAGTCATGCAAGGCATAAGGGGTATCATTTATCACATGAACTTTTAAACTGTAGTAACTCTCGTCTATTTTTTTCGAAACAAACAAGGCTAGTTTGAGCAGTTTTGTGTCCAGGCTGGTGAAGCTACGGCCAACTAAAACAAAGTCGCTTAGAAATTCGCACACGAGGTAAACTTTATTAGGATCGACTTGAGCGAAGATGGGGCTTCCGGGAGTTTCTTGACCCAGCGTTAGAACTTTTCTCCATTCTCGTGTGTTGATTTCTTCTGGTTTCTGAAGTATGGAAAGGACCCAGCTGGCGTTTTTAAGTGATGCATTGTGAGGGAAGGAAAGAATCACCCCTTTGCGGAAGTGAAAGTTTTTCGGGCTGCAACGAATGACTGGGCTCAGCTGAGTTTCCCCTGTAAAAAAAGTTGTGTCATGATACCACAGTCAATTTTGAATAATATTTTAACAAGAAATAACTGTAAAAAGTTTAAGATATAAAAGAATATATTTTTTATCTAAAAGACAAACTGAATAGAAGATTCGTATTGACAATAAAAAGCAAAAGCTGATAAGTTCTGCCAATCCGAACCATTATTTACACAACGGATACTTTCGATTTAGGTTATTCTCCGTTAATCTTATATTGGAAAACTGTTCCATACCAATAATAGCCAAGTTGAAAACTGTGTTAAAGCCTATTTCGTACCGTCTGGTTCGAACAAATATAAAACGGGGGCACAGTATGAGGTAGCAAATAGACAAGAACTGGGTCGAAAGTTCACGACGTTACATTGGGAGCTGTGAAACTCGTTTTATTCGTAACGAAATTCATGAACAAATTTTACTTTAGAAAGCTTTTTGCAATTTTAGACTAGTCAGTTGTACATAAATATGACGACATTCATATAAGATATATATGGAGATGTGTTGGTCTAGCTTAAAAAATTAGGAAATATCATCTAAGACACGATGTTAATCCATAATCCATACGGGCTAGAAGATATGAGAGATAATGATAAAAAAAGTAATGCTGTAAA
Organism: Cydia splendana; assembly: GCF_910591565.1. Taxonomy (NCBI): domain Eukaryota; kingdom Metazoa; phylum Arthropoda; class Insecta; order Lepidoptera; family Tortricidae; genus Cydia; species Cydia splendana. Next base: position 5,795,243 of record NC_085968.1, read on the forward strand.
AATTCTGTATTAAGTAGTGGTTAAGGGCCTATTATTGGTACCTACCTTCTTGAAGAAAAGGCCTATTCCATTCCTCGTCCGTCACCTCGACCGTGAACAGCTCCTCTCCTTTTTCTACCACACCGTCAGGCACGAAGAGACTGACCCCACACTTGTCCATTATTAACCAATCGCCATCACCATTGACTATTTTCGACGTGGTCGTCTCGAAATGGGAGGCATTCATTCTAGAGTGTAGCGAAGCGTTGTTCTTTAGCGATGGTGACATTTCTACACTTTCGTTGCCATATGAAGAGCCCGCTGTAATCATTTAAATGAGTAAGATGTTACATCTCTTGAAGATAAATAAAAATAATAAAAATAGGAACCAATTGATACAGATAAAGAAGTTGTTACTATTTATAGAGACTGTGAGAGGGTCGAAACGTGAAAAATTGTAAATAAAACGAACAAAATTTCATAACATAGAAAGAGAAACATCACAACAACAATAAGTTACTAAAGTAGGACCACGCTAAGCTTTCATACCAAGTGTTACGTCAAGTATGGGGTTTATAGGAATGTGTATGCAAAGTTAGCATGGTCAGAGTATACATGGTGTAGATAATATAAAAACATTTCGTAACCACGTTATTCGGCACAAGCAGCATTAACATTGAAAGCACAATCCAATTTAAATGAATAATGTAAATCTGAAGAAAACAACACTGATAAAAAGTGGGTGATGCGAGTAAAGCGAGTAAATACAAATTCTAGTACAACATACATAAGTACTTAGAAGGTTCTTATAAATAATATCAATTCTATCACAAACGAAAAATGTACCTATCTACCGAGAATGAATGTTTAGTTTACACAAAAGTTGTAGATAACGAACATGCAACATAGAAAGAAAGCAAGCGTGCATTAGTACGTGAGACTCACAGCTCAAAAAGCAGCTGGAATCAGAACGGTCTGACTCCACTTCGGCGCGTCCGATGTCCGGTCTTACCTCATGGTCTATGGGAGACATGTAACTGAAGGGAATGATGCAATTAGCATCCTAGTAGATTCATCTTCAAACAAATATTAGACGACGGGAAAAAAGTCTTTCCCATAGAAAAGAGAGATACGATAATTAATGGGATTTTAGCAATCAATTTAAATCTCACAATGATGAGTACAGATTTATGAATTTTAACCTTTTAGAATATTACCTATTGGCTAATTGCGGTACTTCATACAAGTGATCTGGCCTTGAATTGATGGAGGTGCTCATAGGTCTGTGTGTTCTCCTGGAGTCCATTGTTTGGAATTCCTCGTGTATTGTTAGGTCTGGCTGGTTGGTTAAGGTCCTTTTTATTACGCTACCAAAGTAGTTTGTACCTGAAAGAAAACCTAGTTAGTTCATTTTGGGCTGCCTACCACCAGATGCTATATTTCTGGAAACGGTAATAAAGGCAAACTTGTGGAAATTTTTAAGTTCAAAAAATAGTAAAAACAAATTTTATGCCTGTTTAGTATTATTTTCACAGAGATTCCAATCACATTATTACCTGGTGGAGGTTTCACGTAAGGCGAGTTTTCTGATATCTTTATCTTCATGTACTTTATTCCCAATAAGACAACAATTATTAAAATCAAAAACGCAATTGACAATGCTACCAGAAGCGCCCAATACGATGATACTGGAAAAAATCAATTATCTTCATAATTCTTTAAATTACAAGAAATTATAATTGGGAAACAATATTTGGGAGTTACTAAAAAAAATTCTGTGAAGACTGGATCTTTCAATACCTTGGAGATTTATTAATTCTTAAAAATATTTTAAGAGAAGTATAGGTAACACTAATTACAGCCTTGGTTTACTAGGTATAAAATCATATGCAGATCTCGTTAGATTTTACTGACTGAAATTATGATGATATTCCATCTTGAAAAATTGTCTAGTTAAGACAAAATGTACGAACACGATTACCAGCTATCCAAAATTCAATAATTTTAACTTATTTTAAATGGTATGGTATGGTATATTCAATTAAATATTACCATCGTTTCCCTTATCAGTTTTGGATGTCCTCACACACATGGGACATTGAGCCATCTGATAGTCTTTCCCAAGGCAGGCCGCACTGGTTAGACAACGCCGTCGTCTGGTCTGAAGACAGTCGGTGTCACAACGCGACCATTCTGACCATTGGGACCAGCGACCTGCAAACAGTATATTTTAGAATTTGACTTGATACCAACGTCATTTTGAACATTTAGTGTAGGGTAAGACCTCCAATGAATGAACACTTAAGGAATTATCCAAGTTTGAAAAATCATTTCTCAGCATTCATTAATAATTTCAATAATTATCTGCAATTTAATGAATCTTCATTTAATAAATAAGAAAGTAATTTCTGCGATCTTTTATTACTTTCATAGTTTTTGAGTTATAGCAGAATTTATCAAAAACTACCCAAAAACCTAATGAATGAACATAAAAACTAGTGAATGAACACCGCAAAACCCAGTGAATGAACATCATTTAGATCTTTTTAATCAGTTAAAAAAAAACATTTTTAACACAAAAAACGTTTCCAGCTCTATTTTAGTAGGTATAGCGAAAGTGTTAATATATTTTTATCCCCTCCATACTGATTTCAAATATATTAGAATGTAATAAAATGATGGTTATTCACCAGAACCTAATACATATTAATAAGAAAAAGAGAATCAATTTTTAAAACAAGAAATAACGAGCATATTCTGATCAAAAAAGGTTAGGATCAGCAAATAATGCTTAAAATAATTAACTTGTCATTGCATTGTTCGTGGTTACATTGTTCATACATAGAATTAGTAGAAATCTAATAAATGAACACCCCAAATGTTGTATTGTTCATACATAGGCATGAAATATCCAGTAAATGGACTATAGAAATTGTGTTTGTTCCAATACTGGCTGAAAGAATCAGAATCGTTTTCTATGCTGGATCACGAAAAACAAGCTCAATACCAATTCATTTACACATAAATTTAGAAAAAAAATTAAATCTAGACGACACCAGTAAATGAACACACCGTTCATTTACTGGTTTCAGAACATTTGATAAGCCAGTATTGGAACTATAAAAAATAAAGACTTAATCACATAATACGCCGACAAAGTGTACATTTATAGAAGGTTTAACTCTTAATCTAACGAAATAATCAAACTTTGTACAGGTAAACATTAAATAAGCACTTCATATGTTGCTCCAAACGTACACTGTTCTTATCTGGGATATAATTTTTGCATACAAAACTTCAAAACCAGAAATACGTAAACTTCAAACGCCAGTCACGTTCAAACTGGTCGAAAATAAATTTATCAGGGGTTGAAATTGCATAGAAAATATATTGTTAATAAGAAAAAAAATACGACAAGTGGTAGAAATTGCTATATTTCTTATTTTAGACAAAAAACGTGATTTTGTTCATTCACTGGGGGGTGTTCATTCACTGGAGGGTTTACCCTAGGTACAAAAATTTGAGAGGTTCTTTTAACCTTGATGATCGCGATAAATATACTTAGCAAAGGTTTATTCAATTAAATTGTAGATAATTATGATAGAATCTAGGGAGTAGTGAGGTTTAGCAATTACATATTATAACAATGTAAATTAGCCATACCTTTAAACCCACTTACCTATTAATACATCAGACGACTGATCTGCTAACTCATCTAAACCATCAACATACATATCTGAAATAAAACATATGAATTAACATTAAGTTTAACCATTAAAATATTGATGAAAGATATCATAGAAAAGAATCGACAATTCGACAGCATAGAAAAATTGGTCAAAAGGTTCTACCACGAACAAGATTTATCATTATCTTATTTATTTATTTTTTGTATTAGTCTACTTTGGTGTCCCACTGCTGGGCAAAGGCCTCCCCTCTCCACTCGACCCTGTCATCGGCATTTTCGTCATTTTTTTTTCACAATATTAATTCGTTTCTGTTTTAAGTTAGCGAGCTAGTGAAAATGGACTATTGCCACTGCAACTTACCTAAATCGCACTCCAAGCAGTCCGGTGTCTTTTGCACACTAAACCCCAAGCATGGTTGGCCTCCGTTCATAGGCCTGGGTGCGGTGCAGGACCGGACTCGTCTTCGTCCCGTCCGACCCTCGCGCGTTTGACCGTTGCACCAGCATTCTGCCCACGATGACCAGGGTGACCAACCCCCGTTTACTAGTGGGAAAAGCAAAAGATTCTAAATTTAGAAATATTTGTTAGTAGTCTAATAGTTTTTTGGTCTTGACTGACCAAAAAACTGTTACTAATAAAAAACGTCTAATAGATGAATTTTATGTAATTTAAATAAATTTGTTCACTAATTTATAGGCCGTAATGAACATATAAAGCAGGTAGGAAACTTACCGAAAACTGTTAACAGTGCTGGTTCAGATATTCGTTTTCCAGCTAAATTTTCAGCTACGCAAGTATAGTTTGCCATATCCTAAAACAGTATCAGGTTTAAGTAAAAGTTATCTCTTAGATTACAGTTTGATACTTTATATTATATATTTCTAAGTCATATCCATATCAAATTCATAACCTGTTATTACAATCACAATACACCTCCTGTGCGGTGCCTGATTCGAAGCAGAAATTATAACTTGCAATAGTTTTATACGTGTGAGAAGTGTCAACGACTTACCAGCAGCGAAACTTGCTTGATGATCAGCTCCCCGTCTTTAGTGACTTGCATGTTGTCACCAACAGTGATGGGGGCTCCGTTCTTCAACCAGTAGAGCTGTGCGAACGGCGCCGCGGGCGGCGGCTCGCATCGGAATGACGCGGGGGCGCTCTGTTTGACCAACTGGGATTGAGGGGCTGAGGTGAAATGCTTCTTGATATCTGGGAGAAATTATGAGGGTCCATTTCGGGTTTCAGTCGGTATGTACAGTGCGACTTTTATGAGGTTGCCTCTTTTAACAAACACCTTTTATAGGGGTTTGTCTAGAAAACAAAAAGTTTTTAAATAGGTACCTACTAAAACTTTTGCTATTTTCATTTGTCGTTAATGTTTTTATTCTAAAAATATAGGTACACAAAGTAAACACCTTCACAATTGTAACAAAAGTTAATAATCCAAAATTTTTGCTAGTACAAGTTGATGAAATAAAACATTAGGGACAATTTCACCGGACAAAAAAAAACTTTTTAAATAAAGCGTTATAAGTGCCCTGAGACAAAAAAAATTGTGACACAAATATGTTAACAGATTAGAGATTGTTGACCATATGACCTACTTGGAAAATTAGGCTTATAGCCGCATAAACAACCAAACTTACACAAATGCAATTTGGATTGATTGATTTGTAAAAATTCAAATTAGAACACCTTTTTATAGGCCTTTTGGCAGCTAGAAGAGGTAAAGAACTCACAAGCAAGCTCCACAGTAGCCGGCTGGCTTCTAATATGCCCTCGGCTAGTCCAGGCGAAGCACGAGCACTGGTACTTCTCGCTCCCGAAGTACTCCTCCACATGTTCCCTGGTCACGTTGTACTCTCCCTCGATTATCCTCACCCCTGTTTGGGGGTCGACGAATGCGAAGTTTAGTGCATGTGTCTTTTCGCCATTGCATTTGAAGTACACCTAGGAAAGTAAAATAATCTAGTTATCTTAGAAAGTGTTTGAGTCATGGGTGTTTTCTATGTATTTAAGTATTTGTTTATTATTATATATCGTTGTCTGAGTACCCACAACACAATACTTCTAGAGCTTACTGTGGGGCTTAGTCAGTTTCTGTAAAAATGTCCTATAATATTTATTTATTTATATCGCAAAATACTTGAAAACAATTTAGTCAAAACTACTTTTCACCAAGGGACTTTGCGAAAACTAGTTTGATATTGACTGAAAAATTAAAACTATTTTTCACCGAGGTCTTACGAAAACCATTTTTAACTAGTGAAAACAGATTTTCACCTAGACACTAAAAACTAATTTTAACTATGGAAAACGCGTTTTTCCTCATGGGTTTTAACGGTGTCACCAGCAGCCTAAATGAATCGAGTAATTATAGTTCACAACATTTTTGGCCTGATTTATTAATTCACCAAAACTCCATTCTGTTAGTACTTTATGGGAATTATTGACTTCACAACATGTAACGCCCATCCATAAACTACCCATGGGTAATAGTCTATATGGCTGGAGGAAAAATCCTCTAAAAGCATCGAACAAAGCGTTACCGGTAGTTCCAATGTCGTTAGAGACGTCGAGGACGACATCACTCTTATGGAATGGCCCTGACACCCGTGCCGAACAAAAGTTGGCAGACATTGATTTATCTCTCATACTCTCACGCGAATCACGTTCTCAAGAAATGTAATATTGATGGATGTTTTAATTACTGTCACGTATCGTCGTTCAGGTTGAAAATTTGTAAAATCATTTTTGCGGTAACGGTTTAACACTATGTAGGTATGTAAAAAAAAATGCTACTAATATATTTGAATTAGCGTATCGCCGGTCGGTTTCCCAATTCGTCAATTTTGCTGATTCAACAGTTTAATGATTAGACTGTTTCTTAATTCGCCAATTTCCTTTTTTGCCAGTTTCACTAAATTGTCAGAGCCCCTATTAAGCCAGTTTCTTGAGTCGCAAACTTCCTTATTCCTCAATTATCTTAAGTTGTCAGTTTTGCTATTTCGTCATTTTCCTAATCCGTTACTTTCCTTGTTCATCTGATAGTTTAGTTTGTCAGTTTTCCCATCTCGTCATGTTTATGATTTGCTACTTTTTTGGGGTTCCGTAGTAAACTAGGAACCCAGCTGTTTTTAAGGCGATCTTAAGGCGATACAAGACATATTTTTGTACTCAGCTAAAAGTCACGAAATGTAAGTTTAATATTTTTAAACCACATTGCCGTATTCTTTTTAAAAAAACATAGTCATGTCTTATTTTACACTAAAACTGATGGAATAATAAATAAATATTAAATATTATAGGACAATCTTTACACAAATCAACCTAGTCCCACGGTAAGCTCAATAAGGCTTGTGTTGAGATTATTTGGTGATACAATGCACTACGGCACGCGGGACACAATAATCCCAAGGTATATTTGATACACCGAAACACGACTATAAGACCCTGGCAACTACTGAAACTGGCGAATATAGAAACCGATTATCTAGGGGAAATGACCATTTGACCAAACTGACGAATAATTAAATTAGCACATAAGGAAACTAGCAAATTTACGAAACTGAAGCCTAGCAAAACTGGCGAAAGAGTTTACTGAAGGTTTAGGAAAATGACCCACTAGCGAAATTGTCAACCTAGTGAAAATTACCAGAAGGTAAACTGTTGAATCAGCAAAATTGACGAATTAGGAAACTGACCGGCGATACGCTAATTCATATATTTACTTAAATAAAACCTATTTTGAAATGTAATTGAAGCTTACATAATATATATACCTACATTCGTAAATATCCATTATTCTTAATGGCTTTGGATTTTTTACTACGATATGAGGCTTCTTGTGCTACGAATATTGTGTAACGTCAAACTTGCCAACTTTGCCTCCAAGGGCCAACTTTGCCAACTATGCAACAAATTCGTTTACGTTGTCAAATGTAATTTATACATAAGAGCTTACACTATTATTTTTAGTAAGTACAAAATAGTTTAACTTAACTCGAGAATTTTAAAAATATTTATAAATGTTTTTATCGAATAAAGCGGGCAAAGTTGATTAGTTTAATAAAGGGCATACATTTGAATAGTTTTTATATGTCTACCTTTTAAAATAATTACTTTTATATAAATGTGTAAATATGTAGGTAGCTATAAAAAGAGATATTAAAATGTCTACATGATACCTAAAAGGGGTCGAATGAATGCACTATGACCTTGAAAAAAAAAACTCTTTATAAAGACCCCTGTTGCGACCCCATCTCATAAACTGCGCTATTACTTTGATTGAAATGCAGCTCCGCAACAGGAGGCAAATCAATTACAAAAGTACCTAGCATCGAAATCTTAGTTATTAAAAGCATACTTACTTCTAAAGCGTTAGCTGCTCTGCATTTTAAAGTGGCCGGTTTATTTTTCACTACATAAGTATTTTCCGGCTCCAAAAGAAAAATTGGAAGGTTGTCTTTGGCCGTGTGAAGTGGTATCTTATCATCAGGCGTATGCTCTTGATTCTCTTTGCTTTTCACGTTTTCTTTCTCTGGCAAGTCCTTGTAATTTGTTTCCTTTTCATAATCATAATCTGCATATAGATTGTCATCATCGTCATCTACATCTTCGATGTCTTCGTTGTTAGTGAAAACAGGGGGAAGAAAGTAATCTTTTGCGGCTGCATTCGGTTTAGTTAAGAAATCTAATGGTTTTTCTAGCAGATCGTCCGTAGATTCAGTAGTATCATCTGTTTGCGTCCAAGAACCTACAAATAATTTTACCTTAATGACTTGACAAATACATTTCTTTAAGTTCCTGTCATTATTAAAATGTATCATAATAACTTATAATTTCAATTACTTACGCTTTGCTGTGTCCTCTCCTTTTACATATAACGTCAGTTGTATTTGCAGTAGAAATAAATAGGTCCAAATATTCACTTCCATTTATACACTCTATTATTTTAATGTTTACAAAATCATACTCATCAGGATCATTGTGTTCCATTACTACTTAAACACTTTACATTCTACGCAGAACAAAATCACATAGTATTGGGGATTTGTGATTATTTCTACAGTTCCGTAACATATTACGTAAATCCAATAAGACGTGGTAGAGCGTCATAAAACTATGCAAATTTCGTGAAACTTCACTGCACTAAAATCATGTATCGATAACGGCTTCCATCAACAACGTATGTCGCACAAACTGCAATAAAGTTAGATCCTTCTGAATTTTCACAATGGTATAGAAGTCGTAAAAGTTTACGAGAATTCCCGGGAATATGACGAAGGTGCTGCCCCTGTGGTGGACCAACTTCGACTGCCGAAGGGGATGAATGAAAACGAGAACTTTGTTGGGGTTGCGGCGCGCATGCCTAGAACTTGTAAAGAAGCTTTGGTTTAGTAGAAAAAAGTAACAAGTCTCATATATGCTGTAAAAAACATGTACCGTATTCATTAGGTAGTTACAAAACTGTATAAAGTAGTAACAAATTTGCAGTGCAGTTAAAAGGTTTTTTCTAATAACCCTTGCAATTTAAGGGACATTGTTTATACCATCAGGATTTATTTCGTAAAATATATTTACATGACAACAGTTGAGATATAAAGTTAAATGTTTAAATAAATTTCACTAAAAATTAAATTCAAACGCAAGTTTTGGAACACAGTTTTCTAGTTTAACCCTTTACCAGGCTGACATTTCAAAATTGACAATCGAATGTCAGTCTTACTCATCGAAAATAGAACACATGTTTGAAGTGCCGTATGTTTGAAATATTATCCCTTAACCTGGTAAAGGGTTAAAATGTTATCGAATGTAAATTAAGTTAGATAATTAACCCAGTGTCTATCTATAGGAACATTTATCAAACAACTTTGATATAGGTATGTTTTTACCTATCCAATTAGTTACATACGATACGAGTAACATAATAAGAATCACTCACACTAAGGGAAGTCATCAACCCAACCTTAATAACCATAATAAGTTTTCGCCGACCATCTGTGCGCTTCGGATGCGATGCCAGGGTGATAACCCGCAACCGCCATGGGGTAGACCGTATTAATATAGGCATGCAAATAGAAGGATAGGTAGAGGTTTAAATAAATCTAGAGTTTAGGAACCCAATAATAAAAATACAGTATGTATACAGTTAATTTTTGCAAATTTTTATATAGTTTGCGCGGAAAGAGAAGAGTCGTGGAATGTATGGGGCCCAATACATTTCACGACTCTTTTCTTTCCGAACAGACTCTACCTATGGTATAAAAATTTTCAAAAATTAAATCAAATTAGTACCTAGTACGTTGTACCTACGAGTATGACATTAATTAAAAGTAATATTTGAATGTTATTTTAGTAAGTACTAATTATCCATTTATTTCTTTAGCCAGTTTTCCAAAATTAGTTCTACAGCATTTATACATATTTACTTATATATCTGATGGCAATTGTAGCTACATACGAGTCGGATTGCGAAAAGGCAAGTAAGTTATTAAGAAGAAAAACAATCTCTTCTTGACTTTTATACTTATACAATTATTAAGTTACAATAATTTATGACAGATGTTTATTAATAATTAAGAATATCTATTATTTTCAATTTTATAACTAGGTAGCTTTTATTTAGATAATAATTAATTACAATACTGTTAATTCTATATTTTACTAGCTGAAATAAGCGCTATCTAGAATACTTTTCGTGAAAACACTAAACTGAGACGCTGAGACTCACTATACGCCACAACATTACCCACACAAAACACACGTCAAGATACTACTAACTGCTTGATTAAAAGGTTCCTATGAATTCGTAAAGATGGCGCTGATGACCAAATATAGTATTAGTTAAGAGAGTTGGCATTTATTTTTGTTATGCTATCCGCGTTATTATTATCTTATTCAAATAAAATTATAATAATAATTTATGTTCATTTTAAAATAAGTAACACTAAAACGCCACGTCAATCTGATTTTGAACTGTGTATCACCAACGAAATAATATTTGAACACCACTAATAGGTACCTATTAATTATTTTCAGCGCGATAAAGTGCATAATCAGAATTATTTGAGCACATTGAATTATGATTTTAAAGTCTACTTTCTAATTGTATTTGGAATTTATGAACGTCCTTCATCATGATATCGAACTTGAGCCGTAAAGGTTCCTTGAGGGTGGTCTGGTCTGCGCCCTCTGGTGGCAGAGCGCGGTACTTGCGGAAGAGACTGGCTAGAACCGTCTTTATGGACATCATGGCGTATTGGTAACCTGGAAATGGGCAGTAACTTTGACGGAGGAATATTAAGACACTATGTAATACAAAATATTATAACCACACATATTTTATGGCGCTGGTACGGTACGAGTGCAATTAATTAGGCTGTGAAGCGTTTGACAATTCATTTACCATAAAAAAATCAGTAAAGCGCCATTTAATTTAGTTGTGACGTGAGCGGTTACAATATTTTGTATTACTTAACGCATGCTAGTTTTCTTTTGCCAATGATAATAAAGAGGCAAGAGGTATGGTAATAAAATTACGAGAGCTCGCTGAAGGAGAAGTGGCACATTGCATAGGGCGTAAATTGCATTTGGATGCGCTTCAACCAACAATCAGCAATGATTATGTCATAATTTAATCGAAGGGTACAAAATTACTTGAACACGTCGAAGCAGTCGGAACATATCCACGTATGCGCCCCTGTAGTGCGAGTATGGTAATACTGACCTCCACTGACTTTGCTAAATACATCAGCACTACTTTGAATAAAACTCGTATCTTATTTTATCCATCAAAAGAAAAATGTATGGGATGCATACCGAGTTACTTCGCCTTCAACTTCGAGTTCGAGCCTTCGAGTAGCAGTTTGAAGTGTGAGATACGAGATTTTTTCAAAGTAGTGCCGATATGCGCACTACGATAGGAGGCTTAGCTATGTCTGTAAGTAATTATCTTTTTAGTTCTAATGCTCTTACCTAAGCAGTTCCTCAAGCCATAGCTAAAGGGCATGAACTGCGCTGGATGCTTGAGTGGCTCCAGAAATCGCTCTGGCCTGAATACGTCCGCGTCTGAGCCCCAGTAGCGAGGGTTACGGTGCGTCGCCCAGATGTTGATGACTATGCCAACTCCTTTTACCAGGGTGAGACCGGAAGCTGTAAAAATAGGTTGAAAGTTTTATGACGCATTTCGCTTATTTTGACTGAGGGAAAATCGCTTTAACAGTTATGACAGGCATGGCTCACTCCGCGATTTAGTCGCGTCGCTACAAGTACATGCGGCCCACACCAATTTTTGTGTCTAGCCTAGGTAGCCTAGCTAGGACGCCTGCTCACGCTTGTGCCACCTTGCAGTCATATCTCTCGCGTCACCTTGCGGTCATAATAGACGCGTTTTGTTAGAGAGTGAACCTTCTGTTATTTATTCTGTGGTTATGACCTAAGAGATACCGCGTAAATTCACGATGAGTACAAAATAGCCTCAATTTAAGAGACAGTTCCGTTCATCGTCAAGGTACATCGGTCCAGTAATGCAAAAATAAAATTTTGCTAGAGCCACAGAAATCTCAGCTAACGGTACTTAATAGTGTTTCGTCAAATGATGTCTAGTTTTAACTGACGTTGGTCAGTGTCATGCTCAATAAATCGCACTATGAGTGGCACCGATAGGTAAATCCCAGCAATGCAGGAAGCCATCTTAGTACGATGTATTTTTTACCAAAAAGCCAATACTTAATATTTCTTCACATGATGTTCTTGTTTCAACTTACGTAAGTCAGTGTCTTGCTCAACAGATCGCACTATGATCGGCACCGGTGGGTACAACCTCAGTGTCTCTCTGATCACAGCTTCCAAGTACTTCAGTCTTGGAAGATCTTCGGCCGTCATATCTCTGTTGGAGTCTCCGAGTACTTCACACAACCTAAAGGCACCAAACAAATGTTTGTAAATACATTATCGGTTTAAACAGTTTTTTTTTTGTTAAACTTTATCTCTTTTAGGAATGTTAGATGTTTATCTTACATTCTAGAACTAAGCCGGACGTGGATTTTTTTTCACGTCCTGTTTAATTCTCAAATACATACTTAAATATTTGATTAGGATTTTAGTGACAAAGTATTTACATTTTTTTCCGTAGGTACCTACTTGATGCAATGCACACGATTACATATACAAAGGGGCCCTCTATATTTACCTAAAATGAGCATGCGTTGCATGACTGGCGCCGCTTTGACGGTTATGGGACAGAATAGTTAGCTGTCAAATAGGATGAGATGTCGTCCCACTCCTCATTTTCTTTCTGAGTGTTGTCATCCTTTCTATTTCCCCCACCACACCACACACTTCACATAACAGCCTAAAGAGAACCACAAAAGAAGTTAGGCATATTTTGCCCTTAAAAATATTCAAAACTTACTCTTCGTACACCCTATCCTGGACCTCAGGATGCCTCGACAGCATGAGGACGGTGAAAGAAGCGGCAACAGCAGAAGTGTCCGTTCCGGCGACGCTTATAACCATCGCCTCTTCTGCTAGTTCGTGGTCAGTCAGCTGGGAAGATTCTAGAAGCATCTCGAGGAATGATTGTGGGCTGAACACTTCTGTAACATGACCGAATTAATAGCCTCCTTTAAGATGCATGTTTTTAAACGGCTCACATACGTGAGTAATATTATTATTTGAAGTGAACCATAGGTTTTTTGTTTTATGTTATGCACCAACTTTAAAACGGGTTTTTATAATGGTTGTAGGTTTGTTGTAGGTACTCTGTACTACACATTGGTACTAGAGCGATGTAACTTTAACAGTCGTTAGATTTAACGGGCACACATCGCGATATAAAAAGAGCTCTTAATTTTATTATGGAATCATAAAATATCAGATTACTTTGACAAAAAAATCTATTACCCGGGTCTTGCTGTGAATTCGTCTTAGCTCTCTGTTCCATTTCCATTCTCTTTGTCTTTATGACCTGAAAAAGTAAATGAATTAATATTTTAAGTGAATATTTGAATATCAGAAGGAGATTTCTCTGAACCCATAGGATCGGTTCAGGAATTATATTTAAAAAATAGAACTTTTCCCCACCTGTTCTACAAACTCATACATGAGACTCCGGCACTTCTCGGCCCGCCTGTACTGAGGAAGAAGACTATACACGCAGTCAGCATAGAGCCAGGGCTGCACCATGCGGGTGGCCACTAATTGCGTAATCTCTTCCAGGGCGTCTAGGAACGCTTGGTTGGGACTTAGCTGGGCTCTCATTTGGACGCCTAATGTGGTTTCTGCAAAATCGAATAAGATTTTGTGGGGTAAGAAAACAATCACGGTAAGATGACCATTTTTATAAAATTGTAATGAATTCTTTTGCCACTTCTTAAATTTTTCCTCGAAAATATTACCATCTGAGATGGTTTAATTTTTTTTCGAGTTTTTGTAATTTAATCAATTATTCAAATTACCAAAGTAATTTAAATTTATGCTTATATAAAACATCCATCACTATTGTTGTAGCCAGATGTTCTATTCATAGGTAGGTAAATGACAAAAACTCAACATTAGTGTTGGATAAAAGTAAAATATTGTACAATAGTACAATGTTTAGGAGGTATAATAATGTTACGTCATCGTGCCGTATTAAAGAATTATGTCAATTAATGAATATGAATGATTGGTTAGCTGATCCGGGCATAAATACCTCCGTAGAAGACCTATTAAATAATAATATACCTAAGCAAGAAAAACAGTTTTTTTATAAGTACTAAATAAACGTACTCATTACAATCTTTACGTACCACAAACAGCGTCAAAAGTATAAGTGGTGAGGAACTTCCACACGGAGAAGGTACCCCGTCCAGCAGAGGATCCGATCTGGTCCACCATTACTGCACTCTGCCTGGCGAACACCTCCACAAACCGGTTCAGGTTCTTCATGCTGAATGTGGGAGCTATAAGCTTTCTCCGAGGACGCCATATTGATACTGGAAATTGTGTAGAAAATATTTGTTTTCATAGTTATCCTAATTAACCGCAGATAGATTAGACAACAGAGAAAGGCGTTAATGCTTGTAAACTAACGTCCAATATATCTATATGGTAGTTCGTTGTATTTACACATCAGTCATTTGGAACTTCTACGGCGTCATAATGAGTTATACGCAACCACCTAAGAAATCATAATACCTATAAGCTAAGCAGGGCATGGCGTGAAACGCGGGCGCATAATCGCCGTAGATCTGTTGACTGTTGTGAGAATCAGCTCACAAGAATAAACATATAGAGAAACAAAAATCTTTATGCATCAGCAGGAACAGGCCTTTCTACCTTTTTGTTTTTATTCTTTACTTTAAGTTATTACATACCTACTTAAATACACACACACACACACACACCTACATACTTAAATTCACATCTATAATTAAAATATCGTAGGGTTAGCCGACAGTTAGAAGCAGCCAAGGTATTCACAAATATCAGAACAGTCTGTTAACTTTTAACGGTAACGTGCATGTTCAGATATTTTTGAGCACCTTGGCCGCTCGATACATCTGATGGCGACTGTTACTTATGAAGGGTCTTATGCCGTTTAATACCACTGTTCTATAAAATACCTGGTGCGTAAATGCTCCCATTTCCAACGAGAAATTGCAGAAACTTCATGACGTAGTCCTTGTCCAAGCATTTTTTTAGAATCACCTCTGCAGCCACTGGATCTGCTACCACTGAAGCGAGAGGAATGAAATATAGGTATAGTAGAAAAATGACATATAATCTATGAAATAGTAGGTTAATTATAAGTTATAAGCTGTCTTACTGATATAAAGTCGGTTGGCTACCCAGTAAGACGCTAGCCCCCCGCGGTTGATTGTTAATCGTCCGGATTTCTGGAACACCTTCATTTGATCTGAAATCAACAAAATCATATTTTTAGAAATAAAAAAGGTTTATGACTTGTAAAAAGGAAGAAATTAAATGAAAAGGCTCTTCTAACCTCATAAATAGGTATTATCTATAGAATCTGTGGAAGTTATCAATAGGACTGAAGTTTATATTACGGAAATATTTTTTCCATGTAATACCTACTCATCATCTTCCTCGCGTTATCCCGTACCCTTTGCCACGGCTCATGGGAGCCTGGGGTCCGCTTGGCAACTAATCCCGAGAATTGGCAATAGGCACTAGTTTTTATTACGAAAGCCACTGCCATCTGACCATCCAACCCAGAGGGTAAACTAGACCTTATTGGGATTAACCGGTTTTCTCAGAATGTTTCCCTTCACCGAAAACCGACTGGTAAATATCAAATGATATTTCGTACATAAGTTCCGAAAAACTCATTGGTACGAGCCGGGGTTTGAACCCGCAACCTCCGGATTGAAAGTCGCACGCTCTTACCGCTAGGCTACCAGCGCTCTATGTATGTAATACCTACTACCAAAGAGAATAGATAGTATAGAGGGGTCCTGTCATAGAAAATTGTGTAGTCACAGTACATTTACTGCCATCTATCGACACACGACTAAAACTCAAAATGAAAACGTATAAAACTATCGAAAAAAATTATATATATGGATAAATGATTTTATTATTTTTATATCATTTCGACCCATGTTCTTTCGCTGATACAGATGTTTTAAAATTGTTAAATATAAAACGGTGTCGTCAACGCCATCTAGCCGACCATAGGCCAAAGGTGTGTGCGCCATCTATCCGAGAATGACTTTTTCTTGATTTCCGAGGCACGTTTTTTTCTTAGACTTTATTCATCTTATACGGAGTTACATATGTCTTTGCTACTACTCATGCTTATTACACCTACGTCCTATATTACTGTTTCACTACCAAAATATAAAAATATTTCTATTACAAAAAATACTTTATATAGAACATCATGTGGCCTTTAAGTCGTACAAGATGACGCATGACCTTCCTGTACAAACAATTAATGTCACATATTAAAGGAAATACCCAAAGTACATCAAGGTTTTGCGGTCACTGCAGCGGATAAACATGGAATGTGATATAATATCAAGAAATTATGCCACGATTTTCGATTTATTGAAGTTCAATGTTTTACATCTTAACTTTTTATTGCTAACATGATACGAATATGACATGACCGTGCATCTCGTGCGTATGTGTAAGCACGAGCGCGTCCGCATCGAGTCGTACCTATCAAGTTCGTTTCGTATCAATAAAATCTAAAGTTGCCATTTTAAAACTTCGAATAGGTCTCCTGTACGTCTACCATCAGTTTTGACATTGACATATACGCTCACGTCTACGTAAGTTACTTTCTATGCATCTCGCTCGTACTCGCATATTAGTGCAAGCGAGATGTACAGAAAGTAAATTACGTAGACGTGAGCGTTATGTCAATGTTAAAACTGATGGTAGACGTACAGGTCTTGCATTCATATGCACAATGTCGAGGACGCATTCATGTGATCATGTGTCTGAACTTTTCGTAAACTGTGATTTATATGGTCATTATGGAAATTATTAAGAGGCATGTTAATATTGTTATAAGTCACGTAAATTTTAACGCGCTAAAATTGGTAGGCTTATAGTTGGTAAAGGGTGCAGATAAATTTGGAAACAAAGTATCGATTGATTTAGATGTAAAAAATCGTAAAAGTACGCAGTGTTGCCAACTTGGCATAAATGATGCCAGTTTTGGCATATTTTCACTCGCTTTGGCACCAAAATTTTCCATTTAGCATCTGGCATATATTTTAGCATAATTTTGTCTAAGCTAAGTTTGCACCAACTTGGCAGTTGGCAGCAACAATATGCGCCATCGCCTTATGTGGTTCATATGAATTTTGACTTTTGTGGGCGGATGGACGTCGACGGATGTATATATTTTTTTTAATGGCAAATAAATTCAGTTAAATTGACCTCTGATTTTTTTGTGGATTGACATACTTGAGTTCCGTTTTGCAGATTTGATCAGACAATTTAATCAGGTTGGGCGAAAATTGTCCCATCTGGACTGGCCTTCACTGATCTTGTAGGTACTAGGTACCTACTTACATAAATTTAGCCAAATCTCTGTTTTGCTATTTTGCTGGGATGGGACAGCAGCAGTCGGCATTTTAGTCCTAGCAGAGGGCCTACCTAGAACGTCGATAACGAAAATGACTCTTTTACTCCAATTAAGGCGTAATTAGATTGACAGAGATAGTTCCTGGGAAATTTCCCTTTTTCGATGTTCGCGGTTATACGCCTGAAACGGAGAAGCTTTACTCGCATTTTGAGCTCACTTGGTCAATAGTAAGGCTGGCCACAGACGCACGGAATTTCCCGTACGGAATGACAGGTGCAAACGAGACATGTATAGTTATGTGTATAGCGACGTCCTGTTCATACCTGACCGTCCGGAAACCGAATGAAAATTCCGTGCGTCTGTTGCCAGCCTATATTGCCAAACAACAGCAGACTCGTAACCGTCGTAACTATAGTCTGTCAAGCCATTTCCGTTAGTAAACCAAAGCGGCAAAGTTAAAAAAAAGTAGGCGCGAAGGATTCAATATCATAGAAAATTTGAATTTTGCGCCGTTTCTACTGACAGAGTACGGTGTTTTTTTACTGAATATTTTTAGACACCATATTATTTCAAGTGACATTTTAGCATTTTTTTTAACATATTTCAAAAAACTTTGGCATAATTTTGGCATAATCTAGACATTAACCTAGCATTTTTTCAAAATTCGAGTTGGCAACACTGAAAGTACGTAATACTGGGTCATTTTAAATTTTGATCTCCGTTCATACTCTGCGCAGTGACTTTATAGGTCATACCGAACAACTTTACTATGGGACTAATGCCGAAATCACGAAAAAAATTTGGCTGTACCATAAAATGCATTTTATGCACAACCAGAATAACACTAATAAAGTTTATATTAAATATATTTACTCCACTACACTAGTTAAGATACAATGTGTCCAAAAAATACAAGTACATGCGTCCTTGACACTGAGCAATTTGGATGCAAGACCCGTTTTCTGTCAACAACTGGCCTTAAACAACTCGGTTAATGTACTTAATGTGGTAAAATGTCTTGATGTAATCTTAAATTGATTACATGCCAGTTCACTGCAGTGACCGCATAAAAAGCTCATATGTATTTTGGCAATTTTGGTATTTATTTTGATCTTGGGATTAATTTTACTGTACGAAAAGGAAGCAGAAAATATTTAATTTATGAATTATTTCACGATGATTAAGGTACTACGTTTATAATCCAATTTTTTCACTAAAAACATAGGTCTGTAACTGTAAAGAAATATAAGTAATTTTGCTTTACAAACAAAATTTTAGGTATTAGAAAAGCTATATGAAATGATGTTAGTCTAGATTCGCAAACAATGATAGTAATACGACTTTGAATGACATAAAAATAATATAAGCTAAGAAAACTCAGTTTCTTACATATGACTATATGACATTATTATGGCTTTTATGTCCATGTCCATTATGTCCAACTAACACAAATATAACACCTTGCTTTCGTTAGAATTTATACGAGTACCTATGTGTATAGTCTGTCCGTTTTTTTTTAAGATCAAGTGGGCCATAGTAAGTCTATGGCGAACTTGATCTTAGAAATCGGACAGGCTATACTAGGAAAACTAATCCGCCTTTTTTGTCAGTCGCGTTATTCGATTGCCTTGCATAAAAGTAATTATGCATGTTGCATTTCACTGCCTACGTTGAATGATTTCTCAAGTTTATACCTATCTTCGTTTCCCGGTATTTTAGAAAGTGAACTTTATGAAGTACAATTTAAAAATGTTTTTACAATATTACTAGTGGGCTAATTGTGGGCTTGAGCTTTCATAAATAAAGTTTAAATGGTAGTTATCCTTGTAGGTAAATTGGGTCTATCTTATTTTAAATCATACATAATTGTAAATATTTTAATTGGATGAAAGATTTTGACGTTGTTGATGATGAAATTCTGTTCCAAAGATATAGCTAAACAAATATTGTGCCAGCGATTAAATTCTGATATGGCTCCAAAAGTCATTTCCCCCCGCCGGCCGGGGACTTTTGATATGTTCACCTCCTAACTAGTCCAAACAAAGGTACGGAGTCTAAAATTGTGTTCCTAACATTTCCCTCTATAACAAAGTGCGAATGTATTCCAATTAATTAATTCATTCATTTATACATAATTCTCTTCTATTTAAAAAAAATATATATATATATTTGTTAAATTTTATTTATTAATAGTTTAAGTCTAAATGTCCTATGTACCTATATTGTATGTCCTAAGATACTGGAGCAAGCTGTGGTTACCTATAATTGGACAAACGTCTACCTTTAATGTTATGTAAGTTACTGATTCTTTTTTCTTGATGTATTGTCTGTTGGTGATCCTAAATAAATAAAAAAAAAAAAAAAATTTGGGCATTCGTTGCCTGACCTAAGGAATTACCTTCTTAATGAAAACAATGATAAAGTGCAGTGGTCTAGACCTATAAAGACTCAACCTTATAAAGAAAACCACGTTAGTGTAAAACAAAACCTAAGAATAAATTTAAAAGTGGAAAAATTACTGTCTTAGGTGAGACTTGAACTCACGGCCTCTGGATTCAAGTCTCACCCAAGACAGTAATTTTTCCACGTTTAAATTTATTCTAAGCTTAAAAAATTAAAACCTAAGAACACTTATAAATACCTTCATCACTGCCTCGTAGCAAATATGCATGTCCAAGGATGGGCCATGATGGTAAATCCCCTGGTAGTTTCCGCGACAGTTCAACAATTTTACGATTCTCCAGTTTGCTGTTCATTACCCACACTAAACAGGCCACTATCAATAGCAACCAAAACATTGTTAAATAAACACTACACCAACTTTCAAAAAGTCAGTTGAAAATCATTAGTTACACTATTTCATTAAGTCACACAATTTTTTTTCATGCAATTTTTAAATATTAATTTGTCTTCATATTTAGATAATAGCTTTGATTTCATGAACTGATACTTAAAGTATTTCTTTCGCTTAAAGTACACTTGTAAATCGAAATCTTATATTTAGGAAACAATATATTTATTTTACTTTTATAGACGGGTCTATCGCGAATTTATTTTTTTACCTTTATTTACCGACGTTATACATTTATTTTATTCACAAACAAACAAACATGTCATTTAATTACTGTGAAATCAAAATACTGCAGGTGCTGATACGGTATAATTTGAAAACGAAATCTTATTTTTTATGTTTTTTTTTTATAAACCTTTAGTATTGACCGTCGCACGCGCGCACTGGACTGCGCATAAATTTCACTTAACTCTGAACTCGTAACCATGCGTGTCATTGTCATAAGTTCACCGCTGGCACAAACAAATCCTTATTACTATGAACCAGTTACGAGTTACGAGGAAACGTGTGACTGTATAAGTATAAACTAAAGAAAGATGACATAATAGCTACGGCTGCTTAAAAATGACAATAGTGCAGTACCCACTCAGCCTGAGTGTTTTTGAACTTATGAATCCGGGAAAATTAGCAGTGGTGCTTAGATCATTTTCCCGGATTCATAAGTTCAAAAGTGTGGCCACCCTACTCGCCTGATCTAAATCCAATGGATTAAAGTTTGTGGTCAATCTTAGAGACAAGGGCCTGTGCTACTAAACCCAAAAGTGTAAACGCTCTAAAAGCATCACTTACCAAATAATGGGACAAAATATCCTTGGAGGAGCTGCGGCATTTCGTTGAAAATTTTAACAAACGTTTGCGCTTGTGTATCAAAGCGAAAGGAGGCTTGAAGACAATTAATTTTTGTTGCATAAAAAGACTGTAGCTTTAATTTTTAACTTACTTTGTACTAGTTACATAAGTACTTAATAAAATAATTAGAAAACCGTTGTAACCGTATTTTTGGGCCATCCTGTATAAGATGCATTATTGCTTTATTATAATTAATTATTTATTTCTAGCACACTAATTGTTTGAATGATCTCTTATATATTATAAACACTACCGCGTGTATTACTGGCCAGAAGAATTATTTAATGGAACTATAATTAAAAGATAAGATGTAATTATAATACACAAGAAACAACATGCATTAAGTAAAATCTAAATAATATTATGTGACTTTGGAATATTGAAACAGGTACTTTAAGATAAATACATAGACAGTTATTAGTGTTATTACCGTAACAAGTCGTTTATGTTATATAATTAGTCGTGCTGTAATTATATCATTATTTTTAGGGTCCAATAGGGTTTAACAAAATTATTTAATTTAAATTGTATTTTGGAAGCTATACTAATCACAATATTTTCTAGTAGGCAGTAGGTAAGGATATGGATTAAGCAATTGATTTGCAAAAAAACTAAACAGTGTACAATGTCTCTTGTAGTTTGTACTCGTAGTATACTAAGAATGTATAAAAATGTCATTTACCTACTTCTCTTTTTCGCCTACTACTGGTAAATTAATCTATTAAATCTCAGACGGAGATGACAGTTTTGACGTACAGTGCGTGTTGAATTTATAGTTTCAAATATTTCGATTCGAATATAGCATAAAAATAATGTGTTAAAGTGTGTTCAAACTGGTTTAATGATTTAAACTCACTCAAAAAATATATTAGGTACCTATATATGCAAAAAAAAATCTGTTTAAAAAATAACAAAATCTTTTAAAGCTGGATTAGAACCACATTATTTATTATACATTGTAATTATAATGGAATTTGCAAATTCCATACAAATTGCGGAACACTCGCAAATCAACATGTTCATTTAAACTTAAACTATAGGTACGAATATATAAGTGTTATATATAATAATATAACGTGTCAACGTCTAACGTGTTATCTAATTGGTCTTCCGGTAACACTGCGTTTACCTGCCTCCATTCGAGTAACATACCTACTCATAATCTATAGTAGAGGTAATAATAATAATTCAACCTATATAAGTACGTCCCCCTGCTGCGCACAGTGGGCACTGGCCCCCTCTAATACTTACTTATTCTCATACTTACAAAGTTATTTCTGACACAAGCACCTACCTATAGATGGTGACAGCTTTGATCCGTTGACTCCGTGACTTCTCAATTAATTTTTAAATAATTGTCTAGGGCAGAAATGATGACATCATAACATGTGATCAGGAAACCTTTTTTTATTACAAGGCTATACATTTTTTTTTCAAAATTAAAACATAAATATGGGTTGGGGAAATAAAACCAATTACAAATGTATGTTAAAAATATATTGCAAATAAAAATTATCAGGCACTGTTATAAAATGAGACTAGGACGTTAAAACTTATGATTTTAAATTTTTGCTTCTACTGGCTCTATTTCTCCTAGTATTAAAAATTCATAGTAAGAAAACTAATACCAGACGTCAGTAGATACTTGTTACTTTAAATTTCACTAGCAACCCGCCCCGGCCTCGCACGGGTTAACAAATAAACCTAAACCTTCCTCAAGCATCACTCTATTGATAGGTGAAAACCGCATGAAAATCCGTAAACACACAAAAAGACACAGACAGATCGCTCAGATTATCTCTTTTCAGAACCAACGTGATAAATTTACTAATGTATATAAATAAGCTCATTTATGACACCATATAATTCTATACTTAATAATTCTAAATTTAACTAGCCTACCGACGCAGTCTGTCTGTGGACCCACAATTAATGTAATAAAGTTTACAACGAAATTTGTACTTAATCTACTTTTGAATTGTTTCTAAATCTCATAGATCTTACAAGCATAAACTTTTTCAAAGTATTAAAATTCATTAAAGCTAAAGTAGCTCTGCTTGGGAGCATGATGCTGTCATGAATTCCATGCACATTGTAAGTACCATAGTACAGCACCAGATCAATCATCCAATGTTTCTAGAATTGGTCGGTGATCTGACTTCTAACTGTATCTGAAACATGTCCACTGCTTTCATCATGACGTCATATTTCACCCTGATGGGTTCGTCTAGGCTCTTTATGTCAGCCTCAGCTGGTGGTAGAACACGGTACTCTTTCAGGACCGTTGCTAACACTGTCTTCAGGGACATCATGGCGTATTGATACCCTGAAAAAGATGAATTTCGTCTATGAACTTTGGGTATTTAGTCTTGCACTAAAAAAAGTTATGTAACTTCCATTAAATAATTTAGAAAAGGAGGAATCTTTAATAAGAGCAGGTTATAACAAAGAAACTTCTAGTTTGAATGAGTTACGTCCCGATTCGAACTTTAAGATACATCAAATATTACGACGATATACGATATGTCAGTGTGAAGAGTGACGTTTCTTTAAACAAAAATCTGACTTTTGACACTGATATACCTAATCCATATTGTATCTAGTCGTATAATACTTGACGTATCTTACAGTTCGAACCTGGCGTTAGTGTCTATTATACCTTTCTTTTAAGTGCTTTCCCCATTTTTGATCGAGAAATTTTGGGTCCGTTGTTCTTCCCAAATTTTATGTAAGTAAGTGATTTATCCCACAAAGTTCCCAAAATAGTATCCTATTGCAACTTCCAAAATGCGTTATCCGATGTTTCATTTGCCAAATGCCTAAAATCTGACGGTTTTGAAAAAAACACGTTCGGTCAAATTAAAATTTGGCAAATGAAACGGCGGATAAAATTTTCTTCGTGGTTGCGTTAAACCTTCCAAAATGAAGTTCGTAGTGGACCTCGATATTTAACTGAATAATGTTTATTCCTACTGACCAAGGCAGTTCCTCAGGCCAAAGCTGAACGGCACAAACTGCGCGGGGTGCTTGAGCGGCTCTAGAAAGCGCTCCGGCCTGAATGAGTCTGCATCTGGGCCCCAATAGCGAGGGTTGCGGTGCGTCGCCCAGATGTGCATGACAATGCCCGTACCCGCGGGTACTGTCACTCCAGATGCTGAAATAGTAACGTTGTTTTATGAAACGCATGTTTATAAACTGTCCTAGCCTTACAAATATCAATTGACTTATTCAGATGGAAATCTTGTGAAACGAGTTCAAGAAAATGAGGAGATTCTCAATTCGTTGGAGCCTTTTTTTGTGCATTTGTTAAGGTATAATTGATTCTTTGTAATTTTCGTGATGTTTTATGAGTTATTTAGGTTGTAACAAGATGCATGAGAATCAAATTTTTCAAAATAGTACAAGCTGACAAGTATCGGAAATTAGGATACAATAAAAACACTAAAGAAATACCATTTTCTTGGATACTAACGTAGCTTAGTGTCACTGGTAACGCTCCGGACAATTATTGGCACTGGTGGATAAAGCCTCAACGTTTCTTTTATCACAGCTTCTAGGTACTTGAGGTTTGGGAGATCTGAGGCTGTTACAGCTTTATCTGAGCAGTACAATACGTCGTTCAATCTGTGGACATATTGATTATTAATATGAGGAGATTTCCTGTCTTCTGTGTTGGAGATATAGTAGCTCTAAATTTATTTGATGTCGTTGCTAAGAGCAACCAATATGTGTGTTGGGGATAGACTGGGAAGAATTGACCCAAAGTATTCAAGACTAAGACGAAAATTACATCGAGCTCTACAGTCCAACACCTACAGGTTGAAAGAAAAATGGATAGGTAAATGCTCAAAATATTTAAAACCTTTCATATTAAAAAAATCCAAAAAAAAAATCAAAAGCAATCTAATCCGTCTAATTTTGCGAGCATATGTATCCAAATGCGCTATACTCAATAGCTAGTACAAATCCAGTCGCCGTGGCCTAAACCTACTATTGTTACTTTAAACTAATTGTTATTATTTTGGCTTGGCTTCTTACTCTTCAAACACCTTCTCCTGAACTTCAGGGTTCCGTGCCAGCATAACGAGCGCGAACGATGCGGCGACAGCCGATGTGTCGGTGCCAGCTGCACTCATCACCAAGGCCTCTTCGCGCAGTTCCAAATCAGTGAAACCTTTGACTTTGAGGGATGTTTCTAGAAGCATTTCTAGTAGAGACTGGAAACCGAGGGAGGAATCTGTAAATGATGATTGCGATGACCTTGAAATTTTAGAATGGTGTGGGTTATGGTCAAAAAATATTCGTCTATCTTGCAATTTACATGCTTCATGTTTATCAATTTGCGTAGAATAAAGATGTTCCGGCTTTAGCGATTTCAAAAATCATATTTCAAGAACCTATTTAATATTTATACATACCACATGATTTAATAGTCTGCGATTTTTTTAAATCCGGCTCGAGAACCCGTCCAACGGGTTTTGCAACAATTGGCACATAGTGCGCCTCTCGCCGGGTTGCAATCTCAAACTCAAAGTTTGATAATGATGATGGAGATGTTGGTTCTAGGATATCAAGCTAACATGGTCAATGATCACTCATTATAAATACTATTAAAAACGGGGCATTTAGCGTGTATATGTCTTTTTGAGTTCGCGTTTTTAATAGAAGTTATAGTAGGTTTTGCGAAAGGAACGGCTTAACCGTAAAAAACCGGCCCTGTGTGAGTAGTCGTACCCGCGCCCCAAGGTGAATGGTAATTTTTCGCCTAAATTATTAACTAACTTTTACATTATCTACCTTAAAGATACAAGAATAATATCTTAAACCTATTTGAGATTCTTTCAAGCCCTTTCATTTGAGTTATCAAATTATATAGGTTTGCAAATCTTTATTAAAAAAAATCTAATTTACTCCCCAAAAATGGTTCATATTTAATTTATTTTAATCGAAATATAACTAGCCTCGACAATAATTTACTATCAATGATGATACTGATTTTAATTAAATGAAATTAAATAAATTAAATATTTAGGCCGCGGATTGGACAGGGACACAAGCGCCGCCCGCGCCGCTTTTGTGCGTCCAGTTCGGCCTTAGGGTAGGTCAGTTGTACCACACCGTCTGTCACCGTTCACTAAATCTTATTGGGAACTTTGATAGTTAACTGCTGAGTGACCGTGGCCAGTCCAGCTGGTGCAACCGGGCGTAACAGACAACTATTTTTCTTTTAGTTTTCCATCATTCATATTATCTTTAATTACCTGGCTTAGGCGCAAAGCCAACCTGCTCGCGCTGCTTATCTTCCATTTCCTGCCTTTTCAGTTTGACAACCTAGAAAAAAAAACATGAAGTAGTTTCTATTTAACCGTAACAAGAAGGCACGCACGAAAGAGACGCACGGAATGCTTTACGAAAAAATAACTCTTAGGCACAGATGGTCTCACCAAGAACGAGAGCGAGAAGCGATTAGAGATAGAAACTAGAAACGAGTTAGCGAGCAGCGAGCAGCAAGTGTAGTTCTGATAGTTTTGTCGCTCGGCTATAAAGCGAGTGTTAGGATGCGATGGGCGATTACTCGCCCTATTATGAGAGTTTGACGTTTTAAATCGCCGTATTTAAGGTTAATAAGGTCTACTGTCCTTAAAACTTTGTATGAAATTACAGCAAGCAATTAGCAAATATCAGCCTTCGAGAATTAATTAAGTACCTTGCTATGGTAACCTTAGTCACAGAATAAAAGTACAGTGGGACCTCGATAGGACGAATCTCAAGGGAAACACCAAAAACTTCGTGTTAACGAGGTTTCGTCTTATAGAGGACATCGACTTAGAGAGGTTCTTGTTAAAGATTTTTTCGAGTTGTAGAGCTCAAACTTATTTTTCCAGTTATAGAGGTAAAAAATGTACTGAATATTCGTGAAGGGAATCGCTGGGTACCTAATTCGTGTTAGTTAGGTTAAATATTACGAGTTTTTGAGGTTTTTGGCTTTGAAGGGAAGGGAATGCCGTATTTTTCATGTTAGGTGCGTAGAGGTTGACGCAACTAGGAAACAAAAAACTTTTGTCTCTCTCAAATCCACGCTGTACTGTAGAATGATCGCTAGTTGCATGGTCTCTCCGACCGCCAAGCGAGCATCGAGCGTTTTTATCGTTGATAGCTTTTATCGCTGCGAGTAAAGAGTGTACAGAGAGTCCTCGCCGGCAGTGTGAACAGCCAGCGATCAACTATTAATATACCTCTCTCTTTTACCGACACGGAATCTCTATCTTTTGTTTGTTTCTTGAGCGAGAAAATAGTCGATAGCTTATCGCTTACTCGCCCTTGGTGGGACTAGTGCCTAAGATATCATTGTGTTTTTATCACCATAAAATATAAAGAAGAACACAGTTCTTAATTGTTTCACAACAACGGGGCTAAGCTTGAAAATCCTTCTATTAAGCATTAAAAGTAAAATTAAATACTGTAGGAAGAAAGAGAGTATAGGCAGGTGTTATGCCCGGGGACCGAAGTCCTCTGAGAGGTACTCAGAAGGAGTATAGGTATACATAGTAAGTGACAATTGAAACTCCGTAAGCGCGATGTAGGTTTCTACCAAATTGCGTTCTAGCTCCCTAACGCCATCTGTTAGAATCTAGTGGTACAACGTCGGCAGTGACAGTTAGAGGAGACGCCATAATACCTTGTCAACAAATTGGTACATAGCACGTCTGCAATTGTCCGCCTTTTTGTACTGGGGAAGTAGCCGATAGATCCAGTCCGGGTGCAACCAGGGCTGCAGCATGCGCCACGTCATTTGCTCTACAACTTCTTCGAAGGGTTCAATGAACTGTTTGTCCTCATCAGCGTTAGTATGCACGCCTAGTGTGGTTTCTGTAATAATGCATTAAAAAACGGTTTGACGTTTTTTTGTCATAGTCGTTTTTACAGTAGTTGAAAAAAAATTATCCTGGTTAGGTACACAATGTTTTTATAGCCTGTTGTAAGGATTATGTCAAACCTTTAGGTCGGAGGCTATATAGGCCTATACATACTTCCAATGTAACTATGATGACTTCTCCTTAGTCAAGGTCAAAAGAGTGTTTAATTAGTAACTAGATACATATGAAGAGATCAGCAAATGACTGACTAAAACGAGTACCTACTTAAAGAATTTAGCGATCGTAAACATTGTATAAATATTTTTTTTAGTCTCTTCTTCTTAGACTATTTGACCTCATAAAGTACATTTGGGATGTCGAGGTTATACCATAAGACTGGAAGGATGCGACTATCACCAAGCTCTATAAAGGAAAGGGGGACCTCTCAGATTGTGGCTCATACAGAGGCATTGCCTTGCTTTCTGTGGCAGGCAAAATACTTGCCCATATCATTAATAAGCGGCTTAACACACTTGCCGAAAGCTTCCTTCCCGAATCTCAGTGTGGATTCCGAGCAAATAGAGGTACGGTTGATGCTATTTTCGTAGTCAAACAAATGCAGGAAAAAAGTTTTGAGCAACACCGTGACCTCTATTTATGTTTTGTGGACCTCGAAAAGGCCTTTGACCGTGTGCCTAGAACGGCTTTGTGGACAGTGTTAGAAAAGTGTGGTTGTTCTGTGAAGTTTACCAACTTAGTGCGCCAATTTCATGAGGGTATGACTGCTCGCGTTCGTCATGAAAGCGCCTTCACAGAGCAATTTCCAGTCACAAGTGGCGTTAAACAAGGTTGTGTCATGGCCCCGTCCCTATTTGCCATTTACTTCTCAGCGGTGTTGAATGATGCACTTCAGAAATGCAACAACCAGATATCGGTGAACTTTCGCACGGACAAGAGTGTTTTTGACCTATCACGCCTCAGGGCTAAACGTAAACTACAGTGTGCCTCGGTTACAGAAATCCTGTACGCTGACGACGTCTGTCTTATGGCTGATAGCATGGAGGCCCTACAGAGCTATTTGGACAATTTGGATGAATCTTGTAGCAAGTTTGGCCTAGTAATCAGTGCATCTAAAACTCAGATTGTTAAACAACCTGCTAAAGGGAAATCTGTGAGCGATGCATCTGTTTATTTAAGGGGCAATGCACTAGACGAAGTGGGTACATTCAGATACCTAGGGAGTCTTTTGCGGAGTGACAATCGTCTAGAGTCCGAAGTTTCCTCTAGGGTTGCCAAAGCTGCTGCGGCCTTTGGTGGATTGAACCAACGAGTTTGGAAATCGCACGATCTTAGCCTTCACACAAAGCTCGCCGTTTATAGAGCAATTATTCTGCCTTTGCTGCTCTATGCCTCGGAGACATGGTGTCTGTACAAAGGGGACATAAAACGTCTGGACACATTTCATCTACGATGTCTCCGAGCAATATTACGGGTGAGGTGGCAGGATTGTGTTCCAAACTCGGAGGTTTTACGTCGAACGGGTATACCAGGTATGGAGTGTCTGCTCATGAAAGGCCAATTGCGTTGGTGTGGGCACCTTGTGCGTATGGCCCCATCGAGACTGCCTAAAGCAGTGTTTTACTCTGAGCTAGCCTCAGGTAAACGCAAGGCTGGCGGGCAGTACCTGCGCTACAAGGATGTCGTAAAACGCCACCTGTCAGCCACCGGCATATCATGCGAGACGTGGGAGGAGCTTGCAACACGGAGATCGGACTGGCGAACTGCTATCAATACGGGTCTTGATAACTTTGAACGCACTCGGCTTGAAGATCTTGACGCCAAACGCCAGCTCCGAAAAACTCGGCCCAAGCCCTCCTACAACTACACATACAACTCATCTGGACAGCTCTACTGTGTTTTGTGCTGCCGGACTTTCAAATTTGGATTTGCAAGTCACGCTCGCGCCCATGCTCGTAATAGTTAAGTAAACCCCTTTTAATAAAAGTAATACTCATAATAAATAAATAAAAACTTGTCAGGATGTCGCCGTCGACGGATACGTCTGGGAGGATATCATCATAAATATTTTATTGATTAACACTATTTGAATCTATTTTACTAGGTCCAACCACTAGGTCCTTTCAATGGCTCACTTTTTTCAATCGTTGTTTACATGCCTTCAAACCTTCAAGAAAAGAGCGTTCTCCCATCTTAAGAGCCACCCCATACTAGCGTCTTTTGAGCGTCGGCGTCTAGTCAGCGCTATGGAAAATGGCATCGCTGCGCAGTTGCGTCAACGTTGCATCGAGCAGTAGCCGTAGAATTGACTAGACGCCAACGCTCGGGAGACGCTAGTGTGGGACGGCTCTAAAGGCCGGTACTGCACCTGCACGCAAAATAATTTAAATAAAACGTTACGTACCACAAACAGAGTGAAAGGTGTAGCTAGTCAGGAACTTCCAAACGGGAAACGTCCCCTTTCCAGCCAATGGTCTCAGTTTGTTCACCATCAGAGCGCTCTGATTGGCGAACACGTCCACAAAACGATTCAATTTCTTGATGTTGAAGGTTGGAGCCAAGATCTTGCGGCGGGGCCGCCAAATGGAAACTGCATGGGTAGATGAGAAAATGTAGTCGCTGTACATACTTATAGTATTTAGGTGAATTAAAATTTTCTTGTTGTTATTTTGTCTCGTCAGGCTGTATATTTATGTGGCGGCCAGATAATTTTGATAATTTTGTGAATTGCCATTTTAGATTTGGTCACTTCGTGATATGGTTAGGTTAGGTTCGACCTTTTCAGAATGTGGCTGACCAATAATTTCATGAAATGATTGCCATATCATGAAATGATAAATCCTAAGATCTGGCCACTACATACCTATACAAAAAGAAACACTAGTTGTTACATACATTACACAAGTGATGCAACAAATACCTACTAGTTTTACGAATACTTTTGAATTAATTTTGAACTAACAAATACGAATAGTGGCTATGATTAAGGTGCAAACTTAAGTTTGCAGTTGCCTTCAGAAATTCTTAAAACCGACACTTATCCCTGACAAAAAAACAGATGAATCTCGTAATGTCGTTTTTAAGAATTTATTTATAGGTTTTCATGGGTTGACAAAGTAACCTTGTACTTTGTAGTGTCAAAGTACCCAGACCCTAAGGCAATGGTGTGTAAAAAAAAAATTTAGACAATATTAGGCCTACTCTACTTCAATGTAAAATTTACTGTATCTACTAATTATTGTACGTATTTTCTCGTTAAACAAACCTGGTGCATAAATGCTTCCATTACCGACAAGGAATTGTAAGATCTCCATTGAACTGTCTTTTTCTAGATGCGATTTTAGCATCAGTTCTGCTACTACAGGATCGGCCACAACTGAAATATAAAGAACATGAAGATGGATGAATATTGATACTAAATGTGAATACGTCAAAAAAATATTGTATCTACCATAATTATCTCTTTTTTTATCTCGAATTGCCCTAGATTTTTACGACGCATTTCAAAGATGCAGATCAGAAAAATTAATAAACAAACTATGCGATTGCAATTGTATTTTCTTCAGTGTGGTGTGTTTACTTGCTTTAAAATTTTAGGTTACAATGCTTTAGTTAGATCTATTTTAATCTCCTGAGACCACCCATAAAAAAAATTTTACATATTCCACAATCTATAGGTAGGTACTGAACTTTTTAAAGAGTAAGTATAATATTTTTCAAACTCGAAGGGTAGGTGACAGATGTCTCCATATAATTTATAACCTAAAAGCGCCAAATCTCGCAAAATTGCGTTGAAATGACAGCTGTCATCCTACCCATCGAGTTCGAAAATTCAAAAACAAAACATCTGCTCTTGGGTCTCAGGAGGATAATGGAAAAATCTTTGAATAAAGTAACCAGTCTACTTACTAAGGAACAGTTTATGGGCCATCCAGTAGGTTGCAAGGCCGTCGCGTTTCACTGCTATCCTTCCCACGCTTTGAAGGACTTTCATATTGTCTGCAAATTAACGTGTCAGTACAGTCAGCAACAAAACTAGCGTATGAGTAGAAAAGTATATGCGACCCTCGAATATTAAAAAATATATAAATGTATGTATGTTTTTCGCCCTTCTTTTCGTCATACTAAATGTATGGGAGGGTTTGAAGTTAATGTTTAGGATATTTCGGCTTTTATTTAAACTAGTAGTTCGCCCCGAACTGAGAACTCGCGGTTTGCCAAAAAGATCAATTGAATGCAGTGCTACTTAGTCTTAGAGATGGGCATTTCGTAATTGATTCCTAATTCCACGATTACTTGAAATTACTTTGCAATCTGATTACCGATTCCCAGATTACTGTAATATAATCTAACAATATAAATGTAATCTAACAATACCGAATTACTAAGTACAATTCCATTTGAGGAATCAGGAATATTTTTTTCAAATATTACAATACTAGTAATTGGAATCAATGTCGATTCCTCATTACAGAAGTGCATTACTTGATTCCTTTCAGATTACATTTCGTACTACTACTACTATCAAAAGTACATTTCGATAGTAGATATAGATGTTGTTGACTTACTAGGATGCATCTATACCTTATTTGAAACAGGTGTGCAGATTTCGAAAACGATGACGATGACCTATAAAACGATATGCATGACGAATCGTATGACATACAGCATGGCCGCCATTTAGGATTCCAAAATGGTCATCATTTTCGAAATCTGCGCCCCCTAAAACCTATAAAACGACATCAATGACGAATTTTATGACATTATGCGTGGCCGCCATCTTGGACTCCAAAATGGTCATCATTTTCGAAATCTGTGCCTCCCAAAACCTATAAGCCGACATCCATGACGACTTTTATGACATACTGCATGGCCGCCATTTTGGATTCCAAAATGGTCATCATTTTCGAAATCGGTGTCCCCTAAAACCTATAAGCCGACATCCATGATGATTTTTATGACCTAGTGCATGGCCGCCATCTTGGATTCCAAAATAGTCATCGTTTTCGAAATCGGCTCCCCCTCAATCCTATAAAACGACATCCATGACGACTTTTATGACATTATGCGTGGCTGCCATCTTGGATACCAAAATGGTCGTCATTTTCGAAATCTGCGCCCCTAAAACCTATAAAACGACATCCAGGACGACTTTTATGACATACTGCATGGCCGCTATTTTGGATTCCAAAATGGTCATCATTTTCGAAATCTACGCCCCCTAAAACCTATAAAACGACATCTATGACGACTTTTATGACATTATGCGTGGCTGCCATCTTGGATACCAAAATGGTCGTCATTTTCGAAATCTGCGCCCCTAAAACCTATAAAACGACATCCAGGACGACTTTTATGACATACTGCATGGCCGCTATTTTGGATTCCAAAATGGTAATCATTTTCGAAATCTGCACCCCTTAAAACCTATAAAACGACATCCAGGACGACTTTTATGACATACTGCATGGCCGCTATTTTGGATTCCAAAATGGTCATCATTTTCGAAATCTGCACCCCTTAACACCTATAAAACGACATCCATGACGACTTTAATGACATACTGCATGGCCGCCATTTTGGATTCCAAAATGGTCATCATTTTCGAAATCGGGGCCCCCTAAAATCTATAAAACGACATCCATGACGACTTTTATGACATAGTGCATGGCCGCCATCATGGATTCCAAAATTTTCATCATTAAAAAAAATCTTCATATAAAAAATAGTAATTCATACAATCGCGATACAATAGAGAGCTTTTCAGTCGAGCACCGTGTTCAGGCAATGAAGCTTGCTGAGTTTGCCCAAGTAGGCACGAGACTGAAAAGCTTGACTACATCACTATTGTATACAATACTTTTTCTACAATTCAACAAAAATAGTACTTTAAAGTCTTTAAACTAGTAGAATCATACAAACAAACCAAACCAAAAGTATACAGCTAAGATACGCGAGTATATAGCCGCGATACCTTCATACTGGTACGCGCCCCGGCCGCCGCGCCCCGCGCCCCACGGCGGGTTGGTCAACGACACCTTCTCGTAACTCATGCGGCCCTGGTACTTGCTCCTTGCTAAATTCAATTATTAAACAGTTTTTTTCTCGATTTTAGCCACCGTAGCCTATGGAGACTAACAAGTAACGCTAAGCGGTTTTCGTAGTCTATGGATGTTTGTATATTAAGGGTGTCACATGCGCGTTTCTGACTTATGAAGCAATTGTTCCTACAATACAACCTAAAATAATAAATGTGTAAACCGAGCACTTTCATTTGATACCAAACTCGACCATACTTTCTTGCAATTAAAATGACCAGAATAGCAAGACCCCTCACAAATAGCTTTTTAGCACTTTCAGCTCTTCTAGCTCAATAACCTCTTGTTCGAGCCAGCTCAAAATTTAATGACTAAAATATAATGACCTCAACTATACGTTCACCGAATTTCATTTAAATTAGAACATTTTTACTTAGGTTATCGAGTATCAAACTATCCTCTGATAGTTCAGCTTAAAAACATCGAAATGCCGGGACGTGCCCCTAGCCAGCCGTGTGTTCAAAGTCGAATGTAAGAACTTCACTTCGCTTCGCTCGCTCGGTCGAAAAAGTTATTAATGTAATTTTACTCATTGGATAACGCACTTTCGATATCAATTTGAAGTTTTCTGATATCTGTTATATTTACGGAATTATCGCCTGGCTACACTTAACGATTACACCCTGTATATCTTTAGTACACATTTGTTTCAAACAGAAGTATTTAATAACCGCTCTCACCTCAGTTTTCTCCATTTTTGCGTTATTGTTCCGCCTGCTCGTGAAAAAACAGCTGCAACACTCTGACAGATACATATTACATATAATATGTATTTTTTAATTTTTCATTTTTTTATTTACTAAGGAGTCTTTATGGCCAGTAACGGCATACCTATTTATTTTAATCCGATTCAATAAGTATTCAGTTATCATTACTTTTGGGTCACCCCAGGTATATAGGCTAAATTATTATTATTATTTATAAAATGTATCTCGACAGTCAGCGTTCAAAAGTATCTGCAATGGTTAATTGTTCTTTATATAGAGTTTTGAACTATATACCTAACTAGCGACCCGCCTCTGCTTCGCACGGGTTAACAAATTATATACATACAAACCTTCCTCAAGAATCATTCTATCGATAGATGAAACCCGCATGGAAATCCGTTAGACACACAAACAGACAGACGCGGCGGGGGACTTTGTTTTATAAGGTATAGTGATGGTTGAAATAACAGCAAATTTATAAGATTAAATAAGAGTTTTGAATTGCAGGTTATGGCTTATAAGCAAACATCGTATAAGTATGGCAATTTTGCTGCAGCATTGTTGCGATATCGGGATTTGTATGTATGTAGAGTTAATTATTAATGAGTTAATGACAGTTAAGGCGCTGGTGGTATCATTTGATATGCGCCAGTCGCTTTTCGGTGAAGGAAAACATCTTGAGGAAACCGGACTAATCCCAATAAGGCCTAGTTTCCCTTCTGGGTTGGAAGATGAGATGGCATTCGCTTTCGTAAAAACTTAGTGCCTACGTCCAGGGCCGGATTAAGCATGTCGGGGCCCCTAGGCAGTGCGAGGCTCGGGCCCCCTACAGTCAATTCTGCACACAGCATATTCAGTACAGGGAAATAAGTTTGCGTTTTTAATTTCAATCTTCAGGCGTCGGACGAGCCGATCCAAATAGAACGATGTCTTTTTCGCTCTTATTGCGTGGACGTAAAGCTTTATTCTATCGGTTTTTGCCGATTCCGCGTCGCGTCAAGTGTGGGGAGAGCCTCTAGGCTTAAGGCCAATTCCCAGTGGAATACCAAAGGTGTGAGCTTCAGCGTCACTTTCCTATCTACCTCTAATGGCAAATTTTAAGCGAGGCTAAAAGCTAAGCTCAACTGGTGCCGTAAAATTGTTTTTTTCAATAAGTTAATATTTTGCGAGCCTGAACAGCGATTGTCCGACCATACGACCAAACGCCGAGCCACATGATTAGAATCAACCTAATAATAAAGAATTTTCATATGTTTAAATTACTAGAGTTAGACCAAGATAAGCCTGCAACAATTTTGATAGCACTCGCAGTGCAAGTGTTATTTTAAACGTTAAAACTTCTATGAAATGATGACGTATAAATAACACTTGCACTGCGTATGCTATCAAAATCATTGCAGACTTTTCTTGGTCTAACTCTACTCATTCACCAGTCAAGCTAACATGTAGATACAGGGTCAACTAAAGAACCAAAATATAAACGCGAGCGCAGCGAGCACGAAATTTTTTGTTAACCCTTCAGTTAGCGAGTTAGAGAAGGATAGCATACCATAAGAAATACAAAAACACTTGGTATAAAATTTGTTGGTGAGGACCATTGATTCGGGAGCGACCGCCTAGTCCGAGGTCAGTCTCGTTTATTAAGAGGTTGTTTTGTAAAAGAAATTGTATCTTAGGTCCCTTTTATTGATTTAATCTTAAAGATAAAAGTCTTCATTTTTAACAAGGAAGCTGGAAAACTGTCATTCTTCCGGAGTATGATTAGGTCTGGCCAAATGTATAAACATTAGAATAATTTAATTGCTATATTCAAATAGCCTATATAACTCTGATTCTAACAATATGTGATTTAATATACTTTCAAACATAAAAAAGCTTAAATCGACGATTTTGTAAAATTTTCTTAATCTGCGCTGACCACCCACCGGGGCCCCGCCACTTGACTACTTTTCGCGTTTTCGCTGGCGCCACTTGAAGGGTTAACAAAAAGGGCCGGGTATCGATCTTCATTTGGGCCTAAAAGTCCGAAGTGCCCCAGTGAGGCGAGCTTTCATGCGAAGTCAAAGCCGTGCTTCATCAGGCTTCAGGATAAATAGTTGAGCACAGACACGAACCAGCAATTCTCATTGTATTAAAAAACGAGACCGCAGGCCGAGCTTGGCGCTACGAGGCCAAAGGCTAAGCTGAAGTAGAGGAGATGTGGAACACAAATCAATGGTAAATTGAGGTAAAAAATGAGGCTGAAGGTCGAGCATTCCTATGAAAAACTGGGGACAGTTTTGTCTACTTTCTTTTTCTTTGTTTTAATCAATAGTCCTCGTGATTCAGAGTCGAAATAACCCAAAAGTTATTGGTTGTTCGAAAAAAAGTGAACCTTTTTTCCCGAAAACCCCTATTATTACAACTTTACAACAGGTACGCACAATACGCCCCGTAAACTGTAACGTATTGCTTCAATTTGATTACAGTAGGTATTTCATTAATTTAAATGGGTCGATAAAAACAATAACAAAGCATATAAATTTTTATAATAATAAAAAAATTACGCATGAATTTTGACCCTATGGAACAAAATATTATTTGGTGCGCGCTGAGCCGCCGGGGCCCCCTGGCCGAGGCGGGGCCCCTAGGCAGTTGCCTACTTTGACTTAGGGTTAATCCGGCCCTGCCTACGTCAAATCACGGGATTAGTTGCCAAGCGGACCCCAGGCTCACATGAGCCGTGGCAAAATGCCGGGATAACGCGAGGAAGAAGAGTTAATAACATACATAAAATAAATCTGATTTTGATTTTTTATGAACTTTTGATTTTCGTCATAGAAATTGTTTTTTTTTTTGCAATTCGTTTACGTCTTTACATTGCACTACCTCATTAGGTATGTACCTACTATTTACTAAAACAGCAAAAAAGTTTAATATTTAACGTAAAACATATTTGCGGTCTCAAAAAAATTTATTTATTTTATTGTTAATGGGAAGTAAATGTAAATTTTAGGTTGATCTTTTACCTTCGAGTGACGTCAAACAGACAAAGATGACCTTGTAGAGTAAATATTTGCTAGAAAAATCAGCCTGTGAGTTAGAAAGTCAACTCCAAACTATTAAAAAAAAAACGATGAAAAAAAGGCTCTAAAGACGTAAGACTTAGGCTACAATACATATGACAGATGTTTAGGTATACAGTGTGGAAAGATAAGTCGGGCCCCGGAGGGAAACTACCTTAAATCCTTAAGCTGGCTCATTTTACTTAAAGGAGACATTCCTTTATTTTTACTAAAAATTCCAAAAAATAAACCTACGCTATTTTATTCTACTAGTCGATACAGTTAATGTTAATGATAACATTTCTCCAAGAAACATTAGATATTACACTCGTCTGTCATACAAAATATCCATAAAATCTAATATTTAGTACTCAAGATTTTTTTAGACAAGCCAAATTGAAGAAAAAAAAGAAAAATCTTTGAATGCAGTTTTGTTTCTTTTAAAAAATAAAGGAATGTCTCCTTTAAGTAAAATGAGCCAGCTTAGGGATTTAAGGTAGTTTCCCTCCAGGGCCCGACTTATCTTTCCACACTGTATATTTTAGGTTTTATACAAATTATTATAATAACTTGTTTATTTGTTTTACAAAAACATATGTGTTTAACCTTCTGTTATACCAACGTTACAGGCGAGTTAAAGACCGGTACCTCTAGTGTAAATTTCATTCTATAGAGTGACGTGACGTACGCGATTGCGTCCCATACAAAATGTGACTTAACGCAAACGCGTAGGTACAGTCACCTACAGTAATATGTTACTCTTCGAACGCCGCAAAAATTATGTGACACGCTCTTATAGCTCTACAAATAAGATCGTGTCAGATGTTTTTGCGGCCTTCGAAGAGTAAAATTTTATTGCAGGTGACTGTACAGTCACTACACTGGATTGGTGTCCCATTTAGGGTTCTTGCTAAATTAGAAATTCTATGGCGTAAGTATTGAACAACTAATTTAGCTAGGACCCTAAATGGCGCAACAGTCGCGAAGCGTGATGATACCAGTGAAAGGAAATGGTACGTCCATCCATCACAGTAGGAATTAGTGCAAATGACACTTACGTACGTATATCAGAAGACGTTCATTACCTTTGCGTCACACTATTGAATGAAATTTATTGTTTATTTTAGTATTTGTTTATTTATTTTGAGTGAAGTATAATGAAGTGTCCATGTTTGAAATTTGTAATAAATATAACGTATGGTTTGCAAACTCATTATTTGCTTATCTTGCAACTTTTAATTATTATCTTTTGATTTTAATTCTTTTTTTTTGTCAACCGGTCTGGCCTAGTGGTCCTGGTCCTGGGTTCGAATCCCGGTAAGAGCATTTATTTGTGTGATGAACACAGATATTTGTTCCTGAGTCATGGGTGTTTTTTATGTATTTAAGTATTTATAAATATTTAATATTTATATTATTATATATATCGTTGTCTAAGTACCCACAACACAAGCCTTATTGAGCTTACTGTGGGCTTAGTCAATTTGTGTACGTCCTATAATATTTATTTATTTATTCTGTCTACTTATACAAAAGGACGATTTGTTGTAGGGAGGTCACTGTATGCCACTTAATATCTAAATATGCCCTATACAGGGTTAAGGTCACTCACCTTGATTTAAAAAATAAAACTTTACAAAGAGAAATACCTATGTATTTGAAAAGATAAATAAATGGGTAAAGAAGAAAAATAAATAGGGAAAATATAAATAAATTATTTTAAACAAAAAATATATTTCTTAATGTACCTTCGTCGCTTCCGGCCAGGTAATGCGCATGACCAACCACGGGCAGGCGTAACAGTTCCCCTGGTAATTTCTTAGATAACTCTTCAAATTTCCTCATTTTCTGTTTGTAACGCACAAAATACATGCAGCCGATCAACACAATAAATAACCAAAACATGTTGATATCCTCAGTAATTTAAAAAAATAACTCAAACACTTATAAAAAGTTGAACACTTTTAAGTTTGCACTAACTTAAAAAAAAATCGCAAAATATAAATTGACTTGGTGCCGTTAGGCTCAATGTTGATATGAAACGGATTGTTTTTTTAAGCTGTATATATTACCAGTTACCTATTTGTTAATACAGTGGAACCTCGCTAACTCGAACCGCGATAACACGAAATAAAATGCTATTCCCTTCCTTTCATAGTCCGAAACCTCTATAACTCGAAATATTTAACCTTATTAAGGCGAAGTATAATTTTTCATTAATTTTGCCTCTGTAACTAGAAACCTCTTTTTAAAAACGAACAAAACCCTAAAAGACCTCTCTAAGTCGACACCTTTTATAAGACGAAAACTCGTTAACACGCACTTTTGGCATTTCCCTTGAAAT
Organism: Cydia splendana; assembly: GCF_910591565.1. Lineage (NCBI taxonomy): Eukaryota > Metazoa > Arthropoda > Insecta > Lepidoptera > Tortricidae > Cydia > Cydia splendana. The sequence continues at coordinate 5,835,729 of NC_085968.1, forward strand.
TCGTGCTATCGAGGTTTCACTGTAATAAAATGGCCTTTCGAACCGGTTAACTGTCTGCAAAAAAACAAAATCTTTGACCAATCATCCATATCTAGTAATTTTTGAAAGTAAAGTATGTGTTGTTCTTGTTTTTTTTATTCTAATAAAATTTGATTAATTAAATACTTTTTTTAGGTGTTTTTTTTAAATCGGTTTTGATATAAATAGTTATGATATTAAGTTTTATACTTACTTAATATTCTGACGTAAATTCGCACTATCCTCTGACTTTAATTTTACAGTAGAATAGCAACATTCTTATCTGACTACGCATTATCTTAAGGGGCCCACTGATTACCAGTTCGCCGGACGATATCAGCCTGTCAGTTAAATGCCAAATTTGTCAGCTCCGAACAACTGACAGGCTGATATAATCCAGCGAACTGGTAATCTGTGGACCCTTTATATTTTTGAAATAAATTCTTGCGAATTTCATTTTAACGCGAGTGGTAATGGTTTATGCTGGTATATTCACAACTATATAATTAGGAGTTCAAAATATTTAACCCTTAAACAGGTTGTGTATCTATAAGTACCACATAGCAAATGATTTTTTTTTGGCGAGCTGAGTAAATACAAGTACCGCAAAATGTCATTGCCGTAAAGTGGGTGATATCGGAACGTAATAAAATTACAGGTGTCAAAACAAATTTCTTTGACAATTTAGTTGTCAAGTTCAAATCGACAACAAATGGCAGTTTTTGTACGTTTCTCCCGCTGTATAAGTTCGCTACGCCGAAAAAAAGTACTGTAAGTATTTTGTTTTGTATTTTTATGGTAGATTATTACATAATGTATGTGTAGTAAGTCATAACTTACCTTAGTTATGGTTTTCTGATAAAATATTCGATCTAAAAGTTTGTGGTTCGTATGAACCCTCTGCCCGTCTGGGGCACGTTCGAGTGGTTTATAAGTGGCCTCTGCCCTGCAGGGAGTTTACATGACATTTAAGGGTAAGATTCATTACTATGAATGAACCCTCATAGTACAAAAGTAATATATTTTTCACCTCAGCAGCTCGAACAAGGGTACTTTGCTTCTTAAAAACAGTGAGCAAAATGCGATTTTGCTCACTGAGTCATTTTGTCTCACTCAGTGAGCAAAATCGCATTTTGCTCACTGATTGGGTCTCACTCAGTGAGCAAAATGCGATTTTGCTCACTGAGTGAGACAAAATGACATTCAAGTGACCTTTATAGTCATTTCAACATGCGGGGTCTAATACAAGTTCGATATACTTGGGTTCTATTATCTCTGTCCCTCTAGGTATGTTCTCACTGCTTAGGGTGAAAAATTTTGTGTACTACACGAGATCAAAGTTATTTACATCTCGTGCGCTTTTGAATCCCTTACTACGCTCAAGATTCTAAATTAGATTCACTCGCTACGCTCGTGAATCTATTATAGAATCTTTCGCTTGCACGGGACTCAAAATAAGCACTCGAAGAAATATCAAACTTTGATCTCTTGTTGTACAAATAACTATTCCTTTGGTTTTTAGGGTTCCGTACCCAAAGGGTAAAACGGGACCCTATTACTAAGACTTCGCTGTCCGTCCGTCCGTCCGTCCGTCCGTCTGTCACCAGGCTGTATCTCACGAACCGTGATAGCTAGACAGTTGAAATTTTCACAGATGATGTATTTCTGTTGCCGCTATAACAACAAATACTAAAAACAGAATAAAATAAAGATTTAAATGGGGCTCCCATACAACAAACGTGATTTTTGACCAAAGTTAAGCAACGTCGGGAGTGGTCAGTATTTGGATGGGTGACCGTTTTTTTTTTGCTTTTTTTTTTGTTTTTTTTTTGCATTATGGTACGGAACCCTTCGTGCGCGAGTCCGACTCGCACTTGCCCGGTTTTTAAATTAAATATTTATTCAACGGTCAATCTTACGAGCCATGACATCCATGCGAGCCAAGAGAGTGCTGGCAGTTAGTGCATTTTGTGAAGCAAGTGTAGATGTGATGTGCACATGACTTACCCTTAAAACTACTCTGTATGGCTAACAAGGCAGTGGCCATATAAGGACCATGTAGCACCATTGGTAACGAGCAGTGGGAATATAAAAACCACCGGGTTTTTTTTATTGAATTAGGGGTAGTAAAAAAAAATCAAGAAATTACTTTTCTTTTTACGCTATTACCTACCCGAATCAGTAATCAAAAGTAAAAAATCCGTCAGGCCTGTTTAAGGGTTAAAGCGTAATATTCCAAAAACTCTTCATATTATAAAGTGTCAAACGAAATGATAAAGTATTTAACAGCAACCAACCGACAAAGACCAATATCAACCTTCGAGCATTTTGAAAAGGTTCACGATGACGCGCCGCAGACGACAGTCGTATTAGCGTACAAAGGGTTAACCAGATTCCATCTGTTCCTAGGGTTATGAATGTGTGATCCCGTACACATTCGTCACTTTTCGACCAAGTTCCTAAAAACGCGTTTATGTATTTTTAGTGCACTTTCGTCAGCAGTGACGAATCTGTACTCAAGTTTAATTTCTGTATGTTTTTGACACTAGTGACCAAAACGAACTTACAATAAATTTGGGTACATTTTCGTGTGCAACAGACAGTCGTTTTATAAAGTGACGAATCTCGATAAATTCTTCGATAGTGTTAATATTCGCTGAAAATCCATTTGGGTTAAATAAATATATATAAATACATAGCTCTTAAGATCATCTACCGTTGTTGGTTGCTGACTTTCGTTTGATCTGCACTGGACGCGATAGCGAATGCGTCCCTTTGGAGTGGCCGGCGTTTGCCCATCGTGTAGAGGAGCCATTATATCAACGCACGCGCGTCGTAGGTATTCATGTATATTGTCAGTGTATATACAGTCATCAGTAAAAGTAGTTGAGCGGGTGGTGTGTTCATTATAATCATACATATAATGTTTCGTATAAAGGAATTATGAAACCAGTTTTCCTAGAATATTCAACTTGATTATTTACTTTTCTTCGAGTCGAATTTGTTGAAGTTAAAAAGGTTAGTATATTATATCAAGTGTAATAAAAGTACGTAATACGTACCTACATATTAACTAGGTACCTTTTAAGGGTTACGTAAGTAGTATACGTAGTCAATAGTCAATTTGGTCAGTAATAGTCAATATATAAATTTGGTGGGCAATGTTGCCTACCCGTTTTTGGCCATTTCCATACAAGACTCACCTAAGCATCTTACAAAGGCTAGGGTGGCCACTTTAGAGAAAACCTGTTACAATAGTTTAATGCCCTAAATTATGAGTTTTGCTGTATTGTTCAAGCGTTAAAGGGATAAAACATCTAAATAAGGGATAATAAGATCAATTAAATACAGTAGGTATATATTTATTAACTTACTTTAGTGTACAAACAATACAAACATAACCTTCTTTTACTTGCGATGTTGGGTAAATTAGTCAAAAGTGACAATACTAAAGGGGCCCACTGATTAACAATCCGCCGGACGGTATCGGCCTGTCAGTTAGAACAAAATTAGGCCGATACCGTCCGGCGGACTGTTAATCAGTGAGCCTCTTAAGCCGTTTTTGGTGGTGGGCAATGTTGGCATCCATAGTATGGCTGGACCAAGTGTGCAAATTAAGTATTTGTGTTTATTTTTCTTTGAACATTTCCTGTATTATGGAAAAAAAATCAATACAATAAAAAAAAATCAATACGCCGTAATCGCTCCACTAAGCGAGCTAATAATTTTAGGAGCTTATTTAGTCGCTACCAAGCTCCTAAAATAATGAATAAAAAATACAATAGTGAACGACAATAATAGTTTATATAGGCTTCAATCAATTTAATTTCCTGGCATCGGCATCTACCGTTGTTGGTTGCTGACTGTCGTTTGATCTGCACTGGACGCGACAGCCTGTATCATATCAACGCACGCGCATCGTAGGTACCTATTCGTGTATTTTCCATATCTCATGCTCTGAAAGTGGGTCGTTGTTGTTCTAAAAGGTGCGCAGAAAGTAATACGTTTATGCTCTAGCGCAGAAAAGTGGTGTACTCCTCTGCGTTCCTGTCCCACGAACAACTGGGTGGAAACAAAATGGAAAAATAATGTCTTTATTTCCTCGCCTGGAACAATTGGTAATTGTTTAATTTTACTAATCCCACGTTGATACTTTTTTTTTTATAAAAAATGATGTAAGTAAATTGTTAAAAACAAATTATTCTTGATTTCTTTGTTGAATTCTATTTACTCGATTTCATAAGGCGGGAACCAAAAGGAATACACCAAAAATATTTTTTTAAACCTTACACTTGCGTAAATGAGCAAAGGCAGAATCTTATACAGCCACAGTTAAACGTTTGTACGATATTAAATTGGTTATTAAAGTTATTTAGCACTATATTCATGAAAATAAAATAAAAAAAACAAGATAAAACTTTCTTATATTATTAATTAAATTGTTATTTAATATTTAAAATACTTTTATTATATTATTACGTGGTGCGGCGCACCAAGGTCGCGGTGCGGTCCGGTAGTCTGTTGCGGCTTTTAGAACGAAAAAGTATAAAATAAAAAAGTAAGAGGCTTTACCGCTAATTTTCATACTATAATGAACAAATAATTTTAAAATTACTGCATTTTGTTAAAAATGTGTGTTGTCGTAAATATTGCAATCTAAATGATTTTCGCTAGGGGTCTTCACACATGTAAAGTCTCCGATTGCAAGTAAGTCCTAAGGAAAAAAATCATGGCCGTGGGTCTATTAGGTACTTCAATTACTGATTTTGCGAAATTGCCTTGTCTTGTTTGGTTTCCTCGCATTCGATATGAAAAATAGAGTGTTTAACTCGGGTGAAAGGCACCATTTCCGTCTCGGATTATTGGCGCTCTCACTGCGTTCGAGCGCCAAACTACCTCAACAGAAATGCCTTTCAACCCTTGGTTAACAATCTACTATTGTCCCTGTCCAGTCATCCGTAAAAGTAATTGAGCGAGAGACATACACATTTGATTATAATGATCATTATAATTGTACATATAACGTTTCGTATGTAGGAATTGTGAAACCAGTTTTAATGCTGAGTCACGTTACCATCAGAAAGCAAGGTGCCTAAAATGTGTCGTAGGAATGATGACACGTGTAGAATTTAATTACATAATTTAGTTAAGTACGTACAAATTTAGCAAGATAATAGTAATTAAGTGGAATAAAAAAATGATATAAAAATACTGTTGAGATTTAAAATTGCCGCATAAATGTACATACTCTAAATTAATTACTGAATTGATCGCTAGATGTCTCTTTTTAAAATGCAAACTAGCTAACGGTATGTTTATTAAAAACAATGGTGTCAAACAGTTTCCATGGTCAAGTCAGTAACCAAAAGTAAAGTGACAGTGATACAGTCAAGTATAGTAGTAAAAGTAACAGTGCTTAGTGATAGGAAAGTGAACTTTAAAGTGCAGTGTTTAAGTGCGGATTTACAACAGCCAGGTGCGAACATTTGGTCCTATTCGAGTTGGATCAGGCTGTGACGCGAGTGATAGTGCAGTGCAAAGTGGACTCTATCGCATTGCACTAAGGACTATAATTGAGTAAGATCGTTCCGTTTATTTGGACTTGTAGAATTTCGCGAAGTGTACTTTGAACTTGTAAAATTTTCCGCGATATTTGGGACTTAAAATATTTCGTAGTGTTCTGAACATAGTCTAATTTTCGAGTATCCGAGACTTAGAAAATTTTCATAGAATTTAGAACATAGAAAAATTCTGTGATTAAAAGACTGAATATTTTTCACTAATCTTGCCTTAGAAGTTAGGAACTTAGAAAATTCTTGGAATTTGGACTCAGTCAAAATGGAAGCCTTATTCGTAGTACAAGCGGATAACTTACATCTTCTTCAGAAAACGGCTACAAACTTCAAGAAGTGTCCCAAGGCGAGACTTACCAAGTCATACTTGCAAGTCAGAGTGGAGAATTTAGACAAACTTTGGGAAGTTTTTCAAAACACTCACCGAGAGATAGTGAAGATAGCGACAACAGAACAACGAAATAGTCACGAATATTTTACGCAAGAGATATACGACATTGGAGAAGAGTTGTATATAGATACCAAAGCGGAGATACTTGCGAAATTAGAAGGAGAGCAAACGAGTCATACATCAGGAACGGAGAAGCAATCCATCAGACCACAGAGCCAGGAAGTGAAGCTACCTAAGATTAATATACCACAGTTCAATGGAAATTACAATGATTGGGGGACTTTCAAGGATCTCTACACATCTCTCATTCATAATCAGAGTTCATTGAGCCCAGTGCAGAAATTGCATTATTTGAAGAGTAGTCTTAGTGGCGAAGCTGAACAACTGCTGAAGCACATTCAAATTACTGAGAAAAATTATGAAATAGCATGGAATACCTTACACAACAGATACAATAACAAGAGGATTATGGTTAACTCAATCTTGAATAGATTTTTGGGTCAAAAGAAACTGAGCGTTGAATCTGCCAAAGGTGTCAAAGAATTGCTGGATATTTCTACAGAATGTCTGAACAGCTTGAAGAACAATGACATTAGTATCGATAACTGGGATCCAATCATAATACATCTATTGGTGCACAAGTTAGATACGGAGTCACACAAGCACTGGGAAGAGGATCTGAAGACATTATCTGTGGAAGACTTGCCGACATTGAAACAATTCAACAAATTTTTGGAGGGAAGATTTAGAGTTTTGGAGATGGTTCAAACTGCACACCCAAAAGAGAAGTCTCAAGTTAGAGCCAAGACGTTCCATGCAACTGCTACGCCTAGCAGTACCACAGACTCCAACCATCAATGCGGTTTCTGTAATGAAGATCATTACATCTACAACTGCAAGGAGTTTGCTAAATTGGATCCCGAGCAACGATCCAAGGAGGTTCAAACAAGGAGTCTTTGCTTCAACTGTCTACGGCCTGGACATAGCGTGAGATTTTGCAAGCGTAATACTTCATGCCTGCGTTGTAAGAGAAAGCATCACACACTATTGCACGTTACGAAACCTAACACTGTATCACTCGAAGAAAAACCAGAGAAAGAAAACAAAGAGCAAGCTACACCAACAATCAACATAGTATCTCACTGTGCCTCTCAGAGACGGGTTACTCTTTTAGCTACAGCACTAGTGAATATTATGACAAACAGAGGAGCACAAGTAGTTCGAGCACTCATAGATCCATGTTCGGAAGAGTCATTTATATCAGAGGAAACAGTCAACAAACTACAACTCAAACGAACAAGGGTGGAGGGTCAAGTGACAGGTGTTGCGAAGATGTCGACTCCAATCAAGCACGCGGCGGAAATTCAAATAGTATCGAGAATCAACGAGAGCTACAAGCTAAACTGCACCGCCTACGTGACAAAAAAAGTTACTGACATAATGCCTGTTACGAAGATCAATAAAGAACAATGGACTCAACTACATGGCTTGGAGTTAGCTGATCCCACATACTACAATCCTGGAGAGATTGATTTGTTACTTGGTGTGCATGTCTATACAGACATTTTAATGAGTGGAGTCATCAAGGGCAAACCAGGATCACCGATAGCGCAACAGACGTTATTCGGATGGATAATTTCGGGCGGAGCACCCGCTGAAGAGCACGGGAAGAATGGAAGAATTGTTAGCATGCATTTGAGTGTGAGCCTAGACAACATGCTGCAAAGATTTTGGGAATCGGAGACGCTAGATAATGAGAGCAAAGACACTCTGACACATCTAGAGAAAAGAGCTGAAGAGATTTATGAGAAAACACTAGCGAGAGATGAGGATGGAAGATTCATTGTTGGACTACCATTCGTACGAGATACACCGATTGTTTCCGAAAATTCCCGTTCAATTGCTGTCAAAAGACTTGAATGTCTAGAGAGGAAGTTAGCACACAACAGCAAATTGAAAACTGAGGAAGATAACGTGATTAAAGAGTACCTTACCTTGAAACACATGGAACCGGTAGGCAAGCCTGAGAAAGATGAGAAAACAGTCTACCTTCCACATCATGCAGTGGTTTTAGCCTGGATAAAAGGAGACCCTAACAGATGGACACCCTATGTCAAGAATAGAGTGATTGACATAAGGAGCAATTTAGACACACACTGGTTATATGTCAATACCAAGGATAACCCAGCAGATCCAGCTTCCAGAGGTCTGTCACCCAGCAAGCTGAAACAAAATCAGTTATGGTTCAATGGTCCGGAATTCTTACGTGAACCTGAATTCACCATACCCGTCGACTCCATACCTGAAACAGAATTAGAGAAACGCTTGTTAGTAAAATGTAAGACAACAACCATAGAAACAGACTCTGAAAAGCTTACCTTACTAAAGAAATACTCGTCACTGCAAAAACTTCTGGACGTGATTTCATATTGTAGAAGATGGCTGAAGATCCTGAAAAAAGAAAAGAATATTAGTAAACATATAACCTGTGAAAAAAAAGATGAAGCACTTACCTTGTGTTTAAAGATGTCCCAACGGATAGAATTTCCTGAAGAGATTGATCACCTGAAAAGTGGAAAAACTATTAAGAAAAGCAGTCGTCTACTGCAATTCACACCTTATCTGGATGATAAAGGTCTTTTGAGATTAGGAGGAAGACTGAAACACGCAGAGTTGAGTATGGATCAAAAGCATCCTATTATTATAACTAAAAACAACGTATTGTTACCTGTTTTGTTGGATGATTCTCACAAAAACACTCTCCATGGAGGGCCGCATCTCATGACACCATATTTGAGAAGCAAATACTGGATTATTAAAGGAGGTTCTTCAATAAGGCAGTTTTACAAGAAGTAAATAACGTGTGCAAGATACAATGCGAAAACAAATACTCAGTTGATGGGAAACTTACCGGAAGTTCGAGTGAAACCTTCCCGACCTTTCCTTATCAGCGGTGTTGACTTTGCCGGTCCCATCACATGCAGAATGAGTAAAGGTCGAGGAGCTAAGACATACAAGGCATATATTGCTTTATTTGTGTGTATGTCTACCAAAGTCATACATTTGGAACTAGTCAGCGATATGACCACAGAAGCGTTTATCGCTGCTTTCAAAAGATTTGTGTCTAGACGTGGTCATTGCAAGGAACTCTGGAGTGATCATGGTACAACATTCGTTGCAGCTGAAAAAGAACTATTGAAGATGTGGCAACAAGGTCGCAACGAAATCCCAGAAGGCTTACTCAAAAGTTTAGACGACAGAGGAACTCGTTGGAGATATATTCCCCCTGGAGCACCAAACTTTGGAGGACTTTGGGAGGCCGGTGTAAAATCGACGAAGTATCATCTAAAAAGAATAATGCAAGACGCAACCCTGACGTTCGAAGAATTTTATACGGTCCTTTCGCAAGTTGAAGCGTGTCTTAACTCACGTGCATTGGCTCCATTAGGCGATGATTTAGATTATTTGACACCAGGACATTTTCTGGTCGGCGAACCCTTGATTTGCTTACCAGATCGCAGTAATGAGCAGAGTAACATATCCAGCTTATCGAGATGGCAGTTGACCCAACGTATGCTACGAGATTTTTGGGTTAAATGGCAAAGCGAATACCTTTCTCGTTTGCAATTGCGTCCAAAATGGAATACACCTAAGAAGGATTTAGAAGTTGGAGAACTGGTATTGATCAAAGATGGAAGATTTCCACCAGCGAACTGGAGAGTAGGTAGAGTACTTAAGAAGTACCCTGGCACTGATGGATTGACTCGTATGTATGACATTCGTACAGCTTTCGGGATTACACAACGGCCGATTACCAAGCTGTGTCGACTTCCTAACTAGTAATCAAGGAATACTTCCTTGGCGGCGGAGGATGTTGAGATTTAAAATTGCCGCATAAATGTACATACTCTAAATTAATTACTGAATTGATCGCTAGATGTCTCTTTTTAAAATGCAAACTAGCTAACGGTATGTTTATTAAAAACAATGGTGTCAAACAGTTTCCATGGTCAAGTCAGTAACCAAAAGTAAAGTGACAGTGATACAGTGAAGTATAGTAGTAAAAGTAACAGTGCTTAGTGATAGGAAAGTGAACTTTAAAGTGCAGTGTTTAAGTGCGGATTTACAACAGCCAGGTGCGAACAAATACAAGACCTCAAACTTTTCAATTTTTTTTTATAATTGAAAAACATTGTATCACTATGTTCCTTATAAATGTTATAATATTTTAGTAATAAATATATTGTATGACAACTATATATACATTAAACATAAACGCAATATTTCACAGTCATGATCGCATTTTTTTATTCCATAGATTACGACTAGGGTTTGCAATCCAGATCCGAAATGTATGAAATTATCCGGATCTGGATCCGGATCCACGGATCTTCCCATACCTTTCAGATCCGTCACGCAAACCCCAATTACGACGACTATTAAAATAGGCGTGGCGTATAATTTAATAAAAATCGTTATGAGCGTCGTCGAGGCAGATGTCAGACTTTGACTCTTTTGTGACTTTTGATCCTTACATCACAAGAAATAGAATCGGAGCCTGTGGTAGGCTATTTTATTTTCGCTAAGGTAAAACACTACTTGATTGGGGAAATATTGTTTTATATAACTTAATATAACATTAATATGGTTAATAATTATGGTTTTGTATAACCTGTGTGATAATACAATGTGGTTTTATAAATTGCGTAGGTAAATAAATAAATATTATAGGACATTCTTATACAGATTGACCCAAGTCCCACAGTAAGCTCAGCAAGAAGGCTTGTGTTGTGGGTACTCAGACAACGATATATATAATATATAAATACTTAAATACATAGATTACAACCATGACTCGGGAACAAATATCTGTGTCATCACACAAATAAATGCCCTTACTGGGATTCGAACCCCGGACCATCGGCTTCACAGGCAGGGTCACTACCCACTAGGCCAGACCGGTCGTCAAAAAGGTAACTTTTATTAGTTAGTAACTTACTTTTCCGGGCATTTTCCGCATTATCATTTATCCACTTGCTCAGTCGACAACCATTGTGCATATTTTGCGTAAAACTCGGGGTAGCGCTACTCTAACCACCCCACCTTCTGCAAGGAACCCAGAATTAACTTTTCTTATACACATTACAGATTAGCTCAGATCTCACTTACAAATTAATTACGTACATCACTTCACATTTCTATAATTATAAACTATACCTATCATCTCCTCTGTGGCGAGGCCCGAATCGGGCTTATCTGTCGTTAAACAATTCTAGAAATGCAATAATTTAAACTTCAAGATCACATCCAGATCCAGCCTTGAGTTGCAGACTGGTCCAACTGGTGGTCGATGCGAATACTTAGCGTGTTTGGCAAAACACAAAATTATTATGTTAAGCAATGTTAAGTAATCATAAAATCATATCATTAAAACGACAATACATTTAAAGAATACTGAATAAAACTGACACTAACATGCAAAATTGTATAAATTCAATAAATTCATAAAACTTTACGGGCCTGATTTCGTTAAATTATGTTTTATCCCTTCCTTACAAATACATAAGTCAAAATGACAGATAAAGACAAATCATTATTTAGGTAATTAAGGATTCGCTACAGCCATTCTCAAAGTGTGTTCCGCGGAACCCTAGGGTTCCGCATAGCCTCTGTTGGGGTTCCGCGAAAATACTTGTAATAATAAGAAAAAAACCAGCTGTTCTATAGGTGTATATCTGGTCCACAGTGACGAACGAAAATTTTTAATTTGGGGTTCCGTCTAATATTTCGCTTTCCAAAAGGGTTCCGTCACCAAAAAAGTTTGAGAACCGCTGGTGTAGCGCGTTTATGAATAAGGGGGTATGTCTTTGACTTCCAATAAGGGAAGCTGGGAAAATGTTGGCACCTTCAGGACAATATACTCGTACTTAATCTATAATAACTGAATCATTAGGTAGGTATTTGAAAGATAACTAAAATATGAGGAGAAGCTCATTTCCCTGAGAATACTGTCCCGGGGGACAGCCGTATAAAACGACTTTTATTTAAAAAAAAATGGCGACATCTATGTTACTTCATTAAAAAACTGCTGTGTTGTATTTAATATATTATAATATAAGCATGAATTTGTTCATGTAGTGAAGTATGAAGAATGAATTGTTATCAAATTTCCATTAGATACAGAAAATACACATTTGTAACGGTATTAAATTTCTTAAATTGATCTTTACCTATTTTAACTTGAATCCATAAATGAATTAGTATTTAACTATAAATTGTATATTTGTATAATTACCTACCATTGTATCAATCAAATTAGCATACGTTTTAAATGAATAAATATTATCTTATCTTATCTAATAAAGTCATCGATAGTTCTGGTTCAGAAATGAAGATGGTGCTTCAAAAATGGTTACAAAAAAGTTGCTCGAGAGGGCTTTCTCTGTCCTACATATTATAAGTACTACTCTTGGCTATTGTCTAAATGTAGCCATTCAAAAAGTACAAGCTGCCGGGTGACGAACTTGTAATAACCACGTTTTCTGCTAGCTCTCTTTTGATGTCGAGCGTTGAGAATCAATATACGTATAACATTTATAGAGAGTGTTATTTGTGTATATTATATCATAATGCCCCAGGTGATTATATTCACCAGGGTGATTGTATTCATCAGGTTTTGAACATAACAGGTTAATAATCACTTGTGTCTTTGGTTTCTTGCATTTATGCACTCTCTTGCAGCTTTAAAAGAACATACGAGATCCAAACTGCTGTTGATAAAATAGATTATCACTATAATTAGTAGTACCGTAGAGTTTCGTATCTTCGCCTGGGTTTTGACACTTTTCCCAAAAAATCTCTCAAACTTGAAAGCATTTTAATCCGTTAAGGCAAAAAAACGTTTTTTAGTACTCTTAACTATTAGTATACACCACTAAAACTTCGAATTTCATCGGTTAAGTTGGTAAAAAATGGCCCCAAAGGCAATAGGCGATGTTTGGGTATTTTTCCCAATCTTCGCCTATGGCATGCCCTGCCGCTAATACCTACTTTTCTGTGACTTACACATGTTAAGAGCGCTATTACATTTCGGCGTTGAGCGAGTTTAGGTATTTTACGCGCTGCGGCAGGCCGTGCGAGCTCAGTACGCCGATCCCTTCTACCACACTCGCACTACAATGATGGATTAAACATTCTTGATCCTTCGCGAAGCATATTGAAATCAACCATAACAAAACTAACTGTACTTAACTTTTAAAGTTCTAAAACTGTTATTTGGTAAGTACGAAAATACTAAATGCAGTGCAAATGTACATAGGGGCTGTTCATAAATTACGTCATCTATTTTTGACGATTTTTGACCCCCCCCACCCCTCAAATCATCCAAAAATCAAGCTTCGGATGAATCTGTTTCCTCCTACGTCATGTTACCATCATCCGATGTCCAGACCCCCCCCCCCCCCACTCCTCCCATTTGAAACGACGTAATTTATGAATAGCCCCATACTCGTACTTATGAAGGTATATTACTCGAAAGAAATTATAGGTACCTACTCGCTTATTTACATGTTTCGTCATTGCATTTGGTACCTATAGGTTGTAAAGTTTGTATCAACGAGGGTTTAAAAACGAACTGGTACTGAGGATCTGATGATGATTAAGGTGGTCACGGATACCAATCAACCATGTAGTAACATGATTAGGCTCGTTTGATTCGTCTCAACAAGATCTTTGACACTGAAGATACACAGGGTCTGATGATGGAGCTGGAAGGTGGCCACGGGTACCAGTCTATCATGTAACTAAACAACTTCGTGTTTGGGCTCGTTTGATTCGTCTCAACAAGATCTTTGACACAAGACAGTACTCAGGGTCTGATGATGGAGCTGGAAGGTACCATTACCAATCAACCATGCAACTAAACAACATCGTGTTTAGGATCGTTTGATTCGTCTCAACAAGATCTTTGACACTAGGTGATACTCAGAGTCTGATGATGGAGCTGGAAGGTGGTCACCGGTACCAATCAACCATGCAACTAAACCACTTCGTGTTTAGGCTCGTTTTATTCGTTTCAACAAGATCTTTGACACAAGATAGTACTCAGGGTCTGATGTTGGAGCCGGAAGGTGGTCACCGGTACCAATCAACCATGCAACTAAACCATTTCGTGTTTAGGCACGTTTTATTCATCTCAACAAGATCTTTGACACAAGGTAGTACTCAGGGTCTGATGATGGAGCGCGAAGGTGGCGACGGGTACCTGTCAATCATCATCAGCTGCATCATCAGACCCTGAGTAGTATCTTGTCTCAAACATCTTATTGCGAGGAATCAAACGAGCCCAAACACGAAGTGGTTCAGTTACATGGTAGACTGTTACCCGTGGCCACCTTCCAGCTCCATCATCAGATCCTGAGTACTATCTTGTGTCTAAGGTCTTGTTGAGACGAATCAAACGAGCCTAAACACGAAGTGGTGTAGTTGCATGGTTGATTGGTACCGGTGACCACCTTCCGGCTCCAACATCAGACCCTGAGTACTATCTTGTGTCAAAGATCTTATAGAAACGAATAAAACGAGCCTAAACACGAAGTGGTTTAGTGGCATGGTTGATTGGTACCGGTGACCACCTGCCGGCTCCATCATCAGACCCTGAGTACTATCTTGTGTCAAAGATCTTGTTGAGACGAATCAAACGAGCCTAAACACGAAGTGGTTTAGTTGCATGGTTGATTGGTACCGGTGACCACCTTCCGGCTCCATCATCAGACCCTGAGTATTATCTTGTGCCAAAGATCTTGTTGAGACGAATCAAACGAGCCCAAACACGAAGTGGTTTAGTTGCATGGTTGATTGGTACCGGTGACCACCTTCCGGCTCCATCATCAGACCCTGAGTACTATCTTAAGTCAAAGATCTTGTTGAGACGAATAAAACGAGCCTAAACACGAAGTGGTTTAGTTGCATTGTTGATTGGTACTGGTGACCACCTTCCGGCTCCATCATCAGACCCTGAGTACTATCTTAAGTCAAAGATCTTGTTGAGCCGAATCAAACGAGCCCAAACACGAAGTGGTTTAGTTGCATGGTTGATTGGTACCGGTGACCACCTTCCGGCTCCATCATCAGACCCTGAGTACTATCTTGTGTCAAAGATCTTGTTGAGATGAATAAAACGAGCCTAAACACGAAGTGGTTTAGTTGCATGGTTGATTGGTACCGGTGACCACCTTCCGGCTCCATCATCAGACCCTGAGTACTATCTTGAGTCAAATAAATACATATAGAATGTCAGGTCGTTTCAAATATTTTTAATCCTGTCCGGTAGTTTATTAAACTGTACCATTATAAATTATAATACTATAAAAACAGTGCTAGGATCAAAGTCTCTCGTTGCGGTTTACACGCACACAGTATAGCGTTTTACACGGCGCCCGCCGCACACAATGATAAAAAACCTCGTCGTCGCCGTTGAAAATGTGCGGAGTCGACCGACACACGTCCTGCCTCTACAAGCTCTGCCGCGGCACTGAGCTGGCGCAGCGCGCGTCATCGGTAATATAGAGTAGTTTTCAAAAAATTGCCAAAAAATTATAGTAGAATTTCATAAACACTAATGTATACCAACAGTATAAGCAAACGTTGCAGATTACTTGAGTATGAAAATGACTTCGATATTAAGTAGATTTTCGTAGGAATTGACACTTGTTTCGGAGAGAAAATCGAGTTCGTTTTACTTTGATTTTCTCTTTCTCAAAGGTATGTAGGAAAAATATAGTTTGATATGCCTAAAGTACAGGGTATTAGTAATACAAAATAGCCAGGTTTAGCAGAGTAAAATTCTCAACATTTCCAAATAAGAGCTCGCCATTCAGTGCTTCACGGGGTTTTTCGGAAACGACCATCAGAAAAAAAATCATTACTAATTTAATAAGTCCTTTTTCTAATATTTACAACGATATTTATAAAGATAAGAAGACGCTTTTACTGGAACAAGTACTCATTGTTTCTAATAATGAGCGCAAAGTCCTGAATTTCGTCGACTAGTATCATCAATTTTGCATTATTTCGACTTTTCTTGTAAGAGCGCTCTTAAGCCGTATCTCCTTGGAATGTGCTAATATACTGTGAACCTTAACTACACCAGACTAGGCATATATTTAAAAAACGGGGTAGTAGGCGAAGTTTGGTAACAGTCTGAAGTTGTTTTCATACATTTTCTATAATGAAGCTAGGGCTGCTAAAAATTAACCAACATGCCAAATAAAGAGGAGTAATGGTTTCTAAGTAAAAAATAATAATTTTTGTAACAAAATTGTTTAATGGTTGCAAAATTGTTGTTATTACGTAATTGACATCAAATCAACCTTATTTACACAAAGTGAGACATAAAAATACCTATTTGGTACCTACTTAACATCGGTAAGAGTAGAAATAAACATTTGCATATAGCGTAAACTAAAATAACCAAATATAAGAAAATATTTAAATTTGGAAACAAGTAATCTCATCCACCAATTAATGTGGTACAAAAAATTTGTCAACCCTAGGGGTAGGCGAAATTTGGCAACAAGATGGACGCAAAGTACCCTCACCAATGTTTTATCCAATTGTGAATTCTAAACGTAAGCTAGCCATTAAATAATAGTTTCATATGAAAAAGAAATAGTTATAGGATATAAATCATGTAAAAAGTTTAACATTACCGGGTCCGTATCACCGTTTAAAACTGAAGTTAAAACACTGGTAAAGAAAAACGTGTGGTCGGTGTCACGAAAAAACCTCACTAAAGGTCAACTGTGTGAAGTTAGCCGCAGATTGTTCGAAGAATGTTGACACCCGTAAAAAATACTTTGTATTTAGCAGTTTTATGTAAGGCTTACATTAGAAACATTTTGTTAATGGCAACTTATGTCAAACTAGGCGAACATAGGTAGCGCAGGCAAAGATACGAAACTCTACGGTAGTTATCAGTTATGTTTTACTTATTTTCTCATCGCAAAACGCTTTTGTATCTTTTGATGTTTACATTATGAACCTCCAGGTCTGTTTTTATATATTTTCGTAAGTTATATCTATATTTTTATGTATGACTGTATGTGTTCTGAACAATAAATAAATAAACAATACCTAAGTAGTATTTATAAGTCCAAGGCCTCAATGAAAAACTAAGTAATTTATTTGTCTGTGTCTGCATTGGCAGGGTAAGGTCACATCCGGATGCAATAGGTAGCGTTATTTCTGCAGATTAAAGGTGATATTCAGATGACGACTAAGCGCTGGTGGCCTAGCGGTAAGAGCGAGACTTTCAATCCGGAGGTTGCGGGTTCGAACCCCGGCTCGTACCAATGAGTTTTTCGGAACTTATGTACCTACGAAATATCATTTGATATTTACCAGTGCTTTTCGGTGAAGGAAAACATCGTGAGGAAACCGGACTAATCCCCATATGGCCTAGTTTACCCTCTGGGTTGAAAGGTCAGATGGCAGTCGCTTTCGTAAAAACTAGTGCCTACGCCAATTCTCGGGATTAGTTGCCAAGCGGACCCCAGGCTCCCATGAGCCGTGGCAAAATGCCGGGATAACGCGAGGAAGATGATGATTCAGATGACGACTAGCGACTGCAGCAGTGTTACTGTTGCGACGTTACTGCTACGGCATTGAAGCGGGAAAAATGTACTTAGTGTTGGTAGGAACTCGGGTCCACTGAGTCTGAATTTGAAGAACTCGGCTCGTTTTTACGAGACAACAAACAAACAAAAACTTCTGAGTCTTTTAAGTCCCGAGTCGAGTCCTTTGTTGAGTCTTTTTAACCGACTTCCAAATCTCAAAGAAGGAGGTTATCAATTCGGTTGTATGTTTTTTTTTATGTTTGTTACTCCATATCTCCGTCATTACTGGACCAATTTTGAAAATTCTCTTTTTGATTGTATGTATATGCAACAGATTGGTCCCGTTTTTGTCAAAACCCAGTTCTGATGATGGGATCCATGAGGAATCGAGGGAACTCCTCAAATCTTAAAGGCATACATTCAAAAAAGTGACAGTTGATGAAGTGGAACTGCTGATGATGACCAGAACGGAATTCTTCAACGACGCATAGTTCACGTTTGGCGATTTGTCCTCTTCGTTATGTTCGTTAAGCAAGTTAAGTTTTCAAGCCACATTTTTATCAAGCTCGACTTCTGATAATGGGATCCATGAAGAATCGCGGGAACTCCTCAAATCTTAAAGGCATGCGTATATCTTAGATTTTAGTATTTTCATCAGAAAATCAAGCATTTTCATTAAAAACTGACGCATGTGATGAAGTGGAACTGCTGATGATGATCAGAACATAACTCTTCAACAACGCATAGTACACGTTTGGTGATTTCTAATTTCGATTTTGACTTGGACTGGGACCCGGACTCGGACCCAGAACCGGACTCATACCCGGATCCGGTTCGGACCCGGACACGGACCTGGACTCGGACCTGGACTCGGACCCGGACTCGGACCCGGACCTTGACCCGGAAAACCACTATGATAACTTAACTAAATAAACCACTATGATTAGGTAATCATACCTACCATAAAATGTAGGTATAAAGTATGATGATGCCAATCTTACTAGCCCCTCCCGCTCAAACCCCCGTACACCGCACCGCATGCGCCGTTAAGTGGGTTAGGGTAGGTTTGAACTGCGATCCTCACAGAACCGAACAAGGGTTAGGTTAGGTTAGAACTGCGAGCCTTACAGAAACGAAATGCTACTTGAAAAGTGGGTTTGATTAGGTTCGAACTGCGATCCCTGCTATCAGAGAAATGGGTTAGGTTAGGCTAGAACTACGACCCTTACAGAAGCGAAATGCTAGTAGAAAAGTGGGTGCTTTTACCTCCTTTTCTACATAGTGCACCATCTACAATAATCTTTCACCGGCCCCCACAGAAGTCGGTTTTATTTATTAAAAAATATTTAAGAGTAACTCAAAAGAACTCTAGTCTCCGAATAAATACTTTGTCGTCAATTTTATAGATTTTTCCTAAATAACAATTAAGAAATTAGGCGTTATTGTATGATTTGTGTACCAAATTCGTGAGAATTTTACATAAAAACGATGCGTTTTGATTTTTTTGTAAAAAAACGAGCTGTGTCCTTCAAATTCAGACTCAGTGGACTCGAGTTCTTGCCAACACTTATTTTACGTTTATGCACGAACAATATATGTACAGTACCGTCAGCACCACTGCAGCGGTAGTAGGTCCGAATATAGCCTAAAGTTCATGACAAAAATAAACAGTTTTTAAGAGGAAATGACATCATATTTTGTAGGTACTGACAATTTTTCTTACACGCGAAAATTAATACGTCGCAACAAGAATTTAATGCATTCTTTCATGTGTCAAACGGGTAAAACTATAAACAGGTATTTAGCTACCATTCGCAAACAAATTGAACTTTGATTTTGTTATGGAGAACGCGTGTGTGGAAAACAAGACTGACGGGTATTTTATTTAAATGTAGAATACGTTTTTTTTTTGCGTGGCGATGCTACGATATCACATACGATATGAATACTATGATTGGGCATGCGGCCTGGGGCCTATTTCTCGTACGTTACAAGTTCACAAGTCTACAAGCTTACATTTAAAATGTAATTGTACAAGTGTGTTTTAATTCTGTTTCTCGTAGGAATGATTACTACAAGTGCTACAAGGCGGCTGTCTAAAGTTAGAAAAGAGGTTTGTTTACTATGCAAAAAGGAAATGCAATGGCCATTATAAATGTTATCTTAATGTCAATGTCACTGTTATGCATCATAATCTTAATAAGAGGAAAATAAAATGGCTGACTAGTGCTGACTTGTGTTTTCGGAATATACAAGCGTATAATAATACAAGTAGTAATGAAAAGCGTTTCTCAAAATTATCAATTACAAAAAAAAAAAAGTGTAAAATCAAACTCAGTTTCGTCAGTCACTCTATGAATGTTTACAAGCTTCAGGGTGGGTCAGTTTTTTTTTTATAATACGGGAGAATTCGTTAAAAAATTATTATGTTATTGGTCATTTACTGGTTCTTTCCCAATTATAATAATTTCATAGGAATGAGTTTACTGTTTTTTTTTTTTGGAGAATAAAAGCTAAATTTAAATAATATTACTGATTTTAACGAAGTGCATTCAAAACTCGAATCCACTTCGAATTCGAAGTGCGTTTGAGATCTTAAAAATGCAATATCTTCATTTATTTACTAATCGATTTTTACCAAAAACGCATATTAGCAGTTTGTAGAGACTCCTCATTATTTCGTGATAAGTCACAAGCTACAAGTATAAAGTACAGCTTTTGAGAAATGAAATTACTATTTTAGTATATAATATCTACTAGTGTTTGTCAACTTGTGAAACAACAACACTTGTGAAAACTCTTTTATCCCCGCTCTTGTAACAATTATACATTTACGTGAAACGGAAACTTGTAAAAAATATTGAAATATAAGCGTTACCATAGATACACACTTGTATTACAAGACTTGTAACGTACGAGAAATAGGCCCCAACTAATAAAATAAATAAATAAAATAAGCCTTGCTGTGTAACACAATAATAATATAAGTATTAAGTGGGTACCTTTGCACTATGTTTCTTTTATACTACACTATATATTATAGTTGGTCAAGCAGATCATGTCAGTAGAAAAAGGCGGCAAATTTGTAGTCGCGAAGGGATATCAGCTCATAGAAAATTTGAATATCGCGCCTTTTTCTACTGACAAGATTTGCTTAACCATCTATATATGCGTCGGAGACCGATGGTCCTAAAGGCGGGGGGGCGCATGGGCGTAGTCCCTCGATGTATTGACTTCACAGCTAAATTAGTATGCTACCACTGCTACCAGTGCATGAAATAAACATTCGGACTTGTTAACCACACTAGTGCCTACTATATTGCAGTACTAAATTATAAAAATATTTAATTGCTATTTTTATTTCAAAGGATTCATTTGAAAATAAATAAATCACATAAAACCGTTCAAATCTTTATTCAAGTCAAACTAGGCCGGCTCCAACCCTACACCTCTGACCTGAGAAGATTTAGCCCTATATGGGACCGGCAACATACTCAGCGGGACACATCTTTTCAAAACAACACATCCTTTCTTTATTTCAAAAAAGTAAGCTTCTAATGAAACATAAGAAATTAAAATAACACTTGAAATAAAACACTTAATTAATTGGTTAAAGAACGTTAGATTCTATAAGCTTTCAGAATAATCCTTCAGTTATAAGCCTACAGGGACGTCGCGAGTTAGGCACGAGGTATGGCTAACGAGTACGTCTGATCTCTAGCGCGGTCCGATCAAGACGAACTACCAGCGGCGGAGCCTCTCTGCTCCCGCCTCAAAGCCAAGTTGGCAAACCTGCTCGACCAGTCTACCAACATAACGACAAAAATGCCACCTCGTACCGAACTTCACGCAAGTTAAACCACTTGACGTTCCAAAGCCTTTTACCTGTCATCTTAGTTCAACAATGCGCCAATAGACGGCGTTACTCTCTACGCAACTTTATTAATTTCGTTACAACCAAGTAATGCGTAGCTCAACATTGCTAATCGATTTTATACAGGCGTCTAAAATTATGAACTGTAACGCTACAATCCGTCCTTCTGGAGTCACACTCCGAGATATGTATCTATAATTCTTTTTTTTTTCGCGACTACGAGACTATCACTGCAACTCAAACGTATTGCATAGGATACTTATAAACTTAGTATCACTGCAGTCAACTGCGACCACAGGCAGCATTACTGCCATAATTCTATCGTTACCTCAAGGGTCAATAGCAAAATTAAAACACATTCAATATAAGAAATACCTTTGGTCAACAGTCAATATAACATAAAAAATACCGTTAGATTAGAGCAAACTAGTTTTGAGAGTGGAAGAGTAAACGTGGGCCGCAACGTGACCTTAGACATCAAAATATTGAATGAATAGGTTTTTTGTTGGAACTATTCGCATTGGAGCGACGGGTATTTCAAATTATCATCACTGACTGAGATATAGGTATTCTTTTAAAGTTTACCTCGAAGAACACAATTGAGTCTTTGAGGCGTACTCTTGAACATAAAATATTCTTAAGCCATGAGATTGGGATTTTGGTTTTAAAATAAATTATGAACTAATCTGGACTTAGGTATTGTAGCCGCCGTGCAGGTCAGGATCTCGACGACTCAAATAAAAAGCTTCGATTTGAAGTAAACTATTATAATTTCCAAAGTTACTGGTTTACAAGGGTTCCTTGACTAAACGGTTAGATGTAGAAGTGGTGTGGTTGTTGTATGGAGGCTGATGAAAGAGTGATTTGCATAATTTGAATGTACGAAATGGTGGTTAAGATTTAGGTGCCTCTAATTGGCCGCGTTACATGGTATGTGGAGCGCTTCTATTGGTGCTTTAGAAAAAGCTTCCAAATACTAGCCGAGCCCGACGGCTGCGTTATAGCTACTGCATTAGAATTTTATACAAATAAAGAGTTGCGTTCGCAACAGGTATATTTAATTATCTTTTTTAATTATAGTCTTGCAAACCATTTTTGTAGTAGAAATAGGGGCGAAATTCAAACTTACTATGGGATATCGAACCTATCACCTACATTTTACGAATTGTTTATAGAACCTCCTTCTCCTTGTTTGATGGTGTCCCTCCCAAACATCTGGAGCGCTTTCATTCGTTCTGATCGGATGACTGACATCCTTTCTAATAGCATAATAGTATGGTACCAAACGACGGTAGTTATCCGCAATCCGCTTAGAATTCTAGGAAGATGCCCTTTCCCAGCAACGGGACACTCAAATTGGCTAAAAAAATCGACTTCAATTTTGTGAAGGAGGACGCGTTCTATATAGTTTGAGGTTATTTTTTTTTAAAGATAAGATAATAATTTATTTCATTTCAATCTTAGTTGGTAAATACATAGTGGTCGAGTCCTCCTATTAGGTATAAACTACCTGTATCAGGAGACCTCGCTCTTCCAGATTACATTTAAAAAAATCAATCCTAAGAGAAGTTAATGAAAAGTTAATGAAGTTAATATTATCAATTCTATAATGAATTAACAAACTTGTAAATTGTACAAAATTGACAAATTTTACATTATTTGATTTTAATTATGTTTATTCATTTTTACATACTATTCTTAAAACTACTTATTCTTAAAAGTAAAATTAAAGTTTGAGGCTATTTTTTATATTATTTCAGGATTCACAATTTAAAATAAAAAGTTGTATTTGATAAATATAATACATTTCAGAAACAAGACAACCATAACCATGCCACAGTGTAAAAAGTAATAGTGGTCCGACGGCCTTTGACATGTACCGAGCTACTAACAATGGCGATGACAGCGATGTATGCAGCTCGGGTGCGCGCGACCTTCCCCCCCCCTCACCCCTCGTCGAATGACTGTATAGAATGTGACCATGCTAAGCTTCGCATTCAAGCTCTTTCCTTCAAGCGCACCATAAAATTGTCCACATCTTTCATCATAATGTTGAATCTAACCCTTATTGGGTCCTCATAGTGGGCTGGATCCAGGTCCGAAGGAGGCAGCACTTGGTAGCTTCTCAGGACGGTGGATATGACCGTCTTCAAGGAGAGCATTGCGTACTGGTACCCTAAAAATCGCAATTTAGAGAGACATATTTGGTTATTCGAATTTATTTTGAAATATCTAAAAGAAAAGAAGACATGTCAATCAGTCTTTTTTTTTGTACAGCAAAACTCCGTCATTCCCAAATATGAAAAATATTATTATAATACACCTATCCAAATTGGCCTCACTTTGGTAAAATAATAAAGATTTTTTATTGTGGAGGGAAACTCTAAGTTGATGACTCTATTCATCTAAAATAAACACTAAAATAAGAAGTTAAGGCCAAAAGTAACAAAACAATAAGGAAAACCTTAATCTAGT
Source organism: Cydia splendana (assembly GCF_910591565.1). NCBI lineage: Eukaryota > Metazoa > Arthropoda > Insecta > Lepidoptera > Tortricidae > Cydia > Cydia splendana. The sequence goes on from NC_085968.1 coordinate 5,859,675, forward strand.
TAATGGTTTTCAGAAACGCGTGTGATTTGGTTTTATAGCCACTGATTAAAATTTTATTACGAGTTAGGTAGGTACTTACATAAAAAAAAACCTCTAGTCGCAAAATCTTTGTCTTTTTGTAGTGTGAATGTCAAAAATAGCAAAAAACGAAAACTAGCATGTTATATAGGTAGATTGTTTTAAAGTATTATAATTATGAAGTCATATAGGCGATATACAACGCGGTACAATTTCCAGTTGTCACTGTATTTATTTATCGTATGGCATATCTTTACATGTCACAGCATTAAGTATAAAATTTAAATTGAAAACTAGAATTCTAAAAATAATTTACGGCTTTCCCAGTCAAGGTGTTGAGCTCTTCAATGTTTCCACCGAATTTGGTGTTGGGGCATTCTAGCACCATGTGACGGATTGATTAGCAGTGACGATCAGCCGTAAGATTCAGAGAACAGTACATTTGCCACTGTCATATGGAATATTTCAGCGTCTAAAGTAGCGATTGAAGCATTAGGGTCTCCCCTGATATATCGACGCGCATTCGGCAAAAGCCGATAGGAAAAAGCTTTATGTCCACGCAATAAGAGCGAAAAAGCCGTCGACGCGTCGGCAGGCGCCGGCTGATGCGAGCCGAGCCGAACGACGACTTTTTCGCTCTTATTGCGTGGACATAAAGCTTTTTCCTATCGGCTTTTGCCGAATGCGCGTCGATATATCAGGGGAGACCCTAAGTATCCGCCACCCTCGAATACTTACGAAAATGTGAAGTATTTTACCCAAAAAGTCCATGAAATCAACTGAGAGTACCCTCAGTAAGAATGGTCGATTAAATCTAGATCAATCTACTTTAATTGACAATGACGTTGAACCTTACCTATACAGTTTCTCATGCCCCAGCTAAAAGGTATGAACTGGGCCGGATGTTTCAGGGGTTCAAGGAATCGCTCAGGTCGGAAACTGTCTGCGTCGTCTCCCCAATAGTGAGGGTTCCGGTTCACGGCAAAGATGTACATCGCTATACTCACACCTTTCGTGAGGGTCGTTCCGTTCGCTACAGAAAAAAAGTTTCATTTAGTATACATATAGAATAGGAGGCAAGTTTATAAATACACTTTTAGTTTTAAAGGATTTTTAATTTAGGGCCTGGTTACACATTGATCAGTGTTTAGAGAGAGTTTATATTTGCTACTAAACGCAAGTAATTAATATATGAACACGCACTGAAACACTAATCAATATGTAAACACGCTCGCTCTAAGTTAATTTTAATTGATTTACTTAGTTTGGTTTAGGTTTAGTTTATACGGTGTATATGTTTATGCAAATAAAAAAATCTTGACCTACTCTTAATGGTCTAGGAGAGGAACAACACGATTTATTTTTAAATATAGAGGCTATTCATTTTGTAAAGTTATAGTACCTAGGTATTTATTTGGTCTTGGTTGTCCTTACATTTTTACATCTAAATAATAGAAATAACCGATTTTGGTGTAATTTAGCATGTGATAATCTTTAGCCCTGGCGATGGCCATAGACAGCAAAAAGGTGATGTGGAAAATACCTGGATAATTTAGCCTTTCAGCAGAGTCCATAAACAATGTGCATGAACTATTATTAATTAGCTTAAATTACTATGTAATATAACTTTTTCTGTTTAAATTTAGTGAAACATTGATACAAACGCAACGTAATGTCGTCGATGACCTCTCTCACAATCGCTGGCACAGGGGGATACATTCGCAAAGATTCCTTGATGACAAGTTCCAAGTATTTGAGACGAGATAAATCCTCCACAGTCACCTTTCTATCCGAATCACCGAATATTTCATGCAGCCTGTAAAAAAAAATTATAAGTGATTTAGTTTGCTTATTTTTTTTTTCATAATTAGAAAATTATTGCAAAGTTAAGAATGATTAACCCTACAATGCATACAGTTCCATATATGGCACAACCGAAATATGTGCGAATTGTGTCAAGAATCAGGTAGGCAGCGACAGCTGTTATACTTTGAAGGTTACTTTACATTCAAGGCTACTACAATAGTTCGGCGTGTTGCCGCTAGGTAGCAGTAAATATCCAAGGTGTCGGGTGATCGATTAAATTTCGGGAGTTGGTGCAAAAATCAGTTTTGATAAGTTTCGAAGTGCGACAACAAATCATTTTAAAGTTAAACAACAAGAAAAAAATATATATTGTGAATGTTAAACTGTGTATTATTCCATGGTAAGTTTAATTTTATAGTTTTGCAATGTTTAGATAACGTTGAGCAATATTTTTCAAACGTTCCCGATATGGTAAACCATGCATTGAGGTTCATATTGCTTATACAAAACAAGTGAGGAACGTTTGCACTTGTCAGAGTCTTTATGACGTTGGCATAAGTTTTAATCTGGTGTAATCTGTAGGAACGGTTATTTATGGTTTTACGGCACACTCACGTTAAAATATGTACACATTTGAGAACTTCTGTCCAAGACATAAGGTTCAAAATTATTAACCTTTTTTTAGAGCTGATAACAGATGATTAAATTAATAATTATGTATAGTTTTAGATGATGCGAAAGTAATCCTAACGGGATGCGGATAATGAGCATTATTTATGAATCCTTTGCAAGTAAAGATAATCGGGGTCAGGATGATGGGATCTTCGGGTGCCGATAGTGAATTTGACTTTGAAATATTGCGGACAACCATAAATCAGGCCTGTGAAAATTTAGCGATTCATAAAATAGTCGATCGTTATCTCCTGAGTTAGTTGAGTTGACGCCAGTTACATTAGGACTTATTTTTAACTAATACTCAACTCCATACATCGGAATCACCTGTCAGAATTTCGGAGTTGGCATCAAGTTCAATGATAGGTCACCAATGTGTTCCATGATCACCTCTACACGTCCTACACTCTGATTTTGTAGAATCCACATACAACATCATAAGTTTTGGTAATGCTGATGCTGGTACATACATCACCACTAGAGCTCCAAGCTGGCCTCATCAGGACTAAGTAAAAATACAAAAATCTCATTAAAATCATCATACGAGGTCGCTAAATCCATAAAAGTCACTTAAAAGCAATCCACAACTATAAAAACTGTTGATAGCATTACAAAAAGAAACGGAACATATAAAAACGAAAATGTGTCATATATACTCTATACCTTCCACAGTTCCACAGAAGTTCCACATATGGAACACAGATAAAAAACCCTTTATTTTCCAAAATATGCGTTGTATATATATTTTTTTCCCTAAGAGTAAACACATATATTTATCACATATCATTTTATTTCTTAAAACAAAAAAGTCATGCATTGTAGGGTTAAGACGGTTCTACAAAATATTGTATCAAATAGAATGTTCCGATTTTTTTATATAGGTGACAGCTTGTGAGTATTTCTTATACCTGACTCAACATGATACATACATTTCTCTTGATCGCTTACGGAAGGAAGAAAAAATGTTCGCGCTACAATCTTCATTCGATTTCCACTACCTGTCTTTACTTCTTATTCTTTAACTCTTTTCCACCCACTGTTTAGTATTTCTTCATCAGCACGCCCTTTTCCCTGCCCCAATCTTTGTCTCCAACATTACCATTTTTCTCAAGCACCTAACCAAAACTACAATAACGGCATACTTACTCCTTATAAACAGCTTCTTGAACTTTGGGATGGCGTGCGAGCATGAGCAAAATGTAGCACGCTCCAATGGCTGATGTGTCAGTGCCTGCACCTATGATCACCTTTGATTCTTCTAGAAGCTCTTTGTCATTAAACTTCTTTTCTTGTTCTGGTGTATCCATTAATAACTCCACTAAGGTTCGTATCATCTTTGGTGATGTGGCATCTGAAATTAAATTTTTGTATTATAATCTCGACTCTCGAACTTTTTGATTGCCTTGGCTTCTAATAAATATACCGATTTATTTAACACCGATTTCCCATTATGTCGGTCTGTTTTAAACGACTGTACCGTACCTATACAAATTTAACCATTTAGACCAAACATCGTTTTGGAATATAATATTAGCCAATAAAAAACGCTGGCTAAATAAGTTTTTGTCTTTATGAAATTTGACAAATATAAATGATGCCAAATGATAATTTGACCAAACAAATTAATTGCGAAGTGTAAATTTGCTAAAGATTCATTTGGGAAATGAAACTATTGCAATAGGTTTGTTGGGAAGTAAAATTTGGCGATAGGTATTTGGCCCAAATGAAAGTACACCGTTTTAAACGGTATTATATTAAATTAAACTGATAAAGATTTTCAACAGATTAAATTAAATGACTGCCAAGCGCATGTGAAATCTTCGTGATCGGTGGTCTATGCTAAAACAAACAACTAACGCATTTGCATTCACTTACCACTTTCTTTCTTTTCACGTAATCTGTTTAAGGCTTTTCTTTTTTCTGTAATAGTCTGAAAAAGTAAGTCATACCAATTTTTACGCCATTATTTGAATATGTGAATATAAGACTAGAAAAAAGACAGAGTAACTAACAGCAGTTTAAAAAATGAATCAGAAGGAAAAGAAACATGAAATCAAATGCAACTTTAAGCCGAAAAACGTTTATAAGTAATATTTATAAGACAACGCAATTTTTCATAGGTCAGCTTATTTTAATAAGTACTCGTAGTGTACTTAGGTAGGTATGTCTCTAAACTACTAATAATATACTCACCTCACTTAAAAAATTGTCAATCAAGCTAACGCAACTTTTACACTGTCTCCAACTTGGCAGCATGTAATAGATGAAATTTGGATGAAGCCAGGGTGAAACCAGTCGTTCGCCTAAAAAACTGCCACATCTATCGAATGCCCCCAGGAACGGGTGGTCCCTATTCTTCTGTGAGTTCAACTTTATGCCTAAATTGGTTTCTGAAAAATCAAGTAGTCTTCTAGGCATTACAACATTTTGGACGTTTTAGACTTAGCACTGCAGTTTCAGATGAAAGAAGGCAATTTGAAAATTTACTGACTAGGTACTTAACAATAGGCAACTGATATATTTACTGTACTGAACAATTGGAAATAGAAGGCGAGAATGATTATTTTTTTTTCTCAAAAATATAAAAACCAGGATTTAATTATCGAGACCATTTCAGTTATTAAGGTTTTTGTCATTATCCTTGTTAAGTCTACAACAATAAAACGTGAGAACCTTTCACATCTTCACATCATTGTTGGTTATTGTTTTAGTTCTTCTAATAGGTTTTAGTTATTTGATGAATAAAACATTATTACCTACACACGTAACCAAATGTATAATAGAAAGTATGAATGCGATCAACTTGCAACAACTTGTAAGTGGTATATATAGTATTCATGTGTAAGTGTGTACTTACACGGAACTACACACAGAAGCTCAGATCTACTAACCTGCCACAGAGTCGAAAGTGTACGTAGCCATGTAATTCCAAATGGAGAAATCCCCGGCCCCCGCCATAGGGCGTAGAAGCTCCACCATTGTGGCACTCTGTTTCACGAATACTTCAACGAAGGCGTGCAGGTTTTTCAGGCTGAAGATCGGTGACAGGATTTTACGGCGCGGCCGCCAAAGGTGCACTGTGAAGGCGCATGAGGTCACAAATATTTGCACGATTTTAAAGATATCGGTTGAATTCAGACTCTAGCATTACTGCTGCAGTATAATTATTATCTGAATAAAATCTGTGAATACTAATAATATAACAAAATAAAGTCTTGACTTACCTGGAGCGGTAATGCTTCCATTAGCAGTGAAAGTGCGTACGATGCGCATCATGTTTTCATCTTTTGACAGGCAATTTTTTAGAAGCAAGTCTGCTACCACAGGGTCAGCGACGCCTAAAAATTTTAATTATCAAACTAAAATTAATTTTACATCAAATTGCCTAATGTACCATCGCGCTCCGCGATTGTTAGGTAGGGGAGACCGGGGACAATAGAAACAATTTTCCTTTAACCGCCTGTAACCGTTATATTTTTATGAGTAGAAATATGTACGTTATCTGGTTCCTAAATGAAATGTATTTGGATGGTCTATAATCCATAGTTTTTTGACAATAATTTAATAAAGAGAATGGGGCAGCATGGTTCAATTGACCTCACATGACTGTCAATTGAAACACTATGTAAGGTCAATTGAAACACTCGAATATCTTCGGCACAATGCAAGTACTTATATTTGTTTTAATCTTTTTCATCACTACCTCTGCATACAATGAGCTCATCAAAAGTTCGCAAGCATAAAATAAATATTTCTTAATTTATGAGCATCTGAACATCTCGATAAAACCACGCGGGAGAAAAAAAAAAGTTTACTACTTTCAGTTTTATTTGTTGCTGCGACCTTATACATTTATCTTAACCAAAGTAGTTTTAATGCAATTATAAAATATAACGATATAGAATCGCAGAAAAAAGCATAATCATGTTTCATACAAAAGTGCTTGTTTCAACTATAACAATGTTTCAATCACAACCATTCCGTGTACCTACCCTCTGAAACGAGTGTTGCAAACGTCGGGATGTAAAATGAAATAATAGACGCAATAAAATAATCAGTTTAAATTGTTTTATTAAAAACAATTTAAACTGATTATTTTTCGATAAAAAGCTTTCGATACTCTGTCCCACTCGTCTATATGAGAATCACTGAAAGCTCAACATGTAGTGACTCAATATATTAATGTGCTAAAACAGCTGTACAAAAATAGTATAAGTAGAGTGCACCTAGAGACGATCGGCCCGCCCATACGAATTGAAAGGGGCGTACGACAGGGCGATCCTATATCCCCAAAGTTATTTATTGCAGTTTTGGAATCAATAATAAGAAAACTAAACTGGACTCATATGGGAATACGAATAAATGGCAAATACCTTCACCACCTTAGATTTGCTGATGACATCCTGCTCGTTTCTGAACTGTTCTCGGAAATAGACTACATGATACGTACTTTACAGACAGCTAGCAGAGAGACGGGACTTGAAATAAATTTTAATAAGACAAAAATAGACAAACAGCAAAATAATCCCACTTATTATCGAAGGCATCGAAATAGAATACGTCAATGATTTCATATATCTTGGCAAACAAATTTCTTTCGACAGAAGCAACAATGAACGCGAAGTAGAGAGAAGGATAAGGATTGCGTGGAATAAATTTTGGAGTCATAAAGAAGTACTCAAGAGTAAGCACTTACCGATTAATTTTAAAAGGTCTTCCTTATGGATTCGTGTCTGCTTCCATCACTTACATATGGCGCACAAACTTGGAACAAACTTTCAATCGAATAATGTAAAAAACAAAATAAAAACATGTCAGAGAAGCATGGAACGCAGTATTACAAACATAAAGAAGATACAAAAAATTAGACATACACTGATTAGGAAAAAAACAAATGTGATAGACGCACTAGATTATGCAAAAAAGTTGAAATGGAAGTGGGAGGTCACGTCGCACGGATGACAGACAAAAGATGGACAAACCAGAACGACGTGGCCCGGACCAGTAGGCAAACGTAGAGATGGAAGACCTTACATGCGATGCGAGGCCAAAAGTGGGCTCTAACAGCACAAGACAGATCTAACTGGCACTCTCTGGAGGAGGCCTTTACCCGAGAAGGGGTTCTTGCTTCGTAGGAATATGCATAGTATTTTAATTCAATTTTTAATTTAATTTTTGTGAAAATAATGACATTTGATTAACTATCATAATTATAATGTTTATTCCTCTTTAAACTTAATTTAAACTAAATAAGTTGACTTTGTACTAGTTTGCAAGAAATAAAAGGCTTTTTTATTTTATTTTATTTTATTTTATTATTAAAAACAACATGGCAATATGCCAAATAAAAAAAACCCTAAACTCTATAAAACAAATAACTATTACGTTAGGTTTGTCACCGACTTTAAAACGTGATTTACCTACATGAACGGATTATTTTTGGTTTTTCAGTTTTTATTTAAGGCCGTTATTTTTTAAATTTGATTTTATCTGTTTATTTTTGTTTTTATTTAAAATATTATTTTTTTGCCTTCATCATCAGCTTATCGTCACAATCACCAAGTGATTATTTTTGAGAGCAGCTGCATGAGTTACTAACCATTTGTTATATTGTATAGGTAGCTACAAACATACGGGTCAAACAGAGATCCTCCTTTTTTTTAATCTGTTAATAACCATTTGTTATATACACAAAAACCTTCTCCAGAAAGTAACAAAATACTTTTCTGAAAACCGCATCACAATCGGTTTAGCCGAACGCGAGATATCGCGAACAAACAAACATACATAGAAACATACGGGTCAAACTGAGAACTTCCTTTTTTATTAAGTCTGTTAAAAACAAATGTTCACATAAAAAAACTGCAGATTTCTAAAAAAAACTTCGTAGATCCACAATTTATCAACTAGATCAAAAACTAGGTACATAAATAATAGTGAACATCAATAGAACAAACATGTGCATCGAATATAGAACCTCCTTATATTTTGAAGTCAGCTACTTTTGGGGACGATTAAAACGCGAGGACGATTGAAACGTTTCAATCCTCCACAAGCAAGTTGTTTCTATGGTCCCCACACCTCGTTTTTCATTTCAAGGTCAAATATTATATAAAAAAAAGACTCGAACGCTGATCAATGGCCATTAAAAACATTCGTTTATTCCTAACTCGAACACCAAAATAATTAGATTAGTCAAAATACAAGAGTAAACGAAGTTATAAGAAAATATACGAGAGCGCAAGTTCTTACTTTTTACCGCGAAAAACTTGTTTAGCTCGTGGACACCCCTGTCTCGCACCATCGCTCGAGCCCTACTGGTCAAGGATTCAAACATGGCCGACCGCGTGTACCGAGTGTTGCGTCAGACGCGTAGGTATTATAGTTTTCGAGAAAATTGACTTGTTTCAATCATGACGTGTTTCTATTGTCCCCGGTCTACCCTACGCCATTTAACATCCCAGCTAAATTGGTTGTTCAATACTTACGCTATATAATTACCAATTTAGCAAAAGCTCTAAATGTTGTAACAATCCCGTAGGGTGACTGTACGAGCAGCGAACTACGTACAGTCAGCAACAAAAGTGACTATTTCTGCTGCTAACTGTATGTTTACAGGTATTGGATTACAAATATATTCATCATGAAACGGGACGAAGGGGACACAATTGTGTCAAAACATATATTCAATCATGTTAATATCTAGAGACATAAAATAGGACTACGTTTGTATGGAAATAAGATTTCGCGCTGTCGTCCACTTTTATTAGGTTGTTGCATAATTCTTATCCCACTTTGGAATAAAACTATTTTTTTGTAATAATTATTTATTGAAACAATTAATCGACAATACAATCACCATCATTATCTAGAACATGTAACCATCTGCTAGGCAAAGTTTCAATACCCTTAGCCCAGAATGAAAGTGGCTGAGAAACAAAGACGTTGGCAAGGTCATTTTTTAGGTCGCCGGAATTTTCGAATTTCTTTTTAAGAAGATGCTGTTTCAAAGCCCGAAAAAGATAGTCGGAAGGTGCTAGATCAGGGCTATAAGGTGGGAGAGGTATTGTTGTCCAACCGAGCTCCACTAGAAATTTACAGGTCGTTTTCGCCGTATGTGGTCTTGCATTATCAATATTATCATGAAGCCTACGTGATACCACGTAGGCTTCGGCATTGATAGTCTGATGGTCGTCCAGTAACTCCCACAACAACATTCCTTGCGAATCCCATAAAACTGACAGGAGAAGTTTCTGGCCATGCGTACAGCTTTTCGGCTGTGTTGGTGGCCGTTTACCGGAAGGCATCCGAAAGGCTTTTCGTGTAACGTTCTCGTACAAGACCCAGGACTCGTCTCCACAAAACTTCGTCTGACAAAACTTTACGGTAACCCATCGACTGCAGATGGCGATCTATGGTACTGTAGTGATATTTGGATGCTGATAGTGTTAACCCACATGAGCACCATTTTGAGAAAATGACGTCCAAAGATTATTTCTTGGTTTTTGGGTGTTTGTTCTAAAAATTTAGGATTTTGTTCCAACTGTTGAATTTGTCAGTTTAAATACAATGAATACTAGTTATTTATAATGATAATATTCGAAATAAATTTAGATTAGTCGCAATAAACCCCTTTTTGTTTATTGCGAATTGCACGATGACGTGAAACTTTCTCAAGGACGTGTCATTATACTTAACACAGTTTTGCTAATTGTGTTAATCTGCCTTTGAACTTATAATCAACATGATATAGCACTTAACTTGTTGTTGTTTAATACTATGTAATTTATTATACATGTTTTGCAATAATCAATCAAGCCACATAAAGCATCGATATGATAAGTTTTTCGATTTGCAAGAATGATTCAAGTCCAACAAGTTATTTAAAATCATTATACTTATAAAAATAAAATTATTTTACGATTGTGCATACATTCAAATTGTTGAACTTGGCATTTAAAATGAATTGCTAAGAAACCTGCAGCATTTTGCGGTTTTGTTTAATTTATTTCGGCAAACTTATCTCAAAAACAAAACCCTTCAAAACTAGTGTGATTACGTTTTATAAATACGTTAGTTCGATCAGCTTTAGTATTTACCTTTTTAAAACCGCTAGAATTAATAGATTTGTACACTAAATTCGTAAAATCACTTATTATAGACACAATTTTTAGTACACTTACCTTCAAAGCACTTCTGGTAAAACAGAACTAATGGAATGTGATTTCCGCAATAATGAGTTAACCTCTCTTAAGTCATTATTGACATTTTAGTATGCGTTCTGTCCATTACTGCAATAAGTTAAGGTACTAAACGCATTAATGCAAAACAGACAACATGTGTTAACGGATTTGTGTTAACCTTTTTTCCTAATTTTGGAATATTTATAAATTTTAAATCACGAAGGTCATTTTTGCAAAAAAAAAGTCGAGCGGACCAGCTACAATATGGGATTAAAATCTAATTTTTTTAGTTTTTGTAAGTTGACACATTATTGCTTATCAGCATCTTAAATTTTAAGAGTTTTCTCTAAAACCCTGGTGGTGGAATCCGGATGCAACTCAAGGTCACGCCGCAATGCTTCTTCATCAAACGTGACGGGGCGACCACTATGAGGAATGTCTTTTAGACTTGTGTCTCCTTCATTAAAGCGCTGGAACCAATTTCGTACTGTGCGATCGGTAGTAGTGTTTGGGCCAAAAGCAGTGTTAATCTTATTTGCTGTTTCCCTCGAACTGGTTCCCAATTGGTGTTCGTATAAGTAAATCACTCGAAGATGTTGTTGGTCCATTTTTTCGATTTTAACTAAATCTCTGTAACAAGCCCGCGCTTATATACCCTACGTGAAAGATTCGAGAACATTCTACTATACACTAGATTTATTCTAGAATATTCCCGAGACTACTGAAAATATCAAGAAAATTTTGAAGTGGGAAAAAAATTATGCAACAACCTAATAGATGAAAACCTTTAAGATTAAAGGCATAAAGAATTGGGTAAACTAAACCTCAACCTAACGCTCTAAAATAATATAGGTACATATCTATCTTGGAAAAAATCAAGATATAACGTACCGATGGTCAACTCTGGGCCCATCCAATATGCTATGGTCCCGCCCTGTTGTATTGCATCTCGTCCAAGCTTTTGGAGGGCATTCATTCTGTCTGAAACATGAATTACCATTTACCGACCGTATAGTAACAATACCCACTGAACCATTAAGCTTTAGTGGCCACTGCCGAGGTTAAGTTTTTACAATAAAATAACATTGGGAAGAAACGTGTGGTTTTGAGCACATGATATGGTTAAATAGTCTGTTGGATGTTAAGAAAACCCCGCTAAATGAATCCTTTTTAGTGTTCCGTACAAAACTTTGTTCACGGAACACTTATGGGATCACTTTGGTCTTGTTTTAATACCACGTCGGTGGCAAACAAGCATACGGCCTGCATGATGGTGAGCGGTCACCGTAGCCGGCGTAGCATTTGGACACCTGCAAGTTCAGGGGTTTTCATCATGCGCGTCGCCGCGCGACCCTTCAGAAACCTGTACACTACTTTTTTGAAGAACCCCATGCTGAGTTCTTCGAGAAAACCTTTAATTCGTCCTTACTTACCTTCATCATTCCCAAAATATATGTACGCTTGTCCTACCAGCGGTAACGCTGGAATAGTTGTAGGCAGCTCTTCAGCTATTTGTCTCAGTTTTTTCCTATGTTTATATCCAGACATCCACCAAATCCATAATCCCAGCAGTATAAGTAACCACGTCATTTTTTATAAAATTATAATTGGTTTCAAATCTAATCTAAAGTTAAAAAAACTGCACAAAGTGTCACAACAACAAGACAAGAGTCTTACTTCGCGGTAAATGAATTAGATTAATTTCCTGATACTATTTATGTATTACAAGCCCTATTGTAAGGCAATAGCATGGGAAAAATGTAACTGAAAAAGTACAAACTAGAAATATGTCAATGGCTCCAATTAAGGCCGCGGTCTGGACGCAAACGGAGCGCGGAGCGGCGCGCGGCAAATGAAGGCCATTCATACATTGCACTCGACCAATGTATGAACGGCCTTGATTTGCCGCTCTCCGGCGCCGCGCACCCCTTACGCTTGCGTCCAGTCCGCGGCTTAAAGGGGCCCACTGATTACCAGTCCACCGGACGATATCGGCCTGTCAGTTAAAAGCAAAATTTGACAGTTCCGAACAACTGACAGGCTGATATCGTCCGGCGAATTGGTAATCTGTGGGCCCCGGCTTAATGCGGAATTGTCATAAAAAGCTTTAACGATTTTAGGGCCTGAATTTCTCGACTTAATGTGACTATATATTTGGGACCGAATTACTTATTAGTAGTACCTATTTCTTATAAATATATACCTATATGTATATTTTCCGGGCAAAATATTTATTTTTATAACAAAGGCTTAGGTCGAGGTTTTACCAATAACATTTGACAAAATGACGCGCAAATTCTTTAAGATGAATTTTAAATAAATATTATGCGTAACTATAGTAATAAACAACATTATTTGCGGTATTTGACACATTATGACTGACGTATATAGAGATGTAGCTAACGCAAATCGATTGTCACAGCAAGCGATTACGATTGGATGGCACGTAGACTGTGGTATCGAATTGTGATGTATAATGAATTTTTATTTAAGATTTAAATAAAGCTAGAATTATACGGTTTTCCCGTAAGCTAAATGCATTTAATACACCGACCGAGTAGTTCGCACCCTTTGTCAAAATTGAAACTAACTGGGGATCTATTTTAAAGTTTATTTGTGACGTCCCACGGTCAAAGGTACCTTATGGCGGGTATGGAGTTATGCATACCCCAGTAATCTACAATAAATAAGCTATCGATAACACAAAAGATCAACCTTCTAGGTTGCGTAGTTACAGAGATATGATTTTTTGAAAATAATGTTGTGAAATGAGCAACTTTACGATAGAGAAGTTTTAAGTTTAGCCGCCTAAAAAACTATGTTCCTGAAGTAAGTTACATAGTTGACTACAAATAATAATGCCTTATATATCTGAGATTAAAAAAATATTGCGACTTGTTCTGTAATGCAAATATAAACTTTTGATATCGACTGATTTATGTGTACACTAACCAATCTCTTGAAAATAAAGTTTTATTTCATTTTCACGATTGATTGCAATGAGCTCTCAAGATTTAAATTTTATCTATTAGAAAACGACACTGACAGACAGTTTAAGCAAAAAACAATACCGATTTAGAGGTGAAAATGTATTTTCTGACTTTTTCATATAAAATCACAAAATTGAATATTTTTACTTTTAATGTGACACACAATCAATTTTTCTGAGCACATATGAAAGAAATTCTGTCATTCAAATGAAATAAATCCTAAAACCCCAACTAAATACTATATTTAACCCCTTATGCCACTTTAAACTTACATAACAATAACAGTATTTGCTCCATACATTTACGAAAAGGTACCTTATGGAAATAAATCTAATAATACATCACTACAAAATATCAATCATATTATAGTTTATCTTTTATGAATAGAAAATATTAATTTACATTAAACTGCCCCCAATTTAATTAGTTCTTCGTCATAATAATCTTAAAAAAGACCAATAATTTGTATGTAATGAAAAGGTACCTTGTGGTCAAGTTACATGATGAGGCATGATGATGATGGAACAGTTAGGATAAACTAATAATATTTTGGGGTTAAGATGGTATAAATCGTCTATTTCTTATCAATAATATATTTCGGTTGCTATTGAAGATAAGCGGCATTGAGGTTCAATGACCTCAGATATTCCATAAGGTAATGCGTCGGGTATTGGCATTTTTCAGCAAACCAATGGCTGATTTACTGCATGCGACCAAACCAAATGAAGATTATTCTAGTTAAGAAAGACTTGACGAGAGTAACTTTGGTATAATAGCAGTCTACTTGGATTTGTGATGTCGGTCTATGTACGGTTATAATATTTGCGAGGCGCCCCAACCAGAACTGAAATTATCAAATTAGTTTTGCAGAATGCTAATACAGTTCTCTACCAAACTTCTTTTCCCGTATTGACTAGTTTTTTTGGGAATTTTCAATCTTTTTTCCATAAGGTACCTTTTCTACTAAACTCTGAGACGACATTACTAGGCTTATAACTAACTTATAACAAAAATAAAAACAGGTAAACAAACGTTAGGCATTAAGGTTTCAGATCACACAATAAAAAAAAATTGAGCATTTTTTCACCTCTTTACAAAACATTTAATATCTCCGAAACTAGAAACCCTCATAAGGTACCTTTTCCCGTGGAACGTCACATTTATGTTATTTCTGTGTCAAATTTGTTGTCTGTTAAGTGACGATAAATATATCCATATTTACAGTTATCCACCTTTTCCTTATTTCTATTCAAAAAAAATTAAAAATTCATATCGATTTACTTAGACGACTACCGATTCATAACGGTGGTGTCCGGCCAACCCTAAAATTAAAAAAAAAAAGACGTAGAACGTAAACGTTCGCAGTGCAGTTGTTTTCCTTTGTGATTTCGATGTGCAAGACATTTAACGTAGTATTGCTGTTGTGAGTGACAGACGTCAAATACCGCAAATAATGTTGTTTATACTATATTACAATTCTGAAGCTTATAGAAATCTCAAGTTTTTGTAGCTAGGTATTTCTGTTTTTTTTTTTAACTAAGTATACTTGACGCGGTCGGCGTGCAGTTCCCATACAAATTGCAGTCGGGTTGCTGTCCGTCTGTATCGGCCCTTACACGCGTTCCTTGTCGCTGGTAATTGCCAATTATAACACTATTAACTCTTTGGACCTGTGTTTCATTATTCTAGGTCAATTAATTTCTTGCAAAAAATACCTCTTTCTAGTACCTAACGTTATTAAATATGCTTCGTCTAGTAAATAAGTGTAAAAAATTAAATTGAACACAATTATGAGTAGAATGCTCTATTCACAACTCTTTTCTGAACTTTTTATCGTTGTTTTAACAAAGATTTTTTTTTTATATATACCGTAAACCGGGGTTACTTTGATCAATTTTAGAGTTTGGCACCATTTTTTGACGATCCTAATATAGGTAAAAATCTATCTATCTATACATATAATAAAGCTGAAGACGGTCGAAAGTCTGTACATGGAAGATATTTGAAAAAAAGTTGGCTGGGGCTACTTAGAATCGATAACAGAACACGTTCCAAAAGTTTTTAGAATTTTTGTCTGTTTGTCTGTTTATCTGTTTATCTGTTTGTCTGTTTATTTGAACGCGCATCACGTGAAAACGGCTAAACGGATTTTGATGAAAACTTTACTAATCTTTCGAGAAAATCCCCGGCCAGGTTATAGGCTATATAAATTCAACCCCTAAAAGGGGGGGTAGCCACAAAACCCGATTGACTTAAGTTTGCCCCTGAATCTTATGGCGCTACTTAGGAAGGAGGGGCAAACTTTTTTCAAATATGTTCTACCACTATTGAGTACCCTGGTAAACTAACAGATGGAGCTGAATTTAATACGTTGTGACATGAATAAGCCACCGAGGAAAGATTTTGCCAAATTAACTCTAAGTTTAGAAGACACGGATATCAACAAAAATAATTGAATAATTATGTCTATACATATAATAAAGCTGAAGACGGTCGAAAGTCTGTACATGGAAGATATTTGAAAAAAAGTTGGCTGGGGCTACTTAGAATCGATAACAGAACACGTTCCAAAAGTTTTTAGAATTTTTGTCTGTTTGTCTGTTTATCTGTTTATCTGTTTGTCTGTTTATTTGAACGCGCATCACGTGAAAACGGCTAAACGGATTTTGATGAAAACTTTACTAATCTTTCGAGAAAATCCCCGGCCAGGTTATAGGCTATATAAATTCAACCCCTAAAAGGGGGGGTAGCCACAAAACACGATTGACTTAAGTTTGCCCCTGAATCTTATGGCGCTACTTAGGAAGGAGGGGCAAACTTTTTTCAAATATGTTCTACCACTATTGAGTACCCTGGTAAACTAACAGATGGAGCTGAATTTAATACGTTGTGACATGAATAAGCCACCGAGGAAAGATTTTGCCAAATTAACTCTAAGTTTAGAAGACACGGATATCAACAAAAATAATTGAATAATTATGTTGATTTAATAAATTAATAATATATCGAAAAATGTTCGCGCTCGCTTCGCTCGCGTTTTCAATAACTTTCTAAGATATGGCGACTGCAGCAGCATTACTCTGTTGCAACGTTGCTGCTGCAGCACTGTCAATTTTCGTGATAAAATGATGTGACTGACTTCCATACTAAAAGTAAAAATGCACAACTGTCTAACTGTCTATCAAATTGCGTTTTTATATCGAAAAATTTTCGCGCTCGCTTCGCTCGCGTTTTTAATCACTTTCTAAGATGTGGCGACTGCAGCAGCATTACTCTGTTGCAACGTTGCTGCTGCAGCACTGTCAATTTTTGTGATAAAATGATGTGACTGATTTCCATACTAAAAGTAAAAATGTACAAATCTGTCTATCAAATTGCGTTTTTATATCGAAACATTTTCGCGCTCGCTTCGCTCGCGTTTTCAATCACTTTCTAAGCTATGGCGACTGCAGCAGTATTACTCTGTTGCAACGTTATTTCTGCAGCACTGTCAATTTTCGTGATAAAATGATGTGACTGATTTCCATACTAAAAGTAAAAATGTACAACTGTCTATAAAATTGCGTTTTTATATCGAAAAATTTTCGCGCTCGCTTCGCTCGCGTTTTCAATTACATTCTAAGATGTGATAAAGGTGACATTCGGGTGGCGACTGCAGCAGCATTAAGTACTCTGTTGCAACGTTACTGCTGCGGCACTGTCAATTGTCGTGATAAAATGATGTGACTGATTTCCATACTAAAAGTAAAAATGTACAAATCTGTCTATCAAATTGCGTTTTTATATCGAAACATTTTCGCGCTCGCTTCGCTCGCGTTTTCAATCACTTTCTAAGCTATGGCGACTGCAGCAGTATTATTCTGTTGCAACGTTATTGCTGCAGCACTAAATTTTCGTGATAAAATGATGTGACTGATTTCCATACTAAAAGTAAAAATGTACAACTGTCTATAAAATTGCGTTTTTATATAGAAACATTTTCGCGCTCGCTTCGCTCGCGTTTTCAATTACATTCTAAGATGTGATAAAGGTGACATTCGGGTGGCGACTGCAGCAGCATTAAGTACTCTGTTGCAACGTTACTGCTGCGGCACTGTCAATTGTCGTGATAAAATGATGTGATTAATTTCCATTCTTAGCTGTAATGCGGCAATGAACGTCACTCAATTTACCAAAAAAAATCAATGTAATCTTGATGACCCTAGGGAGAGGGGGCACCATGGTCTAGAAATGCTTAGGGTATCAAAATATCTTAATCCGGCACTGGTCGTTTGCGGAGTCAAATGATTTGGGACTCGCATTTTATACACATTACCATGCATTCCCGAAAACAATCGAATCATTCCCGAAAGTCTCGCAACGCATTGAGGTTACAAGGGGCACGTGTCTTCCTCAAGAGTCTGAAGAAGACCACGGTGAGTGGCGGTCTAGCCACAGGCAGGCCGCTTCGCTTTCGCTCGCGCGCGTATACCTTACGGCTTACTGTATCGTCCGATATACACCTACTACCTACTCTGTCGTTTAAATCACGTGTAAAATTTGAATAAGGGCGAAAAAACTATTGACTTTGGAGTGTAGTTTTATTTAGTGGTACCTAATTGTAAAATATTTTATCTGGACTACAGTCCTCTAGCATATCCATCTGTCAACTTTACCTACTTCAAGTTCCGCCTCCAGGGGAGAGGGAGAGAAATTAGGATTAGAAATTAGCCGCTTACTGACACAGACCGAATTCCACGCGGGCAGAGCCGCGGGCACAGCTAGTATGAAATAAAAATATAATAATCGGTTTTTCTTCTTCTTTCAGACTGCCAAATAAAAAAAAAATAGGACTTATATTTTTTTCAGAATTAAATAAAAACAACGTGATCAAAGTTATATTGAGAATGGGGTTACTTTGAAACCACTAATTTTTTTGCTGACAATCTAAAGTAGACCCGCTAATAAGCCCGTAAAAAATAATAAAATAAAATGTTGTTAAGTACTTTTTAAGTTTTATATATTTTTAAGGTGTGGGGGTTACTTTGATAACATACCAAATGATAAAAATTAATAACTTTAAGCGCTTATTAGATTATTTACTATAAAACGATTATTTACTATTAAATGACGTAGGGATTTAACTTATCATCGCACTTAGCAACAGATTTTTGAATTGCAAGCTTTTCCGTTTCAGTAAATTTGGTCTGTGCACCCGGGTTTTTGATATGTTGCCTTTAGGTATACTTATTGTATAAAGTTTTATATAAAATATAGTGTGCTTTCGATGAGGCACGAATAGATTTTGTGTCCGCCACTATGTTTGCGAGTGCATCATTGAGTTGTTGTTCTTGGTATTTTTTGTAGTCTCGTGACCCGATATATTTCTTTTGTAATCACTGGCGTTGTTTCTATAAAAAAAATCATATTTATTTATTGTAGTATTAATACCCTGGTAGGGTCGTGGCCTCACGCACGTATAATTAAAAACCTAAAGCAAAGCCGTAGGATAAAATATAGCCAAATTCCACCGAGAAAGTTAATTCCATACTATAGAAACGGGTAAAAGAATATTTGAAATCAAATGAGCAGTTCCGGAGATCAACTCCTACATAGAAACTTATAATTTTACAACCTCTACCTCTTCCACTGACTCAACGATACCTATTTATTATATAACTATTGAAAAAATACATTAAAAAATCGTAAGCGGCCAAAATAATTCATGGTGTTACTTTAATCTTTGGATCAATTTCACCACGTATAAGTGATCAAAGACACCCCGACCCATGGATTCCCCGGCTACGTGCGCATGTGTAGGTTGTCGAATTCCGGTATTTTTTTATAAACTCACGAATAAACACTGATTAACCTAAGACACTATAAAATTACATGTTTAATACATTCGGTACAAATACAGTCAAAGTTTTTCAACCAATAAAACCACGAAGAAAAGCGTACCCGCCATTAATATTTATTTCTAGACGAAATAATAATATTACACTCGCAACCATGGTATAATACTCGTAATATACTCCGCCTGGTACTCTCTTCCCGTCTTTTCGTGGTCACGTAACTGACACAAGCCTACGTCATCATGCGACAGCGCTATGATAATATGCGATAGCGCTATATAAAGTGGCAATGTTATTGTGACGTAGGCTTGTGTCACTCTGGGAAGAGAAAACCATGTTTTATAGTGGGTCAAGCAAATCTTGTCAGTAGCAATGTAAAGCAAACTAAAGTAGGGCAACACTCAAAGAGCAGCATTGGGCTAAGAAAAGCAGCAATGTACATCGAACCAAACCTTTTTTTTCCGCGCGCCCTACGTACGTCAATTCAAATTGTCATTCGCAGTTTATTGTAATTTTTTGAAATTGTTATTAAATATGGACGGACAAAAGCGGTGTGAAAACGAAATTAAACAAAATGATTAACAAATTTGAAGATCTCAAAATAAAATTAGAAGCGGACTATGCCGTCAAACAAGAATGTATGTATGAATAAAATCATTGCTTCCGCAGGTAGATATCATCCTGGATTTTAATATTTTATTTTATTTCTCAGTTGGCACTGTAGGCATTGTAAGCGCCTTAGCTTTGCTTAAGGTCATGCACAATCTTATTTAATACTTATATTGGTATTTAATGGTGACAGCAGAAATTAATATCTCTTGATATAGAAACGATTCAGAATGTAAACAAACAAGACTTACAAGATGATGGTTGTCATTCACGATCCACCTTCCACAGATAAAACACAGATGACACGCGATTTTCGAATTATTTGAACACAGTGTTGCTAACCCGCGATTTTTAAAATTTGCCGCCGTTTGCTACTGACAAGATTTGCTTGACCCACTATATTAGACTATGCTCGCAACCGATTACTACGCGTGAAGCAACTATCAGTGTTGCCAATAAAGAAACAATAACTGCAAAGGTATTTTTCAACTTGTTAAAACCAGCACTTTAGTAGCGGAGGGAAGTTGTTATCAAAGTCGACCCGCAAATCAAAGTAACCCCGGTTTACGGTACCTAAGTAATTCCTAGATTCCTACCTGTTATAGACACGCCTGAAAATAATAATAATTAAGTAGGTACTTTAGTACTTACTTACGGAAAAGCGGCCAACGGTAGCAGGTATTTTCGTCAAATGGGTCAAAATTATAATAAATAAAATATAATAACAGTACCTATTTGTAAAATTACAGTCACGGGTAGATCAAATTATCATTTTGCTAACTGCCGTATACAATACAGTCATTCATTTTATAAAATACCTATACAAGTATAACAGTGTACAGTCGCCATCAGATATATCGGAGCGGCCAAGGTGTTCACAATATCTGAACACGCGCTCTAACGCCCTGACAATAGAGGCGTGTTCCGATATTTGTGAGCACCTTGGCCGCTCCGATATATCTGATGGCGACTGTACCTATACGTATTTTATAAAATTAATGATAATGTATTTAATCTTCAACCTATCATTAAGCTAAGTATGTAGTTAGGATTTTGATAACTTACTGGTATGGGTTCAGGTAGGTACTTATTATTATTAATTATCAACTTAATCATGGTCAACATGCTGATATAAATATAGGTAAAGCTTGTTTGCTTGTCACATTGTTATACTACCTCCTTGTTTGATGATGTCCCTACCACACAATACATCTGGAGCGTTTTCATGCGATATAAATCTTAATACTTACTCCATATGGCGTTACAATCTATCGCTTTTCCATTTGCTCCGATTCTTCATCTGATGATTTGTATGTTACTTACTTTCCCATTTTTCGACGATTCTCTTAACGCAGTCTATTCATCGTTTTTTTCCCTTGCCTTTAATTTATTAATTTCGCCTTTGGTTGAATCCATTGATTGTCATAATGCTTAGTTTTCTATTTTAGGATGTGTTTGAGTAAATCTATTTTCTTTCTTTCTAATAGCATTATGGTGGATTCGGGTAATTGCCCGATTCAGCATTCCGAATCACCTCCGAATGTTGGGGCATTCCGAAAATCACTTATTGTTTCACTTTATCAAGTTAAATTTTAAGTAGGTAGGTACCTATTAAACTCAAAGGCGTTACTAAAATAAAATTTGAGGCTCTAAAAGTTGTATTAAGTTTAAGAGTCAAGTTCCGATTAAAGAATTTCATTGGTTCCCCTATCTGGTAACTGAATTCGTATTGCAGAATCATACGAGTATTGTGACACTTGTGACTTATTCAGACAATTCAGCGCCTACGCAATTTATAAAAGCAATGCGGCACCCATGATAATGTTCGTACATTAGAGTTTGTTCGAAAAGACATGAGTCGTGGAATGTATTGGACCCCATACATGCCACTACTCTTCTCTTTCCGCACAGACTCTACTTAACATCCTAAGGCCCACAGTTCTATTTATAGCACCTATTCAGTATTCAGTTCGATGAAATTTAAATCCTATTCAATTGGAACACAGTCGCTTTTCCTTTGTTTCGTTCAATTTTCCAACAACGCAAAATCAACTCTATTTCCTACTATATAGGCGGACGGAGTCCTGAACGGAGTCACGTCACGTTTCCGCTTCTCCATATACCTACAACGCAGTCCCCATTTTCCTTCCTGGATGTAAATATTATAGAAAGTTTTTTAACGCAATTTGATGTAGGTATACACATCACACACATCATCACATGTATAGGTATTTACTATAGCTATGATTTTTTTAGATGTGTTTAAGTTAATACGAATTGGGAGTTTTTAAAATTGTATGTTTTTCGCCCATAACAGATAAACGAAGGGGCATAGAATGGTTATGGGGACCACGTTTGTATGTAGATGCAGTCTTCCACTATCATTTCAACAGCCATACATTTAAAGGTTGTAACTGTTGTAAGTAATTGTTACAAATGGCACGATTTTGTTTAGTAACAGAAATCGATCACACTCTCCATTTCAGGATAGAATATTTGTTATAATTATGTGTCAGCTTTATGCTGATGATTGGCTGAAGACTAATAAAAAACAGAAGGTTTACGGCATTAGGCCAATTATTATCAACAATTTAGTAAACGAAACATCTATTAAAATTATTTAAATTTTCGAAGCATTTTCAAGCAAATTAAGCAAATTAAAAGGGGGTATTCAGAAACCATTTTTTGATTAAGTGAATATTTTTGGAAATAATAGCTCTGAACGAAAAATATGTCCCCCCCCCCCCCTTTTTGAGCTATGGGTGCAAAACCTACCTATAAACCGGTCAAGTGCGAGTCGGACTCGCGTTCCAAGGGTTCCGTATATTACCCAATTTTTAACAATGTATTTTTTATGTGGAACGTAAATGAAATGTCCGTAGGGGTTGGATCAAAAACTAAGTAATTAAGTCCGACTCACGCTTGACTGCACACTTCTAATAGGTTTTCCTGTCATATATAGGTAAATAACGTATTATAATGGATGACAAGGTATCATTTAATGCACATATAGACTAAATAGTTCAAAGAGCATTTAGAAATTTAGGCCTCATCAATAGACTCAGTAAACCCTTTAAAAATAACAAAACAATAAAAATACTTTACTTCTCGTTTGTAAGATCCATATTAGACTTCGGTAGTATTGTATGGAGCCCTTACTTCCAGTGCCATAAATCTAGAATAGAAAAAGGTCCAAAAAAAAATTATTAAAATACTCAACTATCGCAATTTTCGTATTAACTCAAGTTACCAGGAATCTCTACAGTACTACCGACTTCTATCTTTAGAAAACAGACGCAATTTAACAGATGCGACAATTTTATTTAAAATTATAAATAATCTAATCGATTCTCCTACTTTGTTATGCCCACAACACAAGCCTTGAGCTTACCGTGGGGCTTAGTCAATTTGTGTAAGAAATGTCCTATTTATTTATTTATTTATTTATTTATTATCTAAAATAAGGCTTTCGTGTAGTAATCGTCCAGCTCGCTCCTCACGTAAAAAATATCTAATTTCACCCCCCAACTTTAAGAAAAAATACACAAAAAATTGTTTTCTCTCCCGTGCGCCTCAAATGTATACTTAACAATAAATTTTTACATATTAACCCTTTTAATGTATCCATTTCATCTTTTAAAAATGAAATATGTAATTGCTTATTAACACATCCCACTCAATAACTCTTGATAATTGGAACTTTGAATAATGTAAAACCTGATGATATATGAATGATATATCATAGACCATAAGGATATAGATTTTAAGAACCTTTGTTCTTTACCATTTAATATTTCCTATTCATTGTCATTTAAATTGTTAGCCGGATTTCGTCGGCAACTTAACTGGCAGGTTTTCAAAATATATTATAATATACATAATTATGTATACAAAGTAATAAATTGTCAGTTGAAATGTTGTGAGCCTGTCTGTTGGGTTGTACGATGGATCTCTCTCTACCACTCAGTATTAACTCCTATAATGTTTCTACAATAACACTTGTAAACTTCGGCACTGTTTGTCTTCTCTGTAATCCATCCTTTGTATCTTTTGATGTAATGACTGTTTGTTGCCATAATAAAATAAAATAAAATAAAAAGTAAATAAAATAACTATTTTGTGTTTTTTTTTTTTCAAAATTTTGGACCCAGTAGTTTCGGAAATAAAGGAGGGGAGGGGAGGAATGGTCGGACAGACAGGCAGACAGACGCTTTAGTGATCCTATAAGGGTTCCATTTTTTTTTGAGGTACGGAACCCTAAAAAAACAAGAAAGTAAAGATCGGCTAAGCCGTTTTTTATTTTTTACAAAAAGTCTTCCATAACATATCATATCAACTAAACCTAAATAGCCTATTGTAATGCTCTTGGCCAGTTCTCTAATGCTACTCCAGGATTCTCGATTCGAATAAAAAAAGTTAGAAATTATTATATTATATATTTTAGTAAAATAACCAAGTTTAGTTCCGCATTCAAATTCTTTCCTTCAAACGCACCATAAAATTGTCCACATCCATCATCATGACCTTAAATCTGACCCTAAGCGGGTCCTCATAGTGGGCTGGCTCCAAGCCCGCAGGTGGAAGCAATTGGTATCTTCTCAGAATGGTGGATGTTACCGTCTTCAAGGACAGCAGTGCGTATTGGTACCCTGAAACAGATATTACAATTCAGACACATATTCACAAATAATTTATACCTTTAAAAAAAAGAAAAGACGAGACGATTGTTCAAGATCTGACCTTCTTTTCCAAAAGCTCCAGGGATTAAATTGAAATTAATAGTTCACGTAATTTAATCAATCGATCTAGTTAAATTGATAATAAAGTCCTTACCTAGACAATTCCTCATCCCCCAGCTAAAAGGGATGAACTGGGCCGGATGCTTGAGGGGTTCAAGGAATCGCTCAGGTCGGAAACTATCTGCGTCGTCTCCCCAGTAGTGAGGGTTCCGGTTCACGGCCCAGATGTTTACCACTATAGCGATCCCTTTAGGCAGGGTCGTTCCGTTTGCTGCACAAAAAAAATGCATACCTATAGGTAAAAATTATAATAACTTCTAGCCGCCCAGATGTCAAAATTTGCCAAGAAAAATTCAATTTTGATTTGTCCAAACAAAGATTCCAATTAGAATGGAACAAGAGACCTTTTTATAGGTCTCTGGGCGGTTAGAGGATATGTAATAACCAGAAAAAGGACGACGAGAGTTCAATTTTTCAATTTAGAAGCTGTTAATTTTGGTAAGTTTACGGACCGGACCTATTATACATTTGCTGCTATTCTTACCTTTTTACAGCTAAATGAACAGATTTTGATGAAATTTGCCATGAGAAAATCTTAAGCCCTGGCGACGGCCATAGGCAACAAGAAGGACTTTCATAGAAATGCTGCTTTAATTTAGTGAAACATTGATACAAACGCAATTTAATGTCGTCGATTGGCTCTCTAACAATCGCTGGCACAGGGGGATACATTCGCAACGATTCCTTGATGACCATTTCCAAGTATTTGAGACGATACAAATCCTCCATAGTCGCCTCTCTATCTGAATCACCGAATACTTCATGCAGCCTGTAGACAAATACAAAAGTTAATTATTTGCTTTATGTTCATTTGAAAATTATTAAAAATAATTGCAAAGTTCTTTTAAGTCAGAGTTCTAGAAAATAATTCCCAACATTTTATCTATGTGACCGCTCATGACTATTGCTTAATGGCATGCCTACATCGCTCTAGATCGCTTGCGGAAGATTTCCACCACATATCTCTTTTTCTTATTCTTCAACTATTTTCACGAACTGTTTGGTATTATATCTTCATCAGCATGCCATTTTCCTCGGTCTTGAGCTTATTGTATCCAACCTATACTTATATATTTAATAATTTCTCATTCATCTGCACAAAGGATATAGGGTAGACCGAGGCGAATCGGGTCATTTTTTGTTTGACGGTCAGTAAATACAATTTTTAAAATAAAATACAAAACCTCTTAAAAAATCCGATTCGCCCCATTTTAAGGGGTAAAACGGATCAAAAAAACTCTGTCATAAAATCTTAATTAATAATGGTTAACAATGTTAATCATATGATTAAGAATCACAAAGGTCAAATAATTGAGATCAACTATTATTGGTATCTTTAATGTTGCATTTGAGCATTATTTTTATTCCTCCTTTCTAGTTCAATTTTTATCACGCCAACTACAGAAAGCGCAACATAATATCACTCCTATATGCTACTATATATTTTAACAATAAATCCAAAACATGCTAATGGCCATTTAGCAACAAAATCAAATAACTTAAATGAAAATAAACAAAAACTGTAAACTTTTGCAAACCAAAACATGAAAAATCACACATATCCGATTCACCCCAAATGAGAAAATTAGTTGTTGGTAACAAAAAACTCTACGTAGGGACAGCGGTTTCGTTAAAACCTTATTAGCAGCAGTAGTCATATTTTCTTCCGACCATTCCCCCTGATACCTCTTCTTTTTATACGTACGCACCATCTAAAACATGCGAACATAAAATAAGCCAAAAAAAAACGTCCAAAAACCTTGTTTTATAATGTGATCCTAATCGCCCCCAATCAGATGATCCGAATAACCCCATATCATATGTTTGAATTATTTTCGCGTAACGGAATATACCTTTAAATACAATAAAAACAAAATCAAATCAGGAAACACTATGCGCCATTAACAATAAGTAACAACAATTACAAACCTTTAGCCTTTTGCGTTTACTTTTATCACGGACTGTATTTGCACATTTTTTGCATCGGCGGTAAAATCACAATACACCTGTACGACCGACTCATCGGGAAGTGTCACCGTGACCGACGCGTGAGTCTTTTCCAATGGCAGTAACTGTGGCGACATGCGTTAGGAACAGAGCGAACGCGGGACGCTGATTGACTGGCTGTAACTAACCGCGATTTTTAAAATTTTACAGAAATGCTTATTTTGATCCGATTTCCCCAGTGATCCGAATCGCCTCGGTCTACCCTACTTACTCCTTATAAACAGCTTTTTGGACTTTGGGATGGCGGGCGAGCATGAGTAATGTGTTGCACGCTCCTATGGCTGACGTGTCGGTGCCTGCACTTATGATAACCTTCGATTCTTCTACAAGCTCCAAGTCGGTAAGCTTTCTTTCATTTTCTGGTGTCTCCATTAACAACTCCACTAAGGTTCGTATCTTCTTCGGTTCCATGGCATCTGAAATTGAATAATGTTTTACGGCTTCTTATAAATAGACCGATTAATTTAACATTGATTTTTCATTGTGGCAGCTGGTTTTTTAACCGATAGTATTAAATTAAACTGAAAACGATCTTCAAACCGGGAGAAATTAGCCTAGGAGACTAATCTAAACTAACTTTTTGACATCAAAATGATTTCATATTACTATCATTCGTCCGTGCGTCTCGCTCGATATGTACGGTACGGACATGTAGAGCGAAATGTACGCGTGAATGATAACATAATGACATCAGTTAGATATCAAAATGTACATTCGAATAGGTCTCCAGGATAATTGGTGGAAACAGTGCCCTCTTGGAGGTTGGTTGTCTAAGCTAAAACAACATCATGCATCAGCATTCACTTACCACTTTCTATCTTTCCACGTAATCCGTTTAATGCTTTTCTCTTTTCTGAAATGGTCTGAAAAGGTATGTAAAACCAGAGGTTAGCTTATTTTAATACCCGTAATGTAGGTATGTCTCTAAAGGTAACTACTAATGTACCTACGGTATCAAGTCACTCACCTCACTCACAAATTTGTCAATGTAGCTAACGTAACTTTTACATTGTCTGTAACTTGGCACCATGCGATAGATAAAATCTCGATGAAGCCAAGGTGACAACATTCTGGCGCCTATAAAACTGACACATTTGTCGAATGCATCTAGGTATGGGTGGTCCATATTCTTCTGCGAGTTCATCTTTACGCCTAAATTGGTCTCTGAAAAATTAAATAAAATACCTATCACGGCTATCTCAGTCCAAGTTTTCTTAATTTATGATATTAAACCATCGTGACTTTGATTTAGATAATTTGGTATAGATAATAGACTTACAGACCAAGGTATTGTAGGCTGTAGTCATTAGGTACACAATTTTAGAAGTTTTACAGGTCGCAGTATCAGGTGAAAATAAAGTAAATTGAAAAATAACCGAGTACATAACAGAGTTTAACAGTAGGTCTTTGTCTTAGAAACTGGTCGCCATAACAGAATGATTATTTTTTCTCAAAGATAAAAAAAACCAGGAAGTGTTTTACACTATAGAGATTATTACAGTAACTAATTAAAGATGTTCTCATCGTCCTCCATAATGCGAGAGAATCTTTTATATAAATCGCCTTTTCATGATGTTTTTATTAGATATTTTTTTAGTTATTTAATAAAAAAAACATAATTACGTAGGTACAGTCAACTCTAAAAATATAGCTGTACAAATCATCTCAAAAATATGTCCCATAACTCTTAATATGTCAGTGAATTAAGAACTATGGGACATATTTTTGAGTAAGTTGTCTACACCCATATTTTTACAGTACCCAAAGGTATGTGTAATATAGCAAGTAATGCGACCGACTTGCCAACAATTCGCATGAAATCCTGAGTCCAAGATCCACATATTTCTACTGAATTGATCGCATAGTCACACACTGCCGTATTCGAACTTCAAGATATTCACAAGAGACGACACGTACTAGATCCATTCTAGATACGTTATAGTTTAGATATCAACTAGTTCTCTTTTGCAGCGCAATTCGGGCAACCAATGTCACTTTTACGTTAGATAGAGTAAGATATCTATTAGATGTGAATTGCATCTCTAAGTCATATCCTGTGGAAATCGTTCAACAGTATCTCCAGAATCGCGCAAATGTCGAATTTGACAGGTTAGATCTTAAACATATCGTTATCGTATCTTGGTGATGTCTAAAAGATGTCTAATAGATGTCTATTTCAAAATCCGAATCGGGCCCACAGGCATCCTAAAGGGGCCACAGATTACCAGTTCGCCGGACGATACCAGCCTGTCAGTTGTTCGGAACTGTCACCTTTTGCGATTAACTGACAGGCTGATATCGTCCGACGAACTGGCAATCTGTGGGCCCCTTAAAAGATGTGCAGAGATCGTGGATCGTTGGTACGTACGTTTATTAACGAAAACTTAAAAAAAACAATTAGAATCTGTTGAAAAATGCTACGTATTTAGGGGAGACCGAGGTGAGTTGTGACAGGGGAGAGTTGTGACACTGTCGATTTTTTTTGGAATCTAATAACTGTTAGCTAGCTCGCAACAGTGTGCGTTTGTTAGCTCGTAACTTGAACTAACATACGCGCATTATTGAGACCTACCCAACTAGCAAATCTATGTGCTATAAAAGTTGAGAGCACGTTTTTATTTTCTGCACGTTCTATAAACATTAGCAATTTACTATTACTCAGTGAAAGTGTTCTATAAAAGCAGCCGCACTGCTTTTTCTCAGCAAAAATGTTTCGTAAAAGTAGCCGAATTGCTTTTACTCGGCATTTTAAATGTGTAAGAGTGCAGTAAATGCTTTTATTCAACTAATATGTGCTAAAAACGATCTCAGGTAAGCGATTATATTACAATTATTTTATTATGTTTGAGGCCTAATCGTCTTCACGTGTCTAATAAAACAAAAAGGTACTTAAGTATTTTTTTACTGCTGTCATCCATGACATTTATTTTTACCGTGATTGTGTACATAAGTTTTTACTGTCTGTAAGTACACGTAATACAGTAAAACCTAGCGCGAAAAATACTTTATTGATAAAACTAAAGGCACTGGTTCATATATATTCATGGACCGTCTATTTTCTTAAATTTCAATAAAAAAATATTAATTAAAATAAGTAAAAGTTTGCTTACACGATCTAGTTTCTCTTATATCTCATTAATTCGACTATAAGTCGAGTAACTGCGTTTACTGCTACACTTATAGCACATGATGTCGCCATGTTTATGGATTTATAGTCCGGTGGCCGACTGCATGAAACCCTACCTGATAAAAAAATAGAAAAATCCTACTCTGTAGGGGTAGCTGACTTTTAGCAGCTTCAACTGCTCTTGGACGGCCGTGGCTTAACTTGGCAAATTTTGCGCAAGTGGCAAAAAAGTGGTACAAATATTCATCAAAAAACAAAAGTGGTCAGCTACATCCTGTGTTGGCTGGTTCATGTGTCCGACCGAATTTGTGGTACCAAGTGAGCTACAATTTACCTCATCGAAAAATAGAATGTCACTTGTATGGTAGGATAGCTGCCATTGACATTTTTTTTAATGCGGACGGACTGCAAAAGCTGCCAGGCTAAGGTGAGACCGACCAAGACATACGTCAACAAATTTAATGTAGGTATTACAATCAGTTTTTTTCATTCTATTTTTCGATGAGGTAAATTGTAGCTGTCACGTTGTACCACAAATTCGGTAGGACACAGGAACCTGCCAACACAGGATGTAGCTGACCACTTTTGTTTTGCTGTCCTCAATTCTATTATACGATGGGGTTTTTTTTTGATGAATTTTTGTGCCACTATTTTGCCATTTGCGCAAAATTTGCCAAATTAAGCCGCGGCCGACCAAGAGCAGTTGATGCTACTAAAAGTCAGCTACCCCTACAGAGTAGGATTTTTCAATTTTTTTTATCAGGTAGGGTTTCATGCAGTTGGCCACCGGACTATATTGAAACGACAACATGGCTGACTTGTGCTGTTAATGTAGTTCAAAACTCTTTCAAAGTACTCTAAGCTGAATACATTTTGAATAAAACCTGTAAATACACTTCAGCTCCTATAACAGCGGTTTGAACCCCATTACCCGAATTATGATATAAGCGCGCTGTTACAGCAGCATTGTTGCCAAATGGTTATTGGATTGCGTTTAATAAGCTTTTATAGCAACAGAGAAGAGAATTGAGTAACAGTTGTATTAAAGCGCCTTATTCAGACAATTAGCTATTCTATAGCTGTTATATGATTTTAATAGAACAATTATGCGGAATAAAAGTGATTTAGTAGCGCTAACTCAGCATTTATTAAAAGGTGGAATAAAAGTGCTAAAAGATAGTGCTATAAACGTTTATACGACATGATTATAGCACTAATTAGCGAAAATTGCTAAATAGTCGAGTTAACCGCTATTATACGATATATTGGTGTTTCAACAACCGTAACTCGGCTGTTATACGATTACAGGCTGAGTAAATCAATTCTTATACGACTATTTTGCTAGTTGGGTAGTTTTTAGTTAATTGATTCCAAAAAATCGATGATGTCACAACTCTCCTCTGTCACAACTCACCTCGGTCTCCCCTACTGAACAAAACAGCCAGATAGCCAACTACTAACCTGTCACAGCATCGAAGGTGTATGTAGCCATGTATTTCCAAATGGAGAACTCCCCGGCCCCCGCCATAGGGCGTAGAAGCTCCACCATCGTGGCACTCTGCTTCGCGAATATTCCGACGAAGGCGTTTAGGTTCCTCGGGCTGAAGATTGGTGACAGAATCTTACGGCGTGGTCGCCAAATGTGCACTATGGAATTAATACAAGATTTTAGGGTAAGTTCGTGGTTAAATTCCAGAACTGCATAATGCTAATCCGCTGGCTGACTCTTTTGAATTTTGATCTGTGGTCGGCTCGACGATAAATATAAGTAAAATGTCGAATTTGACAGGTTAGATCTTAAACATATCGTTATCGACGTTATCGTATCTTGGTGATGTCTAAAAGAAAATTAATTAAATTAATTTGCATCAAAATACTTCGCGAGTCTTGTGGATAAAATGCAACTTTCTCATCAGTGTTTGAATAATAAAGAGAGCCTTTACTAGTAAAATGTTATAGTTAGTAAAATCGCACGATACGATGGCATTTTGATAAGTTGTTAAACACTAAGGATTTTTATTCATTCGAATTTGTTTGAATTGACACAGTAAGCTACACAATTTAATCAAGTTATAAGATATTTTTTTATCAGTATATCTTTTTCAAATATTGTTATATAATATCAAATTTAAAAAAGCAGTACTTTATTATCAGACTTTATATCTGCAGAATTTTATACGAACATAATGTCTTAACTAACCTGGAGCAGCTAAGCTTCCATTGCCAGTGAAAATACGTGTGCAGTTCATTATGCTTTCATGTTTTGACAGGCAGTTTTTTAGAAGCAAGTCTGCCACCACAGGGTCCGCAACGGCTAAAAATTATAAATATTACACTATAATAAAATTTACGTCAATTCACCGAGCACACGAGCAGGGCAAGTGGCGAGCGGACGAGGTATTCAAATATCTGTACATACGCTCTTAAGTAGGTACCTCTATGTTTTGTTTAGATTAAATTGTAATTCATTGCCTGCTACTTTTACCACTAAATGTAGATAACACAAGTATTGGATTACAAATATTATTAAGTAGGTATATTAATTAATAAGGAAACTGGTGGAGTTTGGAACACGTAACTATCAATATTCTTTTAAATAATGTATGTAGTTATATTTTGGAATAATTCGAAAATAAAACGTACCGATATTTAAGTCGTGGCCTAGCCAATATCCCATGGTCCCGCCCTGTTGAATGGCATCTCGTCCAATCCTTTGGAGACCTTTCATTCTGTCTGCAACATGAATTATTTTTTAGAGGCATTGTATCGAGTTAATTAATACCTAACTTTCAAAGCAAGAGTGTAAGGCTACCTGTATATTACCAAAGACATATGTAACTTCGTATAAGATGAATAAAGTCTAAGGAAAAAACGTGCCTCGGAAATCAAGAAAAAGTCATTCTCGGATAGATGGCGCACACACCTTTGGCCTATGGTCGGCTAGATTTAACAATTTTAACACATAGTTATCAGTGAATGAACATGGGTCAAAATGATATAAAAATAATAAATCATTTATCCATATATATATATTTTTTTGATAGTTTTATACGTTTTCATTTTGAGTTTTAGTTGTGTGTCGATAGATGGCAGTAAATTTACTGTGACTACAAAACTTACTATGACAGGACCCCTCTATACTATCTATACTCTTTGATATTACTGAACTATTCTACCAGCATTTTTCTGTTAAGTTTAACAATAAGGCGGTCTTCACATTGGTTGCGAATTCGCATATATTCCTCCCTGGTGTGCGAGCTGGACATCGCTATATACGCGCATAGCGTTATCACGCTCATATTACACCGGAGCGACGTGCAAATTCGCATCAGTGTGATAACCGCGTAAAATAACATTAGGAACGGAGCATGTATTTTAACCACTCACATGCTTGATATTTTTCAGTGACCTCTATTATTATAAAATAAGGGTGACAGCTGGTAGCTACAGTTACCAAAAGCAAGTGAGTGGTTAAATTACTGCTGCAGTGTTGCAAAAGCGGAAAATGGTAGATTACATTGTAAATTTTCTTGATAAATTGCATCTCAGTAACATCCACATAGCTGTTACGATTAGGACGATCAATCGGTCACTAACTACCACGCCACAGTAGTGACTACTGCAGTCATCACACAAATGTCATCTTTAGACAAAGTTAAACGAATTTTATTATTTATCTAAATAACTTCCTTACCTTCATCATTCCCCATAAATAAATACGCGTGTCCAACCAGCGGCATCGCTGGAAGACTTGTAGGCAGCTCTTTAACTATTTGCCTCAGTCTTTTTCTATGTTTATATCCAGACATCCACCAAATCCATAATCCCAGCAGTATAAGCAGCCACGTCATTATTTATAAAATTATAATTGGTTACACAATTATATTAAATATAAAAGAAACTGCCAATGTGTCGCAACAACTAGACAAGAGTCTTACTTCGCGGTAAATGAATAAGATTAATTACTTGATACTATTTATGTATTACAAGCCCTATTGTAAGGCGTGGGAAAAATATAACCAAGTGCAATCTAGAAATATGCCAATGGTTTCCTTTTTGGGCCAGATTACTAGTTCGCCGGACGATATCAGCCTGTCGGTTGTTCGGAACTGTCCCTTTTTACGATTAACTGACAGGGTGGATATCGTCCGGTGAACTGGTAATCTGTGGGCCCCTTTAAGAGTCCCCAGCAAGCTCGGTTCTCCATACAAACGTAGTTACGCTCTCATTTTAAAACGACTAGCTAGATTACTCTGAAACTTCGTACTTACCATAGGATAAGGTATATCTAGTCCTGTAATTAGTTTATGTAGCTTCAGATAAAAGAGTAAAAAAATACAGCGTATTTAACTTTTTCATACAAAACCTATTTTTGCCCTATTTTGTTTGTTTTATAAACTCGAGCTATATAAACTAGATATACCTCATGTCATTGTATGTGCACAGTTTCATTACAATCTAACACGTAATTTTAAAATGAGAACAAAACTCCTTTTGTATGGGAAGGTGAAATTCGTCCGAACTCTTAAGAGGCTAATGGAGTGGTCATTTCTCCATGCAAATGTACTCGAATTGTTCCTCCATGGTTTGGGGGCGTCCATTAATTACGCGAGGGCTTCAGGGGGGGGGGGGGGGTAATAATATAGGAAAATGGTTTTAAATAGGTGCCACACACAGAACACAACCTGATGAATATAGAGGAGTAGTAAAGTTTTTGACTGTGAAGAATTATAGCCCTAAGAAATCGCTAAGAAAAGACGTGTATTAATTAATTGCATCTAGCTTAGACACGTTCAAGTGCATGGCTACTGTAAATTATGGGTGATTCTTAAATTGTGTCCAAAAAAAATTTTTTTTCATAAACGTTTTTATTTTTACATATTATTACATATATCAAAAGTACATACAAAAAGCAATTTTTTGATGCATATGGTCAAGCTTAATACCCTCAGGAAAGGTAAATAAAATGAGTACATAAACACGGTTGTGACAAAGTGTCCCTCAGTCGTGACATTTCGGCATTTTGGTGGCCAACTCGGCTATTTTGATTTATATAGTTATTTTAACATAGCCTAAGTCACTTCTATGACTACGACAAACCTAATGACAGCTCAGACGTTGAAATCCGTCAAACTATAAAGGCTGCAGAGCGTGACAAAGAATTCGATACACATCATACATACATACAAGCGAAAAACATTTTTTTTGCTTTGGCAGTCGGGCAATAATAGCAAATGATCTGTAGCTAATAAAAATGCATTTCTGAAAAGTGCATGTGCCTCTAAATTAATCAAACGAATTAAGAATGACACGACCACGTGTCTTTATGTCATGAACGTGGACTCAAAAGTCCGTGGCGGTGACAGATTTTTGAAGCCACGGTCGTGATAATGTGGATCATGTTCGATATTACATAAACATTTCCTTTGATTTTGCAAATGTTAAATAATTAGCTTAATCTGCAATGTATGAGGTATATATACCTAAAAATATAATACCTAACGTAAGATCTTACGTTCCAAACAATAACGTGAAACTGCAACTTGCTTTTAAAACTCTAACACGGCGGTGACGCGTTAAGGTTGACCGTTTTTTCAAATGAAGACAAATTAATAATTTTCGACAAAACTTCTCCCTTCAGCCATTTGTAAACCTGACAACAACACAGTGTTGCTGTTCTTAAAAAAACTTTAATAAGGCTGCCAGTAGTAAAGATAATTTTCTACCGAGTACCACATGTTTAAAATTATATAAAATCGTTATAAATCCATACAATTTTTAAACAGTGTTGTAGAATAAGGATTAGTGTTTTATATTTGATATAAATTATTGCAAAATCACTTCATATTTTTCAAAAAAAAATCAAATATCACAAAATCTGGGGAAGTCACACTACACGGTCCGTGACATTTCACACTTGTAATTTTTTTTAAATATGTTTCTAATACTCTTAGGACAATACATTTAGGTTGACCTAAAACTAGAGGTAAATTGCTAAGTATATTGATATAGAGTTTACTTATTTTCACAAAAATACATGTTATTCTTACGTGTTACACAAAAAATGCATAAGAATAAGAATTACCCTTATAACACTTAGGTAACTAAGACTTGTGAATAAGGCTACTTTAATGATCCTAGGTCAATTAATTTCTTGCAATAAAAAACTTCTATTTAATAAATTGTACTTACGTAGCAGTCCAAGGAAAAAGTGTAAACAATGAAACTGATCACAATTAGGAGTACAAGGAATGCAAAATGTCACTCGTTTCCATCCTGAAGTTTTTTATATTTCTCTTTGTTAATAACTACATATTTACATTGTTACAGTACAAAGTGCTACTAATTTAGTAGATGGGTGAATTGCAAAATAAATGTAGTGTAATTAAGCGTACCTAAATAGTTAAGAAGCTGCGAATTTATTCAGATTAACAGTCCGCCGGACGGTATCGGCCTGTCAGTTGTTCGGAACTGTAAAAAATTTGTTCTAACTGACAGGCCGATACCGTCCGGCGGACTGTTAATCAGTGGGCCCCTTTACGAAAATTAACCATGTAAATTGTATTGTATTTATTTACTGTTTATACTTAATTCGGACATATAAGCATACATCGGATTCTAGGGGGCAAATTGTATGACGGATAGGGATCCCGTAGAATCCGATGTTTGCACATAAGTCATCTACTTAGGGGCTATTCATAAATTACGTCATTTCAAATTAGGGGGGGGGGGATCTGGACATCGGATGACGGTAGCATGAAGTAGGAGGAAATGGGGTCATTTGATGCATGATTTTTGGATGATTATAGGGGGGGGGGGGGGTCCAAAATCGTCAAAAATCGATGACGTAATTTATGGACAGCCCCTTATACACGCATACGCTTAATGTGAGGTATTTGCATAAAAATTGTGCATAACATAAGCCGCTTACACACTTTCATGTGTATAACTTAAATGTCGTAACACAATGGAATCAATTATCTTTTGACTAATTACTGGCCCTTAACTACTCATGCACATTTTTTTTGCAAATAACTCACACATATATTATGTATTTGCAATTTTCAAAACTATCATGTATGTTACCCCCTTGCTCCATATGTATGGAGACTGTCAGTCTTTATTACTTATAAGTTATATGGTTCACAAAAAATACGAATAAAAAGTATAAAAACACATCCACTTGCGTAATTCCAGTGCTAACTCTAAAAAACTAGTATATTTATGCTCGATCGGCATAAAACTATGCATTTATGGATCAAGATACAGGTAGTGCAGGATACGTGTGCAGATGTTATAGTCGTTATAGAGAAGGAATAAGAGCTAATTTGCTGTGAACTGAATGTAATGTAAGTTTAGAAACAAGAGTTTGTTTCCGGATGGGGCTTAGTTCCCGTCTGGGATAGACTATTTTCTGTGTAATCGATCCAGAGATCGCCAACCTATGCCAAATACATTTTGCAACTTTAACCTCGTAAGACCCAAGACAATTTTTGCGCGTTTGAATTTGGAACTTTCTTTTATTTCTATAAAGGGGCTTACTGATTGACAGTCCGC
Organism: Cydia splendana; assembly: GCF_910591565.1. Taxonomy (NCBI): domain Eukaryota; kingdom Metazoa; phylum Arthropoda; class Insecta; order Lepidoptera; family Tortricidae; genus Cydia; species Cydia splendana. The sequence continues at coordinate 5,897,277 of NC_085968.1, forward strand.
CGGACGGTATCGGCCTGTCAGTTGTTCGGAACAGTCAAAATTTTGTTCTAACTGACAGGCCGATACCGTCCGGCGGACTGTTAATCAGTGGGCGGCCCCTTAAGAGTTCCTAACTCAAATTTAATTTGTACTTGTAATACGACATTTCATTTCAAATCTCCGGCTTGTACCAATAACATTTTCGGACCTCATGTACCTACTTTAATGTCATTTGACATTTACCATTCGCTTTTCGGTGAAGGAAAACCTCGTGATGAAACCGGATCAACCCCAATAGGACCGAGTTTTTCCTCTGGGTTGGAATTTGGAAGGTCACATGGCAGTCGCTTTCGTAAAAACCGTGCCTACGCCAATTTCTAGAATTTGTTGCTATGCGGGCCCCATGCTCCCACGAGCCGTGGCAAATAGCCGGAAAAACGCTATATTATAGGAAGATTATTGTTTTTTGTATGCTTCCACTTACATTGTCTACGTATCATTCTGCGTATAAGATGGCAAGAAGTACTTCGTCGTTGTAAGATGCCTGGCATGGAGGCGCTCTTGGTGAAGGGTCAGCTAAAAAGGTGGTGTGCCTGGCATGTTTGGCGTATGAGTGATTGCAGACTACCGAAAGCCGTCTTCTATTCCCAGCTATCAGCTGGTAAATGGAACCAAGGTGGGCAGCGTGGGCAGCACCTACGTAACAAGGACGTGCTTAAGCGCCACCTAACTGATTGCGGTATACCTGACAAATGGGAAGAGTATGCTTCTCTGCGGCTAGAATGGCGTTCTAGTGTCAAGACGAGCGTAAAGAACTTTGAAGACGCTAGTTTTACTGCTCTTGATGCGAAACGTCAGATACTTAAATAAATTGTAAGTAAGTTACCTAATTAAGTGCCAACATCATTGACAGGTTCAACTAAGATATATATGTAGGTACCTATTTATATGAAATCTCCACACATGGATAGTTTCAAAGTGAACCATGGCAAATTTTGTAATCTCAATCATTTTTGTTGTTACCAAGAGTTTGGACGGAGGTTATTCAATATTATGTTTTTTATGCATTTTTGCAGGATGACTATCTTGAAATTAGGGATTGAGGTAAAGTAACATTTAATAAACTGGTCCTAAAAAAAGAACAAGGCGTTAATGTGACGTCATTCGAGTACGAACGATCGATCACTGTATTCGTCGTCGATTAACGCCTTTACTAATTAAACAAGCAATGTTGTAGGAAAATGTAAAAATGTGATATGACTGCTTACCGGGGCAAATATTAAAATAGGTACCCGAGTATTTTTGGGAAAAAAAATATTTTTTTAAGTTATTTGTTCAGAGCGGCTTGCACCAGACACAAGTTTCCATGCAATTTTTTCTAAGAGTAGATCGTCAATTCACTTTGTAGGTTGCGTGTTGTATTCACTCAAAAATATTTAAACTATAAGAAGATTATCAAGAATCTAATCGTGGCGTTCCACAAAATTTTCAATTAAGTAGCACTCACAATCTTTGATGCTGTCTTATCTACTATGATGACTAGTCGTGTCGTATCAAAGAGATTTTAAAAAACAAGGATATTCTTAAGAGTTTTCTACCCCTGGTTTTGTTGCTCAAGTTCAGTAAACCCTAGTTTTGCGCCCTCCCGCAGTCGATCGACTAGCGCGAGCGCACCTGACGTTGTCAAGGTTAGTTTCGTTCTTTTACTTTTATTTTCTTTGATATAATGTAAAAATCCTAGTGTTTGACACTGCCCCAATATTTGCATCCTTTAATCTTAATTCCAAGTAATTTAGGTGATAAACGGGCTGCCAATTATTAGTATCAGGCTGTCAAACGCTAGAACGTTTAGGTATCTTAAGGCGCGGTGTGTAGTAAAATGCGCTTTTTTGCCACCATATTTACAGACTTTTACAAGGATTTCATGCATTATTTTCTAGTATGTATAACTTCAGTCCTTGAACTACGTTATTGCTTGTCAGAAACACGACGGCTCATTATTTTATCGATAGAATCTTAAGTTGAAAACATGCCTAACACTGTCTTTATTTCCTTATGTTAGAAGTACTACGACGAAAATGTATATGAAACTTACTTCAGTCGATAGCTTTTAAGTAAATCTTCATTATTGCTTGTCCTTTTAGCGATACGTTAATTTTTTCATTCATCATTTGATGAATTCAACATTTTGCCTACTAAATTACATCCTACGCGGCAATACCTTGCGCCCATTCCTCACGCCAGTACGCCCGTGACCACTGTCAGCGTCGGACCTATGCTAGTTTAGCGGACGTTTCATAAAATGGGTAATCACAGTATAAATATGCAAATATGTTATACACACAATGTTTTTCAAAATACTTGCGAAGAAAAGCAAAATAATTCTTAAATACGGTGACATTTCAGACATTCGTCCGTCATATTGTCATTTTATAGCAAGTTGGGCAGCAAAGGCACACACCCATCTAACCAATCCGGAATTCAGTCACGATTGATAAATTGTGTAAACATATTTTAAAAGACTATAAAATTAATCAAATTGAATAATTTTTAAACATAGATCACCCAGACCGATCACCGATATACAGGATTCAAATATTTTAGACTGGTCATATTTTTCATAAAATCGATTTCAATTGGCAAATCGTATTACTTTTTGGCAACCGGGTTTTTTAACCTAATTAGAGCCCGCTGAATCCGAATTTGCTGGTTGCTTGATCGAATTCTTGACTGGAAGTGAGATATTTGATATTAAAGGACCCTTTTTTTAGTTTTTCGTAAATAACTCTTAAACGGTGGCGCATAGCAAAAAATATTCTATTACATAAGTAATCTGCATAAAATTGCCTACAAGAAAGATTTAGTACAATTTTTTGCTAGGATCAATATTCAAAGAGATATTAACGCGGGAAATTCAATTATAATCAATTCTAAGGTCCCCTTTTTTAGATTTTCGTAAATAACTCCTAAACGGTGGCCAATATCAAAAAATGTTATAAAACGTTAATAATCTACACAAAATTTTGTACCAAAAAGATTCAGTACACTTTTCGCAGGCATCAATATTCAAAAAGATAATAAAAAAGGAAAGTTAATTATAATAAATTCTAAGGTTCATTGTTTGTATGTTTTCGTTAATAATTTGAAAAGTATGACTCATTGCATCTTATACATAAATAATAAACATAAAATTTCCTACTAAACATGTAGAACTTTTCGCTAGGATCAATATTAAAAAAGACAAAGCAGCGGGTAAGTTAATTATAATCAACTTTAAAGTACCTTTTTAGTTTTTTGTAAATAACTCGTAAACGGTGTCCCATAGCAAAATAGGTTTTAATTAATAAATAATTTACATAAAATTTTCTCCAAAAACATCTTGAACTTTTTTTCTCTAGGATCAAATTTAAAACGATATTAAAGGAAGAAAGTTAATTACAATCAGTTCACAGGTCACTTTTTTTTTATTTTTTCGTAAATAACTCGTAAACGGTGGCCCGTTGCAAAAAAATATTATACATAAATATTGAACATAAAATTGTCCACAAAAAAGGTTCTTTACACTTTTTCGCTACGATCAATATTTAAAGAGGTATTAAAGGGGGTAAGTTAATTAGAATCAATTTCCAGGTCCCTATTTTTTGGTTTTCGTAAATGATTCGTAAAATAAGGCTCATAGCAAAATAAGTTCTTAATGTTCTTGTAAATAAATAATCGGCATACAATTTTCTACGAAAAACATAACACTTTTCTCTAGGATCAATATTTGGAACGACGAAACGTTTTCTTAAATCAACTTTTTATCTCTTTGTTAACTTTAACAACCCTAAAGTATTGATCGTAACGTAAAAATAAAAAGATCCAAATTTGTAGGAAATTTTATGTTAAAACTTTTGTTATTGTTTTGTACCTATGCTATTCGTACAGATATTCGAGATATGAGCAAAAATATGAAAAAGGTACCTTCACTCCCCTCCCCCCTACACCCCCAGCACACCCGCTAAGCTCGAGGACATTAAGTATGGTTATCTGGACACCACAAGGTATAACTGTGCCAATTTTCAAAATTATACGAATTATTTCCGCAGATTTTTTTTATTTTCTTGAGCTATTAACTAACTCGAATGTCGAAGTAGAAGTGTTTTTTGTCATTACAATCTTTAAATGCTTGACTTTTACTCGTCAATTCAAAATTAGAAAAATAGTAAGTAATTACAGTTAGAGTTATAAATTGTTATAATTATTTTTGTGAAGATAGCTAAATTATCTTAGCTTTGCTAGTATTCTTCCTTATTTTCACTACCTACTTGCCCGAAATTGACTGCTAGAGTTAGACCAAGTCTGCAACGATTTTGATAGCATAGGCAGTGCAAGTGTTATACATAATTTCATAGAAGTTTGACGTTTAAAATAACACTTGCACTGCGTGTGCAATCAAAATCGTTGCAGACTTTTCTTGGTCTAGCTCTATTACATTTTTAATGTCTATTAGTAAGAACTATTATTTGTCTCATAATAATTTGGTATCATTTGATTAGATTCTCAGTTTGTCGCGGTATACACTCATATTGTATATATAATTAATAATTATTTACACTCACCGTCTTACCTACCATTTTTAATTTCATTAAGTACTCATCAAAATTCGAATTTGCTAATAAATCTTATTCAATATTAATTGCCGGAAAAAATCCCGGAACTGACAATTCAGAATACCGATGTCGTCAGAATAAGGACGTAGACGTGCTGCGCGGGAATGGTGCGGTGCGCCGCGCGGGGCGCCCGCCTGCCCGTTCTACCACGCGTCTGCTTCACCCCCTTGAAAACGTAAAACTCGAGTATAAGAGCGCCTTAAATGGTTCTTAGGCGCCATTCATTTATTAGTTTATTACGTAAGTTGATTTGAGGCTGACCAGCTCCCCCCTATATTACCATATATTACGTAAGAATCTAAAGGAAAAAAAAATAGTACACGTTTGGTTTGTTTCAGTGTTTATTTTTCAAAAAAATAATTTTTGGAATGTTTATTTGTACCTACAACGGTACTGGAGCCCGCTAACTCTGCACCGTGTTTGATAGCATAGACTGTGGAAGTAGGTATTATTTAAATAAAAAATCGCATTTTTGTGAAAACCCCTCCCTCCCCCTTGTAAGAAAAAATAATGCTCGACCCCCCTCTCCCCCTAAATCGTCTTACGTAATAAATGAATGGCGTCTTACGCAATTTGTAATTTCTTCTTAAGTCTAGAAATTATTACAATGCATAATGAGTAGTCATAAAGACGGTTATGACCAGTTTCAGTGTGAAATGTCAATTATAGTTGGTCAAGCAGATCTTGTCAGTAGAAAAAGGCGGCAAATTTGAAAAATGTAGGCGCGAAGGGATATCGTCTCATAGAAAATTTGAATTTTGCGCCTTTTTCTACTGACAAGATTTGCTTGACTATATCTATTGTATTAAAAAAAAGTAGCTATACTTACAGGATGTGCCCGTAAGTAAATGATCGATTCGATAGTACGACGAACGTAACAGATTTGTTTAAAGAAAAATATACAAAAATATACGGACATACGTACAAGGACTTCAATGCGGCTAAATTTTAATAAAAAATATTGTACCTACAACGAAAGATATACATACAAAGTGTACCTAACAAAACTAGTGGGCATCCGTTTACGGGCATGTTTGGTATTGTGTTCTGATTAGGAAAAAGAAGAAGAATTTTTTTTATCGTAAAATCTTTTATTTTCTATATGGCAGCTAGGTCGTCCAAGCCGGCCCTCCATACAATGGCCAATCATTTTTTGGAAAAAAAAAAATCTTTACTTATCCCCAATATTTTTTTCTACTGACTCCGTTTTTAGTATTTTTGTTTTCTATACTTTTGTGCTCGTTCTGAGATTCATCCTTTAAGCGCGTCCCGTAATATAAAATATGATTTTATACTATATAAATACTCGCATTCGACTTACCTACTAGAATCAAATTGGTATTACATTTTACTTGTCTGAATGTCATCTTCACCTTGACTTATTAATTTCAGATGCAGTGCTTCATTTGTGTGACGTACATGTTTTTCATCTGCAGCGCCTACCCGCGCCGCGATGTCAAGCCAGAGCAGCGATCTCTCTTCCATGATGTCATCGAGTCTCTAAAGATCAGAGCCCAGCTCCCCGAAGACACTAATCGCAATGATGAAAACAATCTCGGTCAAATCTACGAAAGATATGGATACGAAAACGAGGATATACATCTTCCTAATGACGCCGAATTCATACCCAGAAGGAACGACAGAATCGCATTGCCATCCATGAAGTACAGGCTTCCTAAAAGTTTAACTGTCAATGAAACAAGCCCCATTGAAAAATCCAAGGACAATGATCTCAATGAAAAACCTAAACAAGAAGAAATAGTCATCTTTATAAGCACATCTGAACCACCTAAAACAACTACGCAGAAGAATAAAAGAAAGCCATCCAAACCCGGTAAAGAGAAATTTCCAAATCTGGGATCAGTAGTTGACGATGGAAACAAAAGTCTCAAAGTGCCCATAGTTAACACAATGGCTGATGAAAGTCACATAGGAAATAAAGATTATCACATGGTCGTTACGCCAAATATTGTTGTAAACTTTCGCACCAATGAAAATTATAAACAAGGAACTGTACGAATAGAAGATGGCAAGAACGTAAGCAGCATTGTTCCTGAGATAGTACCTCAGAACGTTTTCAATATACACCAAGAAGTTAAATTAGAGAAAGGGATAATGGATGCAGAGTTTAGGAAAGGTGAAACGGAGACGAAGAAAGTTAAGCAAGACATAAAAGTGGTTGCCAGAGATGTGAAACCGAAAATAGAAGAGGACATGATGATGTGTGAGACAGCGACTGTTAATCCGGATGATGATGATCGCAGCGGACGTTCATTTAAGAATGTATTTCAAATTTTGTTTTCAATCTAAAATTATGTTATGAGACATGTAATGATAGTGGTCTAACATTTACGTTTAGCAGTATTTGTTCAGACGAGCTGATCAGGTTAAGCTAGGTAAGTAAAGTTAAATAAGGTTAATTGAGTATGATAATGATTAAAGCACTAAACTGATCTACAACGTTTCTTGTTCCGTCTTTTATGTATCATTTTCCATTTATACTTCGTACATGACGGTAACGTACGTAAAGGTAAGAGAAACAAATTTCACACTCTTCTTACGAGTATTAAGCGGTAATCACACTTGCACTGGCGCCATATTCAGAAACCGCATCAAATGTGATTACCAGGTCGAAAGAACTCGTAATTGTTAGTAGAATATAAGCAATGAAAAATTTTAATAAGTTGAAAGTACGTTTTCCTAGAGCGGCTCGTTAAGTAATTTTAATATAAAACTTATGATAAATAAATCTGTGCAATTTAATTAGTTTGGATAGATATTACAATACATAAATGTGTCCTAATTAGTACTAAGAAATGTAATAGCGTATTTTATAATGTAAAATAATCTAAGCACACTGCTAAACATATAATTATGTATTTTATGTTCGTTAATTACTAAAATGGCATTAAGAGGTCACCTTAAGGCTTTAAATGAAGATGATTGATAGATAACTCTTTTGAACTCTAGTGTCAAAGTTCGCGACGCTCGGTTCAGTCTTTTATAGGGTTGTCAATCAGACACAGGCTTTTTAAGTTTAAAATAAAGTAGCTAAGAACATTTTATTTGTTGTTTTATTTATAATTTAGTGATAAATACTATAATTTAATGATGATATTTGGAACTAGATGAATTAAGTAATAAGTGCAAGTGTTTTAACTAGAAATAATTTTACCATAAAAACTAGTTTAGACAATATTTTGTTCTAATAAAATTCAAAATGTTTACATTGCCTTTCGGATACAATTAGCTACTGGATAATATTTTTTAATAATAGATTATCTTTGGCGATATTTTTTTGTGCATTCAAACTACCATGTTTGAGGTTAAATATCTATTAATTAATTGATGTAGGTACTCATATACCACAGCTGTCATGCTATTGAGTGTATGATATAATATGCCATGAAAGGGAGTGCTCATGTGAGACAACCCTAAATTAACCTAGTGATACTATGAGAACCAAAAGCAAAAACGCATTAAATGAACTCACAACACCTTAAAAAGCTTGCCCCATTCACCTACTGTCTCCACCTTTACTTTGTTACCGTTACTGTCCTACTGGGCCTACACTATTTTTGTATATGGCATTATCCTCTTTTAAATAAGGGCGAATTTGCTTTAGCTTGAAAGTTTGCGACAAGAGTAGGTAGGTATATTTAATGGAATTTATTGGATTGTTAAAAAGCATTTTTGGCAACAACCGCATCTAGCAATGGACTAAGTTAGTAGGTTAGGTTATCTGAATTAACGGTGCATTAATTTGATATTTTGCGAACGTTTAGAGATAAAATTACAAATGGACATATAATAAAAACTGGTGACTGTTAGAAAATTGCCCTGCATACTTACGAACCTATGGAATCTAATCAATCTAAATAAGATTAGAAATATGATAAATTTATTCATAATTACACAATTAAATTAGATACAAAACAATATTATTAATAAATGCAGAACAATGATACAATACATAATAAATCCCAACTAAATTTATAACTAACTTAAAATCACTAGATTAGATTAGAAATAGTAATATTAATCTATGGAATGAGAATACCTACAATAAACGGTAAAAATTAAAATTGGTACGTGAAAAATAAACGATGTAAGTACTTAATATAGATAAAGAAGTTACATATCGTTATCTATTATTTAAGTAGGTACCTTCCTTAGTAGCGAGGGGTACCCAATGTATGGGACGTGCAAATTTTGGTATCGGATTAATTCACTTAGCATAGATGTAGTATACGTAAAGCTAAACCAATCCAGCCCGGTAGCCATCCGCCACCCCCTGGTGGGTAGGCAGGAGGATCCAAAGTTACACGCCGCATATCGACTTCTATTTACCTACCACCTCGAGTTTGGTATCATTTCCAGATAAATCGGGCACGAGAAATTCATTTTTGAGACGTTTAATGTACAGTTTAATAGAAAAAAATAAAAATATTGACGAACAAATCAAAATCGGTTTGCTATTTTTTTTCAACTATTACTATTATCAGCCGAACTACAAATGCTAGAAAGTTGAAATTTGCACACCAGGTTACATTTATAATGTATACAAGAGATACGATTTTGAAAAATTCAACCCCTAAGGGGGTTAAAAAGTTTGTATGGGGTTCATGTTTTATTTTAAGCTAGGAATTTCAAACTGCGCATATTATTAGAATACAAGAAAAGTAATTTCAGCGTTTTTAAAAATTCATCCTATAACGGGGTTAAAAAGGAGTTGAAAGCTTGAAGCCATTACATATTACTTTGACTGCCCCCTCTGCCTACCTGCCAGGGGGTGGCGGATGTCTACCGGGCTCAATTAGCTTAGCTTTACGTATATTACATCTGTGCTAAGTGAATTCATCCGATACCAACATTTACACCTTATGACAATACTTCCCGGGCTATAGTAGTTACATAATATACATAGTACAAGCTTTGCTTAATTTGGGAATACGGCGACCTGTCCACGTATATGTATATATTTTTTGATTTATCTAAGTATATATAAAAATAAATAAATATTTACACAAATATTCGCATGTTAAATAAATACGCATCACTTAAATAAATAACAACAATGCGGCCACCGTAATTGGAAATAAAAACGGGACACAGAAAATTAAAAAAATACGGTCGCAGTAAGTACTTAAATATCGTCATTTATAACTTTTATAAGGCTTTTATTAAGAACGAATCAGCACGATTCAAATCATAAATAAGAGGTAAGTCATTCCACGACCAAAATGAAGAATAGGGTCCAATACATTCCACGACTCTTCTCTCTCCAAACAGACTCTAAAACAATCATTGAAGACATTTGCAAAAAAAACATTTTTAGAAAAATATAATTTGGTTTTACTGTATCTCGATACTCTCGATACTGATTACGATTAGTAAGAATTATCATAGGTACCTGAGATAGGTACAGATTTAATTTTACGGTATTGTACGTACCATAAAAAACGTAACGGCACCACCTTTCTTAGCCTTTAGGCAATATCTTGTTGACGTCGATAGGTTTTTTACACACACCGCTTAAGCGATCCATTCAAATCCCGTACACAAAAACAGTTTACTATAGTTAAGATACCAGTGTTCTTTATAATTATATTATAATGCCGATACAAGATAGGATTATCTCTTAAATCAACGTTCGACAGTATTAAGAGCTAAAATTAACTGTATATTTGGCAAAAACCCATTATATTAATGAGTTGGCGGATATTTTTATCTAAGAGTTGATTTGATTGTCCCTTCTTACTAAACTTAAACCTAGTAATAACATGAACTAATCTATGCTTAAACATCTGTAAAATTTTGTGTCTTTCTAACAAACACAAATGTCAAAAACGATTATCAACGACTTGTTAGATTTGACACACGTTTTGATAACAAAACTTCCGTGAGACACAGACATATTAAATATATTAAAAACGGGTCACTCACACACACATACACACGTTTATAAATTATGCTATAATTAAACCATTACTATGTTCTTTACTTACAAAAGGTAGAGAGGACAATACATTGTTTGGTATGTATTTGTATAGTATATCTATAGCTGGCAATGTATGGGATCGTTTTAATATACCCATATAACCATTCCAGTCGCAGAATCACAAAGTGGTAACTAAATGTCAGATGTGTCGTAACAGAGTCCACACAATGTGTCTAGAATTGTTTCGAAACAAAGTGTCGTCGCCGTGTCTACACTTTTCCGTAACAAGGTGTCGACACATTTGTGTGCACTTTGCGTGCGGTTTGCGACTAAATCTGACAGCAAATTTGTGACAGCAAATGTCAATATAAAATACCTCTTGAAAACCAAGGTTTGTCAAACTACTATTAGTGTCTCGTGTGCTCGTAATTCTAGTAAGTCATCATGGGCAATGCAAATGATAATAATCGACCGAAACCATATAAACACCCAACACCCGTCAACCTTTTACAGAAAAGTTTTTAAAGAAATTCAATAAGCTACTTAGGTCAGGCAACGAATGCTCCAAAAGTTGTAGAGGGAAATGCTCGGAACACAATTTTTGACTCCGTAACTCGGTTTGACAAGTTAGGAGGTGAACATATCAAAAGTCCCCGGCCGTAGCCCTTGAGCGGGGGGGAGAGAGGGGGCTTTGAAGGTCCCATTTTCCCGTTTTTCGATTATATCTCGGAAACTATGCATCTCAGCGACATGGCCACTTATACAAAATGAAAGTTAATTTAATTTGTTACAAGTTTATTCGATCAATTTTTTCGATATGTTGAATAGTTTTTGAGATATCCGCTCTTGAAAGTTTATTTAGGGCTCTCAATTTTATCTTGATATATCTATATCAGTGAAGGTGCTAGGCCGTGTTTGGTATCGTTTTCGTATAAATCTGGGGTGCTGAATCCATTTAAGATATCACATTGACACCATTCCACAAAATAAAAATAAATCTTTTTAGGGTTCTGTACCTCAAAAGGAAAAAACGGAACCCTTATAGGATCACTCGTGCGTCTGTATGTATGTCCGTCTGAATACACAAAATAGTTCTTTACCTATAGATGACAGGAAAACCTATTAGAAATGTGCAGTCAAACGCGAGTCGGACTTAATGTACGGAACCCTTAATACGCGAGTCCGACTCGCACTTGGCCGGTTTTTTTGAAACTCTTCTTGACGCTTAACCGCTGAACCGATTTCGTTGAAATTTGGTATAGAAATAGTTTGCGTCCCTGAACAGGGCATAGGATAGATCTTATAACCAAAATCATCTTTTGAAGGTGTGAAAAGTGGCGTGGAAATTTGTACGGGAAATCAATAACCGCTGAACCGATTTATATGAAATTTGGGATGGTCTACATCTTTGATTTAGTTAAAAATGATGAAAAAACATGACTTCAAACCTAAACTTAAACAGTATTAACTTCAAGAAGTCAATTCTGAATTCCCCCCTACACCTCATTTCACACCTTTAAAGGATGATTTTTGAGATAACTTATTATATCCTGTCTCGGGACTCAAAATATATGTGTACCAAATTTAAATTAAAACTGTTCAGCAGTTTAAGCGTGAAGAGGAGTTTAAAAGAAAGTATTTTAATAAGTTTATATGTTTTTACTTCGGAATGGTGTCAATGTGATACCTTAACTAAATTTGGTACTGCGAATTTATACGAAAACGATACCAAACATGGCCTCGTAGCTTTACTGTTGTAGAAGTCAAAATAAAATTGAGAGCCCTAAATTCTTATTACTTGGCCAAACTTGTGTAGAAGGAAAAGGTAAAATAAAAGTCTTCGGCAGGAATATAAGACACAAATATATTTTTTTTTTGCGTTACTATTTCATTCATCAAATATAAACATACCTTGATTATACTATTCTAGTGAGATCCTCATAGATAAACAAAAACATTTACTTAAAAAATTACAAGGTCGAAATGTCACGGAACTTGTGAGAGTAATATGTGAAAAATAAAAACTTTTATGACAAAAAAAATCTGGACACAATTTAAGAATCACCCAATTGCGTCGAGGAATCATCTGTATTTTTGCTTGTTTCATTACCTCCTCGCTTCTTTTTTGTCCTTTGTATTCTGTAGCAATTTGTTAGATCTGAAAATAAAGATAACTTGCGTCGTCACGGATGTCGATTTATAGGTTTTAGGGAGTGCAGAATTCGAAAACGATGATCATTTTATAATCCAAGATGGCGGCTACGTATTTTGTCATAAAAGTGGAATCCAAAATAGTCATCATTTTCGAAATCTGCGCCCCCTAAAACCTATAAAACGATATCCATGACGACTTTTATGACATAGTGCATTGCCGCCATTTTGAAATTGAAAATGTTATCATTTTCGAAATCTGCGCCCCCTAAAACCTATAAAACGACATCCATGACGACTTTTATGACATAGTGCATGGCCGCCATCTTGGAATCCAAAATAGTCATCATTTTCGAAATCTGCGCCCCCTGAAACCTATAAAACGATATCCATGACGACTTTTATGACATAGTGCATTGCCGCCATTTTTAAATTGAAAATGTTATCATTTTCGAAATCTGCGCCCCCCAAAACCTATAAAACGACACCCATGACGACTTTTATGACATAGTGCATGGCCGCCATTTTGGATTCCAAAATGGTCATCATTTTCGAAAGCGCGGCCCCCTAAAACCTATAAAACGACATACATGACGACTTTTATGACATAGTGCATGGCCGCCATCTTGGAATCCAAAATGGTCATCATTTTCGAAATCTGCGCCCCCTAAAACCTATAAAACGACACCCATGACGACTTTTATGACATAGTGCATGGCCGCCATTTTGGAATCCAAAATGGTTATCATTTTCTAAATCTGCGCCCCCCAAAACCTATAAAACGACACCCATGACGACTTTTATGACATAGTGCATGGCCGCCATTTTGGATTTCAAAATGGTCATCATTTTCTAAATCGGGGCCCCCTAAAACCTATAAAACGACATCCATGACGACTTTTATGACATAGTGCATGGCCGCCATCTTGGAATCCAAAATGGTCATCATTTTCGAAATCTGCGCCCCCTAAAACCTATAAAACGACACCCATGACGACTTTTATGGCATAGTGCATGGCCGCCATTTTGGATTCCAAAATGGTCATCATTTTCAAAATTGGGGCCCCCTAAAACGTATAAAACGACATCCATGACGACTTTTATGACACAGTGCATGGCCGCCATTTCGGATTCCAAAATGGTCATTATTTTCGAAATCGGCACTCCCTAAAACCTTATATCGACACCCATCTCGACTTTTATGACAAAGTGTTTTGCTACCATCTGCATGCAAGACATTTCTATTATTTTTACGTACAAAAATGGCCCCCTGTCAACTTTCAATCGAGATTTAATCGATAATTTATTCGATTAATATTCAGATTAATTCAATTTCAATCTATGTTAGGTCGACTAAACTAATCGCGATTAAAATTTGAGAATTAACTTTTTTTATTCCATTCATTAGTCGAATAAACAGTTAATCGATTAATGCCCATCTCTGACCACGGCATTTTTACACTTTGAGAATATCTGAAAACAAATCAACACAAGGAGCCATTTTGCAAATCCAGTAACATACCAGTAACTTTGTTATTACTTTTGACAGCGCGTGTCATGTGTCAACACAGAGTCGACACAAAGTCGAAACATTGCAACTACTTTGTGACTGCAATATTTCTCAGCCTTAAACCATATTTATACATCATAATTAACAAGTTTCGTAGTATGTAAAGCGTTATTTCTGTTATTTAAGTATAATATACGCATCGAAGTACTAAAAATGCTTCAAATAATATAGTTATGAACACAGGCACTGAGAAGTAAACAATTTCATTTCCGGCTAAACTAAAACAATGTGGTGGCGCGTTGATTATATTACACTTAGTTTATCAAATCACTCGAGCAGTTTAATTCCCCATAATAATTTAAGTCCTATTGTAATATAAATGCAAACAATATATAATTACGTCTTGTAATCCGTTTTAGAGATGGCGTATTAATGTCACTTATTTTTATTTAAGTATTTTTCCATCTGACAGTTTCCATTTGACAGGAACAAAATGAACGAATGAACGAATGATTTTGGCATAAAGTAGTCGCAAACCCGAAACAATGTGTGCACACGGCGACCACACTTTATGTCACTTTGTGTCATGTGTCGACCCTTCCCCATTTCTGGTAACTGTGTCGACACGGCGACGACTCTGCGACTGGAATTGTGACCGAAACAGACGGTGTCGACACAAGATGTGTCAACACCGCGTCGTAACGGCGACTGGAAATGGTTGTATGGGTATTAAGTAGTAAACCTAGACTTTTTTCCATTTATTAGTATCTAAAATATTAAACAAATTTTATTTCTTCTATAAGTAAAGACCGTATCGTTAAGTATGGGGACAACTTTACTTAGCCGTTTTTTTTTTTTGGTATTATATTTTTATTTCAAAATTACACATGTGTCTAATTAGTGCTTTAATAAGGTACACATTTCGCCCTGGGAGCTCGACGTATAGCATATGGTTTGGTTGTTGACAAGTACGACAAGAAAATTTGCGGTTTGCGAACAAAACAATATCACACAAAAAAATAATCGTACTATGTAAACAGCAATTACACATGATTCGTATAGCGAAACATCTGGACATAGTCTAATCATTTCTTTTCGTTAAAAAAAGTTTTGGATCTGTGCATGGTGGCCTTTTAGAGAATATGGCATGTTACTTACGACAACTCTGACTTTGACATCTAATATATTATCATCGGAGCGTTTCTATCGACCAGCTCTAGCGATGGATCAACGCCATGAATGTCCGTTAGGCTTTGGTTTTTAGCTTATTCTTCTAGCTGTCTCCGTCATTTCGCTTGCATCAGAAATTGAAGGGATTCCAAAACGTGGGGTGAAAAATCGTTTTTATGTAAAAATAAAAAATCATAACATTTATTCCGCAGCTGCTCAATTGAGCAATCATGAACTATATTTGGACCGGACTATATTTGCAATACGGAATTAAAAGCATCATAAAGTCCCTAAAATAAAAAAAATGTCAAATATTCTTAAATCAGATATAGCTTAAAAATACCCTCAGATCATACTCTAAGAACATAGTAATACAAAATAATATACATGCCAACAGTTAGACCAGGTTTTATCTGTCCACATAGTTAACGATACGATCTTTACATCTAATTGATATATCTAGGTGAATAATGCTATTACTGGATAAGGAAATCAACGTTCTTCGAAAATAATTTATATAAATTAATTCCAAAGGACGAAAGTGAAACTATTCTGGCAAACAAAATACAACAATGTAATTATTGCAGCTCGTCTCCTGAATTTTAAACCTATTTACGATTCTGAGTAAAGCGAATTACAATAAGGCCAATAACTGAAAAACAGAAGGTAGGATTAATATAGGATATTCGTTGGCTCTTGTTATCTTTCGTTTCTGAGTAGTTAAACAATGCAATCAACTTCCTTAAACGAGGTTTGTAGCCCTCACGTATAACCAGCCCTCTTGGAAGATGATGCGTTAAGATATAAAATGAATAATTCATAATTAAAGTACATCATTGTAACGCATGATCATCATCAATCAGCTACACGTGAGTTTTTTGTGCATAGCCAGACTAACTTGCACCATCCCACTAACCCGGGAACAACCGGTTAAACCGTTAATCCACTGTCGAATTGTACTGGTAACCATGGTAACTCCAGTACGGTTACCATCAGTTTGTCACTGACATAAACGCCGTCGAGAACGTAATTTACTTTCTATACGTCCCGTTTGCACTAATATGCGAGTGCGAGCGAGATGTATAGAAAGTAAATTACGTTCTCGACGGCGTTTATATCAGTGACAAACTGATGGTAACCGTACAGGTTTAACTGGTTAGCCCCTGGTTAGTGGTTTGGTGCAAGTGGCGCTAAGGGTATAATTCACCATGGTGACAAGACTTCGTCACTCAAAAGTCTGTGGAAAACGGCGAATTGATAATTTTGAAATACGAGTAATAGATATTGGGAATCTAGTGGTATTGACCAATCGTTTTCAATTCTATTAGTAGAATTTAAATGCCTAGTAAATAGTGGAGATATATTGAAGGGAACCTCACGATACCGAGCGCTCGAAATTCAAAAATCGGGTTCCTGAAACTAGCTCTATCGCTAAGAAATACATACTTAGCTATTTGTTTTTTTACGATGCTATTCTTCACCGAAAAGCTAATGGAAATTACATGTTATGTTATCCAAACTCAGATCTTGGACTTCGAGCTCGTTAGATATGTCCTACATTTGACAAAAAATACCCTGCTACATATTTTTTTTATTACAATGTTTGATAGTGAGTACCTAATTTTAAATTAAAGGCTGGCAAAATAACAGGACCATCGAAAGCTTTACGGTTTAGACTCACTTGTTTTTAGTCCCTCGCGCGACATGTTTCGGAGAGCCTAGGTCTCCGAACATGTCATGGACATGTCGCGCGAGTGACTAAAAACAAGTGAGTCTAAACCGTAAAATTTTTCAATGTTAGTATGTCTCACAACAGTTTAAATTCGACTATCGAAGTTTAAATCTCCATATGTTTAAAGTTTTAACTGCTAACATTATTTTGATTTAATTGATATCCAAAGTAATAAATTTGTTAATGATAGATCTAGTTTTATTGTTATTAAATTGTTGTAAACGCAATTATTGCTCATAAAACTGAAGTGAATGACCTTTCAATTCGTCTGTATAATAAATTATAAATACAATCAATGCAAATCTGTCAGCGCAGAGGCGACAAATTACCGCCAGTTATAACTGTCCGATCAGTCATACTCGTATTTTATTTTCTTAAGAGTGACAAGAACCCGCCATTAAAAAGGTAAGTATTAAGGGGCCCACTGATTACCAGTCCGCCGGACGATATCGGCCTGTCAGTTAAACGCAAAATTTGACAGCTCTGTACAACTGACAGGCTGATATCGTCCGGCGAACTGGTAATCTGTGGGCCCCTTTAGTAAATAGGAATACTTACCATCGAAGTAGGTAACGCTCTTATTTTAATTTCATTGTATACATGAATTACTATTATTTTCTAGCAGGAAAACTAGTACCAGACATAGAAAATATATGTTACTTGTATATTCATATCAAATTTTATGTTATTCCAAAATTTCGTTATAAATGATAGCGTCACTTCACGGCATTGTATGGCTGAGTCGTTGTGACTCTTAATTATTCTACTAAAATGTACGTAAACAGCTCTTTAAGAAATAGATTATTAAAGTAAATCAGTCATACACATACATACATACATACATCACTGGCTCAGTGACCCAAAGAGGATCTTGGCCTCTGACACAAGAGAGCGCCACTCTGCCCTATTCTGCGCCACTTCACGCCAGTTGGGTATTCTGAGGGCGGACAGGTCTTTTTGGGCTTCGTCACTCCAGCGGTATCTGGGACGCCCCGACGGACGTTTTCCGCCCGGGTGCCCCACATACGCTCTTCTCACAGCACGATCCTCCCCCATCCTCTCCAGGTGACCGAGCCAGCGGAGTCGTGTGGCTTTGATCTCGCCAATTATATTGGGCATCGCAACAAGCTCCTCTAGCTCCCTATTTTTCCTTCGCCTCCAAGTCCCATCTTCCTCTCTGATAGGCCCCAGAATCTTCCGCCAGATTTTCCTCTCCGCTACTAAGAGCTTGCTCTCTTCTTTCTGAGTCAGCGTCCAAGCTTCACACCCATGCATCAAAATTGGTCTAATTACAGTCTTGTAGACTCGAATCTTGGTCGGTCTACTGATCAGCCATCAGTCAAATCAGAAATCAGTCATAAAGTCACATATTAAAAATAACTAAATAGATAGTTGGCATGTATTTTTGTAGCATTTTATGTAAATATATAAATTATAAAATTTAATCGTTACAGGTATTTACTAAGGTGCTGAAAACAAGAGTTAAAAAAAAAAATACACGCCTTTTTTAAGACACTTAAACTAAGGTTGTGTAAATTTTGGATACCTACCTACTCAAGTTGAAATTAACATTTGTCAAAATATTTTAACAAAGTTATAAAAAATAAGCTAAGGGTCGGTTGCACCAAACTATTTGTCATCGTTGAAGGGTTCGCTAAATTTGATTATATGAAAGTTTCATACAATCAAATTTACTAGTACTTAAACCGCCGCAGCGCGCCGGGTGACGTTGATCAGTCTGTCAAGTGCGGATGGTGCAACTGGCACGAAATCTGTTTTAATTGTGTATAAACCAGATACTCCACATAAACACTCTCACCACATTAAACATTAAAAAATAATTGATAATACATATTTTGACTTAAAACGAGGTCGTGTATTTTGGCAACTTTTCACAAAAATATAAATATCGAGCGAATTAAACATAATGAGTTCTAAAAGCTATTAATTGACAGGATGGTCCAACTTTCACGTTATTAACCCTACTCTTACTACGATAACTCGAATGTTTCTCACCAATGGAAAATTACTAAACCAAGGCACTTTATCTCTTAAATACTAACTCATTATTGTCATCAATATTTGTTAGAGAAAACGTGAACTTATAGATAAATTAATTATTAATTGGCGATAACGGGCATTTAGTTAATACTTTTGGATATATTTGAACCCAGGACCACCGGCTTCATAGGCAGTCGGGCCAGACACTCCAGACAGGTTGGCATTTCATAACCTACTATACTTTTAATTATTTTAATATTTTTTCCATAATGACATGTTTTAACTGAAGAAATATTATACGTATTTTGCGGTTATTTGAAGTAGGTAAAGTATAGTAAAAATAATACGTTAATAATAGTTTTACTGCCACATGTTCTAATGGTACCCTTCCTTATTTAGCTTTTTGTATTTGCATAACAATTCGTGTTGCCTCCATACCAGAAAAAAACAATATAAGAATAAGAATTAAAAATATTTTTAGCACAAAAAATAACATAATATATGAAACATACAATTCATTTCGACGAACAGCACATAAATAATTGTGCTAAAAGGTCCTAACTCAGCTTGATGTCACGAAGGGAATCCTTTTTTTTTTACGTTGGGGAAATGCGTTTACGCATGCCACCTGGTCCGGGGGAACCAGAGGGGATGACGGACTAACCAGTGGAGGACTACCGTCTAAAACCACCAACGAGTGCCGACTCCGCTTTAGATGGGGTGCCGCAGGATCGCTATCAGCATTCGACCACGTGCAACTCACGAAGTGAATCCTAGGACACACAACGTGACGCTGATTTTCAGTGAAGCCTGGTAAAAACTAAAACTAGCTAGGTGGCACTAATATATAAAAAAAAATACAAAATAAGTGATCACCATTAAGTAGTCTAAAATTAAGTAACAAAAACATAAGGATTGATCAATGAATAAAAGTGAGAATATGAATATAAAACCATACCTATTTGCACAAATACGGTAAATGTGAGTATAAGCCTTATAAAAACCGTCCACAGCAAACAAACTCGTCCACACTTTCTCAAGTGACCCGTGGTACGGGCGCCCGCGCCGCTTAGCAAAAGCTGCCGCGAAGCCTCCGGGATCCACATTCGCGAGTGGACTGCGCACGAGTTCTGACGCCGATCGATTTCATATACAATTTTATTATTAAATATTTGACACTTGTTTATAATGGCGCAGTACTCATGGATCATATTTTCGGTGAGTTACTTTACAAACTTTTTAAATTAAAACACTGATTTTAGTAAGTCGAGTAAATTTTATTGCAATAACAAGTAATGTAAACAATAATAAATAAAGCCTTAAAATAAAAATTATAAACTAAAATTAAAAACTACATAATACTACTAATAGGTCGAACACCAATTAATACAAGTTTAACTGTGTAAATCTAGTTGTTAGGCTACATATCAACTGTTGCAAAAACAAGCCAAGGTTGTTATTAGGTAGGTATATTATTGATAAACATCCATTAAGCCGATAATCCTTTGTACTTCTTACTAATTATAAGTCATTATTAATATGTCTTTTTGTACAATAAAGAATTTACTACAACTACGAACCATGTCTTCAACTTTTCAGCAACTCTAGCACTAAGTCCAATTTATAAGCAGTTTGTAGTTTTAATCTTCGTAAATGCTTTTAAGGGTTCCGTACGCAAAGGCTAAAAACGGGACCCTAAAACTAAGACTCCGCTGTCCGTCTGTCTGTCTGTCACTAGGCTGTATCTCATGAACTGTGATAGCTAGGCAGTTGAAATTTTCACAGATGATGTATTTCTGTTGCCGCTATAACAACAAATATAAAAAAAACACAGAATATAATAAATATTTAAGTGGGGCTCCCATACAACAAACGTAATGGTACCGTTTATTGCGTAATGGCACGGAACCCTTCGTGCGCGAGTCCGACTCGCACTTGGCCGGTTTTTGATAATTACTTACCCTTCAAAATCGACTTTAAAATTTCAATAGTAGGAGGAGTTCCTCAGTTTTGCCTTCCAATAAAAATATGGGGAAACTTAAAATACGTCGCATCAATTATGAGAAAAACCAAAATTATCTTAGCATTGTTTTTGAACCGATTTGTTTAATGGCTTTGGCACACATTACGCAACAAAAACCGATGTGTTAATAACCTTTCAACAGGTAAAGAGGAAAATCTCTGAGTTCATTGCCTTAAAATATAACTGTACCGGCAATATACTTACATATTATTGGTGCTAAAGAAGCCTATTGAATATGATTTTAAACGCTACCTAATTTAAAAACTTTAAATATTCTTTATTTTTTCTGTTAGCACATTGATGCAAAGTGTCATTCACTTAATTGGCACAAAGTTATTAATTAGAGTATTTTATACATTGACAATAGAATATAAAAATAGTTAATAAGGTTAAGTGGTAGCTAAACTAGTCACCGAAAAATTGGAAACTGTTTTGCTAACGACACATTTGCTTTTATTAAGTACTGTCTAAGGGGGCATTTATTGATACAACGAATTACGAGTAGCTAAACTCATAATAAATCACTTAAATTAAAAACTTTTAGTAACTTACCAGAGGAAAGCTTATAAATTGTTTAAATTAATAAGTCAGTAATATTTAAGATCCAAATAAGATGTGGCCTGTGGGCATATGATGGTTGGTTTTACCGCGATTGATCCATAATAACTCCTTCACATAACCGTCAGAAAGTGACATTTCTCTAAGACAATAATCGTTTCCAGCTCATTTCAACCAGAACTTTTACTCAAACGGGTTTTGAAAGTTTACGCTTCTATCGTTAACCTTGGTATGGCACTGTTCTTAAATGTACCTACCTTAGTTATAAAGCCCTAGTGTCATTGGTCATTGTCATGGTACTTTTGACCACAATGTATGTCGTATTTGACCGAGATATTGTTCTTAGTAGATCGCGGCAGTTTACTAGTGATGCATTTTAAAGTAGGCGAGTTGTTTTACTTGGTAATGTCAAAAAGATTAGGGCTACGATTAGTGACCAACTTAGGATAAAGTACAATGTAAATGAAATGCAATTTAAAGCAAAACTAAGAGAAAAGTTTTACATAATTTCATCAATAATACATGAAAACGTTAATATGTTAAACCTACACAGCTGCATATGGATGGCGAATATTTTACGGATAAATTGATACAGGTCTTTTAATATCCTTAACTACATTTTTTTTGCCATTCACCCATACGTTTTTATAATTGTAGCACTATTTTCTGGAACAATAAATCCGTTACATCTTATCTTCTTAATATTGTCTTCTCTCAAAAGTTGTGTCACACACACTTAAATCATTGTAGATAAGGAAACAGTTGTTACCTTCCGTTGTTGACGGTACAACTTGTGATGTTGCACTGATAACATGTGCAATCTTGCAGCGGAAAGCTTCTTTGGGGTACAGATATATAGACTATTACATACTCGTATTTAATGCATTTACGTATATGATGCACTACACTGATATTGCAGATATATAGGCAATATAGGTATATCTAGCTAAATACAAACGTAAGTATAAGTTTTTTATAAAGTCAATTTAAGCAGCCAAAATTACGACCTTAACTGAGCTAAAAGTAAAAATAAATTATCTTTAATACCTGACCAAACTCGTTTTTATTTTTTGTTACACTGGGGCAGGCCCTGTTCCAGATTTAGTTTCTTGAAATTATCTTAATCAACCCTAATTATACGTGGCATTTAAGGGTATACAGCGCGATCTGAGTGTGTTAAGTGCTTTAAAGTAGCGGTCATATATCTTAAATATAACTTGTGGAATAAGAAAACTATTTGTCTTTAGAATTATATAAATAGTTTTATTTTATTTAAATTGGTATATGTGACATTTTATGAATGTCACTTGGGAAATTATAACTATAACACATAGTTACCTACATTGTTAATTTCATGTTATTTTACTTTTCTTTTAACTGCTTTTTTATTTTTATCATGGCCAAGATGCCCACTTCGTTAGTTCTTTTTTTAGGTACAGTCAACTGTTTAAATATGGGTGTAGCCAACTTATTCAAAATATTGTCCCATAGTTCTTAATTCGCTGAAATAAGAGCTATGGGACATATTTTTGAGATGATTTGTGCACCCATATTTTTACAGTTGACCGTACACAATCCCCCGGAACACTTTACGGAAATATAATCTTATTTGAATCTGTGAATACTTGACGTTATATTTACATACAAGTTACTTCTCTACATATATAACATAATTGAGTTTATATACATAACAGACCCAGAATTAAATTTGAATACTTAGTATAGTATAATATCATCTATAAGTTTAGAACGGAATTTTCCATTCCACTCTTTGTCAATATTTATGTTTTTTGCTATTTGACACAGTTTGTAGACTTTACTTGAATTGAAAGTATTTATGTTGGTCAAACAGGGCCTTTGTATATATTTTTTAATATACATAGGTACCTACCTACACTTATTATACTTATTTAGGTACTATTGCGAAATGGGATCGTGTTTATCTTATCCCGGACCACGAGAATGCATTGTCGAGCCAATGAAGAGCCAAGAACGTTAAATTAATTTCAAGTTGATATAAAACACGGTTATGCATTAAATATTCCATCATTCGGTTATATACCAAGAAACTAAATTTTATAAAAAATACCTTAGACAAATATAATATAGCGTGTACGTAAAAACTAGCCAAGTCAAATCCTGAACATTAATTACATCCCAAGCGAACTAGAAGTTGGCACCCATGTACACAAAATTTTTTTCTGGCGCATATTTTTAACATTGAACTTGGCTCACACTTTATTGAATTGAAGAGCCTAGCGTTGGCATATTGACTGCCGTATTCGAACTTCAGGATATTCACAAGAGACCACACGTACTAGATCCATTCTAGATACGTTATAGTTTAGTTATCAACTAGTTCTCTTTTGCAGCGCAATTCGGGCAACCAATGTCACTTTTACGTTAGATAGAGTAAGATATCTATTAGATGTGAATTGGATCTCTAAGTCATATCCTGTGGAAATCGTTCAACAGTATCTCCAGAATCGCGCAAATGTCAAATTTGACAGGTTAGATCTTAAACATATCGTTATCGTATCTTGATGATGTCTAAAAGATGTCTATTTCAAAATCCGAATCGGGCCCTGAGGCTCAAAATTAGTTGTGTCCCCTTGAAGTTTCTTTGATGAGAGTGCATGACAACTGACTATTAGCGTCCCAAGAAATTCGTACTTTTGTGCAACACATGAATTACTTAAGGGGCCCACTGATTAACAGTCCGCCGGACAGTATCGGCCTGTCAGTTGTTCGGAACTGTCAAAATTTTGTTCTAACTGACAGGCCGATACCGTCCGGCGGACTGTTAATCAGTGGGCCCATATATGATTGGTGATCCTTGTTTTAAGAATTGTCAGTTAGTGTTTAGGCACGATGATATAATTATGTTCGAAATGAGTGATATAAGTGTAATATGAGGTAATCACTGATTACTAATCAGTCAATAAAATACGAGTGGTTTAAAATTGATAAAAATATTTACCTGTACTGTACGAGTGTACGCATGATTATTTGAGAAATTAAATATTTTGTTTGCATAAACAATTTGTAAAGGAAAGTGGAGTGTATACTTTTATACATACTCGTAACGAAATTATGTAAATATGTTTATACTAAACAACGAAATAGTAAACATATTAATTTAGGATGCCTATGGCAGACTGGGTTTCACTTTCTTCTCCAAATCCAGTTCGGTGCAGACGTGAGGTGCAAAAAGTTTCACTCTAGACAAAAAATCGATCACAAAATTGACATCTTTCGAAGCTATCACTTTCACATCTCGACATTGTATAATTAAAATTGATTTGAACGATTGCAATGTTATTAGTATTATAGGCAATTTATTTCGTTTTTAAAGATAAATTCTAAAGAAATATTTATATTTGTGAGATAATAATGAATGGCAAGATACCTCTATTAAAAAGTTACAAAAGCACGCGTTAGGTATTCGGATACCTTCTTGGAACGAAATAAAGTTTAAAAAATATGGTTAATTTAATTCAAATACTTACCTGGAAAAAGTTTATTTGACATCTCACCTTTAAAAAAATAAATATTCCTAATATTATTAATGATAAAATTTATATAAGTCTATCTTGACTATTCTCGGAAAAGGCTCTAAAGTACCTACTTAATCTTAGTTTGTTGGTGAAATGTGACAAAGTTGAATAAATGTGAATGTGGGCAGTGCAAGATGACTTCCCGTCCTTGATAATCAAATGCAGAGAAATCGAAGCCGGTTTTCTAAATTAAGGATGCGATTTAAAAGTATCTTTTTGTCATCGAGGCCGATGAACTTTCTTTGAGTAGGTATGTGCATTACGTAAAGTGCATCAAGTGAAATTACTGGACTTGAAAAAGTTTGGCACAAAATGTATACGAATCTAATTTACGGTACTTTCAATTTGATAATATACCGAGTGAACTAAAGCAACTATATGAAATCCGGTTTATTAATTTATTAGTCTAAGATTTATTCTTGATAATTTATCGATAACTTTGTATAGTAATAGTACCTAATAAATTAAATGTAATAATAACACTATCTAAATACTATTCTATAATTATAAATATTTCACAATAAGTTTTATATTTTTTGACATAACAAGACGTAGAAAATAAAACGGTATGTTTTCTGATATCATAATTTATCTTTAGTTACTAAGTATTCTGATTCATCATGCATATAGGTCAATATACGTTTAAGTACTTATCAGTGAATTTCCTTGGCATTGTTTGGCAAAACTGGGCCAGGTGAAAATTTGCCGAATTTACATTAATCGCAGCTGTTTCCGAAACAATAGATTGCGTGAACTGGGACGCTTTATAAAATAGCGGTCAATAGATCTGTACATTCGTCATTTGTAGATCTATAATGGCGTACTTCCATAAAATGATATGCGATTTAACGAGTATAAAACATTGATTGTAAAATGTAATCAGTCCTCAAAGACGTCTCATAAGGTTTCGATTGAATATTTACAAAATTTGCAAAAACGCGAAATCAATTTGGCTGGGTTTCATTTAGGGTAAAATCGGTTTCCTGAATTTCCTTGATGTATACTTATGTACAACTGCGCAAAGTAATTAACGATTTAACTTAAATTTTGTATTTCCTAGTTTTTAAGACAACCCACATAATGTAGATACATATAAAAAATTAAAAACACATTTATAGATTTTACCTTATAGTAGCGCTGGTGGCCTAGCGGTAAGAGCGTGCGACTTTAAATCCGGAGGTCGCGGGTTCAAACCCCAGCTCGTACCAATGAGTATTTCGGAACTTATGTATGAAATATCATTTGATATTTACCAGTCGCTTTTCGGTGAAGGAAAACATCGTGACGAAACCGGACTAATCCCAATAATGCCTAGTTTACCCTCTGGGTTGGAAGGTCAGATGGCAGTCGCTTTCGTAAAAACTAGTGCCTACGTCAAATCGTGGGATTAGTTGTCAAGCGTACCCCAGGCTTCCATGAGCCGTGGCAAAATGCCGGGACAACGCGAGGAAGATGATGATGAGATTTTACCTTATATTATTTTTAAATACAGAACGAATGATGTTAACTTAAATTAATATTTGTATTATTTAAATTTCCAGGTGATGCTGACATGCTGCCTTTTAGAGGTGTCTTCGCGGCCTTCTGACAGCGAGTAAGTATATTATTTAATATGCACATTCATGTTTGATACTTTCTAATGATTCACATAAATAATTTATATTTAAATTGAATCATGAGATACTTTAAATATAAAGCCAGTAGTAATTAATTTAAAGCCTTCATTAATAGTTTTTGGGTTAAGGGGTGATTATTTGGTTGGATTATGAGTCTTAACTACACCGAAAGATTTGAACGTTTTAAAAATGGGTAGAGTTAGGCCAAGAAAAGTCTGCAGCACTTTTGATAGCCTACGCAGTGCAAGTGTTATTTATACGTAAATAACACTTGCACTGCGTGGGCTATCAAAAGCGCTGCAGACTTTTCTTGGTCTAACTCTAATAGATTTTGTAGCGTTAACCATGGATAAATTTTCGTTTAAAAATATTACCTTAATAATTATGATCGTGTTGATTTCGATCCAATTCTGTATGACAGACAGTAAAAAATAAAAATATTTGACATTATTTAATTGTCATACATACAATAAATGGAAAAAAATATAATGTGAAATGTAATAAAACTGTAAAAAGGCCTTGCGCTTTTACTAGTAGATCGGAAAATGCACATGTAATAAATAAAAAGCACAACTAACCAACACAAAACGTCGAGAATGTCAGTGAAGGAGTAAGAGGAACATCTAATTTAACTTCGCCGTTATGTGTCAAAGTCGTTACTGTCGAAATCCCACGTCAAAATCGTAAAAGTCAATAAATTGTAAGCATTTAGGTCTTTCCATTTTAATTGTAAATATGTGTAAGGGTACAAGTTCCTCACAACTACACCTGCACTTCACGAGATGTGTACCCCTTTTCACTAGAGTCACTGTTGTCTGTGTCATTGTTTACTCAGTCGTTAAATGTCCTTGGAGGAAAAAATATGACCGTGACGTCTTAATTTCTAGTACTTTTACAATTTTGAGAATTTATTACCGAGTTATATGGGTTGTAATATGAGCACTTTACAAGTTTAACAACTTTGATACAAAACGCCATTCAGCAGATTTGCTTTGGATAGTATAAACTGTCTTATACCTACAAATTTAAAGATTTTTTGCGGTGCCTCTTACTCTTACTAACTTCTCATTCCTCTGCGTTTAATATCCATGCGGCACACAATAATACTAGTGGACGGAGGTACTTCACCGGGCGTTGTCATGGTTCAAGTATTTATGGTGATTTTATTAACGCTTAACACTTGCTTACTAAGAGTTCAAATGTAAAATAGCAAACATTAATATTTACGTAGTTAGTTTCGCTTATCAAAATTACTAAGATTTCATTAAAAAAATAATGAGGATAATTTGTTGATAAAATTAACGCCTGCGCATAGTATGTCTTATTTGGTTTCACGCTGAATTCATAACAAGCTTGGGCAAGGTGTTTAAAATAATTAATATCTATAAACAAGTACTGACGTCAATATGTTTTTGCGTTTCAGGTCAGCGACTTCGCTGAGATTTGATATACCTGAAGAAGCAACGGATGACATCAACGATGATGAAGAGTTGCCACGAGAACAAATCAGATATCTTGATATTGATAATAACAATACGCAAGATATTTTAGACAAAATAAGTGCTATTAACAAAGGACTAATAAAACCCAATAGGATGAGAAACAAAAACTCGCAAACTCATACTCTTGGGGATTACGTTCTGGACGCATCTACTCTAGAGAAAATACAGCAAATTATATCAGATAGCAAACTAAATGGTTACTCTAATGTTCAAAAGAAGCAAGAGAGTAATTATCTTACAAGTCAAAATATAAATCAAATTCGATATGACAATTCAAGAGCATTGCATTATGGAGCACTCCCAGCTGATTTATCGGCTGCGAATCAAGCGCAGAGCAATACGGCACGTGTCCCATATATCACAAGTATACCTGTCCTCGTTATGCCTTCACCATCAAATAATTTATACGATCAATATGCACAAAACAATTTTAATACCATAGAGTCTGACTCTCAATTCCAGACACGACAGAGACCACCGATTTCACTTCCTTTTAATATAAATTGGCCATTAGCACCATACTTTCCTATTCTAGTCAAAGATCCATTACTTGGGTTTCTTCATGGTGGTGGATGGAATAATTTCTTTGAATATGGCCAAAACGCTGACGTGTGTAACAGAAAGCAAAAAGCTATAGAAGATGGAACTGAAGAAATGACTAAAGTTGAAGAAGGAAATACAAATGAAAATGTAAATTTGTTGGTACCGGAAACAAAAAAAAATGCTAGAGAAGCAAGAGCGATT
Organism: Cydia splendana; assembly: GCF_910591565.1. Lineage (NCBI taxonomy): Eukaryota > Metazoa > Arthropoda > Insecta > Lepidoptera > Tortricidae > Cydia > Cydia splendana. The sequence continues at coordinate 5,926,413 of NC_085968.1, forward strand.
AGAAAAAGGACTGTCTCTACGGAAGCCCCCAAAATGAAAATTCCGGAAAGTTCAAAGAAATTGAAAAAGTTTTTCAGCAAACCTGCTGCGGATACGCCTGCTGTAAAACCTGTCAAACCCGAAACACCTGCACAAGGCACAAAAACCGTGCCGAAAGACGATGATTTGAGATTTCACATGGGTTCGTTTTCGTTATTTGGAGGTCGGCCATCTGTGCCTTCATATAATCCTGGGTTCTTTATAAATAAGCTTAAAGTGAGAAGAGGAGGCGTAGCTATTGCGGGTCCGGGTGGAGTAGCAACTGCTGGAAAAGGAGGAGCAGCCATAGTTGGTCCTGGTGGTCTGGCCTACACGCAGCCAGGAGGTCTTGCTGTCGCCGGGCCATCCTCTCGAGTTGTGGCTCTCACCTCTGACGTAGACCTTTCAACCATCGTGACTCGTCTGCAGCAGCAGCAAGCCGCTACCGACGGTTCGGTCCCAAGATTATTAGAAGCGATACCAGAAGGCAAAATTGTTGCTATAGGGCCTACAATTTACTACCATCCTGAATCAAACTGAACGCTTTTTTCTTGCTTTCCTAATATCTCATCTTAACCTTGTTTCTTTTCTTCTTTCCTCTTATTAAACTTCTTTTTCTTTCTTGTTAGAAGATGGGGAGTCTGGAGAAGATTTGGACGAGGAGGAGGAGGAGAATACTCGGGATACGACGCGTTCAGTGGATATGACCAACGACCGGAAGAGTATCAATTTGATGGATTAAACTTTGTACAATCGACGGCTGTTGGAGACAGTACTTTCACTTTGTTTTTGAAACCAGTTGCGCATGCCGTAAATGGCCCTAAGGGAACGGCGATCGCGAATCCAGTTTCTCATGTGATCATAGGGTCCGGGCAGAAGGGAAATGTAGTGTTTAATCCTAGGGCGTCCGCTATAGTTGGCCCTGGAGGCATTGCTCATGCCCAATCTGATCTCTACTTGTATGAACACAATCTGATATAATAAAAATCATCCATTTGATGTAAAATAGACCGAAAGAGGCTAAAAGAACAGTTCATCATTTATCATCATAATTAATTATTGCGTACCTAAGTAAAATTCAATGATGCTTTAATAGACTGAAATTACCGATTTCGAAAAACACATTCGAACGATCTCTTGAAATTGTTTTTCGAATCGAATGGAATGACTAGTTAATTTAGGAATTATGTTATGTACCTACTTATTAAGATTTTTGTGTATTAATTAAATTAAAATATTTATTAAAAATACTTATTGTTTTATTTCCTAAAAGCTTTTATAATGTTTGTATAATTATGTTATGTTTATAAAAGGAAGAGGAGCAACATTTAAAAACAAAGATAGTACCTAAGAAATAAAAAAACCTTCTATTTTGAGCACCAAAAAGTTGGTGGTTCTGAAAAATATTATATTATTCTTACGCCAGAAGTACCACCATGCAAAAAAGGTTATTTCATCTCCTACTGCTACTTCCACATCGACCAAACCACCATGACTGTTTTCACAACGATTCAGATGCTTTCAGTCTACAGACGTAATTTCTTTGAAACTTTGTGCAGGCGCTCTGTGTTAGTTTATTATTAGAACGTTAAAAATTCAAACTAAGATTAATGTTTTGTAGTTCATTCTACGATACTTCAGAACGATGGACAGAGATATGTATTTAAAGACTTGTATTTTTCAAATATTATTCAACATAGGCAACATAACTAATTTACTGAGATTGAGAAGTTGCATAGTTATTAGGCATGCTTATTGCATATACAAATTGTTTAGTTTAAAATTAAATTTAACAATAATTGATTGTGCGAACAAATATCGCCCGTTAATTAAAACTGGAATATGTAGATACAGTTATACCTAATTGACAAGTATTAAGTCACATCCAAAATAGAAAAGGTGAAATAAATTAACTTAACATAAAACTCCCTTTATTTTTAGCGCAACGGTCCAATATCTGCCATTTTACGGCGGCGGCAAGGGCCAATATCTAGAAGTAAAGACCAACAACCGAGGAGTTGTCATCAGTGAAGTCATAGTATCAGAAGAAAAGATAAGCAGCGAAAATGTAGTTAAAAATATCGATGAGAGCCTCTTATCGAAAGTACTAGCCAAGAATCTTCAAAACCTGCAATCTTTATCAAGTGGTTTGATAAAGCTGCACAATCTTGGAAGAAAGACTGGTGCTTTAAATAACAGTGACAAGGAAAGGTTCCGGTCCCAACTGGCATCCCTGGGGGACGCGGCTTCGAACACTATCAAGCTTATTGATGAAGTTGGAGACAATGTTGACGTTTTGTTCAAAAGTGGATCGAAGAGGCAGTATGAAAATGATGAGGAATATGTAAGTATAGCCAACGCATGTCTGTACAGTAAGGAACAACACGTAGAACTTTAAAATCAAGTTAAATTGGAGTTAGAGGGTAAAAAAAGTCTTCAACTCGTTTAAATACTTATTTTATTGTTATAAACTAGCCGTAGGTAGGGTAGACTGAGGCGAATTGAATCAAACTAAAAAATGATCCAGACATGTCACTTGACAGCTGACAGATCAAATCCTTAACAGTTTCAGAACAAGAAATACAGAATCGGCTCCCGGAGTTGTATTCTGATTGTAATGACAGATTCAAAAGTGACGTTTCAGTTTAAAAAATATATTCTTACCGATTATTTTTAAACAAATTCACTTTTATAGGCACTTCTTTTTTAATGCAGCGCCATCTGAACATAGCTTTGCACGTTTATCCTCATTTGCAATTTATTGCGCGAGAATACGGTAAGGCGGTCTTCACAATCGATGCGCATCCGAACGCCGCTCCAGTGTTCGAGCGGGATAGCGTTATATTTGCATGTTAATTGAGGAGTTAAACTAAGTCTGTTTCAGGTCGGTGAAGAGGGCGTTGGTATTGACTCGCCCGACGATGAGGACAATATTGGACTCCCAATATCGGGCATCACTATTGCTGAAGCCAAACCTGTTGGTAAGTAAAATTAGGTACTATAATAACCTCTCTACCTTTGTAAAGGAAATAGTGAATATTATTACCTTGTATAATAGTGAACTCGGATTATCACTTTAAATACAGTTGATTTATACGTATACAACTACCTATTGATAAATATGGCACTATAGAGTACATAGTCAACATAGTCCGTATCCGATTTGCAGCACGAACCTGGTTCAAAGTTGGCTTGGGCTTGGACTGAATCAAGCGACGAATAATTTTGAAATTTCGTTCAGAGTAGGTACTTACTACCTTATTGATTTGACTTGATTAAATCCTCTATTGAATGCTGAATGTAGAAATTTTAAGATAAATAAATACAAACTCTAGTAGCGATAAGTCGTTCCTTGTACACGTGACACAAAACAATCCATTATACAAATTCTGATGACGATATTGTGTCTCGCAGGTCTAGCAGTAATAGGCGAGCATGGTCTAGCAGCTTCGCGCCCTCAAGCCACCGCCGTGGCCGTGTCAGGCATCGCGCTCGCCCGCCCAGTCGCCACCGCCATCGCGGGTGTCAACCCTGCGCAACTGGGCATTAACTTCCAAGTCAATAATAAACATGAAGCGTAGTCTTTTGGGTATTGATACATTACCGAAGCTGAGCCACGTCTTACCTTACCAAGCGGCACTGTCAGTTGGTGAGGTGTCTTTGATATTTTTCGCACAGTGCTGCAGTGGTCACTCTTTTAGTAAGGAATTAGGATAGTGACTAATTTAAAAAATTGTGATGGTTAAATTTAATGTGTCATGTGATTATGTTTAGTCTTTCAAATGTGCATTTATATTTTTTAATAAATTATTACCATAATTGTAAATCATATCGCCTTTTTACTTATGTATATATCTGTTAAACCTTTGGGCTAAAATGTCAGATGCAATGGATGGCAGATGTTTTCGTAAATAATAGTGTCTGCACCAATTTGAGTCGCCAAAAGCGGACTCTGAGCTCTTTTATTACGTAACCGGGAAAGTGGAAGATACTCGTAAAGAGGAGGATTAGACACAGCATGGGCTCTGTAAGGAACAGCATTAAAACATCCTTATCCCCTTGAGCAAGGCAAGTTCTAATTAAAACCACAGGAAAGTATATTGACTCTGTGATTATTTCAAGTACTTGAGCAGATGAATTGTGACTTAAATGCTAGAGTAGGTGTTTCCATAAATTAACGTTGCTTTTCCGGTTCTTTACTTGTACATTTTTATAATAAAATGCTTAGGTAGTTTGAAAAGTTAATTTTTCAAGGTCCGACAGACGCGTAGGCATCAGCTACAAGTACCTACTAGACTTAAATGCGTATTACTTAGGTAAAATATTGCAATCTGGATCTTAACTGTTTGCATTAAATTGACGACTTTATTTGTATCACTTACTATACCACGAGCTCACTAAATTATCATCTATGAAGCGCAAATCATGACTCACCTATACCTACATGTTTATGCTAAATTCCATATCAAGAGTATTATCAACCCATTACTTGCCACTTGTTTTACCAGTAACTCTTCGCCCCCACAACTTAAGCACTGGAGATGGACATAGATACGAGTATAATAGATAGACCAATGTATACATTTTTAAATTATGTTTTTTTTTTTTCTATTTGTAGCTATGTAAGTATAACATGTTGCCACGCCCTAGTAGATAGGGTCCATGACTGTAGGTACTAATTTAATTAATCAACTGTAGGTAATACCATGGTTTTCAATAAATAAATGATAATGACTATGATTGTGACCATAGGACATGTTACTAGCTATTATTTCAACGTGACGAATTACATCTAGACCTCTTAATAATTTGAAACTTGTGTACTGTAACCGCACAACAGGTATTCGTGAGTAATGTCCAAACAGGTTCAAGGAAAGAAAACAAACTGTGGCGACATTCTGAGAAAATAATTGTCAACTGGAAGCATTGAATTCTTGAAATTATGTTTGTCACGGTAACTTCCAGTCTTTGTTATCTTAATATGTCTTACGTTAGAAATAAAGTGATAAAATTGTTTGTGAAAGTTTAATAATGTGTGGAAATTCGGTAGGTAGCTATTCTGTAAGAGTCCTTAAAATCGAAAGAGAGAAAAAGAACTAAAATGATAGCGGTATAAATAAGCATACAAGTACCTATTGTAATAATCAGAAGATCTTAAAAAGTGGAGGCAAAACTGAAGGAAAGCGGACTCCGAGGGACTCCGAAACAGATTATAATACTGATATAAACTGACTAGCCCATTGAACCTTTACGAATACTCATTGGTCTATTGATAAATTCAGTTTGTGATCATATGTTTATGATGTCATTGACTGGCGCCTAGGTAGCAATGTACAATTGTACATAATAAATTGCAGAACATTCCCAAAAAGCGGAAACGTTCTCGAGAATGTTCTCAGAACATTCCTGCAACATGGAAATTATTTTTATTCATAGGAATCTAGAGGCCTCTATCTCCCGCCATGCCAAATCTCAGCGCGCTCGGACCAACATGAAAAAATAAAAATAAAAAGTCGGCCACTTTGATTTTTTTTAATGCAGTTTGTTTTGTCTCGGGGCCCTCTATGACATGTAGGCGGCCTAGGTACAAATTTTTCTGAATTACCTTTGTGATTGCTGGCAATTTATTGATTCAGGCGTTTCACACGTGCATTTTCGAATATTGGTCTATCACTAAACAACTTAATATTAAGCTTATATGTATACCTACAAACTCAGCTTAAGTATATTGCATTGTTTAGCTTATATACAGTCGAGTTCACAAAAATCTTTAGCCTCTAAGATACTAACAATAAGATCGTGTACACCTATTTTTAGAATATTGGCTTGTAAAGATGTCTGTGAACTTGGCCGTACATATATTAGGTACCTGAATTCTTCGTAATTTTAGGAATACACATATCTAGGTATTTATGTGGTTTCCTGAAGTGTATATTACTACTGTAAAACGTAACGTGTTTTGTAATGTAAGTTTGAAAAGGTAGGGGAGGTAGGGGACCATTGGGCAGTCCGGAAGCTAGGGCACCCCCTTGTAATATGTAAGTCCTGATTTACAAGGGGGTATGTTGGTATAGGTATGTTGTAAGGAGTTAAGGACCGGATAGACTGCACGATCGATAATTTCGTTTGTCTAGAATACGTTATATAGGTTTAAAGTGTATCTACTAAGCCTTGACTAAGACTATCTATTGGATCTACGCCAAAGCATAACGATAAACAATAAATACCTTGAAAATACCGGAATCAACGATTCTACAGGCGCTATTGGTATAACAATAAAATGAGCTTTAGCCATAATCAAGATAATATTATGTGATAAGTGCCTTCTTAAAAATGACCGATGAAATGGTTATAAAATCGTTATATGACCCATTAACTCGCTGAATATTTACCAGGCTACATACTTGTCTACGTATGTCCTGCATAATTACTTTTCTAAAAGAGGGACTCTGTGCGGAAAAAAGTGGTATGTTACAGTTACATTTTTTGATATATTTTTTGTAATAATGGTCATATCATAGAGAATAACAACAATTATAAAAAGCAAGATGATAAATGAAGCGTACGTAGCTTTAGGCAAAGTGGCAAATTTTCAAATAACTTAAATTACGAGTATATTATGTTCAGAAGTGTGAATCGAAAGTCTCTTCGACCACCAACCTCCTTAGTCCTTGCCTACAGGCGTGCTTTACACGTCAAGAAGATAATATTAATATAATTATTCTCTACAAATGTTATATATCTCTAGTCCTGATGAACTTCTAAGCTTTAATTTTAAATAGTTTTTTGTTTTCAATAATGGTGGTTTGCGCGTCTCTTCTGGGCACATTTTTTGGGCTCGCTGCTTGGCGGTCAAAGGATTAAATCAAGATGCACAAATATTCATGGTTAGGGCATTTTTACATATCAATGAACTGTGACTCAGATACAGTTTACGCTAAAATTCCTAAGGATGCATCGCATTGCAGAGGAAAACGTAAACAATACGTAGCGGAAAGTCGATATAAGCGAGGTGCGCACGAGTCCCGCGCATTTCTTCACGCGTGCGCCAGGAGACAACATGACCGTCTTTATTGTGAGTTTGATTTTGTTTATTTTTATTTAGGTTAAAAATCTTAACAAAAAGTTTTATTATTCATTCGTGTTATTTGACGGTTATTAAAGCATCCTTCATAAAGCAATAACCAGTAAATAATATAAACAAAAAATTATAAACTAAAATTAAGAACTACATAAAACTAAAACAACTAACCCCCTTATTCATAAACGTCTACTAAAGTTGACAAGCCGATAATAATCGTCTGTCCCTTTCCGACGTATTGGTATGATGGAAAGGGACAAACGATTATTATCGGCTTGTCAACTTTAGCAGATGTTTATGAATAAGGGGGTAAAATTATAAGTAAAAAACTGGCTCCAGTTCGGTGCCTTGTGGCAGGGTGCCAAGAAGGCTGGCGGCATTATTTGGTAATTATAATTGGTAGTAAATGAGTAAAAAATATAATTTAAACTTTTTCTCGTACTTTAATTTTATTGTTAAAATAGTTTTTTTCTTTACATAAGACTTTTTCTTATTTTTTTTTGTATGTTGTGAAAAATCCAGTGTATAAAAGTTGAAACTGATATTATGTAAGTACTTATAAGATAAACAAACATTAGTAGGCATGTACATATAACCTAATATGAATTGAGCAAGACTTTTGTTAGGTAATACTAAACCAGATCCGTAATCTCTTAGAGTTAGACCAAGAAAAGTTTGCAGCGATTTTGATAGCACACGCAAATTTTAAACGTCTAACTTCTATGAAATGATGACGTATAAATAACACTTGCACTGCGTGTGCTATCAAAATCGCTGCAGACTTTTCTTGGTCTGACTCTAATTCCATAATAATATTTATTAATATTTAATCATATGGGTTTCCCATTATTGGTCGTATCATGAACCTGGTAATATAAAGGGGCCCACTGATTAACAGTCCGCCGGACGGTATCGGCCTGTCAGTTAGAACAAAATTTTGACAGTTCCGAACAACTGACAGGCCTATACCGTCCGGCGGACTGTTAATCAGTGGGCCCCTTAAAACGACGGAGATGGGTATAGGTACCGTAAAACACTATAACATTGCCCATTCGACATAACTTTGCCCACCGCGTCACAGTTCAGTACTTAGCGAAATAACTTAAAGTACATAGTTACGGATACACTTTCTGAAGAAAGCGAAGAAAGTGTATCTGTAACTACTTTTAAGTTATTTTGCTTGTAATGAACTGTGACGCGGTGGGCAAAGTTATGTTGAAAGGGTAATGTTATTCTGATCTACGCTACATATTTCGCTCGAAGGTTTACCAATATAATTATGACTACCAAATGACAAACGAACACTAACAAATATTTGTATTTTCATATTGTTACTTAGGTACGTAGTTTTTTTAAGTTTTAATAGGGTATTTTTGAAAAAGGCTACAATATTTTTTTTTTCAGGAAAATATGATATCTAAACTAATAAATGCAATATAACAATTTAATACAGATTAAAATACCGGTCTACACTATTTACCATTATTGGACAACAACATATTTTTATGTCCATTATTTAATTTATTTATGTCATGTCATGTACATTTAATGCACATTATTCAACAACTCTAAAATAAAATTCATTATTCAACTTTAAAACCACTTTAGAATTATGTGTGCAAAACAAAAATGTGAGTACCTACCTATAAAGGCGGGTTTCCATCAGTGTGCGGTATTGTGCGGCACAAGCATACTGCCCGATTCGAACTTTAAGAAACGATATAGATTTGATGTGTCAGTGTCAATGGTGACGTTTTTGTATCAAAAACCGTCACATTTGAGACTGACATGTCTAATCCATATCGTTTCTAGATCTATTAACTGACGTATCTTAAAGTTAGAATCGGCCCATTAGTCGGTACAAAATTGCTTGTGCCACACAATGTTGGAAGTACGTAGCTTTCATTTCTATACTAAAATACATATAATTTGATTAGCTTGTGCTTTTCAACAGTAAATTATGTGTTACCTATATGTTATTGGACGTGACCACCACCAGTATTAAGTAAATACATAAGCATGCACCAATGGTTAGGAATTGCAGCCATAAAGAAATATTAATGTCCGATTTGGTCCTTACCAGGCCACCAGTATTCAGTTGCATTGCCTAAGGGATGTAATAACAAGTTAGTATAAGCATAGAGAAATATAGTAAGAATACAGTGCTCACTCCATACATCAGTTTTGGTACCACAACAACTATTATTTTCGTAGTCGACATCTAGCATCGAGTAGCGGAATTATCACTACCGCTGCTCGATACGAGATGTCTCTCGTGTGGCGACTCACGAAAATTGTATTGAACAACAATTTACAACTAATATTAGAAGCAGAAGGAGTTGAAAATAGTGTTCCGGTTAATCCGGTTATAATATTAGCTGAAAATTGTTGAGCATTAGACTTTTCGGTCACCGCAACATCTATTGTCAAGTAGCATTACTGATAATTCCGCTGCTCGATGCTAGATGTAGCCAGAAAATAATAGTCGTTTTGGGACCAAAACTGATGTATGGATTGAGCACTCTATGTACTTTTTTCTCTATGGTATAAGTACTATCGAAATATGTCGAATCCAGGTCGTATGCGCGTACGCAGCGACGCGCGTCCCTCGGCTCTCTGCACCGTAATTATGGGACAGATTGCAGACGGTTTGGAAATGAAAGGATTTCGATGCCACATGTTAAAATGCGCGTGACAACTTGTGCAATGTGACTGCAATGGTCTAAGACACAGTTGGACATTCGACATTACGATTGGTCTAAATACTTGAATAATCAATGTTTTGACTAAAGTTCTAATTATGAAATGAAAATATGACGATAAATAATGACACTCCCTCTTTTTGTCCTGTTAAATTCGGTGCAAAGTTAGGTTCTTCTTCTCTGTCGCTTCGCTCTGGACCACTCTTGACAGAGCGGTCGTGGTCACGATCTCACGATGAGGTAGTAGAGTCTCTCCCTGTTGGTAGACTGTCTAGCAGTCAGATAGCGGTTTCCCACTGCGGATTATATTTGGTCAGTCCAGCGCATAGGTGACCTGCCGCGCAGTCTGGTTTCCTCTACTCTTCCTTGTACAACCAACCGCTTTATAAAGTCGTTATCTCGCCTAGAGACATACAATATAAAATAGTTTAGTTAGACGGACTCTATTATTACTGCTGAGTGTAAAAATTTACTATCACTAATCAATCAATCAATCAAAGCATTTATTTTCAGGCTACTAAGGCCCATAGATACATACCTTACAAACTAACATAATAGATATATACAATAATAAAAAAAAGAACTTAAATACTAAAAAAATATTTTCGTGACGCAGTTTTCTGTTGCGGCGTCACTTCACTCTGGTGTAGGATGTGGCAGATTCCCACGGAACCGCCGAAACATCACACTTCGACCAGAAGTCCGTGCTCGCGATGGCTTCCAGCAGCGGCCGTGCTACTACTAATGCTATCGCATCCCTAAAATGACTCATGATAATCAATATCGTTGAGTCCACTTTGGAAACTGTCACGGCCTTTGTCAGTCAGTCTTTTTGTCCGCCTGTCACCGCGGGTTCGTCGGCCGCGCAGAAAGACACATTTGCATGCAAACAGCTCGGTTTTCGGACCACGTGCTTACCGTTGTTCACGAATTATTATGTATTTAGATGACTATCTGAGGAGTTATGCGGCTTAAAGTTTAATCGGACTTGTACAAATAAAAGTAACTGTGACACTTTTACTTCACAGAGCTAGGTAACGTTTACCTACTTACAATTGTTAACCGGAAAACGTATTACAAACATGAAATTTTATAGTTCGTTTTTTTTAGCATTAGAAAAAGACTACGCGATCTTGCCGTGTCTTTTAATTGAAAAACGCTTTTTAAAAATCAGTAACTATTACTAATCAAAGCAAAATAATATATATGATTCATAATTGTTACATAATTCTTGTGACTTATTATTCAAAAGTGTTTTTCAATAAAAAGACACGTCAAGATTGTTTAAGTATTTTCTAATGCGAAAATAAACGAACTACTGATAGTCAAAACCTTCTTTATTCAATTATTTAGGCCAATCGCAATGTGATATTCTAAATTAGAGGAGGCAAAGACTTACGGCCTGATTCGAAGTGATGTTTCTTCAAACACAAACGTCACTTTTGACACTGATATATCCGATCCATATCGTATCTTTAGTAAATTTTTGACGTACCTACCTAAAAGTTCGAAACAGACCGCTATGCCACAATACGAGTAGACACAATAAGATAACAGAGGAGATTAGTGATTACAAAGGTTGGATTGCGACTACCGCAGCACTACGTTACGAACATACGAAGAGTTGACGCGGGCGATGTCACTGTGAATTTCCTTGAATAACTGCGATCCTGTCGATGCCCCATTAAGGATAACTCACGCTAAACCAGGCCAGGTTCAACCTCCGTCCAATCAATTCATTCTTAATAATTGTTTGCGTAAACGCTCCTGCGGTAACGCTCCAAAAGTAACCGAACGCTCCTGCAGTCGCTATTCGAGTGTAACCTTATTACTATAGCCGGTCAAACAGGTTTGTCACTAGAAAAAGGCGCGAAATTCAAATTTTCTATGGGACGATTACTCTTCCCGCCAACATTTTTTAAATTTCCCGCTCCTTTGTAAGTATACTTTTTCAAACCTGCAAGAAGACATTAAGACTGTTTGTTTTATTGCATTTTTAGTGTGATATTCAGAAATGCTTTAAAAATATTTCTACACTGTAAATATGTAGTAGTAGTGGAGTTGAACCAAGAGAAGTCTGCAACGATTAGCACACGCAGTACAAGTGTTATTTTAAACGCCAAACTTCTATGAAATTATGACGTATAAATAACACTGGCACTGCGTGTGTCTCCAAACCCTCTGCAAACTTTTCTTGGTCTAACTTTATAGTTAAAAGTAAATTTACTTACTCACTTTAAGTGATTATTCACTTTATTATATGTACAAAACACAGATACACTGTATTTTGTCTACAATACTTTGGCATCACAGGATAATCATTAAATAAGAGACAGGTTTGTAAGCAAGCAAGCGGATCCTTTACATAATGTTTGTAATTAACGTAATTTGATAACGACGGAAGGAAGCCAGCGGGGATTGTTCTCGTATTAGTATGTAGTGGTCGTAGGGCCTTCACCCACATCGGCACACCATCGTTAAAGGTCGTGTGTGTGACATCACTGCTCCGTTCAACGGGAGAGTGTCTTGAATACAATGCTTTATACAGTGTGTAAATGAAAGAAAATCATTTACTCAAAGCCGTTACATGTTTAGGTCATACTGACTGCATGAGGAACTTTCACTATGGCACCGACCCCGAAATCAAGAAAAAAAAATTGGCTATTTCATGCGACTCTGGCGTTGAAATTTCCTATGAAAGAGTCAATTTTTTTTTCGCGATGTCGAGGTTGGTCCCATAGTAAAAGTTGCTCAGTATGACCAACTAAACATTCAATGTTTTTTGTTCATTTACATACTGTATAATAATTATAGATCGTCTAGCAAGCGTGGTATGGTCAAGTTAAGAATCCCTACTAATCCCTACTTAAAGCTATATGAGTACATGTGAAAGTAACTATGTCTGGCTGCCTTTCTGTCGGCACTGTCTCCCTTTAAATACCGCCTCGGGTTTAGAATACGATCAGTATTTATGCTAGCCGGCGTACTTTCGGATTAGCAGGAATCCCAAACCGTCGTGGTTTAAACTCCTCTTGGCGTCCAACACTTAGTTTTAACTTAGATATATAAGAAATCTAAAATGTATTGTACTCGTGTGTTTTTATTTTAGTCTATACATTGGTCACCGGCTTTTCAATTATCAATTCCTGGCTTCTACACGTAACAAATGGCTTTTTAACGCTTAAACCGCTGAACCGGTTTAGATTAAATTTAGTATAGAGGCAGTTTGAGCCCCGGGAAAGGACGTAGAATAGTTTTTATAAGGAACTAATTTTTCTGCGTAGAATTAGTCGAGTTCCGGCGCTAGTGTTAAGCGTTCCCCTGTCTGTTAAGGAAATCACAATCACAAATTGACGTTTAACAAATCATGTCAGCAAGCAAATTTAAAATAAGTGTTTATTGTCAATAAACTTGTTAAATTTGGAAAAACCCTCTTCCACCCCTAGGAGCAACAATTAAAGACATACAGGTAGCATCAAGATAGCAACTGATGTATCAGTCTTGGCATTCATTGAATAATAGGCCATCTTAGGCGCCTCTTCGACGAACATATTAGTTTTTCTCGTTTCATTTAATAGTATTAAGTACGCACTTATCAGTTGCCTTCAGTAAACCAGCTTGTGTGTGAGTTCGATTACATCTAGCTATTACAGAGCAACAGTTCAAGTAATACTAGGACTAAATCCACAGCCAAGATAAAACGGTTTTTAAATAAGGTATCTGGGTAATTCAACAAGCTTAGGAATGACGTGCTCCGATAGCTTTAATTACCATAGTTTACCCTAGCCCGCGTCTCAAAGAATACATTAATAGGTATTAATGGTAATTTATTTTATTTATGGCTGTGTGATGATCACTTCCGGATGCTTTAGATTACGCAGTAAAAGGGCAAAAAAAAGATAATCACGACTGTTGACTGGACGCTGGATATGGATGTAAGATAGTGACTAGTGGCGCCTATATGTTCATCCATTAGTACAGTCACAGCATACGTATGTACAGTCAGCTGCAGAGAAAAGTCACCCCCCTGCATAGAAGTTTGTATGCAAAGGCGCTTAAGCAAACAGTATTACCTACTGACTGTATAGGTACATAAGCGAGTGAGGTGATCAAATTGTGTGTGCAGGCTGAGCACGATCTTATTCTCTTACGAATACAAAATATACATAATTAATTTTATTAATACATTACTTATAGTAGACTATTGTCCTTTTCCATTTCATTTGAGCAATATTAATTAATTATGCATAATTATAAATATAAGAACATTTAACAGCATTATTGTATAATTAAATAATTCATATTGCGCGAAAGAAATGGAAAATATTATACTACTTCTTGACTAGGTAAAGGATCACTCACGTTAGACCGGGCCGTGTCCGGGCCGGAGCTTCCGGAGTTTACTTTTCTATGACATGACAGGCGATCACGTGATGTTTTCCATAGAAAACGATGCGCCGGAAGCTCCAGCCCGGACACGGCCCGGTCTAACGTGAGCCATCCTTAATTCGTATACTTACTTAAATGAAATAGTCTCACAATACAAACATAACATTTGACTGAGGGCGGGATTTCAAGTTTAAACTTTGATTGATGTTAAATAATGCCTATGACTATTCGTATTATTATATTTATAATCTCTTTATTCAATTAGGGTCTTAGGTTAGGATTTTACAATGTGAGTATAAAAGTAAAATATAAAAACACTTACAAAACATAACAAAAATATATAAACACATTATAAAAAACCTAACCTAGGGTGCCGCCGGCAGCGGGGCTTGGCCCAATATTATTTATAATATTATTATATCGAGAGCGAATAGACATCTATAAGAGAAGCATTTACCATCAAGTGAGATTGTGGTGTGTTTTTTGTGGTTACCATTTTCCAATAAAATATAAATTAATAAAATTGTGAGTATTTTGTGCTAGGTAGCCCTAAAATGTACATGCAGGCATCGTGACAGGAAACGTGGAAACATAACAAAATACATAATATATTATGAAGTTTTTCTTTAGTTCCTATTTCATAACACTCGCAGAATTCCGTGTAACTACCCAATCATATTCACGCAATCGTTACGTATAATATAATAGCAGGTCTAATTTATAATTAATAGCTACTACATAATATGTAGTAGCTACTAATAAAAAAATTGATCGAATAAGGCAAAAACTATTCACGCTCCTTTCTATAAATTTTAACAAATTAAGCTTAGTAGTAAAACTTGAATAGTAAGGCGCATAAACGTAACAAGTTAGGTATTTAGCAAGCTATAAAACCCTTACTTAAAAAAAAAAACAATATTCAAAATATTATTTTTTCAGAAATTAATATTGAGGAAATTAAATTAGGAGAGGCAGTACAGTGATCCCCACACTAGGCTGAGCCTGTGACGTGGGGATCTTAGCGAAATACAGAGTCCCTACCGACATGTCGCGGCTATTATTTTACCAGAATATATTATAATTATTTACTTTTATGCTGTACATTTTCATTATTATTATTCCTGGATTCTAGCATCAGGCAGCTGTTCATCGGTGGATGCCAGAGCAGTATGTTAATGGTGTCTGTATAATATATAATATAGGATCCTTCCAAAACGGCATCGATTGACATTGACGCCATAAAACATAAAACATGGCGAATATTACGATCAAGCGGCGTATTATGGATAGCTTTATCCATCTTTATCCACGTGATAAAATAACTGTCACTTTTTAACACCGTGGGATAGAAAGTAACGGACACCGTTTTATCACGCTGTCACGTAGACAAGAACGACCATCATATCCGTACAAGTCTAATCATTTGGCCTTTCTAATAAAACCGAGCATCGGTCCCCGAAGTCCATTGTAATTCAAACACAGGGCTCACCTTGCTCCTCGGAGGCCGGGCACCGGAAAACTGTGTCTCGAAAGTTGCGAATCTTCATAGAAAATCACAGACATATATCTAACTATCTAACTAGATCGCTCAAACTTGCGTGACAATTAAAGTTATCTACGGAGAAAACTCATACGGCCGGACCGAGCCCTGCTTGTAATTATTTATAAGTCCTTAGATGAAATGTTTTGGCTTTTTTTCTTATTTCCTGGTCAAAACATTAAAACTGGGATGGACATACAAAACGTATAAATTGTTAAGCACGTTGCTATGTTTTTACAATCAAAACACCGCAGTCAAAACAATTATGTCACTGTTTTAATGTATTTATATCCATATAAGTAAACTGTGGTAGGTACATACATACTATACATAGTCCTATTAATTATATGTCTGTAGAAAACCATAAAATCTGCTATGTGTGATGCACGCGACGTCGCCTAGTTGAAATCAATCTTGGCAATGAGGTTTAGATGAAGTTAAATTACCCGTCTACCACCACAGAATGCTAATCGGGTAATCTTAATGAACGTGAGACCCATATTCGTTGTCATCATGTTGTCATGATCAAGTTACTAAAATAGACGAAATCAACATTGTTAGGGCCACTTGCACCATCCCACTAACCCGGGGTTAACCTGTTAAACCGTTAACCCAGTGTCAAATTGTACTGGTAGGTAACCATGGTAGCTGATATGTCGGACGCCTCGGCCCGGGCACGGCCGGGTCTAACGCCGAGAGGTTCAAAATGCTCGCTGTATGATTTTTATACATACACTAGATTTTTAAAAGGTACCTACAAAACATTTGATTCTTCTTTTGATAAATATATTTCACCAACTAGGACTGAAGTATTAACCTATTTTTTGCATTGTTCTTTAGCTGCGATAATGTGGTTTAATCACAATGAATTAAGATGAAGAAGATATGATATAAAACTCCTATTAAGTATAGTATTTATTGCAAGACTTCCGATGATGGATTTGCTTCCTACTTATTGCATTGTTTTTCCTAATTAGTTTATTCTAACATTCATTCATATCCAATAGAACTAAAAAAATTACTAAACTGACTGAACTATAATCCTAATACTGTCATGTAGGCACCTAATACATTTGTGACAGAGCGCGTTAATTATGTTAGAATTAGTGTTACCAATTTAAATAATGTATTTATTCGTTTGTACATTCATAATAGTTATCTTAACATTTTGCTGTTTTTGTGCCAGGATACTGGTACCCCTTATCCGACCACAAACCTACTTTGATTACTTGAATTCCATATAGTATTACATATATTTCGGAGATTAATGCCAGCAAATAGTTAAACAATAAATCTTATCTTATCTTATCTTAAATAGCCAGTTACAGTGATTTGTAAAAAGATCACAACTCATTCTCGTTCATTGGTCAGGTCAGGATCCATCACACCGAGAATACCGGTTGGAATATTACACCGGTCTTGTAAAGCTAATAAAAGTATATATTACAGTAATTTTTCACATTTACTAGACCTAGTAAAACTAGACCTCATTATTATGATGTAACATCTAAATGTGGATCGACTGGTTATAATTATACGGTGTATTTTCCAGTGCATCACTGCAGCTTTGCTCGCGGCTGTCTCAGCAGCGCCTCCCAGCCAGCCAAGATTCTACCAGGGGCCTGGGAATCCTAACTTTCAGCCCGGGTAAGTTATATAACTACGAGTACGTAATCTCTCTCGCTGAGACCCATATTCAGAAGTCTGATAGTGAAACTGTACCATACTCGTATAGGTATATCTAGGTGCGCAATTTTGAAGAAAAAGCGATGCCGGATTGTAAATGCTTAGGTATTTAAGAGACTAACGACCAAGAAAGAGAAGTGAAGAAGATATCATATTAAAAATGATTGGTATGGGCTAATATAATCTGATAACGAAATAACTAAAAAAAGGGGATTTCACCTTGAATAGGTAGGTATGATTAGTTTATTTTCCTTAGACCAAACCTTTCATATACAAAAGTAAAAAAATGGTGTAAAAAACCAAAGAATCGACAATATATATAATAACTAACTAACAGACTAAGGGCTAGTTGCACCAACCACATTTGACAGACTGATCAACGTCAGCCTGCGTGCCCCGGCCCGGCGCTTTATTATGAAACTTTCCATATATAAAAATTTTGCGAACTCTTTAACGATACGAACAGTTTGCTGCAACCGACCCTAAGCCAGACAACCCAGATAAATGACAAAATAGATAGGTGTAAAACGTTTCGTCTGTTATCATTTTTATTCGTAGCTATTAGATGGATGTCGGAACTACAAAGGTGTCATTAAGATACAATCATCAGTTTTGTGATGGAAACCTGCTGCGACAATACTGAGAATTAGTTTGATGTGCCAACTGATATTATAAAAACTGCCATTACAGTATAAAATAAAAATAGTCCAGAAAAAAGTGAACAATAAAACCAAAAGTTTTATACTAAACTTTAATATATAATTCAATACTGCAACTAGAGCCCACAAAAAAAAAACGGTCACCCATCCAAGTACTGACCACGCCCGACGTTGCTTAACTTTGGTCAAAAATCACGTTTGTTGTATGGGAGCCCCATTTAAATCTTTATTTTATTCTGTTTTTAGTATTTGTTGTTATAGCGCCAACAGAAATACATCATCTGTGAAAATTTCAACTGTCTAGCTATCACGGTTCGTGAGATACAGCCTGGTGACAGACAGACGGACGGACGGACGGACGTTTTACCTTTTGGGTACGGAACCCTAAAAAGTAACAGTGGTCCGACGGCCTTTGACGTGTAGATACCGAGCTACTAACAATAGCGATGACAGCGATGTATGCAGCTCGGGTGCGCGCGACCCTGTATAGACTGTGCTAATACTTTATGTGTTATTATTTTTAGGCTGGAGCAGTATTACTTGGACAACGCGGAAGTGGCGAACTACTACAACCAGGCGCAACAGAAGCAAGGTAACAATGACAGCACAATACAAATTGTACAGTTTTTACTTAGGAACATGATTTCGGAACAATAGCAGTAAATAGGCGACGACCGGATGCCTAATGAAATTATATTTTAAAATAATTTGACATTTCGCTGGTTGATATTACAAAGTTCTATGTTACATTTTCAAGATAGTTGAAATTAGACTTAATGTCACTATGAAAATGTTCAAATTTCAATTCGATAAAAGTGAAACATAGAACCCTGTAATATAGGGCCAGCGATTTGCTTCCATCTCAAGGTCATAGTGGTTATATTATAATTATTCTCTTTGAAGGTCACCAAATAAAATAGTTAAGTACGTTGACATTTAAAATATATCTGGACCATGAACAATTTTGCGACCTCTATTTATTTTTAGAACGTAACAAGTGGTAAGTATATTGTATGAAGAAAACAGATAGAGTTAGACCAAGAAAAGTCTGCAACGATTTTGATAGCACACGCAGTGCAAGTGTTATTTTAAACGTCAAACTTCTACGAAATTATGACGAATTAAAAAACACTTGCACTGCGTATGCTATCAAAATCGCATCGCGTCGAATACCACTCTCACCCTGAGTTCATATTATCTATGGTGTAAAGTAGAATACCATATTATGCATTTAATTTCATGGAACATTCCAGGTCAAGTGAACGCGAACGCGCCAGCTCGGCTGGAGAACCTGGAGCCTGACAGCGAAGTGGAACTGGTTCCAGGAGTGCAGCAGCCGCAGCAGCCGCCTCAGCAGGTCAGTATGAGCCTAAAGGGGCCCACTGATTAACAGTCCGCCGGACGGAATCGGCCTGTCAGTTAGAACAAAAAGTTGACAATTCCGGACAACTGACATGCAGACACCAACCGGCGGACTGTTAATCAGTAGGCCCCTTAAATACCTATAGAACGTCTGTCACCTTTGACGGATCAGGGTAATAGTTTTAGCAAAGTAGCAGGGGCTTAGGCAAGCGACAACCGTTTATAGAAACGCGAAATGAAACTTATTTAATAATATACTTAATTACTAACTCTTAGTCTATCCACAATCCAACAGTTCTGAAAGTCAGTATGTCTACATTTGATTTTGGACCGTAATACCATGGGGTTAAGGTGAGTTTTTGTTTTAAATACAATCAAGCAAAGCATTACAAGATATTAACAGCAAGGCGTCTTCATATACGGGGCTGGAGAAGTCTTTAATATCACATTCGGTTTTGGACCGTAATCCCAAGCGTTTAAGGTGCATTTTTGTTTTATAAATGGCCGCAGATGTTTCATCATGACTGCGCGGCCCCAGATGACTTAGTGTAAACGCTCTTATAGTTCTAAGCGAAGATTATCAAAATTACAAATAAATTGTAAGTAAGGTACTTTAAAAAACAATTCCTACATAATACGATTTCTTTAAAAACAAACACACAATAGGTAGAATAACCTTAATACCAAAAATATTTAAAAAACTTAAACTAAATTGAAACTTTTTGATAACGTGTATATACATACAATTTAAGCAAAAAATAATATTTCACAAATATTTCGTTTTTATAAAACATGTCAGTATCAGATAGTAAAAAAACTCGCAAAAGTAAACACATCCAGCGCCTGCGTCAGAAAAGAAGCAAGCAAACATAAGCTTATGTTAACTTTATTTTCAGAATCCAGTATCTCCCAACTTGCCGGGCTTGGTGCCTGGACAGCGGGTGTTCATTGTGCATATGCCAGTCCCGGGATACAGGTAAATAATTAGAAAAAGTACTTATTGTGTAATCAGTTGTACTTTTCAGAAGATAATCAATTTCAGTATATCGTGTTGTTCGTATAATATAGGCAACTTTCATATTATTAATTATGTGTCAAAATTAATTGATTGTATGTGTTGCCTCAAATTTGACAACTTTTGTAGGTTGATAGCGATGTACGGCTCCGTACATTATACGATCACATGTACATCACAATACAATAATGATTCAGAATCTCTTCAGGTTTTTCATAGTTACATTTGTATTTTGCATTTGCACTTTTGTACTGTGTAATGGCACGAAATTAAAATCCCATATTGTTTAACCAGTCCTCTTTCTATCAACTCAGCTCATCTGCATTATGCAGTTGTGATACACACACGGTTAATTAGGTAACAAGAAATCAATAGGTATGCTACGCATTCTATACTCATTGTTTTTCATTTTGTTCTAGGCCTGGTACTGTTGGAGGGTACCAGCCCCTATACATTGTAGCTGCAGCACCTCAAGGGGGCAACGCTGGAGCATATGCAGCCAATGGTAAGAGAAACAGTTTTTACAAAATCCATTTCAAGTAAAAACTGCCACTTTCATGCTAAGGCCATAACCAACCAACCAATGGAATTATTACGTACTAAAGTAAAGTTGTTGTAAAATATTTTTTCTCTCAAAAGCAAATCCATTATAGTACATTGTGCAACATGGTGCGTAAGTTGAATATTGTACGAGAGTATGTTAAATCGCGATGGCTTGACGGAGCAATTTATAGACTCGATTTTGCAATATTATTATAGTGTAAACAACATTATTTGCGGTATTTGACACATTATGACTGACGTATATAGAGATGTAACTAACGCAAATCGATTGTCACAGCAAGCGATTACGATTGGATGGCACGTAGACTGAGGTATCGAATTGTGACGTATAATGAATTTTTATTTGAGATTTATATAAAGCTAGAATTATATAGTTTTCCCGCAAGCTACCGGTCGGTCGGTGTATTTAATACACCGACCGAGTAGGTCGCACCCATTGTCAAAATTGAAACTAACTGGGGATCTATTTTAAAGTTTATTTATGTTATTTCTGTGTCAAATTTGTTGTCTGTTAAGTGATGATAAATATATCCATATTTACAGTTAATTATCCACCTTTTCCTTATTTTTATTAAAAGAAAAATGAAAAATTCATATCGATTTACTTAGACGACTACCGATTCATAACGGTGGTGTCCGGCCAACCCTAAAATTAAAAAAAAAAAGACGTAGAACGTAAACGTTCGCAGTGCAGTTGTTTTCCTTTGTGATTTCGATGTGCAAAACATTTTACGTAGTATTGCTGTTGTGAGTGACAGACGTCAAATACCGCAAATAATGTTATTTACACTATACGCCCCGAGATACACATAATGTTTTTCATCACACTTGCGATACAAAAATTAAGTATAAAGACAAAAAACTGTTAATTATGTCACTAGAAACTCCATAACTCCCTAGGGAGAACGCTTTTTCTATAACTCCCGCTAAACCTGCGTGCAATTCCACGTTTACTGAGCGAGTGTGATGAAAAGTAATTAACAAGTGATCATCGTAGTAATTTTATTATCAGCCAGAAAAGATCCAAAAGCAAAAATATATATTTTTTGGAAACAGGAGTTACTGTTATGAATGTTTAAGTATCCCTACAAAGTTATTCAAAATTCGTGTTTATCCGTCTCTACAGGGTACCAAAATGCCATCCTACTCGACCCCTCCGGGCAAGCAGTGCTGTCTCCAGTGAACGGGTACTACCGACCGGGCCTGGGGCCTCAGCAGGCCAACCCTGGACTACTTCTGGGAGCGCCTCTTGGCTTGCAGCGACCTTTCGACTTGGCGTATCAAGATCCTAACCTAGCATACCAGTAAGTACAGTCACCTTCATTAATATGTTACACAACGAAAGCCGCAAAAATATCTGACTCGATTTTATTTAAAAAGCCATAAAAGCGTGTCACATATTTTTGCGGCCTTCGAACAATAACATATTATTGCAGGTCACTGTATCTAAACATGAAAATAATGGTTCTTCCCCTATTAAGAATTTTTTTCTGGTATACCTATTAGTAACCGCTCCAGCCCAGTAGCTGCTAGCAACTATTATAAAGGGGGGCTTCGAATACGGGGGTAAGCGAAGTGGGGTTAAGAATTAGGTACTTCAAAACTTTGTTTGGTTTGGCTGGATAATACTAACCTAGAGCACTAGGGCAGTTTGGGTCTGATTTGCCAGTTTAAAGGACCTTGGTGAGTGGAAGCATTGTTTTAGTGAGTACATACTAATAAATAGATGAATAATATTTATCTGTGAATTTTCAGACAAGTTGGACCTCAAGGACCGGGACCAGAGGGTCAGCAGATTCGCCTGGCTCCCGTGCCATTCCGTCAACCTGCAGCCGTCGCTAACGCTGCTCCAAGTGCAAACCGTAAGTGGAAAATGTTAGGACCCCCCCCCTTAACCCCCTTATTCATAAATAAAACTTTACGGGCCTGATTTAGTTAAATTATGTTTTATGCCTTTCTTACAAATACATAAGTCAAAATGACAGATAAAGACAAAGATTATTAGCTAATTGAGGTTTGTACAGTAGCGCGTTTATGAATAAGGGACTAAGTCACACACATCAACTTAGGCCCAGTTGTACCAACCACATTTAACAGACTAATTGACGTCAAACAGCAGTGACGTATGAAATTTCCCATACAAGTAAAATTAGCGAACGCTTTAACGGTGACAGACGGTTTGGTGCAACCGACCCTTAGGGTAACGTTCCATTTCTGACCGCAGCTGTGCACTTCTGGTACTGAGCGCGTCGCTGTTACTGTCAATTTCCATAGTAAAATTGACAGTAGTGCAGCTGCCGTTGGAAATGGACTGTCACCTTTAGTCTAACAATAAAGACGCATGTACACTACTTTCTGTATTACGAGGATCTGTAGAAGAGACTTGCTTGTCACCATAATCCCCACCCCACGCTCCGAACACAGCGCTCCGCTTCCTTAGGTCGGAAATGCACCAAACTAGTGCTGTTTAGGATGTGTCACACTAGAACGGTCCGGGTCCGGGTCGAAGCTTCTGACGTAATCGGTGATCTCGTGATGCTTTCTATAGAAAACTGAAGTGTCGGACGCCCCGGTCTGGACCAGGACCGTTCTAGCGTGAGTCATCCTTTATTCTAGGTTGGTTGCCTTTAACTGTTTTAATTCATGTTTATATCATTACCCTATTACTCTAGTTATGTTTATTTCTAATGTCCATTTCTCATTTTAATATTGTTTTAATATCCCGTGTCATATCCTCAGAATCAGCAGCACCGTCAGAGCAGAAGCGTGTGGGCCAATCATCGGAGAGCAACGAACTGAAGGAAGAACCGAAGCGCAACGCGAGACCTACGCTTGCCCATGCCCCGCGCAAACCTTAGTCTGCTAGCAAAATATTGGCACAGTAGATGTAGTGTGTTAACCCCTTTAGGGTTTTGAGTCGCATTTGTAACATTGTCAATTTTCTAAGTCGAAATCTTATTGAAAATACTCTTCACGCTAGCCGATCTTGAAGTTTAAATATATTTGTGAATTTCCCATTCACCAACTTGAAATCAATATCAATACCAATGTTATATTAAAAATGTTACCAATACCAATACCAATACCAATGTTATTATTGTGTGTGATTGAAGAATACGATGATTCAGCGTGAGCTTGTATTTAAACTGTTGTTGACATTTTACAAATTTGACTAGAACTGCTGAAGCGGAAAAACTAGAAATCAACGAATATATTCGAAAACTATTATTGAAACTTTGAAAATCGAAGTTAATATATATAGAAGAATGAGATAAACCTATTCAATCTACGTTTACATATTTATGAAGTGTACGTAGTAAAATGTAGACATGTGATAATTAGTAGATATATGAAGATTCTGTGATTTGGTCTGCCCCAAATAATTTTATTTGATATTAATATCTTTTACTAACCAAACACTAGTTTTGGACGAAAAAGACTGCCTATTTCGACATTATTCAATATAATTTAATTATACAATAGCATCAATCTAAAAAATCGGCTATTTTTTCACTTCAATCGGATTGATTTTTTGAAGCAAAGAGGATGATACGAGTACATCAAGTCAAACTGTATAATTGCTATAAGCAAATCACTTAATTTGATAAGTAGGTAATTTAATTCGTTTTGCAATATAAAACTGGGTCATCTTCATATAATATATAATTATTATTCGGAAGGAGGTAATATAAAAAGCTTGTAAAAAGGATTAACTTTGATAGGATCATCGATAATGATAGGATAATTAATATATTATCTTGTACCTGATTGAACTTATTGTAGAGCATTATTGAACGAAATAAAAAAATATTAATAAATGGAATTTGTTTTATTTCTCTCTGCCATTACACCATACATATATTTTATTAATATTTTTGGGATTTAAAAATAAAATTCTATATTACTTTTCATAATTGAGAAAATACACAATACAATCTTAACAATAATCAAGGAAATTAAAAGCCGTCACTTAAATCAAAATTTTAAAAATGCTGTACATATTACGAAACAAAAATGTTATACAATTAATAAGTACAATATAAAGAATATTATTATTTATTCTTAATATTTAGTAAGATAACAAAATGTTTATCAGAATTGGAGAATTCAGAAAATAATTGGTTAAGGATAATTTATTTCGTTCCCTTTGTGAAATCATTCAAACGTTTCTCAGGAGCCCCTACTTTTCTCAGGGCTACCAGTTGGTGGAACCCGTTCGGTATGGAGCGATAGCGCACCCAGCCCTAACGATTCAAGACCTAGACTAGGCAGACTCGTCCTACCGGCTTAGTAAGCTTTCTAGTGCACTCTAATTAACTCTAATCGAATTATGTCGCACGCATCTAAAGTCGTCATCAGATATATCGGAGCGGCCAAGGTGCTGACAAATATCTGAACACGCCTCTATTGTCAAGGCGCTAGAGTGCGTGTTTGGATATTTTTGAGCACCTCGGCAGTTGCGATATAACTGGATGGCAACAGTACATAATTATAGTGATACCTTGCTATGGAGGGCACAAAGCAAGTTCAGTGTTCGCTTTGAAAACTTGGAAAAGGGGGTTCAATTAAATTTTAATGATCGTTAGTAATACCAAGTAATACTGAGCGTTATTAGCGTTAGCGTTATTAGGTATGTATTAAAGGTTTGCGAAGAAATAAATTTAGTGGAGCAGGAATCTTCTACATTTTAAATACATAATATTAAACGTACATAAGGGGCTATTCATAAATTACGTCATTTCAAATTAGGGGGGGGGGGGGGGTCTGGACATCGGATGATGGTAGCATGACGTAGGAGGAAACGGGGTCATTCGAAGCATGATTTTTGGATGATGTTAGGGGGGGGGGGGTCGAAAATCGTCAAAAATCGATGACGTAATTTATGGACAGCCCCTAAGACGGTTAAACGGACATAAGACTACAAATTAAGCAAAATTCATAAATAATAAATTAACTTGTACAAAATCATAGGCTTTATCAGTAAGTAATGCGAAGAAGGTAGCTGTGCTATGTTCAAAAGCGAATAAATGTCCCAGGTAGTAATATGTTACTGTAATAATATGTTACTCTTCAACTCTTCAAAGGCCGCAAAAATATGTAACACGCTCTTATGGCTCTACAAATAAGATCGTGTCAGTAATATTGCGGCCTTCGTTGTGTGATATATTATCGCAGGTGACTGTACGAACTTAGTAGTTATATTTTCTTTGGTCCTTATGTTCGACATGCAAAATGAAATCGTTGATTTCCTTCCTGCCAACAATAGAGGGGAGGGCTCTATTGTTAGGAATTAAGGTTAGAAGTGGCAAGTATTGGGCAGGTGAAGCACTGGTACATCTATTTCTTAAATTTTTATCTATACCTAGTCTTTTATAGGTCTATAATATGGCAAGCCTTGAGAGCACACACAGTACCAGAGAACTATATTAATTTGATAATGGATATGTATACAGATGTCCACACGCGGGTAAAATGTCCTGCCGGAATATCCGAAAGATTTAAGATTGATGTAGGCGTTCATCAGGGCAGTGCACTTAGCCCCTTATTGTTCAATATCGTTATGAACTATCTGACCGCAAATATTCAAGAGCCTACCCCATGGAACATCCTATACGCAGACGACGTGGTTCTGATTTCCAACGACCGTGATGAGATTCAGCAGAGTCTAAACAAGTGGACAAAGTCGCTGGAAGAAAACGGGTTACGTATCAGCAGGACAAAAACAGAGTACATGGTCTGTGATTTTGCCTCCACCAAAACCACCGCCCCATCACGATCAACAGATATCCATCTCACCGTCGACGATGCTGAGATTCCGCGAGTAAATGTGTTCAAATACCTTGGGTCACAAATATCCAACGATGGGACGATTGACACAGACATTGCTCACAGACTTTCGGTAGGCTGGTGCAAATGGAGATCACTTACAGGAATCCTATGTGATGCTAGAATGCCAGTTAGAACTAAAGGCAAAGTATACAAAGCAGCAGTAAGACCAGCGATGTTGTATGGTTGCGAAGCCTGGCCAGTCAAACAATGCCATGAACAGAAGCTACACACAACAGAAATGCGAATGCTTCGGTGGTCAGCGGGGGCGACACTTAAGGACAAGATACGTAACATATACATCAGAGGCAGCTTTAAAGTCGCACCCATAACGGATAAAATATCTGAAGCACGACTGAGGTGGTATGGTCATATAATGCGAAGGCCGGAAAATCATATCGTCCGAAAATGCCTATCCATGAATACTATAAAAAGAGGACGAGGTAGACCACATACCTCATGGACGAAAATTATTGAGAAGGATATGGAAAGCCTTAACTTGCGTAAGGAAGACGCTCAGAATAGAACTGCCTGGAGACTCAAAATAAGGAAAGCCGACCCCGTATAACGGGAAAAGGCGAGGAGGAGGAAGAAGAAGACCTAGTCTTTTATACATTTTGGCAGTTAGAAGGCGGTTTCTCCATTTTCACAAGAAAAATATTGTCACTGTATTAATATAATACATACTAAGTCATAGAGATATAATATTAAGGTCAAATTAAATGTAACGTTTGACATCAGGTAATCAACAAGTAATATTTAAGTGAGACGAGGCAGTTCTCTGATCCATCTTTTACTGGCTACCGTTACCATTCACAGCCTAGCTACTAACGGGTCTCTTCCTGCCACCCAACCCGATAAACCATAATGCAACCAACATACACATACACACAATCATAAATATCATACACCTATACACCATACACATAAGGACGAAGATAGAATAGTGATCGATGACACCAACAGTGCAGCACTTCTGGCAGACGACCAAGCGTAGTTAAACCTTCTAGTTTATTATCCTCGCTACATATAGTACATGAAATTATGGTCAGAGAAAACTTGACGAATACATACATTTTAATTAGCTGATTGACTCGAACTTACGTAAACTCTTACAGATTTAATGTCCTCAATTTCTCTGAGTTCATTTAAATGCCAATTCGCCAATTACGATTAAATTGGTTACGTAAGCTTATGACGATACAGTATTTTTACTTAAAATTTTAAAAAGAACAACATTTTTTTAGCTTGATTTATTTGTAGGAGCAGTGCTATTCTTAAAACGAGTGTACAGTTCTTTCAAATCAATAAACTAAATCACCGACAGATGCAATCGAAATGGAAGCGAATCCTACAAACCGCATTTTGTTTATTTTCTTTGACCTGCATCCGATGATATCAAGGCCATGCATCATTACAGCTTCGCCACGCGTTTCCATCCAGATGATTAATGTCTATAGAAATAAATATAAAGCTAATGTGCAATAATTTGCACAAAAACTCACTGTAGCTCTAAATGACAACAATATATCGTATCGCCTTCAAAATAAGGTGATAACGATAGCAATTTTGATGAACACCCCTAGTAGCATTTTCGTTGGGGCCCACGGTGCCAACGGTAGGGAAAACGTTGGGATGAGGTTCGTTCCGTAGCCAACATTAATTTTGTATTGGCCCACCATCGCATTTACCAACATTCGCTGTGGCACAGATGCCCAACAATGGGCCTTTGTGTATTTTGGTACCGTTGGCTAAACAACGATAATATTCGTTGGCCCAATGATGACATATATCGCATTTCCCAACATTGGCAGTGGCAGTGATGCCCAACAATGGGCCTTTGTGTATTTTGCCACCGTTCGCTAAACAACGATAACATTCGTTGGCCCAATGGTGACGAATACCGCATTTACCAACATTGGCTGTGGCACGGATGCCCAACAATGGGCCTTTGTGTATTTTGGTAACGTTGGCTAGTCAAGGATATCATCCGATGGCCCAATGATGACAAATATCGCATTTACCAACATTGGCTGTGGCACTGATACCCAACAATGGGCCTTTGTTTATTTTGGTAACGTTGGCTAATCGACGATATCATCCAATGGCCCAATGACGACAAATATCGCATTTACCAACATTGGCTGTAGCATTGATGCCCAACAATGGGCCTTTGTGTATTTTGGTAACGTTGGCTAATCAACGATATCATCCGATGGCCCAATGATGACAAAAATCGCATTTACCAACATTGGCTGTGGCACTGATGCCCAACAATGGGCCTTTGTTTATTTTGGTAACGTTGGCTAATCAACGATATCATCCGATGGCCCAATGACGACAAATATCACATTTACCAACATTGGCTGTAGCATTGATGCCCAACAACGGGCCTTTGTTTATTTTGGTAACGTTGGCTAATCAACGATATCATCCGATGGCCCAATGACGACAAATATCGCATTTACCAACATTGACTGTAGCATTGATGCCCAACAACGGGCATTTGTGTATTTTGGTAACGTTGGCTAATCAACGATATCATCCGATGGCCCAATGATGACAAATATCGCATTTACCAACATTGACTGTGGCACTGATGCCCAACAATGGGCCTTTGTTTATTTTGGTAACGTTGGCTAATCAACGATATCATACGATGGCCCAATGACGACAAATATCGCATTTACCAACATTGGCTGTAGCATTGAGGCCTAACAATGGGCCTTTGTGTATTTTGCTACCGTTCGCTAAACAACGATAACATTCGTTGGCCCAATGGTGACGAATACCGCATTTACCAACATTGGCTGTGGCACGGATGCCCAACAATGGGCCTTTGTGTATTTTGGTAACGTTGGCTAGTCAAAGATATCATCCGATGGCCCAATGATGACAAATATCGTATTTACCAACATTGGCTGTGGCACTGACGCCTAACAATGGGCCTTTGTGTATTTTGGTACCGGTGGCTAAACAACGATAACATTCGTTGGCCCAGTGAGCACAAATATCGCATTTACCAACATTGGCTGTGGTACTGATGCCCAACAATACCAGTTGAGTTTGCTTGTGGCGTCACTAGATGGCGTTACTGTCTCCAAACATCGAAGTTATAGTTATTTTCTCGATTATTCCGGATATAATCATAATATTTTTTTAAAGTAACTTATAAATCTAATAGCTATAACTATAAAATTTATACATAAATTAAAAAAATTGTATTTTACCAACATTTTCTCAATTTAAATCTCAAAAAACATAAATCTCGCTTACGAAGTTTCGAAGTGCGGTTAGTATATATACAAATTAGAGTGTATAGTAAGTGTACTTGCTTCGGCAGTACATATACTAAAATTGGAACGATACAGAGAAGATTAACAACAACTGCTGCTTAGCCTTAGGGCCTTCATGTGGATACAACCAATGCCTACCGTAGTGTAATTGTAATATTTATCAGCAAAGGCCCAACGTCGTATTACACAACCACTTACTTAACGTAGGGTAACTGTAGGACTCGTAAACAAAAGCCCATTACATAATTAGACTGTAGACACACTATAAATTACACAACTATTTACCTACGGTAGTATTGTAAGAATCCTACACAAGGCCCAACGTTAAAGTTACAATGTTGGCCCTTTGTGGGACAAGCTGTGTTGGGCCTTCAACCTGGTGCACGACTACCTACCGACCTACCTGACTTGGTAATTGTTGGGTAATTGTTGAATTTGCAAACAGAAGCACAACGAAAAAATTGCCCTTTTTTATTTTTTTGCAGTTGGCCCTACAGCAAGCCATACGGCCAAATGTAACAATTAACCAACCATCAAACAAATGTGTATAGGCCCAACCACGGCCCAACCAAAACCACCACCGTTGAATAATTGTATGATTTATTTAAATAGGCCCAACGAAAAAATTACTCTAATGGCCCTCTGTTGGGAATCTTCGGGAGGGCCTTTGTCGAGGGCCCTCCAGCAAATCGTACGGCCAAATGTAACAATTAACCAACCATCAAACAAATGTGTATAGGCCCAACCACGGCCCAACCAAAACCACCACCGTTGAATAATTGTATGATTTATTTAAATAGGCCCAACGAAAAAATTAGTCTTATGGCCCTCTGTTGGGAATCTTCGGGAGGGCCTTTGTCGAGGGCCCTCCAGCAAATCGTACGGCCAAATATAACGGTTGCCCAACTAATACGTAAACAAAGGCCCAACAAAATCCCTACAAGAAAATGCTATTAGGGACCTCTAGATTACAATCTTTACAGTGCTGTAATAGCAAAGCTATAATCCAATCCAACTTGAGCTCTCAAATAAAAAGCCAATGAGCCGAAGATAGAACAAAACAGAATTGCAGAATCGTAAAGAAAATATCGTTCTAAATTGGCCGTCGGATAATGATGACTCACTCAAATTAAGATGGGAGCTTTCCAAACGAAAGGTGTTGAGAAGTCAAGCTAGCTGCAATTATCCCGGGCCGTAACTCGAGGCAATTATGATCTTTTTGCCGGAGACCCGTTATCTTAGCTTAGATGCGGGGCAAAAACGCAGTCCGCGCAGTGTGGGAGCTCTCGCGGTAGCAGGCGCACGCCGTACTCGTTCCTTACCTCCTTGCACGATGGCTCCTCGCGCGCTCCTGTTGGTGGTCGCCATCGCCTGCCTACATGAAGCTTCAGCCAGACCTGTCCGTCGAACTCTAAATTTCAACATGTTCGTGCTGCGCCCGCGCCCTAATGCACCAGACCGCCTTCTCATGAGCACAGACGGTGTCTCACGATTTGGACCTATTTTGGAATACCTCGTACAAAGGGTTCAAGGTCTCATGTCTGTTCGGGTGCCTCCAAAACCAGAATTTTCCGACCAAGTCGATGCCCCAGAAGATTCGGTGGCAAATAAAGAAGAATTGCCGGTGGCTGATGCTGCGGAGAACGAGGTGGATGGGATTCAGGAAGCCAGAATGCCGGGAGTGGTAGTCAGGCCTTCTAGAACAAAACCTGGTACATACGAAGTAGAAATTGATGTGGTAGTTGACGATGGGCAGCCAGAAAAGAAAGAAAACAATGTCACAAAATAATAGAGAGTGACAAATCTCTAGAAGACTCGTTATATTGGTTATGTCATAATTACATATACCTAATTTAGGAGTTGAATTGATCGTTTTTGTTTTTGTCTAATTTATTACTTTGTGGATATTATTTATTACAAGAATATAGTGAATCTAGTGAATGGTTATTTATAAATTTTCGTCGATTATTTGTCGCGAAATAATTAGTGGTAACAATTGCCAAGTTTGCATTTATAAGATGTCGTATGTTCTCATGTATATTTTGTTTACTCGTTCTTGCCATATTGATAAGGATATTAAAAAGTTTGTTTATACTGATTGATTTATGTTTTACTGTTATAATGTGCCTAAGTACAATGACTGAAAACCCGACATAATCAATTTTTTTTTTGTCTCAGACATGGTGAGATGTAAAGAAAGAAAGAAATAATAAATCTGCAGTTTAGTTACTAAACTTACTGAAGAAAATATTACTATTTTATACTAAAGTTAAGTATAGGTAGGCACATAAATAATATCCCACCCGATGACGGTAATTAATACTATAAAATGATTCATTGATAAATTTTATAATACCTACTATAGCAATAATACTACTTAGATTTATCTCAAGTGTTTTTTTCTACTTTGATTTTTTGTTTTAGGTACTATAAAATCTTATAATGAAGAAATTATTAGATTGGAATATCAGATTCAACTTATAATTTATAATCAAGATTGTTAAAAAATAACAGAACTACCTATATAATAATAATCATTATTTGAATCATTATTTTCAAATTAACTTTCTATGTTTTGTCTCAATATGCCGAATAGATGCCACTTGACTATTATATTCTTCTATATACATAGGTATCTATTTTCCATTCCAAGTCGGAAATAGGTATTTGTATTACAATGAAATTAGATCCAAAAAAGTGTCATGAGGAATTAATTTCCAGCAAGCTGGAAATCGTTTTAATACCTTTCTTTGATCCTAAATGAGTGTCATCCGAGTTTGCACAATCCCGGGTGAGCATAAATTTAGGGAGCCTGGGAGATACCTAAATTTTTCCTTGGATTGCCAAACCAGTCGATGTAGAAAGAACCCACCATCAAATACAATAGCGCTACCAGCAAGGTTTGGTGGATGAGACACTGGTGAAAAGGCGTTTTTTTTTTTCGGATTTTAATTTAGGACCAAATAATGGTATTAAAACGATTTCCACCTTGCAGAAAATTAATTTTTCGAAAAGATCTAATCACTCGTGTGGATGAAATGCCACTTTCTCATAAGTTTTTGAAAAATAAAAAGAGCCTTTATAAGCTGGTGTGGTGAAAAATATACTATGAAGTAAGTAACTACGTAACTGAAGGGAAATTCAGTGGTTCCGTTAGAAATATGTTTTAATATATTGCAAGAGTTTACTTATTGTTAGCTACACTTAAATTACTTACCTATAGTTTAGACATAATAGTATGATGCTTTTCTACTGTTTGCCTACATTTACCCGCTTCGAGGTCCGCTTTTTGCAACCTAATCCTAAGGATTAGCGCAAGTACTGGCGAAAACCACTGCCATCTGACTTTCCAACCCATCAGACAAGAAAAGCCTTAAGGCCGTTCCCGTACCCAAATGAAATCTACAATCGAGCCTCTCCTCACGCCACCCGTCCCGCCCCTAGATACAATGACGATACAACAGCGCCACGCAAGAAGTAGTGACTTAAATGAACTAACAGGACACTGATTTGTAAAACGTATTACTAAATACTGAAAAAAGCATACTGCATCTCATAGATGGCGTTAAAGTTAAATGAGAGAAATAAATGAAACATAGTGTAAATTAAATATTCATTTTTTGCTTTTAATGAAGTCAACTCTTATTTCAATAATATTTAACTATAAGGGTAAATACAGTTTATATTTAAACAAATTAATGACTGCATGTTTTCTATAATATCATTATTTATTAGGTATACTGTGCAGGTATATCATCGATATTTATTAAAAAGTTAGGGCATACCGATACAAGTGAGAAAAATAGGTAATTCGCACATGTATCGTACAACGTTTTACAGTACATAATATGACCCTTTAAATTGTCGACATAGGTAGTTACGTAATGTGCTAATTATCGCACTAATGCGGTAAAGTAAAGCACCATATTGTAATAGTACTTACTTACCTACATTACGTTTACAAGTGCGGCAAATAGGAAATTCGAAACGAGTGGCGATAAATTCTAACACGACCGAAGGGAGTGTTTTGAATCGACACGAGTTGCGAATTACCTATTCGCACATGTATCGTACAACGTTTTACAGTACCTACATACATATGGCCCCTTGAATTTTCGACATAGTCACGTAATTGCTAATTATCGCACTAGTGCTGTAAAATAGCACCATATGACTGTAAATCAAATTTATTCATTTTAGAGGGTTCCATAGGTTCGTGGAATCACTCAGTCAAGAGTCAAGACCTTTTTTCTCAGGAACGTGTAAAGGTCTCAAATTGAAATTATATCAAATAGGTACTCGGATCTACTTTATTGTCAAATATATTAGCTTTTTTTCTGGTATATTGCAAAAATCTGAATTAATATCAAAATACCGGTGTTAATATTGAAATCTCGGGATTGACATGCAATATCGGAAATCAATCCCGGGATTGAGAACGATCCGATATTGCATGCCCTAACCAAGTTTCAACCTAACAACGAATAATACATCCCGGGATCCGGATATTTCGATATTGGTCCTTCTCAATACCGAAAATGGAATCTTGAGCTTTGCGAGGGTTTCAAGTAGGGCTTCCAAATACCGGACTCTATTCAATACCGGTATTAATACCGAAACTGTCGTCATCAATACCGGGATCCCGGGATCCCGGTATTGACTATAAATTGCTTAATTTTTTTGAGTTTTATTTAAAAAAGGCTCACTGTAACACCAGTTATGTATGTCCTTAGCTTAGGATATTAAACAATAAACGCCATCTACAATAATTATCATTTCACCCTCCAGGTTGGCAATCATTTTATCCGCCTTGTTGACTTCAACTGTCAAATTTTTAGTTCAACCTAATAAACCAGCCACTATATTCAAATTTGCCGCCAAAAAATCTTTGATATAAACTTTTTGATATAATTTTAAGAACTTATTATATTAATATTATATCGTGAACATCAGAATTCATCACCAAATATTTATCTAACGCATATGCACAGATCTTGTTTCAATAAATAAGGTCGTGCTGCCAGTTAAATGCGTCTGAAGTGTAGTAATCTTCTTGATACAGCCGAATTCAATAATTTTAATAGTTATTATTAAACGGTATAATCGGCACATTTTCCTTGTTTTTGAAAATACCGGGATCCCGGTATTGCATTAAAAAATACCGGTATTGAAAAATGCGTTTAAACAGACGGGATCCCGGTATTGCGGAATCCCGGGATCCCGGTATTGGGAGCCCTAGTTTCAAGGCACGAGGGTTAAATAAACCACTTCACAAATTTTGCACATTTATTCAAGCCCCTTATCTTGTCTAGAATACAAAATTTCGTAAACGTAGCTCTAACAGTTATTCATAAATTAACGTTTAAAAACCGGCATTTTTGTGACTGACTGACTAATAGATCAAAAACCTAACCCACTTCCGGCTGACCTAGAAACTTGAAATTTGGCACCAAGGTAGACTATTAGGAGTTTATAGAGGGAACAATCTAAAAACTGAGAATTATTGATAATTTGATGAAGAAAAACACATATATCGATAATAGGCTAGATGACTAATTTTCATTTATGGTATCATTCGATCAGGTATGTCTTTAGGATCAAAAGTCTATATAGGATCCATTGCATTAAAGGAATACAAAAGTCAGAAATGATAGTCAAAGTCCGACAGTCGTACTTCACTCGCGAAACGCCCCGAACAAAACGTCAAGGTCACAGAGAGTCCATCTTGAAGTATGAACAAAACAAGAAAATTGCGATTTTGTCTGTGAAATATTGCGTTTATGTATATAGTTTCCATACAATCTTTTATTGGATAAAATGTGAGGAATCGAATGGTATCCTTATTTTTGTAGTATTTGGAAGTTGAAAAAAAACATTAATTTTGAAACTTTCAGGCGCTGTACTTTTGTATTATTTCCATATATTTTTTTAATATCCACAATATTGTGATAAATTGCTCATTTGCTATCTATTTTACTGGATTTTGCTGTAAAATTCAACATGTGTCATCATACTTATTAATTTAGACTTATTGATCAAAAACCTAACCTACTTCCAGATGACATAGAATTTGATATTTGGCAGGTAGACCATTAGGAGTATACTGGTATAGAGGAAAAAATCTAAAAACTTATTATATATATCACACATTTTCAATAACTATCAAAATTTAAATATTTAGAGCATACAGGTTGCAGGTTATCAACAGGGTTTGAAAAAGTAGGAATAGACAAACATATACTAGATGAAGCCATGTCTTGTCCTATTTTATCGTCTGGCTTATGATTTTCCTTGTCTTCTTTTTGGATTGGGTTCCGAATCGGTAACCCACGAGGGTGTCTCGGGTCTATCAGTTCTGGAAGTATACACCGTATATAAAAATCTTTTAATTTCAATTCCATCTTCTCTGACCAAAACTGATCATCCCGGACAATTATTTCAGTTTTTAGTTTTTCTTTCTCACTACTCCAAACGGCAAACAAACATTTACTCCTACCTGTAATATGGAGCTGGCCTTGTATTTGATAAAACCATGGGTGTTTTTTATTAACTTCTTCACCTTTTTTGGTTCTCTTCCAAAAGGTAACTTTTTTACATTTTATGGCTTCGTCAATGCCCATTCGGTGGGCTGTGATAGGACATTTTATTTCTATGATCATGTCATCTCCACAAAGGCCATCTGGTGTTGCACCTAGAAAAGGCAACTCAGCGTCAATGTGTAGACCACATGGCCTTATGGAGAGATTGTGTTCTTTCTCCAATTGTTTAAGAGCCATCGTTTCGTTCTCTTTGCCGTGTTTTATTGAAGACACGTGATCGATGTTGACTTTGTATAGCAGATCCTTTACAAAATTTGCGCAGTTGGTATTTGGACGTCTATTGATCACTTTTCCAAAATTTGACGCCGTTAGCAGTGTGCGTCTAAGCTCTAACCATTCCCCGCTTTCTGCTTGTAGAACTGTATTTTGTTGAATTTGTTCCCTTTCTTCAGAGGTTTTGTTTAAGTCGTTTAAGAAATTCTTTTTTAGGGATTCAAACACGTCTGGTTCGATGTCTGGTTTCAATGACTCTGGCCCATAGTCTTTGTCGGTAGTTTTATTTTCGACACGTGTATTTAGACGGAGTTTTGCCTTAGCATTTTTTTTTCTTTTCATATTCTTGCTTACGCGTTCACGTTCTAGTCGTTTTAAAGTACCCTGTGGACTTCTTCCGGCGTTCATTGATTTGTATAACAGAGATATTGATTTTTTTTCGTTAAATGATACCGCAGCTGCTAGACATCTCGTGTGGTAAGAACTTTTTTTGGAAAAGTTTAACCTTTTGCCGCCGACAAATTTGGCTATTATGCTGTTATATCGTTCCACAACGTTGCTGTCGACGTCGTGTATCAAGCTGCGGGCATGACTAGCAACATATTGTGTCAAAAAGCAGATTTTCTGCCATAAAGCGCTTGAAGACAATTTTTTAAAGCGATTCTCAACTTCACCTACTTTGTGACAAAAATATGGTCGACACTTGGAATGGTCGCCGAATCCGTGATGATGACTAAGCAAAATGTCTTCGAAAAGAAGTTGAACATCTGAATTTGTTTTATGTTTAGCCATGGCTTTGCAGATGACTGCTCTCGTGCCTAAAATAGTATTTCTCGATATAAGGCCTCTTAATTTTTTCTGATACTTTGTTTCAGTAGTAAGGTTTTTTAATTTATTACAAAAATTTCGTAATATGTGATTACGGCACTCTACTTTTTCGACGGTGACATCTGAATACGGACGTGCTTGTAAAATTTTTGCGTAGGTGCTGGCGTCACCGTCAGAAATTAATCTTTCATATATTAAACCATGCATTTCAATGGATTTGTTGAATCCTTCGACAATGATGTCGCTCTCCATACTTGTTGAAGAACCACTGAAATTTTTATAGCATGCATGCTCCGGAGTAGTTGTTTCTTTTCTTTGTGCATAGGCGCAGGTGCTACAATATTTATTTTTAATGCCAAGATATAAAATTTTTCCTGTTCTTCTTCCGATGATTGATGCGGCACCAGAGGATGCGTTGTAGTTTTTTTTATACGAACGCTTGCTCCAGCAGCCATCAGCAACTACGTCTATTTTCGGAATCCCATTCTTTACGCGACCTTCTTCTAATGCCAATTGTTTTTCTTCTTCAGCAGCTTTATGCATTGATTCTGTTGACAAAAAAAACAATGGGCATTAGAAGGTCGCGTAAAAAATGAGATTCCGAAAATAGACGTAGTTGCTGATGGCTATTGGAACAAGCGTTCGTATAAAAAAAACTACAACGCATCCTCTGGTGTCGCATCGATTATCGGAAGAACAGGACATTTTTTATATCTTGGCATTAAAAATAAATATTGTAGCACCTGCGCCTATGCAAAAAGAAACAACTACTCCGGAGCATGCATGCTACAAAAATTACAATGGTTCTTCAACAAGTATGGAGAGCGACATCATTGTCGAAGAATTCAACAAATCCATTGAAATGCATGGTTTAATATATGAAAGATTAATTTCTGACGGTGACGCCAGCACCTACGCAAAAATTTTACAAGCACGTCCGTATTCAGATGTCACCGTCGAAAAAGTAGAGTGCCGTAATCACATATTACGAAATTTTTGTAATAAATTAAAAAACCTTACTACTGAAACAAAGTATCAGAAAAAATTAAGAGGCCTTATATCGAGAAATACTATTTTAGGCACGAGAGCAGTCATCTGCAAAGCCATGGCTAAACATAAAACAATTTCAGATGTTCAACTTCTTTTCGAAGACATTTTGCTTAGTCATCATCACGGATTCGGCGACCATTCCAAGTGTCGACCATATTTTTGTCACAAAGTAGGTGAAGTTGAGAATCGCTTTAAAAAATTGTCTTCAAGCGCTTTATGGCAGAAAATCTGCTTTTTGACACAATATGTTGCTAGTCATGCCCGCAGCTTGATACACGACGTCGACAGCAACGTTGTGGAACGATGTAACAGCATAATAGCCAAATTTGTCGGCGGCAAAAGGATAAACTTTTCCAAAAAAAGTTCTTACCACACGAGATGTCTAGCAGCTGCGGTATCATTTAACGAAAAAAAATCAATATCTCTGTTATACAAATCAATGAACGCCGGAAGAAGTCCACAGGGTACTTTAAAACGATTAGAACGTGAACGCGTAAGCAAGAATATGAAAAGAAAAAAAAAATGCTAAGACAAAACTCCGTCTTAATACACGTGTCGAAAATAAAACTACCGACAAAGACTATGGGCCAGCGTCATTGAAACCAGACATCGAACCAGACGTGTTTGAATCCCTAAAAAAGAATTTCTTAAACGACTTAAACAAAACCTCTGAAGAAAGGGAACAAATTCAACAAAATACAGTTCTACAAGCAGAAAGCGGGGAATGGTTAGAGCTTAGACGCACACTGCTAACGGCGTCAAATTTTGGAAAAGTGATCAATAGACGTCCAAATACCAACTGCGCAAATTTTGTAAAGGATCTGCTATACAAAGTCAACATCGATCACGTGTCTTCAATAAAACACGGCAAAGAGAACGAAACGATGGCTCTTAAACAATTGGAGAAAGAACACAATCTCTCCATAAGGCCATGTGGTCTACACATTGACGCTGAGTTGCCTTTTCTAGGTGCAACACCAGATGGCCTTTGTGGAGATGACATGATCATAGAAATAAAATGTCCTATCACAGCCCACCGAATGGGCATTGACGAAGCCATAAAATGTAAAAAAGGTACCTTTTGGAAGAGAACCAAAAAAGGTGAAGAAGTTAATAAAAAGCACCCTTGGTTTTATCAAATACAAGGCCAGCTCCATATTACAGGGAGGAGTAAATGTTTGTTTGCCGTTTGGAGTAGTGATATGATTTTTTTCATTAAATTATGAATAATTTTCAGTTGAAAGATTTTTTCCTCTATATACTCCTAATGGTCTACCTGCCGAATGTCAAGTTTCTAGGTCATCTGGAAGTAGGTTAGGTTTTTGATCATAAGTCTAAATTAATTATCGATATACGTGTTTTTCTTCATCAAATTATCAATAATTTTCAGTTTTTAGATTTTTCTCTCTATAAACTCCTAATAGTCTACCTTGGTGCCAAATTTCAAGTTTCTAGGTCAGCTGGAAGCGGGTTAGGTTTTTGATCTATTAGTCCGTCAGTCAGTCACAAAAATGCCGGTTTTTAAAAAACAAACTGATAAATTGGTTCCCATTGGTGAAAAATACTTTAACTACGTTAAATTCCATACCTTCTAATACACGCTCCCAATGCGCGCTACAATTATCGTGGCATTCAGCATAAGTTTTGTCGGATATCAACGGTAGGTTTATGGCAGACAGCATCTCTTGCAACTGTGAGTGTCCGCAACCAATTGCAATAGTGCCTGCAACAGCACATTGGTTTACTCCCAAGTAATTTTCTCCACAGTCATCACTTGGTATAGAAAATTTCTTCTTGCATAGTTGACACCGAAACATAAATTTTGATGTTAGCCCATGTTTTACTTCTCCAACCAACTGCATTTCTTGAATACCGCATCCTAAGGGTCCATGATTGCAAATCGATTGTAATTTTGTAAAAAAATTACTAATTGCAACAATTCTTCGACCGACGGTTTTGTCAGGAAGCTCTTCTTCCACATCGAACGATATTTGTAACTGAAAATAAAATATATTGTAAGTGTTAGCATTTACAATTTGTCACATCAGGTAAAGAACCAACGAGAGAAATAGAAGTAAGACCCTGTATAATAGACTACGAATCGTGTGATAAATCAATTTACGATGGAATTCTGGCACACGAAGTTGAAACAATGTTATTCTAGCTAGGTAGTTAGTACAAAAGGTAAAATTGTTCTCTGCATACAATCAATAAGTATAATTAGCATGAATCACCTACCTCATGGGTATCTTCTTCCTCTAATAGACTAGGAACCCGATAAGTGTCATCCAGCTGTGCAATGCGTGGGTTCAAAATGTTTGAGCTGGTCGCCGCACTGTCAAAACCAAAATTAAATAAATGTATGATGTTTTACAGCACATATGGACTTTACCGCACTAGTGCGATAATGCACACACACATTACGTAACTATGTCAAATATTTAAAGGGTTATATGTACTGTAAAACGTTGTACGATACATGTGAGAATAGGTAATACGCAACTCATGTCAACTTAAAACACTCCCTTCGGTCGTGTTTTAATTTATCGCCACACGTGAATTTCCTATTTTTCGCACTATTTTTTATCATCAAGTGATGATGAACAATAACAGCCACATTTTGCCTCTCATTAAGCATCCGGACAAATCTGTCGGTCGAAGAATTGTAGCAGCCAGTCATTTCTTTACAACATTACTCAATTTAATTTGTCCATTACTATTTCATAAATTGATCATGGACCCGCGAAACGCAGCATTCCAGAAATGCAGTTATTTCGAAAAGTGAGACAGACTAATTTCAAAATTTTTATGTAGGTACCTATATTATAACAAGTGATGACAATGGAGAAAACTACTTGAAAGTAAATAAACCATTGTGCTGGTTACAGGTACAGTCGGCGTCAAATACTTTGTAGCAACAAAGTAGCCAAATATTAACATCCAGCAAGTAACATAATAAAAATGCGATTTACGATTTATGACGTAAGTATTAAAAAAAACTGCTTACTAGATCTCGTTCATACCAATTTTCGGTGAAAGTTTGCATGGTAATGTACATCATATATATATTTTTTGTTTTATCATTCTCTTATTTTAGAAGTTAAAGGGGGGGGGCACACATTTTACCACTTTGGAGGTGTCTCTCGCGCAAACTATTGAGTTTAGAAAAAAATGATATTAAAACCTCAATATCTTTTTTGAAGACCTATCCCCCCCCCCCCCCACACGTATGGGATTGATGCAAACAAAAATTTGAGTTTCAGTTCTAAGTATGGGGAACCCCCAAAATGTATTGTTTTTTTTTTCTATTTTTGTTGGAAAATCCAAGTTTCAACAGTACCTATAGTTCTTATAGTTTCGGAAATAAGTGGCTGTATATACGGACGGACAGACAGACAGACATGACGAATCCTTAAGGGTTCCGTTTTTTGCCATTTGGCTACAGAACCCTACGTAAAAATGCTCTATCACAGGTAAACGAGAAATTGAAAATGGAAATAATTGCCCAAGATTATTAGTTTTATTAAAATAAAAAATCGGTCAACACGCTCAAGAAAAGGAAATCATTTACTATTGTGTAGGGTAGTATAATATAAAATAACTATCAGTTCATTAAAAAATACGTAAAATAATAACGAAAGTACGGACAATCGGTAAATCCCGGGATTTTAATTTCCGGGACTTACTCAGGCAACCCTATTACATTTTATCAGTGTACATTTTTAGGGTTCCGTACCCAAA
The DNA here is from genome assembly GCF_910591565.1 of Cydia splendana. NCBI lineage: Eukaryota > Metazoa > Arthropoda > Insecta > Lepidoptera > Tortricidae > Cydia > Cydia splendana. The sequence goes on from NC_085968.1 coordinate 5,968,982, forward strand.
GGGTAAAAACGGGACCCTATTACTAAGACTTCGCTGTCCATCCGTCCGTCTGTCATCAGGCTGTATCTCATGAACCGTGGTAGCTAGACAGTTGAAATTTTCACAGATGATTGAATTTTTATCGCCGCTATAACAACAAATACTAAAAACAGAATAAAATAAATAGTTATACAACAAACGTGATTTTTTGCCGTTTTTTGCGTAATGGTACGGAACCGTGCGTGTGCGAGTCCAACTTGCACTTGGCCGGTTTTTTTTTAATTAAGTACCTCTTGGAGAATATCAAATAACTGATGAGGGCAATGTATCTCGTACGATATTATTGATTGGCGACATTTTATTTAGTTTTCGGCGAACATTTGCTAAGTAGGTAGTACTAATAGCCATCTAGGAAAATAAGTACAAAATATATCCAAATAATTGAGAATATCAATTCAAAGCATAAAAAGATATAAGCATCTGCACTGATAGGAAAACAGTAGGTATCTAACTAAGGTCTTTTCGTACGCCGCCGCTGTGAGTAGGTAGGTATTTATCGCAACGCACGAAGTTACGCGCGACATAGGTACCTACATATGTGACGTTATCTATGAAAAGGGACCTTATTGTCGATGGCGCTTCCGCCATTATTGACGATGCTCTGATATAAATACCACGCCGCGCGACGCAGTACGTCGTAAGCGCCATAGACAATAAGGTCCCTTTTCATAGATAATGCCACATTAATTTTTATTTTTCTATGGATAAATAAAGTCTATTAGAATTAGAAGTTAGAACTTACTCGTTACTTTGAATGTCAGTGGTTGATTCCATATTTTGCAGTCTGTAAATAAAGATAAATTGTAGTGTATTGTGTTACGTAGGTAGGGGTAAAAAGCACAAGTCAAATAATTATACTCACTCGATGTAGTCTAAAGATATAGTATCATGTTCGGCTGTGAAATTATCAAATTTTCTTCTTTTCCTAGAAAGACAAAAAAGCAAAAACTTTAGACGCATGACAAATCACGAGCTGAGGTTCGAACCCTCGATAGGCGGATGGATTGCTAAAAGAACGCTTTCTGTGTGTAATTGTGTGCGTTACTTCTATCACTGTGTGCTCGTATTTATAGGAAGGCCCACTACACTGCAACCGCGTAACTATGACTCACGGAGACGCACACATAGACGGCTATGTTTTCTGTCTTTGCCGTGCAAGGCAACGGCGCTAGTGCCGCGTGGTGTAAACTTCGTCGCGAATCGCGATATCCTTTTAAGCTATTTAGATGATGACAATGTTTACCGGTAGATGGAGCGATTATTAATTTTTAGAATGTTTCAAGTCATATGGATTACTAATTAGTACGATCAAGTATATATTAAATTAAGTACTTTATTTCACTGTTTAATAAATATACATTTTTACTTACGTTACTTCCATTGTTTCTTGGAATCTTCTGAGTTGTCTTTTTCGAGATGTCTTCTTTTTATTTAATTGCTTGTTACCCATTATAACTTCTTTATCACTAGGACACACAACACAGCACAGTTTTTATAAGTGACACTATATAATATATATTTACAATGAAAGTCCTGTAAAATCTTATATTTGTTTTGGAGACACGTAGTACAGGTCCGTCTGGCACGAGCGCTCAGCCATCACTGTCTCATTTCGAAAGAGGGACGGAGACAGAGTTGCAGGCCGTAAATCGATATTTTGTTACGATAGAATTAGTCGATGTTTATTTATTTTAAAAATATTGCCTCAAATTATCGAAATTCTAAAGCTGTCAAATTACTATTATAATTATGATTGATTTTTCTATTTTTTTTGTTTCATAGTGTCACATAGTAAAGAAACGAGTAAAGTTGGAGTATAAATTGGAATTGGAGGTTACTTTGGGAATAAATTGTATCGAGCGAAGTGTTATGAATCGTGTATCGAAAGCTGTGTTATTAAAGATAATATAATCAAGAATTATATTTATTTTTCCCACGTCTACAACTATCACCGTTTCTTAGAAAAATAGGATAATTATTGGGGTATTTTTACATTTCTGGCTCAGGGAACGGCCTTAAGGATGACTCACGCTAGACCGGGCGGAGCCCGGGCCGAGGCGTCCGACGTGTCATTTTCTATGACGGCTGATCGGTGATCACGTGGTGCTTTCCATAGAAAACGAAGCGCCGGAACCTCCGGCCCGGCCCCGGCCTGGTCTATCGTGAGTCATTCTTTATTGGGATTATTCCGGTATCCTAACGATCTTTTGTTTCACCCACGAGCAAAACAATAATTTACAAGTGATATTTTTTATAGTTTCTAAAAACTCATTGGGACGAGCCGGGGTTCGAAGTTCGAACCTTCGATTTGGAAGGTATATCCACAACGCCACTAACGACATGCAAAATACATAAAATCGCTATCACTTTCGTTAAAGCACAATAAGGGGTTTTACTTTCCCTTGTAATTTATTAGTGTTGTTTCTCGTCGTCTCGCCAGGTTAAAGAGCAGAAGCGTTCACTGCTAAAAATAAGTGTTTTAAAAAGATTCCTATTAATAAAGTGGAATATAAAAAGAGCGACGCCGCAAACTATTTTGAACAAAAATTCTTTGGATGCGAAAAACGTTTTATTATATCCAAGTCTTTAATTGCCCTATTTTTGTCTTATCAAACAGAGCATTTTATACCTTTTGTAGAGCTACGTTGAGTGTCTTTTGTTTTGTACCTATACCTATTTGAAAAGAGTCGTGTATCGTGTAATACCACCGTGTCCAGGGTATTTATCCCAATACCATTTGACAATGAAATTTAGTAAAAATTAAATAAGCCATAGAAAAGGAACAACCTAGGGTCAGGTGGGGTAAATATAAAACAAAGTTCTTACACTAGAAAACTTATTATACTTCATTCCTATTCCATTAAAAAAAGTCTACACACAAAGCTTCTTGATGCAGGGTTGAGGGACTTGATAATGTGTGTATGGTATTAATTTCGTCTTTCTTAACTAAATATTTAAACATAATACACATATAAATGGTATTCGTATCGTAATAATATTAAAGCCTTTGTCAAATCGTTATATTTTGTTAAGAATCCTGTTATCACACAAAAATCTTTCACTCGTCCCATAAAAAATTACAGGACAACATAAAATTTGTCAAATCATCAGTGCGTTCAACTCGGGACATTAAAAAAGAAAGTCGAAGCAAGGTCAGGACTACGTCAGTAGGCCACTGGGTCCACAACGCATAATAATGCTCACCGGATATGCGTCCCTGTCAGAGCTGACGCTACTTTCAAACTATACACACCATGTAACACGCTAACAATGAGTGATTAGCTTTGTTGCCCGAGACAGTGAAGTGTTAAATTTATGAAAAGATAGTGCCAAAGGATTGTGAAACAATGACGTGTAATTTACTCCTAGTGACGGTTTTGATAATTAGTGTAAAAGCAGCGCCACATATATTAAAATCAGAATCTTGGATGCAAACAAATCAGCAGCTAGAACAATCGATGTTGAATCAAATAGCTCAACAGTCATTGGAGCAATGGATTCTTCAAAATCAATATAATTCAATGCAGCAACAGCTCATGGCAATGCAGCATTTACATGCGACGAAGAAACCTCTATACAGCCCAGTACCGTCATTATTGTAAGTATAATCATTAATCATCATAAAATCAAATGCCTATTTCATACTTCTATTTCTCAAATTACTGAAACTAAAGTAAATATAGGTAGTATATAAAATAATATACATTGTACCTAGCCAAGTCACAGATATTACTTGAACTGCAATTTCGATTCAAATAGGCCCCTTTGAACGTGTAGTGTGTGTTTAGTAAAATTTTTTTACGTATTTTTATTTTTAATCTAGTCACGCGCTAAACAAATGTTTTATTTTCCAGTAACGTACTTCAGCAACCGTTATTATTACTAGTGCCTAGTACGATTGCGAAAACTACGAATCTAGTCGAAAACCACAACGAAAATAATGAACCAGATTTCAAAATTGGAATTGGAGATGCTGACTCAGTTATAATTAACGCTGAGAACGAAGCAAATATCCCTGAAGCAACCATAAATCCCCAAAGAGCTGTTGTAGTGTTACCAAATGGCCAACGATTAATAATAGGCAGTATTATATCCGCTATACCTTTCCTACCTTTTGAAGTAAATGTACCAGACACCATTGGCTGGATTTATAATGGTATAGCTGGTATTATTGGTGGAATAGGTCAACGGCTACAATTCAGACCAAAACCTACAACAGAAAGTCCAGTTCAGCAAAATCAAGAATTAATGACACAAGAATCGATGGCACCAAATCAAGAATCAATACTTACTCCAGAAACAGGGATGACACCGACACAAGAGACTAGAATGAAGCTGATTCAGAAGCTAATGTCCAGGAGGCCGAGTGTAGGTATAGGTATGCCGATATTAATGTTGCCCATGACATAAACTGTTTCAATACATCTGCAAGTATAAATAAAGTTATTTAAGATCTTCAAATCAAAGTATACTTTTATCCAAAGTATATTTTTATACAGTTGAGATGCATTGAACATTAAAATGTTCTAGTGTTGGTAAAAGTATTTTTGCATACCCAGCAGCTCTTAAGAATTACCAAGTTTTAAAATCATTAAGTAAAAAACTAGTGCCTACGCCAATTCTTGGGAATAGTTGCCAAGCGGCTCCCAGATTCCCATAAACCGTGGCAAAAAACGGAGATTAAGTTATTTGTATAACGGTAAGGTTATTTAATTGTAAATTAAATTGTTTATTTTTTTATTTTACAACTATTTCTTTATGTACTTAACCAAGATAATCTGAGAATATTTTAAGCCTTTTAGATGAAAAGGCATTAGGCTTAAAATGCTGTAATACTTAGGATAAGATACAAATGGAACGAAATGAAGGGAAATGCTAGATATCCTAGCATAATAAAACTTAATTTATTAATGTAAGTACTATATTTGATACTTGGACATTTCAAAGTACATTTTGTTTTAATTTTGTATGGAAATTACTGATTACATGGTAACAGATAATATCTTAAACTAGCTCGGGTTCAAGAGTGTAACGTTTGGTCTAAAATAAAAATAATAACTTTTTTCTTAATTTGACTAATTGTAAAGACTTCACAAGACTTCACTAAGCAAGGCGTAAATTCAATTTGCTCACATTAACTGAGTAAATAATGAGGCTTGTTTCGTTTTCCAAATCTCCAATAAAATCTAATCATACTTGAATGTAAAACTATATACCGCACATAGTTACACTTTCAAACGCCGACTGTTATCATACTAATTTCTAAATTAACCTAAATCATAAAATGGCAACGACAACCGATTTATATCGATTAAAGATACGCACGTGGACAACGCACATACAAATCGACTGATTATAATCAGTTCACGGAAGGCATATTAATCCAAAACGATTCCAATACCAGAAAAGGTAAAGGTATCGCTGGATGTGGAAGTGAAAGACCGAGTTTAAAACATTGTCAAGACGCAAAATATATGGCTCAACACTAAGCTTAAACTGAAAGAACTTGTTCATGTGACAAATATTCAAATATCACAGACCTTACGTATTTATTCAAATGTAACTTCTCAATATGTGATTTTACATTGAAAATTATACCTAAATTTCCTGTATTAATTACATATAAAATTTTAGGTCTCCTTTATCCTCTGCTATAACAGCTCTTGAATTTTTAATAGAATTTTTCTAGTGTACCTCAGGGACCATTTTTTGGACCAATGTTTTAATAGCAGCGGGTAAAGGTTACAGGCTAAGCTAAAGTTTAGCCCTGATGGGCATGGGCACTGACGCCAACGGTGTCATGGTCGAGAGGTTGTCCAGGGTTGAGGGCGCCGGGTTGCTGGCCGTCCTTAGGCACAATGATGGACACTGGGTAGTTGAAACTGTAGAAGAAACCACGTGGCGGGCCCTGTAAGAAAATTGGATTTATGATCTAGAACGCATACTTTATGTACCATGTAAAACGAAAAAGAAATTAGGAAAGGTAAATATCTACCAATAAATAGTCAAGTACAATAGTACGGCATTAGCCGACTGTACCAATGTGAACTTAAATGTTCGACAGATAAATTATGGCTTATGGCATTATAAAAAACGCACTAGGTACAAGCCTCAAATAGCTGATTGTTGTATATCCTATTTTGTCAGAAATAAATTTACTAAAAGAGGATTATAAAATTTATGAATAAGCGGGATAATCTTAAGTCTACCTTGATTTACAAAAAGGGGATTCCGTAAGAATATCGCTCTCGAAATGATTGCCTTGTATAGCAGCTATCTAAATCAAATGCGTTGAGATTGCATACCGCCAATTTGTTAGCCAAATCTTGAAATATTACCAGACTAAAATATATCGCTTTCTCATAATTTTCAGAAGGATTAGAAGAATGGCATTTAGTACGCGACATTCTCGTGGAATTCCTCAACATTACATTTAGTTCACTCAGTGTCATGAAATCAAACTCACAGTAGGCTCAGGCTCATCTTGCTCTTGACCATGCTGCTGTTGTCCTTGCTGCTGCTGCTGTCCATACTGTTGCTGCTGGCCATATTTCTGTGGCTGCTGTTGGTACTGTTGCTTCTGGCTGTACTGGTTGGACTGGAAGCTGCTCTGCGCCTGCGCGAAAGCCTTGCCTTCGCGGGCGGGGGCGGTGGCGAGGGGGGCGACTACGTTCTGCTGCTGCTCGGAGGCAGCTTGGTTGTAGTCGTAGTTGCTGTTGTATTCGCCCCTGTGGAAAAAAAATAGCAATGAGGTTGGGGAACGCCAGTGCAGTTCAATAAGAAAGTCGTAGAGACAAGGGGCCCATTTGACTCGTCAAAAAGACAGGTGTGACAGATTGTTGCTCATTCAATTATGTACTTTCTCGCGTAATAAATTTCTAATTCATATCTACTGGTTTTCCAAAGGCTGTTGCTGCCGTTACGCTTTGGCAGATTCCTGTCACTTTGGAACGTTTACAAAATGTTGAGTCGACTGGCCCCCAATTTATTATCCTCGATGAGATTGCCTTTGAAAAAGGCCGGTAGCGCAAATACGCTAATCGCTATCGTATAATAGTAGGAATTGAAGCGACGACATTTCATTTTGAGGGTTCAAATGGTAATCCTATTTCGCTGTGTAAGAGCGTCTAATTGTGTATATTACGTTTTAGTTATCACGCATGTAGCGGTAACTCACTGAGGGTCAGGGTTCTGGGCGGCAGCAGCGGCGGCCTCCTGCCAGGCCTTCTCATGAGCCAGACGAGCCTCTCGGACGTCAGGAGCCTCCTCAACAGGCTTCAGCTCTACCTTCGGCAGGTTGTCTTCTTGGTGGAAGCCTTCGCTATCAGCCCAGTAGCGGACCTGTACAAAAATGTTTATGGGTTTATAAAATGAAAAAGTTCGATCAGTCATACCCGTACTTAAATAAAATCTAGCACCTATGCAATTGATTTGTTAATTATGTTCCATCCACTAAATAGACGCTAGTTTTCGCGGGTCTCGGCCAAGTTCTTTAGGTGCCTGTAAGACACAATATTTGCTTTTCCTTTAAGTTGCTGTGTATTAGTGAGGTAAGTAGTGTCACCCAATGTATGGGACGTGCAAATTTTGGTATCGGATGAATTCACTTGGCACAGATGTAGTATACGTAAAGCTAAGCCAATCCAGCCCGGTAGCCATCCGCCACCCCCTGGTGGGTAGGCAGGGGGGCATCCAAAGTTACACGCCGCATATCGGCTTCTATTTACCTACCACCTCGAGTTTGGTGTCATTTCCAGATAAATCGGGCATAAGGAATTAATTTTTGAGACATTTAATGTACAGTTTAATAGAAAAAAAATAAAAATTATTGACGAACAAATCAAAATCGGTTTGCAATTTTTTTATTCAACCTTACAATTATCAGCCGAAACTATAAATGATAGAAAGTTGAAATTTACACACCAGGTTACATTTATAATGTGTACACGAGATAAGAAGCGATTTTGAAAAATTCAACCCCTAAGAGGGTTAAAAAGGGGATGAAAGTTTGTACGGGGTTCATGTTTTATTTTAAGCTAGGAATTTCAAACTTCGTTAAAAGATATATTATTAAAATTAATTAAAAATTAAAAAACACGACTGCGAAAAAGCGAACTGAAAAGTCAAAAATAATTTTTAGTTGTGGTAGTTACTCAACTTAATGAATGTAAATTAGAATATAAGTGTTTAGTGAAGGTTATAAACAGCAAACGCAAAAGTTTAATGCTCATTTAGGATCGTGACTGTACCTGTGTATTTTATTTCAATTGCAGTCGGGGACCTTGATGTATTGACATTCCCATTTAAAAGGTCCCCGACTGCAATTGAAATAAAATACACAGGTACAGTCACGATCCTAAATGAGTATTAAACTTTTGCGTTTGTTGTTTATAACCTTCACTAAACACTTATATTCTAATTTACATTCATTAAGTTGAGTAACTACCACAACTAAAAATTATTTTTGACTTTTCAGTTCGCTTTTTCGCAGTCGTGTTTTTTAATTTTTAATTAATTTATTTTATTTTATACTTTTTAGATTTTTTAAACCAACCATATTTTTTATGATTTGGACCTGGCTTTGGACCGCGGTCTTCGCGCCACATACGTTGGGCTACGCCCGACTCCATTAGTATGAGGGCGCCTCGGTTTTGGAACGCGTACAGCGCGCCACGTACGTCGGCCTACGCCTGACGCTTTGAGTATGAGAGCGCCAAGGGCGCCCGGCTTTGGTAAGCGTACAGCGTGTCACGTACGTCGGGCCAGGCCCGACGCTTTGAGTATGAGGGCGCCGAAGGCGCCCGGTATTGGAACGCGTACAGCGCGCCACGTACGTCGGCCTACGCCCGACGCTTTGAGTATGAGAGCGCCAAGGGCGCCCGGCTTTGGTAAGCGTACAGCGTGTCACGCTGTCACGTAAGTCGGGCTAAGCCCGACACTTTTAGTATGAAGGCGCCGAAGGCATCCGGCTTTGGGACGCGTACAGCGCGCCACGTACGTCGGGCTACGCCTGACTCTTGTAGTATGAGGGCGCCGCAGGCGCCCGGTTTTGGAACGCGTACAGCGCGCCACGTACGTCGGGCTACGCCCGACTCTTTTAGTATGAGGGCGCCGAAGGCGCCCGGTTTTGGAACGCGTACAGCGCGCCACGTACGTCGAGCTACGCCCGACGCTTGGAGTATGAGGACGCCGAAGGCGCCCGGCTTTGCTAAGCGTACAACGTGTCACTTTTTAGTATGAGGGCGCCGAAGGCGCTCGGTTTTGGAACGCGTACAGCGCGCCACGTACGTCGGGCTAAGCCCGACACTTTTAGTATGAGGGCGCAGAAGGCACCCGGCTTTGGAACGCGTACAGCGCGCCACGTACGTCGGGCTACGCCCCTCTTTTAGTATGAGGGCGCCGCAGGCGCCCGGATTTGGAACGCGTACAGCGCGCCACGTACGTCGGGCTACGCCCGACCCTTTTAGTGTGAGGGCGCAGAAGGCACCCGGCTTTGGAACGCGTACAGCGCGCCACGTACGTCGGGCTACGCCCGACTCTTTTAGTATGAGGGCGCCGCAGGCGCCCGGTTTTGGAACGCGTACAGCGCGCCACGTACGTCGGGCTACGCCCGACTCTTTTAGTATGAGGGCGCCGAAGGCGCCCGGCTTTGCTAAGCGTACAACGTGTCACTTTTTAGTATGAGGGCGCCGAAGGCGCTCGGTTTTGGAACGCGTACAGCGCGCCGCGTACGTCGGGCTACGCCCGACGCTTAGAGTATAAGGGCGCCGAAGGAGCCCGGTATTGGAACGCGTACAGCGCGCCACGTACGTCGGGCTAAGCCCGACACTTTTAGTATGAGGGCGCCGCAGGCGCCCGGTTTTGGAACGAGTACAGCGCGCCACGTACGTCGGGCTACGCCCGACTCTTTTAGTATGAGGGCGCCGAAGGCGCCCGGTTTTGTAACGCGTACAGCGCGCCACGTACGTCGAGCTACGCCCGACGCTTGGAGTATGAGGACGCCGAAGGCGCCCGGCTTTGCTAAGCGTACAACGTGTCACTTTTTAGTATGAGGGCGCCGAAGGCGCTCGGTTTTGGAACGCGTACAGCGCGCCACGTACGTCGGGCTACGCCCGACGCTTAGAGTATAAGGGCGCTGAAGGCGCTCGGCTTTAGACCGCGTGCAGTGCGCCACGTACGTCGGGCTACCTACGCCCGACTCCTTTAGTATGGGTGCCGAAGGCGCCCGGTTTCGGAATGCGTACAGCGCGCCACGTTCGTCGGGCGTCCTAGGAAAGAATCTACCATTTTTTTTATAAGAAATCACTTACTCCAGAAAATACCAAGCTGACTATGCATAGCATTCGCTAAGACAAAGTGAGAAAATATCATCATCATAAATGTTAAAATGAAATAAAAACATACGGTTATAATGATACTTTCACAATTTGTTCTGCCAAAGTCGGTGCAGAGTTAGCTTAGACGGACTCTGCATCGTGTCGATTAATAAATAGAAGTTATATTTTAAACTTTTCTATTCCATTAGCGCAATTAAGAACATATTTTAAAAACTATGAGTAGTATGTACCTACCTAATATAGTAAATTTCTATTTTTTTATGATCAGCGGTCAAACCCCTTCCTTTTATTTTAATAAGTATCCCATTCAATAATAATATTTGGTTTTATGAGATAAGCTTTTCTTAACATATTTTGTCAATTCTTACTTTCTCGAACTTATACTTTAACTCACATGTTGCATATACATTAATAATCAGCTTTCACAGCCCTTCATTTTGATACCCTACTCGATAGGTTTGCACGATATTTTTTTCTAAAGGTTGCGTAATATGGCGTATTAAGTCCGCCATATTGTTTTTATAATGACGTCACATAGCCTATGTCACCCGGGATGACGTAAGGATTCTAATGATGTATCATACGTCTAAATCGGTTAAGGCATTCAGAAGTTAAGGTGGAATAAAGAAACTCACATACATACAAACATGAACGCTGAAAACAATACACTCTTTTTGTTTGGGCAGTCGTGTAAAAAGAACTAACTCACAAAGTAAGAGAATCTAGTTACCTTGATGAGTTCATTGTTGCCGTCCTTGTAGGTGTAGGAACCAGTGACGTCACCGGACCTGGCTCGGTTCTCCACCTTCGAGGACTCGGGCGCCTGGTAGCCGTAGGCGTAGCCGCCGAGACCGTCTTGTCCATGAAATTGAGACGCGTCGTACACCTGGAAGATGACATTGATGTAATATTTAATGTTAATTTTGATAACTGATTTTAAAATGTAAGTTTTTCTAATGTAGACAGTGCAGAATACATCCAACTACAAAACGGGCATCGGGTATGTAGTAATAATTAAATTAGATACTGATCATGTTTCAAATAGCAGACGGTACATTTATGATCTAGTCTTTAAGTAGCTACTACATTAAATTTCGAAACAGTTCACCGTTATGTTAGATCAAACTGTGGCTCTGGTTAGATTTTGTAAGCTATCGTAGAATTGTATCTCGTCTTTGTATAGCTGCTGTAGGTATAGCTGTTTTGACTGCCCATTACTTTCCCTGGTAGTTCAAAGCTCAGATTTACTTCCTACCTAAGTTTTGAAATATGTCCAAATTGTTACATAAAATTTTGGTAGGTTCTTATATCTAATTGCTTAGAAGGTAATAATATCATTTCAATATCAAATAAAATACCTCTTCTACATAGTCATCGGTATTCTCAATCTCATGGCCATTTTTCCAGTAGTGGCCTAGAGTAGGGCCAGCCTCCGCCGCGCGGAACCTCGGATCGTTATATCTCACCTGGAAAGTAACGAAAACATTAACAATTATGATCTTACTTATTGGATTCATTATTGACCCTCTACTTTAACATCTGTAGGTATCTATGAATATATATCGATATGCATTTCTCTTTATCGAGCTGCAGATAACATATCTGCCGTGTCACGCCAAACTCCGTTAACTCGAGTTACATGAGTTACGGATAACCAGTCTAAATCGTCTTAAACACCATTAAATATATATCTTCTAAAAGAAAATTTTGAAAATCTTCATTATTTACTGAGAAAAGCATATAACTAACTCATGTAACTTCATTTTTTTGCCGATGGCGTCAGGCACAACTCAGTTAACTTGAGTTACATGACTGACACAACAAAAATATCACCATCGTTTCTTAAGTTACCGGAGTTAGGCATGACTGGCCGAGCGCTTGGTTTATACGACAATAATATTGGTAAAGTAATACGTGTCACGTTTGATCACGCGTAGGTCATGTAACTTGACTTACATGACTTCGTGTGACCACTATAGTATGGAAGAGTTGATCATGCGGAACCATTTAATTCGAATAAAATGAAAACTATTATATTATGCGAAAAAAAAAATTAAAGGGCCTATTCTGTGACCATATTTCCTACATGTAGATAAGAAAAAATAAAAAAATACGATGAACCGTCAACGATAACAGCATTTGAATCTTTAAAACTTTAAACGTAATTATCTCGAAACTCAACTTTTAAAGTTACATGAGATGCGCGTGACACGGCAGATATATGACGAGCAACGGCGAAAAAACGTGTTAACTATGGTAACGGCACCAATCATGAGATCTTTAGAAGAAAATTTGGAGTAAAAGCGATCCTGGCCGTGTTGTCCTTTGGCCTTTGGAGGGTCTGCCCTATCTACTTCCACTTCCGTTGAGCGATGTCTTTGCTTGACCGGGACTTGGTGGCATTATTGCAGGTGTAACTAACCAGAGGGAGAACGCCGGTGCGTCCAGAAAGCTGGGGCGCTGTGAACGGCGGGCTGTTCAGGTACTTCGCCGCCTCTTCGGGCGAGATGTCGATCTCAAATACGTTGGAGACTGGGTTGGGAGCTGCCGTTGATAGCGCCACCTGCAAAAACATAATTATAATCGTTTAAAGTTTGAACGTTTAACCTATAGGTAAGTAAATGAAACTAACTACGCTTCTAACGTTAGTCTCGGGCAATGGAGACCTTGGTCAATTTCTTTACATTGTGTAAAGGTTCTTTGGAGACTAGCTCGATGGATTTTGAATATATGAAAAAACTTTATTTATTGTAGGTATTGGTACCTACCTATTATATACCAAAAATAGTTCAACAATACGTCACTTCATAAGTTTATTTCGTATTACATCATAATCATAACTGAGATCATCTTCAGCCCTCAATGAAGTAGCTGTAAGTGATGACTTCTTAACTTTGACTTAAAATTAAATGAATCAGAGTCAAGTTAAGAAAGTTAAAAACAAAAGAATAGTTAAAAAAACACCTGTCATTGTCAATTTATATATCTTTGATCTGCGGGCTCAGCACGGTTCCATTTTTATCGACTATCACTATGCGCGTCCCTTTCGCACTTACATACTTGTTAGAACGTGACAGGCATGGCGACAAGGGATAAAAACGCAACCGTGCTACGCCGCCTGTTTTATCAGTTTATCACAAATATACAAAATATTAATAAACTTGCTGCATCTTCAGACAGAATACAAAATGAATGGAAGAAACATAAAAAAACACATCCTATTCGCACGAGATTTACGTTAGCATAATCAGCATAAAACAACCATAACAACCAATAGTAAAAACAGCTTGATAGATGATCCATCGAAATTAAGTAATAATAGAGACGAATCAAACAAATGGCGGATGCGAAAACATTCATTCAATAACCGGATAGTCCATATGACGTATCGACCTTAGTTAAGTACTGCGTTGGTAATTAACATATATTATGAGTATGTGCGTATCGCCGCGGCTAACATTGACTTTGTGGATTTGTAAATGGTCGTAAAGATGACTTAACATACAATAATAATAATAAAGCTGAGAGATTTATTAAGATCGAACTGGTTAAGATGAAAATGGGTGTCTATTGTTTTCCATAAAGTTTTAAGTCGTAATGTATTGTTTGTCCGCATCTTCATTAGTCATATTTTTTTTTAGAAACGCGTTTCTTTTCAGGACTGCCATGAAACAAACCTTACCTAACCTATCTATAGGATAACCTTAAGATAATCCTGAAAAGTTAACGGTTTCAAAATTAGGAATAATGATAATATTATGACAAACAATACATTAAACAGAGGGACCCCGATGAAAATAGCAACAAAAGACCGGACCGAGGGTTCCGGACTTTTTAGTATTTGTTGCTATAACGGCAACAGAAATACATCATCTGTGAAAATTTCAACTGTCTAACTATCACGGTTTATGATATACAGCCTGGTGACAGACAGACGGACAGTGGAGTCTTAGTAATAGGGTCCCGTTTTTACCCTTTAGGTACGAAACCCTAAAAAGTGACTGAACTTAGCCGAAGTAGAACTCTTATTTATTTTTATAAATAATACCTACTGTGTTGGCAACTAGTGCTGACAACAGAAATAAAAATAGCAATGAGTAGCCTGCAGAAAATGCAACAAGTATAAGAAAATCTGGTAATAAAACTTATATTATTAAATTGTTTGTTCAAAATATTCGTATATTACGAATGGAATATCAGCTCAATAGATTTCTGAAGTGCCACTATCCACACTAGGTACTATCTGATAATACGTAACCCTTATAAATGTATAATATGTATAAAATGTTTATAAATACAGAAGGTTCTCCAATGATCAGTTAAGATGTGTTAGTCCATAGTTGCATTTCACTTAAATCGGCCCAACCAATCAACAATGTCTAAAATCTTAAAATTCACACGCCGTCCAGACTCAAACTAGGTTTCTGAACCGTCGCCAAAATGAACACCCAAAAGAAATCTGAAGCACTCACATGCAAACTAATGTGGGAACTAGAATTGAGTTCTACTTTTTCTATTATTCATTGGTACTTATTGTAAGCACTTAGCAACTGACTGAAGAGGGAAACGGGAGACTGAATATTCTTTTATTAACGAAGAACCCATACTCCGATCTTCGTAATATCTAGTTTTATTTAAGATATTGAAACCTCTTCTTCAAACAGAGACACACTGCACATTAGACATTAGGAAAACTTGGCCAGTCCTGTATCATGTATGTCTGCATATTTTTTCTCTGTTAATAAAAAAAATAAAAAAATTTTTACTAAAACTGCTCGCAATAATACTGTAAATCAATCAGGACATTGCCCTTGAAATTCCCAAAGAATAATAAATACATTTGTAGTTTTTGCATAGTCGCGAAGACGAATGACTGGTAACAGTGGTAATCAAATGATGCATAATCCTCAATCTATAACAATTTGCTACGGTATTCAGATTAGGAATTTTGCTTATTATGAATGACCCGTGTATCCCACAGTTTTTGTAAACATTAGACATTAGTAAGTCTAAATATTTCATGACTTAGGCGTATTTCGACAATTTATATTTTGGAATTTTTTGATTGCTTTTGATACTTACTTGATTGCTTTTGGGAGTCTGAGGGTTTAATAAAATTATTTTTTTTGCAAATAGATCTACATACGTACGCGATTATTTACCTGTACATATTTTATAGATTTATCTGTGCTAAATTAGTAACAGCTTTCGAATAAATGCCGTGATTATGATTTCATTCTGTCACTGATTTTATAAAGGAAATTTATAAATACAGCGGAGGCAACAACGAAACTGTAACAGTAACGCAGCTGCATATGCCATCCGAGCGTCACCTTTAAAAAACATTAGGCTACATTGATATAGAGTGTTTTGCTACAAACTTCACGACTCATTTTGTCACCTTCACTTACAGACACGGTTTTGTGACGCGTTGACAGTTAAGTGCTAATAAACGCCAAGTTGTGTCAATGTTACTACGCTACTGCATACATCGTGTATACACGTGCACGAAATAACAATGGTATTTTAATTAATTTAATGATGTGAAAATTTGCAATAATATCAATATGCAATTATTTGTGAACGAAACCGTTTTCTTGGAAAATCCCTAACAATGAAAAATAAGCATTCGAGTTTAATTCAAATGCTGTTTCTGTGCAGACACAATTTTAAATACTAATATCGTTGTCTAGTACCCGCAACTTTAAACCTTATTGAGCTCATCGTGGCATTCGTGGCTCGTGGACCATCGGTCGATCAGTGATTTAATTCATTTTATGTACAGATGTACAACGTTCAACGGGAAAGGTGCCCAGAACGCTGGCCGTATTTCCCCGCTGTATGGCGATACTAATACGCTGGGCGAAATAGTGGCCTGCCCTCTGGTCACCAGAAGCCACTATTAGGCCCACTTGCACCATTCCACTAACCCGGGGTTAACCAGTTAAACCTGGAGTTGCCATGGTTTACAGTGCAATTCGACACTAGGTTAACGGTTTAACTGCTTAACCCCGGGTTAGTGGGATGGTGCAAGTGGCCCTTAGGCGCGCCGAGGTAAGGTTAACTTAATAAAAATCCAATGATATATTATTGAATATTTTGCTCTCTTGTGATTGGTGGTGATCTAAAGCTTATTGGAGCAATAACGTCATCAAAATGACGGAGTTTCAAATCCGGATTTGAAATTTTAATAAATTAATTGTGATGCCATCCTATGAATCACCATAACGAGCCATTAAGGATATTTTATTATATTAAAGTCCTTGAACTGGCTAAAATCGAATAAAAGCAATAAACTAGGTACCATTTTTTAATCATTAGCAATTTTTTATGTCTTTTAGATGAGATTATCTAAAAGAAAAATTCAGCAAATAAAAACGGAACGTATGGTACGTATTTCAGCCAATATATCAGGATTATTAGTTGAACTTATGTCACTCCATCTGCCCAAGCCGAAAAGATCAGCTGATATTGACCACATAGCCTTTACCTAGTACCCAGTTTAGAATAAATTTGTTGTGTTGAAAAATTACTGTCTTTTGCATACTTATGTGAGACTTGCACTCACGGCCTCTGGAAATTAAATTAAATTAGTACCCAGTTATTAACAGTTACATAGTTAAATACTGTGTATCTATTTAAACCATAATTTGATTCATTGTGATAGTTACGAGTACCTACCCCGACCCTTTCAGGTTAAACCAGGAAAAAATTAAATGGAAATAATATATTAGTTCAGAAAACAATTGTCTTTTCAAAACATTTACTTATATATTATGTTTTGAAAAGACAATCGTTTTCTGACAAAGATTTTAGTTGTATGACTCACGTTAAATAAGCTTATATTCTGCAACAACTTTACGACTATATAGTGGACTTTGAGCTGTGACGTACGCAGAACACCTGGTGCGAAACAGGACTTGAGCGTATCACGACCACTACATTCGATAATGTGTGGTAAGAAAATTCATGACTTTGTGGTCAGTCCTAAAGAAGATGACTTAAGATGTTTAAAAATTATAATAAACCTCAGAACCCACTGAATCGAATTATTTGCTACGACTGTATAAATGTACGTGGAGAATACATACGTGTACTTGGAAATGTTAGGTTCCGACTCTGGGGCGTTTACATTTACGAGTGAAGCTCATGGATGTAACAGGTGGTTGGATCACTGTGTAGTCACTGATGCAGCGCGACAAACTGTTTGCAACGTTCGGGTAAAATATGACGCGTATTGGTCCGACCACCTGCCGCTCATAATTGAATGTAAACTAAATAAGTTACAGATTAAATGTAGTACTGGCAGGTTATGTAACGAGGGGGTAATGTGGGGTGAAAGGCCACCTTCTCAAATAGAATTGTATCTAGCACTGTGTAGTGATAGGCTGAGAATGCTGGACTTTCCGGCCGAGCTAACGTCGTGTGCTGATAAATTATGTATGCAGCGCAATCATTCAGAAATTTTAGACAGAATGTATGACGACATAATTGACACTTTGACGGATGCGGCGAGAAAGTCTAGCAGGAGAGGGCCCGCCAAGCGGAATATCGTAGCGGGATGGAACAAGTATGTCGCAGGCGCGCATAGACTCGCGAGAGAAAAGTTTCTGGTCTGGGTTTCGGTGAATAAACCTAGGCAGGGCCCAGTATATGTGGATATGTGTGATTCTAGGAGAGTCTTCAAGTCAAAATTAAAATGGTGCCAAGATAGGCAGGAACAAATTAAAGCCGATATTCTTGCCACCAAACGGGCTGCAAATGACTTTAAGGCCTTCTGGAAAAGCACAAACAAACTTAATGTGAGACCTAGTGTCCCTGTGAGTGTGGGGGGAGTTAGCGACAAGAAGGACATCGCGAATAGTTTCAGACGTGTGTTTTCTGTAGACCCAATCCTGCATAAACCTACAAAAGAGGTGCGGTGCGCTGAGGCCGTTATGGGTGAGAGTACCCTTAGTTTCACTGCGAAGCAAGTTGACACTGTGATCAAAAACATGCAGAGGGGTAAATCACCGGGTCATGACGGGCTCAGCATAGAGCATCTCAAGTATGCGGGAGTACACTTGCCGCGGGTGCTGGCGATGTTTTACACGATGTGCTTAAGACACGCTTATCTCCCTAGGAAGCTCACTAGGACAGTGGTGGTGCCGCTGGTAAAGAACAGAACGGGGGATTTGTCGGATCTGGGAAATTACCGGCCCATCTCTCTAGCAACTGTTCTGGCTAAAGTGCTTGATAGCCTTCTTAATGAGCAACTTTGTAAGTACATTAAGCTGCACGATGCACAATTCGGGTTCAGGCCAGGATTGTCCACAGAGACTGCAATATTGTGTGTTAGGAGGGCTATCAGGTACTATAAAGACAGGAACACACCCATATATGCGTGTTTTCTGGATCTGTCGAAAGCATTTGACCTGGTTGTGTACGACGTACTGTGGGACAAGCTAGAGAAAACGGGTATACCGAGTGAGTGCGTCGATTTATTAAAGTACTGGTACAGCAGCCAGGTCAATTGCGTGAGATGGGCAGGTGAGGACTCGGACGAGTATAGTTTAAAATGTGGGGTACGTCAGGGTGGACTAACATCTCCCGTGCTGTTCAACCTCTATGTGAATGAGTTGATTGAGGGACTCAGCAATGCACATGTCGGATGTCATATAGATAAAACGTGTTTTAACAACATCAGTTATGCAGACGACATGGTATTGCTGGGTCCGTCGAGCGACTCGTTACGGCAACTCATTTCGATGTGTGAGGGGTATGCTGAGCAGCATGGTCTTAGATATAATACAAGCAAGAGCGAGTTTGTACTCTTCAAAGCCAGTAAATACAACCCTACAACAATACCTAGGATCATGCTGTGCGGCGTGCCCTTGAAAAGAGTTGAGAGGTTCAAATACCTGGGGCATATCCTTACAGAAGACCTAAAGGATGACCTGGATATAGAGAGGGAGAGAAGGGCGATGGCGGTGCGTGGTAATATGCTTGCCCGCAGATTTGCAAGGTGTAATGAACAAGTCAAATTGACGCTTTTCAAAGCCTACTGTCAGACGTTCTACACTTGCAGTCTGTGGGTAGGTTTTACACAGAGGGCATACAACGCACTGAGAGTCCAATATAACAATATTTTGAGGATGCTGTTGCGGCTGCCGAAGCACTGTAGTGCGTCCAGCATGTTTGCAGAAGTGCGAACGGACGACTTTTTCGCAATCAGACGCAAGCGTGTGGGATCACTACTCAGGCGAGTGCGTGGCAGCGGCAACGGCCTCCTCAAAGTATTGTCGGAGAGCCTTGACTGCCCTATAACTAAATACTGGGTCGAAGTGGCCATCGGCAGGGCCAAATAGGATGAGGCCGCGACCAATCGCGGGCCAATTTGTCGTGTTGTATATTTTTTGTATATTTTCTGTACCGACTAACTTAGTTATTAAGTCAAAATTGTTACTAACATCATATGGATCATTGATCTGCAATAAATGATTTTTATTTTTATTTATTTTTATATCATTCCCAAATATTCATGATAAATGCATTTTGCCATCATATCATATACTATTACTTAATAGGAATTCCGTACAAGATAATATCAGGTACCGTAAAATCAGGTAATTATAGTCCTTAAAAAGTAGAACTATGGTTCAGTTTTTAACGTTGATTCTTAACGAGCCTGTATGATTTGTACTCGATACATTTATTTTGGAGCATAGATACACTTATGCTCTTTCTATATATTATATCCTCAACATAATTTGAAAAATACTTATACATATTTTCTTGGAACTTGTATTTGGACCTTAGTTGTAAGTTGTGGACTAAACTTAGGTAGGTACCTGATTTTACGGTATAGACAAAAAAACTTGATGCTATGCTATGACGAAACAAAACGAGACTCGTTTTTCGAATATACCTACCAAAATACCTACTGATAAACCGTCTTATTGACCTTATGAACATGTATACCTGGTATTTTTAATTATACTATTAATTCTAAAATTAACCAAAATAAAAGATTCCAGGTTACTAATTGGCAATAACTTATTCGAATTTTTCTCATAAAAATATCGACAATCGACATCTAAGGTTATTGACAGAATGAATATAGATTTAGACTAAGAAAAGTCTGCAGCAATTTTGACAGCCCACGTAGTGCAAGTGCACACAACAATTTAAATACGTTACGTTTAGTTATTTCACATACCTATGTACTTATTTATTCCTTACTAGCTTTTAATCGTAGCTAAATTTGCAAATCTTATTTCATCACTGCTTCTTATCCTCGGTGCATGGTGCTCAAAGCCTTATAGGGAAAATACTAGGTCCTTCTATTGGATCTATAGAGGCCGCACACTGCTCCGAGGCCAAGAACGTCTGGTCTATAACCTGTCCCAACACAGACTTGCCTGAAAATCCCTGTTTGCAGAGGCATTGGGACGAGCCGTTCTGTCAACTAGTATGGAAAAACCTTTTAGATACGTCACCTAGTTCGACAGTCCGAGCTCGTCTCCTTGCGACTGCAGAGTGGGAGTCAGGTCTGTGGCTGCAGGCGCTACCCTCTCCAAACATTGGGACTTTTCTAGACAATACTACCTTCCGCCTAACAGCTAGCTTACGTTTAGGGGCATCTACCAATCAGCCACATCGCTGTCAATGTGGCACCACGGTGGACATTCTTGGCCACCATGGCCTCTCATGTGCTCGAAGCGCTGGCAGGATTCCCCGCCATGCCAGTATAAATGATGTCCTCCGTCGGGCTCTTGTTAGTGCCAAAGTACCTGCAGTCCTCGAGCCCAGCGGTCTGGCCAGGGATGACGGCAAGAGGCCCGACGGAATGACACTGGTGCCTTGGAGCATGGGTCGGCCGCTAGTTTGGGACGCTACTTGCGTTGATACCCTGGCACCGTCCCATGTTCCAAGCACCAAAGATTCTGCTGGCGCTGCGGCTTCCTCAGCCGAAAGCCTCAAGCGCCGCAAGTATGCCGCTCTGGGAAGCAGCTACATATTTGCGGCGTTTGGTGTCGAAACTTTGGGGCCGTGGGGGCCAAGTGCGCGTCGACTGTACAAAGACTTGTCGGCGCGCTTAATAGAGGCTTCTGGTGACCAGAGGGCTGGCCACTATTTCGCCCAGCGTATTAGCATCGCTATACAGCGGGGAAATACGGCCAGCCTTCTGGGCACCTTGCCCGTTGACGGCGACCTGGGGCAAATTTTTTATCTATAGTTTGTAAGTTTTATTATTTTTGTTTATTTCTTTCTTTGTTTTTATCAATAAATAAAAGTATGTAGGCACTTAATATAAGGCCTGCGAAACAGTAAAATTAGTAAAGTGGAGCATAACTACGACTTACGTCTGACGGTCATAGGAAGAGTGCAGCGCGATAGTTACTCGCGGGCGAGATATTTAGTCAATCTAAGTATCAAGAAAGATACATTGATTGAGTAAGATGCGTAAAATCTAAGACCATTTCGTGCTTTGAATTAGACAGGTAAACGAGATGGCGCTGTACAGCTCCTTAAATTTTGCGGTAACTCTGATTGTCAAAAGTTAACGTTTGACAATTCAGTGACCACAAACATATAGCGCAGTACACCGCCATCTATCTTGGATGTCAAACTAAGGGGCACGTTATTTTCTTAGACATTACCTCTCTATTACAATAAATTCTCGTTGGTACCTATCAATATGTGTGTACATCCTTTACAACACATTCTAAGATTCTTATAGTTACGTATGCTACACGTTGTATTCCTTTGCAATTCAGTTTTTATTAAATGTATTATGCTGATGGTTAATACTTTACTAGTAGTACTAGCTACATTAGTACTCGTAGCACTTAATTAATAGGGACTAGTCTTCTTCAGTTAATTGCACGTGAATATGGTATTTATTGCACTTGCTTGCAAATTAATGAATAATAATTTAAATGTTGTTTTCAAACTACTCAACCTATAGAAGCAGAAAATTCGCTCATCGACCAGCAGCTATATGACATAATATACCTGTTTAGTATTAGTAAAAAATTAATTAAAAATTAAAAAACACGACTGCGAAAAAGCGAACTGAAAAGTCAAAAATAATTTTTAGTTGTGGTAGTTACTCAACTTAATGAATGTAAATTAGAATATAAGTGTTTAGTGAAGGTTATAAACAGCAAACGCAAAAGTTTAATGCTCATTTAGGATCGTGACTGTACCTGTGTATTTTATTTCAATTGCAGTCGGGGACCTTGATGTATTGACATTCCCATTTAAAAGGTCCCCGACTGCAATTGAAATAAAATACACAGGTACAGTCACGATCCTAAATGAGTATTAAACTTTTGCGTTTGTTGTTTATAACCTTCACTAAACACTTATATTCTAATTTACATTCATTACGTTGAGTAACTACCACAACTAAAAATTATTTTTGACTTTTCAGTTCGCTTTTTCGCAGTCGTGTTTTTTAATTTTTAATTAATTTATTTTATTTTATACTTTTTAGATTTTTTAAACCAACCATATTTTTTATGATTTGGACCTGGCTTTGGACCGCGGTCTTCGCGCCACATACGTTGGGCTACGCCCGACTCCATTAGTATGAGGGCGCCTCGGTTTTGGAACGCGTACAGCGCGCCACGTACGTCGGCCTACGCCTGACGCTTTGAGTATGAGAGCGCCAAGGGCGCCCGGCTTTGGTAAGCGTACAGCGTGTCACGTACGTCGGGCCAGGCCCGACGCTTTGAGTATGAGGGCGCCGAAGGCGCCCGGTATTGGAACGCGTACAGCGCGCCACGTACGTCGGCCTACGCCCGACGCTTTGAGTATGAGAGCGCCAAGGGCGCCCGGCTTTGGTAAGCGTACAGCGTGTCACGCTGTCACGTAAGTCGGGCTAAGCCCGACACTTTTAGTATGAAGGCGCCGAAGGCATCCGGCTTTGGGACGCGTACAGCGCGCCACGTACGTCGGGCTACGCCTGACTCTTTTAGTATGAGGGCGCCGCAGGCGCCCGGTTTTGGAACGCGTACAGCGCGCCACGTACGTCGGGCTACGCCCGACTCTTTTAGTATGAGGGCGCCGAAGGCGCCCGGTTTTGGAACGCGTACAGCGCGCCACGTACGTCGAGCTACGCCCGACGCTTGGAGTATGAGGACGCCGAAGGCGCCCGGCTTTGCTAAGCGTACAACGTGTCACTTTTTAGTATGAGGGCGCCGAAGGCGCTCGGTTTTGGAACGCGTACAGCGCGCCACGTACGTCGGGCTAAGCCCGACACTTTTAGTATGAGGGCGCAGAAGGCACCCGGCTTTGGAACGCGTACAGCGCGCCACGTACGTCGGGCTACGCCCCTCTTTTAGTATGAGGGCGCCGCAGGCGCCCGGATTTGGAACGCGTACAGCGCGCCACGTACGTCGGGCTACGCCCGACCCTTTTAGTGTGAGGGCGCAGAAGGCACCCGGCTTTGGAACGCGTACAGCGCGCCACGTACGTCGGGCTACGCCCGACTCTTTTAGTATGAGGGCGCCGCAGGCGCCCGGTTTTGGAACGCGTACAGCGCGCCACGTACGTCGGGCTACGCCCGACTCTTTTAGTATGAGGGCGCCGAAGGCGCCCGGCTTTGCTAAGCGTACAACGTGTCACTTTTTAGTATGAGGGCGCCGAAGGCGCTCGGTTTTGGAACGCGTACAGCGCGCCGCGTACGTCGGGCTACGCCCGACGCTTAGAGTATAAGGGCGCCGAAGGAGCCCGGTATTGGAACGCGTACAGCGCGCCACGTACGTCGGGCTAAGCCCGACACTTTTAGTATGAGGGCGCCGCAGGCGCCCGGTTTTGGAACGAGTACAGCGCGCCACGTACGTCGGGCTACGCCCGACTCTTTTAGTATGAGGGCGCCGAAGGCGCCCAGTTTTGTAACGCGTACAGCGCGCCACGTACGTCGAGCTACGCCCGACGCTTGGAGTATGAGGACGCCGAAGGCGCCCGGCTTTGCTAAGCGTACAACGTGTCACTTTTTAGTATGAGGGCGCCAAAGGCGCTCGGTTTTGGAACGCGTACAGCGCGCCACGTACGTCGGGCTACGCCCGACGCTTAGAGTATAAGGGCGCTGAAGGCGCTCGGCTTTAGACCGCGTGCAGTGCGCCACGTACGTCGGGCTACCTACGCCCGACTCCTTTAGTATGGGTGCCGAAGGCGCCCGGTTTCGGAATGCGTACAGCGCGCCACGTTCGTCGGGCGTCCTAGGAAAGAATCTACCATTTTTTTTATAAGAAATCACTTACTCCAGAAAATACCAAGCTGACTATGCATAGCATTCGCTAAGACAAAGTGAGAAAATATCATCATCATAAATGTTAAAATGAAATAAAAACATACGGTTATAATGATACTTTCACAATTTGTTCTGCCAAAGTCGGTGCAGAGTTAGCTTAGACGGACTCTGCATCGTGTCGATTAATAAATAGAAGTTATATTTTAAACTTTTCTATTCCATTAGCGCAATTAAGAACATATTTTAAAAACTATGAGTAGTATGTACCTACCTAATATAGTAAATTTCTATTTTTTTATGATCAGCGGTCAAACCCCTTCCTTTTATTTTAATAAGTATCCACTTCAATAATAATATTTGGTTTTATGAGATAAGCTTTTCTTAACATATTTTGTCAATTCTTACTTTCTCGAACTTATACTTTAACTCACATGTTGCATATACA
This sequence comes from Cydia splendana, assembly GCF_910591565.1. NCBI lineage: Eukaryota > Metazoa > Arthropoda > Insecta > Lepidoptera > Tortricidae > Cydia > Cydia splendana. The sequence goes on from NC_085968.1 coordinate 5,994,045, forward strand.
TTAATAATCAGCTTTCACAGCCCTTCATTTTGATACCCTACTCGATAGGTTTGCACGATATTTTTTTCTAAAGGTTGCGTAATATGGCGTATTAAGTCCGCCATATTGTTTTTATAATGACGTCACATAGCCTATGTCACCCGGGATGACGTAAGGATTCTAATGATGTATCATACGTCTAAATCGGTTAAGGCATTCAGAAGTTAAGGTGGAATAAAGAAACTCACATACATACAAACATGAACGCTGAAAACAATACACTCTTTTTGTTTGGGCAGTCGTGTAAAAAATAATAAAATACGCGCGGGTTTGAATTTATCAATTTGATGGCGGTCATTGAGAGTTCCATTTGAGGGCTTAATGTATTAATATAATTATAGTGTCACATATTCTTTACCAGCAGGGTCTGAGGACCTCCCGCGAAAAATGGAAAATGGTCATCTGCCTTTCTATCGCTCTTGGATACCCGAGCGATAGTTAAGGCAGAGAATAATTGCGATTTTCATTTTTTGCGGTAGAGCCTCTTCTTCTCCAGCTGCACGACGACTTAAAGAAGTGTTTTTATCAAGTTAAGTAGAGTCGGACCAAGAAAAGTCTGCAGCGGATTTGATAGCCCACGCAGTGCAAGTGTCATTTATACGTCATAACACGTGCACTGCATGGGCTATCAAATCCGCTGCAGACTTTTCATGGACTGACCCTATCTACTTTTCTATATATTTTTTGCTCAACCTACTCTACATATATGTATGTATCTAGATATTATAACAGTTTATATATTATGTATGTTATACCGTCTGTTAAGTGATGATACAACTCGAGATGACCACAAAGGTCGCGATCAGGAATTTATTATTGTTTTATAGTAATTATTTATAAGTGGACAATTCTTTAAAGGATAACATATAAGTAATTAAATTAATGATTCTTATATCTGTTCAATAAGTAGGTAATTAAGCAATTAAAACAATTAATTTGTACAGGATGTACAAGACCATGCCTATACCAAACAAGGTTGATACTATGGACAAGGTGATGGTGGTGGTGGTGGTGGTGGTGGTGGTGGTGCTGATGACCTGCAGGTAGGTACTTATGCTTTTCAGACAAGGCATATAAAAAGCTTTGAGTGCTTTATTGCAATTAAAAAACTAGATTCTAATTTGAAAATGAAAACAAAGGCAGGTAAACCTTTACTTTTTATAAATCTATTTCTTTATTTTTAACAATTTCATTTTCTTTCTGACTAGTATTGTAATAAGTAATTCAAAGCCTTCAAAATACATGATATACATAACAAATTAATGTAAAAAAAAAACGTTCGCAGTCCAATTTTAAAACCGAATACCCACTGATGATGTCATACTAAATGTTAGTCAAATAATTTTCCAATTTCTAGTCCGAACCGAGTTTGGACTACCAAATGATTAATATACCTACTTCTTAACATGCAATGTGCAATCGACTTTAGATGATTCTATGTAAACCAACTTCACAACAGCGTATCTCGTTTTCTAGGCGGTTCAAATATAGTCCTAATATATTTGCAATAATGGAGAAATTACAAGAACTGCAAACATTTTTGCGAAGCCATTAAGATGGTTACCAAGAACGTACCAGAATGGAATATCTAAATTTTGAGATTGACCTTGACTTTGACTTTTTATACTAGCCACATGCTGTATAATGATTATGCAAATAAACCGAAGACGTCTATTCTACGTGTAAGATGTCATCTATTTAATGACCGGAGTTACTTATACGATAACTGCCATTCTGTATATTCTTGCAGCCGAAGTAATTGATACCTACTGCTAGTTTAACCATAGAGAGAATTGTACCGTAGAACCGCCCATAGTCTAATAAAACATGGTCTTCCATTCCCAGAGTGACACGGGCCTACGTCACAACAACATGGCCGCTATATATAGCGCTATCGCATATTATCATATAGCGCTGTCGCATGATGACGTAGGCGCGTGTCAGTTAGGTGACCTAGAAAAGACGGGAATGGAGTACCAGGCGGAGTATATTATTATACCATGGAACCGCCCAACTACCGCCCATCCAAATATTATTTCAAATTATTTGGTAAATTAGATGAAAGTTATATTATAGTGAGGTGATCATTAAATACTTCACTACTTACTAATTCAGTAACATAACTTAAGCTTATAAGCAGATGCTTAAATATTATTTAATAATATTCATTATGTTATAGGTACTTAAATGATTAAGTAGAAGGACATGACAAAACTAGGGTATTAATGGTAAAAAATGATCTAAAAGTATTTAATAGGTAGGTACCCTAACTAATAAGTTTTCAGCAGAATAATATTATGTGATATTATATTCTGAGAGTCTTGATAAATTTTCATAAACTAGTTAGTGTTTGTTGTAGCAATCAGGAGGTATTTTTTACCCAGAAAATTTCGCAAAAAATAACCCATCCCCTTTCTGCTTTTCTATCTGCTTTTCGGTAACCATTGTTGTCTAATGACCCACAGTTTAGATGCATACTACAGACTATTTTAGATCAAAACTCAGGATTTACACCTCATTATTTCTGTAAAATAATTAATGTATTTCCTTCTCATAATGAAATAAGAGAAGTAAGATGTTCATTTTATGTCCTAATTATACCAGAAGTCGTGCATAAAGTGTAACTAGTATTGCGTAATAATGTACCGAAATTAATTAATTTTCGAAAGACTTCATCTAATTACCTAGTGCGTGTCATGTAATCTTACTTGACATTACATTTGAGCTAGATTATGATGTAACTATTGAAAACGGACATGAGAATAAAGTTAGTGTGTCAAATTCAATTACCAAATTTTTATAATTGGTTTGGTTTTTTGTAGGTAAGTATATTTTATAGTTTGTATTTTTATTTTATTTCTAGTTTTAGCTTTAGTTTTAATATTGTATATTGTATGTTGTTTTGTTAATTTATTAAATTTAATTACATAAAAAAAATTACATTTCAAACATTTTATTACTACTAGTTACAAAATGCGACGACTACAAACCCGGGATTATACAAATAAAAGCTGGTTACTGAATTTGTGAAATTTAGTAAAAAATATACTACAAAATAATAGATGGACACAGTAAATTACAATTGATCATGGAGTTGCACTTCAATTAAATACCTGTATAAGTAAATAAATAATGAAGGATGGAATAGTAGTTTGTGTTACAAGGGATCAAAATGATATATTTCAAGGGCGTACATTGAATCCTGAAGGAAGCGATGGATTCTACAATAGAATCCCGAACGTAGTGAGGGATTCTCAAGTAGAATCCTGAGCGTAATGAGGGATTCAAGTGTTAACGCCCAAGACGAAATAATTTTGATACCGCGTGACACATACTACTTTTCACATCAACTATGAGGAAAATAAAAAAATCTTATTGTTGACACAATCTGATGCTTAAACAGATTATTTAAGCTAAAAAAATAATGTGCAAAAAAATGAAAAAATTGTGTGCTAGAATAGAAAAGTGTTACTTTGATCCCTCCTAGCAGGGAGGAAAAGTGTCACTTTGATCCCTCCTAGCAGGGAAGAAAAAGCTCTTTTCCGAATAGGTGGTGTGAAAAGTAAATATAATAAATAATTGCACCATAAATTAGTTAGGTGTGTGTTAAGGAAACCTGATACTACAATATGAGTGGTACTTTACCTATTTACTTTACTCAGCTATGTAAATTATACATAAGTATAAAAAATAATATCACAATCGAAATTGTCATAAAAACATGAATTAAATTAGAATATTAAATACATTATTTATTGTACTTAGAGGTAGAATGTGAGAAAGTTCAACATTCTAATTTTATATCTGACAACAATAGAAAACTTACCGGAAATACAATCTATAAGAAATTCATTCACATACATATCCTATATATAATATAGGATAATACTTGTGAAATGAGGGCACCGTTTTAGTTGTAAAATTATTTATAAACATCATAGGTGAACAATTGGCATAACTGTGTAAAGCACCCATAACGGCCAAGGTCCGGAGGCTCGTACAAACCGACTGGTCAGTCAATATGAATATGTATGACAAATAGAATGAAAACGTACCGTGCGTAATTGGACAAGTCGTTATTACAAAGTATTTTAAAATTAAATGGGTAAACAGCATTTTTTTCCGGCTTAAAATGTTTATTGACGGCACCTACTGCAAAAAAATACTTCCTGATCAAGGCAAAATTCTCTGTATTAAATTTTTTGCAATAGAAATGTTTTGGTAGTCCGGATGTTCTCCTCTCTAGGCCGCAATCCTCAACCATTCTCTTGTAATTTTGTGAGTAGTTTCTTTTGTCGATTCGGTTTTTTTTTTAAAAAATAGCGGAGTCATGGGGGTTCGCGAGGTCAGAGAGCCACTAGTTTTTGAAATATTTCTCCGGTTGCTTTTTACTCATTTTATTTGCTTATAGAATTCGGATTGCAACGCGGGATTAAAATAATGACACATAAATTATAATGAAAATACTAAATTAAAATAATACAGGATTAAAATAATGAAACATAAATTATGGTGAATACTATTGTATACTGATGCTGTATCTACCTAGGCAGGTACCCAATATACTTCCTGCATTTTTACCTAAACGAAGCAACTCAGACCAATGATTGATGCCTTATTATAAGATCATTAATGGTTTTGTGCTGTTTTCGAGAGAATCGTGCCGTGCCCAAGCCATAAGCCACGTTGTTTTTACCATTTTTTTTTCAAGTTTCGATATGTTAATAATAGTGATGACCTGTTTGATGCGCAGCCGATTTTGATAATGACGATGTTTTTTAGAACGAGATGGAAATCTTTACTGTTATTATTTTTTATTTTATTGTTGTTAGTGCATATTATATTGAGATTACAATATAATCATCATATCCATAGAGTTATAATAATATATTAGGTCCATGATCATATATTATCATCAAGAATCCTGGTTTCATAAAATCAAAAGTCTATCTTTCAAACCTTTTGAATATTAGCGTTTATAATTTATAATGGACCTATACCTTAATATACAAAAGAAACACGTCAATGTATCATGTGACTGATTATGATGAAAATTGATATATGAGAATCCTAAAGGCCCCTGAATACGAATCTGTAGCCTACATTCTAAAAACGGGTGACAACTTCAAGTTTGTGTTTAATCAGTAATCACAATGAAAGTTGATATCAGGGCATCGAAAAAGGCGCAAAGAAGTAGGGAATTAGGGACATTCTAATGGAATTATCCGATATTATCAAGCTCACAATTGATTGCATCAAAATCCTGGATATACCCTCTAGCCGCCCAGAGACCTAAAAAAGGGTTTTCCATTCCATTCTAATTTGAATCTTTAATTTGACAAATCTAAATTGCAACTGCCTTGGCAAGTTTTGACGTCTGGGCGGCTAGAGGTTATACTTAAAATGCCCTTTGCATGGATCACCATAGACAATTAGATACCAATCAGTACACGATAAGAACAAGCGGTATTTAAGCTGCATGCACACTTCCGCATTCCGAGTAAAGAAGAAGATACACCGGCGGGTAGTAATTTAACCGACCCGAGACGTGTTCCGGTAGAAAATGCAAAAATGTGCAGCTTGCCTTGACTGAGAGAATATAAGGATATAGACAATGTGTACCTAGTTTTGAAATATTTTCCTTGTAGAATTTATATACTTACCTATACTGGACTGATATTTTCGGTTCAAAGTGTAACTTTTTCACGATTCGCGACTTTTCCACATAACATACATTCAATTTCATTGTAAAGTAAATTATCTCTTCTGATTTTGTGTAAAAATACTATAAAAAATAGAAGTAAAAGGAGAAATGTTATAGGTAATTACTATATTTAGGCCATAGTTACGTATATTAATTATGTTGGTAGGTACCAAGATATCAAGGAAAATAATTATTTGAAAAAGTTCCCAATTAATCTTTTAGGCCATAATATATTAAAGCCATTAATAGTATATTGACGTGATAACGTCTTATAAATCGATGAACACCGGTAGCATGCACGAAAAAGTGTCACGTTGTGGACAGATCTCCATGGTAACGTTGTAGATAGATCTCCATGGTAACGTTACGTAATGTAATGGTAATGTTTTCTTATGACGTTATCACGCAAAATTATCGTCCGTAAACCGACTTTACAGACAACCATATATTTTTTTAACTGTTTTATAAATTTGCTATTAAATAGTTGTTTATGTATGTTTACTTAAAGACAATAGCATAAGGAAAAAATCCCTGACCATTTTTTTGCAAGCCCAGTCGTTATTTTTAACGACTCTGCACTCTTGCCGGTAAAAACTCGCTTCACATGCTATGTTGTTTTGGCTATACATATATTATATACGACGTATTGTCACATTAAATACCATTTACAGAAAACAATTCTGTTTAAGCAATAATAGCCTTTTTGTGATTGGGTTAAGGGTTTCGAGATAGCGCTGATAAATTTGCAAACTTGAAAGGACCCTTTAACCGTGTCAAGCGCGCGTATGAATTTCTCGCCCTTTTGTTGTCTGAAACAACTGCAGGTGCATATGGTTTTATGTTAGCTCGTGCATAATTTGAAATGTTGGAAGGTTTCATCATATTATTTTCACCACAAGAGCTCTTAAAGGCTCTCTTCATTCTTCAAAAACTGGTGAGATAGTTGTATTTTATTCACAGGAGTGGCAAAGCTAACTAATGCAAATATTGAGTTGTTTCTTCATGTTGGCTGGTAAAATTGACTTTTAACTACGTAATGATTTTGAATGATTATATATGGGAATTAATAGATCCGATGGACTATGCAATCATAGTCCAGTCGTTTAGTCATTTTTCGAAGGTCCAATAAGGTTACATAATATGAAAATAAACTATAACGTTCTATAATAAACCTTCTTTATATTTTGTCACTTTTGTATTAGACTTTGAATATTATATCTATGACTTTGTCAGACTTTGGCAAGAATGTGGCAACAGTGACGTTTGTAAATTTTTTGTAATATTTAGTAGGAAAATGTAATATTTTTGTTTAAATGATTGTGTTTTATGAAAAACACTGTCCGAGTAAGATATTTGGAGAAGAGTTTCGTTCGAAATTAGATTAGGTAAGTCTTTATGTTAATATAGTTTTGTACATTATATATTTCACTGGCTCAGTGACCGCAAAGGGAGTCCTAGCCTCAGACAGAACGCCACTTTGCTCTATTCGGCGCCACTTTACGCCAGTTGGGTACTCCGCGACGGGCATTCCAGAAAAGTGTCCGGTACGTGACGGTATTTTTAACACTTCTAATAAAGCTGAGAAGCCGATATTTGGCATGGTAACGTTTGATAACTTAGATTTAAATTCAACGGTAAGTATATATAGAGTTAGAAAAGTCTGCAGCGATTTTGATAACCCACTCAGTGCAAGTGTTAATTTAAACGTCATACTTCTATGAAATTATGACGTATTTACAACACTTGCACCGCGTGGGCTATCAAGAGCGCAGCTGACTTTTCTTGGTCTGACTCTATATATATATATATATAGGTATATATATATATATATGATACAGCTTTCTCGGCCGAGGCGGCGCGCGAGGCACGTCTACACTGGCCATTTTGTGCGCGAGGAAATTGCCTCGCGCGTATGATCGCTCTGTGTGGACCCGGCTATTAAGGTAGCTGCCATACGCGTCACGCCCCCGACAAAGTATATTTTATTTGTGGTATGCCCCACAAGCAGTCAGATCTTTTAGGGCTATTGATCACTGGTCTGTAGTAGCTTATAATAAATAATACTCGTAATAGTCACTCATATTTGAAAGAGACCCTGAAACGGGAATTTCGTATTAATTCTCAACTTCGCAATTTTTGTATTGACAAAAGCCAAACACGATTTCCTTTTGCATGTCGAGCTTTATAATAAAGCCAGCCAAGTGTTAGTCGTACTCGCGCACGAAGGGTTCCGTCCCACCCAAAAAACGAAAAAAAAAACACATTTATTGTATGGCAGCCCCACTTAAATATTTATTTTATTCTGTTTTTAGTATTTCTTGTTATAGCAGCAACAGAAATACATCATAATATTATGTGAAAATTTCAACTGCCTCGCTATCACGGTTCATGAGATACAGCCTGGTACAGACTGACAGCGGAGTTTTAGTAGTAGGGTCCCGTTTTTACCCTTTGGGTACGGAACCCTAAAAAGACCTTGCGTGAGCTTTCTGATGCCGAGACCATAATATATACCAAGAAATGCATGCGGAATAAACAATGAGCTATCCTTTGATTTGAATGATTGCTTTGAAGATGAATATAAATATGATAATTCTAGCGAATCTGTCTGTGATTAAGAAGGATTGAGGTACGGGAAAGTACTTTTAGGGCTCCGTTTTAAGAAAATAATATCTACAGCAGTCCACAAAAACATCAATATCAATGACAGATTAAAATTACTTATGGTAAGATTGTGTGTGGTACGAGGAAAAGGAACATCTGAGTAGGAGGAAGAGTTTTATCACTTTCAGTGCCTAGCGCCTCATTTCCAATACAAAATTAACACCTAGTGTGTTCTTAGAAGTGAATGTGTTAAACTTTAACACATTCACTGTTAAAGCATTGTTACAATCTATAATCTTCTTCTTGACTCACCTGATTTTGTTCGATAGGAATGTTCAAATGTGAAATAATATGAAGTATATACCTAGGCTCCATATAGTTTTGCTGGTTGAACTTTTAACCCAGAGATAGCCTTATTAGAATTAAGCTATTGTCAAGTGAGATAACTAATGTTGATGAGAAATCAATCATAGTGACTAGATATTGCGTTGATCCAAATCCAATGCTTAATTTTTGTTAACTATACAGTCAATCTGCCTACAAAAATATCTGGAATGAATCACTTTGCCATACTTCCAGGTACTCTAAGTATAAAGCATAATACTGTCCCTTTGACGTTAAAAAACCTGTTGTGGAGATGGAGTCATTAAGTTCTGATGCAGGCTTCTTTGTAGGATTATTAAAGTTTACTTTGAATATTTTATTGATAATGAAATAAAATAAACACTGAATGCTATTTTCATATTATATTGTCAATTTTATAATGTACTAGATTACATAGATGCTTTTAGTTTGAACTCTTAATAATTTGTTAATATATTATGAGTAGAATTAATTTTATTTAGTTCCGTTTTATATATCTAATTACTTATCAAAGATTCCTGGAAAATCTTGTAAAACCAAATCTAAGAGTTATTTTATGGTCATCGGTTTAAAGGTTAAAATTAACCTTCATATAGTCTATTCACCGACTTAAATGATATATGTACCTTGAAATCTATTCAGCCTACTTATAGAAAAAACTTAAAAAAGTTTTCAAAAATGGCTACTTCCTATAAAAAAAAATAAAAAAAATTCAAAAATGGCTACTCACCGCAACCGCGCAAAGTGTCACAAATCGTAGCATGGTCGGTTCACTGGTCTCACGCGAGTCACAGAAAGGATTGAGGATCCACCTGTGAGCATCTCGTATATACCGCGCGCAGCCTCCGGTGACGTCAGCGCGCCGGTATACGGCGTGGCCGGTTGGAAATAAACGCGCGGTTTTTCTGGTGTGCGATTTTTGGGATCTTACTGTCGTGGCGTTATTTTAACTTTCTATTGGTATAATGCGACTTAACCTTGTCTACTTTTATTTCATGTTGAAAAAAATATTTTTTTTTATATTCGGTACCTATACCTATGTTTCCTAAATTTGTTTTTAGGCCAATCCTATCTTCCTTATTATATTCGTTATTTCAATTATCAATTTTTTAAAATATGTATTAAATTAAATATAAAGCACGATAGACGGTGCCAACATCCTCATGGAAACGGCTCAGTTTTCAAGCATTTCATTTCAGCATTTCTTAAGAATAATAAATTACACGCCTACAACCTACAACGCTAATAATCATATAGGTATGTACATATAATTATTGTATTTTTAAGCATGGGGCTGCGCAGTGGCAGTAAAGTGTTTTGTTATTTACCTATAATCGTATGAGCGTGCGTTTTTTATAAAAGTCTAACCGCTGCATCTACGCTGTACGCCTCAAACCAGTTCTGCGCATCTTTACACTTGACCTTAGTTCGCAGTACATTGACAATCGTTCTAAAGGCTCTTGTTGTGTTATTTGCGCAAAGCGGCAGTGGACGCGACATTTTCAATTTTCTACTGTTTTACGTAATTAATTATAACTTAACTATTTTAATCAAATTACTTCTTAGGTGTCTGTGGGTAATTTTCAATAGGGGTATTTAAATCATGATTAGGTTTTATTTCGAAATTAATCTTAAATATTCGAGAATTTTAAATTAAATACCTATTTACTTTGAATAATTTAAAGCTTTATTTATATTATAAGAACTAGGTGTTCTGACAAACATACGTTTATTTATTTCATTATTTTTATTAGCTATTACGCAGTTTTGGATTTGCGTATAATATTTTTTTTCCTTGTGACGTACGCTGGGCCGAAAGAAAAATATGGAAGATTAAATCTCCAAAACAAAATGATTGCTTCTATAATTCAGGAGGCAAAATATGAGCCTGACCTGACCATACGAACAATCCTTTTCGCTTTTTCAGCGGCTCAGCTTCTCTATTAAAAATCGAGTCACCAGTAATAAGAAATATATTTCTTCAACCGGAAACGTCACATTCTAACTGAACATATTCATAACAATAATTAAGTAATTCTCCAGTGTAGATTGCATAATGCAGATGCGTATATAGCACAGCTAAGACTCCCTAACCATCCCTAACATAATGCGTGGAGCACGCAACGAAAGCTATGTGACAGCTTACATTATAACCATACATTACAACCGACGTCTGCACGCGCCATTTTATACAGCGACATGGTGACATACTGCATTACTCATTTGGTGTAGTTCGGCTTTAAAGCAATTAAGTAAGATTTGCAGTATCTATTATTTAATGGGTTGTATTTAATTTGCTGTCTAAATGTAATATTTCACGTTAAGGTGGGCAGATTTATGTAGACTGCGCGCGAACTCGCATGTGATTTTAGTTACATTGCGGACTGTTGGTTACGTCCAATTCAACCGACTGATCAAAAACCGCAATGTAATGAAACTCCCACCTTCTCCCACCGTCTAAATGAGCCCTAAGTCTGCATCCAATTAAACTTCTTTATCAAGATATAACACCTCTTATCTCCCGTGATAAGTACATACGCCTACATTTTCCTTCAAAGTACCAACGACCAAACAATTAACGGATCTCGTTATTCATTCGCGGCATCTTTTTACTAAAGTTTTTACTACATTTCTGCATAATTATTAAAATACTTGGCATTATTCATGTTCAACAATTTTAACGAGACAACATTTTACCGATTAACTTTTAATTCTAGGCTTCCTAATTTAGACTTCCCGGTAACTTGTACAGAATGCACGCGACACAATGATTGTTATAAAAACACTAGGTATTGTATTTTGTTGTAATAATTGGAAGCCTTATTTGACAAAGCAAGCGAGGCATGTTTGGAAGAGCATAATCCGCTATCAATCGTCATACGATTCGTTGGAGAGTTTTACCATAAAACATCATCGGATCACCAAAATTAGAAGCTTTAAATTTTTACCTTCTTCAGCTTAGCAAGGAACGAACTTTCTAAAGAGGTTTCCTTTCTTGAAACTGGAAAAGTACCAGTCCAAGTCACTAATTTTGTAGAAACATCACTACTGCTGCCTCAAAATAAAATTTATAGCGTCATTCACTGGTAGTTTACCCCAATTCAATTTCTAGACGCGCTTATATATTATTGTTGATGATTATCTCACAATATTAATTTCACTTCTTTAGAATTTATATTGTGATCATCAGTTTGTTTTCCATGATATCATCATACAAAATAATAGTAGTATGACAGCAATTTAGTAATAACATTAAAACAATTATTTAAGAAATAAAATCACCAAGAGTGGGTCGTAATTTTTGTCCTAAAAATAAGGTCACCATGAGAGGGTGTATAATTTTATGACTTTGTATAACACATAAGCAACCGTCTTCTCATGAGTCACGCGTGTGCTTATTGGATATTACAGCATGTTTATTTTAACGTTACGATATGTGGCCTTTAAATAAATCGGAAAAGGATTGAGATTCGCGGAAACGATGCTAAGGGGCTATTCATAAATTACGTCATTTGAAATTGGGGGGGGGGGGTCTGGACATCGGATGACGGTAGCATGAAGTAGGAGGAAATGGGGTCATTTGAAGCATGATTTTTGGATGATTATAGGGGGGGGGGGGTCAAAAATCGTCAAAAATCGTCAAAAATCGATGACGTAATTTATGGACAGCCCCTAAGTAGCTCTAACAAATAAAATAAAAAAATGGTATTTTAGGCGTTGAACGAACTAACATACCTATATCACATATTTATTCATAAAACGGGGTTAAGGGGCCCACTGATTCACAGTCCGCCGGATGGTATCGGCCTGTCAGTTAGAACAAAATTTTGACAGTTCCGAACAACTGACAGGCCGATACCGTCCGGCGGACTGTTAATCAGTGGGCCCCTTTAGACCTAAAACCGTCATATAATAAGGATCAATATAATAAATCGTACACATACGTAATTTAAATTAAAAACCTAAATAATACGTACGATTAACACTAAAAAAAAAATTTTTTTTAAGGCCTATATATATAATCAATTTTAAAGTTACTCGCCAAACTACTTAAAATGCAGTTTGGTTTGCTTACATAATTTTGGATTGCAAAACTTCTAAGACAGCGCCTCAATAATAGATAAGTGGATGAGAATAAAGAAATAAATAAATGTAGACCTCTTAATTAAAGGCATACTTAAAAACAAGAAAAAAAGAAAAAAAAACAACGGGTTGCACTCCGGGAGTGCCGGCAGAAGTGAAAACTCAATGACATTGTAACAGTTTTTCGATCAGGTCACGTGTCCGTCTTACGAAGCGTCTTACGTCTTACGCTGTCGCGAGATTAATATTCTTTTCCGATCACAAAAAGTGCACAGCGCCGCTAAAGAAGTTTTCACTCCAAAAAAGGAGCACGATCTACGAAAATAAAACCCTAAATAGTTTTGAGAAGCACTTTGGTGGCGAGTAATTGCTGCATGGGCGAATTTACAATAGTTTTTATTACACCCACACAAGTAATTGGTGGTTTGTCTTTTTTTTGCAACCTTACAAGACATCCCGATTGCAGGAACAACAACAGACTTAACTCTCTGGGGAAATCATATGATGTAACGGTATAAATAAAGCCTAATTTCATGAAAGTAAAGTTTATTGCATAGAACATCCTTGACCTTCATCACAAAGTTAGAAGTATTATTTGGGTGTGATTTTCAGAGAAATAAATGAGCACATCGATTGGTTAGAATTATTGACAGAGAAATCATAATTTCATAGAAGTTTGAAGTTTAAAATAACACTTGCACTGGGTGTGCTATCAAAATCACATTACATTTTACGGTACCTACCCATTGTAGTATGTACAGTCAGCAGCAGAAGTTGCTAAGCGAGCGAGGTGTTCAAAATGATCTTGACGCGTCTTTAATGTTAAGAGAATAAGAGCGTGTCAAGATAATTTTGAACACCTCGCGCACTTTTGCCGCTGACTGTACTAAAAATTGTTTATTTAAGACCGAAATTTGATGAGAGAAATTTAGAGAGAAGAGACCATTACATAAAGACACACATTCGATTATTAATGGCTCGACCACATTCAAACCTTCAAGAAAAGAGCGTACTTACTCCCCAGCGCACTTTACTTGGGACCCTGTGTTGGGACCCATGGTCCATGGTGGGGCCTATGGTGTCGCAGGTGTCCATGAGCGACGGTAATCCACCATCCACCATCAAAAATGCAAAAATAAATATGTCTGTCTGACACATTTTCACGCTTAAACCGCTGAAATAATTTAGATGAAATTTTGTACAGAGATAGTTTGAGGCCCGAGGAAGGCAATCATCATCATTTATCATACCACACAGACGAAGACGCGGTCAGAAGCTCGTATCATATAAATTATGATGATACAGTCAGCAGCAGAAGTTGCTAAGCGAGCGAAGTGTTCAAAATTACCTTGACACGCTCTTATTCTCTTAACAATAAAGTTGCTTCAAGATCATTTTGAACACCTGGCCCGCTTAGCAACATCTGCTGCTGACTGTACGAGCAAATACAAGCCCATCGACGACGTCATAGAACCTTCTAGTCATACATATCAGGAAGATAAAATAGTAACAATCTAACAATATTAATTATCTATTCGGTGGCATCAATCAAGTAAACTCCTATTAAGGTGTCATGTCAGGTCGTGATCGAATGTAAACTATTAGTTATGGTGAGCTTGAAGGGTCTGTTTAAAATTAGTTTCTACGTAATTTGGCATATCCGCGTCTAAAAAAGAAGTTAACTACTTGAATTGTTTTCAACACCTAGTTAGTTTCAATAACTACAACAAATATTTGTTATATAAAGGATTCTTGTAAGCAATATTAAACATACATTGGGATCAGTAATAGGTACAGATCTTATTTAGATGACAACTTTAGGTAGGTAGGTACTTTAAAATATAAGATTACGTATAGGAAAAACACACTATCCATTAGGACTTGAAATATATTGAAATAAAAAATAAAAACCACATCCGTCATATTCCCTATAGTTTTAAATTGAAAGAAGCGTATGTCTAGATAAAGTTCTATGTCAAAACGTCGCTTACTAAAAGCGTAAAAAACGTAAGCCATTTTAGTCATGCTAATAGTATGCCATGCTTTGTGGCTTATGATACCGATCACTGATACCGTGCTAGATTACAGTTCCCACTGCTTGAAAGCCATGCTCAGGCGCACCAGTGGTTGTATTGTTGTATTACTTTGATACTGTTAATGTTGTATTACTTCCAGAAACATTGGACTACTAGGAATACATAAATACATTATAACAACAGTATAACGGTAGCTGGCATACTTGCATAACAATTTCTTCCATATGCCATCAATTGCAAAAATTCGAAACGTGACATTTTTGTCATGAATGTACAAAGGGAATTATTTTCCCACTTGGATCCAACACATTCAAATTTCTGGCATATGCCATCAATTGCTAATGTGAATGGTTACCCAACGCAATCTCTAAACATTTCTTGGTATGTTTTATTTGCCAAATTTTCATTTGAACAAATGCGTTTTTTCCAGGTCACATTATAACATAATCTATTCCAATAGTTTTACATTATGCTTTTTTTCAAAAGTTTATATAAAAAAGCGGTTTTTTAAGAAAAACGCGTTCGGTCAAATCAAAATTTGGCAAATGTAACACGTAACATCATCAAACATTTTTCAAAGTTGCGATAGGATGTGTGTAAATTCCAATTGCCTTTTCGTTTTTTTTAATCGCCTTAGGGTTCTTACGTAAGCTAGTAACCTGTCCTATAGGTCTCGGTCAAGATCGGTGAACTCCAATAGGTTAATCATTATCACATTCCTACTTCCCAGCCGTAAGACGTACATTATTTAGAGCTTCGCAGCGCATCCAACGGTTTTCTTTAATCTTAACCAGATCATAGGGTTTTGTTGATGGATGCTTATCTACGCTGCATTGTGGGGTTGTTTTATCAATAAAGTTTGCAATCTTCTTGGCTTTTCTGTAATTACTAAAAAAATTAATCCAATACAATCGAGTAATGTTAAAAAAGTAGTTATTTTCTTACGAATCTTAGAGTCATATTTATATTGGCATGCTCGAGGCGATTCTCACAGTTAGCAGTGGTAATAATACTTTTGTAACGCAATAAGTTTATGAGAACTATTGTAGATAGATATGGCTTTGGTGAGCATCACAGCGATAGTATCGGGGCATCGTCACGAAAAGTTCAAGGTAGCTGGGACCCAAACGGACATGCTTGCTCATATTTGCATAATTCTATGAGGCATCTTCGTTCATCAATTGTATAGATAGGTACACCTACTAAGGTATAAGCGGTTCCTTTAGCCATCTTATAAAAATAAGATTCATTCGTCACGTTCAATCAATTAGGGTAGATTCATTAGTAATAGTAGAGTTAACCGAAATAGAATAAATGCCAATATTTTTATCTCAAAATTATAAAAATGTAACTAAGGTTGATCAATCAAATGGTTATATAAGCACTTAAGGGGCCCACTGATTAACAGTCCGCCGGACGGTATCGGCCTATCAGTTGTTCGGAACTGTCAAAATTTTGTTCTAACTGACAGGCCGATACCGTCCGGCGGACAGTTAATCAGTGGGCCCCTTTAGGCACAATACATACCTGATGAAATTCAAACTTTGTATGATAAGTGGAGTTTAGACAAAGTTTTTAAGAGTATACCTAATTAAGATTATGTAATATGTATAGTAAACCCAGGGGGATTTTAGCAATAATTATGATATTATGAATAATCAAGTAGGTATTATCTAAAGAAGTTTAGTATAGTTTTTTCATAATTCTTGTATAGTCCGAACGGGGTTTTATTTCACCAATATCAAACTTATTTTGGTGACGTATTGATTGAACCAAAAATTTCTTTGTCCCATAAACAGAAGTCGTTATCGCAAGAGTAAAATGATTTGACAGAGCTAATATATTATGACCATGTGGCATGTAGTATAGAGTAAAAGAAGCGAAATCTATTATGGTAAAACGGTTGTAAAAGTGTCCTGCAGTTACCTGTAAATAATAGTTCCAAATCTCTCCAGAGTAGCGCTAGAGTAGCTTAAAACGTAGGCGTTATTGACGGAGTGAAGTGCGCTGTCAATGATTTGAATTTTTTTATCAATTATTTTAGGTATTGTAGCGCCACCTATTTAAAGTTTATTGACGGACACTTTTTGATACATGGAGATTGTTTTCCTTACCTCAACCAAAAAGAATAGAAGTTATATGTATCTCTGCCTCAACCTTCCATAACTATGACAAATAGGCTTAGACAATAACAGAATTGATATTCATATCAAGAAACTTTTATACTTAAGAGTGCAGTTAATTTCAGTTTTCTTTCAAATTACTTACCCATAATCGTATTCCACAGAATTAAGAGTTGACAATTGGCAGCATGAGTTTGCATTCGATCCATGTGTTGTTAATCGATAAAGAACCTTGTTCCACAGCATTAGAGTCCACAATGGGCAGCGGGCAGTCCGTCCGCGCCTCGCACTTCTCCCGACCGCAGGCGCCACCAACGGACGAACAGGACCCCCACATCAGCATCTCCAACAAAATGGTGAGAGCCTCTTTAAAAAAAACCGGCCGTTATTATTATATTCTGTTTTTAGTATTCTAAAATAAATATTGAAAACCTGATTCTTTCAAATTTGGACGTTCTTGGGCTCATTCTACTCAGAATCGACAGCATTCTCCATCCCCCATTAAAAAAAGATGTCCCAAAATGTCCATTCCATTACGTCACGTTTTAGTATGAAGAAATTTTTCACTTCTATGTGCGTGACGTAGTGGAACGTACAATTTTCATACAAATTTTTGGGACATTTTATTTTATCGTCAGAATTGAATATGCTAGTGATTCTGAGTTGAAAGAACCCAAAAACACCAGGATCTGTGAGAACAGGTTTTCGATATTTATTTTAGAAAACGCCCACTTGTTGTTAATAGCACAGAATAAATAATAGTACTAAGTAGGTACAGAAGATTCACTCTAACAAAACGCGTCTGTTACGATTAGGACAGAGATATGACCGCTAGGTGGCGACAGCGCCACGCACGGCTTATGGCTAGCCACCAAAATTGGTGTGGGACGGATGTACTTCTAGCTACCGGTTGCAAAGCGACGAAATCGCGGAGTGAGCCACGCCTGGTTATAGTGGCAACAGAAATACGTCATCTGTGAAAATTTCAACTGCCTAGCTATCACGGGTCATGAGATACAGCCTGGTGACAGACTGACAGACGGACGGACAGACAGACAGCGGAATCTTAGTAATATGTTCCCGTTTTTACCCCTACCTGGGTTGGTACGGAACCCTATAAAAAGTAGTATTAGGTAGAGTCGGACTCAGCTAGCTCTACATTTACAATGAAAAAGTGTAACAATGTCAAATTGTCATGAAAATATGACATTTATCCTGACACTCCTTAACTTTTTTTCCTTATTCAAGTGAAAAGTAAGCTTAGACGGACGGACGGAAAATATTAGTATAATTAGATTACCAAAAAATATCGGTCACTTTTTACGGTTTTTCTTTTTTTGATGAAAGAAAAAATTACAAAGTTAAAGCACGTCAAATTTCGGAAGTGGGGGTACGTGACGTCACTCTACACAGACAGTGTAGCACGTCGTGACGACACACAAAATAATTAGTCATTATATATTTTTATAACTTTTTGTTTAATTGGCCTAAAAAAATTAGGTAACCAATGTATTTTATAATGGAACTGATAGACTAATTAGATTTTGTAGGACTCTAGCTTGTTTTCATCAATGAACGAAGCAGCATGTTATTTATTAATAAACGCTTTTTCATTTTTCATTTTCATTTATAGTGCATGAACAGTCAGAAACAATTAGCTTGGCATCTTTTTCATACAAATTTCTAAACAGGAGGGGGTACCTTTTCTCTGCACCTGACTGCACCTATTATACTGCTTTATACTGTACGCTCTACAGCTCAATGGGTTTTCACGTATCATATTTCAGCCAGAATAATTTTCAATATATTATGTAATCTTCTATTATCTTATCTTGCCAAGCGGTGGTGGCCGAGTGGATATGACGTCCGACTCTGGAGGTCGCGGGTTCAAATCCTGGCTCATACCCATGAGTTTTTCGGAACTTATTATTGTACGAAATATCATTTTATATTACCACTAGCTTTTCGGTGAAGGAAAACATCGTGAGGAAACCTGCATACATCAGCGAAGAAATTCAAAAGTGTATGTAAAGTCCCCAATCCGCATTAGGCTAGCGTGGGGACTTTAGCCCAAGCCCTCTCGCGCATGATAGGAGGCCTGTGTCTAGCAGTGGGACGTATGTATAGGCTGAATTATATATCTTAAACCATTTGCCGTTTTCAGGTAGAACGGCTTGTTGAAGACGCTACCCTCGCTGGAGGAGCGGCGTCAGCGCCGCCAGTGACGCGCAAGCCACCACGGGAGGATCTCAAGGAGAAGATACTCACAGAAAAGATGAAGTGTCTGGATGAGACGCACTCGGAGAGGAGCAAGTGAGACAGCAATTCACTTGCTCCTACTCTCATACTCCTTTGGCATACTAAGATGGACTCAGACCGAGCTGGATGCCCTGGATCGTAGGGTCCGACAGCTGCTCACCACACACCGTATGCTACACCCACGCTCGTCTGTTATGAGATTGTACATCCCACGGAAATGTGGAGGTCGCGGCTTTCTAAACGCCAAAAATCTCCACAACCGTGAGGTGTACAATCTCAGGAATTATTTTCTCAACAACGATTGTGGGATGCATCGTGATGTGGTGGCAGCAGACAGGGGCCTCACGCCGCTCTCCTTGGCAAACGAGAACTGGCGCAAACCTGTAGTACTAAGCACCGAGGACCGCAAGGCGGTATGGAAGGATAAGCAGCTACACGGGCGGTTCTACAAGGCCCTCATGGGACCCGATGTAGACTTGCCCGCGTCGGTGAACTGGCTACGATTCAGGGACCTCTTCGGAGAAACCGAGGGTTTTGCCTGTGCAATTTCGGACAAAGTTATTATGACGAATAACTACCGGAGATATATCCTGAAGGACGGTACGGTCGACATTTGTCGGGCATGACGCCGTCCCGGAGAGTCACTCAGGCATATTATCTCCGGTTGTTCTCATCTTGCTAACGGCGAGTACTTGCACAGACATAGCCAGAATTATTCACCAGCAGCTTGCTCTCCTATACGGCCTTGTGGACCGCGAAGTGCCGTACTACAAGTACTCACCTGCACCAGTTCTCGAAAATGGTCGTGCCGCGCTCTATTGGGATCGGTCTATCATCACTGACAGGACTATTGTTGCCAATAAGCCTGATATCGTGCTGATAGACCGATCGCAGCGCCGGGCCGTGCTCGCCGACGTCACCATCCCCCATGATGAGAATCTCGTGGAAGGCCGAGAAGGACAAGTCCAGTAAGTACCAGCTCACGAGATTACCGCCATGTGGGTGTTGACTCGACGATCATTGTTCCGATAGTCGTGTCAGCGAACGGTCTCATAGCGAAGAGTCTCGATCAACACCTCAGCGAGACTCTCGCTGGGTGGTTGGATCAAGGGTCAGATGCAGAAGGCGGTAATTTTGGACACGGCGCGTATAATATAGTACGTCGGTTCCTCACTCTGCGGCCCTGACCACCGGCAGCTTGGGCCCTGCCCCGCTTCCGGCGGCACCCTAGGTTAGGTTTTTTATAATGTATTTATATGTATTTTTTATTGTTTGGTAAGTGTTTTTATATTTTACTTTTAAATTCATATTATAAATAACCTAGCCTAAGAATTCAAATAAATAAAGAAAATGATAATAATAAAAAATAATATAATTATAAATTATTGCGTTATCATGCTTATCATCAAAGAAAACGAAAAAGGCGCCAATTCGTAAACCTCATTGGCCTCATTGCAAATAGGTATATAAGGACCATTCATAGTCAGGTCAAGAGTGTTGCTGGTAGTTTAGCGCCATCTATTTCAGCTGTTAAACTACCTACTTACCGTTTTTTTTTTCTTACCATCTCTTCAGCAATCCGACGGTCAATACAATACCTCTTTGATTTTAAGCACATGCTGCCATCTAGCGGCGTTTACTTGTAGCTTTATGGTTGAGTTTGAGCCGTATTAACTACGTTCCTTGTTATTTACGCTAGGGCTCGAAGATGTCGCTGTAGTTCTTCTATTTAATCATAGATGGCGGCTAAATTAATAGGTGTGTTAAATTAACACGTGGTCGCTTGTTATAAGATGCTGGCAAAGACATATGTAACTTCGTATAAGACGAATAAAGTCTAAGGAAAAAACGTGCCTCGGAATTCAAGTAAAAGTCATTCTCGAATAGATGGCGCACACACCTTTAGCCTATCCTCGGCTAGATGGCGCGACGACACCGTTTCATATTTAACAATTTTAACACATAGATATCAGTGAATGAACATGGATCAAAATGATATAAAAATAATAAAATCATTTATCCATATATATACATTTTTTGATAACTCTATACGTTTTCGTTTTTAGCTTTAGTCGTGTGTTGATAGATGGCAGTAAATTTACTGTGACTACAAAATTTACAATGACAGGACCCCTCTATACTATCTATTCTTTTTGATGCTGGTTAGAATATGGATTCTATGAATGTTTCAATGGTGAAACATTTGTTTATAATTTATAAAGACACAATATACTTATGTCTTTATAAATTACTCGTATATACAAATAATTAATTAGCTTTCGAATAATCACCTTTTAAGATTGTTTGCCGCATCTTAGAATTTGCTACAACAGTTTGTTTTTAATTAGATGAGAAATAACAAAGAAAAATTAAACACATTACATTATATTATTTATATTAGAAATTACAGTGTTTAACTTGAATAGTTCGTATTTCTTTAAATTAAGTACCTACCTAATGTTTAGTGTATGAGGGCAATTTAGAAAATCATTTAAGTTTTGGATGTAGGAATTTACGATATTTGGCGTGACTTTTAATAGTACATATCAGATCATTAATCTCCTTCCAGAATAACGGTAGATGACATCAACTCACTGGTGCGCCGCATAGAGATGCGGTCCTCTAATATGTCGAGTATGGAGCCCGTGTGCCCCGATTACCAGCAGCGCATAATCGACTGCTACAATGAGGGGGAGGAAGGAGGGGATGTGGTGCAATGTTGGAATACCATCGGTTAGTGTTTTTTTTTTAATAATTATAATCTATTGGCAGACGCTAGTGGCCTAGCGGTAAGAGCGTGCTGACCGTGCGACTTACAATCCGGAGGTCGCGTGTTCAAACCCCGGCTCGTATACCAATGAGTTTTTCGGAACTTATGTACGAAATATCATTAAATTTAATAAATACCAGTCGCTTTTCGGTGAAGGAAAACGTCGTGAGGAAACCGGACTAATCCTAATAAGGCCTAGTTTTCCCTCTGGGTTGGAAGATCAGATGGCAGTCGCTTACGTAAAAACTAGTGCTTACGCTAGTTCTCGGGATTAGTTGCCAAGCAGATCTCAGGATCCCATGAGCCATGGCAAAAATAGCATCAGGTTAAACATACGACTAGGTAAAATTAGCATTGGTCTATTTCCTTACTTATCAAAAAATATGCAAAGACTTTGAGCCCGGTTCAAATTTAACAATATGTTATGGTTTTGAACTGTTTTTTACCTTGAACGATCCATACAATTTATAACCTTAAAACGCAAAATTGTATTGATACACTTCTCCACAGGTGAGTTTTCCCAATGCGTAGCGGCAGCGGGCGCAGCCCGGCTACAAGCGCAGTCACAACTCGCAGCAACAGCGACACGGCGACACAATCTGCTTTCCGTGCGCGGTTTGTCGCCATAACCAGTCTTCCAGTAGGTAGGCCAAGCACATGATAGGCACGACAGTATCTCGCCGCGAGATAGACTACCCGTTTTTTTCTAACTGTATTAATTAAAGAGGGACGTGGGTAGTCTATCTCGCGGCGAGATACTGTCGCGCCAATCATGTGCTAGCCCGGCAGGTCAGGCGTCCATGACGCGTCCTAATCACAGACTACAGACTGCCGTTCAACTGTGTGGTGGCCAACCAAACGCAACATACAACGATCGACCACGTCAAGCATTTCCTGTCCAGCATAGATGACAATCTTACATCGACACATGCCGATAGAAAAGCAAAAATATATCAGGATGTAAGATGCAACGAAATGTCACGTGATCATTACCATACATTATTTTATATCACATTAATAGAGCGCGGACACACTAGCGATTTGCGAGCGAGTTGGAAGCGACGCGAGCGCGCAGCGAGTTCGCTGCATACTGTCATACTGGAATGGGAGCGAAGTCGTTGGGTAGGTACTCGCGGCGAGATCGTTACGCGCTCGCGGCGAACTCGTTGCGCGCTCGCGGCGAACTCGCTGCGCGCTCGCCTCGCTTCCAATTCACTCGCAAATCGCTAGTGTGGCCGCGCTCTTAGATTGGCGTTTTATATCAAATGCTTGTCACTTGGCTAGGCCTAATGGTTTACATCCTATCGTCGTTCGCGGACAGCTGCTTAGGCATAGACTAACTGACCCATTGAAGCTCTATTATCTAATCTTAAATAAGTCTACAACAATGTGCCTTTCCTCTTGCGTCTTCTTTATGTCATAGCTGAAACGTCACTAGTTACTCACTGAATATAGAACCATTAAACCAATAGTGTAATTTTTGTTATTATTTATTTTTCTAAGCACAGTCTGTTATATTTTATTATACCAGGTATCTTTAATACAATAAAAACTATTAATTCAAAAGTTGTCTTAAATATACACCTCTCTTTCCAACCACACGATATAGGGTCAGCAAAGAGAGTCAAAATGCGATGCGGTTTGAGATCTTTACATATGTACTCTTTTAAAATAATCTAGAAGTCGCCAGACACTCATTGGTAAAAGTCGGGAGTTGTACCTGCAATATCTTGCACAACGTAGCGTGCAAAACATCTAAAAGACAAAATTGTGTGAGATCAGTGTGGAAAGATATGTCGGGCCCTGGAGGGAAACTAGGTACCTTAAATCCTTAAGTTGGCTCATTTCACTTAAAGGAAACATTCCTTTATTTTTAAAAAGAAACCAAACTGCATTCAAAGATTTTTTTTAAATTAGCTTGTCTCAACCGGGAATCGAACCGAGTAAAACTTCCAAAAAATAAACACTGCTATTTTTTTCTACTAGTCGATACCTACAGTTAATGTTAATGATAACATTTCTCCAAGAAACATTAGGTCTTACACTCGTCTGTCGTACAAAATATCCATAAAATCGAATATTTAGTACTCAAGAATATTTTTAGACAAGCAAAATTGAAGAAAAAAAGAAAAATCCATGAATGCAGTTTTATTACTTTAAAAAAATAAAGGAATGTCTCCTATAAGTAAAATGAGCCAACTTGAGGATTTAAGGTAGTTTCCCTCCAGGGCCCGACTTATTTTTCCACCCATATGTGTGCTTACTTTCGTAAAATATTATTGTAAGTGACTGCACAAACTTCAGGTTTGTCCGTAGGTACGCTGTTTCCCCGCCTATATCTTAGAGTTACATGAACCTAACCACCGCCCAAGCGAAAACTATAGTAGGTACAGCCACTTGCAATAATAATTATGTGACACAACGAAGACGGCAAAAATATCTGACACGATGTTATTTATAAAGCCATAAAGCCGACCACTGACTAACAGGCCGCCGGACGATATCGGCCTGTCAGTTAGAACAAAAATTTGACAGCTCCGAACAACTGACAGGCCGATACCGTCCGGCGGACTGTTAATCAGTGGGCCCCTTAAAAGCGTGTCACATATGTTTGCGGCCTTCGAAATTCGAATAGTAAAATATTATTGCAGGTGACTGTACAAAGAAATTAGAGTAAGTAGAAGTTTTACATACAAATTTTTTAACTTGCTCTTTCTGTGTATAAAAATATTTAGCAACAAAAACTAGTATTTGACATAGATATGTTGCTGTATGTTCGTGCCAAGTTTCATGTAATTTAAACATGTCGTTTTGAAATGAGAACGTAACGTTTGTATGGGAGCGGCTTTTTGGCGGCGGGTTCATGCGAATTTTATGTTTCCATTTTAGTACGGGTCGCGCGGCTCCACAATAAACATGGCCTAAAAGTCCCCTTTCTTAGGCAGGTCAAAGCCTTGCCTTCGGCCGTAAGCCAGTAGGACAAAGCGCGGAGACGCTAGTCATTAAAATTCGTAATCGCGCCTTTGAAAGCTAGAGCAAAGAAAGTTTGAAAAAAAGTTAGCATAAATTAATCAACATGCTGAATAAATATAAAAGTCTCCTGAGGCAAACTTAATGTTTTTTTAGGATTCGCTAAATAATACAGAAACCACGAAGAAATCGAAATGTTATGATTCTGGATTTATCTAATTTCTGCATAAGTATTTGCAGTTTCAAATTGTATAATGGTGACTATGATTATTGATTATTTTGTGCATAAACTAATTTACCAAATTAATCAAATACATTCCCTATTCAAATGCCCGCACATCACACTGCCAAAATGATTAAAAGCGGAATTGTGCCAATTATTGTAGATCGCCGCTAATGAAACGCGACCAATGTAAACCGGTGACGATTAATCAGCACTAGTAATTAGTCAGTCTAATGACTACTACTTGTATGTATTTACATTTTACAGTTCCTGTGATTTTGCAAAATTCCTTTACTTTTATAGGTACCTACTCGGTAAAGAGCTGCACATATTTAAAATAAAGTGATTTTTAGGGTTCCGTACCCAAAAGGTAAAACGGGACCCTATTACTAAGACTTCGCTGTCCGTCCGTCCGTCCGTCCGTCCGTCTGTCTGTCACCAGGCTGTATCTCACGAACCGTAATAGCTAGACAGTTGAAATTTTCACAGATGATGTATTTCTGTTGCCGCTATAACAACAAATACTAAAAGCAGAATTAAATAAAGATTTAAATGGGGCTCCCATACAACAAACGTGATTTTTGACCAAAGTTAAGCAACGTCGGGCGCGGGCGTGGTCAGTACTTGGATGGGTGACCGTTTTTTTTTGCATTTTTTTCCGTTTTTTTTTTTTCATTATGGTACGGAACCCTTCGTGCGCGAGTCCGACTCGCACTTGCCCGGTTTTATTTTTAAAAGTTCACGCACGTCGATGACATTTTCTTACATAAGTTAAATTGTGTTAAAAGTATCCGTTTTAGGATTCTGGATTTTTACACCACAATGGTGTATAAGAATTATTATTAGTATGTAAAAATAACTAATTTCGAAGCCGAAGCCAGTAAAATATTAAATAGAACCTGGAATAGAATATAATATAATCTTTGTTGGTCCTACACTACTAAATGAAAAAAGTTTTCAACTGAAACAGCTTCAAATATTTTTTTTGTTTTTTTTTTATTACTTACTGAGAATTTTCAACTTGCTGAGGATAAATTAAATTGACTACATTACCTAAATGCAAAGAAGGTTTCAATTTGGTCGGCTAGTATTTAGATTTAGATCAAGGAGTACAAATAGGTACTAGAATACAATGCTACCATAACGTAGTCATCAGACGACTGAAACAATATCTAAAATTAACAAATTTTGTCGAGCTAATTACCGCATGGCACCGTATTAACGTTTCAGATCAATGCAAAATATTTTAGTTGCTGAATCAGAGCATTAAAATTGTAGTCAAACTGAATAATAGAAGAGATTTGTTTTGGAAATGAGCTAAATTATTTAATTGCGGTTAGGCGCAGGTGCCAAATGGCTCTGCTATTAATTTTCCTATTGTGATTTCATTTATTTGAATGGTCGTATGTGTAATATAATTCTGTCGCATTAAAACCTTTTTTAAGTGGCTGAATAGAATTGGTAACAAATGCTAGCTCTATCCATTCCACGGATATTTAATGAATTTTAGTCCAATGGTATTAATGCGGTTCAGTTTAATGGTAACTTATACATACAAATGAGCCCGAATATTACGCGACAATTTGTTAAATAATTGAATTTGTGTTTGAAATTTAATAGACTGCGAAATTGTATTCCACAGATAGGATCACTAGCATGTACTTATATTTCGACTATACATATACAAGATGTAACAAAAATGGTGAGAATCAGTGTAAGGGTATATTCAGTATCGTGTTCTGGTTAGGAAAACGTAGAAGAAAGCTTTTTTGACGCGTCATCCGTCATAAGATTCAGATTGTAGAGCTTGCCAAAGAATTAGACACACATACATAACATACGCCTTAAAAACCTACCCTCCTTAGGCAGTTGGCCGAAAAGGTAGAGTCGTAAAGTCGTAATCTGTAATCCTTAATGCTGTAGGCAATTCATTAAACACGACCAAAACCAAGCCTAACCATCATAAAACGAACCATTTGATGACGCCGGTTGGAAGCCTTCAATGGTATAAATTGAGTTTGTTGAGCCTTTGCCCTGGCTATAAAAAGAACAGCCAATCGTATGAAGAAACACGCAAAATAGAGGGTTCCGTTCCGTACCCCTTTATGCTATTAAAAAGACAAACGTTTCTTTTATAAAGACTATGTGGTTTGTGTTGTTACAGCAGCAATAAACCTATTTTGTTAAAATTTTAATTTTAGTGACTATATACCTAACTAACCTAACCTAACGTTCCAAAACATACAAACACTGAGAAACTGAAAACTCAAAATATAATTGCAACATACTTAAAGTACCTATGTATTCTGTAACGCACTAAAGGCACTAAAGAAAATATCAGTTACCTCCTCGCTCGTGAGAGAATGCCGAGAGGAGCTCAACTTGATAGGCAAGCAAAGAAGTGTCACGGTGGCATGGGTACCAGGACACCAGGGAGTAACGGGAAACGAGAAAGCAGACGAGCTGGCGAGGATAGGGGCGGAGACGGAATACATAGGTCCGGAACCGGCTCTGCCTATGTCAGCTGATGTCACGAAGGGAGTCATAGAGAAGGTAAAAGAGATGAAAGCACAGAGAGAATGGGAAGAAGAGACTGGATGCAGACAGTCGAAGATGATGATCAAAGGTATAGACCACAGGAGAACCAGGTATCTTTTGAAACTAGGTAAGAGCAGTCTGAGACTACTGACAGGTATCATTACAGGTCACAATACTCTCAACAGACACGTTAAGATAATGGAAATCAGTAGAGACGCCTCCTGTCCACATTGTGGAAAGGAGGAGACCAGCTTACACTTACTAGCAGAATGTACTATGTACGCGGCACCGCGATATAATACATTCGGTAGAGACACACTAGAAGAAAACGAACTAAAGGACGTCGAACTCAAAGATGTCCTTCTGTTCTGCAGGAAAACAAGAAGATTTGAGGAGAATAGTGTGGGAATGCCGCCGGGACAGTAACCTGCAGCTCCAACTCCAGGGAACTGGGCTGAATGAACGCGACAAGCGATCGACAGCCCGCCTGCTTCCGGCCGGGCGTCCCTACACTACATCTACATCTACATGTATTCTGTAAAGATTTAGGGCTAGTTGCACCAAACAATTGACGAAATTATGAAGACTTTAGCAAAGATTTTACTAATTTGATTAAGCCTTGCGATATAAAATTTATTACTACTTTGATAGTCGGCTTGGTGCAACCGACTATGTATACCGACGAATTTACGAAATGCATTCAGACAGATGAACGTTACAGCTGTATAGTTAGTAAGAGGGTTCCATCTGACACTGAACCCTAAAGAACAAACTGTTTGTATCGAGCCATTTAGAAGACCAATTTCCAGCTTAAGCAACCTTTTGTGGGCGCATAAAAAGCGTTCCGTTTAGACAGTTAAACTACGAAAACGATAAAATGGCGGCAAAAAAGTATTTGCGTTGGATTGTCATTTAGATTCAAATTTGAGTAAACTTGGTGAAACAATTCCACGGAGTTTCGTAAAATTATCATAATAATACTATAAACGTGAATGCTTGCGCCGACGCCAATCGCAAAAGTTAATGAACGGATTTCTATGAAATTTTCCAGTAATTGACATGGCATTTCCAGGCTTGTTCAATGTAATTCGAGCATTGAAAGTTTTTCATATGCATTTGTTCCTGTCATTAGTTATGGCAATTTTTATTAAAACTTGTTTATTAATTATGAATGAATGAAAAAAATATTATTAACTATTTGCCCATAGATACCTTACCTTATGAGGGAAGTACATATAGCTACTGACAAAAGGTACTTTTTTCATTTTACCTATAAGTCTCGCAAAAAAAATTTTAATTGCAAATTTTAAAAATAAGAAAAACCTATAAACGTAAAAGTTTTTCACTATGTCAATAACATACAAAAAAATCATGGAAAATAGTAAGAAGTGGAAAAACGTTTTGTCTTTTTGTATGGACGATCACGTGCTATACTCGTAGGTTATATACTTCCCTCTTAAGACTAGCATACTATGTTTAAGTCACTTCGCTTGACAAGGTCTCCATATTCAGCGCTGTTGTAAACACCGCTGAATGTGTAATTATAGTTATAATAAAAATAATATGCAAAACGTAACTTTTTACATGCAGACATGTTTAACTAGATCCTTCAGGGAGCTCGCACTTGACCTGTTTAAAACAACACCGACCGTCCCCCGGTGTGTGAATTTCACGTGAATTCAGTTGAAGCAGTAAAAATATTTACGACCGTGCTTGTTTCAGCATGATTAATTCTTCGACTGAGTGAAAATATGCGGTGAACTCAAGATTTTAGTAACGATTTATAGGTAATAATAAAATAGGTGGCGCCATCTCTTGACAAGTTTGGGTACTACACCGTTATACAGATCTAATATGATGAATGATAATTGTTGTCCTTCGCGGCCTGATTTAGACGGCGCGCAAACTCGCATGCGATTTTAGTTACATTGCGGACTGTTGGTTACGTCGTTACGTCCAAATCAACCGACCGATCAAAACCCGCAATGTAATGAAACTCGCATGCGAGTTCTCGCATCGTCTAAATGAGCCCTATTTCTCGGAAACGTTCATATTTGTCATGCTACTTCAATCAACCTCAGTACATTTTGCACCGTAACTGACTGAAAAGTTAATACACGTTAGTACGTTTCCGTAAAAATACGAAGGAAAATAATTATGCTGTACATGTACCTACCTATATTAGGTGCTCTCAGTAAATATAATAAATATTCCTTTTTGATTTACTTATGAGATCGGATTCATGATAATCTAATAGACCTTCTCGAATTATAAATGCACACACAGAGTGATTGAAGTGTGAAGTGAGGGTCTATTATGACTGATATTTCGCTGGTACAGTCAACTGTAAAAATATGGGTGTAGCCAACTTATTAAAAAATATGTCCCATAGTTCTTAATTCGCTGACAATATAAGAGCTATGGGACATATTTTTGAGATGATTTGTGCACCCATATTTTTACAGTTGACTGTACTTACCATACAACATAGGTAAAATGTAGCATTTCCAATTTCAAGTGCATAATAAAGTAGAATCAAAGAGTACCGCGGTGTTGCCTGAAGTATTTTAATCTAACTTCCTAGTGAAGTTGATAAACTATTTATTGCTCGAACTTCGTAGACTGATCGCAGTTGCCGAACCCTAAAAATAACGGCAATATTGCCAGATACGATTGTTTACTTTGAAAATATTTCTAAGATACATTGTGTGGTAAGTATATTGTTATATTTTCTTTGGCACACGCGGCATTGGGTATAAAGTTTGTTATTTTCAATTAATCGTTGTGGCTGGAGTTTATTTCCGTTTATTCCTTATTTTCCTTTTTTTTATATATTACCGCTGTTTGGTCATATATTGTTTTAAAAAGGTGCTTGAAAAGTATACGTACGTAATGGGGTTGACATCTGTCAAATGTCAAAGGTTTGCATAGATGGCGCCATCATACTAGCTTTCCCCCGTCTCAAGTTTTTTATGAGATTTGGCTTAAAAGGCTGGCATTCAGGGCATAAAATACTTTGACTAGTCAATCCCATTTGAAAACCGCTTTAAGCTTTAACAAACTTCATTCATTGCTTTTTTATGAGAGTTAGCTATAGTCAAACGCTTTGAATGGAGCCATAGGTACCGATCACAATTAAAAACAGCTTCTGGTGATCAACAATATTTAAAAATAGGTCATTTCTGGATTGAGTTTTAAAACATACAGGCTGAACAGCCTGTATGCTCAAAAAACCGGTTCTAAAATTTATTTACTGCTGCATATTGTTGTTAATTTTCACAAAAGTATGCGACTATGCGTTTGTGTATCCTCTACAAAGACAATCCTTTTTTAAGTTAAATGCTTTAATTTAATTGTCTAGCCTATGTAAGTTGTTTAAAATCTTATTTTATTTATACTGTTAATAGTGATGTAACTGTCAAACACAATCTGCGTAGAGTCAGACCAAGAATAGTCTGCAGCGGATTTGATAGCCCACGCAGTGAAAGTGTTATTTTAAACGTCAAACTTCTATGAAAATATGACGTATAAATGACACTTGCACTGCGTGGGCTGTCAAATCCGCTGCAGACTTTTTTTGGTCCGACTCTAGCCGTTTATGAAATTCTATTTTTGTTCCGAACCAACATACCTACTTTCGTTGCATACACTGCATACACACATTTTGTTTGAAGTACTAAAACCTACGGGAGGTTTTTAACGTACGGTACGGATTTGTTCTGGTTGGATCTGAATTTGTTCTTAGTTTGTTGAAACTGTATTTTTTTATTTAAATCAAAGAAGAACAACTTAATACCTACATTATCATCGGACGCAATATACGATTCTATATACGATTATATATAGATACGACGCAATATTCTTGAATTAAAAATTAAAAATAATCTGAGTTACTTACCTACTTATTTAGAAAATTACGGTGATTTGAACTACTTTACTCTAAAATTTTACCGACGCAAAAGTTTATTGAGAAAGTACAGTATTTGAGAGAACACGATCTTATATTAGGTTCAGTTATCTATTCTTGTAGTTGCACTGTTGTTTGTACAAAAGAATTCTTACAATACAGCTCTAAGTCACGTAAAACTTATTGAAGAGCATCTTATAAGAACTCCAACTACTTGCTTTGTTAGGTTGAACGTGAAAGGTGGTCGCTATTGAATGTTTTTTAGAAGCCAGCACTAGATTTACATATGATTAAGTAGCTGGGAAATGCAGGAATAGCTGTGATTTCATCAATGATCATATCACGCAGGATGTCAAAATGGCCGCTCGATTTTATCAATGTTGTAGAAAAATCCCGTTGGATCAATTCCCTGAATCATTAAAATGAAAAATTTGCCAAATCAATGAACTCGCTATATTATTTCACTAGACCGGTTAGGTCTATTGATCAAATCCCTGAACCGCGTCAGCGAGTTCACAAAATGAGTTCGATAGGTAATTTGTTTTGCCGTTTCACTGCACATGCTTAGGAAAAGGAAAAATCACAATTCATGCATGGGCTTAAATGCTTCAGTGATTTTATCAAATTTCTGATCTGGTTCTGTGAAAAAACTCCTCAAATACACAAATATTGACAACAAATAATTGGAACACATAGACATATTATCAGCGTTAGAAGATACAAAAAAATCAGGACTATGAAATCTCGCCGCTTCACAGCTGGATCAAATGATTTAAAGCGATGGCGATCTCACGTATTCATGAGGGCCAACTTGGAGCTGCATGCATGATAAGGAGACCATCAAAACGTGCCGCCAATAAAACTTAGTGACAGCAACTATGTCTCTTAGATAACCTAGATTTACTGGGGAGATACTGAATAAAAATCTAACGACGTGGTTTAGACTAGAATCAAACCATTTTAATTACCTTGAATTGACTTTAAAAAGAGTAATTTTCCAAGATCGTATATCCTTGATTTTAGCAGGTGGATGAAAGGATTTAATAAATAATAACTCAAGGATCATTCCCGGCGGTGGTGGCCGAGTGGATATAATGTCCGACTTTCAATCAGGAGGTCGCGGGTTCAAATCCAGGCTCGTACCAATGAGCTTTTCGGAACTTATGTACGAAATATCATTCGATGTTTACTAGCTTTTCGGTGAAGGAAAACATCGTGAGGAAGCCTGCACATATCTGCGAAGAAATTAAAAAGGTGTATGTGAAGTTCCCGATCCGCATTGGGCTAGCGTGGGGACTATAGGCCAAGTCCTCTCACGCATGAGAGGAGGTAGGCTCCTAAAATGATTTCGGTACATTTTTTATAATAAAATTTCTCGGAAATCACAGACCGAAATGCCTAATCATGACTTTCAGTGCATCTCATGCCCAACAGTTGCGAGCGATATCATGTCATAGCAATAAAAAAAACCGCTCCTTTTATAATTAGCTACAAAATAACTGGGTGGCATCACATCATAGCTACAAAACAATCATTCATCCATTAGATCAGGCCATTAGCTATAAATAACATGACTTGGGCTTCACACGAATTTACCCTTATAAAAAGGTTCGACATCGAATCATGTAAGATTCCAAACATCTGACGTGTCTGATCTTGGTTGCGGTTTGCGGTTCTCTCGGGCCAGACCCTTTGAGTACGTGACTGAGTGAAGTGTCGGCGTGGCACAGGCTACACTGTAATCTTGCATTTAATTCTTATACTTGAAACACTGACTTAGTGCATGTGCCATTGACATACTTATCGTATCGGGCCATACCTACTTATATTAAGTTTGTGTTTAGTTCTTTCGGATCGCGTTCGACTAGTTTTTGATAGTGATAAGTGAATTCTAATTCGTATATTTTAATTAAAGCAGGCGTGATCCGACACGAACTTGGCCGGTTATTTATACCACATATTCACATGTCAAAAAAGATAGGCTACCGACAATCTTTTCAATGATTTTAACACGTCTAATAAAGGTCCGGTTTCGGCCGAAATTGAGTCAAAACCGACCAAAAATCCGGTATCGATCGGACACTAGATTTAACCCTGTTAATGCAACTTACAGAAAATCGAAGTTTGATAGCAAGATCACGAATAATACTCATGAAAGTATTTTATGTAAAAAACTATGTAAGCAGTGTACGCCTGTGCGGCATCCATTAGACCGCACGCGTGCTTCTGAAGTTATCTCAAATTCGTGATTGGCCCGGCCTCCCAAATAACCAACTCGTTCCTTATTCTTAAAGCTAAGTGCTGGATGGCTTGCATTACTTACTTAAAAAACCTATTCTTAAGGCTTTTTTGTTATGGTTAGGTACATTAAGTTACATTTTCGAAATATGCTTTAACCCTTAAACAGGCCTGACGCATTTTTTACTTTTGTTTACTGATCCGGATAGGTAAAAGCTTTTACTATCACTAATTCAATAAAAAAAACCCGGTGGTTTTTATATGCCCACTGCCCGTTACCAATAGTGCTACGAGGTCTTTATATGGCCACTGCAGCACTGCCTTGTTAGCCATACAGAGTAGTTTTAAGGGTAAGTCACGTGCACATCACATTTACACTTGCGACACAAAATGCTCTAACTGCGAGTACTTGCTTGGCTCGCGCGGATGTCGTGACTCGTAAGATTGACCGTTGAATAAATATTTAATTTAAAAACCAAAGGAAAATATATTACTTTTGTACTATGAGGGTTCATTCATACTAATAAATCTTAGCCTTAAATGTCACGCAAACTCCCTGCAGGGCAGTGTCTACTTAGATACTACTTGAACGTGCCCCAAACGGGCAGAGTGTTCATACGAACCACAAACTTTTAGAGCGAATATTTTATCAGAAAACAATAACTAAGTTAAATTATGACTTACTACACTTACATTATCTAATAATCTACCAAAAAAATACAACACAAAATACTTACAGTATTTTTTCACGGCGTAGCAAACTTTTATAGCGAGAGAAACGTACAAAAACTGCCATTTTTTGTCGATTTGAACTTGACAACTAAAATATCAAAGAAATTTGTTTTGACACCTCCCATTTTTTGCGTTCGGAAATCACAAACTTAATAGACTTTACGGCAATGACATTTTGCGGTCGTTGTATTTACTCTGCTCGTCAAAAAAATCATTTGTTATGTGGTACTTATAGATACACTACCTACCTGTTTAAGGGTTAAACCAAAGACATACTTCAACCAAATCAAAATGCGTGAACGAAATAGGTAGGTACATGTTTATAGTTATAAGCTGTAATGTGTGAATATCTGTCTGTAGGGCTAAGATTGTCGGTTTTTTATCATCTGTCATCATGGCTGTCACATTCTAACAAGTATGTAAGTGCGAAAGTGACGCTTAACATGACAAGTGTTAAAGTGCGACCATGATAACGCCGCTGCATGGTCATTAGTTAGAGTTAGACCAAGAAAAGTTTGCAGCGATTTTGATAGCCCACGCAGTGCAAGTGTCATTTATACGTCATAATTTCATAGAAGTTTGACGTTTAAAATAACACTTGCACTGCGTGGGCTATCAAAATCTCTGCAGGCTTTTCTTGGTCTAACTTTATTTACTATAAACTTCTAAACGTAATATAATTATTTACGATACAAGTGCGGAAAAGAGGTAATCCGAAACGAGTGGCGAAAAATTAAAACACGACCGAAAGGAGTGTTTTAAATCGACACGAGTTGCGAATTACCTATTCGCACGTGTATCGTACAACGTTTTACAGTACATATGGCCCTTTAAACTTTTGACATTCGCACGGAAAGTGCTCTTTCCCGCACTAGTGCGGGAAAGTAGGACCATATGTACTGTAAAAATCCTAAGTTGATACCTACTGTAAATAAAAAGTCACATACAGCAGTAACAGACCATCAGTCTCCGATTTCTAAGCGTCTATTCTTTACTAGAATTTTAACAAGGTAAGCCCTATAGAGCCCATGTTTAGGTGTTTGCCTATAATAATTATTGGCTACAAATATAATGACCACCAAAAAATACTTTGGTACCCTAAATAAAAAAATCATGCTTACCAAAAAAAAATACTGAACACCAAAAAAATAAGGCCTAAAAATACAAAAGTACCACCACTTTAATTACGACTGCACTTCAAATTGTATTCAAATACCAAATATATTGAATGATCACCAAAAATCATTAATGATCACCAAATCTTGAAGACCAAATTAATGCGATATTTTCACCTAAATAAACCACTATGATTACCAAAAAATGTATATATATTACCAAATAAAGTAAACTGATGCCAAAATTACTAGCCCCTCCCGCTCAACCCCCCGTAGCCCGCACCGCATACCTACCTAACCTAATCTACTTTCTCTAGTATCATTTCGTTATGCTACTAGAAAAGTAAGTTAAACTGCTATCAGTTAAGTGGGTTAGGTTAGGTTAGCACTGCGACCCTTACAGAAACGAAATGGTACTAGAAAAGTAGGTTAGGTTAAGTTTCACCTGCTACCCATACAGATACGAAACGCTACTAGAAAAGTGGGTTAGGTTAGGTTTGAACTGCGACCCTTACAGAAAAGAAATGCTACTAGAAAAGTGGGTTAGGTTAGGTTTGAACTGCGACCCATACAGAAACGAAATGCTACTAGAAAAGTGGGTTAGGTTAGGTTTGAACTGCGACCCTTACAGAAACAAAATGCTACTCGAAAAGTGGGTTAGGTTAGGTTAGAACTGCGACTGTTACAGAAATAAAATGCTACTAGAAAAAGGTGACGAAGTGGATTAATTAATTTAATAGGATAACGATATATTAAATGTTTGCACATTTTTAATTAAAATGTGGTTACAATTTTTGTGATCATTTACTATTTTTGCGTTTACAATGATTATTTTGGAGCCATTTGCTTTAATAGGATAGCAAGATTTAAAAATTTGGTTATCATTTTACATTAAAATGGAGTTCTAATTTTGGTGGTCATTTACTATTTTTGGGTTTACAATGATTATTTTGGTGTCATTTTCTTTAATAGGATAGCAAGATGTAAAAATTGGGTTATCATTTCACATTAAAACGGGGTTTTAAATTTGGTAATCATTGACTATTTTTGGGTTAATAATGATTAGTTTGGTGTCATTTCCTTTAAAAGGATAGTAAAATGTAATAAAATTGGTAATCATTTCACATTAAAATGGTGTTATAATTTTGGTGATCATTCATGATTTTAGGGTGGTAAAATAGATTTTTTTGGTATTAAATTTTACTAAATCTGGTGATCAGTTAAATAGCAGCCATAATTATTGTGTACAAACGCAAAACTGCGAACAATATAATAGAGCAACGACACCCGTTTTCCTAAGAGCGGTTTCGCACTACGTCCGATCCGAATCCGATCCGAACCCGTGAAAATATGGTCCGTAGTAGCCGTAGAATTATTTATATGGTAAGTTACGCACCGCATACGTTGAATGACGGAAAGAAATCGGATGACGGAGATCGGATCTAGTGCGTAACTTACCATAGAAATAGTTCTACGGCTACTACGGACCATATTTCACGGGTTCGGATCGGATTCGGATCGGACGTAGTGCGAAACCGCTCTAAATAGTTTGCCGGCGCATCTGTTCCCAACCATTAGAGGCACAATAACCGTATATCATGACATTATTAACAAGACCGATAATAGTCACATTGTTATGTTAATTTGCTATTGGGTAGATATTTTGATTCCAGAATAAAGAGTCCTGCGGCATCAAGAAATAAGTAATACAAGAGTGAACTAGTATGAAGGACTCAGTTAAAAATCTATATATGGCCATGGGTCATTCGTGCTTCAAGCTCCCGGCTTAACAAGAAGGTTGATAAAATAAGAGAAGAGTGTGTTATTGAAAGAAATACGTATCTTTTTGATTGTTTATGGAATTGTGAGGAATGCAGCCATTAAGAAAACTTTAAAATCTGTCAATTCTTGTTCTTTTTTTAAAAGAATATGCGGTAATTTCCAAGCTTGTATGTCTATAATTGCTTTTCCTAGATTCTTTTCAGGGTGCCTTGCCAACGTGCCAATCGTTTACGCTGCTCCGTAGCGAACGAAACACACCTGTCTCTGCCACACTAAACGATTCAGAGTGATATGAAATAACTACGCT
The DNA here is from genome assembly GCF_910591565.1 of Cydia splendana. NCBI lineage: Eukaryota > Metazoa > Arthropoda > Insecta > Lepidoptera > Tortricidae > Cydia > Cydia splendana. Next base: position 6,031,838 of record NC_085968.1, read on the forward strand.
ACGCTACGGAGCGTAAACGATTGGCACCCAGGGCTTATGCTCTGGTTTCCTAGGATAGCGGTGCCGTCATATAGCGGCCGTCTCCATACAAATACTTCGACATTCATATTTAGCCGTATTATTTAGTATGAAGACGGACGCTATATGACGGTACCGCTATCCTAGGAAAACCGATCTTTAGATCCAATAAATACTAAACTGGCTGCTACTACACAATTTGCTACAAATCATTAGCAAAATGTCAAAATAAGTAGGTACTTGTATTTTACATTTTACTCGAAATAAACCTTAGAACTTCTAATAAGTATTTCTTATCACGTTCAAAGCTTTTGGAAGTACTTAAGGTTAACGGCTCATTATGAATATACGATGTAGGCTAGTCAGGTACTTACATAAATAAATCTTGTAATGCGTATTCGAAGAATTTCTTAATAATGTTTGAGATATTGAGGGGTTACCAAGATATAATTAATTAGATATAATTTCACTTTAGTATTTTATATAAAAAAAACTCGTAGGCTGGGCTTACTAAATTTAGTAGGTACCTACAGTAGGGGTCTACGTTGAAACAATTTGAAAATTATAGTATTAGCTAAAAATTTTAATAACAAAACTTCCGTGAGACACAGACATATTAAATATATTAAAAACGGGTCACTCGCGTATTTTAAGTCGAAAAAACGCTCGACATGTTTCACTCCGTACCGAGGAGTGCCATCAGAAGCTTGCGTTTACAGTGACGGACCGGCGCAGTCACGGAGTGAAACATGTCGAGCGTTTTTCGAATTAAAATACGTGAGTGACCCGTTTTTAATATATTTAATATATTAGCTAAAAACTTACAGATTTTAAGTGCGTTCATTTTCTTTATGATTTTCGGGCGAATATGTGTTGTTTGATTGCACAAGTATATCCTAAACAGGAAAGGACAACTGACAAAAACATTTTTTTCAGTTAAAGCATCACTTCGCTACTTTCTTCTATTTATAAGTCTTGAAGTAATAGTCGTAAACTTAAATTTTTACAACCAAACTTTTACATGATTTTACTGGTTTGGGGTAAAACATAGTCTCATACTATGTCCTTTATTAAATAAATAATACAATACAAACCTTCCTCAAGAATCAGTCTATTCATAGGTGAAAACAGACAGACGCGGCGGGGGACTTTGTTTTATAAGGTGTAGAGATTTAAAATTATGCATTAGGAGGAATAGCTTCTACTAATATTGCAACGTTACAGGTTGAAGATACAGAAATCGATGGGGAATAGCTTCTACTAATATTGCAACATTACAGGTTGAAGATACAGAAATCGATTAAAAAATCTCACTTGTCGAGTTTACTTAGTTTCTATACACCTTAGTAGCCCTGCCTAAAATCTCAGCGACTCTCTCCGAGATACCTAATAAATATTCCGAAATCTATTTGCCTTATCCACTCATTTGCATTTCATTTGACTCGTCCAATTTTTTATTAAATTTCGATCAAAAGATGGAAGGTGCCAGACGTTATGCAAATTGGATAAATACAATATTTATTTGATTTGGATATACTCATTTTGGTCTTATTAATGTTGTCTGTAATAAATGGTCTGTAATAGACATATTTCAAAATAATCATCGGAATACTTTGTTAAACATTACTAATATTCGGATTAAGCGAAAACTGATTTCCATCAATTTTCCCATCTTACTTTAATGCTAAGTTATGGTCACTTGAGTAACTTATATAGCTCCGATTCAGTTTAGGTCCTAAACAGAATCGCAATTTTAAGGACATCATGGTAAGGCCCCAGAACTGTTTTCCTACCTAAATTTTGACAGTTCCGAACAACTGACAGGCCGATACGTGCCGATACCGTCCGGCGGACTGTTAATCAGTGGGCCCCTTAAGCTGAGTTAGGATACGAATGAGGTCACAATTAATGTGGCCTGATCGTTAAACTTTGTACGACGTAGGGCTGCCACCACTGAATTACCTAGGTACTAGGTACTCGGCGGAGAGTAATTGCTGTCTGAATAAACATGAGCAAAATTCCGAAATTCTTGTAAAAAAATCGAATTCATAATAGGTTAAACTAAAACATTACTGAAATTCGTATATGTATTTTAAAATAACAATATTATACTTGGTCAAGCAAATCTTGTCAGTAGAAAAAGGCGCGAAATTCAAATTTTCTATGAGAAGCTATGCCTTCGCGCCTACATTTTTCAAATTTGCCGCCTTTTTCTACTGACAAGATCTGCTTGACCAAGTATATATGCTATAGAAAGAAAACGATGGTTAACGTTACTTATATCTATTTTAATCAATTTCATTTTCGCGTTGTCCTGTTTCATGAATGTAAATTAAGAGAAGAAGAGATTATTATAAATCATTCTATTCTTATAAAAATAATGTTTCTAATCTTGTACCCCGGAACTGCCAGGGTTTCTTCAAGGGACCACAGCATGTTCTCCAAAGAAGAAGTGCGAAGTGCTATACTTGAAAAAGATTAAAACGGCATTTTTTCAAATATTTCATAATGTTAATACTCATTATTTTCGGTAAACACGGCTCCTTAAAATATTACTCCGCATTACATCCTCGTCCATAATTTACCATGCCTACTTAAGAGTCCCCAGCAAGCTCGGTGCTCCATACAAACGTAGATTCGCTCTCATTATAAAACGAGTAGCTAAATTACACTGAAACTTTGTACTTACAATAGGATAAGGTATATCTAGTTTTGTATTAGTTTATGTAGCTTCAGATACCATAGTTAAAAAAATACAGCGAATTTAAGATTTTCGTACTAAACTTGTTTTTGCTCTATTTCGTTTGTTTTATAAACTGGAGCTATATAAACTAATTACAGAACTAGATATACCTCATGTCATTCAATCCGGAGGTCGCGGGTTCAAACCCCGGCTCGTATCAATGAGTTTTTCGGAACTTATGTACGAAATATCATTTGATATTTATCAGTTGCTTTTCGGTGAGGGAAAACATCGTGAGGAAACCGAACTAATCCCAATAAGGCCTAGTTTCCCCTCTGGATTGGAAGGTCAGATGGCAGTCGCTTTCGTAAAAACCAGTGCCTACGTCAAATCATGTCATGGGATTAGTTGTCAAGCGGATCCCAGGCTCCCATGAGCCGTAGCAAAATGCCGGGATAACGCAAGGAAGAAGAAGATATACCTCATGTCATTGTATGTGCAAAGTTTCATTACAATCGAACATGTAGTTTTAAAATGAGAACGAAACTTCGTTTGTATCGGAAGGTGAAATTTGGCCGAGCTTGCTGCGGACTCTTTAAAAAAGATTCTTTTTTTCAGACACGTTAATATATCGCCGAGCGTCCCGGAAGTTCCTTAGCGGCGTTTATTGCTCGAGAAATTTATCGCATGAAATAGATGGGCGGTGTTCTATGCGTAAACGGTGTTCATTCTGTGAGGCGAAAATTCGTTTAATCGCCATTGCTATATATGGGGACACAGTGTCGCGGTGGATGGGTAATGTTCGAACTCATAATCTTTATAACGGACGAGATACCTATACATACTGTCAATGTAGGTACCTAATTAACTAAATCTGAACTGATATGCTGACGTGCCTGGACCGAGGCGTCCGACATGTCATTTTATATGACGGCTAGTCGGTGATCACGTGGTGCTTTCCATAGAAAACGAAGCGCCGGAAGCTCCAACCCGGCCCCGGCCCGGTCTAACGTGAGTCATCCTTAATGCGCCCTCACGTATTTTGAGAAGCGCTATATACTGATACTAGCTTTTGCCCGCGGCTTCGCACGCACAGGAGAGTTTTTTTAATTTTGTTTTTTTTTTTTTTTTACGGACTGAACAGTGACTGACCTTAGTCTCACCTGCTGGAAAGTGATGACAAGGCCGAAGGTGTAGCTCACTATTTCAGTAAAAGCTTATTAACAGTATTCACTCTTGACTTGAAGACACCAGTACGGTTACCATCAGTTTGTCACTGACATAAACGCCGTCGAGAACGTAATTTACTTTCTATACATCTCGCTCGCACTCGCATATTAGTGCAAACGGGATATATAGAAAGTAAATTACGTTCTCGACGGCGTTTATGTCAGTGACAAACTGATGGTAACCGTACTGAATTGTAATTATGTATATCGATTAATCGAGCTCGACTTATTTAATATAATCTAATGTACGTTTTTTACCTAACACCTTTTAATTTATATTTTTTATTTATGTAGTTGTCTAGTTGTAGCCTTTTGTACCTATAGCACCTCCTTATACACTACATTAGTGGTTCTCCCTTGGATTGCTAGAGGACGATAAACATTGGGACTCAACTTTAGAGGAAGCTGCGTTGTGCGATTCTCCCTTCAAGCTGCGTGAACTTTTCATAATAATGTTAGTTTTTTGTCAACTTACTGACCCGTTAAGTCTCTGGGAAAAATATAAGGACAGTTTTTCGGACGACATTAAACGGCAACTTGAGAGAGAATTGCAAAATGGTGCGGAGTTTTACATGGATGAAGTGTATCAGTGTGTGTGATTTGCTGATACCTAGCGGAGGTGTCACGGTTTACCTCGGGGTGGGTTTGCTGATACCTAGCGGAGGTGTCACGGTTTACCTCGGGGTGGGCTTGCTGATGCTGATACCTAGCTACTGCTTCTCTGTGTACATCAGGGTTCATTTTTTGGTAATTGCTTACGGCAGCTTGGTGATCTGATGATTTGTTTTGCATATATTTATTTGCGGCAGCTTTTAGTTGTTTGTTCCGTGTAGTATTCGTGAACCTGGCACGGCGTTTTTAGTAACTGTTTTGGTAGCGGTAAGAGATAATGATGAGTCTGATTCTAAATGGGGTGGTAATCTCCTCATTCCTTCTCGTGGTAATCTTCTTGGCAACCACAGAGAGGAGTGAAGAAGGGGGCTCTGATATTGTGGGTCTTACGAGTAATTCACTGCGAATATATACGTCAAAATGACCGCTAGACAAATCACTTGAAAATCTTAGTCGGCCCACCCCGGATTACCCACAGTACCAACTCTCATATATAGCTCATTGTTGCGGTAAACTTCGAAAACCCACGGAAACAGTTGTCCTGCCGCTACCAACTCGCAGAGACTACCGTAAGTAAACGGGCGCGACATTTCAAGGCAGTATTCAACGGAGCTGGAGTAATTATCACCGTTACTGTTAATGAGACATAATAACAAACTCCTCCCAGTTGGCCACCACGTGACTAACGATTTGCTCGCGCACCTCCCTGGCCATCACCTGCGTATCATACAGAAGATAGGAGATGGCGCGAAACAGCCGGCCTAGCCAAGGTTACAATCGCTATCGCTTCGACAACGAAAAGCATTATGTCTCTCTATCACTCTTCCATATTAGCGCGACAGTGACAGTTGCGTTTCGATCGCTACGGAGAGTAAGCGATTGGCCTCTTGGCTACGCGGCCTGACAGGCTCCATCTCCAATTATAGGTACTACGGTGTGAGCCAACATGGTCCCATCAATATCCAACAATTCAACAGCCATTGCAGGTATTAGTGAAATTTTCCCTGAGCTAATAGCTAAAAAAATTTACTTTAAGGCATTGCATTCTCAAAAGTCTGGATCACGTGTGGCTGTAAATCAGCGTGTATGTTACAACCGTCTATGCTATCTTCGTAATTAGCATTCCCCACCAGGGGCCATAGTTCACGTCGGCTACGTTATATTTTAATTTTGATCCCATTTTTGTAATTAGCGTCCCACAAAACCATGGAAATGATACCCATATTGATATTTTGAAATTTCAACCCCATTGCACCCCCACCAGGGGGATGATTGTTCACTTCGGCTACGTTAATTTTAATTTTGATGCCATTTTTGTTATTAGCGTCTCAAAATACTATGAAAACGATACCCATATTGATATTTTGAGATATCAACCCTATTGGGGACTTTTCCCCCTCTTAGGGGTTAAATTTTCAAAAAACCTGAAACACGTGTTTACTCATTCATCTTTAGGAATACTCCTGTGAAATTTGGAATAAAATAGTCTAACTAATCTTGTTTCCCCATACAAACTTTGGACCCCCATTTCACTCCTTTAGGGGATGAATTTTGAAAAATCCTTTCTTAGTGGACCCCTAGACCTTATAAGGAATCTAGTTGCCAAATTTGGACTTTCTAGTCCCAGCGGTTTGGGCTGTGCGTTGATTTAAGTCAGTCAGTCAGTCAGGTCTTTCACGTTTATATATTTAGATTTAACTCGGATTGATATTGGTAGCTATACTTTTCTCAAAATTTCTTACTGTTGCTATGCCTCAACGATAGTTACACATCTTGTTCATTGATGTGATCGCAATGTGCAGAGGGTGACCTAATGTAAATGTCAAATCAACCCAATGAACCCAAAAAAAAATGTTTATAAAGTCGAATATCTTTACAAAATTAATTATTATTGGTTTAACGTTGATGGGCGTGTGTAATGAACAAACTTATACTATAGATATACTAACTTTGCACAAACTTGCCAGTAATAATGCATACATATCCCATATAAACTACATACTTAATGAAGCACTTGGCATGAAAACTTAGCGTGGTTCGACTTTGTTTATTTAAAATAGCCTCCTAAGGCCCAAGGTCCTACCTATAGTACCTCTTGAGTTCGATGAAATTGATATCCTATTCAATTGGAACAGAGTCGCTTTTGCTTTGTTTCGTTGAATTTTTCAACAACTCAAAATCAACTCTATTTCCTAATTAATAGGTTAAAATTTCAGTGGCAAATTTTGGATTTTTCATTTGTATGGCTGAGCCTTAGGAGGCTATTTAAAAAACATTCTAGGACTGGGATTGCTGTGTGTAACATTCGTTAATTAGAATTAGAATAGGCCCCTGAATTTGTGATGGCACTTAGAATTTCTTCCGCTTGGCGTTCGGTTGTGTAAAATTCTTACACGGATCCTATTATATACTCAATTAGGCCTCATTTTAGGTTTCATTAAACACAGGGGATTCGGTACTGGTAATTTATGTTCTGGTTTCACCTGTAAGAAGAAAATTCCAGTAAACGTTGTTTGTTACATAAAAATGTATTTATCATAGGAAGGATCTTAAAAATCAAGTTGCAAATATTACCTCTCCATAGATAAGACAAAATACTTCATAGACATAGACAAAAGGAAAAAAAGCACGTTTAAAAAATAAATAAACATTTTTCTTATGTAATATGCGCTACCTATTGATATATTATAAAATCTTTACAACATTAAAAAAAGTAGGAAGGTATAAAATGCAACGGAGCACATGAAACATGTATGTACACAATCCGCTTTATTTGAGCTCAAGCACCATACAATTGGCGTGATTACATTTGCTTAATCTGGACGACACAACGCTCACACTCACAGGAAGACTATTAATCTGCTTAGCATGTTGTTTGAGGAAGGTTATAGCCTATAGTACCAGTACATTTAATCTTTCACAGTATGAAATAATTATGAAGGCTTGTTAACTATCACTACATCAAAAACAAAGTCCCCCGCCGCGTCTGTCTGTTTGTGTGTTTGTTCGCGATAAACTCAAAAACTACTGAACGGAATTTCATGCAGTTTTCACCTATCAATAGAGTGATTCTTGAGGAAGGTTTAGGTGTATTTGTTAACCCGTGCGGAGCCGGAGAGGGTCGCTAGTTGGTATATACTAATAACATAGGTATCTATTGAAATTTATTCCGAAACGTTTCTTATTGATGCGGACATACCTATTAATATACAGCTACTACGACGGTCAATAGTCATAATATTATAACTCATATCAAAGAGAATAGATAGGTAGTACAGAGGGGTCCTGTCATAGTAAATTTTGTAGTCACAGTAAATTTACTGCCATCTATCGACACACGACTAAAACTCAAAATGAAAACGTATAAAATTATCAAATAAATGTATATATATGGATAAATGATTTTATTATTTTTATATCATTTTGACCCATGTTCATTCACTAATATCTATGTTTTAAAATTGTTAAATATGAAACGGTGTCGTCACGCCATCTAGCCGAGCATAGGCTAAAGGTGTGTGCGCCATCTATCCGAGAATGACTTTTTCTTGATTTCCGAGGCACGTTTTTTCCTTAGACTTTATTCATCTTATACGAAGTTACATATGTCTTTGCACATATTATCTGTTCTTCAAAATTCTACGTTTTTTATTGATGCGTCCTGCGAGCTGCGGCCATACCTACCTATTACGGGACAGCTACTACGGTCAATAGGCATAATATAACACATACTCGTACTGCCCTATTCGAACTTTAAGATACGTCAATTAATAGATCTAGAAACGATGTGGATTACTTGTGTCAGTGTCTAAAGTGACGTTTTTGTTTGATAAAACGTCACATTTGACATTGACATATCTAATCCATATCGTTTCTAGATCTATTAATCTTAAAGTTCGAATCGTGCCGGTATTATGTGTCGTCTCAATTAGGACAACGGTTATAGGCGCGATGCACTGATAATCCATTAATCACGTATGAATTGAATTGATGTCTGATGAAAGGCAGACGACATCAGTTCAAAAATTTATTAGGTAAATCAGTAGGTCGGTACATTTTATATGGGTTTGGAACATGTTGTACTTATATTAATAGATATGTTGTTCGATTTGCAGCAACTTTTAGCAAACCCAACCTCAAATATTTACATACTTCGACTTTCAAATGTAGCTCGAAATGCGGCACACTAACATTCGCAAATATCAAGAAAACGTTAAAGTTATTTCGCAATTTCTTCCACGTATTTTTGTTAGGAAAGCTGCAACGTTTTGATACTTTCGATAAGTTTCGAACTTCGCCATTTGGGAGACGGCCGGACGGTCTGCTTTGCATAGCCATTTCAACTTTGCCCTCCTTCACAAAAGGTCACATTGTAACATGAAAAGCATGGCAGTTGAGACTATCATCTAATGAAGATCACATCTTGTGTATTTAAGGATTATTTTACGCTTTTCAACTATGTAACATACTATGAAAGGGTTTGAATTTGATGTGAAGAAAATATTAGATGTAGGGTAGGATAAGATCAAATGGAATGAAATAGGAATATGTTTTACAACCTGCTTGGGAGCTGTTGATGTTTTGACCTCTCTTTGTGAGATATTGTTTGTAATAAGAGGCTTTGATCATCAGATGTTTGTATTGAAGCTTCTGACACATTCCTACTGTATTTATGCATGTTTTTGTGTTTTTGTGGGCTAGTAATAGCTATCGTGAGATAGTAATAGAAGCGTGTTCGAATAAAACCTTGGCCGCTCCGATATAGTTTATAGCGACTCTTTCATTCTTTTCTGCGTGAAAACATTGTTGGTAAACGATTTTCACGAACAATGAAACCTAACAGAATTCAAAAATAGTGTAGGTATTCCAACAGCCGTATTCGTACAATGAGATACGTCAAATACTAGATATTGAAACGATATGGATTGGATATGTCAGTGTCAAAACAAGTGTCAAAAGTGACGTTTTTGTTTGAAGAAACATCAATTTTGACACTTGTTTGACACTGACATATCCAATTTATATCGTTTCAATATCTAGTATTTGACGTATCTCATTGTTCGAATACGGCTGTAAGTGTAGCTGAATACATTTTCATATTTATATATTACATTATTCATCGTTACTTTGCTTTCTGAAGTATGTTTAGTATACATACCTATCTAAGCGCAAAGTATACTGTACACAGATTAAATTAAAAATAGGTAAGTAAATATGATACAAATTATTTCTCCCGTAATACTATCTATTATCTTATGCCTAGTTCTATTATCTAACATCTAGATAATGCCATGTCTACACTACTAATTGAAATCAATTTGCTGCTGCGCCGTGGAATCGTATTTGCTTAGCGTAAAGTAAATCTGGTTTAGCTGCTAACTACTGTGACATCCAATATGTAGACACAGCTCATACCCCGATGTATTAAGGTTAGACCAAGAAAAGTCTGCGGCGATTTTGATAGCCCACGCAGTGCAAGTGTTATTTATATTTACATCATAAATGTTTGACATTTAAAATAACACTTGCACTACGTGGACTATCAAAATCGCAGCAGACTTTTCTTGGTCGAACTCTATTAATCCCTTGTCGAGTCGAGTCGAGTTTTTTGATTAAGTTCTTACCAATTAATTCAACTATGATTGTCGGTACAATTTCATTGTAAAGTTCACACAAAAAGGCTTAAAAATTTCAATTACATTTTTAAATAGAAATACATATTCTTCAAATTGATATACATTATTATGAAAGAAGCGACCAATTTTAGATATAAAATGTTACAATCTCGCAAGCTTTGGGTAAGTACCTACTTAAAATACAATCCAATTACAAGTTTCCGGCTTAGCTCGTTAGATTCGTTAAGAAATTGGCAAAAACTTTGTATGACGTCTATCCGATAAGTCCAAACCTCAATCCTGCTAGGAACTGTACCTACCTAAGTACAGAATAGAGAATAGTAATAACTACTAGCAGAATTCTGTTTAACAAAGCGAATAACACTAAGCATGTCCGATCATGGCGCCGATGACGCGTCCTCTTTTTCGGTCACTAGAATGTGCTTTTAATGACTGCTTGGAGCAGTTAGACGATAGCATATTATCTAACTGTATTAAATCTACCTTAATTATGCAATATAACACATGTTTTCGACTTTGGTAACAAGACATAATAATTTATCAAATAAACTAGACCTGATTTTTTATTCTCGGGTACAAGGTAGGTTTAGAGGCGATATGAAAACAATTCTATACACGCGATACAGCCACAAAACTTCGAAGAGTGAGTGAACATTGCCAGATCTAAAAATAGTGACCCTCATCAGCATAGTAGGGAAACAAGAAACTAATGAGAGTTTGTTGGCCTCTGACCTAAGTTTGTTCCAGTATTATAAACCTATGAATAGGTATCTAATTAAGACACATAAGGCTTACCAAATTTAGCAATTTCCTTTTGAGTTTAGTAGCTTTGTTTAAGTAACTGTGGTTTATTATAACTAAGTGATTGGCGTTTTTGTTGCATTTCGGGGTGAATGACCTCAAATATGTTATATTTAATTTCAAATATTTTATAAATATATTACCTACCGATAATTAAATAGGTAGCATTTTTTTCGAGCTGTTTATCGTAGCTAAAAGGTATCGTTAAGGTATCGAAGCTTAAAGGCGTATGCAACTGTGCATGCATATTACTAAGTAAGTATTTCAACCTGATATACGGCCGTGTTGCATCCGAAACGCATGTTACTGTTTATAGCGCTAAGTTTGACATTATTTTATAGGCCTTCTTATAAAAAATATTGAAGAATAACACCGTTGTTACTTATTGCAGCCATAATTAAATGGTTTAGAATTTCGAAATCACCCATTTTTGGAAAATTACAAAACCAATGATAGTTTTGTTAGAATGGATAGAATATATAATTCTGTAGAATTTAAACTTTTACATAAACCTTTTAAATTTGGCAGGTAGTCAACAGGATGCGAAAATGTTTGTAGAAGCAATTTTAATCACGAGGTAATTAAAATCTTTGTTCTAACGGTATCTCGTTAATCTCCTAAAGCTCCGTATATTTAAATCCTCAAAACCTTATGAACTGACACTCCACCTTATTCAAACAAGAATAAGGTTTATTTTAGAAAAACGTTAAGGGTTATCAAGTAAATCAACTTAACGGTTAATTCTAGCGTGTGTTTGAAGCTTCGGATACCCGTTAATTGACGGTAATTTATTTATACAGGATAGATTTTCCAGGTAATCGTTCAACGCTGAGGAAAATCTTGTGGTTATATGAGAAAACCTTATATCACTAGCAAAGACATATGTAACTCCGTATAAGATGAATAAAGTCTAAGAAAAAAACGTGCCTCGGAAATCAAGAAAAAGTCATTCTCGGATAGATGGCGCACACACCTTTGGCCTATGGTCGGCTAGATGGCGTTGACGACACTGTTTCATATTTAACAATTTTAACACATAGGTATCAGTGAATGAACATGGGTCAAAATGATATAAAAATAATAAAACCATTTATCCATATATATACCTTTTTTCGATAGTTTTATACGTTTTCATTTTGAGTTGTAGTCGTGTGTCGATAGATGGCAGTAAATTTACTGTGACTACATAATTTACTATGACAGGACCCCTCTATACTATCTATTCTCTTTGATCACTAGACATAAATTATCAATTCTCATCTACTTTACCGCTGTTGAAGTCATAATCTGAATGTCACATTTAACGTGACATTGGGATGACAACGGCAGCTGCATTACTGTTGCGACATTACTGCAGCGGCGTTAATGACGCCGCTATATCAATCAATTTCCTTGATAAAACGAATGACGTTCGCCGCACAAATATCGTAAGAATAAAGGATGACTCACGTTAGCCCGGGCCATGTCCGGGCCGGAATTTCCGGCGCTTACTTTTCTATGACATGACGGGCGATCACGTGATGCTTTCCATAGAAAACGATGCACCGGAAGCTCCCGCCCGGACACGGCCCGGTCTATCGTGAGTTCATCCTTAATGCAACTGCAGTTGACACCCGACTGTCACCGTGTGCCTCATAAACACACCATGTAGCGCCGTTTTTAGCGTTCCGTACCCAAAAGGTAAAACGGGACCCTATTACTAAGACTTCGCTGTCCGTCCGTCTGTCACCAGGCTGTATCTCACGAACCGTGATAGCTAGACAGTTGAAATTTTCACAGATGATGTATTTATGTTGCCGCTATAACAACAAATACTAAAAACAGAATAAAATAAAGATTTAAATGGGGCTCTTATACAACAAACGTGATTTTTGACCAAAGTTAAGCAACGTCGGGCGTGGTCAGTACTTGGATGGGTGACCGTTTTTTTTTCTTTTTTTTTTTCATTATGGTACGGAACCCTTCGTGCGCGAGTCCGACTCGCACTTGCCCGGTTTTTATTTTTTCTAGACTTGACACCTCTTCTACAATCAATAACCAACTAAATATTCATATGAGTAATTCAATTAATTAATTCCAATAATACATACTTAAGCCAATATATGTACGTACATACCAGCCAAAGTTATTAAGTCAATTAGTACAACCACGGCACAGGGTGCTATCTACCCCATCGCATTAGCCAAGCCCTTGAGCCGCTAACCGCGACACAACTAACAACTACATGTTCACTATTAGTTTAGTAGTTTACCAAATTCCCTAACTAATTTTCATATTTCGAAGTAAGTACCTAGTTTAACAAGCTTCTGTTGAAAGTTAAGGTTTTGACAATTGATAAGACGTATAAATGGTAAATCTCACACACATGCTATGTACTAAAGTACATAGGTATAACTATTTTGTATGGATATTAGAAATTCTAAATCAAAAATAGGGCTGACAGTTTTACTTTTTTTTATATTCATTAATCATTATAGATGTGTAAAGCTGATGTAGATGTCGCTGTACAGCTTCATACATAATGCGGTAGTTCACTGGGTAGTTCTGGTTGTCGAAAGTTTACGTTTGTCACTGTTACATTAGAATACCTGAAATACTTCTCCAAATATAGATATCTCTATATAATAGTTCGCGTTCTAAAGTATCCATTTTAATTTAACTGTTACACATATATAGAGCCACATCTCTTTTTGTTAAGCTGTTAGATAATGTTATACTTTTGACGCATCGTTTGATACGCTACTTTTAATGCTGGCTGTGTTGTTAAAAATTCATATAACAGTTAACTGAAACATCTGGCGCTAGCAGTGCTCTACTTCAAGTCTGCGGTCAGGAACTAAGTAGGAGTGAAGCATCAAGATATCCTATTCATACAGGATTTAATGAACCCTACGTACCTTTCAACACTGTTCGGACGTAGATATGGGCCAATTAGGTGGGAACAGAAGCCGTTCGAATTCTGTAAATGTAATAGATGAGATAATTCAATCTATAGGTTTATCGTTTAAAGGAGGTGGTTGATAAAAAGTTATTGGGGTTCTCTCCCGGCGCATACTTAGTGTGTAGCAGACATCGCGCTCGCTATACAGCGAGGCAACGCCAGCAAAGTTACTGGCGTTTGGCACATTTATGCCGAATACCTTTTGGGCCTAGTTTATAGTTATGTTAATTGTAAGTACATATCAATATTATTGTTAAAGACCTGTCCTTTTGAGATTGGTGTTAATTTATTTTTAGATTTAGTTTTTAAGTTTGATAGTTTAGTTAATGTTATTCATAATACTTGTAAGTATATTATGTATGGTACTTAAATAAATACATTAATGAAACAATCTCATACATTTACTTCCCCTACTTTGTCGTGTCTATATAATCGTGTGGTTACCGTGGGCGACCACGATAAAGTGTTATTAGAACGCCCAATAGCTCACAACAACAATTCCACAGAACAAGAATTTAGTAGCTGTCCGACGAGAGTTAACAATGCTGGTGCAGTAGCTACATGTAGGTAAGCTAGCTGGCTAACCGTTTTCTAGACTTATTCGTATTTACTGTAGTTACTAACTTACCATAAACATGCGGTCCCCTTTTACTCTAGAAAGCGCATTGCAATTTAAAAAGTATGATCCTGAATTCGTTTTAGTCATCTTGTTTGCTATTTTCTGCCTCACAAACGCTATAAAGTGCATTCATTACGTGAAATCCAGAGGTCAAAAGGACAAAATGTATAGTTGAATAGAACATACATACCTACCGGTTAGAGTAGGACCAAGCTAACTCATCACAGAATTTCCAATAACAGAGTGTCAATGACAATGCAGAAAATATGATTCTATTATGGCACTGCCACAATTTGTCACATAAAAATCGGTACAGAGTTAGCATAGCTCGATGGATGATGGTACGGCACATGTAGGTAATTGGATTTGTTTCTCAAAAATAAAGGTAAAATCAAATCCCTGTATATCAAACACTCTTCGCGCTCGAAATTGTGTTCTTTAAACATGATCAATTTCTCATCAACCGCCATTTACATCAATTGCTTTATTTATCATCCTCATCACTGAGACGTATCGAACTTTGGGGATTTCACCCGAAAACACTTCAAAGCATTCGCTCCAATGTTTTCAAACCCCAAGTATATAACGTTTCTTCTTTCTCCCGTTTCTGGTATATTATCCCTAATAGCATTTTCTTGTAGGGATTTTGTTGGGCCTTTGTTTACGTATTAGTTGGGCAACCGTTATATTTGGCCGTACGATTTGCTGGAGGGCCCTCGACAAAGGCCCTCCCGAAGATTCCCAACAGAGGGCCATAAGAGTAATTTTTTCGTTGGGCCTATTTAAATAAATCATACAATTATTCAACGGTGGTGGTTTTGGTTGGGCCGTGGTTGGGCCTATACACATTTGTTTGATGGTTGGTTAATTGTTACATTTGGCCGTACGATTTGCTGGAGGGCCCTCGACAAAGGCCCTCCCGAAAATTCCCAATAGAGGGCCATTAGAGTAATTTTTTCGTTGGGCCTATTTAAATAAATCATACAATTATTCAACGGTGGTGGTTTTGGTTGGGCCGTGGTTGGGCCTATACACATTTGTTTGATGGTTGGTTAATTGTTACATTTGGCCGTATGGCTTGCTGTAGGGCCAACTGCAAAAAAATAAAAAAGGGCAATTTTTTCGTTGTGCTTCTGTTTGCAAATTCAACAATTACCCAACGGCAAGTCAGGTAGGTCGGTAGGTAGTCGTGCACCAGGTTGAAGGCCCAACACAGCTTGTCCCACAAAGGGCCAACATTGTAACTTTAACGTTGGGCCTTGTGTAGGATTCTTACAATACTACCGTAGGTAAATAGTTGTGTAATTTATAGTGTGCCTACAGTCTAATTATGTAATGGGCTTTTGTTTACGAGTCCTACAGTTACCCTACGTTAAGTAAGTGGTTGTGTAATACGACGTTGGGCCTTTGCTGATAAATATTACAATTACACTACGGTAGGCATTGGTTGTATCCACATGAAGGCCCTAGGCTAGGCAGCAGTTGTTGTTAATCTTCTCTGTATCGTTCCAGTTTTAGTATATGTACTGCCGAAGCAAGTACACTTACTATACACTCTAATTTGTATATATACTAACCGCACTTCGAAACTTCGTAAGCGAGATTTATGTTTTTTGAGATTTAAATTGAGAAAATGTTGGTAAAATACAATTTTTAAAATTTATGTATAAATTTTATAGTTATAGCTATTAGATTTATAAGTTACTTTAAAAAAATATTATGATTATATCCGGAATAATCGAGAAAATAACTATAACTTCGATGTTTGGAGACAGTAACGCCATCTAGTGACGCCACAAGCAAACTCAACTGGTATCGTTGGGCATCAGTACCACAGCAAATGTTGGTAAATGCGATATTTGTGCTCACTGGGCCAACGAATGTTATCGTTGTTTAGCCACCGGTACCAAAATACACAAAGGCCCATTGTTAGGCGTCAGTGCCACAGCCAATGTTGGTAAATACGATATTTGTCATCATTGGGCCATCGGATGATATCTTTGACTAGCCAACGTTACCAAAATACACAAAGGCCCATTGTTGGGCATCCGTGCCACAGCCAATGTTGGTAAATGCGGTATTCGTCACCATTGGGCCAACGAATGTTATCGTTGTTTAGCGAACGGTAGCAAAATACACAAAGGCCCATTGTTGGGCCTCAATGCTACAGCCAATGTTGGTAAATGCGATATTTGTCGTCATTGGGCCATCGTATGATATCGTTGATTAGCCAACGTTACCAAAATAAACAAAGGCCCATTGTTGGGCATCAGTGCCACAGTCAATGTTGGTAAATGCGATATTTGTCATCATTGGGCCATCGGATGATATCGTTGATTAGCCAACGTTACCAAAATACACAAAGGACCACTGTTGGGCATCAATGCTACAGTCAATGTTGGTAAATGCGATATTTGTCGTCATTGGGCCATCGGATGATATCGTTGATTAGCCAACGTTACCAAAATAAACAAAGGCCCGTTGTTGGGCATCAATGCTACAGCCAATGTTGGTAAATGTGATATTTGTCGTCATTGGGCCATCGGATGATATCGTTGATTAGCCAACGTTACCAAAATAAACAAAGGCCCATTGTTGGGCATCAGTGCCACAGCCAATGTTGGTAAATGCGATTTTTGTCATTATTGGGCCATCGGATGATATCGTTGATTAGCCAACATTACCAAAATACACAAAGGCCCATTGGTGGGCATCAATGCTACAGCCAATGTTGGTAAATGCGATATTTGTCGTCATTGGGCCATCGGATGATATCGTCGATTAGCCAACGTTACCAAAATAAACACAGGCCCATTGTTGGGTATCAGTGCCACAGCCAATGTTGGTAAATGCGATATTTGTCATCATTGGGCCATCGGATGATATCCTTGACTAGCCAACGTTACCAAAATACACAAAGGCCCATTGTTGGGCATCCGTGCCACAGCCACTGTTGGTAAATGAGGTATTCGTCACCATTGGGCCAACGAATGTTATCGTTGTTTAGCGAACGGTAGCAAAATACACAAAGGCCCATTGTTGGGCATCACTGCCACTGCCAATGTTGGTAAATGCGATATATGTCATCATTGGGCCAACGAATATTATCGTTGTTTAGCCAACGGTACCAAAATACACAAAGGCCCATTGTTGGGCATCTGTGCCACAGCGAATGTTGGTAAATGCGATGGTGGGCCAATACAAAATTAATGTTGGCTACGGAACGAACCTCATCCCAACGTTTTCCCTACCGTTGGCACCGTGGGCCCCAACGAAAATGCTACTAGGGATGTCTATAGGAATTTATCCGCGTACTTATCTTGAGCCCAGAGCTTATAGCCGGCAATTACCCTCAATGTGTTTTTGATTCACACAGTTGGCGCGAAATAGCGAAAGCATAAGGATGGTTAGATGGAATAGGCGTTCTTTCTTATCCTGTCCAAGACAAGTGTCCGATATATATAGTCTAGTGGTCCGAACGATATATCAGCAACGTGATGCGATGCGACCCATTTATGTCAAGTATATTATGGGTAGCTGAGCAGTAGGACTAGAGTTACATTTTAGCCTAGTTTGTAGTTGTACTGTTAGTTAGAGAAGAGTCTAGCTCGCATGCGAAATTTATCATGTACTTATAAATTATAATGACAGGTGTAACTATTCCGATTCTACAAATATTTGGTTTCTATCATAATTTAGTATCTTGTAACAATACTCTGAGTGCAAGCAAGATAGCAATATTTTCCTTAACTCTGCCAATATGCCTTTTGACGACCGGTCTGGCCTAGTGGGTAGTGACCCTGCCTGTGAAGCCGATGGTCCTGGGTTCGAATCCCAGTAAGGGCATTTATTTGTGTGATGACACAGATATTTGTTCCTGAGTCATGGTTGTTTTCTATGTATTTAAGTATATATATATTATATATATTGTTGTCTGAGTACCCACAACACAAGCCTTCTTGAGCTTACTGTGGGACTCGGTCAATCTGTGTAAGAATGTCCTATAATATTTATTTATTTATTTATTTATTATGCCTCTATAATAATATGTCAATAGTATCGCTTTACGACGGTTAGACTCTCGGTAAGTTTCATTTGTGAATACTTATTTCAACTCAATAAAATATGGTGTTGCAACATAATACGTTCTTATTATGTTTTATAGTATTTTTATTAAAATATTTCATATATATCTTTGGAATATCGTTCGCAGACGTATCTGCTTCTTTAAAAATTGGTTTATATCTAACCTAAATAATATATGAAGTTATCTTGATGTATGTAGTCTATAAATAAGCACAACTATCTCAGAAATAGCTCTCCATAATTCCCCACTTTCTTCCACCATTTTTCCTTTCCATTAATCCTCGTCGGCCCGTCAACTCGTGATCTTACTTTATCGGGCCACCTATACATAAAACCCGGAGAAAATGCCCTTCGCAGGTTCACCGTTTCAGAATTTTATGTGATAATTCGCACTTCTTTATTTAGGTCCGAAGTCGTAATGTGAGCGGATTCCTCAATATGAGGCGAGGCGTCCTAATATTCGAAAACTGCAATGTATCAAAATATTCAAAATGATATCAAATATGTATTCGAACTGCGCGTTCGTTCACTCTTAATTTATATGTAACTAGATGACAAAATCAAATCACGTTGCATATTAATTTAAATTATTTAATTACGCTCATTATAATATTTGGTTTAGAATACGTTGGCAGCCGTACCATTATCAGAAATGATAAATATCGTCGAATATAGTTTATATAACTATCTCGACAGTTCGCGTTCAAAAATAACTCTTTAAGTTAAGTTAAGCTATCAGAGAATAGATAGTGCATACTTGTAACGCCTAGACTGATCCGCTACTTTTGATAGGTACTGACTGAATCCCTGCTTTACGAAAACCAATTCCAAAACTGATATTTATATAAAGGACTTCACAACTTACGCTAAGCCGCACTATCTGCAATGAAGCACCTAATCCAAATCTCAGAGAGCAAAAAGGAATCACATCCTCCAAAATAGATCGGTCTTCATGTGAGCTCATCATTCGCTAGAAGCGTCAGCGTCACGACTGTAATTAATTAGGGTCCCGCAAAAAGGTGTCGAGGTCCAGCGACTGTGACGCAGGCTCCTGCGGCAAGGCAGTATCCGCCCAAATGCCGACCTGGCCGCCCGCGTCTCTGGCCGGGCGCGCCGCCTAACCCGCGCGAGCTTACAAAAAATAACGTTCCTCTTTTAAAATTCTCTTTTAATTTTGGAAGACTTTATAGTGCCAGTTACATTTCATAGACAATTTTATTGTTTATCGGTAAAGTTAAATCATGGTTGACTTTAGTTTGTTTTAGTTAACATTTATAATTACTGCATGCCGGTTTTAAAGCTTTAGAAATCGAAGTTCAATTTTCGATCATATTATTCACGTGTCCTTATAATCAAGATTAGAGTTTTAATTACCTGAACAACGTTACTTGTTAATATTATTTTAATTTAATGGCGGCTATTGAGTAGGTATGTTAAATAATTTTAGTACATATGTTGGTATTTATATTGTAAGATTAAATGGGGTTCCTTTTTGTCTTCCGCTTAATCGGAAAACCACAAAACTATTGCGTACAATTTAATAGCAAGCCAACATTTACAGTCTTCACAAATATGTTATCTTAGAAACTAACAGACTGGAAATATACAATTTCCTGAAATAACGCTTCATTTTCTCATAGGTACTTCGTATGACGTAAGACTTGTTCAGCGAAATCTTATAACAGAAAGTGCTATAAGTGCTACAACCCTTCCTCGTGGCGAAAATGTTTATAACTATCTCTCGCCTTCAAGTGTACAAAATTTTATTTTATTAAGTACTTTGTAATTTTTAAAACCCGAACGGCTTCGAACATATAATCAAGTTTTCTCATAAATAACTTTTAAGAGTTCATCCTGTTGCTAAATATTAATGTTAAAGATAAGTAGCGTAAACAACACTTTATAACTTTAAGAAGTTAATGAGATTTAATCTTCCTAATTATTTGAGTTAGATAAGTTTACTTAGGAACTTGGCTTCGTTATGTCAGCATAACTTCAGCAGTTCACGTCAAGTTTCTACTTAGTCAACGAGTTATGCGGAGTGCATACATCTCAGTAGGTATATAAAAGAGCCAGATATATGTATCCCATCAACAAACAAGATAGCTTCAAATTATTTTAATTTTGACATAGGTAATACATTCTTAAATTCCAATCCCTAAAAAAATATAGCCTTATGTTATATAATCCTATATTTACTATTAAACGAACATATGTTCCAAGCATATAATGAGCAATTATGCTTTAATTTAATGGTATGGCTAATATACAACGACATTATCTGATATAAATATGGAATGGTATATTATTAATGAATTCTCCACCCATTTCAATCATCGATATAACTAGCGACCTGCCCCGGCTTCGCACGGGTTAACAAATTATGTAGGTATACACTTAAACCTTCCTCAAGAATCACTCTATTAATAGCTGAAAACCGCATGAAAATCCGTTTAGTAGTTTTTGAGTTTATCGCGAACAGACAGACGCGGCGGGGGACTTTGTTCTATAAGGTAGTGATATCCTTACACTGTTTTTCGTTAAATATTCAAAATAACAATGATGCATTTCTTAAAAGGTATAACTTTTTTTTTCTGACTGTGGGCCCGATTCGGATTTTGAAATAGACATCTACTTACTAGATATCTTTTAGACGTCACCAAGATACGATAACGATATGTTTAAGATCTAACCTGTCAAATTTGACATTTATGCGATTCTGGAGATACTCTTGAACGATTTCCACAAGATATGACTTAAAGATCCAATTCACTTCTAATAGATAATTATCTAACACTATCTGACGTAAAAGTGACACGGTTGCCCGAATTGAGCTGCAAAAGAGAACTAGTTGAAATCTAAACTATAACATATCTAGAATGGATCTAGTACGTGTCGTGTCTTGTGAATATCTTGAAGTTCGAATACGGCAGTGTGACAGCAGTGACAGCTAACAAGCAAAGACTCAGCCGGCCTAGCCAAGGTTACAATCGCTATCGCTTCGACAACGAAAAGCATTATGTCTCTCTATCACTCTTCCATATTAGCGCGACAGTGACAGTTGCGTTTCGATCGCTACGGAGCGTAAGCGATTGGCATCTTGGCTACGCGGCCAGAAACCTCTCAAAATGCGAGTTTATAGCTTTTTAGCATACAGCTTACAGCAAATGATGAGTCAGGCCTATAAAACGAAACGTCTTTTTAGTGATGTGTAAGCTTACTGGATAAAAGGGTGAAGTAATGTCCCTGGTTACGGCACGGATCAACAATGTAAGTTTATGTTGCAGAGGGCCTACCGCGAAACACGTTCGACGTGTTGCCTCTCTGTCGCACTTGTAAATTCGTACGTAAGTGTGACAGGGCAACACGTCGAACGTGGTTCGCGGTAGGCCTTCAGGCTTCGTATCAGAATTGAAATCTACGCAGGTAGATGACATTAACCTTTTGGACGCCAATGACTAATATATCCGCACCGCAGGTTCAACGCCAAAGACCGATTAATCGGTCACATACCACAGAGCAACATATATCTACATGTATATGCATAAAGTTCATATTCAGTTTTGACACTTGGGTGACGTGGCGTCCGAGTGACAGCTTTTGTGTTTGACACGGCGGCGAAATGGTTAACGAGGGCGGCGATATTAGTCCAGTCATTATATCCAAAAAACCGACCCTA
Organism: Cydia splendana; assembly: GCF_910591565.1. Lineage (NCBI taxonomy): Eukaryota > Metazoa > Arthropoda > Insecta > Lepidoptera > Tortricidae > Cydia > Cydia splendana. The sequence continues at coordinate 6,054,142 of NC_085968.1, forward strand.
CCCGTGAATAATCAGTTCTTGGATTTTTTTTTCGTAGGTCCCTCGGGTGGGTCACTGGGAGTGTAAATTCAAAAAGTAGATAGAATCAGGCTCCTGTGTATATTCGAAAAACGGTTTTTCTTGAATAACTCGGCCATTTTTGATTTTACAGTAAAACCGTGAGGACAAAAACTGTAGGAAATTTGATTCTCTACAAGTTTGGTCCTTACAATTTTTCTTCTAGGGTCGATATTTTGGAAATTAAATTTGAAAAAAAGCGACAAATTCAAAATTTGATTCTCTACAAGTTTAGTCCTCTTCATTTATGCCGTAAAGTTGAAAATAAACGAGATGATGAAAATATTTAATCCAAAAACTGATTATTCACAGGTCAAAATCTATAGACATCGGTTACACGCTAATTCTGGCGTCAGTTCAGTCCATCAGTCTGGTCAGACTGACGGGAGAATTATCGTGTAACACGCGGACTGATGGACTGATAGTCTGAACTGATGAAAATTTAAATTATTAGATAATATTCGTCAGTCTATTTTGAATGACAGAAAACTGATAGGAGACTGATCGTGTAACCTGTTTGTGTCATTCTCGCGTCAGTTACCATATTAGACAAGACTAAATGACTGTGTTGCGTTCTGTGTCCAAACGGCGACTGTGTCGTAATTTTATCAGTCTGTTGTCAGTCTGGACTGATCGTCTAACCGTGTCCATTTTCCATCATTCTGGCATCAGTCAAAACTCGAATGGACTGATGGACTGAACTGACGCCAGAATTAGCGTGTAAACCGATGTCATAATGACTGAACTATATTTCACACAAACTTTGCGTTGTTCGTACCCCCGTGTAAATTTCTATAAGTAATTTCATTCGATAGCGTTACGTGACGTCATTTTGTATGATTTTGAGTTCCCAATACGTCCCGCTTGGCGCGCTGTACCAAATCCCATACAAACATAGACATAACGCAAACGCGAACTCTCGTTACGCTATCGAATAAAAACACTAGACGTGTACCTTTATGTATTTTACCAAAGTCCCTGCTAACTCTTTTTTTCGCATACTTAACCTAAGTATGTAGTTATTAAAAAAATTGCATATTCAAATATGAAATGTTAACGTAGCAATAAATATGATATATTTATTGCTATTTAATTATAATATTGTACCTATTATAATCTTTGACTTCATAAATGGTTGTACTTAAATACAAAAATAATGAAGCACAATAACCATAGCAAAACCATAGTAACCAAAATATAAAGTCTTGTTTTCCTGTTTAATGTAATTTATCATGTGCTTTTGTACTGTTCGTTATATAAGGAGGCAACAATACGACGCTTTTGAATAAAATTATCATCAATTTCGACCTACATCATTTCACCCCTAAATAATTCACAGACAATACCTTAGTTATATACTGCCGTATTCGAACTTCAAGATATTCACAAGAGACGACACGTACTAGATCCATTCTAGATAGGTACGTTATAGTTTAGATATCAACTAGTTCTCTTTTGCAGCGCAATTCGGGGAACCAATGTCACTTTTACGTTAGATAGAGTAAGATATCTATTAGATGTGAATTGGATCTCTAAGTCATATCCTGTGGAAATCGTTCAAGTGTATCCCAGAATCGCGCAAATGTCAAATTTGACAGGTTAGATTTTAAACACATCGTTATCGTATCTTGGTGAAATCTAAAAGATATCTAATAGATGTCTATTTCAAGAACCGAATCGGGCCCATAGTCAATGAGGTTTTAGGTAAATAATATGTCTACCATAAAACAATATTTTACACAAAGGAATGAATTTTCATATCATTCAAACATGCACGTTTTACATAAACACTAAATGGAAAAATATTTGCTTTGCATCGCAATTTCAATTAGGTATTACAAAGTCCAATATCCAAAATGTAACACAGTTAAATATTAAACACATAAATATCAAGGAAAGATTACAGAGGTATTACGGTAACTGTACAAATACTAAACTAACGTTAGTACAAAATGTCCATTTCTTAATTTAACTAAATATACCAATTTTACTCTCTAATACTACTTGAGTACTGAAACTGATGAAGTAATTTTCACGTCAATGCTACGACGTTATTATGGCAATTAGTAATCAGTTCTAGTTATTACTGTAATACATTGTGTATGTTATTGTTGTATTCATTGCTGTGTTCTTGATTGTGTACTAATTAATTACACGATAATTGTCTAATTTACTTGACAACAGTTCGGCACCACATTGGAAACATAATTGATGATAATGATGATACCTACCATTTGTGAATAATATATGTTAAATAGCATAGGGCCTAAAATTGGCCCTTGCGGTACACCTCTGCCAACCTTCAATAGATCAGACTTAGATGATCATTCACAGCCGCAATGAATATCTTTATGATCTCAACATATTGATTTCTGTTTTGCAGATAACTGCGTAGTAGACCGTAAACAAAAACCTATAATTTCAATTCATCGTACATAATCATCAGACCAAACTTTTCCTGGCAAGAGTGATTGACTAAATGAAATATCGACTTGTATGTTATAGGTATGTAGAATGTTATCTCTCTTCCACTAGAAGCTTCTTCCCTCAAAGTGGCTACTTACCTGTTAATGAGTTGTTCGTTTCCCGCTACTCAAAGGTTGTCTGGAAGAGATCGCTTTTTAGCGTTAGCTAGTTATAATTTTATTCTAAATTTCATTGCAGTTTTACATGTAAAATATATTGTTATTGGAGCAATAATACTTACATCTTACATATATATTTAGAATGTAACTTGAATGTATCCGAATAAAACACAAAAACAAGAGATTAAAACTGCTACAGAGAGATTAAAAAAAAAATACTTATTCGATTATCAGACAAATCCGTCTATCCCAACTTAAAAAGATGGCGCACTGATCCCATACAACAACAATACAAAATTGAATTCCAATATAGTCCAACGGTGCTATTAAAATATTCCTAAACCAATAATGGCAGCCAAAACTTAGGCAGATGTTTACGATGGCGTCGCGGGCTCGATTTCAGTAAGTGCCTCTCTGGAGGAGTCACGCTTTGGTGAAAGCGAGGGAGGCGGCATTCGCACTATTTCCCCTCTGCCGAGGTACAAGATTAGCGCGTCAATCTAATCTAGCGCGGGTAATAAAACTAGTTGCACTTGGATTTTTCACTAGACCGAGTCCAGACGCGCGCGTGAACACTGCTGCACAAAAATGCCTGTTTGCTCGGTTTTTTGTTATAAAAAGAGGTCGGGGACATCAAATTTACAAAAAGAAAGTGTTACATTTTACATGTAATATTTTTTTTTACATATCATACGTTTAATTACATTCAAACACAATTATTATATTTTAGTCTCATGTAATTATTGGATTTATCGATTTTGCTCGCTCAGTACAAATTGCGGATCGGTCGAGCGACAAATCCGACTACTCATCTCTCAGAATACAATAACATACTTCAACGAAAATGTGTTAGTGTGCGTGTTGTGACACTTGTCACTCGTCCGCACACAAAAAGAGATCGAGGTTTGCAAGATTTGTCTTTGACGTGTGTCATTTTCTATGTATTTGTGTCGTCATTACAGATTGGATTTTGTATGTAAGTGTGTGAGAAGTGCGACTGTGTGCACCTTTCCCCCCGCGAAAAATGGCAGAAAGATTTGTACGTTGAGATATCGCTTGGGCCCCTCCCTTCCGATCTGTCGGAAGCCGGTGTTGCTCGAAGGCGTCGTATTCATTCCTACAGGGGCCAAAGGGTCTAACAGAAACCACGTTCGACTGTGTTGCCTCTGTCGCACTTGTAAATTCGTACGTAAGTGTGACAGGGAGGCAACACGACGAACGTGGATCGCGGTAGGCCCTCAAATTCGACATGTATAACTGTCAAATTTGGCATCCACGTCAAATCAACGGTTGATTTTATTGCATGTTGATTCTATCAAGTGTTGATTCGATAATATCATTTGGTACAACCAAAACTCAACTCTGAACTCGGGGTGGTTCGGTTTGGTTTGGTTGTCACCTCTGTGGATTGCTCATATCAAATTTTGGCTTTGTACCTAATTCGAGAACTTATAATTTTTCCCACATCAACGGGAGATCAGCAACACGATACGTCAAACGTCGCTTGTCGAAGAGGGGTCCTGATTTAGTGCATAATTATTGATTTTCATCGGAAACGTTCGTATTTGTCATGCTACTTCTATCAACCTCAGTACTTTTTGTATCGAGACTGACTGGAATAGCAAGACACGTTCGTACGTTTCCGAGAAAATACGAAAGAAAATAATTATGCACTACAACTGCAGCTACATTCTGTCATTTTAAACAACTCTTGGTCCTACTGCTGAATGTATTGCATGAAGACCTACATAATCAAAAATAGTATGTTAAAACTGGAGCAGTTATTTTATATTTATGAATTTCGGAGAGGAAACTTAGAAATTCTATAAAAGCACAGCGCAACTGAATCTAATTAATGTAGATATCCTTAAAATCATCTCGACCGATAATTTGTTATTATACAAAAAGTAAAGTCGGCTATAAAGCTTGATAATAAAACGTAATTTTTGACAGAAACGCTCAATCTGCCTAATTACGCCAAACACATTTCTAGTCTAGTAACAGCCACAGCTGTTTTTTTTACTGCGATTTATAACCGTTTTTAGGGTTCCGTACCCAAAGGGTATAAACTAAGACTCCGCTGTCTGTCTGTCCGTCCGTCCGACTGTCGGTCTGTCACCAGGATGTATCTCATGAACCGTGATAGCTAGGCAGTTGAAGTTTTCACAGACGATGTGTTTCTAAATATTGCCGCTATAACAACAAATACTAAAAACAGAATATTATAATAAATAAATGGGGCTCCCATACAACGTGTTTTTTGTCGTTTTTTACGTAATGGTACGAAACCCTTCGTGCGCGAGTCCAACTCGCAGGCCGGTTTTTTTATTTTTATTTTGAAGAGTACGGAATAAATGAGAGGACATAAATTTGGTTAAAGGAACAACGCAACCACATCATGCTTCTGCTAATTTATAATTGTAATGTATAATCAAACGCTCCTTATAATATAATAGTTACACATTCCGCTTATCGTCGTTAAACAGACGTAGCCTAATACAGAGGGCGATTGAACAAAACCTTGGCAAGAGTTTGAGCGCGTCTTGCCTTCAGCGGCAATGCCCTCTAGCCTAATTACCACAATCCTTGTCTCACCTTAATCTCACCTTCACAACTACATTTTAATTACAATTTCCATGTGCTTTAAAATGAAAACAGAATATGACTGAATTTAACCTTCAACTTAACCTCGCTTTGTCTTCTTCAAAGCTTTTGAAAAATTTGCAAAACGTAAGGCTCAATTCTGTGTTTTTAAATTTATATTTGAACACGACAGTTTTTGCTCATTTATTTCTTAATTCGTTTAACACTCAAAGAAATTGGTGTTTTGTGAAGCGAATAAATATGAAGACAATGCTTTCATATTTCTTTCTACAGTTAGAATTACTAAACAATTTGAAAAGCCTTTTTCGATTCTGTAATGATATTAAGCCTAATCTTTAAAATATTAGAACTATTTTTGGTGTAAAACTGAAATACTGTGTATTACATTACTTTTTATCGCGATTGCCAACACTAGGCTAGAATGGTAATGTTTTTATACCCTTACATACGGGCTACCGCAGACCAGCAGTGTTATTTCAGTTGCTTACCGAACACGGACGACTTTGAATTACAGGCGTCTAGTATAAAATGGCCTCGTCGAAGACGTGAATTTATATCTAAAGACGTAACTTGAACTGGCGCAGAGGAACAAATTTTATTCTCGCTCGTTCTCACAACCAACGGGAATTAAGCGGTCTGATTCATAAACTTGGCTGCATTAAAGTCGTTATAAAATAAACAACAAGTAGTTTAGATACTAACCCCCATAAACGCGCTACAAACCTCAATTAGCTAATAATCATTTGTCCTTATCTGTCATTTTGACTTATGTATTTGTAAGAAAGGGATAAAACATAATATAACTAAATCAAGCCCGTAAAGGTTTATGAATAAGGGTAAGGCTTTAAAATAGTTTTTGCGTAGGACTATCACTTAAAATACATGTAAGGTAAGGTGAGACTATCACCGGGGTAAAACTATCTCTTGTATGGAATCCTCATTGTTTGTCTTGCCCCGCTCAAAATAATAGTACATTACTACAGAGGCCGGGACGAAAGGGGTTGCCGGCCGAAGACATATAGACGGCCGAGCGAAGCGAGGACGAATATAGGTCTGAGCGCGGGCACCCCCATTTCCCGCCGAGGTATGTATAGTGCTTTTCTCAAACATGCAATGAAATAAATAAAATAAAAAATCCACGAAACCCAAGTTTTATTTATAGAAAAAACTAAAAGTAAAGTACACCCAAAATATAACCAACACGTACCTATATCATTATCACGCGTCTGTTTTACACGAGTCGTGTATTTTTACTACCCGTATATTTTCATGTATCTTTGATTTTTTCGCCTTGTATCCGTCTGACTGTCGTTTTCGTCACATAAGTTTACATAGTCTTTCATGTTGATATCATGTTTCACATACATCGTTGCTTTATGCACGGAGTAAATAAGTATAATTTCCACAGTGTTGACGAATTTGTAGTTACATCCATTTAAAATATGCCACAAAACTGTTTCTAATAAACTGTAAGCCATTTTTCTTAGTTTCTCAAATAATAAAATTTCCATAAGCAACCATATACATACTTCGTCTTTGACTTGGCGGCAGAGGCAGCAAGTTATTAAAATCAATTCTGCTTACGCTGCCAATTCCAACGCCTACGATTACAATTAAATTAATTTCATTATTTCGTCGGAACTCATATTAAAGTCAAAAAATCAACAACGCACCATAAATCCAATAAAACAGAATGAATATTTTTCAACTTTACCTCCATAACAATTTAAAAAATATAACTACGCGTGTTTGAGTAGACCTTTTTACCGCTAACGTTTAGATGAAATATTTTAAATGTTTTTATTTGTGTAGTTAAATTTATGTTGATTTTATACAAATAAAACTGCAAATTATAGCAAACATTGTTTTTTGTTTTTTTTTATAGGCGTAGTGGCAGAGTGTCATTACGAACCATAAAGCAAATACTGCCTCTAATTTTTTTTAATGGATGAATGCCACGATGCTGTGTCACAAATATCTGTGAAATGAAAATTAAAAAAGAGGACTTTGCCGGCCTAGGCCTGCAATATGTGTATGAAATTCCATTAACGACCTTTTGTCCTAGCCGCACCTGAAACGTCATACTTCGCAGCCTATTATAAGGAACATAACATCAATATTTCATTGCATGTTTGAGAAAACTATGTTACTTTGTCTTACCCCACCTTACCTAGCTTAGGTGGGTACTTTTGTGTGACGACTGTAGGTACGTATTATGATACATAAAACTTTAAACATTGCCGTCACACAGTTCTGGGTGTTCGTAAGTATACACTTAAAACTTTGAATTGTTCTCAAACCTTAATAGAGGTTTTAATTGCAATAACTATACGCGTTAAATCTAGAAACACGGGAATAGTGACATTAAAACGTTAATTCTGCAATAACCAGAGTAACCAGACTTACAGGCTAATTCGAACGTACCCTAACATCAAAATGATATTTGAATCATGTTATTTAGCTATCGTGCGTCTCGCCCACTCCAATACATGTACGGACAAGTACGAGCGAAATGCACGATAACTAAATAAAATGATTCAAATATTATTCTCATTGTGTACATACATTCCAATTGGCCTGTATCTATGTATGAGTTTTCAAGCTTTACTATAAAAGTATTATAAATTATGTATAAAAGCTTTAATGCAGACAACAATGTCGTTCTTACGTGGCACTTAATTGAATTAAGTTTCCTCACGTCTTTGTATTTTTGCGAACAAAGGAACACATGAGCCTTTGTATGGAGTTTAATTGCTTATTAGCCCTTGAGACAATCCACCGAGCTGGAATAAATACAGCTTCTGCAAATAAACATTATTGTTTCTAGCAAATGATCTATGGTTAGAATTTAACAATTATATATAAAAAAAGTTTGTTATCCTTTATCAAGTAGAAGAACGGGCTCAAGCTGGCTGTGGTTATAAGCCTTTACTTATTCTTCTTTTTAAATCGTACCAACGTATTTTAAGTGGACAAACCTGGTCACACACACTTACAAACACACACTACACATACTTGGAAATAAATTCCAATCATATTTCTGGCAAACCTTAGAATTGATCTCCAAAATTAAATTAAATAATAATATTTATAACTAACAAAACAATTTAAATTTAAATACGTAATCTGAACATTACTGAAAAATAACAAATACCTACGAGAAAATACATACGTTGTCGCGTATTTTGTTTACCACATCCTAACATAAATTCTGGAGTCTGTTCTCACTTGTGTAAAGCCTCAACTCAAACAACATCTTAAAACCTCTGCCGGTACATGTAAACTCAATTAAAGTTGTGTTGAAACTGCACCTACAAGTTGTACTTAAAACTAGTGCCGCCCGAGTTTGTGATCCTGGCAACTTGAGGCTTAAACTTATCTGCCGTTGACCAGCACACGTTGCTTTGTTCTGGCCGTATTCAGAATAAAATATTCAATTTTTAACACAAATAGTACCAACTGAATATAAATCAGCGCATCACGGTTGCAAGCGTCGGTTTAGGAGTAAGTACCTAAGCTGGCGCGTTAAATACGTTTTCGATTTTATATTAAGTCACCAATACATTCATTTAACAAAATAACCTTCTCAAATGACTTATATGGCAATACAAAGTTGTGTTATCGGCACGTTTTCGGTTTAGCGTCTAATGGAATGACAACATCTGTAAATACTTTCGTATTTTGTTATTACCTACTTAAGGTCTAGTTTTACACGTCGATATAGTAATGTACTTAAATGTAACCTATCACAACAATCAATGCCTCTGTTGCATTTTGAAACTATTAATTTTAATCGAATTATGATTAAAAAGCCGTTTACAAGTGTAATCTATTACATTTTTCAATAAAAACCTTAAATAAAGACACTATGACTTCAAAACTTGTAACATTAGATTTGAAATAATGTTTTATATTATATTTGAGCCTGACATCAATTGCCTTATGCCACTGCCTTTCCAGCTCAGAAAGTAAGTGCATTTTCCTAGCAATTGTAGCATCATCTTCAGGAAGATACATTTTCCGGGATCTTTACGAGCAGTCGGATAGGTTTTATTTGCAGTGCCTAGAGTGCCGGAACTCTAGAATTATTAGTATAATTTTATAATCCAATCAATTTTTTTTTATGTCCAGCACAAGGAGTATTAAAAAAATCGAGGTGTGTAGGTATTGAGTTCGCGCGCCCTCTAAATCAGCCTTTATATTTTGATTCGAGTTCCCGCGATAAATTCGTTAAACTTTCATCACATAGGTACCTACAAATCTCGCTTGGTTTTCTTAAAGGTGACTTTCGGTTGGCAACTGCAACTGCATTTGTTGCGGCGTTCGTAGAGCTGCCGCGATTAGTAAGGGTGTCCCCAGATATCTCAGGCGCCGGCTGATGCGAGCCGAGCCGAACTACGACTTTTTGGCTCTTATTGCGCAGATATAAAGCTTTTTACTATCGGCTTTTGCCGATTGCGCGGCCATATATCTGGCGAGACCCTTAAATCCCTCACGCATTTTATCAAGAAAATTGACAGTGACAGCGCTCACGTCAAGGCCGCAGCAGTAATAATGCAACAGTAACGCAGCTGTATTGCAAAACCGAGATGTGACCTAAAAATCAGATTACTTGCGGCGCCGATTCAGACATTTGTCTGTGGATACACCACTGCACCAACCCAAATTCCAAAGTTATACTCTGTATCTTTAGACCAGGTATTTAAATAAAAGTAAATAAAATCTACCATCAAAAATGGCTCCTTAAGCCAGTTGAGGGTAGATGAAACATTACATGATCAAATAATGTACGTTAAAGTCAGGTCGTTCAGTGACCGATCCAGGCGGTTTTGTATTTGGTTGGTCAACCAATAAATGTTATAATTTAACTACCCGAGAATGTACTAATTATTTGTTTACTTTTATTTAAATACCTAAAGGTACAGAGTATAGTTAGTTACCACTGTTAACACTCAATAACCTTTAGTTTAGTTTTATAACTACAGTCAAAGCCTCCAAGAACCCATAGCAATTCCCAAAGGCAATTTTATGTGAAATTAAACTTGATTGTTACTTGAGACAACGTTTTTACGACCCCATTAAAACAGAAACCTTATTAACAACGTAAGTGTGTCCTTGTTATTTGGTCTAAAAGTGTTTAGCAGTTGTAAATAGGTTTTCTTATTCTCGTGGAATTTTACTGAGTGGATTGTTTCTACGAATTTTTCTGACATTATTGTACTTATGCAAAATATTTAGATTTAGATCTACAAAGTGACAATATTACATTCTTGTTAGCATTAAATTTCCTTATGCTGGAAGCCGAGCGAACATGCGCACCAACGAAATGTGCACAAACGCTATTTGCGCACAATTTTTCTGGCCCACTTCGTAGTGTTCGTAAGGGCCCGTCTTTACGACTAGATTGTATAAGTCAATGCCAAAATGTAAATAACTAGGAAACAAAAATATTCTGCAAGAATGGCCAACAGCCACCTGGGACTTTATTGTGCTGACTTGACATTCCCCGAAGGAATTGAGTGCTTATTTTGCTTTTCTCCTGTTCCAATTGTTGGGAATGTAACAACTTCAGCTACTTTTCATTCTTGTGGCTTTTAAATAAGAGTATGTCAAAATTCATATCGACGGTGGAAAAGTTCTGTCTTTAAGCGACACTTTGGTAGAAATCGAGTTAGATATACCTATCGTTGGACTTGGCGTCTACTGCGTCGATTAAGCTGGGTTTCATGGCGATGTAACAACAGTCGCAATAAAATATATTTATTTACTTAAATATCTACCTGCAGTGCCTATTGCTTACATCAATGAGCCAGGAGTAGCTCAGGGTGGTTCCATCTGTAAAATATATTGGTCCAATGTGTATTGCGTCTCACATTTTGCTTAATGAGAGAGTGAGACGCAATGACATTGGACAAAGAAATTAGACAGAGGTGGAATACCACCCTCACATACGACAAGTTCATTATTTGAATTTTTATTAACGTTGCGATATCTTTAAATACACTTGAAAAAAGTTATAATTTTAATAAGAAAAAAGTAACTTTAAAACGCTCTCCTGTAAAATTCACAATATGTCGCATAAAGGGTCTTTCCACCGTCGATAATAAGGGTCAGTCAAAAATACTGTTTGGGATTTTCACCTAACCTTAAAATTTATTTGCAGATTAAATCAAGGTTACACTATCACACCTGTATCATGAATTTAAAATTATCGTAGTTAGATGTCATTAATTAATATCAAAGTTAGTATCCATGGTTTGATCTCAAAGTTAATGATGATGTCAAACCGCTCGGCGGTGAGGCAGTTATCCGATTACTCAAATTGCCTGTCTAAGTTTGTCGAGAGACGTGACAAGGAAATATGTTATTAATTACGAAATTGGTTATGTTCTAAGCTAATATGTATTATCTTTAATAATTAATTGTTTAGGTTTGTTTATTATTTAGCTGAAGATAACAGTTAGGTACAATTGTTTGTACATATGATTAAATTGTTAAATTGTGTGTATATTACGGCGTTGTCCCGTCGTCGCCTTACACTACAGAGAGAACATCACGATATGTCTAATTTTACAGACCTATTTTTTCGTATTGGTTAAATACATAGTTTAACCTAGCGAAATCTCATTACTCAACCGATTTTCGTGAATTTTATCAGTAGGTTTTTATAATTACATATATGGAATTTTTAGATGATTCAGTTATTGGCAATTTTTCAAAATGGAGGAAACATGGGGCTTCGTGAGGTCTACAGCTCATATTAGAGCTACTAGTATTAATATTAACTAATTCCTGTCTGAATATAAAAATTCACTTTAAGTACTGTTAAAAGTTAATGTAACATAAACATTTACGAACCACTACATCAAACAAGATGTCACATGGGTGAAACATGCAAAACCCCGTAGTTTGAAATATGTTGGACACGCGACGCCTCTGAAATTATAATGAGCCGCCTTTCTCTCACTTCAGAGCAGGCCTTGTCCAAACTGTGGGATTAGCACGAGCACCTAAGATAGGTAATCTTTCGCGAGTGGTATAATTATAACGATTATGATTATATCAAAGACAAAGACAGTCGGGGATGTCAGGATACAGGCCAACAGACCAGCACTTGAGGCATCAATATTTTATCGCTATACAGGTTGTGTCTGACTATGGGGCTTTAAATCCAGGGCTCGATTCTACTTGCTAAACTGAGCTACTTTTATTACGGCACCAACCCCGAAATCCCGAAATTTTTTTTTACTTTTTCATACATTTTGTTTGATCAGATGGCGACGTTTTCTATGGAAAAGCCAAAAAATTTTCCCCGATTTTAGGGTTGGTCCCATAGTAAAAGTAGCTCAGTTTAGCGAGTAAAATCAAGCCCTGGATTTAAGCCCTATGGTCAGACACACCATGTAGATACTGAATTTTTTGCATGTGTTTCTAATTTATATTTCTATCTCTGTAGCTTGTGCCCTATGTTGTTTCGTAGATCTGTTACGCACAAAAGTCGCTTTCTTCGCTCAATTAGGACAACGGGTAAGGCTTTTTTTACTCTCGTCATCTTTTACAGCTTTTGTTGGGACCGCGTCGGGGCGTTTCCAACGAAGGCCAAAAAATAAAAACTTTGCCTGTCACGTTTGATTTTATTCCTGTTAGTTATAAGTTGACTTTGCTCTAGTTTTTGTCTACGTGATCGTAAAGAGGATACTTAACCTTGTAATATTTAACACTGATTATAATCCGATTGGGATGTTCATTAGTTCAAAATAATGAAAATGTAACTTTAACCTAGAACCTCTATTCGTAAAGACCCGCATTCGTTAGTTTCTTTGGTCACTTCTCGAGTCGAAACAATTACTCCATAGAGCGTCTATTGCTGCAGGGTAGAGCAAATGGAACAAGACGCGTAAAAGGCCACCTATACGATGGACTGACCAAATCAAATCTGCCATGGAAGGAACCCTGAACCCTAAAAATGGCGAGAAATCGTACGGCAAGCAAAACCTGTGTGTGTTGACCACGACACTTTGCAAAGAGTATAGCGACAAAGAAGTACTCTTCTTAATATACGGCAAATAGAGGTACTCCTCTATTTGCCGTGGGTGTTGAAGACAGTAATCCCACAGTTTGCTAGGTTCTATCGCGTATAATTTAACTAACCCATTTCTAACGCTACATTAAGCTCAATGACTCTTCGTCGAAGATCTAAATGTGGTTTCCAAGTAATTTCACGATCTGCTCGTTAAAATGTTACATTCATCATTGTAATATGCATATGGTGTTAGCGATTTGATGCATAGTAATACATAAGTACTTATATTTAATTAAATGTTTTTTTTTGTGTTTGGGTATACAAATAAAATAAACTTAAAGGATATAGTTACGAGGGATATTTGTATTCTTGTTTCATCTAATATACAACGTTGTATGAAAGATATTCATTGCACATCGGGCTCGCCTCAAGCTTGCTCGATGCTCATTGCTCGCGCATATACATTTTATTATAAAATCTATCACCACTATACGCATTAATATATACCTATGTATGTATAGCATTCGATATGCATGTGCTGAAACACACCTGCTCCATATTTATTTATTGCATATCGTTGAAAGTCCGCTCCATGCGCGTTGAAAGGCTGACTGCAATTTGTATTTCTGGATATGTTCTCCAAAACTGTCTAATAAATATGTCCTCCAGAGGCTCGCTATATTCCTGTAACATACTACATATTATATCATCCATTCAGACGGATGGTTGTTTACGGAAGCCGCATGGATGGAATACATTATTCCGTTATGTATGTTCTATTTTCTGACGAAAAGCGTGAAAAGTGTTACGGAAGTTTTGAATCTATTTTTGAGTCACCGTTCTCTTCTTACGTTGTAAGTTTGTAATTTATTACAAATAACTTCAGAACTAAAAGTAAAGCTGCAGTGTCCATAGTTTCAGAAACTCGTGAAAAATTATTAAAAACGGGACTCTTATTACTAAGACTCTGCTGTCCGTCCGTGTCTCTCTCTGTATATCACCAGGCTATATCTCATGAACCGTGATAGCTAGGCAGTTAAAATTTTCACAGATGATGTATTCCTGTTGCCGCTATGACAACAAATACTAAAAACAGAATATAATAAATATTTAAGTGGGGCTCCCTTACAACTAACGTGATTTTTTTGCCGTTTGCATAATGGTAAAACCCTTCGCGCTAGAGCTGAGCGTTTTTTTCCGTAAGTGTTTTTAAAAACACTTTCTTGTGCTGTAACGAAATAACAGTTTGTGGCAGGAACGACAAACTGTTTTTATAAAAATGATGACAAAGAGGCGGCGACTTACGATAACATAGTCGCGCATAACGGACGCAACTATCGCAAAGCAAAACGCAGCTCTTAAACTGTTTTATTCGTTTTCCGATGAGCAGGGACAGATATAGGTTATCCGCTAACGAAAGAGCGAGATAGAGATAAAAACGAAACGAAACGGATTGAGCTTTGTTCAAGTAGACGCTAGGCACGCTTTTTACCAGGCCATTATATTCAAAAACTTTAATGTTCGTTAGACAAATAAGTGCTTTATTTTCTAAGCATTAGGGTTTAAATCAAGGAATCTTTTAATGCGTAAATTTAAATCAAGTAGCGAAAGTAGCGTCAATTGAACAACATTAAAAATGATTCACGACGCTTAACGAACCCTCGCTAGCATCATGAATTGAGAGGCCATTTTATGTGTGACCTATCGATTGATCTTTATAAAGTACTGAAGTTAGGGGTCAAGTTATATTAGACATTACTGAGACGATGCAAATTAGGTTTTTTTGAAATGTGAATTGCGTATTTTACGTTTTATTACTTCAATATGCGATTTCGTTTCGTTTCGTTCGACACACACAGGGAATCCAGTTATTTTAGAAACTGTTTTTGAAAACAGTTACGTGGTTAAAAAAAACTGTTACGTTTCGTTTCACGGAAAACTCGAAACGACCCAGCTCTACTTCGCGCGCGAGTTCGACTCGCACTTGGCCGGTTTTTTAGTACTCACTTCTATATATTTTAATAACCGTTTTCCAAATTGTATTAAAGTTTCGTCTAAGTAAAAATACCTTCATTTATTCCCCAATAAGCACTCTTCTGAGCAAGTCTATTCACACAATGTGCTTAGAGGTGTAATACATTTTCGCGGTAAATTGTGAGCCCATTCTTAGTATTTTTATTGCGTCTCGTGGGCCGCTATATATTCAGGAGAGGGCCACTTAATAACGTCTGGCGGGACAAGCCGCGATACCATCAACGTCTCAACGTCAAGTAGACCTGTTATGTTGCTACACGGAAAAATGGAGGGTAAAAATAACCTTATCATCGTCGTTATTAAATTCGCATCATTGCATCACATTCTTAGCTACAAAGATTACACCAATGGTGAGCTGAAGACCTTGCATAGCTTAAAATTGAATAAATGCATGCCTCAGCCATTTTGGAAAAGACGATCAGACAAAAAAAATATTTTTAATGCTCTCATTAACCTGCTCGCTACACTTCATGAAAATCGACCGCGACCGAGCGACCTGTAGAGGAGAACATCCGGACATACGAAAGCATTTCCGAAACGGAGACCTTCGCTAAGGCTCGTTCAATAATGTAACAAAATAAAAAAACCGGGCAAGTGCGAGTCGGACTCGCGCACGACGGGTTCCGTACCATAATGCAAAAATCGGCAAAAAAATAAATAACGGTCACCCATCCAAGTACTGACCCCGCCCGACGTTGCTTATCTTCAGTCAAAAATCACGTTTGTTGTATGGGAGCCCCACTTAAATCTTTATTGTATTCTGTTTTTAGTATTTGTTGTTATAGCGGCAACAGAAATACATCATCTGTGAAAATTTCAGCTGTCTAGCTATCACAGATCACGAGATACAGCCTGGTGACAGACGGACGGACTGACGGACGGACGGACGGACAGCGGAGTCTTAGTAATAGGGTCCCGTTTTACCCTTTGGGTACGGAACCCTAAAAAACGTCATACCTAGACGTGTAACGTAGCCGGGTAGAACCAATGAAAACGAATAGTCATACATAACTTTGCATATCCCTAAGGGATAAGCAAAAATCACGTATTACCCTGGCTTCGACCCTGACCCCTTTCGCCTCATTTGCTTTCATAACTTGCTTGTGGGTTTAGGATACTCTTGACCGGCCAGAAGTACCTACGTACATGTCCTACATAACTAAATATACATTTTGTTTGGAAAGGACGCGCCTATTGTAGTAGGTAATGAAAGTGTGTTTTCTGGTAAGTTTGATGAATTTTTTGTACGTTATGATATCGGTGATCTGGTCAAAAATATAGATATTAAGTATTTTTGATCTATTTTGTACAATTATCAATTTACCATACCAGTATAGTAGTCAGACTAAAACGAAAACCAAGTAAAAGTTTTAAATTGTATGAGTGTGACACTTACTTAAACCTTATATTTATCGTTTTTTAATGAGTGAGACGTGAGAGTGAAACGAAGTGAGATTAATTAACTATAACATTTTATTATTATTATAAATACTTATTAACCATAATTCAAACCACTCAGTTTCATATCATTCCTTCTAAAAATACACAATTCCGCCAGCCCAATCGAAAACTAAGAGCTGAGCGTTACAATCCTATTTCTTATTAAGGCCGGATTACATTTATTGTGTTCCTTATTCTGGCACTGGCGTAGCGGCACAGATTGCATGACACTATAGACGATACTACACTTTTGAATAAACTCATTGTCGATTCTTTCAAAATACTTTATAGTGCAGGGGCCTTACCATGATGTCCTTATTGCGATTCTGTTTAAGACCTAAACTGCTAAGGGACGGAGTTATGCGAGTTATATAGCTCCGTCCTTTAGCAATTCAGTTTAGGTCCTGTTTGGGGCCTTAGGTTGGTATAAACAGACTACTGCTCGTTGAGCAAAGTTCCATTAAAGAGCTCCGATCTTACGGCCCGATTCTAATTTGAATATACGTCAGAAATCACGACAAGATAACGATATGTATTGGATCTGTCAGTGTCAAAGTAACGTTTCTTCAAACAATAACGTCACTAATAATTTTTGACATATATTAAAATTAGAATCAGGCCACTAGGCTGCCCTTATTTATCTGTGTAGCAGTGCATCTTGACCAGATAGCTCTTGAAACTTTTTGGTGGCCTGTAGAAAGAATTTCAAGATTTCAATCCACCTTACTTCTGTGGAAACATTTTCAAGTACACCGGACAGACTTCAATTACCAGATATGTACAATAATCATCAAAAACACTATAAATAATCACTTTTAATAAGAGTAATAGAGTATCTGCACCATCGCTATGTAATCTATAACAGTGGGAATTGCAGTGTATTTTCCGCAGTTGGGATAAATGAGCGCAGTCAAACTAGGTGATCGCGGTGGTTACCGAAAGCGAAGGATTATAGCGGGATGAATCGTAAGTAGGTACTTTGCTGGCATTGGGAGAATTTGGGAAGCGACGATAAGTACCTTAAAGCTATTTGTGGCGTAATAATGATTATTAGGGCAAGTAGAAGCAGAATCATTTTTTATAACAAGTCAGTTGTATATTTGACTCTCGCTTGATGATTAGCAGTTAGCGTAGCTTATGAATGCTTGGGATGAAAGAAGTGTTGACGACATTTAAATACTTACATTTAGTATTTTATTCAGAACTGTGAGCTGTGGTCCCTCGAAGATCCTCGTCCATCTTGTATATTATCAAACGACCAACATAATACCTAAACTTCTTATTCGATAGTAACAGCTGGGACAGATTTATTGTATTGCGGAAGTAGGTATATATTACGAGTATTAACTCACATTTATAAATGGGTCTATCGCGAATTTAGCCGTTAGGTTTAGGTAGGTGTGGTAAGCCGCGACCACGACCAGTGAAACCTGTGTCGAAACGTCGGTAAATAAAGGTAATAAAACAATGCACTCTTTTTTTGGGCAGTCGTGTAATAAATTAGCGATAGACCTGTCTATAAATGTTCAAAACGCGAAAGTTTTAGGTATATATTATAATATGCTAATCAAAATGATAATTAAACTCTACACGAACAAAGTGACTTTATTTATTTCCCGAGATGTTCTATTAAACGGTTCCCAGTTCGACTCTGCCAAACTAAACATAACTATTGGATGTGCATAAAAATCATTGAATTGTATACCCTACTCTCACGCAAAAAAAGTACAAGATCTAGTACCCTAGCGCACATACGGCAATGCTGCAGAATTTGATGAATTTCAATGAATTGAATCAGCTTTATAGTCGGCCATACTCGTAAACATCTCGAAACGACTTCACATCCTCCGATTATTGGCAGAGGTGCGAACCGCGCGTGTCCAATTTGAATAGGTACTTTGAACGGTTCGTAGCGTAGTAGCGGATATTATGGGAATTGCCTTTTCTAATTCGCCACCTCATAAACGCTAGGTAGTAGGTCCACACTTTTCGACATCGTCTCATATCATCTATCTGATCCTTTTTCACGAAGCTTGTATATATAACAATATTTGAAATCATAATTCATCCTTTGAAACTAACCGCCTAATAACTTTCTACCGAATTAAGAACTACTTAAACTAAATGGCGTTAGCATACCTATCCTAAGTTTCAATATCACCAAGGTAAAACGATTAAAATGATGTTACAATGATCACGCTATAAATACTTACTCACGTCGACTATTTCAGCCCCATTCTTGTTATTTTGTGTTATACTTTTTCAGTAGTGGATAGCAGCAGCTCACGGGCAAAATGATGAATAGCCTACAGTACAGGCTCGAGATATACTGTTATGATAGTCCACTTGGGGTTATTGCCAATCGCATTCAGTCGTATATTTTCGTGATATTCACCCCATCTCTGAATAACATTATCGGTAGGATCTAAGTTATGATTTGTTTAACGCTTCTTTATATTTTTACGGGATTCTGTTGAGATTTTATGTTTACAATTCTTCTTTCGTTTAAAAAAGTTAGTATGTCTAGTAGCTATAGTAAAGTCAGCAGCATACTTGATCCCAGCTCCATAAATATGGGTACATAGACCTGCCCGAAGGACTTTTAACTAGGTACCGGTCGAGCGCTGCGATGATTCCATGTGGTCTTAACCAGTCGGTCTACCTTGTCCATCTTACTAGGTTCGTGAAATTTTAAGAACAACATGATTGAATTTCGTTTTGTTTTCTTACCAAAATGCGAACATGTCTGGGATAATGATAAAACTTCCACATATAAGTATCCATGTGATTCGTTTGCAAGATTAAACATAGCGACTTATATTCCAAGTTTAGAGGTTTCAACTCCAAAGTGCCTGTCCACATCTGTGTACAACAAGACATAATATCTTTTACTTTTGAGATACTAATGTTGTGCCTCTGGGCCTTGCTCGAGACTTTTGGGTTCTTTCACCGGATCCTTTCATTTCCTGAGATAAATCTCCGTCCCATTTATCTTCAGCTAAACAGTTAACTTATGGATACTTAAGTAGGTACGTAAGTTTAGTTGATTGCATAAATACATTTAGCATAGCCTGATAGGCTCTTAGTTATCATATCATAGCTGCGAGATCTTACGAACAGAGTGAATTGCAAAAAAATTGTACGTAATTAAGCGCAGTTAAGAAGCTGTGCTTAGTCTTAACTTAATTGATTCATTTGAGTTACGAAATTTAACTAAGTAAATTGTATTGTATTTATTGTACTGTATATAGCATACGCTAACACACTTTCATGCATCTAACTTAAATAGAAATGGCTTAACTATAACACAATGGAATCAATTAACTTTAGACTAATTACAGGTGCTTAACTATGTACAATTTGTTTGCAATTCACTCGAAAACCTGTAAATTCACTAGGTATGTGACAACGGAACCTTAAAAAAACCCGTTAAAATATAAAAGAAATATGATACAAGTTCCATGAATTTCATATTTAATACACTTTTCAGGCCTCCTATATACACATTATACCACCAGGCAGAAATATATTACACATTAGATATTATCCCTCGGCATTTAACCGGATTCACAAAAAAGAGTACCTGCCTGCTTCATGTTAAGAAACCTTAACAATGTTTATTTTAGGTAAAATTTGGCTGTCTAGAGTTTAACACTAAGATTGTTACGAAATTAACGATTTACAATCAATTGCTTTGCCACCTGTATGTCCAAGAATACTACCTAGAATTACAGTTAAAAGAAAGAAGAAACCGGTAGTAAAATTCAGTACTAACTACAGGTTAAAAACCCTTAGCCTTTCATCTTGACCCCGATTGTCTCAGTCAAGAGTCTTGACACGTTCACGCAAGGCATTTGCCGTTCATACCGGCTAAAGTCGAAGGAGTTAAGAGGACATTCCTAATTATAATATGTTTTGAACCCTCGTATGTTCGAATGTTTTTTATTTGTAAGTATAACATCCTGAGACCCAGAAGCAATTGTTTTGTTTTTGAAATTGGAACCCTTAGTTACCTACACAATAAAAATTGTACGAAGGGACTTAGGAGGATAAGTACTAGTACGTATATTTATTCATAATTTTAGTCTGATTTTTGTTTAATAATTGTCTTACGACGTAAGATTCCCTAACTCATATATGTATTATTCATGTATTATTCCATATTTTTCCTTAGGATGGAAACGGCATTAAGGGATTATGGTGTGTGGTCGCGAATGGCAATTCGTTTTATATATAACTGTGACTTGTGACGCTCGCATTGAGAAATAAATATTGCATAAAATAAAAGATTATCGGCAATAAAATTAAACAAACGAATTAAGTACTGGTAAAAAATACAAATAATTTGATTTTATGACTTGAAAATTGCAAAAGTATCTATAAGTATCGGGGGAGTTGAATTCCAAGCAATAAACATTGCAATTCGTGAAGTTTGACACAACACGAGAAATTATCAACATTCGACTCAGCAAAAAACTAGTTCAAACGATTTATAAAGGGTATATTTGCCAAGCTATCGTGAGAGCAAATTTGCTCAGTCCGATATCAAATTGCTGACAGTATGTGTAACAGTTCCATTTATTATTTTTATATATAAGATAATCACACATACAGTAGTTTTTTGACCTAATTGTGGTTAAATTTTGTATTCAATATACAAACATTTTCGACAACCACATACGTTTCTTAGAAGAAAAAAAAAAGAATCGACAGGTTAACCATTTATCGCTCGGCGGCATTGATATTATTATGTAGTGTAGAAGTAAAGGATTAAAACTAATATTACAGATAATGTCCGATACATTATTACATAAAAATATAGGTTAAAAACAGAGAGAGAATCTTAGATTACTCCGATTTATGGCAGTAAAAAATTTGCGTGAAACTGAAACTAAACTATCGTTGAAATTAGTATGTCCATATTCTTCATTTATGACACCATGGCGCCCAAACAGGGGCCCGATTTTTGAATTTCGACCACTCGATTTCGTGTATTTCCTTCAATAATATCTCCAGTACCCGGCATTTAAATTCTACTAATAGAATTGACTCGATTTCCAATTCGCTCGTATTTCAAAAGTTAGCATTTCGCTGTTTTCCACCGATTTTCGAGTGACGAAAGCGAGCGCTCGTTTTTCAAAAATTGGCCCCCAGAAATTCTCATTCAATCAATTAGGATTTTAATTCGGGCACAAAAAGCGAAATTCTTTATACTGAGTTACAAAACAAGAGCTGTTTGTGCTAGTTTTTTGACTAAATAAACTTTACGCTCAACTATAAAAAAAAAAATTAGCAGGTGAAGATTTCTGCTAGAACTCTTTCGGTTTTCTCGTATAAGAAGCTGGCGGGTTACTAGGTCGAAGTGAGTGGAAGTCGGCGAAAATTTATTTAAGTTAAATACCTGAAAAGTTGTGTATTTTAATGTCGTTTATTTTAATTAAACGTTGTTCCCGTTTGTGGCAGTTTTTAACCGCATTAAGCCGCAATGGATTGAATTAATAATCACGAAATTGTGTTCGTTTTCTTGCAGTTTTTAATTGAATTGGTGTGTCGTTGAGTTTTAATGCAGAAGGACACATGTGACAATGACTTTGTTGTCAATTATTTTAAACTACAGTGGAAACTGGATAAGTGGAATCGCAAGGGACCGGCTGTTTAGTCCCGCTTATCCAGGTTTTCCATTTATCCAGTTTTCCACTAAACCAGGTTCAAATAAAACATTTTCTCACTTACAGAGGCTCTCGCTAACAGAGGTTGTGGATGCTAGTAATGTCGCTTATAGAGGTCACGTATGGTATGATCAAGACTTAAATAATCATCTTTTATTAAATATGTATGTAGATATGTATGTATTAACAAAAATAGGTATATAATCCTGACTTTAAAAAAAGCAATACTGTAAATAATCCACAGTACCTACTCGTATACAATTTTCAAAATTACAAAAACTAAATCACTCCTAATATTTATTTATGCACGAGAAACCAGTATGGTTAAATAAATCAATGTACCGATTGTACTTTAATGCAAAAAAAACTGAAAGATGTGTGATCTCATACAAAATACGTAGTTAAAACACGAACCATAATGAACTAAACAAACTACCCTCCTTGTGACGGTTTAATAAAAATACACATTTTATAACGCCGAGCTATTCCACTCATAGAGGTTTCGGAGACGGCTGCTTCCAGTTACAGAGGTAAAAATAAGAAATTTTCGAAAAAATGGATTCCGCTTATAGAGGTCCCAAAATTCCACTTATAGAGGTAATTGGTTGCCAAGGGACTGGAACCGAGAACTTGGGTCCACTTAAAGAGGTTTTCCACTAACCCAGGTTCCACTTATCCAGTTTCCACTGTAATAAAGAACTAGTGTGTTCAGTTAGTCTTATGTTTTAATATGTTTAGTAAAAAGTTCTCCAAAAAGTTCTTCAAAAGTCAAGAAGGGACGCGATTATTAAACCCTTATCAAAGTATCATAATACTAAGATGTCACCGAAAGTTTATGACTCCTATGTAGCTTGTAGCTTCTAGAAGGATAAGAAGCAATGTTGAGATCGTTTGCCAATCCAATCTACATTCAACACTCAAGTTTTCTATATTTATTCATTCGTGGATTGAAGACTCTCAGACCTTTATAAGGGCTACTTCTTGTAAAAATAAGTCAGGTCAATGTTTGTTTCACCTAAAAAAACATCTTTATCCTCGTGCCGCCCACCATACAAAATTATAGCCAAGGAAGTTAGAATCTTGTTGTATTTTCAATTAGGTCGAATTTAATTTCCTCGAAAATTTAACGAGATAAATGAAACTTTGTCTTTAACCCTTCAAGTGGCGCCAGCGAAAACGCGAAAAGTAGTCAAGTGGCGCCGCGGATTTGCGCAAAAGCAGTCACGTGGCGGGCCCCGATGGGTGGTCAGCGCAGATTAAGAGAATTTTACAAAATCGTCGATTAAAGCTTTTCTATGTTTTAAAGTATATTAAATCACATATTGTTAAAATCAGCGTTAAATACGCTATTTGAAAATAGGAATTAAATTATTATAATGTTTATACATTTGGCCAGACCTAATCAAACTTCGGAAGAATGACAGTTTTCCAGTTTCCTTGTTAAAAATTATTACCACCATAAGACAAATTGATGATTGGAGGTAATTGCTAGTTAATTAATTATCAATATAAGACTTTTATTTTTAAGATTAGTAAATCATTAAAAGAGACCTAACATACAATTTATTTACCAAAACCACCACTTAATAATCAAGACTGAACTCGTTGAATTAACGGGTTGACCGCCACTTGAAGGGTTAATTAAGGTAGACATTCCATCGAAACTGAGTGTACATCCTAATGTACATTGGGCGGCACGAGGTTAAAAAAATATCGACAGACTTATATTTATTATACAAGTAGGAATAAAACAATAACTACGAATTTTTATGAAAGATAATTTAAGTTTACTTTAGTTCAACATGTACAACTGGTGATGTTATGTACTTAAATATAATATTAAATGCCATTGTAATATTGTTCAATTCACCTTATTAAATACCTAAAGATCTTACCCGTTTGTTCCAGAATGCAGAGTACCTAAATAATTTTCATTTACATATATACTAATCGAGTTCCTACTTTGCCATCATAACAATCATAACAGATAAGACTATAACATTTTTGAGATGCGAGTAGGTATATTTCTTTAATATTAAGGTATAAATTAAATATAAATAAAATGCACACATTTTACCAACTATGCACACATAAAATTATTGTGCCGGTCACGCATCGCGCATTCAGTCTAAAATTATATAAAATTAAAAGAGAAACTTCATATTCAAACTGAATTCGCTCTATCCTACTTAAAATTCAGTTGGTTTAAACTTCCCCTTTATATTAAAATAACTAGACCCCTTTGTCTAAGTGGCGAGAATAAACACTACTACAGGTCTAAATGTACCTAGTAAAGAACGTTTATTTTATTTTTTGCCATTTTTAAATATTGTGATTTTTTTGCCACTTTTGTGTTATTTCTACTCAGAATCATGAGCTCTTTCAATCCTAATGGGATAAAAAAATGTCCCAGAGTTTTTTTCCTATTGTGTTACCATTTCCCCATATACTTTGTATGGCGGTAACAAAAAGGAAAGTATGAAAAATGTATAGAAATTTTAGGACACCTTTTTTCTCCTAAATATAAGGATGAAAAGGGCTCGCGATCCTGACTAGAAATAACACAAAAGTGGCAAAAAAGGTCACAATATATAAAATGGCAAAAAATAAAAGAAACGCTCTAATAAAGAGGTATTCAATGATAAATTTTACTTTTAATTCAACCATTAGGCAGATGCCTATATGCATCTTCGTACGTTACGAACATAGCTAAACCAATCGAAGACGTATTTTAACACCTGAACTGGGGGCCGATTTTTGAATTTCGACCGCTCGATTTCCTGTATTTCGTTCAATAATATCTCCACTACTAAGCATTTAAATTCTACTAATATAATTGAAAACGAGTGATAATACCACTCGATTCCAAATTTAAAAAATTAGCATGGCGCTGTTTTCTACCGATTTTTGAATAGCTCCCCAGGATACTAAATTGTCAACCACTCGCTTTAACATCAATCTATCTATATATGTAGTCTGTAGTGTATTCTGTAGATGTAAATCTGTAGATTTATTAATCTCAGGTAGGTACTTAAAATAAATTATCTCGTGATGAGACTGATGAGGTGATAGCAGATTTAAGACATACATTGCTATATAGAAAAATTGCTCAATCAATAAAACTTATAAACCGTACCTATTTTTATCGTAAGAAAAAATATTCTGGGCTTTATTTCAAAAATAAATAAACGCGCGGCTGTATGAAGCATTACACTTACACTTTAATTAGTTGCACATTTTTAATATCATTCTTTCATCGATTTCGTTTAGGAACTAGTCTACAGATAAATTTCAAAAGACTAAGAAATCAATTAATTCGTGCGAGAGTTACAAATAGATTTCAAGAAACTAAATCAGTTCGTTCCTTTACAGTGCAAAAAGTGACTGAAACAAAGTGTCGGATTGAAAAAGTGCAATGTCAGTGAAGAATTACGTGATTCGTTCTAAAGTGCAGTGGGCCGGAGGGGGGGTGCAGCTGACGGTTCGACATTGAGTGATCTGGGACCAGTGACGCCAGCAGAATGTCAGCAGGTAGGTACTTTTTGGTTATAGTATTTTTTCAAACTCGATGGGTAGAGTGTTAGGTCTCATCTCAATATATAATGTATAACCTAAAAACATAAAATCCCGCAAAATGGTATTGGAATGACACCAGCTGTAAGCGTAGGTAACCCATCGAGTTTGAAAAGCACTAGATTTTTTAACAGCACGAGTCCGGGGCGTAAAATGTCACAAATATCACAGTTTTTTTTACAGCCCATACAGGCATCCATATTAAAATGAATGTCACATAAAAGTCCTGTAAAATTAAAGAAATTACTTTCTCAATAAATATTAAAAATAACATTCTAAGTAATAGAACACTGATCTTACGAAAAGTGTTCCAAAAACATTTCTCATTTTAAGCGTTAATAAATCTCTAATTTTTCTGTCATCAATAAGTCGAACCTTCGTTATATTTTTAAGAGCAAAGTCTTGTTCTTTTACTTACCCGCATTTCATTAAATAATATAGTAACATTACGGCCCTATATGTATACGTTTGTTGACATTGCTGTCCTTATTTTTTAAAGTACCTAATGACTTAGAAGATTAATTAGATGTGCTTGAGTGTCGAAGAATAAAGGTTTAAACTAAACGTCTTTCTAGAAAATAGTAATTTTATTCAATTAGTAAAACAATAAATTAATTATGAATTGCCATGGCTAATGCAGTGAGTATAAAAAAGTATAAAAGGACTTCTTCTTTATCTGCCATGCCCTAACGGACGTCGGCGACCACCTTTGCCATCTCTCTCCTGCTCTTAGCCATTCTTGCCAGCGTGGCTGCGTTATCCATGTTCGTCCATTTTTTTATGCTGTTGTAAAAGGACTAGTATGTAGTTATATACCTACTTGATTAATGCCTATTTGGGATACACTTTGTAAAACAACGTCAACTTGTGATACACTTTTAAAATCAAACATAAAGATAACCTAGACATATTAATAATTTATTGTTATTTTAAATTCAGCAAAAGTACTATAGCTAAATTTAGCAAATGAAAGGATAGTAATTTTAATCCTATTAACCGGCCAGTCGAGCACCGGAGACCTTTGTCATTAAATGACTTTTTTTAAACAACCTGTTGTATCACCGTTTTGTTCAATTGTTGTATTGTTATATGAATGAATAAATAATAATAATATAATATTAATTAAAAATAAAATAGACCAAATATCGTCCTTATAATTAGGTACCTACTTGAATTATTAATTTTTATTTATACTCGTGCTGAGGTTAGCAACATTCTCATTTGTATTTTCCTGTATTTCATTAACATTTTCGTCTGGATTCTTCTTCTCCTTCATTCTTCAATTGTATCTATGTATAGAACTGCGTCTCATTGTGTCTCAATTGACCAATGCCAACTAAACTTTTCTAAAGATCTATATAATTTTTGAGTTTAATATTGGATCGAGTCCTAATTCCTGTTGAGTCTAACAGGCCTAAGAGAGGTTGCTGGCCTCTAACACGACGCCATCGGATTAAGAGCTCGGCCCATCATCTGTCAAGCCTAAATCGTCTACATTAGGTCGCCGCCCGCATTGACACGTCCATCCCCGCTGGACTGGAAACCACACAAAAGGAACCATCAATTTCTTGCTTTAAATGGGATACCATGGAATATGTATGTTTCATAGATGACCAGTCGGATTTATAGTCTGTGGCAGTATTTTATAAATGCTAAACCTGATGATATGTATTTGTAAAGTTTGTGGGAAATCTATTCACTAAATGAAAATTATGTAAAGTAGGTAAATTAATCATTAAAGTATGTAAGATAAAATCTGGGGCATGATTTTATACAAGAATAATTTAGAATATACTTAATATATCATTATCATTTATTACCACATAACGTAGCCGTAGCTACATAAATCCAATATGCCCAGTAACCCCTTTTCCTTATCATAAAAAAGCACACAATACATTATGCTGGCACGATATCCAGAGGCCCGAGATTAATCAGAGCGGGTCCCACCCGCCAAAAAACCGCCTGCAAAAAACGAAGGTTCGCCGAAGGGACAATTAAACTGCTCCACTGCATTGCAGTATCACGTAGAGTTTATCGTTGAGATGTGGTTGAAGATATAATCATGTTTAGGCTATAACTCTAACCCGTTTAGGCCTTGTGCTAAAAGCAACGTTACATACATTTTTGCAAATAGGGGACCAATTTGAACGAAGGTCGTTAAATTGCCACTTTATAAAAAAGAATGTAAGTCACATATAGGTAATTTGGTCTGCTTTTATCGACCAAGCAACTGTTACCGCAGTTTGCTATTGTAACGTGACACATTGAGATATTGTGAGTTTTTGTGACGAAATGGCAAAAAATGCCTCTAATTTTTCCCCCGATAGTGAAATTGTATTGAAATCACAGGTCATATTTGTGATAAAGGCCCAATAGACCCAAAAACATATAGTGACGCAAAACATTTGCAATAAATATCCATGTATTCCTCAGGATCGGCAGTGGCCATGATCGGCGCAAACCTGCGTTTCGGGTCGGCCGGTGCGACCAACTCATCCATCCTCAACCACACGCGGCACTGCCCGCCGGGCGGCGCCGCCAGCGCGGCGGCATTGCTGGCGCTGTCGGGGCTGGGAATGTCTGCCAATCTAGCGCTGATGACGGTTATACTTAGCAAGAAGCAGTTGAGGAGGTCAGTACGCCTTTGGTATCATTAGTCACACTTCAGATCTGTTTAAACTACTACCAACTCATCTTCCTTCATCCACATGTGAATCGTTCTGGAATCGATCGTTATCTATTTATGTATGCGACATATATTTCATACTTATGTATTGTGAGCAATTCTTGCCTTTTTTTGAGAGGAAAATCCGTTGTGGATACCTCCGCACCGCAGGGACAGCGCGGAGGTTATGTCGGACTTTCACCGACTAAAAACCTCTCAGTTGTCCTCCTCGGCGCATTTTGGAAAGCTCTGGCATCTCCAATGAACGCGCCAGTGCCGTCCTAGCGTTATGCCCCTTTGTGGGTCCCCTCTTTTTAGGGTTCCGTACCCAAAGGGTAGACCCTATTACTAAGAATTCGCTGTCCGTCCGTCCGTCCGTCCGTCCGTCCGTCCGTCTGTCACCAGGCTGTATCTCACGAACCGTGATAGCTAGACAGTTGAAATTTTCACAGATGATGTATTTCTGTTGCCGCTATAACAACAAATACTAAAAACAGAATAAAATAAAGATTTAAATGGGGCTCCCATACAACAAACGTGATTTTTGACCAAAGTTAAGCAACGTCGGGAGTGGTCAGTATTTGGATGAGTGACCGTTTTTTTTTTTGCTTTTTTTTTTGTTTTTTTTTTTTTGCATTATGGTACGGAACCCTTCGTGCGCGAGTCCGACTCGCACTTGCCCGGTTTTTCAGTCGCTGTCCCTAGCTGCGATCGTCTCCGACCCCGAGAACCCCTTTTAGTCGCCTTTTACGACAGGCAGGGGATACCGTAGCCGTATTCTTACGCCCGGGCTACAGGGCGCGAGCAATTCTTACCTAGTGTTTAAGTTGTAAGGTTAACTAAAAAATAAAAATACGAAGTTTATATGACAGCTAAAAACAGTTTTTAATCAACTCTGCTTAACCTTTCACCTTAACCTTTTGTACACGTTTACCTTGGTATATGACCACAATATAAAGATGGGTATAGAGAAGAGCCGATATAAATAAAATAAACAACGAACATGTAATCAATGTAATCAGTCTTACTAATCAATCAACTGTATCTCAAGGGATGATTATGATCCTGCATGATTTCACAAACTTACCTATAGGTAAATACCTATGCCAAACTGCGAACCGTAAGTGTGAAAGCTCTATTTCTCGCCTAATCATCTATTTTATCGGTCCTTCTCTCTTTTGTCGTTTGACAACAAAAGAAGGCGCAAACTTTGCTATTACGTAACAAATTGTAATACCTCCGCGGTCTCACTCATAACAGTCATAACATTTTTGCGCGGTTCGCTCCATAAATGTAAACGAGCCTTTAGTCCTTTACATACTTTCGTAGATAAAGTTATCGCACAGATTATCCCACTGAATATTGAAAACGGCAAGTTATAATAGGATCGGCGATAGATTTGAATTCTAAGTAGTATTAGGTTTAGGGCTTATAATACACAAGGTGAACTTGAGACTACCTATTAAAAAGTCTTGATATTATTCGTTGCTAGAGTCATACTGTGGCCCTGATTTGCTCTCTATAATCATTCTTCTCCTTATTGTTATTTTAAGTCGAGGTTCTTCAAATGAGTCACTGACAGTGTCAAGACTGACATAAACGCTAACGTCTACGTAAATTGCTTTCTATACATCTCGCTTCGCAACTTATGGTTCCTCTACACGATGGGCCAGCGCCGGCCACTCCAAGGGACGCAGCCATGCGGTAGAATGAGATAGCAATTTCACTTGCTCCCTCTAACGCATAAATGCGTCCCCTGGAGTGGCCGGCGCTGGCCCTTCGTGTAGAGGAGCCATTAAACCTAATATGCGTTGCTTAAACACGGGCCTCCAGTCATAGAAAAACGGCATCAGCCCAAAAATAAATGAAATAGGTAATAAAAAAACAACGAGTTGCACTCCGGGAGTGCCAACAGAAGTGAAAACTCAATGACTAGTCCTCCTTTCTATTGAAAAACTTTAGTTCCGAAATTGCTGGTTTGTGAAAGCTGAAAGTGAGTTTGTTTAAAATTCGAAATTCAAAGGAGATCGTCGATTTTCTTAGGCGTTTGGGCCCACTCGCAAATTGAACGTATACATGTAATATATATAGGAAATTAATCGTTATAATTACTAGATCATGATGATAAAAACAGAATCACGAAATATAACGGGAATTTTGAGAAATACTGCAATAAAAACTTGAACAAGACAAGAAAAACTTTTATATACAAAAGCGTATACTACTCACACTGTTCTGTAAAAGTGTTTTGACTTTTTAAAAGAAAATAGACAAAGTCTGACATGTAAATGAAACTGAAATCGTATCCGCGTTCAATAAAAAGTTATATTTTGATCTTATTCGGAAGTTCATTTTTACTTCTACGGAGAGTGAACAGATTCATTTTAAATCTTCTTTCAGTGAAGTAAGGTTTATTTAAGGTTGGCGTTACTTGAAAATATTTGACAGATTGATAAAAATGGTTGCGTTTAGTTAAATAAAAGTAGCATGATATCGTCGTATTCTGAACTCGTTTAAATCTCCAAACTATGTAACTAAATAAAAAGTCAAATGACTATATTTCTTAACTACTTATTTTAGGCATTTTTACAGTCGATTTAGAATTTAAAAGTAGGTATATATTAAATAAATCATAATGGTTACTGAGTGGGACCCACGGAACACAATAGACGGTGCAGGCCGGAGTTTAGGCAGACCGAAAAGGAGATGGCGGGACGACTTGGACGCATTATACCCCAAATGGTGGGAAAATGCCGATGACAGGGTCGAGTGGAAAAAACGAGGGGAGGCCTTTGCCCAGCAGTGGGACACCAAAGTAGGCTAGGGAAAAAAAAAATAATGAATGACACTACTGATATTTTGAATAGTATCGAAACGCACTTATGTCAACTATGACTTATGGCTACCCACCTTATAGTTTAATGCAATGAAATTTTATAACTCCTTAGTGAAAAAATCTCGGTTTGTGTGAATTTGAGCGTTATGTCAATGCTAATAAAGATGTTGACGACGGCAAGACTTTTGTTAATATATAATACATTGATTTACGGAAATGAATAATATAATGTCTTTTAATTATATATTTCTAATTCCCGTTTTATTTTTACCCAATATTATATCTTTTTTAATAATAGAATGCGTATATAATTACTGTAATAGTCTATACTATATACGTGATGGTTTACTCTGGGCCCAAAATCGACGATCTCCTTTGTAGCGTTAATTGTTTAAAATTCGAATAGAAATTGTAAAGTTACCTTGCAGACCTCGCATCTAAATATATTTGTCATGATATTTTGAGTTTTATTCACCAGTACAAGAGTTCACTTTTATTAGCAAATTCATCAAGATGTAGCTTTATTGAATTATATTTGAGCGATATAAAGTTAGAATGTAACTGTGAGGTCCTCGTATTTCAACACGTAAAAGATTAGAACCTTTTTCATGTAATGTCATTGAGTTTTTCTTTATTGATTTAAATGCCATTTAAATGAGTGGCCATCTAAACGTTACGGTCACGTGATCGCGTTACGCGTTACGCTGTCTCGAGTTTATCATTTTTTCCCCACCTCAAAAAGTGCCCAGCGCCGCTAAAGAAGTTTTCACTTCAAAAATCGGTGGCAATTTAAATATACCTACGCTAAAGAAAAACAATATCAACGCGTTATTTTGAACGTACTGTTCATACGAGTAAGCTTTTGAAAAAGCTGCGCAATTAATCGCGAGGCGGCGGCTGCAATTTGCTCTCTGCCATGTTTAACTAAGCCAGAGACGCATTGAGACCACCAACGCTGAAAAGTCATCATGGTTGAGGATTTAGCGCTTCATCATCAGCACGCCGAGTGCTTTAAGCCGGTTATTAGCTGTAGGCTATTTGATAGTCTATACCTATAATTAAATTATTTGTATTAAATAGTATCTGGTAACTTAAAAAACCGGCCAAGTGCGAGTCGGACTCGCGTTTCTAGGGTTCCGTACATAAGTCCGGCTCACGCTTGATTGCATGTTTCTAATAGGTTTTCCTGTCATCTATAGGTAAAGGACTATTTTGTGTGTTTTACCAAAATTTTAGACCCAGTAGTTTCGGAGATAAAGGGGGGGGAATGGTCATATTTTGGCTATTTTCTTAAATAACTTCGAACCTATGTATTTTAAAATTATAAAAAAAAAACAAGTCCATCTTTGGGGCACTAATTTACATATGTGTACCAAATTTCAACTTAATTGGTCCAGTAGTTTCCGAGAAAATAGGCTGTGGCAGACGGACAGACAGACAGACGCACGAGTGATCCTGAAGGGTTCCGCTTTTGAGGTACGGAACCCTAAAAAAACGACCCCTGAAAGTTCATAAGAAGGTAAATACAAACTTACTATAGGTAGAACACTGGTAGATATTATACAACGTAGACTTGAATTTCTATTTTTTCTGATCTGACACTTAATCCGGGGACTCAGTGGAACTGCAACTTAATGAAACGCACCTTGGCGTGTTACCACAGAATAACTAATAGTACTACCGTACAGAAAATTCACTCCTTCACAAAAGTCAGATTTAGGTATAAAATTATACCTATACTCGCCGCCTGCAACAAAATTGAAACTCATAATCGCGCACGAACCGTGAATCTTGTTTGCGCGAGCGCCACGTGACACGACTATCGTGCGGTCGAGCGGCAGCCCACTGCCATACGCCTGCCCTGAGTGCCCTGCCCGGGAGGTGCGCCGGCCAATGGTACCTAAACTGCGTAGTGACACCCCCCTGGTGTTACATTGTATTTCGCCAAATAGGTACTAACGCTTTCAGCACCAATTACCTATATAGTTTCGCCTAACCTAGGTATATGTATAGGTAGGTCAGTAGGTACAGACATAGGTACGTACCGTAAAACGGGGTGAGTAGGTTTCGCGGGGAGCTATGGGTTATGAATGGGGAGAGAAGGTTTGAGAGGGGGGTGAGGTGTGTTTTTAAGGCTACTGCTACAAAAATAATGTATTCCAATTTAAAATGGGGCTATAGTAATACGCATAATAAAAAAAAAACGATCCAACAATCTTCCAAAATCACCTTTGTATGAAAAACCCTCTCACCCCAAATACGAGGCACTATGGGGTGAGGTGGGTTTTCCTCTTTATCGTCAAAGTTATGAAATGGAACTACCCAAAATAAAACACAAACTAAAATACAAACGTCCGAACCACTTATTATATACCTACACCATTCAGTTTTCACATGTAAAACTTAAATTTTATCGAGGTTTGAAAGTCAAATTTCACCCAACTCACCCCATTTTACGGTAATCAATTTGACATTACCAGCGTTTCAAATTATTAAGTGCCTTACGTTTAGTGAATTACCATAAACTTTGTTTAGTGAATTACCATAAACCATATTCTTTTCACATTACATTTGTAGGTATACCTTTTTTGCCATTTTGCTAAATAACAGAGTAATATTTAATAGATAAACCAGCTCGGCGAGTCGTTTTGTAAATGCCTATGTCCAAAAACGAACATTGCCTTTACGCAAATTGAATTCGCAACGAAAAAGCCAAAGGCAAAATGAACACTTCCAAAACCGAGAGAAATATAATATTAAGGCAGGTAAGTACCATGAATCGTATTTGATAAATCCGTTTCAATGGAAGTTCTTCAGGGGCTTTCAATGAATACAATAAGGCTTTAAGGATTCATAAGCCGCTTCCAAAGGGTTAGGTATTTATTTTAAATCCTTTTAATCTTGGATTTTTCAGAATATTGAAAGTAGCATAAGAGATTTGATCAAAATTGGGACCATTAATATACCCAAGCAGCATAAGTATATTATTGGCAGCGCGTGGCTTGATATCAAAATGATATTATAATCGATATATTGCAATGTATTGTAATAGTACATTATGATACAAGTGCGAAAACTAGGAAATTCGCAAATCGATACGAGTACAAATATTTTGATATCTGTCCATGATTACAAAATTATGGACATGAGTCCAAATTAAGGGGCAGATAAAAATACAATGTAAAAAGTACTTTCTACAGGTAATAATAATATTATTTTTTGTGTAAGTATGCACCAAAATCCGCAATTGTCCAAAGGTTAAAACTTCTTGTTTTTGTTGGATTCTGTAGTATATACCTAAACAAAACACAATAATTCTTACTGTAACGAATACAAATCTTTCAGACGAGTCACTAAATGCCCTAACCTTTCTTTCAAGGATTCAGGCCGAAAGTGAATAGAAGAACGCGTAAGAAACAAATGACATAATATATTTCACTTTAGATGAGGTACCTAAATTTAGTTTACTTATCATCATCATCATTTTCATCATTCTAGCCTTCAGTCGCCCACTGCTGAGCATAGGCCTCTCTTCGTGTACGCCACTTATCCCGGTCCTGGGCTAGTCTCATCCAAAAGTGCCCCGCGATTTTCCGAATGTCATCCACCCAACGAGCTAGCGGACGCCAGGCGCTTCTTTCATCCGAAAGCGGCCACCAATCCGTCAACATTTTGGTCCACCTGCCATCACTCTGCCTAGCAACATGTCCCGCCCAACTCCATTTAAGCTTGGAGATGACGTCACCCACGTCTCGTACCTTGGTGCGGCGTCGGATTTCGACATTCTTCACTCGGTCTTGCAGTTTAATGCCGAGCTTACTTATATGTTGTGTGAACAATTGAAAATGAATAGTAATATATCGTGAGGAAACCTGCATACCTACATCCGCGAAGAAATTCAAAGGTGTATGTGAAGCCCCCAACCTGCATTGGGCCAGCGTGGGGACTACCTATAGCCCAAACCCTCTCGTGCTTGAGAGGAGGCCTGTGCCCAGCGATGGCACGTATAAAGGCTAAATTATTTATTTAATAATATATTATTATGCTAAATAAATAGACTTAGGTACCTGCTTGTAATTTATAATAACATTTCATAAAATAAAACAAATATGCAAATAAAAAAATATGCTTATTTTAAATATAATATAGCGTGATAATATCATTTATAGGTACACGATACAAAAAACAAGAGTAACGACCTAACATTGTTTTGCTTTGTCCACATACTCTAATTGAATACCTACTAGAATTGTTCGAAAAGTAGGTAATATGTATACTAACTAAAATGTATACACCGTCAATCATTTTGCCATGTATACGATAAAACCGGTATTCGGTTTCTGTAGAACTGAATGCACGTAGCCCACGTAGTACCTACCTCTTTGTGTTGTCAGAGCTTTGTTGTCAAGGACTTCCGTGTACGTACGGTGCATTGAATTAGGATTAAAGAGCTGAAGTAGAGAGTTGATTAAACTGGAGTAGGGGAACAATCCACGTTTCTGACATAGCAAAGTAGCAATGTATGTTACACCAACCTTTTGTTATAGAGTTTGAATTGTTATTTCTAGCTAAAATCGGCTAAAAAGGTTTCGAATGAATTTGGTGCTGCAATTTGGTATTCTAATGGTGATAGATTGTATGAGAGTGCCATTACCGAATTCCAAGTCGCTGGTGGCTTTCAAATTATGAATGTCACATTCTCCGCTGAATTATAAAGTCAGACACTACATTATTATCAACGTCTTTGGCTGGTCTGACACTATCGCGTGCTGGATATTAATCAAACGTACCGCTTCCGGTGCTATCCTGCACTCAAGGCAATAAAATCACGTGGGAATTTTCATTATGACACTCGTTTCGATCGCCTGCCATGGCAAAAGTGTTCAGGAGCGGCAATCAAGTAAGGAACACGCAAAAGACCAGCAATAAGATGCATGGAAGAAGAGATGGTCAGACGACTTGGTCTAGGTCCCAGAAAACTATTAGATGATGAGTTGATGACATCCCAAGAACTTTCTTCATTTGCCTAAGATAAATGTTGTAATGTCTCTGTGAGGACTTACGTGAAGTCCAACAACCCGGCCATTTTTAAACTGGAAGTTAAATATGGAAATTGAGAAAATTTTGAAGATATTATAGATATGCTCTTTGTCAACTTCCTCAACAAATACAACTTTTTGTGTCACTGTGTGAACAGCTGCAAGATCCAGTGATCCAACATTAACCTGGATAGGGTCCTGCATATAGGACTCTGCTAAGCGCCGCACACCTGTGGGCCAGGTGGCTGAGGTCATTACTGTCCGGCGGTCAGGTCTGACATCAAACAAGGATTTTCTGATTTGAGGTTCAAAGCCCATGTCTAACATTCTGTCAGCCTCATCAAGGACAATGTACGAGAAGTTTATGATGTTCAGGTGCCTAACCATTATAAGGTCATTTAGTCGTCCAGGAGTAGCAATGACAATGTCTACACCTTTGGACACTACTTCGATTTGTTCTTTACGGTCTCCCCCTCCATATAAGCACACTGACTTAATGCCTCATCATGGACATATAAAACGAAGAAAAAAAACAATTGTAAGATAGATATGAATTCCTGGTGGTTGGTTCCTGATTACTTACTAATACTTAGTAAAGGTTAATTCACACAGTCCTATTTTTACACGACTGCCCAAAAAAAAGAGTGTATTGTTGCTCTTCGTAGATATGCAATAGGCAACCAAACTTTATACCAACCTAAGCATGACAGCATTCAGACTGGAACCAGGTCAGCTGAAATTAATCAAGCCTTAATAAAGTGATTGAGTAGCAAAGTCAATTGCCTATAATTTACGAGCATTGTAATATCAATATATCTGTATGTCGATGTAAGTGTTCCGGCATCGTAAAGCTCCGTAATGTCGGATGTCATAACAACACTATAACTATTCATGACACGGAATAGTGGCAATAAATCAATACCTATTAGGTATAATAGAAATATTCACACGGATTTTAAGAAAGCAGTTTAAGGTTGAAAGTGAATCGGTTAATTCAGAATCAACCAGTCACTATGAAATTAATAACATGAAATGCATTTATTCATATGGTTGTTTTCGAATTAACCTATTCAAGTGACGATAGATAGGCAAAATGAGGTTGAGTTTAAAGGGTTGTCTATTGTTTGTCCGAACATTATATAAAATAATACTCATATGCCCGAATTTCATTTGCCCGAATTGTTTGTTTACCATAAAAATGATGTGACATACTCTTTGTTTACCCTATTATTAGATTCCAGAACGTACGAGTGCCATACGTGTTGTTGTCCATATTATTAATTGTAATAATATTATTTAAAAGAATATTTAACCTCACCTAACCCACTTTTCCAGTAGTATTTCTTTTCTGTAAGGGTCGCAGTTCAAACCTAACCTAACCCATTTTTCTAGTAACATTTGATTTCTGTAAGGGTCGCAATCCAAACCTAACCTAACTCACTTTTCTGATAGCATTTCTTTTCTGTAAGGGTCGCAGTTCAAACCTAAGCTAACCCACTTTTCCAGTAGCATTTCTTTTCTGTAAGGGTCGCAGTTCAAACCTAACCTAACCCACTTTTCCAGTAGCATTTCTTTTCTGTAAGGGTCGCAGTTCAAACCTAACCTAACCCACTTTTCCAGTAGCATTACTTTTCTGTAAGGGTCGCAGTTCAAACCTAACCTAACCCATTTTTATTATGGCTAGTGATAATTATGGCTTACAATGATGATGACAAATGATATTATTGAAATTGATTTTATGGGAAACAAAGTTTCTGGCACGTGACTAATATAGTAATCAATAAGTATTGCATATGTAATTATGGGAAACAATATAATGGCTGTTGACTATTATGGCAAATGAAATTCTGGCAAGTGGGTGTATACCAGTTTAAAGTGACCGCTTACTCGTACCACCTGAACGTTTAGTAGGTAGTTATATTCTGTCAGAGTCGCGCATCAAACACGACTTCAGTATCTTCACACAAGTATTATAATTACCCATTTCGTTCTCACGAATTAAAAATCATCGGGTTGAAAGAGAACAAAAATCTTATTACTTTCCACTTCTACCACCAAAAATACCTACCACCAATAAAGAAGCAACCCTAACGTTTAATTTCTTTTACTAGCATTTTGCAAACTTCAATCCTCCGGCTTTAAAGACAAAATAAAGCTAATTTAATTTTAAACCATCCAGACAATTAATTACATAGAGATAAACATGACATATAATAAAGATTGTCATTGGATATTTTTCAAACGCAACATGGTAATTAAAATCTAATGCGCTTGAAACAAGATTGTTTTTGATATTAACACATATGCAAATTGAATCTGCCTTGAAACAACATAAATCTATTCGTACAGCCCCAACTTAGCCCCAAGATCGGAAAACGCGATTGGTCACGATTCTATTCAGGAACACTGAATTCAACTGTTTGAATCACTCCTAAGGCTCTTATTGAAGTCCAGTTAATCTAATGATGCTGAACGATATGCGCCTCTATTCTGATTGCCTTAATCTCGTCCCAATTATAAGTATGTATTGAATAGAATAGAATAGAATAGAAACACTTTATTGACAAACTGTGTACAGAAGATGACATTTATACAAGAACATTGTCCCAACAGTTACCCGACATGGGCGTGCAATGTTTACTTACATCTACTTAATACCTATATTTACATGCAAATTATGTCTTAAACTAATTAGTTAGGTACTACCTAGAACTAATAGTTAGTTTTCGTGACTTAAAAGCTAGGTGTTATACAATATTACATATCTCTATCATATTCAAAATATTCTTTAATGTTGTAAAATGCTCTCTGTATGTTGGTGAAATCGTAGCCTAAAATTATCAGCAATAGCTAATAAACATGGACCTCTTCCAAATAAAACTGTAATAAAGCCAACAGAATGTGCCGCCATCATATAAAATAATATAACCCTATAAACATTTTATTATGCCTAAGGGTAACATACCATTTCTGACCGCAGCTGCACTACTAGTACGAACGCGTCGGTGTTATTGTCAATGTCCATAGTAAAATGAATGGTAAGGCTACTGTAGTTGGAAATGGACTGTCACCTTTACTTGGCCGACTGTCCACTTACAACAGGACGAAGATAATTTCTGTACGATAAAGTTGGTTAACAAACTTGGAA
Organism: Cydia splendana; assembly: GCF_910591565.1. Taxonomy (NCBI): domain Eukaryota; kingdom Metazoa; phylum Arthropoda; class Insecta; order Lepidoptera; family Tortricidae; genus Cydia; species Cydia splendana. Next base: position 6,093,818 of record NC_085968.1, read on the forward strand.
ACTTTTTTTAGTTTCATGCCAACTCTGTGCTATTAAGGCAGGCCACGGAATAAAAGTTTATGAACTGAGAGATAACATTTATCTTTCATTTTAAGACGAAACAGGAGCTGAGTTTTAAATATTTTAGGTCAATATACCCGTCTCGCTAACGGAAGCGGCACCTAAAAGTAGTGCGATAAGGACAAGGCGAAAACTCCTGCGTAAAAATCTCAAAAATCGAGGTTTCGTACTCCTCTGTTTCCTCCTCCAAAACTTAACCAATCGTAACCAAATTTGGAAATCTAAATGATTATGAAATTATCTGTGTCGGACCGTTTTGCTTTTTTGGCTAATTGATATCAGTTTTGAATGCCACGCCTTTCATTGCGGCATAGTCAATTAGGCCATTTTGGCCATTTTTGAAGGTCTCTAGCGCCTAAAAAAACAAAAATATCAAAAAAAGCAAAACGGTCCGACACAGATATTGACAATATTAATCTGTGTTGAAAAAATCATTGCTCTAGCTTCAAAAACCACGGAGGAAAACGAGGAGTACGTTTGTATGGAGAAATGACCACTCCTGTTGGCTCTTAACGGTCGAACGCGAACGGCAGCGGCGAAAGATCTACAGACCTAAACTACCCCTTTGATTTTAGTCTTGCCACAAAAGAGTAAAAAGTATATTTAAAAAAACATTATAAGGCTGACTGACTAAACTTATGGCATTAAACAAACAAACAAAAATAAACTTAAGATAAGGATGAATAGCAAACTTGTTAAGTACCTATTTAAAATTTATGAAAAACGCGGTTTTTTTCCTTTGGATACTAATTTGCTATATACCTTTAAATAAAATGGTAATTTAGTCTGCAATATGCACACGTTGGAGACAAAAAGATGATTACACTTAACATTCGTAATGCGTAGCAATACTAACTAACCCGTACATAAAAGGAATAATTTAGTGCTTTCGTAGAATACTGATTAGATTAGGGTCAGGTTTATTATTCAGCATAAACTGTTTTGAGCTAATATGATACAATAACAAGATAGTCAAAGGGTTTTCAGCATTTGAATGGATAATTTAAATGGCCAATATTATATACAGTCTAACATACCTACGCGTATTCTATAGGTACACGATGGCTAAAAAAGAACTGCATTCCCGTTGCCACGGAGGTTTTGGGATTATACTGAGCAACTTTTACTATAGAACCAACCCCAAAATCGCGAAAAAAAATTTGGCTGTTTCATACATTTTCGCTGGTTCATTTTCTATGGGGGGTCATTTTTATTTTTCGCGAGATCGGGGTTGGTCCCATAGTTAAAGGTGCTCAGTATAATTCTAAAACCTCCCTGGCAACGGGAATGCAGCTATTTTTTGGCCACCGTTTATAATTTATGTTACCTAATCAAAAATATATCTATGAGTCCTTGCTGTGCACATTTTCAAAACATTCCCTCTTAAACGCTTACAATGAAACAATTGAGCCGTAGACACGGAAACTATACAGGTACCAAATTTTAGTGAACGCCCTGACCTATTTTCTGGCGAAGACAGTGAAATCGAAGATTGACAACACAAAAGGTATCAGTTTGGGAGCTCGTTATTTTCGTCTTTTATCTCCAAAGGGTATCGGGCTACACGACAACAGAATTGGAACAGATTTCCAGATTGCTCTTTTCAATCTAATTCCTTATTATTACTTGAATAAGAAGATTAGATACCGCATATTAAAATATTAAGTCGGAAATATTCCTTGATAATATGTTCCTTTTCATAACAAAGAGCTTCAACTTGCGCGAAAAATGTTTGACCCGTTTTATTAATGTAAACAAGTATTAAATCTGTGTGAGGCTCACGGAATTTATTAGATAGGTACCTCATTGTCCGATGCCATGGGGTTATTTGGAACTATAACAAGAACCATCGGTTTTCCTCAATAAACATAATTCAGAAGACAAGCATCTTCGCATGCTTAAACATCATTATCATTAAGATTGAACGAGAAAACTATTATCGTGCCCAAAGATCTTACAAAAAAAACATTTAATGGTTATCTGAAACGCATTAGGGAGCTTGTGCTGTGTAATCGTTAGGAAGAAAAAAGAATATAACTAATCCTACTCTTATTCTAATACTTAGTACTCGGTATCCTGAAAATAATAAGAAATACAAATAGTAGTTAGTATGCGTTGATTGACGGATGGTCAGCTGGCGGAATTGGTAACGCATTGGACAGGCAATCCAAGGATGTGGGTTCGAATCCCATGTTGGCCAGAATTGATATTCGTTGATTTTTTCATTGTGATTGACGTCTGTATTTACAATTTATAGATATTATGCCTACAAAGTTCGTGAAACCTTGGTATTAAAGAATTTTCTGCCATAAGAAAAAGTGAAACGATTTTAACTTACAAGAACTTAAGGCCGCCTGTAAAATAATTTGACAAAACTAATAAAACTCTCAATCGGGACCATCGTGTCAAGGTAACTTAATATTTAGCACCGCAAGTGAAGCATCATAATAGCAAAAACATTTCTCCCGGCACTTTCCTCGTCAATCACGAGGGACGATGATTAATGGATCGAGCGATAAAGTATTTCTTCTTTTAACCACTTTCGTGACGCAGTGATAGGAGGGATGACGGTAATTGGAGAGTCGTGGGCGTGATCACAGGTTGATGTCATCGCTATTTTTCGTTGAGCTTGTCAAAGTTCCTCGAGAGCTGATGTTATTATTTATTAGAACGATTTTTATCAATGGACATTGCTTCACAAGTTCACACTCTTTATAAAAGGAAACATAATGAAATACTGGCTGTTTTTCCGTACTAAATTGTTACTGAGAAGTGGAAACAAGCAATACACATGTAGATAAGTTTTATTATCACACATCACCTACATCATTAATTAATTTTTCCAGGCATGTGGAGTCAGGTTACAATTTACTTATCGTCATGTTTATTCAGTATCAATTTATTTTCACTTGCGTGATAAGTACCGACACTACTGCTGCTGTACCTTACGCTAAACACTCCAAATGTGTCAAATGCGAGGTCCCGAGTAAGTCCGGAAATATGTTTCCGAAACAAATTTTCAAATAACAGATTTTAATGGCTTAAAAAAGCTAAAAACTACCAAACTCTAAAGATCGAGTGCTTTTAAGATATCACGGACTTTTATTGTTCACTAAACTAGCTGACTTGTCCAAACTTGACACTGACATATCCAATCCATATCGTTTCAATATCTAGTATTTGACGTATCTCAAATTGTTCGAATACGGCTGATACTCATAAAATACATTTCATAACCCTTGCGTAAAACTTTCTGTGTTGGGCATTCAGCCTTTTATATTTATCTTGTATAAAATACTTTCATCTTTTCTCATTTCCCGTCCACTTAAATTCGCCTTAAACCTTCCTATTGTTGTCGAAAAATGGGGCCCATAACTCATACCAGCCGCCAGGATGTAGGTACTTAAACTCAAGGTTCATTTTTGCTTCGATTAACGTATTTCACAGACCACTGAAGGTTAATTGTTCAAGCACTTAAACTAACCAAGTTCCCAACTGCTCTATTATTCCACGTATTGAGGAATTAAAACTTTGGATCTATTTTATTGCTTGGATATGAACCTTATTGTGTTAACAGTAAGGCAGCTTTTCCTTGATTAAATAGAGAAGTATAGTAGGTGCTGGGATGCTATTAAGTACATGTCGATAGGGTTCGATAGGGCTATTAATATCTAATTCAGAACCAGTGAACTATTTCAACTGTTAAACAACAGTTATTAATAGCTTCACAAATGCCTTAAAATGGAGCTTTATTAAGATGAAGTATCTATTCTTAAGATAGCTGCATTATCAAATGGACTATACTCTAAAAGTTAAGGCACAACTGGATCTTTCGAAACGATTTTAATATTGGCGCAACTATTAAACCCGTTTCGAATTTTCACTTTAAGAATGGAATGGTGGTGGATGGAAGCTCCGGCCCGGCCGCGGCCCCAGCCCTGATCGTCGAAGCGTGATCCTGATCATCCTTTAGTGAGGATCTGTACATTATAAAGTAAGCTGAGAATACACATACGAGCATACGAGTGTACGAACACTGGATTTTACTGGCTAAAAAATAACGGAATAATCTAAGACTGAATGAGGCGTTCATATGTAATGTGCGTGGGATGACGGACTCGTACTGCTTGAAGTATGGCTCGTGGCTCGTGGTTTAAGTTATACTTACATTTTAAGTTCAAGTATATGTAGTTAAAGAGTTGAACTTACAAAGTAACTTCATTAACTGACCGTAATGTTAAACTTTCTTACCACATCCATGCGGCGATGTCCACTAATTTGCGTACGTGAACTTCCAGTGAACTTCCTAAAGTCACCACGTGCATGTAGAATTGCTTTTATATAGCTCTTCGTAAGGTTAGTTTACTCCACTGTAGCCTTTGACAATGTCTGTAGCTCCTGATAGGTACTTAGTCTACTTCTGCAGACACCAAGAAAAAGCTATGCCCGCTTTTTTTGGTGTCTGTAGAAGTAGACTTACGCTTATTTTTCTTTATAATAAATAATGAACTTACCCCCAAACCCAAATATCCCCAACCAATCGCGAGGAAGACGAAGACCTCCTGGAGGTCAGCCATGCAAAAAAAATTCTGGAAAGAGAATCTGTGTACAGGTGGCCTAGCTAAGGTGACAATCACTTGCGCTTCGCTATCAAATCGCTTTGTGCATGTCTCTATCACTTTTCCATTTTAGTGTGACGGTGACAGTTGCGTTTCATTCACTACGGAGCGTAAGTGACTGACATGTTGTCTACTTGGCCAGGCATCGTACGCAGGATCACTATCGACTAGGCTAGAAGTCCGGTAAATGAGCGGATAAACCTCAGATCATAGAAGGTACCTACTAGATATCTGACGGAGGCGTGGCGCGTGTCGCCGTAACATGGCCAGGCCGGCCATACCTATGTCCGCCGTAAGACAGCCGTAATCTCAGATCTATGTTAAACATGTTGTTACTTGTTGCAGGTGGTCACACGGGCTACTGTTCCACCAGGCAGTAGTGGACTGCGCACGCGCCGCCATTTTGCTGCCGCTCGGCATCGCCGTCTTCCGTTGCCAGCCGGTCTACAAGTGCTCGCTGGTCGAAACTGCGTTTCTACTGTTGGTATGTACGACAAAGGATCCAGTTTAGCAAAAATGTGTCAACACACAATCTTTTCAACTTTAAGCCTCCATTTTTTGAATTCACATCTTATTGCTAAATGGACGTGGGTTGACACATTATTGCTTATCAGCATCCTTTAAGATTGTTTACATTTTTCTAATGATTTAAATAGCGTCGAGCTGTATGGAGACAGGCCTTTCGTGTAGTGTGAATAAGTTAACATTGAAATACGAATGATATGAAAATCGTAATAATTCTAAGTATCAATGTACACCAATAGATTACATACCTTATTTATTGAAATCCATCTAGTAGCTTAATAGTTTCGTTGAATGAAAAATACCACATCCTCTATCACATAACCTAGGTACCTAGTCCTACGCAGCGCGTAGCCTGGTATTAATTTGTAATTATATTTAAAGGTTAAAACCTCAAACATGAACTGACACTAACATGAGAGTAGGTGAATACAAAAACGCATTTCATTTCAAACTAAAATCCCATAGCGTGAAACACGCTTAGGTAATATTTTCGAATCAACGTTATAAATCCGTGAAAAATATTCATAGTCACAAACCGAGGCTCGAATTCCTTTTCGGAGCGTTTGAAACTAATCCTCCATCAATCGATCGTTCACATCTAGTTTTTTCCGGTTTTAAAATTTGGTGAACAGTTTTGCGAAATCTCAATAAACAGCGATGCAACAGCGTGGCTCAACTGTTTAAATGTTGACTTATAAATTTTTAGAATTGTATTCCTTTGGACCCGTTTTATTAATATGAACTATTACATCATGTTATTCAGCCAAAGGGATGCTTGACTAAATGTTTTTGAGTACCTAAACTATTAAATAAACTTTGAATAACCTGACCTTAACTTACCTTACTCGGAGTGAGACTATGTCCTCCACAAGGTTAAAGACATTAACTTAATTAAATTACCGAGCTGAAATTCTAAGTGCGCAAGGCACTTGAAAAACTTTACCTATTTAATAATAGCATGACATTTTTTATGTAACAATATTGCTAAGCATACCTACTCGTAAAGTGAAGTTTTTTCACTCTCGTAAATTGAAGCTTTTTCACTCTGCCCAAGCCACAAAATTTGACGCCAACAATTTAAGCTAAGTGCCTATTTATTACAGGCTTTGTTAAGAAACAATTAATCTACCGCTGCAATTTCCACATTCATCGCTGTAATTGTCGCCACAATAAAACTTGTACCTAAACGCTAAACAGTAAATATATGTAGGTACATATGTCTCTAACGAACAATTAAGAATTGTTTAAGGTATAAATACTAAGTTGGATGTATTACCTCACTAACAAAGAATGCCCCACTGTTGAACACAAAAGCAGCAATTTCCCTGAAAAGAATCTTATAGCAATTTTTGATATCATCAATAATTAGAGGTGACAAAAGTTATTTGCGTCATCAAAATTAAGCGAGGAATTATTCCAAGCCTGGAGTTAAGTGCTCTTAATGTGTCCACTTATAACTTCTCAACAAAAAAGCGAATTCAGCGTTAGCTTTTGTCTTCGTCTTTAACTATTGTCCAACGTCATTCGGTTTGGGCTACCTAAATCATGCGTAAAGTAAAAATCTCATTTCATTTTAATGAGCTCGATTTCACCGTGAACCAATTCTATTGTGCAAATTGTAATCATAACATTGTGCCGCCATACCTACTTTATTACAACATCATTAATTTTTATTTCGTCAGTATGTGAACCGTCATCGCCTAAAAATATAATTTTATGGTCAGTGTTTTCTCCATTTTTTTCCACATTTGTTATATAAAAAAGCAACTAGTTCTGCAATTTTTGCGTCCTCTGTTTAATATAAGTGACCTTTGACAACTAAATAAAACTGTGCGCACTGAGCCTTGGGTTTAATGAAAAAGTCGTTTAATTCTAAGCATGATTACTTTTTTCATAACATTTGTGTTGACTTAAATATAATGTTTGTGAATGGGAGACCCCAGTAATTACAAACGACATAAAGACTCACAATAAAGCCCAAATGAAATTGCTGCGACACGATAAAATATTCTTGATATAATAAAATAAACGTGAGCATATTAGGTATTATCATTATCACCTTGCATACTCGCCATATTTAGACGAAATTTACCTCATTTATATTGGTGGCCACAACATAGCACCAGATGACCAGAGGATTATCGCATATTCAGAAATATAAAATATTGTACAGATTTAAAAGATTTTACGTTTTTACGGCTACAGATTTTACGGCTTTTCCCTTTCGTCAGACGGTTTATAAACGCGTTAGTTACATATCCTTTGTTTCAGGTAACGGTATCGACGGTGAATATGTTGACTACGGTGTTGAATGACAGCCCCATATTTCCTGAAAATGAAGAAGAACAAGCCGATTTATCTGCACCCCTGCTAATGGACAGCCCGCAGGTACAATTATATTAAGTACTGAATATTAAACACATTAGGTGCTAAACATTAAGCTCAAATGGAATTAGATAAGAGATCCATTCTCGAAAACCGACAAAAATTGCGACTGGCATTATGTCGTTTAAAAATCAGTAGTTCAGTATTTCACCAGAGCACTTACAAAATTAATATTTTCTATCACTTATTTCATTCTTTAACCTCTACGGTTTTTATAAATCAACCGGAACATTTATACCTACTGTAACTGTACTTTCTTTTCAATGTGCATTTTGTTAATATTCCTTCTCATAACCTCATGGAATGAGGAGAAGCAAGAGATTTTATCCCAGCCCACTCTAATGGACACCCTCGAGTAATGATCAGCTCCGAGATGAGCCATTAAGCTTCATAATGAGAGAATTTAAACGTACGACCGTTTCATAAAGGCACAGAGTATAACACGGTACATAATGCATCGAAATACGAGTATACATGGCAACATTTTTAAATCATTTAAGGCAATTTTTTTTAAATCATTTAAATTTGGAAAATCTTGCAAAATGTCAGAAAGGCACGATTTTCTAAACCTGCTGAAACAGAAATACAGGTACTTGCCATTTAGAGGGTGGCCGTTTAATTAGTAATTACACAAACTGGTATAAAATACTATATAGAGATGAGAATTCTAAGCTTAGAATTACACTAGACATGACTTTACACGACATAATGTTGTGACCTCTATAAGTAGTGTTAGCTATACTATACCTAACCGCCACTGGAACCATCCCACTAACCCGGGATTAAAGGGACCCAGTGTCAAATTGTACTGGTAACCATGGTAACTCCAGGTTTAACCGGTTAACCCCGGGTTAGTGAATGGTGCATAGTAATTAAAAACCACCTACATTTTAATTTACGAATACAAAATGTTACCCATAAAAATCAAAGAGTTTTCACCGCGATTCCCTTGCGGCTTAGCACATTAATAATAATAACAGTCAACAAAAAACCTTGCCTCAATTCGTAACATTTAAAACCTTTTTTGTAATTGAATTTGTTTTGTTTTCCCTTAACTTTGTGGGCAAATAATAGAAATGCCTTTGGGACCGTAATAATAACATTAAAAAAGGAAAAGATAGCCTTAAAATAAATATGTTGACGTGTCTTTGTATTTACATAATTAAAACAAAACACAATAGAGCAAAGGAGTTCTTTATAGGTATAAAGATGTCATATTCTATTACCGATCGCAAGCAGCAACTGCACGTTACACCACATCGTGAATTGAACCAAAGTTTGTATGCACAATTAAATTTAAAGTGTGAAAAAAAGTCGCCGTGGATTCACTTCACTTCACTTTAAATTAAAATTAAATTTGGAGCACCGCCTAACGTGCCGTCGTTGCCTGCCGTCGGAAATTAGAAAACACCTTAAAGGTGACAGTCCATTTCCAACGACAGCAGCAGCACTACCATTCATTTTACTATGGAAATTGAGAATAACACCGACGCGTTCGTACTAGTGCAGCGTACCTAAGTAGTAGTGCAGCTGCGGTCAGAAATGGAATGTTATATACCCTGATTCTTTCTCATTTTTTCTTCACTTGTTTTAGTGCGTCCTCTTCGGCACATTCATGATCTGGTTCGCATCCATCACGATCAACCTCGGCCCGACGTTTCTGTCAGGCGCACTAGCAGCAAGCGCCGGGCACTACGGATCCTACGGGCCGGCTCCATCTTGCCCTCTTGTCCGAGGGCCTTTCCGACACTACGTCCTCAACGCCCTCTGGATCGGCGTCAACGCCGTATGCGTAGGCCTCACGCTGTTCCATCTCAAGAAACTGCACAGAGACCTCACTAAGGTTTGATGATACTAATTTAGGTTTGAAGATACTTGAGCGACGGACACAATGGCATGGAGAAGTGCTACTTAGCAGGATAGTCGCTTAGTATGTTTCATTTGCGTTATCATGGTCATTATCATTGTCCACGTAGACTTCTCCATGATCATTTGACCATATCACTTGTTGATCGTAATGTCATTCACAGCTTTTAATTAAATAGTGATAGTTTTTGTTTCAGTGAAACAAAATGGTGTAATCGTAATATAGTTTTTTGGAAATATTAACGCAGAATGTATCGTGTATAAAATGCATTATCAGTGACTACCATAGGAGACATCAACATGGTTAAATCGTTTTGCAACTAAACTTACCTCTTCCATCATGCGCTAGTCGACAAACACCAACGCTGGAGTTAGGAGTTTTTGGTACTTTGCCAATACGCCTCGCACCACAAATAAGATTTAAATTCTCCCGAGTCAGTTTATACTAAATAGATGCAAAATCGGGTGGTCAAGAGGAATTTGCCTGGTAAAGTTTTAGGATGTGCGGGATACGGCATCGGAAGTTTATGGGCTCGTCTGTTATTTGAAGATAGAATTGTGGCCGGCACTTTTCTGACATCTTGTATGTTACAGTTTTTTATCCACATACAAGAAATCAACGAATCCAATGAGTCTAAAATCTAAATATATCAAATCTTACGGATATATAAGCTCGCTTTATCTTGAACTTGTGTCGCATTTTATCAAGTTAAATATCCAGAGGTAGAATTTTCAAAGAATCTAAGCAAATAATAATCATTAAAGCTATCAAACATTAAAACTATTAAATTCTTCTCTGTCGTCTGTCGTCTCTTCTCTTGACAGAGCAGTCGTGGTCACGTTGAGGCGTCCACATCGCTAGTAAAGGCGGACATAGCTCGTTGCACGATCTCCCGCCATCTATTAAAGATAACAGACGTTAAATATGCCTGTAACTTCTAACGGATCTTCACACAGGGGGGATAATTTAAATGTTATCGCATGCAGGCTAACGTAGAGGCAGTGCGAGTAGCTGGTCTAGTGACCACGCTTGTCAGCATGGCTGCAGACAACAGGCGCATGGACTCGCTGCCTAACAGCGTCGGACCAAGGGTAAGTACTAACAACTATAGTCTGACAAAAAAGAGTGGAAATTAAAAAGTGACAATACTGTAGTGTCGTCCCGTTTTCATAGATTGATTTGAAAGAGACGACAGTAGTGTCGTATACTGTAGAGTATTGCCACTTTTTCATTTCTACTCTTTTTTGTCAGACTGTATGCTCCATCAACGCAAGATTCTCACGATCAGTTTGCGAGACAATCGAAATAAACTTGGTTAAGTAGTTGGTTTTCTGGTGCACGTTTTGAAGTACCACAAGTGTTTATACCTGCAAAAAGCTCTTGAAATCTTCTTGCAGAATAAGGTTGTTTTTTTATTTTTTTTATAGGTGTACTAGATACTAAGATAGTAATTCCGGAGTTTAATCGGCAACCCGCCTAACAAACATCGTTTTTATTGCACGCCTTGGTCCATTTTGTCATTGTAATACAATAACAACAGATTTATCAAAATTAGGTAGGTAAATATAATTATGGAAATAATCTACTATCGATAATAGCGTCACGTTGCCATGATTTGTCTCTTAGTTCTCATGAGGTTCTTGCGGATTGTCTGGAAGCCTTCTTGTCGCATGCACACACCTATCACATTAACCTAAGCTGCAACCGTAGACTGTTGACTGCACTGTAGAAATTGTATATTAACGTCTAGCCGCGTGAAGTTTTTAATAAGAAAATACAATTCAGTTATTCAGCGAATCCAAAATTAAGATCTTTTAAAGCCTACACTATTGCTATACACACCCGTTTCGCGCTCCTGTAGACATAAACCTAGTGGTGAAATTCATGAATTTAACAAAAAAAATCCAAAATATGTTAGCTAAACTTGAAATATTCCTCGGTTTTATACCAAACAGAACTGTCTGCTTCCGAAAAATTCTATGGGTTCAGGTGAAACGCCCGTTCTTTCTAACCATCTGACCCCCGAAGTCAGATGGTTAGAAAGAACGGGCGTTATTCCGGAATGACGGAGTTTGCGCGTTCGAACCTTGCCCGAGATGATGAACTTTTTAATTTTTTCTGTATTTCAACAAGATTGTTTGAACTTAAATAATAAGCTGAAGAGTGACCAAAAACTCACGCGGCTGGAGCACTAGAACTTAAATAAAGTTTTTGAATTTAAACTCTCGAATCTTAAAAAAAACTTAAATTTAACAGTATCCGCTTTATTTAAACTCTTAAAAAGTAACTTATTACCTTACCTTATCACATCTATTTTAACTTTTTTCCTACACGCCCTTTACCTTTTTTAATATTTGCCTTAAATAAAATTTAAACAGAGTAGCTATTCGGCTTTAAAAGAAAACTTAAAATTAAAAAATAAAACAATTCATATTGTAATGTGACTGGGTATTAAAAGAAGTATTTTTCATAGACTGTAGATGGAGCATTAGCGGACGGCCAGCGCATGCATAGCTCGAATCTGCCGCTGGGCGGCGGACGTCGCCTGCGGGGGTACCTGGCGCGGGTGGAGCGGGAGGGGGTGCGCCGCGTGCGCATGTTCGTCGTCATCACCGCCGCGTACGTGCTGTTCTGGGGACCGCTGTTCATCGTGACACTGCTGCACCACCCGGCGCTTACGTCGCATATAGCGTATGAGGTAAAAAATACAAACGATCCATTCGATCCCATATTCATACGTCGTCATTGAGTTTTCATAATCAACTTCGATTCAAATCCGGCAGTAACGACCTCCTGGGTCTGTCTGTCACTGGTTCTTTGGTTCCCGCTGCGGTGGACCGCGCGTCACAAGCACGAATGCTAAGTTATATTGATGTCGGGTTGTAAAAGTATCCGACTGAGATAAAATGTGATCGATCCATTTGAGTAGGAGGTGTATTTTTGTAGTAAAATTACATAAGAGGTATCAGATGTATCATAAGATTCATTAAAGCTTAATAATAAAATGGCCACAGACTCCCGATGGTTTTCCACCAGCGCAGCCACTACCATCTTGTTAGGCTAATCAATGAGTACCAACCTTTCGTATGTCCACAGATGTACTTCCAAATCTCGCTGCACATCTCGTACGTGCACGCCGCAGTGAACCCTCTGCTGTTCATGGCCCTGCACCGCGCGCTGCGTCGAGCGGCCCTGCAACTGTGCTGCGGGTGCTGTGTGCATTGGAGCCAGTTTGTCCTGGCACTTACAGCTGCTGGTAATTTACATTTTTGAAGCTCTTCTAGGCTTGATCGCGATCTTAATAAAATCTGGAACAATACATAATATTGATGCTCAAGAGTTCTAGAATTTAAAATAGCGCAGTGATTTTGAGAAGACAAAGATAGTTTCATGAGGAAGGCACTGATCATAGCATAGTCTTCGGCTGTTGTGATATTCAAGAGATAGCATTATTTTCAGCATATCTCTTTGCTACAAAGTACTTATATAATTCATACTGTCTTTCCCATCACGGAATAATGGTGTTACGGACCTTTGAGAGGCGTGTTACGCGGAGCCGAAGCCAACACGTAGACACTTTAATGAAATGTAAGGGGTACACCGAGCTGATGCTGCCCTTGCCCGTGCCATGGGACGCACGCAGAGGAGCACCCGCCTGTAATTCATACTGTAATTGTTACATATATGTTTGGTCCAGTTGTCTGTCCCTTATCCGCGTGTTGTCATTATAAGATGTATCTAAGCGGCACGTGTGCTCACAATTTTCCAAAAACGTGTTTGTACCTTGAATTTTTTTCAAGAATCTAACCTTTTTTCTGTCTTACAGCTCAGTCACCACTGGCACCAGCCTCCTTCTCCCCAGCCGCAGCATCGCCCGAGCCTCCCCCCGCACCACCCCCACCCATGGCGCCCCCCGCGCCCCCGGCGCCCTCGCACTCGGTCCCCGCGCCTCACACGATGATGGTAATTACTTCTTATATGTAAGTGTTGACACCGTAATACGTGGTTTACTCACTCGCACTGCCCCGCACGAACCCTTAGGCGGAATCCCATTAGTGTGCGCCATTGTGCCTCATATGTCTACTACCTATAATTTATGTATGTCTGTACGTATATAAACACCTTATTGTACATCCGCTTATCGTCCATTTCATTGGCTATTTAAACATGTATTGTGTTAAATACTAGAAAAATATGCAGCGATCAAAATCAAAGCCCTCAAACCAATAACCGGGTTTGGTTTGAAGTTGCCAACATGAAATGAGTTTTGCAGGGAGACATTCATCAGTAAAATGGTGATTTCGCTTAGTCCTTGCATCCCCGAAAGCTCTAATACAGCGGTTTAGTAACGATGTGTAAGCTCGATTTGATCAGACTTTTGTCAGAGCCCGTGAGCCACAATGCTGGAATGTGATAAATAGGTGGTTAGCCTACCCGTTCTCTGCTATTAATCGTCAATACTGAACTGTTTTAATTAAATAAGCTATAATCATCATGAAAATGCAAAGATTTCTATCATACCTTAAAGTAGTAATAGGTTTGAATAGCACAATAGCGCACAATGTGAATGGGATTCTTCCCGTAGTTCCCTCGCGAGTTAGACACGGAAGATCCGCGGTGTTTTTGGTTCCTTAGGCTTTTTTCCAGGGGATAAAAACTTGATACTTTTCTACTAAATCTTAAGGCGAATATGTCATTAATACCAATAGCATTGAAACAATCGATATCACATCAACACAAACTTATTTGTAATTTATTGTCTAAGTGATGAACTAATCGCCTCATTTTTAGCTGTACCTGTTAAAGAAGCTTATTGGACCAATAACTTTTAATAATTATGATAAATAAAACTGCATGGAGAGTTTCGGACTATTGACTCAATCCGAGGGATACCTAACGAAAAAAGAAGAATGGTATAGTTACCAAGCAGTTCCAAGGCCGATAACTCTCGGATTGATCCGACTGTGAGCTTCAATTCTTCTGTGATAGTGGCGTTCCTATTAGACATCCCGTAGCTACCCTACTCTAAGTTAAATGATCTCAAAATCTCGATCTCAGAGTTGGGAAGTTGAGGAGTGTGACGCTGAGAGTATGTCGAGTGCGCGTGTGCAGGGAGACGAGGATATGATGGGGGAGCCGTGGAGCGGCGTGCGCCGGCCCCCGCGCTCCCCGAGCCCCCTGCTGCCCGCGATCTAAGCGGCCACGGCCTTCGACGTGGCCATTCTGCACCATGCTGCGTCCTCGTAAGCCGGCGCCCGCGCCGCGGTCGCCACACATATCCGCCGCGCTGCGTTTACTATCGTCCGTGTCCAAATATCTATGTAAATATACCTGAAACATCAACGAATTATGTGTATATAGTTAGTAAATTAGCGAAACATTTATGTACGAAGTAGTTTCTGGTTTAGTTACATATAACTGGTAAATAATAACGGTTCTCTACAAGAGACTTGCAAATCTTACAACCTCAATAAAGGAGATAAAAGTGCAAAGTTCTTTGATTAAGGTAAAAACTATTACGGGACTAATTGGCTATTGATAAGTGAACCTGAACCTGGAATTAAACTTGTTATAAGGTTGTATAATGGAATAAGAATTATTCTGAGGCTAACCTATCGGAATGAATCTAATTTTATTAGATTTATTCGGACTAAGTATTTAAAGCACAGAGTTAACCTAGTACTTTAAAATTATGAATGTTTATGGTGTATTCGATTAATGTGTGTTCTAAAAATTAAGCACTTAGACAAAGTTTATAGAGATCTTATTGTATCATAAACGTATGTAGGTATTTTAAATATTATACACTTGTAACATTTTATGGGAAGCTCAAATTCTAAACATGAGGACATAGCATACATCTCAATCATATGCACTAGAAATAGTACCGACAGGAATCGGTCGTAGTCTAAATAAAGATTATATTTTTGTTAGTAAAAATGCAATCTCCTACTATGTAAGCAATATGTTCTCAAGACACCAATTAGATAAGGAGTGTAGTATAAAATAAAGAAATATATTTATTAAATTTAAAAAATCTCCTATCACATTGTTTTAAATTGTTGTTTTGTAAATACTAAAACGTACTATCAATTTATAATCTTAAACAGCTTTATGAATCTTTAACTATTATCCGTTTTCAAATTATTCGTGTGTGTTTCTGTTAATATGAAATTATCACTAAACCTCTGTTGATTGTTAACATTTATCCCATTTATCTACTCATGTAATTTTTATGCATAAAGACTGACTAATTTTATTTTTCTGTTTAACTGTCCTGTGTGTATGTATTCCTATGAACTTATGTAAGTATACTATCTTAGTTTTAAATATCAAGTATATGGCTCGATAAGTGTATCACTCTTAGTATTAAGTTTCTTATGAGTTTAGATTTTTATGCATATAGGTAAGGTATATCATGTCCAGGTTGTTTTCTCAGTCAACCGTTCTTTTATACAAAAAGTACATGTGAAGAAATTTAATTGAATTGCAAATATTTGGTGACGATACGACAGATGGACCTAGTCCGAAACTGAGCAAGGCTTGTAATATGAGTAGGTAGAAACGAAAGTAAACATACAAATCTATATATTATTTTACAACATATAAGTAAATCAACACCGGGTGGAAATTAATACTTTGGTTTTCGACAATTTATTGTTCTTCTTGTTAAAGAATTAATTTGATAACAAATACGTATTTAGGCTTATATTAACACACGCCAAATACTTTGGCAATCTAGCAAATAAATATAAACCATATTTGAAAACCTGGATGTTACTTCGACAGTGTACCGAAACACATATAGGCATTATTGGCGCTATGGATGCGGCGCTACTGACACCTTTAACCTCCTAAGGCCCAAGGTCCTACCTATAGTACATCTTCAGTTCGATGAAATTTAAATCCTATTTAATTGGAACAGAGTCGCTTTTGCTTTCTTTCGTTCAATTTTCCAACAACGCAAAATCAACTCTATTTCCTATACCAAAGGTTCTAATTTCAATGGCACATTTTGGATTTTTCATTTGTATGGCTGGGCCTTAGGAGGTTAAGGGATATTAGCAGTTCAAGGGTTAACTTGCTTAAAACAATACCATCCATATAACCAAAATGCATGTAATTACTTACTAAATGACTTATCTGTCTTTAAACTGAATGAAATACGTGAGACATGAAAAACAGTAGGGTAAAATATAATTTAACTGAATAGAAATTGACTTTTTAAAAATCATTGTACATAGTAATGAAGAGACATAAATCGTCCTGTTTACATTTTCGTATTCATTATACAATTTTTTCT
Organism: Cydia splendana; assembly: GCF_910591565.1. Lineage (NCBI taxonomy): Eukaryota > Metazoa > Arthropoda > Insecta > Lepidoptera > Tortricidae > Cydia > Cydia splendana. Next base: position 6,110,577 of record NC_085968.1, read on the forward strand.
ATAGTTTAATGTACCTACGTTAAATGTGTCGCAGTGGTGTATAATGTAAGGACCTATGTCTAAAATAAAATGCCAAATTAAGAGAATATTATAAAATCGTGATCTTCACGTAATTATTAAAATGAGACTATAAAAGAACAAAATAAAATGATTTGACTAAACATGGTTTGTATTTTGATTTTTTAGTCTATTTAGGTTTCAGTCCAAACCATACTCACAAATAATCAACTGGATCAAAGTCAAAATACAAATATCACTCATCAGAGCGGTCTCTCTAAGAATTAGAGGAACGAGAAGAAGGATAGAAAGATTTGGATCTGAAGACGGCTGTGGAATACCCATCCTTGAAGATTAGATTTCTCTTCTTTCTACCGTACAACTGTTTTTAAATACGTTTAAAATTGTATTATTTAATGTAATAAATGTTCTATAGTATATATAGGTTTCAGTTCTCAAAATAGCCCGTATTTATTTTTGTTACATATGTTAGTATATTATACATACAAGGTAAGTACGGTAACGCGAAACGACAACGCACACTATTCGTAGGACTGGCACGTAAAACCTATGCTAGCGCCAACTATTAAATACTTCGACCGGCTTATCCCATTGGAACCTAAACTTTAGCCATGTAAAATTAGGTAGGAAATGTACACTGGCGTTCAAAAGTGCATTGAGATGTTTCAACCGTAATATTAAGGCATTACGGTCGACATCTATCCATGCACTTTTGAACGCCAATGTACCCTAAGGGGTGCTTTTGAATTTCTCATTGTGATAACACTAACATTATAATTTCAGTGCTCCCGTTGAGGACAATTTTAATCATACATTAATTAAAGCTGTTCCAAAAGCTTTCACAAAATAATGCGATGATGTGCTTAATTGGCCCGCGTTCGAAACAATGCTAGCTGGCTACACAGTTAAATGTACCTAACAAAAACAGTATTTTAACATCAAACAAGTAGGATAATAAATAAAAGATTGTCACTGAAAAGATGCACATAGTCAATAGATCGTGATGGATATAGTTTCTAATTTCACTACTTCGCGATCAAGGTTTTTTTTTAAATATATTTAATATTTATAAACAATCTAAGACATAATATTATAGTGTCGTTTCTACATATAATGGTGTGTTTACAGTACCTAACTAAACCTGCAGTAAAGTAACAGGCCTTCGGCCCTACGGCCCCTACGGGCCAAGATCCCGTTCCTGTAAAAAATACTTACCTACTGATCGTGAGTTGTTGGTGTGGTTGAAAGTTCGGCGTTCGGTGAAACTGGTTTGTATTGTATTCAGTAAGTAAAATCAAAAATTAGACTTTTGTCCCACCACGCATAAGGACCATTAGATACAAAATATTGGTAAATGATTTATTAAATCAGTTTTAAAGTGGAATTTCTTGAGCTTAAATACGGAAAACTGTTGAATGAGTTCTTTTATAAGTGTCGTGTTACCGATGGTTTTTATTTTTATGCATGGTGGGGTACCTATACCTTTCCTTCCTTTTCCAAACTAAAATATCTTCTGTAAAGGGGCCCACTGATTACCAGATCGCCGGACGATATTAGCCTGTCAGTTAAACGCAAAATTTGATAGCTCCGAACAACTGACAGGCTGATATCGTCCGGCGAACTGGTAATCTGTGGGCCCCTTTAGAAGACAAACCATATCAGTTAAGTATTAGGACCTAACTACTATAAATAATGACAATATACTGCTTACTCAGCTGCTCTGTGCTACCGAGTTCCTTCCAGTCGATAACTAGATTTACTTCCACTAAGCACGTACGAACCCGCCAAGCTCGAGTGACATGAATCAAGCAATTATGAACTTTATATTAATGTGATAAGTGCCCTCACAAGTTTACCTCATAAACTGGTTAGCACGTATGGCGAACGTGACGGTTCACTCTCGTTTCGTGGCCGCTATTGAATTCAGAACATTATTTTGGGTTTGAAGTCATGGAAACGTGATAATTTTTAGCGTTCCGTACTCAAAGGGTAAAAACGGGACCCTATTACTAAGACTCCACTGTCCGTCTGTCTGTCACCAGGCTGTATCTCATGAACCGTGATAGTTAGACAGTTGAAATTTTCACATATGATGTATTTCTGTTGCCGCTATGACAACAAATACTAAAAAGTACGGAACCCTCGGTGGGCGAGTCCGACTCGCACTTGTCCGGTTTTTTGTTGGTTGCCGAATACCATGATCGGTCTACAGTATGTATCAGAACGAAAGGCAAAGAAGGAGACCCATTAATGTTTAGGTCATACTGAGCAACTTTTACTATGGGACTAATGGGACCAACCCCGAAATCGCGAAAAAAAAATTGACTCTCCCATAGGAAATTTCAACATCAGACCGGCAAAATGCATGAAAGATCCAATTTTTTTCCGCGTTTTCGGGGTTGGGCCCATAGTAAAAGTTGCTCAGTATGACCTAAACATTAATGGGTCTCTTTCTTTGCCTTTCGTTCTGATACATACTGTATAACGAATCGAATAGCGATTTACATATTTTTAATTTCAAAAAGCTTTCAATGTCTCTTTTTATACTAATTTATTTAGAATTTCATCATTAATTTTGAAGGAATATTATGTTAGCTTTGACCTTCAGTTATGAGAGAATTAAAATGAATGAACGTTTCCGTGGTAGCTTTATTAATATTCATTACTGGATTCTTCGGTCAATGAATCACTGTCGTCCGTTTTGTTTCATTTATATGCATTTATAACAGCCTTAAAGTAATTAATTCAATAAATTCATGCTTGATATCAACTGGTCTAAAATCTCAAATAATACAATTATGTATACCTAAGTTCAAACAGTAAAAACTATTGGAGGTTCCACACGTGTATATTGGCGCTAATCCTATTACGACACAGTCAGTAATCGATTCAAATTACTACTGAAATGGTTTATCTATAGGTATTTGTAGGGTTCCGTACCTCAAAAGGCAAAAACGGAACCCTTATAGGATCACTCGTGCGTCTTATCTGTCTGTCTGATGTCCGAAACTACTGGGTCTAAAATTTTGAAAAAAAAATACACAAAATAGTTCTTTACCTATAGATGACAGGAAAACCTATTAGAAATGAGCAGTCAAGCATGACTTGGACTGGACTTAATTACTTAGGTTTTGATCCGACCCCTACAGGTTTTTTAAAGGCATTTCATTCACGTTCCACATAAAAAATACATCGTTAAAAATTTAGTACTCTACGGAATCCTTGGAACGCGAGTCCGACTCGCAGTTGCCGGTTTTTTACTGATGTCTTTTATCAATTGCAATTTAAGCTTGTAGCATTAAGTCCGCCTTTTGTACGTTTGTATTTTCCTTGTGCAATAAAGATTAAATAAATAAATAAATATTACTCCCCACGTAAACTAGTGTTATATCTATCAGACTCCACTAACTCTGTGGCTACATTATGTAACTTTTATTGGCAAAGAGGACCGGGTAGATATTATGTTTTTAACAAATAATTGAATTTGTTATATCTTTTGTTTCTGAGAAAATTGCCTTTTCGTTCAATTTCGTATCCAATTTGTTAGCCGTTACGGACTTCGAAACTAAATTGAATTGTATAGGAAACAAGGAAACACCTCGGTTCTCCATAGTTTTATTGAAAAATTGTACCTAAGCAATTTACGTCAGAGTAAAAAGTTTAAAAACTCAAGCAATTTTAAAATTTGCCAATGGTCTTTCATAAGTCACATGATTGATATTTTTCAGTGACCTCTATTATTATTATAAAATAAGGGTGACAGCTGGCAACTACAGTTGCCAAAAGCATGTGAGTGGCTAAGTATGTAAGTAAATATTGTTAATCAAAATGATTTAAATGACTAGACGAAACTTTGCGAATACCTACAGTCAAGGTCTATATAATAAGAAACCCATTGGTACGAACAATTTAGCATAAATATGTAAAAAATATATATACAGTAGATATATTAGATATTAACTACGTTTGCTGCGCTAACGTAGTCGTTACATCCGAATGCAAATATGCCTAATTGTGATGTTAACTAAATTGCATAATGGTCGCATCGATATTTAGACACACACGCATTGACTTGTGTACCTACGAGGGCATTGATAATGGTATCATTTGTCATGACATTATTCACATGTCTGATAAGGTCCCTGTCAATGTTTTTGACAGCAAAAAAAAAAATAGAGATAATACATTCATAGAGTGGGTACTTTTGCAGCTTATATGCCTAGATTACTTCGCCACGAGCAGTTACTAGAGTCATCATTCACTTCATTGGGCTTATTAGGATCTCGTGTTCATTGGAGTAGGTAGTCAATCGAGCCAAATGTGGTTATAAATCACTTTCAGGGCTGCCCACGGTGCCCCGAGTAGGCTGGGCAACGCGTATGATTCGCGAACCTGATAAGAGATAATGTGCTATGCGTTAGAGATAAACAGGTCCTTGAGCTCTTAAACATTGGCAAACGGAAAGACTTCTTCACAAACTCCTATTATTATTCTATGCCTCCACCTTAATATCATTTGACACAAAATAAATAGCTAACATCTTGCATACGGATCCTGCAAAGTACGACCATTAATTATAAGAGGCAAAGTGCTCAGGAAGTTTTGAAAGAGCCAGCAATTTATTTTAGACGCTCAGCAGCCTAGAGCCGGATGGAATTACCGGAGCTTTTATTGTTTACTTGTTATCAATAATGCATTTAGAACTTTGTCGTGGATGAAAATCAGAATATGTATATGTATACCTGGGTTAGAAGACGTAGCTATGCAAAGATCTCTTCGACTTTCACAAAATGAGTCAAATTTAAACTGTTGTGAGACACTAACATTAAATAATTTTACGGTTTTGACTCACTTGTTTTTAGTCACTCGCGCGACTTGTACGCGAAGCACGGCCGTCGTGAACGCTGCTCGCATTGTTAGTGCTTGGGGAAGGAGACCTAGGCTCTCCGAAACATGTCGCGCGAGTGACTAAAAACAAGTGAGTCTAAACCATAAAATTAATCGCTTACGTAAGTGTTGGTCAACAATCTTGGCCCCAAATTTGCCATCTTCCCTAGGTAAGGTCAAGTAGGTAACCGGGTTTATTTCATCCTATACGAGTAAGCTATCTTTAAAATTACAGAAATCAAACTCAATAATAGGGGTGGATTTTTAACAAGGACAAATTTAGGCTGCCTGACTGAAGAAAGTTTGCATTACTACCATCTACGACTGCCTATTTGAATATAAGTTATTTTTGTAATTCTAAAAGATGGATTTTCCTCGGTCACTTTCACTCGACATTGAATGTACGACTTCAAAGTCAAACAAAGTGGACAGACGTTACAAATTTCACAATGACAGTGCTATTCAACTTACAATATTATCATAAGCGACCCCATATGTTTTAGTCTAATAGGGGGTGTTTATACGGTTTAGGTATGGGAGGAGTGTGAAACTTTAGCGAACTTGAGGAGTTGGTGCTCAAAACTTGCTGAAAGCTCGGTTTAGCCAAGAATTATGAATAAGCTAAGCCCGGGGCGGTGACCGCATTATCGTGTTAGCAAATTTCTACTTTGCACACTTTTCTCTTCAATATACATACCTACTTATATTAGATAAATACGTAAGTATATCAACTTTCTTTCATTCATATTACAGACAAGTGTAAAAATGGGAGCACATATCTTACTTAAAAGTATGTCACATAGCTCTTATATCGGCGAAATAAGAACTATGGGACATATTCTTGAGTAAAGCAGGCCACTGACGAGCCTTCCAAATGGATGCCGTTACAATGGATTCATCCAAATGGACGGCATCCTAATATTAAACATTCACGGACGTTTTTGACATTCACGGACCGATTTTGGATTGCAGCCACGCTATTTGGACTGTTGGAAGGCTCGTCAGTAGCCACCATAAGCATGCACCCATAGTTTTACACTTGACTGTACCAAGGTAGTATACGTATCTAATGATGATTCAATTTCTAGATAAAGTCATTTGAGTTGGGTGGGACAATCGCGCATCAATCACTTAAGGTGGGATCAGACGGTTCATTTTTTGTTCATTTTCTAGTTTCATTATTCATCTTTCACTCAAAGTGACACGTCTGAACACAAAATGACCCAAAAACGAAAAATGAATTCATTAGTGAAAGAATCCAACAATGTTGGATATTTTCATTCGGCATCTTTCATTCGCACTCCGAATGAACAAAAAATGAACAGTGTGAACACAGAAATGAACGTACATTCGGATTTTACATATTTTTCTCGAATCCTGTGGGTATACTACCTACTATCTAGCTAGACAAAGATAACTTAAAATCAATAAAATGGTGTTCAAGTGGAACGAACAAAGTAAGATATATGGTATTTCTAGGTACCTACTCTGTAATCTGTATAAATATCTCAGAGTTCCAAAACAATCGCCAGTAGTAAGGTATCGCAGTACAATTTGGAGTTTTATTCGGCTAGGTATACTGTGTCTCATTAAAGTGTTTGCTTTCGCTATTAACGGACCTATTACTAGTAATAGAAGTTCTACAAAATTACTTGAAGTCATCAGCAAATGATTGCAATACGATTTCGGATCTTCATCGGCTAGTTCTCTCAGCAATGTATTCTAGGCTCCAAATAAATTTCTTCTTGCGATCCAAGGTCGCAGCCACTACCGACGACGTTTTCTTTGCATCTTGTTTGTTAAAATCTTTATTAAATGTTTGATCACAAATTAAACTTATACCAAGACGCACAACTTCATTCGACGCCATAGTGAAAGAAAAGAAAAAATGAATAATCTTTCCAGCAGCCGTGTGAACGTGAAATGAAAGGAAGATGAAACATTCACGAGTGAACATTCATCCGAGTGAACCGTCTGATCAGACGGTTCACTCCGTCCTTTACACCTTTCACCTTTAGTCAGATTTCAAATTATAAAAATAAAGAATTAACCCCCTTATTCATTAACGTCTACTAAAGTTGACATGCCGATAATAATCCTTAGTCGCTTTCCGACGTATTGGTATGATGGAAAGGGACAACCGATTATTATCGGCTTGTCAACTTTAGTAGACGTTTATGAATAAAGGGGTAAGTATATAGATAAATAAATAAATATTTAGGGACAATCATACATAGATCTACCTTCCAAACTAAGCAAAGCTATGGGTAATAGGCAATATACAGACGATATGGGTAATATGGGTATGGGTGGGATATGGGTAATATACAGACGAGATTCATTGATTTATAGGTGGCATTTGTGGTGTTTTACTATTCCTAATGTTTTACTTTCCCTGCAATTTTTATCCTTTTCCAAAAGATCCCATAGGGTATAAAACTCCAATAGGTAACACTTATTTATGGAAGCAAAACTTATCAAACATATACTATGCTATAGCTGCTACTAAACTGCTTATTAAATACATTTCTGAATGTCCTATATCTATTATAATGTACTCCTATTTAAGCCGTGCCAACTGAGTTCGCGCCCCAAATTTCATAATCACATCTTTATGTCGCACATAAAAAAATTCATCGCAATGCAGTGAAATTATCCGCCTTATCGCATTTACGCGTTCAAATCCTGTAATAATAATGAGGCGAAAATACAATGGATTATAAACCTTCCTCCCAAGTCCTAAGGGTTAGTAAGAGTGTTATAAGAAAAAAACTCGTCAGATTTTACGAGAAACATGATTGAACTGACGCCCACACAAAATTAATGCTGGAAATAAGACAGGATTGCTGCATCAGTTTTTATTACAGAATCCTGTAAAAACGAGGTTCCCTAATTTCATTACGCGACCCGCCAACTTGTGAATTGTGTGAATTCATCAGTTCCATTCGTGTTCGTGTTTGCATTCATAATGAATTTCGTGTTTGTAGCATCCAATTTAGTATGACACTATAAATATAATATTGTTAATTGACAATGTAGCTAGGTACGAGTTATTTAGGTATGCAATTGAATTCACCGAGATACCTAAATTTATTGTCCCTTTTTCATGCATTCAAGAAATTAATAATAAAATCGTTACAACACTTGTAAACGTAAAATACTTATAATAACTTAATTAATGTCATTAACGGGTCTAACGCGATTAAATTTAATTATTACGGAAGACTGAGTACAGCCTGAACCTGGGTTAAACGTCGGAAAAAAGGTAAAATAAAGAAATTTAATTGCGTAAATTGCGTTAGACTCGTTAATGACATTAATTATGCGTACAAAACGCGACAGTTTTAAGTGTTATAATAACTTGTTTTACATACAATTTCGTAATTATGTGAGCAAGAGTATCATAATTGGTATAATACAGTTATTATTTAAATTCTATTTAGCTGTGCGGTACTAAATTCGGTTCTTGCCTAACAGCGTAAAGGCTTTGTTCATAAATCCTCCATTTCGCGTCCGCAAAACGGTGCATACACGCAATGAACAGCCGAGTCGACTAAAACCAATCCGTTTATTATACCGGGCCAAATAGTTAACTGGTGAAAGTGATAGAAGGCGACATGGCCTCTAAAGTATAGCTGTAATCCCTATGGTACCCCTGTAAAAAAAATTTCATAACCAGTCTGTAAAATTTTACCAGACGCATACCCATTTCTCAAAAGCTTGTAACTTGTAATATAAGTGGAAGTCCCTTTCTAACAAAAGCTGTCAAAAAGTGACATCCGCTTGAATTAGGTACAGTCACCTGCACTAATATGTTACACAATGAAGGCCGCAAAAGTATCTGACACAATCTTATTTGTAGAGCCATAAGAGCGTGTCACATATTTTTGCGGCGTTCGAAGAGTAACATATTATTGCAGGTGACTGTACAAGTTACAAGCTTTTGAGAAACAGGCCCCATAAGGCGACAAATAATATGGCAAATTTTAACACTACCGTGACATCGCATTTTCAATCTTATCACATAAAGTACTTACCTTTCGATATGATAGCAACATGGTCTCAATATTCTTCTACTCTCTCGTTTCAAATAAAGCCCGAATGGCCGTTTACCTTCAACGGTTTAGGCTATTCAAATGAAGTATTAAAGTCGATTAAGAAAGGCTGGCAGAGAGAACTCAAGCTTATACATATTAGAAGAACCAGGGTCCTGGTCTCCAGCAGAATAAATGGAGCTGATAGTAAACGCTAGTTTTGGGTAGAATCAATATATTTTCTATTCAAACATATTCAAACATTGACATTACTTTAGACGTAATATGTTTACAGTATATTGTGCCAGTTCAGTACATATGCAACCTCCAATACGCCCTCTTAAACTATTACGGACATACATAATTTACTTTTGTACTCGTCTGTACTCGGTACATAAAATAAAATTTCTATGCTAAACTATCGTGACTGACTTTACACAAACATAGAAATCCGCCAACAAATTAAATCGCATAAAAAGCAAAAACTAGAAAATTATTCTATTACTTGACACAAAACATTTAAAAAACATATAACACATAATAATATCAAACACCTAACTACTCTAATCCGCCCTCTTAATAGGATAATTTGACAGGGATAAATCCTTCAAAAAACCTTTTAACTTCGGGCCAGAAACACTTTTAGTTAAAATGTCCGCTATCATTTTATCTGTTGACATATACCTTATTTCAACCTTATTAGCCAGTACACACTCACGGATAAAATGATACTTAATGTCAATGTGTTTTGTCCTATTATGCATCATTTTGTTGGCTGCAATTTTATGTGCCGACCAGTAGCGGCGCGTGAGAATTTTTGCTAGGTAACCCGTAGCAAAAAAAAACACCTACCTAACCTAACATTAGGTACTTACTTCTTCTGCGCTAGATGTGACCTTGGACGCGAACCGTTGCAGTTAGTGTAGCCCCTAGTAGTATATAATATAACCTTACGTACTCTGCCTCTGTAGAGCTCAATGATACTGTCGCCTGTTTTTTGCTTTCCCAAGAAACAATATTGTAGCCTAACTTGAAAATTAACCCCGTGAAGGATTTGCGATCGAGCGCGCCACCCCAATCTGCGTCTACATAGCCACGTAAGTCTAAATCACCTGTTTTTCGAAAAGTGAGACACACGTTAGACGTACCTTTTAAATACCTTAGGACCCGTTTCGCGCACTTAAAGTGTATTTCATCATAACATGAATTAAATTGAGAAAGTACACTTACGGCGTGTGCAATGTCTGGTCGCGTATTATATGCTAAATAATTTAGGCATCCTATCAAATTTTGGTATGGTAGGTGGCATTGGTAATCAGTCGATCTCTCTAATTTCATTCCTACTTCCATTGGAGTAGTTACCGGCTTAGCTTCTGTCATGTTAAAGTCCCTCAAGCAGTCCAAAATAAACTGTTCCTGATCGAGATGGATAAGTCCCTTCTCTCGTCTCAGTCTCATGCCTAAAACATGTCTAGCCGCGCCTAAGTCCTTCACTTTAAACTTGTCAAGCAAACCTGATTTTAATCTTTGCTTTTCCTGTTCACAATCGCCAAATATAAAAAGATCATCAACATAAATCACGACAATTAACTTCTTTTTACCTTTAAGCTGTTTTTGATACAAACACGGTTCTATTTTTGATTGTACAAAGCCTAAATTTAACATTTCACTGTCCAACTCTTTGAACCAAGCATTAGACGCTTGTTTCAAACCATACAGAGATCGCTGCAGCGTACATACCTTGGTTTCTTGACCTTTGGCGACTGCTCCTTTCGGCTGAAGCATGTAAATATCCTCTTTTATCTTCCCGTATAAAAATGCAGTCGTGACATCCCATTGGTCAATAAACCAATCGTATTCAGCAGCTAGCGAGAACAATAATCGTAGAGTAGAGCTTCTAACTACCGGAGAGTAGGTCTCCGTATAATCTACACCACATACCTGTGTGAACCCTTTCGCTACGAGTCTAGCCTTGTACTTCGTTACCTTGCCGTCGCTATCTTTCTTGATCTTGAACACCCATTTGCATTGGATTGGCTTCTTATTAGCTGGTAGATCCACTAACGTCCAGGTCTGGTTCTCCTTCAGTGACGTAAGTTCATCATCTATAGCTTTCTGCCATAATTCGCTGTCCGGTCTCGCCAATGCTTCCTCTATGGTGACAGGATCTCCATCAAGATTGCTCTCTTTGGCATACATAACATTGCAACCGTACCGATCAACTTGTCTGCGTTCTCTCTGAGGATACCTCCTGTCTGATAGGCCAGGTATTATCACTTCGCCGTTGGTGACCACCTCATCAGGTACGTGCTCATGCTCAGGTATTTCAGGTTCAGGTCCTTCTATGTTCTCGTCTACAGCGTCAAGAAACTCATTCTCGTGCACTTCCGATACTTCAGGAACACCCGTGGATCCATTTGATAAACAGGGCTGACTATCAGAGTCCGTATCGAGGTTAATGACGACTTCTGACGATTTATTGACGTTCTCTTTTTGTAGAAACACATTTTCTAAAAATTTTACGTCTCTCGCAGTTGTCACTTCACCCGTCTTTGGATTCATCAGACGATAACCTTTCTGATTGTCTGGATATCCTATGAAAATCATTGGTTCTGTCTTCATATCCAATTTACGTCTCTTTTGTTTTGGTATAAGTCGATAAGCCAAACAACCAAATATTCTCAGATGACTGACATCCACGTCCTTTCCAGTCCAAAGCTTTTCAGGCACTGCATTATTCAAAGCTTTCGTGGGGCTCCTGTTCTTCAAATAAACAACAGTATTTACAGCCTCCGCCCAATATTTTTTGCTCAAGTTCGATTCTGACAGTAGTGTTCTTGCTTTTTCGATGATCGTACGATTAGCTCTCTCAACAACAGAATTCTGCTCAGGCGTGTAGGGTACAGTCGTCTGGTGTTTTATTCCTGCAGACTTCAAGAAAGCATTAAATATTGCATTACAGTACTCTCCACCTCCATCCGATCTTAAGATTTTAATCGATTTACTCGTCTCATTCTCTACTTCCGCCTTATATTCACGGAACTTATCGAAAGTTCGACTTTTATTTTTCAAAAAATAAACATGAGTCTTTCGAGTATAATCGTCGATAAAAAGCAGAACATACCTCGAACCTCCGAACGACGGCTCTTCCATGGGTCCGCATAAATCAGTATGAACGATTTGCAGAACATCCGTGGCTCTCGTACCTTTGTTTTTAAAGGGACTCTTGCACGTCTTTCCTTCAATGCAGGGAATACATGGTTCGCACAAATCTGTGCTCTTAAATTGCATACCGGTCACGATGTTTTTCATTTTCAACATATAATTTCGGGATAAATGGGCCAAGCGCTTATGCCAAACGTTAGAAATGTTTTCATTTTGTTTTGACAGTGTCAAATACACGACGTTGTTTTTCTTTTCTGTCAACTCGTAAATGCCATCGACCTCTTTACAACTTGCAATAGTTCGGTTCTTCTTTTGAATTACGCAACCTTTTTCGTCGAATATAACTTTACATTTCTTCTTGGTTAAGTCGCTTACCGAAATTAAATTCATGGACAAATCGGGAACATGCATAACGTTTTCTAAATTTAATTTTTCGTTCTCGCTGACTTGGGGCTCAGCGTTCCCCCGTCCTTTTACTTGTAATTTCTCACCGTTTGCTACCGATATTTTCATGCTGCCTCTTTCAGGTTTATAAGACAACAACTTACTCTTGTCATGGGTAAGGTGGTTAGAGCATCCACTGTCAAGATACCACTTATCTTTGTCAATCGCCTCCTTAGTGTTCAGGCACACATTCGCGGTCTTGGTACGCTCCTTGCACTCGGACGCCTTATGTCCTTGTTCGTGGCACTTGTAGCACTTATAAACAAACTTCTGCTTACGATCGTTAGGTTTAGGTGTAGATCTGGGATCGTTTCGTGCTTTACGTGTCACTAACGCTTGCTCGTAGTCCGTGTTCAACTTGCTTTGACGACCTCCTTCTTGCAACAATTTCGTCTTAATTTGCTCTAACGTGATTGGTTGGCCACTATTATCTACAGCCATTATGAGGGGGCTGTACTCCGCCGTCAAACCACCGAGCAAAATCGATATCAACCAATTTTCTTGGATTTTTGCGTCAATATCATCCAATTGCTGTGCAAGGTACGTCACTTTGGATATGTAGCTCTCCATAGAATTGAAATTCTCCAACTTACAGTTAAAGAGCTCTCGCTGTATGTGGATACGTCTGCCCCAACCTTTATCTTCATAGGCGTTCTTCAGGTTGTTCCAGGCTTCTTTGGCAGTCTTCGCATTGTAGACGTGGGTAAAGCATTCTGGCTCTAACAACAGGCAAATAGTTGTTCGTGCTTTCCGGTCTATGTCAGCATTTACTACATCTTTCGATATTACCTCCCACCAGTTTTTATTTTCAAGGTAATTACGTACCAGGAACTTCCAGTTAGGGTAGTCCGACGATCCCTTCAGCTTTTTTGTACCACATATGCCGTTTTCTTTGTCTTCAGACATTATTTACATTTACGCAAGTTTCACTACTACTCAAATATTTCTACCACTCTTTTATAAACTAGCACTATCAGTGCGTGAGGCACATGACCTATTAGAAGAACCAGGGTCCTGGTCTCCAGCAGAATAAGTGGAGCTGATAGTAAACGCTAGTTTTGGGTAGAATCAATATATTTTCTATTCAAACATATTCAAACATTGACATTACTTTAGACGTAATATGTTTACAGTATATTGTGCCAGTCCAGTACATATGCAACCTCCAATAATACATACCTACCTACATAATGCCTACATACTGTTCTTTATGTGTAAAATACTCCGATATAGATTTCTACTTAAACTATGCAGACTACGGCGACAGACTTGTCACGAAGGTTTCGTACGCCACAAGGGACCAAACTGAGCGTCCCCTGCCTTCAGTCCCACAAACTTGACCTACATGTTGCCCAAATAGTTCAATCACGAAGCACAACTTCGCAACTGGGAATCTTGAAGATATTTATGGCGAAAACGTTGTTTTAGCTATACTTGCATAACTTTAAATAGATATGAAATAAAATACCGTAATAATCTAGCTGCAAATGTCATGACAACCTGTTTAATGATTTCCCATTGCCGGCCAATGTTTTCCCATTTGTATTTGAAGTATAATTCTTCTCCATATAAATAAATGCACGTAGAGAGCGCACATACGTTCTATTTTATATGTAAGTATAATGTTCTGAAATAATTAGAGGATATTTTGTCTTGGTTCATAAGTATTTTTGGGAACACATAGGCAATTTCATTCATGTATTTAAAAATACTTTACTTCGCTTATTAAAACCAATTCTAAAAGCTGTTATTCGTGGATTATGGAAGCAAAAAGGAAGCTGTATTGAGTGATTAATGTCTGTACATATCATCGTTTTATTAGCTTACTATTGACATTTTATACCTAACGTGGTTAGTCTCCCCCCTTGACATAATTCCCGGACTACCTCTGTCGTTGTTTTTCTAAACACCGTAGTTTCATCATGGCCGCCGCAGAGGGAATAGAACGCTCGGTTAATCTCGATGATATACCGGCCCGTCACTAGGCTCTGTCCGTACTGTCTGCCAACAGACATGATAACTCTTATCAACAAAAGAGCCTAAGAGGTTACACAGCTCCATCTTTTGTGATGTTTCAGTTTTACACACATGATACAAGAGATCGAAACGAAGTTTATCGAAGCTTCATACTGTCTCTCTCACGACTGTACTTAGACTATTTATCTGTAGAAGACAGCACGATTTTGCCTACGAAATTCTAGCAATTAAATTCTGAATTGATTGGCAGTTTGACAAGAGTATTTATAGCCCCTTGGTTTGCGAGTAGTAAATTTATCACAGATTCTTCTTCTTCTTCTTCGTATTCTTCATTACTGAAGGTCGTGCCTGTCTTGAAATGCCTTCACCGAGGCCTCGACGAGCTGCTTCCATTTCACCCTGTCTTCGGCTTGTCTAAGGGCAGTAGTGACAGTAAGTCCTGTAATGTTCCTTACTTGATCGGACCAACGGGTGGGTGACCGTCCTCTCGGCCTCTTGCCATCCACTTTTCCAACAACAACCAGTTTCTCTAGGTGACCTGGCTGCCTTCGAGCAATATGTCCAAAATAGCCGAGGACTCGTTGGTAACAGATTGTGGATAGTCTAGATTTGATCCTGAGTTGGTTGGTTGGTTGGATCACAGATTAGCATAATATTAATTATTAATACACTTGCCATCGTAATTTAAGGGTATCATGTTCCGGTAATTCCGAGCAAACACACAGAAGCGACGCACTAACCATATATGTTCTATGTTTTAGTTTGTATTTACCGATTTAATGTATTCATTACGTGGATCTCTGGCGCTTTAAAATGTTTAAATTATTGTTCTATGCTAATGTATTTTTTATTCGTTACATTTTAAAGAAGTATTTACATGTCGACTTTATCCTGCTTAGTTTGCAGTGCTATTGTACATGTACAGTCAGCTGCATACAAACTTGCATGCCGGTTCAACTATTGTTGCAGTTTACTGTAACTATGCGACGGTATCTAAGCATTGCTTCGTAGAAGTACGTATACTAGACGAGTATACGTACAGATTGGGAAATAAATGGTAAATGCGGGACAAAGATATATTCTCTTTTTAACTCCGATCATGTGCAAAATATAATAATTATGAAAGCACAAAAATAAACCTCTTTAATAATGGAAAGGGTTAATCAACGCCATTTGTCAACGAAACATCCGCCCACTATCTGCACAAATTCATTCGTCATTATTAGGCCTGACAGATTTATTATCGGACAAAAATGCATTCCAACACTCTACCATTTCATTTCAACTTTGCTGGTATGATTTAATAAAATCTAGACGGGTCACTAAAGTATTTTAGTTATTTAAAAAAATGTTTTCTTCAAACAAAAACGTCACTTGCGACATTGACAGATCCGACCCATATCGTATAGAGGTCACGGCAAAAAAGTAAGTAGGCAAATTATAGGACTACACATAATACATTTATGTGTACATGAGCAACACATGACGTAATACATTATTTGTTATAAAATTACATTTAGTTATTACGCGTGTATCGCGTGAGCACTTATAGCACTAGCCAGACTACCACGTTTCACGTTACGTAGTCGGTTTGCGTATACAATGCTACGGCGCATTGTAGCTCCTTACAATAAGCAGTGTGACGTGAAACCTATCTTGAAAAGCTTCTTTATTAAAACATGAGCCGTTTAAGAGAAATATGTTAATATTTTTTCTCGTTTAATAGAATAGGAGGAATACTTAAAAATTTTGCATATTTTGAAAACCCAAGTACAAACGTATCGTTCATCCTACCCGCATGAAACGCAAATATGAACAATAAAGAATATACCATATACTGAAACATAAAGTGTTGACTATCTTTTTCCCGGAACGCGCCATGCGTGCCGGCTGCGAGACTAAAAGCGTAAAATAACGTGAAAATAACTAAAACCGGGAAAGAGTTAGCCGGACTGGCGCTCAGAGGGCTCCGTAGCATTAAAATAGTAAAAAGTAGTTAGAGTTAGGCCAAGAAAAGTCTGCAGCGATTTTGACAGCCCACATTGTGCCAGTGTTATTTATACGTCATAATTTCACAGAAGTTTGACGTTTAAAATAACACTTGCACGGGCGTGGCCTATCAAATCGCTGCATACTTTTCTTGGTCTAACTCTACAACCGGTGATGAAAGCTTGTAATATCAGACAGTAAATATGGTCAAGAAACTTATTTCATAACATTTTTTCATTTTTATGATGAAAGAAGCGCCTGGCGTCCGGTGGCTCGCTGTGTGGATGACGTTCGAAAAATCACGGGGCACATTTGGATGAGACTAGCCCAGGACCGGGATAAGTGGCGACTGAAAGCTAAAACGATGATGATGATGATGATGATGCAATGGCATACGGCTGACATTTTATTGTTTTACAATTTCTGTTCCATTTTCTGTGCGCTGTACCCTAATAGCGATGTGAAAATAACGAACGAGATTTTTCACCGAAATGCCGGTCCATAAACATTAGGTACAACAGCGATGAAAACAGTTGTGCACTTCATTCGCGCTGTCGCTAGGTCTAACAGCCGTATTCGAACAATGAGCTTCAATATCTAGTAGAACGATTTCGTTTCAATATCTAGTATTTGACGTATCTCATTGTTCGAATACGGCTGCAAGGCGCTTTCGAGAAATGGGTCATACACATATTATTGTATGCTTAAGAGCGCTCTTACAAGAAAAGTCGAAATAATGCAAAATTGATGATACTAGTCGACGAAATTCAGGACTTTGCGCTCATTATTAGAAACAATGAGTACTTGTTCCAGTAAAAGCGTCTTCTTATCTTTATAAATATCGTTGTAAATATTAGAAAAAGGACTTATTAAATTAGTAATGATTTTTTTTCTGATGGTCGTTTCCGAAAAACCCCGTGAAGCACTGAATGGCGAGCTCTTATTTGGAAATGTTGAGAATTTTACTCTGCTAAACCTGGCTATTTTGTATTACTAATACCCTGTACTTTAGGCATATCAAACTATATTTTTCCTACATACCTTTGAGAAAGAGAAAATCAAAGTAAAACGAACTCGATTTTCTCTCCGAAACAAGTGTCAATTCCTACGAAAATCTACTTAATATCGAAGTCATTTTCATACTCAAGCAATCTGCAACGTTTGCTTATACTGTTGGTATACATTAGTGTTTATGAAATTCTACTATAATTTTTTGGCAATTTTTTGAAAACTACTCTATATTACCGATGACGCGCGCTGCGCCAGCTCAGTGCCGCGGCAGAGCTTGTAGAGGCAGGACGTGTGTCGGTCGACTCCGCACATTTTCAACGGCGACGACGAGGTTTTTGACATTGGAAATGTCTTTTCGTTCGCTCCAGTATACGGTCCGATTTCACGAAAAAGTGCGATCCCCTTATATCTCGGAAAGTTGTGAAGATATGATATTAAAAAATAGGCTCAAAAGACGCATAATCACGAGAGCTGTAAGGTGCAAAAATAATTATTCGAGAAAGTCAAAAACAAAAAAAGTTATGGTCGAAATAGTGAAAATAAAATTCAATTTTTTCCGAATTTTTGATTTTGGTGCTCGATAATTTGGAAACGAAGAATGATATCAAAAATTTGAGAAAAACGGCTCTGGACAATTTAGTCAGCTACAATTTGAGCCTAAAACAAAGACGATCGGGTTAAGGGTTTGCCCTGTAGCCTAACCTTAAAATAGTCAAAAAGTCAGAACGACATTTTTCACAGGACATTTATGACTTCATGTTTCGCAGAGTTCGTTATCGGTGTTTGTTGTGAATTATCGGGATTATGACGGCAGAATAACACTTGCACTGCGTGGGCTTTCAAAATCGTTGCAGATTTTTCTTGGTCTAACTCTATCTATCCTGTTTGAGACGGGCGTAGATAACGCACTATTCGACAATCTATGCATTCTTGTGGTGGTGGTGGAAATAGAAATAGAGGCAGAGGTAGAGGGAGAGGGAGAGGGAGAGGGAGAGGGAGAGGGAGAGGGAGAGGGAGAGGGAGAGGGAGAGGGAGAGGGAGAGGGAGAGGGAGAGGGAGAGGGAGAGGGAGAGGGAGAGGGAGAGGGAGAGGGAGAGGGAGAGGGAGAGGGAGAGGGAGAGGGAGAGGGAGAGGGAGAGGGAGAGGGAGAGGGAGAGGGAGAGGGAGAGGGAGAGGGAGAGGGAGAGGGAGAGGGAGAGGGAGAGGGAGAGGGAGAGGGAGAGGGAGAGGGAGAGGGAGAGGGAGAGGGAGAGGGAGAGGGAGAGGGAGAGGGAGAGGGAGAGGGAGAGGGAGAGGGAGAGGGAGAGGGAGAGGGAGAGGGAGAGGGAGAGGGAGAGGGAGAGGGAGAGGGAGAGGGAGAGGGAGAGGGAGAGGGAGAGGGAGAGGGAGAGGGAGAGGGAGAGGGAGAGGGAGAGGGAGAGGGAGAGGGAGAGGGAGAGGGAGAGGGAGAGGGAGAGGGAGAGGGAGAGGGAGAGGGAGAGGGAGAGGGAGAGGGAGAGGGAGAGGGAGAGGGAGAGGGAGAGGGAGAGGGAGAGGGAGAGGGAGAGGGAGAGGGAGAGGGAGAGGGAGAGGGAGAGGGAGAGGGAGAGGGAGAGGGAGAGGGAGAGGGAGAGGGAGAGGGAGAGGGAGAGGGAGAGGGAGAGGGAGAGGGAGAGGGAGAGGGAGAGGGAGAGGGAGAGGGAGAGGGAGAGGGAGAGGGAGAGGGAGAGGGAGAGGGAGAGGGAGAGGGAGAGGGAGAGGGAGAGGGAGAGGGAGAGGGAGAGGGAGAGGGAGAGGGAGAGGGAGAGGGAGAGGGAGAGGGAGAGGGAGAGGGAGAGGGAGAGGGAGAGGGAGAGGGAGAGGGAGAGGGAGAGGGAGAGGGAGAGGGAGAGGGAGAGGGAGAGGGAGAGGGAGAGGGAGAGGGAGAGGGAGAGGGAGAGGGAGAGGGAGAGGGAGAGGGAGAGGGAGAGGGAGAGGGAGAGGGAGAGGGAGAGGGAGAGGGAGAGGGAGAGGGAGAGGGAGAGGGAGAGGGAGAGGGAGAGGGAGAGGGAGAGGGAGAGGGAGAGGGAGAGGGAGAGGGAGAGGGAGAGGGAGAGGGAGAGGGAGAGGGAGAGGGAGAGGGAGAGGGAGAGGGAGAGGGAGAGGGAGAGGGAGAGGGAGATCTTGCAGCAAATGGGCCGCTGCCGATCACCACTTCTCGAGTTGACTACGGATTTGCCGTATAATAATTTTCTTGTACTTTGAACATTAATATATCCTGCTTATTAATCGAAAAATGAAATATGTACCTATACTTATGCGCCACGGCGACTATTATTCAAACTTGGATACGCGTGTGGAAATTTTGCAATTAGTTTGTTCACATGCGTTATGTCCAGGATACTTGTGTTAGTCTAAGAATAAAATAATTATCATTCAACGTTGTAGTTTTATTTTGTAACTTTTTCCTTATCCAGACTTTCTCGTCGCTCAGCGACAATATTTTTTCGAATTCCGTAGATTCATTTCCAATGTGCTCGACAGTCGTGTGAGGCACGAAATCTGTGAATTTTTTATCATTGTGTGCGGCGGGCGCCGTGTAAAACGCTATACTGTGTGCGTGTAAACCGCAACGAGAGACTTTGATCCTAGCACTGTTTTTATAGTATTATAATTTATAATGGTACAGTTTAATAAACTACCGGACAGGATTAAAAATATTTGAAACGACCTGACATTCTATATGTATTTATTTGACTCAAGATAGTACTCAGGGTCTGATGATGGAGCCGGAAGGTGGTCACCGGTACCAATCAACCATGCAACTAAACCACTTCGTGTTTAGGCTCGTTTTATTCATCTCAACAAGATCTTTGACACAAGATAGTACTCAGGGTCTGATGATGGAGCCGGAAGGTGGTCACCGGTACCAATCAACCATGCAACTAAACCACTTCGTGTTTGGGCTCGTTTGATTCGGCTCAACAAGATCTTTGACTTAAGATAGTACTCAGGGTCTGATAATGGAGCCGGAAGGTGGTCACCAGTACCAATCAACAATGCAACTAAACCACTTCGTGTTTAGGCTCGTTTTATTCGTCTCAACAAGATCTTTGACTTAAGATAGTACTCAGGGTCTGATGATGGAGCCGGAAGGTGGTCACCGGTACCAATCAACCATGCAACTAAACCACTTCGTGTTTGGGCTCGTTTGATTCGTCTCAACAAGATCTTTGGCACAAGATAATACTCAGGGTCTGATGATGGAGCCGGAAGGTAGTCACCGGTACCAATCAACCATGCAACTAAACCACTTCGTGTTTAGGCTCGTTTGATTCGTCTCAACAAGATCTTTGACACAAGATAGTACTCAGGGTCTGATGATGGAGCCGGCAGGTGGTCACCGGTACCAATCAACCATGCCACTAAACCACTTCGTGTTTAGGCTCGTTTTATTCGTTTCTATAAGATCTTTGACACAAGATAGTACTCAGGGTCTGATGTTGGAGCCGGAAGGTGGTCACCGGTACCAATCAACCATGCAACTACACCACTTCGTGTTTAGGCTCGTTTGATTCGTCTCAACAAGACCTTAGACACAAGATAGTACTCAGGATCTGATGATGGAGCTGGAAGGTGGTCACCGGTACCAATCAACCATGCAACTAAACCACTTCGTGTTTGGGCTCGTTTGATTCGTCTCAACAAGATCTTTGGCACAAGATAATACTCAGGGTCTGATGATGGAGCCGGAAGGTGGTGACCGGTACCAATCAACCATGCAACTAAACCACTTCGTGTTTGGCTTCGTTCGATTCGTCGCAACAAAATCTTTGACACAAGTTAGTACTCAGGGTCTGATGATGGAGCTGGACGGTGGCCACGGGTACCAGTCTACCATGTAACTGAACCACTTCGTGTTTGGGCTCGTTTGATTTGTCGCAACAAGATCTTTGACACAAGGTAGTACTGAGGGTCTGATGATGGATCCGGAAGGTGGTCACCGGTACCAATCAACCATGCAACTAAACCACTTCGTGTTTGGCTTCGTTCGATTCGTCGCAACAAGATCTTTGACACAAGTTAGTACTCAGGGTCTGATGATGGAGCTGGACTGTGGCCACGGGTACCAGTCTACCATGTAACTGAACCACTTCGTGTTTGGGCTCGTTTGATTCCTCGCAATAAGATGTTTGAGACAAGATACTACTCAGGGTCTGATGATGGAGCTGATGATGATTGACAGGTACCCGTCGCCACCTTCGCGCTCCATCATCAGACCCTGAGTACTACCTTGTGTCAAAGATCTTGTTGAGATGAATAAAACGTGCCTAAACACGAAATGGTTTAGTTGCATGGTTGATTGGTACCGGTGACCACCTTCCGGCTCCAACATCAGACCCTGAGTACTATCTTGCTTGTGTCAAAGATCTTGTTGAAACGAATAAAACGAGCCTAAACACGAAGTGGTTTAGTTGCATGGTTGATTGGTACCGGTGACCACCTTCCAGCTCCATCATCAGACTCTGAGTATCACCTAGTGTCAAAGATCTTGTTGAGACGAATCAAACGATCCTAAACACGATGTTGTTTAGTTGCATGGTTGATTGGTAATGGTACCTTCCAGCTCCATCATCAGACCCTGAGTACTGTCTTGTGTCAAAGATCTTGTTAAGACGAATCAAACGAGCCCAAACACGAAGTTGTTTAGTTACATGATAGACTGGTACCCGTGGCCACCTTCCAGCTCCATCATCAGACCCTGTGTATCTTCAGTGTCAAAGATCTTGTTGAGACGAATCAAACGAGCCTAATCATGTTACTACATGGTTGATTGGTATCCGTGACCACCTTAATCATCATCAGATCCTCAGTACCAGTTCGTTTTTAAACCCTCGTTGATACAAACTTTACAACCTATAGGTACCAAATGCAATGACGAAACATGTAAATAAGCGAGTAGGTACCTATAATTTCTTTCGAGTAATATACCTTCATAAGTACGAGTATGGGGCTATTCATAAATTACGTCGTTTCAAATGGGAGGAGTGGGGGGGGGGGGGTCTGGACATCGGATGATGGTAACATGACGTAGGAGGAAACAGATTCATCCGAAGCTTGATTTTTGGATGATTTGAGGGGTGGGGGGGGGGGTCAAAAATCGTCAAAAATAGATGACGTAATTTATGAACAGCCCCTATGTACATTTGCACTGCATTTAGTATTTTCGTACTTACCAAATAACAGTTTTAGAACTTTAAAAGTTAAGTACAGTTAGTGTTGTTATGGTTGATTTCAATATGCTTCGCGAAGGATCAAGAATGTTTAATCCATCATTGTAGTGCGAGTGTGGTAGAAGGGATCGGCGTACTGAGCTCGCACGGCCTGCCGCAGCGCGTAAAATACCTAAACTCGCTCAACGCCGAAATGTAATAGCGCTCTTAACTCATTCGCATCTTTCCTGTAGATATCGAGAAGTCGAGAGAATCAAAAGGTAAATTTTGTACTGCAATTAACAGGCGGATACTTAAATTTTTTCAGCACTTTAGACTCAAATAGGGAAACCGTTATAGGTACATACATGCACCTATATATTCCGTACCTGAGAAGCATAACACTGTAAGTCCATTTTTTGTGATTTTCGGTTTTTACAGTATCGTACATAATTTCTGATGCACCATCGATCCATAAAACTATATTTATCGATAATACTACCAATTCCAAGTTTTTCAAATGCATTTTACTGTAAGTGTATAATTCTCTGGGAAACATTTTGATGTAAGTGAAATACAGTAAAATGCTACTAGGTTCATTTTAAGGTATGTCCAGAGAGTTTACGGTTCTGAGTGCACATACACTATAATACTAGGCATATTGTAAGGCATATTACTGTATGTCCTGACTAAAACTTAAAATTTCCATATTATAATCAGTTTAAGTTGATTACAATGGTCATTTGCATTTAAACGGACTTGTTTATTGTTATAAAAATGATATTACAGTATTTTCAATCACGTTAAGGATCTTTAATATTACTGTAACTCCTCGAATTTGAAATAAGCTTAGAAGCAGAATACTGTATGTTGGGTAGTTTTTTTAGTTTTATTGTAAAATATATCTCATAAGTACAAAATGATAACTCGAAAGTAACACATAATAATTTCAAATATATTTACTGTTGATTAATTTAACAAACTGTGACACAAACCTCTTGTGTGTCATTTTATGTTGTTCGACAATCCTTGTAACACAAATTTTGACACAAAATTGCTTCTCCTGTAAAATTACTAAAATGGCACTTACAGTGTTATGCCTCTCAGGTACGGTAACGGTTTGATGGTTTTTCCACAGAAGTGACATTTTTTTTCCGAAATAATTTTGACCCAAATTGCTTTGAGATTGAAATTAAATCAATAGCTCGGTGTCTTCCTATTTACTTTGTGCATGTTTGCGGCACCGCTCTGATGGCGTGTATTGGTTATATATGATCGCAGCGTGTATGGGACACATTAGTTATCTGACAGTGCACAGCTGTCTTAAAGTGTGATGAACTGATGACATGACTGTTGTCACAAGAAAGTTCAAATTTTAAGGTTGTATTTTCCTGTCTATCAATGCCATCGTAGTATGCTTAAATCATCTTGTATGAAAATTTTTGCTATTTTATATTTTTATATTTGCTAGGGGCGCATTACCACCACAATATTCAAAGTTAATCAGTTCGGTCATTGCGCGTGGTGTAACATGATCTTAATTTTTAAAATTATATAATTTGATTCCATCAGTTTTTCTTAACTAAATTGGTAAGCAGATACATTATAAATTCAATGGCAAAGTAAAAATGTTTACCTACTTAGGATGAAGAGATGACATCTTTCTAATTCAGGGTTCATTTCATTCACCCCGTCGCGTCGCTACGTTACTCATAAATATTTTGCGATCGTTTTGGAATGTAATATATAATCAGGCACTCGCTTCACTTATTGGTTTCATATGAGACATTCGTCAGATGTCTCTGGATTATAAATCAAATAACGATGCCTATGTGCTACACACTCTACTCTTGAAATGTGTAGATGATATATTATATCTTGTAGGCAAAAAGGACTAATTTATTGGTTTGGCAGTAAATCCGAGCTCCGACCTTTTTGCTCCCCGCATTAAAGAACTCCCGAACCGTCTAGACCTACAATCAAATTGGAATTGCTCTCGTTAATCTTCAAACAAATTATTTGCAATGGAATCCGTTTTAGTACTACCTACTCCTGGTGACGCACATGCTATTGAATCCGATATACGATTAATACGTTTTAATAAATCAAACAAGGAACGCATTCTAAGAAATGAGAAAAGTGTGATTGGGATACAGATATGTACTTCTGTAATAAGTCACAAAATAGCTCTCATCAACAACTTAATTGCGTTGTTATCTGGATTGCGAACTGTTTTTTTTTAAATATATATTGATAACAATCTAAAAACAAAGAAATCTCAGTGGGAACAATACAATGTTATGACATTTCATTAATAATCATCACAGAAAAGGGACATCGCAATCAGCCATTGGAATTCTCATCCGCCCGTTTCTGTCAAGTCGAGAATGATTTACTCATCTGAAGTATGATTAATTTGATTTAATCACGAGTATCACGACACAACACAAATTAAACAATTTATTGGTTCTATACAGTTCCGATATACAATATATACATCAACGGTGAGGCAGTTGAACAAGTCGAGCGCTCTAGAATGTTAAGCCATTTTTAGGGTCCTAGCTAAATTGGACATTCCATAGGTCAAGTATTGAAGAACCAATCTAGAGGGCCCTAAATGGCATAACAATCGCGGAGGTACCTAGGGATGGTACCTACGGCTCGATTCGGGAAATGAATTAGAGATTCACTAGATATGAAATAGTAAAGATAATATATCTTTACTATATCGTATCTAGTTAATCTCTAATTCATTTCCCGAATCGCGCCGCTAGGGAGTGTGGTCGATCCGTCAGGGGGAGCGATTAGCGATGTCGAGGCGCGAATGAACAAGGGGCGCGAGCAGTAAGTATGGACATGATATCTTGGTGTACGAAAATCAGGATATTCAACTTCAATGATATGTGAGGTTTGCTGTTGTATTTGTGAGACATGACTTGTAAGGGATAACATTACCAATCGTATTACAGAAGTGTCATTTATTCAATTATTTACTCATCATACATTATCGGTGTACGTGCCAGATGTACAAATTGTCAGTTCAAAATGGGGAATTAACCCAAAAACTAACAATTCTTAGCAGTCGGTACATATGCAACAAAGTATGAAACTGTTTTTATACAAATAAATTAAAGACCACCTTTGTAGTAACCTCGCTTTGCTTAATATTCTAGCTATCCAGTGAAATACTGTCTTTCAGTGACCAATGGCAATTACGGGATATTAGCCAATAATTAGCCAATATTTACCCGCCATGCTCGATAGATTTATGGAGGGATAACATACGACACTAATTACTATTGTGGTGTTAGATAAATGATGAGATCCGTTCCCAATCATGTTTGATTAGTCATTCTTGAAAAAAAAAACTAAAAAACTAGATAGTTCATGTTTTTGAAAGGTCAATGAAACTCATTTACGGTAGAGTCATAATTATGTTTTGAACAGACATTCATAATGTATATGACATAGCGCTGCCCCAATATTACAGGGTTCTGTGTTAGATTTTCAGATAATAGAAATTCGACTTAATGTCACTATGACAATGTTCAAATTTCAGTTCGATAAAAGTAAAACATAGAACCCTGTAATATTGGGGCGGCGATAGGTAACCTTAACCTGTCATAATTATAAGCTTAATAGGGCGTATGAACAAACTTTTTTTTAGTTCAAAGCCCATGAGAACTATGCGTAATTATCAGAAACATCAAAAAACCCCGAGAGCGCATTTAATATTTACGATTTATCCAACAACATAAAATTTTATTAGATAGAACACTGGAATAATTAAGCCGATATATTTGCAATATCGGTTGTTCCAAAAGCCACAACAGGATATAAAATGGTACCCAATACGCAACGCAGCAGCCGAAATCAATCGGCGATCGGCAACAAAAAAAGAAATATGAACAAGCATTTCATTAATACGTATTTGATACGTATAAAACACCTTTAATTCTTTTCCATATTATCACGCAAGAATTTCAAATTCAAATTGGTTTTTCAATGGCTGTACCTATGGTATTGATTCTCTAATACCTTAACAAAAAAGGTAATTGGTACATAAGTCTCTAAAGTTAGACCGTAAAAAGTCTGCAGCGGATTTGATAGCCCACGCAGTGCAAGTGTCATTTTAAACGTCAAACTTCTATGAAATTATGACGTATAAATAACACTTACACTGCGTGGGCTATCAAATCCGCTGCAGACTTTTATTGGTGCGACTATATCAAGAACAATATACATGTAGAACAATTATAGGTGACAGATACTTTAGAACGCGAACTGTAGAGATAGTAATAAATATATACCTATATATTTGGAAAAATAATCCAGTATGAGAGATAGAGTTAGACCTAGAAAAGTCTGCAGTGGTTTCGATAGCCCACGCAGTGCAAGTGTTATTTTAAACGTTAAACTTCTATCAAATTATGACGTATAAATAACATTTGCACTGCGTGGGGTATCAAAATCGCTGCAGACTTTTATAGGTCTTACTCTAGGTACTTTTGGAGCGTTATTTCATCCACTACTATTGATGCTGAGTGTACACGCGTCGTTCATACGTACAGTAGATGTCAATGGTTACGGTGTAAGGATCGATACGTTATTGCCGGCATGTGTACACAACGACGCTTATCTGACTGTTTAGAATAGGAATCGTCCTAACGGTGCGTTTACGTGCATGCCATTCTGCTTGCTGCTGCGTTACCTATATCTAGGGCTGACATACGTCCGGGTTTCCCTGAATTTGTCCTAGTTTGGAGGCCGTCCGGGGGGTTTTCAAAAAGTGTCCCGGTTTCCAAAACCCGGACACTTTTTATGTGAGAGAATACCTTATTGATTTTAATTATTTACCGGAATTGTGTACAAAGTAGGTAAAAACCGTATAAATACACGCCCGGGGAAAAAAAGCGATTTACGCCAAATGTCCGGGTTTTTTAAAGTCTTTGTCCGGGTTCGGCGAATTTAGAGATGGCAGCCCTATTCAGTTAACTCATACAGTTTTATACCTAGTTCTCAAACAGTAAGTTACAAGATCGAGTGTATTTGGAAATGCAAACATATATTATATGTTAACGTAGTTTGATCCAGGCTTATCCATCCTACGATAAGCGATAATAGTTGAAGCAATGATCTTTGGCAAGAACACGGTCTGCATTCATAGATAACTGATTCAATCCATATTTGATCCAAAGCAAATGTACTGCGCTAAACCTATTGAAAACGTAGGTATAGAAAGTTAACGATTCTATATGTAAGATTCTAGACTCGTGAGGAAATCAAAACTACTAAGATTTATTTAGACTTAGTACCTAGTAACTTTCATTTAACGAAAACTAAATAATTTTAGTCACTTTTGTTTTGTTACAGTTTATTCTTGCTACTAGGTATCACGTACCTGCGTACAAAAATCGGAATAAATGATTAGTTTCTGTTTTTTGGGCATTCAGCAAACATTGGGAAAATAAACGATTACGCTTTCAAATAGGGTCACGATCATTAACAATGAGGCGGCCAATATCGATAAAATACTAACAGGAAAATATTTCCATGGACCGTAAAAATACTTTCCATTTTTGACACCAATCCAAGTTATTATACAATGTTTGAATTATTCAAATATTCCGCAACGTAACTACGTACCTACTCGTAGAACTTTTAGCCGCGAGCAAAAACAGGTTGGAGAAATATTAGGTACGATTACATTTCATGCCTGGAAAAGTAAGAAAGTAGTTTCTTTTCATTATTAATCACTAGGTACTCATAATACCTACTCGTTCCATGCTAGTATACTTGTAGCCGAATTGTAAATAAGATAAATTTCCATACGGAAATAAGCTTAGTCGTGATGTTAAGGTTAGGTAGTTCTGTAATCGTTTTTCATTAAAATAAAGTTAAAAAAAATATTAGGGGACATCTTATGGCTCCTCTTCACGTTGGGCCAACGCCAACGCCAACGAGGGACGCATTTATGCGTTAGAGGGAGCAAGTGATATTGCTATCTCATTCTACCGCATGGCTGCGTCCCTCGTTGGCCGTTGGCCCAACGTGAAGAGGAGCCATTACACAGATCAACCTAGCCCCAAACTAAGCAAAGTTTGTACTATGGGTGCTACTGCTAGGCGACGATATATGTACATACTTATATAGATAAATACATAGAAAACACCCATGACTCAGGAACAAATATCTGTGTTCATCACACAAATAAATGCCATTACCGGAATTCGAACCCAGGATCATCGTCTTCACAGGCAGGGCCACTATCCACTAGGCCAGACCGGTCATCAAGATCATTCAAGATGAACACAAACAGCAGTTCCAACCACATACGACTTTAGTAGAGTCCATCTTAGCTTTAGTTCAATAGGCCACAATAGACTTCACTACAAAGCGGTAAGTGTTAACAATGAAAGGTATTAAACCGAAGGTTTGCTCGTGTAGATTTACTGGTTCAATAGCTAGAAGATTTGAATAGTATAAACTAGCGACCCGCCGCGGCTTCGCACGGGCTACATACAATTTTAACAAATTATACACTTCTCAAGAATAATTGTATTGATAGGTGAAAACCAAAGGAAAATCCATTCGATAGTTTTTGAGTTTATCGCGAACATACAGACATACAGACAGACAAACGCGGCGGGGGACTTTGTTTTATAATATGTTAATGAAAAGAATTTGTAGAAACAGATAAGAAAAATGTACGAAAAGATAACAGTATGTTTTTTACATACACCGACGTTTTATATAGGTATTCCCTTTATGCGCCTAAAATTTTTATGACAAGGAAATGAATAAGTACTTAAGTACCTAGGTAGAAATAATTTTAATCTTACTTACCTGGTTTATGGTTTAATTTATAATTTTAAGCCGCATCCGTAGTTTATGCGGGAGTTATAGTGCCTCTTAATACCCACGTCAAACTATTCAAACAGTTTGTGTTTCGAGTAGATAGTTAGTAAACTAAATATATATAAATTAATAATAACAAATCTGTTTACAATATTAATAACAAACTTAGAATAAAAAGTAACCTAAAATTAATACTACTTACCTACAAAACTAAAACTAATAACATTGACCGGGGTGACTTTCAAATGCAGGGGCGACTTTAAAATTCTAGTTTTTAAGCCATAATATATATTTATGCGAGATTTTTTACAGTAGGTGAATATGAATATATAGTAATCTAACTAGTTACAGGAACATTTTCAGTAAATAATGAATAATGGTAATTCTATGGCCGTTTTAAATCTATCAAAGTAACCCCAAATTTTCCAAAGTCACCCCGGTCTACGGTACCTAAAAAAATATAGAACTACCTACAAAACTAAAACTAAAAAAAAATCCTAAAAATCGATATCTAGAGAGGGCCCCTGGGGCATAGTGCCAATATATATGTAATATGTAGTACCTCAATATTTAATATATTTGTATGAAAGCGTCTGATAAGAATCGCGCTATACTTAATTTGCCGCCAACGTGGTATAAAAACCGGTCAAGTAACACGAGTCGGACTCGCGCACGAAGGGTTCCGTACCATTACGCAAAAAACGGCAAAAAAATCACGTTTGTTGTATTCCCAGCCCCACTTAAATATTTATTATATTCTGTTTTTAGTATTTGTTGCTATAGCCGCAACAGAAATACCTACATCATCTATGAAAATTTCAACTGCCTAGCTATCACGGTTCATGAGATACAGCCTGGTGACAGACAGACAGACGGACAGACAGACAGACACACGGACAGACAGACGGACAGCGGAGTCTTAGTAATAGGGTCCCGTTTTTTACCCTTTGGGTACGGAACCCTAAAAATACCTAGATGACTTATTTCTACTTCATTGTCAAACTTTAATAATATTTTTTATACAGCTTACATTTTACTTTAGATAACTCCTTGTTTCCTTCAAAGTTAATTAACAAGCCGGGTTGTTTAATTAAAACATGTAATATTTTAGCCTTCCACAACAATACAGCTGAGACACTTCCCGTTCTTGAAAAGTTTTTAAAACTTTTCAAGATTGTAATGAATACAAAGAGATAACGACGAGATGAAGGTCGCCCATTTTTTTGTTAATTGATGTGGAGGGTACTTCTACTATATAAAGATTACTTCAGTTAGAGATAAATTAAATGTTTAATAGGTGGGTATATTTTTTATTGTTGTTTAATTTTTAAGTAGGTATTAGGTTTATTTTAATGTTAGCTTAGTTTTAATTTTAGGTTACATTTATATTATACGCTGTATTTACTAATTAAGTGTCAGTTTGTCCCAATTAATAAAAAGTCCTACTTGAGATTTTCTTCTCGATACCTTTACGTACTAATAAATGATTTTAAAAATTTAAATAAATACCTATAAGTTTGTAGGCACCTAATTATTTCAAACAAATAAAAAAAGGTGCAAAGCTGTTGTTAATATAAATCAAATTGTGTAAAACGATTTTCTATAATGTTAATATCCAGGGAAGAAAATGGTTACTACGTTTGTAAAGACACGGGTAAAAATAAGACAAAATTTTATTCTTTATTCTTTCATAATTGCATAGGTACATGTAGGGGAGAGCAGGTAGGATTCGTACACTTTTACTCTGATCTTATAAAAAAACAACTATTAGCTATTACAAATTGATTTTGATACCGCTATATTACCCATATATCTGGCTTTATAACTGTGAAGTGTAGTTTTCATATAAAGTAGCATGGAGAAGCTACGAAGTTTTTCAAAAAAATGAGAAACGTGCGAAAGCACCCCATGCATGTGGTAGCTTCGTACATAGCGTGGGACACTTTCGTATATAGTGGGGAATTGTATTACCACTCGCCGAGATGATTCCTATAAATGTAACAAGTTCACCTCTCTCAGCCGAAACAAGTTGGCCTATTTGTTTTTGTTTTTTTTTCAGCTAGAACCTTAGGCGTATTCATCACCGTTGATATACCCGACTCATCAGAATTGTATATTTGGTCAGCAGATAATTTATATTTCTTGAATACATTTTCAAGGTTTTCGAAGAAATCATTTACGGCAGTCCTGTTAAAGGCATAAGACCTTGCTGCACTCATACTGCACGAAAGTACCCCAACCCAAAAAAACAACAACAAAAATTTGAATAAAAATTACCGTTGTAGTTAGGTTAAAATAACCATTTAAATCTGACAGTCTTTCTTTAAGACTGACAGATATTAGAAAGAAAACTAAAATTAAGGATATATCAGTGACTGTAAAAATTTTAAAATGGAAATGGGCTGGACATATTGCAAGAAAAGGTAAAAATAAGTGGGATAGAGAGGTAGCGGAATGGTATCCTAGAGATGGAAAGAGGAGAGAAGGGAGACCAATAATGAGGTGGTCGGATGACATCAAGAAGCATGCGGGAGTAAATTGGATTGGGACAGCACAGAATAGAGAGCTATGGAGAAAGCAGAAGGAAGCCTATGCCAAGAAGGCAGACTAAATAATTAATAAAAAGCAATGACATTAAAATCTATTTATTAAAATGAATTAAGAAAAAATGTTAATACAAACGAAATGTGATTTAATTTAAATGTAATATGTAATGAATTTTATTTTTTGGTCAATAAAGGCTATTCTTATCTTAACCATTTAAATATTAAACGAAGATTCTAAGACACAAAATATAATAAATTACTTGTATAATTTGAGAATTATTTATACCCGCCCAGCGTGCTCGAAGATGAATACAAATAATATTTACGCAGAGCGAAAACACGTATCGACTTCCTCCATCGAAACCGGCGGCCGCACTGTCTTCCCGCTCGGCAGGTACCCGGCGCGTACCTATAAACGGGAATCACGCACACAAACACGAACAATGCTCCTTGTGTACGAACCCTACCTGCTTTCCCCTAGTAGGTACAAAAGATATTAAATATTATACGTATTAGGTTCTTAGATGCTACCCGAAGGTTTTTAACACTCAACTACTAATTATATTTCATTTTTATTCCATTAAAAAATGTCTACACACAAGGCTTCTGTTTAAATGAAATAGAATAAGTTGTTGAGTGTTTAAAACTTTGTCTTATTTTTACCCGTGTCTTTACAAACGTAGTCGCCATTTTCCTCTCTGGATATTAACATTATAGAAAATCGTTTTACACAATTTGATTTATAATAACAACTTATATTTACCCCACCTGACCCGACCCAAAATAATTATGAAATTTTGCCATTATAAAAATTATCTCTCTCTAAATCTCTCATCTCTAAATTCAATAGGCGTGCTCTTGTGTAGGAGGACAAGACTCATTTTGGGTCATCGCGCCAACCAAGTAAGTGAGTAAATTCAATTTTTGGATAATACCTAGTAACTGTCAAGTCAAAATCCAGCTGATAATACTGAAGTGATCTAATAACGTGGCTCGACAGAGCGACAGATTGGGCCAGTAACGCGGGATTAAGTATTGGAAAAAGTTCGCAGTTGAGCGATGGACCGATAATAACCAGCCCACTAATCCGTCGCAAAAACTCTTGGAGTGCTCCATTGATTAGGAGTAGGCACTTAGATTTCGTAAAGTTAATACGCAGGACATGAGGAGTAAAAAACTGGTATCATAAAATAAAATAAATGTGTCACTTTGACAAACGAGACGATATTAATTCCATCCCCTTAGGGAATGAAACCGGAAATAAAAACATTTTAATCTGGGTCATAACTGTCACAAGATAAGCTAAAATTAAGTATAGCAAATTTCACCTTAATAATTATATTATATCAGCTGTTTTTACGTGAATAAGAAACAAACACCCAGATATCCAAACATAAACATTTACATTTATAACACTCTGCTTGGCATTTGCAATGACAAAGTGAGACAATGTCATCATTAATGTTAAATTTCTATGAAAATATGACGTTTATAATGACACTCCCTCATTTCATTATATTCAAATCGGTGCAAAGATGACGGACTCTACTAGGTATTCGTATAAAACAGATAAGGTCCATGTCATTAGCGCAAGTTGGCAAGACGCATTAATCAAGAACTAACGTGACGGCCTCGCGCCATGACTCGCTTATCACAGGGGTTGAGCCGCTTTGTGAGTGAATACTTAATTGCAGGCCTAACGTGGGAAGACGCAAGGAGAAGCTATAAAGACGTATATCCACGAGCTGAAGTAATTAATGACGATTATATTGCTAACGATGATTGCTGGATGCGTCACATTCATTCAAGCTTTTATTTAAGTTACTTTTTAGCTTGAATCTTGCGAGAAATATTTATTGTGATTGTGACCAAAGAAAAAGATAAACAAAATGATATTACCTATTAATAAAGTTTAGGCTAGAAATTGTCACTCAGGTAGATATTATAATACAAATTAAACGTGGCATTACGTCACCGTCAGCGTCACCCTCATTAGGCAGGCATTTATACAGTTTACCAAATTTTCAAAAGAAATATTGTAAGTAACAACAATCTGGTTTTATATCACAATTACGATTGTTTAGCATATGGCAGTCACAGTATACCGTCATCGTCAGAACTAAAACATATAGAGAAAGATTCAACATTCTTTAACAAACTAAAAAAGTTCTTGGTTGAAAAGTCATTTTACAATATAAAGGAGTATCTTAATTATAAGTCTTAATAATATTAATTGCTAGTGTGTACTAGTTTTTAAGTATTAGTTTTTAAGTCTTTATGTATATTGCTGTGCCCCAACGGGGTTTATGCTGGAACATGTAAATATTTTAACATCTTGTAAAACCCATAAAAGCAATGAATAAATTATGAATTAGAACTGGCGAACACTCAGATTTCTGTCGCCACGAACAAGAAAAGAAGCTGTAAGTAGATCTAGAGTTGCCCTCAGATAGAGTAAGCAATAAGAGCCAAATACTATTTTGCGAGTCAACTCAGGTGGTGGGTTAGTTACGCGGTGGTTTTCTAAATGGAAGTTAGCTTAGTTTAAGAAACTAAATCTAGTTAATTTTTCATTTGTTACTGTTGTTGTGTGTGTTGTGTTTGTTATTGTGTTTAAGTTACTTTTTAGCTTGAATCTTGCGAGAAATATTTATTGTGATTGTAACCAAAGAAAAAGATAAACAAAATGATATTACCTATTAAATATTAATAAAGTTTAGGCTAGAAATTGTCACTCAGGTAGATATTATAATACAAATTAAACGTGGCATTACGTCACCGTCAGCGTCACCCTCATTAGGCAGGCATTTATACAGTTTACCAAATTTTCAAAAGAAATATTCTAAGTAACAACAATCTGGTTTTATAATCACAATTACGATTGTTTAGCATATGGCAGTCACAGTATACCGTCATCGTCAGAACTAAAACATATAGAGAAAGATTCAACATTCTTTAACAAACTAAAAAAGTTCTTGGTTGAAAAGTCATTTTACAATATAAAGGAGTATCTTAATTATAAGTCTTAATAATATTAATTGCTAGTGTGTACTAGTTTTTAAGTATTAGTTTTTAAGTCTTTATGTATATTGCTGTGCCCCAACGGGGTTTATGCTGGAACATGTAAATATTTTAACATCTTGTAAAACCCATAAAAGCAATGAATAAATTATGAATTAGAACTGGCGAACACTCAGATTTCTGTCGCCACGAACAAGAAAAGAAGCTGTAAGTAGATCTAGAGTTGCCCTCAGATAGAGTAAGCAATAAGAGCCAAATACTATTTTGCGAGTCAACTCAGGTGGTGGGTTAGTTACGCGGTGGTTTTCTAAATGGAAGTTAGCTTAGTTTAAGAAACTAAATCTAGTTAATTTTTCATTTGTTAGCTTAATACAAATCAGCTGTACGCACTACGCAGTCAAGCTTTCAACCATTTTAACTTTTGACCAACCGTCTGAGTTAGCTGGCATATCTATAGTCTCAAAGATTTGCAAGTATACCTACCAATTTTGTTCCACACCAAGTTCCTAATCTGATTTGAAAGTAATTTTCATAACCTTATCACCGCTCCGGAGGCTTTGTTTGAAATAACAATGTGTCGCAAACGAAGTTGACGCTTGCTGTAATGAGAAATTCGGTGTTAGCATTGTGAGGCGAGTTCATTTGTAATGTGCAAATTGGAATTACACAAATGACAGCACAATATGCCTCGTTATTATAGTCATTACTGCGCTTTGCTTTGTTTTTTTTTTGTGTCTACAAAGGCTGATATAACAAAGGAACCTTCTTGAAAAATTGCTTCGTGGAGGTTAAATATGTTTCAAGTAGCGTCCATGTCATCAATAGGACAGAAAACCACCGTTTCTAAACAACATAGTTTTCTTTGTGCAAAGCAATAATTTTGTAATAAAACCATACTTTAAACAGACCTTCATGAGTAATAACATAACTGCAGTTTCAAGAACCGCAAAGTAGGCACTTTGAGGTTCTTGAAACTGCAGTTATAACATGAAAACTCGTTTAAATTCCGGGCTTGTGCTGGTAAAAACTGTAATTGCCTGGGACATGAGGCGTTAACACAAAGTAACACGTTCCGAGTTGGGACAACATGTCCGACAAGGTCTCGGACAATGGCACTTAGAATATGACCACCCTACACACCGACACGACATATACAGGCCAATTCGATTGTACACTGGTATCAGAATGACATCTGACTGATGTCATTCAAATATCGCGCATTTCGATCGTACTTTTCCGTACATGCTAACATGATTCAAATATCATTCTAATGTACGTTCCAATTGGCCTGATAGAGAGACCACTGTAAGTAGTTACTATGTCCCGTATAAAGTAAGTAGCATGTGTTTATACCTGAGTAGGAATACAAGAGAAGAATACTTTAACACATTCATTGCCACTAAGTGCTACGGGTTACGCTCGTAGCGCGTAGCCACGTCTTTACCGTATGCCCAGGGGTGGCAAAGGGGTGGGGTCTCTCCCAGAAGTCGTCGGCAACGTCAAGGGTCTGCTAGGCTTCTTGGTAGAGTTGGGTTGGCAGGAATAGTGCCGCCAACACATTACGCAAAATAGGCGCGATATTATGACGTCGAGTTGCGGAAACCAAGCCCGCGAAAACCTATAACCTATAACCTGAGCCTTAGCTTCGATCGCGCCACTACGTGCACTTCAACTCTTTTGTGGTGCGCGTGCCGCGACCGCTGCAGGGAACCATCGAGTGCGTCGACTTCTGGCCGAAAGGTGTCGTGTTTCGGAGGTTCCGGGGCAAACTGCCGAATCCGACACAAGAGCAGCCGATGCAACGGAGCCACGCCGTTTTGTCGACTAAATAGTGTTTAGTTTTAAGTTTATAAAATACATATGTATGTTAGTCTGTAAGGTATTTGTAATATGGGCCTTGTTGCCTGAATTAAATTTCTAAATAAATAAATAAATAAATAAATAACCTACCTACCGTATGGAGCGCGTAGTCGCTACGAACAGTGTACCGAAACGAACGACAGTCGGGTTCTTGGTGCTGAATGTGTTTAATAAATCTTTTATTTCGGACGATTCAATCCATAGTTGTTAGTTACAAACTTACAAATAGACTTAAATTGCTATGTTAGAACTTAAACTAATAAATAGTCTTAGTTCTCTTAGGTCTCGCTCAAAAAAAAACAAGATTATGCTATTTAACGTTTAATTTATACTGAAAGACCGCATCCTTGATTGTTAATATCACAATTTACGTTTCCAAGACCACCCCTGTTAAAGTACCTACATTTTAGGAAAACACATCTCATTCTCGCGATACGGGGTGGAAGTTACTTTGTGCCTAAAATAACACTCGGATAAATGGATGAATATGTATTTTAATTGTCATGCTAGATGGTGTGGAAATCCAAATTAATTTGCAAATTGAGTCTGCCTGTGAAAACAATGTCGTAGAGACGTGTGTAGTCCTACACATACACAAAACCTCTCGCCTCTCGGAATGTACAAATATTAGGGAGTATTTTACGTGTCTTGTATAATAGTATTACCTAGCTACAAATTATGGGCATTATTTTAAAAGTAACCGAACTTATACGTAAGTATTAATTTTCATTTTAAATCTTACAGTTTATACCGTTTTCTGCTCCGATAACTGCTTCAATTTCAAGTTATCTATCGTAAGACGATGCAAGTTTGTAATAATAATAATCAGAGAAAGATACCGACCAACGAATGCAATGTCACGTTTCAAACGTCGACGCTAATTTTCAAGTGTGTTAAATACCGTAAAACGGGGTGAGTAGGTTTCGCGGGGAGAGGTGGGTTATGAATGGGGAGAGAAGGTTTGAGAGGGGGGTGAGAAGGGATTTTAAGGCTACTGCTACAAAAATAATGTATTCCAATTTAAAATAGAGCTATAGTAATACGCATAATAAAAAAAAACGATCCAACAATCTTCCAAAATCACCTATGTATGAAAACCCCTCTCACCCCAAATACGAGGCACTACGGGGTGAGGTGGGTTTTCCTCTTTATCGTCAAAGTTATGAAATGGAACTATCCAAAATAAAATAAAAACTAAAATACAAACGTCCGGAACACTTATTATACAGGGTGGAAAGGCACGACGATCCTTCCCGGAAGTATTAGGTCGTTTAAGTGATACAGAGACTATTGGTAATGGTAAGAATCGTTAATTGAGTAAAAAATAAAAATTGCAAAAATACTACTTTTTAACTGTGGTGATAACCCTATAGCATGTGCACATGACGGCTAGATTAAGGATCTCCGTCGGGAAAGCTCGGGACTTTACACTTTTTTCCGATCGTTGACAGTATCGCAATGATGTATGAATGACGCATAAATGTCAAATAAATCAAATGCATGCAAAAATATTACAAACAATTTTATTACTTTCTTAGATAATTACTTTTTTCCAATATTTAATACTATCTTCTTTTCACATACGGTGTTCAAATGTACCTCCGTGTATTACAACGCCGCCGCAGCCCGTACCCGAGTATGTCGATGCACATGCGATATAGTGTATGCTCTTCGTCATTTATCCTCCGCAGAAAGCACCAGTTAGCCTTTGTCTCATTTCGTCCGCAGTTTCACATTCCGTTTGGTTTGGTACACCATATCTTTTACACAGCCCCACAAATTTAAATAGCCACGAGCATCTAACATTTTTATTTGAAGAATATGACATTCAATAAGTATAGTTCAATGAATATTTAATTTCAAACATCAGACGTCTTGTCTATTTCCTACCACGCAAGAAGGTTTGTTAGTTTGGTATTGAAGAAGTATTTATTCTTGATTTATTCTTAGTATTTCATTTTTGCAAGTTCATTTGGTGCAACTAACACAACCTACTTGTTATTTTTAATTATTTTAGATAGTTTCCAATTATTCGAAAATAATTTTGTGAAACGTGTTAAGAAACTAAAACCTTTTTATCAGCAAGGAAACCAGAGATATTTATAAGACGATTGCGTACTTTTGAGTGGTTGTCAATGTCACCATTTGAACTGTCGTTGTAAACAATGTTGTGGTTAGTATTATTAATATTAAGGAATAACATAACTATTTCATTCAAGTATTGAACAAGTGGAACCACTAAGAAAGCGAAAATCCTGCAATGATTCTTACCGTGCTGTAAGCAGACCTAAAAATGGTTAGATGGCAACAAATTAGCATAATTTCCTGTCGAATACTGATTGTTTACAAGTAAGTTCATTGACCCTGTCACCTGTTAGGGTTAGAACAAAGTAGTTTTTTGCGTGGATGTTTAAAAGGTCATAATTTAGAAACGGTTGCCCATATTAACATAGTTTCTATGGAGAAAATATAGAGCTTAGGCTAAACTATCTCCCATTTCCGGAAAGGATCGTCGTGCCTTTCCACCCTGTATACACCATTCAGTTTTCATATGTAAAAATAAAATGTTATCGAGGTTTGAATTTCAGTTTTGACCCTACTCACCCCATTTTACGGTACGCATTTCAGAGTCCTGTCTTACTGTATGTATAATTATATTATAACAATAACGTTGTTTATTTTAATGACCAAGGCCTTTGATATGTTGAATATTTGCATGATTTAGATTTAGATTTATTTATTAAGTAGGTAGGTACATACAGGCCTATTCGGATTTCGAGATAATCACAAGATATTGAGACGATTTAGAGATCAACTAGATCTACATTAGATATCGACTAGATGTGACTTGGATATCTAAGTCATAACTTGTCGAAATCGTTCAAGAGGATCTCCAGAATCGCGGAAACGTCAAATTTGACATATCTATCTTACAAATATCTTTAAATTATTCGTATCGTAACTTGTTGAAGTCTAGTAGAAATCTAATTCATTTTCCAAATCGAGCCGATAATATGAAATATTACCTACAATATAAATTACACTAATCTATACGAATTTATAATATAATGCTGCCAGCTGCTTTGCATCTACAGTGTGAATGGCAGCCCTATTTAAAGAAGCTTAAAGCCAGGACACAGCGTAAATGTCAAAGGGCGGCGTAGAAAGCTAATTAGTCGACGAAATTGTTATCAAAAGTAGCGGGGCGGGCGCCGCTTTTAATCCAAGATGGCGACAAAACTCGTATATTTAGGTAAGTACTAAAATTAACGTAGATATCTAATATCTGGTTGGACGATAAAAACAAGAGATAATAAATTTTCCCATCATTAAAAAAATATACTTTTGGGGACAATCTTACACAGATCGACCTCATCATTTGAACTAACAAACTGGATTTTCAACACACTTGTAAATTTTTAGAACCATCTATACATATAATAAAGCTGAAGAGGGTCGAAAGTCTGTACATGGAAGATATTCGAAAAAAATTTGGCTGGGGATACTTAGAATCGATAACAGAACACGTTCCAACAGTTTTTAGAATTTTTGTCTGTTTGTCTGTTTGTCTGTTTATCTGTTTATCTGTTTGTCTGTTTATTTGAACGCGCATCACGTGAAAACGGCTGAACGGATTTTGATGAAAACTTTACTAATCTGTCGAGAAAATCTCCGGCCAGGTTATAGGCTATAAAAATTCTACCCCTAAAAGGGGGGGTAGCCACAACACTCGATTGACTTAAGTTTGCCCCTGAATCTTATGGCACTACTTAGGAAAAAGGGGCAAACTTTTTCGCGCCTGTTTGGGACTAAAAGTAAAAATGTACAACTGTCTATCAAATTGCTTTTTTTATGTCGAAAAATTTTCGCGCTCGCTTCGCTCGCGTTTTCAATAACATTCTAAGATATGATAAAGGTGATATTCGGGTGGCAACTGCAGCAGCATTACGAGTACTCTGTTGCAACGTTACTGCTGCAGCACTGTCAATTTTCGTGATAAAATGATGTGACTGATTTCCATACTAAAAGTAAAAAAGTACATCTGTCTATCAAATTGCGTTTTTAAATCGAAAAATTTTCGCGCTCGCTTCGCTCGCGTTTTCAATAACTTTCTAAGACATGATAAAGGTGATATTCGGGTGGCAACTGCAGCAGCATTACTCTGTTGCAACGTTACTGCTGCAGCACTGTCAATTTTCGTGATAACATGACGTGACTGATTTCCATAATAAAAGTAAGAGAGTGAGGGTACGTATGAACATCTCCAACGTAGGCATTCGATTTGACCTAACGCGGGGGCCCTTAAAGTCATGGAAAAAATCTTGCTTTCGGGCTTGCGGCCAGCCGATTTTATCGACATATGTTACCGATTTTATAGCAAATTTTGCTCTCTTGCACGGCAGATTTGTCGGCCAAGGCGAGTTGCTCCTTAGCCGCGATCCTGAGACCTAACTGTCGAAGTGATAACACTTTGGCAGTTAGGTCTCAGGGGCCCCGTGAAAGCCGAAAACTAAAAGCATCCTATCAAGTAGCGCCTTCGAGTGAAGCCAAAGAGCGAGCAGTAGAAGAGTCGTGATTACATGCATAGATTCAATTTCAAGCCACTCTTTTGCAGTTCGGCGTGAGGTCTTATGCGAGGCCTTCTGCCTTACGGCAAAGTTGATGTTCTGCCTTAATTACACTCGGGCGTGGATCCAAATCCAAGCTTTCCTCTTTCGCAGCTGGGCCTTCTGCCATGCTCACATTTCGCCAATTCAATTCACTTAGTCAATTCCAAGCTCTGCTTTCTTGCATCTTTTCTGTATGAAAACAACCTCGCTGAAACCCTTAAATATCGAGCCCTATGCGAAGCTAGGCCGATAGAAAACTGTCCCATCCCTTGTCTGTTTGAAATCCTGGATTCGCGCCTGGTTGGGACTAAAAGTAAAAATGTACAACTGTCTATCAAATTGCGTTTTTTATATCGAAAAATTTTCGCGCTCGCTTTGCTCGCGTTTTCAATTACATTCTAAGATATGATAAAGGTGATATTCGGGTGGCAACTGCAGCAACATTATGAGAACTCTGTTGAAACGTTACTGCTGCAGCACTGTCCATTTTCGTGATAACATGACGTGACTGATTTCCATACTAGAAGTAAAAATGTACAACTGTCTATCAAATTGCGTTTTTATATCGAAAAATTTTCGCGCTCGCTTCGATCGCGTTTTCAATAACATTCTAAGTTATGATAAAGGTGATATTCGGGTGGCGACTGCTGCAGCATTACTCTGTTGCAACGTGACAACGTGACTGCTGCAGGACTGTCAATTTTCGTGATAAAATGATGTGACTGATTTCCATACTCAGCTGTAATGCGGCAATGAACGTCACTCAATTTACCAAAAAATTCAATATAATCTTGATGACCCTAGGGAGACTTAGGGCATCAAAATATCTTAATCCGGCACTGGTCGTTTGCGGAGTCAAACGATTTGGGACTCGCATTTTATACGTATTACCATGCCTTCCCGAAAATAATCGAATGATTCGCGAAAGTCTCGCAACGCATTAAGGTTACAAGGGGCACGTGGTCTTCCTCGGGAGTCAAGGAAGAAGACCACGGTGGGTGGCGCTCTAACCAGACAGGCCGCTTCGCTTTCGCTCGCGCGCGTATACCTTACTGTATCGTTCGATATACACCTACTACTCTGTCGTTTAAATCACGTGTAAAATTTGAATAAGGGCGAAAAAAACTATTGATTTTGGAGTGTAGTTTTATTTAGTAGTACCTAATTGTAAAATATTTTATCTCGACTACAGTCCTCTAGCATATCCATCTGTCAACTTTACTTCAAGTTCCGCCTCCAAAGGAGAGGGAGAGAAACAGAACAGACCGAATTCCACGCGGGCGGAGCCGCGGGCACAGCTAGTAGATAATAATTGCTTTTAAATGCATAAAAAGGTA
Organism: Cydia splendana; assembly: GCF_910591565.1. NCBI lineage: Eukaryota > Metazoa > Arthropoda > Insecta > Lepidoptera > Tortricidae > Cydia > Cydia splendana. Next base: position 6,153,505 of record NC_085968.1, read on the forward strand.
TATCTGCAAAGTGTAATAGAAACAACTTTGACTCAAAGTAAGTACCTAACCGCAATATTGATTACTTAATTGAAATGGAACTAGTCCTATTCAAACATACGTATTATAAGTATTATGTACGAACAGTGTTGCCAGATGAAATCTGAAGTATTCAGTAGAAAAAAAATCGTTTTAGCAGTAAATAGGGAAAAAAAGCAGTAGATTTAAAAAGTGATGTCTGCAATAGGTAAAATTGAAAAAAATATATATATTTTATGCTCTGACCTGACACAGCAACTTTGTTAGTAGAAAAAGGCGGCAAATTTAAAATGTGTTGCCACGAATGGTTAACCTCCCAAAGAAAATTGTTTTAGTTTTCCTTTTTCTGCTGACAAACTGGGTGTGATTGAGTAATTGAGTATAGCTGGCAAATCAAATAGTCAGTAACAGTAAAATGAAGAGTTCTGTCTCTTACTTCTGTTATTATAATTAATAAATGAGCACAACTTTTTTTTCTACTATCACTATACAATTTATTTGCCGGGCTATAGTAGCCATAACTTATTACCTTGTATTAGTTACTGTAGTGTAGGTACATGCTGCCTTATGCTTATATTAATGTTGAATGATTAATGGTTACTTCTTATGATTTAGAAGTGATCAAAATCTGAAAAAATATAATCATGTTCTGAGCTCTAATACTTTATACTTTCCTTATTGGTCGTAATGGTATAATCCACAAAATATTGTACCTTTAACTATAAAATTAAAATATTCTAATCATTACAAACACATAACACATAATTATAATGAAATTAATGAAGTGTATCATAGTCTCTTACTTATGCTAGTATTGTTCAGAAAAAAGAAGAGAATAGGTTGTTTTTCAGCAGAAATAGCAGAATAACAGAACTTTTACCTTGTATTGTATTAGTTACTGTAGTGTAGGTACATGCTGCCTCATGGTTATATTAGTGTTGAATGATTAATGGTACTTCTTATGATTTAGAAGTGATCAAAATCTGAAAAAATAAAATCATGTTAGTTCAAGCTATAATATTTTCCCTAGTCTTATTGGTATAATATTGGTCATAAAAACAGTTAATAATTCTAAGCATTTCAAACAATACAAAATACAAAGAATGAAGACTATCATAGTCTCCTACTTATGCTAGTATATACTTATATACCGAAAAAATTAGAAGTTGTTTTTTTCTACTTTTGTCTTTTACTGTGAAATTGATTTGCTAGATTATAGTAGCTATAATTTATTACCTTATTATTAGTTACTGTAGTGTAAGTGCATGCGGCTTTATAATTTTATGTTTTTTGTTTGATAAGATGATAAGTTATTGAAACCTGAAAAAAGTTAAGTACATCATTTTATAACTGCTGCGAGCAAGGAGTAGTTGAAGTTAAAAAAATCAAATTTATTTTATTTGCATGCATCCAACCCAACTATCACAATAAAAAACATATGCTAAAGCTCATACTTGCTCACTCAGAATCTGAGTCATACATGCAGCTCGAAAATTTGGGTAGATACTTTTTGCAGTCATGGGAGTAGCATGTTGACTTTTTATATATTCTTTTTGTATGCATTATGCCACATAGAGTTTTTGGAAGCAACCTGTTCCGCAGTTTTGTTTTATTTATGTTCACTTGAGAGAAAACTCTTTCAACTGCAGCACTTGAATGTGGCAAGGTCATTAAATCCTGCACAAATTTGTTTAATGTGGGGAATGCTTCATTATCATCACCACATTTCTTTTTAAATACTATTTTCCAGAACTCTTCTGGGTCATTTCCTTCATAATCAATGTTAGTATTTTGAAGTAGTCGCCAATCATTGTCCAATGCCTGCAAGTTTTTCTCTTCTACTAGATTTGGGAATCTAGCAGCTAATGAAGCCAGTGACGCATATTTGTTGCTCTTGGCGATTTCTGGGTCCAATATCTCAATGTTTTCCAAAATTGGGTCATCAAAAGAAAATCTTTTGAAGATCTGAGTGACTCCCTCAACATAAAAGTCCAAAATTCTAATTTTAAAATGGTGAAAATCTTCTGCTCGCAAATTGACCCCCTGTAGAGATGCCACAACGTTTGCACCCAAATATATATTTTCCAAAGGAAGATAATGCCTTGGATTTTTGTATTCAATCTCTTTTATGTTGGTTGCTCTCAAGTATTGAAACTGCATATAGTTACTAAGAATTGTCCTGACAACTGCTTCTACATTTTTTCTTAAGCTGTGGACCTGGATTTTCTCAGACTGCATCAATTTATTTAGTTTATTAAAAATTGGCAACACATAGTTCAAAAACTGTAAATACAGTTTTGTAAATGGATTATTTAATCCTTGCAATATATCTTGAGGGGCAGTCAGTCTCTCATTGGTAGCCGCATCAATGAAATAAAGTTTTAGAGCCTCATACTGTTCAAGGATGCGGGATACAGCTGCTTCTAATGACAGCCACCTGGTTTGTGAGGGATGTAGAATCTTATGGGGTTTGAGTTCCAAAAACGTTTGAAATTCTTTGAATTCTGTAATTCGCTTGGGGCTCGTCTGAATGTAATTGTATACTCCCCTGACTAAATCTTCTACAAATCTTGGCAATTTTTCTGCGGCATATGAGGCACACAAAGCAAAAGAGTGACATATGCACTTCATGGTGTACAGATTTGGGATTTCATTTTTTAACAATACATTTACCGAGTGATGTGCCCCCATCATCACGTTGGCACCATCAGCAGCATATCCAATTAAATTTTTTTGCCAAGGAATGTGGCATTTTTCAAGGCTTGTAATGATTGACTTATAGATACCATCAGCTGTTCCATCACTTACAGGTACCAAATCAAAAAATGCATCGGTAACTTGATCATTATGTACCGTCCGAACAACAATACATAGTAGTTTTATCGTCCCATGATCAGTTGACTCATCCACAATAATGGAGAACGGGCGTGTTTTCATTATTGCGACCCGTTCTTCTTTTTCCGTAGCTCCCAATACGTTTTTAACAATTTTGGTTGCTTTGGTGCGACCAAGTGTAATACCTTTGGCAATTTGGGAGTCGGGACATATTGCCCGAATCAAATTGGGGAGGTGCTCCGCAGCCAAAAATGGCAAATTATGTTCTGCAATGTATGAAGCCAGGCGTATTTCTGCTTCTTTTATTTTATTTGGAAGATCAGAATTGTTTGATGATGTGGATGGCAATGCATCCTTTATATTTTTCTGCCCTTTTATTGCTTTGCAGTGTCTATCATGTTTAGGTGTATTTTTATGTTTGTGGAGATCATATTTTCCACTATTTACAATTTTAACATCGCACCCGCAAGGTTTGCAATATCCATATCCTTTACCTTTCTTGCTCTTTCTTAGCCATGCAAACTCTGTTAACCACTCATCGTTGAACTTGTGGTCACTTCTTGCTTTTTTAGCACTCATTTTGAATTAAAACACGCCATGCAAAACGTAACATAACAAAACCATGAAGAGCGAATTAATGTTAGTATGTTATTTTAAAAAGCCTGAAACAGACAAACCCCAAGTTATACATGCGCGTGCATATATTTATAGTTAAAAGTTAGCGTTCTCAAATATATTTTATAAACCTGGTTCTAAATTTTCTTTAGCCTGTACGATATGTACGCATCGCAAGCAACTTTGCAATTGTATATATTTGTGCATTAATGTTTTTAATGAGCATAAATCCATTTTCGAGAAAACCTTTACATAAACCTTAAACTATTTCATGCAACAAAATTAAAAATTACCTTGACAAATATTATTAGCGCAGTCCAGTCCATACACAACACAAATCTCCGTAGTCGGCGTAGTCCATAAGCAGTAATATCTTCTTATTAAGTTTTAACTAGTTTTAAGTTTAACTTTCAGTTCAGCAATTTTACGGATTTCAGTTGAGAGCTATATGTCACTTGTCACTTACAAAACCGCCAAAACCGACGACGCCGACCAATACTACCAACCTACCTACCTACCACAGATTAGTAAAATAAAGCCTAATCACAATATAGATAAAAATTAACCGCGGTTTCACAAAACTTCGTATGTCATAAAGGCTAGACGACACGATACGACGGTATAAAGTAACTAGATGATCCGATCACGAAAAATAATCATTCGTTTTCGAAAAATCAGTAGATTTCTTAAATAATAACAAAAAAAGCAGTAGATCAGTAGATATTTTTAAAATCAGATAGATCTACTGCTTTATCAGTAGATCTGGCAACACTACTAAGGTATAACGATTCCAAATTAAAATCAGGGAGATGTTTAACCTACATGTTTGAAACGAACGCCGGAGACAGTAAAATGCCTAAAGCCATATTCAAAGAAAACGTTCTTACAAGAAATTGAAAAGAAATCCGAGGTCTTGGACAAGAATCTAGTTGGTAAATTGAATTTGAGTCTGAGCATTTAACTCACTTATTTACCGACATAAATGTAACTTTGTGATTTTTACATGATTCTTTCTAACTGCGAAAAACCCACTATGTACCTAACCTATTAGGAATCAAATATTGCTACTGATAGCCAAATAGTTTAACTTGATAGTAAACAGGTTTGAAGTTGAAATTTACTAAAAGTCCCTACGTAGAGTACCTAGAGTGTCATTCTATGGAACTTGCTAACTATGTAAACAAAAGTCACTAGTAAATTCATCATTCACAGACAATTTCAATATGGCGGTTTGTTTACATAGTTAGCAAGTTCCATAGAATGACACTTTATATAGGTATATGTGTGTACATAGAGTAAAACAAAACACTTTCGCAAATTCTCATGCTGAATAATTGACCGCAGAAAACTTTACGTTTACAGTTAAATTCCTAAACTAATTGCTTCAACTCCGTAAAAGCAATCTCAGGTCACGCTCCCGGTGAAACGGTAAATTGTCGTAATCACAAGCGGGTCAGGCTGTTTGTATTCATATTTAATTCCGACAGAAGAATACGCTATCTTAATTGGGTCCCATAAGTGAAGCGTCACGGGTATTCTAGGAACGAAAAACATGGAAAATGTATTAAAATTTCAATCAGGTAGATGCATTATGATTATATTATGCAATAACGCAAATGCAATAAAACCATGAGATACACTGATACAGATCCTATTTATCTTTCTGTGGCTCTATTTGACAATAATCTGACCAGTTAATAATCTAAAACGAATCGAGTAAGTATCATACTTGTCTTATGGACATTAATATTGCTACATTTGAGTCACTTATGTAATATGACTTCCCAAGTCAGATTGGGCCCATATTTTCAACTTGTTTTTGCCCAACATAAAGAAACAGTAGCTACAAGTATCTAGGGAGTACCAGTGTTGACAGTTAAAAACGTTAGCAACATTTAAGTTTTGATACAAAGTTAAGCCTTTATAAGGCAGAGGAAATATCTTTTCCGCCTGATTTTGAACTTTATTTTTTAAATGATAGTGTTCAATTTTGCATAATTCGTTAAACTTGTGGTTAAACAATAGGTAGGTAGCGGTTTACATAATGTTCACGGATGCGTTTAATGCTATAAAAAGGGATCTGTAAATAATCTTGTTTTTAAACTAGAAGATTGTTGTCTTTAAAATTAGCTATTTTTTAAAAGTCATTTGCTACTTAGGTGATGATGATTGATGTCTGATCGTTAGTATAATACTTAACATAAATAAATAATTTGTTTTCTAGCTCGATACCTTTATGATTTTGTTAGACTCAAATGGCTTGATGCAATGAATTACTTGGCACTCATGATTCTCATGAAATTTTCTGCTATCGCTCTTTTGCTTGCTTTACGTTTCTATACGTTATGACAATACACTTCTACAGGCTTCGAGCAACCATCAACATACCACTTATAATATTTCGGTTGAAAATTCTACAGTGAAAACAAAAACTTTCGTGATTTGGGATTATCGTCCCCGATGTAGGATTACCCGGATGTCGTGCGCGGTGCGAGTCGCGAATTCGTAAAGTTTAAAGGTTCCGTTGAACATTTCTGTTTTTATAATGCGGAGGCTATATTCGGGCGGAAACGGGTCAGGTGTTCTTGTGATTAACGCGACTGCAGTTTAAATATATTTTTGCTTAACTTGAATGAAATATCGTGAGATCGTAAACGATAAATATGTTTAAAAACATATTTAGCTAGTTACATACATTTTATCTAGGTAGGTACAGTGAGAAATTATACATGCATACATATAATCACGCCTATTTCCCGGAGGGGTAGGCAGGGACCACGGATTTCCACTTGCTACGATCCTGACATACCTCTTTCGCTTCCTTCACTTTCATAACATTCCTCATACACGCTCGTCGGTTTAGGGTGCTCTTGACCTGGCCTTTCTTCAGGATATCCCCGATCTGATCAGAGAAAGTCCGCCGAGGTCTACCCCTTCCAACTCCTACTTCCACTTCTCCCTTATACATACACTCTCTTTGTTAGCCTTGAGTGAGAAATTATATATACATATAGTGAGTACCTACCAGTGGCGGCGCGTGGAATTTTTCGCTAGACAACTCGGAGCAAAAAAAAAACACCTACATGAAACACCTACATTATGTACTTATTTTTTCATGATAAGCGAAGGTAAAGTAAAGCGCTAGGTGTGTCCTTGAGTTCGTTCTTTTGCAGTTAGTGTATAACCACCTTTGCCATACTTGTCATCACTGACGTCACATAAACAGTGTATGTCGTGTATGACAAAAGCGGATTCCTACTCCTAAATTCCTAACAATCCTAACTAATAAGTTTTTTGCAAAAATTTCATTTTTGGTACAAGCTTTTATCGCTGACTATACTTTTCTTACGACAGACAACTAATACTCATCGAGACAATTCTAAAAACCCCTAACACAATTAGGTTGCGTTGTTTCATCACAGAGTTCTTATGGCGACCTCCTGTCTCCATCATCAGATCAGTTCGACAGTATGATATTATTGTATTGTCAGCAGAACTACATACAGCTGCCAATTTTCATGACGCTACGATCCTTGGAAGATGTTTAAATTAGTTACCTTAGATTCCATTACATTAGTTACATACAGATCGACCTAATAAAAGCTTGTTAAAAACAAGGACTGACCTTGAAACACCTGCACGAACAATACGCAACACTAATAACACTCAAAAATTCACTGCTTTAGTCTTTATATATAAATATATGCACACAACTAATAAGTGTTGTCATAATATTATTCAATTTTCACCCACGACCTACGGACTTCCAAAACCTATTACTACAAATTTATAAACAGTACTTTCTTCGAAGAAACCCTCGTTATCAAATTACCTTAACTAAACTTGCGACTCCATAATATTCTTAGATTTTGTAATAAAATTTCTTTTTTTAAAGGTTTTTTGAAAATTTGGTATTAATGATAGCAAAATACAAAAAAAAATTACCCATTAATTCAATTCAATGTTTTGGTACGGCAACATTAACCACACGAGCGGCAAACGCGACTCGATTCAAAATTGTGAAACATTACACTCCAATATAAATCTTACCTATTTGTATTTACGGTTTAAATTCAAATGAAGCATGGTGTACAGCACTTACGCCACTCGCGGACTTTGACTGTGTGCGTGCATTTTTCCAATATAAACCTTATCATGTTACGTTTAAGGTTTTTATTTAAATGAATAACTCGATACAAAACCGTGTTATTTTGATGCGTAAATACGCGGACTTTCTTTAGCGAACTTTATGAGCGTGTGCGTGAGTTTTCGTATGTGTGTGGTGGCTCATGAATGAATACTCAAGCTTAAACTTAGTCGCCCGCGCGCCCGCTATGATTAGTTGAAATTTAATCAATAGTGAAGCTTTAGTAAATCGTGTTATCGATTACAAGGTAATACGTAGTGTTTTCGTTATGGATATATATGTAGCAATAAATTTTAGGCAAGCCGGTGGGAATCGGGTTGTATGAAGCCGCCGCTACTGGTACCTACCTACGTAAAGTGATTTCGATTCCTTCAAAGCAGGTTATTTAGAACAAGATATAGATAAATATATGAATCTAACTTCTTTGTTGTACAACTAGTAAGTGACTGTATAATATGATATGATGTAGGTACTTATAAGTAAGCACCTTAGCTCTAGTGGAGGCAAACATATTCGTACGTTTTACGACATACAAATTAAGAAAATAAGTTAAGTATATATTCAAAAATAAGTCCTCAGTAAATTAAAGAACAACCTTCCTAGTGAGCTGTCTAAAGCAAGATTTTCCTTTACGTCTCTGTTACAAAATAGCGTATTTTTTTAAGAGATTGGCAGCAGGCAGCAGTTATGTCAGCTGTTAGGTCCACGGTAGGGGTGGTAGTTGATTGAACAAACTAGTTGATTTAACCGTTCCTCGCTCGTGGATTCGTACCATTGATTTAACTAGTTAAATTTTAACGTAATATATATATAAAATGAAACTCTAACGCCAAGCAGTTAAGTTGATATTTAAATGGATCAACTATCAGTCCTCGACGTTGAAGTTTTGAGCATTTCGTTGAATTTCCTAGCGAACGCAATACAACTAATAGGTTGCTGATAAGAGAAAACGAGAGAGACAGTGCGTTGCGCGCAAAATGCAGTGGTTAACGAAATCCAAATAAACAAGTCAATGTTTGCACTCCACTCGTTTGCCTAGTTGCAAGCAAGTTTACGAAATCAACTAGGTAGTTGAAGACCTCAGCATTACGTTTCGCTGAAGTTAAAAACCCACGGTACGGTTACCTGAGATTCCTAAGTACTTGTAAATCTTGGTTGCAACGCCAAGTTTCAAATAGTGAGTAGTCAACAAAAGGAAAACTTCAGAATTGTAAAAGCATCTTTCGGGAACCGCTGTTTAGACTGCAGAAAACTCAAGTTTCAATGCATTTCCCAGTTTTAAATTAAAAGTTGTTGTTTTTACCAGACTTTTACCGGACATTATACCTACCTAAATCTTATTCTAATGCGGTGCCTAGCATTTGACAATGTAGGTAAAGAACTAGATAATTCAAACACTGTCAGTGGTAATGAAGATTTTACCTCACACAATTCACACATACCTAACCTCATTGATTAGGTACCTGACACCGATATTTTGTGCGAAGTGACGGGGAAAGGCTAGTGAGTACTGAGTATACAAAGCATTTGTCTATTTCTGTTACAGATTAGTAACAAAGAGACGGATGCTTAGACAATTATTCAATTTTGAGGATTACGAGGATGAGAGTTGAAGATATATGTATGTAAAAAATAAAACTTTCCGCCCCATACTCTACACAAATGTACAATTTGTACAGTGTCAACTATACGTATTAAGGCGGGATTCCACCAGTGTGCGGTACTGTACGGCGCAAGCATACATAATACAATACAAAAATGCTTGTGCCGCACAGTACCGCACACTGGTGGAATCCCGCCTTTATACATAAATGCATATTAACAGTCATTTCCACACCTTCGTATGAAGTAAGGCTGTAAAATAATATTTAACATCCAGAGAAGTTATGCGATAGAAAAACTATTTCAATTTATTGGCAATAAATGTTAATAGCGCTCTACGCTCCGGGCGGGAGTGTAAGTACCTACTCTGGCAAATTGCAATCAGTTTAGCAAAAGTTTCATTCGCTAACTAATTAAAATTGATATTGTTTGTAAATATTAAATGGAATAGTTTAGTAACCTGGTATGGAGGATAGATTTTACATTAAACAATCGTGAACAAAGCTGGATGTGTTGAGTCCGATTCCCGGTAAGGGGTATTTACTTACTTATTATTGTGTTAATCACAACATCTTAATTTATTTAAATACCCATAATATCTTTTTTTGACAAAGATTTACGTAGGGTGTTTAATCCAAAAGGGACAGAAAAACTAGTAAAAACTAAATTTATTCTTAAATAGTAACCAGGAGCCCTATCCCTACACCTTATAAAAGTTATAAAACAAAGTCCCCCCCGCGTCTGTCTGTTTGTAATGTTTGTTCGCGAAAATAAATTCAAAAACTACTGAACGGATTTTCATGCGGTTTTGAATTATCAATAGAGTGATTCTTGAGGAAGGTTTAGGTGTATAATTTGTTAACCCGTGCGAAGCCGGGGCGGTTCGCTAGTTGTACATTCAATCGGGATTTGAAACCGATAAATCTGTATAAAAAACATGTATCTATGATCAATGGAAAAGCAAAGCTTTTTGTTCAGTCACTGCCACGGAGGCCGCCGCTGCGTGATAGCCTAGATAAATCTATAGTTTTAATTTCTATTACTTAAATATTACTCTTGTAATAACTAACGGCTCGATTCGGAAAATTAATTAGATTTCTACTAGACTTCAATAAGTTACGATACGGATAATTTAAAGATATTTGTAAGATAGATACCTATGTCAAATTTGACGTTTCCGCGATTCTGGAGGTCCTCTTGAAAGATTTCGACAAGTTATGACTTAGATATCCAAGTCACATCTAGTCGATATCTAATGTAGATCTAGTTGATCTCTAAATCGTCTCAAGATCTTGTGATTATCTCGAAATCCGAATAGGCCTGTAACCCATCTTCTTATTTTTATAGCAGTAAAATCCATCATAACGACGTGGTCGATGTGTGAATAAATACACACACAGATACACAGATATTGAAATTTGTGCTCCGGACAACATTTCATCCTGTGTATTCAAATATCCATAAAAGGCAAAATAAGAATGTCTCAAGGTAGTTACATGTATAAAAAGATACCATAAATCAGTCTAGTCTCAGAAGCCGTCGCGACAAAAACAATATTTGCTCATAATGCTCATAGTGTTATTTTATCATCGCTCTTTCCGGAGTGTAAACCCGCAACCTCCGGGCCAAGAAAAAGGAATTAACGTCCGCGAATTGTAGTTCAGTAAGTACGATAAAATACTTACATAACTTGAGCATAGATAACTTTTTACGAGGAGCTAAGCGTTCCATAAACTGAGAAAGTACTTAATAGTAAAATCCTATATTTCTATATTACTACCTACATGTCACTGACAAACTTTCTAAAATATAATTATTGTTTCGTGTAGATATGGCCGTCTTTTGGATTTACGATCTTCAGACATATAATATAATATGTAAAACGCACACACATTAAATTGTAAAGTTTACGATTTACAAACACATGTATCGTAACATTATATAGTTTTCCTTGAGATTTCACCCTTCCAGGGAATGACTTCCGAGGAAATGCGACGAGACTTAAACTACCTCCGTGACAAATTTAATAATCCCGAAAGTGGGTTTTCTCTGAAGGAAAATTATGACCAAGAATATTTCGGTGGGTCATAACTGTTAGGGATAGGTAAAACCGGAATTATGTTATACTGCCTACTTATATAATAAAATACCTACATATGTCCTTAGTTATAAAGAAAATGAGCCTATTGCCTGATATGAAAAAACACCATAGATATTGTCAGTAATTTAGAAAATGGGCCCTTTCCCGAAATATTATTATTATACAGGCCAGAAAGCGGTCATGTCCGCTCACCGCAGTGACAGATGAACGGATTACCCTGACTTATAAGGGCCAGGGAAGCACTGCGGGCTTAAACGGTTTAGGCGACAGCGCTGCATCTTAGGGAGGCCTATTTGATGTATAAAATCGCAATTTAGTTTATTTTTAATCTGATACAAAACACACCTGACACCACGACTAGCAAGCGCATGAGTGGTATCCAAATTTTACAATTAGAATAAGTTTTGATATTGTTAGGGTAAGGACCTTGTCACGTCTGACAGTCTCGCGTTTGCCGCACATCAATATGCGCGAGCCATCTCATCAACCCTGCAAAACCCCCTGGGCAACCCTGCTGGGCCTTTGTCCAGCAGTGGTCGTCTTTCGGCTGAAATGATGATGATGAGATGATCAAAACTATATTATTAAAACCTTACCATTTTTTTAAATCAGAATAGTTACCGCTCTACCATGCGCGCACTGCGCAGCGAAATGCACTATGATATGAACATGCCATGACTTGTAGTGAATCTCGGCCGCCAAAAAGCGCCAATAAAAAGCACAGTGAGTGGTGTCAAGTTTATGACATAAAAATAACAAATGAGGTTAGATTTTTACTCTTCGAATATGCCTCCAAATGTAGGTCAATAAAGTGCCCCCGCCGACTACTGGCGAACTTTGCCTAAAGCTTGTTCCCGTTTTGGGACCCTGAGAGGTATCAAGATTCTACAAATCTGTTATTTAATTTTATTTGCTATTTATATCATACATCGATTTATATTATCATCCTATGCATCGAGCCTGTAACAATAAATAAGTATAAGCGAAATGTATTGAGAATAACAACATGTTTATCAGATCCATTCCAATTTCTTAATAGTACCCAAAAATAGCACGGACAATCTATATCTAGATGTAAATAAATCAAGAGTAGCCATCCCCGAAATCAAGGTTAAAGCAATGTCAAGGATACAAGTTATATACGATTTATTTATAAAGTTAGTAAACAGACGTTCACTCTTCTTCCTTATTGTATCTATTGGATTTATTTGCCTCCCCTCTGGAAACATTTTCTAGTTCACATCAGCTTATATGAGGGACCCTCATATAACTGGACCTGTACATGAGTGAATACTATGAATACTTGGAGATAGATTTATACTGGTACGACTGAGGTGACGAGTCTGTTAGCATTATTAACACACCTAGGCTTGAGGCACATCCAGATTAAAAAATATGATATTTATTTTGTATTAACCTTACTCCGTCCTTCTCACGCGAGGAGACATGTCATCACAGCATTTGAATATGATCATGGAACGGGAATCCTCTGAAAATCGATCTATAAGGTACCTATAAAATAGTCGTCCACCAGTCAATCAACTGCCGTATTCGAACTTCAAGATATTCACAAGAGACGACACGTACTAGATCCATTCTAGATACGTTATAGTTTAGATATCAACTAGTTCTCTTTTGCAGCGCAATTCGGGCAACCAATGACACTTTTACGTTAAATAGAGTAAGATTAGATGTGAATTGGATCTCTAAGTCATATCCTGTGGAAATCGTTCAACAGTATCCCCAGAATCGCGCAAATGTCAAATTTGACAGGTTAGATCTTAAACATATCGTTATCGTATCTTGGTGATGTCTAAAATATGTCTAATAGATGTCTATTTCAAAATCCGAATCGGGCCCCAAGTCATGTCACATCCATGTCTTAGCTATTTTATGTACTTGTAAATGTTTTCGGTGTAAGAATAATATACGAATGAATGAATGATCATATTTTAAAAAACCGAATGTGCCTCCATTTCGCTGTGATTGAGCCTTCCCAATATTCCGACGGTTCGAAGACAGTGAATCATAAACCGGCATCATCAATATTTATGGGTGTCAATTCTTTGACTAGTATATAGCGCATAAAAATATACAAGTAAAAATATCGGAAAAAGTAGGATTGCGTCGTCAAACTCGAATAGGGGTTGAAACAGCTGGCCCAAACAAATGAACACAATTAAATTGATCCGTGTAGGACTGTAGGTATGTCTTTATACTTTTTATCCGACAGCGTGACGCAAAGGATGGTAATGTGTATAATGTCTAACTAAACCAAACATTACCTTAATACCTACATTGTAGTAATAAATTGCCTACTATAAGTTATTTAAGTTACATAACTAGAAACTGATGACCCCACAGTCAAACTCATTGTCGAGTTTTGCGGGGCTATGACTATATCTAAGAATATCACTGTATTTTATTAAATAAATAATTAATAAAATAAATAAAACAAAATGGCGACATTCAGACGCCATATTGTGAAAAGAAAAAATGAAAATCGACGTACCTACTTACTATGTCGAGTGGGGTATCATGATATAGAGATTTGAAAATCATCTCTAGGTTTCTTAACCATTCTTATTTTTTTAATGATAATTGAGTATTTATTATGATCAATATGACTCAAAGTTCGCTGTCGGGTTTTTTTTATTTACTTGTTTGCTTAATATTCTTAACTAAAATATTAATAATATTATTTTATGTTACAATAATGTTATTTTTCCTGTTTTGTTTTGATTTTTGTACAATAAAGTGTTTTACTACTACTACTACTACTACTACTACTAAAATAGAAGCGCAAAGAGGAAAGGTAAAGTCAGTTCAAGCCTCCTTGGCGGTCAATCTTTGTGATGATTAAAGATTCATATAGGGAATTTTAGGGGATATTTTGATAGGGAAGGCCCTATAAAAATATTCTCGGCGGCTTCTACCTTTCAAAGGTTACATACGTTCATTATTTTGAACGCTGCAAGATTAGGGTTCAAAATTTTGAAGCGTGTATGTATATTTATGTTTGCTTTTGGTGTTTCTGTTGTGAATTGAATAGTTAAGACACATAATTTTCCGACAACTCTATATACAGGCTGGGCCAAAAGGGTGTTGGCAGTTTGTAAATTTAATTAAAAAAAAAACTTCAAATCGTACAACATTTTTAATACTACTTTTTAAAACACAAGTTATGGAAATTTGATGACTCAAACTAATGTGTAGATTAGTGGCCCACCTGAGTTTCTAGGCGCTCTTGAAGGCAAAATCTCGAATTATGGATTTATTTTTTCGAAATATTCCCCTCGGAGATATTGGCCATTTTCCGATTTTATTTCCTTTTGAGCTGCTCAAAATCTTTCGAATTTTTCGCAAAGACTACAGATTTGAGGTAATCCCACAGAAAAATATCAAAAGGACCGAGATTGGGGCTGGGTGGTGGCCATTTGTTATCATTCCTTTCGGAAATGAGATTAGAGCATCTGATTGGCAAAATGAAGTCGGTTATTCGCATCATTTGGTTTTAATTCATACACAAACTGAATCTTTTAAACCTTAAGATGCAAATTATGCTTCAAAACTTGTCGCAATGTTGAATTTTTTATTGTCCGTAGCCCAAACTCTCTTACGCGTTGATTGCGGTTTTGCCGCACTGAACATCGAACTTGCTCCACAATGTCGGCCGTTCTCACAGAGGCTGGACGTCCGCCAGGCATTATTGCTATGGTCGGGCTAGTTGTTTCAACCGTTATGATCAATTTGCGTATAACATTAACAATTGGAACCTCATGTTAATCTCGTAAATGGTCTTCCTGTCGATACACCCATGATGCAGTAATCAACGATTTAGGGTTTTGGTAAAAAGCTCATACACAAAATGCAGGCTCCGTTCCTGAATACCCCCTCGCCGCTCCCCGCCAAGCGGTTTTGAAAAATTCAAGATTAAAACTACCAACAACCTTTTGGCCCACCCTGTATAAAGAAAAATATAAACTATTTTGTCCTTATTTGATTTAACAGGCAGGCTTATTTGGTTCAACGTTGACGTTGCTACTTTCTCCATAAATAGCCATACGGTCGCACTGTATCAAACTTAGAATTTATCTCCAATGTTTACTCCAGGCTTTATTAAGCATATATAAGTGAAATATATTCATAAGCACGGCTCACAGCAACAACATACACAAGAAACCCATTAAGATCCACACTACTCGCTTAATAACAACGCCTTATTTATTTAGGCGCTTTCGATATAAGTTTGTCATTGTATATATATCGCATAACTACTTGCCTACTTCTGACTTACTTAAATACAATGCTTACGTACCGTCAACCGGGGTGAATAGGGACGAAATTTAAAATACAAAATAATATCAGGATAAAAAATAATAGGAGAATAATATCAAAATGATATATATTAACATTGTCAGGTAAAATCGGGGGGCACGGCAGTGCCCCCGCCAAGTCGAGCGCGGAGCAAACACTGCCGTACCATCCTTTACTGGAACCATTTCGCCGCATTTTCAGGTCCCTATTTGAGAACCTCTGGATAAGACCAGAACGCAGAAATTTTCGTCATCCAGTAAGCTATAATCACATACTTAAAATCCAAAATTTCAAGTATGTAGGTCATTTAGTTCCGAAGTTAAGCGAAAGCAAAGTTTCGCATTTATGACACACACTCACTCACTTATGATCATCAGAATAGAACTAGTACTTCCCATAAACTCAGAGAGCTGAAATTTGGTACAGAGTTAGGGTTTAATGGCCACATAAAGGGAAAACTATAAAAACTAGGATAATCAAAGATCTGGAGTACCTGGTGACCCTGATTAGAAAACACAAGAGCCCAACCAAACTATTGGAGATCGACATACCGCCTTTACAAAAAATATTCAAATTGGTGGGCCGCTTCATTTGATGTCAAAAATCGAAGGTCTGAAGTATCTGATGAAGAACCCTCAGCTGGTCTCAACTGTATTAAGGCTCCGTCAGACATAGGCGTTTTGCTTGGTGCAACATATGCACACACTGTTTTGGTCATCCGACACGCCTTGATGAGCCTTTGGGAGAGTAGTACCCAAGATGGAGCTGATGCTGAACCCTGGCTGTACCTAGTGGAACTCAGGTTTGGTGCAACATACGCCCACGCTATTTTGGTCATCCGTCACATCTTGATGAGCACTTGGGAGAGCAGTACCCAAGATAGAGCTGATGCTGAACCCTGGCTGTACCTAGTGGAACTCAGGTTTGGTGCAACATAGGCCCACGCTATTTTGGTCATCCGTTACATCTTGATGAGCACTTGGGAACGCAGTACCCAAGATAGAGCTGATGCTGAACCCTGGCTGTACCTACTGGAACTCAGGTTTGGTGCAACATAGGCCCACGCTATTTTGGTCATCCGTCACATCTTGATGAGCACTTGGGAGAGCAGTACCTGAAATAGAGCTGATGCTAAACGCTAGCTGTACCTAGTGGAACTCAGGTTTGGTGCAACATAGGCCAACGCTATTTTGGTCATCCGTCACATCTTGATGAGCACTTGGGAGAGCAGTACCCAAGACAGAGCTAATGCTGAACCCTGGCTGTACCTACTGGAACTTAGGTTTGATGTAACATAGGCCAACGCTAGTTTGGTCATCCATCACATCTTGATGAGCACTTGGGAGAGCAGTACCTGAAATAGAGCTGATGCTGAACCCTGGCTGTACCTAGTGGAACTTAGGTTTACGTTCAGTAATCGAGTGACCGCTCGCAACACGCGCTGTGTTCTGTGTGACTGCGCGGGCGTGATCAAACGCCGGCGGGCCGCTGCGTCCAAGCGCAGATCGCGAGCGCCACGCGCTCGCGTCACGCTCGCATCGTGCCCCGCTCACGCCGCGCTTTGAAAACGCTCATGTGTGACGGAGCCTTTAGAGATATGGTAATAAAAAAACTACTCCTAAAAAGAAAAAAAATGTGTCAAATAAGAAAATCTAATAAAATAAATCAATATGCCCACGTTTCTACAAAAAGAAGTGAAATCCCACCAAAAACATTCTGTAAAAAACTAGCCAAGTCTCGATGGAGCTGCTTGTTTATCTCTAAAAAGTAATGAAATCTAGACAAAGTCGTGCCAAGTCTAAGGTTCCTTACTGCGATTTCTTTATTATTATAGTTAATGTTGTGTGACTTGGCCGTTGAAGGGTACACAAGGGTACAAAACCAGGTGCTCCATGACACCAAACATACAGTATAAAATATTATTTCCAGTACAGACGGACTTCTAATCATTGATAGAAGTCCGTCTGTACGTCTATTTTATGTTAGATCAATGGTCGATTTGACGCTTCAAAAATAAGTGTTTGTTTCAGGCTCGCCTATACATAAGTATTATTGAAATACGCAGCTTTATCAAGCCTACAATTGACTGGTTATTGAATCAACGTTTTCCAAGTGGCAATTTTCCATCGTCAATGGGTAGCGGTTCTGGCGACAGATTGGTGCAATGGTGTCATGGAGCACCTGGTTTTGTACCCTTGTGTACCCTTCAACGGCCAAGTCACACAACATTAACTATAATAATAAAGAAATCGCAGTAAGGAACCTTAGACTTGGCACGACTTTGTCTAGATTTCATTACTTTTTAGAGATAAACAAGCAGCTCCATCGAGACTTGGCTAGTTTTTTACAGAATGTTTTTGGTGGGATGTATTTTACCTGACAATTTCTTGAAACCACACAAATTGTATCATTTGAATGAAAATAATAGTAGATTTTGTACGATACAATTTGTAAGGGTATTTATTAAGAAATCGACACGTAAATCACATTTTAAGTTTTGTCCCTATTACCCCAGCCATCCCTATTCACCCCGGTTGACGGCAATTATATGTATTAGTTACTTTTATATCTTATATACTTGGATTTGTTGTTACAAAACTGGGCTGCAACTCGTTTGTCCTATTTTAAAGATTTTTATTTTATACATGTAACAAAAACAAATCATCTAAAATGCTCACTCCATACATTGATAAAAACTAATTTATAATAAGTTTTAAGCGAGCATTGCAAAAATTTATTCAGAAAAAGATTCAAGCTTAATAATTATCAACTTTTAAGCAAGTTTAAATCTCATTAAAAATAAAAGGAAGTAAGGAAGACTAATGTATGACTTTATGCTTATTTATTTCTCTATGTCAATGTCAAACAGAATCATACAACAATGTATACTTTAAATACAAATTGTTTACTTGTCCTTCCAGGTTTAATTAAGCTCCGTAGCCTTAACACATTTATTGCCACTAAGTGCTACGGGTTACGCTCGTAGCGCGTAGCCACGTCTTTGCGGTATGTAACTCGTAGTCGCTACGAACAGTGTACCCGACAGTCGGGTTCTTGGCCCTGAATGTGTTAAGATAGTAGAATATTCACCAAAAAGGATTGCTTATTGCCCTGGATTAGTTTGACTTAGAACTTGGCACCGGTGTAAAATGTGTTTTGTGAGCTTTGACCTGGCGTATTGTTTATCTACCCCAAACCCGTACCCTTCTTTGACGTTGATACCTATGTAAATCTATTTTTGGCAGGCAGCCTAAAAGTTATTTTACCCATCATAATTAGTATTTGGAGCACCCAGAATCGAAATACTACATGCTACGTCGAAATACTTTCGATGCTGGGTGCTCAAAATACTAATTGAATTGGAAGTTATTTGCCAAAAATAACAACCACGAAAATGAAGTGTGAGATTTCCCGTAGCCGAAATCGATATCCCATCCCATATCCCTCCAATATTATTCTACGGTTGTTGTTTCCGGGCTCCGAGCTACATCCGGCATGAGGAGGCTTGCAAACACTCTGCGAAGCCCCGGACTTCCACCTCGTCGCCTTACCTACCCTCGTCAATCTGCAGTGCCTTATTATTATTATTACAAGCTTTTAACTTGCAATGTACCTATGTAAGTATACACCGTGTTTTTATTGAATTCCGTTAACTTCGGGGTATGGTTAAGTACGTTTAAGAAAACTAAATGGCATAGTTAATTTTGAAAAAAAAAAAAAAAAATTTTGTTGCTTTTTTTTTTCAGAAAAATTAATATTAAAAAGTAATTAAATGTAGAATATAGCGTTGTTGTAACACGGGCATTACATTTAACTAAACCAAACAATTGAAATCTGTGACATATCAATGTCAATTCGAACATCGATCGACCGAGATTTTACTTAAGTTTAGTAGCAAATGTATGAACTCATTCTAAACACTAATCAATATGTAAACCGGCCTTAAGGCAAGTGTACAAGCTTGTAGAGGCCTTATAGGAAAAAAATAAAATATTGATTATCTTCGAAATGGAGTTAATTAGAATATCGGTGTCTTTGGGAAAGTTACTTGATTTAAGCTCAGGTATGCACCCTTGAAATTAACGGAAATCAAAAAAAACACGGTGTAGTTATGTAACTATGTTTGTACGGGTCAAATCTTGCAAATTTAATTAGACCCACTTCCCGACTTCCAATGAAGCTGAAAATTTGCATACATATGTAAGTCGGGTGACAATGCAATATTATGGTACCATCGAGCTTATCTGATGATGGAGACAGGAGGTGGCCATATGGCCACTGTGGCTACTGTGATAAAACAACGCAATCTAATTGTGTTTGGGGTTTTTAGAATTGTCTCGATGAGTAGGATTAGTTGCATGTAGAAAGAAACGTACAGTCAGCAATAAAAGTTGTACCAAAAATTTAATTTTTGCCAAAACTTACTTTACTTTTATAAATCTGA
Organism: Cydia splendana; assembly: GCF_910591565.1. NCBI lineage: Eukaryota > Metazoa > Arthropoda > Insecta > Lepidoptera > Tortricidae > Cydia > Cydia splendana. The sequence continues at coordinate 6,173,584 of NC_085968.1, forward strand.
CACGAGATTGTTCCACTTTTGCGTTATGGAAAGCAAATTAAATAAATATAGTTGATCAAACTTAGGGTCACTCCTCACTTAGCGTCTCCCTAGCGTAGGTGTTTATTCAACCCTTTGGCTGCTGCTCGACACAACGTTGGCGCAACTGCGCAGCGACGCCATTTTCCATAGCGCTGACTAGACGCTGACACTCAAAGGACGCTAGTGTGGGGTAGCCCTTACACCTTACATCAATGGACCAAGTTTATCTGCAGTAAGTACAAATTATATATAAGACTTTTATTTTATGACGCTCATTCCGTACAAAGTCGTATTTTCCAACATACGGCCAGATATTAACGGGTCCCCAAAGTAAAACAAAAGAGCCCTACAACTTTTTTATTTCAAACATTGAGGCGTTATCTGGCAGGGATCGTCTGCGTGGGCATATAATATATACGTTTATACCCGACGGACGTCGTTTCAATAAAGACGTCTTTTCGAGCGGAAAATTTCTAATTTGTGTCTGTAAAATATCGGAGTTCCATTTAATTATCATTTGCCTTTTGACTTTGAGTGTAATGAGTTGGTTTGTAATTGATTGAACCTTCTTTATTTTACTCGGAATTATTTTTCTTGGGATATCTAATTTTACATGCAGTTTTACATTTTACATGAAATTTTGACATACTGACATTTTGTTATAATGAATATTCTAAAAGTAAATTCACTATTGTCTAGATTTTTCAACGGAACAACTGAATTTCATTTTATTAAAAATTCCGGTTCTTACAATTCAAAAAGCTACGCTACGCAATGTGCAAAAGTTGTGTAAAGGAAATGTGAGCATTACTGTGCACAAAAAGCAAAGTAGCTCTTTAAGCAGAAAAAATAAAACTTCGCTCCACCGTTCTACAAGCGGGTGTTGCATATTCATTGTAATTATAAATTCATGTTTTATAAGGCGCGGGTTAGACGCGCAGCTTTAGGCTGCTTTCCACATAGGTATGCTAAGCTGGAGGTAGAGAGATGAGTCGCGGTCGTAGCAAATGGAAATGTGTAGCCTCTACACATTTACTACTCGAGGTTTAACTGACCGTTCTGTGCCTATTTAAGTACGTTCTAAGCATCTTATCTGGGAAATAGGTAATATCCACGAAGTAATACAGTTCAAAAAGTATTTTTAAAACGTAGAAACGGATATAGAGGTGCGATTGATATCCACCGTGATTGCACTTCTTACGAGCATTATCTTGCATTGTATCGCTTAATTGGAAACCGACATCTTGATCCATAAGCTAGCCACAGGGCGGTCACACCATAGACTGTCGCGAACACTGAAAAAAGATATAAGATAATTATGTGCATATCACATACCTTTACTTCTGTGACTAAGATAATTTTGCAAGACAACATATTGTGAACACAATTGAGTCTTAATAGTAGTAACGAGCTGCATAAATATCGCATCGCTTCCTTCGCTCACAAAGGTTAACGGGTAAGGCAGTTTTTCCTCCCACTTTATGAAAGTAAGAAATGGTTTGTGTAGGCAACGCAAGCACTTGCCTACGGGCTTTCGTGCTTGCTCCTACGAATATGCACTTTGAATGAAAAATTATTTGCCAATTTTAATAGACTCCTTTAAATTCAGAGCACGCTACAACCCCGTTACTCAGATGTAACTAATCATAAGTTGTTATTCAAAAAGCTTTAAATGTATCTCGTATTTTCTAAATTTCATTGTCGACACCATGGCTATCGTCCATTTGTAGAAGCTTTATATAAGAAGCTGCAAAAGCTGCTAAGCGAGCGAAATGTTCAATATGATCTTGACACTACTTCATATTTCTCATCTGAAGATTATTATCTACATTTCAATCGCCATACCTACTAAGTTAGTAGAACACTGATTTAAACTTCACGATTTTTACAATTTAATAAGTTTGTAGAGTCCGTCTAAGACACAGCGGGGTTGCGAAATGCATCGCAGCTATAGTGTGTGTTTTAGTTTTTAAGATAAATATTGTATAATATGTATGCTACTCGTAGTTTTAAGGACCAATAGTTGCCTGAAAATATAAATGTTTCATTCATTCATTCAATCATTAAGCTAACGTTGTATCAACTTGAATAAAACAAAGTGATAGAGTGTCATTATAAACGTCATATTTTCATAGAAATTTGACATTAATTATGACACTGACACACTTTGTCAATGCACATGACATGCAGAGTAATCTTGGTCCGACTCTATTTTATTTATCTTAGGATGTTTATAAAATTTAATCGTGTAACCTATGCTTTAACAAATTTTAGTATTTTAATGGCTCGTCTCTGGGATTCTGAACGCTTGACGTCACTTTCCGCAGACTACTAGTTCGTCAAGTAAGGAAATATTTTACACAGGCACGGGTTAACTGCGAAATTATGTGTGGAATTATGGCGTCATATGATCCCGGCAAATAGTCGTGTGTGAGGCAATATATGTTGGTAGGAATTTGTAACTCTGATAAATTTAGGCTGTTTTGAGGCTGGCTAGTTCAAAATTTGTTTAGAAGGAACCCCTAACGTCGTAAGAATATTTATTGAAAGTTTGGGTATAAGTAAATAGCAGCACAGTACAAGCACAGTAAAACATACCACCTCTTCAAATTGTTTAAGTAGGTTCCTAGTAAAAACATTGAGGGACTTTTTCCCTTTTATTCATCCCATTTAATTTTCTTCTTTCTCTAGGGATTAAGCTTAGTTTTTTTCCTGTAGTTACTTAATTTACCTTACCAGATATATATTTTTTAGAAGTATTATTCTTCGCGAAGATAAGAATAAAATATTATTTCCTTTCATTTCATTTGAGTATTTTAATCATAACTATTCATGGTTTAAGTGACGAATATAAATAGAGTCATCACGTGGCGAATAATTTTAACATTAGGTATATGTACTCGTGGGTCGAATGGTGATGAGATGGAACATGATTAAAGGGCCTCGCCCCTCTGATGGAAGGTAATCCGACCGGCCATTTGTGACACCGCAGGAGCTGTTTTATGAATACGCTGCATTTTCTGCCATCACGAAAATGATTCGTGACATGACAGAGCCGATTTCCTAAATTTTAAAATTAGTCAATAATAGAGTACATACTGTATAAAACGTCGGCGTCGTCCGTATTTCCCAACAAACAGCCGTATTCAAACAATGAGATACGTCAAATATCTAGATAGATATTGAAACGATATGGATTGGATATGTCAGTGTCAAAAGTGACGTTTTTGTTTGAAGAAACGTCAATTTTGACACTTGTTTGACACTGACATATCCAATCCATTGAAAAGATTCAATATCTAGTATTTGACGTATCTCATTGTTCGAATACGGCTGAAAGTTTCGTATCGTACTCCGCATGGACATCTCACAGGGAAACATTTATTGTTGAATTCATTAAGACGAAACGGGAGCTGAGCTAAAAGTCAATTTTGAGATTTCAAGCTGAATATACCCGTCGCTCTGACGGGGCGTGAGAGACTGTATTTGTGTGTGTAATGCACGCACACAGATGCGTACGCTTGCACCCGCGCGCGCCTCATTGCCGACAATTTGCAATGTTATTTTTCGTGCGTTACTGCCACGAGGCGTTCACTTATTACTTACTGTGTTGCGATTGAATTTTTTGACCCGGCTTACGTTTACGGAACTCGATAATCTTTCTACTACTGTGACTTGGCTTTGTTTACTTGACTTTGCTGATCAGCTTATTGTTTTGGACTCCGTGAGTTGTGGTTACCTATTGGACCGCACGCAATTCATCTACCTTTATTCAAGTAATTAAGCGTAATTAGCCGAAACCTTTATAAGAGTGTAATTCATAAGAAGTACATAAGATATAATTTATGTACTGGTTTGCTGTTAGCTTTTAATTGTATCACTTTACATATATGTTACTCAAATAACTAACACGGTTACACTGTTGTAAGAACATTATTTTTCAGGTAGGCCTTATTATACCTACTATAGGCCTTATTACCTCCTAGTACCTTAGTAGTAGTAGTACTACTACGGAAATTGATTCAAAGACTCAAGACTGACTTAAGTGGCAGTAGGGTGTAGGGTTTTTTCTAGGCTTAATGAGTTCGCTGAAGCTTATTTTTTATACTTAGCGCACAGAACCACTAGTTTAACAGTATCAGCTCTAACCACATGTCACCATTTTGTCCTTTACGTAACAAACTCAGGGGCCCAGAATATCCGATGTACCTATCAAATCAAGGTTCTGTACCAAATAAGGCCCGGTTATTATAGTTCGTTATTTTTTAGCATTAGAAAGAAGGTAAACAATCATGACGTGTCTTTTTATTAATAATTATTGAAAAACGCTTTCAAAAATTAGTTTATATTACTTATGAAAGCAAAAGAATATAAAAAAGTATATGATTAATACATACATACAATCACGCCTATTTCCCGGAGGGGTAGGCAGAGACCACGGATTTCCACTTGCTACGATCCTGACATACCACTTTCGCTTCCTTCACATTCATAACATTCCTCATACACGCTCGCCGGTTTAGGGTGCTCTTGCTCATTAATATGATTAATATGATTTATAATTCTAACATATTTGCTATGACTTATTTTTCAATGGTAATTTTTAATAAGACATGTCAAAATCTGTTACCTTAATGCAAAAAAAAACGAACTTTAAGCGTGCTAACTTTCAAAATTTCATTTTTTATAAGATAGTATAAGTAGATGGGCAAAAATTTTGCGTCCATGTCCACCAGTGAGTAAGTGATTGAGATACCTAAACATTTAACTTTATAATGTAAAATGATATAATTTACTAACCTACTCGTTTAATTTCAGGTAGGTTGAATAAGGAACCAAGTAACCATGGGGAGGAGCAGTATTTACTAACATTTTCTTTTTGGGTCTTCAGAGTGTATCGTTTCCTTTTTTTTGCACATATTACACTTAAATATATATTCTCTGTGTAAACCCTTACGTCTTTCAATGACAAAGGCAAGATCAGCAAATGTACAATTTGTATGATCGTGCCTGATATTTGAGATCACAGAAAATAAATATTTTAAATCCACTATTCTGCGACCTTCTAAAATTTTGTTTTATCATGATTCATGATCAAAAAGCTCGGATTCAATAGTCATATCAAACGTCGATTATGCAGTTGATGATGAGCTTGCATTTTCTACCATTGGTGCTGCAAATGCATCAACCGGTGGCGATAAACTTTGCCCTCTTGTAAAACAAATTACTATTGTGATTGTGTCCAGCAAAAGGCCAAAATTCGGTTTACTTTCCTGTTTAAAATATTACTAATTTATTCATATTTCAGATTAGGTACATAGGTAACTGTCTGAATGTTACAATGCCAGCTGGCAAATTCTATCACATTTGTTTGTTTGGTAGTCATGGTAACATTCACTTACATTGATATCCTTATTAAGATCTGTATCTTATTATCCAGACCTTAAAATATTGCCACCGTTGCCCTTTAAAAAAATACTGTTTAAATAATTGGCTACTCAAACAATGCTTCTATAGTATAAATAATGACTACACAAAAATGGGTAGTATTGTATATAATGCACGAAATAAGGCCCGATTCTTAAGCGGGTTTAAATTTTGAGGCCATGTCCGCTAATACTATAGACAAAATATCAAGTTTAATAAACACAAAAAAAAAAACATTGATTTGGCCTTATTTTATAATTTAGGCCTTACTTTGTAATTTAAAGTAGAGTTAGGCCAAGAAAAATCTATAGCGATTTTGATAGAACACGCAGTGCAAGTATTATTTCAAACGTCGCTTCTATGAAATTATGACATATAAATAACACTTGCACTGCGTGTGCTATCAAAATTGCTGTAGACTTTTCTTGGTCTGACTCTAAAATATTCTTTATTACACCACAAACATAAAAACAAATTTAAAAAAACCGGCGAAGTGCAAGTCGGACTCGCACACGAAGGGTTCCGTACCATTATTTATAAAAACGGTCACCCATCCAAGTACTGACCCCGCCCGACGTTGCTTAACTTCGGTCAAAAATCACGTTTGTTGTATGGGAGGCCCCACTAAAATTTTTATTTTATCCTGTTTTTAGTATTTGTTGTTATAGCGGCAACAGAAATAAATCATCTGTGAAAATTTCAACTGTCTAGCTATCACGGTTCGTGAGATACAGCCTGGTGACAGACGGACGGACGGACAGTGGAATCTTAGTAATAGGGTCCCGTGTTTTACCCTTTGGGTACGGAACCCTAAAACCGATTTACAATGTAGATAAAGGTAGCAACAGGCGGTCTTATCGCTGTTAGTTCTTATTCTTCGTTTGTTTAGCATTAGAGTGAAGGTGACGTGTCTTTTTTAAGCATGCAATCGTATAATTATTTAGCTTTTTTTGTAATAGTTATGTACTTAGTGGTTAATATTAGTATTTACTATTTTTTTTTCAATAATGCTTAAAAACGAAGTATAGACATGACAACCAAATATTAACGCCATTGTAGGGCAGGATATACAGAACATGAATCATTAGTACTGTCACGCTCCGTGATTGTTGAGCCATTTAAGGTTCTAGCTAAATTGGACATTCCATAGAGCACGAGTAAGTATGGAACAACCAATTCAGCTAGGACCCTAAATTGCTCGACAATTACGAAGCGTGCCTATAGGTACCTAAAAAATTTGTTAACCCATTTTAACCATGCAATAAAATATTTTTGATTTTGATTTCTAATTTGAAATATTAGAATCAAAAAGTTTATAATAGATTGTATATCATAACTACAAAAATGTGTTCCCTACTCTCAACCCAAAACCCCTTGTATCATAGGATCTAGATATTTTCACACAAGACGGTTTATCGATAACTTCTTACATCACTAGATTATCGACATTAAATGTCGACTATTGCCCATCACTTTTCTGGCTGTGTACGTATTTAGAAACTTGACTCCGCCCCTAAAATTAGTGCGATAGGGACAACTGCAGCTGAGGCGAAAAATCCTGCGTAAAAATGACAAAAATCGAGGTTTCGTAGTCCTCTTTTTCCTCCCCCAAAACTTAACCAATCGTAACCAAATTTGGAAATCTAAATGATTATGAAATTATCTGTGTCGGACCGTTTTGCTTTTTTGGCTAATTGATATCAGTTTTGAATACCACGCCTCTCATTGCGGCATAGTCTATTAGGCCATTTTGGCCGTTTTTGAAGGGCTCTAGCGCCTTAAAAAACAAAAATATCAAAAAAAGCAAAACGGTCCGACACAGATATTGACAATATTAATCTGTGTTGAAAAAATCATTGCTCTAGCTTCAAAAACCACGGAGGAAAACGAGGACTACGTTTGTATGGAGGAATGACCACTCCTGTTGGCTCTTAACTCACATTTATAGACGGGTCTATCGCGAATTTATTTTATTACCTTTATTTACCGACGTTTCTACACAGATGTGGGACATAATGTCACAAAATGTCAAAACAGAGATTTGTGCAACTACCCGACAATACTTAGGTTCTTATTGCTGACTCTTTTAACGAATATCTACAGCAACGCAGTTCTTTATGAAACGCAGTCAAAAAGCTATAAAAATATTATGATAAACTGAATCCTACCACAACCGAGATATTTTTGCCTTCAAGCGATTTATTCATTTTTTTCTCTAAAGCCCCTTTCAATCTTCCATTTTGATCTTAGCCTCTTCCGCGGATGCCGTAGGTTGCAAAAATCATCTCTAACAAGAGGATTATTCCGTTAGACTGGGTTTTTTCATAAAACCTGGTCTTATTTCGGAACAGGCATTAAATTTTATATGTTTTTATTTCATCTCCAGGGATCTTACAGAAGCTTTGCGTTAAGAAGAAATTCTTGGGAAAGGGGCTTAAAAAATCCCGTTGTGAAAATCGTTTGTCATAAGTGTGTGTACTTATGACATGTTTTTTGAGATTATTTAATTCACTTGTTAGTTTTGTTGGTCTACGACTTTGGCTAAGTTTTACTCTTTTTCTGATATCATCCTGGGTAAGTCTGAGGTATTACTAAAATATGTGTACTATGCTCCTGCGGACTATCCAGGGATGCGCGGATGGCGGCAAGAGGCCCGACGGAAAGAGGCTGGTGTCCCTTTGAGTATGGGTCTGCCGCTAGTTTGGAACTTCGGTGGCCAATTTTTTTAACTGTAATTTAAATAAGTCACTTGTACCTTGTGAAGTTAAATATGTAGGTAGGTATAAGTAGTTTATTTTTTTCTGTTAATTGTAAATAAATAAAGCGGAAGAAACACTTCTGCAAGTCCGTTTTAAATGGTGATAATATCATAGTCTGTTCTTCTTTAAAGTGATATTCGGAGTGGTAGTTGCCATCCGAATGTCAACTTTACATTTTAAATTCGTGTAGCTGTGGGTGACTTTTGTTGCATAGCGGTAATGTTGCTACGTGCGTGCGGCTACGGAGCACTCTCAGTGTATTTGGTAAAATGTTACCGTTGGATTTACACTAAAACATTTACGTATTGTGATTAAATTATTTTACGAAAAACATACCTTCCATTTATCTACCACAATTTTTCTAAATAAAAAATAACTAAAACATAAAATAAATAAAGGCACTTAAAACAACTGACATTTTATACTTACGACTGTTTATGTACTTACCTACTCGTACTAAATATAGTTTGTTACAAACTATGAAGCAAAAGGGTTGTTTCGCAAAGTTAGAACTCATTAAATAAACATACTATGCACTCAACTTCTCAAGTTGACGTGAATTTTAGTGCCATGTCGCGTAGCGTACCTATTTCAAACCTTTCCGTAATTTGACGACACTTTATTCAAGCAATTTATTTCAATACCTCCATGAGAAATCTCCCGAAATTTGAAACGATAGCATTGAAAAATATATCGTTATCTATGGGGTACGTACTCACAATAAAATTTTGACTTGATTTGAGACTTTGATTATTAATTGCAAAATTTCGATCAACCTAATTTTGACTACCTACATTCGATATCAAAATAATATGGAAAGTTGAGTTTAAATGCTTTAATTTTCTGATTAAAATTCTGATTAATTTAAAATTCTGATTAACTCTGATATAAAATCTGACAAACTTCACACGAAAAGTGTGTGGCTTTACTTGATTTCCATTTTAAAGAATAATAACTAGGTCGTCGGGAATGGATTTCACATTTGGCTTCTCCTTTGTCTGTCTGGCAACAAAGTTAAGCCATTTGATACATTTAAGAAGGCATTTGGCTCATCTCGATTTAAGGCGATATGATTCGACTCATCAACGAATATGAGGGGGTGAGGTGCGCGGCAAACCGTGAAGCCCCGCCCGCGCGTCCCGCGACCCGCTCGCCGAGATCGTGAGCGCGCGCCGCGCACGGTAAACATAGCAGACGGGTCACAGTATAATGATCTTATGATGGCAGTATTTTAACTAGACCGGGAAATGGTCACGTTTTAGAGTTTTTATTGTATATGTACGTATGTATTATTTGCATTACGTATTTCTGATCATTTCATGTAGAATTATTATTTTTATATAGACATGTGTACTTATTATTGATCAGTAAAAAACGTTTTAATTTCATGGCAGCGTGTTCGAGTTAAAGTACCTAAAGGAAAGTAACAATTTTAAAGGAGACGGTCAATTAAGGGTTCTATTTATAAAGGTTATTAACCTTAATCAATAATTTTACTTTACAGATTCCTTTAACTCAATAACGCTGCCGTGGAATTAAAACGTTGTTACTGATCAGTAGTACTTATTTATAAGCTCTAAAACAAAAAAAAAACAGTTTCAAAGTAAATTTCTGATAACTTTTTGTCAGTGCAAGCCTTATGGTTTCGTCTTGGCAACATTTTACATGAAAATGTTTTTGGTGGGTCTCATTATCGCAATTTCCAATACTTTTGTTGCCTAACTTAATAAATTATTGTTTACAATACCTATCGACTTTACACCTACTTTAATGATCACACAATTTTAACGAAACAATGTTTTCAAGAAAATAATTCAATTAAGTGCGAGTCAAACTCGCGCACCGATGGTACCTACATTTTATTAAGTACATTATATAATTTTTTTTTTAATTAAGTTGTAACTGACTCATCATCATCATCTCAGCCATAAGACGTCCACTGCTGAACATAGGCCTTCCCCTTGGACCTCCATTCCGGTCGGAAGCGACCCGCATCCAGCGTCTTCCGACGGCCTTAACAAGGTCGTCTGTCCATCTTGTGGGTGGACGTCCTACGCTGCTTTTGTTAGTCCGTGGTCTCCACTCGAGCACTTTTCGACCCCATCGGCCATCTTCTCTGCGCGCAATGTGGCCTGCCCATATATATATAATGTATGGAGAACAGAGTGGCCAACTTTCTTAAAAATAGTTTATCTAATACTGATTCTAAAATGGTATCACACATGCTATTTACATTTCTACAAATAAAGATATGGCCTAGATGGTGTTTAAAGTGAAGTATGGTGCTAACTAGTAAAAAAGACATAAATGTGCGATTATCTCGAAAACCACGAAACTTTTACTAGACCTATAAGTGCATTTTCTGGACCAGCCTAAGCTGCCCTGTCGATGGTTAGAAGGTTGTCCATTAATTACTGGACATCTTGTAACTAACCCAAATCGATAGTCACAGCAAGCGATTACGATTGGATGGCACGTAGACTGAGGTATCGAATTGTGACGTATAATGAATTTTTATTTGCGTTTAAATAAAGCTAGAATTATATGGTTTTCGCGCAAGGCATTTAATACACCGACCGAGTAGGTCGCACCCATCGTCAAAATCTAAACTAACTGGGGATCTATTTTAAAGTTTATTTATGTTATTTCTGTGTCAAATTTGTTGTCTGTTAGGTGACGATAAATATATCCATATTTACAGTTGATTATCCACCTTTTCCTTATTTTTATTAAAAGAAAAATGAAAAATTCATATCGATTTACTTAGACGACTACCGATTCATAAAGGTGGTGTCCGGCTAGCCCTAAAATTAAAAAAAAAAGACGTAGAACGTAAACGTTCGTAGTGCAATTGTTTTCCTTTGTGATTTCGATGTGCGAGACATTTTATGTCGTATTGCTGTTGTGAGTGACAGATGTCAAATAACGCAAATAAATATGCACACAGTATATGTCGGTGACTTTAGTTCGTCTACGGATCTCCTCATTTCTGATTTGATCACGCAGAGAAACTCCGAGCATAGCCCTCTCCATAGCTCGTTGAGCGACTTTGAATTCTCAGATGAGGCCGATAGTGAAAGACCACGTAACTGACTGAATAACACAAAATATTTAAAAAAATTGTCTTATACCCGCCTTATTTTGAACTCCCTGTAATCACACCCCGTATTCCGCACCCTTCACAAATAATCTGATTTAGTAAAGTTTACTAAATGTTTTTTTTTTATGATCTTGATCGCGTAATAATGTGTAAAACCCAAAATAGCGTCTTAAAACGTATTAAATTTTTTTTATAATGTGATCTTATTAAGCATTTATATGAGAAGAGCGACAAAATTTTACGATAGTTATTTATACATTTTTTTTCGTTTTCAATAAAGAAGGAAGTTTGAGAAAATTTTGTTAATTAACAATTGCCTAAATAACTTTAAGATAAATTTCTACAAGTAGTACATTTGTTGACATGTTTTAAATACACCATAATTTTTTTTAATTTTCAATGAATATTTAATACCTTTAAAATTATATTTAATGTTACGTAATCGCTTTTTCACGCCGAAAATGAGGCGTAGAGGACTGTGTTCAGCGTTGAATAAAAAGTATAAATAATGGAGATATAGTCCTGCAAGTATATAATGTTGTATTGGAAATATCCTCCTCTTTAATAATATTAACTAGATTTTGCCCTGTGCGCGGGGCCCGAGGGCCCCGCGGTACGCGTGTTGTTTGTTGTTGGTGCTGTTGTTGACGTGTTGTTGTTGCTGTTGTTTGTGCTGTTGTAATTGCGTAGTAGCTTGTTTTCCAATGGGAAAAAGAAACAAAGTTGTACTTTTGCTAGGACAAACAGATCCGCGTGCGAGCACTTCATTCCTGTAGCTCGGTAGCAGTCCGGTTATGTGAGGGTCGCAGTTCTAACCTGTAGATGTGGAAGGTAGAGTTGTGCTAGGCGTGGTAAGCGGGTGCAGATGCAGGGGAAAATAATAAGCACCAAACGTTCGTTTTCACACACCGATTTATTGTCCGTAACGGCACACAATACACATCTATATAAAATAGAAGGAGTGAGAGCGAAAGCCAAACAATTATTCAGAAATACAAATTTAACGGGAAAAAACGACTTAGTATGACAACCACGATAACAAAGTTCGTCTCTAAGGGCTCACTGCGCCTGCGGGAGGCGGGCGCAATACTTCGCTGTTAGCGCTGCAGCCGAGGGTCGATCGTTAGACCGTCAAGCACGGCGCGCAGCGCTTATAGCTGCTCTAGGATTATTTACACAGAACAGAGCTCATACAACTGAATATTATCTGATAATAAAATCGGTCGCTCTGTCCGCGAGTAATTAAAATATATTTGGGATAAACTATAAATTCATCCCTACAAACCTAACCTAACCCACTTTTCTGGTAGCAGTCCGTTTCTGTGAGGGTCGCGGTTCTAACCTATTTAACCTAACCCACTTTTCTGGTAGCAGTCCGTTTCTGTGGGGTTCGCAGTTCTAACCTAACCTAACCCACTTTTCTAGTAGCAGTCCGTTCCTGTGAGGGTCGCAGTTCTAACCTAACCTAACCCACTTTTCTGGTAGCAGTCCGTTTCTGTGAGGGTCGCATTTCTAACCTAACCTAACCCACTTTTCTGGTAGCAGTCTGTTCCTGTGAGGGTCGCAGTTCTAACCTAACCTAACCCACATTGTTGGTAGCAGTCCATTCCTGCTGTTGTTATTGTTGTGTAGTAGTTTGTTTTCCAAAGGGAGAAATAAATAAAGTTGTACTTTTGATAGAAAGAAAAGATCCGCATGCGAGAACTTCATTCCCGCAGCTCGGCCTTCGGCCTCGCGTGCTTGGGAAATCGTAACTTGTCCTATTGGGTCGTGTTTCAGCTCCAACTTCCTCCTCACGTGTGACGCTTCGGGCCTTCGGCCCAACGCGGAGCTCGGCCTTCGGCCTTCGCGAGCCTTGACGCTTCGCCGTCGGGCCTTCGGCCCGCCGGCTCCGCTTATCAAGAAAGTTGACTTTGTAGGACGTTTGGAGGAACTGCATTCACGCAGCTCGGCCTTCGGCCTCGCGTTTTGGGAGTCGGGGTGGAGGCTCCGGGCCTTCGGCCATCCACTGGGGTCGGCCTTTGGCCTCCCTGCCTGAAGCTCGCCCTTCGGGCTCGCTTAACACACTTTTTGTATAGGATTTTGCTTTGTTCGTCATTCCCGCAGCTCGGCCTTCGGCCTCGCCCAAAATTACTGGGGGTGGAGCATGCTTGGACATTCGAGATAAAGCTCCGGGCCTGACGGCCCTCCGCGGGGTCGGCCTCCGGCCTCCCAGCCTGAAGCTCGCCCTTCGGGCTCGCCTAACCTACTTGGAAATTTGAATTTGGCCCGTGTCCGCCGCCATTTTGGATTTTTCCAAAAATTTTTTTTCACATGGTAATCTTGGGCCCCCAAGCTCGCTGCATGTCAAATCTCAGCGCGCTCGGACCAACTTGAAAAAAATTAAAAATAAAAGTCGGCCTGTTTGAAAATTTTTAAATGCAGTTTGTTTTGTCTTGGGGCCCTCTATGACATTTGGTCGAGCACCCCCCACCCATCTCGCGCCGTTTAAAAGTTGCCATACAAAATTAAAATGACCATTATTTCCGCCATCTTAGATTTTTTCCAAAAAAATTTTTTTTTCATAGGAATCTAGAGGCCTCTATCTTTCGCCATGCCAAATCTCAGCGCGCTCGAACCAACTTGAAAAAAAAAAAGAAGTCGGCCATTTTGAAAAATTTTTAATGCAGTTTGTTTTGTCTTGGGGCCCTCTATGACATTTGGTCGAGCACCCCCCACCCATCTCGCACCGTAATATGAATACTTTTTGAGATATTGGGGAAATTAAAGATCTCTACGTTTTCCCTCTTTTTTTGCTTATAACTTTTGATATTTTGTGTGTGCTTCGAATGCATTCTAGGCATTAGGCATTATGACAAATCTAATGAGGTATCACACGTATTTTTAGGAGTATTATCTCTATTTTTCACCGTGTTCAGTTTCTCGAACAAGACTAATACAACCAAGCGCAAGATGAACTGCCTGTAGGCACCTTGAACTCTCAATTATATTTAATTCATGTCGACCGTGGTCAAATATTAAAATTAGTGATATGTATTTAGTTCTTAAATAATTGTATTGCGATATGCCTATTAGGGTAATTTTTTCAATTATTTCAATTTGACATTTTATATTTATTTAAATTTCTGATTATGATGATGAATTTGCACGCTTGACGGGCGTGGCGCGTTGCATGCGATCCAAAGCCGGGCGCCTTCGGCACCCTCATACTAAAAGCGTAACACTATACATACATATGTATATTGTAACATCCCCATACTGTATCAATCCAAATAAATTATTTCTGATTTTCAAAGGAGTCAAAGAGCACGAAGGAATATAATCATTTTGCAGATCGGACGTAGGTATATCAGTAAAGGTGAAATACTGTAAATATATCATACTTACATACTCACAATTATATTATCTAGGAATATAATATTATTTACCTACATTGAAATTGGTTGCTGACCTAGTGAAAATACTGAAATATTTTAACTGTTGATGTAGGAAAGCTAGGCGCTTTCAAGCACCTCGTAAAGTATTAGATGCTTCTGTTATCAGAAAGTGTGTTTTTATAGCACTTAGTGACTTTTTCTTACGTTTCATATGCTTTGTTTCCCATTGTTTGTAAATGGTAAAATCACGTGACCGCGCGGAACACACTGACGCAGGTCCGTCCTCTACAAGCGCTGCCGCGCGACTGAAGAGGGCGTAAGTGCGTTCGCGAGTGACGGCGCTTGCGGATTTAGTAGGTATTGAAACATAGAAATTATTTTAATGATGTTACCGAGACAAAGTGATCCAAATCATCTAGATTATCTTATTACCTATACATTTATGTAAAAAACAAGTCAAAAAAGTTTGTATTGTAGCTCTGAGATTGATTTATTGTTAAAAAAAGGCGTAACTTTGGAATTTTTTTCTATCGAGCAAAGTTTATCTAATTATGTTTTTGAGATCCAAAACATATCTGCCAGATCCTTAAGTATAAGATATATTTTTTTCACAATTTTAAAACATTGTTTCTTATATTTCCGATGGATTCAAAAAACTGGTTCGCTTAGCTCGTACGGGAAAAGCACGCCTTAACCTAAGTTTGTCCTAGTAGCTCAAGTAAGCAGTTTGCTTATTTTTCGACCTGAAAACTACAGTACCAAAGCTTGAAGGTGAGGTTTTATTGCTTTGGACATTGACGAAACATGATTCTCATTTATATTATGAAACCTCCAGCTCGGTACCTACAACTGGAAAAAAAATACAGTTGAATTTTTCGATGCGTCACGGAAGGCAACGTCTAATACGAGTAAATTCAGGGATGCTACGGCAAACATCTTAAAATAACATTTCTAATGTTTTTACTAATCATAAATAGCATTAATAAAAATAATCACATTAAAAGGACAAAGTTTCTTATGAAACGAGCGAGCGAAGCAAAGTTCGTACATTGAACTTGCATTTCGCAGTTTTTTGACGCTATAACTTTAGTTTTGCTCTAGTTTAAATGAAACCAGTTAAAATGTACTAAAATGAGGTATCATTATCTACTTTCATCCATTCTTTGTTGCGTGCCGATCATCTTACCACAACAATAACAAACCTCAATAGAATTTCCAAATGTCCTTAAGAAACAGGCTTTTCACCCTAACTTTTTGTTTCATTTATAAATTACCTAACCCTTAACATGGCCTAAAGGGATGTTGCGTATAATTACGCAAAATCTCAAACAAGGTTTGAAGTCAGATCTCAGATAAAAGCGTAAGTAATTAACGTTCAGACTAAAATCGATTCAATGCGAGATTAGAAAAGGGTTGGCTTTGATTGGAAGGTCGAATAGCCGCTGTGATGAAATCGGCATTTGATTTTGGAGTTTCTTCAACGTTTGAAAGCCTAATACTAAATTTCTCTTACTAAGGGACCAACCACAAAACAATATTATTTACAAATTATACAAACTTTCTCTTTATACCAGTGAATGATATGATACAAATGGGCAACGCCAGCGCGCAACGTCATAACATAGGTAATCTAGTGTACCTACCAATGTAAAACGTGGGCGCTGGGGCACACCAAAATTGTCATGGCGTTTGAACATGTAACTTGCGCTGTAAGGCCGCCTGCCGTCAGGTGGTCTAGCATAAGAAGCGTTCTCGCGCGCGAGTCCATACTTGAAGTCGCGCTTGATATATGGAGTCGCGCGCGAGAACGCAACTCATGCTAGACCCCGAGGTTATTTAGACATACATCAAAACATGAAGAATAGGTACATGCCAAGATCGACGAGACAATAGTACGTTACATACCTAGGGAGGTAAATTCGTAAATGCTCCAGATCGCAGGTTTTTGTGGCCCGAACCGAAGGTGAGGAGGTGAGGGGTTACGTCTTGCCTTGGCCAGGAAGTGAGATTTTCTTCCCGTCCCGTGGGAGGTGACGTAAAATATTTTATAAGATCGTAGCGTTGACTCCAAAAAATAAACCGTAACGAATTTACGTATTTCTTTCAAATGTGATAAGTAAAGCGCCGAAAGCCTAGGGACGGTTACAAAGAAAAGCCTACTCAGCGAGATAACTTTATCAAACCTTCACATTTACTCAGAGCGAGCGAGGCTGAGGTACTCAGCGTGACAGATAACATTCGGTATTGCTCACTTTTTGTAACGAGTGCGCGATATTAAGCGTAACACCAGTAATATGAGAAACAAATTACCTTTAGGATTATGTAGTTTAATAAGTATAATGATAATAACATAATAACTTACTATATATGTATTAAAATATTTATAAAAAATGTTCTGACATCTGAAAACCGGTTCGACACCTCCAAACCTAATAAGTAGCATGTTTAGTAACGGTTTACCAGTGTAAAACTCAGCAAGTCTCAAATCGCGTATCAAAACCTAGTAAGGTTTGGTGTGGTCTCTGGGAATTTGGTGGAAAATAGTGGGATTTTTTTCAGATGTTAAAGGTAAGAAAAAAAATCTCAGTTTTTACCATCGGTAATTAGTGGGAATAACCCGTAATATCTCCAAAATTTATGAATAATATTCATGTCAGTTCACACTTAAATATGTAAAGAGCACACTCTATGTAAGACGTTAATATCGGTACATTTTATATTCAAAGTTAGTAAGGGGTAACAAACGTTAACAAAAGGCGGGCCTGCTGGATGGGGTAGGTATTCTTTTGATTTTGACCGGTATGATGTTTGTGGGTATGTATGTATGTATGTATGTATGTATTTATGATTAGGTTTTTATAGGTAAGTTTCTTTTATTTTAGTATTAATTTTAATTTGTTTGTAGTTTTAGTTTATTTTAATAAGTTAGTTTATATTTCATATGTTATTTAAGCCCCTTTGTAAAACAAACGTTATTAACGTATATTAATTATATTATAAAACCTACAAAAAATTGGAGGCTGACACATTTTATGTTTTTACGCTCTAGTGCATGGTATAATAATATACTCCGCCTGGTACTCCATTCCCGTCTTTTCTAGGTCACCTAACTGACACGGGCCTACGTCATCATGCGACAGCGCTATATGATAATATGCGATAGCGCTATATATAGCGGCCATGTTGTTGTGACGTAGGCCCGTGTCACTCTGGGAATGGAAGACCATGTTTTATTAGACTATGCTCTAGTGTAAAATTTGGTCTGAACTTACTGGGTTTAGGACAGCCGAACAGCTGAAGCATGCTCGAAATCTCGACATTTCACCCGTGTGTCTTGTGTGCCTGCTGCATAATTTAGAATATTGTCCAAACTATTTACCTACTTTATTCATACTCTTATTAACCAAACAGTTTTTTGTGGGTCTCGACTGCGGGTGTTGATTGGAAACTTTTTAACCTCAACAATAGTACATTATTGTCGAGGCTCGGAAGTAGCTACTTGCAGGCTGAGGATTCGTTTTAAACGGACGACCTTGGGAGTCCGTTTAATTGAATCCGAAGCCAGCAAGTAGCCTTCCAGCCGAGTCATATATAGTGCTTTTCTCAAAAATGGTGCAAGAAATATAAATATCATAGAAATATTTTACAAAAGCAACTTTCTTACGTATATATTTTCACAGAAAAAAGTAGAAACAATTGAAAAAATTAGCTTTGCCGCCTTTTTATTTTTTTAATAAAAAAATAAAAGTGTATTTTTCTGCCGAAAATACGCCAACCTATTTGAGACAGCTAAATAGTCGCGGTACTAATCATCTGTTTGGCTGTTTAATGGGCCTGTGCCTTCATCTGATATGGCCATTTCAACTTTTAAAAAGTTTGGAACTCGACAAATAATGGAATTTGTATGCAACATTGCAGTCCCAAAATCGAGACTGCAATGTTTTTAACTTTTTAATTTTTGACTGACCATAAACTACGCGCTTCGTAACCTATTTTTTAAACGGCAAAGTCGACTTTGCCGTCCATTTTTGAGAAAAACTTGTTTACCAGCTTCAAGTCTCTGATATTTTCGACACTTAACAATAAAAAGCTTCAATTTCAAAAGAAACACCTTCTCTTTACCTAGCCAATGCTAGATTCTTCAATAAGAATAAAACACGTACAATGCACCTTTAAAGTGACACTCTTGTCCCATTAAGCACATTTGGCAGCAGTTAGCATTTAATTTGTGGCTCCATGTCGCCGACCGGTCGCAGTATGGATGGAACACGCCGCGATGCTATAAGGGCTTATAGTAGAAGTATTAGTCTCTAACAAGGTCATTGGACCACTCTTAAACCTTCTTGCAATAATATAAGGTCTGAAAATGATAATTCATGTAGTCTCACCGACAAGGCGGCTATGTGATTTAGTATAAAGATGGAATGGGGATCCGACATTTCGAGCGCGTTGACAAAGCATTAATTGGAGGACGCCGGACAGAAGCTTCGTCATGGATTACTGTAGAGATTTTGATCAACGTTTAATTCTTTAGTTATTTTTAAACAATAAAATGCAATACTTTTATAGTTGAAAAGTAATCAAATACAAAACATCTTATACGCTTATGTTCAATAAAATAATTCAAATTAAACTTAAAGGAAATAAAATAGGATGCAACAACGTTAGTTTATTCTAATGAGGAAAATATAAAGCGTAGCAACAGTTTGTTTTATTTCCATATACTTAGCGAAGTTCCTTTTTTAAAGAACTATGCCACTTTCACCAACTAAATAAAAATGGGAACCATGTTCCGCTTTACGCGGAAGTTTTACAAAACTAGGCGGGTAGTTCCGGAATTCGTACCGTGTCGACAGGCTGAAGTTAGTACGCCCGACGGCCGGGCGGCATTCTTCGAGTTAATTTAGGCATGTATAAAGCAGCACTTGTCTGTAATGTTCAAGGTAACTTTGTCCTAGACACATATTTTGAAGAATGGCGGGAGTATGTATTGGATAGGTCAAATGGCGGGAATGAAAGAAGGCCATTGCCCAGCAGTGGGACACTGAAAGGCTAACAAAATAAATAATTAAAATTTTGCTATACATAAATAGTGTGATCTATGTTGCTTAACTTATATGTATCAGTCTTATTTGAAAGTTTTTGAAAAATAGAGTATATAGCAGGTAACTTCATAATCAGAATGAACGCATTGGAAAAAAATTCTTTCACAATTCAAATTACGCAAGCATTTGCTAGCAATTAAAAACTGGCGACCGTGACAGGACAGGACTAGCATTTTAAAACCTCTTTTTGTACAATTAGTACCCTTAGAGTTGAATATATTGTTACTACGATACTTTTTCTTATTTAGTGAATGTGCCAAACAGATTCAGATGTGTTTACTGCACGGAAGAAGCAAATTTGAATAAGGTTGAAGTTGTTTTCCGTACTCCTATGTTTATTTTAACCCTGACGAAACACAAAGAAGGTACGTTTTCAAACTTCTTAATTAACTTGTGGGTGGTTGATTGTGCGCTTTTCAAAGCAAGTTCTCGTTGGTATAGGTAGTCATTAGTATTTATATGGTATATGTATTCATTTCAAAGTGAATATTGCTTCGGATCATATTTGACATTACACTACGCTTCAGATTCAATCATTGTCATTCTATATATTAGATATCTGATTTCTAAGTAAGTTCACAATAAATTAACAATTCTTTGACGTGAAAAATTGTATATTCTTGGAAATTAAATTCCTTAAAATATAGAGGTAGATATCAGTAGCAGGATAAAATACATTATGCTGTAGATGAATTTACTTAATTAAGTTCCTAAAAATAGAAGGGCCGGGCCGGTAAGAATCAATTTCTATAGACGCTTCGCCTCTAATACCTATTTACATAATAATAATGTAACCTATCCAATTATATTTTACAGCAAGCTGCAAAATTGCAAGGACACATTATAAATGGAATTCGTACATAATTTGGACATGCACTTTTGCAGCTGAGTATGCAAGTAAAGTATGTAGGTAGTTTCACAAGACCTTACATCCAATTTGCTCTAAAGTGTGTGTATGTGTGAGTGTTTTACAGAAATTCAACGCAGGTTTCTGTGAATTAACCCGTAACGGAAAAATCACGTAAATACATCCGCGCTCCTACAAAGTTCACGAATTCAGCAAAGCAAGTTTCGTAAGATGTTTTCAAGATAAATTCTATTAACGAGCAAAACTCTGAATGCTGCCAAAGCCCGGAAAATATATCAAAATGATGGATGTAAGATAAATGTGGCCTCTTCACCTTCCGAAAATGCAATCATTTAGTAGAAGCGTTGAAGGGAATTAATAAGGAAAATATTTTGCGCACAAGCTAAGAAATACTTTGAGAAATGTTACGCCATAATCTTTACGACAACGCTGTTCAACGTCTTTACTGTCAAAAATACTTTTACTGAGGTAGTAAAAAAGACTAGATGTTGCATTGATGATGATGTGATTAAGTATCCATTAATTCAATTAATTACATAAAAATAATTACCGACTTAAATAACAAAAGTGGGAGGAAAAACTGGTCAGATTCAATAATAGAGATGCAAAATAAAACTACATTGACTTTTAAAGTAGATAACTAGTGATTATAATACCTTAGGTATAGACTAACATACATATACATTAACATATTAAAACTAAACACTATTTAGGCGACAAACCGAAGTGGCTCCGTTGAATCGTAATTCGTTAATTCTCTCTTCTTCAAGTCTTATCTCGAGTCTAGACTAACATACAAACTTGAATCTTCAATCAAGAGGGTCATTCCGTCCCTAGTCAATTAGCGTCAGGCTCAGCATATTCCCACAATGGTATTCATATAATTGGGTGGCGTAAACAAAAAATATTTATTGGCAAAAAGTCCGTTGACCCTGCAATGTAGGTCACATGGCTCGACGCCAACTGCTCCTGCTAAACTGAAAAGTTCTACGAACAGAACATTGCCAAAGTTTATATGACTTTTTGGTAATACGGGAAACCAACTGCCCCTTGCGACAGATAGATTTGCGCACATGTTTTTGTAGTAAATTACGAAGTATGTGAGATTTGATAGGTATTGGAGTAGGAGGAAATTGCAGGATTCCACTAGCGTGACACCCAACCTGCTATATAGAAATAAGTGCCGAATATGACTCGAGAAAGTGACATTGCTACCTAGTACCTAAGTGGTAATGACTAATGAGATGACCGAAATGCCGAATGTTCCATCCGAGATTAGTGATTCACTTAGGTGGAATAATTTGATTAATTGCATATATGATACACTTAGTTACATTGTAATAGATGTCCACGGGCGTTTGATTATTAGATAACTAAACAGACAATAATTATTTTGTACACTATTAAGTAATACATATCGATATACATAATACATACTAGATAAAGTGTAGGTATAGGATTAAACACAATAAAAAATATACTAAAGACGAAACGAAATATCACGAGACAGACATCAGATTAAAAAAAATTCGCGTGGCGTTGTTTTAAATTAATTAAACGGATAATTTCTTCAAATGTCGTCCAGTAACATTTCATACAATAAAGATATTGTTTTTTATAAATTTATAGGTAAATTCATCATTTGAGTTGAAATGGTTCCCCAATTCCTCCTTTCTCACAATAAAGCCAAAAACACAAGGAAGGAATTGATAGGTTTAGTTATAGGCAATTGTTTTCGCCTCGTCGGGTTGTGATCTCGACGTGGTTTGTTAAGCCTATTGTCTCGGCAAAGGACAA
The DNA here is from genome assembly GCF_910591565.1 of Cydia splendana. NCBI lineage: Eukaryota > Metazoa > Arthropoda > Insecta > Lepidoptera > Tortricidae > Cydia > Cydia splendana. Next base: position 6,196,038 of record NC_085968.1, read on the forward strand.
AAGATAAATCGTATTTACAGCTTGCTCGCACAATAAGGTCTAAGGTAGGTACTATCTAGTAAAAGCAATAACTATTATTGTCTCTAAATTATACCTGCAACTTGTCAAAAAGCCAACCAACCTGTCAAAAAGATATCTCTGTAAAAATGTTAAGCATGAGTATTTTCAAAACCATAACTTATAACGTTCGAGTACCAAACCTCTAAAAATGTTAAATGTAATAGAAAATCACCCATAAAGGTTCCTTAAACTATGTACCTATTATCAAAAAATATTAAATCATGACAACCACCTGTACCTATACAGCTAAATGAACAATCATTATTCATTTAAACTTGGTATCCTTGGTCTGATTACAAATAGATTTGTCAAAATATTTAAATAGGACCCATCCAATTATGACTTGTTTTATGCTGAATAATATAATAATTAATGCCGGGAATCATAATTAATTTATACAGAACGGGCTCGTTAAAATACCTCGATCATTCTTACAGTAAAGCTTCTAATGAAAGGATGGTAATGGCCACTCGCACCAGAGTGTTTAATTTCCAATTTTGAGCTTTTATTAAATTCAAAATGATGAATGAATGCGAATTAATGATTCTTTTTTTAGTCTCGTAAAGGGTAATTATGTTATGTAGGTGATATAACTCCAAATGTATTCATTGTGTCGCCAATACATGGAAAACGAAGAGGTTTATTAAGTCAGTATATTTTTTGTGAACTAAATGTATTATTTAATTAATGTAAATAATTATAACCGTGTCATCCTGTAATATATTTTTATTGATTTTATGGTAATTTACTCCTAATATATAATCCCAATTTATTGTTTAAAATTGCCACATTATCCTGTCGGACAACCCATCCCATAAGAACAAATACATAAAAATAAACTGAGTCTTGAGTGTCTTCGTCGTAAATATTGGAGTAATAAATCAATAAAAAGCTCATTGAAACTCCGCTCACGCGCCAATGAAACTTATTATGAATTCATCGAATTGTTAGAAAAAGCCCTAACAATTTAATTCTATCTTAAGCATAGTTAAGCTGATTTACGGAGATTCAGTGGGTCAAAGTGCCGAATCATAAATATTCTAACATTTCAGGGTGCCATGAAATCTCGAATTATGAATGCTAAAACAAAAGCTTTGTGCAGAAATTCAATGGGATCCCTATGCTCGGGACGGCGGCAACTTACCATGGTACATACGCTGAGTCGACCATACCTATTCGTATTTCAATTATATTTTTATTCATTGAACTTTAGGTAGAACTAGGACATTTACATTTGATTTGGCGTAACGGTTTTGATGATAATGATGAATGATGTTGTTATTTCTACGCGCTGTGGCACTAACGAATTATCGGAAATATTTAAAACTATTCTTCAATATCCTGTGAACTAACAACATAATGATTAAGTATTGTTTTTACTTGACTACACACTGTCGGAAACTTGACGAATATCCAGAAATATCACTCTGCTTGCACCGTGATATAATACACCTTCTATTTACAATACTCTACAGGGGCCCGCGCTTACCCTCGTATGCACTACACTAGCAGATTGCAATGTTATCTGAAGCTATGCTAGTTTTCAAACAGACGTTTGTCTAAGTAACCGTACTAGCAACATACGACGTTTTGCTCCAACACAATAGATCTCCGATTGTGAGCCCCGCGGTAAACCTCAAGTTGGTTTATATGTACAGTAGCTACCAGTTTAGTCTAAACTGTGAGGTGCATTGTACATATTGTCTCACAAATCTGTATGCTTAGAGTATTAAATTTTATAGTACTCTTTTTTACCTTGATTATATATACCTAAAATGAGTGTTCCATATATGGTTCCGTTATAATCATACGCAGAGTCTGCGACTTATAAAATGGAAGTACATACATATAGTATAAAACTCACGCTAGCGCCAGTCCATACCATGCTGGCTACAACATACAAAACTGACTATGTAGGTAAGTAAAATATGAAGTGAATAATATAATATAATAAAATAGCTGTAAATTTTGCAGCGGTATATTTGTCAAATTTATCACATCTATTTTTCGGCAAGGATTCGGGCGAGGTACGAACTTTGAGTGGCCAAGCGCCGGGCGACGGTCCATGTCAAGTTTGGCACCACGTAACGTGAATACTCGTAGTTAGTGCTCATATTGCTCCGGGTTCCCCTACTTTCTTAAGGAGCTTAATTCAGAAGAACAAAAGTTTTTTACTTAGCATATTGGCATTGGATAGCAAAAGTTCTTAACATTCCCAACTATCCAGGCTTGAGAAAAATAGGATGTAAATAGTATCGTAAGATGAGCTATTATTTAGATCCTATTTTTTGCTGCATCTTAACATCATTCAGCAATGTCTAAGCATCTGTCCAAATGCTTAAACTTGTTCGGTCGATGCGAAAGTGCAGGTGCCGAAAGACCACGAGCGCCTTAGGGCCACTTGGACCATCCCACTAACCCGGGGTTAACCAGTTAAATCAGGAGTTACCATGGTTACCAGTACAATTTGACACTGGGTTAACTGTTAAACGGGTTAACCCGGGGTTAAGTGGGACGGTGCAAGTGGCCCTTAAAGTGCTTAACTTATGTTCTTGCAAGGGATATCGCGGGAAAATTCTAGAATTTAAGCCAAAATGTGTCGACTAAATATCTGATGCGCCGATGTCTCCTTATCGGACATCTTAGTTCGATGACAGTGCAATATTGTCGTGCCTGCCTTCAATATTTTATCTCTTGTCCCGCGTCGCATCTGCAGCCGTGTTCCCAAGAGTATTACTCTTTATACTTTCAGTAGACAAAAAACATTTTCTTTTTGTAAGCTAAGCTAAGGCTGTGGATAGAAACAATAATATATCTTCGCATGCGAGTTGTTATTGTTACCCATCGAAGTTATTGTTTTAATATGGTTAGATCAATGCTAAATTTTATTATTGATTTGTGATTATTTTATTTCATATGTGCATCTGAAATTAACACGTCTTGTGTTCTAGCAAAAAGAATAGATAGTATCAAAAAGAATAGATAGTATAGAGGGGTCCTGTCATTGTAAATTTTGTAGTCACTGTAAATTTACTGCCATCTACCGACACACGACTAAAACTCTAAATGAAAACGTATAAAGTTATCAAAAAATTTATATATATGGATAAATGATTTTATTATTTTTATATCATTTTGATCCATGTTCATTCACTGATATCTATGTGTTAAAATTGTTAAATATGAAACGGTGTCGTCACGCCATCTAGCCGAGGATAGGCTAAAGATGTGTGCGGCATCTATTCGAGAATGACTTTTACTTGAATTCCGAGGCACGTTTTTTCCTTAGACTTTATTCGTCTTCTACGAAGTTACATATGTCTTTGATAGTATAGAGGGGTCCTGTCATTGTAAATTTTGTAGTCACTGTAAATTTACTGCCATCTATCGACACACGACTAAAACTCAAAATGAAAACGTATAAAGATAACTTGGGTATGCTAAGTGAAAACCAGATCGAAAGGATTCCTTTTTAATGCTTTAGCCTTGGCGATAAATGATAACGTCCATTTCATTCTGCAAACCAGAAAAAGAACCTTCTTTCTATTCACCTTTTAACCATCAATAAATTGTAAAGATAACCGTAATAGTTCTTCTGCGAAAAATGTTCAATTTCCATTGATTTAAAGGCGATCTGTCTGTTGGCGTATTCTTCGCTCTTATCTTTAAAATATTGGCAAGACGAAGTAGATGTCTTTTGAAATTTCGTATTTTGCGATTGCATTTATGCTACTCGTATTTTATTTTGAATCCACATGTACCCACCGGTAGCTTTGAGAGATTGGTTTGAATTTTTAACCAATGTATGTGGAAGACGCAGACATGTTACATCACAGAGCATTTTTTCTAAACCTTATTATATGTTTTCGGCTGTTGGAAGATACGGGACGTACGTTTTGACTTGGGTACTTACAGTAGGTATGTACATTAAAAAAAAAGAAATGCCTATTGCGCCATAAAAAAATACAACTTCTTCATATCGTGAATAGGATAAGTATGTTGTGGTAATACCGGACGGATTTGGGACTAATTCGGAGACCTCGCGAAATATTTTGTTTTCTCAATCTCAGTACGTGTCGGCTTCTAGAAATATGGTACAAATCGTTAAATAATAACCGTAGTTTAGGCCTGAATATTGGCAACCTTCAATGTTCAACTGTTTCAGTTTGTAAAGATGAGACATATTTTTATTCGAGGGTAACGATGAATTTGTCATCACGGGATAACATCGGATGGCGAAAAAAAACTGCTTCTAATGCTCAGATAATAAAGTATCTAAAAGAGTATATCCGATGTTTAGCCTCCTCCAACGTATATGAATTTCAGCTACGAATAACTGGAAACTTAAAAGTTCTCATCAAATGTTTAAATTTTTGTATTTTTGCCACCGATCTTGACCCATATACGAAAATTTGGTAAATCTGTGGCTCTTAAAGTGTGATATGTCAATATAAACAATTTCCTAAGTAATACATTCATACATATATAGCTACGTACATTGCTAAAATCTCTTCCTTTTGAATTACCGTCCTCGAATAAAAATAAAGGAACGAAATAATTACGATAAAAACAGAGTTATTGCAGTCATAAAAATTCAAAGTTTGACAATCACTGCTGTATTTTAAATGGGTAAAGGTCAGGTAAAGAGCGGAAATCGGTCTACAGCAGTCCTAAGTCTGTTTTGATTGGATTGATTTAAAGATAAACCTTCAAAACGAAATTTGACATCAACTGAATCACAAAAACAACCACAGTTTTATACACACAATACACGATATAAATTACAGAGCGAAGACCGGATAACGAGAAAAATGACCAAAATTACCTTGCTCTCTTTAAAGGCGCGTAGCACACATCCGATATCACTGAGCGGCGGAAGGACACTGGTGTCCGAAGCGCAATTAAATAGCATCTTGCACATAGTTGTCAAAATTAAGAAATAAAGCCTATTTTGGCGGAAATGAATTTCCTACGTTCTTCCCCGCGTCCGATATTACCCCAACATACCTAGCGGAGCTATTTTCACGAGCCTTATTTCATTGGTAAAATTATTAAATTATGAAATCAAACCTTGTAAACCCAAATACACGTTGAAAATATATCTTAAAAGAAACAAAGGAAACATAAGTACAGAAAATAAGAATAAAATAAGAACTTGAAAATAATATCAAAACAGTAGACAACAGTCAGCCGTGAAGCAACAGACAACCTTAGATACCTATTTTAGAAAATTAATATTACCTACAGTCGCTGATTAATATTTAAGAGAATAACTCGACGGGAACTTCCAGGAATCGATAGACGATGCTCGTTCGTGCTCGTCACTAGGGCTAGCTTCATATTTACATTACAAAGCTGGCTGAAATAACATGGGCTATAGGGAAAATCCGGCCAATCAAGATGGACACCATCGACACCATCGCGATCGCGTCGCTATTTTAGAATGTTTTTAGGTTTAACTGTTCAGATGATTCAATTCAATCATGCAAAAACAACTGAATAAAGTTTAGTAAAATGAAGCACATAATTGTATGCTTATAGTTTACCATGATATTTTTAGTAGTGTAAAATAGGGGATAAATGGATAAATGAAGTACTAGGGGTAAGGACGGCGTGGTCAGTTTAACGACTTCCATGTAGACGAAACCACAGCCACGAGCAAAGGCACCCATAAAAAAGTATTTTAAGTGCATAATTTATTGATGCTCTTGATAAATCCGTACATGCATAACCCGTTGAAGCGAACGTAATATCCGTAATTTTACCCTTCGCACTCGTGGGACAGAGTAAACAGTTTGACAAAATTACTGGCACACTCGCAGGTGCGGCAGCGATGACTAAGCACATTTAATAAAACATGTCTATCGCACGTTTTAGGCTGAAATCTTGAAGCAAAATGTATAATATATTTTCGCTGTCTAAAGCATATGCTCAAGCGGGCACTTGACGCATGAAGACGATGTTGATCGCTTAAAAGGTTACCTAGCAGAAAAATATTTACGTAAATTTTATTATCATTTATAACGGTATCATTATTTCCTTAAAAGCAATTCACGCTAAACCATTATTCTTTTATAAGAATTGATGATATTTATTTTCTAGTCAGATTAAGTTCTTTGACATATAAACGGTTAGGTACTTAATATAATCTTGTTTTAATAACTGTGCAAAAAATGGTTTCCTGTTTTCAGTAGATTTCTTTCCGGATAAAAATAAGCACAACGCGTATCCAAATCACGTCCCATTTTAATGTAATCGTGGCCATTCTTTGATCTTTGGAGCGGTAGGTACGTACAATTGCTTTTCGAGGCGGACGTGCTGTCAATTTAACATTTTCATTTCTAAAAAAAACCGGCCAAGTGCGAGTCGGACTCGTATTCCAAGGGTTCCGTACATTACCCAATTTTTAACAATGTATTTTTTATATGTGAAACGCGAGTGAATTGCCTTTAACAAACCCGTTAGGGGTCGGATCAAAAATTAAGTAATTAGTCCGACTCACGCTTGACTGCATATGTCTAATAGGTTTTCCTGACATCTATAGGTAAAGAACTATTATGTATATTTTTTTCAAAATTTTAGACCCAGTAGTCCCGGAGATAAAGGGGGGAAATAAATAAATAACTTTTAAACTATGTATTTATTTTAAAATTACAAAAAAAATTGAGATTCTCAAATTTGATATACATGTAACACGATATAGTTTAAAAAACATTATTTTTAATTTTCTCATTTACCCCCCAAAAGTGGCCTCCATGTTTGAAATTCATTTGTTTACGTAAGATGTCCGTCTTTGGGTCATGAATTTACATATTTGTACCGAATTTCAACTTAATTGGTACAGTACTTTTGGAGAAAATGGGCTGTGACAGACGGACAGACAGACAGACAGAATCACTCGTGCGTCTGTCTGTCTGTCGGAACCCTTATAGTATAAGGGTTCCGTTTTTTCCTTTTGAGGTACGGAACCCTAAAAATGTAAGGATTCATACCTTCACATCGGGAAATGTAAGATGTACGTAATAAAAAATATAACATGATAACCGAGAGTCGTTTTTTATCAGCTGAGACAGCACAAATTGGTACCACCTATAGTAGGTATCTTTAGGTATATATAAATAAAAGTAAACAAAATCTACCCTCAACTGGCTTAAGGAGCCAGCCAGCCAGCCATGAAAACATTACATGATCAAATAATGTAGGTTAAAGCCAGGTCGTTCAGTGACAGATCCAGGCGGTATTGCATTTGGTAGGTTAACCAATAAATGTTATAACTACCCGAAAATGTACAAATTATTTGATTACTTTTATTTAAATAAATACCTAAAGATAAAGACTATAAAAGGAGTTGTAAAAAATATTTTACATAGGCAAGTATAATCATTAATCACCGTTCAGCAAAGGATGCAAAAACAAATATATGATAACACTTCAATTAAAATACACGAGCGATACAAAGTAATATACCTATACCGAAAGGCACGTCAAGAATGATGTAAAGAATTATGCTATCGCGTATGTGAACTTGAAGCAAAGAGAGTAGAATTCTATGACGAATTAGGTGGTGCAAGAAAACGTATAGCATACGGTCTTTGCAATAAGAGAAATCTTGAATTCCACCAAAGCTGTATCTTCCAGTTCACAATAAACGGCAGCACACTCAAATCTGTTAACCAAATACCAACCTACATCCAATAGTAAGCAGTATCTTCATAAATTTTCACACCGTCCTCAAAAGGCGAGCCAATTACGAAGGCAATCGGGATCCCTCCGCGGTCTCGAGTGCCTTTCGGGCAATTTCGGGAAAGCCGAGAATAAAGTTTATGCCTGTGAAAACAACTTGAGCCAGCTTCAGTACCTACAGTTGTTTCAAGTGATCAGTGTGATTAATCTGCTGGTTTATTGTTTTGGCACGTAGCTGTAGTTTATGAACTACAGTAAAAGTATCACGGTCAATATTTAAAGCTCACAAAAGATAGCATCGAAATTTATACAGGGTGTCCCTAGCCATTGGACAAAGCCGAAAAGTACATATGCATTAAGGTATTTAGAACCAGTATACAAAGTATCATAACAATCGGTGTAGCGGTTACGAAGAAATTAACAAATTAAGATTTTATTACTTTGGAGCAACCTGTATGTATGTGTTAGTAGCTCCTGGGGTAATAAATAGTATGAAACCTTCTTCCACCGTTTTGATTAACTTTTTATTTATGACATTCGTAAGATTCTGACTTTTGACAAATTTAATGTCATCATTGCCGCACATTTTCAAACAAATTGTCAAAAGCACTGCCAATGATTAATACAGTATGTTTCTTTTTGTTGTCGATTATTGAAAATAACTTTTGTTTGATAATTTATTTTTTTATCTTTTGTTCTAATTAAAAAAAATATTACCGTTAGAGCATTTCTTAGAAGTAACCCTACGTGGGATTTCAGGGTTTGTCCAATGGCTAAGGTCACGCTGTATATGCAAACATGTACACAGCTAATTATTGAATCATATCATAGGTACACACCTACTCATTTCGACGTAAACTCTATACGTGCATAAACACGACTACATAATAGACGAAGTGCACTTCAAGTTATATAAACTGGAAAAAAGTCAAGATACTGATCATGGTAACGCTAGTTTGTAACTGAGACTGAGAGCCTTCGCAACTCGATGTCGGCAAAGTAACTCATCGAATGAGGCTATATCGGCGCGCGTTTGTTCAAAAACTTCTGAAAACAGTCTTAATCAGATTAAAACTTCGACATCTTGTTGGAAACTTTGCCATTAATAACATGTTACTTCGAAAATCATATGCTATTTTATTTATCGTGTTTACGAAGTTAATGTAATTACTACTTTGAGTTTGCGACTGAAGATCCCGGCTGATATTTATATTGATTACTTATGTCGTCAATATTATCTTAAAATTGTAGTTATTTAAGTACCTGCTTTCTTTGAGATGTTGATATGTCTTCTCTCTCTTAAACAATGTACAACACTAAATAGAAACTATATTCAGGCGTGAACGAGTTTTGTTTGTACCCATATAGGCTCATACAACCTTCTTTCAGGGAATGTGCCCAGACCCGTAAAAACCAGTACATATTTGCTTTTCATTTTGCTCCCGCACTTTCTACAAAGCATGTTAAATCGATCTGAGATACCTACATAGAACTATTCTATCCTTTGAAGCTCCGTCACAGGTATTTTCTACATAAATAAATCAATTGGGTTGTAGGTATATTTTTTTATTATTTTGTCGGGATCTTTTTACCGCAAAAATATTTATACGAAAGCTTAGTCGAGAAAATAGTGTGGTATTTTATAAATAGATTTAACTGCATTAAAATAAAAGCTATACCTACATGCCAAAACTAGATGAAGAAAGTATACGGCTTTTGTCCTCTGGTATTTGTTTCAAGGGCCGGTACGTAATCGATTACATGTTAAAGCGTTTTTATAGGACCCACCTTTTACTAGTTCAGTCAGTGGAGAGGAAACTTTTCTTGTTACAGCATTTGCGGCTGAATTTAGTTTGTAATTTAGGTAATCAATTTTGCCTACTACAGCTTGCGTGTTCATTTCTATCGTACAAAACTTTATTTATAGATGACTATCAAAAATCTACCTAGTAGCTGAGTTAATGATGCTGCAACGAGGTGAAATACAACGAAAATCGGTTTTGTATAAACGTACCATTGTAAAATTAAAAGAATACAATATAACGTCGGTGCGAATAAAAAAATCGCTATGTGTTTATTCCCGATTTTTTGATTTTGGTATATTTCAATTCCTTTTTCAATTTGCCGTCGACCTATAGAAATAGTTTTGAAAATAAGTAACAAAATTTGTACAAAAAAAATAGCTAAGTAAGTATGTGATTTTTTTAGCACATAACGAAATTAAAGGCCAAGTTTTCCGTCGAGGGTGATGGCGATAATGTTGCACATGGCGATTTCTTGACCCTAAAATCCGCTATGTATCATTTCTCGTGCTACGTTACTTTGGCAACAAATCGCTATGTGTAAACTTTACACATGCCGATTTTAACTGAACCAAATTTAAATCGCTATGTAGCAAAATTCTCGTTAAAATAATTAATATTGTAAAAATTTACCAAATTCATCATGATAATTTAAACTGTTTATTTTCTTCATAAGTATAATGTAATAATAATAACCATTGTTCTACCAGAAAAAAATAAAGGTGCCACAAATATATTACATACAGGAAAATAAACAAGTTTTTTTTGGCTCCTGAAAATTAGCTAAAAAATACATGGCGATTTTTTTATTCGCACCGACGTTATGTCTATTAAACATCTGTACATCGCAATAGAATAAAAATCATTAAGAAAAGTAGCTACTAATATGCAGTCGAATGACATACATACCATATCGGTTTTCTTTTTCATACAATTTTTTCTCCTTATAGGAATTAGGTTAAGATAATAAAGTTAGTAAGATTTTGGCGCTTCGGGAGAGCAATAGGTACGACAGAAAACATATCAACAAGAACATCAGAACTCTTCACGTACTTAGTTGAGTAAAAGTCTTAAATTGAATCCAGCATTATTCGTAAAAACCGTCGTTCTAATATTTCTTACAAAATTCATGCCTTAGTTATTCTTTACATATTTGGTGCCCTATCCTGCCTGACCTTTATCGGCATACCTGCGATTTGGGTTTGACCGGGTATCCTAGACAAATTGTCAGAATTTATTGGAACATTCTGAGGGCCTACCGTGAACCACGAACGAAGTTTTGCCTCTCTATCGCACTTACGTACGAATTTACTAGTTCGTCAGAGAGGCAAAACTTCGTTCGCGGTTCGCGGTAGGCGAGGTTTCAAGTTTGAAACGATATTCACTGCTTATTATTTAAAATAGATTTTTAGACCTTCATAATGTAAATGGATTTAAATCTACATCTATGGAATTACCGGATATTTAATAATATTTTTTATACTTTTAAATGAACTTCTTTGTATTTTTATAAGATTGGTTGTTCAGGTTTCTACATTCCACCAAGTTCTTAAACGTCAGATAAAACCGCAACCGAATTTCTACACTACAAGTAAGCATTACTTATTAAGCGCGCAGCAAGCATTTGCAAGCCTATTTGCGTCTTTTTTCGCGTGAATAATGTAAAGAGCAAAGATTTATTGCGGTGGCACTCGGAGACAACGAGAATTGTTGCCATATGTGAGCACACATTCTCCAGATATTAAACAAGAGTTGCTACAGTTTAATATTTTATTATCTTTGGAAACAATTCGTATATAAACGAATTAACTTCACATACCGCTTAACTAAAGTATAAAGTACCGTAAAATGGGGTGAGTAGGGTCAAAACTGAAATTCAAACCTCGATAACATTTTATTTTTACATAATTATGAAAACTGAATGGTGTATATAATAAGTGTTCCGGACGTTTGTATTTTAGTTTTTATTTTATTTTGGGTAGTTCCATTTCATAACTTTGACGATAAAGAGGAAAACCCACCTCACCCCGTAGTGCCTCGTATTTGGGGTGAGAGGGGTTTTCATGCAAAGGTGATTTTGGAAGATTGTTGGATCGATTTTTTTTTATTATGCGTATTACTATAGCTCCATTTTAAATTGGAATACATTATTTTTGTAGCAGTAGCCTTAAAATCCCTTCTCACTCCCCTCTCAAACCTTCTCTCCCCATTCATAACCCACCTCTCCCCTCGAAACCTACTCACCCCGTTTTACGGTACCTACTAATAATACGTGATAGATTCGTGACAATCTTCCTCACCAGATGTAAGTGTATTTCTGTGTATGCTCTAAAATAAACATAAGAACAGACGTACAATCATACAAAATCTACTATTATTTGTAATCGAATGATGCAATTTGTGTAGGTATTTTTTAAGAAATTGTCAGGTAAATCACATTTTGTTTTGTCCCTATTCACCCCCTTTGACGGTATTTAATTTTATTTTCCGACTAGAGGCTGGAAAATTTTAAGACTGAATAGATTCAAATTAATATGACTGATTGCAAGCACATAAACAATGAACGTCAAACTTCTTGAAAAATAACAGTAGTTTGGCTAAAGGGATGGACTCAGCATTTGCTGCCGTGCAGACTAGCTGTCGCAGCTCTGGTTTTCAGTTCTTTCCCTAAACAGCATTTTAAAGATGGAGCAATGCTGAATAAATAACATTTAGTACCAGATTAAGTAGTACATTATAATCTGAGCATACGATATAAAGCAAATTATATTCTTGGTTTATTTGATAGTAACCAACATTTATATTTAACAATGATTAATGATACCAACGAAAAAACGATTAGATTAAGTAGATGAAGAAATCGGCTAGATTTTTCATGCTGATGTCATGCGACAATCTCTTGTGGGTAAAAAAAACTGGATCGGAAAGTCTAGCTTTCGATAGGGAATACCATGTAGTGATTAATCTATGTCAACAAGTGATAAATTGAGGTCGTTATCTAGACGAATAATATTGTATACAGTGTGTATTATATATTATTCGTAAAATTTCTACTGTAGTTTGAGTATCGTAAATAAAAGCTTGTAAAAATATTTGTTTTCAGATTTCCCTGAATTCGACAGGAAAAATAATGTGAGGGGACTGGACTAATCTAATTTAGGTTGAAAGGAAAAATGATACGCTCTATAAAACGAGTGCTTGTTCAGATTTTAACATAAGTTTATCAAAGCGGAACAACATTACTTTAGGAACCCCCCTCCTGTTACAAAAACAACTATAAATCTTCTGCCACTCCATCAGTAAGCGATCCTCTAATCTAATCTCTAACGAAGATGAACAATATGCACGATACGCATCAAGAGGCGTATTCAGAAACGTTAAATTATGATTCCAATTTGATTACAATACACGTTCCGCTCACACATAAGTTGCTATATGCTACCCAATTCTAGTCCAGAAGATAAGATATACCCAGGCCGATCAGCCGAGGCAGGTATGTGCAATTCTCTTCTCTGTCAAGCGAGCTTGACTAATCGTGTGCCTAAACAATCAATACATAATTAGTAATGTCGCTAGTTCAGAAGTTTCTCTAGTTGTGTTAATAATTGGTTACACGAATTCGAATCAAATCGAAAATACTATTTGTCTAGACATAGTATCGCTTCACAATTATTACTCGTGTATTACATTCACGTGCGAACTCCGAAGAATTAAATCTCATCCTAGTATGCTTAGCACAGGAGCACCACGACAAGTATCTCGCCCGCGAGACAGACTATTACTCGATCTCTAACTATTAGTTACTTAGATCCTGTGCTAACAGTGCAAGCAGCGGTGACTCTCCTGATCATCTGAATCTTCGGCCCGATAATACTCGGAACTCAAGCGCGAGTAGACCTTTGTGATCATGCTTCATCAAATTCATACCACATTTTGCAATTCTCAATATGCCCTCAATTCATAAGCGCTGGCTTTTCGGAGCGGGCTGCATTTGCATGAGAATGGTAAAACTGATTGAGCGAGCGCTTGCACTCATACAGAATGCTTTCATAATAAAACCAATATTTATTACAGAAATACAACATTCACTCCTTACAGTCGTTACGTTTGAGAGACTTCACAACTCATCATCATAATTTTATATCTTTTTTAGACCACACGAAATGTAACGACGTCATATTCCAAATTGTATTGAAATTTTCTAAGGGCTCATTTAGACGATGCGAGTTTCATTACATTGCGGTTTTTGATCGGTCGGTCGAATTGGACGTAACCATCAGTCCGCAATGTAACTAAAATCGCATGCGAGTTCGCGCGCCGTCTAAATCAGCCCTATGGTGACCAGCTGCATTTATCGAAAACAATATTAAATTAATTGAGGACGTTGTAAATCTTATAAAGTTCCTACACCATTTTATACAGCTCATGAAATCTACACTTTAGAAGCTCTTTTTTATAGTCTGTACTGAGTACCTAAAGGCTCCGCTAGAGACCCCTTAAGCACGCGAAACTGACAAGAACACTATAGATAATATAATAAAATACGTAATGTACTTTTTACGTACCTATATAAGCCTGCCAATCGAGAAGAATCTTTTTCTTTGGGGAGATATTTTCTATTCTATTTCGTAAGAGTTACTACAAGACATATGGATGTACTTACGTTATATTATATCACACATAACGTATAGTATGTAGAAACAAAGAATGCCTACGGTTAAAATGTAAGTGGAACCTCGATACCACGAATCTCAAGAGACGACGTATTATTATAAAATTGTGTTTTGCGGAGGTTCCAATGGAACACTGCTCATCTCATCAAAAATCCATTCCATCTTAACCCAACACACATCCGTTTTTCATCAGTTTCAATCATAAAAGCTGTTATCTTACGCAAGTATACGGAGAGTAAATCACAAATCGATATATTATCTCTGACAACTGAATACCTACCTTAAGGCCAGCAATCAGCATTCTACGGATTAAATGAAAAACGTTCCGATTAGCAATGTACATAGGTACATAATTATCTGAGCCCTTCTGAAAAGTGATCGTCACGTAAACTAGAACGTTTTCGCATATAAATGAACTCATTAAGAGTGTTGCCACACAAACACAGCCATCCAGTATTTTTGGGATTACTAAATCAGTTTTTCTTTCGGTACAGTTACATAAAATTTCCTTAATAAAATTCCTTACAGTCTGAAATTATTACTAGGTACTGTTTACATAATACGTACAATGAAATCATAAGGTAAGATAAGAACACCGTCATTCAATGAAATGATCTATCCCAAAGTAGGTAAAAACAAACTCAACATCGGAAAACAATCGCAGTAATTAATTTTGCCATTCAAAATAAAACTGAAAAATACCGCCTTACGAAATATATTTTTTTACAAAGCGAGGCATTTGATGACGTCGACAACAAACCATTTTTGAACAATACATGACAGATGAACGTCATGAATAACTCTAATAAATCCATGGCAATAACTCAGGCAAAACGGAAAGTGTTTTGCCCTGGGGATACAAGCATATACGTATATCTACTGCGTATGTTTTTGTTTTACCTACAGACGCAAGTTCACAATGCCGTGACTACACTGAAGTCCAACAGGACATAGGTCATTGTATTTGGTTGCGCGTGTTATTTTACTACAAAAATGTATTATTGTAACTTCTCATACGATACGCTTTTTTAACCCAGCAATGTATTTGGAATTAGCTGCGAAGTGTGCGCGTGGCTTAAGTCCGGGGCTTTTATATTCCAGTTATTTCCGAACACAGGCGAGTATTTTCCTCAAGTAAACTAGTATAACTGTAACTTCACAAGTAATAACTACTCGTAGTCTGGATTCAGATCACACTTACTGGTTCAGTTGAATGGAATGGATAGAATAACATCCCAGCTTAGGGATACTTATGTATGTAGGCACATATGTACATATATGTGTGATAGGCTTTGTGGAGTGTTTTGCTGGTCTATTGTGACATTGACATGCTATTTGTGGTTCCTGGGATGTGTCACTGTCACTGCTTAATATAATCTCTCAAATATAGGACATAGGATATTTTGTGCACTTTAATAATAATGACTGTTCTTTTTTGTTAATTTAGTTCTTTTTTGAATCTATTATGGATAAGAAAATTTAAAGTTATATTATTACACATAAAAATAAATGAATAAAGAATTGAGTGCCAGGCAAATACTTTCGTCTCTCAAATAAAGAACACAAGATATTTTATGAATGTCTAGTGTTGATTTAGTATTTTGTGGAACAGGTGTGGAAAACGAAATTCAAAGTTATTCTTAAAAATGGAAAATAAATGTGTAGACATATTATTTTTGTTAAGCTAAGAATAAATTTTAAAGTTGAAAAATTACTGTCTTGTGTGAGTCTTGAACTCACGGTCTCTGGATCGATACTCCAGCGCTCTGCCATCTGAGCCACCAAGACCTCATCCATAGCCAGCAAACTTTCCACCATATGGGTCTAGGGGACCCTAGCGACATCTATCGTAACAGTGTTACACTTCTTAAACGGCTACCGGAGCTCCAAGTCATATTGGAAAATCACCAGATACGATGTGCGAAGTGTGTGATACTATTTCCGTATGTACAGCAAATTCAGTCGTTTCTTCTATATAATAAAAAGTCAGTAATTGTTAAGACAAGAACGAAACAAATGAAGCACGCACTGGGGTGACGTGAGCGCCATCTAGAGTGTACGACAGGAGACGCGCTAGGCCTGTAATCGAATGAAACACAACAGTAAGTACCTTCTCTGTAGTGGCGCAAGAGAAGTGGGAACAGCGTCTTGTAATTATCGAATGTAGCCGAAACATGACGAAATAGTCATTGTGAAAAGAATATTTTTGCCCGAAAATTACTAGAGTCGGAGTCGGTACACGCTGTTTTCAGGTCTGTCTGTTCTATGTCAAGGACGGCGCTTCAATGGGAAGGAATGTATGCATTGTTAATGCTAAGTCAATTTAAAGTTATCGTGGTGGGAGTCTAACAAGGCTAACTCTGTAAAGTATCTTCATTATTGCGTTGCCTTTCGACTGTGGTCTTCTCTTTTATTCTGAGTTTCTGACTGATTTGAAATTGTTTTCAATATTAACGCGTACGTTTGGACAAATACATGAGCAGCGTTTTTCAGGGTACCTATCCAAAACATAAAATAGTATACAAATTTGAAAACAACATCAGTGCGTCGCCATCGCACACAGGGTCTGCATTATTAGAGTGATAGCGTATCACGTTAAATATAATACTAATTCTATATCCACATCAGTTTTAATACTACCATATTGGTATCATATTTATTTTACGCGTCCTATCCGCTAAGGGCTACGTCTTACAGACTTCATCAATTTGCGCCTCATTTAACTCAGCGCCGATAATAGACTTCTACATCCCAACTTGTTCCGACCTTTGAATAATACTTCTACTTCTAAAATACTTATCGCTCGAAACAGTTTTCTGATTTCTTAATCTTATTAGAATGTCGTTGAGAAATGTATTTTCAAGAGACGAACTTAATTAGCTAATTAATGAAATGAGCAGTGGGAGTAAACTGAGATGTGCTGAGCTTAACAGGCCAATTCGAACACAGCTCTACATAGCAGAATAACATTATTTAGATATGATTCTGATGTCAGTGTACGTTCTAAGATGGCATGTAAGAGGGGAAATCCCTTAAGTACAGAAATTTTCAGTTTTTCAAGTTTTGAATTTGAGTGCGGATCATATGTAAGTAAATGTACATCTTCTCCAAAGGCTGTTGTGCTTCACATACGAAACGGGAATTAACTTAGGTACTTAACGCTCACTTTGTTTCTTCGCAGATATAGGTATCCAGATTTGAGGTTTCCTTACGATTTACTTCCCCAAATGTTAACTGATAAATATCAAATTATATTGCATGGCTTATCATTTAACATTTACCTTTTTTGTTTAACTCATAGGACATACTTAAATAACATACAGGACATAATAAAATTAAAAAAAAACCCCAACGCTATAATCCCAAAAATCCATTTTATGCTACAAACCCCTTACATCATTTTGGAAAAGAGCTGATAAGTACTCTTCAAACTGCTGGATCGATTTCTACCAAACATACCTAAAAATCACCGCAAGGAAACTCGCTTTCACGTTAAAAACTGCATCGACATCGGTCCATCCGTGGGAGAGCTAGATAGACAGACATTGGCGTCAAACATATAACACCCCTCATTTTGCGTCGGGGGTTAAAAACTACAGAGATAAAATGATGTCACATCCGTGTCATGTGTCAGTCGACGAAGTCAACCTTAACCCACACATGGCGTTCCTAAAGATAAGGGGGATGGCTCGTAGCGATACGTGATGCTGTTACGGAATCCTGCTCTCAGAATGTAGGTACTCATGTGACACTACGTGGACCTTATATGGTTACAATAAGGCTTACCGATGGCTAGTTTACGTATCGACGGTAGTACATGAGTGTATATAAAATAGTTAGGTGTTTTCGGTTAGTTTCAGAATGTTTTTAAATGAAGTCACGTCACAGTATCTGTGGGCCCGATTCGGATTTTGAAATAGACATCTATTAGACATCTTTTAGACATCACTAAGATACGATAACGATATGTTTAAGATCTAACCTGTCAAATTTGACATTTGCGCGATTCTAGAGATACTGATGAACGATTTCCACAAGATATGACTTAGAGATCCCATTCACATCTAATAGATATCTTACTCTATCTAACGTAAAAGTGACATTGGTTGCCCGAATTGCGCTGCAAAAGAGAACTAGTTGATATCTAAACTATAACGTATCTAGAATCGATCTAGTACGTGTCGTCTCTTGTGAATATCTTGAAGTTCGAATACGGCAGTAAGCCTAGTGCCAGTCCGTAAAGCTATATCTTTAGATCGACACGTGACCCTTAACTATAAGTACATCTTGTGATCTAGACAAACGGGGTGTTACGAAAGCCTTTCCTCAACATAGAATAAGTTATGTTTATGAACGTGTTCGGTATTTTAGGTTAGTTTTAAATTGGGAATTACTTTTATTTGCGGTTTCAATTTACCACCAACTCCTTTATCAAATTGTGAGCACTACCTACAGGTACGCATTGACAGCAAGATTAGAAACATGTAACTAATTTTATTTCAACGTGAACGCACCACGCCGGTATAAATACACAAGTGCTCTTGTAATCGAATTTATAAAAAAAAATTGAATTCATTTAAATATTCACAATATATTCAATACCTATATTTTTTTATAGAAGTGAGGTTATCATTTATTAATATAAATGACTAAAAGACATAAACAGGTGTATAAAACTAAAACTAACTACAATTAAAATAACTCAAACTAAAAATTTAAAATACCTATCAAAATTTGGTGCCCTCGGGAGGGTGCCCAAGACCTAACAATGTTACATATGTTACCTATGTTACATACCTAACGAACAACAGGCCAAATATTAACAACTACTAAAAAAATAATTTGTCTTTTAAATAACGAAGGTTTCAATTGACTACATGAAAATAAACAGACATTTACCCTAACATTGTTTTCACACATCGACACCTCTAAATAAAACATTGTCTCAACTATAATATTTCCCATATTTTCCTTCCTGGCGGCTTAGCACGGTCGCGTTTTTATCCCTTGTCACCATGCCTGTCACGTTCTAACAAGTATGTAAGTGCGAAAGGGACGCGCATAGTGATAGTCGATAAAAATGGAACCGTGCTGAACCCGCTGGTTTGCACAGGATGTTATCTCGGCAGACAGCTCGGTGCCGCGCGTGTCAGAAACGCCGGCATAACGACCTTTGGCTTGGAATATATGTGAATGTTGAATATTTTATAACCGACTATCAAAAAGAAAAGATTCTTAATTTGGTGTTGTACGAATCATTGGGAACCATTGGGAACCAGTGGGGTCCCAATGGGTTTAACTTTATAGACAATTGTAGTGCCATCATCGTCAGCTTATATTAAGACCACCACTGGGCACTTCTCAAGTGCGTCAGGAATTAACCCCCACAGCATCCGTTTTGTAAGTCACCCTGAACTAACCAGCCACCACTCTTTTATTAGTTACGCCTCAATTTAACTGTCCAATAATTGTATATATATGCAAATTAAAATTGTAATAACCACAAAAGCTTAACTACCTACGTAAACATCAATAATAAACTTTAGACAGACGATAGAATTGAGACAAAGACCCAGAACATGTGATCGGCAGTAGTTGCTAACAGCTAAATTAGATGACGGGACGTGGGTCGGACTTACAGGCGACGTCAAAGATATGTTTACATTTTTCGCCTTATTACAAAGACATAAGGTGCAAAAGTGTAAACATATCTTTGACGTCGACGTACAAGATCTGATTATCGGCCATTGGGACCACACAGGTGAAGGATAAAGCGAAATCACGGGTAAATGCTGAAATAGGAGCGGTAAAAATAGGTAAACCTTCGATAGCTTAATCACGATTCATTGTCGTTAAACTACGATGGATAGAGCATTGTAGATTTTTTGTAAGTCATAAGAATTGTCACCAGTCTCTGTCTCTGCATAGACTGGTGGGAGACTTCTGAGGATAGGGATACGTGGAAGAATAAGAGGGAGGCCTTTGCCCAACAGTGGGACAATATGGGCTCATAATAAAAAAAAATTCACAGATTTCGTGCCTCACACGACTATCGAGCACATTGGAAATGAATCTACGGAATTCGAAAAAATATTGTCGCTGAGCGACGAGAAAGTCTGGATAAGGAAAAAGTTACAAAATAAAACTACAACGTTGAATGATAATTATTTTATTCTTAGACTAACACAAGTATCCTCGACATAACGCATGTGAACAAACAAATTGCAAAATTTCCACACGCGCATCCAAGTTTGAATAATTGTCGCCGTGGCGCATAAGTATAGGTACATATTTCATTTTTCGCTGAATAAGCAGGATATATTAATGTTCAAAGTACAAGAAAATTATTACACGGCAACGGCAACTCGAGAAGTGGTGATCGGCAGCGGCCCATTTGCTGCAAGATATGAAATTTTCTTGACAGCAGTTTGACGCGACGAGAGATGACCATAACAGCGTTTGTCTATGTTGCACCAAACCTGAGTTCCAATAGGTACTACCAGGGTTCAGCATCAGCTATCTCGGGTAATGCTCATCATGACGAATCGGGTGTCCAAAAAAGCGTGTGCCTATGTTGCACCAAACCTGAGTTCCGCTAGGTACAACCAGGGTTCAGCATAAGCTCTATCTTGGGTACTACTCTCCTAAGTGCTCATCAAGACGAGTCGGATGACCAAAACAGCGTGTGCCTATGTTGCAACAAACCTGAGTTCCTTTAGGTACAGCCAGGGTTCAGCATCAGCTCTATCTTGGGTACTACTCTCCTAAGTGCTCATCGAGACGAGTCCGATGACCAAAACAGCGTGTGTTTATGTTGTATTAAACCCGAGCTCCACTAGGTACTGCCAGGGTTCAGCATCAGCTATCCCTCTCCCTCTCCCTCTCCGAAACATGAAGTCATAAATGTCCTGTGAAAAATGTCGTTCTGACTTTTTGACTATTTTAAGGTTAGGCTACAGGGCAAACCCTTAACCCGATCGTCTTTGTTTTAGGCTCAAATTGTAGCTGACTAAATTGTCCAGAGCCGTTTTTCTCAAATTTTTGATATCATTCTTCGTTTCCAAATTATCGAGCACCAAAATCAAAAATTCGGAAAAAATTGAATTTTATTTTCACTATTTCGACCATAACTTTTTTTGTTTTTGACTTTCTCGAATAATTATTTTTGCACCTTACAGCTCTCGTGATTATGCGTCTTTTGAGCCTATTTTTTAATATCATATCTTCACAACTTTCCGAGATATAAGGGGATCGCACTTTTTCGTGAAATCGGACCGTATACTGGAGCGAACGAAAAGACATTTCCAATGTCAAAATAAAAAAAAAAGAATTGTCACTCAAAAACTATCACACATTACTTATATAAATAATAATAAATTAAATATTATAGGATAATTTTACTCAGATCGACCTAGTCCCACAGTAAGTTCAATAAGGCTTGTGTTGTGGGTGGTTAATTGGTTATATTTTACAAATGGTTTTAAGTTTTAAAGTTCATTCCATTCTGTAAATAAACTGTAATATTTTGCCATAATCCTATTATGTATTTCCTTTCCACTGATGAATATCGCCCGACACTGTCAACAACTGTCGACAAGTGTCAATATCGAGCAATTCGCTGGAAACATTTTTCCCGGCCCTTCATGGGTTAGAACTTACTATTAACAGAGCGCTATCAGTAAAACTCTACAGTGTCAATTAGTCGAAAGCATTATTTAAAAGCGGGCCATGCTGTTGTAGGGTTCCGTAGTTACCCGTCCGTCACAATACAAAGTAACTAAGTACATAACAAGCAAAAGACATATACATACATATGTATAATATAATAAAAATATTTAATTAATTTGGTGCCTACCAAAGACATTTTACCAAAACAAAGAGTCACCATCATCATCATCAGCCTACTCTCGTCCACTGCTGGACATAGGCCTCTACTATTGCACGCCATTTGCGAACTAAGAACAAACTAAGAATAGGTACAATAAAATAAACATTTACTAAGTAATTCCCTTGCGACTGAAAAAACTACCAACAATACTTCAGGGTGCTAGGCGGTACCCTACTAAATAATGAACCGGTCACCCCGCAAATTATGTTTTACGTGGGCGGCTTTCACAAGGAAACAGTGAAATTGTTTTCAAATTTCTTTTGTCTCGCGGCTGCTCATTAATCTTTCATACTGGCAGATCAGCGAATGTTATTCACAAGTCGCACAATGCTCAGGCGTATCGCCTGAGGCAACTGGTGTTTTTTACCAATATTCCTTCTCTTATTCATGGAAACATTTCTGTTTTTTAGGGTTCCGTACCTCAAAAGGAAAAACGGAACCCTTATAGGATCACTTGTGCGTCTGTCTGTCCGACCATTCCCCCCCTCCCCCCTTTAGCTCCAAAAATACTGGGTCTAAAATTTTGAAAAAATAAGAGTCGGACTTAATTACTTAGATTTTGATCCGACCCCTACGGATTTTTAAAGACATTTTATTCACGTTCCACATAAAAAAATACATTGTTAAATTTTGGGTCATGTACGTGTATATTCGATATTATGTTACGAAACGTTCAAAAATACACTTATTTTTGATCCTTGTTCGTTGTAACGGAACGTATCTGTTTGTAATTAAGCTTGCAAGATTGCAATATTGTTGTCTATTTTTTAATTAAAATATTCAATGAAATGTATAAATTCAATCATAATTCAAATCTCTATGTTCAAACTTAACTATGGCAATTTTACATTCAAAGCTTTGACAGTTAATAGAGCTTTCAAAAAACTTACTTTGTCATTTCTCGATTCCCAACGACAATCCACTTTGCCACTTTTTGTATTTCTCGTATTTTTGTAAGTAAACCAGCGTTAAACTACAGTCCACTTATTATTTCACCGTCTCAATTACACGGATGCATATGGGCACATATGGGTACCGAAAAGGTCATAATTATCTTATCTTAACCAAATCATGCTCATGAATATTAACATCAACCAACTTACGCGGACCAACTTACGCGGTGGTACTTTATATAATCTGCATGCAACCAAACTTTAGTAATACCTAACTTATTCTCACCAGCGTGTGACTAAAGTGATAAACTACGAGTATGAGGCGGTAAAGACGTTCCAGAATAGAATACATACTCCGAATGTCACGTAGGTAAATGTTAAGTCAAGATAAACAACAAACGGCCCACAGTCGAGACAAAATGTTTTGTGAATAAAGCAGCAGCGGGCAAGACATTGCTTAGAATGTTAGAATGCTGCTACAATGGAATACTGGCTGCTTCTATTGTTTTTGAATTGTATTATATTAGAGAGAAAGACGTGCTCTGAAAATTGAAGCGTATCTGTTACGAATCTATAAACAGACGTGTGAAGGTACCTACCCACGGCTACGATTATTGCATAATATAAATAAAAATCGTAATTATAGACTTACAAAAAAAATACTCCTTTCTGTTTAGTTTATATTATGTTTGTAAGAAAGGCTCATAGAAACTCATGCACTGGTAGAAGCGCATATTTCACAAAAAAAAACACCAAAGAAAACAGCTTAAATTGCTCTTATGACAAATTCTAAAATCATTGAAGTGTCTTTTGTTAATAAAACATTAAAGCATAGTATCTAAGTGACTACACTGAAAACAATCAAAAAGAATAAAAGATAAGTAACTTTTATTCTCGTGAGGAAGGCAGGGAAAGCAAATAAAAATAAAAAGCTCTCTTACCTTAAGTGGCTGCATCGCTGTAGTGGGATCGCGTCGAATTACGGGAAGAATCTGGCTTTTGTTGGCGCCGGATGACTCCGAAATGGACTCGGGAATAATTCCTTCTTAACGTGGAGCGATCTTGTAATATGTACCTTCTTTATCATGTCGGGCAAGACTTTTTGTAAGGCTTAGTTATTTGGAATATGCCTCTACATTCCAAGAGCCACAAAAACAACGCTCCGAGCGAATCCCCTCGTTAGTTGCGTTGCTGGCAAGCTCCTCACGTTTTGGGCTAAAAATTCGTGGCCCAGCTATCGAAGTAGCAGTATTTTACGCCAAATTATGGGAACTAAGCGTACGGAACGGAGGCACACTGAATGGTCCAATATCAGGCGTGTAATCCCGATTTGTTTTTTTTACAAGCGTGGTATTGCGGTCTATTTTTGCGGTCTAGCGCAGTATGGTGCATGGTGGTTTACAGTCAGGAAAATTCTATTAGATAAGTTTTATAGTGTATTTTAATTGACACTTCACTTGCCAGGAATTAAAATCAAAAGTGTCATGCAATAGGTACCTAGTCAGAAGAGCCGAAAAATCCAACACTTTTTTATTACATAATAAACCCGCGTACCTGCCATCCTCCCTTAAAACCTTGACCTCGCCGACAATGACAAACATTTTTCACAACTCAATTACTTACAGGATACCATTGTCGGTATAAAGACATTTTCTTCAAGTTTTCGACCGTTTTTTGCTCATTTCGTCGTAAAAGTGCTTTGGCTCAAGATTCCGTGCACAAAGTTTTTTATCATTTAATTTGGACACGAGGGAACAAATTGATTCAAAGTTACGTTATTTATTTTGTTGATGATGATATCTGTTGACAACTTTAATGTTGTATCTTCTAGAAATACGCAAATAAGGTACGTATCATTTTTTTCCCCTGTCTGATGTTCCACGTTAACACGAAATTAGTTTGCGACTGATCCGAGAAGTTATTGTGCGACTGAGAAAGAGAACAAAGATGATTCATGACGTAACAGTAAGAATTATGCACAGTCAGCAAAGCAATAAAATAAAAATGTATCATCTTCCTCGCGTTATCCCGGCCTTTGCCACGGCTCATGGAACCCTGGGGTCCACTTGGCAACTAAGCCCGAGAATTGGCATAGCACATGGTATAATAATATACGCCGCCTGGTACTCTATTCCGAGATTCGCGTATGACCTAACTGACACGGGCCTACGTCATCATGCTGTTTACAGGTTCTCAAACTTTAAAATGTGGGAGAATTTTAACCAACGGTGAAAATTATTTTAACGGCATTAATTTTAAGTTATTCACGTAGAAACATAGTAAAAAAAAACAAATCTAATGTATTAAATTAAACTTTATTTATCTATACAAGACAAACGTTTGAAAAACTAATTCACAGTTACACAATAATTACCAAGCATACGACGTGAAAAGTTTGGAAAACACTGCGACTGCTGACACTGAGCGAGAAGGAAATAACAATTAACACGCGTTCGACAAGGATGACGGTCAGTGCATGAAGTTATCTAGATCCGAATTGTCAAATGTGACAGCGCTATCCTGTGTTGCCAGTAATGTAAACAGAATTACCCGAACGTCTGAAATTTCTTTTGTGAATCGGAAGATATTGCTAACGAATAATTAAAAATGACGTGTTATTGTAAAATTTAAGATAAAATACATATAAATGAAAATTATAAAATTATAAAGAAATATTTTAACTTATTAACCATAGGTATAATGTACCCATGTAACATGTTATGTTGAAATAAAGTGGCAATGTTATTGTGACGTAGGCCCGTGTCACTCTGGGAATAGAAGACCATGTTTTATTAGACCATGGCATAGCACTAGTTTTTATGAAAGCGAAAAAAAACAATATATAAAAATGTATGCCAAGCTAATACTATTACTGTACGTAGTTTTTTTATCTACTCTGTGATAAAGTTCTTGTAAAAGTGATCATAACACAATCCAACAACTTAAAGTGAAAGAGTGCTCAAATGTTTTGTCTCCACTAACCCCGGCCACTCAGTTTCCTGCAACAAGACGGATGGCTCCATCCATCACTGTCCGTGTCTATGTTTATCCCCCAGATTAAATGTCCCACAATATCGGAAGGCTACTTAAGTAGTAATAGTGAGTGCAAAACATTATTTAAATTATTGATCATTTTATAAGTAATATGTAGCCATTCCAACTAGTCAAATCAGCTTCTTTTTTTAGAACTGTTAAAACGATTTGCTGATATGAAATTTATATGAAAACGATTATAGTGACGTCACGGTCAACTCGCCTTCTTTTTAATTTTATATTTCAATCCGATTTATTAAATAGAAATATTGTTTAAAAAAAACTGTTTTCTATGTTTTTCTAATAATTATCTGGTGCTTTATTTCGTGCATGGTGTGAAATAATTTATTTTAAGTAGAGGAAACTTCCCTATTTAATCAGGAAACAAAAGCATACATGTCTATTTTTAAATACTACTATTAACAATTTTTCACATGTAACAATATTATAAATATGGCTCATACCGATAAGAAGGAGTAGCCAATATTACAGAATAATATCGTCGTTCATAAATCACAAATTACTGTGGAACCTAGCAAGCCGTTCATAATCGCTTGTCCTTATTATTTTCATGTACGTCTAACATAAATAATTGTGTTTGTTAGAAAAAGACACATTTTAACTTAATTTAATAAATATGGGTGTAAGGATTTAATTATATCTATGATGGGAATGAGTGGAATGACTGAAATATTTTGCAGTTATTCACTCCCTGTTCGACCCTATATCTCATT
Source organism: Cydia splendana (assembly GCF_910591565.1). Taxonomy (NCBI): domain Eukaryota; kingdom Metazoa; phylum Arthropoda; class Insecta; order Lepidoptera; family Tortricidae; genus Cydia; species Cydia splendana. The sequence continues at coordinate 6,222,804 of NC_085968.1, forward strand.
ATTATTCACAACGACTTAATCACGTAAAATTAAGTTAAATTTACCTCTGACGTTTCGAGGACTGGTTAAACTTGACATCAACATCATCTAAAGTGTCATTCTATGGAACTTGCTAACTATGTAAACAAAATCACTAGTAAATTGACATTCAGAGCCAATTTTAATATGCCGGTTTGTTTACATAGTTAGCAAGTTCCATAGAATGGCACTTTAGGCGCACGAGTTTTTTGAACTAATACCCGCACTTGGTCTTGTTTATTAACTTGCACGTTCCCTATATCAATTAAAATCACAATCAATCGTCAACAAGAACTGTATGCAAATGAACTAGAGAGCGAAAGCGGTTCGTGCCCGATAGGGGAAGTTTTAAATTAGTTCTAAACGACTTCATCGGTCCCGACCATGTCCTAACGCCACTTAAATAGATATAACCGCAGGTTTAGTGCTTATAGTGGACTCCGTTTAATGGCTCCTCTACACGATGGGCCAGCGCCGGCCACTCCAAAGGACGTATTTATGCGTTAGAGGGAGCAAGTGATATTGCTATCTCATTCTACCGCATGGCTGCGTCCCTTGGAGTGGCCGGCGCTGGCCCATCGTGTAGCTGTAGAGGAGCCATAACAAAACTGTATGAAAAATTACTATGTTCGACCAAAGGTGACGTTCGGATGTCAAATGTAGGTGCATTAAGGATGACTCACGTTAGACCAGGCCGTGTCCGAGCCGGAGCTTCCGGCGCTTCATTTTCTATGGAAAGCATCACGTGATCATTTGTCATGTCATAGAAAAGTAAGCGCCGGAAGCTCCGGCCAGGCACGGCCCGGTCTATCAGTCGGTCGGTTATTAGACCGGGCCGTGGCCGGACCGGAGCTTCCGGAGCTTAGTTCTGTTTTCCATGGAAAGCACCACATGATCACCGATCAGCCGTCATAGAAAATGACATGTCGGACGCCTCTAGCGCCGTCCAGCGTGGGTCGTCCTTTACTGTCGCGGCGTCGTTGTTGCCGCCGCTGTATCTGTCAATTTCCTTGACAAAATGAGTGACATTCGCCGCCGCATTACTGCTGCAATTATGACGTTCATTTCGTCACTCATTTTATCAAGAAAATTGACAGATACAGGGGCGGCCACAATGATACCGCAACATTAATGCAGCTGCTGTTGACATCCGAATGTCACCTTAAGGGTAACATTCCATTTTTGACCGCACTGCACTACCAGTACAAACGCGTCGGTGTTATTGTCAATTTCCATAGTAAAATGAATGGTAGTGCTGCTGTCGTTGGTAATGGACTGTCATCTTTAAATTACGAAGTTAGGCTGTTAAGCGCGTCATACATGTCGCCCATATACTCAAGGTGTATATACCTATATGTGTATAAGTCATAGTATCTGAGCATGTAACTGAATGTGAATAGGTACCAACCACTGGAATAGGAGCACCCCCAAAGCTAAGTGACAAACGAACCCTCGAACAAAGGTAACCTAACTTTATAAATATTAATTGCCAATATCTAGTCAGTAGGACTTGAAGAAGTTTATCCAGTTTAGGTTAGGTCAGGTTATCAATTCACGTGCTAACAGCTGTACAATTTATACCTTTGATCTGGCAAATTTCCGATCAAATACTAGAATATTCTCAATAATAGTCGTGTAAGCCGAGCTCCGGGCTGGTATTATTCTATTCATTGACTGCACAGCAGCGAAGGCGGTGGAAATTGGGTCGAGCACGCCAAAACGAGTTAGCGCTATGGACGTTTAATTTTACTGCAAGACCACGTACCGATGCGCACGGTTCTGACTCTAAATTCTCGTTTCATAATGTTATTTGTCCCAAACTTGGCGTTAAGCAAATACTTCAGCAGCAAAAGTTAGGGAAGAAGACATCCTCTGTCTCTGTGCATTTATGATCACTGACTGCCCATATAACCATTCCAGTCGCAGAATCACAAAGTGGTAACTAAATGTCAGATGTGTCGTAACAGAGTCCACACAATGTGTCTAGAATTGTTTCGAAACAAAGTGTCGTCGCCGTGTCTACACTTTTCCGTAACAAGGTGTCGACACATTTGTGTGCACTTTGCGTGCGGTTTGCGACTAAATCTGACAGCAAATTTGTGACAGCAAATGTCAATATAAAATACGTCTTGAAAACCAAGGTTTGTCAAACTACTATTAGTGTCTCGTGTGCTCGTAATTCTAGTAAGTCATCATGGGCAATGCAAATGATAATAATCGACCGAAACCATATAAACACCCAACACCCGTCAACCTTTTACAGAAAAGTTTTTAAAGAAATTCAATAAGCTACTTAGGTCAGGCAACGAATGCTCTAAAAGTTGTAGAGGGAAATGCTCGGAACACAATTTTTGACTCCGTAACTCGGTTTGACAAGTTAGGAGGTGAACATATCAAAAGTCCCCGGCCGTAGCCCTTGAGCGGGGGGGAGAGAGGGGGCTTTGAAGGTCCCATTTTCCCGTTTTTCGATTATATCTCGGAAACTATGCATCTCAGCGACATGGCCACTTATACAAAATGAAAGTTAATTTAATTTGTTACAAGTTTATTCAGTCAATTTTTTCGATATGTTGAATAGGTAGTTTTTGAGATATCCGCTCTGGAAAGTTTATTTAGGGCTCTCAATTTTATCTTGATATATCTATATCAGTGAAGGTGCTAGGCCGTGTTTGGTATCGTTTTCGTATAAATCTGGGGTGCTGAATCCATTTAAGATATCACATTGACACCATTCCACAAAATAAAAATAAATCTTTTTAGGGTTCCGTACCTCAAAAGGAAAAAACGGAACCCTTATATTACCCTCGTGCGTCTGTATGTATGTCCGTCTGAATACACAAAATAGTTCTTTACCTATAGACGACAGGAAAACCTACTAGAAATGTGCAGTCAAGCGCGAGTCGGACTTAATGTACGGAACCCTTAATACGCGAGTCCGACTCGCACTTGGCCGGTTTTTTGAAACTCTTCTTGACGCTTAACCGCTGAACCGATTTCGTTGAAATTTGGTATAGAAATAGTTTGCGTCCCGGAACAGGACATAGGATAGATCTTATAACCAAAATCATCTTTTGAAGGTGTGAAAAGTGGCGTGGAAATTTGTATGGGAAATCAATAACCGCTGAACCGATTTATATGAAATTTGGGATGGTCTACATCTTTGATTTAGTTAAAAATGATGAAAAAACATGACTTCAAACCTAAACTTAAACAGTATTAACTTCAAGAAGTCAATTCTGAATTCCCCCTACACCTCATTTCACACCTTTAAAGGATGATTTTTGAGATAACTTATTATATCCTGTCTCGGGACTCAAAATATATGTGTACCAAATTTAAATTAAAACTGTTCAGCAGTTTAAGCGTGAAGAGGAGTTTAAAAGAAAGTATTTTAATAAGTTTATATGTTTTTACTTCAGAATGGAGTCAATGTGATACCTTAACTAAATTTGGTACTGCGAATTTATACGAAAACGATACCAAACATGGCCTCGTAGCTTTACTGTTGTAGAAGTCAAAATAAAATTGAGAGCCCTAAATTCTTATTACTTGGCCAAACTTGTGTAGAAGGAAAAGGTAAAATAAAAGTCTTCGGCAGGAATATAAGACACAAATATATTTTTTTTTTGCGTTACTATTTCATTCATAAAATATAAACATACCTTGATTATACTATTCTAGTGAGATCCTCATAGATAAACAAAAACATTTACTTAAAAAATTACAAGGTCGAAATGTCACGGAACTTGTGAGAGTAATATGTGAAAAATAAAAACTTTTATGACAAAAAAAATCTGGACACAATTTAAGAATCACCCAATTGCGTCGAGGAATCATCTGTATTTTTGCTTGTTTCATTACCTCCTCGCTTCTTTTTTGTCCTTTGTATTCTGTAGCAATTTGTTAGATCTGAAAATAAAGATAACTTGCGTCGTCACGGATGTCGATTTATAGGTTTTAGGGAGTGCAGAATTCGAAAACGATGATCATTTTATAATCCAAGATGGCGGCTACGTATTTTGTCATAAAAGTGGAATCCAAAATGGTTATCATTTTCTAAATCTGCGCCCCCCAAAACCTATAAAACGACACCCATGACGACTTTTATGACATAGTGCATGGCCGCCATTTTGGATTTCAAAATGGTCATCATTTTCGAAATCTGCGCCCCCTAAAACCTATAAAACGACATCCATGACGACTTTTATGACATAGTGCATGGCCGCCATCTTGGAATCCAAAATGGTCATCATTTTCGAAATCTGCGCCCCCTAAAACCTATAAAACGACACCAATGACGACTTTTATGGCATAGTGCATGGCCGCCATTTTGGATTTCAAAATGGTCATCATTTTCTAAATCGGGGCCCCCTAAAACCTATAAAACGACATCCATGACGACTTTTATGACATAGTGCATGGCCGCCATCTTGGAATCCAAAATGGTCATCATTTTCGAAATCTGCGCCCCCTAAAACCTATAAAACGACACCCATGACGACTTTTATGCCATAGTGCATGGCCGCCATTTTGGATTCCAAAATGGTCATCATTTTCAAAATTGGGGCCCCCTAAAACGTATAAAACGACATCCATGACGACTTTTATGACACAGTGCATGGCCGCCATTTCGGATTCCAAAATAGTCATTATTTTCGAAATCGGCACTCATATATCGACACCCATCTCGACTTTTATGACAAAGTGTTTTGCTACCATCTGCATGCAAGACATTTCTATTATTTTTACGTACAAAAATGGCCCCCTGTCAACTTTCAATCGAGATTTAATCGATAATTTATTCGATTAATATTCAGATTAATTCAATTTCAATCTATGTTAGGTCGACTAAACTAATCGCGATTAAAATTTGAGAATTAACTTTTTTTATTCCATGAATTAATCGAATAAACAGTTAATCGATTAATGCCCATCTCTGACCACGGAATTTTTACACTTTGAGAATATCTGAAAACAAATCAACACAAGGAGCCATTTTGCAAATCCAGTAACATACCAGTAACTTTGTTATTACTTTTGACAGCGCGTGTCATGTGTCAACACAGAGTCGACACAAAGTCGAAACATTGCAACTACTTTGTGACTGCAATATTTCTCAGCCTTAAACCATATTTATACATCATAATTAACAAGTTTCGTAGTATGTAAAGCGTTACTTCTGTTATTTAAGTATAGTATACGCATCGAAGTACTAAAAATGCTTCAAATAATATAGTTATGAACACAGGCACTGAGAAGTAAACAATTTCATTTCCGGCTAAACTAAAACAATGTGGTGGCGCGTTGATTATATTACACTTAGTTTATCAAATCACTCGAGCAGTTTAATTCCCCATAATAATTTAAGTCCTATTGTAATATAAATGCAAACAATATATAATTACGTCTTGTAATCCGTTTTAGAGATGGCGTATTAATGTCACTTATTTTTATTTAAGTATTTTTCCATCTGACAGTTTCCATTTGACAGGAACAAAATGAACGAATGAACGAATGATTTTGGCATAAAGTAGTCGCAAACCCGAAACAATGTGTGCACACGGCGACCACACTTTATGTCACTTTGTGTCATGTGTCGACCCTTCCCCATTTCTGGTAACTGTGTCGACACGGCGACGACTCTGCGACTGGAATTGTGACCGAAACAGACGGTGTCGACACAAGATGTGTCAACACCGCGTCGTAACGGCGACTGGAAATGGTTGTATGGGTGGTACCTATGTGCTTAAGATTAACATTCGGTTAAAGACTATAAATAAAAGTATGCTAATAAATATTAACGCCTTTATCATACTGACCTAGGGGCCGCTAGTTAGTTATGGTTTTTATATTGTTTTGATACACGCTTGACGCGCATCTCACGCACGATTTAATTGCATTTCGCTTATACACCAATCAACGGCAAGATCAGAATCGACCTCATAGAAGGTTTTTTTTTAATTGTATTTAAGCCGGAGTTCAGTCATCATTATTGGTTTTAAATTAAGATCGTATTGTTTCACGCTCGCGCGCACACAAATTTGTTCGAACGCGATGGACTGAAAATCAGTTTGAAATTGATTTAGAACTGGATTAGGGTAGATAAGACAAGAAGATTAATCAAATTATTTAGCAAAAAAGTCACGTAATATTTTAAATTATTGTTTAAGTACCATGGATTTTCGTAGTTTAAGTTCTGTTTAAATAAATTACATAAAAATGTATTTGAAATGAAAGCATTTATTTCGGATACAAATACATCCATATTATGTTAGTACTAAGTAATAACTTATATTAGGTGTGTTAGTAGAAAGTATAATTATAATTACAATTGACATGCAAGGACATCCAGTGAGCGAGGATAGGGCTGTCCATCCTCTCAGCGATCACCTTTAGGAGAGTGTTGGCACTGCCCCGCACGCGCTCGCCCAGGGATGCTACCCGCTTGCGCAGCACGGCTTGGAAACCGTCGGTTCTCCACGCGGCGAACATTCCTGACGCGCTGCAGCGCCAGGGCAGCCCCAACAACCCCCTGAAGGCGTTATTGTATTGGACGCGCAGAGCACTGTAGGCTTTTTTGGTGTAGTGACTCCACAGGTTGCACGTGTATAAGGTTTGACAATACGTTTTGAACAGGGTTATTTTTACCTCTGTCGAACAACGCGCAAACCTGCGAGACAGCATATTACACCTTACCGACAGTGCTCTGCGCTCCCTTTCTATATCAACATCGTCTTTTAGAGTGTCAGTAACCCAGTGACCCAAGTATTTAAATTTAGTTACTGTTTGAAGAGGAGAACCACTGAGCATTATTGGCGGAATGGGATATGTTTTAGTGCCAGACTTAAACAGTAATACCTCACTCTTTTTCACATTATATTTTAGACCGTGGGCCACAGCATATCTTTCACATATATCCAGCAGAATCCTAAGGCCGTTGACTGAGGGGCTCAGCAGCACCATGTCGTCTGCGTAGCTTATGTTGTTAACAAAACAACCATCCACTGAACATCCGACACCTGCGCTGCTGAGCTCCTCAATCAAGCTGTTAATGTACATGTTGAATAAAGTGGGCGAAGTTAACCCTCCCTGTCTGACTCCGCACTGCATTTTATAGACATCAGAGTATCCCCCCGCCCATCGAACCATATTTGATTGGTTGTCATACCAATATTTGAAAATTTTTATGATTTCAGCTGGTAAACTCGAGCTCACGCTTAACTTGTTCCACAACACTTGGTATGACACCAGGTCAAATGCCTTCGACAAGTCCAAAAAGCATGCGTATACCGGCGTGCTCCTCTCAGTATAATACCGAACAGTGTGCTTGAGACATAGAACTGCTGACTCAGTGGATAGTCCCGGTCGGAAACCGAACTGGGCGTCATGCAGGTTAATATGCTTGTTCATATACGTGTTAAGCACACTGTCCAGTACTTTCGCCAAGATAGTAGCCAGAGAAATTGGCCTATAATTGGACTTGTCGGAGGCATCACCTGTCTTATTTTTTATGATAGGTACGACTATAGTCTTCATGAGGTCATACGGCAAGTAGTTGTGGCGTAAGCAGAATGTATAAAACATGGCCAGAACTCTAGGGAGATGCACGCCTGCATATTGCAGATGCTCGATACTGAGGCCGTCGTGCCCTGGCGACTTACCTCTCGTCATCTGTCGGATTACCTTAGACACTTCTGCTGGCGTAATTCTGATCAGGCTGTCACCAGGCCCGCGGTTCTCAGCATCGAGCACCTGTCCTCCCCCGGCAGCTGACATCGGTTCCACTTTGAAGTGATTCATAAAAAGGTTGGCAACGTCAGTGGGCTCACTAATACCCTCAACACTAGCCGGTGGGCTCACTCGAGGATTTACTTTATTAGTGGATTTCCAGAACTGAACGAAGTTTTTTGACTTATGGTGTGAGGCAATTATATCCATTCTAATTTGGTCTTTGTTGTTTTGACAGAACTTCAGTTTGGCTTTAAATTCTTTCCTGGAACTGCACATTTCCTCATATAAGCGGCCTGATTTAGGTTTACCGTGTGCACACCATTCCTGAAAACAAAGCCTCGCCTTCAAGTGAGCCCCCCGGACATGTTTGTTCCAGCCCGTCACATAACCACGTCCCCTGGTCCGCTCTCTACCACAACTACCAACCGAAGCCTCAATGAGTGCCCCCGTAATAGAATTATACAGTTTGTCAATGATTTTCCTATGACAATTGTTATTACATAACTTATCACAACATGCCTCCAATTCTCTAGGAAAATCAATGTGTTTCAACTTGTTATTACATATGTTTACATATTCTTTTATTTGTGATAGGTCCCTTTCCCCCCATATTACTCCCTTCAATATATTACTATCCTTGCTAGCCTCACTGTACTCATTTTCACTCATTTTTGGCACACTTTTATTTACATTACATATAATCTCTACGGGAAAGTGATCGGACCAGTACACATTATAATGTATTTTGGCGGATAGAACTGTTTGTCTAGCGGCTGCTGATACCACGCAGTGGTCTAGCCATCTTCTACACCCGTGACTATCGCTGACATATGTGTACGAGTCCGAAGGCAAAAGCTCTGAGTCTATTATGCACATTTGTTGCTCCACACAAAAGCTATTTAATTCATTATAGAAAGACGTACTCGGATGAGCGTTAAAATCGCCTAACAAATAAATCAAGTTCACCTGTTCAGTATCTATGATCGCATGCATTTCACTCAAGCAATCCGTGAATTCAATTAGGTTATCACTCTCGTCAGTAGGCATATATACCGAAAACACTATGATGGATCTATTACCCATAGCGATTTTTATAGCCACGAGTCGAACACTCTTGCACTGTATAATTGAAACGCACGGAAACCGGTTTTTACGCCATAGGAGCGCGACACCTCCGTGTGGACGACCACGCAGAACGCCCGCCGATAAATCCACCGCTGTGTTGCCGTAGTACGCAAAGTTGGGATTAATTGTACCCAGCATGGGTATGTCGTGCTGCAAGAGCCACGTTTCTTGAAGTGCGATGACATCAGCTGATTCACAGAGTGCCCGAACACAGTCCACTGATCGCGATATACCTTTACAGTTAAATGATAGAAATCTACAGTTATTCGTTAGCCGATCACTATCCATTTTGTTTATTCTGTTGTTGATCATCTAACCCAATTGCACTATTCCTAGGCATTTTTGAAAAGTTAACAAAACGCCTAAACAATATTCCTTCTGGCCAAAAGTCTTCACTAAGAAAGGTGTTTAACTTGCTTTTAGGCACAAGCACTTTGTAGGCATTGTAGCCTTTGTCAACTTTTAAGTTCAATTTATGCAGCGAAACATTAATTTGTGCCTTACTATACACATGCGCAGTTATGTCCTCCTCCTTAGTGGACTTGTCAACATTGTATAAGAACAACGGAATCTTGATGTCGGCCGCTTTAAATTTACCGGTAATTTCAGTAACCGCTGTTCCCATTTTCCCCGTAATCCTATTTCTCAATCTTTTGCGCTGCACTACTGTCCACTCCTCTGAAGGGTTTTCTGGCTTCCATTGACCCGGCATCTTAAGTTTTTCAGCTACAGACACATGAGAATCAAGTTGAGATACGCTAGCGCACATTCGTGATTTCGCTTGCACATCAGTCAAGTCTGCATGCGACATTGTTGTTTTTGTACGCGCATCCGATGTTTGTCTCGAGTCATGAATGCACATTCGCGGGTCTGCCCGCGCAGTATTTGAACCTAAGTGCAACATAGTTTCATTTGCGTGCGCATTCGCATCGTGTGACATAGGTGATTTTGTTAGCCCAACTGCATCGTCATTAGTCATTGAGGTTGCTGTATTGGACAGCTGATTTAACATACGCGGTATTGAAGTTCCAACGTCGCTGTTACTGACCGCTTGTCCGTTACTTTGACTCACGCTGTGGGTAGCTATGTCTCGATATAAATGTGTTGATGTTTCAAGCGGCTGTTCGCCGTACAATTTATCTGGGTCTGTTATCATACATACCTAATAACCTACTTATATCTGCTTTCGTCGTCTTTTGTATGGAAGTAGTTTGTCTTGGCCCCCACTGCATGGGAAGTTCTACGCAGTTTTTAGAGAATAAATAAACAAATAAATTCATCTTAGATTTAAGTTTGTAGTACCTACAGGTTTACTATGCTAATATGCATTACGGTGGCATTGTCCGATGGCCATAATTCAAAATGAATCTTTAATAAGTATTAAGATTTTTATTATTGAGGTATATTATTACATTAGTTTGTAAAGTAGGTACTTATATATGCCTTAGCCTTAGTTGCCTGAAACAAAAATAATATTTGATTTGATTATTTTGACAGTTAGAGGAGTAAGTTATATCATACAACCGTTATAATTATCGTTAATAATACTGGGTTTGATTATGGGCACAATAAACTCAATAATGTGTATGTCTACTATACATTACTAACTTAGTATTAGGTTCCGGGTGTCTTTAATCTTTCAAAAGAAATGTTCATTTATATACCCCTACAAATAATATGAAAAAACTAAATTAACTTTAAAATTAGACACGCCGAATAAGTATTTAAGTACAAGTATTTAAGTACCTATATTCTTTTGTATAAACGCGACTTACATAACTATAACATGGGTATTGAAATAATGATTTGGGTCAGCTAGCAAGAATTGCACACTCTATAGCTTAAATATATCCCTTTGTTATTATTAGAGATGCCACGAATATTCGGCAACTATTCGGTATTCGGCCTATTCGGCCACTTTGCCGAATATTCGGTATTCGGCCGAATGTTGCCTACTACCGAATATCTGTTGCACCTACATAAAAAGAAAAATTACACAATAAAATAACCAAAAACTAGATATATTTAATATTTAAAATGTATTCTTTTAAAGTAGTTAAATATGAAGGCTCGTTTTTGAGCTTTGTTGATTACAAAATATTTTATTTTTATGGGTCTGATTTGATTGACTCTAACTACATTCATTAATTCTGTTCAACATAAAAATATATCTTGACAAACGTTGTCCTTTGTTGGCGACCAGTTTTCATAATAATTGTGACTCAAAATGTTCGCACGTCATGCCGAATGTTCGGTCGCCGAATATTCGGTATTCAGCCGAAAGTGGGGCCGAATATTCGGTATTCGGGGCATCTCTAGTTATTATACTTAGTACAACCAAATCTCTTGGCTTGCGGTACTTTTTCTTTGCTATACAGTAAAGTGTAATGCCTACACTTAATTAAGCTAACGGCTTGCTCTCTTAGAACGGAGTCACAGATTACAAAACAGTAAAGCAGATACGCAATGTATCTCATGAACCGTGATAGCTAGGCTGTTGAAATTTTCACACAAGATGAATTTCTGTTGCCGCTATAACAACAAATACTAAAAACAGAATATAATAAATATTTAAGTGGGGCTCCCAAAAACGGCATTTTTTTTTCCCAAATCTTTTGCGTAATGGTACGGAACCCTTCTTGCGCGAGTCCGACTCGCACTTGCCCGGTTTTTTTAAATAATATACCTTATACCATAGAGTGTGGAGTAATATATGCCGTTCACGACCGTAAGCCCAGGCTTACTACGAACGCACTGCCTCTTAGCGCTGTTATCTTTTTTTAACGAACAACACAACCCTTACAGCTAATGAGAGAACAGGACTTAACTCAGTGACGATACGACGGGCACTTGAGTTAATTTTTAGGGTTCCGTACCCAAAAGGTAAAACGGGACCCTATTACTAAAACTTCGCTGTCCGTCCGTCCGTCCGTCCGTCCGTCCGTCCGTCCGTCTGTCCGTCCGTCCGTCCGTCTGTCCGTCCGTCCGTCCGTCCGTCTGTCACCAGGCTGTATCTCACGAACCGTGATAGCTAGACAGTTGAAATTTTCACAGATGATGTATTTCTGTTGCCGCTATAACAACAAATACTAAAAACAGAATAAAATAAAGATTTAAATGGGGCTCCCATACAACAAACGTGATTTTTGACCAAAGTTAAGCAACGTCGGGCGTGGTCAGTCAGTACTTGGATGGGTGACCGTTTTTTATTTTGCATTTTTTTCCGTTTTTTTTTTCATTATGGTACGGAACCCTTCGTGCGCGAGTCCGACTCGCACTTGCCCGGTTTTTATGAGATTCGAGGTTGACCTTTGAGGAGTTCACCGCTCATGTTTTTAGAACTGTTTATGACTGACTGACCCTACTAATGCCCGAAAAGCTGGCAGTTTTCTTCGCGCTATCCACATTGCGATGAAAGCAGCGAAAGGCTGCCAGCATCCTCCGCACTATATGCCCTGGGACAAATTGTTTACTTAGATTTATTTTAGTTTGTTTGTTCATTATAATTTAGTATAATTTTAGTTTTAATATTGCTAAGTTGATTTGTGTACCAGCTTATTGTACCTACTTAGTATTTATTACCATTATTTGTTTCTAGAAGAAATAATTACCTAACAAAAGAAATAAACAGGAATATAAAACTAAAACTAACTACAATTAGAATAACTAAAACTAAAAATTAAAAATGCCTATCAAAATTTGGTGCCTTCGGGAGGGTGCCCAACAAGCAAGCAGCGTTATTTTAGTAATTTAAATTTATATTAATAAAATACCTAACAAAGATTTACACAAAATAAATTTTATAACGATCGATTGAATATGTATTCTCTTCTTTATCCCTAAGTTGGGGTAAATATTTAAAATCATAGTTGCCTATGTCTAAAATTGTTTGCAACTCCCTGATTTGAAAACACCCTAAACTATAAAAAGCGGCCAAGTGCGAGTCGGACTCGCCCATGAAGGGTTCCTTAGCAGCAACTCCAGCAAGTAACATAATTAAATTGCGGTTTACGATTTAAGACGTATTAAAAAAACTACTTACTACATCTCGTTCAAACCAATTTTCTGTGGAAGTTTGCATGGTAATTAATGTACATCATATATTTTTTTTAGTTTTATCATTCTCTTATTTTAGAAGTTACAGGGGGGGGGGGGGGACACATTTTACCACTTTGGAAGTGTCTCTCGCGCAAACCATTCAGTTTAGAAAAAAAAGATATTAGAAACCTCGATATTATTTTTGGAGACCTATCCCCATACCCCGTATACCCCATACGTGTGGGGTATCTATCCCCATACGTATGGGTTTGATGAAAAAAAAAATATTTTTCCGTAAAACAACATACAACTAATTTAGTCCCACTCGGACTATGTAAACATTCCCGAACTCGAAACAGAACTAATACTTAGTACCTTCCGTTGGTTTGCTAACTATTTATTAGTTTGAGAAGTTACACAATGCTGTTATATATATTAGATTAGTTAGTCAACGTCTGTATGTTATGTATCGAGTTGTTCTGACCACTTTCGGCAGTTTCGCTGCACGTGTTAGGCAAAGTTCTATACAAAACGGCGATGATAACTTGTCTATTATTACTAACTAGCTGTGCCCGCGGCTCCGCCCGCGTGGAATTCGGTCTGTGTCAGTAAGCGGCTAATTTCTAATCCTAATTTCTCTCCCTCTCCCCTGGAGGCGGAACTTGAAGTAAAGTTGACAGATGGATATGCTAGAGGACTGTAGTCCAGATAAAATATTTTACAATTAGGTACCACTAAATAAAACAACACTCCAAAATCTATATGTTTTTTTCGCCCTTATTCAAATTTTACACGTGATTTAAACGACAGAGTAGTAAGTAGTTGTATATCGGACGATACAGTAAGGTATACGCGCGCGAGCGAAAGCGAAGCGGCCTGCCTGGCTAGAGCGCCACCCACTCACCGTGGTCTTCTTCAGACTCCTGAGGAAGACCACGTGCCCCTTGTAAGCCAATGCGTTGCGAGACTTTCGCGAATGATTCGATTTTTTTCGGGAAGGCATGGTAACGCGTATAAAATGCGAGTCCCAAATCGTTTGACTCCGCAAACGACCAGTGCCGGATTAAGATATTTTGATGCCCTAAGCATTTCTAGACCATGGTGCCCCCTCTCCCTAGGGTCATCGAGATTACATTGATTTTTTTTGGTAAGTTGAGTGACGTTCATTGCCGAATTACAGCTGAGAATGGAAATCAGTCACATAATTTTATCACGAAAATTGACAGTGCTGCAGCAGTACCATTGCAACAGAGTAATGCTGCTGTAGTCGCCATATCTTAGAAAGTGAATGAAAACGCGAGCGAAGTGAGCGCGAAAATTTTTCGATATAAAAACGCAATTTGATAGACAGTTGTACATTTTTACGTTTAGTATGGAAATCAGTCTCATAATTTTATCACGAAAATTTACTGTGCTGCAGCAGTAATGTTGCAACAGAGTAATGCTGCTGTAGTCGCCATATCTTAGAAAGTTTTTGAAAACGCGAGCGAAGCGAGCGCGAAAATTTTTCGATATAAAAACGCAATTTGATAGACCGTTGTACATTTTTACGTTTTGTATGGAAATCAGTCTCATAATTTTATCACGAAAATTATTGCCAGGATCGCACGTACCGAGTTGAGTGGCGAGACAGTAAAACGAAGTATGAAATTTGTACTCGGCCGAGTAACAATTTCATACTTCGTTTTACTGTCTCGCCACTCTACTCGGTACGTGTACCGAGCCCATCAGAGACTGCACTGCACTGATGGCCTAGCGGTAAGAGCGTGCGACTTTCAATCTGGAGGTCGCGGGTTCAAACCCCGGCTCGCACCAATGAGTTTTTAGGAATTTATGTACGAATTATCATTTGATATTTACCAGTTGCTTTTCGGTGAAGGAAAACATCGTGAGGAAACCGGACTAATCCCAATAAGGCCTAGTTTCCCCTCTGGGTTGGAAGGTCAGATGGCAGTCGCTTTCGTAAAAACTTGTGCCTATGTCAAATCATGGGATTAGTTGTCAAGCGGACCCCAGGCTCCCATGAGCCGTGGCAAAATGCCGGGATAACGCGAGGAAGAAGAAGAATTTTATCACGAAAATTGACAGTGCTGCAGCAGTAATGTTGCAACAGAGTAATGCTGCTGCAGTCGCCATATCTTAGAAAGTTATTAAAAAACGCGAGCGAAGCGAGCGCGAAACTTTTTCGATATAAAAACGCAATTTGATAGACAGTTGTACATTTTTTCTTTTAGTATGGAAATCAATCACATAATTTTATCACGAAAATTGAGAGCGCTGCAGCAGTAACGTTGCAACAGAGTAATGCTGCTGCAGTCGCCATATCTTAGAAAGTTATTGAAAACGCGAGCGAAGCAAACGCAAAAATGTTTCGATATAAAAACGCAATTTCATAGACAGTTGTACATTTCTACTTTTAGTATGGAAATCAGTCACATCATTTTATTACGAAAATTGGCAGTGCTGCAGCAGTAATGTTGCAACAGAGTAATGCTGCTGCAGTCGCCATATCTTAGAAAGTTATTGAAAACGCGAGCGAAGCGGGCGCGAAAATTTTTCGATATAAAAAACGCAATTTGATAGACAGTTGTACATTTTGCTTTTAGTCCCAACCAGGTGCGAATCCAGGATTTCATACAGAGAAGGGATGGGACAGTTTTCTATCAGCCTAGCTTCGCATAGGGCTCGATATTTAAGGGTCTCAGCGAGGTTGTTTTCATACAGAAAAGATGCAAGAAAGCAGAGCTTGGAATTGACCAAGTGAATATGAAGTGTGAGCAAGGCAGAACGTCCAGCTGCGAAAGAGGAAAGCTTGGATTTGGATCCACGCCCAAGTGTAATTAAGGCAGAAGATCAACTTTTCCATAAGGCAGAAGACCTCGCATAAGACCTTACGCCGAACTGCAAAAGAGTGGCTTGAAATAGAATCTATGCATGTAATCACGATTCTTCTACTGCTCGCT
This sequence comes from Cydia splendana, assembly GCF_910591565.1. Classification (NCBI taxonomy): domain Eukaryota; kingdom Metazoa; phylum Arthropoda; class Insecta; order Lepidoptera; family Tortricidae; genus Cydia; species Cydia splendana. The sequence goes on from NC_085968.1 coordinate 6,238,679, forward strand.
CTTTGGCTTCACTCGAAAGCGCTACTTGATAGGATGCTTTTAGTTTTCGGCTTTCACGGGGCCCCTTATAACACTTTGACAGTTAGGTCTCAGGATCGCGGCTAAGGAGCAACTCGGCTTGGCCGACAAATCTGGCGTGCAAGAGAGCAAAATTCGCTATAAAATCAGTAACCTATGTCGAAAAAATCGGCTGGCCGCAAGCCCGAAAGCAAGATTTTTTTCCATGACTTTAAGGGCCTCCGCGTAAGGTCAAATCGAAAGCCTACGTTGGAGATGTTCTTACGTACCCTCACTCTCTTACTTGATCCCTACGACCCTTCGTTATTAGATGGGTACATGTACACGTATAAAAGTTTCATGTAGGTACAGTCAACGGTAAAAAACTTACTCAAAAATATGTCCCATAGTTCTTAATTCACTGACATAAGAGTTATGGGACATATTTTTGAGATGATTTGTACACCCTTATTTTTACCGTTGACTGTACCTACTCCACGACGACTGCAATGCTGATGCAGCCTGCGCGTTTTTTTTTGCCTACGGTTTTGGTGCCCCGGTACTTTGCTTAAAAGGGTTAATCCGGCACTGCGAATGACAGAGGTCAGTGTTTTTTTCTCAAAGTACCCACCTTCGTGGCCATTATTAAGTGCTTAAATGAGGCGATACCTACGTATGAATATGGATTTGATATGGGTGCGATATAATTACGATTAGGTATAATTCATAATAGAGAAAATTTATAATCTATACATATAATAAAGCTGAAGACGGTCGAAAGTCTGTACATGGAAGATATTTAAAGAAAGTTCGCTGGGGCTACTTAGAATCGATAACAGAACACGTTCCAAAAGTTTTTAGAATTTTTGTCTGTTTGTCTGTTTATCTGTTTATCTGTTTGTCTGTTTATTTGAACGCGCATCACGTGAAAACGGCTGAACGGATTTTGATAAAAACTTTACTAATCTGTCGAGAAAATCCCCGGCCAGGTTATAGGCTATATAAATTCAACCCCTAAAAGGGGGGGTAGCCACAAAATACGATTGACTTAAGTTTGCCCCTGAATCTTATGGCGCTACTTAGGAAGGAGGGGCAAACTTTTTTCAAATATGTTCTACCACTATTGAGTACCCTGGTAAACTAACAGATGGAGCTGAATTTAATACGTTGTGACATGAATAAGCCACCGAGGAAAGATTTTGCCAAATTAACTCTAAGTTTAGAAGACACGGATATCAACAAAAATAATTGAATAATTATGTTGATTTAATAAATTAATAATATATCGAAAAATGTTCGCGCTCGCTTCGCTCGCGTTTTCAATAACTTTCTAAGATATGGCGACTGCAGCAGCATTACTCTGTTGCAACGTTGCTGCTGCAGCACTGTCAATTTTCGTGATAAAATGATGTGACTGACTTCCATACTAAAAGTAAAAATGCACAACTGTCTAACTGTCTATCAAATTGGGTTTTTATATCGAAAAATGTTCGCGCTCGCTTCGCTCGCGTTTTCAATAACTTTCTAAGATATGGCGACTGCAGCAGCATTACTCTGTTGCAACGTTGCTGCTGCAGCACTGTCAATTTTCGTGATAAAATGATGTGACTGACTTCCATACTAAAAGTAAAAATGCACAACTGTCTAACTGTCTATCAAATTGGGTTTTTATATCGAAAAATGTTCGCGCTCGCTTCGCTCGCGTTTTCTATTACTTTCTAAGATATGGCGACTGCAGCAGCATTACTCTGTTGCAACGTTACTGCTGTAGCACTGTCAATTTTCGTGATAAAATGATGTGACTGATTTCCATACTAAAAGTAAAAATGTACAACTGTCTATCAAATTGCGTTTTTATATCGAAAAATTTTCGCGCTCGCTTCGCTCGCGTTTTTAATCACTTTCTAAGATGTGGCGACTGCAGCAGCATTACTCTGTTGCAACGTTGCTGCTGCAGCACTGTCAATTTTTGTGATAAAATGATGTGACTGATTTCCATACTAAAAGTAAAAATGTACAAATCTGTCTATCAAATTGCGTTTTTATATCGAAACATTTTCGCGCTCGCTTCGCTCGCGTTTTCAATCACTTTCTAAGCTATGGCGACTGCAGCAGTATTACTCTGTTGCAACGTTATTTCTGCAGCACTGTCAATTTTCGTGATAAAATGATGTGACTGATTTCCATACTAAAAGTAAAAATGTACAACTGTCTATAAAATTGCGTTTTTATATCGAAAAATTTTCGCGCTCGCTTCGCTCGCGTTTTCAATTACATTCTAAGATGTGATAAAGGTGACATTCGGGTGACGACTGCAGCAGCATTAAGTACTCTGTTGCAACGTTACTGCTGCGGCACTGTCAATTGTCGTGATAAAATGATGTGACTGATTTCCATACTAAAAGTAAAAATGTACAAATCTGTCTATCAAATTGCGTTTTTATATCGAAACATTTTCGCGCTCGCTTCGCTCGCGTTTTCAATAACTTTCTAAGCTATGGCGACTGCAGCAGTATTACTCTGTTGCAACGTTATTGCTGCAGCACTGTAAATTTTCGTGATAAAATGATGTGACTGATTTCCATACTAAAAGTAAAAATGTACAACTGTCTATAAAATTGCGTTTTTATATCGAAAAATTTTCGCGCTCGCTTCGCTCGCGTTTTCAAATACATTCTAAGATGTGATAAAGGTGACATTCGGGTGGCGACTGCAGCAGCATTAAGTACTCTATTGCAACGTTACTGCTGCGGCACTGTCAATTGTCGTGATAAAATGATGTGACTGATTTCCATACTAAAAGTAAAAATGTACAAATCTGTCTATCAAATTGCGTTTTTATATCGAAACATTTTCGCGCTCGGTCCGCTCGCGTTTTCAATCACTTTCTAAGCTATGGCGACTGCAGCAGTATTACTCTGTTGCAACGTTATTTCTGCAGCACTGTCAATTTTCGTGATAAAATGATGTGACTGATTTCCATACTAAAAGTAAAAATGTACAACTGTCTATAAAATTGCGTTTTTATATCGAAAAATTTTCGCGCTCGCTTCGCTCGCGTTTTCAATTACATTCTAAGATGTGATAAAGGTGACATTCGGGTGGCGACTGCAGCAGCATTAAGTACTCTGTTGCAACGTTACTGCTGCGGCACTGTCAATTGTCGTGATAAAATGATGTGATTAATTTCCATTCTTAGCTGTAATGCGGCAATGAACGTCACTCAATTTACCAAAAAAATTCAATGTAATCTTGATGACCCTAGGGAGAGGGGGCACCATGGTCTAGAAATGCTTAGGGTATCAAAATATCTTAATCCGGCACTGGTCGTTTGCGGAGTCAAATGATTTGGGACTCGCATTTTATACACATTACCATGCATTCCCGAAAACAATCGAATCATTTCCGAAAGTCTCGCAACGCATTGAGGTTACAAGGGGCACGTGTCTTCCTCAAGAGTCTGAAGAAGACCACGGTGAGTGGCGGTCTAGCCACAGGCAGGCCGCTTCGCTTTCGCTCGCGCGCACGCGGGCAGAGCCGCGGGCACAGCTAGTTTTAAATAATTATGCAATTATACGCGTGTTGATATGTCTTGTGTGTTTATTTTACCACTACGTAACTATGTAAACTCATTTTTAATTTTCTTGATTACTTCATTTTTACTCATTTCCCCAAAAGAAGGCACTGTGCAATGAGGGGCAATTAATTTACTGTCGTTTAATTTTGTTGTATTATTAGTTTATTAAATCTACATAATTATTCAATTATTTTTGTTGATATCCGTACCCCCTCTGAAACTTAGAGTTAATTTGGCAAAATCTGTCCTCGGTGGCTTATTCATGTCACAAAGTATTAAATTCAGCGCCATCTGTTAGTTTACCAGGGTACTCAATAGTGGTAGCATATATTTGAAAAAAGTTTGCCCCTCCTTCCTAAGTAGCGCCATAAGATTCAGGGGCAAACTTAAGTCAATCGAGTGTTGTGGCTACCCCCCCTTTTAGGGGTTGAATTTTTATAGCCTATAACCTGGCCGGGAATTTTCTCGACAGATTATTAAAGTTTTCATCAAAATCCGTTCAGCCGTTTTCACGTGATGCGCGTTCAAATAAACAGACAAACAGATAAACAGATAAACAGACAAACAGACAAAAATTCTAAAAACTTTTGGAACGTGTTCTGTTATCGATTCTAAGTATCCCCAGCCAACTTTTTTTCAAATATCTTCCATGTACAGACTTTCGACCGTCTTCAGCTTTATTATATGTATAGAAGATAGATACACAAGAGTAGGTATGATCAATACGCGGAACGTAATATGATTATGAATGATTACGTACCTTCCTATAATATTATGATTTCCCTGAAGAACAAACTAAACTAAACGTTTACCACAATATACCTAAACGATTTATGAGTATAATCAGAGATGGGCCGAATGTTCGGTATTCGGCATATTCGGCAAGTTTTCCAATGTTTGTATTCATCTGAATGATTCGGTGAAAGCGCCGAATATTCGGCAAATATTTTTTATTATGTTTGTGTTCTTGCAACACTGTAAAAGCTCCTGCAGAACTTTTTATGTACTTTTGAGTAAAAGTTTTTTTTGCTCGGGGCAAGAGAAACAGTATGAGGATTCCCTACAAAGTGTTACTCTTTTGCCCCAGTGTTACTCTTACCCCATCTAACCTTATATAGGTATCTATGTATGGTAGTAGTTTTCGTTGCTGGGAATTGTAATACAAAGAAAATAGAGCTATTAAACATTTTACATATTCCTATTATCATACCTACATTTATCATTAAGCAGTAGACATTATGCATATCTCAATTCTTGATTAAATTATCATTGTGTCTAACTCGTTAACATATTCAGCAACTTCCGGTATCTCATTTAAAATTTAACTTCAAAATAGGAAAGTTAAATCTCTAGAACACGCTCAAATCCATGGAAACACGTCAAATCCAAAGCAACCCAATTACGCAACTCCTTGTACGTTTTGGAGTTTAAAACTTAAAAAAAAAGTCTTCACCGGAGACTCGAGCTTCAAAGTTTGAACCTTTGGCGGTTTTTGAACGTACCTACTCGTATTGCAGGTGCCATAAACTCTGGTCGCAGTGGAAAGATCATGACCAGAGGGAATCTTTGTTAGAATAGAAATAGCCGCGTAATGGCTATCGTATCATAGCATTAAAACTACTGTTGTTTGAATACTAAGAAAATCTTCTCTACTAAAAACTTTAGAGAGTTAATAGAATGAAGTATTTTAGACCTACAAAATTTAATACCATTCTAACACAAAATACCGTAAGATTGTGAAACCGTTAGTTTACAATCTAATGTTGGTTAGGTTAGTTTGTAATCTTTCTATCATCAGCTTTCTAGCAACATTGGAAACTGAAGGGTGCTTGTAATTTTATGGTGACATAATATATATACAAATTACAGATCTAAAAACTGCTTTTTAGCGGCCAGCAAGATTTCTTTCATACAAACAATGGGATTGAATTTTCCGTTTCCAAAATGAAAATTTCCTTTTGAATTTCCAAGAGTTTTTCCAACGGTTTTCAAAAAATCCGCAACTTGCACATCCGTACTTGCAGCTGATTGATGTAGGTTACTCGCATACCTTAGTCCTTAGTTTACTGATTTTGATTGAGCCACTGTGATGCAGTAGCCGAGTTGTAAATTTTATTCTACAGCTTCAAGTTGTTTATGCATGCCTCGTCGAATGCTGTGAACATTGAAACGAGGCGTGGAAAAGTCAATACAACACACTTACTTTGGCTTGTTATTGCAACAAACATGCGTCTACTTATGCATACGTAATGATAGGACACCCGCAATCCCGCAAACGTCATCATCAGTGTTTTTTTTATTATGTGTACGAGATTACCTTGTTTTTATTGAAAATATCAGTAGGTTTTTATTGAAGAGTCGTGGAATGTATGGGGACTCTTCTCTTTCCGCACAGACTCTAGTAGTTATTATTAACAATACACTCTTTTTAGGGTTCCGTACCTCAAAAGGAAAAAACGGAACCCTTATAGGATCACTCGTGCGTCTGTCTGTCTGTCTGTCCGTCTGTCACAGCCGATTTTCTCCGGAACTACTGGACCAATCAAGTTGAAATTTGGTACACATATGTAAATTTGTGACCCAAATACGGACATGTAACGTAAACAAATGAATTTTAAACATGGGGGCCACTTTTGGGGGGTAAATGAAAAAATGAAAAAAACATTTTTTCAAACTATATCATGTTACATATCAAATGAAAGAGCTTATTGCAAGGATCTCAAATATATTTTTTTTATAATTTTCGAATAAACAGTTTAGAAGTTATTCAAGGAAATAGGCAAAAAATGACCATTTCCCCCCCCTTATCTCCGAAACTACTAAGTCTTAAATTTTTAAAAAAATACATAAAATAGGTCTATACCTATAGATGACAGGAAAACCTATTAGAAATGTACAGTCAAGCGTGAGTCGGACTTAATTACAGTTTTTGAACCGACCCCTACGGATTTTTTAAAGAGATTTCACTCACGTTTCACATAAAAAATACATTGTTAACAGTGCCGGATTACTTAGAGTAGTAGTTTCCTTAGAGTAATTGGTGATAATTTTCTGATAAGATAATCATTTTAAATATTTAACGGTCTTACCTACTTACGAGTAATTGTAAGGTCAAATTAAAAATAATGTTTAAAAAAAAATGTTAAATTGAGAGCTAGCTCAAAGTTTTTTGTACTCGTCGACTTTAATGGTTGAATTAATAAAGACTTTGTAACCAATAAGCAAAACAAGCACGTGCTTACGGCACCACGTTCAGGGGGGGCACCAAAATGCCAGGTTGAAAAAGGTGAACAAATTTTAAAATTAGGGACAGACACATCGTTTTTACCACACGATTTTTTTAGCTGTCCAAAAGCTAATTTGCAAAAATAATGGCGCGTAATTCTTTGGGAAACAATCGGTCGCAGTAGAAGAGTCGTGATTACATGCATAGATTCGATTTCAACCCACTCTTTTGCGGTTCGGCGTTAGGTCTTATGCGAGGCCTTCTGCCTTACGGCAAAGTTGATCTTCTGCCTTAATTACACTTGGGCGTGGATCCAAATCCAAGCTTTCCTCTTTCGCAGCTGGGCCTACTGCCTTTCTCACACTTCGCCAATTCAATTCCAAGCTCTGCTTTCTTGCATATTTTATGCATGAAAACAACCTCGCTGAGACCCTTAAATATCGAGCCCTATGCGAAGCTAGGCTGATAGAAAACTGTCCCATCCCTTCTCTGTATGAAATCCTGGATTCGCGCCTGGTTGGTACTAAAACTAAAATTGCGTTTTTATATCGAAAAAATTTCGCGCTCGCTTCGCTCGCGTTTTCAATAACTTTATAAGGTATGATAAAGGTGACATTCGGGTGGCGACTGCAGCAACATTACTCTGTTGCAACGTTACTGCTGCAGTACTGTCAACTTCCGTGATAAAATGATGTGACATTTCCATACTAAAAGTAAAAATGTACAACTGTCTATCATATTGCGTTTTTATATCGAAAAATTTCCGCGCTCGCTTCGCTCGCGTTTCTATTACTTTCTGAGCTATGATAAAGGTGACATTCGGGTGGCGACTGCAACAGCATATTAGGTACTCTGTTGCAACATTACTGCTGCGGCACTGTCAATTTTCGTGATAAAATGATGTGACTGATTTCCATTCTCAGCTGTAATGCGGCAATGAACTTCTCTCAATTTACCAAAAAATCAATGTAATCTTGATGACCCTAGGGAGAGGGGGCACCTAGAAATGCTTAGGGCATCAAAATATCTTAATCCGGCACTGATTGTTAAAAATTGTGTAATATACGGAACCCTTGGAACGCGAGTCCGACTCGCACTTGGCCGGTTTTTTTTGGGCAGTCGTGTAATTACTAAACATCGTGTAGTTTTTCTTGTGTGCCACATGAGTGATGGTAAAACTATTGCTATAATCATAATTGCACGGGTTTTAAGGCACGAGGGTTAGGCCGGAGCCCCACTGCTGCGCACGCTATGTACACGACCCACGTTCCTATACAAAATTTCGTGGGCTTGCCCACGGTTTGTATTAAAACGTGGGCCGTGGATGTAGCGTGCGCAGCAGTGGGGCTCCGGCCTTAAACAAACTTAACTACGGAGTGAAAAATAAAAATTTCACCACACCAACGCCAATACCAACTGTTTAACATTACAAACTAAATCCTAATAAACGTTATTAAATATTTATCATTCAAAATCAACACTTAAAAGTCACAACGTGAGGAAACATCTCAAAATTTGCATCAAACAACTTTCTCATAAGTTTTTGAAAAATAAAGAAAGCCTTTACAAGCTGGTGTGGTGTAAATAATTTAGGCACGCTTGTCTAAGTCCATTCAACAATTTAGTGAAGTTATTTAATGGATGCGAAAGAAACATTATTTCCTATATTAAATTTTAATTACCATTGTAAAATAATATTGAACACTAAACAATTTCTCTTAATAATTTAGAAAATGTATTGCAAATTCCTGCCAATTAAAATCAACGAACTGCAAACTACAGTCTGTGCTGTATTTTGAACAGTTGATAATGCAGTTAGTTCATTGCGGCAATCTGTACTGTACTGTGTTTGGTGTAGTTAGTATTAAGTATTGCAATTACCTCAGTAAGAAACTTTATTAGAGATCATAGTTAGATACAAAGTAGATTCAGGTACTTTGTTTTCTTTAGCAGAAATGGCTACACGATGTTAACTTGTCTTTTTATAGAAAAACGCTATAACTATTAAATTAAAAAAATATAGGATATACCAAACAAATCCATTTTATGCCAACACCTTACATCATTTTGCACATTATATAGCTTACATCATTTTGGAAAATAGGCTGATACTCTTCAACTCTCTTCTGGATCGATTTTTATCAAACATAGCTAAGAATCGCCGCAAGCAAAACTCGCTTTCACGTAAAAAAAATGCATCTGTTTATAGGTGAATATAATTTTTAGTATAAGGTAGCCAGGGGCCAAATTCGACACGTACTTATCTGACATTTGAAATCCACTTCATATCCTCAGTTGATTGTATCGCATGTTCGTCGAATCGCATTCTATCGCAAACATGCGATCGAAAAAATAAGTAAGAAAAAATCAACTTTGTTTTATTACTACTATACGGTTTATTATAACTTTGAACTCGGGGTATGTCGGTTACGTCGGTTTGGTTTCGTTGTCACCTAACTGTGGATTGCTAATGTCAAATTTTGACAGGTGTGGATACTATCGCTAGACTTTTTTGTCCATGGGCTTGGGCACCATCTTGGAGTTTTTGACGTGCGAAAGGGTATTTTATAGCATAGAGTAAAGCTTTTTTTTTTAGTATATACGTTTACAGGAATTAATGACATCTTGTGAGCGATAGATGAACTAACGCGCTATTCACGGTGCGGCGGCGAGTAGTGGAACTATACGTGACAATTTCCATCAATCAAAAGGGGACTACACTGTTGATGGTCGATAAAGGCTATTATTAATTGAATTTTAACAGCACGAACGCCTTATTGACAAGCGTTCTTTTTGTTAAACCCACACCTATACGTCAAATAATGCTCGCTCCACACATTCACCTATGAACGCTCAAAAATGCTTATTCACGTTCATAAACCAAGTTGTACTTTAACCATATTTAGAAAAGTCCGTTTTTTATTACTGGGTGGAATTAGGGATGAAAATCCCGGAAAAAATCAAATGCTTATCGATCATTTCACAAAATTTAGTTTTTCCGGTTTTTTTCCAGTTTAGGATGACTCATGTTAGACCGGGCTGTGGCCGGGCCGGAGCTTCCGGAGCTTCGTTTTCTATGCAAAGCGTTATGTCATCACCATGCAGGGCTCGGGAATGGCACGGTGCGGGCCCGGCCCGGTCTTGCTATGTGCAAAGCCCTGACCCCCCGGAGTTTCTTCACAATTTTCACTATGATATTGATGCATCAAGGTGATTTGTTTACAGTACCTATGTTTACAGATGGCCTACCGCAAAACGCGTTAATCGAAATTTCGTTGTCTGCCTCTCTGTCGATCGAATGGCCAAGAGTGTATTAGGCCCTGGGTTGTGCTATTATTATTAACACTTTAACTGTCCCTCGCCTTCACTACTGACATGGACCGATACGTCCGTGCATTACAGGTAATGCACAAATACAAATAGTTTGACGGTGCATGTCATGTAATGCACGGACGGTAACGCCCTCTACGCAGGGTTTTGCGTAATATTGCCTATTTCCTGCCTCAAACTACAGTGCGACAGAAACCAGTAGAAAATAAATGAGGGCGCCACTTTCTACGTTACTATCCCTTTTTTGACGTAAAATGCTTAAACATGGCAACAATTTAGTATTGAATATTTATAGTTCCAGTTTATTTAATTTCTACTATTTTATGTCGCACTATACCCAAAGGCACTAACTACTGAAATAATACAATAGTACTCTTTGTATATATATTTTTTATAATAAACTGAACGGGCATTGGCTCTAGTCACACCTGATGGAAAGTGAAAACAGAGCCTAAGATGATGGAGCTTACCGGCTCAGTAAGTAATAGCCTATTCACTCTTGCTTTAAAGAGACCGAGGTCAAATTTCCCAGGAAACACAGATGACGGAAGCGCATTCCATTCCTTAATCGTCCTTACCAAAAAAGATGAGGCAAATCGTTTTGTGCGGACAAATGGAATATTAACAACGAACGGGTGCATTCGCTCCTCGCGCCTGGACGTCCGGAAAGGGAAAGCTGGGATCAGGTCGTGCAATTCTTTTGCGCACTCCCTAGAAACACCGATAGACATGTAACTCGTCGGCGATGATATGAACAAGACTTTGTAACTTTGATTTGACAGCCATCGCCAAAAAGTATATGAGCCCGGCGCTCTATCGAGTCCAGGGCTGCCAGCTGATACTTGGCGGAACCGTCCCATAGGTTGCAGCAGTATTCCATGCACGAAGGGACCTATGCTTGGTGCCGCCTCACCTTAAATATTAGGACATCAAGTTTCTTGGCAGCAGTCCTGGACTCAATAGTCGACCCGAAATTTAGGTTGGATTATTATTGTTCTAATACAAAGGCCGCAATGAGATCATAGAAATGATCATATATATGGAACCCTATTTGATAGCAATCCTACAATTATGATCATACACGCCAAATTTGTTAAAATTGTGTGTGGTACTATACAGCACGTCCACGGATGATTTTGTTATTTCTTTTGCGGTATATATTCATGAAAAGAAATGTACTTTTATGTACTTATGTTTTTAAAAAATGTACTCGCACGGTTTTGGCATAGCGACATACAGGTCGTGGTCGTGCTGAGTAGATACTGCCTGGCACGACCACACTATATTTATGGTTAATTTAATGTCAAATGAATACAAAACAAATGTACTCAAATTGTACTATGTACAAGCACATCAAAATGTGACAGTCATACTGCAAAAATCGCTGTCATGATTAAATAAGAGCACCGTGAACAAAGTTTTGTACGGTGCTCTAAAAAGGTGAACGTCTGATTTAGACGGCGCGCGAACTCGCATGCGACTTTCATTAAATTTTTTTGATCGGCTGGTTGAAATAACTAAAATCTCATGAGAGTTCGCGCGCGCATAATGTCTAAATGTGGGATCATCAATGTAAAGGGACCTTATTGTCGATGGCGTTTACGCCGCACTGCGACGAGCAGCGTTGTATTTGTATCGGAGCATCGTTTATAATGGCGGAAACGATGCCACCAGCCGATCAAAAAAAATATAATGAAAGTCGCATGCGAGTTCGCGCGCCGTCTAAATCAGCCCTTAGGTTCACCTTTTTTAATCATGACAGCGATTTTTGCAGTATGACTGTCACATTTTGATGTGCTTGTAGATAGTACAATTTGAGTACATTTGTTTTGTATTCATTTGACATTAAATTAACCATAAATATAGTGTGGTCGTGCCAGGCAGTATCTACCCAGCACGACCACGACCTGTATGTCGCTATGCCAAAACCGTGCGAGTACATTTTTTAAAAACATAAGTACATAAAAGTACATTTCTTTTCATGAATATGTACCGCAAAAGAAATAATAAAATCATCCGTGGACGTGCTGTATAGTACCACACAAAATTGTTGTTATTACACCATCATCTGTAAATATGTAGTTAGTTAATAAATTTGTGTGTATGCCTACTAACATTCGTTGAAAGATTAAAATTAAAATGACGAAATTGATCCTTTGTTGGTCTTAAATCAATTTAATTTAATTTTTAATCATAGGGTAATTAAATAACAACAATTTTAACAAATATGGCGTGTATGATCATGATTGTAAAATTGCTTTCAAATAGGATCCCATATTATATTAATATGATCATTTATATGATAGTTTAATTAATTGCCTTGTATTTTTTAGAAATCATAATTGCCCCAATGAGGGTGCCATTGGACGGTCGACGCAGTCTTAACTAATAACATCTTATTGACATACATTCTTACATATCAAACGAGAAAGAATAAACATTTTTTTTAATAGGTAGGTAGGTAGGTAGGTAGATAGGTATATCTTTCTTTGACGTGGCTGCTATAGTCTTCAGGATTTGATTTGCCGTGTGATCATCGCTTTCCGGTTGCAACTTGATGCCATCGAGGAATGTCCATAGTATATATATGAAAAAAAAATTATAATACCATTCATTGTATGACAATACCTTCTACTACTAGAGGGCATTCCGGGAGTGGGCAGTCAACGTTAAAAAATGTTCAAACGCTGGAAAGTGCAGGGGTCAAAATGTCCATACGGAACCGGCTGTCTATGCAACTAGACGTAACTAGAAGGAGCCCCGCTTCGCGGGGCTCCTATTTCTCGGCGGTTTGCCCTTCGGGCATCTGAAGCTACCTAACGAACCTAACCTACCTACTTTTTGCCACATAGACAGCCGGTTCCGTATGGACATTTTGACCCCTGCACTTTCCAGCATTTTAACATTTTTCACGTTGACTGCCCACTCCCGGAACGCTAGAGGGCACCTTTAACCTTCTTTTGGCAGTGATAATAATATATCCTTACAAAAATAGGTTAGGCGTCTAATTGTGTATCAACGATATTTTCAGTGGCTCATCTCTGTAGCTTACTGTTATATATATACTAGCTTTTGCCCGCGACTTCGTCAGCGTGGAATTATTAATTTAGGTAGGTAGCTATTATTTTATTCAATCAGTTAAAGGGTGATTTCTTGAATGAAAATAACCCTTTGTCGTTCCCCGGGAGTCAAACTATCTCTATTCTATGGTGTACTTTCGTTTGGGCCAAATACCTTTTGCCAAATTTCACTTCCCAACAAACTTATCGCAATAGTTTCATTTCCCAAAGGAACCTTTAGCAAAGTTACACTTCGCATATAATTTATTTGGTCAAATTATCACTTGGCATGATTTTACTTTGTCAAATGTTGTTAGGACAAAAAATTATTTAGCAAACGATTTTTATTGGCTAATATTATATTCCAAAAAAGCCGTTAAGTGGGTTAGGTTAGGTTTACAGAAACGAAATGCTACTAGAAAAGTGGGTTTGTTTAGGTTCGAACTGCGATCCTCACAGAACCGAACTGCTATCAGAGAAGTGGGTTAGGTTAGGCTAGAACTAAGACCCTTACAGAAACGAAATGCTACTAGAAAAGTGGGTGGTTTTACCTCCTTTTCTACATAGTGCACCATCTACAATAATCTTTCACCGGCCCCCATAGAAATCGGTATTTTTTTTCTTAAAAATTATAATGTTTATGGTTCAACTAATCACATCCGTAGGGGGAAGCGGGGCAGCTTGGTACACCTTTTTTTGAAATCGATTTTAGGCCTCAAAATGAACTCTAAACACTTTGATACATTACATGGGACACTTTGATACATCGTTTTGGGGTACTTTGGCACGTGAATCAAAGTGCCCCGTAAGTGTTTCAAACTGCCCCGCAGAGCACACTTTACAGATCAACTCAGTTAGCTGACCAGTAGTAAACTTTTTAAACATTACAAAACGTCTATTAAGTGCGGTGCTATTAGAACATACTACAGTTATGTCAAAAATGCATTTAATTCGGTCGACCGCGGTGCTCTATTAGCAGAAGTAAAAAAAGAGCTACCAGAACTTTACAAATACATTTGGCAATGCTACGGAGCACCTTCAAAATTACTTTTTGGAAATGATATTATCTTGTCAAGTATGGGCTGCCAACAGGGAGATCCGCTTGGGCCTGCCATTTTTAGTTTGGTCATTCACCCCATCATCTCTAGTCTAAATTCAAAATTCAATTGTTGGTACTTAGATGACGGCTCCCTTGGCGGAGACGCACTAACCGTACTACAAGATATACAATCTATCATAGATAAATTTTCGAAAATCGGGCTTGCATTAAATTTCACTAAATGCGAAATTTTTATTCCAGATCACGTTCCATTGAATACAAAAATAGATATACTAACAAATTTTAACGCAGTTTTACCTAATATTTCCGTTCATTCAAAAACATCCCTCACCCTTTTAGGCTCACCAATTTTTGACGAATCAATCGCACCCGTCATTAACTGTAAATTAAATTTATTCAATAATACATCAGACCTCCTATTTAAAATAAATCCCCATATGGCTCTTTTCATCATTCGTTTTTGCTTATTTACACCCAAATTTATGTATTTACTCCGCAGTTGCCCAATTTGGAAATTTCCGTCCATCCTGTCTTCCATAGACTCCTCCCTTCAGGCAAGCCTTTCCAAAACACTGAACATTCATCTCGACAATAGTTCATGGACCCAAGCGGTTCTACCCATAAGGCTGGGTGGACTGGGCGTTCGCACTTCGGCCAGTTTGGCTCTACCCGCGTTCCTGTCCTCAGTATACGGCTCGCTATCTCTCGTCGGTATTATTTTAAACCTTCCTCAGATACCTGACGATGAGATAGCGAATCTAAGTGAGGCCAGGGAGGCCTGGTGTGAGTCGTGTCCGGGTGAGGACATCCCAGTCGCCCGTCACATTCAGCGGGCTTGGGACTCCCCTCCCTTAAAAGCAGCTCATACCACACTTCTTCAGGATAGTCCGGACGACTTCGAACGTGCCCGAATTCTAGCCGTATCAGCCCCCGAGTCGGGCCATTGGCTACAAGCACTCCCTTCCCGTCACATAGGCACCGTTTTTGACCCAAGTAACTTGAGAATAGCTATATGCTTAAGGCTTGGGTCTAAAATATGTGTCCCTCACACTTGCGCCTGTGGCAAAAACGTCGATCAGCTGGGCCGACATGGCCTTTCATGCCCCAAAAGCGCCGGCCGCCTATTTCGCCACGGTACCATCAATGATTTGGTCCGTCGGTCGCTTGCCACCGCGTCTGTGCCTGCGATTCTCGAACCCGCGGGCATGGCGAGGGACGATGGCAGGCGCCCCGACGGGGCCACATTGGTGCCGTGGAACTAGGTAGGGCCCTGGTGTGGGACGCAACGTGCGTAGATACCTTCGCACAGTCCCATATCCAGGCGACCCGCACCCAGGCCGGCGGCGCGGCTGACCAGGCCCAGGTTCTCAAGCGCCGCAAATATTCGTCCTTACTTAAGGACTACGAGTTTGCGGCGCTCGCGGTAGAGACACTGGGCCCTTTTTTTTTTTTTTTAAGTTTATTTATTCACTTTAAATTTTAATACAATTTTTTACATGCATGCCACTATTGGAAACCTCTAGGGTTTATGTAATAGTTGGCGAGATCGCGCGGTCCAATCCGCGTTTGCTTAATACTATTATTAATTAATACTTAATACTATTATTATTTATTACATGCTTAGTTGTGTTTCGGTAAACTTAAATTAATCTATGAATATCAAAATCTCTGCTTCTATTTTATACATTAGTCTAGACTTAGGTAGTATTTTTTTAGGATTGGCATACATTTGCCGTGATTTTCAACAATGTTAATGAGATCATACTGTAAATTCTTAGGTAAGGTGTTTAATATATATGGGAGTAGAAATTCAATTACTCTTTTACCGTATACATTGTTACTTTTTGGTGTTGTATATGAGGGTAGATAGTCTAAGGTACGTAAATTACTGGGGCGATTTTTTTTATCTAATGATGGTATGATTTCACACTCCTCTGTTACTAAGGACAAACAAAACCTATCAAAGACGTTAATAACTTTGCAATGTTTAAATAGGCCCTTTTTATCATTTTTATACTTTTCTCTAATTTTATTCGGTACAATTGTTTTCAGAAGTGCCGTTTGTAGGTTATAGATTTGTTCCAAGTAGGTTTTGTATGTCCGCCCATAGCTTGTGATACCATAACATATAATTGAGTCGGCGAGTGATAGGTAAAGCATACGTAGTGTATTGTATGGGAGTTTGTATTTGAGCAATGTCAAGTTAGCCATGACGGATCTAAGTTTTGAACATATGCGATCTATGTGCGGTCCCCAGTTGAAGTTATTATCTATAATTAGGCCTAAATAGGTGTGGTGGTTGACAAGTTCGAGCGTTTCGCATTTACAGTTATTGTTAGGGTTATGTAAGCAATAATGTGTGTGTGCTATGATGTTAGGGGCCCGTATTTCTTTAGTGTATGGCGATCGTATGTGGATAATTTTAGTTTTTTTTGCGTTTATTGTGAGACCTACGTCATGAGCCCATTTGCATAGCAAGTCGAAGTTATGTTGCATGATTTTTTGAGCTTCGAGTAAATCATGATGGGCAGTAAGTAGGCACGTGTCGTCAGCAAATTGGTATACGGAACCCTCGCTAAATATGTTGCACATGTCGTTAACGTAAATCAAGTATTCGGTGGGACTGATTATGGAGCCCTGCGCCGTGCCCTCTTCCGTGCCCAGCGGGTCGCTGAGCGCGTCGGCGATCTTCACCCTTGTGTATCGGTTGCTATGGTAATTCTGGAACCAGTTCAGTAAGGGTCCTTGTATACCATTTTGCTGTAATTTGGAAAATAAAGTGTTGTAATTCAAAGTATCGAATGCCTTGCTGAAGTCAATAAGGGTGGTAATTACATGTTTACGCTCATTTAAGTAGCCATTAACCTCGTTTGTAAATTTGGTTAATAATTGAGAGGTACTCCGATTTTGTTGGAAACCATATTGTTTGTTATTGATTATATTATTACTATATAAAAATCTGTTTAATTCACTCCCGATGTATCTCTCAATTATTTTGTCTATACATGGTAGAATCGTTATAGGTCTATAATTATTGCAGTCCGTGTACGGACCTTTTTTGTGGATAGGGCGTATGATGCCGACCTTTAACCTGTCGGGGAAGGATGACGTTTTAATACAGGTGTTTATTAGATGAGTAATTAGGGGCGTGATTTCATTTATGATGTATTTTAAGTCTGAAACACGAATTTTGTCGATGCCAGGGCTTTTATTATTATTAAGTTTTTTTATTATATTACATACGGAATGGTTATTGGCTTGCTTTAATCTCATAGTTACCTTAGGAATATTACTATACGGTTTATGGTTCAATAGGGGTGAGTCACACAGACCACATATAGTCTTTACATTATTTCTGAATTCATTTGCAAAAATGTTGGTTAACAAATTAATATCATTTTTGAAATGTTTCGTAATTATTCTATCTATGCTTTTACTTATTCTACCGCTCAATCTGTTAATAATATCCCAAACTTTCCGTGAGTTTCTAAAATTAACACATATTTCATTTTTTATATAATTATTCCTAGTATTCTCTATACATTTATTAGTTTTATTCCTATATTTATTATATAATAGCCGTTTTTGCTTATCGTTCACATCTTTACGCCATATGTTATATAGTTCCTGCCTTTTATTACACATATTAATTATTTTACTATTTACCCATTTGCAGGTTGCTCGTTTGCTTAAATTACGTTTTGTTACATAACTACATTTATCGTATGTTTGCGTGAATTTGTCGGAAATAAAGTTCATAATATCGTTGGTGTTGTTGAATGCAAGGGCGACACTCCAATCGATTTTTTTAAGTTCACAATGCACTTTTTTATTGTCTAATTTGTTTACTAATTGTGGCAGGTCCTTTTTGTTGTCGATATCGGCTCCGCAGGTGATTACGCAACCGGTTATCAGGTGGTCGGCGAGCGCGTTGTTGATAACGGCGGTGTACACTTCGCTGCAGTTTATGCTGCGCACGAACACGTGATCGATGCATGATTTCGTTATAACCTTATAACCTTGGTCAGCCGACATGCAGGCCTTTGTGAGAGCCCTGTCGGGGCGGCTGATTGACGCCACAGGGGACCCCAGAGCTGGCGCGTATTTCTCGCAACGAATCGCCCTGGCGGTTCAGCGAGGAAACGCCGCCAGCGTAATGGGTACCATGCCACAGGCGGACCTGCTAGAGGGGGTATTCTTTTTATAATTAGGTTTTTATTTTATAGGTAAGTTTCTTTTATTTTAGTTTTAATTTTAATTTCTTTGTAGTTTTAGTTTGTTTTAATAAGTTATTTTATATTCAATATGTTACATTCGTAAGTTAAAGTTAATTATGTTTGACATGTTGGTATATAGTTATTTCGGCGTTTTTTTACACGAAGTAAAATAAAAAGTGCTGACAACCAGTTATTAAGCAGGTGCACTAAAACTACAAAAAAAAACTTTTAATGAAATCAGTGTCAGTTTTTCACAAAAAGCTACTTTGGTTGTTGGTTGTAACAAAAAAACTGGCAGGGGCACTTAGATACACTAGAGGGGCACTTTGACATGTTCAAAACTGCCCCAATCTTTATTGTACCAAAGTACCCCAATGGTCAAATAAATGAAAAATAATTTATTAAAAATATACTATTAAGTATTAAGTACTTTAAAATAATAAGCTTACTCTATTACTGAATAAACGTACTAAGCGCTCATTATGATGTTCATCCGGTAAAGTCTAAAATTTCGCACCACAACTCGATTAAAAAATCATAATTTATTTACTATGCGACCGCGGAAACACGTTTTCACGCACTAAGCGGCAACGGCTGGCAGGAGAGATGTGCCGAAGCTGGTACCTCACTCACACATACAAAGCCACGTTTTAGTGTTGCAGAAGGTGAACATAAGTTTTTAGTTAAGGAATTAGTGTGGGTGTTCAAAACTGCCCCTTGTGCCTATCTGCCCCGCTTCCCCTTGTAAGGATCATTATTTATTAATAGCTTATATTTTGATCATTCTTACTTTTATTTATGATTAGCTTATAAAAGAGTATCAATTGACTCATACTTGTCACTGGTTCCCGCCATTTTGAATTGTTATAAAAAGGCCGGTATAGCAGTGACAAGTGGCCAGTTCGAGTACGGACAAGTTAGAGTGAAGACGTCTTGAATAATTGATTGTAAATTGGTTGTTATAATGTTTGTAACAAATGAATAAAGTTAAAATATTGGTACAAGTAATAGTTTTCATCATCAACCCGGTAATAACCCAACAACTCAGAAGTTGGATCCAACAAAAATCGATAGGATTTTTGCCACGCCGCACGAACGTAAGGTTTCTTTTCTTTTTCGTTTGTATCAGTGAGTAAACTATGTTTATCGGAAAGTGTATTAAATTATGGTAAGTCAGTTTTTTATATTTTTATTAACTCCATTTTATTTTGAATAAAATTGGCTTGATAACCTACCGTCATGTCTGTATTAAATATACTGTATAAGATAATGATGATGATTTGCCCAATTTTGGTATATGTATGTGTAGAAAGAACGTACGAACGGATGACAGGTAGTCTCGTTTATAATAAAAATACGAAATTTAAAATTTACAGTTGTCATTTAAGCGTTTTTGAATATTACATATGAGTTAGTGAAAATTAGATCAAATGTCATTATAATGCTTCTATCTTATCAAACTCGATTGTATGATGGTGTACCACATCGATTATATCAAGCTCAGGCTAAGGACTCATTATTTAGTTTTGTTGCGTAGCAAGATAGCATAGTACAACTGTAGTAGCAGACTACAGTAGGATATTGTTTTATGTACATTAAGATTTACGATCTGCTGCACCTTTTGAGATCAATTTGCGTTACTAAAATTGTATGAATACACTGGCTTTGTAACCGTGAAACCGATGAGTAAACTAAAAATAAAATCTTGCCAATTGAATACCTCTGAAGTAAACCCCTGATGCGTTTGTATTAGCAATGCCTCTAGTACGAAGTTTTTAAACGCGATTTGCGTCAGTGTATAACTTAGTACTGTTACGAATGCATTTAAGAGATTTTTTATTAAAATGTTGGGCATTATAATGTATGAGCTTTCGGAAATCCACTTTAAAATTATTCTGATCACTATGTAAGCTTATTCATAATATTGCGAATCAATGCGCACAAGAAAAGAAAATGACGTGTCGATCTAAGTTCAAATTGGAAACCATAATGCAGGGTTACGTTATGTAACTTGTGTACTTAATGCTATTAGCTATTAATATGTTTTTTTAACCTAGTGGTTTTATACTGATACCGGATTTCATTCAGCGACGCTGTCCAACGCAGCATTACTTAAAAAGCCTAGCCTCGATGAAGCTAAATGACTAGAACACGTGTTTATAATTATCTCCCTTCTTGTATGGAAATACAACACCTCTATGACATGTTGGATGTTAAACGTAATAATAGTATAACTCAGAGTTGGGCACTTGTGATTGCAATCTGTGTGTTAAACTAAAATAAAGCTTAGTCACATGATTTAATAAGGAATAAAGTAGCGGTCGTAAAACGAACCTTATTTTAATTGTATCAACTAAAACTTTAGTTTGAGTAACCATGATAACCATCTGCTCGAATAATTAAAATACTTTCAAACCATGATCGATGATAAAATCATAAGTGTGTCATATCGAATTCAAGCTAATTGGTAAACTCATTTTTTCAAATTGTACAAAATAAGTTGCCGTCATTAAAACTAACGTTACCATTCTCATTTTTTTTAAATTTAACTAACTAATTTTGCCCAACTCTGGTATGGACATACATCTATATTAAATCTCCAGGTTATGGAGCGTATGTCGTTTGTTGAATACACGAGTAGTAACTCGTTAACGAATGTACTTATGTAATATAGCATAAATAATATGCTTCTATTGTTTTTCTATTGCCCACTCCTCAAGATACGTAACTCGTAACTTTGTGCGTAGAGCATTAAAGTATTTTTTGTGTCAATTTACACATACTAGATATCGTGAACTTGAATCTCAATGGATTCAATTTAATAACAGGTCACATTTTGTTTAGACTGTATAACTTTATGTCATCATGTCTAAGTTTTATGACTAACTAATGTAATCAGCTTTATCATAACAACCTTGTAAGGGCCAGTAATTTTGGCACGAGTACATAATCATTGTATATAAATCTATGTGTGTTACCATGATGACCATGGAGAAATACGAGGTCGATGGGAAATCGATATGCTTAACTATTTGATATAATATTTGATTGCGAGATACGCATACGTTAAACATTTAGAAACTCCCCCCCTTATTTATACCCCTTTATTTATAGGATGTGAATCATAATTTCAGTGTTTTATCTGACAGTAACGTTTGCTATTTCTGTTTGTTTCTGTAATAGTAGTAAATCATACTTACCTAAATGAAAAACAAAGGACCTTAATTGGAATAATAGTGTATTCTGTGGATATCTTTGAAAGTTGCGTGTAGTCATATGTAGAGTCATATGTAGAGTCATATGTAGAGTCATATGTAGAGTCATATGTAGAGTCATATGTAGAGTCATATGTAGAGTCATATGTAGAGTCATATGTAGAGTCATATGTAGAGTCATATGTAGAGTCATATGTAGAGTCATATGTAGAGTCATATGTAGAGTCATATGTAGAGTCATATGTAGAGTCATATGTAGAGTCATATGTAGAGTCATATGTAGAGTCATATGTAGAGTCATATGTAGAGTCATATGTAGAGTCATATGTAGAGTCATATGTAGAGTCATATGTAGAGTCATATGTAGAGTCATATGTAGAGTCATATGTAGAGTCATATGTAGAGTCATATGTAGAGTCATATGTAGAGTCATATGTAGAGTCATATGTAGAGTCATATGTAGAGTCATATGTAGAGTCATATGTAGAGTCATATGTAGAGTCATATGTAGAGTCATATGTAGAGTCATATGTAGAGTCATATGTAGAGTCATATGTAGAGTCATATGTAGAGTCATATGTAGAGTCATATGTAGAGTCATATGTAGAGTCATATGTAGAGTCATATGTAGAGTCATATGTAGAGTCATATGTAGAGTCATATGTAGAGTCATATGTAGAGTCATATGTAGAGTCATATGTAGAGTCATATGTAGAGTCATATGTAGAGTCATATGTAGAGTCATATGTAGAGTCATATGTAGTCAGAGCTATACATAGCTATACGTTGAGTGGTTTTCATGTAAAGAGTCGATGACGTATGTCCAGACGCTAGTATCAGTAGATAGGAAGCGCCATCTTAATCTTGTGGAATCGATGTGTTTGTGTAGGTGTACACAATATACAACGCACGTGGATGGACGTGTGAGACTTTAATGCACGTGGATGAACGTGCCAGACTTTAACGCACGTGGATGAACGTGTGAGACTTTGACGCGCGTGGATGAATGCGCTAGACTTTTATTCCAACTTTCATGAATATATTTACAACAATTTAAAATAATTAGTCAACCATATATCAGTATAATTTAATCATAAAAACATAATAAACAGTAATAATAAAAAGCAAAGAAAAATTTATAAAATTTCTACACGTCTATTACTAACATGTTGAGTAATGAGTTCTCATCTGAGCGCAGTTTAGATTAAAACGGTATGAAATATCATATTATGTGTGTTATACACGAGTTGCTAAAATCCTAACATTTTAATAATACTTTTATATTCACAAATAAAAAAAAAAGAGACGAAGGAATTAGATACCGACACTTGAATAATAAAGGAAACAACGATTATCGCTCGTTCGTAAATATAAAATTACATGTAATGGAAATCGATACACGCGTAGATTAATGATACCTGTTTTCTTAATGTTCAACTTGAACTTGGCTGGGCGCGTGAGCCATAGAGATTAGACATTCATAATGTAAAATATATATAAAACCAATGGTTATTACTGAGGAATATACGGTAAATTCTCTGCAAAAGAAATAAAATGTTGTTATGTTTAATTCATAAGTAAAGCTTTTAAATTTACACGGGAAGTCATTTCTTCCATTATTTCAATCACCATAGTACAACATCATTATGAAGTTTTATATATCAAATAATAATTGATAAGGTGCTTCGCTTTTAATATACTGTCAAACTGTTCAATATTACTTGACAATTAAACATGATTATTATGCATATGTGAATTTACATATTTTTATATTCTAATACCGTGTTCGATAATCGATAATTCATAAGAAAGTCCCATTTATTTGAATGTCAATTTCAATACAAGTTATAAAGTTACAAAAATTAAATATATCGTTTTTATTTAATGAGGCTTCAGAATACGGTCCTTAATTTGTCTTACTTTAATTATTTACGAATATCTCGATCTAGTAAAATAGTATTATAAATAATATGCAAGATAAACTGTATTCTATATACCCACACTTTATTGTGTCCAGGGTTTTATACGTGAATTATAACAGTAATAATATTTTCCTTGTGACTAACGAATTAATTTATTAATAAGTCTTATTTTCGTATAGCCAGAATAATTTTAATAATAAACATACTCCAAGCATACATACATAATTACATGCATTAATTGTCGAATCTGATTTAATTAGTATTATCATTAATAAGTCTTTAGATATGTCCGAATAAGGAATTAGGATAACAAATGCACCGTAATACCTATTAGACTTTAGTTTCCTTAAAAAAAAAACACGACTATAGCTGGAAATTAAATATTTGGTATTCAAACTCAACTACAATAATAAACTTGTTGGTTCAGATAAAACCTGTTGAAAAAAACATAGTATTTCTTAGTCACTTTGTAACATGAATATTCTTCGATCTAGATTCGCTAAGAGTATTGTTATAATGACCAAATACTTTTAAAAATAAATCGCAATGTAGATGTTCATCATTCATGTGGAATAATTAATTAACTAGTTTATGTCTGATGTTTAAATCCATTTTATGTGATGAGGAATTTGTTCTTGTAATGAAGTTATGAACTTCTGTAATAAAATTATTCATTCGTTCATTCAAATTTACAAAACCTAACGGTTACTTAGTTTATGTTCTTATACCTACTTGATGGATCTTTAATGGCTAAGGTGTGTAAGCAGTTCAAATGAGGATTAGTCGGTCGCATTCATATTAAAATATAAAACTTTGACTGTTGATAATAGCAGGTTAAAGGACAATAGAACTACCTCTACAATAAGATTAATTTCTTATCAATTAAACTCTTCAAACGAATTCAGTCATAATATCTTAATAAAAAAAATCGTTGGCAACAGGTAACGTTCGAAGTAATATCAAAAGTTTGTGTTAATTTAAATCAACATATTATATCATCAGATAACCAGTAGCCCAAAAAAAAAATCATAATCTGTCACTTATATTATTATTATCAAGATGTTTTTATATCTTGGCATAATTATGATTGCATTCATGTCAACTACGGGCTGGGCCCGAAGATATAAAATCAGAACCATGCATTCTTTATAGAGATGTGACACTTATGTCCTCCTTATTGCGCAATACATGATATAGTGAATTGTGGACTATTTTATTTACAAATATTATAATAATTAATACAAATTAGGTACAATTTGGTAGCCATGTCGTTAATGTACTAAAATAATTGAAACGTGAAACAATAAATTCATAACATGCTAAAATCGATATAACGATTAAATAAATCAATGAAACAAAAAACGAGTATTCAATAATAATTTAAAAAAAGGAAGTTTTAATTTCATATATCTAAAGAAAGTCTTGAAAGTTTCAGAACGACCCAGGAGCGTCCAGGTGAAAGGGCCAGGGTTTGGTATTCCATTACCACCCAGGAGTGCCCAGGTGAGAGGGTCGGGGTGTGGAATCACTTCCGACCCAGGAGTGCCTAGGTGAGATGGCCAGGGTAATGATATTCCTGTTCCTTAGCAGAACTAAGGTGCTTCTACGCAGAAGTACGTAACGATCGTTGACTACACCGCAGAGTCTTCGAATGCTGGCATCATGGCACGCGAAGCTGCGGCTAGTAGCGGCACGAGATCCGGTGCCCCGTGTTGCGCAGCATCAGCGTGGTTGGCGGCAGCTTCATCCAGGATAGCTTTAGGTTTGTCGACGGCACTATCGCAGTGGGCAGAACTTGCGTGGTCGGTGGCACCATTGCAGTTAATGAGAACGTGGCGTCGGTTAGGCAGACGGCGCAACCCGCGGTGACGCAACTATCTTCTGTTGGGGAAGTGATCCATGTATAGCGGTTTGAATATTTACGTGCGAAAGTGAATGGTGTTGTGTACGTATATTATATTATATTTCTTGATCATAATTATTGAAATTTAACAAGTGTTAAAGAAAATTTAATAATGCTAGATTGCGTAATCTTACAGATAATGAAACATAGTGTACCGTCTATTACGCTTATCGTATGAATTTTCTATTGTTTAATATACTACTGCAAGCCGAACTAATTAAATTTATTCGTTTCTATGTTGACATATAGTTTCTTTAACCTTGATAACAGACTTGTAAAAATTCTTCGAAAACCATAATTTGAACGATTAATAATATTATGTTTTGGTATCGGCCACCTATTTCCTAATTATCATTAATTATCATTTTATTAATGCCTAATAATTAACAATATTACACATTATAATCTTATTAATAGTATATGTATATCGTGAAATCATGAGTGCACATGAGTATTACGTGTTTGTAATTTTATTTTCTGTTGTTACTTATTATTATTTAATATGCATATTATGTGCATAAATATCATTCACATAGTAATATTGGATCAGTGAATCTTGGTTTGTTTTAATGTATACATTTTGATTCATTATTTTCATAAATTGGTCTTTATTTTTATCATTTTAACTATTTTATATTAAGGTTTGGCGAAGGGTCTCGCCTCGAACAGGATGGCCGAGCTGTAAGGATCATTATTTATTAATAGCTTATATTTTGATCATTCTTACTTTTATTTATGATTAGCTTATAAAAGAGTATCAATTGACTCATACTTGTCACTGGTTCCCGCCATTTTGAATTGTTATAAAAAGGCCGGTATAGCAGTGACAAGTGGCCAGTTCGAGTACGGACAAGTTAGAGTGAAGACGTCTTGAATAATTGATTGTAAATTGGTTGTTATAATGTTTGTAACAAATGAATAAAGTTAAAATATTGGTACAAGTAATAGTTTTCATCATCAACCCGGTAATAACCCAACACCCTCTATGCGTAAAACATAACCAAAGGTCGGGATTAAGTATTTCAAATAAAACAAAAATAAAAATATCTATTGGTAAGTATGTAAATTGTATCCCATGCAATGTTATGCTTATTTGACTAAATAATACTTGGTAAAATGAAACTTGTCCAAGTAATTATTTGCTAAACAATAACTTGCCAAAAAAGACTATTGCTAACTGAAAAATTGCGATAAGTTGTTTTGCCAAACATTTTTTTGGGAAATGATAATTTGGGAAACATAGTTTGGGATGTGATACTTTGGGAAACGTTTTTGGCCCATTCGTTAGTAAACCCTATTCTATACCCAACTAAATCGTGCACCAGCGCCGGTACTACACCGCGCGGGCGGGACAGTTCCTATTGACAAAGTTTGTTGTGCAGTTGGTGTTAAGTCCCCATACAAAACACCACCCCTTTAAGGGATGATTTCTGGAATAAAAACTATCCTATGTCCTTCCTCGGGACTCAAACAATCTCTATACCAAGTTTCAAATAAATCGGTTCAGCGGCTTAAGCGTGAAGAGGTAACAGACAGACAGACAGCCACACTTTCGCCTTTATAATATTAGTATGGATGGACATGCACTAGTTCAAGGACGTGTAAGGGCCATTTTATTTAAAGTTGTCCCATACACTTTCTTTTTCATATTTGGGATTTTTTATGTTATTTCTACTCAGAATCATGAGCTTTTTTGATCCTAATAGGAGAAAAAAAGTGTCCCGAAATTTCCATAAAATTTTCGATCTTTACATTCCGTGACTGCCATACAAAGTCTATGAAAAATGGTACCGGAATGGAAATAAAAACCTTGGCACACTTTTTTTCTTCTATTAGGATAGAAAGAGCTCGTGATTCTGAGTAGAAATAACATAAAATTTCCCAAATTAAAAAAAAAGTGTAGGGGACAACTTTAAATAAAATGACCTGTAAGCGATAAGATAGAGATTCCGTGTCGGTAATAAAAGAGATAGATAGGTATATTAATAGTTGATCGCTGGCTGTTCACATTGCACGAGGACTCTCTTTAAAGTACTATGCCTTATGGGAAACAGTCGAAGAGATAGCTCAGAGCCGGAAACCGCTACCAACTTTTAGTATGTTGTTGCGCATGGTATTGGGTCTCCAAAACTGCCGGGAGACAGCGGCGCCGGCCATCTACTTCAGGCCTTCAGCGGAATGATATCATCAAAATGACTCCCGTCTCGTTGCGAATATTGCATATTGCACCCAAACTATACATGGCACATACACGTGTGGGGTATTAAATGAAAGCTAATGAAATATTCTATACTTCATTTATACAGTGTGTACCAAAATATACAACAGTTTACAAAATAAACAAAATGAGGTAAAAAATATTCGATTATTTGGATTTTATAACCAAACCAAAAGTCGGACGTTAAAGAAATGTACTACAACATTAAAGATGACATCTCAAGGCATACACTGATATCAAAAAAATTCAAATTTGACCAAATATGTGGAAATTATGAAATGAAATGTATTATAAGTCACCTAAACATTGTTTGCAGAAAAAAAATATGGTTTAAGAGCTATAAACACAGGAATACCATTTTTATGAAAAAAGTAGGTGTATATCGATTTTATAGCTAAACCACAGAATAAATGTGTCGCTTAACTTCAAACTCGGGTAAATCCATTCGACCCTCTCAGCAAATATCTACCCTATTACCTTTTCTTAATACCAAAATCGCATAATCTGACAGATGGATTTACCCGAGTTTGAAGTTAAGCGACTCAAATAATAGTACTATCGTACAGAAAGGAAACTTCCTACAAAACCGAAGTTTGACAGCGGTTCAGGGTCGAATCATGCTATCCCTTTCTAATATATGGCACTATCTCTTTCTGCTATTTAGGGTTGTCAAAATTCAAGTGATTATCTTATCTGTGGTCGTGCATGCAAAAGGAAGTCAAGTGGTGCCAACCCTAATAATTGCTCGGAGCAATGCTGAGCCGAGCGGAGCCGAGTTTGGCCGAAGTCAGGAGTTTCGCACCCCTGGCTAAACTAAAAACGTTAATAAAATGTTGCGTATAATATTCAAGAAACCAGTTATTCAACTATACATTACAATTTAAATTTTAAATTTCCGATAAAAACTGTGAAAGTTGTAGAAAAAAAACTAAAGCGCGCCAACAATTCTACTATTTTTGTATTTGTATTTGTACAATTCTATCTTAATGCGCTCTTATTATGCAAAGAATTGTTCTAATTATCGAGTATTAAATGAAAGGACATTACATAAAATACATGAAAACGACATTTTCGACTGGAATCTTAATTTATAAATTGAATTTGCTTGTTAAACAAGCAAACGAACTGTACCTTCCTCCTTTGATAGTTGGTTAAAATGTGGCTTTTGTCACCTGGGCTACAAACACGAATGAATTGACACCTCGTTTATTAAATCAGTTCAGTAGTTTCATGTAAACAGTACATGCACGCATAGACAGCAAATTCTGCCGTAGTTGAGCACAAGATTAAAATTAATTAGACCTTTATTATCATTGCCTGGCACTACAAATATAAACTATAAACTCTGTGCGGAAAGAGAAGAGTCGTGGAACATAAGGGAATCAATACATTCTATGAGTCGTCTCTCTCCGCACAGACTCTAAGAGAAATAAAAAGCAGGTAGTACATCATTTCTCTAACATTGAAACCCTCAGGCCATAGAGTAACTGTTAGGGGCTTAGCGGGCGTCGCCTCTATGAGTTAGCAAGATGCCTTATGGAGGTTTCAAATGACCAGAGGGCTGACCTGTATGTATTTCAGAGGATCAGAGGGAAAATACTGCCAGCCTTCACAGCCTTGAAGCCCTTGCAACACTCAAGATTCCACTTTTCGAACTACTCGCTACGCTCGTAGTTAAAATTTGCTTCTATAAAAGGCTAATCGAGGCTGAATGAAGTAGATGGTCGGCGCCGCTGTTTCCCGGCAGTTTTCGAGACCCAATGCCATGTCCAACTACATACTAAAAGTTGGTAGCGGTTTCCGAATCTGAACTAAATTCCCATAAGGCAGTGCACTATTACACTCTTTACTCGCAGCGATAAAAGCTGTCAACGATAAAATCGCTCAGCGGTAGGTACTCGCTAAGCGATGTTCGCTTGGCGGTCGGAGAGACAATGCAACTAGAAAAAATAGTCGTATTGTTTTACCACATCTATATCGATATTACTAACGAACCTCTGTAACTCGAAAAAAAAGAAACTGTATTTCTACGTTTCTATAATTACCTGCCTAACACGAATTTTTAATGTGTTTTTAAGACGAACAAAAACCTACAAGAACCTCTCTAAGTCGATGCCCTCTATAAGACGAAACCTCGTTAACACGAAGTTTTTGGCGTTTCCCTTGAGATCCGTGCTATCGAGGTTCCATTGTACTTCTATTCTGTGACTAAGGTTACAATACTTAATTCACGAAGGCTGATATTTCCTTGTAGACCTTGTTAACCTTAAATACAGTGTTTAAAACGTCAAACTCGCATTCGACCACTCGCTTTATAGCCGGGCGACAAAACTATCAGAAGTAAGTACCAGAACTATACTCGCTTCTCGCTGCTCGCGCGCCATCTTATTTCTAGTTTTTAGCTCCAATCGCTTCTCGCTCATCGTTCTTGGTGAAACCAGTGCCAGTCCATTGAACCTTAAAAAATAATATATTATATTTACATTTATAACAGGAGGTACTATAAATATACCAATTATTTTACACTACTGAAAACTGCAACTAAAACGTTCGATATGTTTCGGAAATGTTTGGGCACAGTCATTTATAAGGTCAAACATGCCTCCCATCACCCATCCAATTAAATGAAATGTTCCGTATGGTGTATGTATAACTGTATACAGGTGTATAAAGACGGGCCAATAACAACTGCTTTGTAGGTATCTATTGTTTTATTTTTGAAGATTCTCTACCTAAACCTACGTAAAATTGACACCAACTACGCCATTTTTGGTACTAGCATCCCGCCCCGGCTCCGCACGGGTTACAATACCTTAACAAATCATACACCTAAATCTTCCTCAAGAATCACTCCGTTGATAGGTGAAAACCGCATGAAAATTCGATCCGTAGTTTTTGGGTCTATCGCGAACTGACACACAAACAGACGCGGCGGGGGACTTTGTTTTATAAGGTGGAGTGATTATATACTCGCTGTGGCCAAGGCTTTGCCCGTGTGGAATTTGGTCAATGTCTCTTCCTTCGTCTCCCCACAAGGGAGGATATAAATAATAAATAATTAAAAGCCTAAGCCCAAACACCTATTAAATACTTGGCATGGACAAGTTACATTCTGGTCTTCATGAAAAAGTTCCATTCACCAAATAGCACTGTTTAAATGCAAATGTAAATAAGTTTTTGGCAAAAATTTCATTTTTGGTACAAGCTTTTATCGCTGACTGTACTTTTCTTACGATAGACAACTAATACTCATCGAGACAATTCTAAAACCCCTACACACACACAATTAGGTTGCTTTGTTTCATCACAGAGTTCCTATGGCCACCTGCTGTCTCCATCATCAGATCAGTTCGACAGTACCATAATATTATTGTATTGTCATCAGAACTACATACAGCTGCCAATTTTCATGACGCTACGATCCTTGGAAGATGGTTAAATTAGTTACCTTAGATTCCATTACATAGTTAGTTACATACAGGTCGACCTAATAAAAGCTTTAAAAAAAAATACTATCATCATTCAGGCCTTTAACATCTTGACAGATGATTTATGCAGCGTCTGTAAGCGAGGAACAACGTCTCTCGTGGCTGTATAAGCCAATGCGGGACCGGCATTTGCGACCGCATTTGTGGCAGTTGAAGCTGGGAGCCATGTCGGCATCATCAGGTGGATTGTGCCTCTTTACGCGTTTTCGGGAAATGTTTCATGAAACCATGCTTTGTCGTGGAAAAAATATACTATAAGTACCTGTATATAAAAGATTTGAAAATCTTTGGACATACCTACTGTACAGTAAATAATAATCGTATTTACTTTATTCCTCTTCAACTCGATACCTCCACCCTTTCCCGAGATAAAGGGTCTTGACATACAGACGGACGGACGGACAGACGGACGGATGGACAGACGGAAAGACAGATAGACACACGGACGGACGGACTCACAGACGGACAGACGGATAGACGGACAGACGGACGGACGGAAAACGAATTGATCCTTAAAGAGTCCCGTTTTTTTCCTTTTGAGGTACCGGACCCTAAAAAATTACTTCTGCTTATCATAGCACTCTTCCTTTGGACATACTGTATACCTAGTAAATAATAATACTCGTATTTACTTTATTCCTCTTCAACTCGATACCTCCACCCGTTCCCGAGATCAAGGGTCTTGACAGACGGACGGACGGACGGACGGACGGATACACGGATAGACGGACGGATACACGGATAGACGGACGGATTCACAGACGGATAGACGGACAGACGGATAGACCCACCGACAGGCGGACGGACAACGAAGTGATACCTAAAGGGTCCCGTTTTTTCATATCTGTAGTTAATGCAAATGCTCTATTTGTCAAAGTAAATAAAATCTCTTCACACGATCAGGGTTTTGGGCATGTTTTGGGGGACAAAAACATGGAAATAACTTGGGTGCGCATGTTTCGGATAGATAACGAAATCCTAAAATACAGGCGGATAACACAAACAACCTACACCATATTATACTTAAGCAAATACCTTAATTAGTACATTTTATGTTGTTATGTTACTCTTGCGTAGGTATTTATTCATACTTTAGTAGCTTTCTATAAATAAGATCACTATTTTTTCTCTTGACATGTTTATTTTACTATTCGAAAAACATGACAGCGTCAAATATTTAAAAGTCGAAAAAAGTATATAATTACGTAAAAAGGCTTAAGATAATTAAGAAAAAACCGGACAAGTGCGAGTCGGACTCGCCCGTACGATGTTCCGTACTTTTTAGTATTTCTTGTTATAGCGGCAACAGAAATACATCATCTGGGAAAATTTCAACTGCCTAGCTATCACGGTTCATGAGGTACAGCCTGGTGACAGACGGGCGGACGGACGGACAGCGGAGTCTTAGTAATAGGGTCCCGTTTTTACCCTTTGGGTACGGAACCCTAAAAAAAGTAAAACCGACTTCAAGCCTTCATCAGCAGTTCCACTTTATCAAATGGCACTTTGTAACTGTAAATGCTTAGTTATTTAGTTGATGAAAATACAAAACTCGCTGTATGTATGCTTATAAGATTTGAGGAGTTCCCTCAATCCCTCATGGAACCTATCATCAGACTAAACCTTGATAAAAATGTTCTTTATAAATCTTACGGGCTTAGTAAACTTAACCAAGAGTACAAATCGCCAAAGTGAACTATGCATCGTTAAAGAGTTCCGTTTTAATCATCGTCAGCAGTTCCATTTCGTTAATTGTCACTTTAACTGATATAAATAAAAACTGAATGTAAATACCTACTTGCTTTATTGATGAAAACACAAAAAACGCTATATGTATGCCTATAAGATTCGAAGAGTTCCGTGGATTCCTCATGGATCCCATCATCAGAACTGGGATAAAAACGGGACCAACTTGGAACTATGTATATACTTCCAAACTAAAAACTAATTTTCCAAATCGGTTCACCACCACCAACCGGTTGAACTTGTAACCTAAGTAGAGGTTTACAAAATTAAATATACTTAAGGTCACTGTGGGCAAGACCGGCATACTTTTTTTTCACTTTGGAGTGATCTAGTTAATTTATTAACCGTTACTACCGTTATTACCGTTAATTATTAACCTACATTAACGCTTGTAATCGCATACGATGAAGAATTTAATAACTAGTAGTTCGCCCCGAACTGAGAACTCGCGGTTAAGAGCCAACAGGAGTGGTCATTCCTCCATACAAACGTAGTCCTCGTTTTCCTCCGTGGTTTTTGAAGCTAGAGCAATGATTTTTTCAACACAGATTAATATTGTCAATATCTGTGTCGGACCGTTTTGCTTTTTTTGATATTTTTGTTTTTTAAGGCGCTAGAGCCCTTCAAAAACGGCCAAAATGGCCTAATAGACTATGCCGCAATGAGAGGCGTGGTATTCAAAACTGATATCAATTAGCCAAAAAAGCAAAACGGTCCGACACAGATAATTTCATAATCATTTAGATTTCCAAATTTGGTTACGATTGGTTAAGTTTTGGGGGAGGAAAAAGAGGACTACGAAACCTCGATTTTTGTCATTTTTACGCAGGATTTTTCGCCTCAGCTGCAGTTGTCCCTATCGCACTAATTTTAGGGGCGGAGTCAAGTTTCTAAATACGTACACAGCCAGAAAAGTGATGGGCAATAGTCGACATTTAATGTCGATAATCTAGTGATGTAAGAAGTTATCGATAAACCGTCTTGTGTGAAAATATCTAGATCCTAAGATACAAGGGGTTTGGGGTTGAGAGTAGGGAACACATTTTTGTAGTTATGATATACAATCTATTATGAACTTTTTGATTCTAATATTGTAATTACGACAAAAATATATTGTAACCTATTTTTGTCTCAAAAAAAAAACGGGGAAGGTGTACGGTGAGTAGAGACATGACGTATTGAGTATTAAGGTCAACACGTCATGTGACATTTAAGGTGACATTTAATAAATAGAAAATATATTTAATGGGGGGTTTCGGGGCCCTACCACCATCCTCTGGGCCCAAGTCAACCTCACCTGCTCGCGGTCCCCCTGCTGACAAACGGACGAGGCTATGGCGAAACGGCTTCTCCCGGCTCTGCCCGGGTTGCGCGGGTCAGATGGTAGTCGCCGCGTGTAAAAAGCCAAAACACCAAACAAAAATGGAAAGTCGAAGAAGAAAACGCACCACGGATAGGGCGCCGCCGCATAACGGCGCGCAGGGGGATCGCCCTACCCCTGCGATAAGTGGGCGAGGGCTACCGGGTCAAGGGCGGGCTCGGCCAAAGACGTTAGCCCGAAAGGTCCGCTTTGCCACGTGGAACCTTGGCACGCTGTCCGGGCGTTCCCGCGAGCTAGCCGACGTACTCGCCAGGCGGAGGGTGGCAGTGGCATTCCTGCAGGAGACTCGATGGAAAGGCAACAGGTCCCGGAACATCGGGAATGGATACAAGCTGATGTACACGGGCTCGCCGAGTGGGGACAACGGAGTGGGGGTGGTGCTCTCTGAGGAGTTCAGGGATAGCGTTTTGGACGTAAAGCGTATAAGCGACCGCCTTATGGTTGTGGAGGTGCTTATCGAAGGGGTCGTGACCAATTTGATAAGTGCCTACGCCCCACAGGCCGGTTGTAGCGATGCGGACAAGGCGATGTTCTGGGAGCATTTCGGGGAACTGCTGCAAAGCATCCCGTTGTCGCAGAGTGTTGTTGTGGGTGGCGACCTGAACGGTCATGTGGGTGAGAAGTGTGAGGAGTTTGGGCGTGTCCACGGTGGTTTTGGTTTCGGGAGCCGTAACCCCGAAGGGGAAGAAATTCTCCGGACGTGTACGGCTGCTGATCTAGCCGTCGTGAACACGTTTTTCAAAAAGAAATCCGAGCATCTGATCACCTACAGGAGCGGGAGGAGCGCCACTCAGATCGACTACTTTCTCACTCGGAGAGACTATATCGGCAAAGTAGCCACCTGTAAAGTCATACCGGGAGAGAGTCTCACTGCCCAACACCGAGTCCTTGTGATGGACCTGCTCGTCAAGCCCCGAGGCACATACCGGGAGCTGTGCCGCCCCCAAACCCGGTGGTGGCTGCTTGAAGGATCCAAGTCCCATGAGTTTGCTGCCGCTGTCAACGACCTCAGTGTTGTGACGGATGGCCATTCCGTACAGCAAATCTGGGATAGAACTCAGGCAGCCATCACACGGGCGGCGAAGGCGGTGCTGGGGGTGTCTAAAGGGGGTCGCAGGCTTGACAAGGAGACTTGGTGGTGGGACGCCACAGTCCAGAGGGAGACTAGGGAGAAAAAAGCCCTCTTTAAAAAGTGGCAAGCGTCCAGATCTCCTGAAGACCACGCGGCATACAGGGCTGCCAAACGTGCCACTAAACAAGCTGTAGCCAGAGCCAGACATAACCACTTGCGTCCTCTGTACGATAAGTTGGAGACGTCTGAGGGGCAGAAGTTCATTTATAAGTTGGCACGATCGAGGGTCAAAGCGGCGCAGGACATCTCCAAGTGCCGCTGCGTCAATGACCCTCACGGTAACCTGCTATGCGAGGATCGCGCGGTAAAGGAGAGATGGCGCTCTTACTTCCACAACCTGCTGAATAACCAGCACAAAGAGGTGCAACCTCCGGATCTCCCTCCGAATCAAGGACTAGTGCCACCGATAACGCCGGAGGAAGTCGAGGCAGCTCTTCGCCGCATGAAGAATCGGAAAGCTGTCGGAGCCGACGGAATCGCTATAGAGGCGTGGAAGTCGATGGGCTCTCAGGGTGTGAGCATACTCACTGATATTTATAACCGCATACTCCTCACCGGGAAGATACCCAACCAGTGGAGGCTGAGTATCATTACTCCAGTATTCAAAGGTAAGGGCTCGGTGCGGGAGTGTAGCAAGTATCGCGGTATAAAGGTTATGTCTCACACCATGAAGCTCTTTGAGCGCATAATCGATGCTCGGCTCCGACAGGAGTGTACAGTCTCGGAGTGTCAATATGGGTTTCGGCCAGGGTGCGGAACGATGGACCCTGTATTTGCCCTGAGGACCCTCATGGAGGGATACAGAGCAAAGAACACGCCTCTACATTTCCTGTTTCTGGACATGGAAAAGGCCTTTGACTGTGTCCCTCGTGAGATGATCTGGTGGGCGCTGCGGTCCAAGGCTGTACCTGAGGCCTATATTGACACTATCCGGGACATGTACCACGATTCTGATTCAATAGTCAGGACCGCTGTTGGTGACACCAACCCCTTCTCTGTCACTGTTGGAGTACATCAGGGCTCTGTGCTCAGCCCGTTTCTGTTTAGCGTGATATTAGACGCCCTGTCAGCCAGCATCCGAGACTACCATGAGCAGCCACCGTGGCTATTCATGTATGCTGATGATATCGCGCTGACAGACTCTGATAAGGGCCGACTTGTCCAGCGTGTGAACAGATGGAGGGGGTCGCTGGAGAACGGCGGTCTTAAACTAAATGTGGCGAAGACAGAGTACATGGCCTGCAATAGTACAGATCCTCTACCCGTCCGCATAGGCGTGGACATGGTCGAGCGCACGGATCAAGTTAAGTACCTAGGATCTGTACTTAGCACTACCGGGGACATCGACAGCGACGTCAAAGCCCGAATTTCCGCTGCTTGGGTCAAATGGCGGGAGATGACTGGGGTTATTTGTGACCCCAAAATGCCGATTAAGTTGAAGGGACAGGTCTATAAGACCATCATTAGACCTGCCCTTCTGTACGGCAGCGAGACTTGGCCTTTACTAGAGCGGCACAAGCAGGAACTGCGTGTCACGGAAATGAAGATGCTACGGTGGATGTGCGGAGTTTCACGCAAGGATCGCGTCCGAAACGCCCACATTCGGGGTAGTCTTGGCGTCCGTGACATTGCAGACAAACTGCAAGAGTGTCGCCTTCGTTGGTATGGCCACGTCTCGCGCAGACCGGCAAGTTACGTGGGTAACAAATGCCTGGCCATGCCGCCTCCTCCCGGTACGGGAAGAAGAGGCCGGCCCAAGAAGCGATGGCTTGATGTCGTCAAGGAGGACATGCGTGCCAACGGACTCACTACCAGGGATGCCGAAGATCGGGCAAAGTGGTCACGAAGGAGTCGGAAGGCGGACCCCGGGTCCTCGCGCCCCGCGCGGGGGCACAGCCGGGATTGACGCCAGGATGATGATGATGATGATTTAATAAAATAAACAATAATTCTAATTACATTTTCATAAAGGTCACCTAAATGCCACTCACGTAGGCCACTAGTATATAAGCACCAATTTACTCAATAAAGATGTTCAGTATTCAGCAGACTTTCTAGTATTCATTATCTACCCGAACACCCCACATTACATTAGAAATCAAAATCAAAAATATTTTATTGCATGGTTAAAATGGGTTAACAAAATTTTTAGGTACCTACAGGCACGCTTCGTAATTGTCGAGCAATTTAGGGTCCTAGCTGAATTGGTTGTTCCATACTTACTCGTGCTCTATGGAATGTCCAATTTAGCTAGAACCCTAAATGGCTCAACAATCACGGAGCGTGACAGTACTAATGATTCATGTTCTGTATATCCTGCCCTACAATGGCGTTAATATTTGGTTGTCATGTCTATACTTCGTTTTTAAGCATTATTGAAAAAAAAAATAGTAAATACTAATATTAACCACTAAGTACATAACTATTACAAAAAAAGCTAAATAATTATACGATTGCATGCTTAAAAAAGACACGTCACCTTCACTCTAATGCTAAACAAACGAAGAATAAGAACTAACAGCGATAAGACCGCCTGTTGCTACCTTTATCTACATTGTAAATCGGTTTTAGGGTTCCGTACCCAAAGGGTAAAACACGGGACCCTATTACTAAGATTCCGCTGTCCGTCCGTCCGTCTGTATCTCTGTATCTCACGAACCGTGATAGCTAGACAGTTGAAATTTTCACAGATGACTTATTTCTGTTGCCGCTATAACAACAAATACTAAAAACAGGATAAAATAAAAATTTTAGTGGGGCCTCCCATACAACAAACGTGATTTTTGACCGAAGTTAAGCAACGTCGGGCGGGGTCAGTACTTGGATGGGTGACCGTTTTTATAAATAATGGTACGGAACCCTTCGTGTGCGAGTCCGACTTGCACTTCGCCGGTTTTTTTTTTTATTTGTTTTTATGTTTGTGGTGTAATAAAGAATATTTTAGAGTCAGACCAAGAAAAGTCTACAGCAATTTTGATAGCACACGCAGTGCAAGTGTTATTTATATGTCATAATTTCATAGAAGCGACGTTTGAAATAATACTTGCACTGCGTGTTCTATCAAAATCGCTATAGATTTTTCTTGGCCTAACTCTACTTTAAATTACAAAGTAAGGCCTAAATTATAAAATAAGGCCCATCAATGTTTTTTTTGTGTTTATTAAACTTGATATTTTGTCTATAGTATTAGCGGACATGGCCTCAAAATTTAAACCCGCTTAAGAATCGGGCCTTATTTCGTGCATTATATACAATACTACCCATTTTTGTTTAGTCATTATTTATACTATAGAAGCATTGTTTGAGTAGCCAATTATTTAAACAGTATTTTTTTAAAGGGCAACGGTGGCAATATTTTAAGGTCTGGATAATAAGATACAGATCTTAATAAGGATATCAATGTAAGTGAATGTTACCATGACTACCAAACAAACAAATGTGATAGAATTTGCCAGCTGGCATTGTAACATTCAGACAGTTACCTATGTACCTAATCTGAAATATGAATAAATTAGTAATATTTTAAACAGGAAAGTAAACCGAATTTTGGCCTTTTGCTGGACACAATCACAATAGTAATTTGTTTTACAAGAGGGCAAAGTTTATCGCCACCGGTTGATGCATTTGCAGCACCAATGGTAGAAAATGCAAGCTCATCATCAACTGCATAATCGACGTTTGATATGACTATTGAATCCGAGCTTTTTGATCATGAATCATGATAAAACAAAATTTTAGACGGTCGCAGAATAGTGGATTTAAAATATTTATTTTCTGTGATCTCAAATATCAGGCACGATCATACAAATTGTACATTTGCTGATCTTGCCTTTGTCATTGAAAGACGTAAGGGTTTACACAGAGAATATATATTTAAGTGTAATATGTGCAAAAAAAAGGAGACGATACACTCTGAAGACCCAAAAAGAAAATGTTAGTAAATACTGCTCCTCCCCATGGTTACTTGGTTCCTTATTCAACCTACCTGAAATTAAACGAGTAGGTTAGTAAATTATATCATTTTACATTATAAAGTTAAATGTTTAGGTATCTCAATCACTTACTCACTGGTGGACATGGACGCAAAATTTTTGCCCATCTACTTATACTATCTTATAAAAAATGAAATTTTGAAAGTTAGCACGCTTAAAGTTCGTTTTTTTTGCATTAAGGTAACAGATTTTGACATGTCTTATTAAAAATTACCATTGAAAAATAAGTCATAGCAAATATGTTAGAATTATAAATCATATTAATCATATTAATGAGCAAGAGCACCCTAAACCGGCGAGCGTGTATGAGGAATGTTATGAATGTGAAGGAAGCGAAAGTGGTATGTCAGGATCGTAGCAAGTGGAAATCCGTGGTCTCTGCCTACCCCTCCGGGAAATAGGCGTGATTGTATGTATGTATGTATGTATGTATTAATTATATACTTTTTTATATTCTTTTGCTTTCATAAGTAATATAAACTAATTTTTGCTTCGAGCAACACGGAAGGGAGGCGGCATTCGCACTATTTCCCCTCTGCCGAGGTACAAGATTAGCGCGTCAATCTAATCTAGCGCGGGTAATAAAACTAGTTGCACTTGGATTTTTCACTAGACCGAGTCCAGACGCGCGCGTGAACACTGCTGCACAAAAATGCCTGTTTGCTCGGTTTTTTGTTATAAAAAGAGGTCGGGGACATCAAATTTACAAAAAGAAAGTGTTACATTTCACATGTAATATTTTTTTTACATATCATACGTTTAATTACATTCAAACACAATTATTATATTTTAGTCTCATGTAA
Source organism: Cydia splendana (assembly GCF_910591565.1). Taxonomy (NCBI): domain Eukaryota; kingdom Metazoa; phylum Arthropoda; class Insecta; order Lepidoptera; family Tortricidae; genus Cydia; species Cydia splendana. The sequence goes on from NC_085968.1 coordinate 6,278,945, forward strand.
TTGTTGGATTTATCGATTTTGCTCGCTCAGTACAAATTGCGGATCGGTCGAGCGACAAATCCGACATCTCATCTCTCAGAATACAATAACATACTTCAACGAAAATGTGTTAGTGTGCGTGTTGTGACACTTGTCACTCGTCCGTACACAAAAAGAGATCGAGGTTTGCAAGATTTGTCTTTGACGTGTGTCATTTTCTATGTATTTGTGTCGTCATTACAGATTGGATTTTGTATGTAAGTGTGTGAGAAGTGCGACTGTGTGCACCTTTCCCCCCGCGAAAAATGGCAGAAAGATTTGTACGGTGAGATATCGCTTGGGCCCCTCCCTTCCGATGTGTGGGAAGCCGGTGTTGCTCGAAGAATTTTTGAAAGCGTTTTTCAATAATTATTAATAAAAAGACACGTCATGATTGTTTACCTTCTTTCTAATGCTAAAAAATAACGAACTATAATAACCGGGCCTTATTTGGTACAGAACCTTGATTTGATAGGTACATCGGATATTCTGGGCCCCTGAGTTTGTTACGTAAAGGACAAAATGGTGACATGTGGTTAGAGCTGATACTGTTAAACTAGTGGTTCTGTGCGCTAAGTATAAAAAATAAGCTTCAGCGAACTCATTAAGCCTAGAAAAAACCCTACACCCTACTGCCACTTAAGTCAGTCTTGAGTCTTTGAATCAATTTCCGTAGTAGTACTACTACTACTAAGGTACTAGGAGGTAATAAGGCCTATAGTAGGTATAATAAGGCCTACCTGAAAAATAATGTTCTTACAACAGTGTAACCGTGTTAGTTATTTGAGTAACATATATGTAAAGTGATACAATTAAAAGCTAACAGCAAACCAGTACATAAATTATATCTTATGAATTACACTCTTATAAAGGTTTCGGCTAATTACGCTTAATTACTTGAATAAAGGTAGATGAATTGCGTGCGGTCCAATAGGTAACCACAACTCACGGAGTCCAAAACAATAAGCTGATCAGCAAAGTCAAGTAAACAAAGCCAAGTCACAGTAGTAGAAAGATTATCGAGTTCCGTAAACGTAAGCCGGGTCAAAAAATTCAATCGCAACACAGTAAGTAATAAGTGAACGCCTCGTGGCAGTAACGCACGAAAAATAACATTGCAAATTGTCGGCAATGAGGCGCGCGCGGGTGCAAGCGTACGCATCTGTGTGCGTGCATTACACACACAAATACAGTCTCTCACGCCCCGTCAGAGCGACGGGTATATTCAGCTTGAAATCTCAAAATTGACTTTTAGCTCAGCTCCCGTTTCGTCTTAACCAAAAATTATATAGCGATTGACTTTATTGCACCTACCTACTTAGGTACTCGTATAGTGACATAAAATAATAGAAAATAAATGAGGGCGCCAGTTTCTACGTAACTGTCACATTTTTGACGTAAAATGCTTACACATGGCAACAATTTAGTATGGACATTTTTGAGTTCCATTTTATTTAATTTCTACTATTTTATGTCGCACTATAGGCGGCAACTGACAGATTTAAGCAAAGAGTAGTATGTATAATATAGTTGGTCAAGCAGATCTTGTCAGTAGAAAAAGGCGGCAAAATTGAAAAATGTAGGCGCGATGGGATATCGTCCGATACAAAATTTGAATTTCACGCCTTTTTCCACTGACAAGATTTGCTTGACCATCTATATATAGAACAAAATTTGAAAAATGTAGGCGCGAAGGGATATCGTCTGATACAAAATTTGAATTTCACGCCTTTTTCTACTGACAAGATTTGCTTGACCATCTATATACAGGGTGACCTTAGCCATTGGACAAACCCTGATATCCCACGTAGGGTTACTTCGCAGAAATGCTCTAACGGTTATTATTATTTTAATAAAAAAAAAAAATTATCATACAAAAGTTATTAACAATAATCGACAACAAAAAGAAACATACTGTATTAATCATTGGCAGTGCTTTTGGCATTTTTTTTGAAAATGTGCGACAATGATGACATTTGTCAAAAGTCAGAATCTTATTAATGTCATAAATAAAAAAGATAATCAAAACGGTCCAAGAAGGTTTTATACTATTTATTACCTCAGGAGCTATTGACACAGAGGTTGCTCCAAAGTAAAAAAATTGTAATTTGTTAATTTATTCGTAACCGCTACACCGATTGTTATGATACTTTGTATACTGGTTCTAAATACCCTGATGCATATGTACATTTCGGCTTTGTCCAATGGCTAGGGACACCCTGTATAGGACAAAAAGAACTTCTCGTGGAACTTTTTTGCATCAATTTTGAAGCGCCATCTGTAATTCTTAACCAGAAACATCAACGTCAATATCAGGGGTGAAGGGGCATAAATAGCGTCTAAGGACCTATGTTGCGAACGTAAAAAACTTCGACTTTGAAGAAAGGCTTCAGGATATTTATTAATACACGAAAACAGATTAGGTACTTTTAACTTGACTGTTGATGTAAATAAAGTACCTATCATACACGGCTGGAATAACACACAATTGACCACAAAACACAATTGAACGCAGCACAGGTTGTGAATCTACCCGCCCTGATTTTTTCTGAATTTTCTGATAATAAAGTTGTCAGCAACTGTGATGGCGTATGAAAACTTTGATTCTTTTAACATTGTAAAACTGAAAGTATTTTTATTTATATGAATTATGTCGTAGTACAGACTATAAATACGGTGTTATAATATTTTGAGTTTTATTCGACAAAGTTGTTTTTTTGTGACAATTGCCTCCATGGCAAGTATGGCAACGCGATAAATAATCTGTTCTATCAGATGTTTATTTGTTTGTTTCATGCCCTGCATACAAGACTTTTAAGACGTTCTGACGAAATAAAGTGAAGCCATATTAACAAAAAAAAGTTTAGCGTTAAGTAATATAGATGGCGCTATTTTTTCGAATAAAGGGCTTTGTATACGGCTGTCCCTCCCCTGGACTTAAGTCACCACCATAGAGATAAAAATAAACTGTATCTGTGCTAACCTGAAACATTTCCTGTCAAATGTCAAATACTTATGTTTATTTTATTTTTATCTTGCTAATTATTCCAAAATGGTAAATTTAAAAACGATATTATAAAAGTGTAAACCAAGCACTTTCATTTGATACCAAACTCGACCATGTTTCTTGCAATTAAAATTACCAGAATAGCAAGACCTCTTACAAACAGCTTTTTGGCCTTCTAAGCTCTTCTAGCTCAATAACCCCTTGATCGGGCCTGCTCATAATTTAATGACTAAAATATAATGCCGTCGACTACACGTTTACCTAATTTCATTTAAATTAGAAAAAATTTACTTAAGTTATTGAGTATCAAACTATCTTCTGCCAGTTCAGCTTAAAAATATCGAAATGCCAGGACGTGCCCCTAGCCAGCCGCGTGTTCAAAGTCGAATGTAAGTACTTCGCTTCGCTTCGCTCGCTCGTTCGATTAATAGTTTAGCTTTAGTGACAGATCATTTCAAACACAAATTAAGCAAAAACAATAGTTTTTTATTTTATTTGGCGAGTAGACGGACTTCCCGTGCAGTTTAAGGGAAGTCCGTCTAGTAATGATATCAGCCAATCTATGGGTGCGTATATTATGTTCGTAGTCAAATTCCTAAAAGGAACGAATCAAGACAATGAAAAGTGTACTTTAAACTTGTTAATATGGGGTGTAGATTAGAAATAAACACCATTTTTCTAATACAAAGGCAAGTCGCCCATATACTACGAAAATGGGGTGGTAAACTTTTTTTGGCAAATAATTACACGTAGGTAATTATTTTTTTGATTTCCGAAATAAAGGATCAATAGTCATTTAAACTGAATTTCAATCGTTTCTTTTAATTTACTGAGATCAAAATTTAATAAAGTACCTAACACCATGCGAAAAGGATTCAGGCATCAACTCGTCACACCAAAATTTTGTTATAACCTGTCACACCGCCAAAAGCGAAATTATTTGTTTCAATTCGTCACAAGTAAATTGAGTTCTCAAAAAAAAGTCACATCATCAGCATCATCACAAAAACGTCAGCGTCAGTCATTAAGTCACATCATAGTTTTGTAGCTATTGGTCACACGGCAAATCTGTTCCTATTCGTCATCCCGTCAAACAGTTCTAACTGGTCACAAGCAGGACTGAAAGGCCGTCGTGCGCAGTGATCGATTCTAACCTATGCCTAACCAGGCCTATGTTTCAACCCTCCCCAATTTATCGATATCGATAAAATACGCAAGCATGTAGCATACTACACTATTTAAGTCTGTTACAGGGCTCGGAAACCGTTCTCAACGCTCAAACCGGTTTCGTTCATTTGCCCGGGAACGAAATGGATTTCGTTTCCGTTTGCGGTTACCGGTTAAAGAACTGTTCTTTTGAAATAACGGTTTACACCAATTACGTTCTCGTTTCGTTCTTGAGGAACGAAATAAACCGGTTAAATTGAAAACGTCGCAGCAAGATAAAATGAGTATTATTATTTGTAACCGGCAGAATATCAGTGCTTTCCTCGAAAAAGCGAAGCGTATCGCTGCGTAGGAATCCTTTTGCGTCCTGCAGTACGCTGTGTGCGCCGAAATATGTGTTTTTTGTTTATTGTTTTTTTATTACTTTTCTACTTATTAATTAATTAGTAAATAATAGTTTCAGATGTTTTATTTTATAATTTTATTTAATATTTTTTTTTATAGCAGCTTTAGAATGATTATAGAAGAAGGTATTATTAATTATTTTTATTATTGATTAAAATCAACCAATTATTTATTTATACAAGAAAACTAATCAGTTTCATATTTGCCACCATCAATTAGCCCATCTGCTTGAAAATTAAAAAAAAAACCGGCCAAGTGCGAGTCAGACTCGCGTTGCAAGGGTTCCGTTCGTACATTAGAAATGTAACATTACACAATTTTTAACAATGTATTTTTTATGTGAAACGTGAGTGAAAAACCCGTAGGGTCGGATCAAAAACGAAGTAATTAAGTCCGACTCACGCTGGACTGCACATTTCTAATAGATTTTCCTGTCATCTAATAGGTAAAGAACTATTTTATGAATTTTTTTCAAAAGTTTAGACCCAGTAGTGTCGGAGATAAAGGGAGGAATGGTCAGTTTTTGCCTATTTACTTGAATAACTTCTAAAATGTTTATCCTAAAATTATAAAAAAAATATATTTGGATTCTCACAACTTTTATTTGATACATATCAACACGATTTAGTTTGAACTTATTTATTTTTAAATTTTCTCATTGACCCCCTAAAAGTGGCCCCCATGTTTAGTTAAGGTATCATAGTGGTTATCCGGGTCAAGGTCCGGGTCCGAGTCCGAGTCCGAGTCCGAGTCCGGGTCCGAGTCCGGGTCTGAGTCCGAGTCCGAGGCCGGGTCCGAGTCCGGGTCCGAGTCCGGGTCCGAGTCCGGGTCCGAGTCCAAGTCCGGGTTCAAGTCCGGGTCCGAGTGCGGTTCCGACTCCGAGTCCGAGTCATGGTCCGGTTCCGAGTCCGGGTCCGAGTTCGGTTCCGAGTCCGGGTTCGTGTCCGGGTCCGAGTCCGGGTCCGAGTTCGGTTCCGAGTCCGAGTCCGGGTCCGAGTCCGGGTCCGAGTCCGAGTCCGGGTCCGAGTTCGGGTCCGAGTCCGGGTCCGAGTCCGGTTCCGAGCTCGGGTCTGAGTCCGAGTCCGAGGCCGGGTCCGAGTCCGGGTCCGACTCCGGGTCCGAGTCCAAGTCCGGGTTCAAGTCCGGGTCCGAGTACGGTTCCGACTCCGAGTCATGGACCGGTTCCGAGTCCGGGTCCGAGTTCGGTTCCGAGTCCGGGTTCGTGTCCGGGTCCGAGTCCGGGTCCAAGTTCGGTTCCGAGTCCGAGTCCGGGTCCGAGTCCGAGTCCGAGTCCGGGTCCGAGTCCGGGTCCGAGTCCAAGTCCGGGTTCAAGTCCGGGTCCGAGTGCGGTTCCGACTCCGAGTCCGAGTCATGGTCCGGTTCCGAGTCCGGGTCCGGGTCCGTGTCCGGGTCTGAGTCCGGGTCCGAGTCCGGGTCCGAGTCCGGGTCCGAGTCCGGGGTCCGAGTCCGGGTCCGAATCCGGGTCCGAGTCCAGGTCCGGGTCCAGGTCCGAACCGGATCCGGGTATGAGTCCGGTTCTGGTTTCGCGTCCGGGTCGCAGTCCAAGTCAAAATCGAAATTCGAAATCACCAAACGTGAACTATGCGTCGTTAAAGAGTTCTGTTCTAGTCATCATCAGCAGTTCCACTTCATCAAATGCGACAGTTTTTAATGAAAATGCTTGATTTTCTGATGTAAATACAAAAATCTCTATACGCATGCCTTTAAGATTTGAAGAGTTCCCTCGATTCCTCATGGATCCCGTCATCAGAACTCGAGCTTGACAAAAATGTGGCTTAAAAACTTAACTTGCTTAACAAACATAACGAAGACGACAAATCGCCAAACGTGAACTATGCGTCGTTGAAAAGTTCCGTTCTGATCATCATCAGCAGTTCCACTTCATCAAATGTCACTTTTTTGGATGTATATGCTTATTTTGTTGATAAAAACCCAAAAATCACTATATGTATGCCCTTAAGATTTAAGGAGTTCCCTCGATTCCTCATGGATCCCATCATCAGAACTGGGTTTTGACAAAAACGGGACCAATCTGTATGCATATACGTACAATCATAAAATAATTTTCAAAATAGGTCCAGAAATTAAGTAATGACGGAGATATGGAGTAACAAACATAAAAAAAAACGTACAATCGAATTGATAACCTCCTCCTTTGGGATTTGGAACTCGGTTAAAAAGGATTAACAAAATTCAAAATGAATATCTATAGACAATAAATAATTTGCACGCCAGCGTGTCAGCATTGTTTGCTTAATTACGTCCACCAACATTTCATATTCTTTTTAATTTGCATACAAAATGCAAGGAGGAGAGGAGGAGAAGCTGATAATACAATTCAGAGCGTTATATCCTTTCAGACTAGGATTATCAAAAAATGTGTACCCACTTATTTTACTCACAGTTGTCAGAATCGAAATTATCGGTCTCTTCTTCATTGAAAAATGGTTGACTGTCCGGAATATATTTACAACTTTGTGAATCCATTTTAAATGTAACAAAACACCACCAACACCAACAGTCAAAACTCACACGCCCAAAAAGTATAAATAAGAAAAACTGGGCAAGTGCGAGTCGGACTCGCGCACCAAGGGTTCCGTACCATAATGCAAAAAAAAAAAAACTAAAAAAAAATGCAAAAAAAAACGGTCACCCATTCAAGTACTGACCACGCCCGACGTTGCTTAACTTTGGTCAAAAATCACGTTTGTTGTATGGGAGCCCCATTTAAATCTTTATTTTATTCTGTTTTTAGTATTTGTTGTTATAGCGGCAACAGAAATACATCATCTGTGAAAATTTCAACTGTCTAGCTATCACGGTTCGTGAGATACAGCCTGGTGACAGACAGACGGACGGACGGACGGACGGACGGACGGACGGTCGGACGGACGGACGGACAGCGAAGTCTTAGTAATAGTTTTACCCTTTGGGTACGGAACCCTAAAAATAAACAATTCAGTCAGCAAGCAGCACCGTCAAGTCAACATCGAGATCGAGTACTTAGAGCGGGTAGCCGGATAATGTATTAATATTGTAGACGGCTGAGATTAACCGGTATTATATCGATCCTCGAGAACGAAAACATTTGGTTCTCTCAACTAACCGGTTAGAAGAGAGAACTAAATTTTAAAGTTCGCGTTCCATCAATTAACCGGTTTATTAATGAACGAAATAATATAACGGTTTATGAACGATATTAACCGGTATATCAATACCGGTTCCGAGCCCTGGACTCTGTTATGTTGGTACTATTGTTCTTTGACAGTTCTTTGTCGTACATGTTGGTATGGTTGGAGAACCAAACTCACACACAGACTGACAAAAACTGATTCCAGTCGCTAGTATGGAAGTCCCGTCTCTTAAAACGTAGTGATTAGGTATCTCTTTGATGTTGACGGGCTTGCCTTGTAGACGGACTTGCCCACAGTGACCTTCCCTTCATTATCTTATAGTTTTGAGTAAAATTGCTGTGACATATTATGGACAGACAGACAGATGCATGACGAAACTGTTAGTGTTCCGTTTTTGCCATTATTGCTACGGAACCCTAAACTTACAGTGCTTAGTAAATTTCAACTACCTATTATCGACAAACAAAATATTTTTCCCAATAAGTATGTAGTTTATTTTTTGTAACTGTTAGACAATTCGTGTAATGAGCTTAATAGTTAATATTTACTTACTCTTTTTTTTTACTTTGAGAGCGCACCACCGACATTCTTAGTGGTGAACGTATTCGCTGTGGCCGAAAACGTGTTTGTAGATGATTGATTATCTTAAATCGCTACTTTAAAATTTTGTTACATTCCCACAGCCATCGGAAATTTCTTCTCTTTTATTTAAACTTTAGATTTTCACGCGTTCCTGAAACTGAAAAAATCTGTACACATGAACACTGAAGAACGTGGGATTGATGGAAGAAAATAATGCCAAAACCTGACAAACTGAAATCTAAATTTGTACAATGTAGCAAAATGCATTGGGCACTACAGTTTGTTGATGGCTAACTACCTATATTCCATAATATAAATATCCAGAGAGGAAAATGGGGACTACGTTTGTATGGAGAACCGGTCATCCCCTTTCCTCTTAATAACTTAATATGCTTCGGCACATGATTACACATATTTATTGACCGAAGCGAAGCGAAGGTCTACGTTTTGACTCGGGCATTTTGCTTTCGTATGTCCGGATGTTCTCCTCTACAGGTCGCAATTCTTAACCGATTCTCGTGAAATTTTGTGACCGAATTTTATGATTAAATAAAATTTTTTTGTCAATCCGGTTTTTGGAATTTTTTAAAAATGGCGGAGTCGTGATACCTGGCGCCTAAACAAATAGTCGTATCGATATCATAAGACTTTTTTCTTTTTGAAACATGTTTACAGAGTTAATAGCAAAAAATGCAGAAAAAAATTATCGCTGGTTTAGGCGGTATTTAGATATTTAATTTTAACTAATTTTAATTTGAGAAGGAGTAGCTAAATTTCGTCAACCCATCTAAGAACTATTTGGCTCAGTTTGTAAACGTTCGCTTTTTCTGTTTGCACAGAGGGTCTGGGTTCGATCCCCAGTATTGTATGCTGGGATATTATAACTTTTTGTATTTTTTTACACATAAATTTCGTATTGTTTTTCTTTAATTTACTATACACCGTGTTTTTATTGAATTCGGTTAACTTCGGGGTATAGTTAAGTACGTTTATAAGAACTAAATGGCATAGTTAATTTTCAAAAAAAAATTTTTTTTTTGTTTTCTTTTTTGTTTTTTTTTTTTGTTTAAAAAGTAATTAAATGTAGCATATAGCGTTGTTGTAACACGGGCATTACATTTAACTCAACCAAACAATTGAAATCTGTGACATATCAATGTCATTTCGTACATCAATCGACCGAGATTGTACTTAAGTTTAGTAGCAAATGTATGAACTCATTCTAAACACTAATCAATATGTAAGCCGGCCCTAAGGCAAGTGTACACGCTTGTAGAGGCCTTATAGTAAAAAAATAAATTATGGATTATCTCCGAAATGGACTTAATTAGAACATCGGTGTCTTTGAGAAAGTTACTTGATTTAAGCTCAGGAATGCACCCTTGAAATTAACGGAAATCAAAAAAAACACGGTGTATTTAAAGCTCTTAGCACCATGTTATTTCAAGCTCTGCTCGCGAGGTCTACAGCTCACAGAGCCACTAGTATATGTAGGTACGTGCATTGTATTTCCATATCTTCCAAGCGGAAAGCCAGACGGTGCTTGCTGGATATTGGTTTCTGAAATCTTCGAAATAGTCTTGGGTCATATGGAAATAAAGCTCATTGTATAATATTCTCCTTTTTCTGAACGTGTCCACCAAAGTGGATGTTCGTCCCATTACCTAGAGCATTACCAGAAGCATATAGGTATAAAGGCCAGCGCAAACCGGCGGAGCGCAGCGCAGATCACCGAGGAGGATTTACGCCGCGCAGCGCTCACCGGCGAGGTGAAATCCCCCGCGATATCGCGAGCGCGCACAGCCCAAGCGCTGGCGGCCGGCGCACCAGAGAGCACTTCGGCGCAGGCCGGGAAATGCCGCGGCATGCCGCCGCGTGTACTCTATCACAAGGGATTAGTGACTAGTATGCACGAGTTCTCCCCCGTCGTCCCGGCGCTACTCCGGCGCACGCCGCGGGAGGCCTCGGCGCATGCCGGGGGATGCCGCGGCATGCCGGCGCCTACCGCCGCGGTATCCTCTAACGTGCTCCTCGATGCCACGGAGTAACAATCCTCCGTGATGCTCCGAAGTCGGTCTCAAAGCATTTAAATTTATACCTGAAGGTAATTGAAATAGGGAAGAAAATACATTGATAATTTTAAAGTGATCTGCGCTGCGCTCCGCCGGTTTGCGCCTCTACGGGCCCCCAGGTTTCTACGGGCTCTGGTCGTGGTAGGTGCAGCATGCGTGGGCCAGGCAAGCCGAGTGAATTATGTACCTATTTTACCTTAACTTTGTTCACCTGTGTATCCTTTCCAAGATAATCATCTTTTTTAAGATGTAACCCGTATAATTGGTATATCATTTTAATTCTATAATAAATGATGCTTTACATATTCAGCATTTTTTTCTTGGATATTAAATTCTTTACTTCGATTGACGTGTTTATTATTTTCGTTACTATGACAGCGTTAATATTAAAAAATTATAACGTGAAGGTTGAGTACGCAGGTGATAGTACAGTGACATTAGAACTCACACAAGCAAGAACCACCAACGACGATTTAAATGAATATCATAAACATTTAAATACTAACTTTTTGGCGTTTATCGTGCGTACTTCGTCTTTGCGGAAAAATTACCACAAACAATGGGCCTACCGTGAAACACAAAATTCCAAATTTTGTTAACTGCCTCTCTATCACTCTTGCATATCCGAGCGATAGAGTGGCAGATAAAGAAATTTCGATTTTCGGGTTTCGCCGCAAGCCCTCTGTAAACAAACCGCCTTGATCCATCAATGTTATATAGTTGGTCAAACCAATTTATCAGTCAGTAAGAACCGGGAAAACTATAGTCGTCCTTTTCTTTTGGATGCTAGTACTAGTGTAATGTGTAAGACAAAGATAGTATGATTGTCTCTGTATACGATTGAAATGAGACAGTCCTTTGAAAAAACTATATTTATTCGGAACATCTGTGAAAACTTGATTACTTATGTATGCAAATTTTCAGCTTCATTGAACATCCGGGAAGTGGGTCTTTAGGTTTGATTGTTACAAACAGACAACGGGACAGGTGAAAGTGAAACTACATAAAAACTTGTAAAAATGTGGCTTTAAGTTCAATTTAGTCCAATTTCTATTGGAATTTCTGATGAAAACGTCCTTATTGCACTTGAAGCATAAAGACGTGCCCTTATTTTATGGAAAGCCACAAATAACAACCAATTCGAGCCTACTAGGTGGCAAAATACGAGTAGGTTAAATACACGAGTCTAATCAAATAAGGATTTAACTATTTAGCCAAATATTCTTTATTGTGTTATCCCGGCATAATTGCCACGGCTCATAAGAGAGAGCCTGGGGTCTACTTGACAACTAATCCCAATAATGGGCGTAGGCACCAGTTTTTACGAAAGCGACTGCCTTCTGACCTTCCAACCCAGAGGGTAAACTAGGCCTTATTGAGATCTAGGCTTTATTGTGCCAAAGTTACCTACTCGTAAGTCTCGTAACACAAACAATAAGTTTCACAGAACAAAATTACTTACATATAGGTACCTAAACAAGTAAACATATTACTTTTCTAATAAAAGGACTGAAGTGTAGTGCTGCGAAGACGGTATTTTAATGATATATGGATATACATGGTAAAAGAAGTAGGCATATTTTGCGTGGTCTGACGCACCTGGCCGGTGTTTCCCGATTTTCTGTCAATGTCTGTGAAGACCTTTCTTCACAAAATACCTAAAATGAATAATAAGTAAAGTTTTAAATTAATCTAAAACTCTCCAGTTTGCTATTCATTCAAACTGAGAAAATCCAAATTTCTAAGTCGGTATACGACCGGTGTCTTATATGCCATTGAAAATTCAACATTAATAACAACTAATTAGGCATAGCGTCCAATGTAGAGTATGGCACAGGCACTAGTTCTTACGAATTTTACCTGAATTTATTAATCAAAGGAGCTGATGTAAAAGTGAGTTGGGAAAGTTGGCAGCTAGTCGCCGAAGCTCCGGTTTCCTCGAGATTAGCCCCTAAGCCTGCACCTAACATACCCTGGCTCATGGCTTAGGGCTTTTAGCTTGCTGTTGTGACAATTAAAAATTTTATAAAAGAAAACTAGTCTAACAACAAAATAAATGCTTATTTTCAGGCATTCTTCACTATCTCTCCCTGCCATCTAACCCAGAGGGGAAAAATATATACCTTATAGTAGCTACTCCGTCTTCCTCGTGATATTTTACTTCACCGAAAAGCAATCGGTTAAGATAGTTACAACAAGTTCATTGTTAATAATAGCCGGGGTTAGGACCCACGACCATTGGTTTACAAATCAAACTTTTTACCTATATCATTTGTAAGTATGTTTATAATAAATCTGTTTTCTTTTTGCCATTTTGGACTATATGTATTGCTTTATGATATTTGTCAATTATTTTTTAAATCATAGACAATTGTCACAGTCATGTTCGTTTTCATGATAGATCTACACCCACGCAACCACACGCAACTGCATGTCATGTTCTTGCGGTTTATTTTTATAACGCCAAGATGCTAACTCCATCTTGCGTCCAGTAGAAGAATCAAAATATTGTAGAAAAATAAGAATGCAGTTTACTCTATGCCGTAGGATCCCCTTTTGAATGTCATAAATCCAAATATGGCGGCCATACCCATCGACAAAAAAGTCTAGTGATGATGTGATTTCATTGACAGTTACGATCGCACGCTGTCAAATGCAACAACTTGCGATCCATTGCGATCCTAACTAGAGCTGGGACACGTTGGCAAAATGCGTACCAAAAGTACGTTTCTATGAAAATACCAGTTTTACGTGTACCACCCCAAATAGGCAATTTAAGTGTTTACCGTACTTAAGCGTCTTACAAATAAGGGTTATTTATGCAAATATCGACTTTTCATTAGTAGGGATCCGACGTATCGTGACGTTTTGAGTCAAGGCCATTAATCAAATGACATATTAACAATGTAAAAATTATTTCCATTATTTTTTGATCCAACAGATACCCGTACGACTGTCAGTTAACAAAAAAATATTTTACTTAAAGTAAAGGTAAGAATGGAGGTACGAGGTGTTGGCAACTTCATATTTGTTATATTTTGAAAATTAAAGTCCGTGCTTTTAAATACTCGACAAACAAAAAGTCGTCCATTAAGAAAAACCTGTCCCAAAAACTATTTCAGTACAACGCCCCACCTCTAGTGAGGATATAGTTCACTGACAGATGGCAAGTGTACGCAATTCGACAAGTGACGAATTATCCGCGTCAACTGGATATTCCATCGAAACGTCAAATGTGCCTTCTGGAATTGGCCCCCAGTTATCAAACAGTGACGACCAGTAAGTAATTGACGATTTACCCTATGAAGTCATAAAACTAGTACCTATTAAGATATATCCTTTCGCCTCGCCTCGGCAAACAAAGCATAATGAGTGCTGCACAGAACTCGCTCAATTAAAGCGCTCCTCTGAGGTGAGACTACAGGTAAGTAATTCCTACAAAATAAAATAAAAGAGATACCTACCTCAGGTTTTTCCAATTCTCTCTTTCGCTATATATATAATTGCCGAGCAAAAGTTATTTTAAAGAATCTAGATTTTCGCTGTTATTTATTATTCTCTAAAACTATTGCGATATCTAGAGAAGTCTAAGATTTTTCAAATCATTTTGTGCATCTGAGAGATTCAAATAAATATCTAAAGAGCTACTTGAAGCAGAATTCCGAGGGTTCCAAGGCTCGTGCTCGTGCGGGTTAAACAAACTTTGCTACCAAGTAAAAAAAAATGTTCACCACATCAACGCAAGGAAGATAAACTGTAAAACATTACAAATCAAATTCAAATGTATGCTATTAAATATTTATCATTCAAAATCATCACTTAAACGTCAATTCGACCAGGCAACTTGAGGAAATGTTATGTTTTCTGAAAGAGCTACGTATTTCTATAAAGAATACGCACTGCATGTACATAATTGCATGAATTCTAAGGTAATTCAAATTGTATTTTTTTTTCATTTACTCATAATGTTAACTATAAGATGTAATATTTTGAAAATGTGTCGCGCCGAGTTTGTTGCCGGTCCCATATTGGGACACCCTCCTCCAATTGAGGGGGGACTTAAATCTTCTCGAGGCAGAGGTGTACGGGTTGGAGCCGGTGTAGCTTTATTTGACGTTCATAAGCGCATTATAATATGCCTACTTGAATAATAAACTATCTTTAAACAACTCACAATTTGCATCAAATTATACTTTGCCACTCTTGTGGATAAAATGCAACTTTCTCGTCAGTTTTTGAAGAGAGGTGTGGTCATTCCAAATTTCTTTTCCGAATAGGTGATGTGAAAAAAATCTTCCAAAGAGGGAAGATAATCATACTGTACCCCAGAAAGATCTGGGGTACAGTATGATTATCTTTGCCTATGCTTCAATGACAAGAGACTCTTTGCCAAACTTTGCTAAACTATGACCACGTATCATATCGTGTAGGTATTAAAGCGTTAATTAGCACAATATACATTTTATTTTATCAATAAAGAATTGAAATTCAAATTGAATACCAACAAAATTCGTCAGTTCATAAAGTTTAGACACAATGCGCAGCTTTCCATGTGTCTGATATTAAATAAGAACTCAAAAAACAAATTTGCGAACGCCTTCGAATCTGCTCGTGACGTGTAAGCGCCGGGTTTCGCGTTTTAACATAAGTTCACGTCATTAACACGTTGCAGAGAAGCTGTGTAGAAGCTGAATAAATCCAGAAGTGTTTGAGTGGTGTTCGAATATTCTCATATGTATACTGCATTTTAATATTTCGGTGTATATTGAAGTTTAATTATTGCTTGTAGGTAGTTTTAATTTTAGGTTACTTTTTATTCTAAGTTTGTTATTAATATTGTAAAGAGATTTGTTATTATTTAGATAAATTAAATAAATAAATAATTTCTCCATTATTGCTTTAGGTCTGCTTACATTGTATGGCAATTCAATGTGTCAAAATATTCGTACACGGACAGAGATAGATGTGTGTATGTGTATGCATGTGTATTTGTGTGTGTTAAGTGCGCAAATACTGCAGCTGGAAGCCGACATGTGTCGTCTTTAGGGGGGTCGCCATGTTGGCGAGGAACAAATAGTACCAGAATATGTGCGGATTATATGAGTATCGATAACGATGGAAACTAATCTAAGTACCTAATCGCTTATTTTTGAACCATTAAGGAATAATAAAATTAAGGAATTTTCTTGAAAAGAGATTTCTTCTAACATAACCTAGAAACTGACTGGCTTAAAAAACAAGAAAGGCACATCAGCAATTCCAAAATACATACTTATAATTGGCACCTTTGAAATGCCCAAGAGTTACAACCTTGACCCGAATCCACAAACACTAATATTAGTATCCTTTGATCGTATACGTTGTAATAGTTTCATTTCAAATTTCAACTTTAAGCCGTGGAACTGAAAGACCATCTTTGTGTGAAAACAATGAAGTAGATCCGAGGTTTCGTCAGATAGACACAATGCGGGATGGTCTGTTTGTAAATCATCAGCAAAACAAGCCATCCTTGTTTGGCTTTGGACGCGAGTACTGCAGTCCCATTTGAAATTCGATGAAATTTCGAGCCTCGTAAATAAATATCACTCACATTAATTAAATAGGCATGAATGACGGAATCAAAAATTCGATTACGGTTTGTTTGTTTACTAAGTAGTAGCAGTAGTGACATAAAATGGTTTTGTATAAGGTGAGGGTGAGAGGGAAAATCTGAAAGTATAAGAGACAGAGAGATAGCTAAATTTATTTTTAAGGACCATAAGGTAGGATTAAGAGATAAGAAAATTACATTGCACAACCGGAAATATAGATTTGTCACTTTGCTTACCAAAGCGAATAGCGTCCGATACAAGAAAATCTTTTTTTTTTGTTTTTTATGTAGTTTTTTCCTAGGCCTGGCTTATAAGTGGGCACAGTCAACTGTAAAAATATGGGTGTCGCCAACTTTTCTAAAATATGTCACATAGTTCTTAATTCGGCCTCCTCTGGGACATATTTTTGAGACGATTTGTGTACCTACCCATATTTTTACAGTTGATTGTACGACACCAAACAAGTAAAGAGTAATTGATTCCCAATGGAATTTATATAACGAATGGCAGAATAACGTAATCCGTTTACGTATTCAAAGGCTTTGTATTGGTTATAAAACCAAGCATATTCCCTTTGTATCGTTAGCCGTAGCTCGAAGCGATTTTCTGTTCGTAGTCTATTCGTCATTGCCTGCGTAGCAGTGCTACGAATTTATCAATTCATATACAATTCATTCCAGACTCACCACATATTTGATAATGCATAAATATGTCAAATTGTACATGAGTTGTTTAACCATACATGACAAATGTGTTTTGCAATAGTTCATTTCATGTTTTTTTTACCCTTTTTGACGTTTTGCATTCTTTAACTTATATATTATAGGTATGAACAACAACAATTTTTTTTTGTTCATACGTTATTCTGGCAAATAAACTGTAAACTGCATCAAACAAAGATTTTTTTTGAAAAACGGGACTTAATTATACGCGATTAAGCCCCGTTTTACAATTTAATAAAATTGAAACATATGGAACAAGGGTAGCCACAGACATTAATTAGAGAGTACATTCAATGAACTTTCTGCTTGACCAACCGTAATGGGTTCAAAACTTCTGAAAGTTCTTCTGAAACTGGAGGGTTATTAAATATTTTTAATTGTGTGGCTTAATTTTCACTTCGGGCGACCGCTCATGGTCCGCCATTATCAATTTACAAGTGTTATTTTTATTAGTGTTATTTTTATCACAAATTTCATATTATTTAAAGACAAAACCCGTCTCTGAAGTATGTAATTAAATATTTGTTTTCGACAATTTTCCAACTCTAGTTTTGTCCATTTTGAAATTAACATTTAGTTATCCTCCAGTGGAAGAATGGCTGAAAAAAATAATATAAAATAGGCATTAAATAAATTATAAAAAAATTATTATACTAATCTTAGATTGTATAATGTAATTTAATTCCTATATCAATAACGACATTTTATCATTGTAAATCTTTCTCGATATGTAAAGTTTGTGTAAACAGAAAATGTTAAATGACGTGTAACGCTTGTTATCAATAAATAATTGATTGATTGATTGATTGATTAGAAGACATCGACCAAGTAAAAAGGAGTACCATTAACCATATAAAAATATGTAAGTAAGTAATAAACAATCATTCCTGTCCCGGTCACAGCACAACACTTGAGTAGAGATGGCACAGGTAGGATAGTTTATTGCTATAATTTTGGTATCATTTACATGTATTGCTACACCTTTATTCATTGTACACATTAGCGTCCCTACAACACAACGGAAACCGTGTTCAGAAAATTAAGAGCTCCGAATTAATTAATTAAATAAATGAGAATTAATTCGACACGACACGATTCGGAAAAGGCCAATTAGCGCGAGACCGGTGCTATCCACTTATACAGAAATATTAGTGTTGACAGGCCGGTGCTAGTGGAAGGTTAAAAACTAATGAATTTCTATCTTTAGTTAGCTGCATTGCATTTTATATTAAGAACGATTGCTGTGTTGTTTTCACGTCTTTTAGTTTTGTGGAAAAACACTTAACACTTAAGGCTCAGTTATGATGAAATAATCTTTGAAACCTTCGATAGTGTCATAATTATCACACTTACCTCCTTTAAGAATAACAAATGAATCTTTTGATTTAACAAATGTCATTGTGTTAAAGTGTCGAGCATTAGTAAAAAAAACAATAACAGACGTTTAGTTTTTAAAACTGGCCATGACGTCAAAAATAGGTTAGCAAAGAGAACAAATTAGCTTTCAGGCAAATGAAGAAAGTTTCTCGAAAGTGACTTGAATCCGTGATGAAGCCAAGTTCTTCGGTAGATAGATACTGGCCTGAGGCTTGTTTATCTAGTAATTTCTACTACGTAAACAATATGATCTCTGAACTTTATTAGTTACCGAAGAGGTTCAACATTCCATTATCATTTTCATAATAAAAGGCAATAGTTAGACCCTCTATAAGTCGGTATAATAAATGGTATCTAATAATATAGAAATCCAATAAATTGCAATGAATACTTAATAATCAAATAGGACTTGCACTTTTTCATTTTTATTTCTTTTTACCGAGTAGATCCATTCTTACATAAGTTTGCGCATTTGTAAAGTAAATGCATCGCATCTAGATTTGGAAATGACGCTATTTTGGAGTTGCTCGGATGGAGGATGTAAAGACAACCCTTATGTCGTAGGTACTTAATTTTGTTTTTGTTTAACATAATTACCGTTCAATAAGGCCTTGACCTCCGCTTAATGGAGTCAAAATAGTTGTAGTAAAATGAAATTACCAAGTGTTAACATTTGCGTACCTACATGTGACGTGTGAATATCTCATTACGTTAACCTTATGACCGTCATTTTCCAAATACAAAAATCAAACGGGAAAAATGCTTACATCGTATTGCTATAAAATACAGAATGTTTTTTCAACCCTTACCTAGTCATATTTTGCGAGCTGAATTAATTAGATGACACCGAGCAATTTTTACAAATCCCGTAAACGCGAAAAAAAGGAGTTGGCTGATAAGATTTCTATGAGTATGTTAGAACCATCGGATTCAGAAATTAGAATCTTTGCAAATGAAGCAAAAGCTAAACCTTTTTTGCTTTGCTGGTTTCTGTAATAAGATTTTTACCAAATAAATCATATAAAATAATGATGAAAATCCAAAGGTATAGCCACCGTCTAATAAATAAGGAGAGAATGAACGAAATAAAATTAATCCAGTGTACGGTTAGATGGAATTACGCCGGGCTGAGGGCGTCGCAGCTGTTGACGCTTAAGTGCCCGCTTTAAAAGACGGCCGCTATTTGCTCCATGCCTTATTAAGAAGCCACTCTCAGTATACAACTTAGAAAATAGCAGGAGTTTTCAAGGGCAGAAAACCTGTAAGTCAAAAGCAAAATTGGTCTGTATCGTATAGCGGGTGGGACCTGTAACAGGGACAAATATGACGTACGACTAAGACTACATTCATCTTCAGTAACGGCCACCATACATTGAAAATATAATTATTTCCAGAATACATACCAATATTTTAAGTTCCCCGATACAGTGAAAATAAGATTTAAAATAAATACGCAGCACGTTCTCAAAACAGTACCTATCTTTCTCTAGGAGTTTCGGGTTCGTTAAGTATTAACGCTATAAATAGCGAAACAAGGTTTAAGAATTCTATGTATATTGCATATAATAAAGAAAACATATTTGTTTAAACCAATACTAATTAAAAATCATTACAAATTTGCTTAACAGTAGCTTAAGCTTTTTTTTTTCAGGTTACTCCATTCACGCTTACTCTTAGGTTTACAATATATTAAAACGAACAACAAAGTACAGTTAGCTATACATCAACCTTTCAGCTTAATGCACTTTTCAATCTCCATCGAGGAACATCAATTTTGTCGATGACAACACGCCACACAATAGGTAAGCGTCGACGCTCCGAAACAACCTCTATTGAAAATCATCTAAAAACAAAGCATAAAAACAACCACAAAGTAACAAAGGCTTGACACGAATAGAAAGCGCAACGCCGTTAACCGAAGCGGAAATCGACAAGATAACACTTGACAAACAAAACAAAACACAAGACACACCTGTTCAAAAATCTTCCGTAATTCTTATCTTCGTATCCAGATACCAGAATCATCATCATCAGAATTTAAGAGCTATGCTCTTGTCGGTGGAGTAATCGCCACTCTTCTTTTTTCTGGGCCAGCCTTTTAACTCCCTCGTACGACACGACAGAAACTCTATCTTTTATAGAGATAGAGATAGAGATAGAGATACCAGAATAGAAATCCAGAATATTATTGTTCTGCATGTCACATTCGTTGGATTCATTTTGCGAAAAGACAAAGCGAATAAGTAGAATTTAAGAAAATATTAGTACCTAAAAGTACTAATCTGAAGCTTATCGTAGATAAGGCTTGAAGTTGTAGTCGTTTCTGAAATGAGAAGATGAAGCACAAGTGCTTAAAAAAAATTGAAATTGTTATACTTTACATATCTCATTACCTGACCGCCTAGCATGACTTGCGCTGACTCCATACTTGAAGTCGCCCTAGATATAGGTATATATGGAGTCGCGCGTGAGAACGCGTCATACAAGGCGGTCTTCACGCGTTGGTAATGTAGCGGTGCGAGTTTTAATCCGGAGGTCGGTGGTTCAAACCCCGGCTCGTAGGTACAATTTTTTTCTGTAATTTTGTACGATATATCATTTGATTTTCCAGTCCCTTTTCGGCGAAGGAAAACATCGTGACGAAACCGAACTAATCTAAATAAACCTAGTTTTTCCTCCGGGTTAGAAGGTCAGATAGCAGTCGATTTCGTAAAAACTATATTGCGTACGCCAATTCTTAGGATTAGTTGCCAAAAGGAGCCGTGACAAAAAGCCGGAACAACGCCACCTTATTCCAAAGAACAAACTCTTGCTAAAAACCTTATGTTTAAAATTGTTCAACTCGCTGACTTAAATGCTAGACAGGCTCTCAAATATGTACACGCGGCCGGGAGACGCATAAAATGTAATGAAAACACATTTGCTGGATGCTACTCGCTACGACAGGCACGTACTCAAGTAACTTGCCATGTAAAATATGTTGTACATAAACACTTTGTACCAGATTTTTTACCGGTTTTAGTATTTGTTACATCGATAAGATAATAAGACGCCGCGCCGGCGCGCTTGTGGTATTCGTATGTAAACTTTTAAGAAAACAATAATAAAAAATTACTTAGACTATGTTTCTAAATCCTTATTTTATTTTCATAGTTTAAAGCGCATGATCGATAAATAGAAATCCCATTAAAAGTTGTATAGTGAAGGTAGGGTACATTCAAACAATTTTCTGGTCGTTTCCCAAAGCTTATTAAATGCCATCTCAAACGGTTTTTCTATTGTTCAGTATAAATCAAAATATTTCATCCAAATTTTGCGACCTTATATTTTCCCGTTTTTTTTTTTCAGAGCTTTACAATCAATCTTCTTTAGTCGAGGTCCCGGCAAACGAAGATAATTATTCTTCCGGCCTTAACAATGTCTTGTCGACAGCGCCAGTATTCAACGGTAGAATACAACCTACTAAAATATATATATTGCACAACCCCTTTCGTGTACATTTTAATGAGAATACACGTAAATATATACTTATCGTCCCATACAACCATTTCCAGTCGCCGTTACGACGCGGTGTTGACACATCTTGTGTCGACACCATCTGTTTCGGTCACAATTCCAGTCGCAGAGTCGTCGCCGTGTCGACACAGTTACCAGAAATGGGGAAGGGTCGACACATGACACAAAGTGACATAAAGTGTGGTCGCCGTGTGCACACATTGTTTCGGGTTTGCGACTACTTTATGCCAAAATCATTCGTTCATTCGTTCATTTTGTTCCTGTCAAATGGAAACTGTCAGATGGAAAAATACTTAAATAAAAATAAGTGACATTAATACGCCATCTCTAAAACGGATTACAAGACGTAATGGGTATATTTGATTATTGTAAAATAAGTGTTATAAAATAAATACAAAACTAAAATTAAGTACAACTAAAAACTAAAGCTAAAAACTAAAAATATTTATCAAAACTTTGCGCCCTTGGTAAGGTGCCCATCACGCAGGCAGCGTTCCCGCGCTGGATTGCTATGGCCAATCTTTGCGCGAGAAAGCTGCCCGCGCGAGGGTCACCTGTGGCCTGCCTTAGGCGTTTGCTGAGCTCCTTGTGGAGCCCCCGAGCCCCCCTACCCCACGGACCTAGAGTCTCGACGCCGAAGGCTACAAATTCGTAGTGTGCGCCGAGACAACTATATTTATTAACCTTGGAACGTTCTCGGACGTCAGCCGCCGCCCCGGCCTGTTTACTGGTGGCTGAAATGTAGGACGCCGCCAGCGTGTCTGCGCAGGTGGCGTCCCACACCAGCGCGCGGCCCAACCGCCAGGGGATCAACGACATCCCGTCGGGGCGCTTGCCGTCATCCCTTGCGATCTGGGGCTCCAGAGCCGCAGGGACGTCGGCGCTGACGAGCGCTCTCCTCAGGATGTCGTTAAGCGCGGCATGACGGGATAGGCGGCCGGCGCCCGAGGAGCAGGCGAGTCCGTGGTGGCCAAGGCGATTAACAGGGGCCCCACAAGAGGCGCAGCTATGGTCTACACATACATCGGCCCCGACCCGGAGTCCGATGGCAATTCTTAGTGTGTTTGGCTCTATGAATGTGCCGGTGTGGGGTGATGGGTAGGCGTGTAGCCATTGTCCAGACTCTGGTCTGGACACAGCTAAGAGCCTTGCGCGGTCCCTTCCCGACGAACTGTCAACTAGGGATTTCATGACGGCGGTGCAGGCCAAGTTGTCCCAGGCCCTTTGCCTCTCGGGTCTAGGTGGCACATCTCGCAGTTTGGCTAGCCAGGCATTCCTGGCCTCATCCAAGCACGCGATCTCGCAGTTTGTTGTTTTAAGGATTTTACCTGCGAGATCAGACGTGCTATGGATTGAGGACAAGAATGCCGGCAGAGCAACACTCGATATTTTGCGTGTTCCTAAACCGCCAAACCTAATGGGCAAAGAAGCCTGGGTCCAAGCTGGTTCGTTAAAACGGACATTCAAAATCGATTCCAGTTGTGACTTTAGGAGACTATCGATAGGTTGGACTAAATTAGCGACTTTCCAGATAGGGCAGCAACGGAGCAAGTACGTAAATTTGGGAACCAACAAACAAAACTTTAAAATAAATAAGGCTGAATGGCTACTAATTTTGATTAAGCGGTCTGAATTAACACGAAATTTAGAAATAGATTTGGCCAAAACAGATGGAATAGCTTCATCGAAAATGGGGGAACCGAGAAGGTGGAGATTATCTTTTGATAAGATTTTAATGTTTGGGGCTAAACTTGAAAAACTTTGAAGTACCTGGGGTGCTAAAGAAGGTTCTAAGTTTTCGGAAATGTACAATTCACATTTGTCGAAGTTAAGTTTCAGGCCGATCTCGCTAAATTTCTGTATAACTAGGGATAAGTCTGCCAGGACCGATTGTGAGTCTCCGCCGATGGTGCCGTCGTCCAGGTACCAAACATTCAGTTTGGACGTGAGACTATGGATAGCTGAATTGATGGCCAGACTGAATATGGCGGGGCCCAGAGGATCGCCCTGCTGGCAACCCACGGCAGAGAGAATTTCGTTACCCTTGTGAACTAATTTGGACGGACTATGATAACATTGGAGTAAAAGGTTATAAATTTCAGGTACATGAATTTTGATTACACTAAGTAGGGTATCTCTGTTGACAGAGTTGAAGGCGTTTTTGACATCTATTTTTAAGAGAACCGAAAGACGTCAGACGTAATTATATATTGTTTGCATTTATATTACAATAGGACTTAAATTATTATGGGGAATTAAAATGCTCGAGTGATTTGATAAACTAAGTGTAATATAATCAACGCGCCACCACATTGTTTTAGTTTAGCCGGAAATGAAATTGTTTACTTCTCAGTGCCTGTGTTCATAACTATATTATTTGAAGCATTTTTAGTACTTCGATGCGTATACTATACTTAAATAACAGAAATAACGCTTTACATACTACGAAACTTGTTAATTATGATGTATAAATATGGTTTAAGGCTGAGAAATATTGCAGTCACAAAGTAGTTGCAATGTTTCGACTTTGTGTCGACTCTGTGTTGACACATGACACGCGCTGTCAAAAGTAATAACAAAGTTACTGGATTTGCAAAATGGCTCCTTGTGTTGATTTGTTTTCAGATATTCTCAAAGTGTAAAAATGCCGTGGTCAGAGATGGGCATTAATCGATTAACTGTTTATTCGACTAATTAATGGAATAAAAAAGTTAATTCTCAAATTTTAATCGCGATTAGTTTAGTCGACCTAACATAGATTGAAATTGAATTAATCTGAATATTAATCGAATAAATTATCGATTAAATCTCGATTGAAAGTTGACAGGGGGCCATTTTTGTACGTAAAAATAATAGAAATGTCTTGCATGCAGATGGTAGCTAAACACTTTGTCATAAAAGTCGAGATGGGTGTCGATATATAGGTTTTAGGAAGTGCCGATTTCGAAAATAATGACCATTTTGGATCCCAAGATGGCGGCCATGCACTATGTCATAAAAGTCGTCATGGATGTCGTTTTATAGGTTTTAGGGGGCCCCGATTTAGAAAATGATGACCATTTTGAAATCCAAAATGGCGGCCATGCACTATGTCATAAAAGTCGTCATGGGTGTCGTTTTATAGGTTTTGGGGGGCGCAGATTTAGAAAATGATAACCATTTTGGATTCCAAAATGGCGGCCATGCACTATGTCATAAAAGTCGTCATGGGTGTCGTTTTATAGGTTTTAGGGGGCGCAGATTTCGAAAATGATGACCATTTTGGATTCCAAGATGGCGGCCATGCACTATGTCATAAAAGTCGTCATAGATGTCGTTTTATAGGTTTTAGGGGGCGCAGATTTCGAAAATGATAACATTTTCAATTTCAAAATGGCGGCAATGCACTATGTCATAAAAGTCGTCATGGATATCGTTTTATAGGTTTTAGGGGGCGCAGATTTCGAAAATGATGACTATTTTGGATTCCACTTTTATGACAAAATACGTAGCCGCCATCTTGGATTATAAAATGATCATCGTTTTCGAATTCTGCACTCCCTAAAACCTATAAATCGACATCCGTGACGACGCAAGTTATCTTTTTTTTCAGATCTAACAAATTGCTACAGAATACAAAGGACAAAAAAGAAGCGAGGAGGTAATGAAACAAGCAAAAATACAGATGATTCCTCGACGCAATTGGGTGATTCTTAAATTGTGTCCAGATTTTTTTTGTCATAAAAGTTTTTATTTTTCATATATTACTCTCACAAGTTCCGTGACATTTCGACCTTGTAATTTTTTAAGTAAATGTTTTTGTTTATCTATGAGGATCTCACTAGAATAGTATAATCAAGGTATGTTTATATTTGATGAATGAAATAGTAACGCAAAAAAAAAATATATTTGTGTCTTATATTCCTGCCGAAGACTTTTATTTTACCTTTTCCTTCTACACAAGTTTGGCCAAGTAATAAGAATTTAGGGCTCTCAATTTTATTTTGACTTCTACAACAGTAAAGCTACGAGGCCATGTTTGGTATCGTTTTCGTATAAATTCGCAGTAGGTACCAAATTTAGTTAAGGTATCACATTGACACCATTCCGAAGTAAAAACATATAAACTTATTAAAATACTTTCTTTTAAACTCCTCTTCACGCTTAAACTGCTGAACAGTTTTAATTTAAATTTGGTACACATATATTTTGAGTCCCGAGACAGGATATAATAAGTTATCTCAAAAATCATCCTTTAAAGGTGTGAAATGAGGTGTAGGGGGGAATTCAGAATTGACTTCTTGAAGTTAATACTGTTTAAGTTTAGGTTTGAAGTCATGTTTTTTCATCATTTTTAACTAAATCAAAGATGTAGACCATCCCAAATTTCATATAAATCGGTTCAGCGGTTATTGATTTCCCGTACAAATTTCCACGCCACTTTTCACACCTTCAAAAGATGATTTTGGTTATAAGATCTATCCTATGTCCTGTTCCGGGACGCAAACTATTTCTATACCAAATTTCAACGAAATCGGTTCAGCGGTTAAGCGTCAAGAGGAGTTTCAAAAAAACCGGCCAAGTGCGAGTCGGACTCGCGTATTAAGGGTTCCGTACATTAAGTCCGACTCGCGCTTGACTGCACATTTCTAATAGGTTTTCCTGTCATCTATAGGTAAAGAACTATTTTGTGTATTCAGACGGACATACATACAGACGCACGAGTGATCCTATAAGGGTTCCGTTTTTTCCTTTTGAGGTACGGAACACTAAAAAGATTTTTTTTTATTTTATGGAATGGTGTCAATGTGATACCTTAAATGGATTCAGCACCCCAGATTTATACGAAAACGATACCAAACACGGCCTAGCACCTTCACTGATATAGATATATCAAGATAAAATTGAGAGCCCTAAATAAACTTTCAAGAGCGGATATCTCAAAAACTATTCAACATATCGAATTGACTGAATAAACTTGTAACAAATTAAATTAACTTTCATTTTGTATAAGTGGCCATGTCGCTGAGATGCATAGTTTCCGAGATATAATCGAAAAACCGGAAAATGGGACCTTCAAATCCCCCTCTCTCCCCCCTGCTCAAGGGCTACGGCCGGGGACTTTTGATATGTTCACCTCCTAACTTGTCAAACCGAGTTACGGAGTCAAAAATTGTGTTCCGAGCATTTCCCTCTACAACTTTTGGAGCATTCGTTGCCTGACCTAAGTAGCTTATTGCATTTCTTTAAAAACTTTTTTGTAAAAGGTTGACGGGTGTTGGGTGTTTATATGGTTTCGGTCGATTATTATCATTTGCATTGCCCATGATGACTTACTTACTAGAATTACGAGCACACGAGACACTAATAGTAGTTTGACAAACCTTGGTTTTCAAGAGGTATTTTATATTGACATTTGCTGTCACAAATTTGCTGTCAGATTTAGTCGCAAACCGCACGCAAAGTGCACACAAATGTGTCGACACCTTGTTACGGAAAAGTGTAGACACGGCGACGACACTTTGTTTCGAAACAATTCTAGACACATTGTGTGGACTCTGTTACGACACATCTGACATTTAGTTACCACTTTGTGATTCTGCGACTGGAATGGTTATATGGGGTTGCTAAGATACAGATTAAGTCTAACCCTGCTTACTTTTCCTGAGCAGTCAGTTTTTGCCTTCAGTATTATCCTCGTAACGTGACGAGCATGTTTTCGTATTTTAAGAGACCGTCCCTACTTTTTTTATGAAAGTTTCATTTCTAATTTTACCCACGAGTAAAGTACAAATTGTACAATACATCTTTATACTAAGTAAATTTGTATATTATCAACCCTTTAAATGTTTCAAGTAGGTACACTACATATGTATGCTCTCGATATTTAAAAAAATCTGAATATTGAAATAGGTGAGAACAAACAGTTTATTCTAAATGAAAATCTATAAAAAGAATATGAGGAGATGACGTTCATATATGTGCAATAGTATTTCTATATAAAAATACTTAACTAGGTACTTTAAACTATTCGTGAGGCACAAATTGGTATAAAACGGGACTAAAACCATTAAACGCCAGCTTTATGCGATGGACAAAACAAACATACTGGACTCACCACGCGTCATCCAATAAATGTAATACAAAACAAACTCAATCACTTTGTTTTACATACTCTACACAAAGTGCATTACGGACGCGACGTTGCAAGTGTTTCAATGTGGCAGTGTCATATTGAAGTATCTCCATTCAGAGACATACAAGACCTGAAGGAACACAAATGCATTTTGTATGTAAAACAGCAAGAGTGAAGATTTACTCCGTAGGGAGACTATTAAAATTTTACGTCTGCGCTTCACACCCTCAGGGAGCAAACGAACGTAGCTAAGACTCGGTAGTAAGAAATGAGTTTTATATAGGTTTTGGAACTTGCATATTAGCATAATTTTGTTTAGGGAATACTTTTTGACGTGATAACGTCTTATAAATCGATGAACACCGGTAGCATGCACGAAAAAGTGTCATGTTGTGGACAAATCTCCATGGTAACGTTGTGGACAGATCTCCATGGTAACGTTACGGCCACGTTTTCTTATGACGTTATCACGCAAAACTATCGTCCGTAAACCGACTTTACAGAAAACCTTTTTTTTTCGCATAAAAAGAGTTTTATATTTTGTTAGAGGTTGTATTAACATAGGTGTACACTGTACAGTTGAATTTCATTCGGAAACTCTTGCACAATAACCGCACTAGGTACAACGCGATTGGTTGATGACTTCGCATCACGCGCGCGATTGGTCACAACTAGTTGCGTTAGACTGCACAATTTGCTCGAATTCGTGAGTGACACCGCTGAACTAATACCATTTTAGTGCCCGTAAGGCCCGTCCTGAGATATCCGTCAATGGGCAGAATGCTTTGTTTGAGTGTATGAAAATAACTTGTCTATATTCGGCAAGATGCTGTACCACTTAGAGAGCAACGTAACGCGATACAGCGACATAGTTCCAGATGAGGCTGTTATCTGATCCGTGACGGTACATTTGGAACTCTGCCACACTCCTGGCCGCCCGACGTCAGTAAGGCCACGGCGTTAAAAAGCGTTTATGAAATATTGCTGGCCTGGTTCAACCGTACCTTTCAGCGAATAATGTTATTTTGACCTTTTGGGCTCCTTGCCAGGCTATTCTTAACTCGGAAAGGTGAGGTTTCATATTTATTATAGAAAGTGCTTACTTGATATTTATTACATAGGGACTTTTTTATAGTAGGTACATGATATTGCAAATAATATGGCAAAAATCGCAATCAAATAAAGTAAACTTGGTTTCTGTATTATTTAATTTATGGCAGTAATTTACTTAATCTATTAACACCTTGAAGTTATTTTCGTTATTAATCACTTTAATTACACATCAAAATTAAATATTCGTTAAATTAAAAAGAAACTATAATAAACTTTGTTATGTTAAAGTGTTTTAGTTCTGAGACCCAACACAACAACAACTGTAGGTACATATTATATTGTAAATAAATAGGTTAAATTAACGCATTCACTGCCAGGGGGCGTGGCCTAGGAACAAACTTGTATGACGATGGACGCACATGTGCGTCGGGGGCAGTGAATGTGTTAAGTTACCCCATATTTAGGTACTTAATGCTTCACCACGCAAAAAAGGCGTAAACGTTACTGGTAATGGTAAACTGTTAATGGTAAAAAAAGGTAGACAAAAATATCGTTAGCTACCTGTGGCGAGCACTGGCTGATGCGCGCTGTCACGCAGGCCTGTGCTGTCTTGTGTGTCAATCATCTGACACGTCAATGAATGGTTCCTGAGATTTTGCCTAACCGTTTTATTTAATATCTAAATACTGTGAGAAGTCAAATAAAGCTGTTCAGTTAGACGAAGAATTTTATTGTCGCTCGTCCGTAGACTTCGGCAGTTTATCACTTCCACACTGGTGACCCCGACTGAACACCTGGAATCCAACTCGCAAAATGACAGACGACGCGCAAAAAGATCAGACCAATACCAATTCAGGCGAAGCAGCCGCTGCATTCGGAGAACCTGTTCCTACCACTCCTGCTCCCGAGGTATACCGTGTCAGCGTAAAAATTCCACCCTTTTGGCCTGAGGAGCCCGAGATCTGGTTCGCCCAAATAGAGGGTCAATTCAACCTGTCCAAAATTACGGCTGACGAGACCAAATTTAATTATGTTATCAGTCACCTCGATCAACAACATTGTAAAGAGGTAAAGGACCTTATAATTTCGCCTCCAACTGATAATAAGTATAAAAAACTCAAGGAAGAGCTCATTAAGCGTCTGACCGCTTCCAAAGATAAGAAAGTCAAGCAACTGCTAATGCACGAGCAACTAGGGGAGCGCAAACCGTCCCAGTTCCTACGACATCTAAGGGACCTAGGCGGTCCTACACTATCTGAAGACCTTTTGTTGACGATTTGGAGATCGCGCCTCCCTAACAACGTACAAACTGTCATCGCTGTACAACCAGAGGCTTCCCTCGACTTATTAGCGGACCTGGCGGACAGAGTTCAAGATATCGCACCGGCCACGCCACAAGTTGCGTCCATGTCTTGCGATTCACCTGGCTCCTCCCTTATCGAATTAAGAAACGAAATTGCAGAACTGAGGAAACAAATGCAAGATTTCAAGATTAATCCCGGTAGATCTCGCACGCCCTACCGTTCCGGACTCAGTCAACGTCAGCGTAGCAAGTCCACCCGACGATCGTCGTCTAGTTATCAGAGGTTCCCGTTATGCTGGTTCCATGCCAAATTTGGCAAGAATGCAACTAGATGCGATAAACCATGCGACTTCCCGTCGGAAAACTTGCCGGGCAGTCAGTAATGGCGACGGACGATTGCCCCAGCCCTCTAGGTCGCCTGTTTGTGACTGACCGCATGTCAAAAATGCAGTTTCTCGTCGACACTGGCAGCGAACTCTGCGTTTTTCCTTGCACTGCACTAAAACAGCGCCGCCCAAAGACAAATTTTCAACTGAGTGCTGCAAATGACTCCATTATAAATACGTTTGGCTACGTACACCTGAACCTTGATCTGGGCCTTCGCCGTGAATACTCGTGGCGTTTCATCGTTGCCGACGTTAACAAAGCGATTATCGGGGCCGATTTTCTAAGCCACTACAACCTTATGGTCTATGTTCGACAGCAACGACTGGTTGACGCTACCACCTCAATCTTTGCAATGGGCACACCCGCAACCTCGTCAGATACGATATATTCTATCAAAGTTTTGTCCGGCGACACAAAATGGCATAGCTTGTTGAAAGAATATCCCGAGATTACCCATCCCGCAGGTGTTGACCGTCAAGTTAAACATAATACGGTACATTACATCAAAACAATCCCTGGCCCACCCGTCTTTTCAACTCCAAGACGCTTAGCGCCAGATAAATTATTAATCGCCAAGAAGGAGTTTGAAGCTATGCTACAGGATGGAACAGCTAGACCATCAAAAAGCCCTTGGGCGTCCCCGTTACACTTGGCACCGAAGAAGGACAACGGTTGGCGCCCTTGTGGGGACTACCGCATGTTGAATGCCCGAACAGTACCCGACAGATATCCAATACGACATATACACGATTTTGCTCAAGGCATATCAGGATGCAGCGTATTTTCCAAACTGGATCTCGTGAAGGCGTACAACCAAATCCCCGTCAGTGAAGAGGACATCCCGAAGACAGCCATTACGACGCCCTTCGGGTTATTTGAATTCCCTTATATGACGTTTGGGCTTCGTAATGCCGGGCAAACCTTCCAGCGCTTCGTCGATGAAATGACGAGGGGTTTGGACTTTTGCTACACGTACCTAGACGACTTCTTGATATTCTCTAGAAATGCCGAGGAGCACGAGATACACTTGCGTTGCGTCTTCAGCAGACTAAAAGAATATGGCATGATTATAAACACGGCAAAGTGCATATTCGCCGTTCCAGAGATTACCTTCCTCGGTTACTCCATTTCAGCTAGCGGAACTAAGCCTCTAGATACAAAAATCGAAGCAATAAAGAATTTCCCAACCCCCCAAGACCGTTAAGGAGTTGAGACGATTCTTAGGGATGATCAATTTTTACAGGCGGTTCATTCCTAATGCTGCAAGTATCCAAGCTCCGCTAAACGCACTACTCGGCGGACCTGTTAAGAACTCTCATCCCATAAATCTATCCGATAATACCTTGGAGTCGTTCAACAAGTGCAAGGAAGGCCTCTGCAATGCCACAATGCTAGCCCACCCCATCTGCCAGGCAGAGTTGGGTCTGGTATGTGACGCATCCGACACGGCGATCGGTGCAGTCTTACAGCAGCGTCAGCGAGGCTCATGGCAACCTTTAGCCTTCTTCTCAAGAAAGCTCAGTCCTACGCAAAGCAAGTACTCACCTTACGACAGAGAACTCCTCGCAATATACGAGGCCGTCAAATACTATCGTCATATGATTGAAGCCAGAGATTTTACTAACTACACAGATCACAAGCCCTTGTGTTTTGCTTTCGGCACACGAAAAGAAAAATGCTCACCACGGCAGTTTAGGCATTTAGATTACGTGTCGCAGTTTTCAACCGACATACGTCATATTTCTGGCCAAGATAACGTCGTGGACACCCTTTCTCGCATAGAGGAAATCCAGTCACCCATTAATTTTGGCCAACTAGCAGAAGCCCAGCACAAGGATCCTGAGTTAAGTCAACTTTTAAACAATAACACATCTCTATGCCTTAAAAAAATCAAGCTTCCCGATGCATAGGTTGAGTTGTATTGCGACACCAGCACTCAGGTGCCAAGACCCTACGTCAGCCAGTCATTGAGAAAACAGGTTTTTGACAGCCTACATTCACTGAGTCACCCTGGGGCAAACTCATCAGCACAGCTTATCGCAGCACGTTTCGTGTGGCCAGGAATTAGAAAGGACTGTCGAGACTGGGCCCGAGCATGCCTTTCTTGTCAACGTGTGAAGATAACTAGGCATGTAACTGCTCCTTTAAGTAACTTTACACTCCCACGGGCAAGATTCACGGACGTCCATATTGACCTTATCGGACCGTTGCCCCCATCTAACGGGTATCGCTATTGCCTCACAGCCGTGGATCGTTTCTCCAGATGGCCAGAAGTAATACCACTCGTCGACGCGACAGCTGAAACTGTAGCCAAAGCCTTATTGTCAGGATGGATAGCAAGGTTTGGTTGTCCATCATCTATTGTTACAGACCGTGGCCGACAGTTTGAGTCCGCTTTATTTCAACACCTCGCCAAAATATCCGGTTTTCATCATAAAAAAACTACAGCATACCATCCAGCCTGTAACGGCCTTATCGAACGCTTCCACAGGCAACTCAAGGCCGCCATCACCTGTCATTCATCAGAAAATTGGACCGAGTCACTTCCTCTCGTCCTGTTGGGAATAAGGAGCGCATTCAAAGAGGACTTACAAACTTCATCGGCTGAGATAGTCTATGGAGAGACACTAAGATTACCTGGTGAATTCTTCCACCCGTGCACACCCAGTACTACCGACTTGACGGACTACATTGCTCGTCTTCGGTCAGCGACTGAAAAGCTCCAACCCAAGCATGCCTCACGGCACTGTAATCCACCAATTTTCGTATTCAAAGATCTAGCCACCGCCAGTCACGTATTCCTGCGAGAAGACGCTCTGCGCGGTGCTCTGCAGCCAGCGTACACAGGCCCGCATCTGGTAATCGAAAGAACCGAGAAAGTTTTCAAGCTCATGATAAAAGGCAAACCCGTCACGGTCACGATTGACCGCCTTAAGCCAGCATATATATTGGAAGACGGCACTCATCCTAAAGAACCTTCTACCCAAGATAAAGATGACACTGAGGATGTAAATAGAAAAATTATCCAAACCCGTTCTGGCCGTATGGTAAGGTTCCGTGATTACACTCGCCCGTAGTGACGGTCTCTGGGGGGGAGCCATGTGGCGAGCACTGGCTGATGCGCGCTGTCACGCAGGCCTGTGCTGTCTTGTGTGTCAATCATCTGACACGTCAATGAATGGTTCCTGAGATTTTGCCTAACCGTTTTATTTAATATCTAAATACTGTGAGAAGTCAAATAAAGCTGTTCAGTTAGACGAAGAATTTTATTGTCGCTCGTCCGTAGACTTCGGCAGTTTATCACTTCCACATACCCATTATACCTATAATTAAGACTAAGCTCTAATTAAGAAATACCCACTGAAATACGTAGGTACTTTGAATTGAAGGCTCCACCGTTCAAGGCCTGTGAATAAATGATCGAACCATTAGCTTTTTTGCACAGCCATTGTCTTTGGTGATAGGGAAAACCGATAAAAACGGGTTCTAAAATATTTAGCTCTTACAATACACCCAGCAAATTTGAAAGCTCAAGTAGGTAAGTACCTATAGATATATTTTTGCGTAGTCATACGTTTGTGGTAACTACGAGTAATGTAGTATAATGTGGACGTGGAACCGGTAATGGGACAAAAAACCACAAATCCTCTAAAATACCTAAGTATCTAAAAGTAGTTCATAAACACTGGCTATATTTTATCATAAATAAGAGTCCTAGAGCTGCTTCAGTTTGATTTTTTAATAAATTCGGTTACTTTTTAAGAAATTGGCGTCAACCTAAAAGTTGTCGTGTCACTGAAAAAAAATACCACTAAGAATTCTTAACAACTTCGCTAAAAGAGGTGAGTTATTTATTAAATTTTAATTAATTAATACTTGATGAAAACTAGAATGTGTTTTGTTAATTGCATTTACCATGAGATAAGGTATAAGGTATACAACACACTATGTTGTGACTCCACAGATGAAATAAAATAGTGGTATTTGGCCCAATCCCATCATAGGAGCTGTAAAACTGCATACCTCCTATGATGGGACAATTTACATAATGATGCTTGCCCTGCCATAATTTCATGTTTAAACAATACAGGCGGCTTAGCACGGTCGCGTTTTTATCCCTTGTCACCATGCCTGTCACGTTCTAACAAGTATGTAAGTGCGAAAGGGACGCGCATAGTGATAGTCGATAAAAATGGAACCGTGCTGAGCCCGCAGAAGTAAAATGTAGATACGAAATATTTCAACCAGGAGGTATGCTCGGACTTCGGATAAATTAATGTCGTTTTTCCAAACTTTTATTTAACTTGCCCTGTTAGTTAGTGTGGGTCAAATCTTGGTAGCTGAATTTGACCCACTTTCCGATTTCCGATTGAGTTGAAATTTTGTATACGTAATTAAGTATGCAAATCGGACGATAATGCAGTATTATGATAACATGGACCTGATCTGATGATGGAGACAGGAGGTGGCAATGGGAACTCTTCGATAAACGCTCACTAATTGTGTTTGGGTATATTACAATTGTCTCGATGGGTCTAATACAATAATAATTGTCTGTGGAAAGAAAAATACATTCAGCGATAAAAGCATATAACAATAATTGATTTTTTTGCCATAACTTATTCCCTATTTCAATATTTTATACTGATAGAGCAATGTCCATTATAGGGGGCCCATTACTGGATCCACGTCCATTACCGGGGTTCCATTACTGGAGCTTTGGTGTCCATGACTGGAGAAAAAAAACATAGTTTTAATTTGTTAAGTATGTGGAAACTCATTGCAGTATATTTGATACAACACGCCTGAAACATGAAAGACGGATAGGACATTCATCTTTAAACACGCTAAGCGATAGACCATTTACATGTATCAGGGAAATATCACAAATACTCCAAATTTCCTCTTAAATGTCCCATGACTGGTGCTGTCACCTGAGATTGAGATTGTTAAACTTAAGCGAATAACTACATTACTTTTATTAGTTGCAGCATATAGTACCTTCGAGGCCATCCTCTCCAATAGGGAATATTACGCGAAACTCTGCGTAGGGGGCGCTACTACCACAATCCATCACAATCTGGGGGTCTACCGCGAAACAAGAAAATCAAAATTTTGTTATTGTTGCATATTCGAGCGATAAAGAGGCAGGTAACTAAATTTCGATGTTCGCATTTCCCGGTAGGCCCTTGTTAACAAAGTGCCTTGTTGCATCAATGTCATATTTTATTGTCTGTGAAAACTTGTCAAAAAACAGTTTAAGGCACAGTATGTATAAGTTACTCTATGGTTTACTAGCTAGCCTACCGCGAAGCACGTTCGACGTGTTGCCTCCCTGTCACACTTACGTACGAATTTACAAGTGCAACAGAGAGGCAACATGTCGAACGTGGTTCGCGGTAAGCCCTCAGGTAGAGAAGACTAGGTTGTTCTAAACTAAACACGCTCATTCGGATTGTACATTGAGCATCACCATTTAAAATTATCGTAAAGCTTTCACGACTTACAAGCCAATTCAAACGTAGATACACTGACATCAAACTAAATAGTGTCATTCAGTAATTGTGTATTCCGCTCGTACTTATTCGTACGGGTATTGGCGCGAGAGAGATGCACGATAACTAAATATGACATCATTCAGATATTATTCTGTGGTCAGCGTACGAGTATGTTCGAATTGGCCTGTTAATTACTTCATTCATTCACTTTCAGTGCCGGATTTTTTTTCTTTTGTCATCGTTATTGTGTGACAATCTACTATTGATGAATTATAACCAAAATTAGGTTTTAATTTGTATTTTATTTTTCGGAAAGCGATGAAATTTGCAAAAGTAGGTTAACAATACCTTTTTCCAGAAACAAGTCCAGAGCGGTTTAGGCCGATATAGGTTTAATTCAGAGCCAGAAATTCAGCCCCAGTACGAGTATACTTAACTTTCGGGAACAGAAACTACAACTTTTGCTTTTCTGTTTACATATAGTTTTGCTTACGTATAACGTAACCCGATTTTGTAACCGTGTGTGCTTTATTTAAAATCACAGTTTTTTAGAAATATTTTTTACAACACACATTTCACTCCCAAAAGCGCATAGGTAAAGTTAGACCAAGAAAAGTCTGCAACGATTTTGATAGCATACACAGTGCAAGTGTTCAATTTAAATTTATTTTAAATATTTTTGTAAACTGTACTCAACAAGCTGCTTTAGTTTTTTACCTAAACCTTTTTTACATTAAGTATAAAAAGCAAAGACAGTAACTCCTTCATTATTGACTTCAGATTCCTGTTAGGCCGTCTTCACATTGAATGCGGAATTCGCATGCCGCTCCCATGTCCGAGCGGGACATCACTATACACATATAATCGCACTGTCTCACTCACACACCGGAGCGGCACACGGATCCGCTTCCAAATTTCTTCTTGGCTGACTTCACATTCCCTTTACGTTTATCAGGCTGTGATCTGTGATTGATGGAATGTCACTCACAGCTAAATCCGTTTGGTACAGCCTTGACGGGGAATAGAATTTGCTTGCCAATTTAAATGTATCGATACAGAAACTGGGAAGAAATACGATATATTTAGAAACAATCCAGTCTTCAAGTATAAGGCTCTGGCGAAAGGAAACTGATTTTTAAGGGTGTATTTGGAAACAAAATAGGCTACAAACATATTCACTCAGTGCAAAACTATGGCGCCGCCAGCGGTCGCTTGTAAAGATAAAGATAGATAGATATTATATTATCATTTTATTTATCCCAATATGGGACCGGTAACAAACTCGGCGGGACACATCTTTTCAAAACATTACATCTTATAATATAATTAACATGAATTACGAGTAAATAAGAAAAGTAAACTTTTTAATTTACTATATAATTCATGCAATTACATACTTACAGTAGTTACTTTTCTTCATAGAAATTTGATTTAAAAATATATATGTGTATCAAATCATACAATTACAAATAGCTCTTTCAGAAAACATATCAAATTCTTGTTGTATTTCCCCCACTACTTCTTCTTCTTCCTCGTTCCCTCAATGCTGAGGATCGCGACCACATGCAACATGTCCCCACTGATTGCGGTCATAAGCCAAGTGAACTGCACGGTGCAGGCTGCCGCCACTCGCCTTCTTCATGGCGTCAGACCATCTCTTACGAGCCCCACCCCGAGCGCGTTTACCATTCATTCGCCCCAAGATGATACACTTCTCCATATCATGCATTGATGATCTCATAATGTGTCCGAAAAATCTAAGGGTTCGTTCATGGCATGCTTCGGAGAGCCGTGTGGTAATACTGAGTTCTTCCAAAATAGAGATGTTAGTTCTTCTAGCTGTCCAGTGTCCAAGGTATACGCAGCAGTCTTCGCCAACACCACATTTCAAAAGCGTCAATCTTAGCCACATCACAGCTTTTCAGGCTCCAAGTTTCGGCACCGTACATAAATATCGAGAAGACAAGAGCTCGAACCAATCGCACCTTAGTCGTACGTCGAATACCTCTGTTCCTCCAGATCTTGTCAAGGTTAGCCATAGCACTCTTAGCCATACCAGCTCTACGGCGTATTTCGTCAGTGCTGCCACCGTCGCAGGTTATTAACGACCCAAGATACACAAACTCGCTGAGTTTTTCGTACTGGCGGAGTACGTCGGTAACTGGAAGTATATTTGCCCTATCCACTACGCACTTCGCACATACCTACATTATTATTAGCCAATCCACGTGGATTCGGTTCCCGAATAATCTGGCCCCAATTTCACCACGGCTACAATTGTCAGTGACATATGTCGAGCGACAATTGTCAAGCGACAGGTGACATATTACAATTTTCTAAAATATTTTCTATAGAAATACTTACAAACATGACAGGCATTTTGCTACAATTGTATGTATTACAATTATGTTATGAAACAAGAATTATTTTTTCTAGTCGACATATTTGTAGAATTGTCGGTGAATCTTGACAGGAAATGAGTTATATGTCGGAATTTCGTGACAATTGTAGTGTTTCTTGTGACAATTGTCATAAACTTAGCAAGAGAAATATCTGTTTTTTTCCGATATAGTAAAGTTTTTTTTAATAATACAATGATGGTGGCAAACAGGAATACGGCCCGCCCGATGGTAAGCGGTAACCGCAGCCCATGGATGCCTGTGACGTCAGCAACAGTGATATTTTACAATTGTCGCACCTGTCACCCTGGTGAAATTGGGGCCTGGTAATTCGAACGATTCCTTGAAAAAGGTAATTCTAACTCATTATAAATATATATAAGACGAAAGGCGAATAAATAAATATTTTCGAATAGATATCGAGAGCACCTACTTAAGGGACAATGGACCCTCTTAGAAAATGAAACCTTTCCAAAATGGCATCTCGTAAAGTGGGCCGTCGATCCCGATATGGGTTATTTTCGATTATGATTTTTTTTAAAGTAACGTAATCAATTACCGTAAAATGGGGTGAGTAGGGTCAAAACTGAAATTCAAACCTCGATAACATTTAATTTTTACATATGAAAACTGAATGGTGTATATAATAAGTGTTCCGGACGTTTGTATTTTAGTTTTTATTTTGGGTAGTTCCATTTCATAACTTTGACGATAAAGAGGAAAACCCACCTCACGCCGTAGTGCCTCGTATTTGGGGTGAGAGGGGTTTTCATACAAAGGTGATTTTGGAAGATTGTTGGATCGATTTTTTTTTATTATGCGTATTACTATAGCTCCATTTTAAATTGGAATACCTACATTATTTTTGTAGCAGTAGCCTTAAAATCCCTTCTCACCCCCCTCTCAAACCTTCTCTCCCCATTCATAACCCACCTCTCCCCGCGAAACCTATTCACCCCGTTTTACGGTAATCATGTAACCATTTAGCAATGGTACTAGTTTTTAGAACTTAAACATAGTTCGGTTTCAGTTCACTTACTTAATAGAAAATATAAATTCTAATCGAAAATGGGTACTTGACAAAAATTGGCCTCAGCTAACTGATACGATTCTAATACCTATATTACCCATCTGTTTGATGTCAGTGCGTGTTCGAATTGGCCTAAATGACTTAATTTCGGAAATCCGGACCTGGTAAACGAATGTATTTCCGATTTGTTAAATTCAATATGCGGCGGGGAATACCAAAAAAGGATTTTTTATTGTATGACTACAAGAGAAAACAAAGAATAAACTTTATTAGTTATTAAAGGCGCCAAAAGACATGTACAGTGGTAACACTAAACACTAACTGGATCTGCCGCCGCGGACCAGGGTTGAACCCACCCGGGGTTCACTGCTGGGTGGGTCGTACACCCTGGAAATGCTAGTGGTCTTAACGAGCGTCGCACTATTTACCAACAACCTCGGGCCACTAGCAGCTAAGTATGAGGGCCATACCTGGTGTGACAGTCCCACCCGCCAGGTAATCCTTTTCCCCTACCTTATCTCCCGTCTTAACATCCTGTGATCCAAATAGTCATTTCCCGTCTCTACTCCTATCTTTATCCCTCCTCTCTCTAATCCCTCCCTTCCCTATTTCCCCCTCTTTGCTCCCCTTTCCTACTCCATTTCCTCTCCGCCAATCCAAGGTGTCATACGTACCGTGCCGATGGATGCGTGGCTGGTGGCGAGACCAGTCTCTAACGGCGTCTCTACGAAACCGGGGCGAATCGTAGCAGTATTTAGTCCTTCAGTCGGCAAGCGGGGCTCTGCCGTTCTGTGACGAATATTTCCCTTGCTACTCGTGGGACGTTCATGGAAAATAATAACAAAAAATTAGAAAGTTTTGACGCCATGTCCTCAGCTCTGGACTTGATCCAGGCTGAAGGTAGTATCGGGGCGAAGGAGGCTGCAGAAGCATCTGGCACGCCCGAGGTTTGCTCTCAGGGAGGGGAGGGGGTAGCTGAGGTCGACAGAGACGACATCGTCTCTGGTGCGCCCGGCGACAGCTCCTCGACCAAAGAGCCGCGTGTTTTCAAACGCATGTCGGGTGCTGCTCGCAAGAGGTTCCGCAGGCTTATGGGCGACGGGGTAGCCAAAGAGCAAGCCCTGTCATTGGCCCGTAAGCCTTGGGTGGACATCGCTGTGGAGAAGCCGGCCAAAGAGAAAGGCCCTGTAAAAAGGGTCCGCTCTGAGGACGAATCTCCACAGGGATCAGCGAAAAAGGCCCCGAAACTCCGCGCTGAAACCTCAGGGGAGCCTCGTCAACCGAGCTTCAGGGAGGTAGCGGGGTCCTCACGAGTAGGGATCCGTAATTCGGACCCTATGAGTGAGGACCAGATGAAGTTGGTCCACCGTCACCTAAATCTCGCCATGGTCACCCAATGGGCGAACGCGAAGGGCGGTGCACCACAGTTTCTGGGCTTCATTCACAAGACAGGCTGGATACTGGTGACCTGTGTCAACCAGGTTAGCAGGGACTGGCTTGTGAATGAGGTCCCGAATCTAAAGCCGTGGCCGGAGGCGAAACTCTCCGTCATCCCGGAGGGTGAATTGCCCAAACCAGCCACGGCCATCACGTTCATTCCAGAGTCCGAGGCGGCCTCAGTGGAGGAAGCCTTGGCGCTGATCAGGGTCCAGAACTTTGGCCTGAATACAGAGCTCTGGAAAGTTCTCGGGGAGAAGGCTGAGCAGGGTGGCAAGGTGGTCACCTTCGCTCTGGATGAGCCTTCCGCCGAAACCCTTAAGGCCAATCGTGGGGAGGTAGCGATTGGCTTTAAGAAGGTACTGTTCCGACTAAAAGGGGGGCCAAACGCTCCCCCAGCACAGCAGACGGAGCAGCAACCCCAGCCCCTCGCTGAATCTACTCCCGGGCCAAGTACCATGGTACCTAGCGGCCGAACTCCTATACCCCAGGGCTCTCGTGGCCGTGGGGGCGGGCAACCGGCAGCTAGAGGCACAAGGGGCATGACGAGGGGCATGGTACCCGGTAGGGCCAGACCCATAACCTCGGTGACAGGAGGGCCTCAAAGGACTCCTGTTGCGAGAGGCAGGGGAGGGCCACAACGGGTCACCAAGAGGGCCAAATAAAAGGCCTTGGCCCTACGGCACCCGCGAGGGTCCTGCAAGCAAACATCCACCATGCGGCAGCAGCCACGGCCATTGTTGAAAGCCGGCTTGCAGGACACGTCGACCTCGCACTACTTCAAGAACCTTGGGTGCGGAACTCAACCATACTAGGACTGAACTCGGTTGGTAAAGTTTTATACAATACTAACGGAATTAAGCCTAGGGCTTGCATTGTTTTTGGCAAGAACATTGACTTTTTACCTGTTCCAGAGTTATGCACAGACGACCTGGTAGCAGCGTATGTAAATTTCAAGGGATGGAGCGGGCAGAGAGTTATACTCTGTTCGGCATACCTCCCTGGAGATAGGAACGACCCCTCTGCGGAACTCACAACCGTGGCCGACTATGCCCGCAAACACAACGCAGAAATACTGGTGGGATGTGATGCCAACGCCCACCACACCAACTGGGGGAGCACCGACATCAATGATAGGGGTGAGTTACTACATGACTTTCTTCTATGCAATAACTTCCAAATTCTAAACATAGGATGTTCACCCACCTTTGTCACTAGGGTTAGGAAGGAGGTTTTGGACTTGACTTTTGCATCTTCAAATCTAGCCAGGCATATTCAGAACTGGAGGGT
Source organism: Cydia splendana (assembly GCF_910591565.1). Lineage (NCBI taxonomy): Eukaryota > Metazoa > Arthropoda > Insecta > Lepidoptera > Tortricidae > Cydia > Cydia splendana. The sequence continues at coordinate 6,321,069 of NC_085968.1, forward strand.
AAGTGATGTAGAATCGTTGTCAGATCATAAGCACATCTGTTTTAATATATCTTTTTCTCTCAGCGTTCAAACGGTCATCTTCAGGGATCCCCGGAGGACTGACTGGGAAGGCTACAGGAGCTGCCTAGAACGTAATCTGGAATCCGCAGGGAAGGTAATCAAAACGCGGGAGAGTTTAGAACTTGCGGTAGAGGTGGTCTCAAATGGCATTGTAAGTGCCTTTGAAGAAAACTGTGCTCCCAAGGTCAAATCTACTAAACGTGTGGTCTCGTGGTGGAACTCCAACCTTAGGAGGCTCAGGGACAAAACACGCAAGTTATTCAATAGGGCTAAGAGGACAGGGGAGTGGGAGGTCTATCGGAAAGCCCTAAATGAATACAGTAAAGAGATTAGGAAAGCTAAGAGAGCGTCATGGAGGAGGTTCTGCGAGGAAATTGAAAATACGCCTCAAGGAGCGAGACTTCACAGGATACTCTCCAAAGCTGGAAGCAATCAAGTAGGCCTTCTCAGGAGGCATGATGGCTCCTTCACTGCTAGTGAGACGGAGACTTTGGAGCTCTTAGCTGAAACTCACTTCCCAGGGGCAGGACAGTCGCACCAGTCCCAGGTGGTCAGAGGCCTGCACAGGCCTCGCCCGGAGGACTGGAGGCAAGCTGCCCTCGTCATAAGGCCCGGGATAGTGAAGTGGGCTATAAACTCCTTTAAACCTTACAAGACGTGCGGCCTGGACGGAGTAAGCCCTGTGCTAATGCAGCGAGGAGCTGAAGTCCTAATCCCGCATTTGGTTAGAATTTTCAGAGCTAGTTATGCCTGGGGACACTTACCAGAACAGTGGAACAAGGTCAAGGTATTATTTATACCGAAGGCTGGGAGGAAGGATTATGCTTTAGCCAAGTCCTTCAGACCGATCAGTCTCTCCTCGTTCCTCCTTAAAACCTTGGAAAAGGTAATCGATAAGTATATCAGGGAGAGCTGTCTTCTGAGAAAACCCATACACGACAGTCAACATGCTTACCGCAGGGGCAGATCTACAGAGACTGCCTTGCTGGAGCTAGTTGACAGAGTGGAAAGGGCCTTGGAAGACAAGGCATAGCCATGTCGGCCTTCCTAGATATTGAGGGCGCTTTTGATAATACACCCATTCGGACACTGGTGGAAGGGCTTAGGGCCAAGGAGGTGGATTCCACCACTATCCGCTGGGTGCAAAGCATGCTCTCAAGCAGAGTGGTTAGGCTAGACTTGCTTAACACTACTCTCGAAGTGGCCACTGTGAGAGGCTGCCCGCAGGGAGGTGTCCTATCTCCCTTGCTCTGGACTCTCGCGGTGGATGGACTTCTGCACAAGATGGCGGAACTCCGAATCGACACTCAGGGGTACGCAGACGACCTTGTTGTGACGGTGAGGGGCAACTGCCAAAGTACTTTATCAGACCTTATGCAGAGGGCTCTCAACACCATAAATACATGGTGCGGAGAGAATGAATTGTCTATCAATGCAGATAAGACAATTATAGTACCATTCACGAACAAGAGGAAACTGGACAAACTTAAACCACTTGTCATGAATGGTAAAACTATTCCGTTCTCAACAGAGGTCAAATATCTGGGGGTAACACTGGACCAGAAACTGACCTGGAACAAGCATGTGGACGGAACCATACAAAAGGCTAAATCAGCCTTGGCAATATGCTGTCGTTTGGCAGGCAACAGATGGGGTCTAAAACCCAAAATTGCCTTATGGCTGTACACATCCATAGTGAGGCCGATAGTGTCTTACGCCTCTGTAGCATGGTACAGGAAAACGACGCAGAAGGTAACAGTGATGAAGCTTGGCAGCCTTCAAAGAGCTGCCTGTGTCATCGTCACTGGGGCCATGTCATCCTCCCCGACGGCAGCCCTAGAAGCCATACTAAATCTACCACCCCTCCACTTGCATCTAGAATTGGAGGCGAGATCTAGTATGCTTAGAATAGCGGACGTGAGGAGAGGTAATTGGTTATCGCAAACTCTGAGACTGTTTAATGAATCAGTGTACGATATTCCTGTTCTTGGGATGCCAACCGACACTATGTCACCCAAATTTTGTCCACTCAAACTTTACTCAGTGGAAATCCCCAAACGGGAGGACTGGTCAAACAGTCAAATTAAGTGGAAAGAAGGAAGCCTGAGGTGGTACACTGATGGCTCCAAATCCGGATCTGAAGTAGGTTGCGGAGTATACGGTGAAGCGCCTAGGAAAAGCATCAGCTTAAACCTAGGACGTTTTTGCTCTATATTCCAGGCAGAGGTATACGCCATTCTAGAATGTGCGTCAATCAATCTGCAAAGCAACTACGGCAACCATACTATCTATATCCATTCGGATAGCCAGGCGGCACTCTTAGCTCTAACCTCCGATGTCACCACATCGAGGCTGGTTGAGAACTGCAGGCAACTATTGAACAACCTTGGAGCCAGGAACAAGGTTGTTCTACGTTGGGTCCCGGGGCATGCGGGTATCGTAGGAAACGAGAAGGCCGACGAACTCGCGCGAGCAGGGGCTAAGGGGAAGAACTACAGTCCTGAGCCCTTTTGTGGTATCCCCAAAAGCCTAACGCGGCTCACCCTAAAGACCTACTGTCACTACAAAACCATTCAACTCTGGAGAGAAACAACAGGTTTGAACCATTCCAAAGCGCTTATCAAGGCCTTCAGCAAAAAGGCGTCCTCGAACGCCTTAGCGCTGTCTAGGAACCAACTGCGCAACTTGGTAAGGGTGCTTACCGGGCATTGCGGCCTAAATAAGCACATGCGCACCATGGGGAAACGTGACATAGGGCGGTGCAGACTCTGCATAGAGGCGGAGGAGACGCCCTTGCACATCCTCACAGAGTGCCCTTGCCTAATGCGTACTCGTGACCTAATCTTGGGCGGACACATATTACGCCCGGAGGAGGTAAAGTCTCTCGAGACCAAAAGGATCCTGCAGCTATTCGAAGTTGCAGGGTTGGATCGAGAGTTGTAATAGGTGGCGATCACAATAGATCAGGAATGGTCGCAGTGATACATAGGCTTTGGAGCCTTATATAGCCCCTAATAAAGAAGAAGAAGAAGAAACACTAACTGACTATGAGAGGGGAGAACGCTTTTTTGCGACAACCGTAATACCTTGCTTTGTTTATGGTGTTCAACCCTAAAAATACTGGTATTCATCATCGCATATTATGCTTATAAACATTGAAAACGGATTTATGGAGGTGCTCTCAAATAGGACAGCACCCGAGCTAAATTAATAGCAGTCCATTTGATTGATCGATCATCACGGTTCATTAGGGATTGGAATTCGGCGACCTTGGACGAAGGACATTATATTTGTAAGAAATTTATGTTTTGCTACGCGATATCACTGTCAATTAATATTCGAATTTTTGTTATCTAGTATATTAGGTACTTTCGTTACTCGGAGCAGTCATAATAGCGAAAATCAAGGGGAAAACACTTCTCTCCGAGCGTAGCGGAGCATTGAATGCGAAGCGTAACAATCCCAAAGAGAAGAAAAATAACGTCCTATGCGTTAGAGAATAACAGCGTGCTTTGTGACCTTAAAGTGTCAAACAACTCTTTTGTTACAAAATGTATCTTCTATAACAAGGGCAACTATTTATTCTATACCCGTTATACTAGACTTTTCTCTATCTTCCATTTGAATTTGACCTTTCAATTTTATTGGTGTCAGTCCGATAAGCCCGCTATTTTTTCTAATAAAAGTGGAATAACCTACAACAAATCGTTCCCATCTCGTTCTGAAACAATGTAAATTCAACGGCAGCATAAATCAAGCCTAGGTCTCTAGCACAGAAAACGTAATTTAAAACAGAAATCTAACTAATGAAAACAAAGTTTTTAGTTTTAACCTAACGTAAGTAGTATCTCTTTTACTATTAATTATTTAAAATATATAGGTACATACTTAAATAACTTAATGCTTACGGTGCTCTAGGCAGATTTATATTATTGCATTTTGCCCTCCATAGATATTTATCTATGCTATTAACTTAGCCATAAGATAAACTATTACCAAAGTCTAATTTCTTATTGAGTGATTAAGAAGAGGAAAATAGGAAAATACTCATTTAAAACGCGGAACGCTAAACATCCACACTAGATAGATACATTTATTTATTTCATAATACAGATTACATTATAAAGCAATTATTTGAATTTTTATCATCAGAATTTGTTTGTGTTTTCATAGCTTATTGTCAAAAATAGCTGTTTTTTGAATTAGCATTTACCTTGTGTACAGCCACACGCTAAGGCCGAGTACCTGTATTACTAAATGGACTGAAACGATATGAAATCAAATGGTACTCAGGCGTTGCATGTGCCTGCACAGACTGCATAAAATAAGATGGGAGGCGATAGCAAGGGATCCTATTGGCCTAAGTCCCTACTTCCCTAGCCCTAACTTATTCTATGACAAGGATGTCTGTACCGGGAGACCTATCGGTAACAGACGGATTCCCTACGGGGGGGGATCAAGGTGGTTTGGATGGATACTTGCTGCCGATCGCCCAGGCTCAAGCGACCGATTAAGGCTGAAGGAGTCTTATGCCACAGCAAGGGTTCCTGTAAAAATGTGGTGGATGGGAGCCTCTACTCTCAGAGTGTCGCCCTGAGCAAGCAGAGGTTTTTTGGGTATGGAGGTAGTGAAACACCAACGGACAATTGGTATCTGATTTATTTACAATTTGTATTTCTTTATATACACAATTTTACTTATAGCACACATATGTAAATCTTATTTGTATTCTATCCGTGTAAAGTGCAACTAAGACAATATGTTTCTGCTGGCTTATGCCCTAGATTGATCTGCGTGGATTAGCGCGATGCGCTGATGCAATCTGTTGTTTAAACATCCTGGCGACTCCCGAAGGCAGCGAGGATGATGGGAAAAGCTGCTCTATAGCGGCTGTATCGGACGTAGCTCTATTTCTTCGAACTGGCTGCTGTTGTTGGCCGTTGGGTTTGTTCTGTGGCGCTTGGGTTTCGGTGGAGCCGACCTGGCGGGGGCGGCGGACAGCGGAGCAGACCGCTGGCTGGTTGTGCAGAACGAATATGGAACGAATGTGCAACAGGACATGTGGACCATAACAAACTGTTAGTATTATTAGAATAACGACTGCTATAACGACGAACCGAGACTAATTGCTACTGAGTTGCTTTGTATCTGTTTCCAAATTGTATTGTCTAATTGTTTTTGAAGTAAATTCTCGTTACTAGTGAGATGTTTAAATGTCTCTGGAGCTGTCAAGAACTTCCTCATCTCTGGTTATATCTTCTATTTGATTAATTGTTTCGTTTGTATTTAATGAAAAGTTGGCTTGTCTTGAGAACGGTGGTAGGTTGGTTGGTTGGTGGGTTGGTTGGTTGGTTGGTGGTTGGTTGGTGGTGGTTGGTTTGTTGGTGGTTGGTTGGTTGGTGGTTGGTTGGTTGGTTAGTTGGTTGGTGGTGGTTGGTTGGTTGGTGGTTGGTTGGTGGTGGTTGGTTGGTTGGTGATTGTTTGGTTGGTTGGTGGTGGTTGGTTGGTTGGTGGTTGGTTGGTAGTGGTTGGTGGTTGGTTGGTTGGTTGGTTGGTTGGTGGTTGGTTGGTTGGTTGGTTGGTTTGTTGGTGGTTGGTTGGTCTCATATCATTGGACCTGGGCTTGATGAATCATCGAGTGATGGGGTTTGTTGCAAAAATGACACAACATTGTACTGTTACATTTCTCTGCCGAGTCATGATTTATGCAGTTGTAACATTTTTTTTTCGGTCTCGAATCACCTTAAGGCGCTCGGGAATACTTAGCAATTTAAACTTTGCGCAAGAATAAATCTTGTGGTCCTCATTCTGACAGTACCAGCATTTTTGGCCGTGTGCTTTGTCTGACTGTACAACCTGCGAAGTAGTAATTCCATTCCCTTTCGGTGTCTGTGCGGAAGTGATCTGGGTTGCAGTTTCCAAACATTTAAATCTTTTTTCCATGAATCCCATCATTTCGGTTAAACTCTGAGTTTTGTTTGGTATTTCCAAGGCTAGTTCATAAATGCTATTGGTCTCAGCGTCCCATTTTCGACTGATGATACGAGTTAAAATCGGATCCCAGTGTGACGTATTCACTCCTTGGTTCGTTAATGCGGCTAATCTCTCCTTTATTGTATCAAACATGTTTTTTATTTTAACAGCGCTAGGCCGTTCCATTGTAGGCAAGTCAAGCAACTTGTCAATAAACTTCGAACTGATTAGTCGTTCATTCTCATAACGCTGCGTCAACAATTCCCACGCGGTGTCGTAATTGTTTTCGCTAATGCTCAATTGTTGAATCATTTTTTCAGGCTCTCCTTTTAAATGTGTTTTTAAATATTGCATTTTCTCTGTGTTTGATAACGTAGCGTCGTTGTGGATAAGATTTTTAAATAAATCGTGGAATGAGTACCAGGATTCGTATTCCCCTGTGAATATCGGGATGGTGATCTTTGGCAAGTTGGCCCGTTTTCTGGTTTCGGTGGAACTACGTGCGATGGCGGGCTCGGCTGACTCGTTAATTCTAGCTTGTAGTTGGTACGACGTGTCTTCAACATCTTTTTGGCATCCTTCAAAACCCTCTTTCGTGAAATATTCGTCACTAAATGAACTTCCTTCTACGCATAGTCCCAAATGCTCCTCTTCTATAGTTTCCCACTGTTTCTGGATGGCTTGGAGAGTTGTTTGCAGGAACCAGATTGGCTTGTTTTCAGTAATGGCTTGCCTGGCTGCGGCTAACTTCTTGACGAACTGGGATATGCGCCACTTCTGCATCCCTAGCTTTGGTGAAACTTCCTGGCTGTCTACAAACTTGAACCCCGTAGACCCGCCTTGGCTAACTTCCATCAACGCTTCTTCACACTTGTCTAGGTAGGCTGTGGCTTCTTCATAGATGCTCTGGAGGCTACCGTAGTAGCTGGTCATGTAGGTGTGGGTGGCTAACCGGTCTTCCGGCTTAAGTCGGGCGTGGTTTTCTTCGATTTGTGTTTTAATTCCGTTAAGCATCGCCCTCTTGTCCATGATGTACTTATGTGTCTTCCTGTTTGCCGAATCCTTTTTCATATTCGTCAACAAGGTCTTAAGTCCTCCTCCTAATTCTTCTTGGTTCTTTAGAAGTTCGTTGAGTTTGACAGCGTCCATGTTGTAAGTTTGTCAGTCAAACCCTAGCAAATTATTTTATACCTAACCGTGGGAGGACAATGTTAACAAGGTCGCGGTGTATAACGTACCTAGTGGTGGAGGGTGAATTTAATGGTCGATACTACTGACTGGTTGGCTGTCAATATCACCGACTCAACAGACAACCCTTAAGTTACCATATACTCATAGTAATGTTATCCTTAAGGGGTATCCGGCTCGAAGGACCATATGTACAGCCACACGCTAAGGCCGAGTACCTGTATTACTAAATGGACTGAAACGATATGAAATCAAATGGTACTCAGGCGTTGCATGTGCCTGCACAGACTGCATAAAATAAGATGGGAGGCGATAGCAAGGGATCCTATTGGCCTAAGTCCCTACTTCCCTAGCCCTAACTTATTCTATGACAAGGATGTCTGTACCGGGAGACCTATCGGTAACAGACGGATTCCCTACGGGGGGGGGATCAAGGTGGTTTGGATGGATACTTGCTGCCGATCGCCCAGGCTCAAGCGACCGATTAAGGCTGAAGGAGTCTTATGCCACAGCAAGGGTTCCTGTAAAAATGTGGTGGATGGGAGCCTCTACTCTCAGAGTGTCGCCCTGAGCAAGCAGAGGTTTTTTGGGTATGGAGGTAGTGAAACACCAACGGACAATTGGTATCTGATTTATTTACAATTTGTATTTCTTTATATACACAATTTTACTTATAGCACACATATGTAAATCTTATTTGTATTCTATCCGTGTAAAGTGCAACTAAGACAATATGTTTCTGCTGGCTTATGCCCTAGATTGATCTGCGTGGATCAGCGCGATGCGCTGATGCAATCTGTTGTTTAAACACCTTGAATTATTGATATATCAATATCACGTTTTTGCAATATTCGCGTATAACAATAGTTCATTATTCCATTGTTTCTTTTCCACGTCCTCAAAACACATAGTTCAAAACTTGTCCGCCAGTTGAAAGTCAATCTTCTGCATTATAATATTTCCTGTACGTAGGTCTCCGATGCTTGTAACTTCCCTTCTATTTGAGCTTGATAACAACTCCGTAGATAGCGGACAAAGTTCACAACGTTTTAACTCGCGCAATTTCAAGATAAATACTCTGAGCATATTTTAACTGGAATTGCTATTTTCGGACCGTAATAGTAACTAACAAAAGGAGTTGCTATTTTAATAATAATAGAGCCGTTTTGTTAAGAATCACAACTATATGTAGAATAGCATTGCTCTGTGACTTCATTCGTTGAAAACTTTTAGCCCCATTTTCACCCACCTTATAGATTGAATTTTTTTAAACTCTTTTTAGTAGGGCTCTACAACATCTGAACAATATATGTTTCATAAATTAAAGGTCCTGACCTCAATGGTTTAGTTTAGCATTTTCTATCAGTATCTATAATATACGACTGTTGTATATAATATATTTAGATAGTGTACAGCGTCATATTAATAACTGTACCTATGTTAATAAATAATCAAAAACAAGCTATATTTATCAACAATAATCGTTTGTAAGTATTTATCATCATCATCATCATCAGTATTTAAGAGCTCTTGTCGGTGGAGTAATCGCCACTCTTCTTTTTGCTGGGCCAGCCTTTTAACTCCCTCGTACGACACGACAGAAACTCTATCTTTTATTTGGCTGAGATATGTGAGCCTGGGCCTTCCTCTGCGTCTTTTCCCCTCAATCTTGCCCTCCAGGATGTTTAAAAAGAATCTGCCGTGCCGTATCAGGTGGCCAACCATCTTGCCCCTTCTGTTAGCTACTGTGTCTAACAGGCATCTTTTCTCTCCCGCCATGCTCAGGACCTCCTCGTTCGTCTTCCTTTCTGTCTAGCTAATCCTTAGCATCCTCCGCCAACACCACATTTCAAAGGCCTCCAATCGCTCTCTGTCCCGTTGTGTCAGTGTCCACGTCTCACACGCATATAAAGCAATGCTCCAAGTATTTATACCAGTTGCAATTAGGCGAAAGAAAACATAGTGAGGAAACCTGTCTACATCTGCGACGGTATGCAATAGAGAAATTTAAATTAATTCAATTAAGTGCGAGACCGTGCAAACCACCAATACACGTATACATACAGATATATTCCAATGATTATTTCCATAAAAAATGGAATTCGTATAATTGAATTCGTTAAAGACAATTTCAAAGCATAGTGAAAGAAAAACTAAAATGCGACTGAAATTTACATAAAATGATTTCGAACGCTTCCAAACAGACGCGCTGAAATCCCGCGATGCGCTTACAAATTGATTTATTATTAAAATCAGTAAGGGGCTTGCTTTTATTTTTCTCTGTGCGATTAATTAAACCAACTGGATTATATACAGACAGATTAACGACAGCCGGAATATTGATGAGACTGATATTAACCTAGCTACAGTCAGCTGCAATAATATCGGATAAGGCAGGGGCTTTCAAACTTTTTGCATCGAAGGCCACTCCTCCGCTTCGTTTTCGGGGGCCGAACTGCGTGGAAAAAAATAGTTTTTTAACACGTTTACTGCCAGCGACTCGCGAGGCGGGTTCTCTTTTCGTAGACTCTTTTACACTCGTAACACGTACTCGTAGCTCGGGCTGGCGATGAATTTGTTAAAAATGCTGCAATTGATCATTTGTACTCTTATGTTATTTTACGTTTTTAACCGTAGAACTATATTTACAAAAGATAATGGCTGAAACATACTAAACAACAGAGAAACAAGCATAAACATAACAAAACTAGGTATTAAACGTTCTGAGTTTGGCTTCTTGGCTACGAAACCCTGGAACTACAAAAGCCAAATCTATTTGTTCGCTAGACTGAACTCTTTAGATTAGTGCATCGGTCTTGCGGAAATTGGGAGCTGCTCTTTACCTTCAATATTAAAGCCGGGCAATTTGGAAATGCGGTTTCGCTTTATCGACAGGCCCAGGGTACAGACTACGTCAAGTCACGCTTGCACCTTATCCTAATCTATCCTATCCTTTGTAATAAATATATTATATAATTTATAAATATCTTTGACATTCCTATTTACCTACTTCTTTAAATTTAACAAGAGTTTAGATTTTAATGGGCACCCCCTTGTCCTGATTTACAAGGGGGTGCCCTCGTGCCCGAGCCTCCCGACTGCCTAATGGTCCCCTACCTCCCCTAAACAGTAAATAATGAATTAGAATTAGGGTATCTCATATTGACCTAACAGGTAGAATAACGTTTTCAGGTGTAGATCACTATCTTATAATAAAACAACAACGCAGCAGAAATATGGCTCACGTAAATAACCCATTATAGAACTGTTAATAGTATTTTAAAACACTAATAAATAATAGAATCATAAGCTCAGTGGAACGCTAATGGAGTATAGAGTCCATAAAAGTTTAATCACAAAACCGGTAGTTACTGGCTCAAGTTTTAGGACACTGAAAAAATAACTTTATGCCACTGAAGTACAGTATAATTTTGTTTTATCACTTAGCACATGAGTTTGAAAGTACTAGTTTTTTGCTTGTTAAAATGCTCTTCCGAGGCAATAATACCTACCCTCTTAAAAGCTCATTAAGTGAGGTTTATGTTTTATTATTATGTCGTTTCCACAAAGACATGTGTTATTTCACACGCTAAAGAACGTTGTACCATCACCCACACTGTTAACTGTACATCGGTGGACCTTATGCATTTTGTAATAAGGTCCACCGACGTACAGTTAGGAGTGTTGCTATTTGTATATTTAGGTAACTACAAATAAAATCATAGTGCGTTTTAGCAAACTAAAACATTAAATATTTTGTTTTCAGTTGCCAAAATACCCACAACAATTAATACGAGCTGAATTACCTATCTGTATACAAAACGCTTATTAGAGACACTAGCGCTGCAGTAGGTACTCGTACAAAGACTCGTACTAAGTCAATTTCTTTATGACTTAGTATGTATTTCAGGTTGAAAATCGCTGGTTATCTTATTAATGTCAACTAAGCTAAACTGTCCCTGAATAGCGGCAGGTAACAATTTATGATATTACGCACAAAGCTCTTATCAATACGTTCACGGACCAACGGTCAGCTCAAATTTAAGCTTTATATGTATGTCACAAAAATCTAGTTATAGGTCTGTTATTTAAATAAGTCTCGTTAATCATGGCTTGAGGATGTTCACTTTCAGGCAACTGTAGCTATATTATTTTTTCGTATATTCGGATGTAGTCGGGCTTACTTACTTAACGCACACAACTCTGACAATGTACCTAATTAAAATAACGAATTATGCACGGACCAAGAACTATATGCTTATATTACTCTTTACTTAGTAACAGTTGTAAGTTACCTAACTGTCAAAAGTTTTAAATTGAAGTAAGTTAAAATATCCGCCAGCTAAAATATAAGTTTTGTCTGATTCAGACTTCGCTAGTGTCCGACAATTTCAAACTTGCTTTGTTATAATTAAAAGCGCATAGTTATTCCTGACCAGCAAAATTCCAATTTTTATGAAAAAAGTTCAACTACATCAGCCGTAAAACTTTTTTAATCAAAACTCGAATTTATGGTGTGGTCCTTGCGTGTTTCGGTAACTTTGTGATTATCGGCAGGTGTATTATATATTATATTCCTTATAAATTATGCATTGAATGTATGTTTGTATTAGCTTCACCGCGTATATTTGTATATGTGCTTCAAATCTAAATATATCATAACATATTTCACTACCTACTGTTTTGTTCTATATGATGCTATTAACCTAAAATATCGACATAGAAGCTGGAAGCCTATAAACTAGTATAGCAAAGTAAGGAAAACACGGCCGCTAGTCATGAGTGCATTGTGATCCGATATTGCCCCGAGCCAATCAGATAGAGGCAGCTTGGGACACTATTCTCGACTGCACATGACGTATGTACTGAAATACTGACTGAAATAATATCAAACAAGTTTATTTTCAATTTCTTTTTTTTTTGTGTAATTCTGAATGTGGTATGATACAAGCTGTTTTCACCGATTGTATTTTCATGAAAAACACTGCCCCCTTAGTTTGCGGTTAAGTTAGTCGCTGTATAACCGAAGGAGCAGTCGTATAATTATGTTAATTCGTCCAATCATCTACGGCCACCCAGCTATCGGGTCGATCCTCTATTAAAACTGTGATTGGAAGCTGCAATGTGGGCAATATATGTAGAAGTAAAAGAATAAATAATATGGTTTGTTCTTTGCTTACCACTCAAGAAAGTAACTTGGGACCAGGTAGAATTCATCCTCGGCTCGGGTCTAAAGCCGAGCCTTGTTCAAGAGGAAGTCCCGGGAAATGGTAAGTAAGTATATAATTTATAGGTTAACAAAACCCCTCGATGTTATACCATATTTTAACCTGATCCGGGCACTTGACAGCTGTTAATCGGTTGCGGGAAGCAAAGGGGTTGTAAATTCAATTCAAAGGTGTGTAATTTATGGAGCTCTGAAATTTGAACACTTATTTTACAATTCATTTTACAGTGTTTTTACAATTCTAAATGGAAAGATCATGATTTTTCATTCTTTATGTGTGTTTATGGTTTATTTTTATTTTTAAATTATACGCGTAAGCAATTACCGTCGCACATGGACAACCACAACACCAGAGGGGTTGTTAGTGCGTTGCCGGCCTTTAAGTACCCTCTTTTCTTGAAGGTTTGAAGGTCGTATCGTATCGGCCCGAAAATACCGCAGGCGACGGTTCATTCCACAGTAGAGTTTTTATTATTACATGTTGCACAAACCTATTCCCTATATTTAGTAGTTACCTAATGGCAATAAGGTGGGCGAAACGATGTATAAATTTTAAACATTTCATTGGCATCACGTGCTAACGAGTGTTCAAAAGTACAATATTGTATTGCATTGGTGATTGCTGATTAGCTATTCACCGCACATATAATTTGGGTTTTAATGGCCGTTTCCATTATTCAACAGGCTTTATTGGCGAAATAAAAAGGGTCAGTATATTATGATTTATTACTTGTTTTACGTGCGTTTCATTTATTTAAAAGGAACGGCTTATATATATAGTACATATTTTTGCGTTACAGCCCCCACTAGTAAAGAAAATATGGCTTTAGGCAAGCCCCTTGCTATGCAATGTATGTTCTTAATGTATTTCATTTTTCTTTTTATATAATAATAATTTTAACTTGTAATTTTTATTTATTCATTCAAACACATAGATTATTATTAACTAATCTAAAACACATGCGAAACTTGTAGTCGGAAAAAAAATATAGCGCTAAATTGACTTAAATCTTAAACTTTAAGGGGCCCACTGATTACCAGTCCGCCGGACGATATCGGCCGGTCAGTTGTTCGGAACTGTAAAATTTTTGTTCTAACTGACAGGACGATATCGTCCGGCGGCCTTTTAGTCACTGGTCGGCTTTAGTTGAGTCTAAGGGCTGATACAGACGGGCTGTAACCCGACTGCAACTTGTATGGGAACTGCACGGCATCGGCACAGCAGTTTCCATACAAATTGCAGTCGGGTTGCAGCCCGTCTGTATCGGCCCTAAATTTTGAAACCTAGTTAGCTGTCAGTTGTCAAATGACTAATGGCGCTGCAGTCGCACGCACAGCCATCATAAAAGTTCGGCCTCATAACAGTGCACAGTGCGGCCTCATAACAGTCATAATTAACCTTATCTGAAATAAATATACTCTAGATTCAGTCCATAACCCGCAGCGTCCTATTAACCAAATACGATATATTCAGCTTCGAGCGGCACTCAACTCCGTATCTCATTTACCCGTGCAGTATACGACCCGTACGGTTACCATCAGTTTGTCACTGACGTAAACGCCGTCGAGAACGTAATTTACTTTCTATACGTCCCGTTTGCACTAATATGCGAGTGCGAGCGAGATGTATAGAAAGTAAATTACGTTCTCGACGGCGTTTATGCCAGTGACAAACTGATGGTAACCGTACAGGTTGTCATTTGCACCGAGCAGAGGCCACATGGGGGCTGACAACGTAAATACGGGCCATACACAAAAATAACAAGGTTTAGGCGCTTGCTGGTATCAGGTATGTGATTGCACAGAATAAGAAACAATTTGAAAGAGACTGGTGTAACAAATAATAGGTACATATTGGCGTAGGGATGTAACGACCTCATCGCCTGCTGGTTTTCCCAGTGCAATCAGTCAACGCAGGACAGGGGGTGTGATTAAAAACAAGAAATTACACAATTGGGTCCAGCAATGTGTGCAGTAGGGAAAAGGCCCTGTCTCAGCATATTGTTGCAATAAGTACATGACATTAAAGTGTCAAAAGGGCTTCTACGTGTTGCATTCGGCTCCGCGCATGCCTTTCAAGAGTTTCAAATGTCCTGCACCGTGATCGGTAAATAGTACTTAGATGTCGCTAGGCATATAAAGGATATGGAAGAGATATTCGCTGTTATCGTACAAGTCTTGATATAATGATAGCAGTATTTAAACGCTTCTTCGTCAACGAAGTCTCAGGCGGCGCCTACTTTTTACTTACCCACGCAATCATTCTACGATACTTGACCTACTGTACTGCACCATTTCATTATCTTTGTATGTACCTAGGTGTTCGTAAAATCATTTAACCCATCAGACTTCAACACGAGTACGTGGTCGAGATAAATAAACCACTAAGTGAATCGTCCAATTTTCCATCCCCGACCCCGGATTACATATTCTTAACAACTCTGACTGAACTGTACTTATAATTAGTAACTTGAACTTTACACTCCACGACTTAAAGTTGTTTTTCTGCCTTCACAATTAAGTAAGATACGAGGATAAAGAAGTAAAGAATGTGCACAGTGGTATGTGATCTGTCTGAGTGCAAATTAACGATTACAGTTTGAGGACGAATGCAGCTTGATTCCCGAATAATTGGACCGAATGAAAATAATTGATTCGAACTTTTCAACTTTTGGTATTTTTTGTGTTCGATTCAAATGGAATGCAATAATAGTTTCATATGGTTCACAAATTCGGACTCAAACGAGAACCTATTTTCAATTAGGTTTGAAGTAGTTTTAGAGTAGGAAATAAATATTGTCATTTGCGATTTAAGCCAGGGATAGACTAGGCGACAAATATCCCACGCTCCTACGACACGTGCCAGATTTCGTATAGAAAACTGTAGGTATACATTTATTATTTTATTGCTGAATGATCGACGATCTTATCTTATCTTATTGTTTTCGGGGCCCTTGCGGATACACTTCGACCCATAGGGATCTTTTGTGCAATTACCCCCTAGAGAAGATCCGTCAACTACTCAAGAGCTTTACCCACCATATCCATGTGTCGGATGATGGAGCTCATGGGTAGCGTTTTAAAGTCCTTTGGTTCCAGATATCCTGCTCCAAAGTCCTTCATTCTTTGTCTGGCGAGGACGTGACATTCACACATTAGGTGTTTTTTACTGTCTCTTCCTCTTCGCCACACATACAACAATCGGTTTTGTCAGTGTCCCATCTTGGCCAGAATTCCTTTGACCCCGTAATGGCCAGTAAACACCCCCGTTATTATTTGGAGTTGTCTTTTGCTAAATTTCCAAAGCTTTTTGCTCGAGCCGGAGTCTACTCCTTGCATAAAGAGCTTTGGATGCTTTAAGACCCGTCAGACTGTCACATTCTTCCCGATGTTTGGTCATGGTATGGTCTTTAATAGCCGTTGTGATGGTTCCCTGTGAGAGCCCCACGAATGGTTCCGGACCTATAAGGTTACTAACAAATCCCGCTCTGGCAAGTTCATCTGCATTTTCATTTCCTATGAATCCCTCGTGCCCTGGGATCCGTACCAGTTGCCTTCCAAGCTTGTTTAGAGCTTGGACGCCATTATATACCAGTCTAGAGTCCACTCTGGGCGCTTCAAGCGCTTTGAGTGCAGCCTGACTGTCGCTGAGTATATAAATATTCTTCCCTTGGGTTTGCCTAATGATCGACGATATATTGCATCTTCAATAGACTAACACAAATAAATAAGTTATACCAGCTGAATTGGACACAAGCATACAAATACATAGCTAAAAATAATATAGGTGTAGATATGTAATTATGTAGGTTAAACAAGTTCTGGGGCCTTTTGATTTAGTCTACTAAATTGACAACTATGAACATTAAACGTCGACTCTGCGTTTCATTTCGATTTCCCATTTGAATTCAGCGCTCATTCCCTGGCGGCTGTACAATTTTGTCACTTACATTTTAAACCCAATAAAATGCGCTTGTATTTCATGATATTTTCCCCTTTCGTGGTTTTCAGCTTAACGGATAATCCAACAATCAAATGCAGTCTGAGTACGTTATTATTTTTAACTAGCTGTGCCCGCGGCTCCGCCCGCGTGGAATTTTATCACGATAATTGACAGTGCTGCAGCAGTAACGTTGCAACAGAGTAATGCTGCTGCAGTCGCCATATCTTAGAAAGTTATTGAAAACGCGAGCGAAGCGAGCGCGAAATTGTTTCGATATAAAACGCAATTTGATAGACAGTTGTACATTTTTACTTTTAGTATGGAAATCAGTCACATCGTTTTATCACGAAAATTGACAGTGCTGCAGCAGTAACGTTGCAACAGAGTAATGCTGCTACAGTAGCCATACCTTAGAAAGTTATTGAAAACGCAAGCGAAGCGAGCGCGAAAATTTTTTGATATAAAAACGCAATTTCATAGACAGTTGTACATTTTTACTTTTAGTATGGAAATCAGTCACATCATTTTATCACGAAAATTGACAGTGCTGCAGCAGTAACGTTGCAACAGAGTAATGCTGCTACAGTAGCCATACCTTAGAAAGTTATTGAAAACGCGAGCGAAGCGAGCGCGAAAATTTTTCGATATAAAAACGCAATTTGATAGACAGTTGTACATTTTTAGGGTTCCGTACCCAAAGGGTAAAACGGGACCCTATTACTAAGACTTCGCTGTCCGTCCGTCCGTCCGTCCGTCCGTCCGTCTGTCACCAGGCTGTATCTCACGAACCGTGATAGCTAGACAGTTGAAATTTTCACAGATGATGTATTTCTGTTGCCGCTATAACAACAAATACTAAAAACAGAATAAAATAAAGATTTAAATGGGGCTCCCATACAACAAACGTGATTTTTGACCAAAGTTAAGCAACGTCGGGAGTGGTCAGTATTTGGATGGGTGACCGTTTTTTTTTTTGCTTTTTTTTTGTTTTTTTTATGCATTATGGTACGGAACCCTTCGTGCGCGAGTCCGACTCGCACTTGCCCGGTTTTTTACTTTTAGTATGGAAATCAGTCACATCATTTTATCACGAAAATTGACAGTACTGCAGCAGTAACGTTGCAACAGAGTAATGCTACTGCAGTCGCCACCCGAATGTCACGTTTATCATATCTTAGAATGTTACTGAAAACGCGAGCGAAAATTTTTCGATATAAAAAACGCAGTTTGATAGACAGTTGTACATTTTCAGGGTTCCGTACCCAAAGGGTAAAACGGGACCCTATTACTAAGACTCCGCTGTCCGTCCGTCCGTCCGTCCGTCCGCCCGTCCGTCCGTCCGTCCGTCTGTCACCAGGCTGTATCTCACGAACCATGATAGCTAGACAGTTGAAATTTTCACAGATGATGTATTTCTGTTGCCGCTATAACAACAAATACTAAAAACAGAATAAAATAAAGATTTAAGTGGGGCTCCCATACAACAAACGTGACTTTTGACCGAAGTTAAGCAACGTCGGGCGAGGTCAGTACTTGGATGGGTGACCGTTTCGTCTTCATGCGCGAGTCTGACTCGCACTTGCCCGGTTTTTTACTTTTAGTCCCAACCAGGCGCGAATCCAGGATTTCATACAGAGAAGGGATGGGACGTTATTAGATGGGTACTTGTACACGTATAAAAGTTTCATGTAGGTACCTACTCCACGACGACTGCAATGCTGATGCAGCCTGCGCTTTTTTTGCCTACGGTTTTGGTGCCCCCTAGACGTGGTGCCCTAAGCAAGTGCTTATTTTGCCTAAAAGGGTGAATCCGGCACTGCAAATGACAGAGGTCAATGTTTTTTTTGTCAAAGTACCCACTTTGTATGAATATGGATTTGATATGGGTGCAATATAATTACGATTAGGTATAATTCATGATGGAGAAAATTAATAATTTTAAATAATTATGCAATTATACGCGTGTTTGATAATTATGTGTGTTTATTTTACCACTATGTAACTATGTAAACTCATTTTTAGTTTTCTTTATTTATTAATGTTTACTCAGTTCCCCAAAAGACTGTGCAATGAAGGGCAATTAATTTACTGTCGTTTAATTTTGTTATATTATTAATTTATTAAATCAACATAATTATTCAATTATTTTTGTTGATATCCGTACCCCCTGCTCTAAACTTAGAGTTAATTTGGCAAAATCTTTCCTCGGTGGCTTATTCATGTCACAACGTATTAAATTCAGCGCCATCTGTTAGTTTACCAGGGTACTCAATAGTGGTAGCACATATTTGAAAAAAGTTTGCCCCTCCTTCCTAAGTAGCGCCATAAGATTCAGGGGCAAACTTAAGTCAATCAAGTGTTGTGGCTACCCCCCCCCCCCCTTTTAGGGGTTGAATTTTTATAGCCTATAACCTGGCCGGGGATTTTCTCGACAGATTAGTAAAGTTTTCATCAAAATCCGTTCAGCCGTTTTCACGTGATGCGCGTTCAAATAAACAGACAAACAGATAAACAGATAAACAGACAAACAGACAAAAATTCTAAAAACTTTTGGAACGTGTTCTGTTATCGATTCTAAGTATCCCCAGCCAACTTTTTTTCAAATATCTTCCATGTACAGACTTTCGACCGTCTTCAGCTTTATTATATGTATAGATGTATTTTTTATAATTTTCTAAAAATAATTTATGTAGCTAGTCTTATGTTCAAAAACATGTTATTTGTAATGTTTATTAAAGTTCTAAAGCCTTACAATTAAAAAAAGTTTTTGTTTTATTAATACGTTTTAAATACATATATAAATTAGTTCCCAAATCGTCATTACCGTACATGCAGTGTCATTACCGTCTATAAATGAGTCATTACCATACCATGGTTGTCATCACCATCTTGCGTTTTTACTTTCCGAAAGCGATAACTTCAAATATAAGCCACAAATGATTGTATAAATACCATAAATATCCTCAATATACAGCCCCCTATTACTTTACCCAGCTAGAATCGTGTTAAATTAAACATTAAAAAAAAAGTTTTTTGTATGGTGAAATTTTTTGTGATGAAATCCACCCCCTTACATCCTTATTTCCTATTTTATTAATGACTTTACTATAGTAAATTTGACACGCGCGCATCGCATGCACACGAAATCTGAAGTAAACATTGTGATCCTGGCAGGATCGCCATGTGATGTGGGGATTAAGACAAACAACTGCTTGCTATGATATTGGTATAATGCGCGTCAAATGATACATGTGTAGCCTTTTATACTCTAACACTGTATATGTGTGTGTAAGGCACACACTACGACATGACCGCACGCAGTGCGCGAGGGGCACACTCCCGTCCCGTCACTCCCTAAAATTCTAAACTAACTCTAGGTGTAGGTGTTAAAATAAGGTCAATAGTCAATCAGGAACCAGTTTTGGGGTTGACCCCGTAGTAAAGTATTGGGTCCTAATTACATCATCGGCGCCAGAGATTTTTGCAAGGTGCGATTGCGACATTTAACCAGTGTCGAGTTATCGAATTCCTGTAGGTTTATTACGTCTATTAGGTACGTCCGAGTTATGCGGAAGTTCTTAAACGCAAAGCGGACGGCGAACAGACGTGGGTCTAACTGGGTTTGAATGGAACCAATTGTAAAGTTGCCAACTATTCAGAGCCCCGATTTACACACCCCGCGGGCATACCGCAATGGATGTATAATTTGGGCGACTTAGGCGTGCAAACTTGCGTGATTATCTAAGCTGCTAGTTAGACATACTAGGTAACGTTCAAGCTACGTTGCTGCAATGTTAAATATAATAAAACGTGAGTGAATTTAAGCCGAAGATTGCTCGACATGTTTCGCGCCTTATCGAGTAGCTTCAACAGGAACCACACGCATTGGTGGACCGATGCAGACTGAAAACCAGGAAAAACAATAAACTTGTTTTAAAATACGTATTAAATGTGCCTGTGTTTAATGGATTTCTTGGTTTCGTTGGTGTAGGTAGGTAGGTATATTATGTTGCTCTAGAAATTATGTCTTATTATTTTAACTAGCAAGTGTAAAAATAAGAAAATTTATGAATAAAAAAAAGAAATAAGTATTCGAAAAATGTGTTGCAAAAGGAATAAAATACGACGGTTCAACAAACAGCTTTAACTTCAAAGTCATTATAAAAATGAGAGACGTTTTTTTTGTTTTCCGCATTGTACATTGCGCATTGTTCGTATTAAATTGTCGTAGGCGTTATTGGAAACAGAGGACCTACTGCGAACACCGAAGTTCGCAAATTGCGGGCATCTTTCTCTTTTATTCCAATTAAGACGTAGGTAATTAGAGTGATCCTCGTCGCCAGTTGTGATGTGTGCTAAAAGATACTCGGATTAATTAAACAAGCACTTTATTATTTAATTTATTTTACATCTAGTCGGCCATCCTAGACGCGAGAGAACCTATATTATGCTATTTTATGCGGGCCCTAGGGTATCCAGCCAGATGAGCTATGGCAAAATACCGGGACCACGCTAGGCGGACGATGCAGATGATATATTTTTTATAAGTAATACCTATAGCTCATTTAAAAGTACGAGCCCCGATCCAAATTAGTTTTCTAGTTCCACACAACATTTTTTTTATTCTAATAAATTTTACACATGAACATTAAATGACCCAGTAATGGGAACCATAATAGAAATGTTTAATCTATTAGTTTATTTTGAGCGTATAATAAAATTGCATGAGACTTATTGCTGAAAAAAAAGACTTTTTAAAAACGTTGTTCTTCTCATAAAATAGTCTGACTAGACGAAAACATATGCTGCATCGGGGCTCGTATAAGATGATAATCACCCTTAGTACGAAAAAGGTTTAAAAATAGGATGATGCCGTCCTAGCTGACCCGCCGATCTTCGTGGCATCATTAACCCTGCGTCCACTGGCCGCGGACGGAGACGGAGCGGCGCCATTACTTGCCTCGTATCGCCACACGGAGATGAAAAATTACTCCATTCATCTATTAGGACATACGCGGAGAACACAAGTTTATATAATGTGCTACGTGTGCTAGTTTTCAGTGGATCTTATTTTATATTTATACAAACGAGCACATGATAACCATGCCTTTCTAAACTTGCGGTCCAAGATTAGAATCAGTTCGGAGATACCCAAGTATACTTACAAAAAATTATGCATAAATACATAGACATAAATGCGGAGGCGACATATTTCCCGTGCAGTGATGTGTAAAGGCCTGCTCGCATAGTAAGCTCTAGAAGATTTAGTTTCAAAATTGACACCGGAACAGGTGAAAATAAACAAAACCGAGTAGGTACCTAAAGCTTAAAATATAGAATTTTCTAATGCAACTTTTATCTAAAGCCACCGCAAAACATATTAGGGTGATTCTTAAATTGTGTCAAAAAAAAAGTTTTTTCATAGACGTTTTTATTTTTCACATATTATTACATATATCAAAAGTACATACAAAAAGCAATTTTTTGATTCATATGGTCAAGCTTAATACCCTCAGGAAAGGTAAATAAAATGAGTACATATACACGGTTGTGACAAAGTGTCCCTCAGTCGTGACATTTCGGCGTTTTGGTGGCCAACTCGGCTATTTTGATTTATATAGTTATTTTAACATATCCTAAGTAGACGTGTGCGCCGATTAAAAAACGATCGGCGGCGGCGTTTGCCGAAAAATCGGCGGCGGCGGCGTGTTTTCGGCGTGAAATCGGCGTGACCTTGACTTTCAAGTTTCTAAAGAAAAATCATTAATTTGTCGTTTTTCTTGAAAATATTGATTAATCCAGGTTGCTAGTATGTGAACTACGTAATCTACGTATAGTTTTGAATAGGTTTTGAGTAAAATAGGGTTTGTAAATGAATTTAGGATAGGTATAATAACTTGATTTCCTAGTAATTAATTGGCTTGTATTTAGGGGGCATCTGGCCCCAATGACTTTCGATCCGATCTGTATCTCTCTGTAACTCCGTTTTGACATGCTGTCCATGGCTTATCTTCAAATATCCTAGATATAGTGGACTGCTATGGCTTCCCGTCGTACAAGCACCAGGCTCACTGAGAAGTACATATCTTGTTCTTTCTCATTTTCTCATTGCTGAGGATTGCGACCACATGTAATTTATCTCAATTTCGTGCGGTCATAAGCCGTGTGAATTACACGGTGCAGACTGCCATCGACCATCTCACACATGCTCCACTCTGAGCACGTTTGCCATTCATTGGGCCTAAATTCATATTACGTTTCGCCACATCATGCGTTGGAAACCGCATAATATGTCCGAAGAAAGATGTCGTATAAACCCTATTGGCGATTTGAGTTATTTGAAAATTAAGTGGTTTTTTGTTCTAGCTGTCCTAGGTATAAGCAGCAGTCTTCGCCAACACTATATCTCTAAAGCGCCAAACTTTGCACGTCACCCTTTTTGAGGCTCAGCGTTTCGGCACCATACTGGAATATATGTAGGAAAGACGAGAACTCCTACCACCAAGATATATAAACTTGCTCGCGTTTTCGTAATCGCCGAGTGCGTCGGTGACTTGGAGTACGTTTGCCTTGTCTACAACCATTAGTTTGGTCTCGGAATGGTTGATCTTAAGACCACTCTAGAACTTTCAACTTCAATTTTCTTCAGAATATATATAGCGGATCAAGGTGGATCATTACTAACCTAACTTTAAGACCTGTAACTAACCTTTTATCTGCAAGTAAATATGATTATGAAGAGCCGCCATTTCGATGTACAATATAATTTATATAATACAATACAGATACTCTATTGCATACCTCAATAAAAGAAAACAATACAAAACAAAACAGAAATACAAGCAGAGCTAAAAAGCATTTCTTGTTGTTATTCCCGTAATCCAGTCGACAATAGTACAAGCAAGGATGATGATCGCAACGCAACATTAGCTAGTTAGTTTTGCCTTTTCTGTTGTTCCTTGAGGCTTCATGGTACATGAGCCCTGTGTTTTGGTTGCCTAGTTAATTGCAATGCAAGTATTTTCATTTCATGACATAGCATTCTGACTTCGTATGTGAGGTGAAGGCATACAATTTCTAATTAATAGTTGAATGTGAATACACAATTTACAGGGAATAAAATACTGCATATAATTATAAACTTGTTACTAACATAATATGGGACTAGTCCTGAAATAAATATTATTCATTCATTCATTCATTCATTCAATTCTCCCTCATCTTTTTTGACGATGAACACTAAGGATTACTCAGTTACTTTAATCGGTGTGTCAAATACTTTGTGCAACTGGCTTATTCTGTTTCATTTAATAAATAATTGATATATATTTGACAACTGTAACATATATAATACAGAAAAATCCAAATTGTAATCCAAATATCAAATTAAAATAGCTGATTAAAAACACTCAAGGTCACGCCGATTTCACGCCGATCGTTTATCGGCGGCGGCGGCGTGGCAAAAAAGCCCGGCGGCGGCGGCGCGCCGGCGCGGCGCACACGTCTAATCCTAAGTCACTCCTATGACTACGACAAACCTAATGACAGCTCAGACGTTGAAATCCGTCAAACTACAAAGGCTGTATAGCGTGACAAAGAATTCGATACACATCATACATACATACAAGCGAAAATAGTAGTTTGTGTTACAAGGGATCAAAATGATATATTTCCGTCAAGGGCGTACATTGAATCCTGAATGAAGCGATGGATTCTACAATAACCACAACAACCTTGCTGGTAGTGACATTGATTTTAACGGTGGGTTGTAGGACTTGTGGGTTCCTTCTACATCGAGTAGTTTTATAAATCCACTGTAAAATGTATCTCCCAACTCCCAAGCCTCCCAAAATTTATCCACACCTCCGGGGATGGAGCAAACTCAGATTATACGCATTTTGAGACCAATTAATGAAGGTATTCAAATGATTTCCAGCTTGCTGGGAATTAATTTCTCAAAACGCTTTTTTGTAGAATCCTGAGCGTAATGAGGGATTCAAGTGTTAACGCCCAAAACGAAATAATTTTGATACCGTGTGGCACATACTGCTTTTCACATCAACTATGAGGAAAATAAAAAAATCTTAATGTTGACAGAATGCGATGCTTAAACAGATTATTTAAGCTTAAAAAAATAATGTACAAAATAGTGTGCTTGAACAGAAAAGTGTCACTTTGATCCCTCCTAGCAAGGAGGAAAAGTGCCACTTTGATCCCTCCTAGCCTAGCAGGGAATAGGTGGTGTGAAAACATTTTTTTTGCTTTGGCAGTCGGGCAATAATAGCAAATGATCTGTACCTAGCTAATAAAAATGCATTTCTGAAAAGTTCATGTGCCTCTAAATTAATCAAACGAATTAAGAATGACACGACCACGTGTCTATATGTCACGAACGTGGACTCAAAAGTCCGTGGCGGTGACAGATTTTTGAGGCCATGGTCGTGATAATTTGGAACATGTTCGATATTACATAAACATTTCCTTTGATTTTGCGAATGTTAAATAATTAGCTTAATCTGCAATGTATGAGGTATATCTTACGTTACAAACAATAACGTGAAACTGCAACTTACTTTTAAAACTCTAACACGGCGGTGACGCGTTAAGGTTGACCGTTTTCTCAAATGAACACAAATAAATAATTTTCGACAAAACTTCTCCCTTCAGCCATTTGTAAACCTGACAACAACACAGTGTTGCTGTTCTAAAAAAACTTTAATAAGGCTGCCAGTAGTAAAGATAATTTTCTACCGAGTACCGCATGTTTATATTACCACGCGCGGTGGTGACGCGAAAACTAATCACAAAATGTATGTTGTTTAAAATTATATAAAATCGTAATAAATCCATACAATCTTTAAACAGTGTTGTAGAACAAGGATTAGTGTTTTATATTTGATATAAATTATTTCAAAAACACTTCATAATTTTTCAAAAAAAAAATCAAATATCACAAAATCTGGGGAAGTCACACTACACGGTCCGTGACATTTCGCACTTGTAATTATTTTTTTATATGTTTCTAATACTCTTAGGACAATACATTTAGGTTGAACTAAAACTAGAGGTAAATTGCTAAGTATTGATATAGACTTTGCTTATTTTCACAAAAATACATGCTATTCTTACGTGTTACACAAAAAATGCATAAGAATAAGAATTACCCATTAACGCTAACTTCAGACTCTAAACTTTGTATACCTACTTTTTAATCACGTAATCAAAGCCATGATGTTCTTTTATTAGCCATTCAGGAGTCCCTTTCAAACCGTACGAGGCTTCCATAATGTTTTCTTTCAATCCCTAAGAGCCAAGTTTATTAAGCTTGTGTATTTTACAGAATACGGCTCGTAGGTACTACTAAGTATTACCTACTTCCAGTCCAGTCCATTCGAAATTCGGAAATAATATTTAACACCAAAATTTAAGTAGGTACCAACACCAACATTAGGCCAGTCAAATTAGATAAAAAAAAAGCGTTTTGTGAAATTAATTCCCAGCAAGCTGGAAATCATTTGAATACCTTCATTAATTGGTCTCAAAATGCGTATAATCTGAGTTTGCTCCATCCCCGGAGGTGTGGATAAATTTTGGGAGGCTTGGGAGTTGGCAGATACATTTTACAGTGGATTTATAAAACTACTCGATGTAGTAGGAACGTACAAGTCCTACAACCCACCGTTAAAATCAATGTCACTACCAGCAAGGTTGTTGTGGATCAGACACTGGTAATTAAAATTTTCGGATTCAAACACGATTATACCAAAAAATATATATTCAAAAAGTGGCGCCCATTTTTTACAATTTTTAACTACGAATTCATATTAAGATACTTTTCGGATCTTCAGATGTCAATTTTTATCATGTTTAGAGCAAATTTTCCGCCAGACCGTTTTAACTACACCTATTTAAATATCTACTGAGAGTAGGTATTTTGTGTAGTTAAAAAACAGTACGGTAAGAGCAAAGTTTTTTCCACAACTCCTGGAATGGAGCAAACTCAGATTACACTAAATTAAAACCAAATGAAGGTATTAAGCTGGTATTAAGACGATTTCCAGCTTTATGTGAATTAATTCCTGGAAAAAATCTAATTTGACTGGCCTACATTCCTTTTTCTCACTTTTGTATTTCGCCAAGGTGTAAATGTTTTGAAACGGCACTTTTCGACACAAAATATACCTTTTTGAAAACCTGGAGCGGTATCATGGTCGCATTTTTATCACCTGTCATGCCGTGCGTCACTTTCGCACTTACATATTTGTTAGAACGTGACAGGCATGGTGACAAATGATAAAGAGCCGACCATCTTAGCCCTACAGAACTCAAAATTTACTTCTAAGCTACGAATAACAATAGCAAACATAACCCAGTTAATCTAAAACCTTACGAACTGTACACACATGGATCCGGTAAATGCAATAAAGACATTTTTCCAAGCGTTATTTGCTCTGACAGCGTGTAGAGAGCCTCTACACAAAGGGGGCGGGCAGCCAACCCGAGATATGTTATGACATAAAGAAATAACAGAACTTGGCCGATATAGTTTTATTTAATTAGTCGGTGGTGGTAGCTTATTTACGCAAAAAAAATTTGTTAAGCAAGATGAAGAAGATGACCAGGCGGCGTAGCACGGTCGCGTTTTTATCCCTTGTCACCATGCCTGTCACGTTCTAACATAGTATGTAAGTGCGAAAGGGACGCGCATAGTGATAGACGATAAAAATGGAACCGTGCTGAGCCCACAGGTACGACTAGCAAATTGAATAAGTTGTGTGTATGTCTGCTGAAGGTTATATGCTAAAATTGAGCTTACATAACTCGAATAATATACGTGAAGGACACAAAGGTGCTAGGATTTAGGTACCATGTGAAATCAGTCACGTACTGCAGATTACAGTGACGAGTACATTGATAAATATGACGTAGGACCAAAGCAAAAAAATCCTTACCTATATACCTACTATGAACATAAGTACCTACCTATTTAGGTATAGAACTTGCTACAAATGGCTATAGATCATATACTTAGATAGTTCGCTCTGGAAACAACTCCGTTACTTTTAATGTAAATTGACCTTTTTTTATTTGATTTGATTGTATACCTACTCGTAAAATCCCGCCGGTCAAAATTCACAGGTATACCTTTGTCGGTATATCAAAGAAAATTTAAGTGGATACAAAAAGGTAAAATATTAAAAGTTTTGGATGTCACATTCTAGTTCCGTAACTTTAGCGGTAACTTAAAAAAGATTTATCTAAACTTTTATCCTCGAGAGCTTGTGAAGAACGATAAAAGTATAGGTACCTAAGGAAAATACATGTCTGCAAAGTTTAGGGGCATACACACTTATTAATTTATCGTTGTTGCCTAGAAAGAAATATAGGAAAATAAAGTGAAGGTTTCAGAACTACATTAAATACTTACTTAAATCTCGAACTTATTGTCCGGATTGTGTACCTATATACACCGCAGGCTCACCAACTACATAGAAGAAAGTGACAAGCTAAAGAATGCCACACTCAACGATATAGCTACGCCGGTACACCGCCATCTCTTTTCAGCATCACGTCAACGTATCGACTATGGCAATTTTAATGTTAAATTTAAGTTTGCCAAACCAGAGTGGGATCAAAGCAAAGATCGCAAAGAGAGCAATTTGCAAAAATATTATTACGCCAAAGAGAGGGTACATATGTGTATTCTTGTTTTTGTCTGCGACAGTGTTTATCAGCGTGCAACCCATGTATTCGTAGACTAATGTCAAACACAGGCTTAAGACTAGTACGTAAAGTTGTTTAGCGCTGCAAAAAGAGTTAAACATATCACGAAAGCTCCATAAATATTTTCATCGCGTCTGAAATACATGCGTTCGACTAAAAGCATTAAACCAATATAACTTGACTTCGAGATCCATGTGTAGTTGAAAATCACACTTCGATTCGTTTCTGGCAACCTGTCATGCTCAGTGTACAAGTTAGAACTACCTAAAGCCCCCTCCTCACTCGTGCGCGAATCGCGGCGCGAAGCCGCGAACGCGAGTGTGGCGTCGATTTTCGTAGACAGCGAAATCGACTCCACACTCACGTTCGCGGCTTCGCCCGCGATTCACGCGCATAGTCTGGAGGGGGCTTAAGGATGTTATATAAGCCCCCTCCACACTCGTGCGCGAAGCGTTGATTTTCGCAGACAGCGAAATCGACTCCACACTCGCGTTCGCCGCTTCGCCCGCGATTCCCGCGCATAGTCTGGAGGGGGCTTTACTTCAGTAGAGTAGGGCGGCCAGTCGGCAGTTGGAAGTTTGTGTAATCATAATCAATTAATCACCCATATTTGTTTTTTTTTTCTATTTGTGCCTTTGTCATCAGTCTGAATCCACGGTGGTTTTATAATAGCGACACAGGGATCACTGCTTCGCTGCATCTGATTGACGAGGGTTCTATTCTGCCGAGCTTAGCATCTCCGCCCCATTGCTTTTGATTTTATATCTTATTTTCATGACGATATATAACATACTAGTTTGAACTTTTTATAAATGCATATACGGTAGATATGATAAGCGACGCAGTTTTTGCCTAATCGCTGAAAAATGACGGGTGTGCGGTCAAACTCTAATTGCCAAACACAGTACCTACACAGTAGGTACACAGTAGTGAGTAGGTATTTTTTATATTCTTTGGTCGAATTACATCATATGCTGTATAACCTGGGGCCCATTTCTCGAACGGTATTAGTCTAATATTATTAGTGTGTTGTCATTGTAATCCATAAGACTTGACAGTTCGTGAACTAATAATATTAGTCTAATACCGTTTGAGAAATGGGCCCCAGCGCGATGTCTAATTAATTACATTATACTATCCTAGTTATAAATACCAACATATAATATTCAAATCATCAAGGAATTCAAGCTTCATCCATATATGCAAAGAAACTTCACCTTTAATTGTGAGCGATATATTATGCTTCGAGATTGATATCAAGTCGATATCATATTTTGAAGTCTGAGTACCTCCTTTATTTGCGGTTTATTGCACTGTTACATTGTCATTCCGTAATGGTGCGGTTGTGGGCACTAAAGGAAATTCATTTGCGTACGAACCTTTCTATTGTATTGTCTGCATTTGACTTTGAATGCTAATTCGGCCGTAAATAAAGCAATGAAACGGCCAAATGTTTACAGCTTCGATAGATGAGTGAGGTAATAAACAGCCGAGAGGGGAGATAACACAGAATACTAATAAACAAGGTCTAAGTGCTCTATAATGCCAACTTCTGGGTCGCGTTTTATAAAATACTTGTAACCTGTTAGCACTTATAGTCTGTCTGTATCTTTAGGTATTTAAATAAAAGTAAACAAACAATTTGTACATTTTCGGGTAGTTATAACATTTATTGTTTAACCAACCAAATACAAAACCGCCTGGATCAGTAACTGAACGACCTGACTTTTTTTTTTTTTTTTCTTTAGCCTATTAGTGTGTCCCACTGCTGGGCAAAGGCCTCCCCTCTTTCCCGCCACTTGTCTCTGTCTAATGCACACTCCCGCCACTCCACACAGAATGTATCTAGGTTGTCCCGCCATCTCCGTTTGGGTCTTCCTCTGCCCCGAGATCCATCCTGTGGGATCCAGTCCGTGGATACTTTAGCCCAGCGTTCTGGGTGCATTCGGCAGATGTGCCCTGCCCAGTCCCATTTCAGCTTTGCGGCCTTCATGCCCACATCCACAATGCCAGTTTTGGAACGCAGTTCGGTGTTTCTAATACGGTCGGTTCTACGAACACCCAGTATGCTGCGTTCCATTGCTCTCTGGCAAACCTTGAGTCTGGACTTTTCAGTTTCAGTTTGAGACCATGTTTGGGCGCCGTAGGTAAGGATAGGCAGGATACACATGTCGAGGAGTTTGCGCTTTAAAGAGAGTGGAAGGTTGCCCTTCATTAGCGTCTTCATGGACCAGAAGCTCTTCCAGGCGTTTGCGATACGGCGATCAATTTCTTTGAACTGCCTGTTGTCGAAGGACACTAACTGGCCCAAGTAGATATACTCGTCGACATACTGCATATCCCGCCCATCTACCATTACCTGACTTTAACCTACATTATTTGATCATATTATAATGTTTTCATCTACCCTCAACTGGCTTAAGGAGCCATTTAAGGGTAGATTTTGTTTACTTTTATTTAAATACCTAAAAATACAGAGTATAGTGTATCTCTTTCTTACAACATTTTCTTATAAAATGGTGCAAACAGCACTTATTGGTTACAATTACACGTCCTACCTACCCAGACAAAATCTCTACTTTTGTATCGTTGGGGACTTTTCAGATTTATGAAATAGTGATGCTGAAAATCCACTTCTAGATTCTTGTTTGCTTTATAACTTATTTATAAGCCACGTCACTTTAGTCTCGGTATTACAGTCTGATCCAACACTAATAATTATTTGTAATTACGGTAATTACCGTAAATATAATAAATCATGTTACACATAAACAACAACACAAGGAAGCACAGTGGGATCATTTACCGGTAGTCAAATACGGCCGTACGTGTTCTGTGTGTTGGCTGTGTTGCCGTATTAAGAGCCAACAGGAGTGGTCATTCCTCCATACAAACGTAGTCCTCGTTTTCCTCCGTGGTTTTTGAAGCTAGAGCAAAGATTTTTTCAACACAGATTAATATTGTCAATATCTGTGTCGGACCGTTTTGCTTTTTTTGATATTTTTGTTTTTTAAGGCGCTAGAGCCCTTCAAAAACGGCCAAAATGGCCTAATAGACTATGCCGCAATGAGAGGCGTGGTATTCAAAACTGATATCAATTAGCCAAAAAAGCAAAACGGTCCGACACAGATAATTTCATAATCATTTAGATTTCCAAATTTGGTTACGATTGGTTAAGTTTTGGGGGAGGAAAAAGAGGACTACGAAACCTCGATTTTTGTCATTTTTACGCAGGATTTTTCGCCTCAGCTGCAGTTGTCCCTATCGCACTAATTTTAGGGGCGGAGTCAAGTTTCTAAATACGTACACAGCCAGAAAAGTGATGGGCAATAGTCGACATTTAATGTCGATAATCTAGTGATGTAAGAAGTTATCGATAAACCGTCTTGTGTGAAAATATCTAGATCCTAAGATACAAGGGGTTTTGGGTTGAGAGTAGGGAACACATTTTTGTAGTTATGATATCTATTATGAACTTTTTGATTCTAATATTTCAAATTAGAAATCAAAATCAAAAATATTTTATTGCATGGTTAAAATGGGTTAACACAATTTTTAGGTACCTACAGGCACGCTTCGTAATTGTCGAGCAATTTAGGGTCCTAGCTGAATTGGTTGTTCCATACTTACTCGTGCTCTATGGAATGTCCAATTTAGCTAGAACCCTAAATGGCTCAACAATCACGGAGCGTGACAGTACAAATGATTCATGTTCTGTATATCCTGCCCTACAATGGCGTTAATATTTGGTTGTCATGTCTATACTTCGTTTTTAAGCATTATTGAAAAAAAAAAGTAAATACTAATATTAACCACTAAGTACATAACTATTACAAAAAAAGCTAAATAATTATACGATTGCATGCTTAAAAAAGACACGTCACCTTCACTCTAATGCTAAACAAACGAAGAATAAGAACTAACAGCGATAAGACCGCCTGTTGCTACCTTTATCTACATTGTAAATCGGTTTTAGGGTTCCGTACCCAAAGGGTAAAACACGGGACCCTATTACTAAGATTCCGCTGTCCGTCCGTCCGTCTGTCACCAGGCTGTATCTCACGAACCGTGATAGCTAGACAGTTGAAATTTTCACAGATGATTTATTTCTGTTGCCGCTATAACAACAAATACTAAAAACAGGATAAAATAAAAATTTTAGTGGGGCCTCCCATATAACAAACGTGATTTTTGACCGAAGTTAAGCAACGTCGGGCGGGGTCAGTACTTGGATGGGTGACCGTTTTTATAAATAATGGTACGGAACCCTTCGTGTGCGAGTCCGACTTGCACTTCGCCGGTTTTTTTTAAATTTGTTTTTATGTTTGTGGTGTAATAAAGAATATTTTAGAGTCAGACCAAGAAAAGTCTACAGCAATTTTGATAGCACACGCAGTGCAAGTGTTATTTATATGTCATAATTTCATAGAAGCGACGTTTGAAATAATACTTGCACTGCGTGTTCTATCAAAATCGCTATAGATTTTACTTGGCCTAACTCTACTTTAAATTACAAAGTAAGGCCTAAATTATAAAATAAGGCCCATCAATGTTTTTTTTTTTGTGTTTATTAAACTTGATATTTTGTCTATAGTATTAGCGGACATGGCCTCAAAATTTAAACCCGCTTAAGAATCGGGCCTTATTTCGTGCATTATATACAATACTACCCATTTTTGTGTAGTCATTATTTATACTATAGAAGCATTGTTTGAGTAGCCAATTATTTAAACAGTATTTTTTTAAAGGGCAACGGTGGCAATATTTTAAGGTCTGGATAATAAGATACAGATCTTAATAAGGATATCAATGTAAGTGAATGTTACCATGACTACCAAACAAACAAATGTGATAGAATTTGCCAGCTGGCATTGTAACATTCAGACAGTTACCTATGTACCTAATCTGAAATATGAATAAATTAGTAATATTTTAAACAGGAAAGTAAACCGAATTTTGGCCTTTTGCTGGACACAATCACAATAGTAATTTGTTTTACAAGAGGGCAAAGTTTATCGCCACCGGTTGATGCATTTGCAGCACCAATGGTAGAAAATGCAAGCTCATCATCAACTGCATAATCGACGTTTGATATGACTATTGAATTCGTTTTTTTGCATTAAGGTAACAGATTTTGACATGTCTTATTAAAAATTACCATTGAAAAATAAGTCATAGCAAATATGTTAGAATTATAAATCATATTAATCATATTAATCATATTAATGAGCAAGAGCACCCTAAACCGGCGAGCGTGTATGAGGAATTTTATGAATGTGAAGGAAGCGAAAGTGGTATGTCAGGATCGTAGCAAGTGGAAATCCGTGGTCTCTGCCTACCCCTCCGGGAAATAGGCGTGATTGTATGTATGTATGTATGTATTAATCATATACTTTTTTATATTCTTTTGCTTTCATAAGTAATATTAACTAATTTTTGAAAGCGTTTTTCAATAATTATTAATAAAAAGACACGTCATGATTGTTTACCTTCTTTCTAATGCTAAAAAATAACGAACTATAATAACCGGGCCTTATTTGGTACAGAACCTTGATTTGATAGGTACATCGGATATTCTGGGCCCCTGAGTTTGTTACGTAAAGGACAAAATGGTGACATGTGGTTAGAGCTGATACTGTTAAACTAGTGGTTCTGTGCGCTAAGTATAAAAAATAAGCTTCAGCGAACTCATTAAGCCTAGAAAAAACCCTACACCCTACTGCCACTTAAGTCAGTCTTGAGTCTTTGAATCAATTTCCGTAGTAGTACTACTACTACTAAGGTACTAGGAGGTAATAAGGCCTATAGTAGGTATAATAAGGCCT
Organism: Cydia splendana; assembly: GCF_910591565.1. NCBI lineage: Eukaryota > Metazoa > Arthropoda > Insecta > Lepidoptera > Tortricidae > Cydia > Cydia splendana. Next base: position 6,355,009 of record NC_085968.1, read on the forward strand.
ACCTGAAAAATAATGTTCTTACAACAGTGTAACCGTGTTAGTTATTTGAGTAACATATATGTAAAGTGATACAATTAAAAGCTAACAGCAAACCAGTACATAAATTATATCTTATGTACTTCTTATGAATTACACTCTTATAAAGGTTTCGGCTAATTACGCATATGTGCATCACGCAATAAAATCTATAAGTAGGTACCTTCTAAAGTAATGAATACTCGTATTCTTAAAATAATGTTTCGTATAATAATAATACCCTCAGGTACCTTTATAGTATAATACTTAGAGGTTAAGTTCGTTGAAATTTAGATACTTAAATAAATTACTTTCAATCGGAATAGAGATGTTTTAGTGCCTTAAATTTTCAAATAAAATAAAACTAATATGATACTGGCAAATATTGGTCATATTTCTTGAGTACCTGGGCCTTATGAGAATACAGTAGGTATATGGTGCTTATAAGAATTATGTGCTTCATAAATCGAAGTAGGTTTATATAAACGTACATAGGCATTTTACATTAATTTTTTTTTAATGAAATCTGTTTTTAATTCACAAAAAATAATACTATTACACGTTCTTAACCTAGTTATAATCTTTAATATTTAAGATTTTAGTAACTAGGATGAGGGGGACATATTAAATTTATTCCCTAATCTTAAGTTCTAATATATTTATTACTTATCATTATAAATACATAATGTATATTTATGTGTAGGTATATGTATTATATTTATGTGCTTACTTAACTAATAATTATTCTTGTACTATGGTATTCAGTTCTTTTTTATTATATACTTAATCTTATTAGGCTTATTACTTATTTCTAGTAAAACTCTATTAGGAAAGTTGTTTAGAATAGTAGGTAAGTATGAATTCCAAACTCTATTGCCATATTCATTAAATATTATGTGTGTAACTAATAAACACGATTTACCTATATGTATGTAGGTACCTACCTATACTTCGGCAAGTCATCTTTGACATTAGAAAAATGCAGCAAACTTAAAAAAAATGTAATCGACAATGATCGACCTCCCATTATAAATTAAATTTAGTGCCTTTTTCTAATGTTAAAGTTGGCTGTTGAGTGTAAGAGTATATATAAGTAAGTACACGATTTATTTTCCCTACCCTTTTGACTCATTATTTGACGTTATCATGAATTCTTTATAAGTAAGTATCATAAGTAGGTACCCTACGTACAACACAAATGTCATAATTATTGTAATATTATTGTAAACAACACGTAGGTATAACAAAAGGTATAGGTATACTTGAATAAAGGTAGATGAATTGCGTGCGGTCCAATAGGTAACCACAACTCACGGAGTCCAAAACAATAAGCTGATCAGCAAAGTCAAGTAAACAAAGCCAAGTCACAGTAGTAGAAAGATTATCGAGTTCCGTAAACGTATAAGCCGGGTCAAAAAATTCAATCGCAACACAGTAAGTATAAGTGAACGCCTCGTGGCAGTAACGCACGAAAAATGACATTGCAAATTGTCGGCAATGAGGCGCGCGCGGGTGCAAGCGTACGCATCTGTGTGCGTGCATTACACACACAAATACAGTCTCTCACGCCCCGTCAGAGCGACGGGTATATTCAGCTTGAAATCTCAAAATTGACTTTTAGCTCAGCTCCCGTTTCGTCTTAAGCCCGATGTGAGCTAGCGTTATAAACGGCAGAGAACCATAGTTGGTTGTCGGCAGTAAGCGTGTTTTATAGCTCTACACGGAACCCGAGAGAAGTAGCCAATGAAGCGGCTCGCTAGACAGCCGCAGTGTTAAATCTTGTTTAAAGGCGCTATTACTTTCGTTGTGCTGTATTCGGCTGTTTCTACTTAGGTTGCTACCTTGCTACTATTTTTCCTGTGTATAACAACCTCTGATTACAAATTTTCTAGTTAACCAAAATTCAATAGGGTGTATTCGGGTAATTCCGACTACCTACTTCAAAATGTCGCCGAATTCCTAAAAATCACCCATAATTCCAATAAAACCATTTTTGGAGTTATCCGACATCCTGAACTTTTCTGTATGAACCGAATACACCTTATGGTATTATGGTATGGTATAGCGTTGATTTACAAAAACCTCCGAGGCATTCATTGTGTTGACGGTGAGATACTATGCATTTGCTCGTTACTCATATTTTTACATGTAATTACAAATATGTAGTCAGAAACGTTTGAAATAAAGTAAAATTAAAAAACTAACTGCCTCGAGCGAGACTCGAACTCGCGACATCGGGCTACCAGCTTGGGCTGGTGACAATCCTCTATCAACTAAGCTACTGAGACAATAGAGTCTAGCAGACAATATCTCTATTTAATACATGAGTCCTTCTTTTTATTTTTTGACAATTGTTTTCGTTGATTTGTATAAAATTTGCTAGATTTGAAGAACTCCTACTTATTCTGGGCGGAATAGGTCCTAATAAAAAATGTAGGTATGATCTGACGAAAAAAACGTCAGCAAATAAAATAAAACCGGACAAGTGCGAGTCGGACTTGCCCACCGAGGGTTTCGTACTTTTTAGTAGGTATTTGTTGTTACAATAGCGGCAACAGAAATACATCATCTGTGAAAATTTCAACTGTCTAGCTATCACGGTTCGTGAGATACAGCTGGTGACAGACGGACGGCCGGACGGACAGCGAAGTCTTAGTAATAGGGTCCCGTTTTACCCTTTGGGTACGGAACCCTAAAAAGGCCTACAAAATTAAATTGCTACTATTTCCATACCTACCATAAATCGCTATTTCATTAGATTTCACACATACCCGAGCATCTTGTTAGAAATATTTCACGCTGGCTAGATAAGCCCCTTCCCTATTTCAATAAAAATTACACTTTCAATCTGTTCCAGTGAGGAAGCATTTTATCGCTCACGAGGGAATTATTCTCGAACGCTTTTGGCGAATATATGCGCCCGTTTCGTTGCCTTCATGTTTATGAGAAAGTAGCTAAGTATATAGTTATTTGTACATATAGCTACTTTCTCATATTATGTATATAAATATTATTAAATATATTGGCTGGGTGCGATACCAGCGCCGGATTTGGGACACAAGAGTTATTTAACAGTTGAGAGATATCAAATAGCAAAAAAATATATATTAAAAAGTAAATATATAATCCGGGCATCAACATTGGTTTAGACATTTGCAGTAGCGATGCAGTCGGCAGCAATGTCGCGCCGCAATACTGTAGCCGCTGGTGCAGCCTGGGCTATACTTAACCGCGAAAATGGAAGTTGGTAAATTGCTAGTAACTATCTCTGTCACTCTAATTACGCCTTAAGTAAAAGATAAAGATGCCCGAAATTTGCGAACTTCGATGTTCGCGATTGGCCCTCTGAATCCGAATGGTACCTTTACATCATAGCGGTTTCAGTGCGCGGTTCGGCCGCTGAAGTAACCACAAACTATGAAGTAACATAGCAGGCAGCGTCATCTAGCGGGTACTTTGATTACTGTAGATAGAAACGAACGGCAAATAATAAACCATGAGAATATCATGAAAACGTAGGATTTTATACTATCTGTGGTCCGTAAAAAATGACAGCTACGTCAACACGTTTTCGCGAACGTTCACTATGCACTATGCAGCGCTTCATAGCATATGCGAGCAAGAATTGTCGCATCCACGACGTTTATCAGTACCCACTGCAATCTAAACTAAACGCACCTGAATGTTTTTTTTTTTTAATGAAGCATTGGCAACACGGCGCAGCTGAATGATGTGAACAGACGAACGTCAATAACGTCAATAACAAGGGCCTAACGTTTTCTGTTCTCTTTCACGGCGCAGCAACTAGTATCATTTCTCTCTCCTCGCTCTTTTAAAAATGCCGTTTGTCAAAAAAGGACAACCATACTGTTGACACAATGGACTTCAAATCAAGTGTTGCCTTTTTTGATGCGCCCAGGCTGTGTATGTGTGCGTAAAAGCGTATATGTGTGCTCTTTTAGGGATGTGAAAAGTCGATTTTAATCATGTTATATATCGATAAACGCTACACAGCGGAACGCAATAGCGATTAATTGAAGCTTCAATATCTTCGTTAAACATAAACATAATTGAAATGCTAATGGATAATGAATATATTATAATATAATAAAATAATTCAATTATTGCGAAACACCTATTTTAGTAGGTATTTATGTATTTTAATTAAATATCTGAACTTTCCCTTGGTTCTCTGCTGGGGCGTGACTATAAAATTGTGATCTGATAACCACAATAAAGAATAAAAGCGTTTTTGTTCATTTTAGGTATCGTTAAACCTTTGAAGTAAAATTAAAATTGCAAGAAATGTCGATAGTTTATCGATATGACTTTATCGACATGGCTACAGAAAGGTGGGCCTCATTGTTAATCGTACACTAAACAAAAGTCAACTTGACATTGGCTAACGTTCCAAAAGCCATAATAGAAAAAAAAAAAAAAAAAAAAAAACAAAAGTGGCAACAGTGACAGCTCGCTGAGACGGGATCTCTATATATTAAATCTATGGTCAATAACGTCATCCACATTTTCCACAACACGACTTAATTTTCTGTCTTGTTATCAAAATATTAAAACTAATGCTTAAAGTGTGTCTAAATCATTGATTTTTCATTAATGTTTGCTTTACACTTATCAACAACAATGTTATTATTTCCGAGTGTCTAAAATGTCTGATACGAAGTCTGATAACATAAGTATAGAGTTCGATCCGATTTTGCCTGATACTGGTGTCTTGTTTTACGAGGAATGTCCCGCGGAGTATGAGATTGAGAAGCCGATATTGTTGCCGTTGAAATCGTCGACTCAAGTGCGTTTCGAACAGCTTCAGCACGAAGCGGCGCGAGTGTGGAGAGATAAACAAAGAACAGCGGCGACGGCGAAGAAAAACTAACGCAAAGATTCCTTGTTCAAATTAGCCTGTCAATATGGCTTACACACTGTTTGTGATAGAGATTATATCAGCGTTTATATTGGCAGCTACATTATTGTACAGATATGGAGATGTTTACAGAAATCACATAATAGTGACAGTGGCTGTAGTTACAGCATGGTACTTCTCGTTTGTTATTATGTTTATATTGCCATTGGATGTGTCTTCGGTGAGTAAAATTGCTATCTGATTTTTTCTTTCTTGATTAATCCAACTATCATCATGTGGTACAATCTTGCATCACTTCTACCTATTGTGGTTTTGTAATACAAAACTTAGGTATAGTCTGTCCGCTTTTCCATGATCAAGTGTGCCATAGTAAACCTAAGGCAAACTTGATCTTCGAAATCGGACAGGCCATACACAATGGTAATAATTTACCTTAGTTGGATTAAGTCTTATCATTGATAGATAAACATTGTCCGCCCCTTTTTAGTCTTAGCTAGTCATTGTTTATCTTTTATGATTATTATCATACCAATTTAAAATATATATGACAATTTACCACTGCAACTTTATTACACAAATTATTGTTGTAGTATAAACAAGGCCCAAGTTTAATAAAAATTGGGCCCTTTGACTGCCACAGACGGCTGTGGACACCATCGGAAAGTCTTGCCAAGGACGCCAATGACTGTCACAGCTGTTGGCTTCGCCAATGCAATAGGGACTTGCGTGGGACTCCGTAAAGTTCAATTTTGCTTAAATAATCGCGATCGCTGATGTCTGGGGCACAGCATATTTCTTCACCGTATGTTGTTCTACTGAGATAATTTTTTTCTTCAATGGTCACTAAAGCCTCAAAACTCAAAACCTTATTCAATGGCTCCACATTACATATATTGGTATTTATTGTTCCTTACTTGTCTTGTCAGACTGTTGGTTTTTCAACATATCTTGTAAGAGATATGAGAGGTACTCATGCAAGACAGTACCTTTTTCATTTCTTCTTTTTTCAAAATATAGTAACATTAGCAGACTACTCTGCTGAGTACAAAATTAATGTAACTCTGCATCTTACAGACAGTATATCGACAATGCATGCAAAACAGCAACTCAACTACTGTGGCCCCGAGTGTGTCACCGCTACACAATGAGTCAACCACAACCATCCCCCCAGTCACGAAATGCCAGAAACCATGGAGCTTTGTGGATGACAGTGTGTTCCCTAATCTCTGGAGGGTTGTCTATTGGACTTCACAATGTCTGACTTGGTAATTTTTTTACACACATTATTCATTATTTTTGTTTGTTTGTTACACACTTTTGGTATTTTTTCTTGTGTGACACAATTAAGAGGTCTGTTAATGGACACCTTTACCAGGTATTTCAATTATCAAGGAATGGATGGATTGCAGTTGCGAATAATCAAGATTCTCAGCTGTGAGGGAACAACTAAAAAATATTTTTTCTTTAAGTACTTGCATTGTTAGTCAAAGGCCGCTGGATCAATTATTTTAAATGTGTTTAGTAAAACCATTTTATAATAGTCCAGAAGAACAAGTATGATCCAATGGTTCATTAATACATATCATCATTTGGTTTTGTTTGAGTTTTTTCATGCATTCATAATTTTTTAAGTATATTTTTTAAAGACCGTAACTTCAACTAAAAGTCACATACCGAAATAATGTCATATACGAAGGAAAAAATTACCAAAGCCTCCAGTGTCCAAGTAATATTGTATTGTTTAGTGTCATATTTTCTTAGAAAATGATTTAATTTGTTCTTAGAGTAAAAGTCACATCTAAATGAAGATTGAAGAGTACATTATTGACATGGTTGGTACCTACAAAGTAAAACAGTCTTTCTACCCTTCTATTACAGGTTGATAATGCCAATGATGCAGTCATACAGCAAAGCGGGCGACTTCACAGTTAAGGGCAAGCTGAAGTCAGCGCTCGTTGACAACGCCATTTACTACGGCTCCTACCTGTTCATCTGTGGCGTTCTGCTTATCTACATTGCGCTGAAGGGTGTGTCCTTGGACTGGGCCAAGATCAAGGCTATTGCGTCCTCAGGTCTGTATGTCTCTGTCCAGCCAGCAGGTATACAGCGAACATCAAAAATCTAAATTTCGTTATCTGTCTCTAATAGAGATAATTTCGTTTTTGCGGTAAGGGTTGGAGGCTATCGCATCACGAGTCTGTAGGCTGTAGGTCTATCAGTGCATGTGTCATCCCAATTTATGAACTTATTTACATATCTAATCACCCCGATAAACAGATAGACACATACATAATACATGACTGGGAAAAAACGTAGCCAACTTGTCCTTATTTTAGCACCTTCCTGGTAGCGTTTTTCGAATTTGCGTAGGCACTAGTGAACTAAATATTTAAATTTCTATCTTCAGCGTGACATTGCTTACATTATACATACAAATTTTGACACTTGGTCACTTCAATACATCTTGGGTAAAAATATCATTTTTGACACAAGATGTATTTAACTGACATAGGTATGTAAAAATTTCATGTCAATTTTGATCATAACAGTGTAATTTCATTTAATATTCAATGATAAGGTAACTAATTGGCTGACATGATCATTTTTTTCAGCCAGTAACACATGGGGTCTCTTTCTCCTGATCCTTCTTTTGGGCTACGCCCTGGTGGAGGTACCAAGAAATCTATGGAACAACTCTAAGAAGAATTATACTCTGACATACACCTACTTCAAGATAGCCAAGCTGAGTACCGACAAGTGTGAGGCAGAGGAAAATATGGACGACATATTGGATGTGAGTTTTACTTTAAAGTCTACCCTTAGTCCCTTGATTTAAAGAATCTATACGTCATCTAGACGCTTGCCCCATCTGTTAAGACTAATCGTAATTCATAATGAGCGTTATTCTCTTCAAATAGAGTTTGTTCTAGATCAGAGCCGCGAGGCCGCGACCCATCGTGGGCTGCGGGTGACTTGATCTTGAAAACTTATCGTAATCGGTAACATCCTTTGATTTCTTCTTCTGCTTTGGCTCTAGCCAAGGCACAAAACATGATCCCAATGGATAATGAACTTTATTACTTTGAAATAGAGTCTATCGGCTATCATCCGGTCACCCGCTGTAGCTGCCATTTCATTTGCCTGAACCCCTAAACAGCCTTGATAACTTATTGCAATCAATAATGTACCTTATTGCTTCGATTTAGAATCCGAAGCCAGCGAACATACAAGAATCCGAAGCCAGTGACAAAAACAAAATATCGCAGTCGATAATAAACTTTATTGCCTTTAAATAGAGTCTCTCGTCGATCACCGCGGCCGTGGGCCCCGGGCACCCGCTGCACCGGCACGTGGAGACCATCGTGCAGAAGCTGCCCGTGCAGCTGCGGGAGCGCCTCAACAGCCGCCAGGCGCCCGAGCGGCCCGCCGCGCCGTCGCTCAAGTCGCTCGTCAACTTGCATAAGAAGGTAACTTGGAGTATGCTTGTTTATTATGCTTTATATGGGTGTTTATGATTTTTTTTTTATGTTCAAAGGTAGTTTAAGGAGTTTTTAAGGTTACTGAGTCAAAATAAAAATGAAACCATAATATTTTGCACGCCTGTCCTTGCGATTATCCGGCGCCCTTTTATCACAAGCATTTTACTCAGAAATTAAAAAATGTATAAAAAATAGATACATATTGAAATTAGAAAATAGCCAGTATTGATCCAAATATATCGTGATTTACCCAGCCAGAATCATAATCATAATCCTTTATTTGTCAGAATACAGTATCATAAGGTAAAAGGTCTTAAAAGGTATCAAAAGGTCTTAAATTATTATAAACAATCGTTGTATTCAGCATGCAAGCAAACATACAAATTTGAATACCTAAATTAAACCTAAAACAATAAATAACCTAATTAATTACTATATACAAAATGTTACATGTCAAAATAATCGCATAAAACCATCAGGCCATCGGTTCCGTAAAATTTAAATAATCCTTTATGCTATAAAAACATTGTTCCAGTAACCATCTCGTTAACTTTCGTTTAAAGCAAGCAAAGAAGCGATGTGTCGCACAAAAGGGACCTAGTTAAATATCTTAGTAATTATTTATTTATCGTATGGCTTCGTTAAATGTCACTGGATTTATTAAGCATGCTAACAACTTAAAATAATTAAAATTTCGCCCTACCCAGGTAAGCAGCCGCTTCTTCAGCCAGGATGTTGAAGTCATTCACATTGCCCATATATTTTGTGAGGGGACATTCCAGCACTATGTGTTGATGGTCTGGTCTGGGTGTCCACAGTAATAAGTTTTTGGCAAAAATTTCATTTTTGGTACAAGCTTTTATTGCTGACTGTACATTTCTTTCCACAGATAACTAATACTCATTGAGACAATTCTAAAAACCCCAAGCATAATTAGGTTGCGTTGTTTTATCACAGAGTTCCTATGGCCACCTTCTGTCTCCATCATCAGATCAGCTCGATGGTACTATAATATTGCATTGTCATCCGACGTACATATGTATGCAAAGTTTCAGCTTCATTGGAAGTCGGAAATGGGGTCAAATTTAGCTTGCAAGATTTGACCCGTACAAACATAGTTAACTACATATTTACATAGGTACATTGCAAGTTAAATAAAAGCTTGTAAAAAGTAACACTAAACTAATAAACAGATATGGTTACTTAAACTTTTATATAAGTACTCCCATCCCACGATGAAACAAATGTATTCCTAATGTTCGCTTTTCGTCAGATGATCAAAGCACTCCACGTCCTCCAACGCACCGAAACCCAATGGGGCATAACGTTGGAGCGAGTGTTGCATCTAGAGGATGTATCTACCAACCTGCGTGCTCCGGACCGGCGCTTCACACACACATTCCATACAGCACGGCCGCGCGCACTGCGGCTCTTGTACCCGCCCACTACTGGTGAGCTTGTTATACTTTATTCTCGCAGTTTGGTAGACTTAGGGTCGGTTGTACCAAACTGTTCGTATCGTTAAAGAGTTCGCTAAATTTTTATGTATGGAAAGTTTCATAATAAAGCGCCGGGGGGCGCCGGCTGACGTTGATCAGTCTGCTAAATGTGGTTGGTGCAACTGGCCCTTAGTAACCAGCGACTACGCAATACGCGAATAGGCTATGGGTCACACCATAGAGGGCATAACATTGGAGCGAGTGTTCCATCTGGAGGACGTATCTACCAATCTGCGCTCCCCCGACCGGCGCTTCACACACACGTTCCATACAGCACGGCCGCGCGCACTGCGGCTCTTGTACCCGCCCACTACTGGTGAGCTTGTTATACTTTATTCTCGCAGTTTGGTAGACTTAGGGTCGGTTGTACCAAACTGTTCGTATCGTTAAAGAGTTCGCTAAATTTTTATGTATGGAAAGTTTCATAATAAAGCGCCGGGGGGCGCCGGCTGACGTTGATCAGTCTGCTAAATGTGGTTGGTGCAACTGGCCCTTAGTAACCAGCGACTACGCAATACGCGAATAGGCTATGGGTCACACCATAGAGGGCATAACATTGGAGCGAGTGTTCCATCTGGAGGACGTATCTACCAATCTGCGCTCCCCCGACCGGCGCTTCACACACACGTTCCATACAGCACGGCCGCGCGCACTGCGGCTCTTGTACCCGCCCACTACTGGTGAGCTTGTTATACTTTATTCTCGCAGTTTGGTAGACTTAGGGTCGGTTGTACCAAACTGTTCGTATCGTTAAAGAGTTCGCTAAATTTTTATGTATGGAAAGTTTCATAATAAAGCGCCGGGGGGCGCCGGCTGACGTTGATCGGTCTGCTAAATGTGGTTGGTGCAACTGGCCCTTAGTAACCAGCGACTACGCAATACGCGAATAGGCTATGGGTCACACCATAGAGGGCATAACATTGGAGCGAGTGTTCCATCTGGAGGACGTATCTACCAATCTGCGCTCCCCCGACCGGCGCTTCACACACACGTTCCATACAGCAAGGCCGCGCGCCCTGCGGCTCTTGTACCCGCCCACTACTGGTGAGCTTGTTATACTTTATTCTCGCAGTTTGGTAGACTCAGTAACCAGCGACTACGCAATACGCGAATAGGCTACGGGTCACACCATAGAGGGCATAACGTTGGAGCGAGTGTTGCATCTAGAGGACGTATCTACCAATCTGCGCTCCCCCGACCGGCGCTTCACACACACGTTCCATACAGCACGGCCGCGCGCCCTGCGGCTCTTGTACCCGCCCACTACTGGTGAGCTTGTTATACTTTATTCTCGCAGTTTGGTAGACTCAGTAACCAGCGACTACGCAATACGCGAATAGGCTACGGGTCACACCATAGAGGGCATAACGTTGGAGCGAGTGTTGCATCTAGAGGACGTATCTACCAATCTGCGCTCCCCCGACCGGCGCTTCACACACACGTTCCATACAGCACGGCCGCGCGCCCTGCGGCTCTTGTACCCGCCCACTACTGGTGAGCTTGTTATACTTTATTCTCGCAGTTTGGTAGACTCAGTAACCAGCGACTACGCAATACGCGAATAGGCTATGGGTCACACCATAGAGAGCATAACGTTGGAGCGAGTGTTGCATTGCATCTAGAGGACGTATCTACCAACCTGCGTGCCCCGGACCGGCGCTTCACACACACGTTCCATACAGCAAGGCCGCGCGCCCTGCAGCTCTTGTACCCGCCCACTACTGGTGAGCTTGTTATACTTTAATCTCGCAGTTTGGTAGACTCAGTAACCAGCGACTACGCAATACGCGAATAGGCTATGGGTCACACCATAGAGGGCATAACGTTGGAGCGAGTGTTCCATCTGGAGGACGTATCTACCAACCTGCGTGCTCCGGACCGGCGCTTCACAAGTTCACACACACATTCCATACAGCACGGCCGCGCGCCCTGCGGCTCTTGTACCCGCCCACTACTGGTGAGCTATTTATACTTTATTCTCGCAGACTCGCTTTATTCGCGCTTTATTCTTGGTAGACTTAGTAACCAGCGAAATAGGCTATGGGTCACACCATAGACGAAGAAGAACGAAGACGCGTTAGGTGGTGCAAATATTGAAATAATATTTACGGCAAATTTAATAGCTGTAGTAGATGGCGAAAATCGTGCGGTTTGCATTCAACACCATCTAATTCGGGTGTCGAATTTGCGAGTACAATAAAGTGCACTACTTTTATATTATTTTGCATATGGTCACAACTTATGTAAATTATTTATATTACCTGAGACAAAATATCCCTATTTTTATACAAACAATGTGGCGTGATTGGAAATGAAAAGAACTGACAAAGAATGGAAGTCTTAATCAAAGTTTGTGGGTCTACCCTTAATCGCATTATATTTTTCAGAATGGTACTGGGAGTGCCTCTTAAAGCAGTACTTCCTGAAGACAATGGCGGTGGTCACGGGAATCATGTCGCTGGCGCTCGTGTGGTCTGAGATGACCTTCTTCTGCAAGCAGCCCGTCCTGTCCATCTTCGCCAACATCCTCAACGCAGCCAAATACACTTACAACTATGCGGCCATTGTCGTGAGTATTGATATTATCGTTCTATCTCTCTTTCCCCTTTCTTCTCATCTTTTAGTATTGGGTAGGATATCAATTTAAAATGAGTTGGTATTGGTATATGGTTACTTTTTTTAATAAAATGAGGTGGTACAATTTGATACATCAAATACGAAGCATCGATTGATCCGCAACGTCCTACGACCTGAAAACCTCGAAATCGACTACCATGACAGCCATATGTGCTTCTTTCCCTCGCTTTCACCCTTTGTCTATTTTTCGTTCCCTTACAACCTAACTGGCAACACTGGCAAGTGTGTGTGGTAATAGTACATTACGATACAAGTGCGAAAAATAGGAAATTCGTAACGAGTGGCGAAAAATTACAACACGACCGAAGGGAGTGTTTTAAATCGACACGAGTTGGCTATTCGCACATGTATTATACAACGTTTTACAGTACATATGGCCCTTTTAATGTTCGACATAGTTACGTGATGTGCTAATTATCGCACGAGTGCGGTAAAGTTACCCCATATGTACTGTAAACTTACTAGCGGGCCAAGGCTCCTGCCCAAGCGCTACTTACTTACTACTACCACTTGGATGGCGCGATAACGCAAAATGAGTCTTAGCGTCCTGACACTTCTGATCTTTCACTGACGACGAGCTCACTGATATCTACGTCCACTCTATCCGCCCACCGAAACTTAGGATGACGGCGTCCAGTCGGTTGAACCAAATATGCTCTCTTTACAGCAAGAAATTCTTCCATCCTTACGATATGGCCAAGCCATCAAGCTATAACAGACAGTCTCCGCTGGCTTAGGCCAAGCGCTGCAGTTTTCGGTTTTTGGCGGTTAAACACCTATTCAAAATGGGTGCGCGGCCTGACTCGTGGCGCACCACATTCGCAACCGCAAGGCTCATAGGGACTGTGCGCGTTGGAGGGTCTGCCATCTTGTGGCCTGAATCGGAAACATATGTCCACGTGTACATTGCCAAAGCAAGTGCTACCATCTACCGTTCTCGTCGGTACGTTTCCTTGTGCATAGTAGGTGGCAGATCTTGTGGGCTACATCAGAAGCATAAACGACACATTTACGCCTCGCACCAAAAATCTGACGGCTCCTATGCTGCCCCCTATAGTTCATACACGGGGCCTATACGTGCCCATGAGTTAACTTTAATTTTTTATTCCAGTGGGTGTCGACTCTCGTTATTGCGTACATGTTCTACTGCGCGTACTCGACGGTACTGAAGATCAGACTCCTGAACCTATGGTACCTGGCACCTCATCATCAGACCAACGAGTACAGCCTCATCTTCAGCGGGATGATGGTGTGTCGCCTCACGCCCGCCATGTGCCTCAACTTCCTTAGTCTTGTGCATATGGACTCGCATGTTATTAAGGAATATGTCATGGAGACATATTATACTCAGGTAAGTTTCATATTGCATGTAGGAAAAAGTGTTGTGTGTGTCTGTGTTACAGGTAATTCTACGTACCAAAAGCACGTAGTATCTACTCGTATACATACTTTAGGATTCGGAATCTTGTATACTTATTAAACCTTCTAATCCGCTGTTTATATAATAATTATGATTCCATATGTGGTGATGTTGAACGTAGGAGTCTTCTTCTTCTTCCTCGCGTTACCCCGGCATTTTGCCACGGCTCATGGGAGCCTGGGGTCCGCTTGACAACTGATCCCAAGAATTGACGTAGGCACTAGTTTTTATGAAAGCGACTACCATCTGACCTTTCAACCCAGAGGGGAAACTAGGCCTTATTGGGATTAGTCCGGTTTCCTCGCGATGTTTTCGTTCACCGAAAAGCAACTGTATAAAATGATATTTCGTACATAAGTTCCGAAAAACTCATTGGTACGAGCCGGGGTTTGAACCCGCGACCTCCGGATTGAAAGTCGCACGCTCTTACCGCTAGGCCACCAGCGCTTACTTTAACGAACGTTAGGGGTATAATTATATAAAATTAAAAACACCTCAGTTAAAGCATACTTTTGTGGAATATCGTAAGTTATAAGGATTATTACTTTCTTCAAAGCGAAACCAAGCTTTCTATAGTAGTTTAATTCCTTCTGAACGCTAACACACAACACTAACCAAATCCCAATTTTCCACAGATAATGGGTCACATGGACGTCCTGGGCATCATAGCCGAAGGTTTCAACATCTACTTCCCGATGCTCGTGGTACTGCTGTGCGCGGCTACGTACCTCTCGCTCGGCAGTCGTCTCCTCTCGCTCTGCGGGTTCCACCAGTTCGTGGGTGACGACGAGCTGACGACTGATCTCGTTGATGAGGGCCGGGAGATCGTTAAGCGAGGTTAGTCTTCAATAATAATTCTTTCTTGACTACCCGTCAAAGGTTAGGGTAATTGGCCAGTAACTGGCCACTGTTAGTATTTGGCCACCAAATGAATTCTATTCACCTATAAACAGAATTCATTTTAGTATAAGGTCTCAATAACCTTCAATAACTAGCCGCCTTATACTAAAATGAATTCTGTTTTTAGGTAAATAGAATTCATTTTTAGTTTAGGGCGGTCAGTTATTGGCGAATTACCCTATTTACAAACAATCAATCGTTATTGTCAGACAGTCAAGTCTTTAATGACAAGTTATAAAATGTGTAATAGTTCGTTCCGAACAATGATCTCGCGATACAATAGCAATTTGCATTAAATAATATTCCCAGTTTGTTATGTTACCCATTGCCATTCAGATCGGAACTAAAATTGGGTCAAGAATCTTCAAAACTTTTAGAACATGAAAAGTAATTAGATATCGTTTAAAAACATGGAACATACAATTAAAAAAACATACCCTGAGGCCTCACCTCGTTCGGTCGTTTCCCGGATGTTGATCCTCGCCTCAAGTCTTTCAAAAGACTAGCACTTCACTAGTAATATTGTTGTAGAAAAGCGTAAGCGACAACGCGCAGAAGAGTCTCTGACGCGGCGCCGCGACTACAGCGAGCGGTACTCCAACTACCGCGCGCGGGACAAGCGGGACAACCAGGATGGAGGTAATACCTACAATGTTTATATCGATCCTCTCTTTCAAATACTTTATTCCGAACCGCCTACAAATGATATCTTGCCAAAACAAATGCAAGTTTGATTTGCCAATATAAAGAATCAAAATTGTACAATGGAATATGGCCTTTTTATAGGCCTCTGAGCGGCAAGAAGTTATATACACTCCATAGTGATTTTTACATGTGCCCCCAATCGCAAAATTGCATGGCCACTATGAAATCATTCATATAGTGTGCATGCAATTTTGCAGCTCACTGTATGTATGTCATTCATTGATGTGAGCGACAACAATAAACTATGTAACGAAGCCATACAACCATCATCTTGAAAACTCGCATTACTGAGTCAATAATAATTTTATGTAACAATATTGGTTGTGGGTTTTAACGGGCGTTTGGGACCTATTTTATTTACGTAAGTACAAGTTACAACTTTACAAGCCTAAGCGCCACTTGCACCATCCCACTAACCCGAGGTTAACCGGTTAAACTGTTAACCCAGTGTCAAATTGTACTGGTAACTATGGTAACTCCGGGTTTAACCGGGTAATCCCGGGTTAGTGTAATGGAAAAGTGAAAATGGAAGTGGCGCTTAGGGTGGTATTCCACCTGTCCAATTTATATGTCTTTTGTCTTACATTTTGCTTTGATAGTCAGACGCAGTGACATTGGACAGATGTAATACCACCCTTGTTCATATGCATTTGTCCAATGAGAACACATATTTTCTTAGTGTAGCCCTGACTTGTAAAATTGTATCTTGTAACTTTATTAACTTGGGCCCCGGTATGGTTATTGTTAGATTGTTACGCACTACATCTCATTTGCACCGACTTTACTTTCTTATTTGTGAAACTAACGGTGTTTGAACACTTCACAATGGAATACACAGGAAACTAAATACTTAAATTAAATTTAAAATGTATAAGTTACCTTAGACCAATTAATGTCACTACTAATTAGTTGAATATTTTTGTTTATTACACTTAAGACACTACGCCACATTAAGGCCAGCAATAGTACATTATTGTCGAGGCTCGGAAGTAGCTACTTGCAGGCTGAGGATTCGTTTTAAACGGACGACCTTGGGAGTCCGTTTAATTGAATCCGAAGCCAGCAAGTAGCCTTCCAGCCGAGTCATATATAGTGCTTTTCTCAAAAATGGTGCAACAAATATAAATATCATAGAAATATTTTACAAAAGCAACTTTCTTACGTATATATTTTCACAGAAAAAAGTAGAAACAATTGAAAAAATTAGCCTTTCCGCCTTTTTATTTTTTTAATAAAAAAATAAAAGTGTATTTTTCTGCCGAAAATACGCCAACCTATTTGAGACAGCTAAATAGTCGCGGTACTAATCATCTGTTTGGCTGTTTAATGGGCCTGTGCCTTCATTTGATATGGCCATTTCAACTTTTTAAAAGTTTGGAACTCGACAAATAATGGAATTTGTATGCAACATTGCAGTCCCAAAATCGAGACTGCAATGTTTTTAACTTTTTAATTTTTGACTGACCATAAACTACGCGCTTCGCAACCTATTTTTTAAACGGCAAAGTCGACTTTGCCGTCCATTTTTGAGAAAAAAAAGTTACCGGCCTAAATTAAACACGATTAAATTTGTGACGTCAGTTTCGTCACCCAACACCAACACTTAACAGACTGTTACTAACACTCCAACTCACTTTACCATAATTTTTATACCGGTTATTGTGCATGGTACCACATTTCAGCCCACACCGGGCTCCTCCACGACGTCGACTCAGACTACTACGTCCAACCGAGCCCCGAACGGTCCCAACCGATTACCGCGTACCAGCGCGCGGAGCTGCCATACAACCGGACAACGGTTGACGATGAGTTAGACCAGAGGTTCGGTGCGAGCACGCTGCCCGCCATACAGTCGGAGTTCGACGAGCGACGGCGGGACAAGATGAGCGCGCCGCCGCGAGGGCTTTTCGATGACGTGTAAAGTGCAATATAGAACGGGTTTTTGTAAAGGACTTTTGAGGCCTATGTTGAAAATTGACAGCGTACAGAATTTTTGTAGTTTATTATATTATAACAGTTTGATGAGTGTGTATACGGATAGCGCGATACCTACGTGGTTTCAATATTAGTGTTGGACTACAAAAGCTAAATTGATTGAGAATAAACCAAAACTAAAGTGAAATTCTTTCGTGGAATGATTTACCATTATTTATGTACGCCTATAACATACTTGGCTATTGTATTTGCGCAAACATTGCGGACATTTTCGTTTGAGATATTGGAAAGAGATGCAACACGAATGTTTGGGCAAATACAGCCATGTGTGTCGACTTTGAAGTCTTTAATTCCATCGTAAAACGTAGCCTAAAATGTATGCTAGGATTTAGATCCTAAATGAAACCCAAGTTTCTCAATGTTTCTTTATGAAAACTCGTAGTAAGTTGTACAGTAAATTATTCTACAGTATTGGTTGTAATACATATTATTGTGTTAATAAATGTGGATGCTTGAGTCATATAAGAGATTTATTTTTTGTACAAAAAAAGTACTTGCTTTTGTCCATTGTAATTAGTTTAACTAGAATTACATAGTCGTAGTGAATCATTTAATATATTCCAATTATTTTAGATACATTTAATTATTGCTCATTTGCCTCGAGTTGAGGCATAGTATCGCAACGTAAAAATCTAAGTCCCAGGGGTTTTTGACTTTTCATACATTTTGTATGATATCGCGTGTGCAAATAGCGTCCGTGGGACTAAGAGGTAATTTTTTTGCCGACACGATATCGCGTCCGCGGGAATTCGAGGGGTTAGAGTCAGTTAACCCTTTGACCGCCCCAGATGTTATCAGAAAGTCTTACCAAGGGCGCCATCGACGGCTACACCCGTCAATGCAATAGGGAATTACGCGGGACTCCGGAAAGTTCAATTTGGCTTAACTAATAGCGATTGCCTGGCGTCCGTGGCACGGCATATTTCTTCGCCGTCTGGCGTTCAGAGGGTTAAATAGTCCATGAAAAATACTTTTTTATTTTTGAGGTATCTGGACTTTAGTTGAATTATTAATGTGAAAACCTGGGTAATATTATTATTATTATAATCAATGTTAATTTCAAAAATTTTCCCGAGACGGTATTTTGACAAAATTTTGCACACCACGCCGGCTTGACCATGCTTTCAATTAGATAAACCACGCTTAACAGCCGTAATAGGCATACAATCGTTTACCGTATTATTGCGCAATTAATTTCTAATTCAAATTGGTTGACCAATGGCTATAGCCTATTAGAAACCGTGGGTAAAATAGTGAATAAGCACATATATATGCATTTTAGTGAAATTATTAGATATTTTAATGTCTCAAGGCAGTCGGTGAGATTGTTCTTAAAATGTTAACAATTTTAATTATTCATTTTTGTGTTGTTCTGTTTTTTATACGTTTTATAACTAGTAGTATAATAAAATATGTATTTATCATAGAAGGTAAAAACCTTAGGAGATGATAGCGGTTCCTTAATGCCTAAAATTAACGTCAATTAAAAACGTCAACCTGTTGAAGACGAGTTATGTATATGCAGCACGGTCATTCTGTTTTCTTTAACCGATTAACCATGTTTAAGATTTTTAATACCTCTGCTTAAAATTTATAGGTATAGTATACCTATTAAAATACTAGGTCCTCCCTTTAATTTACTTCATTTCGCTCAAGATCGGAATACCAAGTCAGCTACCGAGACTAAATGGAAGGGAATATGTCCAACCTTAAAACTGAAACGAAACTTAGTCGCGTATTTACTTAGTGCGCGCGATTTAGTCCCGTTTCCCGCAAGATTTTCCTTCAGCAACAGCAAAACGCTGGCCCAATATTACAGGGTTCTATGTTTCACTTTTATCGAACTGAAATTTGAACATTGTCATAGTGGCATTAAGTCGAATTTCAACTATCTTGAAAATGTAACATAGAACTTTGTAATATTGAGCCAGCGAAATGCCGACTTGGAAAGGTAAATACCAGTTTGTCTTTTATTATATAAGGTTCATTTTTGTGTGATACATGTAACACGCTTAGCGATATTTGTAAATCTTGTATATAACACATTGAGTGATGTTCGTGTTTGTTCGTGGTCGCTTCCCTCTACAAAGCGGGAAAACGCTAGGTTCGGCTACGAGCATAGCGCTACGAAAACATTGGCAGTGAATGTGTTAATTTATTTATATTTTAACGGATATATGATTCTAGATGCACCATTTTATGTACAAATAATTGAAAAGTACAGCAACCAAGTATTCGTATCACGTAAAACACATGCCATTCTTAAGATTACCTAAACACAAACCCAACCGACTAAAATGTTGAGAGATTAGTACATAGTGCTGCTTGTAGCTATATTGTAATGTTCAAATATGTAATGGCACTGGTAACATCACTGTATTTACAGTTTTCTTAGTACTATCACAGTTCAATTTTACATTTAGTAGCAGAGCATACTTAGTAAAAATGACAACGTATGTACATACTTACCGTTTAATATGAAATCATAGTTATAAATTGCAATTTCATTGGCATTTAAGTTCTCGTCATGCCATATTTTATCGACTGACACTGATTTATTACTGTTTCACACCGAAAATAGGTGTTATTATATGTTTTTTGTTAAATATTTCATTTAATTATGAAACCCTCTTTCAGCCCGCTACATGAATAATTAGCAAAATTAGGTTAATTCATTTGTGGGGTTAGTTCATGAATGTTTATACCACTGGGATATTTTAAAACTAGAGTACAGAAGCATCGTTGCTCCTAAAATAAATTATTTACCATAAATAATATAAATATCAACTTTCTTTCACAGCCATTTTATTTTTAATCACCGAAGGTTAGTAAAATCGGCGCTAAAATCAAAACCCGCTAGATAGAAGCATAGGGACAAGTTCAAAATCAACAAGTTATTACGTATTCCAAATGTATTAATTGTCCAGTAGTATACTAATATTCTTAATTAAATTAATAATCTTAATATATTCTGATGTGATAACTGTTGTATATAATTTAATAAAATTACATTACCTAACCTAATTGTTATTGTAACCACAATCATGAAATAAAAAGACATTAAATTTACAGAATTGTTTTATTACACATTTATCATACAAGTTTATTTCAAGTACACTTTAATGTTATCAACTTTTGCCCTTATTTCATGTGAAGAGTCCTTCGATAGATCCTTTGAATACAAGTGGTAAATACTGCTCAGTTTCTCCAGTTCCTCTAATTTGTTTAAATCTGAAAAATATAAATATGTTTAAAGCATACGAATAATAGTACATTATTGTCGAGGCTCGGAAGTAGCTACTTGCAGGCTGAGGATTCGTTTTAAACGGACGACCTTGGGAGTCCGTTTAATTGAATCCGAAGCCAGCAAGTAGCCTTCCAGCCGAGTCATATATAGTGCTTTTCTCAAAAATGGTGCAAGAAATATAAATATTTCACAAAAGCAACTTTCTTACGTATATATTTTCACAGAAAAAAGTAGAAACAATTGAAAAAATTAGCTTTGCCGCCTTTTTATTTTTTTAATAAAAAAATAAAAGTGTATTTTTCTGCCGAAAATACGCCAACCTATTTGAGACAGCTAAATAGTCGCGGTACTAATCATCTGTTTGGCTGTTTAATGGGCCTGTGCCTTCATTTGATATGGCCATTTCAACTTTTAAAAAGTTTGGAACTCGACAAATAATGGAATTTGTATGCAACATTGCAGTCCCAAAATCGAGACTGCAATGTTTTTAACTTTTTAATTTTTGACTGACCATAAACTACGCGCTTCGCAACCTATTTTTTAAACGGCAAAGTCGACTTTGCCGTCCATTTTTGAGAAAAACAATTTTATAGCCTAACTAGTTTTTTTTTATCTACAGCAAATGGAGTGCTAGATTAATTTCAACCTTCATGCTTCTAAGCCGAACATTCGAAATACGAAACTTGGAGTTTGCTTTAAGATTTAGAAATTTCTGAAAGTCATACTGCCTTAAATTTCGATAACTGAGCGGTAAAGATTACTTGACTATACTGCTAAACAAGGTTACATTAATTTACCTTTGAGCTTTTTGACAAGAACTTCCATGAGATTCAATGCGTCTCGCCTATGCCGCACTTGATTGCTGTTTTCTGCAAGAACACATTTGTGATATTAATTCATACACCACAACATTGCATCGAGATAAACATGTTAGATTAAGTTTTGGTCACGAGATATGGCAATTACCTATTATTTTATTTCTTTGTCTATATTACTCAATGTATTGTCGATGCTGTGGGCCGCATGACCGACCAAGCTATATAGAGTAAGACCAAGAAAAGTCTGCAGCGATTTTGATAGGCCACGCAGTGCAAGTGTTATTTATACGTCATAATTTCATGGGAGTTTGACGTTTAAAATAACACTTGCACTGCGTGGGCTATCACAATCTCTGCAGAATTTTCTTAGTCTAACTACCTACCCCTAGCCTTGTTCCTACTAACTAGCGTTGTTTGTCCGTGTCCAGAGGCTCTAAGTACGGTCGGTGCCCCAACTTAAGTACCCACGTCCCCATACTAATTGTATAGAAAAGTGATTACTTATGTAGGGAACCGACTGTACGACCAGTCTCTACACCGTGGCGGAGAGGATAGCCAACTGTGTGTGAACTGGTACTTACTCAACGTGTAGTCAAATGGTGGCCGCATGTCCAACGACGCTGCTTATAGCCTTGCTCCTACTGTCAGAGACGTTGTCCGTGTCCATAGGCTCGGCATTCAGCACAACCAGTCTACAACTAGAGGATAGCCAACTGTGTGTGTGTGAACTGTTACTTACTCAACGTGTAGTCAATAATGGTGGCCGCATGTCCAACGACGCTGCTTATAGCCTTGCTTCTACTGTCAGAGACGTTGTCCGTGTCCATAGGCTCGGCATTCAGCACAACCAGTCTACAACTAGAGGATAGCCAACTGTGTGTGTGTGAACTGTTACTTACTCAACGTGTAGTCAATAATGGTGGCCGCATGTCCAACGACGCTGCTTATTTATATATATATTATGCGACGTTAGAAGTTCCGTCAGGTGGTAAAAATTATTATGGAAAAAGGAGTAGGAAGTACTTGATCCCAAAATTGTATAATGAAATACCGTATGATATAAGGGAATGTAAATCAGTTAGGATGTTTAAATTTAAAATGAAAATGTTTCTATTAAACAAAATTAAAAACAAAATTAAGATAAAGTTACCAGCATAAGCAATAAGATGTATATAAGTTAACAATTAATTAGGCAATTAGCTAAGTCTACCCATCTATGTTTTAAGGGAGTTCCCTCTACCAACAAACTGCCCTGCAGTTTGGCAGAAGAAAAAAATCTGTATAATAGGGTTTATTTCATCTGAATAAATGATTTATTTATTATTATTTTTTATTTTATTTATAGCCTTGCTCCTACTGTCAGAGACGTTGTCCGTGTCCATAGGCTCGGCATTCAGCACAACCAGTCTACAACTAGAGGATAGCCAACTGTGTGTGTGTGAACTGTTACTTACTCAACGTGTAGTCAATAATGGTGGCCGCATGTCCAACGACGCTGCTTATAGGCTTGCTCCTACTGTCAGAGACGTTGTCCGTGTCCATAGGCTCGGCATTCAGCACAACCAGTCTACAACTAGAGGATAGCCAACTGTGTGTGTGTGAACTGTTACTTACTCAACGTGTAGTCAATAATGGTGGCCGCATGTCCAACGACGCTGCTTATAGCCTTGCTTCTACTGTCAGAGACGTTGTCCGTGTCCATAGGCTCGGCATTCAGCACAACCAGTCTACAACTAGAGGATAGCCAACTGTGTGTGTGTGAACTGTTACTTACTCAACGTGTAGTCAATAATGGTGGCCGCATGTCCAACGACGCTACTTATAGCCTTGCTCCTACTGTCAGAGACGTTGTCTGTGTCCATAGGCTCGGCATTCAGCACAACCAGTCTACAACTAGAGGATAGCCAACTGTGTGTGTGTGAACTGTTACTTACTCAACGTGTAGTCAATAATGGTGGCTGCATGTCCAACGACGCTACTTATAGCCTTGCTCCTACTGTCAGATACGTTGTCTGTGTCCATAGGCTCGGCGTTAAGCACGACCAGTCTTTCGACCACTCGCGTGGCGGCGGCGAGGATAGCCAATTGTGTGGGGCGTGAACTCATGGAGTATGAGTTCGCGCAGTGTTCGAAGAATACGTCTTGGTATTTTTCTGTAAAAAAAATAATTGAGGGCTGAAGATATTCCATGTCAATAAGATTATCGGGTTTTGAGAGGTTACGATCATAATAGCTGTGGGCATCTGAATACATAAACCGGTAATATGACATTGAATGACGTCACGTTTAGGGTTACCAGATGACAGGAATTTTCCTGACATGTCAGGAATTTTGGCCTTTTGTCAGGAATGGGGACGGAACACGAAAATGTCAGGAATTTTTTGAATTGATAGACTTTTTTATAAAGTACCTTTTTATTTACTTAAATTAATACAAATTATAGATTTAATGAAACTTAAATTAATAAAACGCGGCTATCGGCCCAATCGGGTGGCCATCGCTAACAGCTAGACCCCCCGTCGTCGTCGTCAAAAATATGAATGTCAGGAAAAATATTCGGAAATCAGGAATTCTGTCAGGAAATTCTAAATTTGTATCTGGTAACCCTAGTCACGTTGGAATTGCCGTCTATTTCTGCTGTGTTTACCTTGCGTAACGGCGTCCTTAGGCCACGCTTTCCCCAGCAGCTCGTAGGCGGTCTCCTTCTGATCCCAAGGAGCTTACATACAACTAGATGTCCTAAATAAGCCATTTCACCGAGGCGGTAATATGACATTGAATGACGTCACGTTGGAATTCCCGTCTCGTTCTGCTGTGTTTACCTTGTGTGGCGGCGTCCTTAGGCCACGCCTTGCCTAGTAGTTCATACGCGGTCTCCTTCAGCGCGCCGAGTTGCTCGCGCCGCAAGCGCGCGCCTTCGTTGTCCTCCTCGTCTGATTCTTTGCCCATTGATAACTCGTCCTAAAAGATATATATTGTGTGAATAAAATATTTTTTTGTAATGAGGCGCCACTTTTATACAATGAATAATCAAAATTTATGAATGACTAGCGACCCTCCGCGGCTTCGAACGGGTTTTATACACGTAAACCTTCCTCAATAATCACTCTATTTATAGGTGAAAGCCGCATGAAAATCCGTTCAGTAAGTTCAGTTGAAGTATTGTAACTTGTCCTTTGGAACGTGCATAAACTCTAGCTAGGCGTTATCATCCTTGTTTACATTTCATGTTAAGTTTCTGAATTAGGTTACAAGATACAGATAGTCTCTAAAACGCGCAAGGGACCTTGCGTGAACTGTAGAGGGTTCAGAGTAGGGTAGATGTGAATTTGCTTAGACTCACCATTTCTTAAATCCTAAGTGCGTTAAAATTAAGGTGTTAAGATAACCTTGATCGAAAATGTACCTTCGATAGTATTACTTTGACGATCTATAGACTTGATTGTAATGATCCGTCTCTATGGCGCTCAGCGCCTCTCCTAGCGCGGCGATGGCATGTTTCTTGCATGCCATTTCTTTCTTCCACCAGCAGCGCGTTTATATTAAGTGAAAGTTTAAAATAGCCTGGTTTGACCAGTTACCTTGGATAGTATGACTTTGACGATCTCATAGACTTGATTGAAATGATCCGTCTCTATAGCGCTCAGCGCCTCTCCTAGGGCGGCGATGGCGTGTTTCTTGTACACCATTTCTTGTTTTCGGGCTTCCACTAGAAGCGCGTTGATACATTCTGATGCGAGCGCTTGGGATATAGGCGCCTCGCCGTCTTTCACGCTACAAGATTGACAAGTTAGATAAGAAAATTTGTTTAATGATATTGTGACATTATATTGTAGTTCTTACAGGGATTTCACGGCATTATACACACGCAAACTTCAGTTTCTCTATGTAATTCTCCTCTGTGAGGTGTTTAGTAATTTGAGGATGATGTATAATTAGCGTAGCTAACCGTGGAGGTAATCAGTTATACAGTGAGTACACGAACACATTAAACATACTAAGAGCTGCTAATACTCCACAATTAGGGATATAATATAGGTGTTTGGATATTTTAAAACCTTCTCACAAGTTGCACTTAAAGTCTAGTGCTTTAGAATAGAATAGTTTTTATTCGTAAACGCACAGACAATAGACATAAGAAAGAACATAGTGAAAATAAAGTGTCACGAAATGGCCCCATCTCAGCATGTTGCTGGCGACTTCCAGCGCTGATCTTCCGATGAGACAATCAAGTGAGAAATAATCACGGATGGTAACAGAAAAAAGAAACATAAAATAAGCCGAAAACTAAATTACACACAGTTACAGATTTTAATTTACTTATAGAACACCTGTAGCTGTAAAACACAAAATTCAAACTGACCTGCAGCACTCGGCGAGCGCTTGAATCATGTGCTGTTTCCCGTCGAAGGTCTTCCCGTGGACGGCGGCTAACAGCGCCCGGATCAACTGTTCCCGCTGGTCGCCTAAGCCGTCGGGAAGGTCTTTGCATATCGTCTTTACTGCGTTCGCGGCCTGATGATAAATAAAGTATTCATTGTTAAGCTATATTACGCTATTGTTTGGAACCTGGTGGGAGCGCTGGGTGCCTAGTGCGACTTTCAATCCGGAGGTCGCGGGATCAAACCCCGGCTCTTACCTATGAACATAACTGTGAACTTCGGAACTTAGTATGTACGAAATATCATTTGATATTTATTTATTTTTATTTATTTATTTATTGGAGAAACAACAGAAGTATGCGACAGGATAATAGGTTACATTGATAGGTACATATATTATTGAGATGAACACTTACTTCCTTAAACGCTCTCACTAAAACATACTTAAAATAAACGGACTTAACTAAAACGTATCTTTACATACAAGTTAACCAAGTGTTGTAGACCATTCTTATGTGAATTATTTACCAGTTGCTTTTATGTGAAGAAATGATCGTGAGGAAACCGGGCTAATCCCAATAAGGCTTAGTTTCCCCCCTGGGTTGGAAGGTCAAATGGCAGTCGCTTTCGTAAAAACTAGTGCCTAAAGTGCCATTCTATGGAACTTGCTAACTATGTAAACAAACCGCCATACTGAAATCATCATTCAGTGACAGTTTCATGGCGGTTTGTTTACATAGTTAGCAAGTTCTATAGAATGACACTTTACGTCAATTCTTGGGATTAGTTGCCAAGCGGACCCCAGGCTCCCATGAGCCGTGGCAAAATGCCGGGATAACGCGAGGAAGAAGAAGGAAGAAAGTTTAGAACCTGTCATGTTTTGTGGTGAGAGGAGAAAATGTTCTGCTCTGCCACCTCCGCGTAATATCTGATTCTTGCGGACGTATCCACAAGTTTTGGTCTGGTCCGGACGGTAGACCAATACAAATACATGGAGATAGACCAGTGCCCTGTTTATCAAAAGCTTGTAACTTGTAATACAAGTGGAAGTCCCTTTCTAACAAAAGCTGTCAAAAAGGGACTGTACAACAGTCACCGTGTAGTACTCGCCTGTATCTTCTTGGTCCAGCTGCTGGAGTTGAGCGCGCGCTCGATCTCCTCGCGGATGGCGGGCAGGTGTAGGCGGATGCCGCTCGCCCGGACCGGGATCATGTCCGTCCATATGTCCTCGAACATCTCCACTGTCGAGTCTGTATAACAGTCGCCGTGTAGTACTCGCCTGTATCTTCTTGGTCCAGCTGCTAGAATTCTCCTCGCGGATGGCGGGCAGGTGCAGGCGGATGCCGCTCGCCCGCGCCGGGCTCATGTCCGTCCATATGTCCTCGAACATCTCCACTGTCGAGTCTGTAGAACAGTCACCGTGTAGTACTCGCCTGTATCTTCTTGGTCCAGCTGCTGGAGTTGAGCGCACGCTCGATCTCCTCGCGGATGGCGGGCAGGTGCAGGCGGATGCCGCTCGCCCGCGCCGGGCTCATGTCCGTCCATATGTCCTCGAACATCTCCACTGTCGAAGAGTCTGTACAACAAAAAGGCCAGTTTATATTATACCATACACAAGATTATAGTAAATAGCTAAGATAGAATATTTACTAGTATCTACTGGACTTTTCGTGCCTTCAATAAACAATGAAAATAATGTAAAATGGCTTTAAAAGACACAATTCATAATTAATATCTCTGGTTGCCTACACGAATTGGAGCGAGATTACTTCAAAGTCGCTTTAAACTATATTTTCGGCTAAATCGCTCTCGAATCAATGGATGCTCGCTCAAAAGTGATACACTTCTTCGGATGCGATAACTGCAATAGATTTGAACATGCCGTGTAGTTTTTTCATCAGCTTTTGAATGAGTTAATAACAACATTAGGTATTTTACCGTCATCCTTCGGCGCGTGCATGGCCAAGAACACCATAGGCGCCAAGACCGCCTCATTGTCCTTGACGTGTTCTATCTTGGCTTTGGCGATGGATTTGAGAGTGAGCGCGATGGCCGACCGCGCTGTCTCCTCTTCTTTCGTCTCGTATAGGCCCACTAGCTTTTTCATCAGTTTGTCGATTGATGATTGCTGAAATAGACATCGTGTTAAAAGAAATTATACCTATTTGACTAACTTATTAGCGAAGTTTTGCTATAACCCAGTTTATATAGTCAATTCGGCTGTTAAAGAATAAAATTCGCATAATAACAAAGACATACTGTGTATTTCCTATTCAAGATTTCCTATTTCAGATTACTCATGATTTTCCCTGCGACCGGCAGCTCTAAGTCATTGCGCAATTATTGCAACGCGACTTTAGTGGCGAGTTGGGGCGATTTCGTCAGTTCCAGGATTTTGGGGAGGGTTAATAATTAATAAACCTTACCTTAGCGTAAGCCGAAACTTGTCCCAACGCCTCCGCATAGTTCTTCCTAACCGTCGCGTTCCTGTCAAACGCTCCATTGAGCAGATTACTCATAATCTTCCCTGCGACCGGCTCCAAGTCGTTTCGCAAGTAATGCGCGGCCAGCACTATGAAGTGTGTGCAGGCGACTTTGGTGCCGAGTTGGGGCGATTTGGTCAGTTCCAGGATTTTGGGGAGGGTCTCTTTCATGACCTCGATGTTTATGAACGGCATGCACTGTGGGAGAATGATACGTATTGTTAAGGGTATAAGTTTGAAATTAGTTAGCGAAAGTAGGTACTGATTAGTCCATGTTGACAAAATGCTATTTACAGTCTACGTTCTAGTTAAAAAATGGTATTCAGTTTTTATCAATCTAGCTTAACTTTTATTATGAAAGAGCAAAAGTCGAATTTTAAATAAATATTGATGGTAAATATAAAGTATAACCATCATTTACGTGGTTATATTTTTTTTTCGATTATGTAGAAACAAAATATCGACATCGACACTTAAAATGATTGATGAATTTCGGGGATGGCCCGTTAGTAAAATTGTTCAGTGTGATGTGACCAAGTGATTCAATTCACAGTAAAATTAAAAAAAAAACCTCGTATTTTACAAGCATAAGATTTCGTTACCTTGACAACAGTATCAGTAGTATAGTGTTGCTTGGCCGCATTGGCTCGCATATCGTCGATAAGGTCTCTGGTGCCGCTGTCAGTGCCCATCGCCGTACTGAGGTACGATAGTTTGGCTGATTCTAGTTCGCCCGCCGCGCCAACTAAGGCAGGTATTAACTTGGGTAGGAACGGCGCGAGTGAGTCGCCGGCCGCACTCACTAGCTTCGAGACTGTCTGTAAACTGAAGATTACTTGATTATAATCATATATTTTATTCGGTTGGTCCAGGTTTTATGTGCACTTATGCTCTGGTTTCCTAGTATAGCAGCCGTCTCCATATACATACTACGACATCCATATTTAGCCGTATTATTTAGTATGGAGACGGTCGCTATATGACGGCACCGCTATCCTAGGAAAACCGATCATTAGTTTACTTTTTTTTACCATTTTTGCTAATTTACCTTTGACAATTAGGGACGGTTACACCAAACCACCTGTCACCATTAAAGCGTTCGCTAAATTTTATTGTATGGGAAGTTCCATAGTTTGCTGTCGAGTCATGTTGATTACAGATTATGAGATTACAGTCCGCTAATTGTGGTTGGTGCAACTGACCTTTAGAGCGTCAAAAATGTACTTAAGATCAATTTAACACATCTTTATGTTATGCATACATCTGCGAAGAAATTCAAAGGTGTATGTGAAGTCCCCAATCCGCATTAGGCTAGCGTGGGGACTATAGCCCAAACCCTTTCGTGCTTGAGAGGAGGCCTGTGCCCAGCAGTGGGACGTATATAGGCTAAATTATTTATTTATTTATGCTATGCAATATTGCAAGTTACATAACACAGTATTTGTTCTTAAACTTAGCTTATTTGTGTCGCTTAACTTCAAACTCGGGTGAATCCATTCCCCTCTCAGCGAATTGTCCCTATTACCGTTTCTTAATACCAAAACCAAAATCGCATAAACTGATCTGACACATGGATTTACCAGAGTTTGAAGTTAAGCTACTCAATTGTGGATGATGCAACTGACTAGAGCGTCAAAAATGTACTCAAAAGCAATTTAACGCATTTATGCTATCCAATGTTAAGGGCTCATTTAGACGACGCGAGAACTCGCGTGCGAGTTTCATTACATTACGGTTTTTGAACGGTCGGTTGAATTGGACGTAACCAACAGTCCGCAATGTAACTAAAATCGCATGCGAGTTCGCGCGCCGTCTAAATCAGCGCTAAGTCTCATAACAGTCATAACACACTGTTTGTTCTTAAATTTTGCGTATCTTTATCTATTTGATCTATGTTCCGTACCTGACACTCCTGACTTCTCGCACGACGTTAGTGATGCCGTTATCGAGCAACACGGGCAGTATTGCGGACACGATCTGCTTGCCGTCCTTCCCTTGGCTCACATCGGAAGCGCGGACGCATAGCTGTTGTCGTATACAGGTGTGTTAGGGTGGTATTACATCTAGGTCCAATGTCTGTGCGTCTCTCTCACTAAGCATAATGTGAGACGCAAGACACATTGGACAGGTGGAATACCACCCTTAAGTATAATAAATTCAATCAAAGATCGCTTTATTTTCGAGCATATAGGAACGAACATAATGCACCAATCTCTCGAACAACTTGTATGATGAATCGAGCAACCCAAGATTTCAGGCAACCCGTCGGGGTTAGGGTTACAATATAAGGATAGTACCCGACTTTAGGGTAGTTTGTTTCATTCGTTTAGTCGTCCAGTTCCAAGATAATAATCTTGTCCTAACAGAGTGCCTAGCCAAGATGCCAATCGTTCGCTCCGCAGCAAATGATACGCTGATGTCACTCTGTCGCACTAATATGGAAGAGTGATAGAGAGAGATTGCCGTTTCGTTCACTACGACACAAACAATTGTCATCTTGGCCCGCAGTTCTTCCGTTCGCATTTTAATATCGCAATGTTCGTGTATTTTTTCCTGAAATTACCTTAGAAAGCACGTTAGCCGTGGTTGTGGCGGCTTGCCTCGTGCCTTCGTGGACGTCGTCCATGACCCTGAACAGTTGGACCCACAGGGTGGGCAGCTGTGCCAGGGACTCGTGAAGGCTCAGCGCTCCTCTGAAACAGTGCATTTGTAAGGAACACGGTGACACCATAAGACTAGGAATCCTCTAGACGGAGTTTAGAGTAATTATTTCATGAAACCGATGCTGCCAAAAATACTGGGGTGCGGGGGACGAGGTGAGCGAGTCCCGTGCCGTGATTGGTCCGTTCAAAGTCACGGGCGTCACACAAAGACACTTTGACTCGAAAATGGAGTAAAACTACCCTATATTTGTGGCAGAGGGGGTAGCGCTACTATGCTGTCTGGAGGATGTCTTGTCTGTGGGTGACACACACACACTATCTACAAAATAAACACAATTTGAAGGGGATCTCTCATTCTTCATGAGCGTTTCTGTAGATATAGTCAGCAGAAGTTGGTAAGCAGGCGAGGTGTTAAAATGACCTTGACACGCTTAACAATAAAGTCGCGACTTCAGTAGCAAATTCTGCTGCTGACTGTTACACAGTACATGTACACTGCAGTCACCGCAGTAGGGCAATTATATTGTCACGAATATCTCAGCTCACATAGCGGATCCAAAATAATCTCAGTTACCGCGTGGTACACACAAAATAAAACGCTCGTATTTTGCTAACAACAAAAGATATCAAACGGAAAATACCCACATTATGTTCAAGGATTCAAAATAATAAAAAGAGTACAATGCGTTCTACATACAGAGAGTCGGACATTTAATTCACAGCGCGACAAGGGCGTCATTCAGTAAATAAATAACATACCTCAGAAGATCGGCAAGAGCGTTACAGCAGGACATCCTCACTCGCCACTGGTTTGACGTCATGTTTGTCACGAGGTCGTCAAGGATTTCTTTGTGGTATTTGTGAACCTGCACAGCATGAAATGTATTGTAAGTAAGTTAACACACAACGCCACTAGATTAGTACAAACAGCAACACTCCTAACTGTACATTGGTGGACCTTATTACGAAAGGCATAAGGACTAAGGTCCACCGTTAACAGTGTGGGCGATTACCACAAGTCTGTAGTAGACCGCGGGCCAGGAGCATATATCGTCAGTCATCGCCTCCCGGCTGATACTTTGTCAGATGATGGTTTAGAAAGTTTAGATGCTATCATGAATTAAAAAAATAGTCAGCCGGCTGTATCGCGGTGGACCATCAGTTATATTCAATATACCAAGTAGTAACAACTTTTATGGGCAAAGAGTCTGGTCGAGTTATTTGCCACACATCCTAAATAGTCTTCCTAGACATATAATAGATAACTTAGAAGATAAGCCTCATAAGCTGAAACTAATGTTAAAAAAGTACTGCTTGAACTGATAAAGTAGTTAAGTCAAAAGCAAATATAAAATAGATACACATTATATTATATAAATTAGATTAAAATATAGTAATAATAACGTCAATGATGTAACTAAAAGAAAACCTCTCACTTAGCTAATAATCTATTATAGTGTAGATTAGGTTAAGTAAGTACATAAAAAAATATTGTAAAATTTATTTATAATAAACAGTTTAAATTTTAATTTTTTTTTTTTTAGTTGATGACCTGATATACCATGTAAACAAAAAAATTTATTCACAATAGCCTCTAAACTATCATCTGACAAAGTATCAAACGGGAGGCGATGACTAAAAGTATTAATTTTTTTACGTGTTTCGATGGCTGCCATTCCTCGATCCACCAACGGAGCGGCAGCTGACGTCCACGAAGGTTAATCAGACATAGCCGTTAACCACTATACGAGTTATCGCACGGGAGGCGATTGGTCATGGAAATCTGTTCGTGGCTCGCGGTCTATAGTAGTATCTGCAACTGTATGCTTACGGTAGCCTGTGTGTTGGGCACTAGAGCGTGCCATATGCTCGCCATAGAGTTCTGTATGCGCGGCGTGGGGTCGAACCGATAGCGGTACAGGCGCGGTACGATCTTAGGCAAGTGCTCGGATAACTGGGCGCCCGCCTGTAGAGCTATAGAGTGGAAACCGAATGCCGCACCTGAATAATAAATAAGAGTTAAAGCATTAGGTCATAGAAGGTTAGGTATTTTAGTTTGTAATAGAAAGAGTAAAAAAATATATTTGATAGCTAACAGTAAAATATCTATTTCAGATCGTCAGATAATGCCTAACCTCAGATAATGATTGTCAGATCACTACACATTATAAAACAAAGTCCCTGTCTGTTTGTGTGTATGTTCACGATAAACTCAAAAACTACTGAACGGATTTTCATGCGGTTTTCACCTATCAATAGAGTGATACTTGAGGAAGGTTTAGGACGTTTAGGTGTATAATTTGTTAAGGTTTTGTGTAACCCGTGCGAAGCCGGGGCAGATTGCTAGTAATTCATAAAACTTTACAATCTTCAATTGATTAATTTATGTTTTATGCCTTTCTTACAAATACACAAATCAAAACAACAGAATAAGACAAACGATGAATAGCTAATTGAGGCTTGTATCGCGTTTATGAATAACGCCATAAAAGAGACGAGTGAATAAGTATGCCATTTCTTCCTTATTTATAAGGATAATGTGATCAGGCCAGTGTGTTTAAGGCTTAGAACGCACTGCGTTTAATTTCTTGCGGTTTCAGCACCGCAAAAAATGTAACGTACGGCTAGCCTCATAACCGCACGCACATGCAAGACTGAAACCACAAAGAATTAATCGCAATGCGTTCAAAGTCCTGAACACTTTTGCGTCTAGATGTTTACTCACCTTTCTTGGAGTTCCACACGGAGTTATGGTGTGCCAAATGCATAAACTTGTATAGTAGATCCGGCTGATTCAAATCCGAAGCGAGCGAGCACAGTTCTTTGTATGTGGACAGGTTGCCTCTGTAATCAATTATTAAAAATCAAATAAACTATTAACTACAGTTACAAAATACCTACATTCGTTACGGCCGCCCACAAGTGCCTTTTTCGCTCGGCAAACATTACACTTACCCCGTGGGAGCCTTGCCTAGCTGCCCCTCCTCGAATATCTTCGTGTCCTCTGTGACCTGAGCCACAGCGCGCTTGCCACTGGTGAGTTGTTCTATTATCTGGGCCACAAGGGCCTTTTTCGCTCGGCAAACATTACACTTACCCTGTGGGAGCCTTGCCTAGCTGCCCCTCCTCGAATATCTTCGTGTCCTCTGTGACCTGAGCCACAGCGCGCTTGCCACTGGTGAGCTGTTCTATTATCTGGGCCACAAGGGCCTTTTTCGCTCGGCAAACATTACACTTACCCCGTGGGAGCCTTCCCTAGCTGCCCCTCCTCGAATATCTTCGTGTCCTCTGTGACCTGAGCCACAGCGCGCTTGCCACTGGTGAGCTGTTCTATTATCTGGGCCACAAGGGCCTTTTTCGCTCGGCAAACATTACACTTACCCCGTGGGAGCCTTCCCAAGTTGCCCCTCCTCGAATATCTACGTGTTCTCTGTGACCTGAGCCACGGCTGGCTTGCCACTGGTGATCTGCTGTATTATCTGGGCCACAAGGGCCTTTTTCGCTCGGCAAACATTAGACTTTGGAGCCTTCCCTTAGTTGCCCCTCCTCGAATATCCTCGTGTCGTCAGTGACCTGAGCCACGGCTCGCTTGCCACTGGCGATCTGCTGTATTATCTGGGCCACAATGGTCTTTTTCGCTCGGCAAACATTACACTTACCCAGTGGGAGCCTTCCCTAGCTGCCCCTCCTCGAATATCTTCATGTCCTCTGTGACCTGAGCTACGGCTCGCTTGCCACTGGTGATCTGCTGTATTATCTGGGCCACAAGGGTCTTTTTCGCTCGACAAACATTACACTTACCCCGTGGGAGCCTTCCCTAGTTGCCCCTCCTCGAATATCTTCGTGTCCTCTGTGACCTGAGCCACGGCGCGCTTGCCACTGGTGATCTGCTCTATTATCTGGCCCACAAGGGCCTTTTTCGCATCCTCGTCTGAATTCTGATATACCAGACTTAGGCCCTTGCTGGCGACGTCTTGGACTATTTCTGTTAACATGAAAAGTAAAAAAAAATTAACTACAAAATTTTACGTTATTCATACAAGATATACACAACTAAAATAAATCCTTATGAGACCGTAATGTGATTATGATCTGACGAGAGATTCAAAATATGCTAAGATCATTTTTATTTTTGCTTGATTATAATGATTATCGTCTGTGCCCTTATAATGAAACTGAAAGTCTTTATTCTTCAATTTAGGAATATTACAATGCACTTATGAATGTCAAAAACTATTACCGGTTTTAAACCGGTCTTATTTGACTTACCGCTGTTCTCGGATAAGAAATCCATGAACACCTCCTGGAGCGCCGGCAGCTTGTTTAAAATAGGCGCCCGTTCAGGGCAATTCTTTAGTAAAGCCAGGAGCCAGATGCTGGTCGCCTGTCAAACAAACACTATAGTATTAGAAGTAAATAGGACATTTAACATTTTCGCGTCCATTGACTTGATATAAAGTCAGTACATTTTCATGCCACTACTTGATATGTTATACGGGTTGTTCACGTGCAATTTATGACATGGCGTTGATGACACATGACACTTTATTACTTCATTGACGTGGTAGCGAAAAGGTTAAAAGGGCCCAGGCCGGTATTAAGGAGCTCGAAGCACATCTGGGATCAATTCAGGACTATGCTTAAGTAAGCTTAGGTTGGAGGGAATCACCATTTGTATTCAGGCATTTCAGGCCCTTATCAATGAGTCCGGATTACTACTTAGACGACATGGATGATCTTATTTGATTCTACTCTTTATGTAAGTAATACTCTGTTCTTTCTACTATCATACATCTATGTTTTAATCTAAGCAGCAATGTTTTTCTAGGAATGTCAACTTGGTAGAACAGTCAGTTCTTTCAATATCTAGTATGTATTACGTAATGCTAATTTATACTTAATATTTAATGAATATTTATCTTTTATATAATCCTAAAGCCATTTTAATTACTCATAACGTATAGGTATGATTGGTAAATTCAACTCAATGGTTTACACCATTTTTTTTCTCGTCTAAAATCTTTGTTTACACTAACGCGATAAGAAAGCATCGTCCCACACACTTAAATGAGTACCTGCTAACCTTTATTTCCGATTTTTTATAAGTGGCTGAATGCGTCTCACGATGTGTTTCTTCAGCTATTTTTAGAACTTTGGTTTTGATTTTAAGTTTTTTTTTTTATAAAATATGGCTTTCTTACAGCCATGAAAAACGTTGTCGCCCTGCCTGACACTGTTTGTATAGGCTGCAATAAAAAGCAGAGCCTATAATGATGAAAAGTACCTGTCTCGAGTGTGGGTGGGGGTGTTTGCCGATCTTGAACAACTCCTGCAGTAGCCATTCCAACAGCTCGTCGTTTTCCTTCAACGCTTCTCTATCTCTTATCTTTGCATTACCCTAAAAATTATAATTTACTTAGTAGGAATTGTTTATACATAATTACTAACGCTACTCCAAATACAGGTATCGGCAGGAGAGTTGAGGTGAATGATTACACACAGATACACAGATTACTAAATCCATAAATCCACGCAGTGCAAGTGTTATTTTAAACGTCAAACTTCTATGAAATTATGACGTATAAATAACACTTGCACTGCGTGGGCTATCAAAATCGCTGCAGACTTTTCTTGGTCTAACTCTAATAGCCAAAACAGTATTGAATGAATGAATGAGTGAATGTGATGTAACCGCGCGATCATAAGCTAAAAAAATATAAAAAAAACCCTGGAAGAAACTTTTTGGTCCATCTTGCAGTTGACAGTTCAACTTGGTATCGGTACGAATAAGAAATTAACTTATTATGTGTTCCGTATTCTACGTCAGAGGTCTTCATTGAGAGAGTAACGCCTCCGGTGTCCGATAGATGCCGCTAGCGTCTATGTAGTCGCTCCGCCCCACGCCGTGACGTAGTTTCGCTTCCCCTTCCTGCGAACTGTTGCTCGCTTTCCGCGACTCGCCGCCATGTCACATTGTTTCGTCGACCGTCTTGTCCGATGGTCCGCAAATTTTTTTTTGCGTACATTTTTGCAGCATGGTGCTTTAAAATTTCCGAACCAAAGCTTTTTCCATTAAATAGTAAGATATAGCAGAGATCGCTATTATTAGTCTTTTGGCGATCCCGCGATCGAAAGTGTTTTTCGATTCTACCCACTTTTTATTTTTATTTTTCTGGCTAAATGAATTTTTACATACCATGCTGCTAAAATCGTTACCGTTAACAAGCCTGGGAGTACCTCGTGTTGTTAGTTGCGCATTGTAAATGCCTACTTTGACAGGCACGGTTCTCAGGCAGGTCGCGCATTTTCGAGATCGAAGTAGGAAGTGCGTCAGTAGTTTTTTTTATCAACAAGTGGTAACTTAAGTCGCTCCGCGTTCGGAGAGGGAACGTGCGGTCATCGTGCCTGCGGCGGCCGGGACGGCGCCCGGGGCGGCGCGGAGGCGGAGGGCCTTCGCGCGCTGCTGTTGGGTGCCGCGCTTCAATAGGACTGATAAGGAGGTTTGGATTGTCTCGAACCATCCGGTGAGCCAGTTTAATGATATTCTAGTTTTATTTGGTGTTCAGAAGCGACGCGACAGGGAAGCCCCCGCCCGTGGCACCGGCGCCCCGCGCGGCGCCGCCCCCCGCCCGTGTCGCGCGCCGCGCCGGCGCCGCCGACTTTCTTCTGCTGTCGTCCGAGGTGACTCCGAGACGCCGCGACGCTGCGGGCCGGGGCCCGAGGTGTCGCGGGGCGGGCGCTTCCAGTCCGAGACTCCGAGAGAACACGCCCGCTCCTGTTGCTGCGGTCCGGCGCGGGTGGATTACACCTCTCGATCCCGTCCTGGCGCAAAGGTGAAGGCGGACCGCTCCTGCGTCCCGACTGCTCGAAGTGGAAGGAAGGTAAGTTACGTGGAAGCAGTGGAAACATTACAGCATAGCGTCGCTGGTGACCTACGCGCCGGTGGAGGCCACTACGATGACGCCGCCGAGGGCAACAGTGTCGCCGTGATGATGCGTACAACTACGAGCCAGCCGCCACGCGCACACTTCACCCCCCCGAACCAGCGGAGGACGCTACGATGGCGCTGCCCGCCACACGCATGCACGGTGCAGGTAACGTCCGTCATGTGCACCGGCGCCTGTCGAGCTGGCCGCCACGATGGCGCCTCTCGCCTCACGTACCAGCGCCTCCCGAGCCGGCGGCGGCGGTCGCCACGATGGCGCCGCCCTCCTCACGGCTTTCGAGCTAGCTGCTACTATGGCGCCACCTGAGCCTAGCGGCGGCCGCCTCACGTACCGGTGCCTCCCGAGCTGGCCGCTACGATGGCGCCTCTCGCCTCACGCACCGGCGCCTCCCGAGCCGGCGGTGACGACCACCACGTTGGCGCCGCCCGCCACGATGGAGCCGCCCGCCTAACGCACCGGCGCCTCTCGAGCTGGCCGCCACTATGGCGCCTCTCGCCTCACACAACAGCGCGTCCCGAGCCTGGCGGCGGCCGCCTCACGCACTGGTGCTTCCCGAGCTGGCCGCCACGATGGCGCCTCTCGCCTCACGCACCGGCGCCTCCCTAGCCGGCGGCGGCGGCCGCCACGGTGGTGCCACCCGCCTCACGCGACAGCGCCTCTCGAGCGGGCCGCCATGATGGGTCCTCGCCTCACGCACCAGCGTCTCCTGAGCCAGTGGCGGCCGCCATGATAGCGCCGCCCGCCTCGCGCACCGGTGCCTCCCGAGCCGGCCGCCACGATGGCGCCTCTCGTCTCACGAACCGGCGCCTCTCGAGCCGGCCACCACGAGGCGCCTCTCACCTTATGCACCGGCGCCTCCCGAGCGGCGGCGGTTGCCATGATGGCGCCGACAATCACGCCGATGCTGCCCACCGATGCTGCAACTACGACGATGTCGTCCCTTGCAATGGAGCCCATGTTCTGTTCGCAAGAATACCACCGCGAACTTACCCGTCGCCGATGCTGCCTACCAAGCTGACGCTTGCGCCACGGTATCAGTTTTGTCCTGTCCACATGGTCCCATTGAGGTATCGCAGGCGCCTATAGTTATGGTGCCACAGCACGAACAGACCGCTAAACTCTTGGTTTCGGTTAAGGATGGCGACGGCAGACAAGGTAGTTAGGAGCCTCGTCCTAGCGTGACTCGACTGGCCGGAGTTGAAAGCGGTAAGATATGTCGATACCCAGAGGAATATACGTCGCGTCCCTGGGCTTCATAAAGGTGCTGATCGACGAGGAGCCGTGCCGCTTCGGGGGTCCTACGACGTCTCGAGGCCAGCGAGCGATCCAACCGGAGAGCAGCTTTGCGACACGATCCTGTGCGACCGCTCACAACCGGTTGAAGGCATCTAAAAGGTCTGCAGTCCTCACATAATTATCTCTCTGCTGCCCGCGCTCTCCAGCTTAAGTTCCGTCTTACAAAGACGAACTCGTTCGCCAAGCCCCTAATAAACAAAATGGGACAAATAAACCCGCTGCGCCTGAACAAGCTCGAGTTTCCGGTGCTAAGAGAAAGGGGCCAAGAGGACTCCAGCAGTTTGCATCTGTCTGTCTTCGACTTTATCGAAACAGTTTTGGTTACGCAAAGCGCCAAAATCGATTTTAGACTTGATTTCATCAGTTCGATTTCCTTAAAAGCATGCAGTACCATACCCCTATACTAGCTCAATATAGGCGTTTCTTCGGATAAAGCGAATTAGACCATCACGCTCCTAGACATCACGTGGGACACGCGGCACAGCACCCCGATTGAAAGTTTTCTTTTCGTGACATACAGGCCTGCCTTGCTGCCGAGTTTCTAGCAGAAATGAGACTCAATGCCTCCTGCTTAATAGTCTAAAATTCACAAACTTTAGTTCATGGAGGAAGGTGACACCTTCGCAGTCCCCAGCAACACTTCTGACAGCTGCCGAAAACCTCGTGCCACTTCCCTCCTCATATTATGCCTGCAGTCCGTTACAATCTCCAATAATGGTAGACAATGTACGAGGTAAGGCCCTTTCAGTGGAGAGTAATCGTTAACGGGCCGCATCTGCAGCGCTGACGACAGTAGTGTACTACAAACATACAACCGGACCGTTACAGTATACATAAAACGACGGCGACACTACATCCCTTCCGTTACTACGGCTGTCGCAAAAACTGCTGATGCCAGCAGATCGTCTACAAGTCGCGCTGGTTTCTTGCTACTTACCAGGTCGGTACAACTCCCGAGGGCGACGGTTTATCAAGAAGTCACTGCGCGCCAGAGGGGCAGCTGCGCCCAGAAGCCGCCGAGAATATCTTCGCCTGGTAGGCGCCCTGTTAGCCAGCCTCCGCTTTCGAGAGACCTCGCACTGTGCCACGGTATTTCTTAACAGACTCTTTGAACTGCTACCATGACGCGTTTGGCAGCTGCCGGTGATACGACTTGGCATGGATGTCTCCACCTCCCAGCCTAGTCTGTTTCCTGTGACGGCGTGATGAGGAGAACCTTCACGCAGCTGTGGTAAGCTTGCAATTTACTGGCGGTCCTAGTGAACACAACGTCAGACCGCCCTTCCTAACGAGTCAACGACCTTAAGAATCGAGGCGTAGCTCCTGTCAGATAGGTCAACACCGGGCTGGCGGGATCAGGAGTGACGTCCGCTTGATGTACCTACTGGCGTGACTGGCGCATGCATGCAACATGCCAAGGGCTAACGCTACGTAGCAAACGAGACGCACCTGTCAGTGTCTCACTAATATGGAAGAGTGATAAAGAGACAGAAAGAAACTCAAGTGATCGTCCGGGGGATACTCCCGGTACTGAGTTTGTATGGCGAGAACCGGGTATTCCCGGTTCCGGTACTGTGTTTATATAGAAAACCAGTACCGGGAGCACTCCTTAGATCGTCCCCTTGTCTAGGCCGCCTGTACGCCCACAATGTAGAAATGGTCTTCATGGTGCATCAAAATTAAGATTGATTGCCAGGTACCTCTAATATCCAGTGAAGTAACGAGCTATCTCAGACATCTATTTCTATTGTCCATGTTAGCTTTCAGAACGACACTTGTTCATAAGCCTATCGGACACTATGCCTTCTTCCAAGGCTATTAATAGCGAGACCAGCGCCTCCCAAACCACCAACTTGGGACGCGAGAAATCTAATAAAAATTATTTGCCCTAACTTGAATAGCCCTACAACGTACCTATATAGAAGAGCTGCCGCACTTTTACTGTTAGCATCAGGCCGCAGGGTCAATGACCTTACTCTACTACTTTGTAGCCCGGGCAATTGCATAGATAACTTTCGCGCTATTATTTTGCGTCCGAAATTCGGCTCTAAACCAGATAACGTGTCTTACCGACTGGACTCTTAGAAGCTCCGGAATAAAGTATAGACCCAGTAAGTAGGTAGTCTGGGTACGTCAATTTGTGAGAATTACACAAAATGTTAGGGGACACTGCGCCTATTTCTTCCAGCCACAGTCTCATCCAAGCCGGCCTCGCCTATTACGATTGCTTTCGATCCACGATGTACTTAATCACTAAATTGGCTGGAAAACTATCCAATTAGCTTAAGTTAATTGGAAACATGACTTTTTCTTTAGACGATTCTATCGCCGAGATTCTGCGGATAGGATGCGATTTCGAATGAGAAATCTCTCAAACCAGTTTAACGTCAGATTGGAACCTGGGATTACAATTTAAATTCTCTTTTTCCTGTAATGTATCATTATAACGAGTCACTGTGATTTCATGGGTTGCAATAAGGCGTATATATTTATTCTTTCTCTGAATTCCATGACAGTAGGTGTAGCCCTAACGCTTGCGCGCCCGCTGACTCGCCACCAGGAGATAATAAACAGGTCTCAATGAAGACCTCTGACGTAGAATACGGAACACATAATATAAAAATTTTACCTTCCAATAAAATTGTTATTATGTTTCCTTCTACGTCAGAGGTCTGAGTAATGCCTTCCTGGCAGGCTACTAGGCTACTTTTATGCCGACGGTACTTCTCCTCAACAATGTGTCATGGCGGCGAGTCGCGGAGAGCGAGCAACAGTTCGCAGGAAGGGGAAGCGAAACTACGTCACGGCGTGGGGCGGAGCGACTACATAGACGCTAGCGGCATCTATCGGACACCGGAGGCGTTACTCTCTCAATGAAGACCTCTGACGTAGAAGGAAACATAATAACAATTTTATTGGAAGGTAAAATTTTTATATTTTAAAATTTCGCTGTCATTACACGATTTTTTGTTTGTGTGCGTGACTTCAACTCCAGTGGCGACACCTATATTAATAATGATGTAGCCTACCTCTTTAGGTAGCTCGGTCCAGAGATCCCTGTTTTCGTTAGAATTGACACCCTCAACGCACAGCACTAACGACTCACCAATTTGTAAATGGATTTCAAACTCTTTGCTCTGAAAAAAAAACACATAGGTTAGAATTAAAAGTTCGATTTGTAAAGCCAGTAACAGTAACATAGTTATAGCACTTATTACTTACTAAAGAAAAAAAAACAACGGGTTGCACTCCGGGAGTGCCGGCAGAAGTGAAAACTCAATGATATTGTAACAGTTTTTCGATCAGGTCACGTGTCCATCTTACGTCTTACGAATCTTACGGTCACGTGACCTCTCGCGAGTTTAACATTTTTTCCCCATCACAAAAAGTGCACAGCGCCGCTAAAGAAGTTTCACTTCAAAAACCGCCTTAGAATGGTATTCCATCTGTCCAATATCTTGGTCCAATGTGTATTTGCATCTCATATTTTGCTGAATGAGAGAGTGCGACGAAATGACATTGGACAAATAAATTGAACAGGTGGAATACCATCCTAAGACATATACATAGCTGACTCTTATCTTCGACAACGGTTTGGCAATCCTTAATGGGCCAATTTTTGAAGTGAAAACTTCTTTAGCGGCGCTGTGCACTTTTTGTGATGGGGAAAAATTTTTAAACTCGCGACAGCGTAAGACATAAGACGCTTCGTAAGACGGACACGTGACCTGATCGAAAAACTGTTAAGGCCCGTCTCCATATCGCGCGGCAAGCTATCGAACATTGCCTCGCGCGGCAGCCGCGCGCAATGGATACCGGGCTGCCGCGCGAGCCAACTCGATCATTGGCGCGCTCGAACGCGCCGCGCGACGAACCATTCATTGTCGGTGTTTCGACGCGCGGCAAAGGAATGTTCGCGCGCAGTTGGGACGGATGTGTATATATTTCAATTGGCTCGCGCGGCCGCATACATGGATAATGAAAAGTGTCGTACTTTAATTGAATTATACGGCACTAAACAGTTTCTATGGAACAGTAAATGTAGTGATTATCGCAACAGATCGTTTTTCTATTTGGCTATACTTCGTTCCGAATAATTAATTTTTGTGATATAATGTGGTCGATCGTCAGATCGCCTGCCGCGCGCGGCCGCCGCGCATAAGTTCAAGATGGTGCCGAAATTGGCTCGCGAGCCAAAATACAGGTTTGCCGCGGTCGAACACTGCTCGCGCGGCCGCCGCGCAATATCGAGACGCGCCT
Source organism: Cydia splendana (assembly GCF_910591565.1). Classification (NCBI taxonomy): domain Eukaryota; kingdom Metazoa; phylum Arthropoda; class Insecta; order Lepidoptera; family Tortricidae; genus Cydia; species Cydia splendana. The sequence continues at coordinate 6,398,634 of NC_085968.1, forward strand.
TAACAGTGTCATTGAGTTTTCACTTCTGCCGGCACTCCCGGAGTGCAACCCGTTTTTTATTACTTGTCAGTTATTGATAAAATTTGGTAGGTTTAATTTAAGAGCTCCTCATTCTGGTCGGAATAAACACGAAATCAAATGGAAATTTAAAAACGTAAATTTCCGGAAAATACGAAAATTCCATGCACTTTCGTAACTCAATGGAAGATTTTGCAGGACATACCTACTGTGAAATTGTGCTTATGTTTGTACAGAATAGGAAACTCTCCACCAGGGATCTAAACTAACTATCTAACTATCCGCCAAATTTTATTAAAATCTGATAAAAATGCAAAAACGAATCAAATAGGTTTTTTCAGTTTGAACGCTCATAGTTTAGGGCACAAGTAATACTTACATCCTTAGCCATCTGCAGGAACCCTTTAACGATTTGCTTCGCGAAGGGGAAGCGTTCCCCACAACAGAGCAGACCGAGTGTATACAGGGCCCGCTCCTTTATTTTAGACGGAAGCTTGGCGTTGCCGACTATTCGGAACAGGCTGTCCGCTACTGTGAACTAGAATACAAAATATTATTTAACACACCTTTTTTGTATAACTTTTATATAAATTGTAATTTTCTAAAAAAAACTGTCTGTCACCAGGCTGTATCTCATGAACCGTGATAGACAATTGAAATTTTCACAGTATTTCTGTTGCCGCTATAAGTACAAATAATAAAATAAAATAAAAAATAAAAAGCCTTTTATTTATGATCTCTCATTGACATGTTTTAAATAAAGTTGCCTAAATGTTATTTATTTTGGGATCCCCTCTTGGGTAAAGGCCTCCTCCAGCTTTTGCCAGCTTGCCCCTCCAGAAGACAATCATAAGTACAAATACTAAAAACAAAATAAATTAAATATTTAAGTGGGGCTCCCATACCAATTCTTAGATAGCACACCTAAATAAGGCAAACAATTTAAATATTATTTGACGTCACATACCTTGTTAACAGTGTCCTCAATGTCTGTTTTGTTGACATTGAATGGGGTATCGCTTTGAATGGTCGCGGCCTGCTTAGGATCAGAGTCAGGTAGCGGCAGCGGCCCAACTCTCGCTAGGAGAGATATGGCCGATACGGATGTACTGACAAGCAGCGTTTGCGGGTTAGACAGGAATTTTGCTGAAATATAAAATGTGATTGATTATCTAACTAAGAAATAATGTTGTAAGTCTGTTTTATTTAGATATTAAACAAACAAAACCCCGTGACTCGGTTATGCACTCAGTAGTCTAATACTAATATCAGTTACGAATAGGCAGTTTCACGGCAGTCATCAAATCAAATATACGAAAAATATTCAAGCATGTTTTTGCACTTTTTAAATCAGCAGAAACTCATTAGGAGTTAGATTCATTGTGACGTCACTAGTTGCATTTCCATATGAACTTCAACAAACCGAACACTTAACAATCCGTTTTGAATGGTATGGTTGGCCTTTAGCCACTTTGTTCTTTTTTTTGTCTATCTAAGCCAAAGTGAATATAAGATAAGTATTAAAAAATATATATATATTTTTATCAATAAAGAATTGAATTGAATTGAGTACAAATTCAGGAAACAAAGCCACTTACCTAAACTCCTAACTCCCTCTTGATACGGCTCCCAGTTCGCCCCCGTAAACCCTTTCCCCCCAAATTTCCCCCTCTTAGCCAACACCAAACACCGCTCACACATGTGCGAGAACACACACAAATAACCGCATTGCGATTCCAAATTTCTATTACTATCACCCTGTACCACGAAATCTTTCAACTCCCTTTCTATCGCTGATTTTTCGCTTGTATGTACTGTGATTATAGCGTAAATGACGGAGGCCGCTTCTCTGATGTCTTCTTTGGTAGTGGTCACGAAGAGGTTTTTGAGGAAGGGAAGGAGATTCGTGTATTTGGAGGCTATCTTTTCGGGCACGCAGCCAACAATGTCCAGGAAGCATGTGAGTGGCATTAATTCTGAAAAAAGAATGATTTTCGAATCGAAACAGTAGGTATTTTTGTATTTAAACATTAAAGTGAGATTCCATCAATCTGGGCATCAATGGCATACGATGACGCGTAAATTGTGCAAATACTGTAGCCGCCAAACGACAGCTGTTATAGGTGGTGTTCTGTGGCGCCATAAATTTTAGTAGGTAGGTATCTGAATTGCAAAAAAATGGCCAAGGTGCCTATTCTTCGCGTTTATACATATTTATACATTTGTGTTCAGTGATTCCGTCAGTATAAGAAAAAGAAGTTGTAGAATATGACAAATTAAATAAAATTTTACCTGCAAAAATATAATATTGCTGGCTACGGATGAGGTCTTAGTGGCTCAGATGGCAGAGCGCTGGAATATCGATCCAGAGACCATGAGTTCAAGTCTCTCCCAAGACAGTATTTTTTTCACTTTTAAATTTATTCTAAGCTTATAGCATCGTTCGCAGACGTTTCTGCTTGTTAAAAATTAAATAATTTTACCTGGGCTAGCGCTCAGTAGGGAGTTGATCATAGAGAGGTACCGCTCCAACACCTCCGAATCGAGCAAATGCTCGTAGAAGTACTTGGCGAGCAGCGGCGACGTGGCGTTGGGATGCTCGGAGCAGTCGCGCAAGCCAGCTTCGCGGTTTAGGCACATGCGGAGGTACCGAAGGATCTGGAAATGTCGCGGTGCTGTATTACCTCTTACACTGACAAATGTATTTACGAAGCTGGAGTGAAAGAATGAACGACACAGAGGTGAAAAAAATTTAGATGTTAATACTCCAGAATTTTCCCTCTACCGTGCAATTCCGATGAGATTATAAGCCATTTGATGAGTTTTGTCGTCGAGACGCAAGACACATTAGACAAAGAAATTGGACACGGGGAATACCACCCATTCCACCTGTCCAATTTCTTTGTCTAATGTGTCTTGCGTCTCACATTTTGCTTAGTGAGATAGATGGAATACCACCCGTGCACACTACCGCCGCGCTTTAATTCACCATAAAGAATCTACAAATCAAATCCAGTTTAAATTTAAGGTTTTTATCTAAAGGCGTGTCTCGATATCGCGCGGCGGCCGCGCGAGCATTGTTTGACCGCGGCAAATGTGTATTTTGGCTCGCGAGCCATTTTTGGCATCATCTTAAGGCCCGTCTCCATATCGCGCGGCAAGCTATCGAACATTGGCTCGCGCGGCAGCCGCGCGCAATGGATACCGGGCTGCCGCGCGAGCCAACTCGATCATTGGCGCGCTCGAACGCGCCGCGCGACGAAATTCATTGTCGGTGTTTCGACGCGCGGCAAAGGAATGTTCGCGCGCAGTTGGGACGGGTGTGTATACGAGGGGCAAACTGAAAGTGTTTAGAATAGAAAAAGCTGAAGTAATTAGGACGTTACTCTTTATTTTAATGCGTGATTTATCTCTTTCTGACCACGCGTACAAATTTTTATTAGGATAGGATTACCCTGAAGCGCACACAGCTCATTCTTCCAATGCCTTTTTTGTATGGCGATTTTAGGTCCTCGGAGGTTTTGTATGAAATTCATGAGGTACCCATCGGGATTCAAGCTTTTTTGACACAAAATAATTTAAGCAAGATTTTTTTAACAGTGTCATATGAATACTGAGGGATATCAAAAACTACTGATATACAATTTTTTGCCAGTATTTTTTATTAACCGCACAACTGTGCGATGTAAACTTTTGACGTCACTCTTGAATGACATGCTTCTCTATGATCATCCGTTGAATAACTACAAAAGCGATTAAATGTGTAATTTAAAAAATAAACAGACGTACAAGAACTAGGCTTCATTTTGAAACTATAACTGAAGCCTACTGTAACTCTGTTGTTGGCTGAGCCCACAATGAAAATCGTTATAAATAGTAATACGAAAATATTCTTAGGTCGAAATTGGAATAACGCTCGACGTACAATTTCCAAATTGCCATCAATCCTGAAACACAGATAACGACCAAATTGCATATACCTCAAAAAAAGTATAAAGAGTTATATTTTCATAAAAAATATGCCTCTTTTTGTTATATGATCTCTAAGTAGCCTTTTCTAAGAACTTTCAGAGTTGCCTACGTATATTTCAGTTGGCTCGCGCGGCCGCATACATGGATAATGAAAAGTGTCGTACTTTAATTGAATTATACGGCACTAAACAGTTTCTATGGAACAGTAAATGTAGTTATTATCGCAACAGATCATTTTTCTATTTGGCTATACTTCGTTCCGAATAATTATTTTTTGTGATATAATGTGGTCGATCGTCGGATCGCCTGCCGCCGCGCATAAGTTCAAGATCGTGCCGAAATTGGCTCGAGAGCCAAAATACAGGTTTGCCGCGGTCGAACATTGCTCGCGCGGCCGCCGCGCAATATCGAGACGCGCCTTCAAACTATAGCGCGGCAAGCGATCCGACAATACAGTAAAAAATTTCATAAGAATGACATCAGAAGATTACGAATTTTTGAATTCCATGCATCACTTCTTAATGATCTGTTGCGATAATCACTACATTTACTGTTCCATAGAAACTGTTTAGTGCCGTATAAGTTAATTAAAGTACGACACTTTTCATTATCCAAGTCTGCGGCCGCGCGAGCCAGCTGAAATATATACACATTCGTCCCAACTGCGCGCGAACACTCCTTTGCCGCGCGGCCAAAAACCGACAGTAAATGGTTCGTCGCGCGGCACGTTCGAGCGCGCCAATGATCGAGTTGGCTCGCGCGGCAGTCCGGTATCCATTGCGCGCGGCTGCCGCGCGAGCCAATGTTCGATAGTTTGCCGCGCAATATCGAGACGCGGCTTAAAGTATTTCAGTTTTAGTTCCATCACTTCATCATTCACATCTCCCTAAATTGGAATACCTATATCTACACCGCACTCACCTCCTGATATGTCAAAGGGTGAAACTGCAGCACTTGGTTATTGACCACATAGCGATGCTTCGAGTTGGACCCCTTTTTCCTCTTCTGCAACTGATCCCACACGTAGTTCACTACATCCCCAAATTTCGGCACTTTGAACTCCTCCTCTTGTTCTTTGTCCTTGTCTTTCTCGGAGGTTTCGGCGTCCAAGTTGACTGTGGTTGTCTCTTTCTTGTTCACGTTGTTTACGACATCATCTATTTCGCTAGGACGGGATGTTCCGTAGAGGCATTTTAGCGCTTCTGTGGACACCTCATCTTGGCTGAGAAAAGAATTGTTTATTACACCGACAAGTATTTGACACCATATATAGAAATACCAAAGATATACAATTAAAACTCCGTATTAGGCTAAATAAAGTCTAAGAAAAAAACGTGCCTCCGAAAATAAAAATAAAATAATGCTCGAAAAGATGGCGCCATACCTTTGGCCTATGCTCGTGTAGATGGCACCCTTTGACATTTAACAATTTTAACACATATCAGTTAAAGAACAAGGATCAATGTCAATTGGCGTTCTAAAAGTTTTAACCATGTGTTTCTGACACAGTAAATTTACTGTGACTACAAAATTTACTTTGACAATACACCTCTATACTGGATTCTCTTTGGAAATACTAAACCCTGATGCCAAATAATGTCAAGAGGTTTGATATCAAAGTTAAGATAAAGCAAAAGCGGTCTGTCTTAGCATCAGTCAAATGTAGTAAGCAGCAGAAATTGCTAAGTGGGCAAGGTCTTTAAAATGATCTGAGCATAATAATATATCATTTTGACAGCTTTACCTGCATACAGATGTAGTGCATAATTATTTTCCATCGTTTTAACACGGAAACGTACGAAAGTGTCTTGCTATTTCAGTCATTCTCGGTACAAAAAATATTGAGGTTGACTGCAGTAGCACGACAAATACGAACGTTTCCGAGAAAATACGATGGAGAACAATTATGCACTACATATGTAATTATTTTTGCCGCTAGCAGTACCTGAAAACCCATTTATGTACTCACCTGTCGCCACTGGCCAGTAAGAGCAGATATCTGGACGGAATGTAGTCTTGGGGGTACACCGCCGCGGAATATCGCATCGCGATGTATCTGATCATTGACTCCTCGCTGTGCATGTAACTGTTAGAAAGAGAATCATAGAACATTAATTTGTCATTGAGAAATAGTTATTTGTTTTACAAGGGGGCAAAGTTATTGTTTAACCGCTTGTGCTAATATTGATGAGCAAGCGAAAGATTCCAAAACTAAACCACGAGCGTAGCGAGTGATTCGAAAATGGAATCTTGAGCGTTGCGAGGGTTTGAAAGCACGAGGGTTAAACAAAATTTGCCCCCGAGTGAAACACAAAATTTTTCACCACACCAACCCGAAGCAAATATTAAATGTAAAATATCAAACAAAATCAAACCAAATCAAATCCAAATGAATGTTATTAAATATTTGTGATCCAAAATCATCATTTAAAAGTCAATTCTACCAGTAAACATAAGAAAACAACTCAAAATTTGCATTTGATTACTTTGCCTCATATGTGAATAAAATGCAACTTTGCTATCACTTTTTGAAGTGCAAAGTAAGCCTTTCCGAGCTGGTATGGTGAAATTACTTTTTGCTGTGCGTCGAAGCAGTGGGTTTAATATATTTGGTAGGTACTTGTTAAATAGCATAGCGTGGGTACTTGTTAAGTGCGTTTCCACTTCATGCTCATGATGATCAAAGGCGGTCGTTTAAGGTTTCTTGACCCTTTGACCTCAACTGAAGCGCGCGGCTACAGCCCCAATAACAACCTTAGTGCATTCCGACAAGGTTCACTGTGACGCGCACCGCGCACGATAGGCGTCGCGTTCAAAAGGTTAAATCTCTGAAACTTCGTTGGTCTCTAACATTATTGGTAATCGATTCTAACCCCTATTTTAATACGTTTTAAGTGCTATTTCATACAACATTTGCACTACTGGCCTAGTAAAGCAAAAAGTGCCATTGATTTTGGTTCATCAAAATAACTCTTTTAATCTCTCGTAAGTGCATTTTAACCCCTATTCTAATACTTTTTAAATTCAAATTGATACAAACTTTATACTAGTACTCACTGCTCCAGTAAACCGAAGAGTGCCAACGCTTGAAGTTCGTCAAAGGCGGTTGTTTTCGGTTTCTTGCTCTCCGATCCTTCGTCAGTCTCCATCGCCTCTTGCGAAGTGCCGGGGTCTTCGGATATTGTGTCCATTATTTCGAGTTTATCTGTAAACGGATATAAATTAACGAGTATCGCGCTACGCATAACAATTAATATATGTGGATTGGAAAAGTCATTCAATGTTATAATTTTAGTGAGTGTGATTGTGCAGATACGCATCAAGTGTGAAGATCGCCTCACTTATACTCTGGCACATCCACTTTGACAGTAGAAAAAGGCGGCAAACATAAATAATGTAGACGCTAAGAGTTGACTTCCCATAGAAAAATTGAATTTTGCGCCTTTTTTTACTGAAAAAGTGGGTGTATTTGGGTATAGGGACCATGCGCGTTGGAGGGTCTGCCATCTTGTGGCCTGAATCGGAAACATGTGCACGTGTACATTGCCAAAGCAAGCTACCATCTACCGTTTTCGTCGGTACGTTTCCTTGTGCACATAGTAGGTTCTGCCATCTTGTGGGCTTCATCGGAAGCGTAAACGACACATTTACGCCTCGCGCCAAAAATCGGTTGGCTCCTATGCTGCCCCCTATAGTTCATGCACGGGGCCTATAGTTACCTTCAGGGTTGATCCTGTAAGCTACAGCCATCTCAAGCAATGCGTCCCGTAAGGCCGTCCACATCTCGGGCGTGGCTTCTGGAATCTTCTTGACCAACTCTTCGAGGAGCGCGAACTGGTTGTTGATGGTCTTCGGACACTTCAATGCTAGCCTGCCTGATGGTAGAATAAGGTGAGGTGTAAACTAAGTTACCTTTAGGGTTGATCCTGTAAGCTACAGCCATCTCAAGCAAAGCGTCCCGTAAGGCCGTCCTCATCTCGGGCGTAGCTTCTGGAATTTTCTTGACCAACTCTTCGAGGAGCGCCAACTGGTTGTTGATGGTCTTCGGACACTTCAATGCTAGCCTGCCTGATGGTGGAATAAGGTGAGGTGTAAACTAAGTTACCTTCAGGGTTGATCCTGTAAGCTACAGCCATCTCAAGCAAAGCGTCCCGTAAGGCCGTCCTCATCTCGGGCGTGGCTTCTGGAATCTTCTTGGCCAACTCTTCGAGGAGCGCCAACTGGTTATTGATGGTGTTCGGACACTTCAATGCTAGCCTGCCTGATGATAGACTAAGGTGAGGTGTAAACTAAGTTACCTTCAGGGTTGATCCTGTAAGCTACGGCCATCTCAAGCAAAGCGTCCCGTAAAGCCGTCCTCATCTCGGGCGTGGCTTCTGGAATCTTCTTGACCAACTCTTCGAGGAGCGCGAACTGGTTGTTGATGGTCTTCGGGCACTTCAATGCTAGCCTGCCTGATGGTAGAATAAGGTGAGGTGTAAACTAAGTTACCTTCAGGGTTGATCCTGTAAGCTACAGCCATCTCAAGCAAAGCGTCCCGTAAGGCCGTCCTCTTCTCGGGCGTGGCTTCTGGAATCTTCTTGACCAACTCTTCGAGGAGCGCGAACTGGTTGTTGATGGTCTTCGGACACTTCAATGCTAGCCTGCCTGATGGTAGAATAAGGTGAGGTGTAAACTAAGTTACCTTCAGGGTTGATCCTGTAAGCTACAGCCATCTCAAGCAAAGCGTCCCGTAAGGCCGTCCTCATCTCGGGCGTAGCTTCTGGAATTTTCTTGACCAACTCTTCGAGGAGCGCCAACTGGTTGTTGATGGTCTTCGAACACTTCAATGCTAGCCTGCCTGATGGTGGAATAAGGTGAGGTGTAAACTAAGTTACCTTCAGGGTTGATCCTGTAAGCTACAGCCATCTCAAGCAAAGCGTCCCGTAAGGCCGTCCTCATCTCGGGCGTGGCTTCTGGAATCTTCTTGGCCAACTCTTCGAGGAGCGCCAACTGGTTATTGATGGTGTTCGGACACTTCAATGCTAGCCTGCCTGATGGTAGACTAAGGTGAGGTGTAAACTAAGTTACCTTCAGGGTTGATCCTGTAAGCTACGGCCATCTCAAGCAAAGCGTCCCGTAAAGCCGTCCTCATCTCGGGCGTGGCTTCTGGAATCTTCTTGACCAACTCTTCGAGGAGCGCGAACTGGTTGTTGATGGTCTTCGGGCACTTCAATGCTAGCCTGCTTGATGGTAGAATAAGGTAAGGTGTAAACTAAGTTACCTTCAGGGTTGATCCTGTAAGCTACAGCCATCTCCAGCAAAGCGTCCCGTAAGGCCGTCCTCATTTCGGGCGTGGCTTCTGGAATCTTCTTGACCAACTCTTCGAGGAGCGCGAACTGGTTGTTGATGGTCTTCGGACACTTCAATGCTAGCCTGCCTGATGGTAGAATAAGGTGTAAAAATAACATCACTTATATTTTACTGATTCACTGTTATAAAAATGCATTTCTAGTAGGAACGTTAGTTAATTTTTGAAATTGATGTTTCTGTCACAAATAGTCCCTTGTTCCTTAAATTTCTAACAGTCCCTTATCGTGATGGTCCTATTACCCATATCGCAAAACTCCAACATATGTCGCATGCGCAAAATGAAACTTTTGCATCCCAAAGTTAACACTGTCTATTTTTACTATACAAGTAGTACCTAATTATTTTAGAATATTTATTATGTATATTTTATTAATCATTTGAGAGTCATATGCGGGTCAGCCATTAGGTATTCGCCCTTACTTTTGAATCATTTGAATGTAACACCTACGTATTCCACCCACCAGCCTAAGCTGAAAAGTCTACTAGAGTCTGGGCGGAAAGAGAAGAGTCGTGGAATGTATGGGGCCCAATACATTCCACGACTTCCTTCCGAACAGACTCGATACTTAAAACTTGGAATAAAGCGCTCAGGACGAAATTCAATCGTGTCTTACTTGTCAGATTGTCACTTACCTAAACACATGTAGGCTTTGGGTTGCTGTTCGGCGTAGTCGTCAGAACGGATTATCTTCAGCAGTCCTTGTAGGAACACTGAGGATACTTTCCGTAACTGTCCTAGTTCCCCACTGCAAAGATTAAGCAAAGGAATGATTGTCTCCGTTATCAGAAATGATCGAAGAAGATACGGTGCTTGTACTGTCGAAAATTTTAATTTATGACTTATGACCCATTTTGTACCTTGTCACAGTGACAATAATAGTATGAGGTCTCTAGCGACTTCCATATCGATTGTCACTGTGACAAGGTACGAAACAGGTCATAAATTAATACTTTCGACTGTATTTGCAATGTACAACTTGGGTGTAATCAGCAGTATCTGTCACGAGGCCGCCATTTTGATGACGCCATGGCACGCAAGATGATTTCCTGCGATACTGCCTCCACCATGTACCCAATACCATCCCCAACAACTTAGTCAAAGTTGGTACGGGTTTCCGGATCTGAACTATATTCCTGAATTTAATCCTACGTACTAATAGTTGGACGGACGTTTCAAGTTAACTAGAATCAGCCACCATATAATTATGAAAAAAAAACCTTTTTTTTTTTCGTTAAGATATTGTAGATTTTTCGTTTGTGTGGTTACAGAATTTTCGCAATTAAAAACATTAGTTACCTGTTAATGACATTAAGTAGGAACATCAGCGCCATGTTGCGCAGCCTGGAGTTTGTATTCGGGTCGAACAACGAAGAGAATATCACCTGAGAACATGATTACATGACTGAATTACCCAAGCAATGATAGATCTTATGTACAGTAAGCTGCAGAGATAACTGAGCCCCCCCCCCCCCCCCCGCCCAACTTGTTTGCATGCAGTTATCTCTTCAAACTTCAAAACCTTATTCAGCAAATAGGCCACAAGGGCACTTTTACACGTCAACATTGAATCTACATACAAGCAAAAGTAATAACAATACATCAACTACTCTGCAGCTTACTGTAATGGTGCTACTGCTTGATATTATTGTTGTAGTTGACCTCTTTTGTGCAGACAACTGTTAAGTTTTCTATTTTCTATTTTTGATATACATGTATTTTAAATTTGCCTAGTTACCTTACTTCGAATAAAACACTCTTGTCATGAACATCTCTTTCTTACTTTATTTTACAAATACCTAATTTTCACAACACGTTATCAGCACGAATGCTATAATTTATAATGCAAAGTTTAGTGTAATGTGTATTTCGTAAAATATTGAGTTGTAGTGATTCTGTGATTGATGAAAATAATAAAAATCGTAAAAATGTCACACGAATCGGGAGATGTTTCGAGTGTTTCTAATTCCCATTCAAGCTCATCTATTCCATCGTTTTGCCTGAGGAGCAAAGATGGATACCCTGCGTGGAAATTTAAGATGCGCAATTACCTATTGCACGAGGATCTGTGGGAGACAATCGGTGGCTACCCTGAAGGAGACACGACCCCTGCCTCTACAAAGGTACGAAAAGATTCGAAAGCCCTGGCAAAGATATGTTTGACAATAGATGGTGCGGCAATCATTCATGTTCGATGTGCGAAAACCGCAGCCGACGCATGGAAATCTTTGCAGAAAGCTTTTGAGGATAAGGGAATGGGACGAAGACTTTCTTTAGAGCGAAAATTGTACAGGTTAAGTCTGTCAGACTTTTCGAATATGGAACTGTACATTAACGCAGTTATGTCAACCGCACAGGATCTGGCGGATATAGATGTAGTCTTAGAGGATAAGTCTATTGCTGCGATACTTTTAGGAGGTCTCACTCCAAAATACGAACCTCTCATTATGGCTTTAGAAAACTGTAATGTCGATGTGACTACAGACTTAGTTAAGACAAAACTGCTGAATGAAATGTCCAAGGATGCGGCTACACCATTAGAATCGGTTTTTCATGCGAAAAGGAAGCCGAAGTCAAAGAAGAAGGATCTGGTTTGTTACGACTGCAAAATGCCTGGACATAAGCGACCAGACTGTCCGATGAGAGGCAAGAAGGAGAAAGCCAATGAGGTAACTGTCAACGATACGACATTTACACTTACAGCTCTTAATACTTCTGGCAGCTCAAGTAAGGACATCATTTATGTAGATTCGGGCTGTACTAGACACATGGCTTCTAGACGAGATTGGTTTCAGAGTCTTACGATACAGAATCAAGGTACCGTTACTGTCGCAAACGGAGAACAGATTAAGTGCTGCGGAATTGGAAATATATCAATAAACACACCCGAGAACATGGTCACCAAGATCAGTGATGTTGATTTTGTACCAGATTTAAAAGCTAATTTGTTGTCTGTATACAAAACTGTTGAAAAGGGTTTTATATGTGTTTTTGATATTAATGGATGTAATTTTTATAAATCTGATAATTTTCATTTTACAGGTGAATCTGTTGCTCATGCCTCGCCCTGTGGTGGACTGTACGTTTTAGACGGTACTGTCAATGTTCCCGAGAATGTGGCAGATAATTATATGACACAGGATGTGCACTCTGACTGTCAGGATAGTTATCAACTTTGGCATAAGAGGCTAGGACATTTGTGTCGCATAGGCATGAACCAACTGAAGAATCACGAGGTAGGCGTAAAGTATTCAGTAGTAGATAAAAATAGTTGCATCGCTTGCGTGGAAGGTAAACAAGCGAGGAAACCTTTCAAGAGGGTAGCGTTTAATAGAGCTACTTCCCCGTTAGAGCTGATCCATATGGATCTCATGGGACCGGTGTCTACAACCTCTTTTCAAGGAAATAGGTATATGTTAACGATAGTAGACGATTATACACGAAAGGTGTTTGCTTATTTCATTTCTTCCAAAACAGAAGTAAAAAATAAATTCTGTCTGTTTCAAACTTTTGTTGAAAATCAATTAGACAAGAAAATAAAAGCGGTTAGGACTGACGGAGGTAAAGAGTTCGTAAATAAAGAGTTTGTTGATTATCTTGCATCGAAAGGTATCGAGCATCAAACGACGACGCCTTACAGTCCTCAACAGGTTGGAGTCGCGGAGCGCACACATCGTTCGATTACAGAGAAGGCGCGGACGTTGCTAGCTGAAAGCTCACTGTCGAAAGCATTCTGGGAAGACGCATTTCAAGTTGCCGTGTACCTAAAGAATAGGTCTCCTCATCGAGCCTTAGGTGGAAAAATTCCTTTTGACAGGTGGTATGGTCGTAGAGGTGAACTTAGTCACCTGAAAGTGTTCGGATGTAGAGCACTTGTCCATATACCCTCGTGTCACAGAAGGAAATTAGATGTCAAGGCACAGGAAGCGATTTTCGTCGGTTATTCAGAAAATCCAGGTACTTATATTTTTAGGGATCCTGCCAGCCCACGAAGAATGTTTATGTCCAGAGATGCAACCTTTTTTGAGAATTGTTTTACAGAGCTGAAGCAGAGGTCACCAGAACCTGAGGTACAGTCAGACTCTATTTTATTGTTCGAAGATAAAAGAGAGACCGAGTCTGAAAACTGTCAAGATTGTCAATTTTATGACTGTGACGAGAGCAATGACCCTGCACCACCGCCTTCGCCGATAAATCTAGAAAGTGCCGAAGATTTAGTATCTATGGAAGAGCGAGAGCCCTTCAGTGAACCACGGCTACCTAGTGCGGATGAAGAGCCTGCAAGTGTGGAAGAGGAAGCTCATCCTGAGCCGAGATACCCCTCAAGAGATAGGAAACCACCAGATTTCCTAACATACAACGTGTCTACGGTTGATTCTAGAGAACCTACGACATATCTTGAAGCTACTCATGCCGATGATGCAGATAAGTGGAAGCATGCTATGGCTAATGAGTATAGTTCACTGAAAAAACTCCACACATGGGACCTAGTAGATAAGCCTAATAAAAAGGTCATACCATGTAAATGGGTATACAAAATTAAAAAGGACGCGTACGGTAATATAACCAAGTATAAAGCGAGACTCGTCGTGAAAGGCTTTCATCAAGTCGAGGGAGTAGACTACGATGAGACGTTTGCACCTGTGATTCGCCATTCTTCCCTCCGCACTTTATTTGCATTAGCTGCAGAGATGGGGTTAAGAATGAAGCACTTGGACGTTGATACCGCGTTCCTAAACGGAGATTTAGAAGAAGAAGTTTTCATGGAGCAACCTCTTGGTTTCATCGAAAAGGGCAAAGAAAACAAGGTTTGTTTGCTGAAGAAATCCCTTTACGGCCTTAAACAGGCACCGCGAGCATGGAACAAAAAGTTAAATGAAACGCTTTTAAAAATAGGTTTTACAGGAACTCCTTCCGAGCCTTGCGTATATACGAAACTTTTTGGTAAGGAACTCGTGATATTGGGTATTTTTGTCGATGACATAATAGTCTTCTTTAAATCTGATTCGACGTTTGACACTGTCAAAAGGAATTTGTCGAAATATTTTTCTTTGAAAGATCTCGGAATATTAAAATGTTATTTAGGTTTACAAATTGATTGCGATTCCGAGTGTATTAAATTAAATCAGCGAAGTTATATTCTTTCTATATTGGAAAAATTTAACATGAAGGATTGTAAGACTGTGGATACTCCTCTAGTTAAAAAGAATATGGAAAGAAGAACTGATGGTCAAGAAGGTGAGTCTTATCCGTATCAGAACTTAATAGGATGCCTCATGTATCTTACGGTAAACTCACGACCCGATATCGCTTACGCTACGAGCTATTTAAGCCAGTTTAATACGTGCTTTACTAAAGAACACTGGAATGCTGCGAAAAGGGTTCTGCAGTACCTGAAGGGTACTTTAAATTACTCCTTGGTTTACAGGAAGAGTGGAGAACCTTTAAAAGGCTTTAGTGACGCGGACTGGGCAAATTGTCCGATTGACAGAAGGTCGTACACTGGATACACCTTCGAGTTAAGTGGAGGTCCAGTATCCTGGGAGTCCAAGAAGCAGCCTACAGTGGCTTTATCTTCAGCCGAATCGGAATATATGGCACTAGCGTCTGCCACGAAGGAAGCATGCTACTTACGACGGTTTATCTATGAGATAACAGGTAAATTGCATATAGTTCATTTAGCTTCTGACAGTCAGAGTGCCATCAACCTCGTTCGAAATCCTGTACACCACAACAGGACGAAACATATAGATACCAGATTTCACTTTATTAGGGAAAAGGTCTCAAATAATGTTGTTAAATTAGAATACATCAAAAGTAGTGATATGCCTGCCGATGTACTAACGAAGCCACTAGGACCTATAGTACATAAACGGTGTATACTTAACTTAGGAATAGAGACTTAAGTTTTTGTTTTGTGTTTGTCTGGCACAACTTCGATTAAGGGCGGATGTTGTAGTTGACCTCTTTTGTGCAGACAACTGTTAAGTTTTCTATTTTCTATTTTTGATATACATGTATTTTAAATTTGCCTAGTTACCTTACTTCGAATAAAACACTCTTGTCATGAACATCTCTTTCTTACTTTATTTTACAAATACCTAATTTTCACAACAATTATGTAACGAAGTGATGTAAAGATTATGTAGTGCATAATCCTTTACGTATTTTCACGGAAACGCACGAACGTGTTATGCTATTTCAGTCAGTCTCGGTACAAAAAGTACTAAGGTTGACTGAAGTAGCATGATAAATACGAACGTTTCCCAGAAAGTAAGTTGGCAAAGGATTATGCACTACCTCCCTTATTCATAAACGTCTACTAAAGTTGACAAGCCGATAATAATCGTTTGTCCCTTTCCGACGCATTGGTATGATGGAAAGTGACAAACGATTATTATCGGCTTGTTAATTCTGGTTGGTCTGTTAAGATATTACCTGTACACAATGAGGAAACATAATGCCTGCTCCTGTTGCTTTGTTCAAGTACTGAATTATTTTGAGCCGAAGTCTGGTACACGCTGGCACCTAGAAATATGTATTTAGTTAAATTTTAGATATCAACAGTATGTAAATAAAATTAATTACGTATTAAGCAGAAACTTCTGCAAACGATGCTATTAAGCTTAGAAATAAATTAAAAGTGGAAAAATTCACTGTCTAGGGCGGGGCTCGAACTCGCGATACTGGATCACTATACTTGCCGCAATACCAACTGGCGACTGAGATCATAATGCTATGACCAACCAAGCGTGAAATCGTGAGAGACTGCATTATGACCTGACTCGTCACTTAGTTTCACGGCAAGTATAGTCCATGCGCTGCCAACTAGGCTACTGAGACCACACCCAAAAACAGCGATTTTATTTTATATGACAATTTTACACAATATAATTTATTTCTAAGTGTGTATATTAGTTGTAATAATATATTAGTTTTAATGTTAATGTTTAGTTTAATTGTTTTGTTAATACTTTTATTTTTGTTAATAAATTGTCACATTATAGTATGTAAACATACGAGAAGTATAGCTTAAAACTGGTTGACAATAAAATGCGTAAAACTGGATGAGAGGGGTACTTACCTTGCGGTCATCTGGGGGCACCTTTAGTCCTCCCCATGTGCCTAAATACAGTGAGTACAGAGGAGCCACTACCGAAGGCTGCGACCAGTCCACAGAACTGCAACAAAATAGCTTTTTAATACGTATCTTCAGTTACTTCAGTAACTTGCAAATCCGATCGGATACCATACACTGTTTGACGTGACTGGACAGTATCGTACCGACGAGTGGTATCGTTGTGTTCGGTAGAGTTTACTGAGTACGAAATAAGAACTCGTCACTTTCTAAGACTGTGGAGGGGTTAACTGTGACGTCACAAAGATGGCGGTCCCGGGTTTCAAAGTTTAGATTGTTACTCGGCGAGTTATTATCAGATTTTTTTTAAATGAGGTGTCCTGTGAAAGCTGATGAAATGTAGGATAAAACATGCTATGTAACTAAAAGTGTAATTCAATTAATTATTTTATTATTTACAATAATCCGAAAACTTAATATCTGTCTTTTTTTCTCACCCAAAAAACACAATGAAAACGGCCACTTAAATGAAAAATATGTTATATAAATAATTTAGGTAGGTGATTAAGCTACATGTTACTTCTTGAATTTTGTGATTCCGATAATAAACAAGTAAACTACGAATATTACACCGCGGGCGCGGCGCAGCGAACCGCGCGCGCTCGGTTAATACTAGGGCTTCCAATACCGGGATCCCGTCTGTGAAAACGCATTTTTTAATACCGGTATTTTTTAATGCAATACCGGGATCCCGGTATTTTCAAAACCAAGGAAAATGTGCCGATTATACTGTTTAAAATCCATTTAAATGAGTAACTTCGGCTGTATCAAGAATATTACTTGCCCATTTAATGAAACAAGATCATTTAATTGGACCAAGGTCGGTGCATATGCATAGATAAATATTTGGTAATGAATTCTGATGTTCAGGATATGATATTAATATAGTTAGTTCTTAAAATTATATCTAAGATTGGAAACTAATGAGCAAGGAATTGTAGTATGGCAAACGAATTTTTAGTGGCAAATTTGAATATAGTTGGCTGGTTAATAAACCAGCCAACCTAATAAGGTTGAACTAAAAATGTGACTGGTAACAGTGGCGAAGTTAACAAGGCGGATAAAATGATTGCCAACCTGGAGGGTGAAATGATAATACATTGCAGTAATACTCCCTAGTATTACTGCAATGTTCTACCGCCAGAGTGCAACACTAAGTTGTTTAGTAAACCATAGAGTAACTTATACATACTACGCCTTAACCAGTTTTTTGACAAGTTTTACTATGACATTCATGCATCAAGGCGGTTTGTTTTCAGGTGGCTTACCGCGAAACGCGAAAATCGTAATTTCGTTATCTGTTTCTCTATCGATCGAATAAATAAGAGTGATAGAGAGGTAGAAACGGAACTTTTGATTGTAGTGTTTCACGGTAGGCCATGTGATTGAGTTAGTGACGTCCTCTATGCAGAGTTTTGCGTAATATTCCCTATTATTGCAGACGGCGATTATTGTTTAATATCCTAAGCTAAAGACATACATATCTGGTGTTACAGTGAGCCTTTTTATAATAAAACTCAAATATTTTAAGCGATTCATAGTCAATACCGGGATCCCGGGATCCCGGTATTGATGAAGACAGTTTCGGTATTAATACCGGTATTGAAAGAGGTCCGGTGTTTGGAAGCCCTAGTTAATACTTGGAGGTGCGGGCGCGACTGAGAATGCTGTACTGTATATCAAAAACCGGGCAAGTGCGAGTCGGACTCGCGCACGAAGGGTTCCGTACCATAATGCAAAAAAAAAAAAAAAAGCAAAAAAAAAACGGTCACCCATCCAAATACTGACCACTCCCGACGTTGCTTAACTTTGGTCAAAAATCACGTTTGTTGTATGGGAGCCCCATTTAAATCTTTATTTTATTCTGTTTTTAGTATTTGTTGTTATAGCGGCAACAGAAATACATCATCTGTGAAAATTTCAACTGTCTAGCTATCACGGTTCGTGAGATACAGCCTGGTGACAGACGGACGGACGGACGGACGGACAGCGAAGTCTTAGTAATAGGGTCCCGTTTTACCCTTTGGGTACGGACCCCTAAAAACTACCTAACATTTTTAAACGAGTGATATATCAAATGAAAGATATTTAAATAACCAATAAAGCAAACAATAAAAATCCAAAAAGTAGTCACTTCAGTGTCGATTGGACTCATTGTATTACATGATTTATATGCCAAGCATGAAAAGGTAATCTAATAAATGTGACTAAAAACAGTTTACGGCGTTTTGACGTAAAAAGTTACTTGATTTACAATCACAAGATATATTTGAGTACATTATTGTCAAGGCTCGAAGTCGAAAGTAGCCTCCCACCTGAGATTAGAGATTAAACAATTACGTAAAAAAAATATAATTTAATTACACTTTTAGTTATATAGCATGTTTTATTCTACATTTCATCAGCTTTCACAGGACACCTCATTTTTTAAAATCTGATAATAACTTGCCGAGTAACAATCTAAACTTTGAAACCCGGGACCGCCATCTTTGTGACGTCACAGTTAACCCCTCCACAGTCTTAGAAAGTGACGAGTTCTTATTTCGTACTCAGTAAACTCTACCGAACACAACGATACCACTCGTCGGTACGATACTGTCCAGTCACGTCAAACAGTGTATAAGGCCCTTGCGCCGCTGTACTACACTGTTAAATGACAATTTGCAAACCTTATTTTAAAATTTCAATTGGTATTAGTACCATCCCCACACTGTTAACTGTCCATCAGTAAGCCTTTTAACTTATTACAAAAGGCATAACGTCCACCGATTAAGGGTCGATTTAGATAGATTCTATTTTGAGACGCCTAAAAAAGGCACCTTATAAACACTTTCGGTGCCATTTTTCGCGGCATGCCAGCGCTGGCACGGAATAGAACACGAGTCTATTTTTTGGCGCCAGTGACCCCCCCGCCTCTCGCTGCCCCCGCGCCTATTTTTCAGACTCGTGTAAACACCAGTTGCTAGCACGCCTCTTGCTCCTGAATTCATTTTAAATGATGGAGTCCTGAGATAGACTACAGATCTCTATCCTGAGATCCTGGATAGGCGAGATTTAGGCGACTGAAAATAGTCATTGTCTAAACGGTCTGAAGATGTGCTTCAGGTAGACACTGGCGCGGTAATTTAGGCGTCTCAAAATAGTCTCCATCTAAATCGACCTTGACAGATAAGAGTGTTGCTGTTCGTACTTATTAGGGGAAAAGAAACGACGATGTATTGACTATTGTTGATTTAGCTATTCAGCACTGGTCGTCTTTCAGCCGGTCGTATCGACAGATGAGAAAAGCGTCTGACCAGTGATCGAGATCCTTGGGAAAGGCTTTGTCCAGTCAACGTTTGTTACCGTACAAATGAACTGTCGTTATTACGTGTATGATCAATATAAGTTGGTACATATTTAACTTTATAGTAGAGATGCGCAAAACGCTTCACCGACTTGAAAAGATTAATTCATATCTTTCGCTCGCGGTGATATATATCACTAATTTCGCTCACTTCGCTCAGTGCATCTGTAGACTATATTGTTCAAGAGTGAGTAGAGGGAAATGTCAATCAATCAGATACACACAGCCATAAGTGCGACCAAGATGGCGAATCAAGCGATACGATCCCGCCATGTTTTCCCGACACCCTCCGAATTCTTCCGAACCGCTCCGAAACCATATTCTCATTCGCTCCTCGCTCATCACGCTCGGCCGGCTCATTCGAATCATGAGTGGGAAAGAGCGCGCAAGGAACACTTGAGTCAGATGAGCGACTGAGCGAGTTAAATCATCAGTGAGTTGAAGATTGAGCGAGTTCAATCAAAAGATATAGTTCATTTAAATCACTCACTCGCGAACGACACATGTCTACTTTATAGCACAATAGTTATTTGTTTTACAAGGGGGCAAAGTTATTGTTTAACCGCTCGTGCTAATATTGATACCCGAGCAAGCGAAAGATTCCAAAATTGAACCACGAGCATAGCGAGTGGTTCGAAAAATGGAATCTTGAGCGTTGCGAGGGTTAAACAAAATTTGCCCCCGAGTGAAACACAAAATTTTTCACCACACCAACCCGAACCAAATATTAAATGTAAAATATCAAACAAAATCAAACCAAATCAAATCCAAATGAATGTTATTAAATATTTATCATCCAAAATCATCATTTAAAAGTCAATTCTACCAGCAAACATAAGAAAACAACTCAAAATTTGCATTTGATTATTTTGCCTCACATGTGAATTACTGATAGCAAAGTGCAACTTTGCTATCCGTTTTTGAAGTGCAAAGTAAGCCTTTCCGAGCTGGTGTGGTGAAAAGTATATTGTGTATTATTTGGTTTGAATACCTAAAGGAAATCTTTCCCTTCGGCTGAGATGCCGAAGATGGGATATGTTAGCAATGTTACCTGTTAGCCCGTATAAGCGGGCTGTTGGCGTGGTTGGCCACACTGAACCTAGAGTCGGCCGCGGCCACCACCAGCGGCAGCAATACGTCCTGAGTGTTGAATATGTCCTTGCTTATCAAGTTCACTATCGATAATTTCATCTGAAACATACCGTAATAATGAGTAATACAGACTATAAAACGACACAGAAAATAAAAAGTGGTCCTCCTAAGTCCCAAGTCCCTCCGGGCGCCGGACACCTGCCGCCCGCACCTTCCCCGCCACCCTTAGTCGTCCTACCCCGTCGCCCCCGTACCGCGCAGGCGAGGACTCATTTAAGCGGTCGTTAAGTTTTTGAACCTTTACTTATTTAATCAAAGTTAAAAGTATATTTTGGAATAAAGCCTTTATAAAGGCATCTGGGACTCAGGAGGATATTGCAAAATCAACTTAATTAACTCGTAACTATCGTAACGTAAAGTTGCACGCTGTCCTGTGTTAGAAGGAACCGGAAAAACAATATATAGCTAGACCAAGAAAAGTATGCAACGATTTTGATAGCATACGTAGTGCAAGTGTTATTTTAAACGTAGAACTTCTATGAATAAGAAATAACACTTGCACTGCGTGTGCTATCAAAATCGTTGCAGACTTATCTTGGTCTAACTCTATTTGTGTGTTTAGGTGCTTACTGCTTACCTCTTCCAACTGATTGGGATTGAGCTGATTCTTGTCCACGATCCTTTTATAAGTTCTCATGCTCATGCCTGGAGGCACTTGGAACTCACTGTCGCCTGTATTTGGCAGAGCTCTGGAATAAAATACAAATTCTGAAATTACAGACTCGCAAGTTGCGGAAAGTTTGTAATAATTAAAAAGTTTGTTGGTGAAATATCGTATTATTTAGCATTTTATTTAGATAATAACAAATACTTTATATCGTGTATAATATTTTTTGGACGTAATAAATGTTTAGTGACGAAATAATATTTTTTTTGCACCTTAGAACTCTTTGGTGAGGACTTATAGATTTCGGTCAACGAGGTTGCCTATGTTGCTCTAAGAAATATGTTATGGATTGATGACGTCACTGCTTAGAACGCTTCTGATTGGCGTTTCAGTAATAATGGCCGATTGGAGAATTTCGCACTTTTATTTTATTGAATATATTAATAATCCTTCAGTTTATACTGAGATTGGGCCATTTTTTAGAATCATATTAACATATATTTTTCTTTGAAACCATTATTTCCATGATTCTTTATTACTTGCAACAGGCC
Source organism: Cydia splendana (assembly GCF_910591565.1). Lineage (NCBI taxonomy): Eukaryota > Metazoa > Arthropoda > Insecta > Lepidoptera > Tortricidae > Cydia > Cydia splendana. The sequence continues at coordinate 6,420,768 of NC_085968.1, forward strand.
TATACCACCCTAAAGCACTCACCTGTAAGGTAGCAACAGTATGTCCGTGGCAAACTTCAGTATGAGCGAGGCCAGTTTGGGCTTATCCTTTACATTCAGATCTGCTTCTTTAATGCTGCCTAACAGCGGCATTATCAGCACCAATATTCTGTAAAAAAATCGGTTCATATATGCTTCCTTTCCTACAGAAGTTTAGTAGTAGTACAAAAAGACATATTAAAAATAACATACAATTAGTAAGAAGTACAAAGGCGAACTTATCCCTTTGAGGGATCTCTTCCAGTTAACCTTTGAGTAAATGAGAGGAGAAAGTGAAAAGAGGGTGACAAATGCAGCAAAATGTACAACAAGGTACCAGAAAGATAAAGGATATAAATACATAAGTACAAAATGTATAGGATAAACATACATATATTACACAAAAAGGAATGGGGAAAATACACTAAAAATTTACTTTACTTGCCTGCATCTCTAAGACGAATGAAACTAAAAAGTGATAAAATATTTGTGTTATACTATCCGCAAACCAAACTTACGAGCGCGGTCGTAAAACTTATCATTCACGCTTACGTGGTCATGGCAAGAGTGAGATAGTTACCTATATGCGGGCGCAGCACGGTTCCATTTCTATCGACTATCACTATGCGCGTCCCTTTCGCACTTACATACTTGTTAGAACGTGACGGGCATGGTGACATGGGCTAAAAACGCGACCGTGCTATGCCGCCTGGTCCTCAATTTGGTTTGCGGATAGTATAGCTAGGGCCGCTAGGGGGTGCTGGTTTTATTAACACACTACTTTTCAGGATAAAAACTAGTTCGACAAAGACAAAAAAGCGTCTAAGCACTGACTTGAATAGGACAATGTGAGGGTGTGTCATTATAAATGTCATATTTTCATAGAAATTTGACATTAATGATGACATTGTCACACTATGTCATTGCAAATAGCCTGCAGAGTTGACTTAACCTTTGGATCTTCTTTAAAATAAATAGAAAAGTTATTTACCCATCCTGGTGCCCCTGAGGCTTGTTCTCAATGGCCTCTAGCAGAGATGGCACCAAAGACAGTTGTTGCTCGCGCGGCAACCTCGGGAATCCCATTGTGATATATATTATAGTAAAATTCTGAAAACATATTTCAGTTCAAAAAATGATTTACAATGTAAACTCCATTGGCCTATTTTATAAAGCTACAAGTTACAATTTACAAGCGGAAGTCTCGTTTTAACACAAATAGGGTTAGAAAGAGACTTCCGCTTGTAAATTGTAACTTGTAGCTTTATAAAATAGGCTACATATAACGTCACTCGATTTTTCACTCCCTATAACATTGAAATTTTTGCCTCTAGTTGGTTTACTTTCATATTAATTTTTCTCTATTTAACGAAAATTCTCTACAACCAGCGGTGGATTTGCAGTGTTGGCCGCCCTAGACCCCAGGCACTGTAGTAACTGCTAGCCGCCCCTTTATCAGCCCATCTATAGACTGCCAACCCTAATATATTGCCACTCTAGGCCCGGGACTACTGGACCTTAGGACAAATCCGCCACTGTCTATAGCATCAAAAAGTGTCCAATCCCTTGAGTGTTGTTATATAAAGTTTACACTGTATTTAGTTCATTGATTTAAAGTTAAGGATTGGATAAACAATAGAATCTAGTTAGAGTTTGCTCAATGTATAACTCAAAATATTCTAATTTTGATGTGTTCAACATGAAGGTGGGTAAATTTGTTACTTCATTGAAAAGTAAACCCTAACTTAGTAACATAATTTTCCTAACCCTAAGTGGCTTAGGAAACACAAGTATTGTATTGATCTTTTTTTTCTTGAGCAAAGGCAAACCTTGACAGGGAGTCATTTGATAGTAGTTCCATTCGGCACCGTGTAGGGCGTAATTCCATTCATTCACCATTTGTTTCACTCATCTCGCCAGATAAAATATTAATGAGATCACCTACCTAGTACCATAGACTAGGAATCCTCTAGACGGAGTTTAGAGCAATTATTTCATGAAACCGATGCTGCCAAAAATACGGGGGTGCGGGGGACGGGGTGAGCGAGGTGCCGTGCTGTGATTGGTCCGTTCAAAGACATGAACGTCACACAAAGACACTTTTGACAAGAAAATGGAGTAAAACTACCGTATGCGTAGCAGAGGGGGTAGAGCTACAGTACTATGCTCAGTCTGGAGGATATCTTGTCTGTGCCTAGTACTTATACAAAATATTACCTATGATATGATGCACTTACAATGATAAAGCTGTTGGCCTTAGGGTCCCTGTAAAGCTGCAGCAGTGTCTCCACTGGCAGCTGTACATCAGCGCGGCACTTTACTCTCTTGTTCACATGCACCAGCAGCTCCATCACTTTTGTGCGCACCTAGAATAGTTAGTATTGTGAGGAATGCTCTGCTAACTCGTAACAAGTTGAGGATGCAGGCCTTTAAAGACAATTTAAAGTAACTATGGAATTACTTTACATCATGCCAATTTGGTCTTGATCACAATTACAATCTAAAATTGAATGCATTAATATCCTAAAGACATTTATTAAAATCAGTTATATAGTTATATTGCAAAATTCAGTCAGATATGACCTGAAAACGGTGTCCCTTTGTTTGACATAATGTATTGTTTGTCATATTATCATTAGTGAAAACTGAAACCATTAACTTTTCAGGATTTTCGTAAGGTTATCCTATAGATAGGTTAAGTTAGGTTTGTTTTATGGTAATCCTGAAGTTACGCATTTCTGGACCAAACAAATTATGACTAACGAAAATGCGGACAAAGAATACATTTTGACTTAAAACTTTTTGGTAAACAACAGAGACCCCCAGAAAACACATATGTTTAATGTATACTTTAGTCTAATGGTATATACCCATTACCATTACTGGATTGAATCACAACTCCTGTTTAATATATGACAGACAACAGTCATTATAATAATAACAGTTAACATGTTTACTGCCAAAAACCTACTGCGTGAGTTCATTTCGTATAGGAAATGGGGTGATTGGCACTGAAAGTGTTAACAGTCGTTAACTACACTAAATCTCTGAATGAGCCAGCATGATCAATATCTTCTTTTTCCTCGCGTTATCCCGGCATTTTGCCACGGCTCTTTGGAGCCTGGGGTCCGCTTGACAACTAATCCCAAGAATTGACGTAGGCACTAGTTACGAAAGCAAATCAATATGACTGGAATAAATTTGAAACTCTAAAAGACATAATAAGGTTGAATTTGAACACAAAATTGGTTGATTTAAAAAATATGATGCATTTTAAATTAGAATACATAACGATTGATTAATTGATTTCTATACCAGCCCCTACACAACACTAACTTTACGAGAAATCAATATTTTGTTAATTTCAGTCTGTATACCTGTTCATGCGCCGAGGACAGCTTCAAGATCACAGGAGGCAGGAAACGTCCAAGGCAACTCTCTAGCTGGTCATCGGTTTCCGCGTTCCCAAGTCGCAGGAACACTCGATCCAGCAACACTACGAAAGAATGTACCCAAAAATAAATTAAACCACAGCAGCCGGCCCAAACATAAGGTTAACCTGAGCCATTGTTTTGCTTTCTAAAGTTGTACAGATATTAAACTAGCACTTACACAAATCATTGGAACAGTCACTTTCGTTATCGCCCACTTCCATCTCCGACATAATTGAGATTTTATTTGAAAATCGCTTTTAATTTCTCGAAGATTGTCTCGAAATTCCAAAACGGAATGACAGGACAAAATACTGTGATTTGACGTTATAGTATTGTGACAATTTATGGTAGCATATGTTTTATTCTTAAAAGATCTGTAAGGCTTAATTTACACGAATGAAGGAGTTAGTAGTGAAATAATGAAAATCATGAAAATGTAACCGCCCAACAGCTTTTGACCATGAAGTTATAAGATGGAGTGAACTGTCACTTTTTTTGCCATACTAAATTTAACCTTATCACCGAGCCAGAAAGACGTTCGTACCAGACTAGAGAAAACGGTCCACTTGAGATAGCAAAGGTGGGTCGCGGTGTCTCACTCGCACATGTTGCCAATGTTAAAAATATACCACTGTGGTAGTATTTATGTCAATATACTACTGAATGTAAATACCTTCTTATATTATTTAAGTGCTATATTTAGAGTAAGGTTCTGATATCTTTTAAGAAATTTGTAAATAATTATGATGTCAATATTAAAACTGATTTAACCAAGCATGTGCACAACAAAAAAATAATAATTTTGATATGGTAGACATTGTAGTAACTTTGAATATTAATTGGTATCCCTAACGTGTGATGACATGTTATCAAAACACGTGAATGAAAAATTTCTTAAAAATGGTGAATAAATGTTGCGTTAAAGGTTGTAGGAGTGAAAGAATTTCTAATTGTGGAATATTGTTTCACAAGGAAGCCACAATTATTACATTTTGCGATAAAAATACAAGTCAACATTGTCAAACTCATTAGGGTGACCATGATGTCGGCACGATGAGAATCAGTGTTACACAATTCTTATTACGTACTTAAAAGTAAGTTTATATGACTAGGTATGTATTTATTTCGGCATGTTTAAATTGGTGAAATGAGAGCACATACAGAATAAATAATTGGCAAAATTGAAATCCAAAGTCCTTAGAGTTAGACCGAGAAAAGTCTGCAGCGATTTTGATAGCCAACGCGGGGCAAGTGTTATTTACGTCATAATTTCATAGAAGTTTGACGTTTAAAATTACACTTGCACTGCGTGGGCTATCAAAATCGCATAAACATTACAGATACATTTATAATAAAAGAAAAATAGAACTTTATGGTAATTTACTGACATTTGGGACGATACCAGAAACGTTACTGGGAATTTACCCTCTTTGGAAAATTTACTGGGAACGGCACATCACTAGTTTCTTTACGTTTCACGACTCTTCTCTTTTCGCACAGATGGCCTACCACCGTGAACACCGAGGTTCGCAAATTGCGGGCATCTTTCTCTTTTACTCCTATAAAAGAGTAATTACAGAGACAGCGAAAGATGCTCGTCAAACGATACAAACTTCGGTGTCTATGCTCCAGTGACAAGCGTCCTAGTTAAAAACTATAGCAAACGGCCGTAGCGGTCCCACGCGACCCTGTGGCAGTGGCGGATTTGCCCTAAGGCCGAGTAGGCCCGGGCCTAGGGCGGCCAGATATTATAAGCGGCAGTCTATAATTATGATGGGTGCTGAGAAAGGGGCGGCTAGTGCTTGCTATGAAGGGCCTGGGACCTAACGCGGCAAAGACTGTAAAAGGCTCTCAGGACAGTGGGGGTGTCCTGAGAGCCTACCCCGAGCCGCTTTCGACGTGTTGCCTCTTTGTAGCACTTTCGTACGTAAGTGTGGCAGAGGGGCGACACGTCGAATGCGGTTCGCGGTAGACCCTCTGGTTCTGTCAGCATATCTGTCTCCCTATCTCACTCACTCATACCTGTATTCTTGACAGACGTTACGGCGGACCACCTTCTGAGGATCGACCATGTTCGTGGTCAGCATCTACGCCTATTAATAACAGTTTTTAGAACAACTAAATTAAGTGTTGTGTGAAGCGTTGTACAGAAGAGAAAATAAAAACTATATCCATCCCTTTTTAGGCTATAATACTAGTACAGCGAAAAGACAGTATGATTCTTTATAACTAATATAACTATGCACGAATAAGAAAAGATCCTGGCCAAACTATATATTCAATGTTATCCTAATATCCCACATACATATGACTTATGGTCACCCTAATTAGAAAGAGATGCAACGGCCCACCTTGACTTCTCATGTGGACACACTTTTTGGCTAATGTACACTATCCGGTTTACTCTCTAGGTCCGTGCTTTTGACTTAGAGAATATAACCAAACGGAGTGGTCATTAACAGGCGCTCCCCTCTGTCGAAAATAGGCGGCCAATGGTCAACCACAAGTATGGACTGACGTTTATCTGACATGGCTATGTTTACGTTACGTATACACTTAATAATAAAAGCCCCCCACAAGCCTCAATATTTACCGGCGAAGGAGTCGCTCTATATGAAGCTATCACCTATATTAAATCGCATAATCAAGACAAAAGTATAATCTTGACTGATTCTCTGAGCTGCCTACAGGACCTGAATAGACTACCATTTCACTCCAAGGATAACTTCTACCTTACCTTAAAAATAAAAGATAAACTTAGAGAATGCCATGATGCCAATTTGCAAGTAGTCTTGGCATGGATCCCTAGCCACTCAGGCATAACTGGTAACGAGGTCGTGGACCAATGTGCAAAATCTGCCATACACCAGAGTTTCGCTTCTGACCAAAAATGCTTACTCGAGACATAAGATCTTCGATAAGATGTCGTCTTTTTGAAAATTGGAATAAATCATGGCAGCTCTCACGTAGAGCCAAGGGTCAACACTACGGTAACTTGCAACCAAATATCCCTCCTAAACCCTGGTTTTTCAAGCACAAAGGCTATTCTAAGGTAACAACTTCGAATATTATCAGATTACGACTTGGTCACATTTGTTCGCCAGTGCGCCTGGCCAAGATGCGAATAAGGGACAGCTCGATCTGTGAGTGTGGACTGGACGAAGGTACTACTAACCATATACTTTTGGAATGCCCCTTAATACGTCATCCAATATATGATTTTCTCCCACGTGAGATAAGCCGTCCAATAAATATTAACTTCCTCCTAACCCTAGTTTATACCACATTTGGTGATATTTTGAATAAATTCCTAACTAAGAATGAGTTCAAACTGTGAAGTATGGTATACTGACAGGTGATGGATCTAGTAAATGTTATAATAACCTTAATAATATATACATACATATATCTATATACATACACAACAAACGTTGTCTGGTTTATGACGTCTTTAACTATTGGAAGTGGTCGTGTTGTCCGTAGGTTGAATGGCTTGTGTTTGTTTGTAGGGTGGATGGATACTCAACCGAACACCGTATATACATCACCGACGATCTATATCATACTGGCCGTGTGTTATCCAACCTCGACACTGGCGGAATCATCAAGCCCTGATGGAGCCATAATACACAAAAATTGATTGATTGATTGACATTTGATGTGCCCCTCCCCCGCAAAAAACGGCAGACTATTTTGTACCGAAAATTATAGACATGGCGTCTCCGTTAGTTATATCCTCTAAGGCTTTTGAAAAGAAGAAAAGTGGTTGAAAAACGGTTATGCATAGATTCGAGCTTGCATAAAATTTGTATTTCACGTCCTTTTCTACTCATAAAATAATTTGGTTTGGTTATCGTTGAATGTTATAATAAGCACCGGTACAAGTCGTAAGTGCCTTTTTCTATTTTATGTATCTATAGTTTGTCAAAGGACTGTCTCATTTCAATCATAGAAAGAGAGAATCATACTATCTTTGTCTTACACTAGTACTAGCACCCAAAAGAAAAGGTTGAGCATAGTTTTCCTGGTTCTTACTGACTGATAAATTAGTTTGACCAACTATACATAGTTTGGGGAAACAAACTTTTTTTGTCAACTTATCCGAGGATTACATCATGTATACCTAGCATAAGATTGGTACACCCGGCAACACTACTAGCGTTGGCCATAGAGTATAGACTTCGGCGTTAACTTTGACAATTTTATTTGACACTTATTTCTTGTGGATTTGTGTGATGCGGCGTTATCAAAAAACAAAGCTCGTATAATTTACTAGAAAACAAAACAAACGTTATTCAATCATGGTGAAGCTTACAACGGAGCTCATACAGAACTCTATGCAGTATATGAATCCCTGTCGGGATCGCGAATTAGACTTGAGAGGTTAGAAACTGAATCGACTCGTACATAACCTCTATACTTGTTTTCTCCTTATAATATTAATTGTGTTTGTGCTGTAATTCTAACTGTACTTGGTATAGTAATCTTGGTTTGATTGATTGTATTAAATTTACTGACTATCCTTATGTGATTTTTTTTTGCAGGTTACAAAATACCACAAATAGAAAACTTGGGGGCTACACTCGATCAGTTTGATACCATTGATTTCTCAGATAATGATGTAAGAAAATTGGATGGTTTCCCCTTATTGAAACGCTTGAAATGCATACTACTGAACAACAATAGGATTGTGTAAGTACATATAACATTTAAAAATAAAGTAATAAGTATATATGTTTTATTTATTTTGCGTTTTGCACCATCAAACGATATTGGCTATTAATAAATAAATAAATAACTCAGCCTATATATGTCCCACTGCTGGGCTCAGGCCTCCTCTCATGCGTGAGGGCTTGGGCTATAGTCCCCACGCTAGCCCAATGCGGATTGGGGACTTCACATACACATGCCTATTATGCCATTGAAAAGAAATCATAAAAATAATAGTAAGATACTTTGATCAAAACAAATCCAATTCGAGTTTTGACCCTTATAGAAATAAAAAAAAATCCTTGGGGCTTACGAAGTTATGTAGTGGCTGATATATTTAATGTTGCCATTTATTACAGGAGGATTGGTGAATCATTAGAGCAGTATTTACCAAATTTGGAGTCTCTGATAATGTCCAACAACAATATAACAGAACTTGGTGACTTGGATCCTCTAGCTACATTGCCGAAACTGAGAACACTGTCCCTAATGAATAATCCAGTAGCAAATAAGCAACATTACAGGTTAGTAGGATATAAAGACAAGGTTAGGGACATAATTTACAAAATGAGCTGAATCTGGAAAAGATCAGGTCACAATTGCATGTGACCACCATTTAACCTTTTCGATGCTGTGTGAAACACAAAAGCTGTCACTCGGACGCCACGTCACCGAATTGTCAAAACTGAAATTGAACTTTATGCATATATGCACATAGGTCTGTGTTGCTCTGTGGTCTGTGACGGATTAATCGGTCTTTGGCATTGGACCTACAGTGCGGATATATTGGTCATTGGTGTCCAAAAGGTTGAGAAGACCTCTACTGCAGAAAATATTCTGATCTTTTTTACACAAACATTAAACATCCCTTTTGGTATCCTAAAGCAATTCAGGTTTTTGAACTCACTTGTTTCTAGACTATCCCAATGCCCCTACATAAATGAACAATTAAGATGTTCCAACAATTTTCAGAAAATGAATATTTGTTTTACTGTTAATTAAATAAATTTTCTTTTCCAGAGCTTATATTGCATTTAAAATGCCAGAACTAAGGTTACTTGATTTCCGAAAAATTAAGCAAAAAGAGAGGGATGACGCCAATGTGCTGTTCAAGAGTAAAAAGGGCAAGGAAATGCAAAAGGAGATCAGTAGAAAGGCAAAGACCTTTGTCCCCGGAGGAAACATGCCTGACAACAAAGTCACTAGTAAGTTCTTTGACCATTTACTAACCATTTCAGCTGTATGAGAGAGTAAATTATAAGGCTACTTTATGAGTGAGATACCTCAATTACATGCATTAGTGGGAACTCTTGTATTAAACATTATTTTATTATGAAATCACTTTATGGGGTAGATTAGCCCGCAGTAGGTACCTACTTTTTATAACCTTTGTTATCGATATTTGAGTGGTAATGATCTAATGATCTACCTTCCTTTTGGTATTTTATCTAATTATTTTGACATTTTATAAGCTGAGTGAAGTGAAAAACTACCCTAATTAACCTATTGATTCTGAAAATTCTGCAAAGAAGTGTTTTGCTACATATAAATAACTCACCACCATTAGAGAAAGAAATGCACAAATAGTCTAATCACTGTGGAGGTTATTGTGGCCTGTGTCCAGCAGCAGACATCTTTTGGGTGATATGATAATGATGCTTTTATTAATTTGTATAATATCACCTTCCAGACCTCACTCCTCAAGAGATCCACAAGATCCGAGAAGCCATCAAGAATGCCTCGTCCCTGGTGGAGGTTGAGAAGCTCACAAGGATGTTGCAGTCAGGGCAGATTCCTGGGCAGAAGCCATTGCAGGCACAGCCAACAAATGGCCAGCGTAAGATAGCTTTTTGTTACTATCTACTTGGACAATATTTTTGTTATATAATGCTGTTTTCAAGCAATAGGTAACTAACTAAGGTGTCCCTTGGCAAGGAATGGGCAACCAACAATGTAATAACTTTTGATGAATATGTCATGTTTAGATGAACTTACACAGGGCACATTTTCTATTTTGACTGCCGCATCGGCTCTGCACGTTTTTAATATTGTTACTTTAATACTACATATTTTTAGTATTGTGTTATCAACTATGGCAGTCTATCCACTTAGAACGCGCCCTGACTAATTTAGTTTTTTTATAGTCTTATTTTTCATTCGTCATAAAGAAATTGATACCAATAATTTCCACAGGAGTCCATCATCAGAAAGTGGTTCCTCGATGATGGAGACTGACTCCTGAAAGTGAAGAATGGTGCCTCATGAATTGAATTGATTTGTTTACTCATAATTGAAACAATAGATTTTAACTTAATAATTTTCAGTCACAGGGATAACAGCGGTCAGCACCATATTTGGGTTGATTCAAGGGTTGCAGCCGCCTAACACGTTTTTGGAACGGCTGTATATTTTTATGGCATACCATTTATTTTCTAGAGGTCTTGTATTTCGGCCAGATATAATCTAGGAACTGCGTAAAACCCAGTTTTACAAAAACTTGTCTATGAAAGCTTTTCAAAACTATAGCTCATATAATGACTCATTTTGTTGCCACTGACCCACTCAAATAGATTTTTATTTATCACAGTCACAAATAATATTTGCATAAGTTTTCACTTAAGTAGTGATTTCCATCGATTCTTGACCACCACCAACCACCCTAAACTCATTTTTGCACAAGTTATGTTGGCATTAGTGTGAAAACTACATTAAAAAACAAATATTTAAAAAAAATGAGGGCTCTAAAAACTAGGTAAATAGTACCTACGTAGCTGAAAAATAACCCTGACTACAATACCATTCCCAAATTCAACAAATAATGAGCTCGTTCAGTCTCCAATTCTTAATATTAACAATGTGATTTATTGCCTGTGATGCCAATGATAATTTTCTTTTATTTCAGAGGAAGACGAAGAAGAAATGGAAACTGACCAGAATGGCCTGTGAGAATGCGAAACTTATGTTAAGAATAGATACATTTCCTTTAATTTTAAGAATATACTTGTGTGCCGTTGAGCTGATAAGAACATACTACAAATACTGCTTTTAAGGTGGATACTACACAATAAACCTTATTTAGCAAAAGAACAGATACACACTTTCTTATTAGCGAAACTTTTTTTTAATAAATCAAGCTTAAAGTCATTAAATTGTTTTATTTGATTCTCCGTTTAATTTTATTGTCATGTCACTTTAACTAAACATTAATTTATTCAATTGCTAAAGCGTAACCCGCACGCATTTATATTTTACAATTATTTCATTATAATATTACATCAGCTTGGAAAGCTACGTCGTTGAGGTGACAAACATAAATATAAATCATTTTAGAACTCCTTAGTAACTTCATAAAGTAACTCCTCATTTCCCGCGTCTAATAAAACTGTATACACCATAGGCAGAATAACCTGCCTCCCCATAAGCTCCTGCACTGATGGCCGCTTCGTTGGTAGAATTGATAGCATGGAGTCGATTAGATCCTGTACACCTCGATCATACATCGTCATGTCTATGGGGTGTACGCTTTCGCTTGTTATTGCCTTTACTAAGCCAACTAATGTCTGGAAAAATAAACAAAATTAAATGAAAAATGAGGTATGTCTAGATATCTATCTATGGGTATGTCCATGTACAAGCTCAAAACTTTTCACCTAATTTTCAATCAGCCTGTATATTTTGTACGGTACACCCAAAGAGTAAAGTAAGTATGGGCACAGAATAAATAATAGTACTAGGTAAAGAACATGGTCTAATAAAACATGGTCTTCCATTCCCAGAGTGACACGGGCCTACGTCACAATAACATTGCCACTTTATTTCAACATAACATGTTACATGGGTACATTATACCTATGGTTAATAAGTTAAAATATTTCTTTATAATTTTCATTTATATGTATTTTAGCTTAAATTTTACAATAACACGTCATTTTTATGTCTCTAACAAAACGCGTCTGTTACGATCAGGATTGATATGGCCGCTAGGTGGCGACAGCGCCACGCGCGGCTTATGGCTAGCCACCAAAAGTGAGACAAAATGTGACGTCCCACGGTCAAAGGTACCTTATGGCGGGTATGGAGTTATGCATACCCCAGTAATCTACAATAAATAAGCTATCGATAACACAAAAGATCAACCTTCTAGGTTGCGTAGTTACAGAGATATGATTTTTTGAAAATAATGTTGTGAAATGAGCAACTTTACGATAGAGAAGTTTTAAGTTTAGCCGCCTAAAAAACTATGTTCCTGAAGTAAGTTACATAGTTGACTACAAATAATAATACCTTATATATCTGAGATTAAAAAAATATTGCGACTTGTTCTGTAATGCAAATAGAAACTTTTGATATCGACTGATCTATGTGTATACTAACCAATCTCTTGAAAATAAAGTTTTATTTCATTTTCACGATTGATCGCAATGAGCTCTCAAGATTTAAATTTTATCTATTAGAAAACGACACTGACAGACAGTTTAAGCAAAAAACAATACCGATTTAGAGGTGAAAATGTATTTTCTGACTTTTTCATATAAAATCACAAAATTGAATATTTTTACTTTTAATGTGACACACAATCAACTTTTCTGAGCACATATGAAAGAAATTCTGTCATTCAAATGAAATAAATCCTAAAACCCCAACTAAATACTATATTTAACCCCTTATGTCACTTTAAACTTACATAACAATAACAGTATTTGCTCCATACATTTACGAAAAGGTACCTTATGGAAATAAATCTAATAATACATCACTACAAAATATCAATCATATTACAGTTTAACTTTTATGAATAGAAAATATTAATTTACATTAAACTGCCCCAAATTTAATTAGTTCTTCGTCATAATAATCTTAAAAAAGACCAATAATTTGTATGTAATGAAAAGGTACCTTGTGATTAAGTTACATGATGAGGCATGATGATGATGGAACAGTTAGGATAAACTAATAATATTTTGGGGTTAAGATGGTATAAATCGTCTATTTCTTATCAATAATATATTTCGGTTGCTATTGAAGATAAGCGGCATTGAGGTTCAATGACCTCAGATATTCCATAAGGTAATGCGTCGGGTATTGGCATTTTTCAGCAAACCAATGGCTGATTTACTGCATGCGACCAAACCAAATGAAGATTATTCTAGTTAAGAAAGACTTGACGAGAGTAACTTTGGTATAATAGCAGGCTACTTGGATTTGTAATGTCGGTCGATGTACGGTTATAATATTTGCGAGGCGCCCCAACCAGAACTGAAATTATCAAATTAGTTTTGCAGAATGCTAATACAGTTCTCTACCAAACTTCTTTTCCCGTATTGACTAGTTTTTTTGGGAATTTTCAATCTTTTTTCCATAAGGTACCTTTTCTACTAAACTCTGAGACGACATTACTAGGCTTATAACTAACTTATAACAAAAATAAAAACAGGTAAACAAACGTTACGCATTAAGGTTTCAGATCACACATTAAAAAAAAATTGAGCATTTTTTCACCTCTTTACAAAACATTTCATATCTCCGAAACTAGAAACCCTCATAAGGTACCTTTTCCCGTGGAACGTCACAAATACACATTGGACAGGTGGAAATACCACCCTGAGGCAACTTACCTCCGATTCAAAAGGCCTTTTATGTGTGCACATTTCATATAATAAACATCCTAGAGCCCACACGTCGCTTTTGGTATCATAAGGTTTTCCTTCGCATAGCTCTGGTGCCAAATAATAAGGAGTCCCAATCACTGTTGAGGTTTTCTTGGCACTAAAAAAATAATTATATTAACAACGCCATCTCTTGGTAAGTAGAATGAAATACTTCTTAGAAATCAAAGCTACTTACGAGGCCAACATTTTCGAAATTCCAAAGTCACCTATTTTCACCAAAATTCCATGTTTGCCAGTTAAGAGAATGTTCTCTGCTTTTAAATCTCTATGAATCACATTTAGACTGTGTATGTAGTTCACACCAAGCAGGATTTGTGACAAGAAAAACATTATTTCCTGAAATAGATGACCAAGATTTAATTTAATACAGCCTAGATTAGGGAGCGTGCGTGTGCATTTCTCTTTGATTTAAACTGAGATTTATACCTGCTGTATAATTAATTTTGGATAGCGATAGTACATGCATTCAGCCAGGTTACCACCGGTAGCATACTCCATAGATATCATAACATGACGATCAGTGTAATAGCAATCATAGAATTTAATTATATTGGGATGGTTCATCGCTGACAGAATATCGACTTCATTTTCAATGTCCTGAAAAAAAAAAACGATAAGTACATGGTGAAAAAACATTCTGTAATTATGGTAAAGAAGTAAAAATTTCATAATATGTTTGTTAACTTACTTTCTTGTGGTCTTGTATCTTTATGTCCAATTGTATATCTTTCACTATTGTCACTAATTGAATATCACGCCTTTCGCATAAAAACACATTTCTGAAAATAATTAACCGTTTGTTTATATTTTATAAACTATAATTTAGTAAAGATAGAAATAGAAGCTTTTAAACATAAGCAGGTGTTCAAAAAAATTACGTACCCATAAGTGCCCTTTCCGATGGTTTTTAAAATATGTAAATTATGTTTTTTATACCTTGCTACAGTGTCCATTGCAATGAATACCTAATAAATTAAAAAAAGGAGTCAATTGATTAAAGTGCCGAATCCGTTGCTTAACGGTTTATACGAGGGACCATCGTGCGCATTGTTTTGTGTAGGTAGTATTTGTCGGTTGCTTTCCATCTACCCTCAGACTTCCAATTTAGTAATAAGATAGTGTTTTACTGTGGTTCAGTAATGATGCTCTTATAAATAACAATAGGTACATACATATTACGATATTACTGTTGGACCGTGCGCGTTGGAGGGTCTGCGATCTTTTGGCCTGAATCGGAAACATATTGTGCACTATGTGCACATGTACATTGCCAAAGCAAGTGCTACCATCTACCGTTCTCGTCGGTACGTTTCCTTGTGCATAGTAGGTTCTGCCATCTTATGGGCTACATTGGAAGCATAAACGACACATTTACGCCTCGCGCCAAAAATCTGACAGCTCCTATGCGGCCCCCTATGTTCATGCACGGGGCCTCATCGTAATGAGTTTTCATTCTAGTTTTATTAAAATTCAATTTATTCTCTTGCTGTCGGTACTTTGAAATGCGTGAAATGAATCATAACGTCAAAAAAAAATAGAGCTGTCATGTCATAGTGTCTATGGGCTATCAAAAATCTGAGGGTATTGAACAACACCCAGACTACATCAGATAAAACCATTTTTAATTATTGGTTACCGAGTGTTTGTTCACCTGAAACCCAGTTCTGGCTAAACTTTAATCATGGGTCAGATCATGGGTTCATTGAACGCTCGCGATGTGGGGCTTGTCATGGACGATAAGCCTACCTTCGACCCGCAAACTGGTTTTGCAATTAAGCGAAAACAACGAGGTATTCATCGGATAAACTGGATTAAATACACTTAAATCGGCAAAACACAACTTAGTACTTCATTCTTTAAAGAATTTTAATAATTTGTTTGGTCTGGTACAAGTTTTACTGCTATTATATAATTGTTTTTCTACAGGTTATAACCACAAACTTTGTTGATTTTACAGAAATGGTAGCGAAGGACGAGGATCTAGTATCCGCTCGAATCCCCCCGAAATTCCGCGATTACTGTGCCCACCATTTATTAGAATACCAAGTGTGCAGATACGATAAGATGCCAATGCTTTACAAGTGTGCCCATGAAAAACATAATTATCTGAACTGTGAACAACAAGAGTAAGTATTGGTCTTATATTCGCTGTATTTTCTGAGAAAGATATTTTTATTATTTAATTTTAAGTTCTGGTGACAAATGAAATTTTGACTGATGTAGTTGCCGCTATAACAACAAATACTAAAAAGTAAGGAACCCTCGGTGGGCGAGTTCGACTCGCACTTGTCCAGTTTTTCATAATGACCTCTGTCATTTCTATTTCAGTTGGTCCAAAGTTAACTTAATCTCTAGCTTAATCTCTCTTCTATTTGTGCCATATTTTTGGTTATAGATGCTGAATGAGTGATTTAGCCAATCTAGGAATAATTATGGAAAATATGTTTACTTTTATCAACTTTCATGCATTCAAGAGTCCTTTAAATCACTGCATAAAATAAGAAGAAATGAAGCATCAATAAAAGTACCTCTTAGTCCAGTCTCTGTTACAGAATTGTTATAAGTTAGATAAAACTTCTCCGAGATAATTTGAAGTAGCATGATTATAACTCATTATATAATTTAAAGCTTAAAGTAATATATGATTTGTTAAGCCATACTTAGAACCTCATGTAGTTATTTGAGGAAATATTATGTCTTGAGAAATGTTTTTCATCAGTAAGAAATTTCCCATAATAGTGATGATTGATATACAATTCTACATTGTCTTGCCCTGATCTGACCTGTCCTGAACTGTGGAAACAAACTTTTACTATTTCTCAATGGGCAAGATAAAGTGATTGGCAATAATGTTTCGTTTCAATGGTAGAATATTTGAGTTAAAGGAATCTGAAACAAAAATTAAAACTGGATGAATTATTCATTACAGTTAATAAATCTCTATTTTTAAAAACCTTTAAATTATTTCCAAGAAAAGTGTTTTATTAATTTATTTTTAAATGATTACAGCTATGTTCTGCGTATGAAAGAATTTGAGCGTGAGCGCCGCCTGCGAAAACGTGAGCAGCGACTTGTTGGTGCTGCAGCATAAACCATTGGAAGATACTGTAGTTTTACTTGTTAAAATATACAATTCATACTTGTGAATGTAAATAGATCATCAATTAAATCCTTGTTTATTTACTATTTATTTTTAACCTTTTTTTTATAATAAAGTAATTTTAAAGAAGTAAAGAAGAATTCAAACAATCATTCCATATCAAACCTAATGGAATTATTCGAATTTGTCAGTTACAGTAAGGGTTGTACCTGGTAAGTAACCTTTTATTTCATGGCAAATTACTTTTATATATTTAAGCTTTTTATGACCAACCTAGGATTCCTATTCGAAAAAAGGCATTTTCTTCCCTGCTAGGAGGGATCAAAGGGCCACTTTTATATTGTAGGACAATTTATTTTGCATAATCAACATGGAAACGATAATGATTTCCTCATAGGTGATGCTGATATGAGAAGCAGTATAATGTAGCACATAGTAGCAAAATTATTTTCACCTTGGGCGTTAACAGTTGAATCGCTCGCTACGCTCGGGATTACGTTTTAGAATCCTTTGCTTCGTTCAGGATTCAATGTACGCCCTCGCTGTGAATATGTCATTTGTGACACAATCTACTATTTCCATACAGTTGACAGAAAAATAAACCCGTACAGTTCCGTATTTGTTTCAACTCAAGTTGTCTATAATTTAGTATAAGTAATCATGAAAACCAACATAACAAAAACAGTGAGTTTGCTTTCGTCTCGTAACATTTTTTTACTCAGAGATTTTGAAAATAATAAGCAACGAGTCTATGGTTAGCGAATGACAACACTAAATAAAATCAATAATGTTGCCATTGTCTAAAAAAAATTGCTTCCGTAACTTACACCGTATTGATGTAAGTCAACAAGGATGTGTTTTGTATCCCAAGTTATTTATGAAGAGGTTAAAGTGTCATGCACGATTCTATCAAATGACATGCAATTACACACCTTAAGAACTATGGTCACCCAAGAGTCATCTCATAGCTTTTCTTGTGACATCTTCTGACAATTTTTGTAAACACACGCTTGTCGAATAGGCTATTTACTGCGGAAGTAATGGCTTCCCTAAAATTTAATTGCAGATATTATTTTGTAGTGATAATTAACAATTAAACAACAATATAATGTAATGTTTTCCGAATTGAGGAATTGCATAAGGTGAATATTATAAGGTGTTATCCGGCTTATTTCACCTCCTATTTATACAATTTCTCTAAGCCGTGAAATAACTACAAAGAACGTAAGGATCTTGAAGAGAGATTTGTAATGTTTGTTTATAATATATGATTAAAAACGATGTCACTGTTTTTAAATATAAAATTCAGTTAAATCTGTATGTAATTTGTTTTAGGATACCTTGTATGAGAATGACATTTTGAGTACGAAATTTCCTCTGGCGTCGCGGGACATGAACGAAAGATATTTGGATTTCGAAGCGTGAACGAGAAAACCATGAGTGACGTGAGCGGCAGCAGTTCTGGCAACAAGAGAAAAGGAAAAAGTCGCGACGAAGAGGGGTCTGATGAGGACACTTGGGACAGCGACGATGACGATGATACTATAGCCAGGATCCAGCGGGCGCATTTTGCTCAGGCAGCAGCCATGCGCGGCCGCCGGCGCTCCAACCCGCGCCCGCGGCCCATGAGCAACAAACGGAAACTAGAAGCAGTCAAACAATTTCACGATTTCACGAAAAAACTCAAAAAAGACACTGGTGTAGCTATAAGAAGTCTTGTTGGTAACAATATATTAGAGTTAAGTGATTTTACAAGTGAGGACAGTCAATCGGATAGTGATGGTTTGTCAGAGGAGGAGTTTGTGGTTAACCCAACTGCTGTTGAAGAGTTAAACCAGGATGACGAAAGTTACATAGATCCAGAGACTGGTGATATTGTACAAAGTAAGAAGAGTGATGAAAAGCCGCCTAAACCCGCCAGTCCACAGCCAGAGCTTGTGCCTGCCGAAGCGGAGTTACCCGAAGAGAAAAAAACATTATCTATAAGTGATATTATTAGTGATGGTGACTTAGATTTAACTAAAAATGTGGAGATTTCAGAAGTTGAAGAGAGTGAGTTGTGTCCAGAAAAGGCGGATGAATTATTAGACATGAAAAATGAGGAGAACAGTCAAGATTTTGACATTACGGAAAAGTTGAAAGAAATGGGTGAGATTAGTGTTAAGCCAATAAAGAAAGATGATGAAGAAGAGAAAACACCGAGTGAGGAAGAAAAGAAGACAGAGAATGATGAAGATGTGAGTATTAATTGTATTTTTATAAACCTAAATCACTACTTATTGTTCAATGTTGCCTACTTGTGACTACTTGTACAGAATTTTGCTTCCTTATGTAACTTGATGTTGTTATCACACTGAGCCAAAAATTATGATTTCAGCTGTCTATGAATGGAAATGTATGACTAATTAAGTATTTATATTTATTTAATTTAGTACCCCCAATACATACCTTATTGAGCTTACAGAACTAGGTTGAACTGATTTGATTACCCCAGAATAATGATTTGTTTATTTGTAAAGGTTATGATGTCTTCAGTTTTGTTTAACCAATAACTACTTATTATTGTATTTAATTGATAAAGCCTCTTATTTTTAGAAAAAACAAAACTCCAATGCACTCAATATGAGACGGAACATCCGAGATGTGATGGACGAGAAGAACCTAGACGCATCTACCCTGGCTGCACAGCGGCAGGAGTCAGAGCGTCTTGCGAGAGTCCAGGAGCAGCAGAGGATCATCAGAGAGGTAATTATTACAATATATACTTTGATAGGATGGATGAATGTAGGATGCAGTCAGAATAGGATGTCAAGTTTTAGTGTTCTTTACATACCCCGCACCAACTATGCCACTCTGTTTGGCCTAAAGGTTGACTGGTAGAGAATGCCGTGTGGCATTAAGTCTGCCTTTTGTCACTGTATATTCTTTACTGTGCAATAAAGTTTAAATAAATAAATAGGACCATAACAAGCCTAACAAGGTGGACCAAAGATGTAAAATCTAGTTTAATTTGCAAGTAGGAGAACAATAAAAAAAGCATTAACTGTTGGATGTCAGGAAGTGACTTTAGATCCAATGTCAGTGCGTCTCACTCTCTCATTAAGCAAAATGTGGGATGCAATACACATTGGACAAAGAAATTGGATAAGTTGATGTGACCACCCTGAGGCATACCTTAAAGATCTCCAGAATGGCTGCTCACTGGTATAGACTAGGGTCCTTCTTTTAGCCGACATAATGATAATGTCAACAATTCCTAGTCATGGGTAGGAAAGATGGTGCCAAGGGCCAGTGGCAGACTATCACAAAGAGATAGAATGCCACACATACCTAAGAGCCCGAGATTACTAAGCGCCACTTGCACCATCCCACTAACCCAGGGTTAACCGGTTAAACCATTAACCCAGTGTCAAATTGTACTGGTAACCATGGTAACTCCAGGTTTAACCGGTTAACTCTAGGGTTAGTGAATGGTGCAAGTGGGCCTAAGGGTGTTAGACCCTGCATCTGCGAGCCTATAAAAATGCCTCATGATCAAGACCACCCAAGGGGCACCAATAAGATGCTAGCCTAGCGCTGGGATAACTTGAGGTCAGTTAATCTGTTGCTGTCAGAACCTGCACCCCTCTGTTACAAGAAATATAGTTTAGTTACTTCCAAACAACATTTCTTATTTTTCAATTGATACCTACATGTACACCCTTGAATCATTTATTTAAATATTTTCAGGTACAAAAACAAATAGCGATAAATCGGCAGAACAAAATACACCAGAAAACGTTATCACTATTACAAGGAGGCTCATCCCTATTAAAGAAAGGGCCTGGAAAACTCAAGTATGTATTCCTAAAAATATTTTTGTCTGAAATTGGCCTGTTATTTGGACCACCTGGTGCTTTCAAGGTGTGTCCAGAGTCTGGACTCTAGATCTAGATCTAGTTTGCTGTAGATTGCGCGCGTCATACGTGCCTTGATGAGTTACGCTACTTAGGTGCGCAATCTGAAGTAGACATGCGTGCACACTCGCAGATCTGGATGCACCTTAATAATGTTGTACTGAAGTATTTGTCTGAAGTTACATTTGATAATGGGTGAATCAAATCAACTTTTTCTTGTCACTCATTGCCATGGTTTGGGTCTCCTTCGTCACTCTTAAAACCCCAGTTTTATGGTATTTATTATTACCAAACATGCATTTTTGTGTTATTTATGACCGCGCTGTAATTTATGATCACAATGAGTCTTCAATTAAACACGTTAGTAAATTGTTATACAACATTGCTTCTAACAACTGTGGTAGTGTAACGAAAATATTGGGACGAAACAACAACAAGAAATAATTGATCCACCCTAATATTGAATTGTTGAAGAATCTGCACTTCTTTCTGAAACTGCTACCACCAACTTGTAAATAAATAAATATTAGGGGATATCTTACACAGATCAACCTAGCCCCAAACTAATCAAAGCTCGTACTATGGGTGCTAGGCGACGATATACATACAGTACATACTTATATAGATAAATAGATACTTATATACATAGGAAACATCCATGACTCAGAAACAAATATTTTTGCTCATTACACATATAAATGCCCTTACCGGGGTTCAAACCCAGGACCATCGGCTTTACAGGCAGGTTATTTAACTTAAACCACCCATGTTTTTGATTCTCTAACTTATATGTTATATGTTTTTTACAGCCTACCAAACACAGTCTTGGTGAAGCTTCCATCTGGCGAGATGAAGAAGACCACAATGAAGTCAGGTCAGGTGGAGGTGACCAAGATACCAAAGCCTACGACGTCTGGCGCGTCCAAGTCCATGAAACCCGACCAAAAGACTGATAAGAAAGAGGTAAGTCCATTAGATATATTCTCATGGCCCAACAAGAAACAATTTAACTTTCCTTTGGCCATTATCTAATGGCTTAACAAAAAGAGATGTGTCTCTAAAGTCTCTATACACAGTGGCTAAAAAATAACTGCATTCCTGTTGACAAGGAGGTTTTGGGATTATACTAAGCAAATTTTACTACGGGACCAACCCTGAAACCTCCCTGGGAACGGGAATGCAGTTATTTTCTACCCTGTTTATGTAAAGCCCCGTCTCCATATCGCGCGGCGGCCGCGCGAGCTTTGTTCGACCGCGGCAAACCTGTATTTTGGCTCGCGAGCCAATTTTGGCACCATCTTGAACTATAGCGCGTCCGCCGCGCGCGGCAGGCGATCCGACGATCGACCACATTATATCACAAAAATTAATTATTCGGAACCAAGTATAGCCAAATAGAAAAATGATCTGTTGCGATAATCACTAGATTTACTGTTCCATAGAAACTGTTTAGTGCCGTATAATTTAATTAAAGTACGACACTTTTCATTATCCATGTATGCGGCCGCGCGAGCCAACTGAAATATATACACATCCGTCCCAACTGCGCGCGAACGTTCCTTTGCCGCGCGTCGAAAAACCAACAATGAATGGTTCTATGCGCGGCGCGCGCGAGCGCGCCAATGATCGAGTTGGCTCGCGCGGTATCCCGGTATCCATTGCGCGCGACTGCCGCGCGAGCTAATGTTCGATAGCTTGCCGCGCGATATGGAGACGGGGCTTAAGACGAAACAGGAGCTGAGTTTTAAATATTTTAGGTAAATATACCCGTCTCGCTAACGGAAGCGGCACCTAAAAGTAGTGCGATAAGGACAAGGCGAAAAATCCTGCGTAAAAATCTCAAAAATCATGGTTTCGTACTCCTCTGTTTCCTCCTCCAAAACTTAACCAATCGTAACCAAATTTGGAAATCTAAATGATTATGAAATTATCTGTGTCGGACCGTTTTGCTTATTTGGCTAATTGATATCAGTTTTGAATGCCACGCCTCTCATTGCGGCATAGTAAATTAGGCCATTTTGGCCATTTTTGAAGGGCTCTAGCGCCTTAAAAAACAAAAATATCAAAAAAAGCAAAACGGTCCGACACAGATATTGACAATATTAATCTGTATTGAAAAAAATCATTGCTCTAGCTTCAAAAACCACGGAGGAAAACGAGGAGTACGTTTGTATGGAGAAATGACCACTCCCGTTGGCTCTTAATAACAGGTACTTTAGATCGCGAACTATAGATATATTTGTATTTGGAAAAATAATTTTCCAAATCGATTCAGAAATGACGGAGTTCTGTTTTGTGTCATCCATACAAAAAAAATACGGTCGAATTGATTCACATTACAACCCCACTGCTTGCCCCCTGCACTGGTAATTGCTTACCATCAGGTGATTCTTCTGTTCATTTGCCTCCTCAGATAAAAAACAACTTTACCCTTTGTGCCCTTTTTAACCGACTTCAATTTCATAGAAGGAGGAGGTTCTGTATTCGGTTGTGGCTATTTTTTTTTTTTTTTTTTTTCTATGTACGTTCACCGATTACTCCGACATCCGTAGTCCGATTTGAGTAATTCTTTTTTTGTTTGAAAGGAGCTACCTCCGAGTTGGTCCCATTTTAATTTGGTTCTGTTCTGATGATGGGATCCATGAGGAATTGAGGGAACTCCTCAATTTTTAAAGGCACATGCATGGTGTTTTGGGCGTTTTCTTAAGCAACTCGAGCATTTTCTCCCGAAAACCACCAATTTGATGAAGTAGACCTGATGATGATGATTATTTTGATGATAATGATGATGATTTCTTTAAATGTAAGTATGTTCAGCGATTACTCCGGCACCTGTGATCCGATTTGAGTAATTCTTTTTTTGTTTGGAAGAAGTTACCTCCAAGGTGTTTCCGTATTATTTTTGGTTCTGGTCTGATGATGGAATCCATGAGGAATTGAGGGAACTCCTCAATTTTTAAAGGCACGTGTTAAGTGATTTCGGGGTTTTCTAAAGTAACTCGAGCATTTGCTTCCGAAAACCACCAATTTGATGTACTGCAACTGTAGCCTTACCACGAGTTTGACATTGACACATTCGCTAACAAGTCGTTATTCCCTAACAAGATGCATCTAAATGTAACTTTTTATGCATCTCGCTCACACTAAGGTTAGTACGAGCGAGATGCATAGGAAGCAAGTTACAAACATGCTAGCGAATATATCAATGTCAAACTCGTGGTAAGCTGGTAAGGCTACTGATCGGGGATTAGGGTTAGGAGTTAAGGGGTCAGGGATTAAGGGGTCGGGGAATGGCGGTTGAAGGGTTGCTGGTTCAGGATCGAGGGGTTCCTGGATCAGGGGTTGATGTGCTGTGAGGTTGAGTGATCGGGGGGCTGAGGGATTGGGTCAGTGGCGGGGCGGGCGGATGGATTTAGTTGACAGGAATTATAATTTCCTAGACGGACTCGAGAAAATTTCTGGTTCAGGGTCGAGGGGTTCCTGGATCAGGGGTTGATGCGCTGTGAGGTTGAGTGATCGGGGCGTTGAGGGATTGGGTCAGTGGCGGGGCGGAGGATGGATTTAGTGTAGTAGTGACAGGAATTATAATTTCCCAGACGGACTCGAGAAAATTCCTGATTACATATTTATTAAAGAAATAGGTACACGAATTTAGTGTTAAACATGATCTTGTTTTTCATTCATGCGTCGCGCTCTTAACAATGCGTTAAAACTAAAAATGGAAAAATAAAAACTTTTTACAAAAAAAAGCAAACCGACTTCAAAAAGGATGAAATAAAATATTATCCTTTTTGAAGTCTATGCGTTACCAACTGATATGTTTGAAGTCGGTGCCAAGCCAAGTAGTAACAATACCAGTCAAAAATAATCAGCTTTATGGCTATAAATCCCATTAGAACTGTACTAATAACTATTACAAATGTGTAAGTAATTCTGTCTGCCTCTTTGTCACCTTTTCATGGCTAAACAACTGAACCGCTTTAGGTGAAATTTGGCAAGAAGGTAAATTTCTTGAATTGTTTTATATTTTGAAATGTAGTCCTCTGGATAAGGGACGGGAAATTACTCAGTCCCAATCTCACACTTGCGTGCTATAGACTGTTCGAGCATTAGTAAGAAATGCTCTTTAAAAAATACGACGGAAAAAAAATGCATTGGATTTCCACTAATGTGCCGACAAACATGGTACAGACTGCGCCAAGAAGGTTTGATCGTGTGTTCTGAGGTGTGTTCTTAGATACAATCGACGTCAAAGATATGTTTACACTTTTGCACCTTACACCTTTGTTATAAGGCGAAAAGTGTAAACATATTTTTAACGTCGACTGTACCTACAGAAAGTATGTTCATTGTCGTCGTGTAAGGCAATCCAACGTAGGTACATCCTTATCGAATCGCACCAAAATCATGGTATGCTTCAAAATTTGGCTTGGCACCGACTTCAAACATATCAGTTGGTAACGCATAGACTTCAAAAAGGATAATATTTTATTTCATCCTTTTTGAAGTCGGTTTGCTTTTTTTTGTAAAAAGTTTTTATAGCATACTAAATATATCCAAATATTCCCCCAACCATCAAATGTATTATTTTTTTACAAATGGAACATCATGCTTTTAATTTTAAACTGCTACTGAGTAGGTACACTAAGGATTTGTTAAATATACCTATTCCTATTGCTAATGTTCGCCACTTAAACTTTGGGTGGGATAATTCAACTAACAAGTAATAGTAATATTGTTTAGCGGCAGAATGGTAGACCCAATAAGAAATGGCGAGACGACCTTAGACGCATTGCTCAATGACTGGCCAGAAATCGCCCCAAATCGGGAGGAAAAAGAAGTATGTAGCGATAGGGTAGATTCACATCTATCAGAACCGAGCCGCGTTTTGTACTCGTATATGAGAAAACACTTGTTGGTAAGAAGAGGCGTACGCATAGGAAAGTTGAAAACATGCATACTAACCAACGGTTTCTCATGTACAAGTACAAAATGCGGCTTGATGCTGACAGATGTGATTCCACCCAAAAGCGCTTACGAACAGAGAACCCGCCTAGCGGGTCGCTGGCAGTGAATGTGTTAACTAAACTTGTACCTTATGTTGCAGGTGGTAGAGATCGTGGACAGCAGCAGTGGCGAGGAGTCATCGTCGTCGGGGTCCGATTCAGATGATTGCATTATGCTGTCTGACTCAGAAGCCCCGAAGAGCCCGGAGGTTGAGGAAGATCCTCATAATTCGGGTAAATATTTCTTATTACCTACACTTCGAGTTCTGCACAGACAGATGACTGAAAATGGGTTCTAATGAATTAAGTTAATTTAATGTACGCCATACCGCTTACGTTGGACAATACAGTTATCACAAAACATATATGGCGTATTGTTGTTCTCTCCAGGTCGCAATTCTCAACCGATCCTCGTAAAAGGCCATAGTCGGTTTTCCATAGTAAGTTGGCCCTTGAGTCAATTTGATTCGGGTTTTTTTTTATGAGTACCTGTTATGGTGAAGAATATTTTTGCTGAGTATCAACATCCTACTAGTGACAGTTTTTGACTTATGATTTTATTATTTTTTTTCTTTAATGTATTGTTTTTCGGGATGTATTCAAGCGACTTGCTTCAATTAAAAAAAAAAATGTTCTTTATTTAGGTATGCATCGATACTCAAAAAACGAATACCAGTTGTCATATAAAAAAAAGGAAAAGAAAGCAAAACAAAAATAAAATATTTTTTTTATGTCGTGGTGAAGTAGTGACATCTCTAATTTTTTTTTCTAGTTGTAGGCGAGACATTGGCCTACTACTTCCCTAAATATCAAAATTTTCCAAACGGTACTTCCTGTCAAAAATTTGCAATGTGTGTGGTCAAGTTCTGTACTCAATCGGTGTTTATCAATGTAGTATACAAACTCTTCGATTCTGTTTGCGATTTCTTATCAGGTTGTCGTATTTAAGAGTAAACTGCCAATGACAACTTAATGTTTGTATAATATACCACATTGAAAAATACCGATTGAGAACAGAACTTGACCACACACATTGCTAATTTTTGACAGGAAGTACCGTTTGGAATATTTTGATATTTAGGCAAGTAGTAGGCCAATGCCTGGCCTACAACTAGAAAAAAAAATTAGAGGTGTCACTACTTCACCATCACGTTATAAAAAAAAATGTTTTAGTTTTGTTTTGCTTTCTTTTCCTTTTTTTTATATGATAACTGGTATACGTTTTTTGAGTATCGATGCATACCTAAATAAAGAACATTATTTAAAAAATTGAAGCAAATCGCTTGAATACATCCCGAAAAACAATACATTAAAGAAAAAATTTAATAAAATCATAAGTCAAAAACTGTCACTAGTAGGATGTTGATACTCAGCAAAAATATCCTTCACCATAAGAGGTACTCATAAAAAAAACCCGACTCAAATTGACTTAAGGGCCAACTTACTATGGAAAACCGACTATGGCCTTTTGTCAGCAGTTTTGATAATAGCCGGGTCCACACAGAGCGAGCATACGCGCGAGGCAATTTCCTCGCGCACAAAACGGTCAGTGTAGACCCGGCAAATTTTATGTAATTTCTATGTCGATTCACTTTTAAGCTATGCAAGACAAACTCGTATTAATTTGTCTACGGCTTTTATAAAGTAATCATTATTTTTCAGGTCTCCACGTAAATGACGCTTACAATACGCCGGACGAGCAAGGTCGAGTTCTCATAAATTTGGGACATCCCGAAAATGAAGAGGATATCTTCCTAGCTCCTCAGATAGCACGGATTATAAAACCTCATCAGGTATATCTTTATTTTTTACACTGGAAAAATTGGAAAGGTGGTGCTGAATCCGAGTACTGTAAGAAGTCGTTAATAGGTTAATATTTTGAGTGCCACCGGGATAAATCGCGTTGATTAAGGCCATTAACGTCCAATTCTGAGACGCCACAATGTCATGTTAACTCTAAGCTTTAAAGCTAACTTTATCATGGCTAACATATTTGCGGCTATGCGCCGGCTACTTCGAGCAACACGGAAGGGAGGCGGCATTCGCACTATTTCCCCTCTGCCGAGGTACAAGATTAGCGCGTCAATCTAATCTAGCGCGGGTAATAAAACTAGTTGCACTTGGATTTTTCACTAGACCTAGTCCAGACGCGCGCGTGAACACTGCTGCACAAAAATGCCTGTTTGCTCGGTTTTTCAAAAAGTCAAATTTACAAAAAATCAAATTTACAAAAAGAAAGTGTTACATTTCACATGTAATATTTTTTTTTACATATCATACGTTTAATTACATTCAAACACAATTATTATATTTTAGTCTCATGTAATTGTTGGATTTATCGATTTTGCTCGCTCAGTACAAATTGCGGATCGGTCGAGCGACAAATCCGACTTCTCATCTCTCAGAATACAATAACATACTTCAACGAAAATGTGTTAGTGTGCGTGTTGTGACACTTGTCACTCGTCCGTACACAAAAAGAGATCGAGGTTTGCAAGATTTGTCTTTGACGTGTGTCATTTTTTATGTATTTGTGTCGTCATTACAGATTGGATTTTGTATGTAAGTGTGTGAGAAGTGCGACTGTGTGCACCTTTCCCCCCGCGAAAAATGGCAGAAAGATTTGTACGGTGAGATATCGCTTGGGCCCCTCCCTTCCGATGTGTCGGAAGCCGGTGTTGCTCGAAGGCCGGCTATGTATAAAATATAAAAAATTTCGAGGTGTACCGAAACAGTCCAAATCTTTATTGATAGTAAACTTACACAACTTAATTTTCAGATCGGCGGCGTCAGATTCCTATTCGACAACATAATAGAGTCAGTTGAAAGATTCTCAACATCTACCGGCTTCGGGTGTATACTGGCACACTCCATGGGCCTCGGGAAGACTCTGCAAATCGTGTGCTTCTGCGACATATTTCTGAGGCACACCAGCTCCAAGACTGTGCTGTGTATCATGCCTATCAACACTTTGCAAAATTGGGTAAGTGCTTTTTAAATAGTTAAATCATTATTGCTGAGCGCTACTTCTATCTATGTACTTGTCTCGTTTTTTTCTGAGTTAAATTACTTTCATACACATTATCGCGAACATTTTACTCGCCCCGTACATTATGGATTTTTTACTGGTAAATAACATGATGTCATGACTGTCATTTTCGATGCAGCAGCAAGTGGCCATACTGTTGATTCTTACATGTAATTTCTTATATAAGTTACATGGTTGAATAAAAGACGTTGAGTAAAAATTTATCTTCAAACTTTTTGAAGTCAGTATTGAAGCCTAACATAAGGTCGCGGACTGTACAAACACGACCGGCAGCGCGGCGAGCGGCAAATCAGTTCCATACATCAGTTTTCTTACCAAAACGCGCGTAATTTCGTAGTCGACATTTAACGTCATGTAGCGGAATTTATCAGTAGTGCTAGTTGACAATAACGCGAACGAAAACTCTAATGCTCAACAATTTTCAGCTAATATTATAACCGGATTAACTAGAAGTCTATTTTCAACCCCTTGTGCTCGTAATATTAGATGTAAATTGTTTTAGTAGTACATTTTTCGTAGTTTAGTAGTACCTTGTGACATCTGGAGTCAAGTAGGGGTACTGATAGTTCCACTACTTGACGTTAGATGTCGACTACGAAATAATGCGCGTTTTGGTAAGAAAGCTGATGTATGGAGTTACCACTCTTTCTTTACGTGTATTAGAAGCATGATAGACAAACGATACCATGGAGCATTATTAAAATAAAATATGTGTTGTCAGGTGGCGGAATTCAACATGTGGCTACCCTTGGACGCGGCCACGAGTCCGCTGTCGGCGCACGGCGAGGTGCGCCCGCGCAACTTCCCCATCTACGTGCTCAACGACAGCCACAAGACGCTGCAGATGCGCGCCAAAGTCGTCAAGGTCAGTAAATAAACAATCTACTTTTAATTACTTTATCACTGGTTGCTCTATTTATTTACATTACTGGAGGAGAGGAGGAGGAGCGCTGGTGGCCTAGCGGTAAGAGCGTGCGACTTTTAATCCGGAGGTCGCGGTTTCAAACCCCGGCTCGTACCAATGAGTTTTTCGGAACTTATGTACGAAATATTATTTGATATTTGCCAGTCGCTTTTCGGTGAAGGAAAACATCGTGAGGAAACCGGACTAATCCCAATAAGGCCTAGTTTGCCCTCTGGGTTGGACGGTCATATGGCAGTCGCTTTCGTAAAAACTAGTGCCTACGTCAAATCATGGGATTAGTTGTCGAGCGGAGCTCTCATGAGCCGTGGCAAAATGTCGGGATAATTCTATTTATTTACATTATTTGTGGCAATAAATTACATTAAGCAATAGAATTCAAATATAATGGATAATTTCGTAATGTTCCCTAGCAGATGGTTGAGTTGTTAAACATTTTTGGACGACTCCTCACTAGTCACGACAAGACTTGTATTTTTTACCCCCGACGGAATGGAGACGTTATATGCGTTTAGGGTGAGAGGCTTTTAATTGTTTTGTGTTTTTCCATACAAATTTATTTATTATTACTCAAATAAGTGACACAGCATTACAGTAAAAACTAAGGCACTGTGAAACTACAAAATAAGAAACAAGAAAACAACAAAAAAACTACAAATCAATACCAAAGACAAATTAAACATTCGGTTTGGGCGACGACGTAACAGCGTGGCTCCGTTGCGTCGTCTGACTTGGTGTAGGATTCGGCAGGTTGCCCCGGTACCGCCGAAACACCACACCCTTCGGCCAGAAGTCCGCGCTTGCGGTTGTGGCCTGCAGCGGCCGCGGCACGCGCACCACAAATGAACTGAAGTGCACATAGTGACGCGACTGTAGCTGGTGCACCCTCAGCGTGTAGCCAGTCTTCCGGCGGACGTACTCCACCACCTCGTCGGCCCCGGCGGAGTAATGCAGGCGAGACACGTAGAGCGCCTTACTCGGCAAATGAAAGTTTCAAAATATTTCCAAAACAAGACCGATTTAGTTGCGGTTTTCCGTAAAGGATTTGTAATACACCAGACCGTTTAAAATGAGTTGCGTTCTCGCGCGCGAGTCCATCCTTGAAGTCGCGCAAGATTATATAATAGGTATGGAGTCGCGCGCGAGAACGCAACAGATGCTAGCAGGTCTGGAATGGCTCATGCTCCTAATAGTTCCTAGATAGATTTGAAGTCAACAGATGATTATGTTATAATTTTGTCGGGGTTTATAATATGTTCAATATAGAATTATGAATTATTAACCCTTGCTTGTTTCATACTAGGAATGGACAACAGTCGGCGGCGTCCTCATGATTGGCTACGAGCTGTATCGCCTGCTCAGCATGAAGAAGGACAAGAAGCCTCGTAAGAAAAAGAAAGCCGAGCTCAAGGCCGAAGAGAAAGAGAGGGAAGAACGAGAGAAGAACAAGGATAAACCGGACACGCTCAACGAGGATACTCAGGTATGTTTTTGTATGAGCTTTTATTTTTTGACCTATTTTCGTTTCAAGAAGAGAGTTATTAAAAGTAGAAGAGGTATAAAGTCTAGAAAAAACGTTTATTATGGCACTTCCACATTTGATACGTCAAAGTCTGTGCAGAGTTAGCATAGACGGACTCTGATATAATTCGAAGCAGTAATATATATTTTTACTAGGGCTCCGACGCTACGTTCCAGTCGAAGCTGTCCGACGACTCTAAGCTGGAGGACGGCGAGCCGGCGTGCAAGCTCGAGGCCGAAATAAGGGAAGAGATGAAGAAAGAAGAGAAGAAGAACGAGGACGCTCCTAATGACGAGGACAAGAAACTATTGGACGGTTAGTTTTTACTTTTCTAGGGCTCCGACGCTACGTTCCAGTCGAAGCTGTCCTACGACTCTAATCTGGAGAACGGCGAGCCGGCGTGCAAGCTCGAGGCCGAAATCAGAGAAGAGATGAAGAAAGAAGAGAAGAAGAACGAGGATGCTCCTACTGACGAGGACAAGAAACTGTTGGACGGTTAGTTGCACCTTAGTGGGGTCACTGTACTTATCATATGTCTGATCATGTCTCAGTCTTATTTTAAGACCACAGTGGTCATTTTTCTACAAAAATACAGACCAAAGACTACACTAGGGTGGTCCTTATTTCGTCGATGTTATATTTTTCATGTAAATATAACATCGACGGTCCAAATTTTCAAAGTGCGGTAGCGGCCTCTAAAATGTATTTAAAAATTCTGAAAAAAAATTACATTGGTTTTTTAGGGGTAGATTTTACATTAAGCGCTGGTGGCCTAGCGGTAAGAGCGTGCGACTTTCAATCTGGAGGTCGCGAGTTCGAACCTCGGCTCGTACCAATGAGTTTTTCGGAACTTATGTACGAAATATCATTTGATATTTACCAGTCGCTTTTCGGTGAAGGAAAATATCGTGAGGAAACCGGACTAATCCCAATAAGGCCTAGTTTCCCCTCTGGGTTGGAAGGTCAGATGGCAATCGCTTTCGTAAAAACTAGTGCCTACCTCAAATCATGGGATTAGTTGTCAAGCGGACCCCAGGCTCCCATGAGCCGTGGCAAAATGCCCGGATAAGGCGAGGAAGAAGAAGAAGAAGAAGAGATTTTACATTAAGCGGGTGCCCCGTAGAAAAATATAACATCCACGAAATAAGGACCACCCTAGACTATACTTTAAAGGGCAAATCATACGGTAGTTTACCCTTGCAATATGTATTTTTTTTTGTTTCAGAAATGTACGAAGCGCTAGTGAAACCCGGGCCAGACTTGGTAATTTGTGACGAGGGCCACAGGATCAAGAATTCTCACTCAAACATATCATACGCCTTGAAGCAAATGAGGACCAAACGCCGTGTCGTTCTTACAGGTGAAAGACACAAACTGTCATTTTAGTAAACACAGAGTTTAATCCTCTCGTCTAATCTCTAATCGTAATCATGCGGCCATTCAAATATGGAGCGTAACTACTGTCAGGCGTGGCTCACTCCGCGATTTCGTCGCGTCGTTACAAGTACATGCGGCACACACCAATTTTGGTGTCTAGTAGTAGTAGCTGCCGCGCACCGCTACGGAACGGACGCCTGCTCGTGCTTGCGCCACCTTGCGATCATATCTGTCGTAATAGACGTGTTTTGTTAGAGAGTGAAGCTTCTGTACCTAGTAGTATTATTTATTCTGTGCTACTGTATAGAAGCTTGAAATTCCTGACCTTTTTAAACTTAATACAAATTATTATTCAACAGGCTACCCACTCCAGAACAACCTACTAGAATACTGGTGCATGGTGGACTTCGTCCGTCCGAACTACCTCGGCAGCAAGACTGAGTTCTGCAACATGTTCGAGCGGCCCATCCAGAACGGGCAGTGCATCGACTCCACGCCGCAGGACATTCGGCTCATGCGCTACAGGGCTCACGTGCTGCACTCGCTGCTCGTCGGCTTCGTGCAGAGGTAACCGACATAGGACAGAAACTCTTTTTGAACGCTTACATAACCGGATCTGGGCTGTAACCGCGAAAATCGAACTTCGCAAATTGCGGGCATCTTTCTCTGTCACTCTATTAATTAATTCATTGGAGTAAAAGAGAAAGATCCCCGCAATTTGCGAATTTCGGTTTTCGAGGTAGCCCCCCTGACAACGTATCACACCTGGCCTTTCCGCAACTGGTTTGGTAAGAAAACAAACAGTCTTCAATTGCAACAACTTGTCCCGGTTCTGATAATTTTTTTGTATAACATTGTCTGCCTGTGACTAGCTGCTTTGGCGCACTTTTAAACAAAAACTATCTATACATACTTTAGCTGGAATAGGAAATGCCAGCATCTTACAAAACGACTTCTCTTGTACTTTTATGTCAAAATTGTCAAATTTTCCAGCTTTCTGTCTAGTAATGCACCCACTAATTGTACAATTTTTTTCCGCAGGCGATCGCACGCAGTACTCCAATCGACGCTGCCACAGAAGGAGGAATACGTATTATTGGTGCGCATGACGCCATTGCAAAGGAAACTTTACGACCGTTTCATGAACGAGGTCGTTCGCTCCACGTCTGTACCAAACCCCTTGAAGGCGTTCGCTATTTGCTGCAAGGTATGTGTAACTTTAGTTACAATTATTTCTTCTACTTTATTCAGTTTTTAGCTTCCTTTAGGACGGTTGACACTGGAAAACCTTAAACCCTGCATTGTAGCAAATACGCTGCAACATCATGAATAGTTTTATTCTAAATGTACAACTTAACTGAAGATTTTTTTTATGTAACATGTTTGTAAAACTACCATTCCATGACTTGTTAAATATATCTTTTCCATATTTAATGACATTGACTGGTCTACTGTGATTAACGTAGACCCGTTAATGTCATTAAATATGTGTATAAAACGCGAGAGTTTAAAGTGTTAGATCTTTTCTATGTTTGTGTCTAAAATCAGTTACTAAGGTTTTGTTGAATGTGTAATATTTTATCAAGATCTGGAACCACCCCGATGTTCTGTACAACTTCCTGAGGAAGAGGAGCGAAGCCAACGCCGCCATCGAGGAAGACCTGGACCTAGAAGAGCTCGGAGGCGTCACCAAGGCGGGGCGGGCTAAGAACAGCAAGAACACGCCTGGCAGGAAACCTGGCAGGCCTAAGGTAATTACTACTACACTGTTACTCTCACTTTGTGTTGATAATGTTAGAAGAGAAGTTAGAAATTCACGTTGCAACAGGCCAGATTCAGCGAAGCCCTTGCAAAAATGGTCCCATGTGTCAGATGAGATTTCATATAAAATTGCTTGCTTGTGTTGACGCTGTTGAGAAACGCAATAAGATAGCCAGAGAATAAACCA
Organism: Cydia splendana; assembly: GCF_910591565.1. Lineage (NCBI taxonomy): Eukaryota > Metazoa > Arthropoda > Insecta > Lepidoptera > Tortricidae > Cydia > Cydia splendana. Next base: position 6,455,419 of record NC_085968.1, read on the forward strand.
TAGTCAATATATTGTCACTTGTATCCCATTTTCCCATTCCCTAAAGGGCCTCTGTCTTGATATTTTAACCCATTTCACCCAAATATCTCTTCACAGGGTGCCTCGAAGAAACCAGCTGCGACGATACCACCGAACACCACCACCGGCCCAGCGCCGCCGCGCCCCGATGCACCCTACGGGAATCCTCCCTACCCGCCACAACCCTACCGACCCGACCAACCTGGGTCCTACCCTTACAACTACCAGAACCAGCCTCCTGGCTACTATCCCCCCAACCAACAGCCTTACAACCAAAACTACCCCAGCAACTACTACCCGCAGCAGCCCTACGACAGCAACTACCCCAATCAGTACCCCCAAAATAACCCAGACATGAACAATCAAGGATACAACCAGAACTACTGGAACAACGGCAACTATTACAACAATCCTGGCTACTATAATAATCCCCAATACCCTAATAATGCCCCACCACAAAACTACACAGGGAACCCACCTGACTTCAACAATCAGCAATATCCGCCTAACTACAACCCGTCCTCAAATGACCAGCAACCCTATCCTGGTAACGCATTACAACCTTACCAAAACAACCAAGAACAACCAGGGACCAGTTACGGGAACCAACCCAGACCGCCGTATCAAGGGCCTTACCAGAATGCGCCAGGATTCCCGGAGTATCCTAACGGCCCACCTGGATCTTCGTATCCCAACAATCAAGCGCCCCCAGAAGCTTCGTTTCCTAATAATCAACCTTCAACGGGGCCTTACCCTAATAACCAAGCACCAACAGGACCGTACCCTAATAATCAACCGCCGCCTGGACCTTACCCCAATAATCAACCGCCACCAGGTTCTTCGTACCCAAATAATCAACCCCCACCATCCTCTTACCCTCCCAACCAACCTCCACCAAGCTACCCCAACCAACCTTACCCACCGCCATATGCCAATAACGAAGCTCCTTACGGGAACAACCAGCCTCCTTACAACTTCCCCGCTTATCCCAACAATTTGCCGCCTAAAGAAGAACCACAAATCAAATCTGAATCTGGTAACTTCCCAACCAATGACGTTAAGCCAAACGTTGGTCCCGGTCCAAACGGCGGCTTCGGGCAAAATCAATTCGATAATACATCTCCTTATTTGGGCTACAACAGTGGATCTAGTCAAGCGAACCGACAGATTAAGAACGAACCTAATCTTGGATTCCAACCTGGTGAAGTCAAGAACGAAACAGGCCCTAATGCAGCACCTTACGGGAATCCAGGTTATAATTATAACCAAACTAACATGCCAGGTTTTCCAAACCAAGATAATAGTACAAATGGGAATTATCCGTTCCCGTCCTATCTTGAAACGAAACCGCCACTCGGAAGTAATAGCTCTGGCAGTCCGCTCACATCTTGGCCTCTAGAATCAATCAAAACAGAAGTCGACAAACTCAAATCTGAGGAAAAAACTGAAACGAAATCTGAATCAGACGGCGAAGTCAAAATCGCCGATTTAGACACCAAGATGATTGTCAAAGATGAGGGGAAAAAGACTAAAGAAATATCCAGTCTCGCAAAAGACAATAAAAAGAAACCTCAAGATAAAAAGGAAAAGACGAGGAAATCTAAGAGCGATGCTTCCGAATCTGAAGATGAGGGTAAAAAATCTAAACAGAAAGGAAAAGGCAAGGAAAGCAAGAAATCTGACAAACCGAAGCCAAGGGGTCGACCTAGACTTGCCAAAGGAAGGAAAGACAGAAAAACTTCTAAGGAGAAAGAGGATTCAGAGTCTGAAGACAGTGAAAAAGAAGAGAAACTGAACAGAGAAGAAGAATTAGCCCTAATGAAGAAAGCAGAAGAAGTAACATATGATTGGGCTGCTGAACTGCTCAAAGACTATATCCCTGGTATTATAGAGAATTCCTCTAAGATGGAACTTTTCTTCTATTTGTTGAATGAGAGCATAAAGATGGGCGATAGAATACTGCTTTTCAGCCAGAGTTTGTTCACGTTGAACCTCATTGAAGACTTTTTAGAGAGGAATTACATTCCTGGCACAAACTGTTTGTGGGAGAGGAACACTAATTACTACCGTAAGTATTCAAATTGTCCCGTTTCTGTAATGCAAATGCATGATACCTTCTTAACAGATTTTGGACGAAGTATTTTATTTGTTTGTAAAACTTACAGCTAGAGTAACAAGTTAGCTAACTAATAATTTCTATGTTATGCTGCAGCTGTTTGAACTTGAAGTTATTCTGAAATGAGTTGCTACAATTAGGAAATAAATGGGAATACCAGTTTTGGCTTTTTAATATCATTATGTAATACGATACAGTATCCTTACGTATTTTTACTCCTTGTAACAATACATTTATATGAATAAGAAATTTATTTTTGTCGAAAGGCAGGGTTGAAATCTCTCTATTTTCTACATAATCTATTCCATTTTCTACACATTTGAAAGCCTTCTTGTGGCAACAACTGCAGAAAAACTCAATTTTCTATAAGTATTAACAAACTGCGCCTTTTCAGGTCTAGACGGCTCAACACACGCGCTAGAGCGAGAGAAGCTGATAAACGAGTTCAACGCCAACCCAAATATCTACCTGTTCCTGGTTTCGACGCGCGCCGGCTCGCTAGGAATTAACCTGGTCGGCGCAAACCGCGTCATCGTGTTCGACGCGTCGTGGAATCCCTGCCACGACACGCAGGCCGTATGCCGAGTTTATAGGTAATTACTGTTAACCATTGAAAATGATGACATTGCGGCATAAACTAAAAAAACAATGTTTTGTACAAAAAGTACATACAATATTATTTTTTACACACAGATACGGGCAGAAGAAACCGTGCTTCGTATACCGCTTCGTAATGGACTGGTGCCTCGAGAAGAAGATCTACGACCGACAAATCAACAAACAGGGCATGGCCGACCGCGTCGTCGACGAGTGCAACCCCGACGCTGTTCTATCTATGAAGGAGATCACTAATCTGTGTTTCGATAATGACGAGAAGGTAAGAATTAGTCTCTTTCTAGTTTGGTATTGCAACCGACAAATCAACAAACAGGGCATGGTCGACCGCGTGGTCGACGAGTGCAACCCCGACGCTGTTCTATCTATGAAGGAGATCACTAATCTGTGTTTCGATAATGACGAGAAGGTAAGAATAAGTTGCTTTCTAGCTTGGTTCTGTACTACGACCGACAAATCAACAAGCAGGGCATGGCAGACCGCGTGGTCGAAGAGTGCAACCCCGACGTCGTGCTGTCCATAAAACAGATCACTAATCTGTGCTTCGATAATGACGAGATGGTAGGAATTAGTCTCTTTTTAGCTTGGTACTGCGAATAAAATTCAACAAGCAGGGCTGGGCCAACCGCCTGGTCGTGATGTCGATGAAGGAAATTACTAATCTGGCGGCTTAGCACGGTCGCGTTTTTATCCCTTGTCACCATGCCTGTCACGTTCTAACAAGTATGTAAGTGCGAAAGGGACGCGCATAGTGATAGTCGATAAAAATGGAACCGTGCTGAGCCTGCTGTACCTACTTCGATTTCGATACAGATGATAAGGTACCGTCAGGTGACAACCAAAACTCACTAATTACCACCACAAGTTTATAGCCATAGTGAACTGTGTTATTATCTGGATAAGGTTGATTATTGATTAATTCATTTCTAGGAATTAGTGCGTTTTCGTTGTCAACTGACGATATTTGGTTACACATTGATTTTACATGTGTACGGTGTTCGACGCTGTTTCACTTAAGAAATATTTAATATATTAAAAAACCTCACAAATGTGAGTTACGAAATGAAATACAAATGGATTTACATCATGGTGTAATTGCTTTGCCAACTGGTATCAAGTCTATATTTAATATACGTAATGAAAGCAAACGATTATTGACATTAATTATCCAATTTATTTTTTAACCTCAAGTTTGTCGTAATTTGCTCAATACAGCGAACATAATAGAATCCTATTTACTATTATTTCGTATTGCCCTTGGCTTATTACTTTCTACTGTGCCATAGTAAAAAAAACTATTACTGAAGACACAAAGGCCGACGACTTATGATCTGATTGCGTAATTGTACCGTGAAGTTTTTTCTCCATATTCGTTGATCTGAAACTGGAATTAGTCACACAGTCGGCCGTCTCTAATTTTATTTGTATTGAAAAAAATTAGTTGAGTTGGTCAATTGTGTGTCAAAACTTTGTTGCGTATTTGTTTAAGGGAGATAATAATTATATTAAGGTGTTAGAAATATTTTTACTTGAAAACTAGGGTAACCAAACGTTATATATAATAGTTTTTTAGGGTTCCGTACCCAAAGGGTAAAACGGGACCCTATTGCTAAGACTCCGCTGTCCGTCCGTCCGTCTGTCACCAGGTAGTATCTCACGAACCGTGATAGCTAGACAGTTGAAATTTTCACAGATGATGTATTTCTGTTGCCGCTATAACAACAAATACTAAAAACAGAGTAAAACAAAGATTTAAGTGGGGCTCCCATACAACAAACGTGATTTTTGACCGAAGTTAAGCAACGTCGGGCGGGGTCAGTTCTTGGATGGGTGACCGTTTTTTGCATTATGGTACGGAACCCTTCGTGCGCGAGTCCGACTTACCCGGCGCACTTACCCGGTTTTTTTCTTTCGTTCTACCTTTCGTTTTGTTGACATTTAGAGTCGATGCTATGACTTCTAGAACTTAGTTCCAAAAGCTATGAATACTCTGTTGCTTAGGGTGGTATTCCATCTGTCGAATGTCATTGCGTCTCACTCTCGTATTAAGCAAAATGTGAGACAAAATACTGCTGTGTTCTTTAACTTGCCCAGCAGTGGTAGTATGGTACACATTGGACAAAGAAAATGGACAGGTGGAATACCACCCTTAGGAAGTGTCTATAGGGTTTATTGTAGAACCTACGAGCGACTAACATTAGTTGAAGTCTTACTTGTTAAAAGGGAGAATTAGTCTAAAAACTCCATAAGAAGTACTAACAGATCTAAAACTATTTGTTGTAGGAATCCGAGCCTAAAGACCTGTCCGAGCACAGAGACAAGTACCTGGACGTGCTGATGCAGGGCATCATCCAGCACCACAGCAAGCTGCTGAGCAAGGAGCCCTTCCAGCACGAGTCGCTGCTGGTCGATAGGAAGGAGAAGAAACTGTCTAGTGCCGAGAAACGATTGGCTCAGAGAGGGTGAGTACTGGAATCATGCAAAAATACGGATTTATAGATTTCTAGCTCCCTGTTGTTGAGTATATTTATTTTTTGCGTTGCCGTTTTAACTTGGATAAAACTGGTTTCGTATAGTGCGACAAAATAGTAGAAATTGAATAAAATGGAACTAAAAAATTACCATACTAAATTGTTGCTATGTTTAAGCATTTTACGTCAAAAATGTGACAGTTACGTAGGAAGTGGCGCCCTCAATAATTTTCTACAATTTTTGTCGGACTATATGTCCGGCTACGCTGCTGTTCTCCTCTTTAAGTCGCATTTCTCAACTAATTTTCTTGAAATTTCATGACCATGGGCTTGTAGTAACTTGTAATACAAATGGAAGTCCCTAACAAAAGCTGTCAAAAAGGGACTTCCAGTTGTATTACAAGTTACAAGCTTTTGATAAACAGGGCACAGGTTCGACAAGTATATTTATTTATTTATTTATTTAAACTTTATTGGACAAAGTATATACAAAAATGTACAAATGGCGGACTTAATGCCAAATGGCATTCTCTACCAGTCAACCATAGGGCCAAACAGACATCTACAATTGGTGCAGAGAGAGAAATATACCTATTCAGTGAATATAAAAAAAGCAAACTATACATATAAACTACATAAATAAATAAAATATATATAAACTACTACATATGGGATTGACGATTTTTTTTTGCGTGGTCTTACAGCTCACCGAGCCGCTAGTTTAAAAAATAAAAACTACGAATAAGTGAATAAAGTACACAAAAAAGTTCTTATATTACTTGGGTAATTATACCCTTAATTTTAAATGCTTATTTTGTTTGACGCAGATATGAATTAGAAAAGAAGGCAGCCCTAGCGCCCAAGCCGACGACGGCGTACAGGACGGTGCGCACGGCGGACGGCAGCGTGGTGCAGCGGCCCGTCGGCACCGTGCGGCCCATGCAGCACGGCGCGCGCTGGATCCCGGCCGACGTGTGGCGCCGCCAGGGCATGACCGCGCAGGAGATGACGCTGCCGCTCGGTAACTATCACACGTACAGCGTCGCATGGACACATTATTAATGAATTCATTCTCAAAGTGGCTATGCTATTTTACGGCTGGGTGTACTCGGTGCTGAGAGTGAGACCCGTGGGCATCATAGACCACTCATCAGACATAGGTGCAGCTCAAGGCTATACTGGCAGGGTCGCCCTGTATTGTTTGGCGTTGAGAAAAACCGCTTAGTTGACAAAGGTAATTGTACAGTCTATGTCAAAGATATCTGTACAATATTGCACCTTACTATTATTATATTCCTTTGTAATACGGCGAAAAATGTAAAAATATCTTTCACGTCGACTGTACATATCTACTGACTAATAACACGAAAGTTTCACGGTAAGGGTAGACATGCGTTAAGGATGGGTTTATGTACACCAGAACACGTAACGCAGCAGAAAACTGTTGTCTCACCAAATCTTATTTTTAGTTTATAAGACTATTATTATGTTAAGTCTATAAGGTACACACCTTTATACTCCCATACCTTAAGACCCATACATACATATGTATGGGCCTTAGTTGCCTGAAACTAAATGTCCTCGTCTCACATCGTCCCATAAAAAATGTCTAAGGATGGTAATTCCACCTGTCCAATTTCTTTGTCCATTGTGCATTGCGTCTCACTCTCTCATTAAGCAAAATGTGAGACGCAAATACACATTAGACCAAGATATTGGATGGAATTACCATCCTTACATAACATATTTCCCTCAGACGTGGTGATACCAACCAACTCCGCCGAGAAGACGAACATCGTCCTGAAGGCCGGTCAGCGGGTCATGGTGCTCAAGTCGCCTAAGGGCATCTACATGCAGCTCGAATCGGGCAAGATCATCGCCATCAAGACTTCGTTCAAGGGTCTGGGGCAGAAGGCGGCTGATAACAAGGATAGCAGCCCTATTGGGAAGAAAAGTGAGTTTAATGAGTCTTCTTCTTTTTCTTTGCCTTATCCCCCATTAGGTGCAGTCAGCTCTCCTTATCCTTCGGCGCCAAGACGATCTGTCTTGAGTTACCTGTTCGGGAAGTTGGCCGTTTTCCAATTGTTTGTTCAATGAGTGTGTTTAATGAGTATTTATCTAATATATACAGGTGCTTGGGAGGAATACCAAGGATTTTAACATAATTTGTGAAACCAAAGATGTGACTAAAGTAAAAAACTTTTAGTAATTCTAATAGATTTTTTTTGTTTTCTTGTCTTGGTATCCGTTACAAAGGGCGTTTTGTTTTGGGGGTCCTCATAAAAACATATTTTTGTTTTGTTAAAATCCTTTGGGTTACTCCTGAGCACTCTGTACTTTTTTATAAAGAGATGTTTGAAGTATTTATACAAGCAGTATTGCGGTCGATTTCCCTTTGCATCACTATTCTGCATTTTTGCTACAGAAATATTTTATCATTATCATCTCAGCCATAAGACGTCCACTGCTGAACATAGGCCTCCCCCTTGGACCTCCATACGTGCCGGTTGGAAGCGACCCGCATCCAGCGTCTTCCGGCGACCTTAACAAGATCGTCTGTCCATCTTGTGGGTGGACGTCCTACGCTGCGCTTGCTAGTCCGTGGTCTCCACTCGAGCACTTTTCGACCCCATCGGCCATCTTCTCTGCGTGCAATGTGGCCTGCCCATTGCCACTTCAGCTTGCTAATCCGGTGGGCCGAAATATTTTATATGAACCAATATTTCCTAATCATTTATGTTTGTTACAGTCCTAGGCAGCCGTCCAGGCAGCATACCGGGCTCTCTAAAGAATAACTCCGCAATCACAATAACTTCCAAGAGCGGCCCCCGACCCGGCTTCCAGCGGGTCATAACCAGGCCCGCCATAATAGGCCACAACAAGATCTCCAGGCCTCTTCTCCCCGGACAAAAGATAGCCGACATCCGGAACCGGCTAGGGGAGATGCGCTCATACGGCACCGTGCGACACAGACTACCCCCTCACCCTGGCCGCATCCTCCGACCCAACCTCCCGGGATCACTTAGCATAACTAAAATCAGAAGGGACGCTAAAAGATCTGATAATGAAAATAGCGACTCTAATCCCCCAACTAAGATCGACTCCGACGACGATACTCAAATCCTAGATAGCGATGAAGAAGAAACGGAAAAGGCGAAAAAAGCAGCTAGCGAACAAAAATCAAAGGCGCTCGCGGAAAATTCTGAAGACTCAAAATCCTCCACAAGCTCTGAAAACCAAAAGAAAACTGCCAATACTCAAGAAAAACTTTCGGAACCTATTATTTTAACCACTGATGAAAAACTACCTTCGGAGGAGGCTCTAGAAGTCAAAAATTCTGATACTAGTGACTCCCATTTAAGCGACGATTCTAGGACGCGCGTAGATAACTCCCAAACGCCTCCGATGGATAACGTCGAGAGGAAAATTAATTTACTGAAAAACTATAGGCATCAAAGACCCGGCAGTAGACCTCAAACGGAATCTAGCTTGAGCATATTAGAGAGGACGGCCAGCGTGCTAAATAAGGAGGGCATGCCGGACTTCCGGAGGAACCTAGATGATATAACGCAGTCGTATTCCCCAGGTAGCGACGAAAAGCCGGGGACTAAGTCGAAGAAGAAAAAGTCTCCCAACAAGGAGGGCGAATCTCAGAGTCAATTTAATTCGGGGATGTCCCATAGTGTGTCTAGTCTGCTGGGGTCGCCGGGCGCGAAGCGGAGCGACCACAGCGCGGCGCCGGCCCCGGCGCCCAGCCCGGCCGGGGCCGACCTGGCCATGGGGCCGGCCGTGCCGCCGGTGCCGCCGGTGCCGGACTGCAAGCCCCAGCAGCCCTATCCCGCACCGGGCCTGCCGCCGGAGGCGCCTTACGCGCAATATCCAGGTACGTATCAGGAAGCTTTACGTGAGTAACCTAGCGTGATTTTCATGAAGTTTAGGTTACTTTTCATAGAAGCAGTATCGCAATTTATGGCGTAACAAATATGAACGATATTTTTAATCTGTGGCGTTTTAGGTTACGGCATGAACTATGGCGCGTACCCCAACTCGCCGTACTACGGCTACGGCAACTACCCGGCCGGCTACGCGGGCTACGCGCCGCCCGCGCCGGCGCCGGCGCCGCCCTACCCGCCCGCGCCGCCCGCCCCCCTCGCCGCGCCGCCCGACTACCTGCCGCCCAACCCGCAGTGGTAAACCTGGGCAGTACAAACTACCCGAATGTGGTTAGAACACAAGTGCACTCACTAACATACCCCGTATGGTATGTTAGTGAGTGCAATACATCTTACATCAGTGCGGGCAGTGCGGCAAAAGTGTTCTTTAACTTGCCCAGCAGTGGTAGTGGTACCTAGAAGTGTAAAGTGAAGTGAAACTGTGGTAAATTCAACAGTGTTGAGGTGACTCAAGATTCTAATCCTAATATTGAGTGATGTAATTTTAGATGTTCTTTTCGAGGAGTGTGAATGTGTATAGGCCGCGGTCCATCGAGGGAGGCTACGAGTTGTGTTGCAGTTTTATACTTAATGTACTGTGCCGCGCTGTGAAATTTTATAAGTCCTTTATTTTCTAAACTTGTATGCAAAATTTATTGTATTTTATCTTCTATTTATTTTTTTCTGCGAGTCTTATAAAGTTATATACTAATGCTATGAAATTGTCCTTAATTTGGATTTTTTCTATTCATCCCTGCCTTGTTTTGATGAATATTATTGGCATAGGAATACTTATGACGAAGTAAAATGGAAGTATTTCGCGTCTTTGGTACTTATTATTTAAGTAGGATGATACGCGGGCACTTTTTTATCATAATAACCAGTGTCAAATGCGACTAGTAAGTCATTAGTCGTTACAATGTAAATGAAATAATGTCTTTCCAATGTGCGGCTATGCGTGAATCTATGGATGTGATACGTTGGTTACTTAGCGTTAGACATAGCGTGTATGATGGTATTTATCTATGTAATTTCTAGGTTAGATAGGATGCCCACTTATACTAATTAAATATCTTAGAAATGTTCTCATTTATCCATTCAATAGAGCCGTGATATGTGTAACATTAACATAGTAGAATGTATGCAAACTTGCATAGAAAACTATTTATCTAATCTAGTTTATATTTCAAGTGTTCCAAACTCGAAAAACAAAATCTTTAATATAGATTTCTATTTTTTCTTTGGTGTGTTACAAGAGAAGTGATTATCTCGTAGGTTTTTTTTTTATTAATTTGCAACGCAACAAGAACTTAATCTCTTAGAGCATTTAGTAACTGGAGACGCCTTGTCTGTCATTTTTTGTACAAAACAGCCTGCCGATTTTTAGTGGGGAGGGGCACGTCAAATGTATGGTTATTTGCACGTAACAACAATAGCAGTGGGTTGTTTAATTTAAACGTCACTTACGCCGGACCAGAACCTTTGAAGCTTTTTCTGGAATGAGGCAGAAACTTTTATTTGACATCTTATGTTCCTACGAGTTTTGGCTATGTGCACGAAGCCTTCGGGATACATGAATTATTTATCAATTGACATTTAACAGGCATGTCATAAAAATTGACATTAACACCACGGCATGTCCTGTGATTGACTTCCCCTAAATGCACTTTGCACATAGCCAATATCTGTCGACCTTAATTAACTGATGTGTGTAATTAGCAGCACGCAATATGCTCTCCCACATAATTATCGTCATGATACATGTAATCTCATTGTAAAGCGACGGATTTTTAATGTACCAGATTATTGAAAGACTAAATGTGATATTTAGGAATTTGCTTTTTTGGTAACCTGGTACTAAATACTGAAAATCTTTCTTATACAGTTTCGATGAGCTTTGTTTAGTGTATACGCCTGTTAATTTTCCTCAACATATAATATGTAATACATATGTGATAGTCTGATAATTTATGTCACAACGTATAGTACGATTACGTTAGCAGTATTATAATTTGCTTGTGTATACGATTTTCGCAAAGTAGGTACATATAGATTACAAAATAGTATAAGTTAAAATCGAATTTTAATTGACTAAGGAAAGAGCAAATAAATTACTTTCTGTGAATAGTTCTCGAAATATAATTTTTTATAAGTGCCAGATCAAAAAAATCGTAACTTTCGTAGTTTTTAGGCTTACTAATACATTATCGAAGAATACATTTTTGTGGTTTACGTTTCTTGTGATGTACAGTCAGCAGCAGAAGTTGCTAAGCGGGCCAGGTGTTAAAAATTATCTAGACGCGACTTTATTGTTAAAGGAATAAGAAAGTCAATGTAATTTTGAACACCTCGCCCGCTTAGCAACTTCTGCTGCTGATTGTATCTACAGATATACTTGACCCACCGGCATACGAATTTTTATGCTTGCTGGAGTTTCTGCACTTGACTACCTATTTTAAAAAAGCGGGACTATCTGTGAGCTGGAATTAGACTTTCGATCCTTATTACAAAACTTACTCTTATTGAACTGAATATTAAAGCCCCATTTACACTGTGCGAGAACATGCAATATTCAATAAATAGCAGAGTACAATGAATTCAGTCGATCAATTAAATACCGCAATGTAACGAAAATCGCAATCATGTTCTTGATCTGTCTAAATGGGGCTTAAATATTGAAATACTATATCAATGCCAAAACGCTCTGCTAAAAGTCTCTGTGTACTGTATGCAAATTATATTTCGAGAAGTATAACATTTTTTATGTGTTGAATCTCGCACACCAGACGAAAAGTAGAAATAACGCTGACATTATTTTTTAAATTTATAGCCATTCGTGTGTTGCCCTGTGTACAAATAAGTGTTCGGCGATAATGTTCGAAGTGATACATAACAGTGCATTTTAAATTGATCCATATTACTGTGCCGGCGATATCTAATAAAGAAATCAGTAAACAGTAGCTAATTTGTTTCTTTTACGGATATACCTATAATTTCTACCTACATTACTAAAATAACGGGTTGCACTCCGGGAGTGCCGGCAGAAGTGAAAACTCAATGACATTGTAACAGTTACATTGTACAGTTAGTTGTGTCTTACGTCAAAATATTAATAATAGCGCCATCTAGTGCAAAATGTCTGCAGCACTATGTATAATTGAGGTTAACGCCATCTAGCGTTATTTCGTCGCATTACTTGAAACCCCTAAGCACATCACTGTTAGTACTCAAGTTATATTAGTACCAGCAAAGATATATATAACTCCGTATAAGATGTGGAAAGTTTAAGAAACAAACGTGCCTCGTAAACTACAAGTAAAATTGACACTCGCTCAGATGGCGCTAGTACCTTTAGCCTATTCTCGACTAGATGGCGACCTAGGTGATACTTAACACATTTCAGTGAAAGAACATGGGTTCAATTTAGTCACAAGGCATTCTTAATGTTTTAGGTCTGTATCGAAAGATGGCAGTAAATTTGAAAATGTCATCGTAATGATTGAAGCGTCGATAGATGGCAATTAATTCAATTAGTCGTGTAAATGAATATATAACCTATTTTTATATCGTTTCGTTTTAAAACTATGAAAACAGGAAAAAGGTTTTTAGCTTAATAGTAGCGAGTTAATGGTAACCGAACTACAGCTTGGCAAAAAAGAGTATTAGAAATTCAAAAGTGGCAACACTGTAGTGTCGTCCCGTTTTCTTACATAAATTGGTTTGAAAGGGACGACACTCCAGTGTTGCCACTTTTTAATTTCTAATCTTTTTTTGCCAAGCTGTATCTGAGTGTTGAGAGTATGAAACCTGAGACTAAGGACAAATGATAATAGCGCTGTCTCTGCTTCTCCTATTGAAAGTTCGAACTTCGTATTATAATCGGTCAAGCAAATCTTGTTAGTAGAAAAAGGCAGCAAATTTAAAAATTGTAGGCGCGAAGGGTTATCGTCCCATAGAAAATTTGAATTTCGCGCCTTTTTCTACTGATAAGATTTGTTTGACCGAGTATATTATTATTACCTTATCTTCTCTACATACATATTTCTATAATACTTGTTTTTAGGACTAGGTAGACGGTTACTAATGCCCTTATTCATGTTACCTTGAAAATTGTAATCAACGCCAAGCAACAAAATGCACGTAAATAACCCATATATGTAAAGGGGCCCACTGATTAACAGTCCACCGGACGGTATCGGCCTGTCAGTTGTTCGGAACTGTCAAAATTTTGTTCTAACTGACAGGCCGATACCGTCCGGCGGACTGTTAATCAGTGGGCCCCTTAACTATGTATCATGTCGTGGAATATGGGGCACAAAATGTAGGTAAGGCGAACAGGTTAAATAAAACATTATACACCGAAGAATACTCTATTGCGTTAACAATTTATTTAAAAGCTTTACTTCAACTCCATTCAATCATATATATGGTACAAAAAACAAGTAAAAAAACAATAAATAAAAATAACATGACCTGGCAGTTACCTCGCTTAACGCTTCAGTCTGGCAGTTCAGCGGGGTAACGCGGCCAGAGCCTCTTGCCTTTTTTAGATGTAGTTTAGTTTAGTTTTATTTTATTTTAGAATAGTTTATTTAAAATAAAATAAATAACCTACTTGCAATAGTTTTTGTCAGAGAGTCATTTTACAATTTGTGTTAAAATTAAAAGGGATCTAACATACCATTTATTTCACAAAACAACCTCTTAATTAAAACTTTTTACAAAAAAAAGAAAACCGACTTCAAAAATGGTGAAATAAAATTTTATCCTTTTTAGGGTTCCGTACCCAAAGGGTAAAACGGGACCCTATTACTAAGACTCCGCTGTCCGTCCGTCCGTCCGTCTGTCACCAGGCTGTATCTCACGAATCGTGATAGCTAGACAGTTGAAATTTTCACAGATGATGTATTTCTGTTGCCGCTATAACAACAAATACTAAAAACAGAATAAAATAAAGATTTAAGTGGGGCTCCCATACAACAGAAGTTAAGCAACGTCGGGCAGGGTCAGTACTTGGATGGGTGACCTTCTTTTTTTTTTTTGCCGTTTTTTGCATTATGGTACGGAACCCTTCGTGCGCGATTCCGACTCGCACTTGCCCGGTTTTTTAAGTCTATGCGTTACCAACTGATATGTTTGAAGTCGGTGCCGTGCCAAATTTTGAAGCATAAGTACCATGATTTTGTTGCGATTCGATAAGGATGTACGTTGGATTGCCTTAGGCCAAGCGCGCACCACGATTTTAATTTTTGCGACACAATTTTAGAATCGCGCTGTAATATATCGCAGAAAATTCACTGCGCGCACTGCGATGAAAAGTCGACGCTCTGTAGGGCGCTCTGTTAACACATGAGTAATGATGTCATTATACGGGTCCATCCATTTTGTAGCTGAATCATTTCAGGCCTTGTCTAAGCAGGTATCTCCATAGATGCGCTCTCGTTCCTCCCATACATCTTTAGCGAAAACAAATCGCAAGATTCTTTGCATAATGTCATCGGACATGGTTGTCGTGAACAAAATTAAAATTGCCTCGAGCACTACACTACTAAAATTTTAAGCCACCAGTGTTATAATATTGGGATACTAATTTCCCTATTTGAATAATCCTCGTGTTTAATGCTTGCTCTATTTTTATTCGGTTACACTTTAAAATGAATAGATAATAAAGTATCTCTGTTTACGACATTTACTTTTGCGTGACAGTACGTAGAAACAACAGTTGCTAAGTTACAACTGCCACGATGAATATTTGCTATTCACATTACAATCTAAGTAGCCAATGTTCTTTAATATTCCAGATACACATAAAGAATAATGACAAAACATTATGAACTCTAACTACTAGAATCAAAGTTGAATTTTACTAACGTACATATCTTTATGCATCTTTATGTATTTTGACTGATTCTATTTGAATTTGACAGAAGCCCTACCGTATTTAAGGTTAATAAATACACCGTATACATAGTTTAATGCAATGAGATTTTATAACTCCTTAGTGAAAAAACCTCACGGTTTGTGTAAGTTGAGCTTTATGTCAATGCTAATAAAGATGTTGACGACAGCAAGGCTTTTACATTGATTTACGAAAATGAATAATATAATATCTTTTAATTATGTAGGTATTTCTAATTCCCGTTTTATTTTTACCCAATATTATATTTATTTCATTAATAAAATGCATATATAATTACTGTAATAGTCTATACCATATTCGTGATGGTTTACTCCGGGCCCAAAATCGACGATCTCCATTGTGTATGAAATTACAAGCAAATATCAGCCTTAATTAATGAGTTAAGTATTGGATCCGTTATGTTCTTAAATGTAAAATTAAATGATGTTAAACAACTTCTTCTGCAACGCGACATGCTAAAAACAGCCCAAAAAATTTGGGGCGATAGAGTCGGACCAAGAATAGTCTGCAGCGGATTTGATAGCCCACGCAGTGCAAGTGTCATTTATACGTAATCATTTCATAGAAGTTTGAGTTTTAAAATAACACGTGCACTGCGTGGGCTATCAAATCCGCTGCAGACTTTTCATGGACTGACTCTAGAATAAAAATGACACTTTAATAAATAAATATATATACAAGAATTGCTCGTTTAAAGGTGATATATGATATGTATAAGGCAAGATTCATATATTGGGTACGTATATCATATATTATGTCTTCATCATCAGACCCACTTCATCAAATAGGTGGTTTTCGAGACAAAATACATCCATCAGGCGGGCCGTATGCTTGTTTGCCACCGACGTTGTATAAAAATGCAACCAAACTACCATGCATTTCTTTAAAATGTTAGGACCTTCACAAAACAATTCCAGTCATTAAAATCATCTACGACTAGGTAATGTAAGTATAGTAGGGCCTGTCAGACGGACGGGATGGGTCACTATTACTTAATATCGAATGATTCCTGTGTTTTTCTCCATCCGCGAGTACCTACATTAGTATCTCGATGCATACATACAAACATTCATATAGATAGACAGACGGACGGGATGGGTCGCTGTTATTATCGAATTCTTCCTGTATTTTTCTACATCTGTAAGTACATTAGCATCGCAATGCATACATACAGACAAACATACATATAGATATATAGACAGACAGACGGCCGGTAGGAGTCGCTGTTAATATGGAATGCTTTCTGTATTTTTCTACAAAGCAAGCAACCAAGCTTCCTGCAAGTAAAGTACATTAGTACCTATCTCAATGCATACACACATCAAACACACACATATATATATACATCAAACACATATATATATATATATATATATATATATATATATGTGTTTGATGTGTGTATGCATTGAGATAGGTACTAATGTACTTTACTTGCAGGAAGCTTGGTTGCTTGCTTTGTAGAAAAATACAGAAAGCATTCCATATTAACAGCGACTCCTACCGGCCGTCTGTCTGTCTATATATCTATATGTATGTTTATATATATATATATATATATATATATATATATATATAACTAGCTTTTGCCCGCGACTTCGTCTGCGTGGAATTAGTGACAGCGGCTAAAGTAAGTATAGCGCTTGGCTTGGATAATGCTAATAGCAATCATTCAATTCGCGCATTGCTTACTTCAACTATTAGGCAATTCATTAACTCTTTCAATTCGACCCCCCTTTGCACTCTCTTCAGGGATGATTTTCGACATGAAAACTATCCTACGTCCTTCCCTGGACTATCTCTATACCAAATTTCAACTCAATCGGTTCAGCGGCTTAAGCGTAAAGAGGTAACAGACGGACAGACAGACACACTTTCGCCTTTATAATTAGTATGGATAGATAAGTGACAGATAGACGGACAGACGGACGGTGGGGGCACTGTTAATATCAAATGTTTCCTGTATTTTTCTATGTTCTTCAAGCGTAATAGCATACTGCAGACATAATGCAGACATTGAAACACACAAACACATATAGCACATTTTTTCAAGATCGCTTTTCCTTCCGCAAGACCTTCTTTCTAATGCTAAAATAAGTTTTTTGGCAAAAATTGCAGTTTTGGTACAAGCTTTTATCGCTGAATGTACTTTTCTTACGACAGACAACTAATACTCATCGTTGTTTCATCACAGAGTTCCTATGGCCACCTCCTGTCTCCATCATCAGATCAGTTCGACGGTACCATATTATTGTATTGTCATCAGAACTACATACAGCTGCCAATTTTCATGACGCTACGATCCATGGAAGTTGGTTAAATTAGTTACCTTAGATTCCATTACATAATTACATACAGGTCGACCTAATAAAAGCTTGGTAAAAACGAACTATAGAAAGACATTAGACAGACAGACGGACAGACTGACGATATGGGTCACTGTTAATACTCGTATCGAATGTTTCCTGTATTTTTCTATGCTTTACAAGCACAATAGCATATGTATGCATAGGAGTGATTACAGAGCTTCAAGTATGCGGTAGTTACCTAATTGCTAGAATTGGTGTTAAATAAAGTTAGCACAGCAAACCGTGCTTTCGGGGCCGCCGGTAGCAGTGCGTTCTTACAACTTCAGACTGTATAATTTGGTTATTTTTGCAATTTATATAGGTACGCACATTTCGATGAGATTTTCGCAAAATGTGACAAGAGTGTGACAATGACACTTAATGTCTTGGTACCTAACGTCAAATTTAACAAATCATTTATTTTACTATCTATGAAATTGGTCACATCTTAAACTTAAGCCCTTGCTACACAGTCGCCGACAAGCCTTCTAACCGTCTGACCTTGGTCTGTCCTTGGTCAGTTTTGGTCAAATTTAGTTGGAAACAACTGTCTACACGGTCCGGGACGGACCAAGGCCACGCGGTCTGGGGGCTTGTCGGGGACCGTGTAGCAAGGGCTTTAGCGCCATCTGACAAAAGTCATTGTCAATAATTGGCTGGGTAAAAAGCTACCGTAACGTGGTGAACGCATGTGAATTCTAAACGCAAAACGCAAACCCAAAAGGACGTAACTCCACAAAAAAGAACTACTAGGGTTATCTAGTGAACTCGGAGCAAATTAAATTGACAGCTACAAAAGTTACTTTGACTTTCGTCCTCTATTACCCTATATACTTTCTGGTACCAGTTAGAGGGAAACTCACTAGATGGCATTTAAATCACGTAACGTTCGTTACGTGTCCGTCACACGTGATGTCACGTCTTACGCTCTCGCGAGTTTAACATTTTTTCTCCCCATCACAAAAAGTGCACAGCGCCGCTAAAGAAGTTTTCACTTCAAAAATGATTTTAAAGTCTTAGTACCTACTTTCCCGTGAGATTAACTAGATGAAATCGTATGGTAGTGTCGATAGCCATACACATTAATCGTGTTTTACATTCCTAATGGGATGCAGTGGCGTAGCTAGCATGGGTGGCACCCGGGGCGGAAATTGTGGGTGTCACCCCAAAATTGAATCAAAATTGTAAAATATGTTTAATATTTTACAATTATAAAATTACGTTTAATATTCCATAGCTCACAATTTACTCCATCGCTTTCATTTTAGATTCCATGAACTCTCAATAGTCCACACCCTGGCGGGTGTTGCCTCTGCGCGCGTTCTATGACACGGGCAAGGACAGCATCCGCTCGGTGTAACCCACATTTCATAAGTGTCATAAGGGTCTACATGTTGGCCTGGGCTCCGCGCACGCCTCCCAAAGGTCCGAGTCATCATTGTCCCGTGAAAGTTATACAAATAATTTACGTTAAAAAAAATTAAAAACTTTTTTTGCCAAGTGCGCGATTTCAAAGAGATTCTGTAAAATCCCATTTCACAATGAATTTCAAATAGTCCAGAGGGGTCCATATTGGGTTGCATACAAGTTTAGGTCATATCTTTGATGCGCATAACAACTTGTGTCATAATCATCATTGCGCATACAAATGAAAAGTCATATTATATTGTGTCATACAACTTTAGCCATAATATTTGATGACATACTCAGCAGTTGTCATAATTTTTTTGTGCATATAGGTTTTGATTATAATGAATCAAATGTCATCCCAGCTAAAAGCATATTTATAGGTTTTTACGTATAACGTTTTGTAGCATAATAATTTTCAACCATAATGGTTTACATAAATAATTTAAGAAACTAATTTTAGCCTTAGGGGCTATTCATAAATTACGTCATTTCAAATTAGGGGGGGGGGGGGTCTGGACATCGGATGACGGTAGCATGAAGTAGGAGGAAATGGGGGCTTTTGAAGCATGACTTGGATGATTATAGGGGGGGGGGGGGGTGTCAAAAATCGTCAAAAATCGATGACGTAATTTATGGACAGCCCCTTTCAACAACTCCTCGAAAAAACCTTTTCCCTAATCTCCGTCCAAACACTTAATTCGACGGAGCCCCGCTCACGCGGGGCTCCTATTTCTGCGTGGTTTGCCCTTCGGGCATCTAAAGCAACCTAACGAACCTAACCTACCTATTATGATTAGTTTCTTTTATGACCACTAAATATATGACTTAATTTTTTATGTCTATATTAATACTATGCACTGCAATACTTCGAACGAAAAACAATTATGGATATCAAGCAGATGACTTAAAATTGTATGCGAATTAAATTAACGACTACAAAAATTATGACAACTAATTTATGACAAAAACCCAGTTATGCTCAGGAATAATTCTGACTAAAGATTTTTATGACTTACAATTTTATACATAAAGTGTTATGACAATTAAAAATATGACAAAAGTTGTTATGCGACCAGAGGGAGTCCCAGTCCAGAGTCACCCAATTAGAAATAGTGATATAGCTTCTCAATTACAGAAATAATCACATAATTAAAAAAACTTTCTGAATAAAAAAACCTACGAGGCACCAACATATTATTGTTACATACCAGAAACCCCAAGAGATTTTAACCATGCATTTCTGAGGCCAAAATAAGGAAAAAATACTAAAAGAGTTTACGTCAATTTCGCCAAAATAAAATTGTTTTTCGATTTTTTGTACATAAAATGTAAATGCTAGAATTTGTAAAACTGACACCCAAAAATATTTTTTACTTTTTTTTGTCAATTACAGAAATAATCACAATTAAAAAAAAAACTTTCCAAATTTGCGAAACTTTCCACATGATAATTTCTCGTTTTTCGATTTTTTGTACATAAAATCTAAATGCTATAATTTGTAAAACTGTTACCCAAAAATAATTTTAACTTTTTTTTGTCAATTACAGAAATAATCACATAATTAAAAAAAACTTTCCAAAGTTGCGAAACTTTCCACATGAGAATTTCTCGGTAACTTCTGAGAATGTTCTCGAGAACGAGAATTTATTTATTTATCGTAGTTTATACCATGAATATTCACGATAGTTTAGGTGTAGTATCCTTACCCCCAGAAAATTCCGACTTTTGGTCTACCGCTTCCGGTCAGAAAAATGTATGACGGCCTGGTCAGACTAGGTGGGGGGTGCTCGACCAAATGTCATATTGACGCCGCCATGTTTTTTTTTTTCAATATGGCCGACTTTTTTTTTTAATTTTTTCAAGTTTGCACTAGCGCGCTTAAATTTTGGCCACGGAATCTCGGGATCCCCTAAATACCTATCAAAAATTGTTTTTTTGGAAAAATGCTACAATTGCGGGAAAACTGGCCACTTTTATTTTGTATGGCAACTTTTAAACGGTGCGTGATAGGTGGGGGGTGCTCGACCAAATGTCATAGAGGGCCCCGAGACAAAACAAACTGCATAAAAAAAATGGCCGACTTCTTTTTTAATTTTTTTCAAGTTGGTGCGAGCGCGCTGAGATTTGGCATGGCGGGAGATAGAGGCCTCTAGATTCCTATGTCAAAAAAAAGTTTTTTTGGAAAAAATCCAAGATGGCGGAACAATAATTTCCATGTTCTGAGAACATTCTCGAGAACGTTTCCGCTTTTTGGGAATGTTCTGCAATTTGTACATTGCTATGCTGGTGCTACTGGACTATGAAAGATAGGCGAATTCCAAAACAGTTTATAGGACATTTTTAGTCTTTAAATATGATCAGGAATATTCTGTCAAAATCTCTCGGGTTCCTCGTGGGCATGTTGTATATTATTTCCTTAATGGCGGTTGTGCAATCTGCCACAGTTTTACGAATTTTTCTAGATGGCACTACTGATGTTCACGGTCGGGTGTCACCCCCCAAATGGGTGACACCCGGGGCGGGCCGCCCCCGCCGCCCCCCCCTAGCTACGCCACTGATGGGATGCTATAATTTCCATCATATTCATATCACTATGTTGTTGCATCCGCAATGCCGTTATTAGAATAGATAATTTTATGCTAATCAACGTAACATACGTTACATAGCTATTGTCTGCTCACACATTTATTGGTCCGGCCTCGAATAGTTTCGTGTTTCGAATAAATTGTTTACGCACCGCGCAGTTAGCTTCAGAAAAAAATGTAAACAAGGGACTTTCCGTGTGGTACATGTGTGGTACGGTTTATCTCTGAATCGCGCTATCAAGATTTTTCATGGAATAATGACCCCAGAATCGTATCAATTTGGGTTAGTTTGCAAACCTCGATAGATGGCGCTGTCCCAGCTAGTAAAATTCCTGAATAGCTCTATCAAGATTTTTCTTACATGAAAACTCTTCGGACGGATAGTGAGGGAAAGTCTAAAGATCTAAAGCACAAAATACATGCAAAATACTAATACAGCTTGGCAAAAAAGAGGAGAAATTAAAAAGTGGCAACACTGTAGTGTAGTCCCTTTCAAACCAATTTATATACGACATAGAAGGTAGGATCGCATAGAAGTGGTATACGCGTGCCTCCGTGAGGGACAAAACATACGCAAATGCGACACTGTGGTCGAATTCATTTGTTGCCCACCATTCTCCATACTAATAAAAAGGTGGGGAACAAACAAAAAGTGAGACTGTGACAAGGACAAGCAATAATACCGCTTTCTCTGCTACTCCTACTGAAAGATACATAAGACTATCCCGTTCTGTCAGTTACCCCCACCACTCATGCCAGATCCAGGTATGTCCTAGATTCATGATATACGAAAACGGGTCGACACTACAGTATTGCCACTTTTTAATTTCTACTCTTTTTTGCCAAGCTGTAAACTGTGTTAACGACGTTACGGTAGGTTTTACGCACTTGATGCTCGAAAATAAGAAACTCTGCCCTCGTGTCGTGTCGGATCGTTCGTAGTATAGCTGCTTTGTTACTGCACACCGTTGTATGGGGACCTTGCACTTTGAGACTATGCGCTGAAACTTGGCACAGTTGATTCTTAGCTGGTCTTGAGCAGATACAGACCGGGAGACCTCGAGAGCCACGTCTCATTTAGTGGGGGGGAGGGGGGGAAGTTCGACGCCGCCGCGCTTCACTTGGAGCAACATTTCTCTAAAACTATACCTATTAGGGAATGTAATATATCATTTTCGGATAAATTAAGGATGAGGAATCTAGTTTTGGAACAAAAACAATGCACTTTCTAACAAAAAAAAAGCATAAAGTAGAAAAGACTAAAAAACGTATTTTTGATTTTTTCATAATTACCAATTTTTTTTTAAAGTATAGCAGGAATCTGAAAACAAAAAATACAGTCGTAAAGCTACACTTATTACGTTTAAGAAAATATATAGTTTAATATACAAAACTGTTGATAAATGGAAGATAAAAAATAATATTAAGCGTGGGTCAGAGTGATCTCAATACAAAATATGATGAATGTGGGAAAGTTACTTATAATTTGTTCTACAATCGTTTATTTTTCTTGTTTTTCGTAAATAACTCGTAAACGGTAGCCCACAGCAAAAAAATATCTTTTACGTAAATAATCTGTTTCAGATTTCTTATAAAATAAGTACTACTGTTTTTCGGTACCATCAATATTAAAAAAAATATTGAAGGGAGAAAATAAATACTTAGGTCCCCTTTTTTAGTCATTCGTAAATAACTCGTAAACGAAGGCCAATAGCAAAACAATTTTTAGTACATGAATAATTTACATAAAATTTCCTACAAAAAAGGTCATTCGAACTTTTTCGCTAGGATCAATATTAAAAACGATATTAAGAGAGAAAATAAATTCTAAGGTCCCCTTTTTAAATATTGATCCTAGCGAAAAAGTTTGAATAACCTTTTTTGTAGGAAATTTTATGCTAATTATTCTTGTGTTAAAATATTTTTTGCTATTGGACATCCTTTACGAGTTATTTACGAATGACTAAAAAAGAGGACCTTAGTATTTATTTTCTCCCTTCAATATTTTTTTTAATATTGACCTTAGCGAAAAAAAGGAGCACTTATTTTATAAGAAATCTTAAACAGATTATTTACGTAAAAGATATTTTTTTGCTGTGGGCTACCGTTTACGAGTTATTTACGAAATTATTAAAAAATAAACGATTGTAGAACAAATTATAAGTAACTTTCCCACATTCATAATATTATGTATTGAGATCACTCTGGCCCACGCTTAATATTATTTTTTATCTCCCATTTATCAACAGTTTTGTATATTAAACTATATATTTTCTTAAACGTAATAAGTGTAGCTTTACGACTGTATTTTTTGTTTTCAGACTCCTGCTATACTTTAAAAAAAAATTGGTAATTATGAAAAAATCAAAAATACGTTTTTTAGTCTTTTCTACTTTATGCTTTTTTTTTGTTAGAAAGTGCATTGTTTTTGTTCCAAAACTAGATTCCTCATCCTTAATTTATCCGAAAATGATATATTACATTCCCTAATAGGTATAGTTTTAGAGAAATGTTGCTCCAAGTGAAGCGCGGCGGCGTCGAACTTCCCCCCCTCCCCCCCACTAAATGAGACGTGGCTCTCGAGGTCTCCCGGTCTGTATCTGCTCATGACCAGCTAAGAATCAACTGTGCCAAGTTTCAGCGCATAGTCACAAAGTGCAAGGTGTCGTGCACTAACAAACTAGCTAGTAGGTATATCACGCCCATCATGTTTGGCCGCTAAAATTTAACGCTTCAGGTTTTTGTCACTGTTCTAATTGCGGTACTGTGGAGAATTGATGCTTCGCCTCGCATTTACAATATTCTTTATATTTCCAGGGTTTTTTCGAGTAAATATTGGTACGCTGTGTTATTTGAAACAAACATTATAGATAGATATTTCTGAGTTTATGTATTTGTTATCATATAACGTAAGGTATGTTGGGGTAATACCGGACGGATTTGGGACTAATTGGGAGACCTCGCGAAATATTTTTTTTTCTCGAGCTCAGTACGTGTCAGCTTCTAGAAATATGGTGCAAATCGTTAAATAATAACCGAACTTTAAGCCTGAATATTGGCAACCTTCAATGTTCAACGGTTTCAGTTTTATACGAGTGTAAAGATGCGACATATTTTTATTCGAGGGTAACGATGAATTTGTCATCCCGGGGGAACATTGGATGGCGAAAAAAAACCGGTTCTAATGCTCAGATTATAAGGTATCTAAAAGAGTATATCCGATGTTTAACCTCCTCCAACGTATATGAATTTCAGCCACGAATAGCTGGAAACTTAAAAGTTCTCCTCAAATGTTTAAAACTTTGCATTTTTGCATCCGATCTTGACCCATATACGAAAATTTGGTAAATCTGTGGCTCTCAAAGTGTGATATGTCAATAGAAACAATTTCCTAAGTAATACATTCATACATATATAGCAACGTACACTGCTAATATAACTTCCTTTTGAATTACCGTCCTCGAATAAAAATAAAGGAACGAAATAATTACGATAAAAACAGAGTTATTGCAGTCATAAAAAAACAAAGTTTGACAATCACTGCTGAATTTTAAATGGGTAAAGGTCGGATTGTTGCTATCCGATCTTTACCTTCGATCTTTATCTTTGCAAGGGTAAAGATCGGAAATCGGTCTACAGCAGTCCTAGGTCTGTTTTGATTGGATTAATTTAAAGATAAACCTTCAAAACGAAATTTGACATCAACTGAATCACAAAAACAACCACAGTTTTATCACAATACTCGACATAAATTACAGGGCGAAGATCGGATGGCCAGAAAAATGACCAAAATTACCTTGCTCCCTTTAAAGGCGCGTAGAACACATCCGATATCACTGAGCGGCGGAGGGACACTGGTGTCCGAAGCGCAATGAAATAGCGTCTTGCACATTGTTGTCAAAATTAAGAAATAAAGCCTATTTTGGCGGAAATGAATTTCCTACGTTCTTCCCCCGCATCCGATATTACCCCAACATACCTTATGCGGAGTGAAATTTGGACAAAGTTCAATATTGTTTTAAATAAAAAAAAACACCATTCTTTTTTTAAAATAATTATGTTCTTATAATAATGTATATATCAAGGCTTAATGTAAAAAATAGTTTACTCCCATGCGAGATGCTTTACGGCAGTTCTGTGGTACTTTGTCCATCGCTGTCGAAAACACAGATGTCGGCATTTTATTCAGCTCCGATTTTATTTTTCGAATCAAACTCTGTACATTTTTGGGACGAAAATTATTGCAATATACTAGCCTCTTTAGATTTGCCCAAAAATCTTCTATAGGGCGAAGTTGCGGAACATTAGGTGGATTTGATGTCTTCGGTACGTATGGGATGTTTAACTCCGCCATTTTGCTAAGGGTTTTTTTGGAATAATGGCTTGAGGCTAAGTCTGGCCAAAACACTACATTTTCTCCTCTATGACTCGTATTTATGAAATCCCGCACTAATGGCAAACAACGCTCTATGTAGCGGTCGGCGTTCACAGCTAAACCTGACTCAAAGAATACAGGCTTAGACATTCCGCGTCGACTGATGGCAAGCCATAGCAAAACGTTTTTTAGGAAATTTTGTATGCTCAACATATTTCACGTTCTCATCGGCTGGACCATTGGTGTTCTCAAAATAGTAATTGCCTTGCCACTCGTTTCCATCAAACGTGAAATATGACTCGTCATCCATAACGCAAGTGACATTGTTTTTAGCGTAAAATATTTCTTTGACTAATTTACGCAGCCGTACTTTCTGAGTGATTTCTTGGTTTTCAGAGACAGTGGGCTTAACTTTTCTACATCGCTTATCGATGCCCATGTCTTTAAGATATTTTTTAACAGTTTTGACGTCAGTTTTAAATTTTCTTCCGAGCTCTCGATAAGATTTTGCGACACGGCTGGCCGTAATTTTCTTTAATCGAGCTCTCTCAGAAACCTTGCTCAAGCTGGAATAGTTTCCAGAACCAGGCTTTCTAGCCTCGGAGTAATTAACAATGGAGCCGCCATTAACAGGCGTTCCCCTCTGTCGAAAATAGGCGGCCAATGGTCAACCACATGTCAACCATATGTATGGACTGACGTTTATCTGACATGACGTACCTATACATATGATGTGCCCCTCCCCCGCTAAAAACGGCAGACTATTTTGTACCGAAAATTTTAGACATGGCGTCTCCGTTGGTTATATCCTCTAAGTTTCTAGCAGTGGTTTTCTTCAAGGCAAAGGACGCCAGAATATTGTAAATAGTGCTTCGACTCTCACCCATTTGCACAAAATGTTCCACCACCTTTGATTTCGGCCATAGGGGATGGCTACTATAGAAATTACATAGTTACTGTTTGACGACGGCGTTCTTGTTGATTTACCATAATTACAAAATTAAACACCCAATCTTTATGAGACTTACCAAACTGATTGACAGATATATTGACTTTACATTGACAACACATATTTTTTATTTAGATTTTTGTGTTTTTATATTTTATATATACAAACTTTGTCCAAATTTCACTCCGCATACGTTATATACACCTATGATAGGTATGGTAATTATTAACGCGTCGATGATCAAAATAAAAGCAACAAGTACCTACTCTTTTACAACGGGTTAAAAAAGTTGCAAAGGAAAATCCTTTCCTTCGTGTTTTATTTTTATTACTCAACTACTTCAGTGTTAGATAAGTTATAAGTTATCGACTTAATTAAAATGAAAAGTTTTATCTTCGTTTTTCTCGTCACCTTTATATCGGGACGGTAAACTAGTTATGACAATCTGGTTATCTAAGTAAGGCAACGCGGAGCTATTCAAGCTTAAGTTTTTATTTTCTTTCTAGCAGTTTGTTGTTGAAATAACATTTTAAATATTTTCATTTCTCATGCTAATTGTTTATCTATGAAGCGGGTTGAAATTGATACGTTTCTGCCCTAGGGCCTTTTACTTCAGATTCAAAGTACGTTTTTAGGGTTCCGTACTCAAAGGGTAAAAACGGGACGCTATTACTGAGACTTCACTGTCCGTCTGTCTGTCACCAGGCTTTATCTCGTGAACCGTGATAGCTATAGATAGAAAGTTGAAATTTTCACAGATGTATTTCTGCTGCCGCTATAACAACAAATACTAAACAGTACGGAACCCTCGGTGGGCGAGTCCGACTCGCACTTGTCCGGTTTTTTTAATGTACGTACTCGTACCTACGTTGTTTTTTAGAAGTAAGGTTCGAACTCAAACCCGCGACCAGAGTGCAAGCCGAACGCCTTGCCGCTCTATTACCAGTGCACAATTCTATTAATACAGTAAAATTATACATTTTGCGTTTGCGTCAAATCCGGTAGTTCTGATTTTTTGCAGACTTGTTTATGATGTTGGCCCAATGAATAATCCAAGTTTGTGACCTCGAGCGCCGAACGCAACTTTGTCAAAAATCTAATAAACCGCAATTTTTTTTAGATTTGGGTGATTATAACCATAAAGTACTAGTTTTTGATAGTAACTTCCTAGGGCGTTTTAAAAGTAGACTAAATTTGCTACAATAAGACACTAGAATTGTCTCTGTACATCTAATATTTTCCGAGATAAAGCCTTTTAAAATTTATAATTTTTTCGAACTTGTATTCGTAGGCTAAGTAAGTGCAGTAAGTATACACTTCACAGGTGACAAATTCGACTTGTGTAATGATAACGCGGAACATGACGAGTAACCGACAAACTATAAAATTGCTATTCGAATGGGATAATAAAGTTGAATAGGGAATATTACGCAAAACTCTGCGTAAGGGGCGCCACTACCACTATCCATCACAATCTGGGGGTCTACCGCGAAACAAGAAAATCGTAATTTCGTTATCTAACCTCTCCATCACTCTTGCATATTCGAGCGATAAAGAGGTAGATAACTAAATTTCGATTTTCGCGTTACCCGGTATCGGTAGGCCCTTGTTAACAAACCGCCTTTATGCATCAATGTCATATTTTTTGTCAGTGAAAACTTGTCAAAAAACAGTTTAAGGCACAGTATGTAAAAGCAAGTAAAAGTTACTCTATGGTTTACTAGCTAGAGTAGCTAGCTTAATGCTGCACTCTGGCGGCAGAACATTGCAGAAATACCCCCTATTGGGCACAGAATTTTCCTATTATGGCGGGCATGGCAATAGTTTGTGATATCGCCAGGAAATATAGAACAATGTAAAATTGGCCCCCAGTAATACGCCACAATAAGTAATTATGTTGTCGTTATAGAAGACGGTAAAAAATATTATTAAGTCACGACGTTATGTGCAATTAAGGGGTCATCATTATTCATAATAGATGGTTAGTAAGTAGATACTATATTCTTCCCTACATTTAGATTACTTCCTATAAAATTATATTATTAAGTAAGTAACAAAGTGGATGAATAATCTTAAACAAGGTAGCAATTTGCTCACAATTGCTTTTTAATAACTCGGTACGTAACATTAGCAAATTTTATAAGGTTTGCATGTACCTTGTATAAGTAATTACTTTCTGTGTGCGTATACCGGTATACCTACTACTTAAGCCGTAGGTACATTTGTAGGAAAATGTAGATTTTAAATTATGTAGAGGAATTCCCCGAATAAAATAGAAAAAAAGTTTACCAAATTTAGAATTGCTTCGCTGTCAGATGAGATCGATAATGGAATTGTTTTTCAATTATAACTGGGAAAAAAAACATTTTTTTTTGACCTAAGTAGGTACTTAATAAACACTAAACTAATACGAAGACATCGGTCAAGTGCCCATGTGTCATACACATTTTATAGTACCTAACCTTATTTCGTTTGAGTATTTTCTGTAGACATCGCAAAGTTTAGGAAATCTAAAGCTAATTTTTATGCTGCACCCTAACAGGTCGAATAAATTTTTTCAGCACCTGAGACTCAAATAAGAAAAACGGGATATTTACCAGTCGTTAACTTTTATCGTATTATCCACAGAAGTGATCTTTTAATAAAATGTCTTTGACCCGCATCGTAAATGTAGTGGCACGCAAATAAAATCAGTTATGTTATAGAATATGAAAAGCAATCAAATCTCGCACATAATGTCAGTTCATCAATTTGACCCACTGGTTCAGATTGGATCAGTAAATATCTCGTTATCCTTGCAATTTAATTAAAATGAAAGCTGCACGTTTTGTATTAAATAGTTCGTCCCTCTTTAAAGATATTTGCGTCAATATAAATTCTCAAGTCAAATACCTGCCACGGATGAGAGCAAATCAATGGGTCGCTAGGCGAAATAGATCGGTGACCATGACCGGTATTCGAACTTTACAAAATGATCTCAAAATTAGATTAATTGGCCGAGTGACAGAGATGGTCATCGTTTTAGCTTCACTAGCAAAAATGCCTTCGTATTATACAAGATGTAACTAAAATAGTGGGGATCCGTTTAAGGGCATATTCGGTATCGTGTTCTGATTAGGAAAAGGTAGAAGAAAAGGGTCTAGCAAGCTATGCTAACAAGATTGGCCTCCGCAAGGGATTTGGTTGTAATTTGAGGTACAGTAGTGGCAGGTCCTAAGAACACTGTATGCATAATATCAGCCTTCGATCTTCTTTTGTTCCAGACTTATCCACGAAAATGTCAAAATATCAAGGTAATTTTTAAACGGTTATTTCAGCTAAACCAAGCAAGCGAGAGTAACCAAATAAATTCAGAACGAAGGAGCATAAAATGGGGTTTATAGTGCATATTTTTACAGACATTCATTTCCTTGAACTTGGATGAAAAAAAAGTTTTATTTTTTGTTCGCTTCATTTTTGTGCCACTTCTCGCGGAGACACAACTATCAAAAAAATTACTTGATAAGCCGCAATTGTCAACTACGTATACATTTTAAAACATTTTGAAAAATCATGGTGCGTCATTTGACACGAAAAAAATTTTTTTTTCTATGGGTCAGGTCGGCCAACCCACCAATCCTACCATATTTGCGTCAAAAAAAAAATTTTCTTCTACTTTTTCCTTATCAGAAACACGTACACAATAGTGCCCACTGCCCAATGTGGATTTAGAACTTCACGTACACTTTTGAGTTTCTTAACCAATTAATGTAAGTTTTCCGACGATGTTTTCCTTCACCGAAAATCTCTTTTTCTGGTAACTAAATGACAGAGTTCTGATTTAAAATGAATTGTCTATTTTAACAAAAAAACTTGATTATCAGTCAGTGGCATTACTAAGTAAGCCTTCGCCTAAGCCTCAATCGATAAGATTACGCAGATGTTTGAGTTTCTCCTCAACCTTTATGGCCGAAGGTTTTGAATGAATAAGTAAGATTAGCTTTTTCAAAGCTTGTTTAATGAGGGACCGAGATTGTGCCCAATTTAACCAATGTTTAAGGAATAAAGAGGTAATTACAAATAAGCTGGTGTTCTATATAAGGTACCTACTTAATAAGTACTGGCTTAATTGATAAGAACCTTCACATCAAATATCAAAACCAATGAAACAATAGGTACCTCCAGTTTCTACCTACGTATACAATGTTCATTCCTAGATCCAAGAGAAAAGATATCAATTTAATTTTCGTCGTTATGGATTCTACTCAAATTTAAAGGATTCCTCGTTTTGACCAATATTCGAAGTCGTTAGATTTAAGATACTGTTACATTTAATAAAGCTAAAAGCGTAAAGCTCTCGCAAATATTGAAAAAAATTGCGCCGTTTTTCAATGCCGGTCAAAAATCTTACCACACGTTACGTAAGGTCATATTTATGCTAAACAATTCAGTACCAGTACCTATTATGATATCTTTTTAAGTTTGCAACAAAGTCACGTCACGACAAAATATTCGTCACGTAGTAAACAATAATAAAACTTGGTCAATGCCCTGCATTTCAGACCCAGGGTACAAAATAAACCAGGCGTGTGCTAATGTTTAAGAACCAGAATAATTACGATATCGAGATTAGTAACAATTATGCATGCCCGGAGATCAACTTTATACTGGTTTTTCTAAGGCAACCGCTCGCTCTCACTGCTTAAACCAGCCCAATAGAGGTTTTACAACCGCTAATGTTAACAAAAACCTCTTTTGTGGCGCGAATAAGGACTCGTACAAAGGAGCTGCTAAACAGAGACACTGGCGAGCTCGCATTACATAGACTATAATAGGGCAAGTCTTCTTTCTCTTAGGAAAAATAGCGTTTACTTTTGAAAACGATCAATAGACATTTAAGAGTTTGAGTTGGTACGAATGGGATATACCGTTAGGAACATCATTATTCGATTTTAACGCTTGGCACGGAGGTTTCCTTGCTATCTATTTATTTGTAGATACAATCTATTATTTATCTCAGACGTAGGTATGTTATGGATGGAAGAAATTATTAAAAAGAGTACTCGTTCTAATTGATCGTCTTGACAATAAGATTACCTATGGTCAGATATTTATGAGCACCTAGTTTGCTCATTTACTATCTAATATCTAGTATCTAATGCGAATTGTATAGGTACAGAATGACATAAGCCAGCCAAAGTGATAATGAAAGTATTGACCTATTCCGTCCTCCGTATTCGTATCCTTAACGTAAGTGTAGAGAAAGTCGCATAAGTAACTACTTTATCCATATCAAGGTACCAGCTTAGGTATTAGGTAGTCGCTGGTGTGTAGGGTTGCCATATGAAGAAATGGAATACCTATCCTGACAATAGTCCGGACATCATTCTTAAAACCATGACATTTTCTATAGGTATACGAACTTATGAAGGCAGTGGACGGACGTAGCAATGCCCGCACGAGAACTTTCCAGTTGCGAAACTTTCCACATGAGAATTTCTCGGTAACTTCTGAGAATGTTCTTGAGAACGAGAATTTATTTATTTATCGTAGTTTAAACCATGAATATTCACGATAGTTTAGGTGTAGTATCCTTACCCCCAGAAAATTCCGACTTTTGGTCTACCGCTTCCGGTCAGAAAAATATATGACGGCCCGGCCAAACGGTCAGACCTAGGTGGGGGTGCTCGACCAAATGTCATAGAGGGACCCTGGCAGTTTTTGACGCGGCCATGTTTTTTTCAATATGGCCGACTTTTTTTTTTTAATTTTTTCATGTTTGTCCTAGCGCGTTGAAATTTTGGTCACGGAATCCCGGGGTCCCCTAGATACCTATGAAAAATTTTTTTTTTGAAAAATGCTACAATTGCGGAAACACTGGCCACTTTTATTTTGTATGGCAACTTTTAAACGGTGCGTGATAGGTGGGAGGTGCTCGACTCGACCAAATGTCATAGAGGGCCCCGAGACAAAACAAACTGCATTTAAAAAAAAAACAAAATGGCCTTCTTTTTTTTTTAAGTTGGTCCGAGCGCGCTGAGATTTGGCATGGTGGCGGGAGATAAGAGGCCTCCAGATTCCTATGACAAAAAATTTTTTTTTGAAAAAATCCAAGATGGCGGAGCAATATTTTCCCATGTTGCAGAATATTCTGAGAACATTCTCGAGAACGTTTCCGCTTTTTGGGAATGTTCTGCAATTTGTACATTGCTAGACGGACGTCTAGCCCTTAATTAGACCTCTGTAAACCGAAGTTTTTAAACTAGGTATTTTTTCGACGATAAAATCGGCCAGAGTAGCAATCGTGCTCTCTCTCAAGCGTAGTGAGATTGTTATATTACTTCCCTTATTCCAGAACCTTTCGCGGGCGATATTCTGTAGCTACAGCATAACCTTCCTTTTTTACCCTGCCAAATCCCAAACTTTATTAGTGGTTAGTTGAGGTTTCTAAAAAATCCTGTCACTCGCCAAGTCTCCCCGCAATCCTGACAAAGTTTCGAAAATTCTGACATGTCAGGGAAAATCCTGTACTTTGGCAACCACGCTCGTGTTAACTAATGTTTTTTTATATTCTTTGCACTGCACTACACTACATTCTGCAGAGTACGGTAGCTAAATTATGTAATTAACTGGTATGTCGCGTAACCTGCCGGCCTAGCCAAGGTGTCAATCGCTATCGCTTCGACAACGAAACGCTTTGTGTCTCTCTATCACTCTTTCATACAGTGGCGTAGCTAGAGGATATGGCGCCCGGGGCAGACATCAAATTTGCGCCCCCCCCCCCCCAAACGAAATGTACTACAAAAGGGTTACTTTTTTACTTATAAAAGTTTACTTTTAATTTAGATAAATACAGTGTATATGTGTTTTTTTAGTACATCGGTGGGTAACAAGTTTACGACCCACCTGATGGTAAGCGGTCACCGCATCATATGGACGTCTACACTCCAAAAGTGTTACATGCGCGTTGCCGACCAGTTTAAAACTTATGCACTTCTTTTTAGGGTTCCGTAGCCAAATGGCAATAAACGGAACCCTTATGGATTCGTCATGTCTGTCTGTCTGTCTGTCCGTCCGTATGTCACAGCCACTTTTTTCCGAAACTATAGTTCGCATACAGTATACTGTTGAAACTTGGTAAGTACCTAGATGTATTCTGTGAACCGCATTAAGATTTTCACACAAAAATAGAAAAAAAAACAATACATTTTGGGGGTTCCTCATACTTAGAACTGAAACTAAAAAAACTTTTTTACATCAAACCCATACGTGTGGGGTATCTATGGATAGGTCTTCTAAAATGATATTGAGGTTTCTAATTTTTCTACACTGAATAGTTTGCGCGAGAGACACTTCCAAAGTGGTAAAACGTGTGTCGTCGTCCCCCCCCCCCCCTCCAGTAACTTCTAAAATTAGAGAATGATAAAACTAAAAAAATATATGATGTACATTACCATGCAAACTTCCACCGAAAATTGGTTTGAACGAGATCTAGTAAGTCGTTTTACTTAATACGTCATAAATCTTAAACCGCAATTTTATTATGTTACTTGCTGTTGCTGCTTCATGCTGAACCCTTCATGGGCGAGTCCGACTCGCACTTGGCCGCTTTTGGAGATCTCCATACTGTAGCCTCTCGAGAAACGGGAACTTATTCAACTTATTGTGGAATGAGCTCCCTTCTTTCGACGAATTTCCTCCCGCCCGCTGTGAAAGGAATTCCTCTTAAACCGCACAGTGCGCGACCATGTAGGTTCTAGGGTGTGAGGATAAACACTCTGCCTACGGCGAGCGGTGCAGTGATGGCACAGGCACAGCTGTCACCGTTGGCAACAAGGCAGCATGTCAAACAATTCTTCAGACAACAGCTCATTGTATTTACCTACGAGCGGTAGAGAACATCCTGTATACAGGGTGGCTAAAAAATAACTGCATTCCCGTTGCCAGGGAGGTTTTTTGATTATAATGAGCAACTTTTACTATGGGACCAACCCTAAGTCGCGAAAAAAAATTTGGCTGGTTCATACATTTTGGTTGGTCCATTTTCAGGGTAAACTTTTTTTTTGCGGTTTCGGAGTTGGTCCCGTAGTAAAAGTTGATCAGTATACTCCCAAAACCTCCCTGGCAACGGGAATGTAGTTATTTTTAACCAGCCTGTATAGGAATCCCCAGTACCTACTGTCGTCCGATAGACAAAATGTCACAGATATGCAGCAGCAGCTATTGGAGTAGGTTCCGTCTACTACGGCTCATATGCGCCTGCCGGACAAAGGGCTAGCGATCCATTTGCATAGCTAGTCTCTTGGATAGTCCATAAGATGGTATTTTCCCGACAGGAGACCCCTGACGGAAAAGACGCGCTAACACGGGACACAGCTCTGAAGCACTCAGCCCGCTCGCCTTATAAAACGAAAGCATAGCAACGAATATCCCTCTGCTTGATAGAAGTTTCTGGCATAGAGTATTCGCACTGCGGGATGGTGGGTACCACCCACGGCGCGGCCACGGCACGGGCGCTACCGTCGTCTTTCAAGGTCGAGTTTGAGGCAAAAAGAGTACCCTAAAAGATCGGCTTTCGCTTTTGAGCTGTGGGCCAGATTACATCCGCATTTCACACTTCACAGTGGTGGTAAATACGACTGACAAAAGTTTTCCTGCTGTGCCTTTGGCAAGGCGGAGAGGTAGTCTTTTGCCCATTTTGGCGCCCCCCCTTGGACGGCGCCCGGGGCATGTGCCCCCTCCAACCCCCCCCCCCCCCTAGTTACGCCACTGCTTTCATATTAGTGCGACAGTGACAGTTGCGTTTCGATCGCTACACGGTTGGCTACGCGACCTGTGTATTACAAGTAGGCAACTAAGAATGTTTATAAGTTTTCAAAGTAATCTTACGACTTAGTCCGTCAATAATAAAATTAGGCTTTTAAACTTTGGGCAGCGGAAAGGCGTGAATCAAATTTATGTGTACGACCCATTAATATGTCAATGAATGCTGCATTATATGCATTCCAGCGATAGATCCTTAATTATTACTAACATGATTTTCAATTCAGGAAACAACTAAGTATAGGCAGATAGATGAAGACGACCTATAAATAACCAGTCTTTATCACAATTGTCTCGACTGCACCTCAATAACCATTATTACGTGAAGTCGATTACCTTGATAGATAATAAGTAATAACAACCCATCGTGTTTGCAAGGGCTGAGCCGTATTCATGAAGCCTTAACAAGCGCCTCGCCTCACTAAAACCCCACTATAAGTATGACATTTAATTACACACAGCTGTCACAATACTTTAGGTCAAGTTATACGAACGATTGAGTCGTGTTTAAAGTAAAATGCATAGGAATTAGCTGGCTTTAACTACCGTGAAAATCACTGGATAATAAGATTAATAAGACACTGACCTGACAACGAAGTTAATTATTTTTAGCCTCTAAAGTACACTTACTTCGTTATCACGGAGACGATATTAAGCGTTAGTACTGCGTCCGTAAAAACACAATGTTTCGAGAGTTTATTAAGCTTATAGATTGCTGGAGATGACATTTCAATGTTGACTCTTGGAGATCATATATATCTCTTAGGTATTGTATAAGTAATTGTACTTACCTTTTATTATAATAATTCATGCTATTGATACATGCATACGTGCTATACATTTGGCAGGTTTCTAACTTACCTATCATTTTTATTCTGTATTTAACTGTCTAGGGACTTTAGGGTATAAGTATTACAGCACTTAATATCACAACTCAAGTTTCTGGTGATTCCCATCCTATATTGATGTTAACTGCAGATACCACCTTAATGGGGTAGTGAGGGTGACCTAATAACCCAGACAAGTTAATTTTCTTTAACAGTTCCGAACGGGAATAGAACTGAACTCACTTTGAGGAAAATATAATTTTATTTATAGCACATTGTCTTCATAGTTCATAGTAAGTACTTCTTGAAATTCCGGAAATCGAAATTCCGTCCGTCCGTCCGAAAATAATATATATGAGTATTCTTTATTAAGATTATTATTATTAATTTATTACCTTTGAGATTTTTTTTAACAGCGCACCACGTTGGGCGCCATATTAAATCTACCCCTTGTCGCATTGTCAAAATAAAACTACTTCTACGTGACTAAAGTTGCGAGCAGAGGCTAGTGATATGTAATATATGTGATTCGGCTATGAAGATAAACTATAAATATACCTAAACTGAAATACATATCCAATACGAAAGAAAATGTGAACAAAGCCACCAGTGCCTGAGGCTTGGATTTAACCAGTGTCTTCTGCATTCTCAGCTATTGATGTAAAAATAAGTACTTATACCTAAATATTAGTATTTAGATTGAATACTTAAGAACTTCGTACTTATCCCCGGGTTTTCCCTGTCACTCAAAATATTTATTTTATTTTATTCATTTTAAGGATAACAAACAATATAATGTTACAATATCTGGGAGACCGAACTTTGCTCGGAAAACATATAAAACCTCAAAAATGCGCGTTTTTCCAGAGATAAGACCTAGCTAAATCGATTTATAGCCCCCGAAAATCCCCATATAGCAAATTTCATCGAAATCGTTAGAGCCGTTTCCGAGATCGCCGAAATATATATAAATAAATAAATACTATATAAATAAATATATATGTAAGTAAATAAATAAACAAACAAGAATTGCTCGTTACACGGTATTAGATTTAGTAGTACAATTAAAATTCACTTAATGCATAGCCAACGACATTATCCACGAATGGATGGCACAAAAAAACGATATCATCGTGATCATATTGTATTAGGAAACAAACAAGAACTTTAAATAGGTGAGTACACTTGTACAGGGTGATTCAGGAGACGTGAGCAGGACTAACACTGCGCATTTCGTAAATTATAAGCAACTGTTTCGTATCAGTATTAGTGAGGTTAACGTTGATTTTCTAGTCGTGTTGAAAAAAAAGTTGTTATTTTATTTACGTCATACATGGTCACCCTAAAATTAGAATACTAAAATACCGATATTCTGTGTCAAATTGAATGTCATCACTGTCATCACGGTCTGGTTACTTTTGAAAACTCGTATCTCACTCAAGTTTAACAGTTTATTTTCTTCGTAATCAAAATGCTGTCATTACGGTTAAACAGGTTTTATGTTTATTAATTAGGTTTGTAGGGTGGCCATGATTGTAGACAATTAAATTTGCCCTCACCAAAAAATTAAAAAATACGAAAAAGTGTGGCTGTTTCACCTAAATACGACGGTGATCGATCAATTATCAGTTACTGAGTGTGCAGGATTAGTCCTGCTCACGTCTCATGAATCACCCTGTATATCTGTACTATCTTTATCAAAAGTAGTGTACTAACTTGAACTCAATTCATCGATAGCCCACATAGAAAAGTATAGGTAAAAAGTTACAAAAACTAGGTTCCTTTTTGTCTATCTAGTTTCAAGCTTGTGGTCTAGAAATTTCAACATGGACCGCTTAACTGATATAACAAAACTTCCGTAAGAGATAAAAAGTTAATAGTGCTTTTGGTCGAAGCCACAGATTAGATAACATAAATAAAACTTGGAGAGCTAAAGACCGGAGTTTAAACTGAAAGTACCTATATACATACATTACAAATTCGCAAACAAGCATCTTATTTCCTAGAGACAACGCGATTACCTGGTTATTAAAGTTGTTATTACCTAATATCTACGAAAACAAAACAGTTTCGGGTGAAGCTTGTTTGTTTATACACAAACAAATGTTTCTAGTTATCTCCTAAACGGTAACCCATTCAGCGTTTATCACGACCCCATGACGTTTTGCCTCTACGAAGCATTTCCGCTACATACCGGGAAACCCAAGTTATCGGCTACGACCGTAGCTCAGTGGTGAATGTGAGACCGCGTCGACCGTCCAGTGGCGCCCTCATCGGGGGAATTGTGTTTCGTAATAAACGAATTAATTAATGTATAATAACTCAGTATTACTGTTGTCGTTACCTACAGTACTATTGTTGTCGTTAAAAATCCCCAACTTTTAGTTTTAGTCACATAGAGGTTTATTTCGCTTATATTTCGCTTTACGAACTAAACGGCAAATGGTAACACATTTTTCCATTTACTAAATGGAAAAATGTGCCTACCTAAGGTAGTTAGGTAATTCCGCCACTGGGGGCCGATTTTTGAATTCCGACCGCTCGATTTCGTGTATTTCGTTCAATAATATCTCCAGTACCCGGCATTTAAATTCTAGTAATAGAATTGAAAACGAGTGGTCAATACCACTCGATTCCCAATTACTCAATTCCCAATTAATCGCTCGTATTTCAAAAATTAGCATTTCACTGTTTTCCGCCGATTTTCGAGTGACGAAATCGAGCGCACGAATTTTAAAAATCGGCCCCCTGGACCGTCGAAACCGGTCGATCTTTTGACACTTGTTCGAGGCGGGGGATAAATGAACTACATATTAAGGGGCCCACTGATTAACAGTCCGCCGGACGGTATCGGCCTGTCAGTTAGAACAAAATTTTGACAGTTCCGAACAACTGACAGGCCGATACCGTCCGGCGGACTGTTAATCAGTGGGCCCCTTCACCCGCACAGGGGAGGTAAAAAATACTAAAATGTTAGGCACCTTAGAACGCCATTCAATCAAAGATTCTATATTAATTACATCTCTACCAGTAACCTCAAATGAAAATCAAATCTAAATTCCATTCTGATAGTCCGAAATGCCCCTTCTTGTACCTAGACTGCGAACGCATCAGATGCTGTAATTAGGTTAGATCACTATTAAGTAATTTAAATGTTAAATTTTTAGACCGTTTAGCAAAGACAATGACACTAGAACAAATCGAGCGACTTAATTACGCACCTGTCCAATTATTATGTTAAATCATCCAAAGCAGTCATTTCATGCATCAATAATTTTAAAATAATCTATCGGGCTAGAGTAAGGAGTTGAACGGTAAGCTCTAGAGCGGCAATCTTATATAAATCATCGGTTCCCTCTCCCCGTATTATTTTATTATGGAGTGCGCAGACGGCCCGCGCGCAGTATACTAAGAAAAATCGGCGCGAGAACCTGCGCAATCAATGTGGTGTGACGTTTGACAGTGATTTGAATTTGAATAGTGAATTTAAAAAGACGAGATGTGGCGGCAAATATATTTGGTGAGCATAATTGCTTTGTCCTGAAGAAAACTATCGTAAAATAATTATACCACACTTAGTGCTTAAAGAGTGTTTTACACAGGAAGGCAGGCTGATTGCATACTCCCATGGGAGTAATGGATTTTATTTAAAATGTCGTTAAGTCAAAGTATGAATGTGAGGGATAAGTACGCTTAATATTTAAGAGAAAAATAATAATATATTTTTAATGTATCTACCGTCTACCTGAAACTGAAAATAAATCTCATTTACGATACTATCTAAAATATGATATGTTAAGAGAGATTCTATACATATATTCTATTTCTAATTTAGCTTATTAAAAATAACTTTAATTTAATATCACAAGTTTCACTGGTCGTGGTCGCGGCTAACATTTAATGTGCTCAAAACGCGAACGTTTTAAATGTTATATCTGTATTTGTATAATTATTTTATTTTACACTTTCCGTACCTACGTAATTATTAATTTATTACATTCACGTGCTCTCAGTCGAATAAAGGTTGACTCACGCTAGACCTTCGCGCTTCGTTTTCTATGGAAAGCACCACGTGATCACCGATCAGCTGTCATAGAAAATGACATGTCGGACGCCCCGGCTCGGCCCGGGCCTGGCCTAGCGTAAGTCATCCTTAAATAAAACACTCAGGTTATATTACAGTCTGATTACAGTACATACAAACTAGTATATTCGTTAACTATAATACATGAGTAATTCCAAGTAATTGTCTTTAGGTTAAGGATGACTCACGTTAGACCGGGCCGTGGCCGGGCCGGGGCTTCCGGAGCTTCGTTTTCTATGGGAAGTACCACGTGATCACCGATCAGCCGTCATAGAAAATGACGTGTCGGACGTCTCGGTCCGGACACGGCCCGGTCTACCGTGAGTCAACCTTTAGGGTACAGCAAATTCAATAACAGCCAATTTATATTAATGTAGTTTCGGCTCAAGACCATCTAGGAAAGGAAAGTAACATTTCTCCAACGTAGGTTTATTGGTAGGTTGACCGATCCGGCGATCAATAGTACCTAACCTTCGTTGTGATTTCATAACTTTTCTCTTTAACACACTTTGCTATATTAAATTCACTTTTATTCACTCTTGGTCCTATCGATATAAAACTCGGCAATCGGCAAGGCGTATTCTATCACTTTTAGTTTGTGAGCCACTGGATTTGTTAGACAATTTTCACAAAAGCATATTTTCCGAGTAGCGAATTTTCACATCGCATTTTATCACGATCGCAAATTTCATTAATCGTCTTTTTTAATGCAGCGATTTTTCATGTAGCGTTTTTCAATGCTGTTACCAGTTGATCATTATATCACAAGAAAATATTTCCAGTAGGTATCTATCTACCTAGGCTTTTCCCCCAAAGTGTACTATTTTCACGAACGTCACACAAAACTAAATCAATAGGTCGGTTAGGTTCGTTAGGTAGCTTCAGATGCCCGAAGGGCAAACCGCCCAGAAATAGGAGCCCCGCGGTCTAGTTAAGTTGTAAATGAAATATTTTTTGAAAAGAAAGTTTCGTACGTTAGATTCTTTACTAATACTAAAAAATTCAGTATGGCAATTAAAGTTTCGAAAAAAAAAGGTACCGGAAATATTTGCTTGTCATATAATGATCAACTGGTAAAATATACGAGCATTGAAAAACGCTACATGAAAAATCGCTGCATTAAAAAAGACGATTAATGAAATTTGCGATCGTGATAAAATGCGATGTGAAAATTCGCTACTCGGAAAATATGCTTTTGTGAAAATTGTCTAACAAATCAGGTCATTTGATTCCACCCTCTTGCATGACCTACGACCTAAAGGTCACACTGTATATTCCTAATTTTAGATATTTAATTAGCCTTGATTATTATTTAATTGCAGTTTATATTGGTACTTAGGTACCGTTTATATGTATAATATGTCATTATATTTAGCTCACTAGCACTGTAGCTCCCAAACATATATTTTTTTAAATAATAAATATATATATTGGATCAAGGGTCAGATGCAGAAGGCGGTGATCTTGGACACGGCGCTGAATCGCTGATAGTCCGCCGGTTCCACTCTCTGCGGCCCTGACCACCGGTAGCTTGGGCCTTGCCCCGCTGCTGGCGGCACCCTAGGTTAGGTTTTTTATATGTATTTTTTATTGTTTTGTAAGTGTTTTTATATTCATATTATAAAAACCCTAGCCTAAGAAGGACGATGAATAAAGGAATAAACTTATATATAGAATACCTAAATAAACTAAGTACCTACCTAAAGCTTTGCGAAGTTTCTAGAAATAAAGTCGGAAATTTGAATATTTAAATCTCATTCCACGAATTCACGTTATCCAATCTTTTCCAATTACAATTATTAGCATCAACAGCTCAGACTAACCAAATTATTTACGAAAAAAAGAAACCATTTAGTTAAAAGGGCATTACTAAAGAACTTTCCTTAGGTACCTACACCAATATTTTGCTTGGCGAGTCGTGGCCTATTAGTCTCACTTTCCATCCAATTTCTCGATAAGCAAAGACGAGGGCTCATTATAAATACAATGGTCAGTAAAATGGATTTTATGTGCCTGTTAGTTCAGCTGTATTTAATCATAATATTATTAGGAAGAAGAAAAGAGATTCAATTCATCTCTAGGCGAATTCTGCGTTTAAGGAAATGTTATCACACTTTGTCTCGAAAATATAAGATAAAGAAAAGCAAAACAATTTACTCATAAATGACAAAATAAAAATATTGTGAGTTCAAGTCTCGCTAGCGCCTAAGATAATAAAAATAATTACATATCTACAAAATGGAATAAGACGGTGAAAAGTTTGTATTTTGTAATGTAATTTGCGAAAAATTAAGAAAATGGTTAAAATACAAATTTAACTGTTCCTTAAATTATGCTATCTTTAGGTACCTGTATCACACTAGGTATAATATTACTGGTAATAATCACCAGCAGTATAGCAGCTGGCCACTAGTAGATTCCTCCTCCTTGCGTCGTTATCCTCAGTGATGAGGGTCGTCACCTCCCTTCTGAATCACCTTCTCTCTCACAATTTCTCTCCATCTGGTTCTGTCCTTGGCGGTGTGGAGAGCCATGTGGACTGTGGAGTCAAGAGCGGTGCGGATCTGGTCGGACCAACGTATTGGACTGCGTCCACGTCCAGGCCTTTTCCCAGCCACTTTGCCTGTCCCAAAAAGCTTTTCGAGGCTGCCACCATCTTTCCTTGCGATATCTCCAAAGTACTCAAGGACTCTGCGTAGACATTCACATGACAGCCGCGACGAGATCTTGAGTTCTCGCAGTATGGAGACGTTAGTCCGAAATGCTGTCCAGGGGATACGAAGCATCTTTCTTCAGCACCACATCTCGAAAGCGTCAATGCGTTTCAGCAATGGCAATGGTCAGCAGCTTTCAACGTCCACGTCTCAGCGCCATACGTAAAGATTGAGAAGACTAAGGTCCGTACCAGTTTGGTTTTAGTTTTTACGGAAATGCTGCGATCTTTCCAGATATTTCCAAGCTGAGACAT
This sequence comes from Cydia splendana, assembly GCF_910591565.1. NCBI lineage: Eukaryota > Metazoa > Arthropoda > Insecta > Lepidoptera > Tortricidae > Cydia > Cydia splendana. Next base: position 6,498,839 of record NC_085968.1, read on the forward strand.
GGCGCTCTTGGCCATGCCAATTCTCCTGCGCACTTCCTTCTCGCACGAACCATTGTTGCTGATGTTGGAGCCTAGGTAGATAAAATTGTCCACTGTCTGGAGGCCCAACGCACCAGTGAGTGCCAACTTCCCAGTTCTATCCACCATCATGACCTTGGTTTTGGACCTGTTTACGGAAAGTCCCATCTCCTCGCTAATCCGCTCCATTCGGTTTAGAAGTGCAACCATTTCCGACTCATTTGCTGCTAGCAGGATAGTGTCATCGGCGTAGCGCAAGTTGGCGATTTTTACACCACCAACTGCGATGCCTCCCTCCCAGTTCTCGCAGGTACGTCTCATAATGTGCTCTGCATAGGCGTTGAACAGAATGGGCGATAAAATGCATCCCTGGTTAACTCCTTGGTGAAATTTAAAGGGCTTTGAGGTCGTTTTATCGACTCTTACGACTCCTTGACTTAAGCCATACAGGGTGCGAGTAGATTATTAGATAGGTAAATATGTTGTATGAGTTTGTCATAGGGTAGTCTTGGAACAATTAGAGTCCAACGCATGATTTGATTTGCATAGGTACAAGTGTTGCGGTTCTGATGCCATAGTATTCTATCTTAACACATCTGCTGTTTAATTCATTTAAAATTAAAACTATTGGATATACTTAAAAGTAAAGCGTAGCTTTCATTACCACTATCTTGTCCCATTAGCCGAGTAACTAAGTGCAATTGCAATTAACCACACCACATTTTCCTGGCAATTTCTAAAGCGCCGACACTTGATCTATCTCGCAACGGTATCGCTTACTATCGCCTATTGATTCTCGTTTGCTGTATATAGCTCCTACTTGAACTTTCTGAGCACTGGAAAAACTAACTTGTTACCTGTGTAATAAAGTGCAGTTTCCGAAGACAATAAAAAAGGAACATGAGGTTTGAGGCATCAGTGGTATTGAAAGCGGCACCAAAGGAAAGTTAATAATAAAATATTCGCCCCATTTAATTCTGACCGCGAACGTAAACAAATGTCCACGACAGATAAACAGAGAAATATTTTATCAATGGACGAACGGGCTTCAATATATTCCTTCACTGGCTTCAATATAGTAATGGATGAGTTACATGTCATACATACGGAGGATGCCAAATTTATATGAGATTTATACAATGGTGAGGTAAAGGTATCGGCAAAAGTTGAGGTAAATAATTACGCAGTAGGTACCGCCGCTACATACTGTACATAGTTATTGTAAACTAGCTGTGCCCGCGGCTCCGCCCGCGTGGAATTCGGTCTGTGTCAGTAAGCGGCTAATTTCTAATCCTAATTTCTCTCCCTCTTCCCTGGAGGCGGAACTTCAAGTAAAGTTGACAGATGGATATGCACCACTAAATAAAACTACACTCCAAAATCAATAGGTTTTTTCGCCCTTATTAAAATTTTACACGTGATTTAAACGACAGAGTAGTAGGTGTATATCGAACGATACAGTAAGGTATACGCGCGCGAGCGAAGGCGAAGCGGCCTGCCTGGCTAGAGCGCCACTCACCGTGGTCTTCTTCAGACTCCGGAGGAAGACCACGTGCCCCTTGTAACCTCAATGCGTTGCGAGACTTTCGCGAATGATTAGATTTTTTTCGGGAAGGCATGGAAATGCGTATAAAATGCGAGTCCCAAATCGTTTGACTCCGCAAACGACCAGTGCCGGATTAAGATATTTTGATGCCCTAAGCATTTCTAGACCATGGTGTCCCCTCTCCCTAGGGTCATCAAGATTACATTGATTTTTTTTGGTAAATTGAGTGACGTTCATTGCCGCATTACAGCTGAGAAAGGAAATCAGTCACATCATTTTATCACGAAAATTGACAGTGCCGCAGCAGTAACGTTGCAACAGAGTACCTAATGCTGCTGCAGTCGCCACCCGAATGTCACCTTTGCCGTACCTAAGAAAGTAATTGAAAACGCGAGCGAAGCGAGCGCGAAAATTTTTCGATATAAAAAACACAATTTGATAGACAGTTGTACATTTTTACTTTTATTGTGGAAATCAGTCACATCATTTTATCACGAAAATTGACCGTGCTGCAGCAGTAACGTTGCAACAGAATAATGCTGCTGCAGTCACCACCCGAATGTCACCTTTATCATATCTTAAAAAGTTCTTGAAAACGCGAGCGAAGCGAGCGCGAAAATTTTACGATATAAAAAACACAATTTGATAGACAGTTGTACATGTTTACTTTTCGCCCCAACCAGGCACGAATCCAGGATTTCATACAGAGAAGGGATGGGACAGTTTTTTATCGGGCTAGCTTCGCATAGGGCTCGATATTTAAGGGTCTCAGCGAGGTTGTTTGATGCAAGAAAGCAGAGCTTGGAATTGACCAAGTGAATTGAATTGGCGAAGTGTGAGCAAGGCAGAAGGCCCAGCTGCGAAAGAGGAAAGCTTGGATTTGGATCCACGCCCAAGTGTAATTAAGGCAGAAGATCAACTTTGCCGTAAGGCAGAAGGCCTCGCATAAGACCTAACGCCGAACTGCAAAAGAGTGGGTTGAAATCGAATCTATGCATGTAATCTCGACTCTTCTACTGCTCGCTCTTCGGCTTCACTCGAAAGCGCTACTTGATAGGATGCTTTTAGTTTTCGGCTTTCACGGGGCCCCTTATAACACTTTGACAGTTAGATCTCAGGATCGCGGCTAAGGAGCAACTCGCCTTTGCCGACAAATCTGGCGTGCAAGAGAGCAAAATTCGCTATAAAATCGGTAACCTATGTCGAAAAAATCGGCTGGCCGCAAGCCCGAAAGCAAGATATTTTTCCATGACTTTCATCAGGGCCTCCGCGTAAGGTCAAATCGAAAGCCTACGTTGGAGATGTTCTTACGTCCTCTCTCACTTGATCCCTACGACCCTTCGTTATTAGATGGGTACTTGTACATGTATAAAAGTTTCATGTAGGTAGCTACTCCACGACGACTGCAATGCATCAGCAGCCTGCGCGTTTTTTTGCCTACGGTTTTGGTTCCCCCTAGACGTGGTGCCCTAATCAAGTGCTTATTTTGCTTAAAAGGTTTAATCTGGCACTGCAAATGACAGAGGTCAATGTTTTTTTTTCAAAGTACCCACCTTCGTGGCCATTATTAAGTGCTGTATACGTATGAATATGGATTTGATATGGATGCGATATAATTACGATTAGGTATAATTCATGACGGAGAAAATTAATAATTTTAAATAATTATGCAATTATACGCGTGTTGATATGTGTGTTTATTTTCTTCCTTGCTATGGTGGTGCCGCTTAAGACCAAACTTCAAACTTCAAACTTCAAAATTATTTATTCAAGTAGGCTTAAAAATAAGCACTTTTGACAAGTCATAAGTGTACAAATAAAATATAACAAACATTCATCGAATTTTAAACAAGAAGTAAATGAATACAATTGGTAACAATTAATAAATTATTAGAAAAACAATGTCAAAATTACATACAAACAAGAAATAAAATGTCAGCACGAGAAATAAAACAAACATAAATATCACGAAGTTAATTCAGTCCCAGGCAGTTTTGTCATTAATATAATCTTTGGTACTATAATAAGCTTTACAAATTAATTTACTTTTAATGTATTTCTTAAATCTATTCATTGGAAGCTTGGTTATACTACTTGGTAGTTTATTGTAAAACCGTACACAATTACCTTTAAAAGAATTATTGATTTTTTGCAGCCGCGTGGCTGGCACTGCTAACTTGTCCTTGTTTCTTGTGTTAATACTATGTATGTCAGAATTTCTCTTGAAGTTCTTGATATGTTTATGAACGTACACAATATTTGCATAAATGTATTGGCAGTATACAGTAAGTATATTAATGTCTTTAAACTTATTTCTAAGAGAATCTCTAACATTCATTTTATAAATTGAACGAATGGCGCGCTTTTGCAGTACAAAAATAGAATTGATATCAGCAGCATTACCCCAAAGCATGATGCCATATGACATGACACTATGAAAATAGCTAAAATACACCAATCTAGCTGTTCTTTCGTCTGTTAAATGACGTATTTTGCATACTGCATATGCTGCAGAACTTAGTTTACCTGCGAGAATATTTATGTGAGGGCCCCACTGCAGCTTGGAATCTAATGTCAAACCCAGGAATACTGTACTATTGGTCACTTCCAGTTCCTCATCCTTGATAGTGACAGTCGTTTGTATATTTCTGACATTTGTAGTGACGAACTTTATATATTTGGTTTTCTTCTCGTTCAATAATAAGTTATTGACATTGAACCATTGCACTACTTTTGATATAGCACTGTTTACATGATCGCTGGTATCTTCGTGACGTTTGACTTTAAAAATGAGGGAGGTATCGTCAGCAAACAGTACTATACCATGGTGATCTCTCACTAAGTATGGCAAATCATTAATATAAATGAGGAATAGAAAGGGCCCCAATATTGATCCCTGGGGTACGCCCATTGAAATCAGTGATCCAGGGGACCGTTCTCCATTCACGTCCACTTTTTGGATTCTCCCATCTAAATATGATTTTACCAAATCCAGCGCTTTCCCTCTGACACCATAGAAGTGAAGTTTCCTCACGAGCGTTTCGTGACAAACACAGTCGAACGCCTTAGATAAGTCACAAAAAATACCAATGGCATCATGTGACTCCTCCCAGGCATCGAAAATGTTTTTGATCAGTTCTATTCCAGCGTCAGTGGTCGATCGACTCCGAGTAAACCCAAACTGCTTGTTGTGCATCAAATTGTTCGTGTTAAAGTGACTAAGTAACTGAGATAAAATTATCTTCTCAAAAATTTTGCTAAGTGTGGGCAGAACTGAAATAGGCCTATAATTAGTGGGATCGGTGGTACTACCCGTCTTAAATAGAGGAGTAATTTTGCTTTGCTTCATTAGGTCTGGAAACTCGCCACAGTCGACGCAGTTGTTAAATATGACTACTAAGTCAGGTACTAGTAGTTCAATAAGGGGCTTAATGACGAGAACAGAAACTCCCCAGAGATCATTCGTTTTTTTTACATTAATAGATCGAAATGCTTTTAGTACATCTAGGTTAGTAACGTGTTGAAATTTAAATTCTGTGAAACATTTAAGCAAATTATTTTCTAAAAATCCTAGGGCAGACGAACTTGATGAATTAAGATGCTTGGTCGTGGTAACTGGTGCATTAGTAAAGAAAGTTTCAAATTCAGTAGCGACATCTATATTAGAATCTATTAATTTCCCATTTACATTAAGCCGGTATGGGGTATTTATAATTTTTTTGCGACCAGTCTCCTCGTTTATTATTTTCCATGTAGTTTTAATGACGTCGGAACTATTTTTAATCTTATTGCTTAGAAAATTACATTTAGCTAAACGACAATTCAATTTGAAACTTTTAGAAAACTGCTTTACATACTCTTTGAATTCATCGCTCGTTCTATAGCGCCGTTCCTCGTAAAGTTCATATAATTTTTTCCTCTGATTATGTAAGTCTACAGTAGCCCACTCACTAAAAAAGATTTGCACCGCCAGCACAACCGATTTAGAAGTGAATATTGTATTATACTCTCTTAAAAAAGTTTTGAAAAATTTATCGTACATATCATTAGGGCCTAATTCCGCTGACAAAATGGGTAATTGAAGAGCAAGGCTATTCCTCATTCTCTCCAAACGCTCTGCAGTTACTGGTACAAACGTAACTCTCTTCTTTATAGGACTTAAACTCCGCAATAGCTCAAATGTCATCAATTGACCGAGGTGATCTGATTCCAGTGAACTGATTACACTTTTACTAATAGGAACAATACCAGTAAAAATGTTATCAATACAAGTTGCGCTGGTAGCAGTCACCCTTGTAGGCTCCATAAAAATATGATCTAATCTAAAAGATTTGAAGAGGCTTATCAAACTGACGCTCAAGGAAGAAGACCACTTTCATAAAGCTCCTCTCCCCTCCGCTCTGTTCTTCACATTTTTTTCGCATACCTGAAACTCAGTCATATCGTGCACACCTTATTTTCCCACCATGTTTGAGTTTAGTATATTAGGTAAATAAAATTTTCATATTTAATTAAATCAAACTTTTATCATACTTTTATAGACTTTTCAACTTTTAAAGCTTTTCAGTTTTAGACCGCAAACCGCTCTATTTCGTGGAGTTTTAAAATCAATTAGTAATTGTTTTTCACTTTATTATCCTGGGGGATATTTAGGTGACTGGAACCATTCCATTATAACTTTTAATAAAACCGACGAAGCTGATTCACCTTGAAATACATGATTAGGTGAAGTTCAAGTTATTAATAGGTAAATTCATTTGAAGTTTTACATCTTATATTAAAACTAATTATATATTAAAACTAACTGGTAATTTGAAATTAATGTTTATATTATAGGTTAATACTAAATGTACGTCAGGTTGGAGTAGAATAGTAGATACACCTTACTCCTCCTCATTACTTACATCGTACCAGTAAAAGCAACTTCCGCCGTGAAGGCTTTTTCCCTAACTGAGTGCTTTTATCATTATCTGCTACTTGTATTAAAAAGGTAAGTGGATTCGCTCTATAATTATATCCTCCCGATTCATCATCATACCGTCCTGGCCGGTTTCGACCACGGCGACTGTATAGCACTGATTATTGAGACTAACCGATTTTAGCAGTAAATATACGTTGTACGTGTAAGTTTTAGTCCCAAACCTCAACAATCTTCTATTAGTAGAAAATAACTTCTTAATTAATCGCTTGAGATAACAACAACTATAACAATACTTAGGTACCTTGCCTATTTTTTCGAATAATATTCCTTAGATGTGCTCCCATATTTTCACATCAATAAATTACTTCAGCCATGTTACATTAGAACTTTAAACACAAGTAAATTAAATTATATTATAAAGAAGCCGCTCCGGCCTTGAGCGGCAGGTCAAGTGTACAAAAATCACGAGATAGGAAACTAATCGATTTTCAACAAAACCAGAACCACTTTCTGTATCTTTAGACGTCTGCACCTGACGCAAGATTTTCCAATCGAGTTAATCTGGTCGATTTTGGCACGATTACGCCACAATGGTTACTTTGTAAGACATCGAGATAATTTTGATGTAATTTAAAGCTTTTGTGTGAATTACCGTGTCTGTTAAAGCATTGAATTAACAATTAGGATCGTGACAAATAACGTTTTATAAAGTGCGTATACATGCAACATTTTTAAATTTCCTATTACAAAAATAAACTATTGCAGCTGTAAAATATTTAAGTAGGTACCTATACCTAAATAAAATTATAATAAGTATACAGCATCTTGTTTAGCCATACCTATTTAGATGAGTACCAAGCTGTTTTCATCGGCTGAACATCATAATCCGGCCGTTTCCACCAGATCCTAGTAAAGAGACGACACATTAAGCGATTACAAGACCCCGAGCAAGATATTACGGCCCATTGAATTCTGACCTGCTTCGTTTCCTATTTAAAATATAAATGCGGTTTTTCGCGGAACCATGGTTAATATGGAAGCAAAGAAAACACATCATTAGCGGTTCGCGGTTAAACTTTTTACTTTAGTTCGCGTAAAGCGGTTCGCGAGATTACTTAAGAACGAGCGACTATTTAAGAGAATAAATACGCCAGTTAGGGAGTTTAAGTTGGCTCGCACTAAGTTATGATATCTAAATACTAATACGTAATAGGTAGTACCTATATATGTAATAGTAATCCCGTGTCTAGGAAACTCTTTATTCTTAATGGTTATGATAGTGGTAGACATCACTTTTTAGCGAGATTACCGCCAATTATAATTAGGTACCTGTATATATTCTGTGTCGTTAAGTTGTATAATAAAGACTCGTTTTATGAATACTCGTACTGATCGTATTTTTAGTCGTTAGTTTTTTTATTTTCTTGCGGTCTGAGGAGACAAACACACCCAAGGCGACGCGACTTTGTCGCATATAATTAATAGGTAGGGTAGTATATTTCGCGAGCGAGATACGAGTACTGTCGCGGCGCTCTCGTGCTAAGCCTACAGGTCGCGAAGATTCGCAGTCATAAGTACAAAAGTTTAATGGCGCACCACCACGGAGCGCGAATTTGCACCGAACCGTTTATTTTGTGCGTTCAATACTCATAAGATTTCCTAATTTTACCACCGTTACTTAATATCAGGATTTTTTTTTAATATCTACCTATGTAACTTAGTAATACATATGTATGTTTAATTTAAGATTATAGAGATAGTTCGAATAGTGTATACATGTTTATGATACTGACTGACTATGTATTAACAGTATAAGTGTCTTGGCATCCTGCAGCTGTAAACTTATAAGTACCTAGTGTTAGTTTAAATTAGATTCCAATATTTTTAGTTGACAAACACAGACGTTACTTTCTAGGAGTACAATAGTCTTAATTAAGTCTAATGAATTCTCCGCCGGCGAAAAAGTTATTAGACCGGCAACATTATCAGTGCGGTTCCATTACATAGTATTATGCCATCTATTATGTCCCAACCAAATCGTGACAATGAAACACTTGCGGTAATATTTTGCAGCTTTCAATTCGATTCAGTCACTATTTGACTAAACATGCGTTGATGTATTCGTAACAGTGTTGTTGCTATTATTTGGGTTCCGTGAAATTGTTGATGTACCTTTAGGTTAGTATACGGTACTAATACATACGTAGGTAAATATTTATAGGTCTCAAGGGATCCTATGAACCTCTGGGTTTCTCAAAAAGGGAGTGGGGATTTTCAAGGGGTCGGTATCGCGTTTGCATAAAGCAAATTTGCTAAGAAATTGACAAAAAAAGAATCGACTAGTAGGTAAATAAGGTATCTTTGGGTACCTTTGTTTAATTGCAAGTCGAATTAAGGGATTTTAAAACTCAACTGATTATAATAGTTAACAAACACTTATTGAAGTCACTCTCATAAATGAGTGCAATACAAGCAGACTCCTGAAAACTACATTTGTTTCTGATAAACTCGATAGCAAACGTGCATTTAGAACAAACTACCACAGGTTTAAATTTACGACACTTTGTTATTCAAATCCGTTAAGACGTTTGTTCTCAAAATATAGTCAATACGAAAACCAAATATTTACATACTTACTTAAATCTTAATTCGATAAACTACTAAATACTGAACCTGTGACCCTCTTTGCATTTTATAACCTGAATAATTACGACCATTGAGCGGTAAGTGAGCGTTTCTTTTATTTTTTGCCATTTTTATTTATTGTGACCTTTTTTGCCACTTTTGTGTTATTTCTACTCAGAATCACGAGCTCTTTCGATCCTAATGGGATAAAAAATGTCCCAGAGTTTTTTTCCTATTGTGTTACCATTTCCCCATACACTTTGTAAGGCGGTAACAAAAAGGCAAGTTTGTAAAAATTATGAAAATTTTAGGACACTTTTTTTCTCCTATAAGGATGAAAAGGGCTCGCAATCCTGACTAGAAATAAGTGAAATAACACACAAGTGGCAAAATAGAACACAATATATAAAATGGCAAAACATAAAAGAAACGTTCAAGTAGGCTTCCATTTTGTGCCTATACTTTTCGTGTCGAAGGGTTAAAAAAAATCCGTCAAAGTATTACTCTTCTTCGCCAATCGGGTTGGCAAATGTTATATAATTCGAATTTGAAGATAAGTCTCATCGCTAGTGGGAAAACTTGAAAGAACTTCCGTAACTAACCAAGTTCGGCGGAAGCCAAGTGTTATCATAATTTTAAGGAGCAGGTAGGTACCCAACTTCCTGAACAAGTTGTGGCGTTCGATTTTATATATAACATACCTAAGGATATAAGCATTGTGTCATTTCTGAGAAAATGTTTTAATGTTTAGTAATTACTGTAGGATTTGTATAATAAACAACACGAGTCTTTTAAGTTTAATGATGATCAGTGGCCAGTTGACGCTTGTACAGAGAAATGTAGATTCAGTCGGTAATGAAAGCTTGTATCAAAAATGTTTTTTTTTTCTCTTGTTCTGAAGTTGAAGTTTTACATTTCAAGTACGTTTTGTTTTCATTATTTTTTTACCATAAGCAATGGATATTCGGTTCTAAATGGATTGGTTGTATCATTTCCATTTGGATACTTAACTCCCGATTCCATAAATAAATAGTCATTAAGGATTTTACCTTCATAAGAAAAAACAACAAAATTACAATAAAAGTTTATTGTTAGGCATGTTTTATAAAATACACATGTAGTTTACTTTCTTCGTATTCAAAATGAAATGTAGTTTAATTCGAGTGAAAGGCACCCGTTCTGACACATCTGACTAGAACTATAGGCCATAATATCTCCTCCGAGATTAGTGCCTTTCATCCCTTGTTTAACAATTCACCATATTTTCAGACATTTGTTTAGATTTTATTACTTACTGCATCTTTAATTTCCAAACAAGACGCCCCGATTTTCTTACATCATCACAACAAACCTAAAAAAATCAGTTCAACTTGCCAGACACCGAACGGGTCGCACCCAGAGCCATCCAAATGGAGGCAACAAAACCAATAGTGTAGTCTGTGCCGCTCCAATACCCGCGAGTGCAATCGTCACGTACATTTTTTGCCCTCAAATACACTTTTTTTTTTCCCGGTAGTGACATAGTTTCCTTTAATTGATGATTACGTGTTACGATGTAATAGAAATTGTCATATATTTTTTGTCGACGGTTAATCGGCTTTTGGGTTCGTTAAGCAATTGGAACCATAACTTTCTTTGGCTTTGTTGGTATAATTGTTCTAGCGGCTTTAATTATTTTACCGGTGGATTCGATTTAGTTGGCCTCCGGTGTTTCATTTTACATACCTTCCGGTAGCTTTGTTATGCAATATTGGTTGTTCCTATTAAGGTATATAAAGCAGGTTAGGCGAGTTCTACGTCAATATTTTTTTTACATAGAAGTTTTGGTAACGCTTGTTTATTATGTGATTGTTATATTTGTTATTGAATGCGCAATTGTTTTCGGGGCGGGAAATACGGGAGGATGGCAAGATTTTATTAGGCATATTTTTGTTAGGAAGTTAAACGTACTTTAATTAAATGTTGAAAGTTGAAAAACATAACTGAGTTAAACATATTTGTCTAACGTATTACGAAAGAATAACGATTTTTCTTTCGTTGTTTCAGATTTGGCTGCTTATAGTCTATGCAGCAGCGATCAAAGTGCCAGTCGACAATAAAGAAGAAACCACAACTCTGGTAGTCAACGACACGAGTCCAACTCCAGATGCTCCCACTTACTATGAATCAGATGAACCTGAAATAGACAGTTATCTCATACCGCCCAACACGCACACAGCAGAGGACAAACAAGATCTAATCCCTACATATCTCCTTCCTCCCACACAAGATAAGCAGGAGGACTATTATGTTGTGCCGACTGATGGAACTCAGTCAGACTGGTACCCCATACAATCAGATCCGCGAAATAACCCGGCCATCTTACCGCAGTCTTTACCTCAAATAAATCCTAGCATTTCACCTGAATCACTCTCTCAGGGTCAGAGCTTTATTTTATCACAAGCACAACAAGACGATATCCCAATATTTATGGTAGGAGATAACCTTCCTCCGCGATTTGAGCATACTAGAGCAGGAAAAGCACACAAGCTACAACAACAAGAGATACCTGTGCCGTCAAGACACCTGGAACCTCCAGCGGAGGACGCCGAAAATCATTTCCTCTTGCCTACTCCCGCAGCGGAATTGGAATTACCATATCAAGAACAAAATCAACAGTTCGTAGCTCCGTCAGAGGAGGTATACGAACTACCTATCAGGGGACCCAATCATAAATTTAATCCGTTAAATAACAAGCCTATAAATTTCCGACTCAAGCCGGCTGAGCCGACTCTCTCGTTACATCTCACGCCGCCAAAGCCCCTTCTGTCGAAGCACAAAAATCCCACAAAATTGTATCCTAAAAAATATCCAGGGGGATTCCGGCCCGTGCCGATTCCTTTAACTCAGTTTGCAGAGGAATCTTCAGCCGAAGTCCCCAAAGCGAATCCTGCGAAACCGTTTAATCCCGCCGCTGATCCTGAATCTGAATATTCGAAACCGAGCGATAAAGATGCTTACTTGTACGAGAAACTCAAGAAAAAGCGTAAACTGAGGAAGGAAAAAGCCGCTAAGGTAATTTTTCATTTTGAAATAATGATTATGTTGTCTCTATAAACACCGACAAATTTAAGGAAACGAGACTCGCTAAATTTAATCTGTTATTATTTTACAGCAACACCTCCCGCCCTTAGAAGAACCGACACACGGTAAACCAGTTTCAGAGCAAGAAACTTCCGAAACACACTTTAGATACCCTGGACGTAAGTATCTCTAAACGTTTAGGCAAGAAACTTCACACTTATTCACAATGATGTTAACCCGTTCAGGTACCAAATTCGTTATAGGTATAGCAATCGATGGTCATAATCATAATCATTTTATTGCAACCATGGTATTACAAGATGTTCTTTTATTTTAGTCAGTACAGACATGGAACCTACTACGGTGTAGCGACACATTTAAGTATAAGTCACAACTCACAGTTAAGTCAAACATAAGTAATTTTTGCAATTATTATTATTTTAAAAACCATTTTATACGAAATTAATTCATCATCATCTCAGCCATAAGACGTCCACTGCTGAACATAGGCCTCCCTCTTGGACCTCCATACGTACCGGTTGGTCATACGTACCGGTTGGATTTTTGGACGAAATTCATTGCCATCCACCAAACCAATAGTTTAGCAACCAATTGTCTCAGCCTAAAACTTCGTTTCATAAACATAAACAAAATTTTATAAGAATAAATAATCCAGTGGTTATTCATTAAACAAATAAAAAAAACTTTATAATGTGCTCTTCACCTATGTCGATACTAGTATGGGATTGTTAGATTAACAGGCGCAGTTTTTAAGTGTGGCATAAGAGGAAAATATGTACCTACCTAATAGTAAAAACATCAAATTTCACAGAATCAGAATATCCACTACACAAACAAACTTTTAGCCTCTGCCTCCCTCTGCTAGAGCTAATACACATGAAACAATAGTGCTTTGGCTTTGAACCCAGCTAATGGTAATTTAATCGCTTGCGTAATTAATTATCATAGGTGTCTGATATCAGACGTGGTTAAAAGCACGAAAATTAGATTGTGGTTAAATATAAAAGGTTAAATTAATATCAAGAGGATACCTCTTAAATTGAAGAGAGATAATATCATCGAATACTATTACAAATTTGATATAATTATTTTATACATCTGCAAACAATTATGACGAAAGGGTTTATTTACTTATAGGTAACTATATAATTTTATGCGAGTAATATATTTGTATAGGGGTCGGTAGGTAATGTTTGAAATTCGAGCTAATATGTACAGTCAACGGTAAAAATATGGGTGTACAAATCATCTCAAAAATATGTCCCATAGCTCTTATGTTAGTGAATTAAGAACTATGGGACATATTTTTGAGTAAGTTGTACTACACCCATATTTTTACCGATGACTGTACCCGTGGGAATTAGGTTTTTAAAAAAATAATCAAAGCGAGGAATATAATATAACGTCGTTGCGCTAATAAATTACGCCATGTGCCAGATTTTGGGAAAACTGGAATAAGACTGAAAACTAATAGACAAGGTTTTCACTTCCCCAAATCTGACAGATTACGTTGCAGAATTTACAAACGCATCGACAATAGGCTAAATATAAATAATTAGAATGTCATTATGATAATAAATAATAACTAATAATAAATGCTTTCAGGCAACGTGTACCCCGCGCCGCTCCGGCAAGCTCCGCCGACGGCGCCACCGCAGCCGCTCTCAGGCGGAGCGCCCTCCAAGCCGCCGCCCGCAGGGGACCGCACGGAATTCCGCATGCACGGCATGAAGGGGCCTCATAGCTACCAGTTCGGTTACGATACTGGGAAGGGGTGAGTTATACAGTTCGATGTGTTAGGGCCAAAGCTCCTAGAGTCGGACCAAGAATAGTCTGCAGCGGATTTGATAGCCCACGCAGTGCAAGTGTCATTTATACGTCATAATTTCATAGAAGTTTGACGTTTAAAATAACACGTGCACTGCGTGGGCTATCAAATCCGCTGCAGACTTTTCATGGACTGACTCTACTGACAGGAGACCGCAAGGGCATAGCTACTAGTTCCGCTACGACACCGAAAAAGGGTTTTTGAAGTGAAAACTTCTTTAGCGGCGCTGTGCACTTTTTGTGATGGGGAAAAAATGTTAAACTCGCGACAGCGTAAGACACTTCGTAAGACGGACACGTGACCTGATCGAAAAACTGTTACAATGTCATTGAGTTTTCACGTCTGCCTGCACTCCCGGAGTGCAACCCGTTGTTTTTTTTAATTTTATTTATTTATTTAGCGATTAAGGGCCACTTGCACCATCCCACTAACTCGGGGTTAACCGGTTAAACCTGGAGTTACCATGGTTACCAGGAAATTTTGACACTGGGTTTAACCGTTTAACCCCGGGTTAGTGGGATGGCGCAAGTGGTCCTAAGACGTATTAGGGTTCACAAGTGGAGTACTCGTCAAGCTCCTGCCGCTAGAAGATCGAACAGAGTTCCGCTTGCACGTACCTATGTAGCACATACCTATGTACAGGGATCGTACATTTTCCAGCGTTTTTGGTGCACGAAGTGTTGTTAACGGAATTGGTATAAATAATTTCAACCCTAATGATTAATTAGCGTTTATTACGTTGATATTAACCTTAATTTACCATTTCAGTTGAAATTATCTATACCAATTCCGTTAACACCCCGCGAATCGATTTGGTTCAGCGGAGTGGTGTTAACGGAATTGGTATAAATAATTTCAACCCTAATGATTAATTAGCGTTAATTACGTTAATATTAACCTTAATTTACCATTTCAGTTGAAATTATCTATACCAATTCCGTTAACACCACTCTGCTGCACCAAAAATGCCGGAAAATGTACGATCCCTGCCTATGTAGCACGTACCTATACAGTAACTATTTGGTACAAATTCGAGACAAGGTTGTACGCTGAACGCGTCACAAGTTATCTCTGAAAAACCAACATAATTGATTCCTTAGGATGGAAACCAATATAGTCGATTGATGGATAATTGGATAGTCAATCAGAGTGAGTACTTAGAACCAAACCGAATATTACCGTCTATAGACGCTAGCAACAAGCTGTCACAGCCCAAGCTCTTTGGCGACCCTTGAAAGGTAATTGTATTGACAGATTAAGGGAAAATACTTGTAAGTTTAGGGAATGTTTTTCTTATAAGTTCTGTTTTTGATTTGGGTTGTACCGGCCTCCAGTATCGAAGAAAGATTTCTATTGTAAACATAATCTTTGAGGTAAATATGTATTTAGTCGTAGGTTTCAAAAGAACAATTTTAAGACGTGTCGCGGCAGGGTGTATCTTGTATATAATGTTATAAAATAAAATATTACTGGTCTAAATGAAGGGCTTAATTGGACGAAAAATACGACCCTTTCAAATCAGCCGAAATTATGAGTCCTTTTTTTCGTGATAGGCACTTTTTGGAAAAACCTTATTTTTCTAAAGGTTTGGCAGGTATTTACAGTTAGTTAAATGTGTCAAATGGTATCGGTACATTCGGTACATACTCATACGCACACGAATGTAATCGACCTTTATTCAATAATTCATACCTACACAGTGTGACATAGAAACAGAACACAAAGGTCCTACATTTCACGCAATTAACGTAACACCATTAAGCGTAGTACCATTTGTAAGTCTTCATTGTCGGTCGCGTGATGATGGCGATAAAGATATGAATCAACGATAGACAAGTTTGTATAAATCATGGCTTTTGTCTATTTATCTGACTTGTAAAATTAAAGTGGTTTGAGGTCGCGACGATTCATCAGCTGTCACGCACGGCAATTATTATGATAACAAGGATAATAATTGCCTCCATAGTTATATAATTTATGATAGGTAATTGTTGTAGAATGGAATGTTGGGTAAAACAAGTAGTAGGTAATATTACCACAATATCGGGAGCTTTCTCTAAATTATCTATTGTAGGTACCTACGTAAAATAAGGCTACTAGTATTTTGCTCCGAAATTTGATCCAAATTACGAAATGTTTGGTTTTAATATGATTTGGTTTACTGTTGTAAGTTATTTTAAATACAGTCAAAACATACAAACTAAAATTAAAACTATGCTTAAAAATAAAACTATAAATAGAAAATTTGCCCCAAATTGAAAGTTTAAATCTTATAAAGAAGATTATCTCTAATCCCTATTATAATATTAAATTACATAAATAACGTCACAACATAAATCATACATACCTATCCACGTTTAGCACCTATATGAATAAGGATTATTCTTAAGTGTCCTAGCAGAGGTGCAAAATTTTTATTTTTTGTTTTATGTTAGTCTTAAGGTCTCTGCCCACTACACCGTATCATACCATGACCGTGCTATGAACGTATCAGGCACGGAATGTAACGCGATACGGACTACTATGCCCACTACACCGTGTCCACATTGTTTCATATCCGTACATAACGGGTTTAGTGCCCGTAGTAACCGCGCATCATCCCCATAGCATCCGCCTATAATCCCCGTAGCATTCGCGTTTCATACCTTTAGTACCCGCGTTTTATCCGCGAGAGCGTGACTCGTCAGAAAGAGCGAGCGAATAGTTATCAGACTGGTAAGAGCGAGCAAGAAATATAGCAACGCGTTTATATAACGGGCTTAGAACGGTCACCATACGCGGTTATAACCCGTATGCCCACCGTTTCGCCGCCTGCACGCACCGTTCTGGCAACGTTGCGTGCCATGCACGGAGCGTTTCGGCACCGGCAAAATATCCTCGCTGACAATTTTTGACGGTCCGTGTATGGCACGCTACGGGTATGGTCGGTGACGGAACGGGCTAGTGGGCATAGTCTCATACATTTCAATACAAAGATATTTTTTTTGCCTGACACGTTCATAGCACGGTCATGGTAATGATACGGTGTAGTGGGCAGAGACCTTTAGAGCCCTAGCTAGACTCCGACCAACCTAAAGATCGTCTTGTCACCTTCATACTTCACGTAAAACTTGGCGGGGCTAGTTAACGTAGCCGTTTAGCCACACCTTAAAAAATAGTCGGATAACAATAATTTTGACAACTAATATTACGACGACGATAATGATAAGTTTGATAACTATTGTTTTTTTTTTTCAGTAAAAACCGCCAATTCCGTTTCGAGGAGCGCGACAACGACGGGCACGTGCGCGGGCACTACGGCTACGTGGACAAGCACGGCAAACTCCGGGTAGTCAACTACGACGCCGACCCCCAGCTCGGCTTCCGTGCCGAAGCTCCCGTGGAGACAGAGCCCTGATTACTTTATATGAGTGCAAAAGGACTTATAGTGTACCAATAGGTGTCAAAGGTCGTACACAAATTTAGATTCTAATTTATTATTTCAGTTTTCGAAAATTAAGGACATTTGTGAAATAGTTTACCACACTACAATTGAGGAATGTCTTTTCAAAAGGGCCTATTTGTGTATGGTTTAAAATTATTAATAAGCCCTTTTGAAAAGACACTTCTCAATTACAATAAGCCAAAGCTACGTCGGGAGCGGTTGTTAGGTACCAATACAAGTCACAACCGGAAACTTAGGCTGCAGTTTCCTTAATTTTTGAGAATAGAAGAGACGACATTTGTTTATGTGTGTATGAACAGCAACTCGTAACTGTACATCGGTGGACCTTATTACAAAAGGCATAAGGTCCACTACATGTACAGTTAACAGTGTGGGCGATGGTACACGCTGCACTAACTTTTGATTGCGAAGTGACGCGCGCGAACAACCCAAGCGAGAGAGAAATTGGCATGATTTATGTTGTTTAGCTCTCAAAAAATATATTTCCTATTAGCTCCTTTAGTAACCAAACCTACTAAGCTTCAGTTTCGGTCCTACTAAGCTTAGTACGTGCATTTTCCAAAAATATATTGGTTAAAGCTAAAGTTAAACCAAGTCAGCATTTCTGTTATTGATATAAGGGTTAATTTTGGTTTGGCCTGTGAGATAGATATTTATTTCACTATAGTTCGTTTTTTTTAGCATTAGAAAGAACTTGAAAGAAGGTAAGCGATCTTGACATGTCTTTTAATTGAAAAACGCTTTTAAAAAATCAGTAACTATTACTTATGAAAGCAGAAGAATATAAATGATCGTATTAGATTCATAATTGTTACATATTTGCCGTAACTTATTTTTAAAATGTGTTTTTCAATTAAAAGACACGTCAAGATTGTTTACCTTATTTCTAATGCTAAAAAAACGAACTATAGATTTGTATGCGAGAAGCTTACATTACACATGGAATAAAATTGTACATTAAAAAGAAATGTATTATACATTTAGAGTTATTTTTCAATGTGATTTATAATTTAATTTTAGATTATAAATTATGTTTAGTTTATTACGTAAGTATAACATACCTCTCTTTATAGTATATAGGTATCGGTGTCATATATTATAAATAATATAGATCATAATGTTTACTTATGATAGGTAAGTGTACGTAGAATCGGTAGGCGTTACGTATTTTATATTTTTATAAAACCACAAATAAAATAAATATATTTTAACAATGTGTTTTATTTTTGGTACTAGCACTTCCAATAAAATTATTTCTGACAAACAATTAAAAATATTACTTCACATTACATTGTATATTTTGTTTTGTGTCACAGACGCCTCGGAAACATTTAAATACAACTTTGCGTACAAGATTAGCTAGGGATTGATTCGTGTCCATAGAGCAGAGTACGTACCACACTTACGTACGAATTTACAAGTGCAACAGAGTGGCAACACATCGAACGTGGTTTGCGCTAGGCCACCAGAGCCTAACTTACTTAAAGGGCGCAAAGCCAGAAAATTAGAAGGAAACAAGATATGACACGCCGCACGAAAGTTGCGACGAGAAATGGACATCGCGGGGGGTTTTCACCTTCATCTCAATTACGCTAAAATACACTTCTGTTTAAAATATTGCTCGTCAGATCCCTCGGCTATATCATACTAAAATTGATAATAAAATTATGCGACTATGCTTAATTTAATGGCATTTGTCCTTGTAAAAATTCAATATAAAAACTACAGTTTGCTCCGCATAACAGCCGTAATATCAATTAGAAAACTCATTTAATTGTTTACTGTATTATCTCGCAACCAATTCCAAATTCAATCTGATTTATGTTTACCCTTACGTTTGGAATCATTGTTTAAACTCCACAGCGTTATTTTGGAGATGGTTGACGATATCGTCGAGAACGCTGGAGGCGCCAATTCGGAAGAGCTTGGGGTCCAACCACTCAGGGCCAAGCTCGGTGTACACTAGTACTAACCAGTTGACGGCGTCGCGGCCCGTCTTGATGCCGCCTGCTGGCTTCAGGCCCACCTGGAGGCAAATTATTTTGTTTTACATATAATATATATTCATTTTTAGGGTTCCGTACCCAAAGAGTAAAAACGGGACTCTATTACTAAGACTCCGCTGTCCGTCCGTCCGTCCGTCCGTCTGTCACCAGGCTGTATCTCATGAACCGTGATAGCTAGGCAGTTGAAATTATCACAGATGATGTATTTCTGTTGCCGCTATAACAACAAATACTAAAAAGTACGGAACCCTCGGTGGGACGAGTCCAACTCACACTTGTCCGGTTTTTTATAGTTGCCGGCCCTAAGTGGCGGTAGATGGGGCATATTGCTGGTAGAACCGATGGCTTGGGGTACAAAGATTCTAATGTCGACCGCAAACAGAATGATGCAGCCAGAGAAGGCCCGTAAAAAGGTAAACCTATGGTCAAGATCGCACGCAATCGTTGGTTCGGGGCACCCCGTTTCCCGTTGTCGTTCGGGGTTCCTTGGGGGAGGCCTATGTCCAGGGCAGAACGTCTTTCGACTGATATGATGACGATACTAATTTTAGTTTTGCCATAAGCAGAAACAAACATAAACCTATGTAAACAAAACTTATAGGGAGAATGCATGTTGAACTGTTATTGGCCATCTGTTATGTAAGCATTCATATGTAAAACTTTTATTTACGGCTGTTGTTGTCCTAAATGTCAATAAAAATAAAAAAAGAATACACAAATGTCGTAGTTCGGTATTACAAGCTGGAGTAACGTACCTTGTGCCCCGTCATTTGGTAGAACTTCCTTATGGCTCTGCACATGACCAGCCCTACTGGTAGGGTCGCGTTCACTGCCTCCTTTCCCGTGGAGGTCTTTATAAAGTCGGCACCGGCCATCATGGACACCATCGAAGCTTTGTACACCTGGCGGAAATTTTAAGTTTCTTAAATGACAGGTCAATAATTATAATACAAATGAAAGGTACCCAATAATGTTACTTTGGGTTTAGAGTTGATACTCATAAATTACTTTGCGCTGGTGGCCTAGCGGTAGGAGTGTGCGACTTTCAATATGGAGGCCGCGGGTTCAAATCGCGGCTCGTACCAATGAGTTTTTCAGATCTTATGTACGAAGTGTCATTTGATATTTACCAGTCGCTTATCGGCGAAGGAAAACATCGTGAGGAAACCGGACTAATCCCAATAAGGCCTAGTTTCCCCTCTGGGTTGGAAGGTCAGATGGCAGTGGCTTTGGTTAAAACTAGTGCCTACATCAATTCTTGGAATTAGTTGGCAAGCGGACCCCAGGCTCCTGGCAAAATGCAGGAATAACGTGAGGAAGAAGACCCATTAATTACTTTTACTAAATAATAAGGTGTCCAAATCATGGGAAGTTTAGTCAATATATTACTTACATTTTCATATGTCCCAAGTTCCCCTACACCAAGTATGACCTTAAGGTGAGCTGTCCCACATTCCTTCCGCATCTGTGCCACCTCATTATACAGGACGTCCCATTTCCCAGTCAGTACGAGACTGCGGTCCAGAACTACATCTATTTCGGTTGCTCCGTCATCTACAGCTTTTCTGATTTCGAGGAGCCGTGGTTGCAGAGGATATAAGCCAGATGGGAAGCCAGTGGCAACTGGAATAACATGTTTTTTTACACATTCGGAAAATTTTATACAAAAATTGTAGGAGAAATATAGTTTTCTTTCATAACTAGAATGTAGGAACTTACCAGAAGCCACTTGTATTTCATCAGTCAAGCCCATACGCTTGAGTGTGCTGTATGCATCAGAAACTCGATTGGGGTATACACATACTGCAGCTGTGCGCACTTTCTCATCCTCACTGAGACCCAAATCACTAATTAATTTTGCTGGTAAGGGATGAGCAGCCTAGAAAAACAATTATAATTTGAATATTAAGCTTCTGTGATTTTAATGTTATATTTTGACTTTGACCAAACTCTAACCCATTAAACAAATTGCTCATTGATATTGGTTCAATGTGTAAAATTATTTACATACTGGACATTAACAAATAAATAAAATATGTAATTTTAATGTAATGTAAAAGTATTTGTTCATGTCTAACTTTTTTTGCAAGTAGGTTACTTTACCAGAAGTTTTATATTTATAAATTGTAGGTAGAAAAAAAATTATGGCTGTAATGGTCATAAAGAGATTACTTTCATGCTTGCTTAAAAAAAAGAATCAGTTTATTTAATTAAAGTCTAACTTTAGTATAACTTTAAAGTAGGTATTAAATCATTATGAGATATTGGCACAAACCTTTATACAGAGTCTCAAAACGTTAGAGGCAGTGTCGTCGCCAGCTAAAGTAGTCAAGTCAATAACGGTGATAGCTTTAAGTAACCAAGCATTCAGGTTCTCAGTGCTGGTCACCGGATTTTTACCCAAAATTGTTTTAACTTGAGCATCCACGCTATTTCTAAGTATATGGATATTTTTGAACATGGAAGGATCTGGAATTTAATTTAATTATTAATATCTTCCATATTTAGAACGAGGAATAGTGATAAAAACACTTAAAAACTTACCAAAACTTTGGACTACTTGTACCATTATTATAACTTTGTGGATGAGTAATTGACCCACTAAAACTTAGTATGGTAAATCTTCGGTAATTGATGTAATAACAACTATCGTTTTTAGTCATAAAGTGATAAAGTTATCAATTTTGTGATAAGAATACAACAAGTTATACGAAAGAAACAAAGATGTGTGTGTATGTCACTTGTGTCACTGTCATCTGTCACATAAACAAAGCGTTCCAAAATGAATAGTTAATGCCATCGTCATGCCATGCCACATAAAGTATTTTACAGTGTGGTAGAAAAATATACAGTACGAATTTCAATGGTTTTTCAATTCAATTCGACCCCAAAGTAATGGTCTACCGGAAAGAAAGAAAACAAAGAAAAGAAGAAGAAAGGGCATGGGCATTAAGTACTTTTCCATAATGGCAACATTTAGAAAAGGACAGAAGGTAACTTCGTCCCTCTCGCTCGGCACGTTTTTCCTTCCTTCTTACCAAGAGAACTAAACTTTAATGGAATAGAACTAGGGTACATTTTATTTTTTGACAGTAATAACTCCCACTATTTTTTTTTGTAAAAAGACCAATTATAATTATTAAGGCCCAGTAAGTTCGTGTTCTTCTCTCATTCTCACTGAGCGCGGGAGCGCGGATATAGTTATTTGTACAACAAGAGATCAAAGTTTGATATTTCTTCGAGTACTTATTTTGAGTCCCGTGCAAGTGAAAGATTCTATGATACGATTCTACGAAAGAATCTAATTTAGAATCTTGAGCGTAGTAAGGGACTCAAAAGCGCACGAGATGTAAATAACTTTGATCTCGTGTAGTACACAAAATTTTTCACCCAAGCAGTGAGAACATATCTATTAGACAACTTGAAAAATGTAGTCCTTCTTCGTCACTTAATACCTATGCACTCATGTTTTTTAAAGATATACTAACAATTAACTTTAATTACCGCAATGGAACACAAAAACAAAACGTAATAATAAATTTCAGTACTACAAGTACTCACCTGCGCCAGTTCTCGAAAATGGTCGTGCCACGCTCTATTGGGATGATAGATCGCTATCATCACTGACAGGACTATTGTAGCCAATAAGCCTGACATCGTGCTGATAGATCGATCGCAACGCCGGGCCGTGCTCGTCGACGACGTCACCATCCCCCATGATGAGAATCTCGTGAAGGCCGAGAAGGACAAGTCCAGCAAGTACCTAGACTAAGCTCACGAGATAACCGCCATGTGGGATGTTGACTCGACGATCATTGTTCCTATAGTCGTGTCAGCGAAGAGTCTCGACCAACACCTAGAGAGACTCTCGCTGGGTGGTTGGATCAAGGGTCAGATGCAGAAGGCGGTAATTTTGGACACGGCGCGTATAATACGTCGGTTCCTCACTCTGCGGCCCTGAACACCGGCAGCTTGGGCCCTGCCCCGCTGCCGGCGGCACCCTTAGGTTAGGTTTATTATAAAGTGTTTATATATTTTTTGTAATGTTTTGTAAGTGTTTTTATATTTTACTTTTATACTCGCATTGTAAAATCCTAACCTAAGACCCTAGTTGAATAAAGGAATTTCAGTAAAATAATATGGAAATAACGAACATCAACTGACACTTCAATTGGCAACTTTTTTTTGTAAATAAACTTCGTAAGATATGGTCCGAATTGCGGATACGTATTATTTGTCAACTAAAGTAGAATAATTAATTTTGCTTGATAATCTGTGTATTTTTTGAGCTCATTATTTTAATTGTACAATAAAATACCTAAAATATTGTGTTTTTATCAGTTTTTATCATATCTGAAACTTTATTTTTATTAATTAATTATTAAGAATTCATACTCGTACGTGGTTTGGAACGATGCATTCTGACGTTTTTGGGGGTCTATTATAAACCGTCGATATACCGTTGAATGTATAGATGGTCAAGCAAATCTTGTCAGTAAAAAAAGGCGCGAAATTCAAATTTTATATGAGACGATGTCCCTTTTTTCAAATTTGCCGCCTTTTTCTACTGACAAGATCTGCTTGACCAAATATATTTTTAACTTTTTTTTGTCTATTTCTTTTTGCTAACAGTGTGAAAGGGACAGAGATAATAGAACCCAAGTATTTCGAACTTGTATTAGACCCCCCATGTTGAAATGACATTTGACTTTAAAGGTCACTTGAATGTTATTTTGTCTCACCCAGTGAGCAAAATCGCATTTTGCTCACTGTTCTTAAGAAGCAAAGTACCCTTGTTCGAGCTGCTGAGGTGAAAACATGTTTTTTAATTTTTTGTAGGTACCTACGTTTAAATAATTTATGCACGATTTTCTGTTGCAAATAACTACATAATTTGCTTATAGATTTTGCTGGTCTAATATAACTAGATCAAAGATTCTCATTGATCTATATTTAAAACGGAAATGCGCAGGATTAAGCGAACGTTTGCAAAGACCAAACATACTTACGTACCGGCCCACTTGATTAAAAGCAAATATGAACGAACACAGCCTGGGTAAACTGAATAGATATGTATATCCATGTAGTTTATGAACTAACCTTTGGAATCGTACTTAGATGCCACTGTCCTAGCCACGTAATTCCTACCACATTAAATGCGTTTCGCTGGTTATAGTACTAGTGGTCACAACATATCAAATTAATATACAACATACCTATGTTGTACCTACACACAGGTCTCAAAATAGTCCCATCTAACGCCACCTATACACGGTGTGGCCTGTAACACGAGCAAATAATTAAAACATAGATTGTACTCCTCAAACGGTGACACTTTTGTTCTACAACTTTTAAAAATTGTGAAGTATTTAGACTCCCTATTTTTCATAGAAAATAAATATTATTTTCAATGGACGCCATCGCCACGCCATATCATTGTGATTGACGTTGCTTGTCACGCCTTAAACATAACCATGGTCTAATAAAACATGGTCTTCCATTCCCAGAGTGACACGCGATTACGTCACAATAACATTGCCACTTTATTTCAACATAACATGTTACATGGGTACATTATACCTATGGTTAATAAGTTAAAATATTTCTTTATAATTTTATAATTTTCATTTATATGTATTTTAGCTTAAATTTTACAATAACACGTCATTTTTAATTACTCGTTAGCAATATCTTCCGATTCACAAAGAAATTTCAGACTTTCGGGTAATTCTGTTTATACTACTGGCAACACAGGATAGCGCTGTGGACATTTGACAATTCGGATCTAGATAACTTCATGCCCTGACCGCCATCCTTGTCGAACGCGTGTTAATTGTTATTTCCTTCTCGCTCAGTGTCAGCAGTCGCAGTGTTTTCCAAACTTTTCACGTCGTAAGCTTGGTAATTAATGTGTAACTGTGAATTAGTTTTTTAAACGTTTGTCTTGTATAGATAAATAAAGTTTAATTTAATACATTAGATTTGTTTTATTTTACTATGTTTCTACATAAATAACTTAAAATTAATGCCGTTAAAATAATTTTCACCGTTGGTTAAATTCTCCCACATTTCAAAGTTTGAGAACCTGTAAACAGCATGATGACGTAGGCGCGTGTCAGTTAGGTCATACGCGAATCTCGGAATGGAGTACCAGGCGGAGTATATTATTATACCATGAACATAACAAAATTCGCAATACATTGCGTCTTAGAATAAACTTTAAAGTGTATTAAAAATCAAACCCCAAGTTATTTTTAAAAGTCGCTGAACAAATGTTGGTCAGTATGAGGAGTACAGCCTACAGTTTAATTTTTTTCTCATGTTACAGAGGCCACACCCGGTATACAGTTATTTACGTAGATAATATCAACGATCTTAAAATCTCTATTATTCTGAAAATAACATTAAGCGTTATAAAAGGAGGAATTGGAAAGATACCTTTACTTATACTTTTCCAAAAAGGGCCGGATGAAAATTCTCACTCCAAGTTCTGATTTCCCATTTTGTTTGGGGCTTGGAATTAACTTAAACATTAAAGAGAGAAGTTGTCTGCTTTGCGTCCATGGTTCGCTACTTAAATAATAAATGATCCGTCTACGCATCTGTGTTGATATTTATGTATGGTACCTGCCCTACATTTGTTATCACTTTTAATTAGGTAGGTACTTATTAAGTCAAAGAAGTCGCATTATTAAAATTATTTAAAGGCCAAGACGCCAACTATAAATACAGCCTCAGAAAGGTGTCAAAATTAAATCAAATTAAAAAAATGGACCAATAGCTATCTTTAATCAAAAGCCATTATCAACGGGAATTATTGTTAAAGAAATGATGAAGAAACAATTACCTGATTTAAATCAAATAAGCCACAGGAACTTTGTAAAAAGAGCATACTTTCCCAGGCATTCGTTTTCTTTTGCTGAAAAACGCTTTGAAGATAAGCTCTGGTCAAGTGATATTTGTTTACTTGGGCGCCTTTGAAAAATCTATTTAGGTTTCTCATTTCCTTTTTTAAATTCTTAATTAAAAACATCAAAGTGACTAAGTTTTATCATTCGAGATAGCTTTTATTTTTTGGAAGCGCAGCGTGGGCCATGCCGGTATCATACATTCGAATAGAGAGACGCTAATCAAGGAATAAATCTTCTGGCCGGTAGGATTTATTGCGATCTGAGATTTGTTTCTTTGTTTAAGTTAAAGGCTCCACCGGCAGCGGGCAGAGCACGCTCGCTATAAACATTTCACCGGGCCATTACGGAACCCTACCGAGAAAATGTCTCTTAGTTTTTGCTTTAAAAGTTTTAAAGGAATTACTCCTGTTTCCTTGTTTGTTTCGCGCGACACAGATTGAATCACGGCACTTCGTATTTTTATCTCAGTCCAATTGGCCAGATCTTTGGAATCTCGATGTTTTGTGTATGTTTTGGTTGCCCTTTGTTATCTCGGTCGTTCCACAGCTGGAAATTAGTTATTGTACGCTTGATTGGCAATAAATTCTAGAGCGAAGTGTCCCCGTGGAATGTGTTCTTTTATTAGCTGATAAATTGGTTCCCGGCGAGACCGAATGTCACGGCGGAATTACGTTTCGATTGTGTCTTGATCTTAACGTAGAAAATGTTTTAACCTAAACAAAGGCTATTTCACTTCACTGCCTAAAACATGCACCAATATAAACTTGTTAGTTCAAATTTTGGTCACGATGTGGATGAAACTAAGTAACTAAATTAATAGGTAGGTAAGTAAACGTTAATTAATATTCAGGAACAAAAGCTAAAAGTTGAGTTGGTGTTTTGCTGCTTCACTGGTGACATTATTTGAACCAGTCCTTACAAATTTGCACAGAAAAGCCAGAAATATTGCCTTCCTCATATGAAGTGATGTTTACGTTTTGAATGTAGGTTAAAACTAAAAAAATACTCCTGAAATTTGAGCGGCGAACGTTCATGTCTGAACACGCCAATGCAAACCCTGCAAACCGCACTGAAAAATTTCGGTTAACCGCAACCATGTTGATAGTATTGGTGTAGATGAATTCTGGCTTTTTGTGCATGTTTGATGATAGGGGTTAAAATTAAAGCGCCCTTCTTATGTTGTGTGAATTTGTGTGTCTGTCCTCTTAAAATTACGGGCACATAAAATATTAAGAATTTTATATTTTTAACAAGTAGGTACTTAAGTATGTATAGATGTATTAAAGTTAATGTAAATTTCAACAAATTATTTATACGTAGGTACCTAAAGGAAAAACCAAGCAATCCCTTTTTTGGAGACTTATGGTAATTCCTGTAAATAGTGAATCCTACTGAACTGTCTTTTGTAGTGTTTACAGAATTAAGGCTTTAATTGAACATCCTCCACACAATTTTTCGAATCAACCACATAATCGAACGAGCGAGCGAAGCGAACGAAGTTCTTACATTCGACTTCGGACACGCGACTGGCTAGGGGCACGTCCCGGCATTTCGATGTTTTTAAGCTGAACTATCAGAGGATAGTTTGATACTCAAGAACTTAAGTAAATTTGTTCTAATTTAAATGAAATTGGGTAAACGTGTAGTTGAGGGCATTATATTTTAGTCATTAAATTATGAGCAGGCTCGATCAAGGGGTTATTGAGCTAGAAGAGCTTAGAAGGCTAAAAAGCTATTTGTGAGGGGTCTTGCTATTTTGGTCATCTTTTTGAAAGAAAGTATGGTCGAGTTTGGTATCAAATGAAAGTGCTCGGCTTGCACTTTAATAATATCGTTTTTAAATTCACCATTTTGAAATAATTAGCAAGATAAAAATAAACATAATATAGGTACTTGACATTTGACAGGAAATATTTCGGCTTACCACAGATACAGCATGGTCTAATAAAACATGGTCTTCTATTCCCAGAGTGACACGGGCCTACGTCACAATAACATTGCCACTTTATTTCAACATAACATGTTACATGGGTACATTATAGGCATTATAGCTATGGTTAATAAGTTAAAATATTTCTTTATAATTTTATAATTTTCATTTATAATGTATTTTATCTTAAATTTTACAATAACACGTCATTTTTAATTATTCGTTAGCAATATCTTCCGATTCACGAAAGAAATTTCAGACGTTCGGGTAATTCTGTTTACATTACTGGCAACACAGGATAGCGCTGTCACATTTGACAATTCGGATCTAGATAACTTCATGCCCTGACCGTCATCCTTGTCGAACGCGTGTTAATTGTTATTTCCTTCTCGCTCAGTGTCAGCAGTCGCAGTGTTTTCCAAACTTTTCACGTCGTAAGCTTGGTAATTAATGTGTAACTGTGAATTAGTTTTTTAAACGTTTGTCTTGTATAGATAAATAAAGTTTAATTTAATACATTAGATTTGTTTTATTTTACTATGTTTCTACATGAATAACTTAAAATTAATGCCATTAAAATAATTTTCACCGTTGGTTAAAATTCTCCCACATTTTAAAGTTTGAGAACCTGTAAACAGCATGATGACGTAGGCCCGTGTCAGTTAGGTCATACGCGAATCTCGGAATAGAGTACCAGGCGGAGTATATTATTATACCATGAGATACAGTATCAGTTAAGGGCTCCACAGACCTTGTAATATATCCACGCGATTTTTGATCCATTTCCGCCTATAGTGGGACATAAAGTAGTAGAAATTAAATAAAATGGAACTCTAAAATTTCCATACTAACTATAAACGGTCAAACAAGTTTGTCAGTAGAAAAAGGCGCGATATTCTAATTTTCTATGGGACGATAACCCTTCGCGCCTACATTTTTTAGCCGCTTTTTTTACTGACGGAAATGGCTTGACAGACTATAAATTGTTGCCATGTGTAAGCTTTTTACGTCAAAAATGTGACAGCTAAGTAGAAAGTGGCGCCCTCATTTACTAACCGACTTCCAAATCTCAAAAGGAGGAGATTCGAATGTGATTTTTTTTAATGTTATTTCCTCCACATCTTTCTGATTTTGAAAATTATTTTTTTGATTGTATGTATACGCATACAGGTTGCTCCCGTTTTTATCAAAATCCAGTTCTGATGATGGGATCTATGACGAATCGAGGGAACTCCTCAAATCTTAAAGGCATACATATAGTGATTTATGTGTTTTATCAACAAATCAAGCATATACATTCAAAAAAGTGACATTGATGAAGTGGAACTGCTGATGATGATCAGAACGGAACTCTTTAACGAAGCATAGTTCACGTTTGGCGATTTGTCCTCTTCGTTATGATTGTTAAGCAAGTTAAGTTTTGAAGCCACATTTTTGTCAAGCTCGAGTTCTGATGATGGGATCCACAAGGAATCGAGGGAACTCCTCAAATCTTAAAGGCATGAGTATAGAGATTTTTGAATTTTCATCAGAAAATCAAGCATTTTCATTAAAAACTGTCGCATTTGATGAAGTGGAACTGCTGATGATGATCAGAACGGAACTCTCCAACGACGCATAGTTCACGTTTGGCGATATGTCTTCTTCGTTATGTTTGTTAAGCACTTTAAGTTTTAAGCCACATTTTTGTCAAGCTCGAGGTCTGATGATGGTATCCATGAGGAATCGAGGGAACTCCTCAAATCTTAAAGGCATGCGTGTACCGACCTACATCTGTGGAGCTCAGGTACACAATTGAAGAGTAGAACTTTTCAATACCCTACTCAACTGAGATCTGCAGACCCACAACTACGCTCTTTATTTTGATTCCAATCTGAAGCTGTCTCTAGATATGTTCTCTGCCTATACAGGAAAAATAAAAAACTCCGGAATACGGAATATTTTTGAAAATATCAAGAAAATTATTGATAACGCCACAATGGAAGGAGATCCAATAAAATATGATTTATTTCGTTCCTAAACAAAGTTATAATAAAATCCATCAAGCTCCATTGACGACTTTCTGTACTAACATAACGGTAATGCATCAGAATATCAATGGACTGCTCAACAAGGCTGATGTGCTATATCTTCATTTGCAAGATGTTATTGATTTAGAAAAACTAATCGACATTGTGTGCATTACAGAACATAACATGAAGACTGGAGATGAAGTACATTTGAAGATACCAAACTATGTGCTAGCGGCTCATTATTCAAGGACTAATAGAAATGGGGGATCGTGCATACTGATACGTAATATTTATAAGTTTAAGATAATTAATGAGATTATGGAACAAAGCATTCAGAATTCTATCGAAATATCGGCAATCCAAATAGTAGACCTAAAATTGATTGTAATTTGCATTTACAGAGTTCCAAAGACAAATATGTCATCTATTAATCTGCTCTTTGATAAATTGAGCGATATTTTGAATGATATATGTTTTAAGAATAACAAAATCATACTTTGTGGAGACTTTAATATAGATCTGCTGAAAGATACAACAGCTTCTTTAGAATTTAAAAATCTTATTGCGAGCTAATCTTAAATTTGGAATTAACAAACCAACAAGATTAAATAGATACCTGTACGGTTACCATCAGTTTGTCACTGACATTAACGCCGTCGAGAACGTAATTTACTTTCTATACGTCCCGTTTGCACTAATATGCGAGTGCGAGCGAGATGTATAGAAAGTAAATTACGTTCTCGACGGCGTTTATGTCAGTGACAAACTGATGGTAACCGTACAGTATAGACAATGTAATACACAACATCCGTGGTAGTACTTGTGAAGTACTTGATCTTGGTATGTCTGACCATACTGCACAGTTGGCAAACTGCCCAATAAAAAAAACCTGCCTCCTTCAATTTTGGTATGTCTATCGCAGGGATTACAGTAGCGAAAATATGCAAAAATTCATTGACTGGATACGAAACCTTACTTTTAGTGAAGTATTCAATTCGGACGATGTAAACAATGCCTTTGATAGCTTTATGGATGATTTTAAATTGTTTTACGATCTGTGTTTTCCCTTGAAAAGAATTAAAATGACAAAAACAAAAAAACCGAAATGGATCAGCAAAGGTATACGCAAATGTTGTAAGCGCCGAAGAGAAATGCTTTGGACATATAGATTGACTTTGAAAGATGAAGATAAAATAGCATTTAAGACATATTTAAATAGATTAAAAAATATTATTAAACTTACGCAAAAATCTCAAAATGATAATTT
The DNA here is from genome assembly GCF_910591565.1 of Cydia splendana. Lineage (NCBI taxonomy): Eukaryota > Metazoa > Arthropoda > Insecta > Lepidoptera > Tortricidae > Cydia > Cydia splendana. The sequence goes on from NC_085968.1 coordinate 6,530,432, forward strand.
TGTAAATAATTCACAGAATAAGGTTAAAGCAACATGGGATATAATAAATAACAATAAAGCAATATTTCCGGCAGAATGTATTACAAGTATAAGTGACAAAGGAAAAATTTTGAATCATCCAAGAGAAATAGCAAATGCTTTTAATAATTTTTGTATAGATTCAATTAATGATATAGCTAATAATAGTAATTCACATATCAATTGTAATAATTTAATTTCTAATAACTTATCAAATTCATTATTTATGCCGCCGGTGATTTCAATTGACATCCTTAGAATAATCAATTCATTAAAAAATACGAGAAGCACTGGCTACGATGACATTGATACTAAGATTCTGAAAAGCGTTGGTCATATAGTGGCACCAGTTATCAGTCATTTAATGAATCTATGCATAATAAATGGAGTTTTTCCAGATAAATTAAAAATGACTAAAGTAGTCCCACTATAAAAAAAGGAGACAAAAATGATTTGGGCAATTATAGACCAATAGCCTTGCTATCAATTATATCTAAAATTTTTGAGAAGGTGATTTATTCAAATATTTACAACTATTTTGAAACAAAAGGATTACTTGCTTCAGAACAAAAAGGCTTCTGGTGTCAAAAGTTGTAGTTAGCATGGACAAACGAATACCCGTAACAGCAATGTATATGGACTTGACGAAAGCGTTTGACTGCGTGCATCCAAAGATCTTAATAAATAAGCTAAGAACATATGGTATTAGAGGCAACGTACTAAATCTAATTGAGTCATATATTAGTGATAGGAAGCAGTATACAGTAATAACGAAGCTATGCTATGAAACAAAAACAGAAGTCACATATTCGTCGGATTTGAGAGAATCTTTTTATGGGGTGCCGCAAGGAAACATTTTAGGGCCCCTGCTCTTTATTATCTATATAAATAACCTTCCCAAAATTACTAAATATCCAATGGTTCTCTTTGCGGATGATAGCACCGCTATTTTCACTGGTACAAGTTTGAATAATTATGACATTGATATTAATTTCGAAATGAGTAATGCTTTGGAATGTATTGTAAAGTGGCTTAATGAAAACAATCTAAAAATAAATATTGAAAAAACAAAAATAATGAATTTTAGACAAAGGAAGAACGAACTGGAAGATTTAGATGTCAAATATAAGGGGCAACAACTTGTAGAAGTCTACAACACAACATTTTTAGGATTGGTTTTAGACAGCAACATGAATTGGAAAGGTCAGATTGATAATTTATATAAAAAGTTAAGTCGTTACTCCTATGCACTGTATATGCTAAATAAAGTAGCTAGCCAATCTGTTGTGTTAACCGCTTATCATGCATATGTATCTTCTAGTCTCCGTTATGGCATCATTTTCTGGGGGAATTCGACTGACTGGTACTTGGCTTTCAAAGCTCAGAAAAGATGCCTTAGAGCGACTCATCATCTACTGCCCAGAGTATCATGTAAGCCATATTTCGTAAATTTAAAAATATTAACTTTTCCTTGTATGTACATCTATGAACTAGTAATTTTTGTGAAGAAACATCCAGATATATTTCGATGTCTTAATAGTCAACGACTGCAACACATGGTCTGTGCACATCCATCGAGAACTGCTCTCTTGTCAAAAAGCGTTCTCGGTATGGCTCCTAGAGTTTATAACAAATTACCTGAACATATAAGGAAAGTGTGTGACATAAATATATTTAAAAAATCTGTAAAAAAATTTTTGGTTAGGAAGGCTTGATAGATTATCGTGGACTTTAGAATTTGGAGGAATACGGAGAATCCGGGAACTGGAGCCGATACTGCGGTGTGCGGTTCTAAACAAAATTTATACTCGCAGGTGACTTACCCGTTCGTCCGTCGTCCTTTGTCCACGAAATCCAAGAGCGGTGTAATATTATGTTGTAGCGGGCTGAGCGATATATTTATATATTAAACTGCAGGATTCTTCTTATAATATCACGAAGGAAATCAGTACTTGATGCGGCGATTTTCAATATTGAAGTCTGTTGTCAGTAAGTCAGTATGTCAACGTCATGTCTACGTGGCTAGCAGTCACCGTAGAGTTTTTGATTTAAAATAGGTCTAAAGGGAATTTGGCTCAGTAGCGCCACCAAGGCTTTCTACTTATGTAATGAATTTCTCATTGACAACCTTTACTGAATAATTATTATTAAATTGAAAATGTGATATGTATAATGATAATTTCTTTTTTTTTATGATTTTTATATTATTTTTAATTGATATTATTTGGACATTTTACTTAATTTATTGTTTGACATACACACTGCCTGTAAATCTTAATTTAGTGCATGGTGCATGCTAATTGCTATTAGCAATCAAACTTAATTTCGTATGCCCTTGGGTACGACATAGTGGAACAATTTTCCTTTTTTACCATCATTAGGGTCAAACAGATCACTGTGTTATGTCTTTCCTGTAGACATACACAAGAGTTAAGGGCTATAAAGGTTAATTTTCTTATTTAACCCTTATCCACGTGAAAAGGTCCTCCTTTTATTTAAAGAACTATGATAAAATCATTACTTACATGCCCACAAGCTGTTAACTATTGCCCACAGGAGAGAAAACTAGCGTGTTATCGCGAACAGCATATTTTTCTCTCCTGTGGGCAATAGTTAACAGCTTGTGGGCATGTAAGCAATGATTTTATCATAGTTCTCTAAATAAAAGGAGGACCTTTTCACGTGGATAAGGGTTAAATAAGAAAATTAACCTTTATAGCCCTTAACTCTTGTGTATGTCTACAGGAAGGACATAACACACTGATCTGTTTGACCCCATATGCAATATCATGTTGTGTACACATATGATCGACGAATAAAGCATTTGTATTTGTATAGAGATTTGTGTATTTTCATCAGAAAATCAAGAATTTACAGTAAAAACTGTCGCATTTGATGAAGTGGAACTGCTGATGATGATCAGAACAGAACTCTTCAATGACTACACGTTTGGCGATTTCGAATTTCGATTTTGACCGAGTTGGCCCTGGAGCCAGACCTGACCCGGATCCGGGCTCTTATCTGGACCTGAACCCGGACCTGGACCCGGACTTGGACCTGGATTTGGACCTGGACCAAGACCTAGACCTGGACCACTATGATTACCTAGCAGAAAATGTAGGTATAAAGTATAATGATGCCAAACTTACTAGCCCCTCCCGCTCAAACCCCCGTACACCGCACCCCACGCGCCGTTAAGTGGGTTAGTAAGGTTAGGTTTGAGCTGCGATCCTCACAGAACCGAAAAAAAGTGGGTTAGGTTAGGTTAGAACTGCGAGCCTTACAGAAACGAAATGCTACTAGGCAAGTGGTTTTGGTTAGGTTCGAACTGCAATCCTCACAGAACCGAACTGCTATCAGAGAAGTGGTTTCGTGAGGCTAAAACTGCGACCCTTACAGAAACGAAATGCTACCTACTAGAAAAGTGGGTGGTTTTACCTCCTTTTCTACATAGTGCACCATCTATGTACAATAATCTTTCACCGGCCCCCATAGAAGTCGGTTTTTTTTCTTGAAGGTGCAACAAAGTCAATCGCTCTATATAATTTTTGGCAAACAGCGAGTTCTCAGTTCGGGGCGAACTACTAGTGTAAAATTCCGTTAGAGTAAAGTCGGCTAATTGCGTGTATGCGTGTATGTTGTGGGCGACCTACGCATGCATTTATTCATTACGAAAAAAATACTTATCTACGTGCAAATATTATGAACTACAATAACTACATAATAGTACGCGTAGGTAGGTAGCTATAATGTTATAGTGTTATAGTCAAGTCTTGCAAAACTTTATCGGTAATTTATAGGTTTAGGTACTATAGCACGGTTTCAGTTTTTCTCTTTGTATCCCAGTAAAATAAAACACTGTATATTTTAATACAAATTTTCAATTCCATAATTACCTAGGTACCTGTGAGCAAAGAATTTCGTGTTGCAAACGTGACTAATAAAAAGGTTGAGTCGGTTTGGAAGCTCGATAAATCCCCCGAACGTGAGAGATTTATATTTCTATTAGGGAATGTCTTGAGACACCAAAGTCTTGTATTGCTTACCTAGCGCCGACTCCAGCTAACCAGTATAACCGTGGGCTCCTTCTTAATCAGACCCCCATTAAGGTTGACTCACGCAAGACCGGGCCGGGGCCGGGCCGGAGCTTCCGGCGCTTCGTTTTATATGGAAAGCACCACGTGATCATAGATCAGCCGTCATAGAAAATGACATTTCGGACGCGTCGGCCCGGGTCCGGCTCGGTCTAGCGTGAGTCATCCTTTACTGAGCTTCATGACTCCTTTTTAAGTGGTCAAAGATCTGTCTCCATCTGTAGGTCCGTTGCCTGTAGAAGAGCAGCACTTCCAGATTTTTCAGTTATCTGGCCCGACTATCTTTTCGGACTTCGACCTCTGGGTCTATTTCCTTAAACCTTTCCCGTCACTATCAATTTTTCACAATTTTTACCGTGACCTATATCCGAGAATGATCCGTGAAAGAGAGGTACCTACAGCGGAATATCATCTTGTTCCGGTTAAAAGCAACCCAGCTGGGGAAGAATAATATATAAGACTACCTACCACATACTTTGCAGGCGTGCACTTCCGAAACACGCAAAATATTCCGATAACTCATAAACAATTGTTAACGCATAAATAAAGTGATGTCTGTTACTTGTATTTCAGGAAAAGTGTTTTATTGAGCATAGGTATATAAGGTAGTTCGTACAAAATACTAGGTAGGTACCTAGGATAGAAAAAATCCTACAATAGACCCAGTTCATGCAAAAACAGAGACCACATTTAGGTGAACTGCAGTAGTCGGTCATTGCCATGGGAATAGCTCCTATGGACGACGACAGAATCGGTTTCCTTAAATATTAGAGGCTCTGTGCTTATTCGAGCGTTCAACTTAACACTTTCAGCGCCCTTCCGAGTGTCATTGTCGTCCAGAAAACTCGTTCAAGGCAATCAAGGGGAAAACATTCAGTAGCAATAAATAAATTTCGAATCCTCTTCTGCTTGTTGCATTTCGCAATTACGGGGGGCCTAGCCTTGTGACAATCGTTTAATTATATACTCGATACTAAAATAATGTACTTGTAGAAATGGATCACGTGACTATGTTCGCATCTGTCATCCCGATACAATTTTACTTTTTGATTGGCATTTCGCTGGCTCAATATTACAGGGTTCTATGTTACATTTTCAAGATAGTTGAAATTCGACTTAATGTCACTATGACAATGTTCAAATTTCAGTTCGATAAAAGTGAAACATAGAACCCTGTAATATTGGGGCAGCGATTTGTCTATAACCCATTGTCATGTTGGTTACAGCTCCTGATTCAATTCGAATTTACCTAATCTAATAATCAGAGCGTACTTGTTACGAGCACAAAAAGGGGTATTGATAATCAATGAATAGAATCTGCTTCTGTTTTGGGTCAAAATGGAATCTCAGACATGAATTGGAAATCAGAATTATTTAACCTGTAAAGTGGACTTTAAAAAACGTAACTTTCCCAAAAACTATTTCAATTAAAAAACTTACAAAATGGTTTCTTAAAAGTGTATGTATATAAATAAAAAATATAAAACAATTAATTTGCATTTTAAAAACAAGTATTTCAAGTACATAAACCTCATCTCTGCCTACCCGGTAATCTAGTGCAATTCGAACATCCATAACTCGATTGTAATTTTGTTCAGAATACGACCATATTATCGAACGAAGCCACCAGCCCACCATAAGTACCTACACTACAATGAAAAACGATTGAGAATAAAGTAACACCCAATTCAATCACCGTTGTACAGATTTACGACGATCGGACGACCACATTGTTGTTTTATATGCCCTCACAGTATACTAGCACACTGCGAATCTCATTCTAAATCCAACAATAGCCTCAAAAGCAATTTGCGATAACGCTCAATTAATTTTTAGGGTTCCGTACCTCAAAAGGACTCGCCTCTGTCTGTTTGTCTGTCTGTCCGACCAGTCCCCCCCCCCCCCTTTTATATCCGAAACTACTAGGTCTAAAATTTTGAAAAAAAAAATACACAAAATACGAGTAGTTCTTTACCTATAAACCATAATAATATCTTCAAAATGTTTACTTATGCCAAAAATTGCGTAAACCTAAACGAGATGTTCTATCTTAATTTTGTTTTCTTGTAGCTCATTTAAATATTTATCATCCCCCTAATTGTAAGAGGGAGCGTAAATCTAAATCAGACAAAGACTGTTCAACAGGTCTATTTGTTTTTCCTTAGTGTGATAAATTCAAATTTCAATATTTTTCCGTCGCCCCGGATTCAAGCTCCGATAGGTAAGCCGGGCGGATAGGATTGCCCAATTCTTTTTACGTGATGATTTGTAGTTGGCTCGCATTAGTGGAACAGCTTTTGAATGTGAAACTAAATAAGCGGTTCAGAAATGCTGTGTAATAGGAGTAAACTGTTTTCTATTCTATTCCATTATTTATAATTATAAAAAATAGGATACAACATAACTATAAATAACTGTTGGATTTATTTAAATATCTAAAAAGCAGACACCATTTTTTATTTTTCAGAACAAATGTGTATTCAAAAATACTTCAAAACTCACCTACAAAGAATATATAGCCTACAGGTAAGAATCCTTAAATCCATTGTACCGCTAAAAATCAAATATAAATATAAACATAATTATGAAAAGTTATTTCAGCATTGTAAAATAATGAATGTATATGATAAAGTGAAGCTAGCGATAATACTAGAATATAGACATAAACTGGGAAGTCTGAATAGGTATGATAGACCAAATAACCTTAGAGTACTGATAAATAAAAAACATTTCAATATACCAAGTAGTAACAATTTTTATGGACAAAGAGTCTGGTCGACTTATTTGCCAAACATCCTAAATAGTCTTCCTAGACATATAATAGATAACATAGAAGATAAGCCTCATAAGCTGAAACTAATGTTAAAAAAATACTGCTTGAACTGATTAAGTAGATAAGTCAAAAGCAAATATAAAATAGATACACATTATATTATATTATATAAGTTTTTAATCATATATATTTTTCAAATATACCTAATAAAAGTGATCCACACAATACAGATTACATTAGCCTAATAAACATTACAATTAAAATGTTTAAATTATACATAAAAATAAAAAAAACCCTAAAAATAATTAAAATAAAACTTAACCTACACTAAGCTTAAAATAACCCACCCTGCATCGTACCTGGCTCAAAGGTCCCCATAATGCCTGCAGCATTCCCCCGCTGAACTGCTATGGAGACCTGTTGAACCAAGTACGGCCCAGAGCGAGGATCCCCACCTCTCTCCCGCAAACGCCGGCCTATATCCCCAAAAAGTCGGCGAGCTTCCACTCCCCACGGCCCCGCTGTCTCTAGTGCTACCGGCACAAAATCGTAAGCAGATGCCAGTGCGGAGTATTTAATGTGCTTTTCCTTGGCAGCAGTCTCCGCTGCCGAACCAGCACAACGCATGGTCTGCCCCAAATGGGATGCAGCGAACGTGCTCACGCAAGTTGCATCCCACAAGAGGCAGTGTCCTTCCTCTCCGCCACGGAACCAACGTAAGGCCGTCCGGCCTCTTCCCATCCGCGCGACTGAGACCCGGCGGCTCCAACACACAGGGAATGTTTGCCGAAACCATGGCCCTCCGCACAATCTCATTTATAGAGTGGTGTCTCGGAAAACGGCCAGCGCATCGTCGGCAACTCAGGCCATGATGCCCGTTCTCCGCCACCCATGCTCCGCAGCTGAGGCTCACACACTTTTGCCCCCAATCTGAGTGCCACAGCTATTCTCAGCGAGTCATGGTCTAGCATGGTACCCAGTTGAGGTGAGGGCAATGCATGGAGCCACGCCCCTGATTCTGGCTCCGCGATGGCCTTGAGACGCGCCAGATCTGCTCCCGAGGCACCAGACATCAATGATCAATGAGCTGTATACGTGTTTGCTCCACACGTCGTCCCATTCCCGCTGAACGGCAGGGTTGTGAGGCCGCAAATCGCCCGGGACTGTGACCGACCATCTTGCCAGCGCTTCAGCAACGAATGGGACCGGGGAATTGCCACCATTCAAAGAAAAAATGCGAGTGACAAGACCCTCAGCTCCAAACGAAGACGCAAGAAACGCCACTAGTCCCACATCCTCCACGCGACGAATCCCCAAACCACCGTACCGAACAGGGAGTGCCGCCTGAACCCACTGTGCTTCACTAAGCTCCACGTTCAGAACTAGCTCCAAGGTCAACTTCAGCTGTCCATCTAACTCCCTCGCGTCGTCGACAAAAAGCTGCGACGGCGACGTCCGTAAAATATAAGTCATCCGCGGAGTGGCAAAAGAATTTCGCAACAATGTTAAAGCGACATGGGACGACAGATTTCCTGAGTGACCCCGCACTGCTTCAAGAGCCTTTTTTTTAGTCTGCAGAGCCGCACTGACCCCATCAGGAAATATTGGCGCCCCCAGCAAAGAAAGAGAAGCTTTATTGACCTTCTTAATACCTGATAGCAACTCTTCCAGAGATCTTGACGAGGCATTCGGTACGAGACCACAAGCGTAGAGCTCACATTTTGTTGGGTTTACATCCAACCCAATCTCCCTCAAAGCTGGTATAAGCTTCTTTAAATTTTTATTTTTTTATTTTTTTACAAATATTATAATAAAATTTAATTGAATTTTCTTAATGCATATTATTCTTTTGGCTAAAACAAATAAAATTATTTATTTATTTAAAAAAAATCTCGACGTTGGTTGGACAGTTTCTTTTCTGATTCTGATTCTGACTCTCTTCCATAAATAACGATACTTTGACATAAATTGTTAATTGAAAGTACCCATAAGAAGTACTTTACGTAAGTTTATAAGTCATTTATCATATCATATCATATCATTTATTTTCATAATAGGATTTTACAATCGCTTTATGACGTCATATTTTTATAATACAGATGTATTTTACAAAAGTAAAGAGTTTAACTTGGGCGAAAGGCACTATTTCAGTCTCGGACTCGGAGTATTGGCTCTCACTGCGCCCGAGTTACTTAGTTCAAACTACCTCGACAGAAATGGGTGCCTTTCATCCCTTGGTTAACAATCTACTATCACACCATTACATGTCCATCATTAAATTGTAATGGGAAGCGCGTGTAACTCAACAATACTCGTATACCGCTGTAAGTCAGAATTACTTTCACGCCTAATATATTTTTTTGCAACTGAGATCGTGCGTGGCTGTGTAATGTAAGTACCTACATCTCTAACCAACCTGAGTAACTTAAGATTCTTAAAAAGTAGGTAGATGTAATCCGATAACACACTTTTAAACTATTATGACCAGTAGCAGAAGTAGCTTTATACCTATTCTATATCTGTCTTATTCCTTAGACTTAAACGTACAAAATTATCCTCTTTCCCACCATTAGGTACATGTCTGTCATTCAAAATGTAACGGCAAGCGCGTATCACTCAACAATATACTGCAGTAAGGGAATTACTTTCACAGCTAAATTATCTTTTAGCAAGCGCGCTGGTGTTCTCAATGCTTACGCGAGACAAGGTAAGTGCTCGGTCGGGACTCCCTTTGGCATTTTCGCGGGGTCACCTTTTTACTATAGGTACTTGGTTAATGTCTAACTTGTTTATTATTGTATTGGCGTTATCTAGTAGGTAGTTTCTAGTCCTAGAGGCCATCGTTTTGAAATATTACGCGGTTGTCACACTGATGCGAATTAAATAATTATTATGGGGGTTATAGTGGGGTTACAAAGTGCTTATAAAACTACAGCCGGTAAACTAAAGGATGGCTCATGCTAGACCGGGTCGGGGCCGGGCCGGAGCTTCCGGCGCTTCGTTTTCTATGGAAAGCACCACGTGGTCACCGATCAGCCGTCATAGAAAATGACATGTCGGAGGCCTCGGCCCGGTCTAGCGTGAGTCCCCCTTAAAACTGTTTAGTTTTATGAATGAGAATTTCATTTAAAGGATGACTCACGCTAGACCGACCCGAGCCCAGGCCGAGGCGTCCGACACGTAAATTTTTATGACGGCTGATCGGTGATTACGTGCTCACCATAGAAAACGGTGCGTCGGAAGCTCTCCTAGCATGAGTCATCCTGTACACTGTTTTTTTACACTGTTCGTCTGAAAACTTTTAATTCGCCCGGACTCGCTTAGCAATTAAAACGCCCTTGGTTTTAATTCCATTTCCTTAATGGAAACACTCACTTTTCAACGATTCAGTGTCCACTTTTCTTTGATGCTCATAATGGTACATTTTATATCTGACAACCGTATAACCTTGCGTGCAATTAGGTTACTGAAAGAATGCCTGAATATTTAATTACACTTAGGTAAATGTCTCGGACTCGAAGTTGGTATTTAATGTAAGCCAGTTACTGTTAAATTAGCTCCTGTTGTGCTAAGCTTTAAGGAATAAAAATACCCATTTTGACGCTAAATTGACTAAATTAGTAATGTTAACTTCACTTCGCCTTTTCCACTACCTAATACAGCTTTGCGTCTCTTTTGTTTTTCTATACTGGAGACAGAGATACAAACCTAACACTTCGTTTTCTATAGAAATCATCACGTGATCACCGGTCACCTGTCATAGAAAATAAAGTGTCGGTTGCCTCGGCCCGGACCCGGGCCGTTCTAGCATGAGTCATCCTTAAAACGGTCCTAGTGCATGTGCAAGTGGGACTTAGAGGTATGTAGGTAGGTACGTATATTGCTACAAAAACATTATCTGGAGTTGCAGGCGTCCATAGGCTACGGTGACTGCTTACCATCAGGCGGGCCGTATGCTTGTTTACCACCGATGTGGTATAAAAAAAAATATCTTGGAAGATATATCTGATATACCTACAATTTTTAATATTTGTTGCTATGGCGGCAATGTAACGCAAATGTAAAATAACGTTCACATGTCTTTTCTGTAGATTTTTGAACTAATTATCTACATAGGTATACCGTATACCTGAAAGGCGGACGGATGGACGGACAGCCAAGGCTTATTAATAGAGTTACGTTTACTTCTTTTATGTATAGAATTCAAAGACCCAAGTAATTAATTAACAAACTGCTACGTTTGAATCCGATTTTAATTTGATTTTAAATTTAGTATAGAAAACAAGAGCCATACACGAATGAATCCGTCGTAAAAGGAAACGAATTAATGAATGACGATTATATATGTACCTATGGGGTACTATGGGAAACGTACCTATTGAGATACAATTTGTTTACTTGGAAGCCTGAAGGGAGTGTTACTAAATTGGCACAGAAACAAAAGCTATTCATAATAATCAAACTTTTGATTGATGAAAATCTTTGTGTTTACGAAATACATTTCTAATATCTTGTGTACCTCCCTACACCAACAACAGAGAGCGTACATGCGTGTGTTATTTCTAAGTTCCAAACCCTAGTCGACTACGATTCAGTTTTCATCTTCAGGTGCACCATCACCAACGTGCAGGCCCCGTAGACAACATGCCAATCGCTAACGCTTCGTAGCGAACGAAATGTAACTGTCACTGTCACAATAATATGGAAGAGTGATAGAGAGACACAAAGCGATTCGATGGCGAAGCGCAAGCGATCGTCACCTTGGCTAGGGCGCCAGCGTACTATTGTTTTCTACCATGGTTTTGAACTCCGTCTGTGCCGCATCTCACGCACTGCCGGTCCCAAGCCCGGGTAAAGGAGGAGGATTTTTCGGAGGGCTAATAACCCCACAAGGTAAAAACCAACACGTTCCCAAGTTCAATATAGTAAAGTCAGGAATGCCTATAAAACAAAGACCATGGCGAAAACTAAAGGAAAAACGAAATTACCTATACGATTTGATACATAGAATGTGCAAACCATGCTGAAAAAAGATGGATGAGGTTGCCCTTGAAATACAAAAGTACAATTTCGATGATAGCCTTAGCTTTAATAGAGATTAGATGACAGATGGTAGGGATCTGGCTCTATAGATAAGCCTGAGTACACTATACATAGATAGCCAAAGGCATCGCGGTACTGGTTTCATAGTTAGCAAGAAACTCCGTAGTTTAGCTTTGTAAATACTAGGCTTTGAGCTAGCGTGCACACCGCTGAAGGAGGGAGTAAAGGACGCCAAAACCCACATAGAGCTATAACTATAATAGTGCCATCGGAAGTGAGTAAGTAATAGTACATTATTGTCGAGGCTCGGAAGTAGCTACTTGCAGGCTGAGGATTCGTTTTAAACGGACGACCTTGGGAGTCCGTTTAATTGAATCCGAAGCCAGCAAGTAGCCTTCCAGCCGAGTCATATATAGTGCTTTTCTCAAAAATGGTGCAAGAAATATAAATATCATAGAAATATTTTACAAAAGCAACGTTCTTACGTATATATTTTCACAGAAAAAAGTAGAAACAATTGAAAAAATTAGCTTTGCCGCCTTTTTATTTTTTTAATAAAAAAATAGAAGTGTATTTTTCTGCCGAAAATACGTCAACCTATTTGAGACAGCTAAATAGTCGCGGTACTAATCATCTGTTTGGCTGTTTAATGGGCCTGTGCCTTCATTTGATATGGCCATTTCAACTTTTAAAAAGTTTGGAACTCGACAAATAATGGAATTTGTATGCAACATTGCAGTCCCAAAATCGAGACTGCAATGTTTTTAACTTTTTAATTTTTGACTGACCATAAACTACGCGCTTCGCGACCTATTTTTTAAACGGCAAAGTCGACTTTGCCGTCCATTTTTGAGAAAAGGTAATTAAACGCGCTAAAACTAAAAATTGACGCGTGTGAGATAAGTACCCTGTTATCACAAGCACCTGTAGCCTACATAAACAGCTGAACATCACGCCTATTTGTCACCGACGTAAAAAAACTCCGAAATCTAATATAAAACTTGAACCCTCATCTCATTATTCGGAAACAATGAGACAGTAACGTAGGTTGATCCGCAGTTATAAGCCGCAATATGGTGGAAGGGAGAGCTGCAGACGAACCGCCGAATGTTTCCATATACGTTTACAATTTCACACCCCAGAGGAGCTCTTAATTAACCTGTTCAGCTTATTTAAAACCAGTTGTGACCAAATTTACTGTTATTCAAAGTTGTGATCCCTAATAGGGAACTTGCAAATATTTTATTCAATAGCATTAAAATAAGTTTACAGTACATATGGTGCGTAATTAGTGCGTATAAGTTTAGCTTTTATCGTATAGGCATGTACTATAATTTTCTCGTTTTTAAACAGTCACCCATCAATCACCGAAGCGATTCCAAATAGCCCAAACTCATTCATCACCATATCAGCTCGATGGGATCATAATATTGTATCGTCAACTCTTAAAAACAAGATATTATGTACTTCCAATAACGTCCAATAACATCGGGAACTGATCCAAATTTTGCATGCTAGTAAGTATATATTAACTTATACTAACTAAAACAGTAGGTAAGCTTGTAATAGTATTTATTAGTCGTTTTACGAGAGCTCCTTTGATAACTAAATACTGTGTTGAAGCAACTAAATCATACAAATTATATAAATTATACAAGTCTACAATACAAATCCTCTTTATTGCACAACCTCAAAATAAATTTTCAAATAAACATACAACAGGTACATAAATACATAGGTAAACAACATGCGGCATTATCGCTACAGAGCGATCTCTTGCAGATAACCTTTAGTACACTATTGTCCACTTTGTACATTATTGTACACTGTAATATATTTTGTACAGTGACTAAATTATGTAAAAAATACTTTTTGCATGTTCCCTATTATGGGCTGCAAATTAAAGATGATGCGAGTAAATTATTATCCCTATAGGATTCATCATATTTTCGACTGGGTATTGCCCTAATTTCAGCCTGGAACTATCTATTTGGGGCATGTTAAGGATGACTCACGCTAGACCCGGCCGTGCCCGGGCCGAGGCGTCCGACATGTCATTTTCTATGACGGCTGATCGGTGATCACACTTTCCATAGAAAACGAAGCACCGGAAGCTCCAGCCCGGCCCCGGCCCGGTCTAGCGTGAGTCATCCTTTACTCATATTTTGATAACTCGTTTGTACGGTTGACTTGGCTCGTCCCTTCCGTCGATCTAGCTGAAATGATGGATTTTGACAAGATGTGGATAATTGATGGATTTCAATATCGCATTGAAGTGAAAAAAATGTATAATATATGAACCTCGTCCCAAATACTTACTATTTTATTCGATTTCAGCTTAAGAAAAGTGTCTTTTAATGGAGCAAGCTCACATAATTACCTAAGTTAGTAATTTATATAGCTTTTAGAGCAATCAATTTACCCTTTTTAGGGTTCCGTAGTCCACTAGGAAACTCATATTTTATCCATGTCCGTCTGTCTGTCCGTTCGAGGCTTTACTCCGTGATCGTTTAACCCTACACTGAGCATTGGCTGTTTTTTTCTTACGATTTCTCGGTAGTATCCCAAAGGAACCTGCGAACCGCTTTGCAATTCAACCCTACGAGTATATTTTATACAAAAGCCAATCAATAAGTTTACTGTCTTGTAAATAATTGCTTTGAATGCATAATTTTTAAAGTACCTAAGATTTTAAACCAATTTTTAAACAAGCAGATACGTCTGCGAGCGATATTCCAAATTTATTATTAAACGCGAAATTTTTCCATTTTTTCCTTTAATATAATTTTTTATACTTACATTTTCTTTTACTTTAAAATGTGAGCCGTGCATTGGCATGAAACTAGCACAAAAAATAGACAGGTGAAACAGGTACGAGGGAAAAGAAAAAATCTTTTTCCACAGCAGTAAAGGAACGTGATTTCCACAGAAACGGTACCTAACAAAGTGCACATTCGGGAACAGAATTTAAGTGACCCGTAAAATAACGAGAATTCAAGTTTTCCACTCGAGTGCATTCAAAGAGTTTTGAGTTATAGATGTTGGCGAACCTACGTGACATTAAGAGAGCAAAAGTCGGCTGTATTTTACATTAACTTTCCGTTAAGACGAATCTAATTAAGAAAGTTTCCTCAAGTTTGGTCATATTATAAATGCAGAGAAAAGAAGCTAAATTCTCGTTTGCTGGCAAGTGTAATAGTATTTTCTTCTTGCATCTTAGGCAAACTTGAGACCCTGAACTTATACTTTACTTCGTATCCTCTTTAACTTAGTTTACGTAAGATGACTTGATACCCGCCTTGTTTAATTTTTACCAAATCTACATTTAATCTTATTGTCATAACTTGAAATGACTTTTTTTATCAAGATTAATACTTACATTAATCTCGGAATCCCGTATAAAGAATGAATTTCGGCTCGTAAGGTCCGGAGAAAAAGTATCCTCATATTAAAATTCTCAAAACACTTCGGATATACCGGCGGCAACATAGCTTCATTCATTGTGGCATTTTTATTGCGTAATAAGACAGAATTTAGATGGATAATCTCGGGCAGTGAACGAGCGGAATAATACGAAAGGCATGTTTGGTATGACTTTTCCATAGACATAAATAATAGAAATGGAATATGATGGCTACGTGCGGCGGGCACAGAATAGATAATTGCACTAACGTACAAAAGTCGCACTGTATAAAATCGATGCTTGACATCTTAAGGCAGATATCATTTAAATGGGCCATATTAAACAACTGGAGGTCACCACATAATGGTACTCTCATACAAACTTAGCATGAGAGCGCAACATTCATTTCAGTTGCTTCCGCGTTTATGACCTCTAAGAAAATTGAGTTGTAAAGGTAACACGGGTTGATCCGGTTGATGCTGTGCTTAGTTAAGTAATGTAATGGTGTCGGTTCATTCAGAGTTCAGAGTGATATTTTGACATTGGAAATGTCTTTTCGTTTGCTCCAGTATAGGCTCCGATTTCACGAAAAAGTGCGATCCCCTTATATCTCGGAAAGTTGTGAAGATATGATATTAAAAAATAGGATCAAAATACGCATAATCACGAGAGCTGTAAGGTGCAAAAATAATTATTAGAGAAAGTCAAAAACAAAAAAAGTTATGGTCGAAATAGTGAAAATAAAATTATTTTTTTTCCGAATTTTTGATTTTGGTGCTCGATAATTTGGAAACGAAGAATGATATCAAAAATTTGAGAAAAACGGCTCTGGACAATTTAGTCAGCTACAATTTGAGCCTAAAACAAAGACGATCGGGTTAAGGGTTTGCCCTGTAGCCTAACCTTTAAATAGTCAAAAAGTCAGAACTACATTTTTCACATGACATTTATGACTTCATGTTTCGCAGAGTTCGTTATCGGTGTTTGTTGTGAATTATCGATAGGGAGAGGGAGAGGGAGAGGGAGAGGGAGAGGGAGAGGGAGAGGGAGAGGGAGAGGGAGAGGGAGAGGGAGAGGGAGAGGGAGAGGGAGAGGGAGAGGGAGAGGGAGAGGGAGAGGGAGAGGGAGAGGGAGAGGGAGAGGGAGAGGGAGAGGGAGAGGGAGAGGGAGAGGGAGAGGGAGAGGGAGAGGGAGAGGGAGAGGGAGAGGGAGAGGGAGAGGGAGAGGGAGAGGGAGAGGGAGAGGGAGAGGGAGAGGGAGAGGGAGAGGGAGAGGGAGAGGGAGAGGGAGAGGGAGAGGGAGAGGGAGAGGGAGAGGGAGAGGGAGAGGGAGAGGGAGAGGGAGAGGGAGAGGGAGAGGGAGAGGGAGAGGGAGAGGGAGAGGGAGAGGGAGAGGGAGAGGGAGAGGGAGAGGGAGAGGGAGAGGGAGAGGGAGAGGGAGAGGGAGAGGGAGAGGGAGAGGGAGAGGGAGAGGGAGAGGGAGAGGGAGAGGGAGAGGGAGAGGGAGAGGGAGAGGGAGAGGGAGAGGGAGAGGGAGAGGGAGAGGGAGAGGGAGAGGGAGAGGGAGAGGGAGAGGGAGAGGGAGAGGGAGAGGGAGAGGGAGAGGGAGAGGGAGAGGGAGAGGGAGAGGGAGAGGGAGAGGGAGAGGGAGAGGGAGAGGGAGAGGGAGAGGGAGAGGGAGAGGGAGAGGGAGAGGGAGAGGGAGAGGGAGAGGGAGAGGGAGAGGGAGAGGGAGAGGGAGAGGGAGAGGGAGAGGGAGAGGGAGAGGGAGAGGGAGAGGGAGAGGGAGAGGGAGAGGGAGAGGGAGAGGGAGAAACATAAAAAAGAAAAAGTGCCACGAAATGGTCTCACCTCAGCATGTTGCTGGCGGCTGCTAGCAGATAGCTGATGCTGAACCCTGGCAGTACCTAGTGGAGCTCGGGTTTAATACAACATAAGTACACGCTGTTTTGGTCATCGGACTCGTCTCGATGAGCACTAGGAGAGTAGTACCCAAGATAGAGCTGATGCTGAACCCTGGCTGTATCTAAAGGAACTCAGGTTTGTTGCAACATAGGCACACGCTGTTTTGGTCATCCGACTCGTCTTGATGAGCACTTAGGAGAGTAGTACCCAGGATAGCTGATGCTGAACCCTGGTAGTACTTATTGGAACTCAGGTTTGGTGCAACATAGACAAACGCTGTTATGGTCATCTCTCGTCGCGTCAAACTGCTGTCAAGAAAAATACATATCTTGCAGCAAATGGGCCGCTGCCGATCAAGACTCGAGTGACGATAACGGCGATGTGGCTACCACTTCTCGAGTTGACTACGGATTTGCCGTGTAATAATTTTCTTGTACTTTGAACATTAATATATCCTGCTTATTAATCGAAAAATGAAATCTATCTTCTTCTATATATATATATATTATTATATATATATATATATAAACGTGAAAGACCTGACTGACTGACTGACTGACTGACTGACTTAAATCAACGCACAGCCCAAACCGCTGGGACTAGAAAGTCCAAATTTGGCAACTAGATTCCTTATAAGGTCTAGGGGTCCACTAAGAAAGGATTTTTCAAAATTTATCCCCTAAGGGGGTTAAAAAGGGGATGAAAATTTGTATGGGGTTAAAGTTTTCTTTTAAGCTAGGAATTTGAATCTTCGTAAAAAGATACATTATTAAAATACAAGAAAACTAATTTCAGCGTTTTTGAAAATTCATCCCCTAAGGTGGTGAAAAAGGGGTTGAATGTTTGTATGGATATCAAACATTTTTTCGAGTGTGGGACTTGAATCTTTGTATTTACGGATATTATTAGAAGACAGGAAAAGTAATTTCAGCGTTTTGTAAAATTCATCCCCTAACAAGGTTAAAAAGGGGTTGAAAGTTTGATTCCAATACAAATGGTTTTGAAACTTCTTAGAAAGACTTAATAGCCGATTACAAAAATAAAAAGTAATTGCAACGTTTTTGTAAATTCAACCCCTAAGGGGGTTAAAAAGGGGATGAAAGTTTGATTCCATTACAAATGGTTTTGAAACTTCTTAGGAAGGCATAATAGCCGATTACAAAAAAAAGTATTTGCAACGTTCTTGGAAATTCAACCCCTAAGGGGGTTAAAAAGGGGATGAAAGTTTGTCTTCAGCTGCAAATATTATTTGAAGCTAGGAACTTGAAACTTTGTAAAAAGGTATTAAATTAAAATACAAGAAAACTAATTTCAGCGTTTTTGAAAATTCATCCCCTATGGTGGTGAAAACGGGGTTGAAAGTTTGTATGGATATCATACATTTTTCGAGCGCGGGATTTGAATCTTTGTATTTGGGGATATTATTAGAAGACAATAAAAGTGATTTCAGTGATTTGCAAAATTCATCCCCTAACAGGGTTAAAATGGGGTTCAAAGTTTGAATCCATTACAAATGCTTTGAAACTTCTTAGAAAGACATAATAGCCGATTACAAAAAAAAAGTAAGTGCAACGTTTTTGGAAATTCAACCCCTAAGGGGGTTAAAAAGGGGATGAAAGTTCGTCTTGGGGTGTAAATTTAATTTTAAGCTAGGAACTTGAACTATTTGCAAAAAAAGGTATTAAATTAAAAAAAACATAAAAACGAATTCAAGCATTTTTGAAAATCATCCCCCGAGGTGGTGAGAAACGGGTTGAAAGTTTGTATGAAGATCAGATATTTTGTGAGTGTGGAACTTGAATCTTTGTATAAGGGCATAGGCACCTATTATGAGAATACAAGAAAAGTAATTTCAGCAACCAACATCAAAATTCACTTGACTTAAAACTTCATACAACTTGATAAAAAATAAAGTACTTAATTTCAACATTGCTTGGGTATGAAAATTATAGTACTAAAGATGTAAAATGTTGAAGATAAGATTCCACGCGGACGAAGTCGCGGGCAACAGCTAGTGTACCTATACTTATGCGCCACGGCGACAATTATTCAAACTTCGATCCGCGTGTGGAAATTTTGCAATTAGGATACTTGTGTTAGTCTAAGAATAAAATAATTATCATTCAACGTTGTAGTTTTATTTTGTAACTTTTTCCTTATCCAGACTTTCTCGTCGCTCAGCGACAATATTTTTTCGAATTCCGTAGATTCATTTCCAATGTGCTCGATAGTCGTGTGAGGCACGAAATCTGTGAATTTTTATTCAAAGAGCACCTATGTGCGATAACAAAGATTCTTCATTCGCGCTTCTTAATGCGAATGGGTCACATCTTAGGATGTTCAGAACAGCCCGAAAGCCAGACGGCCATCCAGCTTGGCCGTTTATTGAAGTGTAATCCCACTGGCGCAGACTAAAATTAAATGGAGTAAGTAAAAGAGATGAGGCCGGCTATCTATAAGAGCAGCCAGAACGGATCCGGTCGGAGTTTAACGCGAATCCTTGTAATTTATATCAATTTTAAGCTCTTACATTAATAGCTACGTATTCGATGTTATTATCCATCTTAAACTCTTACTCTTTTTCTGCAGTTGCTTACAATTACTAGTTTGAGTATTTATCTGTACGACAATTAGAAAATAGGTATGTTTAATTATCATGGCAACAAAACTGGCCATTCAAGTGAACCTGGCTGAATTTGATTAGATATTGAGTATGACTTTCTATCTCAGTGCACACGATAGTAAATGTATTCGGAACTGCATTATATTAAAGATGGAATGGTGCCAATATCTTGGAAATTACTTGATTTTATTTTAAACAAGATTCTTTGAGATGGAATTTTCAAGATGACAAAGTAGTTTACCTAGGCATTTATTAGGTCTTAGGTGTAGATATTACAAACTTAAGAAAATGTATACCTAAAATAAAATATTGGTTCCTTCGTTTATGGACTAGAAATTAGATACGTTATTATATTTTTTGACCTTGAGTGAATTAGGGCTGGAGCTCGAATTAATATTAATAGATATAACAATTAAAAACTATGGTAAGTAGGTTTCGAGAACGCACTCGTAACGCATTTATTTATAAGAATAAATCTAGTCCCAAATGTTAGCTCAATTAAGTAGGACATTCATTGAGCTAACATTTGGGACAAGATTTATTTTTGTAACACTATCACCTAATTATTTAAATGACTTTCCGCCTTTGACTGCGCTTGGTAGGAGTTTGAACCATAAACTTAAATTGATAAATAAATAGACACGAGCATCCTCTGTGGCTGCGGTCAACCAATCTCGTTGCATCTCCCCAACTACTCACTTGATAACTTGATACGTATCGCGTGACAGACTCTTTTAAACTTCCTAACAGCGTGGCCCGAAACGCTATGTCACCGTGGAGAAAATTATGAGAGTGGAAAACTGAGAATTCTGCCAAAAAATCTGTAAGTTAAAAGCTTAGCGCTTAGTTAGACCACTGTGGTATATTGCTACAGGCTAGGTTTGCCAACTTTTTTTTGGTGGAATATAGTATTTTCCAGAATAAGGAATAAAAATATAGTACATTCCAAAAAAATATAGTACTTTCAGATAAAATACTAAACATGAGTGTAATATACGTTTATTCGGAAATATAGTATTTTAGCGTACTATATATTTTTCCAAAAGTATATAGTACAGAGAGCCAAAATATAGTACAATACTATATAATATAGTACGGTTGGCAACCCTACTACAGGCTGACATTGGTGGTGGTATAATGCAAACAAGATAAGATTAGATAAGAATATTTTTTGTATGACCGTTTGTTTCATATTTAAATAAATAAAATAAATAAATAAGATATAGGCATACTACATAGCAGTGTTGGCCGAAAGTTAATGCGAATTAAAAATGTTGGCCATTAACCATTATAAATTGAACCTTAAACCGTAACGGACGATTACAGTTTACGATTCAATTTATAATGGTTAATGGCCAGCATTTTCAATTCGCATTAACTTTCGGCCAACACTGCTACATAGTACCTATTGTACAATAGGTACTATGTACTTAGTCGTTACTGTTTTTACTGTGTCTCTTTCTCTCTTAGTAATCATCACTCTGTTTGATAAGCTTAACATCTATGTAGTGTTAGTAAATTAATAATTGTATTTAGTACCTTAAGAGTAGTTAAGTGTAGTTTATTTCTGTTATACATGTTTTAGTGAGAGCTGTTAAGGAAATAAGTGAATGTCCTTAGTGTGTTTCTGTAAACTTATCTCCTGCTCACTTATTTCTGTTTGCTTTCCAAATAAACAAAATAAAATAAGAGACCAACGTTTTAGAGTTCCATGTGCGTAGTGTGCCATCGGCGGGGCCCTGAGCTTTCCAGAAATTCTATTGCCGATACGCTATATAAACAAATATGTAATGTATTAACATGATAATATTATAAGGCGATCCTCTCGTATTTACTAGTGACACACTACAATATATTACAATATCAATTATTAAAATATGCTACCTATTCTGAATCGGACAATGAACATGGGAAAACTATAATAAGGGTTTTGTGTTCCCCAAGTTTTTCTTCTTCCAATAAACGTTAATTTACTCTATTAATACCCTCTAGGGAAAGTGCCTAAAATAAAAATAATACTACATACTTATTATTCTAATGTCTCTCTGTCTTGATTAAAAAACACATAATACAATTTGGTCACCGTCTAAAACTATGAATTGGATACAGGGGTATCCAATTCCTACACTAAAACTCGTTCATGTTTTAGACGTTTCCTAAGGATAACAAAGGCGGGCGATAATGCTCAGATTATACGGAAACTATCCACTCGTCCGGATTTATACGTGCCTCTGTTTTATTGGATGCCGAGGGGCATTAATTGCCCGGGGCGTGATTGGGCCAGGCATGTTTTTCTTCAACTTTCTTTTTGGCCTAGTGCGGAACATAAACTGTCCTTAATTAATGTTGAGTACAAACAAAATTACAGTTCGAGATTGAAGGAAATAATAATTTAGTAAGTACCTATAGAAAAAAAAGTGCGATGCTAATGACAATATTACAGAAAGGAAGTTATGGAAAGAGTCGTCTGATACCACCGATATGATATGAGTAAGCTTTGGTCTAATTTTGTTTTAGAGCGACAAGGTCATATACAAGGATTACAAATACATCGAAATTATTGGCTAGGAGGTTATACAGAAAAAAAAACCGTTTATACTAAAGCCTAATTTCTAGTGGTTAGGTACCTGGCCAATTCCAAAACCAAAGTAGTTAAGTACCCTCGGTCCAAAAATTGTGGCCGTTTGTTTCACCGACGTTCTTCACATTTGGGAACAGCAAAGAAAAAAAACCGGGCAAGTGCGAGTCGGACTCGCGCACGAAGGGTTCCGTAACATAATGCAAAAAAAAACAAACAAAAAAAAAGCAAAAAAAAAACGGTCACCCATCCAAATACTGACCACTCCCGACGTTGCTTAACTTTGGTCAAAAATCACGTTTGTTGTATGGGAGCCCCATTTAAATCTTTATTTTATTCTGTTTTTAGTATTTGTTGTTATAGCGGCAACAGAAATACATCATCTGTGAAAATTTCAACTGTCTAGCTATCACGGTTCGTGAGATACAGCCTGGTGACAGACGGACGGACGGACGGACGGACGGACAGACGGACGGACGGACGGACAGCGAAGTCTTAGTAATAGGGTCCCGTTTTACCCTTTGGGTACGGAACCCTAAAAAGAACCTTAATCTATATTGACCCTCTGCTTACAAGTTGAGAAGTAATATAACTAAAGATCAACCATCAATCCTAAAAATCGTAGTCGAGAGGTCGGTAACGGGCGATTGCAGTTCAGATGGGAGTCGTTTTGTCAGCGTCAGCCGCCATAAAACTAGAGATCACCAAATAATATAGACAATTTACATGCAATGTTATTCCTACACAAAATATCTGTCAGGGACTGCCAGGTATACGTGTGACAACGCAAGTTTACAACTAAAACACATGTAAATGGAACTGACAGGCTCCGGTGGTGTCAGGATCAGTAAAATTGGATTTGTCATGTCGCTGGTGACAGTGAAATAAAATATGTAAAAGCATTTTATGCACAGATATAGCGCCATCACTTTTAATTATGTATAACTCTCTCAGAGAGCTCTTATCTTACATAGGTACATGCATCAGCGACGGGTTACGTGGCGTTACATGGAGGTGAATTAATGAATGAATGAAAATCTTTATTTCAGGCAACTAGTGGCCCATACATATATACCTTAAATAATACTCTCAATTAATATACTTCTGCCTGGTTCCATATATCATGTATAGCAAATGGCTAAGCATCCTGCCTTTGTTTAGTATTTAGCATAGGTCAATGCAACTTAGAAATATAGATCCCCGGAACCTCGTTAATATGACGCCATTTATAACAATTATGAGTAGCGAAACTTTAAAGTCTGCAGTAGTGCTGCCGGTAACGTCGCAACAGTAGTGCAGCTGCAGTCAGAAATGGACAACCTTCACGCTAGACCGGACTGGGCACGAGCCACGTGTAACTATTTATTAATCTGTGGCCACGTGGCGTCCGACATGTCATTTTCTATGACGGCTGATCGGTGATCACGTGGTGCTTCCATAGAAAACGAAGCGCCGGAAGCTCCGGCCCGGTCTAGCGTGTGTCATCCTTTAACCTTTTCGACGCCGTGTCAAACACAAAAGCTGTCACTCAGACGCCACGTCACCGAAGTGTCAAAACTGAAATTGAACTTTATGCATATGCATGTAGGTCTATGTTGCTCTGTGGTCTGTGACCGATTAATCCGTCTTTAACGTTGGACCTGCGGTGCGGATATATCGGTCATTGGCGTCCAAAAGGTTAATGTGTACTAGGCCTTTGGGTCTTTATTATTTACTGTTCTCTACCAACCATAAAGCCTTTCCCGCCCGCTGCTCACGCAACGCTACACTTCCATAAATTCCAATGCAGTGTGTGGGTCCACTTTGCCAAATCATAATCATTAGTGCCTCGTAGCCCGACGCACGACCTAGATATCCTGAAACGCGTGAAACTATGCACTGAGTGCTCTTTACTACTCGGGCCAACTCACTTGGTCATATTTAGCCAAATATTCGTATTTTATATTTTTACCCGTCTCCGACAGCTAAAGGACGAAAAATGCCTTTATGTTTCTGCCGTGTTTTCACCGAAACGTAAACTACTGAGCCGATAGTGATTAACCGAAGTGTTAGTGATATATAAAAGCTACATTTAAACTGACTTCCGAGAATGAAGAAGGTTTTATAAAAATCACAACCACTCACTTACTTTTAAAACTTCTTTAGAACAAGAGTCAATGAACATAAAATATTATGTAATATAGCTTTCCCCCTTACCTACGGATAGTCATATTTAAAATATAGACTTCAGTTAATATAATTCGGGTAACCTTCAGGTACTCGTACTATTTATAATCTGATGGAAAAACCGAGCATTAAGCCGCTAGAGATTTCTATCACTTTTTTTTAGCTTCCCGAATAGCGCAGTTTGAATTTAATTCGAATGGAATTGCCAGTAGCCGAATACAGACCAAGGACGCAGCGTGAAACTATACCGTTGTGATGAATTACCCCGTCGGTTCGCGATGACTTGCGAGCTTGTTGTTCGACTTGCTAATGAGTTCTCGATTTTGCAGAGTGGAGACTGTGCTCCGCGCATTTTCACTCTCATTACTTACTATGTGTTTTGACATTTGCTATCGCGCGCTCAGCTAAATGGTTCCAAAGTTTCCGTGAACTTAAGCTCGGCACCTACAAAGAAGAGCTATTTTATTTACCTACTCGCAACAAACAGCGGGCTGGAACTTCTGAGATTCCACGAGTGAAACGAAAAGGAAACCGTTTTGCTTTTTGTTTTCTAGTCGTTTTCTTCTAAGATACATTCTTTCTAATTAAAAGTGAGATGTACCTTAAGTTCCATTCTAGCCAATTAATAATAGAAAAGGTGTACTACCCGCCTTGGGGTTTTAAGAGACACAAACTTCCAGTTTACAAGTATGTTGTTTATACTCACGTACTTTTCTGAAATAAAAAACTTTCAACAGTTTCATAGGTATACATACTAGGTTTCCTCACTGCTGGGCACAGGTTTCCTCTCATGGTATATGGTACGAGTATAAGGAGGGGTTTGGACTATAGGGCACACGCTATTAGCTCACCCAAGACCTCCAGTTTGGAAGCCACCCTCTTTACCGCCCAGATATCAGCTACTTTCATAGGTACAAAACAAAAGAAAAGTTGCTATATTAGGCAGGGTAAAATAAAACTACTGTATTACCAATCTATTTATTTACTCGATATTACAAGTTGATTTTCGTAAGCTTCGTTCAATATTGATGTTCTTCCTGCCCTGTGTTATAAATGGGCTATAAGTAGTCCGTAGATCGATTGTTTTTCCATTCCCCGTCGTCTGCCGATTACAATAATGAGGGGTCTTGAGCCGGCATGTGGATATAAGGGTCACACATTGTCACCCGTGGGAGGAAACGGAATCTCTCTGAGCATTTTCCTGGTTTCTCCCGTACGCTGGAATATAAATTATAGCATTACCATTAAGTAGCGCGTGCTGAAAATACTTGTCGAATTTCACAGCTACAAATATAAACTTTAATCGCTTTGTGTTCTGTTATTTCCTCCGAGAGTGGGTTAAACACATAAATATTCAGCAAAGTTCAGAAATGTCTTTTCCTGTTCCGCAGTTTCGATACCGGCTGAGAGCGTTGCGGTGCATGTATTACTGTATTTACCGAGAAATATTTCGGTAAACGATGTCTCCGCGACCCAATCAGAAACAGATAGCGAATACCCAAGCTGGGTAAGTATCGTATGTTCTGTATACACTGTTCGTAAGTTTGTTCAATTGTTCATTTTGGTAAATTACTGTTTCTGTATTTTATATTGGTGAGTTAATGTTGGATCATTTTAACGAAGCGGGAATTTATTGTGTGTACTTTATCTACTTACCCCCGTCATATTTATTTCAGTCTTCACGCTTCCCCAGGCGTTAACTCACGTTAATACTTAAACAAATATACTGTGCAGTTCTGTTTTGTTAAAATAATATAATGATTAATATGTTTATATATATTACATATATCTAGTGTTGATTATTAGATTTTAGTGCACCCAGGTAAATTTCATAGGTTTAAGTAACATTATTTGATAACACGAGTTCATGCTCACGAAAACAAACTTGGGTTGATTCATAAATAATCAAAAAGCAATTTATATCTATCAATGAATCTTCGATTTAAAAAACCATCACAAAGCAATTAACGTTGAAAGACTTTGTACACACTTTAACAATATAGGTACCTACTTATTTTCACGAACATGTACTTACTTGCTCGTACTTTCCTATAAAATTCGAACGCGAGAATTATTGTAGGGTTGAACTCGGTTCCCGATCGGTCTATTTGTTATTATCAGGCCAGAGCGGCTCTCCTGCGGTTCGGCGATCTCTAGAATTAAGTGATTTACACTAGCCTCGGATCCACGGCTACTAACCATTAAACTGAGATTTGTAACACATGGTTGACTAAACGCCCGCTGGGGACGAGTGGCATTTGGACTGGACGTTGTAGGTCAGGGCCTGTGTTGGACACATAGTGATATGGCTACGTTTGGTGACCATGTTGCTTATTGAATTATTATAATGTACACTGGCTAGTGTGGCGAATATTGGTTCTATCTGATTATTCTAGGCTATTTTAATGCCACTCGTGTACAATTAAGATGCCACTCATCCACAATTAAGATGAGAGAGTGCAGTTCCAGTCAGCATTCATACCCAACTAACATTAGGTGCTAAATATAAGGGTTAAAAGAGATCTACATAAGCGTTTGTTTACTCTAGAGGTTCTATTGATGTTCTAAAAATAGGAGTTATAGCCGGCTATAACTCCCTAATACCCCCGAATTGGGCACAATTTTTATCACCTTGGGTTGTAAAACGGCGCTACAATAGAGTTATAACTAAGGATGAAATAAGTGGTAGACGAGCGCTAAAGTAGTGCTATAATGGCGTTGATTTAACTACTTAGGATTTAAAAGGGTGCCAAATAAGCGACTACTAACTATTTGAGTAGTAGTGTAGGGGCCATATAGATAAAACTTTCAGTTTTAGATGGTATATTAGAATTTAAAGTCAATATTTGTAACACTCAAGACGTTTATTGCACATCTTTTCCTTAGCCCTATCTGCTTTGGTTGCAGATGTTTCCATTTTGTATTATTATTCGTAAGCTTGCACTGTGACAACTTGAAGTGAAATGTAATGGCGGATAAATTTAAAACGACTAATTATTTTTAGTTCACTAACGCCGGCGTTATTTGCAGATTTATGATGGCGAAATTAATTACACTGTCAATATTATATGTATTACTAACAAAATTTTAAAGGGCCTCTGATCTTTTGCATATTTATCTGAATATAATATTTTTTATTTGTGGTCCACCGTATTTGATTTCGAAAAATTACACAATATACGTGAAGTCCGGTTTTAAATATAACAATACTAACATTATGTTAATATTGAGTAAAAGTATCGATTTTTATTAAGTATTTACATTCTAGTTAATAGTTTTTGTTTTGCTTATTTATTCATCGGCCATCTTAACATGACGCTATAGGCTTAGGTTGTAAGTAAGACTCTAATAACAGTATAAGATGTACTAAGGTATTGAATAACGCTCGTCTGCGACTACATGATCTATAATAGTGACTCATAACTTCTCTTTTCGACTACAAGTGATACAAGAGAGAAAGTTTAAGTTTAAGTGAAAATTGCTGCTAGGTACTATTACTCATATAGATGTTAAGGTGGCAGAATTCACTTTGAGCTATAACACTGCTTAAGATGCATTATAGCGGCCAAAACGGCTACTGTGGATCTTAACGCTATACATGGACCACTTAAAGACCTTGATGTCAACAGAGCCTGTAAGCTTAAAATATGTAGCTATTCTACAGCCGTTCTATGTCTTTAGGTGATAAAATAAGTGCTAAGTGTAAGTGTTTGTTGGGTAGTTAGCGTAAGTATGAAACAACGCGTCAAAAGTATATGCCATCCTCGAATACTTTTTCAGATAGAGAAAGATATTTAAATAATGTTGGTATTTTTTTTTATTCATTAATCTTTTAAAATCGGTTTTGATTTGTAGGTATATCACACTATCGCTCACGCTTACCAACCCACCAATAATTGGTATACACCCACTTGCCAGAATTTCATTTGCCATAATTTAATTTGCCATAATAGTCAACAGCCATTATATTGTTTCCCATAATTACATATGCAATACTTATTGTTTTCTATATTAGTCACGTGCCAGAAACTTTGTTTCCCATAAAATCAATTTCAATAATATCATTTGTCATCATCATTGTAAGCCATAATTAGCACTAGCCATAATATAATTTTTTTACAGAAACCAAATGCTACTAGAAAAATGGGTTCGGTTAGGTTTGAACTGCGACCCTTACAGAAAAGTAATGCTACTGGAAAAGTGGGTTAGGTTAGGTTTGAATTGCGACCCTTACAGAAACCAAATGCTACTAGAAAAATGCGTTAGGTTAGGTTTGAACTGCGACCCTTACAGAAAATAAATACTACTGGAAAAGTGGGTTAGGTGAGGTTAAATATTCTATTAAATAGTATTATTACAATTAATAATATGGACAACAACACGTATGGCACTCGTACGTTCTGGAATCTAATAATCGGGTAAACAAAGAGTATGTCACATCATTTTTATGGTAAACAAACAATTCGGGCAAATGAAATTCGGGCAAATAAAATTCGGGCATATGAGTATTATTTTATATAATTTTCGGACAAACAATAGACAACCCCAATAATTAAAGTGTGAGCGACCCACAGACAAAACATCCTCCAGACTTAGCATAATCGCGCTACCCCCTCTGCCACGCATACGGTAATTTTACTCCATGTTCGAGTCGAAAGTGTCTTTGTGTGACGTCCGTGTCTTTGAACGGACCAATCACGGCACAGGACTTCGCTCACCTCGTCCCGCGCACCCCCGCATTTTCGGCATCATCGGTTGCATGAAATAATTGCTCTAAACTCCGTCTAGAGACCGTATCAATATCAAAACCGTAAGAGGGAGGCCAATTCTGATCGAACAATATATTATTGAGGTCACTGGGCATCGCACGCGCTCCAATAAGTGCGAGCAAGATGTCCCATGAGACGTGTGATTGCATTTCGCCACATCACCAATCAGAGTCATCTCAAAAGATATTTCGCGATATGCCTCACAACACGACTCAAGTTGTATCATAATAATATAAAAACCTTATCAAATTGTAAAAATATAATCGGCTTCAGATTTAAAAATCTGGATACCGCTCCATGGGTTTTGCCAACGGACAAGCCCAACACACCCTACACCTGCAAAATACTGCGCTTAAAACTGTGCAAAACTTTAAGTACCTAGGCAGTGTAATAACCAAGGACGGCAACATTGACAACGACGTAGCGCATCGTAAAAGTACGGGCTGGCAAAAGTGGAGGGAGCTTACAGGAGTACTCTGTGACCCGAGGATGCCCATCCGCGTAAAGGATAAAGTGTACAAAACCGCTGTCAGACCAGCAATGTTATATGGCGCAGAATGCTGGCCTCTCAAGAAGCAACAATCCGACCAACTTCACGTCGCTGAAATGCGAATGCTTAGGTGGTCTGCAGGAGTGACACTCATGGACAAAGTGCCGAACCGTTACATAAGAGGCTCGTTCAAAATAAGACCCATACAGGACAAGCTAACGGAAACACGACTCCGATGGTACGGTCATGTCATGAGAAGGCCGGAGGACCACATGACTAGAAAGGTACGACCGAAAAAGAGTGGACGACCCCGACTTACATGGATGTCCGTAGTTAAGAAAGACCTAGAGAATAATAATATAGATCCAACGACGACCCGGAACAGATATAACTGGAGAAAATTGATTAGGAGAGCCGACCCCAAATAAAAGTGGGATAAGGCCGGAAGAAGAAGAAGAAACGATTTTGGCTACATTACGAAACAATTGCTACGAGTTACGACGCGCTATTTGGCGTAATAGCGTAGAACTGGCTCTTGGCTACATAACTACCTACTAAAAGGAAACAAGAGACAGAACATGCCCTCACGTCCCGTAGATTATTAGGAGGCCGTCAAAAACGGACTTTTCTGGTTGAAGTAATGTCAATTTTGACAGCTGTTACATCATATACAAATTGATAACAAGAAATCACTATCTGCATAGACCTCCCTAAGTTCAAAATCACAACTTGATGTGTTACGGTCGTGATTCGACCTTTAAACAACTCGTAGTGCATCCCGCGCCCAATTAAAAGTGCGAGTGAGATGCCTTATGACACGATACTAAGTACATTTTGCGCGCACCAATAAGTGCGAGCGACCGTATCATATCAATTTAAAACTATACAGAATTTTAAGCTAATACTCACTCACGCTCTGCTACACCGCTCATAGCTAGGCGAATCGGGGCGCGCGAGAGGCCCAAGTTTTAAGCTGGCGGAACGCATTAATCATATTATTTTACATTTTACTTAGGTATAATAAATAACTATGTATTTATTATACCTAAGTAAAATGTAATAAACAGACCATGCGGCTTAGCACGGTCGCGTTTTTATCCCTTGTCACCATGCCTGTCCCGTTCTAACAAGTATGTAAGTGCGAAAGGGACGCGCATAGTGATAGTCGATAAAAATGGAACCGTGCTGAGCCCGCATGTTAGCATGTGAATACCTACCGCATAAACAATAGATGCGAGGTTTAGTTCAGGTAACTATCTACAAGACGCAGACAAATAGCCGTATTCGAACTTCAAGGTATTCACAAGAGACGAGACGTACTAGATCCATTCTAGATACGTTATAGTTTAGATATCAACTAGTTCTATTTTGCAGCGCAATTCGGGCAACCAATGCTGCAATGTCACTTTTACGTTAGATAGAGTAATATATCTATTAGATGTGAATTGGATCTCTAAGTCATATCCTGTGGAGATCGTTCAACAGTATCTCCAGAATCGCGCAAATGTCAAATTTGACAGGTTAGATCTTAAACAAATCGTTATCGTATCTTGGTGATGTCTAATAGATGTCTATTTCAAAATCAGAATCGGGCCCTATGCCTTGACTATGCTTGATTGCCGTCCTGGGAGAGCGCTAGTGATAATCAAATGTTCGGTCAAAGCCTTATGGGACCCCTCAGCCCGATTCGAACTTTAAGATATGTCAAGTATTACGTCTAGATACGATATGGATTATACAGGATGATTCAGGAGACGTAGACGTGAGCAGGACTAACACTGCGCAGTTCGTAAATTATAAGCAACTGCTTCGTATCAGTATTAGTGAGGTTAAAGTTAATCTTCTAGTCGTGTTGAAAAAAAAAGTTATTAAGTTATTTACGACATGCATGGTCACCCTAAAATTAGAATACTAAAACTAGGTACCGATATTATGTGTCCAATTGAATGTCATCACTGTCATCACGGTCTGGTTACTTTTGAAAACTCTGGTTACTTTGATCAGACAGTTTATTTTCTTCGTAATCAAAATGCTGTCATTACGGTTAAAGAGGTTTTATGTTTATTAATTAGGTCTTGTAGGGTGACCATGATTGTAGAGAATTAAATTTGCCCTCAGCAGTCAAAAGTTCAAAAATAGGAAAATAGTGTGGTTGTTTCACCTAAATACGACGGTGATCGATCAATTATCAGTTACTGAGTGTGCAGGATTAGTTCTGCTCACGTCTCATGAATCAGCCTGTATGTGTCAGTGTCAAAAGTGACTTTTGATTTGACACTAACATATCTAATCCATATCGTATCTAGTCGTAATATTTAACGTATCTTAAAGTTCGAATAGGGCCGCCAGGCTCTTCTACGAACACGGTGACCGTATACGCAATGTGGTTCTCCCTGTGACCTGTCGAACATAGGTACCTAAAAATTACGTTATTTTCGTTGTGATCAAAAGTTATGATTATGAGCTTTGGCTGTTTTCGTTTTTCTTTTGTTATAGATAACATCAAATGATTATTTTAATAGTTATTTACGATACAAGTGCGGAAAAGAGGAAATTCGAAACGAGTGGCGATAAATTAAACACGACCGAAGGGAGTGTTTTAAATTGACACGAGTTGGGAATTACCTATTCGCACGTGTATCGTACAACGTTTTACAGTACATATGGCCCTTTAACTTTTGACATTCGCACGAAAAGTGCTATTTTACGCACTAGTGCGGGAAAATAGGACCATATGTACTGTAAATCAATTTATGTGATTATGAGTATTTGAGGACAACATAAAAAAATGAGAATCGCCTTTATTTCTGACTAGCTTCTGCCTGCAACTTTGTCCGTGTATAATAATAATGTCTGTGATAAAAATATCCCATGTTCTTTCCAGGATGGAACTCAATGTATTTCCAAACAAAATTTTATATAATTCAGTCAGTGGTTCACGCTTAACGTGAAGAGGTGACAGACAGACAGAAACACTTTCGCATGTATAGTTTTAGTAGGATTAATTTAATTGTTTATTTTATTTTTGGTAGTTAATATCTACTAGTATACGTAAACGTAAATATATTCTTCTGAAATTCAATAAAAGTAGCTGGTACTTGCCGTCGGTGGATAATCATTAACTATGAAAGCGGAGATGGATAGGACTCTTGGGGAATTACACTCATAAGTCACTTATCGACCACTTATCAGCTTATAGACACAATAATTATCTATAATACTAATATGTTCCGATTTGGTGTTTGCGTTAGGAAATAAATAAAAACAACATTAAAATTAAAACTAAAATTTAACAAATCTTAAATTAACTTATAGGTAAAAAATGCTCCCCATGTCACCTTCGTTTGTTATGGTGCCCAGGAGGCTGGCAGCGTTTCCTTTTTGGATGGCCAGGCTTATTCTCTGGCCGAGGTAGCTGCCAGCCCTCTGGTCACCTGTGGTGTAAATAAATCGATTTTAGGGTTACAATATCAAATTAGGAACCCTTTCAGTCTTGTTTCTCGTATATAACGCTTTTCAATTTATTATATTTATATGGAAGTTACAAGTTGCTAAAATATGTAAACTAAACGCAGCTTTCTCCCTCATATTTAAATAGGTACTTACGGTCAAGGAATATAACTTCAGTAGGTACCATTTCGTACCTTGTCACAATGACAATTGAGGTAATTTCATATTGATTGTCACTGTGACAAGATATGAAATGGTACTGATATTTTATTAATTCTGTGATTGTACCAAAGAAATAAACTAGTGGCTCTGTGAGCTGTAGACCTCGCGAGCAGAGTTTAAAACTGAATAAATGTATGGTTCCGTTGTTTTGAAGAATTTAGAGAATCTAATTTGACCATAAAAACTTAACTATCAATTGCTTACAAAATTCGGGAATTTGTTTAGATATGCGACCTGTAGAGTAGAACATATGGACATACGAAACAATTTTTGGCTAACAGGCCAATTCAAACTTACACTGATATCAGAAAGACATCTAACTGATGTCATTTAGTTATCGTGCATTTCACTCGTTCTTGTCCGTACATGTATTGGCGCAAGCGAGACGCACGATGACTACTAAATAACATGATAAAAATATCATCCCGATGTCAGTGTACGGTCGATGCCCCTTAAGTATACACGTCGCCATACTAATTGTATAGAGAGTGGATAGACCAAGAAAAGTCTGCAGAGATTTTGACATCACACGCAGTGCCAATGTTATTTGTGCCAGTGTCAAAATCTCTGCAGACTTTTCTTGGTCTAACTCTACCTATGTTAGGAAACCAACATTACCTTTGAATTAACCTGTAAACTGCAACTAAGAAGCTTCGTGCGCGAGTGTGGCCCATAATTTCCGAAAATCATTTTTTCTTCGAGGCAATTACTCCGTTCTCATATTTTGCGTTGCCCATAATTTCCCGAAATCATTCATTCTCGGTAGCAATTACTCCGTTCCCATATTTTCCCAATGGTTTTCTTTCGCAATCGCCTATTTTTAATATTTTTAAATTAATCTTTTCCTTATAGTTTTCGTTCTTTTAAATATGTAGGATAATATTTTCTTGTTACTGTATGTTAATAGTGTAGTAATTATATTTGTTACTTGTAGGTATTTCACATACAACAAATATCAAAAACACTAAAATTAAAACATAATCTAAAAAACTACAAGTAAAAAACCAAACGCTGTCAGCCAATAACTCTAACCATACCTATCTCTGGGAGCAGATTCGTTTTTAGGGTCATCAAAAAAAAAATAACCCTAACCTACCTATCTCTGGGAGCAGTTTCGTTTTTAGGGTCATCAAAAAAAAATAAGCCTAACCTACCTATCTCTGGGAGCAGTTTCGTTTATAGGGTCATCAAAAAAAATAACCCTAACCTACCTATTTGAAAAAAACCTGGTTATTTTTACCACTAGCATTAAAAAAAAGAGAAAATGTGGAGATAGAGAATGTGGGAAAAAATGAGAACGGAGTAATTGCCTCGAAGAAAAAATTATTTGCGGAAATTATGGGCCATTTTAGCGAGGCGATCCAAATTAAAAGGCTCAAAGTCTAACTAACATTATTGTTAGTTAGACTTTGAGCCCAGGAAAGCGCAACGTACGAGCAACCTACAGCTGGTTCCCTGAGCCCAAGGTCGACCGCTACCCTAGGCAATGTTAACCCCTGCGATTTATGGATGGTGACCGCCCATGCTATAAACGTAAGTGGAAATTGACTCCTGGAACAGCCATGCCCTTGAACTAAAACCGCTAAAAAAATATTCAAACAAAAACTCAAACGAATACGCTTACCTCGCGCTTCGCGCTCGCTTGATCAATCAGCAATACGATGTTTAAGTGCAAAAAATAAATAAAAAAAATTGCATTTATTGGGGATCGAACCGGGTACCTATTCCCATATCCTTGCTTGTAAGCGTCTTTCCAACTGCGCTATGATATCATTTAGATGAGCTGACGAAATTTGGTTACTTATTCTCGAGTAAGAATTTAAATATCTAATCCAGAAAGTATATAGGGTACGGGGTTATATATATCTTTGATCTAATCTAAAGAGAATAAAGTGTATAGGGGACGTGCATGAACTATAGGGGGCAGCACAGGAGCCGTCAGATCTTTGGCGCGAAGCGTAGATGTGTAGTTTATGATTCCGATGTAGCCCACGAGATGGCAGAACCTCCTATGCACAAGGAAACGTACTTACGAGAACGGTAGATGGTAGCACTTGCTTTGGCAATGTACATGTGCACATATGTTTCCGATTCAGGTCACAAGATGGCAGGCCCTCCAACGCGCACGGTCCCTATAGTGGGCGTGCGTGAACTATAGGGGGTAGCATAGGAGCCGTCAGATTTTTGGCGTGAGGCGTAAATGTGACGTTTATGCTTCCGATGTAGCCCACAAGATGACAGAACCTACTATGCATAAGGAAACGTACCTACAAGAACGGTAGATGGTAGAACTTGTTTTGGCAATGTACATGTTTCCGATTCAGGCCACAAGATGGCAGACCCTCCAACGCGCACGGTCCCTATATGTAGTAGAGGGTTATTGTCATACTAAATTTTGTAGTCACAGTAAATTTACTGCCATCTTTCGATACAGGATTAAAATGAAAATGAAAAAAAATATCAATAAATGTATATATGTATGGATAAATGATTTTTTTTATTTTTAGAACGCCATATGATTTTGACCCATGTTCTTTTACTGATATGAGTAAAAATTGTTAAATATAAAATGGTGTCGCCATCTAGACGAGCATAGGCCAAAGGTATGGCGCCGTATATTCAAGAATCAAATTTTCTTTAAAGCGCAAAAAGCCATCATCTGTTGCAAAAAATAAACGAATGCGCTTAGCCCGCGTTTGATAAATAAAAAATACGATTTTTTTAATTTTTTCAAAATAAAAACATAAAATAAAAAACAACAA
This sequence comes from Cydia splendana, assembly GCF_910591565.1. Taxonomy (NCBI): domain Eukaryota; kingdom Metazoa; phylum Arthropoda; class Insecta; order Lepidoptera; family Tortricidae; genus Cydia; species Cydia splendana. The sequence goes on from NC_085968.1 coordinate 6,566,727, forward strand.
TTGATACGAAATTTAAGTATAAAAAATACAAAAAGTTATGTAGCAGCATACAATTACTGGGGATGGAACCAGGGACCTCCCTATGCAAACAAAAAAGCGAACGTTTGCAAAATGCGCCATGATAGTTCTTACTAAAGCTGACGAAATTTAGCTACTCATTCTCAAGTAAAAACTAAATATCTAAATACCGCCGAAACCAGTGATACAAATTTTCTGAATTTTTGGCCATTTAATCTATAAACATATATCAAAAAGAAAAAACTCTTATGATATCGATACGACTATTTGTTTAGGCGACAGGTATCACGACTCCGCCATTTTTAAAAATTTCCAAAAACCGGATGGACAAAAAAAATTATTTAGTCATAGAATCTGGTTACAAAATTTCATGAGAATCGGTTAAGAATTGCGACCTGTAGAGGAGAACATCCGGAAATACAAAACTAAATATCTAAATACCGCCTAAACCAGCGATAATTTTTTTCTGCATTTTTTGCTATTAACTCTGTAAACATGTCTCAAAAAGAAAAAACTCTTATGATATCGATACGACTATTTGTGTAGGTGCCAGGTATCACGACTCCGCCATTTTTAAAAATTTCCAAAAACCGGATTGACAAAAAATTTTTATTTAGTCATAGAATCTGGTCACAAAATTTCATGAGAATCGGTTAAGAATTGCGACCTGTAGAGGAGAACATCCGGAAATACAAAACTAAATATCTAAATACCGCCTAAACCAGCGATAATTTTTTTCTGCATTTTTTGCTATTAACTCTGTAAACATGTCTCAAAAAGAAAAAACTCTTATCATATCGATACGACTATTTGTTTAGGCGCCAGGTATCACGACTCCGCCATTTTTAAAAATTTCCAAAAACCGGATTGACAAAAAAAAATTATTTAGTCATAAAATTCGGTCACAAAATTTCACGAGAATCGGTTAAGAATTGCGACCTGTAGAGGAGAACATCCGGACATACGAAAGCAAAATGCCCGAGTCAAAACGTAGACCTTCGCTTCGCTTCGGTCAACAAGATTACTCGTAGAGTGCTCCTCCATACATGGCTTTTTTACTTATTAATAATAAGTTGTATGGAAATTTAAAGTTAATAAAAATTTCTCAATAAAAAAAAAAAAACTTAATAATAATAAGTTTTGCATACAACAACTTATTATTAATAAGTAAAAAAGCCATGTATGAGCCATGTATCTTGTTTATTTCTTTGGTACAATCACAGAATTAAAATATCAGTACCATTTCGTACACTATTAATACATTTTTATTATATTTAAAAGTTACTATTAATAAATTTTCACAAAGCTCGCTTAAAACATTTATAAATGGGTTATTATCTTTGTATAGAGTAAGCACACTAAGCGTACCTACTTATTTCGCTATGACACAAAAGAAACATTAAATATTAGAATAGTATCTCTTCCAGTGACGTAACTTAAGTATTTTCTCGAGAAGATAATAAATGAGCTCAGTGTAAGCTTCAGATTCTTTGTTAATTAAATTATTTAAATGACTTAAGCTCTCAAAGTGCACGCTACCAAATTATTTTGTACAATTAAGTCCGTTGAAGCCTTTTCAGTCTTCATGACCGTTATTCTCGTCGCAAGCGGAGCGTAGGAGTGGCATTCGAACTTTATTATTTGATCTCATTTTGATATAACATCTGTGTAAAAATGAGATCGAATATTGATTAATTTGTAAAATTCGGATAACAGGGCGAGCAAATATTCAAGATAAAGTATCATTGGGTCTTTGATAATTACACCGCACAACTATCATCATCATCATCATCTGAGGCATTACATTCGCGGGTATGAGCCTGGTCAAGCAAATCGGTACAGTCCGATCTATTCGTGGCTTTCCTGTCGACTCCACTACCCATATACCATAGTCGTGGGAAATTAGAGTTTTATATTAGGGTTGGCGCTAGTATAAGCAAAGAGAATAGATAGTATAGAGGGGTCCTGTCATAGTAAATTTTGTAGTCATAGTAAATTTACTGCCATCTATCGACACGCGACTGAAACTCAAAATGAAAACGTATAAAATTATCAAAAAAATGTATATATATGGATAAATGATTTTATTATTTTTATATCATTTTGACCCATGTTCATTCACTGATCTATGTGTTAAAATTGTTAAATATGAAACGGTGTTGTCACGCCATCTAGCCGAGCATAGGCTAAAGGTGTGTGCTGTGCGCCATCTATCCGAGAATTACTTTTTATTGATTTCCAAGGCACGTTTTTTCCTTAGACTTTATTCATCTTATACGAAGTTACATATGTCTTTGGTATAAGTAAGTAGGTACCACCAATTATCTAAATAACGGTATTTTTTTTAATTGATACGCCCTCTGGCCAATAGCTCCGCCATCAGTAATTCGGCGCGGCGCAAATTCTTTCCTTTCCACAGCTCGAAAACAACAGTGTTTGAGCAGAGATTGTAGCATTGTTGATGTTGTGTTGTTGTTGTTGCAGACATGGAGGCCGCACTCATGCTGGTCCATGAAGCAAACGCTCGCTAGCGCTCAGTAAGTGTTAAATATACAAGACTAGGAGTAGTGAAGCCCCGCTTGATAATGAGAATTATTATCAAAGGAAGTATATATTGTTGTTTCCTGCATTTTACAAAGACGGGAATTTTCAACACACACGCAACACACGCCGGTGCTATGCCGTTATGGCTATTAGTTTATTGACATTAAGATTATTATTTCATTTCACCTTTAAAAAGCTTTTAAGCCCTCGTATGGCGAGCGCGGATCCGCGTACGAGGAAAATATTAGAAAAAAATAATCACGGCATACGAGAGGTTAAATGCTAATATGTACATGCCTTTACAATACCCGGCTAAAAGTATATCGGGCCACGAACCACGTTCCTTACCTTTATACGAAACAAAAATCAAAACAACGTCATAAATTTCACAAATCTTGTATCGGTCTCTTAAATTGTAAAACTATTTTTTAAATTTTGATATTTTAGCGACAATACTTATCAGAAGAGTTTAGGGATCAGTTGATGGTCAGATCGTAGTAAGAATGTAACATATAAAAGCCTATAATACTCGTAGTGTCCGATTGCCTCTCCTTCGATCTCCATCCATTTCGGTTTCGGTCAACACTTGGTTAGTTGTCGAGGTCATCCAGCCTGCCAGCTTCTCGCCCTCTTGCGGCATCCACTCCGTAGCTATTTTTTCTAAAATGGCACATCCCTAGCCAGGCGACGCCCGGCAGCTGGTAATTAAGACCGTCGTACGTCTAAAGGTGGCCACTGACGAGCCTTCCAACAGTCCAAATAGCGTGGCTGCAATCCAAAATCGGACCGTGAATGTCAAAAACGTACCATGTTTAATATTAGGATGCCGTCCATTAGGATGAATCCATTGTAACGGCATCCATTTGGAAGGCTCGCTGTCTGTCGCGGGAGTGGCCAAATAACGGGATATTTTTAAGCTAAAATGTTTAAGAAACACTGGATAAAGACAAAACATTTAACTGCGCATACAATTGATAAAAAAACGGGGCAGTTAGTAGATAATTTTGTATAAATAAACTTACAAGTTTCTTCAGATTTACCTTTGTAATATGTGGATATTTTGCGCGCTCATGTTTTTCATTACCTACTTATTAAAAAAGCGCTATTATCAAATGTACATCTAAAAGTCAAACGACACGGTGTGTATCTCGGCTTTCTCTATCATTTATTAAACTAGTGATAAATGCTTTACGCCTTCTAATATTGCAGGACTAAATTGACTATGTTAGCCAGGCAACGTTTCATCAAATGGGTATTTTCGCAGTCCGTAAAACACAAACGTCAAAGTACGAAGATGGGTGAATTTATGAATAATATCAACGTTCGTTTTGGCATACATCCCACGCATTAGAGACTTGATAAAAATACCTACTGGTAGTTACTGATCTGATGATATTTTATATGCAGTGATCGTTAATTTTCCAGCAATTTTGGTGCAGCATTGTTGGTTAAAAGCATCTGTATGCCCTACTCTAGGTGGAATAGATAATTAGGGTAAACATCAGTAATATTAACCTTAACCAATCCTCTCCCTAGAAAAAAATTTAAGAAAATCCCTTATTTTTACTATGCTGCACCATAAGTGCTGGAAAATTAACGATCACTGTTTATATGGCATTTTAACTCTGCTTTAGATTAATGATTTTTAAATATAAATAAATAATAAATATGTGCGACTAAAAAGACCTTTTAATTTGCTTAGAAGTGTTGAGCTAGTTCCATTTAGGTCCTATCTAGTCTGATCTGCGGTATCCGACATTTACCTCAATTGTATTATGTACCTACCTCAATATTGTATTATTGTATGTGCTTGCAAAATGAAAGCGCGAACTAACTGATATGATTCCGTTATCGTTCTAATACCGGTTTGATGTTGGGTGCAAGTACGACATGGTCTTGAAGTCTAAAACATTATAAAAAAATACCAGTCTTTATTGTCTGCTGGTCCATGTTTGCTCGAAGATATTACTCTGTTCGGAGGACTGATATACTTTTTTAATGCAAATATTAACGTTGTTATTAGACATTTCGACTTATATAAGCAGAATGAATGCGGGTAAAAAAAGAATAAGGTACGTCTGTGTACTTAATATAATGTAACCACCTGGGTACTGAAAACTATGGCACATGTATGTCTTTTTACGTGGTTTCGTTCCAAATCAAAAGTTGTTCAATATCTACATATTTTGTACAAATTGTACAGTACAGTACCGTTAAACTAATTGTGTGCGTGAGCAGTGAGCACTGAGCACCCATTGACTACAGAAGAATAACCTTTAGTGTGTACGATTGATTACAAATTCAGTCCTTTATTTAAACTAGGTCTAACTTTAACCATAAAACTTCGTGAACTGTCGAACATGATATTAGCTGTGGTTATCTTTACGACATGCAATTTAAATACCTAATCTAAAATATAACGTCATCTTATTTGTAAAAGACCACCTAATGTAAATTTAACATCGCTAATTGCACCTTTAGGGGCATTTGAACCCTAATTACACATTCATATAGACGGTACGTTTGAATCGAGTGCTAACCTCCCAGCATGTACAGTATAAGCAGCACTCTGAATGCGTGATGAGTATACTAGAAGTACTGATAAGCTAAACACGTAGACCTCACCTGTTACTGGGACTTTGATAATACAAATACGATTATGATTACGCCAGATACTAGATAGAATTATGTTTAGTGTGCCTCTATTGAGTTTGTTGGGAATACGAGTATTATGGCGATGCCAGCAACTTCGCTGGTTTAAAATATTGGTCCTGAATTTTGTTTATACCACGTCGTTGGTGGCAAACAAGCATACGGCCCGCCTGATAGTAAGCATACACCGTAGCCTATGGACGCCTGCAATTCCAGATGTATTAAGCCGGGTATTCATTAGGCAACTTTTGTTAATAAACACTGTTTAATGACTGTTTATAAACAGTGTTGCACGATGTTTCATCACCTCTGTAAACATGTTTATAAACAAGGATGATGAAATATTGTTGCATAAACATGTTGCTGTGTTCCCCACTCTAGGTGGAGAACAAGACGAAACATTCAGTTTATAAACGTTTATAAACAGATGTCATCGAGTGTGGACGTGTGTGACGCAAGTTTAGAAACATGGAAATATTACTACCTCCTCGGGCGACATCCTAGCAACAACTAAACTAGTGTGGACTGCTAAGTTTCAGAAACAGTGTTTACGGTAAACTTGTTGCAAAACATGGTGATCAAATTCATAAACAGTTTATTAACAAATGTTGCCTAATGAATACCCGGCTTTACATGCGCATTGCCGACCCTCCGGTCCTGAAATGGCTCTGTTGATAGGTGACAGATCATATCCATAACCGTTATATATAAAACAAAAATCTGAATCTGGCTTCAGGACTTGCAGACAACAACGGATGATGTCTTTACAAACTTTTATTGACTTTCAGCTTTTCCGGTGTTTGTTTGTAAACAAATCTTGTAAATTAAATTTGACCCACTTCCCAATTTAAATTGACCTGAAATTTTGCAAATATAAAAATGAACGTTTATAGTACCATCAACCATTCATGATGGAAATCGAAAGACCATGGGAATTCTGCAGCTAATAAATAAACAATACTCCATCCGACTCGTTATCAGGATCTATATCTGGGAAAACACGTTTATTGTAAATGTATTGGTTCATTTCCGGTTTCTTGGCGGTGTTAGAACAGGTGACTTATGCTGACGAACCTGATGACTCACGCTAGACCGGGCCGGGGCCGGGCCGGAGCTTCCGGCGCTTCTTTTTCTATGGAAAGCACCACGTGATCACCGATCAGCCGTCATAGAAAATGACATGTCGGACGCCTCGGCCCAGGCCCGGCCCGGTCTAGCGTGAATCATCTTTAAACTTCTACGGTTGTTACAACGGCGTCGTGATAACTAGGTACCGCGCTTCATTGCTTGCATTTAGTCAAAGTGATCTACGCAACAATAGAATGAAAAATGTACAGGGTTAGGTACTATAGATGCCGCTGCGGTGGCCTTATCGCGCGGAAAGTCGAATTGAAGTAGCTATTTTCCTGTAAAACAGTAATTATGTAGCTAGAAAAACAGGCACATTGGCAGTAAAATATAAAATTTAAAGCCCTTTCATACTCGTAATCTGGCGTGGACGCTCAGTTGTGTTTCATGTATGCACTTAATGCACGTATTTATGTTTAATTTAAAACGCTGTGCGGAGAGTTCATTCAAGCATATTTTAAATTCACCTACGTGTTGGAGTGTAAAAGCGTGACACAACCGTTTCATTGCATTCCCATGCGAGTTTACCGGTGAAGGTAAAATCAGACTTCGATACGGATTGCATTAATCATCTAAAAGACAGCTTATAACTCTGCAAGCATAGTTTTATTTTTGGTCTTTTATGAGCGCGGCATAGACTATATATACGGATGTTTAGGAGTAGGTAATTCTCTACTCTTCTACAGGTTAAAGTTAACGAATTTTTTTTTGTGTTTTTCAGTTTTAAGAATGAAAAATGTTTTGTATTACTTTAAGTAACCCTAATTTCAAAAAGGGAACGAATTTATGGCGAGTTGAAGTTTTGAGATACAGGTTAAAGTTACACTACACAGATTAGAAGGGAAATGTAGCATGTTAAAGTGAGTTTTATTATATTTATAAAATAATATATAATCAAATTGAAAGAGTTAAAATCACGTCCTGCATTTCCTGTGTCTGAACATCCAGACGGCCAGCACGAGCTATTTTGTTATTATGCTAGTGAAAGCGGTCATATATACACTGAAAACTCTTGTAATTATTGACCGAAGCGAAGCGAAGGTCTACGTTTTGACTCGGGCATTTTGCTTTCGTATGTCCGGATGTTCTCCTCTACAGGTCGCAATTCTTAACCGATTCTCGTGAAATTTTGTGACCGAATTTTATGACTAAATAATTTTTTTTTGTCAATCCGGTTTTTGGAAATTTTTAAAAATGGCGGAGTCGTGATACCTGGCGCCTAAACAAATAGTCGTATCGATATCATAAGACTTTTTTCTTTTTGAAACATGTTTACAGAGTTAATAGCAAAAAATGCAGAAAAAAATTATCGCTGGTTTAGGCGGTATTTAGATATTTAATTTTAACTAATTTTAATTTGAGAAGGAGTAGCTAAATTTCGTCAACCCATCTAAGAACTATTTGGCTCAGTTTGTAAACGTTCGCTTTTTCTGTTTGCACAGAGGGTCTGGGTTCGATCCCCAGTAATTGTATGCTGGGATATTATAACTTTTTGTATTTTTTTACACATAAATTTCGTATTGTTTTTCTTTAATTTACTATATACTATTTGTATTTAAAGCTCTTAGCACCATGTTATTTCAAGCTCTGCTCGCGAGGTCTACAGCTCACAGAGCCACTAGTATAGATCGAGTCAGAAGTCACAATCACCTGTCAAGATTTACATTAACCTGTACATTGATCACAGGTAAGTTAAGCAGGTTACAGTGAAAAATACATTCTTTTAGATTTTATCTCTTAAACGGATGACAATACGAATATCTCACTTTCAGCATAGATATACTTTAATACAATATTAAAATAATATTACTACATTATTCCCCGTACCAATTTCGTAAAATAATCGAGACAAGTTAAAGTTAACATTTTGTTACAAACTCCAGATTCCTGCCTTTAATCACTTGTCTCTCCGAAACTACCAGCCGTATTCGAACAATGAGATACGTCAAATACTAGATATTGAAACGATATGGATTGGATATGTCAGTGTCAAACAAGTGTCAAAAGTGACGTTTTTGTTTGAAGAAACGTGTATTTTGAAACTCGTTTGACACTGAAATATCCAATCCATATCGTTTCAATACCTAGTATTTGACGTATCTCATTGTTCGAATACGGCTGTACGACACTTGGCTCATAATGGTTTGCTACAGTGCTTAGTTTGATACATACCCAATATTTTGCCACAGATTTGATATTAATATAATTTTGTGTGCGTGAGTGAGATGCGATACCGTGGATGTACCGGTTACAGTGAAAATATCCTTGGACAAACTTCGTGCGTGCATATTGTTGCATAAAAATTATATATAGAAGAAGACCCGTGCAACGTACATTTTAAAAGATATTGTCTATGTTATTATATAGCATGATATTTTATTAACATCAATTGGTGCTTAAAAAAACTAAATAACTAATACTGGAAGAGCGATGCATTTGGACAAGACAGGTTACAGTGAAAAGTGGTACTCTTTATTATATTTAAATATAAGTAAGTATTAAATGAAAATAAAAAGAATGACTTGGCCTCGATAAACATTGTTTTTGTTTATCTATTATTGTTTCATATGAAAAAGAGCAAATAAGCAGACATTCAATTCAAAAACACGATGACAGGTTAAGATGCCACTTTTTTGAGAATTACTCTTAGGCACTTTGCCTGACCTTAACACTTTCTAGTATTATTTATTCCAGTACCCTCACTTTAGCTCGTACAGCGATTGGCGATATAATTATGTGGGTGCCATTTTACGTAATGGCTCCTCTACACGATGGGCCAACGCCGGCCACTCCAAGGGACGCAGCCATGCGGTAGAATGAGATAGCAATATCACTTGCTCCCTGTAACGCATAAATGCGTCCCTTGGAGTGGCCGGCGTTGGTCCATCGTGTAGAGGAGCCATAACATTTGGGTCCAAGGATCCGATGCAAAGCATTCTTATCCATTAGTGCAACTAATTTGTCAAAAGAATATGATAAAATCTGTTTCAAATAACAAAATAGTAATGACAATTCGTCGCTGCAATCAGAGTTTACCTAATAAACAAACTAAAACAATTCTATCACGTGAATGGATCAGATAAAGAAACCAGTCGTATAGCCAATCTCATTAACTTAAGTACTTCGACGTTAGTACTGAAACGTCGCCAAATTATTTGTGGTCTTTGGCAAATACAAAACTTTGGAATTAGAGAGTAAGTAATTAGATTGCGTGGGCTGACTGAATCCAATATATTTTAGTCGAATTTCTCGAATTAATATACGAATATTCAGCTTATCTTTATGTATTTAGTAGGTGGGTTCTAAACCAGTAGGTATTGCGCCCAGAATCATCAACTAGGTATTTACCTATTCTAAGAGTTAATAAGTGATACTTCGAGTTTCCTTTAATTGATTGAAACTAAATTTACCCAATTTTGTCTCCTTACCGTTAGAAAGGTAAACTCAATTATAAAATAGGTACAGTCAACTGTAAAAATATGGGTGTAGACAACTTACTCAAAAATATATCCCATAGTTCTTAATTCACTGACATAAGGTTGGTCAAGCAGATCTTGTCAGTAGAAAAAGGCGGCAAATTTGAAAAATGTAGGCGCGACGGGATATCGTCTCATAGAAAATTTGAATTTCGCGCCTTTTTCTACTGACAAGATTTGCTTGACCATCTATGGGACATATTTTTGAGATGATTTGTACATCCATATTTTTACAGTTGACTGTACTCAAAACAATATTACTAGGTAGTAATCTAGTTAACAAAGACATAAATGACCCAGATTTCAATCGAGATATTTTGTAGTAGAACTAGTTTAATCGTTTTAGATTGACAAGATGCTTTCACCCGATATAAATACTTTCTTTTCATTGCGAACACTAAAGAAGAAAAAAAAGCAAAATGGATTCCTCTTCTATTTTTTAAGTCATTCATTATACCTAGTATTGTATTGACAATTTTTAAGAACTCAACGGGAATCTGAGCCGGTTTTATCAACTTTATCATTAGATGGATTGCTGGATTGTTACTGTATTGTTAAACAATATTAGACACGAGAATGTAACTAATGTGACTTGATATATTTTAACGAACCGGCTTGGACCCAAGCTGCTTTGCCCATTAGGTTTGGCGGTTTAGGAATACGCAAAATATCGAGTGTTGCTCTGCCGGCATTCTTGTCCTCAATCCATAGCACGTCTGATCTCGCAGGTAAAATCCTTAAAACAACAAACTGCGAGATCACGTGCTTGGATGAGACCAAGAATGCCTGGCTAACTAAACTGCCAGATGTGCCACCTAGACCCAAGAGGCAAAGGGCCTGGGACAACTTAGCCTGCACCGCCGTTATGAAATCTCTAGTTGACAGTTCGTCGGGAAGGGACCGCGCAAGGCTCTTAGCTGTGTCCAGACCAGAGTCTGGACAATGGCTACACGCTACACGCCTACCCATCACCCAACACCGGCGCGTTCATCGAGCCAAACACGTTAAGAATAGCTATCGGACTCCGGGTCGGGGCCGATGTATGTGTGGACCGCAGCTGCGCCTCTTGTGGGGTCCCTGTTGATCGCCTTGGCCACCACGGGCTCACCTGCTCCTCGGGCGCCGGCTGCCTATCCCGTCATGCCGCGCTCAACGACATCCTGAGGAGAGCGCTCGTCAGCGCCGACGTCCCTGCGGCTCTGGAGCCCCAGATCGCAAGGGATGACGGCAAGCGCCCCGACGAGAAGTCGTTGATCCCCTGGCGGTTAGGCCGCGCGCTGGTCCGTGGCGGCGTCCTACATTTCAGCCACCAGCAAACAGGCCGGGGCGGCGGCTGACGTCCGAGAACGTTTCAAGGCGAATAAATATAGTTGTCTCGGCGCACACTACAAATTTGTAGCCTTCGGCGTCGAGACACTAGGTCCGTGGGGTAGGGGGGCTCGGGGCTCCACAAGGAGCTCAGCAAACGCCTAAGGCAGGCCACAGGTGACCCTCGCGGGGGCAGCTTTCTCGCGCAAAGATTGGCCATAGCAATCCAGCGCGGGAACGCTGCCTGCGTGATGGGCACCTTACCAAGGGCGCAAAATGTTGATAGGTATTTTTAATTGTTTAGCTTTAGTTTTTAGTTGTAGTTAATTTTAGTTTTATATTCATTTTATAACACTTATTATACAATAAATGAGTTTCTATTTTATTTATCTCCAAGATTTTGTAGCCTACTAGAAGTTTGTGAAAATATACTCGTAGGTGTATCTAAATCATTTAAACTGTTAATACGCTCGACAAGAATTCCGAGCCGATATTGGCGATATGTCGTTCTGGAATGTTCCAGCCGGGGCGCCGTAATGCGAATGCTAATTTATTGCCTTTCCCGGCCTTGATTCACTGCTCCCTTAAACTATTGTCTACATAATCTCGGAGATTAGGCATTTATAAACAAAACAGACATGTTTTCCTAAACTGCCCAATTGTATTGTGCAAATTGTTATTTGTATTGCCACGATTGAGTTATCACTACACCCTATATGTAAAACAATGTCCCCCGCCGCGTCTGTCTGTTTGTGTGTTTGTATGTTCGCGATAAACTCAAAAACTACTGAACGGATTTTCATGCGGTTTTCACCTATCGATAGAGTGATTCGTGAGGAAGGTTTGTGTATAATTTGTTAACCCGTGCAAAGCCGGGGCGGATTGCTAGAAATTACTATAGACAAGCCATACCAAACAATGAAATTGTCGCCATCACAACCTGTACCACGCGACCAAAACGTCGTAAGCGCAGAAAAATTAATGGCGCTTATGCGTTTAGGTAGCGAGATTCACGCTCCACTTCTATGGTTTGATGTCAAAACAACATCAATTCATGGCGCAAACTACTGGTTCTCTGTGCCGATTCTATGCCTACAGAGGTATATTACTTATATTAGTTAGGGTCTAACAGACTATCGTACCGCTTGTTTGCTTGACTTGTGTTGTCGCGCCCAATATGTCAAGCGCAATTTCAAACAAGTATGAAAATACGTTACACATAATTATGCGTTGAAAATTAATTTTGAAGCGATATAAATATTTACGGTGAAAATTGCGATACGATATCAGATTCACTGAGTTTTGTTGGTTTGGTTGTGTTTGGTATCTTTAAACTTTAGTTATGTAACTCACACTAGTAAAAAGGGTAAGTACCGGTTTATTCTACTTATAGGTAGGTATTCCTCCTTTTTACCATGGCATGCTACATTTATCTAACCAAGTAAACGCTATATCTAGACTCTGTCAGTCGTATGTTCACCAGCGGCGTTAGCACGGTTGCATTTTTACCACATGCCTGTCACGTTCTAACAAGTATGTAAGTGCGAAAGCGACAAGCTATAAAAATGGAGCCATGCTGCGCCCGCAGATGGTGCAGTAAATCAACGGTATTTTCACTTTTTACTCGAAGGTAGTACAACGATAAATCGTGGTTAGTACTATCCACTCGTATTGTAGCAAATGCAAATGCAGGTATGTAAAAGATTAAAGCGAATGGAAATACATAGTAGGTTAGTTAGTAAGTTGTGGGAGTATTTGTCACCAAACTTTTTTTCAGTAGGTTCTCTTAGTTCAGTCGTTGTACGTATCTAAGTATGTCATCAACTCATCAATAGCTAAGCTTAATTTATAAGGATGAATTCAATCAAATTACTCGACTGATAAATCCTCACGGACTTTAGGCGGGGACCTCAAAAGTAACCCATTTACCAACACCAACAATAACACTCAACTCAAAATTGGATATTAAATAAACTTCCTATCGCAAGCAATTTTCTTCACAATGTAAGCTTGTTATACTAAAATGAACCCTTTCAAACAGTGTTTACAAACAAGTGTGAATGCAGAAATTTCGTTTACTCGATCGAAGGCTAGAATTCGTCGCCGTTTATCAAGCAGCGGGAGGGTTTTGATTGATTATGAAATTTCCTCATAAGCCTAATAAGGGGCTCAATTAGCCCCTTCGCGAGCCCACCGAAACTTGGTATGCATAAGCAAACAGCTGTGTACAAAACAAACTGATTGTATACAGGGTGGAAAGGCACGACGATCCTTTCCGGAAATGGGAGATAGTTTAGCCTAAGCTCTATATTTTCTCCATAGAAACTATGTTAATATGGGCAACCGTTTCTAAATTATGACCTTTTAAACATCCACGCAAAAAACTACTTTGTTCTAACCCTAACAGATGACAGGGTCAATGAACTTACTTGTAAACAATCAGTATTCGACAGGAAATTATGCTAATTTGTTGCCATCTAACCATTTTTAGGTCTGCTTACAGCACGGTAAGAATCATTGCAGGATTTTCGCTTTCTTAGTGGTTCCACTTGTTCAATACTTGAATGAAATAGTTATGTTATTCCTTAATATTAATAATACTAACCACAACATTGTTTACAACGACAGTTCAAATGGTGACATTGACAACCACTCAAAAGTACGCAATCGTCTTATAAATATCTCTGGTTTCCTTGACTGATAAAAAGGTTTTAGTTTCTTAACACGTTTCACAAAATTATTTTCGAATAATTGGAAACTATCTAAAATAATAAAAAATTACATGTAGGTTGTGTTAGTTGCACCAAATGAACTTGCAAAAATGAAATACTAAGAATAAATCAAGAATAAATACTTCTTCAATACCAAACTAACAAACCTTCTTGCGTGGTAGGAAATAGACAAGACGTCTGATGTTTGAAATTAAATTTTCATTGAACTATACTTATTGAATGTCATATTCTTCAAATAAAAATGTTAGATGCTCGTGGCTGTTTAAATTTGTGGGGCTGTGTAAAAGATATGGTGTACCAAACCAAACGGAATGTGAAACTGCGGACGAAATGAGACAAAGGCTAATTGGTGCTTTCTGCGGAGGATAAATGACAAAGAGCATACACTATATCGCATGTGCATCGACATACTCGGGTACGGGCTGCGGCGGCGTTGTAATACACGGAGGTACATTTGAACACCGTATGTGAAAAGATGATAGTATTAAATATTGGAAAAAAGTAATTATCTAAGAAAGTAATAAAATTGTTTGTAATATTTTTGCATGCATTTGATTTATTTGACATTTATGCGTCATTCATACATCATTGCGATACTGTCAACGATCGGAAAAAAGTGTAAAGTCCCGAGCTTTCCCGACGGAGATCCTTAATCTAGCCGTCATGTGCACATGCCATAGGGTTATCACCACAGTTAAAAAGTAGTATTTTTGCAATTTTTATTTTTTACTCAATTAACGATTCTTACCATTACCAATAGTCTCTGTATCACTTAAACGACCTAATACTTCCGGGAAGGATCGTCGTGCCTTTCCACCCTGTATACATATATGGAAATTAATAAATATACAAACAGTGATTTCGTATGCGTATGTGATATCATATTATGCCAAAGGATGCCGACTAGTACGTAATGCCAATATTTTGAGAATTATGTTTATTTAATGGATTAATATGACCAATGTATTTTTTTGCACAAACACCTAAAAGCTATTAATTGCTTACTACATTGTATAACGTTACTTGGGTATGGTTCTAAATCTTTTGGATACAATGGTTGTGTCGCGCACCGAGATTTCAAGATACGATTTGGGATTTGTCAAGTTTCTAATAGTAGGTAGGTATTTCTATTAGTAAACACAAACGAAAGAATATACATACATGTAAGGTATATTATTATTTATTTCCATAATCGTTTCATACCAAGATTATAAAGTTCGAATCGCCATCATGGACATAATTTGATTCAATGTTTTTTTGAGTCGCATTGACCAGTTTTCACGTGTCTAGCAGGTGTACCTGAAAAGTGCATGCAAACTTGTACTTGAAGTCTTTGACGAATGAATCAGGAACTACACCAAGATGGTTTCCCAAATTAATGCTTTTATATAATTAAAACCCCAATATGTTCTTATATATTATTTTGCTCATTGAATTTGTTGCCGACCTCATATTATTCTCAGGACCTGCCGTCGTGCAGTGAATGAGCGCTCATTCACTGCCAAAATGTGTTACGTCACCAGAAGAACGTCAATGATGCTTTCAATGCCGATAGTGGTATTGCGTTTGCTCATCGAGTGCAGGAGAGTCGAGCGCTCGGGCAAAGGACGGGGTGTCAATTTATAATTTTTTATTCTCAACCGACTGCCATTTATGCCAAAAATATGTGTAAAACTAGAACAGGTGTATCATTAAAGGCTTTATTGACGTGATATTGATAAAATAAGTGTCACTTTTTAACACCACGCAATTGAAAGAGCCGGACACTGTCATTATCACGCAAATACGACCATGATATCCCTACTGGTATAGGTTTATTTTATTTCCGTGTTCGATTTTGTTAAGTACTTACAATGAATCGCAAAGAAACTGCCTAGTCACTAGGCCCTAGTGCACTGCACACGTTTAAAGGATGACTCACGTTAGACCAGGCCGTGTCCGGCCCGGAGCTATCGGCGCTAACTTTTCTATGACATGACAGGCGATCACGTGATGATTCCCATAGAAAACGATGTGCTGGAAGCTCCGGCCCGGACGCGGCCCGTTCGAACGTTAGTCATCTTTAACTCAGTGCCGTGCCGCTATCTCATCTCTCTTCTAACTGCCACAAATGAGGATTTTTGATGGTTTAGTATCATATGACCGTGCGCAGAGTTCCATAATGAAATTGTTTATTATGCAATTTGGACGATTTTAAGGACCCGTTTTTTGCTGACGTGAATGTAGATTTAGAGTTATTTAACCCATTTACTTTTATTACTACCCGCGCGCTAAAAGATGTTGATACAAACTTACAATTAATTTCTCGCCAGTTTGCCGGGGACCAAGAATGTACCTACTCTTTATACTTTTAACCTTAGGATAAATTAATAAATATTTTCGTTTAAATATGAAGGTTACAGTCGCATTGGTTTAACTGAGTAAATGACTCGGCTGTTTCATTTGGGTGGAATACACGGCCAGAAAAGACGTTATAGCCGAATATTGGGCGATATTGATTGATTCAAGACCCGCACTCAATAAGGTCCTCGGGTCCGCTTCATGTAACCGGAACCTCTTTTGAGAGGACCGTTCATTAATAACGTAAGTAAGCTATTAATAATAGGGTATTTTTAGTGTAGCCTATTATTAATAGATCTTCCTCTTAACTGAAATAAGAAGTTGATGTATAGATATATGAAATAAATGCTTGAATATTTAAAAAGGGACAGGATTAGCGTTTGTTCGTTTTTGCTAAATCCTATTGTCTCATTAAAGTGCAGTCGTTGGTTGATATTCGATCACATCTTCTTCTTCTTCTTTTCATCCTGTTACCCCCTGCTGGGGTGTAGGGCTCGAATCTTTAACATCACATTACACACACACTTACTTCACACACACTTACTCACACACACACTTACTTTCGTTCACATACTTACGTTATAGTGACGATGTCCTTATGACCAGGAACTTGCCCCCTTTTTAACCGACGTCAAAAAAGGAGATTATCAATTCAACCGTATTTCTTTTATGTTTGTTACTTCGGAACTCGACTAGCTTAACAATGGTCAGCCGTTGGCTTGTTGTTACCGAAGTCGCTTTTCCTTAAAGGGTCTGGCTATTTCGGGACGTAATTTTTCTAAGAAGAATAATACGAAACTTATCGGGCTATTTCGAGTACTCGATTATAAATAGATCTCGATTATTTCATTAGTCTACATGGACAATGAACGAAGAGCAAATTAAAAAATAAACTATGAATGTCTATTCTCTAGGTCGAGTGAAAATATGTGTCCTAGGAGTACTCAAAGAAAAGGCATGAGATAGATAGGTACTAAAGAGTAAAGAGAATTATTAAAGGAAGCTTAAGTCCCTGTCAAAGAACAATCTGTAAAAAAGAAGATATGAATACCTGCCAGTTGCCGATTAACTTAGTTAGGTACGAAATATGAAGGGGCAATCATCTAATTATTCTAATATACATACAGCAACAGAAGCTTATGTAGTACTTTAATTTAGTTTACAGAGAACATGACTTTCCAGCGGGTTTGACTAAAGGATGACTCACGTTAGACCGGGCCGTGTCCGGGCCGCAGCTTCCGGCGCATCGATTTCTATGGAAAGCATCACGTGATCGCCTGTCTTGTCATAGAAAAGTAAGCGCCGGAAGCTCCGGCCCGGACACGGCCCGGTCTAATGTGAGTCGTTCTTTATGCTTCATTTGTGACTAGGCCTCAATGTATATAATGTACTATTGGTAGATATACTAACAATTCCATATCTCATACAAGTTGAGATATTACCACGTTTTTGGACGCAGATTTTTCTTGGTTAAAAGTTATTTCTTGGCCGAAACATTACCTATTTTCTAGATTTAAAAGCTTTAGGGTTCGCATTAGAAAGGCTATATTCAATATAATATACCCCTAGCTGAAGCGAGATTAAATGTTTTTGACATTGAGAGAGTTTCTAAAAGATTGCTACTGTATACGTATTATTATTTTATTAAAATATAGGGTGCTTTAGGATAACGTTTCGTCATAATATTTAAAAAAAAAAAGTAGATATGTACCTAAATATGAGAAGACCAGTCTATAACATTTTAGGACATGACTGTGAAGTCATGTCATGACCCGTTGTTTTTTTTAATGAATCAATGATCTAAATAGTGATATTTAGATCATTGATTCATTAAAAAAAACAACGGGTTGCACTCCGGGAGTGCCGACAGAAGTGAAAACTCAATGACTAGTCCAAAATGTCTGCAGCACTATGTATAATTAGGATTGTTCATTTTTTTAAATGTTCTATTTCGAAAACCATTTCGAGATATACGGTTTTTAAACAATTTCCGACATTTAATATACAATAATTGAGGATTGAAGATATTTCAACAAATGACCTTATAGTTTGACCAAAGAATATAATACTCACTAGGAGAGTTTGACCTTCTCCTGGGCTGAATGTAAAGTTGATGTAAAGTCATCGCATAATAAAAGTTATCGAACCATAGTAAATAAATCCGTCACTCACGTAATTTCATTGTCAAAGATATTATTGCCATCGATTGTCATAATTAAATTTTTCAGTTAAACCGCTGCGCTTGTTTGTTACTATTTGATTTATAATTAATACCTAAACAGTAGATTTCATTGCTTAATAATATATCAAAAACCTTGACCCTACGTGTGGGAATGATTCACAAAAATAATAGTTCGAATCCACGAAGACCTACGACGTGAAAGATGGTGCCATGAATTAAACTTGGAATACCTACCTACTTCAAGTGTGACACACAGTATTGCTATTGAGGATCACGTCGATGTAAGTATAAAATTAATATTATTTTACTACACTTATTTAAAAGCTCACTTTATTGGTAGGATCGTGGTACCTATTTATTTTCTGTGGTAATGTAGCCAGAGCAAGGCCTATTGACTTCCTTGAAACGATGTGACCCTAATTAAAAATTGTACATGTGTTGTCCGTTCCCAGACGAGATTGCCAGTAATTAACATCAAAATATTTTACTACAGCAACATTGCTAGAACTGGCTTTGTCTATAGATACGATTTCTAGGAACAAATCAAATTATTTTATCAAATATATTTTGATTTGTATTTTATGAAGTAGTCATATGTAAATTATTATTTATTTTTTGATATATGTATATTATTATCTATTATATTTCAGTTTGTCTTTGTCTATGTTCATAAAATCTACGAAGGGTAGACGTGCCTCTACCCTCCTTGATAAAATAAAAAAAAATCTTTGTCAATTGGCCTCTTTGATAGGCCTTGATTTGGGTCTGGCTGGTAAGAACATAGACAAGATAAAAGTCTTTAATGTCAATGCTGTCATTTAAGTCATTTAATGCAAAAATATCAATTTTCATATAAAACGATTTATTCACTTGAAATATATTTATTTACCTATTAATTTTAAAAATAAAAACTATTCATATGTACGAGCAACATATCTAAATGCGTCTTCGCACAGACTTAGTTAAATTTAAACCGTTGTCTCTCTTCCTTCCTTGCTGTATGTATCCGGCAATGGCGACTTTATCAACAATTCTTATCCGGATTATTGAAAGCCCTAATGTGTGTGTGGAAACCGTTGTAGTAAATCAGAAACAGCGATAATTTCAAGGTAAGATATATATTAATCTTTAAATAAAAATGAGCGTGCTAATTACCAAATTCAAATATAATAATTTAATCTTACTATCCCCGTAAGTCCCGCGGACGCTATATCGCATCCGAAATTATAATCAAAATTCAACATAGATGTAAAACCCCACATTGTTTAAGCTGGTAACCCTAGGAATTAGCGACGTTAGTAATTAGGAAGATAGATTATGTGGTTTTATTTTTTGACTATTTTGTTTTAGAAAGTGAATCAGCAGATGGCTTGAGCGTGAGATAATAATATAATCCTGGGCCGTCATATGATTTCTTGGAAAAAGCTCAGAAGGGCACGTATCTGCCGCATATCCAAACTAGTTTCCCGGTGACCAAGAACGCTGCGCGGAGCTGTGAAGCAGAAAATGTCCGATAACCGGATAGATGTAATAACAACTTGTAACCATTTGCCATATCAGTGTATGTATTCATATGTATTATGAAAATATTTATATCTTAATAATACGTAACTTTTTGTTACCTTTTATATTTCACGAATTTCTGAATATAGTACCTAATCATTATCTTTTAACGTATTTTTTTACTTCTATGTGAAATGCTAATTTAAGAGCCCAACAACGTGCACACTAGCGCCACTGCTAAATAATCGTGATTATTTAAATTTAACGACATGTATTTAAAAAAGGGGCCGCTACGGACTGTATTGTGTATTTAGGTACCTTTTGAATATATCAAACTAGATTTTATGTTGCTGGATTCGTCGATCTATGAGCTCAAAACAAAAACGGCCGTTTTAACTTTGGACGGGTAGATTGACGAATCCAATAACATAAAAACTAGTTTAATGTATTCAGCAGTGGCGCTAGTGTGCACGTTGATGGGCTCTTAAAAACTTGACCCCAACAAAAAAGAAAAAAATACAAAAAGAAATTCCCTCTCTGGGATTCGAACCCAGGACCATTAGCTTCCTGAACTGGATTACTGCCAATACCCGCTAGGCTAAACGGGTTGTCAATTCTAATTACAATGGTATCCTACCAGAGCGCTAGTAGTATAAACGAACTTTTGAAAGGGACATTTTTTTGTATGGAGTTATCGTTCTTCTCCTAGTGAGTATTATATTCTTTGAGCCAGAGTATCTAAAGGCAAACCGTTAAACAGAGATGGTGCTTACTAGAAAGAAAGAATATAGATACAAGAATACATAGCCATACTCAAAATTCAGATTGAAACTGCTTTAAAAAAATATAATTTCTATTTCCAGGTACATGTTGCAGTTCAAGCTGCTGATATCATGGTGGACAAGAAGTAAAGTTAATAAAGAGTTGTGAATAATAAAACATGTTTTTGTTCACCTACTTTTTTATTATTCAGGAAATATATGCATACCTATAAATTTCCAAAAAAAATTGTGAATTTACATATATGTATGTTTATTATGTTCTGCACGAGCATCTGACAATGATGGCTTCTTGTTGACCAACCAGAAGAGAAGTGTATGGTTTGTTATTTACTCTGTTCCCAGGAATTATTTACGGTCGTAAAGTATTACGACGATTAATAATTAATATGACGTTCGTTTCAATACAAAATGCTCAACTTTGTTCTGGGCCCAAGTGCCTTAACAAAATCAACCTCATTTGTACATTACATATCCCACAGCTGTATCTAAATAGAAATCACGATGACCTGAAATAATAGGATATAATTAGCAAAATTGGCATGTTCCTAATATAGTAGTATAGTACAATATCCAAACTTCTCCAATCTTCTTACAAATCGAATCAGTTAAAATATATATGATGTAGGTAACTTACATTTGTATTTTTGCTCCCTTGATTTCAGCCAAGTTATGGTTGGAGTTGGATGCTCCAATAAAACTAAGTTATATTATATAACTTAGGCAGATTTCTGGAATCAGCTTTCACAAATTTATAGCGTAGGTAGTTTGAAATTAATGATTTAGGGATTCAAAATAAACTAGTTTTCCATTCCAGACGATATTATTTATAGAAACACGTGACACTGACATTGTCGACAGGTGACATTACAATCAATTGACAATGACAACTATTATTGAAGTGAAAATTAATTGTTTAAAATTGGAATAGAAATTGTAAAGTTAGCTTGCAGACCTCGCATCTAAATATATTTGGTCATGATATTTTGAGTTTTATTCACCAGTACTAGAGTTCACTTTTATTAGCGATTTCATCAATATGTAGCTTTATTGAATTATATTTGAGTGATATAAAGTTAGAATGTAACTGTGAGATCCTCGTATTTCAGCCCGTACAACATTCTAGAACATTGAGCTTTATTGCTTAATATAAAAGTCCAGTTTTAAATAATTCCGTGACACATGATGTCAGCGTTACGTTACGCGTCGCGTATCGAGTTTACCATTTTTTCCCCACCTCAAAAAGTGCTCAGCGCCGCTAAAGAAGTTTTCACTTCAAAAATTAAATTACTTTCTTATAAAAATAAACAATCATTAATTCATTACTGGTAAAAATGATAATTGTCGCTACCAAAGTAAGTAGGATGAGTAAGGGTAAGAGCTTGCGGAGTTATACTTAAGTAACAGCCGAATTTTAATTTGTCACTGACCTGAAACAAGGAGACGCCCTTTCACCAATGCTATTACAACTAATGTGATTATCATAATTATCTTATAGGTAGCGAAGCAAATCGTCTTTTAAATCGCTTCATATCCATAATAATGCTTCAAATTTGTAAGCGATTGGATCTCTGATATTACAGCAGAGTTGATAGTGAACAGGGGCCCATACCTCGAACGGTATTAAACTAATATTATTACTATTAGTCCACGAACTGTCAAATCGTACGGGCTACCATGGCAGCACACTATTAATATTAGACTAATACCGTTCGCGATATGGGCCCCAAAAGAGTCCAATTGGACATTAACAAATGTCTTTTTATACGACCGCTGTAGCCGGCATCGCGAATATTGCTGCAGCAAACTTTAGATAGCCCGGTATACCCCAAATTGAGGAAGTTTGGCGGCCAAAATGACGGGCTTTCACGTCACAAGCATTCGATTCGATCTCTATCATCACATCCTGAAGTAAATTATAAGTAATTGACGATATTTAGTCGCGAATATTCCGGACAGTTGGAGAACACTTAATTGTTGATCTACTCTATCTAATCTACTTAAGATTTGTTGATTTGTTCTCAACTATTAATAATCTAAATTTGGACACTGCCCCTATTATCTAAGTACGTTGAAAATACGATGTAAAAGCGCCAAGACTTCCTGATCTTGAACATTCTGTAGCCAGGTCAGACACGTAATAGGAGTTCTTGCGGCCATTCAAAGTGCGCGTGGCTGGCTTTTCACAATTTCGGGCTAATAACGGCATATTGGACCGACCACAGCGAGTTAGGCTTATGAAGCGCAGGTGAAGGAATCACCTCATGCAAACCAGTGTAAGTGCAATCTTTCATTGTGTATAGTTGTTAAGGATCCAGAGATCATGGTTAATCTGGTTTGCTTGATAGGAACGCTCGTTAAGTGATGAAAATGAGAGGCCTTTGTCAGGCCGCAATGCACCTGCCCTGACGCCTTGCTGACTAACAAAATGGTTATTGCTATGCTACGTTTGGAGTATGAGAAGCTACTTTGTTATATTTATCATCATTTTTGAAACGAATCCTAAAAGGAAGGACTGAATTCTTATTATGTTTGGTAAAATTGATAGGTGAGTTTTTATACTAAATGACCTTATGCTCGTTTAAGTTGTTTAATATACTTTTGCATAATGTAGGCCAAAGTATTTAGTTTCAGTGAATCTCCCGTGGAATTGGCAATAACATGTGACACGCTATAATATATCACAAAAAATTTATTGTCGGTCAAATTACTGTAATTTCACGCAAGTATTACCTAATTGCAAAAATAGCATTTCTGGGTATCGAAGGCCTTAGATAATTATGCGTGGCTGACGTTATTATTAAGAGCCCAATTACGCCAATTAAGAGGCGTGAAATTAAAATGTATAATTTATTAAATTTTCTGGAAATGGGCTCTGTAAGAGATGTCTGCCAGTCATGTTCAAGTATCTAGGGCAACGCTCCGACGCAACTTGTACGGTTTGCCCTACTTACTTCGTTAATTCTGTTTTGCCTGATATATATTATTATACTTGGTTTTTTATCAGCTTTTAGGAAAAACCTCCTACTTCGATTTTCACGTAATTTTAGGTGCGTGTTAACTTTATAACTTACTTAAATAAAATAATTACTTTTAATTACTTTCTTAGCGTACGTGTGCTAACTCGGGGCATGGCTCGGGGCTGACGGTTATTATTAAAGTTTAGTTGGTAAAAAAAACTATTTCCACTAGAGAAGGGATATAGAACAATGCTTGCTTTTCTAGTTTGTTATTTCTGTATTTCCAAGATTGTTAAGAGAGTCCAATATTTATCTTTTGAAAGCTTTAAAATTGATTCAAATGTTGAACAAGAACGAGTGATTTATAACACAAATATTATTTTTAGATCACGATCATGAATTATTGCGAGGAAACAGAAATTCATTCATCATGTTAACTGCTTAAGCAAATGTGTATTCAATTATAGTAGATATTTACTGCTGTAGATAAATATTTAATGATTTGCTTCAAACCAGAGAACTATAGGTATAATGTTATATAGATAATAGGTAGCTAGGAGCTGTCAAAGCGCCTCATAGAGGCTTCCGGTGACCAGATGGCTGGCCAATATTTTGCCTTAAGGCGCCCACTGATTAACAGTCCGCCGGACGGTATCGGCCTGTCAGTTAGAACAAAATTTTGACAGTTCCGAACAACTGACAGGCCGATACCGTCCGGCGGCCTGTTAATCAGTGGGCCCCTTTGCAATCCAGCGGGGCAATACGGCCAGCCTTCTGGGCACCCTACTGAGCGACTACGACTTAGGGCAAATTTTTTATTTATAAGTTTTTAGTGTTTTTATTATGTTTTAAAAATGTTATTAAATAAATTATTAAGCATTAAAAAAAGATAATAGGTTCATAATCAAATGTAGATATTCACATCATTATACATTATACATAGG
Organism: Cydia splendana; assembly: GCF_910591565.1. NCBI lineage: Eukaryota > Metazoa > Arthropoda > Insecta > Lepidoptera > Tortricidae > Cydia > Cydia splendana. Next base: position 6,591,293 of record NC_085968.1, read on the forward strand.
TACAACACAAAATTTCAGCATTATCTGTCATATTTTTGCTTTTTAAATAACATAATTAGGTACATAGTAAGTACTTCATATTATTAATAAACTTAACGATTCTAATACATTTCTTTTAGTGATAATATTTTTTATTGTTTTTCGTATATCGCACACACTTTAAGTTATATATCTAGAATCCTAAACCGGATTTTATGGAGTAAACTTTCTCCTAATATGTATTTGATTAACCTATTGGCTAGTTAGGTATTTTCTATTCACGAAGAGCTTAGCACGAGTCCACAAGTCCAGTGCGTTAGCTTCTAACGCCATAACCATAATTTTAGACGCAGGTTCAACTCCTGTTCTGGAAAGTAGATGCCTAGGTCACTTTTATTTTTGTATATGACATCTGTGTCGGTTTACAACAATAGATAGGTGATATTAGTAGGACGACCCCAGACCAGACAGTATTGCGGTCCTAAAAGACTACCCTGAGCATTTTGCCTAACAAATGAATAAATTATTAGGTCTAACGTTTTGTACTCGTAGTCCTACACGGGGAGTCTCATATATACATGTGGTCGAGATGGGTTGATAAACTGTTTGTACTAATAATCGAATGATAAATAGAATATAGTAGTTGTGTAAGTTTTGAGCTAACCCGGTGAAGTTCGAGGCCGGGTTCAGAGTGTTCAGACTGTTTAGCAGATGCGCACGACGCGACGACGAAATAATGATGCCGGCGACGCTTGCAACAGATGTGTTTAATATTAAACTTGTTTTTGTCCTCGTGCTTAATTCAAGTGAAATCAAAGGGTAACATACAGGTTCAGCAGTGACTAAGTATGTTAGCCCTTATGAATATTGGGCGCAAATTTACATGCATGATAAAGATGTAAGGTGGTGGTACTGGTGCTCGACGCGGTCCCAGTACATGTCATCTTGAAACTTAAGTCATTGTCAATAGAGATGACAGCAGGGTGTCATCTATTGGGTATTAACATGTCGAGCACTAGTACCATCACCTTATCAAAAAAGTGATACTTACGTAATTGTAATTTTTAAATAAGTATAAATTCGGATTGGATATTGTAGTATATCACAATACTACATGTAGGTAGACATAACTAATAAGTTATAGATATAAATATGTGGGTATGCCGGTCGCGCTTGACTATGTTTTTAGTTTAAAATAAACCGCCATTGAAGTGACATCGTGTTTCTTTATGTATATCGCCCTTTACATACATATCATTTGGCGCAGTCGGTAGGATGCGAACCTACGCTCCCAAAGGGAATCTGATTTCCAATGAATTAATATTAACTATTCATGTCTTTTTTTCCAAGACAGACTATTTCAGTCAATTTGTATGAAAAGTTTAAATTCACGCTCAAATAAATTCAAAATTCAAAATGATTGGGTATTTCTGTGCTTGATCCGTATAAAATAATATGAATCATACTTTTGCGACGTTTATTAGGAATTTTGGGCCACGGTCGTCCCACGCTCAGCTTTTCTTGGGCTTAATACACGAATGTGCTCTTGACGTACAAAATTATATTAAAACAATAAATTGTTTGTTTGCGCTCTCCCTTTATTGCCTTCTAGCAATCTACACGTGTGCGGGCGAGACGCACTGCTTCCTATTGGATTGGTTTTGATATAATATTTTATCTAAATCGCCTCTTTTAGTTTGGGACGTATGAGGTTTATAAAATACCTCAGAGGGAGTTAGCGGAAATCATTTATTGGATCGGGAACCCGTGTAAAATGGTTTTATCAAATCTATTATACCTACATAGTTTACTAACCGAAGGGTTTTTGGGTTTATTGTTGGAAATATGTAATTACGTGTATACATTTTCCTGTTGAGAATATTGATCGTACCTATATTTAGAAACTTTACGCATCTAGGTATTATTATAAGACGTAATTAGCTATGTTTCTTAAGACGCTGAAACGTTACATAACTGTCTGTGATAGTGTTGGAAACACTTAGTACAATCGACGGTGAGATGATATCCATCTCGAACGCCAGTATAGAAAATTTACTTGGTTCAAAAAAATTCGGTCATCTTTTTTGGCCTACCGATTATAGTTTCTTATCGCTTAGTGCAAACTGTTAGCTTAAATATAGTATTAACAAATCAGCCTATATACGTGCCACTGCCGAGCACAGGCCTCCTCTCATGCGCGAGAGGGCTTGAGATATAGTCCCCACGCTAGCCCAATGCGGATTGGGGACTTCACGTACACCTTTGAATTTCTTCGCAGATGTATGCAGGTTTCCTCACGATGTTTTCCTTCACCGAAAAACTAGTGGTAAATATCAAATGATATTTCGTACATAAACTAAAGTAACTAAAATAATGACTATTCTTTCACCTGATGCCTTAGTTGGAATTAGGTTGGTTATGATTACTATCAGCCATCCCTCGTCATGAACAGACTGCACAAAAGATCAAAGCAAAATCTTCCGAAACCACCGCCATCCACTCAAGGCTGTGAGCCGGTGACCGTTATCATATTGTAATTAACAAAAAGTCAACTTTTGTCTCAAAAGTTTTACAGCAAACTTCATGCTTTGACACTTGCGTTACCTACCATGAAAGCTGTGATGCGTAACGCTATGGGTACTTACAATTTATACGTTATTGGCTTGTCCCTTAAATTATTTAGCGCTTGCAGTCGAGCCTAAGCTCCATTCAGGTCAACGCACAAATCTAATCTTAAATTAAGAGCTACTTAAATAGGTAATCTATTAAACATATAAGAATAAGAAGTTAATTGCTGCCTATCCTAAATTGATCCTATAAGTAAGAAAGTTTCACGTCCAAATGGATTAATGTGTATGTGCCATAGTAAGAGGGCAATTAACCGTAGACCTAAAGCAAGGCAACACAGGGATTGATACGAGCGGTCTAATTAGGACGCGTCCGTGCCAACTCCATTGCTTTTTGTTCTGTGCACAGACGTATACGTAAATAGTTGCCTTATGTTGACTTTTGTATTTATTGACTCTTATAGTTGAACTTGTTTTGTATGAACTGAGGAAAGACTAGCACGACTTTACTGACATAAAATACTTTATTAGATATATTTACAAATTAAAAACATAACTCAGCCTTGGCTTTATTGATCCACAGGCAAAACCATTGAAACTAGTGGTTCTGTGAGTTGTAGATCTCACGACCTTAACTTACCTAAAATTGAATAAATGCATGGCTCCGCGCTTTTGAAAAAAATCCAAAAACTGAATCCACCAAAAAAAAAAAACTATTTAATTATCTAACTTGCTCACAAAATTTCACAACAATCGGTTGAGAATTGCGACCTATAGGGCAGAATATATAAAAGTATTTTTGTCCAAGCTGAGACCGAGACGTTCGCTGACGCTTGGTCAATAATATTGAAATAACACTGAAAAATTTTCGAATTGAATTTTACGACAAACCACAAATCTTTGAATCATGCCCTACGAACAGTACCAATGGATGAATGTTGGCGTGAACTATTTAGATAAAGGTCTGTACTCCCGTGACACTGATTAACCGCCCAGTTTTTATAAGCAGCATTAGACCGCCCGCAAGAAATGCCTACTCTTGGTGTGGCGAAAATAAAAATCTTATATATTGAACCCAGCGGAGATACTGGATTAATGATAGTAATGATAGATATGAATCCAATCGATTTGGTCCATTTGTAGATACCACTTATCGCGCTATATATATTTGCGTATTATCTCTAAAATTGGAGTACTTTTTATACATTCTTCGTTTGACTCGATACATACTTACTAAATGAAATAAACGCAGTTTGTATAACACAATCACATTCATAAGAACCTTTAAATATGTTTATTGGAGTCCGTTATATTCCTTCTTCAGTCGATACGAACTCGTAAAATTTGTTTCATTTGATAATCTACACATTAAATATTGTATTTTACCAACTTATATGAAAAACTAAAAATCATTTATTTACATACAAGATATATACAGTGGTACTACTAAACGAAATTAATAACTAGCCATAGAGCATTTAGTGACTGGAGACATTTACAATTTACGAAACGGGATTTTCTTTACAATTTACGAAACAGTCTGCCGATTTTTGCGGGGGAGGGGACGTCAAATGTATTGCTATTTCTACATGATACGTCCGTAACGTACAAATAGCCATGTCAGTCTCATGCAAAAGTTTGCACGATTGTGCAAGTTTTTCGGCAGAGGGGTAAGCTCTTAAAGGCGACTTCATTTATTAAATGCTCTAAGTAACTTTATTGAAAAATTAATGTGGGTTGACACATTATTGCGTATCAGCATCCAAATGTGAGTCTGATATGTTACGACTATGTTACGTACATACTAGTTGGTGACGTACATAGGTACATATGTATTATCCATAAGTATGTGTAGCAGGGATCGGATACCGGTATTTTTTGTATGGAAAATAAACGGTATTTTTTCGTTCTTCATTAATTATTTCATTTCTGCTTGGGGAATCTAATAATAATAATAATACGAAGTCGTTACCTAAAAACACAACTGAGTCCTACATTTGGAGTATAAAATAATTCGAAATACATATATGGTTATTTCGAAGTTTTTGAAAAAAACCGGTTCCGATCCCGATGTGTAGTGACTGTCTTTATCCACCTCGCTGTCTACGTGTGTACACTTTAGATTAGACTTCTTATTCAGAACGTAAACTGCATTGCATTTTGGTACACGACACTAAACTTGTTGTGATAAGTGATAACTTTACACTTATCCAAATTTTCTGACACGCTTCAGTAACAACAAAATAAAGTAGGTACTTACCTAGCTTTTTATTGGCGTATTAGTAAATTCGGACCTTGGTTTTCTAGTTCAAAATTTACTGTATTTGTTTTAGCCGGTTGAAAAAGGTTAAGAAGAAATGTAAGCCTGCCCTCTAGCATATCACTGACTTTACCTAACCTATAATAAGAAATGAAATGAAAAATAATTTGAATAAAAGAAATGAAAGAACCTAACGAATAACTTTTGGTATCAGACAAAAGAGTTTTCAATGAAACTAAATTCGGTAAATGGCGAAATTGAATGGCACCAATTAATCTATGAAATCAAAAAGTAAAAAAAAAACTATGAGCAAGATTGTTGATAATGGTCCTTGTCCTTAAGACATTCGTGTCGCTTAACTACAAACTTGGGTAAATCCATTCGACCCCCTCTAGCAAATATCTACCCTATTACCTTTTCTTAATACCAAAATTGTATAATCTGACAAATGCATTCCCGAGTTTGAAGTTAAAGCGACTCAGGGCCCGATTCGGATTTTGAAATAGACATCTACTAGATATCTTTTAGACGTCACCAAGATACGATAACGATATGTTTAAGATCTAACCTGTCAAATTTGACATTTATGCGATTCTGGAGATACTCTTGAACGATTTCCACAAGATATGACTTAGAGATCCAATTCACATCTAATAGATATCTAACACTATCTGACGTAAAAGTGACACTGGTTGCCCGAATTGAGCTGCAAAAGAGAACTAGTTGAAATCTAAACTATAACGTATCTAGAATGGATCTAGTACGTGTCGTCTCTTGTGAATATCTTGAAGTTCGAATACGGCAGTCATTCGGAGTTGACAATAAAATAGCATTGCATTTCAGGAACCAATAGCAATCTACGTACAGTACGTACACTTCTGTCGGGATATATAAAGCGTCAACTTCTGCAACTTTAGTCTTCAATGAACAAATAATATCCATCCTTTTCACAATGAACTTGTGAGAGAGGGACGCTAGATTCGCCTAGCAATTTGTACGAACCGTGTTTGTCCTAGGTCGATGAGGATTTGAAACTTCGATGCTCGAACAATAGCTTCGAGCCAATTTTGTGACTTTTGCCTTTACGTTTAAGTGTTCTTAGTTCTTACAGAGTTTTCAGTGAACATTCTTCAGCAGAGCGCATCTTAAGAAGCATTATGCATTAGACGTTTCGTAGTCGTGCATTTGCATTTATGAATAATGTCACCGAAATAGCTTTCCAACAGAATAGGTAACTGAACATTAGGTACATCATACAGACATCGGATTATTGAATGATATATGCGCCCGCCTGATGCTAAGCAGTCTATATAGCCTATGGACGCCTGCAACTTCAGAGGTGTTGCCGACCCTAACACTCCGCCCTCTCGTTGAGCTCTGGCAATCGTACTCACCGGCAGGAACACAACACTATGTACTCATACCCTACCCTACTGGGTCTAGTGTTATTTGGCTGCGGTTAGAGAACTAAGGTGGAGGTACTTCCCCAATTGGGCTCTGCTCTAGATCTGGAAAGACATATATCCGCTGTTCTGTGGCCTACCACACAAACCGAGATGATGATGTCATTCACAGTGGCCATATCTCGCTTAACTCAAATCTCTCTTATCTCTCTTATATAACTAATATCACTTACTTATCATATATCAAATACAAAATATAATGGATTTATGAATATTATAAGAAATTCGCCTTCATTACGATTACGAATAACTGCTTCGTCATTACGATTACGAATAACTGCTTCGTATAATATATTATGACGTTTTAAATTCTCATATGTTACTCATTAATTTTAAAACCAAAATGCAAAATATGTAACTAAAAGTGAATTGTTATGTTAGTTTCCACGGTAATTAAACCGTGGCAAAATAAGTCTTAACAAGCTTCACTGTTTTTGCATTTCGCGCAGTCTGTTAAAAGATTTTCGTGGCTGAAATAATAATTGGGCAGGCGAAAAGTACCACTTTCGCGCTTAATTTTAATCTTTCAACAGCTTACGTAAAAACTCATTTGGGGCTTTATGTAATTATGTATTTATGTTTTTTAATTTGTTATTTTTTCATGGTAGCATTTTAGCATATGAGTAAGTGTCGGCTTTTTTAAGGCGCTTTACGGCTTTTCTATCAACAGCTGTTAAGTCGATAATAGGTTTAGGCCGAGTATAATATTGTATGTAGAGGATAAAATTAAATTTAACCTCTACATTAGTTACCTTAGGAATATTAAGGTAATATTTCTGGGAACAAATAAAAAATCCTGGTAATTTACCCATCGAAAATATTTTCGGAAAGGGAAAAACACAGTAGGTATCTACCTAATTATAAAAAGGACATCAACTACGAGTGCTGATGACCTTTACGTAGAAAAAAATACTCTGTATTTTGCTCGACGTCATTCATCTGTCATCGGCACCAAAGTTTCGCTCCCTGCTTTAATAGAGGTAATATAAAGAAATTAGATAAAACTGCATTCTTTTAGAATACCACTTCATTGGTATCATGTCCCTGAATGCTTACATATGCACAGTCGATACCTACTGATCACCTTGAGGTCATATTAGCTACACTGATTCACCCAAGTGTTCATTTACCGTGCCCGCTTTGTTAGCTTAGTAGGTGTCCCTGTGTGGCTATTTCCATTTACATTGTTCAGTGCATCCTGAGGAACTGTTCTCCATTCACAAAACCCTTTGTCTGTACCTCTTGTAAAATTCGTTTTGTTCTTATACTGTTATATTATGTATTTGTCAGCTCTCACGACCTAGTTCCTTTCGCTATCATTCCACAAGCGGCGCTTAAAATAAATGGTATATAGAATTAATAGTCAAGGGAAATACTTTTTATTCGCAGTTTTACGTCGACCTTTGTGCTCGGTATTTTGTTTAAGAGTTCTAAAAATGATAACATAGTGTAAATAGTAAATTAGTGCTCCAACGTAATACATTTTCATTATACCTACTTTATGAAACTATGGGAGCATTTAAATACTCAAAATAAAACGCAACCTTAAGGATAAAGGATGACTCACGTTAGATCGGGCCGTGTCCGGGCTGGAGCTTCCGGGGCGTACTTTTGAAAGGTGATGATATAAATTGTTTATACGACAACGGTTTCACTCACTTGAATTTTTAGTCGCTATTGGCGACATGTTACACACAATTTAAAACATGTCTCACGAAAGTTTAATATCGGTGATGATATAAGTAGATATGATGATAGAAAACGATGCGCCTGAAGCTCCGGCTCGAACACGGAACACGGCCCGGTCTAACGTGAGTCATCCTTAACTCACGTTAGACCGGGCCGTGTCCGGGCTAACGTGAGACCTCTTTTAGTGTTAGTTACTTATTACCTAACAATCTTTATGGGAGTTGGTTATTATACAACACCATTGAAAAAGTTCAGAACCTGATACATAAGTTCATTAATTACGTATCAGATTCTGTACTTTTTCAATGGTGTTAACTCTTTACATATGATTTTGTATGGGGACAGTGAACGTGTTAAACCATTCCAAAATATACGTTTCAACACCACTGATGTCATTTCGTAATGATATTGTGGTGGTATACGGACAGGCAAACGGCCAGACAGACGGAGATGACGAAATTATAAGGATTCCGTTTTTACTATTTTGACTACGGAAATCTAAAAACGATCCAGTAGTATTCGATTTAAAAAAATAAAATATAAAAAACTTTTTAAAAATTCATATAATGTACGGAATCCTTGGGGTGCGAGTGGACGCCAGATTGATTTTAAACAATCAATGCAAACTCACAAAAATGGGAATGTAAAATAAATGTTTAAACCAGTGTTCCAATTTAACGTATGCTGAAAATATACCTCCAACTGCCCGAATAAATAATAAACAATCGAATAGAAAGTAAAATCGAATAAATCAAATACTACATTTTATGCGAAAAACAATGTTTGTTTGTGGAAATGATTTCATCCGTATGAATTCTTAGTGTACGTAATGCGAGCTACAGATCCCAATGTAGGTAGGTAGGTACCAATTTTAAATACTCGCTTACAACCTATCCTAACCGGGTCCATCATAAGCTCAGGTTCCTCAATGCTGAGAATCGAAACATTATGCATGGAGCCATGCACCTGAAATCTGTCTTCTATTCCCTGCCAAGTGCTTCGTGCAGTTTAATGACATAGCTGCATTAATTTGGGATTTTGGGCGCACCATCTAGCGGAAGGTTGGCCATGAGGCCTTATGCTTTCAACTTTACCAGTCATTAACGGCCAGGCCGCGACTTTGCGCGACCGGCGGCGGCGGCAACCTTAGGTGGGAACGAAAGGTACGATCACTGGGTCTCGCACGAAGGTTTCATGTTTAACAAAGTAAACCAAAAGTAAAGAAAGACAGGGACCTTAAATAACAGTTATAAGAAGTCAATATTATTATTACAGACATTTTGGAAATTTCTGAGCTACAGAGTTTATCTAAGTTTCCGTCTGTTTAAAAAATACTTTTTGTTCAGTCAGAATCGAATCCCTGAATGAATAACTGAATGCAAATAATACACTAAATAAGTAGCCGAACTCATTGAGTTATTAAAAAAATAACTGAACTTATTTGATCAATATCTTAAAACCATTTTTGTTGTTACAGGTACTAAGTGTAACCAAATATAGGTACTTACTTAGTTACTAGTGAGTGTATTCCTGTCAAATTGGCATAATATGTAAGGTTTCTGAACGTGTTTCCTAAGTGGAGTTTTTGTTTTCTTGCCCTTTCCGCAGTATTAGTTCCTCCGCAAAAATATAGCGTCCTTCTACACAAAGTATAATATGTCTCTTACGTAGAATATGAAAGAAAGTTCTTTTGAGAGGAGCTAGTTATAATGGCAAAGGAATATTACACGTGCTACTCGTTGAATATAAATTTGGGATCGCCCTACGGCACTCAGCTTTCGACAGAATACTCTGATCCAAATTAGATATCAAAAAGTGAAGATAAACAAACTGATTATTACTATGATTATTTAACAATTTTCAATCTGACTTCAATTACAGCTGTGATTATTGAACCCTTTTTCAAGCCTTACGGTTCAATACAGGGGTGACGTGGGAGTGACATCGTGGCGAAACCCTATCCATTGAAAAAAAAAAAAGAAAAAAAAATCTTTCATTTTCTACGTACGGTAGTGATATCGGTTAATTATTCTCAAGTACAGTACCAAGCCTGCACCTAACAAACGTCTCTTTTTTGCCCAGTGGTTGACTGGTAGAGAATGCCTTAAGGCATTATGTCCATCATTTGTACTTATTATACTATAATTAAATAAATAAAATCACGAACATAGGTAGGTACTAGGTCTAAAACGCAATTTAAAAATTTGTAACAATGTATGCACAAAACAAAAGCTCAAAATGTGAGAATTGCTTCTAAAATGCGCGATTTAATTTTTGAGAGCACTCATCGATTATTATTTTTTTTTAAACTTGTAACAAATTATAATTCAAAAACATGATACCCGCGGTTCCGAGCACGCACATTCATGTCTCTCACGCTTATATGAGTACGCTCAGTGAGTGTGAGAGAACAACGTGAACCTACAGGCTTTAAAGAAATAAATGTAATTTGCTATTGCCTACAAATGAGCCCACTAAGTTCTCTAAGAAGTACAGTGTATATTTTCAGGAGTCGGATAGTAAGGACCACTTACCGGCTATAATTCGGCCCGAATGGCCGGAGATAAGATCAACAGCTCGCGCGCCGCTGCGCCCAGCACCGAGCATAAAACTTTAATGAGTTTCGCCTCTTCTTGTTATCTTAAACCAGGTTCCTGGAAGTTTCGCGTTGTTCTATTTATTGAACATTGCACAGTTTGCCCACGGCTCAATATTAAATTATGACTAACTTTAATTAAAGGTCAAAGTAAACTTAATTTAATTTTGGGATGTTATTAATGAAACTACGAGACGCGCCGAACGTAGGTAGTGCTTATTTAAAGAGGCAATGCTTGTTATTCTAGACCCTAAGGGGTTGTGCACAAATCACGCGAGGTGTTTTCGGCTACTTTTTGACCCCCCTCCCCTCCTGGTGCTATTTGGTGAGGTTTTTGGCTACTCCCCTCCCCCCACACAACCTCACGTGTATTTTTTTTAAATTTATTCATTCGACCTAATTTTAAGAAAAATTGTATTGTATATAGAAAATCTTGTTTATTTTTCTATTTTCGTTAAATAGACTCGCTATTTTGAAGTGCAAAGACTGCAAAGTGAAGATTTATGTTTAACGAAACCGAGAAAAAGTATCTACTCATGTGGTAGGTGTTTTTTTTATAGTTTCGTTCACTGTAGAAAAATACACGTGAGGTTTCCTTATTACCCCCCCTCCCCCAACGTGATCTATCGTGATTTTTTCGTGACCCCCCCACCCCCTATCGAACCTCGCGTGATTTGTGCATAAGCCCTGATCAGGCGCGTTGTTTAAGAGGAACCAGTTTGAATTGAAGGGATGTTTACAAAAACAACATAACTGACTACACTGGTTGACACCTGAAACGATTAACAATGTTCTTAAAATGTGTCAACCGCTCTAAGCAGTTATGTTGTTTTTGTAAACATCCCTTCAATTGTAATCTCCGAAAAATAAAAATAAATGTAAATCTCTGGCTAATAAAAAAATTTAACGAGCTCATCATTCGGACAAAATCTAAATCATATTGTCAAAAAGTTAGTTTGTTTGCTGCTAACACTAGGTACCTACCACAAACTTACCTCCGATACCTCGTATGCATCAATCGTGTTATGTGTTATTTTACGCTAATCCTGAATACTTTAAGGATTTTGTATTCGATGGGTGACAATAAGGCATAAATAGACAACAAGGTACTTAAAATATTTTTCTCAAAAATGGACGGCAAAGTCGACTTTGCCGTTAAAAAAATAGGTTGCGAAGCGCGTAGTTTATGGTCAGTCAAAAATTAAAAAGTTAAAAACATTGCAGTCTCGATTTTGGGACTGCAATGTTGCATACAAATTCCATTATTTGTCGAGTTCCAAACTTTTTAAAAGTTGAAATGGCCATATCAAATGAAGGCACAGGCCCATTAAACAGCCAAACAGTACCGCGACTATTTAGCTGTCTCAAATAGGTTGGCGTATTTTCGGCAGAAAAATACACTTCTATTTTTTTATTAAAAAAATAAAAAGGCGGCAAAGCTAATTTTTTCAATTGTTTCTACTTTTTTTCGTGAAAATATATACGTAAGAAAGTTGCTTTTGTAAAATATTTCTATGATATTTATATTTCTTGCACCATTTTTGAGAAATGCACTATATATGACTCGGCTGGAAGGCTACTTGCTGGCTTCGGATTCAATTAAACGGACTCCCAAGGTCGTCCGTTTAAAACGAATCCTCAGCCTGCAAGTAGCTACTTCCGCTTTGTAGGTATGTATTGATGTAGACCATAAAGCGACATGTGGCTGTACGGCACGATTAAATTACTTGTTGCTCTTTGTCTATCAGAGCTGAACGCGTTTACGATATCGTTAAATTAAAATTTCCCCTAAACGGTCTTAGGCGCTAGTTGTATAACTAAATTACAGCCTTATGTAATAAATTTAAGCGCGGATTTAGCGTGGTAAGGCTAAAAATGTTTCATAAAATGGAGAGTGAGATTTTACTGAGGCGTCACAATGGGTTTATGGCTTGAAATTTTTGATGTTGACAGCCGTCATGAAATTAAAATGAAGCCCTTAATTACGAATTCTTCGCGGTTTACAGTAAAAGCTGTTTTCTTATACGTTATGTCTTTATCTGAGTATCATTACGGAATATAAAGTGGAGCGCGTCTGTGAAATTAGTAATATTGTTGCTGCTTTTGACTAGTCTTCATAAAAATAGCTCCCTATATTTATTAAACGGTTTAATTATTCCCCTATTATATTAAAAATATATCTTAGGCAATAATTTAGATTAGGTACATAACCTAAAATAGATTCTTGAGGAAATTTGTTTTCTCTTTGGTAATTACGTAGAAATTATCAAAAGCGTAGTATTAAGCTATTTTTTATCATTTAAGCCCAATATGGTGTCCAAATATTTAGTATTTATGTGCATATCTCTTTCAAGTTTTTTAGTATTAAATGTGTAGTAAATATAAAAGAAATTCATACAAGTCTCCTGGTAACTTCTAGTACGAGTAAATACACAGTAACTCACCCACAGAAATAATTTCGTATGCTTCTATTTTGCTACGGAACCACTGCATTGAAAATGCTCTGCTATCAGACTGCTTGTTAGCGGCAAGGGTTAAAGCGACACCACAAGGACCTAATTACCAGTGGAGCAATGACACCGTCAAAGATGCCGAGCATATAGACAAGACAAGGGGTCTGTTCCATCGGCCACACTGTTAACTGTTCAACAGTGGACCTTATGCCTTTTGTAATAAGGTCCACCGAAGTACAGTTAAGAGTGTTGCTGTTTGTACTTGGCTAAGCATGTTGAGTGAATTGTAAGAAATATCAAATCAGGCCACGTAGCCCACATGCCAATCGCTTACGCTCCGTAGCGAACGAAACGCAACTGTCACTGTTGCACTAATATGGACGAGTGATAGAGAGACAAAGCATTTCGTTGTCGTAGCGCAAGCGATTGTTGAGAGGAGTTATTTCGCTTTTTTATTCGACAAGCGACGTTTGGCGTATCGTGTTGTTCTCCCGTTGATGTGGGAACGTACAATGGCAAAATTTGACATTAGCAATCCACAGTTAGGTGACAACAAAACCGAATCACCCCGAGTTTAGAGTTTTGGTTGTACCAAATGATATTATCCACAGGTGATCGAATTAACACTTGATATAATCAACATGCAATAAAATCAACCGTTGATTTGACGTGGATGCGAAATCTGACAGTTGTACATGTCGAACTTGGCCCCTGGACGCTTTATAATACTAGGTAGGTGCGATGTAAGAAAATAATTTAAGGTCATCCGCAAATAATAAACAGCGTCTATTACTGTTTTAGGTAAGTCGTTTATCATTAGAAATATTCAAGAGGTCCTACTTAAAGCCTAAAATTTGAGCGGCCTAAATTACTCCTGCAACTTTTACACCTGATCGAACAAAATAAACTTTCGGGCCCTTATATCTAAAACCGAACCGAATAACTATAGTCCTGATTTTAATATTAATAAATGTCAAAATTAGATCTCCAATATCTCGATACGATATGGATTTCTTCAAACAGAAACGTCACTTTTGACACTGACGGATCCGATCCATATCGTATCGAGATCTAATTTTTGGCTTTTTTTAATACCACGTCGGATCCTCGTAGTGTCCACCTGGGGTGTAATTTTTCATTTTAAGTAGTTGAAAGTCTGGATGTCATGTTCTCTAGCCTGTACCTACGTCTACCATCAGTTTTAACACTGACATAACGCTCACGTCTACGTAATTTACTTTCTGTATATCTCGCTTGCACTAATATGCGAGTACGAGCGAGATGCACGGAAAGTAACTTACGTAGACGTGAGCGTATTGACGACCGGTCTGGCCTAGTGGGTAGTGACCTTGCTTGTGAAGCCGATGGTCCTGGCTTCGAATCCCAGTAAGGGCATTTATTTGTGTGATGACACAGATATTTGTTCCTGAGTCATGGTTGTTTTCTATGTATTTAAGTATTTATATATATTATATATATCGTTGTCTAAGTACCCACAACACAAGCCTTCTTGAGCTTACTGTGGGACTTAGTCAATCTGTGTAAGAATGTCCTATAATATTTATTTATTTATTATATTATGTCAATGTCAAAACTGATGGTAGACGTACTGGCCATGATCAATTTTGGACGAGCAGATATTGTATTCTAAAACGCTGTCAATTGAATTGTAGTTGTATTGTGAAATTAGAGACGCCTGACTAAATTGTACGTCCCGCGCTCGTGGGCAATACTTGAGTATAGTCTCCAAATGTCAAAGGAACATGTACCGTGTTAACCGTGTACACATAGGAGAAATCTGAAACACAACAAATTGGGAAGCCTATGCAGATAGTAATTTCTTGTTATCAAACCATTTAAACTTAGAAATGTCACTGTTGACAGCTGACACATCATATACCTAACGGTTTGATAAGTAACAATGATCAGTGGCGGATTTACTGTCTTTGCCGCCTTAGGCCCCGGGTCCTGTAGTAAGGTAACTAGCCGCCCCTAATATCTGGCCGCCCTAGGCCCGAGCCTACTGGGCCTTAAGGGAAATCCGCCTCTGACAATGATAATAAAGTTAAACCAAAAAAAGTCTGCAGAGATTTTGACAGCATACGCAGAGGGTGTTATTTCAAACGTCAAATTTCTATGAAATTTACTACACTGGCACTGCGTGTGCTGTAAAAATCTCTGCAGACTTTTCTTGGAATAAATCTACCTGTTTTAATAGACTGACAGCGCGATTCAGGAAATGAATGAATGAATTATCTCATATAACATTATATCACCCTTATATTATATCCTGTGACAGTGACAACATTTTATTATGTTGTCACTGTCACACAATGTTATATAACGTTATGTAACCCGAGTATGTAACAGTCACTGTGGGAGCATCATTACGAGTACGTATACGGTGATGTTATTTGCGCCATCTATCTTTGTAAATCGTTGTGCATCGGTGTGATGTAGTGATATGAAGTGTGTGCTCGAGACAAGGCTCTGCGGGCCTACCGCGAACCACGTTCGACGTCTTGCCTCTCTGTCGCACTTGTAAATTCGTACGTAAGTGTGACAGGGAGTTAACACGTCGAACGTGGTTCGCGGTACGCCCTCTGGAGTAGCTAGATCAGTGCCCCAAACGCGTTAGTTCCGCGTAGCATTATTCCCGGTCGCATTTTTAGACGGAGCCCCGCTTCGCGGGGCTCCTATTTCTGGGCGGTTTGCCCTTCGGGCATCTGAAGCTACCTAACGAACCTTACCGACCTACACTTTTTTCCCCAAAGTGTAATGTTTTCATGAACTCACTTTCACACTAAATGAATAGGGCTCCGTCTAGCTAAGTTGTGAACTAAATGTTTTTTGAAAAACAAACTCTAGTGGAGAAAATGCGACCGGAAATAATGCTACGCGGAACTAACGCGAGTGGGGAAAAATGCGACCGGGAATAATGCTACGCGGAACTAACGCGAGTGGGGAAAAATGCGATCGGGAAGAATGCTACGCGGAACTAACGCGTTTGGGGCACTGATCTAGCTACTCGAACTCTGGCGCACTCCGCGGGCAGACCTTTCAACGTTGCGTAAGAATTGTTGCCTCATCTACGAATAACTACGAGAAAAGTAAAGCAGCGTTACCGAACGTGTATATCTAGTAACGTCTTTATTGGAAAACATATTAGAGTTAGACCAAGACAATTCTGCAACGATTTTGACAACACACGCAGTGCAAGTTTTATTATAACGTCAAACTTCTATGAAATTATGACGTATAAACTTGCACTGTCTTCATTTACACCTTTGAATTTCTTCGCAGATATTCCTTTACCGAACATCTTGTAACTACCAAATGATATTTCTTAGTGTTATTACCGTATACCTACATTGATTAAGGTAAAAGAAATCTGCATAAAAAAGCTTTTATATGTCCTAAAGCAAAAATGCATTAGCTCATACAAAAGGTTAATGTAAATGAAAAATGAACGAAAGGAGCTTTTTTCTGAAGATAATGGAGGATAATAAAGGCTTAAAATGTATTATTTCAAGAACAAATAGTTATTCCGAGATTTACGGTATCAATATTTCAACAAAGAGAATTTGAAGCAAATAAATTGTGTTCTAGTCCAACGTGTCCTCTACGCTTCGTAGCACATACAGCGTAGCACAGTTCATAATCACAGACATATATGTACCTACCTATAACTCTGTATCTTTAGGTACTTAAATAAAAGTAAACAAATAATTTGTAATTTTTTGGGTAGTTATAAAATTTATTGATTAACCAACCAAATATAAACCACCATAATACAAAACCACCTGGATCTGTCACTGAACACCTGACTTCAACCTACATTATTTGATCGTGTAATGTTTTCATCTACCCTCAACTGGCTTAACAAGCCATTTGACGGTAGATTTTGTTTACTCTTTTTTAAATACTTAAAGATAAAGACTAACCCCCTTATTCATAAACGCGCTACAAGCCTCAATTAGCAAATAATCGTTTGTCTTTATCTATCATTTTGACTTATGTATTTGTAAGAAAGGGACAAAACATAATTTAACTAAATCAGGTCCGTAAAGTTTTATGAATAAGGGGGTAAAGATACATCAACATTCATGGAGCGGTATCCTGAGTTCAATTTCTTAAGGTTTTGATTTTGATATGATACGATTTCGGATAAAGTAGGAGGATCATGGCGAGGGTCTCGTTGTTTTGTCGTACTTGTTTGGCATCTCGCTTAGTGTTCTCTACCTGTCTGTTCCCTACCTAACCGTGTCTGGCTAGGATCCTAGAGACCCTAATTTATCGTTTAATTAATGTTGTTATATTCGTATTATAACAAGATCAAAAGCTAATAAAATCTGAATACTGCTCATGTTGTCACACATATAATTTGTAATTTAATCAGTGCACAAATTTTCAGCGTCAATATAGTACGATACTCGTATGTTGCTAATTTTCTAACTTGAGTTTGAATAAAGGATGACTCACGCTAGACCGGACCGGGACCGGGCCGTTGCTTCCGGCGCTTCGTTTTCTATGGAAAGCACCACGTGATCACCGATCAGAAGTCATATAAAATGACATGTCGGACGCCTCGGCCCGGGCACGGCTCGGTCTAGCGTGATTCATCCTTAATAAGTGTGTCGATACTTAAACTCACCTACTTATTTTCATTTTACTTAAATGAGAATTTACATCAAATTTGTTCTCCCTACTGCTTCAAGCCGCGTGTATAGTGCTAAAAAAATTTAAGTAAAAGTTCTCTGAAGAACTCGAGTGTCAATTCAAAGTAGGTGTGTGGTCTAATTAAATATTATGTCTGTGTGCATAATTCGTTGTACGATAGTCTCGTAGGTAACGTTTCTGAGGACAAATAGAGCTTAGTAAGAAAATGCCGTCTTTGAATACCAAAAATCTGTTTAGAACTAGATATTGATAAAAGTTGCAATTTAAAATAGTTAAGGTTTATACTCAAATGCCTATATTTTATGAAAATGGTCAAGCTCCGTCCCATTTCGAATGGAATTACCTAACTCCACGCCAGCAATTTGACAGCATATCAGTTCGATTAGCAACGCAATGACCGAAAGTTCAAAATTATATAGTGACATATCGTACTATGGCGTAGCCTCTGTGTGGTCTTAATAAAATTATTACATCGGTGTTTTGTACTCGTTCATTAAGTACATAATAACTAATATGAAATTCACTTACGCTCTCCACTCACAATGTGAATTAGTGAACTCCATAATGCATTTAACGCACCTACGAGGATAATGGCGATAAGTAACCCAGAAAACAATAAATTTTATTAGATTTTATGACACTTTCATATTACAACAAACTTATAACTCTTTAGTAATGTACGAAAGTAGCATTTCCTAAAACAATTTTAAACTTAATACGAGTTTTATAAAGTAGCTTACTGTTCTAATGGACCCTGAAGTTGAGAATGCCACTAAGTCTTATGTGTACTTTCGTTTTTATTTAAACTTAAACGTTAGCGCTTCGTATTAATGTTGCTTTTTCTTTACAGGTATTTTCTATTTGTAGTATAGCAGGATTGGCATTTAAATATAGCATTGCATTTAGGTTAGAATCGGGTAATTTCAAAACCGCTTAATTCTATTTAAATCCGATTAGCGGTTGATAGGATATCAATTCTAATATTTGTTGGCATTGTGTGGTATTAGTTAATCGACTTACCTAAATAGAGGGTGTTTAATCCATATTGGGCAGTGAGGGAAAATCTGAAACTGTACGAGATAAGCACACGTCATAAATATAATCGTAGCTACAGCAAACACTAAATATTTATATTCGCAGAAAATTGAACTCCCATTGTTTGACAGCTTGCCGGATTTCATTTGCCGGCTGTGTATGTTTTCTTACTATCCTATTTTTCTTTTCTAGAATCGGGCTCGTGACTTCTAAAAACCGATTTCTTATCTGTTAAACAATCAGATTAATGTGGAGTTTAGTAGAGTGGTTGTAAAAATCCCAACCTTTTGTTTCCTTTATTAGTCGGTAAAAGAACAGGAAAAGAAAATAAAGCCGCTACCTATCTATCTACTTTATCGAGTTTGCTAACAGGAGTGTCTGAGGGCCTACCGCGAACCACGTTCGAAATGCTGCCTCACTGTCACACTTACGTACGAATTTACACGTGCGACAGAGAGGCAACACGTCGAATGTGGTTCGCGGTAGCTCTCTGTTTCCCTTAAATAAAAGATGACCCGATGGATGAGGAAAATACTTAAAATTTCATCAAATCCGTCAATTTATTTTGTAAAATATACACGTGCCGTTACTGCTGTGGCATTAGCCGGGCTGAACCGAGCTTTTACCGAGGATAAATAATAATTCATCGATTCATTGGATTTTTTACTTATAAAAAATACAAAAACACCGATTGTATGTAAAACCTAATTGGGATTTAGTTACTCTGAATTTTACATAGGTATACCAACAATAAATTACAGAAACACTTTGGCGACTGAATAACCGCGCATGAAAAGTGAATACTTTTCATTACTCAAAAATCTCAAAATGTAGCAATATATAGCATCCATGGTGTCGCCTATCGTTTTCTAGTTAGAATCACTATAGAATCATAAGACGTCCACAACATTCCTTTATAGAAGGGGTTACCTCTTACACACTCTTCTGGAGAGTTCTCGCTTTCAATTTTTGGTGATGGTATTTCCTACTTCTAAAAGTTTCTTAATATTTTTGATTGTGTGTAAAGGTTATTGTGTACTGGTATACGTTTTTCGGATTGAAAACATGTTATAGGCACTTGACGGAAGAGAACATGGAAACAAGGAAAACACCTACTACTACTTTTTTTTCTTCTTTTTCTTTTCTTCTACTTGAACACACATTACATTTTACACATTTTATTGGCATTTTTTTTTACATTTTAGTTGTTCAAAAATCCTCTTAACTATTTTGCAGGATATCAAAAACGCTTCTTGTTTTTATATTCCACCAGTGTAAAATCTGCATCTATAAAATCAAAATTTACTACTTTTCTAGCTTTTGCTTCTAAAATAATTTCTACCTATTTTCATGCAATTAATCAAAATATGAAGTTATTACTCTTAATAATTTTTAGTCGAGGATACTTAATAAAATCCTTTTTTGGGTAACGATCACACTTAATACATTCAGGGCCAAGAACCCGACTGTCGGGTAACTCGGGTACACTGTTCGTAGCGACTATGCGCTACATACGGCGAATCCGTGGCTACGCGCTACGAGCCCGTAGCATTTAGTGTCATTGAATGTGTTAAACACCTACGTCCTACAGTGTAATCATACACAACAAAGCACGCAAAAATATCTGACACCTTCATCATATATTCTATAAGACTTAATTTTATCGCAGGCGACCTAGAGAAGAGGAAGTGTAATATCTTACTGCTTAAAATACTAAACTGGCCTAATGTCATTATGTTCAAAATAGACAAACAAAATGACATTGCGCGTCCCAAATTCAACCCCTTTCTTTGATTAAATTTTTGTCTTTATTGCAGAATAACGACCCGCTCGTCCTTAACAAAGATAATAGTGACTAAATTCTGTACATTTTGAAATGGTCCTCGGAAATTAAGCTCTTCAATGATAAAAATGGTAGCG
The DNA here is from genome assembly GCF_910591565.1 of Cydia splendana. NCBI lineage: Eukaryota > Metazoa > Arthropoda > Insecta > Lepidoptera > Tortricidae > Cydia > Cydia splendana. The sequence continues at coordinate 6,611,935 of NC_085968.1, forward strand.
AAATCCGTTCAGGAATTAAGGCAATCTGAATAAATGGGTATGGAGCAATAGCAACACTTTTGTTTGAATTCTTTACATACTGTGGCCCATTTACCGGCACAAGCCCTCTCACATTGACGAGAAGGACCACCATAAGAAAAGCTATTTGACAAAATAACGTTACATACTTGCTAACATTTGAATCAAAGTCTTTCGAAAACATGTCAAGTCAAATCTAAAGATGTCTTAAGCAGGCCACTGACGAGCCTCCCAAATGGATGCCGTTACAATGGATTCATCCAAATGGACGGCATCCTAATATTAAACATTGTACGTTTTTGACATTCACGGACCGATTTTGGATTGCAGCCACGCTATTTGGACTGTTGGAAGGCTTGTAAGTGGCCACCTTTACGATATTAAACTTGTGTATGTTTCATTTAACTATGTGACAATTATTATCAAACAGGAAAGATTAATAAAACAAAATGTTCAATCATCAAATTCATTACAATAGGATTTCCGTTGTTCCGTGGGTAGAAAAGTAGGTATTACAATGAATTGATAATTGAATCTAAAATAGAAGTCAAATATAAATATAAATGAGACTGAATTATCAATTGATAGGTATTAGTGAAATACTTAGATGATGATAAAATAATGATTTTGTCGAGATAAATTTCTTTAATTAATTTTATGACGCTGAACTCTTTCTCAAGTAGGTAATTCAGTCATACACGTGTTGCTAAACAAATAAGGTCTCTCCTGCGGTTCATATACTGTTAACTTAACAATTTGTGTGCATTATTATGCATAAAATGATTTTATCTAAAAAGTTAAAGGATGACTCACGCTAGACCGGGCCGAGGCCGGGCCGGAGCTTCCAGCGCTTCGTTTTCTATGAAAAGCATCACGTGATCACCGATCAGCCGTCATCATTTGACATGTCGGACGCCTCGGATCGGGCCCGGCCGGGTCTAGCGTGAGTCATCCTTAATACTCGTAGAAAACGTAGTACTTCTTCTTTATAGCTTGTAATTAAATAAACTGCAAATTAAAACTTAATAATGCTATTCCCTCGGGAGTCCTTATACCTATAAGTAATTAGGTCACAAATACACTAGGTACAACAATATCGGGCGAAACATGTAGGTCTTTCACGTGTGCCGGGCTTTGTCCCAAGGTATCTAGGACACGGGAAACAGACTCGCTAAGCATTAAAATTTGCCTATCTCGGCCCAAACTACCTTTACGTTGAGCGTGCTGCCTTATACCTAACTAAAGCTCGTACATATGAGTATGTATAATATGAAGTTAGCGCGCTAGACTTGCTTTTATAAATAGGAACTCAAAATTATGTAACATACAAGGAAGGAGGATGGAGCAAGGAAGAAAGTTCTGGTTAGGTAGACAATAGAAGAATTGTACGAATACCTAAGTATAAGAGAAAATTATCACATTTATTTTAATGTAGTTAAATAATTATTACTTATTTGCCTTACAGCGTGCTGTATAAAGATGCTAGACAATTAAATGGGTAGCTAATTAGCTTAAGGTTACATTCAGATTTCGACCGCAGCCGGATATAGCCGGCAGATAGGTGATGGTTTTTTGTCTGGAGATAGGTGATGGTTTTTTGTCTGGAGATAGGTGATGGTTTTTGCCTAAGCAACGATGTCCAGTTAGGTATTTTAGTTAGGTAGGTGATTAAGATGTAGGCACATAATTCACTTTGTTCATTGAATTGGTAATTATAAATAAAAATAGTAAGTAAGTATTTATATCCATACTAATCCATACTAATATTATAAAAGCGAAAGTGTGTCTGTCTGTCTGTCTGTCTGTTACCTCTTCACGCTTAAGCCGCTGAACCGATTTAGTTGAAATTTGGTATACCTACAGATAGTTTGAGTCCCGGGGAAGGACATAGGATAGTTTTTATGTCGGAAATCATCCCGAAGAGAGTGCAAAGGGGGGTGGAATTGAAAGAGTTAATGAATTGCCTAATAATTGAAGTACCTAAGCAAAGCGCATGGCGCTCTACCTACTTTAGCTGCTGTCACTAATTCCACGCAGACGAAGTCGCGGGCAAAAGCTAGTTATAAATAAATTAAGAACAAAGGAACTTAATGAAGTACACAAGTGTAAATAAAAACTGTTTGCATGACTTAATATTGCCCCCAATAATTAATATAATTAATATTGGTCGAGATAAATATTGCAAACAGTGCTATTGAAATAACTTCCTCATTAAATATGAAATTTGGCGACGATTCACTCGGCATTGAATGTATATAATAAGATGTAAAAGTGATTCAATGCGATTCCAAAGTTTATAATAACTCATACGGTTAAAATATAAGACCCATCAAAAACACAATATTTTATACGGTATGGCGATTTCGAAACGCAACGCAACGTTATTGAAATAAAATTATTGTCTTATTTTACGCTTCCAAACTTGCCCGCAGGACGTCAATTTTCCATTCGAGTCGGCCTTCCTTGTCACTAACTTTTATACAAAAATCCTTGAAGTATAAATAGGATGCAAACAAAATAATAAATCCTTGTTCTTTCGCGCCGTTTCTTTGATTAGATGCCCACATTATAACCGAGATTTTCCAAGCCGCGTTGTACCTAATTTCCCGAAGTTTTCAGAACTTTCACGAGCTCCCGAGAGAAGAAAGGCGAAGTAAACTAGGAAGTGGCAGGCTTTAACTTGTTGCAATACCTTTTCAAATGATGGAATAAGTTCCATTGTACAAAATTTCTTTTTGTTATATTTTTTCGCGATTTAATTATGAAGCCAGGCTTTTTAATCACTTGCGAATGGAATTTTGCATTAACGAGATTTTCTTTCACACGGTTTTTTGATAAAATAATTATAAAAAGTTTGTTTTCTAACTGTTGAATTTTAATTAATACCCGCTTTTCACACTCGTGAGTAAACCTATAAACTTTAAAGCATGTAGTATGTAGGTAGCTTGTAAGCGCAACTTTGTGCAGAATAGCGAAATCCGAGAGTCTTAATTAGGTAAACAGATTGGAGGTCGTATTCAGAAAAATACTATTTCAAATTTGATTCCGGTTCTTGTGAATATTCACACATCATGAATATTCTCGATAAATTATGGGCACTATCGCGATTTTTAGCTGTTAGAAGCGGTTATTTTTCAAAAAGGAAATTTACTGTCTCTAAATGAGGTAGGAATATGTAGTGTCACAATAAGGCGACTTCTAGAACATTAAAAGCCAAAACGCCGAAGTCACTAGTTAGGTTAAATAGGTCTAGTTTAAGTTCTGATCACTCCATGATGAGAGGCAAATATTATGGTGTTTTTTTAAATTCTATAGTGTTTTTCTGTATAATATTTAGTATTGTGATTGTCTCAGTACCAAATAATAACTCATTCATCCAGTGACTTGTGTGCTCTCTCAGGTTTACATCAAATTGATTTTATACTTTTGGTTTCTGAATACGCACTGGTAGTTTGTGTGTATATCCAGTTTGAGTACGAACTTAATTGCAAAAATATTGCTGTAAATTTACGTGTTTACTAGTAAGTAATTGGTACAATCGACACAGCAACTGTTATTAATTTTGTGAAAATTATGCAAGGGAATTTTGTACGCGATAAATTTGTCGTATTTTTAGTAAATTGTACCAAATTGACAAATATTAATGGCATATTTAGTTATCCCTGCTGTATTTCTTAAAAAAAGACTTCCTCGATATAAAAGGGATTTATTTCAAAACAAACTCTATATAAATACATTTATAAACCGTTGTTATAGACACAAATGTCGCACACCTACCAAGGTTGACTATCAAAGTTAAACTTTTAGCCGACTGATAAATGGCGATTGCTGATATTTGATGATCAATTAACTACATGAATAAAAAAAAAACGTCACTAAAATAAGTTACATTTAAGCCATTCAACAAACATTCTACTGACCCTAGCCTATGCCGGGATAACTGGTGCAAACTACAGAATAGGTATAAGTGTTACTTGAAATAGATACCACAGCCAAGAATATGTCCCAAGAGTATGACATAATGGATATTCCACATTTTACAAAAAAGACGAGAGAACTAAGAGTAGACGCCTCGGAATGAATTATAAAACAAGAAAATGCTTTGAAGCATTATCTGCCTCTTGTCCAAGTTGTTCTTTTAGAGAAATATTTCAGTTTAAGGATTGGTTGTTTATTTAATTACTGAAACAATTTCGCAGATAATTTGGGAAATTATACCGTGTATTTCGTTTATTTTTTGAACAACGCAGATTTTTCAGTAGGTTTGTAGGTAATTATTATAAAAGTTGCTCAATCACAATGTTTGAAATTATAAAAAAAATTGGATTTCTTGTGATAAATTCGCCGCAGACGGATAAGGGGCTCTAGCTGAGTTGGAATGGCTAACAGGGGGTCTAGCCAAGGATGCCAATCGTTGGTACATTGACAAACGCCAAACGAAAACGAAAAGTCACGTGACTATTTCCATACATTATTTATGTTTCGATTGGCATTTTCTATCAACGATTGTCGTCTTGACTATAGGCCGGCGTAGCGAAGTTGAGTGTTCTGAATCCACGGCCTCTCAAACTTAGCATTATTATAATAGTTGTAGGTACTTACAATAGCTAGACAAATAACTCCCAGTACAAATAAGTAGTTATGTTGTGAGCGACAAGAATGTAGCTATAAAAAATACACATACAATTTTGCAACGCTTTTATTTTACTTCTTAGCCTGTCTCTCGATTGACCAGATTTTATTATAGGAATTGGTAGAAAAATTTGAATAACATTGCATTACCCTGCCTTCTTCGTAAACCGAGTAAAATGAAATATATCCAATAGTGCATTAACAATGGAGGTGCAAAACGGTTGTTTAACTTTGTCCGAGCTGTAACAGCTACACCCAACAGTACTGTTGGCTTGCTACGGCATTATCTAATAACTTGGACGTTTCAACATTTGTGTCCAAAGCGCTCTGACAATCGTGGAGAGAGTTTTGTTCCATTTGCTACTGAGTCGAACTATCAAGTCAAACAACATAAGAACGCTCTCCTTTTACGCACAGGTATCTCGGCTGACAGTACGCTAGTTTGTCTAGACTCTATAGTGATCGACTTGCCAGCGCTTGTTTAGTGAAGGCAATACTCGACCAGGCGTTAGTTAGCGCAGCCAACGATGACAATCTATTAGCCGGGTACCTGCGGCCAGGCCGTCGCATTAGAACAAAGCTGTTGCCTAAATAAACGACCAGCAGCGCTCCGACTGCTATTTTCAATTTCAAATCTGCCTCCAGCAATACAACTGCACATTTTCCGAGCACAGGTTTTTGCTAGCGACATTTAGGCGCTTTTGAATCGGGTAACGTTTTCGCTTTTGAGTTGTTTTTTATATTTTTTTATATAACTCTCACTGTTTGGCCTAACACGTGGCCAGTTACAACTCAATTATGGCGTGCGAGAGATTAGGAGCGGTGTCCATATTTTACAAATAATTAGTTTTGATATGATACGACTTTGACGCGACTTGCACCCATCTCGTGCGTACCAATAAGTAAAATAAAAATATATCTAATTATTGTCTTCGGTTAGTTACTCATGAAATAAAACTATTGAAACGGATTAGGGATGTAATATGAATTCAATATACGCGATATAATCCGTTTCAATAGTTTTATTTCAAAAATACACCTACTTATTTTGGAATGATTTAAGTGGGAAAAACATTTCGTCAGTTTAATCTCCTCTATTAAGCTGATTTTGCATTACTTTAATAGCTGCTCTTAATTAGCTGAAAACACTGACATCCTTTCAACGTTGTCTCCTCCCTCCTCCCCCTTTCTATTCAGTAACCAGCCATAGAACAGAGCGCCACACAAGTGTCGCTATAGCCACTGCCACTGCAGGCTGAGGTTTTTCGCTACGTGGTGTGATACATTTACAGCCATCTTGGCGGCGGGGGAGGCGAGACTAGTGATGTACCGTAGCTGGGAATATTGGAACATTCCCAATGTCACTGTTATCGTCAAAATTGTTGGCGTAAAACGTCATGTCTTTATGTGTTGTTAAATACTATTTCTGTACATAAGTTGTTAGTTTAGCTACCAGAGAGGAAGCTTCCTATCTATAAAACATATGAATACATGCCCCTAATATCAGATTATAATTATGATATATATCTTATCAGACTAGGTTATATAGATGTGTTGTATAGATAGAAAGCTTCCTATCTTTAAGTACAAAATACTTCTTTATTAAATAACAGGAAATCTAACTTATGTAATTACTATTTATGTACATTAGGTATAACTGCAAGAGGTAACCAATCAATTCAATGATGGAAAGTACATGATGTATTTGTAGTACCTATTCTATACATATGTACCTAGTTACATTGCCTGTATTGGGACTGCCAACGATTTTTCATGACGCTGATTTAAATTAGTAATTTGCCGTGTCTTCGGGTAATATGCGGGAACACAAAAAGACCATCACTGGCCGCAACTCCGGGACGATGCGTGTCGCGTTGTATTGAGGTAATTTTGCGCGCACGTGAGCTCTAATCACCCTCTTTAAAGCAGAGCTCACGTTGCCTGCGAGAGGAAACGTTTATTTTAATTCCCCACAAATGCGTGGCTAATTCCGCAGGACGAGCTTTGTTTAACAGAGGATCACAATTGGTGACATAAGATTATGACATCTTTTGTACCGTTTTCTAGTGTAAGTAGGAGCCATAAAATTTAATCCTCCGTGCGAGAACTCGTTGATTCGGTGACTTATGAAATTAGCCTTTTTGTTTGAGTGGAAAATTTTATGCGTGTGTTAAGCCTGGGGACTTTCGGGACAATTAACACGAGACAGGTGTCTTTTTTGACGTACATACTTGTAAAAGCTTTCTACTTATTGTAATATAATAATTTTCTTTTTTACGCTCGAGTTTCTTCAATATCAAGCCTATATTTTGCTATTACATTTAAATCGCTGAATTGAATTAGGTGCGATTGGAATTATTACAGGCAGTAAAAAATATAAAGAGGTCTATTCAAATACCTAATTTCTTGCCCTAACAAATTGATAACAAGACATTACTATCTAAATAAGCCTCAATTTTACCCATTAACATTGCGCTGAACTGCGCTCTGACCTAAAGTCATTGGACTCATGTTACTCCAGTTTCAAGTTTCTTTTTCAATTAACAGTTTTAGCCCGTATATTACATAGACGCTTTACTGCGGTAAAACCTTCCAGCATGCCAGTGCTTTACTTACCTATCAACTCGGCATTAAAGCGAACCCTTATTCCAGCTGTGTGATTGGAATAAATTCCAAAGGCCTTAACAGTATCAAACTTAAGATATCTAACTCTGTTTAATATTTCACAAACAGAACGCTTCCGTGCTTCCACTGAATAAAATTTTCGACGCCATCAGAAATGAAAATTACATCAAAAGTAAAATATTCAGTAAAGCAAACAAGAATGATGCACGACGGAACGGATTATTTGTATTCGTACTGCGTGCTGTGGCGCGTGACTGTTTTGTTGATACTACTTATTACTAAGTAAACTCCCTTACATAATTTCAATTACGTCATTCGATTATGGGATGTTCGTATTGTTCGAATCACGATCGCTTAGGGGTACGATTCCAGAAGCTTTCACACAAGGAGAATTGTAGATGAGGTGATCCTGGAAATTTATCCTCATGCTTGCTGTGATTGATTATATATAGCTCGAAAACTGATGAAGTCGCCAGGTAACATTTTATGTTTGGAACATATTGTGTAAACCGTTCCATGTTACAATGTTGAAAAACTTTCATAAATTTTTGTTATATGCTAAAAAGTGTGGTTCACATACAAGTTAGCTTCATTACGAGTATATATCGACTTTTGACTAATAATGATGTTGTCTGGAAACGTGGGAAAATTATGTTAGAGTCGACACATTTTTTGACTCTTTAACAAATGATAATGTGGACATTCATTCAAAGGCTATCGAATTTAAAAAGTCTTTACCATGTGGCACCGTTACAAATAATAACACTAGTTACAATTCTCTATAGAAGAAGCGAACCGCCAACTACATTACCCACACGTTATTTCAGCTTCAAGAGCAATAAAAAAATATAAAAGACTTCTGTCCCATTTTGTTACAAAATAACTAAAAAGTTTAGGATTTACAGTATCATTATACGCGTAGGTACCTACAGATGTAGTGCATAATTATTGCTATTTCAGTCAGTCTCGGTACAAAAAGTACTGAGGTTGACTGAAGTAGCATGACAAATCAAACGTTTCCGAAAATATACGATGGAAAACAATTATGCAGTACATCTATACATATATGTTTTTTTTATATAGACTCTCTAAACTACGAAGCCAAGATCGTCTAGCAATTGATTTTAATTTATTTCAGTTGTTCAAGTTTGGCCATATAGTTAGAAGTGGTTAAACAAATTAATTTACTGACTCAAGACTGACACGACAATTTATCACGGAAAGTTTTAAATGCTTCATTAATCACCAATCTGATTATAATAAATTTGACGTAGGTATTATTTAGTAGGCAGCTGCTAAATCACTATTTACGATAATGGTTTAACATTCGAAAGCCCTGCCCGTAAATTCGCCGATCACGCTCGGCGTTCGTAAAAAGTAATGATGATTGATGCCACATGAATATCGAATGTAATGCTAATCGGTACTCGTATTTCTCTTGTAAAACTATTCGTTACTAAATCGGCGTATTGTCGGAGTTGTACTGGCTTATGTATCTTACAAGAGTGTGATGTTCTGAAATTAAAATCAAACTGGTATGAATAACATTTTATAAATATTAATTCAGATCAGAAAGGTATCCCAGTATAATTTTTTTTTAATTAAGTATACTTGAAAAATTTATATGCCTTTTAATTTTTTGTTCTGAAACTGTTATGTGAGTTTCTGCTGTCAAATCAAAGGTATCTCTGCCCGAAAGGATTTAAATCTCTCCTCAATTGGAAGAGGGTATCCCAATATGGGACCGTAATGTATTTTAGGTATAGCCGCCTCTTTACATATTTTGATGAATAAAATTCAAATATTTAAGAATAATTTTATATCTAGAAACGGCAAAGAAACATCTGAATCTGATTTTAATATGGCATGGTTTTAATCAGGTATTTGATATAGCTTGTAATTTGACCAAGATACACTGCAAGTAAATACCTACCTAAATTCGAAACAAGATCAAAATCTTAAAGTCCAATTTAACGCGTAATTGTTTTGACATACCTTCTTAGTACAGTACAGTCATAGCTGTTTAAGATTTCTTTTGCCTTGGATACTTCATAGTACAATATACTGAACAGTTAAATTAGCTAAACCGTTATGGTTTGTAATTATTAATTGTAAAGCTTTTTGAGATATTTTGAACTAACTATTGTAACTATAAAATTGATAATCATAATAAATGGATTGTTCGTAAGTCGTCGAATTTGATGTTTCTTTGTGTAAAATTTGAATAAAAGCATTAAGCTCAGCTAGTGCAGGGCCGCAAGATCACTTTGTGGCCTGTTTCAGGCAAAAAGCTCGCCGAGTCGCGTCTCGAGAGCTCTTGCCATGATAGCGTGTTACCTTATTCTCAGCTATTCTAGCCAGTCTTTTAAGAAAATATAAGACTTTTAAGGCGAAACATCTATTTAGGAATGAAAAGACACGGCGCATAATGAGTTTCTGTTACCTAAGTAAGTGTTCCTTTTTACAGAATATACCTGTTTTATGAGCATTTAAAAATGCGAATCTATACATATAATAAAGCTGAAGACGGTCGAAAGTCTGTACATGGAAGATATTTGAAATAAAGTTGGCTGGGGATACTTAGAATTGATAACAGAACACGTTCCAAAAGTTTTTAGAATTTTTGTCTGTTTGTCTGTTTATCTGTTTGTCTGTTTATTTGAACGCGCATCACGTGAAAACGGCTGAACGGATTTTGATGAAAACTTTACTAATCTGTCGAGAAAATCCCCGGCCAGGTTACAGGCTATAAAAATTCAACCCCTGAAAGGGGGGGTCGCCACAACACTCGATTGACTTAAGTTTGCCCCTGAATCTTATGGCGCTGCTTAGGAAGGAGGGGCAAACTTTTTTCAAATATGTGTTACCACTATTATTGAGTACCCTGGTAAACTAACAGATGGCGCTGAATTTAATACGTTGTGACATGAATAAGCCACCGAGGAAAGATTTTGCCAAATTAACTCTAAGTTTAGAAGACACGGATATCAACAAAAATAATTGAATAATTATGTTGATTTAATAAATTAATAATACTTATATCGAAAAATGTTCGCGCTCGCTTCGCTCGCGTTTTCAATAACTTTCTAAGATATGGCGACTGCAGCAGCATTACTCTGTTGCAACGTTGCTGCTGCAGCACTGTCAATTTTCGTGATAAAATGATGTGACTGATTTCCATACTAAAAGTAAAAATGTACAACTGTCTATCAAATTGCCTATTTATATCGAAAAAATTTCGCGCTCGCTTCGCTCGCATTTTCGATCAATTCCTATGATATGGCGACTGTAGCAGCATTACTCTGTTACAACGTTACTGCTGTAGCACTGTCAATTATCGTGATAAAATGATGTGACTGATTTCCATACTAAAAGTAAAAACGTACAACTCTGTCTATCAAATTGCGTTTTTATATCGAAAAATTTTCGCGCTCGCTTCGCTCGCGTTTTTAATCACTTTCTAATCTATGGCGACTGCAACAGTATTACTCTCTTACAACGTTACTGCTGCAGCACTGTCAATTTTCGTGATAAAATTATGTGACTAATTTCCATACTAAAAGTAAAAATGTACAACTGTCTAACTGTCTATCAAATTGCGTTTTTATGTCGAGAAATTTTTGCGCTCGCTTCGCTCGCGTTTTCTATTACTTTCTAAGATATTGCAACTGCAGCAGCATTACTCTGTTGCAACGTTACTGCTGTAGCACTGTCAATTTTCCTGATAAAATGATGTGTCTGATTTACATACTAAAAGTAAAAATGTACAACTCTGTCTATCAAATTGCGTTTTTATATCGAAAAATTTTCGCGCTCGCTTCGCTAGCGTTTTTAAGCAGCATTACTCTGTTGCAACGTTACTGCTGTAGCACTGTCAATTTTCGTGATAAAATGATGTGACTGATTTCCATACTAAAAGTAAAAATGTACAACTCTGTCTATCAAATTGCGTTTTTATATCGAAAAATTTTCGCGCTCGCTTCGCTCGCGTTTTTAATCACTTTCTAAGCTATGGCGACTGCAGCAGTATTACTCTCTTGCAACGTTACTGCTGCAGCACTGTCTATTTTCGTGATAAAATTATGTGACTAATTTCCATACTAAAAGTAAAAATGTACAACTGTCTAACTGTCTATCACATTGCGTTTTTATATAGAGAAATTTTCGCGCTCGCTTCGCTCGCGTTTTTAATCACTTCCTAATATATGGCGACTGCTGCAGCATTACTCTGTTGCAACGTTACTGCTGCAGCACTGTCAATTTTCGTGATAAAATGATGTGACTGATTTCCATACTAAAAATAAAAATGTACAACTGTCTATAAAATTGCGTTTTTATATTGAAAAAATTTCGCGAACACAATTAACGTCACTCAATTAACCAAAAAAAATCAATGTAATCTTGATGACCCTAGGGAGAGGGGGCACCATGGTCTAGAAATGCTTAAGGCATCAAAATATCTTAATCCGGCACTGGTCGTTGCGGAGTCAAACGATTTGGGACTCGCATTTTATACGCATTACCATGCATTCCCGAAAAAAAACGAATCATTCCCGAAAGTCTCGCAACGCATTGAGGTTACAAGGGGCACGTGGTCTTCCTCAGGAGTCTGAAGAAGACCACGGTGAGTGGCGGTCTAGCCAGGCAGGCCGCTTCGCTTTCGCTCGCGCGCGTGTACCTTAAGGGGCCCACTGATTAACAGTCCGCCGGACGGTATCGGGCTGTCAGTTAGAACAAAATTTTGACAGTTCCGAACAACTGACAGGCCGATACCGTCCGGCGGACTGTTAATCAGTGGGCCCCTTTACGGCTTAGGTACTGTATCGTCCGATATATACCTACTACTCTGTCGTTTAAGTCACGTGTAAAATTTTAATAAGGGCGAAAAAACTATTGACTTTGGGGTAGTTTTATTTAGTGGTACCTAATTGTAAAATATTTTATCTGGACTACAGTCCTCTAGCATATCCATCTGTCAACTTTACTTCAAGTTCCGCCTCCAGGGGAGAGGGAGAGAAATTAGGATTAGAAATTAGCCGCTTACTGACACAGACCGAATTCCACGCGGGCGGAGCCGCGGGCACAGCTAGTATATCCATATAACATGTTTTCATAATTTGGTGGCCATTTATATTCAGTTAACTACCACCATTATTAACTTCATAATTACTTATAAATCAGTGTTTAAGTCGCGATTGTTGCAATAATTTCGTATTTCGTTAACTATTGGACGGCTATGTTCTCTTTATCGCTTTGTGTTATACTAGCCTCCGCTCGCGATTTCGTTCGCATAAAAGTATTTAATGAGCTGGAAGATCGCTTTGTGTGTTGCTTCAGCAAAACCGCAGCCAGATTATAGAGAGCTTAAGTTATGATATTAAAGTATTCTTGTTTTATTAGCCTCTTGGCAAAACATTAAGTAAAATTACAATTACAGTTAAGACGGTTCAAGTAGGTATAAGAAAACAATTCTATTATATAGAGCTTATATGGAATACTGCCTCACAATTCATACTGTAGGTATATTTACGTTTACCTATGTAGGTACAGTACGGTTACCATCAGTTTGTCACTGACATAAACGCCGTCGAGAACGTAATTTACTTTCTATACATCTCGCTCGCACTCGCATATTCGTGCAAACGGGATGTATAGAAAGTAAATTACGTTCTCGACGGCGTTTATGTCAGTGACAAACTGATGGTAACCGTACAGTAGTAAGTAAATAGCCTCTCAATTGTTTAAAGAACGACTAGGCTATCGTGAAGATACGAAATGTCTACGCAGTAATGCACTTTGAGGACGATAGAATAGGCATTGACGCTGTATCAATCACGCGCGAGCTATCGCTCGATAGCCTTTACAAGATTGATCGATTGCTGATAGTGTACTTTACGCCCTTGTTCTGAAATCGAGCTCTAATAGAATAGAATAGAATAGAATAGAAATAATTTTATTCGTAAGCACAAACACAAAATAAAAACTTATACTAAACAAATCGAGTCGCCAAATAAGTATCTACTTCAAGACAGTCTAGGCCATGCCATTCCCCGTTCGTGTTGGGCCACGCTCCGCATAGTTTTACCCGTTTGGTTATAACAACAACAACAGTAAACGCATACGCTAAAGTTCATGAAATTGATAAATAAAATAAAATAATGTTAATTGTTATTTCCGCTTTGTATTTGTCTATTCCTTTTCTAGCAACAAAAACTACTAACAATAACACGAGGAAATAATTAAAACATCTACCTATGGTTGTCATTGAACTATTACGGATCTTAATGGATCTCTACTCGTACCAAATCCAGGAAGCTTGGCATACCTACTTTTTCATTTTATAAACAAAAGAACTGATAAGGTCAGTAGGACAGGAGACTTACTCGATCAATGAATAATTTATTAAGTTACATTGTTCTCTCGTGCCCTTTTGCAGAACTGGAATGTGGAACAAAGATCTCTAAATTGTATGAGCAAAACTTTTATCGAGGGCAATCAAAAATGCAGCGAGCTAAACTATTGTCCCGAATGACGCGACCTCGTGACAACGCGTGGCGTCGCACGAATACAACAAAATTTTGTACAACGATGGCGTAATTTTAGCGTGGCAGTTGTATTTTTATGTTTATTGCCTTTGATGCGTAGGTAGGTACAAGTTATGCTTGATGCATGGAAGTAATATAGGTAATACGCTAGGTCTGTTGTACCTAAAACTCGCTTAAAACTTATTTAAGACATTCCAACTATCAGTAGATGTTGTCAACAAAATGTCATCATTAACGCAATAAGAATAAGGCAACAAATGTTTAAACTAAGTGCTTGCAATCATTTTCATATTCATCGAAATAAGAGGGATGGTGTGAAAAGGCAGAAAAAGGCATGAATGAAAAATATGGCAATATTTTGTTTTTACCGCGTGCTGAAGCACATGATATGAATAACAAACTCCGACATCATGGTGCGAATATTCAAGAATATGGGGGACATTTTGAGCAAAATTGCCAATGTTACCGAGTGTCTTCCTGAAAAATTACACTTTATGTTCTGGAACTTACTAAAAAACTAAATTTACTAGCCAACAAAAGGGCGCCCTCATATTTTGCATTACTTATGGCCTTAGTTTGCTCAAAAAATAATTCCAAGCGGTTAACTGCCTAAGTCCTACCCTTTATTAAAACTTCTCAATTTATGAATTTGCTTGTCCAGGTTCGTTTAAACTATAAAAGTTATAAGTTGCTGGGTAAGCTCTCAATAATGGAGTAGACAGAGATTGAGAGCGCGCATCCATCACGCTGAGTCGCCAGTTTAAGCCCAGTTTACACAGAGCCAGTAACCTGATCAAAGTAACTTCAATGACTTTTCAATGACTGATGAAGAAACGACGGAGTTGTTTTATGAGTAGGTACCTATTCTTTGTCAGTCTGTCTCTTTCTTTCAGCTCACATAGTTGGACGTCTAACGTGTGTTTGTTGTTAGTTTACAGTCGATTAGATCTTACAGACAAATCAGTTGGAATTTGTCTTCGATGTCTACCGCTAAATATTAAGTCGGAACTATTTTATTTTAAATTTTATTGCAATTCAACTATTAAATTTTTTAAAGTAAAAAGTGTTAAGGAGAATATTTTGATTTATTGTAAAATATGTAACCATTTGACTAGGCATTTGAAGGGCTGCAGCTGATCATTAAGGTTACATGATGATTGAGACTGCGCCAGCGGCATTGCTGCCAGTGCCGACTGTAATGCTGCAGGAAATGTAATTATGCAGGCCACCAACATTGATTGCAGCTCTGGTGGCCTAGCGGTAAGAGCGTGCGACTTTCAATCCAGAGGTCGCGGGTTCCAACCCCGGCTCGTACCAATGAGTTTTTCGGAACTTATTTACGAAATATTATTTGATATTTACCAGTTGCTTTTCGGTGAAGGTGAAGGTTTCGGTAAACATCTTGAGGAAACCGGACTAATCCCAATAAGGCCTAGTTTCCCCTCTGGGTTGGGAGGTCAGATAGCAGTCGCATTCGTAAAAACTAGTGCCTACGTCAATTCTTGGGATTAGTTGTGAAGCGGTCCCCAGGCTCCCATGAGCCGTGGCAAAATGCCGGGATAACGCGATGAAGAAGAAGACCAACATTGATTGCCGCATGCAGCAATGCAGCCGACAGAAATGCTCCACAGCAGCAACGCTTTAGCAAAGACATATGTAACTTCGTATAAGATGAATAAAGTCTAAGAAAAAAACGTGCCTAGGAAATCAAGAAAAAGTCATTCTTGGATAGATGCCGCTCACACCTTTAGCCTATACTCGGCTAGATGGCGTGCCGTGCGACACCGTTTCATATTTAACAATTTTAACACATATATCAGTGAATGAACATATGGATCAAAATGAAATAAAAATAATAAAATCATTTATCCATAGGTATATATACATTTTTTGATAATTTTATACGTTTTCATTTTCAGTTTTAGTCGTGTGTCGATAGATGGCAGTAAATTTACTGTGACTACAAAATTTACAATGACAGGACCCTTCTATACTATCTATTCTTTTTGGCTTTAGTAATGCGTGCAGTCTGAAGTTTAATACGATACGGATTTAAATTTGTTCGTCTGCCACTTGCACTGTGTATCCCAGGCTTACAGAACTGACAAATAGGTAAGTAAACATACCCGGATAGCACTAATTTAAGTTGAAACAAAGAACAGCAACTGAACGATACTTATACGGCTCGCAATAAAAATTAAACGTTACTGCTGTTTCCAAAGTATCCATTATGTTTTGTTAATTTTATTTCAAGGATTAGTCAGAATAAATGCGTTGTGGACATAACCCTGATTAGCTGTGAGATTGAGTGGAGAGGAGTTTTATCGGAATTTTAATTTGAGTTGGTAGGTACTTTAATCCCTTTGGAGCCTTCCATCTGATGCTCATTTTATTTTTTAAAGGATGACGTAAAAATTAATAAACGATATCACGGAAAAACATTTTTATCTATAGGTAATTAATAAATTCCGTTCGATAGCTATAACAGATCCGGAAAGAGTGATATAAAATTAATGATCAAATAAAACGAATGACTTAATTATATAGTATGCACATAGGAACGTTACACAATATTTAAGGGTTTTTTGTTAATACGCATCAAAACAAATGCTAACAATATACAAATGAGCTTTTCGTCTGACGAGGGTTAACCGGGGTATTAAGATGTCATTTTCTTTTATTTATATTTGATATCTGCGAAATTATCATTACAAAATAAAGTTTTCCTTGATGAATACTCCGAAATAGAACATGAGTGGCATTTAGGTAAACTTTAATAATACATGTTACTACTCACAGCGCATCTCGCTCTCACAAATAAATATTACGGTAGGAAATTGAAACGGGAACTACGACGGAAAACTGCTCGAATATTGAATTTTGGAGACTGTTACTCTGAAACCAATAATTTTTAATCATTATTGTTAAACTGAAATTGACACCGAAGAAATGGTACTGATAAAATAAGTATTCATTATTGTAATAAATGATTGGTTTAATTTACTATCTAGCTACTTTAGAATACATACCTATCTTAGTTTATTACGTTATCAAATTATCATAACATATATTAGGGATCCATATGACCCCACACTGAGAGAAAAATCATCACCAGGAATTAAAAAATAGTTCTGTACTGGGGGAAAAAATGAAGTTTAATAATAATTATGGACGTTTTACTATTTCTGTAAAGTTTATTTATTTCTACAAACAGCTCAGTAATCCTAAATCTAATTTCAACAAACAGATAATAGAAATTGCAAAAGTCAATTTGTTCCTATTAGTTGACTCTCCTTGTCCCCGGATTAAGTTTATTTTTGTAATTCTAAGTGTGTATTTGTTGGTTTACTAACGAATGGGCTAAAAACGTTTCCCAAAGTATCACATCCCAAACTATGTTTCCCAAATTATCATTTCCCAAAAAAATGTTTGGCAAAACAACTTATCGCAATTTTTCAGTTAGCAATACTCTTTTTTGGCAAGTTATTGTTTAGCAAATAATTACTTGGACAAGTTTCATTTTACCAAGTATTATTTAGTCAAATAAGCATAACATTGCATGGCATACAATTTACATACCAATAGATATTTTTATTTTTGTTTTATTTGAAATACTTAATCCCGACCTTGGTATTTTTATCATTTTGGTTATGTTTTACGCATAGGTACGGATGTGATTAGTTGAACCATAAACATTATAATTTTTAAGAAAAAAAAAAACCGATGGCCGGTGAAAGATTATTGTAGATGGTGCACTATGTAGAAAAGGAGGTAAAACCACCCACTTTTCTAGTAGCATTTCGTTTCTGTAAGGGTCTTAGTTTTAGCCTAACCTAACCCACTTCTCTGATAGCAGTTCGGTTCTGTGAGGATCGCAGTTCGAACCTAAACAAACCCACTTTTCTAGTAGCATTTCGTTTCTGTAAGGCTCGCAGTTTTAACCTAACCTAACCCACCTAACGGCTTTTTTGGAATATAATATTAGCCAATAAAAATCGTTTGCTAAATATTTTTTTGTCCTAACAACATTTGACAAAGTAAAATCATGCCAAGTGATAATTTGACCAAATAAATTATATGCGAAGTGTAACTTTGCTAAAGGTTCCTTTGGGAAATGAAACTATTGCGATAAGTTTGTTGGGAAGTGAAATTTGGCAAAAGGTATTTGGCCCAAACGAAAGTACACCGTATTTGTTATCCTTTTCTCTCAGTGCAGGTTCTCTTATTCGTGTGTCATACTTTATAATTCAACAATAAGAAAACCTATTTAAAACAACCAATCTGGTTCACTGCGTTTTCAAACAAAACTCATGTTCGCAACTAAACTCGAAATGAGAATATGTCACTGAAATAGGACTGCAAAAATAACATTGCAGCGATTGAGTGGTCGGGAAACTAGGAAACTGGGCTTGACGAGAGTTTGGATTTATTTAGTGTTTGCTACTGACTATTGGAAAAGGCACAGTCGATGTAAAAATATGTATAAGTATAGTTTTCGCCTGAATTTCTATAGAATTAGGCGCAAAATTGTAAAACTTCTGGCGGAAAAGAAGGCAGAACTAGAAACTAGGGGCGATGTTTTGTAATATACCTACTCGTAGATTGGTGAACTGAAAATTATTGTCGCAAAATTTTTTGTGTGTCGCAAAACTGGAAATTTTGTGACTGTTATTTATTAATCACGTGTAGTACCTATACCTAATTATTTAGAATAACAATGTTCATACCTACTTTTAATGTGTATAAAACTGTATTTTTAAAGAGGTACTTACATTTTTAAAGGGGCCAGTGATTAACAGTACGCCAGACGGTATTGGCCTGTCAGTTAGAACAAAATTTTGACAGTTCCGAACAACTGACAGGCCGATACCGTCCGGCGGACTGTTAATCAGTGGGCCCCTTAATACGTTATTAGGCCCTCATCAAGTTTAGTCAACGACATCTTCGTCGACCTTTGTCTTTCTCGAGTTTCGACAGGTACCGAATACCTATACAAATATATATTTTATGCTTAAATTTCTTATAAGTTGTTTTAATAAAAGTATTTACGAGCGTTTTTTGCGAGCATGTATTTATTTATGTACTTATATAAATCTACACGTAAAAATAATATGACTTAATAATTTGCACGTGAAAGAACCCTTTTGTTTTTTTTGTGAAGGCTTCGTTTTATTTTTTGTGGCGTATAGTGCGACCGCTGGGATAGTTCTTTATGTATGCTTGTAGCATTCATCTCCGTGCCGCCCCACCCGTGCGTGATGGCGGGAAATTCTATTGTGCCTAATAGAACTTTCTACTAGCGTAAACATGTAAACAACATACATGGACTTAAAAACGGTTGGTGTGGGCGCGAGCGTAAAACATTAGCTTAAAATAATATTATATTGCAATAAATTGTAATTCTAATCAGGCTGCCAATACCCCACTACCTTACCTTTTCTTTTTACTTTACTAGCGACCCGCCCCGGCTTCGCACGGGTTAACAAATTATACATTAAACCTTCCTCTAGAATCAGTCTATTGATAGGTGAAAACCGCATGAAAATCCGTTCAGTAGTTTTTGAGTTTATGGCGAACATACAAACACACAGACAGACGCGGCGAGGGACTTTGTTTTATAAGGTGTAGTGATTTAGTGGTGAACCGAACATCATCTACATTTATTTATCATTGGCACGCTATTCACCTAAACGGCTGGATTGATTTTATCCCATTCAGCTTGTTACATTTGTAAACTGCGTGAATTTCATACCAATTTTTATACATTCCATCAGAGTTATAAAAATCCATTTAACTTAATTCTTTTAGTTAAATACTAACTCATTTGGCAGTCAATCTTCTTAAGTACAAACTTAATTACTTGATTCTCAAAGGGACTTTAAGTTAATATTTAACTTGCATCTTTAACAAAATAAATTAACAAGCTTATGCGATTTTCTTGATCGAATCTAAACGCAGGTCTTAAAACATCTCTAGATCAAAGATATTCGGGTCATGTTGTCTAGATCATATCGCTACACCTTATAAATCAAAGTACCCAGCCGCTTCTGTCTGTTTGTGTGTTTGTATGTTTGTTCGCGATAAACTCAAAAACTACTAAACGGATTTTCATGCGGTATTCACCAACCATATCAATAGAGTGATTCTGGAGGAAGGTTTAGGTGTATAATTTGCTCACCCGTGCGAAGCCGGGCCGGGTCGCTAGTATTTAGTAAGTAAGAGGCTGATTTTAGTTTGTAACATTAGGACCGTATGGGCACCGTGACCATAATGAAAGGGGCAATGTCAGAAACACAAGCTGTAAATAAAGTGTAGTCGAATTACACCCCTCCAAGTTCTTGCGGCTATTTTATAAAAGCAATTATTTTCTCTAGTAATAGTGGAGCTAGCAAAGGCGTTCTGTAAAGTAGCTTTATTTTTTATTATATTTTTTGCTACTGCTGACAATGCGAGAATGTTGCCGTTAATTAAACATAACTTGTGTTGTACGCAGGCGAAGCAAAAACAGCAGACTGAAAAATGTATGTGATATTTTTATGAAAATTGTTCTAGGGCAAGACGGGTCTTCAACGAGACAAGGGAAATGAAGTGAAGACAAAAAGGGACTAAGTGTACCTAGCAAATGGCACCCATGAGTTTTTCAATTGTATAGGAAAATATTCTAAACACTGAGAAAAAATACTGTGTACTGTAAATCACACTAAACTTGAGAGATTTGAGAAATTAGTGACGTTAAATAATCAACATAATGCTCTTACAGTAGATGTGCTAGGCGCTTTCTTAAAGTACTTATGTAATGTTAAACTTATAGCTATTAGTACAGTACAGACATACACACAAAAACACACACAGGCATGCGCCCTTACCCTACTCTTAGATTTAACTATACCTGTAGCACTCCGTTTGGAAGGAGGGTACCTCCTAACACTATAGTCCAATAAATAGCTATACTTGGCAGGAGGTATCCATTACAAACTACAATATTGTCTAAATCTAGCTAGTTACTTATATTACGTGATAAGCTTGGCAGACCTACCACAGGACCGTTTATGATACATATTCATATGAGCATTATACTTAAAACAAGCACCCAGGCAGTGCTATGTGTGAACGTGATTAGCCGATGTCGCCGGCTGACGTCCCCGGGGCGACAATCCAATTTGCCAACTTGTACGCTATTGCGCCATCTAGCGATTGTGCCGGTAACTTCAATTTACTTTTGTAATGAGTATTCCAAACCTATTTATTCTATTTTAATAGAAGGCTGATTAAATCACATTAAATCAATGTTTAAAGCAAAATTCGGTTGGTTTAATGAAACATAAATATAAAACAAAAGTACGTAATCACTGTAGTAATTAATAACTTTTGACAAAAACGAATCGACCTCATAAAACAGTAGGTAGGGTTCATGATTTTGATCAGCAGATCTATGTCATTAAATGTTCCTCTCCGAAACATAGGTACCCAAAAATACCCAGTCGTATAGGAACTCCTCCAGTGTTCCCTTGATTTCTTCAGGATCCCCTCATCAGATCCTGGCCTGATGTCAATGGTAAATACTGATTGTGAAGTGCCCTTTTAAACATAAGAAAATATTTTTCTAAATCGGCCCAAGCGTTTTAGAGTAATCGGGAGCTTACGCATATTAAAATTTTACCTACGTATTTGCCCCGAAAAAAATATTAGAAGTTTCTTAAAAATACCAGTAAAATTACCAATGTTTAACCATATCTGTATCTTTATAAGAGCAGGTATTGTAAAAATCTAACCATTTTCTTTGCGAATAATGTACCTATTACAACTTGAAGTAGAACTGTTATTTACCCAGACAATGTGAAATATATCCAGAATACCAGCATAAAAAAACTGATTAGTTAAATGTGAGTCAGTTGAGATGGGCAAACCTATCTTATTTAACCTTCTTCGGCTTAACAATTGAATACGAAATTTGAAACTCGTTTCAATACGATACACACGGCGCGATTCGGAAAATGAATTACGGCGCGATTCGGGAAATGAATTAGACATTCACTAGATATGAAATAGTAAAGATATGTGACGTTCCACGGCAAAAGGTACCTTATGGCGGCTGGCGCCGCGATTCGGGAAATTAATTAGAGATTCACTAGATATGAAATAGTAAAGATATGTGACGTTCCACGGCAAAAGGTACCTTATGGCGGCTGGCGCTTACGTCGCATAGCGCCGCAATAATAGTGGAGCGGCGCGGCGTTAATAACAGCGTAAGCGCCAACCGCCATAAGGTACCTTTACACGTGGGACGTCACATATCTTTACTATATCGTATCTAGTTAATCTCTAATTCATTTCCTGAATCGCGCCGTTAGACTTTCACTAGATATGAAATAGTAACGATATGTGACCTTCCACGGCAAAAGGTACCCTATGGCGGTTGGCGCTTACGCTATTATTAACGCCGCTCCAATATTATTGCGGCCGCCATAAGGTACCTTTTGTCATGGAACGTCACATATCTTTACTATTTCATATCTAGTGAATCTCTAATTCATTTCCCGAATCGAGCCAACAGTTATTTATTTATAATGAACGACCCGGCGGCCATCGGCGCGCAATTTGGGAGATGGCGCCGTTGACACGGGTAGACATTTTGGAAATGTTTTTAGAAAAAATGTTGGGAATATATGGCTCACGTGACAAGTAAAATACTTTATTGGGACTATAAATTTACTATTGTGCGTGAATATCCCATTTCTGAATAAGCTTACCTAGTCATTCGAGAAGATTTAAATATTATACCTATACTATTTATATTTACATGAGTATGTAAAGGGGCCCACAGATTACTTGTTCGCCGAACGATATCAGCCTGTCAGTTGTTCGGAGCTGTCGAATTTTGCGTTCAACTGACAGGCCGATACCGTCCGGCGGACTTGTAATCAGTGGGCCCCTTAAGTAAAAGCAGGTTTAAAGTAACGTTGTTGCAGTCATCATGTATAGACTTTCGTCATGTTATTAAGGGGGTATCGTCTCGGGTCGTCCCATTCGTTTTTCGTCAAGTTCTTAAATTAGTCCTATTCTGCTTTCGTCACGCATTCTACATTCGTCACAATCGTCGGTGGCTTTCAATTAGAGATGAAAATGGCGATACCATCTAGGGAATAGAGATGACGGAAGCGAAAAAGCATAAAGGCACCGGTGATGCACCAGCGAAGGTGCAATTAAGTCGTCCATTTGCTGTGCACTCTCTAAAATGTCTTTGAAAGTAAAACTATAAGTAAACAGGATTTATTTATGTAGAAAATAATGATAGAGAAGTTTAACTATTAAAAAAGTACTGATAAATGGTACTTACTGGCTATGTTTATTCCTTGAGTTGGTGAATTTTTATCGATCATAGAGTTAGACCAAGCTAAGTTGGCAGCGATTTTGATAGCCCCGACTGTGTAAGTGTTATTTATTCCCTGTATCCCCTATTCCCTTAATTACCTATAAGTTAAAATCACATTTATCATATGTTCTAAAAGATTTCTTAAAGCGTCATCCACTTAACAATGAGGCACATATTAAATATATTAAAAACGGGTCACTCACGTATTTTAAGTCGAAAAACGCTCGACATGTTTCACTCCGTACCGAGGAGTGTCATTAGGAGCTTGCGTTTACAGTGACGGACCGGCGCAGACCCGGCGGGGTGAGTGACCCGTTTTTAATATATTTAATATGTCTGTGTCTCACGGAAGTTTTGTTATTAAATGAGGCACATATATAAACAATCACAATATTTCAGCAACAAAATATAAAAACTCATTTTAACAAACAGTTATCTCAACACAGGAAACCAATTGAACCCTCATCCCATTGGTTCACTCGGGTATAGTCTCGATTGAATCATGCGTCGTATTACGCCGCACGCGCACCTCCCAAAGCCGCAATCCCCGCGGGCGACCCGCGCCGCGATGTCAGTGTTGCAGATTAGGTATGCGATTTGAAAGGCAGATACATCACCTTGGAAATACTGTACAATAATATTACAGTATATTCTGCCGCCGCTGCCGGCATATATGATGGACGCGATTAGGTGGGATAAGCTGTTATCAACTAGCGTCTATAAGTATAGGAGTATGTAGGTATGGTATAGATGGTCAAGCACTCTTGTCAGTAGAAAAAGGCGCGAAATTCAAATTTTCTATGAGACGATATCCCTTCGCGCTTACATTTTTCAAAGCCGCCTTTTTCTACTGACAAGATCTGCTTGACCAACTTATATAAGTCAACAATATTTTGATGTATTTAGTTCACCTACTCAGTGTATTACGACACACAGAAAATCTCAGTAGTAAAAAAAAATTAAGCGATTTAGTGAGATAATTCTGGTTTGGTCCAATTATAACTTCATGACTGTTCAGAAATAGTGTTTGTGGTAAGTACCTTAATATAGGTACCTACCTACCTACCTAAAGTCTGAAAGTTACGAGACGCTGGAACAACTTTGTTATCGGTGATTGCTTTTATTCCCTAGTTCATCTATTAAATAGCAACATTAACAGTTACTAGATTTATTTAGGTATATAATATAGTCGAGATCGAAATGACTGTGTTCGTCGCGCGTCAAAGAACAGCAATTAAATTGGGTATGCAGCGACTTTACGGCATTAGTAATTCGAGAACATGACTTATCTGCTTCGACGTTAGTTAATCTGTAGCCATATGACGACTCTTCGCGTAATTGTATCAGCAGTAATATGATAACTGGGAGTTCTGCCACGTAAATACGATCAGAGAACGCCCTATATTTTGCTACTGGTTAAAGATATATTGCTTGATTGATTATGACGCAGTAAAAGGAGGAACGAGAAAATATGGTTCAATGAAAACACAATATTATCATTATCGGTATCTACGAGTGGGTAAATGTGAAAAGTTATAAATATACATCCTTATTGTCACTTTTCACATGTTAATGAATTCAGCTCATTTAAATTTATCTCTTTCCATTACAATCACATAAGGGCATGTTAAGAAACGAATATTTAATACAAATATTAAGTATTTTAATATCAGCGCGACACCCTGGGGCCCATTTCTCGAACGATATTAGTCTAATATTATTAGTGTGTTGCCATGGCAACACATACGATTTGACAGTTCGTGGACTTATAATATTAGTCTAATATTATTCGAGAAATGGGCCCCTGAATGCTATATAAAGCAGTGACCAGCAATAAATACATTTTTGATACAACTAATGCAGAATCGACGTTGTTCCAAAACCAAACCTTCAAGAAAAGATCGCACTCCCATCTTAAAGGCCGGCAACGCGGGTTACGATAATCGCTTACCATCAGGCGATTATCCCATTTACCTCCAATATCATAAAAAAAACCATAACTCAAAAAGAAATCGGATGCCCGTCCGTTCGCTTTAAAGTATGGGCAACATGCATTGAAATTGAAGTAAAATTGGTATCAATGGTTTTACATTTCTGAATATGCGTCAGAGCCTGCGCTATTTATTGTTCGGTAATTATTTGCTTCCGCAGGCCATATTTCTCATTATTAACTGGTACGTTTAATATCCACAGAGGTCTGCCAATAAGTATCATTTGAAACGGCATTATAAAGCGCTACGAAGCAAATGTACCAATTTAATAAAGCTGCTCAGTTAAAAAGTCCAATATAGGCTAAATTGTGAACCGGTTTAAGTTAAATTTTCTCAACGAGACGTGGATTAATTCTTCCCTCTGAGGGATTTTCTTTCGGTTTAAAGAGCACTCATCCTTGAATAGGTATCGAGGGGCTCCGTTGGCTTAAGTGCTCAATACTTAATTTAGAAACTCAAAGCTAATGCGACAATGGCTCGCCTGAGCCGCCTTAAGAAAGTCATGATTAACCCTAATCAGACAAATTAACTAGTATACTGTATTTTCTTGAAGATGTTTACCAACAAGTTGAAATAAATTCAGTAGAGTAATGACCCTACAGGCATTATCCATTAGGAACCGACCGCAAGACAGAGCTCGCTCGCGTCGGGCCCGCCCTTTAAACTCAAACTTTGCTTTTAAGGATAGATTTGTTTAATCTTTCATTATATTACCGACCTTTTCGTACTATTACAATGCCAAACTAAATCAATTTTGTCAGTTTGTTGTTGCGGCACAGTTACAAAACTATATTAAAACAAGTTTAGCCTTTATCCATTTTGTATCAAACTTTCCGTTTTGTTTCAAATTTTCTATGCCCTAGGCCCTAGGATATGAGTACGAAAAGTCATTTTCAAGTTCAAGTAAATTTAACGCTTAATTTAATCATAGAGAATTCTAGTGAAAATATAAAACTTTGCAAACCGCGTACAAATATTACCTATTCAGCTTTACAGGTACGTAGTGACTGTATGAATAATCTAGCTTGCGGATTTATAGAGAAAATTGAAATACCTATTAGCTTTTAATAAACGAAGGCAAGCAACCTAAGTCCTTAGTCCTTTATTCATATCCATTTGTAGTAAAGCTTACGTAAGTACAGTCAGCAGTAGAATAAAATTAGTTACGTAAATGCTCAAAGTGAAATGCAATGAAAGTAATAAGGTAGTTTTAATTTTAGGTTACTTTTTATTGTAAGTTTGTTATTTAAATAAATAAATACATATTTCACATAAGTAACCTAAAAAAAAATAAGCTGGATGTTCGTTACTCATTTGCATTTTTACTTAGTTTATTTTGCATGCATGAAAAAAATACACAACGTAGGTAACTTAGCAATAAGTAGTTATAGAAAATGAATATTTTTATTATTTATTTATTTATTACCATGTTATCTAGTAAAATAACATCAGACTCATTTAGTCAAAGAGACTGGTTCACGATGTGGCTCTACGTTACTTGCTGACTGTACACCTTCATTTATTAAGTAAGACTTCATTTAAACTCTTTCTTTTTGTGGGAATCTTTAAGCTGAATAACTGAGTCGTTGAATGGTGACAGCTTGCTGCGTAATGGGTTTCCTCCAATAAAGTAGAAGTAAATGAAAAGAGCAGCCGTGCAAAGTAAGGGTCGGACAATAGTGGCCGACGAAAGCCTTAGACTGTAAAACGTAACAGATTGTTATTGGTTTTGCGTTGCTGCCACAATGGGAAGTAATGGAAAATAAATTGTTGGCTTCATTGTGAGCTGCGCCACCAAATAATAATTCCCGTTTATTGTTTTTCGCGCCATTGGAAATATTGGAAGATGCGTTTTCCGTTAACGATTGCACGTTTGAGTGCGCTTGGGAGATTTTATTGCTTCAATTACGTCAATTAATATTTTATTGCTGCTTCGAAGTAATTAGCAGTATTTAATTCAATATTTATTACACAACGGACGCCTAATATATGCTATAGGGAATACGCAGGGACTTAACAAGACAGACATATGCAATACTCGATTTCATAAATTATTCATGATATTAATGTTACATTTCAGTGATCATCTATATTATTATAACTATTCCCGAAGGCATCAAATAATGAATGCATTTATTTTCAGTCAAAAAGCGGATATATTAGCCATGTGGCCATTTTAGTGCTCAAAATAAAATCTTCACGTGCAAATATCGGGCTTGATGACAAGAGGTATTTTCTACCAGACAAGCAGCGATACAATATAATGATAATATATTTTATATTTTAAAGTAGATACCTCGAGCTATCGAGCATTAGATACATTGTCACGGATGTAAATTCAACTACCTAAGAAGTACATACCTACATACCTTACTCAAGGAGAAAATAATGACGAATAAAGGACCGTTAAATAAGGTTATGTAAGAAGGTGATGTTGTGGTCACGGGTAGATCGCCTCAAGTAATATAAAAAGACTGCCATATTATTGTTGGCGTTCTTCGTATAAAGAAATAAAATCGCTCGTCATTTGCACTAAGCTGAGTAATCCATTGCTCTCGACAATCTAACTCCTCAATAAATGATTTTCTCCGCGGATAATAGCCACATTTCTACTGTTTATTGTGGACTCAATCCCCAGCTATGATTGATTAAAGCTTCGGAACACTTCCAAGGGGAAATTACTGGGTTATTTTTGTAAGCGCAAGAAATACACACATGTATTGAGCGACGATTTAGGGAAGTGTTTGGGTGTTCTATTGACTACAGGTCAATTCATAAGATCTGGCAAGAAATTTGAATTTCCGTTACTTTTTTGCATAGGAAATTAAAGCAAAAGAAAGTGCCATTCTATTGAAAGGACTCTACCGCTAGTCGGTACTAGAACTTATAAGTTTTATGTGAAATGGGCCCCATATCATTTCAATCATTCTATAATTTCATATTTACTTATAATATATTATATTCGTATGTTTAAGCCTATAGGGTAGAGTAAATGTCATCTCATTAATTGGATTTGGATACATTTCGTTTAAAGTTAATTATTCTAATTTTATTTAAACAAGGAAGGAAGGAAAATTCTCGTTAATAATTAATTTTATGTATATTACCGAGAATTCAATAAAATATTACGTATTTCTAAATCACTCCATTTTCAATTCCCTTAAATAATTAAATACTTACCTATATTTTGTAGAAAGTAAAGTTAACGAGAAAAATTAAACAC
This sequence comes from Cydia splendana, assembly GCF_910591565.1. Lineage (NCBI taxonomy): Eukaryota > Metazoa > Arthropoda > Insecta > Lepidoptera > Tortricidae > Cydia > Cydia splendana. Next base: position 6,640,342 of record NC_085968.1, read on the forward strand.
TTCAATAATTTCAACGTCGTTTAATTTCTAATCTGTATTAATTTAAATTTACATAGATCTTAATAATTATTATTTACACATTTTAATTAATCCATTCATTAATACAATCTATAGGTACCTATTTATTCTAAATCAACATAGACAAATTAGATCAAACTTAGTAACTAGACATGAAATTAAATGTGGTATCTCGTAGCAAATTATGTGTTTACCAGTATAATAATTTCATGGAACTAACATTTTCTCCGAATATGGACTCAATATTTTAAGCATTTCATAAGTTACATAGCTTGAAATGGAAAGTACCCAGAAAAAGGTGTGTTGCAGGTGCTGAAGTCGTAAAATGTCGTGAACCAGATTTATTTTACATTCATGTGTCTTGTTATTGCGCTTGCAACATTTAACAAGTACCTAAATAACTTCTATTTTATTATAGCCAAATTTTTTACTTTTTTGCATTATGTTCTCTATTCTGACAGTATTAAGACTATATTTAAAACACGCCGCTTTAAGATGGCTTCTAGTAATATAAAATCAAATGTATAATATTATCTTTCAATCACAGACATAATGTATGCAATGCTATCCCAGAGCGCTATTTGACATTGTTTCTCGACAGATCAGTTGCCAATCCAGTGGCCGAGAAAATGTTGAGCAAGCTCAACAAGGTTGTTCAATTTAATATTAGAGCTTCACGTCGATGAATCTCATATTTTATGTTAACTACCTATTTACATATGACCGCCTTAGCGAACCCCATAACCTTGTTCTACAGTGTTTGAAGAAAAAAGTATACAAAGCACAATAATGCTCAAATTGCTCAACATTATCGCTGGCCTACTGTTGTCACTTAAACTTACTGTGATAATGGTATTATTCATTGCGTAGATGTCACTAAATTATGCCAATTCGCAGCATTGTAAACTAAATTCCCTTTTGCTTTGGCCAGGAATACTTAATAGAGTCCACTTAATCCATCAGTCTTCGCTACCATTGTTCCAAAAATTTAAGATGGGTATTACGAAAACAAAGGGTGGCTTAGAACAGCCAAGAGAAACTGAGGAAGGCAGTTCACTTAAAATGAACCTTTTTACGGCTGACTCTAAAATCTATTTACACAATTTTATTATTTAGATGAAACGTCTATTCATAATAGACTTCTTAGACACTTTGCACCAATTCTAATGCAATCCTTCGAGAACTGTCATTCATAATACATACTGACTACACGCCATCACCTAACTAGTATATATGTCTGACCATTCGTGAGGTTTTCAGCAAAAGGCAAAGGGGTCTGTCGGTTACACACACCCCTTTGGTGGTACCCTTTTGGTTGAACACGGCACATCCACGCAACCTTGAGGTTGAATTATTAGTGGCGAACGTGACGGTCGAATACTTACAAACTGTTTTGTGACGCGCGTGGTTTTTTTGTGCGATGCGTTTGACGAGCATTATTGACTCTTAGTAGTAAAGGTACTGAAAACCAGAGACTCCATCAGAGTGTTTTATTCTAAACCAGTTAAGACGAAAGTCAAGGACCCGTGCGAATTCGCCCATTTAACAATTTGTAGTCCTCATTTTTCTCTCTGGATATTAACGTTATAGAAAATACTTTGACACAATTAATTATATTATAATGTTTAAATGCTTCTAATTTAAACATTTGCATGAAATCTGTTTATCGCTCCTAATTTTTACCATAATCAAAACATAGAAAAAAGTCAATCGTAATGGGCATGGCTCTGAATATACATCCAATTATGTATAAATATTTTCCATACTGTCAATATCTAGAGTGGAAAATGGGGACGTTTATCTGGAGAAACGGCCGTCCCCTTTCCTCTTAAATTTTAAATTCAGTGCTCATTGCAAAATGAGATTGTATTTTTAGCTCCCTTCATATTCCTACCCGATCTGTAACTCTGTATTTTTCACCATGTACTAAAAAGACTAAAAACTATCAATCGTGTAGTGTAGAAAATTGTTTGGTTTTCGAACAAAATAAAAACGGAATGCTGTGTTTAAAACCAATTGGTGTCGTGTGTGTGTAAAAATATGGGTGCATATCATACTCAAAAAATATGTCCCATAGCTCTTATGTCAGCGAATTAAGAACTATGGGACATATTTTTGAGTAAGTTATATGCACCCATATTTTTACACTTGACTGTGGATCATAAATGCGTTTATCGCACAAAACCACCGCGCGATTTCAGTCGGTGGAAGATCTACAGACCTTTCGTAAAAACGAACCATTATATTTATCACAATGTATCAACTATTACATGCTTGAAATGCGTACTTTTCTATTCACTTAATAAAACCCTCTCCATCTATATTTATTTACTAAATATTTATTCTATACTTTGGCCAGTGTGACCTATGACTAAGATTAAATACTTATTTTAAAGATCTGTGTGATATAAAACAAACTTGGAATTCTTAACGGAAGATAAATTCATGCTTTTGGATATGTTTTATGAGTTTGTACAAAATGAGAATCACAATCTGTATGGAGACCTTAGAATTGAATTTGTACTAAAATGAACGTGAAGATGACTACCGCATGTTGTACAGCAGCGGTGCGAACGCAGCTGGTATCCGCCATGAGCTGAAGATATTTGAATCTGAAACAAAAGTAGGTACATCATAAATAGCTCATTTTCTAAATATTTCCTGGCTCACTAAGTAACAATATATGTATGTTTTTTATTAAAGTATTACGTAATCCCATTATTATCACCCCACCCATTGCTAACTTCAACCTTATTTTTGGGCAGCAGTATTTAATACGAAAATAACTGCCAACGTTTAGTTAAAATAGTGCTCCTAAGGATAACTTTTTTACGTCTATGTTTACAATATTTTAATTCATCTAGTGTGTGGTAAAAAAAAAAATGGTCTATTATCATATAAAACTTTACAAAATAAAGCGTTCGCACTCTAGCCTACTGACCCGCATGCAGTCCAACAGTCTTCAGAAAACATTCAATATACGAACCACGTAAAAAATATCACCTAATTTTCCAGGCGCTGCCGAATCAAGTCGAGTGGATAAAGTAATCGAAATCTTGCAATAAGACGGATCGACTTGTGGAAAATCGTTCATCAACATATTTCTAAGAGAAAATACTTCAGATTTTTAACAAGATTGCAAAAACAACCCCAGCGCTAAGTGGTTTCCATTTTAATTTATCAGAGTGGAGCTCGTCTGGAACTGGTCTTGGAACAAATCTACGTGTTTCTTTAAACTAACTTAGACGTGTTTTCTGTTTCATTGTTTAAAACAACGAAATTGTATAATTGTATTACCTACAACAATTTCATTCAACGTTGTTCAACTTAGTTTTTAAGTAGGTACACAATGACAATATTATTTTAAACGCAATAATAACTATGCAGTGTAGAACGCTTGTTCAACGCGTCTACCAATAACATAAACATTGTGAAAATTAAAGAAAAAACGTTTTACATTTTTGTAGCGCTTACTTACACAATATATTGTGAATTGTGATATATTGTGTAAGTAACACAGCATCGAAGGATACAGATTCTGTATCCTTCGATGCTGTGTTGCATTTGGCATTGGGTGTTTTTAGAACTACATAGGTCATTAAACATGATCCGAAACGTGCAGTAATTTTTTATATACATATTATAAAAAGTGTTTAGTACAATATCTAAATATCTACGTTTAAAGACTCCTAACAAGTATGAATACTTTCCGTAATCATTCCACGTGGCAATTTCGCAATTCTGAAAAAACGACGGTAAATCGGTAGTATTAGTAGTTTCTTACTTGAGTAAGAAATGTAATATCTATGCTTGCTTGGTGTATAATTTTGCTTTATGGTATAACTCACCTTGGGCCCCATTTCGCACTCCTAACACGGAGGCCACCTCCGGTTGCTCCATATCAAAGATGAGTTCAGCGCGCGCCGCATACAAGTTGTATATGCTGGCGATGCAGGTCAGGCGCAGGCTGCCGCGCTCGAATGCCTCGTTGCGCACCACGAAGGATACTTCTCCCACTGAGACCAGCCGGTTGTCTGGTCCCGTTCTTTCGAATACCGGCTTAGGACTCTCCTTAAATATAAAGAAAGATATGTGAAGATTCACTCTGGGTAAACATGTGGTAAGGTTCTGTAATCTGTGTTACGTACAAAAATTATCCTATCCGGGCCTCAAACTGTCTTGGTAACAAATGTCATCTTAATCGGTTCAGCAGTTTAAGCACAAAGAGACCATAGACAGAAAGACAGATATAGTTACATTTGCATTTATTATTTAGTCGTATGGTAATGTATTACAAAATAGGCAATTACATATATACAATTATAAGATTGCGAGTTGCATTTACAATATTATTACTTAGTAGGGATAAGAAGAAAAGGTATTCAATTTATAGAAGATATTAAAAAATAACACTACAAAGTGGATGCTATTATAGGTCTGTAATCCTCAGTATTCACTGTTTGCGGGTCACTAGATAAACAAACAAGAAACTGAAAATAAACGAGATACCTTGAGATAGAGGGTCGTGTTTCACTATAATAGGTTAATACTCGTGGGTAGACACAAAGTAAACTAGGTACATAATGTTTCTAACACGCGGGCCGTATAAATTTCAGGATCGCTCAGATAATGGCCACACGTCAACGGTTATAATTAGTTACGATAACATGATGAACATTTTCAATAAAATTTGTTTCAGTCTGGAAAATCCACTATGATCAATTTTTGTTTGAATTTGGAAACTTATATACAAACCTTTGGAGGTCGCCGGATCTCCTCCTTGTGCAGGTTAATGTAAGACTCATCCAGATACTGGATGTTGCCCTCGTCGTGGAATATGTTGAAGTTTTCGTCCTCAGCCTGCTCTGTCGTCGTCGTCTCCGGCTTCGGCGGCAAATCCCATTTGAACCACTCCGGTAACTCGTGTACTAAGGAGTCCAAATCAATCTGGAACAACATGACCTGGATTAGATCTTTTAAACTTTGATATTAAGACGAAAGAAATCGCCTTTTCATACAAACGTAGTCCTCATTTTCCTCTCTGGATATGAATATTATGGAAAATATTTTGACACAACTTGTCATATATCAACCACAGCTATGCCCCAACGTTTGATTTTACTACTCTTAATAAAGAATTACAGAATTCTACGTCATTCTCGAATTCCAAAATATCGCGTAGGTACCTACAATATTGGTATTATGGTTCACAGCCGTCCTTCCGAGAAATCGTTGGCAACAATAAAGATCTCCTAGGCTTTCTAGTCGAACTAGCAAAAATAGTACCTTTAATTAACCCATCACGCAAAATAGACATATGAAGGGTGAAATCTAAAAACATGGATTTTAACTGTTTATTAAATAAAAGTAGTAGACATTTTAATTAATTATTTAAAATCTAGTGCTTGTTGAAAAAATGAGAAGGTTCATAAAAAAACCGGTCAAGTGCGAGTCGGACTCGCGTTCCAAGGGTTCCGTACATTGGTAGGTACTCAATTTTTATTAACAATGTTTTTTTTTATGTGGAACGTGAATGAAATATCTTTAAAAACCCGCTTCACGCTTGACTGCACAGTTGTAATAGGTTTTCCTGTCATCTATAGGTAAATAACTATTACTTACGTGTATTTGTTTCAAAATTTTAGACCAGTAGTTTCGGTGATGAAGGGGGGGGGGGGGGGAATGGTCGGACAGACAGACATTCAAACTTTTTACCTATTTATTAAAATAGGTTGCGCATGTCCTTGTAGTTGTACAATGTAATAAAAACGGTGTGAGCCGCACGGCACGATTCGACTAAAGAGTGGAACGACCGAAAAGTGCGATATTGATAATAATTTCCTTTTACATGGAAAATGGAAAATATACAGGGTGTCCCTAGCCATTGGACAAAGCCGAAATGTACATATGCATTAGGGTATTTAGAACCAGTATACAAAGTATTATAACAATCGGTGTAGCGGTTATGAAGAAATTAACAAATTACGATTTTTTTACTTTGGAGCAACCTGTATGTGTTAGTAGCTCCTGAGGTAATAAATAGTATGAAACCTTCTTCGACCGTTTTGATTATCTTTTTTATTTATGTCATTAATAAGATTCAAATTCAAACAAATTGTCAAAAGCACTGCCAATGATTAATACAGTATGTTTCTTTTTGTTGTCGATTATTGGAAATAACTTTTGTTTGATAATTTATTTTTTTATCTTTTTTCTAATTAAAAAAATATTACCGTTAGAGCATTTCTGAGAAGTAACCCTACGTGGGATTTCAGGGTTTGTCCAATGGCTAAGGTCACCCTTTATGTTATTGGGTAATTCTTATTTATATGCATTTTTTGTGTAACACGTAAGAATAGCATGTATTTTTGTCAAAATAAGTAAACTCTATATCAATATACTTAGCAATTTACCTCTAGTTTTAGGTCAACCTAAATGTATTCTCCTAAGAGTATTAGAAACATATAAAAAAATAATTACAAGTGCGAAATGTCACGGACCGTGTAGTGTGACTTCCCCAGATTTTGTGATATTTGATTTTTTTTTGAAAAAATATGAAGTGATTTTGAAATAATTTATATCAAATATAAAACACTAATCCTTGTTCTATAACACTGTTTAAAAATTATATGGATTTATAACGATTTTATATAATTTTAAACAACATACATTTTGTGATTAGTTTTCGCGTCACCACCGCGCGTGGTAATATAAACATGCGGTACTCGGTACAAAATTATCTTTACTACTGGCAGCCTTATTAAAGTTTTTTTAGAACAGCAACACTGTGTTGTTCTCAGGTTTACAAATGGCTGAAGGGAGAAGTTTTGTCGAAAATTATTTATACACAAATAAATTAATCAAATAAATCATTTGAAAAAACGGTCAACCTTAACGCCTCACCGCCGTGTTAGAGTTTTAAAAGTAAGTTGCAGTTTCACGTTATTGTTTGTAACGTAAGATATACCTCATACATTGCAGATTAAGCTAATTATTTAACATTTGCAAAATCAAAGGAAATGTTTATATAATATCGAACATGTTCCAAATTATCACGACCGTGGCCTCAAAAATCTGTCACCGCCATGGACTTTTGAGTCCACGTTCGTGACATATAGACACGTGATCGTGTCATTCTTAATTCGTTTGATTAATTTAGAGGCATATGCACTTTTCAGAATGCATTTTTATTAGCTACAGATCATTTGCTATTATTGCCCGACTGCCAAAGCAAAAAACAATGTTTTTCGCTTGTATGTATGTATGATGTGTATCGAATTCGTTGTCACGCTCTACAGTTTTTATAGTTTGACGGATTTCAACGTCTGAGCTGTCATTAGGTTTGTCGTAGTCATAGGAGTGACTTAGGCTATGTTAAAATAAGTATATAAATCACAATAGCCGAGTTGGCCACCAAAATGAGGGACACTTTGTCACAACCGTGTTTATGTACCTACTCATTTTATTTACCTTTCCTGAGGGTATTAAGCTTGACCATATGAATCAAAAAATTGCTTTTTGTATGTACTTTTGATATATGTAATCATATGTGAAAAATAAAAACGTTTATGAAAAAAAAATTTTTTTGGACACTATTTAAGAATCACCCTATTAGGTATGATGGGTTATAGTAACGTATTCAATTATTTACAGTGACAAGGTTCCAAAAGAAAATAAATAATATTCAAATATAAGGGTCAAACAGATCACTGTGTTATGTCTTTCCTGTAGACATACACGAGAGTTAAGGGCTATAAAGGCTAATTTTAGAAAAATGTACTGTTCGCGATAACACACTAGTTTTCTCTCCTGTGGGCAATAGTTAACAGCTTGTGGGCATGTAAGTAATGATTTTATCATAGTTCTTTAAATAAAAGGAGGACCTTTTCACGTGGATAAGGGTTAAATAAGAAAATTAGCCTTTATGCCCTTTATAGCCCTTAACTCTCGTGTATGTCTACAGGAAAGACATAACACAGTGATCTGTTTGACCCATAAAACCTATGTAAACCTCTTTACAATAATAGAGCAGCAGAATACTTCACATTAGGTATGGGCATAATATTTAGTCACTTTACATTTCAGAAACTTTCCTCGATATGATGAAAGGGACTAGGTACCTAATATGTACTCAATTCCTTCTCTGCTATTCAAGATTGAAATAATATTAACTAAATTTAGATTCAAGTAATTTCTATTAAATTGAAATATCCGCCAGTATACTCAATGGGAATAAATACAGTCTAGAACGTTGATTTCTGATAATTTATTTACCCTTTTTACAACGCCGAGATGAGGAAAATTAACGTAAAATTATAAACCTATATACTTACCTGAATTAGAAATATAAATATTGTAAGTAGGATGGAGAGCGATCTCGGATAGATAAAGGGTCCGTAAAGCTTATCTAGTTTATACAGAGCTGCTTTGTGATTAATGGACTGCCCACGCAGCGAGCAAAAACAACAGCCACGTCAAAGTGGAGTAACTGGCATTGTTCGCTCGGACCCGTGTCTGTGTCCGCTGCCACTTTAACAAGCTTTTAATGCGAATCGCATTTCAGTCGCTGCTTTGAAACACGTTTTCAAATCGACAGAATCAGACCCCGAAAACAGATAAATATAAACAGTGCAGATTGGGTAAATTAAACGAACGTAGCTAGGTAAAGTATGAAGAAACTACCTATGATACCGTTATTCCTCACGTAAAATGAACCATGTTTCAATTAGTAGGTACCTAACTTTATCTCATAAAGCTATGTTTCAACTGACAAGTGAATTTTAAGACGTAGGTAAATATACCCGTAATCTAAGTGTGATTGCAACGCTGTTAATGACCTACGCTATTTTCGTATTTAAATGCCTTGATGTAGTAGTCAATAATATATTCGTTACTTATTTTAGATGCATTTATTTCGTTATATATTATATTATTCTATTTTGTAGATGATGTCCCTGCCAAATAATGTATTCTCTCAATAAATAAGCTTCGGGCTTACTACTTTAATCCGAAACAATCCGAAGCATCAACATAGTGAACATGACAAAGTAAAGAGACGAATAAGACGACGAAAGAGTCGATAATGCTAAAACAGTAATTCAATAACAAGTACATTAAATATTTACTAAAAGAGAACGAAACCGGGATGTCTAGTGATGTGCCTTGCCCGGGAACATTTTTTAATTCGGCACGTCTTTTTCTTGTATTGACACAATCTTATTTTTAATGTAGGCGAAATAATGCACGTACAAAAAAAGGATGTACCGAAACAGGAATATGTTATGTGCCAAATAAGATTAACTCCAAGAATCTTGAAAACACGAGGGATTTCCCGGAATTATTCCAGGACATGGAAACACTGTGTTTTCCTGCACTACCAAAGGCGGGCAGGCTGCAAGGCCAACGTTACAACGGCCGTTTGTAACGACGACCACGTTAATATTAAATATCGTCTCATTTTGGCTTATATATATGTATATATCTATTTCGGTGTCGGTATATATATATGTACATATAAATATATATAGGTATTGGCAATTCTCTCCTTGAGGCGAACTATTATTTAATAAGTAATCACAATTTTATAAGAATATGAATCTTTCGTCAAGCCATTAAGAGTAAAAAGGAGACCGAAATAGATATAGTTAGGTATAGAAGGTGCAGCACACGCAATGTCAGAAAGCTTCCACGAAGAAAACACCGAAGGTATACTACTCGTTGACGCTACTAATGCATTTAATGCCCTCAATCGTCCATTAGCACTATGGAATGCCAGACTTCTATGGCCCAGATGCTCGAGATTCCTCTTTAATACCTATAGAGGACACGCAGTCATATCATTTAGAAATACCAATAAATACATATTAAGTAAAGAAGGAACGACCCAAGGAGATCCACTGGCAATGCAAATGTACGCGATTGGAATATTACCACTAATAAAAACATGCAAAAACAAGAATAAATACATTCAGAACTGGTATGCGGATGACTCTGCATGCTTAGGCAAATTTGATGAAATACTAAAATGGTTTAAGCTGCTAATGAAAGAAGGACCCAGATATGGCTACTACCCTGAGCCTACAAAGAGCTATCTAATAGTCAAAGAAGGCCTTACAGATATTGCCAAACAAAAATTCGATAAATTGGGAATCAAAATTGTAAAAGCACATCGATTTTTAGGAAGTTTTATTGGAGACATAAGCGATAAAACCGACTATATACGACAAAAAACAAAAAATTGGATTGATTGCATCCTTAGAATAACAAAAGCTTGTGAAAAATATCCTCAAGCTGTACATACCGCATTAACTAAATCACTACAATGCGAGTGGCAATACCTACAAAGAGTGACTACTGGAACAGACGAAGACTACAATAACCTAAAGAACGCAATCAAGACTCATTTAACACCCTCCATACTAGGCAGAGAAATAACATCTATAGAACATGAACTCTTTGCTCTTCCAGCGAGGCTCGGAGGCCTTGCAATTAATGATTCCACAAAGCAAGCTAAAACCTCACATGCAATATCATTAAATGCCAACAAAATACTAATAGATGCAATTCGAACCGGCGATGAAATTAACATAGAAGACCATCAAAAACATGTATATGAAACTTTAAAAGAAGAAAGAAAAAAACGAGAAAATAATGAACAACACGAATTAGAATCAATCATGGATAAGCTAACAATAAAAACAAAGAATTGCATCCAAAGGGTAATTAACAAAAAATCATCACAGTGGCTAACAGTACTACCGACCAAAGCTGATGATACCGACCTAACAGCAACGCAGTTTCGTGACGGCCTTGCGATCAGATACGGGCATGAACCTTCTAGCCTGCCACTAACCTGCGATGGCTGTGGTGAAAATAACTTCAACCTAAACCATGCACTTAATTGCAAGAAGGGAGGGCTCATAAAAAGAGGCCACGACCAACACAGAGACGATATCAAAAGTTGGGCTGAACCAGCATGGGGTTCGGCTACTACTGAGCCAATAATGCGAGCCGCAACCTTAGATCAACCAGGGCTAATAAGCGACTTACTACTGGAAAGTGTATGGGAGCCAGCGAGGAAGGCGTTCTTTGACGTTCGCATTGTAAATGCCGACGCCGCCTCGTATGGTCTACTCACATGGCCCACGATTGCCCAAATACACGCTCGCGAAAAACATCGCAAATACGACCTGGCTGCAGAAGATCTCAGAGCCTCATTCACTCCTCTTGTGGTCTCCTGTGATGGCGCTGTTGGAACGGAATATGAATCCTTCATAAAAAGAACATCCCTTAAGCTCCATGAAAAATGGTCGAAACCATACTCACAAATAATCAACTGGATCAAAGTCAAAATACAAATGTCAATCATCAGAGCTGTCTCTCTAAGAATTAGAGGAACGAGAAGAAGGATAGAAAGATTTGGATCTGAAGACGGCTGTGGAATACCCATCCTTGAAGATTAGATTTCTCTTCTTGCTACCACACAACTGTATTGAAATAAGCTTAAAATTGTATTATTTAACGTAATAAATGTGTTATCATCTAATAGATATAGTTATATAGGTAATCTATAGTAAATATGTATGAGTGATATGCATAGGTATCCATACAAACACACAATAAATATTTCCCTCTCTTTTATTACAAGATGGCAGAAAATTATGTAAACTGACGAAATTATACTTTCCAGCTCTACGTAAATGTATCTAATAATTCTTCTTAAGCACCTACAAGTACCTGTTGTTGTTTTCTACGCTGCAACTTCTGCGTGTTTAGGTAAATGTTAGAATTTTAAGCGCAATTACAGCTTTCTAAAACTAAGAACTCTACTTAGTGACACATTTTACTAAGTAGCTTCCATTTCAGTTCAGCGTACTCAGCTTAAAGCTTGTGCAGGTCGTTAAAGCACCTTAGGTACCTACTTCGGAACTCACGCTATCCCTAGTGTTTGCCAATATTCACTTCACGAAAACGGTTTCTAGTCATTAAACGTTGTCTACGATGGCGTAAGGGTCAATCTCAAGTGATGCTCATAATTATAAAAAAATGTAAGAAGATATTTTGTTATGTAATAAGCATTTGTAAAGATGGATATCTGGGGCGCAGCCGCGGTAGTACAAGAAACGCGCTAGAGCCAGTGATTAATCTCGGCTATCCTGTGGTTCCGCCTTCGACCTCACAAGGAAGCCCAATGCGTTCGGTTTGGAGGCTTTGAGCCTTTGGCTTTTGTAGGACCTTGAACATCACCGCCGGGCCGTCGGACTGTGGACCACAATTTTTTAACGCACTTAACCGTAGGTTTGTATTCGAGCCCTGCCCTCCTACAGGTCGGGTTACAGACTCAAATGCCATGCTGGACGCTGGATACTTTTTGGACAAGTCAAAACTAGGGCTCCCGATATCCGAGCTACACGCCAACCCGTGCGTCCGTATCCGAACTACACGAACCCGTCTAACTCCGTGCCCGTGTAATGCGTTCGGCTCCGGAGCCGCGGTCATACCTAGTTGTTATTGTTCTGTTTTTTTTTCGTTTTGCTTGTTTTTGGTAATGTGTTATTGTTCGTTATAAACTTTTCATTCTTCGCTCTTATAAAGAACGCGTCCGATCGTCACTATACGTCGAGAACGGTAATTGTGAACGGTAACCCTTGTGTAATTAATATCCGTGGATCCGGCCACACGGGTAACACCGGTACACGGACCCTAATTACCCGTTCCCAACGGGCCACTAATCCGATTTCGTGTAACACGAGAACGGGGTCCCGGAGACGGGTACACGAAACCCGGACGCGAACGCAAGCCCTAGTCAAAACCCGGCCGCGAATTATTTAATAACTATGTATACTAATAAAACTAAAAACAGAAAATGATAAAAGGATTTTGTGGTTCGCATAAACTTAACACGAAAATCGGACTCCTGTTAGCCACGCCACGAACAAATTGTCACGGTCAGATACAAAAAGGTGACAAACAACATATATTATTTACTCCCATTGATCACAAATCGTAAACTACATTCAAGATAAAAAGGAGCGGAAAGGAGAAATCTCCTCAATTCTTTGGAAACTATTTTACTATCAAGGTCGTGGAGGCGTGGCGGATTCTGCTGGACAGATTGCACTGATATACGAGATGCTGACGGTATCTCGCGCTCATAAATATCTGAAAACGACCTTATTTGAAAAGTCGTGATCTTTTTTACCTTGAGGCTCCATCAGGGTACCCGTTTTATTTCCGTAGGTATTTTCCTGCAATCTCCTGGAGTTTTTGTTTATTACATTTTCTTATAGATATTGATAACCAATTAAGGCTTGTGAAGTTTTATGCATAAGGGAAGGAAAGGGAATAATTTCTATATACGAACATTTGGGACTTACCGTAGGGCGTAGATACATGATTTCATAATAAATAATAACATCTATATTTTGACTGGTGCAATATTTTTAAATTCCCGGCTATTTATGTAGGTATTATAACTTATAAGGCTGTCAAATTGTCTTATTTGTAATATAGCCTCGAATTTCCGCTGGACAAATTAAGCTATCTCTTACACATTTTCCCTCACTGCCTCATTTGAGTGCAATACCCTATATTGCACACATCAGCACTTATTTCAAGTGGAGCGTTAGATCAGCCCGATCAGCTTTAGTCGGTAAACTATAAGTGCAAAGTGCTAAGCTAAACCCATAACTCTCGAGGATCGCTTTAATGCAACTATGTTGGCTTGTCAGTATATACTCATCGGGGATGAAAGTTGCAAACCTTGTGCATTGTCTGAATTGCTATTGTCATATAAAGTAGATATTTTCGTCGTAAGTTGAACTGTGTTTGTAAGCTATTGTTCTTTATTTGTAAATGTACTATACAAGAGTGGTGCTTCAGACCAAACCCGATTTCTCATCTGAACTATTATCGTTAATTTGTACTTGTGGATTTTACCTATTTCTTGAGGTGACTTGCCCATTAATTATATGTCGCCTTTGTTCATTCGGCAGTTGATTCCCCCACTGAGCAATATATAGGTACAGATTTTAAATATGTTAAAGTTTTGATATTGTTTCGACATACAACATTTATATCACTTGCAGTACATTTCGAGTGCAACAATCAGCGCGAGCAATCGTATCATATCAATATCAAAACCTTAACATACTTTAAAATGATAATACTACCGCTCACTGTCACTGTTTGAACAACTCTGAACTAATTTATTGACAGATATCTAAAAGCATTGTTTAAACTTATTCCGCCAGGAAAAGTTTTACAATAAAGCAGGCGTTGCTTTGAAAACTTTATTTAATAATTAAATAAATAAACGCGATATGATTAGGGTCCTTTTCTAGGGATCAAACTATAATTCATAAGTAATACAAGAGGTAGGTAAAACTTAAAATTCCACTTGAAACTGCAGCTAAAACACGACTCGGTTTCATACAAGTTTAAATACGGAAATAGTGTATTTACCGCAGACCACTTTGAGTGCCCGATCTATATCCATCTATAATTCCCACTGGTCTCTCGCAATAATAAATGTTTGGGAGTCGGATGCCTTAATCGTGAAGATGAATGAGCTAAGGCTTTTCTACCGTACGTACAAGAATTGAATAGGTAAAGGAGATTGCAGTTCCTTGTATGGAAGCCATACCGCCTTTGTCATACGCATTAAACCGTTTATATGGTACCCTAACTATAACCCTTTATTTTCGAAAGGGTGCTTCATGTTTTACCAAGTTATTAAAATTCATCGCGGAAAATCGAGTTTTAAGTCCGTAATTTTCAGGATATAGGTATTTCGAAGGACTGTAAATACGTTTTAGCTGGTTTAAATTTGACGAATATATCTAATAAGCATCCTGTTAGGTTAATATAGGTTCGTAGTTGTGGCACGAGCGACAAATGACGCCTGGCAGAAGTTTGAGCAACCGCGCCAGAATAAAAGCGTGTAAGTAGGTATCTGTATACCTATATTACCTATGTATAGAATTGGCATAATGGTCGGGTATTTTCATGTACTTACCTATATGATAATTTTGATTAGTCAATAAAAAACTTCAAAAAGATATTTGACAATTTGATTGCAAATTGTTTGAAGCGAGACGAAAGTTTATTTCAATAAATTATACGTCATGGAAGTTCGTTAACTTTTTTTCAATCGCGCACGTCATTTTGTAAGAAAAGCAATTTATCTGCGGGCAGCTATCGGCAATCCCAGCTCGAGAGGATGTTTATTTTCGTTTTTCCGAATAAATTTGGTTGAAGTCGGCCTTAATTCATCGAAGCTCTGCTGTTTTAATTACGAAAACATTCGATTTTAGCTAAAGTAATTATGTTTGCGAGGATTCTTCAATTAAATTAAATTAATTTCTACGAGATACCTACTATGCCGTCATTCTTGCGTAAACATTTGACGCATTAGGATTAATTTGGAAACTTACTGGCTCGCCTACACGGAACTGAATTTGTTCGAACGTGACGCGTAGCTAATTAGAAAAAAATCTTATTTATTATTTATTTATTTTAAACTTTACTGCACATAAAAAAAGAAGTACAAAATGCGGACTTAATGCCTTTGATTTGATTGTTTGTGGCTAAATTCAGGCGCTGTTTGTTATTTTATTGATCAAATATTGTGTCTTTATTATGATTTTCCTGTTTTCAAATAAGTTTGCAATTTTTACGAGTAAATCTTAGTCTCTCATAGGTATGTAATGTTTTCGAACATAACTTTAAACGAAATAGGCTTAACCATGCAAGGTAATTGTAAATAGGTAAATTACCACGACGTTTTGGACGTATTGTTAAAATAATCTTTACTAAAGTCACACTCACAACATGGGTTTTGCGAAGGTTTTGCGGCACGAAATAACGCCCCGGAGTCCCTTCTATATGTTGCTAATTACTTAATTAGGTACTACAATATAAACTACATAGTGTAACTAGCAATAGCATGCATTCAGGGAATTAGTAAGAATAACTATGATAATGGTATAAACATAGTACCTAAATGCCTAGCAGATGCCTAGGAAAATGGATATGTTGCGTCCCATATTGTGTCAGTCCGGATGTCATAACTCACCCATTCACGACTCTATTTGGCACATAGTAAATAGAATACGGCAAAATGGATTTGGGGTTTTTATGTTTTTCACGTCACGTATTTTTTGTGAATAACTGTTTTGTCACACGTCAAGAAGGTAGTCTAAAATTTGTTGTGCCATGTCAAATTAAGCTACATTCATGTATATTATAAGAATTTGTACATAATTTAGGTAACTCGTGTCATCGTTCGTAACTACTGTAATTAACCAAACATATTTAAGAAGTCTATCCAGTTTTACAAATAAGACACCAATATTAAAGTAAGTAATCAATCATCACTCTAGCACTCATTCCTACTCGTAACTGTGAGCAAGATACGCGAGCTAAGGGATACGCGATAAGCAATAATATATAACCTATGTATTTTCTGATTAGGATTAGGTACCTATACAATACATTATATTAATGCCAGATACGGAAATTTCATTGTACGCGTTCGTATTCTTCATTATATTACGCTCAACGTACAGATATCGTTTCGTAATTCATTGAACTGAATTAATTTTTCATTAGCGTAGATTTGTTATTACTTTCATTTATAAAAGCAATTTAAAGTCCTACTTATTTCGTACTTCTTATAGCATGTAGGTAATAACTAATTGTCGAATATGCCATGTTTAAAAAAACTAATTAAACTTATAAAGTCAGGCAACTCGTAGTCAAGTCAAACATTAAATTAAAAAAAAACTAGGTAAATAGGTAAAAAACTCTTCGATTTCATATTGATTCATTAGTATGGCTTCCCTGTTCGATAACATCAATAAGAAATAAACCAGAAATACTGCGGTAATCCGCTTGATAGTTGACACTAGTTGGTTTTCCCGAAGATAACAAGATTAGCCTCGAATCAACTTGATGTTATCGCTGTCGACTGTGACAAATACTTAGTTATTGGTTTGCTTTATTAGTTAAACATGACTTGATTTAATAAGCACAGCGGCTATTGGATAAATATTTAGGTGGGTACTTATGTAATAAAAAATATGAAATTAAATATTGCTTCATTCGTTAAGTACGTGTTTCCCGCTACCTTATCCACCTAGTGTGTATTTGCGACGTAAGATCTGTCGAGAGAAAGTATCGAATGATCTTCATAATATATGCATACTATGCATGTGTAATGTGTATATGTGTGTGTAATGTTGACAATACTAGTTAAAAAAGTACCTCTCTGCCGTTAAGTGCAAAAGTAAGGTTGGCTGGAGGGTGCGCAGGCGGCGCGGCACAGGTCGCGCGCAGGGTGGATCCCACACCGTACCACGACCGGTCCGACACTAGCTTCGGCCGCCACTCCGGGGGCTCTGAAACAACACAAATTCAATAAGTACGGTAATATTACACAAATTTATGGGTAAATACATGGGTACCAATCAAAGTATAGTTTAGATTCAGGCCCTGGGGCTCCAGCTTTCTAGGCACCACTAACCTACCGAAAATATTATGAAGGCCGTTATGTTATGAATGAAAATGAAAAATTAGTTCCACATAAAAATTAGTCACATTCACACATTTCAACAGCATCTCGTTTAGAATATTATTTTATTGCACCATCATTTTATCATGTCCCACGTACATGATATTTAGGTAGGAGTATAAAGATGAGTGCCTACTTGTGCTAGATGGGCGCGTAAGCTACTTAAATTCTGGTAAATAGGTCAACTAACTACGAAACGAAGACGTGCGTGATACACTGAGACTTAACGCAAAATAAGATAATCGGTTTTTTTAAATATGAATGCGCCTTTTGAGCATCTGCTCCGAAGTTCCTATTTTAAATTATCAAGTTTCTAAGCCATTATCTCAAAATGCTAGAGAAAATATTGACGAATTAGCTTGTAATCTGCGCTACATCAATGGCATTATCAACAGTGATTGAGTTGAGGCATGATTGTATCATATACCTTGGGTCGTCCGTCGCATCGCTCAATTAACTATGGATGTTCAATGAAAATCGCTCTGCAGCCCAGCGGCGCGCCGGGCTTGATTGATTTGGTGAAAATAGAGCACAGTGCGTTGGGTTTGGTATAGTGGTCATCAGATGTATGTTAACAATTTGGAACCATCACGTATTGTCATAGGGATTAACCAAGAACACCCCTTCGAGCGATATACTTACGTCATATTTGGAACGACAACTTTAATTGAAACATTTCTAAAAAATCTTGTACATAATTAAGTTGTTTATTGTGACAGATTTAAGCTTTCTATTTTGTGATCAATTAAGTTTATAAAATTATTATTTTGGCAACTATAGTTAGGTACTTTAATAATTAAGAAAAATAATCTACAATAATATTGTCAATCACAAGAAAAATGGTTCATCAACGCACAGTCTTCACTTGCTTTAAAATTTTTCACGTAAAATTAGTTTAGAGTTCACATGTGTCTTTTCTGCGCCTGATAATTGAGAATATTTGTGGGAATTCATACATAAAATAATTTCAGGGGGCCGATTTTTGAAATTCGACCGCTCGATTTCGTCACTCGAAAATCGGTGAGAAACGGCGAAATGCTAAATTCTGAATACGAGCGATAGAAATTTTGAATCTAGTGGTATTGACTACTCGGTTTCAATTCTATTAGTAGAATTTAAATGCCTAGTAGTGGAGATATTATTGAACGAAATAAACGAAATCGAGCGGTTGAATTTCAAAAATCGGCCCCCAGGATTGCATTCGGTTTGGGGGATAAGTAGGTCACAACCAGAATTAGGTTCCAGTATCCTTAACATCTGGGTACAGTAAATTTTAAGTAATTTTTCGTTTTTTGTCAGTTTATTATAAAATCAAATAGTTTTCTCGAATTAAGACGCTTTACTACGAAACAGCCTTGAGACGCAGAAAGCGGTCACTTTGCGTATCAGACCGGTGTTAGTTCAAAGTACAAGCGCTTCACTGCTTTGGAAGAAACTTTGCACCGTTTATCCGGGTTGTTTATGACAGCAGTCGTAAACCCGAGTCAAAAGCCTCCGGACCGGTTAAAAGCGAAAACAGCAAGTTGCTTAACACATATGACAAAGTTACAATGAAGTCTAGTTTCCTCTGTGCTTCTAGGTCAGTTGGTAGTTACTTTCGTAAAAACTAATAGTGACCTACAACCGTTTTAAGGATTAGGTAAGAAAAAGAACTAGGAAGCAACTGAAAACGCATTAAAATGAGTTTATCACATTACATTTTATTATAAGATTATCTATTTACCATGCCTTATTAATTATATACTATATATAATGTTCTAAAGTGTTTACTCCTGAGTAA
This sequence comes from Cydia splendana, assembly GCF_910591565.1. NCBI lineage: Eukaryota > Metazoa > Arthropoda > Insecta > Lepidoptera > Tortricidae > Cydia > Cydia splendana. The sequence continues at coordinate 6,659,712 of NC_085968.1, forward strand.
ATTTTAAATAAACCCTTACCAGAATTCACAAAGAAGATTTAGCCACAAAATCCACAAAGAGCGGTAGGTTTTGACTTCCCAACGATACTGCTGATCTGGACTGTTATTCCTATAGGTTACCGAGAAAAAGCAAGCACATTCGCCGGCGGCGAAACCAAGTTGTTGTGAGCTTAGATAAATAACAACCATTTAGATATTGAGGTCACGGTTATTCTGGTTCCTACGAGAATCTCCGAAGGCGAAGAGAATACAGGGACTGCTCGTGATCGAATCCGCCCAAACTAAATTTACCTTCGGCGCCGCTGAAACTTTGCTTTTATTACTGTGTTGCAGCCAAGTAAGACAATATGCATGAAGCTAAATTAGTATTGTTTTTCTGGAATGTGTTCTATGTATCTGCAAACTACTTAACACAAAATAAATCGGCTAATCGCGTATAGAATCAGGCAATTATTAACGGTTTCATTTATAATATGATAAAGTTTTTGTGAAGGCCACTGAATTCCGTCTGTAACGTCAAAATAACAAAACATTAATATTTTGAAACATTAACTAACTTTACATACGTTTTTCTTCTTATTTATGCCTTCTTACTGATAAAAAAATATTCACAGTCCATACAAATTTGTAATAGTGCGTGTGTTTAATGGCGGTACTTACATACAAAATGTAGACATAATATTAAATCAATAGAACTTGTGATTCTGAGTAAGTATAAATTCAATTTCTAAAAGATAACCTAAGTGAATTATCTTAAATGTCATCCATCATCCTAACCACGGCCACCTGCGAAAATCCTATACATCAACAATTTCACTGATAGAGCAAGAAAAAAATAATAATATCTCCTGGTACCGTAAAATGGGGTGAGTAGGGTCAAAACTGAAATTCAAACCTCGATAACATTTTATTTTTACATATGTATTTTAGTTTTTATTTTATTTTGGGTAGTTCCATTTCATAACTTTGACGATAAAGAGGAAAACCCACCTCACCCCGTAGTGCGTCGTATTTGGGGTGACAAGGGTTTTCATACAAAGGTGATTTTGGAAGATTGTTGGATCGATTTTTTTTATTATGCGTATTACTATAGCTCATTTTAAATTGGAATACATTATTTTTGTAGCAGTAGCCTTAAAATCCCTTCTCACCCCCCTCTCAAACCTTCTCTCCCCATTCATAACCCACCTCTCCCCACGAAACCTACTCACCCCGACCCCGTTTTACGGTACAGAAAAAAACATCTAAATTGTGTCTTGCGGTTATACAAAACCTTCAGCTATTCAAGAACAGTTTCGGCATTTATTACATCTTTGGGCACCTATTTTCGTTCCAATTATATAAAGGTCGGCCGTTTTGTTCCTTATAATAATTTCAGCGCTGCCGCCTTCCAAGAAGTTACATATTATGTTATGAAACACGTTTTAGCATTATAACCAACAAACGGATGCCATTTGTCGTACCGAAGTTGTGACTTTTTGGCTGCAGGCCAACAGTACCTAAAAGAACAGTAACATTAACATTGTGGGCTACCTGCAAAAAGCGGCAGAATAACGAATCGCCGCGCCGCTGCGCTAAAGCTGGAATCATTCCAATCCTGTGCCGAGCAACTCGGAAGAGCCATTATAAGAGCGATCTCAGTTTAACCATAGTTTTTGGACATTCGGAGGTCATATTATCTTGGTCCTTAAGAATTGCGTGACAGCGAACACGCAGAGAATGGGAATAGATGCATGACCAGCATCTCGTTATTCTCGCCGGTTGCTCGCTAGACGAGCGAAACGACAATGTAACTGTCATTTGTCGATACGAAAGTTCCGCTATAGTTTTTATCTCGCCACGCTAAAGAATAATGTGCTTTAGCAGCAGCCACCGAAACACAAGCGTACCTACTCATGTACCTAGGTATAATATAAGCAAATAAAATAAATAGCATGAAGAAAAAACTTAAAAGCAAATATCGTGAAAAAATATAATATATATTTTTTAAATCTCGTGAGAAGTCACGTCACGCTGGGTCTAAAGATCCCGATTACGCTCGCAGCGTTGCCACGCTGTATGGTGATTTATTTATTTCCCGTAACAAGTAGGTACATATACGACCACTACCGACGACAGATTGTGCCATATGATAGAGCGCATAAGTACCTACTAGATTTACCTAACATGTACATAAATAAGTGTGTACATAGTATTGCAATTTAAGTCGTATTGTTGTATGTGTGATCTCACCCTTGGGATACCTACCTGAGGAACATGATTGAGAAATTGGTAGGCATTTGATATTGCAAAGGCAGCGCGGGGTTAGGTACAGCGGATGTAAGCAAACGTGCTCGAAATAAGGTGCCAAGCATTATTCATAGTATTTAAACCGACTTGCCTCTCATCTCAGGATCTGTTATTTCTGCCCGACCCACTATTGGCGATCGTGACCGTACATAATTATACTATTAACGTAAAGGGATCAATAGTTGTACCACGATTTAATTACGGGAATAGGTTAGCGGGAAAATTTACGACAGATGGTTTGGTTGGACTTTATTTATTTGCCGTGTGTACTGTGTAATAAATCCTGAACGGAATACTAAACGTGGAATAAAACAGAACTCTATACGTAACATGAAACAAACTGTCTGATTGTAATCGAATTGTTTCAGATGAGACTACAATTAAATCTACTAAACCTACTTTAGGGCCCAGGATTAAAACATGCGAATTCTTATGAAATATAGTTTTTATTTCTGAGACAGTAATGTATCAATTGACAATTGCGCAGACTTTTCTTCCCCGCGCAGATAACCCTGCGCGGGAATGTGCGCAGCAGCTACAGGGCTCCCCCTCAAGCGAAGCGTACTGGTCGCCTGACAGATCGACCTGACCGAGTACACTTTGCCCGAGGTTCATTAGCATTACCAGGTTCACTCAGATTCACTGTATAGGCGGGCTTTAAGCGGTCAATGGATACTGCGACGACCCGTCCTGGCAATTGTATTGTGAAAACTTTATCACTACGCTTCAATACTGGATAGGGCCCTTTATATGGAGCTTGTAGCGGTTTGCGCACTGCATCTTCACGCAGGAAAACATTTTCGCAATTTTGCAAATCAGGATGCACAAAAATCCTTCTACTGTTAGAGTGTACCTTTTGCGTAGGCTTGAGATCATTTATGATTTGCCGAAGTTGTTCGACGTAATCAAAATTTATGACAGGGTTTACAGAAATGGATGATGAAATGAAATCTCCTGGCAAACGGAGTGAGCAGCCATACGTAAGTTGGGCTGCGCTGACACCAGAGTCGCTGCGCAGTGCTGAGCGTAGTCCAAGCAGGACAGTGGGGAGTTCTTCGACCCATTTATCTCGATCGCACAGCCGCGCCATAAGAGCTGCCTTTAGGCATCTATGCCAGCGCTCGATTTTACCATTGCTCTCTGGGTGATATGCTGTTGTGCGTACTCTTTCGATGCCAAGTAATTTAGTCAGAGATGAAAAAAGTTCACTTTCGAATTGACGGCCTTGATCAGTTGTTATAGTTGTTGGGCACCCAAAACGTGCGATCCATGCTTCGTATATAGTTTTAGCCACAGTTTCAGCAGTTATATCTCGAATGGGTATTGCTTCAGGCCAGTGCGTTGTCCTGTCTATAATTGTGAGTAAATACCGGTGTCCAGCCGATGAAGTACTCAGAGGACCGACGAGGTCAGTATGTATATGTTGGAAACGTGCGCTCGGTGTGAAACATCCGACGTTGCTGTAAGTATGACGCTGAACCTTCGATTGTTGACATTGGATACAAGTTTTGGCCCAAATGCCGACATCCTTGTTCATAGACGGCCAAAAATACCTCTCTTGTATCATCTTCCTAGTAGTTCTGATACCCGGGTGACTTATATTGTGTACGGTATCGAAGGCAGTGCGGCGTAAATCTTCAGGTATGTAAGGTCTAACGGCTGATGTAGATACTTCACAATAAATTGGTTCTGCTGAGTTTGGCAAGATGATTTTCTTTAATTCTATATTCCTTTTTAGTAACAAATGGTTGATAGACTTGTCATTCTGCTGTAATTGTGCGAGTTTATCATAGTCGAACACGGATGGCGTGGTGATAGTCTCGATGCGTGACAATGCGTCCGCAACTACGTTATCTTGGCCACTTACATGCCTGATATCGCTGGTAAATTCGCTAATGAACATACATCGGGGTTTTCGGAGCGGGAATGATTTCGTGTATTTATAACTTTGTTTATTGTAAAATAATTACCAAACTATGAATTAAACGTAGGCAGTAAGGTCCAAATGTGCTTAGAAATGTTAAATTAGTATCGTTTTTTACAGTTTTTACCTGTTATTTGGCTAGTGTAAAACATTCCCGCTCCGAAAACCCCGATGTATGCTAATGAATGACAGCTGTCTGGAACGGCGAGGAGTTTCTGACTCGGATGACGTTTTCATAAGTGCGTATGTCAGCGGCTTATGATCCGTAAAAATGATTAACTCACGGCCTTCGAACATTTTCCTAAAATGTTTCACAGACATATATATAGACAATAATTCTCTGTCGAACGTACTATATTTTTGCTGGGCGCTTGAGAATCTTTTTGAAAAATATCCCAACGGCTGCCATTTATTGTTAGTGCGTTGTTGGAGTACACTTCCCGCGCTCTGGTCGCTAGCGTCACAGAAAAGAGCTATAGGCGCGCTATGAGAAGGATGGGCGAGCATCACTGCATTGTTTATAGCTTTCTTGCATGCCTCAAATGCCTCATCCGCTTCAGGGTTCCACTGTATGACAGTTTTATCGCGTTTCTTGCAGTTGTGCAAAAAAACGTTTAATGGCGTTTGAATTTGTGCTGCGTTGGGAATGCTGTCGTGGTAAAAGTTGACCATTCCAAGAAACCTTCGTAGTTGTTCGATATTTTCAGGTTTTGGGTAACTGTTAATAATTTGAATTTTGTCTTCTGGTGGTTTGATTCCGTGCGGTGTTACTGTGTAGCCGAGGAACTTGACAGATTCTTGACCCAGCATGCATTTTGAGGGGTTGATTGTGACACCGTATTCGTTCAGTCGTTGTAGGACTGTCCGGAGGTGATTTTCATGAGTTTTCGCGTCCTTTGATGCAATGATTATATCATCGATGAAGGGGAAAACATAATCTAGACCAGCAAGGACTTGATGAATAAATCTTTGAAATGTCTGTCCAGCATTTTTTAAACCTTCTCTCATCATCGGAAACTCGAAAAGACCGAATGGCGTAATTATAGCGGTTTTGTCGATATGATTTTTGTGCATAGGAATCTGTTGATACGCCCGGTTCAAGTCGATCGTACTAAAAATATTCATACCGTGGAGTTGGTAGGTAAAATCTCTTAGTCGAGGAACGGGGTAACGATCGGGTTTTGTGACAGAGTTTAACCGTCTATAATCTCCGCAGACTCGTATATCGCCATTTTTCTTAGGCACAACGTGAAGTGGACATGCCCAGGGGCTCTTGCTAGGTCGACACAACTGTTGCTCTATCATGTGATCAAATTCCTTTTTGACTGCAAGGTACCGGTGTGGCGGGAGTGGGCGTGGGCGTGCATGTACGGGAGCTCCATTGGTCTCAATGTAGTGCTCGACGTTGTGCTTGGGAGCGCTCTTCATTGAAGATGGTCTTATAATATCGGGAAATTCATTGAGAATGTGATGATATTTTTGTTCGAGATCAATGCTGCAAATCGTCGGCTGCGAGGTCTTACAAATCGGAGTTCTGACAGCAAGGTTGGTTTTCTTATCAATCAGACATCGTCCGTCAAGATCGACGAGCAATTGGTGGTACTTCAGAAAATCAGCGCCGATGATTGGCTTACTGACTGCCGCGATAATAAACTTCCATCTAAAAGTACGTTTATTATCTTGTCAAAAAAGTGCAGGCCGTTTTTCGAGACATGCGTCGCTTAATGACATAGTCCGTCGGTCTCTTGCCACCATCAATGTGCCTGCTCTTCTTGAGCCGACTGGCATTATCAGAGATGATGGCAAGAGGCCCGATGGAGTGTCCTTAGTTCCTTGGAGCTTGGGACGGATGTTGGTGTGGGATGCTACCTGCGTAGACACACTGGCACCGTCCCACCTCCAACGGACTACTGTAAAAGCGGGCGGAGCGGCGGAAAGCGCCGAAATTCTAAAACGTAACAAATATAAGAGCCTCGGTAGAGAGTACCATTTTGTACCATTTGGTGTTGAAACTCTAGGTCCATGGGGTCCCAGCGCGCATAAGTTGTTCGCAGAAATCGCGAAGCGTCTGGTTGACGTAACTGGTGACCGAAGAGCTGGCGGCTACCTCGCACAACGTATCAGCATTGCGATACAGCGAGGAAATGCCGCCAGCATCCTTGGTACAATGCCTCAAGGGCCTATTTTAGATTTAAGCTAGTTATTAATTTCGTTTAGTAGTACCACTGTATATATATTGTATGTAAATAAATGATTTTTTACTCAAAGTACGTTTTAAATTGAAATCTAGGTCCAATATCTTTTCGCCGTAAGTAGGTATTATGCTGTTGTTCGCTGCATAAAGGTTGAAGGAGGTCGGACGGCCACGGAATCCTTTAGGCTTTGGAATGACAGAAATATTTGCGCCAGTGTCAATAAGGAATTTAATTTTGGTGTCTTGATCAGTAACGAACAGGCGGTGTGAAATATCCGATGCGCTAGTTCCCGCCTCAGCTAACGCCGGCACTAGTTTTCCTTATTATTGCTCTTCTTGAAATTACAGGGGATGGTGCATTTATACGCTGAGTCGCCGAAACGTCGGTGATAAAAACAAATGTCGCTCGAGGAAGGTTGGAGATTTTGAAAATTGGTGCGCGTGCGAGAATACGGACGATTCAATCGCGAAGCGTTGAATTGCGGAGCTGAATATGTGTTGCGACGGTACTGTTTCTGTTGAATCTTGATCTCGGCGACTTCACGAACGAGATAGTCCAGCTTGTCTTCTAGCGTTTTCTGCGGCGAAGGAGCTTCACTGGGAGTCGTAGAAGTGGATGGCTGTGCCGAAATTGCGGATATTTCTTTACGTGTCTGTTCTAAAATTTTATCTGCCATCAGTGCTATGTCGTTTAAATGTATATCTTTCATAATAGTATCGCTGGAGGCGACGACAGCTCGAACGGACATAGGCAGATGATTGGACCACAGAATACGGAGAGCTGTTTCGGAGATATTGCTACCGGCGAGGGTTTTCATCCGACGCAGTAACTGAGATGGCTTTAAATCACCGAGCTCCATTTCGGATAAAAGACGTTGCAGACTACGTTCTTTAGACTCCTCGTAGACGGTAACCAAGCGGGTTTTCAAGGTATCGTACTTTTTAGTTTCAGGTGGTTTTAGTAAAATGTCGCTTACTTCGTCCAAATCCTGACGTTCTAGTTTTGCTATTGCGAGTTCGTACATTGCTTGGTCGCCTTTCTTGAGGGGGGCGACGATGGATTCGAATTGCACAAACCAAAGTCTTATTTGGTCGCGCCATATTGGCGGAATACGAATGTTGGTCGCGATACCTGAGAGCTCTAGCATCGGGCTCGAAACTGCAGGTTCGAACTTTTCGGTCGTTTCGTTGTCAGACATGTTTTTGGAAAGCTGGGTGCTGCTCTGAATGCGGGGTCACCACTTTAGGGCCCAGGATTAAAACATGCGAATTCTTATGAAATATAGTTTTTATTTCTGAGACAGTAATGTATCAATTGACAATTGCGCAGACTTTTCTTCCCCGCGCAGATAACCCTGCGCGGGAATGTGCGCAGCAGCTACACTACCTAACGTGTATTTTTCAGGGTTCCGTAGACAAAAGTACAACTATAGTTTCGTCATGTCCGTCTGTCTGTCCTTCCGTCCGTCGGTACCTACACCATTAAGGCAATATATAGCACACATCGGGTAAATTGCCTACATCGCTGAGCTTGGACGTGCTCATTGGTTCCAATTATGCGTCTATCCCGATCCGAAATCCGCAGTAAACAGTGCAACCAAACCCTGTGGATTTCAGATTTCTCAAATTCGAATGAAGCTACTGAGGTGTAAAGTATTTCATAGCCCAGAATGATGTTGCTCGAGACTAAGGCAACCAATTATGCATTGTTTTTTTAAATTAATGATATTATTCAACATTTACTAAGTACATACATCTGCGAAGAAATTCAAAGGTGTATGTGAAGTCCCCAATCCGCATTGGGCAAGCGTGGGAACTATAGCCCAAGCCCTCTCGCGCATGAGAGGAGGCCTGTGCCCAGCAGTGGGACGTATATAGGCTGAATTATTATTATTATTTATTATATTACTAAGTACATATTTACTACCCTAAATCTGAGTAAATTTTGGGGTTTTAGCATACGATCTTTACTTTTGCCGTGAAGCAAATACTTACAATGTATGCGATGTTAATTCAAAGTCAAGACACGTAGACATTATCACGGATGGACCATGAGCGAAGGTACACTGTACTCGTTTTATTGATGTCTTGGGTGTACCGTAGGTGACTCTCGACCCTACGCATCCCTTTACAGCACTTTTGGCAACGTGGTCACTATACCCCTGACTTGAATTATTCATGTATATCTAGTGCCTTAAATCTAAATGTAATGATCGTGATACAATTTTATATTGAGCCGTATACATTACTGAGGATTAATATTTCAGAAGCTTACTGCGCTTTATTCATATATGATTAACAACATGGTTTCATATTAGTAATATATATTAGTTTCATATGAGATGAAATCAGTATCGTACGGCTCATGGTTTATTGATCATTTTGATTAAGACTGATCACTGTTTAAGCTAGCTTAACTACTCATTAGATAAGGATTTGGTTCTGATTAGAGAACGATTATACGAACGTACACTGACATCAAAATGACATTCAAATGATGTCAGTTAACTAGTTATCGTGCATTTCACTCGTAATACTTGTCCGTACATGTATTGGCGCGGACGAGACGCATGATAACTAAACAACATGATTCAAATATAATTCTGATGTCGTTGTACGTTCAAATTATCCTGTAACTTACTTGAATGTGAAATAACCTAAATTTACACACAGTTTAACTGACAAAGGTTGTCTGCAGAAGTTAAAGTCAAGTTATTAAAACTATCTAAGGTCAGACAATACGAAAGTCATATATAAGCCCAGAATGTTATATTTATATGGTTGTTTAATTGAAGCTAGGAGTAAAGGGAGGTGCGATACCTGTACCACAAATTAAGTAGGTACCTCAGGTAATATAAGCAGTGTAACCCCTTACATCACCAAGCCGCAAACCCCTACTTAAAACAATTTATTGCGGTATTTGCGTAACTTTTTCTCGAGATATTGATTAATATGTCCGAATTAAATAACTTCAACATGTATTTAATTACACAAACGGGTCTACCGCGATATAATTTCATTGCTTTTACCTTTAATTCCGACGTTTCAGCTGAGTTGCACCAGCTGTGGTCACGGAAAGACTGACGTACCAACAAATGTCAACGGAGCTATTAATAAAACAACACTAAACTACCCGACATTAGTTTATAAAAATGTTCGACACTATTATCCGTGGATCGTGATAGAGGCGATTGAAATTAAAAAACACCCTAAAAATTTCAATCGAGAGGACGGGTACAAATTATCGTCTACTTGGGGACCAGTGATTCAAATGTTGAAACCAGCGGATATATCTTCGGACCAGTGTACGGATACTGTGAGTATTGCGTGTCGTGCCGTGGACAATAAACATTAAACTTTAACGGGTAGCTGCAATTTCTTTGTCTACCCCGAACATTTTTATAAACTAATGTCGGGTAGTTTAGTGTTGTTTTATTAATATGTATCTCCGTTGACATTTGTTGGGACGTCAGTCTTTCCGTGACCACAGCTGGTGCAACTCAGCTGAAACGTCGGAATTAAAGGAGCAATGAAATTATATCGCGGTAGACCCGTTTGTGTAATTAAATATGTGTACAAAACGCGAGAGTTTAAAGTGTTAAAATTCAACATGTACCAAGAATCAGCATTTTATTTTTCTAGCGCTTAATTTTCTACCTCCTCTTCACTTTCCTTGCCAAGTTTCTTGAGTTATCTTTTAACATTTTATCCCCATTGTGTACCTAATAAACAATTAACAAGTTCCCCCTAGATAATTGGATGTTAAAAATTTACGGTTTTCAGCCGCAGGTAAGTTGAAAGTTACATAAATGATTCCGTAATGCTTTCCTTAAATCAAGTTGGTTAAAGGTCGAGATTAGTAAATTTTAAACAGTTGTACGCCGTGTAGCTCAGAGGCACACGATGTTTTCAAAATACATGCCTATTTACCTGTTTGTATTGTACAGGGTACACAACATATACCTAGGTACCTAATTGGTTTTCCTTCCTGCCTCGACAATTCTACTATTAGAGTTAGGGTATCAAAATAAAAAGGGCTAATGTTACCGACAACTTCCAGCGATGCGGAACGGATTTCGGTGTCCAAGCGGAGCGGTACCACACGCCGCGACCGGGATATCTGTCCACATTTGACTTACCGACAACTTCTAGCGGAGCGGAGCGGATCTCGGTGTGGAAGGTAGGCGCGTCCGCGGACACCTCGCAGCGGAACCGGCCTGCCATTGTCGGTGTGGCCTGCTGCAGCACCACGCGCCGCGCCCCTGACCGGGATATCTGTCCACATTTTACTTACCGACAACTTCTAGCGGAGCGGAGCGGATCTCGGTGTGGAAGGTAGGCGCGTCCGCGGACACCTCGCAGCGGAACCGGCCTGCCATCGTCGGTGTGGCCTGCTGCAGCACCACGCGCCGCGCCCCTGACCGGGTTATCTGTCCACATTTTACTTACCGACAACTTCTAGCGGAGCGGAGCGGATCTCGGTGTGGAAGGTAGGCGCGTCCGCGGACACCTCGCAGCGGAACCGGCCTGCCATTGCCGGTGTGGCCTGCTGCAGCACCACGCGCCGCGCCCCGGACCGCGATATCTGTCCACATAACATTTTCTTAATATCATAGCTTACGGCAATACAATTAATGCTTTGAAAAAAAAAAGCAAGAGTTCTATAAAAGTTAGTGGAGGACCACTTTTCCATACAAACGTAATCCCAATTTTCTTCTCTGGATTTTTAACATTATGAAAAAAATTTACACAAATTAATATAGGTATGTTTTATAACCATAGCTTGCCCCTTCGTTTGACATTTTTCGTTTTTAGGGTTCCGTAACTCAAAAGGAAAAAACGGAACCCTTATAGGATCACTCGTGCGTCTGTCTGTCCGTCTGTCACAGCCTATTTGCTCAAAAACTACTGGACCAATGAAGTTAAAATTTGGTACACATATGGAAGTCTGTGACCCAAAGACGGACATGTAATAAAAACAAATGAATTTAAGCATAGGGGGCACTTTTAGAGGGAATATGAGAAAATTTAAAAATAAAGTTTTGCAAACCATATCGTGTTACATATTAAATGAAAGAGCTTATTTTGAGGATCTCAAATATATTTTTTTATAATTTTATATGAAATAGTTTAGAAGTTATTTAAGAAAATAGGCAAAACATGAACCTGGCCTGGCCAGGCCTGGAGCCTCCGACATGTGCATGCTTCCTGCAAAGGAGATCGTCGATTTCGTTCTATCTTTTGTTAAGCGATTGGGCCCGATACCTATAGATTACTGGAAAAACGTATAAGAAGTCTGCAACTAAGCGTGAGCCGGACTTAAGAATAAGAATTGCGGATAAGCTCTATCAGGGCCACAACCGCAATTGTGTACGTGAAACGTGGTGTGGACAGCTAGTGCGAAGGTCGAAGGCCAAGCGCTGCGTTGGGCCGAAGGCCTGAATCATCCGAGAGAGGTGCGCCTCCACGTAAGGTCGAAGGATGGGCTGTAGGAGGTTAGTGCTCAAACAGAACATAAAATTGGTTTAAGTACGAGTAGCTAAATGTGAAGGCTGAACTGCCGTATATCAGAGGTATATCACACCGAAGTTCGCAAATTGCGGAGATTTCTCTTTTACTCCAATGAAACCGTAATTGAAGTGACAGAGAGAAATGCCAGCAACTTGCGAACTTCGATTTTCGCGGTTATAGCCCTGTTATCTTGAAATAACAGAGATACGCCTATAACCAATGCAAAAAAAATGTAGGCACTATGCTTAACACAATACTTGAACAAAATTAAAAAAATATATTGCGTAACTATCATCTGATTGCTCAGTTAAAAACCACGGAAAAGCCGGGGCGTGCCCCTAGCCAGCCGTGTGCGGAACAATTGAATGAACAGTTGAATGTACTTAAGAACTTCGCTTTGCTCGCTCGTTCGAAAATGTGTGCAGTACGGAACCCTTGGGACGCGAGTTCGACTCGCACTTGACCGGTTTTTTATTTTTTATTATAATGATTTTAAGGAGCAAAATTTTTTTTTTTTTTAAAAGCTACTTACTCTTGTAATACTTAAAAAATAAAAAATAAAATCAAATAGGCAGCTAATATATTCAAATTGTGTAAAAATTACATCATTTTGCTATCATTATCATAGCGGAATGTACCTACGTTCATATTGGGCTCCTGATATCATGCTCAACTTTTTTTAAGGTAAGTTCCTGTCATTTAGCACATCTACCTATTAGTTAAAAACTGTGAGGATCAGTTGTTCCAAGCTGCTGGGGCCGTGGGGGCCAAGCGCTCATGTTCTTTTTAAAGAACTGTCGAAAAAGCTGGCCGATACTACCGGTGCATGACCAGAGAGCTGGCAGCTTTCTCTCGCAACGCATTAGTATTGCCATTCAGCGAGGGAATGCTGCCAGCATCTTTGGCAAAATGCCGCGATGGCCTTTTTTAGATTTATTTTAATTAAGATTAGTTTAGTTTTTAATCTTTTTGATGTTACTCATTACCTATACTGTATTATTTTTGCTGAATAAAGTAAGCTGTTATAAGTTTGTGAACATTTCTTTAGATATAATGTTTGACAGTTCAATCGGTATCGTTAAAGGTAATTGTAATACTTTTTCTATACCACGTCAGTGGCAAATAAACATGATGGTAAACCGTACCGTACCCCATGTTCGCGAACAACTCCAGGGCTATCATATGCGACCGACCTTTCAAAAAATGGACATTATTTTTTAACGTAGCTTATACTGTAGTCCCTTGAGAATAACTGTGATACTGACATTAAAGATAGATCGGTTTCATATTTTTTGCTTAATACAAAATAAATGATATCGATCTCCCCTGGAGATCTATCCCTCCTCCCTCGAAGTCCCCTGGAGATCTATCGGGAGTGATGAGCCTTTTCCATCAAAAGTTGTCAATTCATCGTGCTAAGTATAAAATGTTAAAAAATCACATTATGAGGATCCATACAGACAATGAAGTATGCTTCATTGAAGCATATATATAGTTCATTCGAAAAATATATACTTCTAGAATTAATATTATTGTTTTCAATCCCATTAACACAACCAATTTGCATTATCCGCATATCGAGTAACCCGCGGTTGGTAGCCCGTAGCCGTACATATTAGTCAATAGTGTTATTTGATAAGTGTTTCAACTATATTAAAACACTAGAAATGAAAAAAAAAATACTCCACCAGAAGCTGTATCGTTAACGTAATTTCCAGTAAGACTCCACAGGCTAATACATAAACATTGCCTTCAAAACGGTTTTGAAGCCATAAAGCCACCTACAACGGAATGGCACGAAATGATTATCTCGGTATGTTATTATTTGTTGGAATGAAATATTTCAAACCAGAAGGGTTCTGAAAACACGAAAAAAAACTTAATTCATGAAGCTCGAGGTTTAATTAATGGGCCTCTGTTCGCTCCACTTTTTGATTAATCGTTCGTTTGCTCTAACGTTTTTGTGCTTATGTTACCTCTAGAAAATTACTAAATATGTAGGTAGATAGCAATACTAAGAATTGATTTTCAGATATTTAAGAATATTGACACGTAGGTTATTAAATAGATTTGATTAACACATTAGTACGAGCTACGCGCTACGAACGTAGCCGATAACACGGGAAAACCGTATGTCGCGAAAAGCGCCCACGAACAGAGAACTAGCGGATACTGGCAGTGAATGTGTTAATCAAAGCGAATAAAATAGGCATTCCATTGTAATGATCGTTTCTAGAAACATTCAGTCACAAGTTAAGAAGACAGCAACTAAAGTTATGAGCACCTCCAATGCGGAACTAATACGATAAATAGATAGGAAAAGAACGAGTAGAAATAAATTAGGCTACGTATGTTCAGAAAGGTGGATCTAAGAACAAAATTAGCTATCAGAGCGGTGTTCAGTTTAATTGGGTGACGCCTGAATTCTGCTCAAGACGATGATTTCTTATTTCTCTATTCAGAAGTTTTAAGCGATGTTTAAACATAATGTTCAATAGATAAAGGACAACCAGCAGTGCTGAATATTACTATACCAGATTTTTCCAAAGAAGAAAACCTAGCAGTTGATTTTAGTCTTAGTTGATAGCCTTCCTTAGATGATAGATATAGCCTAGATAAGGATCTCGGTAGGATTTGACCAAGGTAAGAGCTATAAACCGTCTATACATTCAAGTATGGCGATGATTAATTGCAATGATTATTTTCGTGTGGTACTTTCACTACTATATTGCTTCTAGATAATGCAATATGAACAAGAAAGAACGGGAAAAAAATACATATTGATCAAAGTGCTGCTTTAGACAACGTTATTTATAATGTGTTAATACATAAAATTGTCATTTGTCGTTTCATTAGGAATGATATAGTTTTAGGCACTTCAACCTACTTCGTGGAGGTGCGCAATAAAATAAATACTTTAGTCATTAATATGAAAAATATAACACATTAAAAACGGGCAGCAAATAGGTAGATATTATTCCGAAACTAAATCACGTTGTTACACCTCCTATCAAGGTAACCTCACTTATCAAAATAAATAATAGCTGCAATAAGTTATATTAAGCTCTACAGTAAATTAAACGGAAATTATGTAGGACGTTATTATCCGACGTTATCAATGACATATGAAGGGCCATAAGGCACTACATTACAAAAGATCACGGAATACAGATCATGAATTCTAAAAACAATGTGCCCTGCGTTTAGCGTTGCCGTTGTAAAAATCGTAACCCGCGCGTGACTCGAATATCACCATATTACTTAGGCACGTCGTTCTATTGCTTATACATAGCATAAAAAAGGGTAAAAGAGTTAATAGAATCCCTTGACTTACAGCGTTTTCGTGAAAGGCGAATTATTTACGCGGAAAAAATATTCTAGGGTTCAATAGTAGGAAGGAGATCGCTAATGCGCGCAAAAACGCGTTGCTGGCAGATGATGTACTGTTGTTTTGTCTGGCCTCGAGAGAGTTCAGGCCTTGCTAAGTATAACTTATACTTATACCTACTTTATATTTTGTAGCCCTATTTTATTTTGAATTGCTTGAATTACCAAAATATTACCATTGGACCTCCTGACTGTTGTGATTCAGTTGTTTATTTACTTGATCGTATAATAGATGTACTTGACATTTTACATACATTTAACACAATAAAATACAGGTTAAATACTAACTGATGATTATTTTAACAGGAAGTATGAAAAACTTACGAAGTTGCAAACGATCAGTCAGATTTGTCAGTGCGCCGCCGTCGTATTCTACTACGAATAAGTGGGCTCTGCGACGCACTGATGTTAATATTAACGCGTATTTTACGCTTCCGAATATTGTCCAAACTTGTTATAATTTACTTATTATGTTTTTAACTTTCGGAAAATAAAAAATATGCGATAAAAAATAGATTCTTATAAAAATATCCATGGTCAAAATATTTCAGATAGTGAAAAACGATTTATTGATATTTTATCATCAGGCAATGACATGAATCAGGGCACATTCTGTGGCAAACAAAGGACACATGTTAAACCACTATAATAGGTACTCTACAAACACAAACAAGCTTCGCCCTTACTAACGAGAGTTCAAAGCACATAGGAATCCGAGTAATTCGGGTAAGCAGGTGTACGGTAATAAAATTTGGAAACACAATTCTCAAATGACACCGCTTTTTCCATTCTGGCCTAAGGTTTAATAATCCAAGGATTAAAGCGATCTAAATTGGATAAACCGAAGGCGCGTTGCCATGGCTCTTACCCCGGTTAAAAGGAATAAATACCAACGTTTACGATTACGTTCTCAAGTCATCATTTCACGTATTATAAAGAAACGATTTCAGCAAATATCATATGTAGATAATTATACGAGTGTATCAATAAAGATCGTTATCATTTTCGTGTGGTAATGAAGTATAAAGGTTTTTACAAAAGGCGATTAGGTTACCTAAAGTCGTATATAATACACAAGATATTTAAGATGTGATTCCTGAAATAGTAAAAAATAAAGTCCTTTTTCACTAGAATAACTATTTCAACTTATGTTTTTGATAATTTTTCTTTCTCATACCTACGCCTAATTATTTAGTCATCTAACTACTACGCCTTTTGGCTGGGGTGTTCATTTACACTACGACTGGTTAATCCCCATCAAACTTTGCAGGTTAAACTAGGCTGGGACTTAGCGAATAGGAGAATTAATTAAAAAGGTTTTTAACTTCTTGTTTATAATATCACCCACCACTAATCGCTGAAAACACCAGCTTGTATGTACGAGCACAAAACTGTGATGGATAAAGTTCTGGGGAGTTATATCGCACGGAATATATACATGAAATAAACTAAGAACAACATTAAGTATTATCTCGTGATCTGAAATCACCCTATATGCTTCATTTACATGTAAAATGGATAGATACCGAGATAACAGCATCTGATTCATGATAAAGCGATTACTTTATGGTAAAGAGGCAGGAAACGGAATAATGTGGTCACTAATAGGGATCCTGTGTAGGTATATAGTTATTTATGCACATTCAGATAACAAAATCTTATTCAAAAAGCAGGGTATAACACAAACATCACTTATCAATAATATCGCCAAACTTATTCGATTGTTACCGTATTTTCGCGTAATAAATTCTAAATGCCAACTGATTTTCCAATTTATTTTACAGTTGTTGTGCTTAGTGGGGCAATATTTGGCACCGTTTTGCCGAACCTAAAAACCTATTTAGTTTTATTCTCTGTTTACTATAAGATTATTACATTGATCATTTGATAAAACATCGTTTCGTATGAGTTTGGTATGAGTAACGCAATTTATAAAACGTTCACCACATAATCAATACCGGAGACTGTTGGCAGTTTTTATTTCTTCTATGGCGTCAAACGACAAAAAATGTGGTGAAATATGAGACATACTTCAAAGAGACTACGCCAATATTTATTTTCTCGCAAAATGCTGACGCACGATCCTTTTGAAGCAGTACCTACCTTTTTGTGATAGTGTATGCAATACGTGACGAAACGCATTTTTCTCTCTTTTCTCACGGGACGGAAGTAAAAAGGAAGCCTTATTCATAATAAAAAAACAATATCAATGTTATACCAATTCAATGTGAATACCGGATCATTGCGTTAACAGACACATGGCTGCGCGGGTAAGCGCACGCATTCAATGTGTTTTCAATATAATTTTGGTACATAAAAAATACATCTGTGAATGAGGCGTAAGGTAATTCCGCTTTTCAGAGAGAGCTATCTAGCAATGCAGGTGCTATTGTTTATTCAGCGTTCAAACGGCTTGATAGATCGTACGTGACGATATCAGGTTTATCTGTACCGTTGAATGGACCATTTAGCCTTCAGTGTTCTACAATTGGAACAAGAGAGCAACCAAACTGCATGGAGATAATGTCTGAGTTCCATAATCATAGAGTAGTTTTAACAGTCAAGTGAATCATTCAGTCTTAACTATTTAGTGTACAATTTACCGCCCTACCATGCATTGCCTAGCCTTAAGGTGGTTCGCATTCCATACAAAAAACAATTGCGTTATATTCAGTAATTACACCCTATTACTACATAAATATGTGCGCATCTGTCTACTTTCAAATGTTTATTTGCGCTAAATTGATAGTACTTAACACTTTGTTTTATACAGAAATCACGTAAAAAAAATATTTTGGTATTATAATAAATAAATCATTTTATTTCAAGTAACTTTTACAGACTCATAGATATTGTTAGTATGTACTTATAGCTATGTTAGTTTTTACACTTATCACTATATATACAGAATAAATATAATTAAAATTTGATTCAATAAAATAATGTTTCTAGAAGTACAACATACCAAGTAGCGTTTAAACATAATAAGTACTTCTAGAAACATGCATATTATCACAGTGCCTCATATATGGGCAGTCAAACCTCTCGGCTATCAAACGCAGGATAGGGTTGGGGCTGGCCCGCACCCGGCGCACCAGGGATGTGCATCGCTTGCGCATAGTCGTATAAAAGCAATCTATGCGTGCTTCAGCAAACATCCCTGATGCGCTACAGAAGCGGGGCAGCCCCACCAGGACCCGGAACGCGTTGTTAAATTGGACCCGGAGAGCCCCATAGGCCCGCTGCGTGTAGTATGTCCATAAGCTGCACGTATAGAGGGAAGTGCAATATGCTCTAAAGAGAGTTAATTTCACCTCCCTAGTACAGCGCGCAAACTTACGCGCAATCATGTTTGCCCTCACCGACAGGGCTCTCCGTTCACGCTCGATATCCATGTTGTCTTTTAAGTCTGAGGAGACAATATGGCCTAAATATTTAAAGGTCCTCACCCTTTCCAGTGAACTACCGTTTAGGTTGAGGGGAGGTACCTTGGGTATCCGATAACCAGTAGGTTCAAACACCATGTATTGTGTTTTACCTACATTGTATTTTAGCCCATGTTGGATGGCGTAGGTCTCACATATACTTAAAAGTTTTCGCAAACCACAAGCCGATGCGCTCAACAAAACCATATCGTCGGCATAACGGTATTGCATTGATAAAAAAAAAACTTTTTTTGCGTGATTTCTGTATAAAACAAAGTTTTACTATCAATTTAGAGCAAATAAACATTCGAAAGTAGATAGATGCGCACATATTTATGTAGTTATAATGTGTAATTGCTTAATATAACGCAATTGTTTTTTGTATGGAAAGCGAACTACCCTAACCAGTCTGAATTTGGGATTTACTGTGCTACGGTAAACATTTCACTATTACGGCTGTTATGCATGTGAAGCGTACCTAATGGTAGAGTCTGGCTAGCCAAATATTGTTGACAGATATTTCCTTGTTGTATCACCAATTGTCTATGATTAAAAAAAAAGCTAAAAGTCAGTTGTCAATTTATGTCATTCATTCAAATTGTTTGCGGTTTATTAGGGGTTTATTTTAAATAATATTAATAATGATTATACCGAGTGAGGTCTGCAACTACTATTTAAGCTCGTAAATAATTACGACGATGTGCGAAGTCGACGTGAAGCGTGGTATAACGAAAAACTGCAATGTTTACAAGTCGTAAACAATTTAGTAGGTTGGTGCTCTATATATTTTGATACTTTAAGTACTAGTTCTAACATTTGCCTATAACTTTGATTAAGTACGTGAATGTATTAATTACTACCTGAATCTCATAAACAGAACAAGTGTGTTTAAAGAAACTGATAAACTAGAAGTTCTGGAAAATATCAATAAAATCAAAACATTGGAACGTAAACGTGTGTGTTTGTCGTTAACTGTACTTTACATAGTGGTAAAAACTATGTGCGCTGGCTTACGTGTGCACAGAAAATCTAAAATATTTTCTAGTATCAAAACTATATAATTCTTATACACAAAGTGTGACCAGCTCAAGATTTTTTGAATTTCCCGCCAAAACTTTGTGTAATATTTCAGTAGCCAGACTCTAAGGAGAAAGCACTAGTTAATGTTACCACACTCGTTTTGCACCTGGCGCTTAATAATGACTTATTGATGACTAAAACGAATTCGAAGAGAATAGTATTAGATATAGCTTTTTCCGGTGCAGGTACCTATAAGTACTCATAAAATATTAAGCCAAATAATTAGTAAAACTCACACAACAAAAATTCACACAACAGTGAAGTGAAAAAACAAATTATTTAAAAACACAGAATAAATTGATTAGATAATATATAAGTAGGGATTGATCGTAGCAACACTTTTCAAATGCCGGATGCCATGCAAAGTGTAGGTACACACATGACAATTTATTTTCATGCACAGCAAAGAGAATAGAGTGTATAGAGACGGATTGTCAAAGTAAATTATGTAGCCACTGTAAATTTACTGCCATCTTTCGTCAGAACATAAAAGTGTTAGAACGCCATTTGACTTTGATCGTCAGTTTTAATCGTCTGTCGAAAGATGGCAGTAAATGTACTGTCTGTGGCTACTGCAAGCTGGCTTCGAAATTTTCCCTAATGAATCTATGATATTAGTATAGTACCTACCTAATTTGGATACTTTCAATATAAATTAATTTGCTTACGTAGTGTTATAGTGTACTACAATTTTAGTTCAGCCTTTCAGTGATGAATTGATGATCAAGTTGATTTCATTGTCAACAGACAATTTAAGTATTCTTCAATAATGTTACATACCTAATGTAAATTATTAGTCAAGCCAATAATGAAAACATCCTTGAAAAACCGATACCTCCTTAAATATAACTGAAGTATCGATTACCTAATTACGAGTGTAACATACTCTGAAAGTATCATTGAATTGAAGTAACATGAAATTATTATGCAAGAATACTAATTTTATTTTTTGCTCATGAAATAAAACTATTGAAACGGTTTAAGTATATCGCGTATATTGAATTCATACTACATCCCTTTACAGCGTTTTTGTCAACGGGTGACTGGGAACTAGTCTTATGAACCAATTTTGCATGTGTAACTGACCTTAAAATTTATAGTTTATGATGGTTCATTATTTTGTAAGTGGGTAGGTTAGCACAGTGTAGTTTTTCCTCAGTCACCCGTTGACCACGAACGCTGTAAAGGGTTCGAAACGTCGGGATGTAGTATGAATTCAATATAGGTACGCGATATATTTAATCCGTTTCAATAGTTTTATTTCATGAGTAACTATCGCGCCATCGCGGTAACCGAAGACAATATTAAATTTTTTGCTCGTTTTCATACTTACGTCAACTTCAATCCCCGGCAAAGGAAACACTCTCGTGTGTGGTAGCTCCTTAGGAATGTATCGGTAGAACTCTTCTCTCCCGCGATACCATTTCACGCTGTACAGCGCCTCTTCGTCCTCCAGCTGCCAGCTGCATTCCAAGGTCACGGTTTCACCCACCAGCACAGCCGTTGGCACGTTCATCTCGAGGTTGTGGAGGCCTCGGACACCTGAAGACAACATTTTTATGGATATAAAACATAGATTTTAATTTTCGGGCAGGAGTCAAGGCAATTTTGAAGGAATCTTCGGTGCGAACAGCAAGTGCATTCCATAATTTCGACCAGTATCAATTATAAACTAAATTAACAACAGTTTTTAAAGCCCAGCCATAGGTATAATATGTATTATCAAACAAAAAGTCAGCTACTAGCATCTTCGAAAGCAGCATCTTGTGGAATGCTACACGTGAGTAAAAACTTTGTAAATAAATAAAAAACGCAGGACAACAACCTCAATGACCACGACTACTGCCGCTGCTACTGCTTTTTCTAAATATTACTGTACATCCCTTAAGTTTGTCTATCTGACCTAGCTGGAGTTTTCCTCTCATCTAATCGAAGGTTAGCTGGAAGAGATCCCTTATAGCAGGGCTCTCCAAACCCCGGCCCGCGGGCCAAATCCAGCCCGCGAAGCGTTCCAATCCGGCCCGCCGACAGCGTTCCAATCCGGCCCGCGGGAGCCAGGCTCCAGATGTTCAGCCCTAACAGCAGCAACCAGATACACCCCCTCCCCCCCTCGGCGCCGACAGTGGCCCGCGCGAAAATTCTGAGGCGCAATATGGCCCTCAGGTAAAAAAGTTTGGAGACCCCTGCCTTATATGGATAAGTTCGCCTTTGTACTTCCATTACTGTAATTTATTTTTGTAAACCTGTGTTGTGTACAATAAAGTGATTACTACTACTACTACTACTACTACTACTACTACTACTACTACTCTGCGAAGAAGTAAAACATTTTATAATGACATTTAATAGGTAATAGCACTTTATCCGACAACGAAAGAAGATTGTAGGTAGGTACTGGTACTTTTTCCGGGATGTAAAAGTAACAACGGCACATCATTTAGTACCTACCGAGAAATTACAGATAAGTATAGGTAGTGCATAATCCTTCGCCATCATATTTTCTCGGAAACGTTCGTATTTGTTCAGTCAACCTCAGTACTTTCGACGTGATAACGTCTTATAAATCGATGAACACCGGTAGCATGCACGAAAAAGTGTCACGTTGTGGACAGATCTCCATGGTGATGTTGTGGACAGATCTCCATGGTAACGTTACGTAATGTGATGGTAATGTTTTCTTATGACGTTATCACGCAAAATTATCGTCCGTGAACCGACTTTACAGACAACCATTTTTTGCACTGAGACTCACTGAAATAGCATAACACGTTCAATATTACAAATGTCGAATGGTATTATTAAATTTCCCGAACAATATTCAACCTAACTAAATCGATAGCCAGGCAGTTTATAACGTGTATTATAAGTATTCTTACAAATCTAAAGCTCTTACATGACTCCCAGGACTTTGTTTATCTTGCTTCCGTATAATGAGTTCCATAGAATTTACACTTGGCTGCCTCGAGATCGACCCAGCTGTTTGAATTTGGCATATGCAGATAAGAGTCTGAGTAAGCACAGTTTTTGTGCCAGAAAAATAAACCGTTCCCGAGGGGAAAACGAGTTGTTGCGTTGCGGTACGAGGCGGAGACGAACTTTAAGTAAATATGCGAAAATACAGGCGTAACGTATTTTTCCTACGTGCCATGACTCAGCTGTCATTTAAACTAGCGACCCGCCCCGGTTTCGCACGGGTTAACAAATTATACACCTAAACCTTCCTTAAGAATCACTATAATGATAGGTGAAAACCGCATGAAAATCTGTTCAGTAGTTTTTGAGTTTATCGAGAACATACAAACACACAAACATACAGACGCGGCGGGAGACTTTGTTTTATAAGGTGATTGTGAGTATTTTGTATCTTGGTTTAGTTACGCCACTTTTCAAAGAGGAAAATTAATAACCATTTAAATTATCTACAAAATGTTACCTTATGGAAACAAACACCAGGAAAGTAAAGAGAAATCTCGGAATACCTCTAAGGCGGAATTATGGCCGCCGTCTCATGTAAAAGATCTCAAAGAACCTCCACAGTGCTACTTCATTTTCCTTGACTCGCTTAATCTATATCAAATAACGTTTCTTACATAGTTAATAACTTATGAGCTTTTCTTGGATTTGGTGGGAAGGACTTTGTTGAATTCTAAGAAACAATGTTTGTTTGGGAAAACAAACGTTTTTAGTAAATTAATGGAGGCATGGTAACACTCTGTTGTATTAAAGATTATTAAAGAGATTCCTTTCCGGAAATCACTTAGATGTCTGACGTAACAGTAATCAGGATTCAGGGTCAGGTTTTAATTTAGCATCACTCGTTGCGAATTTCCTACTTTTCGAACTTGTATCGTAATGTACTACCTAATACTTTTATAACATTATATTCCTAGATTTATAACCACCCACCGCGTCTCCTAAATTAAGCTTTTCGTATTTTCCAGTCCAGTCCAGTTAGCGAGTTTTTGAACGTGCATTTGACTGTGGTAGGTATCTAATTAAAAACTTAGAGTACTATAAGTATTTGAGTTGAAGCCTGGTGCGAGTTTGACTCCTTATTAAATGTTAATAACTGCGGTGGCTGGATAATTGAATTTGTTAGTTAAATATTAAATCAGTGGAACTAGGTCGACCGGCCGCCATTTTTAGGTTTCTGTTAGAAACTGAGGAACCCTTATAACTTAGTTTGAACCAAAGTCTGCGATGGTATTTTCAGTTCGTGTGTTAACTATTCGTTTCATGTGTTCGTGTATTCAGCCTATACCAGTGCAACTTTTGGCTAATCGATGACATTAAGCTTTTCCGTGATATCCACCTTTTAACTAGGGCTCCCGATATCCGTGCTACACACCAACCCGTGCGTCCGTGTTCTTAGCCCCGGCGGTGCTAAGCGTCCGAACTACACGAACCCGTCAAAGTCCGTGTCCGTGTAGTGCGTTCGGCTCCGGATTTGCGTTCGGCTCCGGATCTAGTTGTTCTTGTTCTGTTTTTTTTTTTCGTTTTTCTTGTTATTGGTAAT
This sequence comes from Cydia splendana, assembly GCF_910591565.1. Taxonomy (NCBI): domain Eukaryota; kingdom Metazoa; phylum Arthropoda; class Insecta; order Lepidoptera; family Tortricidae; genus Cydia; species Cydia splendana. The sequence continues at coordinate 6,684,038 of NC_085968.1, forward strand.
GTGTTATTGTTCGTTATAAACTTTTTATTCTTAGCTCTTATAAAGAACGCGTCCGATCATCACTATACGTCGAGAACGAGCCGGACCCTTGTATCCGTGGATCCGGACACAAGGGTAACATGGGTACACGGACCCTAATTACCCGTTCTGAACGGGCCACAAATCCGGTTTCGTGCAACACGAGAACGGGGCCCCGGAGACGGGTACACGAAACCCGGACGCTACCGCGAGCGCTACTTTTAACCGCCGTAGACTGATATATAAGACACAAAATTGGGCTCATTTCGCCGCGGTCTGATAAATAAGACAAAATTTCGTGTAACTTCGTACCGCCGCCGACACGAGTACGTTCGATAAAAAATTCTATGGCGGTTAAAAGGTTAATAGCGTTCTTCCCTAGATATGTCTATATCGTGTATTTAATAATTTACAAAAGGCAGTGGCACTTAATCTCACCACAACATTACGTATGGTAGAAATTAGACAAACATGAATGACCTAACTTGAAAAAACACTAGGTATGATAGTTTCTAATACCAGTCTGTATTCAATCTTCGAAATGATTAGAATCAGACCGACTCGACCACAAATATAATTATGCAGTGAGCTCTTAAGAGCAAGTGTATATTTTCGGCGAGAAAAGTACCTTACGGCCTAATTCGAACTTTAAGATACGTCAAATATTACGTCTAGATACGATATGGATTAGATAATTATATCAGTGTCAAAGGTGTTGTTTTTGTTTGAAGAAACGTCACTTTTGACACTGACATATCTAAACCATATCGTATCTAGACGTAATATTTGACGTGTCTTAAAGTTCGAATCGGGCCTTTAGTTTGGTTATCTACTTGGATTATCTCTCTGCTACGATCACATCACATTGATATGACAAAATAGTATTTACAATTACAAGAGGTCTCTCTAAGGTCTTTTGAAACCACACAAGTCGTCGCCTACTATTCGAATTCAAAGTAATCAACTATTCCAATCAGTTACCATCATTAATTCATTAGAGTAATTACATCAATACACTTAGAATATTCTTGAATTTAGTTCAAGCTAGTTATTACAATTATGTAAATACCCTCTACACCATTTAATGTAGCTTGTTTAGCGATTATCAAACGATGTACTGTCACTAGTTTAACCTTTGTTATCAGTTTTTATTTATATGATAGACTTATTCAACTTAGCATAGATACGATATATGCTAGACTAGAAAAGATGCAGTGTAAGTCGTGTCATGCTGATATCATATCCAACATGAAGTCAACATTTATTTAAACTTAAACTCCTGACTTCGGGCAAACTCGGCTCCGTTCGGCTAAGCATTGCTCCTAGCAATTATTAGGGTTGACACAACTTCACGTCCCTTTGCGTGCACGACCACAGATAAGATAATGGCTTGAATTCTGGCAACCCTAAATAGCCGGAAGGGATAGTGCCATATAAGGACTGTTCATTTTATTAAGCGGACACACAAAAAAGTATAAATTACATTTTTCTAATTCTGGAATCCCTTTATTTAGATAAATATAATAAAAACGGAAACCAACGCAAAACATTTGTTCGGTCCTTCGGGAAAAATATTTGACTATTATGGGAACAAATATGTAGCAATTGATAAATAAGGGATTGTTAATTATATTGTTATGAGCTGTACGTCAATTGATTTTAAATTCGCCGATTAAAAGAAGTGTAAGAGTGTCCGCTTAGTAAACTGAACAGTCCTTATTAAACAGGGACAGCATGATTCGACCATGGGGGCCGATTTTTGAAATTCGACCGCTCGATTTCGTGTATTTCGTTCAATAATATCTCCACTACTAGGCATTTAAATTCTACTAATAGAATTGAAAACGAGTGGTCAATACCACTCGATTCCAAATTTTTATCGCTCGTATTTAAAAAATTAGCATTTTGCCGTTTTCCACCGATTTTCGAGTGACGAAATCGATCGATCGAATTTCAAAAATCGCCCCCCTGTACGGCTACCACCAGTTTTGACATTGACAGATTAACTCGCGTCTACGTAAATTACTTTCTATACATCTCGCTTGCACTAATATGCGAGTACGAGCGAGATGCATAGAAAGTAAGTTACTTAAACGTGAGTGAATATGTCAATGTTAAAACTGGTGGTAGTGCTTCTTAACCGCTGTAAAACTTCGGTTTTGTAGGAAGTTTCCTTTCTGTACGGTAGTACTATTATTTAATCTGTGCCTACACGATATCATTATGTATACAAATAATACTAATACAATAATGAAGTCAAATACGATAAGCCGTTGTTAATCAATACCCAAACAACAATCTCGATTTGAAACAGCATCAGAATTAATAATTAGCATCGTTAATCACACGTCACTCACTCTGCCTTTCGAAGCGAATGTACATTAATAATATCAATATCAATAGGTTTATTTAACCTTTTCGACGCCGTGTCAAACACAAAAGCTGTCACTCGGACGCCACGTCACCGAAGTGTCAAAACTGAAATTGAACTTTATGCATATCCACGTAGGTCTATGTTGCTCTGTGGTCTGTGACCGATTAATCGGTCTTTGGCGTTGAACCTGCGGTGCGGATATATCGGTCATTGGCGTCCACAAGGTTAACAAAGGCACAAGTAAGAATGAAATTTTGCATGGCAATGTAGTTCTAACCTTAAGTATATCTTTTATACTTTAAAACTATGACTAATCTATGAGTGTTTCAATACATTGCGTATACTAAAAGTAGTTTGTGATCTGGCGAAGCAAGCCATCCTTATTGTTGATATGAAACTCAGGTTTGTAAGGCGACTATTGTCTGTCTTTATCTGTAATTCTTCTCTGGTTTATATCAATCAAAATGGCTACAAATATAATGACCACCAAAAAATACTTTGGTACCCTAAATAAAAAAATCATGCTTACCAAAAAAAATTACTGAACACCAAATAAATAAGGCCTAAAAATACAAAAGTACCACCACTTTAATTACGACTGCACTTCAAATTGTATTCAAATACCAAATATATTGAATGATCACCAAAAATCATTAATGATCACCAAATCTTGAAGACCAAATTAATGCGATATTTTCACCTAAATAAACCACTATGATTACCAAAAAATTTATACATATTACCAAATAAAGTAAACTGATGCCAAAATTACTAGCCCCTCCCGCTCAACCCCCCGTAGCCCGCACCGCATACCTAGCTAACCTAATCTACTTTTCTAGTAGCATTTCGTTATGCTGCTGTCAGTTAACTGGGTTAGGTTAGGTTAGCACTGCGACCCTTACAGAAACGAAATGGTACTAGAAAAGTAGGTTAGGTTAAGTTTCAACTGCTACCCATACAGATACGAAACGCTACTAGAAAAGTGGGTTAGGTTAGGTTTGAACTGCGACCCTTACAGAAAAGAAATGCTACTAGAAAAGTGGGTTAGGTTAGGTTTGAACTGCGACCCATACAGAAACGAAATGCTACTAGAAAAGTGGGTTAGGTTAGGTTTGAACTGCGCGGGGTGCGGGATTGGTAGACCTCCTCGTGGTGCACCCTGGGAGGGGGGGATAGCCGTTCAGTTGCGCGTTAGCTGTTCTCCCTCTGCTAACTACCAGTCACAGTGTGGGCATGGCAGTCGAGTCTTCTCCTGCGTTGGCTTTAGTGCCGTGTTTGTGTTGGTTGGCTGCTCCCGACATGCCTTAGCTAATCTGAGGCGTCAGGGGATGCAGCCGTCTTGGAGGTGGTGCGTTTGCATCGCTTGTTGTCGGGGCCCGATTCAGGGCTAGCAGCCCATTGGCGGCGTGGGATGGCGAGCCTTCAAGGCTTGCGGCGCGGCGGGTCTGGCGGCCACGGCATGTGGCTGCTGGGTGGGTTTCGGCCTCCCGTCGGGCAACCCGTAACCCGCACTGAGCGGGCCGGGGGCGCTACTCACTGAGAGCAGTGGTACGTGGAGACAACCACTATAATAAATCCCCAATCCCAAGGTGAGCGGATCGTGCCGATGGGATGCATGGCTGGAGGGAGTCCAGTGCCTAGCGTGCGGGGGAGCTCACCCCCGAAAAAAGAGACGACGATGTGGAGTCATCGCATTAGGAAACATGAAGGTGAATTGTGAAAAAAGTCCCCTGGCGGGTCTCCGAAAGGAGGAATCCCGTCCGCTCACTTCGGTGGGCGGTTGCCCTTCGTATGCAGGGGTGGGCAACAATCGCCTCGTAGGCCGGCAGGGTGCCGGTCTTCGTGAACACAACCTTGGCGCAATGAAAACGGACTCTGATGCATTATGGAATCAGGATTTTGTTGAAAGGAAGGTGAAGGACTGCGGCCCGATGTCGTACTCCAACACCATTGACCTTTGCTTGAACGCGGGAGAGCGCTCAAATGGTAATTTGAGCACATTAAGATTGAGGGGTGGCGGTTCGCCGTCGCGAGACATAAATGGTCGGGTCACCCGTGGATCGGCCCGTGACAAAGTTGCCGAAACTAGAGCGAGGACAACAATTACAGTGGCCCCCTCAGAGAGTGAAGTGACAGAGTCACATGAGATGATAATTGAAGGAGGAGAATGTTCTGGAGTTGAAGTCCAAAAAGCACTGGGCACTAGTTTTCAGTCTGAGGACACTGGAACCTCACAGATGCAGTCATCCGTCAGAATAACACGGCTCTCAGAGTCAGACTCCTCAGAAGTCAGTATGAAGACAGTGGGATCAAAAGCAGAAGGTCTCAATACCAAGTTCTGGCGTAGAAAGGGAGAAAAAAGACCGGCTGATGAGCTCAGCGTATCCTCCGGCTCAGAGAGTGATGTCGGGGCACTCAGTGAAGGTGCCACTCCAAAAAACCAAAACAAATCCTCCAAGATAACACCAAAACGGGGTAGAGGCCGGCCGCCAACATCAGGGCATTACGTGGACTTTAGAAAATCCCAGGTGGAACTCAGTGCAGAAAAAGCGCGAAAAAGACAATTACAGGCGGAAAAAGATCTAGCCGCCCCTAATAATGCGTTAGCGGAAACAGTGGCTCGAGACCAAGCAGAACGCCTGATGACGCGTCAGGTGCTCCCCGGCAGCCAACCTGATGAGCAAACTTTTGCTGCTCTAAACAAGGACGTACAAGATGCTTTGAGCACGATACTACATGTCACGAATACGTCTGGCCACCTAAAAGGCACATACCAGAGAGATTTAAAAGCGTCTGTGGCTAAAATCGGGGCCGCTTTTGCGGAGGTTCGGTCCCGCACTGCCACAGACGAAGTTAGTCGGCTAGAGGCAGCAAATGCACAGCTGTCCTGGCAGTTAACCGAACTAAGAAAACAGGTTGACGAGTTGCGAAGGCAACCTGCACCGGTGGCTGAGCCTGACATTCGCCGTCTAATTGAAGAGGTCTCACATTCCACACGCGACCAGTTCAGCAATATCCTGAATGCCCGACTAGAAGGCTTAGAGTGCCGCCTGCTGCCGGAACCTCGGTTGAGGCCACCATTAGCAGCCGACCGAAAAGCAGCGGAAGCTACTCGCGCCGTACCAGATGTCCAAGAGCCTAGCACATCAACCGCCCAATCCCAGGCAGCTGCGAACTCAATTGCGACCGCTGCTCCGGTCTCTACTGGCGGAAAACAAACTAAAGCCCAAAAAAGCAAAAAGGGCAAGCGTACCAGCTTGGCAGCTCAGGAAGCAGCCGCGGTCAGACAGGCACCTGCGGCACCTACCGTTTAATCGAGCCCGAGTTCGGAGCCCACGAAACAAAAATGGAGTACCATAGCGGGCAAAAAAAGCCAAGGAAAGGCGACAACCCAGGCGGCCAATGGGACCAAGGCTCGGAAAAATGCCTCTAAGTCGACCCCGCGGAAAACCAAGCTCAAGCCGCCTAGAACTGCTGCTATTACCCTAACGCTAAAGCCAGAGGCAGCGGAGAAAGGAGTAAAATACGAGACGGTCCTGGCCAAGGCTAAAGGGAACATTAAATTGGAGGAAATTGGCATCTCTCAATTGCGCTTCAAAACCGCGGCAACGGGTGCTCGAATGTTGGAAATTCCCCCGGAAACAGAAAATGCAGAGAAGGCAGCCGATGATCTGGCCGCCAAACTCCGAGAGGTTGTCGGCACCGACGTGCATGTTCAGCGGCCTGTTAAATGCGCGGATATTCGTGTTTCTGGACTGGACGACTCCGCAACCACGGAAGAGGTAGTAGAAGCACTGGCTGCAGAGGGCGGTTGTGCCGTTGACGCAATCAAGTCCGGCGTTATGTCTCGTAAGCATAATGGATGTGGGTCGCTCTGGCTAAGCTGTCCGGTAGTAGCAGCTAAGAAAGTGGTTGAAGTGGGCCGTCTCAAAGTGGGATGGGTATCAGCGCGGGTGGTGCTACTGGAAGCCAGGCCACTAAGATGCTACCGTTGCCTCGAAGAAGGACACGTAGGTGCGAAATGTGACAGGGGTATAGACCGCAGTAGCATTTGTTTCCGCTGCGGACAACCCAGACACAAGGCTAGAGAATGCTCTGCTACTGACCCGCATTGTGCTATCTGCGAGGCTGCTGGAAAACCGGCAACACACTCGCTGGGCAGCAAAGGTTGCTATGGCGGAAAACCCCAAAAGGCCAAAAAAATAGGTAAAGCAACGAGCGAAAATGGTTCTACTCAGTTACATCTTTCTGATTGGCCCACCAACCAATCCCAAGAGGACGAGGCGGAACACATGGACACCACACAATAACATGGCTCTTAAGTGTCTGCAGGTGAATATTAACCACTGTGTCATGGCCCAGGACCTTTTGGCGCAAGCTATGGCGGAATGGCAAATAGGTGTGGCTGTGGTTTCGGAGCCCTACTTTATCCCCAACCGGGACGACTGGGCCTCAGACCGAAACAATACAGTAGCCATTATAGCATCGGCTACAACTGGATCCCTTGAGAATGTTGTGAGAGGGAGAGGGTTCGTGCTTGCTGTTATAGGTGGCATCGCTTTCATTGGCGTATATTTCCCACCTAGTCTCACGCTCCCTGAGTTCGAGCAGGTGATCTCAGATGTCGGCACCCTGGTCGGACAGATATCCCTAATCCCTGTGGTGGTGGCCGGAGACTTTAATGCCAAATCCACGGCGTGGGGATGTCCAGCGACAGACGTCAAAGGGGAAGTCTTGGAAGAGTGGTCGATATCACTAGGACTGGCTGTCCTCAACACCGGATCGGAAAGCACGTGCGTGAGGCCACAAGGAGAGTCCATAGTGGACATAACTTTTGCGTCAAACGCCTTAGCATGCCGTGCTCAAAACTGGAGGGTGGTGGTCGATGCAGAGACGGCATCGGACCACCGATATATTCGTTTTGATGTAACTCTTCCTGCTGCCATAAGGGGAAATCGACCCGCTGCAGGGGACAGCCCAAAGTGGAATGTAACGAAGCTAGATAGACAGCTTGCAAAAGAAGCAGCCATAGTCGAGTCCTGGGGGCACAGTAATGGTCCAGCGGAAGTAAGGGTTGAGCATGAGGCCGAACAACTCGGCGCTGCAATGATCCGCGTGTGCGACGCAGCGATGCCGAGGGCTAAACCTTTCTCGCCGAAGCGACGAGTGTACTGGTGGCGACCGGAACTCCGCCAACTGCGGAACGATTGCGTGGCTGCGCGCCGTCGATACACACGAAGTAGAAGAAGGCGCATCCGAGTCCAAGAGGAGGAAAATGCTCTTTACGAAGTGTATAGGGCCGCTCGTAAAACACTGCAGACTGCTATCGCGCAGGCCAAAGAGGCTGCTTGGGAAGAATGGCTGGAAACGCTCAACAGGGATCCATGGGGCAGGGCGTATCGGGCCGTAAGACAAAAGTTCCGACCCTGGGCTCCCCCACTAACCAGCAGTCTCCAGCCAGATCTCTTGGAGCGAGTCGTTAGTGCTCTGTTTCCAGAGAGGGGCGAGTTTGTACCGCCGGCCATGGAAGCCACCACAAGACCACCAGACGTGGTAAGGGACGTTCTGCCAGTCACAGAGGTCGAAATGAGTGTTGCTGTCATGAAACTCCGCTCCAAAAAGACAGCCCCCGGGCCAGATGGCATACCTGGGCGTGCCTTGGCGATCGCGCTCAGCGAGATGGAGGAAAGAGTCAGGGACCTTTTCACCGCGTGCCTGACCCAGGGGCGGTTCCCTGATAGGTGGAAAATGGGCAAATTGGTGCTCCTTCGGAAGGACGGGCGCCCACCTGATCAGCCGTCGGCCTACCGCCCCATAGTGCTGCTCGACGAGACGAGCAAGCTCTTTGAGCGTATAATCGCAACTCGTCTCGTCAGGAGCATGCAGCCGGGCTTGAGCGACTGCCAATATGGCTTCCGTCCGCAGCGCTCGACACTGGACGCGATTGAACGCGTAAGGGATTTCGCCGAGGAGGAGGTGTCTCAGGGTGGGGTTGTGATGTCCGTGTCACTGGACATCTCAAACGCATTCAACACCCTACCCTGGGAGACAATAAAAGCGGCACTCAAATATCACAACGTGCCCTATTATCTACAAAAAACAGTGGCGGATTACTTTGCCGGGCGCGTTGTGGTATTCCCAACTAAGGACGGCAGGGGGAGACGGGAAATGGCGTGCGGTGTTCCACAGGGCTCGGTGCTGGGCCCACTCCTGTGGAACATTGGATACGACTGGGTCCTACGCGGGGCCTCTTTGCGGGGAGTCAGCATTACCTGCTACGCTGATGACACCCTCGTATCGGCCCGTGGCAGGACCTACAGGGAGGCCGCCTATGTAGCTACAGCAGGGGTTGCATACGTGGTGCACAGGATTCGGGCGCTAGGTCTGGAGGTCGCACTGCACAAATCCGAGGTTCTGGTCTTCCACGGGCCTCGGAACAAACCACCGGAGGGAGCCCAAATTACCGTGGGAGGAACTTCCATTGCCGTCGGGTCGACGATGAAGTACTTAGGACTCGTTCTCGATGGTAAATGGAAGTTCGAGGAACATTTCCGGCGCTTGGCTCCGAAATTGCTGGCTGCAGCTGGAGCCCTTGGGCGGGTCCTCCCAAATCTAGGCGGACCAGGGGGAGCCTGCAGGCGGCTTTACATAAGTGTGGTGCGCTCAATGGCGCTTTACGGGGCGCCAATATGGGCGGGCACCCTGAGAACTCGAAGTGCGGCGCTATTGCGTCGGCCGCAGAGGGCCATAGCTCTCAGGGTGGCTAGAGCGTATCGCGATAACTCGCACGCAGCAGCCGGCCTGCTAGCCGGGAGCCCGCCTTGGGACCTTGAAGCCAAGGTTCAGTCCGCGGTCTATTGGCGGGTGCTAGCAGTAAGGGGGGAGGAAAACTGGCCCGCCCCTCAAGAAGTTCGCAAGTGGCGGGAAGAAGCACGAGAGGTGCTCTATGAAAAATGGTCGGAGCGTTTGGAGATCCCGGGAGCTAGCCGGGACCTGGTGGCCGCTGTTCGGCCCGTTCTGAAAGAATGGGTCGAACGCAAGCACGGTGTACCCTCCTTCCACCTCACACAGCTCCTGACGGGGCACGGCTGCTTCGGCTGGTACCTGTGTGAGAGGGTGGGAAGAGAGCCGACGACAGTGTGCCACCATTGTGATGGAAGAGCCGTGGACACGGCCCAACACATGCGCGAGATATGCCCTGCATGGGCGGAGCCTCGCGCTGCCCTGGCCGCGGCTGTGGGAGGAGACCTCTCACTGCCGGCGCTAATACGCCGTATGATCAGCAGTGAGGAGGCATGGTTGGCAGTGGCTTCCTTTAGCGTCACCGTTCTGACACAAAAGGAAACCGCAGAACGATCGCGCGAGGACGACGCAAACTCGCTTCCTCAGCGCCGAAGGAGGCCAGGTAGGCGGAGAAGAGCCTTCGCAGCAAGGATAATGCCGCCTTAACGGGAACCTGCGGGTGATGGGTCGGGAGTTCCATCACTCGCCTGAAGAGGTTTCGAGCTGGAAGGCCCTCAAGTGTTCCGAGGAGCCTTCAGCGGAGTAAGCTGCTAGAGCAGCCCCAAATGATGGGCTCGCAAGAGCAACGCCGACGGGGTATCGGAGGTCTACAATCGAGTTCCCGTAACCCCGCCAACAAAGCGCGCGGCGGAACACCCCAGGGGGTTTAGTCCGTGGAAGTCGGACATACCCACTGAGCTTCTCCCGGGCCAGTGGGATCCATAAAGGATTCCCCCTGGGTCATCAAAAAAAAAAAAAAAAAAAAAAAACCCTTGCAGAAAAGAAATGCTACTAGAAAAGTGGGTTAGGTTAGGTTTGAACTGCGACCCTTACAGAAACAAAATGCTACTAGAAAAGTGGGTTAGGTTAGGTTAGAACTGCGACTGTTACAAAAATAAAATGCTATTAGAAAAAGGCGACGAAGTGGATTAATTAATTTAATAGGATAACGATATATTAAATGTTTGCACATTTTTAATTAAAATGTGGTTACAATTTTTGTGATCATTTACTATTTTTGCGTTTACAATGATTATTTTGGAGCCATTTGCTTTAATAGGATAGCAAGATTTAAAAATTTGGTTATCATTTTACATTAAAATGGAGTTCTAATTTTGGTGGTCATTTACTATTTTTGGGTTTACAATGATTATTTTGGTGTCATTTTCTTTAATAGGATAGCAAGATGTAAAAATTTGGTTATCATTTCACATTAAAATGGGGTTTGAAATTTGGTAATCATTGACTGTTTTTGGGTTAATAATGATTAGTTTGGTGTCATTTCCTTTAAAAGGATAGTAAAATGTAATAAAATTGGTAATCATTTCACATTAAAATGGTGTTATAATTTTGGTGATCATTCATGATTTTAGGGTGGTAAAATAGATTTTTTTGGTATTAAATTTTACTAAATCTGGTGATCAGTTAAATAGCAGCCAATCAAAATGCTTAAAGCAGAACAAGAGGTGACAAGGCGGAGGCGTGATATTGCGGTTTCCACTCCGCCAGAGTTAATTTAATCTTTCAGGGCCGAAAAATAATAAAATATTTTTATCTATAGAAGATTTTTTCAATTTCTCTGACAACTCATAACTATTGAAATATAAAAGAAAATTGAGTACACAATGTATTTTACTGCTAATTTTAGCAAATAATTTTACTGCTAATTTTAGCGAACCTCTGTGAAAGGAAAGTTATTATTTATAGGGTGAACTTATTTCTTAAATCCCTACCTACGCAATAATACCGTTTTATCATGTAATTCGTGTTAAGTTGCATTGAACTTCTGATGTAAATACACACATGAGATTATCAGTATAAATCACTAATAAAGTATCTAAATAATGTATTAAATAAGCACCCTAGAGCGATGGTTGAATGGAGCTGGCCCATCCATCAATCCAACGGACACTTTGGCCGGGTATCAATGAGGTTGGGCCTGGGATGACTTTGGCTCACATTGCCAGTAGTGTACCTACTACACGCTTTATTCAATACAGTTAATACAAGTTTATTGATAATTTTGTAAAGAAATATACATTTGATGTATGTTATTTTCATATTGCACATACTTCAAATATAACGTGGTTATATTTGAATTTGTAGATTGCTAGTACAAATTGCAGAACATTCCTGCAACATGGAAATTATTGTTTAAACAAGAGTATTACTTGAAATAAAGTTTAAATAGGCATAAGTTAAAACTAAATGTTATTATGCATATATTATGGTATATTACAGTTAGCTGTTGTTTGTGATAAGTGACCAATAAGTTGCTTAAATTCTCACTGTATTTCAGAGAACATTTTGACTTTCGGACTTCACATTTTACACTAGCCCTGACTTTTTAAACTAAGTTACCGGACTATTTCTTGATGCGTGTCTTTGGACACTTTGATCGTGTCGTGTCAGTCGTGTCACTCGTGTCAAATTGACGCGCTGACTTGTTTCAACGAGTGGGTGTTTATGATAATTATGATTTTTTTCTTTTTTTTCTTTTCTTGTGTTTTTTTAAATGTTATTAAGGGGGTTCCTAAAGGGGAACGAAAACTTGATTATTTTTTCGCTACGACGTATGGTTTAGGAGATACAGCATTATAAAGTTTTTATTGTTATTTTTTTTTTCTTTTTAGTGTTTTTTTTTATATTACTTGCGGGTTTTGAAAGGGGAACGAAAATTTGATTATTTTTGCGCTACGATGCACGGTTTAGGAGATACAGCCCTATAAAGATAAAAAAAAAGAAATCGTACCATAAACCATAAAGTAAATACTGCCTTTAGTTTTTTTTTAAAGCGGTGCGATAGTGTGTTACCACTTAAATGGCTAAATGCCACGATGGTGTGTCACAAATATCAGTGAAATGGAAATTAAAAAAAATTACTTCCTGGCCTAGGCCTTCAACTTTGTATGAAATTCCTTTACAGTTCTCTGGAGTTGCTCCGCCCAAAACGTGATACTTTGAAGCCTGATATAACGCCCGGAGCGACGACATTTCATTGCGTGTTTGAGAAATTTATATTTTATGAACTAAATTGTTATAAACGACAGAGCCAACTTGTTTGTCGTAGTACCTTATTTATATAACAATGTCAATTACTATAATTACTTCAATAGACATGCATTTTACTGTCCGTTGATAAGATGATAATTGATAACTGGAGTGCAGCTCAGAAAATAATTATATTATAAGGACAACACCTAAACTATTGTGAATATTCATGGTATAAACTACGATAAATAAATAAATTCTCGTTCTCGAGAACATTCTCAGAAGTTACCGAGAAATTCTCATGTGGAAAGTTTCGCAACTTTGGAAAGTTCTCGTGAGTGCATTGCTAGGTTAGGTATATAAGAATAAGTACACGCGTTGATTGTTACCTATCTCAATATCAAAATATTTTATCCGATGTTTCATTTGACCGAACGCGTTTTTTTTATCAAAAATTTTCGTATTTTAAGAAGGGTCACAGATTATCTAACCTAACTTAAGAAATTAACGGGTTACAGGTGACCTTTCAAGAGTTTAGAAATTTAATGGGGTATACAATAAGGAACCTGCAAAATGTTAACACTTTTAGATGCAAACTCAAACAGTTTATGTATTTACACCAACAATCGCTCACTCGCCGCGTTACCGGCCGGATGCAATCATATGCAAACGCATCGTTCGATCGACTATTTAAATTCGAGTAAACGTTATAACAATGGTGAAACACCCAAAGTGCTTCAAATGTCCAAAGACAGTGTCAAAAAAAAGTCCTGGACTGCAGTGTTCAAAGTGTAGCAAGTGGTATCACGGTGAATGTACGGATATCTCGCCGGATCAACTGAACACGCTGTACGCCATGACAGATGTGGATTGGAAATGTCGCCTTTGTTCTGGGTCCAAGCCAAAGCGCTTATCATGCATATTACCAGAACCAGACTGTGAAGAAGCCGAACCAGCACAAACGGAACAACACAGCTCGGGTTTGATTAAAGGAATGTTGGACGAGATTCGCATAAACGTGCAAAAAATCATTGAGAACGAACTCCAAAGTACCCTCGACTATTACTCAGCGAAAATTGACGAGTACGAAGAAAAAATGAAAACCTGCGAGAATAACACTAAGTCCCTTAAAAACCAGTGCAATGATCTGCAAAATAAGTGCAAAAACCTAGACCTAAAAAATGAAATATTAGATCAAAGGTCAATAACCTTGAGCAAACGCTGCTTGCCAACCAAATTGAAATTTGCGGCCTAGAAGAACGAGAAAATGAAAATGCCATAGATATAGCAAGAGCAATCGGCTCTAAACTAAACCAAAACAGTGATGACATACTCAAAGCATACCGAAAAAAACGGAATAATAACCAAGGCCAACCAACACCGAAATCGCCTGCTACAATCATCATCTGTTTACGTGACGGTTGCCAGGAGAAATGGCTGTATTCGGCTAAATCAGCAATGCTAACTAGCTCAGATGCCGGTGGCCAAGGGGACCGCAGCATATATTTACGTGAAGCCCTCACACCATCCACGTCGTACCTACTATGGAAAACGAAGACGGACCTAAAAAATACTCAGTTATGCAAATATGTGTGGTATAAAAATGGCAACATAATGGTACGTAAATCTGAAGGTGAAAAAGTATACATTATTAGATCTACAAAGGATGTGGAGAGACTGCAGGGGCGTATTTTGAAATTTGGCGCCCCGGGCCAATACGTTGCGCCGCCCCAGAAGTCAAGGCAGAAAAACAAAATGCAATCCGCTAGGGGCGGCATATGCCGCCTCATGCCGCCCCTGGGGGTTGGCGCCCCGGGCCATGGCCCGGTTGGCCCTAGGGTAAATACGCCCCTGAGAGACTGACAACAACCTTCAGTAAGTAAATAACACCTTTTTACTTATGTGTTGCATTATTTCCTTGTGTCCAGGCGACGGCCTGCCTTTACGGTTCTTTTTTGCACTTTATCTTATCTTATCGCGTCTACATTATAATAACAACAAAGACATCTTACTGATAACACTTTCAACTCTAATTAATGAATGAACTAAATCCATTCATAAAAGAAACCGAAGAAAACAGCTGGAACGACTTTGCAAGACAAATACCTAAACAGTGCAATGAATTGCTTATTCTACATGTTAACTTGCGATCGATGATAAAAAATCACACCCAACTTGAATACCTATTATCGGAAAGTAAGGCACTTGTACACGTTATAATCGTAACTGAGGCGAATATTAGCGAAGACATAAAACCATTGTTCGAGATTCAAGGCTACAATATGTACTGTAAATTAAGAAAAAATCGCAGAGGAGGTGGTCTAGTGATATATACACATAAATCAATTGAGTTTGAATGTATACCAACTACTACAATTAACTTTGAGTGCATAGTGTGTGAAGTTACATCCGCGAATTATAAATCAATATTATGTGCAGTGTATCGCCCCCCTAACCTAAACAGGTGTGCATTCATAAGTGAGTTAAAGCGCACGCTCTCAACATTCTCGTTAAGGAAAAACTGTATATTAATTGGGGATATCAACTTAGATATTTCTTGTAATAATAATCTTGTAAACACGTACCTTAATGCTTTGTGTGAAATGGGATTTGAGTGCTGTATTAATAAACATACCAGAGTTTGTAAGACTACAGTAGGGATTTCAAAATCATGTATAGACCATATATTCATACGCGACTCCAACCTACAGTGTCATAAAAGTATTAATACTAACTCATACTCCATAAAATCAGCTGTGGTTCATTGTGACTTGGCCGACCATTTTATAACAGGTTTAGCAGTATGTAATAATCATGTATATACAAAGAGGTACAAACTGATAACAAAAACTGATAATAACAAATTAAAAACGGCATTATGTAATATTGACTGGTCGCCTACATTTTTAATGTCTAATCCTAACGAGATAATGATGTATATTCACGAAAAATTCACAGATACTTATAATAAATGCAATATAAACTGTAAGATTGGGCTTAGTAAAAGACATCAATGTAATTGGATCACAAATAAATTGAAATACATGACCAATAAAAAAAAAGAACTGTTCGAAATCTGGAAAAATGATATGAGTAATAGTAAAAATAGATTAATATATAACAAGTATAGAAATAAAACAAATAGATTAATGAATAAAGCAAAAAATAGATCAATTAAACTGGATATAAGTAATAACTTTACAAACCCAAAAAAGATGTGGGAAATTATTAATAGGTTAACCGGTAGGATTATAAAATCAGTAGATGAAGTGATTACAAAAGCCTTTAAACTAAGCCCAAAAATATTATGTAACAGATTCGCTGACGATTTTGATTCAAATGTAAAAAAAGTCTTAAGTAGCTGTGACACAAAGCTGCTCGACGAGAAGTCATATGTCAATACGCCATCTGTATCCATTAACCAAAGGTATATAAATGAAGATAAAATGTACAAAATTATTATGAATTTAGATGACAAAAAAAGTCCTGGCTTTGATAAAATTAGGGCAAGAGATATAAAATATATTGCAAAAATTACTCCTGTGCTAACAAACCTACTAAACTCCTGTATTTCCAACGCAGTATATCCAGATCTGCTAAAAATAGGTATAGTACGCCCTATACATAAAAAAGGCAGCTATAGCGATTCCAACAATTACAGACCAATTACGATTCTTTCTTGTATTGATAAAATAATAGAAAAATACTATGGAGCGATGATAAATGACTTCTTATCGAGCAATGCAATAATACACGAAAGACAATATGGCTTTCAGAAAAATAAAAGCACCACGCAACTGTTGTCAGCATTTAGTGATGAAGTTAATAATCACCTAAATGAAAAAAGGCATATTTTAAATATTATGATTGATTTTAGCAAGGCATTCGACACCCTAGATTATAGTATATTATACAATAAACTCGAGCAGAATGGCATACAGGGACCACTGCTGAAATGGTTCAAAAATTATCACGAAAACAGGTATAATACCGTAAGCATAAATGGAGAGCAAAGTAAGCTGGTGCCAACCCTATGCGGCACGGCACAGGGCTCGATAATCGGCCCAACCGAATATATCTTGTATGTTAACGATATGTATAATATATTTCAGCATGGATCTGTATACCAGTTTGCCGATGATACATGTATCTTAGTAGCACATAAAAACTTTAATACAGCAGAAATTACCTTACAAAATGAGTTTAATAAATTGTGTCAATGGGCTCACGATGTCGGCTTGTCAATTAATTACAAAAAAATCAAAATCATGTATATTCACTCACCGTATATGAGAACAAACCAAGAACCTAGAATAGTGGCCCATGAGCACCAATGTATGCACAACAACTATGTAAACTGTGCCTGCCAACAGCTCGAAATTGTCAATGAACATACATACTTAGGTCTTACAGTTGACAACAAATTCAACTGGGGACCTCATATAGATATAGTCTGTAATAAATTAAGATCAATCCTAGCCAAATTAAGTATTTTAAAGCACAAGCTACCGTATAAAACTATAAGATTACTGTATTTGGCGTTGGCAGACTCGGTTATTAGCTATGGATTATCAAGTTATGGTAGAACGTACAAAACCTACCTACAAAGAATATATGATATCCAACTAAGACTTATTAAAACCATAGTACCATATAAAATAAAAACTAAGTACAGAGAGAACTATGCCCTATTGTTTAAATACTGCAAAGTAATGAATGTATTTGATAAAGTTGATGCAGCAATCATTAAAGAACAATCTCATCAAATAACTCACCTGCAAAAATTAGAGAGATCTAATAAATTGCGTCAACTCCAGAATTTACCAATGTACACGGTGCCAAAGGCAAATAATGTATATGGCAAAAGAACTTGTTGGTATATTCTCCCAGATACATTAAATAAATTACCTAAGGAATTAGTACATATATTAGAAAATACAAAACCATCGCAAGTCAATAATATTCTAAAAGAATATTTCACAAATGACTATGCTCTGGCAAATATACTGGCAAACAAACTAAAAAAAAACCATTAGCTAAATTAAGGTAAGTAGATATTTGTTTATATTCTGAATTAGTTAGGTAACAACAAAACGCGAGTTTAGTGACCGCGCACATAATCTCATACTAGAGATTTTGCACACATATGTATGTAGATTTAAGTACTTTTTGGGAAATAAATAGATTTAAATTTAAAAATTTAAATTAATTTAATCACAGGAAACTTTGAGTCATGACACTAGTTGCATATAATTTGCTATGTCTCTCGCATTTATATCGACATACCGTAGGTATTTTGTCCCTTTTGCTTTGCCATATCGCTTCTTTTATCTTTTATCACCTCTTTTTAATTTTAAGTATAGGTTAGGATTACGTCTTGTATGCTATGTCGCAGAACTCATAGACAGCCAGCTGCACTTTATTGCCGTTCCTTGATAAGTTTGGTACGCCTACTTTATTGTGTAAATTGTGTTGGCCATGTTCTTACAGTTTTACTTTTTCCATGGTGCGACCATGCCATGTTTTTGATGCTTTGCTTGCACAAACAGTTTTAGTATCGCGAGTCGCCGCTGGCGCTAGGCATCTAGGAGCTGCGGAGCTGCACAAGCGTTGACACATGGTATGGTCGCGTTCATAATTTGACCTTCACTGTAAATCTTTGTCTATGTTTATGTTTTTCTTATTTTTTTGTTTGTTTTCTTAATTATTTTTCTTGTATATATTGTTCTTTTTTTTGTATTCTCTGTTGTTATCTTAATTATTCCTTTTGTGTATCTTTGCAATGTTTTAATATGTATCTTTATGTGTTATCTGTCGTGGCATCACCGAATGGGCTCTACGGAAGACCAGCGCTGGCTTTATAGCTAGCATCATGCTGAGTTGGGTCCATTTCGTGATGCACACTTATTGATGTCTTATTTCCTTGCTGTTGTTGTCTGTACATATTCGTACATGTTTTGTGAACGTCACGAATAAATATCTTTTATCTTTATCTTTATCTTTACAAAACACACGTTCGGTCAAATTAGGCAAATGAGACATCCGACAAATATTTTTCGACGTTGCGATAGGTTACCTCCCCCCCCCCCCCCCCCGTAGCTACACGTTTTCATGGGTACTAACGGAACGCACCGATTTTTTTTTAAATCTACGTAGTGCTAATTGTATCATTTTAAGGTGGGATCAGACGGCTCACTTGAATTAATGTTCACTTGAGTGAATTGTTCATTTTGGTCCTAAGATGTTTCACTTTTTATTTTCTTTCACTATGGCGTCTAATGAAGTTGTGTGTCTTGGATTAATTTTTATTTGTGATTATTTAATAAAGATGTTAACAAGCTAAAAGCAAAGAAAACGTCGACGGTGGTGGGTGCGAGCTCCGAATACTTACATTGGGGAAACTAGCCACTGAATATCCTGAATTGTATTGCAATCATTTGCGGATTTGTTTTAAATAAATTTGGGGATGAATTTATGTAATTTTAAAGAACTTCTACTATTTGTTGCATCAGCGGTGACAGCATGGATCCATTTCTATTGCCTGTCAGCCTGTAACCATGCCCGTCACTTTCGCACTTACCCACTTGTCAGAACGTGACAGGCATGCTAACAGGCGACAAAAATGCGACCGTGCTACCACCGCAGTATACGTAAGTACCTAGCCGAATAAATCATTAAATTTTACTGCGATACCTTGCTAGTGCCGATTGTTTTGGAACTCTGGAATATTTTTACAGAGTACATACCTACAAATAGGTACCATATCCTGCTTTTTCCAAGAAATCTAGGTACTACTACCCACAGGATTCGAGCAAAATATGCAAAATCGGAATGAACATTCACTCTGTGTTCACACTATTCATTTTTTGTTCATTCGGAGTGCGAGTGAAAGATGCCGAATGAAAATATCCAACACCGTTGGATTATTTCACTAATGAATTCATTTTTACTTTTGGTTCATTTTGTGTTCACACGTGTCATTTTGAGTGAAAGATGAATAATGAAACACGAAAATGAACACATAATGAACCGTCTGATCCCACCTTTAGTTTATCTCATAACAGAGGTAGGTAGCAAGGATTTCAGCCAGCTTTGGCACTGACGTAACTCTTGCCGCCTCCTCATTCATCACTGTTTTACTCACGCTTGTCCGATTCCATTGCAGGGCTTTAGTTTTTCCCGCTCTCCGCCTTTTTGGCCAATGTCAGCGTGTTTGTTGGACCAATTCCGAATATAAATATCTTCTGAGCTATTACACATTTGTTGAATAAGATTTACGGAAAATGTAGCACAGAATCGCTGATCTGATAAGGCGGTCGCAATTTATTGTCCATGACTGAGCCGGGATCGACGTCCAAATAGAATGTAAAAAGTTGTAAACACATTTTATTCTTTGATCTATTTTACAATAACACGGTACGACGACGCATTTAGGCTTTCCTGGTCGCGCTATTTTTTCAATAATAAATAAGTTAAAGTTAGACCAAGGATAAGTGTGCAACGATTTTGATAGCACACGCAGTGCAAGTGTTATTTTAAACGTCAAACTTCTATGAAATCATGACCTTTATAACACTTGCACTGCGTGTGCTATCAAAATCGTTGCATATTTGTTTTGGTCTAACTCTATTCACAAAGATACTTAAAAAATTTTGAGGTCTTTCTATTTGGCATTCTAAATGCCGGAAATGTAATCTTATAATGTCGTCTTTTTTATATATCGGAAAACAATTCCGATGGGAACGACGAAATAATGTAATTCGATCGGCACCGCGAATCATATATATAAAATCGAAAAACCAGAACGGGATAAAAAACGAGCGAAGAAGCGAGATGGCGCCTTACAAATTTCTAAAAAAGTTTTTGACACTCTCGGTTAGTTTTGTTTCGGTGGTGGTACAGACAAAATTATTTGATGTGGTGCTACAGACATACCCAATGTTTATGTTTGTCATGTTGGTATACAGTTATTGCGGCGTTTTATTACACGAAGTAAAATAAAAAGTGCTGTCAACCTCAACCTTAGTCTATAACCATACGAGTGACTTTACAGATATAACCAATTCGGGAACTGTTTTCTCGCGTAATACGATACGACTCGACCAGGTAGGATTTTTTCTTCTTGCTGAACAGTCCCCATCTGATATATCGGTACGGCCGAGGTATTCACAAAATCTGAACAATGTAAATTATAATGTAGTTAAAGTGCATGCTCAGATATTTTGGAGCTCAAGGGTTGCTCAAGATCTGCTCAACCTCGGCCATGGCGACTGGCGAGAGCTATCGCAAGACCGGGAAACATGGCGTGATGTGGTGTCGGAAGCCAGGACTCATTTTCGGTCATTGCGTCACCGTAGCCGTCGTAAGTAATGTCAATATCCAGACAGGGAAATGGGAACTATTTACGTTTGTATGAAAATGCGATTTATGGGCGGTGGTCGTACATATTCGTCTTAAGGCGGAAATTAATCTAATGACCGTTTTTGCAATTGGGCTTATAAAAATAAATAATAATTTTGGTTTAGCATAAAATGGCATTTTATAGGGGTTGGTCACCCCTTTCAAACGACACCCGATTTGTGTCTAGGAGACGCGTAGTTTTTTTTTTTATAAGTGTTTGAAATTACGTGTGACGGAAGTGACGTAACGGAACGAAATGCAGTGCCAGAGTCACCGTTAGGTACGACGACGAGCGAAGCGAGGAGGAGTGTTAGGTATCTTGCGTTCACAACACACCCGACTCGCTGTCAAAAAAGAAATACAGTGGTCAAAAATATGTATACGGACAAAGTGCTCAAAAACATGTATACAGACAAAGTGCTCAAAAATATGTATACGAAAGTCCAAATTGGTTACCGTTTCGTACGCTTTGGTTGTTTTATTGAACATAACCTCAAAAATAAAAAAAATATTTTCGTGGTAACTATTGATTTCCTAACTTTGGGGATGGGTTCGGGGGGGTTCCTACTCCCTCCCCCCTCCCTATAATGCGTAATTCAAATGCAACCCCATAATTTTATGTTGAAACAAGTTTTAAATAAATACCTACGTAGATGAATGCCTTTTATCAAATCACATCATTTTTTGAGAAATTTGCGAATTAAGTTATCCAAATATCGGTTACAATAAGAAGTCCCTATCACAGTTATAAACCCTGGCAGGGTTCAATACATAATAATATCGGTATTTAACTAAACATAAGACAAACTCTTTATTTCATTTACGCGAGCGGAGCTGCGGGCCCGTCTAGTTTACAAATATAGTTACAACGCTGCCCAAAACGCAAAATAACTTTCCTATCGGTACTTAAATACAATATGATACCTCAAACTGTACGCTGTCATAGTTCTAGTTATCTGTTCAATTGTGCAACACAGCCTGAAAGTGACGACATCAGACGAACATTTCTGATTAATCTACGACAGGTATCCATTTACAAACAGAAATACACCATCGTAATTTTTTATTTGAAACGCTGCTAAATAGCCGTATTCCGTGATGTTTTACATTAGACAAGACGGCCATTAAACTAAAAACTACTCCGTTTTGTCTGTTTGAAGAGCAAGTAGACTGGAGTTCGGGTCTAATTGGGGTAAGTCTAGTTCAGAGTTGGGCAAAAATTAACTTGAATAAGAATAAGAATAAAAACAGAAATTTTATTCTTATTCAAATCGATTTGAATTAGAATTATTCTTGCACTAGTTATTTTAGAATAAAATTAAGGTGAATAAATCATGTGACTCTTATTTTAAATGCGGAATAAAAAGCATAATAATTATTCTAGAAGTGGGCCTATTGTAACTAAGGTTTTATTCAATTAAAATGTTATTTAGAATTAAGTTAATTTTTGTAGTACAATCGGTTATATTTTGTTAGTTGATTTTCACCCTTCTATTTAAAAGTCGGATTGATTTGATATTTGTTACTATAGTTTAGGTATAGTACACATTGAAGAGTTCCGCTATACACTATCTAGTTCTATCATCCGATCAGGGTGCTTAGCCAACATACCAAACGTTGACCCTCCGTAGAGTTGCGCATAGTCTCTCTCTATCACTCTTACATATTAGTGCGATAGAGAGACAGATAGCGTTTCGTTGTCGTAGCGCAAACGTTTGGCATGTTGGCTACGCTCCCAATGTGCCTAGCCAAGATACCAATTTTTGTTTTTATTTTAATAACCGAATCATTAGGTAAATTTAGCTGTTCTGGGGGCCTAGCCAACATGCCAATCGCTTGCGCTCCAACAACGAAGCGCTTTCTGTCTCTATCACTCTTACATATTAGTGCGATAGAGAGACAAAGATAGCGTTTCGTTGTCGTAGCGCAAACGTTTGGCGTGTTGGCTACGCTCCCAATGTGCCTAGCCAAGATGCCAATTTTTGTTTTGATTCTTATAATCAAATCATTAGGTAAATTAAGCTGTTCTGGGGGCCTAGCCAATATGCCAATCGCTTGGGCTCCAACAACGAAGCGCTTTCTTTCTCTATCACTCTTACATATTAGTGCGATAGAGAGACAAAGATAGCGTTTCGTTGTCGTAGCGCGAACGTTTGGCATGTTGGCTACGCTCCCAATGTGCCTAGCCAAGATGCCAATTTTTGTTTTTAATTTAATAACCAAATCATTAGGACATTTCAGCTGTTTTTAGCGCTTTCTGTCTCTATCACTCTTACATATTAGTGCGATAGAGAGACAGAGATAGCGTTTCGTTGTCGTAGCGCAAACGATTGGCATATTGGCTACGCACCCAAGGTGCCTAGCCTAGATGACAATTTTTGTTTTTAATTTAATAACCAAATCAATGAGTAAATTTAGCTGTTCTGGGGGCCTAGCCAAGATGCCAATCGCTTGTGCTCCGACAACGCAGCACTTTCTGTCCGTATCAGTCTTACATATTAGTGCGATATAGAGACAGAGATACCGTTTCGTTCTCGTAGCGCAAACGATTGGCATATTGGCTACGCACCCAAGGTGCCTAGCCAATATGTCAATTTTAGTTTTTAATTTGATAACCAAATCTTTGGATACAATTTAGCTGTTCAGGGGGCCTAGCCAATATGCCAATCGCTTGCGCTTCAACAACGAAGCACTTTCTGTTTCTATCACTCTTACATATTAAATAGTGCGATAGAGAGACAAAGATAGCGTTTCGTTGTCGTAGCGCAAACGTTTGGCATGTTGGATATTACGCTCCCAATGTGCCTAGCCAAGATGACAATTTTTGTTTTTAATTTAATAACCAAATCTTTGGTTACAATTTAGCTGTTCTGGGGGCCTAGCCATTATGTCAATCGTTTGCGCTCCGACAACGAAGCGCTCTCTCTGTCTCTCTATCGCACTAATAAATAAGCGCTTTGTTGTTGGAGCGCAAGCGATTGGCATGTTGTCTAGGCTCCCAGAACAGCTAAATTTACCTAATGATTTGGTTATAAAAATAAAAACAAAAATTGGCGTCTTGGCTAGGCATATTGGGAGCGTAGCCAACACGCCAAACCTTTGCGCTACGACAACGAAACGCTATTTCTGTCTCTCTATCGCACTAATATGAAAGAGTGATAGAGACAGAAAGCGCTTCGTTGTTGGAGCGCAAGCGATTGGCATGTTGGCTAGGCCCCCAGAACAGCTAAATTTACCTAATGATTCGGTTATTAAAATAAAAACAAAAATTGGCATCTTGGCTAGGCACATTGGGAGCGTAGCCAACATGCCAAACGTTCGCGCTACGACAACGAAACGCTATCTTTGTCTCTCTATCGCACTAATATGTAAGAGTGATAGAGACAGAAAGCGCTTCGTTGTTGGAGCCCAAGCGATTGGCATGTTGGCTAGGCCCCCAGAACAGCTTAATTTACCTAATGATTTGGTTATAAAAATAAAAACAAAAATTGGCATCTTGGCTAGGCACATTGGGAGCGTAGCCAACACGCCAAACGTTTGCGCTACGACAACGAAACGCTATCTTTGTCTCTCTATCGCACTAATATGTAAGAGTGACAGAGACAGAAAGCGCTTCGTTGTTGGAGCGCAAGCGATTGCCATGTTGGCTAGGCCCCCAGAACAGCTAAATGTACCTAATGATTCGGTTATTAAAATAAAAACAAAAATTGTCATCTTGGCTAGGCACATTGGGAGCGTAGCCAACATGCCAAACATTTGCGCTACGACAACGAAACGCTATCTTTGTCTCTCTATCGCACTAATATGTAAGAGTGATAGAGACAGAAAGCGCTTCGTTGTTGGAGCGCAAGCGATTGGCATATTGGCTAGGCCTCCAGAACAACTAAATTTACCTAATGATTTGGTTATTAAAATAAAAACAAAAATTGTCATCTTGGCTAGGCACCTTGGGTTCGTAGCCAATATGCCAATCGTTTGCGCTACGTCAACGGAACGCTACCTCCGTCTCTCTATCGCACTAATATGTAAGAGTGATAGAGACAAAGCGCTTAGACCAGCTAAATTGAACCTAATGATTTGGTTAGTAAATTAAAAATAATACGGTTACTGAAACTATGCGTTATGCGACAGTCAATTTGTAAGATTTTAATCCATAAAATAGGTATAAATTAGACAAGAGACTAACTACCTATTACATCTACCTAACTATACGTAATTAGTACCTATACGGTACCCGGACTACATTTTTATTCGTGGAATATTATTTCGATTAAAAATCATGATTATATTTATTTGATTAAGAATAAGTTATTCTCATTCAATTTTTTCTCATACGAATTATTCCCGACCAAAATTATTTGAATATTTTTGACGGGAATAAAATCGAGATGATTTTATTCCTACGAATTCTTATTCAAATAATGATTTTATTCTTGAATGCCCAACACTGGTCTAGTTTAGGCAGGTGAGCCGCTAACTGAAACGACAAGCTCAATTTTTTTTCTTTCAAGTAATCGTTTTTTCCATAAATATTGTAGATAATATTTTATTTTATCCGTTTTGTAGTCGGTTTTGTTTTTTTTGTGTAAAAAGTTTTTATTTTAATTAAAATAATATTTTGAAACAACAACTTCCTCATAGCTAATAATGTAAAAAACAGAATGTGTCACATGGTAGCAAAATTACTTAGACATTGGGCATTAACACTTCAATCCCTCACTATGTTTAGGATTTAATGTACGCCCGCGCCATAAATATGTCATTTTGCTCCCTTGTGATGACACAATCTACTATTACAGTAACGCACTGAAATGTAGGCCACCTTCAATATTAACATTATGGTATTTATTTTATAGTAAATTATGACAGCCAAACGGAGCAAGTTCTACAAGTAGTCATTAGTCTTTATACAGCTGGTGTTGAAGTCATTTCACAAAGGTATGTAGATCAGATACAAGAGCAACATACATTTTCTTCAACAGTTGAAACATTAGCGCGCGAAACTATGTCAATGTTGAAATAAAGACGACTTTGGTTTAACAGTCGCTGACTGAGAGGAATTGGTAGTTTCCTGCCTTTGAGTGATACAAATGTCTCTTAACGACTCTTAGCAAGACAAGGGTTAATTTATCTCCAGACAAATGCTACTATTTCCCGTCATCAAAGCGAGTCTGCAACTCCATATCGCTGTACCTAATCTCATCACGTGTGCTAACTTTGTTTAACGATCGTGTTGACATAAAGTATGCAATTTTGTATATCTCGCTTATGTTACCGCGATCATAAAATTTTATAGATCCTGTATATATACTCATAAAAGTAAGATCCTTTGTTATAATATTCCCATATTTAAAATACAAGAGCATTCACAAAGACACTACAAGGTGTCTGAGCCTAAGCTAAAACAACTTGCACTTGAACGCCTCGTCAGTAGACAAAAAATACTAAACTGTGGAAATCGTTCAACAGTATCTCCAGAATCGCGCAAATGTCAAATTTGACAGATTAAATCTTAAACATATCGTTATCGTATCTTGGTGATGTCTAAAAGATGTCTAATAGATGTCTATTTCAAAATCCGAATCGGGCCCTGACGCAGATTCCAACTTTATGATACGTCAGTTAATAGATCTAGAAACGATATGGATTAGATGTGTCAATGTCAAAAGTGACGTTTTTGTTTGAAGAAACGTCACATTTGACACTGGCATATCTAATCCATTTCGTTTCTAGATCTATTGACTGACGTATCTTATAGTTCGAATCGAGCCGTGAGACGCTTCGCTCGCGTTTCACGCTCGATCAATCAATTAGTACCATAATTAATTATTTTATGGTAGCTAAGTAATAGTTAAGAGTTTAGGTTTCAGTGTAATGGTGATTCTAGAAAGCTTCAGATTACAATTCTTGCAACATACGATATGAAAACTCGGAAATATCAAAACCAGTATAATGTAATGTAACGTCACCATTGATATTCAGAGTACGCTTCTGCATGCACGGGGCACTCCCGATGTGAAGTGTGGAGGCGGATTTACTTAATAAATAGCTTTTAAACTCTTGCGCGCCTGAGGGCTCACGTACCATACTAAATATCGAAGTTAAATGCCTGAAATACCTTTTATGGCACGAACATGGGTGTAAGATAGAGCTTAAAGTGGATATTTTACGTATTACCTGACACAAACTCGAAGCTGAAATCTCTATAAATCCCTCAAGTAACTTTATAAAGATATTTCAGACAAGGTAACTTAATAATTACAATCCTGTGATATGTGTGCGTATCTATAATTTAACAATTTTGCGTAAACCCACATAACATTACGAATGCCACAGAATAGAACGATTTAGAATTTTAGAGGAACACAACATCGACTATTTTTCGAATCTAATTTTATTAATTTCGTTAAAAATACGGAAGGGTCAAAGGTCTTAAAGTCATCTATCATTGGTTTTCGTTTGATCCGTCAGTACTGCCGGCGTATTATGGATGGATTTATCCATCTTTATCCACGTGATAAAATAACTGTCATTTTTTAACACCGTGGGATAGAGAGTGATGGACACCGACCCACGGTGTTAAAAAGTGACTGTTATTTTATCACATGGATAAATTAATGAGTTCTATGAATTACGAATTAGTCATATAAGCTTCCTTTGTGTTGAATTGAACTGCATGGGCTATCAAAATCGCTGCAGACTTTTCTTGGTCTAACTCTAAACAATCTCCGACATTGGCAATAGCCCATAGACGGTAAGGCGTTCTGAAACAGAGTACCTACATACCTACAATGCAAGTTCACCTCAAGGGAATATTCGGTGCATGTAAGCGGAGCTCTCGAATTTCAGAGATTCCGAGTATGCGGTGTTACGTACATGGCGCCTTGGGGCTTCTGGTTTTGAGATCGTACGTTTAAGATTTAACTACGATTAAATAGCGGTAAAACAGAACCATTTAGTAATAGTTTAATATGTTTCTGCCCGGTACTATTTATGCTGCTATAGCTACTTCTTTCGTAGATTAATAATTATGTTGATATTGTTTTTTGGTGTGTTTTGGAAAAGGGTCTTATTTTTATGCAGAAAGGTTTTTTGACAAGGTAGCCAAGTTAACGCTACAGTTTTAAGCATTAATTAAGCACTTATTACTACATAAAAGGCTGGTTATTCGATTGTTAACACATTTTCTTGAGATTTGTACAGCGTAAATATTTAACATAGCTTATGCTCGCAACTTAGTCTGCTAAACTATTTCCATACCGAATTTCATCTAAATCGGTTCAGCAATTTAAGAGTGAAGAGGTAACAAACAGACAAACATAATAGGGTATTATACTGTATTTAAAATAAATTATTTTACACCATGCATGAAATTAAGCACCAGATAATTATTTAAAAAACACAGATAGGAGTTATTTTTAAACACAAGTTCTATTTAATAAATCGGATAGACATATAAAAAGTAGGTGAGTTGACCGTGACGTCACGATGTAATGTTTCATATAAATTCCATATTAGCAAATCGTTTTGACAGTTCTAAAAAAGTAACTGATTTGACTAGTAGGAAAATACCCTATTATTTTTGCATGTATACCTACTAATTACATAATTTGCTTAAATATAATTTGTGACTTCTATTTTGATACTCCTAAGTACCCGGACCCGGGTATGTCCTTAAACTACGTCCAAGACCACCGGTGGACGGGCAGCAGCGTCCCTCAAATTCGGTGTACTCGACTGCGATCGCCAACCCGCCTGCCAAGCGTGGCGATTATGGCATTCACCCCCCCAAATGGGGAGGCCTATGTTCAGCAGTGGACGTCTTATGGCTGAGATGATGATGATGACTCCTAAGCAATTATCATGCCTCGATGGCCTTTAAATGTAAAAGCTGAAATGTTAACGAACGTAATTATCTTTTTCATTTGCTTTCGATATTGGGGACAGGATTAATTACATGCGATACGTATGTATCTATGATATAATGTACTACTTAGGTATATGTAGATGTTGTAGATACAAGCAAAGAGAATTTGAAATAGAGTTACTGTCATGGTAAATTATGAAGCTACAGTACATTTACTGCCATCTTTCGACAGAAGATTAAAACTGCTAGAACACCATTTCACTTTGATCATTATTCTTTCACTGATATGTGTTAACTTGTTAAATATTAATATTAACGCCATCTACTCGAGAGTAGGCCAAAGGCATGGTGCAATCTTTTCGAGCGATGGCGCCATAACCTTTGGCCTGCAGTCGAGTAGATGGCGTTAATTTCAATATTTAACAAATTAACACATATCAGTGAAAGAATGAGGATCAAAGTCAAATGGCTTTCTAACAGTTTTAATCTTCTATCGAAAGATGGCAGTAAATTTACACTGGTTACATAATTTACTTTGACCATCCGCCTCTATACACTATATTCTCTTTGATACAAGTATATAGGAGTAGGCGTAAAGCCGCTAATGTTTAGTTTGTTTTCATAAGATATACTTATAATACAGCTATCAAACTGACCTTACTCACCTCTGAACCGATCGACCCCCGCATCTACCCCCGTCCACGTCAGTTGTTAATTTATTATTGACAGTGATTTCCGCCTCTCAATGTTGCTGGGGTGATTATGAGTTTGAAATTTTAAGCCGTAAGGACTTACTCGTACCTTTTGGAAACATTACATATTCATATGCGAACAAAAGCAAGTGAATTAACGATAAAAGCAACGATTTATGTTCACTTACCGTTTCAGAGTAAAGTGAGTTGTTTTTGATTCAAATGTGAAATATTACCGTATAATATTATACACAATTGAACTAAAATGCTCAACTTTGCGTGATACTATTTAATATACTTACCTACTGCTATATTTTCATGGCTAGAAAATTATCTTTCTTGTTCAGAGCTTGAATATAGAGTTAGCGATACCTTTATTATTTTGAATTTATTTTCTTTATTAAAACCAAACTTGGTTTAAAACCAACAGGCATAAAATACACATTTAACAAAGAAAATAAATTCAATGGTTTTATGTTTGTCATGCGTAGAAACAAATATGTACAGTTCTATTTTTTATAATTCATTTAGTGCGGTTCATGCGCGAATAGCAAACTTTTATATCTGTCTCTCTCGAGTTACATACTTTTATTTTTGAAGGCCTACCGCAACTATCTAAAATCAACATTAAGGTATCTGCCCATTTTTCGTACTTGCATTATTTGGGCAAAAGATATGCAAACATTGATGTTCTCGGTAGACCCTCTGATTTACCTACCCATAAATCGGTTTTAGTTTCGTTTAAAATTCACGCTAAAATTAATTGTTTTAATATTCGATTTCAATTATACAACTTCATCCGGTAAACATCTAAGGATAGCAAAATCCATTTCAAAGGAGAAGAAACAGTAGGTAAAGGAACCGAATGTTACATTAAATATTTTATCAGAAATATAGTACGTTATGACTGTATATAATGTAGTTAAGTGGGATGATAGCCGTATTTCCATAAGCCGATCTGACGACGAGGAGAGATCTCATAATGTGAGAGAAAGTCTTCTCGGTGATGTATGATCCTCAATATTAGAATATTATGTAAAAGCAATGAGGTAAGAGAATACGAAAAAATGTTTATTGAATCGTTTCATTTGCGCAAGTATTGCGAAATTAATGCGATCAGTATACAGTGCTCTGCTTACGACCCATATGTTACGCCTACGAGATATGCTTAACGAGCGAGTCTTCATTGAGAATGCCTGTCAATAAAACGTTGGCTATTAAATTAAATATAATTTGAGCACTGGCAGCTGAGCAATTTCGAACCCCGACTCATTCCAATAAGTTATTTTAAATGATATAATGATATCCTATATTTTTATATAGAGAAAGCGCGAATTTCAAATCCGAATTATTTACTGACTGTCAATTTAGTTTGTGCGATATATGAAATTGAATATGGTTTAAATTCCTTGTAAGTACATAGGTACTTTCTAACTTGACACCAAAAAAGTCAGTATTTAAAATACGCTGCCTGTTTATAACATTGATTTTATACAAAGGGCAAAGTGAAAAATTATCTGCCAAGCACAAGCCGAAGATAATAGCATTGTTTAAGAGATTATAATGAATATGAATCGCAAAATATGACTAAAAACGCATAGTTCTTTTTATTTAATTGTCTGTCAGGTCACAAATTGATACACGTCATATCAGGCCTTATCAATATTGTGAGCTTAATAATTAAATACTAAATAGGTAGGTATTTAAATAACTGAAAAGTGTTTTCCGGTTGCGCAGCTGTTGTTTTGAAGCAAAAATTTTATATGTATGACCTATTATTATTCATTTTACCACGCATTGAAGTCACTTTAATAACGATATAAATTAGATACATAGATTTTTTATAAAGATTACTGCATTATGTTATTATCTTTAGATTTAAACACAAGCTTGAATTGTGATTTGACAACCAGTCTTTACAAGGTATGTGGTCCCTAAGGCTATAATAACTTAATACCTACCCATGTTACCTATAGGTAGTCTTAGTAACAGTAAAAGGATCTTCACTGGAACTTCTCTTTGTCTCGAGCAAATAAAAACTAAACTCTTTACACCTAAATAAGCAAAGAAGATTTAGCACGCAACACGTAACAAATATAAAAACCGGGTAAGAACCGGTGTGTACTGTGTGTGGGGGTTCTGTGTGTAGCCATTATTGCAAAATATACCTACTCCAATTTTAAGTGACTTTTTTAGACATAAGTTACTTACCACATTAGGTCGATTTTTAACTAGCAAATTTATAACATAAGTGTCTTATTAACAACATTTATTTACAATGGCAAATGTTTACGGCCCACTATAAATGCTATAGATTTATTATTGAAGATTTTAATTGGTTGTAGTGTAGTTGTATATATGTATCAAGCAAATTATATGAGAACTTACATACTCGTTGATGTTTTTTGTATTATTTCGTCATCACTAATAACTAACATCTGATCTTATAAAACAAAGTCCCCCGCCGCGTTTGTCTGTTTGTGGTTTGTTTGTTCACGATAAACTCAAAAACTACTGAATGGATTTTCGTGTGGTTTCCACCTATCGATAGACTGATTCTTGGGGCAGGTTTAAAGGTGTATAATTTGTTAACCCGTGCGAAACCGGGGCGGGTCGCTAGTCTGAGATACTTCCCGTCACGTCTGAGATATGTCTCTTGATCCACCCTATTTATTACCTATTTTTATTACTTTTGAACTAAAAACTGCATTTCGTCATATTTTTTAAAAACCCGCCAATCGCTTGGGTTATAACGAAAAGATAAATAATCCCCAATTTAAATTTGAGAGGTCGCTTAAATTAAATAAAATTTACTATGATTTCTACAAGTAGTTATTTAGTCAAAGTAATAATGTCTTATGCCAAATATTAGCCTTCTAAATAGTAGGTATATCTGCACTAGCCGTAAACGAACCTACGGACAGACAGGTGGGTATGGCGAAATAATAAAGGTTTCTTATTGACTCCAGAACCCTAAATATGCCCCTATTTAGCTATTTTTAACAACAATTAAATACGATACCAACACTAGGTACCTAAGGTAAATATAATGGTAATTCTTTGAAATTAAAAGAGTTTTCTTTTCCTCGAATAAAACGATTCTCAACAAAGGCTACGTGGAACGCTTTGAACCAATGCGATGGGTCACATTTCAACCGATATTGTAGTAATGGGTATCTTATAGCCTCCGTATTTTGTCATTTTCTAGAATTTTGTGACGGAGTGTATTTTGATATTTGATTCGTTCTTCTTTTTTACCGAGTATTACGAGTACGTAAAAGATCCGAAAGATATATCAGTTTTATTTAGGATTTTTACTAATCTCTTTTCTTTGAAATTCGAAATGCTGAGATGCGAAATCAGGGACGTATTAGGTATGATACAATTTTCCATTCATTTGCATCCATTGCTCTCAAAATCAAAATAGTATTAGTTTAGCAAGTAGTAGTATATTACGATTCTGAATACGCTTAAAGGTAAATAGATTAATAGTATATTTACAGCTATTATAAATAAATAATCCGTTATGCTTGTCACTCACCCATTCCCCAGAAGACTGTCGCGAAGAAAGCCACGTAGATGCGACTGCCCGTTGATGGAATAAGCGCCATCCCTGCTTGCCAGCCTCAGGAGAACTGTCATGTGGCACACACACAATTTTACTTCACGATACACAAACACACGTAACAGTCTTATATATTCAAGGGTTTCAACATTGCACACAGAAAAATAAAATAGTCATTTCAGTCAAAACTCACGATGATGCTCTTTAATATTTCTCAATATAGGTAGTCATGAAGTCAAGGATCTTGATAAACTATTTAACAAATAAAATGTTAAGTATTAGACGTTATCTAAAATTCTGAAGTGTGGTTTTGTAAGTTTCCCCTTTGAGAAGCGGCGAATAAAACATAAACAGCGGTTTGGTAGAGATAGGCCAATTCGAGTTTTAGTTATTTGATATGATGCTGTATCAGTCTCAAAAGTGACGTTTCTGATTGAAGAAGGGTCACTTTTGACACTGACAGATCAATGTCATATCGGAAACAGCTCCAATAACTAAAACTTTAATTGGCCTAAGAGTCACTGTTTTTCAAGCAGGGCAATGTTGGGCATGGTAGGTAGGGTTGAGCAAGTTTACGGTTGTACGCAAATGTAATTTGGTTTTTAGGGTTCCGTACCCAAAGGGTAAAACGGGACCCTATTACTAAGACTTCGCTGTCCGTCCGTCCGTCCGTCCGTCCATCCGTCCGTCCGTCCGTCTGTCTGTCACCAGGCTGTATCTCACGAACCGTGATAGCTAGACAGTTGAAATTTTCACAGATGATGTATTTCTGTTGCCGCTATAACAACAAATACTAAAAACAGAATAAAATGAAGATTTAAATGGGGCTCCCATACAACAAACTTGATTTTTGACCAAAGTTAAGCAACGTCGGGAGTGGTCAGTACTTGGATGGGTGACCGGTTTTTTTTTGCCTTTTTTTTTATATATGGTACGGAACCCTTCATCGCGAGTCCGACTCGCACTTGTTGTCATATACTTTGTTCAAATGAACAAATCTCAATAGGGGATATTACTGCAATGTTCTGCCGCCAGAGTGCAGCACTACCGACTCAGTAAATTCATAGACTAACTTATACATACTGTGCCTTAAACTGTTTTTGACAAGTTTTCACAGACTATAAAATATGACATTGATGCATCAAGGCGTTTTGTTAACAAGGTTTGTTAACAAGGGCCTACTGGTAAACGCGAAAATCGAAATTTAGGTATCCTCTTTATCGCTCGAATATGCAAGAGTGATAGAGAGATTAGATAACGATTTGATCGATTAATTTAGATTTTCTTGTTTCGGTATGTGATGGACGTGACGTGTGATGTGTCAATGTGGTTTATGTGCCACAAAGGTGCCACCTACGCAGAGCTTTGCCTAATATTCCCTACTTAAAAAATGAAATGTCAATATTTTGGTTTAATACCAAAAAAATACAATCATAGTGGTTTGTGTGCAACCACTTCCACAACCGCAAACCACAAAACCAAAATTGAATGAAAATTAGATTTCTAAATTCAGGTTAAACAAACGATTAATGAGTTACCGATTTAATGAGTAGACGACACATTTTTATGACGTATCAGAAAACAAAATTAGTAAATCGCTTCCTAGGTAAAAATGCTGCCTAAACCCAGGCAATTCATAAAAAAAATTCAACCCTCTATTTTAAATATGTTGTATCTTTATTACTTAACTAAACATCAAATCCTATTAACTACTTAGGATCTTGACAAATTAACTAAGTATAGTAGTAGTATTATGAAGCAGATGGCCCTGGGTTCGAATCCCGGTAAGGGCATTTATTTGTGTGATGAATAGTGAACCTTATTCTGGGTCATGGGTGTTTTCTATGTATTTAATTAGGTACTTGTTTATGATATTTATCGTTGTACTCAGCCCAGAACACAAGTCTTATTGAGTTTACTGTGGGGCTTAATTAAAAAGAAACTGTGTAGGTACCTACTTGTGATTTAGGTATCTAATTATCTATTAATATCTTCTCAAGATACACACGTACCTACTTAGTTTTCTATTTAAAAGATAGCTCATATTTTCATAAATCTATTGATAGATAAGCTACTTAATATATTTGATGTGTAAATAAAAATAAAAACCTACATTTAGCGCTCCGGAAAAGGTATCAAAAGCATTTTACTTTATTCTGCCACCTATTCACAAAGCACTGTTTTCGTAAAAATATTTTTCTACAAACTTACTAGATATTTGTATTTTGATTACTCTTTTATGTTACTAAGGATGATAAGACAAATACTATGCGATATTTTTGCACGTGAATAAAAAAGTTGGCTAATTTCTATTCATTGTGTTCTGTACTCGTTCGTCCAAGTTTTTCGCTACATTTACTTTTCCCCCTCGCCTGTCCCCACACTTCTCTGGTTATCTGCCATTCAAATAGGGCGATAGTAGTTTATTGAACAATAAAGCTCCTACATCGTACATCTCAGTGCAACTGCCGTCGCAAATGACCTGCGTAATGTCCGAGTTACTGCCGTGACGGCTCTCGGACAGTCGTAAACTTGCAACATAATTAGCCGTTCATGACAACAGCCATAGTAAAGCTCAAATCTTAGACACGGGATAGATACGAGTATGTACTAGTATGTATTTGCCATTCATTTTATGTACAAAATTTGGAGTAGTTTCATTCTGTTCCCTCCGCAATATTATGATTTGAGTTTATTTTTCTACAATAGTATTTCGTAACCGAATTATGAGATGTACGCAGTTCGAATAGTACGTGGTGCTTTCCAAACGTTCATTAATTTTGTTATTAGTCACAAAATATATTACATATCTCAAAATGTTTACAAAAATGCTTCCAAACAATCGTGCCAGACTTCGTTAGCAATTATATAACCTAATATTTATAAAGGTTGTTTTTACTGGAATATGTTGAATATGTAACACATAGGTACGTATGAGTTCACGTAATTACGAAGGTTCTACTGTATTACGAATATTGGTACAAAACACGGTAAATTAGTTTAAATATTTACTTTTTTTGCTATTTCTACTGAACTGTGTTTTAGAGAGATAAAGTTTTGTTTCCTCCGAACATGATAAATCTCAAGGTGTATTGAAACAGGAAGGAAAGATCTATGGAAAACCTTCACTTATTGCCCAACTCGGTCTTCTTTTGTTTCAATTCAGTCCCTCTGACAAACTTGATAATAACTGCCTCGTGTCAATTCTACAATATTTTGAAAACCCCAATTAACTTGCTTGTTAAAAGTGCTTTTGTTGTACAATAAAACAATGGACTTTTAAATATTGATTTCATTTGACAGGCGTATTCTCATGTTAATAACAGGTTATGATTGAATTGAAACTGCCGTGAGACGTACTAACATTAAACTAAGTAATTTTACGGTTTAAACTCACGTGGTTTTAGTCACTCGCGAGACATGTGGACGCGAAGCACAACCGCCGTCGTGAACGCTGCTCGCACTGTTAGTGCCTGAGAAAGGAGACCTAGGATCTCCGAAACATGTCGCTCGAGTGACTTAAATCACGGGAGTTTAAACCGTAAAATTACTTTAACAGGTTATGAATTATGTCTGGATTAGGTACGGATTAGATCTGTTAGTGTCAAAATGGTTTTTCTGGTTGAAGAATTCTAATCCATAATTAATCCGGATCTAATTCATAACCTGTTATTAAAATCAGAATACTCATTGTCAAACTAATAAATAATTCGTATAGTGGTTGCCACTGCCCGTAGATCAAAACAAAAAAAAACATATTTTGAAAATTAAAATGCGCATACGAACGCTAATAATATTTTTTTATAAGGTTTATAGTCTCAATTGAAGACACAGGGCCCTCGCTATTGATACGGGCGACCCTGTGCCCGTGGTGACATATGCGACTTTCAGTTATGATAGTATGATATCAGATTAAATAAACGCTAATAAATTAAATATAATCATCAAACTTGTGTCATCAAGGAAACTGCATTGCATAATGACAGATAAATTTGAGATAATACAAACCGGTCAAACTTGAGTAGGCCAGATTTTTAAAAAATCTACAAAAGTTTTGTGACGGTACAGAACGCTCAGTGTGCGAGTCCGAGTCGCCATTGGCATTTTTAGATGCCTAGGTTTTTACCTTGCGCTCTGCAATGTTCATTTCAAATATAGGTAGGCTAGTATTATTAATTACAACAAAAAAATAAGCGGTGCACCGTAGATTTAGCTTAGTTAAGGTTATTTCGTGAATACATTTTAAACGTATTTTGCAATAATTGATGAGATAGAATTATTCCGTATTTGCTAAATAAATGGATATTGGGAATTCAATGAGTTAAAATGTAATGCAGCGTATTTCCCTACATTATTAAGTTCTCATGAATACTGTAGTATTACTTAGGCCTCAGTACGTTCTGATAATAATATTGATATTATGCACATTCAGTTAATTCAATAAAATATGATGTTTAATATGGCGGGTCATGCCATTTTAGGTTGATGAAATTTATATAAGTACTATTGAGTCCTGCTCACTAGTTGATGCCCGCAATTTTATCCGCTTATAAGTCGTTAAACAGAAAAAAAAATGTCATATCGAGAAACAAATACGATAAGTGCTATGCATTGTAATTTTTTGTTTCATATATTATATGTGTAGTAGGTATGTCACAGTTTATCACAGAAATTATTTAGGTATAGGTAGAATATTCGCTCTAAAAGTACGATATGACTACTACCCGTTTGTGATCAAGACAAGTGGCAGGTATTTTCATCGGCTAGCAATACAAGTAACTTATATTTTGGGACCTTGTTTCACTATTTTCTATTATAAAAACGAATAAATGGCTCTATTTTATAACGTTTACTGTGGTTTTACTGTGGTGTGGTGGTGTGGTGTGGGGTGGTAGTGGGTACATATAACAAAGAACTGGCAAACGCTTCTATGTACTGCTAGCAGGGTAGTGGCCACACACGTACCATATACGTAACAAACATGGACATATATCGACCACAAGGTTTTTTTAATGAAATATTAGTAATAAAAATAAAACAAGATCTACCGTAATCAATATTCAAAAGTAAAAAAAGTGTCAAGCCTGTTAAAGGATTAACTATAAAGTACAACGAGGGGTCCCTTTGTTTCCCATAAAGTTTTAAGTCATAATGTATTGTTTGTCATATTATCGTTAGTCATAAAATTAAAACCGTTAACTTTTCAGGATTTTCGTAAGGTTATTCTGTAGATAGGTTAGGTTAGGTTTGTTTTATGGCAATCCTGAAAAGTTACACGTTTCTGAGAAAAACCAATTATGACTATCGGAAATTCGGACAA
The DNA here is from genome assembly GCF_910591565.1 of Cydia splendana. Lineage (NCBI taxonomy): Eukaryota > Metazoa > Arthropoda > Insecta > Lepidoptera > Tortricidae > Cydia > Cydia splendana. The sequence goes on from NC_085968.1 coordinate 6,722,267, forward strand.
ACAATACATTATGACTTAAAACTATTTGGGAAACAATAGAGACCCGTACAACGACATACATTTTCTGTGCAAGAAACAAATGAGCGTTCCACATTATTTCTTATAGGCAGTGCTTCATACTTAAAAAAAAACAGACTATAGTATAGTCGATAGTGAGTCACACACTTTATATTTTTCTTAAATTCCCCTAGCGCCAGTAGAAACAAAATTATATTGAACTTGAAAATTATTCAGAAATGTTTTCCCAATAAACCTTTTCATAAATATTCATGTAGCACGAACCGCTTTACTTCTTATTAACAGTTTACAAGCAATTTAATTACGAAATGTATAAACAAATTATGGAACTGGAGTCTATTCAATAAACACATTTTTCGATACAATAAAAGTATGATTATCAAACGAAACAATGGTATCACGCGGCCTACTTTGGATAACGGGAAAACTTTGTTAATTTTCAGTTCATCTTGTTATCTGGATCTCTTCTCAGACAAACTGGTAAGATTGTTTTTAGATTATCACATCAAATCTCATCTATAAAACCAAAACAAAGAGATACTATTTATATAAGCACGTCACTTCTAAACTAAATAAAATACAGCCAAGTAAACTTTTCCGATGACAAACGTTTACTGAAAACAAAATGGTATCTGAATCCGCGATAGCTGAAGCTCATGTTTGCGTGTAGGTTTACGAGTGCATGAGCCCTCGTTTGTGTACGCAATACATCAATGTGGTCTGACGGTCTGAGGGCCTACGTTTGACGTCCCTGTCATATTTACTTACGAATTAACAAGTGCGACAGAGAGGCAATACGTCGAATGTGGTTCGCGGTAAGCCCTCTAGAGTATTGCCGCGACTGCTTGTGGGTAAGCTGCTGCTTTTATCGGGTGCCGTTCAATTTTAATACAAACATTTTGCATAATTACATTTAATAACTTTTAAAACTCATAATAAACATAATGTATAGAAACAAAATCCATAATATTATTCGTTATAATAATTAAATTACAGAATGTTCTATAATCATAAAAACGTTCTTTATAACGATCATTAGGAATAATTTTACTTGTTATAACATACAGTTAGTATTATGCTTAAAATGTAGAACTATATTTTAACGAATGATCGGGTGACATAATATAATATGACATAAACTATAAAACAAACTTACATATTCTACCTTAAGGCAGGTCGCCGTTAGGTACGACGACGAGCGAAGCGAGGAGGAGTGTTAGGTAGAACTGCGCCCCTACAGCGCGCGAGCCGAGCGAGCGAAGCGAGCGTGCCGCGGCAGCGGCCGACGAAGCGCCAGAACCGACTTATTTTATAATAGTACACATTTTATTACCCTCTCGATCATGAGAGGAGGCCTATGCCCAGCAGTGGGGCGTGTATAGGCTGAATTATTATTATTATTATGTCTGTCTTTTACAAATTCTCGGGACCATGAGGTCCCGGACATTTGGAAGGTGTGCGTGGTTTTTATGGAAAAATAACGTTATGAGCATTAAATAGTATACAAAGTGATCATTATACTGATTGCCTGTTATGCAAATACATTACTATGCAACTGAATTATTATTATTTCTGAAATTATGCAATTTGTTCTTATTAATTTTGTTTTTATACTAAATAATCATTTCTGCATTTCAAAATTATGCAAAATGAAAATTCGAAAATAGCTGTTATTAAAAACATTACACACCCGTAGTGGTTGCGCCTTCAAATGTCCTTTTACTTACACTAATCAAGTAATCTTAACCACAACGTTCGTAATCCGGTTGGTACCGTTTTCACTCCAGCGCACTCCGCTGACACTGATCTTATTCTTGTCACTTACGGAGGACTCGCCTCAACCTTGTCTCATCAAGAAGATAATGTTTTTATCAAGAAGATTGACAGTGACGTCCGCATGAAAGCTTCAGTAGTAACGATGCAATATAAGAATAACGTTGCCTGGTTCGCTTTAAGCGATTGCCCGGCAAGCGATAAAAGCGGGTGTGTAATGTTTTTAATAACAACTATTTTACAAAACGGTACCAATCGGATTACGAACGTTGTGGTTAAGATTACTTGATTAGTGTAAGTAAAAGGACATTTGAAGGCGCAACCACTACATATGGTCGTTCGAGCGAAATGGACGGTCAGGGATGTGGGCATTTCAGGCATGTGGCCGTGCGAGTAAAGTGGGCGTGAGGGAAAGGATCCCTACGCAATAATGTAAATGTCTACACTTAAACCAATAAAAAGTTGTATATATACACTAAGTACCTAAATATTCTTTATTGCACCTTTTTTTTGTAGGTTCCTCATTAGATACGAGCCAGAAATAATAGACTTCCCCCCTGAAACATTCCGTGTTTACAATATGTAAATAGTCTACATTACAAGTTCATGGACAATTTCGAACATTACCATTATTTACAATAATTTAAAGCTTTACAATAATCAAATTATTACAATAAAAAATGTAAGAATTGTTGCGAAAATATTTTAGCAAATATTTGAAAGAAATCATAAAAAACAACTCGAGTGTAAAAATATTTTACTAGCCAGTACGTCGTACGATAAGAGCAAAAAATCACACGCAGCTCTGTATAGGGACGTTAGTTTCCTCCATTATGTTAGTAGAGCCTTTTACCCAGTCATGCCATCACCATTACTCATTAATATCCTATTCGCTATGTATTGCGGAAGCAATGGCGCCTCCAGCAGTCTGCAACCTCGACATAATCAAATAGGATTAATAATATAAAGGTCAACAAACCTGTTGGCTGGCTGGTTATTAACACACTTATATTATTAACTTGTAACTAAATGAGTACTATATCTAACGTTTAACTGAGGCAGTTGCTAAGAAGTTAATATGGTCAACTACGGACTGACTGTAGGCTTGGCCACATGAAGTATGAAGCTGAGTTTGGTCAAACATGTTTTGCAAAACGGGCGGCTTCCCGGAGGACATTATGAAAGTTAACGATTTGGATACATTTTACTTAGGCTTTCATCGTAGAGCTACTAAGAAGTACATACAAGGTTTGAGTCAGAAAATTGGGCTGTAAAGTACATTAATTTTATGGTGTACACAGGAAAGAAGCATAATCTTCACTCATACTAAAATAGTTTTTGACTTAGGTATTTGTAATATGATTATGTAGTAATTTAAAATAGTAAATCACCGGGCAACTTCTTTGCCAATCGTATGAGATACTTAAGTCTACGCCTACTAGAGTCTGTGCGGAAAGAGAAGAGTCTTGGAATGTATAAAATACGGCAGAATATCTTTATTTGAATGAAGAACATGGATACAGAATTTATGGGCAAAAATCACTTATTTATATCAATAATTTTATTCAATACGTATGATTGGCGATCCTTTCCTGACTAAAGTAGCCGCCATTGAGATACGGTGACTTAGGCAAAGCCGCCCGCTATGCGATCAGTGCCTGTATTCAGAAACAAAAAATCAACACCAATAACATATCAATTTAAGAAGCCGATATAATATCCAAATATCCACAGTCAAAACAGGAAGTGATTCCAACATATTTACATATTAAAGAGCTTCGTTAATACACCCTTACTAACCTTAGTACCAGTAGGCCTTTGGGAGGATTTATTTTTGAGAAAGATTTACCATTCGGGGTTTTCTGAGCGGCCATTACTTTACTGAGACTCTAACGAAAACAAAACGGATTTATTTTCTTTCATGGTGTTATTATTGTATTAACGATCATTGTTAATGATGTACAGTATAAATAAAACATGTATGTACAAATCGGTTTTTAATTGTAATAACTTAACGTATTTTTACATTTCCAGAGATTAAAACCAGCACCAATCCAATACCTTTTCGATATGAATTTGGTACATATGAACCAATATAATAAAGTCCCATTCTTGTTCCGAAGAGATACCAATGGGTGCGAATAACGTTGGCGTTTTCTTCTTTCCGCTTCGATTATTTAACCTTTTCAGCGTTAAACTTGACACGTTGTCGTCACGGCTCTCTGACATTTTTACCACAAAATTGGATTAAATTACTGCTAGGTACATAAATGTATACCTAACTTATAGATCTCTAAAGCAGCTTATAATATAAATATGCTTCGTAAGAATTATATCGACCGGGATATGGACCGTGATTACCTTTTTTATTGTTTTAAGGTAAAACAAAAGGTAATCACGGCCCATATCCCGGTCGATATAAGTCTAGTGAAACTAACCGTAAATCATTCAAAACTGTTATGCTTCGTAAGATTTGAAGTGAGAGAGAAGAAATCAACACTATTAAGATGACCTATTTACTAATAGCCGGCTTCATTAGTCCTCGATATTGGCCCCGTTTACTATTTTTGTCTGAACTCGGAAATGTTTTTCATTTCCCGCCATGACATCGTCAGCCAATAAGCCAGAGCGCGTCTGACGCGACTAGACTGTCTATATAGGATGCTCGTGAATTTCGCGCGCATCGAAACCAGCTTTATTATCATTTATTATTCATTGACGTTTCTATACGGCGCGAATATTTTTTTTATATATCCTATTGTACAAATAAATTGTCATTCAGCTTCCACGGTATCACGGGAACAAAGCTTTGATCTCTCCTGACTCTTTGATTCTATCGTTATCATTGCCCCCATTCTTTTTATTCGTATCATGACAAGTGTGGATTTCGGTCTTTTTTTTTCAATAAAGCTGATAGCACAATAGCTCATTGCTTATAAAACTTATACTTATTCGACATATTTAAGCTTCACTTTCTTTTTACACGTTGTATCCCTAAATTAGTTTAATGTCTGCAGTAAATTATCGGTAGGTACGTATAAACTTTAGCCATTAAAACTTAGGTATAAAATGTTCGGTGTCCATGTCTAAATTGGATTTAAATCTGCCTAATTCGATTTTTGTCTGCACAGTGAAATCAGTATTTGTTTTGTCAGTAGTGTTTCTACTTTCAAATGAATGTGGTAGTAATTATATTAACGAGACAGGTCTAAAGCGGCCGGCAGCGCGTATAGGGTGGTCGCAGCAGTACCGCGCCGAGTCCGGATTGTACTCGTAAGCCGCAGCTGTTGCCTTCATTCAACCAATCTTTGGAACCGCTCTTTGTCCTTTATTTGCATTTCACATTGAGCCGTCTCCGCCTTTCCCAGCTCTTATCATATTGACACAGACAAAACGTATAATCCCTCAATTTAGCCTGTCTTCCCAATATCACAGATATTGGAGTTTCAGAAATGATCCCTTTCATTACATTTTTTCCGTTATATTAGCAGGATGGGGGACGTCCGCACTCGCGCGTGTTTCCGCATTATTTCTGTTCAGGTTATATCTAGTTATTATCCACTTCCTCCGTGCGAAGGAAACAGCGACATCGTTTCTAAGCTAATAGCCATTTGTCAGCGTTTCCTGCGATTCTGTGCGATATGGTTAAATATCCGTATTTGCGGAAGTGGCAAAATAAGTTAGGTGACGACTGATTAATTATTTCACGATTTTTTTCGGAAGCTCAATGACAGAAGTTGAAACGTTTCTTGCATTTCAAAAAGGGATAATAAGTTCAAGCCAAGTAGCCTAATTAATGAAACTACGTCAGAGTAACTTTTTGATAAGGGCTTGTGCACAAATCACGCGAGGTTCGATAGGGGGAGGGGGGGTCACGAAAAAATCACGATAGATCACGTTGGGGGAGGGGGGCTATAAGAAAACCTCACGTGTATTTTTCTACAGTGAACGAAACTAAGAAAAACAAACCTACCACTTGAGTAGATACTTTTTCTCGGTTTGGTTAAACATACATCTTCACTCTGCACTTCAAAATAGCGAGTCTATTTAACGAAAATAGAAAAATAAACAAGATTTTCTATATACAATACTATTTATCTTAAAATTAGGTCGAATAAAAAATTTCAATAAAATACACGTGAGGTTGTGTGGGGGAGGGGGGTAGCTAAAAACCTCACCAAATATCACCAAGGGGGAGGGGGGGTCAAACAGTAGCCGAAAACACCTCGCGTGATTTGTGCACAACCCCTAAGAGGCCGAAAAATAAACTTTGCCATCTCATAGAAAACTCAAGTGTAGAATTGATTTTAATATTCTGCAATAAACAGAGGTTACTGACTTAAAAACTAAGTAGGTAATCTTTATTACGCTATTTAATACGTATTTACTAACGTTATTACTGTTCTGTTTCATAGCCATGTTTGAAGTTTCATCTAAGCAGAATTATTAATGTAGACTTAATTATAAGCATGTAGGCGCGTGGCGTATACTATATGACTAAGAACCACGCCTATCCGAATTCAGTTATTGAAATCATACATCATAATCATAATCTACGAGTATGTGAGGCGTGCAATAAAGAGTATTGTATTGTATTATTAGAGCATTTAGTAACTGGAGATGTCATCGCTGTCATTTTCTGTACAAAACAGTCTGCCGATTTTTGCGGGGGAGAGGACGTCAAATGTATTGCTATTTCTACATGATTTGTACGTAACGTACAAATAGCCATGTCAGTCCATACAAAAGTTTGCACAATTGTACAAGTTTTTCGGCAGAGGGGTAAGCTCTTAAAGGCGACTCTAGTTATTAAATGCTCTAAGATTGTATTGTATCATATAGGAATTAATAACAATGAGTATTCAGATAAATAAGGAAATCAGATAACGCAAATTGTATGTTCAATTACGTCTTTTGTAGGTGTTATATTGATATCATGAATAAAAAATAAAATATTTGTTAACTGTCTTAATGCAATTTAACACTTGTCGGTAGATAAATAAAGCAATATTTACATGCGCTTTTTTGTGAATAAATTACATAAAAGCAAGTTCCACAGAGAATGTAGATTTATTTCCGACCACCTACAAAGAGATCAGTGACAATCTTTCCCTTTTAAATATTTATACGCTTTCTCCCGGACGAATTTATGTAGTAACTCACACCCCGTGGGACTTTTCACTTAAGTAGGTACAAAGGTACTACATACTCTGGGGATAACAGTATCAAAGTCTACTAAATTTTAGTTTCCTAGGTTTAATAGCCGAAAGGATATTTTAGTCACGACGTTTAAAATCGGCTTTTACCACTATTTATGAGTCCGAAAATGGGGTACTTAAGACATTCAGATAAGTAGACGTTTCATTTTCGGTATCTGGAAAATAATGTTTTTTAAAAAGAATGAAGTGCAAAGTTAGTGTGTTCGTTCTGTTGCCTCGATCAAAATCGTGTCCGATGCTTGTAAGAAAACAGCCTATTTTATTTAGCAGCCAAATAACGTCAAAAGTTTTGTTCATTATTATTAAGTAGGTAGGTTGTCAGGATACTGTTATCCTCCGAGGATTAATCATTGTTCTAAAAATACACGAAATACCTAGAAATACCACGAAAATAAATGAAATACCTAGCCTTAGTTCACAATGTGCCACAGGAGCCACATCACTATCGACCATCATTTTGTATTAAACATTATTCGAAACAATTGCTTTGTTAATAAGCAAAACCTTGCCAAAACTTTATTTTACTAGGATTTTTTATTTACTTAAAACATAACAAGTGACCACATTTAATGAGAAACAGAGGATTGGTAGCAATCTAGCAATTAAAAAGATTTTGTAGCAGAATATGGTATGATAACATAAGAAATATTTCCTACGCACACTCATACACAATCGACCGACTTGAAACGGCTTAATTCATTGTACTCCGTATAAACTAACATGTTCTAGCGAGTCAGGCTTCAAGATTTCACCATATATTTATTTTCTTAAAGAACCCGCACCAGATTGGTGAAAACTTTACAAACGCTGATTATGTGTTGTAACTATTTAACAAAAATGTTTATCTACTGCACGACTAGAGAATTCATTTTCAAAAAGCTCCACATTTCAAACTGTCTCAAACTTCAGCTATGTTTATCTACACATGAAATGCGTATCCAAATGGAAAACAAACTGCATCCGTAGTACCTAGATCAGCGAACAAAAGAAGGCGCCACAAAGAGCAATGCAACACATTTTGCTGAGCGCGCGCCGTGTCCCATATTTTGTAACGAAATGATATGCCGGCGGTTATACTGCATTGTATGAATTGTTCCGATTCAATGCATTTACACTTCATTTGATAGTTTTCTGAAGAGCGGATTTTATTTTACTCGTTCCTTATTTGCATTCGCAAGAACTTGCTTGGTGCGCGATTTAGTGGTGGAATAAACTTGATGATTGTGGTTTGTGTAACATTTTTACGTTCACTGACAATCCCTATGTCTTGTATTCATTTCCTTTCCAACATCAGCATAAGCCAGCCGTAACGACTATGGTTATCTTTAGTCGAAAACATTTTAGCTACTGATCGACTTTTGTCAATTATTTATAGGTATAAACTTTAATTATCTGTCATTTCCCAAGAGGGTAAGTTCTCTAAAATTCTCTTACTTCCGTTGAGGAATAAACTCTCTTGCAAAGTGAATACATACGATATAAGGGAAAATGTAGTTAGATTATATAATACTATCCCTTTGATAAATTTTGTTAAAGACGTTACTAAATTAACTACCAACCTACAGATAAAATTAAACTTTGGGGTAAATAGATCTTGTCAAAAACTTGCCGACAATACCTTTTGTTGTAGATGTTACAAGGTTTAATATTCAAATACTTGAAAGATATCATATTCAATAAAGTTCACCTTTACTTTTTAGGGTTCCGTAGCCAAAATGACATACCTAAACGGAATCTTTAGTTTCGTCATGTCCGTCTGTCTGACATATTGCACTCCATAGTCCATACATGTAAATAAAACAAAAAAAAATACTCTAAATCAACTTGTAGCACATCATTCGATAGGTTTTTATAAAATTAAGACTGTTGAGAATGGTTTTTAGAGAGTCAAAAATATTCTCAAACTTTTAAATCGGCCGAGCAAATATTCAGAAAATAAAATAAGATCTCCTTATTAAAATGATGTAGGTATTTGTACGCTCTTTTGCTAGCTAGGTACTTATTTAATAAAAAAGTCGCTGAGATTTACGAGGTTGAAATTAACGACAAACACGAAAACAACGAGCGAAATGATAATTAAAAAAGCGGTGAAAAAATGAGTAGGAAATTGGGAAGTAAATGTTTACGCAATTTGTATCAATTAAGTTTATGAGTTTAACGAACGGTCGGCATCTCGTTGTCGTCCGACGAGCGCGAGGGAGGGAATTATGTTTCAGTCTAATTTGCAGCTAATGCACGAGGCAAGTTGCGGCCACAAGTACCTACAGAAACAAGCACTCCGGAGTACAACAAGAGCCCCTAAGTGCAGGCAAGATCGGACTGCTCATATTACTAACTTCATCCTCAAATATGTGCCGAGATGAGTTCAAGAGAAGAGAATAGCTAGGACCTACATAGCAAATACCGCGCTGTCTAGATTGTTTATATTCCTTGATATTAAATAGGTACGTAATTTTTGTAATATTTTGCAAGCAAGTTGTTATAGTATCTCCAATATATTTCCTTAATGAAAGTTAGCTACGACATAGTAAAGTACCAAACGTATATCTTTATTATTTTGTACCTACGTGATTGAATAAGCTTCTGAAAATGATTGGAGAAAAAAATCCGCATACCCAGAAATTGCAAGTCATGTGCAGTTTATAAAACTAACCTCTATACTACATTAGTTAATACTAATCCCTACACTAAAAGTAAATATTTCAGCTAGATTGATCAACTTTGGCACCTCAGCACGCAAATCATGGTCGTATTTTAATCACCCGTCATGTCATGCGACACTTTCGCACTTTCATGCTTGTTAGAACGTGACAGGCATGGTGACAGATGATAAAAAGGCGACCATCTTAGCTCTACTGGAATTCAAGTGCCTATGAGATAAAATAAGATTGCGTGTCTGCTTACGTCCACTTCAGTCAGTTGTAATTAATAAGTAGGTGAGCTTCCCTATATATGTCTATTCGACAAACTATGCATTCTTGTGGTACAGTCAACAACAGAGCTATGAATACAGGCAAAGTGTCAAAAATATGTATACAGTACTTTATTGCCTGTACTCCTGGACATTAAGGTCGTGTATACATATTTTTGGCACTTTGCCTGTATTCATAGCTCTGTTGTTGACTGTACACTTTACGGAAAAACTATCGCACTGTTAGGTTTGAGATTTAACATAGTAATTTAAATTCATGTCTAGATGTGTTATCAAACATAAAAATATCATTTTATAAACCTAAAAAAATAAAATAAAGTAATAACACTTTGTATTACTACTAGCGCCATCTGTTGGCAAAATAATGTAAAATTGTACAGGTACAAATAAACATTCATAAAAATATTTTTTTGAAAATAAATCATATTGGTGGGAGGGGGAGGGGATCAGCCTATTCTTATTATTTCTTACATAGGTGTGGGAGGGGGCACAGACAAAACATCCTCCAGACTGAGCATAGTCGCGCTACCCCCTCTGCCACGCATACGGTAATTTTACTCCATGTTCGAGTCGAAAGTGTCTTTGTGTGACGTCCGTGTCTTTGAACGGACCAATCACGGCACGGGACTTCGCTCACCTCGTCCCGCGCACCCCCGCATTTTTGGCATCATCGGTTGCATGAAATAATTGCTCTAAACTCGGTCTAGAGGATTCCTAGTAAGATAGAGCTTATGCCGAACCCTGGCAGTACCTAGTGGAGCTCGGGTTTGGTGCAACATACATAGACACACGCTGTTTTGCACATCCGACTCGTCATGATGATCACTGGGTAGACCAGTACCCAAGATATTAGCTGATGCTGAACCCTGACAGTGCCTGATGGAGCTCGGGTTTTATACAACATAGGCACACGCTGTTTTGGTCATGCAACTCGTCTTGATAATTACTTAGGAAAGTAGTACCCAAGATAGAGCTGATGCTGAACCCTGGCTGTACCTAGTGGAACTCAGGTTTGGTGCAACATAGGCACACGCTGTTTTGGACATCCGACTCGTCATGATGAGCACTTGGGAAAGCAGTACCCATGATAGAGCTGATGCTGAACTCTGACAGTACCTAGTGGAACTCAGGTTTGTTGCAACATAGGCACACGCTGTTTTGGTCATCCGACTCGTCTTGATGAGCACTTAGGAGAGTAGTACCCAAGATAAAGCTGATGTTGAACCCTGGCTGTACCTAGTGGAACTCAGGTTTGGTGCAACATAGGCACACGCTGTTTTGGTCATCCGACTCGTCTTGATGAGCACAGGAGATTAGTACCCAAGATAGAGCTGATGCTAAACCCTAGCTGTACCTAGTGGAACTCAGGTTTGATGCAACATAGGCACACGCTGTTTTGGTCATCTGACACGTCTTAATGAGTACTGCACTTGGAAGAGCAGTACCCAAGATAGAGCTGATGCTGAACCCTGGCTGTACCTAGTGGAACTGTGTGTGTTTGTTTATATGCGGAGCAGCGTGATTACCGCCAGTAGGTGTCCAGATGGGATAGTTTTTCGCTCAATTGTGTAGAGTGGACGCAAAAATAAATTCAAGGACATTGGCTCGCTGACCCAACATTATGTAGGAAAGCCAGTTGGCTTCCTTACAAAAAGTACTGGGCGACCGTGTAGGATGTAATAAGCACTTATGAAATTGTATATTACGAGTGGATGATATTGGCAATTTGATTTTGTCATCTGGACACGTTTTCAATAGACAAAGTAAAAGCTGTAACACTAACAGACAGGCGTACCGGACAGCAACCGGGGTCCGATTAGTAGGTATATTTCTTTCTTGCTCTCACTTATAGCTGCGTTATTACGTACCCACTCGATCGAACATGAAACAAGCCTCAGATTGGATCAAAATCGCGGTCCGGTACGTTTAGGTAGAAAAACTCCGCGAGCCCTTACAAAGCTCTGCTTTTTCTAGTACTTGTTATACACAACGGTTGCCATTCTCGCGTTATTATGTTCCCATATGTTTAAAATGCTATAGCTATAAGTTCATACCCGTAATGGTTTATTAAACAACCAGTGATAAAACAAATACTTATTTATGTTAAAAGGTTATTATTTTCTTATAAAATAACCAGCAAAAACAGGCGATTAAATATTTAGGGGAAATCGGCACTCGTTGATAATCCATTTTAAATGCTTTCAGGTTGTGTAAACAAAGATGAAAAATGGAAATCAGCTTTTAAAATTGCAAAAACCCAGAGTGCACCGCGCCACGCAAACATTATGAAATGGAGTAAAAATAACTTTATTTTATTATGTATACGTTAAATATTTGATGAGGTACTTCACAGACAAAGCAAGATGGATTTCAACGAACATCTTAATATAGTTATACGATATTATTATTAATATCTGGTAGACCGAGCTTTGCTCCCAAACATATTAAAACTCAAAAATGCACGTTTTCCCAGAAATAAGCCCCTATTATAGCAAATTTCATCGAAATCGTTAGAGCCGTTTCTGAGATTTATATATATAGGTGGATCATAATATGATAATTGTATTACGTATAGCCTAAGTGTCGATGACATATTTTATTATATATAAACGGATCTAGTGAAAAAGGTTGCATTCTGATTGCCACTGCAGCAGCGTTGTCACAGATACTACAACAGCAGAATATAGGCAATGTCGCTGTCAATTTCTTGGAAAAATTCTATGATATATATCGTTTGGGTATTGCTGTCGTGATTAGATGATAAATCGTCACTTATCACATAACGTTAAATTTGTCAGTGATCACATACCGGGTGTGGCCTGTAATATGAGCAAAAAATTAAACTGTATGCTGTACTCCTCATACTGATCAACATTTCTTCAGCGACTTTTAAAAATAACTTGTGGTTTGATTTTTAATACACTTTAAAGTTTATTCGAAGACGCAATGTATTGCGAATTTTGTTATGTTTAAGGCATGACAAGCAACGTCAATCACAATGATATGGCGTGGCGATGGCGTCCATTGAAGATAATATTTATTTTGTATGAAGAATAGGGAGTCAACAACTTGTTGTTCAACAACTTTTAAAAATTATGAAGTATTTAACTTCATAATTTTTAAAAATTGTTGAACAAAAGTGTCACCGTTTGATGAGTACAATCTATGTTTTAATTATTTGCTCGTGTTACAGGCCACACCCTGTATATTAATTAGAATATAACCTAACAAAAAGGTAGATGTGATATACGTGCGTATAAGTATTTAATTTAGCAAAGAAGTCTTGGTTTAGGCATGAAGCATCGAAGTATAGATATTTTCTTTTCCATTGAAATCGTGCGTTTGTGATATATATCACACCATGTTGCTTTTCTATTAGATTTGCGCAACATGTTCTACAATTATTTCCTATGTTGTTTCAGTTATTAAAACACTTTTCAGGAATTTAATATTGCACAATTTATTTAGTTTGGCAGCCTTTGCAGCGGCGTTGGTTTGTAACAACATCGAATCATGTAGGTACAATCATGTTTGTTGTTGTTTAAAGTTTTATCTAATAAATAGTGCCTATGATATATTAGTCCGAATGATGACAGACTTTTTCGTGCAGTTAATAACTTTACTAACTTTACACACACAATACCTACAACTAGATGTTGTGTGTGTATATTGTGTGGTGTTATAACCACACTTTCAAACTACGTAATGAATACCCAGCCATCTGTTAAGCAATTTGTCAATTAAAACGCTGTGCCCGGCGAGACTTTGAGCACTTTGTGGCGTAAAAGCTTTGCGTGGACTGAGGAGTCACGTACAAAAGTGTACGGTTTACGGCTCAAAAGTTATGTGACGACTTTATCCCCCTTTTCTGACATATTTTTACAACCTCAAAATTAATGTAACTTTGTAAGTATGGACTTATAACGTAAAGTAAAATTATTTTCTTCATAGGTATAGAAGAAAATAATTAATAATAAAAGGAGGGTCATTATTTTTTTCGAATGCAGTTGTGTTGCTTTGTATATCTGTTCCTTGTAGTTGTAGCATTCCCTGCATTTCTGTTGTTCGCGTGGCAGCTTCACCACTCTTGAGCGACTAATGCGACTTCTGTCGAATCTTAAAAAATCCTTTTTGTTTCTATTAGGCAGACGACAAATCGAATTTCATTAGATTCCAATTAGAAACAGACAAAAAATAATAATATTATGTTAACCACACTGTATAAGAATATTTAGGTACGCAAAACATCAGCAAACAATAGAGTTACCTACCATTGATCAGTTTTGCGAACAGCGTGCAAATCAGGCAGCAGGGGTTTTTTTCTGTACATTAGTGTTACAGATATCAGTTTGATTGCGTTAGCTATACAAGATAATGTAGTCAGGTATAAAATTTTACCAGAATATAAATAGAAAAAGGCGGATTTTTAAGACAATGTTACTGAAAACGTGTTCAACTAGGACATGTGCGGTGTAGCCCCATTCCTCGCTAGCCGCCGGCAACGTCGGCAACATTCGAGAACTAAGGCGTGTCTATATTACAGTTTTACGACTGAAAATTCTAGACAGTACTCAAAGGTTAACTGGAAGAAATCCCTTAAAGGGATAAGTTCGCCTTTGTACTGCCAATCCTGTGCCATAAATTTGTGTTTTGTCATAGAATAAATAATAGTAGGTACCTACTAGGTACAGAAGACTGAGCTCTCTAACAAAACGCGTCTGTTACGATCAGGGCAGATATGGCCGCTAGGTGGCTACAGCGCCACGCGCGGTTTATGGCTAGCCACCAAAATTGGTGTGGAACGGATGTACTTTTAGCTACCTGTAGGAAAGCGATGAAATCGCGGAGTGAGCCACGCCTGGTTTTGTACAATAAAGAGTTTATACATACATACAGAAGGCTAACGAACAAATAACTATTTTGAGATTTGACATTATTGGTAACATTGAAATTGTATTCGTCCATGCCTCGGGTGCGCTGACATTCAGCTGAAGCAAACCAAATGAACTGATAATTTGATTAGATTAAGATAAACAAATTGCAGACCCAGACCAGACAGCAGACAGATTGAATAAGAAAATTAATTGAGATTGATTTGTTATTTTGTATAGAATGTTGTTGTATTCATAGTCAACTGTTAGTGCAATTAATTTAAACTAAACTGTCTGTTGAGCTTGATTGATGTTCACCGACCACCGCCACGTGGCGGTGTCGCTAGCTACATAGTTAAGTAACATTTTATTCAACCGACAGATATTAGATTTTATTTTCGATTGATGGTTGAATGTTCGATTGATTAATGTGGCTGCTATTTTGGAAAGCATAAGAACTCACGCTAGAACGGGCCGGGAGCTTCTGGCGCTTCGTTTTCTATGGAAAGCACTACGTGATCACCGATCAGCCATCATAGAAAATGGCATGTTGGATGCCTCGGCCCGGGCGCAGCCAGGTCTATTTTATTTCTTGAGTCATTCTTTAGGTACGTCAAAAAATCTTATCAAATTCAGTGCATGGTGAATACGAAAAGTTCATATGTTTAAATATCCGAATATCATGAAGCAACATGACATTATTTATTTATTCAGTAATATTTATCGACGTTGCAGTCCCCTCCCGTTCCATCATCGTCATTTTGCCAAGGTTTATTCGCTCCGCAACCGAATCCCAAGAATCGGAACAGGTACAGTCAGCTCAGCATCAATAGTAGCGGATAAAACAACGCGCCAAAAGTAACCGCCATCCTAGAACACCTTTCCAAATAGAGATGGATCAAAAATGACTCATACGTTCTAAATTTCCTACATATGGAGACATATATCTCTTTGTTAAGCTGATAGAAGGTGGAAGAAACTTTTGACGCGTAGTCTGATCCGTTACTTTTGATGCTGACTGTTCTTGTTATTACGAAAGCAATTGCCATACGACCATCAACAGGAGAAACTAGTTACGTCTTCATAGGTGTACGATATTTCATTCACCGAAAAGAGACTACCATCTACTATTACATAACGATGTGTGTTGATCGCACGTCTTACTGCTAGACTACTCACGTTCACCCAATACCTCACATTCCCCATTTGACATTTTAAGTGCTACCGATGCTACGACAATATTGGCCCGAGGCGCATTCAGCCATTTTCCAAGCAAACAAGCAAGTGATAGGTGATATCTGACAAGGCTACGCCATGGTCGATCTAGTATCAGGCGTAATAAGGACATGTTTCCTGTATATTATATTATTTACCATGCCAGCTCTTCCATTGTATAATGTGGAATTATAGGTATATGTGGGCATTTTCACTTAAAAGTGTACCATTTACTTTTTTCGATAAGCCATTAACTTTTGGGTTATTTCTACTCAGAATAACAAGGACTATCAATTTAAAAAGAAAAAAAAACTGTCCCCAAAAAAATTTCAGTTTTGTGACGCATTTTCACATAAGTACATTTTGTATGGACCGTCACAAAACTGATACCCTAAATTTGTAGGAACACTTTTTTTCCTTGTCTCATTCAAATAGTACTCGTGATTCTGAGAAAAGTAGACGATTTTTCGAAAAAAAGTAAATGATACCATTTTTCTCTGAAAACCTCCATCTACGTTGTTGCGTCGCGCTGCACGTACATAATATGTTACTGCACTGGAGAGCGATCACGGCGCACCTTATACAATATTTTACGTTTTTAAATGAGCTGTCATAATATAAATAATCAGTGAATAATCGTGGTTACAAATGGTACAGTCAACTGTAAAAATATGGGTGTAAGTACAATTCTTTTCAAAAATAGGTCCCATAACTCTTATGTCAGTGAATTAAGAACTATGGGACATATTTTTGAGTAAGTTGTCTACACTCATATTTTTACAGTTGAATGTACACCACATTACTTCTGGTTTAAATTTATAACACGATGAGGCAATCTATTTAACAGATTTGGCTTACATTATGAACGTAGGTACTCGTAAATGGGTGCTTAGTCTTACAGGTAAATTCGAACGTACATTGATATCAGAATGACATCTAACTGATATAATTCAGGCAACGTGCATTTGGCTCGTACTTGGGCGCATGTATCATGGGCGCTGGCAAGACGCACGATAACTAAATAATAATATGATTCAAATATCATTCTAATGTCAGCGTACGTTCGAATTGGCCTATTAGTCATATTTATGAAAAATAACTATGATAGATACATATATATACCTATGCATATTGCAGAATATTAAATTTGCCTTTTCTCATCAACCCACTGTCGATTCGTTTCATTATTATTTGCGGTAAATATTCTGAGTGTTTTTAAATGACATTAATTATGTTGAGCAACACTACATCTGTTAATTTTTTTTTTTACTCTAAGTAGGTATGGATTTTTTAAAGTACTTAGGTACCTAAATCCTAATCGCGTTATTCATAAACGCACTACAGACCTGTATTAGCTATGAACTGTTTGTCTTTATCTGTCATTTTGACTTATGTACGTATTTGTAAAAAAAGGGATAAGACATAATTTATAAATCAGGCTCGTAAAGTTTTATGAATTAAGGATGACTCACGTTAGACCGTGCCGTTTCCGGGCCGGAGCTTCCGGCGCTTACTTTTCTATGACATGACAGGCGATCACGTGATGCATTCTATAGAAAACGATGCGCCGGAAGACGGCCTGGTCTAACGTGAGTCATCCTTAAGGGGGTAAGTAATTAAGTAAATTTAAAATGCAAATAGAAGAAATCTGTTATGTAAACAGGTGAGCAATTGCAATGCCTATTACAAATAGTTTTTTTTTTATCGAGTTGCTACCACCGCTTTAGTCATATGGAAAAACTACAAAAACCTTACACTTCAATGTTACTTACACAGTCATTGGCAAACACATATATTTACTATGAATTAATAATTTATATACGATTAAATTTATTTGAATACTGAACTAAATATCGTTATCATCTGATAAACACTCAACTCCGAAACAAACTTTTCACGGCATCAACTTTAAGCGCGCCAACAAAATCACTTACACAGTCTAAGAATTGTAATTAATTCCGAGAAGGCCTACGTGCCCGAACTTAATTAGGTTCGAAGACTATCACTTTGACAGAGTTGTTGACAGTTTGGTGACGCGAGTCGTTATTACCGCGCGACAGTGTGCGGAGCGTAGAGACCGGCCGGCCGCCCCCATGGTACTGAGGCCCCGCGGCCGCGCGCCGCCCGCCCCAGCCGTGCACGGACCCCGGCTACGGACCTCCGTTCCGTAGCCCCGTAGCCGGCTAAGCCGAAGCTTTCCTAGATTGTGTGGCCTTAGTGAACATTAATTACACCCAACTTAGTCTGATTAAACCATGAGGAATTATCCGGATTGACGAAATTAACTTTTAACTCAGATTTATGTCGTTTGAAGTTACGTTTGAGTGAATATAATGAAAATTGGATTGAGGGAGGCTAAAGTTAGTTAGTGTTATTATTTCTATTAGTTTTATAAATTATAACTTAAGTTATTTAGAAACAAGGTAGGATACTCGTGTGTATCAAGAAGGCAGCATAATTCTCAAGCTTTCATAAGATTTCTACTTCATAATTACTAAATGGTAAAGATTTGGTTTGTATTTATAAACTAGCTTATCTATAAAATAAAACTAAATTAAAACTAAAACTAATAAGTACTAAATAAAATAAAATTAAATAAAATTAAAATACGTCTAAGAAATTGGGCCCCTTTGGCATGGTGCCGAGGACGCTGGCAGCATTTCCCCGCTGTATTGCGAAGCTAATACGTTGAGCGAGAAAGCTGCCAGCTCTTCGGTCACCAGTGAAATCGATAAGCCTTTTTGAAAGGTCTTTAAAAAGTTGTAGGGCATTAGGACCCCACGGGCCAAGGGTCTCAACCCCAAATGGCATAAAAATATACTCGGGGCCGAGACCCCTGTACTTATGGAATTTGAGCTTTTCGGCCGCTTTAGCCGCCGCACCTGCTTGGTGACTGGTTCCCGTGAGGTGGGAAGGGGCCAGAGTGTCAACGCAGGTAGCGTCCCACACTAGCACCCTTCCCAAACTCCAAGGAACCAGGGACACACCGTCCGGTCTCTTGCCGTCGTCTCTAGCCATGCCAGTTGGCTCCAGTAGAGCTGGCACGTTGACGGATGCAAGAGACCGCCGGATTATGTCATTCAGTGCGGCGTGTCTTGAAAAGCGGCCAGCACTTTTTTGACAGGATAGCCCGTGGTGTCCTAATTCATCGACTTCACTGCCGCAGGGGCACCTGTGTGGAGCACAGACGCGGACTCCAAGCCGAAGACAGGTCGCGATGCGGAGAGTGTCCGGCGTGAGGAAGGTTCCGGTGTTCGGTGAAGGATAAGCCCGGAGCCAATCACCGGACTCCCTCGACGCCGAAGCCAGTAGTTTGTATTTATTATTTAAAAAAAAAACACGATTACATGTTTGTGCAGTGTGTTCAGCCAGACGAGTTTTTGAAAAATCGTAGCGCTCCTTTAGAATCTTTAGATCATAATATGGTTGCCAAAAATATGTAGGTAAATTGTCTAGGAACTTAATCAATTTGAAACCTGGATTAAATATTACACAACTTTCACCCAATAAAAAAAATCACAAACTTAGGTCTAAAAGGCACCATAAAATTTTTGTAGTTATTTTGCACAATAACTATTAAATAACTTCTAAAAAAATATTTTAGATCGAACGCAACGATTACTTTTTACCGACGACCCCTGCCTATGAAGCCGATGGTGCCGGGTTCGAATCCTGGTAAGGGCATTTATTTGTGTGATGAGCACTGATATTCGTTCCTGAATCATGGATGTTTTTTATGTATTTAAGATTTTGTAGTATATTATATATATCGTTGTCTGAGTACCCACATCACACGCCTTATTGAGCTTACCGTGGGACTTAGTCAATTTGTGTAAGATAGATAATAGTTTATTCATCAATCATCACCACAGAATAACTAATAGTACTACCGTACAGAAAATTCACTCCTTCACAAAAGTCAGATATACCTATACTCGCCGCCTGCAACAAAATTGAAACTTATAACCGCGCACGAACCGTGAATCTTGTTTGCGCGAGCGCCACGTGACACGACTATCGTGCGGTCGAGCGGCAGCCCACTGCCATACGCCTGCCGCTCCGAGCGGCGCGCCGGCCAAATGTACCTAAACTGCGTAGTGACACCCCCCTGTCATCACACATGGTAATAGGTACATTTAAAATATACATCGTGTACACAATATCTAATACTACTAACAAGTGCGACTAGTCAGGAAATATTAAACTAAGGTACATGCATGTCATAATTTGTAACATTCACACTTTTTATGCAAGAATGGTATTATATAAATTATTAGATATAAGATATAGTTATAAGATTGCTATGCCCTAACAGGGTTCATGTTTGATCCAGATATAAAATACCTGAACACCTTGTAAAAACAACATGATGATGCAATAAATATACTGATACTGATACTTCATTAAATTCATTTAATTTATATAAAGTCTTTTTTAATAATAGAAAGTTAAGAGTGTCCTTATAATATTTATTTATTTATTTTGTTAAAAATACTTAGTGAAAAATAACAAATTTAGTAACTAACAACAATATTCGCGCTCCCGGGCACCTACGGCCGTCCGCTCAGTGCTCAGCGAGCTGCATTCGGAGATTACCTGAACTTTCTGCCAGATAGAATTTGACCGAATCGTATCTGAAAAAAAATCTGATTCCTCCATTGATCCGAATTGCCTCGATCTACCTTAATTCCACCAACACTTCATTCCAAATGAATGGGTCAGATTACATTACATATAGACGGTCAAGCAAATCTTGTCAGTAGAAAAAGGCGCGAAATTCAAATTTTCTATGAGACGATATCCCGTCGCCCCTACATTTTTCAAATTTGCCGCCTTTTTCTACTGACAAGATCTGCTTGACCAGCTATAGTTAATAATCATATGCATCATCATCACTGGTTGTCACTGGCCACAACATCTTGACAGATGATTGTTGCAGCAACAGTTATTATTAAGAAGAAGAGATCTGTGCGCCGTCGGAGATCGGAGGTGCGGCACATCTTTTGCTGTGGCTGTAAAGCTGCGATCAGTAAAGTCCTATCATTATTATTATTTCCAAACCTACCTTGCAAAAAAACATTCTAACGACATTATTGTTGTTGACTTATTACATTAGCGTTAACAGGATTAGTTGTACTAAATTACATATTTTCATTTAACTTGTCTGTAATTTGGGGTTTGGGATAATTATGCAAATTCATAGCGCCCGGCGTCGACTTCCGGCTTAAGCCCACACAATCAGATTTAACGTGAAAATCATCGTTAGTAAGATACATTCGACACTCTAAAAGCAGCGGCGTAAGGCTATTTGTTGGTACTCCGCCTTTATATTTTTTACTGTGCAATAAAGTGTAAATAAATAATTAAATAGACCATTCAATCAGGGTCACATTTTCATAGGTTTGAAGGGCACTGACGCTATTTAAGTACCTAAGCCTTCGCTGTTCGTCCGCTTGTCAAAGCGTCCGACAATCTGTCTGTCAGTCAGCAGCAGCAGGTAGTTTTATGTAATTTACTTTATTTTTTTTATTTTTTTTTGAAAAATGTTTACATGACCTTACAGACAGATCCAATGCGCCATGAAACTTAACATTAACATATACCAAACAGGTACATAAATAACTATTACAAATAACAATCAGGTACAAACAAACAATTACAAATAACACAATTACAAATCCCTTATCACATCCACAATTACCACCTTAACGGATGTAGGCCTCGCATCCATCACCTCACAGAATCTCAGGCATTCATTTCTCACAGACACCCATGTGTTTATGTTGTTTATTTTCAGAATGTACATATATGTTTTTATTGCCACTACCAGTATACCAACAAATGTAGGCATTGACGTGTAATTTTGTACTAGGATAAAATATTTACTTGGTTTTTTAAATAACAAAAATCATTTTCAAGTATAAAAAATAATTTGTTAATAGTCAGTTGTCATTTAAGTTAACTCATCATTCTCTTGCCCTTGTCCCATTCACTTGGGGTCGGCGCAGCATGTCTTTCTCTTCCACACCTCTCTGTCGCCCGTCATTTCATCATTCACTTGCGTTCGTTTCATATCATCTCTCACACAGTCCATCCACCTTTTTCTCGGTTTTCCTTTCCTCGTACTTCCCTCCACATTCATTCGTAATACCTTTCTCGTCACATGACTTTCATCCCTCCGCATCACATGCCCGTACCACGCTAAGCGATTTGCCCTTACTTTTTCTGTTATGGGTGCAACTTTCAGGCTTCCTCTTATATAAAATACTCATTCCTTATCCTATCCATTCTCGTCACGCCACACATCCATCTTAACATTCTCATCTCCGCTACATGCAATCTCTTTTCATCCGTCACCTTTAGGGCCCAACACTCTGGTCCATACATGACGACAGGTCTTATGACTGATTTATAATTTTTTTTAAGTTAACTAAAGGTGCAATTAAAAATCGACGTCATCAAATAACCGACAATGTACCTTTTGTCTGAGAATATAATTAAAATTTAGTTAAAGGGGGCCCATACAAGAAACGTAACATACGTTCAGTATATTCTTTCGTATTATTTTATTTTTCTACATTAGAAAAACATTAAAGACCAAACATAAGTACCTATACGAAACGAATAAAACATTAAAAGATAAAAAATTGTCAAGCATATATAAGAAAAACAAAGAACCAAAAAGCTGCAGGTAATTCGATCTGGTTCGCATTATTCTTGTTTTTTGCACATACATATAAAATTAATGCAAAATTATGAAAATAAATCAAGCTTTCTATTTTGTACTCGTAGGTATGTGCTAAAATATATTTGGAAGTTTATCGAATATTGCATTATTATTCACGTAAGTAGGTTGATTTACGTCTGTACATTTTCGGTTTCGACAAACATCGGAAAATAGGTCAAATAAACTTGTGATATTTGATTGTACCTAAACGTTCAAACACACACCGGGTATTTAAAAACTACACTAAAAATCTAAAGGAACCGTAATCGGTCGCTAACTTCACATAAAGTAAAATAAATGCAGTTTATAAAAAAAATAACTTTCATCTTCTCCTTCTCCAAGATCTAGTATATATATCCCTGATTTTGGTTATACTGTATTAATTTAAAAGTGTTTCAATTATGCTTAACTAGAAAGGATTCACGCTTTAAGCACTTTCATTATACCAGTTTTTGTACAGTTGTAAGTTCATTTTGATGAATCCAAAAGAAAAATGTGGAAATTTAATTCCAACTTCAATACCGTGTGAAGTCCCGAATTAAAAATATCTACTGCCTCTGTAAATGAAAGTCCTTTCTGTGAGGAAGTAGCGTATGTAAAGAGGAAAAAAGCTTGTATACTTAGCCAGCTAGAAAAGAAAGAAAGAAAAACAAAGCACATTTACTCCGACGTTATTAAGAAGTAAATAATATAATGATTTAATCTAGGTCGCAGCAATATATAATACCCGCTACGTTGTTTGGCAGTGGTCTTGACAGGCCGGTACTCTGTAGACAATATAACGGCTATCATTGTTAGAATGTACAGATCTTATTGTGTGCTTGCGCGAGTGAGATGACAAGATTAAGAAGGCTTTTAAATGGTCGGCAACACCTCTGGAGTTGCAGGCGTCCATAGGCTTCGGTGACTGCTTACCATGAGGCGAGCCGTATGCTTGTTTGCCACCGACGTGGTATTAAAAAAGAAGAAGCAACTACAGTTAGTAGAATAGTTACCGATTAAAACAAATAGTTTTATAAGCAAATTACATTGTACCTAGTGTTATTCTGTTATTTTAATAAAGTCAAAACTATAACTTGTGACGTCAAATCGATTAAATCAAGTGAATTTAACAAGTAAATTCTCCATTAGCAAGTGATACCTACTAAAGCCGTTTTGATAGAGGCTTCAGTATCTGCCGCAAACCGGAGAGATTCAATCACGCTGAAACTGACATGCATTACTATAACACGAGTCATGGAAACAGAAGGATCACGGATAGGGTTACCTGAAACAAATTTAGAATTTCCTGACAAAATTCCTGATTTCCGAATATTTTTCCTGACATTGGTATTTTTGACGACGACCGGGGGTGGGGGGGGGGGGGGGGTCTAGCCGTTAGCGATGGCCACCCGTTATCTTTGCAAATGCGAATATTACGAAGTTATTGATAAGTTCAGTGGATGTCATTTATTTATTTTTTTACAATGTTTTTGGATTAATTTAAGTACTTAAATCAAAAGGTACTTTATAAAAAAATTATCAATTCAACAAATTCCTGACATTTTCGTGTTCCGTCCCCATTCCTGACAAAAGGCCAAAATTCCTGACATGTCAGGAAAATTCCTGTCATCTGGTAACCCTAATCACGGACATAAATGCACATCATGGTTGTTTACATTTGCACATCGACAAAATGGTGTATTTTAACATATAGTACCTAAGTATGCACATCGCATAAATAAACACGTTTAACATGTGCATCATTTATGCACATGTTAAATGATGTAGATATTAACTAGTGACTCACACTTACTTTATGCAGTTAATCGTTGAAATGAAATTTTCTCAAATAATAAATCATAAAAACAGCAACACTGTCAACTGTCCATCGGTGGGCCTTATACCTTTTGTAATAAGGCCCATCGATGGACAGTTAACAGTATTGGCGTTGGTAACTTACTCAACGATTTTTTAACCAAACCAACTCGTAACTTTTCTTCTTCAAAAACTGATGAGAAAGTTCAGTTTTATCCACAAGAGAGGCAAAGTAATTACTTGGATGCAAATTTTGAGTTGTTGCCTTATGTTGGCTGGTGAAATTGACTTTTAAGTGATGATTATGAATGATAAAAATGTAATAGCTTTCATTTGGATTTGATTTGAAATATTTTACAGTTGGTATTTTCCTCACATTGATGTGGTGAATAAAATCCAGTTTCACTCGGTAGAAAATTTTGTTTAACTATCGTGCCTTGAAACCCTCGCAATGCTCAAGATTCCCGTTTTCGAAATCCAATTTTGTAATATTTGCTGGCCCGGGTATCAATATTGGCACTAGAAGTTTCTACTCCATTGTAAAACAACTATTGATCCAAACTCAACACCATAATATTAGCGTCTACAGAGTAGGTACCTACTGATTTTGGCATTAAATAGCTTTGAGGTAATTTAGACATAATGTTTCTGTTCATTTTAACCATTATTGTAACTAAAAATGTATTTTTATCAGCCCACACTGATGTAAAATATTCTGGAACACAAGAAATGTATTTGTCTTGTAAATAGAATATTTTAGATAATATGTAATTATAAAAAAAAAATAGTTATATCTATTGCAAATCCACTTATAAAAAATATAGAACGTTGTAGCCTCATCTACTGTAGATCAAATTGTATTATGTTTCGAGTGAAATCATCCCATTGATAATGGGCTCAACGAACGAGATCTCGCTCGCTGCTCTGTTATTTCACAAATGGCGAAACATGGATGTGTTTAAACTCGCTGGGGGAAAGCGTGGGTGCCGACAAGGGTAACTGTTCGAGTGTTCGTCATTATTTACTAGTTCAGTTCTATTTATAATTTTATCTGACGGATTATGTTATGAGCAATAGCTAAATATAGCGATTTAATCAGAACATAGTTTTCGTTATTTCGATATTTATTCGTAAAAAGAGCTAATAATAAATAAGATTATAGGGTAGTAAAATACAAATAAGTCTTCCGGGAATTTGTGCGTAACGGTAGGTATATGAATTCATCAAACAAAAACAGGAGATTCGGCCAAAGCTACGGAAGCTGAACCATGTTCATATTGGAAAAAAAATTAACAACTTGTTGTTTAACACAGAGTTCCCACGGACACCTTCTGTTTCCATCATCAGATCAGCTTCATGTCATCATAATATTGCATTGTCATCCGATTTACATATGTATGCAAAATTCCTAACTGACATACAAATGAACTAACAGGGGAGGTTAAGTAAAAGCATGTAAAAAATTAAGAAAAAATGTATTTTAAATTCATCTGTTTATGTGCCTATCCTATTGCTGTGCTCTTTTTGGTCATAAAAAAGAGGACTTAAGAAGACTAGGACACAAACAGGACCCTGGATCTAAAGTTTCATTACACAACACCTGCCTACCTCAAGTACGAAGTCTATATTTGCAGTTAAGTTAGTATTGACTCAAATATATTACACAGATATTCATGCAAGTGATACGCGAACTCATGAATTTCGTGAGCATTCCGCCATTCCGAGCGTGTAACTAAACTAACTAATGTTATGTTACCTCATAAATTGCATCATAGACTAATATCAATTTCACGAAACATTGAATTTTGAATAACCTAATATTCTAAATAACGTAAACAAGTAGGGTGTAGCAGTCAGTCTGCTGTATTGTTCTTCCGTAAGGTAAGTATGTAGGTATACCGACATACCAAAATTACCAAATATACCAATGGTAATGCAGGTTTTTATTACAAAGTTTATGTCGCCCTAGTAGGTAACGCCCTAAAATGCGATGATACAGAAAACTCAAAAATACTGCACAAATGCAGAGCAAATAACAATTATTTAAAAGCTTATGAATTCTCCTTACCCGAGTATGCTATACCTAGGACCATAAAAGACCATCGAAGTTATATGTTCTGCTTAAAACGAATTTGCAAGAATGATTTGTGTGTAACTATAAGATAGCTGAAATAGACTAGGTACGATTAAATAAATCGGACTTAATGCACTATTTGCATGCAGTACACGATAAAAGCGAGCACGCAAAATGCGGTGATTGAATGTTAGTCACGCCCGAATTTTGTTGCCTTTCAAATTTTACAAATTTAAACCGCCAACCCACCAGTAATTTAGAAAGGGTCTGACGTTTTGACAAGACTTTGCTGACAAAGTAATCCTATCAGACAAAAATTAATAAACCATTACTCTTGCCGGTCGTCGGCACGTGCTACAAATGAGTTATTTTTCCCGACGCTCGAAACACCCGCCCCGGAGAGAACAATGACATATCGGCTACTAGCCAAATAGTAACATGCGATAATATTCTATCGAACATAATAACAAATAAAGAACCCATCACGATCGGATTTGAATAGTTATTTATGACAAATAACATTTCTCCTTTGTATATTCGAACAATGCTGTAAAGGATTATGACGCTTTTCAGTGGGTACCCACCTATCAGTAATCTTATTTGTTATAGCGCGACTGAACAAAGAATATGATAAAATATCGAGAATATATACGTGACACGACTGACATGAGCGAGGACGCGTTTACCCGGGGCTTCGTAGGAGCAGAATAGAATACGCAAGAGTAAACGCGCGTTCAGCAAATAGACAATACACAATTTAAAAACTTTCTGGCAACATTATGAAATCGTTGTTTTGATTTTAACTCTACCGAGAGTCGAAGATATTATTATTTAAAAAAAACTGCTCGATAGCGGCGAAAGGCGCACTTCGTACTTCCTACTCCATGCTAGATTTACTGCACGCAATCAATATATATTTTTAACCATTTTTTTTAATCCGAGTTTAGTTGAGTAGGTACGTATCTTTTTTCCCACGTAATTATTTCAACTTAGTCGGCCATAAGCAACGTGGGCGATTAACAAATGTTTTGTAGCCATAATAAAAGTGTTTAAGCGTTAGAGTGTACATTAAAGCGTGTTTACGATTCGGGCTTCTCTGTGTTTATAATAAAGCAGATTAATGGGCGGGGGAGGACGCTCCAACTGTCTACATCCTCGTTACGTTTTTTATATACTTCTCGTCCTTTCGTTCGGACGCGGACCTCACATGCCTCACGCGTTTTATTGCTTCTTGCTCCGATCTCAGACAGTCTCTGCTCGATACACAGTTACACATACCCGCTATCCAATGACGTAAATCTGGATTTATATTTAACGTCGCCCGCCTTGAACACAAAATTGTATTGTTCAGGACGTGAGTACGACGCTAAGCCGAGCTAGATATTTTCTCAATGGATAGAAGTAAGGAACTACTTGGTCGAGGAAACATAAACAATTGTGGGTCGTTTCTGTATATAGTCGAATGTCAAATTGCGGGGTGTTGGGTGTTTAGGGGCGGTGACATCCGTAGCAGCCGGCACGGCCGCAGCCGCACGGGGGCGCTCCGGAAGCCTGTTAGACTAATGTGAACTAGACAAACAGGGTATTCTTTGTCGCTTCCGCACCGCACGCAACTAAAACGTTAGACAACTTGTTTTACAACGACACGACTCCCCAACTTGTGATCCCCACACATTTGTGTCAAACCGCGTCTCAATTTATCGCGACATAATTATATTGTGTGAGTCGCAAGGCTGACGTTAATTCCTTTAGTTTTAAAACTGTATACGAGATTTTGTACACTTTGTAGTGTAACTTTAAAGTTTGAGATTAATTTAAGTCTAAACTACATAAGTATATAAATTACTATCTTTCTGTCTTGCCGGCTTGGCTCGGATTTTCAGTTTAAGGAAATGAATTCAATTTAAATTTTAAATGCATTCTCGTTGCAAGATTATGCTGTACTGATTAAAAAACGTACTTATACATAGTTTAATTTCGCGACACATATCAAAATTGTAAGTAAGCAATGTTTAATTAATTAGTTTTCTGATAGGTATTTATCAACCTAACGAATACTTAATAATTAATTTATTATTTACTTTATCGTTAACGTTTCAAAGATACAATTTTAACTTAGACTGCAGCTACTATGGATACCTAGGTACCAATTTTAGTTGTATATTTATTTACTTTACATGTAGAACCAACAGCTATAACTAGGCTAATAGCGACATAAACAGTGATATAGATCCAATTATAGGATCTCATGTTAATATTTACCAACATTTAGCAACATATTTATACTACCAGACTCGACAAAAATTTTCCTGTCCATAATCGTTTTTGTTATCGTGTTCACTAACTACTTCAAAAGTCGTTTCCGAAATAAGTTCATTTTGATTTTCACAGCTTATATAAGTACCTATGTACCCAATGTTATTTTTACATATAAGTAGTCTGGCTAGTAAATTCCCAATCTTTGGGACCGCCTCTCGACACCGCACGTATCCTTGTTGGATAAACTAGGTTGACACCGGCCTTACAGGTGCCGACACCGTAAGACCCCGTTGGATAGTAACTGGGGAAATATTGACAACAATGTTGAGAGATTTAGTCGCGGACCAAGCCGCTTGGCATAACTGCTCCATGGAAACAAAAAAAAGCAAATAAATCCTAGAGCTCATGATCCTCGTGATTAAGCTTTGACTAGTAGTTCGTATCGCAAGCCATTTTAACATGAGTAGTTGAGTGCAGCATTATCATTATTGGCAAATAATAGCAAGAAATAGGAATAAATTTTAACCGTATGAGATCCTTCGCGATGGCAATTAAAATTCATGTTTAGAATACCTAAATCCCCATTTTCTGATTGAAATGGGTTTTTCATGATTTCACTAAATAAATATTACCTCCGTATTTACATTATAAATGAAACCACATTTATTAATAAAAATTGAAATAGAACTCATGACTTCAACTTTTTTCAGTTTTCTCCGTGATTCATTTACATAGTTCATGGGAGTATTTACTTTCATCACGTTACCATTTTCGTTTACTGCCTGAAGAATATTCAAAGCCAAGGCTTCTAAGAAATGTTTAAATAAAATTATAGTCTGATTGCAAACGACGTTAGATTTGAAAGTCGACATCTTTTAACTTTTTCATAAAGGTGGTGATACACTGATGGATGGATTAAAATGTATTCAAATTTATAAGTTACATTTATTATTGAGGTACATGTTTCCAATCTTTATTTTTATGACTCACAATAAAAACGTTTATAAAGTAGTACATAATATCGTTTAGCCGTTTTGATTCGTACTGTTTACCCAATAAAGCGTTATCTGCCAATTTCTATGACCACAATTCATAGAAGTAGTTACGTCAGCATTGATTTACTGCTACTGTGGTGGATCACTCGCTTACTCAGTTGTCTTCGGCTCTCATACTGCTCAGAGCAGTGAGCCATGCGAGCAGGGGCTAGCAAGTTATCACCCCCTAATTGCATTTAGAGCTTGTCGAGGCGATTCACGCGCAAATTTGACAACCTCAAAGAATCGAAAGAGATCGCGCTGTGCATTAGGAAAAAACAATATGATTTCTTCCTTCTTTGATGTTTTTGCAACATCGATAAAATATATACCTACTGAAGCATTTTAGTGGATTTCCTATGATGAAAACTTCAATGCAATTACGGGTTTCCTTTTAAATCTTGCTATTTGTAACACTGAGTATCTTATCTTAGTGTTTTCGGGGGCCCTTGCATACACTTCGACCTATAAGCCATAGGGATCTTTTGTGCAATTACCCCCTATAGTAGGGGAGCCCACGATGCTAAATCGGGATTTCCTCGAGCGTCGTACAGACCTATTGGAATCGAAATATTAGATGATAAGAAGAAAAAAAGTTATATAAAGTTTTTTTTTTCCAGCGAGCCGGAAAGCTTCTACAATTTTTTTTAAATTTCGGGAGGTTAGTGGAGGGTTAAAAAATCGTTTAAGCAGTTTGTGGGTTTGGTCGTTTTTGTCCACGTTAATGCTATATTTTTTCTATAACTTAATAGAACACTTATTTGTAGGCATTTTCTTAAACTGACGAACACAAGTTTGACGCCTAATTTTTACATTGTAACCGTCAGATTAAGGAAATGCGTGCAAATAAATATCAGATTTAGTAATAGCACAATTATAGCGTTAATTTGGACTAATATGACCAAATCCACAATCTGCTTAACAATTTGTTGAACCCCCCACCAACCCCCCACCAACCAAGAGCTCAACATAGATGGCTAAAAGGGGTAAAGGTAGACTACACGGGGTACCAAGATATCACTCATATCTTATCTGACGCGCTCGAGTAAACAAAAACATCCCCTCTTGGGCTCCCCTACCACTAGAAAAAAAAGTATATACTGTAAGACCGAGTAAGTATATACTGTCCCGGCCGGTTCTAACCACAGCGACTGTTTCAACTCCGCTGCTGAAGACGTTCATGTGCCCGCGTGTGGCTTGCGTTATATTAACTAAGTTCCTTAAACCTTTCAGAATGTATCCTTGTGAAAGCTCAAGTGTGTCACCACCAGAACGTAATCACTTGATCGTATTTGCTCCGTATGTTCTGAAAAGTGCATTCCAAAGTAACATTCCCAAATTGCGTCATTTGAAGCATAAATTTAGTGCTAGCGCATAAGCGGCAAGGCTCGCACTCGCAGGGGCGACCTGTTTTATAAAGCTTAAGTAAATTTTATTAGGTTCCGGCTGCAGTTGGTAGCACAGTATACTTAGATAACTTACTATTTGTGGGTTCCGCGACACGGCTCGGTTGCCAATTTTCCTTTATTGTTTCATTTTTTTATCTTATTGTGGGGTTTCTGTTTGGTTTGTGCTGTTCGGATTGGTCATTTTGTGGAGCCAGTTACGGAAAATAAAATTATTTTATAATAATATTCAAGTTTGAACCTTATAAAAAAAAATCAATTAGTTTTTTGCTTTTATCTCTTAATATCGAACACAACAAACAAACAACAAACACAAACAAACAAAGGGAGCTGTGGTTAATATAGGGAAATAAAATTGTGTAAAAATATTTTTTGTAATGTCATTCAAACTCTCTTGGCTCACGACTATATATACATTAAAAGAGGTACCCATATTACATAATCATCGTTTGTCAACGTATAAACACTATGTGGAAAATGTTACTTCACCCATACGCTACCTACCTATGTAGCTACCTACTTTATGAATCTGATTACATGAGAAATATGTGTAGTGGTCACGAATCATCGGTTCCATAACATACGGCAAGCTTACGTATTCGTAGTAAGCCGTTTTACTAAAGATATGTATGCATAGATGTATATAGATAAAGGCAAAACGTTGCTTTATGAATTCACTTTGCGGAACGAAGCATTTCAAGCTGCTATAAAAGTGAGTCGTATTTCCAAAGGGTTTTGACGTGATGTAATTTTGGCTGAAATGCTCTAATTCTATTCAGGGAGGTGAAATGTGCTCGACACCTTGAGTGTTATTTAAGATCTTTTCTAGTTTATGGATTACAACCCTTTTCTTGTTCGTTAATTTCGAGTGGGTATCTAGCCATGAACTAGGTTCTATTTAAAAATTCAGCCCGATAGTGTTGAATCGACATGTAATTACTAGGTACGTAATTTCAGGGTTAAATGCGTTCTAAGTTAAAAAGCAAAAATATCGTATTGCGATAAAATTTTTGAGGTTTATTAAAATTGTAATCAGGCCGTATACTCGTATATCACCCAGGACACCTATTCCATGGTACAGTCAGCAGCAGAAGTTGCTAAGCGAGTGAGGTGTTCAAAATGAGCTTGACGCGTCGTTATTGTTAAGAGAATAAGAGCGTGTCAATGTAATTTTCAACACCTCGCCCGCTTAGCAACTTCTGCTGCTGACTGTACGTAGAAAGGTAATACTTACTTAGACAAGTATTACTTATTTACCTTAATATTTATACTTTCTGCTTCTATTAAAGACAAATTTAATCGGTATGTGTTTGTCCCATTTTATTGTATAGCAACACAGCGAAAGTGCCGCTGAGCGTCCAGCCGATGAAACAAGCAGACACGGCGACCTAATTATTGATGGAGTTAATTGCCCGTGAAATGGCACGGATATTGCCCACTTTAGGAAAAACATGGCGCGTTGCATTTACCTACTTAATTGTTGAGTTTGAAAATTATTGGGTCTATCATCTACCTACTGCTTTGGTTAACTTCAAATCTCTTTAATATGTACCAAATATTTACAATATTACCATTATACAATATACGTACCTATAAGAAGTTTACGATCAAGCGTGACTCGGGCGTAAGAAAAAAACTTTGTTAAAAATGTGAGCAGTACGGAACCCTTGGGGCGCGAGAACAACTCGCACTTGACCGGTTTTTTAATAAGCCAAGACAAACTCGAAAGGAAGGCGATAATAATAAATCAGTAATGTAAGTGACAAAATTCGACTTTCGGCTCCATTCGGAAAATGAATTAGATTTCTACTAGACTTCAACAAGTTACGATACGGATAATTTAAAGATATTTGTAAGATAGATACTTATGTCAAATTTGACGTTTCCGCGATTCTGAAGGTCCTGTTGAACGATTTCGACAAGTTATGACTTAGATATCCAAGTCACATCTAGTCGATATCTAATGAAGATCTAGTTGATCTCTAAATCGTTTCAAGATCTTGTATTATCTCGAAATCCGAATAGGCCTGTTTGTTCTTTATGAAATTTTTTTCGACCACTGAAAACATAAGATTTTTTGACAACTCCTGTCTAAAAGTTAACAAGTGTTATCAAAATGGTAAAGTACACATTCTCCGAAATGTTTCGGTCATGCTCTTTGTACGGCATTCGTGGAACGCCGGACGCGGACAGCTGCGAGTCACCACGCACTTCCTCTCGGGCACTTGTCTAATCTTAGCGTGTGACTTCATTTAAACCCAGTACAGTTAAACTAATAGCGGAACTCTGCTACCAAACACACTCAATGGGTGCACCATTTATATACCACATCGGAGGCAAATAAACATACGGCCCGCCTGATGGTAAGCAGTTACCGTTGCTTATGGACGCCTGCAACTCCACCAGAGTTGCCGACCCTTTAAAAATCTGCACACTTTTTTTTAAACCCCATGCTGTAGTCCCTCGAGAAAACTTCGGCAGAGACTCATTCCATAGCCAGAGCTTCCGCAGGATATTGAAGAAACACAAAAATTGTCTCATCCTATAGTTGGTTAAGTATACCTACTCACATTTTTTATGATATCGCTAGGTAGTAACATTAGTAGGTAGGTAATTTATTGTGAACAAGGGTTATTTAGGGAAACTTAGGTAAGTATACGAAGTAATTTCTTTGTTCTCACTTCGAAACCAAAGGCGGTATTCTAACAAGAAAAATTAAATCCTTATTCGAAAATGATTACCTAAAAGTCAATTTTGTTTCCAAAATTAGCAGCAACAAATAAGTACTTTGTTTGATAATAGCAAAAAGAATAGATAGTATAGAGGGGTCCTGTCATTGTAAATTTCGTAGTCACTGTAAATTTACTGCCATCTATCGACACACGACTAAAACTCAAAATGAAAACGTATAAAGTTATCAAAAAATGTATATATATGGATAAATGATTTTATTATTTTTATATAATTTTGATCCATCTTCATTCACTGATATCTATGTGTTAAAATTGTTAAATATGAAACGGTGTCTAGCCGAGGATAGGCTAAAGGTGTGTGCGGCATCTATTCGAGAATGACTTTTACTTGAATTCCGCGGCACGTTTTTTCCTTAGACTTTATTCGTCTTATACGAAGTTACATATGTCTTTGATAATAGGTAATGTCTAAATAAACAACACATCACCACTACATTAATAATGGACATGAATAAATAGTATACTCGTTCGTACATCGAAGTAACAATTTATAACACGTGTATCGACAAACTTTATTAATTAATACCCTCGTCAGTTGAAGTACAGTCTTGATTGAATCTTAACAACTTACACATGTAGGTATACAAAGTGTGTATCAAAGTTTATAAGTATCTTTAACTATGGTCTATTCTTAGTGCGGTTAACAAGTCAGTCGTACAAAACAAAAGAAGATTAACCTGAATCTTAAATTACTGGAATCTTAAGTTTAAAGCAGTCAATATAAGATTAAATTTAGAATGCATTTGATTTTCTACTTAGAACTTTCTTGTTTGAAGAGTTTAATGTAAAGCGGTGTATCGAGGGATCTTTCACGCCTTAATTATGTCTGAAGTATGATGCATGTAGGGAGTGGCACCTGAGGAGGGGCCGCTATTTTAGGAGCATCCGGCCACCAGCTGTCCGCGACGTTAATATGACGACGCTTGACGCTTGGTATACTCATAAAAACGAAGAGCGTCGGGTTAGACAAATGAGGGTTCCGCTGTAGGTAGGTATTCTATAAAAGTTATGATAAATTTGACAACAGGTTGTTAAGGCATTTGGCTTACGTTCGTCGTAGATATTGAAGTTTTTTATTGGATTTAATTCAAATCATGTATATTTCAGGCTATCCAAATATTTCACCACTATCCAAATATTTAAAAACAAACTTTTACGTTTAAACCAATTTATCTGCGTGATTATATATGTACTTTTATTACTTAATATCTGGGAGACCGAGCTTTGCTCGGAAAACATATTTATAAAAAACTAAAAAAATTCGCGTTTTCTCAGAGATAAGACCTAGCTAGATCGATTTATGGCCCCCGAAAAGTCCCATATAGCATATATTTCATCTAAATCGTTAGAGCCGTTTCCGAGATCTCCGAAATATATATATACCTACCTAAAGACGCGGATGTTCTTAGTGTCAGGCAAATATTGATCCTACGAGTTGCAAGTCACGTGCATCTAAAAACTATAAATTCGGAAGAATATTAGTAGTAGTAGTAGTAATCACTTTATTGTACACAACACAGGTTTACAAAAATAAATTACAGTAATGGAAGTACAAAGGCGAACTTATCCCTATAAGGGATCTCTTCCAGCTAACCTTCGATTAGATGAGAGGAAAACTCCAGTCAGG
Organism: Cydia splendana; assembly: GCF_910591565.1. Lineage (NCBI taxonomy): Eukaryota > Metazoa > Arthropoda > Insecta > Lepidoptera > Tortricidae > Cydia > Cydia splendana. The sequence continues at coordinate 6,757,972 of NC_085968.1, forward strand.
TCAGATAGACAAACTTACGGGATGTACAGTAATATTTAGAAAAAGTAAACTAACGTATTGTCAACTCATAAAATACATAAATAATATTATAGAATAAAAATACATAAAATACATACTAGCATACATACATACAACTATATATATATATATATATATATATATATATATATATATATATATATATATATATACAAGTTTAAAGTAGAAATAAAGGTTTAGTACTTAACCAGATCACGCTGATTGGAAAGCCAAAGCTTCTTCAGATTAGCCTTGAGTGACGCCACAGACTGGGACCGCCTGAGCGACAGGGGCAACTCGTTCCACAACTTCACAGCGCGCACCGTAAAAGAATATTACCCTAATCCGTGATCGAGTCCTTAAAATTCCTACGCCCATCGTAAAAACCACATTTGCGAGGCGTTTTCCTAACTTCCTGCATCCGGATATTTACAATTCAGTAGTAAAGGCATGCAACATATATTATCTGAAAAGTCTCCTCTTGAAGCAAAATTCTTAATTAAGAACTGGTTGAAAGATCTTAACTATATTCTATCTGAGATGCTGTTGAAGGTCATCACCTAATCCCTTACATGATAACCATCTCTGTAGCCTTACACACACTCGCACACACACACGCGCGCACACACACACATACACACTCACACACACGCACGCGCGCGCGCACACACACACACACGCACACACACACACACACACACACTTTTTTTTTCATTTTTTTTTTTCTTTCTTTGAATTTCATAATTTCCTTAATTATTAGATTAGTTTTTTCTTAACCTTTTGCCTACGAATTGTGAACCCGGCTGCCACGTCACAGGCATAGCCTAGTGTGGGGCCACAGGATATTGATATTTATTGTCAACAAGGTTTTTTCAAATAAATATTATTCTATTCTATCCTAAATAAATAAATACATACATATACAACAATTGCTCGTTTAAAGGTATAAGATTAATAATATCTGGGAGACCGAGCTTTGCTCAGAAAACCAATAAAAACTCAATAATGTGCGTTTTCCCAGAGATAAGACCTAGCTAGATAAATTTTTCGGCCCCGAAAACCCCCGTACAGCAAATTTCATCGAAATCGTTAGAGCCGTTTCCGAGATCCCCGAAATATATATATATAAATAAATATACAAGAATTGCTCGTTTAAAGGTATAAGATAGATATTCTGTTCACACAAAACTCTATATGAATGAAACAAGCTACAAGTAGGTAACTACAAGGCAACTGACACCGACGAAAACGGTATTACTTCGCTGAAACAAACTTAGACGCTTAATGAATTGCGATAAGCTTAGAGCGAAGCCGTAGAGGCGCTTCACATTGACACGCCACTCCTAGTAACTTTTTTTATTAATTCATTTTCGAATAGGTACAGATGTAGTGAATAATCCTCCTCCTCGAAACGCTCGAACGTGTTATATGCTATTTCAGTCAGTCTCAGTAGAAAAACTACTGAGGTTGACTAAAGTAGCATGATGTAACGTTTCCGAGAAAATGCGATGGTAAAGGATTGTTCATTACATCTGTACCCATTTTGTAAAAATCTTAAGTTCGTAAATTATCGCCTTTACTATGATATCAAAGTATACCTACCATTCATGGTCTAAGACAAATCGATGTGAAATGAGACAAGATGAAAGACAATTACTTACCTACATATCACGTCAAAAAGGATCGAAGAAGGTATTTTATACTATGGTACATTCTGGCCGGCTCCTGTAGGTACGTATACGAGTAGAAGCTTAAAATTCCTTTGACACGTAGGACTTGTAGGTATATAATTGTGAAAGGGCCCTAAAGTAGCGTGTTGTTTTCCAACAGGTAGCGCTGGACATGTTCGCGAAAACTATATTTCTACCAAAGAAAAGAGTGACTTTGAATAACTGTTTTGAATCACAATACTTTTCGCGACAATAGTATTGCTGGCACACACAACATATCGTTGGCAGTGAAAAGATAGCAAACTTTTGCTTCGACAACTACTTTGTCATTTATTTCCGTCCGCAAAAAAGCCGAACATAATACTTTTAACGAAATCAACGACACGTATATATTTATTCAGGTCGTAAATATTTATTCAGCGGAAACCTTTGGAAAGGTATTTTCACAAGATATTTTTGTTATTGATGAAATAATTTATTCCATTTTCGGTTTTATTTGCGGCGAAGCATATTTTGTTTGTAAATAAACAGGAGGCGAGCTTTTATAAGCCATGATACGAGTATATTATATTCGAATCAAGTGCACAAAAAAATAATGAATATTGACAACTACCACATGAAATTAAATACATATCTGACCGTCAATTTCGACTGGGGCATGTCAATTGTGTCGCTTAACTTAAAACTCGGGTAAATCCATTCGACCCTCTCAACAAATATCTACCCTATTACCTTTTCTTAATACCAAAATCGCATAATCTGACAGATGGATTTACCCGAGTTCGAAGTTAAGCGACTCAATTTTTGTCGGTGACGTCTATATAAATCTGTATAGAGTTCGTCTAAATTAACTTTGCACCGACTGCAACAGACCAACGTGATGGAGTGTCATTATAAACAATAGGTAATGATGACAATCCAAACTTTGTCATTTCATTACAAATTGTACCTAATAAGCTAAGTTGCCAAATGCCAAATTTTACTATGCCAAATATCGTCTTCTTAGCTTTATCAAGAATTTAAAAATGGTGTCATCGTCATGTAAGTACCTTACCTGACTTTTTTGGAGGAATGCCTGAATGAGATGTTTTTCGTGTTAGCTCGCACGCTGTAAAATCATAAAACCGGTTAGATAATATATTATGCAACAGCGCCGGAAGCCATTATGAATACAATATGTTACAAGTTACAATATAAAACATGACAGAATTTCAAAGGTCCTCGAGGCTGTTGTACATCAACATTTGTCTGCCCACATATTTTCACTTTTTTTTCTCCTCTCACCGCTACAGTCAGGTTTTGGCCCAGGGGCCCTTTTCTTGAACTGTATTAGTTTAATATTATTAGTGTGTTGACACATACGACTTCACAATTTGTGGACCAATAATATTAGTCTAATATCGTTCGAGAAATGAGCCCCAGGTCATTGTACCACTGCCGCCCTGCAATATCGCTGCCTAATAATTGGCTTCTCGAACGCATTTAACGCAGTAAATCACAATCCTCCTTGCTGCACTTAATCATTTAAATATGGCAGGTAGCAGAGTTGTTTGCATCCTACCTGCTAGGACGCCGCCAGGCCGCGGCCGTCCGAGTTGATCAGTCGCTTTCCTACAGGTGCGACCTCACTCCTTACCAAAATTGGGATGAGCTCGCCTTTGTACATATTCTAATTTATTTTACTGTTGTCTTGTATTTTTGTATGAACTTATTTATGTGGAATGATGTGACATCCATTCCTATACATACATACATACAATAGGTTTAATAACGAGGTGGAATCAAGTCAACGATTATGGACAGCCATTAAGGTTATCTTTGCGGCTTTGTGTAACATTGAGTTCCCCGCGAACCGTAATCGCGCGAACAGTTCTATCTATATTAAATATATTAAAAACGGGTCACTCACATATTTTAAGTCGAAAAACCTATCTATCTATATTAATATTATAGTAACTAGGTACCTATATGACTAAGACATATTACCGTAAAACGTGGTGGCTTTCTAATGCAGGGGCGACTTTGAAATTTTAGTTTTTAAGCCATAATACGTTACGTTACCTACGTTTAATAGGCCCGTCATATCGAACATTAAATTCGCAAGCTAACGGCTAGTTCTGATTTTTTAATATGTTGTTAGGATCACTACCAGCATTGTAAATCCAAGTTTGCAGCTTCGAAAGACCTGTGCTAACTTTGCACCACTCGAAAAACCGCGAAATTTTCGTACTTTTTTTGGTATTCTCAATATAAATCCTGAACTATGCATTTTTTATCAAAATGGTCTATGAACAAACTAAAGTTAACTAAAATTGCTACAATTTGAGACCAGAATCAATTTTGTAAGTTCAATACTTACCGAGATACCGCTCTGCAAAAATGGGCAATTTTATCCAGTATAGAGAAATTTTAAGATTCGGGCAATTTTCGAGCCCGAAATCAGAAAAAAATACTTATTTTACGGGTAAAATAATAAAACGATGTTGTAGCAAATGTTACCTTTAATGTAAGCAATGAACGACATCTCTAGACCGTACCGTTTACTCACAAATCTTAAAAATCCAAAAAATGGGAAACTGAATTTTTCACAAATTTGCTCTGTTCAGTTACAATGGTTTGAGGGTAGTTTGAAAGGAAAAACCATTTACATCCTTAACAAATATATATTTACAATATGCATATTATTGTAAATATTTATTAAAAATATTTACAAGGTATTAAAATAACATTTAGTTAGAGCTGTTAATTTTGAACGCTTAGTGAGTGGTTCAATAAAATTTTCTAATTCAGCCTGAAAAATACGCATATCGACGTCGTCTTCAATTTCTTCTGCGATTTGAAGCTTGGCGACGTTGTGACAAGAGACACCGGAGCAAAATTTGCATAACTCTGAGCATTTAAGGCCTGCTTTTATGCAGGTACAGCCGCCTCCGCTACAGCCTTTCTAGCACCCGCATGACAAAAATTTCAGAAGGGAGGGAAGTGCCACTTGGAATGTTGCACAATCTTCTGTTGGAGGCAAACGGGCCAAGTCAACCAGAAGCGGCTGTTTTTATATTTTTTTTGTAGTGTAAGCTATGGAGCGTATCTTTTGTGTAGTCCCCTCTATACAAAGCTACTAGGCACTTTGCTCCGGCATCTGCGATGGCTGGGTAGGCTGCATTAGGTTGGAGGAATACTTCGGCAATGGTGATAAGCTCAACGTTCTTCTTAATGGCGCTCCACAGTTTGTTCTTCCCATGCCGGAAAAGGGCAGAGGTAGTATCGCACCCAGTTAAGGCGTGGAGCAACAACTCGAATCCTGGGGGAACTTCCAAATCCCCGCGATTAAATGAGGTTGAGGAATATTGTATGGGGCCAGAGTCACCACTGCCACTTTTCTGGAAATAAACATTCTTCACAGCCGAACCCAAACCATTTAGAAAGACAAGGAGGTCCACATCCTGGCCAATGATTAGCACTGATTTAAAACAGGTGCTCTTGTCAAGTGCCGCCTTGACGATGTCACAGTCAGCATCCTCGACTGCCTGCTTTATCTCAATTCCCTGGCTTTGGAAGGCGGAGCATATCAGGGCAATAAGTCGCCGCTTGTTGCTGTCGCTAGCCAATAACTTCTCCTGGGCTATTTTTATTATGGTTGACTCTTGAAAGACGCTGTTACACTGCAGAGAACCATAGCGCCTTACGCGTTCGGCAGTTTTTGTGTTCTTCTCTGCTCCGTCCTCAGGATATCCGTCAAAGACCACAGCAACGTTCCGTCCGAAATAATTGTAGGTGTAGCTGACCTACCCAGCGACGATATCCCTCACTGAGTTGTTACGATGCCATATCACCTTGTGCAGTAAGAAACCCCTATCTACCACAACAAACATGTCGGCTCCTACTGAGATGTTTTGAGGTAGCGGAGTGAAAGCTTTGTCTATTGTTTACCAATATCTCAATTTGAGGGTTTAAACCATTGTGAGAACTAAACAGAGCAAATTTGCGAGAAATGCTATTTTCCCATTTTTTGGATTTTTAAGATTTGTGAGTAAACGGTACGGTCTAGAGATGTCGTTCTTTGCTTAAATTAAAGGTAATCTTAAAATTTCGCCATACTGGATAAAAATGGCCATTTTTGCTGAGCGGTATCTCGGTAAGTATTGAACTTACAGAATTGATTCTGGTCTTAAATTGTAGCAATATTAATTAACTTTAGTTTGTTCATAGACCTTTTTGGTAAAAAAATGCATAGTTTAGGATTTATATTGAGAATACCAAAAAAAGTACGAAAATTTCGCGGTTTTTCGAGTGCTGCAAAGTTAGCACAGGTCTTTCGAAGCTGCAAACTTGGATTTACAATGCTGGTAGTGATCCTAACAACATATTAAAAAATCAAAACTAGCCGTTAGCTTGCGAATTTAGCGATTTTTTGTGTTAAATATGACGGGCCTATAAGTAATTATTAAAGCATCATAGTACAACAAAGTGTAATTGTTAGCTGATTAGCAAAGCTCTCAACTAGATCAAATATTATTACTTTTCAAATAATTGTATTATTTACAAGTGGCATATAATCTGCACAGTATCTAAGCATGAAGCTACAAATGTTCTGTGTAGAAGCACCTTTATATTCAGTTCAATTATTAGCAACCGTTTATCGATACACCGCTCCTCAGTCGGCGTCTTCCTAGCGAAGTATGTATTGCATTTCATCAGCACTTAAGTTCGGTTGGTTTACGAAAAATGATTAATCGTTTCATAGTATAATTACTTTATAGTATTAGATTTATTGAGTGTGTTTTACAGTTATCTTTTTAGTATATGTATTTGTTGTTAGAGTTCGTGATGAGAAAACAAACGGTTTTCATCATTTAATTTCCTAAAGCAAACAATCTTCATCTGGCCATTCCCTTGATAATACTGTAGTTGATATGGGAAAATAGTGTAGGTTTAATATAAAATACATTTATTTACTTGCTGCAGGAACGGCTTCTACATTGTAGTAGGTAGAGACAAAATAACATTTTATTCTTTAATTTTATTTACCATATTGGTTAGAGCGATTCGATTCATATTATGATTGACCCTATCGATTGGTGCCATTAAGGTGCATGGTGTTGTTGTTTTCATTTTAATTTTAGCTGGTTCTATTGCTGGGTGAGGAAGAGTACAAATTTAAAAAAATCTTTGATTGCAGTTTTTTTACAAAAATAACGGAATGTTTGTTTTGAGTGAAATTTGCTATCTCCATTGTTTAGAGTACTTTCCATCCAGGTGGCATTAGAAAAATCCACTCTAAATATGTAGGTATCTAACACAGTCATTTTTTTGTCCGTAATGAGATTAATTATTTTGTTGGATTCTACTTTGTCTTTATTCTTAACTTTTTTCCTCGTCTGGTGGTTTTTCTTGTTAGCTAGTTTGTTAGTGCACGACACCTTGCACTTTGTGACTATGCGCTGAAACTTGGCACAGTTGATTCTTAGCTGGTCATGAGCAGATACAGACCGGGAGACCTCGAGAGCCACGTCTCATTTAGTGGGGGGGAGGGGGGGAAGTTCGACGCCGCCGCGCTTCACTTGGAGCAACATTTCTCTAAAACTATACCTATTAGGGAATGTAATATATCATTTTCGGATAAATTAAGGATGAGGAATCTAGTTTTGGAACAAAAACAATGCACTTTCTAACAAAAAAAAAAGCATAAAGTAGAAAAGACTAAAAAACGTATTTTTGATTTTTTCATAATTACCATTTTTTTTTTAAAGTATAGCAGGAATCTGAAAACAAAAAATACAGTCGTAAAGCTACACTTATTACGTTTAAGAAAATATATAGTTTAATATACAAAACTGTTGATAAATGGGAGATAAAAAATAATATTAAGCGTGGGCCAGAGTGATCTCAATACAAAATATTATGAATGTGGGAAAGTTACTTATAATTTGTTCTACAATCGTTTATTTTTTAATAATTTCGTAAATAACTCGTAAACGGTAGCCCACAGCAAAAAAATATCTTTTACGTAAATAATCTGTTTAAGATTTCTTATAAAATAAGTGCTCCTTTTTTTCGCTAAGGTCAATATTAAAAAAAATATTGAAGGGAGAAAATAAATACTAAGGTCCTCTTTTTTAGTCATTCGTAAATAACTCGTAAAGGATGTCCAATAGCAAAATATATTTTAACACAAGAATAATTAGCATAAAATTTCCTACAAAAAAGGTTATTCAAACTTTTTCGCTAGGATCAATATTTAAAAAGGGGACCTTAGAATTTATTTTCTCTCTTTAATATCGTTTTTAATATTGATCCTAGCGAAAAAGTTCGAATGACCTTTTTTGTAGGAAATTTTATGTAAATTATTCATGTACTAAAAATTGTTTTGCTATTGGCCTTCGTTTACGAGTTATTTACGAATGACTAAAAAAGGGGACCTAAGTATTTATTTTCTCCCTTCAATATTTTTTTTAATATTGATGGTACCGAAAAACAGTAGTACTTATTTTATAAGAAATCTGAAACAGATTATTTACGTAAAAGATATTTTTTTGCTGTCGGCTACCGTTTACGAGTTATTTACGAAAAACAAGAAAAATAAACGATTGTAGAACAAATTATAAGTAACTTTCCCACATTCATCATATTTTGTATTGAGATCACTCTGACCCACGCTTAATATATTTTTTTATCTCCCATTTATCAACAGTTTTGTATATTAAACTATATATTTTCTTAAACGTAATAAGTGTAGCTTTACGACTGTATTTTTTGTTTTCAGATTCCTGCTATACTTTAAAAAAAAATTGGTAATTATGAAAAAATCAAAAATACGTTTTTTAGTCTTTTCTACTTTATGCTTTTTTTTTGTTAGAAAGTGCATTGTTTTTGTTCCAAAACTAGATTCCTCATCCTTAATTTATCCGAAAATGATATATTACATTCCCTAATAGGTATAGTTTTAGAGAAATGTTGCTCCAAGTGAAGCGCGGCGGCGTCGAACTTCCCCCCCTCCCCCCCACTAAATGAGACGTGGCTCTCGAGGTCTCCCGGTCTGTATCTGCTCAAGACCAGCTAAGAATCAACTGTGCCAAGTTTCAGCGCATAGTCTCAAAGTGCAAGGTCCCCATACAACGGTGTGCAGTAACAAAGCAGCTATGTGGGGTTATTTGTAAAATTGTTGTTCGTAAATTTTCTGTTGTATAGGTGCACCTTTGTTACTTTCTAGTTTAAGTATAATAAATAGTTGGATTATATTTAAGTTTTCTACTCATTCTGAACACATTTTAAGATGGAAAGGAAAGAAGCCTTACCCCACTCTGGTAACTTTAGCCAATTTCCTAACAAATTTCTCAAGAGAGTAGGTACGTAATAAATTTCGAATAGGTTAAGCATCAGAGTAGAATCATTCCCCGTCAGGTTTTTATGAGCGTACAAAGCTATCCCAACTTATATGGGCAAGTGGAAATTTCTCCAGCACTTGGCGAGATAACGCAAGTTTTTGGCTTGGCAACACAACAACATTCGTGGTAATTTAATTTCTGGAGAAACTTTTCATTTTATCCTTTAAGTTTGTGTTCTTTTCATTTTGCTGCATCCGTTACACTAATATTACAAGCAGAAAGTTTGAGATGTGTTCTTACGGTTAAGTAAAGTGATTTTTGCTATGTACGTCTTACATCTGTATTAGCTAAAATGGCATTCTCTAATGAAAAACTGACGTAGGAAATTCTATTAAATATTGACGCGTGTGCGCACGATTTGACTAACGGGATACCATGACAAATGTGTGAAGCAAACAATACTAAATAAAATTCAGGCTACAGACATGAGTGGATATTATTTTACCCGCCCTTGCTAAACTCCTGGGGGTTCTCAGCTTAACGCCTTTGAATTATGCAATGCCCGCTGATACGCCGGTTAGCCCTCTTTGGGATGCTGCAAAATATTCAGAGCGCATACAACACTATCTATGTAAACAATATTCCCTATCGCCGAGAATACACAATTAATCACATAATGTACGTCTTTAGAATTAGCTTCTCTCCGAATGTTATAGTCGAATACAAGTGCATATTAACACACAGCTATATTCAGCTGTCAGGTCGGTAGGTGTTACCGTTAAAAACAAAATATTACATCCGCATTTTATATTACACTACTCCCATCAAAAACTAAAGGGTTCTGAATGTAGGCAAAAATCAACTCTTATAGTAGTAGTAGTAGGTCATCATCATCATCATCATTCAGCCTATATACGCCCCACTGCTGGGCACAGGCCTCCTCTCACTCGCAGTAGTAGGTACCATCCATAGTCTAATAAAACATGGTCTTCCATTCCCAGAGTGACACGGGCCTACGTCACAACAACATGGCCGCTATATATAGCGCTATCGCATATTATCATATAGCGCTGTCGCATGATGACGTAGGCCCGTGTCAGTTAGGTGACCTAGAAAAGACGGGAATGGAGTACCAGGCGGAGTATATTATTATACCATGGTACCATCATAATAATATTAAAGATTACAAAACGGCCAAATATAGAACATAAAATTATAAAAACCTTGTTAGGTTGTAAGTACCCGCCCACAAATTCAATCCTAATTTACATCGTAAAATCATCTAAAAGAACGCCAAGCGGCAATTAATTAAGCAAATTAGCGTTTTCAAAAAGGTCGCTCATAAAAAACAAGTGAGATTCGCAAACACGTAATGAATTCAAAAGACGTTAGAAACAGGCGGCGGGCGTGCGAACAAGCATTTAAAGGTGTGATTAATCTGACACAACCACACATCACTGGCCCTTTGTTAGGCAACTTGTTACGGCTACACAACACAGATAGATAGATTAGATAGACATCATGTTCCGTTGTGCCCATCCTTCGTGATCGTGAATAGGTACGTATTTCGTTAACCCACAAATATCCAAAGCAGAAAGGCCAATCGTAAATTCGCGCTCAGATTCTGCACAAAATATTACAAACCATAGACAGAACCCAACCACGATAGAATGCCTTGAATATTTCAGTGCCATAATGTCGCGAAATTTACAATTTGAAGCAAATAGTTGGAAACATAAATAAAAACGTAATGTCGGACATTTATTTAGATTTAAAATGTGAAAATCTCTCTCGCAACGGTAACATTCGCATGACGTAAATATGAGCGTATTTTATGAAAGTTCGCCGGTTCAAATCCAATTTGTAAAAAGTGTTGTAACGGGCGCAGTAAACGTCCAACGAAATAAGAATATGGGGTTTTTTGTGTCGTCCGACCCGCGAACGCGGGAACGAGCGGAAAACTGGGCTTAATGCAATATAGTATACCTACTATAACCTACCGACAGTTGAAATTCATATGGAATAATACTTTGTAGGCAGAACGATCGGGCGTGTCCCTCGGGTGCTATAAAACTGCTAGCCTTCGTCTAAATTGAGAAACTTGTTGAAAAATCTCACGAGAGGAAAATTTATAGCGAGTCCGATCTTTCACAACTTATTTTCAATTAAATCTGCACTAGCAGCCTGCAGTTGCGAGCCATTTCATCAAGTTCGGTTCTAAATTAAATGATCTGCAGAAATTACGATAAGGAACATTGCTTGAATGAATGCAAAAAGAAACACGATTTAAAAAAACATATAACCGAATTGATAACCTCCTCCTTTTGAGATTTCGAAGTCGGTTAAAAAAGGAAATACAAGTGAATATTGTACTTTAAAACGTGTTAATATCCATTCTAAGTTGTTAGTGACGGTATTGATGGTTATGGTTATAAAAAATATTAAGGAAGAAAGGCTGTTTGTTTTTGTTGCGTTATGTTAACGAGTATCTCCAAAACGGATCAACTGATTTTATTGCGGTTGTGGTTTTGTGCAAAAAGTACTTAGCATTGTTATTGCTATTATTTATTTCTTTTAAAAGTTATTTAACCCTTTGCATTGATGAAAATTCCATTCAGTTCTATCAATCGAAGTGATAATACAACTAGTGGGAATAGACCAACTTTTAAACTCACATCTGTATTCACGCAACATCTGTGTATGCCGTGAAAGTAAATCCATCGAAACCCAGGCTTTACAGTATTGTTATTCCGATTCTTTGCCAAGCACAGGCGAGTTCAGCCAGGTAAACCAGTTTCAAAGCTCATAGATTACAAATAGTTTTACGGAGCTCGAGATACAGTTAAACTGGTTGGTCCGAAAGCTCACGCCAATGGGAATACACGGACAGGAAAACACATTTCGAGTCTTGCAGATAGTTGCCCGCGCCCCCAACCACAGAGTTCGCCCAAATCTCATCTCTAAAATACGTAACATGTTTCCACAAGTTAGTGTACCTGCCGACTCCCTGTCACTTAGCCTCAGTTAGAAGTTTAGTTTTCCTACCTATTTCACATTGTGAAAATAAAAAGGGTGAAGTATTTGAACAGTCACTAGTACCATATACGGCGCGATTCGGGAAATGAATTAGAGATTCACTAGATTTGAAATAGTAAAGATATGTGACGTTCCACGGCAAAAGGTACCTTATGGCCGCAATAATATTGGAGCGGCGTTAAGACCGCCATAAGGTACCTTTTGCCGTGGAACGTCACATATCTTTACTATTTCATATCTAGTGAATCTCTGATTCATTTCCCAAATCGCGCCGATATATATTGTGTGTAGGTACCTATTTTCATAGGTACCTATACACAATATATATAAAATCGGCTAACGAAGACGCTAGCAGCTGCTGATGCGGACGCGCCGCGTAACAGCTTTGCACATATTCTAAAAACCTTAGCATAGACTTATATAACTCAGCTCAAACTTTGTTTAGCTAAATTACAGTATACACCGCAAGAAGTTCTCACAGTTATCCAATATGATTTTGTTTTAAATTAAAAATACATAAGTCTCCGATAACCTACCGATAAGGCCAAATGAACTCATTTGGTCACGTAAATCAATATCGTACAATAAAATATGTGGTCTAAGAAAACGACAGTTTCTATAGTCCGATTAGTTAATCGGACCAACAGGAAATCAAAAGTTCAAGTGCATATTCCTACTAGCAGGACCACGTCAACCACGTGGCCTAAGAAAAATTATAGTATCAATAGTCCGATTGGTTAATCGGAAAAATAAGTTCATGTGGTCCGATTGGTGGACAAAGGCAGTAGGACCACGTGGTTATTAACTGCTCTTTTAAGCAAATATTACAATATTTTAGCGGCCTAAACTATAAATCCTGTTTTGTATGACGTAACGTGATTGTACCTACTTTCGTTTATTGAACTTTGGCGTGGTTGCTAATATAACCGAAACTTATTGTGCCATGCATAGCACATCGGCGGTAGCATACCTATATCTAAATACAAATTCCTCTTACTGTAAAATGGGGTGAGTAGGGTCAAAACTGAAATTCAAACCTCGATAACATTTTATTTTTACATATGAAAATTGAATGGTGTATATAATAAGTGTTCCGGACGTTTGTATTTTAGTTTTTATTTTATTTTGGGTATGTCCATTTCACAACTTTGACGATAAAGAGGAAAACCCACCTCACCCCGTAGTGCCTCGTATTTGGGGTGAGAGGGGTTTTCATACAAAGGTGATTTTGGAAGATTGTTGGATCGATTTTTTTTTATTATGCGTATTACTATAGCTCCATTTTAAATTGGAATACATTATTTTTGTAGCAGTAGCCTTAAAATCCCTTCTCACCCCCCTCTCAACCCTTCTCTCCCCATTCATACCCCAACTCTCCCCGCGAAACCTACTCACCCCGTTTTACGGTACTAAGATATTTTGTCTGAACCTAGACTAATAGCGATGCTCATATTAAAATAACTTTTTCATTTGGGATTCAGTTGCTGCCTTTCAATTTAGCCGGCTAAATCAGCTTGAATCGATATTTATTAAGTAACTATTTTAGGATTTTTATTGTTCTGGAATCCACGCGGTTGCTTACAATTTTTAAAACTACAATGATACTATTTTAAATTTAATATAAACTACACATTAAACAAATAATGAAGATGAAAGTCAGAAACTCTCGCAAGTTATGCAAGTAAATATTAAAATTTATTATGAAGTCAAACTTTTTTATTCGTAAACATTGTGAAAAACAAAATATTAGTTTTAAAATATGTGCACATACATTGCACACTATCTTTTATTTATATACCAACATACAATTAAATAATAAACCCTTCCTGAATTACGTTACTTTAAACAGCCCTAAATACCGAAAACATAACTTTAATGACCTTTGAAAACCACTCTATTAAAAAATATGTTCCGAGCAAAGGGGTGCTATTTTAATTCTTTACCAAGCGTTCTCATTACATTTAACCAAAAGAGTTTGATCTCCGATTAGTGCATAGTTGTATGGGATCTTGTGGTCACGCATATACTGGTATTGCACTCTCTTTAGCTTGGTATGCGATGATAATCACCGACCTATGCAAGCGAAACGCTGTGTAAAAATTACACCGCCGAGAAGGTTGACATAGGAAATGTTAATTAAAACGCCGCACCCACTAGAGCAGGAACTCGACTCGACAATATTAACCTTAGAATATTACAGTAGCTGTTACAAAATCACAGAATTAATTCTTGGTAATGCTCGGGTAATATTGACTGATCACTTCACTGGAAGAAATGTTTACATAACAGGTACCTAACAAAACTTTGTATTTACACAAAAAATGGAACTTACGAACTATGTGTTACCTGTATCAAAATGTATTTTCATATCTCATGCTCTGAAAGTGGGTCGTTGTTGTTCTAAAAGGTGCGCAGAAAGTGATACGTTTATGCTCTAGCGCAGAAAAGTGGTGCGTCCCCGTCCCACGAACAACTGGGTGGAAACAGAATAGAAAAATAATGTCTTTATTTCCTCGCCTGGAACAATTGGTAATTATTTAATTTTACTAACCACGTTGATCCTCTTTTTTATAAAAATCATGTAAATCATCTTGATTTCTTTCGTTGAATTCTATTTACTCGATTTCATAAGGCGGGAACCAAAAGGAATACACCAAAAATAAATTTTTAAACCTTACACTTGCGTAAATGAGCAAAGGCAGAATCTTATACAGCCACAGTTAAACGTTTGTACGATATTAAATTGGTTTTTAAAGTGATTTAGCACTATATTCATGAAAATAAAATAAAATACAAGATAAAAATTTCTTATATTATTAATTAAATTGTTATTTAATATTTAAAATACTGTTATTATGTTATTACGTGGTGCGGCGCACCAAGGTCGCGGTGCGGTCCGGTAGTCTGTTGCGGCTTTTAGAACGAAAAAGTATAAAATTAAAAAATAAGAGGCAATCCCGCTGATTTTTATACTATAATGAACAAATAATTTTAAAATTACTGCCGTTTGTTAAAAAATATGTGTTTTCGTAAATATTGCAATCTTAATGATTTTCGCTAGGGATTATTAATCTTTACACATGTAAAGTCTCCGATTGCAAGTAAGTCCTAAGGAAAAAATCATGGCCGTAAGTCTATTAGGTACTTCAATTACTGATTTTGCGAAATTGCCTTGTCCTGTTTGGTTTCCTCGCATTCGATATGAAAAGTAGAGTGTTTAACTCGGGTGAAAGGCACCATTTCCGTCTCGGACTATTGGCGCTCTCACTGCGTTCGAGCGCCAAACTACCTCCACAGAAATGGGTGCCTTTCAACCCTTGGTTAACAATCTACTATTCCTTATTACGTACATTTTTGCTCATTTATCACATAAAAGATATATACAGTGGCACTACTAAGCTAAATTAAAAACTAGCTTAAATGTATGATAGGCCCTTGAGGCATTGTGGTACCAAGGATGCTGGCGGCATTTCCTCTCCGTACACCGTACGTCTCCGGACACTCCGTATGTGGGTAACATATCTATACATCTTCTATCTTCTATATCTATACATATAATAAAGCTGAAGAGGGTCGAAAGTCTGTACATGGAAGATATTCGAAAAAAATTTGGCTAGGGATACTTAGAATCGATAACAGAACACGTTCCAACAGTTTTTAGAATTTTTGTCTGTTTATCTGTTTGTCTGTTTATTTGAACGCGCATCACGTGAAAACGGCTGAACGGATTTTGATGAAAACTTTACTAATCTGTCGAGAAAATCCCCGTCCAGGTTATAGGCTATAACACTCGATTGACTTAATTTTGCCCCTGAATCTTATGGCGCTACTTAGGAAAGAGGGGCAAACTTTTTCGCGCCTGGTTGGGACTAAAAGTAAAAATGTACAACTGTCTATCAAATTGCGTTTTTAATATCGAAAAATTTTCGCGCTCGCTTCGCTCGCGTTTTTTTAATTACATTCTAAGATATGATAAAGATGATATTCGGGTGGCAACTGCAGCAGCATTACGAGTGTACTCTGTTGCAACGTTATTGCTGCAGCACTGTCAATTTTCGTGATAAAATGATGTGACTGATTTCCATACTAAAAGTAAGAGAGTGAGGGTACGTATGAACATCTCCAACGTAGGCATTCAATTTCACCTTACGCGGAGGTCCTTAAAGTCATAGAAAAAATCTTGCTTTTCGACATAGTTTACCGATTTTATAGCGAATTTTGCTCTCTTGCACGGCAGATTTTTCGGCCAAGGCGAGTTGCTCCTTAGCCGCGATCCTGAAACCTAACTATCAAAGTGATAACACTTTGGCAGTTAGGTCACAGGGGCCCCGTGAAAGCCGAAAACTAAAAGCATCCTATCAAGTAGCGCTTTCGAGTGAAGCCAAAGAGCGAGCAGTAGAAGAGTCGTGATTACATGCATAGATTCGATTTCAAGCCACTCTTTTGCACTTCGGCGTGAGGTCTTATACGAGGCCTTCTGCCTTACGGCAAAGTTGATCTTCTGCCTTAATTACAGTTGGGCGTGAATCCAAATCGAAGCTTTCCTCTTTCGCAGCTGGGCCTTCTGCCTTGCTCATATTTCGCCAATTCAATTCACTTGGTCAATTCCAAGCTCTGCTTTCTTGCATCTTTTCTGTATGAAAACAACCTCGCTGAGACCCTTAAATATCGAGCCCTATGCGAAGCTAGGCTGATAGAAAACTGTCCCATCCCTTCTCTGTATGAAATCCTGGATTCGCGTCTGTTTGGGACTAAAAGTAAAAAGTACAACGTCTATCAAATTACGTTTTTTATAATATCGAAAAAATTTCGCGCTCGCTTCGCTCGCGTTTTCAATAACATTCTAAGTTGCAATAAAGTATTCGGGTGGCGACTGCAGCAGCATCACTCTGTTGCAACGTTACTGCTGTAGCACTGTCAATTTTCGTGATAAAATGATGTGACTGATTTCCATACTCAGGTGTAATGCGGCAATGAACGTCACTCAATTTACCAAAAAAAATCAACATAATCTTGATGACCCTGGGGAGAGGGGGTACCATGGTCTAGAAATGCTTAGGGCATCAAATATCTTAATGCGGCACTGGTCGTTTGCTGAGTCAAACGATTTGGGACTCGCATTTTATACGCATTACCATGCCTTCCCAAAAAAAATCGAATCATTCGCGAAAGTCTCGCAACGCATTGAGGTTACAAGGGGCACGTGGTCTTCCTCGGGTGTCTGAAGAAGACCACGGTGAGTGGCGCTCTAGCCAGGCAGGCCGCTTCGCTTTCGCTCGCGCGCGTATACCTTACTGTATCGTCCGATATACACCTACTACTCTGTCGTTTAAATCACGTGTAAAATTTGAATAAGGGCGAAAAAAACTATTGATTTTGGAGTGTAGTTTTATTTAGTGGTACCTAATTGTAAAATATTTTATCTCGACTACAGTCCTCTAGCATATCCATCTGTCAACTTTACTTCAAGTTCCGCCTCCAGGGGAGAGGGAGAGAAACAGAACAGACCGAATTCCACGCGGGCGGAGCCGCGGGCACAGCTAGTATAAAATACATGCACTAGTCTTAAATATAAAAAGTAAGTAGGTACATTATATGTATTAGCTACATTAAAAGTTACCAGACCTAAGAATCACGACCAAGTAAATAACAAATAATATTTAGCACTTGCTTTCCGGTAAAGGAAAATTTCTTAGGAAACCGAATTACTTCCAACAAAGGCCGGGTTCCTCTTTTAGTTTCAAGGTCCGCAGGCTGATTTAAACTTAAATATAAATGGATATCGATTTTACAAGTATCTTGTTTGTCTTGTATAACGCCTACGCTTATTCTTGGATCCGATATCCTCATGAAAAGCTGTATTTATTTTACGGTGGAGAGATTTCACACACACATTTGCAAAATACCACAATAGACGTCGACTTGCGGAAAATTCCCGGGCGAAGTAACTAAACTGGACGGAAGTCTAATGCTCACCTTTAATTAAATTTATACGAGGTACATACTTACCCTGCCCGTTTTGTTTCCCTAAGCAACTTTTCATTTAGAAATTTGATCGATCGGCAACATTGGGCTAGTGATGTGATGTGCTGGTTTCTGAAACGTGTTTAAATTTTCCATTTCAGTAAAAAAATTTAAATATTTCGAAGTCTTCTCGGTTACCGCGATAGTTACTCATGCATGAAATAAAACTAAATAAGTATGTAAATGTAAACGGATTATATATCGCTTATAATGAATTTAAAATACATCCCGATGTTTCGTACCCCTCAAAAAGGGTAAAGGAGACACTGTGATGGGATAGAAACATCGGGATGTACCTATTTTAAATTCATACGTGATATAATCCATTTACATAGTTTAATTTAGAAATTTTAGGTTTTCTTGACCGAAACGCCCCTTTTTAATAGTGAATTTAATTTAGGTCATCAGATCTCCCTTGTCCCTCACCTACAAGTAGTTTCGATTGTTTTTGGCAATAAATATTCATTCATTTCATTACAATTATGTACTAAGTACTTACACTATCATTATAGCAAGTACCTTGTCCGCACCTGAATATTAAAAGACGTCCGGCGCGGGACTTCAGTCTTCAACACCTCCCTCCCTCCCAACACTTCCCGCTTTCACAGCCCCCGAATCCACGGCTTTCGTGTTTGAACTGCCGGAACGTTCTGACCTAACCTAACCAATAGGGTGCGATTGGTGCAAGCCATTGAGTGCTATAGCGATATGGCCTTACTAAAAACGTGTTGTTGTTTTATTATTACAAAAATACCTCATGATAAGAGTACATGGAAATATTTTTTCGCCAATGGATTTTTCCATGGAAAACATTTCTGAGGTACATCACTAATAAGGGCCCACGCCAACCTATTTAGTGCTTATGTTAAAATATTTAATGTCATTGTTCCGCCTATGAAGATACGACCAGTGTTCAACCTACAGTACCTACCTGAGATAACACAACATGTTTATGCACAACATGGTAGAAATGTAAATTTGGTTCATTGAATAATTTCCGGCTTTCACGGATACACAAAATTGATACTTAAATACAACGGCCGTGTATGGATGGACTATAATCTAACATCGTCAGAGTCGAGTCGAGTCGAGTCAATCGACTATAATATTGCTGGTATACACAATATACGAGTACACATGTCTCATGATTTTATTTGCGTAATACTTTAGTATTAGACTAGGGTTATGTTTGTGGGGTAACAATAACAAGGATATTTAAAGTGTAAAAAAATTTTTTTCTTAAAATCATCCACGCCACGTTACCAGCGATAAGGCAAGTGTGCAATTAATTTACTGACGGTAATTAATTCAACTATTTTCAACCGCTGAAAGCAAGTAGGTAAACGGCAAAAGTTAGAGTCACAGCCGGACATTTCTACGGAGAAAAAACTAAGACTCAAATACCTAGCGTGCAAAAACAGTTCTAAATTAATATATAAGTGCACTGAAAAGAAAGATTCTAGAAAATTATTTGGAACTAATAGCAATAAATCCGGCATCCCATCCGTTATCAAATAATTATTAATTTCAACTACTACTACTTTAGTCAAAATCAGTTCAACCGTTTAGTAGTTAGAGAACATACAGTAATTTTAGGACAGAAGTTCATATAAAAATACAGGACAAAGTTATCACCCTTCTTTTTTAAATTCCGCATAGTCGAGTAAGAGTCGTTTCAGATTTTCAATCACTTCACCTCTGTCCTATACCAAATCCATACTGATTGAATGAAATATGTGTATCGCAAAAAGTAATTTCCGTAAACGAAAAGATATGTCAGTAGGTACCTAAATAATGTATTTTAGGTGCCACCCGCGTCGTCACAGAAATAGAAAATATGAGATAGGATCGGCCTGCACATAACATACATCATCCGATGACAGGGACATGACACCGTAACAAACAGAGCTAGATCGGGATATTGGGAGTATTGCGTAATGCTATAAATTACATAACATAATACTGTTATTTTATTATTTATTTAAAACCGCATGCAAGTATACAGTGCTGAACCAAAACACTTACACATTAATTACATTTTTAACATTAAAATACCCATATCAAAATTCAATAACATTATTAAAAAGAAAGACACAAATATGATCAAATCAAGCTTATTCTAATACAAATTATGTCATATTATAAATAAAGATAAAAGTCAACAAAAAATAAAAAATAGTCAAATACAATTAGCGTCATTATAAGTATAATTCAATAAATACCATTCTATGTAGAGAAATTGTTAAGATACAGCGCCACAAGCCTCACAAACGTCCCTATACCGTAAAACGGGGTGAACAGAAATCGCGGGGTGAATAGAGAAATTTTGAACTTTTTCTTTCAAGTTGTTATATTTAAAAACGTACATCTCTAAAATTAGATTTTTTGGAATGCGTATAAAGTAGACTATTTATTCTCTACATTGATACCAAAAGAACTTAATCAAACTGCCTAAAAGTTAGATTTTTTTGACTCTAAAGTAAGGTCTCGCCAAGGTAAGAAATGAAGCCTGTCTGAACTTTGTTCTAGCGGTAAATGTTTTGACATTAACTAAGTAAAAGTTAGCTAACCTGGTAATATAGTATCTGTAGTACCTAAATAATAAATAATATCACTAATTTTCTCTATAATAAAGCATTTTTTTGCAAAAAACCAATAACAAGCAAATTTACGTGATAAAGGGGTCAGTGGACACGCATATGGGGTGAACAGTTACGCCATAGGGGGTGATTAGATACAACAAAGGGGTGTAAAGACACGCCTTGGGGGTTAAAAGACACAAAAAAATAATTTTGTGTTAAATAGCTGTTTAACAGATATATATACCATTTGCCAATAGTATCAACATAATAATGACCAAATTCGATGCCTATGACAGCTAAAACTTAATATTTCTATTCACCCCTTTCTTGTGTCTATCGACCCCGTTTTAAGGATATGGAGAAAACAGGTAGTTTTCTTTGATTTTCTCTGAATTGGGTAGGTAAAAATTTATTTCACAAATGCAAAATTGAAGAACTAACCAAGACTCAAAATATGATATCAAAATTATTACTTTTATCATTTGGATTATTGGCGAAAATCGTCCTTGAAGTTGAAAAACGTGTCTTTTCACCCCGTTTTACGGTACCTAATGTCAGCGAACACGTCGACCTCCGGGAGGTGCAGGACCATGACACTTTTTATATCCAACCAAGTTTTTACTGGGTATGCTAGGCTTTAACTCCCCAGAGATAAGGCGGAATGTCAACTTAATGTCTGATGCATCTCAAATATTCAGAGGAGAGTCGGACTGCTTGGACTTGATGGCGAAGACGACTATCTTATTTGTTCCCGACGACTACCTACGTGGTCGTAGCCATCGCCTCCTCAAGTAACTTTATAGGAAGCAATAGGTCTACTTAAACTTGTTCTTAGGTAGGTACGTTAAATCGCTAAAATGATATTTAGGATAGAAATCACAACATTCACAAAAAACGAACTATATTGGCCTCCAATGTGTGACAGATGTCACTGATTTTATACCTTCTCGGCCCGATTCGAACTATAAGATATGTCAGTTAATAGATCTAGAAACGATATATTTGATATTTCAGTGTCAAATGTGACGTTACTTCAAACAAAAATTTTAACTTAACTTCCTTAATGGTATTTGACGACCGGTCTGGCCTAGTTGGTAGTGACCCTGCCTGCGAAGCCGATGGTCCTGGGTTCGAATCCCAGTAAGGGCATTTATTTGTGTGATGAACACGAATATTTGTTCATGGGTGTTTTCTATGTATATAAGTATGTATTTATCTATATAAGTATGTATATCGTCGCCTAGCACCCATAGTACAAGCTTTGCTTAGTTTGGGGCTAGGTTGATGTGTGTAAGATGTCCCCAATATTTATTTATTTTTTTTATTTTTTTAATGCTTTACTATATTTTACTACTGTGACACAGATAAAATACTAACTATACACTACTAGGTCAGGAAATGAATGCTCAAAAAACGTTGTAGAGGGAAATGTTAGAAACACAATTTTTGACTCCGTAACTTTGTTTGGACTAGTTAGGAGGTGAACATATCAAAAGTCCCCGGCCGTAGCCCCGGTGCTGGGGGGTAGAGGGGGGAAAGAAGGCCTCATTTTCGGTTTTTCAGTTATATCTTGGAAACTTTGCGTCTTAGCGACATGACTACTAAGACAAACTAAAAGCTGATAGAATTTGTTACAAGTTTTATTCAGTCAAGTTTTTCGATATCTTGAATAGTTTTTGAGATATCCGCTCTTGAAAGTTTATTTAGGGCTTTAAATTTTATCTTGATATCTACATTAGTGAAGCTGCTAGGCCGTGTTTGGTATCATTTTCGTATAAATTGGGGGTGCTGAATTTATTTATGGTATCACATTGACACTATTCCGAAAAAAAACAAATTTTTTTTTTTTTTTTAAATCCCTCTTCACGCTTAAACCGCTGAACCAATTTCGTTGAAATTTGGTATAGAAATAGTTTTAGTCTCGACACTGGACATAAGATAGTTTTTATAACCAAAAGCATCTTTTGAGGGTGTGAAAAGTGGGGTGGAAGTTTGTATGGGGAATCAAAAACCGCTGAACCGATTTAGATGAAATTTAGGATGGTATACATCTGTGATTTAGTTGAAAATGATACCAAACATGACTTCAAACCTTACCTTAAGCAGTATTAACCTCAGGAATTCAGTTTCGTCGACGAAGTTGAATTCCCCCCATACTCCATTTCACAACTTAAAGGATGATTATTGAGATAAAAAGTATCTTATGTCCTGTCTTGGGACTCAAAATATCTGTATACCAAATTTCAATCAAATCGGTTCAGCGGTTTAAGCGTGAAGAGGAGTTTTAAAAAAAGGTATTTGTTTAAAGTTTGTATGTTTTTTCTTAGGAATTGTGTCAATGTGATACCAAAAATTTATTCAGCACCCCCGATTTATACGAAAATGATACCAAACACGGCCTAGCAGCTTCACGAATGTAGATATCAAGATAAAATTGAAAGCCCTAAATAAACTTTCAAGAGCGGATATCTCAAAAACTATTCAAGATATCGAAAAACTTGATTGAATAACACTTGTAACAAATTCTATCAGCTTTTAGTTTGTCTTAGTAATCATGTCGCTAAAACGCAAAGTTTCCAAGATATAACTGAAAAACCGAAAAATGAGACTTTTCCCCCCCAGCACCGGGGCTACGGCCGGGGACTTTTGATATGTTCACCTCCTAACTAGTTCAAACAAAGTTACGGGGTCAAAAACTGTGTTCCTAGCATTTCCCTCTATACCTTCTTATTGCTTGGCCTATACGTAAAATAACATCTAAATATTTGGTAGCACATTTAAGTATATTTAATAATATTCTGACTCAATTTAGTTAGCCGTAATCCCAGCTTTTCGGTGTATTCTAGGTAAGCCTAGCATAAAGCTAATTGATCGCACTGGCGACGTAGAAACCTAAAATATCACAGTCATTGTTAAGCTGGGCGCCACCGTAGCTGTATTTTTTTCTTATCCTTTCTATTGAATACCCACGTACCTGCTACTTATTTGCTGCATCACTAATTTCACTAATTTAGATAATTACTAACTTTGACTGTACAAAAAGTAAATATTAGCGTGCCCGCATTCCCCGTTCAATACATTCGGACTTACTTTTAAGTTTTAACCCCTATTCCAACTTATTTGCATTTTTCAAGTTATTTCCGGGATAAAAATAATCATACACGGCAATTGAAGTTATAGAACAAATGTTCAGATGCTTATGCACCTTTGATAAAATCCAAACTTTCACAACATTATCATTTTTATAATATTTGTAGCTACCGAATACCAAATATTGACATCAGTAGGTTATCACGATCTTCTGCGCGTGTTGCTTCAATATTACGCACTAATCAGTCTTACGAAAACAAAGTTTAATTTAACGAAGATTTGATTTTCATTAAATTCGTATTAATACCACCTGCCGACGGTACACGAGAGTTTCACTTGCTACTCAAAACAATTGGTGGTTTATTCTATAATCACTGAACATCTTTAATAAATTGCTAATTTAAAAGAATATATTTAAAATAAACTCAAACGTAATAAACGTCAATTTAGTGTTCGTGCTGCGAGTTAGCACACGTATGATAATGAAACGAATGTACCTGCTCATAATCTGCCAGAAACTATTCAATTAAATTCAGTTTAATACGGTGTAAACGTACATGTCAATAATATGTAAAAATAAAAACACACACACACTCATCTAAAACTCATTAAACCTAAACTACACACACAGGTATCTATCTATTATAGGTAGATGTTAGTTAATAAAGTTGAAACATATTTAAGAGATAATTAAAGAAATATAATGTAGATCTAGCTATGTAACTACTATTATTATAGTATTTAAAAAACTATATAAACTGGTATAACATTTTACTTGATTAATATAAGATAAAATAAATAATACTCTCGATCGTGTTGTATAGGTACCTATAATTTATGTAAGTTACTCTAATTCTTGGGTAAGCATTGTATAGATGGATAACATTTAGGGAAGTAAGTAGGTACTTAGTTATGCCTAAAAGGAAACAAGCGTAATTCCGTTTTTACTAGAAAGTAAAACATAACGAAAATGAGATGCTTTCTACGTTCCACCACCGTGGTACTGACTGTGTTTACTCAACGCTCGGCAGACAATAGACACCTAATGTTCCTTTACTTACGTGACGTTGCGTTTTACGTTGAATTTATAATAACATTTTGTAACATTATTTAATAGAATATCTCGTTATAAAATCCTTATTTGCTAACCCATAATATATTTAGTATATTTCCAAGAAATCCAAGATTTATTATTGATGTAGGTAATATAAGTTGGAGATGTCCCACTGCATCTCGTTCGCGCTTGTTTATATTATTGCTGCGATTGCGGTGTGTGGAAAGTAGGTTGGTAATATCATAAGGCGGTGGTACTAGTGCTCGACATGCTAATGCTAATAGATGACACCCTGCTGTCACCTCTATTGACAATGACTTAAGTTTCAAGATGATGTACTATTCTACTGCGACCGCGTTGAGCACCAGTACCACCACCTTATTACATGTCATTATCAAATTAATACAAGATTTTAATACCTATCTGAAAGCCCTCAAAGCTAATTGTTGTAGGTACTCGTATTGCGTAGGCAAAAAAACATGAAAACCTCTTCGCAAAGTTGCTGAATATAACTTTCAAGTTTTGTTTTGACAAATTACTTTTATTACCTAAACAAATGGGAGAGCAGGGAGCAATTTAGGCTATATTTATGTACCGTGAAAGTGTATGATAGCGGTAATTTTCTAAAATAATGTAGGTAGTAAAATTTTTTGCTTGCTCTGCATTTTTACTATTATGTCACAGTTACATACAGTTACCATTGTGGCGCAGTTACATGTGTCGAAGCGCGGCGTACCCGAACAGAAAACTATTAATAAATGAAGTTTGTATCATACACAGAAAAAAATTAAAACAACTCATCAACAAGTAATGTAGTAAATGATAGAGATAATAAACCTTCAACGTCAAAGAGTTTTTCAAGTAATATTTAAGAGCTGGGATGGATAGGTAGGTACCTTATATACTGACCAAGTTTTATTTGTAAATAGATTGTTAACAATTACATCGAAGGTTTTTACCGAAAGTTAAGTTTATTCTCAACACCTGCCGTGCGAGTAAGATTTATATTGCTAAGTTTTCAAAATCTCAGACTTGGGTTGGTCATGAATTTTAATGAAAATGCGCCATTGTTAAACTTTATTGTTTTAATATTATATTTATAAGGATCAACATCGTATCTAGAGCGCAAGAGCACTAAATAAAAAATAATGAAATATTACCAAATAGACTTCGGAAATAATTAATTGAAATTTAGAATTACAGACAGTTGGTATTTCGAGCAGGCGAGACGTTAGCTTGTAGAATCACGTTTTTTTTTATAACACACTGAGAAAAAATATCAGTACCTACTAAAAAGATATACAACATAAGGTATTATTAAGGACATCAATTAAGTTCGTACAATATGAGACCCTGCGTAATTTTATTATGCCAATCTTAATCTAGGTAATCCGGGTATTACGTGCTCAACAAAAAACGTATATCCAGGACGAGACAAGATGAGCAGCCATGTTCGCTATATCAAAATAAAATTCCTATATTATTGGTGGCAAGGAATTCTATTGAAGATGAGAAAATAATTCATGTTGGTTAGTAAACATATATTATATGTTATATCGCAACATAATTTCCCGCCAAGTAGATTTATGGAACTCGATAAGTAGTAAAACATTTTGTTTAGTAAGATTTGTTTACTATGTATGTATATATGTCATTAACTACAGTAATCTGCTTGCCTTACGCTAACATTTAGATTCCTTCCCTAAAGACAAATTACGTATGAGAAGGCAAACTCACGCGTAATGACTCGATATATCATGTCACCATTCGCACTTTTAGTAACATTGCTACATTTAATTACTACGCTACGCTACGGCTACGATGATCGCTTACCATCAGGCGGACCTCATGCTTGTTTGCCACCGACGACCTAGTATATAAAAAGAATTGTACAAGACGTCCCTTTTCCTCTCTCATGCTATGCGAATTATGCGATATAATATGATATTCTAGACAGCATACTTATAATGACTCCTTCAAAGTATAGGCCACAATCAAGTAGTAAAGTAATAGCTCTAACATCAAACAACTCGCTAGAACATCAAGGACTCGAGGTATTCAAGGTGCTACTCCGCAATTTAGTACTATGACGAAAGCGGGATGGCGGACGGTAAACAATGTAATAGCTATAAATATAGATATTATATTGGCCAGAGAAAATGGCTCGGCGTCAAATAAACCCAATTAAGCGCTCGCCCCAGTAACTCGCCCGCTCGCTAACTCGCCATGCGCTTCTGTACTGTTTCGCCTTTATCGAATTATGTGCGACTTTAACAAATTAACGGTAGTTGTTTCCAATTGGACGTCTAAACAATATTTATCCCCTTTGTCGAGTTATTACAATTTGTCAAATATTCAGCATTGAACCTTCATCGCTCACTGCGTGACATGGTCGCTATATCCGGAAAACAATACCAAAGCATGCATTGAATGCATGCATGATGGAACCAGTTTAGTAATAAAGCAAAAAATACAGTTGTTAAATTCATGTTCCGTGAGCTTCATTTAGAGAATACCGTTGACATTCTCAATAGAAACAAAATCTTACGAGTAAACGATTGCATAAAACGACTTTATCTGATCGCGACGGTAAAACGGCTCCGTGCCACGCCGCACCGCGACACTAAACCACACAATCGCTCCACGTGCTAAACTCGACACAGGGCTCTCTATAATTGACTTGTCTACAACCATAAACGGAGGCGCTAAAGCGGTTAACGGCGTTGATAAACGCAGCCCTATTCGGTGTTACTATTAAAGGTTTTACAACGCAAGTTATGAATGGCCAGTAACACAGGGTTTTCCCTTCGGTATGATCTAATTTTGTCTCAGTACGAAGGCGGTAAAACGATGTAATGGGCCCGAACAAAACGCCCCTGATTTATGGCGGGTAGGCCACCCAGCTCGCAGACATAAATAGGAAATGGCAGACAACCCGGAAAGGGTTACGAATATTACTTATTTTGCTGTAGCAAATAAGATGATTGCGCTGTAAGTACCAATTTTGGTAATTAATTACGGATAGCTTAGACAGAGATTCAATTACAAACTTGTGTATAGATATTGCGTGAGGTGTAGTATTTATGTAGAATACAAAATAATTTATTTATATATATATATATAAATTGGTAATATAACTTTATTACTGAGTCGTTAGGTCTAAAAAAATATAATTTATTTATTACGAAACACTAATTAGAACAGCATTATTAACTGCGAATTTAAATAAAGATAACTCTATTTACACTTAGAACTTTTATTATTCTTAATAAGTTATATACTATTCTAATTTAGTAACAAAGAACTTAAATCAAAACTTAATTGTCATGATGATTCACTGCAGATGTTTAAATAAGATGTAATAATTTAATAAGCTATATTTCATGTTATAGGAGACAAACAAGATTATGAATTTGAAGGTCGTATCGGTTCGGAAATACCGCAGACTACAGTTTATTCCACGGTTTAGTTGTGCGAGGCAGGACGGTTTTAGACAAACGCACAGTTGAGGACTGCCAACCATTTAAGTGGTGAAGATGGAAATGTTGCCGCATAGAGAGCGATGGCAGAAATAAGCGGCAGGGATTAATCCGAACTATTTCTTGGAGCACTCCCCGTTATACATGCGATACCTAGATAGAAAAGAAGTCAAGCCGATTTGAAATACGCTGGCAGCCGACAGTACAAGTCGCTCTTCGTTGGATGTAGTCTAAAAGTAGGGATGGTCATATACTTTTACTTCACACAGTAAATGCCGTCATTATTAAAAAATATCGCGTGGTACTTAATCCATTTCCATTACCCTTTATTTTTTCTCTCAAATCATATGTCGACCAACTGAATATGTAGATATGTTCCTCTGACCAAAACTAATAGTGCATCACAGTAGCATCGGTATAGGTACCATCACACCACATGTTATCACACATCTGAAAAGTTCGAGACGTTGAAATAATAAAGGCCAACTTCCGCCTTAAAAACAAAAAATAGCAGACGAAAGATATATGTTCCCGCCATTTATTTTCCAGTCCCAACTCCCGCCATGTGCGGATAAATGTTGCCTTCCCTGTATAGGAATAAGTAAAACCGCGGGTAAATGGGTAAACAAACTATGCAAACCGCACGGGGCGGGTGTCGCGGGAATCCACAGCTGAGCCCTAATTACTTACCTTGCTAATATAAATAGATTTTAGCCCATTTTAGGGACCTGTTATTATAATCACGGTAATCATCTTCGATTTTCTGCCGTAGATAATAAAGCGACGTGTGTCGCACTAAATTGATTTATGTGAGACATGTTAGGTGTCTAATTTATCGCTGTAAATAATACCGTAGTAAATAGGTCTTCTCTACAATTTTTAATATGGTTCCCTGAAATATTTACTACGTAGGACATCGGTCCACTTTAATATCGAGCAATGCTCCCTGCTATTCTTACTTTAAAACTCCCGTGAGAGTCGAACATATTAATATTATGTTAAACGGGTTACTCACGTTGAATAAACGCCCGACATGTTACGATTAAATTATAGTTGCGTCGGTCCGCCTCAACGTCAAGTTGGTCAACCTGCTTGACCAGTTTACCAACATAACGTCGAAAATGCCAACTCGTGCCTACCTTCACCCAAGAGAAACCTCTTGACGTTCCAAAGCCTTCTACCTGTCATCTTAGTTCAACAACACGCCAATAGATGGCGTTACTCTCTACGTTATGGATTTCGTTACAACTTGTAAACAGCAAACATTGCTAGTAGCCAAACATTGCTAATCAATTATATACAGGCGTCTAAAACTATGAACTGTCACGCTGCAATACGTCCTTCTGGAGTCACGCCCCGACATACTTAATATTAAAATTCTCCCTGCTCATTACTACATTGAGTACTTAGGCTTCAAGCTAAGCTTCACCAATATGAAATTTAAAAAAAAACAAGGAAATGGTAGCGCGTTTACATTTTAAGCCAGTACCAGACGCTGCACGAACCGCGAAATAAGAATACCGCGAGTAAATGTGTAAGTAAACAAAACAATGCAACCGCGCTTGGCGGGTGTCGCTTGATTGCACAGCTGAGCCTAATTGCTTGCGTCGCTAATATAAATGGATCGCTGAAAAGATTACACCAACACATGTTAACAACAACAATGGGAGAGTTGAAATATTAGATTTATTTTCAGAAATTCCATGGGAAATATTGGACCTGTTTTTTAATACCCTTTTTTATCATAATTCTATGTTTGTTAGTATCATAATTGAATTTAATCTATTTTTATGGTTCCGTAACTCAAAAGGAAAAAACGGAACCCTTATAGGATCACTCGTGCGTCTGTCTGTCCGTCCGTCTGTCCGTCTGTCACAGCATATTTGCTCAAAAACTACTAGACCAATGAAGTTAAAATTTGGTACACATATGGAAGGCTGTGACCCAAAGACGGACATGTAATAAAAACAAATGAATTCTAAGCATAGGGGGCACTTTTAGGGAGAATATGAGAAAATTAAAAAATAAAGTTTTGCAAACCATATCGTGTTACATATTAAATGAAAGAGCTTATTTTGAGGATCTCAAATATATTTTTTCTATAATTTCATATGAAATAGTTTAGAAGTTATTTAAGAAAATAGGCAAAAAATGACCATTCCCCCCCTTAACTCCGATACTACTGGGTCTGGGTAGGTGGGTAAAAACGCGGTTGGGCTGTTTTAGGGAGACAGCCGTAATGGTTTACGTGAAACGTGGTGTGGACAGCTTTTGCGAAGGCCGAAGGCTGAGCGTCCCCTAGAGACTTTTTGAATCGCACGGCCGAAGGCCGAGTTGCGGGAGGTTAGTGCTCAAACACAGAACAATTATAGTACAAGTGTCTGAATGCGAAGGTCGAAGGCCCTGAAGGCCCGGAGCCTCCGACATGTGCATGCTTCCTGCATAGGAGATCGTCGATTTTGTTCTATTTTTTGTTAAGCGATTGGGCCCGATACCTATAGATTACTGGAAAAACGTATAAGAAGTCTGCAATTAAGCGTGAGCCGGACTTAAGAATAAGAATTGCGGATAAGCTCTATCAGGGCCACAACCGCAATTGTTTACGTGAAACGTGGTGTGGACAGCTAGTGCGAAGGTCGAAGGCCAAGCTCTACGTTGGGCCGAAGGCCTGAATCATCCGAGAGAGGTGCGCCTCCACGTAAGGTCGAACGATGAGCTGTAGGAGGTTAGTGCTCAAACAGAACAAAAAATTGGTTTAAGTACGAGTAGCTAAATGAGAAGGCTGAACTGCCGTATATCAGAGGGTCTACCGCGAACACCGAAGTTCGCAAATTGCGGAGATTTCTCTTTTACTCCAATGAAACCGTAATTGGAGTGACAGAGGGAAATGCCAGCAATTTGCGAACTTCGATTTTCGCGGTTATAGCCCTGTTATCTTGAAATAAGAGAGATACGCCTAACCAATGCAAAAAAAAATGTAGGCACTATGCTTAACACAATACTTGAACAAAATTAAAAAAACATATTGCGTAACTATCATCTGATTGCT
The DNA here is from genome assembly GCF_910591565.1 of Cydia splendana. Lineage (NCBI taxonomy): Eukaryota > Metazoa > Arthropoda > Insecta > Lepidoptera > Tortricidae > Cydia > Cydia splendana. The sequence continues at coordinate 6,789,299 of NC_085968.1, forward strand.
CAGTTAAAAAACACGGAAAAGCCGGGGCGTGCCCCTAGCCAGCCGTGTGTGGAACAATTGAATGAACAATTGAATGTACTTAAGAACTTCGCTTTGCTCGCTCGTTCGAAAATGTGTGCAGTACGGAACCCTTGGGACGCGAGTTCGACTCGCACTTGACCGGTTTTTTTTACTAGAATGGCCAGACCAATAGTTGCTTCTAGCATATCATCCGCACTGAAACTTGTTACCGAATTTGTAATAATACGTATATTTGCATAATGATTAATACCTGTAATAATCGTGATGTGTAACATATATAAAATGTATTTTAGCGTAATGAAATTGTATGTAATAAATAATGATTCGTAATTGAAATCGGCATGTATTAATATGACATTTGGTATTTCAAACTTTAACATTCATATTTAACATTTTAATAAATTATAACATTATTTTATTCTGAGATTTTATATTTTACTGCAATCAAATTGCTATGCTCAACAGAGGTCACGTTTGGACTATTATTGTAGGATATCGATATGTAAGTACCTACCTAACGCCATAAATGTACCTAGCTATAAATTAAAAAAAAATAGTTAACATATCTAAGAACTTAAGAGGAGGCGCCTTGCAAAACTTGCGCCGGAAGATATGGCCGTTGCGGGGGTTTTAACGTGAATTGGACATATTTTAGTGTTTTTTTCTATCAGGCAAACTTTTACGTAGAAAGGTTTTGGTTTGGAGTCTGCCCTTCAAAATATTATCTGGATTTAATGTGAATTTTTGCATGGCATTTGCCTTTGTAAAAACGTGTAACATTTTAATATAAAAAACTAGAAATTTGCTATGGCCCGCTCTTAAATATAATGCTGGTATTAGTGCGACCTGGCGTAGTGTACAGATTAAATTTAAGGTACTAAACAATGGAACACAGAACAAGCCACAGTGATGGCTGTTACTTGTAGAGGCTGTTGTCGCTGTGATGACGCGTTATTACTTTTGTCGTTTCAGTCAAAATAAATATGTCTAATACTTCTTTCTTTCCAGTCGTATCCTTGCTAAGGGTCGTGATTACCACAGACGGTAAGCACCACTTTCTTCCAGGCATTCCTATCCTGCGCCTGCGCAAGTATGGGACTTGGGTCCTGCATATGCCTTTATGTATACCACCACCACCGCCACCACCACCGCCACCACCCACCGGGCCACCACCCCCGGGCCCCGGGCCGGGCTGCCACCGGGTAGGCGTTTTTCCTCTACTTCTCTTTCCTTCTACGTGACCGATCACTATCAGTACCGCCAGACTATTTTCGCGTCTAATACCTACAGTCTAACATATTACCACCATTATGAGTCCACCAAAAAATAGACAAATCTGCGCCTTTATCCTGTTCACTGGTATAAATTTAAGAAGAACATTTAAGCAGTTAATAAATGAAGCTTATAATTGGCTTGAAAATCTTAGAACTGAGAAAACGATGCCCTCGGGACGACGGTCTGCGAGAATTTATGCAAAGTGGCCCGTTTAAACCTCTCTCATTCTAGTTTGGAAAACCGTCGATTCAAAAAGCTGAATTAAAATATTTTAATATCCCTTTTAATGATTTCAATAAGAAAACTTGCTCTTATGCTATATTATTTTTAAATATTTTAATTTATTAAGTTGGGATCTAATCCCGAGTAGGTATACATATATCGACGTGCGATTAGATTCCTAATTTATGATACTCTAAGCTGTAACGGCTCGGCCACGACATTGAGCGACTTGCGACGGCGGCAGCGACAACCATAAGTGGGAACGAAAGGTCCGATCGCAGTGTCTCGCTCCAACCTAACGGAGTTCGCGCGGTGGCGGCAACAGCGACCGCAGGCCATAGGTAGTAGTTTGATACGACCTTGAAGATCGCTTACAATGATTGGTCCATGCGAGATTAAGTGCAAGCCGTGCGTGAGATGCGCGCCAATCACCAAGACGATCGACAAAGTCGTATCCAAATCTTTTCAGAACCATAACAAAGTGTTAAAATAGTATCTATCTTCAGCTTGCACCAATAAAACTACGAGTACTTTGTAGTACTTCTAAACTTTTAATCAGTAGACTTTACATAATTCTGTATTTGTCGAAAAGTATAACTAATTTGATGGATGAAAATATTATTGTTGTGAAAGGGCATTTTTTAATTGAGAATACTGTAATTAAAGCCCGGTATAATGCAATGAAGATGAATTAATTTCAGCACCACCGCAAATGAAACTGGGAAAAAAGAACTCACAGATTCGGAACGAGCGCCGGGAGCCAAAAAGCCGAGCACGGATTAGGAGTATCGCGCAACCTAATCGGGGCAGCAGGCAACGTGGCACTCGTGGCTTGATGCTGAACGCAAAACGTACAGGATTGACATAATTTGATATCCAGAATTTGCAAGAATACAGACACATTGGTAAAAAATATTATTGTGAGCGCACAAAAACACGTAAATAAAACTGTTAATAGTCAAGAATTTAGTTTACTTTAAAGAAGGTATCAATATTTTTAACCAAATTCCAAAAAAAAATAAAAAGGTTTTCTAATTTGAGGTACAAGCCGTACAAAAGAGTACAAACTCGACATACATCGTCATTATAAAAAACCCTACGGTTTTGCAAATCCTATAGTTTCTTTGGAATAACACAATTTAATCTTTAAAAGAAGCATATTGCATGTTGACATATCGACTACCCATTCTGAGATACGGCAACCAAAAGATAACAAAATAAATGCGGCCAAAATATTCCCCATCGAGTTAGAAACTACATATGTAGGGGGACCTTTTATTGGCCGTAAACTCAATTGACCTGACTGAACCAATCCTGCAGAAAGGTCCGCAACTATTTATTTATTTTGTTACTAGCTGTGCCCGCGGCTCCGCCCGCGTGGAATTCGGTCTGTGTCAGTAAGCGGCTAATTTCTAATCCTAATTTCTCTCCCTCTCCCCTGGAGGCGGAACTTGAAGTAAAGTTGACAGATGGATATGCTAGAGGACTGTAGTCCAGATAAAATATTTTACAATTAGGTACCACTAAATAAAACTACACTCCAAAATCTATATGTTTTTTCGCCCTTATTCAAATTTTACACGTGATTTAAACGACAGAGTAGTAAGTAGTTGTATATCGGACGATACAGTAAGGTATACGCGCGCGAGCGAAAGCGAAGCGGCCTGCCTGGCTAGAGCGCCACCCACTCACCGTGGTCTTCTTCAGACTCCTGAGGAAGACCACGTGCCCCTTGTAAGCCAATGCGTTGCGAGACTTTCGCGAATGATTCGATTTTTTTCGGGAAGGCATGGTAACGCGTATAAAATGCGAGTCCCAAATCGTTTGACTCCGCAAACGACCAGTGCCGGATTAAGATATTTTGATGCCCTACGCATTTCTAGACCATGGTGCCCCCTCTCCCTAGGGTCATCGAGATTACATTGATGTTTTTTGGTAAGTTGAGTGACGTTCATTGCCGCATTACAGCTGAGAATGGAAATCAGTCACATCATTTTATCACGAAAATTGACAGTGCTGCAGCAGTACCATTGCAACAGAGTAATGCTGCTGTAGTCGCCATATCTTAGAAAGTGAATGAAAACGCGAGCGAAGTGAGCGCGAAAATTTTTCGATATAAAAACGCAATTTGATAGACAGTTGTACATTTTTACTTTTAGTATCTAAATCAGTCACATAATTTTATCACGAAGATTGGCAGTGCTGCAGCAGTAACGTTGCAACAGAGTAATGCTGCTGCAGTCGCCATATCTTAGAAAGTAATTGAAAACGCGAGCGAAGCGAGCGCGAAAATTTTTCGATATAAAAACGCAATTTGATAGACAGTTGTAAATTTTGTCTTTTAGTATGGAAATCAGTCACATAATTTTATCACGATAATTGGCAGTGCTGCAGCAGTAACGTTGCAACAGAGTAATGCTGCTGCAGTCGCCATATCTTAGAAAGTTGTTGAAAACGCGAGCGAAGCTAGCGCGAAAATTTTTCGATATAAAAACGCAATTTGATAGACAGTTGTACATTTTTACGTTTAGTATGGAAATCAGTCTCATAATTTTATCACGAAAATTTACAGTGCTGCAGCAGTAATGTTGCAACAGAATAATGCTGCTGTAGTCGCCATATCTTAGAAAGTTTCTGAAAATGCGAGCGAAGCGAGCGCGAAAATTTTTCGATATAAAAACGCAATTTGATAGACAGTT